>NC_086379.1:33968178-38968178 GCF_036588685.1 Mytilus trossulus | reverse complement strand
CTTAGATTCTTAATAATTTCAAAATTTATAAATGGACAATTTTAGAAAAGTTTGTTAAATCATGTCAGTACCTTTGATACTGAACTGATGATACCCCTAGGAGGCTAGGACTGGTAGTCCACCAGCAGATATATCAATCCATTGATGTAAAAAATTGAAAAGAACACATTTGAAAATTTCTTTGCGTCTGAAGCGCTTTAGTGGATACCCCTTCATCAGGAACGCTCAAAGTCAAACAGCCTGTTAATTTACTGACTTTGCAATGGTGTAGTATGTTTTTTACAGAGTTAACAACCATTCATTACATATCTGAAGTAGCCATAGACAGTTCATTACCATCAGCCCTCTCAAGGATATAGGGATTAAACACTGAAATGAAATTATTTTTTATCTTGAGGTAATATAGTTTAATTATATGACCTGTGTCAGACCAACATTCACCAATTCACCAAGCTGAACATTAGTATACTCCATGAAAAAAACACAACTCTTTTAAATTTTTGGTCAGTAGGGCAAAGGTTGAGGTCATAGTCTTATACTAATACACCCAAAATCCATTATTTAACATTAATTGCATCTTTTACAGCCTTCATAAAAAAAATCGCTCTAAATTCTGTTTCTAATACAACAATTGCAAAGTGGCTTACACACTTTGAAAATATTCGTATACAAAAATATGATACTTCTATGTACCATTCTTGTTAAAAAAAGTTACATTCCAGATTACAGATTTGTTGCTATAGTTTCCAGAAAAGTGCTTTTTAAGAACAAATAGTCATTGATTCCCTAACAGAGTCGTTTAAATAAACAAGGACATATTCAACTATCTTATATTGTAAGCCCAAAGAAAAGTAATCATGATATATGCCTTTCATACATTTTACTTTAAAAAGAGAAATGTGCGGAAATAAACACCAGTAGCTAAACATATTCATTTTCTAAAGAAAAAGTGATAGGACTATTTTTATTAAAGATTTGATCACCAAAAAAAATCTGTAGACAGGATTAAAGGAGGAATAGAAATGTGAACAATTTAGATGTTTTTTGATGATATAATTGCTCCAGAAATATTATCAAGGGATTATAAAGGCCCCAAATCAGTGTCTTTTGTAATTAAATATTAAAAGATATGAGCTGCGTCGGACAAAAATCGACTTTATGCAACTGCATGTACACAGATGTATATGTCGTGAACCAGTTGCGATTTTGTACAGGTTATAACATGTACAAAAATATTGTACATGTTATTATAACTTGTATAATGCAAAAATACAAGTTATAACATGTACAAAAGTACCTCATACATGTTATAACCTGTACAAAATATTGCTTAAAAATGTGTTTTACTTGTACAAAATTTAAAATAAACCGTAATGAAGTAAAATATACATTTAAATTCACCAATGCATAAAGAAAAACAATGAATATGCCAGAACATGTCTTTTCTGTAGAGGTCAATAATCACAAAGTTTCAGAAATATATGTTTCATGACTTATGTTGGCAAAATGTGTTTTCATGTAATTGCATGTTTTACATGTATGTAGTCCTTTATGGCTTTAATAAGTGTGACACTATTTACTAAAAGCTTGCAATGTCTTATATGCTTACTCTGTAAAAGCAAGATAGAGTTGAAATTGTTTTCATTGGACCACGCTTCATTATCAATATCTTTGGATCTACTATTCAACATTTTTTGGCCTTCAGCATGACTTATGAAAATTTATAACTCAATTTTTTTTATAGACTATACGATTATTGCATGAGGCGAATGTCATTTTGATGTTTTTAAATATATATTCTCTACTTTGAAAGCATGTATTTGTGTCCTTTGGAGGTTGTCTGCTCCATGGGCGGGTTGTTTTCTTTTAGACCAAACCCTATTTTCATTCCCAATCTGTCCTGGCTATCCTCATGTCTTTTAGTGTCAACTAGAATGAAAGTATTTTACTATTGCCTTCAAAGTGGACACTCACAAAATAATTCATCAAATAAAGATATGTCCATAGATAGTCATAAAAGGATCATAAGACATGTCTTAAGATATATCTTATGACAAGTCTTAGGAATGCTTCGTAATACCGACCTCTGGACATTAACTGTATCAAAAATGGACAAAACACACTAACATAAAGGAATAATAAAAAAGTTATGAAAATATTATTGAGGTCAATAACATCTGTTGCCATATAAATAGAAACATATCCTTATTTTTGTCGAGCCTGCAACTTTTGTTGCAGATAGCTCGACATAGGGATTGTGATCCGGCGGCGGCGGCTACGGCGGCGGCGGCTACGGCGGCGGCGTTAGCTAACTTCTTAAAAGCTTTATATTTTAGAAGATGAAAGACCTGGATGCTTCATACTTTGCATATAGATGCCTCATGCTACGAACTTTCCGTCAGTTACATGTCCAATGTCCTTGACCTCATTTTCATGGTTCAGTGACCACTTGAAAAAAAAGTTCAGAATTTTTGTAATGTTGAATTCTCTTTTATTATAAGAAATAGGATAACTATATTTGGTATATGCGTACCTTGCAAGGTCCTCATGCCCGTCAGACAGTTTTCACTTGACCTCGACCTCATTTCATGGATCAGTGAACAAGGTTAGGTTTTGGTGGTCAAGTCCATATCTCAGATACTATAAGCAATAGGGCTAGTATATTTGTGTATGGAAGGACTGTAAACTGTACATGTCCAACTGGCAGGTGTCATCTGACCTTGACCTCATTTTTATGGTTCAGTGGTTATAGTTAAGTTTTTGTGTTTTGGTCTGTTTTTCTCATACTTTATGCAATAGGTCTACTATATTTGTTGTATGGAATGATTGTAAGGTGTACATGTCTAACGGGAAAATGTCATCTGACCTTGACCTCATTTTCATGGTTCAGTGGTCAAAGTTAAGTTTTTAAGTTTTGGTATTTTTATCTTATATCATATGCCAAAGGTGAAGTATATTTTTTTTGTGTATGGAAATATATTATGATCTATATGTCAGTTCCGCAGGATTTATTTGACCATGACCTCAATTTCACGGTTCATTGCACAGTGTTGAGTTTTTGTGTTTTGGTCTTTTTTCTTTAATTATAAGTAATAGGTCAACTATATACTATATTTGTTGTATGAACGCATTGGTAGCTGTACATGTCTGACTGGCATGGTTCATCTGACCTTGACCTCATTTCATGGTTCATTGGTCTTTGTTTAGCTATCTTGGTTGATGTTTAGTTTATGTGTTAGTTGTTATAAAGCTTTATACTTAAAAGGACTATCATTATAATATCAATGATTTGTAAAGAAGGCGAGACATTTCAGTGTGTGCACTCTTGTTTTTGTTTTGTACAAGTTAAAACCTTTTTTAAGCAATATTTTGTACAGGTTATAACATGAACGAGGTACTTTTGTACATGTTATAACTTGTATTTTTGCATTATACAAGTTATAACATGTACAATATTTTTGTACATGTTATAACCTGTACAAAATCGCAACTTGTACACGACATATACACGTATAAGACTTTGATAGATTTTGGAATAATAAGACATAAGAGATGCGTTTTGGTCCGTTCAAAGGGTTGTCTTCTTATGAAAATCTACTTTTAGAACAAATACAGACTTTCCGTATTATTTTAACCCAAAATAGGTTATCAAAGGTATTGATTTTCGTTTGCATAAGGTAAATTTCTATCCGACACAGCTCATATGTTGATAAAAAGCTTGATTGATTTAAAAAAAATCAATAGATATATATAAATCTATAGGTAAATATGAATCAATAAAGTTTTAAATCTCTGATATATCTTAGTTTTTACACATTACTATTCAAGTATATCATAAAACGCCATTAAAAAGAACAATATACATGCATGTTATAAATCAGATATGAGAGCGTATATAGATTCATTTGATACATTTTTGATTTAGTTCTAAAATGGAACATACAAAATCTGTCCTAAATAGCCAGATTCACATTGATTGTCAGCTTTGCCAAGGAAGAAATACAATTCAGTGGAAATGTGTGAACTGTCAGTTTTTAATGTGTACCAGTTGTAAAGATAACATTCATCTAAGGATTACTAAAGACCATCACATTATTAACATTAATGATATAGGAGAATTAGATTTTGGCCAAAGTTTTAACTTTAGAGACGTGCATTGTATTGAACATTCTGAACAGGTTTGCTGCTCATATTGCAGAACTTGTAAAAAAGTTGTCTGTGTGAAATGTGTGATGAAAGTGCATAATGGACATGAGTTTGTTGATGAAGAAGACTTTCTAAGTAAAAAGGAAATATTATGGGAAGGACAAAATAAAGTAAAGAAGAAATTAGATGAACTGTGTAAGGTAGAATCCAAAATGAAAGAGATCAAAGAAATAGAGGAATCGGCGTATATCAAAGCGAAACAAGATATGCAGGACAACGCAACACTTGATGTTCATCAGTATTATGAAAAACTCATTAAAATGGACAAACAAATGCAATCGGTAAATCAAACAATTTATACAGAATTGAGAAATATAAACAGAGAAAAGGGGAAGCTTCAGGAGATCATTGGTATAGTAAACCTGATTAAAAGTTCTCAAGATATCTGTCAGTTCCTTGGAAACTTTGATGGGTTGATAACGTCAATGAATTGTGAGATTGAAACATTTCATTTTGGTCAGCTTAAAGCCAAAAGTTTCTGAGGCAAAAGTCGGTTTCAAAGTGGTTAAGGAGTTCACTACAGACTTGAGAAGGGTTGGAAAATTAACCGTGTTAAGTGATCAAACACTGCTGATCTCTGAGAATAAATCAGAAGTACTACAACACGTGAAACTTAAAGGAACCAGACTCCAAGTGATATCCAAGTTAAGTTTGAAGATGTTTGTCATAGCAGTCGATTCGTTAGGTGAAATACTTGTATCAACTGGTGACACAAAACTGAATATCGTTGATATAACGAAAGGGGAAATAACTGCTTCGGTACACAATGTAGACCCGTTAATATCACGTAGCATACATGTAACTCAAGATCATAGAGTCATAACAGGAACTATTTCACAAGCTCCTGTATTCCCTGCCATAGACAGAAGTGTTGTGGTAGTCATGGATCAGACAGGGAACAACCAAAAGGAGTATGAACATGACAAATCATTGTTTGCATACCCTCGTAATATAACCAGTACTGTATATGGTAATATATTTGTGATAGACAAGCAAATGGCTACTGTTTAAGGTCCTTGAGGAGTGGTAGAGTGTTAGAAGACGATGGAAGTGTCATACAGATATATTCTGGTCATCCTGATATCAACTATAAAAAAGAACCATCGGATTTATTGACCATTGCATCAGGCAGTATAATTGTTATTGACAGTCACATCAGCACAATACATATTTTAATTAGCCGTGGACAATTAATGACTTACCGCAATCATTCAGACATAGGAATCATACATCCATATTCTCTAGCTCTATCGTCATCAGGCAATGTATATATTGGATGTACATGTAAATAAGGAAGTCCAGATACTTATAAGGCCAAACTCTATGAATAAGAATATTATGGAATATAATCACGAACATGACGAATGCTTGTAGAATAATGAAAATGAATGACATACTGACATATTTATTGTAATGACGCAGAGAAGGAGACTAGATTGAAACCCCTAGGCTAGAGAAGATGTATGTAATGGTGCCTTCCGCATAATGAAAGATTCATGAACGATGCAGAAAATGAAATTGCATTATATCACCCCTAGTTTTTGGTGGGGTTCGTGTTGTTTATTCTTTAGTTTTCTATGTTGTGTCATGTGTACTATTGTTTTCTGTTTGTCTTTTTCATTTTTAGCCATGGCGTTGTCAGTTTGTTTTAGATTTACGAGTGTGACTGTCCCTTTGGTATCTTTCGTCCCTCTTTCATTTAAATGTGTTCGTCTTTTTTCTTGAAACTCAATGTACAACATTTATGTTGTATAAGCGATATATGAGAATCCGAAATTCCGAGGTCAACTGTTTTATACATCAATATCTTTGACAAACCTTTATGGAATTGTGTGAAATGTAAAGATAACTTTTTATGACCAAAAGACAGTATTCAGGGCAAAGCTTTTGAACATTTTCTTTACCAATTGTAATGAGCTTCTTAATGGTTAAGAGATTTCCAAAATATGAAAAAGACTCGTTTCTTGTATTAACCACCACCCACCATATCTAAACACATTTTATTGCAATACTTGTACCTATACATATGTATTCAGTCATATGAAGAGTAAAACTTCAATAAATGAAAAAAATAGTTAAAAAAGTAATGGAATTTATCATGTACAAAAACAGTACAATGGTATTTAGATAATTCTAAATAGCTGTTTTTGTTTCACTCATCAAGTCCTACGGACCATGTTAGCAATTGCCATCACTTGGCATTTGTTTTTTTTAACCCAGATAACTCCTTAAACATTAAAACTCTTACCAGCTGATTGTATTTTCTATTTTTTTATTTTTAAACTTTTCTAATCACTTGGCGTCTTTCCTCCTTCGTCTGTCATGGGTTAACGTTGTCACTAGGAAAAGAGAAATTCTGACGGGCTGACATATTTAGATTAATTGATGATATCTTCATATTGTCCGTTTACATCAAAACTTTTAGACTACTCCATCAAAGAGTTAAAACTCTTAGGTCAATAATTTAAACATTAATTTCGCGTGTTATTTTACACACTATAATAGTATAGGGAAACCTCGAAAGCAAAAGTGATCAGCAAAACGACCTGCTACTAAGTTAATAGAGCTGAAAATATCAGACAACTCCTTGTTTGAGTAATCGCCCTTTAAACTGATTTCAACCCCCAAAAATAGTGCTTTTGTCTATTGTTATCTTATATATTTCTCTTGACTGGCCGCCAGAGTTTCGCTCAACATAGTCCAGTTAATCTATAGACAGGTGTTTCGGGATAAATCCACCAATGAAGTGTCCAGTTTCTCGTCCTTGATTTCACACCCAGTTCTTTTGTATATCCGTTTGATGACACTGATAGGTGATTAGAAATCAAGAATATTTAAAACGGCTATCATCATTATCGCTGAAATCTTCAAATAGACTGTTCTTATGGAAATTAAAATGTAAGCTCAGCCCAATCAGTTGAAATAACATTGGTAATACCTTTACACATTGATAGTTAGATGGACACGTCAACAAGCAAAAACGATCACCAGACAAGATCTACAAATAAATATGGCCGAACGCATGGCCAAACTATAAAGACAACAGTAGTATATCACTTTCACGATTTGACTGCCGTTTATGAATCAGTTTGTTCAAACTTCTAACAGGTTGAACGGTTTGATTTAATGAAACAATGCAATTTGCAATGGGGTCTGAATTTTCATCGTCACTGATTAGTTTTATGTAGACGAAACGCGCGTCTGACGTATTGAATTATAATCCTGGTACCTCTGATAACTATATTTCAGAATATATGTGCATGCTTCATTGAATCTTAGCTGATATCGCTACTGCAGACGTATTAGTATCTTCATCACGAATTGGTTGAAATAAGTTCAGGCGAGCTCAAATGTTCTCATACTGGTTTTACCACTGGGAAATTTGACAAAGTAATTATCTTTGCCTTTGATATGTCTTCTTGGTGTATTGTTTTGTAAAATGATTCATAATTCGTCTGTAAACATATGGGTGTTGCTTAACTTTACAAGTTGCTTGCAGCAGGACGTAAAATAGACTTAAATTATTCAATTATTCAATTAATTAATTAATAAATCAATCAACTAGTAAATAAATGTTCAAATAAACTCATCATAGATACCAGGACTAAAATGTGTATATAAGCCAGTCGCGCGTTTGGTCTTCTAAAGACTCATCAGTGACGCTCGAATCCAAAAAAGTTAAAAAGTCAAAATCAAGTACGAAGTTGAAGAGCTTTGAGGACCAAAATTCCTAAAAGTGTTGCCAAATACAGCTAAGGTAATCTATGCCTGAGGTAGAGAAGCCTTAGTATTTCGAAAAAATTCACCTCATGTTGCAGAATGCTTTTTTTAAACCACTAAACAAACAAGAACCACAATTGCTTACTAAGGTTTATTTGGAAAGCAATGACTGGTAAATCTTCTTTTTCTTATTCCGTTTAAAACTTTTGATAGGAAACTCAGCCTCTTCTGAAAAAGAAATATAATGAATACTTTAACACGTTCAATACAGTTTATCTATACATGCTTAACATTTAGCTTTTATTGGTTTTGATTGTTTTTCCTTTTGATATAGAATAAAGTTCGCAATTCTGTTTATAGATGTATCCAAATCATACTTGCTTGAATTATATGAACATCAGGAGATGTTGTTTGATTGCCAATCAGACGACTATCCACCAGGTCAAATAAAGTGAATAAATGCATTTACAGAAGACAACTGTACGGCTTTCAAAAAAGTAAAAAAACAGCACATTTTCGGCTACAAAAGAGGCCGACAAGAAAAGAAACGGCCTATAATTCATAAGAAAAACAAATAAGGCACATGTGAACTATCGAGTGTTATCAAAGAGATTTCTAAATTCACAATCATGTACTATCTCTCAAATAAACGCATCGATTTCTTCTTTTCCAATTTTTATTTTGTGTTTAACTAATTATCAAAGGTATCAGGTTTATAAGTTGATATGCCAGACGCCCGTTTCGTCTACATAAGACTCATAAGTGACGTTCAGATAAAAAATAGTTAGAAAGCCAAAGACGTATACAGTTGAAGATCATTGAGAACCCAAAATCCCCCCAAAAATGTACCAAATACCGCTAAGAAAATCTATGCCTGGGATAAGAAAATACTTCGTATTTCGAATAATAAATACTTTTGCAAAAATTTGATTTATAAAACAATACCATTTATTATTTTTCTGTATATTCTAGGTTTAACTTATATTCACTTTTATAATGTGATTTCGTAAACTCTTACCAATACACTTTTATTACAATGACTGAAGTTTATCTTAGTTTCCATAAGTCAAGATCGAGATCATGTATATAAGACACACTTTTATAGAACAACTATCACTATTCCATGTGTAATCAACATATTCAAGATTTAAAACATGGATTCAAAATTGAAGGGGTAAACGTAAGTTTATGTATATTGTACAAATCCGGGTTACAAACTAACATTTTGTTCTACGGTATCCTTTCAACACTAAGTAAATGATTTTGATCATTGTTGAATCTCACGGGGGCTCGTAATTGTTGTTTTTGTCTTAAAGAAGATAATTGTCTCACTAGCAGACACTAGCGTAGTTTTATATCGAACTTATATAATATATTTTTCAACATCAAGTCGTAATTTCCGTGACAGTACATTCAAATAATACAATCTTATTAGTCAAACATACCTTTCTTTAAACTTACTTTTGTTCACATACGAAAGAGCACTGTCTGCTGCAAGCCACATCGTTCCAGTTATACATTAAGGGGGACCACATGTGAACACAAGGACCATCACCACTAGGTTGTCCATGATCCCATTTCTGAAAGCGGGCTTTTTGCTCATCAACAACCCATCTCCACTCATTATTGTCTTTTTGTAAACCTATCCATATATCGTCTAGAGAATAAGCTAAAAATAAATAGTCAGTATCTCAATCGCTACTAAAAAAAAGACGGGAAAATATATTTTGTATAAAATATACTATTTTCATCCTGCGCCGATATTGTATTATACATAAAGTCATTTTGTTCTGTTCTTTCTAGTGGCAAAATCAAATAATTCACAATTAAACAGTTACTTACTTTTCCTTTAATAAATCAGATTTTTCATAACGAATGATCTAGTTCCCCGCTTTATTAATATATTCCAAATACCTTTTATTAGGGCTACTATCCATCGAAACTCATTTGCATCTTCTATTTTCAACAGGTAACCTTGCTGCTTTAAACATTCAATCTGAAAAAAATATACACAGACCAAATTAAAATAAACTCAACAAAAAGTGTGCAAACATGAAAAGCAAGAAGGAGTTTGTCCGAAAAACATTTACGATTATGTTTTTAATTCATAAATCATAATACATTAATATTACCGCACTATTTGCAATCAGGTTACAGAGGGATTTCAAAAATACATCACATTTGTTTTTCTTATAATTTTTGTAAATCTTCTGTATTTCCTGCCATTAAAACTATATCATCAGCATATAGCGAGATTGATCCAACATCTATATCAGTGTTTAATGATTTAATGTAATATAAACTAAATATAGCTTTTAAAGTTTTCCAAACATTTTGACTATACCGAGGTTTTCTAATTTATCAAATAACAATACAATATCAACTGAACAAACCAATTTAAGCTAAAATGGACGGAATTTAACAAATGGTAAAATCTTTCCTTCCATTTTTGAAATGCATAGTCCATATTAAAATTGTAACAGAACCATCATCCTGCAAAACCTCATTTTGAATTCCTTTTTGCCGCAACCAATATTGCTTATTTTACGCCAAGATGGTATCGGATCATTATTGTTGAAGTCCACAAGTTTCCCCTGATAACTATTATAATTTACTTTTTTACAACTATTATTCATTTTGAGCACCAATGAGTAATAATTAAAAGAGGAAGTTTGATGTTGGTTAATTGAATATAATAATTCTGTAGATTATCCATACTGTTTGTAATTAAATATTCAACTCATTAACGAGTTTGTCCTATTATGCCTTAGCTCATAAATAAAGAAGCATCAATATTATCCTAAACTGTTTTGTATATTCTTCACTTATTGAAATTTCTTGTAGCAAAGTTAAAAAAATATATATATTTAACCTCAGCTTCATTCCAATTCTTCTTCTTTGTATTAAACTGATAACAATGATCTTCATACTCTTCCCATCCCTGTGAACATAACTTTTCTGCCATAAAGAGAATTATATTCTAAACAATAAATAGTTGTGAAAAAAAGGGAAATTTTGGGTAAAAGACAATGAGACATCTCACCCCAACTTCACAATAAACTTAGAAGCTAAATATGTTTGTTTTCAATGATGGACACGTGTGCATACCAAATGTAAAGCTTCAAATATCACCAGCTCATAATTCAAATATAGAATTGAATGCCTTTTAGTTAAGTTTATACGAAATGGCAAAGAGTGATGAACATATTTTGCAAGAATCGAGGAGGTATTCTTAGCCAAAAATGTCGTCACACTTGCATTGAATTTATTTTTGCATTTGCTTTTATTTTGCGATTTGAAGCATTACAGATGGTAGAAGCGTGTCTTTCAATGTCCCTTTTGACGGTAATGTCCTGTACCCACACAAGTCAGCTAAGCGTGGGTTTATTCTGATGTCCACTGTAAAATGAATGGATGCATAGAAGGAATGATCAACCAAACAGCTTGAGCGTGGTTATTTTTTTTTAGATTTTAACTGAAATGCATATAATGGTCAAGGAATGTATGCTTCCAACGTCCTCAGCGTGGATTTATTCTGCTGTTCACTAAAAAAAATCTATAAATGATCTAATAAAATTAATAAATAAGGCTCCGTGTTGAAGGCCGTACTTTAACCTATAATGGTTTACTTTTTAAATTGTTATTTGGATGGAGAGTTGTCTCATTGGCACTCGCACCACATCTTCCTATATCTATTAGAAGGTGTTCATACCTAACGTCCTCAACGTGGATTTATCAATTGAAAAGTCATATGGTATGCACATCGATCCAACGTCTTGAGCGTAGATTCGTTGTAATATGAACTAAAAAGTCATATAATTGTCATAAAAGTTATGCATATCCTACGTTCTGATCGTGGATTCTTTATGATGTCCACTAACAATCTTATTACGGTCATAGAATGTATGCATATCTAACGTCATGAGCGTGGATTTATTCTGATATAGACTGAAAATTCATATTGTGATCATAGGAGGTATGTGTATCCAACGTCGGTGCATGCGCCGGGAGATCTTCGCTAAATGTTGTCGAAGGTTGTTGCAATTGTTAATTCTAATTAAAGTATGCCGCGATTAGCCTTTTTGTGCTAATGCGGCGAAAAGCAACCAACAATTAATCAATCAATTAAAAGTTCAAACATTTAACAACGCCTGCAAATTCTGTTTCACCGGTGTCGTTATAATCCAACTCATTGTTGACTTAATCTTTGATCTGTAGGTATTGACCGGAAAACCGTATCTTCATTTTTTCTTGTAGATTTGTTAATATAATACCGTTTACACCACCTTTCCGAAAGAGTTGATGACAGTTAACTAACTTAAAAGGTATATGTAAGCGATGGTGTATATTCCTGTTGCAGTTATGCTGAGTCTTCGATTTTTTGTAATTGATGCTCGTGGAGCAACATCTTTTGTTCTCTGACAGAAGGGCATGTGACAAACGGATGTTGACTGGTATCAATGGGTTAGACTTTTGAAAGAAACTGTAGATGATGGATTGTTGTGATCCGTTTACATAGCTTACACTGATGATTTCACTGTTGATAAGAATGTGGTTACATTATTAGGGCCCCGCCAAAGGCGGGTCGCCCTATAGTGATCAGTCTGTCCGTCCGTCCGTCTGTCCGTCCGTCTGTCCGTCCGTCCGTCCGTAACACTTTCGTGTCCGCTCCATATCTAAAGAACCATTATGATTTCATACTTAATACTTAACATGATTATTAACCAACACCAGAGGGTGTGTCATGTTGTATGTACAACTTCCTAGGTCAAAGGTCAAGGTCAAAAACTTTGGTTTCAGTTGACAACCCCGTGTCCTGTGGTGAAGATCGTGTCCGCTCCATATCTAGATAACCATAATGATTTCAAAGTTTATACTTGACATCCATTTTAACAACCACCAGAGGGCGTGTCATGATGTATGTACAACTTCCTAGGTCAAAGGTCAAGGTCAAAAACTTTGGTTTCGAGTTGACAACCCCGTGTCCTGTGGTGAAGATCGTGTCCGCTCCATATCTAAATAACCGTTATGATTTCAAAGTTTATACTTGACATCCATTTTGACCACCACCAGAGGGCGTGTCATGATGTATGTACAACTTCCTAGGTCAAAGGTCAACGTCAAAAAAACTTTGGTTTCAGTTGACAACCCTGTGTCCTGTGGTGACGATTGTGTCCGCTCTATATCTTGAGAACCGTTATGATTTCAAATATTATACTTGACATCCATTTAAACCAACACCAGAGGGTGTGTCATAATGTATGTACCACTTCATAGGTCAAAGGTCTGTCTGTCTGTTGGTTTGTCCATCGCTAACAAATTTGATCCACACTATATTTTGAGAGGACAGCTGTTATTATTTCATACTTTATACCTGACAAACATTTTCAACTTAACATATATATTAACCAACACCAGAGAATGTGTCATAATGTATGCATCCTAGGTCTAAGGTCAGTCTGTCGGTCTGTCCATCCGTTCGTTGTTCTTAACAAACTTCAAATAATGCTTCATATTAGATTATCCATACAACTTATTTACCCCACGTTATTGACAGCGGGGCCCACAGAGATGGCTCCCATCTCAATGATATCTAGTTTTGTAGTCGTGTGTGCAGTTTTTCATTCAAATCTCAGTTCTGTATTGATGCTATTGACAACGTTAATTTCCACTGAGTAATTTTTGCTGAGGTTCATGTCACCCTCAGCGTACTTCGATAGTTAAAGAACCCACGTTCAACGCAATGGAAGACCTATGTCTAGGTGTTACTATTACCGTTAGAATAACGAATGGTGTTTTGAATGGAGTTTGAAAACATAATTACCAATTTAAATACATCATAAAAGTCTTAAAATAAAAATTCACATATGAATGATGGCTAAAATATATATTCCTTAAATAGTATAAACTTCTAAAAATAATTTGACAACTAACCACCTCAAGATAATCTACAAAATAATATAAATAACACAAACAGTCATATATTTGAGAGGGTGATAGAGCAGATTGTCACCCCAAGAAAACAGTGTCAACCGCGTCGAAGCCAATGTTGAAAATGGTTTTTCGAGGGGTACCAATCTATTCTATCACCCTTTCAGCTATGTGTTATTTAATTTACTATACTGAATGTCCTAACATTATCATGTGTAGTCTTTTACAGATTAGTTTTATTTTAAAAGTATGTTCTATGCCGTCATGTACATAACAACGTTACGGATATTAGAAAAAAAAACAACAAAAGTTAATCAAGATGTTTTATTTTTCTTATTTTGACAGTCAAATAATAAAATCTGAGCCAAAAAGTAGAACTTTAGCATTGTGAGTCTAATTACTTGATGTAATTTCAATTTATTGTCCTTCAAACTATCGATTTTTGATTGGTCTAGACGAGAGGGTAAAAAAATTTGTCACCCTCTCAGCCATGTGATAGTCTAGAGTAAATAAACACCTTCATGTCAGCCAATCAAATTATGGCTTTTAACGTGAAGTATATGTAAATTTAAAACAGTATAAGGGAGGTAATCCAAAAGTACACAACACTGTACTTTAAATATGTTTGAATTACCTCCGTTACACTGCTTTAAATTGTCTATTTACCTGGAAACTCTTGTTTTACCCCATTTTTGTCCCTAATTCCTAAACATTTTAAGCCATAACCCCCAAAAATCAATCCTAACCATCTTTTTGTGGTATGAAAACTTGTGGTATAATTTCTAAAAGATTCACAAGTTATTGTCTGGAAACTAGAAAAATGCTTATTGTGGCCCATTGTGGCCCCTTATTCATAAACTGATATGACCATAAGCCACAAAAGCAATCCCAACCTTCATATTGTGGCTATGCACCTTGAATTTTAATTTCATATATTTCTTTTTACTTATACTAAAGTTATTGCCCTGAAACCAAATGTCTTCGGACGACGCTGACGACGACGACGACGACGAGGAGGACAGGATACCAGTATACGACCGCAAAATGTTTTGCAGTAGTTAAAACATGAAACTATTTGATTTACATTTGTATTGAAATTGTATCATTTTAAAAGTTTGAAGAAATCGATGGTTGCTAGGCACATTTGTTTAAACCCCTCTATCTCGCAAGTTGTGATAAGTTGATGTATGATATATGCTTCTTAACGTTCATTTGAAAGTAAATCACGTATATTGAGAACAATAACCAGTTTTACCTTTTTTAATCTCAATTAAGGTGTTTTCGTGTCGTGTGGCTGTTTCTTTAAGTAACTCCATCGTTTCTTTCATTTGATCTGTTTCTTTCCTGTAGGCATTGTCTTTTTCTATTATTTCTTTACGAAGTGTATCAATTGGCTCCTTTAATTTCTCCATTTCATCTTTGATTTTGACTATTCTTTGTTCTACAATATATTCATAAAATGCACCAAGCAGAACAAATACAGTCAGTAGCAAAACAACTAAGTTATTCTCCATTAGTTTTATGTTTCAAAACATAATTATACTTCCTTATTAGTAAAATTCACGGGTGACTGATCATATCTTTAACTATAATGTTAGCACAAAGAATTTAAAGTTCCGCGAGGGTCTGGCTGGGGGTCTTCATTTTAGTATTCTTTAAATTTCTAATCGATTTTTCTCTTTGCCCACCAATATTCTCTACTTGTTTATGCTTAAGCATCCCATTTTTCTCTATTCATTATGTTTTTAGTCAAGTATTCCTCATCTACGTCTTTCCGTGTTGTTTACAAAACGGTATTGGTAATTCCGAAGCATGCGGAAAGCTAAGTCGTACTGTAAATATCAGATTTAAAAAGGACGAGAAATATTTTATTTAAATTAAACTTAAAAAAAAAAAAATCATGATTTAAAAATCGCTAATTTTTAAGTCTAACGTACTAAGTATTTCGGAAAATACGTTGTTTAGAGATGCTGAAAGATAGCTATAAACTTTGACAATACCACTCTGAGTCAGTTTACTTTTAAATTAGTATTTAACTTATTCTGGAAATATATGTATTCAAAACAGCTTTTATAGCTGAATTGTTATCAATTTTTGAACATAATTGATAAAGTCGTACAGAGACAATTCAAATTGGCCACCTAATCGGAAACAAACAATCATTATGATCAATTTGGCAAAGATACTTAGCAATTAACTGTAAAGTGGCAACATACAAGATCAGCACTAAAAAACATTCAATTAAGTGGCAATAACCCAACAATGGGTTGTTCGGTTCGTCTAAAAATTTCAGGAGTGATGATAAATCTTGACCTTTTGACATTGTACCCTTGTCATATTTGCTCTAAATGATTAGGTTTTGGAGATACAAGCCCAAAACTGCATTTGACTACGATGTTCTAATTTTAGCACTGGTGGCTATATTTTTTCATGGATCAAAACTTATGATACAATAAGTTACCCTAAGGAACATTCAAATAAAATTTCAAGGTATTTGGCGAAGTTGTTTTAGGAGACTCTTGAAATATTTTAAGCCGACTGCGATGACGACAGACGACTGACGATGACAAACGCCAAGTGATATATGACATAATCTCGACTTGTAAGGCTCGACTCTATCAGGACTTGCGAGCTAAAAAGGAGAAAACAAAGTCGGTAGGTTAAGGAAAGTTGTATGCTTTCCAGTATCCCTATAACGAAACTATATGGTCGGGTTGTTGGGGGAAAGGAACAATTTACCAGGAATCTCTATCTCAATACAACACATATGGACGGCTAGGGAAATCTAAAATCTATCCGCCTTACAATTTTACCGCTTTATTAACATGAATTTCAGGTGAAAAAAAATATTTATTTCGAAAGACAGTCGTGTTGGTCAACCTTAAATATGATATAACATGCTTCTACGAAAACGTCAAATGATTGGTTGAAGGATATAATATATGTGTTTTTAAAAGTGCGTCTTTGATCAGGTACCAACCGGTCCGATTCTGGCGATTTGAATTTAGGCACCTTGAATTTAAGAGAGAAAACACCAATTAAAGATCATAATTATCCCTAACGATAGAAGCAACACATAGATTACGACGAAACCAAGTTGGACAGTTAAATAAGGTAGTTGAGTAAAGGTAAACGCTGCCGGGTCTCTATATCACGAGACGAATCCATAACAAGTCGCCCCACACCTAATCGCCCCACTTTTTCACCAACTCGCCCCACTTTTAAAAAAAAAACGCCCCAACCTGGATTACCAACTCGCCCCACTTTTGAAAAAATCACCCCACTTGTAAAATGTGTTAAATCCCGTTAATATTACTCCTGAAAACTCGCCCCACTTATTGGAAAACGATAATATCTAGATTTATATTATATTAATAACCAGGATAAATGTAGTAATGCCAACTCGCCCCACTTATGGAAAAAGATGTTATCCCGTTGTATATAAGTTAAATTCCGTGAATATTACACCTGCCAACTCGCCCCACTTATGGAAAAGATGCTATCCCATTGAAAACCTTATAGAAACTTCTTACATTATTCCTTTTTTTTAATATAGCAGTAAGAACTTGAAGTGAGTATTAATATTTCGGTAACGTGAATGTCAACTAGCCCCACTTATGAATAGTACATGTACAAGTATGAATAGAGTTAAAGGCTACCAACTAGCCCCACTTACGAATAAAATAATTAAACTGAATTGTGTGTTAGCTTTCCAATTGGTCCCACGTATGAGCACGTTTGAAATGCTTCCTTTTTTGTTTGTTCTTTTCTTCTGCATAGTTGAAATAAAACAGATAGAAGGTTGAGGAACAGCATTTTTGTATTTTGTGTAGATTAGTTTTCATTTAAGTGGGGCGAGTTTATATTTCTAATTTTATATTAATCTAAATATTTCCGTTTTCCATTAAGTGGGGCGAGTTGGCAGGAGTAAAAAGAGACAAAAGGGGCAGGTAGTCGAGAAAAGATGAACGCTGACGGGAATCTCTATCACGAGACAATAGGGTCAGGTAGTCGAGAAATAATGAAAGCTGACCGCATTCTTTATCACGAGATAATAGGGTCAGGTAATCGAGGAAAAACGCACGCTGCCGGTAATCTGTATCAGCTAGAAGACAATAAAGTCAGGAAGCCGCGAAATGATGAAGGCTACCGGGAATCTCTATCACGAGACAATAGTGTCAGGAAGTCGAGAAATGATGAAAGCAGCCCGCAATCTTTATCACGAGATAATAGGGTCAAGTAGTCGAGGTAAGATGAAGTCTTCCGGTAATCTCTATCACTAGATAATCTGGTCAGGAAGTCGAGGAAAGATGAATGATGCCGTTAATCTCTATCACAAGACAATTGGGTCACATAGTCGAGGAAAGATGAAGACTCCTGGGAATCTCAACCACGTAAACAGGATCAGATAGTCGAACTCGGAAAGATGAATGATGCCGGGAATCTCTATCACGAGACAATAGGGTCAGGAAGTCGAGGAAAGATGAAGACTGTCGGGAATCTCAATCACGAAAATAGGGTCAGATAGTCGAACTCGGAAAGAGGAACGATTGCGGGAATCTTTATCACGAGACAATGGGGTCGTGTAATCGAGGAAAGATGAAGGCTGCCGGGAATCTCTTTAACTAAAATAGGGTCAGGTAGTAGAGGAAAGATGAACACTGTCGGTAATCTCTTTCACGAGACAATATGGTCAGGCAATCGAAAAAAGATAAAGGCTGTCGGGAATCTCTATCAATAGACAATATGGTCAGGTAGTTAAGGAAAGATAAAGGCTGTCGGGAATCTCTATCACGAGACAATAGGGTCAGATAGTCGAGGACAGATGAAAGATCCCGGGAATCTCTATCACAAGACAATATGATCAGGTAGTAGAGGAAAGATGAAGACTGCTGGGAATTTCTATCACGAAAATAGGGTTAGGTAGTCGAGTAAAGGTGACTGCTGCCGGGAATCTCTATCACGAGACTACATGGTTAAGGTGTTGAGGAAAGTTCAAAGCCCTTAGGGTTGTCTCTCTATCACAAGACAATATGATCAGGTAGTCGAGGAAAGATGAAGACTGCCGGGAATCTCAATCACGAAAATAGGGTCAGATAGTCGAACTCGGAAAGAGGAACGATTGCGGGAATCTTTATCACGAGACAATGGGGTCGTGTAATCGAGGAAAGATGAAGGCTGCCGTGAATCTCTATCACGAGACGATATGATCAGGCAATCGAGGAAAGATAAAGGCTGCCGGGAATCTCTATCACGAGATAATAGGGTCAGGAAGTCGAGAAAAGATAAATGCTGTCGGGCATCTCTATTGCGAGGCAATAGGTCTAGGAAGTTGAGGAAAGATGAAAGCTGTCGGGAATCTCTTTAACGGAAATAGGGTCAGGTAGTAGAGGAAAGATGAACGCTGCTGTTAATCTCTTTCACGAGACAATATGGTCAGGCAATCGAGGAAAGATAAAGGCTGTCGGAAATCTCTATCAAAAGACAATATGGTCAGGTAATCGAAGAAAGATAAAGGCTGCCATGAATCTCTATCACAAGACAATAGAGTCATGTAGTCGAGGAAAGATGAAGGCTGCCGGGAATCTCTCAAGTTAACGAAAATAGGGTCAGGTAGTAGAGGAAAGATGAACGCTGCCGGTAATCTCTTTCACGAGACAATATGGTCAGGCAATCGAGGAAAGATAAAGGCTGTCGGGAATCTCTATCAATAGACAATATGGTCAGGTAGTTAAGGAAAGATAAAGGCTGTCGGGAATCTCTATCACGAGACAATAGGGTCAGATAGTCGAGGACAGATGAAAGATCCCGGGAATCTCTATCACAAGACAATATGATCAGGTAGTAGAGGAAAGATGAACACTGCCGGTAATCTCTTTCACAAGACAATATGGCCAGGCAATCGAGAAAAGATAAAGGCTGTCGGGAATCTCTATCAATAGACAATATGGTCAGGTAGTTAAGGAAAGATAAAGGCTGTCGGGAATCTCTATCACGAGACAATAGGGTCAGATAGTCGAGGACAGATGAAAGATCCCGGGAATTTCTATCACAAGACAATATGATCAGGTAGTCGAGGAAAGATGAAGACTGCTGGGAATTTCTATCACGAAAATAGGGTTAGGTAGTCGAGTAAAGGTGACTGCTGCCGGGAATCTCTATCACGAGACTACATGGTTAAGGTGTTGAGGAAAGTTCAAAGCCCTTAGGGTTGTCTCTCTATCACAAGACAATATGATCAGGTAGTCGAGGAAAGATGAAGACTGCCGGGAATCTCCTTCACGAAAATAGGGTCAGATAGTCGAACTCGGAAAGAGGAACGATTGCGGGAATCTTTATCACGAGACAATGGGGTCGTGTAATCGAGGAAAGATGAAGGCTGCCGTGAATCTCTATCACGAGACGATATGATCAGGCAATCGAGGAAAGATAAAGGCTGCCGGGAATCTCTATCACGAGATAATAGGGTCAGGAAGTCGAGGAGAAAAGATAAATGCTGTCGGGCATCACTATTGGCAATAGGTCTAGGAAGTTGAGGAAAGATGAAAGCTGTCGGGAATCTCTTTAACGGAAATAGGGTCAGGTAGTAGAGGAAAGATGAACGCTGCTGGTAATCTCTTTCACGAGACAATATGGTCAGGCAATCGAGGAAAGATAAAGGCTGTCGGAAATCTCTATCAAAAGACAATATGGTCAGGTAATCGAGGAAAGATGAAGACTGCCGGGAATCTCCTTCACGAAAATAGGGTCAGATAGTCGAACTCGGAAAGAGGAACGATTGCGGGAATCTTAAGCTTTATCACGAGACAATGGGGTCGTGTAATCGAGGAAAGATGAAGGCTGCCGTGAATCTCTATCACGAGACGATATGATCAGGCAATCGAGGAAAGATAAAGGCTGCCGGGAATCTCTATCACGAGATAATAGGGTCAGGAAGTCGAGGAGAAAAGATAAATGCTGTCGGGCATCACTATTGGCAATAGGTCTAGGAAGTTGAGGAAAGATGAAAGCTGTCGGGAATCTCTTTAACGGAAATAGGGTCAGGTAGTAGAGGAAAGATGAACGCTGCTGGTAATCTCTTTCACGAGACAATATGGTCAGGCAATCGAGGAAAGATAAAGGCTGTCGGAAATCTCTATCAAAAGACAATATGGTCAGGTAATCGAGGAAAGATAAAGGCTGCCATGAATCTCTATCACAAGACAATAGAGTCATGTAGTCGAGGAAAGATGAAGGCTGCCGGGAATCTCTCAAGTTAACGAAAATAGGGTCAGGTAGTAGAGGAAAGATGAACGCTGCCGGTAATCTCTTTCACGAGACAATATGGTCAGGCAATCGAGGAAAGATAAAGGCTGTCGGGAATCTCTATCAATTATAGACAATATGGTCAGGAAGTTAAGGAAAGATGAAGACTGCCGGGAATTTCTATCACGAAAATAGGGTTAGGTAGTCGCGGAAAGGTGACTGCTGCCGGGAATCTCTATCACGAGACTACATGGTTAAGGTGTTGAAGAAAGGTGAAAGCCCTTAGGGTTGGTGAGGACAGATTATATGGCAAGCTATTCTCGTCAAAACTATATTTAAACAATTTTTAACAGCGATTTAAGTACCGTTGAATTATTGAAAGAGAGCTGGTGGTCTCTGCCTTTAG
Organism: Mytilus trossulus; assembly: GCF_036588685.1. NCBI lineage: Eukaryota > Metazoa > Mollusca > Bivalvia > Mytilida > Mytilidae > Mytilus > Mytilus trossulus. The sequence continues at coordinate 38,946,670 of NC_086379.1, read as the reverse complement.
TAATTTTTTATAAACGACTTTCCAAACCTGGTCGATTTCAACTTATACCTCTTTGCAGATGATTCTAAAAATATTAACACAATTACTCAGAAAGATGATACAACTCAATTACAAAGTGGCTTAAATAAACTATTGCATTAGAGTGATGCCTGGCTATTAACCCCAATATGTTAAATTATGGAAGGATATGACTTCATGAACAGGGGAAGAGCGACAGCCTGAAAATATATCCACAGAGAGCCAGAAAAGAATTAAGGAGAAATGCCTTTGCTCTACGAGTGATGAGACCATGGAATACACTACCCGAAACTATAGCAACATCACCAACAAAAAACACATTTTAAAAGAAAAGACCAGACAAATACTCAAAATATGGTTATTCATATACATTAAACCATACAAATGCACACCAAGCAAGTTCAACATATTCAGTAAAATGTGTTGTCTGTTCAGGCTTTGTCATATGCGCTTTGAAGCTAGTATATATAAGTTGACTACAATCACAATAATTTAAGTAAAAATATCATATAGTAATCATATTTTTATTATGAAGAGAAATATTTCAAAACAATAACAAGCAGGTACAAACATAACAAGCAATCAGTAAAACAAACATAAATTGAAATTATGACCATGAAAGATACGAGAATACTTTCTCCAATTATATATTGCCATTTCAAAATGTTAAATTTTTTAGCTTGAAAACATCAAATATTGATTTGTATACAGTTTAAGTTGGTCAAAATTCAGTTGTTTTTTAATCAATGAGAAGATAAATAACCTTTATTGATTTTAATGAACCCTGCACGCCTAAAGATTCATCTGGACTTAAAAATTGTTGACTTTAGTTCATTGTGGATTTCAATTTTCCCAGTCTATTCTAGAATGGAGGTTACACATCGCCTTACGCAAATAGCTAAAAAAGGACTATCTCTGATTGGTTGATTGTTGGTGTCTTAGCATCACTTTCAGAACTATTAGTTGTATCAGAGCAGGTTTTTTTCTATTGTAAAGGAAGACTGACAGAACAACAGACCTTCACCAGGAAAACTGACAAAAAAATGTAAAAATCTTACCTAAAGCAAAACAGTAAATAAAGACTGATAAAGATTTCCAATCAATCTACTGAATCTTCAAACATGCAGATATAAAATATTTATTTTACTTTTAACAACAAAAACTTAATAAACTGATACATTTTACACTAATGGAAATTTAAAACAACTTTTATGACAAACAGGATCAACTGATTTATTGGATTAAACGAGATTAAGTTTTAAATTCAACAATGACATGAAGGTCTAAATGGGGGTCCTTTATTTCTGTATTCTTTAACTTATAAGCCATTTTTTTGGCCAACTTTTAATCCAATCATTTCTATTATGTAAACACCATCCTGACCCTTACCACGGAGATCTGTAATGAAATATTGAGCTAGTCCTATACATACTGGGACCAAAGAAACATATCATTACAAGAATGTGTTAATAGTACACAGATTCCCCACTTGCACTATCATTTATATGTTCAGTGGACCATGCAATTGGTGTAAAAACTCGAATTTGGCATTAAATTACAAAGATCATACTGTAGGGATGATGTGTAAAAAGTTTCAAGTTGATTGGACTTCAACTTTTTCAAAATTTACTTTGACCAAACACTTCAATTTTTGCTGGACAGACAGATGGAGAGACAAACAGACAAAAGATCAGACAGACACACAGACTGAAAAATATAATACCCCTAAGTGGGGACAAAAAACCATCATAACAATCATAAATGCATTCATGATTCATTTCAGTCATTCAGAAATAAATTGTAACCTACAAGATAAATAACCCACACCAAATCAGTTATACTCGAAATCATAAAATTACTCATTGTTTCATTATGTTAAGCTCAATTAAAACATTGTGGCACTCTTTAGAGGACCTCATACTTCTCTATCACACAATCTTCATAACCCAAACCACATAATGCTAATAATTGATAAATAAGAAATCATAATTAATAGAAAACATGGTCTTTCCTAAAAAATATATAAATCAATTTCAAGCTTAAGGAGGCTCGCGGGTATAAAAAAAACAGCAAAAAATTAAACATTTGTTTTTCCATTACAAGTTTTATTTATTACACAATTAGTTATTACTTTATATCATGGTACAAAAATCACCAAGAAAAATCGATTTGGTTTGGCCACAGATGACTTTTAAAATGTTCATATCATTGGAAAAGCTCCAAATTATCTCCCTTTGGTGCAAAAATGTAATTTTTTTACCTTTAAATTGAAATATCTTTTTTAACTCATCCGTGACCTATATTTTTAATTAATGTTTTCAAAACAAGCTGTACATAAACTAAATAATTGTAAAATTTTAGAGATTTCTGTAATTTAGTTCTTTTTTAATTTCAATATTAGCAATATTTCTCCTTTTAGTTCAACAGAAAAAAAGGACATTAACAAAAATGTATGCTTCTTTCGGAGGCAGATTGTGAGCTCAAATGAACGGTGACCTCATATTTTTATTTCATATTTCTATTAGGTATAAGATAAAGTTTAATCATAGAAAAACATAGGAAAATCCTATAATATTAGGAAAAAAACCAGTAGCCCCCTTAAGCAATAGATAGTACAAAAATGTAAAATTAAAAAGACTAATAACTATATAAATATAGTTAATATACTATGAATTATTCTCAAAATTTATAATGAAATGAAAGAAAAAATTCCAATCTATGCTTAAGATGGGGCATAAATGCTGAATTGCAGGAAACATTATTAGTGTCAACTATTAATAGATACTTATGCAACATAGAATTGTAACTTTAGTATTTTCCTTAATATTGCTTTGACAACTTGGAATTGAATTCTTAAGTTGAGGAATGTATCAAGTTCTCCTTTAAAATCCCTTTTTAAGAATAACGTTTTTTTTAATTCCATTTTTTTTTTATTTCCATGTAATCTGGAATGTTCTAATTTCCATTGGATTGAGTATGACAGTGAAATTGTCAGTAGCAGTAACAGGCTGTGATTGTCTTGATAAATCTGAAAAAAAAAGAAAAAAAATGTTCAAAAGCATGAAGTTATAATTTAAAAGTCTAATTTAAGTCTTTCATACAAATTATGAATTATCAATTGTATAAATAAAGTGTCACCTTCCCTTTCTCCCCCTAAAAACAACCAAATAAACTCCTGTATGCCAACATAAGGTTCATCAGAATGTTCAACTAAAGATTTTGTGAGAACAGACATACTATATATATTTTCAATATACTAAATAGGAAAATATCAGTTTCCAACCATTTTACTTTTAAGTTAAAAGAGATAACTGTATTGTATGTTTAGCTCTGTCAGCTTCAATTGATGCAGTCAGAGTTTAAAATACAGTATTTGTAACTCTATTCTAATGAAACTGACAGAAAACAAAGTAAGAACATGCAAAGCTTTTTGATCGGTGTGAGCCAAGGCTCCATGTTGAAGGCTGTACATTGACCTATAATGGTTTACTTTTATAAATTGTTATTTGGATGGAGAGTTGTCTCATTGCCACTCACACCACATCTTCCTATATCTAATAAAATCTGACATATGATGTCTGCACTTAGGCTAACACTTTCATAGCATCAATTGTCAATGAAAATAAGTGACGTTATCCAATCAAAACATTAGAATTAGATATATTTACCAGGGAAATGTTGGTTAGTTTTCCACTGCAGTCTGTGTAACTGAGATAACTGTAAATTAGCACCCAATGTTAACTCCTCCACAGATTGTACATCAAATGGTACAAATAAATTCTGAAACAAAAGATGTGTTATTGTTAAACATTAATCATCAGAGGAAAGCTATTTTATATTAAAGCTTCATATCTGTGTAAGGCCTCAATGAATTTATTGTTGCTTTCTTCACATCCAAAAGCAAATATTTCATGCATGTTAAAGAAGAACTTAATTAAACAATAAAACTGAGAATGGAAATGGGGAATGTGTCAAAGAGACAACCATTTCTTATAGAGAACATCAAAAGAGAGAAAGAGTAATTTACCCCATCAACACATTTATTGAATACTGTAACTTATATTCAGTTTTTATTCTAAATCTGATTTATGCTGAATATTTAAAAAAAAACAAAAAAAAACCTCAGATGCATGTACATATTATGTGTATTATTTTAACTCAAAACTACTAATGCATGATTGCAAAGCCATTTATCTGAACATCTGTACCTGTAAAACTATCTTAACAGGTTTTGACAGTTCTACATCTTCATCTTTCTCATAAATATGTTCAAATCTGACAAGGTATGGCTGAGAAGTTCTTGGAGTGAACGATGGCCCAGCCCATTGTACAAAGGTCAATATGTGAACATTATCTGGTAAAGCTGCTTTCAATCCACTCCACTAAAATATAATTGTACAAGATTTGTGTGAGAAAGTAACCATATTCTTATATAAAAAGAACACTTTATTCTAATTCTTAGTCATATAATATTTTGACCTGTATTTATCAAAATGTTGAGGTGTTCAAATATATGACTATAACTGTCAGGGCAGTATTTGCAATTACGGAACATTTTCACTAATTCAAAAGATATTTCATTCCTTTTCAATGAAAAGGACAACTTGTATCTAAATAATTTGTTCTGTCATGTGATTAACATTTTGTCCTTTGAAAATTTAAACTTTGAATTAAAAGTCGGTTTAGAATTGAATTTTGTAAAAGTTATTTTAGGGATAATCATTCTAAATTTATTGCAAAATAAAAAAAAATATAAAAGAAGGTAGAATTTGCAACAATCACATTTCATTTTCAATTCTGTAGCTGAATGGATTTAAACTATATACAATCGCCAGTATAATCAATACCATACAAAACAGAGAATGATTATTACATACAACAAATGAATGTCAATAAAAGAATTACATGTAATATGCTGGTAAAGAACAGTAATATAGATTCCACTTGGACCATAAATTTGATACAATTTTGGGACAGCTTCCAAGCTATTAATAATTTTAAATTTATTTTCAAGATAAACATACAGAACTAAAACTAGCAGAAAAATGTGCTGAATTCAGATTTCTATATTACATTTAAAACAAAATTCAATATCATTTCAAGTTTCCCTCAGGATAGCTGGCATCGATCAATACACAGTTTTATCCAGTAAAGTGAATGATTAGAGGCCTTGGGGACGAAACGACCTCAAACTATCCTCAAACTTTTCTGATAATTGCATTTTAAGGGGAGACAATTCATTCAGATTTTTATAATTTTTGTAAAAATGAACAATTATCATGATTATCATCAGGTCCTATAAAAAGAAATATACTTTAAAACTAAAGACCAATATGAGCTTGAAATACTTAACTTCAGTGAATGATAGCAATTAAGGTTCAAATTGTTTTTAATCAAATTTCTAATTTCAAGAATGGCAATATTTCCACTTTTGTATAGCAACAAATTCTAAGACAGACTCTTTTTTTAAAATACCCAATTTTTAGCATGACTAGCACTTATTATCAAGGACATAGTTTAGTTTCTGTTTTTCATTTGTCAATTTAAACCTGAAAACTATAATTAGATAATATCTCTATTGTGATGACTTACTGATGTATGATAGACTTTAGTCCAATCAGACTGTTTCATTGTTGATGTGGTAAATGACAAACTTGGTGCCATATACAGTTTCAGGGCCATGTCTCTGTGGAATTTGGCTGAATTCTCTATCGTATCTACATATATGAAGTGTTTTCCTGTAAAGAAATCATTACAGAAATCAGTATGGTTCACAAATACTATCTCATACCAAGACGTTACTATTACTTTAAACATTATTAGTATATGTTATTTGGCAATTTTAAATAGAAAACCATGAGTCCACAATATTTAGCTTTAACATTATAAGTATATTTTATTGGGCAATTAAAAAAACTCTGAAAGCACAATAATAACTACTGCATTAAGATGCAAAAAGAACTTCTGCTGTTGGTTTATCTATGGTTGAGTTGTTGTCTCTTTGACACATTCCCCATTTCCATTCTCAATTTTATTAAAAAGGTCAAATCTCCATTTTACTTTCATGATGTCCAAAGACAATTATTTTTTGAAATTTGCCAATTACAAAAACCTTATATCAGCACTTAAATTTGTTGATAAACTTTTTATGTTACCTCTAGCTATCAATCCTTTGCCGTCCATTCCTGTCTCATTCAGAGCCTCACCTACACCTAAATAATCATCCCACAACAGTCGTCTATGTACCTAACAATGAGAAATCAGATAACCTACACCTAAATAATCATCCCACAACAGTCGTCTATGTACCTAACAATGAGAAATCAGATAACCTACACCTAAATAATCATCCCACAACAGTCGTCTATGTACCTTACAATGAGAAATCAGATAACCTACACCTAAATAATCATCCCACAACAGTCGTCTATGTACCTAACAATGAGAAATCAGATAACCTACACCTAAATAATCATCCCACAACAGTCGTCTATGTACCTAACAATGAGAAATCAGATAACCTACACCTAAATAATCATCCCACAACAGTCGTCTATGTACCTAACAATGAGAAATCAGATAACCTACACCTAAATAATCATCCCACAACAGTCGTCTATGTACCTAACAATGAGAAATCAGATAACCTACACCTAAATAATCATCCCACAACAGTCGTCTATGTACCTAACAATGAGAAATCAGATAACCTACACCTAAATAATCATCCCACAACAGTCGTCTATGTACCTAACAATGAGAAATCAGATAACCTACACCTAAATAATCATCCCACAACAGTCGTCTATGTACCTAACATAGAGAAATCAGATAACCTACACCTAAATAATCATCCCACAACAGTCGTCTATGTACCTAACAATGAGAAATCAGATAACCTACACCTAAATAATCATCCCACAACAGTCGTCTATGTACCTAACATAGAGAAATCAGATAACCTACACCTAAATAATCATCCCACAACAGTCGTCTATGTACCTAACAATGAGAAATCAGATAACCTACACCTAAATAATCATCCCACAACAGTCGTCTATGTACCTAACAATGAGAAATCAGATAACCTACACCTAAATAATCATCCCACAACAGTCGTCTATGTACCTAACAATGAGAAATCAGATAACCTACACCTAAATAATCATCCCACAACAGACGTCTATGTACCTAACAATGAGAAATCAGATAACCTACACCTAAATAATCATCCCACAACAGTCGTCTATGTACCTAACAATGAGAAATCAGATAACCTACACCTAAATAATCATCCCACAACAGTCGTCTATGTACCTAACAATGAGAAATCAGATAACCTACACCTAAATAATCATCCCACAACAGTCGTCTATGTACCTAACAATGAGAAATCAGATAACCTACACCTAAATAATCATCCCACAACAGACGTCTATGTACCTAACAATGAGAAATCAGATAACCTACACCTAAATAATCATCCCACAACAGACGTCTATGTACCTAACAATGAGAAATCAGATAACCTACACCTAAATAATCATCCCACAACAGTCGTCTATGTACCTTACAATGAGAAATCAGATAACCTACACCTAAATAATCATCCCACAACAGTCGTCTATGTACCTAACAATGAGAAATCAGATAACCTACACCTAAATAATCATCCCACAACAGTCGTCTATGTACCTAACATAGAGAAATCAGATAACCTACACCTAAATAATCATCCCACAACAGTCTTCTATGTACCTAACAATGAGAAATCAGATAACCTACACCTAAATAATCATCCCACAACAGTCGTCTATGTACCTAACAATGAGAAATCAGATAACCTACACCTAAATAATCATCCCACAACAGTCGTCTATGTACCTAACATAGAGAAATCAGATAACCTACACCTAAATAATCATCCCACAACAGTCGTCTATGTACCTAACAATGAGAAATCAGATAACCTACACCTAAATAATCATCCCACAACAGTCGTCTATGTACCTTACAATGAGAAATCAGATAACCTACACCTAAATAATCATCCCACAACAGTCGTCTATGTACCTAACAATGAGAAATCAGATAACCTACACCTAAATAATCATCCCACAACAGTCGTCTATGTACCTAACAATGAGAAATCAGATAACCTACACCTAAATAATCATCCCACAACAGTCGTCTATGTACCTAACAATGAGAAATCAGATAACCTACACCTAAATAATCATCCCACAACAGTCGTCTATGTACCTAACAATGAGAAATCAGATAACCTACACCTAAATAATCATCCCACAACAGTCGTCTATGTACCTTACAATGAGAAATCAGATAACCTACACCTAAATAATCATCCCACAACAGTCGTCTATGTACCTAACAATGAGAAATCAGATAACCTACACCTAAATAATCATCCCACAACAGACGTCTATGTACCTAACAATGAGAAATCAGATAACCTACACCTAAATAATCATCCCACAACAGTCGTCTATGTACCTAACAATGAGAAATCAGATAACCTACACCTAAATAATCATCCCACAACAGTCGTCTATGTACCTAACAATGAGAAATCAGATAACCTACACTTAAATAATCATCCCACAACAGTCGTCTATGTACCTAACATAGAGAAATCAGATAACCTACACCTAAATAATCATCCCACAACAGACGTCTATGTACCTAACAATGAGAAATCAGATAACCTACACCTAAATAATCATCCCACAACAGTCGTCTATGTACCTAACATAGAGAAATCAGATAACCTACACCTAAATAATCATCCCACAACAGTCGTCTATGTACCTAACAATGAGAAATCAGATAACCTACACCTAAATAATCATCCCACAACAGTCGTCTATGTACCTTACAATGAGAAATCAGATAACCTACACCTAAATAATCATCCCACAACAGTCGTCTATGTACCTAACAATGAGAAATCAGATAACCTACACCTAAATAATCATCCCACAACAGTCGTCTATGTACCTAACAATGAGAAATCAGATAACCTACACCTAAATAATCATCCCACAACAGTCGTCTATGTACCTAACAATGAGAAATCAGATAACCTACACCTAAATAATCATCCCACAACAGTCGTCTATGTACCTAACAATGAGAAATCAGATAACCTACACCTAAATAATCATCCCACAACAGTCGTCTATGTACCTAACAATGAGAAATCAGATAACCTACACCTAAATAATCATCCCACAACAGTCGTCTATGTACCTAACAATGAGAAATCAGATAACCTACACCTAAATAATCATCCCACAACAGTCGTCTATGTACCTAACAATGAGAAATCAGATAACCTACACCTAAATAATCATCCCACAACAGACGTCTATGTACCTAACAATGAGAAATCAGATAACCTACACCTAAATAATCATCCCACAACAGTCGTCTATGTACCTAACAATGAGAAATCAGATAACCTACACCTAAATAATCATCCCACAACAGTCGTCTATGTACCTAACAATGAGAAATCAGATAACCTACACCTAAATAATCATCCCACAACAGCCGTCTATGTACCTAACAATGAGAAATCAGATAACCTACACCTAAATAATCATCCCACAACAGTCGTCTATGTACCTAACAATGAGAAATCAGATAACCTACACCTAAATAATCATCCCACAACAGTCGTCTATGTACCTAACAATGAGAAATCAGATAACCTACACCTAAATAATCATCCCACAACAGTCGTCTATGTACCTAACAATGAGAAATCAGATAACCTACACCTAAATAATCATCCCACAACAGTCGTCTATGTACCTAACAATGAGAAATCAGATAACCTACACCTAAATAATCATCCCACAACAGTCGTCTATGTACCTAACAATGAGAAATCAGATAACCTACACCTAAATAATCATCCCACAACAGTCGTCTATGTACCTAACAATGAGAAATCAGATAACCTACACCTAAATAATCATCCCACAACAGTCGTCTATGTACCTAACAATGAGAAATCAGATACAGTTGTCATAAATATGTTGGTGTTTTAGATGTCACAAGTTTTGTCAGTTATCACCCATGTGCATGATCAGCTGTCCTAATGCAATTTCACATATTTTTTTTTTAAATGTATTAAAGCCTTTGATACTTTAATGTTACATATCAAAACTTATTATTATAGTGATTTTTTTAGTTGAAGAAAAACTTTTCATGTTCATTTATGATAAAATTCATGATTTTGTTATACAGCTAGTGCAGTTTAATGGAGGTCTGAGACTACTACTACTACAACTGTACCTCCACCTAATATCATAGTCATCAACTTTGTACATTCAGAAATAATTATGTGCATTTATAATCATGACTTTTGAAGAATGAACAAAAGCTAAACATTGCAACTTTTGGAAAAGGAGCAAAGAGATATATATATTTATATATTGTTATTAGTACGTAAGTTCTTATTATTAAAATACTCATCCAGTCACATATCACATAAATAAAACTCCATTCCCCCCAAAAAAATCCTTTTTGAATTTATAGTACCAGTATTCTGTTTTGTTATTTGACTGTTATCACTGAGTAATAAAAACATATATGTGTCACAGAGGCGGATTTAGGGAGGGGGAGGGGGGCCCCCTTTTGGGAAAAAAATTAGTTGCTTATATAGGAAGCATGACTGGAGCGGGCCCCCTCTTAGGTCAGTCAGTGGGCCCACACTTATGAAAATTTCTGGATCCGCCACTGTGTCAATAGACATCCCACTTGCAGTGGACAGTGAAATTGGGGTCAAAACTTGTTACTAGACATTAAAATTAGAATGAACATATCATAGGTTACATGTGTAGCAAGTTTCAAGTTAATTGGTCTTCAACTTCATAAAAAACCTTAACCTGAAGCAGGACTCATCAATGACCAGACAAAGAACAAACTCACATACAGAAAAACATAAAGCCCCTAGCTAGTAACAAACAATTACCATAAGTTCTAGGTTACCGTCTGTTATACTACCACCTCCCTGACTTCTGTCTGTTAGTACTGTAAACTGTATCTTCTTTGTCTCATCCTAGAAAGTACAAAAAGTTACAACAATTAGATAAGGTACAAAGCACTATTTTTAATTTTGGTAGATGTAAAAATGTGTGGGAAACTTTAAGTTGAAGAACAGCAATAAAATATCTGTTTATTTGCTTTTTTGGTGCTGTGTATGCACTGATTTTTCTTGATAGATGGATACTCCTTATACTTTCTTTTCTATTGTACCTTTATGCCTTTATGCATATCATGTTCAAAATAGTCCAATATCTTCACTTTTAATTTAGATTTGTATTTGAATTTAATATTTAAGAATTTCTTTTTTTTATAAGAAATTACTGGTTGCATGTTTCTTCTTCATGGAAATATTAGATCAACTATTGTTTTAGATCTAATTTTGTAAGTGTTGCTTTCTCAATACAAATTGTAATTACAAGATTTACAAATCAATATGATCTAAATTACACATAAAAAAGTGTTGATTGAAAAATTTCACTCCTCTTTAACTCCTTATGTAATACTAAGCATTCACAACTGTGCAAAAAAGTAGAACAAAAGTACCGAACTCCTTGATTTATGAAAAGAACTGACTATTTTTTAAGAAAGGTTTTTACCTATTGGTGGCCTCAACTTACTCTTAGATATATTCTACTGTTAACAGGATAATAATTGCCAGACACTGGTTCTGTATTGGTAAAATTCCATGTGTCTCTGTGATTTCTCCTGTAAAACATAAATTATTTAAAACAATTAAAAAGGTTTAAATTGTGATATTTTTTTTCAATCCTGTATTTTGATATATCAAAGATTTCAAGAAAATTCAAGTATTGTTTATTCATTATTATTTGTAGGATATCATTTCTTTTAAGGATTTGTGTGTATAGAAGAGGGACGAAAGATACCAAAGGGACAGTCAAACTCATAATTCTAAAACAAACTGACAACGCCATGGCTAAAAATGAAAAAGACTAAAAGACAAACAATATTACACATGACACAACATAGAAAACTAAAGAATAAACAACACGAACCCCACCAAAAACTAGGGGTGATCTCCGGAAGATTAGCCATGGATTATTATTGATCAAATTGTACAAATTTTCTATGAGGTTGTATGAAGACTTTGGCAAAACCATGAAATCAAATAACCATGAAAATAGTTTTTTCTCAATCCATGAAAATTGTTTCCATTACTCAATAAAATAGATTTTCTAACATTTTTGAATTTCACACAAGTCTGTCATACTACGGATATATTTAATTTTTGTGGATACTAATTTTCATGGATGATTTTTGGACTTACTTTCTCTGTAGAATTTCTCTGCCATTTGCATCAGTATAAACAACACCATTAGTGGCCAGGTCAGTACTGAATCTCGATATTACTTCTTTCCCAATCATATCACTGTAATATAAGATGACTTAAAACAACTGTAACATACTAACATCAACATATATTAAAGTCATGATGTGGGCCCTTCCTTCCATCTGTATTGTTCAAATCTTTAATTCATGATTTCTCTGTTCTTTATTCATATTGCGCAACATTCTCTTTCTTATATATAAGTACCAAATTTTTCTCTATTATTTAGCAATTTGGCCTATTTTAATCTATGGGGTTCATTAATATAGCACTCTTTTAATATTTTTGCTACACTAGTTTTGAGTACTAAAATATAAAGTAACAATACCAACTTATAGTAGGTTTTTTGTTATGTGTTCTAATTTATGATAAAAGGTCAAGATAGGCAAAGAGAACATGTGTGCCAAGTTTATCAAAGTCACGAAATAACTATTTTCATTTCATCCTGGGTCTTTTATCAGACATCACATGGCCTACTGTTGAATTGATGCCTTCAATCAAAATTTTAACTATAATACCATTCAAATCTATAGACAAGGGACTAAAAACCAAAGATTACCTAACAGGAATTGGTCCAACTGTCCATTCAAACTCTGCATGTTGAGCTCCATCATAAAGTCTGATCACTTGTGTTGCCCAAGGGCTAAACTTCTGATAAACCTCTTGTACAAGAGCACCCTGAAATATCAAATATTTTTATTTGCAAACTGTACTTACATCAGATTGACTACTGTGTCACACTTTTTCAATACTATACTATCTGATATTTTTTGTATGAAATTTGATATTTTTAATTTATATCTGAAATAGAAAATCAATCATCAGAATTGGATTGCAAGATCATTTTGAATATTGTAAATTAAGAAATTATTACGATGTCTTTATTATTGCAAGAAAAAAAAAAACAACAAGGTTATAATCATAATAATTACATCTTGCTTTCGATTTTTTTTGCATATGAATTTAAAAACAGGATTTTTCTCAATATCGCAATGATTAAAATCGCCTTTTAGTCAAAAATGAAAAAAATATTAATAATAAATGCACACAATGATTTCCAAATTTACAGTATACAGTACCTGCTTTTAATAAATAAGAACTCTTATCTAGTAAAGGGCTGGAATCTTTAACTGTTTTTAAATCAATTATTCAAAGCTTTAAAGTAGGATTCTTAGAAAACATTATTTGTAACATTCATTGTGATTAGACAATGACATAAAATTCAGAACACTAATTCCATGATGTCTGAAATTGTGCATGAAAGTGTACAAGTGTGTATGATTTTATATTATGAATGATATAGAGGTATTGTCTCCAAGTTGCATTAGAACCAAGATAACAGTACATATATTGTATTTTAAGATTTTTGGACATCCTTTTTTCATTTTATACCTGAAAATCTTTTTGAACACAAAACTGTTGGCTCCTTAGATTTTTTCCAGAAGGAGTTTGGTTGTATTACCTGTTACATGATATTTTATCTTGTTTGTTGTTTACTATATATGCAATGTATACTTAAAAACATAATATATACATATTTATGTTTATGACCCCCTAATTCTGAATGTATACATCCCAAGATAGGAGCATTTCAATTAGTTGTTGTTTATTGTTGCTTGATATCATATTTGTTTATTGTTTTGTTATAGTAATCAGGTCATTAGAATTCTAATTTAAATTTATTTTCATTTTTCACTGCAGGGCAGCTATGAGGTATAAGTTCTGCTCAATGTTAAAGGTGTGCAGTAACATATAGTTGCTTTCTTCTCTGTTATTTTGTCTCTGGTAGAGAGCTGTCTCATTCACAATCATACCACATCTTCTTATTTTCATACTGTAAATTCAGAAATTATTACAAAGTTTTTATTATTGCCAAAAATGCGATATGGTTGTAATCCTAATAATTTAAACTTGTATTTTGGATTTTGTTCATTCAAATAAAGCAGCATTATCCTCAGTATCACAAAATAATAATTGCATTTTGATCTCAAATGACAAATTCGCAATAATAAATGTATGCAATAACTTCTGAATTTACAGTACTTACCTCTTTGATAACAGTTGTTTTCTTTAAGTCAGCATGGAAAGACAAAGGTACAGTTTCATTTGGTCTGAATATATAAGCTCCTGATGGCTGAGCATTGAGAGCTGAAGATTTTGAAGATCCTGATACACCTATATAGTACATCAACTCTTGCTTCACTTGTACAGTTACCCGACTGTCTAGATTTGTTATCTGCTTAAGGGCACCAGTTGGCCCATCAAATGTTAAGGAGACATGCTAAAAAAAAATAAAAAAATATGCTTATTCTTTTTCATCATTACACAAACTATATCTTAATCATTATTTGTCATTTAAAAGTCTGAGATCTTTTTATTTGGTTTTATCCAAGATTTTTAGTTCCAGATAAAATGTTTTTATCAAGACTTTTAGTTACAGATAAAATGTTTTATCAAGATTTTTAGTTACAGATAAAATGTTTTTATCAAGATTTTTAGTTACAGAACCATCATTGTTTGAGGTCTAGCTGTTTCTATATAATCACAGATATTATTTTTCTATACTGAAATATTGATTTCTATGTGTGTTCTCCTTGTGTAATTAAAGATTATCGTTGATTATCTAAACGAGATCGATTTTCTCGCTTGAGCTGGTACAGCGAAAGTGAGAAAAGCAATCGAGTTGAGATGACCAATGATAATCTGTTTATCACTATTTTACCTATGACGACGTTGTCAATTTCAATGTCAATTTTGTTAGCAATGCCATGTGGTCTGTTAGTTTCTAGCAATAATTTTTCCATATCAAGCGAGAAGCATGATATGAAAATTATCACAAAAAAAGGATAAAATAGCGATAATGGGTATTATAATAAAGTTGTAAACTGTTAAAAAGACTTTCATTATCCCTTCTTTCCTACTTTACAGCAAATTAAATTTGTGATTTTCAAATTTATTTGATGTAAGTAGGAAAAGGCACAAGTGTTATATACTTGCAACCATTTGTATTCACATTATTTTTCTACACACAAATATTAGAAGGTTAACAGTACATACTCCAGATGATTTTTTTCATTGTGTTCACAAAAATGTCCTAACATCCGTAGTAAAAAAGTTTAAAAGGCTGATAAATATACTACAACACATTGAAATATATACTGCAAAAGTATCTACCTCATTTTTCATCACTAGATCACTGTTTGATTTCATTTTAAATGTCTTTGTGGATTGTTTCTCCCTTGAACCTAGAATAAAACAATTATATCATGGTTATTCTTAAGTTGCAAACTAGAAGCTTGTATAAAATGAAACACTCTTATTGTTCATTGGATTTTGTGGCTCAATTGGACCACATATTCAAATGTTCTATACACTTGTATGCAGACTTCGGCAAAATGATGAAATCATATATCCAATAAATATAATTTTTCCTCCATTCATGAAAACTAATAAATGCATTCCCACAACAATAAAGGAATTTCAATATAATGGTGTGACAGAACAAGTGAATTTAAAACTAATGGCTACTCTTTATTTTCTATTACCATGCAATCTAAAGGATAAGGATGGTGTATTGAACTTATTCAATATATGACTATTTAAATGAGTTAGATAATATTAATGGTTTTAAAATCATATTTATATAAAACATTTGAATTCAGTGTTTATATACTCAAACATAAAAAAAAAACATGATTTGCCAAAAAAATCAATTAATAATACTTTAGAGCTAAAATTAGCACATGTATGTATTGCTGAAAACTCTGTGATCCCTGTCTATGTGTTGTTTGCACTTGGTTAATTTTGTCATTGGGTAGTTGTCATATTGACATATTTGAAACATCTCTTACATATTGTCCGACAAAAAAGTTTTGTTTTTATTCTGCAGACAAGATAAATGATAATACACTTTTCTTGATCTTGACCTTTGATATTGATTGATTGATTGTTCTTTTCTAAATCATAGAGAATAATTATTAAAATGAATGAAGACCGACATAATTTCCCTAAACACTTAAAAAGTATCTTTAATGACAGGATATGATCTACAATATATGTCAATATCAAATATCCTTAAAAACTTATATTACTTATATTTTCCTCATGTCATGGTCTAGACATATATTTTCAAATAATCTGATAATTAACTATAAGGTATGATAACATTAATATTATGTTGATCTTAGAATTAGGAAAAAAGATTTTTTAATTCAAACCTGAAGGTTGTTCTTTAACTTCTAATTTTTCACTAGTTTAGCAAATAATGTTTACTTGAATGTGTCTTCTTATCCAGTTTTTGACCTACTGGACATTTGAAAAAAAGATGTGGTATGATTGCCAATGAGACAACTCTCCACAAGAGACCAAATGACACAGAAATTAACAACTATAGGTCACAGTATGGCCTTCAACAATGAGCAAAGCCCATACTGCATATGAAAGGCCACAAAATGACAATGTCATGAATGTAAAACAATTCAAACAAGAAAACTACAGTTTGAAATAATTTAACACTGTAATAGGATAAGAATTTTACTGGACTGTAAAAAGAGTTTATTAAAGCTGTACTTAGGTGATCTAAGGTAAATCAGGAATTCAAAATTGATACTTTAAGCTGGTAGAGTATAAGTTAAGGATGCAATATAAACTATAAATATTGATAGGGTCATTGAGCTTCTTTTCGAGATATTTGATTATAAAATATGTCGGGAAAAGGCTGACTCAGACTTTTACATTATATTTGCATTGGTATTATTTGGGTCTCAAATCAAAAGAAAGAAAATCAAGAATCTGCTTAAATTTGGTCAAATGACCTTTTATGAGCTATTTTAAGTCTTATGTTAAGATAAATAGCTGTTATGGGGCAAAATATTTTACCTTGTATTGTATGGAAAAATATCAAACATTTGACTCTTATTCCTTAAACCTCACCTAAGTACATCCTTAAAGTCAAGTCACAATACCATTTTTTTCTAACACGGAAAATAATTCATGTTTTATATATACAGGGGCATGATGGGTAAAATCTTTTTGTTTTTCTAATGCAGAAAAAGAAAATGAAGCCATTTCAAGTTTGCAAGTTTCTTATCATTTTTATAATCTGCAACGATCACCTTATCATCAGCAAAGCTGGAACTTTCAAATCAGAACCAACATTCCATTGTGAAAAGTTTTACCAAAAAGGAGAGCTATATGTCGATTGTTCCTGCAGAAATATGACATTTATACCAAATTTACCGTCAAATACAGCTTACCTAAACTTACAACACAATTCAATCAGTGAAATACCAGACAATACCTTTAAGAATATGTATAATCTAAAAGAAATGGATTTATCTTTCAACAAAATAGTATCAATAAATCAACAAGCGTTTTATGGATTAAGCAACCTGAGGCACCTGAAACTTAACAATAATTACTTGAACAGCAATTCATCAATGAGAAGAGAGAGTAATTCATTCGAACATTTGACAAACCTTATGGTACTGGATCTATCGTTCAACAATTTACAGTCGATAAATATTCGAACTTTTACAGGACTTACAAATTTAAAGAATCTTAAACTTGAGCATAATAAACTGAGCTATAAATTGGAACTATTTCCATAAGGAAGTTTCAAACCTTTGAGGTCACTAATAGATATATCTCTTCAGAATAATAACTATCTAACTACACCTACGTTTGCTCTGTTTTCCTTTCCAGATGAAACAATAGCAGACTTAAAAAACTTGGAGGTATTGAAGATAGATGTTAATATACCAGTATTTGAAACAAAAGTTCTTGGTCAGGGTTATCTTTCCCTACATCATTTAACTTCACTCAATTTTAGCAATTGCATTCATCTTCCTTTTCATAATAAGGTATTCAGATATACACCAAATTTAAGATCTCTATATATAAACCATTGTCATAACATGTTGGTGAAATCGGAGGCTTTTTCTAATCTTACAAAGCTTGAAGTTTTTGGGCTTGATCTCGACTGTCAATCAGGATACAAATTTGGACAGACACAAGTTATTGGACTATTCCAAGGCTTGGCTAAAACACCAGTAAAAGTTGTAAAAATGAATAATGTTTTCGACACATCACAAATTTTTCCTTGGAATACAATTTTTAATATCCTGTCAACAACCTCTGTTCATGAACTGATCTTCGCAAATAACAAAGATTTACAAATATCAACTCAAACTCTCTGTCAGCCAGCACCAACAAACCTTCAAATTCTGGATCTAAGTGGTAATATGTTAAGGCAAATAGCTCTAAACCTTACTTATGTTAAGGTTCTGAAATTAAACAGTAATGCACTAGGAGGCTACCTAGGTGAACATCGATACATGACAGCGCCAGATAGTAAACTTGAACATGTAAATCTATCCAACAATTCCATTCACCAACTTAATTTCACTATGTTCCATGGCCAATGGCACCTGCAAGTTATTGATTTAAATTTCAACTTTTTGAAAGCTATACATTTTGATTTGTCTAACTTGACAAAGTTGAAGGTAATAAATCTTAGAAACAATGCAATAAATTTCTTGGATGCAGCATCAATGAGGAATATTGATAATATTCTTAAAAACGACAAAACCAAAATAGATTTCATCAATAACCCCTTACAGTGTACATGTTATACAGTCCCATTTCTGAAGTGGATGATAGCTTACCGCAAACATTTCATCAATTTCAATCAATACAAATGCACTTATGAAAATGGAAGCACTTCAACATTGAATTCATTTGAAAAAGTAATAAAACATCTGCAAGAAGACTGTATTAGCTACACATATTTGATAATTTCTTTATCTTTTGCTATTTTTGGATTTTTCATGGTATTGTTTGGAGGATTTATCTATAGACATAGATGGAAATTACGCTACATTTTCTACACGGCTAAATTGAAATATACATCTATTAAGAACAGTGAGGTTAATTTGAAAGAGTATACTTATGATGCATTTATATCATATTCCGATGAAGACCGAACTTTCGTTACGCAAGACTGTATTCATAATTTGGAACATGAATTCAATTTGAGGCTGTGTATACATCAGCGTGATTTCATACCAGGACAAGATATCACAGATAACATTATTAACGCTATCCGAAACAGTCGAAAGACAATTTGTATAATAACTCGATCTTTTATTGATTCATACTACTGTATGTTTGAATATAATATGGCAAGAATGGAAAGTGTTCATTCTAGGGTAGGCAAAAATATTCTTTTTCTTGTCTTTTACGAGAAACTTTTACCAGAGGAATTACCTTTACTGCTTTATGAACTTATACAGAAACAGTCCTATATAGAATATCCAAATGATGAACATGGAAATGTTATCTTCTGGGACAAAATTAGAGATGCCATAACAACATAAGTAACTGATTTTTAGTTGGTTCTGTGTTTACGATAATGTGGCTTACTGAAGATTGCTGAAAGTTACTGTTAGTTATTAATCTAATCTTGTAATAGTTCTTGTAAAAATATTAATTAAATGCGTTAACAAATAACTCTTATATACTAAGTAATTAATATTGTGGACTCATTATCATTTGTTGGATACCAATTTTCAAGTGTTCAAAGAATTACAAATCTTCTTTAGGAATGTATGCAGACTTTGTCAAAACCATGTAATAATATAATTATTAGGAGGGCCCTCAGGAGTATAACACTATACTGGGGTGGCAGTTTTATTACAGGAAAGGGATAACAAAACAAAAACAAGTTCACAATAGCAATTTAGAAACTGGATCTCAACTGAATGACCGAAATTATTTCTGTTAATAAATAAAATATGTCCTAAATCCCAATTACTCATTTAGGACAAATACTTTCAGTTTAAGACAAGACTGGCAAATATGACCGCTTCAGGATCCTTTAGGTTTTCTTTTATCACTCTCAATACCAACAGAACCTTTCAAGTAATCAAACAATTTGATATAAGAAAACATAAACTGCAACCAAGTTTTAAAGAAAGCTTATAGTAATATCAAAGAACTAAGGTAGCAATACACAGTTAGGAAAAAAACTTAAATTTGACACTTATAACTTTTTAAACACCCTCTTTTCCCTCCTGTCTAACAAAGAAGGCTTTATATGTGTGTTATGCATGTATATACTTATAGAAAGAGAATCTTCCATAGATTTGATTTCTGATGGTCATAAGGGTGAAATACAAGCCCTCTTGGGTGTAACCATGGCAACATCCTGCATTTCTTAGATAAAAAATATAGCAAAAAAGGGGGTGAACATGTCACAAAAGTCTCCAAAATTTGGTCTAAAGGAAAATTTCAATCAATTACAGTGATACCTTTCCTGAATCCATAGGTTTATATCTATCAAGTAGTTAAAAAAAATCATATGCATTTCTGCTCGTTTTTCCATAAAATTGAATTGAAAAGATCCAGCACAAAATCTTTGTTGATAAACACTACAATAATTTATGGACCTATGAACGGTACGGATAGGAAAATACGGACTGTCAATCATATAAATGGCCTATGAAACATGTTAAAAACAATCTAAATGTTCATATAAACCCACTTAAAAGGCTCTATTATTCTTCAATTATCTAAAAATCAATTTTATTGTACAAAAACTTTCATATTTAAAAAAATTACAGGGGCCATAATGCAAAACAAAACTTCTAACTGTGTATTGCTACCTAAGGTAAGGTAGAGTCTATAAATAGGAAATTAAACCTGTATTTACCTGTCATACTAATGAAGTAGGTATTAAATCCCAATGGAGGAAGATCTGCACGGAATACCAGTTCATTCTTTGCAAGGGATCCTTTTCTTTCCGGTATCCTTTTGGTGTCAGCTGATACTTGAATTATCTAATACATTAAATAAAATTTCATAAATAAATAAAAAATTTGTAAGGGTTACACAGAACCCAGTGAAAATGAGGAAAAAATTCAATAAAAATATTCCTCTTCATACAATCTTTTGATTGAAAGAAGCTACTGTCCAAGTTTGTTAAAAATCCAGCATAGTTTATGAATTTAATAAATGCTTTAGAAACTTTAACTGCAGACTTTACTTATATTTAATGTTAACTGGAAGAAAATCTAGGTCCATTTAAAAGTAGAATATGGAAAAAAAGAATTTATTTTTTTACTAAGTTTACTTCTGGATATTATCTTATGATCATAAGCAGGCTTCTGTCCAATTTTGGTACAAACCCAGAATAGTTTAAGAAAGTTATAAAAATTTTAAAAACATTAACCCCAGAGTGAATGTAATGCTTTCCCGCAGAAAAACTATGTCCATTTATAAGTAAAATTTGGAAAAAATGGAATTTTATTTTTACAAAATTTACTTCTGGATACTATCTTATGATCCTAAACAAGATTCTGTCCAAGTTTGGTAGAAATCCAGTAAAGTTTAAGAAAGTTATTAAAATTTCAAAAACTTTAACCACAGGGTGAATATTTGTGGACGCCGCCGCCGCCGACAACACCGACGACGATGGAATGTAGTCTCGCTTAGTCTCGCTTAGTCTCGCTTTTTCGACTAAAGTCGAAGGCTCGACGAAAACCGGGAAAAAATTATTAAATTTCCTCTAGATAATATCTTTTGATGTAAGAACCTTCTGTTCAAGTTTAGTAGAAATCTACGGAAAACAAATGTTGACATTGAAGGTACAGTATAGCTTCTTAGTGAGATATATATTATTAAAGTATTTTCTATCCGAAGCTTTGTTTGTTACATTTAATATTTACCTGAGATAGCAGGTTTTCGCCTTTTGGTCCTCTTATGGTATAATTTGTTCCAACAACAGGCAGTCTGATCCATGAAATAACTGATCGTGCCAAGGGGTTATATACAGTCAAAGTAAACTGAAAAGAGAATAAAAAAAACTCAAAGCATAATATACTGGGGCAAGCATCCGGAAATTTTTTCCCCTAATTTCGGTCATTTTCATACTACTTAAAAGTTGATGCCCCTTTTCAAAAGATGATTGTCAAAATCACATTACTGCATGAGACTCATTATGAGTATGCTCATACTCGATCGTCATGTTTGTAGCATCAACAAACTTGTTTCACTGTTGCATCGCATTTACTTCATGATTTGTCCTACCATTTTCCAAAAATGGATCAAGAGCAATTAAGGGAAGGCAACAGTTCAAAAATAAAATGATTTTAATGACTCAAAACGATAATATTCTCAGTTATCGCTTACGTTTCTTTCGATTCTGAAGTCAAAATTCAAACCGGATGTACTGCGACAATAATAAAACGAACAATTCCGGACTCATATCCGGGATTAGTTTTGTTTATCCAAATCACAGGAAATCATCGGCTTTTAAATATTTTACCTTTAATAGTGTAAGAATATTAATTAAAATAGTTGCACTAGCTTTATTAAGGATGAAATTATTTTAAATTTACGATTTATTGTTTAAATCTGTGGAAGAGAATTTCAAGCATGCGTATTACATAGTAAACAAAGCACGTGTGTTAGAAGTAAAAAAAAAAAATTTTCTACATAAATTAAACCAAGTTTTAATTTAATTTTAAATCATAATTGACAATTGTCTGACCTGTTGAGTAATTAAATAATGAAGCCAGTTGGTATGGAATTTTTATTTCTTTATAATAATAGTTTGGAGCTTGTGATTAATTGCCAGGTGTGAATTAAAAACACAGGTAAAGAGATTAGCAATCATTAGCCAATAGCTCCCCAAGGCATTAATATAGGTATAAGGAGGGCCCTCATGAGTATAACACTTTATTGGAGTGGCAGTTTAATTACAGGAAGTCGATAACAAAACAAAAATATGTTCAAAATGGCGATTTTGAAAGTCGATCTCAACGAAATGACCGAAAATATTACTGTTGAAAAATAAAATTTGACCTAAATCCCACTAAAAAGTTTAGGACATTATAGTTTCAGATTAGGACATGACTGGCAAATAAGACCGTTTCAAAATCACATTACTGCATGAGACTCATTATGAGTATGCTCATACTCGATCGTCATGTTTGTAGCATCAACAAACTTGTTTCACTGTTGCATCGCATTTACTTCATGATTTGTCCTACCATTTTCCAAAAATCACATAGTAAACAAAGCACATGTGTTAGAAGTAAAAAAATATTTTTTTCTACATAAATTAAATTTTAATTTTAAATCATAATTGACAATTGTCTGACCTGTTGAGTAATTAAATAATGAAGCCAGTTGGTATGGAATTTTTATTTCTTTATAATAATAGTTTGGAGCTTGTGATTAATTGCCAGGTGTGAATTAAAAACACAGGTAAAGAGATTAGCAATCATTAGCCAATAGCTCCCCAAGGCATTAATATAGGTATTAGGAGGGCCCTCATGAGTATAACACTTTATTGGAGTGGCAGTTTAATTACAGGAAGTCGATAACAAAACAAAAATATGTTCAAAATGGCGATTTTGAAAGTCGATCTCAACGAAATGACCGAAAATATTACTGTTGAAAAATAAAATTTGACCTAAATCCCACCAAAAAGTTTAGGACATTATAGTTTCAGATTAGGACATGACTGGCAAATAAGACCGTTTCCGGACCCTTGTACTGGGGATTCATAAATATTTGTTGGATATCAATTTTTGTGGATTTTGTGGGTACAACATGTACAATGGAACCACAAATTTAAATATTCAATGAATTACAAAATTTTCTAAAGGAATGTTTTGAAACTTTGCCAAAAGGATGAAATTAAATATCCACAAATATGGAAGTTTTCCTCAAACCATGAAAATTGGTACCCATGAAATTAAATAAATCCACAGTATTCAAAGTCAAATTATCATTTAAGTCTTTATGAATCACTTATAAAAAATCTCTTTTGTAAATATTAAATGAAAAATAACAACAAAGAAATAAGTTAAAAGTTTGCACAACAAGTGCTTGATTGTGAACAGAAAAGTGACATGTTAAACAGCTTAACTATTTTGGGAGTCAAATTAACCATACCTGTTTACTGTTTTCAGTCACATGACATGCACTTATGTTGAGTAGGTTACAAAACAGCTGATTAGGGGCTGGTGTACTTCCTTTCTTATATAACTTTTTCAGGGCATCATTTGCAACTTTCTGTAAAATAACAAACATGTAATAATCTTATAAGTTCTGTTTTTTTCTATCAAAAAAGTTTGTAAAATAAACAGTGTTCTTTAGAATCATATTTGTAGGGATATTTATTTTTGTGTAGATTTCAGTATTCTATATATATATCAGTCTGTGCCAAATACTATTTGAAGAACTAGCCCTTTGGGCTAGTAGAAAAAAATAATTACTAGCCCGAATTTATATGTACTGGACCAAATAAAATCTGTGTCCCCGGTTGGGGATCACGAAGTGATCCAAACCCGCTAGGGGGGTTTGGGGGCATGCCCCCCCCAAGAAAATTTTGGAATATTACATGTAAAATCCTGCATTCTGAGGTTACATTTTTGTATCTGGAAGTGTATATAACTTTTCAAAAATATAGAGTTTTTTCTCCATATAAAATAAAAAATTCTACTAACTACTTTCCATATTTTTTTTCTTCTCAAAACTGTTGACAAGAATTTAAGACATACAAGTAAAATAAATGTATACATGTAGATATAAACCCCTTGCCATCACATTTTGTTTAAATTAATTTCTCATTCAAATTTGACTTTGGAAGTTAAAGAGATCATCCTTTCTGATGCAGACCAAGAAAAGAAAAAAATCAATCAGTTAAAATTTTATTCTTCATGGTTTTTCATATTATTCTTCAATTTTCTGAACAACTCCTGTTCAAATACAAATTTGCCTCCTTTTCCCTGCTCCTTACAGTAGCTACACAACATAAACTAGATTATCGTACTGGAGCCAGGGTCAGGGAGTGAGGGACGACTGTCCGACCAATGGGTTATAAATTCTCTGACCCGTTAATCCTCCTATTTTTTAGCCTCCGTAACTTGGTCGGACTTGCGAGACGGCCTTTTTGATGCCTTTCATGGTCTCGCACTTTCCGACAGTGAAGCCACGTATATCAAGCAATGTTTGTGACCACAATTATGTGTACACTTCCGAAAAGAAAACAAAACTGGTTCCACTTTTTCATAAAATTAACGGTAACCAGTCACTGAAGTCCTCCTAATAACCAACCGTCTAAAACACACAAGATGTCAAGCGGGCAGTTACGAATTAATGTCTCCCGACGCAAAAATGACTTTAATGTTCAATGATTTTATTATCTTCTGTTATGATTATATTTTATTAAGTCTATGCAACATAAAATTAATCAATAATTACCAAAATTTGACATTTTCAAAACACGTGGTTTTGACTGTTTTCGCGCTTTTTTTTTTTTACAATTTTGAACAATCGGTTATTAGGGAGACCGTCAAAACTGGTTTACGGAATTTTTGAAAGGAAGAGAGTATCAGTTTATTAATATCGATTGCGTTGAGTGACATTCTGCGTTAACTTACGGTAACGATTAAAGTGCACACAGATATGCATTAGACCGGTCGGACTATCAGCAGTGTACGTTAACTAGTCCGAGCTTATTTAAACTAGACTCGGGCTTCAGGCTACCGCTTAACGTCGCAGACTGTATATATTCTTTTTGAAGCATTTGCTGTGTCAATATTTTAAAGAAATCAAACAAAATTTTAAAAAGGATATTTCTATTAATGAAATTTGTACATGGCAGTTATAATTAATGTTTACCTGACATTCCATTACACCATTAGCTAATCTTTCTGCATAGTCATAGGCAACAGCTTGCTTCTCTGTACCTCTGTGAAAAAAAGATTGAGATAAAGAATGTAGATAAAATTGAAGCGAAAGATACCAAAGGAACATTCAAACACACAAGGTGAAATTAAACTGACAATGCCATGGCTGAATATTATAATATCAACAAACAATCAATAGTACACAAAAAAAAAACCACCAAAAACTGGGGGTGATCTCAGGTGCTCTGGAAGGATAAGCAGATACATAGGTAGATAATGTTAGCTGATAAGCATCACTTTTGTATTACTTGATTAATTCCTGCATTATTTCACTTGATACTAATACATGTATGATATAAATTTGTTATAGGTTTTTTGCATAAAGAATTCGTCAAAATCCCAAAAAATTAATTGTCCACAAAAATACAATTTTACCATAATTCCAAAATTATGGAATCCAAAATTACTTCTACATAAATACACAATGTTTTCATTTTATTTAAAACAAATTTAATTGAAAAAAGAAACTTACGACACTGCATCATGATGCTGAGCAACACCTAATGCTTCACCTGAAATATGATAAACAAAACTGGTTAAATATTGGTGATCATTGGTCCTTTCTGGTTTGAAAAAAAATCAATGTTTTAGTTGCTGGTGTACGGAGTACTACTTGGCTGTTGGTTTTCATGAAAAAATAAAACATGTAAGCTCAAATTAGGGTTAGCCTTCACGTAATATATCAATTGATTGATATTTTGTGTTTGCTCTATTGGATTCAGTTTTTATTGGTGGAAAGACAGAAAGAATCAACAAACTTCAACATGGATAACAGGCAATCCTAGTCAATTAATATCAGAGTTGTATACTCCTCCCCACAACTGTTTTGTGAAGTCAGAACTTAAAATCTCATTGTTGACAGGTTAGTAATCACTACAGATGAACTTCTAAAATTGGCCATTTGGACCATATATTAAATAATTAGCTAAACTAATGGATAGAACATTGAAAATATAGGGAAAAGTAATGATTTTGTATACTTACGTAAGATGTTTAAATGAAATGTACTATTATCTGTATCTTTTAATTCTGCAAGTCCATCTAACTGTTTACAAACCTTGAAATCAACAAGAAAATTTAATAATAAGAACTGTTAGTTTACTTTTTCAGTGCAAAAGGAAATCAACTTTTAAGTTTCCAATACAAATTGAATAAAGAATAACTTCTTTTAAAGCTTAAAATTATTAATTACAATAAAGAAAAACAACCTGAATTTCATGTTACTTTTCACTTTATATTAAAGAATAAAACCTCACTATAATTTTCAGCTAATTAACCATGATTACCAATATATTTAATTGCAAGAGGTTATTCTAAAATAAGACTGTAAGCCATTTCTATATATCAAAAGTTCACTGATGTAAAAGCAAACTAATAAAAGTAATAATTTCTATTATTGATATTTTGTGCATTTTTCTTTTGATCTTTTTTGTGATAATTTTTCATATCATGCTACTCGATTGAGATGGGAAATTATTGCTAGAAACTAAGCAGGCATGTGGCGTTGCTAACGAAATTGACAACGTCGTCATGGGTTAAATAGCGATAAACAGATTATCATTAGTCTTCTCAACTTTATTGCGTTCTTGATTTCGCCGTACCAGCTCAAATGAGAAAATCAATTTCGTTGAGATGATCAATGACAATCTATAAATATAAATTAGTCAACAATAAATCTGATATTTGTTCTTCTAGGATATTCTGTTATATACCTTTTGAAATAACATTTCATTTCATTTTAAAACATACCTGTAAGAAATTATTAGTTTGTCTGACAAAGCCCTTCAGGGTTGGCCTACTGGTAAAGTACCCTGTCCAGAAACTGTGTGGTCTGTGTGCATATGGAAAGAAATCATCTTGTTTGGTGGTCCATGTCTTGCTGGCATTATTTAAACTCTGAAGATAACAGGATGGTGTGGAGTAGAAAGCATTCACTTTACTTCCATTGACTTGCTGAAAATATATTATTCTTATATCATAAAATCATAAAATTATTTAATTACACAGTGTACGAAGAGGAGCTTCATACTTTTTTATGCAGGAAATTCTTGGATTTTTTAAGAAACATTTCTATATTTCAAGAATGATATCAAAATACAAAAATACAGAAGTTGCTATTGACTGTAAGACATTCAATTTGGGAAAAGTACCTTAGTGCTTTAATCAGAAACAAGCATATCAATGATTTGATCTAAATTCAATGTTGAATTAAAAAAGGCCTATAACTTGATATTCTAAAACATGCTTCTGAATATGCGAAAATTATGGGTTTGTTCTTTGCATATTACACTTTTTTTTCTTTAGTTTGTTTCAACATATTTCTGTTCCATGTTTAATCAAATTGTAAATGCATGCACCATCATAAAATTACTGCAGGAATTAAAGCACAAATTGGTAAAAAGATAGGGAATTATAATAATCGGTGGTGCCCAAATTTTAATTGTTTTAGCAAATTTAGGTATCAGTTCAAAGATATTTTTTTTATATCAAACTGACTTACCCTCTGATTGACATATTTGATGAGTTTGTCCATATTTTTGAACCATGTATGGGCATTCTGGTAATTAAAATCACTTCCCATTGTCATGATTATGTTGTTAGTGGCATAATGAGAAGCCTACAAAAAATAAATGAAACGTGTATGACACAACTTATACATGTGTATGTTACAGGACAATTAAAAAATGTAAAATTACCGGGGTACTTTCTTTTTAAATAGTGTTTCTTGGCAAATATCAATATCTGACAAAATATTTATATAAAATACCTTTTTTCTCAATAATTTCTGTAACTATACATTTTTGCTTTCATTTGCTGAATTGCTGTAAAAACTGTTATATGCAATTCAAGAACAAAACATAACCAGTGATTGGAACTGGAGATAAAGGCATTTGATTTTTAGATTGTTACCTGTAACTGAGCATATCTTATGAACTGTGTAGTTTTCTGGTCAACATTGTAATCATGCAATCTGTCATCATCCTGAAATAAAATTATCTTATTTTTATTGATGTCCTGGTTTATCTGAAGTTATACTTTTTGTTCATTTGGGAATCATAATTATATGACTTCAGCAAAAAGTTTGAGGAATTCTGAACAATTTATAAATATTTCTAATTGGTAGTAGTGAATCCTTTAATCAATATCAAATTGCCTAAATATATTAATATGGAAACAGAATATAACTACAGTATCAGAGAATATACACATGAAAACATTTCCTTATTCCATATTTCATAAAAACATTCAATTTCCCACATGTTTTTATTGTGCAAACCACTATTTTTGTTTTATTATAAATTAAGCTATTAATTTTGACATTTGAATTTTTCAAATTCATGCCAGTGCCGTTTATAGCTAATGTACAAATTTTTTTTCTTCTCATTGTTGAAGACTGTACAGTAACCTATAATTGCTAATATCCACTTCTGATAAAATTTTGTTGGATGTTTGTCTCATTTGCAATCATAATTACATCTCCTTATTTTTTCATAGGTATGCCAATATCAAGATACTGAGAACATATGTTGTGCTGTAATACATGATCCGAGGACACAGATATCATCCTTTCATTTTCAATATCTACAAATAAAGTCCCTAGTGTGGGCATTTTATAGCTCACAAATTTTTTTCATACACATTCCAATATTATTTGATTAAATTCATTGCGAAAAATAGTAAGAAGACCGATGAAATTACATGTAAAAAAGAATTATTTTAGGGCATGAATTTTAAAGGTAAAAAAGTGAATTAAGCCAGGTTGAAAAGGAAACAATTAGTATGTCTGAAGCTGTCAAACTGAATTGCAGACCCCATAACATAAAATTATCCATATTTGAGTTACAGCCAATAGACTTTTCTATAATTTTGATATAATTTGTCCCAAAAAAGTATATTACATTGTAAAATCTTTTTTGTATATTAAAGACATGCAATTTTTTCAATTAAGAAATGCACCATGAAATAACTTTGTTCTTGGGCCGCATGCTGTCAACAGAGCGTCAAAAAGAAGCAAATCCATTCTACATGTGCTTGTGAAATATAAAACCTAACATACCTGAATAGGATCATCATTACAGTTGATATCAAAACAGAAACCTGGTGGTGGACTATATCCATTAAATAGGACTCCTGTAAATAAATCTGCCTTGGACCCTAAAATAAAAACAGCATATAGACTTTTTAGATATATATGGTAGAAAAACATTTTAAATGATATCCCTAAAAGATGTATTTACAACTTTTTAAAACTTAGTTGTGTTATAAGCTTGACAAATTGTGCACACCTTTGATAAAGGTTATCAGTTTTACACTGTAGTAATTTCTTTGAATTTTGTCTTTATCATACTAACAATTGATTTTGTTGTTCAATAAAGAAAAACATATTCAAATATCTATTGCTATACAGATACGAAAAACTTATATTCCTACATTGCAGATCACATTTATACTTATATTAGGCATTGCATTGCACAAGGTCATGATTTTTCAAGCTATTTATGACAACTTTCCATTGTTGGATATTTGCTAATTAATATTGTTTGAGGGGAAATAATTATTAAAATAAAGTAGGAATGGCTTTCAATTAGCTTCAAGTAACTCTTTGGTCAGTACTTTGAAAGCTTGTATTTAAGTGGTAGCTGTTTACCCTATCTATAACTTGTTTATTATTTTTTGCATAAATTGAATTTTTTTTTAATTTTTTTTTTTTTTTAGGCCACAGTTTTTTAATTTGTTGGTGTACGGATTTTCCCCATGAAAAAGTCGGGTTGGACGGTCAGGAAAAAAAAAGAAAAAAAAAATCTTTCAAGACAGAAAAAAAATGCAAAATAAATATACATTTCACCTTTCTAACAAAATGTTTTTTTATGCTATTTTGTCATCATTTCAAATTTTAGTTCGATGAAATATTCTTGCTCAGCTGTCATAAATATCGCATGACATTGTCTAATGATTTGTCGTAAAAAAGGGGGGTGTTCACAGAAAAAGACGAAATTAAATCATCTTTTCACAAACAAGAAAAACAAATTCGCGTAGCTCTTAATCAATTCCAGAAAACTTGGTGAGTAATGATCTTCAAAAACGAAAACTGATAAAGAAAAAAATGTAAAAAGCGTCGTACGAAAATAAGTTTCAACACACGTGTCAAAAACATAATGGACTCGTCCACAGAAAAAACGAGAATATCGGGTTAATCTAGTGTCATGCATTCCCGTTTTTAATCCAAATGGACGATATTTTTTTTTTATTATCCATGAAACAAGAAAATTCTAAATGACTTGTTGATATTCAGAACTTTTGCTTCAAAGGTGCTTTCCACCTGTCCACATTTGGACAAGTCTATTTCTATGAGATTATGCATCTTACAGACTGATGACAAATAAGGGAAACGAACTTATTGTGTAATGGGTTTTAAACACAGATTTCGTTCCGCAAAATTATTTGCGTAAACGACATTTCAAGGTCAGTTATAATTGATTTGTCTATTTTTAGAAACGTAAACTGGAAGTTTTATTTTTTCACAACAGAGAGTGTTATCAATAATGTTAGTGATTCATGCATTTCATTTCATAAAAAAAGAAGAATTTAATTATTTTTCAGGGATAATGTATTTGTTTGAGTCGGCGGGAATAAAAAAGCATGAAAAGTCAATTTTATTTTTATTCTAGGAATCGGCAAAATCGGGTCGGCGGATCCATAAACCAACAAATTAAAAAATCCTGGCCTTATATTTTCGAATGAGTTAGTGTGTAAGTAATTTTGTGGTATTGCATACATAATTGTGTTTGAAAATAGTTATTTATTCGTAAATATTGCATTAAATATCTAAATTTTCATTAATTAAGTCTTTTATTGGTTAATAAATATATAAACTAATAAAGAATAGAGCAGTGATATTGACTATTGTTTTCCCCAAAAAAAGAAAAGATTATTCAATCATCAAAACAGTCTTCCAATTTGTTGCAACACACTTAAACTGTTAGATTATATCAATTCATTAATTCTGACAACTAGGCAAACTATTAAATAAATATGTTTTTAAAATAGAATTTAGAATATGAAATTGAAAATAAAAATATAGAGGAGAAAAGAAAATGACAATCTGAACTTAAATTTTATGTGGCCAAATCATAGAAAGTTTTAATACTACCTAAATTTTTAGGACTTCCATTCCACATCATTTCCATTGTTTTTGTTTTCTTTCTCTGATCTATATCTTCATAGTCAGCACGTCCGAAAAATAAACCATCAAAGCCCATCTAAAACCAGAGACAAAATGTTCAACATGTGTATTATTATTAATAGCAAAAAGTGCAACATCATCTAGTGTTAATTACATGTATTTTACATTATTGGTCGTCCCACTGTCTACATCACTCTGTTCAGCTCTTAATATTATTCCGTATCATGTCTTTGTGACGTCATATACGATGACCCGGCCTTAATAACTTTGAACCGGATATATCAGCAAAGTCCTAATGTTTGAACCGACCTTAATAACTTTGACCCGAACTTATCAAGTCATCTTTTGTGTACTGGTGAAACAAAGAAAACACTTCTGAAACACGCAAATATAGCCTGATTAATCGATTATCAGATTATCTGCATATTGATATTGTAAAATATCAGCTGCTTGACATTATATGAAGGCTTTTTGATCTCGTTCGCTATGCTCACTCGACAAAAAGCTTCATTTTATGTCTCGCAGCTGATATTTTACGATATCAACATGCTGATAACCTGATAATCGGTACTTATTATACATTGATAAAAAAAAAATAAACAAATGATTGGAAAATATATATTTGTGGAAAATTATGTATCATTTCAATCAGTCAAAATTACCCTTTCCCTCATAAGTGCCCAAAAGTTCTGAAAATTTTAAATATTCATAGAAGATGTGGAGTAGTTTTTAATAAACAAGAATGTGCCAATAGTTTACGGCTGCCCAACTGGCACTATCATTTTCTATGCTCAGTAGTCTGTGGATCGTAAAATTTTCTGATAAGAAAGTAAATGATACAAATATTATCATTATGTTAACATGATGGTAGCATGTTGATAGTAACTGTTTAGAGAACGCTGCATCTCATGTATGAAAATAAAAGACCCATAAAAAAAAAAAATATATGGCAGACACAACGTGGAAGTCAATCACTTATGTAATCTGTGGTGAAATTCAAATGACTTTTTAGGAAACAAATACATGTTATTTGATTTGTATCAAAATCACATTTGAGTAAATACTTATTTCTTTACTTTTTTTTTCATTTCTAAATACTGTAGATAATCATTTACTTAAAATTCATGGATACCAATTTACATATATTACATTGATTAAATACATGTCAGAGTTTGCGAAATCTTTTTTTCCATGGTGATCCTTGAAGAAAATCTGCTGGTCCTCACTATTAATTCTATTGAAAAATACTAAAATTGTGTCAGTCCTATGCAAAATTTTGGTTGTTAAATCCTGAGGACCTCCACTTTTCGAGAACTCTGACATGTAAAAGTATTTTTTCATGTATATATTTGAATTTATGGTTTTGCCTGTGTGTATGCAGTCAGGCCTACAGAAAATGTGTACTTTGTAAGTTTGTTGAACATCTGAATTGGGGGTTTACCTACACACAAGATAATTGGTGTCCCATGAAATATAATGAATCCCCTGTAGCTCAAAGGAAGTCAATCTGTATAATCTTTTACCTGTGCAAATAATGAAGCTTGTTCTCTAGAATGTCCAAAAGGGTCAATCTGCCATGCAACTCGAGGTCTACCACACTCTCCAAAATTCTGACGTAAAAATTCAAATCCCAGGGCATGCTGGTCTATAATGGCATTGTAGTGAGTGGTAGCTTCATCATTCATACACCAGCCTCCCAGTATGAACTCTAATCTACCTGTGAGATCATTTGAAGTGTTATGAAATATAAGGGTTCAACTTATGGTGATAATTATTTTTATATGAAGGTCTCTTTTCAAACATGAGTGCTATCCTGCAACAACTTTTTCTACTATACAAATATAGTACAAAAAGTGCAACAAACTTATCCTGGATGTTCATAGTCCCCTGGTATTCTGCTTCTTTTGTGAGCCTTCAGTTGTGATCAAATAACTGTATATAACACAGTTCAATTTGAAGATTGAAATTGAAATTTGAAAAGCATTTTTTAAATAATCAAAATTGTTCTGTTTTCTGCAGAAATTTTCAATTCTTATACTGAGCAAAAATCCTTAAAATTTAAAAGTTTAATAAATGCATTTCCATTAATGTTAACCATTGTATTCTATATATTATACACATGCTACACCAATTTAAAGATTTGTGATTTTGAAATGAGAAAATTTTTCAACAAACATGACGTGCATGATGAGAACAATACATAAGTCTGCAGTCATACATGTAATAAATTTGAGACTTCAACCAGTAAATCAACAAACCTGATTTAACAAGTCCTTTGACTGCATGTCTCATAATATCATTTTGTTCATTCAACCATCGTGCAAAAAATGCTATTTCTACATAAATAAATCTCTTTGAGGGGTCTTGTAATAGTTCCTGAACAACAGAATCCAAAATGTATTGCACTCCAGCTCTCTGGATGTTATTTTTTTCTGTAAAAGTAAAATTAATGAGATTCTATTTCTGATAAGAAATACACATGCATTAAATATCATTTCAAACCCTCTGTTCATTACCTATACTTAAATGGTTCATGATTGTATGTAGAATCTCACCTTTCAAAAATTTACATATGGACCATAATTTGGTATTCAGCCTTTGGTTTCTTTTTGTATCCTTTTTTATAAGTTCTAAAATTTTAACTTTTATTTTGTGGGTTGTGTTGGTGTTAAAATAGTATGAATGGAACAATTGAGTTTTTCGAGAAAAAATTAATACATTTTGATTCACCGTTTACGTGACAGGAAACCAAACAGGAAACCAATCTTTATTTTCTTTATTTTGCACAATATAATTCAAAAGGCATAAATAAACACCATTACTAGTGTTACTTGCTTCATGTTAATATTTAAAATCTATTTTCAATGTTATATTAAAGTTTTTTTTAAACGTGACTGGAAACCATAAGAAACTGAAAGCATTTTTTTAGTTTTATTTTATTGCAAAATCTGCTTAAAATAATCTGAACAGTATACCTTTTCTTAAAATCCATCTAAAATGTAACAGCATTATAAAACTCCTAAATATGTGCTTGTTTTGAAAACAATTAGTACAATTCATTCAGAATTTTCCAATTTTCTTCATTGATACAGGATACCATAATCGTTGTATCTTGATGTTTTGGCCAAAAAAATATATTTATATTTGGTTTTGAAATTCCAGTTATATAAAATTTATTCCAAATCATTGGCAATGTAAAATTCTTTAAATCCAGTAAAGAAAAAAACTTTTAACTTGGAATTAAAATCTTTAAAATAGGCACCATGTGATATTTGTGACCTGTACACCATCTACATGGTTTCCACATTTTAACCTACTTTAGTGGGCTAAAATCAATAAAGTACTTCCTTTCAAGTCATGCCTGGTAAAAGTTTACTTTTCCTTTGACAAGTTTATTGCGTTTGGGAAAAGTGTTTGCAGAACCTAAATAAAAAAAATCAATTAAAAATTGTGACAAAGTTACCAACTTTGTACATTCCAAGTGTAACGGTATATTAACATGCATTTTTCATTTAATTATCTTTATTCACCTAAAATATCCAGTAATATTTACTGCTGAAGCAAAATCAATGCAACGAACATCGGCACCATGATAAGCTACGTAATTTCGATTGAATTTTCCAAGGACCCTTTACATCGTTATTGGGAAACGTAGTGTGTTTAAACGTCGGTCAAATCTGAAATCGATTTTGTCAAGTCATTGGGCATTTATTTTCACACAAGATCGTATGTAACATTATGCACATAGGAAAAATAATAGACCCCGGCGCAATCTCTTTGAAAATTGTATTTTCCTTTTTTAAACAAGTCGAAACAAGTCTACAGATTATGTTTGCTAACATCCCGTTGGAAACAAAAACAATGTTTAGAACTAGTATATCGTATGTCCGGCTGTAAGGGCATGATCACATGTTAGTCACATGTTTCACGTATGACCGGAAATGATTAGAACTTAAGGACAAAAACAATTTTAATAAATAACTGGACTTCTGTTTCGTGTGAAATGTAACGCATAAGGATAACGTCATTTTCTTACTTAATTATTACGAAGATCAAAACAAGAATGTAAATCATCTCTGATTTACCTGTTTGAACATCTCGCGAGAGTTCATATTTGCATATTGTTTTTAAGAATTCTATTACAACAAAGCAGATTACATCATCTAAAATTTGCATTACGAAATCGGACACAAAAGTCACGCCACTGTTCTTACATCTGCTACATAAATACTTATAGTTCTCAGCATTTTTTTCTGACTATTCTTATTGGTCGATGTTCTTTGTTATTTGAAAGCAAAACTTACGAATTTGCCGGTGACGATTATCTATAAATCAGTCAGCGTTATGCTCTATGGAAGCAAAAAGTAACGCGAGAAACGACACAAAAATACGGTTGTAGAATCTCTGAAATTTGTATATTTCAATTTTTTTTCTAGGGAAGAGTAGCATACACTTGTATGTTGATAAAAATAATGGCATCTTCAGATGTAGTTACAACTTTTCTTACAGTAATACACAATTTTATCACTTTTCTATAGTTATAGGAAACGAGCCCAATAGCAAATTATGGTCCATATATAGTCTGGTTCTTCCTTTTTATATCTGCATGGAACTTTCAAATTCTGTCAAAATTTCTCAAAACGTTTGCAATTCTTTTTCAATGAAAAGACTTATAAATTCGTTTGGCTATAATGCAATCAATTTGAAGAAAAAATAATATTCTAACAATATTTTCAAACAAAAACTGATCTCATCAATAAGAACAAATCTGATACAATGATACATGTATAATTACTATTTTAATAATTAATTCACAAACTCAAACTAAACATTTTTGAACTTTTCCTAAGAGTTGAAAAGGCAACAAACCAAAATAACAAGTTAACCCTAAACATACTTGGTTTTGTAGGGAGTTCTTTAACCCACTTTATTGTGTCCTAATACCACAACTTTTTATTATTGTTGTAGAAATTTTTCAGCACTTATATATGCCCCTTAATTAAAGTAGATTCGGTTGTACATAAACAAAAACGTTAGAATATTGGTCTTCGGTCAGCTAGTATTTTGAGGTAAACAGAATGACCAAGCAGTGTATGTTTATATGTGATTGTATTTCTTGATCATTTAAATTGTATATGCATGATATGTGGAAATGTATACTATCATTACCTCCATAAAAATACTGGTCAACTGTCTTCAGCCATCCAACATCATCATGTGTGTGAGGTACTAAATGAACATTGAGCATACCATCTTTTCCTTTAGGACAGCTCTACAAAAAGAATAAATCATGTTAAAGGGAAAAATAACACTTAATTGGGTTTTGCAGTGTACTTTTTTACTATCCTACAGAAGATGCCAATTATAAGTAAAGTTGGGAGAGAGGTTTGAAAACTTCATCAAGGTTAAAGTCAAAGTGAACAGTATTGATTGAAATAACCAATATAGTAATAACGGACATGATAGAAAATTTACCATAATTGGTGATTTAAATTTTGAGCGAGAGTGGAAAGAAGAAATCTATTCACTGCAAAATCCAGGTAACCTTTTAGTTTTCCATAAACAATAATGCATTTGTATGATGTACAGTTTCACTGAACTAGTACACATTTGTGTTAAGGGGCTAGCTGAAGCACACCTCCGGCTACACAATTTTTTGCCGTGTTGAATACCCATTGGTGGCCTCAAAATGCTTTCTCCTTTTTGGTTTGGTTTACCATTTGTTTCTCTTTGACCATGTTGACACATTCCCCAATTCCATTTTCGTTTTTATTTGAATTTTATTTTAAAATCAATGACTTATAAGTTATCCTGATCCACATATTTGTCTGTACTCAAAGCAAATTTAAGGTTGAAAAGCAGCCATTTCTTCATGAACTTTAAGATAAGTAAGGGATTTTGAGTTGATGTGTCAATTTCAGTGTTAGAATTAATTAAGGCTTCAGCAGGTGATGTTGTTTGTGGGATCTCCTCCATCTTGAAGATTACAATGGAGCATCCCAGGTACTTAGTCAATGTTTGGCCATGAAGCTTAGGCCAAACAAGTAAGTATGCATGTTTACTGTACCCCCCTACACTCAAGTTTGTTTTAGACCTTTTTTTATTAAGCTGTTAAATTCACAATGTTCACAGTTGCCAGTGGTGATCAAAGATGAGTTCCAACCAGACCCCCCTTTTTTTGGATAATCGATGCATTTGAATGGGAGCATACAGTTGGAACCCCCCTTTTTACTATGAATTATGACCCCCTTTTTCAAATGGTTGTATCCACCCCTGGTTGCTACCATAATGACCCAATAAAAACAAATATAAATTAAAAAAAATCTACCTACCCTTTTCACCATACACAATAAACACATATTTTATGGTTGGCCTTGCAGTTCAATCTATTTTTTTTGTGATTCTTGAAGACTGCACCACATTTTTAAACTCAATTACTTACAGAATAACCACATTTTGAAGCATCAGGACTAGACGATTGGACTGTCATGCAAATTAAAGAAAACAAGATATGTGCGTAACAAGGAAACATTTTAGATGCGTAAAAACACCGGCTGCCGGCTAGTTTTTTTGTTTACATATGTTGCCGAGAGGTTCCGAAGATTGTTAACGGGTTCATTCGCCCTTAGTGTACGTTCGCACTAACATTTTGTATTATCATGAATATTTGCATTGACATGGCTATCGTTTGATCTTTGAAGTTCAAAAAACAAAATATATGTATTTAATGCTGCGCATTAGATTCTCTCGAAAGAAAAATCCACGTTTTCGCGACCATTATTGTTAAAAACATCAAAAGTCACTACGTTCGCGAGGCCAATTTATTGAAGAGTCACCAAAAAGAAAATATAAAAAAATAATTCATATAATGACTTTTATGCGCAAACAAAGTTGCTCTTAATTTTTAGTAAAACTTGGTACGAGTTCATTGATGCAAAAAAATGAAAATTCTTTATTTTTTTTTGGAATTTCTGTTCATTTCTGACCCAAATAATACCAGAGACATATAAATACAGAGATTGGCAACTTATCGTTACGGCTATTGACCAGCGATCAACTTCACGCGTGTGCACGAGATTTCTCGAGAGTAGAAAATTCGCCAAACAATCCGCCATATTGATTATTTACAAACAGCTTTAACGTACAGAAAGCAACCAAAATATAATAAAATACAATCTATATCAACACAATTCAATTATAAATAACTTAAATTTATGAAGTGGCATAGTTTATTTGTGATTTTAAGCTTTCTTTAGCGATAGTTAATTAAATTATAGGCGAATTTATATCCCGATCCAAGAAGCCCAAATTTTAGATTCAGTACTCGATAAGGCTCCCGACTTTTGGAACAAAAATAAATAAAACTAAGCAATATTTCGAGGTTGTGCTTGTTTAAACAATGACATATAAGGTTTATAAAACGGTTTCTTCTATTATAGTTGGACTAGGATAATCCTGAATAAAATGATCGTTGAATAACAAAACTACTTGAATGGTCTCAAAATGGCTTCAGAGTCATAATGTTCTTTAACTTGAAAATTAAAGCAATGATAATTAAATTACTAAACACATGCTAATGTTCTTGTTGTTAAGCTCCATTGATTCAGGTTTTAATGTTGCTAATTAAAAATCTTGATCATGGTAATAAAACTGTTTATAATTTGACACCTATTAATAAGTAAACATCCTGTAATTGGTACACGAAGTAAAGATCAAACATGTTAGGTTATCAGTAGCTGTATGATTCTTCCTCTTAATAAGTTAGTAACTCATGTAATTAAACCACTTGGACATGCAGAAATGTCACCTGTTGTTAACAAATTGATGAAGTCTTTCTAGATTAATTATTAACATCATAAACAAGGTAGTGTGAACCCCTGGTGTTAAAACTTGAAACTTTTTATCACAGTGGTGCACACCTGTCGCTAGAACAAAGTCGTCGTCACAAACTACAGTTGGGTCAGTGTCTGTATATTCCCCTAACAATATATCTAATTCTAAATTGTCGTCCCATGATAAAAAATCTGTCTTGGACATCGTGAATATCACAAAACCACCAAGCATCAATTTTAATATAGATATAGATATTGAGATGATTGAAAGTTAATTTTAAAAGGGGAAATTTCGCTTGCTGACATCTTCGACATTACACAGTTATTTCTTGCAAAGATAATAATTTTCCTCATACACACCTAATCATGGGACCCCCTAATTAACAGACCGATTGATGCTACATGTAAACAGTGTCATTATTATTCACCTGCAAATGTGTTTACAATACAAGATTTTAATTCTGAAAGTCTTTGTCACAGGCACTTGTTTCTATTCATTGAAAGAAAATATACGTTTATAGTGCCGGTTCTTCCAATGGATAGAAACAAGTGCCTGTGGCCTTTGTCCTGGTCCGTAATACAAAAAAAACAACAGGGTGTTCCGAGTGATTATTATCGATTGCCTAGACTACCGCTAATCTCGTTATCATATGATTAGAGGATGCTGGGTACGAGTTTACACGCGTGAAGTCAGCGAGATTTACAAGTCGCTAATCTCTTTAGTATACATGTCTCTGATAATACCGATGCAATTATAAGGTATAAAGTCTTTTCACGTCATTATTTTAAAATAAAACATTTCGAAAACGAGCCTCCATGACCTATCAATATTTTTAGCTTATATTGTTTCTTCCCTATTGCTCTTCCGACTAAAAGTATCCGGCAATTTTAAATTCTTCATATTTTGAATTTCACATAAGTACATATATATACTTGATAATGTATAATGACTAATTACAGTAATGTATTTTAGTTTAAACAATATTTTATTCAAATAAATTGAATTGGATTGGGCAACAGGCATAGCCTATGTAAGCCCTCTCTACAAAACAATGTTTTAATTTTTGCGCAAATGATACCATGTAATTTTAAAACAGGTGGCACAAAAAAGTTGTGGCGCAAAAGGACGCATTTTTGGCGCAAACGGATCTCTCCCGTTTTATATCAGGTACTTATTTTTACTAATTTAATGCACCGCACCTGAAGAATAACGACAGTGAGTAATAACCATATTGATACAGTAATGAATCATAATAATCGAAAAAGAATTTAGAATGTTAAGATTAGTATTGATTTTTGATGTGAACGTAAAATTTGGTTCTTCTATTAATGTATTTAATTACTATAGGTGCATATTCGATAGAGAAAAAACTTTGTCTCTGACCTGGTAGTTCTAAATGTTAGAGACGGTGATGGTCATTTCTTATGGCTGTTAAACGTCCAGTGGCAATTACAAGTAAATTCAAATCGAGAATGTGACAATTGTGATTAA
The DNA here is from genome assembly GCF_036588685.1 of Mytilus trossulus. Classification (NCBI taxonomy): domain Eukaryota; kingdom Metazoa; phylum Mollusca; class Bivalvia; order Mytilida; family Mytilidae; genus Mytilus; species Mytilus trossulus. Next base: position 38,904,963 of record NC_086379.1, on the reverse strand, counting down.
TCCTGCTGACATATTGAGCTGCATTTTAACTTGCTAGTTCTCAAGGTAATATAGCTTTGATCCCTTCTTTCCGAACACATTATTCTGACTAGTCTTTGATCTTCCTGCTTGGTGCAGAAACAGAAATATCAATTCGCATTGCCCCGACCGGGATTTTGGACGACCCATTTCCTCCTGCTCTCACCATGCTACCACAAGACAACCAAAATATATAGGTTCAAATTGTGAGAAGGTAATTTATCTATAATAATAGTACGTTTTTAAAGCAAAATAACGACTTGAAACGCCTCCGGGTGCGGGAATTTCTCGCTACATTGAAGACCTGTTGGCGACCTTCTCTGCTGTTGTTTTTTTTATATGGTCGGGTTGTTGTCTCTTTGACACATTCCCCATTCTATTCTCAATTTAACATAGGACGTATATTTTTTTTCGTCATTTACAAGAAACCTGGACCAAGTACGGTGAGCAAAATATCTTATGGCATACAAAACTTTATGGCATAGAGTATTACAGTATCTAGGTCTCATTTCTCTTGCACAAATTCTTATTTTGTGATACAATTTTGTTTAATAATTTTCTTCATATTCAACCCATTTCTTTATTGTTTTGTTTCCGCGGAAGCAACTTGATTCGTCTCTTTGGCAATATTGTGCATTCTATACAGGTTCACAGAGGCGGATTTGGGGGGGGGGGGGGGGGATTTGGTTACTTATATAGGGAAGCACTGAAGCGTGACTGGAGCAGGCCCCTTCTTAAGCAGTCAGTGGACCCCCACTTATGAAAATTTCTGGATCCGCCAGTGGTTCAGACATGGGAGAACCCGGCACGCCCTCCCAAAACAGAAAATGTCATTCATAGGTAAAATTGCTGTCAATATTTTGTCAAAATATGATCCTCTTAGTTCTTATTTTCAATTGTATCACGTCAACAAAATCTAGAGCCGCGCCTGGTAATGATAAATTTTGGCCAAGTTCGAATGGAAGTTTAAAGTAGATTAGAAGCGATCATAATTAAAGATTGTTTGAGGATTAAGGGTGGTTGAAAACATATTCAAATAGATTCAAACGGCATTTATTTCTTTATTTCTGCTGAAGTTGATACACTACAAAACTTACTATAAAATGTTTCTTTCTGAATCTTGTTTTAGTCTAAAAAAAAGTACTGCATGGGTCTTGGTCCATCCATAAGCATTGACGTTGTAAATTGTTAAAACTGTATATGTGGTAAAATTAGTACTGCAGTATTTGTCTAATCACATCGAAATGCCAAAGCAGTGACAGCAAAATTGATTTTGCAAAATAATATCAGCATTGGAAGGCCGTGCTTCGTTTTGTTTGCAATTCTCCGAAAAATATGTAACCAACATTGGAATAATATCCCATAAAATATCAATTTTTATCAACTTATTTATACAGTTTTCCCAGAATTTAGTGTTGATAGGAGATCGTTGCCAAAATTAATAGTTAAAAACTTTGTTGAATCAAGTCATTGTTGAAGGCCGTACGGTGACCTATAGTTGTTAATGTCTGTGTCATTTTGGTCTTTTGTGGATAGTTGTGTCATAGGCAATCATACCACATCTTCTTTTTATATAACTTAAATAAATAGTCTAAGACATATCTCGGTCTATAAATGTTTTTTTTTACAGTCTCGTAGTTCAAAATCAAAACAAACAAGACCAACTATCATAAATCAGGATTACTTATTTTTACTTTACAATCGTGAAAGTATATAGCCTACTAGTATCTCATGACGTGCTTGACCAGGCCTCCCTGTCAGTTAAACCTTGTGAGGTATATACGAAGCAATAAACAATAATAGGTTAGACAAATTGAATTTTTTTATTACTAAAATCCTCACCCGTTCTTTTAAACATAAATTATTGCAGTAAGACATATTTGATTAATAAATTGGATTTAAGTTGGCAGTGCTTCTATTAAAACGGTTCATGTCAACAAAAAACAGGATGTGATTTCAGCAGATTCAAAGTAACAATTTTTAAAAAGTCTAGCCTGGGATTGCTTACAAGTTTTGATTACCAAATCGACAGATTATAAATCAGGAAAATTCGTAACATATTTATGTTTCCACGCTGACAACGTGCAAACGCCGTGATCAAATCATAAATAGGATTACCAAAGTTTATATAAATAAAACATTTGACATGGAATTTCGTAAATGTAGGCTCTTAATCGGGTATCGAAGTTCTTACAGGGGGGTGTCCGCTTATCAACACTATTGGCCTACTTTAATTTACATTAAAACAAACTTAGTACTCTTCCGTATTTATATAGACAGAACCTCTTACGGACAGTATGTCGATCATGGACACTCAAATCTTCGCAGTTTTATGTATGTGCTTGGTAAATGTCCAATGTCGCCCAACAGAATCTGAGGTATATATGTGTATTAAACTGTCATTCTTAAAAAAATAGGTGTTTAATGATTTACATTTTTTCATGTTTTGTTTTTACGTTTCTTGTGTTTAAATATTATATCGCTATATTGCTTGTTTAAGATTTGTTTTTAGCATTTGTAAGCTTCTTTAATTTAATTTCAATATTTAACCGAATTAGTTTTTCTTATTTATCATAATATCTCTGAACTTTTACGGAAATACATATAAACAGACTGGAACAAAAACGTGGGTGGCGTTGTTTATATCCACCATAAGTGTTTAATACTGTCGAATCGAAGACGAAAATGTGTGGTGTGTTATGATTTGGGACATCAAACATGTTATCACAGCACTGAATTTTTCCATAGATATGTTAATAAAATATACCTCACATATCTTACATCTAGAAATTGGCAATACGTGTGGGATGACAACAACACTTTAAGACAAACGAAATTATTCCAGCTTTCCAATTGAGAATTTTCCTTTTCTATATGTAGCAACATTCCAGTAGATAACATTAGAACACGACGGGTGTTACATGTGAAGCAGGATCTACTTCCCCTTTCGGAGCACCTGATATCAACCCCTGTTTTTGAAGGGGTTCGTGCTGCTCAGTCTTTAGTTTTCTATGTTGTTTCTTGTGTACTTTTATTTGACTGCATGTCGTTTTCATTTTTAGTCATGGCGTTGTAAGTTTATTTTCGATTTATGAGCTTTACTGTTCCTCTGGTATATTTCGCCCCTCTTCGATAATTAATTAACAGATGAAAGTGATATTTCAATAAGTTATTGAAATATTTTGACAAAAAAATGTTTCTTTCATAACAGAACATTTTGCAATACATATTCATTAAAACAAAATTTGTTTGCAGATTTTTGCCTACCTCAAGTCAATGAAAAATGACCCAACACTTCCAGAACAGAATTTTGGTAAGATATTCATTTATTTAAGAAATAATTGATGTAAGCTATACTTTATTGAAGTTCTAACATGGGTAGGCATTATATTCGTGGTTATTTTTGCCCGAGCGATAGTGAGGGTTAACATAACACGAATATAATGCCTATCCATGTTAAAACTACAATAAAGTATAGCTTGCATCAATTATTTCGATTCTGAATAGGACAATTAAGGTAATTTCTATATCCAATAGGTATAATTGTAAAAGTGTTTGAATACGAATACTTTATTTCTCATAAAACTACAATTACATAGTTATAGAGAACATACATAAATATAACTATAAGGTACAATTTTTACAAGCATGTGTGAACAATACAATGAAATTAACTTGGAGGACTGACTTTCACATTTATAACTTTGATAAATTTACATAGTTTTTCTAATATTACAATATTACATGAATTAAACAGTTGATCAAACTTATAGATATTAGGGTTAGACCAGCAGTATGTAGGTAAAAATTTCTTTCTTTCAAACATAAAAGATCCACAATTCATAATATAATGGTATTCGTCACCAATGTCGTTTGAGTCACAGAGACGGCAGATTCTGTCTTCTCTCTGTAAACCCTGCTGTTTGTGTAGGCTCTTCAATGAACCTTACTTTTTTATTTGTAAAGAACCAAACGGCTGGCACTGTGATTTTTCAGAGGAAGGAGTTTGAACAGCCAGCATGAACGGTTGTCGTATCTAGGTCAAATATATCAATTTCGGAATGCAACACATTACAGTCATAATAAATGAATTCGTAACATCATGACTGTGCACCATTTAAGAGTTTGAAAGTGTTTTAAAGTTGGGGAAATATATTAAGTGCATGATAATTTGATAAAATTCATTATTTTGAAGAAGTCAATATTCGCACGTGCAAACAAATTTTATTGGATTTAGAGCATGTGTTTGTTCTCAAAGCGAAAGAAGCACGTCATTTTAGAATTATCATTTAATCATAACCACAAATTTTGTACAATTCGTTATTCAAAATAATCTGTATTTGAATGAGAATGTAACGTGTGTAGTAGAACATAGTTTATGGATTTAGTTGTGCATTTCATATGATATGCTATAAAACTGCAACGCTGTTAAATTATTCATTTTGTTACTAGAGCATTCCGATCATTACCAAAACTATTTTTATAACAAATACGCTAGTGTGACCCTAGTGTATGTATAAATAACTTAATCGACGAAAAATGGAATCTGTGACGTCCATGCTATTGGTATTTTTGTCATTTGAATAAATCAGTCTGAGTGAAAGTTCAAGTTGGCTGCCACTCAATTCCTGGAAAACAAGCAATATTATAAAATTTAGGCAATATATTAATTATTTATTAAGTTAAATCATATTGATTATGGGACTTAAAGTGGAAAGTCTAGTGGCAGTGCCAATGTTAACCTTTTTATTTTCTTTCTCATACGAATGGAAGAAGTTGATTTAAAGAGAAACACAATTGCTTCCTTTCTGAATACAACTGTCTGCTGAAAAACATGTCGAAAAAAAAAAGTTTGCACAAACCCCCCCCCCCCGACCGAAAATGGTTGCTGCCTAAGGACAATTGGTTAAATTTGGTATCATGGAAAGAAACGGAAGATTATGTTTTTTTTCACTTTTGATTGAACTTGGAAAGAAACATAAAACGGATCTAATATTTTTGCAGGATTTCTTTTTTGGTTAAATTCTTGCACCAGGCCACGGACGTGTTACACATTTTGTAACCACAATCTCGTTTTGCTTTCTTAGTTTATGTCATTGCCGTAATAATCTTATACATGTATATTGAAATATTTTTTTGTAATATAATAATTTCAGGAAGAGATACTCCAGGTTTAATACAAGGGGACATTCTAGAAGCTCAGCGTGATGTAAGTGCTAGTTCAGAAACATGAATGCGAGTATATGAAACATTCACTTTTATACAAATTTTGATTATTATGATCAAATAGTTTGCTATAATAACCATCAGGTATTTGTATTCACCATCTATGTCTTCAATATCACTACTCATTTGAATTACAGATAACATCACCAATACTATAACTATTCTGCATGGATGAGTTCAAGAGGTCATTTTTGATCAAATTGACGATGTTTATTGAAAGATTTGAGCACGAAATAAAAAAATTACAAAGGAAAAATAAGGTTTACAGAGAAAATTAACTGATATTTACGCAAAGCTTCCCATTCTACCTGCATCGAAGCCATATACAAAATATTTCACATTTCAAGACAATTTAGAATCATATTCAAAACAGTGTGGTCCTGGCCATTGATTGACGACCTAAATTATGTCATTGACTGGGACAGATTAGGTGAACGATCATTGCTCACTTCTTACTTATTATAGAATTTAAACTGTGGGTCACCATAGGTTCTTAACGCCTTTAATAATAAAATAATTCGAAAAATTATTCAGGAATAACCTTTATGTTTTGATTTCTATTATTGATATAAATCAACACATCGTATTATTCCAGACTCGTTTTTCGAATTGCTTTATTTAATTGTTGAGAACCTTTGATGACCCCACAGATTCAGTGTCTTTAACAAGTACATAGTGAGCAGTGATTGTTACCGACAAACGTTCACCTAATCTGTCCCAGTCAATGGGATAATTTAGGTCGTCAATCAATGGCCAGGACCACACTGTTTTGAATATGATTCTATACGTATATTATATACAAGTGTTGCAATAGAAAGTGATAAAGTCATTTCAATTTATGATATTTACTTAAAATCCTACTCTTATCCGAAATTTCACTTAAAATTCTAGACAATAACTTGCATCCCTTAAATATTATTGAACTCTTTTTTGTGTGAACCTATTCAAAATAAGAAATAAATTGAATTCAGTTCTATAACATGTTAAAATTAATAGTACTTGATGTTCGGCGGCAAAAATCACACCCTGTTGTTCATATTAATAGATCCTGCATTATCAATAGGAAAACATGTCGTTCAGGCAAAACATATATACATCGGCCTCGAGTCGACCAATCTTTGCTCAGCAGAGAAACAGCAATAATTGCTCTCGAACTAACTCGACACGACCGCGTTTACTAAATATGGTACTAATTACAGTTTTGCTGAACTTTGTAGACAAAACGCGCGTCTGGCGTATATACAAAATTTAGTCCTAGTATCTATGATGAGTTTGTTGATATTTGTGCTGTCTAAACGTTTCATTGCAACCAGGTCTAATTTGTACCTCAATTGTAGGTTCGTAACTCTGTGGTGAATTATCAACGAACATGGACCAATAATGTAATTCCATATACATTTGCACCAAATAACTATAGTAAGTTAACATAATGTATTTGCTAAGTATACAATAGACTTAAAAACTTAATTACAAGGTTGGTTGGTTGGTTGGTTGGTTGATTGATTGATTGGTTGGTTGGTTGGTTGGTTGGTTGGTTGGTTGGTTGGTTGGTTGGTTGGTTGGTTGCATGAAGAAAACTGAAAATGTTGAAGTGATTTTTTTCCCCAAATGGTTTAGTTTTGTTTTCTTTTTGTTGTGACAAAGATTACTTCTTCTACTTTATAAGTCCAGTGCATTTTTATAACCATTTTCCATACAAACTTAATATGTTGCGTGTCGTTAAATATATCCGTATTTGAATTATCAATATACAAAGCATTGGTAAGATGAAACTATACTTCCATTTGTTTTCAAAGGAAAAAGAAAGTAACGACAAAGAAACAGACAAAACATAAATAAAAAAGTGATGCATCATTTTATTATGAAATTAGGGAAAACTATAAAGAATAATGCAAAAACTCGCAACCCGCAATGAAAGAATAAGTAGTTCGGCTTCATGTATATTACCTTTTAAGTGGGGTTTTATATATATATGTCGTGTACAAGTTGCGTTTTTGTACAGGTTATAACATGTACAAAAATATTGTACATGTTATAACTTGTATAATGCAAAAATACAAGTTATAACATGTACAAAAGTACCTCATACATGTTATAACATGTACAAAAGTACCTCATACATGTTATAACCTGTACAAAATATTGCTTAAAAATGGTTCTAACTTGTACAAAATTTAAGATAAATCTTAATGAAGTAAGATACACATTTAAATTCACCAATGCATAAAGAACAACAATAGATAGGCCATAACATGTCTCTTTCTGTAGAGGACAATGATCACAAAGTTACAGAAATATATGTTTCATGACTTATAATGGCAAAATGTGTTTTCATGTAATTGAATGTTTTATAAAGTCCATCATGGCTTAACTAAGTGTGACACTATTTACTTAAAGCTTGCATTTCCTCAATGACAATTACATCAGATACTAGTACATGAAACTAAATTCTTCCCAAAATTTTAAGTACGATGCCTAATAATTTTGGGTAATACTCCTCCCTCTCTTTTTATAGCATGCAAAGACTAAAACAATGTCTTCTATGCTTACTCTGTAAAGGCAAGAGAGAGCTGAAACAGTTCATTATAAATATCTTTGGATCTACTCTTCAACTTTTTTGGCCTTCAGCATGACTTATGTAAATTTATAACTCATTTTTTTTAAACTATAAGATTATTTCATTAGGTGAATGTCATTTTTATGTTTTAAATATATATCCTCTACTTTGAAAGGATGTATTTGTGTCCTTTGGATGTTGTCTGCTCTATGTGCGGGTTGTTATCTTTTAGACACATACCCCATTTCAATTCCCAATCTTATTTGTAGACACATCTATCCTGGCCATCCTCTTATGTCTTTAAGTGTCAACTAGAATGAAAGTATTTTACTATTGCCTTCAAAGTGAACACTCACATTTATAATTCATCAAATAAAGATATGTCCATAGGTAGTCATTAGAGAATCATAAGACACGTCCTAAGATATACATGTATCTTATGACAAGTCTTAGGAATGCTTGGTAATACCGACCCCTGAACATTAACTGTATCAAAAAAGGACAAAACACACTAACATGAAGGAATAATAAATAAGTTATAAAAATATTAGTGATGTCAATAACATCTGTTAGGATAATAGAAACATATCCTTATTTTCCGATTTTGTACAAGTTAAAACCATTTTTAAGCAATATTTTGTACAGGTTATAACATGTATGAGGTACTTTTGTACAGGTTATAACTTGTATTTTTGCATTATACAACTTATAACATGTACAATATTTTTGTACATGTTATAACCTGTACAAAATCGCAACTTGTACACGACATATATATAAAAATCAACTAACAAAAGACTGTATCGCTTGTTCTTTTATAGGTTTTACTGAACAAAACTATATCGTATCAGTCATTACAGACATGATGAAAGTAACAAGCAATTGTGTGACATTTATTCCAAGAACAATAGAAAAAGACTTTGTGTACATACAGAACGCAGGAGAGTATGTAATAATATGATAATAATATGATACTGCTTTTTACTGTATTTTCATCAAATAACTGGATTTTTTACCACCCCCCTTTTTTGATGTAGATTAGTGTCGAAGTGTCAGACGAAATAAATTATATCATATTAAGATCACACTAATTAACTGTCGCCCGTATTGCATTAGCACCGATTTTAACCTATTTGTCTGGTTGCGATATATTTATACTGAGTGAGGGTCATGTAGTGTTAAGCTTACAAACATTGTAGTATGTAAAGTAACGAAGTCTCACTACTTTTGACTTTGTAGTTCATATTGTGTTATCACGTTTCTCCAATTCTTTTACTGGACTGAACTTGTTATATGACCCATACAATTGTGCAAATTCGCTTTTAATGTGCGTTATGTAGCTCTTTTCAAACTTTAACACTACCATTTGTCATTATAAAGACCTTGGGCGTGTTTGGATATATGCCTGAGGCGGCCTATGTTACCCATAAGTAACTATGGTGTGATATTTTATACACAAACTAACAAACTATAGGCACCTATGGATAACCATAGTCCGCCTCAGGCGTATTTATCCAAACACACCCCTTGTTTTTACAATAAATGAACTTAACAACTGTTGAGATGAATTCGATTAAAGATACTAGTAGTATGCAATGAGTATACCACCCCACACTGATTGTACAATTCTTGCCTTCTTGTAGATGTAACAGTGCTGTTGGTAGGACCGGTGGGGTGCAGATATTAAACCTTGATGACAAATGCTTAAAAAATGGTACCATCATGCACGAATTGATGCATACACTTGGTTTCTGGCACGAACATACACGACCAGATAGAGATGACTATATAACAGTTCACGAAAACAATATTTTAAAAGGTATGTATGGTTATTGGATATCAAGATACATGTATTAACTTTCATTATTAATATTTGTCAACATTTTTTTTGCATAAGCTTAGATTCTCTGTTAAGTACAGAACCCGGCCAGTGATCGTCTTTTGCAACATGTAGATGGGTTCTAAAGATATTTCTATATAAGGCAGCCTGTTAACCATATGTATATACTTTAAATGAAATAGTAGTGCATCAATTATCTCATCTTATCAGTTTTTTTAATTGAATTCGGGCGTCACTGATGTGTCTTTTGTAGACGAACCGCGCATCTGAAATACAAATTTTAAACCTGGTATCTGATGAGTTTATCTATCTTTTTGATCGGATATTAACATGCTAAATCGTCTAAATAAGCATCACTTTCCAAAAAAAAATACATTCTTTAATGATCATAGATCGAGGTAAACAATTTCTTAAACAAAAAGAAAAACAAAAATACCCACTCTTAGGCAAAAACAAAATTGGCAGGTCAAAAAAAGACAAAAGCTTTCATTCAACGAAATAGGCGAAAAACAACTGCAATATTCCTAACTTCGTAAAGGCATTTTCCAAAAACAAAATGGTGATTTAAAACGAGAGATACAGGTGAAATGATTGTAAAATTTTGAAACTTCATTACCAGTAATGTTAAAGGATTTTTGTGATGTAAAGGAGTAAATAGCATTTGTAAATGCTATTATCAAAACAACTTTCTTCCTGATTAAACAATTATACGATATCTTTTCTTATTCAGAGTATACATATAACTTCAACAAAATGCCTTCAAATTCAGTATTGCTACTGGAACCATATGATTATTGTTCAATCATGCACTACTCTCCAACAACGTTTTCAACTGACCCATTGAAGCATACATTTGAACCACAACAACATGTGGAATGCGAGATTGGTCAGAGAGACTACTTAACAGAGAAAGATGTCAACAGAATACAAAAATTATACAACTGTGGTATGTATTGCATGCATTTGGAGAGAGGTAAAAGAGGCTGTCGCATCATTCAATTTGGCATCCTGAATTAATACACCCTTTCTTATACATGTACTAGAGACAAAACATATTGATTGCATATTGGCTGTTTAACGCGTAGTGGCAAACGTTTCATGTATGTTCAGGACGAGAACCACTTAACAAAAATACAACAGATAAGTCCTGTAATGCTAGATGGCCAAGTTATGGAAAATTTAAATTGCCTCTAGAAAATTAGGATAATTTAGAAAGAGATAGACATTTTGCAACGCAAAAGACCATACATGACCAATAACCCCCCCCCTACCTAAATTATTTTTGCAATGATTCTGACCTTGCAAAGAGCGTGACATGGTTGCGAACTTGTACATCCAGCACAGCGAAAAAACAACTACTCCCCACTTCGGCAAGGGTTTTACTGCCAGTCGGAAGAAGATCTGTCACACAATTTTTCAAACCCTCAGACAACATTTGGCATGGGACTAAACAGAGGAAAATTTCCATATTAAAAAAAAATTATTCCATCCAAAGAGATTTTTGGTAAAATCAAAATCTTTAAGTATCTGATTCTGTGTGGTAGTCAATAAAAACATTCATTTGCGATTCAATTAACTTATGAAGTTGTGCTGTTATTTGTTTCACTTCTTAGCGTTAATTAATATAGGCCTATAATGGACCAAAACTCTTTAAAGTATATATCTTTTGGTACAACATGAATGTTTCGTAACCCTTGCATAGTTTTATTTTAAAGTTTGCACTTTCCTTCGATATCACATGTGCATGTTTTAAAAATTACAAGATTATAGATATACGAAATAAATAGAATTATTCTGATGTTTTTGTATCTAATTCATTTTTGTAGAGAAAGTTGAAGAAATGTGTTCCAAGCCGATAATACTAAGAAATGGTAAAGTCACATTCTCAGACAGAAAAATAAGTTCCAAAATACAATATAACTGTTCCACTGGATATGTATTGGTTGGTCCATCAGAGAGATTTTGTAGAAATGATGTAACTTGGTCTGGTGACGAACCACTGTGTTTACCTACAAGTAAGAATTTCATAAGTCATCATTAAAAATTCCAGCGCTAGAATATTTAATATATACATTTATGTTAGAAGATGTTTAAAGGTATCTACTCATTTGATTAATTTTTGAAAGTCATTAGCTTTATATGAACAAAACCATTGTCGTCAACTGAAAAAAACGATAGAACAAACAGTTAAAGCAAATACATTCGACAGTATAACTTTTGACTGAAAAACACACTTATATATATATATATATATATATAGCATACCCATTTGATATCAAAATCATATTCTCTTTCCTTCATTATTACCTAAATTTGTATTTTCCTATAAAATCTCAATAGTATATTTACTATTCTATTCAACAGATAATGTTCTGAACTTTTGTAATTTTGACGATCCTGGAACTTGCAATTGGAACCCTGATATATTGGATCCCGATCAAGACTATGAAGAGTGGTCAAAACAAGCTGGATCGACAAAAACACCTCGTACTGGACCTGTCTTTGATCATACTAGAGAAACCTCTGAAGGTAACTGACAAAACATTACATTTTTAGCTCACCTGGCCCAAAGGGCCAAGTGAGCTTTTCTTATCACTTGGCGTCCGTCGTCCGTCGTCGTCGTCTGTCGTGGTTAGCTTTTACAAAAATCTTCTCCTCCGAAACTGCAGGACCAAATTTAACCAAACTTGGCCACAATCATCGTTGGGGAATCTAGTTTAAAAAATGTGTGGCGTGACCTGGCCAAACAACCAAGATAGCTGCCACGGCTAAAAATAGAACATAGGGGTAAAATGCAGTTTTTGGCTTATAACTCAAAAACCAAAGCATTTAGAGAAAATCTGACATGGGGTTAAAAGGTGAATCAGGTCAAGATCTATCTACCTTGAAATTTTCAGATGAATCATACAACCCATTGTTGGGTTGCTGCCCCTGTATTGGTAATTTTAAGGAAATTTTGCTGTTTTTGGTTATTATCTTGAATATTATTATAGATAGAGATAAATTGTAAACAGCAATAATGTTCAGCAAAGTAAGATTTACAAATAAAAAAACATGACCGAAATGGTCAGTTGACCCCTTTAGGAGTTATTGCCCTTTATAGCCAATTTTTAACCATTTTTCGTAAATCTTAGAAATCTTTTACAAAAATCTTCTCCTCTGAAACTACTGGGCCAAATTAAACCAAACTTGGCCAAATTATCGACGGGTTACCTAGTTTAAAAAATGTGTGGCGTGACCCGGCCAACCAACCAAAATGGCCGCCACGGCTGTAAATAGAACATAGGGGTAAAATTCAGTTTTTGGCTTATAACTCAAAAAAAATTCAGATGAATCGGACTACCCTATGTTGGGTTGCTGCCCCTGAAATTGTAATTTTAAGGAAATTTTGCTGTTTTTGGTTATTATCTTGAATATTATTTTAGATAGAGATAAACTGTAAACAGCAATATTGTTCAGCAAAGTAAGATTTATAAATAAGTCAACATGACAGAAATGATCAGTTGACCCCTTAAGGAGTTATTGCCCTTCATAGTCAATTTTTAACCATTTTTCGTAAATCTTAGCAATCTTTTACAAAAATCTTCTCTTCTGAAACTACTGGGCCAAGTTCATTATAGATAGAGATAATTGTAAGATAGCATATTTCTATATATTCAAGTTAATAGTTCAATGATAGCATATTTCTACATATTCAAGTTAGCCCAATGAATATAATTTGTATATATGTCTTAGGCTGAACCCACTAGAGAAGTGTATATTGATCTTAATATACATGATACCTACTATATTTGCCTAACCCTGCGTTACACGTAAGTCATAAACAATCGTGTACAATGCGTATTTTTGTCTTAATATGTCGTTCTTACACACCACTGAATTCTATAAAATATTAAGAAATTTCGAATTCAGCAAATAAAAAAAGTATAATAAAAGAGTGTTTATTTCGAAAGCTGCAAAAATCGAAAGTTATACTCCTGCAATTTTCAAAATAACGCTAAAATATCTACGTATTGTTTTAAGGTTTTTATATGTATGTTGAAAGTTCCGAAAAAATCAAACCAACTCAAAACCAAACAAGGAAATTCAGGATAAGGAATTCCAATATCAGTCACGGCGACGTCGAGGGAGGAGTCTGCATGTCGTAAGTTTTAAGTTAATTCTGATTTATTTGAATGAACTTTTCTACATTGGCTAGAGGTAGAAGGACGCCTCCGGGTGTGGGAATTTCTCGTTACATTGAAGACCTGTTGGTGACCTTCTGCTGTTGTTTTTTTTCTATGGTCGGGTTGTTGTTTCTTTGATACATTCCCAATTTCCATTCTCAATTTTATGCAGTTTTGATAAGTCAAAATCTATTTATACTTAGCAAAAATAAACACTGCAAAAGAGAGACAAAAAATATCAAAAAAAATAATCAACCTCAGAAGTCTAAAACGAACTGACAATGCCATGGCAAAAAACGAAAAACCATCTACTGTACACAAAACACAATATAGATATATTAAGACTGAATAACATGAACCATACCGAAATGTGCTCCGGAAGGGTAATTATATTCTGCTCCACGTGTTGTATCCGTTGTGCTGTTCAAACCTGTCGATTAGTCTAGATCGATAGGTCGCATTCGAAGAAGAGGACGGGATTGTGGTTACATGGAACATATTCGACGACTTCGTCAAATGAACACATTTTCTAAGCAAATGTTTTACAGAAACATGTTTTACAGTGTCGTTATAAAATGTATGCAACATTAAAGTTATAGTATTCAACAATATATTGTCCATCTTTTACAAAAATCAATATAAAGGCAACAGTAGTATACCGCCGTTCGAAAGTATTAAATCGACTGAGAAGTTACAATCTAAAATCGAGGGAAACACATCAACTATAAGAGGAAAACAACAGAAACACTAAAGTGAAACAGAAAACCAAATGACAATGTAACACACACAGAAACGAACTATAAGATAACAACTGCTATTTTCTGACTGTGTACAGGATTAAATTTATTATCATGTATGTTATATTAAGAAAACAAATATTCTAACTTTATCTGATACTAGTACCCCATAAAATATTAAAATTGATAAATATTGCAGATTTTATTCTAACACATATGGCAAAGGAATAGTTCCAGGTTCGCTTCAAGTTTACGTAGCACATTCAAACAGTTCACAAACAAAACTCATATGGAAAGATGATGGAACCAATTCACAGAAATGGATAAGAAGAATCATATCAACACAAATAAAACCAGATTCAATGGGTAAAATGGTATGTTGTTATTATACTAAAAATCGTGACAAAAGACAAACTATTAAAAATATGTGTTTACTAGTAGTTGCATAATATTTGATTTGCAAGCAGGCCCTTACTTTTACGTTTGAATTTAAATTTGTTGAATTTCGTGCTCATCAATAGATTTTATTTAAAAAAAAAGATGTGGTATGATTGCCAATGAGACAACTGTCCACAAGAGACCAAAATGACACAACCATTAACTATAATAGGTCACCGTACGACCTTCAACAATGAGCAAAGCCCATACCGCACAGTCAGCTATAAAAGGCCCCGATAAGACAATGTAAAACAATTCAAACGAGAAAACTAACGGCCTTATTTATATGAAAAAATAAACGAATAACAAATATGTAACAAAACGACAACCACTGAATTACAGGCTCCTGACTCCAGTCACATACATAAATAATGTGGCGGGGTTAAACATGTTAGCGGGATCCCAACCCTCCCCCTAACCTGTGACAGTGGTATAACAGTACAACATAAGAACGAGTATAGAGAAAGCATTGTAAAATACCAGTCCGTTCTTGGCCTCTAAGCTGAGCTTGCATTAGGAGTATATAAATATAAAAAATGATGAGGTATGATTGCCAATGAGAAAACTCTCTACAAGAGACCACATGACACAGAAATTAACAATTTTAGGTCACCGTACGGCATTCAACAATTGGCAAAGCCCATACCGCATAGTCAGCTATAAAAGGCCCCGAAATGACAAACGTAAAACAATTCAAACGAGAAAACTAATAGCCTCATTTAGGCTTTTTCATAGACCCATATCAGTCACATATTATAAATTACCCATGGCCATGCATATATTAGATGTTTCTCAACCTTTATAAGTGAGTATTTGCGGTGAAAGTTATTTTTGCAATTCACATTTTAAAAGAATAGGTATGGTTTAATTACTATAGGCTGATTCCAATATTTGTGGATTGTGTGTACCCGTATATAATAATCTAGCCAAAAGTTATGATTTATTATACAAACTCTTACATTTTATCATAAAAGACTGCAGCTCTTTAATGTTAAAAAGATCGACAGTCTTAAGGTCTATATAAAACAGTCAACGATATGGCCAACACAAAATACAAAACCGGTAATGAACTCATGTTCTCCGGAAGGATACGACGTTTCTGTTCTATCAATAGAACCATTGCAATTAAAAAAAATACAGGAACAATTCAAACAAGATTGAGGTAAAGTGAAAGTGTGTGTGGTCACGACAAAAAACAGAACTGAAGTAAAGGAAAAGCCACAACCCCATGCACTACAACTGTTGTAATAGGAAAACTAAAACGTGTTCTTTTTCACATGCTTTTAAAAACAAAAATGTTATGTTATATAAGTTATGACGTCATAAAGGTAGACTTTTTTCCTATTTTACAGATTGACATTATAATTGAAGTGGACATAGGACAAAGTGCAACGCCATGGGAAAGTGATATCGCCGTTGATGACATTTTAATTGCATCATGCAATCAAATAAAAACATACGAAGATTGGTTAGAAAAACATGCCTCTGCAATGGTTCCTCAACCGGTTGGATAAGTGAACAATTATAAAACATTGAATACTACAACTCAATTTGAGTTTATTGCGTTACTTCGAATTCTGTACCATTGTGTGTTATATATTTTTTGTATTTTGTATTTCCTCATTTTGTTATGTTATCTGAACAGATTACAGATAAGTTTATTAAAACATAATATCATTTTTTTATTTTATAGAAAAAAAATATTTATTTTTTATCTTATAGTAAAAAAGTATGAACCACGGAAAACTTTTTTTCAAGCTACTGTAACAGGTTGTGCAAATTAAACATATTTTTTTATGATATCTCAACCCTCCGCCTACATCTCTAATCTGTTTATAATGACAAGTGAATAAGAAAAGAGCCGAAAGTCATGATATGGGCAAACAACAGCTTCATCATTTCAAATTCAATAATCTGATTTAGATTTTGAAAGTTTGTTTATGGTGAAATGCCACCATTGGTTTTCCCTTATATAAGGGGACGACCATTTGATATTCTTGGGGGGGGGGGGAATAAATATCTCAGCCTTGATAATCACAAAAATAAACGGCAGGTCTTTTAAAGCCATTTTGTATATGCTATTCGAAAATATAAAATGTCACCAGATTCTTCATAAAATTCTTTTTTTTTCATGAAACAAATTCGGGAATACTTCCCAAATCTTTATGATTAAGGAATAAATATTATTTAGATATACTTGAAATGTCTAAAAATGTGTTTCATTAAACTTGAGGTACATTGTCTCAGGAACAATTACCTCACTTTTATTTATACAGGACCGTAACCACATTGAGGCAAATTCAATTGCCTCATGTAGGAAATTTTAAAACCAAACGCTTGTCTTCATATCAAATTGTTTTCACGGCGAGTGTCTTGCAAGAAGCAAGTACTGTTGATCCATGTTTTTTATTTATTTTAAGTTATTTGTTCCCCGACAGTGGTTTGTCTTTTGTTCATTGAGTACCCCCTTCAGTAATCTCTTTGTGTTGCATTCCTTTTGTAATTCAGTAATTTTGTTTTAAACTTTATTCTATTTAAGACTCTTTAGTTAATTTTTACAACTTTAAGTTAATAACTACTTTAAATTGTATCCCAGTTAGGAGCTACATCACGTTTTAATTGAAATGTGTTATGAAAACTTACTTGACATAGTTATATCGATGATATTCAGCCTCCTCTTAACTTAATTTGGACAATAAACCGCATAATTTACAGGTACCAAAGATTAAAACTCTGAAAGCCGAAACACAAAAAAACAAAACAATAAAAAACAAAAAAAAACAAAAAAAAAACAGCAGCCACATACTTTACTTTGTTAATTACATGTTTGCTTTATCCTACATATCTTTTGGTGTTGTCCTTAAAAACTAGTCCTACACTGAATCTATACATTTTACTTTGAGACCAAAATATTGTCAACAAATTATTAAAACAGAACTTGTGTTTTCAGATTAAAAGGGCCTGGGAAACGCCCAGAACGTACGATTTTGCACCATTTGTTCTAAAACTCCTTGGGGCCTCCAGCGGCTCATAAACCCTTCGTTAGATTTTTTCGCCTCGCTCCGCTCGGAATAAAAGTGTTTCAACATACTTTAAAAGGAGGCTAGTTAAAGTCGAACTTAATACCGTGTATGTATGCTATACAGTATGGAATTCAGAAGATTAATTTCTGCAGAGGTTGATGATTAATCATGATTAAATGGTGATAATGATTTGTCTACACATGTATTAATTATTGTATTTAAGAATAAATAATGAATTAAAAGTAGTGTTTTCAAACATAGATCAGTCCCTAGTTTTAATGAAAATGAAAAATCTTGCTTTAACATTGCAGAAATAAATAGCCCCCCCCCCCAAACCAACTGAATATAAAATAGTCGACCCCAATGTCTTTGTTAGGTTTTCAATCCAGGTTATGCAAAATTCATAAAGCTTTGTTTTTTAATAAAGATATACTAATACGATACCTGTAACTTGGCATTGCACAAGGTCATGTTTTTCTCTGGCTGTTTATGACGTCTTTACACTAAATCCATTAGATGTTGGAAGTGTACGGATTGATAGTTTAGTCTTAGATGCATGCTTTTTTTTATTAGTTGTTAGTGGCTTTGAACTAGCTGTCAGATAACTGCGAGTACTTTCCGATTTGTTATTTGTGTCTTTTTGTGTCGGGTTGTATAAGTACCCGGCCACTTCCACTTGTATTTTTGTCCATCTGATGAGTTAAGCCTTTTTCAACTGATTTTTATAGTTCGTTCTTATGTTGTACTGTTCGTTCTTATGTTGTACTGTTCGTTCTTATGTTGTACTGTTATACCACTGTCCGAGGTTAGGGGGAGGGTTTGGATCCTGCTAACATGTTTAACCCCGCCACATTATTTATGTATGTGTCTGTCCCAAGTCAGGAGCCTGTAAATTCAGTGGTTGTCGTTTGTTTTTTGTGTTACATATTTGTTTTTCGTTAATTTTTTTACTTGAATAAGGCCGTTAGTTTTCTCGTTTAAATTGTTTTACATTGTTTTATCGGGGCCTTTTATAGCGGACTACGCGGTATGGGCTTTGCTCATTGTTGAAGGCCGTACGGTGACCTATAGTTGTTAATGTCTGTGTCATTTTGGTCTTGTGTGGATAGTTGTCTCATTTGCGATCATACCACATCTTCATTTTAGCTCACCTTTCCTAAAAGGAAATGTGAGCTTTTCTCATCACTTTGCGTCCGTCGTCGTCGTCGTCTGTCGTCGTTAACAATTTTTCAAACATCTTCTCCTCTGTAACTACTACTGAATGGATTTGGATGAAACTTAGCATGATTGTTCCTTAGATTATCCTGCACAAAGTTTGTGCTTCGATTTTTGTTCCAAAAAACATGGCCGCCGTTACTTAAAATAGAACATAGGGGTCAAATGCAGTTTTTGGCTTATATCTCAAAAACTATTTAGCATTTAGAGCAAATCTGACATTGGGTAAAAATGTTCATTAGGTCATCTATCAGCCCTGAAATTTTCAGATGAATCAAAGAACTCATTGTTGGGTTGCTGCCACTTAATTGGTAATTTTAAGAACATTTTACAGTTTTTGGTCATTATCTTGAATATTATTTTAGATAAAGATAAACTGTAAACAACAAAAACGACCAACAAAGTAAGATCTACAAATAAGCTAATATGACCAAAATTGTCAATTGACCCCTTAAGGGGTTATTGTCCTTTAATGACAATTTTTCACAATTTGTTCATCATATTTGCAAACTTTAAAAAATCTTCTCCTCTAAAACTACTCAACCAAATTTAACCAAACTTCATTTGAATGATCAGTAGGGTGTATAAAATAAAGTGTGTGTTTTATTTTCTATTTCGTCAAAAAACATGGCCGTCATGGCTAAAAAAGAACACAGGGTAAAATGCAGTTTTTGGCTGATATCTTAAAAACTCCAGCATTTAGAGCAAATAAGACAAGAAGTTAAAGTATTTATTAGGTCAAGGTCTACCTGTCCTGAAATTTTTAGCCGAATTGGGTAACTGGTTTTTTCAGGTATAATGCCCCTGAATTGGTGATTTTAAAGAAATTTTGCAGTGTTTGGTTATAATCTTGAATATTATTATAGATACAGATAAACTGTTAATAGCAAAAACGTTAAGCAAAGTAAGATCTACAAATAAGTCAATTTGACCAAAATTGTCAATTGACCCCTTAAGGAGTTATTGCCCTATAAAGACTTTTTTTCACAATTTGTTCATCATGTTGACTTACGTCAAAAAATCTTCTCCTTTGAAACTGCTGTATCATTTTCAGCCAAACTTAGGCTAAATGAGTTTCAGAGTATCTAGTATACATTTTATATTATATTTCCTTGTATGTCAAGACACATAGCTCCTATGGCTAAAATAGAATATAGGAGAAAAATTTTTTTTTTTGCTTTTGAAGAAGATAGGACGATTCAAAGAACATTTAAATAAATTGAAAAGCTAAAATAATCATTGATGAGAGATTTAACCCCCCAAAAAAATAAGTTGAGCGATTCAGGCTCTTGAGAGCCTCTTGTTTATAAGCATGAGCAAAGTTTTGTTCTGTACAGTACAATAAGACATAATTTCAAATAACGGTTCATTGCAAGAAAACTTTCATCACTAGAAGTTAACCAATCAAATGCCCACCCCTTTTTTCCTGTGTACAAGCTTTAGTTACAATGTGACCCCAAGTTCCAAATAATTCTACAGAAGCACACACAACTTTAATGGTACTTTGAAAAACTCAAGATGATTGGTTATAACTCAGAAATGAAATGAAATACACGGCAAATGACTTTGCACAAACACTTAACACAACCGTACATATGAGGTCAAGGCCAGATAACATCGTGTTTTTATTTCAAAATGCATTACATGATTTCAATTAAAGTTTAACAATTTTGTATATACCTTAGGCGTCTTGTCTCTGATTTTTTGTATATACCTTGATTTTTTCCAAGAAAAATGTCTGTAGTA
Source organism: Mytilus trossulus (assembly GCF_036588685.1). Taxonomy (NCBI): domain Eukaryota; kingdom Metazoa; phylum Mollusca; class Bivalvia; order Mytilida; family Mytilidae; genus Mytilus; species Mytilus trossulus. The sequence goes on along the minus strand of NC_086379.1, from coordinate 38,883,997 downwards.
TTTAACACCCATTATCTATATGGATATGTTACAAATTTAACTGATGCTATACTTGTTCTCGGGTATTATATATTGCAGATGAAGTGAAATCATTAGAGCATGCATTGGTGTACAGAAACGTTTTCTTTCCGAATTATCAAATGAGTTGTTTCTCAGTTTCTTATAAAGTCATATAAAACCTCAAAAAGAAAAAAAAATATGCATATGTTTTTTTTTTATAACAAAATGGATAGTTGTCTTCATTAAACTTATGTAGATGTACTTTTTTTCTGAAGAAAACTCTATAATTTGTCCAAATTTAGAAGAAGTATACTTTTTATCATTGCTTGCTTCCTGGATTTTACTTCAACATATTTTCTGTATTCAAAGTGACCTTCTTGTAAAAATCACAATCTAATAAAACACATTGTTTTATCTTCTTGTACGTTTTAGGCATAATATTTGCTCTCTAGGAATACTAGGTTGTCTCTCTTAGTCTATATAGATCATGGCCACTAATTCTTGTAGCTTTGTTGTTAATTTCTGTATGTAAAGTTTCATGCTCTTATATAGTTTCAAAAATTAAATCATGATTAATTTTCCTTAAAAAAATAAAGAATCCTTTGTCTTTTATCAATTACTCTTTCGTGTCGATCTTTACTCAATTTTAGTGTTCTGTCTCGTATCTTGAAAATTCCTCATTGAAGTTTTTGTTCCAATGACGATTTTTATTTATATATCATAACGTTTTTGCCTATTATCTTGAAAAACTATAAAAGATATATAGACATTTCTATTGTCAAAATAAGCACCAAGACATTATTTACAAATAAGTATGGTTGCCGAAATCATTGATACATGTACTATAAGACTATAAGAGTGATTGCCCTTAATTGATAATTTTGTTGTAAAACTCATTTTGTGCTTTAAACAGAATTTGAACATAGAAATACTTAAACTAGACACGAGTTTTTTGGCATGATTTTTTTTCTAGTTCAAAATGTTGAAGAGGGTTCTTGTAAATATTGGATTAGAAAAAGACCTAAGCGACTCCGACTCTTTTAAGACTTTATTTATTTATTATTCAAATCGATCAAACGTATTTTAAAACGCTCTTGTTGATATTATTTAATGTGTTCATTGAAGCCAATAGTAATACAACACTTTTAATGACGAAACACGATCCTTGACATTTTTAAAATTAGTTTCGTAAATTTCAGGACTAAAGAGAAATTCCATTGCCAGGTATGTTTTATAATTCATCAAGTATTTTATTTCAAAATTGCCTATAGAAATTAATATACGTTCGACTTTTTAACCTTATTGAGTTCTATTGAATATAATGTGTGTATTCTCTTAATCGATTCTAAATGCATTCACAAATACTGAAGACAGAATTATTTCTACCCGGTGTAATCTTATTTCATGATTTGTAAATAAAAAAAATACAAACCAGTTGCAGAACGTTATAGAACTGAAAATAACTACATGTATCATAATTGAATAGCACAAGGTGTCCTTTATTCAAACACAATAATCGTAAATGAAGCATTATGAATGTGAAGTGAATCAGACCGTAACATACCGGGTGGATTTAATTTTTAAAGATATTCTGTTGTTGATTTCCTGTGGCGTTGTTTTAAGGTAAGGATTAAAGAACATTTCGGCCATTTAACGTAGAAATTTAGTTTTTTAGAATCTCTATTGATTTATATCAGTTAATGTACCAAGCATTACCTGGAATCCGTTAAAAATTACCATTTTTTCACTCGATTTGAGACTTTGAGATCTTCACAATACCAACAGACCACAAGGACGTCCTTGACAATTGTATGTTTAAAAAGTTTGAACTTGTCTAAACGTACACGTCTAACATGTTAAATACATTGAATATGTAAAATCCACGAAATTTTAGGAGTTATATATGAATTATCACTGATTTGACGAGAGAATTCTAAAATCCCATACAAAATCCTGAAGCATTTTCTTCCCCATTTCACTAGTTTAATTTATAAAATTCACCTGCGGGGGAGGAATTAAGTTTATGAACATGATTAACATGAATTTTCACTACCCAATGGTTTGTTAACATTTGGATTGGCTCTCCACCCCCCCCCCCCCCCCCCGCCTTTTCTCCCGATTCTTATTTTTCTTCTTATTGTATCCAGTTATCCATCAGATTTTAGATGTTTTGTATTAACTGCTGCATATGGAATGAGACAAACGTTGAAATTGATCAAAATTATAATGCTTATCTTACATCAGTGAAACAGTAATCCATGTACCAACAACATACAATTTTTTAAGAAAAAATTATGGAGTTATAATTTGAGGTTGTAGAAGGTTTTTCGCTTATTTTATGTACTTTCTATTCAAATATTCACCAATTTTGAAAGAAATCAATCAGTAATAGTTAAGAAATTAATAAAAGATAAAGTATGCATTATTTATTTCAATTCAACAAGCCAAAAAAGAAGGCAAATATCACCCAAATCTGTGACATAGCCCATTTACTTTAACTTGACCTTAAATACATCTTATGACGCCTAACAACTCGAGCATAACCACAACAGATCAATACTAATCAATGGATTATTAGCACAGGCACGTGTATCATTGAAAAAGGGTTATCTTTTACTCTCTCTGATCTAATTTTAAAAAAGTTGGATTTTTTGCAAATACAAATGTACTTGTGGATCGGAAGAGTATAAGTGGCGAGCATTTGAAGTCAATCATTGACGCAAGTGCACTTACTAGTATGTAGTATGATAGTATCATACTACACATTAGTAAATAAGAATCGGGAGGAAAGGGGAGGGGTAGGAGAGCTAATCCAAATGTTAACACACCATTGTGTAGTGAAAAATAATTTGATTAAATGCATGCTTTATTTCTTAATTAATTTTTTTCAGACACCATGGACAAAGTTACTATAGCTGAATTATTTAGAAAACTAAAGATTTTAATTGGAGGACTTATATGCATTGCTATAATTTTGCTTCTTTTAATAATAACAATAGTTCTGAGATTCAATAGGAACATACAGATGTCAGTGGTACCAAAACAATTCAGTGTACATCCAGTTTCAGAGACAACTGTGAACGGTATACCTCTTATAATTCATCAAACGTGGAAATCTAGTAATGTTCCTGAGAAATGGAAAGATGCACAAGCTTCTTGGACAGAACAATCTGTTAAATATCCATTAACGCGTAAATACAACGAATTTGTGTATATGTTATGGACAGATAAAATGTTGGACACTTTTATCAAGGAACAATATCCGTGGTTTTACAACGCATTTCACAGTTATCATTTTCCAATTTCTCGAACAGACGCAGGGAGATATTTTTTATTATACCATTACGGTGGAATTTATTCTGATTTAGATATAGGATGTAATAACCAGTCTATAAGAAAGATATTATCTAGTTTTAGAAGCTATCAAGGAGTCGGTGTTATGGAAGTTAGACCATACGGATTTTCATTGGAAGTGCTCGTGTCGGCAAAAGGACATCCATTTATGAAATCAGTGATATCTGGTTTGATACCTGCTCAAGCAAGATATCCAATTCCATACCTAACGGTATTGCTATCTGCTGGTCCTTTATATTTTACTGCAAAATATGGATTATATAAAAATAAGCATGAAATACATATTGTGAGTCCTGCGTTGTATGAAGGGAAATATTTCAAGCATTATCATGGTGGAACCTGGCATAGTTGGGATGGAGAAATAATTTGGTGGTTTTATAACCATGGCCCTTTACTTGTTATATTGATGGTATTAGCTTTAACAATTTTTGGAATTGTAACGTTTAAAAAGAACTACATGTCTATAGTAAAGCCGGGAAATTATCATGTAGCATAAAATTGATATTACCAACTATTGTGTTCACGCTCTTTTATTTAGGAGGCAACTCAATGTTCATGTCTTTAAATGTCAAAACCATTTTCAATTTGATATTTCGACCTCTATTGATCATGTTGCAGATTTACAGTTTTGTTTTTTTCTTTGTCGAGTCGGCTAAAAAACTTCTGTCACAGAAAGCTCGACAAAGGGAATGATGTTAAGGTGTGTATGTCTGTCTGAAAGGTATCATCTGACTTTGACCTCACATTCATGGTTATTGGGTCAATATTAAGTTTTCATGGTTAACTTTGCTTCTTAGATACTACAACAATATATAAGCAATATGTCAACTATATGTCATGCAGATTTATTGTAGGTTGTACTGTAACTTGTACATGACTGTCTGACATGGTTTTATCTGACCTTGACCTCATTTTCATATTTCATTGGTCAATGTTTGGTTTTCTTGTTTTTAGCCTATTCCTTAGAAACTATAAGCAATATGTTAACTATATGTGGTGTATTGAACTACTGTAAGGTATACATGTATTTCTTGTTTGGTTTAACTTTTGTCTCATTTCCTTGGATCATGTTACCTTTATGGGAAACTTGTAGAAAAGCTTAATATGTAGGACTATCAACATAACACCTATGGTTAGTAAAGAGGGCGAGACATTTCGGCGTGTGCACTCTTGTTTTAATATATGTTTAGTTTATTTATTCTTGTTTTTAATATTTCTTTCACCTGTAGCCAGTCTTGAACTAGTTTTAACATTGGTTTTAAATGTCATACAATATTGCACATGCTATTATAAACACGAGGACTTTGAACTTGAACACACATAAATATGCGGCGGGATTAAACTCGATGGATAACCCTTTAAAACATATGTGCCGTCTTCTATTTTCTTTTCCAAGTTATGTGTTCTACTGTTGGTAACTGGACTGTGCAGGTCTTTAGTGTGTGTGTGTGTTTTTTTATGTTTACCACATGTAGTCATGTTGTCTTGTATTTTCATTTAGATATATTGGGATTTAAAGACAAATTGAATGTTAAGAAATAATTATCAGAACATCGATATTCTAATTTGCAGTCTTTTTTCTTTTGCGCAATTTTATCGAACGACTTCTTCTATTTCTACGCATGCATGATTCGCCTTCCCGGGTAACTAAGGGAAAACAATGAAGAAAATTAATTCTATTTGAAATCAGTATTGGAATGGATATTCTCAAGGACACTTTTATCGATTCTGAAAGAATGAATGAATGATTCTTTATTGCAAAAGCATAGACATGCTATGGCAAAATTAGCATCATATATTACATAATATAAAACAGGAATAGACATCAGAGAGCAATTATTATAGTATCACGTGATATATTATACAACGACATATGAAGTAATTAGACTAGTATACTAGATCGAATATTCCATGTAGCTTTTACATAATTACATAATTCTGTCTTGAAGCATTTATGCGACGGTACTACCCTTCCATTCTATCAAGTTGTATCGCTAACAATTAGATTATAACATGATTAATTTGTCAAGACATGTAAATTTAAGCTTTCAATATTATCGACTATATCGGAACGGAAGATCCCAAATGATCTGTGTTCCAGGTCGATATTAAAACAATTGTTTTTGCAATCGTGTACATTATATTATGATCTTTAATCTGGTGTATATGATAATACAGTTGTAAATTGAATTGAAATAAAGTATCTTTTGTCCGTGTCGTGATGATAGCAGGTATAAAAGTGTGTATAAGAGTTATTCAAAACTTTTAACATTTGTATATCTTGTCAAAGTCGCTTGAGGAATGGACCCCTTTTTTCTATTTTTTTTATTTGTGTGTGTCTTAATTTGTATAAAGTTTATATTCTTCAATAGTTTAACAGTTGACTAAAAAATAATGTGTTCTTGCTATTATTATCTCATTACGTTGAAGAGCAATTGATGGCCTTCGGCTGTTATCTGCTCTTTGGTCGGATTTTGTGTCTCTGCCATATTCCCCATTTCAATTCTCAATTTTAAAATTACTGTCACTGTGATATATAAACAATATTTAGAAAAAGAGGATTCATTTCTTAAACGCCTATAGCTTTGGTCCCACGGCCCCAGCTTGTCTGGCATAACAGCCGTTGGACGTCAGAGTAATCTCGGACTACTTTGTAGTTTGCTGTTAAAGAATTCCACAATTCGTATAGGAGGGTCGACCTAGATTTTTTTTTTTTGGGGGGGGGGGGTCTTTATTTCCCGGTATTCTTTATTGCGTTAGGCCATTTTACTCGATTCTCCTTTCTTTTGTTTTATTCTCTATTTTGTTTTATTTCAGAACCTCATTATTATCTATTCTCTATTCTTTATTTTTTTGTCCATTTTGCTCAATTTTTAAACCCCCATCTATATCCTTATTTAATCTGTATTAAATAGTGAGTTTTTTGCCTGTTTCTATCATAAAAATATTATGCATTATTTCTGTCATGTTTAGCAGCATATATCATTATTTGGATTATTCTACAGTTTGGAAAAATAGTGTAAATTCTATTGAAAATTGAGATCAATAGATAGCTTTAAAACGTTTTTGTTTACAATAAAATACCTCGTGTGTGACCGAAATTGTTTTTAAACTTCGGTCACACACGAGGTATTATATGGTAAACAAAAACGTTTTAAACCATCTATATATATATATTGACCTCAATTTTCAATAGAATTTACACTGATCGGTTATAGAAGTCTCAGACTACAATGCACTAGTGTTCATAATTGATATGCAGATTAAAAATCACCATATCACATATAGAAAACCAGAACTATCTTTAAAAAAGATATCCGACGTATTTAAATGTGAGTATAATTATGTTTAAAACTATCATTTCGAAAACCTTCAGAAGCACAATGACTTAATGATGCAGGACCTCTTTAATGAAATCTCCATCTGAATGAAACTACAAGAAATTCTTTACTATGTCTGGTTATATTCAGGCAATAAAATATAAGAATATTGTGATGACACCTAAAAAAAAATATTTTTCAAAAAATCCAGTGCAAATAACAAGAAACAAATATACATTTACTACTGTTTACACTAAACTTAATTCATGGTTACATGTAACAGGACAAGACACTATTGTTTTTTTTTTGTTTTTTTTAACTACATAATAATTTTACTCATCAGAAATTGCTTGTTACATAAACCATCAAGATTCCAAGCACTATTGGTAGTATAAGAAGTATCTTTCTGTTTACATTCACCAAAGCCCCGCGGAAGTCTCACATGCGTAGGTGCGTTCTAAAAGTCATGTACGTTCGTACAACAAAGTTTACATTAAATAATTATATAATTGTCCCGAATAAACAGCTGTCATGGATGCAAAGACCTATTGGAGAAACAATTATTTTAATATAAATATAAATCTTTGTAACATCTTGTTCAAATATTAATAGTTTTTCACTTGCTTTCCATCACGATATAATTTTCGAGACCTTTTTGAAAACACAACCAAATCGCCCACCATGACAGCATTTTGTCCAATCACAGAAAGCATTTTCGAGCATGCGTATTCTGTTGCCATAGTTAAGAGTCCTTAAGTTCAAAGGGCACAAACCGAAACTATACCGACTTCGTCGGAAAAAGAGTTTATACTGTATCCCATATAGAACAAAAAAGAGTTTGCGTCGGAACTAAACACATTTATTCTAAAAACAGTTGTTGGCATGACACGGGTTATGTTCTTCTCATATATGTTATGATGGTATGATACTAAACCCCTAACGGGAAGGATTGCATGTGCCTGATGTTCATATGATGAAATCATAATCTTTCAGTCAGTTTAATTGAAATCTGGAGCTGGCATGTCAGTTTACTGCTAGTAGTCTGTTGTTATTTATGTATTATTGTCATTTTGTTTATTTTCTTTGGTTACATCTTCTGACATCAGACTCAGACTTCTCTTGAACTGAATTTTAATGTGCGTATTGTTATGCTTTTACTTTTCTACATTGGTTAGAGGTATAAGGGGAGGGTTGAGATCTCACAAACATGTTTAACCCGCCGCATTTTTGCGCCTGTCCCAAGTCAGGAGCCTCTGGCCTTTGTTAGTCTTGCATTATTTAAATTTTAGTTTCTTGTGTAAATTTGGAGATTAGTATGGCGTTCATTATCACTGAACTAGTATATATTTGTTTAGGGGCCAGCTGAAGGACGCCTCCGGGTACGGGAATTTCTCGCTACTTTGAAGACCTGTTGTTGACCTTCTGCTGTTGTTTTTTTATTTGGTCAGGTTGTTGTCTCTTTGACACATTCCCCATTTCCATTCTCAATTATATTTATTCTGTATCATATATATTTAAAAAAAAAAAAAAAAAAAAAAAAAAAAAAAAAAGAATAGTTGATTCTGCGGCGTGACTTTTTACCCCAATATACCCCAACATACCCCAATATACCCCAATACACCTAAAATAAGAGTTTCAACATAATATTATCGAATAATAATATCATTTAAGGCAATTCTATGTTATTTTAACACCATTAATACTTTATTTTATAAAAATATTTAATTTTAAATCACTTTTTTCATTGAAACTTGTTCCGTTCTTGTCAGCCGCTTACGATCACAAAATGACTTTTTACCCCAATATACCCAAATATACTCGAATAAACAGTTTTAATACAATTTCAATAAAAAGGAATGATATAACATGCAGAAATATTAAAATTTAACTCAGCTGTTAGTTTACATTTTTGTGCATTTATAGGCATTGAAACCGTTCTTTATTCAGGTATTGACGAAGGTTTTACTAAGAACCAGAACGAACGAACCTAAAAATGTAACGGTAATTTTCTGCAATTTCTTTTCCCCCCCCTTAACATGTGGATTCTGATTCTGCAATATGCTTACGTACCAAAAGAATGGCACAAAAGTATGATTATCCTCCTGTATAAAGGTGATAACAAAAGCCGTACTGATACAAATTCATATCGGGGAATTTCGTTAGTACCAAGTATTACAAAAGTATTCGAAAAACTAACCGACATCAAGCTCTCCAGCATACGAACAGATTTTCCAAACGGACAGCAAGTAGCGTATCAAAAGCTCTTAAGCAGCCTCAATGCGTCTTTTAATCTTCAGGAAGTAACTCTTCATCATATTAAAAAAATGGGACTATTTATATTGTTTTACTAGACAGCACGAAAGCTTTTGATACTGTTCCGCAAGATGGACTTCGTTTAAAACTGCACGAGTATGGAGCTCATGGTAAACTTTGGCTTTTACTTGATAGTATGTACACTAATCTGTATGGTGCCGTATCTTCAAATGGTAAATTGTCTAAATGGTTTGAACTAAAGCGTGATATTCGCCAGGGAAGTTCTTTGTCAGCTAAACTGTACTTGATCTTTATAAATGAACTTATAAACGAACTAGAATCTTCAAAAGAAGGTGCATTCTTTTGTGATCTTAATGCTAGCTCTCCAGTTCAGGCAGACGATATTGCTATTATTGCTACAAACTGCATTTCGACACAACGGATGGTAACAATATGTGAGAACTATAGTAACATGTGGGGTTTCACGTTTTCACCAGCAAAAAGCAAATTATTACAATTCGGTAAACGCAGAACTTCTACTCCAACATATCTATATCAAGAACCGATCAACTATATAACTTCTGCTCGACATATTGGTATTCAACTAGATACATCTTTAAAAACAATGGACAGAACTCTTAAAGCTTGTCGCACCTTGCGCTCGACAACGACATCAGTTATACGCCTTGGAATACACCCAGCCATTGTAAATCCAATTGTATGCGCAAAGATTATACGTCAGCTCTGCTATCCGAAAGCACTATACGGTTGTGAACTCTGGGTAAAACTTACCTGCACTGAAAGACTGATGCTTGAAAGAACTCACCACTATATTTGTAAATTTATACAAGGTTTACCAAGAAGAACAAGAAGCGACATGTGTGTGTCATTGTTAGGATGGCTTTCAATTGAAAGTTTTATATGTGAACGAAAACTGTTGTTTTTTGGAAGAACATGTCGCCTTCCATACTCAGCTGTCTCATTCCGTATTCTTCTCCGTAGACTCATTGGTGGTATGACACCAGATCAGGTTTCGCTTGTGACATTATTGAAATACTCACAAAATATGGTTTATCGAAATATCTAGATCAGTTTCTCAATGATGGACAATTCCCAAGTTCGGCAACTTGGAAATCGGTAGTCAAGACGTCAATTTACCAGGTTGAGGTAGTAAAGTGGCATCACCGTATGGCAGTGGATCCTGATTTTGTTGTTTTTAAAGACATTCACTCGTTTTGTGTACCGCATGCGGCGTGGTGAATAGCACTACCTTCACCCACTGATGCGCAGACAGGCCCATTTTGTAACATCAACGTGCTGTCTTATACGCGAGAACTTACAAAACGACAGAATACTGTGCGATAAATGTGGTAAACTTTTTGATGATCCTTGTACTCATGCAATACTATCATGTGACTATACAGTTGATGCTCGAGATCAATTTTGGAGGAGTGTTATAGACATAAACCCGATTACATTTAGTGTTCACTTAGGAAATATGACTGACAATAAATTGCTTAATTGTATTCTTGCCTGTGACACCGATTTTGATCTACAGAATGAAGAACGTGAACAGTTTAACTTCATGTGTGTGAACTTTATCTACAATTCTTGTAAATCGTTACAGAACCGCAACTGCTGCTAGAAGTACATAAACTATCTTCAAACTGTAATGAACATATGTAAATAATTGAACTTTTCGTCGTGATCTCGTCTTTATTGACTGTCTTGACTGTGTAAATTATAGTTCGTGTTGTTTGTATATGATTTATTGTAATTGTCTTTGCTTTGTTCATATTCTCCAATAGGAGGCAAATAAATTATATTATTATTATAATACACAGAATTTATTGTCAATGGGACAAGCTTCCACCAGAGAACAAATGATCAAGAAGTTAACGTTTTTAACTACATATCATCGTTCGGTATTCAACAATGAACAAAACCCATACTGCATAGTAAGCTATAAAAGGCCCGTATTTAAAAAGATATTGTAAGACGATTGACTTGAATCATGATAGTATTAGTCAATCTATGTTAACTCTCGGATAGATTATTAAAATATAAATAGATTTTATATAGCAGTTTTCAAAAGAATACACCTACCGACCCTGATTGGTTTTCTAAAGAATTCTATTAACTGCAACGATAATTTTGATGAATGATATATGATGTCCCACGTCTGGAGCCTGTAATTCAGTGGTTGTCGTTTGTTTATGTGTTTCATATTTGTTTTTCGTTCATTTTTCTTACATAAATAAGACCGTTACTAGTTTTCTCGTTTGAATTGTTTTACATTGTCTTATCGGAGCCTTTTAAAGCTGACTATGCGGTATGGGCTTTGTTCATTATTGAAGGCCGTACGGTTATGTATAGTTGTTTTAAATGTCTGTGTCATTTTGGTCTTTTGTGGATAGTTATCTCATTGGCAATCATACCACATCTTCTTTTTTATATTTAGTTTAGTCTTCGCTTCATTAGGTTTGTTCGAGTCGACGTTTATTTGTTAGGCTAGCTTTAAAAGAGGGACGAAAGATACCAGAGGGACAGTTAAACTCATAAATCGAAAATAAACTGACAACGCCATGGCTTAAAATGAAAAGGACAATCAGACAAACAATAGTACTCATGGCACAATATAGAAAACTAAAGAATAAACAACACTAACCCAACCTAACTAGGGTATAAGATTGAATCTTAATTACTTATATTCAATCAGCAAACGGTTAGTTCTGTCCAGCTAATGTATTTGTATATCTTTCATTAGTTTCAACTAGTTCAATTTCAATTTACACCAGCGGGCGAAGTGGCTTGAGTCATTAGAAAAATACGAAAACATTTGCTCTCCTAATCGTTCTCTTGCTCGACGAACTACTTCCTCAGGATCATAGGTTTTAAATTCAGTCGATTGCGAGTAATCAAATATTGAAACTGATCCATTAAATGGAATTTTCAGAATATCACTTTGTATCTTTTTCTGTGTGAATGGTCCCTTAAATGCGTAATGTGCAATCTCGCACTTAATATATTTATCTTTTCGCTTGAGGACATCAAGGACAACTGAGCAGTGTAGAAGTTTGAAATAGCTATACAAAATTATGTCCCCTTTTTGTATCTGGTCTCTTTTTAGAACTTTTGATTTAGGTACACTCAGCATTTTCTTATTTCTCTCGAAGCACATTTTGCAAAGCATGCCATGATCATATCCTACCTGGTTTCTCAATAGTTCGTCGCTTAGACCACGGAATCCTTTCCGTAACTGAAAAAATATTTTAAGAACAATTGTTACTTTTCTTATTTGAACGCTGAGTTTTGTTCCGGTAACGCACCAAGATGCAAAATGTTCGCAATTATTATCAATAATATCATACCGAAATCCCACTTGGTCAACCTCTAAAGCTCCAATTGCGCGTTTTACTACTTCTTCTGAAGAACTCGGCTTAATGCTTCCCCAATATTTACAAATCATCACTATATCTGTTTTTAAATCGACAGTTTCAGTTTTTCGTTGTAATTTAGCTAGTGATCCTAGCGGACGGATTTTGTCCAACAAGGCACCCATAGTACTGTTTGTTTGATGAATTAGTTCTAAATCAATCTTATCACTGGTATCATCCTTTGGTTCAATAACTCTGATTACAATTGCATGATGATCATAAAAACTCCTCGACAGAATAATGTGGTCGCCTGTGTTGATTTCCTTCCAGGATTTAACTTGTACTGGTTTAATACAATCCATACAACTCCTCTTAGTCTTAGTATCTTCATTTTTCATCGATTGAACAGACGTGTTTAACACATTGGAATCCGTATCATCATCAGGAACCACCCAAGACAATTGGTCGTCTTTTTTTGAATTTAACCCTTCACCGTTGTTTGATGCAAGCTGATATTCGTTTTCGTCTTTCTTGCATATTGATTCCAAAGTTGATTCATTATTTATGCACAAATTAGTGTTTCCAGTTCCAATGACCTTTTCAGTGTTTTCACAAATATCCGAATTGTTCATCAATTTCTTTTTTGAATCATATTTATTTAATGCATCTACTTCCTCGCTTATTACTGAAGCCGATGATTTCGTTTTTTCCGTAGGTGTGTTTTTCCTTGACCAGTTAGCAACAGTAATGTGTGACGGCGGTCTTTGCATTATATTATCTAACATTGAACATTCTGTTTCAAAACTAACTTCCATTTTAGATTCTTCTGTTTCAATATTATCTTCCATTTGAGATTTTTGTTTTTCAATATTTTCCTCCATTTGAGATTTTCGTGTTTCATTATTATCTCTCATTTGAGATTTTTGTGTTTCAAAATTGTCTTCCATTTGAGATTGTTTTGTTTCAATATTATCTTGCATTTGATATTTTTGTTTTTCAAAATTATCTTCCATTTGAGATTTTTGTGTTTCAATATTATCCTCCATTTGTAATTTTTCGGTTTCAATATTGTCTACAATTATGTTCTTTTTTGTATCAATATTATCTTCCATTCAAGATTTTTCTTTCAATAGCTATCGGGCCTAAGTAGTCGCCGCAATCGCAAGTAAGTTATGTGAAGTGGAAACAGGTCAAAGGCTTTCCATTCCACTGAAATAGATTATAAAAAAAACCAGAAATCAACACGTTTCGTTTACTAATATTTGTCGCCTTAAATGATGATGTTTATTTTAATCTCTATTGCGGAGACTTTTTTGAACCAACGAAGGTTTTAATATTCAAATCGGTGAATATGTATAATTCATATGTATGTATTTGTCCGTCACTGCTCGTTATATTATTTGTAAATGTTCTTATTGTATCAGGCGTTCTAAAGGAAAAACCTTTGAATGAGTTGATGACATTTCTTTTCATATTGGATTACATATAGTTAAAAAAGGCATTTGTGAAAATCTCATATATGTATGTGTCTATCCCAAGTCAGGATCCTTGTAATTCAGTGGTTGTCGTTTATTCATGTGTTACATATTTGTTTTTCGTTCATTTTTTTTAATTTAAATGAGGCCGTTAGTTTTATCGTTTGAATTGTTTTACATTGTCATATCGGGGCCTTTTATAGCTGACTATAAGGTATGGGCTTTGCTCATTGTTGAAGGCCGTAAGATGACCTATAGTTGTTAAAGGAGGAACGAAAGATACCAAAGGGACAGCCAAACTCATAAATGTAAAACAAACTGACAACGCCATGGCTAAAAATTAAAAAGACATACAGAAAAAAACAATAGTACACATGACACAACATAGAAAACTAAAGAATAAACAACACGAACCCCACTATCGCTTCCCGTTAGTGTTAATGTCTGTGTCATTTTGGTCTCTTGTGGACAGTTGTCTCATTGGCAATCATACCACATCTTCCTTTTTACGAAGCACATTATATTGGAATGAGTTGCAAACACCCGGGACACAACTTTATTCATCAAGCCGTTGTGTGAATAAATATATAGTGTACTACGAGTACGTCTCCAGTCCTGTTTTTAAATACGTTCAAGTAAACGGAAATAAACATCAAACAATGTGAAAGCATAAATATAATAACGATTCTGTTTAATATATTAATATGAAATTAGTACCAAACATAACGAAGACTGACCTGATTGGCACTGTGTTACGAACAATCTGACCACATCTCTTAGTGTTTAAGTCTTACATTAACACATTGAGGAACACATATACATGTAAGCAGCTGAAAAAAAAAGACAACATGTTTATTATAATAATAGTCAGATCTGAGAGTATGTCACAACGTATCGTTATTCATGTAGTGGAAACATACGTGTAAAATATATGTGCATGAGAAATATAAAACTTTTAAGTACTAGTATATCCTACACAGTTCAATGTTTTAATGTTGTGAGATGTTTTGCTAATTAATATTTTAAATGCCATGCCTGTGTTTTTATGTTTATCAAATGTGTATTGCGACTTTTGTTTTAAATTTCAATTGAAGTAATGGATCAAGAATCTATGGAATATACAAGCAGAAGTTATAACAGAAATAAAGATGTTTGAAATTTGTTACCGATAAGAAGCTTGGAAACTTTTAATTTGCATTTCATGTATCACCATCATTGATGGCGATCCGATGGATAAATCTGTTGTAGAGTTGTCACTGACTCAGACGTACTTATAAATATTATTATTTTCTGTGACTGTATCTTTAAGTTACATTAATTTGTAGGATCCTTTACTATAGATAATTGAGATGATCTATAACAATAAAATCTTCATGCTTATATATTATATCTGCAGTACGCCGCTAGATTAAAACTGACGAGGAAAGGTAACACATGGCCACTGAAAGCTTTATTATTGTATAGCCCAGGTGGCCGTGTTGTCGTGCAGTGCAGGCGATTTGGTGTCACGATATCTCAGAAGCATGGGTTCGAATCCCGGCGAGGTAAGAACAAAAAATTTGCGAAAGCAAATTTACAGATCCGTCAATGTTAGATCTGTAAATTTTCTACTCGTCTAAACATCAACCCAACAATGTTAGATCTGTAAATTTGCTTTCGCAAATTTTTGGTTGTTCCCTCATCGGGATTCAAACCCATGCTACTGAGATATCGTGACACCATATCGCCTGCGCTGCAGCCGTCCCACTAGGATATATATATATATATGCCAGCGAAAGCTCTATTTTTTGTGGAGCCCAGGTGGTCGTGTGGTCTAGCGGGACGACTGCAGTGCAGGCGATTTGGTGTCACGATATCACAGTAGCATGGGTTCGAATCCCGGCGAGGGATGAACCAAAAATTTGCGAAAGCAAATTTACAGATCTAACATTGTTAGGTTGATGTTTAGACATGTTATACATATATATATATATATATATATTTATAAGAGTCCGAAAGATTGTGTAACAATACCGATAAATAGATTGAAAACAAAACACTAAAAAGTGTTGAATATCATCGCACAAAGATTTAAAAACAGAACAGATGATATTAATTATACAACAATTGCAAATATTTCGGCTCAACAAATGGCCTTCTTCGGTGAAAAAAGTTTTAAAAATACTGATATATAATGTATAAGGTGTAAAGTTTAACATAGATCAGTAATAATACAGGTTATTTCTGGTAGATTGATTTAAATCCAAAATCCTGAATAACATAATACTAACACTAGACTGTAAATTTAATTATTTCTTTCTATTGATTTCATCTGGATGGAGGATACCCAGTGTTTTTATCCAGAACTTCTCCCGATTCTCTCTTTGCCTATTTTGCCATGTACAATCCTGTTCGATCACAAGGATCTTCCTGAAGTGTTGGCTGACAGGAATATACGGTTTTTTTTATGAAGTCACTTCTGTGGTCATTAAGACGTTTGTGAAATGGCTGCATAGACTCACCAACATATTGGAGACCACATCTAGGACACTCAAGAACGTAAATCACGTTTGAACTTTTGCAGTTGACATTGCAGAAGATCTTGTATGTCTTTTCTGTGGTCGTACTGTGAAATGTTGATGAATGCTGCAATTGGTTGCAACATTTGCAGCGCTTATCCCCACAATGCTGGCAATTTCCTACATTTTGGTTAGGTTTGGAATTGTAGCATGGGTTCGAATCCCGGGGAGGGCAGAACAAAACATTTGCGAAAGCAAATTTACAGATCCAACATATATATATACATCTCGTCTAAACATCAACCCAACAATGTTAGATCTGTAAATTATATATACAACTCGCCTAAACATCAACCCAACAATGTTAGATCTGTAAATTATATATACAACTCGTCTAAACATCAACCCAACAATGTTAGATCTGTAAATTATATATACAACTCGTCTAAACATCAACCCAACAATGTTAGATCTGTAAATTATATATACAACTCGTCTAAATATCAACCCAACAATGTTAGATCTGTAAATTTGCTTTCACCATTTTTTGGTTCTTCCCTCGCCGGGATTCGAACTTATACTACTGTGATATCGTGACACCAAATCGCCTGCACTGCAGCCGTCCCGCTAGACCACACGACCACCTGGGCTCTACAAATAATAGACCTTGCGCTGGCCGTGTGTTACCTTTCCACGTCAGTTTTAATCTAGCGGCGTACTACAGTACATGATATGTAAGGCATGACAATTTTATTGTTACAGATCAGCTTAATTATCTATAGTAAAGGATCCTACAAATTAATGTAAGATACAGTCATAGAAAATAATTATATTTATAAATACGTCTGAGTCAGTGACAACTCTACAACAGATGTGTCCATCTGATCGCCATCAATTATGGTGATACATGGCTGTGTACATAATTTATATACAACTCGTCTAAACATCATTCCAACAATGTTAGATCTGTCAATTTTCTTTCGCAAATTTTTGGTTCTTCCCTCGCCGGGATCCGAACCCATGCTACTGTGATATCGTGACACCAAATCGCCTGCACTGCAGCCGTCCCGCTAGACCACACGACCACCTGGGCTCTACAAAAATAAAGATTTCGCTGGCCCTGTGTTACCTTTCCACGTCAGTTTTAATCTAGCGGCGTACTACAGTACATGATATATAAGGCATGAAGATGTTATTGTTACAGATCAGCTGAATTATCTATAGTAAAAGATCTTACAAATTAATGTAAGATACAGTCACAGAAAATAATTATATTTATAAGTACGTCTGAGTCAGTGACAACTCTACAACAGATGTATCCATCGGATCGCGATCCGATGGATATATCTGTTGTAAAGTTGTCACTGACTCAGACGTACTTATAAATATAATTATTTTCTGTGATTGTATCTTACATTAATTTGTAGGATCCTTTACTATAGATAGTTTAGTTGATCTGTAACAATAACATCTTCATGCATTATATAATATATCATGTACTGCAGTACGCCGCTAGATTAAAACTGACGTGGAAAGGTAACACACGGCCAGCAAAAGCTCTATTTTTGTAGAGCCCAGGTGGTCGTGTGGTCTAGCGGGACGGCTGCAGTGCAGGCGATTTGGTGTCACGATATCACAGTACCATGGGTTCGAATCCCGGCGAGGGAAGAACCAAAAAATGGTGAAAGCAAATTTACAGATCTAACATTGTTGGGTTGATATTTAGACGAGTTGTATATATAATTTACAGATCTAACATTGTTGGGTTGATGTTTAGACGAGTTGTATATATAATTTACAGATCTAACATTGTTGGGTTGATGTTTAGACGAGTTGTATATATAATTTACAGATCTAACATTGTTGGGTTGATGTTTAGGCGAGTTGTATATATAATTTACAGATCTAACATTGTTGGGTTGATGTTTAGACGAGTTGTATATATATATGTTGGATCTGTAAATTTGCTTTCGCAAATGTTTTGTTCTGCCCTCCCCGGGATTCGAACCCATGCTACAATTCCAAACCTAACCAAAATGTAGGAAATTGCCAGCCTTGTGGGGATAAGCGCTGCAAATGTTGCAACCAATTGCAGCATTCATCAACATTTCACAGTACGACCACAGAAAAGACATACAAGATCTATAGTTGTTAATTTCTGTGTCATTTTGGTCTCTTGTGAAGAATTGTCTCATTGGCAGTCATACCACATCTTCTTTTTTTATAATTAATCATTTCAAATTGAAACACATCTCATTATTTTCGGAGACAACAAGAGAAAAGGAAAGAATAATAGGTTTCAGACATAAGACATATTCAATTATACCAGATTAAGATTTTGTTTTTGATTCTTTAATCTGAAGTTGGTACAAACGCTATAGTTGATACGGTGTATTTGATTATTAAAAGTCAAACTTCGCCAGGAATCACCAGAGACTAGCCTTATAATGCTAAAGGAAAAACTTCAATTCTAAAAGCGTAAATATGACTTGGATGAAAGGTTGTCATATTGACACTCATACCACATCTTATATCTATGTGTAGGGTTCTATTGATAAGGCTTTCAAACACCAATTTAAATTATCGGTTAACCGATTAATCGGTCGAACGATTATCCGAGTATCCGGTTAGGCAAAAGTGTACAATTTGACAACACTAATAAATATACACAACATACAAAACATATGCTAGAACAATCAACATGTTTAGATGAAGATTATAATTAAATATGATTTTTCATTTTCCATACCTCCCAAGTTGATAATCTACTGATTTTGAAACATAGATTGATCGAAGACTCGCCAAGGTATACAAAAAGATATAACACAAAATAAGTCATTTAATTAACATGATTAATGCAATTTCCTACCTAGTAACTAACGACATTTTAAATGCCATTTTCCAATAACATGTATCAACACTAACGAAAATGTGTATCTTACATTTCACTGAAAGAGGTTAATTATGTTGAAAAAATATATGTTACTACACAGTCTATAATTAACTTGCACCTACCTGATTTCAATGTTGCTGTATGAGTGTATACATATAACACGCCTGAAGATTTATAATTTGAATCACACACTTTAAGAAGATATCGTCTTCCGGAGAAAGGCAGCACTTAAAGAATTGTTATATATAGGCGTCTAATCGATCGCACATACAAATCATACACTTGCTATGTTTATAAACACACTCAAGTAAGTGTATAGTTCAAATTCGTTCAGAAGAGTCAATCTTATAAATTCAAATAACATTTGTAAATGCATCTTTATACTGTGATGCTTTCGTTCTGTATAATCCGATTAAATTTAGCAATTGATGATATTGGATGGTGAGTGTATTGTATCATTTTTAATCATACCACATTTTCTGATTTATATTAAAACTATATTGGCTGATCGGTTGTCAGAGGGGAATTTTCAAAAGACAAAAACATGTTAAGTTATACATTTTTAAGACCCATTCTAAGTCTGTCTTCAAGTAAAAAAATGTTATTCAAACACACCTACTCTGTTGGGATAACCAAGGAGGTTATATTATAACCTCCTTGGGATAACTCATTAAAAATCAATCTGTATTTGTTTTGTGTTCATTTCATGTGAAAATTTAGTCGTCAGGTCAAAGGTTTACAAATATCTCATCGCTTCTAGCTTATATATATATATATATATAGAGTAAAAAAATAGATATATCAGGTATGTTTGCGTAAAAAATGATAAAATCGTGCACACAAGACTAAGTTTATGATAATCCCTGCATTGGTGCAAGAATTTGGTAAATATTATTTTTCACCAGTCACTCGTTTCGTATGACTTTAATTGTTTATATTAATTCACGGTTATGAAAAGAGATTCAAACATGCCCGGTGCAAAGGTGTACACGATTTACCTTCTTTAACATATTTCTAGAATGGGGTAAAACAATAATTAGATAGTAGTCATAAATTATATATTATATATTATATATCAATATACTAAATAAATAAATGATTGAGAATACGCTAAAGTAATAAAAAGTCAAGAGAATTGCAGAACGCAATTTGGTTCCGAATAATATCTATCACGCTTTGTGCATGCAGACTCCACGCGGCCTTCACGTGATTTTACTATTTTTAGAATAATTGCATAGTAACCAAATGCACTTGATTCAACCTTTACTAATTATGCAACATTTTTGACCTGGTCGTGATTAATGTCCTATAATAAGAACCCATGCAGCTTTCACCTGATTCTCTATTTATAGAAAAATGTCAGAGTAACCTGTCCATATGAACTTGATTGATTCTTAGCATGTTATTTATACGGAGCGCCTAAATAAATATCTTATTAACAGAATTTGTAGTGTCAGAAGTTATATTAATTTATTTATGGCATCTTAAACTGTAAATGCATACTATACGCTTGTATACCCGAATATAAAAAATAGAGGCTAATAGGGTGGTAAAGTATAAAGAAATTTAAACAAAATAATTAAACAAAAATAAAGAATACAGACCAATTACAGGATAATGGGAAAAATACAGAAATTCGCAACTTCCATCGAAACACTTTTTAAGCAACAGTTGCGATTAGCTCATTGGTGAAGGTCAAAAATGCTTTATTTTTACATATTTTTTAAAGCAACTTCTAAATGTAATGTATTTGGTTTCGCTCATTGTTGAAGGCCGTAAATGCTTCACTTTTCATATTTTTTAAACAAATTCTAACTAAATATAATGCATTTGATTTTTCTCATTGTTGAAGGCCGTAAATGCTTCACTTTTCAAATTTTGCTGTGTCCATATCAACGGCTGCCATTTTGACCTTTTTCAAAAGAGATGTCAAAAACATTTCACTTAAGTCTAATATTCTGTCAGAACATGCTACTTTTACGTTGTTCCCCCAAAGGTTTCACTTTGTTTGCTGCATGCAAACTCCAAGCAGCCTTGACTTGATTTTCAGAATTTTGAAATTGAAAAATCCCGATGTATCCGAATATTTAAGAACAATCCCAAAACAACCGAATGAACTTTCGTCAGGCTTTATTATATATCAATATACTAAATAAATAAATGATTGAGAATACGCTAAAGTAATAAAAAGTCAAGAGATTTCAGAACGCAATTTGGTTCCAAACAATATCTATCACGCTTTGTGCATGCAGACTCCACGTGGCCTTCACGTGATTTTACTATTTTTAGAATAATTGCATAGTAACCAAATGCACTTGATTCAACCTTTACTAATTATGCAACATTTTCGAATAATTCTCTAGAAAATATTTCAATAGGTTCTAAAATTTATATTGTAAATATACACACTGCAGTTATTTATAAATAAATAAAAAAATAACTTGTACCCTTTAATACATCCAATCACAGCGTTCTTACGTTGACTTCCTACGCCCTGTCTTGGGTACACAAAAGGCCAACCTAATGCTGGGAAAATGTAATACTACCGTTTTCCCTATACATCAAACATCATGAAATTGAATATTTTGTCCAGAACTATACGAATGAAAATTATGATAGATCCAAATTTTATTCAGATTGTACTATAAAGAAACCGAAGTTTTTTTTTTAAATTTATTTACATAAACTTATAAAAACAACTGCAGCATTACTATTATATGTAGACCTTCATTGTATAAAACAATGGAAATAACATTGTATATTGATATAAACGATCAAACTTGTAAATATACTAAATAAATAAATGATTTGGAAAATACGTTGAAGGTATAAAGAGTCATGAGAATTCCGAATGCAATAAGGTTATTTCCGGGTACTCTGGTTCTAAACCCTGGTTCCATCTGGGTTGTTTGGTTCTGAACCTTGGTTCTTTGGTTCGAAACCATGGTAACTGGTTCAACATCCGGGTTGTTTGGTTATAGCAACCCGAATTCCTGGTTCCATCTGGGTTCTTTTCTAGATTATTCTAATGTTCCCGTTGAACTTGAAGAAGATAACCACAAGTATCCGAATAAAAAGGTAAAGTAGGTCAAAGACGCTTAAATTGTTTTATAACATTATTACATATCCGGATCGACGGTTAAAGAAGCTGTAAGGTATTTATTTTCTCATTCTAATGATTAGGAAACTAGATAAAAATAAAGCATCGTTTAGATTTTAAAAATAAATCGAAATGGTTCATTATATCGAACATTATTTTATTTAATTCAGTCGTTCTGTTTTTTATTTATTTCCGTTAATATTTCTAGACGTTTTAAAACAACAAAATTGGAGACCTGTCGTTCAATTGGCCAACGATATATGCATCTAGCCACTTCACCAGTTGACGACTTGCATATATATTTAAATGCACATTTAAAGTTCGAATGCATTTTATTTAATAGCTGCTTTGTAATAATATCAGATTTGATAGAAATACGTGGGAAGTATATATATGTAACAAATCGTTTTGTTCAAAACGGAATCTTAAAAGACATATAAAAAGAAAGTGATGATCAATTTAAGTTTAATTGAAAAATAAGTAATGAAATATAACAAAAATGTATATGTACAATAAATTTGTCAAATTTGATACTACTTGTGAAATTAAGGCATGCATTTAATCATTATAGGCCAAAAATAATCAAATCAAAATGAAGATTGAATATTTTTATAACAACATTGTATGTGTGTGTGTGTGTGTTAATGACAGTGCTGGTGGAATGCGTAGCACCAGCACACTAGTCAGAACTTCTGTGTTGGTACCATAGAAAAGAGACATAAACTGCGGAGTTACTCTAGTCCGTTCGTCCCGAACATAAAAAAAAAAAGGGTTCCGTTGTTTTAACTTTAGTGGCCTCAACCAAATACTACAAAACTTATAGACAAAATAAAAAGAAGATGTGTCATGGGTGCCAATAAGAACACTCCACAAAAGACTAAATGATACAGAAATTAACAGCTATAAATCATCCTACGGCCTTCGACAATGAGCAAAGTCCGTACCACATAGTCAGTTATAAAAAGCACCGAGAAAACAAAACGGACAAATTATGTACAAAAAATGAACAAAAACAAATATGTAACACATAAACAAACGAATATTCATGAATTAGAGTCTCCTGACTTGGGACAATTACATACAAACAGAATGCGGCGGATTAAACATGCTAGCAGGATCCACACCCTTCACCTCATGTGGCATGAGCGCCAAAGAAGAACTCTCCACAAGAGACCAGGTAACACAGAAATTAACAACTATATGTCATCGTACGGCTTTCAACAATGAGCAAATAGGTATAGAAGATGTTGTATGCGTACCAATGAGACAAATCTCTATCCAAATAACAATTTATAAAAGTAAACCATTATAGGTCAATGTACGGCCTTCATACGGAGCCTTGGCTTTCATCGAACCACAAGCTATAAAGGGCCCCAAAACTACTAGTGTAAAACAATTCAATCGAGAAAACCAACGGTCTTATCTAAATAATAAAACGAGAAACGAGAAAAAACGTATAAATTACATCATATTCCTGACTTGGGACAGGTGCAAACATTTGCAGCCGGATGAAACAATATTATAACATCACAACATAGAAAAAAAACACGATAAAACTAAATTCAAACGAGGAAAGAAAAGGACAAATGTATAGGCCACTGACTTGTGACAGGCACATGCATACTAAATAGGGCGGGGTTGAACATGTTAGCGTGGTCTTCACCATCTTTCTAACCTGGGACAATGGTTATTTCCACATACAAAAGAATGAATTTAAAATTTGGTAGCGTCATTTTTACCGTTCAAGAGTTATCATGTTCCTTTAAAAACATAGAAAATGCTGAATTTGCGTTTTCGTTTTTTTTTTTTAAATAAGTTTGCCTCATTCAAATTTTATAAACCTTATACGTAATGCTTATTTCCCCATAACACAGTTCTATCAAGTTCGATATTGGGTGGTGTTACTGTTCAAGAGTTATTAGATATAAGAAGTTGGTACTAGTACTAATGATACAAATATCAGCACGTAGACTAAAGATAGCTTAATCTGTTGTTTCTGTTCTTTAACTTTAGTTTGCCTCAACCAAATGTTTTGAAACTTATACACAATGCTTATGGTCACTTAACAGTCAAAATTACGTGAATCCTATTTCTATATGTGGAGTTTACTTGTGTTTTCTTTTCACAAGCAGGGGCATCTGTGGCCCATAGACATATTGTACATTTATTTCAGTAAACGGTTTATTTACTTCCTTTGGATTCTTCTTCTATTAGAATTAACTTGCATATTTTTTAGGATTGCGGTGCAGTTTGATAACAGACAGTGACCAGCATAAAAAAGTGTTCCACTAGATTGAGCTCTTTGTCTAAGTGTACTTTAAAGGTTCTTCGCACTGAGTTCAGTTTATTGATATGCGTATACCTTCATGTGATTTTTAAGATGCTTAAAAAGACTATCCATATCAACATGTCCATCATATGAAATCCAAGGTAAAATGATTGAACCATTTTGAATTATCAATCTAACACAACTTGCAGTACATGGTGCTACTAGAGCAGTAAATATTCTTTCTAATTTTCACGGAAATTAAAAAATTCAGTTTTCATTTGATCAAAACATTCTTCATATCAAAAATTGAGAATGGAAATGTGAAATGTGTTTAAGAGACAGTAACATGACAAAAAAGCAAAAAGCAGTCAAAGGTCACCAATGGGTTTTTAACAAAGTGAGAAAATCCCTCGCCCGGCGGGGGACTTCAGATGGCCCCTTAACAAAATGTGTACTAGTTCAAACTCCAATACATAAAATCGATCTTACGATTAAAAATATACAAATATATCTAAATATTTAATATAGATATAAAAATATGGGATATGAGACCAGTGCAATCAGACGATTCTCCATATACTTCAAACAAAATATACAAGTTGTACAATGAGGGCAAATGTCAAGATCATATAAAGTTTCTCGTGCCACAAGACTCGCAATCTTATGACAATACATCTTCATGCTACATATTCAGAAGCAAGGTCAATTTAGAATTATACTTAAGGTCAGGGTAATACACAAAGCAACACACTGTATCATGACGACACACCCACAGTGCATAGGTCAAGGGTAAAAAAGTCAAAGTCTGGTCAGGAGTTCCATGCCAAAAAAAAAAAAAGTTCATTACGTACCAATGTCTCATGGCATGATGCACTACACATGCCGAATACAGAAAACATGGGTTAGGTACTTGTATTTCTGGTCACTATATGCACGTTCCTTCAACATAGAACATAAACTCTCGCAACAATTCAAATTTAAAACCGTCTTTTACAAAAGTTTGAGCAGGATTTTTTGCAACGATTACTTTGCCACTGTTAATTGAAAATCGGATCGTGCAGTTATGTCAATAAACTAAAACGGTAAGATAAGACATTAAAACACTTAAGGTGGTATGGGAGTCTAAAATAAAAATGATATAATTTGTTCGTACTTTGCCAAAACGTAGTATCTATTAATATATCTTGAAATAAAACATAACTAGAGGCTCTAAAGAGCCTGTGTCGCTCACCTTGTTCTATGTGCATATTAAACAAAGGACACAAATGGATTCATGACAAAATTGTATTTTGGTGATGGTGATGTGTTTGAAGTTCTTACTTTACTGAACGATTTTGCTTCTTACAATTACATCTATAATGAACTTTGCCCATTAGTAACAGAGAACTATATTTGGTAAAAATTTACATAAATTTACCAAATTAATAAAATTGTTAAAAATTTACTATAAAGGGCAATAACTCCTTAAGGGGTCAATTGACCATTTAGGTCATGTTGACTTATTTGTAGATCTTACTTTGCTGAACATTATTGCTGTTTACAGTTTATCGCTATCTATAATAATCAAGATAACCAAAAACGGCAATAATGTCTTTAAAAATTACCAATTGGAGGGCAGCAACCCAACAACCAGTTGTCCAATTCATCTGAAAAATTCAGGGCAGATAGATATTGACTTGATTAACAATTTAACTTCTTGTCAGATTTGCTCTAAATGCTTTGTTTTCATAGTTATAAGCCAAAAAACTGCATTTTACCCCTTTGTTCTATTTTTAGCCGTGACGGCCATCTTGGTTGAATGGCCAGGTCATCGGACACATTTTTCAAACTAGATAGTAGACACCCCAAAGATGATTGTGGCCTAGTAGTTTCAGTGGAGATTTTGTAAAAGATTACTTAGATTTATGAAAAATGGTTGAAAATTGACTATAAAGGGCAACAACTCCTAAAGGGGTCAACTAACCATTTCGGTCATGTTGACTTATTTGTAAATCTAACTTTGCTGACCATTATTGATGTTACAGTTTATCTCTATCTATAATAATATTCAAGATAATAACCAAAAACAGCAAAATTTCCTCAAAATTACCAATTCAGGAGCAGCAACCCAACAACCAATTGACTGATTCATCTGAAAATTTCAGGGCAGATAGATCTTGACCTGATAAACATTTTATCCCCCATGTGAGATTTCCTCAAAATGCTTTGGTTTTTGAGTTATACGCAAAAAACTGCATTTTACCCCTATGTTTTAATTTTAGCCGTGGCGGCCATCTTGGTTGGTAGACCAGGTCACGCCACACATTTTTTAAACTAGATATCCCAATTTGAAAGATGATTGTGGCCAAGTTTGGATTAATTTGGCCCAGTAGTTTCAGAGGAGAAGATTTTTATAAAAGATTACTTTAACTTATGAAAAATGGTTAAAAATGGACTATAACGGGCAATAACTCCTCAACGGGTCAACTGACCATTCTGGTCATGTTGACTTATTTGTAGATCTTACTTTGCTGAACATTATTAATGTTTACATTTTATCTCTATCTATAATAATATTCAAGATAATAACCAAAAACAGCAAAATTTCCTCAAAATTACCAATTCAGGAGCAGCAACCCAACAACCAATTGACTGATTCATCTGAAAATTTCAGGGCAGATATATCTTGACCTGATAAACATTTTTATCCCATGTCAGATTTGCTCTAAATGCTTTGGTTTTTGAGTTATAAGCCAAAAACTGCATTTTACCCCTATGTTCTATTTTTAGCCGTGGCGGCCATCTTGGTTGGTTGACCGGGTCACGTCACACATTTTTTAACCTAGATACCCCAATGATGATTGTGGCCAAGTTTAGTTTGATTTGGCCCAGTAGTTTCAGAGGAGAAGATTTTTGTAAAAGCTAACGCCGGACGACAGACGCCTGACGACGACGGACGACAGACGACGGACGCAAAGTGATGAGAAAAGCTCACTTGTCCCTTTGGGCCAGGTGAGCTAAAAATGGTAGGTCACCGCACATTTTCTCAAGCTACAGGACGCGACAAAATGACACATTTTTGTAAGGATTATACAGGAAAAAACACCATTTTGTGGTTTACAACTAAACAAAATGATAGAATTGTTAAATACTTAAGGAAAAGATAGTTTTCAGACAATGCTTTGAGAATCTCAAAAGAAAAGATAGGGTCACCGTGAGTTTTTTTCCGGTTAAAATACAAAATAGGAAAATCCATGTAGAATCCTTTAGAAAATGCACTATTTTAGAGTTACCTCCCCTTAAATAGCAATTTAAAAACAAATAAAAAACAAACAAAAATAATCAATTTTTGCAAAAATATTAATATTTATAAGTAACATTCTTATGAATTGGTTCTTTTAAATGAAAATTCAAATTAAATATCTGCATTCCTGCATCAAATTTTGCTAACTTGATTAATTTCTAACCTTACCATGTGATATTGTAACAAAAAATTTGTTCCGGCGTGACGTTTGTTCCTCCGGAATAAATTTTATAGGAAATATGTTCCAGCGGAACTTATGTCACAGAAAATATGTTCCAGCACTATAAAATTTGTTCCGGAACTAATTTTCTAACCAAGTGTGAAATAAGTTCCGGAACAAAAATCACAGCACTATGACAATGTATGAGTTTTGTTCCAATATTAGAATTAAAAAAAAAGTGAATTAAGTGTGTGTGATATTAGTTTTGAAAGAAGGTATTTTATAGAAATCAATGGAAATGTTCTGCTGGAACCTATTTCACAGGAAATAAGTACTGCGCTTGCATGGGCTAATTTGCAATTAAAGGCATGACTTTAGGATGAAGATAAGAAATAAAAGCGATGAGAATCATAATGTTTCATAATTTGTATCTATTTTATCATTTAAGTGGTATTCCACCGCCTTATACAGTTGATCTGTTATGGGTGTTCTAATCATACATGTACTTAGCTATTGTCATTTCACAGTTTTTAAAGAGAGTGTCTTTTGTTTCTCTATGTCTTGAAATATAATTGATCCGTCACTTTGTCCATTTTGAAAAAGTACAAATATTCATCTTTAACTATTACAATTCTTTTTTTTCGGAATGACTTTTATTATTATTTCTTATTCTACTCTTTCCTGGTTCATAAGTTTCATTTTTAGTATTATTCATTGAGAATAATGTTATTAACTTTTGCTTTACTCCACATGATCCAAATTTGATGTTTACACCTTTTATTTATTACCTTATCAATTATAAAACATGTTTTTATAATGACTTTAAACTCACTGATGACAAGTGCTCAGTATGTAACATAACTTGTTGAACCAGTGGAACAAATTTCATAGACAAGGTACTCATTTCACCAGATGAGGAACAAATCTCACAAATCCAGAACTTATTTCACCAGGTAAGGAACAAATCTCACAAACATGGAACTTATTTCACTAGGTAAGGAACAAATTTCACCAACCCAGAACTTATTTCACCAGGTAAAGTGTGGAACTTATTTCATATAGATGGAACAAATTATATAGAAATTGTCTGTGAAAAAAGTTCTCCCAGAACATATTTCCTGTGACATTAGTTCCACTGGAACTTTTTTCACAGGAACAAATTTTGGCTCACAATATCACTATGGCAAACTGATAGAAACACTTGATGCAGTCATGAAATTGAATATTAGCAATAGTACGACGAGAACAAAGAAACAAATGAAAGTAATTATACATACGAACTTTTTATCACAATGCACAAACTATAAACCGTAGTTTTCATTCATTTTATTCATTTAAAATGTACGCTCCCGTTAAACAATGGAAATTAACGCTGTATATTTATATAAACGATCAATCTTGTAAAGTATAAATGAAATATATAATACTAAGGAGTTCTGCCATAGGAATAGATAACTTTAGTTGTAATTTTAGTTAGTTAACCTTTACATCTGTTCGATTAAAGGGTTACTGATGCCTCTTTTATAGACAAAACGCGCGTTTGGCATACATTATTTAAAACTTAGTACTTTTTTATTTCATTTCTCATCACAACGGCCTTCAAAAATTAAGGAACACGTAGCATTGGGAGAAATAATGATTTTAAACATCAATTATTAAAGCTGATTTATTCAGGACAAATTTGTAGTATGTACCATGTTTATTCTAAACTATTGAAAATTAAAATCAACTCCTTTGTCTTAGATATTCTTCAAATGATCCTTGATTTTGTCCCAGAAAAGTTCTTTTGCGTTACTGTCTTCGCTCCAAGCTGCATAATGTGCTAACTTTATGAACGAGTAAATTGCTGCATTCATATTTTTGAATTCCATTTCCTCGAGCATGACGGGGAAAATAGTTAATGATCCTTCTCTAGTAAGTTTACTTCGAGCAACATCAAGTTGAAAGAGACACCATTCATTTTTGGAAAAGTTATTAGAAAAAACAGGTATGACCGTTTTGCTTATATTCATATGATCAACGATATTGTCCGCAAAAACTTTCCCAACTTCGAAATCCCTATGAGGAATGCATAGTTTGAAGCCATGTTCTATTTCCATTTCCTTGATGAGTTTGTTTTTGACCCACGTAAAATCTTCATAGCAATATATCACGTAGGCAACATAAACACAATTATTATGTTTCATTTGGTGATAATTTCTATAGCGCGATCGAATGTTGTATAGTTGGAAACGTATACGCCATCTACAAAAGTATATAATGATTGTACAAAATAGAATAACACCAACAAGACTTCCAACTGACACTGCAATAATTAAAACGATGTTTTTACAGCTATCGGGAGTCGGATTGTAATTGATAAGAAATTTCGAATTTTCACACTTGTATTTGTAAGCATTTTTTATTTTGACCTTTGTTGATTTCATCCAGTCTCTGAACCACATTAGGTCACAGGAACACGTGAAATGGTTATATGAAAGATCTATTGTCTTTAAATGGTCAAGTACAGTTGATGGTATAGATTTTGAACTAATCATGCTTATTTTATTATTCTCCAACTTAAGTTCTTGTAGTTCCTTAACGTCTTTAAACGTTGATGAACCATCGATCCATGGTACTATCTTGTTGTTCGCCATGGAAAGCAACTGAAGCCGAGGGAATTGGTATAGAAAGTTCCAGGGAATATAAGCAATTTGTAATTTTTCCAAATAAAGTTTTTTTAGTTTTTTTAATGGTTTGAACATGTCTCGGATAGATTTTTGTGTGAAATCGAACAAGTTGTTTGACAGATCAAGAGAAAAAATATTTCTGCATTTATCGAAAAGTGTCTGCGGATCAAAATATCCGACTTGTGCAGACCAATTGGTAAAACGGAATCCGTTTGTCATAAAAAAACTTAATTGTTCTAAAGACGAGCTATTAAATGCATACGGGGTTATTTCTAAGCTACGTCCTTGCATCTTAATCAAACTGAGTTCCTTCAAGCTCTTCAATTCTGAAAATGTATTTGTATGCAGTTGATTTATGTTGAGGCCGTTTAAAAACAATCGTTCTAATGATTGTAGGCATCTGAATTTGTCTTTCATGTCGGCAAATGATTGCAGTTGAGTATATGAAAGATGTAATATTTTTAACTGAAAAAGGCCTTCATCACAAAACGCAGGGATTTCAGTTAACGGGTTGTCGCCTAGATGTAACCATGTTAAGCTAAAGAGTCCTTTTAGATTCAAATTTTGGCTTGATATTCTATTCCAATGTAGGTCTAGTTGGATCAACTCTCTTAACTGTGAAAACCATGATCCATTGAATATTTCAATATCATTATTAGCCATGGCAATTTTCTTAATCCTGCACCCTTTAAGTCCACTAAACATGCCGTCAAAGGGTTTGAGTTTCATGTCTTTTAATATCAATGTATTTATGTAGCGTTTCGGTACGCTATAAAGACTGTAAGCTATATCACTACCTAGAAGTTGATTATTACCAGAAATGTCTAATTTACATAACCAAATCATATCACTGAATGTATTGTTATAGATGAATGTTATATTGTTATATTTTAAGTTCAAGTCAGTAACATGAGAACTCGCTAATGATATGTTTTCTAATGACTCTTTAGATAGTATCTGTAAGTCGTTGTTTATAAATACAACCTTCCGTGTTCCATCGGGGAATATCGGAATGTATGTCAATTTTTGTTTTGATTTTCCATCTCCATCACATGTTCCAACGTATATCTTGCTTTTTTTCACTTTTTCAACGCAACATGTACAATACTTGTTGCACTTAGTATTTGCTAAGACAAGTGGCAAAATCGAAAGAAGTAGAAACTGCATAATATCTGAAACAAAGATTTCAAGATTAACTCACAAAATCTTTTATAACGTGAGGTTAAATGTAGGGCTTTTAACCAATTTACGAGCTTATTTGAAATATTTGAAATTTATTGCTTCATCTTTAAACAATTTTTGTTTAGCAAAATAGAAAAATAGTTATGATAAGGATCTGAACTTTGATAAATAAAGACAAAAGTAGTATATAGCTGTTTAATAGTCATAATTAGAATAAGCCAAAAAAAATGCAGGTAATCAACTAAAACTGAGGGTAACACATCAATCATTAAAACAATAAAAACAAACGCAAATAACATAAAAAGGGAATTTTTGGTATCAAGTTAACGACTGTCATAATCCTAACTTAGTAGCTGACATTTGAACAAAAATATGATTGGTTGTACCTTCTTCCATGGGAAGCCAAACATCCCGCTTATATGACAATTATAATGGTGAAAGGATAACACTGGTGCACTTGACAGGAAAAAAGTACAGATACACACGCGTTTAAAACAAACAAAAGTAGCAACAACACTCTTAACGAACCACGGTTAACTAGACTAATCTGATGTACAGTAGTTTATACGTGTTCCTCGTTTTTATATAGGTACGTGAAATTTACCGAACATTCAGAACTCAGATGACAAGATATAACACAATATTCCACCGGGATTTCAAAAGAAATAACATAACTAAATATACTAATGTTGGATATATATATATAAACCAAGACACTCAATAACATGCTTTTTTTATACCACTGTTGTATTGGTATTTGGAACTGTCAGTAAAATGCAGGACAAGCTTTGATATACAGATAAAATTTGATAAAAAAAAACCTATAATCACTGATAAAGATCAGTCTATGTTATTTGACCGAAACTTTTATATTTTGAGGGATATGAAACGAGATAAAACCCAAGCACATATTCTGCAGTATTCGTTAGCGATGTCTAGTAGTTTTTTTTAATGTCTGATTTTTCAAAATTGCACCAACGTATTTTTCTTGACTAACTTGCGTGTTTTTAAGGCACCCTGCCTTTTTATGAAATAATAAATTTATTTAGCAGCGGATTTAATATTTGCTCATTTGAGTAATGTTAAATGTTAACCATATTTACTGTTCCTGAATATTTTTTACTTATATTATTTTTTTCAGAAAATAAAGACGTTACCCAGGGAACAATGACAAATACAATAATCATTGCTTCTTCTAATAGAAGAAAAGACATCAATTCGGAAACGCTGAGCTTTGCCAAACAAAGACGTACAAGTTTACTGGTTAAAGCTCAATATTACCAATCTTTTTTTCTTGTTCTTTTTAAGAGATGGAGAAATGCTTTTATTGAAAAAATTGTAAAGACTTACATTCAGAGTTGCTTCATCAAAAGTCTGATTATATTTGTT
This sequence comes from Mytilus trossulus, assembly GCF_036588685.1. Lineage (NCBI taxonomy): Eukaryota > Metazoa > Mollusca > Bivalvia > Mytilida > Mytilidae > Mytilus > Mytilus trossulus. Next base: position 38,850,775 of record NC_086379.1, on the reverse strand, counting down.
ACATGACTTCCTGTGTAATTCCACTTAAAACATATATATTCAGGAAGTAAACGAGGAAATACCATTGTATGCACTTATATATGGACTTTATATAAAACTTGTGAATAAGTGAATCATCTAATCTATTCAAATAAAATATTATCAAATTTGCCGTTTTATCTGTGTTTAAAGCGTTTTCCTTATTTGAATTTTTATCACAAAAAAACTACCTCTTCATATAGACATGCGTTACATTGTACACTTTTATTTGTATAATAACACAATATAGATGAAGTTTTTTTTAATTGAAATTTATTTATTCATTTTGGAAGTATAATAAGGTAGTCGATAGTAATCAAACTCTAAATACATGTCTATCTTAAGCAACTATTGAACATAGGAACTTTGTAAAAACTATGTAGAAAAAATTAATCAAGGACATATAGGAGATAAATGTACAAATAGTTTTAGGATATTACATTTTAATCAGTAAAAGCTAAATAAAAGCTAATTTAAATTATTTTAAATCTTTCATTTGGTTCTATCAAGTCAACATATAACTACTGCAAGCGTGTTAGAAAATTGGACTTTTTCAACAAAAGCTCTTATTGTAGTTCGTAATTCCGAGTATTTTCCCACCACATGCATAAAGTGGTCAGAGTATTTATAATTATCTTTGATCTACAATTGGTGGTATAATGCACTTTGAATATTATACTGCCGGCTAAAACGCTTGATTTAATTTTATCCTAGGTACTGCAATGACTTAAAGGACATTGAATCAATATACTGGAATTTTCTTTTCGACATCATATTTGTTGAACTTGGAGGTAGATTTTTTCCATAAAATTGTCGGTATTCGTATGGGAACGAACTATGTGCCACTCCTTCCCGACCTCCTCATATTTTCATATCAATCGAAGTTCCTTCAGACACTCACCAAAAACAAGAAGACATAAGGAGTAAAGTTATTCAATTTCTCTTTCAGATATAGTGATGATGTTCTTTCCAGTAGCAATCCGAACTTTCCTGATTAAGTTCCATTAACATATCCATCCCCCAGCACTTAAAATTAAAAAAACACACACACGTCTTCCTCCTTTTCATGTTTAAACTTATACGTCGAATTTGACATACACAGTCATCTCTGTTCCCGAAATCTATGATAAACGAGACAATTTTAATTTTCAAATTATAAATTTTCCCCATCTTAGTAGCATACACCAAATTCACCTGCATATGAGATATACACTTTCCAGCTTCAAGATAATGCATCTCCTACTCAAACTTATTCCTAATCAACTTTACAAATAAAACACGATGGTCTTCAAGTATAGATTTGGCATATTGGCGTTGATTTTTATCTTTGTAATGCGTTATAGTGTTCTTTTATTTGTCTTTATTATTATTACTTTTACAGTTTGGTCCGTTTCTTGTGATATCCGTTTGATGTGGTTCTGTATTTATTCTTATGCTTATTTGCTCTGTCCGTGGGACTTTTTGTGTTTCGTTTATACATATGACGTGGCTCTGTACTTACACATTCTGCCATTGTGTTATTGTTATTTGATATATTTTGTATTCTTGTCTTTCATATTTGCTAAATTGCTTTGTCTATAAGTCGTTTTGTGTTTCTTTGATGAATAAGGGTGTGTCTTTTTCTCTAACAAGAAATACACAATAAGCATATAGACAAGCGGCCGGAAGGATAAGGTAAATTTCTTATTCACATTTTTAAGGGGATATACCTAGGTGAACTATTGACTATATTCTTTCCATACTTTGAACAAGAAATTCATTTTACATCTCTTCCTGTGTGACGTTAATGTTCTGGCGTCCAACGCGCGATCCTACGTCAATCCTTTATTGGTGGATTTAACATACATAAAAAAAATACAGAAATAAGAGAGCAATATATGCCTTTTGAGCATTTTTGTAAGATATGTTTATAGTGATTAAGATTATAATACAATGTTGACTGCTTTACCCATAATTTTAACATTTTTACCCATTATGTCTCTTTGTTTTGTTCACGCATCGTTGCAAATATAATGGCATTTAATGCGACTGTCGTACAAGGTTGTTATTTTGCCTTTTGTTTTTGTTTTGAGGTTTCCTTTAAGTTCAGAGTTTATGCGATTTTATTAAAATTCAGTTTCCGGTTTATATATGAAAAAATGTGTACGTCATCATTTATACAAGAACTTATGTTATAACTAATCAGGAAAATCAAACTCAGGATATAAGCTGTCATTTGTATGCACTTTCGTTGTCACGGTCTGAAATAGGTATCAATAATGGAAAACAGAAAACGTTCACTATTACATCTTACAATGAAACGAATATTATGATGGTAATTTATTCTAAACAATGAAATTCTTCAATAAAAACCACCAACAACATGAAAGCAGTTATTGTTTAGCAATTTCTTATAACTGGATGTTGGACGTTAACCTCCGTTCCTAAAATAATCGACAATATTTTGTATATTCCAAATTATTTTTCTTTCCAGTAAATTCGTGTTCTCCCTTATGAACACTAATGGTCATCCCAATTTTGTCTTATTATGATAATTTCATTTGTTGTGACATCACCTTATGAAATTCATTTCCAAATTGGTACTTGACATAATCACCATTATAGGAGTCAATATGAGCAAAGTATCGAAGCACTCTTTATTGCGCACCCACAGATAACCTAGATTCTAACGGGGTTTGTATTGATCAGTCCTTAATTCAATTTGTAATGTTTTTTTTTTTAATTAGTTTGTCTTTTTATCGTCTCTCATTCATACGTAATGACGTTGTGTTTTTAATCGACTTCAAACTGTCCCCTTGTGACAATCCTTCTGTTTGTTTGATGAAACATTCTTTAAAGTTCTTTTAATAGTGTGTCAGTGTTTCTTTTGTGCCAAGGCAAATTTTCAAAAGACTACTGTTCAGCAAGCAATACAAAAATAAAGAACATGATTAAACTAAACCGTTTGATTTGTTTTTCTAACTCCTAAATCTCTCACTAGTTTTACCTTATAGTTTATGAAAAATACATTAACAATTTGACAAAAGGCAAGCTCTCTACATCTCTCAACTGCAAAACATTGATTTATTAGATGTCCGTATTTTAACTGAAGAAAAGAAATTCAGTTTGTCTAAATAAGACAAAAATAAATGATTGGATTGTCTTATAAATTGAGTTGTAATCTCTAGTATAAAGTTAACGTTAAAACTCGACTTAGCAAAGTCCAATTCAATACTGAAACTTTAACCATGGACACATTTTGTCTTATAAATACAATTTACACACCTTTTGATTGCTGATTAGCTTTTTCTATTCAAAAAGAATGAAAAGCAATTGATCCCTATCTTAACCTTCTAAACAAAACTGGCAAACTCTAAACGATTTAAAAGATATACACTATTTGTTCCAGTAAAATCAAATGTGCTGCATAAGATGTTAGTCATACCCACTATGTTGGTCCTGAAGTCTTTGCGCCCCTTGGTATTGTATCACATGGTCATATATCTTTTTTTCATATACTTTCTTTGAGGAAACTCTCAAACGACGGAATCTTAAGTCTTTATGGTGAGCAAAAATTCTCACACAAGGATTTGCAAGTAGGTCTTCACAATCTTCCATATGCCCTTTTGTTGTAAATAGTTATCAAAAGTACCAGGATTATAATTTTATACGCCAGACACGCGTTTCGTCTAAAACACACCCAACACACTCTCATTACAAAAAGTATACAAACTACATTTCTTTCTGTGTGCAATTTTGGAATATTTTTTTTGAATTTTAGTCTTTTTTTAAATCCTAACTATCTTACAGCAGAACAGAGACATCAGCGATAACCACAGTTTTTTTAGTTGTTTTGGTTGCAAATAAGTCTTCATTTTTATATGGTGTTTTAAAAAACGGATGTTTAAATTGTATTTTAATATTAAGTGTTTGTGCCATTATTTGTAAAAGAAGGACGATGGATACCTTAGGGACAGTCAAACTCATAAATCGAAAATAAACTGACACCGCCATGGCTAAAACTGAAAAGGACAAGCAATAGTACACACGACACCACATAGAAAACTAACGAATAAAAACTAGGGGTGATCTTAGGTTCTCCGGAAGGATAAGCAGATCCTGCTCCACAAGTGGCACCCGTCGTGTTGCTTATGAGATAACAAGTGTCTTATTGTTTGTCCCTTTAGTATCATTTGCCTCCTTTTTTAGACATATTTATCAGTTGAATACCTGTATACTGGGCAGTTATCCTCTGTCGTTGAGTAGACGCCTGCTCCAAGTCAGAAAAATTTTAAAGTCATAGCTGCTAGTCTTATATCGTATCAATTGTGAATGTTAGGAAGAGCATTTACATTTCCTTTTTTTGTTCTGTGGAAGAGATAAGCTTTGTTTAAGCCTAAGCCGGGTTTAAATGCAAAAAGTTTAACTTGCGACTGATAAAAGATAACATATTTATGTTTTTTTTACTAATTTTTTAAATTGGCTTTTACTTTTTTCTCTTAGGCCCGTCGGACCCTTTTCTAGTTTGCTGTTCTTGCGAATTGTGCTGTTGGAACTATTTGAACGAATTTTTTCGACTTAGTCACTATTTTATTAGATATGATATCAGGTAATTGGTATAAGATCTCACCAAGTAATATTAACCGTTATTATCCATATGAGAAAATTTTACTAAATAAATCTTGATTAATTAATCTTAATTGAAGAGAGAGAACTGTATATGGTACTTCCTCTTAACTACTTACAGTGAAACTGAAATTATATGTTAAGTTAAGAACACATGTGTAGTATGCACCTTGTTTATTCTAAACTATAAAAAAAATGAACCACTTTGTCTTAAATATTCTTTAAATGATCCTTGATTTGGTCCCAGAAAAGTTCTCTTGCGTTACTGTCTTCGCTCCAAGCTGCATAGTTTGATAACTTTATGAACGAGTAAATTGCTGCATTCATATTTTTGAATTCAAGTTCCTCGAGCATGACGGGGAAAATTGTTAATGATCCTTCTTTAGTAAGTTTGCTTCGAGCCACATCAAGCTGAAAGAGACACCATTCATTTTTTGAAAAGTTATTAGAAAAAACAGGTATAACCGTTTTGCTTAAATTCATATGATCAACGATATTGTCCGCAAACACTTTACCTAGTTCAAAATCCCTATGAGGAATGCATAGTTTGAAGCCTTGTTCAATTTCTATTTCCTTGATGAGTTTTTTTTTCACCCACGTAAAATCTTCATAGCAGTATATCACGTAGGCAACATACACACAATTATTTTGTGTGAGCTTGTGATAATTTCTATAGCGTGATCGGATGTTGTATAGTTGGAAACGGATGCGCCATCTACAAAAATAGACAATAATTGTTGCAAATAGAATAACACCAACCAGAGATCCAATTGACACAGCAACAATCAAAACGATATTTTTACAGCCTTCAGAAGTCGGGTTGTAATTGATAAGAAACTCTGAACTGTCACACTTGTAATTCTTTGCATTTTTAATTTCAACCTTTGTTGATTTCATCCAGTCTCTGAACCACATTAGGTCACATGAACAAGTGAAATGGTTATTTGAAAGATCTATTGTCTTTAAATTATCAAGCACATTAGATGGTATAGATTTTGAACTTATCATGCTAATTCTATTATTCTCCAAATTAAGATCTTGGAGTGACTTAACATCCTTAAAGATTAGGATACCATCCGTCCATGGTACTATCTTGTTTTTCGCCATCGAGAGCTTCTTCAGCTTTGGGAAAAGGTGTAGGAAGTATTTTGGAATATAAGTGATTTGTAAATTTTCCAAAAATAGTCTCTGAAGATTTTTTAAAGGTTTGAACATATCTCGGATCTCTTTTTCTCTAAAATCGATAACGTTGTGTGACAAATCAAGAGAAATTATATTCCTACATAGGGAGAAAAATGTTTGCGGTACAAAACTTCCCTTTTGTGCATACCACTTCAAAAAAAGGAATCGTTTTGTCATATAAAAGCTTAGTTGTTCTATAGACGAGCTATTAAATGCATACGGACTTATTTCTATGCTATGTCCTTGCATGTTCATCAGATTGAGTTCCTTTAGGCTATTTAAATCTAAAAACGTATTATTATATAACTGATGTATTTCAAGTTCGTTTAAATATAAAAAAATTAATGATTATAGGCATCGAAATTTTTCTTTTAATTCTGCAAGTGTCCTCAGTTGTGTATGCGAGAGGTGTAGTGTCGTTAATTTAGAGAGTCCGTCATCACAAAATGCTGGAATTTCAGATAAAGGATTATCGCCCAAATGTAACCATCTTAAGCCTGAGAGTCCTTTCAATTTTAGGTTTCGAGATGATATTCTGTTCGAATTTATGTCTAAGATTATCAAATTTTTAAACTGTGCAAACCATTCGCCATTGAATGTTTCAATTTCATTGTTTGTTAGAGTAATTGTTTGTATCTTGCATCCTTTTAGTCCATCAAACAAGTCATCAATGTGCTTGAGTTTCATGCTTTTTAAAATCAATGTCTGTATGTAACCTTTCGGCAGACTATTAAAGCTGTTAGCTAAATCACTACTATTCATTTGATCATTGCCAGAAATATCCAATGAACCTAACCAAAGCATATCACTGAATGCGTTGGTGTGAATGGATTTTATTTTGTTGTATTTTAAGTTCAAGTCAGTTACATGAGAATGTATCGATGATATATTTCTTAATGACTTGTTAGAAAGTGTCTGTAAGCCGTTGTTGATAAACACAATTTTGCTGGTTCCATTTGGAAATTTCGGAATGTAGGTCAATTCTCCTTGTAAACTCCCATCGCATGTCCCTACGTATATTCTATTTTTTCCTCTTCCTTTATGTCTACATGTACAATGATCGTTGCAGATTGTGTTTGCTAACACCAGTGGGAAAATCGTAAGGAGTATCAGAACAGTCATAATGTCTGAAACAAAATCTATAGATTAACTTAAATAATGTATAACATAATAAGGACGTTGTTCTTATATTCTGCTAAAATATACTTTTTTCGTAAGAAATATTTTTGGTTACATCTTCTGACATCAGACTCGGACTTCTCTTGAACTGAATTTTAATGTGCGTATTGTTATGCGTTTACTTTTCTACATTGACTGGAGGTATAGGGGGAGGGTTTAGATCCCACAAACATGTTTAACCCCGCCGCATGTTTGCGCCTGTCCCAAGCCAGGAGCCTCTGATCTTTGTTAGTCTTGTATTATTAAAATTTAAGTTTCTTGTGTACAATTTGGAAATTAGTATGGCGTTCATTATCACTGAACTAGTATATATTTGTTTAGGGGCCAGCTGAAGGACGCCTCCGGGTGCGAGAATTTCTCGCTTCATTAAAGATCTGTTAGTGACCTTATGCTTTTGTTTTTCTTTGGTCGGGTTGTTGTCTCTTTGACACATTCCCCATTTCCATTCTCAATTTTATTTATTAAATATATAGTTATTAGAGCATCAGAAGTGAAAGTTTAACCATTTAAAAAAAAGAGGTTTCAACCCAAGAGAAAAGGGAATTTCAAATATATGTCCCTATTCAAAGGCATTGATCGTAAATAAAAAGGGGTTCTTAGCTATTGTACACATGGATAACAATTATATAAACTCATCTTAGATACCTAGATTATAAAATATTTAAAAGTACGAAAAATGAACAGGGTTAAGGTACAAAACGTCCTTAAGGTTTTACTTAATACTTCCGGGTGTAAAAATATCTTTAGTATTTCGAAAAAATATCAGCTTTTTAGTGATATAGCATTTGTTTTCTTATTATTCGTTGCAATGTATGTTTTTTGTTGCACTTCAGTGTCTCTGATGGTTCGTTGTTTTCTTCTACTAGTTGATGTGTTTTCTTCGATTTTAGTTTTTTGATAAGATTTGATTTCTCTTATTGATTTGTCACTTCCGAACAGCGGTATACTACTGTTGCCCGTTTTAAGTAAATATATATATATATAAATATAATCATGATAAAATTAGCGATAACATATATAGCTATGTTTGTTTTGAGAGTGAAAATCGTTTTGACCAATTACTCTCATCATTTGAATACTAGAAAGTAAAAGTTTACAAGTAAAAAGTCATTAACAATTTTATTCTAAGGTAATACGTGTTCATTAGTTATGCAGTGTTAAAAATAGCATGCATGGAACAAGTTGCAATTCAACACATACGAATTTTGACAATACATGTATAAAACGTTATAAGTTTTACACTGAAGAATTTTTATTGCAAATTAAACTAATCATCTTCGGAATTGTTAAAAAAATGTTCAAGCTATGCTTTGCAAGTAAAAGAAAAAAATCCAGGTCCAATCCACCATTTTCTACATTTGAGAATGCCTGTACCAAGTCAGGAATATGACAGTTGTTGTCCACTCATGTGCTGTGTTTTATCAGTGATTTTTGCATTTGATTAGGGACTTTCCAATTTGAATTTTCCTTTGAGTTCAGTATTTTCGTGATTTTACTTTTAGCAGACAAAAGTTAAACTAAAATTCTAAAAAAAATAGACTAAAATTCGGCATACGACATTTAATTGAAACGATATATTTTGAGGAAAAAAAACCCCAGAAAAACCTAACAAAACCAACACACCTTTTTTTTTTATATCCAATAGCAATTTAGTGAATAGTTTGATTTCCAAATGGGCAAAGTTAATGCAAAGATTCTTCAAAGAAATTGACTTGAGTTTGGTGTGTTTTTATGATCAGTAATTGCAGTATGAATTGATGACAATAAACATTATAACAAAAATTCTTCTAAATTATTGAAAGTTTGAAATAAGATGTTACCTTGGGAACCAAAACAAATAAAAATGTAATGAGATACAACGACATTACTAAGAGAAGAAGAAACACAAAATGTTCAATGAATCTCATTTTTATAACAATTATTTATTTATTCGAATTCTTGAACGATTTAGATTGACATGAGTAATAGTCATCAATTTCATTCTATTATTTCAGAATTAAAAAGTAAAATCACAAAAATACTGAACTCAGAGGAAAATCAATTTGGAAAGTCCATAATCACATGGCAAAATCAAAAAACAAAACGCATCAAAAACGAATGGACAAGAACTGTCATATTCCTGACTTGGTACAGGCATTTTCAAATGTAGAAAATGGTGGATTAAACCTGGTTCTATAGCGCTAACCCTCTCACTTTAATAACAGTCTCATCAAATTCCGTTACATTTACATGATGCGTTAAATAAACAGTCACAATCAATAAAATAGTCAAAATATGGGAACATCAGTAAATTTGTTTTTATGTAGCCAATTTCAAATCTATTCTTTGAAAAACAATGTTATCTAAATATAAGACATGCCAAAACGCAAAAACACAGGACTAATTTGAATCGTGACAGAAAGTAAAATCTCAAAAGAAAGAATTGAGACCTTAAAGCAATATTTATCTAGAAAAATTATTTTCTAAAACTGACCTTTATAGTTGTTTCATCCGACGAATGTATTTAAACTTCCCGTGATATCTAACTGAAATTACATATATTGAGGAAGTTAAAGAGGAAATACAGCTGTGTGAACTGATGGACGCTTATAGAAATTCGAGAATCAGTTAGTTTAAATAGATCAAATCTATATTATTTGCTGCGATATAATTAGTTTCCACAACTGAACATTTTCAGACAATAACTTTTCAAAGTCAAAGATATATACCAGCATGACTGATTTTAGATACATTTAGTACATGAAACTGTAAAATCACGTTCTATAATTTGATTATATTTCAAAAATAAAAAATACACTCATAATATAGGAAATTCTACAAAACAAATGTTTCCTTGTCTCACTTTCTATAAATTTCCTGTTTACAAAAATATGCTTTTTTACGAAATACTTTTTTGTCACAAGCATAGCTTACCTTAGCCGTATTAGCACATCATTTCGGAATCTTGTGTCCCCAATGCTCTTCAGTTTGGTACTGGTTTTGCTTGATAACCATTTTAATCTGAGCGTCACTGATGGTTCTTATGTAGACGAAACGCGCGTCTGGCGTCTGTCGTATTGAATTATAAGTTTGTTTCTTTTGATAACTGTATGAAATTATTAAATGTGATTTGAACAGAAATGAGTACACGTTCTATCACAGTTTCAAAGCGTCATAAAAGTATACTAGTATTAAATTGAACAAAAGGTATTTCCGTGATCAAAACACTGGGTAATTGTATTGCTGTTCTTCATTTTCAACCTTTTGTGAACTATCATAAGAGTATAAAAGCATAATTCTTCTTTATTTGGCAAATTCAACCAAAATATAAATATCGTTTATAATTGTCGTATTGTCAACAACCGTCAATTCTGTAACAGTACTCTGTAAAATTCGAGCAGCACTGATGACTCTTTGTGGGACATAACACCGGTCTAGCATTCAACATTTCCATCCTTGTATATTTTACCATTTTTATGTTAATACCTCTATAAATGGACATTTCAAGGGGACAGTGGCCAACCTACTCACACACACAAAGTAACAAAACTAAATGAATAATAAATGTCTGCTGAACAACAATTGATCGACATTACATATTGGTACTTGATTCTTATCGAAAATAAGAGAATAGTTTAAATGTAGATGATCAAGATCATTCATCCAAAACCAATGTTGATTTAAGGATGTTTGCTTGTCATTGTTTGGAATTTTTGTCAGATTTACGGAATTCTGTGGTTTATCCATTTGAATGCCTTTAAGAAATTTGCCCATTGTTCCCTATTTTTTTTCTTTTTATGCATCTTTTACATGTATATTGATAAGCCATCTGTAAAAGTCTTATAAAATTTTGATTATTTTTATTTAACTAAAAATAGTTTTTTAAGAACAAAAACTTGTCAATGATAAAGCCATGAAAAGTCAAGAGAGAATATCTCTCGAAAACCAGCATATAGACCAAAATATATTTTTGCTCTTTTGATTACTGTATTAATCCCCTATTAATATAAAATTGTGTTTTGAAAAGCTAATTGTTTTGAAACTGCGAAGCGAACTCCCTTAATACAGCTCTATGAAATACAGGAAACGTTTAACTCTCGAAATTGATTTAAATATTTGTTGTTCTTGTTTTTTTAATTTTTATCCCCAAAACTTTCTATGCAGATTAAACTTGGTGTTATAGCTAGAAGACAGTTTTTTTTTATACACTTCTGATGCACCGGAGGTTCTCTTAGTGGTGCTTATTTTGATTTGTCTTAAGTTTGATCTGCAGTGTTTTGTGAATTGTTTTTTCTTTTTCGTCTTACTATTTTTTTTCAAATCGTTTTCAGTCATTTTGCAATATAAAGTTTAAATATACATTTATTATCTTCAACTTCTTGTTTAGTTTATACATGCGTTCAGTTCTTTTAATAGTGTGTTTGTTTTTATTGTTTTAATTTGTCTTTAAAACCTACAGGTCATCTTGGTAAAAATACAAAATTAAAACATACCCAGGATTTGAACAGCTTGACTAGTGTTTTTTTTCTAATTCTAAAATCATTATTGTTACTTTTATTTAATAAGCTACATCGATTTTTTCACACCAAATTATAAATAATTAAAATCTCGCAATTAACCAAAATTAAATTGTTTCCTAATATCCTATTTCTTTTTTAATATTCCTCATTTTTTCTTTAATATTTGTGAGTATAATAATAAGTTGATGTTGTTTAAATCTCAATTAACAAAACTATTTATAACAAATAATAAGCAACTATTTGCTAGCATGAATATTCAATAATGGATATTGGTACATTTGTATCCATCTTCGACACAATATCAATATGTGTACAACAAAAACACAAAAAAACAAAAGAACACCGTTTTCATTGATGTTTTAATCTCAACGACCAAGTAAGGCCTTCAACTCTTAGAAATAAAAATACATGTCATTGTAAGATTTAGACGACTCCCTAGCATTGGTTTATTTGTGCTCACTTTGTGTTTGGTTATTATCTTGGAGATTTCAGAATTTGAGATTAAAAATTTTCAAATGGTGGATTAATCAAATTGCTAGTTCGAGCCTTTGATTCATTTAACTTAACCTTTACAAAAAATATACATCTTAACTTCTGAATTTACGAAATTGATAAAGATACGTCCATTCAAGCTATCACTGATAGACACATAGCTTCATGTGAGTGAACTATAATAGACATAAACATTGTAACTTAAAAATACAAATGAATAGTTTTGAGATATAAACAAATAAAAAATGTATTTTGACTGCAAATAAAACACTTCTTCGAAGTTTCTTTAATGACATGCACAGAAGACATAGTTTTGAATGTGGAGGAAAGGTAAAATATTGCTTAATGTATGTGAAAAAAGGAAATTAAATAGAAATAACTTTTCACAAAACAATTTTCAAGAGATTCATATTTTTATTATCAATATTTTAAATTTCAAATATTGTTTTTCCTCAATTGTCATTATCATGAAATCACTTTAAAAAGCTTCATAGGCACTAATTTAGTAATATTTCTGCTACTCCACAAAAACATAAGGGGCTGTTTCTGATATCAATACGACGAAGAAATAATGCTTCAATGAGATTAATTGAATTCTGGCATGTCAGTAACATATAGTAGTCCCTTTTTGCCTATTTTCATCACTGTCATTTTGCTTAGTTTTGGACTCAAAATTCTTTTAAATAGAATTAACTGTGCTTTTGACAATATATATGTAATGGGATGGGCTGAGATCTGAAAAACCGCGAGTTACCCTCCGCATTTTGCTTCTGTTCGAAGTACTAGTAACTCTTTGTTAGTTATCAGTATTTCAAAAGTTTGGTTCATTTGTATGTTTCGGGGTTAAGTGTGGCATCAATTTCGATGAACTTGTGTACATTATTGTTTTGAAGTCAACTCAATTTTGCAACCAGGTGCAGTAGTTTCTCGCTGCATTGAAGATCCATTATTGGCCTCGAGCCGTTTTCTGCTCTTCAATCGAGTTGCTAACACTTTGACTGCTTCCATCATCTATTATAATACTATTCTCGTTCAGGGACGAACAACATACAACAGAGGTCATCATGATTCTGTTGTTGTGTCATTGTTACGTTTTCTGCAAATCCCTTCATTCGACATCCTTTTGTATTCCGTTTGATTAATGATTTACCCAAGTTGCATTTCAAATCAAGATTTTTGTATTTTTTACTAGAAATTTGACGCCAAAATGGTATAACGATGTTATGAAGAGCACATGTAGTCATGATGTCGTTTTTTTATATAGACATCTTAATAATATACGCCATTTGATTTAAAGACGACGAAATTATTATGAAAACATCAATGTTGTATCTTTATAAGGAAAATAGATTCTCATAAGAGCCTGTGTCGCCGAACTAGGTCTAGCTTTATTGTCAACAAAGGAAACACTTTCTCACATTGTAAAATAAAGTAGTATTCATGATGAAAATCTGTTAAGTCTCCACTTGCATTGCTGATGATTTTTCACTATACGGATTCCCGGTACTTTTTTTTTTTATATTTTATTGTTTTTGGCCAATAATCATTTACAAAAGAAGAAAGTTGACAATTTCATGTTTGCCTATCTAATTTCTTAATTGTTTTGTTAATCAATATTTGATTTTAAAGCTTCTCCCTATCTTTTTTTCAGTTTTTAAAAAGCAAAAATGAGAAGGAAAAATTAAGAAAAAAAGTTGTCATTTCAGACCTTATAAATGTATTTTTGCATTTTACTCCTATGTTCTATTTTTATAAAGTCAGTCAGGTTGTTTGACCAGCAGGGTTATCGGTCGCAATTTCTAATACTCGACATATATCCAAATTATAATTGAAACCAAATTCTGTTAATTAATGAGTTCAGTTACTTTCAGAGGAGAAATTCTATTTTATTGACGCCGAATATATTTATATATAACTGCATGTATATGTAAACTATGAAGATTTCTATACATAACATAACTCAACTGTAAACCCGAATTTATGAAATATCCGTCGTTTGAGGGAGGAAATGTAATTTGTTTTTATTATATGAAACAAAACAAGTACTTTAATAACATGTACAAAATTGATTTAGCAATCTCTATTTTTAAGTTTACATTTGAACTCGACCACTTAATTGTCGAATATACACTTACATATTAACCATTGCATCATTTTATCATTAATATTTCTTTTGAAAATCTGAAAAGCCTTTTACATCAATCTTATCCTTCAAAATACATAAATAAACACACAAAAACTTCAAAGCAATTATATATATTATAGAATATTAAAAACGCGTTCAAATAATATCAAATATGCTGCATAAGCTGTTAGTAATATCCACCCTTTGGGTCCGGAGGACTTTGCACCACTTGGTACTGTATCACATATTCAGGATAACATTTTGCATCATCATACACAACAAATTCTCTTTGGGGAAACTCTCCAACAACAGAATCGAAAAATTCTTTATGTTGAGTGCAAATGCCATTACAGAAGGATTTGCAAGGAGGTCTTTTCAAATCAGTCATGTGTGTTTTCGTTGTAAAGACATCACCCAAACACACTCTCATAACAAAAATTGTACATACTCCATTTCTTTCTGTAAGATATAAAGCAATTTCGGAATAAATATATGAATTTGGTTTTGAGTTACTGTCTATCTTAAGACAGAACAGATTTTGCATTGGTCATGTTGGTATTAAATAAAAAAATCCTCATTGAGATCCATTAATAGTAGCTTTATCACAAGTTGGATGACTTTTTATATTGTATATTCTTAGGTGTCAGTAGACTTAGATATTTATGAAAATATGGTGTGAGTGCCTATGAGACAACTCTCCATCAAAATAACAATTTATAAAAGTAAACCATTATAGGTCAATGTACGGCCTTCAACACGGAGTCTTGGCTCACATCGAACAACAAGCTATGTAGGGCCCAGAAAATACTAGTGTAAAACCATTCAAACGAGAAAACCAACGGTCTAAATAATTTGAACTTACGCATTAATTCCGGGATTTATTGCCTGACGAAATTTGCGAAGCCTCGACTTCTGTCATACAGGACATCTGAGATCACCCATGTTTTTGTTTGTTTTATACATGTCAATCAGTCTTATCTGTGTTGTGTTTTGTAGACTGGTGTTATCTTGTAATTTGTATTTTCGTTATTTATCGTTTATGCCATTTTTTTATTGGTGTCTCATTGAGTTTTGTTTGTTTTTTTGGTATCATCTGTCCATTTTTATTTAAGAAATATTTATTAGCTGAATACCTGTATACTGGGCAGATAAGTTAGCCTCTTCTGCCGCGTAGACACCAGCTCCAAGCCAAAGAGATTTAAAATTCATAGCTGCCAATCTTAGATCGAATCCATTGTGAAGAAGAACATTTACTCTATCCTTCTTTGTTCCATGGAAGAGATAAACCTCGTTTAAGTCCGAGTCTAATAGGTTTGCAATTTGTCGGTTGGCATACTGCATTGTTAGAGATGGTCCCCTGGATCCAGGTGTATTGGCTAGAGACTTACATGGTCCAGTTGCAATAGCTCTACTGTACAATCTTTGACACTCTTGAAAGTATTCTTCATATAGTTTTAAATTTTCATTTCTCATAACAGAGACTACTTCAGCCCCGTCAAGTTGAATTGTGCTCAGGAATAGATGCTCGATGTCGTCTGAAATTCTTTGATCGGGTTTAACGAGCTTATAATGATTGGCGCCTTGCATTGAAATCCAGTCCTTAATTGTTTTATCGCACGTGAAATGACTCCAATTAGTAGGCGGCCGAGGGTTTTCATTGTATTTATAACGAAAGTAAGCCTTTGTTCCTCTCTTTGGAACAGCCATGGAAAGAAAATTTGAGCACGGAAATGCTGCAATGTATATGTATAATAAAATTTCTGTTTGAAAAAAGTAAATCAACACACACCATGTTTAGTTTAGTTTAGCAGTATGAATTTGATACAGACATAAACCTCACTGACTCGTTTACAAAACTTTTTAATTTCCCAAATATTAAGCTACATCCTTTAAAATTGAGAATGGAAATGGTAAATGTATCAAAGAGACAACAACCCGACCATAGAAAAAACAACAGCAAAAGGTAACCAACAGGTCTTCAATGTAACGAGAAATTCCAGCACTCAGAGGCGTTTTGTTTGTTTTTTTTAATGAAAAAATCACACCAATGTGAGATCATCATCTTTATTCGTTAAGCCATATTGCTTTGAAACCAGATTGTTTATATTTACCATATTAACATTATTGTGCATATACATGTTTTAAAGTATCACATATTAAATATAAACTTACCTCGGTCTGTTGACAGTTCATTTCTATAAGCCTTAAAGACACAAAATATTGTTCATAAAAGTATTGATTCAACAGTAACAGTAGTTATATAATCAATTAAATTTCAACATGTTTTTTTAACTTATTTTAGTGTTGAGCTTCAGAAATAACATTCAAGAAGGAAGATTCTAGCAGAGAAGGGACGAACATCTTTACCCTATCCGATTTGAATCAAACATTCGTATGAATGTCATATTACGCCTACTTTTTTATACAATACAAACGTTAATGTTGTCCCGATATAATTCTTTTTAGAAATTTCAGTCAACAACAAAGATTTGATAAAATGTTAGGCAACTTTATTCATAATAAAAGAGAGGCGATATACTAGGACATTCAAAAGTGTTTTTCATTAAACATTTTACACAATATTACCTTTTGGATGCTCGACCAGGACGGATTCCCTCCAAATACAACAACTCTAATGTCAGTGGTCGATGTTCGAGGATGTTTAGAAATAAAGTCTTTAATTGCTTTTATAAAAATAGAGGCTGCAATATCAGACGGAAACTTTAGGATTCCTGTACCTAGTGCTGGAAATGCAATACTTTTAGATCCGTATTTGTTCGCTTCTGTGAGGCACCTTGTTATAAATGTGAGTAAAATCTGTAAAATGAATTGAGAAATATATATGTGAGTTACAAATGCTAATAGGGCAACAATGGCGAGAGCATGATAAGCATATGAATTGAGTCACTTGATTTAAATAGATCAAGACATACATATATTTCAGAAAAAAACTCAAGAGTGTACACTCAGACATATCTCAGCTGCTTTACTTTTCATGATTAAATTCAAGTTGAAAGTCTGTAATACGAGGGTATAAAAAATGTTTCAAAAAACACACCACACAGTATCAAAGGTTCATGTAAAGGAAATCGGGGTCAACCATAAAATGAGGTCAAGGCCATATGAACTCTGCCAGATGACATGTAGATAATGAAATTATTCCATTCACAAAACATAGTTTACTGCTTACTTATCGTATCTGAGAAAAACTAACTCAACCATGAACACTTAACATTGACTAAAGAACAATGAAAAAGCGGTTCAAGTAGGTTCAATCTACCAGAAAGTCATGTGCAACTTTTCAAGACACTACGTACCATGCCATATGTTAACAAGGTATAAAGTATCCATGGCTTCTACCTCCTGAACATAAACCTTAGCCTAATACAAATAATTTACGCCGTAGACGATGCGGGGGAATTGTGATCCCATGTCTTCAATTCCGCGATTTTCATTGCATGCGAGACAAAAGTCATAATTAATTAATAGCTAATTGTTTTACTCACTTTTTCTGGTCGATCATTCCTGCCATTTGCAGTAAAATCTAGTACTTTTCCGTGGTATACTTTTTTACAACTCAATCCATATCCATTTGTGACAGCAAATTCACCATTTTTCAAGCCATTTGGATAATTATTATCGAGTTCCGTTTGTATGTTCCGCCCTGCGGTATTTAATATTTCTGTTGCAAGTCTGGACGTGTTTTTAAGCTGCAGCGAATGTGAACATGTGTGTACTAGAACGTCTACCTGTAAAGAAGAGTTTGGTAGGAAATTTACATTTAGGACCTGTGTATAACCCTGTTGTCTGTTAATTTACATGTATGTCTTGTTGTAGATGAAATGTCTTCTGTTTTTAATTAATTTACTGATAGTTTTGTCAATTTGAAATTTAAATTTGATTGGGATACCGAACACTTAAGGTCGTTTCATACAATTTCAAGTGAATATAATAATTAAAATACAATTCGTTCATTGAAGAAGGACCAAACATAACAAGTTAATAGGCACAAGAGTACACCCCGACAGTATTGCCTTTTAACAATTTTTGATTCGAGCGTCACTGATGAGTCTTTTGCAAACAAAACGCGCGTCTGGCGTAAATATAAATTGTAATTCTGGTATCTATGATGAGATTATCTATTAATTAAGATAAAATCACTTTGATAATAAATACCAAAAAAATTGAAGTCATGTTTACCTGCTCCTGTGTTAGATCTCCTACTGATACTTTTATATGACTATTTCCAATTTTCGTACTTCCAGAGATTTTCAATGTGGTCTTATTAGCCTCATTTCCTGTAATATTAAATGGTAAATGTTTAGGTAGACGGAAGGTCTTAATTATTCATTCCTTTATTTATATAGTTGTATGCTACTCCAATGTATAGTCATATATTCTTTTAGATTTTCTAGATATAGGAAGATGTGGTGTGAGTGCCAATGATACAACTCTCCATCAAAATAACAATTTTTAAAAAAGTAAACCATTATAGGTCAATGTTCGGCCTTCAACACGGAGCCCATCCGAACAAAAAGCTATAAAGGGCCCCAAAATTACTAGACTGTGTAAAATCATTCTACTCCATTTTGTTTCCGTATTTTAGCAGATATTATATTGAGTGTAACAATAAATCGTATATTGTTTTGTAACTGGATCACTCAGGTCATTTCTGAGTTTAAGAACTAAAACGGTATTTGAGTGAATGCAAATACGTTGTTTAGAATAAAGAATAATTAGAAATATATGAATCATTAATTTTAGAGGGTTTCTTAATTTTAGCATTTTTTGGATGCAACCGAGTGAGAACAAATAATTAATGCTACAATTTAATTAGATTCGTTAACACATTGCAATGTGATCGTTATTTACCTTGCCTATGCAGAAAAAGGTTTTAATACCTTTTGGTACACAAATGTAAAACAAATATACCTTTTCGTCTTGCTCTTTCTCTCGCAGCTGCCACAAATGTCTGAAAAGTACGAAGAAATACATGTATTTTGTGTTTATCTTTTTCATAGTCATTAATGATGGTGGTGATTTAAAAAAAAAAACAAGGATATATACCCTTTAATTCCTATGCAAAACTAAAATGAACCAAAGTGTAGACAGGCCGAGGAAAAAATTTACTCCCCAAAAGTGCTCTAAACAAACAATACAAAAGGGAAGAATATTAGAAATAGAAATGTGTTAACTTGAAAAAAAGAAAGAAAACAAAACAGAGAACGAAAACAGAATACCAAAGAAAAAGTAAAGGAAAGAAATGAAAAAAAGAAAAGAAAACAATAAATAAATAGATAAATAATTTCTAAAGATGTAATTGCAGTGTTCACAAGACCACCACATGAATATAAGACTGAAACAACTCTCATCAGGCAGACTCAAAAGATTCAGCTTTACATTACAGACAAGAGCATAACAAAGAAAGCACCAGGCATACCTAAGTATATCGAATCCCCAACTTCACAATGAATAAAAAGCCGTGTGAAGATAAACTTGGAAATGTCACCATTCAGACCTCAGTTCCGCTCATTACAACCAAAAATGAACAGACTAGCAATGTAAAGGAAACACTGACAATGAGTGTGCTTCAAGAAACATGGGAAACAGTATACTAGTATACAGATAGGTCAGGCACAAATGCCACAACAAAAGGAGAGGCTGGTATATACATTAAGTATCCCTATGGATAGCAACAATCAGAGGCACTACCAACAGGCCTGCATCGTTCAAACTACAAAGTTAACCATACTACACTCGATCAAAAACCAAAATCGATAACACAACTCGAGAAGTATTCCTCTGTGCCACAAGCTTTGAAAAACGACAAGCTATCTCATTTCCAAAAAGCTTTATACAACATCAAAAGTCTGACAATAGTACCTCAGTGGATCCCTTCACACTGTGGAGTTTGGGGTAATAAACACGCCGATACATAAGCAAAGTATGGTGCTGAACAACAACAGGAAGAACATCCAGTCTGCTTCACAGAGATGAAGCCTATCATCAAATCTCTGTTCAACACTCCACAGCAACAAGACAGTTACCATCAGCTAACAAGATCTGAACAAACCACTATATTTTGACTGAGGACAGGATACAACAGACTCAACCAACATCTACACAAAGTCATGAAGGATGTTCTATCTCCAATGTGTCCTTGTGGAAAGCAGAACAGGATACGACACACCTCTTACAGCATGATCCATCAGTCATTGAGAAATAAGATATGGCACACAGAAACACTACCCAAAGAGAAACTATACGGACCAGTGAATGCCCTACAGAAGACCACCAAATTCGTTGAGAAGACTGACATGCAAGTGCAAAGGCGAACGACAAGAAGAAGAAGACTAAAGATATGCTATTTATATTAAAGTGTGAAGCAATGAAATGAGATAAGTAATAGTAATTGGAATATGTTGATTTCGGGCGGTTGTCAAAAATGACACAAAGACCTATAATTGTTAATGTTTGTGTCATTTTGGTCTTTTGTGGATAGTTGTCTCATTGACAATCATACCACATCTTCTTTTTTTATATAAAGTCAAAATTAAGGATATTTAATTTATCTCATGAATAATACCTGATACATTTGATCTTGGTAAACAACACATACAACCAATTCTATGTTTGTCGACGGGTTCTGCACATTGTATCTTTTTACAGTATCAAACAGTGAGTTTACTACAAAATTTGGTTCATAATTCAGTCCACCAGTTCCAAGAGCGGGAAAGGAAATGGACTGCAAACTCAATCTGTCAGTCTCCTTCAGACATTCATATATGGCTGCATGTATATTCTTTAACAGAATATTAGTATTAATGTATTATATTTCAGGAAAAATTGAAGAGATAGATAAGAATACACGGGGTACGAAAGCAACACAACGAAGCAAATGAACAAAACCATGAAGAGGTCAATACGTGCATATGGTTTCAACAATAGAGGAGTGTCTTAACAAAATGCATATATGTACATGTATATGCTAAGCTTAAAATATTCCAAACCTTAAATTAATTGAAGATCTATTATTTCTTCATTAGATGTTTTATATAATTAATTGAAACACTAGCTCAGACAATTTTTGTTGTTGATCTTATGTGTTTAACGGTTAAGTACAGTTACAAATTCGAAATTTATATCAATTTTGTTTGTATTCTAAATTACATGTATATGTTCACCTTTACGAGTTCAGAATTCTGATTGTTCACAATGAGTGGCAGACTAAATATATAATTATGATTGATGAAGTAGCATTCATATGGTACTAAAATCGTCATTATTATTGATTAATTTAATGATGGTCATCGTGTTTAACGCCATTTTCAGCAATATTGTGATATTTCGTGGCGGTAAGTTTTTATTGGTGAAATGTAATAACATTAAACGTTCTTTTAAATACGAACCTTTTCGTCTTCTGGACTTTTATATATTGGAATGTAGATATGAAAAATATTTTCACATTTCAAATATCCGGATCCTGTGACAGCCACATCACCGGGATTGATTTTAGAGCGAAAATTAGTATTACACTCTTGTTGAATACTGTTTCCGGCGGCTGCTAAAATTGCTTTAGAAGAAGGGCCTGCATTGTTAAGATTTAACTCTGCATTCGTAGTATTCACTATAACATCAATCTGAAAATGAAGCAAACTTATTGCATTTTTTCAATCCATATTTCGAATGACTTTAAAACGGACAACACCATGGCTAACGGCAAGGACGGAAAGGCATAATAAAAGACTGAGTTCACAAATCCCTTGACAGAAAAGTGAATGTTTAGAAAAAAGAATCAAACAGAGTAACAAGTGCTCATGAGTATTTGTATTGTTCTTCTAGAGTCTATTCAACCGGTGATGCTGTCCATGGCACGTTAATTTCAGTTGATTAGTAGCAAACGATAAGGGGTTAATGGCATTTTGGTCAAGACACGTGGAACATTTATCTGATTATCTATGGAAAAAGCGGAACCCGTACATTCAATACAATCATTGTGTTCAATATACATTCGAAGGGATGGCTTCTATTTAATTCATAAGAATCCTGCAGCCAACTTTTGCTTGAAACGGAAACGGCTGTTCTAATGAATTTATGTTTGTCTATAATTGCCTCTGGTTTTTAAAGTCTTACATGTTGTTTTTTTTTATTTTTAGATTATTTATATTTTTCGGAGTTTAGTGTGAAGTCAATTTTTACTGAAATAAGTACACATTTTTATTTGGTGTCCAGTTGAAGTTTGACCCCAGGTGCCAGGGGCGTAGCTAGAAAGAAACGATGTGCAAGCACCTACTATTTTTGGGACCCTTTTATGCAGGAAAATGTTTTTTTTTCGGCTTTTGGTCATAGGACAGTTGCAAGAGGAGCTACATGTAGATAGGACTTATAAACAATTTATGAATGTAAAACTATTCATAAAGCTTCTGAATAAAGTAAATCATGGTTAATTGAAAACATAAACTACACATTTTTCTGATACAGAATTTTCTCAAAATTGTCCAAAATCTGCTCTTCGGGTCTAGGCAGAAACGAGCCTCTCTATTTATTTGTCGGTATCCACACTGAAATATCGTTGAATATGCAGTAATGCTAGCGATGATAACCTGTCATTGTTCATTGATCGTACATTAGATTTCAAC
The DNA here is from genome assembly GCF_036588685.1 of Mytilus trossulus. Lineage (NCBI taxonomy): Eukaryota > Metazoa > Mollusca > Bivalvia > Mytilida > Mytilidae > Mytilus > Mytilus trossulus. The sequence goes on along the minus strand of NC_086379.1, from coordinate 38,828,036 downwards.
AGACATAGTACACTGATAGATCACCACGGTAGCACTCGCGAGATGTTATAAACCAGTGTACGTGTTTGCCATCGAGCGACCTCCCAATTGAATTCGTCAAAATTACATACCAGGTCAGTTTCGTATGTCTCACACAATGTTGAGATTTGCTCGTTTGTTATATTTCCTACAACACGAGGAAGCAGATACGGCACTAAGAAGCGATTTTCTGATTATACTAGACGCGACTCCACTCTCCAGTTCCATTATCATATGGTCTATCAACGCAAAATAAAATGAGACTTTCCAATACTGTTTTGGCGTGTTTGCAGGATGAGTGGCTCTGGTATTCCCTCGAACACATCGCCGTGGCCTAGTTTCAACGATATCGAAGGGTTTAAAGCTAATGACGATTGGTACATCTCATTCCAAACAGATAAACCGTACTCGTCTGTAAAATGTGCTCCGAAACTACATGTATTAGACTGAGTATAACAAATTCAAATCTTGTAAAAGATACAAGTTACAGTGTCCGATTTGTCATGCATGATCTCCAATAAAACTTCTATTTTGAAACCAAATGCCGTTATTTAATGACATTTCATCAATCAAAAAAGTGGCAACATGGTGTAAAATTTGATTTATAATTTTTTAATTTTGCAATATTTTTTTTGGCATGCCGAACCGATGTGCACGCAACTGCGTGTTGGCGTATAGGGAGCTACGCGCCTGGGTGCGGGTTTTTCTGTCTGCGTTGAAGACTCATTGATGGCCTTGAGCTGTTTTCTGCTCTTTGGTAGAATTTTTTGTCTTTTTGTAACATTCGTTATTTCGGTTCTCAATTTTATATTATATGTATGGCTTATGACACAGGGTAATTCGGCATGAATACAGAATCGAAACAGGTAGCGTGAGCACACGCAATCTCAATTATAGAGACGCATTTTAAAGAAAATGGAACGAACCAATGCTTATCAAACTTGATTGTATTAAGAATCGGGCACTAACGACTTACAGAATGGAATATCACGAAGGAAAGCATCGTATGGAGAAGTTAAGTCGATCTTTTTTTGCTCTTTGATCGGGTTGTTGCCTCTTTGACACACTCCCTATTTCTATTCTCCGTTTTATTTTCGGTAAATCGTACCTCTTGTGTAACTATATCTCCTTTGACAATACTGACTGCCGTTCCCCCAATTTGTAAGTGAAGTCCCTTTCCTATAAAACAATGAAAAAGTAGTAAATCACATATTTTTCGAATTCATAGCTTTTCTTTTATTTAAAAGGATCGAGAACATGATAAATTCTTATTTTCGTTTTTGATGTGTTTTGTTATTTGATTTTGCCATGTAGTTATGGACTTTCAGATTAGATTTTCCTCTAGGTTTAGAATTTTTGTGATTTTACTTTTTACACCCACCCAACCCCCAATGGCCAATGCTCACACTCAATCATAAAATATTTGCTCGGTGCCTGAATGGCCAAAGAAATGATAAGCAATGCAAAAATATATAAGTATTTTAAACTAATTCGGCACCGTGTGAACTACAGTTACTTTAAAAAAAAGATGTCCTTGACCTTATAATATTGGTATTTAAATGAATACAAAAATATAAAAGAAAATGGTTAACTGAGAAATTACGTCATATTTTTTTTTTAATAATGAAAAGTACAAAAGTACAGAGTTTGAAATTGAAATTATTTGTTTTAATTGTCATTTTCTAATTTCCTTTCATTTTGTTGTATTCTTCTATTCTTTTTATTTTCTTCTTTCTGGTTTTGTTTTGATATTATTAATAAGAAGATTTGTAGTGAACTTTTGATTTCTCATGTTCAATTTTATAAAATTGTGTTTTTTAAAGTATTTTTATAACAATACTTGTAATTAACTCTTAATAAACATTTTAGTATCATTATAAAATGGACTAAATGAATGTGTTCAAAATATTTATTTGTTATTATGTACCTTTCTTATAGCATACATGACAGATTTTTTTTTAAAATCAATATAAATTTGATAATTAAATGTCGGATATGGTCTTACCACTCATTTCAGTCAGATTTCATCATCATTATAATGCGTTTAAAATGTTGTTAGTTACCAATTTAACAAGGAAATAATATAAATATATCTGGAAATTTGTAAACTAAAAATAGAAAACTCTATTTTACTTTATTGATCTACTTAATTGTGAGGACCTATTCTTCGCTATATATAAAATTTGTTGTCAAGTCAGAAACAATAAACGAGTGATCGAGCTTCTTGTATTTCCAGCTACTTGCAATATCACACATGTTATAACAATCGATGACATCGATATAAACACAGGTTTGATAAACCACTGTCTACATAAGGAAATGCCTGTACCAAATTATGAATATGACTGTTGTATTTCATTGGTTTGGTGTGTTAACGCTTTAATTTTATAAGGACTTTCAATTTTAAAGTTCGTTATTTTTGTTATTTTACTTTTTACACAACACACTCATTATCCAGTGCTGGTCTTAAAGGTTGATAAGCTTCTCGTGTCCTTCACGGGCCCCAAACCCTTCGCCGAAATTTTGTAAGCCTCGCTCCGCTCGGTAAATGTGTTTGCCATTATTCTATTAATTAAGGCTAGTTACAGCCATCTATGCAGTTTTGAATTCAGAAGATTCACTTCGAGCATGTCCAGAGGACAAGGAAAGATTCTCATTTAATGGTACTTACTGACTTGACTATACATGTATTATTTATTCAAGAACAAAAAAATAATTTAGAAATTGTGTTATCAAATATTTCAAATATAATTGTGAGAATAATCAGTCCCTTGTATAAATGAAAATGAAAAAAATCATGCTTCAACAGTGCAGAAAATAAATTATCTGTGCCTTTAATCCACCAAAATAAATATCCGATTCAAAACAAGTCCTCCTGCCCCCCCCCCCCTCCTCAATAATATCAAATAGTCGTCCCCTTATATAAAGAAACTAGTCGTTTTCAAGCTCTCGAATCACAATGAAAGGATAATAATCGTTTTGCCTAATCAAACATTTTATATCAAAACACTGAAATCCAACGGCGTATTAAGTTTATAATTTACTTAACTTAGAATTTAAAGAAAAAAATTACGTGATAAACTCTATAACTATTTATAAAATTTTCAGAGACTATTGAACCATACTTTTTTGAACTTTGTTTGTTTGGTTTATATCAATAGAATAGGTGATGGCTGATAAACAGTAATGGCCGGTGGGTTATAAACGGTGTTTTTTACTACAACAACGCACATGTAAATATATAGTTGTAAGATTTAAGAAACTTTCACAATTATTTTTTTTTTAATATCTTTTTTTATTAATAAATTGACGATGTAAAACATGTTTAATATTTATAGACAAATGACAAACCAAACATATAATTAGGTCCATTTGCATCTATTGTAATCGTCATGTCATCTGTGAATCATTTATCTTCTTTGCAATTAATCAGCATTTAGTCTTCATATTCAAAACAATGTCAAGTTTAATTAAATCTTCTGCGCCATTTGAATTTCAGAGAATGTTTAACCGAAAAGAACCATTAAATACTTGTTGACAAACAACTTCGATCAATAATTCAAGTTAACACATGACATTGGTAAAATCTCTTTGTTCGAACAGTTTTATTATCTGGATAATGCACAACTAAGGTGTGCATTAACTACCACAGATATACGGCACAGTTCAAAAGTATATTTTACCTTAAGGGGTGGACCCTTGATTTTGAAAGGGGTGAATTTGATTTCTATAATATATCATTTTTATAATATTTTGTGTCACAATGTAAATCTTACCAGTGTTTCACAGACAAACCAGTAAATAATTATTTTTTGTAATTTCCTAAAAAAAAAAGAAACGAATTTAGAATTTTAAATGAAATAAAATCTGATTTTGATCTGTATATCTTTTTAATGAATATTTTGCAATCGAATTCATTGAATACCATTTTTAAGTCGGTACCGAAAATACGGGGTGCTGGACATAAGCTGCAGCTCAATTATTTAGATGTGACATGTCTTCACTACAAAAAAAAAGGAGGGGGAGGAGAAGTCAAAGATCAGAAAATGAAACATTGTTTTTGTGTTTACTTAATATTTTATTTTAAAATAAGTTACATTCTCCTCGGTAAATCTTCCTCTAAGCATATTATTGAGGGAAAATAAGGCAATTAATATATTCCCAATAACACTTGCAGTTAGGATTTTTAAAAAGTATGTAGCAAAATGAACTAAAACTGTAAAAGATGTAGGTTATATATAAATAAGACAGCAATCAAACGACAAAAACAAATAAATTACTTCTAGAGGGCAATAGGTAGTATAGTTTTCTACACAAGAAAGGTGTCTGCACAATATGTCTATTTCTTAATCGTCACTAATGTATATAAAAATGAATAAATTTAACAGAGACGATAAAAAAAACCCACCTAATCGATCATCAAATTGCAATTCTCAAAATAATGAAACAAAAAGCCTAAAAAGTTTATAATTTAATACTTACAAACCTTTAATTACATGAAAGCGTATTCCCCCCTTTGCCCTACTTGCATTGAAATTCGTGGCAGCGATAACCATTCGCTTGTTAAAAGCAGACAAAGAGAAAATTTAGTTTACACACTTTCTGAAATTTCAAACTGGTGAAATATTCCGTCAATGCTATCTTAAATCGCTAGGATACAGGACCAGACTTAAGCTTGCGAACAGTAGCTAGCAAACAATAAGCCAGCAAACAATAGGGAGATAAATCGAGAAAATAAGAAACAGAATAAGACAACAACGGCCATTAAATAAAAAAAATATTCAAAAAGGCAGAAAATCCGTTAAAATATAGCAATTTTAACTCAATTCTTAAATGGTTTTTATCCCATCTATTGATAAAACAAGTCACATCTCTTTTTAGGCTAATATTCAGTACCACAATAACTCTGAATCTATCAACGGATTATTTGTAGGTGTAGGCGGGCCACCAGTGCACCCTCTTCAATTTAGAACGTATGTAAAAGTAGTCATACCCTGTAAAATATAGCACCATTGATGTCCTTGTTTAATTAAACTAAAAGACACAGATGCAAAAACGAGATCGGCTTATTCTAGGGCTTCTAGAGAAAAATAAAGAGGTGTGTCACGGGATATGACTATATAGGTACTGTAGAGGAGAAACAGGCACTTCTTTTGTGCCAGTTACCGAAAGGCGCTACGTTAAAAAATCTGAAATAGAGCTCAAAATTTAAAAAAAATGACAAAAAATGGGGGGTAGGCCTATTTCAGGCCATCTAGAAAAATAATGAGGGGTGTTACGGGGTATGACTATAAAAATACTCTAGAGGAGAAACAGGCACTTCTTTTGCGCTAGGTATCGAAAGGCGCTATGTTTAAAAATCTGAAACTAGAGCTCAAAATTTAAAAAATGGCAAAAAACAGGGGGTGGCCTATTCCAGAGCTACTAGTAAAGAATAATGAGGGGTGCCAAGGGGTATGACTATAAAGGTCTTGAAGAGGAGAAACAGGCGCTTTTTGCGCTAGTTATCGAAGGGCACAATATTAAAAAATCTGAAACTAGAGCTCAAAATTTGAGAAAAAATAAAAGGGTCGGCCTATTTCAGGACTTCTAGAGAAACATAACGAGGGGTTTCACGGGGTATGACTATACAAGTTTTAAAAATGGTATTTCACATCCTTAATTTTATGGTAATATTGTTCTTAAAGCGAGGAAATCACTATGCGATCCTTGTTAACTCATCGAACCTTTAAACAAACTTATAAGTAAGGGTTATCGTACCAATATTGTAATTAGATCTCAGAATATAGTTCACATTGGCACTAATATTGATTTTGTCATTAGCAAATTAAAACATAACTAAATTTTATTATCTTTTGAGGTGAGATGTGTAGAGACACAGACACGTTTATTTTTATTTCTATAGAAGTCGCTCCTCAATATCCCACTAACTGTCGATACATTTATTTTTGGCATTGCACAAGTCATGTCTTCTTTGACTGTTAATGACGTTAAAATACTAAATCCCTGGGATGTGTTTTAGTTGATTTTAGTCTCTGATGCATGATTTTTTTTTATATTATTTATTAGTTTTGGCTTTTACCTAGCTGTCAGTAACTGCGAGTACTCTCAAATCGTATTTACTTGTTAATTCGACCTGTTGAAAATGGGAAATAAAAAGATAATTGATCGGAGAACAATAGTTTAACAAAATTATTTGACTCGCTACAGCTGTGTAAATGGTGAAAAAGATGTTCAAAGCAAGAGTATAGCCGAGAGAGGCATTTACAATTGCATGTATAACTGGGATTGTATAACTAAATGAAATATAGCTTAGTTATATTCCAAAAATGAATCTTGCAAGTAGCCCTTGAAGTGGTATATAGAAGGGGGATTGAGGCTACAAACTTGAAGTGGGGATGTTGGAAATAAGATTATAAACAGTGGGGGTAATAAAATACACGGAACAACAAAGATGGGATCAGGAGAAACAAAGAGAAGAGAAATTTCGGGAAAGCACACCGTGTCACCCCGAACTTCTCACGTACAATTTAAAAAACAGTGTTTTTTACTCTTTTTTTTTTTTGGGGGGGGGGGGGGGGGGGGGGGAGGTGGGCATTATATTGAAAAATCTCTCACCTTTCACTCAAAATATGGATAACTTTAGGTCAAGGGGTCGATAATTCTCTTTGACAGCTACAGACAATATTATTTTTTTTTAGCAGGAAAAAAATCCTTTGCGTTAACTTGAAATGCACGAGTCAAGTTTGTTTTACAAGTAATTTTTTCTCTCTTCTTAAATAAAATGTATAACAAATATGGGATATATATATATATACATTGATGGCGATCCGATGGATACATCTGTTGTAGGGTTGTCACTGACTCAGACGTACTTATGAATATTACTATTTTCTGTGACTGTATCTTACATTAATTTGTAGGATACTTTACTATAGATAATTTAGCTGATCTGTAACAACAACATCTTCATGCCTTATATATCATGTACTGTAGTACGCCGCTAGATTAAACTGACGTTGAAAGGTAACACATGCCCACTGAAAGCTCTTTTTTTGAGAGCCCATGTGGTCGTGTGGTCTAGCGGGACGGCTGCAGTGCAGGCGATTTGGTGTCACGATATCACAGTAGCATGGGTTCGAATCCCGGCGAGGGAAGAACCAAAAATTTGCGAAAGCAAATTTACAGATCTAACATTGTTGGGTTGATGTTTAGACGAGTTATATATATATAAATATATGAGTTTTGTTAATTATTCGTTATCCACATTGGACTATATATACCAGTATGACGTGTATGAAGAAAACAACAAATTAATTTCAATTACCAGTAACAAGATTAGGCCCTAACACTAAAGATTACAAACATGTGCTACCCCCTGGTGCTGCTTAAGGTAATATTACACGCACACACAAATATTATAGTGACACGCGCATTGTATTGGCCGGACAAAAAGTCCTGGTAATATTCGTCCGGCTAGCCGGACAAATAGCAACTGCCTTTTTCGATTGAGTTAAAACTGCCAATTGATATTTTATCGTGTGTTTTTCTATGTTGTATTGTTATGCTATTGTTTCAGAAAAAGGGAGAAGGTTTGGATCCATTAAAACGTTTAATCCCGCTGCAAATGTTTGCACCTGTACAGAGTCAGGAATCTGATGTACAGTAGTTGTCGTTTGTTTATGTAATATATACGTGTTCCTCGTTACTCGTTTTTTCATATAGATTAGACCGATGGTTTTCCCGTTTGAATGGTTTTACACTAGTAATTTTGGGGCCCGTTAAAGCTTGTTGTTCGGTGTGAGCCAAGGCTCCGTGTTGAAAGCCGTACTTTGACCTGTAATGGTTTACTTATTTTTTAATTATTATTTGGATGGAGAGTTATCTCATTGGCACTCACACCACATCTTCCTATATCTACTTGTAGTGGAGAAACAGACGCGTGTTTTGCGCAATGTATCGAAAGGCACTAGTATGTTCAAAAATCTAAAACTAGAGCTCAAAATTTGAAAAAAATGGCAAAAAAAAAACCAGAGGGTCGACCTATTTTAGGGCTACTAGTAAAAAACAATAAGGGATGTCACGGGGTATGACTATAAGGTTCTTAAAGAGGAGAAACAGGCGCTTATTTGCGCCAGGTATCGAAGGGTGCTAAATTCAAAAATCTGAAACAAGTCTTAGAGCTCAAAATTTGAGAACAATGACAAAAAATAGGGGGGTCGGCCTATTACAGGGCTTCTAGAGAAAAATAATGAGGAGTTTCACTGGGTATGACTATATAGGTCTTGTAAAGGTGAAACAGGCGCTTCTTTTGCGCAAGGTATCATAAGGTGCTATGTTAAAAAATCTGAAACTAGAGCTCAAAATTTGAAAAAAAAATGGCAAAAACAGGGGGTCGGCCTATTCCAGGGCTACTAGTGAAAAAAAATAGGGGTGTCACGGGGTATGACTAAAGGTTTTAAGGAGGGAAAATATGCACTTCTTTAATGCCATGTTACGAAGGGCGTTATGTTCAAAAATCTGAAACAAGAGCTCAAAAATTGAAAAAAAATACAAAAAAATAGGGGTCGGCCTATTCAAGGTCTTCTAGAGAAAAATAATGAGGGGTGTCACGGGATATGACTGTACAAGTCTTGAAGTAGAGAAACAGGCGCTTGTTTTGTGCAATGTATCGAAAGGCACTATGTTTCAAAATCTGAAACTAGAGCTCAAAATTTGAAAAATAGCAAAAAACAGGGGGTCGGCCTATTCCAGGACTACTAGTGATAAATAATGAGGAGTGTCACGGGGTATGACTATAAAGATCTTGTAGAGGAGAAACAGGCGTTTTTTTGTGCCAGGTTACGAAGGTCGCTATATTTTCAAAATTCTGAAACAAGAGCTCAAAGTTTAAGAAAAAAATACAAAAATAGGAGGGTTGGCCTATTCCAGGGCTTCTAGAAGAAACTAAGACTTGTCTTGAATATGTTATCAATATATGAAATAACAAGTTGTGGTTTGATCGTCAATTTATATTCAGGATAATAATCGAAAAACAAATTACAGGTAAAAAAATTCAGGTAAACTACAGATAATATACCATTTTTCCGCGCAAATGTAATACGTGTCATTTTTAAAATCCGCGTAAATGAAGGCCGCCCCCTATTTATCATTCAATTTGTTTAGCATAAGCGATAACTATATTTTAACATGTTTCTCTGACTGCTAAAGGGAAAAAGAGTTCGAATTATATACTTGCTAGTGAATAATTTAGCAGCGTTGTTTCTTGTTTAGCCAGAATTAAACCACATTGGCTGATAATAGCGAATTTTTATTTCATTTATTTCCTTTTATCATTTATTGAACGGTACCGGTTACCGTGAAAAATCGGCAGTTTTATTTGATTGTTTTCTTTAATTTTTCTCTTTACTTAAAATATTTCAGAAACTCTAATTACTAAGGACAATGACAGAAGAGCAGGAACAACAAGAAAATTTTTACAGACATTCGACAGTTATAGTCGATGTAACTAAAGAATCACTTCAACAACTTATTGAATATTATTTGACAAACCAAGGCATCACATACGAAGACTTCATCAGAAAGATCCAACATGATCTCTACCATCTTTGCTACAACTACTATCCGTGCTGTAGTTGCCCTACTGGCACACCTTCACACTCAAAAGGCAGTAGGGTGCTCCATCCGCCACAACTGACATTATTCACAGATTCGGCTGGGGTAAAACTGCCATGCCACAACCCGACTAGTAAATCGGCGCCAAACTGTTGTTGTCCTGTAAAAGGAAACATCACTATACAAGAGCTTGATGTGACTCTAGCTCGAGTTATTTTGATAAATTTCCTAGTCCCTCCTACTTCCGTTGAAAGAAAAGCAATTGGTGATCTTGTCAAGATAAGAAATGAATCTGCGCATGCCAAAAAAGGAAAAATGGCAAATGAAGAGTATAACCAATCTATTGAACAAATCTCAAAGTCCTTACTGATCATTGCAAATATATATGGGAAAGAAACAGAAACTAAACAAAGACTGTTTGAAGTGTGTAGACAACCATTTAACCTTTGGATTTATATGAAATTGCAGACAATATTACTTGAACAGATAGAGAGGGACGACGAACTGAAGAAAATCCAATTAAAGGTAAATTAACGATTATAATACTAACGATATACATTTTTTTTGTAGTACTTAGACATTTGTTTAATGCTAATTTATTTTGTTTCTTTTACAATTACTGAAATTATTATATTCATTTAGTTTAGTAATTGAAATAAAAATAGTTTTATTTTGTAAAATGCGGTGTATACCAGCACATTTCTGTTTATGCATGCACGTGTAAGTTTACATGTTGACAAAAAATGAGATATACAAGTAATATCAGAAGCAATGTTTACAATTTTTTTTCGAACTGTTTGCGGAGTTTCCTTGAAATTTTGTCAGACTTTACTAATTGAATTTCAAAGATGCCCTTGCAAATAAACTACTCATAGATACCAGGATTAAATTTTGTATTTACGCCAGACGCGCGTTTCGTCTACAAAAGATCAATCTCCAAGTCGATTTCAGACGGCTTGATCTCTAAATGATCAATTGCAAACGAAAGAAACCTCTATAATTTTTTTGACGATGAGCGACTAGTTATGTTGGTCTTAGGAAACTTAAATGGAATCATTAAAGGCGGTATACAAGTTGTTTGTAGGTAGTCATGTGCTTCAATTAGCCTGATTGCTTTGTATTATACTATTCGACAGGAACATGTAGTCCCAACATTGTACTATCAATTGTTCGTTTAACTGCAAATTCTTTAACGTTGCAATTTTGGGTTATTTATCATGTATTCTGTACATATATATTTACTTTTAGATACTTGAAAAACTCACAAAAGACCAGGACAATATTCCAGGAGGTATGCATATATATTAAAATTTGCACTCAATACATGCATATACTACACGAGACTACATTTGTTTGCACCTGTCCTACGTTAGGAACCGTTTGTTGATGTGGTTCATAAGTGTTTCGCGTGGTTTTTATATAGATGAGACCGTTGCCTTTCTTGTTTAAATGGTTTTACACTAGTAATTTTTGGGGCCCTTTATAGCTTGCTAATCGGTATGATCTAAGGCTCCGTGTTAAATTCCGTATTTCGACCAATACTTATTTACTTTTATTAATTGTGATTTGATGGAGTTTTATCACATTGGCACTCAAACTACATCTTCTTATGTCTATGTTAATTAGGGTAAAACTTCTGCATAAGTTAACTCATGGTATAATACTTTACCGTGCACGTACGCGTGGTGCCTAAGTATTAATTATTCATACTATATAAAAAGTTGGAAAAGACTACCGTGATCCACTTGAATATCGTGGTATAATCAATCATTATTTATTACAGTCACGTTAGGCTCTATGTTTTTTTTTATTTATCTATGGTACTATTAGAACGATGCTACCAAACCTTGTCTACACAACGTACGTATGATCTAAGACTAAGTTGTTTTATATTCTATAATACTTAGATAATTGAAAACATGATGCAAAACTGAGGAGTCTACAGTTTCCCAAGTTCCTTATCATTTTGATAAAATTTGCATGCAGGTTTATAATATGATTTGCATGTCATGCTTGTCTTTATAAAGTGTCATGATTTTAAGATCCAATGCACAATCATTTACCAATCGAACAGTTAAAAAAAAATCTTTTCTTCTTGTAGAATCTGTTTCCATAGACAATCTGCTTGATGGTGCCACAGCTGTGCCAGGTTCTTCTCTAGGAAACAACACCACATTGTCCTCAATAATGCCTCGAAACTATCACGTCGTGTTTGGCATTGAGGTAGAGAACTTGACGAAATATAAATTAGAAAACTCCGAGACCTACTTGACTAGTGGGGAAATTTCAATACCAGCTTCAGACATTCGTCCGGGATACAAAGAGGCAATGGTATATACTATAAGGTTTTATATTTATAACTCCTTTTAGCTCACATGGCCCGAAGGACCAAGTTAGTTTTTTCATAACTTTGCGTCCATCGTCCGTCGTCGTCGTCTGTTAACTTTTACAAAAATCGTCTCCTCTGAAACTACTGGGCCAAATTAAACCAAACTTGGCTACAATCATCATTGGGGTATCTAGTTTAAAAAATGTGTACGGTGACCCGACCAAACAAGATGGCCGCCACGGCTAAAAATAGAACATAGGGGTAAAATGCAGTTTTTGGCTTATAACTAAAAATCTAAACATATAGAGCAAATCTGACGTCCTAAAATTGTTTATCAGGCCAAAATCTATCTGCCCCGTAAATATCAGATGAATCCGACAATCCGTTATTGGGTTGCTGCCTCTGAATTGGTAATTTTAAGGAAATTTTGCTGTTTTTGGTTAGTATCTTGAATATTATTATGGATAGAAATAAACTGTAAACGACAACAATGTTCAGCAAAGTGAGATTTACAAATAAGTCAACATGACCGAAATGGTCAGTTGACCCCTTTTGAAGGTATTGCCCTTTACTGTCAATTTTTAACCATTTTTCGTAAATCATAGTAATTTTTACAAAAATTTTCTCTGAAACCAAAGGGATAAATCAATCCAAACTTGGCCACAATCATCTTTTGGGTATTCAGTTTTGAAAATGTGTCTGGTGACCCGGCCATCTTACCAAAATGGCTGCCACGGCTAAAAATAGAACATAGGAATTAAATGCAGTTTTTGGCTAATAACTAAAAATTAAAGCATTTAAAGCAAATCTGACAAAATGAAATTGTTTATCAGGTCAAGATCTATCTGCCCTGAAATTTTCAGATGGATTGGGCAACCGGTTGATGAGTTTCTGCCCTGAATTGGTAATTTTTAGGAAATTTTGCCGTTTTGGTTATAATCTTGAATAATATTATAGATAGAGATAAACTGTAAACAGCAATGATGTACAGCAAAGTAAGACCTAAAAAAATAATCAACATGGCCAAATGGTCATTAAACCCCTAAGGAGTTACTGTCCTTTATAGTAAATTTTCAACAATTTAAATTTTTAACAATTTTCATAAAATTTGTAAATTTTTACTAACATTTTCCACTGAAACTACTGGGCCAAGTTCATTATATATAGAGATTATTGTAAGCAGCAATAGTGTCTAGTATAGTATGATGTTTAAACACATCACCATCACCAAAAAACACAATTTTGTCATGAACCAATCTGCTTCCTTTGTTTAATATTCACACAGACCAAGGTGAGCGACTCAGGCTCTTTAGAGCCTCTAGTTTTCATATATCTCCATTCCTTTTATCATACATATACTACATCAATACCTGGCCTGAATAATAAGAGAAAATCTTATATCCAAGTTGTACCAGGTGTCAGTATATAAATAACACATAGCTGAGAGGGTGATAGAGCAGAATGGTACCCAGAAAAACATTGTCACCCGCTCATGTGATAGAGTTAAATAACACCCTCGTATTAGCCAATCAAATTATTGTATTTTAGCGTGAAGTATAATACATCAACAAACAACATATGTGTGTGATCTCTGCTGAAACTTATTTAATCTATGTGAATACCTTTATTTTTCTGCGGCTATTATAAGTTATATGGTTCGCTACTGAACCCCTACGGATCCATAGAGGCTGAATACTTGAAAAGAAAGTTAAGATTTGGTTGCTTAAATAGGGAATCACTGAAACGTGACTGAAGCGGGCCCCTCTTAGTCAGTCAGTGGGCCCCAATTTACGAAAATTCCTGGATCCGCTACTGTATGTGCATACATTGCTAGGTCCAATTGTGCTCTTATGTATACAGTTTAAATGGAGAAAAGATTTAAAAAATCAATAATTTTGTAAGATTTACATGCATTTACATTTTGGTTTATCTGACATCGATCTCATTTTTCCGAACATGTTGAATTCATGTGAAATTTGTAGTAAAGCTTCATTTTTGGACTATCGACCTTAAATCAGTAGAGAAGGCAAGCATTTCAGCGTGTGCACGCTTGTTAAGATGTAAAGACCGAGTAATTATATGAAACTCCCACATCATTTTTTAAATATTCTCCCCTCCTCCAGCCTTTACGATTACAAAAAAAACGAAACTTTATTATTAATTATTTTACAGGTTGCAACGAAGAAACCATATTGGCCTGCATTTGGAATATGCGGAATCGTGTCGTGGCTTATCAGTGGTTGCAACCGACGTCTGGTTATTATGTTCACGTTACCATGGCCTGCATTTCTAAACTATATGAAATACACCAATAAACTTTCCGTTGGTATATCCGACGTCGGTATCACTGACCATGATAGCAAATGGCACAAAGTTATGAAAAAACTAAATAACACGTACCCCGGACTTAACTTCAAAACTGAAGAATATATCAATTCCACAAGACCGGTGAAAATCGCAGATGAAACGTTCCAAGTGGGTGGAATTATGGGAACAGGTCATCAAATCGAGGCTAAAATAGTCTTTAAACCAAATAACGTGGATAATTTGGCACAGAATCTAAAACAAGCTGAGACAAAGTTATAAATGAAATTTATATGACTCTTTTTATTATGTGATGCATTCATTTTTTTCACTGATTTTTTTTGTACATTCTGAACATTGTCTTGAAAAGTATGTAAATGTAATAAAAGTGTCTGCAGCATTTAATTGCTTGTCAATTGAAACAGTACGGTGTAAAAACAAACAGTAATGGACATTGTACAAATGTTATACTTGTTGTTATATTTAAATTGTAAACGTTTTTGAGACATCAACCCAATGACAAAAGTGAATACGGGATACCGAGAGGACACACTTTAGTCAGTTTAATATAAAAATGAAGATGTGGTATGATTGCCAATGAGACAACTATCCACAAAAGACCAAAATAACACAGACATTACAAAATGTAACAACTATATGTCACCGTACGGCCTTCAACAACAAGCAAAGTCCATACCGTCGACACTGAACCTGAGACTGATTCTTAACTACAACATAATGCAGTATAGAAATTAAACAATACAATTTCGGTCCAATGATTTTTTTTGAATTAAATTTATGTTATTTCGAAACTGCTGGGGGACGTATCGTCTACGAGGGTATCACCAAACTAGTAGTTAGTACTACAGTGCTGACATGAATATCAATCATATGGTCGTTTTTATAAGTTATTCGACATATTTCAGGATGTTCTTAACCGAGGTTTAGATTACCATAGCCTTATTTGGTACAAAGTTTTGGAACTTCGGATCCTCAATGCTCTTCAATTTTATACTTGTGCGGCCTTCTTACTATTTTGATTTGAGCGTCACTGATGAGTCTTATGTAGATGTAACGCCGCCGGTCTGGCCTATCAAAAAATATAAAGCCTGGTACCTCTAATTACAACTATAACTAAAAAAAACTAAAATTAAAAATAAAAGCATTCGAACAGCAACTGTGCAAAGAAAGGCTTATTCACACCAAAGACTATAAAATTGATAGTAAATGCTTTTTCCCGTTTGAAGGTTTTACATTGAAAACTTTGTGGTCCTATCCTTTATTGCTTGTTGCTCGTTGTGAGCCAAGGCTCCGTGGTAAGGGCCGTGCATTGACCTATAATGGTTTACTTTTTTAAATTGTTATTTGGATGGAGAGTTGTCTCATTGGCACTCTCATCACATCTTCCTTTATCTATATACAAAAAAAAAAAACGGGAAGCGATTTATACTAGTATATTCATGTACATTTAAAAACTTTAGTTGCTCAATACTCATCAACTTTGTATTTGTTTGGGTTCAGAACTATTTTGATATGAGCGTCACTGATGAGTCTTATGTGACGAAACGCGCGTCTCGCGTACTAAATTATAATCCTGGTACCTTTGATAACTATTTAGATCCAACATGAAAGTTTGAATGCAATACACTTTTAGCAGCGTTAAGTATTTTTATCAATAGAACTGTTGTGCACATCCGTTCATGGCACATACCATGAGCAATATTCTTCGGATTTTTATTTCGACTGTAAATCAAACCTATGCACTGCCACAATACATGGTTTTTATATTAATTAATTTGTTGCGTTTTGGCTCGAACTAAGACGAACAGTTACAATGTACTATCACATACTATCAATCTCTCAACTCAATTAAGTGCATATCACTATAATGTTTTCCTGATCATATGCTTATTATCATTGATTCACATGGTACGGATGAATTGAATCAAACACATTTTTTCGGGCCATTATGTTTGAAATTTAGTCAAAAAGGCAAAACAATTGAATGTTTCCGTTATGAAAGTTATGAAAAGTACTTTATATTTTAAAGTGCTTAATTTATTTTAGATTTTTATTCATTTATATTATGTATATTTTGAAGTAGAAATCATTTGGTTCCATATTCCACAAACAGTGAGTACTATGTAAACATTCAATCGACATTAAATACCCAATACTTATTATATTTCAATCCGGGATGACAGATGACATTATTTAATTTCGAAGCTATCCGAAATCTGTCTAGATATCAGTTCCAATAATAATTTGTATGATTTTGATTATATGAATGCGCACATATTGATTATTCCTAGTAAGAACAGATAGAAGTTTTGAGGTCATAGTAAGGAATAATACACGTTTCCCATATATTGGTTTAAGATATGTTTTGATAATCAGTAAATACTGATCCATATTAAATTGAAACAGTTGAGTGAAAGGCATCACATTCATAGTATCAAACCCATGAATGTGCATATTACTATTTTTCAGATCTATTTAAAATAGCAGTAAGATGATGTTCCGGAGACTTTTGTTTTATCACTGCATATCACTGATTTCTGCGGTATTAAACTCAAATAAAGGGAACTGTCCAAAGATTTGTAAATGTGGACTTAGTAAACAAACCACTCAACACAATTTCATTTCAACATGTAATGGCAAATTGCATACTACCAAGATGAATTTTATTCCAAAATTTCCTCCAAAAACAGTAGAAGTTATTTTTATATACAATCACTTACCAAACGTGTCAAGGAATACATTTAGCAATATAACACATTTAAGACTGAAAAATTTGGATTTGCAAGGCAATTCAATCAGTGCTATTCAAAATGATTCTTTTACTAGTTTTATTTACCTGCTCAAACTAGATCTTTCAAGGAACAACATAACAGAAAAGGATGCAATGAACTGTTTTAAAAATTTACCAAAAGGTATACATGGTATACAACGTTTAAGATTAAACCATCTTCTCTGGCATCCAGTCGAAGGATTATTTGATGGATTAAATAATAGTAATGTGACAAGGATAGAGTTGAGCCATAGCTACTTAACACCATTTGAAGGACGATGGTTTTCAGGTCTTAGACAACTGAAGTCGCTGGACATTTCATGGAATTCAATTAAAGATTCGGATTTTAACTTGACTGGACTCCCTAACATACAAGATATAAACCTAGCTGGCAACTGGTTTAATATAATTCCAGATTTTTGTCAGTTTGGTTTAAACAATATTGCAAATTTACATATGTCTGACACAAAGCTTTATACCATTAACCATTTGAGAAACTATTCTTCGTGTCTGCAAAATCTCAAGAATTTATATTTGAGTGGACTTTCAATAAGGATAATACCAACAAACATATTTTCAAATCTCAAATCCTTAAAAGAGCTTACAATGAAGCAGATGTCTACACAGTTTAAAAAGATTCATAAATACGCCTTCAACAGTTCCTCTCTAAATATTTTAACATTCTGGCGAGCAGACGGCTTTCTGTTTACCTCGAAATCGGCACAACAAGGAATGTTTGATCCTGATTCATTGTTTGACTACAGTAAAAATTTAAAAGAACTTGATCTATCTAATAATAAAATAGATTTAATATCAAATAAAATCAGATTGATGTTCAAACCTCTGAAAAAACTAAAGAAATTATGGATGGAATCAATATCTCTATCATACATGCCGAAATACTTTTTACCGTTATTCCCTTCACTGACTTTTATTTCATTTGAGAACAATAAAATTCCCCCTTGGAATTATGGCCATTCTGTGTTTAATGGTGTTCGAAATTTGAGGATTGTTAATCTAAAGAACAATAAGATCAGCATGATTTATGATACTTCTTTCCCGTTGGCTCTGTTGAACAACTTGACCTCATTAAAGCTCATGTTTAATCGGTTTAGCTGCACATGTGACCTTCAGTGGTTTAGAAATTGGATGAAACATACCCGTGTAAATATTACTGGAAATAATACTTATAGATGTGAAACTAGCAAAACGAAGGTTGTTGATTACAATCCCGGTTTTATAGAATGTCACATTTTGTCAATTTCCTTATCAATCGGATTTGGTGTCACTTTTGTTTTGATCGTAACTATAACCGGTTATATCTGTCGATGGCGTTTCCGGTTCCAGTTGTACAAACTTCGTTCACTCCGTAAACAGTACAACGAACTAGTCAACAAAGATGATTTCGTATATTCTGCGTACGTAGTTTATTGCTACGAAGATTTCACATGGGTAAAAAGAAGCCTCATTCACGAAATAGAAGAAAAACAAGGTTATAAGTTATGTATTCCACACAGGGATTTTGAATTAGGAAAAGTGTTTGCAGATAACATTGTTGAACATATGCATTTGAGTGAAACAGTAATACTTGTTCTTTCGAATAATTTTGCCAAAAATGAGTGGTGCTTATTCCAGCTTGCTGTTGCTAAAAACAAATTAACAAAACTTGGAAAATTATCCATTTTTCCTTTATTACTCGAAGAAATAGAATTTAAAAACATGAATTCTGCGCTATATCACCTTTTGAAAATGTCGAGCTATGCAGCATGGGACAATGATGACAATGCACAGAAACTTTTCTGGGATCAAATAAGAGATCGCCTTAGTTGAACTATTAAGTGTTTGTCCAATGGACGATTTTGAAGCAAGGACTTTGTTGTTTCAACAGAGACAGAAATCATTAGTGAAATAATAAAAAGGTTTCATAATCCTAAATCACTGTCGGATTTAAAATTGTAAATAAATGTGCAAATACAACTTTCAAGTAATTTATTAGTAATTTTGAAATGTGCAGTTTTTAATGTTTAAAATATATTGCTAATGAAATTAAAAAAATTATATAGAGGTATTTTCCTAATTGTAAGATTAAAAATGCTGTGATATCTTTCAAAATATATAACTAAAGACAGCAATAGTATACTACTGTTCGAAATTCATAAATCGATTGAGAAAAAGACTAATCCGGGTTACAAAGAGTTTGTAAAATGTGTAAATACTGATAAAAAGAATGCTGATTACTGACTGATTTTCGTTTTCAAGGGTATGTCAAAAAGAAAACGACGAAAATGAAAGAACTTTAGTGCGAATGCCAGCTGGTATATAACCTACAGTTATATACATGTATACACTTACAGACTTAATAGACAGTCTACTTTTTATTCTTTCAAAAGTTTTTTTCATATCAGAGGTTTTGTACCAGATAACCAAAATCAGCAAAGAGTACTGCATTGTTAAAAAAGTATGATAGTAAAACTACATACAGACCAGTTAACTTTATCAATGACAATACAAGCGCCACAACCTTAAAGACGGTATAAGTACCCTCGTCCACTTGCGGGTGTTGTCTGATAAAAACAAATGTATACACATGGAAAAAAGTATTGCAACACCAAATTGGAATTGAAATTAAAAAAAAACACTCTTTATTTTTTTCTGATATAATTTGTTAAAATAGAACAAGTTAGAACACTATTTCAATATCACCTGAGTTTGATCAATAATTATCGACTCGATAAGTTTTTATCTGCACATGCAGCTAATGTACCCGTACACAGCAACACATGTGTTTTTATCCTCATTGTTTTCAAAACTTTAAATTACCAAGTTTATAAAGTTATGTGATTGACACCTTAAAATAGGTCCTCCACAACTCATAACCGCAGCAAGATGGCAGATTATCAGCATGAGAGAGGCAGGAATGTCGTTGTGACAACTGCACGTATTGTCGGTCACCACTTTTCCACTATTAGTCGTTAAGAGAATAAAAATCAGGCAATAAACGATATAAAAGACTATCCGAGATCAAAAAGACCCCCTATGCCACCTGCTAGGGGAAATCAGGCATGATGAAGCTTAATCAGAAAGAAACCCATTGCATACAATGCAATCCTAAAAAGAGAGGGGTGGTCATATAGGAGCCTTTTAACAATAATTATTCGAGATTGAATCATCTCTACTGGTTATTGTGCGATAAGACCTTTTCAGGGACCTTTGCTTACGAACAGACACACAGTTATCCGTATCCAATGTAGTGCAGAGCTCGCCAAAATTGGAAATAAGCATCGTGAAGGAAGATCCATTGTTCAAATGGAATTCTGTTTATCTTCCTTGGCCTAATCATAGGCCGGATTTGAACCATATCGAGGATGTATGGGACACTATTGCGCGTAATGTGCACAAAAGGATACCCCAGTCCAAACACTTGATGAAATAAGCAATGCCCTTCATCAGATATGGTTGCTGCTACCTAAGCAACAAATTAGTCGATGTATGGCAGAAATCATAAGACGTTAAGTGGCGGTTGACCTTAATTTTAAAATGTCTGACATTGTAAAGTTCGACTACAGTAAAAGTTGTAAAATGCAGTTTTTTGTACAAAAAAACACCTCATTTTGTTTTTAAAATTGTGGTTAGATAAATCATTTTTTTTTCAAACATTTTTTGTTCGTTCAAATGCCAATGTAATCATAAACTATGTTTCAATATTATTTTACAAATATTTATCATATTCCATCCAAAATAAAAGGCTGATTATTCAAGTTTTAAAAAATCAAGGTTTTGCAATACTTTTTTCCATGTGAATGTATAAAAAAAGAAACGTTACTTTGCTTTTTGAGTAAAATTTTTTTAATATATTAGTTTGTAATATTTTCACGATTAAAACTAATGCCCTGAATAATTTATTCATGATCATTTAGTATTTTTTTTTTTAAATTCGAAGATAACTTTACGCCATTTTCCGATTTCAAACAAATACGCATTTTTTTCAACCATTTACCTTTATAGAGATGGAACTGAGTTGTCCTTTTGATCATTAAATGTATCGAGCACTATTCAATGTCTCTAGAATGACTTTTGAAAGGTGCCAAAGACTCGTCTTAGAGATATTAGCACAACATTTTAACGTCCCCGAGGTTGCAAATCACGTGAAACGAAGTTATGTGAAGATTGGAAAATCCGCATTATTCATCTCCGTAATCGATTTGGAGAAACTCATGGAAGAAACAAAAATAGGCTATATGCGCAAAACCGACTTCATCTAGGCAGCCTAAGAGCTCGTCGTTCGTTGAAGTGACCTATCCTTTCGCAGAATCGAAGGATGTCGCGAGTTAAATGGAGAGGGTACGGATTCGATGAAATAGATTAACATGGAAAGAAATCCTTTCTACCGCTGAATCGAAATTCAACTTGACATTTATTGACGGCAGAGACATGGTCTATCGCAGGTGCAAGGCATGCTTTCTGATGCGTGCGTACAGGAAACAAATTGGCCTTTGGGTTGCGAATTAATGGTATGGGATGGATAACCTACCAGGAACGCCCCGATCTGACAATAAGTGAAGGAAAACAAAATGCAAATAGGTATAGGAACGAAATTATGGCTCCACTCGTTCTCCCGTTTCTCCGAAGGCATCGTTATACTACATTTTTAACAGAAAACGCCCGTTGTGAACACATTTTAATAAGTTTTGGAGAACAATCGCATTCGAGTGTTGCCGTGGCCAGTAATGTCTTCAGATTATCGCCAATGGGACATCTTTGGGACGAACTTGGACGACTCACCAAAAAAAGCCCAAATCCATCGGAAACGCTCATCCAACTTGAAAAGCACTTTTCAGGGAAAATAACAACAGAAAGGGTCATTGATAAAAAGGGACGATCAAGGGTAGTTTCTTCAGATACTGGAACATGACTGACCACAATATCACCATCCTAAAAGCTCTGAGGGCCAGTTCGGATGCTGTAATGAAATGTTGGTTCATTCAAAAGCACGTATGAAACGGATATAAAATGGATGCATATAGAATATGATGCAGCAATAAAAGAACGTGAGAAAAAATAATGAACAAGCTGGACAAGTATGACCACAAATTCAAACATGCAGAACCATTGATTTGTTAACTTCACGAAAATAAAACGGCAGCTGAGATCCAGGTAATGAATGTTTGGTAAGCAAAACAAGAAGAACAAGAAAGAGAAATTGAATAGATTCACGGAGTAAGATGTGTTGAGACAAACTAGAGTAGATATCGAAACCTTAAAAATTGAGGGTAATACGTTGCATCATACTCATACCTCTCGTAAATACCACACACATGGTGTTTACTATGTGCCGCACTCAATGTAATGTCACGTCACTTTGACATCTTTCTATGATTAATACATGTCTCACATAGTTAAGAAGTCCTTTATTTCTATTTTAAGAAAGGAAAAGTAATACAAAGCTTCAAGCCATTTGTTCCGGAAATGAACGAGCTCTTACAAGACTTTAGAAGAATTTTGGATACATAACTGTATAGTTTCGATGTAAAAATTGAGGTATTTTAGATTCATAGTCACAAAAAAGTGATATTTATATAGGTCATCATGATAAAATTGCAGAAGATTACTCGTATAAAAAGGTGGTGGAAGAGATTTAGCAAACAAATCAGTAAATGTTCGTTAAGATTAAGAAATCCGTCAAATTAGATTTTTTTTATTCAATCCTCACAATCATCTAGTTATAACTTACCCGTCAATACTATCGTTTTTTTCAGGTAGCCATGTTACTGCCTCTAATACACCAATACATGTCATAATTTTACCTATAGACAATGTGTACCCGCAAGTCACTCCTCTCAAAAGCACCGGCACGCCAATTAAAATAATGCACGTCGACATCTCTTGTTTAATAGAATGCAGCATATATTCATAGTAGTTACCCTGATTTATCAGAGAAAACCGCTGAATCCTTGGTTATTAGTAGTAACCTTGACATTCTCATAACCTTTACAGTCTTGGAGAATCATCAAGAATAAAGACCTTCTAGAGATGTTAGTTTAAGCATAGTTAATTTAAGTGTATTTGGAAACAAGTTATTATGAGTTAAATTAATCATACCCCTTTCTTTTTTTATTGTGCGAGTGCTGTATTAGCCTGCTCTTTTTTGGCAGCTAACAAGTTATCTTTTACGTGCAAGTGGTATGGCTCTCTTTTAACACGTGATCAGTCGCGTATCCTTCCGACAGACTATCGTTGTTCCAGAAGACAATACTCGCAAATGGTGTAAAGGAAGAGCCGCAAATTTGGTCCCTGAAATTGTCTCCCAGAAACGGAGATGGAACCACGAACCTTTGTGTATGAAAATAGAGGTTGTGACTCCATGTCTTATTGTTTGAACCAAGAAATAAATGACTGATAATACCTTTCCATTCATCCAAGAGATCCTTTACATCACCCCGATTATACGATTATAGATGCGATACGAGGTATTCAGAAGTTCGGGAACCCTGTTTTTCCTCATTGTTAAAATTCTGGAATTGGTAATCACGCGGAACTGACCCTGCTGTATAGTTAGTATGTTTGCATACAAGTTACACTTCACCTTATTTTCTTCATATTTCTTATAAGTTGCGGTCACAAGTCGATCTCTGTTTGGTGGTGTTTTTGTTGGTTAATGAGATCATCTAAAGTACCAATCACGCAAGTGCGAATATATTTGGCTTTAAAGTATTTGTTCATCTTCACTATCATGGTATGATCTCAGTGGTCGAGAAAAACTCGAGTTTCCTCAAATTTTGCGGGATCGATAGAGTAGACATCAACGCCGTGTTTTATACATAGTACTTTGATCTTTTTGTTGTTGAATTCGGTAATCTTTTCCGTCCATAATTTTATGAAACTGCTTAACTTGAATATGGTATGAAAAGCAACCTGGATCATCACAACTTCTTGGTCTTGGGCGGCACTTAGTCAAATTGGCAAGTAAAACATAAATGATGCGAAGAATACACGTGAATTCTTTATTCTGTTGAAACAGAACTGTAATCCAAGTTTCACTCAAACGAACAACGATCAAGTATCGTTTCTTGAATTTACGTCGAAATATTTTGTGAAGATGAGGTTTGTTAAACGGCTGACTAGATGAAGTCGGTTATATAGTGCATAGTTAACAACCCATATTCTTTAACTCACATAGTTGCGAGTCGTTGTATTCTTATGTTGAGCATCGACTGCTTATTTGCAATAGGCGAGTGACTTACAAAAAGACGCTTAGTTAACAACCCTAATGGACCCATCTAACGCACGGCTGTATTATATATACACATGGAAAAAAGTATTGCAACACCTTGATTTTTTAAAACTTAAAAAATCAGCCTCTTTTTTTTTGGATGAAATATAATAAAATATGTGTATGATATTATTGAAACATAGTTTATGATAACATTGGCATTGAAACGAACGAAATGTTTGAAAAAAATTATTTATATAACCACAATTTTAATAACAAAATGTAGTGTTTTTTGTACAAAAAATGCATTTTTCAACTTTTACTGTAGTCAAACTTTACAAAGTCAGGTATTTCAAAATTAATCTTCAGATAACTGTTCGCATCATGCTTGGTCGTTATATTCCAAAGAATTAGTACTTTGTGCGCAGCCTCCAATCAAACGGATTACCGCATCTCAACGTCTTCTGATTCCTGCCATAATTCGGCTAATATGTTGTTAAGGTAGCAGCAACCATTTCTGATGAAGGACATTGATTATTTCATGATGTGTTTGAACTGGTGTGTCCTTTTGTGCACTTTCCGCCCAATAGTGTCCCATATATGCTCGATATGGTTCAAATCTGGGCTACAATCGGGCCAAGGAATATGAACCGAATTCCATTTGAACATTGGATCTTCCTCCACGATGCTTATTTCCAATTTTGGCGAGCTCTGCACTGCATTGAATACGGATAACTGTGTGTCTGTTCGTAAGCAAAGGTCCCTGAAATAGTCTTATCGCACAATAACCAGTAGAGATGATTCAATCTCGAACAATTATTGTTAAAAGGCTCCTATATGCCCACCCCTCTCTTTTTAGGATTGTATTGTATGCAATGGTTTTTTTTCTGACTAAGCTTCATCATGCTTGATTTTCCCTAGCAGGTGGCATAGGGGTCTTTTTGATCTCGGATAGTCTTTTATATCGTTTATTGCCTGATTTTTATTCTCTAAACGACTAATAGTGGAAAAGTGATGACCGACAATACGTGCAGTTGTCACATCGACATTCCTGCCTCTCTCATTCTGATAATCTGCCATCTTGCTGTGGTTATGAGTTGTGGAGGACCTATTTCAGGGTGTCAATCACATAACTTTATAAACTTGGTTCTTTAAAGTGTTGAAAACAATGAGGATAAAAACACATGTTTTGCTGTGTACGGATACAGTAGCTGCATGTGCAGACAAGAACTTATCGAGTCGATAATTATTGATCAAACTCAGGTGATATTTAAATAGTGTTTAACTAGTTCTATTTTAACAAATTATATCAGAAAAAAAATTTAATTTCAATTCCAATTTGGTGTTGCGATACTGTTTATACGACCGCAAATTTTGAAAAAAATTTCGTCGTATATTGCTATCACGTTGGCGTCGTCGTCTGCGTCGTCGTCGTCGTCGTCTTCGGTGTCGTCGTTGTCGTCGTCGTCGTCGTCCGAATACTTTTAGTTTTCGCACTCTAACTTTAGTAAAAGTGAATAGAAATCTATGAAATTTTAACACAAGGTTTATGACCATAAAAGGAAGGTTGGTATTGATTTTGGGAGTTTTGGTCCAAACATTTAAGGAATTAGGGGCCAAAAAGGGCCCAATTAAGCATTTTCTTGGTTTTCGCACTATAACTTTAGTTTAAGTTAATAGAAATCTATGAAATTTTGACACAAGGTTTATGACCACAAAAGAAAGGTTGGGATTGATTTTGGGAGTTTTTGTTTCAACAGTTTAGAATGGGGGCCAAAAAAGGGCACACATAAGCATTATTCTTGGTTTTTGCACAATAACTTTAGTTTAAGTAAATAGAAATCAATGAAATTTAAACACAATGTTTATGACCACAAAAGAAAGGTTGGGATTGATTTTGGGAGTTTTGGTTTCAACAGTTTAGGAATTAGGGGCCAAAAAGGGACCCAAATAAGCATTTTTCTTGGTTTTCGCACCATAACGTTAGTATGAGTAAATAGAAATCTATGAAATTTAAACACAAGGTTTATGACCATAAAAGGAAGGTTGGTATTGATTTTGGAAGTTTTGGTCCGAACAGTTTAGGAAAAAGGGGCCCAAAGGGTCCAAAATTAAACTTTGTTTGATTTCATCAAAATTGAATAATTGGGGTTCTTTGATATGCCGAATCTAACTGTGTATGTAGATTCTTAACTTTTGGTCATGTTTTCAAATTGGTCTACA
The DNA here is from genome assembly GCF_036588685.1 of Mytilus trossulus. NCBI lineage: Eukaryota > Metazoa > Mollusca > Bivalvia > Mytilida > Mytilidae > Mytilus > Mytilus trossulus. The sequence goes on along the minus strand of NC_086379.1, from coordinate 38,801,546 downwards.
TTAAGGTCCAAAGGGTCCAAAATTAAACTTAGTTTGATTTTGACAAAAAATGAATCGGTTGGGTTCTTTGATATGCTGAATCTAAACATGTACTTAGATTTTTGATTATGGGCCCAGTTTTCAAGTTGGTCCAAATCAGGATCTAAAATTATTATATTAAGTATTGTGCAATAGCAATTCTTTTCAATTGCACAGTATTGTGCAATGGCAAGAAATATCTAATTTCACAATATTGTGAAATAGCAAATTTTTTTTTAATTAGAGTTATCTTTCTTTGTCCAGAATAGAAAGCAAGAAATATCTTATTGCAAGATTTTTTTTTTAATTGGAGTTATCTTTCTTTGTCCAGAATCAACTTAAATCTTTGTTATATACAATATACAATGTATATTCACTTTTTACTACCAACTGATAAATTTAGATAATCTTTACCATTCAGTGATAACAAGCAGTTTTTTTTTTACATCTTAATATTTTATGATGTATTTAAATGAGTAGTTATTGTTGCAAACTCCATTAGAATATTTTAATTGAGATTAGTTTTGGAATAAGAGAAAGGAGGATGTGATTAAAAAATTGGGTTCAATTTTTCTGATTTGAAATTTCATAAATAAAAAGAAAATTTCTTCAAACATTTTTTTGAGAGGATTAATATTCAACAGCATAGTGAATTGCTCTTAAGAGAAAACAAAAATTTTAAGTTCATTAGAACACATTCACTCTGTGTCAGAAACCTATGCTGTGTCAACTATTAAATCACAATCCAAATTTAGAGCTGAATCCAGCTTGAATGTTGTGTCCATACTTGCCCCAACCGTTCAGGGTTCAACCTCTGCGGTCGTATAAAGCTACGCCCTGCGGAGCATCTGGTTTCCATGTGTATACATTTATTTTTATCAGACAACACCCGCACGTGGACGAGGGTACTTATACCGTCTTTAAGGTTGTAACGCTTGTATTGTCATTGATAAAGTTAACTGGTCTGTATGTAGTTTTACTATCATACTTTTTTAATCTGGTACAAAACCTCTGTTGAAAGATTGAAAAGTACACTGTCTTTTAAGTCTGTAAGTGTATATAGAACTTTAGGTTATATACCAGCTGGCATTCGCACTAAAGTTCTTTCATCTTCGTCGTTTTCTTTTTGACATACCCTTGAAAACGAAAATCAGACAGTAATCAGCATTCTTTTTATCAGTATTTACATAACACATTTTACAAACTCTTTTATCATGTTATTCGGATGGGGAAATTATGACTTTATATGACAAGAAATTGAAAATTAGTCTTTGCTGACTCTGATATGTTTGTTTTTTTTTTGGTTTTCTCGTTCTTGTCTGACAGTTGAGTTTTTCTTTAATTTTTTTTAGTTCCTTTCGAGAAAATTGAACATAGCACCTTTTGAAGTCTTACGCAAACGATGCGCCTGTTTTTCCCTCACAGGACATTCACTGGTATATTGTAGACGAAACGCGCGTCTGGCGTCAATATACAATTTAAATACTAGTTAAAACTTAAAATGCATGCAACCAATGAGTAGATGCCACTGCTGGTAGAGATTTATTTCCCCGAGGGCATCACCAGCCCAGTAGTCAGCACTTGTGTTGACTAGGCTTATCATTGATATAATCTTCTAAATTAACACCGCTTTGAATTTTTGAAAAAAAAACTAAGGTTTTTCTACACCAGGAATAGACTGCCTTACCTGTATTTGGCAAAACTGCTAGGAATGTTTGGTTCTCAATACTCTTCAACTTTGTCCATTTTTTTTGCCTTTCAACTATTATTTTGATTCAAGCGTCACTAGTGAGTCTTGTGTAAAAGAAACGCACGTCTGGTATTTGTGATGATTTTGTTTGTTATGCCGCTGCCGGCTGACCCCCCTAATTTTTATGACATTTTTCCGAATTTTGAGCTCTAGTTTCAGATTTTTTTAATATAGCGCCCTTCGATACCTAGCGCAAAAGAAGAATTGTTTCTCTTCTACAAGACCTTTATAGTCATACCTCGTGACACCCGTCATTATTTTTCTCTAAAAGCCCTGGAATAGGCCGCCCCCCCCTAATTTTTTGACATTTTTTTCAAATTTTGAGCTCTAGTTTCAGATTTTTGAACAAAGCGCCCTTCGATACCTAGCGCAAAAGAGGCGCCTGTTTCTCCTCTACAAGACCTATATAGTCATACCCCGTGACACCACTCATTATTTTTCTCTAGAAGTCCTGGAATAGGCCGACCCTACCCCCATTTTTTAGACATTGTTTTCGAATTTTGAGCTCTATGTTTAGATTTTTGAACATAGCGCTCTTCGACATCTAGCGCAAAAGAATCGCCTGTTTCTCCTCTACAAGACCTATATAGTCATACCCCGTGACACTCCTCATTATTTTTCTCTAGAAGTCCTGGAATAGGCCGACCCTACCCCCATTTTTTTATTTTTTTTCAAATTTTGAGCTCTAGTTTCAGATTTTTGAACATAGCACCCTTCAATACCTAGCACAAAAGAAGCGCCTTTATCTCGGCTACAAGACCTATATAGTCATACCCCGTGACACCCCTCATTATTTTTCTCTAAAAGCCCTAGAAAAGGCTGACCCCCCTATTTTTTTGACATTTTTTTCAAATTTTGAGCTCTAGTTTCAGATTTTTGAACATAGCGCCTTCGATACCCAGCGCAAAAGAAGCGCCTGTTTCTCCTCTACAAGACCTATATAGTCATACCCCGTGACACCCCTCATTATTTTTCTCTAGAAGCCCAAGAATAGGCCGACCCCCGTAATGTTTTGACATTTTTTTCAAATTTTGAGCTCTAGTTTCAGATTTTTGAACAAAGCGCCCTTTGATACATAGCGCAAAAGAAGCGCCTGTTTCTCCTCTACAAGACCTATATAGTCATACCCCGTGACACCCCTCATTATTTTTCTCTAGAAGTCCTGGAATAGGCCGACCCTACCCCCATTTTTTAGACATTTTTTCGAATTTTGAGCTCTAGTTTTAAATTTTTGAACATAGCGCCCTTCGACATCTAGCGCAAAAGAAGCGCCTGTTTCTCCTCTACAAGACCTATATAGTCATACCCCGTGACATCCCTCATTATTTTTCTCTAGAAGCCCTAGAATAGGCCGACCCCCCTAATGTTTTGACATTTTTTTCAAATTTTGAGCTCTAGTTTCAGATTTTTGAACATATCGCCCTTCGACATCTAGCGCAAAAGAATCGCCTGTTTCTCCTCTACAAGACCTATATAGTCATACCTCGTGACACTCCTCATTATTTTTCTCTAGAAGTCCTGGAATAGGCCGACCCTACCCCCATTTTTTAGACAATTTTTTTCGAATTTTGAGCTCTAGTTTCAGATTTTTGAACATAGCACCCTTCGATACCTAGCACAAAAGAAGCGCCTTTTTCTCGGCTACAAGACCTATATAGTCATACCCCGTAACACCCCTCATTATTTTTGTCTAAAAGCCCTAGAAAAGGCTGACCCCCCTATTTTTTTGACATTTTTTTCAAATTTTGAGCTCTAGTTTCAGATTTTTGAACATAGCGCCTTCGATACCCAGCGCAAAAGAAGCGCCTGTTTCTCCTCTACAAGACCTATATAGTCATACCCCGTGACACCCCTCATTATTTTTCTCTAGAAGCCCAAGAATAGGCCGACCCCCCTAATGTTTTGACATTTTTTTCAAATTTTGAGCTCTAGTTTCAGATTTTTGAACATATCGCCCTTCGATACCTAGCGCAAAAGAAGCGCCTATTTCTCTTCTACAAGACCTATATAGTCATACACCGTGACACCCCTTATTATTTTTCTCTAGAAGCACAAATATAGGCCGACCCCCCTATTTTTTTGACATTTTTTTCGAATTTTGAGCTTTAGTTTCAGATTTTTGAACAAAGCACCCTTCGATACCTAGCACAAAAGAAGCGCCTTTTTCTCGGCTACAAGACCTATATAGTCATACCCCGTGACACCCCTCATTATTTTTCTCTAGAAGCCCTAGAATAGGCTGAACCCCATAATTTTAGACATTTTTTTCAAATTTTGAGCTCTAGTTTCAGATTTTTGAACATAGCACCCTTCGATACTACCACAAAAGAAGCGCCTGTTTCTCCTCTACAAGACCTATATAGTCATACCCCGTGACACCCCTCATTATTTTTCTCTAGAAGCCCTAGAATAGGCCGACCCCCTATTTTTTGAAATTTTTTCAAATTTTGAGCTCTAGTTTCAGATTTTTGAACATAGCGCCCTTCGATACCTAGCGCAAAAGAAGCGCCTGTTTCTCCTCTACAAGACCTATATAGTCATACCCCGTGACGTCTCTCATTATTTTTCTCTAGAAGTCCTGGAATAGGCCGACCCTCCCCCCATTTTTTAGACATTTTTTTCAAATTTTGAGCTCTAGTTTCAGATTTTTGAACATAGCACCCTTCGATACCTAGCACAAAAGAAGCGCCTGTTTCTCCTCTACAAGACCTATATAGTGATACCCCGTGACACCCTTCATTATTATTCTCTAGAAGCCCTAGAATAGGCCGACCCCCTACTTTTTGACATTTTTTCAAATTTTGAGCTCTAGTTTCAGATTTTTGAACATAGCACCCTTCGATACCTAGCACAAAAGAAGCGCCTGTTTCTCTTCCACAAGACTTATATAGTCATTCCCCGTGACACCTTCATTACTGTTCTCTAGAAGCCCTAGAATAGGCCGACCCCCCTAATTTTTTGACATTTTTTCAAATTTTGAGCTCTAGTTTCAGATTTTTGAACATAGCGCCCTTCGATACCTAGCGCAAAAGAAGCGCTTATTTCTCTTCTACAAGACCTATATAGTCATACACCGTGACACCCCTCATTATTTTTCTCTAGAAGCACAAATATAGGCCGACCCCCCTAATTTTTTGACATTTTTTCGAATTTTGAGCTCTAGTTTCAGATTTTTGAACAAAGCACCCTTCGATACCTAGCACAAAAGAAGCGCCTTTTTCTCGGCTACAAGACCTATATAGTCATACCCCGTGACACCTCTCATTATTTTTCTCTAGAAGGCCTGGAATAGGCCGACCCTACCCCCTATTTTTAGACATTTTTTCGAAATTTGAGCTCTAGTTTCAGATTTTTGAACATAGCACCCTTCGATACCTAGCACAAAAAAAGCGCCTGTTTCTCCTCTACAAGACCTATATAGTCATACCCCGTGACACCCCTCATTATTTTTCTCTAGAAGTCCTGGAATAGGCCGACCCTCCCCCCATTTTTTAGACATTTTTTTCAAATTTTGAGCTCTAGTTTCAGATTTTTGAACATAGCACCCTTCGATACCTAGCACAAAAGAAGCGCCTGTTCCTCCTCTACAAGACCTATATAGTCATACCCCGTGACACCCCTCATTATTTTTCTCTAGAAGGCCTGGAATAGGCTGACCCTACCCCCTATTTTTAGACATTTTTTTCGAATTTTGAGCTCTAGTTTCAGATTTTTGAACATAGCGCCCTTCGATACCTAGCACAAAAGAAGCGTCTGTTTCTTCTCTACAAGGCCTATATAGTCATACCCCGTGACACCCCTCATTATTTTTCTCTAGAAGCCCTAGAATAGGCCGACCCCCCTATTTTTTTGACATTTTTTTCAAATTTCGAGCTCTAGTTTCAGATTTTTGAACATAGCGCCCTTCGATACCTAGCGCAAAAGTAGCGCCTGTTTCTCCTCTACAAGACTTTTATAGTCATACCCCGTGACACCCCTCATTATTTTTCTCTAAAAGCCCTGGAATAGGCCGACCCCCTAATTTTTTGACATTTTTTTCAAATTTTGAGCTCTAGATTAAACAATGGCATAAAAGGTGCTATATTTTACAGGGTAGGACTACTTTTACATACGTTCTAAATTGAAGTGGGTGCATTGGTGGCCCTACACCTACAAATAATCTGTCGATAGATGCAGAGTTATTGTGGTACTGAATATTAGCCTAGAAAGTTATGCGACTTGTTAAATCAATGGATTGGATAAAAACCATTTCAAAATTGAGTTAAAATTGCTATATTTTAACTGATTTTCTGCCTTTTTGAATATTTTTTATTTAACGGCCGTTGTTGTCTTATTCTGTTTTTTGGTTTCTCGATATATCGCCTTATTGTTCGCTGGCTTATAGTTCGCTAGTTATTGTTCGCTAGCTTTTGCCTGGTGTGCAATTTCCGTCCAATCGAGATCAAAGGCCAAGGACGAATAAGTGCATATTTTTGAAGATTTCAGCCTGATTGCTTTATATGACTTTTAAATACATGATTCACATATGCAAACAATTTAAACTTTTAGCAGAGTGATTAACAGTCATTATTCAAATGCATTTTTTAATATTTAAAGCGTTTTTTGACAGAGAGCACATGTTTCCTGAAATTCGAGTAAAAGTTAACAAAATGTGTGAAAACCCAAATTTTTCTTTCTGGTGCAACTGCTAATCACTTTAAACTAAGTAATACCCTGTAATGACTATCAAAGAAGTTTTTGACATCATAAAATTGTCTAAAAGTATGCTTACTTCTGATCAAACAGCAAATCATAACAACTCATACAGTTGCCCAAAATACCGCCATCTGCGAAAACACTGCTTTTAATAAAATTGAGAATGGAAATGGGGAATGTGTCAAAGAGACAACAACCCGACCAAAGTCACCAACAGGTCTTCAATGTAGCGAGAAATTCCCGCACCCGGAGGCGTCCTTCAGCTGGACCCTAAACAAATATATACTAGTTCAGTGATAATGAACGCCATACTTATTTCCAAATTGTACACAAGAAACTAAAATAAAAATAATACAAGACTAGCAAAGGCCAGAGGCTCCTGACTTGGGACAGGCGCAAAAATGCGGCGGGGTTAAACATGTTTGTAAGATCTCAACCCTCCCCCTATACCTCTAACCGAGGTAGAAAAGTAAACGCATAACAATACGCACATTAAAATTCAGTTCAAGAGAAGTCCGAGTCTGATGTCAGAAGATGTAACCAAAGAAAATAAACAAAATGACAATAATACATAAATAACAACAGACTACTAGCAGTTAACTGACATGCTAGCTCCAGACTTCAAATAAACTGACTGAAAGATTATGATTTCATCATATGAACATCAGGCACAATCCTTTCCGTTAGGGGTTTAGTATCATACCATCATAACATATATGAGAAGAACATAACCCGTGTCATGCCAACAACTGTTTTTTTGAATAAATGTGTTTAGTTCCGACGCAAAGACCTTATCAGTGACTCAATATTAACGCCAAAATATGCAATCTTTAATGACTTGACAACAGTATCGTAATTATATCCCTTCTTAATAAGTCTATTCAAAGGTTTTGTAAGTTTCTGAGGTGAATACTGACACCTTTGTGCTTTATAAAGAATATTTCCATAAAAAATTGGATGTGAAATACCTGAACGTAAGAAGAATTTCTTCCTATTTAAACATTGTATTTGGTCAATATAAGATTTAATAAACAAATTCTTTTTTAAAAGAATCTGAAAAAATTAGAGTAAAAACATATGTGCGCGAATCATCTTATTGCTTGAAATAAAGGGGATGAAACTAAGAGATTGCAATCTGCATTGTAACTACCAGTCTGAAATAAACATATTTTGACTTTTCTAATTGTTTGATTTGTAGCTTCATTTATATCAATATTGATGTAGTGAAAAGACCTTTTTATTTATTTTATGTGAATTGAAAATTTAGACCAAAATAAATTAAAAAAAATTGATGAAACTTGAACTTTCAAAGAATTTCAAAAAACTAGTAAACACATTATAAAACTTGATTTCTTGATTGCTTGAATTGCGTTGTTCATTGTTTACATGTATTAATTCATAAAATAAGAATAATTTTGAAGAAAAAATATCCATTTATACGCAAAGGTTATAGTTACAACTAGATTTCCTGAATAGCTTGAATGACTAGTTAACTTTTCATACAAGGATGACTTGCTGCAAGAGTTTCTGATGACGACTGAAAAGAAGCTATCATTATTTTGAAACTTCACTTTCCACTATATAGACGATGTCATCTCACTAAAGAGTGCAAAATTTGTGACAATGTTGGACTCGTATTATCCATTGAAATTAGAAATAAAAGACTCAACAGATATAGTTTACTCCATCACGTATCTTGAAATCGATGATGAGGGTTGGTTGAGAAAAAGTTTTACGACAAGAGAAATGTGCATAAAACAACCCATAAAACCACCCCTTACTACACAATTATACACTTCTCATTTCCATCTAACACCATTATAGCAACGCCTGCATATCTATACTACTAAAGGAGGAGACCGATTTTATTGAGCCGCAACTCCTCTGAAATAAAGGCAACTATAGTATACCGCTATTCAATAGTGATCAATCGATTTACTAGTAACTGAAATAAATCCGGGTCACAAAGCAAAAACTAGGGAAACGCATCAACTATAAGAGGAACACAACGATATAACAGAAACACTGAACTGCTACAAAAAACACACGCCAACATACAGAGAAACAGATTATTCGATACCAACTGTCATATGCCTGACTTGGTACAGGACATTTGAAGAAAAATGATGGTTTAAACATGGTTCTAAACCAGAGTTCAAATGCAAAGTTGAAATCAGCCCTTTGAAAATTTCATGGACGCCACTACGAGTTGGTTGACAATTATGAGACATCTGTTTCGCCAGATAACGACTGATAAGTTCCATCGACGTTACCAAATTACCGTCATCTCTGCCGTGAATGACACCAACCGAAAATGGTTGGCACCGAGTTAGGAAATACATGAGCTACAAGACGGGTAAAAGAGAGCAGTGGTGTAGTGGTTAGTGCATCGAACTACTAACACAAAGGTTCCTGGTTCGAATCCCGTTCCGTGATGAAAATTTCAGGGACTGAATGCCGCTTTGAGGCATCACTTGCTCACGCAAAGTATAAAGATATTAATTAAGGTTGCAAAACTTGTTTCCCAATCCACTATAAATAAATATGTTTAAACTAAGACGGTTGTCACATGTGGATCAAAATCTGCCTACCCTTTGGGAGCCCCTGAGTTCACTAAAACATTTTTGGGAGATTGTGTTACTCAATCTGTAGCTTTATATGTTGTGTTTTGTATACTGTTGCTTGTCTTGTTCGTTTGTTGCCCGGCTTTGTCAGTTCGTTTTTTAATTATGAGTTTGATGTCCCTATAGTTTATTTCGTCACTATTCAAGTAATAAAAGGTTTTAAAATTATAGATCAGTGTAGCTAAATGTATCATGATAACGATTTGGTTCTATATAAAAAATTATATATCACCGTGAGCAAATTAAGTTACTTAGTATTTTCGCGGATATTTGTCTTATTGCGTTTATCTTCATTTTACTTTGAGGTGATTTTTGGCCGATTTTCATTACTGCAACTTAATGCCTTTAAAGTATTAAAAATACCAAAAGGACAATCAACATCTAAAACCATGAATCAAATAAAGTTAGTTAAAACCATGAACAAAATAAAATTAAAGTCCAAGAGACGAACAACAGTCCACAAAACACAGCATACCATGAAAACGATCACTCCTAAAACAGCGAATGATCTTATAAGGTAAAGAAGGGTATTTAACTTTGTCATTTTGTTATTATACACTGCTTATAGTGTTTTACATCCACAATGACATGCTTTTGTATATTAAAAGCTTAATATGTAGAAATTTCTCAAAGCATCTTTTATTCAAATAATTAAAGCGATTAAACTTCTAAACACATTTAATATGATTTAATATAACACGATTTTGAACTAAATAAGAAACAGCCACATTTTATTTAGTTCGTTTACATTCTGCTCTAGACAACCAAGTGTTTCTAACCAAGGTTACTTATTTCAATGTTGCCTACGATTTAGTAGCAAAGTCATATTTGCATTTAAGCATAATTACAAAAAGTAAAAAAGTTTGACTTAGTAAAAAACAGTTTAACCTCAATTACCTCGCATATACTATGTTATAACTTTAAATATCCCTTCTTTTATTATGAAATCTCATTCCCCTCCCTGATATTCACAATTAGCGATGTGCTATTTTAACATAAATTAACAAAATGATCGCTATTTGAAGATGGTAGATTTTTGGGCAACTGCAAACACTCCAATAGAAGGCTGTTCCATGAACAAACATAAATAATAACATCTTAAAATTACAAAACAAATATTCCTTGACCTCAAGTATATACATATATCTATTTTTTAGCATTCAAATATCGATTCCTCAAGCTATATTTTGCTTTTTGAAAAAAAATCATTTTTTTAGGATTTGTGATAAATTTCAATTTTCGGGAAATTTTGCGCATCGAATTTCTTATTTTTTGTTTGATTTGGAAATTATGTATCATGTTCCATAAAGTTTATATGATCTTTTGAAAAATTTTAGGGTACAAAAATTAGAAAATAGCGTTTTATTTAATAATCGCAAAAATTGGATTTTTGTTCATGACCTTTGATCTTGATTTAACAGAAAATGCATCGTACGATTTTTTTACGACCGGGCAAAACAGAAAGTTCAAATTATCAGCTTTCGAATGATATATAGTACAGCCGTGTGTTAGGTGGGTGCATTAAAGTCGTTAACTAAGCGTCTTTTGGAAATAAGTCACTCGCCTAAATCAGAAGATAAAAACAGACAAAACGAAGAACAAAAAGAAACAAATTTAAAGATTTTTAATCGTTTAGAAGCAATCGATGGAAAATGTAAACAGATGTCTATGGTGTCGAAAAAACAATTTTCTGACGTTGTTAAAGATTCAAAATTATCAAAACCTAATACCGAATTTATAACACGAGAAAATGACACAGACCAGTTTGGAAATGAAGCACAAATTGAAAGCGTGAGCATGGTGACTCCTGAACAGCGACATTACCCAACGTACAGGGATAATGATAGTGAAAACACTAACGACCGTTTTAATCAAACTCTAAAACCTAATCACGTTCTGTCAAACCTAGTTGTATTATCAGGTAATGACCAAATAACAAAAGGGAACAAAGGACAGCCAATTGAACCATTAGTTTCAGACAGCGATACTTTAGTATTTAGGGGAGTAGTTCGAAAAAGGACTAAACGTATTGTACTTTATAATGTTCGAGCTGACAAACCATATGAACTTGTAAATGGAACCGTAAAATCGTTTGCAGAAAAAAAAGTGTGAAAATAACTTTTTCAAAACTACTTAAGAAGCGTGAAGGAAGAGGATATTCTACATATATAATGCGGTAAACATTGTTGAGAGTGACTTTGAGATTGTAGAGTTGAACGAAAACTTCTGGCCAGCGGGTGTATACTGGAGAGCATACGTACCCTACAATAGTAACTTTAACAATAACAACCAAACAGAACAATCATGGAATTAAAACCTATATTATATATTGTATATTTTATATTTTTTGTCATGATAAGGTTATTATGTTGGAACATGAGGGGTGCAATGTACGGTGTGTCGTACTTTCAAACTTTACTTAAGCAATCAGATATATGTTTTTTTACTGAACATTGGTTGAATGAAACTAATGTATGTTTTCTTCATAATATTGCTGACGAATTTCATGTTGTTTATAGTATTAGTAGCTCTTGCATGAATAGTTCAAGGGGCTCGGGTGAGACAGCAATATTGATTAGAAAATCATCAGGTTTTAAAATTAAGCCCGTAGAAATTCAAAATGACAGAATATGTGGTGCGATATTGTCAATCGATGTTTTTCAAGATATATGTGTAATTTGCACTCTATTACCGTCTACTAATTATTCTCAAGATGTATATCTAGATTATTTAGATGTTTTATCGTGTTATTATGATAGAATGAGTGAAGACTATATTACAATTATAGGTGGTGATTTTAATGTTGACATATCTTGTGAAAATGTAAGCACAAAAAGTAATGCTTTGAAATGATTTTTTGATAGTCGTTATATAAAAATTCCCCACTTGTTGAATGAGGTAACTGGGCCTAATTATACTTTCATAAATAAAGATAGAAGTCAAAAATCGTTAATAGACTATATATGTATACCAGAAATTTTAGAACATGATATTTCAAACTTAGGGATGAAAGATGACTGTCCATATGATTTTTCTTATCATTACCCTATATATATGTCTCTGAACATTGATCTGCTATGTGGGTCGTCAGGAAGCTCCAAATTGGGCCGTCATGTTTTAAAATGGACGAAAGCTGATGAATTTGAAAGAAAGATGTATCAAACAGAAATTGATAAAATTTTGGACATTATCAAACCTAAAATCGATAATTGTACCATTAATGATCTGGAACATTATAATACAGTTTAACTAATGCACTACACATGTCGGCGAATGCATATATTCCGTGTGGAAAGTTTCGTCACTACCTCAAACCATACTGGAAATCTAATGACTTAAATGCAGTTCATTACGAACAGCGCGAAGCTCGTCGTGAATGGAAAAATAACAACAAGCCTCGTAACAAATCTAACCGCTTTTACAAAGAATATAAAGATAAAAAAAGAATTTTCAGGAAACGTAAACGTCAGGCCGAAAAACTATGGCGAGAGGAAAAGTATGAGGACATTAAAAATGCGGCAGAAGTTGACATCGGAGAATTTTTCAGAACTGCACGTAAAATGAGGAAACAGGGACCGACAACAGATAAACTTGTTTATGACGATACCGAAGCAACGACACCTGGAGATATATGTATGTTATGGGGGAAATATTTTGAAAATTTATACTCTATAAAAGAAGAGAACTGCTTTGACAAACAATTTTACGGGAAAATTTCCAAAAAAGTTCATGATCTGTTCAACAATAAATACAAAGGTTATATTGATACTCTCGACAAACCGATTACTGTAGATGAAATCAAGGATCAGGTACGAACATTGAAAGCCGGTAAATCGCCAGGACAAGATTATATATCAAATGAACACATACTATATGGTGGTGAAAACTTATTAAAACATCTGAGTGTTTTATATAATTTAATTCTCGAACAAGAATACTTACCTTTATCCTTTAGACATGGAGAAGTTATACCTCTTTATAAAGGAAATAATAAAGACAAAACAAATCCAAATAGTTATATATCGTGCAGTTACTTTAACTTCTTCATTAGGAAAACTGTTTGATGAAATAATTTTGAATCGTATTCATAAACTCCTTGTTGATATCAATAGTTTGAATCCATATCCACTCCAGTTTGGATTTGTAAAAGAACATGGTGCGATACCAGCTATTTACACCTTGAAAGAAGCAATTCATTATTATCTTGAACGTAATTCGATTGTTTATGCCATTTTTCTCGACAACGAAAAGGACTTTGACCGAGTGTGGCAAGATGGCCTACTTTACAAACTGAACCAAATTGGAATTCAATTGTGGAATCTGATAAATATGTCGTATAAAACTGCAAAAGCACATGTGCAGCATAGTGGACTAACAAGTCAAGTGTTTCGGATTGAACAAGGAGTAGGTCAAGGCCGTGTGTTGTCTGCCTGGTTATTTTCCTTATTTATCAATGACTTGATTTGTGAACTCTTATCGACACATTGTGGACTACTAGTATGCCCGATAAGCATACCAACAATCTTGTGAGCTGATGACACAACTTTATTAAGCGCAACTGTAAATGGTGTTCATACATTATTAAACGTTGTTAACAGCTATGCGCTCAAATGGCGGTTAAAATATAATGCATCGAAAAGTAGTGTTTTGACTTTTACACCACCAAAAGAGACTCGCAACAATTATGACTCTGCAGCATGTCTTAACCTAGGTAATATTGTACTCGAAAGAAAACGTACATGTACTTACGCTGGAACACTTATTAGCTCAGATGGAAAAACTTTCGATAGATCAGATAAATCCAGTAAAAAGTTAAAACAGAAACTTCACTCACTATATACTGTTGGTGTTAATCCACGAGGGATGAGTGCCTTAACTAATAACTTGATATGGAAAAGAGTTATTCTTACAACTGCACTTTATGGATGTGAAAGTTGGGGTCAGCTACCCTACCGTGAAACTGAAATGTTGGAAATAACTCAAAGATATTTCGTCAGATTTATACTAATGATGGATAAACGTAGTCCGACTGACTCTTGTATTAGTAATGTTGGTTTGTGGTCTGTCGAAGGATATACTGATAAAATGATGCTTTTGTTTTTTGGGAGACTGTATCGTGCAAAATCGACAACAATACATAAACGGATGTTTAATTTTCGTATGGGACAAATATTAACCGGTGAGGCCAGTCAAATTTCATTGACTTACGATCATATCAAAATTTTGATGAAATATGAATTTGTTGTTTTTGTTGAAAACTTTTTTTTTTCAGACAAGCTACTGTGGAGCAAAATTGTAAAACAGACTTTAGACATATACGAAGAAAACAAATGGAAACACTCAGTTGAACGGCGACCAGAACTTAAGCGGTACCATAAAATACATACTTGTTTGATGGAGCATCGTTTGTTACGACTAGCGGTAAGTTATCCATCACTAAATTCAAAATTTATGACGCTTGTGAAATTAGGAGCCATAACTATTCAAACAGGCAAATGCTCCTTGTGTAACTTACTATGCATTATATACTTTGCTGTACATCTCTTTTACAAATTCGGACAGAAATGTTCTACAAAATTGTTGATATTCTTGACGGAGAGGATTCCGTTCGTTTCTTTAATCAAGATGATGACGAAATTATCGAGTCGCTACTTGGAAGTATGAATCATACCATGCAAACTATAAATGCTGATGTATGGAGCCTCTTGATGTGCCACATAGCAGATTATATGTATAAACTATATCAGGTCTTCAATTATGATCTTTATAGTCACATATTTGATCTTAACTAATGTTGTTCTTGTATGACGTTGGTGAATTATAGACGTTTTGTTTTTGACTCTATCAAATGCATTTGAAAGGGGACATGTAGCTGGACCCCCCTTTTTATCCTGGGTTCGGACCCCCCTTTTTTCCTATATCAAACTTCATGCATCTTTAGCTGAATTAATGGTGTGACATCAAAATATAGAAAGGCACACTATCAAATATTAATTAAAATCACCTAACTCAATCAAAAGACATTAATATAAGTAAACAAATAAATCATTTTTGTTTTATCAATTACATATGATTAGAAACCAACAATTACGACAATACGAATACCTAATATATAAAGTGTAAGCGATCAAAACATATCGATTGACCATAAATGCTTGTGATCAGTAAAAGTTAAACACAAATACAGTATCTAAGTTTTTACAACGACGTGTATAAGATTGATTTATATTGTTTATTCTTTTGTTTTCTATGTTGTGACATGTGTTATATTGTTTGTCTTTTTGTCTTTTTCATTTTTAGCCATGGCGTTGTCAATTTGTTTTAGATTTATGCGTTTGACTGTCCCTTTGGTATCTTTCGTCCCTCTTTAATAAGCTCAAAATAGTCTGATAATTCGCTGAGGTTTATTTGCCCTGTTTTATATCAAAATAAACTTTCTTTTGCCTGTGACTGGACTCAAAGTTGTAATTCTATAAGGTTTTACTAATTTGATAACAAAACAAATGATGGCACTTATATATTTTATACGTTTCCCTGAATTGATTTAGTGTCTTTACACTTGTTTAATAGAGTGTTTGATTTTAACGGTGATGATCTAGACGAACCACGGGACTAACATTTACGTAGTATGTCATTGCTCAGTTTTTTGTTTTATTCATTCAGAAATTAAAATATTTCAGTATACGTGACTTTTTATCGTCACTAATATTCAAAGCTCTGTCGAATATTCATAACATGTCACGGAACAGAATGAATTATATGTCCCTTTTTATCATCATTCCTTGTTGTTTTGTACTTCTTTTACATATTGAAGTCATTTTCAAACACCTCACAACCTAAGTATGAATCGACACGATAAAGGTACTTTGTGCTGATGCTGCGGATAGTAATCACTATTCAATCAGCCCTAATATATAATGAATAGAATCGCATGGTCGATTAAAAGTAAAAATCATCCTTAACAGAGTTGGGTATTTCTAAATTCTTTCAAAACAAGGCATATAAAAAAGAAGATGTGGTATGATTACCAATAAGACAACTGTCCACAAAAAAACAAAAAGACACAGACATTAACAAGAAAAGGTCACCGTACGGCCTTCGACCATTAGCAAAACCTATACCGCGTAGTCAGCTATAAAAGGCCCCGATATAACAATGTGAAACAAATCAAACGAGAAAAATAACGGCCTTATTCATATAAAAAGAAATGAACGAAAAACAAATATGTAACACATAAACAAACGAAAACCACTGCATTACAGGCTACTGACTTGGGACAGGCACATACATAAATAATGTGTTGGGGTTAAACATGTTAGCGGGATCCCTGAATTTAGTATCACTTTCATTTCTTTTGGTGAAATTTAACTTGTAATGGAATATTTCAATATAAGTAGAGATGAAAAACTAATTCATGTTTGCCATTGTCATTAGTTACCTTACATATGCAGTTTTTACGTTTTCCCTTAATTAATTTTAGACTTTATTACATATGTATTTAAATTCATGTTTTGTTAAACAATATCTATTTCAAACAGCAACATCTGCCTTACATTATCGATAAAACAGTTACAAAAAGTTTCATAAATTAGTCATATGAATCGGATGAAAAACATCAATGTAACATATTTTGCAAAAAGTTTGATTTACAAATTTCACGCGATAAATAGATTTTTTATGGTAAAAATTCCTCAAATGAGTGTATTGTTCCTGATTCATTTTACTGTACTTGTGTTGAATCTTCATCATAATCACAAATTATTATGGTTGATTGATATATTTTTTAGATTCTATTTAGGCGTCGGTTGAGGTCCACCTCGGTGCGGGAAATTTTTTTCTGCGTTAAAGACCCGTTGATCGCCTTCGACTGTTGTCTGACCAGTGGTCAGTTGTTGTCTCTTTGACATAATCCAAATGTTACCGATATGCATTTGTCTTGTTTTGAATTATCTTTGCAGTTTACATGACATCTTTAAATTACTATTTGTTTACGACTTATTCAATTTATCAACTATGAACACATCACAACAGCAACAGCTTTCTTTCGTTTCAGATTTATTTCTTAAGTTATAACAGTTTTGATACGTTTTCAATTTCATTTCATTTGTGTATAAAAAAGAAACGCCTATTTTCTTTAATATATGAGATAGGACCCTTTATATTTGAATTGACTTGTTACCTCAATTACATTTGTACTAAGAGTACTGATGATTCACATTACAAAAGACCACATTTAAAAATCAGTGTGAACGGGACAAAATTAACAACACCAGACAGACGCTTATTCTATTTGATTTATTTTTGGTATCATTGCCAAACTCATTCTCTGAGTTTCTGAAGTATCAAAGATGCTTTCTAAGTCTAGCATTACATGTAAATTGCAAAAGACTTAAACAACTTTTATTTTCACTTTAAACCTTTGAAGTTAAGTTTTGACTAGATACACATGAATGATGAAATCAAATATCACACGAAAGGTCTACATGTACCAATGAATTCCATTGTCAATGATCACTCTTTAAAACGTGTCAATGAGATGAAATACGCAAGGCAAAAAAACGCGACGTTTATTCATTATATAAAAAAGAAGATGTTATGATTGCCAATGAGACAACTATCCACAACAGATCAAAATGACACAAACATAAACAACTATAGGTCACCGTACGGCCTTCAACAATGAGCAAAGCCCATACCGCATATAGTCAGCTATAAAAGGCCCCAAGAAGACAATGTAAAACAATGCAAACGAGAAAAATAACGGCCTTATTTATGTAAAAAAATGAATAAAAAACAAATATGTAACACATAAACAAACGACAACCACTGAATTACAGGCTCCTGACTTCGGACAGGCACATACATAAATGATGTGGCGGGGTTAAACATGTTAGCGGGACCCCAACCCTTCCCCTAACATGGGACAGTGGTATAGCAGTACATTATAAGAACGAACTATAAAAATCAGTTGAAAAAGGCTCAACTCATCAGATAGACAAAAAATACAAGTGGACGTGGCCGGGTACTTATACATCCCGACACAAAAAGACACAATGAACAGATCTGAGAGTACTCGCAGTTATCTGACAGCTAGTTCAAAGCCATTAACAACTAATAAAAAAGTCTTGCATATAAGACTTAGTCATTACATTTTTTGTATTAAATATTTGTACTTATAGAATCATATTCAAAACAGTGTGGTCCTGGCCATTGATTGCCGACCCAAATTATCCCATTGACTGTGACAGATTAGGTGAACGTTTTTTGGTTACAATCACTGCTCACTATGTACTTGTTAAAGACACTGAATATGTGGGGTCACCAAAGGTTCTCAACACCTAAATAAAGCAATTCGAAAAACGAATCCGGAATAATACGATGTGTTGATTTATATCAATAATATAAATCAAAACATAAAGGTTATTCCTGAATCATTTTTCGAATTATTTTATTATTAAAGGCGTTAAGAGCCTTTGGTGACCCCACAGTTTAAATTCTTTAATAAGTAAGAAGTGAGCAATGGTCGTTACAGACAAACGTTCACCTACAAAATGTAATCTGTCCCAGTCAATGGGTTAATTTAGGTCGTCAATCAATGGACAGGACCACACTGTTTTAAATATGATTCTATTTTGAAGCACACTTTTTTCTAACTTTAGATTTAAACTCGAGAGATTCAATAACATTTGATGTTTTCTTATTTATATTCTTTAAATTTGAGTTTAATTGGTCTTGGGCGTTACTTAACACTAACACTTCTGCATTACTATTTTAACGTTAGAACAGTGTCCAAATTCGCTCTTCTCAATATATAGCAGAAATTTGAGAAGATCATATGGACATACCTGCTTGAAAATTATCCATTAATTAGAAAACAAAAGGCATTGTCTTCACTTGCTGTCAAATAACTCAAACATGTATTTACAATTGATTATTTGTTTTTTAATGTAACCAACGAAGATGACAGCTTCAACGGTTTGTAAAAAACATATATTATATTATTTGTAAAGTACAACGTGTTTCAAAAAAAATAAAATAAAAGGCATATGAGGTATTAATCAATTGCAACAGACTTATAAAAAAACGAAACAATACATGAATATATATTAACAGAGATATCACATCATCTTTATCAACGTTATATACTGACGTACTGTTAAGAGCAAGCAAAATGCACAAACAATTGTTGGTATATTTGTATTTGATGTTCCAAATTTCTGCAGGTAAGACATTAACTGACGTAATTCTTTTTGTTAAAAGAACATTTTTTGTTAGAATGTATGTTAATAAAAGTCAGAAAAAGAAAAGATAACGGTTTAATAAATATGTGCTTACAAATGGACAAACACTACTTTTGGCGTTTTAAAATATTTTGCATTGATGTTTGGTAAAGGATCATGTATAAACTTGCTTGCTTAGCAATGACTTTCTTTTACTCGTCAATGCGTTTCTAAAAGTCAGTATAATCGATATTTTAAAGCAAAAATATAAGAGAATAACTACTGTAAACAGTTGACCAAACGTCCAAACTTTCAGACTTACCGTACTTAATCTAATACTTCACGCTGACCTAAAATAATAAGAATAGAATGTTATAAGAGAAGACTAAAAAAAAAGAGCAAAAATTAGGAAAAATTAAAAATCCATATTTAGTACTCTGTATGAATTAACTGTTTTCAAGAGCCGAAATAGTTTAGAATAACTTGTGGAAAAGATAAGGTTATGAATACGTTTTTGTAAGTATTATTGAATGATGACGGAATGTACTAAACTGTGTTGAACGACAATTTTGAATCCGAATGACATCGGAGTTTTGTCATGACTGTTGTTATAATGAAGATTATTTCTAATTTGTTGAATTATACTGTAAGTTTTATCAGCCATTAAACAAAAGGTATAAAGAAGGCCGAATGTAGTATTAAGAACATGCTGGAAACAATCAACTAACACATTTAAACAAACCAAAATAAAATGATAGTGTACCCATGTTTACATCACTTCCCAATGAATTATCTATTCAATATTCCAGGTATGACAGAATTTCCTTGTAGTTTCCCATGTCCATGGCGCAATAAAACATTTAACGCGTATAAAAACGGAATATACGTTAATAATTTGGAATTTGGAAGTGATGGTCAATCAAGTAATGTAGACGGAAAACCCTATCAGTGTTATCAAATAACAGAACGCTTTCTTATTTTCAAGTATGTAAATGTTTAAATATTTTATGAGCCTTTATGTTGTGAATAAATTTAACTCATCATTGCTCTCTTGACATTTACTCTTTAATTCTATTATTGAGTAAAATAAGAGATGACTGATCCAGACTATATGAGTATACCAACCGTATGAGTATTGTCCAGACCGTATGAGTTTACTCGAACGGTCTATTCATACATATACGGTCGGACATATGAGTATGTACCGTATATAAATATGGTCTAGTACGGGCTGAACTATACAGTTGTTTGGGCCATTTTGGTATACATGTATTTAGACAAACATTCATCCAAATATTTTATTGGGTTTTACAAATTAATTGTATTGCAGTTAGATGAATTAAGAGCCAAAGTGAACGTTCATTTAATTGAAAATACATGTAAAATTGAGAATGGAAATGGGGAATGTTTGAAAGAGACAACAACTCGACCGTAGAAAAAAACAACAGCAGAAGGTCACCAACAGATCATCAATGTAGCGAGAAATTCCCGCACCAGGAGGCGTCCTTGAGTTGGCCCCTAAACAAATATATACTAGTTCAGTGATAATGAACGCCATACTAATTGTACACAAGAAACTAGAATTAAAATAATACAAGACTAACAAAGACCAGAGGCTCCTGACTTGGGACAGGCGCAAAAATGCGGCGGGGTTAAACATGATTGTGAGATATCAATACTCCCACTATACCTCTAGCCAATGTAGAAAAGTAAACGCATAACAATAAGCACATTAAAATTCAGTTCAAGAGAATTCCGAGTCAGATGTCAGTCAGAAGATGTAATCAAAGAAAATAAACAAAATGACAATAGAACATAAATAACAACAGACTACTAGCAGTTAACTGACATGCCAGCTCCAGACTTCAATTGAACTGACTGAAAGAGTATGATTTCATCATATGAAGATCAGGCACAATCCTTCCCGTTAGGAGTTTGTATATTTATATATATATATCTATATTATTGTTTGCACTCTCACATAGGGTGACACTTACTGTCACAAGGAACGTTAAGGTCTGTATAGTTAAATGATCTGTGTATGCATGTTTCTTTGCATTTGGAGCTCTTGCTAGCAAGTTTAAAGCCAGCTTGATTGTTTTGTGATAGCAAAGAAATTTCTTCTGTTTGATGCTTTCAAATTATAAAGTGATCCATGAACCTGTTCCACTCCGCCTGTGTTCTTGGATGTCTAGGTCTTCTCGTAGTTATCTTAACATCTCTGTAACCTGAAACACAGTTTAAGAGTTTCTTTTATTACTGCGTTGCAGACATTTGACGTTTTTTAAGAAAAAAACATTGTTAACTTACAGTTCGTTTCTGTGGGTGTTGCATTGTCGTTAAAATTTTGTTGCACTTCAGATTTTCTGGGTTTTTGTGTTCCTCTTTTATGAGTTTACTACAGTTTTAGCTTGTAACCCGGATTAGTTTTCTTTTAATCGATTGATGACTTTATTTGTAGTAAAATTCCTCAATATTCTAATAAATTTCAACATTATGTTTACTTCGGATAACTTCAATTTTAGTAAGCATAATTCAATTGCATGTTTTACTCACCAACATGCTTAATACGGGAGATAAACAGATTAAGTAACGTGACTTTAAATTATGAAAATCTTGAATTTTAAAACAATTACAATTGAACTTTTTATATGAATTCGTGTTCAGTTATGTTAAGTTGTAATAAACATTTGTATCTAAAATAAACTTGACTCAGTTATTAAATACTCATATGGTCTGGGACATAACCACTTACATAACAGAAATGCCAGTTTTATTAGAAACTGGATTTTCATATATTTTGATATCGAGCAACACTAAAGAGATATCAATTGTCGAAATGCGAATCTGGTACTTGGAAAGTGAAATAACAATGCAATTGTTTTGTCACCCTGAACATTAAGATTGGCATATAAGTGCTCTACATTACGTACTTTTATATTGTTTTTAAAACTATGGCCCGTATTTGATTGAGTCTAGATTTGTTGGATTTAATTAACATGTTAGTTAGGTTTTCACCATGACAGCAAAAACAATTTGAAACTGAAATCTTTAAAATAAAAAATGAATATTGAAAAGTAAAATTACAAAAATGCTGAACTCCGAAGAAAATTCTCAACGGAAAGTCACTACAATTATGCAAATGACGAAATCAAAAGCTCTAACACATCAAACGGATGGATATAACAACTGTCTTATTTCTGACTTGGTACAGACATTTTCTTATGTAGAAAATGGTGGATTAAGCCTGTTGTTGAAATTTATAATGATGTCATCATTTCTTAGAAAGAAAACTGATCAAATGCGTGCGTTTGGTTTCAACTCGTTTTAGTCGAAATCTTTGTTAGTTTTCGGTTGTCTCTATTTTATTTCATTGCGGTATGAAGAGATTAAGAGGGGAAAACACTGAAAAGATGTTAAGGCTAATATAAATCCTTATATTTTTTAGTTATTTACACTTTAATTTCAGATTAGTACAGATGTATCTTAATACAGATATTTCAACTAATAGTACCTATGTTTTTTTAATGCTTTTAATTTAATTTTGATTTCAGATTAACTATAGCAGACTTTTATTTTTGTACACCGATCTTTTATGATCTCGAATATCCATTGAGGTTTCTGATTAGAAGTGCAAGTACGTTTTGATATTTTATGATCATCATAATATTTCATAGGATTATAAAATTAAACTTGAGATATATTTCATTTAAGATATCTAAATATGTTTGGATAATAAGTTTTATGTTTGTATTCTGTCATGTAAAAATACATAGAACATAAACCTGATAAGGACATACATCATGTACATGACAATGAATTTATTAGAGTTTCTGTTTTTATATATCCGTTGAAATATTTAGTTATAAAAGTGTGGAGATCTGCCATCTTTGTTAATAAGGCAATTATCATTTAGATGCATAACAAAATTATTTTGAGCACCATCAAGTCACAGTACGAGCCTGGAGGATGCACACATCACATATCGCATATGTCAATTCATCAATAAATGGACCCAACATGACACAACTGTAAATAAATCATAAGAAAATACCAACCATACCTAGTTCAAGAACACTTAATCTAAAATTTATAATTTCGAGAATATCTAAGTACATGAACAAGTGAAGAGTAATTATTTTATAGGAGAATGCGTCTGGCGATTTAATATTTGTACCGTTAATATCAGTAACAGAATGTAATATGAGAACAGTAATGTTAAGCAATAAAAACCGATTACAACATGTACAAAGTAAAAACAATATACATCGTATTCAATATTCCTTTAATCTCGTTCTACCTTTTTCACAACATACTTAAATAGCAGTCAGTTTCCGTTGGAATTTGATAATTTCTATATTCACATAACAGAAACACATATGTAATTGTCCTGTATTATATGAGAAGCGTCGTTCTCTGATTCTATGGAAATTTATCCCTTTCCGAACCCATTGTATAAAGAAAATTAATCAACGTGTGATTGCTGGTGATTTCAAAAGTTCATTGGATGATTTTAAGGGTCACGATCATGATCTTTTCAGCCAACTGGATGGATTAAAATATGCTAACATGTGTTAATGAAATTGACAACTTCGTGCAATATGAAAGGCACTCCAAGGGGATTTTCGGTAAACAAAAACAGAAAATGTATTTTTGAAGCAATACAGAGTCTAAATCCGAGGCGACTCGGTCTTTAAAATTGATAATCGAACTTTCTCGATTTGATAAATCCGATAATCCACTGGTATCAATGTAAGAATCTATACTTCATTAACATCCGGAGTGGAGACAGTTTGCTGCATTACACAAAGGGCATTTGTAATATGTATTTATAGCTACAATAGACACACAAGAATAGCTGAACATAATCGAAGGAATTAGGCCAATCAAAAGCATACAGCACAACAATTTAACTTAATATTATAATATCAAGTGATGACCAATGTCAACACATTGGGAAATAAAAACGTCCAGACTTGATATTTTACTTATGTATCTGACCTATCTCATACTTAAAAACATATCATATATTTGTAATGTTAAGAGATAAATTTTACATAAATGGTGACAATCCAATTTGACATAGGTGCCTCCACCAAAAACAGATTCGATATACGTCCGATACTTATGTCTAGCTTTAGTGATACAATTGTTATGTTGCAGGTCCCAACATCTCTTTTCCATGAATGATACTCTCATAAACTCACAATACATAATGATAATTATAGGGAAAACGATGAAATCTTTCAAAATAAATCAATAAATTGTATCGATGTGTATTTCGTGATTCATTTCTCCACTACCATTTACACTTTTAAAGTTTCGATGCAGTTTACAAAATTATTGATCATCTTTCAGCTGCACATTTCCTTCCAAACCATGCAGGAGAATTGACAGATACATTTATATGTCAAATTTGTAGCGGATCTGGTTCCATTTCGGAAGCTGTGGGTAAGAACATTTCATGGAATCCATGGAAATGTCTTCTAACATGCAATTGATTGATAATATAAAATTAATGAAAAGAGATGCAGATATCAAGAGGAAAATTTGAGGCAATTAGTTTAATAAAGACAGATAACAACATGAATAACTATGACCAATGTATTTGATTCGAATGCTTTAATTATTATATACATATATTCAATTACACAGCGTTGATAAAACAAACTAATTTCGATTTTCATTTGTTTGTGAAGTTTATGCGTATTCACTTTAGTGTCGGTATTTAACTATCCTTATACTTTTCATTGAAATGTCATGCTATCCTACCATATATACCTGTATATAACTGTTAATTATCATCCTGTTCCCTTTTTCCTATTTACTTGATCACGAAACGCAACCAATAACGGACCGTTATTTGTAATTTGCCATCGGAATTTCACTGTGGGAGTAAACACTGCTTGCTTTTCTAGCTTATCCCACTAATTTTGTATTGTATGCTCCTCTTAAATTTCTGTGGAATGTTTTGTAGAACTCGTCTTTTTGTTTTTTGTTGAGTATCAATTATAAACAGGAGTTGTAGAAGGCATGTTCTAATCATGATTGTTTATAAATTATCAAGCCACAATATATACAGAAATATCTTTAAATCCGTAGTTAATGACGTCTCAAACACTTTTTTAATGGAAATTTAATATATATCATTTTTGCCTTCTGATAATTTCTCTTATTCATTTTGCAGCATCAGGTGCAGCACCAACATGTAAGTACATCAACTTTTTAATTAAAACAAATCTAAATAAAAAGGTTAATATATTTTCTTAACTTTAAAACTAGCACAAGCTAAATGCTATGATCTTGAAGTATTTTTCTGTATTAGAATAATTATTATTTGTCTGTTTAGTATACTATCAATGACTATCATAGTTGTGATGTTGAAATTATCCGAATAACTGATTTCCTGTTTCTTTTTCAATTGGGTCAAATTAACGATATGTAATGTTGTTTCTGTTACCATTTTAGTTGACGTTAAAGCCAATTCCCAGATAAATTCCAGGACTCAGATATAACTTTCCAGATAGTGTAAAATGTATTCTTGTATGTGTTGTATACATTTACACTATTGTCTAGTACTTTACAAAACCTTTTGATATGGTACATATCATTGTCTTATTCGTGTATTAACGATAACAGGGGTTCCCTGATATGAATGAAATGTCGAACGATGTAACGGAATTAACCATTCAATTCATCAAAATATGTTGACCAACAATTGACTATCGTAAGATAAAACACACACACGATTCTCATACAACTAAATTACAGATTGTACTCCTATTTCCAATATACTTTCAGCACCTCCCGTCAATTCTATTCCTTGTGATAGACCATCGATATGTACTCAATCACCTGATACAGTTTGTAGTGTAAATGATGTCATTCCAAAAGGCTGTCCAGTACCAACTACTGAAAGCCCGACAACCACAACCGAACAGACAACAACTACTGAACAGATAACTACAACTGAACAGACAACAACTGAACAGAAAACAACAACTGAACAGACAACAACAACTGAACCACAGAAATCTACCAAGAGACACTGTAAAAAGAAAACACACAAGCATACCAAATGAGCTGTGCTCCTTTATAATCTGCAAATATCAATCAATTCAGATATGGATGATTTTGTAGATTAATTGAATAAATTTTCATCATTGAATATGGCAGTTGTGTTTCAATTATTTTGTTAACTGATACCTTATGATTTGTTTAGTATTTTAATGGATTTCCCATTGTTGAATTTGCATTCGGATGCGGTTTTTTTTGGTTATATTTTTTCAATTGATAGTGAACATTGTCTACATGTTTTTCTGCTTCTCTAAAAGACGTCTGTATGCATTTGATACATATGTCAATGTTCATAACAATAAAAGTAATTACAATTGTATGCAAATTTGTCAACCATTACGTTAAATCAGACAGGTTTCCGTAAACAATTTTATCATAATTCAAAACATATGACGACACAATTAAAAAGTGAGTAATGCTTGACGTCAAAAAAATGATTCGGAATAGATCTAGGGTCATTTCGAGGCAAAAAAACCAGCTATATACCAAAACTGTAAAGACGTTCATTTGTTTTTGTAAATTGAAAGTGACGAAAATTAATGTGGATGGGTTATTGCTCAAGATAAATAAAATTGTTCAGTTTACATTTAAAATATATATTAGTCCACAAACGTAACGTTACACGAGATTAAATTTCCAATTTATTATAAACTATGATAAATAGGAAAAACAGGTAAATTACCCTATGAAAAAGATTCTTTGCGAAGCAAATGCATATGTATACGATTAAACAATGACCAAATTGAAAAATGAGAAGAAGCCAGTTATTGAACACAGGTCAAAAATATTTTCTGGAAATTATGACAAAAGTCGGGACTTTATTTGGAAGGTGAGAAATAGGTATACAAGTATCTAAAAAAGGCATTCACAATTTTAAGCAGACAACAATAAAGATTAAAGTTTAAAGTTCTAAGATTGATTTTTGTTTTGAATTTTTGGGAAATCACCCCAATTCAATTCAATTCAATGCATTAAACTAAAGTTGTTTTTATCATTGTTAATTTCAGTGTCATTTTGGTCTTTTTTTCGGAGTGTTGTCTCATTGGCAATCATACCACATCTTCTATTACTTTTATTGATACGAAAATAACAATCTGTAATTATCATGATTATAAAACCAGCTGGATAATTATTAACCTTGTTACAAAGTATCCAATTTCATAAAATATGGAAAAATGGGTTACTTTGCTACCTAAAATCCCTTGCCGTTTTTGGCACAATTTTTTATAATTTTTTGGTCCTCGATGCTGTTCAACTTTGTACTTGTTTCGGCTTTCAAACTTTTGTATCTGTGCGTCACTAGTAGGTTTTGGGTTGACAAAATGCACTTCTATCGTATACAGATTTTAAACTTGTTGCCTTTTGTTGGCTGTTGTTTGTGTGATTCTTTGTCATTTGTGTTCTCCAATTTATTTATATTGTAGTCCTGTGGTGTAGTGTTGTCATTTTGATGTTATATTTCACATGGCCATAAAAGTGCGAGGTTTGGCATGCCACAAAACCAGGTTCAACCCACCTTTTTTCCTTTAATAATGTCCTGTACCAAGTCAGGAATATGACCATTGTTATATTATAGTTCGTTTCTGTGTGTTACATTTTAACGTTGCGTCGTTTGTTTTCCCTTATTTTTTAGTGTAAATTCACATTGCGATAAGACGTGTCACGGTACTTGTTTATCCCAAATTTGTGTATTTGGTTTTGATGTTATATTTGTAATTCTCGTGGAATTTTGTCTGATGCTCGGTCCGTTTCTGTGTGTGTTACATTTTAGTGTTATGTCGTTGTTCTCCTCTTATATTTAATGCGTTTCCCTCGGTTTTAGTTTGTTACCCCGTTTTTGTTTTTTGTCCATTGATTTATGAGTTTTGAACAGCGGTATACTACTGTTGCCTTTATTTGTTTCGTTTCTTTTATTGTATTATAAAAAGAAGATGTGGTGTGATGACCAATGTTACACCTCTCCACAAGAGACCAAAATGACACAGAAATAGCATGCCGTTAATGGCGATCTAAAGATTATTTAGAATTATCATCTCCGGAAGATGATATATCATAAACATAAAATTAGAAAGTGCAAACAAATCAATTGGAGTTATAACTTAAGATAATAAAGAATGTGGTTGCGTACTAAGCCAGCTCATGGAATAGATTGACCAGCAAATGTGTCAGAATGAATGAACACAATTAAGGTCTTTGAAGCAAAGTGAAATTCATAAGTTGAGAAACTTTGAATATGTTCGAACTATATGGTCAAACACATAAGCTGAAAATCTCTGTAATATCTCCACGTTGAGTATCATGCGTCTCTTACACAAACAGAAGAGATAAATGAACATTGTCATATTTTTAGTTTTAAAACATAACTTCTGGTAAGGATAAGTCCTTGTCACATCTCCTTCATTTACTCTATTTACATTTACAAATTTTATCAATACATCTCAGTTCTTGACTTCTTCGTATTTGATACTGAACACTGAAATATTGAATATTTAAAATACTTAGGCTACCTCAGAAATTTATTACCTTAGCTCTATTTGGCAAAACTTTAAGATATTTTTCGGTCACAATGTTAATCAACTTGGTACTTTATTTGGACTTTTTAACATATTTTTTTTTACGATGAGTCTTTTGTAGACGAAACGCGCGTCTGGCGCAAATACAAAATTTCAGTCCTGGTGTTTTAGTTTATCTATTATCAAATATTAGAGGCTGATCTTAGATGATCGACTATTGGTGATGACGCTGTGTGTCGTTTGATTCACTTCCGTAGTTGTCCTTTAATTTTCTGGGTACGATTAAGTTCCTTAGGTCGTATTACTTTCGGTGTAGCTTAATATTTGTATCTGGGTTGTTCGTGTGATGACGTTGATGACACGGTAGGTACGGTTACTTATATATATACATATACAAACATCCTTAACGACGCCCATAACGACGCTAAATCAGTTATCCTTAAGAGTCTCAATGGAAGGATGAAATCGATTGAATTGGAAAAATTAATCATTCTTTGAACATCTTATCTATAAAACAAGTATTCACTTTGTACAGGCAACGTCTGCTTTACATTATTTATGAAATTTTAACGAAAAGTTTCCTTGACTATTTATATGAATCAGAACAGAAAAAAAATCTTGTGACATATCTTGCGAATAGGAAGACCTACGTATGTCAACACGTGACAAATAGATTTTCAACGTTTTGAATACCTCCAATCAATGTATTGTTCCTGTTTGAAAGTATATTCGATCTAATGAAACAGTAAACATGGAGGTTATTAACTGCCATTTGCAAAGATATGAGAAAATGTGGTATGAGTGCCAATGAGACAACTCTCTATCCAAGTCACAATTTGTCAAGAAAAAACATTGTAGGTCAAAGTACGATCTTCAACACGCAGCCTTGGGTCCTCACGAACAGCAAGCTATAAATAACCGCAAAAGTTACTAGCACTTAACTATTCAACTGAAAAAACCATTTGCATAATCTGTATAAAAAAAAAAAAAAAAAGGAAAAACGAGAAACACTTATGAACCACATCAACAAACGACAACTACTGGATATAAGGTTTCTAACTTACATGGAGAACAGGTGGAAATAAATGCAGTAGATTTTAACGTTTAAGTATGTATCAACCTTCACCCTTCCCTGACACAATAGTGTGCCACTACAACATAGAAAGACACACTGTAGTCGGCGTCAGCTGAAATTCGTAGTGGTTATCGATAAAAATAACCTTAACTGTCAATCGCGTTCACTCGAGATATAGTTTTTCACATTCCTTTCATAAATCGCCAAAAGAAAAACCACTACTGACCCACCTTTTGGTGATAGCACTGTAATAATCCTGACCTTCACATTTCCAAGAATGTTTTCCATTGTTATAACGCCATTTTTGTTTCTATAAGGATCCTTTATTTACATAAACAGCTGATAAGCGTTCGTCACTTCCGGAGGCGAAACAAAATGATGTGTCAATTTTCCCGCGTTTTTCCATGTCAACAATATCACATGTAATGTAATTGACAAGGCAACTTCAATGTGACCCGCAATTCAACAGAATGACGTTTTACACGGAATATCAAGGAAAAAATGTACGGTAAGTAAAATTATGACTTCTGTAGGTTAATGAAATAAAATAAAATTAATTAAAACAATGAATATCATCACGAGTATGCAAACGATGCAATAATATTATTTTTTGTTTTTTTACTAAAGGCTAAACTGTTCAAGTTCAGTATCTGTAGTGTGGTACGTGTAGAATCCTGTTTAGGCTTTTATACACGGTTTAATAAGGTGAATATTTATTTAATTTATTATTTTCTGTGTGTGTGTGATTTTTATACGGTTGGTTATTGTGTGTTAAATCTTTAGAAAAAATCATTTTATAAAAACATGAAAAACAAACTTCGAATCATGTAAGCTGTTCATCCGTATCACAACTTGATGCAAGCTTTAGGGGAGTGTTAAAACTTATTAACAAGTTGGGAACAACCACTCAACGTAATGACTATCCCTTTTTATGCCCTTACATGTAACCTGTAAGGATAACATTTCTTGTGATTATTTTTTTGTTTATGAAAACCACTTTGGTAAATATGAGCAAATATTCATATTATTTGAATAAACTTTTCCATAATCTATACTTTTACCTGGTATTTTTTATTATCAAAAATATGTCAAAGAATTTTTCCAATATTCATGGACTTGTATATCTTTTTATATACATTTACTATTTTAATAAAAAATGAACCCTCTTATAGAATGATTGTTTCAACTATAACTAATTTTCCCGTTCGTTTTTTAGTTAAAAAATCCGGATCGAGTTATTCATTTTTTTAAAAAGTTTACAACATTAAATTGGTCGCCTGTCTGAGACAGTCCCTCTATAAAGGGATATCCCTAATTTAGAGGCTTGCTCCTGACATCTTTCAGGATTTTTATTATAATTTGGCAGGTCTTGACATTTTGCCACTAGCCCTATGCCAGAGACTGAGTCCAATTGAAATTGAGTCTAGTTAGTATTTGGTTTTAGTGATAAATATTTTATTTTCCGGTCATGCAGAAGAAGCCAAACTAAATTGGCGTAGAGATACCAAAAAAAGCTCCATCTGATGATTGTTAGTGTACCGTAGTGATCTATTGGTTGAATTGATTGACATGTAAAATAAAGAGACAAGAGGAATGTGTACAATAATGATGAGGCCATTGGAAAATTGAATGTAGGTTTATGTTTTACAAAAACTCGAAACTTTTATAAAACGGGTTGATAGGCAGACATGTCTGTCTAACTATATGTAGGTTCATCTTACCTTGTATATTTATCATTTACAAGGGTGTAAATGGGAGTTTACAAAACGAGCAAAATTTATTAGAAATAAGTAACAATGACCCCAAAAATGAAGAATATTGAATGAAGAATAATGAGGTGCTTTAATTTAAAGAATAGAGAATATTGGGCAAAAGTATAAAAAAAAGAAAATCATCTTCATAATTATAAGATATTGTTTTAAAAAATTCTCCAACATAGGCTGTGTTACTGTGCATACTTTGTTTGATTTGTATATTATTAAACATAACTTTATTAAGATTTAAAAAAAATATGTATACAATGGACACAACCGAATGATAATTTTATCATTTTTAGTGGAATTAGAATACTTAGAAAGCCAAACAATTCTAGTTCACAACTAAATGCCTACATAGAGATCCTCATTTCACAAGGTCATTGTTCAATTTATATAAATTTTGTTGTATTATTGAAGATTCAATGTCAGTGGCAGATCGATGTACCCCTTTTATAGATCGCGTTGCAGTATGGGTTTGCTCATTGTTGAAGGCTCTTATTTGAACCAATAGTTTCATGTCATTCGGTCTGGTGGATAATTGTTTCATTGAGCACATGTTTTCTCTGCTTCTATGTACAAAAAATTGAGAATGGAAATGGGGAATAGACTACATGTCAAAGAGACAAAAACCCGACAAAAGAGCAGTAAACAGATGATGGCCACCAATGGGTCTCAACGTATGGAGAAAATCCTGCATCTGGAGGTGTTCCTCAGCTGACCCCTTAATACAATTATGTACTACATGTGCATGTTATTCAGTGAAAATAGAGGTCACACAAAATTCCAAATCATCAAAATGAACTAAAATTCAAAAACATACAAGACTAACAAAAGGCCAGAGACTCCCGACTTGGGACAGGCATTAACATGAGGCGGGGTTAAAACTGTTTTGTGAGATCTCAACTCTCCCTAGCCAATGTAAAATAAAGGAATACAAAGTTCCCAGGTTAGGAGGGGAGGGTTGGGATCCCGCTAACATGTTTTACCCCGCCACAATATTTATGTATGTGCCTTTCCCAAGTCAGGAGCCTGTAATTCAGTGGTTGCAATTGTCGTTTGTTTATTTGTTACATATTTGTTTTTCGTTTATTTTTTTTCAATACAAATAAGGCCGTTAGTTTTAATTAAATTGTTTTACATTGTCTTATCGGGGCCTTTTATAGCTGACTATGCGGTATGGGCTTTGCTCATTGTTGAAGGCCGTACGGTGACATATAGTTGTTAATGTTTGTGTCATGTTTGTCTTTTGTGGATAGTTGTCTCATTAGCAATCATACAACATCTTATGATATAATTAGATAATACTGTTAAAGCTTTCCCCCCTGTCATATCAAAATATATACAAATAAAGAACCCATGACAATTAGTTTATAAGATTTTCTGTTTTGTATATCAGTTAAATACATGAAGTATTGGAATTGTCTTGATAGAAAAGGGTGGAGATGTGCCATATTTTTTTGCAAATAAGGCGACTATCATCTGAATACCAAACAAATAATATGTCAAGCACTAGCAAGTCATAAACCTTAAATCGACCTTAAACAATACACTTATCACACATCGCTTGCATAGGACGTGGTTAATTCAGCGATTAATGAACCCGACATGACAAAAACTTAAATAAATCATAAAAAAATACCAACCATGCCTAATTCGAAAAAATCTGAATCTGAAAAATCATTATTATCAAGAATATCTAAGTACATAAACACGGGAAGAGTTTTTTTTTTGTCATGAAAAATGCATCTGGTGCTCTATTAATAGAATGTGCTTCGATCAACACTTTTACACCCGATTAAAATTACAAAAAGAAGCATTCAGTTTTTAATATTGTATCCTATTTATGTACGAAGTCGATATTCAACTATGCATTGTTATCTGATTGATTATAAAAGATTTACAGACGATTAAAAATAAAAAGAACATATCTAACAAACGTGAATTGTTCCTACCTTTTTGTCGAGTATAAACTATAAACCGGAACCAAGAATGTTCTATGGTCAAATCATCATTGTTTCTAAATCTTCAACATACACTTATATACCTATATGGAGTTCTTTTCTTTTAGAACCATAGGTCATTCTTTTTCAGAATCAACCCAGACGACACCATGTTTCAATGAAACATGCTCCAAGGCAAAAAATAATTACCTGCTTGAGGTTATTATTTTCCTTGATAAAAATGCAATCGATTATTTACGTTAAAATTATATTCGTCTGATCGTTTTTTGTTGCCGATTTGGGGATTTATTTTTTAAAGTTCAATCAATGACAGGTGTAAAAGAAATCGTCCCGCATTTTAATTTCGGAAACAAATAAAACGTGAAAGTTTGTTAATTCATCGCTACATTACAGAAACATTATCACATATGTTAGATAAATTTTAATGTTAACTTTCATAAAATAAAGCCAGGTTTAACTTATTCGAGTGTAAGATTTTGAAAATCTTATTGCGTCACACTGAATAGGTTGATTTATTGTTGGTTGGTTGTTTTACGTCCAATGGCAAATATTTCAATAATATTCAGGACGAAACAGTTAAATAGGAAATCATACTGTGACCTACATGTATTAAATATTCGTCTTCGTGTCAGTTCTAATTTTTTTTTATTCATGTATATGTTTTACTCTATCAAAAGATACTTTATATTTTATTGATAAACATTGAATTTCACTTAACGGTATCTCACAAAACAAAACCATACGCCCTCCCTTTTTCATAAACTAAGTTGGTACAATAAATTACTTACACTGTGTCTTGTATTTGTCATCCACCGTTATCTGATGGTAACAATTTATTTGTTTCTTTCTTCATGCAGTTACATTAGTATTTTTATTGTGTATGGATAATAATTTTTAAAAGGTTTTATCACAAGATTATTTAGGGAGTTTTATTTCACATCTAAATGAGCCGTAGGGCGTATTTAAACCCTAAACGCTTTAGAAAGGAATATCCCACTTTTAGTGTGGTCGGTAAAATAGGAAGCTAAATTTTGCAAATCTTTATAAAAAATGATATTTTTTTGATGGTTTATAAGTCGGTCTTTCATTTGATCAATCCTGACACCCCTAGGTGTGTTCTACGACAAGAAAAACTTTAAAATATGCATTATCTATAACAAAAATATCTTTTAATCCATGACGTCTCAAAAATGTTAAAATGAAAATTTAATGTATGATTCTTGCCTTCTGATAATTTCTCTGATTTCTACACGTACGTACAGTAATCGTTCACTGCTGATTCATTTATTTTCGTTGGTATCAATTTTCGTGGATTGCTGTAAAGCTGCATATTCGTCGATATTTTATTTCGTTGTTTTGCAATCTCTGTTTACAGAGCTATTGCAAATATGCTATTCGTAAAAAAAAATAATTCATTATGCTTTCATAGTTATTATTTTTCATTAACACGAACTTATTATTTTCTAGAAAAGTCCTTGTGTGTTCTATTTCGTGTCGTGTTAATCGGACGATATGTAATTTTGTTTCTGCTGCTATTCTAGTTGACATTAAACCATTTCCTAGAGCTCGGACTCGGATACATGTGTTCTAATAGTGTAACATGAATGCGTATCACAACAAACTGCTCAGAGTCTGAATTGACCAGTTTTTGTGCTCGACCAGTAAAATCGAGCACACATTTTACTCGACAAGTCTCGACATTGTCTCGACTGGACTTAACTGTACTTAAATGTACTCGACTAGGTCTCGACTTTACTTAATTAGTCTGAAATGGTCTTGACCAAGGCTCGACCTGTCTCGACCTGTCTTGACTAGTCTCGACTCAGTCTGAACCTGTCTCGACTAGTCTCGACTCAGTCTGAACCAGTCTCGACCTGTCTCGACTAGTCTTGACCTTCAACTTTAGTTTTGACTGGTATAAAGAAGCCCATCTAACTAAATTAAATATTGATCTTACAAAATTCAAGCTTATTAGGTAGTTTGATTACTGGATGTGAAATAAAAAAAAAAAAATTTATACAATAGGTAAAAATAAAAATTATTATATAAATTCAGATAGGCATCTTTAAATTTTCTAATAACTTTTTCAAATCAACTTGGATTTTCATCAAACTATGCACCTATCTAAGATATATATCAAGCTTACTGAATCCAAGTTCATTTACTTTTTTGTTGTATAGCTATGAAATTTAAGAATTAAAGTCATCTCGGTAAAAAAAGCTAGGATTTGCAATTTGGACAAAATAGAGATAGGCATCTTTAATTTTCTAATAACTTTTTCAAAATCACTTGGATTTTCATCAAACTATGCAGCTATATTAGATATATATCAAGCTTACTGAATCCCATTTCATTTACTTTTTTGTTGTATTGCTGTAAAATTTAAGAATTAAAATCATCTCGGTAAAAAAAAAGCTTGGATTTGCAATTTGGACAAAATAGAGATAGGCATCTTTAATTTTTTTAATAACTTTTTAAAATCAACTTGAATTGTCATCAAACTATGCAGCTATCTTAGATATATATATCAAGCTTAATGAATCCCATTTCATTTACTTTTTTATTGTATTGCTGTAAAATTTAAGAATTAAAGAAATGTTGGTAAAAAAGCTAGGATTTGCAATTTCGGACAAAATAGAGATAGTACACTTTAAATTTTCTAATAACTTTTTCAAAATCACTTGGATTTTCATCAAACTATGCAGCTTTCTTAGATATATATCAAGCTTATTGAATCCCTTTTCATTTACTTTTTTGTTGTATTGTGGTAAAATTTAAGAATTAAAGTAATCTCGGTAATAAAAAGCTAGGATTTGCAATTCAGACAAAATAGAGATAGTCATCTTTAATTTTTTTAATAACTTTTTCAAATCAACTTGGGTTGTCATCAAATTATGCAGCTACCTTAGATATATATCAAGCTTACTGAATCCTATTTCATTTACTTTTTTATTGTATTGCTGTAAAATTTAAGAATTAAAGAAATGTTGGTAAAAAAAGCTAGGATTTGCAAAAAAGTTATTAAAAAAATTAAAGATGCCTATCTCTATTTTGTCCAAATTGCAAATCCTAGCTTTTTTTTACTGAGATGACTTTAATTCTTAAATTTTACAGCTATACAAAACAAAAGTAAATGAAATGGGATTCAGTAAGCTTGATATATATCTAAGATAGCTGCATAGTTTGATAAAAATCCAAGTTATTTTGAAAAAGTTATTAGAAAATTTAAAGTGTACTATCTCTATTTTGTCTGAATTGCAAATCCTAGCTTTTTTTTACCGAGATGACTTTAATTCTTAAATTTTACAGCTATACAACAAAAAAGTAAATGAAATGGGATTCAGTAAGCTTGATATATATCTTAGATAGGTGCATAGTTTGATGAAAATCCAAGTTGATTTGAAAAAGTTATTAGAAAATTTAAAGATGCCTATCTGAATTTATATAATAATTTTTATTTTTACCTATTGTAAAATTTTTTTTTTTTATTTCACATCCAGTAATCAAACTACCTCATAAGCTTGAATTTTGTAAGATCAATATTTAATTTAGTTAGATGGGCTTCTTTATACCAGTCAAAACTAAATTTGAAGGTCAAGACTAGTCGAGACAGGTCGAGACTGGTTCAGACTGAGTCGAGACTAGTCGAGACAGGTCGAGACTGGTTCAGACTGAGTCGAGACTAGTCAAGACAGGTCGAGACAGGTCGAGCCTTGGTCAAGACCATTTCATACTAACTAAGTAAAGTCGAGACCTAGTCGAGTACACTTAAGTACAGTTAAGTCCAGTCGAGACTATTTCGAGACTAGTCGAGTAAAATGTGTGCTCGATTTTACTGGTCGAGCACAAAAACTGGTCAATTCAGACTCTGAGCAGTTTGTAGTGTATACATAAACACATTTTACTAGAACTTTAGAAATCATTTTGAATGTGTTGATATAACACATATCCTTGTCTTGTTCATGTATTCACGATAATATAGGTTTCCTGATATGAATGCAAATGTCGATATATATATTACGCAATTAACCAACCAATTCATCCATATATCTGTTCACTGAGCGATGTCACCATGGAATCTGGTATAATAAAAAAAAACACACACGAGTCTCATACATCTATATTGCAGATTATATCCTTATTTCCAATGTACTTCCAGCACCTCCCCGTAAGTTCTGTTCCTTATGATAGACCACCAACATGTACAGTTTTTAGTGTGAATGATGTCATTCCGAAAGTCTACTCAGTACCAACCACTGAAAGCTAGACAACAACAACTGAACAGACAACCACAACTGAACAGACAACAACAGCTTAACAGACAACAACAGCTAAACAGACAACCAGAACTAAACAGACAATCACAGCTGTACAGACAACAACAACGTTAACTGAACAGACAACAACAACTGAACAGACAACTTCAAATGAAAAGAAAACAACACCTGAACAGACAGCCACACCTGAACCAACGAAAACAACAACAACAAAACCACAAAAATCTACCAAAAGTCACTGTGGAAAGAAAACACACAAACATACCAAATGAGCTGTGTTAATTTATAATATGCAAATATAAATCAGTTCAGATATGGATGATTTTGTAGATTGATTAAATAATATTTCTTCATTGAATATGACAGGTGTTTTTTAATCGTTCCTTTTGATTTTGTTAGCTTTTTAATAGATTTCCCATTGATTATTTGCTTTGGGGTGCGGTATTTTTGTTATATTTTTCTCAATTGATAGTGATCGTTTTCTTAATTTTTTCTGTTTTTTGAAAAGACATATGTTTCGTTTGATGAAGATATGAATGTTCAAAAGAATTGGTTTTTTTGTAAATTTCAAGTGACGAAATTGAATGTGAATGGTTTAGAATTCAAGATTCATGTGGTTGTTTTGTGTAAACAAAGCATGAGGATTGTCAAACGTGTATTGAAAATATATAATAACAAAAATAGCGTTATCCGAGTTTGAACTTCAATTTAATTTAAAAATATAAAAGGAAAAAAAAAA
Source organism: Mytilus trossulus (assembly GCF_036588685.1). NCBI lineage: Eukaryota > Metazoa > Mollusca > Bivalvia > Mytilida > Mytilidae > Mytilus > Mytilus trossulus. Next base: position 38,762,840 of record NC_086379.1, on the reverse strand, counting down.
AAGTATCCTATGAAAAAGATTCATTTGCTTAACAAATGCATTTGAATATGAGTAAAGAATGACCAACTTGGAAAAATAAGAAAATCCTTTCAAGATAGATTTTGAATTGAGCAATCGATTCTTCTTGATGACGAATATTTGTTGATGTAAATATAATCGATTTTATCTTGAAAGAACTGTCATATTTCCACCGTGTGACTGTTCCCATTTTCCAAGTTTAAAAAGACAAACAATTGGGTCAAAATCTTTAATTGTTTTTACAGAGGCGGTAATGGTAACGTTTTTTCCTGTAGCTCAGTCCATATCGTTAACTTGGATATGTATGATAGCTCGTTTCGAAGCTGTGACATTTTCACATATGTGGTTAAATTTTCGGGGTACGAAGTGAGATTACTTTTCCCGTAAATTAGCAAACCCCGAACATCCTTTTGTGATGCGGCTCCTTGTGGTAAAATATCCCCTTGTTAACACAATAAGTTCTTTGAAAATTTAATACTTTAAACACATTCAATAGCTCCATAGTTTTTACACATTTATTCTATGTTCCTCTACTTTCCTAATCACCACAAATAATTAAGTTCAGTCATTTGCTAAAAATAGAAACATGTCCAATATCACTACACAGAGGTTTTTTCTTTACACGTGACTTTTGAGTTCCTCATTTCAAGGCGTATTAGGGATGTTGTCCCAATTACTACACTACATGAAAGAGCAGTCTGCATATTGGTGATCATACGTCAATATATCCTGTGGCGGTTACATCTTCTCTTGAAATAAGTTTAAAAGGGTACACAATGTCACCTTTATTTTCAAATCTGTCTGTTTCCATTGTCTGCTACAGTAAAATCAAAACCATTGAACTGAGCAAGAATTGCAATATTATCAAAATACCCTCTGTCATGTTCGTATATTTGCATGCCTGCAGTCATGCCGTTACTGGCGATCTAAGCGTTATTTATTATGATCATCGCCGGAAGATGATAAATCATAAACCTAAAATTAAAAAGTGCAAACAAATCAATTGGAATCATTACTTGGTGATAATAAAGGATTTCAGTATTTTTGTGTATTTACTTTTTACGAACTTGCCAGCGCATGGGAAAACTTGACCAGCCACTTTGTCAGAATGGGTTCACACAATAAGCCTTTAAGGTCTGTGAAATCAAGTCAAATTTATAACTTGCCAAACATAAGGCACATAAGCTGGAAATCTCTATCATAAATTCACGATAAGTATATGTTTCTATGAGTGTCTTTCATGTACAGAAGAGATAAAGGAACATTTTGTTTATATTAAATACAAACAACATAACTTCTTGTAAGGATAAGACCTAACTAAATCTTCTTCGTTGACTCATTAAATACAATATTTATCAATACATCTCAGTTCTTGACCTTTTTGTATTGTATACCCAATGCAACTTCATAAACCTCTGTTCAAACACCAGTCCATTACTGGCTCATCTACAAACTCGGATCAACTGGAGTATACGGAACAAGTTGTTCTTTTGAAAATAACAATTTTAATATTCATACACCAAGTATAATATACATCCACCAATCTTAATTTTTGAAAAGACTTAAAGACATATAGACACATAGAAACAAAGACAAAAAACATTTAAAACCAAAGACATACGGACCCATTGACACATTGACACATTAACACAAAGTCATATCAACACATCGATATATAGACACATAGATACATTTACCTATCAACAAATAGTAACATCGAAACATAGAAACAAAGACACATAGAAACATAGAGACATCAACAAAAAGACTCATAGACATTTAAACAAATTGACAGATCGACACATAAACATTTAAAGCTCCGTGTTGATGACCGTACGTTGACCAAATATGGTTTACTTTATAAATTGTGACTTGGGCGGAGAATTGTCTCATCGGGTATCATACCACATGTTTTTATAACTATACCGACAATTCAACACATCGACAAATCAACGTGCAGCGATAAAATTAAACAAAGATATACTTATAAACTTATAAATAACAGTACATCTTTGTCTGACATGATTTTTACATAAATAAACTTAAACAAAATAGACAAAGTATAAAACCAGGTGCCTCGTTCATTTTGGTTGTCATTTTGATAGATATGTCTATGTGTCTATGTTAGAATATAAAATTTGATAATTTGATAATGACTGATTTACTTGTGAATAATACACAACTGGGAAATATTTGTTTCGTATACTCCACCAAACACTTGACTCTTAGAATGACCAAAACTTTGTCCGTGGTGAAAGAGGAATTGACGAAATACCTAGATACTGTGAATTTGTAAGTACCATTAACCGTACGGTGATTATAGAAACTGTTAAGAAGTTTTGAAATGTTTTGTAGATCACTGTCCTCTGAGTATTATCTTCACGAAAAAGGTTACCATACGCGTCACACATATTTTGGAAGAATACAAAACAATATATTTGGATTACAAGTTAGACTGAGGATTATCTTTGTCCTTTTCGATGTTTCTTATGTTCGTATATATCAGTCAGACTTTCGTCAGACAATGTTATGAACAAGAAAATCATCTTTAACTATCGTGGTTATCTCTGTAACAGAGTCTGCTGACAAAACAGAGAAATTCACATATTTTCTCAACCTTAGAACCAACAATTTTCAAGTGCTTATGAAGCACACTTTTCTGAACACATACGATATCGCTGCTACTCAGACTTTGTAAAACGTCATTTGTGCTCGAGCAAAACTAAACAATGTGCAATAGTTTTCTTACAGAACATGCAGTTATTCTTATTATTTATGATTTGAAATAAAAGTTGACATGCTGCTATATACAACTGATGAATATTGCAAGAACTATATACTCTGCTCGAGTTAAAAACCATTACGTGACCGTTACTTTATAAAACTCTGCTAAAACGAAGTTTTCCATATTTGGCTTTGCAACAAAACAATCACAAGTAATTATCTTTTTTTCACTATGAATCATACACAAGAACAATACATGTGATTAACATTGTTTATTACTTAACTCCATAATGTTTGACGTCAATCAATGGAAGTGGATTAATAAATGTTTATTGCAAACAAAATCAGGAAAAAAAATATTTAACGTGATAATGATACATGGTCTAGAATAAACGAAATAAATTGTGTACCCAATATATAAAGCGTGTTGTCGTACACTCTTAATCAAATAATAAAATTAAACATTCATTTTGGTATCAGCTCCCTCATGCGAAGTTGATCATATCATTCATAATGTTTGTAAGTAATTATTTATTCCTCGCTCTCACATGTTTGGATTGAGCGTTCCTGATAAAGATTGATCCATTCAAGGGCTACGGATGTACGAAATTTATATAAAATTTCCTTTTTGTTTGGTATTGGATGTTGTAGTGGAAGTTTTCCAAAGCTCTTTTAAAGAGAATGTGGATAAGATATATCCTAACTAAGGTAGCTTGGGGGAGGGGGTCTAAATTAAAACCTTTAGAATGTATGATAATTTGTCAAAGAAAAGAGGGACGAAAGATATCGAAGAGACAGTAAAACTCATAAATCTTAAACAAACTGACAACGCCATGGCTAAAAATGAAAAAGACAAAAAGACAATCAATAGTACACATGACACAAAAAATAATGAAAATAATAGGTCACCGGGATTATTTTCACGCTACGGGTTGTGAAAAATTGTACAATTTTGTATAGATGACGCATGCAAAACCCAATTTTGTGTTTTAAATCAAGAACTACACCATAAAATTCAAAGATAAAATATGAGAAGACAGCTCCTACAATATACTTTTAGGTAAGAAGAAGAAAATGGGTCACGGAACTTGTTTTCTTGACATAAAATAAAATAGATCAATTCCCGATACATGCTATTGTAAAAAAGTCACAGTAGTATACCACTGTTTGAAATTTATTAATCGATTGAGAAAAAACTTAATCCAGGTTACAAAATTAAACTGATTGAAACACATTAAATATAAGGAGATATTAATGACACCAAAGGAACACAATACTTAAATGGAACACACAAAGAAACGAACTATAACATAACAGTGACCAATTTCCTTAAGCGTATTATGTCCGTCCCAAGACATGTTTTCGGCCGTTTGAAATTTAAGAATTCAGAAGTGAATTAAACTTGAGGAACTCCAAAGTGATACAGTTTTTGCTACTTTGATGAGTTTTACCTTATATTTTTCTTCAAAGGAAAATAAAACAAATATTGAAATCATAAAATCAGGCGATATGGGGTATACTCTTTGATGGTATTAGATTTATCTCCTAACAAAATCCATACTTGGTCTTCATCATTAAAATATCAAAATGAATAAGTGAATTGTTCATAACGCAGTCTTTAATGATCCAGTAGTATATCTAAGTTGTAAATTACAAATACGTTCACACAATTCAATTAAGATTATGTATTTTTATTTATTGTCTATCTACAATTTTATTGATTGTAATATCAAAACATTTTAAAATGATCCTGAATAATAAATACTTCAACAATTGGACTTTAAGAACTGTCATAGTCTGCACCTGGTACAATGTGCTATCATTCGTAAAGGTGCCATACATGTGTGATATACTAAATAATTACAATGCAAAATGAATGTATATAGATACTTCAAGTTGTATAAATGCAATATTAATAACCATTGATAAATTATTAAAGTATCTGAATCCGGTTTGTCTTCGAGGAAATAAAGTGGGATTTATATGTAAATACTTCCTTGGTGTTTGTAGAAATGTGGCATCAAGGAGTTTATATCAATTTACTTTTAAATAATATTGTGAATGCAAATTCTGATGTCAATACAACTCAAGGTAAATATAGCTTTTCTTCTTTAAACGTCATAGTGTATCATTATAAGTATGAGGTGTAGACTTGGTAATTGTTGCCTCACTACCAGTGACACATTTTGTATACTTTAAAAACTAAAAAATAAAACAACAGTAAAATTGAGAATGGAAATGGGGAATGTGTCAAAGAGACAACAACCCGACAAAATAAAAAAACAACAGCAGAAGGTCACCAACAGGTCTTCAATGTAGCGAGAAATTCCCGCACCAGGAGGCGTCCTTCAGCTGGCCCCTAAACAAATATATACTAGTCCAGTGATAATGAACGCCATACTAATTTCCAAATTGTACACAAGAAACTAAAATTAAAATAACTCAAGACTAACAAAGGCCAGAGGCTCCTGACTTGGGACAGGCGCACAAATGCGGCGGGATTAAACATGTTTGTGAGATCTCAACCCTCCCTCTATACCTCTAACCAATGTAGAAAAGTAAATGCATAACAATACGCAGTGAACTGTTATGTTTTATTTAGCAGCAATACAGCTAAGCAAATGTATGGAATACATCTTTCATTATCATTTGTTTTTATTAATCAACAGCTAGCATTTCTAATACCAGTTTTGATTCGTACACGAACGATATTAAACCATTGATTCCAAGTGGACATTATAGGGTCAATTGTTTCACAGATGCCAACTGGAATTGATTGACCGCTACATGTATAGACTATGTCGAACAGATGAACACAGATGTGTTCCAATTGTTCTTGTCACAATAAATCCAACACTCTTTCAATATTTTCACATCACTGCATTGAACATGCTGAAGAAACTTGTCGATGTGACTAACACGCGACGAGCACTGACCCTTCTGAATTCTAACGGCTTTTGGTTCAGTTCATATGTAGGCACTGCTAGAATTTTACTACATAGAAAAGGAAGGGATTTTTTTACAGTTTAAAGCATCTGTTATTTCGACTTTTCATTTATTTGTGTCGTTAATGGTAAAACCAATAACTCTACAGAGCTTAATAATGATAAAACAAATCTTAGTTATCTCCTAATTGTGTCCTCAACCCGACAAAACCACACACAAATAGCCTCCTTTCGAGATCTTTTTATTTTCATTTAGGCACAGCTCCAATAGAAACAAATATTTTGCTACAAAATGTATTTTACTAAGCTGTCAGTGTTTAAAATATCTAAGGAAAATATATTGCTTATATATTGTTTAAAATATGCGTAAAATGGTAATTATTTGTCTCATGATTATTAAATTTCCACATGTTTATGATGTCATAGTTAAAGGACAAGTGTCATAGATGCACTTAAATGTCAAAATCATATTAACCCGTTAATTTAGAACTAATATAAGTTTGAATAATACACTATTTTTGCAATGTTAAGAGATTCATACCGGTTGTTGTCATACCGTCTATTTGCCTGAGACACATTTTTCATCACTATATGTTGAATGATAAAAACATATTCCAATAATGTACATAATCCCCTTAGCAATGATTTTTTATTAGAAGATTTTTATAATTATAATATACATGTCATCATCATCAGTACTATTTTTTTTGTTTGGAGTTGATATTACTTCACTTTGAAATAAAACAATTCATTTTTATAAGGCAAAAATGATATGCACTTCTTTGATAGAATACTTTGTTATTCAGTGACATGGGAAGATGCCCAGAGAATCTGCAAAGTACCATCTGTAAGTGACATCATGTTCACAAACGGACTTTATACTGAGCTTCCTACAACATTCACTGCATGGACGTCGTCTAGGACTCTTGCTTCAGATTGGTCATATTTTTATGGTAGGCTGCTGTTATGTCGTATTAAAAACCATTAAGATATATTACAAAGATTATCAAAAGAATTATTTGCAGTTCATTTATTGTAATCATAATTTGAAATACTTATAGGGGTCATAACGAATATGAATTGGAAATCGCTTGATATTTTATCGAATCACTAATTTCTATATAAAAAAATAAACAAGCCTTCAGCGAGGTTATTTAGTATCATTTTTAGATAACGAGATTCGATATTCACGAGTTGATCAAAAAAGAGTACCTAATACGAACCCAAAAAACCGGGGATGATCTCAGGTGCTCAGGACGAGTATTACTCTAATGGTGAACTATCACATCGTGTTGAGCTATAAATTTCGCGAGTGTTTTATCTTGTCTTATGCACAAACATGTACACAGCTGACGTCATTTTCACTGATTTGGAGTCAAAATTCACATATTTCAAAATATTTATTCGCTTCAGAATTTTTTATATTTGTCTACAAAATTAGATATTCAGGTACAACTATTGAGTATTTAGTTTTTTATCATGTTTATTGAAGAAATAACATGTCCGTTGCCTTTTAAAGTCAACGAAAAAACAATAGAAAATTGGTAGTATCGCATAAAGATGCTTTATTAGTTTTTCAAATGTACGCATTTTTTTGGCATAACACTCACTGAAGTGTAATACGAGAATCTTCTCGACATGCAAATTATCAATAACTGGCCACAGCAATAAGAAAAGGCAATGTCAACTATCAGCATGTCGAACAAAATTTGACATGTAACTATTCTTAAATTTCTTAAATAACATAAGCAACATGACGGGTGCCATATGTGTAGCAGGATCTGCTTACCCTTCCGGAGCACCTGAGATCACCCCAAAGGTGTTTGTGGGGTTTGTGTTGCTTATTCTTTAGTTTTCTATGTTGTGTCATGTGTTCTATTGTTTGTCTGTTTGTCTTCTTTTTTTTAATTTTTAAGCCAGGCGCTGTCAGTTTATTTCCGATTTATGAGTTTGACTGTCCCTTTGGTCATGTTGGTATCTTTCGTCCCTCTCTTGTATTAGTCCTCTTAGAGTGAGAAATTAAACTGGTAGTAAAGTGATTAAGATGATGTCAGTAGTGGATTAGAGACGGAACACAAACAATCATTCTTATATTATTTTCATATGACATATGCGTCCCACTCTTGAGATTACTGTAAATTTATTTGTACACTGTTGTTTATCTTTTTAGTTAATGTTTTTCTTGTTGGTGTTTGTGTTGTCTTTTTTTTTAACTTTTATTTTTGATAATTTTGATCGGATCTTTTGTGTCTTCTTTCTGTTGATTATGCCGTCAATTGCAATTTTAAAAAACATTTATTTTAAAGTATTTAATGAAAAAAATTTCGTTGAATTCAATCCTGCAACATGCATGGACTCATATCACAACTTCTCTTTTATATACACAGGACACCTCAATGTCTCAACTCTTATATGAATAAAATACAAACAAAACAGCTTCATTAAAAAAAAAAAGTAAAAGTAGAAGAAGAGTTTTTTCTTTTTATCTTTGTCTTTAAAGATTTGATAGGTAAATATAAAGATGAATGCAATTGTCTGAAAATTCAGAAAACTATAAAAAAAAAACCAGCATCAGTATGTTAATTTTAAATCTCCGACACGACTTTAAAGTGCAAAGATTGCTTGGGGTAATAACATTAGTTTGGAAACACTCATATAGATTCTTATTTCTTGGAACTCACCAATTCATTTAGGCACATATAACTATACAAATCGACAGGTAAATAAATTTCCGAAGGACATTGATTAAGTGCATCTATATTTTATTTCAGGTTGCCTTGACGTGTCAGTCATGATGAGGACACATGAGGATACATATAAAGCCTTGAATCAATATTTTCCGAACAGTACATACGCAATGAAATCTGACAACGTATTTCAATGTGCATATATGTGTACATCAAAAGGCGATATGTTTACATTCCATGTAAGTATCTTTAATTTCTTTTTACCAAAAAAGCAATGAGCTTTGTTAAGAATCACATATAAAACATTATTAAATTTTTTGAAATAGGCATAGTTAAAGTGATCATCAACATTGTTCTATTTTAGTCCTTAGTTTCTCATTATTACAGTGTCAAAACAAAATATCCTTCAAAGCTTAACCCTAAATAAAATATTTGACACCCATTAATCAGTGGCTAAGACATTAATTCAATTAGCTCGATTCATACTCCTTATAATGATGACCAGATATCTAATAAAAATGATAATAAAGACAAATGAGTCGCCATAAACCTTGACAGACAGGTAAAGACTGATTAACCCCATGAATCAGGGGCAACACTTTTCAAAGGTGGTCTCTAAAAAATAAGTATTCCGTGCCTCATTTGTTGCATTCGTGGAGCTGTCCATTACGAGTAACGAATCTGTTAATTTGTTAAATAACTGTAATGCACCATGAATTCTTCAGCACATCAGTGGTCATATTTGAAACATTAACAATATGATACAAAATACTCAAACTTATAACTTTGATGTCTGTAAAACCCGGGACCATTTATAAACCTTTATTCAGTAACGTATATGCACGCAGTAATCGTCAATCATATCAGGAAAGAGTACACACATCCTGTTATTGGGTTTCAACAGGAAGATCAATTCTGTATATGAAAATTCTGTGAAATGTTGCTTCACTGAAAATGGAAATTTGACAGATCCAAAATTGCTTTCAATGACTATTCTGTTCGTTAGGGCTTGAAATAAATAAAAACCCTGTTATAGATATAGAGAGATTTTTATTTATTTCAAACACATGCAGCTAGCCATGATCTAATTGTAAACCAATCACATATAGCAAATTTCATGCCAAGATAAACATATTGTTTAGAACCTCTTTTTATTCTATTCCGTAAAATATAAAACATTTACCATTATTGTTTTGTCTTCTAACGTTCTTTTTTCCAGATAAGTACATGTAGAATTTATCATTTTGGTCATTCATTTGTTCCTGTATTGTTTGTCTTAACTATTCTGCCTTGTCAATTTAGAGACATATTTGCAAGTGTATTCATCAGTACGAAGTGACGTCACATGTAGAGAAGAGTCCAGTTTGCATATTTTGGAGAGTATCTGAGATTGATGATGTTGATAAAATTTATTCGAGATCTCGTCATTCACTCCCTATCTTCAAATTTAAAAAAGGTCAGCCATTTTTAATGTAACAAAATGACTAGATTTAGAATAAAGCATATAGTAAGACAGGCTACGTCATAAATTTAAGTAAACTCAATTTGAAATTACACAGATCGACCGATCAAAGAATACACCTTTCTTCAACACCTTACTTGTTTTCTATATATTATTTTTTATTTTCTTAATTAAGAGGATATTTTATTTAATGTGTATGTACAAATTGTTACTACTTTCCGATATGATGATTTAATTATTTAAGTCAACACAATATGTTCAGCATACATGTAAAAAAAAGTTATTTGAAAACAAAGATACTGTATCCATTGTGAACTTAATGTTTCTAAATATAATTTTGCTGCCTTTTTGTAAAGCAATGATTAAAAACAATTCTCATGGCAAATATTGCAGTGAAAAACACGTTTTATATTTTTTTTCCCATAAGTGTCACAATAATTTTCGTATTCTATTTTTATCTAAAAAAAAATCAGAATATTTTTTGGAATTGACTTCCTTGTAATACGTTGCAGAACAAACAACCACATAAAGCCTTATCAAGACAACCGCTCCGGCTAATGCTATCTTTTCTCACGACAGGTATAACCTAGCATATTGCACAACTGAATTAACAAATGTGACACTTGAGAAAATAATAAGCCAATGCTTAGGCCCTAATTACTAGGTAAATGGTTATAAATATATCAGTTGGTTAGCATAATCATTATTTTTATTATATTTATTATTATTATTTTTTTTTTACATTATCCTTCCAGTATCATATTTGCAGATATGGCAATACACCACAATATATAGTCTCACATCGATCGATCGAATGTATATTCAATTTTCCAATTTCTATCTGTTGTTAGAATTCTTATTAAATCAAAACATCATATGTATACCTGATTAAAGTTAGGGTCAAAGACATGCTTGTTATCCGGACTATTAAAACCATTGTCCTCCTATCTATACTGAAGCAGATCTGTCACAATTACTGGTCAACGCACACAACACGTCTTGCTTTGAGTATTTATCTGAAGAGTACTAGATTAATCCATAAACAACATTCCTCGATACGGTCTGCCACCATAAAACAAACGTACACGTCTGATCTCAGTATATGCAGTTAAATTTCTCTTTTTTACACTTTTAAACATAGGAAAAGTAGGACAAAATGATTATCTGCATTTACATGATTTTCGAGTTCACATACTTTTTTCCTAAGAATTACGAATTTTATACTGGAATAAAAATTGATACTACAAGGTATTTTACAATATTTTATTTATATGTAGACTTGCGTAGTAAAATTACACAAAATGGTTATAGAAAACACAAAAAACATTATTGTCTTGCAAGAAAAAGTGGTACGTTGACAAAAAGTGACTGCAACTCTCAAATGATGTTTACCTGCGAAGGAGGTAAGTATTTTATATTAGTTAAATCTAACCTTAATCAAAATATATATTAACAAATGTAAACAAGCATTCATATCGACAAAAAATAGGACTTTCTCAGGATTTAAAGCATACATAATATATCTTGAAGTTGAAACGTAACAGCTATGAACAGGTAAACCAAAAGCACCTGGCGCGTAGTTGTTTCACTTATACATTTCCAATACATATATTTTTAAAAATCCAATCTAGAATAAAAAAAAGATATACTCAATTACCATTTCTGAATGTTTATTTTGAAATTATGGTTGTTTTATTCAAAATGGTTCATTTCCCAAACTCATTTTATGATTACAACCTTTTTCGTTAGACCTTATGACGATTGAGAACTTTGATCGTTTCAAAATGACTGTATTGGATACAAAAGAGTCAAAAGGTACTAAAGAGATATTAAAGCATGTTAAACTCATAAGTCGAAAACAAGTTTACAAACCCATGGTAAATAATGAAAAACCGATCAAACAGATATCTACAAAGCACAATGAAGAACAGACGAATTCCCATGCCACACTAAATTGAAACCCGGATGTGTTATGGTGTTCTGGAGAGTAAACAGATCTTTTCCGATATGTGTAATTCGTCGTGTAGCTCATACATTATACGTTGCTTACTAATAACAGTAAGTAACAATGACGGATTATATCTAAGCTTAAGACGTCTTCCAATTCGTAATTAATCGGTCGTGAAACTCTCAATGTTTATCTTAATTGAAAAACGCATGAAGACGACACCTTTTATTGATATTTACAACACGACTGATTGATATTATGCAGATTGGCGCGGTTTTAAACTATCACCCTCTAGGTCATTCGTATATGTAAAATAAGACAAATCACTGTACACAAATAGATATTAGTTATAATGTTTTCCCATTGGTGAAAACATATTTTTTCCCTCCTAGAAGTAGGTTTTGTATTATCATTCCAGCATCACTATGTTGTAGGAGAATTTCGCTACGGGTCATGGCCTACAGCTATATACACATGTCATGTCGATTTTTCATCAATTGTTATCGACAACAGTATTTTTTCTTCTTACTGGCTACGGTACTTTCTGTTTGAAGAAGGTAATATAGTGTATTGAACTTTATTGTATACGAAGTCGTTAAATGACATACAACAATAAAGAAGGGACAAAAGATACCAGAGGGACAGTCAAACTCTAATCGAATATAAACTAACAACATGAACAACGCCATGGCTAAAAAAATGAAAAAGACAAACAGACAAACAATAGTACACATGACACAACATATAAAACTTAAGAATAAGCAACACGAACCCAACCAAAAACTGGGAGTATTCTCATGTGCTCCGGAAGGATAAGCAGATCCTGCTGTATATGTGGCACCCGTCGTGTTGCTCATATTATAACAAATCCGGGAAATAGTCTATTCAGTAGGTCACATTCATGAAAGGGAATGAGATTGTAGTTACGACGTTATAACATAATAACAATACTTGCTTTACTCAATCTTTAGTTGTCTATGTTGTATTTTCTACATATTTGATTGTCTTTTCATCCTTCGTTGTTTCTTGTATGCTGACCTTTTAAGTTTTGATTGTCCCCTTGATACTCAAAATTATCCATCATAGTATATTAATATCGAAAAAGATTGATTTGAACCAGAATCCATCGTCAATTACAAAAGCATGATTACTTTGATCAATCAGGTATACATGATATTAGTGTTAAGTAGCTCAAACTTATATATAATATGACAATAAAAAGTTATATATCTGTCTTATGTTGACTTAAATACAGATTGTTTTCACAATCAATAACATTAGCAAATTTTGATTAAAAAATTATTAAATAATCTGCAAAGGTGTATTCTGTAACCCTAAACTTACAAATGCGAAATTGGACATACAGACAATATAAAAAAATACAAGTTGACCATAGAAACACTTAAAGCTAAACAAAACCCAACCATAACAGCTTTTAAACACATTAAGTGTAATCCTTGATGAAAATGATGTTAAACAATATAGAAATAAAGAAAAGTGGGTTGAATGCAAACGATAAAACTATCTACACAAGGAGAAGCTCCGGTAAGGGCCGATTTTTGCCTCAAATTTTAGGTTCATCTAACGAAAGTTTTTGAACACTTTTAAACACTAAAGTGTCTATTTCAATTGATCCGATTAGTTCATGTAAAATATTGTAACTGATTTAGTCATTAAACCACTCTGCTTCAAGCTTAAATATGAAAAATCTATTAAATATGCCAAAAAAAACCGTCACTTTTCAGATGTTTTTTGTCAAAAATGGAAGTGGCCGCATCCGTGTTCATCCTCAACTTTTATATATGTTTTGTATTATCATCACATACAACTTACCTTTCAATATTATGAATGTACACAAATGTGGCCACTTTCATTTTAGACGGAAACCGTTCAAAAATTACCAAAATGCTACAAGTTTGAAGATTTTAGTAATTTAGCATGACTTCATGATGATAGAACGCAATATTTGTGCATTGTTTTGTCAAAAATATGATGCATTTCAATTGAAAAACCTAACCGGGTAATTTATAACAAAGCAATTTACGAAAACAAAAATGACGGACATAAACTAACTACAACCATTAAACCACAGATTACTGGCTCAAACAGGCACAACAAGAATGTGACGTGGTTAAACATGTTTGTGAGCGCTCAACCCTCCTTCAAATCTGCTTCTCTCATGACTCCCGTTATGTTTCTCATAGCAGTTCAATATTTGGTAATATTCTGAATTATATGTACCAATGTCATTTAAATATATTTTGTTTTCCAAAAAGAGAGGAGCGGTCATTCTTTTACCAGTATGTGCAGGGGTCCCGTAATTGAATGGTTCAACTGCTTTCGGTTTTTCAAAGGAACTATAATAAAAGCATCCACCTCTTACCACTCAGATGATGGCTATCCGTTGTTACCTTTATCTAACCGCAAAAATGTTTAATTACTGTAATGAAAATACTAGTATCGGAATTGTCCATTTTTGCAAGAGGCGAACACATTTTAGTCCATTTTTTGTCCAGTATTGAGTATTCTTTGTTTGTGTGTTTTTATTTACTATAATGTTTTTCTTTAATTTTTTTCGTGTTTAGACGAAGGAATAGATCAGTGTGTTGCTATCACAAGAGACAATACTCCTCAATCACTGAACTACCAGTTCAGACCTTGTTCAGATCGATTGCCTGTTTTGTGTTATAACGACACCGACTCAGGTACGTTTACACATTTATTAAATAGATAGCAGTTGTAAGTAATTTTAACTTGAAGAGAGTCGAGAGACACCATATTCAAACTCATGAGAGGAAAAAAACTGAGAACGCCATAACTAAAACAGAAAAAGACCAACATTCGTACAATAGTTTACAAAACACAAAACAGAAAACTAAAGACTAATGAACACGATTGAATTGTAGAAATGCCGTTACTACTTAAATATTGCTGTCAAATTGTCATTGTCAGGTCGAAATTGAGCTTTCAAGACAAGGTATGTTGGTCACTTTATTTACATGATTGATGAAAAAGAGGAGCGACATTCCAGAGGGACAGGACAGTCAAGCTAATAGTATGAAAGTAAAACAAAACCAAAGACGAACAGACAAATAATAGTACATAAGACACAACATTTAAAACTAAAGACAAAGCAACACAAACATGGGGGGGGGGGGGGGGGGTGATCTCAGGTGCTCTGGAATGGTTACCAGATCCTGCTTGGCGAAAAGGGAACTGGATTTTAGTTACGACAGCAGGTACATACCCGAAATCGTTTGTCAAACGGATATTTCATAACGGTCAAACAACTCGTGATGATGTCAGTAAAATTTACAAAGGAATGATTCGAAATTAATTTTTTTATAGCTCTCTTATGAGCAACAACCCTCTATCAAGAAAACCATGATATGAAATACAAGGCCGGGAACATCGTATCAATTGGGAGATATATTCTCCGTATACGGGACCTGCTAGTATGTCGCTACAAAGAAATGTTTACAATAGGGAAGCTGAAATCATCTCTTTTGTCGTATAAGTCCGACGATTGAATAGACTGTGGTTCATTTGGAAATAATTTGTTTTGTTTTTTTATTATTGTCACGTGTCAATAGTTTTAAAAAAATTATTTTAACGGAAAATGGTTGAACAAATCTAGTCTTACAAATGGTAAAATATGTTTCTTATATCAATAATATTATTAAAGACCGCTTTGAATTATAATTTTGAATGTTAGAAATGTTTATCAATAAACAAGATAAAGTAAAGGACGTCTGAATGTTTCTACTTCAACTGTTGCAGATAACTTCGGATTTAATTATGTAAATTGCAATTATTATTTATGCTGTACTTATTCCACAAAACTGTTCTCGTCAATCGAAAGCCCAATGAAACTATATACAGAGCCATAATTGGTCAGATTTGAGTCGTTACGGCGATACATATCCCCTGAAAGAGTATATCACAGGTTAACTGGGATTTTTGTAAAGACATATAATAACTCAAACTTAATAGACCAATATAAAATGTATACTATAATATATGTTGCCCAAATTTCACATCGAAATGACATAAAAGACCAAAGAAATATGTGCGTCAGATTCTTGGCTGTTTCAGTTCTAAAATTTTAATTTTGCGGGGAGACATGTACATCGTTGAATATTGCAATCGTTGAAAAAAAAACGACGACGTGGTTAATGCCAGTTATTCCAAATATTTAACCTCTTTTCTCCTCTAAAATAAGCACGGTAAAAACGTTTCATTTTTTAATTTATTTCAAAATATAATTTCAATTCAATTATTTCTCATAATCATAAAAATTACAATCATTGCAATACTAAGAACATTGTTTTGATTTCTGCCTTAACGTCATAACGATTGCTTTCATGTTTATAGCTGATCTTATCACGATAGTAAGTGGGAATCGTGGTAGTCTATTTCCTGCAAACTCAACAGAACCAATTTTTGATAGAACAGTGAATCCTACTTCATCAAACATGCCTGATGTACAAAGATCAGGTATAAAAAAAGATACGAAAATTTGAAAAAAGCACACAATACTGGACACAACATAGAAACGTATCGCCAACTGTACAAGAAGATACAAATTATCATTATGTCATGACATAAGCTTATATTCTGTTTGCATAATTTCTTATTTATTTACATCTGACTATATAAATGAAAGAGAGGTGAATGATACCAAATACATGTAGATACTAAACTCATATGTCGATTACAAACTTATAACGGCATAACAAAAACATAAAATGACCAGAAGACAACCAACAAACTAAACACTAAAGAATGCGCAATGCAAACCTCACCAAAAACCAGAGGTGATCTCATACGCGCTACTTGTAAATTTCCAATTGATTAATCTAGTAATTAAAGCAATTAATTTGATAACCATTTCCTTATAAGTAAATACAATAGATTGTATGTCTAGTTCAATAATTGACATTTGTGATGTATCATCCAACCGTGAAAATATCAATATCAGTCACTTTTGCGAAGTCTTCATAAAACCCCTTTTTGTATGACTTCATATAATCGGCAGCACACACACGGTAACAAATACGTCATCATATCCCTTATATGTATAACTTCGAATTCATGTCTCGTAAAGAAAACCATGTAAATAAGTGGTACCTTAGATACACGTTAACATTAAAATACACATATATGGCGCTTCAAATATCACTAATCGGTTCAACCTTCAACCAATAAAAGCTCTCCAGCAGAGCATTTGGAACTATCTAAGTTTCTGGCCTGGGGTTGAAACAGATGTGATATTATAACTAAGGATCAGCGTATATCTCTTTATCATGAGAAATATTTTTCCGAACAAGTAATAAACATTCACCTCAGTGAACGAAAGACAAAATTATGTTCTGAAGAAGAATCAATTGCAACTCTCTTCTAACTTCTCATGGTAAAATTTCGATTGTAAGACATCGATTTTAAAGATTTTCATTAAACAATAGGATACATATTTGAACCTATTGTAAGCAGAGAAAACTGTCCATCTAATTCATTGCGTTACTCATTCCGCTCCAAAATAAACTTTCTCATTATATTCAGTTAAAGGAGTAGGTCCGGTGAGAGCCCTTTTTGGCCCCAAAATATAGCAGTTTTACAAAATTGTTAAAATGTAAACTTTTAATTAAGTATTGGATAGTAGAATGGTTCTGCTACATTAATATTGGCTGTTTTTGGCAATACAATGCACATATATTGAGTACTAGCACCTTAAAGTCATGCTAAATAACTGAAATCATCCAAATTCAAGCATTTTAGTTAAATTTTAGACGGTTTCCGTGTAAAACGAAAGCGACCGCATTCGTGTTCATCCAAAATATTAAAACGGAAGTTGTATTTGATGATAATACATAACATATATAAAGATTGAGGATGAACATGGATGCGGCCACTTTCATTTTTGACAAAAACCATTAAAAGTGACATTTTTTCGCATATTTGGTAGATTTTTCATATTTTAGCTTGAATCGGATCGTTTTTTATGACTAAATGAGTTTAAATCTTTCACAAAAAATAATTGAATCAAATGAAATAGACACTTAAGTGTTTAAAAAGTGGTCAAAATCTTTCGTCAGATGAAACTGAAATTTGAGGCCAAAATGGGTCCTTACCGGACCTACTCCTTTAATGTAAATACAGATAAGTCATTTATATTTGTAGGAGCAATGGTCCTTGTGAATGTTGTTCTTCTAGGATTGTGTATTTTATTTGCCGTTTTGATAATTCTGAGGTAACACACTTATATCAGTCATGCATCATTTAATAGTAAAATAGAATTACAAATATATTAATTAAATAATGTGCTCATTCTTGATGGCAGTACGATGATCTATAGTTGTTAATTTCTGTGTCATTTGGTCTCTTTAGGAGAGACGGCAATCATACCACATCTTCTTTTTATATCTATAAAAAAAAATGTTTTTTCTACTGTACAATACCACACAATAATTATCTAATGGTAATTACAGGTGTTCTTTCTCTTTCTCGTAGATCTGTTAATTAAAGCAGTATAGGTGTCCTGAGATCATACTTGTTTATAACATCCGTTACCAATACCGTCGAAATCAAACTCATTAAAGGTAAACACCTAACAAATACAAGTTTTACTGTAGATTCTAATTTCGAAAACAAAAATATGTCATGACGTGCCAATATGAATTGTCAAAACGAAAATAACAAAATGAAGATAATAACAAATCAAATACACTTGACTCGATCATATCGGCGGCGCCCCTTACGGCAAAAGCACATCCTGTAACAAGTAATCAAATCCTCGAATAGTCTCTATTATCAACTTTTAGCTAAAAATAGTAGAAACCGGATAGCCATCAATATTTAACAAGACATTTTAGGTTTTACTGTATATATCGTAATTGTTAGAATAAAATATTAATTAAGAAATGTATTAACGGATGCTAAATTAAAACAGGAAGTTAACAACTATTTTTTTTTATAACCAGGAGCATGATAATGCTTACGTATAACAATGATTAAATTTAAAATATCAATGATCTATCATGTTTTGATGTTATATTTTCATATGATAAGATGTGATATATGGAATAGTTCGAGTATTTTGAAAATTGTATGTTACAAGGTTTTAAATAATTTCAAGGTCATTTTAGGTTTAGATGTGATGTAATTGTGTGCATTTCTGAAAAGTAATTAAAAGAACAGTACAAACATATTCCGCGTAATTGACGATAAGCTGACTATGCGGTATGGGCTTTGTACATTGTTGAAGGCCGTACGGTGACCTGTAGTTGTGAATGTATGTGTCATTTTGTTCTTTTGTGGATAGTTGTCTCATTGGCAATCATACCACATCTTTTTTTTTTTATGATTTCATAAGTTATCAAAATACTCCCACTTTTTTATATGTAGGTGAATTGTTGTTTATTTTCTGTTTGTTAGTATGTGTTCTTGTCTTTTCTGGACGTCGTTGTCTTTTTTACGTTACAATCTCAGTTAGTTTGTCATATTCAGATTTCCCCTCTTTATATGGTATATATTTTGGTAAACCATTGGCGATTGCTGGATATATGGCAGTCTTGCTCATTTTGGAGTTTATCGACTGCCCTAAATTTAGGATTTCTTCGTTGAAGTGTCATCTTAATCGTGTCATTTTATTTTCAGTATCGATACACTTGTTTTGCATATGTTAATCCTGGCAGACTTCTTGTTAATGTTATGATAACACAAAGACAATGAAAGAGTTGCTTGTATCATGTGTATAGTCAGCATTCAGCATAATATCGGCTGTACATGTATTCAACAAAACACGAAACAATCTAATAATTAATCCATATACATTCATTTTAGAAAACGCTTGAGTATTCATAGGTGTTCGACATCCAACAAGAACTTTCGAAACTATAAAATCAGTGAAAATCCAATGGTCAGAATAGATGGCAAAAATGAAAGGAACAATGGTGTGTTGCATGATTAAAACGAATTGGTTCTTCACACCTATATTCAGTCTACATCCTCCTATTACCAACAGGATATTATAAACATAGAAATAGAGGAAACAGAAACTTTAACTTTTATATATAGATAAAAGTTTTTTTGTTTTATATTACTCATCATTTTTTTTATGGTTATTCCACTATTAGTATCAACATTTTGATTCGTGTTGTTTTTGCTAAATTCAACTTCCAATATTACAAGTTTGCTTCTCATTGTTTTGTTGTTGCTTCAAGTTAAACATTAATTTTTAAGTAGGATACCAAGTAGCGCGTACTACTTGTGTCTACGACAAACCTACATTTGAGAACGAATGCTGTACAAAACGTCTTTGGCTATAAACATACAACTATAACTCATACCACACCTTCTTATATCTACATAAAACTACATAGTTTAATATAATCATCATACTTTATCTGATAATTATATAACATTGCAACCTTTCTTTTTGATCAATACTTTGATTTAGAAATTTAACATTTTTGAATTACAAATATTATGAATATATTTACCGAACTCAAATACCCAGGAACTTGTCATATAATCATTCTACAAAACATTTAGACCTATATATGTACATTTTCCCTTTGATATTACTCCCTTATATTTTTTTTTACATCATTTAAAAGACCTGATACTCGAGAAGAAATATTAACAGATGGAACAACCGCGTCAATTCATCAATGACGTGCACACCATTTCATTCACACAACCAAAAATCTATCAAATCGGTGTGTACCTGTCAACATAGATAACTACTTTTCATTGTACATCTTTGGTTCTATTCTAAATTAATTCTATAAAACATTTGTTCCCATATTTTATTTCAAAAACGTATCATATTATTTGCCTTTTATTCACATTATAATAATTGTATTTGATAGATAAACTCATCATAAATACAAAGTTTAATGAGTGTATGCTACATGCGCGATTTACAAATAACTCATCAATGACGCTCGGATCAAATCAATTTCAAAAGGCAAAAAAAATTTCCAAAAGGTGCTGTCAAAATAAGAAATTCTAAGTTTTGTAAACAATTAATTTGTATTTAAGAAAACATCAATGAAATATACTAAATGCAAGTATGATTGATACATTGTAATGCACTGATTTAATGTTAGTAATTTAAAAAGGCAAAAGATATTCCCAAAAAATGTCCCCCCTCCCGCCGTATACCAGTCTTACAAAATATTGATTACAAATTTAAGCTTATCTTTTGGTAACAAGACACGCGTTTCATGTATATAACACTCAGCATTGGCGCTTAAGTAAAAATGGTGAAATTTTTTATCAAATACAAAGTCGAAAAGAATTAATAACCTGATTTCTATAAAGTTGTGGAAGATACGTATACTCAGAAATCAATGTCAGGAGTCAGAAGAAACGTTGAGGGTGAAATTGAATAACCAGAAAAGCACAGATAAAAAGCAAGTTTTGACTGCAAGGATGATTACCTTTTCTCGAAACAAAATACAATGTAGCAAAATGACAAACATACTGACCTCTAAGGAAAATTCAATGCAGAAAGTCTCTAATCGAATGGCAAATTTGAAAGCTCAAACACATCAAACGAATTGATAACATTATCGTTTGAGTACAGGCATTTTTTTTAAGTGAATATTGTTCATTAATTTTTAAATGAAGATGTGGTATGATTGCTGATGAGACAATTCTCCACAATAGACCAAATGACACATACATTAACAACTATAGGTCACAGTACGACTATGCTCTTATGACACAAGCAGTTGCAAAAGCTAATACTAGATTGTTGGGTCTGTTGATATATACAACAAAAAGTCATGTGTATACTTTTCTACATTTGCTAGGGGTATAGGGGAAGGATTAAGATCTCATAAACATGTTTAACCCCGCCGCAATTGTGTGCCTGTCCCAAGTTAGGAGTCTGTATCCTTTGTCAGTCATGTATGGTATTTTATTTCAGTTTCTTGTGTATAATTCGGAGTTAAGTATGACATTCATTATCACTGTAAATGTATAAATAGTATTTAAGGGGCCAAATGAAGGACGCCTACGAGTGCGGGAGTTTCTCGCTACATTGAATACCCATTGGTGGCCTTCGGCTGTTGTTTACTCTATGGGCGGGTTGTTGTCGCTTTGACACATTCCCCATTTGCCTTCTCAATTTTAAGTAAAGCTTGCACTTTTTTAAAGTTTGTACATTTTCAAAATTCTTTGATACTCTTGTATGGTGAACACGTGAGCAGGGTTTTCCCCTGGGTCAATTATTTTTTTCGCCACCTCTTTCGCCAAAACAATATATTTGTCGCCACTTAATTATTTTTTTCGCCAAGTAACACAAATATATTTTTCTTTTAAATTTTCATTTTTTCCAGCCCCCTCCCCCCGCCCCCTAAATAAGAATTGTTTTTTTTTACAACAAAACGAAGCATCTTATCATTTGGAATTGATCACTCGTGTAAAGTGTATTCATTACATTGGAGGGTTACTCTCATGTCGACCTTTTGAATAAATTTCTTCATAGCGACAGTTTTCTTTTCTAGACCATCGTAAATAAGTAAAACTATATGCTTGAAACACGTGTGTCACTGAAACGAATTTGAAATACCGACTGAAATCAACGATATATATGAGAGTTAAATGATAAAGTTTTATGTCAGAGACCTTTCTTGCTTTTGTACATTTTTCGTCATAACAACAATTTTCTTTTCTGAACTATCACTAAAAAAAATTGGAAGCGTAAAAACTTTGCTTCAAACACGTGCGTCGCAAAGTGTTTAATAAATCCCTTTGTGACATGTGACAGAAGCCATTAGAACATACTCACACCTTCTCGTCCAATGAAAAGTCAGTTTTTCGCCCTCTAATTTTCATAGTACATGGTTTTCCATGCACTATGAAATGCTATGACGTTGCGCACGATATTGGTGTCACTTTGGAAATATGGGTTAGATGGCGGGTTATTTAAATTCAAGCTCTTATCCTGTATAATAAAAAGACATATTGTGCATATCATTCGAAAGGAAATAACCCATAGAAATCAATAACATAGATGAATTTGTGCTTTGTCTATTTTTTTTATGAAAAAAATGCTCATTTCGATGTCTATAACGTCATTTTAAGGGTGTCCCGCTGTTACAATTTTGTTTTATGTGCGTCTTTGAAATCCCAGTGCGGTCTCATTAGTAAGTAGAATGGTTTAAAATTTTACAACTACATTGTATACATTTGACGTTAAATAAAGTAATAGACGTTTTTAACTATACGAGTAGGGAGATTGTCCGAAAAGTTGAAATAAAAAAGAGAAAAAATGTCCCAATTTGCTGCTCAACCCGTAAAAAAACTTTCTGTCTTCAATTTCATAATATATAACATACAAAAATGGATTTTAATAATATCAGAAAAAATATACATGTTCAGAAGAAGCTATCTGAAGTCACCATTATGTAACTGCGGTCTTATTTTAAAAACATCGTCATTTTTCCCCGTGTCCAATAAAATGTCCCGACAGACAAAATAACACAAAAAATAATTCAGAGGCTTTTTATAGAACGAAATTCTACTATATCTCAAATTTTTATCACCTGGTTACTGATATGAATGGAAAATACATTTAATTTCTTTTAAAATGATGTGATATGTACTTTAGTTTGAGTTGCAGGTAGAAAATCCGAAACGATCTAAGATGTCCAATGAAATGTCCCCCGTTACCATAATTTGACGTTCGCGTTATATAACGTTAAAAACTGTATACGACTTTTTCTTGCATATTTGGCATAACATAATTTCATGAAATGGTCTGATCTATATAAAATAAATTTCTCGTTTAATATGCATTAAAATGTAGATCTGCATTGTTTCAAGGATATAAGATGTCGAAATATTTAACTTGGATACTCCATAAATTCAAGGCACCGGAGCTAAGAGAAAACTTACTAATGACCCCACCCCCAGTTTTTAAAAGCAAGATACATTGAAAAAGGACATGCAAACAAAAGTGAGATCTTCTTAATTATCCTTCTCAGCAAAAAAAATAGGCATTTAGTTTTCTCGTCTTACGTTGTCATTTTGGGGCTCTTTATAGCAGACTATGCGGTATGGGCTTTGCTTTTGAAGGCCGTACCGTGACCTATAATTGTTAATTTCTGTGTCATTTTGGTCTCTTGTAGAGAGTTGTCTCATTGGCAATCATACCGCATCTTTTTTTATATATATATATTTGAATCATTTAACAAGACATCAAATTGTTATTTTGTGTTATTGTTGCATATAAATTTCTTCGCAAAAATTAAAACTTGTTCATGTAATTAAAATTATGTTCAAATTCAATGGAATTTTGTTTTTGCACCGGTTTGAAAAAAAACAACATATAAAGGAGCAATTTCGAAAACCAGGTTCTCTGTACTTTAAGCGGCATTTCACATGAGTAGAATATAAGGTCAACCTTTGAAACTTTCCGTGGAACAACATGAAAATCGTCGTTTTATTAGGAACGTCGTGTAACGCTAAGTGGCACCAATACTGTGCGTAACGTCTATACATGAATGACTTTTCATTGTCAGTTTATTAGTTATGAAAGTGAACTCTTAATAACTGCACTAATGAAGTGTACAATCACCTGAGGCATTTTCCCTTGGAAAAGAGCCTACTGATTTACGATGAAAGAGCAAAGATTAAAACAAATTATGTTGAATTTTGCAAATTTTCATTAATGTTCTAATGGTACACATATATAGAATAAATAAAAACAATGGGGGTAAGGATTTAGGTAAAATAATATTTATTTATTATAAACCGGGCATTTGAGGGATATTTTTTCTTTCAAGAAAACAATTTCAGACTGCTGATATATAAAGCAAAGGATTTTTTTTTACGGAGAAACATAATACATATAAAGTTATCAATAAAAAAGTAAGCATTTAACGTTGAATGGTCCGAATCTAAAATGCTCATACAGAGTTTTATATTTATGAAAAAAAATCAAATTTCAAAAAGGGGATTTATATAACTTTGTGTTGCTTTTTAAAATAAAAAAATCTCAAGATATATTAGTATTAAATTTTTCCTGAAACAGAAGAAAACAATTTATCCATTCGGTCCTCACAAACTATATCAGTGATATTTCATTCCATCCATTGAAATGATGACTACCTATGTTTTTGTTCATTATAAAATGTGAACTCTTTTTAAGGTTTGAATATTACAATGGGAAAGGCTAATGTTGTAAAGTCACTCGAAAGTGCGAATATGTTCTAAATTGGTCAGACAATAATTGGTCATGTTTTATGAAGATTTAAGCCCTCGGTTTCGCCTTGGGCTTAAATCTTCATAAAACATGTCCAAGTATTGTCTAACCTATAATTAAACCATATCATTTTGTAATATCATACAATCAATACCTTTATGAATAAGTCCTTTGATGTCGATAGCTATTAATGCAATCAGCTGATTATAGATTTTCTGTCAAAATCTTAACGAGTTCGATGTGAATTACGAGTATTGTCTGACCGGTAAAAACAGAGAAACCCGAAACAGTTAATAAACAAGATTGCTGAAAATAAATCGTTATATATATTTCTTTTGCCGAATTCTTTCGCCAATGACGAATTTTAATCGCCACAATTTTTTTTTTTTTGCACGTGAGCCTTCTTGAATAAATAATATAAAATATAGAGCCATGATCCATTTTTTCCTTGGTGGGAGAAGATACACATTAATAATGTCTTTGTATAGTGAGATAAGCTGGATAGAAAGAAAATTAAACTGCTACAGTATTTTAATGGTTTTGTTATACACAAAAATAATAATGATGAAGTAATCTCAAAATTAAATTTATTGTATGGCAAATGTACAAATTAAAGCAAAAAATTTGCATTGTTCATGCATTGGAGTGTCACATACAGTTATATAACTTACTTTTGAATATTTATGTAACGGTGCTATTCAAAGGTTGCAATTAAAAATATTAAAAATCCATATTTTGGAAATGAGTATAATAACAAAATTATATCAAATGATAAACATGATACCATGATACAGCTTACGCATGTTATGTACATAACCCCTGTAAAGTATAAAATGTAGAAAATTATAAGATTTACAATTATATTGTATTAGACAGTTCATCTCTTGATGATGTTGCAAATTTATACTGCCAAAATATGCAATTAAATTGCTAAAATAGAGTTAATTCATATTGTATGCTGATGTCAGTTGACTTGTATCAAATTGAATTATTTTATGATATTTCCCATTTCTTAAAAAAGTGGCTTTTGTTGTTAAGTTGTGTTCAACTATGCTGTTTATATTAAAAATTTAGTATATATCAGTTTAATAAAGTAATGGTCTTATCTTTTCGGTTTTTCGTCTTAGTATTTTCAAAACATGACTTGCCATACATTGGTAAATTTAATACAAATCTACCTACATTTGTTTTCATTTCCCTTACAGGTTTTTCCCTTTTTTGCATCTATAAAACACCAATAATAAATGAAACATCTAAATGCATTGAACAAAATAAAATACTTGGTAATATGTATATACGATCTGTTTATATTTACACAAAAAGGATGCAGCATTTTTTAAATCAGCTTAGTGTTGATTGATTTTGGTCCTCGTTGATCTGTACTACATGATAGAAGGAACAAGATATCCAGATAAATCAATGTGTTCTATTTGTTCTATGTTCTGTCGGTCAGCGGGATAACATTCTAAAGCAGCGATTTCTGATAATGGCGACACCTCATCATAATGCCTTGTAATAGATTCTGACATCTGTTGTGATATCTCGTTGTAATTGCTTTGATCTCTTCGAACTGTCAAAGATGTGAATGCAGCTTTTATCAGTTTTCTTCCTTGAATATAGATACTGAAATGAAGCATGCATACTACGTGATTTTATGCAAACGGAAGTTATCACGACCCGAGAATCATAGTTTAAAATTTAAACCACCGGCAGTCATATTTCTTTGAATACGTGTGCTTGATGGAGAAAAAAAAGAATCAAATAGGTGTACGTTAAATTTTCGCAAAGACAGATAATTTTGAGTAGATTAAATTTGAATTTATGAAAAAAGATATCTATAGAATCCTCATCATGGATGGGCATGATTACTAACAAATGTATTCGATGAAGTATGTGAAGGATTTTTGCACACTCGCTTGATAATAGATAACTCTGATTTGTGCATGAAATCGATAACTTAATCAAAAGTAATGTTTTCGATTACGGTCAATCACATGCTATTAAATATTTAGGAAAGTTTCTACAGTATGCTCAACTTATTTATCGTGGAATTATTTTTGAAAATAGCTTTTAAAGTCGTGCTTCCAAATTTAATGTTTACAGTTGTTTTCTGGGTAGAAGCTCTTACAGAAGTGATTATAGACATGAGAACATTATGACGTCAACCATAGTATCAATCGCTTCTTTATATAGTAGGTCATTTTCTCCATAGTTTGAAATTTGTTGCTGTCATACTGACTTAAATTTCATATCTATTCACCATTTATATTAAGCTCCAGTCCCACTAGAACTCGATCGCACCACGCTCACCGCGATCTAAAATAAATTTGATCGTGGTGTGGTCGCGGTATGAGCGGCTTGAAAATGTATTTTTTTGTTGTTTTCACGATACTACTACGTCCTCATTACGCTTCTACAACCATCCTGCTACGACTATAGCACGTTCTCACCGCGCTTATTCTGCGACGTCGCTACGATTATTAAGATCTTTCTACGCTCATCACGTTTTCACTACGTCCATGTTACGAGTTATCCGATTGCAACACGATCTTACCACATTTTTACTGCGATTATAGCACGTTCTTTAATATCACGATTATACTACGTTCATACCGCGATCCTACTGCGCTCTCAGCAATAACGTCAACATCGTGTTCCACATCAATGCAGTTCCATTCCTTCTATTTCGGATTAATACGTACAATAAAATAAATTAAAAAAAAATCTACTAAACACGTGGGCGTGGTGGTAGGGGTTGACGTAGAGGCAGAGCTAGCTTTGATAGTAACAAATCTTGATCAAGTAGTAATGTCGGACCGACCAATCCAACCTAAATTACAACCAATTGCTGGTCCATCAAGCTGAACTGACGATATTTTAGTGAACGATAGAAGAGATGAAACAGATGTGTCAATAGACAGAGGAAGATTTGGTATGAGTGTCAATGAGACAACTCTCCATCCAAGTAACACATTTAAAAAAAAGTAAATCATTAAAGGCCAAGGTAAACGTACGGCCTTCAACGCGGTGTATTGGCTAACACTGAACAACAAGCTATATCGGGCCTCCAAAATTAGCAGTGTAAAACCATTCAAACCATTCTATATAAAAGCATGGTTGAGCCGTAAGAGATAATGAACAAGAAGTCCTAATTACATACAGACAAACAAAAGCTGGAGAGATTTAATATATTTTATGTGAAAAATGACAATGAGAATAATGATCGTAGAACGAACGAAGTCAGGCCGTAATTAGAGCGTGATGAAGACGGCAAGGTTGTGCTATAATCGTAGATGTACTATGGTCGTGAAAAGCGTAGTACAGTCGTAGAGGAAGCGAAGTTGGGTCGCGGTAAGAACGAGATGGTCGTAATGAGGTCGTAATAACGTCGCTGTGAGATCGTATCGCAGTCTCTCCGAAAAGAATCACGCTTTCACTACGCTCTCGCTATGATGGTACAGCGACATTTGCGATCTTAGTACGCTCTCACTACGCTTATACTGCGACCTGATTTCGCCACGACCGCACCACGATTGTTTTAAACATGTTCAAAGTTAAGCTGGGGTCACACATTCACGATTTTTACAGCCGTCCTTGACAGGACCATTCCCGATTAAAATCTGTCAAAAGTCTGGTCAAGATCCTTTGAATCGTGGATGGAAATTCAAACTTTAATTAAAATTTGTAAAACAAATAATTTAATCACGACAACAATCAGATATTGTTCAGGAAGCGCAGATATTCCAAGCGAATTTATCCCGATAATCCCGTTCTCAATCCGCTTCTAATCCAATTTGTATCTATTTCCAGGTAAATTTCGACCGAGCCGGTTACGACTGCGTCCCGATTCTACCGAATGTAATCCGACAGAGATCAGACAGTGACTAGACAGTGAACCGATGCTGACGGACGTTATTCGTTCGAAAATTGTCAGCATAATCGGGACCAGCAGATACTGTCGGAACGTTATCCTATCACGGTCCGCTCTGTCGCAGTGAAAACGGATTTGTCTGGTCTCAGTCGTATTGTATTCTGTAATTGAAGGGACTCTGACGTGGTATAAAAACGGGACTGTTCCCGAACGGTTTCTTCAAAAACGGTTCACAATCGACAAGATCTGGATGCAATCTGGACTCAATCGGCAGAAAAAAAACCCAATGAATATTTTCTCCAGATCATTCCCGTTCCACAGGACACCGTTCAGAACACACAGAACATTGTTACGATTGTGATCCGATGCAGCAGAATCTGTCACGACATAGGCACGATTGTAATCCGACTTAACTAAATCGGCTGAGTTTCCCCGAATGTACGGGACGCACCTAACTGTCGGGGTGCTTCGCCGAACTATTCGGTTCCTTCCCGACCCGTAGGAATCTGTTACGAACTTAAACGACTGCGTTCAGACAATGATAGGACATTCTAGATAATTGAGGAAAGTAATCCGACTTTTTCACTTTTCGTATCGCTGTCTGATCTCAAACGGGAGCAATAATCGGCAATGTGTTAACCCCGCATTAGCCACGCTCATCGCCATCTCACCACGACCGTGATCCGACCTTACTGCGATCTACACGATTGTACTACGTACATCAAAATTTGCATATTTTTCACAGATAGTAGTGCGATCGTGGCCTAGTGGGAATGCGGTATTATAAACAGGTATATTTGAATATAATTTATTACAACATGTACTATGTGAGAGGTTTCCTCTAAAAATGATAAATAAAAAAGAATTAGTTCAGGTAATGTTCAAAGATGGACATTTATAATTTATAATTACATTTATGAATGAATTCATCCTTTTGTTTGGATTATTCCCCTAATTACAGGTTATCAAACTAACAATAGAGAACAATTTATAACCTAGAGCAAGATACTGTATTAAATGTTAATTAGACACAATCGGAATCAACACAAAGTCTGTATCTCATTGATAAGAAGTCTTTGTTCTCTGTTTACATATTACGATCACCTCATTCCTGATCCCAATCACACTTATATTCTCATTTATAC
The DNA here is from genome assembly GCF_036588685.1 of Mytilus trossulus. NCBI lineage: Eukaryota > Metazoa > Mollusca > Bivalvia > Mytilida > Mytilidae > Mytilus > Mytilus trossulus. The sequence goes on along the minus strand of NC_086379.1, from coordinate 38,732,821 downwards.
ATCCTTTAATTTAAATCAATCTTAAAGAATAAAATTATACATCCCATCTTATCTTTTAGCCTCATTTTTTTTATTCTGTGATAACAAAAAATACAGCTGAAAAAAAAAAGATAGCAACAGAGTCAAGACCGAAAACACGTCATAGCTAGATGAAGAGCTGTTGCATACAACAGTATATGCTTCTATGCTAATGTACAATGTTATTCAACGAACAATTTTCTATACGTTCAAATCTGCTTTAATAAAAAGCAGTAAAATATGTTGATTCCTTTTCAAATTTGTAAAATTAACTCCTTTCTTTGTGATAAGATAAAATTGACCTATGCACATTTTTTATCTGGGTAGCACCGGCATTTGGAGTAACACATTATTAGACGTCTTAATGTAATTGGGATTGCAGTTATAATCTACTTAAAAACTTACATGACCAGGAGGAAAATGATAATCATTGTAAAGGATACAGCACCTCCAGCAATAATTAACAAGTCTGAAATAATACAAATATTTATAATGAACGACATAGGGGGTGCAACGATGATCAGTTTTTTGTTATCTATGTTGTGTTTTGCGTGCATTTGTTTGTAATTTTGGTTTATTTGTCGATGTATTCAATTATGTTTAGACTTATGAGTTTGAATACCAATTTGGTATTCTTCGACACTATTGTGTGATGAAAAGCAAAATTTGATCCTTTTTTTTTTAAATACTATGTTTACGTGGATCATAGATGTTATATAGTCTTGTTATAGCTTGTTATAACCAAATCAGAGTTGACCTATTGCTTATAGTTTCTCAGAAAGGACCATAACAAAACACTCAACGTTGACTAATGGAATAAGGACATAAGATAAATATTGGTTGAAATATTGGTTTTCCAGACAAACATCTTATATTTATATTATTCCATATACCATATATAGCTCACCTATTTATTATAGTATCAGAGTAACATACCTAATTCCACAAATTTAATATTGACCAACAAACTAAGAATATAAGGTATGTATTTATTTTATGTTTTAATTTTCATACCAATTTTATTATGTGCTGCACCAGGTCTTTGTTCTTCAGAAATGTATGTTGAGGTATGCTTAGTTGTTCCTTCAAAGACTGCTTCAGTTGTGTTTTCAGGAAACTGATTCACAAATCCTGATGTTATCACATGACCTATAAACATAAAGGATTCTATATTTAGTAGTTAAGAGAGTATTCTTTTTACAAAGTAAATTCAAGAATAATTTTCAAATAGGAAATGATTATTTATATCAACGTTATTTTTAAAACTCTGGTTACCCCCCTATTTTGATGGGGTTCTTGTTGCTTGGTCTATGGTTTTCTATGTTGTTTAGTGCGTGCTCTTGTTTGTCTACTTGTCTTCGATCTTTAGTATGAATGTCCCTCTGGTATCTTTCGCCCCTTCATTACAGTTGGTGGCTCTTTGGCAATCATATCAAATCTTTGTATCATTTTTTGTTTAACGTATTTCTATTAAGAGAGCTGTGTTTAACTCGATCAACGCACTTTTATCGTATGAAACTCTAAATTACATAGAGTTCAATCCTCAATAAACAATTACAAAAGATGTATTTGCGTTTACCTTCATTTAATAGGAAATTTCGCATTTTTGATTTTCAAGGTTAAATGCAAAAACTAACCCGTGTAGCTCCCATCCTTGCATACTACAAATAAGTGATCGGAACATGGTCGGAACTGGTAGAACAGTGATTGGGAAACAGTGTCCTTCATAATTGAAACACAATGTGCATTTGCTCTGTCTAAATAGGAAAGCTTCATTAATACATCTTGATGCAAGATCGAAACACAAACAATAAACAATATTCATAAATAAAAAAAAATAATCATTTGTTTTTTGACGTCCGAGCTATTAAAACGCCTCGCCAGATGGGTCAGTGATAACGAAAATCAGTCATATTGGTTCTAGTTAATACAAATTATTGGAGTCAAATAACTATAATAACGATTGTTGCTACTCCTATGAGTAACTTTCCAGTTAAATAATCTAATGGAGATCATTAACAATAACTGTGAAACATCATGTTTTTGGAAGAAAAAAGTATATATTTTTTGTGTGTAAATAAACAACAGCAAAAACTGATGATATCAAAAATCAGTTGGTTTGTCCTAAAACCATTTTTTGGGGTAGATTTTAGAGGATTTATTGATTCATTTCATGTTTTTAGTGAGCGCACATAGAAACGAATACATTAGTTTTTGTTGAAACCAGACAATAAAATGTGTACCTGTTTATCGATACAACGTGAAGTGATTAAGATAAAAAGATGTTCTTAATAAAGGCTTCACAGATACATTGTACGATACTATAAGCTGCTATTTTATTTCTAGCACTTGGTCGAGACTACTACTGGTGACCTGTTAGTCTCGACGGCATATCATTACCCATTAGGAAGATCATCGGTCCTGATATGTTTTATAATTTTTTTAAAACTGGTTGCTTAACTTCTAGTAGATTATGATTTATCACATTTTTTTTTATTTCATCGACATTTCAAAGTTTCCATCAGACAGGGAGACGTGATTGCTTCCTTATCCTAGTGGAAATTGAACTAATCATTTCATATTTCAATGATTAGTGAATACAGATGTCGTAAAATAGCGTCTATATGTATGTATGACATTCTTTATACATGTATATACTAAATACGGTTACTTATATTTCAATACAAAATTATCTTTCTACTTTAGTGTACAATTTTCGAAAGAAAAGGAAAATGCTACGAAACGATGTTCTCTTTTTTTTACAACTAATTAATATGATGTTAAAAGTATGCTTTGGATAATAACTATTATCACGAACAAATGATCAAGTTTTAGCATACAAATTAACAATTTTAATTAGTGCTTACTGAAACGAAGCCAACATTGATGGACGTCCAACAAATATGAATTGCCAATGTAGGAAAAGTAAGACCATGTAATTTTTTAAATAAGTGGCACGTGCATGACATTATGAAGGTACAAAACATCACTTTCGAGAACTGTTGCATTACTTGTATAATCAAGTCGCCTTTTTTCTGATATATTAGGTTCCTGGTGTGCTTTAACTACTGAGATTGCGTACTGTAAGAGTTTTCTCATTATCTTACCTTCTTCATACATGAAGTATCCTAGCCAATAGTCCGAAAAGTCACTTTGCTTTTTTAAAAGTGATCCATTTACTACACATTTGTTAATAGCAGTTGCCCATGTCCCGTTTCCATTGAATCCTGTAAGGGATTATGTTTGCTAATTATATAAAGTATACTTTATAGTAAACAAACATACACAGGCAGTTTAATTTTACGAAAATAATTGACACATTAAATGCATTACGGTTAGAAGGTTTTACAACCCCAACACCTTGGTCATTATCCAATAGCCATTTTAAAATTACTTATTTGTAGATACTTATAAGATCTATCAAAAACTTAAGAAGGCAGTCATCAGGAGTTCTAAAATAAAATCATTATAAAGACGCATATAAAATCAAATTGATGATTCCTTTTGAAATAATAGCTAATAAAATACAACGAGCAAACATTTTGCAATGAGATTTTATAATAGATATTTTACTCACATGTGTTATCTTATATTTCAATTTATTTACTGGTTGCATAAACTTCACGTTTTATTTACATCTATGTGTAACGTTGTTACAGTATAAAAGTACTTGCCTGCGTCACAGGTGAATATCTTTGTAGAGTTACATTCGTTTGTCGTAAACGTACCATTTGCTTTGGCGAGACAATGGTGTGTACGATGTTTTTTATCAAACTTTTGTATATTCTTTTTCCGCAAGGCTATGAATATATTCAAAATATATATAAATAGTATCTTGATATATTTCTGTTCAAAAGAGATCGAATTATTGTGAATGGTTAATTATGGGTTTATAGACAGAGATACACTTTGTCCTTTATGCTTCTTTACGCAAATAATCTTAAATTCTGAACTGGAAAACTAACTGTGAACATTATGTGTTGACTTGCCAGAACGTTTCAATGACCCTTCTTGGTCAGGTTGTCCTGTAAAAGAGTTTTCTGTACTTATGATCAGTCCTAGTCTGTGCCAATGGGTCTTGACGTTATGCTGAAGTTTGTTAAAATTTTACAAGAACGGCAATAATACATCCATCCTATTATGTAATGTTTCAACACAACGTTTTACATAAAAAAAAAAAAAGAAGATCATTACAACAAAATGTTAGTGCAAAGGTCGAGTTGATTCGCTAAACCTAATTATTCTGATTATGTGCTGGTGAAGAAATACATGTAATTGTTCTGTACACTTTAATCTAAAGTAGCCAGCATTTACATTAACGCCATAAAAATTAAAGATGGTATGGTACCTAATACAAAATAAAAAATTATCATATATGTATATATCAATTTTCCTATAGCTGATATCTGTTATCTATAAGTCAGAACCATCATGTATTTGTTGAGAAGTTGATTCGGACTATTCATCGACAATGCGACGAGGTAAGGGCAGGGCCCCTCTTTCCGACGATACCTTTTATTGTTAAATATTCGGATTTATTCAATATCAATTTTTTTGTGAATAAAGAGAAAGTACCATACCTGTTTCAAATTTAAAGATTGGAGGTGAACGACGCGATAACGAATAAACTCCATCAATATTTTCCATTCCTGTTGAATCCCAAAAGATACATACTGGAAACTTCACTAATTCTGACTTCAATTCGTTTTCATAAATACACTTGCAAACGTGTCTCTAAAATAGATAAGCAGATCAATTGATCAAAACATTGAAACACAAGTCAGATTTGAAAATAAACTTAATATTATATAGAGGTCTTTTCTATTATACCACATCCTTATTTGATTATTCAAATATGTGGAACAATGCAGGTTATGTGTTCGTCCATTCAATGTTTGAATAAGTTAACTCGGCGCCTGTTTCATTAAGGAACGATAATATATTAAGTCTAGATAGTTCATAATATTGAGTCATTTACCATGTAGGTGAATAAGGGGTCCGGGCAGTCACTCATTGTTTGACATTACTTTTATTAACCCCCTTTGCATTGATTTTAGTTAACAAAGTGCTCAGCTTATGAATTTTGGAATGGCAAGATATTTGACATTTCTATTAGACGTGTAACGGTACTTTTCTATGCCAAATTCATGTACTCACACCACTTCTTCCTATATCTATTTGGTTTTGATGTTATATTTGTTATTCTCAACGGATTTTGTCTAATGTTTATTCCGTTTCTGTGTGTGTTACATTTTGATGTTGTGTCGTTCTCCCCTTATATTTAATGCGTTTCCCTCAATTTAGTTTGTTACCCCGTTTTTGTTTTTTGTCCATGGATTTATGAGTTTTGAACAGCGGTATACTACTGTTGCCTTTATTTATATTGAACTTTTTTATGTCGGTTTGCGTGTGATTAATTCGCTCAAATGAATGCTTTACCTAGCAATAAATTTCCTCTTTTGATCTTTTATTATACTCTTGAAACCACTTGATTTCGACAATTTAAAGTAAACATAATAATATAATGTAAAATAAGAAAATTAAGAATAATTTTCTGAGAGAATATATTTTGTAATTTCATTGAAATTATTTAGGTGCTTGCAAAACGCATTTAAAGTCGTATCAATGAAAAACTGTCATTATTTTTTTATCCTATGTCCCGTCCAATATTTAATTAATTTTATTTCACAACACTGTGACCACTTCTCTTCTCATCTAATATCTGTGAAAATGTTGTTTAGATATACTTAATACCATACAATGTTTGGTTAAAAAGTTTGGTTTATAAAAAAAAGAGATAAAAGGTTGAACAACTAACTGAAAATAAATAAAAACAAAACACTGTGATCTCAGAAATGATTTAAGGTGTTTATACATATAATTCGCATGCTGATATATAATACATATACCAATGTTATTTTAATGGTAAATCTCTTCTGTTTACAGTTTGAAGTTTTACACTTTCAGTATCAACCTTAGTAGGGATGTTTTCGTGATTTTTTGTCAAGATACTTTTTTGAAAAATACATGTGAGATATCAGCATTAACAAAAATAACCATTATAAGAAATTAGAGAAGAAGTAGGACGAGGACGACAATAAAGATGAAGATGATGATGAAAAAGTATTGAGACAAAACAGTTTTATTCAAATTGTCAGCATGAGTAAAACAGCATAACCCTTGTTCAAATATAAACCAAACAAATCTTCATTTCGAATAAACCTCGGAATAATAGTGAGCATACAGATCTTTAAAAAGTCTAATATTATATTTGAAATCATTACGTCGTACTTACAAAAAATGTAAAAATTTCGCCTTTGGTGGTGCAGAAATATGCACATTTGAATACGCTCTCGGATTCAATGGCACTTGTACTGCTCGGAAAATATTGGTTAAAGTTCTTTTTGTATCATTAATTGTAATCATGTCTACTGGTATGTCCAGGCAGCCTGGAATAAAAATGCATTTGCACAAAAATGTACAGGTTATTATGTATAAATCTCAAACGCAGGTACAATCATGCACAATCCCTACCGTTAGTGATTTAGTGTACATGTATCGTCATCATGTAAATAAGAAAAACATAACCCGAACCAAGCTGTAAAATAAAGGAGCAACATGAACCAATAATTTGGATGGTCTCCGATTATTCAGAAGGGTAAGAACGTTGTTTGCTCACATACATACACACACGGTGATAAGTTTTATTCTGTAGGTCACATGAGTGGTGGATTTTATAAGATGATGCATTACAAATCAAACCTGTTTGCTCATACAATTTTAGTTTAAGGAATTTACTCTCAGTCCTTTAATGATGACTGATGTAACCTGCACTGAAGGCTTTCTCTAACAGGATCACTTTCTAAATAGTTTGTTGCAAATGATAATGAATTATACTCAATACGATTAAAAGAGGGACGAAAGATACCAGAGGGACAGTCAAACTCATAAATCGAAAATAAACTGACAGCACCATGGCTAAAAATGAACCTATATACATGTCTTGAGCGTACAATTACTTACAACAATACCAATTGTAACGTCGCTCGTTAATAAACCTTTCCAAATACACTTCTTATAAATTATGTCAGATCATGGTTATAAATATAGAATAGTGCATGCCAAAATCCGTATCGCAAGCTGTATCACAACGAGAAACCAATATCAGTCCCGAGGGCCGAAGGTCCCGAGGGCTGATATTGGTCAAGTGGTGATACGGTTTATCATATATATTTTTTTAAACCAAATTAAAATCGTAAAAAAATGCATTTGTGTGGAGACAAGCTTCAGAAATATTATGACCAAATAAACAATAAAACGTCAGATATTTCTACATCTTATTGTACTGTTTCATATCCAAATCGCTCGTCAAGTTACTGGGTAATAATTATTGGGAAAAAAATTATTTTAGCTGAAATGATAGGATGTTTTTTAATAGAAATAGGACAACCGGATGTGCCTGAGTAAGGATTTCGCCGCTCAGTGATACGGTTCACTAGACGACGTTGTCAATACGTAATGGCGGCCATAACTTTATGTTGATATTTGCATTTCAGGCTGATAAGTTTATGATATCATAAGTTGACGCTTGAACATTATACTATACACGATAACTTAAGAAGGAAAGGCTTACTTTTATTTTTGGCTGAAATATTTTACAAGAAAGAGCGTTCATCTAAATTTAAATACTCGAAAAAATGAACCGACGTGTTAAATATTTGATGCAGGCAATACCATTCATTTCATTTTTATTCATCATAACCACCAAGATCCACCAACATGAAAGAAGATAAAATTCGGATTTGAACGCAAGGTATCCGCGTTTGACTCCGGTAATAAACCAATTCACAAGACATCCGTTTTCCAGCGTTGAGGACCCCACCACATGGCAAACGACTATTTCGTAAATCTGGGAAGATAAACACCAAATACTGAACAAAGTGAGTGAAATTAAAATCAATATGTGGTCAGTTCATACCGACAACTAATTCTAAAACCTGGTACCACTGCAATTTGTCTCTGATATATGTATGTTCCCGGTGATTTTATAATTAGGCCAAACAAAAAACATGCGTGTTCTGAACTTTTCTACAAACATGCCTTCCTATTTTGTAAACGAAAAAAAGCCTACATGAAGTTTAATTTTTCAAGACGCAGTGTTAAAGTCATAATGTCCCTCCCATAGACTCAATCAGTCCCTCCCATAGACTCAATCAGTTTATCCCATAGACTCAATCAGTCTATGTATAAAAATATAATAAAGATGGTTAAATGGGAAAAAAATTCCTACCTACATGTACCTATTAGTATTAAAATATACCCTATCTATTCAAAGATGTATCAGGAAACACACTCACATATTTTTTAACCTAACAATTATGCCATTTATCAATAAGAAATCAGCTCTAACTTGTTGTCCTGGTTTTCTGTTGGCCTCTTATTTAACTGGTTAGTATAAAATATATGTTCAAAAAAGTGAAAATTGGAAAGAAAGGAGCAGATATTAAGAAAAGGATCAAGGGTCGATGTTGCCTCAACCTTCGGGTTAATCTGAATTGATGAAATATTTTTGCCACTTTTATAAAACACTTAAATCTAAGTGTCCATACATTCATAGACTTTTAATACATGTAGTACATTGTAATAGTTGATTCAATGCATTCATATGAGAGATTTTAACTCATTTAGCTATTATGCTGAAATTCAAGCTTTGCTATGAAACAATTATGAAATATGCCATGATATGTCACTTTTGAGATGGTTTTTGTTAAAAATGAATATGAGTGCATCCATGTTAATTCTCAACCTCTAAATATGTTATGTAAAATGTATTGCAGCTCGAGTTATTATTTCAAACTGGACAGTGTTCAGCACCAAGTATTAATAAAGTGATTGGATCAGATCAAAAGATGTAAATTTTGAAGCACACATTTCGACATACATGACATATGACCTAAAGAATAAAGAGAATACGGAAAGACAGTGAAAAACAGGAAATATTTGAAAGGGTAAGCATGGTAAACATTTCTTTTTAAATACAATGTATAGTAATATTCTGATGATGAAATAAATTTATTATAATTTCCATAAGGAAATAAGCATACCTCATTTTAAATTTATCATGTAACAAAAATTAAAATCTGCTTATGACTCAAATAAATTTTATAAAATTTCAGATAATTAGTGTTTGAAGTAAACATTTCAAAGAAAATATAAGTTTTGTAATTGAGTACCAAGAGTCAATTCATATAACAAAAGAGGGATGTATAAGTACACAGCCACACGTTGGGCTGACTGAGCTTTGATTTTATTTTTAATCAAATTTGGCAATTTTCTTTCAAATATTTTACAAAAATAAAAAAAAACTTGTGGTATGATTGCCAATGACATAAGTGAGATTAATTTGTACCAGAACAGTGCATTAGATGAGTCATGAAAAGTGTCTTGTCCTCTACATCAGGAATACTGATACAAGCATTTTTTTATTGAAAAAAACTTGCTTACAGATTGTGGTTTAAAGTATATTTATTTCTTGGTTTTAATTTATATCAATTTCTGGTACCTTTATAATATACTTTTGATATATCTCCATTTGTTTTATTTTAATGTTTTATAGATACAGCTATTATTTCATATTGGACAATGTTCAGCGGCAAGTATTACATTGTGATTTGGATCAGATCAAAAGATGTGGACATTACAGCATACATTATGAACCATAGAATAAAGAGAAAAAGAAATTACAGTGAAAAACAGGAAATATTTGAAAGGGTAAACAGTTCTGTTTTAAATATGATAGACTTATTAAGATAATTTCTATCCGAAATTAGTACACCTCATTTCATATTTATTGCTACAAAATTTGCTTTTCAATCAAATAAATTGTATAAAATTTCAGATAAATAGTTTTTGAAGTAAACAATACAAAGAAAACTTAAGTTCAGTAATTGAGTACCAAGAGTCAATTCATATAACAAAAGAGGGATGTATAAGTACGCAGCCACACTTTGGGCTGACTGAGCTTTGATTTTAATCAAATTTGGCCACTTTCTTTGAAATATTTTACAATGATAAAAGAATACTTGTGGCATGATTGCCAATGACATGAGTGAGATACATTTGTACCAGACCAGTGCATTAGATGACTAATTGAAAGTGTCTCATGTCCTCTACATCAGGAATACTGATACAAGCATTTTTTTTATTGAAAAAAACTTGGTGACAGATTGTGATTTAAAGTATATTTATTTCTTGGTTTTAATTTATATCAATTTCTGGTACCTTTATAATATACTTTTGATATATCTCCATCTGTTTTATTTTAATGTTTTTTAGATACAGCTATTATTTCATATTGGACAATGTTCAGCGGCAAGTATTACATTGTGATTTGGATCAGATCAAAAGATGTGGACATTAAAGCATACATTAGAAACCATAGAATAAAGAGAAAAAGAAATTACAGTGGAAAACAGGAAATATTTGAAAGGGTAAACAGTTCTGTTTTAAATATGATAGACTTATTAAGATAATTTCTATCCGAAATTAGTATACCTCATTTTATATTTATTGCTACAAAATTTGCTTTACAATCAAATTGTATAAAATTTCAGATAAATTGTGTTAGAAGTAAACAACACAAAGAAAAAATAAGTTCGGTAATTGATTACAAAGAGTTGATTTATATAACAAAAGAGGGATGTATAAGTACGCAGCCACACTTTGGGCTGACTGAGCTTTGATTTTAATCAAATTTGGCCACTTTCTTTGAAATATTTTATAATAATAAAAGAATAATTGTGGCATGATTGCCAATGACATGAGTGAGATACATTTGTACCAGACCATTGCATTAGATGAGTCATTAAAAGTGTCTCTTGTCCTCTACATCAGGAATACTGATACAAGCATTTTTTTTATTGAAAAAAACTTGGAACAGATTGTGATTTAAAGTATATTTATTTCTTGGTTTTAATTTATATCAATTTCTGGTACCTTTATAATATACTTTTGATATATCTCCATTTGTTTTATTTTAATGTTTTATAGATACAGCTATTATTTCATATTGGACAATGTTCAGCGGCAAGTATTAGATTGTGATTTGGATCAGATCAAAAGATGTGGACATTAAAGCATACATTAGAAACCATAGAATAAAGAGAAAAAGAAATTACAGTGGAAAACAGGAAATATTTGAAAGGGTAAACAGTTCTGTTTTAAATATGATAGACTTATTAAGATAATTTCTATCCGAAATTAGTATACCTCATTTTATATTTATTGCTACAAAATTTGTTTTACAATCAAATTGTATAAAATTTCAGATAAATTGTGTTAGAAGTAAACAACACAAAGAAAAAATAAGTTCGGTAATTGATTACAAAGAGTTGATTTATATAACAAAAGAGGGATGTATAAGTACGCAGCCACACTTAGGGCTGACTGAGCTTTGATTTAAATCAAATTTGGCCACTTTCTTTGAAATATTTTACAACATAATAAAAGAGAACTTGTGGAAGGATTGCCAATAAAATAACTTTGTACCAGAGACCAAAGTGACTAACATTAGTACTGAAAAATGTCTTTTATCTTTTACTGACTGATACATGTATAAGCATTTTTTTTCATGGAAAATATTTACTTAAAGATTGTGGTTTAAAGTAGCATACTTTTCTTAGTTATAGTTTATATCAATTGCTGGTACCTTTATAACAAACTTTTAATATGTCTCCATTTGTTTTATTTTGATGTTTTATAGATACAGCTATTATTTCTAACAGGACAGTGTTCATCAGCATGTATTACAATGTGATTTGGATCCAATCAAAAGCACAAACTGACAAATGAAATATCAAAGAATTATCCACAGACAATTCTAAAAGATAGTGAGGGACAGGAAATATTTGATAAGGTTAACATTTTTAAATAGTAAGCAGAGTGTGGCCTTATTATGATTTATAAACCTAGATTAAGATATATGAAAATTTTGCTTGTACTTTTTCAAATAATACAATTTGTGTTCATAGTAATTTTCACACATTACAATTGTGATAAAGGCTTATACATGTTACAAATAGTATTATCTTTGTCAGTATAATTGTTTCACAAATCAGGTTTATTTAATCATCTCTGCTGTAAAATTATAAAAAATTATAAAAAAAAAAATAAGATACTCATTTACTGGTTAGAGTCTTAACAAATGGTAATTGTGTACTTTTATTATTTACCAATTTACTCCTATTAAAGATGTGTCATTCTTTGTAAGAGGTATATCAGCGCAATGCAAAGTGATAAAATATGTTAAACTGTATCCTTTAGAAAAATGTCAGATTTCAGGTAAAGGGGAAATAACTCTTACAATATCAAAACACTTAAAATAAGCACTTTGAAAATATCATATTTTTTTTTAACTTGTATATCCTGGATATTTTAATCATTACACAATGTACATAAAGAGTGCATGTCATATTTTAAGTCAAGGGGAAATAACCTTTACAATATCAAAATATTTAAATTAGAAATGTAAGAGTATTACATATATTATACTGTTTTCAACTTCAACAAAATGTTTTTTAATACCGTTTAATCATATATTTTTATATTCTCAGCTTGAACAGAATATCTATCCAGCACTTAACTTTTTTCTTCTTCAAATTATCATGAAGTTTTATATTTTACAGAAGTATCATACAATAATGTGCAGTCAACAACTTGGTGTTATTCGGGACATGGATTAAATGGATCATGAACCAAATTTCAGATTGTGATAATGGTAAGTAATTGTAACCAACTATGTTTTTAATATTCACATACATAAAAATGAATATAGGTTGAAACTGTCATCCAGCAGTTAACAATTTTTATCATTCAGAAAGAAAAATGTGCAAAAAAGTAATAAATTTCGGATTGAAACACATTATAAGAAATTAGCTTAAATGTCATGAAAGTTATTATATGTTGATTCTCATATTTTTCTCTGTGATTTATAAATTTAATTCCTTCTGGCAAGCGCTGACTCAGTATAGGATTTGAGAAAATTGTCAAGACAAATCACAAATGAAGTATTTGAGAACATGAAGCACATTAAAACTATTTGGGAACACTGTCAATGTCAAGTACATAAATATATTTGAGAAAACTGTCAACATAAAGTACAAAGAAATTATTTTGAGAAATATTATTTGAGAAACACTGTGAACAAGAAGCACATAAACTATTTGCGAAAAGACTGTCAATATGAAGCACATAAACTATTTGAGAAACACTGTCAACATGAAGCACATAAATTATTTGACCAACAACGTCAACATGAAGCACATAAACTATTTGACCAACAACATCAACATGAAGCACATAAATTATTTGACCAACAACGTCAACATGAAGCACATAAATTATTTGACCAACAACGTCAACATGAAGCACATAAACTATTTGACCAACAATGTCAATATGAAGCACATAAACTATATGACCAACAATGTCAACATGAAGCACATAAACTATTTGACCAACACTGTCAATATGAAGCACATAAACTATTTGACCAACACTGTCAACTTTAAGCACATGAACTATTTGACCAACACCGTCAACATGAAGCACATAAACTATTTTACCAACACCGTCAACGTGAAGCACATAAACTATTTGACCAACACCGTCAATGTGAAGTACATAAACTATTTGACCAACACCGTCAATGTGAAGCACATAAATATATTTGATAAATGCTGTCAACATGAAGCACATAAAAACTATTTGAGAAAACTATCAACATTAAGCACATAAAAAATATTGGAGACAAATGTCAACCTGTAGCACACAAACAATTTGAAAAGAAATTGTCAATCTGAAGCAGCCAAACCGTGAAAAAAACTTAACATGTAATATAAACCCTACTTGATACAACTTTCAACATGAAGCCCAAATGAAATATTTACATAAAAAACGGCCCTGTCACGTTGGCCACTTTACTGAGTAAAGAGTTTCCAGTTGATACCGCGTGGAGGTGTGACTTGGACTTGGTCATAGTAACCCATTTATCAACCTTTTTTTTTTTTTTTTTCTTCATTATGTAAGAAGATTTTTTTTTTATTAAAAAAGTAATTTAAGTTAACAGTATAATTTTAAATATGAGCATACATACAACACAACACAAACTGTATCTATATTTTTTACCTGCTAAGTCGGAACTACTGTATTATGTAAAAAAATAAAAAATTTCACCGAACATTATGGTTGAATATATTCTGCTTTCAGAATGTGAAAACAGATGAATTCAAGTGGACAGCTACAACCTTACTGAAATACATGTGATATGGGATATTTGGAACTCAAATTGTTTATGTAAAATGTTATTTGAATGGAAATATTTCAAACATGTGTATTGAAATCTGTGATGACAGTTTGTAAATCTGTTTCATCCAGTTCAACTAAATTAATGCCAAGATTCTCAAATTCAAGAAAAAAGTCATTAAATATTACATTATCAGAGTCTGTGTCAGTGTCTGATTCAGAGTCATTAAGGGGTTCATCTTGGGTTTCCTTGTTTGGTTGTTGGATATTTGCATCACCGGAAGGTAACATTGTAGGGCCATTTGAATTTAAACAAGACTGTCCACATTTACATCCAGGACCGCAAGACTTTCTTTGCTTCCTACATCCACACTGATTGCCACTACAATTTGATTTTATACACCCACACCCAGCTGTCCATAATTTTACATTGTTTGAAATTTTTTCTAAATTTTCATCAGAGTCCCATACAATGCTTAATACATTTTTATCAACCTTCCAGCCATAGTCATTCAAAATTGGATAATGCACCAAATTTTGATTAGCTTGTTGCCATACAAATTTAACCCAACAAGACCTTTTCCAATGTAAAAATAATGCATCATTAGATGGCAGGAAAAATTCTTCAGATGGCACTCTACAGTACAGTGCATCTCTAATTTTTGAAAGCCAAATATAGTGATTTTCTAACGGGCTTAATGTTTCTACAAAAACAGATTGAAATAAATAATGGGGAGAGTTGATTCTATCCTTTAGGAAGGCAGAGGAACATTTCCTCCAATATTCACAACCAACTAAACGTAAAAAAGCAAGAAATCCAGCATTTTCTCTGTTATCACTTTCACTTAATATTCCCAACCACCCCTTTACAATATTATTGGAAGTAATAAAATCTGGATATTTGAAAAAAATCTGATAAAAAGAAGTTTTACCATGGTCCCTAAAAAAAGATACATAATCACATCCAGTAACAATATACAACATTTGAAAAATTGATGGTATATCGTCAAGATTGTCGTTTGAGAGGCACTGTAAATCTGGATCATTTTTCATGGACTGAATAAGCTTATTCATGTTTAAATATATGACATCCTTCTTGAAAGTAAGTTGAACAAAAACCTGTTTGTTTAAAGTTTGTATAAATGGTAAACCAATGTTGTATGTGTCATTGTCTGGCGAATAAATAAGTACAGTATCACACAAAGTTTGTTCAGTGTGTAACCATACTCGACTGTCCCCCTCTGATATATTTGTTTGAAAATTCTTAATTATTCGTATCTCATTTTGGACAACACATTTTGATAAAGAAGAATTGTCAAAACCACCACCAACAACAAATGTTTGGTTTACTTTGATTACATTTTGTGACAGTAATAAAAACTGTTCACTTATTAATAAAACCAACTGTTTTTTGTTGTTTCTATTTGCCAAAAATTTCAACCAATCTGAGGGAAGTTTGGAAGATTTGGTAAAAGAAACACAAGCTGTATTTTCATTTTTTAAATCACGTCTGTTCCTCTCAATGTCCTTTGGGGAAAGTGGAGGGGACTGATCATCAAAAACCAGATGCACTTCAACTGTAGTATTATTATCAAAATAGGGTAATATGCATTTTTTGTAAAGATAAATAACATAATCATTGAAAGTTTTATGTGAAGATAACAAGGGTTTGGTATGTAAAAAAAACATTCCATCTATAACCACACATTGAGGTGTTTCAGTTAAAATATTTGTGAAGGAATCTGGGTATCGTTTACGGAAAATCTTTAAAGTTTTTGATTTGTCACCTTTATATGGTAAGCCATCAGAGTCCACAATGGCTTTAGGTAAAGCAATAAACTGTTGAAAATCTGAAACTGGTATGTTTTGATTTTTGGACCAGGAAATTTGTTTCCTTAGTAACGAATTTTCTAAACGTTGATCTTTTAATTCTTTTTTAACATAAGAAACAGTTTGTGGTTTAAATGAAAAACCGGTCATTTTTTTGGTTTTATTATGTCTAAATTTAAAGTCAGTCATACAAGATTTTATGTAGGTCATCAAATGAGTATTGGCTACATTTTCATATGATAATAAGTCATCTTTTTGTAATTTTGTCAGAATTATTTTATCATTGAAAAAATGGGCTAATGTTTTATGCTCAAATTGCACTAAATTGCTTTGCCTGAGATGATGTATATATAAAAGTATGTTTTCTTCTTCAAAAGTTGTCCTAGTAACTGCAGTTTTGTGAAGGTCTGGCTTAATGAATGAAAGTTCATTTTTTAAATTTGTTAATACTTTAGCTCTATGAGGAAGATAATGAACTAATTTTGACAGAGCAGAGGAGGAAAAAGTTGTCATTGCACCCTTTACTTCACGGTTGATACAACTCTCGTGTGCTTCATCCAACCCCTGACTATGAATGTTTCTCCCAGATATGTTTACTACAAAAGCACCCTCTTCAAACTTTTTAATAATGCCAGCTGGAAAATTTTTCAAGTCCGCTATATGATATGGTAAAAGTCGAGCATAATATTTGCTTTCAGTGATTTGGGTGATTTTGGTTACTTCTTTTATACAAAAATTACGAAGTTCCCAGTTACCAGAACGTATAGCAAGGAAATATGAAATATAAGTGAAGCAGTGCTTACTTAAGAAAGTATTCCAAAATCTCCAGTTTTCATTTTCTGCACAAAGCTGATCTAATAATTCTTCATATTCAGATGAAAAATTTTGGAAAAATTTCATTTGTTTTTGTATTTTTTCTAAAGGGGAAAGTGTATCATCTGATAAAATGTCAGATACTCTTTTAATATGAATAAGATGGTCATTTTGGTCATGGTTAAAATGATAATATTTAATAACAGTTTCTATTTGAAAACGAAAAAGTGATTCCCAGAATTGCATCAAGAAATTATGTGTTTTATCAAAGTTCAAAGCCTGTATAACTGAATTTGCAGTTGCACCTTGATGGAAAATTTCAATAAAATCTTTGAGACCAGCATCAAGATACAACTTCATAATCATCCTCTGATAATTTTTTAATATGTGCCAGTCACCTGGAAAAGGGAGGACCCAATCAAGTTCGGATCCATATTCCTCTTTTAGCTTTACTAACAGGTCATATGTCTTTCCATCACCAACAACAACTAAATGGTTGATATCCTGACCAACATTTAAATTCTGATGCAATATCTCTAAAGAATGTTTGACAGTATCTTTATTGTCACATTGTTCGTCCAACAAAGACAGATATTTCACCTCAGATTTTTCAATTACAGTATTATTAGTTTTTTTACTTATAAAATCTTGAATACCAGAGGATTGGGAATGGCTATTTGGACAGGGCAATTTACAAAAACAATATTCAAGTAAAGTAGAAGCACAGCTTTGGGCCACTGCAATTTCAGAATCTGATTTTTCAAAATCATTTACAATGAATTTTTTTTTTAAATTAGATTCTTGTCTGTTACTATTAGAAGGTTCTATAGTAACTTTATTAATAAAACTATCTAAATTAAGTAAAGGCTGATTACAGAAATGAAGATCTTCTGGTTTTCTTTTTCTGTTTCGAGCAAATTGCTGAATTTCTGATTCTTTCATTACTTCTGTGCAAATGGCTGCAATGCTTGACAATTTTTTATGAAAACCATTATACTTCCTTAAATCTGAAACATCAGTAATATTTTTTGACATGATAAAAATACCACTATCAAAGTATAACCTTTGATTTATTAAAGGACAGTATTTTCCATCAACCTCCATAATGTGGAAAGAATGGTTAGTTAAAAACATGGGATTTATTTTCTTTTTAAGGAGTAAGTGATTTGGGTTCAAGGGATTTTTTGTGTTTATTTCATATATATAAATACAGCATCCTGTAGCAAAAGAAACAGCAGCTAAATCTACTAAATCTGACTCTCTTCTAGTATTAAAAAGATATAATTCATGGTTAATGTCCTCATCTGGAGAAAATTTTGAAACTTTAGAAAAGTTTTCATCACTTAAATAATAAGGATCTGACAATATTTCTCTCAGAGATTGATCCATAACAGTATTTGTTAGGCAATTTTCCATAACTTTTTCAATATCAGAATTGCAAATACCATCATTATCTCTTTCAGATGTAAGTAAACCATAATTCATTAAAATGGCAATTGACTTGTAAAGGGAAATAACTTTAAAATCATTATCTGGAAATAAATTGATGGAACGATACTCATCTTTACCATATAAATATATATGCCCTTTTAAATATTGTTGCTTTTCCTCGGGCAATAACTCTATTGATGGCTTAGGTATAACCAATTGAATAGAGGTTCCATCAAAACCACGATGGGCATCTGTAGACTTAACAGCAGCATAAGATGATCTTTTGTTAATATTATCTACAGATGCTATTTGAAATTGACATTTTGAGGAATTTATTGAATTTGATTTCCTTTCTTCAACAATTTGAGTTTGATATCTCTCATAAGTCTGCTTTGAAACACATATACCAAATTTATTTAAAAGGTTAAAGCATTCAGTAGAGGAATTGGTAAACTTGTCAATGATGTCAGCTATTAACATTTGAAATTTATTACATTTAGAATCTCTGTTGAAAATTAAACAACAACAAATATTAAAAATTTGAGAAAACTGAACAGAATCCTCACTTAATGAATTCTCCCCAAAAGGAAGCTGTAATTGTGTTTCCTGTCTAATTAAGGAACACAAGAAATTCCACAATATTGGGTCAATAGTATTCTCTATGAAGTCGTGAAATTTAAAATTGGACAAGTTTCTATTTGAATTATTTTTAATGTTTTTACAAGATGATTGTATTTTTAATTTTATAATTTCTGCAGCTTTTTTCAAAACATTTCCATCATTAAGTTGTATATTCTCTTCAAGTTTATTTTCATCATGTGAAGTACATGTTTTGAATTTCTTCAATTCAGCTAATGAGTCAATAAGACATGAAACAATATTCAGTCCTTTCATTAGTATTATAGTACCATGTGGGTCATATTTACAGTCAATGGAATCACCAAATAATAAGTTTAATTTATTACATAATATACGGTTTTGATTTCTCAACTGGTCTGAGATAAAATTCCCCCCAAAATCTTTATAAAACTGCACAATTTGTGAAATAAGAAGTGCCTTTCTCTGCAGAAGATCGTTGCAAATTTTAATAACAAGGATTTCAAAAGATTTAGTATTACTGTTATCAAAATAAATGGGAAGGGAGCTGTTAGTGGCTTTTGTCAAAATGTCTGTAATCTTTTCACGACTTAATATCTCAACAAAAGCATCACTGTCCAAAAAGTTTGTAATGGAGGAAAAACATTGTTTGCATATATCTGAATTTTTAGATAGATCAACAGGAGTCAAATTTTTGTCTTGAAAGTAATAACACAATTTGTCCATCTTGTCAACCCTCAATTTATATTTTCTCTTTAAAATAGAGCAACAGATTTTACATTTGTCATGTGAAGATTCAAACCTTGAAGCCTTCAAAAAATGTGAATCACAAAGAAAAATCTCTTCATTATCAGTAATATTTGTATCAAAAACAAAATTAATTTTATCCAGAGAAATGGGTGATTGGCGTAAAATAGATAGGTCTTGGGAGCACATATCAAGAGAATGTAATGTACATTGAACCTTTTTCTTTTTAATAATCGGTACATCTTGCTCATTTCTCTTGCTACTGACTGCTCTATCTGATTTTAGAAAACAAGTCTTGCAAATGCAGTCATTATCTATGAGACCATATTTTTCTTGAATATGATTTAAAACAATATCAGAATGTTTATCATTTTTAGACAAGTGGCGATATGAATAATTACTGTGTTTTTTACATATACTGCATGGACCACATTCTTTTTCAGGGTGATAAATTGAACCTTTAACACCCCCCAATCCAGGTTGATATAAATATATTTTCAGACCATCTTCACAGATGACTGGCTTCATGACAGATAATGAAAGACCATTTTTTAACCTAAAATGTTGTAGTTTTTTTTTTATTCCAGTGTGTTTTTCAACAAATAATTTAAGGCTTGCTATTGCTACAGTTTTATGAAAAGTATTGTATGTCAGAGATTTACCAAAGGCTTGGATATGAAGACTTGTTCTTTTATCAGATGTATTACAGAGTCTGTTATTATAATCTGCTGGAATTTTATCTTTGTTTCCATGAGGCATTTCTCCTGTATCAGATATTTTAACACTAAGACAGTTTTCTTTCTTGTCAGAAATAGATAATACATCAAAGGAATTTTGTAAAGACAGTGTGAACGAGTCAGGAACAAGGCAATAATTCAAGTTGATTTTAGGAACATATTTTGAGCTGCTACCACATGTACCAATATTAGAAACAGGACGTTTATTTTTAGCCTTTGGCTTTTGTCTCAAACTCTGTTTAGACTGTCTGATAGTTTCTGTTACAGCATTATTAGTATTGACTGTAACAGGTTTAATACCAACATTTTTGTTTGCTAACTTGTTGGAGAATTTAAAATTATTCAGAAAATTTTTGATGCCCATTTTGTCAACTGGGTCAATGAGGGGTGGAAAATCTCCCACATTTAACTGAAAGCTCATTTTAAATATATGTGAATTTTAAATTAATCTGTTCAAAATATTATTTCTAAAGGTATCTTCAATATACAATCAGATTTTCAATAAGTCGTAGCCTGATTTTAATATGTTAACGTGTTGTAACAGTCGAGAACCAGACAGGTAAAGAAAAATGCCGGAGAGCTTATTACAAGACTGTTGTACAACCAGGAGATAAATATAATGCCATGAACGCAGTTGACAAATGATGTGACGCGTTCCTTTTATTGATGAGGTTCAGGATAGTGCAATCGATTGGCATTTTCTTTCTAACAATATTATTGTTTTGCCGGAAATAAAGGAAATATATATATAATGCAGTTCTCTTGCGGTGCGAATACCAAATAATTCCGGTTTGTTTAAAGATTGCCGAATTATTGTGATTTGATCTGAATTAAAAACTGAAAAAAATAATATGATGACAATCTTTGAAAAATAAACAAGTAGTAACAGCTGAAATATAATAATAGCCACTTGAGTGTATGCATGGTGTCCGCCCGCTGCCAATGTATTGTGACGGGTCAAAACATAAAATGCATGTTGTCAATTCATTTTTTCTGTCCGATAGAATTTTTCAAATTTTAAAACAGACATACTACATGTATTCAGGATCGTAAAATTGAAATTTGGGAAAAAATTGAGGCGAAAAAAATAATGCCAAAACATGAATAACAATAATGGTGAAAAAACCAAGTCGCCTCTCCGTGATAGGGACCCTCAAAATAAATATTGTTTTTCTCAATATCTAATCGATAGAACCGTTTATTTTTTTTAAACAGCATACAATACATACCAATGATTATTACAGGAATGTATGAAAAGAATTGAGGCGACCAATTTTTGGAATTTTCTTATAATTGAAGCCGAGCCGTAACGTTAGCGAGAAAAGGTAAAAAAAAAACCACACACTTTTTTCCATATTTTTTTTTTTTATAAAAATTAATAAATCAACAAATACGGTTTTATTTCAGGAATGTATATACCAGGGAATAACCTTTTTCATTTCAGAGCAGTGAATACTTCATATAAACACCAATACGCTTATAATTCCACCACCTTCCGCACTTGCAATGAAAAACATTGAAAAAATAGGACTCCTACTTCAAAAGGGGTACAAATTTCCGCCCTGGCTTGGACCCTCATTTTCTTATTGAATTTCGATTCCAAATACTTACTAGAATAAGCTGTAAAAAAATTTATTCAATCGGAGGATAGGCTTTTTTTTGTACCCCTTTTGAATATCACTATTTAATTCCACAGTGCAGACAATCAAAATCCGAAATTCTATCTTTAGACAAAAAAAATATATGTTTCCTGTTATTTTAATGTATGAGAACAAAAATAACATGTAAATTTATTTATTTTTCTAACACAAAGGTGCTTAAAATCAACATTTTTTCCCGTCAGTATTTTGCAGTACTTGATAGAAAATAAATTACAAAAGCGCGCCGTTTTTCAGTTAACGTCGGCCGACGCAAAATAGTCCAATTTTCGGCGTAGGGCTACTGAGCGCCGCCGAATCACATTTTGGCTGAAAAGGCACATCCGGTTGTCCTAAAAGCAACTGGACGTCATAAGTTAAACGTTGACATCATTCTAAGTATGACGTCACGCCTGGTACATGTATGCGATACGGGGTATGTGATACAGGGTGGGTGATACAGACTTAAAAAAGAACCTTTATTAGTTATATCAAATTTCTGTATTTTGTACTAGGTATATGATAAATCGGCATGTCAATTCTCCTTTTTTTTCGTATTTTTTTTTTTGATATGAATAAAAAAATCGATATGGAAAACATTAATTGTTCATGATAAAACAACACCAACTCGGAGTTTTATATTTTTATAGGATTGATTCGCCTTGTTCTTTAATTTGAGTAAACGGAAGGTTTTCTTCGTTCTTTGCTTACATCATATTGTGATTTGATTGATATTTGAAGAATCAAGAGTAACCCCGGTTTAAAACCAACGTATTTTTCAAAGTCGCGAACGTTGATGCTGATGCGTATGTAAATTTATTCACAACTTTTCGATTGTTATGAAAACCTCTGCATTTTTAGTCGGTTGCAAACGATTGGTTTACCTCGTCATTGACATATCTCTCTCGTATCTTCTCATTCATATTGAAATACAGACACCTTTTCAATGTTAAAACATGTTCATGTAGCTGTAAGTGTGGATAGCTACATTTTGTAGTCTTCTTTTTAAGTACTACAGGGTTTTTTGCAGTTTTGGCAAAAAAGGTATACTATACTCAATTCTTTACTTCACCAAACTAGCAACATTTTGAATAAATGGATATGTCTTGGCCCATTGAACCATGTACACAAATCTATTCTATTCTATTATTTTTCAGAAGACATGTAACAGTTGTCTTTCATATAACTTACGCATGTTATGATAAGCCTTGAAAATAGATATATCCAGGATTTTAAAAAAATCACAGTAGTTACTACACGTATAATAAATGAACTTGAACAAACTAGTAATTAATAGTGTAGTTTATTGATATTGTAGTATCTTTAAGAGTAACGGAACATTCAATTACCATGAAAAAATGTCCAATCTGGTGTACTACTCAATAATGACGTCCAGGCGGTCAAGGTTTTAGGTAGTTCGGTGTAACCTTTCTCTTTGAACATGATATCGCCTACAGATGGAACATTGCAGAGTTTCTGTGCATCTGTCCATGTTACTGTATTAATAAAACAAATAAAAATTATGTAAATACTTGTAATAGGTTGTTATTACTCCTTATCAAAAAAGTAAGATAAATGACCACGGATGGGGTGATCTTAATCTGTAATCGTAATCGATTGTAATTAATTACATTTTTCCAATTAATCGACAGTAATCTGTAATCGAAGACATTTTTGATTACATGTAATCGTAATTTAATCGATTACGGCAAAAATTATAATGTAATCAACGATTACTTTTCGATTACATTTTGATTACTGAATATAACCTATTTTAAATGAAAATATATATCTATGCAATTTTCATCACTTTGAAGTACAAATAAAATAGAATGTACTGAACTGTCTTATTTTTATTTATTGTCTCTTTTTTATAAGTTGGATTATGTTCAACAAGATCGTCTACCAAAATTAAACTTTACATATAAGAAAATAGATTTAAAAAAAAATATGTGTCGTAAGTTAAGTTCTGTACTACACTTAAGTAGTAAGGTAATAAGCTTATTTCTATTAAAATTCCTAAATCTTAATTTGCAATCAGAGTTGGAATGTAAGTTTAGAATTGATAAACAGTTGATTTCTTATCATATTATGGTAATTATACGAGTATATAAAGATTAAAAGTACACAAAATCCTTTTCACAATGAACTAATGCTTATGCATTGAATTCTTTTCGGAAAAAGATACATGTATTCCTCTTTGGCACTATAAATATATACAGTCCGCCAAAAGTTAAGCACCACCTATTTTTATTGCATACTTTTTTTTCAAATTTAAAAAAACAATTATTCCACGAAAAAAAGACAACAATCATATAGCAATTTTTCTAATGTATACCATAAACAAACCAAAAATGTAATTTTAGTCACTTATGAAGGTTCTATTGCATGAAGTTTTTCCGTTCATAGAAAAAGTGTAAATTACACAATTCAGAAACAGAATTTAAGTTTCACTGTGATTTTATTTTTTTACAACAATTGATCACCCAATATTATTAATTTTTTTTACCCATAAGCTTTAGTATGTTCGGCAAATTTAATGTCAAAATTTGAGTCAATAGCATGTGTAACAAACTCACTTCCGGTACAGTTTCAAAACACGACGTTTCATTCTCGGTGAAAGCCTTCAAGCTTTAGTTTAGGTAAATCTGTTGCATTAAACAACAAATACTATTTTTAAATGGACAAAATATTGTGAAGGTGGATCTCTGTGATTGAGATTTCCGCCAATGGCATCTCAGACATGTTTGATAGGGTTTATGTATGGGGACATGGAAGGCTAAAAAACAGTGTAAATGGCTTGTTGCTCTTTGAACTCGGTTATAATCCTTGCCCTATGTGTTCTAGCGCTGTCGTCCATGTACAAGGGTCTTGGCAATGTAGACGCAAGTGGGGGATTATTAAAATAAGGGACTACAATGTTTTAAGGCACCAAATCTCTGTATGCCTGTCCGTTGATGTTACCCTGCAGAATATGCGTACCCAGCTTATAAGGGTATAAGAAGCAACCCGGTATTGGAACACCACCAGCACTGAATGCAGTCCTTGTGCAAACATTGTTTTTGGTCATGATAGGCCGTTTTGTTTCCCCGCGAAATTCGTATTATGGCGTCTACTGGCAGTAAAAGAAACTGACTACCATTTGAACAATGAGCGTTTTCTATGTTTCTTATGTTCAAGCATAGATAGTCATTATCCCATTAAAACCTGACGGTAGAGTGCCTACCTGTAAGTACAGGTCTCTATACACCAAGACTAGCTCTTCGGTTGCCTCTGAGAAGTCGACTGACCAATGTACGAACACTAACACGACCACCTGGAGAAACAGTGTATTTGTAAACACGCAGATGACCTTTGATAAGAGGTTGCTTGACTGCTTTATCGGAGTTCAATCTTTTTGTTCGTAATGGATTTTCGTAGGGTATGTTGAAGGTAATTCATAATACCAAACATTAATATTTTTTTCGCAGTAGTTATAAAAATATTGCCAGTTATATTTCGGTGGTGCTAAACTTTTGGCGGACTGTATATATTGTTTATAATTTGATTAGAGAATAGAAATCGTAACAAACTTCTTGTCTTAACTAATCAGATGATCAATATCTTCTATTTATTAATTAGAGACAGACTTTGTTTTTATTTCAATTACTGTATGTTTATGTCGTATTAAGAGGGAGATTTACATTATTTTGCCACAGGTTATAAATTGTACTCCACTGGCAGTTTTATAACTGTAATAAGGGTGTTTATCCAAACAAAAGGATTAAATTATACATCTTATTATAAATTTTAATCTTTACAATTACATTTTGTAGCTAAACAAAATAATTCTTCTTTTTATATTTTTTTCAGAGAAAACTTCCAACCTGGTTATTAACTACATATGAATGCTAAAATATACCTGTTTTCAAAGGGTAAAATGAAAAAAACTAACTTAAGTCGGTATGAAAGCAAAAATTTTGAAAAGGCCTTTAATACAAATAAGTACTAGATTGAATGCGATGTCATCTTTTATTCATGTTCAAAGTAAAAATTTATAAAGATTATTTTTTTTTTCTGATCCTCAGTCACGTAAGAGATTCCATTTAGAGAACAACTGTCAACTTATAATTTGAAAACAATACTGTAAATGCTGTTTTGGTTAATTTCTATACTTTCATTATACAAATGTTGAGAAACGTCGTTGTGTTTAACTAACTTTATTTTGTGTTGCAATTTTGATGCATGTCATTGTCCGTAATCGAAAAAAAAAAGTAATGTAATTACTTTTGATAAAGTAATCAATTACATACAAAAATCGGAGTAATCGATTATAAATCGATTGCACAAAAATCACTCATGTAATCGATTAATAATCGATTACATTTGTTAGTAATCGTGCCCATTCCTGTAAATAACTCTCATGTTAAATCTCTTATGGTTATTGTTGCTTTTTTATTTAGGCTTAGCTTTGCAATTGTTGATCAGTTTATTCGATTTATAATTGTTTAACTGTATGAGTTTTTGGTCGTTCTACGTTCAACCTGCATGACTTTAAAATGTTCCATTGCATGTTTGCAAGTGAAATGTTTATGATTCCAAACAATTCCTTTTATAAAACAAAACAATCAGAGGTAGCGATCTGAAACGGGTGGAATTGTATAAATATCAAAAGGAGTAAAATCGGGTGCGTCGACAGGGTAGGAGTATTCTGTTATGCATGCCATAATTCATAAAATATCCGACTATTTTACAGAAAAACCTTACTGTAGGAGTCTGCAGTTCTGTAGTTGTTGTTGGTTTATGCCAGTCATATTTGTTTCAGTAAATTGATTGGTTATCAATGTGGTCGTTTCTTGTCTCAATTAAGTTGTTTCATTTTTTTTAAATTCGGGCTTTGTTATAATTTTGTCTCATTGTTGAAGGTCGTACGTTTGTCTATTATTTCTTAAAATCACTTCATTTCAACTATTGTGGACAGCTGTCTCATTGGCAATATACCACATCTCGTGTTTGTTTTCATATAATTTACTGTTTTACGCTCTTTGTGCGATCGAAAGCTGGGTTTTTTTTGGGGTTTGTAGTTTGACTGACATTAAAAAAAACTTATATTTAAATGTTTACCCTTGAGTTCGGTGTTTAACTTTACGCATACATTCTTTTCCATAATCTTTGTGCAAACGTATGAAATATGGCTAATGCAAATCGCACGTTAAAAATTACTAATACTGTTCAAAGACACTTCAATTTAAAAACTGACCTGAGGATGAATTATTGATAACATAGTTGGCAGACAAAAGATCATTCTTAAGAATAAGAATAATCATAAATGTTGAACGCCACATTGCTGCAGTCTATAATGATGAAGGAAATAATTATCAAAGTTTTATTGTCTGTGCCTACATGTAAACGGATATAGATACTTTCTAAATTGATAAATTTTAATAATATTTAATTATTTAAAACAAATATAATGCAATGATACAATAACTTAACACTTCCGTTTTGAATTTTGGGTTTGTTTTTTTCGTCAAACAAACAAACACCTGGCAGTTTATTGTTTTTGAAAAAAAATGTTTTTTAAAGAGTACAAGAGTAATACCGTATAGCGGGTTATTTTCGCGGGGTGTGAATTTTCGCTTATTTACGCGGATAGAACAAAATCGCCAAAATAAATTCCGCCAATTTGAAAGTGTACATGCAAAGGTATTGATAAAAGTTTTGAATCCGCCAAAATAATAACCACCAAAATATTTCGTATACCTTATTCAATGGAAATCGCGAAATTTTACATCCGTGAAAATAACCGGCTGTACGGTATTCAAAATTATATTAATTCAAGAATAATCTTGGCTTAAAGGGAAAAAAAAACAGACAAACAATAGAACGAAACACACAACATAGATAACTAATGACTGAGCAACACGAACCCCCACTGGAAACTGGGAAAGGGTTGATCCCAGGTGCTCTTGCAAGGTAACCAACTCCTTTTCCACCTCAATCACCCGTTGTGTTGGTCATGTTGGTATAAGTCTTATTTGGTAGGTCACATCTGTGAAACGAATGAACTTTCTTTTCTATGTAGCAACATTCCAACAGCGTCTGCATATGGAGTATATATCTTCTAGTTGATACGATTGTTCAGGGCTTGTTCTGACTAGCTACAAAACCAGGTTTAATCCACCATTTTCTACATATGAAAATGTCTCTACTAAGTCAGGAATATGACAGTAGTTATTCATTTTTTGATGTGTTTGAATTTTTGATTTTGCCATTTGATTTGGGACTTTCCGTTTTAAATTTTCCTCGGAGTTCAGTAGTTTTTAGTTTTTAGTTTTTACTATCAAGATTTCCTTCATAGAGGGTCGCTGCTCACAAAGAAACTATCAAATGTTTCCTGTAATTAGTTAATACTTAAGTTTTATCATGTACATCTTTTGTATAGTCATTTTATAAAATTACTGTTTGCAAAAGTATAAATTATTCTAAATAATAAGGATGTTCTGGTAACTAACAGAAAACCCTTGCCGTTTTTTGGCACAACTTTTTTTCTATCTCTTGGTCCTCAATGCTGTTCAACTTTGTACTTGTTTCGTCTTTCAAGCTTTTGTATTTGGGCGTCACATTAGTAGGTTTTGTGTGGAAAAAATGCACTTCTGGCGTATTGAAATTTTGAACTTGTTGCCTTTTGTTGGCTGTTGTTCGTGTGATTTTTTGTCAATTGTTTTCTCCAATTTATTTATACTGTAGTCCTGTGGTGTTGTGTTGTCATTTTTGGTGTTATATTTTTCATGGCCATAAAAGTGCGAGATTTGGCATGCCAAAAACCAGGTTCCCCCATCAATTTTTTTCCCTTTAAAATGCCCTGTTCCAAGTCAGGAATATGGCCACTGTTATATTATAGTTCGTTTCTGTGTGTATTACATTTTAAAGTTGTGTCGTTTGTTTTCTCTTATTTTTTAGTGTAAATTCCCATTACGAAAAGACATGTCACGGTACATGTCTATCCAAAATTCATGTATTTGGTTTTGATGTTATTATAGTTCCAGGATTATAATTTTATACGCCAGACGCGCGTTTCGTCTACATAAGACTCATCAGTAACGCTCAGATCAAAATTGTTAAAAAGCCAAACAAATACAAAGTCGAAGAGCATTGAGGACCCAAAATTCCAAAACCTTGTGCCAAATACGGCTAAGGTAATCTACTCCTGGGGTAAGAAAATCCTTAGTTTTTCGAAAAATTCAAAGTTTTGTAAACAGAAAATTTATAAAAATGACCATATAATTGATATTCATGTCAACACCGTAGTGCTGACTACTGGGCTGGTGATACCATCGGGGACGAAAGGTCCACCAGCAGTGACATCGACCAAGTGGTGTAAATAGTTTATTAGTACGGCTACGGTAATCTACTCCTGGGATAAGAAAATCCTTAGTTTTTTTTGAAAAAATTCTTATATTTTTTATTCTCGTGGAATGTTGTTTAATGCTCTGTCCGATTCTGTGTGTGTAACATTTTAGTGTTATGTAGTTGTTCTCCTCTTATATTTAATACGTTTCCCTCTGTTTTAGTTTGTTACCTCGATTTAGTTTTTTGTCCATGGATTGATGAGTTTTGAACAGCGGTATACTACTGTTGTCTTTATTTAAACCAAGATTTCAAAATGAAGAAGTTGGAATCATTCTTTAATACGTTTTCATAGTTGGTTGCATTGATCGTTATGGAATACACAATTGGGAAGCTATAATCATCTCGTTTGTTTTATTTGTTTGTTTTTAACCTACCCTTATTGTACATTTGTAAATGTAAGTCAATATATAAGGCAGACTTAACTGTATTTTGCTGTTTCCTTCTTCTAAAGTTTGATTTGATGGATGCGTTCATTGTAGTCATCACAATTTATATAAGTTAAATGGAGAACGTCATCTTTTTAGCGAAAAAGAATTAAAGGATATTGCAAACTTATATTTCTTTCTTCCTACGAGATTCCTGTATGAAGTCGGCCTCATATAAATGAACACGTCAACAAGAAGAGATGCATAATTTGTTTCCATGGAAATGCACATTGTTTTGTAAGTAACACGTCCTCCAAACCTGACAAATATGTTGTCATTCAAGCACCTTGATAATGTGACTTTCAGACATTTATTGTTTAAATAGAGTGATTTGTTTACAAAGCAGAATTTATTCATTCCTAAAACAAGATACATGTACTTTGCCATTCTTTTGTATGAAGCATAGCATGTTCAAATCCTTCTATTTTTTTAAGTTTTGAGAGGGAAATACTCGTGTACAGTGTAGAGAATTCAAAATTGTTAATATTTTTGCAAGATAAAAGGGTATTAATAATGTTTATGTACTATATGTCACTCTCTTCTATGGAGACCGTCCCATTAGCAGATTTTCAGTTTTCGATGTATAGAGATGACTTCATTCAAACCTTAGTTTCCTTATAATATTTTTATATAGCGGACAATTCTAGAAAGGTTTGTTATAAATAATGCCATTACAAACGAATCACTTTTTTAACACTGGCATGGATAATAGAGACTATCGTTTCGGAAAACAACATTAGAAAACGGCATTGCAATGTTCAAAGTTACATGTATACGTAATATTGAAATAATGTATCCTCAATAATAAACCATGAAAGAACAATGTATCAACATCCGGTTTGTTTGCACAGGATGTTATCGTTTTATAATAACTTCCCTGATCATCATGGAAATGTGGCGTTTTATATCAAAACTTATTATAATTCTAAATAGTAATACTGTGACGGCCAAATATTGTTTAAATCAAGTTGCAGGTAAGTAATTTTTCTTCAAATATATACAGGGACACCTTCAACAGCATACACACATCACGAATAACAAACCCTTAAGTTAATATAAAAAAGACAATGTAGTATGATTGCCAATGAGACAACTCTCCACAAAAGACTAAATGACACGGATATACAGTACAAGAAATAAAACATTAGTTTAATGGAATAGGAAGATAGCTCTCTCACAAGCAAAACACTAAAACATAAAAGGGTAGACACTACAGACACGGGGAAACATTTTACTGGGTCCACACAGAACGACTTACAGGTTCTTCAGTAAATATAAAACAAAATATCGATTGTATATAATGACTGGCTGAATACATACTGCTTTACTACCAATTAGAATGTATGCACAATAGCAACTTTAAATCAATCGTATGAATGTGTCAATGTATAAATGTTCAAAACCATTATATTTTTGTATTATATATATCTGGATAGTGGGTCTAAGGATACAATCCTCGATATAATCAACAGGCCTAAGCCTACATGTAATCAAAAGCTTTCGCTTGAAATAGTTATCAAAGGTACCAGGATCATAATTTAGTACGCCAGACGCGCGTTTCGTCTACATCAGACTCATCAGTGAGGCTCAAATAATAATATTTATAAAGCCAAACAAGTACAAAGTTGAAGAGCATTGAGGATTCAAAATTCTTAAAAGTTGTGCCAAACACGACTAAGTAATCTATGCCTGGGATAAGAAAATCCTTAGTTTTTCGAAAAATTCAGTTTTGTAAACAGGAAATTTATAAAAATGACCACAGTATTGATATTCATGTCAACACCGAAGTGTGACTACTGGGCTGGTGATACCCTCGGGGACGAAACGTCCACTAGCAGTGGCATCGACCCAGTGGTGTAAATAGTTATCAAAGGTACCATGATTATAATTTATTACGCCAGACGTGCGTTTCGTCTACATAAGACTCATCAGTTACGCTCAAATCAAAATATTTATAAAGCCAAGCAAGTGAGAAACTATTTCAACTATAAAATCATCGCCATTCCTTTCTGCCACGGATAACACATTCTCAATACGCTCATATGATTCAAACTTGCGTTGTTTTTTATTTTTCTAAAATAGTGTGTTGCAACAAAATATTAAGCGCTCCAGTTGAACGACCGCAACGCGTACAAATACCCGAAACAGTCTGATAATTGTCTGTCGTCATAAAATGCCAGTTTAGAAGCTTCCTCGCTCTTAAAGGGGGGGAAACTTTGTTTCCTAGTGTAACTTTTATAGCATGAACGATGGTAAACTGCCTGCAGATCTTCAAACTCACAGATATCGCATGAAACACCTTGATGTTCAACTCATCCAATATTTTATTTATTGCAGATACAAAAGTCGACTTCCCTATACTAGTATATTGACTAAAACTTTCAGTCGATGATGGTTTTTTTTTAACATATCAAGCACTGCATAAAATTTAACGACTTCTGTCTTTTCTCTGGACTTGAAGAAGCAAGTTTCAACAGACTTGACGTATCGTACATGTTGCGGAATATTTACTGAAACAATCCGTCAATTCATTTTACCTTTCTGACAAAGTATATTTGATGTTTTATAACACAAAAACATAGAATATAAACAAATACAAAGTATGGGCCATATATTAATGCAGTTTATAAGAAATATATAATAGCGAAAAAGGTAGAAAATTTATTTATCACTTGAAAGCAAATTATTGACTAATACACATAATGTGATGGAATGGAAGTAATTAAGTTCCGTGTTGAAATTAAGTTGTTTACTCTTTTCTTTTCCCATTAATTCTAAATGCTTTTACATATTTAGGTTCCCAAATTTTTATCAGTTACTAGTTTTATGAAAAAATATATGCTTAAAATATTTTGAGATAATTTTAATTACTACTATGAAGAAGAAACTAAAGTTTGTGTCTAATTTTACAATGCAAATTACCTATTTTAGCTGATAAAACTTAGCAAATTGTATAAATTAGAAGAAAATAAAATACTGAATATAATGTTTTAACATATGAAAATAGATTCAGAAAGAAACATTTCAAATAAATGTAAGCAAACATACACAAATTTTAATTCTGAATAAGGGGGGTTGAAAAACTCCAATAAACTTCTAGTCATAAAAACGGTTTTTTAGAAAAGTTTGACCAGACGAAATTCTGACGACAGGGCAAAAAATAAAGAAGATATATTTGTCTTTAAGTTAAGACCATTTTCAGCCGTGTGTTATTTGGGGAGATTAAACTCGCAATCTAGACGACTTTTTACTCTTCTGTCAGCGCGTTATGAGCACCTTTTAGTAAGGGTCGCAATGACCATAATACAAAAGCAATATAATATAAGTTATTTTACATTTAGGCCCTGTTCTTTTATGTATCAAATAGGACAGTTACTAGCCAAAAACATCTAAAAGACAAACAAATACACATTCAAACTATCCCCAACTATGTGACATTATTAAAGTCACTTTGTGAATACAGCAATATATTTATATCACAATGGAAAAACAAATGTAATGGAAAAATGAAAAATAAGTAAAATCACAAAAATACTTAACTCTGAGGAAAATACAAACGGAAAGTTCCTAATTAAGTGGCAAAATCAACGATCAAACACATCAAACTAATTTTTAACACCTGTCATATTCCTGATTTTATAAAGGCATTTTGTTCTGTAGAAAATGGTGGATTGAACTTGGTTTTATAGCTAGGTAAACCTCTCACTAGCATAACAGTCGCATCAAATGCAATTATATTGACGATGATGCGTCGACAAAACAAACAGACATCATACCGTGACATGAATTTGTTTATTTCTGTGTCAGTTTGGTCTCTTGAGGAGAGTTGGTTCATTGGCAATCATACCACATCTACTTTTTTTTATTTATATATAATAGGTAAAAATGTCCAAAATACAGCAGTCAACATTGTGGTGTAATCTTAATCACTAACAAAACATACTAATATGTAACAAAGAAGCACACAATGGCATATAGACCAAGCATCACGAAAATCAAATATATTTGTGTTTATGTATATTTCAATGAATAGAACTTATCATAACTGGTGTGCAAAACTGATAAACGAACTGTGCACACTGTATTGCATAATATTTTTTTTCACTCAATGATGTATTTAAAAAAAAAACACATAATGTGTTGCTCTTTCTCGAACACAGGGATGCAATATTTTGAAAGATTGGAAACAAAGACTATCATGTGGTGGTGTAGAATGATTATTTTGTCAATTCTGTTTAGTTTGGTAGAATAACGCGATTTTGTTGTTTTTGTAATCTTCGCAACAAATAACTTTAACATTATGTAAGCGTGCAATGAAGTACATTCAGTTGTTCTAATATCTTATGAAATCGCGTGACTTTTCGCTTGTTTACACTAGAGGGATAATTTGAAACGTAACATGTAACTTACGAAAACCTGTCACTCTTATTTCAGATTATTCTCCTAAATAGCAGACGTGTATTATAAGTCTGTGTATATGTGTATGGGCTTTTTTGTGCATCAAATTAGTTTCTTGAGCAGAAACATTGGCGTCGTTAATGTGATTTGATCACTTTAAAGCTCGAGTATATAACCACAGGCAAAACATTTGTGCATGACATTAAACTAATCACTAGTGTCTGATTCAATGTCTTTTATTATTTCGTTAATAGTTTTATGTAATCTACATGATTACAGGATATGCGCAAAAACAGTGAAAACATAACACATTTCAATTCAGTGCAGTACCTGTATATTTAAACCAGGGAATTCAATGTAAACTTGTCATTAATTATTTGCTAAACAATAGAAAATGGGCAATTCTAATGTGCAAATTATCTTTTTAATCGATTAATCTTATATTTCTTGTTCGCACTAGATCTGAAATGTAAAATTCAAAAGACTTTGAAACAAATAATGGGAAAACGTTTCCTAGTTCCAATATCATAGAATCATATTCAAAACAGTGTGGTCCTGGCCATTGATTGACGACCTAAATTATCCCATTGACTGGGACAGATTAGGTGAACGTTTGTCGGTAACAATCACTGCTCACTATGTACTTTTTGAAGACACTGAATCTGTGGGGTCACCAAAGGTTCTCAACACCTAAATAAAGCAATTCGAAAAACGAATCTGGAATAATACGATGTGTTGATTTATGTCAATAATATTAATCAAAACATAAAGGTTATTCCTGAATATTTTTTCGAATTATTTTATTAATAAAGGCGTTAAGAACCTTTGGTGACCCCACAGTTTAAATTCTATAATAAGTAAGAAGTGAGCAATGGTCGTTATAGACAAACGTTCACCTAATCTGTCACAGTCAATGGGATAATTTAGGTCGTTAATCAATGGCCAGGACCACACTGTTTTGAATATGATTCTATCATAGCACTTTTCAAAATATATTAAAAAAAAGATTCGGTTAAAAAGCCAATGAAACAACTCTTCACAAGAGACCTTTTGACTGAGAAACTAACAGCTATTGGTCACCATATGGCCTTTAACAACGAACAAAAATCATACCGCCTAGTCAGCTGCAAAAGGCTCATGAATCACATATTCAAACAATTCAAACAAGAAAACGTCCGCCCTAATTAGTGTACAAATAAAGAACGAAAACCAAATATGTAACACAGCTACAAAGTCCATTCTGTAATCATATATGGTTACTTAGTCTGAATGAAACTATCACATAGTTCATATTTGATATGATTCTTATTGAAATAGTAACATGGAAGGAAGCACAGACTGTCTGCAGTGTTCCATCTGTCCACGACATCATGTACACAGAGAACAATTATAATAGTGGACTACCAACAACTTTCTCTGCATGGACATCTTCAGCTTCGGTGAACCACACATCTGATTGGGCATCTTTTTATGGTAATTATGTTTCAGTGATCTAGTTCAATGAACTTTAAATATCAATAATACAAGTCTAACCAAGTGTAAGATATGACATGGTAGTAATTCATTAATCTTAATTAAAAAGATGGCTTATCACTTTATAGAGATGTATTGATAATTGTTGGTTTCAATTGGCTTTTCTACTTAGTATGTTTATTAGTAAGCATGAATTTTATTTCAGGTTGTCAGGATGTTAACCAAAATACGATCACTCCTCTGATCACTCTTAATGAATATTTTCGAAATAGTATTGAGGCAATTATGGTAAACAGTGTATTTGAATGTGCATATTTGTGTACAAAAAGAGCAGTTTATTTCACATTTTTTGTAAGTATATAGTTTTGATATTAAATACTTATGATAATACAATTCATAAACTGTATTTTGTTAATACCTAGTATACTAAATAGTGAGAGTTTCACCAGAAAATAGCATTGTGTGTATGTAAGAAAGCTATGATATTGTTATATTTTCGACAATAAAACACCAAACTTAGAAAAAATTGGAAAAAGTAAAAGGAGCTAAAGGTTTTATTTCTGTAAATATTGACAATGCAATTTCCCATGGGAACTCCTTTTACGGCTAAAACTGTACCACTTTTACTATGAAGTTTTGATTTTTTTTTATCCTAGAATTGAAGGTTCATTTGCACCACATTTTTTTTCAAAGGTCAAAATATAAGGCTGTGCGGCATATTTTCAACTTTCATATGCCCTGAACTTCTCAGAGTTCAAACTTACAATAATTTTCTTAACAACCCCTACCTCCGATGAAAGATTACCACAGATTTCAATGTAAACAATATGCACGTATTTATTTACTGGTAACATTCCCAAGTTCTGTCTCTGCGATATGGAACACAGAGAGCATAACTGGGAACCAGTATGTAAACAAAATTAATTTTCTATGAATATTCAATTTCTCCCCAAAAGAGGAGGGTTTTCAGAACCAGCTGTATTTACTAAGTGCAACCTATAGGGTGAAAAATATACTGACAATAAAATATGTTAATATTGTATATTTTTTAACTGAACTTAACTTGTTGCTCATTAAATGTAAACAATTCATTTGGGTGGTTGTTCTGTCCCATTTATAAGTGAGTTTTTATTTGACAAATGCGTCTAACGTTCTTCTTATAAGCCTAGTTCATATCTTCAATTTTAACTCCTGGTCCGTAGCTAGAGATGGATTACGCATGAATTATGCGTGCTTAGTTTTTGAAAGGATGAATGTCAACGTTGAAGTGAGACAAAAGTCTATAATTTTATTGACTGATTCGATCAACAAAAACTCGTTCTTATACAGACAACATCGATAATTATTTTTGACATGAATATCAATAATGTGGTCATTTTTATAAATTTCCTGTGTGCAAAACTTTCTATTTTTCAAAACACTAAAGATTTTTTTTATTTTAGGCATATACTACCTAAGCCGTATTTGGCACAACTTTTTGATATTTTGGATCCTCAATGCTCTCCAAACTTTTTACATGTTTGGTTTTATGAATATTTTGATATAAGCGTCACTAATGAGTCCCATGTAGACGAAACGCGCGTCTGGCGTGCTGATGTATCGGACCTATAAAATAAAATCAAACAAACATTAACCACATGAGACGGTTATTTGTTTACAATTCCTGTTCATATAATAAGATGTATAAATCATTTGAAAAACTCATATTGTGTACAAAATTCCGTTGGAGAAATATATGAAAAATGTAAAACAGGACGAGCACAATGTTTTTGTATGGAGGAGAAGAGTCTGAGTAGACTTTATTAAAATCTGATAACGGATTTATATTCATAAGAAAATGTATGCACCAAGTCAGGAATGTGACAGTTGCTATCCATTCATTTGATCTGTTAAGTTTTTGATTTTGCCATTTGATTAGGGACTCTCTGTTTTGATCTTACCTCTGAGTTCAGTATTCTATGTGATTTTACTTGAGTATCTTATTATAGAGTTTACAATAGAACTATCATACTATTTCCATATAACTTTTAATGAATGAAACTCTATCGAAAATTGCAAATAGACTTTTCAAATAAAAAAATGAACAAACCTGCACGTATTGTTATAGCGTTTAGGCATCCACTTAGAAATGCGGTTATTCAGTTTATGAAATAATAAATTAATGTGGTGTATTTACTGTCTTCTGATTGGTTAAAAGTATTACTTTTGTGTTAAATGTTGTCACTCTGACGTTGTGTATTCATACGCCAACATATGTGTACGTTGTTATTATATTATATTAATAATAACAACGTACACACATGTTCTTTGAGCCTTATTTTTTATAGAATTTTTTTAATAATGAATGGCAATAATTTATTTCAATTTATTGAACCCTAAAATTGATTTGTGACTCTTCACATGTCTTCGCGGATTATTCAATGTGAAGAGTCAAACATTAACTTTTTGGTTCATCAAATTCAAAATAAGT
The DNA here is from genome assembly GCF_036588685.1 of Mytilus trossulus. Taxonomy (NCBI): domain Eukaryota; kingdom Metazoa; phylum Mollusca; class Bivalvia; order Mytilida; family Mytilidae; genus Mytilus; species Mytilus trossulus. Next base: position 38,694,552 of record NC_086379.1, on the reverse strand, counting down.
TATTCTATTCATATTTTATTATATCTTAATCATTCATCTGTATAGTGACGTGTAACTGTAATTGCGCAATGACGTGTATTAAAATGTCGTTAGTCTCAGTTAAACGTAATAATTAATATATGGAAACAGAAAATGAAATGGATGAAATAAAAAATAATTAATTAAAGACATAGATTCGACGGTGAAATTGAAATCACCATCGCCAAAAGTATTGACTAATTTTTTTTTTTTTAATTGTCATAATTCTGTACAACGACGGTAGGATTTAATGACACAAGCCAATGTGTTTCCTGTCCCTTCATATGTTCGAATTGAAATTTATTTGCCATGTAAATAAAAGAATGATCTAGATCTAAATTACTGACAAAATATTATACGAAAACAGATATCAGTTTTAGTGAAACTATACAAAAAAAAGTAAAATTAACTGTACACTATGACATTTTAAGTTTCATATCAATCTAGAAAAATATTTGCAAGTGTATTCATGAGGGGGATGAAATCAAAACAGCTTTAAAGAAGAGTCCAGCTTGTTTGAAACCAGATTCAAAAAACCATATTGACGATGTATATTTGAAATCGCAATCCGCACTTCCAATTTTTAAATTTGAAACAGGTATATAGTTTTACTACGTCATAAATTCCTTTAAATAAACTATAATTCACATATATTATGAATCATTTATAATCTCTCGGTTATAAAACTGATGACATAGCATAAGTGTTTTTATGATGTCTTTTCACAATAGCTACATGTAGAAGGAAAACGTATGAGAAGCAATTACACTCACGAAAAGTTGTGAAAAGCATACAAGTATCTCGACAGAAATGAATATCATATTAAAGGGGCCTGGAAATATTTCCGTAACGAGCGAGGATTCTATCTAACTTTGTGATCAACCGAATATTATGATTCCAATCATGCCTCAGTGTTAACGTTCCCTCTTGTTAATTTTTTTATTCTTTCTGCTGAATCATAAGATTTCTGCAATAAATTGTGTACAATTGTTTGTTTTTACACATTCTTAATTTGTTCATAAAATTGTTTGTATGTGTGTTTGTGTGGCATTTCAATCTTCATACGCCCACGTGTCGAAAAACAGACGTACGCGTAACAATAACAAAAATGTGGAAAGCGCTATGTATAATTACAATTTTACCATGGTATACAGAATCATCATTATAGTCAATGAACTAAATGAAACATACTATCATGCTTTCAATATTAAATGTTTTTCAGACTTTCGAAAGAAAAACCTAACAATATTTAATGGAAAAGATCAAAAATATCATTGCTTGGGGACACTAAATGGTTATTTCACTACATACGACTGTAGTTATAGTATGGTATATCGCTGTGCAGATAATTGCAAGTATTTCCAAAATGTTATAAGTAAACTTCTGGGTTTTTTTGCATCTAATTTTTAAATTTCAATTAACAAACTAAATTAGTTGTAAAAAGGTTGCCGTCTCTCTTTTTCATAAACATCTCAATGATGTGCAACATTATATTTTTTAATGCAACTAAGGATGATCGCTGCTTTGTTTCAGCAGAGAAAAAGTACAAGTTTGTCATTTTGTTTTAAAGATTGAAATGTTTGCAACTTTGGCAGGAAATGATTTTCACTAGGTATTGCAATCATGTAACATTGATAACATTTTTCTCTAATAAATTGTGAAAACATTAACAAAGATAAGATATTTTTTTAAATGGCATTTAAAACTTTATGTGATAAAACATTGTAAAATAAGGATAATAAAGTAGTAATCGGCGGGCCACATTTTCAATAATACAACATGAATAAAACCAAACGAGTTCGGATGCATGACAAAAAGCCAAAACCAAGAGCAGTGAACACCTTTATCATCAAGTATTGACAACAATACATAGTTTAGATAAACGACACGTCATATTTACTAACATATGGATATATAATTTCTTATCTTTCAACTGAAAACGTTTTCATATTTTAAAACTAATTTACATGTTGTAGCTCTGGTAGGAAGCGGAAGTTGGAGCTTTGCAATTAACGACTGCCTACTCAGAGAAGAAACACTTTCGAAAGATCTAGATAAACCACAAAATGGTTGGCTTAATTATTTCATGTATGCCAAAGGTATGTAGATATAGGAAGATGTGTTATGAGTGCCAATGAGACAACTCTTCGTCCAAGTAAAAATCTATAAAAGTAAACTGTTTTAGGTCAAGGAACGGCCTTCAACACGGAGCCTTGACTCACACCAAACAGCAAGCTATGATATGGCCTTGATGTACTACGTCGCTTAAAACAATAAAATTGCTAAATGCTATCATCCATGAATACAATTAATTCATTTTAAAAAGCTTATTCTAATAACATATCTAAATTTTGAAATGTTCACACTACCTATCTGATAACGAAATGAAAATATACTCATCGTCTTAAATGATGTACTAAGATGAAATTTTAAAAATCAAGAAACTTAAAGTGATTCTTCATTTTGAAAGAGCACCAGTAAAGGAACAAAATAAGCTATGGAGCTCCTTTTCGAGATATTTCAGGATGTTTTTTTTTAAATCGGGAAAAGGCTGACTCGGACCTTTATTTTACATTTACATTTTTAATATTTGAATCTCAAATCGAAAGTAAAAAAAATAAGAAATTGCTAAAATTTTGGAAAATTGCCTTTTATGAGCTAAAAAGTAAAATCACAAAACTACTGAACTCAGAGGAAAGTCAATTAGGAAAGTCCATAATCACATGGCAAAATCAAATAACAAAACGCATCAAAAACGAATGGACAACAACTGTCATATTCCTAACTTGGTACAGGCATTTTCAAATGTAGAAAATGGTGGATTAAACCTGGTTCTATAGCGCTAACCCTCTCACTTTAATAACAGTCTCATCAAATTCCGTTATATTTACATGATGCGTTAAATAAACAGTCACAATTAATAAAATAGTCAAAATATGGGTACATCAGTCATCATCGTATAACAAATTTAAAAGGGGGACAATTTAACCGAACACAAAAACATCTTCTATCTACGAACACATTATTGATTTGAGTGTCTGACGTCAGACAATTTTATACGTCATATTAATTTGTCGTTCAATGTGCATACAAACAGTTTAAAAATTTACATAGGCAATGTAAGCATACAGGGTTAAAAAATCAAAAGTAGGTAAGAATAAATTACAGAAATAGACCGATATAAAATGAAGTTTTCCAAACGAAGAAAAATGGGTGTTATGGGGCAAAATATTTTACCCTGTATTGATGGAAAAATTCCAAGGAGTCCGAACATTTGCCACTAATTTCCAAAACCTTACCTACGTACATCCTTAAACAACATACACTATACTGCCTATCCACGACCACGACCAGATCGATCATATGAAATGAAAAGTACTGAACAGCCCAAGTAGTGTATTTCATTTGTGAAATGCATTCATTACACTTTGAAATGGTTGAACATAATAGTTATCCAATTTTTAAATGCAAATTAACCGATACGTGTGTAAATATACAACCTGTTTACAATATGCACAACATCATTTTAAGTTAAAGAATAAATAAGCTATTGAGTCTAATTTGATATAAAGCTGTTCATAAATATTTAAAGATCGATGTTAAAGAAGAAAATATATTTGTTACTTATTACCAATTTTATGAACTGTGAAAAAACAAGAAAGGTGGTAAATAAGTTCATTACAGTGAGTTCTTGCAAAGTTATACGTTTCTTAGACAATTTATGTCTAATATCATAATAATAAAAACATACCACTTTGATTTCGTGGTTTTCTTTCATGTTTTGTCAAATAAAGCCTGGGTATTATGACATTTTCTGGCTGGCAAGTAACATACAAAAGTTAAAAACACCAAGGCAACATTAAAGATTTTAACTGTGTTTACTGCTGCACATGTTTGACATAGATATAGGAAGATGTGGTGTGAGTGCCAATGAGACAACTCTCCATCCAAATAACAATTTAAAAATTAAACCATTATAGGTTAAAGTACGGCCTTCAACACGGAGCCTTGGCTCACACCGAACAACAAGCTATAAAGGGCCCCAAAATTACTAGTGTAAAACCATTCAAACGGGAAAACCAACGGTCTAATGTTTACATATCTTTCTGTTTGTTTGGCTCACACTTTTTTGTCAGTTTATACGCGACTGTCATACAGTGAGTGCTCTATACACCAAGAAGTAATCAACAAATTTCTTCACAAGTGAATTACAAATCAGAAATTAAAACGTTGTTTTACATTCTTTTGAATTATTTATGCTTCAATTTTTGCCTGTTGATACTGTACGTTTCACACTGAACTTTCTTTGGTGTTCGGTAAGTTTTGTTGTTAAACCTCTTTTCAAATTTTATGAAACGAAGAGAAAAAACAAAGCCACGGAAATAAACGGAAGTAGATGAAAAGACATAAATCAATCACTAATCACTACACATTGTCTTTTATCTTTAGAAATATAAAACGCACGACATACATAGAGTTTTCAATTCGCAACCAAAACTTAATAATATATACATGATACATTTATCATGGTTGTTCAGGTTCCTGACTGCAAATAAACTCATCATAGATACCAGGACAAATATTTTACAATAACGCCAAACGTGCATTTTGTCTACAGTTTTCATGACTGTGATATAAAGTGTGCAAGTAATTATCACATCTTTTTATACCTTATTAAAGAATTTTTAAACCTATTTTGGCAGTTCCAGTTCGGTTCATTTTACTCATAGCTTTTTAAGTATCTATACTTTCAATAATTATGACTTAATGTTTCAAATGTACAATTTTAACGTTTATAGTGGAATCAAATCACCGATGTGTTGCGATCAGGAAGGATGGTAATCATTCTCTTACATACCAATACAGAAATTGCGCAGATCAATTGCTTACTCTTTGTAAGATAGATAACAATTCAGGTAAGTATAAACAACCAATGTTAAACAAAAACAATGATTATCTTATTGTCATTAAAAAGTTAACTACTAAGTTAATATAGTTTTGTCATTACTACTCAATATGGTTTTGTCACTCGTTGTGGTTTCACCATCATTTAATATATGGTTGTGTCATTAGTCAATGTGATTTTAATATAACTGGATGTGTATGTGACATACGTAGTGTAGTTGTTTCATTACATGATGTGGTTTTCTTATTCCGTAACGATGATTTGTATATTCTTTATATGGTTTTAACATTACGTAATGATGTTTCAAAATTTGACGATTTTACACTTCTTGATGTGTTTGTTTCATTATTTGATGTGGTCTTATCATTCTTTGATGTAGTCCTGTCATTCTTTGATGTGGTCCTGTCATTCTTTGATGTGATTATTCCATTACTTGATGAGGTAAAACCACGTGACCAATTCGGAAAAACCTGATCTATTTTCAGATAGATTTCCATGTCGTATGTGCCTTGAATGCGTGTGGCCATCCAACTTATTAGTGTTAAAATCAAAGTTCATTACGAAATTACAAAACCATATCATGTAATGAAACAAGTACATTACGTTATGTCACATACGCATCAAGTAATGTTAATACCACATTGACTAATGACACAACCATATTAAATAATGGTGAAACCACATCGAGTAATGACAAAACCATATTGGGTAATGACAAAACCATATTGAGTAATGACAAAACTATATCAAGTCAATACGAAACATTATCGTTTAATATCGAATTATCATTAAGTAATGTTTATTCCATATTGAGTTATACTAAATAACATTACGCAATGTCAAAACCATATTAAGTAAAGACAAAATATCATTAAATAATAATAAAACAACATAAAGTAATATTAGAGTTCCACATAAGACAGCTGTGGCGTTTTATAAATAGTTGCTATTCTCTTTCCTTATCCCAAAAAATCGATCTATAGTACATTTAACTGATAAGTCTTTAAACACTGCAAAGTGTTTTTGTTGCTTGATTAAAATGTACATGTAGTGACGAAAATTAATCAATGGAAAACAAATAAGGTGTTTGTAAAACAAACTACATATTAATTTTCCGAAAATACACAACTTTTAAGTTGCAAAATCAAAAACACTGTTTCAGTGCTTGAATTTTTAAAGATAGAAAAAAATGGAAATTATTTGATAAACTGTTTTTTTACAGTTTAGAAAATAATTCTTAAATATACTGTTTTGAAAAATGATAAGCAATATAAAAGTAACTGAGTGTAATTAAAAGCTACATTATTTCTATAACAAACCAAATACATTTCAAATCAATTTTATAATTCAAATGAAGGAATTACTCAATATCCTTGGTGTAAAAGCTTAATTGCAGGGAGTAATTTCTTTTTCAACAAGATCACAGTATAAACAATAAGCAATTTGAATTTTTTTAACGGGGGTATATATCATATTTAGGCTCTGTTGAAATGTTAAAGGTTCATAAAAGGAACATCGACTCTAATCCTTTGTCGTAAATTACTCACCCTTGATAGTAAAATTCTTAGTGTAAATCAAGATCTGAATCAAACTGATATGTTTCTGTAGTATTCCTTACCAATATCAATGGGAAAGATGCAATCAATAATCTTTTATTAGATTTGATTTCTTAACAAATACATTTTCTTGCAGATTTACTAAAACAAAACATAGTAAGACACATATATTTTAATTTATCATATATTTAGTACAAAATACAGCTATTTTGTATATCTAATAAAGGTTCTTTTTTCCAGTCTGTATCACCTACCCTGTATCGCATACCCCGTATCGCATGGCTAAACCCGTATCGCATACCCCGTATCGCATGGTAAAACCCGTATCGCATACCTTTTTTTTTTTTTTTTTTTTTTTTAAACTTAAGTCAGTTTTTTGGTTTTTTTTTTTGCTTAAGAATTTTTTTTCTATTAAAAATTTTTTTTTTTTTTAAATATTAAAAAAAAAAAAAAAAAAAAAAAATAAGTCAATTTTTTAATGACGTCATTGTTTGGTATGTAACGTCACGAACATCAAGTTTTTACAACAATTTTTTTGGCACACTAAATGCAACTATAAAAAATACAAAACACTCAATAATACAATAATAAACAAAATATTTTTAAAACAACAGATTGTAAGGTAACCTAGGTGCTTCGTATAAATAATTGAGCAGTTATTTTAAAACTTTGAAACAAGACAAAAGCAGAACTGAAGGTAACCCAGTGCTATGGATCAGAAAACAGTTCATATAATATAAAACTCTTCTGTTGAAATATATGATAAAGCGTATAATACATGGCAAAATCCGTATCACATGCCGTATCACCCTCGACCAATATCATCCCTCGGGCCTAAGGGCCCTCGGGCTGATATTGATGTCTTGGGATGATACGACATATGATACGGATTTTGCCATGTATTATTCTCTATATACAAACATACGACTTTGCTTTTCCGTTCCGTTGTAAGCATTTCGAAGATGTAAAACGAAATATTTCATCCTATTTATTTTTTTTAAATAATTTCATAGTAGTCTATCTTTTAAATGTTTTTTTGTTTATTTGTTAAATACAATTGAATAGCTAATTAGATGATAATGCAATTTTCTTTATGTTTATAATGTAGGCAACTTTAACACGAAATACAGTAGTGTATTTCATTCAGACTCCACAGAATCGCTAAAGCCTACGTCTGCAAATGTTTCTGATGTACAAGGATCTGGTGAAATATCGACGGACAATAGCAATATTAGTATGATGAGTTAAATTTAGTTAAACATATGAAATATTTGGAAACAACATAAAACTGCAAAGCAACTTCCACAAAAATTCATTGTAAGAACAAAAAGACGAAGAAAATGCAAAACAAAGTCACAAAATACTCACTAGAAACATATGTTTGTCTTAAACGGTCATTATTTGTTCTTTGGTTTTTATTGTATTATTATGATAACTAAACAGGTAAGATAAAACAAATGATTTCCACTTGTTGATATTTATCAGATTCTAATTTGATAATTCAGCATGCATATATGTCTGTTAGAACTTTTTAATAAGACTGTGAATTGTTTGGTTCTTTTTTAACAAACACATGGTTTGTAACTGAAAAAATGTAAAGTTAAGAAATGAATAAAAACCAATGATTTAAGATATATAAAACTGTTCTATAAATTTCGCGATCTTCATGTAATTTTAGATAGGAATTTCAAATTAATTTAAAAATCAAATTATATTAAAATCTGTTAAAAATTTTGTTTTGTAGAAGAAATAGTCGTAGTCAATGTTGTTCTTTTTGGAGCGTGCATGTTATTCATACTTCTAATCAACCTGAGGTAATATATATGTACGTAGTATCAAAATGAAATACATAAAGTTCTACACAGGCTTAATTGAAATGAGATAAACTTTTTTTTCAATGTAAAGGTAAGAACATCTATGACTAAGACACTTAACCCAAACGCACACAATTATGTTAAAATCTACATGTTTAAGCGGCAACTATAATTAATGCGTATTGCAATGTGACAGTTGATTTAATGTGTTATTGTATCAATACTGAGTCTACACCTCAGCTAAAAAAGTTAACATGAATCGTTTTGGCTTTCTGTTGAAGAACAATTTGTTTTGGTGCTCCTCAATGTCTTATGGTTGGATTGTTTTGTCTCGAGCTTAACAGAAAAGAACTGCGTTAGCCACTAATCAAAATGAGAACGAAATGACTAATCTGTTTGAATTTGATGACTGAGAAACATATTTCTAGTCAGGTTAAATATGAACAATATCTTTTTGTAAATTAGTCATCTGTTATACTATAGATATTCACATTGTGACAAAGAGTTTTGAAAAACAAGAACACGTGCTTATAATAATTAGTCCTTAAGTTCTTCAGGGAGGTCGTATGTCTAATTATAATCAATTTGAGTACTTATAGACTTTGGTGTAGACTTGCATAATCATAATAATGACTCGAGATGATTTAAAGCTTGAAATATTAAATAGAAACATGTTTTTTTTATAGTTCTCTCCCTACAGATGTATTTTTGTAGTTGCTTTCCGGTCTCATTGTCATGCACACCATAACTCATTGTATTTGTTTTCTGTATGTCCTTCCGTACGAAACAGTATCGTGCGTTTATATTCACCTTTTATTAATCTTTTCAAAACTTTGAGTTACAGTTTAAAAATTCACTACGCAGCATAAATAACAAGTTATTATACCATTGCCGTTTCGTTTACAAATTTGTTCAGTGAAATCATTGATCCTGTAACAAATTTATACTTTACTTTTAGAAAGCGCTTTGATCTTCATTTATGTCAAAGAGCAAACCAACAATCTCGAAGGACTACTAAAAAGAGACATCCAATTGAACTAACAAACAGAAGTAGCACAGAAAATGAGACAGCACCCCCAAATGAAAACAATGAGGTGCGTGACAGCTATACGGACCCATGGGAACTACGTCATAATATTGTTCATATGGATGAACTTTATCAGCAGGATATCATAGATATTCAAACGGAAGAAACGGAAACTTGAACTTTTTTTTTGTGACGTTATGCACCTCATTGGTGATATTTTGAGGAAAGTCAAAAGATTCATTTTGAATTGCCAATAACATTAACATTATAGTACAATTTAACTGTCATGTTTATTTAAATGTTTGTATTTTCAAACACCGATTGTGATACATCATTACCTACACTTGTTCCTCTTCTTGCAGAGTGGAGTAAAAAGTTTGTTGTTGAGTTCAGGTTTACACTTCTTAGGTCACTACGTTTAATATCTGATCGTTGCATCAATTTATCCTTCATTTTGTCCAATAATCATGCCTCACGAGACTCCTTCAAATATCTTCACTGAATGCCACTGTCTGTAAGTGAGTATAATACCTATAAATAAGTATGTTTGAACTTTGTAAAAACAGAATTTTTTAGAATAATAACGTATTTCTTTTTTTTAACCCTTGAATGGTGTGATTCGGATCAGTATATATCAAATATAGAGCATATCTGAAAAGCAGTTTTTAAGACTCTTCTTCTTCATTTATAACACCAATGACATGTGTATCCTTTGTCGTTGTATAGTTCAAAAGAAACGCTAATGTTTTGCCCTCCACAGTCCGTGTGGTTTTTCAAATCTTTCAAAGTTGTTATCGATTGTAATGCTATGTTTAACCACCCTATACTACTTTTATATATAGTTTTTACATGTACGCTATTAAAAGAAGTTTACTTTATAATATTCACAAATGGTCAACGAACTTAGGTGAAAATAGTTCTATTTATACTTTCACAACTTTAAAAATTCAACACCATGTGTCATGGTACATGCACATGATATATCCATAATAAATGAAGGAAATGAACAATCAATCCAGGTATAAAGTTGACGTATTAAGTATTAGATAATTGGTCACGTCTAGTCACATTGTTTAGATCCATGTTCCTGACTCGTTCATGTTTCTGACTTGTCCATATTCCGGACTCGTTCTGTATAGATACATATCTATTGTTAGTTTATCTGTATAGTGTATTCTGTACAGATAAATGTTCATTGCTTGTATTTTGTAATTGCTAACTGTCAATCTTTCTGTACTGATTCATGTTAATTACTTGTTATTATGTGAAGATAATAGTTAATCATTTGCCAATACAGTTTTAATGCTTGTGATTATGTACAGATAGTTGTCAATTATTTACCATTGTGCACAGATACAGGTTCATTGTCTTCATAATGTACAGTGCATATAATTGTCAATAATTTGTAAACCTAGACAGGTACAGGTTCATTGTTTATTATTCTGTATATATGAAAAAAATGTTAATTATTTGCCGTTATGTATAGATACGGGTGCATTTTTTTTATTCTGTACAAATAATTGTTGCTGCGTGAAATACGTAGATAAATTACCATTGTGTGCCATTCTGTACAGATACAGGTTCATTGCTAATCATTATGTGCAGATAATTGTCAATACGTTGTTAATTCGAACATATTTGGCCGGTTCTGTAATTGTTATTCTGTTTATAAATAAAGGCAAAAGTATCAACCACTGTTTATTGGTTATTAATAATTAATTAACGAAATAAAATATAGGTGACACACTGATACAAAGCGGAAAACAATGGAACAACACAAACACTTAACTGCAACCAACATACAGAGAAACTGACAGTACCGAATAGGAATATGACAGTTGTTTTCAATTCGTTTGATGTGTTTGAGCTTTTGATTTGGCCATTTGATAAGGACATATATCAAGAAATTGTATATGAGGTTCGGTTGAAAACAAATATTTACGACAAATGAGATTTCGCCATCACGAGTTGTTTGGCCTTTTTCAAATAACCGTTATACAGATTATATCAGATACGTTCCTTATTTCGTAGCTACAACCCTGTTCCTTTAAATATGATGACCTACCGTATAAAGACTATTTACTAACTTTGTAATAACATGAGCAACACGACTGGTGCAATATATTGAGCAGCACCTGAAATCAACCCAACATAGTCACCAAATTTTGAATTATTTAGTGAAAGAACATCATCTATATAGCGGAAAGTAGAGTTAAAGGATATTGCTGACTTCTTATTTTTCTTCCTTAGGGAAGTTACTGCATGCAATCAGCCTCATAATAATAAAGAAATAAGTCGGCAAGTAGAGTGGCAAAATTTGTTCCCATTGGAATGCCGACAGTCTGTTGAAAAACAAGTCCTCCGAACGTAACAAATATGTTGTCAATCAACAAATTAAGCATCTTGATAATATCAGTTTCAGAGAATTTTTTGTTTAAATCAGAGTGATCCTTTACAAAGTAGGATTTATTCCTCCCTAAGACAAGATACTTGTATCTTCGTTGGCCCTTCTTTTTTATGAAGCAAAGCAATACCAACTCTTTCAATTTGTCTTTTAGTTTGGAATAAGGAATACTTGTGTAATGAGTAGAAAAGTCAAATGTTTTAATACTGTTACAAGATGAATGAGAGTTAGATTGTATGTACACTAAAAGATCTTTGGAATCTTACATGCATTAACGACAGCACATGACACCATTAACTGTGAACATGAACTGATCAAATTGCAAAATTTAGAAATAAAACACATCAATCGAATGGATAACAACGGGCATATTCCTGACTTGTAACAAGCATTTTGTTATGTTGAAAATGTTGGATTGAACCTGGTTGTATAGCTTTCTCAATCTCTAACTTATATGAGAGTCTCATCACATTCCATCATATTGTCAACGTTGTGTGACCATTACAAGCAGACGTATTACATTGTATCAGGTGTTAGGTATGTCTAAAATAGGGGTACAGCAGTCCAAAGTGTGGTATAATCTTATTTACTAAACAATCAAACAATTGTGCAACAATAAAGCACAAAATGGCAAATAGACCAAGCATATTATACAATTATAGCCTTTGTATGAGGTCGATATATCCTGTATCGACCTCATACAAAGGCTACAATTGTTATATTATTAATTCACACATATTATCTTGATGGTAGTATATTAATTGATTTTTTGAATTGTTTACCAATTATGTTCTTTTCTTAATATTTGAAAATTCTTTTAAGATGTACGATGTAATATTTGTTTTGGCCATATTGAACGAAATATGTGATGGTTATTTATTTCAACATAAAAAATATCATGAAATTTAAAAGTTATTTCATAAATAATATGCCAACAATTCAAATACAATTGAAACATTTAACTATTGTTCTTTGTAGACTAAACAATTTAACAACGAATAAATTTCTGAAACACTTTTTTTCATTAATTCTTCTGAATAAAATTGTAATTGACAGTTATATTTGAACAGTTATTGAATACTGGAACTGGTATAGCTTTCTGGTTAATACTAGCAGCATTAACTGAGTTTGACTGTTTTGGTATACCTCTTGGAACTTCCAGGGATTTCAATAAATCATCCATACCATCATCCATAGCCATTTCAGGAATGATATCATTCATGAGGTTTTGAGTTTGGGAGTCAGACAATGGCTGTTAATTGAAAGAGCCAAATGAGGTAGTTGATATCGCCTCAGTTTCGACGGTCACACTAGTTTGTGAAAGACACAAAAAAATCAATATTTGAAGACAAAGCGGCTGGTTTTGAAACTTTTGATGTTTTGCATAGTGTTTTTTTCACTTAATGTGTCTGACATCAATTTTTTTTTCACATGTTTTACCACTATATGTTTTTAAAGATGCCTCTGATTTATGACCAGTGTGTCTACTGGGAATTTGTGCCTCATCCAAAATGTGGACAGTTGTAGCCCTGCATGAATGGTTAGTATACTCTTTTGACAGATTGGCTGCCTTGCTTATCTCGTTCATATAAATGCCCAGTTTGTTGTGTCCAAGGGGAATATTGTCATAATGTATCCCATCTTTAGCTGTTAACTTTGGCTGTTGAAAAAGTTTATTACATTTTGGATTCAGACGGCGTATATATTTTATAACGACCTTACTGGACATCGGTCACTACCTGAAAAGAATATATTGAGAAACAAATATGAGATATGCATATGTTGGCTGATCTATGGTCGGGTGGTTGTCGCTTTGACATATTCACCATTTCCTTTCTCAATTTTATATGATATATTGAAACAGAAAAATTAGTAAGAAAAGACATATATATATATAGGACTTGAGAGAAAAGACAAGATTGTACATTTTTTTTTCAAAAATTGTTATTGTTTTTATCTTTTTTTCCATATTAATTATCTTCAGATTCTCGTGTGCAAATATCTTTAAAAATGTCTTTTTTTTTAATATAGTTTTTTTTTTCATAATTGTATACATTTGTAAATATAGGAGAAATGGTGAGTAGTGAACCTGCACTTACAATATAATTTGTTTTATTCAATTGGAGGGATAAACAAAACTTCCCATCCCAACTAAGACGAGAAGGGTCACCCAAATTAGTCCCCCCTTGATTTATTGACAGCCTTTATCTTAAAGACTAGAATAGTTTCCTGATATATACAAATCTTAAAAAAACTTTTGGAGGTCATCAGATAATGCCCGCCTTATAATCTTATTAATTTTGACATTAATATTTATTTTACCTTTGATTTCATACATCCTACCATCGGATGACTTTTCACTATCTGTCTGATGATTTTTGGTTAGTTCATCATGGGTTTTATAAACATAAAGTGTACCCTCTGAATCTGACTGTACTGCAAAGTCCTGTCTTGTTAAGGTTGCCAGGTTCTCCCTGCCTCTACGTCCAAAATGAATCATTATGTCCACAAATACCTGAAATTAAAGAATATTGTATGTACTTCAATATTAATAAAATACATGGGATACAAAATTTAATTGATATTTTCAAATTGTTATATAAAACATTCACAAGAAAATTACCGGTTACAGGTCCATTTGATTAATTCTAAATTTTAACGGTCCATTGAATTAATTTCAAATGTAAAATTCACCTGTTCATACTTTTGTAACAAATATTTTACAAATTTTAAATGAAAAGGTAACTTTTTAAATACTTGCGAGAAATAGTGCACTGTACGAGGAATATTTATACAGTACAACTACAAGAGAGACAAGTCGTGTCAATTAATGACCTTAGGATATGTACATTGGAGGATCAGGATCAGGGAGATATCTCTTTTTCATTATGTTATAGTTACCTTGTACTGGAGCATTTTTGGACTTTCCAAATCTTGACAGAAAAACATGTACATTGTCATACATTGAAATGCTTTTTTGGACTTCTTGAAATTGTCACCTTTGAGAATATCAGCATCAGCAATTGCTGGATAGTGCTCCACAGCTGCCAGACCAAGTCTGTTTAGCTCCTTTGTCATACATTGAAATGCTTTTTTGGACTTTTTGAAATTGTCACCTTTGAGAATGTCAACATCCCTTGTTTTAGATAAGTGCCGTTGCAAGCCTTGGCGATAAGACTGCATGTCGTCTTCTTATACATCTCCCCATTTTTGTTGCGAATTTCCATGTAAAATTGGATAATACGTCGTCCAACTGTGCATCATCGTAAGACTCAAAGTCGAGGGGAAGGCTTTTCTCTGTTAGATATTCCCGGAAACCATTAATAGCTGTGTTTGTTTGCCTTTTAGGGTTTTTTGAATCAACGTTTTCCAACAGATTTTCCCTGTCTTCATCCTCGAGAGATGCGAATCTTCGTTTCGTGGCCATTTATCGTTAACGTCTGCTTGTTCAAGTTGTTGTGATTGTACCGGAAGTTATACAGAAAAGCATTTGATTGGATGTTGAGAATACGTCATTAAGTATATTGGTTTTCAGATTTCTATAATTAGATTTTTAAAAATAACCGTGCAATATGCTTTTTGCCGGTCAATATGCATTTGCTATCCGCCGTTTTTCTATCTACCTTCGAAAATATAGTTTAATATGTGACTGTTCCTAAACGAATCAAATTAGTTAAAATATACGAATTAATAATATTAGCAAACATTAAAGACAAAGAATAATAGTTTCTGTATATATAAACAGTCATTATTAGCCATTCGGTACAGATACATGTGCATTGCTTGTATCGATATTATTGTTAGTTAACATATATAACTTTATATTACGGATTACAAATGTGTCGAGGTTTGTGATTGGATAACAACACAGAGATGTCAGTATATATTCAGGAAACTGCCGGGGTATATACGACGTTTTTATCCCCAATTGGGACCTCAAAAACGTCATCAAAAACTGGTTACTATATGACGTAGTCAAAAGCAATCAGACTGTCAGAGGCTCACAGAGGCGAAAATGATGACGTGCTTCAGTCAATAATACATTTTTGATACAAAATCTCGCAATTTACACTTTTAATACTTAAATTTAATGATAAAAGTTTTATTATAAATTATTACATACACGGTAAAATTATGTTCACAGCAAAATCCTACACGTATGCCGAACATATCAGGATGGGTTTTCAATATATATGTGTTTGTCAACAAATACCTGCACTGGAAAATAGCATTGATTCAGGGGTAATCCGTAATATATGTGTAATTCAGGTCTCAGACAGGGTATATACTGTCTGAGACCTGAACTTCAGCTCAGGGGATATAAACTCTAAGCCGGGAATGTCACAGTATATACCCTGTCTGAGACCTGAATAAAATATAACATTACTGTTTGCATGTAGTTTTGCAGCAACGTATACATTCCTTGCTATTTTGTGTATATGTTACAGTAAATAGGTGAAATTCGGAATTACATGTATTTACCAAAATTCAGAATTACATGTAATTCCTAATGCATTTAGTAAATACAAGTAATTCCTGAAACTGCCCAGTTATTACCAGTAATTCCTAATGTTTAAATGATTTTTTACAGCTATTTACTAACTGTTAAAACAATGTAGTTATATGGTCAGCTGGTCCAAAGTTAAGGTTAGTCTGAATAGAAGGTCAGTGAGTACTATTAAAAGTGATCATCCTATAATATATATTGATGTTAAACCAAAAACATATATATATTGACTGTTCCAAGGTTTAACATATTTGTTGAAAAATGCTAATGAGAAAGAAAAAAATATGTACAAAGGATTTTTTTCATGACACTTCTGTTTAGCCCCTAAAACACTAAATAAACATATCAATGTGTTATAATCCTTTAGGGAAAGACAATTTCATTTAAAGTGGGGTGTATGTTTTCTTGTCAGATTCTAATATAACTTATATCATTGTTTTATATTGGCATTGTCAGTTTTCCTATTGATGTTCGGTTGTTTTCTGCGTGATTTAAAGTGATGTTAAACCAAAAATCAAAACTAACTTCAAAACAAATTTATAATCTACTGTATGGGTACTTCCCATCTTAATGTATGTAGTAGCTTGTAACTTCAGTTATTGTCCAAAAATACAAACATTGAAGCCATAAAATGCATTAAAAATTTCATTATAATTTCTAAAAATAATAACCCCTCACGCATGATGGGAACAAAGCATTGTGTCATCAACACATGTGGCTAAAAATTAAAACCTCCAACTTTCTTCTCTTTTTGCATATCTTTATTAAATATTCATCAACACAAAGATAAGAATACATATATATTAATCATTAATGTTTATAATAGATATGCAATGTAAATTGGCGCAAATGAGTTCCGAATATTGACGCAATTGATACAAGTATCCTTACTTTTATACTTATATTACAATTTCTTGCAGGTATTAAGTGCTGAAGATTGGAGGTCTCGAAAAACTCATAAGAAAGAGAAAAACAGAAGATGATCCTATTATGTACTTCGTCGTTTTTGAAGAGACATTTGATGTTATCAAGAAATCCCACAGTGCACTCAACCATGCTGTGAGAGATAGGATGCAGAAGGGACTGAACAAGAAAAATGCAAACGAGACACTCAGCGCCATAAATCTATACAAATCTATGCGTGAATGTCAGCTTCGACGGAAAAATCCAGGAAAAGGGGTCGTAGTAAAACCTATTTTGTCAAGAGTTTAACTCTCGAGGGCAATTTGATCTTATTGATATGCAAAGTATGCCTGATGGAGACTTTAAATTTACTATGAACTTTCAAGATCATTTTAATGTCCGTCGTCAAAAAGATCTGCTGAAGTTGCATATAAACTTTTTATAAATGTATTTCTTGTATTTGGAGCTCCTTACATTTTGAAGAACAACAATGTCAGGGAATTTACAGCTTACTAGTACATCATTCTCGAACTGAAGCAGTTACATGTATGGCCTTAATTTGTAATAGTACATGGAAAACCGCGTCATCCTCAATCCCAAGGCAGTGTAGGGAGGTGCAACGGTGATGTCCATGACATGCTAGTGGGTTGGATGAGAGACAACGAAACTACAAAATGGGCATTTGGAATTAAATTTGTGCAGTTTCAGAAAAATCGCCATAATCCCTCTGGAATCAAACGTTCATCATACGAGGCAATGTTTGGTTGTCCACCAAAGATTGGCCTAGCGTCTTCTCCAATACCAACTGAATTGCTAGAGACTCTTAAATTTTGAGATGACAACTAGACATCATGGTCTAGTTTCTCAAAGCAGTAATGAGGATTTGTTTGCTCAAGATTATCAGCTTGTAACATCAGTTAACCAAATCAGTGCTATACCCGTGGTGAATAGTTAACCTGATAGTCAACCAACCTCTGAAATACCTGACATGTCTGATAGGCAACCAATCTCCGAATCACAGGATAGCCAACAGACCTCCAAAACATTGTCATTTCATGGGTTTATATCATTAATTTGTATGTTTCAAAATAAATTAAATATTATTATCAGCTTGTTTTCAAAATTATAAAACATCCATTCTCTTGTTACAATTCACAAACTATAAGTAAACACATGCAATATTAAAGGACATTTGATTTATTAATCCTAAAGTAAGCCATAACCCTGCCCATTTACTTTCGTATTTGATTTCTCGACAGTCAGTTAATACATGTAGCTGTAAAAATCAGTGATTACCTGTAATACCTGAAACAATCAGTAAAGACATGTAAATACTAAATTGGTTAGGAATTACGAAACGAACATTTACAAATGTGGTATGATGCCCAGATATAGAAATATTCAACAAAGCTTAATTTTAGAGAATTTGATCAAATATAGACCAAAGTTTAAATCAAATAGTCAACTATAAAATGCCATGTATAACAATCTTGAAGAACAAAACTAAAAGGTGTGATAAATGACAAACCAATAAACGAAAAACGCTTTGATAGACAGTAGACAATGATTGCAACTGCATTACAGATTTTCAGTTTGGGACAGTATTCCTACTGTGGTAGGGAGAAACATGAATGTGAGCGCTTTGCCCTTCCCTTTATCTGTATTTCAATATTATGGTTTTCGAGGCTCCGTGCTGGATAGTTAATAGAGGTGTCAAGAATATGCAAATGATACAGTACTCCAAAGATATATGAAAACAATACTAATGGACATCTAGTGGTCAAAACGTGGTTTCCACAATAACCAAATGCTACAGTAAAAGATTTGTGAGTAAAAGCTCGCAAATGCATAAAAATTTTACTTGACAAGATTATCAAATTTACTAATGATAGATCAAGACTCGATATATCAACAAGGTGTGATGCTCTGTTATTCATGCAACTATTGCAATGCAAATCCTCAATAAGTCAAAATGTCACATTTGAGAATTGGACACACATTTGGAAGTATATAAGCCAGAAAATTTTCTTATATCTTATGATCTACGAATGCAAAGTTTCATCTTTAAATGTATTTTTTTAGATTCTCTGGCACAATAATGATTACATTACAAAATTATCTTTGAGGCGTGAATGTTATGCATTTTTAAAACACTGCAATTATATTTTTAAATAAATGGTTTGGTTAATATTAATGTACGATATACAGATATGAACAATCACGCGGACCTTAACATATAATTAACTGAGCTTAATAATGATTTCAGAGGCAATACACTATATGGTAACAAGCTTAGAACTTTTTAAAAGCAAATTTTTTCAGTATCACTTTCAAAAAAATTAACCATCATCTAATTGACAGTCAAACGAGATCAAATCAATTACGACGTAATTACACACAAAGTGCCATGAACAAATCAAGTGTCATTTTCATTTTATTAACATAAATACAAAAATTTGAAACAGCATAATTTAAGCGTTTAACCAAATATCGTCAATTCTCAGTATTTAATATGTTCTCGAACATAAATTATTTATTCAATAAACCCAACACATGTATCCAAAAGGAGCTTTCCTTGTGAGGGTAACATACTGTTTTTAGAGTTTATATTATTTAGACAATAAATTAAATGGAAGAAATACTCACTTTATTGGTATGATATAAGCCTGACTTGACCAACATACTGAAAAAAGTGGTACCTGTTTTCATTTTTATATAAAGATAGATTATATACTTAACACATGGGGATTAACTAAGACATGTCTTAAGAAATTTACATCTGACAACCTTCAAGTAGTATATGAGACTACCAGCCGACTACTTTCTCAAGCAAATACGTAACATTATTTCCAAAATGTTTTAAAATGATAAGCATGAAAGTGTTACATTAACAAAAGAGGGATGAAAGATACCAAAGGGACAGTCAAACTCATAAATCTAAAACACACTGACAACGCCATGGCTAAAAATGAAAAAGACAAACAGAAAAACAAGTACACATGACAACAACATATAATACTAAAGAATTAACAACACGAACCCCACCAAAAAATAGGGGTGATCTCAGGTGCTCCGGAAGGGTAAGCAGATCCTGCTCCACATGTGGCACCCGTCGTGTTGCTTATGTGAATACAAATCCGGTAAATAGTCTAATTCTTTAGGTCTCATTCATGAAAGGGAACAAGTCATCAACCCTGCTAGCATGTTGTAATTACTATTTATTGAATTATGATGTCTTGTTGTAGGAGAAGTAGTCATTTTGAATGTTGTTCTGTTTGGACTATGCATTCTCGTTGATCATCTTAATGTAATGTGTACGGACGTTGATACTGATGAAATAATTGATATTATGCTTTCTATTTGTATTATGTTATATTAATGAATGTCAATGTCTTATAAATTTGGAGAAAATCTATTCAACTCAGTCTGGTAGGTTTCAAAGAGAATCCAGATTGACACTGTTTACGTAAATATATACTTTAATTAAATAATGTTAAATAAATGATAGTAATGACTTTTTTCAAAATTAAAAGAAAATAACCAAAACCATTTTTAGTAACAGAAGGTCATAAAAACGTTTACTAAAAGTAGAATAATAATCCATTATAATTTCCTTCACCTAGTTTGGTAATACCGGTATAGCTGAATATTTTGACAATGTCTATTACGATTTCATAAAAATTTACACGTATTGGGGAAATTTAATTCATAAACGCATTATTAATTATTAATTTCAATGCATTTGATTTCAAAAATCGATTAATGTTTACAAGTTCTGCAAACAGTCAAGTTGAAATTTCAAAGGTGCGACATCAAAAGAAATCTAATAGTACAAACAAATAGTGAAGTGATATACGGAAATGAAAATGAAATGGTTTGTGACAGCTTACATGAAACTATGGAACTCCGTCGTAATCTGGGTTGTTATATAGTTCATACTTGTGAACTTTACCAGCAGGATATCATTTATGTTAAATCGGAGGAAACGGAAATAGGATCATTATAATTAAATGAAAGCAATTGGAATATTGTAGTGTTTTGCTAAGTGTAACAACCCAAATAACCAGATTTTACTTCCTCCACATGTTGCCGTCATAGTTGACACATATTGTGTATTCAAAAGTCGTATGATATCGATCAATATCTGTTTCTCGTAAAACAATCAGCACACGATAAATATGACTTAACCAATAGTTTGCAATTAAAACTAGAAAAACAAAACATTCATAATACGTACACGTTGGAATATGAAAAAGAATTAATATTCTACTTTAAAATAATGACTCAACTTGTGATCTAAAATTTAGGTTATCAAACAAAATTATAACTTCATTCTAACAACGACTCACTTATTTCTTAGTATATGGTTGCGTAAAAACACACCTACTCCTAATTATATAAATACCTCGATCATCTTCAAAAATGTTTCAGAAACAAGTTATGTTAAGGTTGTTTTTTATTTCCTTATTATCGAAAAATATGCAAGTTATAGTGCGTCTTATATTCTGCAACGCATTGAATATACTCTGGGTGCACCGATTATGTTGCTGCTTACTATTATGTTGTCACAGATTTCAAATAGTAAATTTGAAATAATCACGTCAACAAATGTATTGTTAAAATCATCGTGTGGTTGCCTGTTATGAAATTAATATAACACAGTTTCACTGAATTGAACATACTAAACTTTCTTTCTCATTAATTAGAGTAACAGATGTAAATCAGGATATGCCTAGCATTCAGGGTCAACAGAGATCCCCAACTGGTTTGGTGACTATGTTTAAAGAATCTATCCCATCGCTCTAGAAAAAATTGATACAACTGATACAGTTAAGTGTGCCTCATATCTTGGCTTTCATCTGGAAAATTGACAATGAGGATCGGTTGAAAACAAAACTGAACGACAAAAGAAACTGTTTCAGCATTCCAATTGTGAACTTTCCATTTCCATGCATTAACATTCCATTAGCGCCTGCATACGGTGTGCTTATCTCTCAATTGATACGATATTTCATGCTTGTATTTCCTATCATGATTTCTTTGATAGATGGTTGCTGCTCACAAGAAAGCTATAAAACTAAGAGTTCCAAAGGGTAAAATTGATCTTCACTTCGTTAATTTTACGGACGCCATCATGAATTGTTTGACCGTCATGGAAAAACAGTTTTACGGACATATTCCATATGTCGTAACTACAGCCCTTTCCTTTTCACAATTTTCTACGCGAGAACATGCCTGTACCAAGTCAGGAATATGACAGCTGAGATCATTCCGTTTGAGATGTTTTAGCTTTTGATTTTGCTATTTGATTAGGGACTTTCCAATCTGATTTTTCCTCAGAGTTCACTATGCTAATGATTTTACTTTTTATGAATGTTATTTTATGGATATTTTTCTATTCCAAACTGAGAAATTCTGACTAAGTGTGAATATACAAAAAATGTATATGGTAGGTAAAGCATGCGTAGCAAGCGACGCTTACAATGCTAGCATTACCGACCGCTGTACTTTTGGATGTAATGCGATTCTTTTCTTTTGAGTTGTGACGTATATTTTTCTTCGGAATAGAATTACTTAAGAGATTTGAACATCGGTGGAAATAATTTTCATAATTTACTGACCTTATTAGGCATTTTTAATATTTACTGAATCCTCTTATCCCAGACATAGATTACCTCATGTGTATATGTATTTGGCACAACTATTTGGAATGTTTTGTCCCCAATGCTCTTCAACTTTGTATTTGGTTAGCTTTATATCTTTTTTCATCCTAGCATCACTGATTAGTCTTATGTAAACGAAACGCGCGTTTTGGTATTAGCATGCATGGTCAGCTATAAAAGCCCCTGCAGTGACAAAATAAATTTTAAACAATGCAAAGTAAAGTAATCTATACATCTCAACAACAAATAAACACCAAGTACAGATCTTTAAATACTCGCAGTAACTTACAGCTAGTTCAAAGCCTATATCCTGAAATGTATTTATCATCGAATTGTAGACAAAATGTTGGTTGGTTTTCTAACTCATTTGATTTGAGCGTTACTGATGAGTCTTATGAAGACGACACGCGCGTCTGGCGTATTAAATTATAAGAATGGTAAATTTGATAACTAATTTAGTCCAGATGACCATGAATATCTTCGCTTAGTCATAACCACAGAAATCCTGTACTCTTTTCCGTGACTATGTTTTTACTAAACATTAAATGTAAAAAGCATAAGTATCGAGACTAGTCCTACATATGAAACAGGAATTGCTCAACCTTTCAGAATAACTAGGTTTTTTGTGTGCTCTAGAAATATTCTACTGTTTTAATTTTAAACTTATATAATTCTGATACTTATTTACCCATGTATACAGACGTAATGAGTAGTTTGATGATTTAAAACTCTTGGTTTAAACAACAATGTAAGTGGCTTAACAAAAAGATTATTGGTAAGATGCAATTATTATTGCTGTATTCAAGTCCAATATCTCATTATTTGCCTCACATCCGGGGTTTCCCTAATGCAATTATGATTGATTCACTTAAACAAATAAAATTTCCTTTTTTATGGGTATTTGTTTCCTTGTCAGATTAACATATACATTCAAAATATGATAAAGTATTACATTACATCATTCAGTATATATTCAATATAGCACTTAAGAAACTTGAAGTTCATGATAAAAATAATGCAGTTTATTTTATTTCTTAGTTCTTTGATCGTAATATCGTATGCACAAGAATATCTGAATGTAACTAAAGGTAATTATTCATTTTTCAATTGTTAACTTTTAAACGCATGCTACAAAAGATAACTAATGAATGTTCCTATTTGTTTTAATTTCGAGTTTAGAAATTATTAATATTATGTTGATATCTAAATGAGATTTTATATGCACCAAATGTTAACACATATGTTAATTAATACCTGATATATGGAATACCCATGTTGTTGTATATGCTTTGATAAACGACCAATAATAGTTCAAGCTAGCCTATACACTCTGAAATCAATTGCAAAAGCGGGAAACAGATAATATGATCTGAAAAGGATCTCATATATTCTATTTTGTGATTCATTTTTCAAATACATGTATATTTGCAAACACAAGACTACGAGTTGACGCCATTTTAATTAAAAGAAAAGAAAAGAAAACCACGATGTAACAAAAGCGTTAGTTCAAACCCAACTTAGACATGTAAGAGAAAAATCAA
The DNA here is from genome assembly GCF_036588685.1 of Mytilus trossulus. Classification (NCBI taxonomy): domain Eukaryota; kingdom Metazoa; phylum Mollusca; class Bivalvia; order Mytilida; family Mytilidae; genus Mytilus; species Mytilus trossulus. The sequence continues at coordinate 38,670,213 of NC_086379.1, read as the reverse complement.
TACTTGAACACTGCAAAGATAACTTTGTCAGACCACATGGCTACATGATGCGGATTACCTTTCCGGACTACACACATATAAGCTTAATAATAGTAAAATCCAAATAAGATCCAATATTATCATTTCAAAATGAAAATACGCACTAATTCGATACTTGCCAAGAGCATTTCGGTATTTTAAGCGTTCTATAAGATTGAATATAAAGCCAAATAAATCTGCCAATCAAATTTACTAAATGAAAAAAAAACTTTAATTATAATCGATGCCATTTTAATTGAATATTTGAGAAACAAAAAAATATCTTCAACCCATCTATCGTTTTTCGTTTGTATATTAAGTTCAAGTGTGATTTATAACATCCGGTTTGTACAAAAAGGAAGAAAATGAATAAAGTATTGAATTGTTTTTTGGAAATGAATTAAATGATTTTTTTTAATAGACCATCTCATGTCTCGAGTGTTAAATTTTCTAATATAATAGACTATGCTTTCTCCAGCCTAACTTTCGTTTTCTCTTCTTTAATTATGTGTTAGTATATGCTTGTTTCATATTAGAACCAATATGTTTGTTTTGTTTGTTTTGTTTTGTTTGTTTTTTTTGTTTTTTATCTCAAATGCTGAATAAAATAAACGATTGCCTAAACAGCATTCAATAAAATATAGTTCGTAACTTTCAGTAAGTTGGGATAAGGCTACAAAAAGTTGTACCGTTCCAAAGATCGGCAGACTACGTTCATCTAACGACGCTAGAGACGAAAATGGATTTTACGCTTGGACTGCAACACATGAGTGGTCTTCAGGATGGGCCTCCTTTCGAGGTAAGATTCTAGTCTAAATAATGTTTCAGAAAAAATGAATCTTTATAATCAAAATTTTAGAAGTCGGGCAAGTTGTTTTTGCATTGTATTATGTTGTATTTAATATACAGTTATCAGTTTAAAAAGAAGTTAAAATGCTTGAAAAATGAATAAACAAACCTCGAATTGAGATTTAAGAGCGGTCAGGTCGAGTTGAAACCGTAGTAAGTTGATCTAAAATTCTGATGTAAACAATTTCCAAATACGCTCACTTTAATATAGCATTTGTATGTTTATATAAAAAGAATGATGATGTGGTATGATTGCCAATAAGACTACTCTCTATATGACACAGAAGTTAACAATCATAGTTCGCCGTACGACCTTCAACAATGAGCAAAGCACATACCGCATGGTCAATTATAAAAGGCCCCGACAAAATAAATTGAAAACAATGCAAAATAGAATAACTTCTACATCTCAACAACAAAATCATACCAACTACAGGTCTGAGAGTACTCGCAGTTACTGACAGCTAGCTCATTCCAACCCCTCACCCCTCTGTCAATGCCACTGCTGGAGGAGTTGTAATTCCCCGAGGGTATCACCAGCCCCGTTGTAAGCACTTCTGTTTTGACTTGAATTATCATTGATATGTTCATTTTTATTCGAGCATCACTGAAGAGTCATTGGTAGACAAAACGCGCGTATGGCGTAAATATAAAATTTCAATCCTGGTATCTATGTTGAGTTTATTCCAAGCCAATATCCTTAAATGTATGTATCCTCACATTGTAGACATAAGGATTTTGTTCATATCCTACATAAAACAATTATGGATTAATACTAAATGATTCAACCTGAAAAACTCGTTTCAAGCCCTCATAATGAATACAGACGGTTCAATAACGTTTAAAAGTCTTCTTCTTTCGTTGCAGAAAACCACCAACGTACTGGTGTTTACTTTCCGGCGCATGCCTGGTTAATGTTTCGAAATAAATTGAAATCATTTTTTAATAAAACAAAGATTAACTCTTTTATGATGTTGTTTTCATTATAAAATTGAGAATGGAAATGGGGAATGTGTCAAAGAGACAACAACCCGACCAAAATAAAAAAAACACAACAACAGAAGGTCACCAACAGGTCTTCAATGTAGCGAGAAATTCCCGCACCCGGAGGCGTCCTTCAGCTGGCCCCTAAACAAATATATACTAGTTCAGTGATAATGAACGCCATACTAATTTCCAAATTGTACACAAGAAACTAAAATTTAAATAATACAATACTAACAAAGGCCAGAGGCTCCTGACTTGGGACAGGCGCAAAAATGCGGCGGGTTAAACATGTTTGTGAGATCTCAACCCTCCCCCTATACCTCTAACCAGTGTAGAAAAGTAAAAGCATAACAATACGCACATTAATATTCAGTTCAAGAGAAGTCCGAGTCTGATGTCAGAAGATGTAACCAAAGAAAATAAACAAAATGACAATAATACATAAATAACAACAGACTACTAGCAGTTAATTATTCATTATCTTTGGTTTGGTCATATGTTTCCAATCTTTACATATTTTTTTTAATTTTAGTTTATACTATTGTCTTTTTTTAGTATAACATTTTTAAGGTTAAACAAGCGTGTCTGTTTATGTCAGATGTGGGTAAGTATCAACGAGTACACCGTGAGTGAGTGTACCCTTGAAGGTTCTGTAGTAATGATTTTAGAAATTTCAGAGTACAATTCGTTCAAGTCATTTATGGTTTCACAGTGACCTTATATTTTCATTTGTAAAAAATTGAAAACAACACATTTAATAATGTCTTGCGTCCGAAGCGCTTTTCTGGATTTACCTTCATCCGGAACGCTCAAAGGCAAACATTGGAAATCAGGAGATGTATAAGTACCAAAAATCGTTGAAGAGCTATGTGTCAAAAATACCTAAAATAAATAGCCAATATCATCTAAAGCCAACTGTGCCTGAGGGAGTTAAAACCTTAGTTTCATAATAATTTCAAAATTTATAAACAAACAATATTATAAAAGTTTGTTAAATCATGTCAGTACCGAAGCATTGACTACTGAGCTGATGATACCCTTGGTTACCGATTGTCCAAAGTGATGTAAAAAATTGAAAACAACACGATTAAGGGTTTTCCTGGATTTACCTTCATCAGGAACGCTAAAAGCCAATCATTGGGAATCTGAAGATGTATAAGTACCTAAAATAAATAGCCAACTTTGTCTGAGGGAGTTGAAACCTTAGTTTCATGACAATTTCAACATTTATCAACGGACAGTTGTAGTAAAGTTTATCAAATCATGTCAGTACCGAAGCACTGACTACTGAGCTGGTGATACCCGCGGGTCTGATAGTTCAAGAGCAGAGGTGTCGACCCAGTAAATGAGTCAACAGTACAACAGTATTATAACTTTGGTCTCATAAGTGTTTGGCATGATCTTTCTTTAATTGTTCGTGGTATTGGCCTGAGGAAACATAAGGATCTGTTTGCTTTCACTTCGGTTTATTGAAAGTGGGTGTTCCATTTTAAGTCTCCTGGGATGGTGATACCGCAGTATTTAGCATGTTTTACTGATTATAAAATGTGTTCATAGATATAGGAAGATTTGTTGTGAGTGCAAATGAGACAACTCTCCATCCAAATAACAATTTAAAAAAGTAAACCATTATAGGTCAATGTACGGCCTACAACCCGGAGCCTTGGCTCACACCGAACAACAAGCTACAAAGAGCCCCAAAATTACTAGTGTTAAACCATTCAAACGGGAAAATCAACGGTCTAATCTGTATATATAGATATACAAAAAAAAACAAAAAAAAACAAAAAAAAACATGTAACTTATAAAAGTGGATGGGATTACTCTTTGGTGTTATATTAATGATCTTACACCTGTCTAGATGGAAACACATAAGTCAATCTTGTTTCCTTTGTATGACAGCTTCTGGTCTTGTTCAGGCTTTAGACAGTCGTTTTTGGACTTAATTTATCGGTAACTTATACTGTTATTTCTTCAGTCCAATTGAAAGAAGAGAAGGGTGCGATAATGTCGCATCTTATTATTTCTACAATTACACGATTTTAATATGTAACATATCAAATTATTTCGTAGTTGACCAAATCATACTATACCTAAGTTTATAAGATTGATCATATAGGAGGCCTGTTTAGTAGCATTGTTACAAAATACTGGTACAATTGATAACAAAATAAAGAGTACATAAATGAAATTAATAACCTTAAGTGGTTTAGATTGATCATACACTTAACATATTTTGCAGGGTGTATTGACATTAATATACCAAGGGTAGACAAGCAACGATTGTCAGATCACTTCAGAAATATCAATCTCAGCTTTATTGCAGATAGAGATGATGTTTTCCAATGTGCATTCCATTGTACAAACTTGAATTATTTTGTCTACTATGTAAGAGAAATTGACATTATTTTGATGTGTTAACTTTCCTAAGATGTTAATATATACCGACTTAATTCTGTAATTACGTCCTTACAAATCTGGTGGTTATTTATTGACCTTTTGTATTTGATCTGTCTATTAAATCATTTTTTTTAGGTCAAACACAGCAATGTTTCCTTTTGAGTAATTTCTCATATTTTTTTATTTTTTTTAAAGATTTCTCTGTCTTTGATAATTTAACATATATTATTTAGAAAATAAAAGTATTTAGAAAATGTAGAAGAAATCATCGTGCACCTGGTCATAGCTTTTTATCTGATACATGTTTTGTTCATTTGTCATTCTTCTATTTAAATAAAATAAAAATGCTTGTTAAATGTAAATAAGACAGTAGCCAACAGCTCAAATAACCAAAAGGAAATCTAGGGGTCAACACAATTACTTGTTCAAAGTATCTACTTAAAAATACCAATCACCCGCACATATATATAAAAACATGATGGTTGTGTTCCAAAATAAATTAATAAACTCCCAACAAGATATGTATAACAGAAAGTTCAAATGAGATTGATATCAAGCTAATTTCACATTCAGGGACATATAGCCAATCAGAAATAACACAAATGCAATGATAGTTATACGAAATCACAAGATACAAAACAAAGTTCAATCCACAATTTCTGCAAGGTCAACACATATTTCTAGATCAAGATACTCGAAACACAATGCAATTGTTCATATTTATCTAGTATAATACATTTACATAGATGGATATAATGCGATGTGTATTAAAACGTTAATGACAGAGCAACTTGTCACCACATTTTAATCAACAAAATTCATCTCATGGTCGACATAATCAAATATCACCCAATCATCTAAATTGAGAAGCAATGACTATCTATGCATGGCAAAAGAGTTCAAGCTGTTGTTTAAAGTTTAGATATGAAATGCAAATAAGTGTTAATATACGAACCATCTTTCAAGTGACTTCATACATTTTTACTTAGAGACATCTTTTTTACAGATGAACTTATGTCTATGTATAACAAGTATAGAGAATTATCCAGTTATCGATAGCACTGGCTGTGTTACTACCTGTCACGACGATTCTGTTTTCTGCTCATCCGGATTTGGACTTCCATTATTTAAGTATCAGACAGGTATATATATATATTTATATTGATATCAGTTTCCTTGATTTTAAGAATTTAAAATATTCAAATAATTACTATAAAAAAATACTTCTTCTTGTTCACAATGACAAGCACCAACTATTTCCTTCAAAATAAATTCCTAAGTTCCACTGAATGCGTAATGTAATTAATGTTTGCTAATACTTATAAAAAAGAAATGCTCTCGTGGACTAGTAGTCCACCAGCAGAATTATCGACTAAATGGAAGTCCTGATAGTAACGATACTATTGTATCTGATGCGCATTTCCACAATAATTGCCGCTTAAGTGATGTTTGGTGCAAAAATATTTGAAAATTCAAACTCTTGTTTTACAAATAAAGAGTTTTAAGCCAAAACAAAAATGTGATAAGTGAAGGATTGTTAAGGAATTAAATTTTTGCATCATATTTCCTTATATCCCAATAATTTCAAAAAAGTCATAACTGTGTAATTATGATATTAAGTACATAATGCACAAAACTAAAGCAATACGCAAAAACAAATTTTCAGGTAGGGGCGCTTAATCACACACTCTTTACTCTGGTATAGTGGTCTGAAACGCCAGCACAAGAACAGACAGGAAAAAAAACTGTTAGATAAAAAGGGTTTGGCTCATCAGATCGGTTAGAGGCTTAACGTAACAAATAACAGAGAGCCACAAATATCTTATCTACGATTGATTTCATTTTCCAAAAGCTAGCTCAGACACGTTTTCAACAAATAAAAATAAATTCCTAGATGTGAATTACTGGAAAAGGATAGTCTGCTTGTTCCCTTGAACTTATTTAAGACACTAGTCAACAGATAAATGAGTTGATTAAATATAAAATGACTGTTATATTATAACAAAATTGTCATTAAATGCTTTCATTTTTTAGATCTGGAGTTTGTACGACCAACAGCGTATTTATTTTTGTATCATTGTGTATATAAGAAAGATGGTCATAACGTCGATGGAAATTGCTATTCTAGTTCTCATTACTTTAGATGCGACGGAAATGGTAAGAGTCTGTAATTTACTAAGTAACCAAAATTAACCAAACTAATTATCTTAAAACAAAACTCAGTAAAAAGTTTATACACTTACTAAGGTGATTGTTCTATATAAAAAATCAAACAGAAATCGTTCAGATTATATGTTACCGTCAATATCATGTTTACGCAATGTCCCTCTTTTGTTTGTTATGCTCTCGCTTGATACCATCTCATTGACGTCGATCCTACACCTCATTTTATTCATATGTTTTTTTTTAGCATTTCACTGGCTTCTAAAGTATGTTTTCTTTTACTTTGATGTGTTAATTCGACGGTTTTGCAAAATTTTTACCTTTGAACTGAAATTAAAAAAAAATCCTCACCAATCTATTCAAATAACACCCTTTATAGATTTGAGAGAAAATATGTCAAATATCACTCAAAATGTCTTTTTAATATTTGTTTTTTATACAATTTTCCTCCATTCCAATCTCAAAGACCCATTGAAAGAGTTAGTCCTGATTTGTTTATTGAAAAAAAATGACTAACCATGTCTTACAGAGGGATGAGTCGTTCTTGACATATAAATCAATCTGATTCAAACAAAAAATTCTCTGAAACTGACATTATCAAGATGCTCGATTTCTTACTTGAAAGCATATTCGTTACGCTTGTAAGATATTTTTTTTCATCAAAAACATTACATTCCCACTGAAACCTCTGTTTGCCAACTTCTTCCTTTATTCGTATGAGGCTAACTTCATACTGGAATTTTTTAAGAATAAGGGACAAAAGTTATCAGAATCCTTCAACTTTTCTTACCGCTATTTAGATGATATTTTCTCACTGTCATACAAGTTAAAGGTTTAGCTAGCTATATAACAGGGAACAATCCACCATTTTCTAAATAACAAATTGCCTGTACCAACTCAGGAATATGGCAGTTGTTATCCATTCGTTTGTTTAAGCTTTTGATTTTGCCATTTGATAAGGGACTTTCCTTTTTGAATTTTCCTTGGGAGTCAGTATTTTGGTGATTTTAAATTTCACTAAAAACCTCAAACTTAGGGATTATGTTGAATGCATCTATCCTTTCGAACTATCCCATATCTTGACCTATATCAAGAAATTATCAATGAAGGTCGGTTACAACTTTACAACAAAGGGGAGGATTACAGCTTCCAAATTCTGAACTTTCTATTTCTTTGTAGCAACATTCCATATGTTCGATATGCTATCAACTTCCCCACTAAGAACTCTTGGTTTCAAAGCTTCCTTGTACGTAACCACCTCGTTTAGGGAAATCATGCTATGAAATGCAAGTTCTGAAATATCAACTGAGAGATATATACTTCAAATGCAAGTTCTACAGAACTTTTGCAACATAAAAATGGCGAATACACAACTGAGAAGCTGAAATAATCTTTTATGTAGTTGTGAAGTAAAGTTTTGTTCACAACCAATCAAGTATGTTGCTATTTTGAAGAAAATAAAATTACGACATAAAAGGTTGGTATTTTTTAAAGCGTGTCATCTGCCCTGTTGCTGATTTGGGGGTTTAGAACACCTTGCCGAGGATTTGGCGTATATCAATAAGGCCTTGCTATGTAATGCAAAATACATGCAGCATTGAATATGTTTAACGTGATGACACTATTTATACATAATTTGTTTGCTGTTCGTGTCTGAACACTTTATTTACTGCTGCAGCAATGCGAACTTCATTACAAATCGTTTGTTGTTGTAGATAATATTGGCCATCCTATGAAGTGGGCTAATGCTGTTAATTATTGTACAAATTTGAACTCAAAATTGTCAAAAACAGTTGGTAATGTGTCATTAGACGTGTGGTCAAGATATTTCCGATACCAAATTTTATCACCAGATACTAGTAAGTTTTAAAGGTTTGACATATTGAAGTAGTATTCATTTCTTTCTTTTCCTTCGATAGATAATTTGTTTTTGCGTCATTTCGAATTTGTTTATAATCACCAAACCTAAATAAACACTATGTTTAATTTGATAAATATTGGTAAATCTAAACAACAATGCTCGTTGAAGTAATCAGTGCATTTGGAAATATTCAGTGCAATTGCAAGTAATCAGTGCATGTGTGCACGTGTACTATAATATAACTTGTTTGGATATTGATCCATTAGTAGCTTTCGTGTTTAAGTGCATTATTTCGTCTAGTGAATCTGAGTTGTACACTTATATGCAAACAAAATTGCAAATGAAACACGTCACATCTAAATAAATTCAAAATATTAAAAATTGCAAAAGTATACCTTATATACAACATTAACAAGTGTGTAAATGCAAGTTGGTAACATAATAAGCAAAATTTAAAGTAATATAAAATGGACATTTTTATCAAATATAATTATATAAATTGAATGTAGACTATTTGAAATTGACTATGCAACTGATTAAAAAAAGATTAAACAAAACACCACGCGGATTTTAAAAATATGGTTTGTGTACATTGTAAGCCAAAGAAACCCGGAAAGAGAACACTCCGGCTATATACAAACAACGAAAGGAAAAATAAGTCCACAAAATAAGACACAAGAAAAATAAATTACCAAGTTATACGAACCCTACCAAAGTTTGGTCTTGATCTCAGAGGCTTCGAAAGGATAACCATATCCTGCGCTCTTTCAACGAAATAAATAATGTTCACATATAGTAAGTACACATTCGGTAATACGTCTAAATCGGTGATCTCACAGTTGGAAAAAAGATAGGACGAGGAAAACAATCGAAGATTGAATGCTCTTTATATGGGGAAACAACAATACTTTTCAATTCACTTTGCAACCACTGAAATCCAATGTTTGTATAATGCTGTAATGTCAGTACATTTTCAAATTAAGAACAACAAGGATATATATTAAGTGCTGCTTGGCGACCAGCGTATATATCAGACGCATATTGATGAAAAAGGACATTAGTTTCGTATTTATCCCCTGAGTTTGAATGTCCTTGTATATCTTTCGACCCTCTTTTATATTCTAGACCGACACACGAACCAAATATGTATGTGGACTTTTAGGAAATTTGGATCTCAATGCTCTTCAACTTCGTACTTTAATTGGCCTTTTTAACTTTTTTTTATTTGAGCGTCACTGATTAGTCTTTTGTAGACGAAACGCGAGTCTGGCGTACGTAAAAAAATAGTCCTGATATCTATGATGACAAAAAGTAAAAACACAAAAATACTAAACTCCAAGGAAAATTCAAAATCAAAAATCAAAAATCAAAAGGCAAAATCAAAAGTCCAAACACATAAAACGAATGGATAACAACTGTCATATGCATATTCCTGACTTGGTACAGGCATTTTCTAATGTAGAAAATGGTGGATTGAACCTGGTTTTATAGCTAGCTAAACCTCTCACGTTTATGACAGTCGCATCATATTCCATTACATTGTCAACAATGAATGAACAAAACAAACATACCCAAAGAGTAAAAATGTCAAAAATAGGGGTACAACAGTCAATAATGTGTTATCATCTTAAGGTTTATGTATCCTTCTGTAGCCATTTTTGTACGAACTTTTAAAACTTCGATTGTATCACTACAGATATAATGAATAATAGAGCTAGGCCATTTTGTTCATATTCCAAGGGGAAACTTGATGCAAAGCATTATTTTTTACTGTTCCATTGCATTTGATAGACAAAACGCGCGTCTGGCGTATGTAGAAAATTAGTCCTGATATCTATATGATGAGTTAATTTACATATGAAGGATAAAGAGGAGGCGTATGTTTAATATTTTTTTTTATCATTGCAGATAATGAAAGACGAAAATGTGTAGCAGTATTTATAAACAGAAACAAAAGATCAAACGGTGATTCTATCAAATGGAGCCATTATCAATACAAGAATTGTTCAGAACTGCTTCAATTCATTTGTGTCGGTAATATTGATACGAGTATGTACCAAATTTGCTTTTCTACTAAAAAGATATATGATTTCAGCTTCCCTATTTAGAACTTTCCATTGCTATGCAGCAAAATTCCAACACCGCCTCCATGCAGAGTATATATCTCCAAAATGATACGATATTTCCGGGCTTATATCATGTATATATCATACAATGATTTCCTTGAAAAGAGCGTTGCTGCTCACAGGGAAGGCTAGCTATTAAAACCAAAGTTGTGATAGTTTTTTTGTTATTTGTTCATCACATTTTATCAAGTTGTATTGAACATTGTTATCATACTTGACTCTTTATACTAATGTATATTATGTATATGTTTGCATTTTGTTTGATTTTTCATGTTGAGGGCCTCATAAAGATGAGTAATATAGCTAACTGTGTAATCCTCTTAAAATAAAGTATTGTTGTTGTTTTACAAAAAGGTTTATTTAAAACTTCTTTTGCCAGACTGTTGCGATAAAGCCGACATTCTTCACAAACAAATTTATGCAATTTGATGGTTTTTAGAGTCACATTTTATATTGCTATGTTTCTCTTTTTTATGAGTTTTTCAAGACCTTCAAATTAAAGCTTATAGACCTGTACCAAAATTTTATCATCGTTTTTACTTGTATTAGAATCATCTTTTTGTGGAATGAATAAGTCAATTAAAAGGTCCATTCCATTTGTTTTACTTTGTATGTTGACGTTGTCATTCTGTTTCTTTTTGTAGCGCCTGCGACTTTTGTCGCATAAGCGAGACATACCAAACCATTCTGTCGTCAGTTGCGTCAACAAATTTTTACTATGTGGTTAAAGTTCTTTAAATTCTAATAATTTTCTTTAATTATCTTCCATTTCTACCAAAGTTAAACAGAAGCTTGTTAATGGTCAGAAGATAATTTTCAAGAAGTAAATCTCGTAAAAATAAAATCATGTTTTTCTGTATTTAACTTATAAATTGACTTAGTTAAGATTTGAGAAAGGAAATGGGAAATGTGTCAAAGCGACAACATAACCCGTACACATAACATTCACACTGTGGTTAAGTTTTTAAAATTATAATAACTTTCTCAAAACATCCTGGATTTCTACTAAACTTGGACAAAAGCTTGTTTATGATCATAAGATTATCTCAGGAAGTAGAGTTTGTAAAAAAAAATTTTTTTCGTAAATTCCTTATAAATGGAATTTTTCCGGTTAACTCTACATACACTTTGCGGTTAATTTTTTTTTAAACTTTTATGAGATTTTATAAACCATCCTGGATTTTAACCAAATGACAGAAAATTCTTACAGTACTAGTCAAAAGATGGTATCTGAAGGAAAATTTTAATATTTTTCCCCATATTTGTTAAGCCTGCGACTAACAGCAAAAGTAGGCGTCACACCTGGTTACGCGAAACGCTTACAATTTTAAACCTGAATACATCGGTTACCTATCTCCAGCTTGAGGTTGAATTGAAGGTCACATCAGTACATATTCAATAGGTCCAATTATAGTGCACAACTCATCAACCAGGTTTCTCAGCTTATTTCAGTAAAACAAATCATATTTAATTTTTTGTATATCTTGTAGCTAATGCTCTTATAACAAAAAGGTAAAATTTTGGCTGATCACTATTTGAAAGTACTAACTGATCTTCTATAGTTGGTATTGCCATACGTTTTGATCCACTTACCATATTACAACATTGTTTTAGCAGTAAGTAAATAGGTGTTAAAATTCATTTTAAAATAAGAAATTACTGGTAACAACTGGGCCGTTTCCGGAATGACTTGTATTTACTTAGTGCATTAGGGATTACATGTTATTCCTAAATTTAAGTATTACATGTAATTACTATTTTCACTTATTTACTATAACATATGTATTGTACCTTCTAGATTGACACAGGGATGTGCAATGCCTTTGTTAGTACAAAGTTTTTATTTCGTTTTCATTTCCAAAATTTTATAAATACAATGTACAGTATCTAAACATTTGATGCTCCATGTACCCATTGCGTATACTTATGAACCAGCATCATTTCGATATACTTGGATGTACTTATAAATTGGCATTGCATGTCATTCTTTTTTCTCTATATTTTGCTTATCTTGACATATGTTTTTTTTTCTAATATTCCATATGTAGTCTCAGTAAAGGAAGGGTTTTTGTTTATGCATATATAATTGTTATATATTATAGGATCTAGTTTCAGATATGGATTTGCTTATTTTTTGTTTGTATTTACCTTGTTTATATTTCCAAAAGTATGCATTGCTACATGTATTAATTGTGTTACCCTCATGGCCAATTATCATGTCGATATATGTGCATTTCAATTTGCATTGAGGGAGGTCATGTTTAATCAAAACTGTTAATGCAATTTTTACACATAATATGTTTTAGGTGAACGAATTGATATTTTAGACATTTGAAACTTGGTGTATTAATTTTATGAAATCGGACTTGTATATTTAGTAGTAGCAATAACATGTACTCTACTTTTTTGAAAATTTTGACATGCGCCTTTCTTCGTAGAAACCAACATTACCAGTGTTACCAATGTACATCCTACTTCAAATGCAATTTATAGTTCGACTCTACAGATTCCATCTAAACATAAAGCAAAAACTGAAAATGGTAAGTGTTTAAAACTATAATTTTTTAACAAGTCTATGCTAAAATTCTTAAAACAAAACTGCCCTTACGATAAATAGATTTTTTTCCGATAAATAAGCATTACTTTTCCGTATATGCATCTGATAATTTGTTCTTGCAATTGTTTGACTTTTTATAACATGCAGACAGTATTATTTCCAAATGATACGATATAATATGCATGTGCAATGAAGGCGTTAATATATATATAAATAGAAAATATTTATACATTTTACTGATAAATACAAATTTTCCAAAACTTTCTTTCGAAGTTTAGAGATTATCATTTAAAGTCATTCCTTGCTTTTCAAATTTCCATATAAGGCTGCTATTCACACTTAATTATACCATATTTAATTCCTTTACATGTATAGAATTGAGAATAGAAATAAGGAATGTGTCAAAGCGAAAACTATTCGACCATAGAGCAGATCACAGTCGTAGGATGTAAGTTTTGATTGTGAGTCATTGCATATTTTTTGTTGTTTAGATTGTATCTGTTGTACGTAAAAGTGTCTCTAAACACACAATTTGATGATTGCGCATTTGCCGTTGATTTTTAATAGAAATATTCTTCTGATTTTGATAACAGTGGACATTTTGCATATTGTGGACGTTTGAAGAACATTCGTCCTATATTTTTTTCTTTTAAAATAGGGGGAGGGATGTTAATGCCTCGGATTTGGACATTTTAGTGACAGTGTATAATCAATAATTTGACAAATTTGTTGCTATGCATTCCGATTGCCTTACTTTTCACGATTCGTCTTCCAGAAGGGGCAATTGAGATCCAAATATATATACTAATAGATATATTTCTTTCTATTTAGATTTAATTGCAATAGTCATTACTGGAATACCAACACTCTCCCTAGTAGTGGTAGTTCTCTTTTTAATAAGGTTTGTTTTTTATCATTGATCAAATATTAGATGTACATCATTGATAGCAAACATGTATTTTATTTCATATCAATGGCAATTTACAGAATCATTAATATTCACAGGAAATCAAAAATTGCAGCACGAGTGTATTACACGATTGAGAAAAATTGAGATCGTTCTTCAAAGATGAGAAACTATTCAAAATATGTTTATTGTTTTCTTTACAGATCTTAGGTTTTTTTATTTAGTGTTTGTGATAAAAGTGGTTGACTGTTATGTAATTTGTTTAAAATGTTGTCACTCCAATTTCAGTCCCTTTTTTTACATATGATACAAAAGTTAGTATATACGTTTCGCGAGATACAAGTATATATGTAATGAGCGAACTCTGGTTTTGTTTACAACAATATATAGATATGAGAAGATTTGGTATGAGGGCCAATGACACAACTCTGTCATCCAAGTCCCAATATGAATATTACTTTGGGTGCCATTTTTATAACCAACTATTTTCTCTTTAGCACAGTTAAAATAAGTTCCCCCTTCCAAACTAAATCTCTAAACTTAAGATCTTAGAACGGAGAAGGCCAGATGATGATGAACAGATCACATGTATATTGACACTAATGTTCAGTTACTCAATATTCTTTGTTTTATCTCATATGATACTGTATACCAACTTATTTTCGCAGATAGTTTATTTCGCGTTTTACCCTTTCGTGACCACTTCGCGGCTATTTAATTTCGCGATTATCTGACTAACTTGATGAAGTTTATTACGGAAAGATCAAAGATTGACATATTCGGGACGATTTATATTCGCGTTATTTTTCTACTCGCGAAAGTCGCGAAAATAAATCGCTCGCGAAAATAAGTTGGTTTACAGTATATATTTATTTGGTGTGCTTTTATGTCATCTGTTACATCAAATCGATGCCGTTTTTCAAAATGTGGGCGGAAAACATCCTCAAGTTTACCGTTGGTTGATAGCGTTTTGAAATGAGTGATAAAGAAAATACAAATGTAATGTCAGTCATGCAGTTGTAAGGAAAAAATAAAGAACTGAAGAAGGACAATGGCCGAACCGTCTCCAAAAATGGTTTATTGATACAATAAAGATAATATGATTAGGAAAGATCAAACAGAAATGTCTCTCGTGTTGCGCAACAATCTGAACCTTTAGGTGGAGTTTTTTTTTAAAGAATAGAACGAAGATCTAAAGTTATTTACAGCAAACTAACAAACATGAAGACAAAATCGTATACAAAGATCTATAGCACTAATAATAATTTACAAACAATTAAAGACTGAATGAATCGAACGCCATTTCAATGAACTAAAGTGCTCCAGAAAGTTGAGTATGAAGATGTAATTTAAGCAATTAGATAAGTCTCAACTATAGATTCGCATTATTTGTTTCTAATTTTACATACTTAATCACAGAACTAGTATGACGCTGAAGGAGGCCTCCGGGTGCGGGAATTTCTTGCTGCATTGAATACCTACTGAAAACCTTCTGTTTTTTTCTGTTCTATGGTCGGGTTGTTGTCTCTTTGACAAATTCCCCATTACCAACACTCTTTTGCCAACATTTTCTGTAGTGTTTATTGTATTAATACCGCCAAAAAAAATACATCTAATTTTGACACTTTAGATATAAAGTGTTTGATTGAAGAATGTGGAAGTGGAGAAGGTAATATGCCATCTTTTTTGCATTATTTTCAGAAAGTGCTTAACTGAGCAAGTTTTTCAAAGAGCCAGCCAAAACATTCGAAGAAATAACATTAATGTACATCAGATAGTACAAACATATGGAAATTGTGATGTAGAGGATGGCAATAAAAACAGAGTTGTTCATGACGGCTACAGTGATCCGTGGGAAATTCGACATAATATTATTCAACAGGGTGAACTCCACCAGCAGAATACTTTAATTGAGGAAACGGAAACTTGAAACTTTTCATGAATAGATAAAACCAATTGAAGTTTGTTTGATTTCACTAAATTATAAATTTAACTTAAATTAAAAAAAATTACTTCCGTTATATTTTGCTTAAAAGTTGACATGTCCGTTTTGACATAAATAATCTTTGATATCTAGTATACCTCAGCACTAGATTGTTTACCTGCATAATCGGCAGAAATATTGTTATTGTTTTATTATAGTTTGTTTTTGTGTGTGTTACATTTTAACGTTGTGTTTCCTTTGTGTCGTTTTTTCCTCTTATTTTTGTGTGTGAATTCACATTATCATAAGACATGTCACGGTACTTTTCTATTCCAAAATTATGTATTTAGTTTTGATGTTATATTTGTTATTCTCATCGGATTTTGGTTAAATGCTTTCTTCCTTTCTGTGTGTGTTACATTTCAATACTGTGTCGTCATTCCCCTCTTTGTTTAATGCCTTTCCCTCGGTCTGGTTGTGACCCGCATTTTGGTTTTTTTTTCTATCGATTTAAGTGTTTTGAACATCGATATACTACTGTTGCCTTTATATAAGGTACGAAAGTTTAAAGGAATCCAAAGTAAAGTACATAATAAACGTATGTGAGCATCAATAACAATAATGTAACTTAACAACACATCCAAACCGTACGAATTAGATGTTTTTGTCTGTTGGATATATAACCTTAAAATTATACAATTATACAGTTCATAGCCTAATAATGTAGTTTTGATATATACAATAACTTCATTTAAATATCAACATACTGATTGAAGGACAAACGGATGCATTTTTGTTGTTTTCAAGTACACAAAGAGTTCTACAATAAAGGTGTACGGGTGATAAAAAAAAATAAAAGATATTGCAAAAACGACATGATTCTTGGAATTTCTTACTTAACTTAAGGACGGTTGTTGTTTATATTCAGTCCTATTCTCTTCAACTTTTGATTTATAAATATAAATTTGTTTAACTGTAAAACTCTGATTTTCTCATTACCGATGCCTGATTTTACAAATAATTTAGAAATACTCAGATTGACCATTTCAATATTTATTTTATAAACGTAGTGATTGTAGAGAAAATATATCAACTTATAGATGACTACTCATTTGGTATAAAAATAGGCACCAGTAGTATATCGCTGTTCAAAATTCATACCTCATTTAAAAGAAAACAAATCAAGACTACAAACTTAAACCGAGAGAAACACATCAACTATGAGAGGAATCAACGGAACAATAAAAACACTGAACTACAAATCAAACAAACGCGAACAACAGCCATATTCCTTACTAGGTACATGACACTTTCAGAAGAAATAAAATAGTGTTAGGAGTTTTTGGCAAGTCGAACATCCCGCTTATATGGCAATGTTAAAACATATCGGTAAAATAACAACCCTTCATGACAGTTATTCAGTACAAGCAAACTCAATAACACTCAGAAAAATGCATTATTGAATTAAAGTACAAAGTTAATACCAAAAATATCGAACTCTGAGGATAATATAGTTAGCTTCTAATAATACATTTCAACACCTGGACCGCAAAATTACAACGAACATCTAATATAATACAAAATAAAACACTCTTACCAAATGACCAAATCAAAAGCTCAAACGAATGGATAACAACTTTTATATTCCTGACTTGGTACAGACATTAACAAATGTATAAGATAGTGGATTTAACTTGTTTTTTAATATAGCGTATAGTAGTATATTACAACACGTGGACCGCAAAATGAGAACAAACACCTCCTTTTAACGACAGCAAAGTACACAATAAACTGCGGGTATTGTGAAAGGATCAATACCATAATAATTTTTGTGACGTATATCTTGAAATTCATACAATCATATGAAACGTGGTAAAAAACATCACAATTATTCTTACAATACTGCTCCGAATGATTGTTATGATTATGATACGTTTGTAATGCTATTTTAAACTATAAATGTTGTGACGAAGCATAATACTTGTCCAAATGATTATTATGATTATGATAGTCTTAAA
The DNA here is from genome assembly GCF_036588685.1 of Mytilus trossulus. Lineage (NCBI taxonomy): Eukaryota > Metazoa > Mollusca > Bivalvia > Mytilida > Mytilidae > Mytilus > Mytilus trossulus. Next base: position 38,652,403 of record NC_086379.1, on the reverse strand, counting down.
ATGTTATTCTAAACTATTAATGCTTTTGCGTAGCAAAATACTGTATCTTTACAAAATGAAATCGAATACGACCATACTGACAAACAAGACACATATGAACTGTACCGAAAACACAGACCTCAAACCACAAACTATATGGCAAACACTAAATACTAAGTACATGCATGTTGGTTATATAAACATCAATATACATTGTATAGCAATGCGAAATCAAACTAGGCAAAACAGTCATGTTCAGGAATAGTTCACGTTCGGTTCTTGGCAGACAGACAGACTGTTGTTTGTTAGTTTCTGCGTAAGAAGCACACTACTGTGTATTAGGTATAGCGTGAACATGCACGAGAATAACATCGCAATTGAGTTATGCAAAAACCATTAGACGGGGAACAAGAATGGAAATTTCTTTATTTGAAAGTTGAAATCATCCAGTTTGTCATAAATTTTAGCCTAAATTGTCCACCTGCATCAATACGTTTTTAGTTTTTTCGGCTTCAATGAATATTCGTGTTTCAAAAGTAAATAAAACTAGATATGAACCTTATCAATATTGACAGTAATTGTCTTATATTAGCCGAATATTTTCAGTTCGAAAAATATTGTTAACATGATTACAAACAAAACATATTAAGCATGAAATTCATTTTTTCGCGCGTACCACATCAGCTGAAAAAAAATGTCCAAAAAAAATGTTCACGAACGATTAGATTCATTGTCGATTTCTATAACAGGTGGCATTTTCTTATTGATTTTAAGTGTGGCTTTAAAGAAAAGAGCTGTTTAACTAACATTTCATATCACGGATATGATATACTTCCGTAAGGCATAGTTCTGCAAAGAGATGAACGTTTAAACATAACCTAAATAATAACTCACTTAAGTGTAAATATAGTTTTGGGGTTTCATGAGTATTTGTTTCCTTAAAATATATACAAATTTATGAAAAATGAAATACTTTGTACTTGTGTATTTGGTTTTTTTTTAATTGTTATCATTGTAACTTAGGAGTATCAAACTTATGATGCTGTTTGTTTTAAATATAAGTTGTTTATTTGTTCTTATTTGCGCAAAAGAATATATCAATGAAAATAAAGGTAGGTATAATTATAATTTATTTTAATGTGCCTCGGTATTAGATTATTATATTAATCTGCTTTTAACCTTCTGAGGCAACTTTACTACCACAACAAAACAAAACATTGTGTTTTCCATCCAAATTATTGTTAAATGGATTCATCGTGATTTAAACAAGGTCTGCATTGAGGAATCCAAATTATAGTGAATTGTAAGTTTACATCAGGAGACTAACGACGTTATGATTCGCTTACTTGTCAACATGTGTTTGTTTAGTATAAATGTCGATTGCAAGATAAAAGATATATCAGGTCTAAAATTGCTGACTATGCGGTATGGGATTTGCTCTTTGTTGAAGGCCGTACGGTAACCTATAGATGTTAATGTTTGTGTCATTTTGGTTTTTTGTGGATAGTTGTCTCATTGTCAATAATACCACATCTCCTTCTTTATATGAGAACCTTTTACGATTGTATATGTTTAAAAGTAAATATAGCTACTGACTGTGACATAACAATTATAGAACAACCACTTGCACGGTGCAATAAACAAATACTTGTGACATTAGAAATTGACAGAGTGTTCAATAATACAGCACACTTCAAATATGATATGAATTTTGTTTTGTTTTAGTCTTGTCCGCGTATGTTAAAATTGTCCATATGTCTACAGCAAAGTAACCTCATGTTTATCTAAATATTGAGATACGCCTTTGTTTGATTTGTACTGTATCTGAAATCCTAATTTTGGATAGAGGCTTTTTCATATTGGTGTATGAAACCCAGCTGTCTATTTCATTTTTTTCTGTCAAAACAAAAAAACTTCATATAGATGAAAAAAACTTAATTAACAGCACTTTTGATCGAATTGAAGCTGAAAATAATCTAAAAGTCTCATTGATATTGTCATTTTGTAAAATAAATGCGGGCTGTTTTTGAAATTTGTCAAATGTATTTCGCAATTCTTTGTCGTTGGGGTGTGTTATTATATTCATATTTTATATATCAATTATTTTCCCTATTTATAATATACTGTACCCTAAGTATATCCTGTACGTACTTTTACATGCGTAACGGAAGGAAATGAATAAAGTTTCAATTTGTAACCATTAATTGCATTTTTGAGATAAATGATTTTCCAAAAACCTGTCCATATCACATTGAAGTCATGACAGTGTTTTGTAAAGTACATGAATGGTTCACTAGAAGCGAGAAAGTTACCTGACACAGAAGTTTGCCTACTAAATGCATATAGATCATCATATGATCTTTGACCTATACATATAATACATTTGATACAAATTAAAAACCAATTGTTCAGAGAACAATTGAAACTCTTTCCACTCAAATTGTATGCAGATAATAAAATTTTAAAAAAATGTGTCCGGGCTTAAATGATAGCTCATCAAACACTGGTTTTGAAATTGCAGAGTTTAAGGACCTTTTTCATCCATTAAGGGCGATAGTAAGCCATTTCCGGTTAAATCAAAGTTTTTTCCGATTTATTTACTCTTATTCTCAAAAAAACAGTCAACGTTACCTGAGTTTGTTGAATTGAGATGGAAACTGAAACAGTTGATAACATAGAAAATTAATAATTTGGACTTGATGGAATGTTATTAGTTTCCTGCCTTTAAACTCTACTTGAAATCTCGGTACTTTTGGGCAAGTTTTGTTAAAAAGAGTGCCATTGCGATATATATTACTCTTTATCCAAGTCACAATTTATTTAAAAGGTAATAATCATAGGTCAAAATACGGCCTTCAGCACAGAACCTAGGTTTATACCGAATAGCAAGCTATAAGGAGCCCCAAAATGACAAGTGTATAAATAACTAAAACAGGAAATACCAACAGTTTAATCTATATAAAAAAAAGAGTTATGAGAAACACCTATGACTTCTTTGTCTTCTTTTTTTATATTGCCTAGTACTTTCATTTTATTAAACACTATTTCAAAACTAAATAAATTTGTCGTATTGGAATAGCAATGTGTAAAAAAATTTAATTAAATGAATTACATTCTTTCCAGTTAGCTGGGAAAAGGCTACAAAAAGCTGTAAACTTCCTGAGTATTACATGCTATTATCAAGCAATGACGCTAGAGACAAAAATGGAGTTTACGCTTGGACTGCGACACAAGAGTTGTCTTTAGGATGGGCTTTCTTTAAAGGTTAAATGTAAAACACAAATCAAAAATTACAAATAACAAATAGTGAATCTTTAAATTCTTAAAATAGCAGTCTGACAGCTATGGATTTTCGCTAAAACATGCTGTTTTTGATATGATATCACTGTTAGTTAATAAAATAATAATGCAGGATGTGAAGGTCGAAATATTGGAGTGACACTCTAAGCTTGGTTAGAAACAGTTCAAAACAAACAAGATAAAGAATTCGCTTATTGTTACTCATCCTGTTTGATTAATATCTTATATAGACACCTATCAATAACTGCTACACGATTGAGTCAAATGTCCACATAAAAGCCGTATATGAACCCACTTATTGAACACAAGGTGAGGCTGTTGCCCATTGAGCAAACATATGATAAAGCATGATACGAAACATGCTGCTAAGGAACGTCTCATTATAGATACAATTGTGACAGCTGCGGGATGTTTTAGTGTATGAAGTGAAAATCGCGTTATATTTGTATTCGGGCGATATATATAATTGGACAGTGAACAGCGAACTCAAATAAAAACCTATCCTTTTTTATCTTGATCAGTGCAACCAACAAAAGAGTCAAAAGAATGTACAACTACAAATAAAGTTACTCAATACCTTCTAACAACATAAGTAAAACACAAATATAAGTAGAACTAAATTATCAAATATATAACTTTAAGTTTTCTGGATATATAACATTTGCATATAATTTACAGGATGTATTGACATTAATATATCAAATGGAGACACACGACGATTGTCTGATTACTTCTCGAATAGCAATGGCAGATTTATTGCAGTTAGAGGTGATGTTTTCCAATGTGCATTCCATTGCACAAACTTTAATTATTTTGTCTACTATGTAAGAATACTTGATATCATTTTATATTTATTTTCTGTAGTAGTTAACGTATATACAAATACGAATATGTGGTATAGGTACAAAGAGACAACTCTCTGCCAAGTCACAATGCTTTAAAAGTAAACAACTATAAGGCAAAGTAAGGTCTTCAACACAAAATGCAAAATATTTTTTTCTCTATAAAGGTATCATGAAGATGGAAAATATAGTTTTGGACTTTTAGTTATTTAAACCGATGCATCAGATTATTTGTTCAAAAGTTTAAAGATTTATAAATGTCTTTAAATAGAAATCTTCAGTAACACCGCAATGTTCCCCAAATTAAATCATGCACGCTATAGTTCAAAGTTACCCAAACAAATTTGAATTGGTATTAAAACATGAAATATCCCTCAAGTGACTTTGTAAGTGTTTACTTAATCACATACATTTTGCAGAAAACCCTTTGTCTATGTGTAACCAGTATTGAAAAATACCCAGTTATCGATAGCACTGACTGTGTTACTACCTGTAAAGACGACGCAGTTTTCTGCTATTCCGGATTTGGAATTCCGTTATTTAAGTATCAGACAGGTATATATATATATTGATATTATAATACCATTACTAGAATTTTAAATAAGATAGTTAGATAATACTGTCGTACTCTTTATAATAAAATTAACGGTACCAATTTTCTTGCACCAGATACGCATTTCGACAATACTTGTCTCTTCAGTGATACTTGCGGCAAAATATTTGAAATCCAAAGCTCATATAAAAGATGAAGAGCTATAATCCAAAAGGTCCAAAAAGTATAGCCAAAACCGTGAAAGGAATTAGAGCTTTGCATGAGGGAGATACATTCCTTAATTTATAATAATTTCTATCATTTTGTAACAGAAAATGTTAATAACACAAAAAATCCGTATTTTGATGCCAGTACCGAAGTACTGGCTACTGGCCTGGTGATACCCTCGAGGACTAATAGTCCACCAGCATAGGCATATGCTCGTGGCCAAAATATTTGAAATCCAAAGTTTATAAAAGATAAAAAGCTATAATCCAAAAGGTCCAAAAAGTATAGCCAAATCCGTGAAAGGAATCAGAGCTTTGCATAAGGGAGATACATTCCTTAATTTATAATAGTTCTATCATATAATAATTATTATTATAATTGTCATTACATGCTTTCAATTTCAGATATGGAGATGGTACAACCAACAATGTATACATTTTCGTACCATTGTATCTCTGTGAAAGATGGCTATAACTTTGATGAAAATTGCTATACAAGTTCGCATTCCTTCAGATGCAATGGAAAAGGTAAACGCCTGTGTTCAATTCTTACCCGGCAGTAGAAAAATATTTTCATTCAATGACAAAGAAATAGATTAAACAGGTGACTGTTCTTAATCAAAACATCAAATAGAGCGCATTATGTTGTTAAATATAAAAGAGAAGATGTGTGGTATTATTGCCAATTAGACAACAGTTCAAGCAAGACCAAAATGACACAAACATTAACAACTATAGGTAACCGTACGGCCTTCAACAATGAGCAAGCCCATACCGCAAAGGCAGCTATAAAAGGCCCCGATAAGACACTGTAAAACATTTCAAACGAGAAAACTAACGGCCTTATTTATGTAAAAAAAAATGAAAGAAAAACAAATATGTAACACATAAACAGACGACAACCACTGAATTACATGCTCCTGACTTGGGACAGGCACATATATAAATAATGTGGCAAATAGAGCGCATTATGTTGTTAAAGACTGAATGTTGCTCTCTTCGTGGTTTTTTGTTATTTTGTCGTTGGATTACTGTCTCATTGGCGTTGGCTCCACTTTATTTTAGAGTCAACGATACTTCAGTAAATGGCAAATTCGTTGTGTATTTGACTTGCGTGTGTATGAAGTATAATATTTGATGTTACCCTATATTCTGTGCTAATGAATAGGTCCAATTTGAAAACGAACTTCTAAAAGTTTCATCAATTAAGTAGTTTTCGAAAAAAAAGACCGTTTTCAAACCTTGAATTTTCGAAATACTAAGGATTTTCTACCGCAGTGCACTTCGACTCCGTCTTTAATCTGGCCTTTTTAAAGTTTTAGTCGAGTGTCATTGATAATTCTTTTGGTGACAAAATTCGACCATTTGCGTGTTTTATCGGCGTCACTCATTTGACGTATAGGAAGACATGCACCAGACGTACAGAGCAATTTGACCAAGTGCGTTGCATACATTTAAATTACTGTGCTTCATAAAAAAGAATGGCCAACGTAGATACAAGTATCTTGTCTTAGGGAGGGATAACTCCTACTTTAAATTGAAAGAGTTAATTGGTATTACTGTGCTTCGTAAAAAAGAATAGCCAACGTAGATACAAGTATCTTGTCTTAGGGAGGGATAAATCTTACTTTAAATTGAAAGAGTTGGTATTACTGTGCTTCATGAAAAAGAATGGCCAACGTAGATACAAGTATCTTGTCTTGGGAGGGATAAATTCTACTTTAAATTGAAAGAGTTGGTATTACTGTGCTTCATAAAAAAGAACGTAGATACAAGTATAATATCCTATTTTGTAAAGAATCACTCTGATTCAAATAAAAAATTCTCTGAAATTGATATTATCAAGATGCTTGATTTCTTGATTGGCAACATATTTGTTACGTTCGGAGGACGTGTTTTTCAACAGACTGTCGGCATTCCAATAGGAACAAACTGTGTCCCTCTACTTGCCGACTTGTTTCTTTATTATTATGAGCTGACTTCATGCAGGCACTTCTTAGGGAGAAAGATACGAAGTTAGCAATATCCTTTAACTCTACTTTTCGCTATATAGATGATGTTCTTTCACTAAACAATTCAAACTTTGGTGACTATGTGGAACGCATCTATCCCACAGAACTAGAGATAAAGGATAATACAGATACAGTTAAGTCGGCTTCATATCTTGACTTACATCTAGAAATTGACAATGAGGGTCGATTGAAATCAAACTTTACGACAAAAGAGATGATTTCAGCTTTCCAATTATGAACTTTCCATTTCTAAGTAGCAATATTTCAACAGCACCTGCATATAGGGTATATATCATCCAATTGATACGATATTCCCGTGCTTGCATTTCCTATCATGATTTTATTGATAGAGGGTTGCTGCTCACAGGGAAACTATTAAACCAAGAGTTCCAAATGGTGAAGCTGAAATCATCCCTTCGTAAATTTTACGGACGCCATCCAGAGTTGGTTGACCGTTATGGAATAACCGTTTCACCAATGATATCGGATATGTTCCTTACGTCCATACTACAATCCCCTTCTCCCTTTCATGAATGTGACCGACCGAATTAGACTATTTACTGGATTTGTAATCACATAAGCAACACGATGTGTGCCACATGTGGAGCAGGATCTGCTTACCCTTCCGCAGCACCTGAGATAACCCCTAGTTTTTGGTGGGGTTCATGTTGTTTATTCTTTAATTTTATATGTTTTGTCATGTGTACTATTGTTTTTCTGTTTGTCTTTTTCATTTTTAGCCATGGCGTTGTCAGTTTGTTTTAGAAGTATGTATTTACGCACGTAATACAAACGTTACAAACTCGTTAAAAAACGCTTCAGATAAGTTTTCGAAATGATAGGGCACGATGTTTACTCCTCAAAATCATTCGACTTTGTCTTGAAACATTTCCTTGGAATAATACGGGGTATGCTTAAAGCATGCGCCTAACTTAGTTTGAGCGATTCGTGAACGTAAACAACGCATCCGTGTCGTATATATCAAATAGTTATCAAAAGTACCAGGATTATAATTTAATACGCCAGACGCGCGTTTCGTCTACATAAGACTCATCAGTGACGCTCAGATCAAAATAGTTAAAAAGCCAAATAAATACGAAGTTGAAGAGCATTGAGGATCCAAAATTCCAAACAGGTATTCTGACATTCCACAGCTCTGACATATATAAATAGTGTCGTATGTCCGTGAATTAACAAGATCAGATGTAGTACAAACAAGAAAATTCAGAATGGAAATGAGGAATAAGTTAAAGAGACAACAACCCGACCAAAAGCAGATATCAGCTGAAGGCGTCACACATCAGAGTAAAGCGTGTTTAAAAACCATGTACGCTGCCAATACGCTAGTAATTTTGGATACATTTAACTTGTTAATCATATCTGTAGCGTGTGCACAACACGCTTTACGCGTGAATTGGGCGTTTGAAAAGTGTACATAAGCGTTTATCAGGCGTTCAAGTAACGTATCTGTGCGTTTATCTAGATGTAATGCAAGCTACGATGGACGACAACGTACCGTGAACGTATTTGATACGCGTTTCGGTCGTATTTGATACGCGTTCCGGTCGTTTTTGAGACGTTTAATGGGTTATTTGTAAGAAACACTTACACATACGTTTTAGTTTAAATTGATCTCGACGCGTAAACAACGTGCCCTTAACATGCCTCTTACTTATTTGTAGCTTTTTAAACTCGCTTGTAGCATATACATTACGTGCGTGTAGCGTACATGTATACGTCTGACAAACGATTGAGCTAGATGAAAATTTGTATGTTTCATAAATATTTCCTGGAGTTAAGCGTTCACCAAGATTATACCTTTGCATTTCGACGTACTACAAACTTATGCAACGCGCGATTAACGATTGCTTAGTGTTCCTCTGGTGTGCAACTAACGTTTTCGTCTGGTTCACATTATTTCATACGCCAATGTGTGACGCCGGCAATACTGATGAGTTTTTTTTTTTGTGCAAAACACGCTTCTGGCGTACACAATTTAAATTCAGTTTAGTTTATAGTTATATTTTACATCTACTAGGTGGTTGCCATGGTTTTTCATGCTTCGTCTTCGAGAGTATCATAAGCCTACTACTTGCAATTAGCACTTATATGTTGTCATGAATTATCATCGATATGTTAATATATTATACTTTATTATATGATTTTGATCTGAAAAATGTCATGTGTCAAAAACTAACTGTTCAAGAAACTTTAATTTTTTTAAATACGAAGGATTTTTTACCTCCAGGAAAAGAAGATCTTAGTTGAAGTTGGCATAACCTTTGCGAATGGTGGCTCTTGATGATCTTCATTGTCATATTTTTAATGGCCTTTTAATTTCCTTCATTCAAACTTGAGTCTTTTGTTGAGTGTTATTCTAGCAAACACAATGTAATTCTTGATAGATATCACGAGTTCAGTCCGGACAAATATGTAATGTTTTTGACGTGATGATTGTTTTAGGTATTTCTTTTTTGTTGTCTTTTTTTTTTTACATTACTTTTCTGTTCCAAACAATTCCTTTTTGTTGCAGATGATATTGGTTCTCGCATAAATTGGATTAATGCTGTCAAAAATTGTACAAATTTAAACACAAAATTGGCAAACGAAATAGGTAGTTCATCATCAGGTGTTTGGTCACGATATTTTCGATACGAAAGTTTACCATCAGAACCTAGTAAGTATTATAAGTTCAAACACATTATCTTAATATCTTTGGTACGCACAATTATTTTTTGAAATCATACAATGTGTTTCTCTCGATAATTTCACCAGATCAGCCACAGTAAGAATGGCTTTGTAATTTTTGAAAAATTCAATTAAAGAACAACAACAGTCTCCCATTAATAAAGGCAACAGTAGTATACGTTGTTTAAAACTCATAAATTGGTAGAAAAAACAAATCCTTCTTCTTGTGATATTAAACAACTACTAGCGATATGTTGTAATCAATCATGTAGAAATGGCACCTATTGTGTTTTGAATTCACATTGTAACTGATTAAAGAGGCAAAGTAAAATATCAAGGAGACTAAATTAACTAATATAAGTCAATGAGAACTAATAACGTCATGGCTTAACAAAAAACGAAAAGCCAAACAAGTCCTCAAAGCATTAACTTAAAATCCAAAGACTGAGTAAAAGTACCTCATCTAAGCTTGGTTGTGATCGATCAAAAATCACGGTAAGGGAAACGAGGATAGTGGCCACGACAATAAGAACATAAATGTTGCTTTTTTGCTATACTAATATTCAATAACGGTCCACAAGATCGTTATGTCGGTAGTAAATCTTTTAAATGAATCATTAAACGACGAAAATATTTCTGATATTTGACAATTAAAACTGTTTCCATTTTGACCACATTTATTCGATCAGTTTGTTTAACATTAAAATACGTTAATAACATCTGCATTACAAATACAAATAAAAACAATTAATGGTTACACCGTGTCCGATGGAAAATGAATCAAGCTGTGCCGTATTTAGATGGACGGTCAACCATACTTTCTCAATTTACTTTGGCAACCACTCTAATTCAAAAACCAATGTAGAATGCTGTCTTTTGAGATTATTCTAAAGCCAAAAATAAAAAAAAATAATTAATTGTTGCATGGTGATCCATGTCAAATATCACTTGTATATTGAAAAGAAAAACATAACTTTCGTATCTTCTGTTCTGTACTAGACCGACTCATGAATCAGATTTTCATATGTTGCATTAGATAGAACAGTTAGCATGAATACCTGTTTAAAGTAAAGGCGTAAGTTAAATATTGTTTTTTTTTATTGCAGACAACGAAAGACGAAAATGTGTAGCAGTATTTATAAACAGTAATAAAAGATCAAACAGTAATTCTATCAAATGGAGCCACTATCAATACAGGAATTGTTCAGAACTGCTTCCTTTTATATGTATGGGTGGTATTAATATGAGTATGTACCATATTTGCTTTACTACATTTTTGTACTTTACAAAAGTAATTTATGTCACTATGAATAGTTTTACTAAATACGGATCAACACACACTTGCCTTCATCTGTTACGTTTCTATCAAACGATTTGGCGTGGTGGTTTTAAATTTATAGGGCTTGCATTTGTATTAATCTAAACACAGTTTGTCCTTTAGTCGCACGTAAATTTTGAATAAAACTAATATAAAGAGGTCAGCATATTAAGAGCTTCTACAGTATGTCTAAGGTCTGGAACTGTAAGCAGTTCTTCGACAGCTAATGGTCTTCATAGAAAATTTAAATCAAGTTTTATACTTTTGTTGCATTTTTATATGGATTTTTTTAATAATGTACATTTTCTGTTACTTTAGAAAGATTGGGCTATTGTAATCTTAATGCAATTGTAGTCTTTTCTTTGTAAGAGTATGATATTGTCATATATTGTCACATGTCTCACGGTGGGTATGGTTGTCCTGCGAGAGAACGTACTGTGCTGGTGATTCGGTCCTGACGGGTGCTGGTGATCAATGAAAAAATGTAAACAAAGACGAAAATTATGATTTTTGACGTTTTTACTCATAAAAAATGGAAGAAAACAGTTGAGATTTTTCAATTTCGTTTCTTATGGATTCATATGTAAACCATTAAAAAAATGACCCTTTAAACTGTTTCAGTAAGCGTAACACAAAAATGCTCATTTTCAGAAAATCTCGAACTGAAAAAATCAAACAAAAATGCTCATAGAGTCCGCTTTCTATCCCGCAATCCACACGACAAAACAATTTTGTGAAAAAAACATTGCAATTTATTAAAATTTAGCATTTTCTCAATTTATTCATGTCCTGATACTGTGCTGGTGGGTCCTGTCATTGTGCTGGTGGGTCCTGATACGGTGCTGGTGATTTTGGATAAGAAGTTGGTCATATTTGAAACAAATGTTTCAAAATCAATAAAATTAGCCAGATAATTGTTGCCAACAGGATCTATGACTCCTATTTTAGCTCTTGTGCATCTATTTGGCTGTTTAATATGTGTTTTCAAATGATCTGAACTTGTATTACATAATAACATAAAAGGGCAACATCTTTCGTCCAATATCAGATAACAATAGTAGTTGTCGTTTGTTTATGTAATATATACGTGTTTCTCGTTTCTCGTTTTGTTTATATAGATTAGACCGTTAGTTTTCCCGTTTGAATGGTTTTACACCGTCTATTAATTTTGGGGCCCTTTATAGCTTGTTGTTCGGTGTGAGCCAATGCTCCGTGTTGAAGGCCGTACTTTAACCTATAATGGTTTTCTTTTTAAATTGTTATTTGGATGGAGAGTTGTCTCATTGGCACTCACACCACATCTTCCTATATCTAATATATAGTATCTAAAATAAGTTAAAAATTCCACAATACTATATAATTCATTTTATGTGTCAATTTGTTCGAAAAAAGTCGAAAAGAAGAGACTTTTTTTAATGTCATGATTATATGTCGCTTTCTAGATCTATGCTTAGCATTTATATCAGATGACATGGACTCCTCACCCTGATGACCCTGCTGCCTTTCATAACTTTATCCGTATACATATATTAATAGATAAACAAAAGGCTGCAGGCAACACGTATGTTAGTATTTAAAATGATTCGTTGTAACGAGAATATTTGTGGTGAATGGAAACTGTGAGGGTCACAATCTTAAATTGCTTATGAATGTTGCTGGAACCAGTTTCGTTATCTGATCTGAATTTTCTGAAATGTGCAAGGTAGATAGACATTTTGATTTGTTTTACTCGGTAATGAACCATTGTGTTGATCCCATGCTAAACATAACAAAAATCTCTGTACAAAGGTCTGTGAATTTTCTACAAAAATAGTGATTTTATTTTCACTAAATTCTCTTTTTCTACTAAATACAATAATGAACTATAAATAATAATGCTTTGCAAGAAGTTTCCCCTTGTTATATGTACAAAATTATATATCTATTATTCATTGTCTGTGCTGTTTTGATACTATTGTAGTTTGCACATTTCGGAATTGGCAGGCCACAGGAGGGGTCATAAACCGTACACGAAAAGATAAAATATTGATATAAGTACTTAATTTGCATCTTTGAACCCCCACCCCGGTTTGTTTTTTTAGGAGCCTGGGTGTCTAAAAATGCTCGATTACAGGCATTTTACTTTCCAGGCGTGTTATTGTTGATTGTTAAAGTCCTGAAAACGGATAGATGGAAACAAAAATGTTTGATATATTTGGCTTTAGATTCAGTTTTTTTAAAATATAAATTAAGGCTACATTTTAATTTAATAATTCTATGAATTCACAATATAAAAAAATGCAGAAAAAAATGAATGAAGTGAAATATCTTAGTAAGGAGTCATTAGTACAGAGATGGTGTGTTTGACACACAAAACTTAAAAGCTTAGTGATATTAACAATATTAAAATAAAAGTGTATTTTAGTTGGGTATTTTTTCCATTTACTCATTTTCAATTATAATCAAGGCACATTTTATTTTTATTCATGAAAAATATTTATATATAGAAAAGAAGGACACATTGTTCACTTCCCCGTAATTCATTATCAAAAATATTTATTTTGAAATGAAAAAAGCTAAGAAATCTTAATTTTATTAGTGTTCTCTAGGTTATCTCGTCTTCATTCTCTGACATATTCTAGCCTGCCCTTTCATAAAATAGTGATTTTTTTTAGTGTTCTATCGAACTTTCGAAAAAAAATTACCTGAAAACCATTTAGACAAAAAAAATTGTTGGAAAAATCTTACAGCAAGTGATTCTCAATATCTATAAGATAATTTTTTCTTTTACAATACAACTTTTGAATCTTACGGGAAACTATTCCAAGCTTTCACTGTAACCTCGCTCTAATCTATATCCATCCCCCCCCCCCCCCCCCCCCCGAAAAAAAACACCAAACAAACAAACCCGCAAGACTACTATTGTCATTCTTATAGTCAGCACACTCAATTGTTCACAAACAAATGTGTATTAAGCTGCTAAAGACATGATTCAAACGCTCAGAAAGTCCTTTGTTCTATATTTTTGCTCTCCATTTTTATGCAAAACCTTTTACATTTTTATTTTATGGGTTATTGTTGAAGGTCGTACGATGGCGTATGGTTGTTAACACGTGCTTCCTTTGGTTTCTTATGGAAATTTGTCCATTGACAACAAACATACCACATCATCTACTTTATATGAGTATTGTATACATTACAACGTATTTTGGTGATCTTGCAAAATGATCGTAATCCCGAAAATCGTAAACATATTTTCTTATCTTAAAAGGGGACAAGAAGGGTTCCATTAACAGGCGAATAAATAAAATTACAGTTAGTTTAAAAAAATTTTTTTTTAAAAGTGGTATTTTTTCTCTCATTATAACAGTAAACAGATTCACAACAATGTCAATTTCAAGAAAGCAGACAACAGCTAATAAGTCAATAACAGTACAGCATCAATGATCTTGAATATATACCACTTTTAACTAAAATATAAAAGCACAGAACCAGGACATAGGAGCACAGAACCAGGACCGTTTTTCTTATCACCAGCACAGCGTCAGGACAATTCCGTTTAACGAACTTGCACGACTTTTGCAATATAATATTGATGTAATATACTTTGCATGGTACTTATGACACACCAGAGAAAAATTAAGCAACAAAACAGTCGTTTTATTGCCGTTCTGATACAATGTAAACAAACCCACCAGCACAGAATCAGGACCCACCAGCACCCGTCAGGACCAAATCACCAGCACAGTACGTTCTCTCGCAGGACAACCATACCCACCGTGACCTTATTCTGTTTGAGATGTACTCATTGATATTTTAAAAAAATGAAACACTGTTCGTGTATTATTCGTACATGTACTTGATAACCTCAACTACATACACTCACTTTTTTGGCTTATCGTGACATGTTCTATTTTTTGGTAGCCTCCAACATTACCAGTGTTACGAGAGTACATGTTAACACAAATGCAACTGATGTTTCGACGACACAGATTCCTTCGAACTCTAGCGAGAAAATTGAAATTGGTAAATATGTAAAATAATTGTTTGTAAATAGGTCGAAATGAATGTCTGTTATCCTCTGATGATATATATAACAGAATCGCTTTGAAGACTAATACGGTGACCCATAGTTGTTAATTTCTGTGTCGTTTGGTCTCGTGAAGTTGTCACATTGGCACTTACGCTGCATTTTTTTTATTTATAGTGTGTATTCAAAAAGTAATTATTACTGCTTTCCGTGAATGTATAGGATATTAATAGTTTTCCATTACTGTTTATACATATAAACAGTATTCCACTTTTCTTTCAAAAGGATACGAAAAAGTATGAATGTCTTTAATACATCAGTTCCTATAATTTAATATTAAGTTGGTATGTGTTCTCCGTGTGTGTGCAAGGGCACAAGACCATTAGTATAGTATATGTCTCAGTGAATCTGGCTAAATATTTATAATATTGTGTAAATTACGATCTTACATGACTTGTTTTAATTAAGTCATTTCTCCATGTGTGTGGTTAAAATCTTTAAATGCGTGTTAAATTATTTTTTTATTGTGGGGAAGTTGTGTTGTGTCTGTAGATTAACATGTTTTTTTGTTGAAAGCAATGTGTATACAACATTTTTTGTTAAAATGTTATAAAATAGTTCTTTTTTCTCAGTTGACCGACTGATGGCGATGTGGCTTTGAACTGCAAGCACGGGTTATTCAATTCTGAATTAAAATATTAACATTATATGGGTTATTTTCAAAAAATGTCGAATTTTCATTACACCCATGCTAAAAAAAATATTTCTAAAAGAAATTTTAGTTGTAATGGTTTAAATGAAAGCTTGTTGGATTTGTGATTCAGAACATTCAAATGATTTTTTTTCCGATTTTCTGATCGCCTTGATATCTGCAAAAGAGACTTTGAAGAACGTTTATTATTACTCTAACGAAAAATCGTAGCTTCTTTATCATTGTATGTAACAAATTATCTACAAACTAAATTCAATCAGCGTACAGGAGGTTCATGTCCATCATGTTACCGCTACTTAAATCAGCCGTTAAATTTTTCTCCCTTTGAATATTGAATCAGTCAGTGTTGATTTCAAAAGTACAAAGTAATCTTTACATTTAAAACGCCTCGTTTCTTGAACGACAGTGTAGAGAAAAAAAATTTCAATACATTTAGTGAAAAAAATAGAGTGTACTTTTTTTCATGTCTATTCTGTTACCAACAATTTTGATCAATTACACCAACAGTATGCTTGTAAAAACTGCAATAACGTGTTGGAAATCAAAAATTCACAATAGAAAACCATAATAATTTCACCAAAGGGAGTAGTTATTTCACAACAGCAATCAAAAACGAAGAATTTTGTCTATCCTGTTATGTCTATCCTGTTACTATGGTTGCTATGGTTACAGTAACAGGATTGACAAAGTAGACAAAAACGTCGTTAAATTTTTTATCGTAATATATAGGTGCAAAAGAAATGAAATGTTTCATTGTTTGAACTCATCTTAAGGACATACGATACAGTTACAGGGAAGGTTATGACGTTGCTAACGTAATTTGTTATTTTCGCGACGTCAAACTGTGACATATCGGGAAAAGATGCATTTTTCGACTGATTTTTATCATTTAAACTGATTTAATTTGAAAACGAGTTCATGGACCCCTATTTTTCAAAACGGCATTTTGTTTCATTTTGCAGGGAGATTATGTGACCCAAATTTTATAAAACTGTAAATAGAGGAATTTTTTTAATTTTGATAAACATGCAGTAAAAAAATGACGTTTTTCCTCAATTCATGAACATTTGATAAATATGAGTTATTTTTTAATAAAATTGCATATTATTTTAGGATATTTATAAAATGCAGAAATTACCGATTATTTAACAAAAACAATTTGTGTTTATCTTATATAACAAAAAAGTTATGTCTTTCATTCGAAAAAGAAATTACGGTCACAAATCTGAATTTTGAACAAATACACAAAATTTCAACCTCATTTTACACAAAAAGTAGCACATGAAGGTATATTTTTTATTACATATTTGATTTAATCAGGTAAAAAATAGCCTATATGCAAATTTTTATGAACTTGTAAATACAGGATCAAAACTGTATCGTATGCCCTTAAGGTTATAACGTCTTAATCTTCCCAGTTAATTAAGCATTTGCAGGTGCAATACTGATATCGGTAACAGAATAGACTTTTATAATAGTGATATATCAGAAACGTACGTTCCTGTTACCAATGAAATAAAGAGAAAAGTAAACTAACTTATGATGGATTTACTTGATGTTGGGTTTATTTGAAAGGGTAAAAAAATGCCGAACAATATAAATTGCTATCTTAGACTTGCATTACTGGTGGTAATTTTTACAACTTTTGAAAACCAATTTTTAGAGGCATTTTTCAGTACAACCTGGAAAATTGGAAAACAATCTATTATTTTACAGAATGAATATATATAGAAGTTTATTCTCCTGAAAACCATCTAATTCGCTACGTAAAACAAGCTTAACATTTTATCTAAACTTTTTCTTAATACCTCAAAATTTCTTTTGAAAATGGTAACAGGATAGACAAATTATTGTTCCACCGATCAAAAAATGTTTCAAGATATTCTTGTATGACACGTTAAGATTGCATCTTTTAATATGTTGTTCTTAAAGTACTGTTTGTTTTGATTTGCTTATGTAGAGGGTCGTTTGAATAAGTAACTTTTAATATTTTTTTCAATTTTAAAATTCGACATTTTTTGAAAATGACCCATATGTTTCTTTCAATTTTAGATGTAATTGTAAAAGTGAACATTGTGCTACTGATGTTATCCATAGTAATGATTGTTCTCTTTTCATTAAGGTATGTTTTGTTTATATCTGTTTAAAGATTTCAACGATTTTCCTCCTCTGTACATTACGTTAACACACAATCTTATCAAACCGAAGTTCACTTATTTAACTTAAAAAGCCTTCTTTTACAGTGTATAAGAGAAATATGCTAGATATCCTTACTTGATTTACATGTGTGATGAGATGATTTAAGCAACAGTTAATTTACATATAAGTCACCGTAGAGCCTTCAACAATGAGCAAAGCCCATACCGCATAGTCAGATGTGAAGGCTCCGAAATGACAAATGAAAACAATTCAAACGAGAAATTAGCGACTTAATTTACAAAATAATGAACGAAAAACAAATATGATTCATAGAATCAATCAACAACTAAATAACAGGCTCTCACTTTGGACAGACAAAATTCAAATATGGTCGAGATATACATAAACTAATTTGAAGGTTAGAGCAATCCACTAACCTGGGACATTGATTAACAGTACAACATAAGAATAAATTATAAAAATCGTGTACGTTTCGGATATATCGTCAGTTTGTAGGCATTCCCGTATGCACCAATTGCATCCCTTTAAAAGAGGAAATGATCATGTAGTGTTATGACCAGACTCGGTAAAGCAAGTGGCGGATCCAGGAATTTTTATTACAGGGAACAAACTGACTGCCTAAGAGGAACCGCGCCAGTCATGCTTCAGTTGTTACGGCCTATATAGTCGATCAATTTTTTTTCACCACAAAATAGGGGGCGGCCACCCTGTGCATCCCTCTCCAAAATTCGCTTCTAACAGTAATATGTGGTTTTTATTTCGAATTATTGAAGGCATTACAGTTATTATTGCCTAAAGTTGCTTACTTTCACTGTATTTGAACTTCAGTCTCATAGGTAATCATACCACACCCTATGATATATTATTGCTAGCTATGAATTATAACTCTTAATTGACTAAAGAAAAGTAAATATGAAATAATTTACAACAAAGAGTTTTCAGCATTAATAAAATCAATGTTTTTGGGGAAGGGGGGATTTATTTATTGATTTATGTATTGTTTTGTATATATTTTTGGGCTGGATGTAATTTTGATGTGTTGATGTCTACTTCATCCTCTATTCACATGTATGTCATGAATGAAATTCATATTAAACTTTAAATCACAACAGTAACATTTGCAGTCGGCATTTTTAAATGCAGTATGTACGTAAAGACAAATAATTTATATCGTGATGTATGCGTTTTTGTTTTAGGGTTTGCTACCAGAAGAAAACCGACCCTAAATAACTTGAGGCTGATAGCACTTATCATAGAACTTTATTTATGTATACATTTCATTAGACGATTACTTTACTTGTTGAAAAACCTTTTCTGTGGATTTTCCTTATACAAAGATCTTTAAATATCATCATGATCATTCTATGTTTTCTTTATGAAATACATTTCACATCGTAATTTTTCAATATATTGTTGAAATGTATAGAGTAACAGATGATCCAGTCATTATTGTAGAACACACAATGTGTATTGCATGCGAATTTACTGCCATGCATCTGTCCGACCGTCGATATTTCCTACTTTCCGTATCCCTTTTCTATCGTTAGAATGTTTTTCTTTCTTATTCACAAAATGTCATAAAAAATGCATTATAACTTCTGGTAGTACCATGCCGTGTGTAACTTTCCATTGCCTTCGATTATCTTTTTCCTGTTTGTCAAACAATTAAAGATCTTCAAAATATCAAGCATATACAGTAATTAGATAAAGGAAGATGTGGCATGAGTGCCAACTCCCCATCCAAGTCACAATTTATAAAAATAAACCATTATGGCTCAAGTTCCGGTATTGAACACGGAGTCTAGGCTCACACCAACCATCAAGATATTAAAGCTACCAAAAATACTAGACAACATTCAAACGGGAAAACCAACGGTCAAATCTATATAAAAAAACGAGAAACGAGAAACAAATCAACAAACGACAACTACTGAACACCAGGTTCCTGACTTAGGACAGGGGTATAAAATTGCGGCGGGATTAAACATTACATGCATTTAGGCCTGGTCTTGGCAAAATCAAATAAAATGTTTAATAAATATTTCCAGTTGGCACATACTGCTTAGAAATGAGTCAAGAAGTATAAATGAAAAATATAAAAATATTTATCTGATGACGCCACAATTACGTCATATAAAAAAGAAGATAAGGTATGATTGCCAATGAGACAACTATCCACAAAATACCAAAATGACAAAACATTAACAACTATAGGTCACCGTACGGCCTTCAACAATGAACAAAGCCCATACCGCATAATCAGCTATAAAAGGTCCCGATAAGATAATGTAAAACAATTCAAACGAGAAAACTGACGGCCTCATTTATGTAACAAACCTACGAAAAACAAACATGTAACACATAAACAAACGACAACCACTGAATTACAGGCTCCTGGCTTGGGACAGGCACATTCATAAATAATGTGGCGGGGTTAAATATGTTAGCGGGATCCCAACCCTCCCCCTAACCTGGGACAGTGGTATAAAAGTACAACATAAGAACGAACTATAAAAATCAGTTGAAAAAGGCTTAACTCATCAGATAGACAAAAATTACAAGTGGACGTGGCAGGGTACTTGTACATCCCGACACAAAAAGACATAATGAACAGATCTGAGAGTACTCGCAGTTATCTGACATCTAGTTCAAAGCCACTAACAACTAATAAAAAAATCATGCCTCTTAGACTAAACACTCAATCCGTACACATCCAACATACAATGGATTTAGTGTAAAGACGTCATAAACAGCCAGAGAAGAACATGACCGTGTGCAATGCCAAGTAACAGGTATCGGCAGATTGTAGATCCATAAAAATGTATATGTATATAACATTCTTGTTATATTTAGTTAGCTTTTAATCTACTGATAACAAAATCAATATTTATACCAATAAAAACAATATTCAATGATCGTATTACAGTGTTGAATAGGTAACCTTTTAGAATAAGTTTATTAAGAGGAACAATAAGTTTACATGGATCATTTCTAAATTTCCGGGCACGGTTAACAACATTTCCGTAAAAATGAGGATGTGCTATCCCGTTTGAAATAAGTTTTTTACAGGTACACCCAAACTTCAAAACCAAATCTTTATATCTATGGAAAAATTTAGTAAAGGTTTTAAGTAATTTATGGTAACGATATCCCTGGTTTAATAGTTTACCAGTGATACACAAGTTGCGTTAGTTAAAATCAAATACGTCACAACAGACACGGGCATAGCGAACAAGTTGTGAAATATAAACACCGTAAGATGGTGCCAACGGAACATCACCATCTAAAAATGGAAAATTAACAATAGGGAACAAAAATCGTCTCTTTTGTCGAAAATTTTAGTGTGTAGTTTCCCGTTTAAAACCGTACTGTTTTCACACAATCGAATGTATGCAGTTTTCTATTTTTATTTCAATTGTGGAAACATCGTGCCATCCGAGAAACAACAAAATAATTTAACAGAAGCTTTATTATAACTATTGACATAATCTCACCAAATACAAGTTGTTTCTTGCGTGCGCAAATACTTCGTTAGTCTAAAGTATTCTTTAAATTTGATAAAAACGAGGAAAATATCAAAATTTAAGAATATATGCAAATTAAGTCATGATTTGTTGCCGTACCAAATTTGTTTTGTTTTTCTGAATACCTTGTACCTTAGTCAAGTTTTCATAATTTAAAAATATGTATGAGAACTTTTAAAGTTGCAGTAATATATGGGCCAAAGAAGGGCCTTTTTGCCCCTGCTACTTTGGAAAAGATCAATGAACTAGAAATAAAAGAGAAAGACAAAACAAAATACATTTAGTATTCAAACTTATAGGTCGAAAATAACAATACATTGCCATAGCTTAAAACGAACTACGTAAAAACAAAATATCACACAAAAGACAAATAACAGTTCACACAACTTGGCATAAAACATTAAAAACTTAGCAACATGAAACCCTATCAAACACATGGAGAGACCGTATATACCAACGGAAGGGTACAACCCATAATAAAATGCATTCCAATATAATGTGACCCTTCGAAAATAGATTCATGTGTGAGTTCTTGATGCGTATTGAATGCCTCACATTGGAATGTGACTAAGGAATACAGATATGCAATAATATTCCTTTTCCATGGATTTGCTCTTATGTTACCTAGATTCAGCTTTCAGACGGCTTCTGACTACAATCATGAATTAAATAACACACGTGTGTACAGCTGTTTGATAATATATGATGATGAAATCGTATGACTACTTCAGAAATTGCGCAACTTTCACTCGATAGGAGATAGAAACAATGAAAAGTGAATAACAAAAATACTGAACTCCGAGGAAAATTCAAAACGGAAAGTCCCTAATCAAAGGACAAAATCAAATGATGAAAACACATCAAATGAATGGACAACAACTGTCATACTAGACTTATACAGACATTTTTAAATGTAGAAAATGGTGTATTGCACCTGGGTTTAACATATTTATAGCACTAAACCTCTCACTTGAATGACAGTGCATCAGAACCAAAACTATAACTTTGCATTTCTTGTATAAATATTGTTTCTCGATGAAAAGTTGACTCAAATGTGGCAATCCATTGCACCTCGGTGAACATTCAATAAAAATAAATTTGTTTCATATATTCTGATATTGAAATTAAAATGTATTCTACAAGTATTCGTTCTTTTTTTCAGCTAAAGAGAAAAACTGAACAAAAAAAAACAATAAATCAACAAATTTAGAGGAAAAAAGAAACTTTTTTTATTTAATTTACAACCATCAAAGTCAATTGATAATAAGTCTCTGAAAATACACAATATAACTAATTCAAGAGGCCTTCTTCTTATAATCTAGTTTAAACAAACCAACTAAGACAACGATATTTTCACCACTGCATTAAATCATATAGTGATGCAAGCATTGATTTAATAAAAAGTGATGTGAAAGTACCAATTGGAAGAGTTGTGTTTATAAACCACATTTTCTGCTTCCGCGAAATAATGTTAAAGATTACTAAATATTTAATTTCATTCAATATACTGTTTAAAATTTTCAATATCTATGTATTATTTTAAAGTTTATGTCAACCTTGTACCCAACAGCATAATTAAAAATTATTATATTTGTGGAAATCAGATAATAAAAAAAAGAAATCTCGATTGAAAAGGACACACTTTTTAGCTCACCTGGCCAAACGGCCAAGTGAGTTTTTCTCATCTCTTGGCGTCTGTTGTCAGTCGTCGTCTGTTATCCGTCGTTAACTTTTACAAAAATCTTCTTCTCTGAAACTACTGTGCCAAATTTCAACAAGCTTTGCCACAATCAGCATTAAGGTATTTAGTTTGAAAAATGTGTCCGACGACCCCGCCTGCCAATCAACATGTTAGAGATGAATGAAATAGTACAAAAGGGGAAATGCAGTTTTTGACTTATATCTCTGAAACTAAAGCAAAAGTATAACGGTTGAACTACTTTATGCATTAACTGTATAGATGGGCGACACATGCTCCTTGGGGCCTCTAGTTATTCGAACAAACACTCAGGAAAATTTTCAGCCTGACAAACTATGTATCTGTATGTCAAATATTACCTCAACAGACTATCACTTTTTGAAATTGTTAAGTGAATGAAAATCTTTATGATAATTAGATATAGGAAGATTTGGTATCAGTGCCAATGAGACAACTCTCCATGCATCCAAGTTACACTTTAAAAAAGTAAACAATTAAAGGTATGGTCTTCAACACAGATAGTGGCTCACACCGAACTGCAAGCTATAACGGTCAAAGGATCCTAAAATTGTTTTAGTGTTCAACCATTCAAACTGGAAAACCAACGGTCTAATATATATATATATATAACGCAATCATAAGTTTGAACGTAGTTTTCAATTTAGACTCGTATATATATATATATATATATTAAAAAAACGAGAAACACTTTTGAACCGTATAAACAAACGACAACTGACTTAACATCAGATTCCTGATTTAGGACAGGTACAAACAAATGCAGCGGAAGTTAAAGTTTAAATGATACCAAATCTTCTTCCTTATCTAAAACAACAATTTAAAACTACATAATAGAAAACACATTATAAAATATCATTTGGAATGGCACATCTATATTTTTGATAAATATAACACTGTGACTATAACTATCTATATTATTGAATGATAAAGTTGAAATTTGGTGTCGCGTTTACTTCTTTCACATAAAGTTCACGAATATTGTTTTATTTTAAAGAGGAGTAAAGGCCAGCGCAGTTTATTGTGTGTTCATTGCAAGATCTTTTGGGGGTATTTGGGGGTTAAAATCGGATAACGACCAGTTCAGATCGACTGTCCTTCATGAAATTTACGTGCCATCTGTTCTGCTCTGTACATTTACTTTTCACCGTTATATATCGAAGCACTCCCACTTGGAATATAAATATTTACACATATATTTAAGGTATGTCGGGGTGCTTCAGTTTTAAAAATTTAATATTCAGGTAAGACTGTGAATATTAAAAACAAATGTTTTAAAGTATGTGTTATCATTTCCGACATTGCACGTCTGCTCGGCAAAATTAAGGTTTATTTCGTAGCAGATACGGTAACTGATATTAAGCTTTCACTGAAACACTTTGTGATCTTTTTTTCTTATAGATTTAATTTAAAGGGGGTGCAAAAAAATATTGTTCTGAGGAACATGCTGCAAAGGAATTTTTTGGTAAGTTAGCACAAATAACATTCAGTCATCATTTCCGCTTTGTCTGCAAGTATTAAGGTCTACTCAGTAAAATGTAAATCATAAAGAGTGGTGATTACTTCAGTTATAGACCAATACCTACAGAAACCTCTGACATGTGACTGTTCCCGCTCGGCTTACAATTACAGCCCCTCTAGTCATGTTATTACTGGGGATCTAAACATAATTCAACATGAAAATCTCCGAAAGGTGATTTCTGGTGGCCCTAAGTTTAGAGAACCCCAACACATCAATTGGAACCATAACTTATAAAATAATTATGGATTCCATTGAGAACTATGCCAGAGCCTGGGCTAAACGAGAAGAAGTTCAACTGGACACTTTGTCAAAATGGGTCAAAACAATCAGGTCTCTGATAAAACGTTGCATTCAATAGTTGAAAAACTGTGTGAATGATGACAAGGAGGCTGTAAAATGTCTATCATTTCTTCAAGATAAGTATGTTGTTCCTGCGGACAAATCTTTAAATAGTATTGTCTTTATATGTAAATCGTATTACTACGAGTGTCTTATAAAAGAATTAGGAATAAATGAGCACTCAGGTAATCCCACATACAAAAACATAGAATTTGACAAGGATGAGATTTTGGCGAATCATAAATCCTTCATGGCTTTTATGAACATTGCATTGAAAAACAAATCGGAGGACTTACCTTTTGTTGTATTGGATACCTAAACTTCACAAAATTCCGTACAGTACAAACAACGGTACATTGCCGGCTCATCTGCTTGTTCTACTAAATAATTGTCCATTAGATTGACTAAAATTATGTCAGCAGTTAAAGAGGGTCTTCAGAATTACTGTGAAACTGTTTACTCACGTAGTGGTATTAACCATATGTGGATTCTTTAAAACTCTAAAGAACTTCTGGATAATTTTAAATCTCGGTCTTTTTCTAAAATTAGTTAGTCTAAAATTTTATTTTTCAACCTTGTATACTACCATTCCTCATGTGAAATTGAAAAACCGTCTAAAAGAACTAATCCACAATGCTTTTCATCATAAAAATGGTAGCATACACTATAAATTTATCACTTTGGGATACCATAAGGCATATTTTGTTAATAAGGAACAAAATGTTAAAAAATACTACACAGAGGAACAAGTGATCAGTATTCTGGAGTTTCTTATTGACAACATATTTGTAGAATTTGGAGGTAGACTTTTTCAACAAATTGTCGGCATTCCTATGGGAACGAACTGTGCGCCTCACCTTGCTGACCTCCTCTTATTTTCATATAAATTGGAGTTCCTTCAGACACTTGTCAAAAACAAGAAGATCAAAGAAGCCATATTATTTAATTTCACTTTCAGATATATTGATGATGTTCTTTCCATTAACAATCCGGACTTTTCTGATTGGATTCTATTAATATACCCACCAGAACTAGAAATAAAAGAGACCACAGACACGGCTTCCTCCGCCTTATTTTCAGACTTATACCTCAAATTTGACATACACATTCATCTCAGTACCAGAATCTATGACAAACGAGACGATTTTAATTTTGAAATTATAAATTTCCCCCACCTTACTAGTAATATACCAACTTCACCACCATATGGAATATACATTTCCCAACTTATTAGGTATTCTAGAGCTTGCAGCTCCTGTTCAGACTTTGTAAAACGTCACCAGTGTCTGAGCAGAAAGTTGATGAACCAGGGGTATGTCAAAATACGTCTCGTCCTTTTTCTAAAAAAAGGTTCATCGGAAGATTCCCAAAACTTGTTGATAAATATTCCGTATCAACTTCACAAATAATACAAGATGGTCTTGAAGTATATATTTTGCGTACTGACGTTGGTTATCATCTTTATAACATGTTATAGTATTATTTTATTTGTCTTTATTAATTTTACTTGTACTGTTAAGTCAGTTTTTCAAGATATTCTTTTGAAGTGACTCTGTGTTTATGTTAAACATCATACTTTGAACGACAAAATCATTGCATTTAATAATATTACTTTTACTTATGGACCATGGCATACCATGAATGACAAAACTATTTTATTCAATTACACTACTTTTTCTGTTAAGTCTGTTTTTTATATACTTTTGACGTGTAAATGTATCCCGCCATACTTTTAACCACACTATTATTTTATTTATTATTTTTACTTTCTGTTAAGTCTGTTTTTTGTTAAATCTATTTTACGTGATTCTGCTTGTATGTATGCCGTCATACTTTGAACGACAAAATTATTTTTATGTCTACCTGTGCGAATTTCATACGCTCAATTTTACACCAGTACTGAAAACCTTCTATCCTTTTGCGGTAGACTTTACATAGATAAATTAAGTCGTATAAGAAAAGCAAAATGAGTATGTGAAATTTGATTAATGCCTTTTTGTGCTTCTTCGTTATATGTGTTGTTATATAATGATATTAAGATGATAACACAATATTGACTTCTGTACCCCTTTTTTTGACATTTTTACTCTTTGAGTATGTTTGTTTTGTTCATGCATCGTTGACAATGTAATGGAATTTGATGCGACTGTCATACAAGTGAGAGGTTTAGCTAGCTATAAATCCAGGTTCAATCCACCATTTTTTACATTAGAAAATGCCTGTACCAAGTCAGGAATATGACAGTTGTTATCCATTCGTTTGATGTGTTTGGACTTTTGATTTTGCCTTTTGATTTTTGATTTTCCTTTTTGAATTTTACTCGGAGTTCAGTATTTCTGTGTTTTTACTTATAGAAAATGGGTACAGAAGTGCGGTTGGAATGTAAGCCCCATACATTTATTAACGCATACAATTTATGTGAATTGAATTTTCACTGAAATACTTTGTGATACACATTCTCTTGACGCTTTCAGCACTTAAATAAATAACGTAAATAAGATAAAGCACGGAAATGCATAATAATGTGCCAGAGCATGACTTCACATATCTTGTTTGGATGGCTTCCTGCAGATGTCTTACAAAATTGTATAACGAAAATCGGTCATAGTTCATTTATTTCAAGTTTCTCCATAGTCAGAAAAACAAATGTTTCTTAAAACACACGTAAAATTGGTAAAGTCTTGATTTTTACCCCTTTAGGTATAATGGATTGATTCATATGGTATTATATAAACCAACTCAAATTAAGGCAACAGCAGTTTACCGTTGTTTAAAACTCATAAATCCATGGACAAAAAAACAAAATCGGAGTAACAAACTAAAACTGAGGGAAACGTTACAAATATAAGAAGAGAACAATGCCACAACATAAAAATGTAACACACACAGAAACAGAGTAAGCTTTAGACAAAATCCGATGAGAATAACAAATATAACATCAAAACCAAATATACGAATAAAGACAGAGAAACTCTGTTAGTTTTATGTGGACCATTTAAGGGTAAACTTTAAGGATTGTACAAATGTATATTCCAACTGGTGTATTTAGTGATTACAAAGGATATAAATTAGTGTTTGGATTTATATTTGAATATTTGGAATAGTGATTGTACAGTGAAAGTACAAGATATATACTTGCTTGTGTTGCAAGTTTTTTATTGAGAATACAAGGTGTATATTGCTAGTGTTGCCAGTTGTTATATTGTGGAAGTGTATTTGTGAGAATACAAGGTGTATACGTGATGGTGTTGAAATTTGTTATATTGTGGAAGTGTATTTGTGAGAATACAAGGTGTATACTTGCTGCTGTTGCAAGTTGTTATATAGTGGAAGTGAAAGCGCATTGTGTTTAATCTTACCAGTTTGGAATATATTCATTTTGTTCGGATTCATAGAGATAATTAGTGTATGAATTGAGCTGGCTTCATACAAATTCCTTGTGCATCGAAGTATTGTACAAGTGTCATTGTGTCATAATTGTGTTATTGTGGTTGAATGAACATTCTCAAGGTGATGGTGGTGGATATTGTTAATAAATGGAGTATATATGTGCTAATGTGTACATACATCAATGTACATTTTGTGTGATATTTATCTCATGCGTGTTGCATAGTAATCCATTGGTGACATTGTGTAGATAAGTGTCTAATGCATGTTGCATAGTGATAAATTAGTGACATTGTGAATAATCAGTCCTAACACATGTTGCATAGTAACATTGTGTATATATTCTGTTATAAGACATTGGTTGTTTTTACATTGTGAATGAGAAACTTCACATTGTAATTTAATTCACGTGCATTATGTGGTGCATATATTTGACATTGAGAGTTCATTTAAGGGTGAAATAACAGACAACTTTCGAGTTCGATGAATTTCTGTCAAAAAATGGTTTTAGTCATTCGTGCATTTAGGGGCATCGTCATTTCCATTCCAATGTTAAGCGAGTGGTTGGAAAATTATAATTCTATATTGCACTATGTATTCGGCAAACTAAATTCTAATAATTGACAATCAGCACTGCTGTCATTAGGGAATTGTGCTTAAGTATTTACAAAACAAAAGTTATTTCTAGTGTATCCTGCACAATGACGATCACTAAGAAGCTTGATGAACGTTGATAATGCAGGGATACAGGCAATCCCCTCTATCTTGTAAATGACATCACAAAGGCGCGCCTAATTGAAGAGGTTTTTTTCGGTGACGGATGAACTCGAAAGAGGTCTATTGTTTTGAATAGGACAACTTGTTGTGGTGCAAATTTAAGTTGAACACATTAAAGCCTGATTTATTCAGATACAGATCCATTTATCGCCCTTTAAACGTTAAAATTGTTTGCCAATCCTCGACTTCAAAGAACTTTTTTGGTAACTAATATGACTAACAAACACATTTTATGGTCCTAAATCTTCGTGTAATGTTGGCAAAAAGTAAAATCACAAAAATACTGAACTCAGTGGAAAATCAATCTGGAAAGTCCATAATCACACGGCAATATCAAACAACAAAACGCATCAAAAACGAATGGACAAGAACTGTCATATTCCTGAGGACCTTAGTAGTCTATACGATTATTTACCTTTAAAATTTGAAAGTGATAATTAGAACTCTTATTGTGATGATTGTTGAAGACTTTTTCTTTTGTCGGCTTTATCTCCAATTTAAGGTTTATCATAACAAAGTGACAAAAATGGCTGTTATTAATCATTAAGGACTTTTCTCTTATTTGACTGTGTATTTTTTTCTGAAAGTGTTAACCTTTTTTTTTAATTGGGGGTTTCAAAACTAAAAATGAATAGATGCAAATTTACACAGCAAGTTCTCCTTTATGAATCGCTGATGTCTCATGTTTTTCGACTATATCCTTGATTTCTTTTATCTAATGTTTCTTGTCAATCGTTTGTTTAATAAAGAAGTCAATAATTCAGTACATCTACTTTCTCGACATGTCACAGGATAATATAATGATACACGTCGATGCTAAGATATGTCAGCTGCAACGATTTACGTATTTGCAATCTAGTGTTTAAATAAAAACAGGCAAAACTACAAATGAACTGCGGGGATATTAAAATTGGAGTCACTTTTAAAATGGAAACATCAAAAGCTCAAACACATCAAACGAGTAGAAAACAACTGTCATGTTCCTGACTTGATTCAGGCTTTTCTTTAGGTGAAACACTTCTTTCATAAACAACATCGAATACATGTCTATGTATAGTCTACTGATTGCATGTATTCCTGAACGCGTGTGTTTATCTGTTGATCTGTTCAAAAACCGCACAGAAATAATTAACGTTAATCGAACTTCTAGGCTAACCTCCTATTGCAATTTTTATTATTACAAATTGCCTATCAGGTGTTGCAAAAATAACAATAAACCGATAGGTGCAATACCTGCGTCACACATCAGCGAAAAAATACGACTTATGGTGTGTTTTCGGTGTGCGAGAAGCGTACCTAAGCCTTTACGTTTGCGTATGTCAGGCGTTTGTCAAACGTAGATGGAATGCACGCTGCGAAGGAAACAGTTTCTTAAACGTATTTCAGACGCGTCCCGGTCGTATTTAGAAAGATAATCCCTGCTTTCGGCGTGTCTGGGACGTTTAATAATGGTGTGTTTGTTATACCGGCGTTACATATCAGAGTATAGCTCCGACATACGCCGAGCGTGTTTAAAAATTAAAGTAATGTAAGATGCCAATACGCTAGTAATTTTGGATATCTATTAGTATTATGATGATGCTTTTGCAAACTGGTTTCTTTTCGCCAACGTATGACGCCGGCATTACAAACACACCTACATACGTTGAATTAAGTCGGACGATCTTGAAGGGTATACAACGTGCCCTAAACGTGTCTCAGACTTAACTGTAGAGTTTTAACATGCTTGAAGAGTATGTTTTACGTGCGTGTAGCGTACAGGTAAACGCTAGACAAATGCTTGAGCTGAATGATTTTTTTATACAGCATACAGATTTTCTGGAGTTATAGCGTCCACCAAGCGTATACCTTTGCATTTCGACGAACTTCAAATTTATGCAACGCGTGTTTAACAATTGCTTAGCATTTCTCTGGCGTGCAACTAACGTATACGAACTTTGTCAATTTTCTCTGTACGTCTGGTGCACGCTGGTCTATAAACCAATGTGTGACGCCGACGTATTAAATAAAGTAAATTCTATCTACTAGTATTATGATGATACTTTTGATCAAACTGGTTTCTTTGTGATATTCGGTGATTAATCAGGTATATTCTCTATTTAGGGGACAGCAGTTAATCGATGTCCGAATATTTAAATCAATTTGAATGATATAAATCAAGTAATTAAACCAAAATCGAGACTCGGGCAAGATTGGAAACATGTCAATTTCATGATATTTGGTTTTAACAAAAGGCATGTGATTCCGAAAATAAATTTGATGGCATTCACATATTTTCATGACTTGCTGTATACATTTTGAGGATAAAAAAACAATATATGCTAAATTGATTGATGTCAATACTTGATTGTTAATATCAGGTCAAGATGAACATATTAAATGTATTAAACAGAAAACATTGACGTGACATTATCTATGGGATCTTTTAAACATACTCGCTAACACAAATGAGAAGAATTATAAAGCAGTAGTTATTAATCTAAGAGGTAAGTCATTAACTTTTATTGGATTTGAATTTGAAAAGTGTCACTATTTAAATCATTTCAGCAGTCCTACCTTACATTTAATCTTTTCATCATGAATTACTGGTATATTTGAATTTGAAAGATGTAAATTAACTTATCAAATGTAAGATAATTGAGTTAGTTATATTACTTATGACCGCCGCTATGTTTTTTTTTATCTAGTCCAGCAAGCCATAGTAGGTTTTCAAAAATAACTAAAATCTCTTCTTGAGTAACCTGAAGGTTTTTTGCAGACATGTGATGTAAAAATAATTAGAAATACGTTAATTTTTATTTCGAGTAGTAATAAAAGCGGAACTTCGAATAATACTACGTAAGAAGCAGTCAGTTAGGCACAAATTTTTAAAGGTAAGTATAACACCGCTGTAGTCAATAACTAGTTTGACAGTAACTTTGTTCATGTCGCTTTTGATTCAACCCATTAGATGAAAATTAGTTGCGCATGCAGTTGTTCAGCTATAAAAAGGTTACAGAATACCAACATTGAAACCATTTAGTTTACTGATTCAATCCACAAAAATCCGTCTCAAACAGCTAAAACGATGATTGAAATATTTTCACCCTATTCGATAAAATCAATCCTACATTTACAAAAATCCAATTGCACGTGCTCGCTATCACTGTATATTGATATTTACGTTTATAAAGGGTTACATGACCGTTGACAGTCTTTGAAGGTTATCTCAATTAAATAGATGGCGTCAAGACTAAAATACAAATACAATGCTTACACATATTATCATGTCCATGCATTGTTATTGCAATGTTTATTTTAGACCTTTTAAAATTCGGATCAACGTAATATGAGAATTTGAGAGAAACCTATGAATATTAAATTGACAGCTATGGATAAAAAAAAATCATGACCTCAAGGTTGTTGAGGACCCAAACACAAACATTGCTGCGTTTTAACCCCAAAATAAATGTTTAGTACAAACATACCTGAACCTGTGCTCAAATGTTCAAATTCAAATGTTCTTTTTTGTTTTAGAATATTGAAAGTTATATAGACAGAAGGTGCTTAAACGAAATTGGGAAATAAATATGAGAATTTCCCTATATGTACGTCTACTGTTTTTTTCATTTTATAATCTTCTGCAGGGACATAAAAAATACATTACAAAATCCAACTAAGTTTTTTTTTATTTTCTGAACGTTAAACAAATTTAAATAACATTTATCAAGGGTGTATCGGGCCTTACAACGTTTCCAGATGCAGAGGTTCGTCTGTAATCAGAGTAGCTTTTTAATTAAAAAAGCAACTATTTTAACCATAGGATCGACATTAAAATTCAAATAGTAAAACATACAATTGTAATTCTTATAAGAATGGCGAATGATAATTACAAGTATTCATATACATAATACTTTAAATCAGTTTGTAAACTGTAAAGATATATTTAAGATTTAATTGCAGATTTTATTTCTTATTTGACACTTTAAATTACTTGGATATTTCCCAAGTTAAAATCGTGTAATCCTTAATACACTATAAGTTTCTTTCAAATTCGAAACATTATTTATTGGATGATACTTATTTGGTGATTTTGTTGACATCAGAATAATTCTTCTAATACCAATGCAGTAAGACAAATATCTACTTAAATTTGTCGATAAAACAAATAAAATTGGAATGGTTTTACCTCAAAATACAATGGCTGTAACAACTCTCTAGTGCGCTAGGTTACATTTAGTCTTGAATCAAATGGAATGCATGGCTTGTAATAAAACCGTTATGAGCGTTTCCGTAAATATGAATACTTGATAACGTTTGAATTGAGGTAGTGTCTTGCTCTAATTGTCAAAGAACCAGTAACACTTACGTCCAGTTTAACTGCGTTCCCCGTCATTGGACGGACAAAAAAATTATCATACTTTTCAAACCTCTCATTTAAATCAATCTAAGTGTTTAAGTCGTCCATAATTTAAAACTAGAAACCTTTGTCAGTTCTGCATTCACATAAACAGTAATTGAATTACAGGAAAATAAAGACAACAGTTGAATACCGCTGTTCAATAGTTACAAATCGATAAGTCGATAACAATTTAGGGTCACAAATCAAAACCGCTTAAAACACGTCATTAACTATAAGAGGAAATTAAAAGAACAACAAAAGCACTCAAGTTCTACAGAATTAAACACCAATTAGACATACAAAACGAACTATTTGAAAACAACGGCCTTATTTCTGACTTGGTATATGCCATTCTAAGAAAAAAAATGGATTCGATCTAATTTTATGGCTAGAAAAACCTCCCCTTTATATGGCAATATTACAAATACCACTAAAATGAAACATCACGCCAATACAAATAAGCGCAATCTCACTTAGGTCAGATAATGCATAAATCAATTATAAAAAAGAAGATAACAATATGTTAACCACAGAATAACCCCCAAAAACTTCCATTAATTAACGACAGTACACCGTTCATCACAATACAAGTACGAACTGTGCGTCACAAGAATGTATCAACACTATAAAAAGTGTAGTCATTCCCAAAGTACAATATGAAATAGGGATTTATTTTGTTATGGTGTTATTTCCTCTATATTCTATCAATTGCAAGAATATCAATATAAAATTGTGTTAGTATAATATACGTATATGTGTAATCATCTGTATTTTCTAACCCCGACGGCTTTACTTCTCAATCAGAACTATTTCAAAAACAAATAAATCTTGTTTATATAACGCTTTAAAGAAAAGCATTCCATTTAGTTGTGCACAATTTCTATCCAAAACAAATTATCATAGTGGTAAAGTTTAGGTTTTCTCTTCCAATTATTGACACAATTGATCATTATGAACATCAGATTACGTGATATTCATCTGCAATTTAAAAGGATTTAGAACTGTGTGTTACACCTAACAAATGTGTTCCTATTCATACATGACTTCAAAACAAAACAAATTGTGCCTTCAATTGGACTTTAAACTATATGTTGTTTCGGACAATTAAGTATTTTTAAATTATAATTCTTAATAGGCTCATTAACTCATTAGAATTACAAATTAAAACTGACACAATTTTGGCAATCAAACATATATTCGTACACAGATTAAAGTTCTATCAATAAATTAATATTTGTATTCGCTGATTTGACAGATTTTGATTTCATGATTACCAGTTACAATAATCGGCCATATAGTAGCAATATAAAACCAATCAAAGAACCGAATTATCGTCTGCAACCTTTAATAAATCTACGACATATGTACGCGTATTCGAGTACTTGCGACGAGATACATGACCTATTTTATTCAAATACTTTTAGTAAGAAATAAACTTCATTAATCTTCAATGTGGTTTTTCTTTTATTTTAGTTCATTTATATATATCGGAGTTTAGTATGTCGTCCATTATCACTAAACTAGTACACATTTTGTCTCGGTTAGAGGATTTTATCGCTGTATGACATACCTATTTGTGTTCTTTTGCGGTTTTCCGTTACTAGTATTTGGTCGGTTTGTTGTTTCTTTGACACAATCCGCATTTCTATTCTTAATTTAATTGAAAATATTTTATCCTTTTGATGATTTTTTTTTTTTAAATAATTTCGTGATTTTTCTTTTTGATATTCACTTTCAGTTTAGTTTTCATAGTTTTTCATACAATAACTACTTTGAAATATGCTTTGCACATTACACTAATTTAGGGGATTTGATTCCAATTTTACCTTTTAAAATTTCTACATGCTTAAATAATTTTAGAATATAAAAGACAAATTCAATCTATTTTAATGAGTAACGATTTTTTTTTTTAATCCATATTTTAATATATGTTGCCTAACTCAATGAAGAATTTTAATTTTGCATACAATCATATACATAAGTAGAACTACTCATAATGGCAAGTAAGACAAAACATTATTAGATACCCAAACTCACCTATTGCTTGTCAAAATTAGAAATTTGAAATACTTAGCAACACCTGTCAAGCACACGTGTGTGTCAATTATGTCCTCACAGACAAAAAACGACTTGATCGTCAATTTTTTTTTAAATATTGTTTGTTCGATTTATTTTGATAATTGAAGATTACCCAGGGCTTAGATTTTGTAAATACAATGCTATATCTTGAAATAACCTGACACTTGCTATCAAACACTACATATGCGACATGGCCACCCTGGTATGAGTTCACAATACCATGAATATGAAGATATACAAAATTAACGATACACAAGTTTAGACTCAAATTTTTCATATCATATAAAATATTAAAACTGTTTAACTGTCAAGAGAAAATCATTCATTTGCAAAGCAAATGCATATGGTTGAATGTAACTGACTAAATTGGTAAGTGATAAAATAACGTGTTATTGAACATAGGGTTCAAATTTATTTTGCGGAAAATGTCGGTCCTTAATTTTGAAGATGCTTATTCAAAAATCTTCAAAAACATTAAAGATTTTTAGCAGATCAAGATAAGACAGAATAATTGTATTAACCAATCATTAACCAAACCAACCAAAAATTTAAGCAACATAATAAAATGAATTACAAAATAAAGCAAAGTAAATGATTAGAATGATTAAAGTACATTTAAACAAAAAACCTAAACAGACAGACCATGATTAGTTTAAAGTTCTTTTTTAATTCTTAAATCGATTTTTAATTATACTGTTTTTGGATGAAAGTACGATTTTTAAAATTACAAAAAATTCAAAAACAAATTGCCTTAGATTAATGATTATGATAAGAAAATAACATTCTGTTAATATTAAACTAGTTGAGCAATTTTTAATAAAAACAATCTCTTTTAGTGAGAATATATATTTTTTTAAATCCTTTCAAGTCATAGAACAATTTAAAGATTAGTAATCTAAAATAATCATGATTACTTTAAAGAAATGTTATATCGTTTCATCGAATTGTAAAATAATCGATTAAATTTAAAAATTCCAAAGTAGTTAACCCGATCCTTTAGAGTACACAATGTATTTTATTCATAAAGGCAACTTTTTGTTAAATTGAAGAAGAAAGACAAATAATTGTCAATAGGTTGATTATAAGCCGATAACACAATCCAAAATAGACAAACAACAGACTGCAACACATTAAAACGAGACCAAAATTTAACATCACGTATCTATTCAAAGCAGAACACTTTTAACTATAAAAGGTTTTACCAAGACAACCAGTAAAGACCTTTTAAACCCAGAAAAACTTTTGGACAGTTCTATTCTTAAATTAATTCAGACAGTTTTCCCTTAGAATTAATTCTGACAGTTTTACCCTAGTATAGAATATTTGACAGTTCTATTTCATAATCTGACAACTCTGTATATATTACTATCATCATTTTTCAACATATGCATAATTCAGGAAAAATCTTGTATGTAAACATTCCCCGCGAAAATGATGTGAACACTCTGTTATACTCAAGCTGTGTAAAGGAGGGACGAAAGACACCAAAGGGACAGTCAAACTCGTAAATCTAAAACAAACTGACAACGCCATGGCTAAAAATGAAAAAGACAAACAGAAAAACAATAGTACACATGACACAACATAGAAAAATAAAGAATAAACAACACGAACCCCACCAAAAACTAGGGGTGATCTCAGGTGCTCCGGAAGGGTAAGCAGATCCTGCTCCACATGCGGCACCCGTCGTGTTGCTTATGTGATTACAAATCCGGTAAAAAGTCTAATTCGGTAGGTCAAATTCATGAAAGGGAAGGGGATTGTAGTTACGACGTAAGGAACATATCCGATATCATTTGTGAAACGGTTATTCCATAACGGTCAACCAACTCGTGATGGTGTAAATGTCTTTCTGAAGAAAACATATATCATTGCTATTTTCTAGCATCACATAAGAAAAGTCACTGGTTGACACCTTATAAGGGTATATTTATAAGATGATTGCTTAACACAAAAATTTAAAACTGGATATATACATCAAAAAAATAACATATGTACTGAACTGTGTCACAGTCCTCGACAAACATATCCATATTATAGAACTAACCATTTAAACTTCCATTTGCAGTGTAGACAGTCGAGTGAAATGTCGGATAGCAGTAGGGACAGCCAGGAATTCCCTCTTTCATCAGGGAGACTGTAAGTAAATCAATCATTTATTTTATATTTCGTCTGATATCATTGACCTAATGTCAATATATGTGTGAATGCTTACATACAAACAGAGAGATTTGTCTTATTAACTTTGATAAATGTAGTACTTGAAGACTCAGAAACATCTTACCGGAAAGCACGAACGGATGCCTTAAGCCTCGGTTACACTTTACATGATAAGACGAACTGACGCCTAACGGATGAAAACAAAAGTTGTCCGTTGATAAAATTGTTATCCGCTGGGAGTCCGTTGACCAAATAAAACGGAAGCTAACGAAAGCATGAAGGACATGCAACTGATATGCAACGTACGAGAAACGGAAACGTACCGGACATAACGGATGTCGAACGTTCATCAAACGTATGAGTACCGCATAAAACGGAAGCGTACCGGATAAAACGGGTGAACAAGATTCAAGCCTCGGTCACACCTTACCGGATAGCTAGAACGGACGCCTAACGGATACCTTTTTTTCAATACTTTCATGTCCGTTAGACGTCCGTTCATATCCGTTGCATGTCCATTCTATCCGGTGGAAAAATTTGAGCCTGTTCAAAACTTTGAACGGACGTCCAACGGATAAAATGTTCGTTGAACGTCCGTTAGGCGTCTGTTTTGTACGGTACTCGTCAGTTTCGTTTCCTTTTTGTATCCGTTACGTGTCCGTTATACATCCGTTAGAGGTCTGGAAGATAAATTCACCAACGAACTTGAAATTCAATACCGGACGTTTAACGGATAAAACGGATGTTGAACGGATGAGAAACGGACTGCTACCGGACGTATAACGGATAAAACGAATGATAAACGGATCTGAAACGGATAAATGACAATTGAAAATTTCGCGTCAGAAATGCCAATTATCATTATGTCAGATTTTTTAAGGTTCATGAATTCTTAAGATTCATAATCGGTCTTAGAGTAAAGGCACATCTTCACAATCAAGCAGCTCTTATTCAGGTCAGACACTGCCCTTGTCGGCATTTTGAAGAACAAACCAAAACCAGAAACACAGAAACATAGTGAATATTTTTGCGATTTACATGTATTGTTATTGTCGCTTTTAATTTTTCCGTATATCTTGTTCATCTGTTTTATCCGTTACGCTTCCGTTAGGTGTCTGTTTTATGCGTTACTTGTCCGTCGGGTATACGTTTGACATCCGTTCTGACCGGTACGTTTCCGTTTCTCGTACGTTGCATATCCGGTGTGTGTGTCCGTTATGCATTCGTTACACGTCCGGTTTATTCGGTCAGTACATCAACGGACTCCTAATGAATAATAATTTGGTCAACGGACAACTTTAATTTTCATCCGTAAGGCATCCGTTCGTTCTATCCGGTAAAGTGTGACCGAGGGTATACACAAAAATTAAAGGCGACAATAAAATATATGTAAATCGCATTAATATTCAAAATGTTTCTGTGTAACTGGTTTTGTTTTGTTCTTCAAATTACATGTATTATTATTGTCGCCTATAATTTTTTCGTATAACTCTTTTATCCGTTTTATCCAGTACACTTCCCTTAAATTTCCGTTTTGTAAGGTACTCTTCCTTTCGATATCCGTTGTGTCCGGTACGTTTCCGTTACTCGTACGTTGCATATCCGGTGTGTATCCGTTATGCATTCGTTACGGACAACGGACTCCCAACGGTGAACAAGTTTGTCAATGGACAACTTTTTTTTCAACCGTCCGTTCGTGCTATCCGGTAAGGTGTGACCGCGGCATTTCTAACTGAAAGATGAATACAAAGACGTTTCAGAAAAATTGTCATGCAAAATTGACAAGAAAAGACGTTGTTTTATAACACTTAGAATTTTGTTTAAGAGCAATCAAATAAATACTTAGCATCAATTTTAACATCGTAGCCACAGCTGTAGTAGTAATATATTTTTTTGTTGCTACAATTGAAGTAAATCTTATATGCATTATATCAAATCCAACAGAATTATAACAATCAACAATAAATATAGCATAGATATATTATTGACATAATTCATTATGCAGTATACTTAATTTTGTAACTAGTATTGAAATATGAATACATAAGTAAAGATTGAATACTATTAAATTGGTATGTCTAGTAATTGAGCTCTGAATCACACCATTAGCATTGAATATTTATACCGTTTATAAACCACTTAACATTCTTTGAGACGTTTCGACATTTTTATCAACACCCTCATTGTTTGTACAACATAAATTATGATTCTTTAAATCCATACAAAGACAATGTCTACGGTTTCATTCTTCCTATATAGTGCATAAGTAAAACTTTGAGTCGTATAAGTATATTTATTATGCAAACTAAATCATGCATCTGTATCTTACTAGCATCTTATATATTGCCACAATTATTTTTAAACTTAAAAGAACAACATAGTCAGACCCAAATATCAAATCTGATCTTTTCCACATGTTGCAATGACACTGTGATAGCGCAACTACAAGAATTAAATAGTCGGAACATTAAAAAGTAATATCTCCGGTGAAGGTTTATCAGAAGGAATGACATAGTTTGACAAAAGATATTGATAGAAAATTGAAAAATCGTTATGATATAAAAATAACCAATCAAAACAATCCCCAATGTCTTCGCAACAACAAATAGATCATGGTTTGGGTGAAGGTTTCAAAGAGATCAAAAAGATCATTATTTTACAAAATCAATCTAATTAAGACCGAGATATAAGCTCAACAACAACATGAATAAAGCAATATCAAATCTGTTTTGCGAAAACAATAGAAAATCGTCCCAACAGCCATATATAGATGGTCTAACCGATCTGCATATCAAATTATTAAAAGTTTATAAGGGTTTAGATATCGGAGAAAATGACACAAAGGGAAAATCGAAATTAGTAGTCAAATTTGCCATAACTGGAGTATGAAGGTATGTCCTTTTTCCAATAAGGATAATAGGCTTTTTTGCAAATAGTTTTAAGAACAACGTCAGGGAATCGAATTTTATGTTCTGCCTTGTTTGATAAAGTATAGATAGTTCAAACTAGGTGCAAAACATCATCACATTGTGTTAATTTGAAACCTTATATTTCATTCTTTCTAAGACAATCATTTCTTTATAACATTTAGAAAATAAGATGAAAAAAGAAAATGATAGTCGTCCAGATGCATACGTATAACGTAATGACTGTTTTAATAATGCTAGTGTAATTATCATTGTGTATGATTCTTAATTGTCTTTGATTCAAATATAAGTATTCATTTACATATTCAGATCTAGATTTTCAGTACTACCTGATATTCCTGAAGGCCTACAGAAAACAAAAGATAACGAAGAAACAAATTCAGAAAGAACATCAGAGAATAAAGATCACAATTTTCACAGGTAATAAAGAGAGAATGCTAGGAATGCTAGGAATTCATGATCGAGTTACAGCTACCAGCAAAAGTTTGATCCCCTTTACGTGTTAAACCCCGCCACATTCTATATATTTGAGCCTTTCATTCAATGATTGTCGTTTGTTGATGCGTTGCATACTTGCAGCCTTACTCTGCGATATGGGCTTTGTTCTTTGTCATTTGGTCTGTTGTGGAGACTTGTCTCATTGACAATCACACGAAATATTCTTTTTAATATGTAAAAAAAATTAATTATTACCATTGAGACAATCAAAATCTTAAAATTACATCATGGAATATGACCTTAGATTTTCTTGACATGAACAAAAAACGGGCACATTTTGTAGCATTTGAACTACTCACAATAAGTGCATCATAGCGTCTTTACTTTGAGGTTCGATTTAAAAAAAAAAAGCTGTGAAGTGTTAGTAATCTTGACATTAAATTTTTTCTTTTTTAAATTTTAGCACATGGTTACAATAAATTTTCTTACAATAATCAGCATTTCTTGTTGACATGAATTATCATTGATATGACAAACATTATGAATTGACGTTTTACAAAACTACTAAGTTTTTTCTACCTCAGGAATAGACTACCTTAGCTGCATTTGGCAAAATATGTAGGATTTTTTTTTACTTTTTTTTTATTCCAGCCACACTGATTAGTCTATTATAAACGCGCCTCTGACGCAAATACAAAATTTCGATCCTGGTATATATATATCATTGACCTTCTAAATACCGTTTCGATCCCTAACATCACTTAATAGACATTTATTGTCGAAATCCGGATCTGGTTTAAATAAAAAGATATTGACACCTTATGTTTGTGGCATACCATCTTGGCCACAAGTTTATATTTTTCTGTTTAGTAAATGCTGGTTATCTTCAAACGCAGAACATTTGGTTCTGCTATGAAAACCGTGAGAGGATTTTCCGGTTGTGCTTGAGTGGAGTAATTTTCACCGGTTCAAAAGGTATATACATTTCAAAATCGCAATTTTTTTTTCGACTGATCTTAATATTGAAAACCGGAGAATGCTATGCTGTGGTGAATATTTAAACGAAGAGATACATGTATCATTTACTGTTTTACGTGGAGTTGAACTCCTACAAAATCAGTTGCCGCATGAGAATTTGCCTAAAAAAGTGACATTTAGATTTTAAAATGGTTCTTTTAACAGACCTACAAGTTCAAATTTACTTTTTATTCGGTCAATGGGTATGAATGTCGTTTTGGGCGGCGTGGACCTTGTCCGCTGTTGAAAGACATCTTAATAAATCTAAAAACCTCATATTTTCATTTTGTCATGCGTGAGGGGATCAGTTCTGATTGAGGACATCGTGAATGCGTGAGGGGACTTGAAATCATATCTTGATATACAAGCTATCGTCGTTGAAAGTTGCCTTAATATAGTTAGATTGTTTATGAAAAAAACAAATCTGTCTGCATCAATAAAAATATTAGATTGAGTTTTGAAATAACAATAACTAACATTGTATTTATATGTAAATCGAATTACTACGAGTGTCTAATAAAAGAATTAGGAATAAATGAGCACTCAGGTAATCCCACAGACAAAAACATAGAATTTGACAAGGATGAGATTTTGGCGAATCATAAGTCCTTCATCGCTTCTATGAACATTGCATTGAACAACAAATCGGAGGACTTACCTGGTTTGTATTGGATAACTAAACTTCACAAAATTCCGTACACACAACGGTAAATTGCCGGCTCATCTGCTTGTTCTACTAAAGAATTGTCCATTAGATTGACTTAAATTCTGTCCGCAGTTAAAGAGTGTCTTCAGATATACTGTGAAACTGTTTACTCACGTAGTGGTATTAACCATATGTGGATTCTTAAAAACTCTAAAGAACTTTTGGATAATTTTAAATCTCGGTCTTTTTCTGAAATTAGTTCTATTAAAACTTTTGATTTTTCAACCTTGTATACAACCATTAATCCCCATGTGAAATTGAAAAACCGTCTAAAAGAAATAATCCACAATGCTTTTCATCACAAAAGTGGTAGCATACGCTATAAATTTATCACTTTGAGATACCATAAGGCATATTTTATTAAAAAGGAACAAAAGGGTAAAACATACTACACAGAGGAACAAGTGATCAGTATGCTGGAGTTTCTTATTGACAACATATTTGTAGAATTTGGAGGTAGACTTTTTCTACAAATTATCGTCATTCTTATGGGAACAAACTGTGCGCCTCTCCTTGCCGACCTCTTCTTATTTTCAAATGAATCGGAGTTCCTTTAGACACCTATCAAAAACAAGAAGATCAAAGAAGCCAGGTTATTTAATTTCACTTTTAGATATATTGATGATGTTCTTTCCATTAACAATCCGAACTTTTCTGATTGGTTTCCATTAAAATACCCACCAGAACTAGATATTAAAGAGACCGCAGATACGGCTTCTTTCGCCTAATTTTTAGACTTATACCTCGAATTTGACATTCAAAGTCATCTTAGTACCAGAATCTATGACAAACGAGACGATTTTAATTTTGAAATTATCAATTTCCCCCACCTTAGTAGTAATATACCAACTTCACCTGCAAATAGAATATACATTTCCCAACTTATTAGGTATTCAGCTCCTATTCAGACTTTGTAAAACGTCACCAGTGTCTGAGCAGAAAGTTGATGAACCAGGGGGTATGTCAAAGAACGTCTCGTCCTTTTTCTAAAAAAAGTTCATCGGAAAATATCCAAAACTTGTTGATAAATATTCGGTATCAACTTCACAAATAATACAAGATGGTCTTGAAGTATAGATTTTGCGTACTGACGTTGGTTATCATCTTAATAGCGTGTTATAGTATTCTTTTATTTGTCTTTATTAATATTGCTTGTATTGTTAAGTCAGTTTTTAGAGATATTCTTTTGAAGTGACTCTGTGGATATGTCAAACATCATACTTTGAACGAC
This sequence comes from Mytilus trossulus, assembly GCF_036588685.1. Taxonomy (NCBI): domain Eukaryota; kingdom Metazoa; phylum Mollusca; class Bivalvia; order Mytilida; family Mytilidae; genus Mytilus; species Mytilus trossulus. Next base: position 38,608,419 of record NC_086379.1, on the reverse strand, counting down.
AAAATTATTTCATTTATCAAAATTACTTTTACTTATGGATCTTGACATAGTCTGAATGACAAAACTATTTTATTCAATTATACTACTTTTTCTGTTTAGTCTGTTTTTTATGATATACATTTGACGTGAAACTGTACTTATGTATCCCGTTATACTTTGAACCACACAATTATTTTATTTATTATTATTACTTTATGTTAAGTCTGTTTTTTTGTTATATCTACTTTACGTGACTCTGCATGTATGTATGCCGTAATACTTTGAACGACAAAACTTTTTTCAAGGTCTACATGTGCAAATTTCAAACGCGCAATTTTACACCAGCACTGAAAACCTTCTATCCTTTACGGGTAGACTTTACATAGATAAATTAAGTCGTATAAGAAAAGCAAAATAAGTATGTTAAATTTGATGTATACCTCTTTTTAAATTCTTCGTTACATTTGTTGTTTTTATAGTGATATTAAGATGATAACATAATATTGACTGCTATACCCCTATTTTTGACATTTTTACTTTTTGAGTATGTTTGTTTTGTTCATGCATCGTTGACAATGTAATGGAATTTGATGCAACTGTCATACAAGTGAGAGGTTTAGCTCGCTATAAAACCATGTTTAAGCCACCATTTTCTACATTAGAAAATGCCTGTACCAAGTCAGGAATATGACAGTTGTTATCCATTCGTTTGATGTGTTTGGACTTTTGAGTTTGCCTTTTGATTTTTGATTTTCCTTTTTGAGTTTTCCTCGGAGTTCAGTATTTTTGTGTTTTTACTTTTCACCAAGTTTTCTTTTTATGAATAAAAGTCTAACCAATAAATTTCAAATATGTCTCCAAATTTGTGGATTTGGGCAAATAAACGGTATAGTTTACTACCACAATTGATAAATGTTATGTCAGTATTACAAATCTAATCCTGAATTCTGTCTATCCTATGTTTGGGATATTGTTTAAGAAATGTCACTCTGTGCGTTTAATTAATATTGTAATTTTTATTGTTAATGATAAATGTTATATCAGTATTGCAAATCTAATCCTGAATTCTGTCTATCCTATTTTGGGGATATTGTTTAAAAAATCATATGTGACGTCACTTTGTGAGTTGATGGTTTTGGCTAACTCGGCTGTGAATTTTTACGTGCTGGTTAAGGTTGTTTTATGTATCCGTTTATATGGTGTAGTTATTCCTTTTTTCGATTTTATCATGTGTATCTATTATATAGTCATTTTATAAAAAATCACTGGTTGCAAAATTATGAATTATTCGAAATAACAAGAATGATCTTATTCCAGGCAGAAACCCTAGCCGTATTATGCACAACTTTTTGGAACTTTTGGTCCTCAATGTACTTGTCTTGGCTTTCGAACTTCTTTTCATCTGAGCGTCACTGGTAAGCCTTGTGTGGACGAAAGACGCGTCTGACGTATAAGTTTTTTTAAACCTGGTACCGTTTTTTAGCTACTATTGGAGTGTTTTTCTGTCCTATATGTTCTCTCATTTATTTTTTATTCTAGTCCTGCATTTTATGTTGTCCTTAAATGATATATTTACCATTGTCGTAGAAGCGGGAGGTTTGGTATGTCACAAAACCGGGTTCATTCTACCATTTTGTCTTAAAATGTCCTGTGCCAGGTCAGGAAAATAGCCATTGTTAAATTGTGTGTGTTAAAGTTTAATGTTCTGTTTCTGTTGTTTCGTAGTTTTCTTCTTATATTTGATGTGTTTCCCTCAGTTAAAGTTTGTAGTTTAAATCAATTTATGAATTTCGAACAGCGGTTTACTACTGTTGCCTTTATTGGAGAGATATTTGCAATTTATTGGTTAGACTGTTAATTCATATTCAAGAAAAATTGTGATGTATTGTATCAATCAAAATATTCAAACAAATATTAAAATTTGTGTTTTCGCTATCCATTCTTTTTGAAATACGCAATACATTTTTTTCAACTTTTGTTTGTAGGTAGTTTCTTGGCAATATTTTTCCTTTTATTGTTCGTAAAACTATCTTCCCACAATGTATTTCAAAATTCTGTCTCACTAATTTTGTTTATGCACACAAATGTGTTTTTTCATGAACAATCAGACCACATTTAAGCAACTTTCAAAGACTCATAGTTTGGATATAATATTATGATTTCACGTCCCCTCACGCATTTACGATGTCCGCAATCAGAACCGATCCCCTCACGCATGACATTATGAAAATATGAGGTTTTTAGATTTATTAAGATGTCGATCAACACCGGACAGCGTACCCGCTTCCCAAAACGACATTCATACCCATTGACCGAATAAAAAGTAAATTTGAACTTGAGGGTCTGTAATTAGAACCATTTCAAAATTTAAATGTCACTTATTTAGGAAAATTCTCGTGCGGCAACTGATTTTGTAGGAGTTCAAATCCACGTACAACAGTAAATGATACATCTATCTCTTTGTTCAAGTATTCACCGCAGCATAGCATTCTCCAATTTTCAATAGTTTAATCAGTGGAATAAGAAAATTGCGATTTAGAAATGTATATACCTTTCGAAGCGGTGACAGTTGCTCCACTAAAGCACTAAAGCACAACCGGAAAATCCTCTCACGGTTTTCATTGCAATCGCCAATGGCAGTCAGCAGGATTAAAGAACATAAGTTGTTCGACCTGTTCGTCAAATGCGGTTTGTTTAAATATACTTTTTTTTTGTCTTTTGAAAAAATGTTGTTCGTGCTGTATTTAGACCCTTCCACAATAAAATTGTTTTACATGCACACGTATAAAAAGTAAAATCCCCAAAATACAGAACTTAGAGGAAAATCAATTCAGAAAGTCCATCATCACATGGCAAAATCAAATAACAAAAAGCGGTTTTTATCCAACGCAATCGTAGGTTTGAACGTAGTTTTTAATTTAAACTTGTATATTTATATATATATACATTATTTTCTGTGACTGTATCTTGTACTAACTTGTAGGGTCCGTTACTATAGATAATTGTGCTAATCTGTAACAATCACGTCTCCATGCCTTATATATCATGTACTGTAGTACGACACTAGATTAAAACTGACCAGGAAAGGTAATACACGGCCACTGAAAGTTTTATTTTTGTGAAGCCCAGGTGGTCGTGTGGTCTTGCGGGACGGCCACAGTGCAGGCAATTTGGGGTCACGATATCTCAGTAGCATGGGTTCGAATGCTGGCAAAGGAAGAACACAGCCATGCATGTATCATCATCATTGCTGGTGATCCGATGGATACATCTGTTGTAGCGTTGTCACTGACTCAGATGTACTTATAAATATAATTCTTTTCTGTGACTGTATCTTGCATTAATTTGTAGGATTCTTACTATAGATAATTGAGCTGATCTGTAACAATCACATTTCAATGCCTTACATATGATCATGTACTGTAGTCCGACGACAGGTTAAAACTGACGAGGAATGGTAACACACGGCCTTCGAAAGCTTTATTTTTGTAAATCCCAGGTGGTCGTGTGGTCTAGCGGAACGGCTACAGTGCAGGCGATATCATAGAAGCATGGGTTCGAATCCCGGCGAGGGAAGACCATGACATTTGCGAAAGAAAATTTACAGATCTAACATTGTTTGGTTGATGTTTAGACAAGTTATATAACAAGTCAAAAAGGGTACCACATCACCATTTAATAACTATAAAATGAACAAATATTAGATATTTCGGATACAAGATACCCTACTTCGGTAATAGCTAGATGTCAAATGAATCATTTCAATATATTCAAATTGAGATTCTATCAAAATCTTGATGTTTATACAATTTAAGCCGAAACCACAGACGCCTGTACAATTTTAAAATTTCCAAACACGGCGCAAAGATTACAACGATACGCCCAATAAAAATAGTTATTTGCGATGTGAACTGGCACAACCCTAAATTTACATATTGTGACAGTTAAGATGTGAAAACTGCATGGAGGGCAGTCCTCAAACCAAAAATTCAAAAATGCCCTAACCGATTCACGTTGGTATGATATTTCAAAATTGACAACGTTAGGTCAATTGCAACAGAAACTACATATGTAAGCCTCCCAAACGAATGGCAGTTAAACAATGATAAGAAAAATAAGTTTTATCTAATAAGGTAAAATAATTGAACGTGGCTAGGTACTTATACATCCATCCGAAATGAACGAAGCCCTGTAATTTAAACTTAATTTGACAAAAATCTTCAATCTGTCAAGCCAGTACAGAAGCCAGAGCTGGGACAGTGTTGTTTATTCTTTGGTTTTCTGTGTTGTGTCATGTATACTATTGTTTGTCTGTTTATCTTTTCCATTTTTATACGCCCGTCAAAATTTTGATGGAACGCATTATGGTATACACATGTCCGGTGTTCGTCCGTCCGTCTGTTTGTCTGTCCGTCTGTCTGTCCGGCGTTAACATGTCGCACTGTAACAAAAGAACGACTTATCCAAATTTCATGAAACTTAATATAGTTGTTTCTTATGATGGTCAAATGATCTGTATCTTTTTGTTGGATATTAGATTTAAATTTTTTGATTTACGGCACTTTGTAACTAAAACAGGGGTGTGTTTATTTCACATATCGCACTGTATCTCAAAAACGATTATTGATTATGGCTTAAAACTTTAAACACTTTTAAGTTATATTAAACTTAATATCTGTATACTTTTTGGTGATGATTAAAAATTTTATTTTTGAGTTATTGAGTATTTTGTAAAAAAAGGGGGAGGCTTTTTTTTTACATGTTGCGCCATATCTCAAAATCGATTTATGATTATTACTACAAACTTTACACATGTCTTTGTTATATTAATCTTAAGATCTATATCCTTTTTGGTGATGATTCAAAATTTCCTTTTTGAGTGATTGATTATTTTGTAAAAAAGGGGGAGGGTTTTTTTACATGTTGTGCCGTATCTCTATAACAATTTATGATTATTGCTTAAAACTTTACACACTTCTTTGTTATATTGATCTAAATATCTGTATACTTTTTGGTGATGATTCAAAAATTTATTTTTGAGTTATTGAGTATTTTGTTAAACAGGGTATTTTTTTTTACATGTCACGCCGTATCTCAAAAATAATTTATGATTATTGCTTAAAACTTTACACACTTCTTTGTTATATTAATCTAAAGATCTGTATTCTTTTTGGTTTTGATTCAAAAGTTTATTTTAGTGATATTTAGTTTTTTTGTACAAAAAACAAACAGGGTGGGGGGTTTCCCGCCGTGTCTCAAAAACTATATATGGTTATTGCTTAAAACTTTCTCAGAAACTATTTATGATTATTGCATATAACTTCAATATAAGACGTCGGGCGTATCATGCGCTCATGGCGTAGCTGTTTATTAGCCATGACGTTTTCAGTTTGTTTTATGAGTGTGACTGTCACTTTGGTATCTTACATCCCTCTTTTATACAGCCTTGTTGGTCAATAAACATATGGCGATGGTTTCCGTACAGTTGTCGATGATACAATCTCATAGAAGCTGGAATTCCGATACCCCAAAGGGCAGATCAATAATTTGCTATCGCCAATGTAAATATAACAGTATGATAAATAAACTCATCATAAATATCAATATTGAAATTTTATATTTACGCCAGACGCACGTCTCGTCTACAAAAGACTCATCATTCACGCTCGATTAAAAAAATGTTAAATAGCCAAAAAAAATGTACGCAGTTGAAGAGCATTTAGGACTGAAAATTCCTAAAAGTTTTGCTATTACAGCTAAGCTCATCTATTCCTGAGGAAAAAGCCTTAGCGTTTCAAACATTTAACACTTTGTTAACAGTAAATTTATAATTATGAATACAGGCATTATAAAAAAACTCAAAGTTAAGCTAGTTAAATAAAACCATCAATCGAAATCGAAAACTGTGTAAGAAGACATACGAATGTTGCTACTTTTTTTCTTTCAGATCTGATATTTCGAAAAAAATCAATCCATATGAAGTACTGGCACAAATTGAAAGCAAGACATATAACAGGTAAACAATATAATATCTCTATCTCTATGTAGCATACTCAGTATAAGACTGCGTCATGCAATCATGGAAATATAATAGCAATGTGCGAAACAAAAGACTGTTTGCCTCTATCATTCATTTGTGTCTAGCCGTTCACAAAACACTGATAACTTGTACATAAAGTTTGAAAAATTTTGATTCATTTAGTACAATATTACAAATTCTATACAACAAATTTATATAAAGGACCAACCGGCGAATTCAATGTTTACCGGATCGTTTAGAAAAGACGATAATGCACAGATAAAACTAAAATATTAGTCTTAAGATTTGCAAAACTATACTTATATGAGTTATAAAGATGATGATTCAGTTAGTACTTTCGGGTGAAATACCACCAAGGCAAAGTACGTCATTCCCGATGCATACGAAAAATAGGTTGAAAAATATATATTCCCCTGAATTTAACAGGTGTAACGAGTTAATCCTTCATTTATTGCAGTAAAATATTTCTGGGTAATAAACCTATATCTCAGGTTTTTCAAACTCTATTTTCATGTGTGCTTTCTATAGCATATTTTGGAAACTTGAGATTATATGATTACTAAAGCTTGTACATATGATGAATAAGGCGGAAAATTTGATTGATTAACTACCAGTGATTGTTATTTAGACAATCCATATTTTTTCGAACAATCTAAAGTTTTGTTAACAAGAAATTTATAAAAATGACCACATTCTTCATATTCATGTCAACTCCGAAGTGCTGACTACTGGGCTGGTGTTACCCTAGGGGACGAAACGTCCATCTGCAGTGGCATCGAAAAGTTCTCAAAGGTACTAGGATTATAATTTAGTACGCAAGACGCGCGTTTCGACTAATTTAGACTCATAAGTTACGCCCATATCAAAATATTTATTTCCCAAACAAGTACAAAGTTGAAAAGCATTAAGGATTCAAATTCCAAAAACTTGTGCCAAAATACGACTCAGATAATGCCTGGGATGAAAAAATCCTTAGATTTTCGAATAATTTATAGTTTTGTAAACAGGAAATTTATGAAAATGACTACATTCTTGATATTCCTGTCAACACCGAAGTGTTGACTACTGGGCTAATGATGCCCTTGGGGACGAAACGTCCACCAGCAATGGTATCGACCAAGTGATAAAAAGTACATTCAGAGGTTTCCCAAACAGAATTTCGTAAGAAGCAGCTTTTATGTTTCTTGTTTCATATAAACAAGAAGCCCTAAATATCATGTGTCGCTCACCTTGGTCTATGCACTTTTATTTATATTTAATGAACTTTCTCCAAATTTTAGACAAAAATAGACTTCATGACACAAACATATTTTTTGTTGAGCATGCATTGCTGCCGAGCACTTTGTTTGTTTTATTTCTTTCCGTATGTTTTGCTGAAGAAGAAAAGCAAAAAGGGTAAAGCACGCCTCATTTCAGGGATGATTTTAATAAAGGTCTATTTGTATCATCTGATGAGTAAAGCCTTTTCAACTGATCGTACCACATCTATTTTTATATTAACAAAGTGTATACTACACTGAATTCACTTCTATGTTTTTGGAAATTGGATACATACGTTTCGTATAAAGAATGGTAAAAAAAATAGGTTTATGAAATATATAGAGACGTACACGTAGGGACCAGATTCACCACTGAGGAGAATAAAATATATAGAGGCGTGCACGTTGGACCAGATTCACCACTGAGGAGAATAAAATATATAGAGACGTACACATTGGGACCAGATTCACCACTGAGGAGAATATAATATAAAGAGACGTCATCTGATGTGTAAAGCCTTTTCAACTGATCGTACCACATCTTTTTTATATTAACAAAGTGTATACTACACTGAATTCACTTCTATGTTTTTGGAAATTGGATACATACGTTTCGTATAAAGAATGGTAAAAAAAATAGATTTATGAAATATATAGAGACGTACACGTAGGGACCAGATTCACCACTGAGGAGAATAAAATATATAGAGGCGTGCACGTTGGACCAGATTCACCACTGAGGATAATAAAATATATAGAGACGTACACGTTGGGACCAGATTCACCACTGAGGAGAATATAATATAAAGAGACGTCATCTGATGAGTAAATCCTTTTCAACTGATCGTACCACATCTTTTTTTATATTAACAAAGTGTATACTACACTGAATTCACTTCTATGTTTTTGGAAATTGGATACATACGTTTCGTTTAAAGAATGGTAAAAAAAATAGATTTATGAAATATATAAAGACGTACACGTAGGGACCAGATTCACCACTGAGGAGAATAAAATATATAGAGGCGTACACGTTGGACCAGATTCACCACTGAGGAGAATAAAATATATAGAGACGTACACGTTGGGACCAGATTCACCACTGAGGAGAATAAAATATAAAGAGACGTACACGAATGGACCAGATTCATCACTAAGGAGAATAAAATATTAAGAGACGTACACGTAAGCATCAGATTAACAACTGAGGAGAATAAAATAGAAAGAGACGTACACGTAGGGACCAGATTCACCACTAAGGAGAATAAAATATAAAGAGACGTACCACGTAGGGACCAGATTCACCACTAAGGAGAATAAATATAAAGAGACGTACCACGTAGGGACCAGATTCACCACTCAGGAGAATAAATATAAAGGGACGTACACGTAGGGACCAGATTCACCACTAAGGAGAATAAAATATAAAGAGACGTACACAAAGGGACCATATTGCTTAATTTTGGCCAAACATTTTGTAGAAGTTAAATTAAACACTGTAGCCAAAATAAGATAAGGCTACAGTGACGGTGTTTCTACAATTTTGTAAGTACGTCTAAGGGAGCTGCCATTTGATTTTTATGGGGGGGGGGGGGGGGGGCTAGGATGAAAAATGTTGTCCTGCATTTTTTTAAGCTGTAATCTCTGTCCTGCATTTTTATTTTTCACTCTGTTCGGTCCTGCCTTTTTTTTTAGTTTATTCTGACTTATATTTTTGCAAGTGTCTCATCCTGCCTTTTTTTTTCTCAAAACTCCTGTCCTGCCTATTTTTTTCAAATTTCATACGGAAATGTTGTTAACACAACTCGTCTAAACATCAACCTAACAATGTTAGATCTGTAAATTTGCTTTCGCAAATTTTTTGTTCTTCCTTTGCCGGGATTCGAACCCATGCTACTGCGATATCGTGACCCCTAATCGCCTCCACTGCAACCGTTCCGCTAGACCACACGATCACCTGGGCTTCACAAAAGTAAAGCTTTCGGTGGCCGTGTGTTACCTTTCCTCGTCAGTTTTAATCTAGCGGCGTACTACAGAACATGATATATAAGGCATGGAGAAGTTATTGTTACAGATCAGCTCAATTATCTATAGTAAAGGATCCTACAAATTAATGCAAGATACAGTAACAGAAAATAGTTATATTTATAAGTACGTCTGAGTCAGTGACAACTCTACAACAGATTTATCCATCGGATCACCAGCAATGATGGTGAAACATGGCTGTGTACATGATATATATATATATATTAAAACTTTTAAATTCGCAAACTATATTTCACATCAAATAGTAATAGTTCGTTGAAACATTGTCCCTCACTCATTCAAAATTTGAATAAGAACATTTTAATTGGATCAATGAAAAGTATAAGTTCTAATTCAGTCTTGCTTTTCATTTAGGTTATATGGTCAAATGTTTTGAATTGTTGTGTGATTTTACGTAATGTCGGACAAATTTGAATACGAGTGTAAATATGTATATTCCTTTACCTTTGTCAGCTCTAAACTTCTTAAATTATATCAGTCTAAATCACAGGGTTATAATCATTTGGCCTAGAAAAAAATATATCATTTAACCGTTAAGTTCATTAACGCACTTTTCTGGATTTACCTTTATTATACCACCAATGCTTATGTTAAAAACCCAAGGATTTTACCAAAAACTAAACATAAGGGTCTTTGTTTATATTTTTTTGTTTCAATTTCAGTTCACATTCCTCTCTTGGATATTTTAAAGTTGAGTTTCCAGGTATGTATTGGTAGTTGTTTAGCCTTTTTTCATCATTTCCGAAATTTTATGGTAAATACGTCTTACGTCAACAATATGGTCGAAACTATCACACGGTGGTAAAATAAACCAAAACTTTATGAGAATTATCAAAAGATTTCTAAACATTAGAAATAATAAATTTGCAATCCCTTTAAAAAAAATATTTTATTATATCAGGGAAGACCGGTATCACTTGATAAAATGCATCATCATTTCGATTGTATTTATATTTAGACGAAGTCTTCTGAATAAATAATTAGATGACCCACATAGGGAAGACCAGTATAAATAAATAGCCAACACATTAAGTTGAATGTTTCTAGGTCTGTTTGATTTCATATTGTAGGTTGAAAAGTATGTATAAGAATGATTTTTATGGATCAAATCAGTCATTCATATGGTTTATCATTGTTGTATGACCATTCTTTTTATTTTTATAGCTGCAACTATGCGTAACTTCTCTCCAGCTAAGGTGTTGAGTTGAAGGTCATATAACTACAAATAATATAACGTCGAACTATTCACTTGCAAGAGAATAATTTCCCTACGTTTTTGTTACTCAACGCTCTTCAACCTACATTTTTGTTACTCAATGCTCTTCAAAAAGGGACAAAAGATACCAAAGGGACAGTCAAACTCGTAAATCTAAAACAAACTGACAACGCCATGGCTAAAAATGAAAAAAAACAAACAGAAAAACAATAGTACACATGACTTTGTACTTTATTTGGCCTTTTCAAGATTTTTTTTTATTCGAGCGTTACTGGTGGTTCTTTTGTAGAGGAAACGCTTGTCTGAAGTATATATGACATCTATGATGAGTTTGTTGACCAGCTATTTTTTTAGCTTAATTTGACATAATTGAACCAAAAATTTGCTGCATAAGGTAAAATATCCTTTCACTTTATCACTAACAATTATAAAAATAAAAGCATATTTTAATAAACAAAATTTGTATCTATTTGCTTCTGTTTTTAAGGGGAAAATTGTGTCATCAGACTTGTTGTTTCACTACGTGTTATGACATATTTTCTATTAAATAAACAGAGAAAATGTATCGTAATCTGAATAACAAACTAATCATAGATACCAAGATTGAAATTTTATATTTCCATCTGAGGTGCGTTTCGTTTACAGAAGACTCATTTATGAAGCTCGAATCCAAAAACAAGGTTTTACAAAAAAGCCAAATTAAGTACGAAGTTGAAGAGCATTGTTGACCAAAATTCCTAAAATTTGGCCAAAAACAGCCAAGGTAATATATTCCTGAAGTAGAAAGCCTTAGTATTTCAAAAATAGTTAATTTATAAATATGATCATATCAATGATAATTCATGTCAGTACAGAAGTGCTGACAACTCGGCTGGTGATACCCTCGTAAATACAATAGATTGTTTACTAAATAATAATATTTCAATTGATATGAAAATGTAGCTCTGATAAAATGATTTTTAAAAAAAACACGCTTTTTCCTGCTATGATATAAATTTAAAAAATTCAAAAAAAGGTTAGTTTGAAATCAATATTTATTTCATGAAGTATGATTTATTTCATGTGGATTATAATTCGTACATTATACTTTCAAAAATTAGTATTACATTAATCAATGAAAAGTTTATCAATTGCTTACGCTTGTTTATAAATATGAAGCGTTCAGCACACAAAGCATTCTAGACGTCGACACTTTTGCATGCGTATAAAAAAAATCAATTCTTAGTCATTTTTGTACTTACCTGGCTAAAAGACGTAACAAAGAATCAATTTAATGTTTACTTATGTTTTAATCGTTTCGCAACAATAATAAACATATATGTTCCTTTCAGATAGCGATACAAAATTTGATGATAGTTCAAGTGGTAGGATGACGTCAACAGTTCAGTATATAAAACAGTTATTGCATGACAACGACACCATACTGCTCGTTGGTGTGCCTGGTTCAGGAAAAACTACACTTGGAAGGCAACTGCTTCAATGTCTAAAAACTGATTATAAACCTGTGCAGGTTTTTTCTGTAACACAATTGGTTCAAATGGTAAAGTTTGATGACAATCAATTCATCTTTTTCGATGATGCATTCGGGAGAGATAAGTCGGATTTCGACATAACATAATGGAAAACTCTTTCTTGTACGTGGAAAGAAAAAGTAAATAAAAAGAAAAGAGATTCCAAATCAACAAAATTAATTTTATCTACCAGGAAAGAGCGCTTACCGTATACCATACCAGTTGCTTCATTTCTTGTTGATATGAGCAACGACAGTATATTCGGACACGAAGATAAGAAAATGTTGATAGAAAATACAAAAAATATAAATAAAACAGAAATAGATAATTTAATTTACCATTTTGATGAAGAGACCAGTAATGAGATTGGTTTTCCTCTATGCTCATATCTTTATACATTTTTTTCTCTAGATGCTTCGGAGTTTTTTGCTGATCCATTAAAGTTCTTGTTAAGCAGTTATCAAAATTTTATTTCTGAATCAGAAATGGCAGATTGCATTTCGAACATTTTGGTTTTCAATGCTGGCACTTTTAGAATTGATGCAAAATTGAACATAAATACCAAGGAGATAATCAATAAAATTACAACAGTAAATGATGTTTTAACATTTTCTAATAGTGTGATGAGACCATTTCTAAATATAATTAATGAGAACGTTATTCAATTTATTCATCCTGTTCTATTAACTGCCGCCGAAATTCATATGTATAACATTGATCAACAGAAAGGATTGGAGAATATGTCAATTAAAACAATTAACAAATATATACAGCTCAAGGGAAAATTATCAAAGAAAAAACTGTTGGGCACTTTGGAAGTGAACTATCTCTCTAGTGACAATTTGTGTCTGTTAGCTAAAAAACTGTTAAGCGAAGTTTTCGATGGAAATATTCGTGATGTATGTTCTCATCCATTTTTAAAAACACCAAAGTTTATTCAGGATTTCCAAGATGCTTTGCAGAAACAATATTGCAATAATGAAGCTAAAATGATTCAGATCTTGAACGAATTATTTACTGTCGTAGATGATATTTATTGTGATGGCATTTTATTTTGGTCTGCACACTATGGAAATACAAAATTCTGCGAGATGCTTCTCAGACATTTTGTGCGTTGTCGTAAGCGTGAAAAGTTATCATTGAATATGTTATCAAGGGCGTTAATAGGAGCTTGTTTAAATAACACGTCACTGATTCTGGTTATACAATTAAACAAATATGGTGCTGACATAAGTTATTGTGATGCTTGTTTTAAATCAAGTGCGCCAACCGTCAAGTTTGAAGTTATAGATGACTTTCATTTTTGTCCGCTTCAAGCCGCCATGCAGTCCGGTAATTTGCAATCCTTTAAATACCTTTTAACAAAGGGTGCTATTATCAGTCATTCTAAATGGATTCACTGGGAATTGTTATGCAAACTTGCTGAAGTGTCGAAAATATTAACTGGTTCGTTTGATTTTGTTTTAGCGCTAGAAGAAACGTTTTCTAAACGCAATAACCTTGATATCTTAAGTAAACGACAAATAGACGATCAAGGTATATATTCAACTTTCAAAGCAATGTTTAAAGACATTTATGATCCAAGTAATATAAACGATATATTTTTCACATTTGTACGTCATAGTTTCATAAATCAAGCTATATGTGCAGTTTTTAATTCTTGTGGATTAGATATAACGTATTGTGATAGGAAAAAACGCAACGCAATAAATGTTTTATTATCCAAATATAAAGAAGATCCGCAACGCATTCCGTTAAACGAGGTATCTTGTCTTCAGAGTCTCATTAAAATTGGTTTAGATCCAAACAATACAGCAGTTGATGGAACATTTCCTCTTTGTCTTGCAATTGGAAAGAAGTCTACTAACATTAAAGTGATAAATATGTTACTTCAAGCAGGAGCAAGTGTTGATAATCGTACCCTTGACGGACTTACACCACTTCACGTGTGTATTAAATCATGCATGTCTCTTGAACAAAAGTTGTCTTTAATATCCCTTTTACTTGAATATGGTGCAAAACGAGATGAAACAGACTTGAGAAATAAAACGTATGCTCAAATTATATTTGAACAACTACCAATACAAAGTAATCTTCTATTAAAGTTGTCAGACTGGCCTCTGCACGACTGCTTATGTAGTAGACTAAGTGATACTGAAAAGATAAAAATAATTAAGGAATTAGTCTCAAATGAAATAGATGTGAACAACAGAGATCAACAAAATCAAACTCCTCTCGCCTTATCAGCTTGCATGTTAAACAATATATCGCTAACAAAGGCGATTTTATCATTAGGTGGGGATGCTAATATTCTTTACGAAGATAGCTGTTCACTAATACAAAAAATACTGTTCAGTCGACATGCAAATGTTGAAGGTGTTTTTAATGTGCTGGTTGAGCGTTGTGAAAACATTTATCATGCAAACGAAGAAGGCGATACCGCATTACTAACGGCTTTGAGGTCCAAAAGAAATCGTTATCGTGAAATAAAAACTTTATTGAATATGACAATGAATGATTTAACAGAACTTGAAACGGAAAATAAAAACCAACAATCTGTTTTGCATCTTGCTACAGCTTCCAATGCCTTATCTGACACGGAAACATGTGATATTTGTAACACATATATTTCTGTTTGTGGAAAAGTTGATGACCGAGACATTTTTGACAAAACTGCTTTGGAGTATGCATCACTTTGTTCAAATCAGCGCACTAAAAGTATGTGTCTGCTACTTCAACATTCGAATATATTTGAAATAGGGAGCAGCATTATCCTTAATCTAATACAAAACAGACATATGTCTAACGAGATATCTAAAATGCTATTCAATGCAAAGTACTATGATTATATTGTTCAAGAAGACGAATATATACTTCACAAATTAGCATCTACATGTCCTGTAACCGTGTCCCAAATTAGTCTACCATTACGACACCTCTGTGAATCCGGCATTGATATTGACTTACCGGACCTGAATGGAAATACACCTTTAATCAAATCATGCTGTTCAACGATCAACGTAGGATTGTCCATGGAGTTAATAAAAAGGGGAGCAGATGTAAATTTACAAAATGCAGATGGGAATACAGCTTTACATGAATGTATTTTGTCGTCCTCTCCGGACCCTGTATTAAATCTTATTTGCAAGTTGTTTGTGAACAATAACTTCAACTTAAGTATGAGAAACCGTGATGGTCTCTCTGTTTTTCATTTGCTAGTAGAAAATTTGTTAATTGAACGATCTGAAACGTTTAATACTATTTTAAAGGCGACAAATGACATCAATTTAACAGATCCAAAAGGAAATACTGTATTACATAAAATAATAATGCTTAGTGAAAATGACATAAATGTGAGTTCATGGGTTGCGGAAGTTCTGAAATCATCGGATAATGTTGATACAGAAATAAAAGGAAGTAATGGTAGAACAGTTCTGAACATGGCATGCTCATATTCCAAATCTAGTAGATTTAGCACAATTTTAGTATTGTTGAATTGCGATGTCGATGTCAATTCAAGAGATAAATTTGGAAATACGCCGATATACAATGCAGTAAAATTTCTTAAAGGACATGACTTGAAAACCGTGTTTGAAAGATTTATTAGAGTTTTAGCTTTATTGTCTTTAGATTGTGATTTGGAAGGAAACAGAACAGACACACCAGTTCAATTATCTCAGTCTTGTCAGTATAATGACATTTATTCTATTCTCACAAAATATGAACTATCAAGCGCTGTTGGGTTTCTAAATGATATTGTGAAAAAACTTTTACGTCGTTACCAAAAACGGATCACTGTTACACATCTAAAACCCCATAAACATCTATCAAAAGAGATAGTTAATATTATAGATAAAGCTTACAGTCGTATTGGTCATTTAAGATTTGACACAGATGACGACTTAGAATTAAGCAGTGACTATGTAAATTTAAATATGCCAATCGCACTATATGCACATAGACAATCTGAAAACTTTTCTACACGGGTCAGAGAATCGTTAAGTGGTGCTAATAGTCTCTCAGAAGATTGTACCGATTCAAAAGTGGACTATTCGCATAATGACGTTTCGTCTAGATCACATGAAACAACTCGAAACACATCACCAAGTGGATATGGTACTGTAGATTATAATACATCAACAGATGACAATTACGGCCAATATGAATCGATGACATATGATGATCAGGAGGAAGATGACGATGACGATGATTGAATAAACTTTGATATAGTTTTCATAGCCTACTTATTTATGTAAACTACTTTATTGATGGTGTATCAGTAAATCGCGTGTCGCTTGTGTAACTTTTTTCAAATAATTTATTCTTACAGAGAACATTCTCTTTTCAAAATAACTAACAAACACTAGTAGCATAACTCGTTTTCGCATTTAGCTATTATCGAAGATATTTTTAGCGGTGTCAGCTCTTCAAACTGGTTTTTTTTCTCAGTTGTTAGTATGCAAATAGTTATATAGTTAGCTTGATTATCAATAAATGGACATACTAGTTTGTCAAGATGCGTATCTGGTGCAGTAAAACTGGTATCGTTATTGATATTCCAAATATTGACCATCAATGATACGACCCGTTATTATTTCAATGATAGTAAAAATATGTGGATAAGTTAGGTATTTTAAAAAAGCTCTCACATTCGTTTATATTATAGAAAGACTTGACATATACCGTAAAATTCATCGTAAACTATTTTAGTTCGTTCTGAAGGTGGTACAAAGTTTCTGGCATGATAATATATGTTTTCCTCCTATTTAGATTCGTTTGATTTAATGATTTAAACCATCGTTTGATTAAATTAATCGGGTTTTATGGACTCCCTCTTTTTTTTAATATAAATTGGTTTTCGGTATTTTTGTTAATATTCTTTTAATGCATGTCTTTTTTTTTCGAAATGTAAAATCTATCGTTAGCAGTTACCTAAATTTTATTAATCAAATACAATTAGTCTCCTCATATATTACATGTAGTATGTCTTAGTTTTATATTTTCTTCTTTATCTTATCGTAAGTTACATATTAATTATCATTATTTCTGAAATAAAAAGTATTTTACCCTGCCTTTGATTTCATTAGATACTAATCGTTATGTCAATGTATCTTTAAATGACACATCTTTTGGATGGCATCCGGGTTAAACTAATATATAAAAAAGAAGATGTGGAATGATTGCCAATGAGACAACTATCCACAAAAGACCAAAATGACACAAACATTAACAACTATAATAGATCACCGTACGACCTTCAAGAATGAGTATAGCCCATATCGTATAGGCAGCTATAAAAGGCCCCGATAAAACAATGTAATACAATTCAAACGAGAAAACTAACGGCCTTACTTATGTAAAAAATGAATGGAAAACAAATATGTTACACATAAACAAACGACATCCACTGAATTACAGGCTCCTGACTTGGGACAGATATACACATAAATAATGTGGCGGGATTAAACGTGTTAGTGGGATCCCAACCCTCCCCTTAACCTGGGATAGCGGTATAACAGTACAACATAAAAAAAGAACTATAAAAATCAGTTGAAAAAGCTGAACTCATCAGATAGACAAAAAATACAAGGGGATGTGGATACGCTTGGTTTTTAATCTTATGACATTGATAACTAACTACTTAACAAATGTAGTTTTGAATAATGATCAAATGAACTGGGGCGAACAATACATGATGTTTACAAATTTTCTCGAAAAATTAGATAAATAAAAACTTTCATATTCTATAGAGCGAAAACGCAAAATTGTGCATTAAAAAAACACAAAAACGCGAAGTCGAAAACGCGAAATCCATTTCGCCATTTCGACTTCGTCTTTTCGCGTTTTCGCGTTTTGACGATATACAGGTTATTATAACACATATAATTGGAGACAAAACTACAAAGTATAAGTCATTCAAATGATTGTAATAAATCATAGCTGTGCTTTACTTTAAATATTTTCATAAATTAGACAATAACTCCTTTACATTCATTGTTTCAAATACTCTTACAAGTCATTATCATTTTAAGAGTGTCAAATGTATAAGTTAAGCCAAAGTGTAAACTATAGGCGGTTTTTGTTGTTGTAATTATATTTTTTTTATATACATCTTTTTTTTTTCATGCTTATATTAGTAGATTAAATATATTTTAGTCACGTAGTTGATATTGTATTTATAGAGCCTTATTCAAAATTGGTTTAATCCAAATGAATCACTCTCTTTAAATAAAGATGTTATCATTATTATTATTAATATTATAACTATTATCATTACTGAACAAATCTAAAAACAGATGCATTTGTATAAAATGCTTTATGTATACAATTTACTTAAAATCATATTTTCTAACGTTTTAAAATATATTTGTTAATTGATCAGATTCAGTTTCTCTATTTGTTTTCTTAATCTGGTTCTGACACGGGAAGATTGTTGCTATTGTCTACCGCATTCAACAGTATATCCCTTGTTCCTTGGTGTACATGTATCCTGGCTGTAGATTAACAAATTTAGTAATATATATGGGATATACATTCTACATTGACATGAATGTTCATTCAATAAATCCAGGTTACTTTTTGTTTAAATTCAAAGAACATACGACAAGTTTATGACATCTTTGCTAAGATCAACCTACGACGGTTTTGAAGCGAGGTCTTGGATAGTCATAAGAGGATCATTAACATGTCATACGATATTTTTGTATCTTATAACAGGTGTAGGATAGCTTCACGAAAACGTCCAAAGTTTTATTTGACAAAAGTCTTATCTCCACAATGTATTAAATTCTAAACTGTTTTCACACAAGCTAATTTAAATATTAAATTCCTTTGTTTCCTAAAACTGATAATAACTGATAATAACTCTAATGTAGCCGATGTTAGCTGTTAAAACTTCGACTGCTACTGTCCTATAAAAGTTACATTTATACATGGGTACAATATTTCAAGTATTTGCAAAAATAAAACTTAAAGGATGCAAAAACAAATAAATTGGATTAAGATAGAAAATTGAGAATCACTGATAACGTTGACTTTAAAAATCATCTAAAAAAGAGAAAAATCTTCGAAATTTTTATATGAATACAAACAAACCATAATTTGTAGATTCTACTGGCCTTACAAAACTAGAATTGATATATAAAGCTACAAAGGGAACATTGAGACTGAACCTGAATTCAAAAAGGGGTTATCATAAATATGACAATCTGTTAAACAAAGAATGGTACAATGTTGATTGTAGATAACCGAAACGTAAACTGAGTAAATGCAAAAAAAGATAACATAAGTACCGAACTCCTTGAAAAATCCAAAAAGGAAAGTCCGTAATCAAATGGTACATAACTCTTTTTCAACCATCAAACTTGAAAATGAGGATTAAATAAAAGAACGCTTAACAAATAATCGCTGAATAAAGAAAGATTACAAGAGAAAGCTTAAAATCTCTCAAATCTAAACATCCGAAAGAGTACTTTAAAATCTTATACAGGGTACAAACTTTACTGATGTATTTTGAGTTTCTAATAACCTTATGTCATTATCTGAATTCAGAAAGTAAATCATAAGTGTGTACATTGCAATTATGTTGGTAAAGATAAAAGCGGTTTAATTGTGACTTTTGAACAGCAGTGTACAACTGTTGCTTTATATAATATTTTTTTTGTTATTAAAACTTCAAATGTTTTGAACAAAACCAATCTTCTATCGGCACGAAACAAATGTACTTACTTTAAGATATATAATTATGCCTTCAACATTTCTAAATTATGTTTTGATAATGTGATTTAAAATCTGTTACGTATATAAATTTGTGCCTTTGATGATTTTTAACTGCAGAAAGTTTTAAAAGCTACGAACCTGATGTTTTTAATGTGAGTGACATTTATAGTCGGTCATGTACCTAGACAAAAATGGTTCTTATATATCATTTTAGGCTACACTTTGTAAATACAGGTGCCTCAAAAGCCACGTCTTATTTCATATATATTATTGTTTTGTTTACCCACTGGTTTCCATATGTGATCTCTATGTTTCATGGAGAAATAACTTAGGAATGTTACCAGTATAAAAAAAAACATATTTGCTTTGAAAAATAAATTCTGAGGAAGACCCAAAAGTACAGTTAGTACAGAGCTTTAGTGTAAGTTTAAATTTTTAGAAGTTCGAGGCATAATATTATACATGTTGAAACTGTGCTGTACAGTAGTGCATATCAACTTTCCGTTGAAAAGGTAAGGTGGCACAATTTGAGTCGCAAAGGAAAATAGCATTGTCTATCGTTTCAGAAGTGCACACTATTAAATATAATAATAATAATTTTAACATGTCGTTCATTTTTTTAATGTCCACCTATCTATTCTATTTTTTTCTGCATTTCTGTTAATTATCTTATATCTAAATTTATATCAGAAAATTGGATTTATCAATGTATTATCTATACAAAATTTGACAATTTTGTAAAACCTGTAGCGTGAAAAAAAAGTAAGGTGACCCATACTTATTATTATATTTTGGAAAAAAGCATGATAAAAACAACATTTTTGACAAATGATTCAAAAAATTGTATGGATTTGAATTTGATTAAAATCCGACCTAACATAATCATTTGCAGTTAGATAGTACAACACAATTTCGGGTTCATTACGAATTGATGAACTTGTGACACTCAAATTATGATTGCAGATGAAATGTATTTTATATTTTTATGTTATCTGATTGATATACTTAGTAGTTTCGATTACGCAACAAATACATTCTAACCTACTACACTACTAATCCATCAGTCCACTTTGACATTGACCAGTGGTCAATTATCATTGTACAACATTCCCTTCATGAAAAAAACTATAAATGTACATGATTTTGATTTAGAAATTGATATAAACTTATACCATGTAGATGTATATATTATAACTACTTTTTATTCAAACAATATTATAATTTTCATGTTATTTACATTTCGCAACATTCTGTATTATTAATTATGCAGTCTATTATTAGACTTTATGTGATGAAAACTGCCTATGCAATACAAAAGTGTCAAGTAGGCCAATACAGAATAACTCGGCCAATATCTGTTCTGTATCGGCCGAGTTCTAGTCTGGCCAATACAGGATTTCGGAACATCTCTACTTTTTAGATCGAAAGTATGTGATAAATACAAACTTATGATGTTTCTAATCCTCTGGTTTAATTCATGTTATGCCATTAAAAAAAATTACACGCTAACCCCAACTTTTATTTACAAAAATGATAACGGAAAAGATTTCCGGAAACAATACTTTTATTACAATAGTTATCTAAGGTACCAGGATTATAATTTAATACGCCAGACGAGCGTTTCGTCTACATAAGACTCATCAGTGACGCTCAGTTCAAAATAGTTATAAAGCCAAACACGTACAAAGTTGCAAAGCATTGAGGACCAAAATTTCTAAAAAGTTGTGCCAAATAAGGCTAATATGATCTAATCCTGGGATGAGAAAATCCTTAGATTTTTGAAGATAGATAATATATGGATTTCATGAATAATTGTGGCGTTCCATAGATACATATATATTTGTTTATTTCAGAGTTGATTTAAATAAAATTAGCTATGAATAAAACTAATATCTAATATGATTGTATTCATAAGCAGAAAACAACCTTGTATTTTCGCTAAATAACAAACAGACTACAGGGACCGTTCACTAGAGCTAGATTCAGTTCTAACCTGGTGAAATAAATTGTTAACACACGTTGTCCAAGAAAAAATATTATAAACGTACTAAAAAGTAAGCTGTCAAAAATTATGCAATGTACGAAACTGCAACTAGAGAATCATTATACGATTTGTTAACACCGCCAATGACAGCAGTCCAAAATAATCTTTTTCCAAGTCGCTTTGTGTACGATAAATATGGCGTTGTTTAAAGTAATGTACGAAGCGCACTTGACATATGTTTTGAATTAATTTGCTTAAGCATTATCAAAACCATCGCGTTTTTTTCCTCGACGGCGTCTTCTTTCTTGGACAAGGTTAACTTCCCACTGGCACCATTCACTTTTAGCAAAGTTATTTGACATGATGACAACAATTTTCCAGCTTTTATTCATAAACCTTTCATTGTTTTCAACAATACCTTCGCCCAATTCGAAATCTCGAAAGTGAATACAAACTTTCAATCCTTCATCTTCTAGGCGTTTCAAAAGAACCTAGTGGACCCATTTACGATCATCCGCGCAGTATACAACATATACATCGAATTCGTATGTTTTCGGTAAGTCAGAGCGAACCGATCTACGCTGGCGACGTCGACGGAGGCGATAAAGGTATATCGCATTGCGAATATTGTTTTGACATTTCAAAGCCACACTTCCTATTAAAATTACAGGAAAGGTACCTAATAAAACAGCTGCAATGATGGTGTTGGTAGGATCTGATTCATTGCAAGTTTCCTGGAACAACCGTTTCACAAATGATATCGGATATGTTCCTTACGTCGTAACTACAATCCCCTTCCCTTTCATGAATGTGACCTACCGAATTAGACTATTTAACGGATTTGTAATCACATAAGCAACACGACGTGTGCCACATTTGGAGCAGAATCTGCTTACCCTTCCGAAGCACCTGAGATCACCCCTAGTTTTTGGTGGGGTTCGTGATGTTTATTCTTTAGTTTTCCTTGTTGTGTCATGTGTACTGTTGTTTTTCTGTTTGTCTTTTTTTTCATTTTTAACCATGGCGTTGTCAGTTTGTTTTAGATTTATGAGTTAGACTGTCTCTTTGGTATCTTTCGTCTCTCTTTTCGTCTGTTGGCATGTAGTTTATCAATTTAACACGTTTAAGTTTCTCTGGAAAAGCACATTGATAGTATCCTGGCCAATTTCTCAGTTTTGATGATAATCTGGAAGTACGAAGATAATCCACAAATCATTTATGATTGCAAATACACCAAAACGGATTGAGTGATAAGTCTAAACTTTCCAATGATGCTAACATACTTTCGGGAAATGAAGTTTGATTGATGAGATTAATTGAATTACCATTGAAGTTTAAAACTTTGAGAGATGAGTTCCATCTACTTTTGCTATTTCCTTGTACATTTTGTAACATTAAAGTATGAAGAAAAGGTTTGTTTTGGAAAAATTGTCTGGCAGTGAAGACAACAATGTTTTTTGCAATGTTAATTTCTGTAAATTGTTCAACGGTGAAAACATTTTAAGAAGAATATGTTCGTCTTTTGGCAAATAGTTCCTTGTCATTTGGAGGGTAGTGAGATTAGGTAAAAATCTAAAAATTGATTTTGCGTCAAATCTCTTGTACTCTTGTATAAACTCCAACTTTTGCAAAGAAACACAATTGAAAGCACGACTTTCAAGTTTTATCAGTTTCAAATGATTTACTGCAAGCCTTTTTAAGCTTGTCAATGGTAAAAATATATCAATCCCGATTTCCTTTATTCTATTATTGCACAGCCAGTTTTAATTCCCGCAATTTGTTCAAACACATGAAAGATCTAGTAAGCGATCGAATAGCATTATCATTTAAAATCAACTTTTTAAGTTTTGGAGCAGCAGTTGAGTTATTTTTAAAAACAAAAGTTCGGAAGCTGCACGATGTGATTCGAAGTCATATCTAGTTCTTCCACTGTCTGTAAACCGTTCGTGATAAACAACTTTTCAATTGTATTATTTATACATGTGATCTTTTTCACTTGATGAAAGAGCTCTATTGAAGTTGCATCAAAAGTAGGAAGATGGTTCGAGTCCAACGAAAGTGTAGAAATATTAGCTACAGCTAAATTCTTAAAAAGAGTTTTCGGAACAGTTTCCCATCCATTGTTTTCGAATTTCAATTATTCAATGATAGACGAATTTACGCTGCAAAGGGATGTTCCAAGAGTTTATTGGTTTAATTTCTCTTCATATGAAATTTCCAGTTCTTTCATGATATTCAGAAATTCAAACGTTTCATTGGCAACGGTTATAATATCATTTTCTCGCAATAATAAATGTTCAATATTAATGTCTGTTACATTATGTACGTATTTCTGTCCAGATGTAAGAAGGTATTCGATTTTAATTGTAACGTAAAAGAATATACTGGTATATTTGGAATGAACGTTAATGAAAAACACGACGTATTATTACATTTTTTACTGCAGTG
The DNA here is from genome assembly GCF_036588685.1 of Mytilus trossulus. NCBI lineage: Eukaryota > Metazoa > Mollusca > Bivalvia > Mytilida > Mytilidae > Mytilus > Mytilus trossulus. The sequence goes on along the minus strand of NC_086379.1, from coordinate 38,584,217 downwards.
ACAGAAATTTTTGAAACAACTTGTAGATCCATCGACAAAACAATAAATAATAACAAAATAGAATATCGTCCAACAAAGCATTGTGGACTCCTCAGTAAACTGACGGAAACTCTGTGCAAAAAAAAAATATTAGATATAAGATAAATATATGCTTCCGCAACCTGTTCAAATTAAAATTGTACACAGTAAAACATATAATCTTTTATATGATTTATGTCAATAATGAATTCAAAGTTTATCTTCCTTTTAGGTCAAATGACACGTTTTGTGATGATTAGAAAGTTAAGGAAATTATTGAACCACTTCATAGATATATATGAAATTTAGTACGTACTATTTGCAAGTTTTTTTTACATTTGATACGAATCAGTAACGTATAATCGGCAAAACCATATTTCATTCGGGTAATATTGATCGAAATCTTCGGAAGATAATACACTTTTGAGTGTTGGTGCCGATGTTTGTCAATCGTGTCCTTAATAGACAATCAAAAGAAACACATGGAACACGTAGTAAACTAGTAAGACGATAGCACGATAATTGGTTTTTCTTATAATATGTCATATAAAAAGTAAAATAACAACAATACCGCACATAAAGGAGAACTCAAACCGAGAGTTGTCTTAATAATTTGTTAATGCAACTTTGTCAGAACGACATTAAATTGTTTAAACCCGCCGCATTTTTGCGTCTGTCCCAAGTCAGGAGCCTCTGGCCTTTGTTAGTCTTGTATTATTTTATTTTAGTTTCTTGTGTACAATTTGGAAATTAGTATGGCGATCATTATCACTGAACTAGTATATATTTGTCTAGGGGCCAGCTGAAGGACGCCTCAGGGTGTGGGAATTTCTCGATACATTGAAGACCTGTTGGCGACCTTCTGCTGTTGATTTTTTCTATTGTCGGGTTGTTGTCTCTTTGACATATTCCCCATTTCCATTCTCAATTTTATTTGGCATATTAAACTGTTCTTTTAGAATATGTTAATACTGAATGCCCACTGAACACTTTTGTGAACTTTTTCTTCCGTTACTTGTGTTGTGTTTTTGTCGAATTTCTAGCGATAGTTAAGAGCACTGCTTATGGAAAAGATATATAGATCGGAAAGACAAAAATTCAAAGGCAACGGCATTTTTGCAGATGTTGATCAAATTAAGCCCAATACTTTCTTTAAAAAGAAATGTAAACATGCTTCATAGTAACACTTAGCCATCGAAGTATTTACAATATATTCATTTGTTTTCATATATTTGAAGAATCCCAGAACTTTAAATGTTCGATAAATCTATATTCTACAGTTTAAGTTTCAATTTTAAAACGCGAGGCACGCGTTTTTAATGTTTAAAATTTAACTGTCGAAAGTGAATAAAGATGGTATCACTAGTTATCAAAGATACCAGGCTTATAATGTTATACGCCAGGCGCGTGTTTTGAATACATAAGACTCATCAGCGACACTCAGATTAAACCAGTTTGAAATCCAAAACAAGTACAAAGTTGAAGAGCATTATAGATCAAAAATTCCAAAATGTTGTGCCAAACGCAGCTATGATAATCTTTATCTGGGATATGAAAATCCTTAGTTTTTCGAATAAATTATATTTTTTCAAACAATAAATTTACAATAATGACCATATAATTGATATTCATGTCAACACCAAAGTGCTGACTACTGGGCTCGTGGACGAAACGTCAATCAGCAGTGGCATCGATTCAGTGGTGTTAATAGTCATAAAAGGTTCCAGGCTTATAACTTATACGCCAGACGCGCATTTCGTCTACATAAGACTCATTAGTGACGCTCAGAACAAAATAGTTTAAAAGCCAAAAGAGGTTTCAAGTTGAAGAGCAATGAGGACCAAAACTTCAAAAAAGTTGTGCCAAATACATCTAAGGTACTAGTAATCTATGTCTGGGATAAGAAAATCCTTAGTATTTCGAATAATTAATATGTTTTCAAACAGTAACTTTAAAATAATGCCCATATAATTGATATTCATGTCAACACCGAGGTGCTGACTACTTGGTTGGTGATACCCTCGAGGACAAAAATCAACAAGCAGTGACATCGACCCAGTGGTGTAAACAGTTATTAAAGTTACACGGCTTATAGTTTTATAACGCCAGGCACGAGTTTCGTCTACATAAGAATCATCAGTGACGATCAGTTCAAAAAAGTTTGAAAGCCAAAACAAGTACAAAGTTGAAGAGCATTGAAGGCCAAAAAAGCCAAAAAGTCGTGTCAAATACAGCTAAGGTAATCTATGCCTGGAATAAGAACATCCATTTGCTGGTGGAGTGATTTTTAATCAAAACTCAGGCAAACTTAGTTTATTCCTTATTTTCAAATGATCTTCAAAAAAGATGTGTTCTTTATATGTGACGTCATCAGGCATGGTTGCCTTTATTCACGCCGTCACAATAGGAAATTCAGAGATAAGCAAGAAAATTCGACGTCATAATTAAATATTGACCAATGAAGAACTGATATCAGACGAACCACACGTTGATTAGATAAAAATAATCAACATATTAGGAAAAGCATAAATCGTGTAAGAATTAGAGAAATCTACTTATAATATTTTATCTTGATAAATGTTTACCATAAAGTAAGTTTTTGTTCAGAAAAATACCCATACAATTTTCCGATTATCAATTATTTGTTTAAATGTTGTATTCATAGAACTGTACTTTTTGAGAAATTATCAGCGGTTGCTAGAAATTATCTTCCTTTTTCTAAACTAATTCCAGTTTGTAAATAAACAAATTTTTTGTTTCATGAAATATGATAATATTGGTAAAATTACTTCGTCTATAGTGTACTGATCCTCCATCGTTCTTATTATTCAACGAAAGACTGAACCGTTTTTGAAAGGTAGCACAGATTGTGCTTAAACCAGCGCTAACGACAGTCTTGAACTAGAAAGTCGTTCAAAGTATTAACCTATGAAAAAAATAAAAAAATTAGGCCAAAATAGCACTCAACAAATTGGTGACGTGCGGAAAACGAGAAGAAAAGGAATTCCTAAGAGTCTTAGTAGCACACCGGTGAACTTTGATAAAAAAAAAACTATTGATGAAACATATTCTGGTGATCACTCTTTCGGGATTTATACAAGTCTGCCGTACATCTTAATCCTCCATTTATGGATTTATTCAGATTTAATTATATTAGAATTGTTGATAACTTTCCGGAGAATCTAACCTGTGCAATACAAGATACCAAATTATTAGTACATATCATAACCAGTCAATATACATTCTACAGTTGACCAATTAGTTAAAAATGTCAATACATACATCCATAACTTGCATCATTTAGGCAGCAACCATTTGATTTTCGGGGGGGGGGGGGGGGGGGGGCTATGTATTTTTTTTGAGAAAAAAAAAGTGTGTTTCCAGTTTTTGAAGAAAAAAAAAATAGTTTGTTTCACCATCAGCTGCCACTATATGTAATGCTAAAATTGAAAGAAATAAATTGTTTGCGACTTGTCACCAAAAAAAAAATAATTGTCGAAGGCGGAAAAAAAACAGTTTGTCCAGAAAAAAAATCCATACCCCCCCCCCCCCCCCCCTTGTTATTGATAACAGCTACGGCGTAGCGGCCTACGTAGCTGCTACGATATTAAACTCAATCAAGGACAATGAAGAAAATGGCTGATAACAGGAATCGTATGAAAAACTATAATTTTAAATGCAATTAGTTCTCAACACGTTTCTAAATTAAATGAAATGAAAACAATTACCGAAGATCACGTTAATGATGATTATTGGAAATAGTTCAATTTGAGAGAACTTTTAGAAATCACTTTGGATGTCCAAGCCACTTCGCCTAATTGAATGTATTACGATAACAGATATAGATTTGTTTATGAATATCGTCAAGAAGAAAAGAGATTGATTGTTTCCGTGAAAAGAATGTTTCTGGACAAAATCATCAATGATAATTTTGTATGTGACTCGCGCGGTTTATGGACCTTAAACTCATCGCTGACACTCAAAAAAAAAAAAAGTTCAAAGCAAAAAGTAAGAAGACCAAAGAAACCAAGATGTCAAAATATTGCAACATTATATAGCAGCCTTTTTCGTGGTAGTTTACAGAATAACAGATAACAAAAATTCCACTTCGAATGACGATAAATTCACACCTTCATATTCCAGCCGATTGAAATTACTAAATAATTCATAAACAAAATTGTTCTCGTGACCGACCGTGCAAGGGCTGTATAGCCAGTCAAGGTCGTTAAAAACTTCCATTTGTTGTTGTTCTCGTGTGCCCCGGAAGGGTGTCCGTCCTATTGATCATAGTAAGGACATAGTTGGTGACGATCGAGTCTCATTCAGTGGTAACGAATATTATAAACGTCCGAGGTGCTTTAACTGATTCATCCTCCATCAGGACCGCTCAAAGCTGAATAGTATTATGTGAAATTCAAGGATGTACATGTATAAGAACTGGCATAGATTAAGATATTTTGTACCAAATTTTGTAGGTCCTTTTGGTCAATTTACTTTAAGGCCAACTTCAGTTAAAACATTACTTTTTTATATAAATTATGAAAGTTTAAAAGTCATGTCAGCGCCTAAACACGGATATTTCATAATGGTCAATCGACTCATGACGATGTCCCTTATAAAAGTGCGAAAGATATCAAATAGACATTAAACTCATAGATCGAAAACCAATGTCCTGGCTAAAAACGAAAAAGACAAGCGATGAACTAATAGTAAGCAAGCACAACGTAGAAAACTAAATGACTAAAGTCTTGGAAGCACGAACCCAACCAAAAACTAGGCGGGGTTGATCTCAGGTGCTCCGGAAGTGTAAGCAGATCCTTCTCCACGTGTGGAACCCGTTGTGTTGCTCATGTTATTACAAATCCTGTAAATATTTTGATTCGATAGGTCATATTCGTGAAAACGGAACGGGATTGTAGTTACGACATAAGGAATAAATCCGACATCATCTGTGAAACTGATATTCCATAACGGTCAACCAACTCGTGATGTCGTCCGTAAAATTTACGAAGCGATAATTTCAACTTCGCCATTTGAAACTCTTGGTTTAAAGGTTTCCTTGTGAGCAGCAACATGAGCAACCTTCTATCCAGAAAATCATGATAGGAAATACAAGCCCGGTAATAACGTATCAATTAGGAGATATATACTCCGTACATGTATGTACGAATTTATCATATATTTAGTAGTTTTGAATATTTGATAAATATTTTGCTGTTTACTAGTAATCCATTTCGCGCAACTTTGATGCGCACTCTTTATTATACCAATTATCACACCCTTAATCACACCCCTTAAAAAAATGTTTTTAGTTTTTTTTTTAATTTTTTCATATAAAGTCCGTTTTAGTTATGCAAGCTTCCCGAGAAATATTTTCCGAAAAATGGGTCATAAATGAACGGTCATTCGGGCGTGGCGCAATTTATTGAATGACCTCATTGTTAGGCATGTGACGTCACAAACGTAGATTTTTCATATTTTCTGGCACACGAAATGCAATTATAAATAAGAAGTACCATACAAAACACACAAAAAAGTACAATAAACAAAACATTTTTACAACAACAGCACGCAAATTGTAAGGTAACCCAGGTGAGTATTGGAGCAGTTCTTATAAAGGTTTTAAAACAAGACAAAAGAAGAACTGGCGGTAAACCAGGTGCTAGGGATTAGAAAGCAACTCTCATGTAACCTCGGAATGATACGGCATATGATACAGATTTTGCCATGTATTATTCTCTATGTATCGAACGGGTGACCTCAATTTTTCCACTATTTTTTTTCTGTAGCTTTCATTTTAAAACTTTAAAACTGCAGCACTACAATATGTATAGATCTCTGTATACTTTTCTTTAGAGGCGTTGATGAGACATATACATTGTATATCCATGCATCAAAGCAAAGTTTCTACTTTTCTATGAAGAAATGTATTTCTATATAAAGTATCAACATACATGGCCTCTGCTGTGTCTGCAATTAAGAACTTCGAGGAACCTAGAGAGTAATGGGAGAACCTAGAAAGTAACGAGAGGACCTAGAGAGTAACGGGAGAACCTAGAGATTAACGGGAGGTTGCAACTAATCGTAAACTGAGAAACGAGGCAAAATTCAAGATTTTTGCAAAACAAACACAACATAAAAATCTATCTTTCTTTCCTCCATCATTTTGTTTAAGGTATCATGCGTATATAATTATATGTGTAATGTGTGAATTGTTTTTACTATTCTATGTTTCTTTTCCAGCTATTTTAAATAGAGAAAACAACAGAACTTAAAATTTCCCTATCAGCATATGGGTAAACGATTGAAGTATAAAGGTGTTTTTTTCTGGTTTCTTTAGACTGTTGATGTCGGTTAATGTTTTTATATCGATAATGTTTCTATATCGATAATGTTTCTATATCGATAATGTTTTTATATCGATATTGTCAAGACTAGTAATAAGTGTGATTGCATACATGTTGAGACTGACGGAACTCTAAACTGGACCCCTGCTGTGTTCACTTATCGCTACACTGACTTTGGGGCAAACCTATAGATGGAACGGCGGACCAGTTTCACGGAACTCGTGTATGTATATCGTTCATACAATTAATGTTAGTTTATAAATATACATTCCAAAGGCCCAGCCGGTATTTAGGGAAAAAAATTAATTTGTCTCGCATTGTCCTAAAAATGAACACTTGTCACAATGTTGAAATGGTTTAAATTTTGCGCTTTACTATAACTATAAACTAAGTAATAAGTACATACATGTACTAGTATGTAGTTTTATTGCCAATTTAGGTAATAAACTACTTATGGATTTAATTTAGTTTATACTTGCGTCACACAAGTTAAGTGAAAATATTGGCATAAACACACATTTATTCATACCACTATATAATTATGATAATGAATGGTCAAGTTATTCGTCTCACGCCATTTAATAGTACTGACCTGAAAAAAAATAATTTTATAAGTGTAAATGAATGCGATCCAAGATAAAATTACTTTTAATATATGAGATTTAAAACTTTTTCCAACGATGATTTCATATTTAGTGAAACCAGTTGGTTACTTTAGAAACATGTACAAACGCCATCCAACGAACTGGAAAATGACCTTTTTCTATTCAATTTGGTCAATTGATGTTTCACACTTTATAGATGGTACAGGTGATCGTCTGATGACCCTTAGGCTTGTAAACATTAAAAAAAAGTTTGTAAACTTAAAAATGTGTATGTCATTTCACACGGTCAAAATTAACTCTTAATATTATTTATGTATGGCGGGATTACTTGTAATATATGCTTTCCTTCAGACTACGATTCCTCTCTGCACGGCTAATGTACAAAATGTTTTACCTCAAGGCTCTCGTGAGTATGATTTTAACTAATTTTGTTTACTACATGTTATCTTCATTTTATTTTAAATATTTAGTAAGCAATTTTTTTTAAGTACACAAAGGTAGAATGAAATGTGCCATAATTCTATCCATGCAAATAATGGGTATGGGTTCGATTAGCTACTGGGTTCGTTTAAGCCTCTCAGAAACATTCTGATGCTTCTTTAGTTGAAAAAAGTTTGAAAATGACGTAGAAGTTAACATTTGGATCGTTCAAGCGGAGAACAACCAAAAATATTCTGAATCAAGATTGCCCCATACCTTATACTGTTAAGTTTTGACTTTTGAATAAAATAATGTGATTGATAGCATTGAAAAACTAAATAAAAATGTGTGCGCTTTGTGCGAAAAAACATTTCTGACTTAGACAAAAATGCATTCCACCCTTTTTAAGGTCCCTAATTGAACCCCTTTCGATTATGATAATTTTCAAGACTTATGATAACTTAAAATTAACCAATCCAGCGTTATGGGACTTTTGCATAAAAACAAGGCCATTTCTCACTGTAGACCTGGAATTTGGTTTGCTTTCAAGTTTCCTTTTTGAAATTTTATTAGCTGGTCTCATTTTTTTTTCAAAAACATATTCTAAATCGATTCTCACTGATTTGTCGTCGAGCGGTAATAAAGACGATAAAAAAATTGATAAACAATGTTTCGCAATATTTTTTTTTCGTATTTCCTGTCTACTGCTAGTATTTGTATTACAGTAGTATCGTCTTTTACGTCGGCATTAATATTTCTTTGTTTTCTAGTAATGTAAAGTTTACTTTGGTAAAAATCTTTATCTGCTTACCAAGTCCCTGTAATAAATCAAGACACGTTTATACATAATGTACATTTACATGTATAATATTATAGTACATATGCATAATATTATAGTACATATGTATAATATTATAGTACATATGTATAATATTATAGAACATATGTATACTATTATAGTATTACTTTTTGCTTTTAGCATGCTCTGGAGAACATCTAATCAATATTCAGTTAGAAGAAGCCACACTTGAAGGTATTGTTTTATGTTTATACATAGCTAACAGCCCTTAGTCTGAAAGATATTTGTAGGGTTAAACGAATAAAAAACATGTGACAAACAGCTATACAGTCTCTGTGTACAATATACATGTCTTATGTGTTTTGATTCATAACGATTAACCAGGAATTTGTCTTTCTCATTCATTTGTTTCACATTTTGTCGTATTTATCAACTAGCCGGATATGCATAATGAACTGCGTTTTCTAACAAGACAAATATTTGAGGATCTCAAGCAGTTATTACAATAGTTAGTTTGTATTCAAAACGCAAACATGTGCACTCTCCTTTCATGTAGTAAGAAAACAAAAAGATGAGAGAAATGAGCACCAATAAGTAATAAAGACACTCAAACAGCTCAAAGCGTTCTATTGCCAAGTATTTGTTCAATTAATTACAAAATGAGAAATTATCAAAAATATCAGAAAAATAAAAATGTCTATTATCAAATTTTTAGGAGTTTATTCAGATTAATCCAATTTCGGTTTGATTAAATATATTACAGATATTTCGTCTTATCCAGACAAATACACAGCAGATACTCATATCAATGGTATTCCGAACGGAACAGATTCTGCTACGGGGATTATTTTACAAATACAAGGATCTACTGGTTCAAAGATTGATGTGAATAATCTGTTTGTATTGGAATCAAAACCAATTCCAACCTCACAGGATGGATATACAAGAAGAACTTTTATTAGACTAAATGCACCACTAGACAGAGACGTAGGAAAAGTTTTATTTTAGTACAACAACACATGACAAAAGTATCAACAACACATGTCAAAAGTATCAACAACACATGACAAAAGTCTCAACAACACATGACAAATGTATCAACAACACATGACAAAAGTCTCAACAACACATGACAAAAGTCTCAACAACACATGACAAATGTATCAACAACACATGACAAAAGTCTCAACAACACATGACAAATATATCAACAACACATGACAAAAGAATCCAAAGAAACTGTTTATGTGTTCAGTAGGGAATTGAAAGGGGATCAGATAAACACCCCTAGATGTATCACACATTTAAATTCAGTACTGCACTGGGTCCGCTTTAGACTGCCAATAAGACAATTATCTTTTAGAGATCCAATGTCGTGGTTGTTAGCAACTCTTTTAAACCAACTCACCTCCCTTTCAAAAACTGTATTCAAGAACAAACATTGTAATTTGAACAGAAATATCGATTCACTATAGTAAAAAAACAACATAAAGGTACAGTAACTTACTAATCAATACATATGTATAAATATATTAAATACAACAAACGATATACTGACAACAGCACATACGTATAGTATTCAACCTTATTATATAAACTTGTCGTCAAAAACTATTCCGCAATGCGACATCATACGACCAATGCAGTAAATTTGTTTATTTTGAAATTCACCTCATACTTTGATTACAAATACTAGTCAGAAAAGTTTTTTTGTCTTGCGTAAGTCTGAAAACATTAAAAGAGAGATGAAAGATACTAAAAAGTAAAAACACAAAGATACTGAACTCCGAGGAAAATTCAAAAAGGAAAGTTCAAAATCAAAAGACAAAATCAAAAGTCCAAACACATTAATTGAGTCATACTCCTGACTAGGTACAGGCATTTTCTTATGTAGAAAATGGTGGATTGAACCTGGTTTTATATAATAGCTGGCTTAACCTCTCACACTTATATGACAGTCGCATCAAATTCCATAACATTGTCAAAGGGCTGTTCCAACTCGTTAGTCAAAAACAAACTGATTTTAAAAATCCTCTACATTTGTTTGCACCTGACAGAGTCCAAAGGCGTGAACCTTATGTTCGGTGATTGTAGTTTGTTGATGAAGTTTATAAGTGTTTCTAATTTTTTGTTTTTATATAGATAAGAACGTTGGTTTTCCGTTTGAATGGATTTAAACTAGTCATTTTTGGAACCCTTTATGACTTGCTGTTCGGTGTGAGCCAAGTTCAAGGTCCATGATGAAGACCGTACTTTGATGGAGAGTTTCCTCATCGGCACTCATACCACATCTCTTTATATCTAATGACAAGTACATGGTCAGAAATGGAATACAAAAAACAACAAAAAAATAAAAAAAACTTAGCAACACGAACCCTACCAAAAAAAACAAAGTTAATCTCATGATTGTTTAAAGGGTGAGCAGGAATAAATAAATTGCAGAACTAGTAACATTTGGGTCCCTTAGCAAAATTAATGTCAAAATTTGTATATTTTAGGGTCGTTCATTTGAACCGAACGATGATCTAAACAGCATACAATTTATGCTGAAGTGTACACGCCTGGTGAGTAAAAAATAATGTCAGGGTTCCATAAGCATTGACATATTCAGGGAAAGTTGAAGATGGCTTCTATTCTGAATTATAAAATGGAAAATGGAAATGGGGAATGTGTCAAATAGACAACAACTCGACAATAGAGCAGACAACAGCCGAAGGCCAGCAATGGGTCTTTAATGCAGCGAGAAACACCCGCATCTGAAAGCGTCCTTCAGTTGACCCTTTAACAATTAAGTTTACTAGTTCGTTCTGTGATAATGGAAGTCATGCTCAACTCCGAATTAAACCCAAGAAACTAAAATGAAAAATCATGCAAGGCTAACAAAGGACACAGGCTCAGACGCAAAAAGTGCGGCGGGGTTAAACTTGTTCGTTTTCAGAAGGATAGACCCATATGCACTTGGTATTTGAATTAAGAAAAAGCACTTCTTTCAAACTTAGAATCTTGGACTTGTAAAATAATGATCTTAAATTATCTTGTCAGATAGTAAGAATACAGACTCCAACAAGATAGTTCTATTTGCATTTTCGAGCAGCAACTTTCTCATCATTTGACGTCCGTCGTCCGGTGTCGTCTGTAACTTTTACAAAAATCTTCTTCTCTGAAACTACGTATACTAGGCCAAATTGAACCAAATATGTCCATAATCATCAGTGGGGTAACTAGTTTAAAAGATTGGTCCGATGACTTTGCGTGTTTCAGAAGTGTTTTCTTTGTTTCACCAGCACACAAAAGATGACTTGATAAGTTCGGGTCAAAGTTATTAACGTCGGTTCAAACATTATGACGTCGCTGACACGTCCGGGTCAAAGTTATTAAGGCCGGGTCAACGTATTTGACGTCACAAAGACATGATACGGAATAATATTTAAAAGAGCTGAACAGAGTGATATAGACAGTGGGACGACCGATAATATTGTTTATCAAGTCAGGATCTATCAGCCCTGAAATTATCAGATGAATCGGACAACCGGTTGATGGGTTGCTGCCCCTAAATTGATACTTTCAAGGAAATTTTGCCGTTTTTGGTTATTATCTTGAATTATTATAAATAGATACAAACTGTAAACAGCAGTAATGTTCAGCTTAGTAAGATCTACAAATAATCAATCATGACTAAAATGGTCAGTTGAACCCTTAAGGAGTTATTGCCCTTTATAGTTAATGCTACCATTTTTCTTAATTTTTTGTAATTTTACAAAAATCTTCTCCTCTGTAATACTGTGTGAAACTTAACTTAACTTAGCCATTATCATCATTTGGGTATCTAGTTCAAACAATGTGTCCGATGACCCAGCCAGCCAACCAAGATGGCCGCCATGTCTAAAAATAGAACATAGGGGTAAAATGTAGATTTTGGCTTATAACTCTGAAACCAAAGCATTTAAAGCAAATCTAACATGGAGTAAAATAGTTAATCAAGTTAAGATCTACATGCCCTGCAATTTTCAGATGAATAGGACAACCGATTGTTGGGTTGCCGCCACTAGATTGGTAATTTTATGGAAATTTTGCCGTTTTTGGTTATTGTCTTGAATATTATTATACTATGTAGATAGAGATAAACTGTAAACAGCAATAATGTTCAGCAAAGTAAGATCTTCAAATAAGTTAACATGAGCAAAATGGTTAATTGACCCCTAAAGGAGTTATAGCCCTTTATAGTGAATTTTTACAATTTACATAAATTTTGTAAATTTTGGTAAATTTTTACCAAATGTTTTTTTCTCTTACAATTGGACACAGTGCATACTACTTTAATAGATAGATATATTTTTAACAGCAAGAGTGTTCAAAAAAGTAATATTTTCAAACACATCACCATCACCAAAACACAATTTTGTCATGAATCAATCTGTGTTCTTTGTTTAATATGCACATAGACCAAGGTGCGCGACACAGGCTCTTTAAAGCCTCTAGTTCATGTAGATAATATGTTTCATTTGACTTCAGGTTGACTCAGTATCAAAGTATTTTACCGTGAACGTGGAAATCATTGACGTGAATGATAACTATCCTCAGATATTAGGGAATCCTCGGCCCATATCAGTGAATGAGGTAGGTACTGGTTGCATGATTTTCAAGTCTTTTAATATTTCTTTTCATCGTAAACATAGGCTGTTTGAAAATATCAAAAGTATCAACCAACTATCAGTGAATGAGGTAGGTACCGATTGCATTCTTTTGAAATCATTCAATGAGGGTGGTAAAGCGATACTGAACACGGAAACACGTGAACTAAAAATCGCAAAAACGTAGCACGAAAAATAAAAAACGGGAAAAACGAAGCTCGAGAAATAAAATTGTAAATATTAAGAAAACAAGTACTTAGTCTAGCGGTTATTACTCAGCCGTTCTTGGAGATCATGCAGGCATTGTTAATGGACATAAAGACCTTGTGGTCACCTTTTAGTGTATGCTACTTGCATCTGATTTGAAAAAAATATTAATCGATGATGGACTTTATTACATGTATAGCAATATACAATAGAAAGTAGCAATATACAATAGAAAATAGAATGGTAACAATATACATCAATTTCTTTTATATAACACAGGTTTCAAAAGGTACTATAACTCACTGACTTTGAGTTAGTTCCAATTTACTTTTTAATCAAATGCGGAACCATGCAAAAACAAGAAATTAAGAGCACCGACACGAAACACGGAAAATAAATAAGGGGAAATACGAAGCACGCACATCGAACCAAACACAAAAAAACGAGAAATAAAACACCAAAACACCAAAACACGTGAAATAAAAAGGCCGAAAACGTTGCACGAAAATAACCCTTTACCACCCTCTTCAATCTTTTCTTTTCATCGTAAACGTAGGCAGTTTGAAACAATCGGCAATCCTCGGTTGAATCCGCTACTCTTCTTCGTTAAATGAAGTTACGGAATCGGCCGAGTTGTGACGAATGCTGTTTTAAAAAGTCAAAATCGTGTAATAAATTCAATACGCATTGACACTACCTTCCTCTATTTTCTGGATCCCGAGTATTCCTTGGCTTTCGGCATTCGAAGCAAACTGACAGTCAATACTTTTAATTAAAACTTATGGTAAAATAATTGAGATCTTTTCTTTTTGACTTTTCTGTTTCTAAAACGATTGTGACCATAAATTTGAAACACCACATGATTAACTATTTTTACAATGTACCCGTAGATATTTTTGTTTCATATAGTACTTCTTGGAGCACATGATAAAGCTAGTAGAAAAATACTATGTCGTTTATCGATAACTTCAATGACAACGCTAGGGTCATCTTGTTATCAACGAAACTGTAAAATGTCATGTGTATCCTTGAAAACCTTTCAACAACTATGAAACATAAAACAACCATCAATTAAAGACTATTAAGTGAATACATAAAGGTTTTTTTTATAAATAAGTAAGTAAGTTATAAGAAAGTAATTTAATTAAAAATAAAGTCCAGACATTGAACTATCATCAAATGAACATATACATACATTATTGTACAGTCATGTGTTTTCACAATTGAACAAAATCATTACTCAACAATATATCATTTTGAATAGGACGATTAACAATATATATGTATTTATAAAGGTTACTCGGGAACACGTGTATTTGTTTACTTTTAACACGTGTGTTTAAATCAAAACATGTTTATGTTTAATTTGATTGGACCATCAGTAAGTTATTACCGGTTTAAGTTATATCAATCATGATAACTTCATGCTAGAATTTTAGCGCTAAAATTATAATAAGATATCTAGAATTGTCATTCGAGGTTCGCCTATCCGACAGAAAGGTTCGTTTCCCACCCACCCACCCCTTTTTATTAAGACTTCATAGGAATGTGAATCAGTATGTTATGTAGAAAATAGTTGATAAAATACATGTATGTAAATCGAAATGATTTTTTCTTCAACTTATAGAACATTTTTCTATTGTAGATTGTGTTTATATGTGATGGCAGCGGTCGATGACAGCAAATTGGACATTTGTTTATTGTTTATAATAAAAATAAGCTTTCTGTGCTGTCGGGGCGAGCTGATAACCAAAAACTGTGTTGAGTTTTTACTTTGTAAATGCTTTATGTTCGTTTGAAGTATTGAATAAGAACATAAATGAAAATAAGTAGACGTAGTATGATTGCTAAAGAGACAATTATCAACCTGATTTAAAACGAATAAATGTAAGCAGTTATAGTTCCCGAACATCCCTTAACAATGAGAAAAAATACATACCGTATAGTCGGCTATAACAAGCCCGACATATTAACATGAGGGTCAATTCAGCGAAAACACAAACGGCTAAACTTAGAATAAAACATTTGACGAAACACAATTATGACAGACATGAACGAACAAAATCCTATGAACTATAGTCGCCGTCACGTAAAATTGGCACCATGATTTTTGTCAAAATTTTCTGAAATATCGACCGCGTTTACTCGAGATCATGTTTTTCAATTAGCGAAATAAAATCCAATCCAAATATATACTACTGTCCTACCTTTTATTGTGTTTGCACTGTATAATCCTGACCTTCACAAAATCCAGGATTATTTTGTATGGTGGAATCCGACATTGTTATTACCGGAAGTGTTGCCGTGGAGTCCACGTGCTCTCAATTTTCTTGTGTCTCTCGGAGCTGTGCGTCATCTTTATGTAAAAAGCGCGGGAAATCGTATTATCAATGACAATGATATTACCAGAGAGTAACGAATGTTATGTAGTAAGGGATCCTCATAGAAACCAAGATGGCGGTTTTACAATGAAAACAATCTTGAAAAATGTGAAGGTCAGGATTATACAGTGCAAACACAATAAAAGGTAGGACAGTAGTATATATTTGGATTGGATTTTTATTCCGCTAATTGAAAAACATGATCTCGAGTAAACGCGATTGATATTTAAGAAAATTGTGACAAAAATCATGGTGCCAATTTTACGTGACGGCGACTATACAGGCTTTTGACTTGGAACAGAAACACAAAGAATGTGATGGGGTTAGTCATGTGTGTATTGTTGGTATATTTCAAAAAATTAGGAATTACGATGTGCACTGTCAACATCAAGTATCACTGAGAGCCGTCAAATAATCAAATTGTTCTATATTTAGAAATCGTATGACGATTTCAATTAATACATTTAGTTCAATGGCTGAATTTTTTATTTAATTACAGCATTATTTTATATTCTTATATGACGTACTTCTTTCGCTTTGTGAATAAACCCATGCTCTAAATCCAATAAAATGTGTTTGCACATGCGTATATTGACAAGTACAGAATAATGAGTTTTATCAAATTGGCAAGCATTTAATGTATTTCATTAACTTAATACACTTCTAAACTCTTTAATAATGCACATGTTGTTACTAATTCATTTATTAGGGCTGCCATGTGTTGCAATTCGAAATTGACATATTTGACCTAGATACGACAGCCGTTCATGTTGGCTGTTAAATATCCTCCCTCTGAAAAATCACATTGACAGTCGTAAAAACAGGGAGGTGGTTCATGGAAGAGCCTACACAAGCGCTCTACACTTATACACATCGGACATTGAAATTACCAGAATCGAAATCATTGATGCAAGCTATACTTTTTTGTAGTAAACTGTTTTAACATGGGTAGGCATTATATTCGTGGTTTTTTTTTTAGCCATAACTATCTCTCGGGCAAAATAATCATGAATATATTGCCTACCTATGTTAAAACAACTAGATCAAGTATAGCTTGCATAAATTATTTCTTAAATTCATTCATTCTTGCATGATATAGGAATCAGTCCCGAAGAATGCATTCCAGAAAGAAATTGAACTACTTGTGCAGCACAACACTTTTTTTTTTCTTTTTTTCTTTTTTTTTTTTTGATTGCATGCATACATGCAAGTGTATTGTTTTAATGATAATCAGACGTTTCTGGAATGTTTACAGTTGACGCCAGTGGGCGTTGTCATTGGTGAAATGGTACAATTGGTTACAGTCATGGACAAAGACACTGGTTTAAATGGTGAATTTGAATTTACGATAGTTCAATCTGATATTTCGGTAATTAACATTTTATACCAAATTATTGGAAAATTTACTAAAGGCAGAAGTTTAATATTTGTAAATACATGTTAGACAACTCTGTTTTGTGGCTGAAATTTTATATAGTTTACGTACCAACAATCACAAAATGTAGAAGTTTTGTTCAAGTATTGAATAACACGTATGTTAAAACCCGTGTTAATCTAATTTTGTAAAATTATATAAGCTATATCAGCACATAATAAAACCTATGATTTACATTTTACTAAAAAAAAAAAATATTGATTTTTTTTCCCCAGGGACAACCTATTTCTTCTTTTATTTCAAACGATGCGGCAAAGAAATTTACAATCATATCGCCGCGACGCGGGTCTATTGCAGTAAAGTCAACGCTGGATTTTGAAAGAGTCAAAAAATATTTTCTTCCAGTTTCTGTGACAGTAAGTCAATGTAACAGTATTACTTTAGAAACATTATAAATGAGAAACTTAACTATAGTACGCACATGTAAAAGCTGACTTTTGGTTACATATACAACACAAAAAGCTAGGTTTTATGATATGTATTAACCAGTGACATAAAACACCCAACTCAGTTATGGATTTATTTCAAATGTACATAGTTGTAAATTACACAGTGAAATCCTACATAACAGTTTACAAATTGTCAAAATGTCAAGTCTGTCATTTTAAAAATATGCAATCTATAAATTTATCCAATTATAACTATAACTGGACATAAACATCCGTCCATTATAAATTCATTACTCGTTCTCTTGAAATACAAAAAAACGCGCCTTGTCAGCTCCATCTTCAGACCAACCAATCAGATTACTAGAAATCCAAAGACTATGAATATTCAACAACATGTCATTAATGTATGGGAAGGTTTTACAAACTTTTAGTATAGTGAACATCAAAAAAGACGACAAGTTTGTAGTTTTATTCAATACTGTATTTACTTAATTCTAATTCTTTATTTTACATTTTAAATATTCACAAAATAAAGATGGTATCACGTACACACATAACTGAAATCGTGACTGAAAAATACTTTTTTATCACTAACAGAAAATATTATCCGTACTTTTAATGATACATATAAACACATATATGTCTTATTTATTATGAAATCAAACTAATTTTCGAATCTCTATATTTTGTGTTTGTCAATTATGTAAATTGTTTCGCAATAACAATAATTAGGACCTGGCACAAGTAATTTCTGAAAGACGAACAAGTACAGTTACCATGACTATTGATGTAAGAGATGGTGATGACCTTGGTCCTGTTTTTGAGTATCAAGGCTGCTTTCGGGTTGATAATAATTGCTTTAATCCAACATATTCGACAGACATATCCCCCCATTTAACTGTAAGTATTGGTAAAAAGTAAAATCACAAAAATACTGAACTCCGAGGAAAATTCAAAACGTAAAGTCCTTTATCAAATGGCAAAATCAAATGATAAAACACTTCAAACGAATGGACATCAACTATCAAATTTAACAACCACATTCATTCAGTAGTGTAAACTTTGTAAGCGAAATACAAAATGAAAACACATATCTTGTCTTTCTTAGTTGACCAGAATTTGAGAATATAAATGCTCCGAAAGACCACTTTTTACCATTTAAATTTCATGGAATGAAAAAGCAAGTAATTCGTCACGATTTGCTATACAACTATATAATCATTAAAACTGTCTATTACGACGTTTTGGTGTACACTTTTGAAAAATTATAACCCAGGATGCATTATATTCTGAAAGCGAATTAGCTTGCGGTCAATTCAATATTGGTGAATAACTTTTCTGACAGTTTAAAAAAAAATACTGAAAGACAACATTACTGAATACATTTTTGTTCTATCTTTTGAGAGCTGTTCTGATAAAAAAAAAAAAGTTGTCTTTCTTTGACTGATGATTTCTATATACTCTTTGTCAAATGTTTTGCTACATAAAATAGTCTATTCTCACGTTATTCTGTGGTACAAATTTAAAGAAATACATGAAATCTTAAAGAGCATTCTTATATATGTCTTTATTTAAATTAAAGATGGTATGACCCAAAACACGTTCTTTTCAATGGACATAACAAATGATGGGGCTCAGAACATTGGATTACTATCATTCCCTTTTTTTAATTTTCATTTCTACAAAAATCAATATCTTTCAGACTTTATATCATCGTGGCAGACATTTTTTTGGCGGGGTGAATTTGCGGATATAATGAAACTACGCTGTCTGTGTACTCCTTATAAATGGCTAGAAAAATATTAATAACACAGTACAAGAACACTAACAGAGGGTGTGCACTAGGGATTTAATACTGGTTTAGCATGTAATATTAACTCCACACTGATACAAGTATTGAACTTTTGTACACCAGTTGTGAGTTTCGTCTACAAAAAGATTCATCATTTGACGCTCGAGTTAACAAAAACACAAAAAGGTTAAATCAATTACGAAGTTAAAGAACGTCTATTTCTTTGGTAGAAACTTCTTAGTACTTCGAAACAAAAATATGGCAATTTCAGTGACAAATCGCGTCAACCATGAAGTACTGACTACTTGGCTGTTGGTATCGGAAGATGATCTAATCAACTTTCATCAATATACTAAATAATTATTGGGCGGAGTATTAACCAAGATATTGATATGAAAAGATGACATATAACTTCATACTTTGGTTTAAAATGCATAGGCTACAAGCTTCTATCAACAATCCCAATTTGATGTTTCCTTAGAGTTTCTCAGTGATTTACTCCAGACGTGTTAACAGTATCGCTGCTTTTGGATTCCGTGGGATTCCCTATGATTTGGTTTGTTACAGCGATTTGTCTCTACCTTATCGATTTAAAAGATTAGGACATTGGTAAACTATAGTCAGGGCGCCTTGATTTAACTTGGTTGTAGACCAAACATGTACATTATGACTCGTACATGGTTTTGGTAATTACACTTGCTTCTGAATGTGTTACTCTTTCACATACTCAACATGTACATTTTCCCCTATAACAACATAATCAACATGGTTCAGGTCGTTCCACTTGATTTAATATTGGATGCCGGTGTTTTGGATCCCTTTGCTAATATCAGCACAATGATATGGCATCAGTGACTTACATATGTATACTCCTTATACAAAAACTGCTCGAACAGAGTTATGAGACGAACGTATAAAATCGACACAATGTAATTATCACGAATTGACTTATACTGTACGTATATAAACTCTACTGTACTGTGGATTCATTGATATTCGTTGGATACCAATTTTGTGGATTTCGTGGGTACAGGAGAACCACGAATTTAAATGTTCAACGAATTACAAATTTTCTAAAGGAATGACTGAAGACTCTGCCAAAACCACGAATTTAAATATCCACGAATATGTAAGTTTTCCTCAAACCACGAAAATTGATACCCACAAAAATAAATGAATCCACAGTATTTTGTCTTTTCATCTAACGATAGCACAAGAAAAGAGTTCTAGATACTATGTTAGTAATTGTTTTACCTATTGTGTTATATTCCATATATAGTCCTATAACATATGACTTCGCATTCTTATTCTATTTTTAACGTTTTATACTGATATTTTCATTTATTTATTTTTAATGCGGGTGACACATTGATAGTAAAAAAGAATATTAGAAACAGTAAATTGAAATAGTAAATATTGCCCCCGAGGTCATATGTTATAGGACTAATTACATATAATGACTAATGGCTGAGTTAAGATTTTTATGGGTGATGGATAAAATAAAAGAAAACGTTTATTTTGTCCATGAATCTGTTATTGATCCTTTTTGAAATATATGCGATTCCCCTAGTTTTATTACCCCTAAACTTAAACTTTGCACATAAATATAAACATCGACACATTTCAATTGATGTTATATAACTAAAAACTGGAAATTCAATGTTATTAGAGAAATAATCAAACTTAATATCCGATGTACCAATAGTTCTTATTTAAGTGATTTTCCTTAGGCATCACAACTAATTCTAAGGGCAGCCGAAGACCAGGGGATAATAGATTCCATAAAAGCTAGAGATCAGGATACATTAAATGCTCGTATACAATTGAGCATTGTAGAAAGTAAGTATTGAAGAGTAATAAATGAAATATAAATTTGTACTTATCCCCTATTATGCATTGCGGCTGCTGCGTATATTGCAATCTTATATGGTATCAATGTTACTTCATATGTCATAAACAGTCAACAGATAGTAAACTTAGGTTAATGAACACGCCAATTCTTTTCCTCTCTTTGTTTGAAACAGCGGTATACTACTGTTGCCTTTAAAACAAAATTATCTTATAACATTTCCAATTTTTCATAGCTTTTTGCATGATAATATTGTAACCAGATGCTTCGCAGGGCGTAGCTTTATACGACCGCAGAGGTTGAACCCTGAACGGTTGGGGCAAGTATGGACACAACATTCAAGCTGGATTCAGCTCTAAATTTGGATTGTGATTAAATAGTTGACACAGCATAGGTTTCTGACACAGAATGAATGTGTTCTAATGAACTTAAAAATTTTGTTTTCTCTAAGAGCAATTCACTATGCTGTTCAATATTAATCCTCTCAAAATAATGTTTGAGGAAATTTTCTTTTTATTTATGAAATTTCAAATGAGAAAAATTGAACCCAATTTTTAATCAAATCCCCCTTTCCCTTATTCCAAAACTAATCTCAATTAAAATATTCTAATGGAGTTTGGAACAATAACTACTCATTTAAATACATCATAAAATAAACTAAATAAAATGTAAAAAAACTGCTTGTTATCACTGAATGGTAAAGATTATTTAAATTTATCAGTTGGTAGTAAAAAGTGAATATACATTGTATATTGTATATAACAAAGATTTAAGTTGATTCTGGACAAAGAAAGATAACTCCAATCAAAAAAAAATTTGCAATAAGATATTTCTTGCTTACTATTTTGGACAAAGAAAGATAACTCTAATTGAAAAAAAATTTGCTATTTCACAATATTGTGAAATTAGATATTTCTTGCCATTGCACAATACTGTGCAATTGAAAAGACTTGCTATTCCACAATACTTAATATAATAATTTAGATCCTGATTTGGACCAACTTAAAAACTGGGCCCATAATCAAAAATCTAAGTACATGTTTAGATTCAGCATATCAAAGAGGCCCAAGAATTTAATTTTTGTTAAAATCAAACTTAGTTTAATTTTGGACTCTTTGGACCTTAATGTAGGCCAATTTGAAAACGGGACCAAAAATGAAAAATCTACATACACAGTTAGATTTGGCATATCAAAGAACCCCATTTATTCAATTTTTGATGAAATCAAAAAAGTTTAATTTTGAACCCGATTTGGGCCAACTTGAAAACTGGGCCAATAATAAAAAATCTAAGTTCATTTTTAGATTCAGCATATCAAAGAACCCCAAGGATTCAATTTTTGTTAAAATCAAACTAAGTTTAATTTTGGACCCTTTGGACCTTAATGTAGACCAATTTGAAAACGGGACCAAAAGTTAAGAATCTACATACACAGTTAGATTCGGCATATCAAAGAACCCCAATTTATTCAATTTTGATGAAATCAAACAAAGTTTAATTTTGGACCCTTTGGGCCCCTTTTTCCTAAACTGTTGGGACCAAAACTCCCAAAATCAATACCAACTTTCCTTTTATGGTCATTAACCTTGTGTTTAAATTTCATAGATTTCTATTTACTTATACTAACGTTATGGTGCGAAAACCAAGAAAAATGCTTATTTGGGTCCCTTTTTGGCCCCTAATTCCTAAACTGTTGGGACCTAAACTCCCAAAATCAATACCAATCTTCCTTTTGTGGTCATAAACATTATGTTTAAATTTCATTGATTTCTATTTACTTAAACTAAAGTTATTTTGCGAAAACCCAGAATAATGCTTATTTGGGCCCTTTTTTGGCCCCTAATTCCTAAACTGTTAAAACCAAAACTCCCAAAATCAATCCCAACCTTTCTTTTGTGGTCATCAACCTTGTGTCAAAATTTCATAGATTTCTATTAACTTAAACTAAAGTTATAGTGCGAAAACCAAGAAAATGCTTATTTGGGCCCTTTTTGGCCCCTAATTCCTAAAATGTTGGGACCAAAACTCCCAAAATCAATACCAACCTTCCCTTTATGGTCATAAACCTTGTGTTAAAATTTCATAGATTTCTATTCACTTTTACTAAAGTTAGAGTGCGAAAACTAAAAGTATTCGGACGACGACGACGACAACGACGATGACGACGACGACGACGACGCCAACGTGATAGCAATATACGACGAAAATTTTTTCAAAATTTGCGGTCGTATAAAAAGTAAAAAAAAAAAAACACACGCACTACAAGGTAAATTTTGAAACGAAAAGTCCATTCACAAACACATCAAACGAATGAAAAACAACTGTCACATTCCTGACTTGATACAGGCATTTTATATAAGGAAAAGTCCTTCTCAGTTTAATTAATTTGTGACTTGTCCTTGTTCTTTTGTTTTCGTTGGTAAAAAAACGAAAACAATAAATTCCTACGCGCTATACCACCCTCAACTCAAAAAAGGAAAAAAATATTTCTTTTCATTGCCAGTATTTATATTTCTTGTAAATTTAGATAAGGAATTGTAACTCCTACAACAGATATAGTTTATCCAGATTTATTCAAACAAAAATTATTATATTATTCATAAAATAAAAAAAAATATTTGTTAAATAAAGTTAGGTTTTTAGTTTTTGCATGATGATTATCGAAACAATATCAGTCAAAGAAGATAAACTCAGAGATAACCCTATCCTCAGGGAAACGCAATGTATCTAAGATTTCCAAAGAAACCAGGTGAAATTCAATTCGAAACCCAAAAGCCGGATATTTGGCATATCAATAAAATGAAAAACAAATATATAACAGACAGCACTCAAATAGCAAACTCGGGGAGGCACGTACATAATGTTGCGAGGGTTTTACACATATTTGTGATCGCTCAACTCTAGAATCTTAAATTTTTTCAAACATAACATAGAATAATAGTGACAAAATGCAGAGCTCCATATCAGTCTTGTTCGGTCTATCAAAATCGAAAAAAATGAACTATGCTGATTTAGTTGAATATCTGTGTTAACATTTACTGAGACATCATTATTAGGTCTTTCCACTTTTCCGTGGAAAGACCTATTGAATTTGTTCTGATTATTATTATTATTATTTTTTTTTTTTTTTTTCTTCCGCCTAATTTTTTTGCTTGCGTATTATTGATGTTTCAAAAGATGTCGCTTAGATATTTGGAATATGGTATCGTATAGTTTATACGCTTTAAAAATTTACAACTGCGTAACAAAATACTTTACGTTGTAAGAGTTATCTCCCCAAACACTGTTTTTCTTGTGGCCACTACTCCTTCGCAACCGTTAAAGATTACGACAAATTTATTTTACCAAATTGCTCGTTACATCTTCAGGATTAGGATATTCATTTGGACCGAAGCTTTACGGAGACTCCATATGAGAGTTATTCCCCCTTTTCCATTTAAGAAAGTGATATGCATTTCTAAATGGTAAACCATAAGTGATAAAGACATAGGGTCTTTAGATTTGAGGTCCTTGGTCCAAAATGATAAAAATGAGGTCAAGGTCAAAGGTCAAGGTCATATTCTAAATTTTTTATTTTGGCTTATTTTCATTTATTTTCAAATATCTTATGACATATCGACAAATAATTTTTCATAAATTGTTAGTTGGGACATGTCCTTACTTGTATATTTTGGTTGATAGGGTGCGCAGACAATAAATGGGAGTTTTTGACAATCTTACATTTACAATCACGCGTAAAGTGATATTACTAATAAACCAAACATATTAAAGACCTAGGGTCTTTTGATTTAAGGTCCTTGGTTTGTGAACTTGAAATTGAGGTCAAGGTCATAGGTTAATATGACGTTCTAGATTTTGACCTTTGCTTTAAATTCATATAAATACATCATAAAGCCATCGGAACTAACATTTTCAACTGATTTTTTCATATTTCAATATCAAAATAGATCTTTACTTGTGGAAAGACCTACAATTGTTCTCTGAACAATTGGTTTTTAATTTTATTTTTTTTTCTTCCGCCTAATTTTTTTTCTTGCGTATTATTGATGTTTCAAAAGATGTCGCTTAGATATTTGGAATATGGTATCGTATAGTTTATACCCTTTAAAAATTTACAACTGCGTAACAAAATACTTTACGTTGTAAGAGTTATCTCCCCAAACACTGTTTTTCTTGTGGCCACTACTCCTTCGCACCCATTAAAGATTACATCAAATTTATTTTACCAAATTGCTCGTTACATCTTCAGGATTAGGATATTCATTTGGACCGAAGCTTTACGGAGACTCCATATGAGAGTTATTCCCCCTTTTCCATTTAATTAAGTGATATGCATTTCTAAATGGTAAACGATAAGTGATAAAGACATAGGGTCTTTTGATTCGAGGTCCTTGGTCCAAAAAAATAAAAATGAGGTCAAGGTCAAAGGTCAAGGTCATATTCTAAATTTTGATTTTGGCTTATTTTCATTATTTTCAAATACCTTTTGACATATCAACAAATAATTTTTAATAAATTGTTAGTTGCGACATGTCCTTACTTGTATATTTTGGTTGAAAGGGTGCGCAGACAATAAATGGGAGTTTTTGCCCATCTTTACATTTAGAATTACTCGTAAAGTGATTTTACTAATAAACCAAACATATTAAAGACCTAGGGTCTTTTGATTTAAGGTCCTTGGTTTGTGAACTTGACATTGAGGTCAAGGTCATAGGTTAAGATGACGTTCTAGATTTTGACCTTTGCTTTAAATTCATATAAATACATCATAAAGCCATAGGAACTAACATTTTAAACTGATTTTTCATATTTCAATATCAAAATAGATCTTTACGAGTGGAAAGACCTGAACAATTGGTTTTTAATTAGGTCTTTCCACCTTTCCGTGGAAAGACCTATTGAATTTGTTCTGATTATTAGGTCTTTCCACTTTTCCGTGGAAAGACCTATTGAATTTGTTCTGATTATTATTATTTTTTTTTTTTTTTTTCTTCCGCCTAAATTTTTTTCTTGCGTAGTATTGATGTTTCAAAAGATGTCGCTTAGATATTTGGAATATGATGTCGTATAGTTTATACCCTTTAAAAATTTACAACTGCGTAACAAAATACTTTACGTTGTAAGAGTTATCTCCCCAAACACTGTTTTTCTTGTGGCCACTACTCCTTCGCAACCGTAAAAGATTACGACAATTTTTTTTTACCAAATTGCTCGTTACTTCTTCAGGATTAGGATATTCATTTGAACCGAAGCTTTCTGGAGACTCCATATGAGAGTTATTTCCCCTTATGCATTTGATATAAGTGATATGCGTTTCTAACTGGTAAACCATCAGTGATATAGGCCTAGGGTCTTTGGATTTAAGTTATTTGGTCCAAAAAAATGAAAATAAGGTCAAGGTCAAAGGTCAAGGTCATATTCTAAATTTTGATTTTGGCTTATTTTCTCTTATTTTCAACAACCATGAAAGATATTGACAAATTATTTTTACTAAATTGTGAGTTGCGACATGTTGTAACTCATAAATTTTGGTTGGAAGGGTGCGTAAACAATAAATGAGAGTTTTCGCCCATCTTATATTTAAAATTATGCCTAAAGTGATATAACTAATTAACCATACATATAACAGACCTAGGGTCTTTTTATTTGAGGTCCTTGGTTAGTGACCTTGAAATTGAGGTCAAGGTCAAAGGTTAATAGGACGTTCTAGATTTTGACCTTTGCATTAAATTCATATTTATACATTATAAAGTCATGGGAACTGACATTTTAGATTGATTTTTAATATTTTTATAATAAAATAGAACTTTACTTGTGGAAAGACCTTCAATTGTTCTTTGAACAATTGGTTTTTAATTTTATTTAGTTTACGATGAGCTCTGCATTTCTTCAAAAGGTGTGACTCTTAACAGGTACATATATGCAGAATAAGAACACTGGATAGTTAAATCTATTCATGAATTCGAATTGATTTATTTTTTAAATGTAGATCGTAAATAATATATTAGATTTGATATAAAGGATTTTAAGAACCGATTTAGGCCCTCAAGCGAGTCTAGGGAAGTTTTGAATTATGGGGATGGTTTCGTATAAATACAATTGCCATGATCTTGATTTTGTATTTTATTTTTCATAAAGCTTTGCCTCCTGGGTATAAAGACAGGTTTGCACTGTATAGTTTGACAAATAACGGAACACTTTCAAGTGCTACAGTATCGCAAATCAAACCTATTGGTCCGGATGACGTTAATATTTTGAAAATCATAATAAAGGTAATCAATATCAGTAGAACATCGACACATATACCAGTACAATAAAACTGAATAAACTTTACCATAAATAAACTAAAAAGTGAAATCATTAAAATACTTAACTTCGAGGAAAATTCAAAACGGCAAGTCCCTAATAACATGGCAAAATCAAATGATAAAACACATCAAACGAATGGACAACTAAAAGACTCATTTTCTATATAACATATTAACCCAACTACATATAATTAAGACAGACAAGTCGTCAAAAAATTCAAAACTATGGTAGGATCGCATATAAAGGGAATAATGCCATTACTCTTTTGTTTCTTTTTTCATACATATATTTGACTTTCTTTGTATCGTTGCTAAATTCAATATTTGATATTTATAACTCACATTTTCCGATGGCAGGCGAATATTTCTGTGATTATTTTTTTATTCTACTGCAAAACGACGCTGTTATTTCATGTTGTTTTTGTGGTTTATCTTGCCTAGTACTGTACTATTCGGAAGCGTCAATTCACTCTTTTTCTTTATTACAGGCTACTGAGTTGACAGACAATGGACGGTTCAATCGAGCTGTAATTGACGTACACATAAGACAATCCAATATTTCTTGCTCGGAAAAAGGTGATTTATATTTTAGCTAAACTGAACTTTTTTAACCTTGTGATTTATGTAGGTGTAAGTAATTGATTTATGTACATACATATTCATAAAGCTGTGTCTAACAGTATTTAGCAGAAAGAATAAAAAAAATACATACAAATCTTATCCCACCCATACTATTTTTTCAACTTCAATTGACTTTTTTTTTGGTTGTATGTTGCTATATCATGCTATGTATGCTGTAGTTCAATAAATTAAATTTCTGAACATACTTATGAAGGTCTGAAAGCCAAAAATAAGACAAGTCATAGAACAAAAAGCTTGCATTTTTTAATTTAATGTACCTCATGTATTCTGATTCACAGTGACTACAACGAAACCATGTAGTAATGCTGCCCTTA
Source organism: Mytilus trossulus (assembly GCF_036588685.1). Taxonomy (NCBI): domain Eukaryota; kingdom Metazoa; phylum Mollusca; class Bivalvia; order Mytilida; family Mytilidae; genus Mytilus; species Mytilus trossulus. Next base: position 38,556,080 of record NC_086379.1, on the reverse strand, counting down.
TAGTTGGAGCTGTTTTAGGAAGTCTTTTGGCAATTGTTATAACCATTGTTATAGCTCTCATAATAAAACAGAGAAAACAAGGTGATTATCTAATATTGATCTTCTACGAAAAGTGTAATTTTTATATGAATTGGATTTTGAATAAAACGGCCTATTTACCTTTAGAAAAGTGAACCGCGCTATTATTTATGTGCCATCACACATATAATTCAAGTAAAATATTAAATAAAGGCATCAGTAGTATACCGGTGTTCAAAAGTCATAAATTGATTGAGAGAAAACAAATCCGGATTACAAACCAAAACCGAATGAAACACATCAACTAGTATAAGAGGAAAACAAAGGAAAATAAAGGAACAACAGGGAGTCAGACCAAACGTCCACGTGTATAATGTAAATCTTTGTTGTAAATTGTTGCCATATATAAATTCTTTTTCCTTGGGATGTGGAATAATTTTATTACTGATTCCTGCATCGGGTGATATGTGGTTTAATATGCAATTAACTTCAGAGAATATTATTTTTTCAAAAGTTAATAAAATCACATATTTTGAAAAGTCTTCTTAAATGTATATCAAAATACATGAGACGAATTTTAATTTTTCATTATCAAATCATAACAACAGCAACAACAAGTCAAGTTCTCACAATACAATACTTTATCAAAAAAGAAAAGGATTGTATCTGTTCATTAGAACAATAAACCATAATCATTTAAATGTATGAATCTGGTGGGAATAAAATAAACACATGCCCTCTCCTACATGAAATATGCATAAATAAGCATTCAAAAATACAGACACCATCAACTCTTGATTCCATCATCGTTTATGGTTTAAACATATAGCTAGTCACGTATTCAGATTTTCATACGTCCTTGCTTTTCAGTTTTTTCGGTTTGGGCGTTCCTGATAAATGTTAGTCCAAATGTTATTTTCTTTTTCGATTTAGTAATTTGTTATGCTAAAAGATCAATTCCACCTATGCGGTTGCTTATTTTTATATTGTTACCCTTTTTATCTGATATTTTTGTACAGGTGACAGAGATATGGTTACACCAGAACAAAGTACTCCATCACAACAGAACGAAGGTTGGTTATTAACCAGGGATGAAGTGAATTTCTATTTTTCTTATAAGAAGTTTTCACAAATAACATCAATAATTATTAAAGAACATGATTTCTACATTCCTTATTTCTAAATTGATGTATCATATATCTTGATTCTATTTTAAAATATCTTTTTTACAAACATGCTTTGAGTAATTGTACATTAAATCAGGGTTTTTAATCATACCAACCAGGTATTCCGTTTCAATTGAAATAAATGTGAACACTGTCAAATATTTGGTTATTCCGAATAATACGACTGGGAATTACAATAATGATTCTATAATTTTTGTCCTTTCTTTAAAAAAATCGCATAATAAATGCATTCTAAATGTACTGTATTGAACGAAAGATATATTATTGTCTTGAACATCTGAATTTTGTAAATTTGGTTAAGTATTCTATAAAAAAAACAATGAAAACATGTTCAACAAACTTTTTAGACATGTAAAATACCATCATTTAGAATTGACAGTTATCAACAGATTTTCACAAACAAAAACAACTAACAGTATGCACAATATTTTATTTTAGATGAAAGATAAATGTGAACTGAAAAAATCGTTATAACCAACCTAATCCTTCCTTCTCGTTCTTAACCAAAATTTCATCAGTTTCTTATCTTTCAGGATTTTCTAATGGTAATACAATTGAAAGCAGACAAACATCCAGGTAATGTATGATAAAAAGTAAAATCACAAAAAAACTGAACTGAGAGGAAAATCAATTCGGAAAGTCCATAATCACATGGCAAAATCAAATAACAAAACGCATCAAAAACGAATGAACAAGAACTGTCATATTCCTGACTTGGTACAGACATTTTCAAATGTAGAAAATGGTGGATAACAGTATCTAAGAATGATAAAAAATAGTTTTGTTAATTGATGATGTTTACCTTGAAAATGGGAAAAAAGAAAGTATTTACAGTGGTGAATGCTGATGCTTCAAATGAGATTGATTGGTTCACTATGCATTTTAGAAGATAAAGAGAGTGAAAGAATTTTAAGGAAAAATAAAATAATTTATCAAAGATATTCTGATATGATCTGTCAGATATGAAGTAATACACATTTGAATATTCGTCTCACATACCAAATTTTTAGTTTAAACAATATTTTATTTTCAAAAAATGCACGAAATATAATTATACAATATAAATACAGGGATTCGGAAACGAGAAAAAAGTAAAATCACAAAAATACTGAACTTAGAGGAAAATAAATTCTTTTCTTTTATATTATTGTCTATGTCGCTAAGAAATATGTAAATGTTTCTAAAATGAGGTTCCTTTAAATAGAGTTATCTTAATCGACTTCGACATAAAAATAGAGTGCTATAGTCCAAATCTCCCTGTTTCTAAAATAAATCTTTGCAACTTTAAAAATATTTTCGTTTTCCTCATCATTGATAAGTTCATTACCTGATAATAATGTGTATATAATATATCAAATTGGAAGTGTAGAAATGGTGTCCTGATGAGTCTATAATTATGACATTCTAGCAAATAATGTTTGCTGTTCTCAACTTGCCCACATATACAGAGGCTGGAAAGAACAATATTTTTCTGGAAAAGGTGTTCATTTAAGCCACTGCAGTTCAACCGGAGTCTGGCGTGAAGTATTTGGCCTTTTCTACAACCAGCATTATAATAAGTAGGGGCTTTACCAAACTTTTGTCATTGAACAGAAAGTTAACATCAATTTTAGCACATTTATACGAGAACGGCTTAAGATACAATGTGTTCGGGTATAAGATTTTAAAGTTCAAATATATGCGTCTGAATTGTTATTTTAATGTTTGTGTCTTATTCCCGATTATGATATTTTGATTGAGTATTCATGCATAGCCGTTAACACATACCATGCCAATACACTCGTCTCGCTTCTTTTGGAGTTCAAATGATTTCCTCTGATTTGTATTGTTACCTCAACTGTCTCTTACTAATTGATTTACAAGATTTGAACATGGGTAACCTATTGTCGCCTTAATTTACCAAAAAAAACGTATCTTGAGTAAAATAGGAAGTAGCTTCTTATCATTTAGTCAGTAACTATATTCATAATACTAGCGCTACACAATTTTTTTGCTGCACCAGATACGGTTTCTGACAATAAATGCCTTCCGGTAATGCCAAGCCTTGACATAGAATTAAAACTACATTGTGCATTAGGGAGATACTTCCTAAATTTAAAATGATTAACAAAGTTTTACAACAGCAAATATTATTAAAACAGTATCCGTATTTTCATGTCAGTGCCAAAACATTGAGCAACTCCAAAATGCCAATTATGAAATGTTTATGGCATAATAGTTGAATCACTTATGACATTTCTGCATTAGAATAATCAGACCATCCTTTTCATTAACAATAGAATCAACTATTTTAGAAAGGATTAAAGATATCTTAGCAGTTGTTTGCGTCAATTTTAAATAATGGTTGTGGTGTTGCTTCTTTTTTGCAGGAAATACGACGAAATCGGAATGCAATCACCAGACAATGTATATGACGAGTTACACAATGACCAGTATTTGGAACCAATTTGAATTGTTCGATGGAAAACACCAAGATAATTGACATTATTAACATTCAACTTATTGCAAAAATTGCAATTTGGCAGATAATTTTGATTAATAAAACTCGGAGATGGCAATATGCGTCTTAGCCTACGTTACATGCAATCATGATGTATTTAGGTTATTGCATGTGATGAGTTACACATTTTTGTGTACACCAACCATCTATCTAGAATACATCAGAAAAAAATATAATTGGTTACCTTATGGAATAACCCAGTTTAGTTTAGTTTAAACATATTTATTTATAGTGGATTGGGAAACAAGTTTTGCAACTTATATTAATCCCTTTCCACTTTGCGGGTGCTAGTTCTGCCTTGTAGCGGCATTAGTCTACTCTTTTTCGAAATCTACACGGGTGTCTTTAACGTGCAAGAGATATGGCTCTCTCTTCACACGGGTCAGCCATGTATCGTCCCCTTCCGACGGACTATCATTGTGTCCTCGAGACCATACTCGCAAATGGTGTCGAGGGAGAGCCAAAAATTGAGCTCCTGAAATTTTCATCCCAAACGGGAATCGAACCAGGAACCTTTGTGTTAGTAGACCGATGCACTAACCACTACACCACGGCTCTCTTAACTCATGCAATAACTCATGCAATAAATGAAAATAACACCATATAAATTTAATGAGTTCAAAGTATTTTCTAGAGTTATCTTCATCAGCATCACTCAAAGCCGAAAACATGAAGACAATGATGTTTAAGTGAAAAACACGTTAAGATCGATACGACCAAAATATATCTACACAGCCGAGCCAAATTAATCTAAGGTCAACTTTTCACGACGGAGTTGGAACCATAGTTTCATAATAATAATGATCATCACTGGAAAATTTAATAAAAGTATAAATAGTATGTTATAAATCAGGTCCGTACCTCAAGTACTTACTACTGATCAGAGCTGATTATAAAAAAAAAGGTAATTAAGAAAGGGAATCAATTGAATAAGTATTGGTAAAATACATTAATCCATAATGCGCTCCATAACAGTGGTATATTCATCTCTTGAAGTTTACCAAAGCACCTTACCTGATTGTTGTTTGGGGTTTGTCCGAACAAAGGGGCAAACAGATTTATAAGAACTAATTAACAGGTCAATTGACTTGCTTCATGAACATACAAACATTTAAATATTCTTTCGCACTTTATATCTATATTTCCTCCTCAGCGACTGTAGAACAGATGTATTATCGAAAATGCGCATATTTCCATGGACGAAATGTACATCGTCTTATTTGACCTATCGAATAGTCAATGGAAATGCAATCATATTGTCCAGTATTAGCCAATCAAACTTTGAAGATTTTTATCACTTTTTCCTATAACAATACATGTACGTGAAGTGTGGTAATACGAAAATTATCAATTCATGCAAGAAACAGAAAACAGGCCAAACCCATAAGAGAAAATATAATTAGGATTACTATTTGTATTTCAATGAAAACTACTGCTTGTCGTTATCATACATTTACAGTTTAAATTTGTTTGTTTTTTACATAAACTAATGCAATATTTATGACGTAAGAATAAATATTGAACGTAAAACAACTTAAGAAAAAAAGAAAAAAAATCTATATTATCTTATTGTGATCAGATCTGCAATAGAAATGAGACAGATTTATCAGATCTGAAGTGAAAATACGCCTTCAATTTATGGATTGTAAAATAAAAAGAATCCATTCAAGAAAATACAAAGGCAATGTTTGTCATACAGTTCAAAACTTCCGTACAAAGTATTGTTAATGGATAAATGGGATGTTAATTAATTTATCAATTATCCTAAATACATAAAAAAAAAAAAAAAAAAATGACAGAAATTATTAAATTATTAAATACCGGTTTTACTGACACTCCATCAACGGGCCTAACCAAAAACGTGCAACCACCAACAACTGAATCCTTAAGACTTAATGATTCAGGAAATCAAAACTAAAATGACCACCTTTCCCCATTGCCTCTGAGCGGCAGCCAATTTTAAAACTTTAAACAGTTGATAAAATTGAGAATTGAAATGGGGAATGTGTCAAAGAGACAACAACCCGGGCAAAGAGCAGATAACAGCAGAAGCCCACCAATGGGTCTTCGATGCACCTAGAAACTCCCTCCCCCGGAGGCGAATACACACATATAAGTTTAATATACATCTTTCTGTAAATTTTCAGAACATTTAGAGAATTTGGATTTTCTCACATTTCTGGTATTTCTATAGAAACAGCAGGCATTTAACAATCATATAAAGCTTCATCAAGTTGGAAGCATTTTGAAATTTTGGAATATGTCTTAAACATGAAAATAAAAATGTGCACCATCCAGCTATAACCACCTGATAAAAAATCACTTAAACAATGATATAAAAGACAATTCAGTTTTGAAATCAGGGTCAAAATATGCTGGAAACTGCAGGACGCTTGCTTTGTTAAATAGGCAAATAATGTAGCCCAATGAAAATAAAATGCAAAAATAAAAAAAAAAACACTCCTTGATAATTTCATAGTCTCATTTAAAAAAAAACTGAAATAGGCAATATTTGAGAGTATTCAAAACGTCAGATAATTGATAGAAAGGACCCCATTAGTTAGTGTATTATATATGATGTGACTGTCGATGAGACAAACCTCCACATAAGCAAGCATTCTGAGAGTATTGCATGTTAATACATACATTTGTAGTTTCCTACCGGTTAAAAATTCATTGTACTGGAACAAAATGATAACTTGACCTGTACCTTGTCATGGTGTAAACTATATAACAAACAACAAGTTATAAATTAATACGTTCAAACATAATGAAAAAATGTATGGAAAACTGATTATTTGATTGGATATTTTCAAGTCCAAGGACCACAATTTGGCACAAAATCATTTAGACCGGAACAAAATTCTATCCGTTGACCTGTTACTTACCATGATAAAACTATATACTACTTATTAAAATCAATATCTTCAAGCATGAAGAACGATCGAAATGTGGAAAACTCATTTTCTGGACTGATGGACAGACAAATAGACGGACGGAGTGCATACCTAAAGATCCCTTCGGCATCGTCGGTAGTGGACTAATAATCTAAATTTTCAATGTGATAGTTTTATCTACGACATTACAATAGGTCGCTGGATGAGAAATGCTGTCTGTGTGGATTTTTTTTTAAATCAATTAGATTTACATCACTCTACGGACTATAAACTTCATTATCAATGGTATTTTATTAAACGCCTATTGTATTTTCGTTAACCTTAAGTACTTGTTCGCATTATATATCAAAGACATTTCTACCTAAAACTGCATCCGTGAAATTGCATATAATAATCTTTTAAATCGGTAATCTCTGATTGTGCATCTTATGCTATTATTTTGTTTCAAATGTGTTTATTAATTACATTTTTGACAGAAAAACTAATTTATTGTGTGTTGGGATGATAGAAACATAAGATACTGATTTTTATTAGATCATATTTAGTAATTTGCAATGTTTTATAGGGATTTGTCATGCACATATGTGAAACAATGCAGATATGTTGTAATTTAGATGGAAGGAGATAGACTTACAATAAAAATGTGTTATTTATGAGGGTTTAGATGGGGTTTGCAGAATAGAGAATAATAGACCAAATATGCAGAACAAATGTAAAAAAAAATAAAGCATACAGGAAAACAGGACAAAAATGAAAAAAAGAGAAGAAAAGGATGCTTGAATATAACGAATAGAGAACACAAAGGTTCTCAAATTTAAAAAAAGTAAAGAATACTGGACAAGACATATAAGGAATTAAAAACGTGACCTAACAAAATAAAGAATGCAGAACTGAAGGACCCCAAAAGTCCAGACCCTCGTTTATACGGTGCATTGTATAAGTCAGTCAAATTTTCAAGGTATCGTGATTTTTAATTGAAGGGTCTTAACAAATTTATATCCAAACATTATTTTTTTTGTCTCAGGAAAACAAAAATTGAAACATCTTAAAGTGCGGCGATAGATACCAGAGGGACTGTCAAACTTTTAGATCAAAAATAAACTGGTAACGCCATGGCTAAAAACTAAAAAGACGAAGACTAATAGACAAATAATAGTTAACCAGACACAAAATAGAAAACTAAAGACTAAGCAACGTAAACTCCACCATATGCGATTTAATTATTTTTTATTCGGATTTTAATTGTGGATGGGCTAAAAGCTTGAACTTGCAAAAACGAATAATAATATATATACTGTCATTTATTATTCTTAAGCACAAAAGGGGGGTGCATGTATCAATCTACTCTAAGAGACAAAACCAGGACATGCACACGAAAAAAAGGCAAAGGAACAGCTACAGTATGGGAACAACTACCGTATGCAGCTGTTCAATTCCGCAACCCAACCTCTTCATGATCATTTAATATACCCATAACATATGTACAACTTGCTAACGGAAGAGGTCAAACATGAACAATAGAACACGATTTAATATTGTATTGGCATATATGGGCGTTTTTCAATAAAAGCGTAAATTTCAGAAATTTTCTTTTAAAATGATGTTATTTTCATAATTTGTGAACTGTTTCGTAGGGGACTTTTGACCCCTACGAAACTTCTTCTAAACACACATATTTTTTGCAATTTTAAATGTTTCCTATAGACATTCCAGTTTGTTTACTTTAAATACTAGAAAAATATTAATTTTTTTCTGAATTGGAAAACCGTTTTTATCGATAAAGTAAATACAGTACCTCACATATGAAGTTTCAACTCATGTTACGTAGTGGACATTTTGATGCGTTTCGTAGTGGACAAAACCGTTTCGAAGTGGACAAAAAGTTTCGTAGTTGACATTAACCCTATCATATGTTAATAAAAATATAATAAAAATTACATGAAACTAACCCTTGTTATTTGTTTTGCACGAATATGATTAAAAAAAGATTTTAAAAAGACTGCATGGTAGTGGTAGTGTCCACTACGAAACGTTTTCTCCCATACTTGTTTCGTAGGGGACCGTTTCGTAAGGGACGTATTCGCATGTTTTATTTTTTTCCCACAATCCCTATATTGCAATAGTAACAAGACTGATTGTATTTATCAAAGTATTTATCAAGCTGTACACTGATATTTTTTTCATAATTTTAAAACCAGATACTGAAGGAGATTTGACCCGTTTCGTAGTGGACATTAATTATCAAAATACGGTATCACTGAGCTCAGTAACGCTGATTTCAAGCAAACAAACCACAGATGACTAATACACAACTAAGGAGCGTCGCCTTTGGTAACAATATAAATTATGACGTCCCTTGACAGGAGACATATGATCGCGGTGCCCAAGGCCAAGTATAACCTTTGTAAATCAATTGACATCGGTGATGAAGAGCACTACATCATGTCGTGTAGTAACTTCTTAACTGTGTGTAGTCTGGGTTCCTGACACAATACTCTCAATTCCGTAAGCCTGAGAAATCGAAAATATCAAGAAAAATCCAGCACTCCAGGTTAAAATATGCTTTGGATATGTTGTCATAAAAATGAAAAACAATTATGAAGGAACACATTTCTTTATTGCTGGTTTTTTTCCAAACGTATGATAGCCTATAAATTAAGTTGCTTTATTCTATGTCATTTGATGTCTGGTGGACAGTTGTTCCATCTACAGCCCTACCACATTTTCTCATTTTGTATGAATTAACAAGATGTTAATATCTAAGCTTTATTAAATGAATTTCGTTCCTCCTTAGACAATTGATTTTTTGTATCTTTGTAACATTTTTGTCTAAGAGAATAAAAAAAGATGCAGAAGACACCAAGTGGATATTGTTAACTATTATTCGAAGAAAATAGCACAACACCATATATGGGCGTTTTTCAATAAAAACGTATTTTCTTGTCCCAGCCACTTTAAAATAAAAATGTGTTTGATCTTTGCAAGTATATTTTTGTGCAGTCAGTACATTGAATTAGATTTTACATTTTCAGCAAAGAAACAGTTTATTTTTAGAGGGATTGATAAGATATTGGCTCCTGAATGGTCCAAAACAACCAAAATGGCATGTCCATAGACCGCCTGTTCAACATTCATCCTCTAAAATATCGTAAAAAAATGAAAAAAATAAATGTTTTTTTTTTATTTTACATAAATTCTTTAATAATTCAAAAGTATGTTCAGAGCCAAAATATTTTAATAAACAGCTTTCAATATAGGTTTTTGAATTTCAGAAGGTGTGTCCTTCACAAAATGTCCACTACGAAACGAAGTCATTAAAATTTGCCAATAAGCAGTTTTATAAAATCAATGTAATTTTTGTTTGCAAGAGATATAAACATTAGGGTCTTACAAAAGAAGTGATGCTTTTATAACGACAATTAAATAGTTGGTAGGAAAAATTGAGCACATCAAATGGACCAGAGTGATACCGTATTTTGATAATTAATGTCCACTACGAAACGGGTCAAATCTCCTTCAGTATCTGGTTTTAAAATTATGAAAAAAATATCAGTGTACAGCTTGATAAATACTTTGATAAATACAATCAGTCTTGTTACTATTGCAATATAGGGATTGTGGGAAAAAAATAAAACATGCGAATACGTCCCTTACGAAACGGTCCCCTACGAAACAAGTATGGGAGAAAACATTTCGTAGTGGACACTACCACTACCATGCAGTCTTTTTAAAATCTTTTTTCAATCATATTCGTGCAAAACAAATAACAAGGGTTAGTTTCATGTAATTTTTATTATATTTTTATTAACATATGATAGGGTTAATGTCAACTACGAAACTTTTTGTCCACTTCGAAACGGTTTTGTTATATCTTTGTTCCAGAGTTTGCTACTATTTCTTAAACGAAATTTCGTCAACGTGAGTATAGTTTTTCGATGCAGTTCATAATATAAAATCAAATTAATAACTGCATAAAAATAAAATTAACGCGCAAACAATTATTTTCTTCTAAGACTAAGTACAGAAATGTATAAAGTCATGAGAAAAACGTGGTTTATGCCTTTGTGTGACTGAACCTTTTCAATACTGAAACCAATGATTTTACTTTTGAATTGTCACTTTTACAAAAATCATGAATGTTGTTAATGTTTATGTCATTAGGTTCTGGTTTTTTTCTTCTTCAAAAACGGGAAAAATTTGTCATATTTCAATATTGCTGGTTAATGCTTATTACTAGTTTAAGTAAGGGAGAACAGTTACATGTATAGATTACTGTAGATACAATTTATATTCCTGTCCTTGAATTTCTATGGTTGGAAAGTCAAATTATGTTTTTATTTTCAGATGATTGTACTTGCTATGCAGATTTTCGTAGGAGCTATGGAGATGTTCAAATGGCTTAACACAGAAGGTATTTAAAAATGTTATCTTTTTTTTTATAATCAAATTGTTAGTATAACCAGGAAAGACAAAAATTAGACACGTTTGATTCCGAGTGAGAGGAAAAATACACTCAGAGTATCGTACAGTCAAGAGAGATAGTTTTGCCTTATAAGAATTTAAAACCGCTATATTTAATTTGTCCAATTTGTTAATATTTCAATTGATGTGGTATATCACTGATGTTTAACTGATCACCGTAATTGCAGTTACGGTGATCCCAACATATATAGAGTTCCAAAAATCTTTTTGATTTTTGAGGTTTTACAAATTTCAGGACAGGCGATGGCAACTTTTACGGTAACCTCATATTCATATACGTATATATGTTGTGGTCTAATACGAACCAATATAACTTCAGAAATAAAAAAAATGTTCAAGAATCCAATCATTTTTCAGTGTAGACGACAACTAATTAGCCAATTTTTTTTCCAGAACCAGCTACCGTTGGTAATAAGACGAAAGATGAGAATCATAACACAACTACCATCAGCACTGAAGCCGAGCAGAACCTTCTTTCGACATCCAGGGACACGAATGACACGGGTGTCAAATCTAATTAAGAGAAGGCCAATAAATCTGCACCGAAAACCAATCAAAGTAACGGCTTTGGTGGAATGAAGAAAGGGTTTCTTCTATAAAATTAAGGTATGATCGGTAAAATTCGAATATTCTTTAAAAATTTAAAATATTTTGCCATAATATGTTTTTTCAACATGATGATATTTAATTGCAAAGCGTTAAATTGTGAATACATTAAAAACTCTATCATGATAGTAACCGTAAGGTATTTTCTTAATAGTTTGCTCAAAGCGTATTTGTGAATTTAAAATTTTCAGCAAAAGTGTACTTGAAAAGATTTGTGTGTTTTTTTTTGTGTTTTAATATATTCTTATTTTATGTTCAACAGGTCTCAGATTTGATACACATAATGTATCGAGTTGCTTGATGTGAAAGCATATATACATGGTGAACAGACATTTCCAGTGATTGTGTTGTACAGGCGCCAGGCAGTAGAATGAAGCTACTTTATGAACGAGTTTACATGGAACCGGTTACTTAGTTATCTAGACTGTCACTTCTCTTTAAGGTGTAGATAAATAATAATTTGATTTTTAAAAATAAAAGATAACAAAATATGATTTCTTGTAATTTATCTGTATTGATTACAATTTATTTAAGTATGTAAGATTGTTATTCAATTTGGGTTTTTTTTTGCCTGAGTATGTTTCCTCTACTTTGTCGCTAAAATTTTATCTGCTGGAATCAGCCAATTAAATACATTACGACTTAATGTAAATATCTCTGTCGTGGTATTTTAAAAATGAAGATTCTATTTCATTCCAAGATCTTCTGCCTGCAAGAACAATACATAATTTATATACTAGTACACCTTTGTTTTAAGAAACTTGATTAATTAGTCAAAGTACTGACGTACTGTTAACTCGAATGAACACAAGATCTGATAGCTGGCGAATAAATCATAGATTCAAATCAGCCTAAATACTACCAAAATGAAATTGCTGTTGCTTTCTCAAGTCGATTAGACGAAGGTTGTTTTAGCTTTTCAAGTCGAGTACCAAACATTTTAGTCGCATTTAAAAAAAAATTAGCATATATTAGTATTTTACATCAAATCAAATGGCGATGTTTTGCGTATAGAGGATAAAAAGGGACATCTGAAAAAAAGTTAAATGTGTTTTACACTGTCTGAATATTGGGTAATGCATTCAATGAATGTTTGCGTTTCGATCAGACGTAATTGTGTATTAAACAGACACCATATATACTGTAGCTATTTAATACAAGATTAGTAGTTTAAGTGATAAGTATTATATAGTCACTAGTCCCTTGCTTGTGTTAACGGAATACGTTGGTTGTCAACATTACAGCATAGACCTTTCTTATGTTCAGCATCGTACATTTTTTATTTTGGTTTCGTTTAAAATTGTTAAATTTTTATAAACAAAACCTCTTTTATTTTCATACCCATGCAATGATCGCACAAATGCATAACTATTAGATTCATGTAGTTTATACAGTATTTACTATAACAATTGTTTTATTTGTCTTGGTGAATTTTTCTAACGGGAGAGGTTAATTACATAAGTCTACTTAGGTTTTTTTTAGAGAATCAAGGATCTACTGAAAAGGGAGAGGTGGTTACAATTTAATAAACAGAGGAGGAAGGAGCCAACATTATTTTATACTCACTTTCTCAAGATATGAATGAGGATAGCATCAGTAAAAGACAGCTAGTCAGCTACCAAACACAAAAAAGAAGACATGCAGATTGGCGCCAACAATCATTTTTACCCTGCCATGCATATTGTATATGAGCTTGACCAAGTCACAATCATGTAGCTCAGTGGTTGCATGTCGTTTGTTCATGTCTGTCATATTTGTTTTTCTTCAATTTTTCTTGTTATGAAGTTTCCTCGATTGAATTGTTTCATATTTTTCATGTCGGTGCCTTTTACATCCGCGGTATTTGGTTTTCTCATTGTCGAAGACAGTACGATTGCCTGTAATTAGCTAACATTCACTTCATTTGAACTTTGGAGGGCAGTTGTCTCATTTGGCAATCATACCACACCTCCTTATTTCTATGGACATCTATTGACTTTTTACGATATTCAAATTAAAAGTCAAAAGGGAGCATTGTTTTGAATACTTGAAATCAGAAATTTGAATAACGTGCCCGCTAAAATTCAGAGACATAGGAAACGGTGACAACAAATGACGTATTGTCAGTCTTATCCTTCGATAGGAAATTGAAAATGTTCACAAACACTCGATTGCACGAAAATGTATATGACCTACCCTTTTTTTATATTAAGTTACTAAAAAATAAAAATTCAAAAAAAAAAGTCCAAAATCAAAAGGCAAAATCAAAATTCCAAACACATCAAACGAATCAGTGGATAAAAACTGTCATAATCCTGACTTGGTACAGGCATTTTCAAATGTAGAAAATTGTGGATTGAACCTGGTTTAATAGCTAGCTAACCCTCTCACTTGTATGACAGTCGCATTAAATTCCATTACATTGTCAACGATGCGTGAACAAAACAAACATACTCAAAGAGTAAAAATGTCAAAAATAGGGGTACAGCAGTCAACATTGTGTTATCATCTTAATCACTATTAAAACAACAAATGTAACGAAGAAGCACAAAAAGGCATACATCAAATTTAACATCCACAAAGTATTATTGGTTAGCATCTACATCATGTGGTATGGCATTAATATCCCACGGCTGAACTGAACCCATTTCAATGTTTCGGCCTCTTTTTTGTTTATTTTTGATGAATTAAATTAAAGAAAAGTCATATATATATCTATTAACAGATACGGAAGATACCATTGCTACATTCAAAACTCATAAGACTGAGAGAAAATGACAAAGTAATGGTTAAAAAAACTAAAAGACTCAGAAAACCAAGTTCCTCTTCCGACTAAGCAACGCTAATCCATCCGAAAATGCATGAGCTCATGTGTTTTGTAATTGTGAACAAATCGTTCTACACTATATGCTTAACAATCTTTGATGTATTGAGAACTAAAATTTACATTTTAGTTTATAGCATAGTTCTTTATCACAATGGTCGTTTCCAAGTAGTTGCCTACGTTGGGAGCGGTGATCAAATGACTCTTTTCAAAGGACGTCACAATTCCTTATTGTTACCAAGGACGACGTTTCTTAGTTCTGAGAGTCATTTGGATATAGTTTGCTTGACATCAGCGTGACTGAGCTTTAATTGTTGTATCTTTGCCTAACACTTGTTTATATTTTTAAACTAGAATTACGTCAAAGTAAGTACCGTCTCGAATACTCAAAGCATCACTTTTTTAAATTACTGTCAACTACTTAGTATAAATTTTTTAAAGATTTTAATGCTGCAGTAGATTACTCCATTAAGATCCTATGTTCTTGGTTTTCTTTTAGGTTTTAGATTTTTTTATGTCAGTAGGCAATTTCCATAAAGGTGAAATGTATGCTGTTTTGATATATTTCACCTTTAACTTGTCCACCAATTGGTGGACAAGAGTTTAAAAAGGAGGAAACATACATGTATAATAGTCCATCACTCTTTTATTTCTATGGTTTGAATGTCTTATGTTTTCTTTGTTTTCAGATGATTGTACTTGCTATGCAGATGTTTGCTGGAGCCATGGAGATATATAAATGGCTCAACACAGAAGGTATTAAAATGTCTGGGTTTTTTTTATCAATATCAAAAATTCAATAACTTAAAGTAAATAATATGATAATTTTGATTAAAACATATTGATTCCTTTATTTTTTTTAAGAGATAAGGCCATTCTATCGTACAGTCACAGAGGTAACTAGGTCTGCCTCAAATGAGTTGAAGCATTGTTCAACTTGTCAATCATTTTTGTGCTCCATTTACGGGCTTATGTTTTCTGGTCTGTGCGTCCGTTCGTCTATCCCGCCGGAAAGTAAACGACAGTACGTTGATGGTTTTCTGTAACAAAAGAAGAAGAAGAGATTTCTTGTTTATTTATCACATAATCCAACAATTTCAAGACGAGGTAAAGAAAATTTCTACAGAGGCAGACTGAATGATTTAAACGGTGGCAAACCCTATGTAGTTACAAATATTCTGATGTTATTACTTTTAATAAAGATAACAAAATTTAAAAAAAAAATCATATTCCGGTGTAAATAACAACGGTGAATTTTACCAATACATTTTTTTTTGCAGAACCAGTTACCGTTGTAAACGAAACAAAAGCTGGAAATCATGACACAAAAGCTGAAAATCATGACATAAAAGCTGAGAATCATGACACAAAAGCTGATAATCATGACACAAAAGCTGAGAATCATAACACAAAAGCTGATAATCATATAAATTCTAACAGCACCAAAGAGCTAAATGTTCCTTCTACATCCACGACTGGCACGGAGAAGGCCAATAAAGCTGACCCTAAAAGTAATGGTTTTGGTGGGATGAAGAAAGGATTTCTTCTTTAAAGTTTAGGTATGCATGGGTTTTAATTCTAACTTCTTTTTTTAAACAGTATTGTTAATAAGAGTTTCAGTAAAATTCTTTTGAAACAATTTATTATTTATTTGAATAGAGTTTTATCTAGAGCTGTAAAGAAATATAAAACTGTATACAGATCTGTAACAATGAGAGTAACGATACTACAAAGGACTGTAATTTGAGGTGCGGTTTTTTTCAAAGCGTATTTCTGAATTTAAAATGTTTAGTAATGGTGTACTTTAATACATTTGTTTGCTTCTTTAGTATATTCCTATTTTTATGTTCAACAGGTCTTAGCTTTGATGTAATGTACCAAGTTGGCATGTGTGAATGCTTACATGATGAACGGACATTTCCTGCGATTGTTTTGGGGAACAGACACCAAAAGAATAAAGCTATTTGTGGCTGCGGGCTTGCCAAGTTGATGCATAGAAATGGTTAATGGCATCTGTGTTTTAAGTATATATATTATATTATCTTATTTATTTGAATAAAAGACGTAACCCAATATGATTTCTTGTAATTTGTCTGTAATATATGTATATAATGTTTTGTTCTTTTGGGTTTTTCTTCTGTATGGTGTATTGTAAAATTATTATGTTGATTTAAGTACAAATGATAAAATTGAGAATGGAAATGGGGAATGTGTCAAAGAGACAACAACCCGACCAAATAAAAAAACAACAGCAGAAGGTCACCAACAGGTCTTCAATGTAGCGAGAAATTCCCGCACCCGCAGGCGTCCTTCAGCTGGCCCCTAAACAAATATACACTAGTTCAGTGATAATGAACGCCATACTAATTTCCAAATTGTACACAAGAAACTAAAATTAAAATAATACAAAACTAACAAAGGCCAGAGGCTCCTGACTTGTGACAGGGATGTATGCCTTCAACCCATATGGGTAAAATTGTGCATTTATATTCAATAAAGTATGTAATATGTGTATGCCTGATTATTATTGGTTGGTGGTTGGTATATATATTTTTTAATTTTGACGTTTTTATTTAGTGCTACTCAATCAGGCATGTTTTTGCACGGCTTTCTCTGAATATGTCTGAAACTATTTTGTTGCATCATTCGTTTCCTTAATCAGTGTAAGACAGACAAAAGATATCCCTATTCAAACGCATAAGTCAAAAATAAACTGACAACACCAAACAAGTGAAACTGCGAACTGATGATACTCCCGTCGCAAGTGGATAATATTAATAGTGTAAAAATATGCAAGTGTTCGGTAAACAGGAAGTTGTCGAGTGATGAATCTGAAAACGCATCACACGGTATAGCTGACTTATATAAATCCTGAAACCAAATTTCAGAAATCCTTGTATTGTAGTTCCTGAGAAAAATGCGACGAAAAATATTCATGGGACGGACGGACTGACTGACGGACTGACGGACTGACGGAAGGACAGACAGAGGTAAAACAGTATACCCCCCTTTTTTTAAAGCGGGGGTATAAAAATACCAAAATACAAACAACAGTATACTATTCACAACATGGAAAACTTAAGACTGAGCAACCCAAACCAATTAAAGAGGGTTTGGATGAGGATAAATGATTAAAGAGTAATGCCCTTAAAAATGAAGATTAGAGAATAACGGGCAAAAAAATGAAGAATAGAGAAAAAAAGGGGTTAATTTTTTGAAGATTAGAGAAAAAAGGGGTGAAAAATAAATGTTTATAGAATAACAGACCCAAAAAAATCAAATGAATGAATAGAAACGGTTAATGGCATCTGTGTTTTAAGTATATATATTATGTTATGGGCCCCATCCAGACCCTCATTAAAAAATCGGTGTTGATCTTAGTTGCTCCTGTAAGGTAAAAATATCCTACTCCACATACTCCACATTAGGCAGCTGTCGTATGGCTCATGTAAGAAAAAATCCAATGATTTGTCTAATTTAGTATAGGTAACATTCAGGGACAAGAAGACGGGCTTCTATTTACGACAATTGGGTCATATATAGATATAGGAAGATGTGGTGTGAGTGCCAATGAGACAACTCTCCATCCAAATATACATGAATGTCGTCATCTGTGAAACAGATACTCTAAATGGTTGTAACTTGAACTTGTACCAAAACTGTAACTTGGCATAAACATATAAAAAGAAGATGTGGTATGATTGCCAATGAGACAACTCTCCACAAGTCTGAGACCAAAATGACAAATAAATTAACAACTTTAGGTCACCGTACGGCCTTCAAAAATGAGCAAAGCCCATATCACAAAGTCAGCTATAAAAGGCCCCGAAATGAAAAGTTCTTTGTATTTTGTAAAAAATATTGCTGCCACTATTTCTTTTTATTGTAATATTGAATATATATAATGAGGCCCTCTGCTCTAGTTTTGCGCAAAATGAAGTTATTCAACTTTCATATCTTTTGCATATAACCGCACCCTTACGTTTAGGTACTTAACAACGATCTTTTATTTGAAAAGTGTTCCTGCTGTTGATGAGAAAAAAGTGCTGGTGAGGAAAAAATTGTCATGGTTCTACGCTTTGAGTAAAAATGGTACATATTCGAGATCATTTTGATAAGGAATGATGAATGACCACGTGCAACTTTATAAAGTTTTGCATGCAACTGAACTGATGTATACGTCGAAAATGGATTAATTTTTTTAAAACTTTCTCAAATATGACAAATTCAATTTCCGAAAAAGAGAATACACAAGTATATATAATAAGTATCACAAAAAGGTTTAGTTTCTTGTGTACAATTTTGAGTTTAGTATGGAGTTCATTATCACTGAACTAGTATATATTTGTTTAGAGGCCAGCTGAAGGATGCGGGAATTTCTCGTTACATTGAAGACCTGTTGGTGACCTTCCGCTATTGTTTTTTTCTATGGTGGGTTTGATGTCTCTTTGATACATTCCCCATTTCCATTCTTAATTATTAGAAGTATTAGAAGTTTTGATTTCTTATTGCTACTGAAATCACCAGCACAGCATTTGTTTTCGAAGTTAAATATACTGAGCCAACAAAGTTTAGACTTATTTCCAATGAGTGCCTTCTTATCCTTTTAGATTCGTTTTTGTTTTTTGGCTACATAATCTTGAAAAATATTAATTAAAATTGAGAATGGAAATATGGAAAGTGTCAAAGAGACAGCAACCCGACCATGGAAAAAAACAACAGCAGAAGGTCACCAACAGGTCTTCAATGTAGCGAGAAATTCCCGCACACGGAGGGCTCAGGCGTCCTTCAACTGGCCCTAAACAAATATTTACTAGTTTAATGATAATGAACGCCATACTTAACTCCAAATTGTACACAAGAAACTTAAATTAAAATAATACAAGACTAACAAAGACCAGAGGCTCCTGACTTGGGACAGGCGCAAAAACGCGGCGGGGTTAATCATCTTTTATGAGATCTCAACCCTCCCCCTATATCTCTAGCCAATGTAGAAAAGTAATCGCACAACAATACGCACATTATAATTCAGTTCAAGAGAAGTCCGAGTTTGATGTCAGAAGATGTAACCAAAGAAAATAAACAAAATGACATTCTAATATGACGTCCTTATTACGCTTTGTAATCAAAGCCGTGTTCTAACGAGAACAAAATATGTTTGAAGCATGCGCACAAATTTATGTTTATATTAAAGTTATTTCCATCGTTATCCTATAAAACATATACATTCAAGTAGCATACATAAACTTTTATAATAAATGTTATATCGAACAACATATATTTACCCTGCTCGTATTTTTTAAACTTATCAAATATGGAATGTAATGTACAGAGTCCTCGGGGAGGAAACGGGAACAGCAAAACATTTTTACGTTTTTTTCGTACGCTTCTACCTATAAAAATGCTGTATTTGTCCTATTAGAATCGAAATAGTCCCTTCATGTCATGCTCTATGCTCATTTTAACATGGGTATGCATTATATTTGATCACATTTTACACCTCGCTAACGCTCAGTGTAAAATATCGACAAATATAATGCCTACCCATATTAAAATGTGTAAAATATCGACAAATATAATGCCTACCCATGTTAAAATGAGCATAGAGCATGACATGAAGGAATTATTTCTTAAATAATACATAAAAACCAACAGACTGCTAGCAGTTAACTGCCATGCCAGCTCCAGATTTCAATTAAACTGACTGAAAGATTATGATTTCATCATAATTATGAATATCAGGCACAATCCTTCCCGTTAGGGGTTTAGTATCATACCATCATAACATGTATAAAAAGTACTTAACCCGTGTCATGCCAACAACTGGTTTTTGAATAAATGTGTTTAGATCCGATGCAAAGTGAGTCAATATTAACGCCAAAATATGCAATCTTTAATAACCTGACAACAGTATCGTGACTATATCCCTTCTTCATAAGTCTATTTAAAGGTTTTGTTAGTTTTGAGATGAGTACTGACATTTTTGTGCTTTATAAAGAACAATATTGGACGTATAAGAATGAATTATCTAGAAACAGCAAAAACAAATTATGAGTAAGACAGTGTCAAGATCTACAAATAAGCCAATATGTCCAAAAATCATTAGTCTACTCCCTTTGACGTGAATGATAGACCGAAAACTTCATATTCCTTGTGGTTACTTTTCAACTGTGATGCTTGGGTGGGTGATCAAATGACTCTTGTCAAAGAACGTCACAATTTCTTATTGTTACCAAGGACGACGTTTCTTAGTTTTGAGAGTCATTTGGATTGTTTGCTTGACACCAACGTGACTAAGCTCAGTTAATTGCTGTATCTTTGTTCCAGAATTTTCTGCTATCTTTAACCGGAATTACGTCAATGTAAGTAAAAGCTTGACAAAACATCATGACAAAATTTCAGAAATACTGTAGGAGTTTGGGAACATCAACTTTTTCATTTCCAAAGTTCTTCAATGCCTGCATATGCCAATCTATTATATTCCTACAGTTTTGGTTGTATATATCGGTTCGGATTTTAATTTATATGTTTCTTTTAAAACAACAGGAATGTGGTCTGTTGTATGAAATTCAGTATTAATATAGTGGGGTCAGTAGGCTGCGATTTTTTTCTTTAAAAACGGTATCATAAATTTTATTTCAGTATATTTGGTAAACAATATAAGAAAAGACGACTTCTATAGTTTTATCTTTCTATTTCTTAGGTTGTAATGTTTTATGTTTTCAGATGATTATTTTTGCTATGCAGCTTTTTGCAGGAGCAATTGAGATGTATAATTGGCTCAGTACAGAAGGTAATTTTTTTTCTTTTATTGTTGAAAGGGTCAAAGTTTTAACGTAAAAAAAAATCTTATTCAGAATGATTTTCAATTCCTATCAAGTTTTAAGAATGTAATTCGTCAAAAGAAAGCTGATAGTCCCCGGCATACTAGAATAAGTTTAAACTTTACTTAATCACGTCGAACTATTCATGTATTGCAGATGGTTTTGGGGCGTCTGTTTGGGTGTTGGGTTCTCATTCTTAAATCTTATTAAATAGGAAAACATTAACAACCATTTCCAGAGATTTAAAAAAAAATCAAGAATTATATGCCTGTGTGGACAACTTATAAAACATCGTTATCCATTTTTTAAGAACCAGTTGTCGTGGTGAATGACAGCAAAGATGAGCATCATGCCGCTTCCAACAGCCCTGAAGAGCAGAACCTTCCATCAACATCCACAGCTGATGCGGTTGTCAAATCAGACACTGAAAATTCTAACAAAACTGCACCTAAAACCAATCAAAACAATGGATTTGGTGGAATGAAGAAAGGGTTTCTTCTTTAAAATTGAGGTATGGACTCTAATATTCTTTAAATGGTGTCATATGAATTTCGTTTTTAACATTTCCATATGAAAGTTTTTGATTCAGTAGAGTAAAGATTTGAAGAAATAGAATTTGCATACCAATGATAATTACTATAATCTTAAGGTTTTAACATTTTTATTCGAAGCGTATTCAAATTTGTGTTAGGCAAGTGTATAATTAAATGGATTTGAATTGTGTTTTAATATATTTCTATTTAATGTTCAACAGGTCTGATAGTTGATTTATATAACGAACCAAGTTGCCATATGTGTAAGCATGTAGAATGAAGAGACATTTCCTGTTCCTGTGATTTGTTTGGGTAAACAGGGGCCAGTAGATTGAAGCTACTCCATGACAGGGCATACCAAGTTTTGGTGTACAGGCGCCAGTAAATTAAAGTTACTTCGCGACAGGGCTTGCCAAGTGGAACTGGTTAATCTAGACTGTCATTTTTCTACAAAGTCTAAGAGTGTAAATATCTTTTAAATAAATGATGAAAACAACTATGATTTCTTATATATAATATGTTATACCGACAACCGTGCAGATGTCTATTATTATTCCAACTTGTATGGTTATGCTAAATTGTTACTGGTTGATGTCCAGTGTATTTCTCTTACAATTTTAACGTTCGTCTAAAAGTTCTGTTCCAATGTGACTTGGGACAGGCATATACGCAGAATGTGTTGGGGTTTAAAAAGGTATGTGCTACCTCAGTCAACCTTCCACAACTTAGGACCGTGGTTGAACAGCTTACCATAAGAACAAACTATAAAAAGCAGTTGCAATTGGCTTAGTCCAAGCGATCGGTAAAAGGAACAAAAACAACGAATATAAAAACAATAGACACAAAGCACCAATATGAAAGTCTTTGTAGTTAGTTTACTTAAAGCTATTTCATGCAAAGCCAATAAAATCTTATAAAAAAGATGTTCTCCCAGACTAATGAACCATTTGTACTGGAGTTGTGGGACTATTACCATTTCATTCAATATTTCAATATGGTATCACAGTGTGACACACACATTAATTCTTCATTTATATATGCAGCGGTGACCGACTTATCAGTCTTGTTGAATCAATATCTTCTGAAATGACAAAGTTATACATATTTGGATATGGCCACGCCAAATTTTTCAGAATTAGACTGTTCTTATACCTGAACTGCAAATATCTGTTATGAAAACCCCAATATAATATATGTATTTTTAAAATATTATTCAAAATTGGAAATATGTAAAAGAAGATCATGTGGTATGATTGCCAATGAGACAACTAGCCACAACAGACCAAAATGACACAGACATTAACAACTATAGGTCACCGTACGGCCTTCAACAATAAGCAAAGCCCATACTGCATATTCAGCTATAAAAGGCCCCGATAAGACAATCATCTTCCACAAATAAATTAAAGCAAAACCTAAGTCAGGAACCTGATGTTGAGTGGTTGTCGTTTGTAGATGTGGTTCAAAAGTTGTTCTTTTTTTTTTATAAATTAGACCGGCGGGTTTCCCGTTTGAATGGTCAGTTTACACTAGTATTTTTTTGGGGTCCTTTATAGCTCGATATGCGGTGTGAGTCGATGCTCCATGTGAAAGACAGAAAATTGACCGATACTGGTTTACTTTTTACTAATTGTGACTTGGAAGGAGAGTTGTCTCATTGGCACTCATACCACATCTTCTTTTATCTATTGAACCAAAGAAAGTGGTAAACAAATCTGTCACATGTGTCCTCTTTTCCGCGATTGTGACATAACTGCGTGGGGCTTATAGTCAAATTTGTATAATTTCCGTGACTGAGCAACATGAAGAATGTCACCAGTGGCGTAGGATCTTCTTATCCGAAGCCGTGTTAGAATGGACACATTACATATGATGCTTTGTGTAGAGAGTACTACACTTCCTACACATTAACCGCAGTCCTTGTAACCACTATTTGAGGGGTCGGTAGGTAACCTGTTGCAAGGCCAAATTTATGTCCATATCCAATATAAAAATGGCAGTCCAAATTTCCCGACGTCTATTACAGAATTTAACTATTGTATATATTGTCAATTTTTATCATCCCGAACATTCATAAAATATTTGCCATTGGACCTCTAGCAATAATCAATCTTTTTTTTTGGTCCTCAGTTTTGTGTTCTTGTTGCTCAGTCTCAAGTTTTCTAGATCATATCGTATGTATAATAATTTTGTAGACTGTTTCGTCTATTTATTGTCTATCTGTTTTGTTGTCTCAACTGCCATATTAGTAGTAGAATGCGATTCATCGGGAATAAATCCGGCAGGCGCGTAAACTATTTGTATATTAAGCCACAGTAGGTATAAAAGACCTAGATGCTGTATACAAGGTATGCAGATACCTTATAAGTACTACGAAGTTGTCAATTGTAGTCCTTGGACCTCATTTTCATTCCAACAGGGACTGTTTGCATGAAAAAATTTAATATGTGTTAGCTATGAGAAATATTACATGTAGGAGTAGGACAACTATGGGTTCCCGACATGTCTGTAAGAAAGGGTCAACCTGAACTGTCTCATTTTATGGAAAAGTGATCGTTGTCAAGTCCTTATTTCAGATTTTATTACAAATAGGTAAACTATAATTGGTATATGGAATGATTGTAAGATGTACATGTCTGACAGTCAGATTTCATCTGCCCTTGACGTCAATTTGATGGTTTATTAGACACTGTTTCGTTTTTATTGGTAGGTCTATTTCTCAAATAATTTACTGAATATAAGAACCACTGTATTGTGTGTACATGTATGTGGTAGATGTTACTTGACAGTGACCTAATTTAGATAGTTCATTTGTCAATGATAAGTTTTCTTGGGTTTATCAGTTCATCAGTCAAGGTTCACTGGTATAAAGCTAATATTTTTTCATTTGATCTGTGCCTCAGGAACTATAAGCGACAGGACCTCTTTATTTGTTGAATGGAATGATAGTTAGGTGTGCATGTCTGTCAGGCAAAGTTCATTTGTTTTTGTGAATCGCTGACATTGTTCAAGATTATGTAAAACCTTCATATTAAAACTTTCAACACAAATTCTATCATACGTAAAGCAGGAGAGACAATTCAGGATGTGCACTCTGATTTACTATGGTGTTATCAATTTCCTTTTGACTTGTGAGTTTTGAATATCTCTTTGATAGTATCAGAGATGGCTTATTCTGTTGTTTTTTTTTTTTTTTTTTTTTTTTTTTAATTCAATCTAGAATTTTCTGTACATTATTATCCATTGTTCTTGTGACTTAAGACTTTCTTGTTTTGTTTTTGACAATGATGTTTCAAACAAGTGTCTTTGAAATAAGCTCTGTGGTCTATTTCTATCATTATGATGCCTACAACCCTTTGATGTCATACAATGGAAGATGTCTTGTATTGCTGTTGACCTTAAACCATATTGAACCAGATGCTCCGCAGGGCGTAGCTTTATACGACCGCAGAGGTTGAACCCTGAACCATTGGGGCAAGTATGGACACAACATTCAAGCTGGATTCAGCTCTAAATTTGGATTGTGTTTAAATAGTTGACACAGCATAGGTTTCTGACACAGAATGAATGTGTTCTAATGAACTTAAAATTTTTGTTTTCTCTTAGAGCAATTCACTATGCTGTTGAATATTAATCCTTTCAAAAAAATGTTTGAAGAAATTTTCTTTTTATTTATGAAATTTAAAATGAGAAAAATTGAACCCAATTTTTTTAATCACATCCCCCTTTCCCTTATTCCAAAACTAATCTCAATTAAAATTTCTAATGGAGTTTGCAAAAAAACTGCTTGTTATCACTGAATGGTAAAGATTATTTTAATTTATCAGTTGGAAGTAAAAAGTGAATATACATTGTAAATTGTATATAACAAAGACTTAAGTTGATTCTGGACAAAGAAAGATAACTCCAATTAAAAAAAAAAATCTTGCTATTGCACAATATTGTGTAATTAGATATTTCTTGCTTACCATTCTGGACAAAGAAAGATAACCCTTATTAAAAAAAAATTGCTATTTCACAATATTGTGCAATTAGATATTTCTTGCCATTGCGCAATACTGTGCAATTGAAAAGACTTGCTATTGCACAATACTTAATATAATAATTTTAGATCCTGATTTGGACCAACTTGAAAACTGGGTCCATAATCAAAAATCTAAGTACATGTTTGGATTCAGCATATCAAAGAACCCCAAGATTTCAATTTTTGTTAAAATCAAACTAAGTTTAATTTTGGACCCTTTGGACTTTAATGTAGACCAATTTGAAAACAGGACCAAAAATGAAGAATCTACATACACAGTTAGATTTGGCATATCAAAGAACCCCATTTATTCAATTTTTGATGAAATCAAACAAAGTTTAATTTTGGACCCCGATTTGGACCAACTTGAAAACTGGGCCAATAATCAAGAATCTAAGTACATTTCTAGATTCAGCATATCAAAGAACCCAACCGATTCATTTTTTGTCAAAATCAAACTAAGTTTAATTTTGGATCCTTTGGACCTTAGCACTCCACAGTTAGGTGTGTAGTTTCGCATTTTGGCCCCTGTGGATTTTTTAAATATGAGAGCTAGTGTGCAATAAAATTCATTTTTGGATAGCTGAGTATTAAAATAGCCTTTGTATTGGGTTTATATGAACATCAAGGTTATGTAATGTATGTAATATAGGCTGTTTTCTGTATGACAGTCCGTATTTGCATGTCCATACCATACATTGGTCCGGCAATTATTGTAATGTTTTTTTCCAACTTTTTATCGCACGAACTTTGTGAATGGATTTTACGAAAAAATGAGGCGAAAGACACCCATTTTTTATTTGATCATTAGGAAGATTTAAGAAAACAGTTTCTAAAAAGGTATCACTCAAAGGCATTGAAATTCTAGTTTGATCCAAATTTTGGGGGGATATATGACAGGTTCACCCCCCTTTTTGCAATATTTTATAGTAAATGAATGCTGAATGTTGCCATGGATACACATAAAAGGAATTAATTTTCACCCTTTTAACTTTGGAAAATTGAATCTATGGAAGATACTGATTACATACATATGCACATGTACAACACAAACAGTAAGGTTAATGTATTAGAAATCCAGGAATAGGAGATGATAAAACATTTTGGGGCTCATTTTTAATTTTATTTTCTAACTGTGGAGTGCTACCTTAAGGTAGACCAATTTGAAAACCGGACCAAAAGTTAAGAATCTACATACACAGTTAGATTGGGCATATCAAAGAACCCCAATTATTCAATTTTGATGAAATCAAACAAAGTTTAATTGTGGACCCTTTGGGCCCCTTATTCCTAAACTGTTGGGACCAAAACTCCCAAAATCAATACCAACCTTCCTTTTATGGTCATAAATCTTGTGTTTAACTTTCATAGATTTCTATTTACTTATACTAACGTTATGGTGCGAAAACCAAGAAAATGCTTATTTGGGTCCCTTTTTGGCCCCTTATTCCTAAACTGTTGGGACATAAACTCCCAAAATCAATACCAACCTTCCTTTTGTGGTCATAAACATTGTGTTTAAATTTCATTTATTTCTATTCACTTAAACTAAAGTTATTGTGCGAAAACCAAGAATAATGCTTATTTGGACCCTTTTTTGGCCTCTAATTCCTAAACTGTTAAAACCAAAACTCCCAAAATCAATACCAACCTTCCTTTTATGGTCATAAACCTTGTGTTAAAATTTCATAGATTTCTATTCTCTTTTACTAAAGTAAGAGTGCTAAAACTAAAAGTATTCGGACGACGACTACGATGCAGACGACGACGCCAACGTGATAGCAAAATACGACGAAAATTTTTTCAAATTTTGCGATCGTATAAAAAGCAAATGCAAATAAAAGAACCTTGTATGTTCGACTTATTTCCCTAAAAAATCACAGCAGTAAAATAAAATAACCGATGCAAGAATTGAAATTTTAAAAACAAATTCAAAAATAAAATACTTTAGAAAAAAACAACTTTATTTTGTTGGTCACCTTCTCACTGTTGGATTATTATTCCTGAGAGATAAATTAGATTGGTTTTGTCGATTTTTCATTTCATCTTGAAATACTAAAAATCCAAGCTGCGGATGTGATGCTTCTGATAATGCTTTTGATCTAATACATCCCTCATAATGTTCCGTAGGCAACTTAGGGTCACAATATTTTTCATGCCACAAATGGAAAATGCCTGGATCTGTGGCTCGCATTACCATGTAGTGGCTGCGGACATATTTTTTATATAAGGCGACATCTTCACCACCCCATCCATTAAAAGTTTCATCAAATCCTTTGGTCGTGAGAAAATCAGATCTATACTGGCAAGTCATTCCATAACCGAAATCTCGCCAAAATCCAGTTTGTTTTGAAATAACAAGTTGGTCTTTTTCTTGTGGAATAGGATATCCCTGCAATGTGTAAACTACTTTTGGGTTATATAGACTGAACACAATTGGGTAATAAACTTTTTTTGTTCTTTCTGTGTTGAGACGGCAACGTTCTAAAAATTCTAATGAGAAAACAATGTCAACATCACAAAGGAATAATATTACATCCCCATTCTTCCAGTTCTGAACACCAACTTGCAATCCCCGACCTCTGGAGAAATCTTCATTTAAATTTACCAGTCGTAAATGTTTATATCCTGTTTTTTTTGCTGTCGCAGACATGATATTTTTAGCTCCCATTAATCCTTCATTCCCAAAATATACAACAGTTAAGAAAACTCTTTTATCTTTTGCAATAACTGTTTCTTCAAATCTTGTCATGAATTGCATAAAAGAATCTAGGCGATTTTTAAGCGGCAAAATTAAATTTATCCATTCTTGTCCAGTATTAACTTGCGTTGTGGAAACCGAAAACAGTGGTCCAAATGGTCTCATTATAACAACTTTTGTATATCTACTTTTATCAGTCAAAAAATCTAAATTTCGGAAAAATAACTCATAATGAGTCCCTGAGGTCGAATGTGTCCTATAAATACCCTCAACAAAATCACTAAAGCTAAATTGTTTAGACTCCATTGGTCTCTGTTTGTTTAAAATATTTATAGCAAATGTCAAGACTTCATGTAAATCCCTCCTTTTTAGACCTATGGGTTTTTCCACGACCCTTTTTCCTAATCCTGGGTCAACAAGATAAATACGGTTTATAGTAAATCTATTAAATGCTGTTATTTCATATTCTGATTTCATTTCAACGCCATGTAAAATCTCAGCTGCTTTTAATTTTCCTTCAAAATACTGTTGCATTTCATTTGAAACATTCACCTGATTAAAGGTCACATCGCTAACACCTTCAATTATTATTTCGGACGGACTAGGTTTCGGACTTGAGACATTTTGCATTTTTGTAGTTTGATCTTTGATAGATTTTTCCAATGCAGTTATTTTTTCTTGAAGTTCATCAATTTTATTTTGGTACTTTTTTTCAGTTTCGTCTATAATGTCACTAAATAATCCCCTAGATTTGATATGATCGTGGTCAGGTATTGGCAGACCAGTTTGACTCGATTCTAGGTCAATATGTAGGCCACACTTGGCAACAAATAACATGGTCAGTGCTGATAGCAAAAATAGCAGAAGTAGAAATCTTGGCATTAACTTCATCTCATAAGCTGTAGATATTTAACTCGTCTTTTAATATCTTCACAATCATCTTTTATATACATGTACCATTGTAAAGTCTGAAATAAAAGAAAAATTGATGATTAATTTTAACATCCTGCCTGAAATGATTTCGCCCATATATTTTACAGATAAAATCTCAAAACATATTAGGTTTGCTATTTTATTTTGCCTAGGTTCACCAAAGTCATCCTGGCATAAAGGAAGGATAGGGTTTAACCATCAAAGGACTAAAATATAACAGAATTAAAACAACTTCTAACTTTTCTTGAAGATAGTGTTGTCTTAAAAAGTTAGAACTTATCATTATACACCAGGGCGGATCCAGGATTTATTACAGGAGGGGGAAGGATGTAATTCAAGAAATTAGTTGATAAATAATGAATTTTTTTTGGGGGGGAGGGACAATTTTATCATATCAATTGTGAGAAACAGGAGATTTTGTTTGGTCATGAATAGTGGGAATATACTCTCCACACCCTTCCCTTGATCAACCACAGATACACTTTCTAAAATTCAGCTTCAGATATACATAGATACATTGTGTATAAGAAGATGTGGTATGAGTGCCAATGAGACAAATCTGCATCCAAGTCACATTTCAACAAAACAATTAGACATGCAGGTACAATTCTTATGTAATTTGCAAGTCCAAACAAAACATCGAACCATATGTTAGTCATAAGCACTATTGTACAAAAATTCAGATCTATTATCTACAGTGATTAAGGAAACAACCTAGACAACTGTTTGATTTCAGAGGAATGGTATGACATAAGAAACAATGACATATGGTCAGATCATGTTTTTCCTACGTCATATGAATTAGTACTATGCATGCTTTTAATTTTCAAAGGAAATTGTAACGTCACAATGCATATTTAAAAGCATGAAATCCCATGAGAAGAAGATACATGAGTTACACCAGAAGTCCATTTCTAGAATATAATCATTTTAACAAATTTTCCACAAAAAGTCTTTATTATCATGGTAGATATAACATAGATATACATACAAATATTTTATAATTCAAATGAAAGGTTAAAGAATAATATAAGTATTCCTGTTTTACACATTGTAATTTCAGACATTTCATTTTGTAGAATAAAGTAAAGGAAAAAAAATGCATAAGAAATATAATTTTTTTCCATGACAATGGCAATGCTTTCAAAAAACTCAAAGTATTTTTTGTCTCTCTCAAAACTCATGGAATTGTAATCTAATCAAAATTCAGAAAAAACAATCAGTGAAGCATTACATATAGGTCCCAGCAGTGAGTAGAAGAATCCTAACAGTAGACCATAAGCACTTGTCTCAAAAAAATATTAAGGTATATAGGAATTTATTTTCTGAGACAAGTGCCTGAGCGGTTGACCACCTGAATGACCAAAATTATAGTTTTATTTCAACAAAAGGGGAAATGAAGAACTGAATAAGATAGAGAAATGATCTTTTTATTGTCTCAGAAAGCTTATTGAATTAATGATCATTAATGTATACATCCAAAAAAAATTTGATCCAATAGATCTACAGGTGTGAGTTCAATATCAAAGCAGCTTGAAGTACGTAGCTGCTATCAATATCTATGTAGTAGCTATAGTCTATAGCTACATGTTCAATAGTCAAAATCTATGTAGCAGCTACAATATTGAACGCAGGCCAGTATTCAAACAGTCATGTAAGAGTAAGAAGGGGATGACATACATTTTTAGTGTTGGATAATGGGGATAAGAATTTGAAATCTTGCATGGAAAAAAAATAAAATTGGGAAGTTGGAAAAAATACAAAAACAGCAGTGTTTGAGAAATAAGCACATCCCCTTTATGTAAGAAAAGAATGAAAGTATACTGCAAAGAAACTCCAATAAGGTAAACAAACTGGATTTCAAATGAAAACATTACTTCCAAAGAAATAGGTAAATAAATTACATAAAACAACATAAAAAAAATGCATATTAAAATATTAAAGTAATACATAATACTTTTCAAAAGCAATAAAATTAAGATAATGTTCATCTTAACAGTCAATATTAACAGTCCTTACCCATTTAAAATCTGTAGATATAATCCCACAAATGAGTCATAAAATATATAGTTAATTTGAATGTACTAGATTTTTTCATAACACATTTCATGTTCGTTTAGCATATGTTTCTATTACGATCTCAAGAGATTTGCAATATTAGCAAATCAATTTACCATTCAAAACAAATTCTGTTTTTCACCGCCAGTGTTACAATTTTTATAGATAGATGATATCAAAGTCATGATTACATGAAACGATAACATTTTAAAAACAAAGCTAACGCACTGCACTTTAAGTTGCGCAATGATTTAAATCTATGACATAATACTTCACACACAAGACTTGACTTGGTGTTTTAGACTTAACAACAAAGCTTTCCATGTCTTCAAAGGCTGTGCTTGTTTATCTTATATAATTAGGATGTTTATACAGGAACTAAAAACCTGCTCTATCTCTTATAAGCCAGGAATATCTTTGATGAGTTTTTTCCTGTCTAAATCTTCAAAACTTAATTTTTATACTGACAGAGATTTGTTAATCAGCGATGAAAGATTTGGCATCTGATAAAAATTTGAAGAAACCTGTTGAACAAACCTACTGCACTTGGTTTATTCTTGTTTGGAAAAATTGCCAAGAACATAAAAAATTCTTCAAGTTAAAAAAACTAGAGGCTCTAAAGAGCCTGTGTCGCTCACCTTGGTATATGTGAATATTCAACAAAGGACACAGATGGATTCGTGACAAAATTGTGTTTTGGTGATGGTGATGTGTTTGTAGATCGAACTTTACTGAACATTCTTGCTGCGTACATATATCCCCATCTATAATGATTGGCCCAGTAGTTTCAGTTGAAAGTGTTAGTAAAAGTTTACAAATTTTATGAAAATTGTTAAAAATTGACTATCAATTTGTCTGAAATTTTCAGGGCAGATAGATCTTGACCTGATAAACAATTTAACCCCATGCCAGTTTTGCTCAATGCTTTTGTTTTTGAGTTATAAGCCAAAAACTGCATTTTACCCCTATGTTCTATTTTTAGCCATGGTGGCCATTTTGGTTGGTTGACCGGGTCACCTGACACAATTTTAAAACAAGATACCCCAATGATGATTGTGGCCAAATTTGGTTTAATTTGGCCCAGTAGTTTCAGAGGAGAAGATTTTTGTAACAGATTACTAAGATTTACGAAAAATGGTTAAAAATTGACTATAAAGGGCAATAACTCCTAAAGGGGTCATTTGACCATTTCGGTCATGTTGACTTATTTGTAAGTCTTATTTTGCTGAACATTATTGCTGTTTACAGTTTATCTCTATCTATAAAATTATTCAAGATAATAACCAAAAACAGCAAAATTTCCTTAAAATTACCAATTTGATGAGAAAAGCACACTTGGCCCTGTGGGCCAGGTGAGCTAAAAAGGAACTTAAAGGAACACTAAAATACTTTTGACCCCAGGAATAGATAGCTCAGCCTATTTGGCAAAACCTTTCAGAATTTTTGGTCCTTTATGCTTTTCCACTTCATCATTTATTTGGCTTTTTATTTTTTATCTTTTCTGGATCACTACTGAGTCTTTTGTAGAGGAAACAAGCCTATGGTATACAAAATAATAAGCCAGGTATTATTGATGAGTTATGCCCCTTTCTATATTTGTTGATGGTATAAGTCCACATGAAACTAAATTAGGGGCAGATCCAGCCATTTAAAAAAAGGGGGGGGGGGGGTCCCAACCCAGGACAAAGGGGGGTTCCAACTTATGTCCCCATTCAAATGCATTGATTTCCCCAAAACATGGAGGTTCCAACCCCAGGAACCCTCCCCCTAAATCCGCCACTGCTGCTAAATGGTACTTTCAAACTTTTTGATTGTCCATAAAACTTTATGGTACTTTCAAACTGGGTGTAGACTATAAAGTTGTATGGGTTTTATCTGATGGACTCAAACTTATATAATACAGCTAATTCGACATTTTGTATCATCAAATCAATCTAATGACGAATAAACATCAAGTGCCTACTCTGAAATCAAGTAGATAATTTCTGATTTGGAATTCTCCCATTGATTCAGAAATAAGATTTGATGAACATCTTCTTTTATAAGTACTTGATACTTCCCAAAAAACTAAGTGTAACTGCTAAAATTATTGCAATCTATTAATTTAGCCTGTTTGGGGTATTTAAACTTAAAAGACCTCCCCCTTTCTTAAAATTATATTCTTAAATTTTCTTTTAAATAAAAATACTAAACATTGAGCTACTTAATTTAAAGCAATAGGAAATTAAAAAAATAATTGATTAAAAATTAATTGAATAAGTATTTTGAATTCATTGAAAAATGCTGTACGCTAATAAATTCAGCTCAGTATATCGATCTCCAACAAAAATAAATTTGCCAAAAAACAATTAATTCATTTATGAAAACCAAATCAATCAGTTTACAACAAATAATTTAGTTACAAAACCAAATAATTCAGCTACAAAACCAAATAAATCAGTTACAAAACCAAATGAATCAGTTACAAAACGAAATGAATCAGTTACAAAACCAAATAATTCAGTTACAAAACCAATGAATCAGTTACAAAACCAAATGAATCAGTTACAAAACCAAATGAATCAGTTATAAAACCAAATGAAT
Organism: Mytilus trossulus; assembly: GCF_036588685.1. Classification (NCBI taxonomy): domain Eukaryota; kingdom Metazoa; phylum Mollusca; class Bivalvia; order Mytilida; family Mytilidae; genus Mytilus; species Mytilus trossulus. Next base: position 38,521,931 of record NC_086379.1, on the reverse strand, counting down.
CAGTTACAAAACCAAATAATTCAGTTACAAAACCAATGAATCAGTTACAAAACCAAATGAATCAGTTATAAAACCAAATGAATCAGTTACAAAACCAAATAATTCAGTTACAAAACCAATGAATCAGTTACAAAACCAAATGAATCAGTTATAAAACCAAATGAATCAGTTATAAAACCAAATGAATCAGTTACAAAACCAAATAATTCAGTTACAAAACCAATGAATCAGTTATAAAACCCAATGAATCAGTTACAAACAAATACTTCAGTTATAAAACCAAATGAATCAGTTAAAAACAAATAATTCAGTTATAAAACCAAATAATTCAGTTATAAAACCAAATAATTCAGTTATAAAACCAAATAATTCAGTTATAAAACCAAATGAATCAGTTATAAAACCAAATGAATCTCTTAACAAACAAATAATTCAGTTACAAAACCAAATGAATCAGTTTGCAAACAAATGAATCAAAAACAATGGAATCAGTTAACAAACAATTGAATCAGTTTACAAACAATTGAATCAACTTACAAAACCTAAATGGAATCAGTAAACTAATAATCTTACCAACTGGTATCCTTTTTACTTATTTGCTTATAAGGTCAACCAGACAAATATAACAAAGGAAAAAGTGTAGGCTAATACCAGTAATCTATTTTCCTATCTGACTTTTCTGATTTTATTTTAGTTAAAATTCTCAGTAATCAAGGGGTTAATCAAGTAGCATTAAAACGCCCACTCATCTGTATAATAATTAGGTCAAAACACTTTAATAGCATGCCTTGCAATTACTTTTAAACATAAAACTGACATAACATTAAGAATAAATTACTGCTTTTTTTTCCTTTGAATTTGTAGATGATATTCACAACCCCTCACCTTCAGATCTTTTAATTTTTTTTTATAGTAAATATTGTGAAATGTGTAAGACTTGATATCCATATTAAACCAGACCAGTAGCCAGGAATTTCCAAGGGAGGGTGGAGTTCGTTAGATTCACAAATTCGACTCAATCACAGTTACAATTCCAACAGAGCATTGACTTTAACAGTGCTTATTTGTTTTCAAGGGGAGGTTCGTCCAAACCCCCAAAAGAACCCTGGCTACGGGTATGTAAACTATATCTTTTTCATCTTCAACTTTATGAAAATATTTTTCTGATTTGATATTTTCTCATTTCTTAGCTAATGTTCTGTTTACAAATGTAAAAAAATGTGATATAAAATGCATGTGGACCATTTGTTAGCTTTTCATCTTCATTTAATATGTTTTATTTGGCAAAATTAACATGTGGCTGATCATATTTAAAAAAAATCCTCTTCAAACACACATTAAAGTTTGTTTACAAGATATGTATAGCACTTGTTAACTTTCTTAGAACTTTGTTTACATAATGAAGTCTGGTAAGATGGTTTATGCATTATATTAAATATGTTCGTGATATTTCAGACAAAAACTGAATGTATCATAGAGAACAAAAGAGTCAAGCTTTACCACAAATAAATTGGGGAGTTTTTTTTCTAGAAACCATCAAATCTGCCTAAACTACACATTCAGCTGGTCAACCTTTCAACCTCCAAAGTTAGAGAGCTCCTTCTAGGGACAATTTTCTGAGATGAGATTTACAAAAGAACCTTTTAACCTAGTTTATGATACAGCATTTAATATTACTTTTTACTGGTTAAATTTATAACCTAAATTTCTCCCCCTTTTTTCAAAAGCTATAGAGAATGCATACATGTATATGGCAGAAGTTAATCTAGCAGAAAACAAAACATCATAAACTACTTACAATCATTATATATTCCACACGTAAAATCACTTGAGCTACAAAAACATGCTCTAGCTCTTAAAACATGCACATTCCAACGATTATCTTTCGTGTAGGAACACTAACCAGTAACACAACATTGATTCTTATCCTGGATGTTCTATAGAAAGATCATAAACTTTACTACTTATAAATAGAATCAACACTGTCAAGTTTAACTTGAAAATTACAAAAGACTATAATACTTAAAATACTTATCACAGAGAACATGGAATGACAGATGTTACAAAGTGCAGTAGCCAAGTAACCCATTTATTCCACTTTCAAAATGAAAGAAATTTTAATATAAATTTGATGGGACCTTTTTCCTCTCCCCATTCTCCACTTTAATTCATCATTCCCCAAAAACAATAATCAGTGGCAGATCTAGAAAATTTCATAAGTGGGGGGCCCACTGACTGACCTAAGAGGGGACCCACTCCAGTCAAGCTTCAGTGATTCCCTATATAAGCAACCAAATTTTATTCGCCTCTGATAATTTCACACTATCTCAAGATCATGAAGAAGCTTCTTTCCAAATTTCAACTGGAATAAATTTTCACCAAAAAATTATGAAACCTACATTCTTTTAAATTTGCTTGAAATTAAACTGGTGATCTGAGGCAATTTCAATAGCATGATTGACTGTGACCTCAAATGAAGGGGTGTTGATTCACTTCTGGATTCAAAGTTAATCCATAGTCAATATGCAGCACCCTAGTCCAGTCAAACTAAGATTTAACTAATTGCAACATAAAATGTTTTAGTTCTAATCTATAGCATTAATGCCCTTTATTTACACAGAAAAAGTCCCGGCCATACCATCTAACTTGAGGAAAACATCAAATCAGCATTTTTAATTTCCTATGCTATGGAAATTAACATTGGTAGGGGAGATAACTCTTGTAAAAAAATAGTCTTTTTTGATCATTTTTTGGTTTTTTTTTTTAAATTTATGTAAAGTATGATACTTTGATGGGGCTATAAGTTTGTATTTGACTAAATTATATAATCTTCTGTTCATGATATTTCCAATACCTAAGTGTTATGGGTAGTATAAATATTTTCATGTATTTTTCATTAAAGAAATTTCAAATTTGAAATTTTGTGACCATTTTGAAAAAGTAATGCGAAATTTTCTTTTACTTCTGGCCCATTATCATTGTGTTAGTGTCTCATTTAGAGTAAACTTTCAGAATTACACTTTATCATATGTTTTGGATAATTATATCCTTCAATTCAAGAGGTTTTAAGTTTATATTGCCCCTATACAAATAATAAATGTTTTTCTACTTTGCTTTTTCTTGAGATAAAACATATATCATCTGATATCAATTTACCTATGTACATAAAATAACAAATTGATTAGCGGTGATTGACTGGTCACCTGTTACAACAGACGTAAGACATTTGGCAAGGGGAATAATCTAACCTGGAAAAAAGCCTTTGCATAATGGACATCCCTTTCATCCATGTCTGTAATTATTAAAGTTCTTAATACTTTTTTATCTTTCGATATGAAAATAAGAACAATTATTTCCTCCTTTCAATCATATCATATTTTACTGAACGCAATTCAAAAGTTCAACCACGTACCTGTATCACTTTTTCTATCGATTGATACCCAGATTTGGTAAAAAGAAAATATTTGCTTATTCCTCTACCATAACATAATCACTAAACCCACCATGAAATATCACTATAGGCTGAGTGATTCAAATCTAAATATTAACCCCAAATTAAGATTTATCTCCCTTTGGCACAATGAAGTGTATACCTTAATTATTTTCAATAAAATTCCTGTAAAGTCTGCCTTGTAGATAATTAAGATCAAAGAATAAATTATGTAATATGTCTGGTTCTAACAAGTAAATAAGCTGGTTCCTGGGATCAAATTTCACTTTTAAAGTACAATTTTTATTTTTATACCAAAACATATCTCACAGGGCAGATAGAATTTTCTGATAACATAATACTTGTTTTGTTAGTTAAATATATAAAACAAAGGTGAATTCAAACAAAAAACAAAGATTATTATATTGAAACGTTTTTTTTTAATTTGCGCTAAAATAAAGAACGCGAAAATCAAAAAATAGTCTCCATTATTCAACTAGGACAGAATTATTGACACAAAATGTACCTATTAATCCTTTAATAACAATTGAAATGGTCATTATTCTACCTAATACTGTTGTCCTACCTATAAACAAACTTGGCGTCTAACTTATTTCGTCTGAGGATTAAAGATTTTCCAATATCTATAATCTAAAATCCCTTTAACGCAACTTTTTTATTTGTCAAACATATTTAATCTGTCTTGTAATCAATGATTCCACCTAATACTAATTGTTACCTGGTATATCAGGCGATATGCTGATATAAATCGTACGATTGGTTCAGGATGTTTGTGGTTACATTAAGTTATCACCCTACCACCCACCCCTTTCAGATCTCAAAAGTAAAATTCATTCATAATTTTTATTTACAAACAAGTTACCTCAACCTTAGCATCATTAATCATAGTGACACTCTTGAATACATCGAACATTTGATTTTGAATGAATACTTTACTCAGGAGTCAAAATGTTGAACTTTTCATTCATTTTTCATACACTTTTTTTTTTCTTCTTGATGTGAATATATTTAAATTCTGATCGATATATTTGAATTTTATATTTTCATTTAACAACATTTTACTTTTCTCCTTTTATTTTATTAAACGTGTTTTTACTGATGGACCAAAACGCTTACATGATATACATGACAGTTTTCCTTCATTACAAACTGAGTGCCAAATGAGTACAATAATATGGATTCCAATATAACAAAAAAGTAATGAAAAGGGACATTAGTCTTGGAGATTTGTTAAAAAAGCATAATCTATACACGTATATTCACTTCAGAAAATTTCATCATTTACATGCATTTTAATTCGAACTATTTTAGTTGTGCCTTTAGGATTAACTGCATGATCCCCTGGCAAAGAACTTTATTTCAGTTCAAGGTCACCTTAATCAACAGTAAGTTACTACCTGTATAATATTACATAACACTAAAAACTTTATTTTATTATACTGATCAAAATCAAGGGTGGAAAGATAATGGAAGAGTTGTGTAAAATTTCATACCATCCTTATATAATTAGTCTTCAATTGAGATAAGGCGGTGAGGGAAAATATTGATACAGCACCATTGAATTATACTATTAGTCTAATTTCTGCAGTTCTTTAGAAAGATTATCTATTTCACAGTACATAAATGAGATAAATAAATGGGCATTAATGTCAGTGGGGCACTAAATTTGCATAATAAACTCTTTTAAATTGAAATTTATTACTTTTATGAGATCTTGTTACATTTTCAAGTTTTTCATTTCTCATTTTTTGAAACAGAAGAAATTACCAAATATATTAAGATTCTTCTCAATATGATTAATCCTTTTGTTCCTCCTGTCAACGTATATTTGTTTCGCCAGAAGTTCCACTGGAAACTTTGTTATAAACATTGTCATAACGCCTATTCCTGTTAGAACAAATATTCTATCCCATTTATTCCGTTAGGAACATATACTGTAATATTTATTCCGGTGGAAATAATATTCCAGACTATAGTTTCCTTTTGGAACTTATGTTATGAAGGAAATTCTATTCCGTGACACCTGCACTATTACAAAAAAAAATAAGAGTTTTAAAATTAAGATCTTCGGTCTCACAAAATTTACACTTAAGGTCTACCAAGATTATCCAGTTTGGAGGACTTACAAATGTTACATAAGAAAATCTAAAAACACACACCTGCATGAATGAAAAATCATTTAAACGAATTTATCACCTTAGCTAACCCAGGTGTAATTCTCTTAAATCCATGCTAATTTGACAAGAGAGGTAAATTGTTTAAACTCTAAAATACAGTAATTAATTAATTGAAAACACATCATTGTTATCTACAAATTTAAATGTTTCAATGATAAACTATCTACTTCAAAGATTATATAGGTCTTTGGTGAAGATAATCCTTGAGGTAATTCATTATATATAGTTAGTATTAAGTTTTAAAAGTACATCGTTTTGTGCTTTTCTTTAGTTCCTTTCCAACTATAACCTGGCAAGAAGATTTGGCAAGGAGAACTTAATAATATTAATTTAAAAAATATCAAGGCAAAATAAATATCTAACTGGCATCTTAATTGTATCATACTTATTCACAGGCACTGTCTCAAAATTCTGAGACAAATGCCTGTGTACTTATTCATTGCTTTGCCACTGGGGAAAGCTTTAATGTTAAAGGTCGAGGGGTCAAAATCGCCATGACTTGGATGGACAAAATTTTCCAGGTACCATTTGAAGTTTCAGTTGCCTTCCCACCTTCATCATCATGTGAAATTCTTGTCTTGTACAGAGTTTGAATGCTATTTTATTTCAAGGTCATGAGTCTAATGTCAAGGTCACATCATGAATAAAAAGATTAAAACAAATACATCTGAATTTTAGCAAAAATCTTCCAATATCAATCCTTTAGGAGGGATGGAATAAGTAGGCAAGAATGACAAAATTTGTCAGTTTCCAATTTACTTCATATTGAGAACAATACTAATAGAAATGTTTTAGATACTACAAGTAAATCTTACTCCAAATCCTTGAACGTGGCCATTTTATGTCATCTAGATTTAGAGAAAACATTTCTATAAATATGCCAACATCCTTGAATGCCAAAAATTATAAAAAATTGTGCAAACAATTTTACAGATATATCCTGGGAATTTATAAATGGAATAATTTTTACATGTTATCTGTAACAGGTTAAGGTCTGAGGTTATGGATTGATTACATGAAATGTAAACTTGTTTATAAGCAAATGTTTTGTCAATCAAAATTCAAAATAATCCAAATGATTGACATAAGCTTGATATTCAATCAAAAGTTCAAGGTTAGTATTGACCATGACCATTTAAGGAGAAAAAATTCTTATAAATAAGCCTTTGTTTGTCTTGTATGATTTTTAATTTTAGTTTCTTGTGTATAATTTGAAGTGAAGTATGACGTCCATTATCACTGTACTAGTATAAATTTAATTTAAGATTAATTAATTTAAAAGTTAAGGGGCCAGCTGAAGGACGACTCCGTTTGCAGGAGTTTCTCGCTACATTGAAGAACCCTTGGTGGCCTTCCGCTGTTGTCTGCTCTATGGTCAGGTTGTTGTCGCTTTGACACACTCCCCATTTCCTCACTCAATTTTATTGATAGCCTTCTCTATTATCTGCTTTTCAATAGGGTTGTTGTTTCTTTGACACATTCCCCATTTTCATTCTGAGTTTTATGTCAACACCCTAGAAAGCAAAATTGGCAAAAATTGTGTAAATATTTTTACAGACAGATGTCATGGGAAATGTATAAATAAAATATTTTACATAAGAATAAGAATAAGAATAAGAATTTTATTAGTTTGAAATTCTTATTCTTATTCTTATGTAAAATAACATGTTATCTGTTACAGGTTATAGATTTTGGTTATGTGAAATGTAAACTTGTTTATAAACAAATGTTTTGTCAATCAAAAATCAAAATAATCCAAATAATTGACAGAAGCTTGATATTCAATCAACAAACAAAAGTTCAAGGTTTTCAATGTGTGTGAAGCAAATTTGAAGGGAGGTCTAATGCAATATATTTAGGTTTGGGACAAGGCCATTATATGTAAAATAAAATTCTAGCAGTTAATTTGGACCTCTTATATTTTTGGGAAGAAGTCATTCAACTGAGGTAAAATCAAAAATTAGGTTGAGAATGGAAATGGGGAATGTGTCAAAGAGACAATAACTAACCAAAGAGTAGATAACAGCTAAAGGCCACCAATGAGAATGGAAATGGTGAATGTGCCAAAGAGACAACAACCCAACCAAAAAGCAGATAACAGCTGAAGGCCACCAATGGGTCTTCAAATTGGATCAATTGTTTTCAACTATATAGATGAGATTTCAGCAATGGGATAATTGGTCTTTCATGCTTTATAATTGTAAAATATTAGAATAGTTTTATGAAACATACCAACTTATGAAGAAGAAGAAAAGATGAGTTCATAGTGAAGTATTAGTAGAATTTTTATAATAGCTTCATTTATTTGTTTATTAATAATTTCATCCTCTCTTATCATGATCATATACATTTGTAATAGAGTAAAAGTTGTAAGGATAATTCATAGCACTTTTACAGGATGTCCTGATTAAAGTGTCAAGATATATTTGTTTTTTTAACAGAACTTCCGCTGGAAATTTTTTAACATAATAAAGTATTTGTTTCAAGAATTTTCTACCCTCTCTCTTCTGCAATAACTCCTTTAACCAGATGCTCCGCAGGGCGTAGCTTTATACGACCGCAGAGGTTGAACCCTGAAGGGTTGGGGCAAGTATGGACACAACATTCAAGCTGGATTCAGCTCTAAATTTGGATTGTGATTAAATAGTTGACACAGCATAGGTTTCTGACACAGAATGAATGTGTTCTAATGAACTTAAAATTTTTGTTTTCTCTTAGAGCAATTCACTATGCTGTTGAATATTAATCCTCTCAAAAAATGTTTGAAGAAATTTTCATTTTATTTATGAAATTTCATTTCAAATGAGACCAGATGCTCCGCAGGGCGTAGCTTTATACGACCGCAGAAGTTGAACCCTGAACGGTTGGGGCAAGTATGGACACAACATACAAGCTGGATTCCGCTCTAAATTTGGATTGTGATTAAATAGTTGACACAGCATAGGTTTCTGACACAGAATAAATGTGTTCTAATGAACTGAATTTTTTTGTTTTCTCTTAGAGCAATTCACTATGCTGTTGAATATTAATCCTCTCAAAAAAATGTTTGAAGAAATTTTCTTTTTATTTATGAAATTTCAAATGAGAAAAATTGAACCCAATTTTTTATTCACATCCCCTTTCCCTTATTCCAAAACTAATTTCAATTAAAATATTCTAATGAAGTTTGCAACAATTACTACTCATTTAAATACATCATAAAATATTAAGATGTAAAAAAACTGCTTGTTATCACTGAATGGTAAAGATTATTTAAATTTATCAGTTGGTAGTAAAAAGTGAATATACATTGTATATTGTATATAACAAAGATTTAAGTTGATTCTGGACAAAGAAAGATAACTCCAATTAAAAAAAATTCTTGCAGATATTTCTTGCTTACTATACTGGACAAAGAAAGATAACTCTTAATTAAAAAAAAATTTGCTATTTCACAATATTGTGAAATTAGATATTTCTTGCCATTGCACAATATTGTGCAATTGAAAAGACTTGCTATTGCACAATACTTAATATATTAATTTTAGATCCTGATTTGGACCAACTTGAAAACTGGGCCCATAATCAAAAATCTAAGTACATGTTTAGATTCAGCATATCAAAGAGGCCCAAGAATTTAATTTTTGTTAAAATCAAACTTAGTTTAATTTTGGACCCTTTGCACTTTAATTTAGACCAATTTTAAAACTGGACCAAAAATTAAGAATCTACATACACAGTTAGATTTGGCATATCAAAGAACCCCAATTATTCAATTTTTGATGAAATCAAACAATGTTTAATTTTGGACCTCGATTTGGGCCAACTTGAAAACTGGGCCAATAATCAAAAATATAAGTACATTTTTAGATTCAGCATTTCAAAGAACCCCAAGGTTTCAATTTTTGTTAAAATCAAACGAAGTTTAATTTTGGACCCTTTGGACCTTAATGTTGACCAATTTGAAAACGGGACCAAAAATTAAGAATCTACATACACAGTTAAATTCGGCATATTAAAGAACCCCAATTATTCAATTTTGATGAAATCAAACAAAGTTTAATTTTGGACCCTTTGGGCCCCTTTTTCCTTAACTGTTGGGACCAAAACTCCCAAAATCAATACCAACCTTCCTTTTATAGTCATAAACCTTGTGTTTAAATTTCATAGATTTCTATTTACTTTAACTAAAGTTATTGTGCGAAAACCAAGAATAATGCTTATTTGGGCCCTTTTTTGGCCCCTTATTCCTTAACTGTTGAAACCAAAACTCCCAAAATCAATACCAACCTTTCTTTTGTGGTCATAAACCTTGTGTCAAAATTTCATAGATTTCTATTAACTTAAACTAAAGTTATAGTGCGAAAACCAAGAAAATGCTTATTTGGGCCCTTTTTGGCCCCTAATTCCTAAAATGATGGGACCAAAACTCCCAAAATCAATACCAGCCTTCCTTTTATGGTCATAAACCTTGTGTTAAAATTTCATAGATTTCTATTCACTTTTACTAAAGTTAGAGTGTGAAAACTAAAAGTATTCGGACGACGACGACGACGACGACGACGACGCCAACGTGATAGCAATATACGACGAAAATTTTTTCAAAATTTGCGGTCGTATAAAAATTGAACCCATTTTTTTTATTACATCCCCCTTTCCCTTATTCCAAATTAATCTGAATTAAATTTCTAATGGAGTTTGCAACAATAACTACTCATTTAAATACATCATAAAATATTAAGATGAAAAAAAACTGTTTGTTATCACTGAATGGTAAAGATTATTTTAATTTATCAGTTGGTAGTAAAAAGTGAATATACATTGTATATAACAAAGATTTGAGTTGATTCTGGACAAAGAAAGATAACTCCAATTAAAAAAATATATTGCTATTTCACAATATTGTGCAATTAGATATTTCTTGCTTACTATTCTGGACAAAGAAAGATAACTCTTATTAAAAAAAATATTGCTATTTCACAATATTGTGCAATTAGATATGTCTTGCCATTGTGCAATACTGTGCAATTGAAAAGACTTGCTATTGCACAATACTTAATATAATATTTTAGATCCTGATTTGGACCAACTTGAAAACTGGGCCCATAATCAAAAATCTAAGTACATGTTTGGATTCAGCATATCAAAGAACCCCAAGATTTCAATTTTTGTTAAAATCAAACTAAGTTTAATTTTGGACCCTTTGGACTTTAATGTAGACCAATTTGAAAACAGGACCAAAAATGAAGAATCTACATACACAGTTAGATTTGGCATATCAAAGAACCCCATTTATTCAATTTTTAATGAAATCAAACAAAGTTTAATTTTGGACCCCGATTTGGACCAACTTGAAAACTGGGCCAATAATCAAGAATCTAAATACATTTTTAGATTCAGCATATCAAAGAACCCAACCGATTAATTTTTTGTCAAAATCAAACAAAAGTTTAATTTTGGACCCTTTGGACCTTAATGTAGACCAATTTGAAAATGGACCAAAAATTAAGAATCTACATACACAGTTAGATTCCACATATCAAAGAACCCCAATTATTCAATTCTTGATGAAATCAAACAAAGTTTAATTTTGGACCCTTTGGGCCCCTTTTTCCTAAACTGTTAGGACCAAAACTCCCAAAATCATTACCAACCTTCCTTTTATGGTCATAAAACTTGTGTTTAAATTTCATAGATTTCTATTTACTTGTACTAAAGTTATGGTGTGAAAACCAAGAAAAATGCTTATTTGGGTCCCTTTTTGGCCCCTAATTCCTAAACTGTTGGGACCTAAACTCCCAAAATCAATATCAACCTTCCTTTTGTGGTCATAAACATTGTGTATAAATTTCATTGATTTCTATAAACTTAAACTAAAGTAATTGTGCGAAAACCAAGAATAATGCTTATTTGGGCCCTTTTTTGGCCCCTAATTCCTAAACTGTGGAAACCAAAACTCCCAAAATCAATCCCAACCTTTCTTTTGTGGTCATAAACCTTTTGTCAAAATTTCATAGATTTCTATAAACTAAAACTAAAGTTATAGCGCGAAAACCAAGAAAATGCTTATTTGGGCCCTTTTTGGCCCCTAATTCCTAAAATGTTTGGACCAAAACTCCCAAAATCAATACCAACCTTCCTTTTGTGGTCATAAACCTTGTGTTAAAATTTCATAGATTTCTATTCACTTTTACTAAAGTTAGAGTGTGAAAACTAAAAGTATTCGGACGACGACGACGACGACAACGACGACGCAGACGACGACGCCAACGTGATAGCAATATACGACGAATTTTTTTTCAAAATTTGCGGTCGTATAAAAACTTGTTTTATACAGGAATTGACTAGTTCCTTGACAGCAAGTTAATTGACCTTTTTCTTTAAAACAAATGTTACAGTGACCCAGACTGAATACTTAGGTATGGAGACAGGACATAAAAAACAGTAAAGTGTTAATTAAAAAAATCTAAAACAACAATACTTTGTACATATCAGATCAATAAATAAAACATAAAAAAATACCACTGTGACCCAGACTGATTACTTGCATATGGAGACTGAGAACTTAGAGATGGTAAAGTGTTAATTAAAAAATCAGAAATTGAAAAAAATGAAAAAGAAAAGAAAGAATATTGAAGATCAAAGATTATCTTGCATTATTTCAGATAATAAAAATATCTTTGACAAATCTACATAAGTACTTACCATTAGTTTGAAGTGTCCATGAATAAGTGATAGATTCTACAACTTTCACATCTTCCCATGTAAATATGCCTCTTCCTGAAATATAAACACAACCACTTGATCTGGTCTGATCTATACTGTGAATATCATGTATTCTGGCATATAATGAAGAGTTTAAGATAATATAACTGGCAACAGCCAGCTGTCATGCATGAGTAGCACTGGATTAGAGGGTTTCTATAGCTTATGAACCCCTTTTAAATCACAGATTTAGGTTTTGAATGGTGTAGATCACTTTGCACCCTATAATCAGGAGATGAAAGGTAACATAGACTGTGAAAGTTGTTGATTTACATCTGTAAAAATCATTATATGCTGGGGAGATTATAGGACAGACATATAAATTCACTGTTGTGTCGTTTTTTTCACCTTAGTTTTTAAAAACTTTTAGAGCATATAGTAAGATTAGAATCATACTCTTTGGACTGGCTCTTCTGTAATTCAAACTTATTATTAATATGTGCTAAGATTATTTATCTCCTTAAGCTTCTTCATTCCATCACTGTTGTGTTGTTTTTTTCACCTAAGTTTTTTAAACTTTGAGAGCATATAGTAAGATTAGAGTCATACTCTTTTGACTGGCTCTGCTATAATTTAAATTTAAATTGTGCGCTAAGATTAATTCTATCAATAAACCTTCCGTCCATTTACCAAACTTTGCTTATATTTTTGAATTTTTCAATGAAAAGATGGAAAGCATTATACAAAGAATTTGTATCGAACTCTCCACAAAAGATCAAATGACACAGAAATTTACAACTATAGGTCACTGTACAGTCTTCAACAATGAGCAAAGCCCATACCACATACATTGTAGTCAGCTTACTTACTATACAAATCCTTGATTCAACTAATATTTTAATAATGAAAAAGTCCTTAAAGAATTAGTCTTGTTCAAGATTTTGCTTTAGACTGAAGAGTTGATGCAGTGTGCAGTAACTTAACAAATTTCAATGGTTTATTTTATGTTTTTGCATTTATATTTGAACAATATAAAACTTCTGAAGTCACTAATGCAGTGCACATGCTTGAAAATAAAATTAATGAGTAATGCTAAGCTTAAATCAAAACTAAATGGTCTGTTGTATATAAAGTACTTTTTCACAAACACATTAATTTGATGAAAAACTAAACATTTGGACAATGTAAAATTTTACTAACAATCACATAACAAGACTGTGCAATGGACAGAAGCTTTACATATATATGCAAATTAGTGGAAAAATGAAGGCGGTTCCAGTGGGAGGGTTTCACCCACTTTTTTTTGGATGCTCAATGCATTTAAATGGAGACATATAGTTAGAACCCCCACCCCCTTTTTTTAAAATGGCTGGATCCGCCCCTCAAAAGTTCCAGTCTAGGATTGGGAGAAATTAAAGCATCAAATCTACTCTAATTATATATATTCCAAAACAACTTACCATATATCAATGGCCCATCATATGTTCTATTCCAGAACTTACTATTTGAACAATGTAAAGTTTCAAAAGTCAATAAAGAAATGGGTGTTGGGATGGGCATCATAAACGCCTAATGTTATGAAGTTGAGATGCATGAATGCTTAACCAACTACTATAGATTTAATATTATTTGTGGGGTACTGGTTAATAAAGGTGAACCACAAGTTTAAATATACAGTGAAGTACAAATTTTCAATAAGCTTATATGCAGACTTTGGCAAAACCATTAAATCAAATATCCTCAAAATACAATTTTGCCTCAATCTACCATAATTGGTACCTACGAAAATAAATGAATGCATGGTATATGTACCAATTATATCAATATTAAAAGTTGATATTGTTTAAACTTACTGCAAGCATACAATATGATTGATTGATTGCTGTTTGCTAAACTTCCAGTGGTATGTTCACTAAGCTTTTATCAAGTAGTTCTATAATGCTGATATTTATTGTACATTTTCTCCTTTATTTTTTTCGACTCTTCTGACTGCTTTCATATTAGGGGTGAATTTACTCTTTACAAAACTTTAACCCTGTAATACATGAATGTGCCTGTCAGCTGAGAACAAGAATCTGTCATTCATTGTTATTTCAATATCAGTTGTCCATTTCAAATTTGGTGTTGATGTAAAACTATACTTATGGTCCCTGTTAAATTCATTTGTAGCTTGTTGACATGCAGAACTATTTAGACACTGACACATTGCAAAGGTGCTTGTCCATCATGATAAACCCAATTATTGACCCCTAGACACATTCTTTAAATTGCTGTTGTTGATGGCAACTGAAGAAAGTTCATCTATGTCTGGTCTCCATTTACATTGTTTGTGCATTTTCATTAATATTTCAATAGGTAAGGAAGGCAGAAATGTCTCTAGGAGTAAAGAGGAAAAAAAAGGGGGGGAATTGGGCTCATGAAACTATTTTAATATTAAACCTCAATTAAAATACACATCTCGTTTGTAATAGTCTTTTATTATTTGTTTTTTATTTTCAGATGGGGGTCTGCACCAACCTCTTCAAGGACTGTGGGTATTTAATAAAATATTTTTTTTATTAAAAAAAAAATAATTAACAAAATGTCTGGACTGAATTTTGCAGTATACCAAATGTATAGGTGGTATATTATCTATTTATCTAGTCATAATTAATGATGTTTACTTTCAATTTCATTGATCAGCCTTAAGAAAAATGATGTGTTAATTTTGTAGTCTAATCCATCAAACCTCATCTAAAAGCAGTCAATCAACCCATCAAACACTTCATATGAGTCTCATCACTATAGAATACTCAACTAGTGTTTCTCAAAATATGCTTTAAAAGAATAAAGAAGCTTTGATTCATAGGTTTAACAGATTTATCATGTCTAAACATGCTTTCTGTAGGTACATCAATCAACAACTGATCTTTCAAAGTAAAAGATAGCTTTGATGGATTTTTCAGAACTGGTATCATCAAGTAAAAGCCGGTTTGCGATGCAAAATTATTTCAACCTTGAGTATCTTTTCCAGAGTGTTTTAGTATAATTTTTTTAGCCTAATGCTAGTAGAAATCATTGGCTAGAGGTATAGGGGGTGGGTTGAGATCTCATAAACATGTTTAACCCGGCCGCATGTTTGTGCCTGTCCCAAGTCAGGAGCCTCTGGCCTTTGTTAGTCTTGTATTTTTTTAATTTTAGTTTCTTGTGTACAATTTGGAAGTGAGTATGGCGTTCATTATCACTGAACTAGTATATATTTGTTAAGGGGCCAGCTGAAGGACGCCTCCGGGGTCAGGAATTTCTCACTACATTGAAGACCATTGGTGACCTTCTGCTGTTGTTTTTTTTATGGTTGGGTTGTTGTCTCTTTGACACATTCCCCCTTTCCATTCTCAATTTTATCTGGGTATAAACATTAGTTAGTCAATAACCTTTAAAAGGTTAATTTCTGTCAAGATTAGTTGCAATAGTCTAATCAGTTGGCTTAAGAAATATTGACCACTTCTTGACCTCTTGGAAGAATGCCAGCGAGTGATTGCAATAGCTTATGTGCCTTCTTTAAAGTGGGTTTAAGGTCAAAAGCAACAATTGTGTCAGCTGGTCCAAACAGGTTTTGCAAAACCTTGAGCTAAGACAGGTACTTTAGGTCAAAACACTCTCTACAGTAAAAGGGCAACACATAAAGATGTAGTCTAGTTTGAATCAAAGCACTCATAGTATCTGTTACCTAAATGTAGTTTGCAAGGGTAGAAATTGAATAATAATTGTATGAATTTAATTACAAAAATTCATATCACAAAGCAATGGCAATTTTGTATCTTTAGTCTTTCAAAATTTAAAAGTTGTCTTTCTTTGACCATACAGACACGACTTTCATTTTGTTATAGTGATGTTTTTTCAAAAACTTTAGAAAAGGCAAACCAGTGCATCTTCAAAGAAGTACTTAATCCATTTGTATATTGAAAGGGATGCACAAACACAGATAAATTATTATCATATTGCATATTTTCAATTTAATAATATAAATCCCATTCAATATTTCCATTTAACATACTAGACTGTCTATAATCTTTTTCTCCTTTTTTCTTCCACATGTTGGGTTGGTTAGAGAGTATATCAACCAAACTGATTTCATTATTCATCAAAAAGCTCAGTAATCAAAAACATAAATATTCGTAAGTGTTAAACATCAAATACCAGGAAACAGTTGTTAATTTGGCATTAAACTTTATTTACATCTGGAAGATGCATTTATCATGTGTATTGCATTTTCATAATGAGATTATGTAACCGCAGAATGATATCTCCATTGTTAAATCTATTCTTCCAGCAAAGCACTGTTACATATGTTTTCAATATGCCAGACAAAAAATATCAATGATATTGATTTAGGACAAAAATAACATTTAGACTGCAGAAACAGATTAAAGTAAATGATTTTATATTCGTAAGCGGATATGTATACACCAGTGTTGAATGTATGTTGGTTTGAATTGGAAGATTTTATCAATTACATCTTAGTTTATAGGAATAAAAGGTGATGAGAGTTACATATTGGCAAAAAAGCAACCAAACCCCACCTAAAAACACATGTAGACACCTTGTCTTTTGTCTGTCTCAAGTCTAGAACCTTAAGTCAGTAGTTCTCTTTTTTCATATCATAATAAAAACATTGCATGTATGTTTCATTTGAATCTTTAATTTTGATTGGCTGACAACAATCGTGAGACAATCTGATGCCATATTTTATTTCGATAAAAAATACAAAAGCAGTGACTGCACATGCAATCGTGACAATGTTAAACTAAAACAAAAAGAAAAGCATGATATAACTCTTAATTTCATGGTTGTAGCATAAAAATGTAGAAAGCTACTTTATAATTTTATAGGGTTGCAAAAGCTTTGATTGTTGCACTTTTTAAATGAAGCAAGTGCTAACACCCTGATAAAATGATAAAAAGAAGCATCAGTTCTTAAGTATTTTTCTTATATTTAGAATTGAATGTTTATTGCAGATATTTAATTGCTTTAGTTGAATCTTTGCATCTATTTGCTGAGATATAGCCTTTTTGTGCTGATAAAGTGTAAAGCCATCACTAATCAATCAAGCTTAAAGACACAGAGCTTGACATATTGTAGTTTAAACATATTTATTTATAGTGGATTGGGAAACAAGTTTTGCAACTTATATTAATCCCTTTCCACTTTGCAGGTGCGAGTGCTGCCTTGTAAGTTGTAGTGGCATTAGCCTACTCTTTTTCAAAATCTACATGGGTATGTGTATTTAACATGCAAGAGATATGGCTCTCACTTAACACGGGTCAGCCATTTATCATTCCCTTCCCATGGACTATCATCGTTTCCTCAAGACCAAACTTGCAAATGGTGTCAAGGGAGAGCCGAAAATTGAGTTCCTGAAATTTTCAACCCAAACCAGAATCAAAACCAGGAACCATATTGTATGGTCATCTATCTATTGTAGAAGACTGTATGTTGCCATTTATATGTCTTTGGTTTCTTTTTTTTATCATTTTGGTTGTTGTCTAATTAACATATCACCCACATTTCCTTTCATTCTATAAATGTTTTCATTGTTTTGATTTTCAATTAATTTATTGCATGATTATTGCTTTAAAGAATTCCATCAGCATGGAACTGCTCTCATCATTTCTGTACCAAATGTCATATGAAAGTCTTACTAAGTTTCTATATATCTGGTTATATCTGGTTCATATGGGATCATTACATTTGAAGCACATACACTAGAGAAAGAGATATGATCTCCATCATTACACAGGATACAAGATAAGTCTGTTGATTCAATGACAACGTATTGTCAAACTGACATATAATTAAGAACATACTAAGTATGGTGTTGGGGAGATCACTTAAGACACTTGAAATGTATAAATATCAGTCTGTATAAAAAACACATTAACTCAAATCATTTAGAACTTTTCCTTACAAATTAATTCTGTATTTTGATACAAATTTTACAATGATATACCAGTAATATGAAACTAAAGGTTCCAAATAACTTGTTTTGCTCACCTGGCTAAGAAAGAGGACAATGCCAATTGAGGTTAAAATGGACAGGCAGGCAGGATAAATTAGGCAGTAGACATATTTGTTTACATACCACAACAGTGGTGGTTCCAGAACTTTTCTTAAGGGGGAGGGGGCGCTGACTGACCTTAAAGGGGGGGGCTCTCCAGTAATGCTTCAGTGATTCCCTATATAATCAACCTTTTATACCTACGAAAGGGAGGGGGCACCTGGTCCCCCTGGATACGCCTATGCACAAGGATGATTATGGTCAAGTTTATAAAAAAGAAGATGTGGTATGATTGCCAATGAGACAACTGTCCACAAGAGACCAAAATGACACAGACATTAACAACTATAGGTCACCGTACGGCTTTCAACAATGAGCAAAGCCCATACTTCATGTTCAGCTACAAAAGGCCCTGATAAGACATTGTCTGTTCCTAATAGCCCAAGTTATTGGATGACAGATAACAGATGACAAAAGGGTAATGAGAGGACCAACAGAAAAACACTTCTTCTATGTAAATGTACGATACATTTGTAAATGGTATGGTGACATTAAGAAACATGTTAACCATGCTTTAAGGTTTGGGTTCTTTAAGAAAAATCCTTTTTTTAATGTTAAGGTCGCTATATTAAGGAACAGAAATAAAAAAAAAAGCCAAAAAGCAGAAAACACCCCAAAGACACTACATCAAAAAAATCCTGCACCCAAATGCAACTTCAGTTAGCTCCTAAACAAAATTGGTACTACTTCAGTGAAAATGAATGTCATACTAAACTCTTAAACTAATATCAAAAATTCAAATCCAAATTAAAATTAAAAAAAAATAATTCAAAGAATTGCTATAAATGATGAAAAAATGTTGGGAAAATGATTCATTTTAAAGCATTTTCATCTCAATATATCAAAATCAATTTAAATGTACAAAAAAATTTACAATGGAAAGCACTGACCTCTCAGAAAAAGTAATTCTACAATATTTTCACCAATACAAATCATGTCAATGCATGTGGAAGGTTTCCAGCAAAGGTCAAAAATATGAACTGAACCAGAATACGCAATGGTACATTATCACTTAAACAATTAAGAAACAATTACACATAAATCTAGAAAGACAATAAGTCCACTTAAAATGTCAAGTTTATAGCTTAATGTATGCATGGACATAATAAGAGACAAATTTAAATACATTTTCTATTTCAATAATTTTAATTAAATTTATGTAAGTCTTATTTTCTAGCTAGTTTAAGTTCATTAATTCACATCTGACCTCCATTTAGTCCATTATAAAATATTCTAATTTTGGTACAACTCAATTGACCCTAAGTATCTTATTTAAGGAGATGGACTGTGAAGTTCATTGTCCCAGTTTCCCTCACCTCTCAGCCCAAAGACTGCTAAAATTACATACAGACTATATTGCATTCATGATTGGAAAAAAGTAAAATCACAAAAATACTGAACTGAGAGGAAAATCAATTTGGAAAGTCCATAATCACATGGCAAAATCAAAAAACAAAATGCATCAAAAACGAATGGACAAGAACTGTCATATTCCTGACTTGGTACAGGCATTTTCAAATGTAGAAAATGGTGGATTAAACCTGGTTCTATAGCGCTAACCCTCTCACTTTAATAACAGTCTCATCAAATTCCGTTACATTTACATGATGCGTTAAATAAACAGTCACAATCAATAAAATGGTCAAAATATGGGAACATCAGTCATCATCGTATAACAATTTAACAGGACACAACAACATCTACTATCTACGAACACATGGATTGATTTGAGTGTCTGACGTCAGAAAAATTATATACGTCACATAAATTTGTAGAGTAACATTACATGCACACAGTCAAAATGTATAACTGTTTTTTCTTTGTTCTATGGTCATGATGGTATTGGAGAAAATGATACTCTTATTCTTTGCTTCATGTATTATCTTATTTTTTTCTTTAAGTGAAATTAATGAAACTTGAAACTATATTCTGTAGTTTTAGTGCTCTTATAACGGGCAATTGTATAAGATGTGCATTTGTGAGGAAAGTAACTTTCCATTCCCTGAACTAATTACCTACATGAATATAGTTAACCCCACACTTTTAGATGCATTTCATTTTATTTACTTAGTCTTTGGTTTTCTTTCATTTTGTATAGTTGTTTTAAAAACTGTTTTATTCCTTTTTCATTGTATTCACTGTATTACTTTAACTTCTATATTTTATAACTCAATCCGTTTGTAATTTTTCCCTTTTTCTAAGTCCATATTTTATCTCTTTTTGTGATTTTTTTTTTTCATTTTGAAATTGCAATCTTAGATTATGGATGATGGTTGTATACCTTAGAATGGGGTCAACATCTTATTGCCAAATATGTGTTTTCAGTTAACCTATATTGTTGGGTTGCTGTCTCTTGATATATATCTCATCTCTTTTTTAGTCACATTAGGACAATTTTCTTTTTTTAAAGCCAACAGTCATTAAATTTGTATTTGGAAAGGAAAATATTATATGTATAGTATTTTCCTGCTATTCAAATCCATTAAAAGATCCAGTCATAACATTGGTTATGTCATCTAAGTGAACTGAGAATAAATCCCAAAGGACAAAACCCTTTGAATAAATCTAAAGTTTAATAAAAATTTACTTTAAAAAGGAGGTCACCAAGAGATGTTTTTTTTCAAATTTTCAAATTCAAATTAACCACTATACACCAAGGCTTCAAGTGTAACCACTATACACCAAGGCTTCAAGTATAACCACTATACATCAGGGCTTCAAGTGTAACCACTATACATCAAGGCTTCAAGTGTAACCACTATACACCAAGGTTTCAAGTATAACCACTATACACCAAGGCTTCAAGTGTAACCACTATACACCAATGCTTCAAGTGTAACCACTATACATCAAGGCTTCAAGTGTAACCACTATACACCAAGGCTTCAAGTATAACCACTATACACCAAGGCTTCAAGTGTAACCACTATACACCAAGGCTTCAAGTGTAACCACTATACACCAAGGCTTCAAGTATAACCACTATACATCAAGGCTTCAAGTGTATAACCACTATACACCAAGGCTTCAAGTATAACCACTATACACCAAGGCTTCAAGTGTAATCACTATACATCAAGGCTTCAAGTGTATAACCACTATACACCAAGGCTTCAAGTATAACCACTATACATCAGAGCTTCAAGTGTAATCACTATACATCAAGGCTTCAAGTATAACCACTATACATCAAGGCTTCAAGTATAACCACTATACATCAAGGCTTCAAGTGTAACCACTATACATCAGGGCTTCAAGTGTAACCACTATACATCAGGGCTTCAAGTGTAACCACTATACACCAATGCTTCAATTGTAATCACTATACATCAAGGCTTCAAGTATAACCACTATACATCAAGGCTTCAAGTATAACCACTATACAACAAGGCTTCAAGTATAACCACTATACACCAAGGCTTCAAGTGTAACCACTATACACCAAGGCTTCAAGTATAACCACTATACATCAGGGCTTCAAGTATTACCACTATCAAGGCTTCAAGTGTAACCACTATACATCAGGGCTTCAAGCATAATCACTATACATCAAGGCTTCAAGTGTAACCACTATACATCAAGGCTTCAAGTGTAACCACTATACATCAAGGCTTCAAGTGTAACCACTATACATCAAGGCTTCAAGTGTAACCACTATACATCAGGGCTTCAAGTGTAATCACTATACATCAAGGATTCAAGTATAACCACTATACATCAAGGCTTCAAGTGTAACCACTATACATCAAGGCTTCAAGTGTAACCACTATACATCAGAGCTTCAAGTGTAATCACTATACATCAAGGATTCAAGTATAACCACTATACATCAAGGCTTCAAGTATAACCACTATACATCAAGGCTTCAAGTGTAACCACTATACATCAGGGCTTCAAGTGTAACCACTATACATCAAGGCTTCAAGTGTATAACCACTATACATCAAGGCTTCAAGTGTGACCACTATACACCAAGGCTTCAAGTATAACCACTATACACCAAGGCTTCAAGTGTATAACCACTATACATCAAGGCTTCAAGTGTGACCACTATACATCAAGGCTTCAAGTGTAACCACTATACATCAAGGCTTCACGTGTATTACCACTATACACCAAGGCTTCAAGTGTAATCACTATACATCAAGGATTCAAGTATAACCACTATACATCAAGGCTTCAAGTATAACCACTATACACCAAGGCTTCAAGTATAACCACTATACACCAAGGCTTCAAGTATTACCACTATACACCAAGGCTTCAATTGTAATCACTATACATCAAGGATTCAAGTATAACCACTATACATCAAGGCTTCAAGTATAACCACTATACAACAAGGCTTCAAGTATAACCACTATACACCAAGGCTTCAAGTGTAACCACTATACACCAAGGCTTCAAGTATAACCACTATACATCAGGGCTTCAAGTATTACCACTACCAAGGCTTCAAGTGTAACCACTATACATCAGGGCTTCAAGTATAATCACTATACATCAAGGCTTCAAGTGTAACCACTTTACATCAAGGCTTCAAGTGTAACCACTATACATCAAGGCTTCAAGTGTAACCACTATACATCAAGGCTTCAAGTGTAACCACTATACATCAGGGCTTCAAGTGTAATCACTATACATCAAGGATTCAAGTATAACCACTATACATCAAGGCTTCAAGTGTAACCACTATACATCAAGGCTTCAAGTGTAACCACTATACATCAGAGCTTCAAGTGTAATCACTATACATCAAGGATTCAAGTATAACCACTATACATCAAGGCTTCAAGTATAACCACTATACATCAAGGCTTCAAGTGTAACCACTATACATCAGGGCTTCAAGTGTAACCACTATACATCAGGGCTTCAAGTGTAACCACTATACATCAAGGCTTCAAGTGTATAACCACTATACATCAAGGCTTCAAGTGTGACCACTATACACCAAGGCTTCAAGTATAACCACTATACACCAATGATCCCACATGTTTAGGGTGTGTTTGGTTCAAGTCTTAAATGCTAAAGTTACCCCAATAGATCATCTCACCCCAAGTTAAATCAATTACAAGGGTGTGTTTGATTCATGTCTAAAAATGCTATAGTTGCCCCAATAGATCATCTCACCCCACTGACCCCAGGCCAAGATTAACTCAATTACAAGGGTGTGTTTGATTCATGTCTTTAAATGTTGAAGTCAATCAAAATTCTTAATAACTCTAAAATGTCAAAGGACCTGGAGCCACTTATGTTCACTGCACCAATTACAATATTAACACCTGACATGATAGCAAAGGGGGCCAATACACCTCTCAATCACTTAATAACTTATTATTAAGTAGACAATGTTAACCAGTCCAATATATGTGACAATATTTGGTGTGAGAATGTAAAAGTAATTGCAACCTTTTCATTCCTTTTTTATTTCATAATGCAATAAATATTACCTAACAAAGCTATTACAATGCCAAATATTATAATTTTCCTCTTACAAAAAATATGCACTGTCTTCATCTCACTCATAATAAAATTTTATTATTCTTTTTCAAAACCTAAATTGTTATGACACTGTAAACATGTTTTTTTTAAAATTAATACCAGTCAGCAATATGAACTCGTACTGAACTTAAATTACATTTCATTGTGGTATATTGGATTGGCAATAGTTCTCTATATAATCTGCTTAGAAAAAAATCTATTGTTGAACATATTTTTTTTGTAATATTTTGTTTATCCTCTAAGCATTTAAACTTCAACTGACACTGCAAACAATTGATTGGATTTTTTTTTTCAAAAGCTCCAACCCCATGTTTTCTGTGTCATGACCAGCTAGGGAAGGTTTGGGGAGAACTATATGGAGGGGGATATGACCTTTATTGTGAATCCGGGAACAGGTGTTTATAAGCTCAGGATTTTGGGATTTATTTTTTTTAAATTCAGAACCTCGTGATTTCATGTTTTTATGGCCAGGATTTCGAGATCAGGACCCCTCTGACCCCCCTCTATAGGGGAAGGAGGAGAATAGTTAATATCAATTTATTTTATTCATGAGTTATAGTCAACCTATGTAGAAAAAAAAAATCTCATCTTATTGTCTACCACTATGCTCACCCTCCCCCTTTTTACCAATCTAATGAATTATATGTTTTTGCTGCGTTCTTGCATTTAAGTGGTGTAAAATTTGTTTTTTACAAGTACACTTAATTTCTAGGTCATTTGGTCTCTTGTGAAGAGTGGTCTCATTTGCAATCGTACCACATTTTCATTTTTATATGATGGCTTAGTAAATAATAATCTCATTCAAGAAAAGTAAAAGTTTCCCACCTTGCTTAGCTATATAGACAAAAGGTATAGTTGTTTATTTCTGTGTTATTTGACATCTTGTGAAGAGTTATCTCATTGACAATTATACCACATCTTCTTTTTCATAAAAAACATCTATACAAAAACAGTATTAAGATGAAGAAAAAAATCTGTGTCACTGCCATTTGTATGATTACTGATTGAATATATATTGACAAAATTAAATTATAAGGTTAACTTTTTATCCTTCTCTTATATGCTCGAGTAAAGTACATCAAACAATCACGGCAAACAGATTCTCACACAAAACTTAATAATAAAACTTTAAAATCGACACTTCTGTGTAAAGTATATCTGTGAATAAAATACAAATTTAAAATCAACTCATAAAATTTTATGCTAATACCATTGACGATTCTGACTAAGATGTAGTTAATACTATTAAGCTATTGTATGAAAGAGAATATTCAAACTTCTAGCTTACCTTGCAGTCCAGGCTTATTGTGCGTGGCTTATTTGTCTAGACCAGGTCCACTAATTCATCCTGTGGAATTACGAAATCTGAGTGGTCAGCAGGTATATGGTCAGTTGTAACTATTGACCTCTATTTACACAAGATCTTGTTAGTCCATTGTGTACATTTTATCGCTTCAACAACACTCTGATAAAATATAAATGAAGCAAGAGTTTAAATCCCTTCTCAAGTCAACCTTAACTAAATTGAAATGGTCAACTTCTTTCTCATTCAAGAACTGAAAGTTTCACCGGTAGTATATGATGTTTTTCTCTCACATGGGTAACTCTTACAAAACCAGATTATATTTAAACTGAGAGACAACAATAGAATTTTATTCCCTTTTTGCAGATAAATTTTATTTACACGTCACACTATGGGTTATACAGTTTAATTATTTTTATAAGTCCATTTACTAATAATCCATATGAATGGAGATATTTAAGAATTTTAATTAAGTTATTAAATAAGTAATTTAAAAACTTCAAAAACTTAGTTTGAATACGTAGTTTCTCAGTTTTATTTAAAAAGCCATATAAATTTACCTATAAATTTTCTTTTTTGCTAGTTTTATGAATTGTGCATAGTTATGCATCTAAGGCTCACTCCAATAGCAATTCTATAACAGTTCACCGTATTATAAATGTAGGCTAAGATATGCAAGCAGTCACTTAGCTACTTTCAGTTTTGAACAATGGCATTTCTATGACACTCACTGAATGGCTTATTGCATAAATCAAAAATAAAGCATGCATTAAGTGCCAGTCTATGTAAGAAACAGGCAATTTAGGTAAAAATCAAAACATGATCAGAAAAAACCCACTGAGCTTATCATGCTATTTAACATGTTTAATATTAACCATCATCCTGAATTAAAAATTATTAGTCTTTCGTTTGTGTGTGTCTGGTAATATCAAATAACTTGGTTAGAACATTGGTTAGAATGATAGCAAATTGCAGAGTTATCTGCCCTTATTCGTTAATTTCTAATGCATTTCAACCAAATTGTATCTTCTATAACCAGAACAGAAAATGGAAATGAATGTTATTTTTGTGCATAACTACATATTATGAACCGAAATCAATGTCAAACTGGGTGGGTTTTTTTTGGGTCATGTTTTCACCCCTGCCTGATTCTTAGGCAGACTGGCACTTTAAAATTCAAAGAAATGCATGCCTATATAATACATGTAGCATACAGTAAACTGTATAAGAAAGAATTGACAATAAACCCCAAACCTGTCTTTACAAAGTTGTAATGTGCACTTGTACACTGAATCATAGTCTTTTAAGTACAATATTTATTTTACATTTAATTGTCCTTTACATACCATATCTATTTTTAAAAGAAATTCAATTTGGAAGGATTACACTCCATTCGAAATATGAATACATGTACAAGCAGATGCAGGGTATAAACCAATAAGACAACATCCCAACAAAACTAATCAGGACAGCCAACATCCCAACAAAACTAATCAGGACAGACAACATCCCAACAAAACTAATCAGGACAGACAACAGACATTTTTTCAAAGTTTTTTTTTTTATTGAGAATTATTTATGTGGTACATTTCTTCATTCAAAGATAACAAATGTTGGCCTTATTAGAGAAGAGATCCTAATTTTCAAGTAAAAAACATAGACAAAAATCATTACAATTCTTAAAAAAATAAAAAAAATATAAATGTCTGATGAAAATCATTTGGAAATGAATGAGTTTATGAAAATATTAGGCATAAACCTAATAAAAGGTGCCAAAAGGCTAAATACAGAAAACCTTTGTAATCTTTTAAATTACTCAAATTACTTCCTTATCTATTAAAAATCTTTAAAAAAAAATTGTCCTAAAATATTAATAAACAAAATTGCAATGTCATTACTCAATATAAATGGAAATGATAAAGTTTTGTTCAATAACATAAAAATAAGATTACCAGTGACCTAAACGAACACCAGAAACCAAGAGAAAAAGAAAGTGAACAATCATTTACAGATCAGATGTCCATGTAACTGAAATATAAATCTTTTTCAGTGATTGTTAAAATTTCAGCACGTTTGTGCATATTTGTGCACATTTAAAAGTGTCATTTATTTCATTTAGAACAACATATTT
Source organism: Mytilus trossulus (assembly GCF_036588685.1). Classification (NCBI taxonomy): domain Eukaryota; kingdom Metazoa; phylum Mollusca; class Bivalvia; order Mytilida; family Mytilidae; genus Mytilus; species Mytilus trossulus. The sequence continues at coordinate 38,494,583 of NC_086379.1, read as the reverse complement.
TATCAGATTCTAAAAGCTTTTTATTGTAACTGTCTCTAATTTTAAAAAAGAATCAATCAATTGTAACATAATGACGCCTTTCCCAGTTGCTTGGTAAAGAAAATATTTGTTTCATTTCTCCAGTAAAAACATTCATTTATTTCTTTTTTCTGCTACGATTTTAACACAATACATCAAATAGGCTTAAGACATTATAATACTTCCCTTTTACATTTTTCAAGATTAAATTGTTTCTTTTGTTGCCTTTGCAAATCCTTGATGTCTAGTCAGTTCAAACGCATAATACTAATTGCCTTTCTTCTCTAGAGTGTATGTTTCCCCCCTTATCAAGTTTCAAAACAACTTTCAGTTTTTTTTAAATATAGAAAGTACAATATCAAAGTAAAATTTTGAAATATTTAAATAATTGAATTCAAATATTGTACTCAAAGAGCTTATTAATTTTACCTCCATAAGGTATACAGAATCAAGTATTGGAAAGACAAAGATGCATAAAAAGTACACCAAAAAAAGGCCGACTATTTTCCAAAAAAAAATGGAAATGTATAATATTCTGAACAAATGCAATTGTATTTTTTTTACAATGAATATAAAGTGATATTTAGACTGAATGACTGATTGATTGCTGTTCCAGCAGCAAATATTACATGCATAAATTCCAGGCATCTGTTGGGAAAGAAATCAAGAAAAACCCATCAAGAAAAAAACATTATGAAAAGAATGTACCAACATTAAATAATGCCTACATGGTTGAATACAATTTATTTATTTAAATTGTCCACATAGAATTCAAATTCACATAGAAGACCTGTTAGTGACCTTCTGCTGTTGTTTTTTTATTTGGTCGGGTTGTTGTCTCTTTGACACATTCCCCATTTCCATTCTCAATTTTAAATTTAATATTTTCTACCAAACATATTTTAAAAGAAAAATAGAGAAACATTTTCACTTAGAACAGTTGTCAGATTTGCAGTATAAAGAGAACAATCAAACATTGTCTGAAAAAAAAATCAGTTTTATTTGTATTTCAGGCTGGAGGCTGGAATACGAGGAGAAATGCTTGGCAAAGGCCACACATTCTAACTGTTTCTAAGCCTTGTACAAACATTATTATTTGTATTTTAGGCTAGAGGCTGGAATACGAAGAGAAATGCTTGGCAAAGGCCACACATTCTAACTGTATCTAAGCCTTGTACAAACATTATTATTTGTATTTCAGGCTGGAGGCTGGAATACGAAGAGAAATGCTTGGCAAAGGCCACACATTCTAACTGTTTCTAAGCCTTATACAAACATTACAAAAACATTTTATATTTCTAGACAATGCATGGTTATTCTATATGTTATACAGATTAAGAAAATTTAACTTACTTTGTTTAAAGAAAATTAATCTGTTTCCAAATTGACTGGTTTTAACATTTGGTACCACCTGCAAGCGTGGTATTATCATTAAAAGGTTAAACCCAGTCTAATCTAGGTATAGTATAAGTATTTGATACTTGCAGGTGCTGTTTTGAATAACAGAACTAATTTTAGAATTCACTGTTTCCAAAACTGATTTCAATATCTAAATAAACGTGATTTACCTGATGCATGTATAATAACAACAAATTATGTACATTTAATAGGATAAATTAAGCTACTTTCATAACTGAAAATCTGTAAAAATAAATATTCCTAACAAAGTGAAAAAAGAAAAAGAAAAAATCTATGACACTGACCTATAATACTAAAAGTTAACAAAAATCACTGAAGCATGAAATGTAGGTCATGACTTAGTATCAAATACATATTCCAATCTATGTTATAAGGAGAAGAAATACAATGGTAACATTTACTGACTGAACTGACCAATGAAGTTCTTAAATGTGGTCCTCAGTGTAAAACAGATGATAGTTGCTCATGCGAAGAAAGTAGGGCATGGTACCTAAAATTTTGCTTTATGACATACATTATGATAGCAGAATTTAAATTTATCCAAAAGATTCTGAGATATCAATACACCTTATTGCTATTTATCCGTTATTACTGGATATCACACAGGTTCCTGTAAATTTTTGACGTCCCAAAACAAAATATCTGACGCCACAATTGATTGTTGTATGCGTCAAAAGTTCAAGTGGCCAGGTCAGCTGGGATAAGCGATAAGGTCTAGCTATCTTATATACAACATCCCTCACTCATATAATAAAAGTTTTGAAAACTCTAATGAAATCAAAGAAAAAACGACTTTTGCTGTGTATCATCTTAGGTTGCTATTAGACAGAGTGAATTTCAACAAATCCAGACTCTAAAGTTCTGCAGTAACACCTATTTACTAAGGATAAGTTTTATAGTATAAAATATTTCAATCGGGTCAACTAGAGGAAGGTAGTTGTTCAGATGCCATTTCAGATTGTTTCCAAATTTGATAGAAATGTGTACTTTTCCATGCTTTAAAAATAAAGTTTGCCCACTTCATATCAAACTGCCCACTTCAAAATATCTAGTTCTCCTGGTTGCAACACTGTTTTCAATTTTATGTATATTTTTCGAGCTTTGATCATGGACCACATGCATTGTTAGAAGTGGCTTTATGCATTTTGAGAGTAATTCCTTCTGTTCAACTTTTAATCTGAATAAAAACTGCCCTATTATTAAACTTCAAAACACAAGTATCAAGATTTCATTCAACTTTTAAAATCTGAATAAAAATTAAACTGCACTATAACTTCAAAATACAAGTAGCAAGAAGCATTTAATTCAAATTTAAAGAAAAAAAAAACCTCATATAAATTTAATAGTGTGATAAATTTACAAGTCAACATAATGATGAGGGTCGTAAAGGTCAACCATTACAAATTTATAACAGAAATGAGAATCAAAGACACCTGGGTACTTCACACTTATAACATCTACTTTTACCCATACTTATATAACATTATATGGCCTTTCAATCTTTCCATATTGCAATTTTAAACCATTTTCTATTATATATGCAAATATTAGCATAGGATTAAATTTTAAATCTTTCAATATCTTGCAAGACCAGTAAAGTCACTATTGTGATTAAATATCTTATGTTTTTAAAGGGACTTTTAACTTGAAGGTATAATAGTACAGTCTGGTAGAGCATTTAAGCGTGTTAAAATTGTCTAGATTACTTAAATACTGTGAGAATAAAATCTGTGCTGATTTTCAACCAGAAGTTAGTCTACTCGCAGTAACATAACAAATCCCATATTAAGCAGAGTACACACTTTGCACCAATTTTTTTGTAAAAAACAATGGATATATAGGTTTTCTCAGAGATTTTTTTGTATTTTTATTACTTTTTATTTTGCACGTCTTTCAAAATAGCTCAATTATCTTATAAATACACAAAATGGTCACATTATGTATCAATATATGAAATCTAAAGATTTCTGTAAAGGGAAGTAAAATTTACAGAAAATTTGCATGCAACGTCTACAAAAAGTAAACTTGTAAAATTGAAACATTTCAAACATGTCTCAGACAACCATTCATACATAGCAAGCATGGACAATTGTTTAACTAACAAGAATCAAAGAAATATAATAAACAAGAATGTGTCCAAAGTACACGGATGCCCCACTCGCACTATCATTTTCTATGTCCAGTGGACCGTGAAATTGGGGTCAAAACTTTAATTTGGAATTAAAATTAGAAAGATCATATCGTAAGGAACATGTGTACTAAGTTTCAAGTTGATTGGAGTTCAACTTCTTCAAAAACTACCTTGACCAAAAACTTTAAACTGAAGCGAACAGACACACGGACGAATGGACGCACAGACAGACAAACGAATGGAGGCACAGACCAGAAAACATAATGCCCCTCTACTATCGTAGGTTGGGCATTAACACATTTGTTATTTAATTTTTTACTTTTGTCTTTTTCTTTGAAGGTGAAAAAACTGTGAAAATAGGTGCAATATGTGTACCCTTACATTATCTTGACCACTAAAGTTTTAATGGTTGTTTTTTTCTGTTCCAAATCTCTATGTACCTCATAGGTTTTTTTAATTGGTGTCAGAAGAAATAAATTTAAATACAAAAGGATGTTAGTTGCTTACATTTAAGTCATTTGACTTCTAGCATTTCTAGTTGTCATTGGCAATCCTTTTTTTTTAAACTTTATTTATTACATGTATGGAGAGTATCATTATCTTCCATAGACCAATATTTTCAAAATAAAGCAACAAAGAAATCTTAAGCCTCGCCAATACATTCTGCCCCATGAACAAAGAATTAGACATCAGAAACTCAAAAAAAAAGGAAGTATATATACACAATGTAGATGTATAACAAGTTTCTTAGACCCTATGTATTTAAATACAAATATTAAATATCCAGATTATTTTAGACTATATATTTCCTAATAAACCTGAATTTCAATTTTAACCATGGCATACTGCCCATAAATTATCCTTATCCTGTTAAAATGCCTACTTTTAACAGATATGTTTCTGATGGCATTTGTATGAAATTTACTTAATATAATATTATCCTTAAAAATGTAAACAAACAAATCAATTTTGCTGCAGTTTATGGTCAAAATGTGTGTTCTGTTTTGTTCAGAATCAATGAAAACAGCTGCAGACTTGCTTAAATATAGGTGGTCTACATGAAATTTTACACCCTATCAGAATATGATGTGACATTCACTGCTTTTTACACACCAATCAGAATATAAGGTTACATTAACTGCTGGTTATCAAATAAAAACCACTTAGTTTTCTACTGGTTATCATATAAAAACCACTGGTTTAATGCTGGTTTAATCCAATTAAAACTAGTCAAATTATTTAGATATATTAGTGCTGCAAATGTTGTATTGGACCAGACTATAGCTATTTATGCTTTTAATGTTAGCTGTTGCTGAACTATGGTTAATTTTTGTTGTTTAACACCACTTCCAGCATTCTTAGCATTATATTGGAAAACAAAATATAGGGTATTAAAGTTCTATTTTCAAGAAACTACAAAACTTCCTTAAATTGAGAGCACCCATAATTTCATTTAAATCACTATATATTATCTGACTTAAAATTTAGAAAAAAACATGTAGTAATGCAGATCGAGATTTCATATAAGCTGAATCTCTGCTTTCATTGATTTGACACTGGCAAAGAAAACCGTCAATGATAACATCATGGGCATTCTAAAATTTCAATTCTAATTTGACATTTAAGTGTTTAATTTGTCTTTACTTTTCACATTAATTTGAAATTTTTAGACTCTTGAATGAAAGTGCTTTGTGAACTGACCATGTATTGACCCTTTTCTTTTTAATTGGATCGTTCAGGACCATTTAGAAAACTGATATTCAATTGTGACCTCATATTTCTCAAATAATCACTTCAACATATCAAAAGCAATTACTAGTAGATAAAAAAAGTTATGAGAAAATATCAAAATGCATTAAAAATTTTCTTTGATTAATAATATTGATAATAGTTTCGATTTTTCTACAGAAAGAAAATTATTATTAGATTTTATCAATAAAATGCTTAAAAATTGAAATAACTATTTATGCTTCTAAAACATGAAAGACTTATGTCATGATCTTCTGATCTTATTTACCTGGTGCTAATGTAATTTTTATCAATTTACGTTTTTAATATCATACCTTCATCAAATAGGATTTTCTGTAGACATTAAGTAGAAAGCTTTTTGATCTTTTTAAAGAACAGATTTTTTATAATGAACAAAAAAACGTTTTTTTTCTACCCTTACATTGGTATGATTCAATACTAAAGATTTTAAATTTTTTTTTATGTGAAAATCATTTGATGTTTACCTATATTGTGTATAAAATATACTGAAAACTAGTAAAGCACTAAATTAAGTGGGACAGATGATTTTCTAACCCTATTGTAAACAAGGGGCTTTCCTTTTGCTGCAAATTTGGATTTTCAAAAGTTTAAAAAGTTTCATTTTCAAAGCAAGTAAGGGAGATAACTCTGAAAATAAAAATGAGAAAAGCCCCAATCCCCACCCCTTTCCCCCCATGAATTACATTTTGTCATAAAAAAAACCAACATATTAAATTTGAAATGAATGTGGTCAAACATTACAAATTATTGCATGGAACCTACATAAAATGAGCAATGTCCAACTAAAACAAGAACCATAACTTTAGGACAGTAAAAGTGAAAATCATCAATATTGAATTAGACCTTCATTTTGACATCAGTACCATTATTTAAAATTCATGGCAATATTATGTTCAAATTAAATTAAAACATTATAACATAATGGAGCCATATTTTCAGTCAAAATGAAAACATTATAAATGCAGAAGTGGTGATTTACTTATAAAGATAAAAGTTTAATTCAGGGGAGATAATCAAACTGGATAATTTCAAATCTATTTTAATAAATTTAGCAGAAGCCTACTAAAATAAAGTTCAATTAGCTTGTTAATACTAAAGGAATATTACATTTTTTACTTAAGAAAGACTTGACAAATCAAGAAACTTATTTTTTTCTTGCAGTCTTTCAAACATGACACTGATGTCAAGGAAAACAGACATATGTCGCTCTTAAGACAGCTGTATTCAAGATATAAAGCATCCCGGTTATCTTCTGATATATACAGATTTATGCAGAACCTGAAAATGTCAGTGTTATATTGTACCCAAATTTCCAACAAATCTTTGATTGCCTCTATAGGCTATTGGCTGCTAGAGGAAGCAAAAGCATCTGAGCTACTTTATGCAGAGTTAACACTGCATCACCACTGCCTTTGAAAATGTCATTTCTATACCGAAACACCATTTGAAGTCCCAAGACCCACAGCTTTTACGTAGTATTCCTAATGTTTGCTCACCAAATTATTAAAGAAAAATGTATTCTGTAACTATCAATTTATCTACCATGATTATATTTTTGTTGTTCAATCCATAATTGAGTTACAAAGATTTTCTATAAGACCCCGTTTACACCACCAAATAATTGAATCAATCTTTATTTGAAGGGATCATAAAAAGACCAGTTTGTGTTAACATTGCTCATGCAAGATCACTACAACAAAAAAAGAACCAATCTGACCTTTATTTTTTTATCTAAATATAACATTCACCCGAAAAAAGTAGATCGTGATCGACCTAAGCGTTAACACCAGAATAAAGATCGATCTTTTTAAAACCACCTCTAGAGGTAGACTTTTTAAGTCCAATTGAAGATCGATCTTACCTGTTTACACTGGACCAAAGATGGATGTAAACAGGGTCTAATTATTCAATTTATCATACTTAATTATCTCCTACCCCCTTTTGAATTTAAATTCTGAAAGATGTTTTTTCTTATGTCTAAATTCATGTACTTGTGTGCTACATATTCATTATTACTAACCTTTGTGTTCGTAAGATATCTTTATTAGTCTGGAGTCTCTGGACTAAATGTAGAATTATATCTGCAATAATAAGGGCATTTTTATAAAAATTAATTTACATAAAAGTAAAAAATGACATAAGGTGTATGTGGAAATCTGCAATAAAAAAAAGACATTCTCATAATATGTACTAAAAAAAGATATTAAAAGTAAAATTTTGACATCAGGTAGCAGTATCGTGACAGAGTAACCATTCATTTAATTTAATTTTCTAATATGGAATGCTTTGGGAAAACTACTTAATCTAACATAATATTGAAAAAGAAGTTTCTTTTGGGGGGAAATATCATCTACCAGTAGTTCATATTCATGATATTAACATTTTTAATTTGTGTCTTTTTCACACCCCAAAAAAAGGAATAATAAAAAAAAGTTTCAAATTCTGAACATGATGAACACAAAAATTTAAAATATATTATCTTGTAAAAGAATTCTGAACATTTGAAAAGTAAGATACAGTTAGAGTCAATAAAAATCAAAGTATGTTTTATATGTTTTTAAAAGCCAGAAATAAAAATTTAATGAAAACTTCTGACATTTTAGTATGTGACACTAAATGATAGTGGGTTACATCAAATATAATAGATAACTTAACCTTTTAACCTTAATTTTCACCTATGAAATACCTGTCCCTACTCATTAGATCTTATCTAATTATGGTAATTGTAAGAGGTGACAAATTTTCTGGCCAAAGTAATTTATCACAGTCATACCACTGACATAATAGCAAAATAACATTGAATAGACCCCTGATCAAAGATTGTAAACATCATGTAACATTATGTAGTATGGAGTTTAATTTATCAAAATATCTCACAATGTTGACATGTACCTGGTCAAAGTACCTTTAAATTGTAGTGTATTGTAAAACCACCTATGGTGTTAATTTCATTGTCTGGTGTCATAACAAATAAATGTTAAAATAAAAAAATAATCTTACAGATTGAAGATTTTTTGGGCTGTAAATATTTTAAAATATGTATTAGGGGAAACTGAAAGTTTTATCAATTTTGAATGAAGAGCAGGAATATTTGAATGCCATCCAAACTTTTGCACAGTGAATACCAATTTTGAGAAGATTTTCTTGAGGTGAATACCCTGTTTAATTTTGGGATAAACTGTTTTAAAAAGTGTATTTTTATTGGAGAAATTATTAAATGGAATAAATCTTCTAGCACCCTAAAGAATTTGCAATTAATAAAATTCTACACAAGTACTAATAGAATGTACTATAGTCTTAGGTCTACTACTATAACAGAACATAATAGGTGAGGTGATTTCCGACTGTAACTTAAAAAAATCAGGATACCATATTTTTATATTCAAATTTTGCATTTTTCAATCTTAATGCATTTTATAAAATCATACCAAGGGAGATAATTCTATGTGAATCAACCAAATTGTATTCACATGTCAAATTTCACATTTTTGGGATTTGAAGTATGTTAGTAATATTATCAACAGCTATCATGAAATATTTACAAAAAAAATTGACAGCATATCGTAACATGATTGTATTTTACAATATTAAATTATAACTATCATAAGTCCAATTTTGTGAAGATAGTCTTCTCAAAATGAAATAAAAGTTCTCACAAAATATTTTTACGCCCTTTATATTCCATGTATATTAGTAATAAATAATAATTCAACTTGTTAAATTTATCAAATAATTATCTTTCTTACATGCAAAAGTGTAACAAGACCTATTCTGAGTACATCAGATACAGGAAGTACCAGTAAGACTTCACGTAAAACATATTTAGCGTACAAATAAAGATAATAATACTATAGTATTTCCATATCTTCTGACCACACAGTGATAATAATTATTACTTTTAAACACTTCAAAGCCGATGTTCGTTTTTTTCAAACAAAAGAATAAAATATAAATCTTCATCTATGACGACAAAAACTAATTAAAACTATAAAAACATCTTACCGAGATCAAATTATCTTCACTGTCCTGTTTTTTTTGTGTTCAAATTACAATATCCTATTTCCGATAGACACCGATTATTCTATCAAGCAATTTACGAAATTATTCTTGAACAGGCAACGTAGCTTAAGGTTTATCAAAACCAGTTAATTAAGAAGGTGGCTGGTTTATTAAAGCTATAAACTGTATTATGTCAAACCTAATAAATATTTTGACTAAAGTATACACAAAGGAAATGGCTCATTAATCCTTATTACAAGTGTATGGAAGTCCGACCCCCACTTCATAAATCAACACATTAAAATTATAACTGAATCGGCTATCAAATATTGTGGATAATTAGTAAAACAAAACCATACATTACTAGGGTTAAGAGTTCATGAGAATATATGATACTGGATTACTTTTATTAAAAAAATTGACCTTTTCAGGGTCGTTTCTGAAATAGTAAACTTATGATTCTCATAAAAATTAACTTTCAGGGAAATTGGAGAACATTTTATAAGAATAGGAAATGTTGAGTGTATATGTAAATGAGAAAGCAATCTACAATAAAATATCCCAATACTTAGGCTAATAACATGCTTTTGTCTAAAAAAAATACCTTGCTTTGACCTAGACATGCTAATAGATATAAGAAGATGTGGTATGAGTGCCAATGAGACGACTCTCCATCCAAGTCACAATATGATAAAGTAAACCATAATAGGTCAAAGTACAGCCTTCAACATGGAGCCTTGGCTCACACTGAATAAGTTTGGTCTTATACATGGTTTTTGATAAGGTTAATTATGTTAATGGACCCCATGAACCCTTCTGGCTATGATAGTTGGCAACACCATACTGGGAAAAATTATTCTGATTTGTAAGGGGTAAGTTATGCTTGGCAGAGATGCAGCAAATAACGATATCAATGATTTTTTTTGGACCACTAAGGACCAAACTCAGTAGCCCAACACTCCAGACAAGCAAGCTACTACATAGTCTGTTTCACAGCCGTTATTGGCAATTCTTGACAATTGTTACTATATGTATATTCCAAAGGCATACTGAATGTATTACGGAGAGGACCAACCTAGATACCACAAGACCAGACATAACTGCAGGTGCGGATCCAGAGGGGGGTCCAGGGGTTGGAACCCCCCTTTTTTTGGCTGATCAATGCATTTGAATGGGGACATGTAGTTGGAACACACCCCCCCCCCCCTTTTTAAAATTGCTGGATCACCCTCTGAACTGAGACTGAGTTAATTACTATAATGTGGCTAATAGAGAAAAGGATTAATATTTTTTACTTTCACTTTCTATTGATATGAGAAAAAATATAGTAAATAACTCAATTATAAAGTGCATATATCATAACATTTAAGTGTTATGGATTGAGTGACCTCAATGCACATGGGTTTTTTTAAAATTACAATGTACTTGTAAACTAGAGTGTTAACATATTTGCCTGGGACTTTCGAAAAGTCTTATAAGATTCAAATAAACATATTGTACAACGTCAGAGCACGCTTACATTTGAAAACAACTGATGTTTCTTAGGGTTTTCATAGGAATTCAAAATTTCATATCTAATGACTAACTTTTGAGACCCTAAAATTTTTTTTACATTGAATTAAAATATTAATTGTTCAAATGGTTATAAACCTACATATATTTCTTAATAAAAAATGTTTCATTTCTATCTTATTCCAGGAAAAACCAGAACCATAAAAATGTTAAAATAATCATGATTATTAAATATAATTGATATAAAAAATACATGTACCTTTCAATATGAATATATAACCTATCCAATTACAATAAATACATCATGTAATATGTAAATTCTGTCAATATATAGAGAAAGGTGATTTGAACTTGTCAGATTTGTAAATATTTATGAACTCTGATAATTTATTGTAAATTTAAATCTACATTGTGTCAATATCTCAAATAGAGAAACAGGGTTACAATTGTAAAATTTCCCCCTTATTTAATGAAATTTGTTCAACCTCGTGTGACACCTGATAAAAGTTATTCAAATTCATTTATTGAAATTAAATTTATTAGAAATAAATATGACATTTTGTCATTTGCTATTTGAAATGAAAAAAGTTATTTTCTCATAATTAAATTTTATTATGTGATAAATGATTGACAAATATAGAATTAAATAAAAAATGTTTGCCGAAAGAAATTAACGACATGTGTAAAAAAAGATGAATAACCCTGTCATGACATGCAACTGGTAGTACTAATTACATTAATGTTAGTGAAATAATCTTAAAAGATACAATCAAGTGGTACAGTAAGTCCGTGCATTTTTATTGCGTAATTTTAATTTGAGGGACATATGGCACGAATGAACTTACATGCCAGAGGTTTGTACCCAGAACTGTCATTAACAATACTAAGAAAGTTATATAATTTGTTATCTGGGATGAAATCTTCCTCTATTTACATGAATTCTCTATTTACACGAAGTTGTCATTATATGTAATTTGATAGTCCTCAATTATCATGCTTTACACAAAAATAAGATTAAATTGCTGAAAGACCCTCCGCAAAAATTACTGAAAGCTTTTTGGGGGCCATTCACCCTAATGTCCCTAATGTCTTGGTGAAAATAAGATAAACACATTATCAGGGCCTTTTATAGCTGACTATGCGGTATGGGCTTTGCTCATTGTTGAGGGCCGAATGGTGACCTATAGTTGTTAATGTCTGTGTCATTTTAGTCTTCTGTGGATAGTTGTCTCATTGGCAATAATACAACATCTTCTTTTTTATACAATCAGACTATTTAAACCCTTTCATTTGTGTATCAAATACTTATCAATATTTGAATAAGTTCATTTTTTTTTTTCCACATCAGTCTCAAAGGGAGATTTAAGCATATTAACTGTTGACAGGAAAAAATTCCATATATCTTTCTTAAAGTGCTTAATTTTTCGTTTTAATGTTTTGTAAAATTTACAAAAAAATTACTTACTATCCTAGAGTATCCAATCAACCTAAATATCACTTTAAGAATGATCAATATAAACAATAGATTCAGTAGGATAATTGTTCAATGTTTTAAAAACATTAATTTTTAAATGCTAGAAATAATAGTATTATCAAAAAGGTTATATCATAGCAAACCACCATTTAAAAATTTTCTACAAATGGGGCATCTCCCAGTTAGAATACACACATGTAAATGTTTACAAATATATTTACTTACACAATTATACACTTGTAGCACTTCTTCCTTGCCTGGTCAAGTGAGGTCTGACCAATCAAGTGTAACCATAAATTATCTCTCACCATATCAAATTTCTGATGATAACATAAGAACCTCATGTTTACACAGAGAGGGATAATCAGCTGGGATTATCTACAATGGAATAAAATATCAAGTCTATTTTACGTGTTCAATATAAACCACTTAAAACATTTAAAACAATGGTTTCAAGTTTTATTAGACTTTTAAACACTTTAAGTATAGGGTTATAATAAACATTCTTAAATTTGTTTTGAAACTGACACTTAAATAGTGTAAAACTATATGTTGAAATACATACAAAGTTATGGCTAGAAAACCAGACATGTATTTAGAAAGTCTTTATTTCGAAACACAGATTGTTTTTAGTAATTCATCAAATATATACTATACCTAATAAATTCAAGGCAATCCTTTCTTATCAGATATCAGTTACTAATGCCTGCTGACCAGACAAAACAAATTTTCTTTACAAAATAGATTTTTCAAGTTACTAAAAACATTATATAACAGAACTTAAAAGTGTAGAAGTTTTTTATAAAAAATCTGATAAAAATCAGAGAAAAAATATATTCAGTAATTTGAGAAAAAATATTTTATGAGGTACTTTTTTTAGGCAGTGATGAATTCACGAATATAAACCTGTCAATGACAGCATCAGGGGATTCATAAAATTAGCAACAGTAAAATATCAGCTGTTTTTCCATTCTATTTTTATCATTTCTCTTTTTTTTCTATTTAAAAAAAATATTTTCAGACAGACAATTCATGTACCTAGCTATTCTTCTATTTTAATAATTAAAAAAAAAAAAAAAAAAAAAAAAAACATAATGGGACTTGCAGAATGTGTAATTTATGATTTACAATTCAAATTACCTTAAAATACTGATGATAACTCTTTGGTAGGAAACTGACATATCAGATAACTTTTAGATACCAAGTAGAACAATCTTAGTATTTTAATCTTCACAGAAATTATTGTGTGAATTTTTTAAAAGTTCAGTTGAAATACCAGCTGGAATTTTCACATCAATGAGGTCAAAACAACCTTGATTACCCATGAGAGTCTGAAATAAGATTTGGAATAAGAGAATGATCACTATGAGCATATAGTTGAGTGAGGGTTGCCTCCCCTTGTTCACTTTGACAAAATCACCAACATTATTTTACCAATTTTGAAGAAAAAAAGAATTAAATAGGCTTTGTCTTATACAATCCCTATTTTGAAATACTTAATTTGAATTTACAATACAATCTTTTGAATTAAATTGAACGAGAATTAGCAAGCTTATAAAGTATTCAAGAAAATAACATTGGGCTTAAAATGTTACCTATAGTTATAAACTGTACGTTGACACACAGTTATGTCTCGTCTGTTAGTAAAATGCAATTGTTGAAATCAAAATAGCAATACATTATCAAGTAAGTTATGCAAAATATTGAACATGGCTGAGAGTACATGGCCAAATATCATAATTTCCAGGAAAATAAGATATGCCAATGCCAATACAACTGCATACCAAATATCATAGACTCAATATCTTAAATGGTTCCCCTTGACCAATTCACTGGCTTCAACATGTAAATTTAAACTAGGTTTAAATCAAATAGACCAAGACTGAGGGGGCAGGACTAAAGATTTTATGATATCAGACACTATGAAGATTCATGAATACAGATCACAAAGCATCCAATGTCTCTGATAACAGTTGGAAAAGAAAAACACTTGATGGAGTCTTCAGTTGTCTCCTTCGCATTCAAACCACATCTTATTTATATTAACTGGTTAGTAATTAAGATGAAGGCTATTACTTTTTAACAATATTGTGACAGTATTATAGAGAAATATTAAACATATTTAATATGCAAATATCAGAGAGAATATGATTTATTTTATTTTCATTAAAATTATATGCAAAGTATTTGGGTTTTGACAACAATCAAAAGATTTTCAGTATTTATCATGTCACTGATTGCTGTGTTGTCAAAGTTATACTGTGTATGAGAATTTAATTATTATGAAAATCATAATAACAATTAAATATGCAACTTCTATGTCAATCAACACAGAAGATTGATTTATATATAATATTATACAACCTTTAGAATATTACTTAAATATCAACTTACATTGTATATAATTGATAAATTAACAGTATGATGCAAAAAACTTTAACAATTATTAATATTAAATCTTGCATAAAAATTTATAAGGGGTCTATTTTTTTCCATGATTTTAAGCTGCAGCAGCAAAGAAAATCTTAAAACCCTATGTATACTGTATAAGATATGTTTTTCATTCGTAATTTTTCTGTAAAGCTGTCAAAAAGCCTTTGGCTTTTAATTGTTAAATCCTTTTAGTTAACTTGTGTATAACTTTGAAGCACTTAGCTAAGTTGTTCATTCAAACATAACAAATTCCCATAGAAATATATATCACTTACAAGTTGGATAAGAAATTATTTTTTGTGGTATTAATTTTCTGCTTATACTATTTATAGCTTAAATTTCTGTTTCATATCTAATTCTTTCCATTTTTGTCTTTAACTTGTCTTGAACTTTTCCTGTTTAATACTGAATCCAATTGAATCCTATCGTAGCATGTTGATAGACTCATTAGAAATAGACATTCATTTTATTGAATGGCATATGCAAAGTAAAAATGAGTTTCCAATTATTTAATAATCTGACTTTGTCTACTATGTCTAACCCACAAAATAATAAACCATCTTAAGTAGTGATAAAATATCAGGGTTATCTTTCTTTATTCAGTATTTAGATGAATAAAACAGAATTCAAAATTTCACTCTGAAATTGTTCTTTTACTAAATATAAAAAGTTCACAAAACCTGCAAAAAAGTGTATGAGAATAAGGCCTTAAAAAATATCAACATGAAGGTTACCTTTAGTGCAATGCTGTTGTCAGTTTAATACACAATAGTTACAATGCAGACTAATGGAACTTTCATACAACTGTTTAAGGAAAGACATACCAGTAAAAAAATCCTCATTGACATTCTGATGATTTTAGTTGTAGTGGATTCATTTCTTTTCAATTTTCGTGGATTGAGGAAACCCCTTGCATTTTTGTGGATATTTAAAATCTCCTGGTTTTGTGGAACACTGTTCGATTAAAAAAATTCCCTAATATAGTGTAAGCAAATTTTCTAACAAAACAATTTCATTTACCCACCTTCCCTATTAATTTCTACAAGGAGACAGGAAATAAGAATATATTTATTTGGCCTAATGGTCCGAGTACACAGTTATTTCGTAGTGCATTTCTTTAAGACAATAAATGAAAATCAAAAAAATCCCACCTGCGCTTTCTCAATAATATTTTTACAGTGTGTTGTACTACTTTTGGGACAAATTATATCAAAATAATAAAAAAACTTCATCAGCTCGAACTCAAAATATGGACAATTTTATGTTAAGGGGGTCTTGAAATCTTTTGACCGCTTCCGAAGTGCTAATTTTTCACCTTTTTCAGCTGGACCTGATCACTACTTTATATTAATATTTATGACCCAAATTTTTTTACAGTGTCACCCCCAACTTGCTATATGAGGCAAAAAAAAAGAAGAAATAAATTTGGAAGGGTATAACAAAAATTGACAAGTAACACACTGTCCACACCAAGGACTATATTGGTGGACAACGAAAATCAAAGGACGATAACTGTGTACTTGGACCTAATGATAAAGGTCTTTCCTATCCTCTTGCATGTTTATACTTACCATGAGGTGTGGCTTCTTTCAATCATCACATTACAGATGACCTAAACCGATTATGTGGTCTGATTTTATGTGTAAAAGAAACAAAGTAAAAAATACTTTCATTTCATTTACTTCTTCTCTCTTCCTTTTTGCCCTGATATTAGAAGTGTTGGAGGCAAAAAGGCTGGTAGGAAAAACTGCCATCAGCATACCATAGGGGATGGTGAAGTACTCATCCTCTATCTCAATCAAATTGCTGAAATTCAATAATAGACATGTATAATATTATATGTGTAAAACATTGTTTTTAATATCACTCTTTTTCATACCATTGCAATCTTTTTTTAACCTCCATAGAGCTAAAACATGTTTATCTTTTAAAAAATCTCAAAATGCATTATAGTTTCATACACTTTGCGTACAGGTTTTATTGGCATTAGGGATGGCTATTTCATAGGATTTGGAAATATTAATGTGTAGTGTGCATTAGGATAAAAGATTTAAAATTAATATTTTACTTTTTTTTTTTCATTATTGTTGTATCTGAAATTTGAATCCATAATTTTTTATTGTTTACACTTAAAAATATTAGTTATCTTGAAGAAAAAAATTTAGGACAAATTCCTTTAACAGAAACATAATTAATGAAAAGACATGTCGCCAGTGAAAACAAACCTTTCTAATGAGACAGACGTTATTTCTCCCTCTAGAGCAATCCTGTTTCCTCCTCTAGCTAGGTCTTCCAACAACTGCAATAGAAATACCAATTAATTTCTCCTTTAAAAATACTAAATGATTGTGTTATTTTTCCTAGATGTTTGAACTAAGCTTTTGAAAACATCATTCATGATATGAAACACTTTTCCAAATGTTATAGTTTCGCTAAATTATCCTCAATGTAATCTTTGATTTAGATTATTTAACCTATAGACTAGTCTGCACATTATCACTCTGAGAGTTCTCTGTATGCACTTCGATGGTTTAGGCATTAGTGTTTGGATTTTACAAACCAGATCTTGAAAAAATGAAGAATTTTCTGAATTCTATTCATTGCTTTTCGATTATTTGGTAACTGATTTGTCTATGTGTGTTTTTGTTTTTCTTTATATTAGCACACTAACAATTATATATGATTTTATTATAATTGAAAGTAGTTGATATACATGATATATGCATAAAAGGTTCTCTCCAAATATAAGCTAGCCATGCCCCCTTCCTAAATCCATGGATCTGGAAATGAGATATTAGTCCAAGCACAGTCTGAGTCTGAGGTTATAGCTGAGAAAAAGTACAAATAGATATAGGAATATGTGGTATGAGTGACAATAAGACATTAACTCTCAATCCAAGTCACAATTTATAAAAATAAACCATTATAAGTCAAGGTACGATTTTCAACACAGAGCCTAGGCTCACATTGAACAGCAAGCTATAAAGGGCACTAAAAATTACTAGAGTAAAGCCATTCAAACGGGAAAACCAACAGTCTCATCTATGTAAAAAATGAGAACGAGGAAATAATTATAAACCACATACACAGACAACAACAACTGAAAATCAAATTCCTGACTTAGGACAGGTGCAAACAATTGCAGTGGGATTAAAGGTTTTAATTAAACCATCCCTTCTCCCTTTTCTAAGGACACACTAGAAAATATATTATTAATTGGAATGATCCTAACTCATCAAAAAAAGGAATATTATAACACATCTAAGGTGAAGTATAACAAGGTTATCATTACTAAGTTTCTTTTACATAAAATTAAATATCTTTAAATCATTGTAAAAAAGTTTTGAAAAATAATTCCGAATATTTGTTTGATCTGAACTTTTTCAGGTTATTTCTTACTTGTCATCGGGTAACGACAAAACTGTGTTATATTGTTTTTCCATAATGGCTCCAAAATGTTACAGTCATTATGGTGTGACATAATATGTTAAAAGAGGTCAATGTTGGGTATGTGACATTGAGCCTAGTCATATTTTCTGGCACACTAAACATTGCAAAACATGCAAAATTTAACCTTATGTAAACAACTGCACCATGAGCACATGATAAGCCCCTCACATTTTTAAAGAACAAAGTTGAATAACTTCTCAATGTCATATCAGAAATTTGTGAAAATCAAAATGGAGGTTATCTTAATAGATATAAATCATGATCAGTCACCAAAGGTTATTGAAAACTGCTCAAAGCTAAGCACTTTAGGGATATTGTCTGAAATTTGAAAATCACCCCTTTTTTAAGAATTATATATAACTCAGGTTAAAATCCCATTACTCGGAAACTTAAAATCTAAAATTTATAAAAATCAAATGAGAACTTATAACTATATGCGGTATGGGCTTTGCTCATTGTTGAAGGCTGTACGGTGACTTATAATTGTTAATGTTTGTGTCATTTTGGTCTTTTGTGGATAGTTGTCTCATTGGCAATCATACCACATCTTCTTTTTTATATTATATACAACAATAGATATATAAACAATCACCAAATGTTAGGAAAACTGCTCAGAGCATTTTTGAGTCATTATCAGAAAACTTGAAAATTCCCCTTTTTGTAAGGAATAGAACCTGGAACTTGCATAGGTCATGTACGTAAAATAGATTTTTTTTTATAATAATCGAAAGGGAGCTCATGTAAATTTAAAAGTCTGAATAGATATTTAAACAATTCACCAAAGTTTCAAGCAAATTGGTTGAAGCAATTTGGAGTTATGTCAAAGATGACAACAGAATACCTTAATATGTGGGCAAAAAAATGGCCATATATATAAACGGCAGCAAGAGGGTTAAAGTTTCATTTGACATAAGTGTAAAATCATAACTTACACAAATGACAAAATACAAAATATGTACTTTAAATCAATTTAACTTATTGTCAGTTTATTGTCTTAATTTTGTATGCCATAAGGCAGCAACCATTTGATTTTTTTGGGGGGGCTATGGATTTTTTTTCTGAACAAACTTTTTTTTTCGCCTTTGGCGAAAGACAATCTATTTTTTTTGGCGACAAGTTGAAACAATTTTTTTATTTCAATTTTAGCATTAACTACATATATATAGTGGCAGCTGAGGGTGAAACAAACAAATTTTTTTTTCTTAGGGTCAAAAACAAAATATTCTTTTCTCCAAAAATTGGAAACAAACTTTTTTTTCCAAAAAAATCCATAGCCCCCAGAAAATCAAATGGTTGCTGCCTAACCTTTTATGTAAATGTGTTTGTGCTAATAAAATATTGTTTATTGTCTATTTAAACTAATTCACAGTATGTGTGTCATATTTCAATTTGTTTTTTTTTAATTAGTAACGTTTTTATCATAATAAAAAAAGCCCATTGGTGCTTTTGGCTACATCTGAGACTACTATAACACATATATAATGTGTTATAGTAGTCTCAGGCTACATGTTTTTTTATTTGTACCATTCAAATAAATTTTCGAAAAAGAGTAGGCTAATGCTGCTACAAGGCAGCACTCGCACCCGCAAAGTGGAAAGGGATTAATATAAGTTGCAAAACTTGTTTCCCAATCCACTATAAATAAATATGTTTAAACTAAATAATTTTTTCCAGGCAGTATCCAAAATTGAAAATCATGAGAGTGCTGTCCCCTAGAAATAAATCTTTTAAAAGACTAAGACTTTCAACTACCTATGAATAGCATTAAGCGTGCGTGTGATAATGATTCATCCAACGCTAGAGGGCGTGGGTACTCAAATTCTGGTTTTCCCCATATGGTCGTATGCGGACATAAACAACAAGATTTCTGGTTTTTCCATGCTTAGAAGAGATTCGCTGTAAAATTAATGTTTTCAGGAAAGTTTTGGTAAGCTTTGTTAAGTCTATGTCAACCTATGAAATGGCCAGCTCATCACCACTTTTGCATACATTTCCACGGTTTTTCCATAATGACAATGTTACTAAAAATAGCTAGATTGTAGACATTCTTGTTGAAAGCAATATTTTATTGTGTATCTTTACACGTTCAGATTCTTTCGAGATATAACAATTTTGCTATAAGCAGTATCATATTTGATAACCATTAAACGACTTTGTTTAAGACTAATGATGACAGTTGTCAACAATTGATTGACAAGATTTATTTGCTTGTAATTTCTTATTTGTATTATGCAAAATTCACAATAGTTAAAGATGGGGAAAGGAAAGTAGAGCAATTTTTAGGGGGATTTTTAACATGAGATAATGTTTAAAATTGTACTTATTGTCTTTGAAATTAGCCGTTGGCTGTATTCCTTTACAATCAGTCTAGGGTTTGCCAGACAGGCCTGCGTCAAATAAGTGTCTATTTGTGTGAATTATGGCTGAACAGTTTTAAATAGAAAACAGGGAGCAGCTTTAATATCACTCTTTCAGTGTATCCCAAACTCTGTCTGACTGTCAAAATGTCATTCCGTGGAACAGAACTTTACAAAAAAAATGGTTGAATATGTACATGATGTATAGTAGAAAAGTTCAAATTTCTGTTTCGGTCAGACAAACCCTGAAACAGTTTGGCACAGACTGCTTTATAAGATATTAATTCAAATGCGTATAAATGCAAAACTTTTGCACTCATCAGGGGCGTAGCTAGGCATTTTTGATGTGTACGCAATGCTGGGGAAAGAAATTATACGGCAGGGGTCTGGGCCGCTTAAGGCCCCAGAAGCTCTGGTGTAAATAGTGCAAAATCCTGCATTCTCGCAATTTCCGCGGACTTAACATTACCTCGCAGAAATCTTACTTTCAGGTGAAACAAGTCAACTTTGGAAATAAACAATCAGAGAAAAACAAAGAAACACATACTGTTGGCTTAACAATTTGATTTTTATCTAATGTGTAATGGGTTAAATTGGCCTGATAAGGTATATTTTATTAGTTTCCTAATCATGCTGAACCCACCTTACATTAGAAAACAAACTAATCAGTTCTAAGCCAATGCTTTGTAACTTATTAATAAATGGTATTTTTTTTATTGAAAAAAAATACACAAATGTCCAAAACGGTGTCTGCTTTAAAAAAAAATCTCGGTATATGTTCGAAAGACCAAATCCATTCTCAGATAAACGATTCGTTTTCATTGTATTTCTCAAGTAGGTCTTCACTCTTCCCTTGGAACTAAAAGACCGTTCTGCCGTTGCCGTCGAGACCGGCAAACATGCAAATACATTAAGTTCTAGTATCTGAAAGATTCCCGGGTATAACATTTATTTCATCAATTATTTTGGAATCTTCAGAAAAGATGTTAGGGTAAGTAGGCATAGAAAACGTGAGTGACAATTGTGTTTTGATAGTCACATCCGGAGACCTCAGCCATTTTAAATTGTTTGCATCAGCAACAGAATCACGATGGTTTCGTAAATGAAAAGGGAAGTTTTTTTTTTTTATTTTTGTGAAATTTTCGATGTGTACGCAACTGCGTTTTTGCGTACGGGTTGCTACGCGCCTGCTCATGTCCTTATAGAAATATCTCAATGTAATGGGAATGAATTCTCCATATTTATGTCAATTGTTGTTAATGGCTAAAGTCGGGAAAAGAGGTTGTATAAATCTAAACATGTATTTGTGTCAGTGACTTTAAATTTTTTATCTGATCACAGTCAAAATTTTGTCCTGATAATTTATGAATCATTGACATTGTCATTTTGCTTAGTTTCTTCTGTTATCGAACTCAGACTTTTGAACTGATTTTTACTGTTCATATGTTGCTGTGTGTCTGTTTGTTTATTCTACTTGAATCTACATTAGCTAAAGGTTTACATGGTATAGGGGAAGGGTTGAGATATTAGAAACTGTTTTTTTTTTGTTTGTGTCAGGCAGCCTAAGGTCTTTGGCAATGTTTGTAGTCTTGTAAGTTTCTTTTAAAATTTTTGTTTCATTTTTATTTTCTGAGTTTCATATGCATGTGTTATATGTTTTGACATCAAACTTAGCTGAACTAGTACACATCTCTGTTTATCTTGGTGTTGGTACAGGATATTCTGGCTGTTTTGAAGACCCATTAGTAGCCTTGTGCTGTTTTCTGGTCAGGTTGTTGTCTCTTTGACACATGCTGTATTTTCTATTCTTAATTTTGTGAACCTGTCAATTTCATGTTCACCTATTTGACTCAAATTCTGATATTTGATTTTTAATAATGTAATACATTTATCCAAATAATAAAAAGTCTAAAATAATCATTTTACAGGGCATTGAGTCAAGAAAACGTAGCTTCGTTTCGTGTGTATAAAAGTCTTGACGCCATCTAATTAATTAACTACAGATTAAGCCTCCAAATACGTCATGTACCTCCATTGACCATATAAGTGTTATCCATCTCTAGCTAAAGGGTAAAATTGAAGTTCACATGAAAAAGGGCTTATTGACTTTTGACTGTTTTATAAATTTA
This sequence comes from Mytilus trossulus, assembly GCF_036588685.1. Classification (NCBI taxonomy): domain Eukaryota; kingdom Metazoa; phylum Mollusca; class Bivalvia; order Mytilida; family Mytilidae; genus Mytilus; species Mytilus trossulus. The sequence continues at coordinate 38,471,891 of NC_086379.1, read as the reverse complement.
ATGTCTGTGTCATATTGGTCTTTGTGGACAGTTGTCTCATTGGCAATCATACCACATCTTCTTTTTTTATATTATTGAGGTCGAATTATTCATTATCAATGTTTCTTTGCTTTTTTTACAAAATTAAACCATACTGGGCCAGTGGCTGCTAAAAGCAAGTTCTTATTTCACTATTTCACTATAATAATGATTGAACAGAAAAAAAATCTTGTAGGTAGTGCCCCTTTTAAATGTTTAACATGTTTAAGGCAAAAAGTAAAACGCTAACAGGACTTCACTGCACTTTTTGACCAGTCCCAGCTGTAGCAAAGGGGACAAAAAGTTTTACCCTTATCTGTCTGTCTGTACGTCCCTCTGTCTGTTCATCTGAAAATTGGGCCTTAAATTGCTGATTATGCAGTATGGGCTTTGCTTATTGTTGAAGGCTGTATGGTGATCTGTAGTCTATAGATTTATTTGTTAATTTTTGTGACATTTTGTCTCTTGTGGAGAGTTGTCTAATTGGAATCTAAGAAATAGACTTTCATCTGAATTTTGTGGCTCTGCAGTGAACCCTACACAATGGGATATTAGAAACATTTGTAACTGTGTTTGCACACAGATTATAAAATTCATCTTGATGCATCTGTGAACTCACCAGTTTTGAAAATGGTGAGTCCAGACAGATTTTGATGAGTCCAGACAGATTTTGATGAGTCCAGGATTCACGGTCTAGCCTTAGTGAGAACCCTGGTTTATAACCACTAATTAAAGGAAGGTTGGGATTGATTAATTTATGGGGGTTTTGGTCCCAACATTTACAAATGTAGGAAAAGGAGCCAAATAAGTATTTTTCTAGTTTTGATACAATAACTTGTGTGTAAGTGTATGGAAGTTTCTGAAATTGTACCACAAGGTTCCATTTCCAAAAGGAAGATTTGGATTGATTTAAGGGGTTATGGCCCAAATTGTTTAGGAATTAGGGGCAAAAAAAAGGGCCAAAACAAAACTTTTCTAATTTGTTGACAAATTATGAGACAAGTTGTAATATAAAGAAATACCAACTACAATGTACATAAGAACAGATGGTACTGATGATAATGCTTATTACCCCTAAACTCAGCTTAAGGGCATACAATACAGTTTTGATCCTGTATTTACAAGGTCATGAAAATTTGCATATAGGCTATTTTTTACCTGATTAAATCAAATATGTAATAAAAAATATACCTTCATGTGCTACTTTTTGAGTAAAATGAGGTCGAAATTTTGTATATTTGCTCAAAATTCAGATTTGTGGTCGTAATTTCTTTTTCGAAAGAAAGACTTAACTTTTTTGTTATAAAAGATAAACACAAATTGTTTTTTGTTAAATAATCAGTAATTTCTTTATTTTATAAATATCCTAAAAAAATATGCATTTTTTTATTCAGAAATAACTCATATCAAATATCAAATTAATTGAGGAAAAAACGTCATTTTTTGCTGCATGTTTATCAAAATTAAAAAAAATCCTCTATTTACAGTTTTATAAAATTTGGGTCACATAATCTCCCTGCAAAATGAAACAAAATGCCGTTTTAGGGGTCCATGAACTTGTTTTCAAATTAAATCACTTTGAATGATAAAATCAGTCGAAAAATGCATCTTTTCCCGATATCTCACAGTTTGACGTCGCGAAAATAACAAATTACGTTAGCAACGCCATTACCTTCCCTGTAACTGTATTGTATGCCCTTAAGGATGTGTGCTACTCTATTTCAAAATAACAAGCTTTTTAACAGACTGTTATACATGTTATAAATTAACAGTTTGGAAATAAAGGAAAAAAATAAAGGGTCCATGTGCTTTTTTTTTTAGGTACATGTATAATCCTATGAAAATTTGGGCAAGAAATAATTCTCTCTAGATTTTTCCTACAGTTAACAAAACTGATGAAAAAATAACAAGGATTTTATAAGATTTTCAAAGAAGACATTTTAAACTATATGTTATCAAATTATGAGAAGGAAAGTAGGGGTTAATGTTTTTAAAAATACTTATGGGTAAAACAAGAGGATTACGAAAATCTGTCAAAAATTCATAAACAAGAAAAGCCAACATCCTTAAGTACAAATTTGGGGAGCTTCACTCTTACAGTTCTTGAGTTATTCCCCTTTACAGTGTTATATATATATATTCAATCAGGGGCATCATCTGTGTCCCATGAACACATTCACCATTTTATGTATCCAAAAAAGTATTGACTTTTATCCTTATAAAGATAACAGTTTAAAATGAGCATGTTTTATTCAGTCAATTAATTTCTAAAACCTTTTTTATTTGGATCCAAAATTTGTTTGAACAGTAGACCAATATCAAATTATGCTTGTACATGTATATAAAAAATCATGATAAGTTTAGATGAGAATTAGAAAAAAGACAACATTTCAGTCATCTATATCAGATAAAGGTATTGACCGTGAAGTTGTGATCATATATATATACTTTAAACTTAGTGCACCTGTTCATTATGATATTTTAAAATTTTAGAATTTAAAAAACAATTGTAAGCCAAAATAAAAAGGGTATTACCCAGGTTTGGTGTTCACTGAGCATAGTAATGTGATTGTGCTAGTTTGGCTCGATATCTGATAAAAGATTATTCTTGTTTATTTTGTGTTTTACTTTTAAATCATATATGTAGCAAGTTAAAATAAGCAGAAGTAAACCTGGTTTAACTCTACAATTTTTTGTGTCTGTAACAAGCTTGGCTATCTAAATTTTGCATTAATTCTTGTAAGTAGCCATTTGAAAATAATGGCAGATTGAATGTGAGCCGAAAAACCCTAAAGGGCATTGGGAGAGAGCACCACCCTGAATCCATAGAAGAATGAACTCTGAATCCCAAATTCACTCTTTCAAAGATCTTGTAGAATTAATAGCAAATTCAAGAGTTCAACAGACAAGTGTACTGTACATCACCAATTCACACTAAAATAAAGATCCAATGCCAATTTTGTTACATCCTTAAAGACATGGAAAGGGTCCATCTGCCTCTCTCCTTACATACATATAGAAAAATAAAGATAAATAGAGGGCACAACTGACAATGAATACTTCAATAAATAAAGACTTTACATAACCCATTGGTGGCCTTTGGCTGTTTTTGCTCTGTGGTCGGGTTGTTGTCTCTTTGACACATTCCCCATTTCCTTTCTCTGATTTGCACTCTTAATTTTCCTCGAGGCTCTACTAAAAGTTTGAAGCAGAGGTTTAATCATTGCAACAAGAAACTAGTTTATCCTCAAATCTTTGAAAGACACTAAAATGAGGACAAAGAATCATTTTACATGGTAAAGAACACATTTCAGAAGGAAGAACAAATATTTCACAATACATCAATGAAAAAACACCGATTTAGATAATTAATGTACTTTAAATACCATATATACACAAAAACTGGGAAGGCCCAAAAAGTTATATTTAGGACAATAAAGCTAAAAATAGATTGTGTAGGAAGGAAGATGATTAGGAAGTTGATAGGTAAAGTTACGCAATTACAATCATGCAGATTGAAGAAAGGCACAAATCGCCATTAGGTAAGAGGGAGGGGAGGGTTGGGCACATACAAAGTTGGACATGTTTAACTTCCCACATTTTGTATTTGCCTGTCCTTAGTCAGGAGCCTGTAACTCAGTCGTTGTCATTTGTTGCTGTCTATAAGATTTGTTTTTGTTCATCATGTTCAATGTTATGTACATGAGTCGAGTCCTTTGTTTTCTCTTTTGAATTGTTTTACTTTTGTCTTTTCTGCACATTTAATAGGTTGCTATGTGGTATGGGTTTTGTTCATTGTTGAAGTTCATATGGTGACCTATAGTCATGATACATGTAGTTGCTAATATGTACTTCTACTTCATATGGTCTCTGATGGAGAGTTGTCTCATATGAAATCATACCATAACAAAAGAGTATTTCGTAGAATTGCATTTTACTAACTGCAAATAGCAGATTAGGTAAACTACTCATTGATGCATATATTAAAACACTAGGATCTGTGATACATTTGTACATAAAAGCTCTGCTATATCATGTATATTTTTGAAAGTTAAATTGGCATATAAAATAAACAGTATAGTAACCTACAAGATAGATATCATTACAAATGATAAGAAGTTTCCATTTAAACATTATTAAAAGGACACAGTGTGTGTTTTTCTGGAAAATATATAGCTAGCTGATTGTACAGTATATACTCCATTGTGTTATTTTAGTTCCTTATGTGGTTAAAAGGTGAATAAAGATCTTTTCTGTTGATATGAAGTCAATAACAGGTTTTATCATGTGTCTTATCCCGGTAGATAGTTCAAATACAAAGTCACATCACTTTTTGAATAAATTATATAACTTTAACATGTTTAAGGTAAAATGCACTGTTCAATATGCAGTGTAAATCAAAATAGTTCAAACATGTATTGTAAGTAGTCTTTTGTTTTAACTTGATCAAAACTATGAAAATAAGGAAAATTTCTACTAGAACATTGTCATGATTGTAGAATAAGGAAATGTCTATATCAAACTGGTACCTTCTCTTCACTTTTGAAACCAGTTTTATCAGCCTGGAAAATATACAACCCCATTGAAAACATTTATTTTAACACAGAATAGATTAGGGTACTTAAAATGTAGTCCCAGTAGCATCAGGTTTATAATTTACAAGCATTTTGTCCAGGCTTCTGAAAGGAAGTTGATATGAGACCAAAAATAATTTCATATTCCCTGTTGTATGAACCTGAAGATTCATGTACATGTATTTACCCTGTAGTTTGTTTTGCTGGTCTTTTTGAGATTAAAAAATGCTTTTTAAAATCAGATATAGAGAAAAGTTGAGTCATATTAGAAACAAACCATAATTAGCTTAAATATCGTGATTTTACCACGGGTTGACCCTTTATGACAAATATTTTACCCTGAGCAATAGCGAGGGTTAAAATCCGTCATAAAGGGCCAACCAGTGGTAAAATCTAGATATATTCAAGCCCCCATGAATTATTTCGATTCTAATAGGACAAAAATGGCAATTGCTTTGGACTAAAGTGCTCTAGGTGAAGGCAATATTTGCCATTCCAATAAATAAACGCACTATCAAATTGACGTAAAAGAACGAAACAAACTGAATAAGTGACAAGATTAAACTATTTACAATAACATATTTAGATAGGTTTGAATGAATCTAAATGATAATTGTACTTATACATCTTATATGTATACAAAAATGGCTAATATAATCATTTTAGCATTGTTGGTTTACGTTTCCTTGATGTGATGATTTTTGGCTTCACAAGCATGTATTTTCCCTTAAATGCTTATTTTCTGACGTCATCGTTCTATGACGTCAGGTAGCTCTTTCGAAAAAAGCATATGACGTGGGTGTACGATTGGAACAGCCCATACAATATATTCATATTTTACCACGGGTGTGTACTCAAAGCGTTTGAAGGACGTCATGTTAGAATTAATCATTATATCATCTCTTGTATAAAAATAAATTCTGATTTTCAATTATCTTTTCGGGATCCTAATATTATTTTTGATAACACATACTTGCTCATGAATACATCATGTACATTGTATGTAAACTTGTTTTGTTTGGTCAACCACTTGATGTCCTGCTGTACATGTAGTAACAGACAATGTATTAATTTTATACCTCAATTCAAAGGCCACCTCTATGATAAAGTCTGTTTAATGCTGGTCCTGAGATCATGTCCAAGTTTGCTCTGATGTCTGACCATCTTTTCAGGACCTTTTTGGGCCATTGTCCCACAGCACCATCATGTGGTATAAAGATGCTGTAAGACTTAGAGCAATCTCTGACTATATAGTTCCATGGATCATTGGATGACCTTTATGGTGGTACTCAACACTTCAACTAAAATTAATTTGGCTCATTTAATTTTCTTAAAAGTTTGACAAAGTATTTCCTTTGACCCTTTAACAAAAATATAAAAAAAATCAAAATTTGAACCAACCGTTTTACAAGTTTTATCAGAAAAATTTCACTGGTTATATAGCAGTTTGACAAACTCTTATTTTGATCATTGAGAAGCTTAACATTCCCTTAACAACACATCTTAATTAAAACGTTTAACTGATTTTACAGAGTTATCTCCCTGTAGTGTTAGGTACCACCTTACATGTATATAAGGCTTTTCTGTATAGTATATATTTTATGGAAGTTTATGCGATATTGACAAACAGAAAGATATGGTATTTAAATGTTACTTTTGTTAAATTTAAAATTTTAACTTCCTCTTTATCTGAAATATCGTAGGCGTGATTATTAAAGAAGTAGCCCAGCAAAGGTTAGTGGAATGTATCGGTTAAGTATTTAGGAACAGGAAATAAAAAAGATATCCTCAATAAATCTATTAAGATGTAAAATGAATTAAAAGCTATAGCATGTATACATGGACTTATCTTTGAGATTTATATTGTACAAATATGATGCTGTTTATTTTTTCCTTTTGACTACTGTTTCTGAATTACAAATAATATAATAAAATGTTTATGGCGGACAACTGTGTCCGAAACTTTAAAGGTAAATAGATTTATATACAAGCAATCTCACGTTAGACATCTTGACATTATTAATTCCCGTCTATTTTTGACTGTAGAAAGTAAATGACGGAAATTAATTTTCAACATTGCTGCAGGCATAAAAACAGATACAAATGTATTAAGAGTTAACATGGTGAATTTTATTGTGTTTACATGTTTATTTGTATAATTTTTGTGTAAAAAGTACGAAACATTGCTAGTCCTATTCAGTTTTTAAACAGGTAAATTCCTTAAAATTGTTACATAGATTAATTTGTAAAATAATTTTACTTGTAAAAATTATTTAATAATGTTGAAAGTCATGTTTTTTTAACATCCTGGAGATTTTTTTTTTGGTTATTAATCATTACACATGTATGTAAATTAAAATCCATAACTTATTGTTATTGTTTTATATCATCAAATATCCTGTGTTTTTTATTTTTATTTATCACTACATGTATAGATTTATCATTGTTTATTTTGAAATGGAATGCTAGCTATATGAGATCTCTTTATGTGACAGTGAGTGGTATAATCTATAGAGATTTGGTTTAATGGGACTGGAATTTATTTTATCACGATTCAAGATAAATTATACCATGTAGAAAGATTTCTGTACAAGAAATGGCCTTGATCTATGTCAGTCTTAAAGATTTATTTCATTTGGTGATGCATGACTTTTTGCTCCATCTTATATATAAATCTCATTGCTACTTCCAAATGAAGAACAGCAATAAATTGGCTGCAGGTCCTTTGCGCTGAGTTTTGTCAAGTGTGAGTAGGGAATTAACATGCAATACCATAGTTTTCAAAGAGACTGTTACTTGCTGGTCAAACTTAGACAATACCTATTCTTTCCTGTCAATATGATTATACACTCAAAATAGAAATAGATTGAATGAACCTAAAATAAATTTGTTTACATGGCTCTAAGGAACCTGATTTGGGTACTGTGGATTCATTTATTTTCATGGGTACCAATTTTTTCGTGGTTTGAGGAAAATTTACATATTCGTGGATATTTAATTTCGTGGTTTTGGCAAAGTTTACACTCATTCCATTAGAAAATTTGTTTTTCGTTGAACATTTGAATTCGTGGTTCTCCTGTAACCAGACTTTTCAGACAGAATTTTTTTCTAGGTATTTCTAATACTGTAATCACTAGCCAGTCAACACTGAGGTTGTGAGTTTGAAATCTGATCAAGCAGGTGCACCAACTACAATTTTAATTGACTAGGATTGTCCTTTCCTATCGAAGGTCACCATTGGCTATGGGCTTTGCTCATTGTTGAAGGCCATACAGTGACCTATAGTTGTTAATGTCTGTGTCATTTTGGTCATTTGTGGATAGTTGTCTCATTGGCAATCATACCACATCTTCTTTTTTATATGCACATGTATGTGCTAGTTTTAGGGAAGGGAAATAATATTGTTATACTTGTAAACACAGTGGATGAGCAATTCAAATACATTTATTGTAACAACAACAATAGTTTATTTGAAGAGGGTTACACAATAAGCAATATATATATATAATCTTCCCTAATGTCCTCATCATAGAAAAAGCAAAAACAAATAAATTTTTGGTATAGACTTCTTTCTTATAAAATCTAATGGGGAAAATAAAGAAAATTGGAATTTATTACTGTAATATCTAATTTCAAATGGAAATTGAGGTGTGTGCATTTAGGAAATATTTCATAGAATTTTTCTTGAAAACTACCATGTTAAGTTTAAATCTATTCAAGTAAGCAATGAATTTCATATTTAAACAATAATATCAAGATTGTTGTGAGCTTTGAAATTTTATTTTGTTGTTGCAAATTTTATATGAAATAAGAAATGTTTGTTTAAATGACAAAATGTGTACGCTAGCAAAGATTCAATATACTTAAAAATGAGCTTTGAACCAGTTTTTATGTTATTAAAAAAAGAAAGGTAATGATTATCATTACATCATGATTTCTGGAAAGTTTTCAGTGAATTTGAGGATACTAATTTCATTTCTCTTATCTTTCTTAGTACAAAAAAAGTGTATGATGCTATTAAACTAAAAATAAAAGTAATACTGTGGATACATTATAATACGTTGTATACCAATCTTCGTGGATTTTGTGGAAACAGTTGAACCACAAAATTAATTGTTCAACGAATGACAAATTTTCTCATGGCTTTTATGCTGACTTCAGCAAAACCACGAAATCAAATATCCACGAACATGTAAGTTTTCCTCAATCCACGAAAATTGGTACCCACGAAAATGAATGAATCCACAGTAGCAAGGATAATGTTGGACACTACATTTCAGATGAAAAACTTCAAAAAGTAACCACAAACTTATTTTCAGTGTACATTGTTCATATATATTACATAAAATGATTATTATTCCCCTGTTGTATCTGAATGGGCATTAAGTTTTACTTGTCCATCTGTACATCTGTAGGTATGTCAGTACATCCCCAAATTGGTTTCCATTCTTTAACTTTAGCTTGTCTCAACCAAATGTTATCGAACTTATACACAATGCCAAGGCTTATTACCACAAAGCATAGAACGAGTTTGAATTTTGGTAGCATTATTTTTACTATTGTAGAGTTATGCTCCTTTACTAATTGAAAATTGCCGAATTTTTGTTTCCATTCTCTAATTTATTTTTACAGTGACCCAAATTTTATAAAGCTAATACACTGCTATAAACTACCATAAAAGTTTGAAATTAGGTGGCGTCAGTTTTAAAGTTCTTGGGTTATATCCCTTTATAACAATATCTCTAAGCGGGGGCATCATTTGTGTCCCATGGACAGAATCTCCATTTATTTTATGTAATGTCTGACCAAATAATTGCTGATTTTTATGCACAATTTATCTAACTTGTGAAATTGTATCTATTTCAGATGAAAATTGGTACAAAATGAGTGATGCTGATACGGGCTCAGATGACAGCAAGGACAGTAATACTGTTGGCGTCCCACAATTCCTGGTTGTAAACAATGTACACATGTTAAATGGAGATCACCACCATGTTAATATGTATGAGGAGACTGTTGATGATGGTAAACTTATTATATTATCAATACAGTGAAACCTGTTTAAACCGAACCTCTTCAGGACTTATGATTTAATTCGGTTTTGACCGATGTTTGGTTTAATCAGGTTGACAGTATACAATTTGATATGACAGTGCTTAAGAACAAGTTTGGTTTATACTGGTTTTCGGTTTACGCAGGATTCGGTTAAGCCAGGTTTTACTGTATATTCACAGATAGTTTAAGTGGGGGCGCTACTCAGTTTCAAAACAACAAGCTTTTCATAACATTATTATATATTGATATGGGGATTAAATAAAGGACCTAAAAGAGCAGAAAAATTCATAGGTCCATGTGCTTGTTCGACATATTAGCCATTGAAATTTTGGTTGAAAATAGTCTCTCTTGATTTTTTTATAGCTTTATCATTGACAAGTGTAAATTTACAAAAACTATTAAAAAATAACAAAGATTTTATAAGACTTTTACAGATGGCTTATAATTATACATGTAAAAGATTTATAAAAAGAGAAATGGTTTCAAATTTTTTTAACACATTCAAATGGATAAAACCCAAGGATTCAGAAAATCAGGCAAAAATTCCAAAACATGACATGCAAACATCCTTAAGTGCTTTTATGGATTGTTTGTGATCAGGTCATAGGTAGAAGACTATACTATATAACTATACTGTCATTTTGGTGTTATGATTTTACAGGAACTGGCTGTTTCACATTCTAAGGATTTTGGGTTATTAATCTCATTGTTCATTCCCCCAAAAGAAAAAAAACATTACATTATATATTGCTTGAATTTCCCTTGTGTAAATGTTTTTACCGTAATGAACCAATGATGATGGTTTAGCATTTGCTTATGAAATATTACACAGAATGCAATAGAGTAAAAACAACAGATTATTGGAGTTTGACTTCTTTTTTTTGTAACACATTGAATAACACCTTGTGAAACCATGTCAATTAACATTTTGTAACAAAAAACTTTCATACATGTACATACTTCAGATTGTTAATCATTCGTACTTATTTTACTAAACTCATTTTTATTTGACAATTTATCAGAGTTATTGGACTTTGACCATCTCTTTTAATCTTGTTACACAAATGACAACTTTTGAATGTAACAATTATTTATTATTCGTGGTACAATTGTATAACATATATAAAAAAACAACAACATGTGAACGCATCTAGAATAAACCTGAGAAACTGAAAAGTGTGGCAAATCCCTTAATTTTATATTAAGTTAGATGACAATTATGAAATGTAAAATATTCGCTTATCCTGCAGAATATACAGAATATACAGCTTCACTGATTCCAGTGGCAGATCCAGCCATTTGAAAAGGGGAGTCCCAACCCAGGACAAAGGGGGGATTCCAATAAAATGGGGGGGTTCCAACCCTGGACCCCCCCCCCCCCTCCCCCTCCCCTAGATCAGCCACTGTATTCTGTCACTGCATATAAAAGTTAGCATCATTGGGGGTTATATTCCAATTATAAAGTTCAATTGTTTCTATAATGATAAAACAGGAAAGTGCAGTCTACAATGGCTATAGGAAAGTCCTAGTATAGAATTATAAATTAGACACATTAGTCAGTAAAGTTCCTTCACTTCATGAACAGCTATGCAGGTATTAGTTAACCCTTATGTTATAGAAATAAATAAAATCACTAAAGTAAAATATTGTCAAATTTTCAGTCCAAACAATACACCTTATCGCTAATCCTGGCTAATCCAGCTGCTTGAACTTTTGATGCAAACAACAATCACTTTTCCATTGTGGCGTCAGATATTTTGTTTTATGACGTCAAATTTTTTACAGGAACCTGTGTGATATCCAGTAATGGCGGACAAATAACGATAAGGTGTATTTGAAAACTAATTTGAAAATTGCTAGACAAAAGACAGTACAACATTGTTTATTTTTTTTCTTTACAAAATAAAGAGGAATGATTGGCTGAGCATTACAATTACTCCAGTTTCTTTAATTTATCTCGTACATTTTATAATTCCAAAACAATAGCACTTTAATTGCTCCTACAATTACTGCTGTTGACCAGTATCATATCTTTTATTTAGGAAATAAAACTTTAGGTTTTTCTATTCAATGGGTCCTCATAATTTGAATCTAAAAAAATTGTACTTATTTCCCGTATTATTTTTATTTTACAGAGGCCAAACCCTACATAGAGATAGTAGAACAACCCCAGTCTAGAGGATTCCGCTTCAGATATGAGTGTGAAGGGCCATCACATGGTGGTCTTCAGGGAGAGAAAAGTGAAAAGTATCGTAAAACATTCCCAGCAATCAAAGTGAGTGATTGTTATTTTTATACTGCAAATTCAGAAATGCAGTCTGCACAGTTAGCCACTGGTCCGAGACTAGTAAAAAACTTTGTTTTGACAAATAACAAAAATGTTAGAATATTGGTCGTTGGACTAGTAGTTAAAAAAGTATTTGATGCCGACAGGAAATGTCTGTGTATAAAAAAAGGAGATGTGCCAATGACACAACACTTCACAAGAGACTAATTGACACAGAAATTAACAACTAATGGTCACCATATGGCCTTCAACAATGAGCAAAGTCCATGTATGCATTTATTGCTGAACAATTGACAAAGATGTGAGATTTATTTTTAAGATCAAGAGTATATTGCATACAAATTCATAGGCAGATCCCCCACCCCACTATCGTCGGAAAAATTAAGTTGATAATATGGGAATCATTGAAGCATGATTGGAGAGGGGCCAATGTTAGGTCAGTCAGCAGGCCTCCCTTTGGGAAAAGTTCTGGATCCGCCACTGAAATTACAAAATACTGAAGGCTAAAGCTGAAACTTACAAATATTTGTTCAGCTGTGCTGTAAACAGCATTTAACACCTAACAACAACAATCAATTAATAATTTTTGACAATTCCTACTAAATCCCAATTACTAGCTAGCTAGGATGCAGAGAAAAACACTTTCATGATGTATTTGACCTTGTATAATATAAATTACATAACAGTACATGTGTGTTTTACAGAAATACAAGGGGAAGTACAGTATTATACCTTTCTTTGTGGAAAAAAGAGTTATCTAACCTATAGATGAGATCAATTGTCATTAACCCAGTTGGATCAAATTCTATTGTTAATTTAAATACTCTTAACCCTTTTTGGTGGATATAACGGTACATGCATATGTATTAAAGGGACTAATCTTCTAATCATAAAAAATAGTGTTAAGATTAAAGATCGTTTTTGGGATAATACACTTCACTTTCAGATTAATGTATTTAAACCCGATTTATATTTACTATAAGTCAATAATTTGTTCATGTTAAAGTGATGACTATGTTCATATCTTGACTTATTATTCTTTTGCTTTTTTTTATCCAAACACGTGAAAAGAACAGTAAATTGAATGCAAAAACTGTTGACATGATGTATTAGAATATTCATGATTAATTAAAGTATTTATAAATATCATAATTCTATTAATAAATGCTTAACATAGAAGATGTGGTATGATTGCCTAGAAACCCTTCCACCAGAGACCAAATAACATAAAAGTTAACAAATATGGGTCTTCAGCAATTAGCAAAACCCATACCAAATAGCATAATTAAAGCTATAAAAGGCCCTAAAATGAAAAATGTATAACAATTCAAAAGAGATACTTAAGGCCTGATTTAAGTACAAAACAATAAATGTGAGTTCAGAATTGATACAGTAACATTCAAATTATTTTGCCAAGGACTGAACTTTTGAAACAATAAAAAACAATCTTTACAGATAAGAAACTACAATGGACCAAGCCGTGTAGTGGTTAACTTGGTAACAGATGAACCAGTTCCTAGACCTCATGCTCATAAGTTGGTCGGAAAGAACTGTAATGATGGCGTATGTACCGTAGATGTCAAAACAGGACAAAATACTGTCACGTAAGAATTTTACTACAAATTCAAAACAGGGGACAACACTCATGATAGTCAAACAAAAAAACAATTATTGTATGAATTCTCTTGTAAGATAGACGAAGAAAAAAGGTGTTGCAAGAAAAATTATTATTCATAAGACAAACCATGATAATAAGATCTTCTGGGATAAAAATTCAGTTTTAAAACTATAAGTCTTGCTAGCCCGATTATCAATTTTATAACCTTAGTTCTGAAAATTTGAAGAAAAAGGATTTGATTTAGTGTGTATCAAAAAGTTCAGAAACTGTTAACGGCACTGATATTATATTTTATATGAAAAAAACTGGCCAAATGGTAAAAGTTGTTCTAATTCTGTATTACTAGCCAGTCAACACTGACATTATAAGTTGAACTACCTGCATGACAAGTGCATTCTACTCTAATCTTAATTGACTAGTTGGCCAGTATTTCTGCTACAGGATCCTCCACCAATAAAAACTGTATGCCATTATAAAGCCAATAATGCTGAAAAATAAGTTAAACACCAAATTATCAATTAATTATCTGATGTTAAATGCTGCTTTCCTAAATAATACCTTTGACTGTTTACCGTAACATGTATGAAATAAATAACCCCAAATTTCTTTATTTCCAGTTTTGCCAATCTCTGTGTTCAACATGTGACAAGGAAGAAGTCAGCAGAAGTAATAGAACAAAGAATTATAGAATCTATGAAGATGGATAAAATGGTCAAATTAGGAAACCTCAATGAACAAACATATTTATCAGGTATACTTCATCTTCAGTTTTATCAATTACTGTAAATTCAGAAATTATTGCGAGTTTTTATTATTGCGAATAATGTGACAGAGTTGTAAACGCAATAATTAAAACTTGCATTTTGTAATATTTTAACTAAATTAAGCATGACTTTTTTCCAAATTGAAAAATTAAAACCGCATTTAAGTTTAAAATGACAAAATCGCAATAATAAATGCACGCAATAATTTCTGAATTTACAGTATATATATTTTTATAAGTTACACCCTGGTTAACATTTATAGACTCATGAGTGTCCAAGAATATTCATTTTCTTTTTTACTCTACATTAATTGTATTGACTGATTTTGATCATAAAAATAAGATGTGGTATGATTGCCAATGAAACAACTATCCATCAAAACTCAAATAATGTGGATGAAAGCAATGATAGGCAACTGTACAGCTACTTGGTATGTGCTACTTCCTTGCTAAGCACACAGCTTTTAGTAGTAAGAGTTAAAAACAGGTTGGCTTTGAATCAGAAAAAAAGTTAGGGATGTATATAAAAGAAGATGTGGTATGATTGCCAATGAGACAACCATCCACAAAAGACCAAAATGAGACAAACATTAATAACTATAGGTCACCGTACGGCCTTCAACAATGAGCAAATCCCATACCGCATAGTCAGCTATAAAAGGCCCAGATAAGACAATGTAAAACAATTCTAACAGCCTTATTTAAACACATGCCTGCCTTGTAGCCTAGATCTTTGAAATAAGCAACAGTACAAAGTAGATTTCATATTCATATCACATTAACATGTCCTTGTTTTTATACACACCTATTATTTGCCACTAAACATTAAACACCATCAGTATCTAAGATATTCCACCATATTGCATAGTAGCTAAAGATCTTATTTATGAAGTTTTTATTCTTAATGGCATACAATTCAAAATTGAAAACTAGAGGGCTAGTGGTAAAAACAAAATCTACTTCTCTTATGTGTCAAAGTTATTAAAAAAAAGATGCCTCCAGGTGCAGGAATTTCTTGCTGCATTGAAGACCTGTTGGTGACCTTCTGTTGTTTTTTGCTCTATGGTCGGGTTGTTGTCTCTTTGTCAAATTCCCCATTTCCATTCTCAATTTTATAATATATGTATATTTGTAGATGATGAACTGGCACAAGCAAAACAGCAAGCAGAGAAGCAAGCCAAAGATATGCAGTTAAACGTTGTGAAGCTATGTTTCCAGGCTTACCTCAAAGATGGCAGTAATTTAATTAGTAAAGTCTTACCCTCAGTCTTATCATCATCCATCTATGATAGCAGTAAGTTGGATTTTACCATTGATTAAGGACTTTTTGTTTTGAATTTCCCTAAGAGTTTGGTAGTTTTATTCCCCGTTTATGGGCATTATGTTTTCTGGTCTGTGCGTCCTTCCGTCCTTTCGTCCCACTTCAGGTTAAAGTTTTTGGTCAAGGTAGTTTTTTTTTAAGTTTAAGTCCAATCAATTTGAAATTTAGTAAACATGTTCCCTATGATATGATCTTTCTAATTTTAATGCCAAATTAGAGATTTTATCCCATTTTCATGGTCCACTGAACATAGAAAATGATAGTGCAAATGGGGCATCCTTGTACTTGGGACACATTCTTGTTTATTTACCTTTTTCTGTACACCTAAATTAATGTTAAATATACTTTTCTTCAATTCATGAAAGAGAGTTCTTAAACATTTGATAAAAAATAAAGGATACCTTAATTATTTTTGAGAAATTATTAAGATTTTTAATTTTAAAACATGAATGTTAGGTAATATATGGTTTTATTATCTCCCCTTGAACTAAGCACTTGTTAAATAGTTCAACATCTTCCCTTACAAAACTACACATTCTTGAATTTTGGAATAAATCTATAGTTTTAGCTTGAGTAAAGAGCAGTGTTTCTCTCGAGTATCTATGAATGGTTAATGCATAAATTATTTCCCCATTCTTTTAATTAAAAAATCCTGATTTCTGTATATAAACCCCAATCATTTATTAAATTTGATGGAGAAAAAAAACACTTTTTAGTAGTTCAAAACAATAAACAGCCAAATAAACAGCTCAAAATATTTAAAATGAATGCACCAATATTTGCTCATTTTAAAAGTATCTATCTACCTCATATATGTGTCAACAGAATCTTAGATTCCTATGTAAATCCATTCTATTACACACACAATATTTATAAGTTTGTGTATGTGTCTGGTGGGGTTAAACATTTTAATTTTATCAATATCATATTATCAATTATTTTATTGTTTAAATCATTTCAGAGGCTCCAGGGGCAAATGTGCTGAAGATCTGTAGAATGGATAAATATGGAGGGTCTTGTAGAGGAGATGAAGAAGTTTTCCTTCTGTGTGAAAAAGTACAGAAAGGTGAGAGAAATCAAAATGGGTTTAAATACATAAATTTTATTTTCATTAATGGATAGCGAGATTATTTTTTTGCCAGCATTGGTATCTAGACAGTCTGTCTTTGCTTGTCCTACTTGCCTTTTTGATTATATTGTTGGCTGTGGTCTCATTGATGTTTATCCCATAACTGCTTTTATTCTAAAATTGCTGTAAAAATGTAAAAAATTATTTAAAGGTTGTCCCCCCTTTTGGGTTATTTCAGTATGTAAACAAAATAGTTTTTTTTGTCAAATATTTATCAGCAGATATTTTCATGAGAAATAAAATGTTTTGGATTTAGATTCATTTCAAACATTTTAGGCAGGGGTACTACTTGTACAAGTGTATATTATTTACTTGAAGAAGTGAAAAAAATTATACACATATAAGTAAATAAATAATGTTTGAATAATCTCCCCTTAATTTTCTGAAAAATTTACTTGTACAAGTAAATTTTTCTTACAATCCCACAAAAATCCTCAAGTTTTGAGATGTAAAATCATGCCTTTAATGATTTTTCCCAGGTTTGCTCAAATTTTTTCATTAAAGTTCAATGATTCATCTCATTAATTCATCAAAGAAACTGATTGAGCAAAGATCTTGTATATTTGCGCAAGGCAATCAAAAATTGCTCCTTTGGGGCTTGTAAATGAGCAGTGTTAAGAAGATAACAGACAAATGGGACTTTCATTGTCCATGAAATTATACTTGAATGATTAGTAAAGACATCTGCAAAGGGTACACAATTTAAAATTCTATTAGAGCAAAGAAATCTTCAGAATTCAAGAAAAGAAGAAGGGACATAACTCAGCCAATTTTTTTTTTACCTATATAAGTAAATAAAATTCACTTGTATAAGTATCCTTTAAATTTACTTGTATGTGTATATTTTTTTTTACTTCTTCAAGTAAATAAAATACACTTGTACAAGTAGTACCCCTGACTGTCAAAGGTGTTATATCAATGATTATATTTTCATGCAAAGCAAAATTCGCAGATTATTTTTATAAAGTTTAAAACATAATTCTTGTTCACTTTTAACCTCGAGATCCATGAAAAGAGGTACCCAAGAAATAAATATATGAATTAACAGTAAGCAAAATAGGTTAATTAACATGTGACAATCAAATATTACCTGATATCAACTCTCATTACTTAGTTTTAATAGTAATCAAAAACTTGTTTATTATTATTTTGAAATTATATAGCTTGTAATATTCAATTACAGCTAACTACTAAGCCAATGTATATCAGCTAAATTATTTAATACACAAATTGACAAGGCTTATAGACAGTCCCACAAAAATATTTTCAACTGACATTGTAATATTTTCAAATTTCAGATGACATAAGTGTAAGATTTGTTGAACAAGATGAAGATGGAAATGTTGTATGGGAGGCTTTTGGTAATTTTGGTCCATTTGATGTCCATAGACAGGTAAGTGATGGCAGTACTATAAAAAGAAATATTTAAATCTAATTTATCCTGTTTTGGTATTCAAATTGAAAATAGGATGCATTGTTGACATCTCTAAGAGAAGGGGCAATAGGGGGTCTGTTAACATGTTAACAACACCTCCATTTTGGCAAAAACAGTTAACAAAAATGCAAAAAGGCTGATAACAGTTTACAAAGTTGGTTAAAAACAGTCAACCTCTTTAATTTATCTCAAATAACAGTTAACAACAACTTGAAAACGGCCAAATCGGGTTAACATAAAAAGGTATTGCCCCCTTCCTCTAAGAAGAAAATCACTATTTTGTACATGCATTTGGTTGTTATGCTTCCATAACTATCAGGAGCTTATATATTTATCACTTTGTAATTCTGTGTTTCAGGGTAAAAAAGGTTAACAGATGTAGAAGAACCAAAAAATTTAGGGGTCACTGTTACTAAAAGTAGAAAGAAAATTGAGTTAAAAGTTAACACATTTTTTGACAACTTTAAAGAAATTTCTATCATTTCTTTCAGTATGCCATAGTGTTTAAGACTCCCGCTTATAAAGATCCTACAATTGACCGGACAGTCAATGTGTTTATCATGTTACAAAGAAAGTCAGATGGAGAGACAAGTGATCCCAAGTCATTTACATACTATCCACAGAAAGATGGTAAGTGTATATTACATGTGATTTTGTCAGTATATTAATTTTAAGGAAAAGGAATAATACTGTTAACCTTTGAAATTTCATGTGATAAAATAGATAGATATAGGAAGATGTGGTGTGAGTGCCAATGAGACAACTCTCCAGCCAAATAACAATTTAAAAAAATGGTTATTTAAATCAAGTCTTCCCATCCAAATTGGTATTAGAATTTTTTATGTCCCGATTGATATGCCAGTATTTGAGGGTCGTCATCCATATATTAGTCTGTCTTTCAGTCCCTGTGTTTTGGCTAACATTTAAGTTGAAAGTAAGGTAAAATTTTGGCTTCATATAGTTTGTGGTAATTTCAACTTGAAACTGTACAAATGTTTATTATGAAGTAAACTGTTTAACATTTTTTCAAATAAGGGTTTTGACAGAGATTTTCTGATTCACTGGACATGTAAATGTGAAGTCAAAGGGGCATGTTATCTTATTCACACATACTGTAAACCAACTTATTTTCGGGAGCGATTTATTTTCGCGACTTTCACAAGTAGAAAATAACTCTTATATAAATTGTCGCGAATATGTTTAACATGGATCTTTCCTTATTAAACTTCATCAAGTCAATCAGAAAATCACAAAATTAAATAGCCGCGAAGTGATCTTGAAAGGGTAAAACGAGAATTAAAGTATCTGCGAAAATAAGTTGGTTTACAGTATTCTTGTTTCAATTGATAATTATAAAATTATCTTTAACCATTGGTACCTTATGTGGTAATAAGTTTCATTACAAAATGTAGCTCTCTAGTTCTTTTAAAAAGACAAAAATATGGCCTCTACAGCAGATTTAATACTATTATGCACAGACTTCAAAACGTGCAATTACATATAAAGTGATACTTGGCTAGAGTGCCTTTAGTTGTCTTTTTAAACTACAAAAGTACACACAAATTAAAAAATAAACATGATAAATAAACTTTACAAGAAATATTCCGAAGGAGCACACTATTGACTGTACATTTGTAACATTTATTAAACAAGTTGTTTTTATACTTCCCACAAATATGTAAAACAAGACATGACTTGAATCTCCAAACACAATATTAAAGGTTGTGGTATATTCTATGTACTCCTACACAAACAAATTTCATTCATTGTTGTAATATTGATCAGTCCTTTGGTTTTCTCATTTGAATTGTTTCTAGTTTTGTCATCATGACGCCTTTACCTATAGATTACAATATGGTATGGCTTTTGATCATTGTTAAAGGTGATACAGTGACCTTTGACTTTCCATATCCTTGTCATTTGGTCTTTATTTGACATTGGTTCATTGGATATCACACACAACATATTTTTATTTTATACCAGACACAACAAAGTTGCAAAGATTATAGTGTTTGATCCATGTTCTGCCTCCAGTCCTGTTCTTGTGATTGCAACTTCTCTAAAGCCACACAATAGACTCTCATGAAAATTTGTAGATAAATGGTACATACTATGTAGATGTGCATTTTAACAGGAAATTATATTGAATTATTTCTCTAGGAGTAATGCCTCTTTGTTTAAAATTTAAAATATAGTGCTGCAACAGTTTGTCATTGCAACTCTGCTGAACCCACACAACAGAATGTCATGAACCTTTGTAGAAAATAAGGAAATACTACTGTAGAGTTTTAAATATAAAACTGCAACTCCTCTGAAACCACACAACACAATTTACAGAAAGCTACCATCATCATTCATCAGTACATGTTTTTAATAAATGTCTTGGTTGTTTTTCATTCTAGAAATAGATGAGTTACTCAAGCATAAAAGAAGTAAGAAGATGCCAAGTTATCCTGGCCCAGGGAACTTTGGTGGACCAGGAGGAAACAACTCTAGTAGAAATAACATCAATATTACTGGAATACAAAGTAAGCAGATTATATATTACTTTTGTAAAGGCTGTGTATGTACCAAGCCAAATAACTGCAATTTCACTAGCTAAGGGTTATAACTTATGGTCCATGAGTCCGTTTCACAAAAATTCTTGCGACTATGATTCTCAATTCACTAAAAATTGTAACCACCAAAACATTTTGTATACCATTTTCAATGAAAATCGCAAAATGTTACACCCGTGAAAATAGCCGCCTATATGGTATTGTACTTTTCCTGCAATTTAAAATTGAACTTGAATGTATAATAGTTCTTTTACATCCAAAGCAATGCATTTATTTTTGAATGAAATCCACCTGACATTTATTTTTGAAGGAAATCTACATGACACAGTGATAAGGACACAAAACTGAACTGTTATATTAACAGTATTTTGACCATTAAGTTCATCTTGTTCTTTACAACAGAAGCAAGATACCAGGAGACTAGCCATTAATCCCTTTATACTATTTGTCACTATATTTACCTCCACCCAAAACATCAATTCTCAGAGACATTTCAACATACAGCTTTCAAACTAACTTAATAGAATTGTTTGTCATCATATCCTTTGAAGGTACTATATTCAGTGGCGGATACAGAAAAAAATTTGGGGGTGGTCCCAAATGAATATTGAATGGTATGAAAAAGGTTAAAAAATACCTTTGACATTATGGAAGATCATGAATTTGAACAACACCATGCGATGCACATATTCCTAGGTAAAGGAATTTAAAGACATGTAAAACTGATTTTTATTTAAGACTCTATACAATATCTTGCAATCTAAAATAGCACAACATACAACTGTCATCTGAATAAGGCAAGCTGTAAAAAGGGTTTAGCTAAAATGTTCCGAATCGGTAAAAATAGTTTTACGTAAAATTGTTCAAAATTTACTAATTTTACAAACTTGAGAGTCGATTATCAGGTCATTCAACATCATGCTTCGCGGGGTTTCTTTGCAAAGTTATCTATAATTTGTGTTATCTTTAGTTCCAAACTGTAGTGCACATGCATCAACGCAAGTCCGTTTAAACGTGATTGTCCCATAGTTGTTCTCAGATAGGGTTTTAGAAGTGATAACTCACTGTTAGATCGCTTACATTCGCAACTCGTCACCTCCATGGTAGCTATGATTTTAAAGATAACAGAAATAATTGGAAAGTCGGTTTTGCAACATTCTTTCAGAGCACTGGCTACAGTTTCTAGTTTTGAAAGCATTGACTCGCAAGTCTTTTGCCACAAACGCAGTACGGAAGGCATTGTAGATGGACTCGGCAAATCAGTATGGTAAAAGTCTACAAATTGTTTAATTTCATCAAATGTTGCGATTTGTACAAGTGCCGGTACTAACTTCAGTGCTTGGATTGCTGTTGATGTTGGGGGAGAGGGAGGTGGCTCAAAGAAATAGATAAACAAATTTAATTTAATTCATTCATAATGATTGTTTTTTTTTCAAAATGTACATAAATGAAATTTTTAAAACCGAGACTCCGTTAGTTGGAGAAGTCAACTTCTCTAATTTTTGTGCTATTTTCACATTTCCTGACCGGTGTGAGAAAAATAGCTCTTCTCACTAGTGAAAAATCTGTTCTCGGCAAATGATTAGTCGAAATTTGATTATGACGTCAAAATGTTTTGTTTTCTTCTCAATTTTCCTATTGTGACGTCATGAAAAAAGCCGACCTTGCCTGATGACGTCGCATATAAAGAGCACAATTTTCTGAAAATCTTTGAAAAAAACCGATAAAAACCATTAGAGAAACAGATTCCGACACTATATCTCGTGTATTACGATATTTCTCCACTCTCGACAGTTAAATTTTATTATTTAAAGGGCTCGGCAAGCCTCGCGCTTTGAATAATAAAATTTAACTGCCTCAAGTGGAGAAATATCGTAATACACTTGTTGCAGTGTAAGAATCTATATTTCTTCATATTGACGAGCTGTTTTGACAATCTAATTACATGTATATAGGTGAAACGGATTGATCCGTATTCTATCATTGTGACACCTCCAGGTATCCAGGTAATCCATAGCCAATTAGTGCGATGAAAGGATTAATCTTAAGTGTTAATTTGTTAATTAGCTAGTTATTGAAAAAATAGACACTTTAAAAAAAATTTAGGTTCGTCATGGGGGTGGTCAGGTGCGCCGTGGGACCACCCCCTGGATCCGCCACTGATATTATCAGTTATATTTGACAGTTTGTTGACCTCGACCATTGTATTTTAGTATTGTGACGATAGCATCTTGTGAATGCAACTTTTCTGAGACTATTATATAGTTTAGTGGTGTCTGCCTTCATGTTAAGAGGACAATATATTATACAGTCATCTTGATTTGACTATTATAGGGGGTTTTATAATAGTGTCACCTTTTGATTACAAACTTATTTGAACTATTCAACAAAAATCTTTTATACTTGATAGAAATGTTTGCTGTCATGTGTAGTTGACCACATAGTATTGTCCTTTTGGTGTGACCACTTTTAAGTTTTAAGGGAGTCTCAAGTCTTTAACCATGTTTTTACTATGGCACCACAATGCCACATTATGACCACAATTTAATTTCTTATTGATACAGCTAAGGAGACTTTTTGTTTTAGCTTAGAAGTCACAGGTTATGTTCTTCATGTATATGTTATGATGGTATGATACTAAATCCCTAACGGGAAGGATTGTGCTTGATGTTCATATGATGAAATCATAATCTTTCAGTCAGTTTAATTGAAGTCTGGAGCTGGCATGTCAGTTTACTGCTAGTAGTCTGTTGTATTTATGTATTATTGTCATTTTGTTTATTTTCTTTGGTTACATCTTCTGACATCAGACTCAGACTTCTCTTGAACTGAATTTTAATGTGCGTATTGTTATGCGTTTACTTTTTTACATTGGCTAGAGGTATAGGGGGAGGGTTGAGAGCTCACAAACATGTTTTACCCTGCTGCATTTTTGCGCCTGCCCCACGGCATGAGCCGCTGGTCTTTGTTAGTCTTGTATGATTTTAATTTCAGTTTCTTGTGTACAATTTGGAAATTAGTATGGCGTTCATTATCACTGAACTAGTATATATTTGTTTAGGGGCCAGCTGAAGGACTCCTCCAGGTGGGGGAATTTCTCGCTATATTGAAGACCTGTTGGTGACCTTCTGCTGCTGTTTGGGTTGTTGTCTCTTTGACACATTCCCCATTTCTATTCTCAATTTTATTGAAAGAAGGACATGATCATTTTGTTAAATTAATGCTTCAATGCTTCATAATAAATGTGAGAAAAATGATACGGCAGAATAAGACTAAAACAGGAAGTGTAAAAAAATACAAATTTTCTTTGATTTATTATGTTTTCAGAATATTTCCTTTAAAAACAGATTAGTTTCAATTCAAAACATAAAATGTAGAGTTTCCATTTACTAAACATGCTTAAAGTACTTGAAATGGAAAAACTTTGAAAACATGCTTTCAAAGTAATATAACCTAATTATTACTTACCAACTTTAAAAAAAAACAAAAACAAAAAAAAACTTTACATATATTTTTGTCTTAAAATGTTATTTATTTCATAAAGGAAATTATTACCCTTTCTACACTGCTAATGGTATGTTAAAATACTCATTTTGTCTTCCAAAGTAATACTTCGCAAATTTGAGAGCACATTTATTTTTCACACTAGTGCAGGAGACCTATAACAGGATTCACTAGATCATTGAACCCAGTTTTTACAACCCATGATAACTTTTCGTTGATAAAAGTTCCCCACAATGTCTTTCTTCAGGTAGTGAAACTTATTCACAGAATTTGATTGGATGCACTGTAAATTGTATAAATATTTACTATATCATATTTATGTCTATCTAGCCGTATTGTCAACAGAATTTTAAAGATATTTCCTTACAATGTAAAAAATATATTTGATCAAGTTTTTATATCAAATGAAATAAACTGAAACAAGATTTTATATGGAAATGATTTAATAAAAGAAACTTTTGTAAATGTTCCCTGATTTTTTCCCCTGATTAGTTAAGAATTTTTGGAAACTACTGAGTTTCAACTCCTTCTAGCAAATGTTGCCTTAGATGAATTTAGTTGTTCTTGTTAAGGTGGTACCCAGCGCTTTCACTAAATTAAATTTGGCTCATTAAATTTTCATAAAATTTTGACAAAGTATTTACTTTGACCCTTTAACAAAAATATAAAAATTTCAAAAATTTTGAACCAACCGCTTTGTCAGAAAAATTACACTGGTTATATAGTAGTTTGACAAACACCAATTTTGATCACTGAGAAGCTTATAATTCCCTTTACAACACAACATAATTAAAACGTTAAGCTGATTTTACAGAGTTATCTCCCTGTAGTGTTAGGTACCACCTTAAGTCCTTGTTGCTCTAATGGCTCCTAATGTAGCAAAGTCTTTATACATATCCCTGTCTTCCAATTTATCTATTCCTGAGTAAGGGAAATCACAAAAAAGCCTTGAAGTCATATTCTAAATATGATAATGGAATGAAACTGTTTTGAATAATATTTCATCAGTAATTATAAAAACATGAAAAGATTATTGAAAAATTGAATGGGGACCCTCTTACATATTAAAAGTATCCATTTTGATTTGAATTTTCAAGGTATTTTCTAAAAGTGACTTATTTCGACATGTTTGATAAGGGCTGGAAAAATGACGGCAAAGTTTGACCGTTCCTAATGAAGCCTTTTTAGCCTGATACATACAACTACCAGAAAATATGATGCAGGGTGTATTTGTTGCCTTGATAGTGGTTTCAGTATCTAGAAGGTTAGATAAACATTCATTTTGTTCTATCAATCTAGTTTAAAACTGAAACTGGTTTACATTTGTTTTTTGATAACCAAAACTGGTCTCCTTAACTTTTAAATGCACAAATTGGCTCATAGATATGATGTTAGTTCTGTTAACAAAAAATTCAGCTAACTAGCAGTTACAGTTTTAGATGAATTTGACAACTCTAAAATTATTAACACTTAGGCCAAATTTTCTCAGTAACTGTTGATAAATTTTAAAAGGTTTTATTTTGGTCTATAGAATCGTTGTAAGATGTACATGTCTGGACCAGGACTAGGTGCCAGACATACATTGTAAGAAGGTTTGTTGATTGACTTTTTAGTTTCATGTAGTGAGACCTTTATTACAAGACTGTCAAGATGTTTCTGTCAAAACTATTAAGCGGGCGTGACATTATTCAGTGTTTACACCTATGTTATGTAACGTTGTAAGGCTATTTATTATGTTTGTTTTATTTGTCAAATGTTGTGATGATACAGCTGTCAAAACAAAATGATCTCAAGATATTGTCAGGAAACTTAGTTTTTGCACATAACAAGTAATATTCTCACATGCATGAGAAATACTTTCAAATGTACCCTGAACCACTTTTAAGGTTTTTTTTCAGCATACATTTCTACCAGTCGTATTTCTTTTGTTTTATACTTAGGAACCCCTATTAAATTAAGATCAGCCCCTGTTTTTGAATAAATCATTGTTTAATGTGCTTGAAAAAAATGATAATACTATACTGACATGTGACACAAGAGAAGATCTAGGTATTGTTTGGTAACTAAATGGATGCTGTGCCTTCTGCCTTGAGAATAATTCTTCAGTATTTTCAGGATTTGGCTTGAATTATAGCATTAAACTCATTAAAATTCCATACTATTTATCATTTGATTGCCATAGAAGGTATACAACTAGAATTGAATATTCCACAGATATATAAAAAGATAATACAAAAACATGGAAATGTGGTAAAATTTCCTTTTTTCCACCAGAGTTTGAATGACCTGGACATAATCAATTTTAGATCATTGTTGACCTTCAGCAATGGGAAAAACAAACCCGTACTGTACAGTCAGCTATTACATGACCTGACAAAAATGTGGCAGCGTCAAACATCTTTTTCTAGATTTTGTAAACAAACAATGTCATACATCATGAAGATATTTCAAGTGGTTCACACTTCACTCTAATTTTGGAAAATATAAAATTACCTGCATGACCTGCATGAGCTTTGTTTAGACAATCCCTCCGGCAAAAATATATGGGCACATACGATTGGCTAAATTATGGACAAATTATTGCTGTAGAAAAAATATTTTTTTGTAGTAGGATTATGACTTTTTTGAGTACATAATACTTCAATGTTATTACTAGAAGTGATTTTATATTTGTAATTAAAAAATCACTGAGATTTGAAGTTTGTAAAAATAAGGACTGGTAAATGTACTCAACTTGAAGAGGTCAATTCTGAAAAAAGGCTATTTATATTGGCTTACTTATACTCTGGAAAACTTTTCCATGTGGGAATAATCAAAATTCATTCCAAAAAATATTTTGTAATTTATATAATCACTTTTCCATGTGGGAACAATCAAAATTCATTCCAAAAAATATTTTTTAATTTAAATAATTACTATTTTTACTTCCTCTATTTATTCCTCCCTTATATAAGAGTATAGAAATGTTATAAAAGTAAACTAGAGTAATTTGAAGTATATCTTTAAACTACAGGAAGATATACTACAAAAATAATAAAAGGTATGGAGAAGAGAAAGAGGGAAAAGGGCTGGGGGGGCCTTCATATCTGTTTTCTTTAATTTTTTGGCTCTTTATTGTTCATTAAAGAAATAATGGCTATTCTGTAATAACTTGATAATTTTTTCTCAAATTAGGATAATTTCACTATTTTTGTAATTTTTAGCAGTTACTTCATTTCTATTTAAGCACTCCATTATTCTCAATTCTTTAATTAAAAAAAACCCACTATTTTATTCAATTCCCCCATTCCCCTTTATAAAAATTTATAATTAATTTATTCTTCATTCTTCAATTCCCCTTCCAGACTTATAATAATTAATTATTATTTTTTTCACTTTTATGTAAACCCTATATATCCGCAATCTTGTTTGTCAGATTTTATATTTTAAAAAAAAGTTTTCTTAACCTAAGCATATCTTTTTCATCTTCTTGTAAGGATGGATAACTTTGTTAGCAATAGAAGGTTCCAAATGACTTTTTCATCATATGACTTTTTATATTTATTTTAAATGTCGTAATTTATAATGTTTCCTGTTATATTTAAACGCAAAGCACTTGTATAATGATATATTTATAGAATTAAATGTAAACTTTTATATCTAAAAATAGAAACTTATCCCAAAAGTTTCAGTAGTAAACAGATGATGATGACACTTATAATTCAGTAGTTATGCAATATAAATTATGATTAACTAAATGGGGAAAGCCTTTTTTTAGATTAAATAAAGCTTACTAACAAAAGCTAGTCACTATATAAGGAACGTCATTGATCAACATGATCAATGCAACTAACAAAAACTGCTTGAAGAAGAAGCTGCATAATCGATCAGACTCCAGAAAAACTTATTGAATTCTACTGATTGATAACGATAAGGTAATACTCTTATTTGATTTGGAAAAATATCTGACATTTATAATCAAAATTGATAGATGGTGGATGGATAAATGCTTTTAAACATCTTAGACCAAACTCTAGATTGTTAAATGTTCTAGTTTAATTAAAAACCAGTAGCCTGCTAAGACATTGTGTATGATCTGGTCAAAACATTTTTTTTCTCAACAACTATGCAGCAGATTTAACTTAGCCCATCCCCCACAAAAATATAGGCAAGTATTTAAAGTAAAATTATCCAAATAAGTCATAAAAATCATTTCAATTTTTGAATCCAATATTTTAAAAGAAATGACAAAATTACCAAAGGGATATTCAAATTCATAAGATTAAGAATAACTGCAGTATGTATATATCAAACACAACATAAAAAAACAAAAGAATGGGCCACACAAACCCAACCAAAACTAGGGGTGATCATATAACTGGTACTCCTTATATCATATGATATCGTTTATGGTTTCTGAGCTTTAAACATAGTTAAAATGTACACAGATACATACATGTAGAAGTTATTTTCCCTCAGCTTTGGATCCTACTACCCCCCCCCCCCCCCCCCCCCCTTTCCCCCCTTTTCCCCCTATTTAAACCCTCTTTTCATTGCATCAAAGTAATTAACATTAGCTTTAATGGTGTGACTGGTGTCTATAAAGTATTAAGGGGGACAATTAATGCTTAAGGTGGTATGGGTGTCTTTCACCATCTTGGATTGTAAAAAACAGAGAATCTAAGGTCCATATTTTCTATCAAGTTAGCAAAATTTGATGCAGGAATGCAGATATTTAATGTGAATTTTCATTTAAAAGAACCAATTAAGAAGAATGTAACTTAACAATATTAATATTTTTACAAGTGTATATTATTTTTGGTTATTTTTGAATATTTTCAAATTTGCATTTTAAGGGGAGGTAACTCTAAAACAGTGCATTTTCTGAAGGACTCTACATGAAATTTTCCTATTTTGTCTTTTAGCCGGAAAAAATGAACGGTGACCCTATCTTCTCAAAGCATTGTCTGAAAGCTATCTTTTCCAAATTTATTTTACAATTCTATCATTTTGTTTAGTTTCTAGTCACAAAATATTGTTTTTTCCTGTATAATCCATACAAAATTTGTCATTTTGTCACAACCTGTAGCTTGAGAAAATGCGCGGTGACCTATCATGTTTATTATATTTTTGAACATGTATCAATAGATACAACATTTTGACAAAGTATGAACAAATTCTATCATTTTTATTTTAGACTCCCATACTACCTTAAACACAAAAAAATAGAAACAGCTTTTGGTTCTTTCTATTTGTAAGTCGTTTATCAGTTTTCTTATCATTTATATATGTTTTGGTCTTTTGGAGTTAAGTTTGACATCTTTTTTTACTGAACTAGTACACAATTACTAGTATTAGGGGTTAGCTGAGGACCACCTGCATGTTCTGGATTCTCTTGCTGTGTTAAAGACTGACATTGATAGCCTTCGGCTGTTTTTCTGCTCTTTGGTCAGGTTGATGTCTCTTTGACATAAACCCAATTTTAAATCTCAATTTTATTCAAAGTTTACAAATGTTATTTAACAGGCAGGAGGTAAAACTGTGCTGCTAGGTAACAATTTGCTTTTACTGGTAAATGCTATTGCTTATTTGACTTTTAAATATGAATATGATTCACTGTAGTCAGAGATTTAAACTTTATTGTTTGTAATTTTACCATTGTGTTAGATCAAATGACATTGCACATGATAAGAATTTAGAATATGGAACATGTATAAATGATTCATGAATATACATTTACCCCCATGCAAAGACATTGTAATTAAATAAAAGAAAGAAATAGGTCACATAAAAAAGAATTCCCCCAAATTTTGTGAGGGAGGATATCTTAATTTTTGTTTAATTATTTTTGGCTAAAATTGCAAGTCATTGTTCTGAATTTTACTATTTGCATTCTTTTATCAGAGTAAAAAATCCTTAGTTGGGTGGGATTGATAATCTAATAACTAATTTTGTGTCCTTAGTAACTGTACCATGAACAAAACAGATTTTTTTCTTAAATTTTAAATATTCAGGAACGGTATTGACCTTTTGAAAAAAATATTGTAATTCTTGAATTTTAAGTATTCATGTTGTTAACCTTTAAAAAAAGAGTGTATTGATTTAAAAGTAAGTGAAGTATTGGGTACTTATGACTCTCATAATAATCTGCAGATCATGGAAGGATTGTAATCACACTTAAAAAAGAGTTTTTTTTATCAGTGAAAATTATATATTTTCCTGGTCACAAGCTTAATTTAAGTATATTAGGTATGCAACTATGCATGTCCCATAAAATGGTTTTTACTCATTGTGAAATGACAGTGGACAACATTGTGGACAGGGGTTCTGAATAAGGTAACATGGGAATGAAATGGTAGGAAGTATAAGTCGGGTCAGGAAATTTGAGAGATATATAGAGTAAAAATTGGGGTGATACAATTTTATTGACTAAAACATTTGATGTTAATTCCTGAAAATTACATTGATTTTGTTGATAATATGAAATTTAAGGTGGCCCCAAGTAAAATCTTCAAAGAAGATAAGTTTCTTATTAGCAAGTAATTTTATTGAAGTTGCACCTTTCATAATTAACCAGCACAGAAGAATATTTGAAGCCTTTAACTATACTTCTTTTTATTTTAATTTAAACATATTAATTAATAGTGGATTGGGAAACAAGTTTTTGCAACCTATATTAATCCCTTTCCACTTTGCGGGTGCGAGTGCTGCCTTGTAGCGGCATTAGCCTACTCTTTTTCGAAATCTACAATGGTGTCTTTAACATGTAAGAGATATGGCTCGTTCTTAACACGGGTCAGCCATTTATCGTCCTCTTCTGACAGACTATCATCGTTTCCTCAAGACCATATATGTATACTTGTAAATGGTGTCAAGGTAGAGCTGAAAATTGAGTTCCTGAAATTTTCAATCGAACCATAAACCTTTGTGTTAGTAGTCCGATGCACTAACCACTACACCATGGCACTACTTCTTTTTATCTTGTGCCTTTGTAGAATAAATGATATCAAAATGAAATGTAGAGTCCAACTGTAAAGTATAAAGTTATTTACACCTGTGAGTCTGGGACTATAACACATCAGTTGGCTCCCGTCTAGACAAAATATATTTTTAGAACTTTGTGAATGACCCTTGAATTCTAATGGAAAGATTGAAACTGTATTGTTCGGATTCTTTCCTGGGGCATTGGCCTTCTTATCCACCAGGATGTTACTAGGTTAATTAACTACTATTAATATCTTTCTGTACACACTGAAATGAAGTTCATAATTAAAACCTTGAATGGCTATTTGAATATGAAAAAGTGTACTTTACAAAATTGGGGTTATTATCTTTAGGGCAATTTATTCTTGGGAGAATATGTCTTTTGTCCTTAATATTAATGCTGACTAGCTTTGTCCTATCTATTAAGAGGCTGTCCAAGTAAATATCAGGTAAATCATATAATATGGGTGGCCCAACATAATTTTTGTTTCCCTGAATTTTTGGTTCCATTGCAATGTTTATATCATTCAAAGGATATATATATGTCAAAGATATTTTTTGAATCAACAGTGGATGGCTCAGAAAATGATTTTAAAATTCACAAAAAATGCAACAAAATTATGTACAAAAGGAAGAGTTATCTCCCATTTTCAAGGAATTTTCGGTGCTTTCTATGGTTTTTTTTCCTTTTTATTTGTTGCAATTAAGAAAAATAAAAAACTTTGAGAAAGAAGAATTTGTGATCTGAAGTAGATGAAAACAAAATATGTCATATACCATCCACAGCCTGATTTTTTCATGGACAACCTCTTCATAAGTTAGAGTACTGAAATAATGTTAGAGGTCTGGATGGAGTTAACAGATTAGATTAATTAATTGATGTTCAACATCACTTTCAATACTCTTTTGAGAGAACCACTGACATTTGGCAAGAAATTTATGGAATAGTAAATAATAAGCCAAAAGTGCAGTCTCCAAGTCAAATGATAAAGAAATTGGTTGATAATAGGGTGCTTTAATATAAGAAATGGAGAATCAAAAGATTAGGTTTAAAGAAATAAAGGACCTATCCTAGACCGTTGTACTAGTAATTGATAAACATAAAAAAAGAAGATGTGGTATGAATGCCAATGTTTGTAATTGACTTTTGGTCCAGGTTCTTGATTCCAGTGTAATTATTGTAGGGGGAAATTTATCAATGGTTTGCAATAACTTTTTTATAGAATGTTTGCAAGTACAAATTTATCATTGCACACTTACTAACCTCTTGTTCTCAAATGATATTTTGATAAAAATACCTATAACCTGATATTATATGGTACAATCATGATTGATGTGTGTGGTTTGAAAAAAAAAAGGGAATAATTAAATCT
Source organism: Mytilus trossulus (assembly GCF_036588685.1). Classification (NCBI taxonomy): domain Eukaryota; kingdom Metazoa; phylum Mollusca; class Bivalvia; order Mytilida; family Mytilidae; genus Mytilus; species Mytilus trossulus. The sequence goes on along the minus strand of NC_086379.1, from coordinate 38,439,293 downwards.
CTGTCCTAAATATTCACAATTTTCACCTGGCTTTACTAGGTGATTTTTATTTCTTTGTCAGTTTTACCTATCCTAATATACATTGAAAAGGTAAGCCCTTTTAATCAAGATATTATACTTATGGACTTACAAAACAAATAATGTAATGTTTTTACTCCTACTTAATAGTAAACAGTGACACACAGTAATTTGTTTACATGTATTAACATTTAGTTATTAATTCATGTATGTAAAAATCTGCACATATGTAATTATGTGGTTTTTCGTGAAAACAAACCAGAGGTCAATGGCTTTTCTTTTAATTCCGTAAAGTGACAATCTTTTTTTAATTTTATTTTTCCAATTGAAAACTTTGGAGATTTTTGGAGGGTTTTATTTTCGGTTTCTGTTATCTCACCTTATTATTACAGGTAAGTTATTGGCATGGGACCAAATATAGTACAAATGTATATTACTATCGAAATGACTTTGTCAAGGTAAATTACAGGTGTGTTGGCAATGTTCACCTCAGCGAATCACTTCCTCGTTATAAATGTCGAAGTTAGACAGATACGGGAAATTACCCAATCACTTTGAGTGTCGTCCATTTTTGAATCACTTGTAACAAACAAGAATGTTTTTGTGTCGAATGTCAAATTCTAAAAAAAATGGAGTTATGCCAATACTAAAGTTGGAATTTATGTTAGAGAAAACTTGGATAATTGTGTCAAAGAGAACTTTATTGTGAGAACTTTTTTAATTGTTTATTTTCAGCAAATAACCCATTCAGTCAACAAAGTCAAGGAGGTAACCTCCCGATCACCGTCAACCAAGATACTATGGGTAAGTACAAAATATAACGAGCTAAATGATAGAACTGAAATCAAATAAAAAATGTGCACAAATATTTCATTTTAAATTTTATTTCCTTGTGCATTTAATTTTAGTAAAGATTGACATTTTAAAAGTTAAATGAATGTTTGCATATATGCAACATCACTGTTGTCATGGGTGCATATTCAAAGTGTAAAAATTGTGACTCTGGAAATACCAGTGCCATGTATACAGCAAAGATTTATGTATTGAATCTATTGATAATGATTGGTAGACCATACTGAATTATTTGTAAAAACTTTGGCTTGGTATTTAATAACTTTTAATATGCTAATAACTGATGAAATTAAATGCTTCAATAATCTTATTACTTTTAAATATATAGGTTTACTTTTCTTTACTATTTGATTATACATTAGTATTTTTATTGCATTAAATGCATTTTTGTTCTCCAAATTATAACAATATGCATTGATCAACTTCAGTTGCAATTATATATTGCTCCCTAAATGGCCTTTAAAAGTTAAGCATTTGCAGTATGGAGAGGATAGGACTGCATGTTGTTGTTTTTTTATACCCAATCTGCAAGGAGAAGGGGGCGTTAAGTGTCCATAAGTACAAAATTGGTTTCCATTCTTTGACTTTGGTTTGCCTCAACCAAATGTTATTGAATTTATACTCAATGCTTGTTACCATACAACTCTGATCACAGACTTTGGGTGGCTTCACTTTTACCATTCTAGAGTTGTGTCTCTTTATAAAGTTACATGCAAGCTAGTCATCATCTGTGTAACATGGACACATTCTGTATTTATTTTTACATGTTTTACCCCTTCTATATTTTACTTCTTTCAAGGGGTTCAAAATTGTATTTATAAAAGTTACAAAACTGCATTTAAAAGCTTTAAAAGTTTTTTCCATACTTTTTTTACTAATTTCATACAAATGATTTAAAATCACTTATTCAATATTATTTAATGAGTTCCATGCAAGTAGTACATGCTGTACGTACTGTACACCTTCTGTACATTTTCTGTATTGGAGTCTTCTGGTAACTTAATTGGGTGCAATTTTAAAGGCCTTCTTCTGCTGTCCATATGTTTAGTTTAAGAGCACAGTAAAGTGTATTATTTAAAGATAAATCCAAATTAGAAAAAATATATTATATGACTGTAGTGGCAAATATTATCAAAACTATTGAAAAAATCTACCAGTTTGAGTAACTAAACATATGGACAATTTTATGTAAATGAAGGTCTTTAAATCAGTTTGACAGCTTCATGTAGCCATTCAAAGTTTTACCTTAATCATCTGGTCAGGACCAAATCGCTTCTTTACTTTAAAACATTTTGTTTACTAGTACTCCCCCTACACCTAACTAACTTAAAGAAAAAATTTGAACGATATATGAGAAAATATTGCTAGTAATCCACTGCCCACACTAGGATAATAAAAGTCAAACGAAGATAACTGTGTTCCTGGAATGTTTGTAGTATAATTTTATCACGGTTTGAGGTGAAACAAAAAAAAAAAACACTTTCAAACTAACTTAATGAAGTATTCACTGATAAATTCGTAAGAAAGAGATAAAGTTTAAATATTGAAAGCCAAATAACCAACATCATATATTAACAAAAAGACAATTTGATAGAATCTTCAACAATAGACAGTTTTTGTTTTACAATAGATCAAGCATTGCCTATAAAAAATGGCTTTGAAATTAGATTAAAATCTTTACTGATCTCCAAATTGATTTTATTTTTGAAAAAACAAGATGAAAGAAGACATTAATTAAATAGGGAACTGATACCACGTCTTAACCTGAAAAAATGAGGTTCTGAAAAAGTTTGGACGTTGAGTAGGAATGGAAAAGTTCCTCATTTGAATTATTACCTTAAAGAAAATGATGGGTTTCAGTTCTCTATGGAATATCTCTTGTTCCTTTTCATATTGTTTTCTGCAAACAGGCTTTTAAATAGATTTGTATGATAACCATGTGATAAAAATAAACAATAGAAAAAATTACCTAGAAAAAAATTGTGGAATGAAAAAGTTTAAAGTGTATTATATCCTTTGTGCCTGGTCGACCAATAATAAAAATATTGGATTCAGTATTCCTGTGTAAAAAGTGTGGTGATATATATATAGGTAAACTTATTTATAGAAGTCACATGAATTCCGAGAAAACTACTCTTCCTTGATAAATACATATTATCCTTGTTAGATTGTTTGTACGGGATCTGGTGATATTTAAAGGTAAAGGAAGGGAAACTGGTTCAAATCACTTCAAAGTTCTATTCAATTATGAGATATGAAAAATCTCAGCCATTCAATTCTAATTAAAATTTTTGATTTTCAAATTTGCTTTTGGAAAAAAATGTCCCCATATATATATATATGCTTCCTTTTCCCATAAAAGATCTACATAAAAAGGTTAGTTTGATAGAAAGAAATTATTTATAATGAATATGATCGAAGGTAATATAACACTAAGAAATTAAACCCTTATTTTACTTGTAGATACTACTCCTATATCGAACGCACAGCAGCAACAGCTGCAGCAGGCGATAAGAATGACAGCAACTCCAAATCGTCGTCCTAGACAAAGACAACAAACTGCTAGCGCTAACGATTTAACCACAGATGGTGAAAGTCAATTGCCTACCCTTTTTTCCCAAGATATCTACATGCAACCCCAAGGCCCACCAATGATGCAGATGCCACAACAAGATATGAAACAAAATGTATACCAGGACCCTAATCTAATGTATTTCCAGCAGTTTGCAGTTGGTAATCAGCACATACCGTTTCAGCAGCTTCAACCCCGTGGGTCACCCCAACAGCTGCAACCCCGTGGGTCACAACTTACTCCACGAGGCACTGTCATAAAACAAGCCCCTCATCATTTTGGGGGTGATGGTAGACGAGGCTTTGACGAGACTGACAGTGTACCATCAAAGCATATGGGGGGAGTGTGTTTTCCCCCCGTAGACAGGTATGGTCATCCAGGATTTTCCAAATCAGCATCGGATTCAGTTTTATCAGCGAAAATTATGGATTACGGTAACGAAGGACTTGAACGAATTGCTCCGTTTGAATGTCAGATGCCTCCCAATGACTTCACAACAGGAGAAGATTCAAGACAAATTAAAACTGAGGACTATGGTATTGATATATTTCAAAAGGATGAAAAAATTGAAGACATTGTTGATGAAATGAAAGAAGAAGAGAAAAGTTTTAAAATTGTACAAGAGGACTTGGTAGAAAATAAAGTTGAAAATATGGAAGATTCCGAGATGGCGTCTGATGATCAGAATAAACAAAACTTGGATATTAAAGAACAAAGTGAAAATGAAATATCTGTTAAATCTCAACTCCAGGATTTTAGTGGTATGTCCACTTTTATATTCTTTAGTTTGTATTTAGAAAAGTTTGGATAGCTTAGGGTGATATAGGTGAAATTATAAAAATGATTTCAAAGAAGTTCTGTGAGGTACTGTAAAGCAATTATTAATCCTAGCAGATCTGGTGTAATTGAACTGCACCAACCATACCCTAGTGCACTTTCTGATTCCTCTAGAATAGTCAATATACTTTATATTCAAAATTTATGACAATTGATAACTTAAGACTGTTCATATAAATTTAAGAAAATTATTTCCATTTCATATCAACATACTCATTTTATGAAATCAAAATTTTGATTAAACATTAAAATAACCAAAAGATAATGAAAAATTAGAAAATTTCATTGATAATGAATCATTAACCACAAGGTCATTCTTTTAGTTTATTGTGAGAGGTGTTGTGGGAGTATATAAACTAGATAGATTAGAAAAGTTATTGAATATAAGATATAGAATGTTTAATTTATTTATTTAACTGTTTACTTTACAAGTGTTTAACCTTTCTGACTGACTACCCGTACCCATGAGAGTATTTCACAGTCAGAAGTTTTAACTATTTACTGGTTCTAACCCAGTGGCAGTCTAAACCCCTCCCCCTTTTTCATGAATTAATTGTTTATTTCTTCTCATGTTGTTATATATATATACCCAATTTACAAGACTCTCATTGATAGTCAAGGTCGTTAAAAATCACCCTCATCATGTTGTTGTCCTACAAAAGCATGAAATATTTGCCACTGGATATTATAAGGAAACGACAATCAATCAATAAATGTTTTTTCTTTACAGCACAAACAGAGAGTGACGATGTTATGCACATTGTTGATAGAACTTCAAAGGCATTACAGTTCTATGCTGCCACAGGAAATATAAAACAGCTGTTATTTGTTCAGCGCCACCTACTCTCAATTTCAGATGATAGTGGCGATCTGTAAGTTATAGCTTCTATTATAAATTTTAGTTCTGTGGATTCATTATTATTTGTTTGGTACTACTTTTCATGGATTATGAAGGAAAAATTGAACCAAATTTCCTTTTATGCAAATTTGACAAAACATAGATATCAAGTATCCAAAAAACACAATTTTGTATTCAAATCAAGAAAAATGTAATGAAGCCACAGTATAAGAGCATTGTCAAGAAGTTTAAAGAGTATTTGGGATCCTACACTTAACCATATTAACTACATCTGAGAGCAATTTTGCCTGATTGATGCAAAGCAATTATTCTTGGGTCTATGATATCAAACATTTTCTGTAATAATACTGTAAAACTACAGGAAAATGTTTTATTTTCTTCAATGGCAAAACATATGGAAATTAGAATATATGCATAATTATCTTTCAAGCATGTAGTTAATAAAAAATGTCAAATTTTGTTTTCTTTGTTTCAGTGTTTTTTATTAAGTGTGTTTTCTTACACAATAATTACATAATTTCAACAATGTCACATCAGTTTTGTTTGAAATTTAGACAAATGTATAGCATTTATCTTGCTATATACTTTAAATAAATTAAACATTTCAAAAGAGAGAGATAAAAGATACCAAAGGATTTTTCAAATTTATAAATACATACTTTGATTTTATCTCAAAGGCTGTTTCCTAATAAATAAAACTTTGTAATTTGCATTTTATTTTGTAGACCTCTACACACTGCCATCATCAATAATCAGTTAGAAGTCATACATAATCTTCTAGACGTCATGTCTACGTTACCATACTGTAGATACAAATCTAGTGCTTACAATAGTCTAAGACAGGTAGGTTATAACAATACCATACTGTAGATACAAATCTAGTGCTTACAATAGTCTTAGACAGGTGAGTTTTAAAAGTACTGTACTAAAACAAATTTGCAGCCTGGTAGTGTTGCATAGCAATTAAAACTGGTAGGCACAAGGCATGTATTTGTCTCGCCTGCATCAAAATGTTGTGAAAAAGGTGTTGCTATTCCTTAGGCTTCAACAATTGTTAGGTTTTCTGTATAAGTCAACTTCATAAGAACTACCGGTACTAGTGGTAGAACAATTATATTTTCTTTACAGTTGCAAGTTGTAGGAAACTATACTGAAAATGCTAAATGATACTTTAAAGTTGTTTATTTTATCAGAATTTAATTTTTACAATTTCTAGGTCCAAGTCTTTGTTAAATAAAATTGAGAATGGAAATGGGGAATGTGTCAAAGAGACGTTTCATTTTTGCATTTTTCTGTCCATGTTTCTGTGAGTTGATATTATAGCCATTGTGTCTTAATTGCAAAAATAGGGGAAATTTCTCGCTTTTTTTAGGGTCAGTTACAACACTAATTTACCATATATTGAATACCAATTTAACATTCATTAATGCAAGGGGATATTTTCAAGATTGTGTCTTTGATAATTGTGACAGAAGGAAAATTTCCCTTTTTTTCTACAGTATGTAACTACACCTATTTACCATATATTGAATACAAATCGACTGTTAACAACATTCTCTGACATTTATATTACAACAATACTATATATGATCGTCTGCTTTGTCAAGATCAAAAGATGTTTTATAGTAATCTTAATTGTAGATATTGAAAATTCAGAAATAATTGTGTGCATTTATGAGTGAGATTTTGTCATTTCAGACTTATATGTGATTTTAAATTTTGTGATAATAAGAAAAATCATGTTTAATTTATATAAAAACTTTCAAAATGCATGTTTGAAATATTGCGCGATTATAAATCTGTCACATTCTTAGTAATAATCAAAACATTGCAATAATTTCTAAATTTAAAGAATTGCTTCCAACAGCTTTTGATAAGTTACAACAATACTATGGAGTGCATATTGTTCAAGTAAAGATTTATTCAAATTTTGTCACACAAATTTAAGCCTAAAACTACTGAAATTTTTTTTTATTTTTTTTTAAAGCAATTATTTAAATGCAAATGTCGTAAGCGATACAGGATGTATTTAATTACAGAAGTATGTCTAAACAAATTTAAACTATTTAATATGCAGTTTACCTCAAACGCATGAAAATTTAAAAAAAAAGTGTTTTTCAATTTTTCTTTAAAAGGATAAATATTTCTTACGTAAACAGAAAATAATAAAAGGTAGTTTTCATTATATCAGTGGATAATTTTCTGTTTACGTAAGAAATATTTATCAAAATATGTATTAAATGACGTCTAGTACAAATGGACGAAAACAATATCAATTTTAGGTTGTAATATAATTAATAGATAACTGACATCCTGTTATGATATAAAGAATAATATTGATCACTTAAGGTCACGGATAAGATAAATGAGGTCAGTGAGGTGTAACAAATGTCAACTAATCAGAATTTAGCTTGATGTTAAAATAAAAGTACCTATTTCCTGATGTAGAATTCCATTGTACCTTTTTTTTATGAAAATGAACAAATTTTTTTATAATTTCCTGAAAAATTATAAAAAAGATTTGATAAAGATTTGTTTTTAAAGTTTGCTTTTGTTACCATTGTCCAAATTGAGAAAAATAAAGGAGAACTTAAAGATATAAAAAAAAAAAGAATTCTTGGAATTCAACCAACTATCAATCATTCAATCAAAGATATAAATCATATATACACTTCTTTTTTTGTTCTCATTTAAATTTTTCAATTGAATATTTTAATGAGTTCTTTTAAATTAATTTCAAGTTAAATTAAACTATAGGTTATAAAGTTGAAACATTTTGACCTTTGATCATGTTATGCTTTTTTACAAAAATACTATTGATAATTTAAACAAAAACTGTGCTATATTGTATTTTGGACATATATGTATAACGTCGGACAGAAATATCTTGACTGACAATAGTCCTATTATTCCTCAGATAATTGAACCGATTTGATTTATATAACCTGTAGAAATGTCACTTTTATACACGATCACACGAGTTGACACAATGTTGCTTTAAGTATCTATCATTGATGTATATCCTCATTAAATTTATTTCTGAATGATGTTTTAATGTACAAATTGATGAGTTGGTTATAAAAAAATTATTACAATTTTGCAGACGCCTCTTCATTTAGCGGTACTGATGGGACAGCCGAGTGTAGTTGACAGGTTGTTGAATGTTGGAGCTGATCCAACTATGGTTGACAGAAAAGGCAATTCCCCGGCACATCTTGCCATCTTGTACGGGGCAGATTCATGTCTTGCCATTCTAGTCAGATACCAAAGATGTAATGCAGCCAAAAATAAACCATTCCCAGAGCTAGATCTCAAGAACTTTGATGGTAAGAAAAAGTGGGCTTTGCTCATTGTTGAAGGCTGTACCTATGTCTGCGTCATTTTGGTCTTTTGTGGATAGTTGTCTCATTGGCAATCATACCACATCTTCTGTTTTATATGATATGTCAGTTATTTTAGGATTTGTTGTTTAGCTCTAATGTTCTTTTTGTTGTCTGTATAAAACAGCATTAAAAGTTCTGGAAATTACTGTAATGATAGTTTCTGTTGAAAAATCAGTTGGGATAAAATTTGATTTAGGCTTGCAAATTTATTAAAAGGTCCATATGATAATCAGGTGTTACCAGTTATACCACAACATAATCATGTACCAAATTAGACAGCTCTATATTGAAACTTTGTTTCATTTCTTCTAAAATTACACTTTGACATTCAAAAAAATTGCACTGAATTTGTGGTACCATCTCTTGGAGAAGGCAGGACCAGACACCTTTGAAAATCTGGATATTCAATTCCATTTGTAAGAATTGATAATGTTATGTAATAAGAAAAAGTAATAATCGAAATGATTATGCATCCAATGATTACTGTTTGGCATGAATGTTTAAGTGGGAAACTTAATTAAATGTTTTCTGTTTTGTTTTTTAGGCTTTTCTACTGCCCATCTTGCAGCTATAACACAGAATTGTAATGCCATGAAACTGATATCAAAAGGAAAAGGGAATATAAACATGCCTGATGGTAAGAGTGGAAGAACCCCCCTCCACCATGCTGTAGAGAGAGACGATCTTACCACTGTTGGATATTTGATATTAGAGGTAGGTATTTATACAGGAGGATACTGATTGATAATTCATGTACTTTTACAAATACAAATGCATTGCAAACAAGAATGTGTCCCCAGTACACAGATGCCTACTCGCACTATCATTTCTATGATCAGTGGACCATGAAATTGGGGTAATAACTCTAACTTGGCATATAAATTAGAAAGATCATATCATAGAGAACATATGTGTACTAAGTTTCAAGTTGATTGGATTTCAACTTCATCAAAAACTACCTTGACCAAAAACTTTAACCTGAAGCAGGACAGAGGAAGGGATGAACCTACTATCCGTAGGTTGGGCATAAAAAAAATTGATTGTTAAAAATCATTTTCAAATGTAACACATGCATATTATTCAGGATATGAACAAGGAACAAGTTGAGCATTTATTTTTAGGAACATTCTTGTCATATAATTAGAGTACAAAGTGTGTGCTTGAAACATCTATTCCAATATTTTCATTGGTTGATTTCTGAGACAGAGTACAACTACATGCTGAAAAAAATTATGACATCAAGGATATTTGAAATTCCTTATTCACCAAGATGTCGAAGAAAAAGGAATTTTACCTTCAAATGATAAAGCAGGTTTCTTATCTTTTTCATGTGACAAATGTCATCAAAATCTAAATACACCCTTGAAAAATTGAATGATAGTAATGGGTGGTGTAACTTAGATGTTTTGCTATCTAGAGATTATATATCCTGACATTTAACTAGTTCAACTGAAAAATTATGGTCAAGTTACCAGGGGAAAGATGATATTAAAAAAACAGATGACATATCATTTGGCTATTTGCAAAACGAAAAATTACCAATTAACAAAACTTAAGAGCATGCAATTATAACTGGACTTGAAACACTTTTAGTATAGTATATATTTTTTTGTACCATGAACATAAATTGTACTGTATTAAAAAGTATGGAAATTCCAATGGCCTTCATCTGAATAAAGATAATTGCTTTGAACCTAAATTTATCATGTACCATTGATGTACAAGTGCTCACTTAAAATTTTAAGGAGATATCTTGTATCTTCAATATGCACTTTAAATCTTCAAAACAAACAATAAATTCTTATAGATTTTCCTCGTTTTAATATTTCAAAAATACTTTGAATTCATTAATTTTCGTGGGTACCAGTTTTCATGGTTTAAAGAAAACTTCCATATTAGTAGATATTTAATTTCAAGATTTTGGCAAAGTCAACATATGTTCCTTAAGAAGATTTGTAATTCGTTGAATATCAAAATTTTGTTCCCCTATACCCACAAAAGCCATGAAAATGGGTATCCAATGAATATTAATGAATCCACATTATGTGACAACTCATTTTCAAAGGAATGATAGATGCACATTCCTCAAAAAATCCTATTTTAAGTGAACATTTGTATGTGAATGTTGAAATTTTAACTCATTTGTCTACTCTATGCATGCTAGAAGTAAGAAGGTCAGATAACAAGAATTAAAATGCATCTTTTAATTAGTCATTTATCAGTTTTGGTGAATTTCTATCAAATAACAAATTATTTTGGTACTCTTTCTACAGGCTAGAGCAAATGTAAATGCATGTTGCTTTGATGGTAATACACCCCTTCATGTTGCCTGTGCTAGACAGAATGTTGGCATTGTGGCATTATTGATAGCTGCCGGAGGTGACCCTGAGATGGAAAATGATGAAGTTAAAGAAGAACTGTATGATGAATTTGAGGGAGTTCAAGATGACAAACAAATGGGAGATAACTCCTCAAGTACTAGTGCCCATTTGGATTGTTATAAGCCAGAAGATTTTGCTATGGACAATGAAAAGGTACATATTCAAGCATTAGGATATGGCAATGACAAAACTATTTTGTTCTTTGATGTGTAAAATTATCTCAAGGGTTATTGTTGGAAAGAGTCAAGAATTTTTCTCTTGAAAAAAAAAATATTTCTACATTATAATTTAATATGATTATTTATCCTAAGTTATAGGAAGATTTGGTTTGAGTGCCAAAGAGAAACTCTCCCGCCAAGTCACAATTTGTAAAAGTAAACCATCATAGGTCTAAAACATGAAGCGTTGGCTCACAGTGAACAGCAAGCTATAAAGTGCACCTTATTGATGAACATAAAATTGAGAAAGGAAATGGGAATGTGTCAAAGCGACAACAACCCGACCATAGAGCAGACAATACCCGGGTGACTTTGGTGACTTTGTTGATATAAAATTGTAAAGGATAAGGTTCAATTTTGGCTTTTGTCTACCACAGAATTCTCCATAAATAATATTTTGAGCTTACAAATTCTTTTAATTTTTTTTTAGGTTTTGAGAGTATTACGAGGAGAACCATACTCAAACGTCAAAGAGCTGGATCAAACAGACCGTGACTACATACATACAACAGATTATTTCTCATCTTTATCTATACAAGATATACAACTAGCCAACCGTGGAAATTTGGACCCATCACAAGAAGGTAATATTTTTAATGGTCTTTATTGAAAATTTTGATTTTCAGTCTTTCATTTTATATTAAAGTCTAATATTGTAAATTCAGAAATTTGTTTTTATATTCATAAATTCATGCATTTATCAAAGACTTGTGAAAAAAAATGAGAAATGAGTCATTATTTTGATGTCACAAAATGTTGCAAACAAATAATGCTGTTAAAATTCAAAATGTGAGTTTTTTATTTTTGTGAAATCTATCGAGTTCATGTTTTTATGGAACAGACCATAACAATAAGAAATAAATAATGAAATATTTATTATAAGATGATATGATTATTTAATTATTTAAATTTTAACTTCAGAAATTTTTTGTAATTTTAACATAGAATGAAAAGTGCTTACATAAAATCAGATTCTTAAAATGTTTTGTTCTTATGATTTAGGTGATTTACACAAACTCATGTACCCTGTGCGAGTTCAGATCTCTAAAATGTTAGACCCACCATGTGAGGGCGGAGACTGGATTGCTTTAGCCAATGCTCTTGGTTTATTTGAGTTGATGGACAGTCAGAGTCCAGGATACAGTCAGACAAGAGTGTTACTCAATTTTTATGAGGTAATTTACTTTTACATATTTTTAAGAGAGAAAAAAGAATATACATTGTGTTTTATAATTTTGAGTTTGGATTTACATTTTATAACAAATTTTTGGGGTTATTTCATGGTTTAATTGACCATATTTATTTCTGTTAAAATCAGAGAAATGAAAACATTTTGAAACATTTTTTTACACAAAATGCATAGTAAATGCATTAATCCTTTTGATATAAACTTATGGCCAAGAATATTGTAGAATTTAATGCTTTTAATCATTATGAGCTTAAAAATAAAAAATTACCTACTCAGAATGTTAAATGTAAAGTAGATGTGGCCTTTATTTATCAATAAGACAACAACCAACACTTAAAGCCTAATTTAAATGTAAGATTTCAACACATGGTCTTCAAAAGTAGACTAGTGTGGAAACAAAGAGCCTAAAAAATTGTGAATAAAATTAACAGACTTTCAAAAAATTTGTCAATACCAAATTCCGTTAATGACAACTGCCATAAAGAAATGACAAATCACAACCACTGATAATATGAATTTTAAAACCCAAGAACTGATTTCCACTTGACAGATGATTAACTGGTTATTTGCAATATCAGCACATTTAAATGATTTGACTTTTTACAGGAATATGGAGGTACGATCTCTTATCTAATGGAATGTTTAACTTCAATGGGTAGAATGGATGTAGTATCATTGATAGCACAGTATCACTCATCTAGTAAGTAATCTGTAAGTAAAAATCTGGGAAGTTTAATGAGGTGGAAAACAGGTAAAAAACATTTTTTGGTCCACTCCATTTGATATAACATCTTTGTCAAGGAGAGTAGACAATTTTTCAAGAGAAACACCTGTCTACTAAATGGTTTTCTAAAAAAATATATAGGAAAATCACTACTGAAATTATTAATGCAAGTTTTTGTAGTTGCAAAACTGATGCTGTTGTATTTTATGCAATGTTTTTTTGTGTGCATAACATATGCTCAACATTTGCCAGTACACAGTGTTCCAATTAAATGCCTTAATATGAAGATAATAAGGAGATGTGAAATGATTAAGAATGAGAATCCACTAGAGTCCAAATGACATCCATGTAAGAAGCTATAGGTCACCATCATAACCTTCAACAATGAGCATAACCCCATACCACATGTTTTGTATAAATGGCCCCACCAGGACAATTCAATTGAGAAAACCAACAGCCTAAATCAGTATGACAGGGTTGTCTCAATCTGATATGAAGTAGATTTTGTTAACAATTAAGGTTAGAGTTGAATAAATCTTGGCAGGCACTTCAATATCAAATTTCAAATATCAATAAACTGACTACCATAAAATTATGCCAAATATTGAACATAATAAAAAGCTAAAAAGAATAAACCTTGACTTACTTGAATGCATCTCAAGTGTGTTAACTTTGATGTTACTTTATAATATCATAAAATATTTGTTATATTTTCATTTTTTCTTGTTTTAGGTTCATTAAAGAAAAGTAATACAAATATGAACTGTTACGATTCTGGATTGAGTTCCGGTGATGTTAAACCCTTACAGACTTTAACGGCAGCTACATAATCATCTATATCATCTATATCGTCATTGTGTAAATGATCATAAACAACGTTTTGTCTTGTTTACTTGTTTTAAATTGCCGGTTGGTTGAGTTATTTTTAATTGACTACATGGATTTGTTTTATTAATTATCATTTACAAATTCATCTTACATTAGTTCATATTTTATGATTATGAATTGACAATTAATTATGTAGACGGTCATATGTGCTGTATATAAGACTATAAACATGTCATGTTTTGGAAAGGTTGTTTAGTTATACAACAACCTTGATTATTCCACGATCAGATAAAAAGAGACTGTGAGGTCAAAATCTAGTACTATAGGAAACAATGGGACCATGATAGAGTAGTATTATTGAAAGTGATGTCATAAAATGAGCAAAAAACTTGAAATTTTGCTATGAACAACTGAATTGTAAAAAGTACTTCAATTTATATTGTGCATAAATTGTATAAAAGTAGCATTTTGGTATATTTTTATGTTGTTCATTAGTTAAACAGAATTTGATATTGCTCATGAAAAATAAATATATATGTATTTTTGAGTTTTTGATTGAATCTTGTTAGAACAATAGAGTGAAAAGGTCACCTTCAGAACAAGAGAAAAAAAACTGATCTTATAAGAGATGTGATCTTTGAATAGAGGTTAAATATTCATTTATTTTCATGGATTTAGGAAAAAAATGCATTTTCATGGATATGAGTTTTAGATCTTGTTAGAACAATAGAGTGAAAAGGTCACCTTCAGAACAAGAGAAAGAAAAATGATCTTATAAGAGATGTGACCTTTGAATGGAGGTTAAATATTCATTTATTTTCATGAATTAAGGAAAAAAATGCATTTTCATGGATATGAGTTTTAGATCTTGATAGAACAATAGAGTGAAAAGGTCACCTTGAGAACAAGAGAAAAAAAAACTGATCTTATAAGAGATGTGACCTTTGAATAGAGGTTAAATATTCATTTATTTTCATTGATTAAGGAAAAAATGGCATTTTCATGGATATGAGTTTTCCTGGTTTATAGCAGGTTCATGTTTCTATGGTTTGTTTTTTAATCACCTACACACAACTTTGATACTGTTGTTGCCTCGGCTAGGTTACTATCCAGTAAATCTTGTGTCTGAAATATGACATATATTTGCAAGCAAATTTTATAGAACAATTCAATTATGTCAAAACCAGTTTTAGAGGTGACATTATTTATTAGAATGAGTTTTGTTTTTGTGCCCTAGAAGCTAAGGCTAAGAGGTAACAACTTTTAACCTTGTCCTCCTGTTGGTATGTTTTTACATCCTGAAATTGTTTTGCCTTCTCTTAACCTTAGTTTGCCTTAACATATGATATGAAACCATTCTAATATGATGAAGCTCTTATTTGAGTGTCATCACTTTTACTGTTCTCAAGTTATTTTGTTATCACATAAGCAACAAGATGGGTGCCACATGTGAAGCAGGATCTACTTACCCTTCCGGAGCACCTGAGATCACCCCTAGTTTTTGGTGGGGTTCGTGTTGTTTTATTCTTTAGTTTTCTATGTTGTGTCATGTTTACTATTGTTTGTCTGTTTGTCTTTTTCATTTTTAGCCGTGGCGTTGTCAGTTTGTTTATGATTTATGAGTTTGACTGTCCCTTTTGTATCTTTCGTCCCTCTTTTATGTCCATTTACACATTACAAATTGCTGAATTGTTTACACACTCTAACCTAACTATGCCTCAACCGAATGTTATGAAACTCATACACAATGCTTATTGCCACTAAACAGATCAAGTTCAATCTTTGTTGCAGTCACTTTATCTGTTCTTGAGTTATGTCCCCTTAAAAATGGAACAATTGGTGAATTTGATATTTCCACTCTCTGACTTGACTTTGTCTCAACAAAAGTGACAAAACTTACACACATTGCTTTGTATCACCAAACACAATTAAAATTTGAGTTTGGTTGGCATCTTTTTTCAACTTTCTTGAGTTATGTCCCTTTTTAAATGACAAAAAAAATACAGAATTTGCTGTAAACATAATTTTAAACCTGAGAACCACCAAATTTCTACAGAAAAGCTGGTTATACTAATCAATCAAAGTTCAAAGCAGCCAACTTTGAGCAAAGTTAAAACTCACAACATCAGTCCATTTGTGACAGTTTAAATTCTGTAAATTCAGAAATTATTGATATGTTTTTTTATTGCAAAAATGTGACAGGGTTATAATTGCAATAATTTAAACAAGCATTTTAACATTTTTAATATGAATTAAACATGATTTTTCTCAATCATGTCAATATCACAAAATTAAAATACACATTTTAGTCTTAAATGACAAAAATCGCAATAATAAACGCACACAATAATTTCTGAATTCATAATAGTACAATCTCAGATTGGCCATGGCAATTTATAATTATCCCTTTACATCTGACATTGGTCCTCTTTTGAACCTTTTCGTATTGTATGTATTAGTTTGTAGGAAGTAAACTTGCCCATAATTACACTGAAAAGAATTAAGTCCCAAGACTATCCAACTTTCCCTGGACTTGCTGACTTGCCTGTTATTACTAAAACCTAAAACTGAAATTTAAAATTTTACTCAACTATAAGAATGATTAGAAAAAATATGAATAAATTGGCTTGAATATTGATCAGAAGATTGTTCCTTACAAATTAAAATTAAAAAAGACATCCTTGACATGTTGGGTTGCCAATGGGACAATTATCTATACAGATCTGCGGTCAAAGATGTGATCAATTACAGAACATACAAGGTAAAAATTATTACCAAAATATGGTTTATAAATATAGTTTTAAGAGGATGTCCATAGAAAAACCAGGCAGTGGATGGCACATGACATATTTTGTTTTCAAAATTTTTTCATCTATTTCATATCACAAATTCATTCTTTCTCAAATTTAAATTTTGTTTTTATATTAACTGCAACAAATAAAGAGAAAACAAATACATAGAAAGCACTGAAAATTCATTGAAAAGGGGAGATAACTCTTCATTTTGTACAAAATTTTGTTGATTTGTTAATAGTGAACTTAAATCATTTTGTGAGCCATCCACTGTTGATTCAAAAATATCTTTGACACATATATCCTTTGTATAATATAAACATTGAATTGGAACCAAAAAATCAGTGGGAAAAAAATATGTTGTGCCACCCATATCATAGGATTTGCCTGGTATTTACTTGGACAGCCTCTTAAATATGTTGTTCATACTTGAGGGTGTGGATTGGGTTTACAGATTTACAAAATGTACAAACTTTATAGAGAAAAAATATGAAGCAAAACAACTTTATTAATAGAAACTTTTTATTTAATATATATTTGACAACAAAACAATAGATATAAAGATAAAATATTGTAACTTCATACATATGTATAACATAAATACATGTTCATCATATATTAAATAATGTACCGGCATATAAAAATATCAACAAAAAAAACATGACACCGCAAATAGTAAAGTATGAAAATGATGCCCTTAGATCTATACACCATGGTACACTCATGTACAAGACTATAGAAATAAAGTAAATAAGAGTAGCAAGTTTTTATCAACTAAAAGGACTAAAGAAATATTCTTAACTTTGTTAAACATGCTCATTTCTCTATATCTAGTAAAGCACCCTTTCAAGAAAAACTTGTCTCTGATTAGCTGAGTTGATTTCAATTCTACATTGTACATGAAATGATATAAAATAAATGTTATTGATACAGATGTTTTATTTAAAGTCATAAGAAACGAGTGACCGGTGAAAAATAATGTTCTTCCAATTCTTAAACCAATGCATACAAACATCATAAACTTAGTCTTCTGTGCTCGAATTTATCATTTTTTTCGTGTAAATTTCGAATAATCGTCAATTTTTTTTTCAATCGGTCAGAGTTGTTGTGAAAATATGGCAGGTAATTAAAGTTCGTGTTTTGAAGTCGAAGTTTAACGATTGTCACCTGTTTGTCAACAATTGACGAAAAATAAACAAAAATGCATGGAACTTGAGCACGTGTTTAACATGTAAATTCAGATAATAGTTTATTTTAAGGACATCCATGCGTATTGTGGTCACCAGATTTTTACGA
This sequence comes from Mytilus trossulus, assembly GCF_036588685.1. Lineage (NCBI taxonomy): Eukaryota > Metazoa > Mollusca > Bivalvia > Mytilida > Mytilidae > Mytilus > Mytilus trossulus. The sequence continues at coordinate 38,421,344 of NC_086379.1, read as the reverse complement.
GATGGGTCACACTGAGGTCACCTTGCATATGGAAAATATATCGGGGGAATTGCTTGCTGGAAGGACATGACGGAAGCAATTCAAATAAAGTAAACTTCTTCTAAATATGAATAAATTAAAGAATTTTCTTCAGAAAAAAGTATATGTACATAAGTTTTACAATGAAAACTATCCATTGAGTTATAAAAACATATGCATTATTTTTTTTTTGATTTGAGGTTTCTTATGACTTTAAAGGGGCACTAGCTGTCAAATTCATTGTAACCGATTTGACTCATATTCTCATATTTGGTTTATAACAATGTAAAACATTTATCCAAACTATCAAAAGTCTAAAATAAACAGTTTACAGAGCATGGGGTAGTTAATATATAGGTTCGTTTCGTGTGTATTTTAGTCCAGACGCCATCTAATTAACTATCGATTTGACCTCAGATGACCATATAAGCGATGTAAACAAAAATAAAGATACGAATAGATTAAAACAACACGTGCAATTGCATTTTTATAGGTCTGTTTGATTTTATTTTATAGATTAAAAATAGATGTTTCTAATTGTTTTTAACCATATAAGAATGATTTTATGTGCATCGAATTAGTAATCAAATGATTTACCGTAGTTTCACTTTCATTGTTGACATTCTTTTTATTTAAATAACCAGTACACGTACAATGCATGCGTTGTCAATCTCTAGCTAGGGGTTAACTTGAAGTTCACATGAATACCGGTTAGAATGATGATGACGTTTTCACTTGCAAGCGAATCAGTCAAAAATTATGTTTAATCGCTTATTTCAACAAAATTAAAGGAAATTGATTGCTAAAAGCAAATTATTATTTCATTATTCCAATTTGATTAATGATTGATCTAAAAAAAAATCATACTTTATTTTTTTATATATATCGTAGCTAGTGCCCCTTTAAGTATTACAGAAAATTTATTATGTTCCGTCTTTTTTATTTTATTATTTTAAAATTTCAATATTAGAATAAGTAATGTTCCATCAACATGCTCCCTTTAAATTCAGAGTAAAGTATCTTCCCTGCTTTGTACCCTGCAGCTGCACAACACATAGGTATAGGTAAAAAATGGTCTAATCTTGGATGTGCCGATCTTAGAAAAGTCGCAGATTCACTTGCTAAAAGTTTGGATTTTCTCTGTTCTGGTGAGTAATCTGGATTTGTGACAACATCTTGGATCCATTTCTGAAACTGAAGAGCCCAGTCAGCTGGTTTATTATCGAACAAACCGGTATGGGTAGCAGAACCACTTCCAACAATGAGAATTCCATCTTTACTTAATTCTGATAAAGCCTCTCCAATTTTCATGTTGTCTTCTAAATTCATATTTCTTAGCAGTGACACCTGAAAAACTAAAAGAAAAACACAACATTTTTGACAGTTATTAGTTAAAAAAATGACAAATTTGAAGTTAATTAAAATATATACATATATACAACCAACAAGCAAAATTAATACATATCAGGTCTGTCAAACAAAAAAACTTCAATTACATTTTTTTTTTTAATTTAAGTAGTTACACTCTCTCTACAGATGTGAGCCATAGCCATAGCCACAGCAAGTCCCAAATAGGCTTTAATTCAAAAGACAGATCAACATACATGACCTTAAGGACAGGCTTTATCCTTTTCATATTCAGAATTTATTTCAAAAATCTAAAGGATCGAGTCAAATAAACATCAATTTTCTGAAACGCTGTAAGTGACTAATTCTAAATTTAAAAAGTTAAGTTAAATTATTAATTTGAGGACAATACCTGGGATATCTGCATTTGGGAAAGCCAATTTCAGCGGAACAAAAACACCATGATCCAAGCCTCTTTTGTTGTTTTCCTCACATCGAATTCCTTTTGATGCCAGTAAAACTTTAACATTCTTGGCTGCAGTAATATCTCCAGGAACATCCCAATTTAATTTGTAAGCTTCTGGTGGAAACCCACTGTAATCATAATAAAGCTCTGGTTTATCATTTGTTAGTACTGTACATATATTTTCATCCCAGTGGGCACTCAACACTAAAATAGCCGTTGGTGGTTTCTTTAACTTTGCATTTTTCGTTAAATCTTTGAAGGATTTTGCACAATTTGAGTGTTTGTCTATCCCTCTGCACCACTTTTCTTTACTGGCATCAAGATAAAAACATGGTCCTGCTCCATGCGTGAGAAATATGACAGGCTGTTCAGACATTTTAGAAGGTTAAGATGAAATTATATTTTCTATAAAGTTTCAATAAAATCCATTGTAAATATATGTTTACAAATGTTGACAGATTTTAAAAGTCGTAACAAATGTTCTTTATTTTGCACTTTCACTTTCGTTTTACATTTTCTTCGACCTTTACCTTGTAAATCGTTTTCTCTTTGGTGCGTTTTAATAAAAGGGAGAATTAGTTGTCATTTCAAACATCGTAGCGATTAATTTATTTCGACGGGGCGATGGCGACTTTCATAGACGTCAACCTCGTTAAATATATCTGTGGATGTGGCAAAAAGAAACCAGTGTGCAAGCTGTATTTATGCAGGCATTGTCTTAAGATAAGATGTGGAGACTGTGTTTTACACGAGGTGAACAATTGTAAACCTACAACTGTTTGAATGACTCATCTTACAGAGGCTGACAACACTGTCACATCTTACAACATTCTCGTCTCATACAACTTCTTCATCCCAAATCATTGCACACATAAGTTCTGCCTCTGCTACTGCCAGATAATGGCCACAATACACCCTATAGCTATTTCCGCTTGACCCGAGAATCTGTTCCGCTTGAACTATTGGCGTCATACAACAATCACTTTTCCATTGTGGCGTCAGATATTTTGAATTATGACGTCAAAATTTTACGGGACCCTGTGTGATGTCCAGTAATGGCTAACAAATAGCGATAAGGTGTATCAAAAAACTGATTATACTGCCATGGGTTGGGTCAACTTTGGTTTGCATACAGAACCCCAACTACCCCCAAATTATTTTGATTTAATTTAGCTTTTTCAATGAGGCTTAAAAGCCTACACTGATGGTGCTTAAACAAACCCAGGAGGGAGAGCTTTCCAATCTGTATCCTTTTAGGGAAGATTCAAGAATGAGTTATGCGATTATCACTGGCGGCATATGGGACTGTTACCGTACATGTACTAGTAGTTCAGGAAGCATTTGTCATGCATGTTTCTAGACAGTCATTATGGTGGTATAAGACATTCATCCTTTGATATAGCCTCTTTGTTGTTTTTTTTTTCTATTTTTATGCCCCACCTACGATAGTAGAGGGGCATTATGTTTTCTGGTCTGTGTGTCCGTTCGTCCGTCTGTCTGTTCGTTCACGGATCGTCTGTCTGTCCGTTCGTTCGTCCGTCTGTTTCTGTTTGTCTGTCTGTCACGCTTCAGGTTAAATTTTTTGGTCAATGTAGTTTTTGATGAAGCTGAAGTCCAATCAACTTGAAACTTACTACACATGTTCCTCATTTAAAGCCAAATTAAACTTTTGACCCTAATTTCACAGTCCACTGAACATAGAAAATAAATGTGCAAGTTTCAGGTTAAAGTTTTTGATGAAGCTGAAGTCCAATCAACTTGAAACTTAGTGCAGTGCACGTGTTCTCTATGATATAATATTTCTAATTTAATGCCTAATTATATTTCTTACCCATTTTCACGGTCCATTGAACATGGAAAATGATGGTGTTAGTGGGGCATCCGTGTACTTTGGACGTTTTCTTGTTAGAGCATAGAATAGAGCATAGCAAGTCTTGCTTCTTGAAGTTATTTGAAGATCTATGAAGCATTACTAACTAAATTCAACCATTTGTGGTAGTGTACTTATACAAATTTAATTTCTTAAAAAAACTGCAGTGTGTCAAGAGCACTGTCAATTCTATACATTTTCTGTCCTTTCAAAAGAATTGTGTTTTATAAGTGAATAAGCTAAATATCTTGTCAATAAAGTCTAGTTCTCTTGGAATAGCCGTTACAGTTATTTCCTTGACTGCAAAGGGACATGACTCTCAGACCATGTTCTAAATATGCCTGTCGCAAGTCAGTAAGTAGCCTGTTGTTCACTAGTTGTTGTTTGTTCACATTTTTTTATGTTTGGGACTTTGGATAGCTGACTATAAGTTATGGGGTTATTCATTGTTGAAGGCTATGCAGTACCTGTATAGTAAATTTTTATAAACTCATCATAGATAGCAGGACTTTGGTAACTTGCAATGTGCAACCATCACTTTGACTTTTTTTTTCTAGAATTGCTAACATATTTTCATTTTATACATTTTTATATATTAGGTGGATACACCATACTGTCCAAATTGTTTGGAGAACATGCCTGCAGCTGAAGCCAAACTAAAAAGGAATAGGTAATTATTTAAGAATAATTATTAAAGAACACTTTTGGAAATTGAGAGTTTGAATTTTAATCTGAAACAAGTTAGGAATACAACTTTTTATGCATGAAATTCTGGTAATCCTGAAAAAGTGGATGAATTTATAGATTTGTTTACATAGAAAAGATGGAATTATATATGAATTAAGACTAAGTACATGTAGATAGAAAGAAGATGTGGTACATGTGTGATTGCTAACGAGGCAAAGACTGGATTGTGGAGTAAGCCAGTGACAGTAGGCTTGAAACAAAGATTCACCAAAAAAAATATAGATATCATTGTTTAAGTCACATACATGTACATGACACTGGCAATATTCTTTATCATGTTTATAGGTGTTTTGCATGAAGTTTTATATGTAAAACTTAGAAATGCATATTTTTTTACAAAGCATTTTCACTTATTTGGTAGAAAGATTAGCCCTTTTATACAACAACAGCAAGGAAGTCTTTCAATTATTTGATTCTGCTTTTTGTTGAGTCTTGGACTTTTGTTGACAAAGAATGACATAGCGATTCTACATTCTGTCGGAGTCAGCAACGGTGTTCCCAAATATTTTCTCTGTGGTTTTTTGAGATTTTAATAATTTTCTAAACTATCCTGGATTTCAACCAAACTTGGAAAGAAGCTTGTATATATATGCATGATCATATGATAAGATAGAATCTAGAAGTAAATTTTGTAAAAAAATAAAATCCTGTTTTTCTGTATTTTACTTATAAATGGACTTAGTTTTTCTGCCATGAAACATAACATTCACTAGTACTCTGTGGTTTAAGTTTTTAAAATTTTAAAAGCTTTCTTTAATTATCCTGAATGTATAACAAACTTGGACAGAAGCTTGTTTATGAACTTTATGAACATAAGATAGTATCCAGAAGTAATTTTTTAAAGTATTTTAGTTATCACATGTATTAATGGACTTACAATTTTTTTTTTCTCAATTTTTACCTAATATGCCATATCAATTATTTTTTGTAGATGTAGTAATTGTTTTGATTGTCCTAATTGTGGCCATACTCTGACCACAAGAGCCACTAGTCATGCTGTGTCTAACCCTGAAGATCCCAACAAGTCTACACCAAAGAAGATGTTTTACATGGCTTGTGGATTCTGTAGATGGACTACCAGAGATGTAGGAATTGCTGATAAACCTGCTGGTACTTTCAGTTTAAAAAATGTTGCCATGTTTATATTACTGTACAAACTGTGACAGGATAAATTCTCAAAAATGAAATCTTGCATTTTAAGTGTTAATATGTTTACATGTATTTGTTTTTAGCATTAATCCTAAAAAGTAAAAAAAAAATAAAAAAATCTGAACATTTTTTACTGATCAACAATCATGAAAAGTTGACCTGCTTATTTATTTATTGTTTTTCCTACATCCTAATACATGTTCTTGTGGCCTAATTTCAGAGTAGATATCAAACCACACCATATTCAAAAACAAAGGGTATGATGTATCCATTCATGACACAACATCAGTACATGCACAGCAAAACTCACTAAAGCAAAAGGAACAGTGCTTTTATTGTTGTTCTTTGTCTCAAAGTCACAGTGAGGCCTTCAACAATCTGTTAATTTGTTTTATGGTAGAATGAAAGATTTGGAGGAACATTTTAAAACTTGTTTTGTTTAATCAATGATATTACTCTGAAAATCTGGATGTATAATTCTAGCAAATGGGCAATAATAAAATTGAGAATGGAAATGGGGAATGTGTCAAAGAGACAACAATCCAACCATAGAAAAAAAACCAGCAGAAGGTCATCAACAGGTCTTCAATGTAGCTAGAAATTCCTGCAAATATCTAGTTTGAAAGCAATTTTCTCAATATGAAAAAAATGAAATGATACAACTACCAACTGTGCCAGTGTGCATTGTATAAATAAAGTCTGAAAAACAGTACTTTTATGTGTTGGCAATCAATATACTAGTTGTAAATGTGAGTGCTGTATGACCAGTTAATAATATATATACAGATAATATGTTTATGTGAATGACCTTTTTTTTTTGCAGCAAGTGGAAATTGGGAAGACAAAGATAACTCACATCAGAAGAGGGTAGGTAACAATTATTGGGATTGAAATCTAAACTCAGTCATGTTTTACTTTAAAGTAGTCGTTGGACAAAAGTGAGTTCCCAGTCAATAAAAGTCCTACCATTTCAACTAAAATCGATATTTTTAAAAAAAAATATAAGGAAGTAACTGTACATGTATGAGTGATTTTCTAAGTATAGATCACAAAAGATGTAGAAATGTCTGAAGTTTTATTGTTTATTTGGTTATATTATTCATCTACATTTTGATTTTCTGACAAAATGAACACAAAGAAAATTATTTCTTGAAAAGTTAGCTATTATTCTAACCAAATTAAATCGTAAAAATTTGCATTTGTGTTTAACTCATCAGATGATGAAAACAAAACTCAAGAAAATTATGACTAAATAAACAATGAAACTTCAGACATTTTTTTACATCTTTTGGTATCTATATTATAAAAATCCCTCATACAGTTACTTTGTAATATTTTTTGGGAAAAATATCAATTTTGGTTGAAATGATAGGATATTTTTTGAGTGAGAACTCACTTTTGTCCCATGGCTGCACAAGAAAAACAGCAGGAAAAGGTCAGTTCCTTTGCTTTTTGTGTTTTTTTCTGAGTATCTACTGATTTTTTGTCATGGATGGATATCTCATACATATCTTTTCTTTTATATTTTCTATTTTGAAATGTTAGTGTGTTCTTGTCCTGAATATCACTAGTAACCCGAATTTAACTTGATCGGACAAAAACGTGTTAACGCTATTTAAATGAGATTGATCGTTATTTGATACAGATTGACAAAAATTAAAAATTATATTTAATTCAATTCAATTCTTATCAATTCATTTTAACGCCAGTCAAATAGATTTCTCTGCGGTGAATCAATTGAAATCAAGTTGCTGGTTAGTTACGTTAAACTTATAGGCCACGCCCCCGTTAAACTATTTCAAACATGCATTAATTCGTTTTAAACATAGATGAGACCCGGCCTTTTTACAGGTAAACCACTCAAGCAAAACGACCTCGATGTATCTATCGTTTTTTGTTTCAAACTTTAAATGCGTACAGTCTTAGTAAAGTCACATGCTTCACAATTTAAACAAACGAATGAATAATACACGTGACATGTTCATATATAAGGTATTAATATAAAAACATTAAAATATATATGCACACGCGGTTTAAAAATGCAAAACTTGTGAATCTGTTGAAAATAAAATAAATAGATATATGACATGACTTTAATTTGCTCAAATGCACAAGTTCTTTTTCGCATATATACATGCGTTTCAAAAATTGCCAAGTTCTATGAAAACTCGTGGCATGTAAGTTACGTGTGGTCCTTTGCAATTATTTACGAAACTTTATGTATTCCTATATATTTACCGTTTCTCTTTTTTCTGTTTTACTATATTAATTCTTTATTCCGTAAGAAAATATACAGTTCATAGGAACAAATACATACACAGATGATACAGTTTACTATATTTTCCTCGTATTTAAATGTAGACACGGAAAACTACACAGAAATTATTTATTGTGAACATAATTTAAATCGATGTATTTCATATTTTCGGTCTTGACTGTAAAAAGTGCTTAAGTCCATTATTAGTAAAATACAGATATAAAAAATAACTCTTCCTTTTTAATATTTCTTTATTTTAGAGGTAAGCTTCTGGCCAAGTTTCACTTATTCTGTCGCAAATCATTTACTTCAATAATCAATCGATTGTATTCTGAAAGAATTTGATTTGTTCTCTGTAGGAATACATGAAATATTTCTCACTGAACGTTATGTTTACAATCGATGATCAAATACAAATCTACAGTATTTATATGCAAGAGACTTAATAATATATTTTTTTATTATTATTCTTCACATATTTGAAGGATCGAAATAATCAGGTCTACAAATGGATGTTATTTAAAGACTTGAAATTTTACAATTATCACATGCATCCATGAAATTTTTATCGACGCACCAAACTTTTCCCTTTCATCGTGCATAGCTAATTTCCGATTCACTTAGGTTTCTAACGATCTTCTTACTTGTTCGTTACATTCTAAAATTAAAATTCTACACAAATTGCAGAAACTTTTATTCTCCGGCTAGACTGCGTAAAAGATAAATATTGCTTTGTTTGTGTATACACAATGTTTTGAAGGCCTATATCCAGTTTGGCTAAAAAAATAATAATTTGCGCCACAAGTTAATTACGCGAATTCATTTTTTGCATCCCTTTATCATAAAAACTGCAACATTCATTTGCGCCAATAAAACAATCATTTAATTGCGCAAATATTATAGACATGTTTTTAAAATGTTTCTTCTTAGTGCACTGATGAGGTCCTTTTCGGTATTTACACGTAGGTTCAGAAATCGCAAACTGAAAGGGCCTCCTTAGTGCACTTAGACTGACAAAAAAGTGCACTATGGACCTGATGGAAAGATAGAATAGATACAAAAATATGGCATACGGAAGGAGAAGAACATAATTTCTAATTTTAGTAATTATAAAGTTATTACAGTTGAAGTAAGTATTCTAATGTTACATGTACGTGTAAATAGGTTAATAGTTTCGAGGTAAATATGACAAAAATAAGAAAATTGAGATTGGAAATTGGGAATGTGTCAAGTTCCATTTATTGTCGCAATTAATATTATAAAAAAGAAGAGATAAGCGCTATTCAAACCTTTACAATATGACAAATTACACCTAACCGTTTTCAGTAAATTCTTCGCCCGGGGATATACACCTGCCAGTAATCCACCTTCAGTAACTTTACAATACCCAGCCGTGTTATTTCCGTATATTGTACATGTAGATAGCACGCGTGATACATGTATATACACCAGAAATACCCATTCAAGTGATTTTTTAATATCAGAAGAACTCCATATCGGGTACATAAACATAAAATTACAATAATATGAAAAAAAAAATGATGTTTTAGTAAATGCACCTAGATATGTATTTGTAAACTTAATATGTTAATTCGTTATTTCATGTATCTTTTTCTTTTTGCTTCAATTACTTTTATGTATCTTATTGACTTATTCCTAAATCGAAAAAACGCACAAATCTGAATAGAATCATATGGCATTGAACATGTTGAATGATTTCTCTAACTCAAAACTAGTTATACATGTACATGTAAATGCCTCTGAAATTATATTTTTCTCGTTGGGTTGCTTGTCCTTAAGTTGACGTTTACGCTATATTCTTATGTTCGGTATTTGTGAAAACCGCTCATCTATCAATTTTACAAGAAATATAATACCTGTAAGTCATGAACATTGAAGTTTAACTTGCTATCATTTTTTCGTATACGCAAAAACATAAAATAAAATGAAACACTTTATAGCGGTTTGAATTATGCAGTGCATTTTGAAAAAACGGTTATTTTTGTTTCATACTTTTTCTGTTCCTTTTCTTTATTATTAGGACACGTGTTACTGGTTAATATAGAATAAAATTAACGGTACCAATTGTCTTGCACCAGATGCGCATTTCGAAAATACATGTCTCTTCAAATGATGCTCGAGGCCAAAATATATGAAATCAAAACTAATATAAAAGACGTTCAAAAGAGCTATAATCTAAAAGGACCAAAAAGTATGGCCAAATCCGTGAAAGGAATACTAGTGAACCATGAATAATCCCAAACAACAAATTTTTGATTGGTTTGTCACACTTGCTTATACTATCAATATTATGTATTGTTTTCGGCTGAGACTACTACATGTATAAAAGTTAAAGTAGCCTCAGATTTGGCAATATTGAAACAAATTGAATGTTCTTAGTAATTTGAATTGCTTCTTCAGTTATTTATTATATATATACGGAAAAACAAGGTGGATATTTAATCATCGGCTCTCGTGAAGTTTTCTTGTAGGTTAAAAGAAGGCGGGCAGTATACCTCTAAGTGATAAAACTTCAAGATTGGTATTCTTTAAATTGTATAACTGTCTTAGTCTGGCTTTCTCCTCAATTTTTAGATTATTTTGAGAATGACGAGTTTATGCCAGATCTGTTATCATTTGTTAAATCAAAGACATGTAGTAGAAATATTCTTTTTTAGACCAAAAAACTACCATACGATATTCTACATGAACGGTGAATTAAATTATTGACAAGCATACCACATCTTCTTATATTCATTCGTTATTTGATAAAGATCTTCATCAAGCCTAAATAAATAAATGATTTTGAAGATGAACTTATTGATAACTATACAGATTGTAGTGTGTTATCGATCTAGGTGTTCTCGTTGAGGTCCGCGTTCTAAATCCAAAGCATTTCATTGGTTAGTAGATTTGCAATCTTTCAATCCAAGGTGTTCTCAATGGGGTCCGCGTTCATGTTTCAATAAGATAAACTATATTGTAATTTTCTACTCCTAGTTAACAAAATAGAATTTGAGCTGTTTTATAAGTATACATGATGGTGCCTCGTTTTTAAGGGATTGGAATTATTTAAAATAAATTTATCTATTCATCCATAAAAAAAATTTTGGGTTAATATACACTATAATTTCACTTTTTTTAAAATGACAACTTATAATAACCGGTATATTTGCAAATATTGACACCTGTGCGTTTGGATTAGCATAAAAATGTTCCTGTATTTTTATAAGAAATACTTTATAACACAATCTTGGACTTGTACAAGTATATATATGCATCTATAAGTCCAATACATATATGTACATGTATACGCTACATTGAAGACCCGTATATAATAGAGGCTTTCCTCTGTTGTCTGCGCTTTAGTCGGATTTTTGTCTCCTTTACACATTCCACATGCATTTCCATTCTCATTTTTTGTTATATACGACGATATATTGTTCCTGTTTAAAATACCATGTACATGATCATATATGAGGCTATGAAAGTAAATAAATGGAAATAAAGATAATAATGGGATAAGCACTTTAAATAACAGAATAAAGAGATGAGAATATAAAGAATAGAATAAATGATTCATGGTTGCTTAACGCCCAGTTACAAATGTTACACTCTACCCCTTCATCTTTTTGTCCATGTGATGAGTAAAGCCTATTTAAACCAGTGACGTATATTATATAACGTCCTTGATTTAAACTGATTCTTATAGTTAGTTATTATGTTGTACATGTACTGTTATATCACTGACTGAGACTAGGTGAGGGTAGGGAGCCCGCTAACAATTTTAACCCCGCCACATTATTTATGTATGTGCCTGTTCCTAGTCAGGAGCCTGCAATTCAGTAGTTGTCGTTTGTTTATGTGTTACATATTTATTTTTCGTTCTTTTTTTTTTGTTTGATTTATAAATAAGGCGGTTTGTTTTCTTATTTGAATTGCTTTACATTGTCATATCGGGGCCTTGCTCATTGTTGAAGGTCGTACGGTGACCTATATTTGTTAATGTCTCTGTCATTTTGGTCTCTTGTGGACTGTTGTCTAATTGGAAATCATACCACATCTTCTTTTTTATATTCCTGTCCTTTTAATATGCCCATTATAGACATAGCATGCTACATCAAGCTTAACATTTTAATTTATAAATATCAAATAGCGAAAAATGTATATACATGTATATATTTATTCAATAACGACAATGTTGCTGCAATAGGTGCCAAAAACATCAACAATATTTTATTGAAAAGAAACGGCATTTTGTTTCACTTGTTCTTAAAGAAAAAGATGTTTCATTTCATTTGGTATACGGACACTGTAAATTTTGAATGTAAATGAGTAAAAATTTGTTTATATTTATATCTTGTGTCTTATACGGCTCTCATTTATCTTTTTAAAGATTGATGCATGCAATGCAGATGTTTAAATGTTTTGTTTAGTTTTGTGATTCTCATTTTATGCTTGTATGTGGTGAGACTTTAGAATACTAATAATGATGAAATATTGAATCTAAAAATATTCAGAAACTATAATTTTTTCTTAAATTTATACTTGAGTCAGAAAATTAAAACCAGCAGTGTCAAAATTTGTTTTTTTAAGCTGACAAATGTTTTACACTCAGTGGGCATTCAATATCATTGACATACTATATAGCACTAATCGCAATATACATGTACATGTATATATTTTGGACATCTTATCAGTAATCTCTCTATTGAAGATGTTGAAATCTATGTATTATAATTATTCGCTTATTAGGCAAATTCATATTCTACAAAGATATTTTCAATCATTTTAGTTTTGATAAATACCAATACAAATAACATATTTGTCTCAGTCTCCTGTTTGAGGATATTCGATTGATCAAATACAATAAACAAGGTTGTCAGGTAAATGTGGATTACGGATTAAGATGTTAGATGTCAAACTTGAATTAACAAACTGAGGTGAATTTAACCCGAATATGTAGTTTCTCTTCAACAGTGTTTTAATTCCAAGTTTCTTATTTTCATTTCAACTAAATTAATAAGAATGATAGAAAGATTCGGAACTAAAGATAGTCACAATTAAAAATATGTATTTTGAAAAGACAAAAACGCCAGGGGGGTGAGATCTCATAAACATGTTTAACCCCGCCGCATTTTTGCGCCTATCCCAAGTCAGGAGCCTCTGGCCTGTGTTAGTCTTATATTATTTGAATTTTGGTTTCTTGTGTACAATTTGGAAATTAGTATGGCGTTCATTACCACTGGACTATATATATATATAGTATTTATTTGTTTAGGGGCAAGCTGAAGGACGCCTCCGGGTGCGGGAATTTCTCGCAACATTGAAGACCTCAGTGTTGGTGACCTCCTGCTCAGTGTTGATTTTTTTTTCTTTGGTCGGGTTGTTGTCTCTTTGACACATTCCCTATTTCCATTCTTAATTTTACAATGGTACGTTAATTAAGATTTTATCCGAAAAGACGAATTTTTCTAAATGTTCTACAAAAAATTTGTACAACTATTGAATACTGTAAATGTTAAATGCATAAATGTCCAGATCTATATCGAACTTGCTTTGCTTCGTCGAAAGTACGAATATAGAAAAATCACAATCCTTTATTTCGTCTTCGTCAAATAGTGCTTTTGGTTTCTTTTTATTATTACATACTAGTATAAATGAATACACTGCAAGTTATTCCTATGTAATCTCATTTAGATATTTAGTAGTTTAAACAAATTTTATTGGTCAAACAAATGGATTAGATATTAAGTGCATGCAAAGTAAATTTTAAAGATGAAAATCGTATTAGTTCGATAATGCTTCAAACTAAATATAAACTGAAAATACATGTATAACTGCCATATTCCGAATCCTCGACATTCATTTGTGTAAATGAAGAAAAGATAACAATGATTGGTATCTGTGTGATTTGAATCTACGTCTCAATCACGCTTCATAAAGATATTACGGAATATTCAAGATTTCCAACTTTTCTTGAATATGATTGCCAATGGAATAAACCATGCAGCAGATTTCGAAATAACCCTATAATTTGTGTGTGAACTATGACAGCTTAAGCCGTAATTCTGCTGTAGTGTACGTCGATTATTTCTGTTACATGAAGGCGTATGGCAACCATACTACCAATACAACCCTTTTTTGTGCATTGTACGCTCAGGGACGTACATCTTACTATTTTACATGGATTGGTAGAAAATGTTACTTTTCAGCTGTAGTCCATTTGACATCAAAGTATCATACAAGTACGGAGGCTAGGGTTTATAATTCGGCTAGTCTGAATGACTTCGTGCAATATCCCCGTTCCCTATTCATTTATAGTTTAAACATACATAATTAAAATTTTGCAGTTTGCATATAAATATGATATTTAAATTTCGTATGGCTTAGTACAACCTGCAACACATTTTATTTGATGTCACCAATGGTAAACATGTAAAATGAAACAATAACTTACTATTATAAGTTATATGGTTCGCTACTGACCCCCTACGAATCCATAGAGGGTTAGTAAAATCCATAGTGGTCGAGGCCGGAGGCCGAATCCCCTATTTATTTTATTCACCCTCTATGGATCCGTAGGGGGTCAATAATTAACCGTATAACGAATTTATTGGACGCTGGACCTTTTCTGTGGCGTTTTGTTGAAAAATAAACATATGAAACTTACTTACCTCATACTGTCTCATTGGGGGTCACCACGTGACGGCGTTTAACCAATCACAACGTGATAATTCATCTGTGGTCCGATAAAATACTATTATAAACTTTTGTTGTATGTTTATATACAAACCAAAATCACTACTAGACTAGGTGTTGACACGCTCAAATTAACAAAATTGTGTTTCAAAGAACCAATGCACCAAATTGATTTTATAGGATTTAGTTTAATATTAAAACCTGTTCAAGGAATCGTTATTAAAAAATTATTAAAAAATAAATGTAGGACAAATTCGGCTTACAACACGAAAATTGTTCAAAGTGTAGTACCAAGCATGTGACAAATGGACCGGGTATGTAACAGAGGTGTCGGAATAACTGATGGATTGGTGGAAAGTTACTGTTTGTTCAACGATCAGTGACAAGTATCTCGTGTGCATATTGCAATACCAAATTAAACTAAGTTGGGCAGACGACAAAAGCGAAATTGTGACAAACTCTATTTCCAAGTGTTATTTAGGAAGTCAAACATGCATATGGAAAGTTAATTTTACTATCATTTTTTTAACAAAATAAAAAGATCACTATTATTTATTGAACAAAATAAGAAGATCAAAACCGCTAAAAGAAATTAAACCCGATGAATGACACTCCTTGTTGTTGGATTTGGGTTTGGCTGACCCTATTTTATTAGGGGGGAGGGGGATTAATTGACCCTAAAAAATAACAACAATGCAGGCTTATAATAATTTGAAGCATTTTTGAAGCATTCAAATATAATGAACGTATTATATTTGCGAATACAAAAAAAAAGCAGAAAAATGTATAGTGTGTTTATTGAAAAAGTAAATCAGAATGCGTACAGATGTCTCTACTTATAACAGTCACATATCATTTATAGAAATAAGAATCAGCGATTTATCATTCATGCAATAATATTTTGTCGAAAGAGATCGAGATGACCTTATCAGTATTCAAATTATCGGACACTTATTTTTTTCCGGAACATGTTATAGTTAATATTGGAGCCATTAAATACATGCATTATATCTTGGCAAAGTCCGAGATGATATTCTCTGTAAATATGCTTCCTTCATTTAAAGTCTTGTTTTTCTTAAACACTTTACATCGTTTATCGGAGGCAGTGCCGAAAATAATCTTTCAAAAAGTTGTAACCTTTAGAACATGTATTTCAGATAATTTGACCACATGACAAGAAATTATACAATAAACATTGGTCACGCACGATAGATTCTGATATAAGACACGTACCGTTACAATGCCCAGTTTACACGCATCAGCACACACAGGTTTGTCGAATAGGCAAGTTGATTGGCGGAATTTACCAAAATCCACGCCTACCTTTAACTTTTATCCAATCAAACGCCTTTGACATAAACATATATAATACATGGATAACATAACAGAGATTTTGAAAAAAGTTGAGACTCTAAATTATAACTTAAAAGTATAAATTAATGCTCGTAATGCATTTTCGCAATTTACAATAAATTTTATACATACTTTCACCTATCTAGTGAGGAACAAATACAAATTAAAAAAATTACAACTATTTCGAATTATAATGCACAGCAAGGACGTATATTAGTTATCCGTCCTTGTGAACAGTTTGTGATAAATGGGTGTCAAAATGTATTAAACAAAAACCCAAAGACCAGTTTCAAGAAGAATTCTTTGCTTTTATTGCAGAATCGCATAAATCATAATGTTGTCGTATTTTCAAAAAGAATTATCAATTTGAAAACTACTTCACTTTTTACCTTTCTAAATTCGCATATTACACAGATATAGATGTGGTAGTTGCCGATTGAGTCTAGAAGGTGTCAGGATTTACACAGAGAAGACAGAATATGTCGTCTCTGTGACACAAACAACATTGATGACGAGTACCATTACATTATGAATTGTAGAACATTTAAACTATAGAAAAAGAAGGAAATGTTTAAGGAACGAATGTTAGTCAAACCCTCATATCTTTAAAGCTGATCAACAGTTAAACTCATCAAATATTGTTATATTAGAAAAACTAGGTAAAAGTTATAGATGTGAAAGTCAGTCCTCCAAGTTAATTTAGCTGTATCGTGTACACATGCATGTAATAAGTTTACCTGATAGTTATGTTTATGTATGTTCTTGATAACTAGTAATTGAAGTTTTATGAGAAATTAAGTATTCGTATTCCTTTAAACCATAAATAACAGTACACGAAGACAGCCTACGGGTAAAGTACAAGTGAATATATCAGAAAGATTATATGTAATCCTCATCCGTACGCGTCCTTGTAAATGCAAAACTCTGGATTTTCTTTGATAATTACCTGAGGGGTTATAAAAGATCTAGAAAAGACTTCCAAAGGTTTTTGCCAAAAATGAATTGAAATAAAAGATTTTTGTGTAGACGAGTTACAACATTGCATAAGCATGATTAGGAAATTTAAACAAAAAATGTACGTGCACATCTTTCTAGTGGCGAAAAACACGCATATCGAGTTACGTAGACGAAACAGAATAAGTACATTCATAATAATTATGATTTAAATTTACGAAATTATAAGGTTATAATTAGAAAACAATCCAAAACACGATTCGTCATTCCCCATGTATATAGATTAAAACAGAAATATAATTTTAATTCTTAATTAAATTCTGAAATTCAAAAGACATGTTTCTGATATATACTTGACAGTTCAGCGAACACTATTACATAAAATGCACGATGATATTGACCGAAAACAAAGGTGAAAGATTCAAATTGTAAAATCAGCCGCTGAACGGTAGAATTTCTATCAATCATTCAACGATATAAAAAAGACTTTTGAGTGTGAAAGTATGATAGAAATACTTTTAATTTATTGAAATGCCTGTTAAATTGTTCCAGTCATTGGTTACTAGTGATTGTCAGTCCATTTCGATATTTCATAGCACTTTTACAAATTCTGAAAAAAAAGAAGAAAAAACTAATATTCCCATGGGAAAAATATATCTTCCCATGAGATAAAAATTGTCCCGCACAGTGTTCAACTTCCACAAAAGGGAGTCTAACCAACAAATTAAATTATTCATTCACTTATGGTCTTCAAAAATAACGATTGCGGACAGGAAGACTTCAAACGTAATAGTGTGAACCAGCTGTCAGAAACGTAAGTACTCTCAGATCCTTTCTTGTTAGTGTCGTTTTGTTGTTCTGATAAACAAGTGATTCTTTCATTGTTGAAGACCCACTAGCGACTATAAAGGTGAACAGGAATAAAAACGCTAACCATTGATAATTTGTATTTTTGTTAAGTTCTGACTTTTGTGTTCGATTAGGTTCCGTGTACGTTTACTCCAAATTCCTTTATTTTCTATAAAGGCGTCTGTCTTGACAGTAAGTTGACACGACTTAAAACAAGTTTAACCCTTAAATGTAAGACACCAGATGGAAATACTCACACAGGAGAGCCAGTTTTGTATTTCTTTAATGTTAGAGTTCAATTATTCATGGAGAAACGACTATATGTTTTCTGTATTCAGCATAGAATCATATCTTCTAAATTATAATTTTCCGCACAATGTCTGGATATTGGTGGACATGCATCATTGCGAAACCAGACATTTACAAATGAAAATTAACACTTAGACTATAGCTATTTAGTAGGAAAGTAAATGAACAAAAGATAAGTAATTCAGAAACATGCATGGATCACGCAAAATTATGCAGGGGGGACACCGGAGTAATGGGAGTTTGCTTCTTGCAAGACATTCGCCGTGAAAACAATTTGATATGACGACAAGCCTTTGTTTCAACTTTGTTTTAAAATTTCAAACATGAGGCTGTTACGGCCCTGGTCAATGTTCTTAAGTAACACATATTTTCCTTTCATTTTGTTGTTAGCTTTCTGAAATATTTTTTTTAAATATTATAGACTATTATGATTCTTTTTTTTCAATTTCAGTTAAACACTATTTCTGATTTGCTTTTTTATAAATTTTAACATGTTTAAATGTCTTTTTCATTTTCTTCGTCTTTTTGAAACCCTGGTTTTGTATTACCACTGACCAGTTCAGTAAAGAAACAGCTGCTTCAGGTTTGCATAAATGTGTTTGTAACCAATCTAACATGCTTTTATTTCCTTATTTTTTATTCCGTGTCTATAGATAGTCTTGATCGGGCAGGCAAGATTTATTTTGTCTGTTGGTTGCTTGGCTAGCGTAAGCTAATCGATTTACCTCACATTTTGAAGTTGGATGGAGATTGTTTTTAAATAAATGCCGTACCTTTCTACTTTGGTTTCCTGTCGGATTTTTCTCAATTTTAAATTGGGAAGTTTTATCATTTGTTTTGCATAATTATTATTTTTGACTTGCAAATGAACGATTTATAAATCTAGTCCCATGTGTGCTAGCGAAATGTCTTTAGTGTAATCTCGGAGTGTAATTTTTATTTCAACTTTTATGTTTGCATCAGGACGACCTAAAACACTAAAACTTTCTTTTTTTTAAGAATGACATTCGTTACTTCAAACAGAAATCGCTTTTATCTTTTATTTTATTTTGCAGTAAAAGACCGGTTTCTTAAAAAAAACTTTCATACAATCGACTGAACGAAGTATAAGCTTCGGGAAGGTCAAGGATTATAACATATTTTTCGTAATTCTTAAAAAAATCGAATAATGGTCGGATTGAAGCTTTAAATACCTACCAAAAAATCTCATTGAGCGAAAAGACTTTCATTTTAGTAATCTCTGGTGTATTAATGATGGCTTGGTTTGACATGTTTGAAGCGATAACAGACGAACTATGCTTACTAGTGCTGCATAAAAAAAAATGAGGATATGGTTTGTCCTTTATGAATCTATATTACAAATTGGACTTCAATAAGGATAATTTTTGTCTCATAGAAAAATCGGTAGATTTTACTGATAATTTATTTTTCGACTTTTATCGGATATAATAGTTATTTAAAAAAATACAAACTGGATAATTTTTTATTAAAGTTTCGTATGCATCATAAATCAAGCTCCGGCAACTTTTGAATTGTTCTAATATAAATAGTAATGATTTTCATCGGAGAAAAAGATAGATATTTTTGTTGTGGTTGGAAGAATCGTAAAAGTGTTATTTTTCTTAATTCTGTTTGTTTAATCGGACATCGTAGAGTCTTAATTTGATTTCTTTTTGCCGAACTGGACTTCATATTGTGTATTGAATTGAAACATGAACGCGAACCTCCTTGAGAACACCTGGATTGAAAGTTTGCAAACGTTCCGACAAATGAAATTCATTTTGATATGTAACGAGAACTTCAACGAGAGCACCTAAATGAAAGAGTTTATCTATACTACAATCAGTTTTAACTTAGAAATTTCCGCTCAAATATATAGGAAATAAAATTATATGAAAGCAACAATGCAGAATGTTTCTTTTCCATTTTTTTAACAATGTTTATGTTTATTTCAATTTGGTAAGTAGACTTATATTCAATGCCAAAGTAAATATATGTTTTCTTTTAAAACATTCAAAACCGTGAGAGTATGCCGACAAATATCCAGTCAAGGTCGTTAAACTTAAATCAACTTATCCATCTTTATCGCAGACTAAAATTTATCTCATATAAACAGAATACATGTTCATTTATTACAAGTACGTCAGGGTGCATGACAGCACAATAATCTTTTTACAGAATATTTTTGTTTGATATTTGCTTCTCTTCCACAATTAACGCCCGATTTGGCCAGTGACCGGTATTACAATTTAACACAGTTTTAAAAGTTCAGTGGGCTGCTACTTCATTTAGAATTTTGAGCATGACTTTCTGTTTATCATATTCAACATACGTCAACATTATCTTCGTCAATTTTATTATTCAACAAAACCTTGTTTTTCATTACAAGCTTTACCATATATCAATATACAGCAAGAGAATGAATATGTGTTGCTTACCGGAAATATAAGATACCTCGATTTAAATTTTGCACACAATAAATAATTTCTGTGTAGTTTTCCGTGTCTACATTTGATTTACGAATACAATATAGTAAAACAGAAAAAAGAGAAACGGTAAATATACAGGCATACATAAAGTTTCGTAAATAGTTGCAAAGGACCACACGTTACTAACATGACATGAGGTTTCATAGCATTCGACAATTTTTGAAACTCATGTATATATGCGAAAAAGAACTAGTGCATTTGAGCAAATTAAAATCATGTCATATATCTAACTATTTATTTTCAACAGATTCACAAGTTTTGCATTTTTAAACCGCGCGTGTGCATATATATTTTTATGTTTTTATTTTAATTCCTTATATATGAACATGTTACGTTTATTATTCATTCGTTTGTTTAAATAGTGAAGCATGTGACTTTACTAAGACTGTACGCATTTAAAGTTTGAAACAAAAAACGATAGATACATCGAGGTCGTTTTGCTTGAGTGATTTACCTGTAAAAAGGCCGGGTCTCATCTATGTTTAAAACGAATTAATGCATGTTTGAAATAGTTTAACGGGGGCGTGGCCTATTAGTTTAACGTAACTAACCAGCAACTTGATTTCAATTGATTCACCGCAGAGAAATCTATTTGACTGGCGTTAAAATGAATTGATATGAATTGAAATGAATTAAATATAATTTTTAATTTTTGTCAATCTTTATCAAATAACGTTCAATCTCATTTAAATAGCGTTAACACGTTTTTGTCCGATCAAGTTAAATTCGGGTTACTAGTGTATGCAGTGTCTAAAAGACAAGGACGTGAATCTTAACTTTTTCTACCTTTTCAGTTCCGTTATATATGTTTGATATCATTTTATCTGCTGTTGTTTTTTTCTATGGTCCGGTTGTTGTCTCTTTGACACATTCCCCATTTCCATTCTCAATTTTATTATGACTTTCTATTGGATAGCATTTATTTTGAAACAGATTATCAAACATCCATAAATTTGATTGATAGATTTTTTCAATCTGTTAAAATGATGGTTCAGGAAATGTTTAAATATTTTTTTTGCAATTACATAATGCATGGTCTACAGAAAATTGTATGGCTACTTAACATAAAGCATACATGAAATTTACATAATTTTCAGTGAAAAAGTTAGACATTTAATTTTATTTTTTTATTTTTAGATATTATCCTTATTAGAGACCTACCAACAAATTGCACAGAAGGAAAAAGCTGAAAAGGAAAGAAAGAAATATGTTAGAAGGAGGAGTTATCTTACTTATGCTGTAAGTTAGTGAAATTGACAATACGAAATGTTATTCCCATGTTATTCCCATGTTATCATAGATTATGGATGATCAGAGGAGGATTTAGGAGGGTGTCCCCCTTTTTCGGAAAAAAATTGGTTGCTTATATAGGGAATCCCTGAAGCGTGACTGGAGTGGGGCCCCCTCTTAGGTCAGTCAGAGGGCCCCCCCTGATGAAAAATTCTGGACCCGCCACTGTTGATCATCTCATTGAGATTGATTTTCTCGCTAGAATGGCAAAAGTAAGAAAAGCAATCGAGTTGAGATGACCAATGATAATCTGTTTATCTCTATACAATCTATGACAATGTTGTTAATTTCATTGACACATGCACATGCTACCTTAATTTCTAGCAATAATTTTTCATATCACTCTACTGTGCTGAGAAAGGAAATCATCAGTCTGTCAGATCAAAGAAATTTTGCATTAAATAGCGTTAAAGATATTTAGAAATGTTACAGGGATGTATCATTTGAGTCAGGTTTTAGCTAGGAAAGAGGATGAAGTCCTTATTGTTTTCATTCAACTTTTTGGTAATCAGATCTTTCAATATGGTTTTCCCAAGCACAAATTCTGTATAAAAAAAAAGATGTGATTCAGTAGAAAATTGATTTTTCTTTTTATTGGTTTTTGTACCCTTATAAATGTCCACATATTATTTTCAGTTTTACATTTCAGTCTGCAGTACAATTTAAACTTTCTTGCTTAAAATTAATAACTTTTAGATACATGTAAGGCTATAAAAAGTATTATGCATGTTTGACTGTGAGGAGGTTGAAAAATGAACTTATCAAACAAATAACTTTGTCTATAGTGACTTATGTCATGTATGTATAGCAAGATAAAATGACAGGCTCTAATCAATCTGATATTGAACAAAAAAAAAAATGTACTTTACTTTACACGCTAAACAACTGTTTTAAACTAAGAAATAAAACCTGTATTATACTGTACAGATTTACTTATTCAATTCACATATTCAAATTCTGAATTTCAGATTTTATTTTGAGTCCAATTTCAAGACGAGAATAAAGAGTAATTATTGTACTATAAAATTATTATTTTTTATTCAGGCTGGCATGGATAAATATGGAATGGTTTCTGTAGCAGCAAAGAGGAAAGGATTGTTGGCATCTCCTAGTACTGGTGGGTAAGTACCTTACCATTAAAATAGAAAAAGGGATACTTTATGTCTATAAGTGGCCAGGTCAAGGTCATAGTCTTACCTACATCAGTCGTTAACTCATTAGAATTTTATTTTTGTTTCCCAGTTAATTTTCATTCATGCAATTGAAGAGGAAGAATGTTGAATGAATGATTCTGTTTAATAGGCTACTTAAGGTGGTACCCAACACTTTCACTAAAATTAATTTGGCTCGTTTAATTTTCATAAAATTTTGTCATAGTATTTACTTTGACCCTTTAACAAAAATATAAAAATATAAAAAAATTTGAACCAACCGTTTTGGCAGAAAAATTACACTGGTTATATAGCAGTTTGACAAAGACTAGTTTTTATCATTGAGAAGCTTAATATTCCTTGTACAACACAACGTCATTAAAACGTTTAGCTGACTTTACAGAGTTATCTCCCTGTAGTGTTAGGTACCACCTTAAATAGAAAGGTAAATTTCATTTACTATTATTTTGATTTTTGGCGAGATATCAACATTCACTTTGCCTCATTAAAACTCAACAGAAATAAATACAGGTTCTGATATGCTTAATTCAAGTATCAAATTTGTCTGTACTTGTATTTAATCTTGATTTAAACCTCATGTTATATTGTTTGTTGTGGAAACAGATTAAAAGTCATTATATTTGCTTTTTATTTTAGGTCGAAAGATGAAGACACTATTATCTCCCCTGTGGAACCAGCTGAAACGGTTACAACCTTTGTACCATTGAAAGACGAGATATTTACACAGGAGTTACATTTAGAAAATAGTATGTTTAAATTGAATTACAAGTAATTAGACCCTCTTACGTTAAGTGAGTTCAGAAAAAAATAATTAGAAGATAGAATTATCTCCCTTCAACCATACTTCTAGGGTTATAATTTGGGACAGGTTAAAATTGATAATACAAATGATCTTTATAGGAAATGAGAAAAGCAAATCAATCTCTTATATTTTAGAACAAGTAACTTTAAGTCCTGAATTATTCTCTTTTGACCAACAATATAATGTTGCCTTTTCACCACACAGCTGCAGTTTTATACTGTAATAAATAAGGCTTTTATGATCAAACACATGTTTTGGTATAGAAACATGAGTCAACAAAAATTGTTAAAATGTACCAAGATTGTTAACGATGAACACCAATTTATATGCTGGGAATTTATTATAAAAATATTTTACATAAATTTCTTTTAAAAGAAACATGCGAATGAATTGTTTTTAGAAAAAAAAATAGTATTTCTTAAAAAAACAAGTTTTCTATATTCAACTCAATAAAGATTGCAATTAGGTTTTTTTTTCCCCTAAAAAAACATCTATAAATTTGACATAAATCATTAGAATGGTTCAATATTTAATGATGTGAAAATTTCTTTTTCAGATATCTGATTGGTTTTCCATATTTCATTTTGGAATTTACTGAATTTACATTTCCAGAGTTCCAGCCTTTTGAGATGACTGTATTAGTTTTCTAACATTTCTTTTCTTATATTTAACAGTGGCTGGTATGAGTCAGAGACTTGCCCCTCCAGAGTTCCAGCCTTGTGAGATGACTGTATTAGTATTCTAACAGTTCTTGTCTTTTATTTAACAGTGGCTGGTATGAGTCAGAGACATGCCCCTCCAGAGTTCCAGCCTTGTGAGATGACTGTATTAGTATTCTAACAGTTCTTGTCTTTTATTTAACAGTGGCTGGTATGAGTCAGAGACATGCCCCTCCAGAGTTCCAGCCTTGTGAGATGACTGTATTAGTATTCTAATATTTCTTGTCTTTTATTTTCCAGTGGCTGGTATGAGTCAGAGACATGCTCCTCCAGAGTTCCAGCCTTGTGAGATGACTGTATTAGTTATAGAATTCTAACATTTCTTGTCTTTTATTTTCCAGTGGCTGGTATGAGTCAGAGACATGCTCCTCCAGAGTTCCAGCCTTGTGAGATGACTGTATAAGTTATAGAATTCTTACATTTCTTGTCTTTTATTTAACAGTGGCTGGTATGAGTCAGAGACATGCCCCTCCAGAGTTCCAGCCTTGTGAGATGACTGTATTAGTATTCTAACATTTCTTGTCTTTTATTTAACAGTGGCTGGTATGAGTCAGAGACATGCCCCTCCAGAGTTCCAGCCTTGTGAGATGACTGTATTAGTATTCTAATATTTCTTGTCTTTTATTTAACAGTGGCTGGTATGAGTCAGAGACATGCCCCTCCAGAGTTCCAGCCTTGTGAGATGACTGTATTAGTATTCTAACATTTCTTGTCTTTTATTTAACAGTGGCTGGTATGAGTCAGAGACATGCTCCTCCAGAGTTCCAGCCTTGTGAGATGACTTTATTAGTATTCTAACATTTCTTGTCTTTTATTTAACAGTGGCTGGTATGAGTCAGAGACATGCTCCTCCAGAGTTCCAGCCTTGTGAGATGACAGATTTACACCCTCTTCATAAACATTTGCTAATAAGGAGATCACTTAGATGTAAAGTATGTAAAACATTGATGATATCTTTGTCTTTTAGCAATTGGTTGTAATATTTTCCCAATTTTTATACGCTCGTCTTTTAGACAGGACGTATTATGGTATACTGTTATCGGTCTGTCGTCCACACTTCGGACAATAAATTTGATCTGAATTTGGTAAGTTGTTAATAGCATATTGTTGATTCATTTATTTTCAAGGGTAACAATTTTCATGGATGAAAGAAACAGAAAAACAAAGGATATGTGGTATCTATCCATGACATAAAATCAGCACATGGACAACACCAAAAAAACACTCAAGCAAAGGAACAGTCCTTTTATTGCTGTTTTTTATCTCAAGAAAATTATTTTTTTTGTTAAATTTTTTCAAAATTGGGGGTTCATCTGTACCCCTGAATTCCATGAAAATTGATATCCCACAAATAATAATGAATCACAATATGTACTGAACTGTAGTAATAAAGTACTCAGTAAATAAGTGTAAAAATTACTTCATTACCAAACTCTCTTATCCATAACAACAAAATGTATTAAGGAAGGGAGTTGTCTCCATGATGTCAGATTAGTATTATTTTCTTTTTCCAGTATAAGAGTATAAATAATGAATGAAATTATAATCTTTATATATTTTAATGCTGACAAACAAGAATTGTTTTTCCCGATTAAGTATGAACTTACAAGAATAGAATGGACATATTTTATCTTATAATTTTCGAATTTATATAATATTTAGGACATGTATAATATAAAAAAGAAGATGAGGTATGATTGCCAATGAGACAACTATCCACAAAAGACCAAAATGACACAAACATTAACAATTATAGGTCACCGTACGGCTTTCAACAATGAGCAAAGCCCATACAGCATATAGTCAGCTATAAAAGGCCCAGATAAGACAATGTAAAACAATTCAAGCGAGAAAACTAACAGCCTTATTTATGTAAAAAAATGAACGAAAAACAAATATGTAACACATAAACAAACGACAACCACTGAATTACAGGCTCCTGACTTGGGACATGTACATACATAAATAATGTGGCGGAGTATTTCAATATTTATCTTTGTTATTACAGAAAAGAGCAAGCCCATTTGACCTATACTTATCTTTTACAGCAATGTGAACACAACCTTAGCAAGCCAGAGTTTAACCCGATATCCATTAAGTTTAAGATTCAGTTGATTGCCATGTAAGTATTGTTTTACAAATCAGTTTTCTCTTTAGCTTACTTCAGTGATCTTTAAATTGTTATATCTTAAACATTGATTTTTTTTTATTGTTTTTCGCTGGAATAAAGAGATTCTTTTCACAAAAAATCGTAAAATTTATTAATGATTTTATTTTAATGCTGGCAGCAAAAAAAAATAAAAGGTACCAATGGGGCAATATATCTTTTGGATAAAAATTTTCCATACAATTATGTCTTATGTATTTAAATGAAGTCTCTTATTAGAGAAACCTTATCATTTTAGGAGCCATATACCAGAAATAAGGATATTTACATCCCCTGAGCTGAATTTTGATAAGGTATGTAATCAGTAGAAACATAGAAGCTATGATTGTATACTGCCACAGCTGTTTCTAGAAAATTTGTTTTATCAGCAGTTTGAACATTTTCCCTTTGATCTTACTGTCCAATATGAGGGGTGGCAGGACTTTTTTCGGGACATTGTGATTGGGTGTTTTTAAGCTCCAGATTTCAGGATCCAGGAATTCTTTTTTCAAATTTTGGGATGTCAGGATTTAAATTTCATTAAATTCAGGACTCATGATTTCATGTTTTTAATTTGGGATTTCAGGATCAGCACCCCTCTCAGCCCCCCTCTAATATTGTTACGATCATGGACATGACTTAATACTCAAAGATATTATATAAATAACACATAGCTTAGAGGGTGAAAGAGCAGATTTTTACCACGAGAAAACATTGTTAACCGTGGCGAAGCCATGGTTGACAATAATTTTCGAGGAGTACCAATCTGCTCTATCACCCTCTCAGCCATGTGTTATTTAATTTATTATACTGAAAATCCTATTATTATTGTCTTTTATAGATTAATTTTATTTTAAAAGTATTTTTTATGACGTCACATACATAAACAACGTTACGGGTATAAGATGTTTTATTTATTTTATTTTGACATTCAAATAATAAAAGGTAGAAATTAAGCATTGAATTTAATTACTTGATGAAACGTTGACTGAACAGGGAACCGCCTTTCAACTGGTTCCTTTTCACCACATTAGATCATCAGGAAACGTTGACTGAACAGGGAACCGCACGGAATTTCCGAATCCACTCCGAGGGTATTCCGACTGGAAGAAGAAAAACCCGATCTTTTTTAATCATGTTTTTATTTTTATTTGTACTTCTTCAAACAGAAAAAGGTCGGCAGAATTAAAAAAAATCTTCAAAATCGTTTTTATTTTTATTTCAAAATTGTGAAAAACAGGGTCGGCGGATCCGTAAACCAACTAATAAAAAAAAAGTGGCATAACAACGTTACGGGTATAAGATGTTTTATTTATTTTATTTTGACATTCAAATAATAAAAGGTAGAAATTAAGCATTGAATTTAATTACTTGATGTAAACTCAATTTATTGTCCTTTAAATTATCAATTTTTGATTGGTTTGGATGAGAGGGTAACATTAAAAAAATTGTAAACCCCTTAGCCATGTGATAGAGTAAATTAACACCCTCATATTAGCCAATCAAAATATGTCATTTTAACATGAAGTATAATAAAAGGCAATATTAATATGTGATATTGAATGTTTTGTTAACCCAAAATCTTACACAACACTAACAGCAGATTTCTTTGAGTGTGTAACCAAAGTCCACATCTTTAGTTAGCTTGCTTGTTAGTTGAACCATGAAGTCATTACTAGGTCAGGTATAATACCCTCCTTTCTAAGTAGCCTAGTTCAACAGACAGATATATTGGTTATATGTCGGACTAGTCTACTCTTAATGTTGGGTAGTTTACCTAACCTAACAATGACTTCATGGTTCAGCTAACCAACAAGCTAACCAAAGATATTACCTTTGGTTACACACTCTATGAAATCTGCTGTAATATATTAATTTGTTTTAGGATTGTAAAGTGATATTGACTGTATGTAACCCAACATCATACAATACTAATATAAATTTGACAACACTAGAAGGGGACACCCAGGATGACTTCAGCAATTCTAAGGTAGTTACTGTATACGATGAAATATTCAATACACATTAAAAAATAATCATATGTTTGCTAGAGTTTCGAAATATTTACCCAAAAAGTATATAAAAAAACATGAATTCCAAGGTAAATTCAAAAAGTTGGAAGTTTGTAAAGTCTTGCAAAATTCAATGTTCGACTATATCAATCGAATGGAAAACAACACTTCATATTCAAGGAAAATTTTGGTTTAAACCTTGTTTTATTTATTAAATATAACTCAGATATTCAGGTTTAAGAATGATGTGTATGTATAATTTATAAAGATATTTGTCAAAAGAAATTATTAAATTAAGCATGGTACATTAGTCTATTTTCTAAAAATAACCATGATGTCACTGTGAATGGAAATATTTAAGATTAGAGTTATCTTATGTTTTAATTTATCATAATGATCAAAATTAAGTTCAATAATAAACTAAATACATATTTAACCTGACAAAGAATGATCACTTTAAATATCCTTACTAATACATATATATGATGAATTTTAGATAACCTTGCCAAAAGATACTATAGTTGTTAGTCGTCGTGACGATGCTGCTCTGTATGATGTTGGTAGTCAGGAACAGGAAGCTCAGAAGGATGATCCAAGGTATGATGGGATTTATGGTTTATGATATTTAGCATTTTTAACAAAAACTCAACATAATTTTTAAAAATATTACACAAAATCATTTTTAAAGTTATTTGAAGGCAAAGATCAATTTCATGTCACACCTAAAATTACATAAAAAATATATTACTGTTTTGGGGTACCAATTTTTGTGGATTGATAAAATATTATATTTTCGTAAGAATTGTCAAGTCTGCTGACAAGTCTGTAGAACATTTTAACCTTTGTTTATCCTTATGAATTCGTATTTTACCTTTACCCACAAATCCACAAAATTTGGTATCACAACAATTCTTTTGAATCTTCATTGTTTAATATGAATTTATATTTTTTTCTTTGATCATCTATTAGTTTAAAAAATTCTCATAGATAGTTGGATTAAGTTAATATCATGGTGGCAATGTTTGTAAGAAAATAATATCTCTATTTTCAAATCAATGTTATCCCCTGGCACTTGGACAATTTCCCTGGTATTTAGCATCAACAGATTTACAGCTTAACTGTGAAAAGTAATTACATAAAATAATTAAAGAATTAAATAAATCCTGAAATAATAAAAAAGCATTCAGTGTAAAACATCTTTGCCATTTTTTTTTTAAATTTGATCTTTGATCTTAGTGACTTATAGTTTCCTTTCTCAGCACAGTAGAGTGATATGAAAAATTCTCGCTAGAAACTTAAGACACATGTGCCATTATCAGTGCAAACATCAACGTCGTCATAGGCAAAATAGCAATAAACAGATTATCAGTGGTCATCTCAACATGATTGCTTTTCTCACTTTCGCCTTACCTGCTCAAGCTAGAAAATCAATCTTGGTAAGATGACCAAGAATAATCTATAAAATTATCTACAGTAATCTTGTCTGAAAATCATGATGTTTCATGTTTCAGGCAAACTTATTACTGTTCACACTGAAATTTAGAGCTGAATGTAAAAATCTTCTTTAACTCTTGTATATGAAATGCATTTGTATGTCCAATACAATTATCAAATATCTATAGTATATACAATTCTCATTGATTTTCTGTTTCAGTGTTATAGCTTTCAGAAAAGCAAACAAAGTTGGATTTTATGTCAAAGTCAAACCACAAGTTAAAGATGGGGACATACAGGTAATTTAACAATAATACTGTGGATTCATTTATTTTCGTGGGTACCAATTTTCTTGGATTGAGGAAAATTTAGATATTCGTTGATATTTAAATTCATGGTTTTGGCAAAGTCTGCATACTTTCCTTTAACAAAACTTGTATTTTGTTGATCATTCAAATGTGTGGTTCCCCTGTTTCAACAAAATCCACGAAAATTGGTATCGAACGAATATAAATGAATCCACAGTAATTAAACATTATAAATGGTAATATTGTATTTTTTCACATCCCTATTTGAAAGGAAAAAATATAAATAAACACTTTATAGAAGGAAATGTTCTCAGAGTGTACACTTAATGTTGCACAGATATTGTGATAAGTTTTCCTCTTTCTATCTTCAATGGGAAATTCAACCGTAAACTTCATGTTTTTTAATTTACTCTTCAAAACTTATTTAAGATAAATTGGACCATTAAATTTGTATATATATATAAAATATCTAAAATTCCTATATTCATAAACGATTTCCCCCTTTTTTCAACACACACAAACACACATTGAATTTGTCACTTTACATGTTGGCACCATTAGATTGATTGATTGATTGATTGTTGGTTGCTTAACGTCCAGTGGCAAATATTTCATGCATATTCAGGACAAGAACAAGTTTACAATAAATTCAATGGGTAGGTCCTGTCATAATAGAGGCCATTCGGGATGATAGTCTGGGAAATTTAGACTGCCACTGAAATATGAGGGTAAATTGGATAGGGACAGAAATTTGGCCTTGCAACAGGCCACCTACAAACCCCTCAAAGAGTTGTTGCAAGGGTTCTTAACGTGCAAAGAGCGTGGTACTCTCTTTACACGAGGCATCAGATTTAATGTCCCTAATCTGATCGGACGTGACTGTGAACTTGATACATCCCGCACAGCCAAACGGACGCCCCACTTCGACAAGCATTTTACAGCCGGTCGGAAGAAGACCAAGTGACCATATTTCTATTCCCCAGTCTCCATTGGGGATGCCACTATTAGAGTTCAAATATAACCTAAAATTAAGGTATTTTTTAAGTGCAAATATTACATGTTATATATATCTACCTTTTAGGTTAGTTTTATGATGAAGCATGATTACCACAACACTGCCATTGCACTGACCAGTGAGAACCAAGAACCACAAGTTGTCTGGCTGGAACAAAAAGTCTTTGTAAATCTAGGACCATTGCAGACAAAGAAGTAGAGATAGAGATCTATTATTTACAATAATGATTAAAGAAAAATCCTACAGAGACACATCTGTAATTGAAATCTGGAGATGGTTATTTATTGCAATTTTATAATTTCATGCTATGGAAGACATTGGAAAAAAGGGGAATATTTATAAAGACTAAAATGAGCATAATCTTTTTTTTTAAATTATACTAACAGCACAACAGGATGTCATAATTGTTACACACTGAATACTTGATCAAACAGGAGGGAACCTCCACAGGGGTGGATCCAGCCATTAAAAAAGGGGGGTTCCAACTATATGTCCCCATTCAAATGCATTGATCGTCCAAAAAAAAGGGGGGTTCCAACCCCCGTAACCCTCCTCCTGGATCTGCCAATGCTCCACCTTCTTAAAATTTAGAGCAGAGATACTGTTTGTGGCGGGTGGGAAAAATCTATGTTAATGGTATTTAACTAATTTAAAACTATGTTTCTCCTTACAAAAATGTTTTGCATTATTTCAAAGTGACCTTATGTTTGAATCAATGCATTTTCAATCAGAATGAAGCTTAAAAGGTTCATTGAAATGTAGTTTTAACTAGATTTATTTTTATTTATACAGGAATTAAATGACACATCAGTGTCTTTGGCTTAGATCAGATTTATTTAAAAATAAAAAAGATGAGACAAATGTGTGGTTTCTGTAGTTTGGAAGTTCCAAAGTTTGAGCTTTCCTTTTACTGTTCTGTAGCTTTGTCTAGTATACTCCATATGAAATATTGGTGCAATATTGTGACGATGTAGTAATTCATATACATGTATCACCATTTGCTCTGAGCTGTATCATCATTCTATATGTTATACTCCAACACTAATATACATACATTTCTATGTGTCATTTGAACTGAAGTTTTGAAAATGGAGGTCATAGAAACGTATTTTATCTATCAAATGAATAGATACTTTTTGCAATGTAGTAGTCAATTATCTATGTATTGTAATTCCAGTATGATTAATGTTTGGTCTGAAAAAAGGCTTAACTATCAAGCTAATGAGAATACCAAACTCATTAAAATTTATTCTTTGCAAGAGCAAGTGCAGGGATTTAATTTTGATTAGAATGATTTGAAAAGTAATATCACAAAAATACTGAATTTAGAGGAAAATCAATTCAGAAAGTCCATAATCACATGGTAAAATCAAATAACAAAACATATAAAAAAACGAATGGACAAGAACTGTTATATTCCTGACTTGGTACAGGAATTTTCAAATATAGAAAAAGATGGATTAAACCTGGTTTTATAGTGCTAACCCTCTCACTTTAATGACAGTCTCATCAAATTCCATTATATTTACATTGATGTGTTAAATAAACAGACACAATAAATAAAATAGTTAAAATATGAGTACATCAGTATAACAATTTAAAAAAATGTGAATAACTTCTATCTATTTTGAAATTAAAAAGAAACAGCCAGCTTTTCTTTCTCATGAAAAGCCCTTGCACTATTATGGATAGATAGGTTAGATATATAAATATATGTATGAAAGCAATGGGAACATTTAAAGGGAAACATTTGCTTAAGTTAAACTTTTGTGGTTAAATTTTATGTATTATACAGGCCATTAAACAAAGTATAAATTCAAACTTTTATTTTTTACTTTAATACCTGTATCATCATTTAATCTCAAATATCTTATTAAATTATAATCTGTATTCTTTAATGATGTTGTGGTTGAAATGTATTAAAGTCATTCTTTGCTTTTTTATGGGGATAGCATATCCTGTTTATTTATTTAGAACTCTAAAAATCTGAAGGTCTTGTTTATTTACCCTCAAATCTATTGGTTGAATTTAATTTTTTTTATCCACTCCTAACATACCTGAAGATGTTATTTATTTATCAAATGAAATGTAAACAAATTTCATGTTCAATTTTTAGGGTAACAGGTACTTTATATATATAATAAGTTGATTAAATTATATGAAAACTTTTATTACAGTTTCCTTTTTTAGGGGAAAAAGGTACTTTACTTAGGTAGTCTTATCATTAGAGTACATGTTTTGCTGCTTATTTAATATTATTAGTGTATATTTGTGAATATCTGAGACTGTATAAATTATTAAACGTACACATGGTTTTTTGCTTGTATTATTGAAAATAAATGTGGTTTATTCCAAATCTTTGTGATGTTTTCTATGCAATATTTATCCTCTATTTTTCCACAGCCTTAACTTTTCATATAATGGTTATTTTAACAATCATATGTTATGAGTATTTCTTGGTTTTGTCTTGTGTACTATCGATATTCAATTTTACTGTCATTCACAATCAGACATCCTTATTCATGACTATCAATGCACCAGTTCTAGGTTGAAGACTTCCTCTTTTTCCTTTAAATAAAGAAATTTCTTGATTTGAACCTTTCACCTTCTAGTATGGTCAATGTGATCAGTGTTCTCTCTATCGCAAAAGAAATGTGCATGGTAAGAATGAATCTTTTCAAAAAGGATTTTTCAACTTATAATTCATGTATGAATGTATTGTGTATTGTTGTCATTATGTCCCATCAGGGGCCCTTAATTGGAAAATAAAGAACTTTAAACTTTGTATGGATGATTAGACTTTATTCAGCTAGGATATGAAATATCAAAATAAAAGGTTGTCACACATAATCTTCATTATTGGAGCTAGAAAGAGGGACATTTCTCACTTTGTTGCATTCACTTTATCAATGATTGTAGAAATAATGCTCTCATGTTTTCTTCAAGTCACTACATATCTGTTTCATAATTTACATTTGGGGGCTTCTTTTACTCTTTAAAATAATCGGAGATTACAGCCTATTGCATTTTTTGCTATATATCACACATGTCATGTACTGAGAAGGGCATGCTAGGCTCTCCTGGCATCTGAAGTCATTCATAAGTTTATATTGACTAAACTAGTCTTCATTGTTGCCTGTTTTTTCGTCCTTTTAGTTTTTCTGTGTAATGTTAGTTGTCTGGTTTCTCTCTTCACCTAGTTATCCTTTGACCCTTATAGCCCTTTGGAATTTCCTTAACTTGTTGCTTAAATAATCCGAATAGAAAATCAAAGGATATGAGGTATCAAATCATGACAAAAAATCAACACATGCACAGAAAAAAAAAAACACCCAAAAAGTAAAGAAACAGTGCTTGTATTTCTGTTCTTAATCTCAAAGTAACAGTGAGGCATTCGAAAAAGAGCCCCAAAAAATCATGACCTCAGTGCAAATTGAATAGTCTTGTATACCCAATACGAATCAAAATTTCAAAAATGTTTCAAGAGAAATATGTATTGTAAAGATTAACAGAAGAGTATGATTGCCAAATAGTCCCAACTAAAACCAAATGACGGTGATGTGAATAACCACAGGTTACTAAGTATGGTCTTCAATAAAGAGCAAAAAACAAGACTGTAGTAAGCTATAAAAAGCCATGACGCACAAAAAGAGAAAAAGAGAAAAACAACGATCTGATTTATATTGTAACAGTAATAAATGTAGAATTATGAAATGCATCAACCAACTAAAAATAATGGTAGACTCCGGGCTTGGAATGAGCACTTAAAAGATTGTGGCAGGATTAACATGTCTGTGAGCGATCAAAAACTTGAGAAGGGATATTATAGTGCAACAATCAAACACACCTTTTAAATTGTATTCATCGGATCGGTACTAAGCACATCAAACATAAAAGAAGACAATATCTACAGATACATAGATATAGGAAGATGTTGCATGAGTGCCACCCAAATAAAAATTTATAAAAGTAAACCATTATAGGTCAAGATACGGTCTTCAATACGGAGCTTAACTCACACCGAACAGCAAGCTATAAAAGGGCCAAAATCATTACTGGTGTAAAGCAATTCAAACTGGAAAACCAACAGCCAAACTATATAAAATGAGAAACATGTATGAAGTTATAAGTTAAACTCGATATGACATTAACCTTAGGAACTTTGCTATGAAACAAATTCACAGAAAACTTTAAAAATGAAATAAAATCGAGCTTTTGAAATAATTTATTGATATTCGGATGGTTCAATTTTCTGTCAATTTATTTGACATCCCATTTCTTTTATATACATGTTACATAAGTATGCTGTTTTCGAAAGAAGGAAATATTTCAGTCAATTTCCTTTATATTGTGGTAAACGTTACGCCCTTCATAAAGTAAAGTTTCATTGAACAATTTGGCTGACTGTATGAAACTTTTTGGTACACCAAACCTACGTTTACAACAATCACCTAAAATTATCTTTCTTTCTAAAACCTCAACTTTGGACACGGGAAATGCATAATTCCTCGAGGGTATCACACACCCAGTAGTAAGCACTTCTGTGCTGACATGAATTATCATTGATATTGTCATATTTTATAAATCAACTGTTTACAAAACTTTTGAATTTTTTATATACTAAGATTTTCTACCTAAGGAATAGATTACCGTAGCTGTATTTGGCAAAACTTTTAGGAATTTTGGTCCTCAATGTGCTCTCCAACTTCGTTCTTTATTTGTCATTTTTAACCTTTTGGATTCGAGCGTCACTGATGAGACTTTTGTAGACGAAACGTGCATCTGTTGATAATACAAAATGTAATCCTGGTATCTATAATGAGTTTATTACACCAATAACGGCCAAAGTATCCTTGACAAGACACCTTGTTGATACATTCAAGTTTTGAATCTTCCTGGCAGGCCACTTTTGTCTGCCAATCTACCATCTCCGTTTGTATTTCTTTGATGTTTCCTCTGTGTGCTAGTACAGCATTAAGCGTCCTTTGGTGTTATCTTACCCCCTGTTAATTCGAAAGTTTCATCTCTAACTTTGCCTTTTTTTCACAACAAAACTTGTTTTACCGGGTTTGAATTTCACTCTAGTCCAACTCCATCTTCCCTCTATTACCCTCTTTGCTGTAACAGTCATATCATCAACAAATGATTTTATGGGATGTTGTTTGCAAAAGTATAAATTATTCGAAATACTATGGATTTTCTTATGCCAGCCATAGTGACCTAAGCCGTTTTATGCACAACTTTTTAAAATTTTGGGTCATAAATGCTCTTCATGTTTAACCCCGCAACATTATTTATGTATGTGCCTGTCCCAAGTCGGGAGCCTGTAATTCAGTGGTTGTCGTTTGTTTATGTGTTACATATTTGTTTTTCTTTCATTTTTTTAAAAATAAATAAGGCCATTAGTTTTCTCGTTTGAATTGTTTTACATAGTCTTATCGGGATTTTTTATAGCTGACTATCCGGTATGGGCTGTGCTCATTGTTGAAGGCCGTACGGTGACCTATAGTTGTTAATGGTTGTGTCATTTTGGTCTTTTGTGGATAGTTGTCTCATTGGCAATCATACCACATCTTCTTTTTTAAATCTTCAACTTTGGAATTGTTTGGCTTTCTAACTATTTTCTGAGCGTCACTGACGAGTCTTATGTAGACGAAACGCGCGTCTGGCGTATTAAATTATGAGCCTGGTACCTTTGATAACTATGTACACCACTGGGTTGATGCCACACTGGTGGACTTTAAGTTCCCAATGCGATCACCAGCCCTGTAGTCGGCACTCCGGTGTTGATATGATAATCAATTATAAGGTCATTTTTATAAATTAATTGTTTGCAAAAGAATGAATTATTCAAAATACTATGTCTTTTTTTTTATCCGAGGCATAGACAACCTAAGTCGTATTTGGCATAATCTTTTGAAATTTTGGGTCATAAATGCTTTTCAACTTTGTACTTGTTTGGCTTTCTCTAACTACTTTAATCTAAGCGTTGCTGATGAGTCTTATTTTTATACGCCTCGTATCTTTGATGATTTACACCACTGGATCGATGCCACTGGTAGTGCACGTTTCGTCCCCGAGGGTATCACAAGCCCAGTAGTCGGCACTGCGGTGTTGACATGAATACCAATTATATATGGTAATTTTATAAATTTACTGTTTGCAAAAGTATGAATTACTAGTATTCGAAATACTATGAATTTTCTTATCACAGGCAAAGATAACCATATCCGTATTTGGCATAACGTTTTGGAAATTTAGGTCATAAATGCTCTTCAAATTTGTACTGGTTTTGCTACTTATAGTCTCTGTCATGCTGTAGTGAAATCTCGTACTGTAAATCTCATCTCAATGTGATCATAAAGTTCTTGCAGCATTGTTCTGATGGTGGTTGAACTGGGTACTTCTGCAATTTCAAATCTACCAGTTTGTGAGGAATGGATCTGTAAGCATTAGCAAGATCTAGCCAAAGTACTGCTTAGTCGATTTTTTTCTCAATTGCTTCTATTAAGATCTGTGTCAAAACACTAGTATATT
Organism: Mytilus trossulus; assembly: GCF_036588685.1. Lineage (NCBI taxonomy): Eukaryota > Metazoa > Mollusca > Bivalvia > Mytilida > Mytilidae > Mytilus > Mytilus trossulus. The sequence continues at coordinate 38,383,399 of NC_086379.1, read as the reverse complement.
TTATACACCTGGATACGTACCTCATCTCTTCCCTCTGAATAAAACATCCTATTTTTGAACCGATAAGTCTATGTATTGTTTGCTTTGCAGGAACCTTGTTGTCCTCTTGGCTAAAACTGCTCGGAAGATATTTATCCTCGATCTCCATTAGGGAAATGGTTCTGAATTTCCTGGAGGTCTTTTCCTTCGGAATTAAACCTCTTTCTGCTTTATACCAAGCATCTATCATCTTTCTTTTTATCCAAACTACTCTAAATCGTTTGGTCAGCTTTGAATAGTTCTTGAAACCCCGATAATGAGTATCATGTTGCCCTGGTGCTGATGCTACTCTTTCTTGCATCAGAACATCCTGTACTTCTTTGAATTTCTGACTCGTCAAATTGTTCTTTTGGTTCCTCTGGAGTTGCCAGTTTCTCACATTCTGCGAGATCTACCTCGCGCCTTTCATCACTGTGTGTCTTCTGATATGTTTTTTCTATACTTCTTCCTTTGGGTAATCTAATTAACAGGCTCATCTTGCTCCAAATGATATCTTCATATACTGGAAAGGGTGTGCTGTGAATTGCGCTCTTTCCGTTTTTCTTTTGTTATCTTCTGTGTGTTTCTGTTCTTGTAAGTGTTTCAAGGTTTCTCTGGGGCCAGTTTCACGAAGCTATCCTAAGGCCTATCGTTTGTCATTAGTCAAATGTTTTTTATTACTTTTAGAATATTTGTTACTAATGACAAATTCTCCAAAGGTCTGTTACTTTATTCCCAACTCAGTCTTATTAGCACGCCACAAAAAAAATCGACTTTTATTAAACACATTTGATATGTGTTCTTTCTGGAAATTGGGTTTGTACTAACATGATTATAGTTATCAAAGGTACCAGAATTATAATTTGATACGCCAGACGCGCGTTTCGTCTACATAATAGTTATCAAAAGTACCAGGATTATAATTTAGTACGCCAGACGCGCGTTTTGTCTACATAAGACTCATCAGTGACGCTCATATCGAAATATTTATAAAGCCAAATAAGTACAAAGTTGAAGAGCATTGAGGATCAAAATTCCAAAAAGTTGTGCCAAATACGGCTAAGGTAATCTATGCCTAGGATAAGAAAATCCTTAGTTTTTCGAATAATTATATGTTTTGTAAACAGGAAATAAATAAAATTGACCACATAATTGATATTCATGTCAACACCGAAGAGTTGACTACTGGGCTGGTGATACCCTCGGGAACGAAACGCCCATCAGCAGTGGCATTGACCCAGTGGTGGAAATGGTTTTCAAATGTTCCAGGATTATAATTAAGTACGCCAGACGCGCGTATCGTCTACATAAGACTCATCAGTGACGCTCATATCGAAATAGTTATAAAGCCAAATAAGTACAAAGTTGAGGATCAAAATTCCAAAAAGTTATGCCAAATACGCCTAAGGTTATCTATGCCTAGGATAAGAAAATCCTTAGTTTTTCGAATAATTATATGAGACTCATCAGTGACGCTCAGATCAAATTAGTTATAAAGCAAAAGAAGTACAAAGATGGAGAGCATTGAGGACCCAAATTCCACAAAGTTGTGCCAAAACGGCTAAAGTAATCTATTCCTGGTATAAGAAAATCCTTAGTTTTTCAAAAAATTCTAAAGTTTTGTAACAGGAAATTTAAATAAATGACCATATAATTGATATTCATGTCAACACCGAAGTGCTGACTACTGGACTGGCGATACCCTCGGTGGCGAAACTTCCACCTGAAGTGGCATCGACCCAATGGTGTAAATAGTTATCAAAGGTATCAGAATTATAATTTGATACGCCTAACGCGCGTTTCATCTACACAAGACTCATCAGTGACGCTCAGATCAAATTAGTTATAAAGCCAAACAACTACACAGTTGAAGAGCATTGAGGACCCAAAATTCGAAAAAAAAGTTGTGCCAAATACGGCTAAGGTAATCTATTCCGATGATTAAAAAAATCCTTAGGCTTTCGGAAAATTCAAAGTTTTGTAACAGGTAATTTACAAAAATGACCATATAATTGATATTCATGTCAACACCGCAGTGCTGTCTACTGGGCTGGTTATACCATGAGCAACAGGTCTGGTTCAACATGTTGTGTTTTCTGTACTTGTCTACTTATTATTCACATTGTCAGTTCATTTTCGACTTATGAGTTGATATGACCCTTTGGTATCTTTCGCCTCTCTATTCAGAATGCATTTGTAATAATAAACACGATAAAGAAATTGATTGATGTGGCTGCAAATTGGCACCTTTAGAAATGTTCAAATCCTTACATAAATTTACTTTACATGTAGAGTGATTGACCTGGTGACCTTGTGTATATCTAAAAGCGACCGTATAACCTGCTATAGCCCACTTGATCTAAGTATACTTGGATCATTAATTAAAATACCCAACTATACGTTATATATAAATATACTGATATTGATTGCTCTAAATTGAAGTAATAGTTTCCGACTTTGGTAGATAGAATTGGTTCAAACTACTACAACTTACCATACTTATACAATTGATGTATCTTTTATCCAGTACATCAACAGACAGATATTTTAATTGAATTTACCCAACTGTTCTCTTCAACATTGACGGAGCCCTGCTTTCAGTAGATGTGTGGTAATTTTGTCATTTTTCAAGCACAAAGTTTCACAAAAACGGATGAAACCTATACTCACAATTCATTCTGGGAAAAATATTTTAAATATTAAAGCTTATATTCTTTTTAATTTGATCATTATTTGAATTTTGAACACATCAGCTTCTTAAATGAACTTTTTGTGATTCAAGTAATATCTCTTTTAAAAAAATCTAATTTCAGGCGCGGTAAATGTAAACCGGTGGTATTTCAGATTAAAATTAAACTTGTTATGCCAATAACTAGTTGAACTTTTTCTGAATATTGAAAATAATAATAATGTAATATGTATACTCCAACCTACTAGATTTAGTCTACTGAAAATGTAAAACAAAGGGAAAATGTAAAGACGTCACGTGTCTAAAAGGGAATTGTTTCAATTCTGATTTTCATTTGAGCCAATCTATGTTGCAACATAATGCAGTACCGACGTTACGCACATTTTATATGTTTGATACTTCGACGCCATCACGAGTTAAAAAAATAGTTGGTTGCAATGACCGTTATGGAATATCTATTTCACAGATAACGACGGATGTATGTCACTTTCAATCGTTGTTACCATATTCCTGTCATATTTCCCTCCACGTTGACTGGCCTACTGAATTAGACTTGTCACTGGATATGTACTTGAATGCACAACACAACAGGTACCGCATGTGGAACAGGATCTGTCTTTTTAAGCGGTATCCTTCCGGACCACATGAGATCACCCCCCCCCCCCCACCATGTTTGGTGCCTCTCGTATTGATAGTGGGCTTTGTTTTGTTATATTGTGTTTTTTTCTCACGACCTGCTGTTTGTCTTGTTGTTTTCTGTTATATTGTCATGGTAATCCATTGGAGTTGGTTTTCGAGATGTAATCTTTGGCCTATCATTGACGTCTTTTTTCACTGTTCGTTCTACTGAGAGGAAAATACTTTAAGATTGACTAGAACCTGACATCTTTTGTTTGTGATTTTCGACACATGCTGTTAGCAATTTCCAAAAATTGTTATAGCTGAAATAGAACTATGTATGATTAAATAACACTAGTGAAAGTAGTCATGATTCAACCTTTTACAACAACGCATATCAGTATCAATACTGAAATGTTATCCTTTAATGCAATAAATGAAATATCTAAAAAGTTGAAATGAATATGTTGAAAATAGTATCTAAAATCGTGTTTCTAAAATCCAGAGTTATACTTTGTGATTCACTTGTTTGTAGACGCATGTATCAGACAAGCTAATGGTTAACTATATAACATGAAAGCCTTGGTTACACCCTTTTTTAGCATGAAATTAAATGTTATTTTAAAATCATAAAGGAAGTAGTATATATATTCTTTTCTTAATTTTAAATTCTAAACTTTTCATTAAATTCCGATGATTATATATGAATACATTTTACCACAAATATTTAATTTCATAATGTTTATATTATATGTGTACAGAAAATTTAATTTGTATAAAGATATGTGTATGTGCATGCGCGCTATTATCTGAAATTTTTTCATTATCTAATACTATTATATATCCTGGGCTATTTTAAGGTGAAAATCCCCAAGAGAAGTGACGGAAGTACAAATAGATTTAAATCTATGAACCAAACGATAACATATAGATATCAACTTTACTTATATCACTAACAACATGAGTGAACTTTTTAAACATATATGTGGCTTAAAGTCGATGTACGAATAATTCTACATAACTATAGTCATGATATTAGTCAAAGACTTCCATATAACTGATCATAACTGACAGCGTGTGGTTCTTTTGTAATAAACTCAATGTTTCAATTTTACATATATATATTTATTTATTGATTTGTGCCTATTATTTTTGATTTGTGATCAAGATATTAATCCAAAGCTAAACTTCTTGTAGATTACTGTAGATGATATTACATAATGTAACAAAAACTGTCATACACACATAGTGTGTAGACAAAACACAACTTATATTTTATTTATGTATTTACTTATTTATTTACTTATTAATTAATTTATTTATTTACTAATTTACTTTTTTAATTACTTATTTATTTTTTAATTAATTAATTTTTTATTGATTTAATTTATTTATTTATTTTTGATTTTATTGTTTTTGTTTGTTTGACATTTTTGTGTTTTTTGTGTTTATTGTTTTTGCAATTTTCATTGAGATGGTCAGCAGCTAGTTTGATTATTTATCTAGGTAGATAATAAGTTGGGCAAGTGTTAAGATAACAGCCTTCAGGTATGTACTATTTCACAGAATGTATCAAGGAATTAAGGTTATGTGTCTATTGAACATCAATAACATATTGCAGACATATTCACATAGTATATATATCATACTGTTTACAAATCATGAAATGTTAATATACACATGATGAAAACAATAAAATGAATAACTATTAATGTATATATAAAGCAGTGTCGTAGTTTTCAAATTGTGATATCGTTTTTAATAGACAAAATATAAATAATATCCGGGCTAAACACTTATATATAATCCTAAATGAAGACAAATAAATTATAGATATGACTTTAATTTCCTTATATATCGTATTTTTACTATTTTCACTATCCACAATTTGATTTAAATACCAATATTCCTTGTTGTTAAGTTCATTGAACACCAATGAAAAAATACTAGGTTTATGGGGATTCCCCTATGGATAACCCTTGTTTTGTTTTGTTCTTCTTTCATGTCGAGAGCAAGGGAAACCATCAGGTATGGATTATTGAAACTTATTTTAAGAATTTTAGAAAAGATATGTTGCTACGCAATAGTTTCTGGAATTTGAAACAATTCAATGTTAATGCTTGTTACATGCATATGACGCAATAAAGTGTAAATTTTCAATTTACAAACGGTAGTACATAGATAGTATTTCCTTGTTTATGTAAGCCCAAGGCTACTCCATGACATATATAATTTCAGTGGCCTAAATTCCGATTCTTTCACTACAAGATTCTAATATTTCCTTTTATAAATGTCGAGACTTGGTATCTACAGTATCAAGCGAATGCATTTAGCCATTTATATAATAAAAATAGCTCCGTGTTGCACAAGCAATAACATTAGAATGTATAGCTTCCTTTTAAAACAACCTCGACCTGTAGCACAAAGGCGCTAAACAAACTGAGTGGTGGTCCTTGTTTGTACAGATCTTGATTTTTGTCCAGCCTAGAGGTTAGGTACGATAGGTGAAATCGTCCTGTGTTACAAAACTATACATAAACTCGTTTTGTAAATTTTCCTGAGGAATTGTCAGATGCATGCGATTTGAAATATTTTAATTTTAACCTACTCATGTTTAATTAACGAAAATATCCATAAAAGAAGATAATTCTTGTTACTGAATAATTTGTATAAACATTTACTTCAACAGTTTAAAGTCTCAGAGTTGAATGTATCATCTGGTTGATTTGGTTTATGTATACAAGTAGATGTGGGATATACATGTGTATCAATACGATAGTAACCAACGGCATAAAAATACATCAGAATTGCAACATTATTGCTGTTCTTTCAGATTGCTTCATTCCAAAAACTGTATATCAAAATAAAACTAATTGTCTCATCTCTCCTTTATAAATATCGACCTTTCGGTAAAAGGAAATCAAAGTCAATTAAATAAATATTTGATGTTTTTATTTTCAAGTTTATTACAAATTGTATCATATATGACAGGCATGTGATTTTCCAAGTTGTCTTGACATAAATTATGAAAAATCCCACATTTTTTTCTAATTTTGATATGAATGACACCTTTCACACAGACGACATTGTAATGTATTAATACTGACTTTTTACATGTATACAAATTCATTATTACAACTGTAACACATTATGAATGGTGGAAAAAAAATCCCCTTCAATAGATGTCAATAGATGTTGGTTACTAAATAAACTTCAATAAACTCGCTTCCGTTTTTTATTGGAGAAGTTAAATTGTAGACTTATTGTATTATTTGAAATACGTGCATAAGGTGTGTGTTTGTGTGCGTCATTAATACTGGAAAGTATCAATTTAGTGCATGTGTTTTTATATATTTGAATAACATTTTTGACTTGTACATACGGATTTAGTATTATATGGAATATTAAAAAAAAAAAATCAAACAGGAAGTGACTTCAAAATAAGGTGATGTACATATTTATTAATGTACACTATTTTAAAGTGAATTATTATTTTGCCATTACTGAATCGAAGATATGAACACTTCTCAAATTCGTCTATTTAACTAAGGTAGTATAGGAGTCTTAGCTTTCGCCATTTTAGATCGCAAAAAAACAGCAAATAATTGGAAAAGGTATCTTATGAAGTGATAAATTTTCTATGCAGGAATGCAATTAATTTATTAGGCTTTTAATCATTTTAATGAAGAAAATCATATGATATATTCAAAATAATTGTAAGTTTTACAAAAGTTTATTTTTTTATTAAATGTTTTGAAAACTTTGCTATTTATAAGGGGGGATTAGTCAGATAATTTAGATTTTCAAGGAATGTACAAGGAAAAAGTGTCGTTTGAATTTTTTTCTTATCATTTTATGAAAGTCATTTTTTTCAAGTCTTATTTCAAATTTTTGTGATCGGACATTCTTTCTAATCAAATAACAATTCCTTTACCATGTATTATAGTCAAGGATATAAGAACAATGACTTAAAGGTGACAGTCATTATCTGGAAATGTTGAATGCATTCATTATTATTCTTTGGATACCAATTTTCGTGGGTTTCGTGGGTACAGATGAAACACGAGTTAAAAAGATCAACGAATACCATATTTTCAATGGGCTTTGTATACAGAGATGGGCAAAACCACGAAATCAATCATCCACGAAAATTCAAGTTTTCAACAATCCACGAAAATTGATACCCACGAAAATAAATGAATCCCCATATACCCCTAATACAATTTGTAGATTTTCAGTAAATCATTTAGCTTGAAAACACCAACTGTATTGTGCCAAGCACCTTTATTTCTTTGTGGTATTTCTCATCAATGGTCAAGCCGTTCTGTCAAGTTCGTTCTGGTCAAAATAAATAACTGATGATATGAAATTTTGCCAGTTACATGACCGTTCCGTCTTTCTATTGGTAGGGAATTTTTATAAATACATATTTATCTTTTTATTTCTTAATCTGGATTGTAAGCATTTAAGAAACAAGAACTTTTTGAATCTTTGCAAAATATAAATTTTAATCAGGGAAATTAAAGAAAAAGATCAAATACCCAAGCAAGGCAAATATACGATGATCATTTAGCATAGAATATTCATGTTTTTCTTTTGGAAAGATCGATATCTCCCTCGCACAAAGCTCTGATTCCTAGTTCAGTTTTGGCTATACTTTTTGATTTTATCAGCTCTTAATTATTTGTATTGGGTTTCAAAAATTCTTCTGGAACGATAGCTTCCCCTGAGTGTTTAATAGAGAGCATTTGTTAAATAAAACTTTTATAAGTATGCACATTGTTGGGACTTTCGGCCAGTCAGCAGATTACCGTCCAAGTCAAGTGGTACTTAACCCCAGCATGAATCTTTATGCCAGATCATTTAGAAAGCTATGTACGAATGCAAGTCAGGACTTTACTATAAAGACTAAAAACAAAACCTTACTTCAAAGCTATATTGATGTGCTTGCTAAGTTTTGACCTTGCGGTAACTTCAATACCAAAGTACATGAAATAAGCAGCGGTGATGCACGTTACATTATTCACTGCGTATGCGAAGAACTCAAGTTTGTTTTGTTGAAAGGGCTAGGAAACCAAAAGAAAATGTCATAGACTGGAGTCATATCATCCTAAACATCGGAGTTATCCTACTCGCCAATCATCAGAAAAAAATGGTGGAGTGCGTTGCTGCATCGATTTTAGGAGACTTAATTTGGTGTCATCGTGTGATATTTTCCCCTTGCCTTTAAAAGACGAATGTCTTGTATGTTAGCTTGAAACATCTGGTATTCCAAACTGGACGCTTATATTGCTTTTTTGGCAAATAGTTATCAAAAGTACTAGGATTATAATACAAACCAGAGGACAATACAAACTAAAACGACGACCTTTGTTTCAAAGTGTGGGTTCTTGGCGTGCTTCAAGAGTGGTAAATCGACAATTTTTTTTAGTTTTTTTTGGTATCTTGTAGTCGTGTAGAGAATATTCTTGGTATTCCTGTGATAATTTAAGGCAATATTTCATAAGACCTATGCAACTAGAAATGACTGTATGGGTTGAATCTACGGTAATATTAGTTATCTTGGTGTAATCAGTGGTGTACAGAATTTTACACCGTTGTTGAAAATTCATACACCCTAAGGCGCAGCCGAATGGCTGTATAAATTTTCAACAACGGTGTAAAATTCCGTACACCCCTGATTACACCAAGATAACGAATTTATTTCTTATGAACAATTCCTTTACTCATTTTGAAACCAGGATGTAAAATTGAAAAAATGGTAATGAAAAGTTTACAGTGTCACATTTTTTCAATATCCATGTTGCTGCGCATAGTAAAATACTTTTTACTTATCTTTTTAGAAAAAAAACCAGAATATATTTGTGTTCTTTGAATTTTCCGAAAAAAAATAATTTTTGAAATGTTTTTTTAATTATTTTTTTTTTTTTTTTTTTTTTTTTTAACATTTTATTTTGATAATTTTTTTTCCATGGCAAAAAAAAATCTATCCGGGGGTGAACCATGGTGGGCTGTTATTTACACCGGGGTAAATAACCAATCAGATTGCAGTTTTTTTTATGCATAAGAAATAATTATACATATTGACGACATTCGTCATGGGTAAACATCTAGATCTCCCACATGTAGTATAGACATATGATAAACTGTTTCTTGCACGAACCTGTACTTCTGTTTTCCTTGTATTATCCGGTGTAGCATCGTATGCTATGATTAGTAGCAAGTAGTCAGATTTTGCATTTACATAAGCTTCAAATATTCTACAAAAGATGGAAGAAGCTTAAAATAAGACCAATAATTCTTTGAAATACATCATAGATTGCGATAATCATATTGTAGCTTACAACAGATTCTTGATTATACAATATATGTTCAAGAATAAACTATATTTTCAAATGTTTTCGTGAGCCGATATATTTTCCCCCATTAGATCAACCTGTTATAAAAGAAAAACATCTTTATCACCAATGCCAAAATATGTCGTAGGATGACACGACTGTTGAGTGTCGATGCGGGAACGCTTTTATAAATGTAACAATAGACAATGAATGTAGAATAGTGCTTTCCACAGAAATAGACAACTATTATTTGACCGGTGGTGATTATCTTCTGCTGTTAACAGCCTGTTTGCCTCTCAACTTGGAAATTTACAAGAGTAATATATAATAATATAATATAATATGTAACATTGGATATGGAAAATAGCAGGACATATTAAATTAGTTGAATTGGATGATAAATAAAGAATGATATGCAGCATGAAAATGCGCAGTTTTTTTGTCGTTTTGATTCAAAATATCCGAAAATACATAAGGGTTTTTACATAGATCTGATTGGCGATCTTAATCTCGGGAACCGCAACAGCTATATGTATGGAAAATCCATGTTGACACGTTCACATCCGAAATTCTTGACTTATTCATTGGATCTCGTAAGAGACGCGGCAAATATGTTTGAAACATCGACAAAGGACCTTTGTATGGAATTAACAAGGATGGGAATAATCATACGGTTTGATCAAGATATATAAATATGTTCATTCATCCGTTCAGTTAAACCATAGATAAAGATGAGTTTGATTCGCATCCACGCCAACCGCCACTGGTGGGGTCTGTGGGTGGACTGTTTCAAAGCAAAATGTCCGGCTTACATGAATACGTGACGGACGCACAGACCCAAAACAAAAGATTGTAAACTACAAATCAAAATCTGTAACAATTCAACTACAGGAAAAAGCCACACACTGAACACAAAAGGACAAAGATTGATGACACAGAAAAAAACTGTGAACATGCACCGGCTCCCAGGCCATCATGCATGCACTTTAATTCCAAAAATTTATTAAATTTTACAGTCTACTAGTGACCCTTGAGGAAAAGTAACTCAATAATAAGCAAGGTATCGATGCTTTATACAACTGTCCATTGGTCTATTCTTTCTCTATTCGTATAATCTGTAAACCTTATCCAGGTCCCCTTAATTCCTATCAAATAATTATATTTGGTACTTGTTAAAGCACAAAGCCAAATTATATATCGTAAAATGCAAGTTACAATGTCCATATGAAATATTCTGATTTTTGTGCCCTTATTGGTCCAGTAATTACGGATATGGAAATTCTAATTCTTATATTCTAATACGATTGATATATGATCATATATAGGGAGTCAGGGGCAGATATAAGCATATACTGCCAACAGTCAACAGTTATTCATTAACTGAACGAATTTAATAAACTCATTTAAGGGTTCTGGCATCCGGTTGAATAGTTATGGTTTTCAAAGATAATTTTCAAGGGGCATTTTATCAACATAATACTTACTTGTTTCACATTCATTACTACATGCACTGCGTCACGTGACCGTCACGTCACGTGACACTACGTCACTCTTATATCTCACTGATTCAAATCACGTCGGTGTAGACAAGTACCTGTAGTCAGCTAGACCGGATAAGCTTCATATTTTGCAAAATAAAATTTTAATTGATTATGCTGGGCAGATGAGAACTATTAAGTTCATTGACAGTTATAAATTAAAAACAAACTTCCTGGTATACTTCTGGGGTCATTCACGGGTCATTCAAATAATATGTAGTGATGCGGTCTATTCGTCAATAGACCACTTTGAATTTTATCCTTTACCGGAAAAAACTCGTCAATTATGTGCGCCTTTATGACGTCCAGATAGAGGGGATCGCCTGTATCTCTGCATTATTAACGTTAATCAAGCGTGACCGGCTCAAGCGAGACATGCAATCTCGTTGAGATAACCAACAATAATCTATAGATAAATATACGTATGTCTCTGGTAACTTAATGTTAATGGATTTCTTTTGTGATATTTTTTTTCTGAAATGAATATCAACATAACCACTTTCATACAATTTTATTTTAACATTTCTCCAATGAGGACCAAGTGACGTTCACTGGTGTTTGGTACGTCACGTACATCGTGAATACGGTAGTTTGACAGTCACACATCCGGATATCAACATAGGACCGACAACCGGTTACGGAATTACAATCGCCCGGATGTAAATAATGTATTTCGTAGAAAAGTTGTTTCAGAAAACTTCCAATGTTCAGAAGACACAAAAACTGAAGCTTGAAAGTTCAAACAGTTTCTAAAACAAAGACGCTGAAATAAGACTTTTAAAGGCATGTAAAAAGATACACACGATACATACAAAACTCACAATGAATGGTAGAAGTGCACCTATTTTCACTTCTATTTTTATATCTTTAATGACAATGACACATTTTATGATTCAGTAGTACTTTTTGCACTTTCGTAATATTTCGTGGTTCATTATATAGAAACGTCCTGCATGAGAACAGCATTAGGGACACGTGAGGAATCTGTTGGTGTGTGGTATGAACATAAATGTATTGACATGATGATAATACGATTTGTCTACATATAGTTTTACACCAAATATCAAAACCACTAAAGAATAACTTAAAATTGTTACTTATACCCTTTGTAGTAGAAGAAAGACAAATATTGTTACTAATTTTAACATGATTAGGCTTATATGAGACAGGCATTACTTTTGAAAAGGGACTAAGTCTGTATCAATTTTTTTTAAATTTTTCTAACCAAGGGCTTGTAAAGTTAGACTTAGTCTTACTATACAAATCCTTGTTCTAACATATTTTAATTAATGTTCAAAAAGAAACAGAAATACCATAACAATTCTGAAATTGGACTTGTTGTAAGGGATTTTAGATGTGATGTCATTTACAAATTACATCATTTCCAATGTAAATAAAGAAACGCTATCATCAGGTATGTAATGTTTTTTTTTCATATCAAAGAACAACTAATATAAAATTGTTATTGTCCTCATTCTTGAATATATTTCACTCAAAGTCTCTACATGTCAAACAAGACTGGATGAATGAAAGAGATAACTGTGCAAATGAGGGTAAATAAAATAGTTAGAAAATAAAAAGTTAACCAATTTTGAGTTTATACAGTCAGGGGTGCTACTTAAACAAGTGATTTCATTATCACCTATTCCAGTGATTTTTAAAATTTAGTTATCACCTATTTAAGTGATTTTGGTGTTTCCTTTGATCTTCAAATGCTAATTTCAGTGATTTTCCATGTTTTCACAAACTTTTCTATAATTTTCTTAAATAAATCAATTATCCCTTTATCTTTGGATATCAATTTCACCAGTGCGCTTGGGCAGTTATAAGTTAGTGCGCTAAAACTTTTAAAAGTACCCTTGGGAACTGTTCTGTAGTCAAATATTCATTAACTACTCTTACTATTAGACAAAGGTCAACAATATTAGGTGACCTGATTGGTTTTCTTTAGAATTAGAATGATTTTTTTAAAGGTTATGTCCTGATCTACATGTACAAATAATTCCAGTTTTTGCATATTCAAATAAACTGTAAAAACTGGCAGGCTTATCATGCAAAAGACAATTTCTGCATGTACATAGTCATGATAGTTATTTTTTTTAATGGAATTCTTGTCCTTTTACCAATGAAAAAAATTAGCTTCAGGGCTAAATATCCAAAAAATGTTACAAACACTTATTGAAGTGATTTCATTTTAATTTCTCAAATTACTTGTTTCAGTGATTTTGAAAAGTCTTTGTGAATTTTTTTAATATTTCACAGCCTAAATCACTCAAAGAAGTGATTTTGAAATCACTTGTATACATGTAAGTACATGTAGATTGAAATTTTTATTATTTTAAATTTTTTTGATTGATTTTTCAACTGTAATTGGGGACATCGTCCCCATATTAAAAACTATTTTATGCCAAATTCACACGTACATTTAATTCGAATCGAATTCGCTTATGGCTTTCACACACTCTTCATTTTTAATTTGAATTAATTTGCATTAACCAATCTGTTTTTGTTGATACACGTTAAAAGTTAAAGTCCTTCAGACAGTAAAGCAAATTTGACACCCATTCCATTCGAATTAGAATTTACATTTAGTTAATGCGAATCAATTGAATTACGTGTGAACACAGCATTAATATCATATACATGTACATGTATGAGAGTAGGAATGCATTGTTTATGTAACCTCAGGTGTTAGACCATGAGACGGTCATTTTCTGCTACTGTGAGTGTCAAATTGGTTTAATTATTTCAGTGATTTGGCAAAATACATATCCTTTTATTCATTCTTATTGTGATTCATCAGAGGTCTAAAAAATAATTAGCATCACCATTTTTTTATTGTCTTAATTAGTGTACATTTTATTGTCATGCACACAAAAAATTATCTTTAACATCATTTGACTAGAATTTGTTCCTGTATACATGGTATATATCATGAAGGTACCCCTATTATGACCATCATATATACAATTAATTTGTAATTAAATTTTTTTGATTATACTAACATTGTAATTATGCTTCTTCAATTGGACCAGATTTACCAAAAAAAAATAAAAACCCATTGTAATTAGTCAGGGGTACTACTTGTACAAGTGTATTTTATTTACTTGAAGAAGTAAAAAAAAATATACACATATAAGTAAATAAATAATGTTTGAATAATCTCCCCTTAATTTTCTAAAAAATTTACTTGTATAAGTAAATTTTTCTTACAATCCCACAAAAATCCTCAAGTTTTGAGATGTAAAATCATGCCTTTAATGATTTTTCCCAGGTTTGCTCAAATTTTTTCATTAAAGTTCAATGTTTCATCTCATTAATTCATCAAAGAAACTGATTGAGCAAAGATCTTGTATATTTGCGCAAGGCAATCAAAAATTGCTCCTTTGGGGCTTGTAAATGAGCAGTGTTATGAAGATAACAGACAAATGGGATTTTCATTGTCCATGAAATTACACTTAAATGATTAGTAAAGACATCTGTAAAGGGTACACAATTTAAAATTTTATTAGAACAAAGAAATCTTAAGAATTCAAGAAAAGAAGAAAGGATGATTTTTTTACTTATACAAGTAAAAAAATCTGAATGCCTAAGGGACATAACTAAGCCAATTTTTTTTTTACCTATACAAGTAAATAAAATTCACTTGTATAAGTATCCTACAAATTTACTTATATGACAGACACAGACAGAATATATGTGTATATTTTTTTTTACTTCTTCAAGTAAATAAAATACACTTGTACAAGTAGTACCCCTGACTGAATTAATAACATCTTTGAAAGTAATGCAATGTAATGACCAATTGGCCAAATCAGATTTCTGTCATAACAGATTTAAATGTTGTCTGGCATTTGATAGCACATAGTATAACTTTTTGTAACTCTGAAAAATTGCATTAACTGCCAAATTTGTCTCTCTTTCAGATATGTGTTCCAAAATAATATCAATAGTTATATAATGTATTATTTATATACATGTATCATTAGAAACCTTACTCCTAAAATATTTCCCCACAAGTTTGATCATGGTAAGTCACAAACCTTTTTGGGTGTAAATAAAATGAAAATTTATGGGTGTAAATGAAAATAGAGATGTACATACATGTAGATATAGGAAAATGTACAGATGTATGTACATTTGTACATTGTAAAATGTGCAGTGCTCTTATAAAAATTGATTTCTTCATCTCAAATGGGATTTTTGTATTACATTGCAAAGGACTTTTTTTTGGTATTACATTTACATAATATTACATTACAAATAACATATTTGTTTTACATTACAACTTATTCAACTTCCATGTATATACCATTAATGTTGTTGATGAAATAAACTGTCACATTATGTGTACCACATACACATATATCCCTTTTACATATTACTGGTTTAAAATTATGCAGTATATATGGTGCAGGTTGATTATCTGCATAATGATTTCTTCTTAGTATGCCCCGTCATATCAGAGTGGGCATTAATTTTTACCCTTATATGTTCATATATCCCATAGTTGGTTTCTGTTCATTAACTTTATATAGTTTGCTTCAACCAAATGTAATGAAAAACTTATTCGCAATACTTATTACCAAGAAACATTGATCAAGTTTGAATTTTGGTGGGGCTACTTTAACAGTTCTAGAGTTAACTTATGCTCCTTTTCAAATGAAAAATGATGGATTTTTTTTGCTGTTCTCTTACTTTGACTCAACCAAATGTTATGAAACTTATACACAATGCTCATCACCATTGATTGCATCATTTTTACTGTTCTAGGGTTATGGCCTTTACAAATGGAAAAATTGCTGAATTTATGGTTTCTGTTCTTTTACAACATTTTGTACAATGTTTAACCAAGGATTTAGATAGTAACTATACAAATCCTTGGTTTAATTAAATGTTATCTATACACAATGCTTATGACCCCATGGACCACAAAACTCATATGAAGTACAATTTTGGGCAAGGATTTGTATAGTAAGAATGGATTCTCACGGTTTATCGTAATCTCTTCAGCTTCTTCTTCTAAGGGATTTGTATAGTAAGTAATTCTTACTAATTCTTACTATACAAATCCTTGATTTGGGTGAAGTCACTTTTATAGTTCTTGATTTATGTCCCTTTATAATGTTATATGCTTGCAGGGGCATCTGTGTCCCATGAACACATTTCCAATTTATTGATATTTGTGTTTGATTGGTTGAATTTCCCCTTGATATCCTTTATCTATTTTTAACGCTACACAATATATTTACAGGATGCCATAGATTGTAACTCAAGATGACTGAAAATGCCTGCCAGACTTCATTAAATGATTACATGTCAAAGGTGCCTAATGAAGAAATACTGAAGTTAAAGGAGGAGAACTTCATACTTCAAGGAAAAATTAGAGGATATGCAACCTTAGGTAAGAGTGTAATAATGCATGGATGTGGTCTCTCATTGGCTGAGTGTTCTAGGGGGTCAGTTCTTACTTCAAGGAAATAATAGAGGATATGCAACCTTAGGCATGTTAGGTGAGAGTGTAATAATACATGGATGGGGTCTCTTATTGGCTGAGTGTTCTAGAGGGTCAGTTCATACTTCAAGGACAAATTGGAGGATATGCAATCTTAGGTGAGAGTGTAATAATACATGGATGGGGTCTCTTATTGGCTGAGTGTTCTAGAGGGTCAGTTTATACTTCAAGGACAAATTGGAGGATATGCAATCTTAGGTAAGAGTGCAATAATGTAAGGATGGGGCCTCTTAGTGACTGAGTGTTCTAGGGGGTCAGTTCTTACTTTAAGGAGAAAACATAAGATAAACAGCCTTAGTTTAAAGTGCAAGGATTCTCTATGCAACAAAATAAAAGGTATACAGCCTTAGTTTAAAGTGCAAGGATTGGGTCTCTTATAATAACATGAATAATGTAACTATTGGGGCAATTATTGGGCCCTTTATAGCTTGCAGTTGGGTGTGAGCCAATGCTCCATGTTGAAAGCTGTACTTTGACCTATAATGGTTTACTTTTAAAAATTGTGACATGGATAGAGAGTTGTCTCCAGGGTTTCCCCTGGGTCAATTATTTTTTTCGCCACCTCTTTCACCAAAACAATATATTTTTCCCCATTTTATTATTTTTTTTGCCAAGTAACACAAATATTTTTCTTTTAAAATTTTACTTTTTTTCCCCAGCCCCCCTCCCTAAATAAGAAGTGGTTTTTACAGCAAAACGAAACATCTTATCACTTGAAATTGATCCCTCGTGCAAGGTGTAGTCACTACATTGAAGGGTTACTCTCATGCCAACCTTTTTAATAGATTTCTTCATAACGACAGTTTTCTTTTCTACTTCTATACCATCGTAAATAAGTAAAACTATATGCTTGATACAAGGGTGTCACTGAAAAGTACCCACTCAAATCAATGATCTATATGAAAGTTAAATGATTAAGTTTTTAATCAGAGACCTTCCTTGCTTTTGAACATTTTTAGTCATAACAACAGTTTTCTTTTCTGGACAATCATTAAAAGAAGGAGAGGAAGCGTAAAAATCTTGCTTCTAACACGTGCGTCACAACGTGGTTAATCCCTTTTGTGACATGTGACAGAAGCCATTTAACCATATCATACAATCAACACATTTATTAATTAGTCCTTTGATGTCGATAGCTGACCATAGCTATACATGCAATCAGCTGATTATTGATTTTCTGTCAAAATCTTAATAAGTTCAAGGTGAATTCCGAATATTGTATGATCGGTAAGGTCAGAGAAACCCGAATAAAGAAAATAAACAAGATGGCTGAAAATAAATTGTTTTATATATTTCTTTCGCCAATGACGAATTTTAATCGCCAAAATTATTATTTTTTCGCAATTTGCGAAAATGGCGACTGCCAGCGGAAACCCTGGTTGTCTCATTTGGCACTCATACATGATACCACCACCTCTTATATAGATCTATATACATGAATAGAACAGGATGATGTGAATTTTCAAGAAAAATATTAACAATTTAAAACAAACTTGTAGCAAGTCTAAACAATGACTTAGATATAGAAATAGAGGAAGTTAATAATAGAAAGAAAATTTCTTATCGACAGGTGTCATATGACTCAGTGATCAGATCAGTTACATTATGAATTTTAGTAGGAAATTTTTTGATACTTTTTTTGACAACATTTCTATAATTATATTGCTCTATATAAGCTCTCCTAACTTGTGTGTTTTCTTCTTAAATTAATATCATGTGTAAATCCTTATCTGGTTAAAAGTTAAACCACAAAAATTTGAAACATAGGATGTACATTTATAGTAGGTGTTTAATTCATGTACAAATGCTGATCTTTTATTGGCTGTCAGAAAGATATTATCTGATTCCTTCAATGGACTTTCAGATGATCATATGACAACAACCCATATGGTAGTCATCATGCTTAACTACAGGTCCACCAGCCCAGGCTTATAAAATTGCTTTTGGGCCTGCAAAAGACATCTCTACAGGCCATCAGAATCCAACTTTGATTTTCATAAAATTGAGCATCAGGCCTGTGGATTCAAAAATTTATTTTGAAGACTGCTGTGGTACACAAAATGTATGAAAGAAACCCATTTAAAAGTTGGATATCAACTCAAGATTATAGAATTATTAGCTACACCTACATAAGTAATCATCCCTATTTTTCATATTGACTGTTTACTTTCTGCAAACTAATATCTTTTTGTTTCTATAAGTGTCACAATTTTATTCAAATTAAAAAAAAAAAAAACATTTTTTATAATGTGAATAAATATGATTTTGTTCATTTTAAAAATCCATAAAATTTAAGAATGGTATGCAAAGGTCGAGCACATTTCATGCTCATTGTGAATTATGCAAGGTAACAAAAAAAAATCACATTTGACATTGTGGTTTCACATTTTGGAAGTGGTTGCATTACTCAAGGTTGACCTTTACAACTTCCTAAGTAAACAAATAAACTAATCATAGATACACGGATTAAATTTTGTATTTACGCCATATGTGCGTTTCATCTTAAAAAGACTCATCAGTGATGCTCGAATCCAAAAAAGTTAAAAGGCCAAATAAAGTACAAAGTTGAAGACCATTGAGGACCAAAATTCCTAAGTTAACAACAGACATCTGTCAACCTTTTAGAGAATATAAAAAGGTATATATTTTAGTTTTGATATTTTTATGCCCCCACCGTAGCCGAGCGAACATTAAGTTTTACCAATGTTTTTTCTATAATACTATACCTTTGTTTTGCTCATAATTTTAAATCAAAATCTGGTTTTAAAAGTTTAACGATTATATTTCAGGTAATCTTCTTCGTGAACAGAAAGAAGAATGTTCAAAGTTGAAGAAAATGAATGAATCACTGAAAAAACAAGCAACTCCATCTCCAGGTGCAGGCATGAGCTTCAGTCAGGACAGTGGTTCAGAGGGAAACCATTCAATGAATGGGGACACTGGAACCAGTTATAAAGTAATTCAAATACTGTGAATTCTTTTATTTTCATGGGTACCAATTTTCGTGGATTAGGGAAAACTTGCATATTCGTGGATATTTCACTTCTTGTTTTGAAGATTTTTATATTTTTTACACCTATAGAAAATTTGTCATTTGTTAAACATTTAATTTCAGGGTTGACTTGTAACCACGAAACCCAGGCATGGAAATTGGTAGCCAATGAAAATTAATGAATCCACAGTAGTACATTTAGTGTAGCTAAAATTCTTCATTTTCAATTACACTTTGTGGGTCTTTTATATACTGCAAATTTCGAAATGATGACCAGCATTTATTATTTGATTTTTGAAGAATAGAGAAAAATATGAGGATTAGTTATTGCAATTTTAGGAAAATCTGCATACAGATATTTGAATCAGATATCAGAATGCAAGTCTGTTGTTGCAATAATTACTAAGTCTCATTACTGTAAATTCAGATATTATTGCGATTTTGTCATTTTACACTTGAATGCGATTTTAATTTTTACGATTTTCAGAAAAGTCATGTTTAATTCAGTTAAAATATTACATAATGCGAGTTTTAATTATTGCGTTTACAACTCAGTCGCATTATTCGCAATAATAAAAACCTCACAATAATTTCTGAATTTACAGTGTTTGCATTAATGAAAACCTCGCAATAATTTCTTCATTCACAGTATTAGGTTAAACATGTTTAAAGGCTATTGTGAATTCATTGTTATTTGTGGATACCAATTTTTTGTGGATTTTTCAGGTGAAAATAAACAATGAGATTAAATGTTTAATAATGTACAAACTTTCTGCATTTTTGTTAATTCAGGTTTTGTCAAAGCCGTGAAATAAGTTTCCATGAAAATAAAAATGAATCCAAATTGTGAATTAATCAGTTATATATATTCTAGTGTGATTTTTTTTGTATGCAAATCAATACAGTTTTCTTACTGATACAACATAGAACATTTTATGTACCTGTATGTTAATTATTTAGGTCTTTTTTTCTTGTTCATTGAAGCATATCATGTAATTAATGAACGGTAATTATGATTAAAGCTGGTATTTCCTTTATGGAAATTTAGTGTCATAAACATAAAGTTCAAACTAGATATATATATTTTATGAGAATTTATTGTATACAGTGAAATAATAAAAATATCAAAAGTGATAAAAATATACATTATATACAGTGCAGAAAGGAAGTATGTAAATTGGCAAAATAATTAATAAGTGGTTCAAGATTTAAGTTATTGCTTGTCTTCACAAGTCATAATTAAGTCTGAATAAAATATATTTCTGTTTCCTATTACTGGCCCAAAATGCAATCTGGTAGTTTACATATAAAAATAATTTTCTTGTCAAAAAATGGCCTGTTGAAAAACTGATCAATTTAAGATTTAAAGCTATTTTTGCGTTTCTTTTTTTATCCAATTGCAATAAAATGTTTTGTAGATAGCACCAGAAGCACACATAAAGTTGGCCTTAACAATAAATACATTCAAATTAAAATATTTATTTTATAAGCTCAACCCTTGCAAAATTGTCTCTGGTGTTCTCTATCCTGACAAAGGCTGTGCCCTTTAATTAATTTCAGAGACAAATTTAGGGAGAGGGTGAGAGAGCCCCAACCCCCTTTGGAGATACAAATGTGATTTATGCATAGACATTGCACAAGTATCGTCTCAACCTTGCTTGCTAATGCCAGGGCTCCCCTTTTCAAAATCCTGAATCTGCATCTGAATTTATACTTTTAAATGTCAGATATTTGACATTTGATGACACACCAAGTATCTTGCAGGTGGGTCTAATTGGGGTCTAAGCATGACGCGGGATTGACGATTTTTCGTAAGCGTGAAACGTGAAAGTCAAATTATTGTGTCGTGAAAACAGGAAATGAGGTCTTGCGGGACCCAGGAAATGACAAAAAAATGAGAATTGCTTACGTACATAGTGTAAGCAGGATACAGGAACCTGACAAAACAGTAAGCGGGATCCGGGATCGGAACCCCCAAATGAGACCCCCTTGCAGGTTAATTGTACTCTGTCCTTAAAAATACAGGTTTGACTGTACATATATTTAATGTTTTGGTTTAATTACATGTAATTCCTTGAGGTGCAAAAAATGAAAATTACACTAAAAGATATCTTTGTTTATTTGGGTGTTAAATTTTATGTAATAAAAACACTTAATGTAAAGGTTATAACAACAATAGAAGGAAAGAAATAAACTGGGAAAACATGTATACAGAAATGTATTTTTACATATACAATGTATGTGTATACTTAAAGATTGTCTTTGTAGATATAGATTTATTTTAGAACACATTGATTTAGTACTTTTAAATTTGTAAAGCAATATCTCTTGATTTTTAACAATATATATTGGATATTTCAGAATCCTGGAGAGGTCAAGCTACAAACTGTTGAATCGGAAAATATAGATGTTTCTTTAAAATCTGATTACAGTTCAAATGGGATACCAGATCCTTGTATTAAGGAGCAAAGCAAAACAAACAATTACAAAGAAGTAATCCGAACTTTGTCATGGACAGATCAAATGTCTGGAGCTACTTATCCTCCATGCGATATGGTCCAGCACTCAAAAATGGACAAATATCCAACGCAGGAATCTATCAGTAGTGACATTAAATTAGAACTGTCCGATTCACAGAAGAGACCAATTTCAATTGTTAGTAATGGCATTGAAAACCCTGTCCACAAGGACCACAGGGCAATGTTAAGGTCGTCATCAACTATAGTACATGTTGGTTCAGATTCTAATTCAAAAAGTTTGAACTTGATGGAATTTCCATCGGAACACTCTGATGACTCTACAAAAACTGGTTCCTCATCGCACAGTAAGGTTGTGTCTGCATCGTCATCTCAATCATCTTCATTCCAGGTCATCAAGCCTGGTCTGTCAAGACAGGTAAGGCATATAGGTATTTAAGCACTGTGTTTAGGGGATAGAAATTGCTTTAAATAACGTGAATTCAGAAATTATTGCGTCTTTTAAAGAAGAGAGATTTGTGTTTAGTTGATAGAAATTGCCTGGTTGGCAATATTTTTGTTAGGTATATATGTATTTTAGCATTGTGTTTAGGGGATAGAAATTGCTTTAAATACCGTGAATTCAGAAATTGTTGCGTCTTTTAAAGAAGAGTGATTTTTGTGTAAATGGTCTAGGGGATAAAAATTGCTTTAAACACTATATATATAAATTCTGAAATTATTGCAATTTTGAAAAAAGAGCGATTTGTGTTTAGGGATAGAAATTGCCTGGTTGGCAATATTTTTGTTAGCTATGAGATATTTAACAGAAAAAAACATTTGTACATGTACTACCTGCAGTTGTTGAATTCAGATTTACAATTAATACTTTATAGAAGCGGTTGCATATGTTATAGATTACACTAGTACTACTGTCTTTAAAAAACGCTCAGCGACAGTCATAGTCTGCACTTTATGTTGTGCTTCATTCAGTGTTCAATGCTCAGACATGTACAATTGTATTTTGAGTCCGTTTAAATCTGTCAAACTTGACTATATGTATATATATGCATTGTTTAATATAGTGCTCCAAGTCAGAGACAGCATTGAGTCTCCATGTGAATGAAATAATGAATGGGGACCTTGGCTCTGATGGCCCATCACAAAGGATGAGGAAAATGTTAGAAGATATTTTACCTGACCTCACTAAGATAGAAGAGGAGAATGAAAACTTTAAGGTTTGTTTAACTTTAATGACTTAATGTTCTTTTTATGTATAAAAAAGACATGTTTAAACAAGTGTAAAGCAAAAGAAAATGCCATTGCTAAAACGACCATATTATATGATTTTATTACAATGATACATAAACAGATTGCACTTATATTATTCATCTTTTTTAAATTGATGAAGCTGAAAATAATCTTTTTGGAATCTGGTATTACTAATGTGTTAAATTGTGAATACCATAGTTTGAATATTTTTCAATTATGAATAAACATATGATATGGTTTATTTATTTAGATAGATACTGCTGCATGACATAAAATTTTTCATTTAAACACTAAAGCAACAACAACTGGACAACTGCACAACACAATTTAAGAAACAGAACTAGTGGTCATCAATAATAGGCATATATACCCTAACAATTTAGTAACTTATGACAAGGTTTATCTGAAGACAACAAAGATAACTTAAGACCTAAAAGTGGGTCTCATTGGGGTCTAAGCGTGATGCAGGATTGCTGATTTTTCGGAAGCGTGAAACCTGAAAGTCAAATTCTTGTGTCTTAAATACCGGAAATAAGGTCTTGTGGGATCCGAGAAATGACAAAAAAATGAGAATTGCTTACGTACATAGTCTAAGCGGGATACGGGAATATGACTAATCAGTAAGCGGGATCCGCAATCGAAACCCCCTAATGAGACCCCCCTAAAATTGGTAACAACAAATGCATCTCTTTTATTGCTTTGTCTCTTCTGTACATTAGTCTTTTTAAATTGATTCAGATTTTCACAAAATTATTTTCTTTTCTTGCAGGTTGAAAATAAAAGACTATTGTAAGTTTACCTTTGTTAAAAACAGAGATAAAACATTAAAAGCACAAATTTTACAGTTTTGTACTCAGACACATAAATCAACCAATCAAAATACTGGAGTTGGTTTTTGAACTGAGTAAAGTTTACTGAATGAAACATATTTAAAATCAGGTTGAAATCTATGTCTTATTTTTTTTTAATTTCATTTCATCAGAAAAGTAAATTTGTTTCTGATTTTTATAGAAATATAAAGATGTTATATGATTGCCAATGAGATAACTTGCCACTGGAGACCAAATAACGTAGAGGTTATCAAAACGTAAAATCACAAAAGTACTGAACTTAGAGGAAAATCAATTCGGAAAGTCCATAATCACATGGCAAAATCAAATAACAAAACACATCAAAAACAAATGGACAAGAACTATCATATTCCTGACTTGGTACAGGCATTTTCAAATGTAGAAAATGGTGGATTTAACCTGGTTCTATAGCGCTTACCCTCTCACTTTGATGACAGTCTCTTCAAATTCCGTTATATTTACATTGATGCGTTAAATATACAGACACAATAAATAAAATAGTCAAAATATGGGTACATCAGTCATCATCGTATAACAATTTTAAAAGGAACAATTTAACAGAACACAAAAACATCTACTATCTACGAACACATTCATTGAGTTAGGTGTCTGACGTCAGAAAAATTTATACGTCACATAAATTTGTCGTTCAATGTGCATACAAATAATTTTAAAATTTACATAGGCAATGTTAGTATACAGGGTTAAAAAATCAAAAGTATGTAAGAATAAATATCAGAAATAGACCAAGATTTAAACTGGTCCAAAAGTTATATATAGAATTTATAAGAATCCACAAATAGTTAATTCTACTACGCGATTGAATGGTTTTGACGTTTGTGGTTCAACGTATATTGTAATTCATAATGAAAATATATCATAATGACATATAATAGAACAATATCATACTGTATGTCAATGTACAGCTAACAGATAAAATTTCTTACAATATTAAATGTAAAACAACACAAAAACTAACAGCTTTAAAATCAGGTTGTTTGTATAAACTGGCATAGTTCTTTTTTGTAAAGTTATCTGCTGTAACTATTTGTGAAGATTTAAAATTTGAAAAAGACATTTTTTTATTTGAAAAATAAAACTCACTTTGCTGGTGTAGTATAAACATGGTTAAAATAGTTATATTTGCTGATTTACAACCTGCAGCATATTTTACAGGGAAGAAAACCATCGCCTTTTAAGGAAAGTTCAGCAGTTAGAACTTCAAGTTAATAATGTATCTCCCACCGAGTCCCTGTCATCACAGACTCAAGTTGTAGACTGGGACTATGTCAGCAAATCAGAATTACAGGTACCAGTATGTCTTGAATTTGCATTGCAACAGTATAATAGACAACTTTTGAGTTCATTGGTCACCGGAGAAAACTCGTCAATTATACATGCCTTTGTGACATCATTTACCAGATAGAGGGGCTAACTGTATCCCTGCACTATAAACGTTCATCCAGCGTCTAAGTGATCGTCATTGTGCAGTGTAAACTAGAAATAATATTTGTTCCGTAAGTAACTAATCACAATTCCCTAATGACAGCAGTGCAGATTGTCAATTATGAGAGTTTGATTTGCTTAATTATTCGTGCAATATAACTTTATAGTTTTTCAACTACTCACTCAACATTGAAACGAAAGTCATGACACACATAAACGCATGAGTGAGGTTCACTAAAACCAAAGTTTTTGACGGAAATGCAATGAACTCGAAAGTTGTCTATTGATGTAATAGATTAATTTTGAAGGATGAAATAAGATTCAATTGTAAAACAGCTTTTCCAAGTTTTATTTGTGTATTCACACATATGACATTTTCGTCACTCTTTTTGTTTTTGTATTTTTTGTACACACATCTGCAGTCCTGTGTAAATGTCAAACAGATTATATAATTCTCCTTTTCAGAATCTAAAGGACAATGGGTAAATTCATTGTTCGTACACAAAAATGAAAATAAGGTTACACCATTGGATTGATTTCCATCGTTTAGAATGTTTTAAACCAATCACAATGTTTTGGTGAATGCTTTTGAAAATATTACCCAGAATACATTAGATTCTGAAACGACGAATTGTTTGACTGTGGTCTCTCAGATCAAAACTATTTTGGTTGTTACATTTTTCTATTAAAAAAACAGTTTAAGTTTAGTGTTTTCCGGCACATAGTGAAAAGATTAATAAAATATCAAATTATTAATAGAAGCTTCTAATTTCATGATAGATACTTTTCTAAATTAGATCGCATGTATTCTGTGATGTTATGTAATGAAAACAAAACCTGGACTCTTAAAGCATATAATTCTGTTATATCCCTGTGATCTTTGAAATTAAAACATGATGTCCGCTGGAAATTTTATTTTAATCAAGGATCCATTCCAATAAAAATGCAATTATAGGGTAAAAATACCACATTTTTTTGTCTAATAAATCATAAACATCCTATTTTAAATACCCAACGGCACATGCTTTATAGCCTTAAAAATGAAAATAAGATTTTTAAAATAGGCAAAGGTTATACGAAACTTACTTTCAACTTTTTAATGTGAAAGTATGTAAATATTATCCTCATTATACAATTTTTTTACTTAAAACCACAAAAAGGATATTGTGGTTACACTGCTATTAAAGTCATGTGTTATTTGTTGTGTTAGATAATAAAGGTTTCATTGTTTACATACACATACATATGGTATTTTTCAAAGTATTTTAATCAATGTACTTTTATTAGATATGACATAAAAAATGTCAACATACAAACTCTTACAAGCAGTTTGAATATAGCATTGACTGTGTTTTAACTTATGCAAGACCACAGATTTTTTTTCAACTTGCACCAAAGTTAAGAAGAAGAAAAAAGTCCATTGTGTGGATGCTTGTCTTTTCCTGGTTGCCAATTATTATCATTTACAGTGATGAAAGAAAAATTTGTTTTTGTGCATATTTGAATTCTTGTTTTTGCAAAAGTCTGCAGACATATCTATGAAGAAAATTTTTGTTACAACTAAATTGTGGTTCCCCTGTACGCAGGAAATCCATGAAGTAGGTATCCAACAAGAAATAATGAATATGCCATAACTGATTCTATTTTAAACAGGATATTATATATGTCTAATAAGAGAATTCTTGATATCTGATGTATGAATTGTATATATATAGATTCCTACACTGCAACAAGTGTATTACGATATTTCTTCACTTGAGACAGTTAAATTTTATAATTTAAAGCATGAGGCTTGCAGAGCATTTTAAATAATTAAATTTAACTGTGGAGAAATATCGGAATACATGAGTTATAGTGTCGGAATCTGTTTCTCTGATGACTTTAATCATTCTTTTTCAAAGATTTTCAGAAACTTGTGTTCTCTATATGTGACGTCATCAGGCAAGGTCGCCTTTTTTCATGACGCCACAATAAGAAAATTGAGAAGAAAACAAAACATTTTGACGTCATAATCAAATTTCGACTAATCATTTGCTGAGAACCCATTTTTCCCTAGTGAGGAGAAATATTTTTCTCACACCAGTCAGGAAATGGGAAAATAGCACAAAAATTAGAGAAACATTCTTCCCAACGCCTCATTGGTCATTGTCTGTTTTGATGCTCCTACAATTTTTCTTTTCTAGTAAATTAGATTAAAAGACATTGTTCCTTTAATAACTTTCAAGTTTTCTTTGATCAGATTATGAACTATTTGTTTTGTATTTTATACATGTAGTAAATCATATTTCCGGCATTTCTAAATTTGACATGTCCTTTTATAATTGGTTTTATTTATTTATTTTCTCAGAAGAGTAAAATTATAGAAAAAGAGTCAACACAGATGTCAGATAATTCAACTAGACTTCAAAAACTGGAACAGCAAAACAGAGAGGTTAGTTTATAACTTTCTATTTAACTAATGGTAAAAAGTAAAAATCACAAAAATACTGAACTCTTAGGAAAATTCAAAACAGAAAGTCCCTAATCAAATGGCAAAATCAAAGGATAAAACTCAACAAACGAATGGACAACAATGGTAATTTGAATTCAAATTTTGGCATTACAATTGATTTTTGCAATGCAAGCATTTAACAATATTTTGACCATTAGAGAGGGGGGATAGGACCTTTATCAGGACTCCGGGAACAGGTGTTTTTGAGCTCTGGATTTCGTGATTCATGTATTCTTATTTGAATTTCGGGACCTCAGGATTTCGTGTTATTAA
Organism: Mytilus trossulus; assembly: GCF_036588685.1. Taxonomy (NCBI): domain Eukaryota; kingdom Metazoa; phylum Mollusca; class Bivalvia; order Mytilida; family Mytilidae; genus Mytilus; species Mytilus trossulus. The sequence continues at coordinate 38,354,902 of NC_086379.1, read as the reverse complement.
TTTCGGGATTTCGGGATTTCATGTTTTTAAGCCCTGGATTGCGGGATCAGGACCCCACCTACCCCACTCATTAGATGGTTCTTTTGGTTTTTGTTTTATACATATGGTTACTGTGTCATTGATATAAATCAAATCCTGTGAATTCATTTTTTTTGGTTGTTTTAATTCATTGTTTTGATAAAGTCTGCATACAAGCCTATAGAAATTTATTTATTTCTTAAACCATTTAATTCATGGTTCACCTGTAGCCATGAAAACTAAAGAAACTTGTATGCTGGGAATAATAATGAATCCATATAGTATCTCCTTTTATTATGCCCCTGTAGTTGATCATGATGGTGTTGGCTATAAGTGTAACCCATGACTATGGCTGCCTGTCCATCTTTCCCAATTTTGTTGTAAAGCTTGAGCAAGGACATAGAAATCTTCAGACACTTTCTTCTTTTATCAAATAATAAATTAATTTTGGATGTAACACATCTTCTGATTGGCGGACATTATTTTGTTATGAGCCCATAGACATAATTTAGTCATGTGACCTTGACTTCATCAACGTTTTTTCATGGTTTTCTACGGTTTAAAATGGAATTTAGAATTAAATTATAAGAAATGACTGTAATATTTTTTCTGTCTATTCCAAATAACATAAAAAATGTAGTGCACACTGTTAAATAACCCGCTACGGGCGTTATTCAGTGTGCACCAAATTTTTTATGTTATTTCTTCATAGACAGAAAAAATATTACAGTCATTCCTTAATTAAATATGATGGGACTTTTTCTATTGAGGGTTGTTGTTATGCTGCTAATTATATGACATGTGTTAGACTTAAGTACCAGATCAAATGATTAATTCAATCTTGTCTCAGAAACACACGATCCAAAATTAAAATATCAAGAATAAAACTGTATAACACTATTTTGTATACTACATTGTAAATATTTACTATTTTTATTTTTTTAGTTGCTGCAAGCCAATTCAAGATGGGAGAAAATGTTCAAAGAAATGAGATCTGACCAAGAAAATAAAACAAAACATTCTCAATATCAGATTGAAACTTTAAAAGAACAGCTTACAAAAATGAATTTAGAAGATGAAACACGAAGATGTGAATATGACAGAATTTTACTAACTACCAAAAACAGACTTGAGGATGAAGAGGTAAAAAATAAATCTTAACGTCTGTTTAAATTTTTTCAATACTGTAAACCAACTTATTTTCGCGAGCAATTTCGCAATAATAAAAACCTCGCATTAATTTCTGAATTTACAGTATTGATTTTATTTGTGCATGATTTTCATCTGTACTTGTGTTTTTAATTATTACGAAGGACCGAAAATGGAGATTGAATGCACAATCATAAAGTGTCTTATTGGAAAAAAAAGACACACTGTTCATTGTATCTGGTTTACACAAATCTCATACCGTATTTCATGCATTCAAAATTTATAACGACACACTCGACCTCGGATGAGTCGAACCTTGGATGAGTTGAATACTTCGGTCCGTCCCTTCAACTTTGACACAATGAGGTTCGACTGTATAAGTAAGAATGGGAATTGAAACCAGGGTCAAAGACAAGACCTTTGCTTTGTTATTATAAATGATACAATAGATAACAAAATCACAAGTACAAACAAAACAATGATAAACTATACCATGTCTTGGATTGCTTGTTTTTTTGTCACATTTTTCTCAGGAACTACATTACAAGGATTTGTGAGATTTGGATTCAGGATTTATATATATCAGCTTTTCTGTGTGAAGGGTTTTCATATTCATTTCTTATCCCAGGAATAGATTACCTTAGCCGTATGTTGGCACATTTTTTTGGAATTGTGGGTCCTCAATGCTCTTCAACTTTGTACTTGCTTGGCTTTATAACTATTTTAATCAGCTGTCACTCATATTATCAATTGTATTATTTGAAAAACTCTCTTAACACTTAAACTTTCATTGCAGTCTGCAAAAGATGCCCTTCAAGCTCAGTTAGCAGAATACCAAGTTTTATATGAACAGATGCAAAGAGAGAAGAGAGAATTAGAGGAATCATTAAATGCAATAAACAGAGAACAATTAGCCAGAGAAGCAGAACTTAGTGTTCTTAGGGTAGGTTGAGAATGAAGTCTAAAATGGTCACTTTATTATATTTTTGAAGTTTAAGGATGTACTTAGGTGAGGTTTTGGAATTTGTGTCTCGAAAAGGAGGTCCATGACCTATCAATATTTTTAGTTTATTTTTATCCTTAATTGATGCTCTACCAGCTTATAGTATCAATTTTAATCTCTTAATTTCTTAATTTTTTACCTAACCTGACCTAAGTACACTCTTAAGATATTTAAAATGCAATGACTTGTACCATCATGAATAATTCAAGATTGATGTTAATATTCTAGTAATATTTTTATTTACTTATAATTTTGATAAAAAATTATTATAACCCAAACAGAATTATAATTCAAAACTGAAATACAACTTATGTGTTTTAAAGATTAAATATGTATTGTTTTCATATGAATAGACAAAAAGCAGGGTGATCCTAGGTTGTAATCGTTGTGACCTGATCTGTGTATCTAGGAATTCTGAACATGGCTTATGTTGAAACAAAATACTTATTTTGATGTGATACAATATCTCTATAAATTAATCTTTTTGGTTATAAATCCCTTACAGTATAAATAAATAGATGTGGTATGATTGCCATTCCGACAACTATCCACCAGAGCCTAAAAGACGTAGATTCAAGCAAGTATAGGTTACCGTAAGGACTTCAACAATCAGCAAAAGCCATACTGCAATATCACCTAATAAGGTCAAAATGTGAAGCAATTCAAAAGAAAAAAACTAATGGCATAACTTATGACAATATATAAACAAAAAACATAATATAACAGAAAGCATCCAATGACAACCACTGTATGATAGGCTCCTGACTTGGGACATGCACATACAGAAAGTGGCGGGTTAATCATGTTTGTGAGTGCTTAAACATTATCGTATACTGTGACAAAGGTGTAGTTGCACAACATAAGTACAAACTTTAAAATCAGTTGCAAATTGCTTGACTTATTTGATCGAGAAGTTTTTGTGTTTTTTTTTACCAAAAACAAATACTTTAATAAAGACAAAGTACTAATCTTAGAGAACTTACAGTTAATGAAAGCTTGTTCAAAACAGTTTTAAATAGATAAATCATGTTCTTCCAGACTTTAACCCAAATATATAGTCCCAAGCTATTGGAATTGAAGTTCTTTCATAACACATGTTATATACTTATGATAATTTCAATTACAAACGAAAGTGAACCAACGCCTGGTGAGTCTGTAGTACGGCAGAGTCCATAAAGTGGATACCTGAGGGTATGCAGGGTGGCATGATGATTGATATATAAGTTTTTATAATTTATTTACAGCAAGGTATAGGTGGAGATAGTATACAGGCTATTCATGTGTCTTCTGACTCAGACCTAAGAACAGAAATAGCTGTTTTGAGAGAACAGGTAAACTTAATCTTAACCCTTTCCTCCATTGAATTATTTTTTTTGCATACTCTATTCACATAGGATTTTTCAATAGAATGCTGAAAATATGCTTTGAGGTATTAATGCACTGCATAAAAACATTTCATCAAATAGATTGAGGTCGGATATTCCTATAATATTCCTTTTCATATTAGATACAAATTTTATTAAGTCTACTGCAGACACTATGTAGTCAAAACTTTAACTGAGGTACTACACAGGCGTCAAAAGGCGTCATTATGGAGTAAGGGGGTGGCGTTGAAAGGCGTCACTATGGAGGAAAGGGATAAGATGCCTCTCGATCATGTAAATTTTAATACATATAGGCATAAATGTGTTATAAGTTGCTATTTTCTTGGCACCAGAGAATAGTCTTGTACTTGGAAAAAAATAAAATAACTGACACAATATAAGTCATACTTTCATTTAAGGAATGACTGTAATATTTTTTCTGTCTATGAAGAAATAACATAAAAAATTTGGTGCACAGTGAATAACGTGCGTAGCGGGTTAATTTTACAGTGTGCACCACATTTTTTATGTTATTTCGAATGACAGAAAAAATATTATAGTCATTTCTTATAATTTAATTCTAAATTCCATTTTAAACCGTAGAAAACCATGAAAAAGCGTTGATGATGTCAAGGTCACATGACTTCATTATGTCTATGGGCTGATAACAAAATAACGTCAGCCAATCAGAAGACATGTTACATCCAAAATTAAATTAGTTAATTTTATAACAACTTTAATGTTCAGAAACTCTTAATTCTTAAGAAGTTTTTACAAACATTAAACTGATGGCTAGATAATACGTCAATATCAAATATTATTTTTATGATTGTGAAATATAATTTTAAAATACTTTTTTAAAATATCTGAAACATACAGTATATAAGCAGTATTCTATACATAGTGTTGTGAAATATAGAGCATGGTGTAGGACATACACAGATTCTTGTTATTAAGGAGGTAGACCTAGGTTAAGGGAAATAACTCTTAAAATCATCAGTACGTTCTTGTCAACCATTTTCATAAATATATTCTAAGCTTCTATGTTACATAGATCATTTTCAATCTGTTTCAGGTAAATGCTTAAAATATGTTGATGAAACTTGACTTTTACAAACACATAACTGATTTAAAGAGTTATCTTCCTGAACCAAGGTCTAACACCTTAAAATCTTTGCGAGAACATGTTTTCTATCTCCAGGTTTACTCTCACATGTAAAATTGTTCTTTTTTAGCTTACAGTTTTCCAGGAGGATTTTGATAGAGAGAGAAGTGATAGAGCTAAGGCTCAGTCAGAAAAAGATGACATAAATAAACAATTAGGAAAACTTAGAACAGAAAATCACAAGCTTGTTGATCAGAATAAAAGATATCAATCTCAGGTAATTGTTTATTGTAAATTCAGAAGATTTGTGTGAGATTACAATGCAATTGTTGAATAATGGTCCAAATGTTAATCTTCCTGACTAATACCCTAACTATTACATCACTGTTTTGATGAAGACTGAGATGTATGCAAGCTATGTCCCATGCACATCATATTCATTTATATTTCAGCAAGGCAGATAATGGAAAAACCATAAAATCAAGTATCCTTGAAAATATGATTTTCCTCAATCCAAAAGTAATCAAAATTTTAGTACATTATCTTGGGTATGTTAAAGCCAAATCAAATAGAAAAACACCATCACTCAGCTTGTGATTATTTAAGCTAATTGACCCATGTACTGTTGCTGAGTTATAACCCTGGACTGTGGATTGTTTTGACGTATTCTTTCCATAATTATACAATGACATCAAAAAGTAAGAGTAAGCACTGGTCAGCTTGGAGTCAAAATAATACTGTGGATTCATTTATTTTTCGTGGAATGCTGAAAACTTGCACATTTGTGGAAATTTGATTTCGTGGTTTTGCCAATCTCGATATACAAGGCCTATTGAAAATATGTTATTCGTTGAACATTTGAATTCGTCGTTCACCTTTTCCCACGAAACCTAAGAAAATTGGTATCCAACGAATATCCATGAATCCACAGTATGTCCTTGTAGGACAATGTGTCTTCTTAGGGACTCTGACCTTGTGAACTAGCATGTTAAAAATCCAGCTCAGTGTTCTGTCTTATAATGCAAAGCAGGATTAATATTCATATCATATTTACATGTACTCGTCCTTAATATGCATTTAATTTGCCATTGGTCATAAAACAGTCATCAATCACCATAATCACCATCACCGTCATCACCATCACCATCATCATCATTCATTTCACAAATCGCTGGAATTCAAAACCTAGTGGGATCAGGAATTCTTTGTCCATGACAACTTTTTGTAAAGGTAGAAGCTTTCAAATGTGTATAAATGATAAAAAGTCATTTTCATGGGAACAATTACTTTACTTGATTGTTAAATACAGGATACACAACAATCTACAAGTAAGGTATGCTTCAACATGTTCAGATATTTAAAAAAAAAAAAAAAAAAAAAAAAAAAACAATATTAAAAATTTATTGAAAGAAATTTCATAGTAAATTGAAAGAAAATTAGCAACCTTACATAATGAAATAAAGATACTGATATTATTGTAAATAAAACAAATGTTGGAAAAATAATAGAAAAAATAATAAATGAGTGAAGAATTCAACGACAAAGGTTGACATTAAAATTTTCTTTATAGCTTCAAACAGCAGAAGTTAATGTTAAAGAAGCCATTGAAGAGAGCACTAGACTTAATAGTGCAAATGTTGAACTCAGAAATAAAGTGAGTTAAAGTAGCACCGAGTGACATTTAAAAAAAATCATATTATACTTATTATTTACATGATATGAAATTTCTGCATTTTTACATACTTTTTAGTAAATAGAACACTATATATATGTAAAGGGAAATAATTTTGCTTTTTCATTGAATTTGTACACCAATATTTGACATCATCTCTATAGATTAAAATTGGTGTATCACTTGATCGAAACTGTACAGATAAACAACACAGGAAATTTATAAATTATGAAATCCATAGGGTGTTCATTTGTTTAGATAGCACTGCACTTTGTGTGATATCAGAGCAATGAATTGCAATAGCGCTGCATCATATTTTTAATTCATATTACAATTCATCGTAATGGGAGTGAATAATTATTGTATTACTCATATAATAGATATTTATGAAGCAAAACCAGTATATTCATAGATTACCTTAGCTGGATTTGGCAAAACTTTTAGGAACTTTGTTTTTAATGCTCTTTAACTTGATACTTAATTTGGCCTTTTTAACTTTTTGGGATTTGTGCGTCACTGATGAGTCTTTTGTAAAGGAAACACACTTCTGACGTATATACAAATTTTGTCCTGATATCTATGATGAGTTTATTAAAGATTTCCTCAGTGTCATGTTTCCATCAATATTGCATTTTTTTAAATTTCTGCAAATGAAAAAAAGAGTTAGCTAGAAGGGCATTATTCAAATATCTTTTTTAATTGTTTAATTAATTGATATGTAACTGCTGGTGCTTGTCTTAAATAAGATATATCTTTTGCCTATTTTCGATTCTATGACCTGAGATTTGTAATACTTGAACTTTCTACATATGTTTTTATTGATTAGAGTCTAATACTGAATATATATATCAGATCCTGTAAAAACTGACATTTAGCTATATACACAGCCAACTTTGCATAGGTACTATTTTTGTACTTAAAATCTGTACTATTTACGTAACTGTATTTTACAGTACTTGATTTGTACTTCAAATTTTGGTACAGAAATAATATCAAAAGCAATCACAATATTCCATGTTTGAAAATCATAATTCTAAGAGATTTGAAATAGACATTCTATCAAAATGCTGAAAATGTAACCTGAAAACCCAAAATATGTAGCACTTAAATTTTCAAGTACAAATCAAGTACTGTAAAATACAGATACCTATATATTACAATAATTTTAGAGTAACAAAATAGTACTAAATAGTAAGAGTAAATTTCCAGTACTACATATTAATGGTACAGACATAGTACCTATGCAAAATTGGCTGTGTATATATATTGCGTAAAAAGAACATATTTGGAAAATGTTATAGGATCAAGAAAAATGTGCTGTATGACATTCCTCAATCTTTTGAGCAGAGAACACTTTCTTTTTTCAAACAGTCTCCATATGATTTGGTAGTGAAATTCCTCATTTGTTTTAACTGTGCCCAGACAGATGATAGACAGAGACTTTTAAAATTTTATGTTATCCACCATGAATATGGGGGAGCTAAACAAATTAAAGAGAGTTAATTTGAGCCACAATGTTTTAAAATTTTATGTTCTTAGGATTGAACAATTCTTAATTCATTGTAACATTATTTTTTAAGTTTAATATATGCATTAAAATTTGAATGAAGCTTTAATATCTTTTATTCCTTTGAATACTTCATATGGGTCAATAATTTAATTTTGAATGTAATGCATTTTCTGATTGGCTGACATTATTTTGTTATCAGCCCATAGACATAATTTAGTCATGTGACTGTGAGGTCATCAATGTTTTTTCATGTTTTTCTACAGTTTAAAATGGAATTTAGAATTGAATTATAAGAAATGACTGTAATATTTTTTCTGTCTATTCGAAATAACATAGAAAATGTGGTGCACACTGTTAAATAATCAGCTATGCGTGTTATTCAGTGTGCACCAAATTTTTTATGTTATTTCTTCATAGACAGAAAAAATATTAGTCATTCCTTAAATATTTTTTTTGGTGATTTTGTTTTGCATGTTCAATTGAACTTAATTATAAGAATTAAAGCTCACATAATACTTATAATTTGATAATTTGTGTTTTTCAGGTTCGTCAGTTGGAAAGTCAACTTTTATCACAACAAGTACCTCCAACGTTTACACCAAACATCACATCGACAAGACCTCAGCATTCATTGATGGTACAACCAGAGAGTGATCCATATGCTAGGCCATCACCTCCTTATATATTCCACCAGAATCAAGTTGGACCAGGTATGAGACAAAACATTCATTTATCAAACAAATTTATCAAAAAAAAATTACATGCAGACTACATGCATATGGCAAAACCATGAAATCAAAAATCAAGGAAAATAAAAAATTCCATAAAAAGATGAAAATTTGTACCCATGAAAATGAAAGAACCAAAAGAATTTTGATTTTTAGTTAATAAAAAAAAACGAAATTAAAAAAATCAGCACCACTCCTCCCTAAAATAAAGATGAACAACAATAAATCTGTGTTCATTATTCATATCCAGAAAAAATTAAAAGGCTAGATTTTAAGACATTGAAACCTTGTTCGAACATTAAGAAATACTTGAGTGAGATAAATTCTGAATTATAAAAACTATGGTAAAATATAAAAAAGAAGATGTGGTATGATTGCCAATGAGGCAAATTTCCACAAAAGACCAAAATGACACAGACATTAACAACTACTGGTCACCGTACAGACTTCAACAATTAGCAAAGCCCATACTGCATAGTCAGCTATAAAAGGCCCTGATAAGACAACGTAAAACAATTCAAACGAGAAAACTAAAGGCCTCATTTATGTAAAAAAAATGAAAGAAAAAAACAAATATGTAACACATAAACAAACGACAACCACTGAATTACATGCTCCTGACTTGGGACAGGCACATACATTAATAATGTGGCGGGACTAAACATGTTAGCGGAACCCCAATCCTGACCCTAACCTGGGACGGTGGTATAACAGTACAACATAAGAACGAACTATAAAAATCAGCCTGTTACCCTTCATTTTATTCAGGCAACCTTCAGAGTAATAGAGAGAGATACCCACAAGAACAGCAACCAGGTGCATGGAACTGTGATGATTGTACATACTCTAACCATCCAACTCGGTCGGTGTGTGAAATGTGTGGGAAGATAAAATTACCAGGTGAGTGTCAGTCATAATAGATAGATGATGCCTTCAAAAACCATAACTTATACAATATTTTATTGCAGACTTATCAGGGCCTTTTATTACTGACTATGTGGTATGGGCTTTGCTTATTGACGAAGGCCATACAGTGACCTATTGTTGTGAATGTCTGTGTCATTTTGGTCTTTTGTGGATAGTTGTCTCATTGGCAATCATACCACATCTTCTTTTTAATATTCACCTAATTGGATATCGACTAAACAAATATGTTGGCTATTAGGATATTATTTACAAACCCCAAACCTTCCCTATATGTTAAAAGTTAATTTTATCTTGTAATCAAATATCAGATATAAAAACATTGGCAAATAGGTCAAATGAGGAGAATAATATTCCAGAAAATTTGTTCAAAACCATGCACAATTGTATATTTTAATTTTCTGACAGGAAATAGACCTCGAAGTGATGAAATTACAATCTTTATTAAGAAATTCTGGAAAAATTTACAATTTAGATGTGATACCTTATGCATACATCAATTTTTTTTTTATTTAAAGAAATAAATTTCATTGACATTTAAGGTATTACAGCAGTTCAGAACCCATCTTCTTCACCTGTAAGTATCATGTTTAAATTAAGTACATTGAGTTCAAATATTTCGTATATGTGTTTTTTTTAAATTTTGAAACCTTACTTGATTTTAAATGGCATTTTATGAATTATAGATTGAAATTTAAAAAAATATATTGAAAGAAAATTGCCTGTTTTGTATAACATTAAAAAAGAACCCCCCATAAATTGTACATATATATCATCAAGGATTACTAAATAAGTTATTTTATATCTTACTGGAAATGTTAGTGTTCCAGTACCTAATATTTTCATGGATTAATATCAGAATGGTTATATAAAGAAAAAAGACATAAATCTTTATCAAAAGTCTGTATATGCTTTACAATTGCACACATAAGCTCTAAAGAGATTTTAAAATATCCAGCAGTAACTAATATTTTGAATGCTGATCAATTTTATTTACCCAAGAAATTACCACCAGTAATTACTTGAGTAATAAGAGAGACTACTGGGATCTTATTGCAAAAACTCCCATTGTAGCTAAATTTGTTAGTTAAGGTGGTACCTAACGCTTTCACTAAAATCAATTTGGCTTGTTTAATTCTCGTAAAATTTTGACAAAGTTTTTGCTTTCACTCTTTGACAAAAATATAAAAATTAAAAAAAATTTGAACCAAACATTTTATCAGAAAAATTACACTGGTTATACAGCAGTTTGACAAACACTAATTTTGATCATTGAGAAGCCTAATATTCTCTTAACAACGCAACATAATTAAAACTTTCAGCTGATTTTACAGAGTTATCTCCCTGTAGTGTTAGGTACCACCTTAATGCCATATTAATTATGTGTTTCAATGGAACAGTAATTGAAGGTAATGACATAACATATAAATACTACCACCTGGCGTTTTTTTCATAAACTGAGACATTTTGGTCCTTCTTTACACTATTTATAAAATATCTAAAAGTTATCTGTTACCTACAATATTTTCCCTTTGATTTTACTGCCTAATATTTATGAGTATCAAAGTATTGGTTGTATCACTGAAAATATTAGGCAATACATTGTGTGACGTCATAATAACTGATAAACAGAATAATAGGTAGTTTCTTTTTTGATACTGACTATATCATGTGGAATATCTCAGTTCACCCTAACAGGCTCGTCTAGATATTCTACATGATATAGTCAGTATCAAAAACGAAACTACCTATTATTCTATATTTATCACCTTTACCTACTAAATTCTCATTATTATAAACATTTTTACAATTTTACAATTGTATTTTGTAGACATTATGGAGAAGAGGAGAAAATGGAGAACAGAATGACTTATCATCAGATTGTGTGCGGTGAAATCTATTCATTATCCACTGACGGATATCAATCTGTTTCTTATTCTCTAGAGACATATTTCGCATTAGCCAGAAAAATATGGAAAAATGAAAATACAATTAAATATGACATCAGATGTACATTTTAGGAAAAATTTATACTGACAGATAATTTGACTGTTATTTGTTATTACGAGATGACTGTTCTTTCTAATCAGGATATTCTACATAAATTTGACTGTTCTTGGAGAAAATATTCTATGTATCATTGATTGTTCTTGATGACAAGGATATTCTAGATATTATTTGACTGTTCTTTATGAAGAGGATATTCTGCATATTATTTGACTGTTCCTTCAGATGAGGAAATTCTACAAAAGGAAAAATTACAGCAGTTTCATTGTCAATTATATCATAGTTCTTTGATAGATGGAGAATTTTGAATATCGCAATATGAAAGAAACAGATATCATATTAAAATTGTTGAAATGAAATTTATAATAACTTTATGTGTTTTGCTTTTACAAGATATTTAAAGATTGTAACATTACTGTTTACACTGTATACACTATAACCTTTTTACATATTGTCTGTGCTCTGTATAAATTTGCTGTCTTTCTAAGCTGCTTTCTGTGGAAATTAAACTGATTATTAGGTGGGTCTCATTGGGGTCTAAGCGTGATGCAGGATTGCCGATTTTTTGAAAGCGTGACGCAGGATTGCCGATTTTTTGTAAGCGTGACATGTGAAAGTCAAATAATTGTGTCGTGAAAACGGGAAATGAGGTCTTGCGGGACCCGGGAAATGACAAAAAAAAAGAGCTGCTTACGTATATAGTGTAAGCAGGATACGGGAATTTGACAAAACAGTAAGCGGGATCCAGGATCAGAACCCCCCAATGAGACCCCCTATAAGGACTATCTTTGTAAAAGAAGTAAGAGAAATTACTTTTTAAATTGTAAACTAGTTAATTAAATGCTTGGGTTGTTTATACGTTAGAGGACTGATATTTTACATTTTACTTTGATGTGTGAGAACAAAACTTTTTCTAAATTTTTCAAGTGAAGCCAATATCTCTTGTTTAAAGTGTTATTTGAAAAAGAACACCTGTTATCAATATTTTAGTTTTTTTACACAATGCTATAGTTTTACTAATGGAGTACATTGAACATAGTCTAAAGCTTGTTTGCTAAGTTCTATACACCTTCACAAGAGATTTGTTATATTTTATTAATATCATTAAGAATTATAACAGATGAATGAGTAGATTATCATTTACTGATGTTTCTGTTTACCCGACCTCCAAGACTAGTGTTGTGTTGGCACAAGTTATCTCCCTTTTGTTAATTAAAATTAAATGTCATTTTCTTGGAACCAATTATCTCCCTTTACCAAGCTCTTAATTAAAATTAAATATAACATAGAATGCTAAATTTGATGCTCAGTGCATATTTACTTTAACCTAAAGAAAATAATGCACCATTTTCATTAAATTTTGAGAATTAACTATGTAGTTATATTTTACCGGATAGTATTTATACATCTGTTGTTTTTGAAACAAGAGGGAGTTTCTCAGCATCAATCTTATTAAAGAGTGATAGCCCTTAGATTAGTTGAAGCTGAGAAACTTCCTCTAATTTGAAAGACCATTGATAACATTTTCACCGCTATTTTCATATGCGAAGGATGTATCGCTTATGACCTGATGCATTCTCTTTCCACAAGTATCTTGAGATAGAAAAGGATCATATAGAATCTTCCGAGTAAAATTTTAGAGAAAAGAGATAATGTATTATACCTTTGTTATAAATATTATATATACATTTTGTTATGGTAATGTCATAGTGCTAACACTTTTATTTTCTTCATTTAGGCATTTTCAATGACTTAATATTCAAACAAAAATTACCATATTTAAAGTTTTTCTTCTAAACAATATAGATATTGAGATTTGTAATATATGAAATTATTCATGTTCAACAATCTGTATTTTTTTACAGTTAAACTCAACTTAAACCAGGAATAAAAGTATCTGATGATAAATCTGAAATTCATTACAGCTCTCCCAAATAAGTACCTGAGTAAATTTCTTAGAAAATAATTAGCCTGATTCATATGCATATTGTAAGCTGTTTCTGTTGTCCTTTCTAATATTTACTGTTAAAGTGTATTTAGTTGGAAAAAAAATTCTGTTTCACTATTCTACATTTGGTAGTTCATGTTAATAGTCTCTTTTTCTATTTATAATTTTTGATATAAAGCAGAAGGGCCAGAAAGGCCTCAATTATGTTCTTAATGTTTGACTATGTCTTAGCCAAGGATTTACGCAAAAGTATATTTTATACAATCTATTTCATTGTTTTGAATATCATTTCACTTTAAGGTGTTGGCTCATATCTAATATTGCCAAAGATTGTATGTGAATTGGCCATTTCAACAATTTTCTGGCACAAAAGTAAGAACTGTCATTTCTATTTTAAAATTCCAGATGTTATTGTATTATAAATCAATTATGGATAAAATAAACATAACCTGTATAGGTTTTTTTTTCTTCAAAAACAGGTAACTTCAAACTCAACAAATGGAAGTTTTTAACGACCTTGACTGGCTAAACAGCCTTTGCACAGTCGGCTTCAAGCTCTATAGAATGTCTGTACATTAATTATAAATGACATATTTTATTAAAGAATTGTACAAGCAGAAATTTCAAAGCTCTGAAAGTGCTGTAAAAAAAGAAAGATAAATGCACATTTCATTGCTGGCTTGAGTTACCACATATCACCACTTTAAGTTAAAGATGTGCAATCTTTTCAAAGGGTCAAAATTCAATTGCCTTAATTTAAGGATGTGATAAAATAAGGTTACACTGCTACTCTCTTAATTCTTTCTTGTAGTATTAACAATTAGAACATTTTAACGAAACAAAAATTACTTTGTGACAAAACTATGGAAACACAGTAGACATACATGTAGTTCAAGTTTGTAAATGACATGGACATTTTTTGTGAAACTATTTATATGTTTGTACATTATATAGAAGTTAAAATTTTAAATCTGAGTGTTTAGTTCCAGTCATTATATATTCTTCTCATTATGATTAGCTTGATGTAAGCACTTTCTGTTGTAAGTGATATAAGAGTGGTTCCAGTTGGGAAATAGAATGACGTCCATCTTATTTAAATGAAACTTTTTTCAAAATCAAATGCCTTTTTTTAATCTAAAAATTTGTATAAGTTTGTAAAAGTATGCCCTGGCTACGACCAATTGATTACATACAATAACCAGTTGGGTGAGTCAATATTGAAAGTCACACGAAGACATGGATTCAACTTAAATGACAGCCTCCATTATCTGGAGCAATCTAATTAATATCTTTACAAATTACTTAATATTCGTAGCTATTGATTGATTCTGTTTTAAGAAGAAAAAAATGCATATAATTTAAACAATATACTTTAGCTGTGTACAATATGTACATGTGCCCTTTAAGTGTTAAATAAAACATGAACATGATGAACACTCTGACTTTACTTTCACTCCTAAATGCTTATCTTATATATTGGAACCATATGCCTGTTTACAGTGACTTGACTGTTAGTGTTGCTCTCAACCAATTGCAACTCATTCAAAATTTTGACCAAATTCCAATTTGTTTTATCAAACCAAATTGTTCAGTCAAAATGTGAAAGTGCAAGGTGATTAATTAAAACATACTTACAATCCTATCAGACTTTAGCTCCACTTTTATGATGTTGTGACACAATTAGTCTATCAGTTTGTATAAGTTTATTATAGTCGTTTCCATGTAAAAGAAAAACTATATGAAAGCTTAGTTTGGACAATTTTATAGCAATTCAAAATAATAACAGTTCCTTCAGCATGGAAATGACTATAATCATATCTATACACACTAATAGACTGATTTGTCCCAACATCATTAAAGTGAGGTTAAAGTCTTATAACATTGTAAGTATGTTTTATTTTATCACCTTGCACTCTCATGACTTGGTTGTGGTTTTCTACAGCAGTTAGTTCAAATTTCGGACCAGTTGAACAATTTGATTTTATAAAACAAATTGCAATTTGGTCAGAATTTTGAATAAGTTGCAATTGTTGGAGAGCACCAATAACAGCCAAATCACTGTAAAATAAGAAAATCCTAAAGTAATATTACTTTCTTTGTGACCCATGGTAGCATGCTCATCTCAGGTGCAGGAGGGTTTGGTTTTTATCACCAGCCTGGTCAGATTAGGCAGTTTGGACAAAAAAATGTTCGTTATGACTTTCTGAATTGCAATTGCTCCAGATTTTTTTCCTCAAAATATTATGCTTGTAATAGTATTTTGTAAGGAACCAACATTTTAGAATTGTTACTAACCGGTGTTTGGTTAATTAAAAAAAAATAGTTAAAAATAAGTTTCGACAACAGGTGCACTATTATTCTGCTCTTGGTGCAATTGGATTATACATTAAAAGCAAATTCTTACTTATTTCATCTCAAAGATTATCATAGTTTTTTTTATCTTAAGAATGGTGTAGTTTTAATCACAGTGCATTCTTATCATATTCAGGATTTATGTTGAATGTCATAGAAAACCAGTAATCCTGGCGTCTGAAGAATGACCAAAGTCACTATGTGCGTTTGTTAATGTGTTCTTTACAGCTGTGAGTCCTCTTTCATGACTGCTCTACAGGATAACCTATAACAGTGAAAACTTTTTTATTCAATGATGGCAAACAACATCACAGGACTACCTTCATTTTTTGACGTTGTTGAAAAACTCAAAAATTTAGACCAGTTAAATTTTCAAACATAATCAGTAGGAAAACCATATATTTACTGCACTTGAGAGCAGTTAGAATATTATGCCAAAGTTACAACATTTAATTCAGGGTCAAGATCTGCTAGCCAGACTAGGCAATTTTACAGTAGTTTCTTTTATCAACAAAATAGGGAGAAACTAAATCACCCAGCCTTTATTTTTCCATTAGGACGTGTTTCAGTGGAATCTTTGGGATATTTTATCTGATATGTATATGTTGTCCAGGAAAACTCAACTGTTTGAGTACATAACAGAATAGAGTCGATTTGGTGTGAGAATCACTCACGTGCATCCTTTAGTAGATTAAGGCAACTGTAGTTTACCGATGATCTATTCTCATAAAATGATTGAGAAGACAAATCGATCTAATAAAAATTAAAGGAATAGCATGAACTCCGTAAGGCGCGAGTCCGGGTACGTTTCTTGAATTTTTGAATACATACTTGGTCAACATCACGACAACATGTCAAATTACTGACGTTTTTTTTTCTAAAAAATGTGTTTGAGCAATTTTGATTGGAGGAGCGCACCTCTGTAAAAGAGGCCCATATAAACCAGCATGGGCGTAAAAAATCGGCGAAAGAAACCAACAATTAACGAAAAACAAACATGAAACACAATAACCAACGACAAGCACTGAATTACTGGTTGACTTTAGATAGACTCTTACAGAATGTGGTGGGATTTACCTGATAAACTGTTTCTTTTATTTCTATTTTTATGCCCACCTATGATAGAAGAGGGGCATTATGTTTTCTGGTCTGTGCGTCCGTGCGTCTGTCCCGCTTCAGGTTTAAGTTTTTGGTTTAGGTAGTTTTTGTGAAGTTGAAGTCCAATCAATTTCAAACTTAGTACACATATTTCCTATGATATGATCTTTCTACTTTCAATACCAAATAAGAGTTTTTACCACATTTTCAGTGAGGCATCTGTTGTACTGGGGACACATTCTTCTTTCAATTTGTTAGTAGATCCCAAAGACATTGTTAGTCTTTGACTGCAATTTTCACACCAGATGAAAGATATTTGTGGTTATGTTTAAGCAGGCATAAAATCTTGGACATTGGACCTGATTCACTATTTTTAACTTGTCTAAAAAAGATTTTTAAAACTTGCCTCAAAATTGTAATATAACCAGCTGAATATAACATTATCCAGGATGCATATAGTCGCATGAAATTTCGTTGCGGTAGAGCACATGATAAAAGAAGGGCGCAAGCATTATGGATTAGGGTCTTTCGATCACATTGTGACGTCCTTTTATTTGAAATTTATTTGTGCTCAGAGTTAAGGCTCGTTTTGCCACGAGAAACCATTTTGGACACCATGAGGTGCTCTTAGAATCGTTTGATCGATAGAGTTGTTTTGCTTATATTTAAAGGCATAACGTCCCTTTTTCGAGCTATGAAACTACAAATATTTATACAGGTTAGTATACAAAGAAGCCCTGCTTATTGGATGTTTGCATCTTCTTCACCCACCTTCAGCTTTTTTGGCTAGTAATTGCTTCACAAATTAGCTCTAATCTATTGTTAGTCAGGTGGCTGACAAATGGAGTTTTTAGATGTATGTGTTGACCTTCCATTCATTTTGAATACGTTGATGTACAAATGTTTGTAAGAATATAGATGCCTCACAAATAGAGGTAGGCATTAAAAAGTATGAAACTAACATAATCCATGTCTATTTATTAACAACATACAAACAGTGTATATATATGCTATTTGACACAAACAATCTAATCCCTATTTGTAAGTAACGACATGCAGTAAAACAAGAAAATAACTATATAATGTATAAAATATTGCAGGTAAACGAGGTTAGCTTTGTCTAGTTAATTTATAAATATCCGGTTCTAATCTATATACTTTGATTTTTATTTCAAATTCATCAATAAAATATTTTCAACTTTGTCACATCTGCTAACCATACGCTGTGTTTCATAGTTGACATATAAGGTTGAAACATAAATAAAGGCAACAAAAGTGTACCGCTGTTCAATGGTCAATAATCGATTAAGTAAAAACAAACTAAAACCGAGAGAAACACATCAACCATAAGAGGAAAACAACGAGACAACAGAAACACCGAACTGCAACAAAAACAAAAACAAACGCTAAAGATAAATGCATATAAGAAAAGAAATTAGAATTATCGACAACTAATTGGTGGTTTTCTTCAAATAATTATTTTTAAGGCACGGTTGGTTTCGTTGCATATAAATACTCAACGATCACATAATCAGGAATCCTGTATTACACATGCAATTGTCCACTTTTAGAGAGCAATTTAATCGAAACATTGCATTGGACATTCTAATAATTTCATTTCATTTGGTATTTCAATCATAATACCAAAGGGAATACAGGTGCTTAACATGTACAACAAATTACACCAAAAAAAAAAACTCCAATCAAACCGGTAAACAAAAAACATACTTTACTATTTTTTATTACAATTGCAAATTTAACAATCTTTCAAGACATTAAATTATCTTCTGAAAATGTTTAAATCATTATTTTCTTTTAACTTTTCTCTATAAGTTACAGTCAAAGGATTAAATCACTCTGATTCTATTGCAGGTATACTTTTATTGATATAGTTAAGATGTTTCAGGTATTGGCTATTATCGACTTTTATTTTTTCAATGATGAAAACAAAAATATGCATGCATTATATAAAAATAATCAGACATCAAAATCCTAAGTAAAATAAAATATTCTTAATATTAATAATCCTATTATTACATTTGATTGGTTCTAATAACTTTATTTGTAGAATTTACTCCTTTGAAACATAGGTGGGCTAGGGAAAATTATGTTTACATACACAACTGATTTAGGAGCAGGTGGTGAGGCCAAACACTTGACTTAGTAATCGAAATTAAACTGATAGTTATCAAAGGTATCTCTTTATTGAACTTTACAACGAATGTATTGACGAATTCGAAACGTATTTTGGGGGATGGATAGAGGGGGAGGTTGGGCTGGCAATGGGGCGATATGAAAAAAAATATATCATGGCCGACCAAGTCAAAATTACTCTAATCTGTGTATTATGTACTACGCTTAGAATATTTCGAAAAAGTAAAGACTTTCGGGAATAGATGTTGTTGTCTCTTTGATACATTTCCATTCTTAATTTTATTTAGCTGAATTTGTCAATTTCATTCAGAATTTTGGGTCTTTAATGCTCTTCAACTTTATTTCATTTGGCTTTTGAATTTTTAGCATTGAATTATTAAAATTCATGTTTTCAAAATGTCGCTGTAAAAATGTAAAAAGAAAACAAAGATAAAAAATAAATAATCATCTAAATACACACACAAGTTAGCATATTATAACAGAAAAACTTTAAATATGGCGACAATATTCAAAACAGCGTTCCTGACAAGGTGTAAATTTTCAAAATTATTGTTAATCATGTTTAAACGACTTTAGAAAATCTTTCAATACACTTGCAATGCTATTTCAGTTTTCAAAATCTCTTCAAAAATATAAATTGCGCATCAAAAGTTACTATCAGTTGTTATAGAACTTATCAATAATTAAAATAACATCCAAATTCAGAATAATCCACATTAATCATTATTCCATTCAGTTTCTCTGTTACAGTCTGCAGAAGAGAACGATCAATGTTATGTCTATGTTCTTATGAGGAGTGAAATTTTACAAAACTTTTATATGTCTTACATATTGTATAGAAAGATCATACCAGAAAACAGATAAGAACCATTAATGCAAATGTTTTTTTCTTGCCTGTGTCTTGTTTCATCAGGCTTCAAATTGAACATGAGCAGATAATTTTTTTGGCATGGATATAAATTTGGATTTTTCCAGTTCACCATTCAAGTCAAGAGTGTAACCAATGTTTCTTACATTCATTGATAGTTACACAGTATCATTTTTTTTCTGGAAAAGTTAATAAAACAACCTGGACCTTAAATTTGAATCTTACGTATTTGAGGAATTGTCTGCCTTTGTGTGGATCCAAATTAAGTAGAAACATATGTGCTCTTGAAAGTTATAGCACGGTGTCACTATAATATCTTGTCGATTAATTGGTGAATGAGTTAAAGAAACATATTTCACATGGAAACAAAACCAATAGACAAATATGCTCTAGCAAGATCTCCACTTCTCAACATTCAAAACGTGCAGCTTACGGGTTTAATCTGAGAAGTGCTATTTCAGATAAATGTTTAAGGGGCAAAACATGGTTTGGCAACACCCGACTTATTTGATTGTCAAATACTTGATTTGTATTTGATGTCAATCTAATCAGTGGTTGCAGAGGCTGCAAAGTCACCAAAAAAGCTTATATGCCCGTAAGAAAGAATGTCGTGTGAAATATGAAAACTTGAAGCGGCATTGCAATGCATAACATTTTATAACTGTTCATTAGACTATGAGAAAGAAACCGTACTAGAATGTGAGAAATGTTGATAAACCTTCATTTGTCATTTGTCTGTTACTTTAACTATTTATAATTTGATAATGATCTACAACACTTGTTAGGACAAATGGTTACTATTGCGACACCATTTGTTTTGTGTAACCAATTTTCTAAAGAAACACTTGTCTTGTTAATAATAGGATTTAATACATTTTCATTGCAAGTAGAATGAAAGATTTCTTCAAGTTATACTTTTACTATAATTATTAAAAATTACACTTTTTGAGAGACACCATTTAGAATTTGTCTTATTATATAGTTTATGTCCCATGTTACCAATAGTAGTATGTTGGTTGTGTTCGAATCCAAAAATGAATGTTTCATTTATATTTTATCATTGAATTCAAATCAATAATGTATATTGAAAAAACTGTAACTTTTTGGAAACATTAATTATGTCCACTGGTATTATCAATACTAATTTTGTAGGCGCGTTTCTTTTTAAAAAGATATGTTTCATATATATGTTTTTGCTCTGTATACCTCAGTGAAAACGTAACTATCCAAAAATTGTGTAATTTTGACATTTCTAACGCTACGTTTTGAATTCAGGGTCATTATGATGACTTGCTTTTCTTTTTAATAAAGTTGGAAAACATATCATTTTACATATCTTCGTTGTGTTTTGTGATATTAACTAGATTAATGCTAATAATAATACATAATCAAGTGTATGTGGTATGCCTAGTACTCTCTTAATGCCATCTTGAATATGGCGACCTAATTGATTATTTTTCACGTTGTTCCATACCTGTTTGGTGTACCTATTGCATTTTATTTTTCCAAGTTTCCTGTTCAAAAATTTAAGTAGTTGTTTGGTCTTATATCGGCTGTAAACCATAACTTGATCATGACACGGATGTTTAGATAAACGTGTTTCAATTAACAACGTTATGATATTAAACATATCTGAGAAAAATACATCGTTAATGTTAACGAATCTAGAAAATCTGAAATTCAATGGAACGGTAAAATTCAGGAGTAACAAATTAATGCTAGCAATAAAAACCGTGAAACTTTCTTGAGATAAATGTTCAGACTCTTTAGATTTTTTAAAACATTCGAACTCAACCTAACAACTATAATTTGAGATCCCCTAAAAAATAAGCGTATCAAATATTTAACAAAATATCATGCTAAAAAAACTCATCATAGATACCAGGATAAAAATTCTATATATACGCCAGATGCGAGTTTCGTCTACAAAAAACTCATCAGTGATGCTCGAATCAAAATATGTTTAAAAGGCCAAATAAAGTACGAATTTGAAGAGCATCGAGGACCAAAAATTCCTTAAAGTTTTGCAAAATACAGCTAAGGTTATCTATTCCTGAGGTAGTACTTTAAGTCTCCGCCCATATGCATATCTGATAACTTTAGGATTCTTAATGGAATTTGTAATTTAACGAACAGTGCACAAAACAAAGAGAAAAAGCTTCATACAACACATGAAATAGTGTCATTCAAAGCTGTAAATGCTTATAACAATATAACTCTGACATTGACTCGTGATATCATGGAGGATATTTTATCGACTGTTTGCATCCTTTGCAAATAAAGGAAGAGGTATTTTCATTGATATCCATTCCCGATTCTTTTAGTCTTCTCATCAAATCTTCTTTTTCTGTTAAAAGTTGCAACTTTTGTCTTTTCAAATTTTCTTCTTTCGAGCTCTCCGTATCAAAAGTCTGTAAAATATAACAACATTAATGTTGATTTAATTATGTCTTATTTGACTTAGACGCTGGTTTCGAATAGCATTTATGTTTCTATAAATTATTCTTATATATCCCATGAAGACCATAAAACAGTATCGATGTGATATTTACAAATATCATATAAAATGTTATCATATTTGAACGTAAAACAATTTTGTTATGGATTTTTTTGAAAGGCAGAACAAAACCAGGTACATAATAAACATTCCTTCGCGAAATATTTACATGCGTTTTTAGTTCAAAGTGAAATTTTCTATTCACAGCAACCAAATCATTACCACAAAATATGAAGTGCATTTAATTGAATTTTTATTGAAGGGCAACACTTTTGTCAACACTAGGAATGCTATGAACATAAATGTATAGTGAAGGAAAATTTCCGAAGATAAACATTTGATGTTGTTAAGAAGGGTTATATTCTTCTTCATTATTAACAGCCCTCTGTTTGAAAGAACAAAGACGCCAACCGTAATTAGAAATGATATTCTCTATAATTGGTGTTCTTCAAATACACTTTAACCTTAAAATTTGTTGCCAATATTAAATTTTATTGGCGAAGTCTTCCTGCAGAATAAATAATTGTCTCCAGACACAAAGCAATTATCATTACATTGTAATATGCATGTTATAGCTAGTACATGTATTATAAACAAAAGCTACATATCTATCATATATTCCTGTCTCTTTTTTTTTATATATAATTTAGATAAAACATGTGTGCGTTATGAAACTGGGCAAAGAGACTTTCAAATGTTTTAACACACCTTTGGTATATACATATTCATATGTCGCTGTTAGGGTAAATGACACTCAATTATTACCTGTTTTAACATCTCCTCATGCCTTATTTCTTTCTGTCGTGATCGACGTAATGAATCTCTGTTTTGTAATAGTCTTCGCTGATATTTCTCCCTTTCTTCTTCAGTGAGCTAAAATTAAATTAAATCAGTCATATATTGCACCTTTCAATCTGGAAATATTTCTGCAATAAGACTCGCATTATTCTATATAATTATGCGGTTGAACTAGAAAATCTATGTTCTTAAATTTGAATTGTCCTAGCTGCCGTGACATTGGTAGATAAACATTCTTTTAACGTAGTACCGTATCTTCATTTGATCTATAAATCACATGACGCATTTTTGTTCCTGTTTTCATACTTCCATGTTGTATTATTTTTACTTAGCATAAAACTCAACCTCAGCGAATTAGTGTATAGTACCTCTCTCATTCTTCAATGTTAAATGATTCAAACTCTTTCATATTCTAATTCTATTCTAAACATTGATGAAGATTTATTACTTCAGTCTTTTGAAATGGCACTTGCAAGAACTATTTTCCTGCCCAGAGAACATGGGTTCTCAGTATTTTTCGCGGTCCGTGCAGGAGGTGCTTATTCTTTACTTTTATAATAACAGAATTTTGACTGCATGTATCAATAAATTGTTAGTTTTTTTCATCTGGTCACAATGTTGCTTACCTTAATTCAACTATGTTTTTTGATAAGATAATTGTTTAATTATTCGGGGTTTAACCTACTATGTAGCTATAACTAGTGCAAGATCGTTTAACATATGCTCTTTGTCAAAAAGTACATTATTAAAATACCAACCTCATAAACCTTAGGTTCAGCTCTTTCTGGTAATAACTCTCCTTGACCTTCACTTAATCGTCGAGTTTGTATCTTAAGTCGTAGCTCCTGCTTTAAAATTGGTAGTAAACTGTCTTCTTTTACACACTGATCATATGCTTTATTTAGTTCTTCGTCAGAGTCGGAACCAGTGGGTTTTTTATCTGAACTTTTTAATTGACGTTTCTTTGAACTTTTTGAGCTTTTTTCAGGTCTCTCAAATGTCAATTTTTTGGAACTTGTGGAAGGGGTTTCTTTGCTGTTCTTCTGTTGTAGTTTCGATTGACCTTTGTCACAGGGATCGATCATAACAAAGAAGGCTATTCATCAGAATATCTGGTTAGCGCCTAGCTGCTACTAAGTATTGCGTTATCAGAATGTACTGTAACTTCAGTCTGTAGATTGTTTCCATTTACACAAATTAAATCTGAAATGAACTATGTATGAAGTAGTATGATGGGGAGTAAATGTCTAGCACTATAATGTAAAACAGTCAAACACCTAAATCAGGAAAACAATCAAATAATTCAACGTAAATAAATAAGTAAGTAGGATTAACATCAATGTAGGCAATGTCAGTCTAAACAACACATAATAAATCGAGTTTTGTCAAACATTTCATGATAACATTCCTCTCACAATATATAAAATAAAACAAGCTAAGAAATAGTTATATTATGGACACTTTTCATTAAAAAGTTCTCATGTTTCAAATAATATAATGTAAACGCAATATCCTGTAAGAATAATGATAAACTCGGAATATAGCAACTAGCCATTAGTAAGAGGAACACTTTATCATAGTAGATAAGGTTGTTTGAAAGTATTTTTTTTCCTTAAAACTGAACTTGATATGGATGCATACATCAAGAATATAATGATAGATTTATTTCCCTTTGCATGCATAAGAAGTTCGTGTTTAAAAAGCTTATACATTCGAAGAAAACAAGGTTTTGATGAAATCAAGTCGATGAATGCAAAAGTATATTTGTTTAGAAACAAACATAATTTTTCAATTAAGCTACATTGCATATCTTTTTTCTACTGTAAATCAAATGCAAGTCGCATGAAAAGAATGAGGTATGTATTATCGATGATCGATCATATTGACCAAACGTATGAAATACGTAAGAGGACGAAAAGACTAGGATAATGCAAATAATACAAGACAAGATTTAATTCCCAAAATGCAGAAATTCTACGCAATCCTGACATTTTATGGCCAACACTTTCTACCAAATGTGTTGTATCTGACATATACAAATTCGGTGATGACTAGTATTCCGAAACAAGAAAAAAAATTGAGGATTTGATATCGACAAACTTAACATCTATGTTGTCAGAAAGGGGGAAGGCTATCAAGGGAACATAGACATATAGTCAATGAAAATTAGACACACCAATGAACAAAAGAAAACTACTAGAATACAATCAGCAGTCCACCAAACACAACACATATAGTTACAGAATTACAAAAAAAACCGAGCAGAAACTCCGCAATGGTAAGAAGTAATACCACGAAAAAACTGAACTCCGAGGAAAAGTCAAAAGAAAATGCCTTAATCGAATTTAACTAAATATCATAAACTAAAAGGTCAAACATATCAATCGAATGAATAACAACATTCCTAACCTGAAACCATCACGTAAAAAATGGTGGATTAAACCTGGCCCTATAGGTAGCCAAACCTCTCACTTGCATCTCAGTCGCATAAAATTCCATTATGTTGAAAACGATGTGTGAACAAAAGAAACAGACATTATAGGTATAAATGTTAAAAATAGGGCGACAATGTGTTATTTTCTTAACTACTATAAAAACTAATAAATAAATAAACATTTACTATGGCACAATTATACAATGACGGGCTGTATAATTACAGAGCCACGTAATATGTAACAATGTAAAACAAAAAAGAATTTAGTCAAACCATATTAAAATTAGCAAAGGTGAGAGATAAGAATTACAAAAATTATCATAGAACAATGAAGGGATGTGTAAGTACAGAGCCAAGCTATTGTAACAAAGAAAAGGTATAAAGACAAATCATGTTAGTAAAAATGAAAGACACGAATAAAAAGGTTATCATAGAATAATAACACAATGATGGGAAATATAAATATATAGCCACATCAAATGGATACTGCCGAAAACAGACCAAACACAGTTTACCCTTCCTGTGGCACTCGTCGTGTTGCTCATGCCAACATAAACGTGGACGAGTAAACTCAGTCAATGAATTCACAGCCGGTCATGATTATGGCTATAACAAGCTGTCATATCTGTAGTAATCTTTGAAACAAATAATTCGTACCGTTCAACAAATCGAAATGACGTCGAAGAATCTTTCGAATGGACATTGAACGTTTGGTTAATACTGCCATGTAAACAGAATATTTCCATTAAGAGAATTATATAAGAAAACACAAGCACCCCAATAATATCTTATATAACGTGAAGATATATCTAAAAGAAAAGCAAAGGATAATAAGGAGAGATGGTATTAACCATAGTTTATAAAATGATCACATTTGTACTATTTGTTAAAAGGCAATGTTAGTTTTTTTTCTCACAAAAAGATGGCGGTCAGAATCGATGATTATTTGGACCATAAACCATAATTTCTCTATTTGAATAAAATATATTCATTTAGCCCCTAAATGTGGTAGATTTTTTTTGGTTCATGGGCATAATATTGGATACACACTTAAAACTATTATCAGTACCTTCTTGTAAGTTGTCGACAGTTATTCATGGTAAGGTGAAATAAAATTGAGAATGAAAATGGGGAATGTGTCAAAGAGACAACAACCCGACCAAATGAAAAAAAAAAACCAGCAGAAGGTCACCAACAGGTCTTCAATATAGCGGGAAATTCCCGCACCTGGAGGCGTCCTTCAGCTGGCCCCTAAACAAATATATACTAGTTCAGTGATAATGAACGCCATACTAATTTCCAAATTGTACACAAGAAACTAAAATTAAAATAATACAAGACTAACAAAGGCCAGAGGCTCCTGACTTGGGACAGGCGCAAAAATGCGGCGGGGTTAAACATGTTTGTGAGATCTCAACCCTCCCCCTATACCTCTAACCAAAGCCTTTTACATACTAACCCATATAAATTCAGCAAAAAAATCATGCTCTGAGAGATGAAATTGTTTTCGGAATTAACTAAATATAATTTTGTGTG
The DNA here is from genome assembly GCF_036588685.1 of Mytilus trossulus. Lineage (NCBI taxonomy): Eukaryota > Metazoa > Mollusca > Bivalvia > Mytilida > Mytilidae > Mytilus > Mytilus trossulus. Next base: position 38,327,737 of record NC_086379.1, on the reverse strand, counting down.
TATAGAAAATTTAATATAACAGCATTAACGGTACATCGTTACTAATTTTAGTGTACTAGTATCATACACATAAGTCTAGCATCTTGTTTCTTAGAGTTTATAAGTCGAAACACGACTGACAATGATATGGCAAAAAACAAAAACGATAACAAAACCATCAATAGTATACAAAACACAATAGAGAAAACCAAAGATCAAGCAACACTAACACCACCCAAATTGTGAGTGATCTCCGGTGCTCCAGATTGTTAGCAGATCCTGCGTAACATTTGGTACTCGTTGTGTTTCACTGTAAGTACAAACCCGACGATCGATTAGTTTAATTCAGTAGGTGACAGAGGAAAAGATGACGTGATTATGGTTATGAAATGAAAAAAAAAAAAAGTAAAGATACTAAGCTAGTTTTTGTAAATGAACAAACCCCAGAAAATTGTCAAATTGTGTGACGTTTGTCAACTGTGGTTAACGAATATAAATCTTAGTGTTTCTAATGTTATCAGTATAAATAACGTTATATTTGAGTAGAGGTTTAACAACATGTAAAATGATTTGTACTTGTATAAATATACACTTTGATCGTCAACTTGGCTTAGGCATGTTAGGGGAGATGGAACCTTGATTAGTTTTCTATATAGATATATGATAATGTTCTTGCGTGTGTCATGTAAAGTTGTTATTGTAGCTCGGTATTATTTAACATTGTTATAAAGCGGGAGGTTTGGATATCCATTAAACCAGGCTCAACATATGTTTTCATATATTGTTCTGAACCAAGTCAGTAACACGACAGTTGTTATCAAATAGATCGTTTGTATGTATGTTGGCATTTGCTCGTGTTGCACTTCAGTGTTCCTGTTGTTCTTTTGTTTTCTACTTATAGTTGATGTGTTTTTCTCGGTTTTAGTTTGTAACCCGGATTTGTTTTCTTTTAATCGATTTATGACCTTTGACCACCAATATACTACTTCTGTCTTTATCTTGATAGTTCTTTGATTTTTCAACAGAGTTAGTAATTTTGATAAGAATCATGTATCTTACGAATCACTAACTATAATAAGTTTTTTACATTCGGGGACTGTATAGCAGTCCACCAGCAAGGGAATCTACCTATATGCTAGGATTTGAAAAAATCACTTGATTATATTCGTACGTCCGAGGCGGTTTTCTGGATTTACCATCACCATGAACGCGCAAATCAAAACATTTGAAAGACAGAGATGTATGAGACATAAGGCAGCAACCATTTGATTTTCTGGGGGAGGGGGGCTATGAATTTTTTTTCTGTGCAAACTTTTTTTTTTCGCCTTCGGCGAAGAACAATCTATTTTTTTAGCGACAAACCGAAAACAATTTTTTTCTTTCACTTTTAGCATTACATATAGTGGCAGCTGAGTGTGAAACAAACAATTTTTTTTCTTTCTCAGGGTCCAAAACAAATTATTTTTTTCACCAAAAACTGGAAACAAACTTTTTTTTTCCAAAAAAAAACATAGCCCCCCCCCCCCCCCCCCCCAGAAAATCAAATGATTGCTGCCTAAGGGTGCGAAGAACTTTATGACCAAAAGGGACCCGAAAGTAATCCCTTTCATCTAAAGGTTAACTTTATTTGGTAAATGACAATTCACTAGCTACAAATTGTATAAAGCCACAATGGAGATATTTCCTTATATAAATTCAATGTTGACATATGTTTGTGCGGTTTAATTTATCAAGAACCGATTAAAAAACTGATTATATGATAAACACTATGCAATTGTATGAAACTGATACATTTTATGTGATCTTTAGATAAGTTAAAAAAAATTAAAAAAGCAAAACGACGACGCCTTAAGAATTCTAAAGAAGTTTAGTCATGAATTCTTGTACGATGTGTTATCAATTTGATGACGTTGACCTTTACATAAATAATATAATTAACAGCGATTACTTGATCAAAAATAGATTCAATTCTAACGTTTATAGAATATAAAGCATGCTGTACTTTTCCTGAGAATGAGGATGTGTTTTATTTACCTTTTGGTTTCTACCGATTGTGTTTTTCCAGACTATCCAACATTTTAGCTAGTTGATATTTTAAAATAGAACTCAAAATTCCCTTTTCCGAAAATAACTTTTTTTTTAAATCTATATATAACCTTTTCTAATAATAGATCTAACTCATGTCCTATTTATTCTTTGTTGCTTTCGCAAAGTAATCTATTAATCAGTAATCTATTATCAACAAACATGATTTAAAAGGTATTTGAATCAGTATTTGTATTACCATTGCGGTACATATCTACTGATCTAGAATCGATAAATTTATGTAAATATGATACCTAGTTTTTTTATGATTTAGTAAATCGGCTACATACATAATTTACGACGGACGTAACAAGTTTTAATTTAAACAACATCTATAGGCAATTACATAAAAAATATAATAAGTGTAGCCTTTAATTATTACCCTATTGAATATTTTGCAATCTAAAATTCGTGCTCTAAATGTTAACATTATTAATACTTTTTATACAAATGAATTAAAGATGTTTGAATATTTTTCTATATTCAAGTTTTCAGCTTGACGCAATTTATATTCTTTTTGTTTTTACCAAGAATAATAAAATCAGAGATATGTTGACCATACATTTTGACAAATTATCCTGAGAAATAAAACATTGAAATGAAGGATATCACAGAAACGAGAAGGTTTTCATTTTACATTAATAAACATACGTCAAAAACTGTCAATTAAAGTTACTAGTACAAATGTACTCGATTTTCCTGTTTTTCATATTGCAATTCTAAGTAAGCAATATTCCATGTAATTTTTCGAAAAAATGATATAATTTTTCTATGATTGTGACTTTACTCGTGCCTAAGTCTATCTGTATGGAGACTTTATGTTACCTCACTGCTCTTCAACTATGTACTTTATTTAGTCTTATAACTGTTTTGTTACGTGTGTCGCTGAAGCATTTTGTAGACAAATCGTGCGTTTGGCGTACACAGTTTTTAGCCTGGTATTTTAATGGGTTTAATGTCAAAATATTTTACAACAATTATGGGCAATTCAGTTACTACTCCAGCATTTTTTATAATAATATATATATATAATTCGGAAAGGAAATGGGAAATGTGTCAAAGCGACAACAACCCGACCACATAGCAGACAACAGCCGAAGGCCTCCAATGGGTCTTCAATGTAGCGAGAAACTGCCACAACCGGAGGCGTCATTCAGCTGGCCCCTTAAAAATATGTATACTAGTTCAGTGATAATGGACGTCATATTTAACTCCAAATTATACACAAAAAAATAATATTAAAATCATACAAGACTAACAAAGGCCAGAGGCTCCTGACTTGGGACAGGCGCAAATATTTGTTTTTAAGAAATCTTTGTTGATAAGAACTGTTTAGACCCCAACTGTCCGTATTATCTATCTGTTATAACAGTTCTGTTTCCGACACTTGCAACTGCCAATTTTTCGAAATACTCCACAATGAATTAATAGCAAGAAATGCCTGTATTGTTGATGTTACAGATCTCATTTGCTTCATCCAATTCCAACTGTTTTAATGTTACACTGTTTATTATTTTCTGTGATTTGTGATATCTTCGGTAGACCATCCTCAATCTCGTTTGCCCAAATTAAAATAATATTCTCAATATTGAAAAATAAAATAGAAGCGATACAGTAAAATATTTCGAAACCTATCACTCAATTTTCCGATAATATAAATATTACAAAAATCAACCGTGTTCTTTTGCAATTTGTCATCCAGAACAGCTTAACATGTTTAATGCTCATTACGAGATCTCTTGTTCATCCATTCAACTCTCAAGCTTTGGTCATAATACACATTACGCAACTTTCACCATTGATCGATATACGTCTCCAAACATTTTCATTGTAACTTGATTGTTTAACATACTCCATACAAATTGTTCCCTGTTTAGTTCAAGGCATTTTATTCTTTCCTTGAGTTGCTTATTTTCTTCAGCCAATTCCCGTATCTCCTGTCACAAAAGAAAATAAACTTTGCTGCTTGATTTGGGAACAAAAAACTCAAAACATTTGACCTTAATGGCATATGATTTTTTCAAATCTTTTGAGAGCATTTTAATATTACAACTGCATTATCTTTGTGCGATCACTTCTTCAAACTTATGAGAAGCTTGATTGTCATCTATTTAAACTAAGTACAATGGTGGATTGAACTGTTATCGAGAGAAGGAGCTTTATTTGTTGGATCTTACTATTTCCCATGTCTAACAAAGGCTGTGCTTGAAACGGATGTACTAGTACTACGTCATTTCGTCTACCTTCTGATGCTTTTTTTTATAATTTCTTATTTTGGAGTTAATGTGATGTCCTACCTCTTTTTGGTTTTCCCAGTTTGTTTTATGAATTTTTTTTTCACGTAACCGTGCATCACATTCATTCATATTTGTGTTGCTCTTGAAATTTTTTAGTTTTTCATATTTCTAATTTTAATTATGTATTTGATTACCTCTTGTAAAAGGCTGGTTATCTGTCTCTTCCTTTGTCGACATTTTCTTGCTGCTATTTTGTTTCTTTCTTTTCTTACAATTTGTCTTTCATGCTCTACCTTTGTTAGCTGTAAGATAAAGAGACCATATAAGATTGGTACTTTTTTTTTATTAGAAATTAAACCTTCGTTACGAAAATACTAGAAATAAAATGTGGACATTTGTTTTTCCAACTTTAAAATTTTTATATTTTTTTTTACTTTACCCGATATTGAGAAAATGTTTAATTTGTTTTTCTAAGAAGGATGTTTTCTTTGTTTGAAAACAAAATCAAGTTATGCATAGAGATTAATTCGATTTTGACTGATTTTCGGAATTAGTAAATTCCGGCACTACATTTACATATGTAAATCCTAACTATACTCGGTTTGTGAGTGAATTGGAAAAAATATCATATGATAATAATCTCTTCAAAATTGGTTTAATGTTATAGCGCATGACTTGTCATATGATTCCATCAAAACGTATGACTTGTTTTACGTGTTTTGACCACACATCAAACCACAACGGTTATAAACTAGGAGTGGCGGAAATGGCCATTGTTAAATGTAGCATGATATACGTTAGTATGTTTACAGAAAATTCAGAGAGATGAGATAAACCAGATAAAGTAACTCTTACTAGTTCACAACTTTTATTTTACTATTATACATCAAATAAATTCTTTTCGATTCATAATCATGTTTGACTTCTTTAATTAAAAGACTTCATACTGTATGTGAGGTCTGAACCCTTTTAACAAGTCTTATTTCTAAGTTCAAACATATAAAAAGCAATAATCATAGAAACTATACAATTATACCTTAAAAAATTAAAAATTGGTATCACTTACTTTTGCTGGCCGTTTTTCTGTGAAATCTGCCTGAAGTTGCTGAAGACCTTGTGATAAACGTTTCTGCTGAATTTTACATCGGAGTTCCGCTTTTATAAAAGGAAGAATGGGTTTCTTGGTTGGTGAACAATGATCTTGATTTACACGTTCGTCATCCGAGTTTATATGCAATGATGATGAATCCATTTTTATGTATGTTGTAACTGAAATGGAACAATCTATGGTTTATCTAATTTACAGGGTAGAAAGTACACAACTATTAAATGACAATCAATATCAACAAATCAAAGCAAGAAATAAAATAACGGATCCAAAAGAAAAAAAGACGGAAAGACAAATTAAACAACCAACAATTACAATACAGAAAAAAACAAAGATTGAGGAACACAAATTCAACTGAAACCGATGGTGAACCCAGGAGCAGTGGAATGACAAACGGGTCCAGAAGATCAGTCACATTGATCTTGATTAATTGAAAGGACAAGGAGAAGTGACTACGGAAAATGTGTTGTACCAGTGTTTGTGACATAGGATTATTAGAACGACCGACCAAATCATCCGTAAATCATTCAAGATTTAACAACTTTAAGTTCAATAGCTCCCTAATATTACGGACGCAATGGTAGATGATTATAAATATAATCTTTGTTTTACAGATGAAAACGGGTATATATGTAAAAGAAGATGTGATATGATTGCCAATGAGACAACTATCCACAAAAGACCAAAATGACACAAACATTAACAACTATAGGTCACCATACGGCCTTCAACAATGAACAAAGCCCATACCGCATAGTCAGCTATAAAATGTTTGAATTGTCGGATTCACAGTCCTCTTTTCCTCGAATTTGACCTAGCAAATTAGACTTTCAACTGGGTTACTACTTAAAGGAAACCTTTTTATCCCATCTCATCCCTCCACCCCACAAATGTATTGAAGTATTTTTGCTTCGTAGTCTTTAGTTTACTTTTTTGATTTTGGTGACCCAGTGTTTTTTTTTTCGTATTTTGCCATGGCATTGTTAGTTCATTTTGGACGACGAATGAGTTTGGCCATTCCTTTGGTATTGGTATTTTTCGCCTGCCTTTTCAAACCATGTTGTAACTTAAATTGCTTAAAATCGACAGCAGTGTGGCAGTACAATTGCTATTTTGTAATCAATTGGTCATATAACAATTAATTATTTTTATGCATAGCATTTAAATTAAGAATCGTTTATATATACGTTTAAAGCGTAAAGTGAATATCTGGGTGTTCATGGCGTACATAGCACAGACATTTATTACTATCCCATATCTCATCCAAACCATATAGTGGATTCGGGCCTTACATTATACTAAAAATAAAAATCATCAAAATTCTTTGAAACTGTGTAAAACTAACGAATAGTTGCGTCAACATATATTCATTGTGTTCCCTCCTTCACAAAAAAATGATAAATATAAAAAGAGGGAATACAATCTATCCATTTGAACACACGCAATGGTGAGCTTCTATATATGTGATACATAGAAATAAGAAATAGTTAATGAATTTCTTTTATTTTTTTATTTTATTTAACACAGAAAATAACATTTACAAATGATTTCTGACATCAATAATAAAGCCTTTCTTATAACATTTACAAATCGTTTCGGATATCAATAATAAAGCTTTGCTTATAACATTTACAAATTATTTTGGACATATATAATAAAGCATTGCTTATAACATTTACATAATATTTCGGACATCTATAACGTTAACAAATTATTTCGGACATCTATAATAAAGCTTTGCTTACCTGTCAGTAACTTTTGCATTACTGATAAAAGTATGAAATATATAATTATTATCGTAGGCTTACCTAATGATGATGAATAATACCATTGTCTGAGTAACTACATTATTGAGTACTGATTATAAATGAGTAATTGATTGGAATGTAAAATTTATTCTACCATTCAAAATTAGTGATACATTTTTAAATAGCGTTAAAGTGTTTGATAGAATTGAAGATATAATAAACCATGAAATGCCACATTTGGTGCATGTTGTAAATGATACAATAGACTAATCCTATAATTAGATATTGGACTTTTTATGCTTAAAATAGATCAGTTATTGATAACGTCATAGGTGTTGACATGATACACTATATTTACATTTTATAACGGATATATTGATGTCCTCATTATCATAAGTAAATGATAGACAAGTAATATATAATGGATTAAGATTCTGACTATTGCATTACATTTTAATGTATAATTTTCAAAGTATTCAAACAATATTATGTTACCTCCCAAAAAGAATCGTATATCTTAACAAACCTTTATGGAGATATCATAAAACCATATAATTTAAGTTACGACAAAATGCATAATTATTTACAAATTACTCTATCAACAACAACCATACTAATGTAAAAACATACAAAAATATATTGAAAAAAAACATGATCCAAAGTGTGCTCAATCCATTCTTTAAGGAACAGATTTTAGTTGAAGTGCCCACCATCTTGTAACTAGCTTTTACTAATTAACTTTTCGTCAGTTTTGATTTTTATCTCTTATCATAGTAGCTGTATTTAGGAATGAGTGGTTAAAAAAAACTATCTGCACACTTTGGAAAATGTTTGATTTATATAGATTTTCACTGTAAAAAAAATATATCAATAAATAGCTGCATAGATCATTTGATTATTTCACAAATATAATAAATTAATACAAAACACAAATAACTAGTAATCAATTTACATGATTTTCCCCTGAATTGTTTGTTTGAAAATATGAATATTCCTCCATGAAAGCACTATGGGTCCAACTCTTGAATATACACTTTATCAGTTTTGTACATATATAATCTCATTTTTGATATCAGTCAAATTATTATCGAATGATTTTGAGAAGTCTGATAACACTTCAGATATTACTGGATCTCTTAGAATGTTTGACAAGAAAAATTCCTTTTCAGCTTCGATGCAACGAATTTGTTCTTTTAAATGTCTATTTTCATCTATCAATGACTTCAATTCCTAAAAAGATAAATATATTTTAAAAACATTTTTTTTGTTAATTGTTTATAGAATTGCTATATCATGATAAAATTGAGAATGGAAATGGGGAATGTATCAAAGAGACAACAACCCGAACATAGAAAAAACAACAGCAGAAGGTCACCAACAGGTCTTCAATGTAACAAAATTTCCGCATCCGGAGGCGTCCTTCAGCTTGCCCCTAAACAAATATATACTAGTTCAGTGATAATGAACGCCATACTAATTTCCAAATTGTACAAATGAGTAGACATCCAATCACCTACTGTGAGTACATGCCTCATATAAATAAGAAAAGGATCAATAAAGGCACTATCTCAGCGACAAATATTTCAGCCTTATTTATTTTTGTTTTGTATTTCAAGTAATTAAGTTATGATGACGTACACAAACATGTATCTTATGTCAGTTCCAGCACTATTTTGCGCGCCATTTATAACGATAATTTCAAGAGTCAATGCTGATAATTGTTCAATCATTCTATGTTTTTGGTGTGATGTCATTATTACCGATCGTCATTTTTTTTCCATTTCAGTTATATTTAAGGAAATACTATGTTTTTTAATGCTTATAAGTTTATCAGAATACTAGTATATGAATAGACTCATTACCTGTTGTACGTTTTGATAAACTGTCTTTTTCTTCCTTCGACATTTCTTTGCCGATTCCCTGTTCAGAAGTTTTCTGTTCTCTTGTTTTTGTATTTCTTCAGCTGTCAGCTGTAATATCAATTACATTACAATTGTTAACATATATTATTTCTAATCAAATTAAAGAAAAGAATCTGTTTTTAGCATTTGTTTATATATAATTATTTTGTATGTATGTGAAAGCAAGAACAAACTTTGAACAGAATTATGAATATACAAAGGAAATGACGCAATTAGTGTTAAAATGTATGAAATCTTATGAAAGGTACATTAATTACAGTCATTAAAAGTAATTTGTCTTATTATTCTATATGCTTTTATATATATATTGTTTTTGGACAATTGTCCGTACATGTATACATACATGTAAGATACCATCGATGTAAAACATGATTGATTAAGTTGATCACAAAATCGTAGATGTTTATTTTCTACTTACAGGTGCTTGTGGTTTCATTTGGAAATCTACTTTCAGTTCTTCCATTCCTTGAGAAAGTCGTTTGGTCTGTATTTTACAGCGTAATTCATCTTTTAATAAAGGTAGCAGGGATTCTTTCTCCACAGATTCCAAAGCAAAACTATAAAGGTCCGTGCCAAAGGTAAAAGCATCAGAAGGTAGACGAAATGACGCTGTTTCACTTTCCATTTTCATATTTATGATCTAAAATTAATAACAAAAAATATCATCAGCTGTTAATGATAAAAAATTATAATTGTGATTATTTCATCTGCTGATTATAGTAACATGCATGTTATGAACTTTCCCGGAAAAGGAAGTTTATAATTAAACAATTAAGAACAAATATTTTGGCTATGATCTAAGATAAGGCACATTGGTATAACATCGGTTTTAATCTTTTAATTTGTTGCTATTATAAAACCAGATATAAACAAAACATAATCATAATTAATTAATATAATGAAAAAAAATGATAATCTTTTATAATAATAATAAAAATAAGAATAATTAAAAATAAAATAGGAAGATAAGTAATATTAAATTAAAAAACAAAACTTAAAATATTTAAGTTCAAAAACAAGAATTATAATACTAACTTTATTCGTTCTCCTTCAATGACGACTGTTTCAAAAATGATTAAACAAAGTGAAACACGTGGTTCTTAATGACTAAGACGAAATAATGTGTAGGCATGACAATTTGAAATAAAGCACATGTATTTGTCAATAGCTAGTCCTACTATGTTCCAAATAAAGTTCTGTGCAGTTCGAAGAACAAAATTCGATTGAAAGTGTTGCCTGATGTAAAAACTATAAAATATTACAAAATTGAAATCGACGTCATACCTTATTGCAGTGGTTCATATAGTTTTGAAAAATCCTTCCTTCACGACAAAAAGCTAGACAAATTTTATTTAACGCACTCTTCGTGGAAAAATAAATGTAAATACGGTAGTGAAATAGATAGTAGGTAAAAATATATCTTACCGTATTAATTACCTGGAGTAGGTTTGCAACCTAGTATATTTAATCTATAAATATATCTAGGTGATTTCCATTTGTTATTTATAACCATAAGGAACATTTAGATTCCAGGAAGACGACAATACTGTTTAAATTGATCAATAAATCTGAGTTTCAAACGCATTTATATTTAAACGTTTAACATTTACATATTATATCCATATTTAGATATAGATATATAATTATTTCATAAGATTGATACATTTTTTCCTCAACCAATATTTCAATATATGTGAATTTTAATTTAATTAGATGTTTTAATTTTTGAGTGTTCTAAATTCAGAGGTATTCAATACCATCATGGTTTCTCATTAATGAACTGAAGAAATTTCAGTGTTGTTATAGCTATTTACTTTAAACTTGGTCGTTATTTTCAGTTATTCTGATTACGTTAGTTATTTATAGGAAATGGGAATTTATGTTTTTAAAAATAACCTCAAAATTCGTATGATAATAAATACACCCATTGTTTATTAAGATTAGTCATACTTCATGTGTAGACAAGCAGGCACCATTCTTTTTCTATCTGTGTGTTAATTTAAGTGTTGGTATTACTAAAAGTACTTGCTGAAAGAGCATCCTTCATTTTTGTATATTGTTGTAATTTTTTTTACATCCATTTAGCGTGTGAATTGAGAGTAGCATTTGATTTTTTCTTCACAATGCAGCATGTGTTATCAGACATCTAAAATTTTAACAGTGTGAGCAAAGGCTTCATGTTGAAGGCGGCGTTCTTTGACCTATGATTGTTTACTTTTCACATGTTTCATACATTTTGATTTTGATAGAGAGGTATCCTGGCACTGATACCATAACTTCTTAATTATCTGTATTTATTAACGTGAACATATACTACAAGTTTCATCAGAAATTTATAGGAAAAAGTTAATAGTATAAAAGGGTGATGGACAAACATTAACTGAAAGGTAAATTAGTTAGTTGTTTTGCACATATTTGTTCTTGTGATGTTAAATATCAAATATAATATTGGAATTGGACGTGCAGCATAAAAAATCAATCAAGACTAGAAATAAGTCACTTTAAGACAGTAATTTATAGCAGTGTCTTTTAATTTAACCTGCAGACAAAGTTGTGAACAAACACTTTTCGAGTATTCTTAGCTAGTACACTAGAAGAAGATGACAGTAGACATATTAAGTATGTTTAACTTCATAATGGATAGGGATTCTTTAATCAAAGAATATTCTGAACAACAAGCTCCACATAAATTATATTACTAACCTTGTATTTTTACATTACACTGATAAAATGCAACATTATCATTTGTGAAGCATTGATATATGTGTGTACTCAGAATCTTGTCTTTGTGATCAAGTTTGGGGAATTGTTTTTTGTCTTTCTTTTGCAGTTTTCAGGGTATAAGAAAAAAGATAGTTAAAGTGATGTAGGGGGTACAACTAAGAAATTGATTGACAATAGACTCCAGTTGCAGGATTTTTCACTGTGTTGAAGACACATTGGTGGCCATAGGCTGTTTTCTGTATTTTGGTCGGATTGTTGTCTGTTTGACATATTCCCTATTTCAATTCTTAATTTTATTTTGACTCCTAGGTTCACATCTTTTCGAAAGGTTACTTACTCGGTTTATGAACATCCTGGTACTTGGGCAATTAAGAGCAACATAAAGAAGTAAAATAAGCTTTTAATCTGTTCAATGTTTTCGGACAAATAAACGTTTGATTGTTTTTATTCACGACAAAAACAGCAATAAACACCCTCTCAATCAACACCTCCTGCCCAGTTTTTACTTATTTTGCTTTCACTTACTCTGAGTTCAATGTCAGAGAAATAACTCATACAATAACACTTCTCATCTGAACCAATTGTAATTTTTCCTTTGTAAATCAGTTACAATTCCAAATTTCATTCAATCTTTAATTTTTCATGATGAAACAAGAAAGGCTATATTGGTTTAATTGTCATTTAAGTTCAATTAAATTAGGAATCGTTAGATAGGTGTGTCAACTAAGTAGGACGTAGGATTAATACTTTGAATATTCATATAATGTTAAACGTTCTCTATTTACAACGGGTGCCAACATTTAAAAGCGTTATGTTTCACTTTGAGTTTTTTTGTATATTCAACTTTTTGGTGACTATCTGATTCATCAAACACAAATTTTAAATTAAATCAGATAATCCGATGATCATTTTGTTTAGTTGCATTTTCCCATGTAAATTCATGGGAAACTTTTTTTTTAAATATGACAGAAAAATGGCGGACGCTGATAAATGATAAAAGTAAAAACACAGAAATACTGAACTCCGAGGAGAACTCAAAACGGAAAGTGTCAAATCAAATGGCAAATTGAAATGATAAAACACACAAAACGAGTGGCAAACAACTGTCATATTCCTGATTAGGTACAGGCATTTTAAAAAGTAGAAAATGGTTTATTGAACCTGGTTTTAATGCGCTAAACCTCTCACTTATACGATAAAAAAAAGATTCATATCAGCTAAAAAAAAAACACCAAAGGAGTTGGTTCACTTACTCATAATTTTGGCCTTTAAATTCGGAAAGTTGTAGTGAAAACTTAAATAAAACATAGGTAAAAATATCCAATTGTTTCATTAAAAAACATATTTTCATTAATTGCATCATGAAGACTTCATAATTCGTAAATCCTGATTTTGCTACAGAGTTCTGCCATGACGGTTTTCTGAAAACAAACGACAGTGGTACCACCATTCATCCACATATATTTCTATGGAAATGATTTTTTTATACAATTGTCTTTACTCTTCGACAAATTTCAATGAGCGATGGGGTGGTGCCACATACTACATCATAAAAAAGGTGAACAAATTGACAAGTTTCTAGAAAATGAACGAAAACTGAATGTTTTGCCATTTCAGGAGCATCGATTTATAAATATTTAGCAGAAATACAAATTTTGTCTTATACTTTTGATTTCATTACACCAATTAGATTCACTTAAATAATTGAAGTTTGAAAATGAGAAAAAAATTACAAGGCCGTTTGGGAGATTTCTTGCTTTTCTCTTTTACGGATGTCGAAACTACTTATAGCAATATTTTTCATACAATATTTGCAGACTTTGATGTAATTCATAAAGCTTATCAGATCTAATTTTTCGAAAGCCAAGTGTTACGATCCATCCTACTTACTCTTTGTCATTAATGGGTTAAGATAGAATTTGTGTATCCAGCGTCGCACCATCTGGTGATTTATAGAAAAGCGGACCACTCCAACAAAATCATATTTAACCTATTTACCAATGGCAGCACTTGTACTCTTTTCAGTTTGGCTATGTATAATTAGAAACCTCAAACATTTGTTAACACTTGAACAATAGCATGAGGAACTTCCACAAGAACTTTAATCAAATTGAGTAAGAACATTGAAAGTGATACTAAATATGGTCCTATGTTTTGAACGTAAAAACTACGTGAATAATATGCATTATGTTTTAACATTTTAACGGCTTTTTTTTTATTGGATGCAGAAAATTGAAATGCGACAAGTGAAATACCTCGTGGTTCCGAATTTTAACTTTATCTACCAAAGATGAAGAGTATGATACTGCATCATAAACATTGGCTTGCGAAGATGGCCATATTGTTAAGACACAAATTGATTGTTTGTTTCTTAACTTTCAGTGACAAATATCCAATGCATAGATAGGACCAATCAGTCAAGAAAAAAAAATGTTATAACAAAATTTATACTACTAATCTACTGCTCAGAAGGCTCAGTTCTTATTGAAACAACGTCGTTATCCTCAACATTCTCAAAACGTTCTTGAACTTCATGATGGGATGAGCTTTCAACTTGTTTTCCATTCTCAACGATTATTTTATCTAAATTTTGAAGACCTGTCTCAGCAGCAAAACCATTGGAAGAATCATCTGCGACGTGAAAAGGCTCAATTACTATTGACACACCGTTGTTGCCTTTCGCATCCTTAAACATTTCTGCAGCTTCCTGGATAAACAAGCCATTAACTTGTTTTCCATCCACTGCGATTATTTTATCCAATTGTTTAAGACCTGCCTTAGCAGCGGAACCATTGGGCAAAACGTCTAACACGTAAATATCTTCATCATCTTTCCCGCCAATACGAGTAAAACCATAGCCAGACGCACAGGGTAACAATATTAACTCCTTATATTTTGGGTTAGGGTTGGAATAGGATCTGAAAAACAAAAATTGTATTTACTTAAATTCATTGACGGTTGTTGTAATTTCGTAAATTCGTAAATTTTGTAAAATCTATTATCATTTATAATAGATGTGTTTGGTCTATGAAAAAGAACATTCTCCTTTTATATATGAATATTTGTAAACATAATATGTTAAAAATACCTTTTTAATCATATACCAAAAATAGTAGATATATGCTTATATTAAAAAGGAAATGCATTTTTGTTTATTTGATATCAATGTTGATGATTATTCTTTTAAATATTTGAAGATAAGAACGCCTGTTGGTGACCTTCTGCTGTTGTTTTTTCTATGGTCGGATTGTTGTCTCTTTGATACATTCCCCATTTCCATTCTTAATTTTATTTTTGATATATCTCAAAGAATAACTTTTATATACTTCACACAGTTGAACTACAAGACCACACATATTTTTTTTTAAAGATGATTATTTTTAGAGGTTTATAGTTTTTCTCTATCTACTTAAGATATTTTCCTATACACAAAACATATAACAGTCATCATTTGGTAATGTCGATTTTCTTTATGTGTAAGTGATGGGCTTTAGAACAAGATGAGCTAACAAGTAACGAACATACAGAACACATGGCTTATATCGTTTTGTTAAAAACCTGACAAATAAGAAGAAGACGCGTCGTTGTTCTACCAACAAAATGTAAACTAACAATTTTGAATTTCATGCGTCCGAAGTGAATTTCTTGATTTTCCTTCATCAGCAACGTTCTGAACCGTATATTGAAAGAACAAAAAAATAGTTAGGTAGCTATATCACAAGTAAGGAAATTAATACTCTACTGCATCTATTCTTGAATGAAAACCAGATATTATCTGTTTCAATTTACTTAATTTTAATTCGTAATTAAAGATATTCTTTTGCACACTTTGCAAGCCTCTAACATTATTTAACTATTATGCAAATTAGGACTATCAGAATATTTCAAATCATTTTTCATCAGTCATATATAGCAATATTCACAATATGTGTAATCATATCATAAATTTTATTTATCTATCTTGTACAGAGATTATTTAAAAAAAAACCACCATATTTACTGCATACGCATGTATGACAATTTCAAGTTTATTATATATGATAAACATACGTTAACATAATATTAAACAATATTTCATAGATAACGAATATGCCTCATATATATATATATATATTAGATAGTTAAAGATAAAAATAAATGTAAAATCATCAATTGTAAGAGGATGGAAACATGCACTTGAGAGGTTTATACTTCCCCGACTTATATTACTCTGACTGAGATTTTTATTTTCTTATGATATCATAACTTTTTACTTACAAATATTTGATACGTCCTAGTAAACCCATGATTATTTTTTCGTCAACTGGTTGGGCACAATATTTAACCGTAGGGACATCAGGTATGTTTGGAAGTTCCATTGCTTTCAGGTCACTGTGCAGTTTTTGAATTTCGTGAATAGTTTTTTCGGTTGCTTCTTTCTGTTCAATTTCAGCTAACTGATGTAGCCACTGTTTGAATTTACCTGAAACTGCATCTTGAAAACAATTAGGATAATGTTTTCTCACGTTTTCACGAGATTCCCTAACGTTAGCAATAGTTGCGATCACCTTTTTGTCAACACTAGACTTTATTTTTGCACCTTGATTCAAAATTGCTCGCTCTAGTTCCCCACTCTCCTTCTCATACGATGTTGTCATTGATTTCATGCCATCGCTTGTACGCCTGGAATCACTAAAGATTTTTTTCATTGTTGTAGATGCTTGGTGATGCAAAGATTAAAACATCTTATTAACATCGTCAACGTTATGGCCATTGTGTTTTTCGACTAGACAGCACTTACACAACGCAAAATCGCACTCTAAACACATAAACACATGTTTATCAACATGATAACATTTCAACAAGTTCAACTATTCCTCTGGATCAATCTCGAAACTTTTTCCAAATACATGATTACGTGCAATCTTTAATCTTAGATGTGCAGTCTTACAGCTATAACAAAAATACTGTCGACATTGTTTACAGTAATGTGATCCAGTTGCTTGAACACAAATTTCACAATTTCCAATTGGACATTGTGCCATTTTTCTTTTATCATGTGGAAGTTACAGGTCGAATGTTTTAACTTCCCGTTCCTGTAAGTGTATTTTATCTTATCCCAAACTTTCTTTTTCCTGGTAAATACTATTATTAATATAATAATCGTAGTGAGTAAGTAAAATTCACATTGTATACACGGTGTCACAGTGTGATGAAGTTGACACTACATGATACGCTCCAGTAGTTTCAAAGGAGCGTTTTGAAAAAGCCTACGACGACGGATATCGAACACGTGCATCAAGTGATCGCAATAATTCCAAATGAGGCATATATGTTGCACTTCAGTGTTTCTTTTAAAATACTTTTAAATAACGGTATACTACTGTTGCTCTTATAAAAGGGTTTTTGATTAATTGAAATGCATAAACCTATTTCCAAATTATAATTGCATCCTTTGAAAAAAATTAATCTTAGGTTCGTCTGATGAATCTTTTTTTGGAATTAGCATCCAAAAAAGTTATTGATATTTGAACACTCGTGGATCCCATAAAAAGCTGTTTATAAGTAACACCGTATACAGTGCTAACATCTATTCATACGGAAAAAGAATAATGAATAAAATCAATAAAACTTATAATTTACTTTGGTTTTTAGCATTGTAATTCAAATAGTAGTTCATACATCAAACTACTTGTGTTTAAGAATGAAAAACAATTGTTTATAGATATAAAGATAAAGGAGGACATACTACATTTACTCATTTCCGTTTAAAACAGAAAAGCTGTAATTTCCTTGATGCTTTAGAATCGTGTAAAAAAGGATACTGATCTATCGTTACGAGAAGCAGACGACATAATAAAGTTTAAAGCCAATGAAAACGGTTCGATTGATTAGACCAATGATACTGCATATTGTTCTAACTAAATTAAGATACCAGTATTGTCCAGTTTGATGCAAGAATGTACATTATTTCGGGTAGACATAATCCAGAAATTATCATGACAAATATTATCTGGATTCATGATGATAAAACATTATAAAATATATGAAGCATCAGAAATGCTTCCCATTTCCATTCTGAATTTTATTTCTTTAAATTCAAAATCTTGTTTTTTTATACGCCCATAGTTTCCCATCATTTACAAGTACAAATGACTATATTATAGGAGGGTCTCATTGCTATTAATGACATCTTTCTAATTTTCCTCAGAATTGTTCTTATAGAAGTTGCTTGAAATTGAAGTTTTTAAATTGTTTTAATTTTGAACTAAACAAGAGTAAATAAATAATGGACATATAGATAAACGGAAAATGACATAGCTATCGTATATAAATGAATATGTTAAAACTAAATTAAACTACGGTAACCGTCCGTGTACACTTACGCCAATCATTTTTCATTTTGAAATGAAAAATAAATTTAGAATTTTAAGGGTAGTTGGTCTGAAAACTGTAACAAAAATTTAGTGAAATCACTTTTTTTTTCTATGAGAGTTGAAATATATAAAAACATTTGTATTTGCTTGTTTTAAACAACAAAACATATTTCAATCTCATTCTTTAAAGAAAATATTGAAAATACTGACAATCATTTTTGTTCCAAAATGGTAACGAGTCATCACAACCTATCAATTAAATTAAACTTTCAAATATTTCTTCGTCCAATTTCAACTATTTTTATAAAAAGTCCTCAAATGTTTCAATTCTTAATTAGGAAATACCCATACAATATCCAACTAAACAAAAACTTATAATTTTTCTTCAACTAGAAGTCCTACAAAGATATCCAAAATGTGAAAGAAATTATTTTTTATTCTACATGTAACATATAACCAGATTTCAATCGGCAACATAAAAAAATGTTTTGAGTTTGAGATGTTCAGATGAAGATTGGAACAAAAAATGACTGATTCATAGACAAACCCATTTCGGGGCATTTCATTAAAGTGAAAGGGCTGGCACTATAAAACCAGGTTTAATCTACAATTTTGCACATTTGAAAATGCCTGTACCAAGTCAGGAATATGAAAGTTCTTGTCCATTCGTTTTTGATGCGTTTTGTTATTTGATTTTGCCATGTGATAATGGACTTTCCGATTTGATTTTCCTCTCTCTAAGATTTTGTGATTTTTCTTTTTATGGATGACTGCGTTATGAGCTGGCTAATTTCTACCAACACATTTTATATCCATTAACACGGTATTTAAAAGCCTTCCTAGATAGTATGTTTTTATCAGGTTTGTTATTGTTGGTAACATAAAAACAACAGTTCTTTAATGCTCTAAAAATAGAACATACACATCCCTTATACATGTACATAGAAATTATAAAAAAAAAGAAGTTGTGCTATTATTTACATCGAGACCACTCTTCACCAGACACCAAACGAGATGAAAATTAACCACCATTGGTAACCGTAATGCATTCAACAACGAACAAAACCATTTCCACAGAGTCAGCTATAAAAGGGGCCGATATTACAAATGTAAAACAATAAAAACGAGATAACTTTCGGCCTGATTGTACAGAACAATGGAAAAAAATACGATATCCAGCAACAATCAACTACTAATGAATCAAAATATATTATTATTTTTTTCTTCGTAAAACGAAACACTGATGTTACTTATGGTGTTTCTTCCATGATGCTTTGACTAACGATGTAGCACGTGGATTGTGCACAGTTCCTTTACAACTTTAATCAACATCAAATCAATCAATGTGTTCGTAGATAGTAGATGTTTTTGTGTTCTGTTAAATGGATCCTTTTAAAATTGTTATACGATGATGACTGATGAACCCATATTTTGACTATTTTATTTATTATGTCTGTTTATTTAACGCATCAATGTAAATATAACGGAATTTGATGAGACTGTCATTAAAGTGAGAGGGTTAGCGCTGTAGAACCAGGTTTAATCCACCATATTCTACATTTGAAAATGTCTGTACCAAGTCAGGAATATGACAGTTCTTGTTCATTCGTTTTTGATGCGTTTTGTTATTTGATTTTTCCATGTGATTATGGACTTTTCGAATTGATTTTCCTCTAAGTTCAGTATTTTTGGGATATTACTTTTTGATAAGTCTGATGTTGTCATTAAGTCCATGAATTTCGATTCTGATATACTTATCTAAATTACTTCTGGAAAAGATTTTGATAAACACCTCCGTTTAAATTGTGTTGACTTATATTTCTTAGGACGTAAAGAGATTGCCAATATGAAAAGGGTTCGAGGCTTCATAAGGTTTTTTTCATTGTGTATAATGTGTGGTAATTAGCCTCGATGTGTCTGTTTGTATAAGTTTTATTTTCCCAAGTTTTTTATTCCTGGTATTGCAATGTTGAATACTTCGGATATAAGATAAGAATCAACGTCCGTTTCAAGTTTTTGAACTTATATTTTTTACAAAGTGAATATTAAATAGGCTAAAAATTTCACTGTTGTTGGTTTTGTATATTATTTTGACTAAGTATATTGTATATTAGTTGTGCAACTATTTATTTTTATCAGTCTGCTTTATATTAAAACAGTATTTTATTCTGGCTAATATTTCGATTTGATATTCTGTCTGCTCAGTTTTCCTCAATTTTTCAAATCGTCATTTTCCCTAGAGTATCACTTTTAAATTTCCTTTACTTATTTTTTTTAACATAAAGAGGTTTTCAATTAGCGAACACAAAGACAAGAAAGGTATCTAACCTTTCAGGTGCTAATATCGTAGTATTAATAAAAAAATCAACCATTCTGTTTTTGTTTTACAAGGAAATAAAGAATTAATTTATAAATTGTAATAAAATTATTTGTTGTGTACTTCTTTTTTGTGTGAATAAAAACATAACAAGACATCAAATAGATCAAGTAATTTAATTGCATTCAATGGATACACTCAATCGGCAACAAATAACAAAAATTGTCATTGAATTTTTAACGTGTTTTACAAATCACCTTTAGAAAAATTAGAATCTCGGTTCTAATGATACACATACACCGATGTATGATACATTGCTATTCTTATCACAAACACAATCAATGAAATCTATGAAGCAAATTTATACATGTATTGTATCTATGGAGGACTGTCTCAGCTTTATCCTTATATTGCACAGTTGTAAGCCAAACAACTACATGTTTGTTGGAACAAGAGTTTACACTGAGGCTGGTCGTTTCATCGAATGATGTGTTCATGTTTTTCGTAGTAGAATTTTTTTCTCATTTCTGGACTTTTTTTCTAATACAGTTGGTAAAGTGAAGAAACAGCCTTCACACTATGTTACTGATATAGCTTCTTTATTTGTAAAAATGTATTATTTTATTCTATATCTAGATTTCAAAAATAAGCAATTACGAATATGAAACAATAAATAAGTTGATAAAATAAAAGGCACGTTCTATTATTTTTGCTTTCGAAAATTTATTTCAGAATTTTACAAATAATTTATAAATTCAAACATTGCTGAAAATTTTGAGTCAGCTTTAAATAAAATAGTACAACAACTATATTTACACTACACACAAATCTACTGCTGAAAAGGCGTAATTGTTATCGACACATTTTCTTTGCCTTTGGCATTCTTAAATATGCTTGTTACTTCATCATGTATCAGGCCTTTTGTTTGTTTTCCATCCACTGCGATTATTCGATCAAATTGTTTAAGACTAGCCTTAGCAGCAGGGCCATCAGAAGACACATATGAAACGTATACTTCTTCATTTACATCCTTTCCACCGACGAAACGTAATCCATACCCAGACCCTTCAGGTACTAGAAACAATTCTTTTGATTTTGGGTTTGGTTTTGAAAAGGATCTGAAAAACACAAATTAATTCATTTACTAATATGGCTATTGTGGCTTTTGTGGGTTTCAGTTGTTTCTATCTTTCTATTAATGCACGTTATGTAAAATAATAGACTTAAGCACAGCTTACAATAAATAAAATCGTCATATATGAGATATTACTCATTATAAACTTATCCTATGGTTTCGGCAATGGCAACGCGTAGTTTTTTTTCGGGTTGTTCAAAGCTGTCACAATTTTCTTCTTGTGGGTGAATATAGGTAAATATGGATTTGTATGTATGAGGCGGTATAATGATAATTTTAAATGTGCTTTTCTCATTGTAAAAGGTTTCAGAACGTTTCCAGCACCGAGTAACAAACTATTCTATAAGGTTTTCTCATTCATTTTTTAACGTGGAAAACAGATATAACAGTATGAAATTTCTAATGACCTTCGAAGTTTTTAAATGTGAATATCATATCTGGTTCTTGATGTCATTATCGTGAGTTGAAAAATAAAATAAATAGTAAACGATCTGTTAAATTACTTACAAAAATTTGACACCTCCTAGTAAATCCTTGATGATTTTTTCGTCGACTGGTTTGGCACTATATCTAACAGTAGGTACATCAGGCAGGTTCGGAAGTTCCATTGTTTTTATCTCATCGAGAAGTTTCTGAATTTCAAAAACAATTGTCCCTGTTGCTTTTTGATGTCTAATTTCATCCAACTGCTGCTGCCATTTTTTGCATGTAGTTGAAACTGCATCATCGACACATGTAGGATAATGTTTTTTCACGTTCCCGCGAGATTTCCTAACGTCATCAATAATTGTGCTAACCATTTTGTCAACACTAGACTTTATTAGTTCTCCTTGTTTTAAAAGCTCTCGCTCAAGCTTTTCGCTCTCCTTCTCATACGATGTTGTCATTGTTTTCATGCCACCGCTTTTACGTTTAAAATCATTTTCAATTCCTTTCATCGCTTTTGATGCTTGGTCGTGCAAAGATGAAAATATTTTGTCTAAATCCTCAACGTTATGGCCATTGTGGTTTTCGACTAGACAAGTTTTACATAACGGAAAATCGCAATCTAAACACATAAACAGTTGTTGATTAACATGTCTACATAAAAACTCTTCCTCTTGACCTATCTCGTTTCTTTTTCCAAATACATGATTACGTGCCATCTTCGATCTCAAATGAGCAGTCTTGCAGTTGTTACAAAAGTATTTCGACATTGTTTACAGTACTGTGATCCCGGTGCTTGAACACAAATTTCACAAGTTCCAATTGGAGATTGTGCCATTTTTCTTTGCTCATATAGATGTTGAAACCAAAAAATGTCGACTAATTTTTCTTCCTGTTTATCCTTATTGCATCTCCTCACACGTGTTCCTGTTCCAGGAAATTACTATCAAGATCATAATAATTCTTATCATTTTTTATAGTATCTGTGAGTTTTTGTATATGGTGTTGATTTCTATAGTATTTTGTGAAGTATTATAAATTTTAATTATAAACATAAAATTTATCTCTGTAGAGCACGCTTCATGTAACACAAGACACATGTATATATATTGATGCATGTTTGTTTTTGTGTGTCATGATATTATTCGGTTATTAAGTTGTTTGCCCCTCAGAAACAAACTTGCGTGTATCAGTGCAATATATGCTGTTGTAATGTGTCCGCAACTGAATAGTCATTTATTTAGATGAAACGTCGGGTTTCATAAACTATTCGCATTTATGCTCTGTGGTTATGACGCTAATTGCATACAATTTTTTCCTTAAATTGTGTAAATAGTTTTCTCTAATTCTTCGTCAATGTATCCCTTTCTGCACCTATTGTATAAACAATTTAACAAGTTTGATCTCAGTTCTTCATTGGTTAAAATACTTTAAAAAAATGACTATTTTTTCTTCAAATAGTTTTATCGATGAATCAAAAAGATTAAAAAAAAATATGAACACTTATCACGGACAACTAATGATAATTGCAATGGTACTATCATTTCGCCTCTCCTTGCCGACCTCTTCTTATTTTCATATGAATCGGAGTTCCTTCAGACATTTGTCAAAAACAAGAAGATCAAAGAAGCCAGGTTATTTAATTTCACTTTCAGATATATTGATGATGTTCTTTCCATTAACAATCCGAACTTTTCTGATTGGGTTCCATTATTATACCCACCAGGACTAGAAATTAAAGAGACCACATACACGGCTCCCTCCGCCTCATTTTCAGACAGTTTCTGACTTATACCTCGAATTTGACACAGTCATCTCAGTACCAGAATCTATGACAAACGAGACGATTTTAATTTTGAAATTATCAATTTTCCCCCACCTTAGTAGTAATATACCAACTTCACCTGTATATGGAATATACATTTCCCAACTTATTAGGTATTGAAGAGCTTGCAGCTCCTATTCAGACTTTGTAAAACGTCACCAGTGTCTGAGCAGAAAGTTGATGAACCAGGGGTATGTCAAAGAACGTCTTATTCTTTTTTCTAAAAAAGTTCATCGGAAGATACCCAGATCTTTTTGATAAATATTCCGTATCAACTTCACAAATAATACAAGATGGTCTTGAAGTTAAGGTTTTGCGTACTGACGTTGGTTATCATCTTAATAACGTGTTATAGTGTTCTTTTATTTGTCTTTATCATATTACTTGTATTGTTAAGTCATTTTTTGAGATATTCTTTTGAAGTGACTCTGTGGTTATGTAAAACAACATACTTTGAACGACAAAATTATTTCATTTACTAATATTACTTTCACGTATGGAACTTGGCATACTATGAATGACAAAACTATTTTATTCAATAATACTACTTTTTCTGTTAAGTCTGTTTTTTAAGATAAACATTTGACGTGTAACGGTACTTATGTATACCGTCATACTTTGAACCACACAATTATTTTATTTATTATTATTACTTTTACTGTTAAATCTGTTTTTGTTAAATCTACTTTACGTGACTCTGCATGTATGTATGCCGTCATACTTTGAACGACAAAATTATTTTGATGTCTACCTGTGCGAATTTCAAACGCGCAATTTCACACCAGTACTGAAAACCTTCAATCCTGTACGGTTAGACTTTACATACATAAATTAAGTCGTATAAGAAAAACAACATTTGTATATTAAATTTGATGTATGCCTTTTTGTGCTTCTTCGTTACACTGGTTGTTTTTATAGTGATATTAAGATGATAACACATTATTGACTGCTGTACCCCTATTTTTCACATTTTTACTCTTTGAGTATGTTTGTTTTGTTCATTCGTCGTTGACAATGTAATGTAATTTGATGCGACTGTCATAAAAGTGAGAGGTTTAGCTAGCTATAAAACCAGTTTCAATCCACCATTTTCTACATTAGAAAATGCCTGTACCAAGTGAGGAATATGACAGTTGTTATCCATTCGTTTGATGTGTTTGGACTTTTGATTTTACCTTTTGATTTTTGATTTTCCTTTTTGAATTTTCCTAGGAGGTTAGTATTTTTGTGTTTTTACTTTTTATAAATATGTGAAAAACTTACCAACTTTTTATCGGAATAAAAGTGTCTCGAACAAACGGAATTTAAAAAGTGTTAATATCAGTTTGTACATGAAATTTTGAATTTTTGAAATTTTGCCCACTGTGGTGTTGACATGAATATCAAATAATATATGTTCATTTTTATAAATTTACAGTTTACAAAGATATGAGTTATTATAAATACTAAGGATTTTCTTATCCCATGCAAATATTACCTAAGTCGCATTTGGCACAACGTTTTGGAATTTTGGGTCCTTCATAATCTTAAACTTTCTACTTGTTTTGCTTTCTAACCATTTTAATCTGAGCGTCACTGATGATATAAAAAAAGATGTGGTATGATTGCCATTGAGACAACTCTCCACACAAGACCAAAATGACACAGACATTATCAACTTTAGGTCATTGTACGGCCTTCAACAATGAGCAAAGCCCATACCGCATAGTCAGTCTTATTAAGACAAAACGCGAGTCTAGCGTATCAGGTTATAAGCCTGTTACCTTTTATACTTACTGGATTAATCTTTAATAGTTCCGTTGGATAATACATAAATATGAGTGATATCTGACTGACTAATCTACCCCCTTTCAATTAAAAATTATTCATTGTTTATTACTTTGCGCCAACACTTTTTGATTTTTCCGTCTCCACGGTGTTGAGTAAAATTTAGAATGGAAATGGGGAATGTGTCAAAGAGACAACAACCCCACCAAATAAAAAAAACAACAGCAGAAGGTCACCAACAGGTCATTAATGTAGCGAGAAATTCCCGCACCCGGAGGCGTCCTTCAGCTGGCCTGATTGCGTGTGATACAAAAATAAAATAAAATGTTTTATGTTTGATTTCATTTTGTAAAATAGATACCGAAATGATTTTCATTTTCTGATTAGATTGGTCATAATCCTTCACGCTATGATTTTGACAGAACTCGAATTAACGAAACATATTAAGAATAACATTATTTTATTTCATTAATAAAATAGTATCTCTTCATTTATTCTTACATTCGAATAAAATTGTGAATGAAAATAGGGAATGTGTCAAAGAGACAACAACCCGACCATAGAAAAGTTTGCTTATTGAATGCAATTTCTTAAAGAGAAATTCAAATTATGTTTAAACCATTTCAGGAAAGGCAATCAAGGATTTCTTGCATTGCAAACAAAAAAAGGATCATTGCCAAAATTCGAAATAACATTCGAGATAATCAATCTTTTTTCCTTTTCGTTCATATTTTCGTCCATGTCAAAAGTCAATGTTTTGAAGTCAGGATTTCCACGATGTGCACTTTCATAGACTGATCAGAGCAATATCATCATTTATTTCTTACTTCCATTTTTGAATTATATTATAAATAGAATATTTGTGTACATTGCGAATATATCGCTAAAATAAGTTCACACAAAAGTGTGTGTACAGTACGATGAAGAGACATTTAACAGTTCGCTTTTTTTTTTTTTATAAAATTTGACACAAATAAAAATCTTCCTCGTGTCATTGTTGAGTTTATCGTTCAAAATATTCTTTCTAGCTAATAAAGAATCGATATTGATCAAATATGATTTTCTATTTTTAAAAATCAATCAGTTATATAAAAAGAATTTACCAATCAGGTAGCTAGATATATTTATCCCACGTATTCCAAGAAGACCATACAGATTAAGTATTGAAAAATAACAATCCGATATATATGACTATAATTTTGATTTTGTATTATATTTTGTCGGAAACAGATATTTTTGAATCTTCAAAAATGGACATCATGATAATCTGTTACCCTGTTTATGAATATTTTAGTAGAAATGAGTTATATTAGAGATCTATACAAGATAGTATACAAAAGTCTTAAATAAGTTGAAAGCTGTCTTGCTTGTTTAAACAACCATTTCTCTTAAAGAACCTTCTTATATTTGTACTCCTTTAATCTCAAATTGAAACTTAAAGTTTATGTTAATCTCTTATACTCAAAATTTACTTTAAGATTTACAAATCATTTACAAATCAGGTAACGAGATCAATTATACTTTATTTATCAATTTTCCACGAAGACCGTATTGCATGAGTTTTTAAAAAGACTGAATATAGAATTTTTTATATTTGAAAATCATCG
Organism: Mytilus trossulus; assembly: GCF_036588685.1. Lineage (NCBI taxonomy): Eukaryota > Metazoa > Mollusca > Bivalvia > Mytilida > Mytilidae > Mytilus > Mytilus trossulus. The sequence goes on along the minus strand of NC_086379.1, from coordinate 38,300,501 downwards.
ATGAAAACTTACAAAGATTCACAATAAGGTAACTGGAATTTAATTGACTTACATGTATATTTAATCTTAAATATTTCTCGAACACTGTATTGATTGAGTTTTTGAAAATTTTTATAATTACCTATATAGCATGAAATTATTCTTTGAAAGCATGTTTTGAAAGAATCTGATATTTCTTGATTGTAGCAGTTGTTAAAAGTATAGCATATATATAGAGAATAATAAGTAGCAAATTTAAGACATAATGAAGCGTGCAAATAATATTTGATGCATGATTCAATACTACTGATGCTTGACTTCCCATGAAATCTTTATTATTACATTAGACGCCAACCGACAAATCCTTGGAATGTTAGTTGCTATATTTGTGGCCATTTACGCCTGCCTATAAAATCTTAATTTAACGTCGACCGACCTTCTTCTCGCGCGGTTAATTGCCATAATTGCGGTCATTTTAAAATTCATAAAACTGGTATGGAACTATTATTCAGCTATCAACTATAAATAGCCTTTCAAATATGTTAAAACATATGCCTGGGTCACACATGAATGAAAGGAAAAACTAATGCCTTGTTATATATGTGTAGTTTTATTTTTAGAACACGGAATTCCTATGTTCTTTATTTAGAATATTTGTTTCAAACGTTAATTTCACAGGACCAACTAGTCTTCCTAAGGAATGATATATGATATAACACATCATGAGCTTAATGAAATTTTACTTCTTTTGGTCTTGATTATAAGACATCAGCACCAATATAATTTGTACATAACGAATTTATAGCAAAAATAATTTAACTAAAAAAATACCCTGTGCTTTTTTTTTTAAATTTTCAACATATAATAATCTTCGTTATTTATATATAGTACAAAATATTCCTATCTTGTAAGTCATTATCGATTTTGTTCAAATATGATTATCTATTTTTAAAACACTATCAGTTATAGCATTTGCCAATCAGGTAGCTAGATATATTTATCACACTTATTCCAAGAAGACCATACAGACTTAGCATCCAAAAATAACAACCCAATTTATAAATTTGATTTTGATTTTGAAACAGTCATTAATAAAATGCTATCTTTTTTTTAAAATATGTTAACAAAAATTAGTTATCCTGAAGTTAGCATGAAGAGTTATATTTACTTATACTTGATATATTATAATGTTCCACGAAGACCGTATTTCTCGAGCTTTGGAAAGGATTGAATTATATACTTTTGGTGATTTGAAATATATTGATGAAGAACAAATAACGTTACCAAAATCATATTGACTTTTCAATTTTAAAAAGTTCCTCTTAAACCATATTATCTAATTTTTTTGGAATGATTATAATTACTTATATAAAATAAAACAATTCTTTCAAATGATCTGATATATCTTTATGGTATTAGTTGTTAAAAGTGGAGTATTGAAAAAAACGAGTAACAAATGCAAGACATTAGCATGATTAGAAAGTATTCAAATTGATGAATATGATTTAAACACTCCTATAATGAACGCCTACAAATAAAATCTTTATATGTATTTTAAAAATGTTAAACGTCATCCGACAAATTGATATATTTCTTGTCATTTTATTAGTAAACCTGGTATGCAACGATTATTTAGCAATCCATAAAAGATAGCATTTCAAAAATGTTAATGATACATGATTGAAGGACAACATTAATTCTTTGTTATATGTGTGGAAATTATTTATAGAACATGGACTTCCTGTGTTCTATTTTTAACGATTGTTTTAAATAATTGCTTTTTCAAGGGTTTATTCTACGCGACCAAATAACCTGTGCTCAGCCTGGTAATTCCAATGTTATATGATATATAACAATCTCATTCAAAATCCGATGTTCTGATACGCTACCATCCACTGTGGAGGGTAGCGTATCAGAACATCGGATTTGATTGAGATTGGATATATAAGTTATAATGAGCATAATGAAATTTTCATACTATTTTTTAGACATCAAAAACCTTTATTGTCAAACCTGTCACAAGATCTTCTTAAACATGTTAAGTGATATATCATAAAATACGTTTGTTGGAAAATCTCATTCACTTTAAGATGAAAAAGGTTATTTAGTTAACATTAATATACCCAACGTAAAATGTTTGTAAACATAAATAAATGTTACTAAACATTGACTGAAGCTGTTTGAAAAAGGTTTTAGCTGATAACTGGAAAAAAGGTTCTGCTGTCAACATAATACTTTTACAAGGACATCCGCAATCTGAGACGAGACACAATATTCAAAGTGATTCTTTACCACACAATTCGATGAATGAAATATGGTTTCTTCATCTTCAGCCAAAATCACACCTCAACAATTATCTTTCATTTTTTTTTTAAAGTAGCCATCACTTATGCTTATGGTTCTTTTTTTACGAAAAAAAGATTAAACTTAAAAGACATGAGTCTAAGAGGCATGATTTTTTTATTAGTTGTTAATGGCTTTGAATTAGCTGTCAGATAACTGGGAGTACTCTCAGATCTGTTCATTGTATCTTTTTGTGTCGGGATGTATAAGTACCCGGCCACGTCCACTTTTATTTTTTGTCTATCTGATGAGTTAAGCCTTTTTCAACTGATTTTTATAGTTCGTTCTTATGTTGTACTGTTATACCACTGTCCCAGGTTAGGGGGAGGTTTGGGATCCCGCTAACATGTTTAACCCCGCCACATTATTTAATTATGTGCCTGTCCCTAGTCAGGAGCCTGTAATTCAGTGGTTGTCGATTGTTTATGTGTTACATATTTGGTTTTCGTTCTTTTTTTTTTGTTTACATAAAGAAGGCCGTTAGTTTTCTCGCTTGAATTGTTTTACATTGTCTTATCGGTACCTTTTATAGCTGACTATGTGCGGTATGGGCTTTGCTCATTGTTGAAGGCCGTACGGTGACCTATAATTGTTAATGTTTGTGTCATTTTGGTCTTTTGTGGATAGTTTTTTCATTGGCAATCATACCACATCTTCTTTTTTATATGATGGTAAGAAGAAAATTACAGAATTAAATAGTTAGTAAAACGTTGTAGCTGAAGCTATTTTTCTATCGACTAAAAAACAACAGAGTGTACAGAAATACATACAATTAAACATTAAAACACACACAATCATGAAACAGAACAGACCAATTTATAACCTTTACCATGAAGAATAAACTGTTATCACAGAGATATGTCTCGCTTTTTTGTAATTTTGGCAATGAATTGTGCCAATTAATGATAATACAATTGCAAACCAAATATCAATGACCTACCACAAGTGGATCCCCATAAATTGACCTAATCACAAACTAATACATGTAATGTAAGCAAACCAATCAAAGTCAATATACCATGACTGAAGGTGTGGAGCCAAATAATCTCCATGGCAATGAGATGTGACAATGCTAATACATCTGCATACCAAATATCATTGATGTACCACAAGTGGATCTCCATAAACTGACCTAATCACAAAGTTATACATGTAAAGTCAGCAAACCATTCAAAGTCAATAGACCATGACTGAGAGGGCGGAGCCAAAACATCCCCATGGCAATGAGATGTGGCAATGGTGATACATCTGCATACCAATTATCATTGACGTACCACAAGTGAATCTTCATAAACTGACCTAATCACACTCTAATACATGTAAAGTAAGCAAAACATTCAAAGTCAATAGACCATGACTGAGGGGGCGGAGCCAAATAATCTCCATGGCAATGAGATGTGGCAATGGTAATACATCTGCATACCAATTATCATTGACATACCACTAGTGGTTCCCCATAAAACTGAGCTAATCACAAACTAAATCATTGTTGACGCCGTCGCCATCGCCGACGCCGGAAACAGCATACCTATGTCTCGCTTTTTGACAAAAACCTCAAGAAACTTCTTTTCTTCATTATCTCAATTATTTGTAACAGATAGTCATTACATCTCAGTTCTACCAATTACATCTCGGTGTTGAATTGATCATGAAATATTTATATAATAAGGCATGCTTGCCAATGAGACAACTGTTCACAAGAGACAAAAATGACAGAGAAATTAACAACTATAGGTAACCGTACGGCCTTCGACAATGAGCAAAGCCAAAACCGTCAGCTATAAAAGCATAGTCAGCTATAAAAGGCCCAGAAATGACAACGTGAAACAATTCAAACGAGAATACTAACGGCCTTATTTATGTAAAAACAAATGAACGAAAACCAAATATATAACACATCAACAAACGACAACCACTGAATTACAGGCCCCTGACTTGCGACAGGCACATAGATACATAATGTGGCGGGGTTAAACATGTTAGTGGGATCCCAACCCTTCCCCTTGCAAATTCTGTTTTGAACAATTAAATTGGAATTAGGGGAGGTCTATTAAGCGTTCTTTGATCTTTCAAACTTTTCTTGTTAAAGTAGTGCAGTGATATTTTCACATGTTGAAATTTAATATTAACTTTAATTTATTTTCCATTGAAAAGAGGTAGATTATTTGCATTTATCATATATTTAGTACAAAATACAGCTATTTTGTATATCTAATAAAGGTTGTTTTTCCAGTCTGTATCACCTACCCTGTATCGCATACCCCGTATCGCATACCCCGTATCGCATAGCTAAACCCGTATCGCATACCCCGTATCACCCTCGACCAATATCATCCCTCGGGCCTAAAGGCCCTTGGGCTGATATTGATGTCTCGGGATGATACGACATATGATACGGATTTTGCCATGTATTATTCTCTATATATCATAATGTACCAGACAATTGTTTTCTACATTATCATTAAGCTAAAGCTCTATTGTGCATTTACTATAATGAGTTTATTCACTAGCTAACATGCATGTTATATACAACTAGTTCATTAGCTTAATATATATGTGCGATGGAATTATCCGAATTTCCGGAATACTGACTAGATATGAGAGATTTCATCCACTTTCAATTCTGAATAATTATGTCCTTTAGTTTTAATATGTCAAGCATCTTCCGTATTATCTTCGCATAAACTATTTAGATTGGCGCCATAATACTCTGTAAAAACATTCACAATTTCTGGAGTATTGAATAGTTTAGATATATAGAACTCCTTTTCCGTTTCCAATTGAAAAACTTTATTTTTTAATTTAACATTTGTTGTTCTTAAATCCGTCAGCTCCTGAAATAGTAAAACAACAATATTAATTGATTTATTACCCAAACACATTAATAAAAATGATGCAAAATAACATTTGTTTTCCTTATAAACATAAATTACTTGTAAACACCGATTGCATATCTTGTTTTTTCCCTTATGTTTTGAACTACTTTAGTAATATAAACTTATAGTAGTGTTTGCTGTTGTTGTTTTGATATCTTCTGACTTTTTCTCCTAGAAATCGCAAAAGAAATATTTTTTTCTAAATTTTCCTATGAACTTCGAATCATAACGGACCGATCAATATTAAGAAACCCATCATTCGGTCTTTTTAATTCATCTTTTTCGTTGTTGCAGCAAAAATTAGATTTAGATTTGAAACTATAAAATTTCAAATTTACATCATCATTACTGATTTGATCTTTAAGATATTAGATATCATAACTACATTGTACTTGTAATATAATTTAAGATTTTACATCTGTTAAGACTTCTATTGAAATTGCATCATGTAAATAAAGGCAACAGTAGTATACCGCTGTTCGAAATTCATAATTCGATTGAGAAAAAAAATAGTATTACAACGGCCATCTTCGTGACTTAGTACAGGACATTGTAAGGGAAAGAAAACAAATAGTGGGTTGAATCTGGTTTCGTGGCATGCTAAATCTCCCGCTTTTATGGCAATGTTAGATATAACATTAAAATGACAAATTACAGGATAATTACTTTATATGTACGGCATTATATGTAAGATATATATGCCAAATAATTATTACCGGTAACACATTCACAATTATATTTTTGTGTGTTAAATTACTTGTCTTTTTCATTTTTCTCCCCTTGATGAATATTTGATCAAATTGAAAAGTTAATACACAATATACTGGAAATAGAGATTAAATGATCGCCAGAAGGCTTCAAGAAAATTTGCTTGAATTGATGATAATTAACGGTACACCATGTATGTACTTGTATGATATTACTAACCTGTTTAACAATATAGTTATATTGTTTTTTCTTCATGCGACATTTTCGTGCTGAGAATCTGTTGCATCGTTTTCTATAACATTGTTTTTCTCTTTCTTTTTCTGTAAGCTATCAAATTGATGAAGAAAATAAATCAAAAACTTTTAGCATGTAAACATATATAACATATAAAACTAAAAGGAAACGATGGACAAAAGTAAGAAAAAGTCAAACACCAATTTGTTCGATTATATTATGTATATACAAAATGATAAGGTATCAATATAAACTTAAAACAAACTTCAGCTTGTAGGGTTAGAAATCAATACCAAATATCATAGAAATATTTAACATATAAACCCATACAAAACACAATTAAAAATAAAAAACATTCAACAAAACATTGTTTATAAACAATTAAAATTACCTTGGTTCACAAACTTTAATTACATGCTACCCAGACAACATCGTTTTATTCTATGATGTTTATACAAATTAATTAGTTATGTTAACACGGCATGTGTAACAGTGGTTTGATTCTGCCAGTGTACTTATTCCCGAGGATAAAAATCCCTAGTGTTTTCTTATCCACCAACGTAAATTCGGTAGGTTTTTTAAACCGGGTCCAGTGTAAAATATCCACCTCTCTTGATAAGATTATAAAGAGTTTTTTTGAAATGGAAGTATGTAAAAAAGAAAAGGGGGGCGGTTTGGGGGGGGGGGGAGGTATTTGAATGAACATTTGAATAAACTGAAACTGGCATAGCTGATTAATGTAAAAACTCACTTTGAACACATGATAACACAATATAATGCTTTATTTACGAATTAAATTTTGATAGTTTTTCTAATCAAATCATATGCTTTCAAATTGTTACTAATTATAACTTGCATTCATATAACCTGGATTGCCAAAAAATTTCTGTGCATTTGCGTTTAGGTAGGCGTTGAGGTAAAATTCATATCTTTAATGTCAATATCTATTAATCAAACTGGTTCCTTGAAAACTATTCTAATTTGAACCTATCAATGTATCTAAACAATAAACCGGTCTTATGTAAACAAACCAATGATATCAAGATCAACACTTGCTCACTATTTACATCCAATATTATCTAGTGAAAAACAGTAACCCGGAATAAAAGCAGGGTGGAATGAAATTACGCTTACAAATGGTAACATTTTGCGTGGTAAATTAGTTTTGTGGGATGTCATGTTCCTTGGGTAATTGTGATTTGTATTAAAGATGATGAGAAATATATACTTGAAAAATATCTTATAAAACAAAAGATCGAAACCCGTTATTGACAATTTTCCGAAGCTTTATTACTTTGCGCCTACACATTTTGAGGTTTCATGTAATAGGTGTACATTATACATTTCAGTTGTATGACTAACACAAATAAAGAATAAACTGTTATCACAGAGATATGTCTCGCCTTTTTGTAATTTTGGCAATGAATTTTGCCAATAAATGCTAATACAATTGCAAACCAAATATCAATGACCTACCACAAGTTGATCCCCATAAATTGACCTAATCACAAACTAATACATGTAATGTAAGCTAACCAATGAAAGTCAATAGACCATGACTGAGGGGGTGGAGCCAAATAATCTCCATGGCAATGAGATGTTGTAATGGTAATACATCTGCATACCAATTATCATTGACGTACCACAAGTGGATCTCCATAAACTGACCTAATCACAAACTAATGCATGTAAAGTAAGCAAACCATTCAAAGTCAACAGACCATGACTGAGGGGGCGGAGCCAAATAATCTCCATGGCAATGAGATGTGGCAATGGTAATACATCTGCATACCAATAGCTTTGACATACCACTAGTGGTTCCCCATAAAACTGAGCTAATCACAAACTAATACATTGTTGACGCCGGCGCCGTCGCCGTCGCCGTCGCGACGCCGGAAACAGCATACCTATGTCTCCCTTTTTGACTCCGTAAAGGCGAGACAAAAACCTCAAGAAATTTCTTTTCTTCATTATCTCAATTATTTGTAACAGATAGTCATTACATCTCAGTTCTACCAATTACATCTCGGTATTGAATTGATCTATGCAAACTGGCATAGCTGATTAATGTAAAAACTCACTTTGAACACATGATAACACAATATAATGCTTTATTTACGAATTAAATTTTGATAGTTTTTCTAATCAAATCATATGCTTTCAAATTGTTACTAATTATAACTTGCATTCATATAACCTGGATTGCCAAAAATTTTCTGTGCATTTGCGTTTAGGTAGGCGTTGAGGTAAAATTCATATCTTTAATGTCAATATCTATTAATCAAACTGGTTCCTTGAAAACTATTCTAATTTGAACCTATCAATGTATCTAAACAATAAACCGGTCTTATGTAAACAAACCAATGATATCAAGATCAACACTTGCTCACTATTTACATCCAATAAAAAAACAGTAACCCGGAATAAAAGCAGGGTGGAATGAAATTACGCTTACAAATGGTAACATTTTGCGTGGTAAATTAGTTTTGTGGGATGTCATGTTCCTTGGGTAATTGTGATTTGTATTAAAGATGACGAGAAATATATACTTGAAAAATATCTTATAAAACAAAAGATCGAAACCCGTTATTGACAATTGTTCGAAGCTTTATTATTACTTTGCGCCTACACATTTTGAGGTTTCATGTAATAGGTGTACATTATACATTTCAGTTGTATGACTAACACGTTTAATGTTGTAAAGTGTGTGGTACAAAACTAGATTGTTGGTTTTCTATCTTTTATTAACTAGGTATAAATACGACGAAACCAACAGATATAAAAAATGATGTTTGCTTAATAATGAAATGTTAATGGCTAAATTTATAATACAACCACCAAAAACAATTTCATTCTTAGTTATAAATAGATTGTAAATTAATGGCATTTTTACTTAGAATGAATCGTTTGATATGTTCGAAAAGTGGGAATATAAAATGACTGTCATACAAGTGAGAGGTTTAGTTAACTATTAAACCTATTTTAATCCACAATTTTCTGCATAAGAAAATGCCTGTACCAAGTCAGGAATATGACAGTTATTATCTATACGTTTGCTATCTTTGAGCTTTTGATTTTTTATTTGATTTTCGGGTTTTCGTTTTGAATTTTCCTCGGAGGTCGGTACTTTTATTCTTTTATTGTTATTCTACTTTAACGTATCCATAACATAAAAGTTCAAATATTCACATTCATCTTTTTGTATTCCTACAAAGATTAACAAACATTAGGGGTATAAGTATCAAAACAAACTTACAGGCGTTTGCGGTTTATGTTTGAAATCTACTTTAAGTTCATCCAGTCCCTGAGACAAACGTTTTGTCTGTATTTTCAGCCTCAATTCGTCTTTTAATAAAGGCAATAACGACTTTCTTGCAACTGATTCTTTTGCATGGTCATAAAGATCATTGTCAAAATTGTGAGCATCAGATGGCAGTCGAAATACTCTTTCATTCTCTTTACCGTCCATTCTGAAATAAATAGATGGATGATGAAACTGACAGGCAATATTTTTCGGCTTCACTGCTGATAAAAACTTTTTTTCCGATTTTCTTCTAATATATAATTTCCCCATCCCGTCAACGAGCGTAGAAATTATTTTTTTTCAATAATATCTTAATGTATGTCTGAACGTAATCACATACAATACTATAGGAATATAGCACGTGTTTTTTTTTAATATTCTATACATTGACTCATGCTTACTCAAAATTAGACTATCAAAAAATAATTGTTCAGCAAGTTAGAGGTCAGTAAGTGATTACCATTAACGAAACTTTGTGCACTTCCCTGAAATAAGGGAAATAGATTTATGAAAGAGCATTGTCATTGATACCACCTATTAATGAATTACATTATAAGTCGTATTAATTCATTCTATCATATTTACATGACGAATTCATAAATACATTAGGTCTACACAACATCAGCGACGATTTAAGCAATACGTTTACTTCGTCATAAATAGGCATTTTTCTCGAACTGTGTCAGTTTTATCATTATTAGTACAGTGTTTAAATTCTATTTTCTTTTCTAGTTTGTCTTTTCTAATAATGTAGAAGCTTTTCATGAAGATCACATTGATTGTGTTTTTGAAAAAAAATTACACTGATTTTTTGAATGAATATATTATTTGAAACCAGTCTTTGAAATAAACAGTTGCTTCCTGAAAGTACAATTGAGAATGAAAATGGGGTATGGGCCAAAGAGACCATAATCCGACAATGTAACAGACAACAGTATAAGGTCACCAACAGGTCTGCAATGCAGCGAGAAATTCCCGCACACAGAGGCGTTCTTCAGCTGGCCCCAAATAAATATATATATTAGTTTAGTGATAATAAACGCCTTACTGAACTCCAAATTATACACAAGAAACTAAAGTTAAAAATAATACAAGACTAACAACGGCCAGAGGTTCCTGACTTCGGACAGGCGCAAAAATGCGGCGGGGTTACACATGTTTATGAGATCTGTAAATAGATATAGAAAGATGTGGTATGATTACCAATTAAACAACTATAATAGTATTCATATAAGCCACAATTTGTAAAAGTAAACCATTATAGGTCAAAGCACGGTCTTCAACACGGATCCTTAACTCAAACAGAACAGCAAGCTAGAAGGGGCCACAGAAGGACTAGAGTAAAACCATTCAAACTGGAATGAATTGAAACATTCCCAATTAAAGTTTTAAAAAAAATGGAACATCAATAACCATTCAATGAATAGACACACCAAAGATATAATGATACCTTTAGATATTCAAAGTGATCGTGTTCATATAAAAGATGTACCTGTTTTTATCAATATTTCCTTTTCAGGCTTCTTTCCTTGAAGAAAATAGTATTTTTTCAAATCAAATCATGACACAAAATTAAAAATTGGAGAAAAGACAAGACCAAAACAAACAATATGAACAACATATGGTATACATGGCCTGAGTTAGTACAGAAACATATTGTACGTTTTACGAATATTTTAGAGCCTCAACAGATATTTCACTGTTCGTCTCAATAATAAAAAAAAAAGTAAAAACACAAAAATACCGAACTCCGAGGAAAATTCAAAAAGGAAAGTCCAAAATCAAAAGGCAAAATCAAAAGTCCAAACACATCAAACGAATGGATAACAACTGTCATATTCCTGACTTGGTACAGGCATTTTCTAATGGCGAAAATGGTGGATTGAACCTGGTTTTATAGCTAGCTAAACCTCTCACTTGTATGACAGTCGCATCAAATTCCATTACATTGTCAACGATGTATGAACAAAACAAACATACTCAAAGAGTAAAAATTACAAAAATAGGGGTACAGCAGTCAATAAATGTTTGTGTAGTTTTGAAATCTTTATAACTGATCTTATTAACACCTTTAGTTCTGAACAAATTTTAGAATCAGACAAATGCATCCATGTTAAAACCATTCTTTGTTTATTTGTAAGAATCGTGGTTGGCTTACCTTCCCTTATCTGATTATAATTCAAACTGGAAATGTTTTGAGTCCGTATTTGCAGAAAACACCCAACAGTGGAATCATTCATAAGGGAACTCATTCATGTACATTTGAAAATAACAGTTGAAGTAATAATGAAATCAATCGCGTGTTTGTTATAATTGTGGTCACCGAAAAAATGTGTAGAATTATAGTACATTCATTTATATAGCATGAAATGATAATTGTGAATTTAAAAAATGTTAAAATGTATACCTGTGTGTCACACATATGCGATGGTTAAAAATAATTCCTTGTCATTTTATAGTGTTATTTTTACAACAGGTACTTTCAATGTTCTTAATTTAGCTTTGTTTAAAATTAAATAGTTGATTTCATGCGACCGATTCATTTCACAAGGGAACTGCATACCCATATTTATGTTTATGTATAGTAGTTGTAAGCACTAGCACATGGAAATGCTTACGATTCGCACATATTATACATGATATCAAAAACGAAAATAAAAATCTGCATGCTAAATACCACGGGTTTGTTTTTTAAATTTTCGTCGAATTTATATACTATCATATTCAATCCACCTTTTTCAGTAATAAGACAAAGAAGCGAACTTTGTAAACGGAATTCAATTGTATTAAGAAACCATCGATTGGATTAAAATTATAACAAATATTCTTCATTTTATTATTAATAATAATTAAGTATCTTTTTGTTATAGACTTTTTGTCAGAGCTCTTACGTACTTTTAAAACAAGGGAACAAACAAATCAAACCTGATTTAGCCAATTATATATTTAAATCTTCTTTTGAATAGTTACTTTTTTAGCTATTGTTTATGCTCTCCTTCTCTAAGGAGTTGCTGCAATTTTTATTTTTCATTTTGCGATTTATTATGTTTTGAGTTTTATAATTTAAACGGAGGTAAAGGGCGAATATTTAAGACAGAAATATCCCATTCATAAAAAAGAATATATTTTTAGAGGAAGACTGAAAACCCAATAACAAACCCTTTATAAAAAAGATGGTCTTATGTTCAAAACAGAATCAATCAACTAAATCTAATCCGATCAAAAAGCTAAAAAAAAATCTAGACCAACCACTAACTTAATATCATGATTTGAGATTTACATTTTTGTCCCCAACAACTAGATGTTTAAATGCCAACCCAATAGTTCCACACCCTCTTAGCGGCTTTCAATGAAGAAACAATACGAATTGTTCCCAATTTTCATTCAAATAATTGTTCTACTTTGCTATCGTGTTGATCAGATGTTTGTCTTCGTTTCCGATTTACATTGTAACACAATTAATGTAGACGAAACGTACAGTAGATTTTGATCTGCAGTATCTGTAATATTGAAAGGTTGTAACGAGGTGTGAAATGAATACAAAGACTCTATATTTAGTTTTCCTATTACTATTAACAACATAACACATGAGAAACACAATTTGTTTATTCTGGTATCTATGATGAGTTTCCTTTTAATACTCTAAATCAACATTCCGTATGCAATAAGTATCTTTTTTTGTTTCAAAAAGTACTGTACCAAGTCAGGAACATGACATTTGTTTTCTTTTTGTTCCGTTAGTTTAAATGGTCGATAATTTGTTTTGTGAAGTCTTATTGACTTCTTCTTTTATTGATTGACTTTGAAGTTCGGTAATTTTGAAAACACTTTTTGCTTATATCTTCATTTCTTAGGAAAGTAAAACTGCGGTCAATATAAATAAGGTTTAATGTTTCAGTGTTATCGATTAATTTTTGCTTTGATTTATGCAGTATTTTGATGTCCCTCCTGGTCTATTTTTATAAGTCTTACGTTGCCCATAAGCCTCAATTATTAATATTGCTTACACCATATCAGGATGAAGATCTCGTTTGAGGTGTCTTTTTTGCCACTAAAACTCTAAAAGGAAGTAATCATGAATTACAATATGAATATGGCTTAAATTTTAAGTATTGCTGTTTTTGCATGATGTTCTGGTCTAAGAGTTGTATGTGTGTTGTACCTTTCGTCGTCTCATATATCTGATATAATGATGTTACTTGTAGATTTGGCGTTACGTAAATTTGTCACTTTGATGATTTCTAGAAATATATGAAATGTCAGCTCAGTTATTGTGATTTTATTGAAACGGCTTTTTGCAACGAAGTTTCACTTTCCAATTCCCTGTAGCCATATTCTTTTAGCAATAAATGTATGCATACATAGAGATAATTAATATATTTAACCTTATTTAACTTAACATTATAGAATAAGTTCAATAGGTTGACTACAATTTTATTCTGTTTATGTCGCTTAAATGTTGAATTGTCATTAAGTATGTTTTATCACATTTTGAAGGTCTATTTTTTTTTATAGCTCTGAACGTTCTTTATGAAGTAAAAAACTTTCCATTGAACCTTATTTCATTTCTCGCAAATCGATTATAAAATCTAGATTTACGCATTGAAACCAAACAGTAGAATTGAAAATTTTCGGTTTTATTATTATTACAGTGTAAACTATTTACTATATAGATTATCGATCTCTTCCTTGTTGTAAACCTAGTTGAAATAGGTTATTGTATATTAAATCAAGGGCAAAACAGGCTATAGTCCGGTCTTTAAAATTTTGTATACCTGTTGACTAATTTTACAATTGTACATAGAAACTTTTCATTCCCTTAACGCAGTAGCATTTTTTTTGTCGCCTTGGTTTATTCTTTCGTTTCTTGTTGAAGTAAATTTTGTTTTGAAGATTTTTGTTAAAATTTTTTTACCGACCAAAACAAAAACACACTTTAAAATTTATTACTAGTAAGTTTATACTAAATATTTTACTTTTCTGTTTTTAAAAGATCAAAGAGACTAATAAGATTAATTAAGGATAATAAGTTTGTATGACCTGCTACTTTTTTTGTGTAAATATTTATCAAAATGTCAATAAACTATGATATCATGTATGATAATAGTAATAATTTGTCTATTTTTTATCATTGGAAAATACACTTAAAAATATCAGTTTAACATCAGCCAATAAGAATAAATGTATATATATATATAACGATAAACTCTCTTCCTGGTTGCTGAATGTCTTTTCTAAAGAATTGTTTGATATATGTTTAATTTATTATTAGAAATGGATCAATTTCACAAGAGATCGTATACAGCACGTAATGCACTTGTATTCAATACTGGACATAATGATTATATCATAATGATTCAAAATGCTATCTATAATAAACATTGTACGTATTAAACTCGTGCTTTTAGGAAAATATATTGTGTAAGGAATTATACATCATGAAAGTTGTGTAAAGAGAGGGATAACTCAATGATGTCTTGTGCATTTCTGTGTTACTTTTGATTCCATTCTTTAAAAGGCAGGCATACAACAGAATGGTAATTGATATTTTATAGTTCGTTTCTGTATTGTCGGTTTTGTTTGTTTGGTTTTTTTTTTGCACTTTAGTGATTCTGTTGTTTCGTTGTTTTCCTCTTATATTTGATGTGTTTCCCTCAGTTTTTGTTTGCAACCCGAATTTGTTTTCTCTCAATCGATTATGAACTTTCAAATAGTGGTTTACTTCTGTTGCCTTGAAATATTCATGAAATGTTTCTAAGCAACTGTGCATACACAGGGTTTTATGTTTTGTTTGTGTTCCTCTCTATCAATCTAGTAAATTTCTTCTTGAGTAGACAAGAATGACAGGAAAGCAATTTGTTACCTTTGTGAATCAAATGGTACGAAAAAAACTCGTTTATCGTTCGCTACTCAAGTGGCTAAGCAGCTAATGTTTTGCGATATCCTTATCAAAGTTTGAGGGTAGTTCAAAGCCAAAGCCAAACACAAATAAACATAGACACAACACTTTTTAAACATGTAAGAACTCATGAGGCAGATATTGCAAATGGGAAAATTATACTATTGGCTTTCGCTTTTACTGGACTCTACTTTCAAAACACAATAGCATGTGCGGTACTTAAACTAGTTTATTGGCTTTCTATGAGGCTTTTAGTTAAGAGTTCGTATTGTCTGGGTTTTGTAACTAAGGTTAATATTTCGTTTTTTCGTAGGTACTTCTGTAAATGTTTAGTGATAAGTTTACAGATATATAAACGATGTCTAAAAGCCGTATTATATTGGTTTTTTAAAACCGCTTATTTTCTAATTACAGATGTAGCTATCATTTGGCTTAACTATTATGTAGATCAATGTGGAACACGCAGGTGGTAGATTAAAATTAATTAAACATATAAATTGTAAACATATTTAAAATGTCTATTGAAGAATATTTAAAAAAATAAATGAGAATACACTTTATAAATTGTATGCGTCTATAACGCATTCCTGGATACCCCTTAAAGGAGTCATTGATGGTACTAGGCTTATACTTTGATAAATTAAAAGTTGCGCATGTACTAAAACTATCCACTCTAGTATTTTTTTTAATTGGTAACATACATTAATATCATAATAGAGGACCTAAGGTTGTCTGAATTGAAATTTAAATTCTAATGATTTAGCACATTGTCTGACTTGATTTCACATAAAATATCTAAAGGTTCTCCATACAACTCAGTACAAATGTTCATTATTTCCGGAGAACTAGCTAGTTTTGACATATAATAATCCTTCTCAGTTTCTATTCTATTTATAGTGTTCTTTAACTGCTGATTTCTTTTCTCTAATTCATGGAGCTCCTGAAATAAAATAAAATAAAGATAAAAACCTGGTCCTGGTTAATAGCGGAGAGAGAAAAAAAATCGCTGTGTTTAATCTAAGAGGAAAATGATCATAATGTACATGCTAATGAGAGTTCATCACACAAGAGGAAAGTCTTTTATAAATTTCTATCATTTTCTTCAATATAAGGCATCAGCTAATTAGACCGAGTCAGGAATATGACATTTGTTATCCATTCGTTTGATGTGTTTGAGCTTTGCCATTTAATTAAGGATTTTGCATTTGAATTTTCCTAGGAGTTTTTTTTTATGTTATTTTACATTTTTAGAAAGAAAGAGGTATGATCAATCATACCCGGTATTTATTTCACATAATATATTTCACTTATACATACCAAACCAGAAAGTTGACAAAATATTATACATGAATATTGATACAAAAGAGTATTCAATACAAACAGAACACTTTTTTATTTGTTCACACTATATAGTACTCGGTGCACACGTCCTGTGCCCGATTTTTTTTTTTTATAAATTTGCAGTATTATATGAAAAATGTCTTCAACAGCAAACATGAAAAAAGATATCTATTTTAAAGGCATTTTTTTACATTCTCGTCCTACCTGTTGTTTCTTTGAATAAAATATTTTTTTCTTCCATCGACATTTTTTAGCTGACACTCTATTATGCATTTTTCTGTGATTTTGTTTTTCTAATTCTTCTTCTGTTAGCTATAAATTTATAAAAAAGGAAAACATTAGCAACTGTATGCGTTCATGTAAAGCTATATGTCCACCTATGTCCTATAGTGGGGGTTTCCCACACTTATCAGCAGCAGTTCAAGGTTGATAAGGAACTGCATTAACTTTAAGAGACTTTCAGAGAATCTGAGTTTCATCCAGGTTTAGTGAAGTTTGTGGTGTTTTTCCATCTTTAATTTTCTATATGGTTTATATTCATTGTCTACTGTTTGTATATGTTCTTCAACAACGCATGATTTGAAACTACCTCTTGTCATGTCATTATTTTTTTTTAAAGTTTTCTTTTTTTCTTTGGAATTTTAATTTTTTAACATACGTTATATCTATACCAATAGCTACCCTTATATAATATTAAAAGAAGTGTTCGATGAAACTATATATCCTTCTATTTATTGGAGAAAAACCATAAATACATGTAATTCTAGGTCTAATTTTCAGTCTCAGATCTACTAAATGCATTCATTAAGCTGTTGGATGTTGAAACATACGTAGAATTAAAGCTCAAACTTTAGGTTGATATTGGCTTGCGTGTTATCATATGATATACGAAAGAAAAATAGTTTAAAAATACTTACAGGAGATTGCGGTTTGCTTTCAAATTCTACTTTTAGTTCTTCTAATCCCTGAGAAAGACGTTTAGCTTGTATTTTAGATTTTATTTCATCTTTCAGGATTGGTAGTAGTGACTTCGTTTCAACCGATTTCTTTGCACAATTGAATAGATCAGGATCGTAATTGTAAGCATCAGATGGTAAACGTAATGAATTCTCGTTCTCCTTTCCACCCATTCTGAAATTAAATTTAAAAAAGTAATATATACATATACTTAGATATTATTTTTTTTGGCTCTAAATTGATCATTAATTCGGAAAAATTTATTTTGTTTCACAAAGATTCCCAAAACCTTTAAAATGTATGGGGACAATAAAGGATAGAAACAACAGGACAAAATCAAGGAAGATACATAAACAATGCATATATTGTATAAATTAATCCGTTGGTTTTCTCGCTTGAATTGTTTAACATTTTTCATGTCTTGGTCTTTTGTTGTTGACTTTACAGCATGGGTTTTCCCATTACTGAGAGTCACACCTTGACCTAAAATTTATTTTTTCTTCGTCATTTGAGTCTTTTTTAGACGAAACGCGCGTATGGCGTAAATACGAATTAAATCCTTGTATCTATGATGAGTTTATTTACAACCACTTGGTCAATGCCCCTGCTGGTGGAGTTTTAATTCCCCAAGGGTATCACCAGCCCAGGAGTCAGCACTAGCACTTTCGTGCTAACATGAATTATCATTGATATGTTCATATTTATAAATTAACTGTTTACAAAACTTTTGAATTTTGGAAATACTAGGCTTTTCAACATTATGAATAGATTACCTTTGTTGTATTTGAAAAAACTTTTAGGAATTTTGGTTCACGATGCTCTTCAAATTGGCCTTTTTATTTCTTTTGGATTCGAGCGTCACTGATAAGTCTTTTGTAGAAACGCGCGTCTGGCGTAAATACTAAATTTAATCCTGGGGCCGGTTTCACGAAGCTATCCTAAGATATGTCTATATAGTGAGACAAGGAGCGGATACATGCAAACAAACAACACTGAAAATGAAAACTCCCTTTATCATTTCTCATATAAACCTTGCACCAGAATAATATCATATCTTGTTTTTTCGCATGATTCACCCACTATTTTCAATTTTATAAATCAATAAACGTTACAACCAATGTTGTAAATTGTTTTATGAAACATGTTGTCAACCATCTTGTAGTGCAATCACCTCGAATTGATCACTAAATTCGTAATGGCGGCCATAATTCTAAAAATGAATTAACTTTGATACACATGAAAATAAAAGAAGCTGTTCCAATGCTTCAATGCTTTTTATTTAGAATGATCAAGATTTATAGAAAAATTCTTAGAAATACATGACATGATAATTTTTATAGAACACGTGCTTTTGGAAAGAAAATGTTTGAAGCGCAACAATGTATTGTCTTTTATAGAGTTTGAAAATAAAAAAAAAACTTATTTATAAAATGACAGCAAAACCAGTTCATTAGAAAAAATAAATGAAAAAAGTGCTTATCTTTTTGAAGGGAAAAAGTTACAGGAAGTCAAATTGGAGAAAATATTTAAAAGTTTTTATTACACAGTGAATTAGGTGAAATATTTGTTGGAGAAAATGAAAATCTAAATTAAAGTACTTATATATACTTATTTATTCCCCTTTTTTTCAAAAATATGACTTAGTTTTGAAAAATATCTTTATTTCGTGTCTGTAGGAAAAAATTGTGCATACATAAGATGATTAGATAAAAAAAAAAGAAAAATCTTAAAAAAATAAGAGCGCAGGCAGGCGTCGATGTTTTAAACATTACATCTACTAAGTGTGCATGCATGTAGGCAGCCATCTTACGATCCATATGCAAACATGTATGAGTAATAAAGCCATTACAGTTCTGGCCAGAAGAAAGTACTTTTATACTTTCATGAAGGGTGGAACAATGTATCATTTTCACAAATGTTATCAAAGACACAATGAAAAAGCCTTCAAATATTTAAAATGATTAAAAAAAAAAAGATATATATATATCATGTATATCTCTTCATTTTGAATTTTATCCGCCTCCTATAATACATACCTGCAATTGATGCCTACTTGCATTTGCAATAACTAAAATCCAAGAAATGCATTCATTAAAATTTGTCAGCGTATTATATGGGCTGCTCGCAGATAACTATTCTTATTAACATGGGTAATGCATGCTTATCCAAGAGACCGTTACGAATGGCGTCTCTATTAAACCCGTGTGCTCATCTTAGTGGTCACTTTTATTCTAGTAATTTGTTATATCTTGCGTTATCTTATCATACAGATCAGTGTTCATGGAACTATGATAATGATTTTAAAATAGTATCGTAAGTATGTACCTGTTTGAAGGCGTCCTTCCAAAATATGTCCTTGTAATGAATGTTATATACTATTTATAGAAAGGTACTTTCTGAATTCTATTTATAACTTACTGTAAGGTGTCGATGCAATTATACATTTTCCAATAATATTATAAAGAGATGTCAAGACTGTTATGAAAAAAGAAATGACAGGTTAACGTCAAAGTAGTGTTAAAATTTTAACTGTTTGGCTGTAAAAAAATATTTTTATGTCCATCATATTTTTTTCATTAACAAATATATGACCCAAAAAAATTACCATTTAGTCATATATAATTTTTGTTCAATATATAAGTATTTGATTTCCTAAACGTATGCATAAAACAATAGAATGTTAGCAGTATACTTATGTAGAGAGCAAAACTAAAATGAGAAATTCCAAGAAGTGGAATAATTAAGAAAATAGCATTATCTTTTTAAAAATAGAGATAACTTTGATGAAACATATATATACAACTATTGTTTACTCGAACATATATGATAAAGGATATTTTTTTACTATGAAGCGGTCGGTAAAAATGAATTATGCCTGGACTTATAGTATAAAGAAAAAAGATAGCATTAAAAAATCAACGCAATTATTATCATTTGATGGTGTACATGTACTCATTCACAAATCGGACAGTTTACTATTTCAAAATTTTGAAGAATTATGTTACCAACGAACAACATTTCTAACAGTCTTCTATGATTTTACCGCGATCACAAATCATTATATCAAATGAAAATGATTGCGTTGATGTGTTAATGCTATCTTTTTTCTTTATGCAAAGGGAAATGGGATAATGTTTAGTGAACACGATGAATTAGTCAATGGAATTGAAAAATATTTATTATCATTTTGACACATCACTTATTCTCAAAAGTAGAATAAATAGTTCTCAAATAAAATAACTCTGTTTGAACATCTAAGGAGAAAGATACATTTAAGGGGTTATGCATATGCTATATCAAGTTTATGTTTAGTAGAAATAGCATAAAAGCATTATGAAGCACACTATGAATCGTCAATAGACAAAAATATTGGCAATATTTCTAAATTAGGCAGGACTTAAAATAATATTGTGATTTCGTTTGGATATAAATAAATTGCGTAAAACAATCTTAATGCAATCTTCTTTTTTCATTATTTTGAAAGTAAACGGTCCTCTTGTTGAATGGGTAACCAATTACTGAATAACCCGAGTTAAATCTAGTGGGAAATCAAAATATTAATAAAGAAACAAGATTGTGCTATTTAAAGAATAGCTCGATCCCTTGCGATACTTGTTAGTTTATTAAGAAGTGAAAAAAATATTTGAGTTTAACTGATAAACGACCGTTTCAAACTGCATACTAAGTTCTTGTTATGATGTTTGGTATATACATTGTAAGTCAGTTGATCTCAAAAGGAAAATGGAAATTGTTTAATGATTTTTCGATGGGTTTGAAAATCAATTTTTGATATTTTGACACACCAATTATTCTAAAAAGTAGAATAAGATAAAACAATAAATAAAAACATCAAAACGAAAGATGAATCTTAGGGGTTATTCTACATCAAAGTTTATATTTAGTAAGTCTTAGAGTAGTATGGAAGCATTATGGGACACACAGCTGATAGAGTATTGAAAAACTATTGGTTTAAACCGTTTTGGAATTTTTGTTGCAATATTTCTAAATTAGACGGGCTAAAAATAACATTGTGATTTCAATTAGGAATAAATAGATTGCGTATAACAATGTCAATGCATTCAAAAGAACAATACCACGGGTTTTCCCGTTTTACAATGCAAATAAATCAACATTTAAAGAATATAAAACAAAAGATAGAGTGATATAAAGAAACGAAACAAAACAAAACATAAAAAGACATTGGACATTATCCTGTTGAACTTACTTTAAATTAAGCTAACACTAACAACGACCACTGCCCTTTCCTCGATCTTGATATCTATATCACTAACGAAAAGCTTAATACTAAAATTTATGATAAAATTTCCTATTGTTAATTATCCATTTATATATCTCAACTTGTACGATTCGCTCGTGTATGTAACAATGTTTTAGATTTTAACGAGAGAAATTTATGTATTACTGAAAAATTATTACACCAGGGTTATCGATATCACAAACTAGTCAAAACATTTACTAAAATTTATCATCGGTATAAGGACATCATTCGTAAATATAGCTCAACATGCAGACTTCTTATACGTTCAAGTATTTCACATCCAATTTTTTAGGGAAAATTCTTTATAAAGCACACAAATGTCAGAATTCACCTCAGAAACTAACAAAACCTTTAAATAGACTCACCAAGAAGGGATATAGTAACGATACTGTTGTCAGGTCATAAAAGATGGCTTAATTTGGCGTTGATATTGATTCACTTATAGGGTATTTGCATCGGAACTAAACACATTTATTCAAAAAGCATTTGTTGGCATGACACGAGTTATGTTCTTCTCATATATGTTATGATTGTATGATACTAAACCCCTAATGGGAAGGATTGTGCCTGATATTCATATGATGAAATCGTAATCTTTCAATCAGTTTAACTTAAGTCTGGAGCTGGCATGTCAGTTAACTGCTAGTAGTCTGTTGTTATTTATGTATTATTGTCATTTTGTTTATTTTCTTTGGTTACATCTTCTGACATCAGACTAGGACTTCTTTTGAATTGAATTTTTTAAATGTGCGTATTGTTATGCATTTACTTTTCTACGTTGGCTAGAGGTATAGGGGGGATCTCATAAACATGTTTAACCCCGCCGCATTTTTGCGCCTGTCCCAAGTCAGGAGCCTCTGGCCTTTGTTAGTCTTGTATTTTTTAATTTGGAAATTAGTATGGCGTTCATTATCACTGAACTAGTATATATTTGTTTAGGGGCCAGCTGAATGGCGCCTCCGGGTGCGGGAATTTCTCGCTACATTGAAGACCTGTTGGTGACCTTCTGTTCTTGTTTTTTATATGGTCGGGTTGTTGTCTCTTTGACACATTCCCCATTTCCATTCTCAATTGTATTGGAATAGTTTAGTAGAATAATAGAAATTCGTTGAACAAAATTAACAGTTTATTTTACTACGTGTACTGCACATCATGCTTTACTATTTTCTCTGCATTAAAACTGTAAAATGGTCCTACTTTTATTTTTTTTAAGAAATTAAATTTTAAACGTTTTAAATCGGAAATTAAAGGAACCCTTAGTGCATTGGAGCCCATGCAAAGAAAGAGCACTATTAGATCATTTCTAAATTAGAAGACTATGTGGGTTTTTCTCATTTTTAAAAAGGCGTATGGTTGCTTATTCTTGCCCACTTCATATCTATATAATTTTTGGTTGATAGTAAACTATTCTCATTGGCAATCATATCACATCTCCTTATTTTGATATATATTATATATATCTAATAAAATTATAACTTTTGTTAAAATTCAAACTAAAATCATGAGGTAACATTAATCTTCCAGTGTTCAAATTCTTCAATACATACAGGGGAAATAGCATGACCTCAATTTGGAAATGTAATGTTCTGTGTTCTAATAGACGTCTGCATTCGTCATGTGTATTTAGACACCAGACTCAGTATATTTGTTTTTACTTAAGGCGATAGGACACAATCGGTAAATATCAGTTGATACTACGAAGTCAGTTGCGGATCTAGGGGGGTCCGGAGGTTGAAACCCCTTTTTTTTGGAAGATCAATGCATTTGAAAGGGAATATGTAGTAAGAACCCCCCCCCCCTCCCCCTTCGTCCTTGGTTAAGGACCCCCTTTTTAAAATGGCTGGATCCGTCCCTGGAAGACTTTAACGGTGTTTAGTCGAGAAGGCAATTTTCTTGTGAACTGAGACATAGACAAATTCTTTCAGTCCATCAATTTGTGTAGTTAAGATTTCATTTTGTTTTATTATATTGGTGATGTTTTAACGTTAGGTGCGCATCCTGTTATTGAAGTCATCGTGACCATGCAAGTACGTAGGAACCAAAATTCAGGTTTATCAACTGACATGGAAGTGCCCTACTATGAACCCTTAGGTCGTGTAGATATTTTTTTTATAAGGAATGAGATGTTGAAAATAAAAAAAAACTTAAATTATAACAATTATGTTTAAAACCAATGTTTGGAGTCATCTATTTTGTCAATTTAAAATGAACAAGAATGTGACCCCAGTGCCCCATTCGCACTATCATTTTCTATGTTCAGGGGACCGTGAAAATAAGGGGAAATCTCTAATTTGGCATTTGAATTAGAATGATTATATCATAGGGCACATGTATTCTAAGTTTGAAGTGGATTGGACTTCAACTCCATCAAAAATGAACTCGACCAAAACCTTTATCTAAAATTTTAATCTGAAGCGGGACGAACGAACAAATGAACGGATTGACGAACGGATACACAGACCAGAAAACATAATGCCCATAAATGAGGTATTAAAATAGATATGAACATACATTATAGTGTGGGGTGTACCTATAGTATCAAGTTCTCTTTGAATTATAGGACATATAAATTTGCTTTAAACTGTTTGTAAATGAGATTTTTTTTATTAAACGTACAGTCTCCGGCTCAATCAAGTAATCATGTAAATCTTAAATGCAACATTCAAAAATAAAGAATCATACAAAAATCAACTTGAAAAATCACAGTAATTTTAAATCATTTATGACTTGTATCACATTTCCATTAGGTATGTCTCCGTAAATTGGTGTTTATGGTTTTAGTGCATATTAGTTGCAAGTTACCACAATTATGAACAAAATTTGAACTAAGACCTACAAATACATACTGGAAGTTGGCCTTCATACGGCTTGCGTATATACTAAATTTAGTCCTGGTATTTATGGTGAGTTTATTTACAACCACTGGGTCGTTCCACTGCTGGTGGAGATTTATTTCCCCGAGGTTATCACAAGCCCAGTAGTCAACACTTTTTGTGCTGACATGAATGGTCATTGATATGGTTATATTTATAAATTTACTGTTCACAATTTTTGAATTGTTTGAAATACTAAGTCTTTTCTTCCTCAGGCATAGATTAACTTTTCGCTGTATTTGGCAAAACTTTTAGGAATTTTGGTTCTGAATGCTCTTTAACTTCGTACTTTATTTGACATTTTAAACTTGTTTGGATTCGAGCGTCACTGATGAGTCTTAAGCAGACGAAACGCGCGTATAAACTAAATTTAGTCCTGGTATCTACGATGAGTATATTTACCACCACTGGGTCGATGCCACTGCTGGTGGAGATTTATTTCCCCGAGGGTATCACAAGCCCAGTAGTCAACACTTTTTGTACTGACATGAATTGTCATTGATATGGTTATATTTATAAATTTACTGTTCACAAACATTACCTCTTGATTGATACGATATTCCAGAACTTATGTCCATACTATCAGCATTTCCTTACGGTTTGATAAATGTTCTTGTTTCTTTCACTGCCAATTTGTTATATATATTTTCTTTTGGTAGCTCATAGTTCTTGTTTTACTATTTTAGTTATGCACACTAAGTGTGTTCTATTCGAATAAAAACATATTGTAACCTAGATTTTTCCCACCCGCCAGTCGGGTGCATTTTAGATAAGAGCGTCTACCGAAAGGTGTAAATGCCTCGCCATAAATAGTAGTGTTAATCTGATGTCTCGTGTATAAAACGATGAAATGTGTTTAAGCCTTATTTTTTATTAGTATCTTAATTGAAAAAGTTATATGAAAACCAAGATTGAAGCTGTAGTTTTTTTTATCCAGTGCTATGTAGATTGAATTTATTATCTTGAAGTATTGTTCTTTTGAATATTCCTTTACCTGCCAAAATGAACAAGCTAATATATCTGAAGCTATACATGTAACAACCGCCTAACGAATCTGCTTATTTTAATTTATAAAAAAAAATCACATGTTTTCTTGATTTAACATAATATTTCACATATTTAAAGTGTTTAAAAAGATTACTCTAGTTATAAAAATATATTTACGAAATATTATTTTAACATAAAATTTGAAAAATGCGGTTTTTGATCTTCCTTATTACAACCTGTTTCGTGATATTATTAACGAACTATTTAAAAAAGCTGTCCTCATCTTCATTATTTGTATCAAATTGAGAATGGAAATGGGGAATGTGTCAAAGCGACAACAACCCGACCACAGAGCAGTCATTTATAGATATATATATATATAGATATAGGAAGATGGGGTAGTAGAAGTGCAACTCTCGATCCAAGTCAAAATATGTAAAAGAGAACCATTATATGTCAAAGAACGTCTTCAACATGGACTTTGGCTCACATCGAACAGCAACTAATTAATATAAAAAGCTATTATTATTTACATGGTGTATTAGTAACCTAATACGATATATATGGGGTCATTAAATTCCATATAGAGTGAGAGCGAATCCTTATATGGAATTTACTGACCCCATATATATATATCATATTAGGTCACTAGCACACCGTGTAACGAATTTATCTTACCGACTATCTTCACTTGAAGTATTTAGACTAGCGGTCCATCAAAGTGATTTGGAGAGTCTTCAATACTTAGAATTAAGAACCTACTTTAATTTGTTTATAATACAAAAAACAAGTTCCAACAATACCAACTTGTAAGTCTTAAAATTGTTTAATGAATTTATTTCAATCGTTTATTACTTGTATCAATTTCTTCGTCTGTTGAAACCTTTCAGATATTTTTGGTTTTGAAAGAGAATGAATTTTTTTTTTTAGATTTTTCCTCAACATTTTTTTTCCTTATTAACCCTGGTAATTAACCATATAACAAAGAAGATGTGGTATGATTGCCAATGAGATATCTGTCCACAAGAGAACAAAATGACACAGCAGTTAATAACTATAGCCGTCAACAATGAGCAAAGCCAATACGGCATAGTCAGCTATAAAAGGCCCAAAAATGACAATGTAAAACAATTCAAACGAGAGAACTAACGGGCTAATTTATTTTATAAAAGATGAAAGAAAACAAATATGTAACACATAAACAAACGACAACCACTCAATTACAGGCTCCTGATTTGGGACAGGCAACTTCATATGTATTTTGTTTTAGAACACCCTTTATCAGATATATATAGTCACCACGTGTAGTCCTTTAACCAACAATATCCATATAAATCTTTAGGAGGGAAGATACATATATATACACATTTATAAAAACGTATATGTGAACTTCGTCTGAAATATAGACCAACAATGTTTAATATCCTATTACCTATATCAATGTATTATTATTAGAGTATGTTATTATTAATACATGTATGTAACACGTGAATATGATACTGCCTTCTTGTTATATTTATCTTACAATTTAAGTTTTGATCTACATTTGAACCAGGATATATCTGAAAATTTTCACAGGACATACCAGCGTAGTAAAACTGCTAAATAATCTCTAACCTAAAACTTGTAAAAAGGACGTAGACATCAAAACATACTTTGAGAATATGATACTAATTCTTACATGCGAAAATAGGATGCAGCCTTTTCTCCAAATCCTAAAAATAATTTATGAACGAAGATAATAAGAGCTATATATGTTGCCATTTAGACACCAACTAAACCAAACAAAAAAAAATTCTCAAAAGTCGCGTATAGGGCAACTGCATAGTCTTCAACAAAAGACCAGCATGTATAACATATGTCTAAATCTAAATCATCCCGCGATTTCGTTTATTGAAAGAGCAATATTTTAACCACATGCGAAATGGCTATATGCATTGGGACGTGTAAACATACAAAGAAGCCATTGGAACATCGTAATCGGTAACACTAACAATTAGAACTTAAATAATTTTAATTGTCTTATGATTATGACATAACACGATGCCTTTTACAAATTCATTAGTGTGTGATGCATATCAATTAACACGAGTTACATGACGGATATCACACGTGACCTGCTAACATTGTTAATGTTGTCCTGCATTAGAAACAGGATATATCTGAAAATTTCAACAGAACATATCGACATAGTACATGCTTTACTGATTGATAACCAGTAATATATTATAAATTTGTCTTTTCGGGGCGGCATTCAAAACTTGCTTTATGGTATTGGTTTTAATCACTATTGAAGGCCGGACGGTTACCAGTATTGATAACATTTTTGCCATTTAGTCTTTGATAGAGTGTTTTATCATATACTTAGACTAAAAAACATATGATTTTTACCGTATGATAATAGCATTAAATTAAAGTATTTTCCATATTTTTCGAATTGGTGCTTAGCGGGCTGATATGAAAAGTTTATCACATGCTTCGATTGTTATCACATGCCTTTCCGTAACGTTATCACATGGCATTCCGGTGATACTCGGCAAATTCCGGAAAATACACCTCAATGCTGCGTTTTCAGTGAAAAACATTACAAAGTAGTGTACAAAACAATTATTTGAATACATGTAAGTATATTGTGTAAAATAATCAAATTAAATTTAAAAAAAAAATAAAAAAAAAAAATAATTGCATTTTTTAAGTTTTTCTGAAACATAATTTAGAAAGTTACTTTAAAAAAGTTGACTTTTCCAAACAATGTTCATTATGCATAGTTGAAATTTTTTTTTTGTCGATTCGTCCATATAAAAATGAGGTTTTTTTTCTCTGCTCAGGCATATGATAGAAAGATTTCATATTGAATGTATCAAATTTTGGGTCCGACGTCCGTGAACTTTTGACTCTTTCAACTTCTTTTCGGGAGCCACTTAAAAGGATCAATATATGAATCTGTTATTTTCCTCTACTGTTGAAGCATATGATAAAAAGATCATAACATGTCATTTTTCATATTGCATGTATTATCAGCCCTCGGTCAATATCAGCCCTCGAGCCATGCGGCTCTTGGGCTGATATTGAACCTAGGGTTAATAATCTGATAGTATCATACCGGCTGGTATTAACTGTTGAAGGTTGTACTTTGACATAATATGACATAATTAGTAAGTGTATTCTAATATATCCTTATTTGGATGTGTAGGTATCAGAAAAGTGTGATAATATCAATGTAAAAAAACCCAATATCGACCTGATTTATTTTCAAAAACAATCGTCGAAAAACAGATAACACATACAGCATAGTTACACTAATTAACAGGCTACTGCATGAATGTACTTGTACAAACATATGCAGAATGTGGCGGAGTTAAACTCTTCTATAAAATGTAAAAAATATTAATGCAGACCATTTCAACGTACAAGAAACAAAAACAACACACTGATAGTGGAAGATATTATCAAGCAAAAACGAGGGAATTGAGCAAATGATGATACAAGCATGAACATTATCACGAATCATCATTATTATATACCTTTTAAGAAAATACTGCTGCCCATAAAAAAAATCATTTTTTCAAGATGGCCACCACCTTTTTTAAAATGGCTGTTTTTTTTCAGGTTTAAAAGACCTATTTTTCTGGAAATCATTTTCTT
The DNA here is from genome assembly GCF_036588685.1 of Mytilus trossulus. Taxonomy (NCBI): domain Eukaryota; kingdom Metazoa; phylum Mollusca; class Bivalvia; order Mytilida; family Mytilidae; genus Mytilus; species Mytilus trossulus. Next base: position 38,271,076 of record NC_086379.1, on the reverse strand, counting down.
TTACCTACTTTTAGAATAAAATATTATCAGATTTGGTGACTACCTTCTTTTCATGTGACATATAAACTAGAAATGAATATTTTACATGCTCAGAGTTTGCGCATGCGCGAAAATGTTACAAAATTTAAACAAAAAACATTTCAACTATTCATGATATACTTAGCGCTTTTGGATTTTTAATGGCATTATGTATTTGTTTGATATCATTTTTTCAGGTTATGATACACGTGCGTTTAACAATTTCGCGCATGCGCAGACTATTTAAAATCATAAAGAGAGATTTGCACGCACTATAAGGGCTCAATAATGTAAATCGTAGTTCATTTTACAAATGAGGATTTGGATGTTGTAAACATCTTTGTCATCATTTCCTTCCTCTAAATATCGAGGCTCTTCTGTTAAAGTTCGTGTAACTTTTATGATGCTGTTCCGGACCATATGAGTATTTGACCATACGCGTATGGTCAGCACAAGGATAATAGATACGCTGAACGGTGCCCACTGGTCACCCTATAAATAGTACTCTTCTATGTAGTGATATTGTAGTTCTAAAAATAGAAAACTAAAAATAGACAATTCTTCTTTCCATTTAGCAATATACCGTAGACCGGAAAATATAGATAAGAGTGGTATGTATGCATTTAATTTATTGTATCAAACATTTAATATGATGCCAACATACACTATGTTTATATAAAGCTGCAACTATTAATCTTTTTGAACTGAAAATTTGCAATTGTTTCTGGTTAAATGGCTACTTAGGCTTGATTGAAGAAATCATTTTTTTTTTCATGATTACCTTACACACACATTTAATTGTGGTAATTTTAACCAGAAATGGGATTTGATAACCTCTGTTGGCCTCAATATGCTAGAATGGGATAACTTCTGGTCACCTTATTCATATTGGATTAGATGACTCTGGTCACCTTATGTAAATATTGGATTTGGTGACCTCTGGTCACCATATGTTAATATTGTATTTGGTTACCTATGGTCACCTTATGCAGATTTCAGATTTGGTTATCTCTGGTAATTAACATTTACATACAACTAACTGATGTTTTTCATCTCATTTGAAGAAAGTTTGAGACAATCAAAGAAAGAGAGGAAAGAAGAAGAACAGGTTTGATATACAGTATGGGTTCAACAAATATAGAATATTATTACATTAAGTTTGATATATCTATATCTATATATTACTATCCTCATCAGATATAAAATGTAGATAAGAGTGGTATGTATGCATTTAATTTATTGTATTAAACTTTTAATTTGATGGAAACATACACAATGTTTATATAATGCTTCATCTATTATTCTTTTTGAACTTAATAATTGCAATCGTTTCTGGTAAAATTGTCACTTAGGTTTGATTGAACAATTCATTTTTTGTTTATTGATTACCTTACACAAATATTTAATTCAATTACATGTGGTCATCTTAACCAGAAATGGGATTTGATAACCTCTAGTGGCCTTATCATGCTAGAATGGGGTAACTTCTGGTCACCTTAAGCATATAATGGATTTGGTTACCTCTGGTCACCTTTTGGTAATATTGGAATTGGTGACCTCTGGTTACCTAATGTTAATATAGGATTTGGTTACCTCTGGTCACCTTATTCATATATAAGATTTGGTGAGCTCTGGTTTCCTTATGTTAATATTTTGATTTGGTTATCTCTGGTCACTTAATGTTTATATTGGATTTGGTTATCTCTGGTCACTTTATGTTTATATTGGATTTGGTTATCTTTTGTCACCTTATGTTAATATTGGATTTGGTTACCTCTGGTCACCTTATGTTTATATTGGATTTGGGAACCTCTGGACACCTTATGTTAATATTAATTTTGGTTACCTCTGGTCACCTCATGTTAATATTGGATTTGTTTATCTCTAGTCACCTTATGTTACTATTAGATTAGGTGACCTCACCTCATGTTAATATATGGATTTGGTTACCTCTGGTCACCTTATGTTAATATTAGATTTGGTTACTTCTGGTCACCTTATGTTAATATTAGATTAGGAGACCTCTGGTCACCTTATGTTTATATTGGATTTGGTAATCTATGGTCACCTTATGCAGATTTTAGATTTGGTTATCCCTGGTAATTAACATTTACATACAACTAATTGATGTTTTTCATCTCATTTGAAGAAAGTTTGAGACAATCAGAGAAAGAGAGAAAAGAAGAAGAACAGGTTTGATATACAGTATGGGTTCAACAAATATAGAATATTATTACATCAAGTTTGATATATCTATATTTATATATTACTATCCTCATAAGATAGAAAATGTAGATAAGAGTGGTATGTATGCATTTACTTTATTGTATTAAACCTTTAATATGATGGAAACATACACAATGTTTATATAATGCTGCATCTATTATTCTTTTTGAACTTAATAATTGTAAATATTTCTGGTAAAATGGCAACTTAGGTTTGATTGAACAATTCATTTTTGTTTATTGATTACCTTACACAAATATTTAATTCAATTACATGTGGTCATCTTAACTAGAAATGGAAATTGATAACCTCTAGTGGCCTTAGCATGCTAGAATGGGGTAACTTCTGGTCACCCTAATCATATATTGGATTTGGTAACCTCTGGTCACCTTTTGATAATATTGAATTTGGTGACCTCTGGTTACCTTATGTCAATATTGGATTTGGTTACCTCTGGTCACCTTATTCAAATATAAGATTTGATGACCTCTGGTCACCTTATGTTAATATTAGATTTGGTTACTTCTGGTCATCTTATGTTTATATTGGATTGGTTACCTCTGTTCTCCTTATGTTTATATTAGATTTAGTTATTTCTGGTCACCTTATGTTTATTTTGGATTTTGTTATCTTTTGTCACCTTATGTTGATATTGGATTTGGTTACCTCTGGTCACCTTATGTCTATATTAGATGTGGTTACCTCTGGGCACCTACTTGTTTATATTGGATTTGGTTACCTCTGGTCACCTTATGTCTATATTAGATTTGGTTACCTCTGGGCACCTTATGTTTATATTAGATTTGGTTACCTTTGGTCAACTTATGTTAATATTGGATTTGCTTATCTCTGGTCACCTTATGTTACTATTAGATAAGGTGACCTCTGGTCACCTCTGGTCACCTTATGTTAATATTGGATTTGGTTACCTCTGATCACCTTATGTTTATATTGGATTTGGTTACCTCTGGTCACCTTTTGTTAATATTAGATTTGGTTACCTCTGGTCACCTTAGGTTAATATTAGATTTGGTTACCTCTGGTCACCTTAGGTTAATATTAGATTTGGTGACGACTTATGGTCACCTTATGTTAATATTGGATTTGGTTATCTCTGGTCTCCTTATGTTTACATTGGATTTGGTTATCTCTGGTCACCTTATGTTTATATTGGAATTGGTTATCTCTGTTCACCTTATGTTTATATTGAATTGGTTACCTCAGGTGAACTTATGTTTATATTAGATTTGGTTATTTCTGGTCACCTAATATTTATATTGGATTGGTTACCTCTGGTCATCTTATGTTTATATTAAATTTGGTTATTTATGGTCACCTTATGTTTATATTGGATTTGATTATCTCTTGTCACCTTATGTTAATATTGAATTTGGTTACTTCTGGTCACCTTATGTTTATATTGGATTTGGTTACCTCTGGTTACCTTATGCTTAAATTAGATTTGTTTACCTCTGGTCACCTAATGTTATTATTGGATTTGGTTACGTCTGGTCACCTTATGTTAATGTTAGATTTGTTAACCTCTGGTCACCTTATGTTAATATTGGATTAGGTAACCTCTGGTCACCTTATGTTAATATTGGATGAAGGTTACCTCTGGTCATCTTATGTTAATATTGGAGTAGGGTTACCTCTGGTCACCTTATGCAGATTTCAGAGTTGGTTATCTCTGGTAATTAACATTTACATACAACTAGTTGATGTTTTTTATATCATTTGTAGAAAGTTTGAGACAATCAAAGAAAGAGAAAAAAAGAAGAAGAACAGGTTTAATATACATTTTGGGTTCAACAAGAATATATAATATTATTACATTAAGTTTGATATGCCTAAAAAACTTTACACAATGAACATTATCTTTCATGATCATCTTCAAACAAATCTTAGGAAAATCCTTGACCTTGCAAACATTGTCAAGATCATTGACAGTTGATAATTAAGTAAAATAATACTGATCCTCATAAGATACTTCCGGATAAATAAATTACTAATACATTTATCATATATTTATCTTCTTTTTTCAGAAGTCCTCAGAAAATGTAGATGAGAGCGGTATGCATGCATTTAATTTATGGTGACAAACCTTTAATATGATGGAAAAAGGCACTATGCTTATATAATGCTGCAAATATAATTCTTTTTGAACTTAAATCTTGCAATCGTTTCTGGTAAAATGGCCACTTAGGCTTGATATAACAAATCATTGTTTGTTTCTTGATTACTTTACATAAATATTTAATTTGATTACATCTAAATCAGAAATGGGATTTGTTAACCTGTGGTGGCCTTTACATGCCAGAATGGGGTAACTTCTAGTCACCAAATTAATATATTGGATTTGGTGACATCTGGTTACCTTATGTTATTAGATTTGGTGACCTCTGACCACATTATGTTAATATTGGATTTGGTTACCTCTGGTCACGTTATGCTGATTTAAGATTTGGTTACCTCTGGTCATAAAAACATAAGTCAGGTAATGTTTTTTTTATCATTTATAGGAAATGTAAGACAATCGAAGAGCAGGAAAAAAGAACAAGAACAGGTTTGATATACATTACTGGTTCAGCAAGACTAAACTTTATTGTATATTAGTGAATACACTTGATTCTCAAAGAAAACAGTGTAAGTTGTTTAAAATACATAAATTGGTGATCTCGTGTTTTTTTTAAAAATCATTTATAGAGTTGTAGGGAAGGAATGGTGAATGGGTCGAAAGGAACAATCAAACTGAAATTTGGAGAACAAACTGACAAAGCTGAGCAAAAAAAAAAAAAGATTGAAATTCAAATTGCAATCATTATAATTCAAAATAGAAAAATTAAACTGAGGAACATAAACCCCACCAAAAACCAGGGTGGTCTCATGTTACCTAGAATGGTTAGCAAATCCAGCTCATTATGCGGTGCCCATAATATTTTTCATGCTTGATTTCCCTTGGTATATTACTGTATCATTAGAAATCATATGTCTACTGTGAATCATATACATGTCGCTTTGCCAATCTGTAAAACATTTTTTTAGGTTGTAAGAATATTCATAACGATGCTTAATATTTCTTATTACATGTATTGTTTTAGCTTGACTGCAAGAAAAGATCACAACTGTATTTCACTTCATTTTCAGGTGAAGTTGACTATCAAGTTAAACATGTTAAATACTTTAACCGAGACTCTTGTCGATAAAGAATCAACGAAAAAGGCTGTATGCCGAAAAATGAAAGTGATATCTGCCCCAAAAAAGGGTGACATTGAAAAAACTAAGTAAGTGTTTGAGGGGAATTCAATTGTTCAGATTTTACGAACATTGGATCTATAATGGCTACAAAGGCAATCGTCTTCTTGGCATCTTTATTACATACTAAGAGTTTAGAATAAAATACACAATAGAAAATGCAAACAACTAGATTAACATGAAATATATAAAACATACATTTTCCAAATACCATGATCATTATATTCCAATAAAGGTTGATTAATCATGCATTGTGACCAGAGGTTACCAAAGCAAATATTTTTAAACGGTGACCGGAGGTTACTAAAATTAATATCTGTGTATGTTGATTAAAGGTAAACCCATTCCAAATCTGTAAAGGGTGACCAGAGGTAACTTAAATTAATATATGTATACGATGCCCGGAGGTAATCTCATTCAATAATATGAAAGGGTTACCAAATTCGAAATCTGTGTAAGGGGATCGGAGGGAAACTTACAAACATAGCTAATATCTGTGTAGGGTGACCAGAGGTAACCACATTCAATATCTTTTAAATTGACCAAAGATATTCATTATTTATGAATTGTAACCATAAGTAACATAAGCCAATTTATTGTAGGGTGAACAAAAGTAACCATTTTCAATATATGTGTAGGATGACCAGAGGTAACCAAAGCCAATTTCTGTGTGGGTGACCAGAGGTTACCATGTTTAAAATATATGTAGGGCGTCCAGAGGTAACCATAGTCAATATCTGTTTAGGGTGACCAGAGGTAACCATAGTCAATATCTGTTTAGGGTGACCAGAGGTAATCATATTCAATATCTTTGTAAGGTGACCAGAGGTAGCCTTATTCAATATCTGTGTAAGGTGACCATAGATAACCTTATTCAATATCTGTGTAGGGTGACCAGAGGTAACCATAGATAACCTTATTCAATATCTGTTTAGGGTGACCAGAGGTAACCATATTCACAATTTTGGTAGGGTGGCCAGAGGACATCATAGTCAATATATGTGTAGGGTGACCAGAGGTAACAATATTCAATATCTTTGTAGGGTGACAAGAGCTAACCACATTCAACATCTTGGTAGTGGGACCAGAGATTACCAAATTAAACATCTAAGTAGGGTAAATAAAGGTACCTAAATTCAATATTTATGCATGGTGTCTAAAGCAATTATTTTTTTTATCTGTGTATGGTGATCCAAGGTAACCACATTCCAAAAAAGCCAATTGCTATATATATTTGTTGACAACGGCAACATAATTAAATATATGTGTACAGCGACCAGAAGTTACTAGATAAATATATTTATTATAAAAGTAGCGCAAAAAGTGTGAATCTAGATAACCGATGCTAAACAAATTCAATTTTTGTAAATTGTAATCAAGGGTAACATAAGCCAATTTATTGAAGGTTGGCCAAAGGTAACCATTTTCAATATCTTTGAAGGATGACGAGAGTTAACCATAGCCAATATATGTGTGGGTAGCAAGAGGTAACCATTTTCAAAATATGTGAAGGGTGACCAGCGGTAACCATTGTCAATATATGTGTAGGGTTACCAGAGGTAACCACATTCAATATCTTTTTAGGAGACCAAAGATAAACATATGCAATATCTTTGTAAGGTGACCAGAGGTAACCTCATTCAATATCTGTGTAGGGTGACCAGAGGTAACCATATTCAAAATGTTGGTTGGGTGACCAGAGGTCACCATATCCAATATCTTTGTAGGGTGACCATAGTCAATATATGTAAAGGATGACCAGAGGTAATCACATTCGATATCTGTAATGGTTTACCAGAGGTTACCTTTTCCAATGTGTGTGAAGGTTGATCAGAGGTTACAACGTTCAATATATGAGTTGGGTGACCGAAGTTTACAAAATTAAATATAAGTAGGCTAAATATACGTAACCATATTCAATATTGATGCACGGTGACTAGAGGTAACCAAATTTTATATTTGTGTATGAAAAGAGGTTATCACATTCAAAATATGTGAAGGGTGACCAGAGGTACTGTAACCCCATTCAATATATGTGTATGGTCACTTGAGGTATTTAAAATTCATATATGTATAAGGTGACCAAAGGTCACCAAATTCAATATTTTAGTAAAACATGTATAATTAATTATATAAAAACTCCACAGTCATCAGTACACTTTCGTTATTACGGGACTTACGAAAGAACTCACACGATGGGAGCGTTCAAGGCATCTAACATCATTCACATGATTAAGAAGATTCCTGCTGTTCCTTACTTTTTTAATGTTGTAAATGTCTTCTGGTATATCTGTTTACTCCTCGGTTTTTATTGTTTTTGTCTTAGTAGGGGGACCAGAGATTACCAAAATCAAGACCTATTTAGGGTGACACACGGTAGTAAAAGCCACTGAACTAGTATATATTTGTTTAGGGGCCAGCTGAAGGACGCCTCCGGGTGCGGGAATTTCTCGCTACATTGAAGACCTGTTGGTGACCTTCTCCTTTTGTTTTTTTATGTGGTCGGGTTGTTGTCTCTTTGACACATTCCCCATTTCCCATCTAAATTTTATCTTATAATTTGTCGATAAATTCAATATATGTGAAGGGTGACCAGAGGTTATCAATTCAGTATCTTATTATTTGTACGTAAATTCAATATATGTAAAGGATGATCAGAGGTTACCAAATTCAATATATGTGTGGGGTGACCAGAGGTCCATACAATTAATAATAAAAAAGGTGACAAGATGTAACGAAATTCAATATCTGTGAAAGGTTGCCGGGGTGACCAGAGGTAACCAAATTCAATATCTTATAATTTTTAAGCGAATTCAATACATGTGTTGGGTGACCACAGTTAACCAAATTCAATATATGTGTAGGGTGACCAGAAGTCACCACATATAATTATCTAAAACGTGACAGGATGTAACAAAATTCAATATATGTTTAGGGTGGCGAGGTTGACCAATGGTTACCAAATTCAGTATCTTATAATTTGTAGGTAAATTCAATATAAGTGAAGGTGACCAGAGGTTACCAAATTCAATATATGTGTAGGGTGACCAGAGGTCACCACAATTAATTATGTAAAAGGTGACAAGATGTAACGAAATTCAATATCTGTGTAGGGGGGCATTCAATATCTATATTTGTGTCAGGTAATTGGAAGAACCACTATAAATTTATCTGCAAAGGGAGTAAGGTTAATAAAGTAACTATGTATTTGTATCAAATGACCAGTGTAACTGTAAGCACAATTAAGTTCTGTGTAGGGTGACCAGAGGTAACCAATGGCAGTTTAAAGTAGCATGAGTGCGAGGCATACCATCGTTTTAGTTATATGTCATGAGAGTGCAATATAGGCCATTAGATTATTATTTTTCTAAAAAATAAGCCATGTCACTCGCTTTAAGATATTAATAGAGTAAAGGGTGACTCTTCTATTCATTTTCAATTGTTTCGTTTGGGTGAATCATTATGATAATTGATTATTTGTGTATTTTCTTTACTTTCTGTATGTCTCTCAACAGTATCCTTTGAAATATGGTAATTCCGTAACTTTGCATTATTATCAAGCTAATATCCGTATTACATAGCAGCAATTATAAACTTTGTATCCCCTTAGTAACGTACTTTCACTTTAAACCGGAAATCATGTACTATTTTTTGTCGCGTATAGACTCAATTTTAACCGTTTCTGTTCAGGTGACCAGTGGGCACCGTTCAGCGTAACTATTATCCTTGTGCGTATGGTCATGACCATATGCGTATACTCATATGGTCTGACCATACGCGTATGGTCCGACCGTACGCGTATGGTCGGACCATATGAGTATTATACTCGTTTGGTTATTAACGGGCCGGACCATATGAGTATTTGGAGCATATAGGTATTTTTTCAAATATACAATAGAAATAATACAATAAACTTTACATTAAAAACAAATGTGTTTACAAATAAATGTATTAATTTTACATGTCAAAAGCTACATAAACATTAAATATTGATGCCACAGTCAGTTGATCTTAGTTTTCATCGCTAATTGTATTCGTGTATGCTTTTGTATACTTAAAATGAAATTCACACGGTACTATACATGTAGTTTTTCTGAGATTGCTTGTTTTGGCTGCGTGCAGTGATATCGACTCGGACAATTCCGATGTGTCTACGGTGTTTTTGAGAAACTCTAGATCTCCAATATCGTAAAATGAATTTCACAGATCAACTTAGATAAAGACAGTGGCTATTTCATGGCTCTTAAATGCTATTTTACCGTCTTATAATTAAGATTAAATAGAAGTATAGAAAAAAAGAATAGAAAAAATAAAGAAACATACACTTTAATATTTTACTTTTAAAATGTCTTAAAAAATATCATGATCTTTAAAAAAATATCATGATCCTTGCCGGTGATGTCACCTACTTTAAACAATAAAATTCCTTGTACAATATGTTCATTTAATTTTGGCATCTTTTTATAATTGTACTTACAAATACTAAGAAATATTAACTGTGCGAAACTGGTTTTTTTAAATATTTTTTTTTTAATATACATAAAATGACATTTTAGTGACGTAGCAATCAGAAGGGTCACACCTAATGAAGAGTTTAAAAGTATACGTGTTGATTACCCCGACCATACGCGTACGGTCCGACCATACGCGTATGGTCGGACCATATGAGTATATACCCATATGGTCATGACCATACGCGTATGGTCCAGATACTCATATGGTCCGGAACAGAGCCACATGGCCACTGTTTGAAAACACGTCCTTTCAAGCAAATGATCAAGCATTCATTGAATAAGGTGAAAAAGGTGGTTAACTTTCTAAATCCCGGGCAACCATAATTATAGCTGCGGACCAACCACTTTGGTATAGGCTAAGCAATTTCTGTGGAAATGGCCGGATTTGTACGAAGAAGATAAGTGTATCGTCATGTTTGGTGGATTGTACATTACAATGACTTGTTTTTAAAGTTTTAAAAGTGAAATATTGCGTTATAGTGGATGGACATGTGGACTCACTGAAGTCGTTATTGGAACACCTAGAATGGCAGATTTTTACTTATATGTTCAAATGTAATAAGAATTAAACACGCACATCGACGACAGCATGTGTTTTGCTTGAATTGATAATGTCAGCTTATAAACGTGTAAACGCAGAACATATTAGCCATGACTCTGTGAAAGTATTTGATCAACTGATGTAAGGAAAGAGAGTCATCTCGACCACAATTTAATGCCTGGCGTTCAATTATGAATTAGGAAATTCTACAGTGCTTTCTGTAGGACGCCCATTTCACAAGTCAGATATCGTACTTTACAAACAGTCCATACCAAGCAGGATACGTATTTTGTTTGTCTTAATCATGTTAATTATATGCTAGATGGTTACCGATCGCGCTCCATTTCTAATGCATGGCATCCCTTCACGAACATCACCCACAGGTGGCAATGGAATTTGTAAGTGGTAATTCTACTTTGCGTAAGACCAGATAGTTGTTTCTTATATCACAACTGATCAGGCACAAACACAGAATGATGCAATTGTGAAGGGCGATGTTGGTGCCATACGTTAAACCGAATATACCTTTAGGACGATTGATGGTAGCTGGACATGAAGTCAGTAGACTGGTATATGAATTTTAAATATCTAGTGTTTTGAGTCATTTTATAACAGATAAACGACGACATCATGAAGACTCTTCAGTACACAAAAATATTTCTTCAAAAACCTGTCATAGGCTTTCCAAAGTGATGAACTAATTTGGAAATTCATTTCTAGAAGAGTCGTCAGATTTGTACACAATTGGCTTATTTATGGAAGTGTTGAATTCGGAGGCAGGTAAGATAAACTCCAAGATATTAGGTCCAAACAATACGAATATAATTTGAAGCAAATGCAAAACGAAAGAGAATCTGCTTTTTACATTCAGATAAAAAAAACAAGTCCCCATTAAAAGAGTAAAATGAAACTGAAAACGTCTTTGTCAAAAAAAGCTGGAGAACCTGAAAAGTAATTGCGATCTCTTTATTTACTTTAAATTCTTGGCAAAGTAGACAGTTTGACTTTGAAGATTTCTTTAGCCATGAAAACCAAAATGCTCCTCCGTCTTTGTCTCAGAATGTCACTTTAAACAGTGGTATTAAATCGAAGCAAATAGGTATACTTTAAAAATTTTGCAATTTCCCATCAACTGATCCAAGTTCTGACGCATTTGTCGTTGGTGGAGCAGCAATGGTTTATTTTGGGCAAAAATATCTAATGATTATGCAAGTGATGTCATACTGCCTTATAGCCTAAAATCTTGCAACGATAAGTATCCAAGAGTAGAGACATTGTATTTGATGTTTATTAAATGAATGATTTCAAGGCTTGGACGAGAAAAAAGGCAAGGTGTTGGTGCTAAACGGAAAGTTAGTGGTACTGGTAATACGCCAAGGATTTGGAGTAGTTTTCTCTGTGAAGATGACAACAAAACGTATTTGTTCAAGTTTTTTGCCGACATAATTCTTTAGTGATTTATAAAAATGCTTATGTTACTCAAGGTGAAAATATTCTTTGCAATTTCAATACGGATAATTTACAGCTAATCCCTTACCACGAAGAAACCGATAAACGGATGATTATCCATGATAAGGATGCTGCTGAAAATGATTGTTAAAAGTAGTACTAACACAGATGTAGTTGCACTACAAATTGCAGCACTCGCAAAATAATTTGTGGACAAATTGTGAATCGGTTTTTGAAGGAATATATGCTTTCTATGGCTTCCTCTACATGTCATAGCAAATCGTTTGGTCCTCGTGTAGCCGCTCATCTTCTCTGCCATGCATTTAATGGCTGTGACACTGTGTCGGCATTTCATGGTAAAGTAAAGAGGTCAACTTTGCACACAGAAAAGTATTCCCTGATGTAACCAACTTTTATTTACCTCATAAGAGAAGCATATCAAGTGAACATATTTGGGCTCATCCGGATTTATTCATTCGACAGGTTCTTGTACCAATTCATGAACACTAGAGTTGGATGAAAGAAAATAAAACAATGAAAGTCGGAAACTAAAATGGGTTTCTTTAGCTATCGTTGCATCCTCGTGTCAGGTTATTTTTTTAAATCCAAATGCAAGAAATCAAGCTGTGTGGGTAACTGTATATGCTACCGTTCTGGTCTCCCTTGTACAAGTATGTGTATTAGTCACTGTCAGATAGTTATAAGATAGTCAACCTGCATTTATGCATTTGAACCGGACAAAGACCGTGATATCTCTTGTTAAGTTGATAGAAATGATAAAATTGACATTTTCCACGTTGTTGCCGCCATTTTGGAACCGGAAGTCATTGTTTTCTTCATGTATGGATTGTTTTATCGCACTTTACAAACTTTAAGTAAAGTTTTATCAAAACTTACTTTGGATTATACATATCAAACAACTTTAAAAGGATTTACGAAATGTAGCCAATTGGATATGACGCCATTTCCGAATGGGTGGTGGCCATTTTGAAAAAATGAAAAAAATTGATGGCCAGCAGTGGATTTTTTTTAATTATCATTTAGTCAACCTATATACCAAATTTCATGCTTGTACCACGATTTGCACAATTATGTCCATAATATCTCCCACTTTGACTCAGAAAATGGTATTTACGGAGTATCTTTTCTCATCCCCGGTTCATGGTTGGGTTTTTGTGGTTCCATCATCTGTAATTCAGTTTTCTGTTTAGTGTTTTGTAGACTGTAAAATCACTGATGCTTGCAAAAAATGCAACAAATAGCCAGAATAAAAAACTTTTATATTTATTTTTGGCTCCATTACAAGACATATATAAAAGACGATCTTACATACTGATCTTTATTGAAATAAAATGATCACATTACAAATTCATTCATCCAAGACATACACGTAGAACTGTGATGTAATAAGAGGTAGAAATACATGAGGGTTTATCTAATTTTGCCGGTTCAGAATTTGAAGGATTTTGGGTGATTTCTTTGCTCGTTCCACGTAATGAAAAATTACGTCATTTCATTGGTTGAATTTCAATATTTTAGAACGTAATTTAAATCTTATTAAAAGCTTTTGGTGTACACTTTTGAAAATAATACCCAGAATGATATATTCTAAAACGGCGAAATAATATCAAAAGTTATTTCTGTTAAAACAGACGGCTGCCTGTTTATGCTTTTTCTTCTTGATCCTGTTCGAAAAACCTTAATTACAGATAACAAATTCAATTGTTAAACGTGAATTTTACGCTGAAAAAAAAACAAATTTGAAAACAAGTTTGAAAGTCTTTTTATGAGATAGTCCTCTACAGTACCAACAGACACATTCTTCTGTTCTTGATGGAATTATTCAAAACAGAGTTTCTCGTTACCTGGGATGGTAGTTTATATAGATGAATAGTAGTAAGTCGTTAAGCATCATGTATTCATTAGAGGACTTCCCTGTGTGAGTTGTACTTGTTGCAGGTGATTTGCTGGATTTGAGGTGCACGTCCCGCCAACTGCATGCATGTGAAGCAGAGTGTTGTACACTTTTCTACACAATTTAAGCTTTTTTATATCAGAGTTTAAGGATCTTTGCTGATCTTCTAGCGTTTTGCATTCCTACAAAGAATGAGATACACACTAAGAAATAAAATAAAAAAAATAATTTACATTTCACTTATAATGAAGTACCTATTTTTGTTTAATTTCCAGGACAGATTGTTGATGTATGGCCTTGATTATTTTCTCAAAATTATTTACTAATTTTCTAGACGCAGCTGAATAACGAATTGATGTATTGTATACACACGTGTATGTTCGTTGGTTTGTCGTCTCCCTAATAATCGAAAACAACACGTTAAATTAGTTCTTGCGTCCAAAACGCTTTTCTGGATTTACTTTCATCAGGAACGCTCAAAGCCAAACATTTGAAATCCGAAGATGTATACATTGTAAGTACCGAAACCGTTGAAGAGTAATATGTCAAAAATACCTAAAATATATTATAACGTATATCCGTCAGTTGCCTTTATTTAGTCTCCTCTATTTAATCCTATTAGACTTATTAATTGTTTAGCTTATAAAGTAAGATGTGTCATCCGAGTTTTTTTTTTAAAAATATTATCCAGTTCATAAACTTATGAATTGTTAAGTTCCAAAATATAAAATGTGACTCCCGAGTTATTATCAGATTATTACATGGCATTTTTCATATCGCATGTATTATCAGCCCTAGGTTCAATATCAGCCCAAGAGCCGCATGGCTCGAGGGCTGATATTGACCGAGGGTTGATAATACATGCGATATGAAAAATGACATGTTATGATCTTTTTATCATATGCTTCAACAATGGAGAAAAATCACAGATTCATATATTGATCATTTTACGTGGTTCCCAAATAGAATTTCAAAGAGTGAAAAGTTCACGGACGTCGGACTCCAAATTTAGTACATTCGATATGAAATTTTTCTATCAGATGCCTCAACAGAAATTTTTTTTTTTAATATGGACGAAACGACAAAAGGAATTATTCAAAAATATACATAATGAACACTGTTTGAAAAAGTGAACTTTTTAACGTAACTTTCTAAATTATGTTTGAAACTTTAAAAAAACGCATTTATTTAATAATTTGATTTTTTTTTTTTTTTTTTTTTATTATTTTACAAAATATACTTTCCAGTATCCAAATAATTGTTTCGTTAATAAAATTGAGATTGTACACTACTTTGTTAGTTTTTTAGTGAAAATGTAGCATTGAGGTATATTTTCCGGAATTTGCCGAGCATCACCGGAATGCCATGCGATAACGTTACGGAAAGGCATGTGATAACACTCGAAGCATGTGATAAACTTTTCATATCAGCCCGCTAAGCACCAATTCGAAAAATATGGAATTTACGTTGATTTAATGATATTATCATACAGTAAAAATCATATGTTATTTAGTCTAAGTATATGATAAATATATATATTTCTCAATATAAATCCAGTCGATATCTTAAAAATATATATAAATTATCGATACAAGCACTATCTTTATTTACCATTACATTGAATTTTCTACTTTTTAAATCAATCATTGCAAGTGTATTATCAGATTATTACATGGCATTTTTTCATATCGCATGTATTATCAGCCCTAGGTTTAATATCAGCCCAAGAGCCGCATGGCTCGAGGGCTGATATTGACCGAGGGCTGATAATACATGCGATATGAAAAATGACATGTTATGATCTTTTTATCATGATAAGCTTCAACACTAAAGAAAAATAACAGATTAATGTATCGATCCTTTTACGTGGTTCCCGAAGTTTAAAGAGTAAAAACGTTCACGGACGTCGGACCCAAAATTTGATACATTCAATATGAAATTTTTCTATCATATGCCTCAACAGAGAGAAAAAATCCAACAGTTTAATATAAACGAATCAACAAAAACAATAATTCAACAATATACATAATTATGAACATTGTTTGGAAAAGTCATTTTTTTTAAGAAACTTTCTAAATTATGTTTCAGAAAAAATCAAAAAATGCATATATTTAATAATTTGTTTGTTTTTTAATTATTTTAATTATTTTTTATTATTTTACACGATATACTTTCCATTATAATTGTTTTGTACACTACTTTGTAATGTTTTTCACTGAAAACGTAGCATTGAAGTGTATTTTCCGGAATTGGCCGAATATCACCGGAATGTCATGTGATAACGTTACGGAAAGGCATGTGATAACAATCGAAGCATGTGATAAACTTTTCATATCAGCCCGCTAAGCACCAATTCGAAAAATATGAAATTTACGTCAATTTAATGTTATTATCATACGGTAAAATGTACATGTCATTTAGTCTAAGTATATGATAAATAGTATTCACTTACCCCTTCTAAAACTTCTTCTCTACGCTTTCTTTTTACTCTTGCTTTCTCCGCGGATTCTCTGTTCCTCTGTTTTCTATTTTCCATTTTTGTTTTTTCTTCAGGTGTAAGCTGAAAAGAAGAAAAGCATGATTTTGTGTGAAATTCATATTCATTGTTTTGTAGTTATGTTATATTCGAATGCTCTACAAGTATATTTATAACAATTTATTTTTAAACAATTAACACTGATTGTCCCTTTCTGTCCAGTGGCCATATTTCATACAAATCGGAACGAATGCAAAATAATCAATATCCAAAAGGAAGGTTTCATTTAAACAAACAGGATTAAGGGACGACAAGAATGTGACTGAAAAAGAGGATAATTCATATAAGGAAAACTTACAATAGATAATCTTAAGCCCAGTTAGAGTGCCGCGGTTACATAGACTCCCGTTTTTTTAATAGCGAAGAAAAACAAAAAAATGTAAATGATATCAACGCAAATGATGCAAGATATTTTTTAGAACAGAAAAAAAAATGAATTGTTTTTTTTTCTATAAATAGAATAATTATGATAAATAGATAATAATTTCAATAGCCTTTTAGTTTACAATATATCGAAAGTGACTCGTGCTTCACTTTGGTTCAATCGCATGATGGAATTAGGGAATATGTCAAAGAGACAACAACCCGAACAAAGGGCAGATAACCACAATGGGTCTTCAACACTACGAGAAAATCCCGCATCCTAAGGCGATATTCAGCTGGCCTTTTATTAAAATATGTATTCTTTCAGTGAACTCTTAAACATATAATGAACCAAACTGAAATTCAAGAGTATCAAAGGTCAGATAATTCTGAATTTGGACAGGCGCAAAACGCGGGGAGGTTAAGCAAGCTTTTTCAGAACACAACCCACTCCCTATACCTCTTGCCAATGTAGAATAAACATAATCAATACATGGATAGTGGTTACCAACATCAAGTTACCTTCAGTTGGTATTTATATATAAAATTTAGTACAAGCATTTGAATGACTAACTTGATTTGAATTGATTCTTTTATCAATTATTAGATCAAAACATATATATACATTTGATTGGGGGGGGGGGGGGGGGGAGATTGTAACTATTTTTTATGAACATATAACCGAAGAAATATATATTTGGTATCATTTATTCGTTGGACAAATATACATAAACCTGTGTCGTTTTTTCCCCTTCTGAAAATTGAATATATTGTGTTATTTCCACAAATTTAGAAATAACGAGAGGAAGATATTTTTTATATTTTGAAAACCTCAAACATAGGTATGCCTGTCAATAACAATAGGAATGTCTAAGAAATCGTCATTTTGAGTTATTTTTAAAATTTCAGAGCGACGAAAATCATATCTAAAAGTGGCATGCGAAGGTATATTTTTTTTAATTACACATTTCAACAGATTTTGAAAAAAAAAACCCAGCTTGTTACGAATTTTCGTTATGTGAAAAAATCAGCACAGGATCAAAACTGTATGCATTAGGACAGAAAGGGTCAAGTGTCTCCCTGTGTCTAAAACGCTTGAATTATATATACTTGTCAATATTTTAAACGACCTTTGGAAATTCCAATTTTCCCTTCAGTATCATTTATAATTATAATTGTGCACACTGTGTAAACAGATTTTTACCTTCCTGATGAAGATATATAGTATTTATGTGTGTGCAAATTTCTATATTATTATTTATGAGTTTTGGTGGTTTGTGGCATCATTCAAGTTAGTTCACATACCACATCTAATCTTTAGTTTTTTTATGGTGTGTCTTGTTTACTTTTGTTTGTTTGTTTGTCTTTCTTTTTCTATTTTAACCATGGCATTGTCAGTTGATTTTCCATCTATGAGTTTGAATGTCCCTCTGTGAACTTTCTTTTATAAGTTAGAAAAAGACAGGCGCTTCGATCTCAGAAAATTATATACGCTTGACACGAATTGTCTAGATCTATCAAGACTAAGTTATCAAAATAAAGAGATCAAAAAGCGTTACTTATAGATCATCCTTTGTCTTAAAAAGTTATATCAAATTCTTACCAAATTCAAAATAGGCCATGTACATAATATTTAAATCCAAAATATTTAGCCATTCTTTCTAATAGTTTACCTCATAATTTTTTGGAGGTTCAAACAGGTTTTTAATTTCTTCTTCTCCGCTTATCTGTCGCTTGTGTTTAACTTTCATAGCCAGTTCATATTTGACCATTGGTGTGATACTGTTAGAGTCGAGTGCTGAGATCAAAACATCGTCTATTGTTTCTACTGGCGAGTGTTGTTCCATTACGCTAAACATTGTCTGCAACCTGTCAAAATTATCAATTTTTCACTTAATTTCGATAAAATATTAAATTTATTTAACTCATGTGTCTTATAAACTTAATGAATAAGACATATGCCATTTGGACAAAAGCCAACAAGACAATTTAAATTTAGAACAAGATAAAAGCTTTACCTCAAATACTGAAGTTGTGTCACAGATATTAGAAATTGGATTTGCTATTATATTAAATATATTCATAATTATATAAAAATGATTAAAATGAATAAAACCAATTAAAGTTACCTTAGATACAGCTTTGTTTACAAGCAGTATGTATTTTTCCACTTTCCGATTAGAAATTACCCTGAACGGAATTTCCAATTTTCTAAGTGCAATATCGGTAATCACCTTTTTCTAAAAATAGCGAAAATTTTCAACGAATCGTTTCCCTTCGGTAAACCGTCAGCAATGTTAACATATTTAAATATACATGTTAAATTAAGATGGCAGGTCTTCCATGACATTCAAAATGATAAAGTGCAATATATGAATTAATCCATATATATTAGACATATTAGATAAAAAAAATAGAACGGTTATAGAATGTAATGATAAATCTTTACCAGGAACAAAATAATAACATATTTTCCAATCTTCTAAATTAATACACGGATGGGAAACTAACAGGAATCGGGAGGCGGGTGTTATTTAACAGGCACGATAGAAGTTCTGTCAATACTATTAAAATATGGGCAATGGGAAGAAAATAGTGCCCTTTGTATATATATATATATTGACACCTTTCTTCTTCATATTGCTTTGTTTTTTATAATATGGATGGACACTATTTTGCCCATATTTTATTACTACATGTATTGACAGAACGTCTAGTCCCTGTGTTTATTTGGTGTTTATAAACAATGAATGCTTGTGATTTTATAAGTGTGATCTTCAGATCATCAATTTTTGTTCATATGTGGTATTAAATGTTGAAACCAAGACGTAGATAAATGAAATGATTTACTATCCAAATTTCGTATTTATAAAAAAAATCATCATAGATACCAGGATGGGAATTTTATATTTGTGTTAGACGCGTGTTTCGTCTACAATAGACTCATCAGTGACGGTCGAATAAAAAATAATGTTAAAAGGCCAAATAAAGAACTAAGTTAAAGACCATTGAGGACCAAACATTTTCTTAAAGTTTTGCCAAATACAGCTAAGGTAATCTGTTCCTGGGATAGAAAAGCCTTTCTATTTCAAAAATTCAAAGTTTTGTAAACACTTGATATATAGTTATGACCATATCAATGATAAGTTATGTCAACACAAACGTGATGACTACTGGGCTGGTGAAAACTTCAACAGCAGTGCCATCGACCCAGTGATTGTTAAAACATCATCATAGCTACCTAAGGATTGAAATTTTATATTTGCGCCAGACGAGCATACTGTCTTCAAAAAATTCATCAGTGACGATCGAATAAACAATGTTAAAGGCCAACTAAAGTATGAAGAGCATTGAGGACCAAAAATTTCTAACAGCTAAGGTTATCTGTTTTTAAGTAGAAAACCCTTTAGTTAGTATTTCAAAAATTCAAAGTTCAATCATAATTCGTATCAACACAGAAGTGCTGACTACTGGAAGGGCGATATACTCGAGTAATAAATACTCCACCAGCATTGGCACCGACCCAGTGGTGGTAAATAACCTCATCATAAATACCCATTGGTGGCCTTCGGTTGTTTTAATTCTTCTCTTTTGTTTGGTTGTTGTCTCTTTGACACTTTCACCAATTCCGTTCTCAATGGTATTGAATGGCTTTGTTGGGTTGCTACACATTGACGTAAACCCAATTTCTACTTTTCGTTTGTTTTAAAAGGTTGATCAAGAAAAAGATAAATTAAAGATTTACTATGATCTCAATTTCATATTATAACTCCCTCCCCCAAAAGGGAATATTGGGCGCTACAGAATTATTCATTAACAAAATTACCTCATCCTATACAACAAGAAAAACATAGATTTTTTATCCGGGTGAAAAATAGTAGAGCGCGTCTGGCGTATATACAAAATTTAGTCCTGGTATATATGATGAATTATTTACAACCACTGGGTCGATGCCACTGCTGGTGGAGATTTATTTCCCCGAGGGTATCACAAGCCCAGTAGTCAGCACTTTTTGTGCCGACATGAATTGTCATTGATATGGTTATATTTATAAATTTACTGTTTACCAAATTTTGAATTTTTTGAAATACTAAGGCTTTTCTACCTCAGGCATAGATTACCTTAGTTGTATTTGACAACACTTTTAGGAATTTTGGTCCTTAAAGCTCTTCAACTTTGTACTTTATTTGGCCTTTTTAACTTTTTTGGATTCGAGCGTCACTGATGAGTCTTTTGTAGACGAAACGCGCGTCTGGCGTATATACAAAATTTAGTCCTGGTATCTATGAATGATGAGTTTATTTACAACCACTGGGTCGATTCCACTGCTGGTGGAGATTTATTTCCCCGAGGGTATCACAAGCCCAGTAGTCGGCACTTTTTCTGCCGACATGAATTGTCATTGATATGGTTATATTTATAAATTTACTGTTTACCAAATTTTGAATTTTTTGAAATACTAAGGCTTTTCTACCTCAGGCATAGATTACCTTAGCTGTATTTGGCAACACTTTTATGAATTTTGGTCCTCAAAGCTCTTCAACTTCGTACTTTATTTGGCCTTTTTAACTTTTTTGGATTCGAGCGTCACTGATGAGTCTTTTGTAGACAAAACGCGCGTCTGACGTATATACAAAATTTAGTCCTGGTATCTATGATGAGTTTATTTTTATGTTGTTTTTCTGGATTGTCTAATTGAAATATATTTTTTGAATTCATTGAAATATGTTTGTTATGTGCGTATTCACGACCGTCTGCAATGGTAAGGTTGTTGCTCACTTTCTATAACACATCTTTTTGTTTAACTTTATCCGCTAAGGAAATAAAAGTTACGTTTATTCGTCCCAATCTCCGCTATCAAGGGTAACGATCCAGTGCCCTCCCTTTCACCCTTGGCATATTAAGGTAGAATTTCGGATCCACAGGATAATGATTGACATTGGAAGCAGTTGCAGCTGCATCCAATCAAAAAGAGCCTTTGAGATGATCAAGTGTAAATGTAGAAAATGTAAGTAAACCATTGCAACGTGTTGATTGTGCATCAAGTATTTATTCACAAAGCATACGACCGTATGTAGTGACAATTTCAAGTTCAAAATCAATCTATGACAGATGATATGGCGTGGCAATGCAATACTAAATGACAATTTAATCTGTCAAGGGTTTGGAGAAGGGGACTTGATTGACTTGGCTAGCGAAGATATTTTATTCCTTGACTACACGTAATATCTAGTTTGACGAAAGCTTTGTAAAATCTCGAACTTGCTAGATAGTTGTCCATTAAAAATCATGTCATTTCATCTTTTTGTATTTCCAAGAAAGTGTAGGTGTGTTCAGCTGTGAACTAACATATGTATTTCTTGATCTTTATGATACAAATCAATCTTAAAAGAAACTAGATTATGGTATGGAATAGTATAGTATAGTATACTATAGTATGGCTTTTAGTTAAGATAGATAATGTAAAAAAATATACAGAAAGATTACCAATGAGACAAATCCCAACAAGATACCAAAGGTAACAGAAAAGAACAACCCTAGGTCACCGTACGGCCTCCTACAATAAGGCAAGCAGAAATCGCATAATCAGCTTATAAAAAAGACCACAAAAACAAATGCAAATCAATTAAAACGAGAAAATTAAAAGCCTATTAATCTAAGTACAAAGTGATGAACAAAAAACAAATATTATAACATTAACAAAGTGGGTTTTTTTTACTTTGGAAGGCATAGAGTTGTCTCATTGGCACTCACACCCCATCTTCCTATATCTATATACCGAATGTGACGGGGTTAGTGGATGCCACCCCTCTCCCTAACATGGAACCTTGGCATAACAGTACAAAATAAGAACAAACTATAGAAATCAGTTGAAAAAGGCTTAACCCACCAGATGTATACAAATAGAAATACATCTAACAAAACACACGTGGCTAAGAAATTGTAAATCGCAATAACAAAAACACACTCAGAACATATTTGGGAGTACTCACAAGTTACTGACAGCTAAGTCAACGACAGTAATAACTTATAAAAAAAATCCTGCAAATTAAGACTTAATTATCAAAAGTACACATCCATAATCCAATGGATTTACTGCAAAGACGTCATAAACAGTCAGAAAAAATATAACCTTGTGCAATGATAAGATAGTATCATACTGGTATCGACAGATTATAGGGCCATGAATGTGCAAATTAAATACATATAAAATGATATTTAGTTTGATTTTGATGAACTGATAAAAACATCAGTATTTGTAATACCAATACAACAATAACAAAAGATCTATTTACAGGGTTGAATTGGTAATCTTTTGAAATAAGTTAATTATAAGGATCGATAAGTTACCCGGATCATATCTAAAGTTCCGAGCTTGGTAACAGTCTATGGAAGGTGCGATACGATAAAACGTTTCTTATATCAATGAGCGATATTGTCTAAAATCAATTGTAAATATGCAGACATTCCACGCGGAAAATGTTGTTTTCGGCAACGAAAAATTAAGAAAATACTAACTTTAAAACTTATTGTTCAAATATAAACAACAATTGAGTCTAAATATACGTTCAGAAATTAATTAGAAGCTAAAGTTTATGTCCGTGTAAAATTTGAAGTGCTGTGTTTTTCTTATATACATAAATTAACAATGCGATACTTTTAAAATATCAATGCAATACTTTTAAAATATCATTGCGGTGGTTTTGTAATATCGATATTAGTTATTATTAGTATTAATATTTGACTGCTGTATCCATATTTTTAAAATTTTACCTATTATGTCTGTTTTGTTCATGCATCGTTGTAAATATGACAGAATTTGATGATACTGTCATACACGTGACAGGTTTAGCGCAATATAACCAGGTTCAATCCACCATTTTCAAATTTTCAAAATGCCAGTACCGATGGGCTTTAATAAACAATGTCGTAATCAAAATCATTGTT
The DNA here is from genome assembly GCF_036588685.1 of Mytilus trossulus. Lineage (NCBI taxonomy): Eukaryota > Metazoa > Mollusca > Bivalvia > Mytilida > Mytilidae > Mytilus > Mytilus trossulus. The sequence continues at coordinate 38,247,311 of NC_086379.1, read as the reverse complement.
CACATATATATAACATTTAGCAAATTTATAATGAACGCACCGAAATAATATATATCAGATATGCTCTCAACGCATGCATGAAAGACTTTCTTTATTGAAAACAATGAAACTAAATTTTGACAAAGAGGAATCATATTGTCCTCGTTCAGATTGATTCGACAAAATTTGGCCTGTGCATTTTTGAATCTCCTTTTTTTATACAAATTAGACTGTTGGTTTTCCTGTTTGAGTGGTTTAACACTAGTAATTGTTTGGTTCCTATATAGCGTGGTGTTCGCTGAGAGTCAAGGCTCCGTGTTTAAGGCCCTATTTTCATCTATAATGGTTGACATAAAAAAACTGTTACTTTGATGGAAAGTTCTCTCATTCGAACTCATGCTCCATCTTCCTAATATATCTATAAATCTTATATCAGATAAACCCCTTGTAAATAACTACTTTCTTGTCCTTCAAAACGTCATTTGGGTGCTGAATCTTTTGTTAAGAGCAATATGAACAAACACCCTTCTAAAGCTTTAAAGGTAACGACAGTTATGATGGTACAAGAACGATTACGTCAATAAAAATACCAAATAAACAGCACTGAACGATCTAAATGTATAAATATAGAAAAAAATATATACACATTTCTAACGTCAACAGACATTTACATCTTATTCATTTGTTTTCTAAACATTTAGTATCATTGAAGAAATTAATTAATAACAAGCGATACGGATTGTTATTTATACGATCGATTACTAGTCAAAAACGCAAGTCAAATCTCTGTGGTAACAAAGCAACGGAATGTCCTCACGGTCATCGCGATGTAAAAGAGCGTTCAGGTGGCGAGCTGATTATGTTCATAGTGATATCGATTTACCAACGGGGAAAGTTTTTGATATACAAAAAGAACTGTTTTCCTTCTCAATATTTTTTCTATGTTAACAATAAATACATTTTCTGTTTGACAAGATTTTTGATTTTCGTTGTATCTGAAGTTGTTCAACTTATAGTCTGAGGCTACTCAGTTGGTATCTTCAAAGTTCTGGACATCAGCATTTGTACATTTTAATTTGTTTGGAATATTTATTTTATCATTGGAATATTTATTGTTATTTGGAGCTGTATTGGATTGGACTGTTTGAAAGAATGGTTTTTTTTTTTTAAGTAATGATATGTTTGGTCTGCAACGAAGTTGTCGGTGCCATATAGCTTTACCCTTGTTCGAAATTTCGTAATTCCGAAAATCCGTAATTTCGAAATTCCGTCATTCTGAAATTCCGTAATTTCGAAATTTCGTCATTCTGAAATTCTGTAATTTCGAAATTCCGTCATTCCGTAACAAACCATTATACGGAGTTTTTTTTTTAAACGGCTTCATATATTGGGCTGATTTTTGTTATGTTAGTTAACCATGATGAGTTATAGATCAAGTTTAAGTTTTGTTCTGCTTGGCTAATTTTTGCCGAAATTATGGGCTATGGACCTTGATAAATTGTTGAAAATCTCAGTTATACAGACTTTTTTTCTAAATGCTTTCAGATATTGGACTGATTTTTTTGTATGTGAGCTAACTATGAGGATTTACAGATGAAATTTAAAATTGTTATGCTCCGTTAATTTAGGCCAAAATTAAGGGTTAACAACTTCACTTTCAAATATCAATAGGGTCTAGCAAAATTTTTAAAATGATAAGATCGTGTAAGCGTTAATTTTGTTACAGATACGAAATTTTAGTGATATTAATCCTCAAACATTAAGCCGGTCATGAACTAAGTTTGTGAATTATGTTTGCGGTTCTTTTGACATGCATTGTGACGTGTCATCGTATTATTTTATATTAGAAATCTATATCAGTTATATTAGAAAAGTATCGCATTCATAAATTTTTGATATTAAAAATATATCGCTATGATATAAGACAAACATCGCATTGATATTTTAAAATATAGCAGTATCTTTGACTTATAGGCGATTTTGGCTTATCCAACAATTGAATTCATCTCAATTGCATTCCACATAATTTGCTACATGACATTAATTGAATTTGTACATCTACAAATGATAAATAGTTCATTTCTGTCTCATTTATTCAACAATTAAATTTTCTCGTTTAAATATACCTTGCTTGGTATAACTTAAAATAATTCATGGAAATTATAGCAGACGTATGTCTTGTTAAATGTCAGCCTGTTTGAAGAAAAGAATCATTACTTTATACCGAGAAATCTTCGTTCCTTCATAAAAATGTAAACATTCGTCTGAGATTTCCCTCACTGCAACTCGTTGATATATTACAATATTATTAATTCGTATATTTTAACAAATTTGATTCGTTTAGGGATAGTCACATGTTAAACTATATTTTCGAAGGTAGAGAGAAAACAGCAGATAGCAAAAAGCATATTACACAGAGCATATTGCACGGTTATTTTTAGAATATCTAAAAAACGATTTAATTTGTGACGTCATGTAATGAATTTCATGATATCGTTAAACGTTTTGAAACAAATGATATCTGTGATCGATTATTTGACGAAAAAGATCTTCAAATACCTAAGATGTCAAACAAACAAACAAAATAATTAAATAACAACTAATATATTGTTATTGTCAAGGAGACAATATGATGTATAAAATTCAAACAAAATCAAACGACGATTTTGATACAAATAAGCATAATGGTCTAAAATTAATAATATAACAAATATAGCCTTTGTATTTGTTCAATACAGGATATATCGACCCAAAGAAGTATATCGACCTCGGACTTCGTCCTCAGTCAATATACTTCTTTCAGGTCAATATCGACCGCACACAAAGGCTATATTTGTATAATATCGCTCATTGATATAATGGAGCAAAAAGAGTTAAGCTGGCCTTCCCTTCTTAATTAATTCCATACATTCTTGAAATTATAAGTATTGTACGTATCAGTTTTAGATAGATATGGAAGACTAAACTCGAATAATAAAATAAATCGCTATTTAGGACCAAATCACCGGCACTGGTCTCTGATTTTTTCAAATCTTTATACATTTTTGTGACACAACTTATTTTAAATATAAATCGATCGCGAAATTTTAATGATTTTTTTTTATATTCCGCGATCGTCTGTCCCAAAAAAAAGTTGTATGTGGTAAATTTATCTAATTCGTCACACCTTTATATGATGACTGAATTAATGTTTTGAAATGCCTTGTTAGTAGGTTTACTGTAAAACATCTTCTCACAAAAACGTATATGTTTGAACATAGGAACTTTAAAAATTGCAAAAATGTTCAGTAGGGAGATTTCATTGTAATCAGACCGTAGTTGCACCTTTGTTGCAGTTTTTCTGTTTGTTTGATAATATTTGTATACCTTCCTGTGGCAACATTTCAGCATCGCCAGTATATAAATAAAGTATATATCATAATCAGTTAAAACATATTTATTTATAGTGGATTGGGAAACAAGTTATTACAACTTATATAAATTCAAATATCCCACGTAGTTGATAAGATATTTCAGGGCATAAGACAGAGTAGAGGTATGCTTGATTGATGTATTTTAAAGCAATTTCAAGAATATTAATATTTCTAAGGTCAGTCCTGTGTATTTTATGTTGCGTGAAACGAATTTGTCCCTCCTGCTTTTGGAAAGGCATTGTCAGTTATTGTTTTCGTCATGTAACTTTTAATGTCCCTTTGGTATCATTTATTAACTATTAGTTACATAGTGTGCTAGTGACCTATACGGTATTCATGGGGTCAGTAAATTTTATATGGGGTGAGAGCGAAGCACGAATCCCAATATGAAATTTACTGACCCCATATATACCGTATTACGTCACTAGCACACTATGTAACGAATTTATCTTACGTACTTTCATAAAGTGTGAAATTAGACTAGTGACCTATCAAACTGAGCAAGTATTCCATACGGTTAGCATTAAGAAACTATTTTCATTGATCCTACAATAACAGATGCCAACAATAACAATTTGTTAAGGCTCGGTCACACCTTAACGGATAGCTCGAACGGATGCCTAACGGATAAATTTCTTTTCAATCCATTCACGTCTATGAGAGGTCCGTTTCTTATCCGTTAGAACTCCGTCCATATTCGTTGCATGTCCGTTTAGTTTACGTTTTATCCGTCAACGTCCGTTCTGTCTGGTGGAAAAATTTGAGCATGTTCAAAACTTTGAACGGACGTTCAACGGATGAAATATCCATTGAGTGTCCGATAGGCGTCCGTTTTGGACGGCAATCGTCCGTTTCGTTTCCGTTTTGTATCTGTTACGCGTCCGTTATACATCCGTTGGAGGTTGGGCAGATAAACTCACCAACGGACTTCTACCGGAAGTTTAACGGTTAAAACGGATGTTGAATGAATGTGAAATGGACTTCTACCGGATGTATAACGGATGATGAACGGATCTGAAACGGATAAATTCCTATTGAAAATTTCGCGTCAGAAATGCCAATTATTGGTATGACAGATTTCTTAAGATCCACATTCGATATTAGAGTAAGGGCTCGTCTTCACAATCAAGCAGCACTTTTCAGGCCAGACACTGCCCTTTTGTGGCATTTTGAAGAATAAACCAAAACCAGTTACACAGGATTTAAATGTATTATTATTGTGTCCTTTAATTTTTACGTATATCTTGTTCATCCGTTTTATCCGGTACGCTTCCGTTAGGTGTTCGTTTTATGCGAAACTCGTCCGTTGGATGTACGTTCGGCATCCGTTCTGTCCGGTACGTTTCCGTTTCTTGTACGTTGCATATCCGGTGTGTGTGCGTTAAGTATTACGCGTCCGTTGGTCAGTACATCAACGGACTCCCAACGAATAATTAGTTTGTCAACGGACAACTTTTATTTTCATCCGTTATGCGTTCGTTCGTGCTATACAGTAAGGTGTGACCGAGGCTTTAGGTTTCCATCTTAATCTTCAATTCCTTCGTGTATTGAAACCTTTAAGATTTTTTTCTCATTACCGTTTTGTTTTTATAAAGGGACGTACCACCACTACTAACTGTGTATGAAATAAGTTCCACCACCCTTCTTACCTGATATGAAATATAAAGGGACGAAACACCAATTCTAACCGTGTATGAAATAAGCCCCGACTTCCTACTAACCTAATATGAAACATACACGGTCTCCACGCGGACGCTTTTAACCAATCATATTCCCAGAAATGTATAGGAGGTAAGATAAACACCATTACCTTTGACGAAGCCAAGATACATGTATTGACAGAGCCATGAATGTACATATGTATATACAAATAATATTTTAAGCTCGATTTTAGTTTAATGATAACACAATTGATATTATTACCAAGAAAATAACATTCAAAGACCTAATTACAATATTGAATTGGTAATCTTTTTTCATTTTCATAAGATCGTATCTAAATTTTTGGGTTCAGTGAACAACATTTTCGTTAAAAAGAGGATGTTCTATCCCGTTTCAAATAAGTTTTTACAGGTACAATCTAGACCGAATCTTTGTAACAATGGAATAATTAAGCAACGATTTTAAGTGATTTGTGATAACGACATCCGTGCCTTAATAATTTACCAGTGATACATATATTACGTTCACTCTAAATTAAAGTCATTCAACTATTTCGCTATTTCAAGACCCATTGGCTGATCTTCAACTATGTTTATATCAATTTTTTGTGACGGTTGCTTTAGTGTTTTCCTGCTGGAGGATAAGTTTCGTCAACTACTTCATAATTTGCGTTCGAATTATTTTTTGTTAAACATTTTATGAATTGATCTATCTCGCATGAATAGTTTATCATTGAGCGTGCAATATTCACGATTTCTTCTGGTTCAGTCTTTTGAAAAAGTTGGTTTTCCTTTATTCTGTGCTCTATCTTGACCTTTGTAATGGAATGCTGTTCTTCTAAAGATACTAGTTTTTGTTGATTCTTCCTTTTAACTTTTTTTGATGATTGTTTGGTTAATTCTTCTTTTAATATCTTAATTTTTGTTAAACGATTTTTGTATTTGTCAATTGCATTGTAATTATGAGCTTTTGTACTCAAATCTTTCCGAAAAAAAATATTGCAAGCACAAACTAAAGCCTCATCTCCGTTGTTAATTACATCAATAAACCTTCGTTCTATCGCCCCAGTTTCCCATATAAAGACATTTCCTTTCTCATTTTTATTTGTCTGGTCTGAATCAAACAATAGACATACCTCTTTCCCAAGCTTTTCGCAAAACTGTTCTTTTTTGTAACCTTCTCCTTTCCCTGACACTTCACGAATATCAATCGAAATGAGGGAATGCTGTTGTTCGGTTGTGATCTGTTTTTCATGTCTAATATATTTGTCACCATTTATAAATACGCAAAATATTGCAACAAGAATTATTTTGTCAATTATGCCTTCTACTAAAAGAATTCGCGATGAAAAAAGAAGACTCTTCATTTCATTAATTCTGCTATACTTGTTAATGTAATGATCTGCGGGTATTTTGAAAACAGAATGGCTGATTCCACCATTAAAAACTTGCTTTGAGCAAATAAAGGTTCTTGGCATTGCCTAGTTATCAATGATTGATGGGTTATGTAATATAATCAGGACTGTTTTCCCGGAAACGTGCTTCAGAATTAAATCCCGCATTTTCTTTATCATATGCGGATACATACCACGATCAGGCTCTTCAAACGTTATTGTTGAAAATTCTTCGTGTGCAAGAATTAAGGTTAACTGTTTTGCTTCAATGACACCTTCTGGTGTTTTCAAAAGTGACTTGGCTACCGTAGTATGTTTTTCATTATTCATAACTGACATTTTTCCATCAAGTTTTCTGAATTGGTAAGGATGTACAATATGTCTATGTAATTTTTCCTCCTCTTCTTTATTAACTTTGATATTACCAAGAAGATGTAATAAAATTTCTGCGCTCTGATTTGCCCTTGAATAGTTATTATCTCTATGTTCATGCTTGTTTAACTCGCTGTTGGTCCACTGTAGAGGGCCTATCGATCGCATTGGCAATATGCCAACATATCCCTTTTCTAGCCAATCATAAAGTTCATTCATAGCCGATATTTCTTTTAAGGATGTTTGCTGCTAAGTTTCATAATAAATAACTTTCCATAAAACTACTATATATTGATAGGGGATTTATTGAAGAATAAAAAAGCCAAAAAAATATAGGGGTCAATGTGCTTGTTTTTGAGATATTAGCCATTGAAATTTTGGCGGGAAAATGTTCTCTCTTGAATTTTCATAGCTTTATCATTGACCAGATAAAGTTCTCAAAAACTATTTAAAAATAAATAAAATTTTATAATACTTTTACAAATGGCTTATAACTATACATAGAAAAGATTTATAAAAAGAAATATGGGAGTTCATGGGCAATTTATTTTTAGGCATTTAAATGGATAAAACCAGAGGATTTCGAAAATCTGACAAAAAAATCCAAAACATGACAAGCAAACATCCTTAAAGAATCGGTCTCAGAGAAGATTTAATGAGTTCAAAATTGGTCACAATCCTGTTGAAAAACTCATTTATATCATCTCTGGTTCCATTACTCTTTACCTCATCTAAAACTGATTTTTCAGTTGTTATCTGTTTGCAGTCTATCATTCTCTTTTCAAGATATTCTGTAGTGCATCCATAAAGTCCTAAACATTTCTTTACAAACGTCTGAATTAAAACATCATTCAATATTACACAGATAACCTTGAAATATTAACAGCTCTGTTCCTGTAGCTGACTGCTTTCTTTCTTTGCATCACTTCTTACATTTTTCTTGGAATCATCCTCAATATGTTTCCTTATGAAAATACCCGTAAGGATCTCTTTTGGTTGTTTTGGGGATTTCATTAAGGGATAGCGCTCATGTATATTGAAATGACAAACAGCATATGCCAGTTGATTTGTATTTAACACAGAAGATGTTGATGTATTTAAACTGTTGGAATAACAACGGCGAATTAATTCAAAGATAGCTGTTTTTCAAGTTGAATTGCCCCCAATGATAAAATTTGTTCCTTCTTCAAATACCAGCCTCTGTTCCTTATCAAAATGCACAAAATTGTGCATTGCAATAGAACGTATCATCGCTAAGTCCTTTACGTCTTTCTTCACACTGATATTAAAAAGAGTCTCTAATTTTTATTTTAGCAAAATCTCCTGAAAAAAGCAATTATAAATTCATTTAAAAAGTTAAAAAAAAGTGTGTTCGAGGCACATACACGGCATAGTTAATTTTTATAAACATAATTCTAAAGCCAACTTTAGCGTTCGTATGGATTCCAGGTGCTTTTCAATTGTAGTTAAGATTTTCCCTAAATGATGGAAAAACAAAAACGCAACCCTTATAGATTGGTCACAAGATATCACCATTGTGTCTTACAGCCACACTACTTACAATCGATTAGAAGGTAAAGTATACATTGAAGACCTGTTGGTGACCTTCTGCTGTTGTTTTTTTTTTATTTGGTCGGGTTGTTGTCTCTTTGACCCATTCCCCATTTCCATTCTCAATTTCATATGCGGTTTACCGATGTTCAAATAACTTATATATTTCAAGAAGAGATGAAGAAGATACAAAAGGGGAAATTAAAACTCATCATGCAAGAAATAAAATGAAAAAGCCATAGCAAAAAAAAATCCTCCAAAAACAACATCCAACCGTATACAGTACACAATACCAAAAACTAAAGAAGGAGTAACACGAACCCTCCCATATTAATTTTTTTATCTCGTAATGTAATCCTGAAAGTTAAGACGTAAATATATTAAATTTCAATTTATGGCTGTCAGAAGTACATTTTTTACTTACAGATAAAAAGTGTCCATTATAATCAGATTGTTTCTCCAAACACCTTGGGTCTATATAGAAATGTTTTTGGTGCTCTGACTTTTATATCTAACATTTACGGAAACTGAATCAACTATCGATAACCTCTTTATCTGTATAGTAAGGAAATGAAAAAAAGTTCTTGTTATCACATATATTTCGAACAAATGTTTGATAGGGTCAAAAGTTCTGCAAAGGACCTCATTTCGGAAAATGCAAAACAAAAGTTGTATCGATGCTATGGTCTTAAAATATCAGATGCAACTTGAGATTATTAAATTGTAGAAAATATATCGACTTATTGAAAAAAAAAACCAGTCATAACTTTAGCCTCTTTAAGTTGTATTTAAAATAAATAACCTTTCTCAAATCGTTATATATTATATTAAAAGCATGGGTGTCTATAAATCTATTGTATGATTTATTGGTGAGTTCGATTTGAACTTGTCAACGTCTGTATGGAATTGAACCCGGGATTGGGATTTATGCGGCGAGTTCACAATTCCGTTGTAAATGACATCCTTTCCTGCAACGAAATTCAAAATTTCATTAGTTGTTTGCATGTTATCTAAGACGTTGTCAGTTTATTTTCGATCTATGAGTTTGGCTGACCCTCTGATAATAAACTGTATTAAAGCCGTTCCAGCAATAATTTAAAAAAAAATGATCAGTACTTTTGTGATTTTATTTTTACAACAGTCGTTTGCATGATATCTAAAACATCCAATCAATGAAATTTCGAATGTGTATAAAGATGTCTAGGCTTAAGTTAAAATACAACCTGTATCAAATCCGCTTATGCAACAACAAACAAAAGATGTCAAATAATATCAAGCACGGGAAATCAAACTAAAGAAAATTAGCTTGCTCTTAACAGTGCCAGAGTCTTATTTGCTTTTAAGGTAAATGGACCCTTCAGTGGGATTGTGTATCACGAAATTTTCTAAGTACTGCAATATCAAAACAGTACACATACATGATAAAAGCAAGATGCCATTTGGTATATGTATAACAAAGAGAGACGTTGTTCAAAGCAAAACTGTTTATCATTATATTTGCATTGAATAGAAGATGTGGATTTTGTGTCAAATATAGACATGAGTTTTGCAGAAGATCCCCAGACTGTATTGCAGAGATTTTGGTTATGAAATTTTCACATCGATTACTTATTTGTTCATCGACTGTCCCGACCTAGAACGTATACTTGATTTAGTCCATATTTATACTTGTAATAAACAATATCTTCATTCATATACTTGTTTAATGGAGTTCATTGCTAGCAATGCATATAATAATCTCACATCTATTTAGAACTGGAAAGTCAACTCTTGGAGTTAAAGAGAACCTGCTGCAGATTTTTTATCAAATGTCCATAACTTAAGCATCGAAAACAAAAAGGGTGCGTAAGCTTACAAACCTTGCAGGAAGTAATGAGTTATAAAGAATATGGTCAGCAATTCTTACAAACATATTTTTATATTTATATATTCCCGTGCTTGCATTTCCTATCATGAGTTTCTTGATAGAGGACTGTAGTGTACAAAGAAGCTATTACACCAAGAGTTCCAAATGGTGAAGTTGAAATCATCTCTTCGTAAATTTTACGGACGCCATCACGAGTTGGTTGACCGTTATGGAATCGAATATCTTCCTTACGACATAACTAAAATCCCCTTCCCTTTCATGAATGTTACCTACCAAATTAGACTATTTACCGGATTTGTTATCTCATAAACAACACGACAGGTGCCACATGTTAAGCAGGATCTGCTCACCCTTCCGGAGCACATGAGATCACCCCTAGTTTTTGTTGGGGTTCGTGTTGTTTATTCTTTAGTTTTCTATGTTGTGTCATGTGTACTATTGTTTTTACGCTTGTCCTTCTCATTTTTAACCATGGCGTTGCCAGTTTATTTTCGATTTATGAGTTTGACTGTCCCTCTGGTATCTTTCGTCCTTTTTTTTATATTTGCTCTTAATTTTTTTATAAAGATTCAAGAAAAATATTGCAATTTTGAAGCTTTTGTGTCATCGTTCAAATCAGATGTTTAAAAATTAACACTGTTATGCCAACATTTTTTCTATTACAAGTAGTATCATATTAACTAAAAATAAACTTTTAATCTTGTATCAGGGTATTATTGTTACATTAGTATCGACCTTTACTACTTGCAAACCTGAACAATCAAACATAGATAAAAGATCACCCTCTAGTTAAACTATCTTCGCTGCAAAATTACAACTCATTTGAAAATGTTCCTTATACAATGTCCTTGGTCATGTATTTTGTCTGAAGGAAGCTTAGATATATGATAGTGTTGGGTTTTTTTTGCAATATGATATCAGTTTTACCATAGCAAATATTTTTGTATCTAGCATGATGATATTTTTTTTATTTTAAAGTGGCATAACTGTTACGCTGTACAATCAAACATAGATAAAGGATCACAATAAAGTTGGGCAAAGATCGCTGTATTTTTTGAAAATGTTCCTCATACAATGTCATTGGTCATGTCTTTTGTCTGAAAGAAGCCTACGTATATGATTATGAATTTGAGAAAACTATAAGTGGTAGGAAATTATTCTAAATAGTTATCAGTTTATCAGTTTGTGAAAAGTAACCTAGTATTAAATGCATATCAATAAAGAGAAAAACAAAGGTTGTCTTATGTGACAAATATTATTCAATAAGACATAAAAAAAGTAATAATGAGAAAGGTGTCAGAAAAGAGAATATTACTCACCAGCAATTGATACGATATTCCCGGGCATGTATTTCCTATCATGATTTCCTTGATAGATGGCTACTGCTTACATGTTTTAACCAAGAGATCCAAATTTATACAGATGACATCGGATATGTTCCTTATGTCGTAACTACAATCCATTTTCCTATTCACGAATGTGACCTACCGAATTAGAATATTTACCGTCTTTGTAACAACATGAGCAACACGCCGTGTGCAACATGTGGAGAGGATCTGCTTTCCCTCCCGGTGCACCTGAAATTATCTTTAGTTTGGTAGGGTCTTGGATGTTTTTGTACACCTATTTGTGACATTATGTCCATGCATCATTGCCAATATAAGGGAAATTGATGCGACTGTCAAACAAGTGAGGGGTTTAGCGCTATAAAACCAGGTTCAATCTACCATTTTCTATATTTTTAAAATGCCTGTACCTAGTCAGGAATATGACAGTTGTTGTCCATTCGTTTGATGTGTTTTCTCATTTGATTTTGTCATTTGATTACGGACTTTTCGTTTTGATTTTTACTCGGAGTTCAGCATTTTTGTAATTTTTTCCTTTTTTTCATATGGTATTCCGTTCCATAATACTGATTAAGCAAAAGACTTTTTAAACAGTTCAGTTTTTGGCGAGGGACAATTACAATTCATTACCAAGCACAAATTTTGTTTAAGATTATATAGTCTTCAAATGGAAACATTTTTTTTTTATAAAGTCATTTCAGAAGGAAGACAAAATTTGGCATCAACACAACTGGATATTTGATAAAATCTGGAAACATGCTCTTAACTTATATCAAGTCGGTTTGTCGTATTGAAAACATTTTTTTATAACACGAGAACATTTTTTGTCTTTACAAAAATTGATAACAGCCCACATTTATAACCTCTAGTAGACATTGAGGTTATTCGAGAACGTTATATATTTTTATGATGTACATAATACCAAAACAAAAGCTGCTGGTAATACATTCTCCAAGAATGTTTTCCATAGCACCCAAAATTATTAAATCAATTAACAAAACTTATAAAGTTATAACAAGAGTGTGAAGATTCATATAAAATAAGTGATTATTACTTAATTATTTTAATGATTCAAAGAATGAGCCTACAATGAAAACTGTAAAGCAGATATGATGTCTCAGCCATCGTTTATCAAATTCATTCTCGAACGTTGAATATGAATATATAACATGTTTTGAATACTTATGAATCACTAACAAACTCAAAAACTGTTGTCACAGTTAAAAAAGAAAAAAAGAATATCTTATAAATTGTATGCGTCCGATGCGCTTTAAATTTCATAAATTTACCTTCATTAGGAACGTTATGAGCCACTGACGAGCTATTTGACCGAAAAGAGCATAAAAAACACCCAAATTTATTTAAGGCCAACTTTTTCTTAATAATGTTTTAATCTATTAATGAACAATTTAAGAAAATCATAACAAAAATCATAACAATTCCCCAAATTGTTTTCGTTTTTTCCGCCCTTTGGGACCAAAGACAAAAATCATGACTAAGCTAACAAAATTCATATTTCATATAGCCCAGTTGACCTGCTGGTCTAAACTGCTAGACGCTGTGTCATTAGAGGTGCCTAGATGTCACAGCAGCACAGTTTCAAATCATGTTAAGGGAAAGACCAATATTTGCTGCTGCAAATTTGTAGACCTAAGATTTTAATCCAAATTTCAGATGCTAAATAAAGTACGTACGTAATTTGTGATACTTCATCTCTGTGACTGTCTTGTTTTACATAATTATACATACAAATATATATTTCTTTGTATACAGATCAGGCTTTACTGATTGTATTGTTATATTTAGAAAAAAACACTTTAATCTGGAAAATTAGTTACTTATATATTAGATATAGTTACTTATGTTCGACCAGATCGGAAATTTACTTTCCTGTCATTAAAACCTCAATTTTAGAAAAAACTTTATACAGATTTAGAATATCATTCCATAAACTAATGATCGAAAATTTAATATTGGTTATCTCAAAGAAACAGAATTTGTTTTACTTGAAAAAAAGTTGACAATGAATTGCTGTTTCATAACGATGTGATTCCCTCTTTTAAATGACCTTCGTATTTTTTGATATCCTCTTTTCTATTTAATTTGAACTTTTTTTTTTTATCAATATGTAAGATTGATCGTAATTCAATTGTGAAGAGTTGAAGCTATATCAAAAAGGGTTTTGATCCCATTTAAAGTGGCAGATACTTAGGACAAAATATGACACTTATCCAGGAACATAGACAATAAAATAGATAAGATGACTCTACTCACAAGGCAATTTAATGATGAAATCTTGTCTCAAGATTATGACACTTGAATATTATCTGATGTAAGCATTCATCAATTGGTTGACTGATTGGTTGATTGGTAAATAACCCCATTTAAAAACTCCTTTTCTAATTCCTGATGGTTAGTCTATTAAGTAAAGGACATCAGAGTGTCCGGAGAGAAAGCCTACCTTCGATAGGAAAACCGAAAATTCTATTCAATTAGGATCTGCGTCGAGAACCATCGAGGCCCCTGACATTCATGACACATGACAATGATATATATCACAAGTTAAATGATTCATTTTCGTAAATCAACAAATGTAAAGAAAGTATAAAGTGTTTTCCTTTAATAAAGGTTGATTATAAATGTTGGTGTATATTACCTGCCGTCATCCATTCATTATATATAATTATTGTCTTGTTATTGATAGCTTCCAAATTAAACAGCAGGATGAAACTTATACTATCCCCTTTCCTTTCATGAATGTGACCTAACGAATAAGACTATTTACCGGAGTTGTTATAACATAAGCAACACGACGGGTGCCACATTGGGAACAGGATCTGTTTACCCTTCCGGAGCACATGAGATCACTCTCAGTGTTTTAATGGGGATCGTGTTGCTTATTCTGTAGTTTTTTTATGTTGTGTATACTATTGTTTGTCTGTTTGTGTTTTTCATTTTGATCCAAGGCGTTTTCAGGGTCTTTGTTCTCGATTTATGAGTTTGTCTGTCCTTTTAGTATCTTTCGTCCCTCTTTATAGGCTGGTAACCTCAAACTTCTCACTACAACTACAGCGTTTAATTTATATCCATCTTTGATAAGGAACGAAGTTTTGCGACTAAAATTTATTTCATTAACTTTGTGTATTTCATCTTTTTAAGATTATTTTTCATTGTATACACGTAAGCACTAGATGAAATGCTGTATATATGCTTGCCCTCTCCTTACAATTTAGTAGCAAAAGAGACCTAGCATACATACGGCATTGTATATACTGCCCACATGTATATAATGAAAAACAATCGATATAAGAACTGAGAACATCTACTTAAATGTTTTATAGAAAACGTAGAACTAATTTTATATTTTATTTTTACTGCTAAATACATGTTTAATGTTATAACAATATCCATGTTTTCAGTTTAATATAAATGGATTTGACACCAATACTCATTTGTTTTCTTTTAATTTATTACCAGTGAGCCAAGGAATTATACATTTCAACATGGTCGAATAGAGTTAACTATGTAACCACAGAATTTAGATATCAAGTTGATATTGTATAACAAAACACTGAGATCTAAATATAAAATCATGCAACCCTAAATAAAATATTTTCTTAAAATCAACCACAGAAGGCTTGAAGGTATTTCAAGTACTCAAATGCAAATAGTTTAATTCTTTTAATGAACTGATTTTTTTCGACCACATTGAATGACAAAAAATTTAATATCAATAATCATGATAATGTGGTCATTTCTTTATAAATTTTCTGTTAACAAAAGTTTATTTTTTTCGAAAAAGTAAGGATTTTCTTATCCAAGGCATAGATTTCCAAAGCCATATTTGGCACAACTTTTTGGAATTTTGGATCCTCAATGCTCTTCAACTTTGTACTTGTTTGGCTTCATAAATATTTTGATATGAGCGTCACTGATGAGTCTTATGTAGACGAAACGCGCGTCTGGCGTACTAAATTATAATCCTGGTACCTTTGATAACTATTAGATATGTTATCAATTTCGCTACAACTTAAAAAAAACACATCCCAATTAAGAGCTTAAGAATCCATCAGAACAATCAAAACATGTCTTCATTTGTTGATGAATTTTAATGCAATGATATTAAAATTATTACAGTTTTCTATGTTTTCTTCTTTTGCAAAATCTCTTTTATTGTCTTCTTTAATCATTTTGCTCAATAAACAACCCTTCTTCCTTAATCTTATTAGCCTATAGATATAACGCTTAATCTTCATCAAAATTATGCTATTTACTTCCTTGGTGATGATATTTGGTTAAAACAAAAGTTAATTTTAGCAAAACTAAAATTTTGAAAATTTTCATATTATAAATATCTGTAAAATATCCAGTAACTATTTTTAGAACACAAACATAATCAATTAAATACCCTAATGAACATAATTATTATAGATCTGTAGGATAAGAAAGACAACTGTTAAAATCATGTTGCAGAGGGACAACTCGATTATCTCCCGTTTTGATTATCTATTTAACAAATCGAACAGAATTTTAAATTGTGAATTCACTCTTTTTTAGATTTAAAATAACTAACCAATGTTATAATGTGTTTGTTCTTCTATTTAAAAATAAAATCATTTATAATAACATATCATATAATTAAACATTATCAAGAACATAGTTTGCAAACTATAGGTTACAATGAGCAAAATCCATACTGCATAGCAAGCTATAATGGTGTATATGTCCATGAAATGGGAAATGTAATATTATTCAAACAAGAAAACTAACATCCTTATTTTGGTTTGTAACCCGGATTTGTTTTCGCTTTATCATTTTTGACTATTGAACAGCAAAATTTCATTCTTGTCTATATTTGGTAACAAAACAAAAAAAAACAAAAAAAAATAGGATATCCAGCAAAACCAAAACCAATTTTGTTATTATCACTTACATAAGATGACTTTCACAATGAAACCAAATTTGTTTGACAAACTTACACTTCAATAAATTTTCATCAGGTAATTTTTTATATATGTGTTTGCTGAGAGCTATGACTAACTTTAATTTGAGAATTGTATAATAACTTTAATTTGAAGGTTTCATTAAAGTTTAAAATATTCTATAGAGATTTTACATATGAGATACTTGGTGCTTTTAAGTCAATAGTTATGTATCCAAAAATAAATCTTTTAATGAGTCGACTTACAATTTAGGCTAAAACCACGCTATTGCGACATTGAGTCTTGTATATCATCTTTTCTTATTACAATTTTCTTTATTCATCAAAGTGTTTTTACTAGAATGCAGCACATGGTTAAAATCATCATTAAAGGGAAATAAGTCGTTTAAAGAGTTGACTGACAGTTTTGGCCATCATAAAAAGTTACAGACCTTGACCAGCCGATTACTTTTGCTTTTTCAATTCTCTTAAGCAGACAATTAACAATTCGTCATTTAAGAAAAATAACTCTTATCAGAAGTCGTCCGGTAGATTTGTTATATACAGTATGTAGATTTTATAAACAGCATTCTTATTATTTATGTTCTGTCAGATTTTCTCTACATAATTGTACGGTGATTTTTCAGATAATGGACACATTTAACATTGTATCCCTTTATTCTATTTAAATGCATTTCGGTCATGTTGGCTTGCAGGTGGGATCATCGGATAAAAATTCGAACTTTATGCCACAATGATGATTGTTGCCAAGGTTGCATTGACTCAATTGACTTATTAGTGATGTTGAATACCGAGCCCGAAACCTTTTTATAATCTCTGCATCATATGAAACAAAGCCGTGTGTGATTTAAATATACTTCTGATCGTTTTTATGGTTATTTTTCCCAAAAGAATATGTAACTTTATCAGTTTTTTTTAAATACACATATTGTCATATATATAGCGTATTTGTATTGTTCCTAATGATTTGATTGCATTTTTCTCCGATTTTAAAACAGAAGGACGACTTATTTACAGGGTCTTCTCCTTACACAAAAACTACTCAAACATAATTGTATGGAAAATAATTTAGATAAACACCACATCAGTTACGGACACAAATATGAATTCTTTGACCGATACAATATGTATCTGCTTTAACTCACCAAATACATGTTTTCGCGTTCTTAGATAACGATATGCCAGAAATCGGTTGAACTGCTATTTTATTATCTTTGTTTTATTTCTAATTGTGATAATTTAACTGAATGTAGTGGGTAGTACATGCATAGTAGGAGACGTCTGCCATCTTGCGCTACAGTATTGATCTTTTTAGCTGATTTTTTAAATCAGTTCTATTGTAAATGAGTTTTGTATTTTACACAAGTTTGGCTGTTGGATCTTTGTTGTTGTCACATAAACTTCGTATTTTGTCTGTTTGGGTTTGTTCCCAAATTTGTTAAATACATAATTGAATTAAAAACAACCGCAATACAATTTGGAGATTAACTAGCTTAAACTCAAAATTGTATTGCAGTTGTTTATAATTCCATTTAACCAACATTTTTCTTCATGTATGAACCAAGTCAGACTTGCATGAGGAATGAAAAAAAAACAAAAGTCATATTTTACCTTCGAGCTTGATATTTTGTATAGACCGTACTTTTAATTTTCATGTGTTTTTGTTTATACTTCCGTTGTTTTGAAATTCTAAACATGTCTCTTATGTTGTGGTTTGTGTCTATTGGTTTTTGGTAAGTTTTTTTTTAATTTTTTTTTTTGGGGGGGGGGGGGGGGGGGGTATTTGATGCTCATTTTCACAGTTTATATTTTTTTTGTGCTGTTTCACCAATGCCTACAATGAGAGTAGGATATACCGGTCACAAACATTTCTTACTTTGCTCTTTTCATAATCCGCCTAACACAGGATATGGGCCAATAACTCAGTGGTTGTCGATTGTTACTATCTGCCTTATTAGTTTTTGTTAACGGTATGGTTGTAGAGTATGCCGTAAATTTTCTTGTTTAAAATGATTATTATTTTCTATATAGGTTTTTTTTTGTACTGTGTGGGTATTTCTTTTTGTTCTAGGCGATAAGGTAGGCTATAATTTCTAACATCCATACATGCACAATTATACCACATCTCCTGATATGTATACTGTACTGTGTTGTGGAATGTTTTAATCCAATGTTGTTCACTAAGTTTTATAGCTTGAACATCAGGTTTTAAGGAGGCTTTTTGAAGTTTTCGGACTAGGTATAAATCTGTAACTTTCATTGTTTTTTTTTTAAATATATTGAAACTAATTAATAGAAAGAACCAAATTTGAAAATTCCCATTGAATCAACTCAATCGAGGACAGAAAAATTGTCACAGCTTGTTTGGTTGTTAGATAATTAGGCGTATGTTGCATTTTTTTTATATATATTTATGTTGAATGCATGACAAATTCGGGAGGACGACTTTATTTTGATATTTTACTGCAGCCAATGTCTCAATGATAATTGTTCACATCTCTTTTTATGCATATTCATTATTAAATTCGTGGAAAAACTACAATCAGGACATAAAAATAATAATTAAGAAGGTTATTCTATAATGGTTTACTTTTACCAAGTGTGACTTTGATACTAGAGAGTTGTATCATTTGTACGCATACCACATCTTCTTATATCTTTTACATACATAAACCTCCTAATAATCATAAAAGTAATGTGTGTACAAGGTGTCAGTATTCACCTCAGAAACTAACAAAACCTTTGAATAGATTTATTAAGAAG
The DNA here is from genome assembly GCF_036588685.1 of Mytilus trossulus. Taxonomy (NCBI): domain Eukaryota; kingdom Metazoa; phylum Mollusca; class Bivalvia; order Mytilida; family Mytilidae; genus Mytilus; species Mytilus trossulus. The sequence goes on along the minus strand of NC_086379.1, from coordinate 38,228,023 downwards.
GGATATAGTTACGATACTGTTGTCAGGTCATTAAAAATTGCATATTTTGGCGTTAATATTCATTCACTTTTAGGGTCTTTGCATCGGAACTAAACACACTTATTACAAAACCAGTTGTTGGCATGACACGGGTTATGTTCTTCAAATTTTTGTTATGAAATAACCGTTTCACAAATGATATCGGATATGTTCCTTACGTCGTAACTACAATCCCCTTCCCTTTCATGAATGTGACCTTCCGAATTAGACTATTTACCGGATTTGTAATCACATAAGCAACACGACGAGTGCCACATATAGAGCAGGATCTGCTTACCCTTCTGGAGCACCTGAGATCACCCCTAGTTTTTGGTGGGGCTCGTGTTGTTTATTCTTAAGTTTTCTATGTTGTGTCATGTGTACTATTGGTTTTTATGTTTGTCTTTTTCATTTTTAGCCATGACGTTGTCAGTTTGTTTTAGATTTATGAGTTTGACTGTCCCTTTGGTATCTTTCGTCCCTCTTTTATGATGGTATGATGCTTAACCCCTAACGGGAAGGATTGTGCCTGATGTTCATATGATGAAATCATAATCTTACAGTCAGTTTAATTGAAGTCTGGAGCTGGCATGTCAGTTAACTGCTAGCAGTCTGTTGTTATTTATGTATTATTGTCATTTTGTTTTATTTTCTTTGGTTACATCTTCTGACATCAGACTCGGACTTCTCTTGAACTGAATTTTAATGTGCGTATTGTTATGCGTTTACTTTTTTACATTGGGTAGAGGTATAGGGGAGGGTTGAGATCTCGCAAGCATGTTTAACCCCGCCGCATTTTTGGGCCTGTCCCAAGTCAGGAGCCTCTGGTCTGTGTTAGTCTTGTATTATTTTAATTTTAGTTTCTTGTGTATAATTTGGAAATTAGTATGGCGTTCATTATCACTGAACTAGTATATATTTGTTCAGCGGCAATCGGAAATTTCTCGCTACATTGAAGACCTGTTGGTGTCCTCCTGCTGTTGTTTTTTCTATGGTCGGATTGTTGTCTCTTTTCTAATTCTACTGTTGTACATGTTTGATCCGTTCTTGCTTGAGTATTAAAGGCCTGAATTCTTAAATCCAACTGTTCGATTTGTTTTCGATAAATTAAATAGTTTTCTATGCTATGGTATTCGTCCTTTTTCTCTTCACAAAACATATGAAATATTTCAGTCATTGCATTGCCTACTGTTTTATCATTACAGTCATCAAAAATATCAATAAATCTTTGTTCTATATCACCATTTTCCCAATAAAAGGTATATTGGTTTTCATTATTTTTTTTGGTGTCTTCATGTCTTGTTATCTCTTTAACGTCTTCGTTCAGTGTTTTCTGTTCGGGGTCTCTTTAACTTGTTTTCGTTTTGACGTCTTTTTTACTTGTATTTCTCTTGGTGTTTTCATTACTTGTTTTATTCTTGGTACCTTCCCCACTTCTTTTCTTTTTGGTGTCTGCATTACTTGTTTTGTTTTTGGCGTCTGTACGGATTGTTGTCATTTTAGTGCCTTTTTGATTTTTGTCTTTTGCGTCTTCATCATACAAAATGTATATTTCTTTTTTCATCTCTTCGCAAAATTTCTTCTTTTGAGGTCCTTTCGTACATCCTGACAATTCGCGAATATCAGTTGCTAAAAGAAAATGCTTTTGTTCAGTCGAAATTCGTCTATGCTTCTGAACGTTATCATCATTTATAAGCAAACGAATTATGGCCTCTACAATTATTTTGTCAGTTTTACCTTCTACGAAAAGAATTTGAGAAGAAAAAAGTAAATTTTACATTTCTTCAGAATGATCACTTTCACACAACTTATAGTATTTGTTTGGTACTTTGCAGATTGAATTACAGATGATTTCATTCCGAATTGATTTTGACGATACAAACGTTCTTGACATTGCCAATTTGTCGATCAACATAGGATTGTGGGTTATTACCAAGACGGTTTTACCCGAAATACGTCTCAGAATTAGGTCTCGTAATTTTTTAATCATATGAGGATGCATACCATGATCAGGTTCCTCAAAAGTGATTGTTGACTATTCTGTGTGTGACAGAATAAGTGTCAACTGCTTTGCTTCAAGTACACCTTCTGGTGTTTTCAAAAGTGGCTAGACTGGCAAATCTGGAAATTCAGAATTACTGACTAAAATGTTATCCTTAATTTTACTGAATTCAAAGGGATATACAATATGTTCAGAAATTTTGCTTCTTGCTTTCCATTAATCTTTTCAGAATCCAGAAGATGCAATAAAATTTCTTCAATGAATATGAAGTGTAACTCAAAATTTAGTGCTTTGTTGCAAGGAAAAATTACTAATTTGGATATATTTATATTTCAATTGATATCATTTACTTAGATATAGGAAGATGTGGTATGATTGCAAATGAGACAACTCTCCATCCAAAAAAACAATTTAAAAATTAAACAATTTAAGGTCAATGTACGGCCTTCAACACGGCGCCTTGGCTCACATCGAACAACAAGCTATAAAGGGCTCCAAAATTACTAGTGTAAAACCATTCAAACGGGAAAATCAACGGTCTAATCTATATAAAAAACGAGAAACGAGAAACTAGTATAAATTTTATAATCAAACGACAATTACTGTATATCAGATTCCTGACTTAGGACAGGTGCAAACATTTGCAGCGGGATTATAGGTCATAATGGTACCAAACCTTCTCTCTTTTTTTGAAACAGAAGCCTAGCATCACAACATAAAAACACGATAAAATATCAATAAGCAGGCTTAACTCAATAAAAAAACGTAAATTAATACACTATAAACGAATAAATTTGATCTGCGATATCAGAATGCCTCTGTTCTTTGACATCCCCCCCCTGTTTGATCAACTTTCTACTCAGACACTGATGACGTTTTACAAAGTCTGAGAAGGAGCTGCAATCTCTTGAATATCGAATAAGTTGGGAAATATATATCCCATATGCAGGTGAATTTGTTATATTGCTTATTTGATGTTGTGCTATTACACAAATGTATCAGGTTAGGTTTATGGTAAGGCGCCCTCAAACAGGTTGAACCACACCCCCTTTATTTTGGCCAGTTCTTAGTCTGGAAGCTTTAATCTAGTGTGGTTGTCGTTTTTGGTTGTATACGGAACGCATGAAAGTTAATAAATAAACTCCCTGTATTTGGCAAAACCTTTCAATTTTTTATATTCTCATTGATATTCAACTTCACACTTTATTTAAAAAAAGAAATTATTCGAGTGTCACTTGTGAGTCTTTTGTAGACAAAACGTGTGTTTGGCCTGAAAAAAATGTTGTTCTTACTATCTATGATGAGTTTATTACCCTGATAAGTTGCTATGAAAATGTATGATGCTTATATCAGGGCAAAGGCTTTATTATAATGTTACAATGTAACTATATAAATACCTTTATCATATACCTAAACTACATAACATAGGATTTTTACCGTTAAAAAAAAGCATAAAATTGACGTAAATTCCATATTTGTTCGAGTTGGTGCTTAGCGGGCTGATATCATTAGTTATCAAAGGTACCAGGATTATAATTTAGTACGCTAGACTCACATGCTTCAAATATTATCACATGCTTTTCCTTAAAGTTATCGCATGGCATTCCGGTGATACGCGGCAAATTCCGGATACTACCCATCAATGGTTCTTTTCAGTGAAAAACATTACAAAGTAGGGTACGAAACAACTGTTTGGATACAGGAAAGTATATTATGTAAAAATCAATAAAAAAACTAACTAACAAATAAACAAACCAACAAACAATTAAACGAAAAAACAAATATAAACGCATTTTAAAACATTTCTAACATATTGTAGAAAGATACTTTAAAATGATGACTTTTCCAACAAGTATTCATTATGTATATTGTTGAATTATTTTTTTAATCGTTTTTAAAAGAATTGATCATACTTTTGTTTTTCTTCTCTGTTGATGCATTTGATAAAAGATTTCATTTTGAATGTACTACCTTTTGGGTCCGACGTCTGAAAACGTTACACTCTTTGAACATCTATTTTTCTATTTCTATTTATATATTAATCTGTTCTTTTTCGCCACTATTAAAGCATATAAAAAAGATCATAGCATGTCATTTTTCATATCGCATATATAATGATCGAGCTCTCGGTCAATATCAGCCCTCGAGCCATGCGACTCCTGGCTGATATTGAACCTAGGGCTGATAAAACATGCGAAAATAGAAATACCAAGCGATAATTTGATATTATTAGTAACTGTTCATATTGCCGATGCCGCCATTGCCGTCAGCACAAATCTTAAATCTCGCCAAAGCGATGTTCGTCACTTGCATAACAAAAATGATTAAAACAAATTTCATAAAAATTCAGATGAAAAACTAACGGAATAAAAGATGAATTCTTTAATCTATAGTCATGATGTTGAATTCTTGTGTCTGGCCTGTATGACTGTCTATAGCATCATCGTTCGAAGAATTGCTTGATGTACTCAGTTCTTTAATGTCAACACACTGTGTAGATTGTTTGGAAGATGTAGCAAACTCGTGCATTTCTGTTTGGCTGAGTTTTCTTTTTCTTCTTTTTTCACTTGGTTTTGATTGTAAAAAGGCAATGAAGTCTTCAACCTCTTTTGATTTGTGTATCATTTCACTTGCAATTATTTCGATATCCTCAGAATCGGCATCAGGAATTTTCTTCTTCAATCGATTTTTAATGACTTCTTTCGAGTGTTTCATCTTTTTGTATGTTTCGTTCTTATTTTTTTTTATTTTTTCTATTTCTATTGACGAACTGGTATTGAACTGTTCTTCTAGACTTTTACATGTAATGGCCAAAATTCTTTCGTCTAAATCTTTAATTTCTTTTCGATATTGTAAATAGTCGATTATACTATTATACTTCTCGTCTCTTTCTTGTAAATCCATACGAAATATTTTGATAACTGCATTCATTACCGAACCATTCTGGCAGTTATCTAGAACATCAATAAATCGTTGTTCAAGATCCCCATTTTTTCAGAAAAAAATACATTCTGCCGTGCAATCATCTTTGTCTTCATCAGCTACACATGAACCCTCTTTGACATCGCTATCAAACAAAAAGTATATTTCTTTTTTCTTTTTGTTGCAAAATTTCATCATATTGTTGCCGTTACCCGAACCTGACAATTCGCGAATATCAGTTGCAAGAAGAAAATGTTTTTGTTTCAGCGAGATCTTTTTGTCTCCATAAATTTTGTCATCGTGAATTAGCAGACGAAATATAGCTTCTACAATTAATTTGTCAGTTTTACCTTCTACAAAAAGAATTCTGGACGAAAAATGGAGGTTAATCATTTCTTGGATTTGAACTGGTTTACACAAATTAAAGTATTCTTTTGGTACTTTGCAGATTGAATGACAAATGGTTTCATTCAGAATGGATTTTGATGATACAAATGTTCTTGACATAGCCCATCTATCAATCAAGGATGGATTGTGGGTAATTATCAGAACAGTTTTTCCAGTAATTCGTCTCAAAATTAGATCACGCATTTTCTTGATCATGTGAGGATGCATACCTCGATCGGGTTCTTCAATAGTTATTGTTGACAATTCTGTATGTGCAAGTACAAGTGTTAACTGCTTTCCTTCAAGAATTCCTTCTGGTGTTTTTAAAAGTCGCTTTGGGGATAGGTCTTTCCTTTCAGTGTTGCTCACCTCAATATTTCCATTACGTTTAATAAATTCATAAGGATGTACGAGTTGATCATGAAAGACTTGCTCTTGTGTTTTGTCAACTAAGTCATTATCCAAAAGATTTGATAAAATTTCTGCGCGATGATCAGCATTTTCATAGTTTTTGTCTCTGCTTTTATGTTGGTTCAACGTACTTTTGGTCCACTGAAGAGGACCAATTGATCGCATTGGCAATATACCAACATAGCCTTCTTCTAGCAAAAGATAAAGGGAATTCATGATAGCTTCATCAGAAGTACCAGGAGTAGTAGATTCAAAGTCGTTCTCAACAATTTTGAAAAAATGATGCATTACTTTTTTGGTTCCAGAAGTCTTTTATAGCCAATGTGTCCGGTGCTATTCGCCTGCAGCCTTTGGTGTTATCTTCGAGTTGTTTTGTAGAACACCCATAGGACCCGATAAATTTTTGGGCAAATGTCTGAGTAGAACCTGTACTTGATATTGAACATATAACCTTATAACAGTCATAATCATTTGCCTGGCCCTTTGCTATATTTTCGGGCTGAAATCTTTGACATTCGATGAAAATACATGCGAGGATATCCTTCGGGTGTTCTTCCTTAGAGAGCTTCAGTTTTTCTATCGGAGGATATTGCTCTGGTACGGTGAAATGGCAAACAGCATATGCTAATTCATTTTCGTTTAATACGGAAGATGTTGTTGTATTTATTTTGTTGGAATAACAACGGCGAATTAATTCAAATAAAGCTGTTTTTCCAGTCGAATTGCCTCCAATCAAAAAATGTGCACCTTCTTCAAAGATCAGTCTCTGTTCTTCATGAAAATGGACAAAATTGTGCATTGCAATAGATCGTATCATTGCTTGAAAGTCCTTCCCTACGCTGAAAATAAAAACAGTATATCTTATTTAGTGTATTTCATATTCATTTTCCTTTAGTTATAAGTAATTGCATTTGAGAATCGTTACAGTGATACTTATAATTTGTTTAGCAAAGTTTGGTGAGCATTATTAACATACAATATAGTAGGTAAATATTTAAATATTTATTTCCTGAATCTAAATTTTACATTGTTACAATTTATCTAAATCGTAAACTTAAATAGTACGAATACACCGGCGTAAAGGTGGCATTTTATATAAAAGATATTTTTTGTTTGAACATATTATAAGATTATTTTTTAAAAGTATCGCCGAGTTAAATCATCTTTTTTTCAAAGAATCAAACACCTGCTGAGTCATTTTTATAATTGGGAAGTTAAACTTCAATTCTAATATGACGAACTATCATCGTCAACCAGTATAATCATACTTTGTAAAACTTGTTTCCCAATCCATTATAAATAAATATGTTTAAATTAACCAGCATAATCACAATATATCTACCTTAATTTTAGCGCAAACGCAGTAATACTCAAAAACGTTTGTTACGTGTTACGACCAACTGCCAGATATTCTCAATTTTCGACATAAAAATACCTAGTTTACTAAGGCCAAGATTAAGATACCATATATGTATCTCTATTTTACAGCAATATCAGCCCTCGAGCCATGCGACTCTTGGCTGATATTGAACCTAGGGCTGATAATACATGCGAAATTAAAAATGTCATGCAATAATTTGATATTATTAGTAACTGTTCATACTGCCGATGCCGCCATTGCCGTCAGCAGAAATCTTTAATCTCACCAAAGCGATGTTCGTCACTTGCATTCATGACAAAAATGATTAAAACTAATTTCATAAAAAATCAAACGAAAAACTAACGGAATATGAGATGAATTCTTTAATTTAAAGTCATGATGTTGAACTCTTGTGTCTGGCCTGTATGACTGCCTATAGCATCATCGTTCGAAGAATTGCTTGATGTATTCAGTTCTTCAGTATCAACACACTGCGAAGATTGTTTGGAAGATCTAGCAAACTCGTGAATTTCTGTTTGGCTGAGTTTTCTTTTTCTGCTTTTTTCCTTTGGTTTTGATTGTAAAAAGGCAATGAAGTCTTGAACCTCTTTTGATTTGTGTATCATTTCACTTGCAATTATTTCGATATCCTCAGAATCGGCATCAGGAATTTTCTTCTTCAATCGATTTTTTATGACTTCTTTCGAGTGTCTCATCTTTTTGTGTATTTCGTTCTTATTTTTTTTTATTTTTTCTATTTCTATTGACGAACTGGTTTTGCATTTATCTTTTAGACTTTCACATGTAATGGCCAAAATTCTTTCGTCTAAATCTTTAATTTCTTTTCGATATTGTAAATAGTTGATTATACTATTATACTTCTCGTCTCTTTCTTGTAAATCCATACGAAATATTTTGATAACTGCATCCATTACCGAACTATCCTGGCAGTCATCTAGAATATCAATAAATCGTTGTTCAAGATCCCCATTTTTCCAGAAAAAAATACATTCTGCCGTGCAATCATCTTTGTCTTCATCAGCTACACATGAACCCTCTTTGACATCGCTATCAAACAAAATATATATTTCTTTTTTCATTTTTAGTCCACTGCAGAGGACCGATTGATCGCATTGAAAATATACCTACATAGCCTTTTTCTAGCCAATCATAAAGCGCATTCATGATTCTCAGGGCCCCGTCAGTAGAACCGGAATTGGTAGATTCAAAGTTGAACGCAATAATTTTATAGAAATAATGTATACTTTTTTTGGTGCCATTAACCGTTACGTCTTCTATAGCAGATTTGTCCATTGATATTCCTTTGCAACCTTTGGTGTTATCGTCGAGTTGTTTTGTATAACACCCATAGGATCCGATAAATTTTTGTACAAAGGTCTGAATAGAACCTGTACTAGATATTGAACATATAACCTTATAACAGTCATAACCATTTGCCTTGCCCTTTGCTATATTTTCGGGCTGACATTCTTGACTTTTGATAAAAATGCATGCGAGGATATCCTTCGAGTGTTCTTCTTTAGAGAGCTTCAGTTTTTCTATCGGAGGATACTGCTCTGGAACGGTGAAATGACAAACAGCATATGCTAATTCATTTTCATTTAATACGGAAGATGTTGATGTATTTATTTTGTTGGAATAACAGCGGCGAATTAATTCAAATAAAGCTGTTTTTCCAGTCGAATTACCTCCAATCAAAAAGTTTGCACCTTCTTCAAAAACAAGTCTCTATTCTTCATGAAAATGCACAAAATTGTGCATTGCAATAGATCGTATCATTGCTTAACAGTCTTTTCCTACGCTGAAAACAAAACAGTATATCTTAGTTCGTGCATTTTATATTTAGTAATAAGAATATACATTTGAGAATTCTTACAATGATACTTATATTTTTTTTTAGCAATGTGTGGCAAGCATCATAAATATGCAATATAGAAATACTTTATTTCTTTTAACTTATACACTTGTGCTGTCGCTCATTTTCAGTTTAAAATTTATTTAAATCTCAAACCTGAAAAAAAAATAATACGCAGACGTGCATATTGTAAAGGGGGTATTTCATATTAAAAGATTTTTTTTGTTTGAATATATATATGATTTAAGAAATGTATATCCCGGTTAAACCATATTTTTTTAAATGACGCCCATATCCATCGAGTCAATTTATAATAGGGACATTTAATTTTTCAAATGAAACAATTAAGGGATTTTTCCTCATCTGCACTCCTGTACCGAAAGATCCTATACCCGAATGTATAAAACATCCAGGACGTCAAAAATCATCATAATAGTGATAACTCTCTTTATCATATGTTTAGTGGTAAATAAAGTAGTTTTGCATATTTGATAAATAGCCTGCTGTTTCATCCATATCGCGCAAATTTGATGCGCACCCTTTATCGCATACCCTTTATCACACCCCTTCTTTTTTTTTTTTTTACATAAAGTCAGTTTTGGTTATTTTTGTTGAGAAAAATGTTCCTCAATTTTTTGAATGACGTCATTGTTTGGTATGTTACGTCATCAACGTCAAGTTTTTATATGGGATGTGACGTCACGAACGTCAAGTTTTTATATTACATGTGACGTCACGAACGTCAAGTTTTCATATTTTTTGGCACACTAAATGCAAATATTAAAAATACAAAACACACAAATAAATACAATAATAAACAAAATATTTTTAAAACAACAGCACGAAAATTAAAAGGTAACCCAGGTGCTTCGGATTAGTAATTGATCAGTTCATTTAAGGCCTTTGAAACAAGACAAAACAGTAGAACTTAAGGTAATCCGTATCACATGCCGTATCACCCTCCACCAATATCATTTTTTGCAATGTCTTATTCTCTATATATAAACACATTAAAAGCATTCACATAGTTACTATTGTTTATGGGTATTTAAAATTATAATTAAGTAAGCCAGACGCGCGTTTCGGCTGCATACTACTCATCAGCGACGCTCATATCAAAATATTTATAAAGCCAAAACAAGTTGAAGAGCATTGAGGATCCAAAGTTCCAAAAAGTTGTGCCAAATACGGCTAAGGTAATATATGCCTGGGATAAAAAAATATTTTTTCGAAAATTCAAAGTTTTGTAAACAGGAAGTTTATTAAAAAAAAAATTGACCACATCTTTGATATTCATGTCAACACTTAATCACGTAAGTGTTGACTACTGGGCTGGTGATACCTATTTCATTTTCAGAAAATTGAATATATGATGAGTAAGAATAGAAAGATAGAAAGACAAGTATTTTAAAATATCATTTGAAAACCTATTTCAACACGAGGAAACCGGATGACAATCGTCGGCTTGTCGGACAGTGCTTATGATTTGGATTTCAGTTTCCGTGCATTCATAAGGATGAAATGAGGATGACAATATTTTTTCACTTTTAAATGATGGAGAGATGTATCAAAACATTACAAATTATAACATAAGACCATTCCAAAAAGACAAAAGCAGATGCTCATTACCTCACCAGAGACAAAACCGAAATAGAATTGATAATTTATTTGGCGTTTGTCTGACAGTCATTAGATTTCATTCTCATGTTTAGTAACCCTTTATTTTAAACAAATATATAATAAATATGTTACAATTAAAACATGTACGATAATGCAGGTAAACCACGAATGAAAGGGTAATGTTACTATCTTCAAGTATGCACAATCAATATTGATAAAAATATATAAAAATGGAAACCAAAAACAGCTATAAAAGAGGGACGAAAGATAAAAGAGGGACAGTCAAACTCATAAATGGAAAATAAACTGACAGCATCTTGCTAAAAATGAAATAGGCAAGCAGACAACCAATAGAACACATGACACAACATAGAAAACTAAATAATAAGCAACACGAACCCCACCAAAACCTAGGGGTTATCTCAGGTGCTCCAGAAGGGTAAGCAGATCCTGCTCCAAATGTGGCACCCGTCGTTTTGCTTATAGTTTAAACTTATTTATTTATAGTGGATTGGGAAACAAGTTTTGCAACTTATATTAATCCCTTTCCACTTTGCGGGTGCAAGTGCTGCCTTGTATCGGCATTATCCTATTCTTTTTCGAAATCTACAAGGGTGTCTTTAACGTGCAACAGATATGGCTATCTCTTAACACGGGTCAGCCATTTATCGTCCCCTTCCGACGGACTATCATCGTTTCCATACCCGCAAATGATGTCAAGGGAGAGCCGAAAATCGAGTTCCTGAAATTTTCATCCCGAACGGGAATCGAACCAGGAACATTTGTGTTAGTAGTCCGATGTACTAACCACTACACCACGGCTCTCTATCGTTTTGCTTATGTTATAACAAATCCGGTAAATAGTCTTATTCGTTAGGTCACATTCATGAAAGGGAAAGGAATTGTGATTACATATCCGATATCATTTGTGAAATGGTTATTCCATAACGGTCAACCAACTCGTGATGGCGACCGTAAAATAAACGAAGGGATGATTTGAACTTCGCCATTTGGAACTCTTGGTTTAAAAGCTTCCTAGTGAGCAGCAACCTTCTATCAAGAAAATCATGATAGCAAATGCAAGAACGGGAATATCGTATAAATTGGGAGATATATTCCCCGTATGCCGATGCTGTTGGAATGTTGCTACATCATCTCTTATGTCGTAAAGTTTAGTTTTCAACCAACCCTGCTTTACAATTTCTAGATATAGGTCAAGATATGAGGCCGACTTAACTGTAGCTGTTGTATCCTTTATCTGAAATTCGATGGGAAAGATGCGATTAACATAGTCACCAAATTTTGAATTATTTAGTGACAGAACGTCATCTTTATAGCGGAAAGTAGAGTTAAAAGATATAGCTAACTTTTATCTTTCTTTATAAGAAATCACTGTATGAAGTCAGCCTCATAATGAGAAAGAAACAAGTCGGCAAGGGGTACAATTGGTTCCCATTGGTATCCTATAAATGATGACCAAAAACAACAATATTTTTAATACCAATTTGGCCAATAGATCCTATTATAACGGGCGTAACGATAGCCATAAATAAAGTGATAATTTTGTTTTTCAAATCGTATTGTAACAAATGTGAACTTATTCAATAATCATTTTCATATAAACAAATAATAAAACCTCGGAATGCCCCGTCAATATATATATATATATATATATTTAGAACACGTATTTAGGTAACGTAATAGTGTTATCTTCAACAGTATCATCGTCAGTGCATGTAAAGTGCGGATCCTCAAATATCATTTTGTCTGTATATGCCATCAATTTCTGATGTAGAATAATGAATAAATAGACGAATTTTTTTTGGATTTTGGAGAAAATAAAGAAAATGAGTTAAAATGTACATGTTTAGAAATGAATAATACTAGTAAGACAATGTAAGAGATGCCAGCGGGGTTTAATCGCGCCTGAAGGCATCCAGTTGTTAAATATGTACCGAAATAGGTGAGTACTGTAAATTCAGAAATTAATGCGAGGTTTTTATTATTAGGAAAAATGCGACTGAGTTGTAAACGCAATAATTTAAACTCACATTTTGAAATAATTTATATGAATTAAACGGGATGTTTCTCAAAATCGTGAAAATTAAAATCGCATTTTAAGTCTTAAATGACAAAATCACAAAAATAAATGCACGCAATAATTTCTGAATTTAGGACATTTCACGAACGAATCGTGCAGGTGATTTAAAACTAGCAGGTAAGATGTTGTTGCAGAAAAATATTCATTTCAACACAATTATTAAAGTTGCATAACATAGAATATCTTTTGTCATTCCGTTTCTTCATATTGAACTAAATTCCACTTTGATGCTTTCCTTATGCGAGTCATTTTTACTGTCGAATAATGATACTATACTTTCATTTTCACTGAAGAGCGATTCATTAGTATTGTATATGCGGTGCATTTTCACTGTATAAATTTTAATCTTTTTTTTATCTATTAGTCTTAAATTAGCCGACTTGCTCAAACAATAGATACAGAAAGAGACGGATTTGATCAAGTTTAACTTGCGGACGAAATTTTGATTTAACACTCTATTAAATTCGATAGAAATAACATTTATTACAAATGTATTCCATTTAATTTCTTATAAATCGTAGGAATCTTTATTCTTGGTTTTATTTATCCATTTCCATGACACTTCATGCCACATCCCGTTTGAAAGGTTTGACAGTGGGACCCTTTAAAACTAGCTGTTCGGTGTGAGCCAAGACTCCGTGTTGAAGACCGTATTTTGACCTATAATGGTCTACTTTTATCAATTATGACTCGAATGGAGAGTTGTCTTATAATATAAATAACACATAGATGAGAGGGTGACAGAGCAGATTGTTACCCCGAGAAATCATGCTTTTTTTTAGGGGTACCAATCTGCTCTATCATTCTCTTAGCTATGTGTGATTTAGTTTATTATACTGAATGTCCTGTCATTATAGTTTTACAGATTAATTTTATTTTAAAAGTTGTTTCTTTGACGTCATGTACATAACAAAGTTGCGGGTATTAGACAAAAAAAGTTAAGCAAGATGTTTAGTTTTTTTATTTTGACTGTCAAATAATAAAATCTGAGCCAAAACGTAAATCAATTCATTGTCCTTTAAACTATCGATTTTTGATTGTTCTAGACGAGAGGAATTGTCACCCTCTCAGCCATGAGTTAGAGTAAATTGACATCCTCGTATCAGCCTATCAAAATATGGCATTTTAACGTGAAGTATAATAATGTCACATATGACATCTTTTTATATCTATCTAAGGCTCAAACCGAACCGGGATGGGATTAAAAGGGATAAAAAAAGAACACAATTTTGCCTAACCGGTTACTCGGATAGTCGTTCGACCGACTAACCGGTCAACAGTTAGTTTCAGTCCATGTTTGAGAGCCTTACCTATAGTACACTACAAATGTTCGTTTTCATAATACGATGAATTAAAAAGAAATAGAGAAATGGGGAATATGTCAAAGAGACAACAACCCAACCAAAGAGCAGATAACAGCCGAAGGCCACCTATTAGTCTTCAATGACTTTCTTTTGCATTATACAGTTATACGGATATAAGGATTTTCTGTGATGAATACTGGCGAAGCTTGGTTTCAGTAATTATCCAATATCACCGTACAAACTATGGCGTTTGTAATACCTTTATCTTTATATTGAAATTGTTTTTTGAAAAACCTTCCTGATCTCGAATTTAAATTATTCTTTCTCTTTCTCTTGATGTCTCAGAAAATAACGCGGGATGTTTCAATTTGAAATTGTTAAGCTAGTTGCATCAAGTAGATATTAATTACATTCACCTTAACTTTAGTACAACTTTTTGAGTTGACATTTCGTTTAATGTATGACAAAGCCTTGCACATTCAGATGTAGGTCTACGCTATATAAGTTCAAAAATATAATTATGTAGTAAATCCTAAAACTTAATCGGATTACTGATTTAAAGTAACTGTTTAAAAAAATATGTATATACTCGAGATCTTGCCCCGATGCCATGCAAGGACACTCAGTAAAGCATTAAGCTGGCATTATGGTTCAAGTTTAAAAAGAAGCATTATCATTTAAGTGTAACAAGATTTTTTTTTATTTAATTCAGAGTTAAGGTACTGTGTGTAAACTGCTCTATCTGAATGATTTAACTTATATTGCTGTATAATGTTCCTGAATTCATATTGGTCTATGCATCCTTAAAAAATCACTTTTTACAATACGCCATTTATTAGTTTTGTTTCTTATGAATTCTACATTGTAATATTCCGTCAGTTCTTTAACATCTACCTCTAAAAAAAAAAGTATAATCCGTCGAATAAGTAATAATAATAACGACTTATACATTAATGAAATCATAATCTTTCATTCAGTTTAATTGAAGTCTGGAGCTGGCATGTCAGTTAAATGCTAGTAGTCTGTTGTTATTTATGTATTATTGTCATTTTGTTTATTTTATTTGGTTACATCTTCTGACATTAGACTCGGGCTTGAACTGAATTTTAATGTGCTTATTGTTATGTATTTACTTTTCTACATTGGCTAGAGGTATAGGAGGAGGGTTGAGATCTCACAAACATGTTTAACCCTGTCGCATTTTTGCGCCTGTCCCAAGTCAGGAGCCTCTGACCTTTGTTAGTCTTGCATTATTTTAATTTTAGTTTCTTGTGTACAATTTGGAAATTAGTGTGGCGTTCATTATCAGTTAACTAGTATAGATTTGTTTAGGAGCTAGTTGAAGGACGCCACCGGGTGCGGGAATTTCTCGCCACATTGAAGACCTGTTGGTGACCTTCTGCTGTTGTTTTTTCCACGGTCGGGTTGTTGTTGTTGTTATGGAACAATAAACGTAATTGTCGTGACTGCATTGAAATATCTTTATAACACCGAGTGTAGAGAACTAGAAGATAATCTTTCAATCAGTTTTTACTAAGGTTGGAGCTGGCATGTCAGTACGTCACTGCTAGTAGGTTATATATGTTGATCATTGTCATTTTTTTAGTTACTTCTGTAACCTTTTCGAAAATCCGACTCGGATTTCGTAAAAGGCAGTTTTACTGTGCGTATTATCGCATGTTTGTCCCCGTTGCATTTTTTGCTCCTGTCCCAAGTCAGGAACATCTGGCCTTTGTTTATCTTTTTTTTTTGTTCATTCATATTTTTTGGAGTTTAGTGTGACGTTCATTATAACTGAACTAGTACACATTTTTGTTAAGGGACCAGCTGAAGCCCGTCTCCGTGTGCGAGATTTCTCGCTGTGTTGAATACCTATTACTTGCCTTTTATTGTTTCAGCTCTTTGGTAGGGTTGTTTTCTCTTTGACATATTCCCCGTTTCCATTCTGAATTTCAGAAAATCGTAAAAACGTTTATAATATAGTTATAGGTCAATATATATAAACATGAACATATCTCAAACCATGTAAATGATTACTATTGTATAGGATATTTTAAAACTTTTATTCTATTCAAACAAAATCATAAAAAGTCAACTCATCAAGTTGATCATCTCAAAAAATAATATTATTGCATTGATTGTAAAATCCATTTTCAAATTGACAGCCTATATCAAGTTCAGTACATTAAATATGATAAAGTAAGGATGAAAATACGTAGCGACGAAAAGAGATATATCAAAAACAAGTCATCCTAAATTACAATTGCAAATCGATTCAAAAATAAGTAAAGCGAATATCCCACAAATTTCAACAACCGATAACCGATATAAGTACTTATGTGTACATCTGGTAGTACTAGTTTTTCAGTTTGTTTCCTATTCATGTTCATGCTATGTTTTCTTTTAATTTAAACACTTTTTTAAAAAAAGTTTGGACAAACTGTATGAGAATGAAGTAACGACTAAGCTAAAACGAAATGTTTCTGTTTTCTATGATGAGTTTATTTCTACCTGTTCATTGAATAGTTTTGAATCAAATAAGGAGATAATGAACTGTAGGTACCAGCAACGAGCAAAGAGAATCATACAAAACAATACATATTGGATTTACTTCTAAGGTAAAAAGATGGCCGACCCTTATATTCTTAAATTAATCAATATTCACTCTGTTTGTTCGGCATTTGCTGTCTAATGATAATTTCTTACCTGTCAAATAATATGTCATTTAAATGAAGAAATAACGGGTGTAGTTCTGTAAGTGTAACAATAGTGGTGTGTTTCCTGTATCACCCGCAGCAGGTTTTTTGTTGTCTACCTTTCGTTTTTCAATGACGAAATCATTTTTATAATTATATTTCTTTTCAAAGAAATGATCAATAGATTTGTTGCATCCGCATTGTTACTAAAATCAATTTCATCATAACATATTGATTGTAAATACAATACACAAACTAACGGCCGATAACAGTGCATTGGAAAGGATGAATTAAGGATGAAAATAATCATTTTAAAAATGTTTGTCACAGCTGCATTGCAATCTATATTACTTTATAAGGATAGATATGTATTAAAGCATTTTGAATTAAAATTAAAAACTATTCACAGATGACAAAATCGGATTCCATAAAACTACTATATATTACACTAACGACAATTCCTTTGGTGTTTGTCTGACAATCTTTAGTTTCCATTTTCATGTTGCGTATATCTTTATTTTAAACAAAAATAATTGTTTTTGACAAACTGTACGAACATGTAATAAAGGGCTTACGTAAATGAAATGTCTCTTTCTTTAAAATTGAGAATGGAAATGGGGAATGTGTCAAAGAGACATCAACCCGACCAAATAAAAAAACAACAGCAGAAGGTCACCAACAGGTCTTCAATGTAGCGAGAAATTCCCGCACCCGGAGGCGTCCTTCAGCTGGCCCCTAAACAAATATATACTAGTTCAGTGATAATGAACGCCATACTAATTTACAAATTGTACACAAGAAACTAAAATTAAAATAATACAAGACTAGCAAAGGCCAGAGGCTCCTGACTTGGGACAGGCGCAAAAATGCGGCGGGGTTAAACATGTTTGTGAGATCTCAACCCTCCCCCTATACCTCTAACCAATGTAAAAAAGTAAACGCATAACAATACGCACATTGAAATTCAGTTCAAGAGAATTCCGAGTCTGATGTCAGAAGATGTAACCAAAGAAAATAAACAAAATGACAATAATACATAAATAACAACAGGCTACTAGCAGTTAACTGACATGCCAGCTCCAGACTTCAATTAAACTGAATGAAAGATTATGATTTCATCATATGAACATCAGGCACAATCCTTCCCGTTAGGGGTTAAGTATCATACCATCATAACATATATGAGAAGAACATAACCCGTGTCATGCCAACAACTGTTTTTAGAATAAATGTGTTTAGTTATGCATGAAACAATATTGGTAAAAGTCGAAGATAACGAACTGTGGATATCAGAAAACAGAGTCAACATAGATATTCGTTTTCCTTCTCGGGCTAAGTAATGACCGACCCATTTATCCTTTTCAAGATATCAATATTCAGACATTTGATTCGTATTCGCTGAGTTTTGATAATTTCTTAGCTGTCGAATTATTTATCATATTGATGACAGTAACACGTTGTGGTCCTGTAACTAGCACTGCTGGCAGTTATCCTGTTGTATCTGAGAGGTCGATGTATTTAACGAATCAATTACATTGATTTGTAAAAGCTACACCACAATAAATAGTATGGCATTGATTACTGACACGTCGACTGCAAATGCAAAACACAAACTAATTCCCTAAATTATGTTCAGTGCATTAAATCAGATAAGAAACAGATTTAAGATATTCTATATTTAATTGAGAAAGAGAAAGAATATATATTTAACACATTCTTTCTATTGTACAAATTTTAACATGAAGAAAGTGTATGTCCCTTAAAACGAAAGGGGGTTACCGAAATACAATTGACATTACTTTTTGTGTTTGTCTGACAGGCCTGACTTATGAAAAATTTCGGGTCGTTTGCCTTAATTTTTATTCTTTAGATAGAAAGGATCATACTTAAAGTAAATAAAGGCAATAGTAGTATACCGTTGTGTCTACCCAAACACGAATAAGCATATTAAAGCAGTATAACTCAAACGACAAGATAGTACATTGTGTATACCAGCAATGAGCATAGAGGAACGGGGACACATTAAAGATAGTGTCTCCTTCTCATGTTGAATGATGGTCGACCTCTAATATTTTTCAATTTATTAATATTCACTATACAAACTATTCAATTTGACAATGTCTTACCTGTAATTAATTTATTATACAGATGACAGTAAAACAGAAGTGGTTCTGTAACTTTTCCTTTACTCTCAAGTTTCATTTTCCTTGTTTAATGTGTGTTATTGTTTATCAAATCTCATGTTTCTTATGAGTATGATGTAATGTGTTTATCTGTATCTGTAAGTGTTGATTTCCCGTTAAAATCAACTGTCTTTTAAAAAAAATACTATATAGCACTTCACAGGATTTGAAACTATTTAGATTTTTTTTATAAATAAAAATATATCATTTTATATTTAATGAAAACAATACTTCTTTATACTGATCGATTTTTCGAAGAATTATTTTATATAAAGGACATTGATCTTATATACATTTTTTAAATACGTCTACTTTATAAGTTGAATCAAATTAAAGCTGCAAGCTCCAGCACGTAATAAAGATTTTGTAAACATAAACAAAGTTTGATTACGAAATGAGTTTAAGAAAAATATACGATTAAAGACGAAATTAATTCATCGAATGGAATTATGTTTGTTGTCAATTTGCCTTGAATAATTATATATAACAAGATTTGCCTGTGTTATAAAAGGAAAGGGAGAAAAATGGCACCAAAACAAACAACGAAACTATTAGAGAAAATTAAGCTCTAAAAATAAAGAATAGAAAAATGAATGCATAACAGTATGGAGAATAAGAGTGGAAAAAGGGAATTAGGTAATAACAATACTGCATAAAAAAATGAAAAATATACAGAATAAAGAAATCAAATAACTACAGATACATTTAATAGTAAGTTAGTTTTAATGCGAATTTACAGAGTAAGTGTTATATAAAGATGATGAAAAGGGTAAAAAAAATATGCACATACTTAAATACCACGATCAACATGATTAATTCATTGTGAAAACATAGAAGGGTTTAACCCGATGTTTGCAGTTCAACTTATTTAAACATCTATTAAAACAAATATGTATCAACAATGTCAGTTGAGCTAATTCTTATTTTTACAAAGTTTAAATCTGTTAAATAATTATATTCTTCATTTGCAAAAAAATAAAAAAAATTTGGTCATTGCAAATAGATATAGACAAAAAACACATTATATTAATGAAAATTTGATACATAGAATCGTTTATTTTATAGCTTGAACTTGTGTCTACTTTTGCATGTTTCGGTTTTAGTTTGTTTGTGCATCGCTATATGGGAATGTATAATATTTAGAATCATGAACGGACAGGTTATAAAACATCTTTCTTAATTATTAACATCAAGTGCTACAGCCATCAAAGCCGGGATATAAACTAATTGTATAACTACTTACTCCAGAGGCTTGGATAAGATTTCGATACTGAAAAATTCGAAAGATCTGTTAGAGTACATAAAGTTTTAGTTTCTTTGCTATTGTAATAATATTAAATCTTTTGATTATTCTACCATTTACACAAGTATTCCCCATTTTAAGATAAAGACAAATTGAAGGAATTGGTCCTGGTTCGCTCAACATAAAACCAGTGTACTTTCTTGAAGACCGAATATTCTCTTTGTTCACATGGATATATATTTAATAAACCAGCTTTTTAGGAAGAATGCAAAGAAGCTTTCATTATCCTTTAACTTCACGTATTACTACACAGATGGTGTCGTCGGACTAAATAATTAATAGCATGGCGACTATATTGTACACATCATTCATTTAAAGTTTATAGTACATCTCTTATCTTGACTTACATCCAAAGATAACCAGTGAAGGTCGGTTGAGAAAAATACTTTACAACAAAATATGTTATGACTTAAGCTTCCCAATTGTGAACTTTATTTTGCTGAGTTGAAATTAATTAACATTCAAAAAGGGGCTGTTTATGGAGAATACACCTCCCAGTTGATACGAGTTTCAAGAGCTAGCATTTCCTTAATAAAAGGTTGCTGCTGCTTACAAGGATGCTAATGAACCAAGATTTTCAAGTGAAGTAAAATTTAACCACTCATCATCGAATTTGTTCTTGCATGAGTAAAAGCACAGGTGTCACATGTGGAGCTGTATTTTCTTACCGTTCCATAGCACTTAAGATCATGCCGGTTTATGATGGATGTTAGTGTAGATCAGCTTTTAGTTTTTTTGTTCGTCTTTTCATCTCTTTTTTCATTGTTTTTTTGCATGTCATTTTGTTTTCGACTTATGAGTTTGAATGTCCATTTGTTAACTCTAAAATTGAGAATGGAAATGGGGAATGTGTCAAAAGACAACAACCCGATCATAGAGCAGACAACAGCAGAAGGTCATCAACAGGTCTTCAATGTATCGAGAAACTCCTTTATGGTTGGCAATCCCCGTCCCTAATATTCCAATCAAATGTTGTAGAGCTTCAGATCGTCATTTAGGCGTAGGACAATATAGGGTTTAGATATTCCAAAATCACTCATAGGAAAAATGTATTTTGTATCATACAAATCAAACGTAATAGTCCATCCCAGTTAAACAAATATGGTACGCTGCAAGAAGAGTAGTCGTTAAATGAATTGTCAAAACGTTCAGAAGTACTAGTAAGTAATTAATATGTTGGTTCTGAATAAGGATGATTCTGTGTACCTTATGTTGTATGGTTTTTTTGTGTTTTATAAAGTCATTTCCCATTATTCAGTTGTAAGTTGGTATGTGTTCTCCATGTGTGTGCAAGGGCTGAAGTATAGTATACGTTTGAATAAATCTGGCTAAATTATTCTTTGTTTTGGCATATTCCTTCTCTGCAAAATTTCTACGCATTTTTACAGCACTGAAGTTGACGTTTAATTTAAAATGTACCTTAAGGTTGATGCTTTCTCTTCAAACAGGAAATACTGTACTACTTAAACCTTTATAAATCGCTTCCTATTTCTAAGGTCTTTTCTTATCATGTGAATTAGTTGCTCTTTGTCCAAACATTTCCTTTGTTTGCTATTTAAGTCTTGAGATTTTTTGGATATATATTTAGATTCTTGATCATAAAAGTAAATCGACAAAAACTTTTTGACCATTCTCTCCAAAAACGGCACTTTCAATACGTCAACATTTTTTTGGCTCCCCGTTTTTTACGTTCTTCTTTGGCCTTCGCAATTTGTACAATGTGAGACATATCCCCCGAAACGCTTCTGCATTTGGGTCCTTTGAAATACCCTTTTTTTTTTTTGCTTATTATTCATAGTGTATCCCTCATTTGGAATAGTGTCCTGCTCCGCCATCATTCCTTTCATGCAGTGACGTCATATACTTGATGACGTTTTGTTATGTTTTACGTCGATAAAAGGACATAGATTTCAGCCCAAAATGGCCATAGATTTGAATAAATACAGAACATAGATTTGAGACAATAAAAGACAAAAATTTGGAACGTCTATGAAGCATTATTAAAATGGACATAGATTTGAGGCTTACAAATATTTCCAACTTGAACGAACACACAGTTATAAATGCATTGTTACAGCCGACAAGCAGCTGTATGATATAGTGCACAGGTAAAAAAGAACGGAATTAAAGCAAAGGACAGATAGCACAGTTTATCAGTGCAATGCTAGCTATTTATGAACTCGCATACATTGAAGTCAAATGCAGGCTATACATGCAGAGAGTAGTAAACAAGAGATATATACAGATAATGATTTTAAAGAAACCGAAAGATTCGCTCACTAAGAAATTAGAATGTCTTCATATGTAGTTCAATTTTTCAGTGTTGACAAATCAATGCAATTGCGGTCAACACTGATGATGAAAGTGTAAGCTACGAAATGATGTAGACATAGTGAGTTGAAAGTCTAAATGTTCCTGTAGACACAACAACCACTCTCACTTTTAAACTAATCTATAGTATTGGTAAAGAAAAAGAAATGAACTACGCACTTTTGTAGAGATTATCGCAAAGTTAACGATTTAACAGTAAATGATGCACATCATTTACCCTGCAACTGTTACTTATTAAAGCAAATGTCTTGATATAAATGGCTCTCTACTTCAGACCTTTGTGTACTGCCAAGTGCAAGATGGAAAAGAAATGTACGAAAAATTGTCACTATTTGATTTTTCAAAAAATTATCATTATTTGGCCCGAGTATAAGCAACCTTCGAATAATGATATTGACGGGCCTATTATGGAGAATAATAATTCATCTTTCTAATTGCAGTTTTTTTATGCAATGCTTTAGAATCTTTGTTTTAGTCTTATTCCCCCTGTGCGGGGGTTTGCTGTAATGCTAACAATTCAATTGTGTACATAATTTCTATTTCTATGATTAAACATAACTTGCTTTAAAAAAAATGCTGATTATCAAACTAAAATATTAAAACTGATGTGAACTAATAGTAATGTAACTTCATACAATATACCAGTGATAAATCACAATTAGATCTTATCATACTAATTGAAGCAGAAGACCTAACATTGTAAATTTCTTATGAATTCAAAGTCTGTGGACCATGTTCTAAGATGTACAGCCTCAAAATAGTCATCAAATTGATATATACAGATAGTAATTTGACTTCATACAAATCATCATTGATCTATCCCAAATCAAAGCTATCAAACTAGCGTAAGCAGATCAATTAACATTGAAAATCCCCTATTTACTTTAAGTCTTAGCCTTTCTTGCTCAAAAAAACTAAATTAAAATTTGGTATGCACTTAAAAAATGCTTATCTTTTAATATTAAATAAGAAGACCTCATTTTGTGTGTTGCTCTGCCTTCCACAATAAGATTTATCATAATGCCTCTGTGTCCTATTGGTACGATGCAAAGTCACATTTAACATCCTTGCTTATGATTATTCAGTTTTTGGTTAGTTTTGGTTGAAAACGAAAATAAAGGCATCCTATATTGTTTCTGTCATCAAACTGACTTTTAGGATGTTTTAAAATCACACCTAATTTTCATAAGTACTTAGAGATAGGACAATTATTTCTTTAGTGTTTTTTCTTTATAGTATGATAATACATTTCACATACCTGCCAACTGTCACTATGTGTGGGGGATTTCCCCCATGAAAGCACCCAAAAAAAATTTAGTAAGAGCAATTTTGTGTACAATTTTAAACAAATAATTAATTTTACAATTGCTATAGTCTTTTAATTATATGAAGAAGCCAAAAACAACAGTATCACCAGCCCAGTAGCCAATACTACTGGAATGAAAATACGGATTGTTTGTGTTATTAAAATTTGCTTTTACAAAATATTAGAAATTATTATAAATTAAGGAATGTATCTCCCTCATGCAAAGCTCTAATTCCTTTCACGGATTTTAGCTATACTTTTGGGACCTTTTGGATTATAGCTCTTCCATCTTTTATATAAGCTTTGGATTTCAAATATTTTGGCCAGGAGCATCACTGAAAAGACATGTGTTGTTGAAATGCGCATCTGGTGAAAATAAATTTGTACCGTTAATTTTATTAATATACATTTGAAGGCCCCCATTAAGGTTTTTTATAATTATAAAGCCATCTTGCATGCAAAATCCCCATGGGCATTTTGAAAAGTTAGCAGGTACTATGTACATATACTATAAATAAAGTATATTTGCTATTTACTATCAATTCCAATAGTTTACTATCAACAGCAGTCACTGAAATATTATATAGACAGTCTCTATATAGCATATCAGTGATCTTTTATTGTATTTATAGTATACTGGCATGTTTGTTCATAGATCTTCATAGTATACAGAAAAACAGAAAACAAAAAATGGGGTCTTTGGAAAAGAGGGAAGGGCTTAAAAAAATTGTCCTGTCCCCCCAAGTACCTATGACTTTTGATACCTTTCCTGACTGAATTCTCCAGTAATAAATATTTTTTACTAAATAATACTCCTACAACAGTTTTCATACGCTCTTAATGCCCGTGATTTCTTAGGTGAGTTCTAGTATCTAATTAAACAATTTGAAGTGCCATGTTAAGGTATTGTTTGTAAACAGTCCGAATTTTTTCAAAACAAATCAATTTCCATAGGTTTTTTAAATCATTTTGACCAAAATACAGGCAATTCTGCTTACAGCAACAATTAAATATGCATACAGACAAACAGTCAATAATACCTTGACCTAACAAACTCCTGTCTTGGCAGGTCACAGTAATACCTATGCGTTTTTACCTCAATTTAAAGGTCAACTCTTTAATATCATGGTTCCAATACTAACCTTAATAAACAGGTTTGACTGTATATCAGGCAAATATTAAAACATTATACTCTATTTTATTTTATTTTTATTTTCTTCACTATACTTCTGTGCCAAAATGTGTCATATATATTTCCTATTATTCCTTTATCATATAAATTCTCAACTATTTTGATATTCTTGTTTAAATTCCTGCCTGCTTGCAACTTAGATTTATTTCCTGACAGTCTATTGGAGTCAATTTTGATTGGTTCCATTTCTGCAGCTTTATACCTCTCATTTGTAGTCCGATTAGTTAATACCACATTGACATGATAAATTGTAAATATTCCCAATAAAATAATCAGAAAGAATAAAGATGTCACTATAAAGACAAGTCGTGGAAACTGCATAAACAGATGCTGAAAAAGAAAAAAAAGGAAGGATAAGTCTTAACTTTACATAAAGATACTCATTTGGATTCCAAGATTTTCTAGTTTCTTATAATTAAAACTTATGTAACACAATGTGTACCACACGTGGAGCAGGATAAGCTTTCCCTTTCGAATAATCAGAGATGACCTACAGTTTTTGGTGGTGTTGCTCTGTCTTTAATTATCTATGTTGTGTTTGGTGTAATGTTGTTTTACTCTCAGTTATTTTCACTCTTTGTCATGACATTATCAGTTTGTTTTCAACATAAAAGTTTGTATATCCATTCGATTTCTCTCTCCTCTCTCATGACAGCCTTGTACTGTACTTCTTTTCCTTTTAATACACATTTGAATAAATAAACATCTTTCTTTTGGAATTTTAACCCAAAGTTATATATGGTGCACCTGCCATGCCTGTATCAAACTTGTTGGACATAATTCCAATGCTGATCTTATGTCTGAATGTTTCTGTTCTACAGTCAAAATATGTTTCATAAATTTCAATAACAATGTATATACAATTACATGTACGATAAAAAAAACTTTGATATTATTTTTTTGTTGTTGCTGCTTTAGTGAAGAATACCGAACATATCCTTGCATCAATCTTATTCCAAAACTCACACATTAAAAACAACTGTTGATTAAAAAAAGTTCATATTCATAGAATATGAAATTACCTGTAGTACTATTGAATATGTGACTTGTTTCATGTCTCCATTAGATGTCATTACTTGTGCCTCTAACAATCTGTGGTATTGTGTATATAAAACTAAACTCTTTATACCAACATAAAATCCCCATATACATTTAAACATCATAGTGAGTAAGAACAATACAAAGTAGCCATGATTAAGGCCCCCTACATCATTGTTGGTCCATAAACAGTGATGATCAAAGCGATGGACACATCTGTTACAAATACCTAAAAATAAAAAAAATAACTGTTTTATGGCATACTACTTTACTTTGAGATTGCAATTTTCCTTGATTATTTGATTTGATAAGAAATATGTGTAAGTGTAACTTCTGAAACCAACAATCATTGAAGTTTGATCTGATCTTCATTGTTTATATAGTATTCTTGCCATTTTATGTGGTTGAATATCAGGAATAGATACTTATATATCAGAGATAGAAACTTATATGGTTTTTTTTTATATTTGAAACATTTGAAACTGCTGTGCCATTAATACATGATTTCAAGTTCATCAGGTCTTTTATAAAAATGATAATTACAAATGGAATCTTATTCCTTCATAAATCCATTAACTCTGTAAGAAATGTATATAAAAAAGAAGTTGGGTATGATTGTCAATGAGACAACTCTCCACAAGAGACCAAAATGACACAGAAATTAACAACTATAGGTAACTGTACGACCTTCAACAATGAGCAAAACCAAACCCATTATATTTGCTCCTTTAAAACTAAATGGCAAATTGAAATTTGATATCTGCTAGTAACCTGGAAACTTTACACCCAACATGAACTTGCAAATATTGAGCTTGTAACCTCAACACCACCCCCAACCACAGGACCAATTATTTCTTTGTACTTTTGACATGTTATTTCCCTATTATTTTTTTTGAATTTCAGAATTTAAACCGAAATATTGCAAGCTAATATAGATGTGCATTGCATCTAATGCTCACTTATATACAATGAAATAAACAAATTAAGATATGGGCTTTGATCATTGTTGACCTATTATTCTTATTTTCTGTGACAGTTGGTGTCTAGTAGAGAGTTGTCTCATCATGCTCATTGGCAATCATACCACATGTTCTTATTTTTATAATTAAGAATGTGTGATTAATACAACATTGCTTCATACATTTGTGAAGTTAAAACAATATTTTTGGCATCAGCCCTTATTCTATGGGTACAAGAAAATCCTACTTTTTTTCAATATTAAAACTGATTTCAATTGGTCAATATATTACACCCAATCAATCAGAAATTGACAGAAACAGTCATGACAAAAGGACAAGGAAGTATCTATTTCAACATGGAACACAATATTAAAAATCTCATTCAAGGATTTAAATATCATTCACATAATGTAAAAACAACAAAATTCTCAGTGCTAAAAATAGAATATTGCAATCATTTCTAAAAATTTATACTGAAACAAACTTGAAGGTATATCCAGACCTCGAAAAACATATAGTTTAATTCTTGTAATCAAATCAATTATCTGTCCACAAATATTTTTAAATGACAAAAAAATTAAAATATTTCATCAATTTTACAACCATTGCAAATAACATTTAAATCAATATCTTTAGGAATATATACAGAACAGTTAAAAGATATAATCATTGGTAAAAAAACTATCTGAATAAAAAAATGCATTTGAGCTGCAAAATATTATAATCTATTGTTTTTCTTTTTCTTTGGCGAAATAAAACAATCCCTTATATTTCATTTTCCTTTATTACTATTCTAAATGAAACAATCTTTTTTAGAATTATCAAACCCTTTTCTACGATAATGTTTAATCTTCATAAAATTCATGTTCTGAACTTCCTAGGTCACAATATTTGGTTAAAACAAAAAAATATTTTTAGCCATACATGTACTATCTTTTGAAAATTTTCATTTTATAAATACATGTAGAAAATCCACAATTTATTTACAGAGAAAAACAATTTTACCTTATTTAAATCTCCAAAAGATTATATAAACTTCCTAATGCTGACATAGTATGCAAAGGGAGGCAACTGTTTAAGTAAATCATAGAGGCAAATCAGATTATCTCCCATTAAAATCACTGTTTTTAAAGTCATATGAAACAAGTGACAGGTGAAAAATAATGTTTATCTAAATCTAATTCTTGAACCAATACATGTATATATATCATAAGCTTTAATAGTCTTCTGTGCACAAATTTATCAATATTTAAGTCAAAATTTATGAATATTGAAATAAGTATGCATTTAATAAAATTGTCTTTCTGCATTGTTTACATTTAAAGATAAAGTAAAATAACAGAAACGGAAAATTCAGCAATTTCTCCATTTGTAAAGCCCATAACTCAAAAAGTTTAAAGTGCAGCCACAAAAATTCAAACTTGATCTGTTGATTGTGGTACTAAGCATTCTGAATATTTTTCATGGTTGAGGCAAACTAAATTTTTGATTGAGATAAGCCTTCCAATTGATATTTTACCGTGTGTTTTTCCATGTTGTGATATTATGCAAATGTTTCGAGAAAAGGGAGAAGGTTTGGTACCATTAAAACGTTTAATCCTGCTGCAAATGTTTGCACCTGTCCTAAGTACAGTATTTGCCATTTGTTTATCTAATTTATACATGTTTCTTGTTTCTCATTTTTTATATAGATTAGACCGTTGGTTTTCCCATTTAAATGGTTTTACAGTCTAGTAATTTTGGGGACCTTAATAGATTGTTGTTCGGTGTGAACCAAGTCCCCGTATTGAAGGCTGTACATTGACTATAATGGTTTACTTTTATAAATTGTTATTTGGATGGACTGTTGTCCATTGGCACTCACACACCAGATCTTCATATATCTATATAAAGTTAATGAATGATCGAGAACCAACTTTTGAACATACATACAATGGTAAACTTAATGCCCCCATCACTCCAACACTATTCCATGATTTATAACTTACTACAATGCTTTGTTCTAGCTGGCTTCACAAATTTACAGGTCCTACATTTTGCATTTGGTACATACATTCTCTCATCATATGGATAGACAGACTGGTATTTCTCTAAGTTCAATGGAGTTATTTCCCCTGGATCTCCATTACAACATTTATGGAAGAAGTACAAACTGGCAAAGGCATTTATAATTGGTATCAATGTATGGTTTTGATCTGGTAGGTACTTGTATAGAAGTGGTAACATGTCCATGATACATATAATGTTACCAGCTAGTACCAACACTCCAAATAATACCTTCATACACTGGTTTCTGAAAAAAAAAGTCATGTATTTTTATACTGTGGATTCATTATTATTCGTTTGATACAAATTTTCGTGGATTTCATGGGCACAGTCAAGCCACGAAATTAAATATTCAACGAATGATAATTTTTCTATAGGTTTGTATGCAGACTTCAGCAAAACCACGAAATTAAATATCCACGAATATGCAAGTTTTTCTTAATCCACGAAAATTGGTACCCACGAAAATAAATGAATCCACAGTATTAACTTTTTATCAATCTACTAAGTATCACAACTAATGCATGAATGATTGTACAGCTTTTCATTCTTAAATTTAATGAACATAAGTCATTTCTTATAAAAAGATTCAAGCTCCTTGAAACCTGTACTTCTGACTTCTATTTTGTAAGATAAACATTTATAAAAAGTCAAATATTACAAGATACATTTAATTAAAAAAAGATCATCACTCAGGTACAGAAAGACCCAGACTAAGAAAGACGATGTGCTTGAAATCTCAATATTTCAGAATAAACAAACATTTACATTGCTGTTCTTTAGCTTGATAGTTACTATAATATACTGTTTCAATTACAGATCTTACCTTGAGTACAAAAAGTACTGTGAAGCATTATATAAAACCATTGTTAAACTTTTTGGTACTGCCATCTTGATTGCCTTAAAAAGTTTAAAAAAACAAAAAAACCTTGAGGTCTCAATTTTATTTGACAACTAAAAAATTAAAATCCTTAATAAATGTCAATCAAGTTTAAGGTTTTGAAACAGATATATATGTCAATGGGAATACAAAATTCTGATAAAGATATGACAAAGGAAATGATAGTTCTGGTCTATAGATTTGCCTTAAAACAATTTGTTAAAGAAAGTGTAAATAAAATTAAGGACTACTGCGGAAACATCTTATCGCTATTTGTCCTCCATTATTCACACAGGTTCCTGTAAAATTTTGACGTCATAAAAAAAAATATCTGACGCCACAATTGAAAAGTGATTGTTGAATGACATGTATGACATCAAAATGTCAAGCGGCTGGGTCACCCAGGAAAAGCGATGAGGTGTATTAAATTGGTTTACAACGAATAATAATGAATCCACAGTACTTGTATTTAAAGCTAATAAAGTTATCGATGCCACAAGTTTACAAGTACATTTATGATCTAATAATTTCAATGTTCTTTGTTTAAACATGTTAAAGTACCAAATGTATCTCTTACTTTGTCAGCAAATGTATGCAAGTATACATGTATCATGACATCTAGTCTAGGCGTGAAATTCAGAATGGTAATGTTTTTTACAACAACTTTAATTTATTTACCAATACATACCGATGAAACTATGGAACATATTTTGCCCACTATTCCTGTCCTTAATATTGCTGAATCTCTGTAGAAATATAATCCAACTGACAAGAAAAACAGCAGGATATAAATAACAACGATTTGAAGAAATTCCATTTTCTGATCAGTGCATGAGTCTAAAAAAGAAAACATTACATTAGACATGTAAGACATAAAATATAAGGCATATATATCTATAAAAATATCCAACTTTTGAGGTCTGAAGCTGGCAAATTCAGTAACTACTAGTAGGACTTTTTTAAATGATGAATCCTTGTCATTTTATTTAGTTTCTTAACTATAGTGGGTCTGTTGCTTTGTGCTACATCTTAATTTCTTAATTATAATCTCTATGTGCTCTTAACTTTTATAATCCTTTAAAGAACTTTTGTGCTGCCTGTTTATATATTAATGATATGATCTTTCGCTTACTATTTTCAATTTATGTGTGCATGACTTGATATGTATGTTTTGTTTTATTGTTGCTCTGTCGGCTTTAAAAGTTCTTCAGACCTTATATGTTTGTACTTGTGTAATGGAGAGCATGATTATACATACAAAATCATCTTTGTCTCAACCAGGACTCGAACCCAGGACCCCTGTGTTACATTAACAAGGCAGCGCATTAGGCAACTGAGCTAAAGAAGTCCTACATTAGCTCAACCGTCTACGACTGACTAAGTAATTTTCTACCAAATGTTTTAAGGGAAGCAATCCCGTCACACTCCCCCAACATCAAGAGTCATCATACCATTACAACTCTCACACAAACATACCATAGCTATAATTCCTCTCTAACCACCATGTGTTTTTTAGTTGGGCACCAATGTAATCTGAGAGCATGAATCAGGGCTTCCAAAACGGTCATATATTCCGTTCATTTGTATAATGTCCAGTAAAAGACCGGCTGGGAAAAGCATGAAACGGTCATATACTTTTTAGTTTTCAAGGCTTTTTCGGTCATTTTAATATAATTCACGATCTTTTTGACCCAACATTTTGCCTTTAACAGTCATACATTTCCGGTCATAAAAGTGACATGTTGATTAATTACTATCAAAACAACCCTTACTTCAATAGTTTCTAATTTTAATCAAGGCTAATTAGTTGTTGGACAGCTGAAAACTATACCTGTTCAGGTGACAGGTAAACTAATTTCAGTACCGGACATCGTATAAATTAATCGGTCCATTCACAATTACATTCGTACATTTCAGCGGTGTGTATCTAATTGGTTTAGTCCAAAAGATCAAATTTATAATAAATACATTTATGAACTTGATTTGATGAAACATTTAAAAAGGTTTTACATGAAAAAATCGTTAGAACTACGTTGTATGAACGAGAACATGTGTGCGCATGTGCACAGGCGGGAAATTCAATTATGCATCCTACATTTCTTCAAAATTCTAAAACTATCATTGATACCTGTACCTAACGTTCATTTCAAGTAATTTGTTGAAGAAATAACGTGGAAAGAGCTTCTTCGCTCAGTCGTGCTATGAAACGTACACGGATTTTACGTATCCGTTTATGGTCCATATTTTACCATTGTCAAGTCAACATCCGGTTTTGAAAAATGTGACTTTAAAAACGAAAATAAAGTTCTAGACAACGTCAATTTGCACAAATAAAGAGTCTAATGCAGATATGAACACACTGATGTGCACACTTTGAATGATGCAATGCCAATTTTAACAGTTTATGTCAGAACATCAAATTCATATCAAAGTAAATTTCAATATCGTTTTTAATCTAAATTTATGTCATTCATTGGGATGGTCATCTGATTACCATAATTGCCTTTTGTGACTTAGTCTTGGGGATTAAAATTCGGATCAGATATAAAATGTCCGGCTGGCTCAGAAAAATTTTGGAAGCCCTGGCATGAATTCCATTACAAAATTGCTTGTCTCCACCTGGACTCAAACTTGGGAGCTAAATGGGTTACAAGGCAGCCCTTTAACTGACTGAGCTATAGAATTAATTTCTCAGCTCAACCGATATTAAACAGCTGACTAAGTATCTACCACATGTTCTGAGGGTAGCAATCCAGTCATACATTTGTACTTGTATTGTACATGTTGTATATACCGGCTTTAAATAAAGCTTAAACAGTCTGATGTCTTATGTTGTAGTGGATAACATTTAAAGAACTGGCAAACCCTGAATGCTGAATAGCCCTGTTCTTGCACCTAAATAGTCCTTATGTTTGTACTTGTATTGCATATAATATACCCACTTTAAATAAAGCTTTATGTTATTTTTAAATTATGTTGTAGTAGAATACATAGAAAGAACTGGCAAACCCTCAATGCTTATCTTGAATATATATTTAAGTACCACAATAAATTAGTTTGTGATTCTGCGTAACATAAATGAAATATGAAGATACCTAAAAGTACATAGGGACAAGAAGAGAAGTTTGACCATATCATGGCATATGAGCAGGGTCAGGATCAGGATCAAAATCTATGATCTAAATATTTTTTATACTGTATAAGGTAAAGCAGACATTGGGCCATCATGGATGAGTGTGAACAAGAACAAGGGTATGAATGAATCAGGCTGGATTCCAAATTACTCAATCATTATTCTTTAGACATTAACAACACAATAATGTCAATATTTTCTTGTATAGTTTTGTATCAAACAAACACAAAATTCGATTGTGACATTCGACATTTTCATGAAGTTCAATCAACTTATCATCACTTGGATAGTAAAATACATGGTTTTCTCACTTTAACACAATGGAATTTAATATTTAGCATGTTTAGAGACCTACAATTTTTCCAGTTCTCTCCAAACTTATCGTCTGTAATTTTCTTAGCAAAACTCACGAGAGGTTCCGAAAACCTTACCTCCAAATAAAAGATCCTAGATTTGGCGGACTTTCCAAAACTGAACAGATGCTTTTCACCAGGGGTGCTGAATTATTGATGAGCCAGTAGTCTTTAACCTGAGTGAAATCAAGTCAGCTTCATCGATAATCAATGCATCGTCTTCATTGTTTAACCTGTAATTAATACACAAAAGATAACCAATAAGAAACTTACAAATAATTAAATTTTTATTTGTACTACATCCATGTACTGACTACTGTATAACTGTATATATACATGTCATTTTGATCAATCAAAGATCCCCTTATAACTTTTAATAATGTGAATAAGTGATTTTTACCTCAAAGATAGTGTTGTTTGAAATATAAAGGGATTATTTACCTAAACAATCGAATTTGTTTAATGCAAACAACTGTTTATGAGTGCTTTAATTCAATGATGCTATGGATTTAATATAAACACTTCTTCATGTTCTTATACAAATCTATGGTGGATTAAGATCAATGTTAATCTGTATAACATTTCTGATTTGGTAAGTTTATAACCTTCTGTTTTGAAAGGTTGAATACAATAATAGATCTTGCTATATTATATATACACAGGCAGATTCATTTGTGACTGGGATGACTGCATGTGAATCGTTGAATAAAATTGGTAAGTTGATTTTGGTGTTTCAGGGTTCTAAACCTTAAGTCAATTTTGTTGGCATTATTTTCAGTACAATTTTATATACACCATGTATCCAGTGAATCACTTAATACAAATGACTTAACTAATCATTTGTTAATAGGCAAGTTATTATAAAAAATTATAATGGAAATAAATTGAAATGGTCTCCATGGCTTAAAATATTTAATACTAGGGAAGATGGATATTGTACCAACAGGTTTTATAAAAAAGTGAAGGGGTTCCTGAAAAAAGAGCATTGTGTCATACCCTCCCTAAATCTTCTGAAGGATACACTTTAAGTGACTTAAATTAAGTTCCATGTCTTCACCATGTTCACCCAAAAAGAATCTCAGCTTTCAAATGCTAACAAATAGATTTGTTACAGCACTTTGCTTCAGACTATCTTGATAGTAAAGAGGGACAAAACAGCAAAAGTATCAGCAACACATGATCTACAATTTATTTACATAATTTAAGATACATGTTCAACCCCTTCCTGTTCCCATCGGTACTCTGGTACCGATGGGCTATATTTTTGGGCAACTAGCTTGCGTAAAGTATTGAATCTTTGGCATTTGTTGACGTACAGAAGTGGTTGATGGCTCAAATCAATCCCCTATATCACAGCTGGGTGATTCGTGGGGCTTAAAACCTCTCGCGAGTACGGTTTGGTATCAAATCGCTCCTAACGGACAACGTTTTCTCCTGTGAAAACCATGTTTTTTTTTAATTTTGAACACAATATTTCCGTAGAGTATGGGAAAATATACTGTTGATTTTGGGGGCAATATAACTTTTTTTTATTAACTTCGCCGTGTATTTTTAAGGGAAACTATTCATAGTATGATTTAAACTTGTTCGCAAGTGAAATAAGTGATTTTAAGTGTACCAACGCAATCATTTACTTGAAATGCACTCTCAATTTGTGGTCACTAATTTCCAAATTAATTGAAAAAGAGACAAAAACAGACAAAAAGTCATGAATTTTTTTTTTTTGAGGTTGAAATAGATGTAACAGAACATTGTTTCTGAAGTGCCTGGTTATGGTAATGCCGAAAACACTTTTGTTGAAATAAAGAAACTGGTAAAAGTTAAGAAAAAAATAGCAGACTAAAGTATGATATCATCCTATATTCGCTCAAAATGATGGGATTTACAACAATTATATGTTATATCGAGACTTAATTTCTAAACGAAAACAGACTGATTATTTGTTTACTCTCACTTCGTTAATGGAACAGTTAACTACTAAAATTTCAAAGATTTAAACTGGAACTCCCGTGGTTCAGTGGGAAGCTGCACTAGCCCACAGCAGGAAGATTGCATGTTCGAACCTCAAAGCCGGAGGTCAAAAAATAATTTCCTATATTAAATGTAACTTAACTTAACTTTACTTTCAATTTCAAAAAGAGGGTCATGAATACATACAAAACTCAAATTAAAAACAATGTTTGTATGTTTTTAAATAATGTGTGTCCTAATTGCACCCCCCCCCCCCCCCCCTTCAACTAATACATCATAGGCCCAAAACACCAAAGTAATTATTGGTAATTCATTGAATCTTACTTTTAAAGTAAAATTTTATGTGCAGCTTGAATAAACATAGTTTAACCTAAAATTTGTGTCAAGGATAAGATTTTTGACGAAAAAACGTCTGAAATCCGTTATTTTGCATATTGATGGCATCAACGTTTCGAAGGCATACATCACGTATTTCCTCCAACTATACCATAATTGTAACTTTCCTGTTTCTATCAGACTTAGGACATTGCTTTGACACCAAAACTATATCCTATTAGCCATTATAAAAGTCTTCAAACAACCTTTTTCGCAAGATTTTTTTACTTTTTTTACTTTTTTTCCGCAAGTCACGTGACTTTTGGACAGATAACACGTGACTTCAGAAGACAAAATTTCTGATATATTTATTTCTTTCAAATATTTAATCAATTATCTCTCAAATGGACCCACAACCACCTTTGTGTAAGCTTCAGTGCGAATGCTATATGCGATTGAACTTTGATAGTGTCTTTTCATAAGTTTACGTCAAATTTGGCAGAACGTGAAAGGGTTAAGAAAATCTGGTATGAATGACAATGAGACAACTCTGCATCAAGTCACTGTGACTCACAATTTATAAAAGCAAACTATTATTTTTAAAGGTCAAAGAAGAAAAATGAACTGTTAACATGGAGCCTTGGCTCACAATGAACAGCAAGCTATAAAGGGCACCAAAAACATGAAAAATGACTAGTGTAAAAGCATTCAAATGGAAAAATCAAATTTGGTCTAATCTATACAAAAAATAAGAAACACTTAATTATGAACCACATCAACAAAAGGCAACTACTGCAATTCATGAATATCCAATTCCTGACTTAGAACAGGTGCAAACAATTACAGAAGGTTGACTGGAACCATAAATTGACCATTTACAACTACATGTAGTAGAGTTCTTGCCTTATAATGAAAATTTTAGTTTAGTCTTCAACTTTTTTTAAAAACAAATGAACACATTTAACAATTGACAATGTTTAATTCAATCTTGACATGAATTTTACCTTAGTGTGTTGAGATTTTAGTCAATTGGATTGCTATATGTATCTATCAAAAGACCTTTTGGTTGATGTGCATATGTGGTCAATATATATGTAACACTCAGAAACGTGTCCTACCCCCCAAACGTGTCCGATACTCCCAAACGTGTCCACATCGACCTCACTGAACTGCAAAACATGTCTAGTTGTAAAAAGGGCGTCAAAGCGTGTCATTTGTATTATTTTAACGCCTAAAAGTGTCCATTTTTTAATAAACACCCAAACGTGCCCAATCCGTCAAACGTGCCCAATCCCCCAAACTTGTCCTATAATATAAAGGAAACTAAAAGATTGTTACACTGATATTCCGTAAAAATAAAACTGTCCTTTTCCGCTCCAAAAAAAAGTATAATTTAATTCCGAGTTACGATTAGTTTAGATACCTAAAAACCGTAAAGTGTAAATTCTCTTGTTTGCGTGTATTTTAGTGATGCTCGAAACTAAAAGTTCATATTAAAAAAAAAGTTACTAACAGTTTATAAGTAAGGCCAACCTTAAAAATATGTTTGTTTGCAGTTTTCCGACTGTACCTTCAGACTGAAGGGTCGGTAGGTAGGAAAAATATTTTATTTTATCAGCCAAAATACAGTTTAAAAAAAGCAGTTACACTAAACCAGGTTTCTTGTGAAGAAAAAAACAACATTTTAAAACAACAAACACTGGACATGCTGAAAACCAACATCAAATGAACAGGCATTTTCAGATAAAAAAACTTTTTAACCAAAACTGAAACTTTAACATAGTGTCATTATCCAATTTATGACATAGAATATGATATAATTATTAAATACTGGAACACTTATAAACAAGGAATGTCATTATGACTAGAACTGTTTTTTAAAGAAATATATTCAGAAATGTATGCTGCTTGACTAGAATGTTTTCATGAGTAGAGTATTTTCATCAGAAAAATGTATATATATTATAGATTTATAAGACAATTATTAAAGAGTGTATTTTTAATAAAAAAAAAATAACCATTGAATCTTCCTCAATTGAAAAAAAGGCAACTTGAAAAAAAGTATTAAGACATCAGACTGTTTTCATATTTCTAACAATATTTAATTATATATGATAAGGTTATATTTTTGCCAGGCTTTAATGAAAACCAAAGAAATCTAAAGATTTAGGGTGAAATCCATAGCACCCCATTAAAAGTAAATGGTCTGTACTGAAATGTTTTTAATGCATAAAAATTTGGCAGCATAGCTCCTAAGGACATTTTAATTGAATTCACAC
This sequence comes from Mytilus trossulus, assembly GCF_036588685.1. Lineage (NCBI taxonomy): Eukaryota > Metazoa > Mollusca > Bivalvia > Mytilida > Mytilidae > Mytilus > Mytilus trossulus. The sequence goes on along the minus strand of NC_086379.1, from coordinate 38,190,037 downwards.
AGGCCACACAGTTTGGGTATATTTAATATTGTAAGAAAGAGAATAATTGCAATGAGTGGGGCAGCCCCCCTTATCCTAAAGGAGCATACTCATTGAAATCGAAGAAAGATTTAATATAGAGAGAGTATATTTATTTTTCAAGCTAACCATTCATTTTCTCTACATCTTTGTGTAGTTAGGGTTGCTTCTTATTGATTTGGCATGATCTATATTCATAAACATTTCAAATGAGCCCTTCCTCCGTACAGGCGGGTTTACAGATACCCATGAAGATTTAAGTCACGGAGGAGTGGTTTCATCTTTGTCGTCTTCACAACGATTTGTAGAAAATATGCTTAACTTCAAGCTGCTGTCGAATTATTTAACCACTGAAATTGGTTCCATAAAGTCAGGCTCCACAGAATCTGAACCCGATTTGTTTGAGACAGAATGGTTATCGTGTCAGTTATGAATATCCGCTGCATCATCGTCAATTATATCATCACACATGATTACATGTGCCTGAATCTGTATAAACAGTTTACTAATAAACTTTTTTGTTTGTTATTTGTCTTAAAATTGACACGAGACGACAGCGTAAAGTACTCCTACGTGACTTCATGGATACCCGTAAACAATAGTCTATTTCAAGGTTACCCATAATACACCGCGCGCTGGCGGAGTTCCGGTTAAATGTAAACAAGGCGGCAAGAATGTAGAAATTGAAAAATTATACAGTGTAAAATGTCTTCCGTTAGCAAAAAAAGCGTGTCAACATTATTCCAACCTCTTCCATTAACACCACAAACTTTTAAAGACGTAAAGAATTTAAACTTGAGGGACTTAAAACGCCTCTGTATTGATGCAAACATAAAAACTGATGGTGTTGGTCGCAACTCATTAGAAATCTTATTATGTTTTGAGCTTAATATTTTGACATGTGGTAACAGCGAAAAAAACGACTTTTGTATTAAGGAGCCAAAGATTAAAAACCATTTGTTAGATAAAAAGCAGCTACTAGAATTTCAGCAATTATCCCCCAATTATCTTTTAAAATTGCCAGGATGGACAAAGCAGGTGCCAGATATAGACCTTGACCTGTCAATGGTAAAGAAGTACCTATTAAACTGTCAAGTGTCTGATTATGATAAAACCTCATTACGACAGTATAAACTAACTAGAGCATATCAGCACCTGGATGCTAAACACCTTAATAATGTCTCCTTCAACCCAATTGTTGACAGTGACACATTTTGTGCTGTAAAAGCCAGCTGTTTGCCATCACAGAGTGGTGAAGAAGCAAAGACAAAGTATCTTCACATAATTTTGGATCAGCACACATCAGAACCATACGGTGCATTTTGCACTTGCACAGTTGGGTAAGCTAAACTCTTCAGGGAAGATCATGAACATGGTCAATTAAATACATTTAGAAGTACATGTAGTATACATGTATAAGTCCAAATAATAATGACATATTGAAAGGCTATTTTATTTTTTACGCCTTCCTATGACATGTATGAGGACAGAAGAAAAAAAAACAGCCTGTCAAGATGTCATAAATATTTGTACTAATAAAATATATTTGGCCTAACCTTAACTCCTTATCTACATGTATAGTACCAAAATGCAGTGCTTGATAAACAGTATTTATGTTTTGCATATGACGAGCTTTCTGTTTCATGTGTATGGATAAAACTCAAATCTGGGGCTAATGCATTACCTAATGCATGTATCTCTCAGCAAAATTGAAATGGTTTGTGCTTTCCCTTTATAATCAATATGAATTATTTAAATTTTATAGTTAAATGCAAAAACCTTTAATAAACCAGTTATGTTCTCCAAGAATAATTGCAATGTCTTTATTAATAAAGTGCAAATGTAAAGATATCAATAGCAGATAAAGATACATTTGAACAGAATGCATATATTTATAAATTTTGATCAATTTAAAAAAACTGTAGTAATGAGTAAAATTTGACTAATTTAACATAAGAACATGAACTGATAAAAAAAATTCAAAGATCTTATGATGGTGTTAAATTGGTATCTTAATCTTATTCAAATTATAATTAAAAATTGATATCCATATCATGAATAAAAAATCTATTTAATATGTTCTTTAATTTTTCAGACTGACTCAAGCATGTTCCCATATTGGGGCACTTTTGTTTTTATTGGCAGAAGTAGTATCAAGGGGGGAAAATTTACCAGAAGATAAGGCTGTTACAGAAAATTTATGCAGTTGGACAAATCCTAAAGGTTTTATTATGAGTTCCAATGACATTGACATTATTCCTTTTAAATTATTGTTTTATATTTTTACTGTGAAAAGATGCATGACGTTATTGTTTCAATGTTGATTTTTTTAAATATTGTTTTTCATGAAGAGTTCCTCATGATTGGTTGGGTTTTTAAGCAGACATGCACTAGTGCAGTTGTTTCACCCAGTGATACCATATACTCTCGCTGGCAATTTTTCATGAAGCTCAGTTATGTAAATTAAAAGTGAAAAAAAAAATTGTATTAGGTTTAACTCATGCATCTCTTTCATACAGTTACAAGTAAATGAGACTTTTCATTGTTCATTTCCCCATAAAATTCGTATTGATATCCATATTTATAGTTATTTCTTTTTCCAATAATTATATATAAACAACCAAACATTTGTCTTTTTTTTTAATGATGTCAATGTCTGTTGCATTCATAATAAGGCTGACATAATTTGCAACTTTCCATTTTGAGCAACATGTTCGCCAGCTCAGAAAAATATAAGTCTACTCTTTGATAACAGCTCAGTCTACAGCCAATGACAGTTATAGCATTGTGTTTGAACTTAGTATACAAATAAGTATATTCCAAAAAAGCTTTGATATCGATTCCTTTTTGTATTGTTACATGTATTAACTATCAGAGTCACCCATGCATTTATTGCACATGTTTAACTACATGTATGAACACCCAGGCTGATTTTTTTGTTTTATCATATAATGGTATGTACATGTACAACATAGCTGCCTTTGTCTGTTTAAAGCTCTCTGTTCCTGCATCTATTTTTCTGTTGAAATTTGAAATAGTGTTAACTTGTTTTGTTGTATTTAAATTGTTGGCAATTTCACAGTGTTAAGAATATACAAATAACATCATATTCTGTCAGCACATAAAGGAAAAATGGATAAAAAATAAATCATACTACTTAGTCACAGTGAAGGGGAGACTACTCCTTATCAAATGGTGAAGGGAGTTTTTAAGTTATTCAGCATCATACTCTTTATATTATACATATATACCAGAAAGGAAACGTGGTATTCTTTTTTGCCAATAGAACATTTATCCAACCGATTACATGAACTGTGGAAAAATATCAGTAATTATAATTCCCTCTCTGTCTATCAATTTGATCTTTAAAATCAGAACTATTAACAGTAAATTGTATTCTAGCATCAAATTGTCTGACCTATTTAAAAATCTTGACCTATTGTGTTCTGCTGTCCTCCTTTATCAATGAAATCTTCATAAAGATAATTCACATCTAGCACATTTTATAACAAAAAAAATCCTTAGTACATGTATATATACATAGATATAGTCAGATATGGTATGTGTGTCAATGAGACAACTCTCCATCCAAATAACAATTTATAAAAGTAAACCATTATAGCTCAAATGTACAGCCTTCAACACATTGTGTTAGCTCACACTATAGTTTTAATTATTTTTTTTGGTACATTGTACAAGTGTTTTTTTTTAATGGCTGTTCTATTTTTATTAAGGTGCCAAGGTTGAGCCTAAAAAGGGTGAAGACATTGATATAAGAAACAAACCTTCCAGTTTAAAAACACACATAAGTGACATTGCACCGAAGCTGTCTAAAGAGAGGCAATACCAAAGAACTCTTCAACTGTTGTATGACATCAGGAATGCTAATTCCAGAGATGCTATGCCTCCAATTGTCAACATTGTTGACCTAGCAAGATTCAGACCCGTGAAGCAACCAGAAGTGAAAGGACCATGGTCCATGCCAGACACAGTAACTGAATTTTATCCTGGTATTTGCTATGCAGAAAGTATAGATGTGGAAACAACACCACCATCATTAACGGAAATACCTCATCAACAGTTCCAATCTATTGACGATAATGGTTACCAGGAGGGATTAAATACTTACATCAATTTAATTATGAAAACTTATAATCAAGCTGATATAAGCAAAATTGAAAACCTGACTAGAGGTCAATCTGCCAATGAAGAATGGTTTCGACATAGAATAGGGGCAATAACAGCCAGTAAGGTTGTCCGTGTACTAAGTAATAAGAAGAATCAAGATAATTTTTTGATTGATATTATGAAATACAAACCAAATGATCTTTCCAGAGTAAAACCAATTCAGTGGGGTTTGAAACATGAAATAACTGCTTTAAAACAAATGACAAAATTGTTTGAGTCAAAACATACAAATCTCCAAATTATTCAACCAGGATTGTTAGTAGATAGAACGTATTCATACCTTAGAGCGTCTCCTGATGCAATAATGACATGTGATTGCCATGGTACAACTGTAATTGAAATAAAATGTCCCTATTCCTGCAGATATCTGACTCCAACTGTAGCTATATGTCAGAAAAAGATAACATATGTTGGCATGGAGAAGGAAAACATGGTTTTGGTTAAGGGTCATCAGTATGGTTACTATGAACAAATTCAAACACAGTTAAATGTTTGTAAAGAAAATAACGCAAAATTAGTTATTTGGACAACAAAAGGATTGCTTACGATAGATGTTCCATTTGATGAAATATATTGGACAACCATTATGTTACCAGCTATAAGAAGTTTCTTTGAGATGCATATAGCACCAGAAATTTTAACCGGCAGACTTAAAAAATCTTTGAACTCTCAGGACAATTCCAAAGACAAAGAGAAGTCTGACAGCAGTGAAGATTCTACAAATGAATCTTTCTCAGGTAATTTCATTTTCTGTGCTTTTTCCTTACTTAATCTGCGTTTGAACTTAATCACTGTAAGTAGACCCTAGTGCAAGTTTTTGTCATCACTGTGTGACATTATGTCTTCCCAAAATGGCAATATTCAAATTCCCATTTATATATATTTTTCCTTTGAATTGTTTAACATTTATCATTCAGGTATGTTTCTTTGTACATAAATTAGGCCATTAGTTCTCTCCTTCGAATTGTTCATATTTGTGACCTTTTATATGCAGTATGGGCTTTGCTCATTGTTAAAGGCAGTATGGTGACCTGTATTTAATAATTATAAATGTGTTATTTGGTCTCTTGTTGAAATTTGTCATATTGGCAATAATACCACATCTTATTGTTAATATTTGATCATTATTTGAGGTCATATCTGTAAACTTCTATGTCATGATACATATGTAGGCTTTAATTGTCTCATTGTCAATCATATTTCATCTTTAATTTTTTTTTTATTTGATAATTTCAAATGCTACTAATTAGATATGGGGTTCTTTGATATGATGAATCTAACTGTGGTTTTAGATTTTGGATATTGGACCACAAAAGGTTAATGTCCACAATAACTTTTTGAGGTTGTTATACCACATTCATTCTGTGTCAGAAACCTATGATGTGTCAAATATTTAATTACAATCTAATTCAGAGCTGTATCAAGCTAGATTGTTGTGTTTATACATGCCTCAATTGTTCATGGTGTGCATGGCACAGCAATTTATTTTAATGATAGATCAAAAACAATGTACACAACAAAAATGTTATTCAATACATAAAAAACAGGAGAACAAAGTATGAACATGTTTATAGAAGATGTTTCATATGCAAAACTATAATTATGACAATTGATTACTTAAAATGGACAATGATGACATCATTCAACATGTTCAACTTAAATATATATAATGAATTAACAACCATTCAACTATGAGGGGGTATTTTCAATGTTTTAAAAGCATCAACTTATGGGTGTTTCTTTTTTTTTTGGCTGTGTGAATCAAATTAAATTTTTTTCAGCACTCACTTACATGTTACATTTTAATCAAAAATATTTTTTCAATCTGCTGCATCAAAAGATTTCTTTCTTCAAAGGCAAAGGTTAGGAATAACAGAATAACAATAAATTTTTAGAGAAAAAACGGAATAATACCACAAGTATACATATACATGTATGGGCGTGTCACTGTGCTTAGTATTTTTTTTTAATCAAAATCAATTTATAAATTTCAGTTGGAAAATGTATAAAATATGTATTTATGAATGATTTATTTGATCAAATTTCAGAAGAACAAGACAAGAATATTCATCTTGAGGGCACCAATGATGATGATGATGTTAATAATGATGCTACTGATGATTTTGATGATGTTAATAATGATGCTACTGATGATGTTGATGATGTTAATAATGATGCTGCGGATGATTTTGATGATGTTAATAATGATGCTGCCGATGATGTTAATGACCAAAATTTGGCTGGTAAAGAATGTCAGGGATTAAAAGATTGTCAGAGTATAAATAGTGTTTCGAGTCAGAACTGGAACTTAGGCTGTGCTTCTTACTGTAGAGACCACAAGGCACCTATATATTCCACAATTAAAGGAGAACTTATTGCATGTGACGCAAATATAGCATGTTCCTCCAATACATGGTACCATTTTTTCTGTGAAGGTTTTCGGAGGTTAAATATTGAACTTCACAGGGGCAAGAAGTATGTTTGTCAAAAATGTAGACCTTTGCATGATCAGAGAGAAAATTTGAAAATGACAAATGGGTTTTTTTAATTGATAATTGTGACAATTTAAATTCACTTTTCATACCATTTTAGGGTATGATAGATATGAATACATGTATTTGGTGCTTTTCAAAATCTGTTTACTTTTTAAATCTTCATGTAACTTAAAACACTATTTCAGGACACAAGCTCTAACAACTGATAGAATCTGAAATTCAAAATCTTTAAAAATTGCCTGATTTTCATTAAAAATTAGAACCTGTTTATTGAATTATGGTTTTTAAGAGAGAGCATCATCTTGTTTCTTAATTTTATATAATAAATTAAAAAAAAGACAAAAATTTCAAGACAATACAAACAATAACAAAACATGTAGATCTATCTGCAACTTGAAATAAATAAATATTGAATGAATACAAAACATCTACATGTACAGGTATGAAATGGTCTTGAAATACACACACGACCAAGAAATCCAACTACTTCTTCAAAATTGGGGTTTGAAAATTCACCAAGAAAGCACATACTGTAAATATTTGTTCTGCCAAATCTTTCATTGATAGTTTTACCTCGCCATCTAGAATGTGGAAAGTTTTCACTCTCTGAATGGCACGTTCGACATGAATTCTAACCTTTGAGATATCTTCAGACGTTCTGGCTTCTGAGCTTTTCAGTTGTGCTCTTTCTGTTCCCTTGAAAGACGGCATGTGCAGCTTAACACCCATGTCATTTAATATACCACTTATCAAAAATCCCCTATCAGCCATTACAGAACCTTTATTGACTTCTAAATTATGAAGGAGATCAACTGAGTCGCATGTTATAAATTTATCTGATGCTCGACCACCATACATCCTGCTTACATAAGTTATCCCCATCTGTGGGCTAACACCAATCAAAAACTTGAATGTGTTGTGGTGCTTATAATTTGAGAAAACCTGTTTTCTTGCATCAAGTTTGCTTGGATTTTGAACAAATATTTCAGTGCAATCAATAATAACCCTTACATCTTCAAAATCCTTCATAGCGTGTGATTGATTTTCATTCAATACCTCTTTTGAAGGTAGTTCACATAACTCCTTGAGATCAACATACATTAGATTTATCCAAGAGCTGAAAATTTGTGAAACCAAACCAACACTGATTGAAAACCTGATTGCTAAATCTTCAACCAATAAGCCAACTTTCAGACGCACCATAGTTAAAAAGAATTCATCAATTAACGAAAGCTTCCTCTCTGGACCTCTTTTCCTATCAGAAAATGTATCAGGCATGCCTGCATCACCTTTCCAATATCTCATGTTTGTAGCCCTTGGTTCAAAATATTGAAATAAAGCATAGAAATTCTCATAATTTGAAAAGCCTGTCCAAAAAACCATGCGTTTAGGATTGTCCTTCATGTTTTGTAAGCTTAAAATCTGCTTAGCTTGGCTTTCATTAATTTTTTTCAGACGTTCAAGTTCATTCATTTTTTCTTTAATTTCAGGTAGATATTCTTTGATTAACCAATAATTTCCTTTTTCTGTTTCTGTATTTATGTAATCATGATTATTAATCTGAGGTATTATTGGTTCATATGGCTTCTTATCTAATGGACGCCCTACTTGATTATTGGCAACAGTGATATCTTGAAATAATCTTTTTTTTCTCTGTCTGGTCTTGTTTTCTAACTGCCCTGTAGGACGAGATGTATGTGTATTTGTTAAAGGTATATTATAGTATAGAATAGATATATGTAGATTATCAGGTTTTCTGCACCTCTTTATTTGAAATATCAGCTATTATCCAAAATGTGAACTTTTGTAACGATAAAGTACCAAAAAAAGAAGCCTGCTTTATCACCATTATTAATGACTGTTTTTAAATTTTGCCTAAGTATTACATTGTATCTGGAAAAAAAACTTTATCTTAATTTTCAAAGAACTGGTTTAAAATCAGAGTTTTTGTTATTTAACCTCAAATATTGTATTATTTTCTTTATATCCGAGATCAACTATGGAAATATTTGATTTTTTTCGACTATAACTTAATATTATTAAGTGCCAAATATTTGCTCACTTGACCAAAGGGCCAGTTGAATTTTTACTACATGTATCACTTGGTGTCAATGATTGATGTTTATGTTGTTTTAAACTTGATAATTTGATAGGATGTATGTCATATAATTTCATTTCATCAGTGTTTTCTGTTGTAAAGATATAGAATGTCCAATAAGGACTCTGATGCATTCATGTCAGTTTGCACATCTTTTTTATGAAATAATTATGCATATTTAAGCCTCAGGGACACAAAAGTGTGTGAGGGATGTGTATCATGTATGAGTATGAGTAACTTGTGAAATAATTACTGTCTGTCTATTTTTTATTTGTTCTTCCATCACATTATTTTTATTGTAAAATATCAATAAAACTTGTCTATTGACAATTGTTATTTTGACAGTTTTTGACTATCTTAACAGCACAGCTGATCATGATCAATAATTTGCCATTAGCATGATTAGCGTCATTTAATTTAAAATTTTAAAAGAAGTTTGATTTTTTGCAATGATGAATTGACCCGTTTAACAAAATTTTCTTGGATTTAAGCAAATTGATTGTAAACCAAATAATATAGGTCAATGTAAGGTTTCAGCATTTTAAATGCAAGAAATAATTTGCTGATGGTGATATTAATTGTGTATCACTAGATAATATTGTTGTACTTTTTACTGTGTTGTAGTTAATATATTTGGCAAAATATTGTATTTTTACATGTATTAAATTGTACTAACCATCAATTACTTGTATTTCTTGTTTAGTTGAATTACTTGTTTTTCTAGCTGGTGTTTTCTTTTGATATGGGAACAGAGTAGGTATGTAACCTTTTTCTGTTGATGATGTCTGTTTCGTGCCTATAAGATATGCAACAATCAGTACTTTAGAAACAAATAAATAACCTCCTGTCAGACTTGAACTGACATCCCTTGATGAAATGGTATCACCAAGTGTACTTCCTTGTACTAAGAAGGTTTCTTAAAAACAAGTACTTAACTGATGCAATCTTTAGCATGTCTAGTTATGAGCAAAATATATGGTACATTTGTATATGGCCTCCACAAGTTACAATCTGGTATGGAAATGCACTGATCTATATTACATGTATTACTGTTCAAAAGACTTTCTATACTAACGGGACTGATTACTTATAACAATGTCTATACAAATTATCAAACTGATCTCGGCTGTAGCAGATACATGTAGTATAGAAAGTCCCTGTTTAAAGCTATGAAAGGTTAAAGTCCCTGTGAAAATTATTATATTGATATGTGCACTTAAAAACAAACAATGAACATGGTAAACCAAACAATTGACAAATTATCATTGTGAAAATGATTCACCATTTAGTTGTATCTTATTTGGTTATAACTTCCCATACAATCATAAAATTATCAAGTGGTCAAGACTATTTGTAAGTATTCAATCACTCATCAGCTATTTAACACTGTCTGAAAAAAATTATGTGTTGCTGCAAATAATTCAATACCTATGGCTAGTATACAAACGTAACTTGCCTCCCTCAAAATGATCGGAACATATCCGATCAAAGGGTCTTGGTTCCCAATGATCTCTCCTTATCATTTTGGTCCAGGTACTTTTCTGTTTCTCGTCTTTGGGAAACCTGTAGTACGACCTTTTAACTTCACTGCCCTTGTCTTTCCCCCTTTGATTGCTGCATCCAGGGACACAACAATAATCTCCATAACTTGTCTTTTTCTTTCCACATAATTTGGGTTGCAAATTCTCAGACTCGGATAACTGGGCGTTTTCCATCAGTTATCTGTAAACCGGAACTCCGCCACGACGCTGAGGATTATGGGTAACGGTGAAAGACAGTATTTCCATGTGCTTTATCATTAAATGGTCACATGAACGCTTGACGGGAAGCTAAGAAAAACGGAACTTGAAATGCGTAATTGACCCAGACTTTAAATCATTACCGGAAAGGACCCAAAGTTCCGGATCGCGTCAATAGAGGTATTAAAAAAAAATTCTTCAAGTTTAAAGCAATAAAATTTTCACAGTCGCGAGGTTTTTCAAGGGTCGGTCGGTAAACTGCAAACAAACAATATTTTAATTTAAGCCTAATAGAGGTTTTTTTCTATTTTTTTGAGAGAATCAAATAGTTTCTTATTGAAGTTCTAAAAAAAATCGGTCTTTACTGGCTCTTTAGATTTTTAAGTTTAACTAAGGTTTATCCCGAATAATCGTAAACAAATTTAGAACCAATCCTAAATCCCCGGTATGATAATAAAACTTATGTATAGTATTTATTGTTAATATGATATCGTTCAAATAATGCATGAAATATTTGGCAATGGACTCATGACTCTTGTTTGTATGTCTTCACTTTAGTAGTGATGCTGGAAATCTAAAATTTATTAAAATACCTGATAACAAGTTTATGATTTTAATATCTTATTAAATATTGAAAAAAAGGAAGTCAATTCTTTTAAAATCCTACCTTGCAGTATTCGCGGATTACAGATGATTTCCTAATGCTTGCAAAGTAAAACTTTGGTTGGCTTGCTTGCTTTGTTTGTGTATAATTGTAAATACAAGCTTTGTAAATAAGACTGACATCTTTAAACAATATGTATAGGCATAGTTTATCCTGAATATATTATATTTGACTTTAATTTGATGTTATCCTATGGTAAACGCTTAATCCAACTGAACTAGAATTGTTTGTACATGTATGTGCGCTCTTAACGAGCATAATACTTGCAACTGGAGTATAAGCAATTTCAGTCATAAGTCGATTTATATGTTACAGGTTAAATTTGCAAAAACAACGGTCATTGAACTAACTGATACTAATAAATGATCATTTTATCAACTGTGTCCCCCAATGTTATAGAATTGCCGTAAACGTTATTGATTTTATTCATGTATTAGCGCTAAAAGACGTGAGACGTCCTGGCGTTAAATAGTGGACACGCTTTGGCGAATAACAATCATCGGACACGTTTGGGGGTTATAAAATCAGACACGTTTAGGGAATATTGGATATTACGGACACGTTTAGGGAGAATAGACACGTTTGGGGGAATCGGACACGTTTGGGGGACAGGACACGTTTGAGAGTGTTACATATATATGACAAATAAAAATTGATGCTAGAGCGGTTTGAGTTAAGTCAAACTACTGTATCAATAGCCAGCTGTCAGTTCTGAAGTTATGAGTATGAATACTGCACAGGGCAGGTGCATTAGACTTGGATTGTCAGTGTTCCAGGTAAGCTTTTCGAAGATTGGTGGTTTTCTCCAGGCACTCAAGCTTCCTCCAATGAAAACTGACCACTATGTCAGAAATAGCACAATAGTGTTGAAAGTGGGTTAAACCCCAATCAAATAATCAGTCTAATGCCAAGGTCACAGGATCAATAACTACATACATGTGTTCTAATGTATAGCTTACAGGAAAAATATATTGCATTGTTAAGTCGTTTAATTGTGTAAATAAAAAAGGGATAGGCATATCATGCTTCAATGTTGCAGCAAGGTGTATTGATACATTTTTTTTGCTGTCAATTGCAAGCAAAAAAGTCACCTAAAATATTGCTTAAACATGATAAATGATATCTGTCAGAAGCTAGAGTCTCTATGGTTAACAATGCTAACAAAGGGAAATCAAACCTGTGTGATTCTGTCACTTTTGGTATTGATTTGATCAAATTATTGTCAAACATCAAAGCATGAAAATTGAATTGATGGGTATAAACATGATAAAGTCATGTAATATGAATATATATATATGGTTTTTACATTGTATGACTTTTTTTTATAGTTTACTCTAAAATGGGAGGAATTTCCCCAAAGCATTGATCATATTGTATAAATTTTATGTTCAATATTCCTATAGTTAATAATTTCTGTATCTAACACTACCAAATTCTATGAATTCATCTATTTTCTTTGGTATAAATTTTCGTGGATTGAGGAAAACTTGCATTTTTTAGGATATTTGATTTCATGGTTTTACCCACCTCTGCATTCAAAGCCTATGAAAAATTTGTAATTTATTTAACATTTGAATTTGTTGCTCACTAGTAATGTAGTACTAGTGCCTACACAATTCGCTAATGTTGGTATCCAGCAAATAAAAGTGAATCCACAGTATATAAGAGGATTGTGCTAAAATTTTGAAATGCTATATTTTTAGGATGTCAGTTCAAAAGTAGATGTATGGTAACAACCATATGACAGTTGCATGTAAGTAGTGCAGTTTAAAAAAGAAACAGAAGAGTAAAAACAAAAAATGCCATTGAAAACATTTTCCAGCAATAAATGGCCAAAACATTATGGATTTGACATTGTTGGTGATGGTCCATGTTTTGTGGCCTATGTTGTTCATGGAAGTGTCGCATACAATGCTGGTTTGAAAGCAGGGGACCAGATTCTAGAATTAGAAGATCATGACGTCTCTAACATGTCGTTAGAATCCTTGAAGAAGTTGGCTAAAGGTTGTCCGACCCAACCTCCTCCAGTTGGTGTTGTTTCTAGATATCATCAGGTCGACCTTGTAGGCAGTAGGACTTCTGGTTATGGATTCATAATAAAGGGAGATAAACCAGTTACAATAGAATCAGTAGAGATGGAGAGTCCAGCCACAGATGCTGGGTTGAAACCTGGTAAGTGTTATATGAGGGGGGTTGAAAGGGTCCTGATCTCGAAATCCCATGTTTAAAAACATGAAATCTTGAGGTCCAGAATATAAAGAAATTAAAATGATGTCATCCCAAAATTCAAAAAAAAAAAACCAGATCATGCTTGCAGCAAGGATCAATAACGAAATCCTGAGCTTAAAAACATCCTATCCAAGAGTAGTGATAAAGGTCTGACCACCCTCCCCCATTATATTATACCTATAGCTGACTATGTGGTATGGCTTTGCTCATTGGTGAAGGCTGTATGGTGACCTTTTGTTATTAATTTCTGTGTCACTATTTGTCTTTTGTGGAGAGATATCTCATTAGCATCATACCACATCTTCTTTTTAGAGTTGTGTGGAGTATTATCTGTTAATAAGAGCATTTTTTTTAAAAAGAGAACTAATAGAGATCATTGATTAATTTGCTATAGTAAACACACTAAAATACATGAACCTTGGAAAAACTTTGTAATCTTTTTTTTCCATGATTTTATTTGAATAACTGAATCTAAATTTTGTATCAACTAAATATATGAAGGGTTTAAACACAATAGTGCTAGGGAATAGTTGTAATTGAGCTAATTTCTCTCATTATCAGCAGTAATAAAATTTTCTAATAAAGGTACTGTAAACTAATGGTATTCTTTTATTAATTTTTTTTTGAAGGGTATTAAAAAATAAAGGTTTTGATTATATCAATATACCGTAAATTAAGAAATTATTGTGAGATTTTTATTGATGCGAAAATAATGCCAATAGGTGGGTAATTTTAGCAATGGTATATATACAGACATCTTTTTACAGCGTTATAATTAAACTTGCATTTTGTTCAATTTTGAAAAATCGCAATAATAAATGCATGCAATTATTTCTGAATTTACAGTAATTATTTGACAAACGAAAGATTTGTATTTCATAATGGAGCTTATTAATTCAAGTTGGACTCTGCCTTAGCTGTCATGCACACTATAAATCCTAGGGGCTAGGTGGCAGAGTGGTTTAAGTAGTTTCTACAGTAATCATTAGCCAGTCAACACTGAAGTTGTGAGTTCGAACCCCACTTGTGTGGGTGCACTAGACTCCAATCTAAATTGACTTGGATTGTCAGTTTTATCGAAGGTTAATGTGGTTTTCTCGTCACTCCCTCTTCCTCCACCAATAAAAACTAGCCTCCACAAAAAAGCCTAAATGCAGGGTTTAAATGTGGTGTTACCACACCAAAAATCAAAAACTAAAAAAATCACTGACTATAAATCCTGAAAATTTAATCTGTTTGAAGCTCATATCAATTGTAATATTTTTTTTAAGAAGCCATGCTAACAAGAGAATAAAGTCAGATTGATGAAAATTGATATTCTGCAAGAATTAAAGAGCTCAAAGTACATGTTTTGAATTAAGCTCTTTTTGTTTGTTTTAGGAGATATAATTTTAGAGGTGAATGGACAGACAGTTAAAAGGTCAGATGAGATGAAAAACTTTCTGTCAGGCAGATTACGTAGAATGACTCTATCATTAATACCTATTAGTAAACAAATTAAACCTGAACCACAACAAGATAATTCTGAAAGTTCCGGTATTGAATCAGGATCAGAAAGGTCTAGCACATCACATGGAAGAGAAAGGTCAGATTCAGAAAGATCTAGCACATCACATGGAACTGAAAGATCTGATTCAGAAAGATCCATTGGATCACATAGATCTGCATCACATGACACCAGTAGGTCAAGGTCATCACATAAAAGAGAAAGACATGTATCTGATAGGTCAGGGTCATCACACTCATTTGATATTCACAACTCAAAGTCATCTCATAGATCAAGAAGGCATGCTTTAGATAGTTCAAGGTCGTTAAATAGGTCAGAAAGGCATTTGAGGGCATCAAGGTCAGATAGATTAAGACCAGAAGATAGTATACGAGAATCAGATAATGGCCTACCTAAACACAGTACACCTTTAGTTGGAAAGAGTAGAATAAAACAAGCTAGGATGCTGCATGATAAGGTATAATTTTGTAGATGTATTATATGACTAATATCAAAAAATCTCTGTCATGTCTGTGTGCATGTCATATCACAAACGATATTTATGCCCCATGTATAAGTATTATGTTTTTCTGTCTCTGCATCTATTCTTTTGTCTGACTGTTTGTTCGTCTGTCTGTCTATCCTGCTTTAGATTAAAGTTTTTGGTCAAGGTAGTTTTTTTGAAGAAGTTGAAGTCAAATCAACTTTAAACTTAGTACACATGTTCCCTATGATATGATCTTTATTACCCCCGCTTTAAAAAAGGGGGGGTATACTGTTTTACCTCTGTCTGTCAGTCCATCCGTCCATCCGTCAGTCAGTCCGTCCCATGAAACTTTCGTCACATTTTTCTCAGGAACTACGTATACACATCCACCCTTCCTGTAATTTGGTATCAACATTTATATATGTTAGCCATACTGTCGATGATACTGTGTGATGCGTTTTCAGATTCATCACTTGACAACTTCCTGTTTACCGAACACTTATATGATTTTACACATGATAGCCAAGTTCAAAATTTTGTGTCACATTTTTTTCTGGAACTACAATACAAGGATTTCTGAAATTTGGTTTCAGGATTTATATAAGTCAGCTATACTGTGTGATGCGTTTTCAGATTCATCACTCGACAACTTCCTGTTAACCGAACACTTGCATATTTTTACACTATTAATATTATCCACTTGCGGCGGGGGTATCATCAGTGAGCAGTAGCTCGCAGTTTCATTATACCCCCGCTTTAAAAAAGAGGGGGTATACTGTTTTACCTCTGTCTGTCAGTCCGTCCGTCAGTCCTTCCGTCCATCAGTCTGTCCCATGAAACTTTCGTCACATTTTTCTCAGGAACTACACACCCACCCTTTCTGTAATTTGGTATCAACATTTATATAGTTTAAACATATTTGTTTATAGTGGATTGGGAAACAAGTTTTTACAACTTATATTAATCCCTTTCCACTTTGCGGGTGCGAGTACTGCCTTGTAGCGGCATTAGCCTACACTTTTTCGAAATCTACAAGGGTGTCTTTAACGTGCAAGAGATATGGCTCTCTCTTAACACGGGTCAGCCATTTATTGTCCCCGTCCGACGGACTATCATCCTTTCCTCAAGACCATACTCGCAAATGGTGTCAAGGGAGAGCCGAAAATTGAGTTCCTGAAATTTTCATCCCAAACGGGAATCGAACCAGGAACCTTTGTGTTAGTAGTCCGATGCACTAACCACTACACCACGGCTCTCTCACATTTATATATGTCAGCCATACTGTGTGATGAGATTTCAGATTCATCACTTGACAACTTCCTGTTTACCGAAAACTTGTATGATTTTACACATGATAGCCAAGTTCAAAATTTTCGTCACATTTTTCTCAGGAACTACAATAGAAGGATTTCTGAAATTTGGTTTCAGGATTTATATAAGTCAGCTTTACCGTGTGATGCGTTTTCAGATTCATCACTCGACAACTTCCTGTTTACCGAACACTTGCATATTTTTACACTATTAATATTATCCACTTGCGGCGGGGGTATCATCAGTGAGCAGTAGCTCGCAGTTTCACTTGTTTTTATTTAAATGCCAAATTACAGTTTTACCTTAATTTCACGGTCCACTGAACATAGTAAATGATAGAGCAAGTAAGGCATCCATGTACTTGGGACACATTCTTTTTAAGCTTCCTCTTAGGCAGAACCAAAATGATTTGTTATTCTCAGAAACTAAGAACATAGTATTTACTTAATTTCATTTGTATCATGTAAGTCAATTTAAACAGGTCTTACTGTAAATGAGATAGATGAACATGAGACATGCAAAATATAATGTCTCACTGTTGTATTAATGGAAAATCATCAAAGCTAATTATGACAGTAATATATGGTAATATAATAAAACACACAAGGGACATAACTAAAAAGCTGTATGCAGTTTGCAATGTTTACAATCAAACAATTTTTATATTATTATTTTTTTCTTCGAAAAACTATAATAGCTATAAACAAATAAACATTTTCTGCTTGACTTCACTTAAACAGATTCGTGACTGTTATTAAAGTTGTTATGGAAACAAATCATTAATTATTAAAAAAAGGTCTATACACAGGTTTAATTACATTTGGATAACTTAAGTAACTATATAGTTTGGTATACCTTTGGTGTTATAATGATTAATTAAAATATTATTCAAATAGTCAATTCCTTTTATCCTGAAAATTTCTTAATAATTAATGTCATGACCTCTTTTTCTTGTGCTAACATTGATTTTTCCAAAAACATCTTCAGCTGTTTACTTATAGACATTAACATACATATATTTACAGTTTTAGAAGGTTCCTGATACACATGTTTGTTAAAGTCTATGATTTATTTGACTGGCTTCAATTTTCTCATCCTGAATATGTATGAAATATATGCCACTGGATATTAAGCAACCAACAATCAATTAATCTTCAAAGGCTTCATATATCACAGTGTTAAAAATGCACATATTTTAAAACCTGAAATTTTGAATATCAGACTTTAATTCAGATTGAGAACAGAACAAAAATAACAGGTTCAAATGTCTAATTTTTATATCTACATGTATAGTAGATTCATTTCTTTTTAAATGTAAATCTTCAATTAAGAGGAGGTTACTCCTGAAATATCAAATTCATTTACATTCTTTTCTCAAATTGTCGAATTTAGGTATTATCATTTAAGAAACATGTCTAATTTTGGTAGCTTTTTGTTGATAGGTTGCTGTAAAATACTATTTATGTCATTTATGATTATTCATACAGAACATTAGTTATGAGTTGTTCAACTTACAAAAATAAAGCACAAATAATACTATTTCTGACTCAGGTTTGAATAATACATCTTACTTGAATTTTGATATCAGTGTTAAATGCCTCCCATTCAGTGACAGGTCTCTGGGGAAAGAATGTCCCTTTTCTGGTTAGGGATTTGTAAATACTTAGTCATATCCTACCAGGTACATGTATTATCTTTATATTTGATACCCCATTTTTTAGAATAAATTATAGTCTGTATGGTAAAAAAACAACAATCAACAACTGGAACGTTATAGTTCCCCACTAGGTTAAAACTCTTATAAAACCGTGTATGCATTCATATTCTAGGTTAAAAGGTCTTGGGTAACGTCTGGTCATTCTACTTTCCAGAAAACACACAATTTGTTTATTGTACCAACTTGTTCTACTTGATATGTTTGAAATATTTGCCACTGGAAGTTAAGAAAACATTAATAATCAACGTTTTCATAATTTTTATTTTTTTTTATAAAATCTCTCATTTAAATCTTGCAGAGTTTTAATGGATGGGGTGGGAGGAAGGGAAATGGAGCTCTATGATTACTGCATAGACTTTTAACAAGTCATAAATTTGATTGATGCCCCCTCCCTTTTTCAAAATCCGGATCCACAGCTGTCTTGCACTCTATGATGTCTTTCTCTGGTGTATATTATATAATGATGTCATATTTTATCATTAATTAGAAAAATATTTCATATTAAAGGCAATTTGGCATTTATTAACCGTAGAAAAAACAACATTAAAGTGGTGTGTTAATATTGGCTTAGTCAGGTATGCTCAATCAAAAGAAATTAAATTAAAATCTCTGCCTTTATCCCATGTTAATTGTACCTTGAATCAATCAATTATCTTGATCCCTTGAAACCCAAAACAAGGTTTGAAATAGCAAAAATGTAAATAACAAACATATTTATTCTGCACTGATAATTTGTAATTTCAGAAATGCAAAATGATAAAATAAATTTTAGGAGATATTAATGATTATTTCATGTATTTAGTTGATGTATAATTATTCAGGGTTCAAAGACCTGTAACCAATACTTCAGAATCCTTATGAAAAGACATTAGTTGTTAAGTTTTTTTTTTGTATCTGAATGAACTTTTTGTGCTCTTATATTTTCCAATATGTTCGATATGTCTCAGTTTTCTCAGGTGAATAGTATAAATATGATTTATTATCAGGCGGTGTTGAAACAATATCAGGGTGTCGGCTGCCAATCATCAAATTTAAACTAGATTCAAAGCTAAGATGATAGAAACTTGCATAATTTTTGGATGTTTTTTGTGGAGGTGTGTTAAAAACCTCAGTGATGAAGTGCATTAAATGTTGCATAACTACATTTGTAAACAGTGGTAAAAACTGTACAAAAAAGTAATTTGTTAGCAAGTTCAGAACAATAGTAATATAACAAATGTTTATTTTTTCTTATTTAATCCAGTTGCAAAAAATAAAACCGGTCTTGGAAAAGTGATATGTGTGTGTGGACTAGGGATCTTTATGCCTTATCCTATATGATAAATTACAACATAGACCATTTTTGCTAATCAAATGCCATTTTCCCTGCTTATAACATTAGTCTCTCCACCAATAACAAACTGAGTGCCATAATCACTGTTGGGCATTTGTCTCAAAAAAAAATTCCGCTATATATCCTGATATAATAGCCTGTGGCTATGATATATCCAAGAATGCTGAAAGCGGTGTTAAACACATAAACTATACATACTTGTCAATATAATGATTCAATCAAGTTCTAAAAATTTTGAAATAATTTTTTTTAACACTTCAACACTGTGCATCAAAATTACATTTTTTGTTGCACAAATGTACTACCATGTGACTTTTTTACTTTTAAAAAATGTATTTTCATTTGAGTTATCAACTTTTTTTTATACCCCTTTGCTGCAGAAGAGTAAGTGTTGCTGTCCAAAAATAGTTTCCTATTGGCATCTCAAATTTAAGGTTGCCTTAACCAAAAGTTATGAAACTTATACACAACAGTTATTACCATAAAGCATGGATCAAGTTTGATTTTGGGTGGCCTTATTCTTATTTATACCGTAATTGAGTTATGTACCTGAATGACGTTACAACTGTATATGCAAGTGGGGTATCATCTCTGACCCATAGACACAATCTCCCTTTTATTTTTCAAATTCTTTAACAAGATTTGGTTTAAAAAAAAAAAATTCAGATCACCTTGATAGGTGTGAAAAGTAAAATCACAAAAATACTGAACTCAGAGGAAAATCAATACGGAAAGTCCATAATCACATGAACTTTCCTGACAAGCATTGTCCTTCCTTGGTGTCTGATAACTTTTTCAAAATTCCCCTTTATCTCAAAAACTATTGAGCTAAACTTAGCCACAATTATCATTTGGGTATCTAGTTTTATAAATGTACCCTACTTGCCAAACAACATGGAGCATAGGGGTAAAATGCAAGTTTAATCTGTTTTCTAGAAAATCTGACATGACAAAAATGTTTTAAGATTTTTTACTGGCTATTTTCATCAAAACTGTCAGATGACTTGTTATATGAGTTATTTGAATTAATTGCAAAAATTTTCAAATGTTTTCCAATTTTGTCTATCATCTTGAAATCTTTAGAAAACGGGTAGGATCTTTGAATATCAAAAATGATCAGAAAGATTATAAACTCCATGTTTACACCATAAATACCTCTGATGTGCAGGAGTGAAGGAATTTGCTTTGAGCTTTTTTCATATGTGTTGAGTGCTTTGGTGTGCAGTTATCATGGTTATGATATTGAACAAAAAAAACATAATTTTATTGCCATGAATCAGTTCATAATTTTACTTTATAAGTTCTTCTCCCACACAATTTTCGTCATACAGTACGTTTTTATCTAATTGGAATCTAAATATTAGGTTTGATGTTTTGCAGCAAACATCCTTGCATGTCTGCATAAAATGATTAAATGAAACCAAAAGTGTGAAGTATAATTATTGGTTATTAATTTTATTACTTTTAATGATAGCAATTTTGTTAGGTAGATTATTTACCTTTTGAATGCAGAAAAGGTATTTATTGCTTTCTTTTTTAATAGATTTTCCACATTATTTTAGTTATATTAGAAAAAGGACAAAGTGCGAAACAATTTAAATTTGACCACTGAAACAGAGACTTCGTTATTTAAATAAAAAAAGATCATTGGTTGTAAATAAAATTTCGATATTATAGATAACTTCCTGGATCATTCATCTTTTTAATGCAAATATTTGTATTTTTTACACCAATGGTAATTAATTTCTCTCGAGAACTAAGGCAGAAAAAGTGCACAAAAGAAGTTAATCATCTAAGTGGATTTGTTCAGAAAGGTATTGAATTGGTTGCAGTTTGATGCTAGGAAAAGGGATTACAGTTTTCCAATGTGTAGAGTTTTTCTATTTTGAAATTGGATTTAGATATGATTGTGAATGCATGCACTGTGGTTAATTTCACCTGCTTATGCATGTTTCAGTGAATTATGGAATATACATAGACGAGCACTATTTTCGATTAATTTTATTGAAAATCAGAGATCGTTGAAAATCTGCCAGATTTTTTGCCTTTTTTTGTGATAAATTAACATAAATTGATGAAAGTAATTAATTTTTGTTCTGTGAATCCTGCAATGGCACTTCTGCCATTTATACAAAGAGATATATATCTACCAATATATAGTGAGCATTTTGATTTTTTGTGTATACAATTTTCGCAGATGAATGAAATTCTGGGGACGGATTACGAGAAGAAAATGGCAACTGTGAGTGTACTTAAACAGTATGCAGAGGACCGAGACATTGAAATGTTAGGACGAGCGTTAAAGGCAATTCTCAAAACTCCACAACAGAAGAAAATTATGAAACAGATTAGGTAAGAGAAAGATAAATGAATACATGTTTTTTATCTATTTTTAATAATATTTAGCTTGTAATATTGCTCTACATGCAATAGTATGGAGTTTTGTTTTTGTTTTCATGACATATTTCAAAGTTTAATCATGTTTATTATGGATTAGCAAAACTCAATAAAGAACATCATTTTTACTTTTCCTCTTATATTTGGTGTGTTTCCCTCAACTTTAGTTTGTAACCAGATAATGTTTTTTTTCTCAATCAAATTATGAATTTCGAACAGTGGAATAGTACTACTGTTGCCTTTATTTGTAGAACTTTTATTAAAAAAAAGTCTAGATGCAAATTTTTTTAATATGCAAATCAGTTAATATACATATAAAAATTCTAATGTGGTCATTCACCCCAACATATTTTTGGCATACATTTTCCTGTCAAAACCCTGGTTGTACGAGGAAAAGTGTTGTTGAAGAATGTAATTTTTGCTTTTGGGGGATTGTTGCTGTGCTGTCTTGGTGAACCCTCAACTTTCAATACCTGCAATATTACAAACCAGAATTACCAATAAATTCAAAGTAGGTCTCATTGGGGTCTAGGCGTGACGAGGGATTGACGATTTTTTGTAAGCGTTACACGTGAAAGTCAAATTATTGTGGCGTGAAAACGGGAAATGAGGTCTTGCGGGACCCAGGAAATGACTAAAAATGAGAATTACTTACGTACATAGTGTAAGCGGGATACAGGAATCTGACAAAACAGTAAGCGGGATCTGGTATCGGAACCCCCCAATGAGACCCCCTTCAAAATATTGACACAGTTTTAGTTTTGGCTGAAATAATATACTGTATCACATGTATCAGTTGTAAAGAAAGGATCATTGTAGCAATTGTCTAGCTGATGACTGACATTTAAAAGAATTGTATTTTGAGGTCAAATTGTGTGCTAGTACTAAT
Source organism: Mytilus trossulus (assembly GCF_036588685.1). NCBI lineage: Eukaryota > Metazoa > Mollusca > Bivalvia > Mytilida > Mytilidae > Mytilus > Mytilus trossulus. The sequence continues at coordinate 38,166,986 of NC_086379.1, read as the reverse complement.
GTCTGATGTATTGCAATTGTGATACAAACTTGAGAATTTAAACTAAGTCCAATTGCTGACATATGGATTATGTAGTACCTTCCAAAAAGTACCCAGATTGATGCATTTCTGATGAAAAGTAGGTTTGTGGATTTCATGGGTTCTATCGGCTTTAATGCAGACTTTGGCAAAACCACAAAATCAAATATCTAGGAAAATTACATTTATCCTTAATCAACAAAAAATTGGTGTGAATTTAAGGATTTTAAATCAAACTGAACAGCAAAAAAAAACTCTTTTCATTTACAATTTGCTATTATTTACCAAATAAGATTTTATTTTCTTCTCCAAAACAAAATATAGGCTATATTTTATTATATGACTTTTAGTTTTAGTTATAGGTTCTACACTATTAAACTGTTAAGAAAATCAACAGTGTCTAAGTATGTTTCAGTAGACTTAAACATTTATGATTCCCTTTTCCCCAACATAAAATTCAGGCATGGATCTAGGTTTGATATTGGGAGGAAGCTCCTGAAAACTACTGACTAGAGGATTTTATTTTCCTATTTTGACACAAAATTACTAAATTTTTCTTCAATTAGTGGAAACATGAGCTGGTTGTGTCCCAATCTGAATTCTGCACATGAAATCAATATTTGATCATATTCTCTTACTTCAGAATAATTAATTGCTACAAAAGCTCTGATAATCCTTGTCTGCGACATATAACAACACTGTTTCAGATTCAAAGACTAAATACATTGGGCTCCCCTATGTGAAACTGAATGATGTAATTAAGGATTACAGTCTGTAAATGTCTAGCACTAGGGAACATTATGATGACTGAGGAACTCTGTTGTTGTTATGTCAGAAATGTATTCGTAATGTACATTTGATGAAGTAATTAACAAGATGAGTTTTCATTCATTAGAAGCTCAAATCGTCCTCTTTATTGAAGCATTTATTTCTAACATATTGACGTTGTAAATTATACCTGCAATGTTTGCTTTGAAGAATATTTAAGATATGTCATTATAACAGAATTACTACAACTTGGTTTTAAGCTTATTCTCATGGAATATTTTTATATTATAGTACAAATATTATATAACTAAAGAAATTTTTTACTCTTTATCTAATACTTCTCTAGAAATATACTTTAGACATATTTTTTTATGACATTCATTAAACCAATCTGTATTTATAAACAGAGGTCCTTCACAAATTAAATGTTGCTCAGATGCAATATGATAGATGACCTTACATGTAAAGCCGTTCAAACAAAAATTCCTTACAGCAGTACATTAATGTATTAGGTTCATTGGTTGCCACGTACATTGTAACTCATATTTGTTAAATGATAATTAAGAAGAATTACACCAAGTTATTATGGCCCTGCTGCACTGTCACCTTAGGTCTGGGTCACTTAACCTCCATCCTTCATTTGGTCAATCTGTCAATTCCAACATTCCATCCTTCTTTCATTTGGTCATTCTAGGTAGGTAGAACAAAAAAATCTATTCCCTCATTCAACCAAATCATCAATATTCTGTCTAAATATGCTTTGAATGGCAATAAACTGTCAAAATCAGGTTCACCAATTTGGTTCTATTATTTTCATGTTATTAACATTCTAAAACATATGTCAAAATTTCAAAAAGTGTATAAAGACATATAATAAGATTTTGGACTTATTATCATCTATAACATTTCATTCATACTTATGACAATTAAACTTCTTTTTTAGTAACAATCAAAATGACCTCTGAAGACTTAATTATTATAGAGTTTAAATTAGAATACAGGCATTGCAGTTTACAATGGGCAGAGAAATATGACAATTGAACAGGGCAATTACGTTTTCAATATTTTCATTTCATTGAATTTCATCTGTAGACATGCTCTGACTTATGTTAGTAATAAGTCAAAAGAAGTAAAAGATTTATTTCACACATAATCATACCGATGACATTCATTCTAAGATAAAGTTATGTTTTACATTCCTTTTATTAGCTCACCTGGCCCAAAGGTCAAAGTGAGCTTTTCTCATCTTTTTTCCATCCTCTGTTGTGCATAGTTATACAAAAACTTCTCCTCTGAAACTACTGGGCCGAATTTAACAAAACTTGGCTACAATCATCATTGGGGTATGCAGTTAAACAAATGTGTCTGATGACCCAGCCTGTCAATCAAGATGGCCACAATGACTAAAAATAGAACATAGGGGTAAAATGTAGATTTTGACTTATATCTCTGAAATCAAAGCATTTAGAGCAAATCTGACATGGGTATAAATGTTTATCAGGTTAAGATTTATCTGCACTGAAATTTCAGCCAAATTGGACAACCTGTTGTTGGGTTGCTGCCCCTGAATTGGTAATTTGAAGGAAATTTTGAAGTTTTTGGTTATAACATAAATATTATTATAGATAGAGATAAACTGTAGACAACAATAATTTTCAGCAAAGGAAGATACATATAAGTCAACATTCAAACAAAATGATCAATTGACCAATAAGGAGTTGTTACCCTTTAAAGTCTAGTTTAAATTTTTCGTATATTTTTGTAATCTTTTACAAAAGTCTTCTCCTGAAATAATTGAGACAAATTTATGCAAACTTGGCCACAATGGTATCTAGTTTTAAAAAATGTATTTGATGACCCTGTTTGCCAGCCAACATGGTAGACATGGCTAAAAATAGAACTTAAGGGAAAAATGCAGTTTTTAACTTATATCTCTGAAACTAAAGCAAAAGTTTAACAGTAGCATGATTTCATGCATCCATTGTAAATAAAAATATCAGGTGAGCGACACCGACTCCTTGGAACCTCTTGTTAATGATATTGCACTGGATATTAAAATAACAAGTACTAATAAGACCTCCACTTTTTTCTACTAAAATATGTATATAAAACAATATCAAAAAGCATGAAATCACTCAATGTCTTTTAATTAGAAAAAATAATGTTTTGGCAACTCTTTGCAATTTTGCTAGAAACATTTCTGAAGTAATCCTCAAAACCACATATTGTAATGTCATCATGACATATAAACTAGTGTTATTTGGCCTTAACCTAATGTTCTTTTATTTTATGTTTATGATCATAACAAAAATGATACCTTGAAGTGTATTCATCCCTTTGTAAATGATGCATTTATGTTTTGATATACTATTGTCTTTCACAAGTATGCCCTTCGGTGATGAGTATCAAAGCTCAGGTTTAAGTTAATATTTACTTGATTAAAAATTGTTTTACTATGTTTAACCTAAAGGGCATTAAAATAGATATTTTAATTATTTTCAGACCATTCATCCCACCTAGACAAAGACACAGATTTGACGATTTTATCAAAGAGAATGAAGTACTTCTTAACAATAATGAAGATGATGTATCGCCAGGAAGTCAGAAAAATAGCGTGAAAATGTTAGTACTTTTTGTCTTGCTTACAAAAGCCACAAAATGTAAAACATAAGGTTTTAGCAGTGTTTGCCATTTGTATAAATCTGCATATTTCACAAGGTTGAAAGTAAAAAGAAACTATGGACACTAAATGAACAGATTTTAAAAACTTTAAAAAAAAAAAAAAAAAAAAAAAAAAAAGATTATTTAACACTGATTCAAAATATTCTTGGGAGATGTCATGCAACATATTATCATATAGATTCGAAATTAGGGTAGTGGGTTATATACTGTTTTGAAGTTATCATTTATGCTCCTTTTAACATGAAAAATTGCAAAGCTTCAGTGGAGAATTTGTGTTCTCAAATACACTTCTTTTAGTTTAAATGCTTTGAGAACTCCTTAGGTCAGTATAACAATTTCCTGTACTGTAAGGTAACAGGCAACTTTCATAGTTACAAAGTTGCAATAAACAATAAACAAAAGTGTAACTCACTAACCAAAAATTGAGAAGAAAAAAAAACCCATAAAAATTGCAAAATATTAATTTGAATTTGAGGTAATAAAAAAAAGAAGAAAAGGGCATTATATATTAATAGTTTTAATTGGTCATTGTTAGTTTCAAACATAAGTTGTTATCTTGCTAGCTGTTTTTAAACAGATTTAATACGACTTAAATTCTCCCTTTGGTTTCTTTTCAATTTAATTTTTTTTACTATTTTAGTTCAACTATAGTGCATAGAGAAGATGGAAGTTTTGGATTTGTATTAGCAGGAAATAATCCAGTATTTATAGAATCGGTGGAACCAGGTGGTCCTGCTGATAGGGCAGGGCTGTTAGCAGGAGATTGTATTGTCAATGTCAACAAAATAGATGTCAGGTAAATAAATGAAAAACAAGTAATTGGCTATATTCAGATGTCATGCATAGATTCAGCTATTTAACTTTTGATTGCTTCTTTTGATATATAGATATTGAAAGCTGTCAAATAACATGTAATTCCATATGCTCATATTCACGTAATTCCAATATTTGTGGATTTTGTGGGTAAAGGTCAAACAAGAATTATTATATATGTTATAATTAATGCCTACATGAACCATGGATTTCTTATAAGCTCACCTGGCCCGAAGGGCCAAGTGAGCTTTTCTCATCACTTGGCGTCTGTCGTCGTCCTGCGTCTGTCGTCTTTAACTTTTACAAAAATCTTCTCCTCTGAAACTACTGGGCCAAATTTAACCAAACTTGGCCACAATCATCATTAGGGTATCTAGTTTAAAAAATGTGTGGCGTGACCCGCCAAACCAACCAAGATGGCCGCCATAGCTAAAAATAGAACATAGGGGTAAAATGCAGTTTTTGGCTTATAACTCAAAAAACAAAGCATTTAGAGCAAATCTGACATGGTGTGAAATTGTTAATCAGGTCAAGATCTACATGCCCTGAAATTTTCAGATGAATTGGACAACCCATTGTTGGGTTGCTGCCCCTGAATTGGTAATTTTAGGGAAATTTTGCTGTTTTTGGTTATCTTGAATATTATTATAGATAGAGATAAACTGTAAACAGCAATAAAGTTCAGCAAAGTAAGATTTACAAATAAGTCAACATGACCAAAATGGTCAGTTGACCCCTTTAGGAGTTATTGTCCTTTTATAGTCATTTTTAACCATTTTTAGCTCACCTGGCCTGAAGGGCCAAGTGAGCTTTTCTCATCACTTGGCGTCCGACAACGGTCGTCCTGCGTCGGTCGTCCGGCGTCGTTAACTTTTACAAAAATCTTCTCCTCTGAAACTACTGAGCCAAATTTAACCATACTTGGCCACAATCATCATTGGGGTATCTAGTTTAAAAAATGTGTGGCGTGACCTGCCAAACCAACCAAGATGGCCGCCATAGCTAAAAATAGAACATAGGGGTAAAATGCAGTTTTTGGCTTATAACTCAAAAACCAAAGCATTTAGAGCAAATCTGACATGGTGTGAAATTGTTAATCAGGTCAAGATCTACATGCCCTGAAATTTTCAGATGAATTGGACAACCCGTTGTTGGGTTGCTGCCCCTGAATTGGTAATTTTAGGGAAATTTTGCTGTTTTTGGTTATTTTCTTGAATATTATTATAGATAGAGATAAACTGTAAACTGCAATAATGTTCAGCAAAGTAAGATTTACAAATAAGTCAACATGACCAAAATGATTAAATGACTCCTTTAGGAGTTATTGCCCTTTAGGGTCAATTTTTAACCATTTTTCGTAAATTTTATATATCTTTTACAAAAATCTTCTCCTCTGAAACTGCAGGGCCAAATTAATCCAAACTTGGCCACAATCATCTTTTGGGTATATAGTTTAAAAAATGTGTGGCGTGACTTGCCAAACCAACCAAGATGGCCACCATTGCTAAAAATAGAACATAGGGGTAAAACGCAGTTTTTGGCTTATAACTCTAAAACCTAAGCAGTTAGAGAAAATCTAACACAGTTAAAATTGTTTATCAGGTCAAGATTTATCTGCTATCAGAGAACCCATTGGTGGGTTGCTGTCCCTGAATTGGTAATTTTAAGGAAATTTTGCTGGTTTTGGTTATTATCATGAATATTATTATAGATAGAGATAAACTGTAAACAACAATAATGTTCAGCAAAGTAAGATTTACAAATAAGTCAATATGACCAAAATGGTCAATTGACCCCCTAAGGAGTTATTGTCCTTTATAGTCAATTTTAAACAATTTACATAAATTTTGTAAATTTTTACTACCGGTTACATTTTCCACAGAAACTACTGGGCCAAGTTCATTATAGATAGTGATAATTGTAAGCAGCAAGAATGTTCAGTAAAGTAAGATGTACAAATATATCACCATCACCAAAACACAATTTTGTCATGAATCCATCTGCTTCCTTTGTTTAATATTCACATAGATCAAGGTGAGCGACACAGGCTGTTTAGAGCCTCTAGTTCGTAAATCTTAGTAATCTTTTACAAAAATCTTCTCCTCTGAATCTACTGAGCCAAATTAATCCAAATTTGACAACAATCTTTTATGGGGTATCTAGTTTAAAAAATGTGTGGCATGAACTGGCCAACCAACCAAGATGGCTGCCACAGCTAAAAATAGAACATAGGGGTAAAATGTAGTTTTTGGCTTATAACTCAAAAACCAAAGCATTTAGAGTAAATCTGACTGACTTTTAACTTGTTTATCAGGTTAAGATCTATCTGCCCTGAAATTTTCAGATGGATCAGCCAACCCAGTGTTAGGTTGCTGCTGCCCCTGAATTGGTTATTTTAAGGAAATTTTGCAGTTTTTTGTTATCATCTTGAACATTATTATAGATAGAGATCAACTGTAAACAGCAATAATGTACAGCAAAGTAAGACCTAAAAATAAGTCAAAATGACCAAAATGGTCAATTGACCCCCTATGGAGTTATTGTCCTTTATAGTCAATTTTTAACAATTTTCATAAAATTTGTAAATTTTTATTTACATTTTCCACTGAAATTATTGGGCCAAGTTCATTATCGATAGAAATACCTGTAAGCAGCAAGAATGATCAGTAAAGTAAGATGTACAAACACATCACCATCACCAAAACACAATTTTGTCATGAATCCATCTGTGGCCCTTGTTGAATATTCACATAGACCAAGGTGAGCGACACAGGCTCTTTAGAGCCTCTAGTTTAACTTTCTAAAATCTGAAATCAAGTTTTTATTTTCTAAAATTTGATATCAAGTTTTAATTCTTAAAATTCCTCATGATACACCAAGTACTGTTGAGTCACCAATATTTGTGATAAGGTACAATTAATTTTCCTTTGATCTTTGATTTCATTATTTTGCCAAAGTCTACAGGCTAAGTAGACTTTTGGAAACATTTTCTTTTGAAAAGCTCAAATTATTGAGACCAAACAAAGCCTAAATTGTTTGTAAAAAAATCCTTATGACTAATTAAAAGCAAATGCTACAATGAGGTATCTTTTGACACACTTTTTAAGAGTTCATATATGTTAATGGCAATATGGTTGCCAAATGGGACTACTTAGTTTTATATCTATGTCTATATGCTATATGTAAAATTCTTTCTTGTACACCACTTGATCAATTACATTTATTGCATTTGTGTATTAAGCGAGTGTTATTTCTATGAGAACAAATAGCTTTATATTCATAAATGAACCAGACTCAAGTATAAAGGAACTGGTTGGGTGCTTTCTCTTTGTGTCAATTGACTGTGCTGAAGTAAATGAAAAATAACTAAACTGAAATGTTTTGCTTTTCACTGATTTTAATTTTGATACATATAATATTTCATGACAATTAAAATGAACAAATAAGCCTTATTTTGTGTAACACCTTTGGGTGCATAGATTTTCTTGCTGTGTTGAAGACCTTCAGGTGGACTTTGGCTGTTATTGGTTGGGTTGTTGTCTCTTTCAATGACATAATCCCTTATTTCCATTCTCAATTTTATTAAACTTTGTAAAAAGAATTGTTCATAGTTTGTTTTCTTTCATATATCAGCTCTATGAATTTTGTTAGATTCTAGTTTCATGCCTAGATTTACTTTGCACCTATTGGAAATATTTAGAAATTTATTCAAAAGCACAAATTTTCAAAGAGAAAGATGATTAAAAATTGTTTTTTAAGGCCACACCAATTTGATTCCTTGTTCGACGGACCCGCCCGCACCTATTTTTCTCAAAACAGATTTTTTTTTTTTTTTTTTATATTTCCGCTTCCCGCCTCCGGAAATGTAATCATGTCCATTTCCCGCACCGTTTTTTTGGTAAATATTATAAAAAATATATCAACATTTGTTTTTAAAATCACAGTCTAACCTGTATATAACGATTTTAAACATAAATGCACACCACCAACCACACTTCTTAAATATCCCTGAGAATATTTGTTTCAGCATGAAACCTATTTATCGAAAGAAGGAGTGCTCCGATATAAATTTAAAAAAGCGGAAATATATATCGATAAAGAACAAAACATTAGTTTTTTTCCCCCTTACTTATATTCCCTTAGTATCAAAATAAGTTCGTTGTTAATAGAATAAAGTACAAAGAACTTCTGAAAGATTTGCCTTCAACGGCAATTGTATTGTATGCTGGCGAAACAAAACTATCCATAGCCGCTGTATGTTTATGCATCTGTCCTGATTGATTCAGGGGCCTGTCGTTCAGCAGATATCGTTTATTGATGTTGTTCATTGGTATTTTCCCGTTTGGATATATAAATTAGATCGTTGGTTTTCCTGATTGAATTGTGTACGCTAATAATTTTGGGGCCCTGTATAGCTTGTTATTTGGTCTGTATCAAAGCCCCATGTAAAAGGTCGTACTTTTACCAGTGTTTGTTATATCAGGTTAAGAACATGCAACCCTCCCTCAGACAAGGGGTCATTTTACTCAGTGATGTAGAAAATAAAATAGAAATACCTAGTTCTACTATTCAAAACCTTTGAAAACTTAGAATTTTGTACTCAAAAAGAGGAGAGTTACATCATATTTTAAAGAACTTTTTCTCAAAGAGGGGTTCACTTATTTTGAATAATATTAAACTGTTAAGGTAAATGTGTTAAATGGTCAAAACATGTCCAAGAATTTTGTAATATTCCTGGACTTTTTAAATTCTTGGACATGTTTTGACCATTTAATATGAGATAGATGTATAGTTCTTTGAGAAAATATAAGCCCTTTTGTACAAACAAATATATATTATTACTTTAATGTATTGATCACTCATATAAAACATGAAAAAGGGATATTTATAACATTAAAGGGTTGCCCCCAAACTGAATATGACTTACATGTAGATGGAGAATTGTCTCATAGGCAGTCACACATATATAGATTTAATTATTTCTTGGTGAACAGGGAAAAAATACTTCAGAAATTAAAGAAATAACAAAGTACAAGTGATAAATCAAGTTTTAATATTGTCGAAACGTACTATTTTATGTTTACAAAAAAAAATTATAATCGCTCGCCTTTACTTTTCAAGCTTCGCCTCAAGAAATTGCAAAATAAATATTTTTTTATTTAAATTTTCAAATCGCTCGCTCGCCCCAAATTTTGGAGTCCAAAAATCCGTAGAACAAGAAATTAAATTGGTGTGGCCTAAGTGGAAGGTTTTGTAATGCAAATTTAATTTAGTTTGACATTTGTATACTCCCTCAAGCAAGGCTGTTTGATTGTTATTTGCTTATGTAAAACTATATTTGCTTAGCACAAATGTATTCCATTCCAATTTTGAAGTTTTTTTCTTCATTGTTTTCTCCTTTGATCAAATTCTTTGAATGGTAGTAAAAACTTCTCAGAAAGTTATAACATAATCAACTTGCATTTTAATAGATCTTAAAAAGAGTTGGCATTTTCGAGAAATAACACCTATTACGCAAAGTCATTCAACTTTATATCATGTCTAGCAATAATGTTAGAGCCAATTTATAAAGGTGCAGAGGTAAAAATTTAATAGATTAATTTACCGATAAAGTACTTGATTGCGCATAGTGTATTACGAAAAACTGAATTGATTGAGCAACTGTTTCCGACAGAAATTGTAAACAATATAAAAAAGTTCATGATTGAACTAAAAGCTTGTAAACAATATTGAGAAAAACTTATTATGTAACCAACTTCTAAAGTTTTTTAACAATAAGGTGATTAATTACCACGATAAATGATTTTAAAAACATATCAGTTTTTATGACAATTGATGGATAGGTACTTTTGGTTAGTTGGATTACTTCTTGTTAATTAATTTACCACCTATAATTAAAAACAACTAATTTTCTTAACAACGTAAAATATAACATGATAAGATTTAATGAGTTTTCATCTTCATTGATGGAATACTTTTTTCAAAGCATCTGTTGGACACAGTTGTTATATGTCACTTTATAGACTTAGTTTACATCGACTGTGTAAAAAAAATATATAATGGAATCAAAGGTGGTATAACTGCAGTAAAAATACTGCTCTAAAAGTAGAAAAAATAATTTTGTGAAAATAAGAAAAAAGATCTAAATAGTTACGCTTTGCTCAAAACTATAAACTATTATGTGTTGTTTTTTTAGCTCACAAAGGCTATGTGAGCTTATGCCATCACTTGGCGTCCGTCGTCTGTTGTTTCTGTTGTTATTTAGTCGACATTGTTGTGGTCAAACTATTTCAAGAACCTTTCCTTTGAAACTACTTGGCCTATTACCTTCATACTTTAATTGAATGTTCAGTAGGGTAGCTACTTTATAAACAGTATCTAAAATTCTGATCCATCAATAAACATGGCCACCATGGTTAAAATTAGAACATAGGGGTCAAATGCAGTTTTTGGTTTTTATCTAAAAAACTAAAGCATTTATAGCAAATCTTTCACCCTGTGAAAATGTTCATTAGGTCAAGATCTATAAGCTCTGAAATTTTCAGATAAACCGACAAAATTTGTACTCAAAATTTTAAACAAAATCTTTAATAGAGGTAATTTTTCATACCTTAATTCACCATGTTCACCTAAAGACAAAATGTTGCTGAAAATCATTGCACAAAATTGATTTTAAAATAATACAAGAAATATTCTTGATTCATATGACATGAACAGTTTAACAGTAATTTTAAACTGTGTATAATACTTACGTAAATAATTAGTTGTAAGTGATAATTAAATTATTAATTATTTTGCTAACATAATGGTATGTATAAGATCTTTGCTATAAAATCAAGTATAGGAATTTGTTGTCTTCTATCTGACACCTACATGAATTATAGCGGAGCATTTTTATGTCATCACTTGGTTAAAAGCAGATGTTTGGTGTACCTACGTAAATGTGGTAAGAAGAAGATAGAAACTGCAAAGGGTTTAAGTGAGATGTTATCACATAAATTCCAAATATTTCCTTTGAAATGGTAATGAACAACAAGTAGTCTAGAAATTACATCTGTCTTGTAAAATGCTTTTGGAGTATTATCATTTTGTTCATATTTGCAATAATTGCCTTTTAGTTTTTATATATAAAAATGCATTGTGAAATTGCTCTATGACTAATAGCAATGAATAGTGTTCTGGTCTGTAAATAAAAATCTGGAATTGACTTCTTTATTCAAAATGAAGTAATCGAATTTATTTTGATAAATTAATCATTTGAAATTGTATTGTTTTGTTGCTGAAGGTGCCCCAATTCAGTGGCAATATTTAAAAAAAAAAAAGGTGAAAAATAATGGACTTCCCTAGATTTGGTGCTGATTGATTGTGACATCATCTTATGAGTCTGATTGTGACATCATCTTATGAGTCTGATTGTGACATCATCTTATGAGTCTGATTGTGACATCTCCTTATGAGTCTGATTGTGACATCATCTTATGAGTCTGATTGTGACATCATCTTATGAGTCTGATTGTGACATCATCTTATGAGTCTTATATGGAAAATTAAATTACCATGAGTCAACAAAACAGCTTCCACATGTTGATCAGGATCTACTTTCTCTACCTAGTAAGCATTTCAGATCAACCCTCTTTTATGATGGCCTGGTTCTTGTTGCTTGCTACTTAATTTTCTATTTAGTGTTTTTATTATGGACTTGTTTGTTGTTTATCATTTCATTCCATGGTGTTGTCAGTTTCTCTTTGACTAATGAATTTTGAATGTCCCAATGGCCGATTTCAACCCACGTTTTTTCATAAAGGGTATTCAAATTTGTATGACAGCCATTAAAAGTTCAGTATAGATTTTTCTTACATGGTGTATTCATCAGTTATATATTTATATATTTTTGATAACAATTACATTTTTCTTTTCAGAAACTACAGCCATGCCCACCTAGTACAGTTATTACAGAATAGTGATTCTGCTCCACAAGTAGAAGTCATGAGAACTGGCAATGATAATGGGAGTAAGTTATAGGGGTCTCATTTGGGGGTTCTGATCCCATATCCACATTATTGCTGTGTACTATCTCTATCTATAATAGTATTCAAGATATATAAATAACAAAAAATGAAAAATTACTTTTTAACTTCCCAATCTGTTTTGTCAGATTCTCGTATCCCGCTTACACTATTTACATACACATTCTCATTTAGATATATGAGCCCTGATTAAAAAGGACATTTTAATGATTTAAGAATTAATCAATTTTATCAGATTTGGTAGAAAGTCCTTGGTATTAATTGTTTTGAAATTACATTAGATAGCCAAAGCATCGATGATAGCACACTGAGACATTTTTAAGCCCCACCTACAATAGAGGGGCATTATGTTTTCTGGTCTGTGGGTCCATTCGTCTGTCCGTTGGTTTGTTCGTCCTTTCGTCTGTCTGTTCGTCCCGCTTCAGGTTAAAGTTTTTGGTCAAGGTAGTTTTTGATGAAGTTGAAGTCCAATCAACTTGAAACTAAGTACATATAGAATAATAGGTAGTTTCGTTTTTATGGCCCACCTACGATAGTAGAGGGGCATTAGGTTTTCTGGTATGTGGCTCCGTTCGTCTGTGCGTCCGTTCGTTCAGGTTAAAAGTTTTTGGTCAAGGTAGTTTTTGATGAAGCTGAAGTTCAATCAACTTGAAACTTAGTACACTTGTTGCTTATGATATGATCTTTCTAATTAGACTTTTGACTTTAATTTCACGGTCCACTGAACATAGAAAATGAAAAGTGGAAGTTTCAGGTTAAAGTTTTTGGTCAAGGTAGTTTTTGATGAAATTTAAGTCCAATCAACTTCAAACTTACTACATATGTTCCCTATAGTATAATCTTTCTAATTTTAATGCCAAATTAGATTATTACCATTTCATGGTCCATGGAACATGCAAAAGGAAAGTGCGAGTGGGGCATCTGTGTATTTTGGACTCATTCTTGTTGATACTGACTATATCTTGTGGAATATCTATATAGCTAGACAAGCACGTTTAGTCAGTATCAAAAACGAAACTACCTATTATTCTGTTTATCGGTAATTATGACGTCACACAATGTATTGCCTAACATTTTCAGCGATACAGCCAGTACGTTGATACTCAAAAATATTAGGCAGTAAGATCAAAGAGAAAATATACGAAGTACAGATAAACATGTTCCTTATGATATGATCTTTCTAATTTTAATTTCAAATTAGAGTTTTTACCCCTATTTCACAGTTTACTGAACGTAGAAAATGATATTGCGAGTGGGGCATCCCTGTACTGGGGACACATTCTTGTTAATCTTGTTATAAATTTTAATTTAATTTTAATTTTGTATTTTGTTTTTATTTTTATGTGTTCTTAGCTCACATAACCCAAAGGGCTAAAAATAGAACATAGGAGAAAAATGCAGTTTTTGACTTGTATCTCTGAAACTAGAGCAAAAGTATAAGGGTTGCATTATTTCATGCATTTATTGTAAAAAAAAATATCATATGAGCAGCACAGGCTCCTTGGAGCATCTAGTTTTTTGTTTAGATTGTTCTATACTATAAAAATTAAATTCATAAATTTTCAAGATGTTATGTTATAAGTGAATTTAGCACTGAAAAACACCCAATTAAAACTTAAGCAATTGCATAATTACAGTAACTTTTACAAACATGATTCATTAATGATTTTGCCTTATTGGTGTTAATTAAGAAATGACTGTTATATTTTCTGTCTATAAAGAAATAACTTTAAAAATATGATGTACACTGAATAACACGTGTAACAGGTTATTTTAAAGTGTGAACCATGTTATGTAATGTTATTCCGAATAGACAGAAATAATATTACAATCATTCCGTATGATTATACCCCACACAACGAGTTGCGGAGGGTATAATGTTTTTGACCCGTCCGTCTGTCAGTCCGTCAGTCTGTCAGTCCATCCGTCCGTCCATCAGTCCTTTTTCTTGTCATCGCAACTCCTCTTAAACCACTCAACAGAATTTCACGAAACCTTTTCAGATAATAAGGACATACTATGTAGTTGTGCATATTGATGGGAAATTGCGATTCAATTTTTTTCTAGGAGTTACGCCCCTTTGAACTTATTTACCCTAACGTACTACTGCAACAGTTTGTCATCGCAACTCCTCTCAAACCACACAACAGAATTTCACGAAACCTTTTCAGTTAATAAGGACATACTATTTAGTTGTGCATATCGACGGGAAATTGCGATTCAATTTTTTTTCTAGAAGTTACGCCCCTTTGAACTTATTTACTTTAGTGTACTACTGCAACAGTTTGTCATCACAACTCCTCTCAAACCACACAACAGAATTTCACGAAACCTTTTCAGATAATAAGGACATACTATATGTAGTTGTGCATATCGACGGGAAGTTGCGATTCAATTTTTTTTCTAGGAGTTACGCCCCTATGAACTTATTTACTTTAATGTACTACTGCAACAGTTTGTCATCGCAACTCCTCTGAAACTACTCAACAGAATTTCATGAAACCTTTTCAGATAATAAGGACATACTATGTAGATGTGCATTTCGACAAGAAATTTTGATTCATTTTTTTTCTAGGAGTTACGCCCCTTTGAACTTGTTTGCTTCAATGTACTTCTGCAACAGTTTGTTATCTCAACTCCTCTGAAACCACACAACAGAATTTCATGAAATTTTGTAGATAATAAGGACATACTATGCATGTAGATGTGCATATTGACAGGAAATTATTATTCAATATTTTTTCTTTATATACAATTTTTTTCCTTACACTTATTTAATTTCTCCAATGACAATGTGGGGACGTGGGGTATGTGAGCATGCTCACTAAGGTTCTTTAATTTAATTCTAAATTTAATTCAAACCGGGGTAATTCATGAACATTGAAGACTTCACTGTCACATGACTAAATTATATGTATGAGCTGATAAACAAAACACTGTGAGCCAATAAGAAGACATGTTACATCCAAAATTAAATTAGCACTTCATATAAACAGGTTTAAATATAATGTGTATTAACATTTTACATAAATAAGGCCATTAGTTTTCTTGTTTGAATTGTTTTACATTGTCTTATTGGGGCCTTTTATAGCTGACTATGCAGTATGGGCTTTGCTCATTGTTGAAGGCCGTACAGTGACTTATAGTTGTTAATGTCTGTGTCATTTTGGTTGTTGGGAGTTGTCTCATTGGAAATCATACCACATCTTCTTTTTTATATAACATACATATACATTTTAGGTGTCAGATTAAATGGTAGTTTACATACAAGAACACCATCCACTTTGTCTTTAGCCTCCACTACAACAAGTCATGCCTCATCAGACTGGCAACCTACAGAAGAACAGAAAGATGGCAAAACATTTAAACAAAGTGTAAGTTTACATTATGTTTCATGAGATCTTGGTTAAATGTGTTACAACAGATAAAAGTTTCAATATTTTCCTCTCTACTCCATTAACCTGAGACCTATATTTAATCATTCATGTTTTCTTATGATTCACCGTAATTAAAAAAACTTTAAAGTGTTTTCTAAGAAGTGATATGATTATGATGCTTTTCATTTCAGAATTTGTAAATTCATACTTTAAAATAATTTTCCAAATACACTTCAAGTAGTTGGTAAGAAGGAACAGAAATATTAAGTGTGTTTTATTCAAAATTATATTATTTATTTACAAAAGTTTTTCTTACCATCAATTAAATCTATGATGTCTTCTCTTTCAGGCCTATTACTTATTGACATCAAAAGAAAGATCTCAGCTGAAGAAAGCTATGTTGGAATATGACAGTAGAAAGTTTGTTTAACATAGATTCTATATTTTTACTCAATTTTATTCATAAATGATATTATCATTAGTTTATTTTACATACTTTTATTAAAGATAGTTGGAGGAATATGCCCTTTTCTATTTGTATCTATTAGGACCTCCCTCAATATCTAAATGCAGCATACATTCATATATTGACATCTAGAGATAACTACTGGTACCAATTGCCCTCCATTAATAAAAAAAATGTAAATGTATTCTTATAAGAATTACAGTTAATGGCTGAACTCAATTAAAATCTGTCTTTATTCCAGTTAATCAATAGTTATCAAAGGTAATAGGTTTATAATTTTATACGCCAGACCCATGTTTCGTCTACATAAGACTCATATCAGTGACACTCAGATCAAAATAGTTGTAAAGCCAAACAAGTACAAAGTTGAAGAGCATTGAGGACCCAAAATTCTAAAAAGTTTTACCAAATACAAATATAGTGACAGTTAAGGGTTTGATGAACTTAATCTATATTTATTTGTAAAACAATTCGAAATAAAAAAAAAACAATAGTCTGATTTATGTGTGTGTGTGTTGGGGGGAGGGGGGAGAAATATGGCAGACAGAAACCAATAACAAACACTGAATTACAGAATTACAGGTTCCTAACCTTGGACATGCACATATAATAATGCTAGTACAGTCAGTCTTTTAAAATAAGGGTTCGTTTCTAATAAAACTATCCATTTCAGGAATGTTGTTGACCTTCACAAGAGATTGACCCAGATATTAGACACTCATTCTAAGAAGACTTTATGGAGATATATATTACCTATACTTCCTACAGAACACATGGATTATTGTGTCAGTAAAGGAGGTCTACCAAGGAGTCTTGTACAAGGTAACTTTCATGATGAAGAGCAACAATGAAAGTATGTCTTTTTAATTTGGTAATTTTCCCTTAGGAAAATGATTGCAAATGAGACGTTTCACCAGAGACCAAATGATGTAAAGAGAAGAGAGCAACGAATGCTGTAAAAGGCCTCAAATTGACAAATACAAAAACAATTCAAACGAGAATACTATCAGCTTGATTTAAGCACAAAACAATCAACAAAAACAAATATGATTTTCAGAAACAAATGACAACCACTAAATTATAGGCTCCTTATTTATGGATAGGCAGATAGTAGAAGGTTTATCCATGTTTTCTGGTGCCATTACTGCACATACAGATAGCTATTCCTTAAGTGTTATGATATTAGATAGTACTTGACATTCTGATAGTTGCATTTTATTTTATGCGTGAATGTTTTTTTACAGAATTAAAACGGAGAGGAACAAATGGAAGGAAGAATCATGATAAAATGTCCAATTCTAGTTTTGACCTACGACATAGTACATGGTCATCAAAAGGTATGACTGAAAACTGAAAAACCATTTTGAATATTGCCGACTCAACTCAATAAAACAACAATTAAGAAACCAAAAAATAGTTTTAAAAATGTCAGATTGAAGACTTTGATCGTGATCTCTGCGGGGTTCATACTTGCCAACTTTTGAAGAACTCTCTTTAGATTATGCACAAGAGCAACTCCTGCAACAGAAAATGCATCACTTACATGTGTAATAAGTGTTTTAATCTGTTATAATGTTGTTTTGAATGAACTGATAGGTTACTGCTTTTTTTTTTAAAGTTATTTGATTCATTTGATCGAATGCCTGATTTAAGATATTCAGTTTAAATTCTGGAGGATTTCGAGAGTCAGGTCACCACCTCTCCTTGGGAAAATCAATTAGAAATTTGGAAAGTTGACTGGTTTTGGGCTGGGATACTGAATTTCAAGATTGTTTGCATAATGCCTGAGGAATATTTCTTTAAATTGTAATTTGGTGTAATTCTTGTATGATGTGATGTGAATTAACAAACAAGTGTACATATATGAACAAATTGATGTCAGATTGCAGAGTGACCACTGAATTTTTTATTTAACTCCTCAAATTGAATTTACATAATTTGAACTGCAGTATGAAAGGTATCAGAATTAGAAAAAAAAGACAGATCGTTTTTGTTTTGATTTTGACATGGAAATACTTAGTCAATTCTTGATCACGTACAAAACCTTTTAATCTCAGATTTAAAAAGTGACAATTTGTTTTAGTTTTACATCACTGCAAATTTTTAGTGGCAGTTTCTGTTTACAAAATTCACATACCTTGTGTTTGCTCTATGGTGAAAAGAATTTGAACTGTAAATTTTAACTTTTTATAAATAAATAATGTCTATTGTCTTTTTTATAGCCAGTAGCAGTACCTTAGTAAACCATGACACAGATTTCTCATCACCATCCACACCAACTAATGGACCTCATTTCTCATCGTTTAAAAAACAAATGGAGTTTTTATTAACATCAAGAGAAAGAATGCAGCTAAAGAAAGCATTACAGATATACTCCAAAAACAGGTTGATATATTAAAGAGTTTTGCAGTTTCTTTATTTACTTATACTGTTAATGATTATATACTGCAGCTGTGCTATTTTCGCAGTCAAATTGAATTGAATGTATGTTCATATGTGATATGCAGTCACTGACCGTATATCACCTTGTTTATGACAATGTTTTTCCGTACAATTTTATTTAATATATGATGTCAATAAATCATACAGGCTTGCGTCAATGTTATGTTATCCGCTCACAACTAAAGAATGACGGTTTTTACCCTAAATACTTCATTTTGAACAGTTATAACAGTTTCAGTATATAAAGAATAACCATACATTGTCTCGAAATATCAATCTGTTCTTTGTACTCGGCTTGAAACAGGTAGAAGTGCTTGGCACAGCCTCGCTGTGCTTGGCACAGCCTCGCTTTCTACCTGTTTCTAAGCCTTGCACAAATAACATTGATATTTCAAGACAATGTATGGTTATTCTGTATATACTTCTTCCATTGAAAACAGTATCTTGACCTGGATATAGAATTTTTTTTTTTTTTTTTTTTTGTAGCTTTGATTCTATCACATTGGCATTGCTGTAAAATAGTAATAGAACTATTTAAAGATATGAAAATACTAACTACTGCACTGATTTTAAATTTTCAACCCATCCAATTTATGTAATATTATATACTATTAAATTCTCCATGGCTTTTGCTGATATCTTAGTTGATTTTTGCATAAATTAGTTGACGCATAAAAAAAATTCTGCACTTATGTAAAATAACTTAGTTGACACATAAAAAAAATTCTGCACTTATGTAAAATAACTTCACATGATTAAATGTAAAATAACTTCACATGATTAAGAAATCGTCAAGCACACACACAAAATTTTTACTTAATTCTTTATCATCTTTACTTATACATTTTATACTTTTCAGAAAAATAGACAACCTAATATTAGATATGAATGTGATATTAGACACACCATCTAAACAAAGTTTATGGAATTATATAGTTCAGTTACTGTCGTCTGCCCATCAAGAATATACTATCAAAAAATTAAATCTCAGTCCATCTTCCAAAGGTAATGTTATAACTATAAAAACAGTTATTAGTAAAACTAAAATAAAGGTTAAATTCTTTCACCTTTTTGCTCTATTGTTCATTTAGATTAAAAAAAGATCACAAGATAATAAACTTAAGAAAATAGCATTGTAGGTCATAAGTTATTTAAGAATTGAATGCTTCTTTTTGTAACTTCATTGGGGTGTAAAAGCGTTGACCGAATTACATTTTGTATGAAGCGCGGAAGCGCTTCGTACTAAAAATGTGCGCACGGTCAACGCTTTTACAACCCTATGAAGTTACAAAAAGAAGCATTCAATACTTATAATTACATTTTTTAGCTATGATCAGGAAAACATGAATTTTATAACTTGTTTATTTAATTCACCTGTGCACTTTATTGTGGGACCACGGGTTATCCTGAATGAAAAGTTTTATTGAGTGATGCAATTGCTTAATGAATAACACATGATGTGCAGTTAGCCAATCAGAATAAAGTATTATAATGAAACATACATCTAGTGTAATTATTATTTTATATGATATATTCAACTTTAGTATTGTTGGTAAAAACTATAGATAAAATTTGAAATAAAACAATGGAATTAATATTATATATCTTCCAAAAATGTAACAAAAACCCCAAATCCGGAACATGAAATTATGTAAACAAATAGTTTCAGGTGGGGATAACTCTGATTTTTCTTATTCCAGCTTCAGATCAATCAAGTGTTCACATAACAGACTTCCTATCATCAACAGAACCAAGTCCAAGAATGCCAAGAAAAAGTCTTCTTCAAGATGGTCTTAATGGATTAAGATTAAGTAAGCAATGTATTCAATTATATTATGTTATCTATTAAAACTTAAAATTGAGAATGGAAATGGGTAATGTGTCTAAGAGACAACAACCCAACCATAGAGCAGACAACAGCCAAAGGCCATAAATGGGTTTTCAATGCAGGGTGAAACTCTGGCACCTGGAGGCATCCTTCAGCTGGCTCCTTAACAAATATGTGTACTAGTTCAGTTAGACTGCATTTCAAGAATTTCATCATTTTAAAAACTTGCAATATATTTTCTTTGAGAGGGTTGTTATTGAAAATGTCTTCTTTTATGTATTTTATATTTTACAAACATGTAAGATTTTACAAAAAGTAAAAAAGGGAAAGGTTGAGTATAGACAAACCAATACAGCACTTTATATAACAGTTCACAAAAACTATACTGAAAAGTAAAGTTTGAGCAACCTGAACTACTCAAAAAATTAGGAATGAACTAAGGTGCTTTTTTTGAAAGTATTAGCAGTTCTGACATCAAACATGTTCAAATAAAAAAAAACAATTGATTTAACTTATACACCTTGTGTTTTTTTTTTTTCAGAGGGTCAAAACAGATTAGATGATTGGAGAAGAAGCCATGAAAATTTGGTATGACTTGATTTGTAATGTCTCTAAATTAAGGCCATGAGAATTTGCCTTGTTGGTGTGTTTGTTATGCCTAGTTCAAGGGAGATTTAAACAGAGTTACTTATTTGTTAGTTCATTCATCTGTCTATCCATAATGTTTCTGTCATGTTATTTTTAAGAACGACAAAGTAATAGCTTTTTGATTATTCTCAATTCTGTTGATGTTCCACTTCCTATTTGCATATGTTGGATATTTCATCACATTTTTGGCAGCAGTTTCAAATCAGAACCTCCTACCTATAGAGGTGGGGAGAGTCAACATTAATATATATATATATATATAAGTTTTTTTCAATAATTTAAAATTAAGAAGATGTGGTATGAATGTCAATGAGACAACTATCCTCTAGATACCAAAGGATGAGCTCATTTTGTAAAAGAGGGACGAAAGATACCAAAGGGACAGTCAAACTCATAAATCTAAAACAAACTGACAATGCCATGGCTTGTAAAATTGTAAAATACAGGCTTAGAATGAAGTCAGCTCTAATGTACTTAAATAAAGTACTCAATGGTTTACATTATTCAACTTTTTTTTACAGTCTTCTTCAGAAGATGATGCCCAATACAGAACCCTGAAAGCAGGAGTACGAAGGTCAAGAGGTCGATTATGGAAAACAATGCATCCTGGGTTCATGTATTCCTATGATGATATGGATGCAAGAGGTAGTTTTTATGAAAGTCTTATGATAGGTTTTGTGGACTTTTAACAACAGAGAGCTCAAGACAAAACTTTGATGGAAGAGGGGAAGAAAATGTTGCTTTCAGATTTTTTTTAATTTTAATTAGCTCACCTGGTCCAAAAGGGCCAAGTGAGCTTTTCCCATCACTTGGCGTCCTTCGTCTGTCTTCGTCCCTCGTTGTAAACTTTTACAAAAATCTTCTCCTCTGAAACTACTGGGCCAAATCTAACCAAACTTGATCACAGTCATCATAAGGGTATCTAGTTTATTGTCGAGCCTGCAACTTTTGTTGCAGAAAGCTCGACATAGGGATAGTGATACGGCGGCGGCTACTGCGTTAGCTAACTTCTTAAAAGGTTTATATTTTAGAAGATGAAATACCTGGATGCTTCATACTTTGTATAAAGATGCCTCATGTTACGACATTTCCATCAGTCACATGTCCAATGTCCTTGACCTCATTTTCATGGTTCAGTAACCACTTGAAAAAAAAGTTCAGAATTTTTGTAATGTTGAATTCTCTCTTATTATAAGTAATAGGATAACTATATTTGGTATGTGCGTACCTTGCAAGGTCCTCATGTCTGTCAGCCAGTTTTCACTTGACCTTGACCTCATTTCATGGATCAGTGAACAAGGTTAAGTTTTGGTGGTCAAGTCCATATCTTAGATACTATAAGCAATAG
This sequence comes from Mytilus trossulus, assembly GCF_036588685.1. NCBI lineage: Eukaryota > Metazoa > Mollusca > Bivalvia > Mytilida > Mytilidae > Mytilus > Mytilus trossulus. The sequence continues at coordinate 38,144,569 of NC_086379.1, read as the reverse complement.
GGCTAGTATATTTGGTGTATGGAAGGACTGTAAGGTGTACATGTCTAACTGGCAGGTGTCATCTGACCTTGACCTCATTTTCATGGTTCAGTGGTTATAGTTAAGTTTTTGTGTTTTGGTCTGTTTTTCTCATACTTTATGCAATAGGTCTACTATATTTGTTGTATGGAATGATTGTAAGGTGTACATGTCTAGTGGGCAGATGTCATCTGACCTTGACCTCATTTTCATGGTTCAGTGGTCAAAGTTAAGTTTTTAAGTTTTGGTCTTTTTATCTTATATTATATGCCAAAGGTCAACTATATTTGGTGTATGGAAATATATTATGATGTATATGTCAGTCCCGCAGGTTTAATTTGACCATCACCTCAATTTCACAGTTCATTGCACAGTGTTCAGTTTTTGTGTTTTGGTCTATTTTTCTTAAACTATAATAGTAATAAGTAATAGGTCAACTATATTTGTTGTATTGAAGCATTGTTAGCTGTACATGTCTGTCTGGCATAGTTCATCTGACCTTGACCTCATTTTCATGGTTCATTGGTCTTTGTTCAGCTATATTGGTTAATGTTTAGTTTATGTGACAGTTGTAATAAAGCTTTATACTTAGGAATATCAACATTATATCAATGATTAGTAAAGAAGGCGAGACATTTCAGTGTGTGCACTCTTGTAAAAATGTGTCTGGTGACCAGGCCAACCAACCAAGATGGCAACCATAGCTAAAAATAGAACTTATGGGGTAAAATGTAGATTTTGGCTTATATCTCTGAAACCAAAGCATTTAGAGCAAATCTAACATGGGGCTTATATTGTTAATCAGGTTGAGATCTATCTGCTCTGAAATTTTCAGATGAATCGGAGAAGCCGTTCTTGGGTTGCTGCCCCTAAATTGGTAATTATAAGGAAATGTTGCTGTTTTTGATTATTATCTTGAATATTATTATAGATAGAGGTAAACTGTGAACAGCAATAATGTTCAGCAAAGTAAGATATACAAATAATTAAAATTACCAAAATGGTCAGTTGACCTCTTCAGGAGTTAATATTGCCATTTATTGTCAATTTTACCAATTTTTCTTAAATTTTTGTAATCTTTTACAAAAATCTTATCTGAAACTACTAAGACAAAATTTAACCAAACATGTCCACAATAATCATAAGAGTTTCTAGTTTCAAAAATGTGTGCGATGAGTCGATGACCCTGGCCGCAAACCAAGATGGCAGACATGGCTAAAAATAGTACATAGGGTAAAATGCAGTTTTTGGTTTATATCTCGAAACTGAAGCACTTAGAGCAAATCTGCATAGTGGCAAAAATGTTCATCAGATTTAGATATATCTGCCCTGAAATTTTCAGACAAATCTGACAACCAGTTGTTGGGTTGCTGCCACTGAGTTAGTAATTTTTATTGAAATTTTGCAGTTTTTTGCTATTATCTTAGATATTATTATAGTATCTAATGATATCTTATACTATAAATTATGACTTTAACCTTATTTTACATGATTTCCAAAAAATCATTAAATATAGGTGAGCGACACAGGCTCTTTAGTGCCTCTAGTTATATGACTGTAAAATTAAAAAAAAAATTGGTTGTATATTGGTATCAGGCTGTCGCCTGTGTCTTCAACTTTGTCCGAAGACGGATGATTTTCAGATAATAACTTAGTATAAGTAAATAGAATTCAATAAAATTTTAACACAAGGTTAAAAAACACTAAAGGAAGGTTGGGATTGATTTTTGGGGATTTGGTCCAAACAGTGGAATTAGGGGACACTAAAGGGGCACAAATAATAATTTTTCTTGGTTTTATTTCATCAAAAATTGAACTATTGGGGTTATTATGCTGGATCTAATTCCAGGCTTCCAAAACGGTCATATATTCTGGTCATTTGTACATGTCCGGTAAAAGTTTGGTTGGGAAAAGCATGAAACGGCCTTTCAGGTCATTTTAATAATTAATTAAATATTAATTCACGATCTTTTTGACCTAACTTTTTGCCTTTAACAGCCATACATTTCCGGTCATAAAAGTGACATGATGAGTAATTACTATCAAAACAACCCCTACTTCAATACTTTCTAATTTTAATCAAGGCTAATTAGATGTTGGACAGCTGAAAACTACCTGTACAGGTGACAGGTAAACTATTTGCAGTACCGGACATCATATAAATTAATCGGTCCATTTACAATTATTTTCGTACATTTCTGTCGTTTGCATCTAATTGATTTAGTTCAAAAGATCAAATTTATAATAAATACATTTATAAACATGATTTGCAGAAATATGTTGTATGAAAAAGAACACGTGTGTGCATTTGCACAGGTAGGAAATTCAATTATGCTTCCTACATTTCTTCAAAAATGCTAAAACTATCATTGATACCTGTATCTAATGTTCATTTCAAGTATTTTATTGAAGAAATAACGTGAAAAGAGCTTATTAGCTCAGTCGTGCTATGTAAACGTACACAGATTTTACGTATCGGTTTATGGCCCATGTTTTACCATTGTCAAGTCAACATCCAGTTTTGAAAAATGTGACTTTAAAAACGAAAATAAAGTATTAGACAACGTCATTTTGCACAAATAAAGAGTCTAATGCAGATATGAGCGCGATGATGTGCACACTTTGAATGATGCAATGCCAATTTTAACAGTTTATGTCAGACCATCAAATTCATATCAAAGTCAAGTTTAATATCGTCTTTAATCTAATGTCAATCATTGGGATGGCCATCTGATTACCATAATTGCCTTTTGTGACTAAGTCTTAGGGATGAAATTTCGGATCAGATATAAAATGTCCGGCTGGCTCAGAAAAATTTTGGAAGCCCTGATTTAATTGTGTATTTAGATTCTAAATTTTTGGTCCCGTTTTCAAATTGGTCAAGTAAGGTCTAAAGGGTCCAAAACTAAACTTTAGTTTGATTTCAACAAAAATTTGATTCTTAGGGTTCTTTGATATGCTGTGTCTAAATATTGGCACTCACACCACATCTTCCTATATCTATGTACTTCAATTTTTGATTATGGGCCCAGTTTTCAAGTTGGTCCAATTTGGGGTCCAATATTAAACTTTTTTTATTTCAACAAAAATTGAATTTATGGGGTTCTTTGATATTCTGAATATAATCATATATTTATTTTTTTTATATTTGGGCCCTGTTATCCAATTTGTCCACATTGAGTTCTAAAGGGTCCAAAATTGAACTTTATTTGATTTCATAAAAGAATTAATTCTTGGGGTTCTTTGATATGGCAAATCTACTCATGTATTTAGATTTTGGATATTGGACCATAATAGGTAAATGTCCAATTTTATTTTTTTTGAGTTCTTAGACCACATTCATTCTGTGTCAGAAACCTATTCTGTTTCAACTATTTAATCAAAATCCAAATTCAGAGCTGTATCAAGCTTGAATGTTATGTCCATACTTGCCCCAACTGTTCAGGGTTTGACCTCTGTGGTCCTATCAAGCTGTGCCCTGCAGAGCATCTTGTTGGATTAAGATTACACACTTAGAAGTTCTCTGTCATGTCTGTTTGGTAAAGGACAAGGAAAGATAAGGCCTGTTTTTGGCCCCTCTATTTTCTCATATTTGGTACCCTTTTACCCCCCTCAACTCACCCATTTTCTGAAATTAATGGTTTTGAAGTTCGTTCTAACAAACTTCAAACCTAAGGGAATATTTTAACATGATTAGTAGCTTTCCAAATCAGTGTTTGAAAAATGAGAAGGGGGGTGACTGTGCCAAAAATGAGCTTGATTGTACCTTGTCCATGTTGTCCCCTTTGATAAGTGTATATTAGTGCAGACAAAAAGCCTTTGGTATAGCATTTACAAAATCATGAAAATCATACAATCATAGCTCCATTTTTTATTTATGTAAACAACAGACTTTTGGTTATAACATTTATATATCATAGAATACTAACAACCATTTGTTTTTTGAAAGATAGATATAATCTACAATAATGCATGCAAAACAACTATGATCAATGAAAAATTAGTAAAAACTATATAAGGTCTCCCTCAGTTCTTATCTCTGTAAGGAACGGATGGTCCTGCCATTCATTTTCAATAAAATGTTGGTTTTTGGCTGTTATAATATATATAGTGATCTTGCTTTGTCTATATTCAGACACAGCTATAATTTCTTAATTAAGTTAGTTTTACACAGCTTATATTAGCCCTCCTTATTTTGTCTTTTGTCCGAGTAGAGCACCCAATCCATAAACAGTCATTTTTGTCAATTTCAATACTTAAAGGAGATTCTACTCCAAAGCTGTTAACTTCCTGCCATAAAATAGGTTCTCCAGCAGAAGTTAATACATGTATAGCATTATTCAAACACTCAGAAACTAAAATCATATCCGTAGAAGTTATTGTCACACTTTCTGGAGAAAACTTAACCAGCTGATCATAGGGAGTTGTATAGTACCACCCTTTATAGGTCCAATGGTGTTTACCCCCAATATCTAACATTACAACCCTTCCCTCCCATTCATTATTTATTAAATCTTCAACTACTATCTTATCATGGAGACTTCTGATTCTGTGCGGATATGTTAACATTCTTTGATTGTTCTTATCATGTTCAATATTGTGTTGAATGTCACCATTCTGACTCGTAACTATAAGTCTTATGGTACTATCTTTAGGCACTGGTAGTGTTACAAACCTCACTAACCCTATTATAATCTGATTGTCTTTAGTTACATGCACGCTTGAAGTTTTCAAAGGAGAATAGGACTTAAATGTTTCTACTTGTACATGTCCATCATTGGTATATAGTTTTAGAATCTTATTTCCATCTGCTATAAGAATTCCCTCATCCTGTGGCTTTGCCATATCAATCACACCTATCTGAATTTCTCTCTCTACTTTGACAGTATGATTTTCAAATCTGACTTTTTGCAACTTTTGACTAACAGGACTAGATATGAACGCAGTATTGTCACCACATAATAGTATATTTTTCACGCTTGCAAGTTCACTTTTATAAGTATCCATGAGTTCAGTGTCTGGACGTGTATAAAGTTCACCAAAAAATGTTGCTCTTTCTAATTTAACCTGTATTTTGCTAGGACAGAACGCTGGCAAATTTGATTTCATTTGCATTTCTGAATAATTTGGAAATGGCTTATTTAAGTTTTTACTTGTATTGAAAATATCTGCCACTTGATGAGACTGCATTGTTTTATTTAAATTGTCCTTCCTATTTTCCATATCAATCTCGTTTTTTATCGCATCAGCAATTTCTTCATGTATCATATTTTCAGATGGTTTCCACTTTGCTTCAAGTTCTTGTAAGAGGTCTTTAGCATGTTTTTCAATGGAGTCTTTCATTTCTTTTTCATTTTTCAGGATTTTATCTCTTGTTTCTTGAAAACTTATGTTCCCATCTGAAATCATCTTTTGAAGTTTGTCCTTTTTATATTTAAATAACTTAAGAAAGATTTCAATTTGTTTTATTTGTTTCTTCATTTCAGAGAGAATATCCTGATACCCTTCATCCAAAGCTTTATAATCATGTTGTTTATGAGTCTCCATTAAACACTTTGAACAAGCAGGCTCACTGCAATCTTTACAGAAGACAAAACACTTTTGTTTTTCATGGATTGCACACCCCATGTTTTCAAGGTCAACTTTACGTACTGAAGTTGCAAAATCCTTTTCTTTAAAATCTTTCAAGTTTATCATTTCATGTTCTTGAGATGTTTTAATTTTGCTATGTATCTTTGAACAACACAGTTGGCATAGAAATAGTTCACAGTTTATACACTTCCACTTAATCTCTGGTGATTCTTCGCAAAATTGACACATGGCTGGGGTCTGTGCTGTCCCCATAGACTCAGAAAATGCCATTTCTGTAATCTGAGAAATCAATAATAGGCTTTCATAATTCAATAACTAAGGATTATTTAAAAATAGACTAAGGTATCATACTTCCGCATTGTAGGTTTACCTTTACAGGTAAAAAGAGGACAAGGTCATACCTTACATTTACAAAATGTATGTTATACACATTGATGTATACAAAATTAAATGTGTATCATTCAAAAGTTTTAAGGTCTTTTCATTACTTCAAATGTGAATGGAATTGAACCATGAAAATTTTTTAGTGATTTATTCTAAATATTTGTCATGATAAGAGCTTCAAAAGAAAGCGTATAATACTATTGGGATAAATTTAGAGTATTGATTTTTTTAATAATAGAGATAAACATTATCTTTAGAACAAGTTTATCTGTTATTATTGTTGTAACTAGGATTACCAATTGTTTTCGTAAAAGGGCCCTTGTGCCTTAGTGGTCTTAGTTGTATATATCAAATTACCTCCTTAAGTAAACATAGAATACCTGAATTTATATCCCTTTTCAACTTTTTAGTGAAATTTTAATACTCTTATAAAAATGAGGAGATGTGGTGTGATTGGAAAACTTATAATGCATTAAAGTTAATATGTTACAGTGATTATGTAAGCATTTATAATTCACAGTATGGCTTTAAGAAATTAGAAGAAGAAAAATCCAGATACTCTCCCATAAAAGGCTCCAGTATGAAAAATTAAGGATTGAAAGAGTTGTTACTTAAAATAGGTTTTTTGTTTGAAAAATTGCATTGTCTCTGGGTGAAACTTTAAAACAAAGACTCAAGATATGAAGAGAGGAAAAAATCATAGAATTCTGAATCTCACGATTTTAGCCTTGCAGTCATTAAAATTTCAAACAGCAAATATTGTACTCAGACTAAAAAGTCAAGTGTTCAAAATAATGGATTTGGTGTCGGGAGCACAAATTTGTTGTCTGATCGAGTACTGGGTAATCATCCCTTTATTAGCAAGAGCTGAGACCCTTTATCATTTTGAAAGGAATAGGAGAAAATCTTCATTGCTGTCAATTTCATTTCAAAGTTACATTTTTCAGGGATCTGCTTCTTTCAAATGCTTGGCTTTATACTATGATACTCTCTTTGTCAGATTTCTTTTCTTGTTATTCTTATAAGGCTGGAAATTCTCTCATTGTCTTCAGGGAAATTTTAGAAATAATATATTTTAACTTATTTCACTGAAAAGTTGAAAATTGGAGTAACTCTGTAGCATGCTTCTTATTTGAATTTTTATACCCCACCTACGATAGTAGAGGGGCATTATTTTTTCTGGTCTGTTGGTCCGTTCGTACGTTCGTCCGTCTGTTCCTTTGTCCATTTGTCTGTTCTTCTGTCTGTTCATTCGTTCGTCTGTCCAGTTTCAGGTTCAAGTTTTTGGTCGAGGTAGTTTTTGATGAAGTTGAAGTCCAATCAACCTGAAACTTAGTATATATGTTCCTTATGATACGATCTTTCTAATTTTAATGTCAAATTAGAGTTCTGACCCCAATTTCACGGTCCACTGAACATAGAAAATAAAAGTGGGAGTTTCAGGTTATCTGTATCTAAAGGGCCAAGTTTATTATACATGCTATAGATAGAGAAAATTGTAAGTACCAAGAATGTTCAGTAAAGTAAGATATACAAACACATCGCCATCAACAAAACACAGTTTTGTCATGAATCCTTCTGTGACCTTTGCTTAATATGCTCATAGATCAAGGTGAGTGACACAGGCTATTTAAAGTCTCTAGTTTGTTGGCATTTTACATATCTGCTTTTATAAATGATATGATTGTTATTTCTTGAATTGGTCCTGTTAAGATGACAAACAAAAATTATTTTTTGATTTTGTTGTTATCTTTTATGTCCAGTGGGTTGCAGACTGATCTGTGTTTCTTTACAATTTCTGACCCGTTGAACAGTTGGTCAGCATTTTTAATAAACTGCAATAGGTGAAGATCAGCAGTTATAGTTAAGTCACAGTAAGAAAATAAATAAGAAGAGGGTAGGTTTGCACACCATGAATTTATTTTTAAAAAAAAATCTCATTCATATTTTTAGATGGAACTAAAGGATTTGACATTGCTCTGCTGAAAGAATTAGAACAAACAAGAAGAGCTGTACAAGAGGCAAAAAAAATGTTCTTAGGGGCCAATAGAGGGGAAAACCATGAGTCATATGGTAGGCATCATTCTTATTAATATAAGTGTATAAGGACTCATTTATATATTGCTGACTGACTAAAAAATATATTATACTTAATTTAAAAAAATAGTAACAGAGCAGATTTTTTATACAAGAACAAAAATTGAAGCAGACCTAAAATACATAATTGATTGATAGAATATTGGAGTTTGGTTATATATAAAACTGCATCATTGTAGCAAAGAGTAATTTACTTCTTATCATGTATTACTTTTTTCAAAGTTCTAATATTTTGTGAATAGACAACTTTCAAGTTCGATGCATTTCCGTCAAAAACTTTGGTTTTAGTGAACATCATTCAAGCATTAAGGTGCGTCGTTACTTCCGTTACCATGTTGAGCATGTGGTTGAAAAACTTTAAAAGCTATATTGAACGAATTATTCGGCAAATTAAATTCTCATCATTGACAATCTGCACAGCTGTCATTAGGGAAATGAGGTTAAGTACCTACTGAACAAACTTTATTTCTAGTTTATCCTGCACAATGATGATCACTAAGACGCTTGATGAACGTTTATAGTGCAGGGATACAGGCGAGCCCCTCTGTCTGGTAAAAGACGTCACAAAGGCTGGTATAGTTGATGAGTTTTTGCCGGTGACGGATGAACTCGAAAGTGGTCTTTTGAGAAAACATTACATTTTAGTGGATATTTATTTTTTTTGTTTTGCTAGTTTCTGCAAATTTGCCTATAGAAGATTTGTACTTTTGTTAAACATCTAAATTCATGGTTAACCTTAACTCACAAAATCCATGAAAATTAGTATTACAAGAATATAAATTACATATTAATTTTCATCTTATTTCTTTACAGATTCAGATTCTGATGAAGATCCTACTAACAAATATGTAACTGTGATACCTGTCGGTTTTGGTGAACAAGAAGAGAAAGATAAATCCCCTTCAAGTAGCCTCAGACTGAAAAGTAGTTTAAAAAACCCTATTCCTTTTCATAAACAAAATGGCGGATTAACAAGGACATTGTCAGGACTAATTTCGCCTCCTGAAATTGTGATAACTGAATCCGAATCTGAAAGTGAAAGTGATCGTGACAATATTTGTAATAACTTTACGCTGAGAGCTGGCGATTCTTTTAACCGACGAGCTTTAACGGCTTTGAAGGAATTAGATGCTGTGATGGCGGCTGAGGTGTCTGATTTAGATGCTGGTTCCAGTGCATTGGAAATCGGTCATAAAGGTCCTAGCAATGTTACATTAAGTCCAAAATCTTCACCCCGTTTGAGACCTAAATCCATATCATTTACAGAGGAGGTTATGGTGCATTCTCCTCCTCCTCCACCTCGTAAGTTTTACTCTGTAGAATAGAGGTATTAACACTTGTTTGAAAAATTGTCTGCCATTATGTAAAATAAGACCCAAGTTTCCATCAAATTTGACCTCACAGTTTAAAAAATTTGATGTCACAATGAAGTGAATTTTGCTCAACATCAGAAGGGAATTTGGAGCAGATCTGGGGTCATTCAAATACAAAATTCAGCTAAATACCAAAATTGTAAATATTTTACAGAAAAAAAATTGGAAGAGAAGAAACTCTAGTACTTTTAAAAGTTACAGGTGTTTTAATTTATCATGATACTAGATATACAAAGATGCAGGGAATAGTATGCTCTTAAGATACAAATTTGAGTAAAATCCTATACTCCTTTAAAATATTTTATGAAAAATCAATAAAAAGGAAAATGAAACGTAATACTATTTTTTACCAACTGTGGTTACATTTATTTTTGTGGAAACTGCTATTAAGGATTGCAAAAGGGGAGGGGGGAATTGGATTTTAAAAACCGTGTTTTTTATGGATTTTGTGCTTCAGCCTACATGAAACTTTAACTTTGCAGAACAATTTATGATTTAAAAGAAAAAGTAGTATCTCTCAAGAAATGTTAAATCAACAGTAGTAGATCTTTTGACTTGTTCAAAACAGTTATTTACAGAATATTTATTTATATTATATAGCCCCTCCCCCACCTCCGCCACTCCCAACTTCTACAGAGGATGTGAGTGAATCTAAGGGAAAGATGAATGTAAAAAGAATCAACTGGGAGAAGATTGATGCTCAAAAAGTAGGAAACACAGTTTGGGGCCAGGTAGGTTAATTGTTACAGAACATTGACATGCTATTGTAAATAAGTATAGATTATCGGGTTATCTACCAGAGTTTGTGAAAACTTTGTTTGAACCGTCGGTCTCAAGATTATTTGTCAGTCCTAAAAAAGTTTAGCCAGTCCTACAAAATCTGTCAATTTGATCCTAAAATAAAAATAATAACGTATTTTATCCAAAAACAACTTTATTATTATTAGTTTTATTTTTCACAGCCACGGACAAATTAACAATAAAGGACCAGTTCTGTCTGATCTGCTGATTAAATTAATTTTCTCTATCTATTTCATCATCTGAATCATTTTCTCAGTATTTGTTATTTCCATCTGAGATTTCAATCGCCGATTGTTTGCCATGAACAAATTTAGCAAGCCACGTGTAGATCGGCTGTTTGGTTTTCATAGGTTTCAGATTGTTTATAACTGGAAACCAGTACCGGAAATTAGCAGCAGGTACATCTGAAGACCGATGTAAACACATATTGGAATTAGTTGCGGTACAACTACATGTAATCACCAATAAAAAATACAATGCAACGGTCGTTTTTACATTGGTCATCAGGACTGGCACAAGCTTTCAAAATACTGGTCCAAGCCTCATTTTGACCAATAGGACCGACAGGACAGACCATTTTTGCGAACTCTGTTCTACACATTGATATCATAAAATATCAGCTGCACGACACAATGTGAACCTTTTTGGCGAGTGAGCATAGCAAACGAGCTAAAAAGTTTCACATTGTGTCGAGTGGCTGATATTTTATGATATCAATGTGTAGAACAGATTATCTGAAAACCTGATTATCTGTTTATCGTTCTATTAATGTGTTTATTCCTCTCCCTAAGACAGTTTTACGCTTGACGAGAAGACAGTTTTACGCTTGACGAAAGCAAGCTTGATAACGTCTCCTTTCGCATGGTGACATTGCTGATAACTTCTCCTCTCACATTGTGACGTCGCTGATGATGCCTTGTCACATTTTGAAGTCTTGATACGAGAATTTCTTGGTGACAGAGCAGGGTGATATAGGTGTAGGGAAGGAAGATAATGAAGTTTATATTATCAACATTTTGCTTAATTGTGACTGGAATTATACATTTTGCATGATGAATTTTTGCTTTAGAGAACAGAATTGCACTAATCTTTGTTTAAACTTTTTACTTCAGTGGTGAACATGCATTAGACAAATGGGAATTTTACACAGCTTTCAAAATACATTTACTTGTCCAAGTTTGCCTTTTTTTATTTTGTGAAGTGACTGCCTTCTTTTACAAACATATCATTCCATGAGTTATGTCCTTTTAAAAAAAAATATTTACAACTTTAAACTTTACAACTGAAAAATTGTAGGCTATGTAAATATGATATTTTCTATCACCATAACTGATTTTTATGTTATATGCTTCAGCTAGGAGATGAAGAAGATCTTGATGATGTTCTGAAGTATCTTGAGCTGGAACAACATTTTAGTACCAATCCTGTCAAACGTAGGTCTATTTCATCTTATGCTCAATTTTTCCTTTTTGATTGGAAAGTTTTTAAAAATATCCTTCTTTTATAAACCACCTCCATTGAATTATGACTTCTTTTTTTTTTTTAATTTTGATTATATTTTTAAAGGCTGGGTCTATTCTAGTTCACAGACATTATAGTAAAGTTAACTTGTAAAAGAAAATGTCTTAAGCGTTACAATGCAATAGAAATTGTTTTCTTGCGGTTGATAGTTCATTAGTTGAATTTTTGAAATTCTCAGGTCACAGATTCCAATAGCAATGAGGGTAATTGCTTCATATGCATTATATTTTCTGATGTTAAAAAAATAACATATAACCAAAATGATTAATCTTATTTTGGTATGAAGCTAATTTATATTATTATAAATTTTCAGCTTCACAAAGAAACCAGAGAAGAATGTCAGGTAATCTATGTATAAAATTGAGAATGGAAATGGGGAATGTATCAAAGAGACAACAACCGGACCATAAAAAAAACAACAGCAGAAGGTCACCAACAGGTCTTCAATGTAGCGAGAAATTCCCGCAACTGGAGGCGTCCTTCAGCTTGCCCCTTAACAAATATATACTAGTTTAGTGATAATGAACACCATACTAATTTCCAAATTGTCCACAAGAAACTAAAATTAAAATAATACAAGACTAACAAAGACCTGAGGCTCCTGACTTGGGACAGGCGCAAAAATGTGGCGGGGTTAACATGTTTATGGAATCTCAACCCTCCCACTATACCTCTAGCCAATGTAGTAAAGTAAAAGCATAACAATATGTACATTTGAAATACAATTCAAGAGAAGTCTGAGTCAGATGTCAGAAGATGAAACCAAAAAAATAAACAAAACCTTATGTATACATAAAGAAAACATGACTTATATGAATTATATTGTATGTATATCATGTATATGTTGTAATTGTTGGAAATAAAAAAAGAAAAAGTTAAAAAAAAAAAAAAAAAACATGACTGAAAACAAGAAATATTTAAGAAGTCAGTTGTTCCTTCGTAAGATGGTATTGAGTATTGTTGAGAGTTACATTTTGTTAATATGTTTAGTTAAATAAAATATGATTCAAAGTTACAAAAAAACATTTTGTATTGATAAATTTATCTGATTATTCATATAGATTTATAAATAATTCAGAAAATAGTTATAAAAAGTCTAACAAACAAAAAAACTGTGAATTATTATACCACATCAGGTTTTTTTCTCTTTTTTCAGTGTTTACAGAGAAGAAAAATGAAATTTACATTCTTAGTCCTAAGAAGGCTTATAACATCTGTGAGTTTACCGTATAATCTTTTTTCACAAATAGTGTTTTCTACGTTTACAAATTTTGAAAATATGTACTTTGTACAAAGTCACAAACATGATAAAGATGTTAAGGTTAATAATATAATTTGGTACTACTTTATCAATATTATCTTTCAAATAATGAAAAAGTTAGGGATTGAAAATATACCAGAAACACTTTTCAATTAGTTTTTGACGTGGAGCATATCTTTAATAGATCATTAACTATCAACCTTATAAAGACAAACTTTTATTATGATAACTGTAAAATCAGAAATAATTGCATGCATTTATTATTGCGATTTTGTCATTTTAAACTTAAATGCGATTTTAATTTTTACGATTTTGAGAAAAGTCCTGCTCAATTCAGATAAAATATTACAAAATGTGAGTTTTAGTTATTGCGTTTACAGCTCTGTCGCATTATTCGCAACAATAAAAACCTCGCAATAATTTCTGAATTTACAGTACTTACAGTGTATTCTTGATATTAATTTTTTTTTATGAGAAAAATATGTACTTCAATCCTTTTGATGAATAATAATGAATCCAAAGTGACTTTTATAAATTCATGTCATGTTTTGTAGCAATATTATTAGGACATCTACGGATGTCAATAGATCAGATGAAACAAGCTTTATATTTAATGGATGAGGAAATTCTTACTCCTGATCTTCTCAAACAGTTACTCACTTTCACTCCAAATAAACAAGAGGTAAGATAAACTTTACTCCAGGACAAGTGAATAAAATGGTTTTACACTAGTCATTTTGGGCCCCTTTATAGTTTGCTGTTCAGTTTGAGCTAGGCTCTATGTTGAAAACACTTTGACCTACAATGGTTTACTTAACTGTGACTTGGATGGAGAGTTGTCTCATTGGCACTCCTACCACATTTTCTTATATAAAAAAGAAGATATGATATGTATTGACTCTCCACAAGAGACCAAATGACACAGAAATTACAACTTTAGGTCACCGTACGGCCTTCTCCAATAAGAAAAGCCCATATCCCATAGTCAGCTATGAAAGGCCCCAAATTGACAATGTAGAACATTTCAAACAAGAAAACTAATGGCCTCATTGATGTAAAAAAAAAATGAATGAAAAATATATCTGCCATAGATACTCAAAGCATCATATAAAATTACTATAATAGGCCATAAATAGTTCACATACCCTTTTATGCCAAAATCTCATGGCATTTCACACCTGTATTTCTAAATAATACAACAAGTAGATAAAAACTATCTTTAGAGCTTATATATATACATGCCATATTTAATGATATGCAACCCTTCTAACTGTTATACATCTTGAGTAATAAAGAACCTATAATAAACAAAGCTTCCATATGATAGCTATTATATCTTAATTATATATTTTGTATATTTTCCTAACTTTTTAAAAAATATCTTGTATAATCAAAAACCAAATAGCAAGCTGTTTATGATTTACCCAGTGGTAGACTAATCAATAGAGTTATCAATGTATTTTATTTGACTTATTTCTATTTTTAGATGGAGAAGTATGATACTTTTAATGGAGATATTGAGGAATTAAGTTTACCAGACAGATTTGCTTATGAGGTACTATTATAGTTAACCTTAGCTATATTTGACCCTTATATAAATATTATTTTTATCTCCTTTTAAGTCTTTTAGCTCCTAAGATATCTATGTATTTACACATTTCTTACATTTCAGTTTGTGGAGTATAACCTTATTAGCCAGCATTTATAATATCTTTGAAAAGTAGAATTTCCATTCAAAAACTGTGACATTGACCTATATTTTGTCTTGTTTTGAATTGAGATTCATATGGAAATCAAGGTAAAAAACAAGTGAAATTTTGGTCAGATCATACGTCTTTGATAGTTATAAGTGACTAAGCTGACTAAATGAGTCAGAATATACATCTGTATATCGTTGTTGGGCTTCTAAAATGTTGTATATGACTTTTTGGCTAAAAGTCCTTTTTTACATCAATGGTCTTGGCCAGTGGAAATCTTTGGTATTACGAACTAGCATACATTTAGATCAATCAAAACGTTTGAAATAAGACATATTACAAAATTACCAATGTCAGTTGTTTGTAAATGTTGCTTCCAAAATGTTGTATGAAAATTTGAAAATCGTTGTGTAGTGGCTTTGGGAATAAAATAATTGTACATTTCTTTATTTCTGTGAAAAGAATTTCAGTTCTAGGTGAATCCAGAAATGTCAAAGTTTTTATTTCACTGCTATTTGCAAAAATGTTCAAGTTCACATACAACATTTTGGAAGCATGCATTTTGTCAAAATTTTCAAAGCCAGTTTGTGAAATATTTACATTTTGAAAGCCCAGCGACTATATCAATTTTTGGATTTAATTAAATTTGAGATAAGTGAAACAACAAAAAAATAAACTTATTCTCAATTTCTGCTTTTTTTTATGTCTTTTTAGATGAGTCGTGTTCCTGGTTATGAACAAAGGTTGAAATCCATTTTATTTAAAGCAAATTTCCAGGAGAAAATTGATGACATGAAAGAGGTAATATTCAAATATATTTGAATTATGGATTTTGTCATGAATAATTTGTTTATAAGCCCTCTCTATGTTTTATGTCTAGATTTGTATCATTAATTATCAAATAATTTTAACCCTGGAACTCTGAATGCCTTACACCATGAAATCTTGTGAATTATAACTTTCCATGGATGTTTTATGTCCGTTTGTCCTTCCATCTGTCCATCTGTCCCCTTTCAGGTTTAAGTTTTGGTCAAGGTAATTTTAGATGAAGTTGTAGTCCAATCATCTTGAAACTTAATACACATCTTCCCTTTGATATGATCTGTCTATTTTTTATGCCAAATGAGAGTTTTAATACCAGTTCTTGGTCCACTGAACATAGAAAATGAAAGTGGGAGTTTCAGGTTAAAGTTTTTGGTCAAGGTAGTTTTTGATGAAGTTGAAGTCCAATCAACTTGAAATTTTATACACATTATCCCTTTGATATGATCTTTCTAATATTAATGCTAAATTAGAGTGTTAACCCCAGTGCATGGTCCACTGAACATAGAAAATGATAATGTTAGTAGGGCATTCATGTACTATGAACACAACTATCAGATATTTTTTACCGCTGGAACTCTATGAATATTTTAAATTTAAAATCTTGTGAATGTGAATGACCCATGGATTTTTATTAATGATTTTAGATAATTAAATCTCCACATCTTTGATATGCGTAAACTTGTACCATTAAATTGTAATAGCATTTTCTTTAAACCATAAAAAGGTTCAAAGGGTATGTATAATTGATTTGAAACCAAACTAACATAGATGTTGTTTTAGAGTGATTTTGGAAATTGTACTAAATAGATTTGCTTGTGATGCAGAAAAATGAAAATTCCATTATCATGATTATGTCACATTGTATCATTATTGACATAAGACAGATTTTTGCTTGATAAAGGTGACCTAAGTTAAAGCAGGTTATATACTAATTGTATGCTTATTTATATCTTACTTGCTATTTCCTTAAATATTTATTAATACTGTATTTGATTTGCAATGCATAATTTAATTTGTAATTTCTAAGAAGTTTTTGATTGCATGTAGAATTGAATAGAATAGAACTAGGATATAGCAGAAATATTTGTATATTTTTATGCCCCTGCAGTAGACAACTTGGGCATTTAGTGTTATCGTTGACGGTCCAACTTTTTGTCTTTCCATCTTTTCATTCTTTTGTTTTTTTGTCTTTCCATCCTTTCTTTTTTCTGTTTTTTATTCTTCCGTCCTTTCTTTCTACCATCTTTCTATCTTTCTATTCATCCCATTTTTGTTGCATCGCTTGAGATAGAGTATTTGTGACTCTTACACATTCTTTAGTATGAATTTAGTATATTTTTTTTTGCGGTTCTAACAACAATTAGTTTGCAATGCCCAACATAATAAATGTACTGGGTTCTTACAATTGATTAAGATTATTTGTGACTTAATGTTTGTTCACTGATCAATTTGATATTCCTGAATTTTACTATTTACTAGTTAGTGTATAAACTTGAAACACCTGGATTTGAATTATATATGTTTGGTACATGTCAAAGAAAAAGCAGCGCAAGCCCCAAAATACATTGAAAGCAACATGCTGTCATCTATACTATTAAACGAGAAGACCTCATTTTGGGTGTCGCTTCTCTTCTTTCCACAATAAATTAATCATCATGCCTCTGTGTCCTATGGGTACAGTGCATAATCGCATTTGTCATGCATTCATATGATTATTCAGATTGGGTTATTTTGGGTGAAAAACGAGAAAAAAGACGTCAGGATATGTTTCCGTTATTGGGCGAAATTTTAAGTCAGATTAGACTTCCGGTTTCCGTTTTTTCTGTATACTTTGAACATACATTAATACTACAAATACAGTGTATTTTTTGTCTTATATCCGTCATTGGACGAAATTTAAGTCAGATTAGACCTCTGGTTTGCGTTTTTCTTTTTACTTTGAAACAAATACATATACTACGAAAAAAGTGTATTTTCTGTCTGATATCATTTTTAAGTTTACTATCCACGGCAGTCACAAGGTTTATTTAATAGAGAGGGTCTGAATAATATATCAATGACCGCTGTGAATCAATTATTAAACTGAGAATTGAGTGTAAAAAGAAAATACACTTTCGGGACGTCTGGAACGGGTGTTTTTAAGATCGAAATTTCAGGATTGACCATTTCGGGATCTAGGATTTCTTTTTTTCGAATTTCGGGATGTCGAGATATTTAATTTGTATAATAAATTCAGAACCTCGGGATTTCATGTTTTTAAGCCTGGAATATTAGGATCAGTGGCAGATCCAGAAATTTTAAAACGAAGGGGCCCGTTGACTGTCTTAGAAGGGCCCGCTCTGGTCATGCTTCAGTGATTCCCTTTATAAGCAAAAAATTATTTTCCAGAAAAGGGGGGGGGGACGTTCCCCCTAAAACCGCCTCTGACCAAAATGACACCGAAATTAACATTTAAAGGTCACCTTACGGCCTTCAGCAATAAGCAAAAGCCGATACTGCATTGTCTGATATAAAAGGCCCCGAAATGACAATGTAAAACAATTCAAATGAGAAAACTAACAGCCTTATTTATGTACAAAAAATGAACGAAAAATAAATATCACTGAACCACTGAATTACAGGCTCCTGACTGCAGCAGAATGTTCATAATACATGTACACTAAATGTATGTTCATAATGAAATTAATAGAAAACAAAAAAATGGGAATTTTGGAAATAAAGGAGGAGGGTTAAAAAAACATTTTCCTGTCCCCAAGTACCTATGGCATTTGATACTTTTCCTGAAATTCTCAAGTCATTAAATCTTTTACAAAATTCTTCCTACAACACTTTACATCCTTTCAAATACGCTCTCAGTCTAAATGCCCGCGATTTCGGTAGTGTGCTCTAGTAAACAATGAAAAGGCATCTATACAATTTGTTAAGCGTATAAAAGTTATGAATATATTTTTGGTCTTACTTTTTATACTGGTGATATAACTTTGAACTGTTACAATATATAATTGCATTACTTAATATTCACAGAAATGCATATTACAATTTTCTCTATGTTTCAGAGTTTACTTTGTATAAGGAAAGCATCTTTACAGTTGAGAAACAGTAAAAGATTGACCAAAATACTAGAGGTAAAAACTTATTAAAAACTGAAAAGGAAATGTTACACAGCTTAGTATATTGAATACATTTATACTGATCCCCTATTCATGTAGTACTGTGGATTCATTATTATTCGTGGGATACCAATTTTCGTGGCTTTCGTGGGTACTGGTGAACCACGAAATTAAATGTTCAACGAATAACAAATTTTCTATTGGCTTGTAACTAGACTTCCGCAAAACCACGAAATTAAATATCCACGAACTTGCAAGTTTTCAATAATCCACGAAAATTGGTACCCACGAAAATAAATGAATCCACAGTAAGACATGATTTGTAAATATAGTTCTATCTCTTCATCCAGTGTGATATGATATTTCTCCACCTGAGACAGTTAAATATGAAAAGATTTAATTGTAAGAGGGTAAAATTGTTGTATTGCACAAAATATTGTAACGTTCCGGGGTTTTCTTAGTAACCCGTAGTTACTTTTTTGGGACTCCGGTGAAGGAAGTAATAATAAAAATCATAATGGAAGTTCATAAGTTGTTTTATTTCTTTTTAAACAATACATCAACAGAGTTCGTAAAAAGTGTCAGTCCTCAGGATTTCACCACCAAAATTTGCAAAGAACTGACACAGTTTTAGTATTTTTCAATACATTAATAATGAGAACCAGCAGATTTTCTTCAAGGACCACCAGGGGGGAAAAGATTTTGCGAACTCTGCATCAAATACAGCGGTTCATGAAACAAAATATGTTAATTATTATATACAATAAGTAATACAGCAAGGTGCATTCATTACACCAAGTTTAATAAAACAATTCTGCTAGGGCTGGGTGCAAGAAGATCTGCTTGGTGCACAGCATTACTTGGTGCAGGAAAATCTTCTAAGTGCACTGCATTTAAATACTCAGCATACTTGGTGCATTAAATATTATCATCAAGTACTCCTACTTGGTGCACTGCATTACTTGGTGCAAGAAAATCTACTTGGTGCACTGCATTCAAATACTTTCACCAAGCAACTTAACTTGGTGCAGCAAATTCTAATTTAAGAGAGACTGCTAACTGCATGGATATTTTTGGAGAGAAGCTCAACGCAGGAACTTGCGTTACATATTTTATACAACGTTTGACATAATACACAAGGTATTCATAAACAAGAACATGTAATCTTGGCGCATTATACTGAAACTAAGTATAAACAAATACAAATGAACAATTACACATATAAATGAAGTTGATATATAGATTTAAAGAAGTCAGTATATAAAGTAAGGTCCAGACAACTATTTTTTCTGTAAAATAGAATTCTAACACAACAGAGATCTGCCTGTAGCAAGTATGGAAAGGAGACCACAGTAAAAATATCAGCTTTTAAATCACCAGGGCGTAACAATTTGGTTGTGGAATTTTGTTTCTTTGATGATTTTGGACTGGTTTATATCTATTAAAATAAGCTTCCTTTAGTTTGTTATGAATTTCTGATATGACATTGAGGAAATTTATTTGTTGACAAAATGCTGGGCATATCATGTGCTGGTGGTGTAGCTTTTTATTTAATGAAGCCACCATGTGAAATTCAGAGAAAAACTTTATGATACATATAATGTAAAAAACTAAAATTCACAAAGAAAGACATTATTTTTTTATTTAAGTAAAATACATTTTTATATATACTCAAACCCACATATTGAAGGGAGTAACTCTTGATGATTTCAATTTTCAACAAACCAGCCATTTTCTGTGGTACGATGATTGGCTGATTTTGAGAAATTTCACTGCAGTTCAACACTGAGTGTTGTTACTATGCTTTAATTTTTAGATGATACTTGCTATGGGTAATTATATGAATAAAGGAAATCAACGAGTTGGCGAAGCTGCAGGATTCAAGATCTCATTTATATCTCAGGTATGTGGAAAATATGATTTCAGGATAATGGTCACTATTAAATGAAGTATTGTTGGAAATATGGCCATTTTGGATATTTTACTAACTTCATGTGTGTTTATCATATGTTTTTTTTTGTCAAATATACCTGTCAACCTATGAAAAATAAAAATGCAGGTTATGCATTAAACCTGCATTGAAGAAGAAAATCTCATGTCACCAGGTATCCCAACTTTTATTAGTTGAATTTTAGTATTATGGGGATATTTTTTACAGTTTTTATTGAAGTTATATATCCTTGCTTGCAATTTTTAAAAAGGTACACTAAGAAATACATCAGATTTGCAGATTAAAAAAATAAATCCATGATTTTTCAAGGGGAGATAATTGAAAAACAAAATTTGGGATTCAGGGTGAGATAATTTAAAACAAAATTTGGGATTCAGAGGGGAAATAATTTTAAAAATGTTTTGGATTCAGGGGGAGATAATTTAAAACATGATTGGGATTCAGGGGGAGATGATTTAAACAAATGTTAAGAATTCAGGGGAAGATAAGTATATTACTGCAATTGTTTGTGTGTAGGAATAGAGGAAATCCATCTTCTTTTTTTTATATTAGATATATTCTTTTTTCAATGTTATCAAATTTTAAAGAATAATTGTTATTCTTTCAAATTTTACATTGTTTTTCATGGATATTTTATCTTTGAAATGTAAAGATGTAGTGTATTAATTTAATATTTCTGATGTTTTGATGAAGTTCCTATTAGACTAAACAAAACATAATATATCTGAGATGAACATGTTATTTTTTTAAAGGAGAATCAGTTGCAACAGAACCTTAACATTATAACATTATATGACTGTTGATACAATTAATTTTATTCATACATCGTTTTTCAAGTTTTCCAAAAAAAAAATTTTTTATCTAAATTTAATGTGTAGTTTTTATATGTTCCGTCATAAAAATACAACTAAAATTAAGAAAGGAAATGAGGAATGTGTCAAAGCGACAACAACCCAACCATAGAGCAGACAACAGCCGAAGGCTACCAGAAACTTCTATGTATATGGCCAGCTGAAGGACACCTCCGGGTGCGGGAATTTCTCGCTACATTAAAGACCTGTTGGTGATCTTCTGCTGTTGGTTTTTTTTATGGTCGGGTTGTTGTCTCTTTGACACATTCCCCATTTCCATTCTCAATTTTATCAACAATATATTTTACAGTTAGAAGTTACAAAGACAAGTGATAATAAGACAACATTTTTACATGTCCTTGCCAATGCTGTATATGTCAAATTTCCTGAAGTTTTAGCTGTTGGAGAAGAGTTGAGTAGTATACCTGAAGCTGCAAAAGGTAAGGTGTAAAAAAACACTATTTTTGGCTCTATGCAAAATTCTTCCAGATTTTATCCCATCAGTCCTGTTTTAAAGATACTGCATGATACAAATTGAAATTTGTTTGGATAATAAGGCTTTCCTACTGATTATCTGATATTTACTTATTATATTTCAAAAGTTTTCTGGTAAGATTTGAATGAAATTATTGTATATTTCAGGTAAATAAAACACCTTCCCTAAAAAAAAACACACACAAATCCCAGAAAATTTTAATTAACATTATTAATCAATAACACAAGAAAGATGTAATAAGAAAGAAAAAAGTACAAAAGTAATGTAACAAGTGCTGTGCCTCCTTGTTGTTAATGTGACATTATAAAAAGCTTTTGATAAAATAATATTTTATATTCATTGTAGTGTCTGATATAATGGTAAATCAGGAAATCCAAGAACTTAGAAAAGTTTTACAGGTAAGTCAGATAAAAAGATAGCAAATAAACTCTTCATAGATACTAGGACTAAATGTTGTATATACACCAAATGTGCGTTTCGTCTTCAAAAGATTCCTCAGTATCCCTCGAATCCAAAAAAGTTAAAAAGGCCAAATAAAGTATGAAGTTGAAGAGCATTGAGGACCATAATTCCTAAAAGTTTTGCCAAATTCATCTAAGGTAATCTGACTACTTGAATCATAACAGCTGGGCTTATTATTTAACAACAGTATCTTGTACTGTAATAATTGATCCATTAAGAATTTCAGTCATACAAATTATTGTTAAACAACTACATGAATTTTTAATGTTGAATTGTCTTGCAAATTTTTCATTTAATTATATAATACAAATCCTATGATTTTATTATGTTAAAAGTTTGAATCATTTTTTATTTTGTTTTTAAAATTTGAATTTTCGTTGCCAAATTCTGCTAAAAAAACAAGCCTATAGAAAATAGTTTCTTTGTTGAACAATCAAATTTGTGGTTCATAAATACAATTGAATTAATAATGATCAACTGTAGATATGTAAGTAAGTAGTTTTCTTTTTAACTAAATTAATATTTTTGCAGGAAATATCCAATACATTAGAGAAGTATGGATCTCAAAAGACCAGAATTGGTGTAAATGACAGATTCCAGGATGTAATGGGTGTATCCTTTTATATTATTATCAGTGTTCAGGCCCATAGCCAGGAATTTCCAAGGGGGGAGGGGGTTCATTGGACTCACAAACTCGACTTTAATAGTCACAATTCGAACAGGCGAACTCTAACAGTGCTTATTTGTTTTCAAGGGGGTGTCGTCCGAACCCCCTGAACCCTCCCTGGCTACAGGTATGGTTTTGACATTGAATGTAGAGCTTATATCCCACAATAAAATATAGTTATTTTTAAAGAAACATATTGATCTGTGTTGGAGAGTGGTCCCATTTTCAATCTATCAACATCTTCCTATTTTTATGTCTTGATTAATTGACATATACATGTAGTAAACAAAAAAATATATATTTATTTACATTATTCAGAAATCATAAGACCCTGTTTAAAATTTGATGAAACTGATATGTTAACCACTGAAAGATACAACCAAAAACTCTTTCTTCATATGGCTCAGCTATTCAAACCAGGGGGAAAAGACAACATTTTCCATATTATGTCCAACCTTATACACTTTTAAAGATTAGCATTTGACTATGCACTTATAAATAAATTTGGTGTTTTTACTGTCTTCTGATTGGTTAAAATTATTAGTTTTATTTTCAATGTTGTCAATTTTGATGGCGACACGCCCACTCTGACGTTGAGTATTCATACTCCAACATGTGTGTACGCTTGTTATTGTTAATATAAATAATATAAAAAGTTCTTTGAGCCTTATTTTTGAATGAAATTTATTTATAATGAATGGCAATGATTTATTTTGATTTTATTGAACCATAAAACAAATTTTTGATTCTTCACATTTTACATAATCCGCTTCGCGGATTATTCAATGTGAAGAGTCAAAAATTAGTTTTATGGTTCAATAAAATCAAAATAAAAAATAGCCATTCATTAAGTATAGTCACGATAAGATATAAAGCTTAGCTTTTTACTATACAAGTGCATAGTCAAGATAAGATATAAAGCTTAGCCCAAATAAAGAAGCATGGTTCCCTGTTTACTTTTTCCCCATGTAAACATATAGTAATTTCCTTGACTGTTTCCAGCATTTTATATCAGAAGCATCAGATGAGGTGCAAGCTCTATTCAGACTTCAGGCTAATGCTATGGAAGATTTCCATCATGTTGTTCAATACTTTGGGGAAGATCCAAAGAATATTACCACAACAGAATTCTTTGGTATTTTTGCAGATTTTGTAATAAAATTTGAGGTAAGTGTTTTATAAAATTGAGAATGGAAATTGGGAATGTGTCAAAGAGACAACAACCTGACCATTGAGCAGACAACAGCCGAAGGCCACCAATGGGTCTTCAAGGCAGCAGGTAACTTCCACACCCGAAGGTGTCATACAGAATAGTGCAGTGATAATGGACATCATACTAAATTCTGAATTATACACTAAGAAACAAAAATTAAAAATCTTACAAGACTAACAAAGGCCAGAGGCTCCCGACTTGGGACAGACACAAAAAGTCAGCAGGGTTGAACATGTTTTTTGAGATCTCAACCCTCCCCCTATACCTCTAGCCAATGTACAAAAACAAACACACAACAATATAGTTTATATCAAGAGAATACTGAATTATTTAGATAATATTATATTATATCATAGGGCTTTTAACTTTAAAACAAAGTAAAATAACAAAAATACTGAATCCCTGAAAAATTACAAATTAGAGGTCCCTTAACAAACTGTTAAATCAAAAGCTTAGACACATCAAACAAATGAAAATATATACCATCTTCCTGACTTGGTACATGCATTATCTTATGTAAAAAATGATGGCTTAAAACTGTTTTTATAGTTAATTCTCACTTAAAGTTTGATTCAGCCCAAAAATATTGAATCCCTGAAAAATTCAAAAGTCCCTTAACAAACGGTAAAATCAAAAGCTCAGACACATCAAACAATGGAAAACAAATATCCTATTCCTGACTCGGTACATGCATTACCCTATGTAGAAAATGGTGAATTAAAACTGGTTTTATAGCTAGCTTAATTTCTCACTTAAAGTTTGATTTAGCCCAAACATATATAGTATACACCATTTCCCCAGTATCATTCAAACCATTTAAGGTGGTACATAACACTACAGGGAGATAACTCTGTAAAATCAGCAGAAAGTTTTAATGACGTGGTGCTGTTAAGGGAATATTAAGCTTCTCAATGATCAAAATAAGTTTTTGTTAAACTGCTATATAACCAGTGTAATATTTCTAATTTTTTTGAAATTTATATATTTTTGTCAAAAGTTCAAAGTAAATACTTTGTCAAAATTTTAAAAAAATTAAACGAGGCAAATTAATTTCTGTTCAGATGTTAGGTAAAATTATTGTAAAATAAATTTTTAACTGCCTATTTTAAACAGTTTTCAATGTGGCTAATTTGTATGATAAGACCCCCCATTTTTGAATATTTTGTTTTATTTTGTATCACTAAAAATGTTTTATAAAAATTGCTCACCCCTCAAAACAATAACAAATAATGGACTCTTTTATCTTTTTTTTCAGAAAGCACATAGATACAATTTGATGTACAAAAGACATTGACAGAAAGTACTTGGGTATATAAAGGCAGCATCTCTAATAAATGATGGAAGTAGAAGGAAACAAATGAATTTTTTTCCAAATATACATGTACTATCAAATTTTCCAATATGGTTAAGATAACTAAAAATTTCAAAAAGAAGTATTTGACTTCTATATGATTGTCCACAGTTATCTGCTCTAAGGTGATGATGATTATGATTTGATTTATATTTGATTAGGTAATATAAATGATAAAACATTGTATTTTATGTATTGTACATAAGATATATAATAATTAAAATGTAACTATATTTCATTAAAAATACACTACATAAAAATCACATTCATTCCTCACATGAACTTATGTATTATAGTATAGAATGTAGGCACATCACCTAAATATTCAAATTTTGTATTAATTGCTAATATTAATATATTTTATTAGCTCTTTTCATTAATAAGACTATGTTAATCTTTCAGACTTTTTAGGTACACAAGAAAATGTCAAACTATGCAGACCTAAACTTTGTATAACAAAGGCAAATTTGTTACAAAAGGGAAATAATTCACACTTTAAAACTGATTTAAATTTTCACTATTTTTATTTCAATATTGAAAACACTAGGGTCAAGTTAACATTTTATCTTACCTAATTGTTGCACATAACATGCTTTTCAGTATTGGCTAAAAGCTGAAGCAACAACTTTATTTATCATTTAATGAGTTATTGCCCTTAATTAATAGTCATTTTTTACCAATTTTCGTAAATTTTTGTAATCTATTACAAAAATTTCTCCTATGAAACTGCTGGACTGCATTTAACCAAACTTAACTAGAAGCATTATTAGGGTATCTTGTTTTAAAAATGTGTGTGGTGACCTGGCCAACCAACCAAGATGGCCGCCATAGCTAAAAGTAGAACATAGGGGTAAAATGTAGATTTTGGCTTATAACTTTTAAACCAAAGCATTTAAATCAAATCTTACAAGGAGTTAACTTGTTTATCTAGTAAATATCTATCTGCCCTGAAATTTTCAGATGTATTAGACATCAGATTGTTGGGTTGCTGCTCCCCCCCCCCCCCCCCCCAATAGGTAATTTTTAAAGAAATTTATCTGTTTTTGGTTATTATCTTGAATACTATTATAGATAGAGATAAACTGTAAACAGCAATAATGTTCAGCAAATTAAGATCTACAAACAAGACAACATTACCAAAATGGTCAGTTGACCCCTTAAGGAGTTATTGCCCTTTATAGTCAATTTAGTGAGCGACGTAAGAGCCTGTAGATTTGGTCTACCAACAACATGAATTTAACAATGTTGCAATGATCAATGAGTCCATAAACCTGTGATACTTGATTTGAATAGGGTGCATTTAGAATTCATACTGTATGTTTATCTGTCCAACATCACATCTGTATTGTACCATTAGATAAGGTGACAAATTCAATTTCCATAATTTTTATGGATAGTTTTTCATACTTTTAGAATAAATTAAAGATCTCAATTGTATTTTTTGTTAATTTTTAAACATTACCAGAAAAAAAAAACTTAAATTTTGAGAGACATCTTTTTTTGTGCTAGGATATCAATGAAAAATGCTTTCTGTTGATAATATGCTATATTATGTTCAACGAATTACAATTTTTTTATTGGCTTTGTAAGCAGACATTGCCAAAATTTATGAAAACACAAATTTTTCACAATCCAGAAAAATTGATAGCTACACGAAAAAAAAAAAGAATTCACAATATCATAAAATTGAGAATGGAAATGGGGAATTTGTCAAAAGGACAACTACCTGACCCCAAAGCAGACAACAGCTAAAGGCCACATCATGCATTTTATGAGAGAATTAGTAAAGATGTGTTAAAAAAAAAAACCATTTGTTATTGCAAATATGAAAAATCAGTTGTTATAGCATTTTGGTCCATATTGTTTCAATTTCTAGTCATTTAACAGTGCAATAATATAAGCTATCACATGTGATAAATGTAGTCATATATTTATTTGTACAATTTTCTATGTTTACTATTACAATTATGTTTCTTTTAATGTCTACATTTACAATCATGTTTGTTTTTTGTGTTTTGTTATAAATGTGATAAAAATAAATATGTTTAATCATTCTTTATATGATTTAAGTTATATTTCAGTTTCCTCTTGTGTAAAAGCTATATTTAGAAAAGATTGGTTAAGGATAGTTTGCATAATTATATTGGACATAAAAGCAAGTTTATTTAGGCATTAGACATTTCCAGCTGTTTGAATGGTTTTATTTGCAGTAGTAATTTTTTGGGACCCTTTACTGCTTGCTGTTCGGTGTGAGCCAAGGTTCCATGTTGAAGACCTTGGCATATTATGGTTTACTTTTATAAATTGTGACTTGGATGGAGAGTTGTCTTATTGGAACTCATACTACATCTCTCTATATCTAATTATTTAAATGAAAGGACGTTTGCGGAAATTATTATTTTATTGTTTTTGTGTTTCCTTATTTTATATACTTTTAATATTATCCTATGGTTATTTCCTGCTAACTTTTCCTTGCAAGTCGCTGGGTGCAATGTTATTGTTTAAGTGTAGAACCACTGATTCCACCAAGGTCAAAGAACATTATAGAAAGTAGTACATATTTCAAACAAAATACGACTGTCATTTGATTTCAAGCCCTTATTCCTCTTAGATATTTAAAAAAAAGAAAGAAAGAAAACGTTAATTTAGTAAATGCCAATCTTCAGAGTCTTTGAGTTGGATAGAGGACTTTTACAAAAAAAAAATATTTACCTTGGAACCCGCGGATATTGGAACTTCACATATTGAGATCAATATACAATCAGTTTTAATAGACTGGTGTAAATACAAAATGTCAAGCTCTAAATAAACTTATATCTAGAAAATTTGGAACCAAATTATGAAATAGCAGACTGCCAAGTTTTCCAAATTTCAAAAAGACATTTTGATTTAAAAACAAAATTCTCATTTTTGTGATTGTTGTCATATTGATAGAGTTCGAAAATCTTTCAATATTCATTCTTGAGTGTTGGTTCCTGACTTTGAGCATGTACAAGAAAACATTTCTGGGGGTTAAACAGCTATTGTATGTGATGCTAATTGGGTAGAACTGACTTTCAAACTAATTGTATAACACTAATAATTCAATAGGTAGAAGACTTAGATACATCATATCTTATGTATACAGATTCCTTTATAGTCAGAAATTTCTATCTGGCATATGTATATGGTCCTTGGTCTCTTTTTAATGTTCAGCAGTTTGAAATGAATGCTCCAAAAAAAAATAGCATATTTTCTCTGTTTTTTTTAGCTCACCTGGCCTAAAAGGCCATGTGAGCTTTTCTCATCACTTGGCGTCCGTCGTCGTCTGTCGTTAACAATTTTTCAAACATCTTCTCCTCTGAAACTACTGAATGGATTTGGATGAAACTTAGCATGATTGTTCCTTAGATTATTCTGCACAAAGTGTGTGCTTCGATTTTTGATCGGTCAAAAAACATGGCTGGCGTTACTTAAAATAGAACATAGGGGTCAAATGCCGTTTTTGGCTTATATCTCAAAAACGAAACAAGGTTAAAAGGTTCATTAGGTCAATATCTATCAGCCCTGAAATTTTCAGATGAATCAAACAACCCATTGTTGGGTTGCTGCCACTTAATTGGTAATTTTAAGGAAATTTTGCAGTTTTTGGTCATTATCTTGAATATTATTATAGATAAAGTAAGATCTACAATAAGTTATATAACCAAAATTGTCAATTGACCCCTTAAGGGGTTATTGTCCTTTAATGACAATTTTTCACAATTTGTTCATCAAATTTGCTAACTTTAAAAAATCTTCTCCTCTGAAACTACTCAACCAAATTCAACCAAACTTTAACTGAATGATCAGTAGGGTGTATAAAATAAAGTTTGTGCTTATTTTTTATTTCGTCAAAAACATGTCTGTCATAGCTAAAAATAGAACACAGGGTAAAATGCAGTTTTTGGCTTATATCTCAACAACTCCAGCATTTAGAGCAAATAAGACAAGAAGTTAAAGTATTCATTAGGTCAAGGTCTACCTGTCCTAAAATTTGCAGCCGAATTGGGTAACTGGTTTTTCAGGTATAATGCCCCCGAATTGATGATTTTAAAGAAATTTGCAGTTTTTGGTTATTATCTTGAATATTATTATAGATACAGATAAACTGTTAATAGCAAAAATGTTTAGGAAAGTCAGATCTACAAATAAGTCAATTTGACCAAAATTGTCAATTGACCCCTCAAGGAGTTATTGCCCTTTAAAGACTTTTTTCACAATTTGTTCATCATGTTGACTTACTTTAAAAAATCTTCTCCTTTGAAACTGCTGTATCAATTTCAGCCAAACTTAGGCTAAATGAGTTTCAGAGTATCTAGTATAAATTTTATATTTCATTTTCTTGTATGTCAAGAAACATAGCTCCTATGGCTAAAATAGAACATAGGAGAAAATTATTTTTTTTAGCTATTGAAGAAAATAGGACGATTCAAAGAACATTTAAATAAATTGAAAATTAAAAATAATCATTGATGAGAGATTTAACCAAAAAAAATAAGGTGAGCGATTCAGGCTCTTGAGAGCCTCTTATTTTATGAATAATAGAACTACAATATTTAGAAAATAAAATCATTGCAAGGTATAAATATAATTGTCTATCAGTCAGCTGGTGGTTATTCGATTTTGATATCATTATATGAATCTCTAATCAATTTTCAATTTTCATGGTAAGGTCCATTTATAAGTGTATATGTATTACTTGCTTGCTGCCCCATATACCATCGTCACGAAGGTGCTAGGGCAGCAAAAAATGTTCTCAAATTCTGTCTTTCTTTGACCACCATTTCTACTGTTCCCTTAGTGTTGTTCATAAGTGTTCCATCTCCTTTTACGGTTCAGTTCCATTTCTCATTTTAACGTACATCTGTATGTGTTTGTTTTATTTGTCAACCACACTTTCTCCTTCTTTTGGTCCGATTTTGAGGTTACTTCTGTTGTTTTTGCTGCAATGATATCAGGATTATCTGTCAAAGCTTAAAACTTATTCTTACATTGAATGATGAATGCTTCTTTACTCGGCGGTTCTGTTCTTATTATCTTTCCTTATCGTTGGGACAAGTGTTATCGTCCTGTTTCATCTTCATATTTAAGTACAAGATCACTTTCAAAATCTGCCACATCTTGTATCTAACATCTTTGAGCGACTCCCAAGTAATTTTATCAAAAGATGGCTTATTTGATTCTCAGTTGGAGAACACCAGGCTAATTTATCTATATGTTGATGTAGAAGAAGTGTTCCTCCTACTATCAGGTAGTATGTTGCACATAGTTCTACCAATGTTTTTCCATTTTCACATGTATCAATTAAAGTATCACATACATGTTCTATTTAAATCTGTTCCGTGACATCAGTATTGCGGTTTCTCCCGTTGGTATTCTAATCACCTATCACCACCAGAAGATCATATCGTTGTTCCAATCTCACTTTTGCTTGACAACTGAAAAACTATAGATGCTACAAGTCGCCGTTGGTTAGCAGAGCTAGCCAGCTATCAAATTAACTCAACATCAATTAAGTTCCGTTCTAGAAAATACAACGCTGATTCAGATTGGCAGCAGCAGATAATAGAGCTGACATCAACATTGACTCAGTAATGCCATCTTTTGTTGAATATCTAGTTATTAACCTTAGTTTTGTTCATGGTGAATGACTTCGTAGTAACTAGATATTAAACCACTGACAGCATAGATTGGTAAAGAGCTCGACAACAGAATAAAACGTTGACACATAGGATAAACATGGTTGAGAAACAGCAGAAACTCGATCACATAGACAGTAGAACCATATATATGATTTTTTAACAGTGTAGGCTATATTGAACAGTATAAATGAGGAAATGAAACAGTCTGTAATGCCATCACAGCTAGTCATAACTTTTACAGGCTTACAACAACGTACAGAGGCGGATTTAGGGGGGGGGCAGGGGGCCCGCCCCCCCTTTTTAGGAAAAAAATTGGTTGCTTATATAGGGAATCACTGAAGCGTGACTGGAGCGGGGCCCCT
Organism: Mytilus trossulus; assembly: GCF_036588685.1. Lineage (NCBI taxonomy): Eukaryota > Metazoa > Mollusca > Bivalvia > Mytilida > Mytilidae > Mytilus > Mytilus trossulus. The sequence continues at coordinate 38,112,874 of NC_086379.1, read as the reverse complement.
CTTAGGTCAGTCAGTGGCCCCCCCACTTATGAAAATTCCTGGATCCGCCACTGAACGATATCAGACACCAAGGACCAGTTGGGATTCTGTTTTTTCAACAGTGTAGGCTATAATAAACAGTAAAAATGAGATCAAGAAACAACCTGTACTGCTATCACAGCTAGTCACAACTTTTACAGGCTTACCACAACGACATCAGCCACCAAGGAACAGTTTGGAGTCTCTCCCTTCTCAGAGGCTAACTGATTTTATTGGCCTGGTATGACAAAAGCCGTTGAAAAATTGGTAATTCACAGTGGGGAAGTGTTTATGTACATTTTGAAGGTCAATCCAAACCACCAAGCTCCGCTTGTTAGTACTCATACCAGTACAATTTGAATGTGTGGATTATTTGATCCTGGGACCATCAAAGGAAGGACAGCAGTATATGTTGGTAATTACAGTCCATTTTACCAGGTTGTACAAGCCATACCGACAAGTGATATAACAGCCAGGAAAACAGATGAAACATCCTTTTGATAATGTTACTTTCAAAATCATAGAAATGATATCTATATATAAACAATATAATTGAGAATGGAATTGGGGAATGTCAAAAAGACAACAACCCGACCATAGAGCAGACAACAGCAAAAGGCCACCAATATCGATCTTCAATAATAACCGTCATGATGGACGTCATAAAAAACTCATTATACACAAGAAACTAAAAATCAAAAATCACACAAGACTAACAAAATCCAGAGGCTCCTAACTTGGGACAGGCGCAAAAATGCGGCAGGGTAAACATGGTATTTGAGATTTCAACCCTTTCCCTATATATACCTCAAGCCAATGTAGAAAAAAACAAATACACAACACTACGCACAGTAAAACTAGGTTAAAGAGAAGTCCGAGTCCGATGTCAGAATATGTAACATAATAAACTAAACAAAATGACAATAATATTAAAATGAACAAAGAACTACTAGCAGTTACTGACATTCCAGCACCAGACCTCAATTAAACTGATTGAAAGATTATGTCTTCATCATATGCATATCAGGCATAATCGCTCCCATTAAGGGTTTAGTATCATACCATCATAAATATATGAGAAGAACACAACCCGTGTCATTCCACCAATGGTTTTTAAATAAATGTGTTTAGTTCCGATGCAAAGACCCTATATAATAAGGGAATCAACACTAAAGCCAAAATATGCAATCGTAAATGATCTGACAACAGTATGACTAAAATGTCTGTTTAAAGGTTTTGTTAGCTTTTGAGGTTAAAACTGACATCTTTGTGCTTTGTAAAGAATATTACCATAAAAGATTGGATATGAAATACCTTAACGTATAAGATGTCAGCATGTTAAGTTATATTTACGAGTGATGTCCTTGTTCCGGTGATAAAATTTAATAAATGTTTTGACTAGTTTCAGTGTGATATCGAAAATCCTGATTTACTATTTTTTTCAGTTAAACATAAATTTCTCTCGCTAAAATCGAATACGTTGTTACATACACGAGCGAATCATACAAGTTGAGATATATAAACAACAAGGGAACATCACAATCTAAAAATGCATAATTAACGATAGGAAATGAAAAATCGTCTCTTTTATCATAAATTTGTGTATTAAGTTTCCCGTTAATGATGCAGATTATAAGATCGAGGAAAGGGCAGTGGTCATTGTTAGTATTAGCTTTATATTTAAAGTTAGTTCAACAGGATAAATTTCTTTAGTATAAATACTGAAGTCGTCCGATTATTGAGAGCCAATATATCACACTGAAAAAAATACCTAGTAACTATTACTAGTTTGGCTAGTACTTCATTAAAAGTCCCTAGTAGATTATCAAACAACTAATTAGACTAGTATGTTTACTATCGTGGATGCCTCGTATTACCAGGAACCAGGAAAAGGGAATACAGGACATCTCGGCACACTACAAACTCGGGACATGTTAAACTCGGCATAGTACAAACTCGGCCAGGCGGCCTATACAAACTCGGCACATTACATATACAAACTCGGCACACCAATGAATATATTTATGGAAATGGTTCTTAAAAGAAATTTTATATAATAATTACGATGAGAAAAAGATTTTTAAATAGGTGAGAAATGGAACAAACTATAGGACAAAAAGTCACACAAGTTAGTTCTGTGACATAAATGAGAAAACACTTGATATAAAAAAAAATGTGTTTTGTAATAAAAAGAAAACATTGCAAGATCTTTCTGATATATATTCAAACAAATGTCTCCAAATTATTTGTGACTTTTTGTCCTGTGACTTTTTTTGTTCTTTGACTTTCTGTCCTACATTCATTTTTTCCTGTCGAATGTCTTAAAACTAATATGCACACATTGATGAAAACATTCAGTTACCAGAAGGATAAAAACATCCGGAGCACCTGAGATCACCCCTAGTTTTTGGTGGGGTTCGTGTTGCTTAAATTCTTTAGTTTTCTATGTTATGTCATGTGTACTATTGTTTGTATGTTTGCAGTTTCCTTTTGATTTAAAGTTTGAATGTCCCTCTGGAATATTTCGTCCCTCTTCTATAACTGATAGATAGTTATAAAAAATGACGACACATCATTATGATAAGGATGGAAAAGGGTGGCCGTTTCTACATGTCTTTCGGGTGATATAGTTGTTAGTTTGATATTTGTGACCAAGAAAAAAATAGCCAGAAACAACACTTCTTACAGTTTTCAATAAGTCTCATGACTGATGAAATTTAAATGTAATCGACAGCATTTCTCATAGACCTGACCGGATTTTAAATCATCAGATCACTAGAAAAAAACAACAGTCTTAACAACTTGTTAAGAAATTATGGTGCAAATGGAAAGATATAAAAGTGTTTGAGATTTGAGGAGTTTTCCATATTCGAATGATTTCGTTTAAATATATCATGTTCAGTGATTTATTTCTATTATCACCATCGCAATAGATTAGTAGTTTCATCAAATATGATAGTTTTCAATAAGAACCTATCTTTGCAATGGAGAGTTGTCTCATTGACAATCAAACCATATCTTATATTTATCAATCACACTTTTTTGTTAGGTTTCTTCCTTACTGGTTGATACCATGCATCTCTTATTTTTATTGTGTCATCGGTGTATTTTAATTGGAGTAACATGTAGTAAAACTATGTGTAGTCCTTTTTTAAATGATTGATAAAAAGCAGCACAATCAACTGACAAGAACGTTTATTATCAATGAAGTATTTTCAATTGAGTAATTACATATATATAATTATATATATAAACAGATTATGTACACGATATTCCCCTCTCTCTCTCTCTCTCATCTCATCTCAATAGGAGCACACAATAAATAATTCAATAAATAAACCATACATCAACTAATGAACCATTCAAAAAAAAAAAAACACGCAATTTCTATAAATACCATACAGACACTAAATGAAAAGTTAACGACAAATAAAAATGTCATTCTTTGTATTGGCAGCAGTGATTAGTCATCTGAGGGGCCGTACACTTTACTGCAATCCCTTAACAATTGTGTCACAGTTTTTTCGCCACTATCGTACTCTTCCCAGAACTGGTGGAGCCGGCCTTCCAAATCCTTAAAACGGCGTCGCTGATGTCTGAGAACCTGTTCCTCGGATACCAATCTTAGAGTAAAGATCCACGATCTCAGCTTCTCTCATTAACTCTGGTATAAGGACATAAAAGCTTACATTCGACATTTTATTTGTCACATGGAGTTCAGCAGCATAAACTCAAGCTGCTTTACTAACGGGATATCATAAAAATGTTATCAGGCTGTCATTAAATACCGCTGTCATTAATTAGTATGTGATTATTATACTGTCAATATATAATCATCACCTGTTTCCCGAAACTTCTCTAATTAAAAGGATAAATATTAAAGGTAGCCATCCTATTTTTTTTTATTGCAGTTAGTTGGATCATGGAAGTATTATATTGACAGGAACTCCAACGAAAAATTAGCACATTCGGATCCCACTGATTTCTTTAAGAAAATAAAAGCTCCCGACTCAGTTTGTCAAGTACGTGATAACTCCTTTGTGGGGTATCTGCGATGCCGCTGTCGCCTGTAAAGTTTACAGAAACTGATCTTATCACGTGATCTGTTATCGAAGGGCTTGTCTACCTACCAATGTAAATAAACACGGAAACTCCTGTGGCTTTTTGCGAATCGCTACATGGACAACAACACCTGTTTTTGTTCAATAAATAAAAACTACAGCTGAAACAATCTAAAAAATCGGTCCATATTTCACAGAATGACAAAAGAAAATTAACTATATTTGGAAAGAAGTTGAGATTATTTTTGGTTTTGTTAGATATTTTTTTATCAATATAACAAGAAAATCGGAAAATATCGTGTTATAAAAATTAAATGAGTCTGTAGTAGAGTGTTAGCAGAAAATAATGTGATGCGCGTGAAGTGTGCCAGATGGCGCCAGATAACTTAAATTTCAAGTAAAAGATCTTTAACTCTTATCGAGTGTAGCGCAAAAATATATGGTTTTCTCTATCGTAAAATATCGTTAAATGATCAAATATATTTTAAAGACTAAAAGAGGTTAATAATTACACACATGTGATGTCCTCTATATAGCAATATCAGGTTACGAGTCCATCAGATTAATCTTTACACCTTTTATGATAATTCGTTGTAAACAAACCTTAACATTCAACCTAGTCCGAGAATATTCTGATGTTTGACAGATCCATTTTTACGGATGGCTTTAAGTATTTCTGAATTCATTTAAAGAACGATCACTATAATTGGGTCTGAGCAGTTATTTTTCTTTTTATCATGGAAATCACATTTGAATTTATTGGTGTGTTTTTTAAAAAGCTAAACAGTTCCGAAATATTAATAATTATTACTGATAACTTTTCCGTTTATTTTACATGAAAATTTTATGATTTTCAAGCTTAAAATATACAGTTACGGGTGATTAGCCTACGACCCTCTTATGAATAAAATATCCTACTATTTTAAAGATTGGTTGTTACATTTGTACTTATACTTAAATGTGTATTGTTTCTGAGTATTTTTACTCCTCAGGTTTTTTCTATATTTTTTTTCTATGTGTTGAAAACAGTTGCGAGAATTTCGTTTCATTTCTTTTTTATTTGTTTTTAAGCAGCAAAACCCGTAAATATTGATATTCACACTGTAAGTAAATGTCATTTCCTTGAAAATTAAGTACACAGCCGTTTATTTCGGTATGTTCCGTAATTACGATCTTTCACGAGGTTCCAAAAATTTGATAGGATCCCATGCATCCATAAGACAATTTCTTTAGTATAAATACTGAAGTCGTCCGATTATTGAGAGCCAATATATCATGCATCCAAATATCTAAAAGTATTGTTAAATGTTTATATCAGATGTTGTCTCGATGGGTCTTTGCTGATTTTAGTCATAAATTGCAACTCACAACAATACAAAAACAGGTCCGCAATAAGTGGTGCACAGTTAGTCCCCGTTGGAATTCCGATAACTTGACGATAGACGGAATCTCCAAAGCCAACAAAAATTATATCTAGTAAAAATTCAAGGGCAAATATAGTATGAAAGATCAGTAAAGCATGTCTTAATTCACATAGTTCTTTTGTTTGTTGCTATTAAAATATGACCTAAAAGAGTTTGAACATATATGACATTTATTTATTCACATTCTGACTTTTAAATGCCCATTTCAGTAGGAGTGTGAATATGTGGCAAAGTGGTATTTAGGGTAGAACAATCAAAACTTTAAACAAATCCCAAATCACCAATTTATGCATTAAACAACTTTTAAAACAAATTTCTTGGTAGAGGTGTATAAATATATCACACACAACATTTTCCAAAATATCAAAAACAGTTAAAAGGTGTATTTTAACAAAACGCATTTGTCTAGTAGCAGGTCGAACAACAGATGTTCTTTAACACTGCTGACATGATTATTTCCAAAAAAGGATACCATATAAAACACAAATGGATAATTATGGTTATTAGTTTATTGTCATAATCATGTAGATATATGTATCTAACTCCATACACCTCTCAAACCTAAAAAAATATACAGCAGCAAATTATTGTTATTAATTATTTCAGGAATCCAGAGGCGGGTTCAGGGGGGGGGGGGGCAATAACTAAGAGTTAGCTTTTTGTTTTGCCATCAACCTGGTCTTTATAATGTTTTTGTTCCATTTTCAGAAATGGATGAGGTGAATTTTGAACGTAATCTCAGCGGATTTATCCTGTCTGTATTGCACGCTGCTTGCAGCGAATCTGAAGAAGAGGCATTGCATAAGATAACACTGGAGAGAAATAGAAGAAACGGCAACTGAAGCAGAGAGAACTGATTTCTTTAGAGACGTTAGAAGCAAAGAGCTTGGCATGCTTATTAAAGACATGAGATCAGAGAAGGTTAGAGAAACAGCAAACAAAGAGGAGCGAGCTGCGTTTTTTAGAGACACAAAGAAGGAGGAAAGATTAGCAATCTTTAAGTCTATAATGGAGCGAGAGAAAAAATGGAAAGAAGAGAGAGACAACCGACGAATAAGGAAAAGACAAGAAAAGATAAAGATGTCTGCGGAGTTTAATACACCAGCAGTAAGTCCAATGGTGTTATCGTATTCTTCAACGCAACAAGAGCCTGGTCAATCTAAAAGCCACAACCATCTATCTGGATCCGTCAAACCAAGTTCACCTGTCAACTTATGTTTACAAGAGCGAGTAAATAGCCTACCACCACATCTTCCTATATATATTAGCTGAGTCAAGAGATACAGATGAACCAACCAAATCACAGATTGAAACTTCCGATCCAAAACACACAGAATTTAACATCGACCACTCCCGAAAATGTGCTGTTGGATTTCAGCGTTTGAGAACGTGGTTCAAAAGACTGTGCTGCTGTAGTCAGAATGTTGAAGAAAGTTAATCTGTTTGCTCTTGAATTTTATTAGACATTAATTTTGTTTTGTTAACTTATAGAAATTACTTTTTTTATTATTAAAAAATGTGTTTGTTTTCTAAAGTGTTTCCATGCATATCTATAAAACAGTCGCCATATTTGAGGATAAAATAAAAAAATCTATAAAGGACGGTCATATTAGGTTACAAAAATTAGTAGATTGTCACTCCATGCAGAAAACACGAGCATTTAAAATAACACCCTCGATTTAATTTGTCTAAATGTGACAATTTTTTGTATCTGCATTTGAACTTTTTTAATACATAAATGCATGCGTTGTCGTGCTTAGCATAACTCACTCGTAATTCAGTATATCAGATATCAACAAGAAGTTTCGACAGATCAGAGACATCATCACAGGTTACAACTCATCACCAATTATGTAATCTGTAATTTTGTTTATACTTGAGATAAGTATGTAAAAAAAAATTCATTCAAACAAATTAAAGAAACCCTGTTTAAGAGTACTTGATAGAAAAATGAGGGAAATTTGTATTGGGCGCACGAATTAAACAAGGTATTAGTCTACATTGTGCTTTTTTGTGTCGGGATTTATGAGTACCCGGCCACGTCCACTTGTATTTTTGATTTCTGATGAGTTAAGCCTTTTTTCAACTGATTTTTATAGTTCGTTCTCATGTTGTACTGTTATACCACTGTTCCAGCTTAAAGGGGGGGGGGGGGGGGGGGTCCGCTAACATATTTAACCCTGCCACATTATTTATGCATGTGCCGGTCCCAAGTCAGGAGCCTGTAATTCAGTGGTTGTCGTTTGTTTATGTGTTACATATTTGTTTTTCGTTCATTTTTTTTTTATATAAATAAGGCCGTTATTTTTCTCGTTTGAATTGTTTTACTACATGTTCTTATCGGGCCCTTTCATAGCTGACTATGCGGTATGGGTTTGCTCATTGTTGAAGACCGTACAGTGACCTATAGTTGTTAATTTCTGTGTCATATGCATTTTGGTTGTTGTGAGTTGTCTCATTGGCAATCATACCATATCTTCTTTTTTATACAAGCGCTTAAACGGTGAGTTCACCCCTTCGAACCAAGAACCATCTTCAAACATACGAGTATAAAGCAGTTAAAAGGTCGAACGTATAAAAAATAATTAAGGAACAAATAAGTATCGAACATAAAGTAAAAGGATCGGTTGAGCACAAGCACATATAAATAGGTCATAAAAAGGTCATTATACCTCAACAAATTTAGAACTATTACCAGAGATAAGAATATAAACAATTAAAAAGGGGAAGGATATTAAAAATCGTAAGTAACGAATAAGGAATAAGTAACGAATAGGTAACTAATAAGGAATAGGGAATAAGTAACGAATAAAGAATAAGTAACGAATAAGGAATTAGTAACGAAAAAGGAATAAGTAACGAATAAGGCATAAGTAACAAATAAGCCGGAATAAGGAATAAGTAACGAATAAGGAATAAGGAATAAGTAACAAATAAGGAATAAGGAATACGTAACGAATAAGGAATAAGTAACCAACTTGACGTCCATACAAATGGATCTAATAGTTATTAATTACAAAGTATATCATGACAGCTGACAATAAATGAAATGGGAGAGAAAGGCTAGTGGGCCATAATGTAGGCTGTCATTATACTTTGAACAATGGGTAAAACTAAGGATATGGGAGAGTGGAATTATAAAGTCTGCAGAACGGTTCAACCGACGTATACGTTTTTATTGCTGTGTCACTCGTCTATGGTTGCTGCCTTGAGTGGTTTCACCAAAAATGCGCCAGGTGGACTGAAACATGCATGAACCCAAATCAACATACTGGATGGTGTAGAGCCTGTAGAAACTGCCATTGTAAATAAAAATTAAAAAAAAAATATGTATTGTAAAATTAAAGTAAATAGTTGTCAAGTTTTATTTAAATACATATATTAGTCTCAGCATACTCTGAAGTGCCAATAACACAACTCAACTTAGTCTAAGACACAAGTGGTACAATTAGGAACATAATATATATATATATTATATACAACTCGTCTAAACATCAACCCAACAATGTTAGATCTGTAAATTTGCTTTCGTACTTATATATATATATATATATATTGTTCCCAGCTCCAGGTACAATGAAAATTTTTGTCATGCATCTTTTTTAGTTGTAATCCCTTTCCTGTCTTTTTAGTTTTCACTCTTGTCGGTCCTGCTTTTTTAAGTTACAGGGACTACAGAAAGTCCTTGGTTTATCCTGACTTCATCAATCGCCGTCAACCCGACAGCCCGGGGATTGCTGAATGCTGACTTCACGGTGGGTCTCATTGGGGTCTAAGCGTGATGCGAGATTGCCGATTTTTTTGTAAGCATGACATGTGAAAGTAAAATTATTGTGTCGTGAAAACGGGAAATGAGGTCTAGCGGGACCCGGAAAATGAGAAAAACGAGAATTGCTTACGGTACATAGTGTAAGCGGGATACGGGAATCTGACAAAACAGTAAGCGGGATCCGGGACCAACCTAACAGGGGGAGAGTTGAGATCTCACAAATAATGTTTTTAAAATACCACCTCATTCTTGTATACCAGTCTTGTACTATTTTAAATTTTAGTTCACAAACTGAATTGTCCTGTCTGAATAACTGATAATTGAATTCTTTAAAAATAGTGGAAAGATCGGGGATACCAGGAAATTGACATTAACATACAATGTAATCAATGATCTATGAAATAAGGTCAATTTCAAATAATTAAAACCCCTTTTACGATCATCTTTCACACTATATTTTGGACTGCATTATGCTAACCAAAAAATATTAAAATAAGGTCAAGGTCAGATATACCTCATCAGACAGACAGTACACCAAATATTAGTTTACACCTGTCCTAAATTAGGAAACTGATGTTCAGTGGCTGTCTTTCGTTGATGTGGTTCATAAGTGTTTCTCATTACTTGTTTTTATATAGATTAGTATGGAAAGCCACAGTGAACCCCCCGATTATTATTATTTTTCAGGCTCATTATAGAAATGCATTAAAAATAATTAATCGGCGGCCTTCAAATTCCCGCCCGAAGATTTTTATTAGTCGGGAATGATAATAATTTGCGGTCGGGAATGATAATAATTTGCGGGCGGGAATTTGAAGGTCGCCGAATAATTATTTTTAATGCATTTCTACTAGTAATTTTGGGGCCCTTTATAGCTTGTTGTTCGGTGTGAGCCAAGGCTCCGTGTTGAAGGCCGTACTTTAACCTATAATGGTTTAATTTTTAAATTGTTATTTGGATGGAGAGTTGTCTCATTGGCACTCACACCACATCTTCCTATATCTAATTAAAATCTTCGGGCGGGAATAATGATAATTTGCGGGCGGGAATTTGAAGGTCGCCGAATAATTATTTTTAATGCATTTCTAATGGGAAAAATAATAATAATGTATCGTCAATTCTGGTTGTCAAGGTTACAGAGAGAGGGGAAGGTCATGCAATACTCCAGCTCCTCAACATGGAGCCCCCCGGAATACATTGCACTGGTTCGGTAAAAAAACAAGAAGCTTGCAACAAATGCACCTGGTTAGAAAAAAATGAACAAGAACCATTATAATCTTTTTTAGCATTTAGTTTTAATTGCATTGTATTTACAAGTTAAATGAATAAAGAAACTTGAAATATCAATCTAGTGTCAAATTGTCAATTATAATTTACAAGTAAATGTGAAAATGAACTAACATCCCCAGTCCACTGATTCTGTGACATAGCTCAGTGCAACTTCTACCCACAAACAATTACAGAGGTGGGATATATATATAAAGATAAAAAGACGTGGTATGAATGTCAATGAGGCAACTCTCCATCAGAGTCACAAAGCGACACAAATTAACAACTAAGTTATGTCACTGAAAGGCCTTCATCAATGAGCAAAGCCTGGAAATGACAAGTGCAAAACTATTCAAACTAACAGCAAATTTTAGGTACAAAATGATAAATGAAAAAAAATTGCTTCACAACAACAAATGACAATCGCTAAATTACAGGCTCTTGCATGTTAAAAACACCCTTGTAGATTTCGAAAAAGAGCAGGCTAATCAGTGCCGCTACAGGGCAGCACTCGCATCCACAAAGTGAAAAGGGATTAATATAAGTTGCAAAACTTGTTTCCAAATCCACTATAAATAAATATGTTTAAACTACATGTTGACCTCTAGAAGTCATTTTTTCATCTAAACTTTTATATGCTGCATCATTCATGTGCAATTTTTTTGCCTCAGCTATACTTTCTGATTAACTTTAACCCTGCCACATTCTATATGTGCCTGTCCCAAGTCTAGAGCCTGAACTCAGCGATTGTCATTTGTTGTTGTGTAGCATATTTTTTTTGGACTGAATATTTGCAAATGTCGAAATTTTCACAAGAGGGGAGGGGCACTAAATATAACTGCCATAAGGGGGATACTAACTCCAGTGATTCCCTAAATTATCAACTAAATAAAAAATAGTTAAAATTTGTGTTGAAGTCTTTAAAAAGAACTAGGTTTTAAAACAGACAACAATTTAAATTACCCATGTAAATAACGATAATTTCAGTCAAACCTAGTCAGATGGAAATGTCTACCTTACAATCATCTGATACACTCACATTAGTTGGAACCTACTAGTCAAGAAAAGTCAATGCTGACCAAAAAACATGAAAATAAGGTCAAGGTCAGATGTACTTCATCAGAGAAACATGTTAACCTTTCAATCATTATGTATACCAAATATAGTTAACCTATTTTTGAGAAAATCTCTTTTTTACTTATGGTATCCAAGAATAATCTGAATTTCAAAATCCTTATTTGGATTAAAATATCCATGAAAATAAGGTCAAGGTCAGATGAACCTTGTCAGACAGACTGCATGGTAAACCTTACAATCATTGTATCCATTGAATAAACATGATAAATTTCTTAGTTTCAGAGAAACAAATACCTAAATCCAAAAACTGAACAATGAATTGTTATGGCTAGGCAATCCCTCACGATGGTAATGAACTAATGATGGACAGCTGTTTTAAGTTCTGTAGCAATTAAATGCATATTCATGACAGGAACAGGAATACTAACTTGCTTTTTGCAATCAAGAAGAAGAGCAGCAGCACATATCAATTGTTAAATCATTGGTTTTAAAATGTTGGGTTTCCAACCTGAGACGAACACGCTTACACAAGACCACTGATGTACTCATGGAGGACATGAATACCTTTCAATGAATCCATATACCAAATATATTACATTAACAAGAGTGGACACACTGAAATGTCTCGCCTTCTTTACTAATCATTGATATTACGTTGATAGTCCTAAGTATAAAGCTTTATTACAACTGTCACATGAACTTAACATTAACCAAGATAACTCAACAAAGACCAATGAACCATGAAAATGAGGTCAAGGACAGATGTCAGGTAGACATGAACAGCTAACAATGCTTCCATACAACAAATATAGTTGACCTTTTACTTATAGTTTAATAAAAATTAAAAGACCAAAACACAAAAACACTGTGCAATGAACCGTCAAATTTGAGGTCACGGTCAAATAAAACCTGCGCCACTGACATATAGATCATAAAATATTTCTATATACCAGTCAGAGTTGACCTATGGCTTATAGTATTAGATAAAGAGACAGAAACTAAAAAAACTTAACTTTGACCACTGAACCATGAAAATGAGGTCAAGGTCAGATGACATCTGCCCACTAGACATGTTCACCTTACAATCATTCCATACAACAAATATAGTATCTGTGATATGGACTTGACCACCAAAACTTAACCTTGTTCACTGATCCATGAAATGAGGTCGAGGTCAAGTGAAAACTGTCTGACGGGCATGAGGACCATGCAAGGTACGCACATACCAAATATAATTATCCTATTACTTATAATAATTAAGAGAGAATTCAACATTATAAAAAATCTGAACTTTTTTTTCAAGTGGTCAATGAACCATGAAAATGAGGTCAAGGACATTGGACATGTGACTGACGGAAACTTCGTAACATGAGGCATCTATATACAAAGTATGAAGCATCCAGGTCTTCCACCTTCTAAAATATAAAGCTTTTAAGAAGTTAGCTAACGCTGCCGCCGCAGGATCACTATCCCTATGTTGAGCTTTCTGCAACAAAAGTTGCTGGCTCAACAAAAACTATATTTCCAGCTCTTCTACAGATTGATTAATAAAGTTTTTACAAAGACGCCTTCCCTTCTAGATTATTATCTGTAAGTTTTGCAGGTGATACAGGCAAGCCAACAGAGGCAAATTTAGGGGGGGCGCCCCCTTTTTGGGAAAAAAATTGGTTGCTTATATAGGGAATCACTGAAGCGTGACTCTTAGGTCAGTCAGTGGGCCCCACTTAAGAAAATTCCTGGATCTGCCACTGGTCAATAAATCTGGCGTCATTTTAGCAGTCTTGATATATAAACGGCATAATGGCAGCAAAAATCAGGGAATCCGCAAGTCTAATGGTCAATTCTGTAAGGTTATGCTTAAGCATTACTTTTTTTTAGATCTTATTCAAACCAATTAAGAAGTTTCACAAAAGAATTCTAAAAATGTTAAAGAATGGTGATGATCGACACTAAAGTGATAGAAATATTAATCATCAGCATGTCAAACCCTCGACTACAGAAACCTCTTCCCCCTTCATTAATCCAGATACAATTAAAATAAGATGGTTTTCCAAATAAATTTTATTTACCAATAAATCATTATGATTTTACATCATGATACAAAATATCTAAATGAAACCAAATTCAATCTGCTTCTTTGGGTGTGTATTAAATATTAAACAAATTGATACTAGTGATATGCTTCTGACCACGGCTGTGCATTATCTTTAAAACACAAAGGAGGAAAAGGATCTGCATCATGGGTTTGGTATCATTAGCATAATATTACAATAATACAAAATAAATGACAGTACTGAGAATTCTATTTATGTTCCTGGTTGTTTTTAGAATATTGTTTTGAATACTAAGCAGGGGGAATTAAATTTTGCAATCATAAAGTAACTGGTGTCTTCCTCCTATTCCCACTTTTTAAAATACTATTCCTTCTATTCCCACTTGCAAATAACAATAGATGTTTTGATAAATTATTTGTTTTTATAACAATCAAGGTTAATTAGAATTTTAACTAAGATTTACCTGTATTTTGTTTTAAAAGCCTAACATATTTGGTACACTGTTTAGGTATTATACCTTATTTATTTGTCATATATTTATTTTTTCATGAAAGAAATACTTAAAAATAAAGAGAAATTATGATAAATAGATTGGAGATTTATTTTTAATTTTTTGAATTTGTACTAAAAAATAAAGATAAATTATGATAAAAAGATTGGAGTTAGAATTATTTTAAAATTTTTGAATTTGTACTTAAAAATTATGATAAATATATTGGAGTCAGATTAATTTTAAAATTTTTGAATTTGTAACCTAAAAAAAATTGTCTGAGATCATTCCAACTTTTCCATCTTGCAAGAACACAATGTACAACAAACGCAAGAAGAACCTTCCAGTTTTACCAAAAACTGTGATCGTATTAAGCATGCTAACAGACGACAACATAGTAGGGCGTAATTATGCTCATCTTCAGTATGTAAAAGAAACTAACACACTTATCAGCTGCAGATATAATATATGGTAATGATACATTTTACACCTGTCCGAGATTATAACTGTACACTTTTCATGCAATGGTTGATGGAACAAATGTATCCACTCGTACACAGTTTATTTCCAGCCAAGAGTGAACTATAGTATATACAAGGTTCCTGACTTTACTTAAAGATCTCTGCAACCAACACCAACTAAAACTTCAGCCTACCACTATAAAATATAAGCACAAGAAAGTGGATTTCATACAAGGATAAAGACAATATTCATCAACTTGTACGCCGTGCCGCTGTAATTCCACTTATACCCTTTGCTTAGGTGGAAGATGTGTGGTTTAATGCCCTAACAGAAATAGATCAGATTGATACCAACATCAACTACACCACCTTTACAGACTATGTAACAACATACTGGGTTGAACAGAACAGTTACCTTTAGAACCACTACTTAACACAAGGACCAAGGACAACAAATCATCTAGAGGGATGGCACAGCAAGCTGAAGAAACATGTCACGCATCCACATCCAAACATCTTTCAACAAATAAATCTTCTGCAACATAAGGAAGCCTTCAACGCCCTGACCATGAACCAGTATACAGCCATGAAGTCACAACAGTAGAGTTTGGGGCCTCCCACGCTTTAATAGACTTGTATACAGTGATTGTCTAATGTTTGTGCTACAATTTGCTATTTTATTTAGTGCTGTTGTATAAATTGTTTTTATATTATGCTTGCTTGAATCTACAGTTAAATTTGTGTTATAAAAGTTATTAAAATAATTTACTTATATTTGTTTTAATTTCTTTCATATTTTCAAGTTTTCCTCCTATTCCCACATGAAATTTTACCTTTTTTTGCCAGATTTATAAAAAGTGGGAATAGAGGGAATGAACCAAGTAACTATTCCTTGTTTAATATTACCTTTTGGCTTTTATTGCTTTCTTAACTTATTTATAAATAATAAAATTCCATCATAAAAGAATCCTCAATTTGTCTCAACTTTTAAAAATTACATTCAAAAACATTAAAATTTCTTTCATACAAAGGAAAACTATAGTAAAAGCTACAATATAAAACTATCAAAAAATACACAAATCAAACTATTTTTGGAGAAGTACTCAACTTTTTAACTCAGTGGTTAAATAAATTGGTCCATGCAAAAAATGATTAGATCACCAAGGAAAAAAATTAACATTTTTAACTGAAACCTGTTTTAAAATATAAAGTTTCTTTGTTCCAACCAAATTTATAACCACTATGTTTTTTGTTCAAATCAACTTTTAAAAGAAGTATATTTCTGTTTTTATTTAAGAGAACCCAGGAAGGGAGATAACTAGTATTCAGTTGTTATTTCAGTCGAATTTATCCATTAAGAAATGTGCTATAGTAAGCAGGGGTGGATCCAGACATTTTAAAGAGGGAAGGTCCCAACACAGAATATAGGGGGTCCCAACTTTATGTCCCATTTTAAATTCATTGATCCTCAAAAAATGGGAGGGGCTACAAACCCATTGTACCCCACTCTCCCCCAATCTGGATCACAACTGAAGTGTATATGTTTGACCATCCATCTACAACTTTAACCCACAATTATCAAGATTAAATGGGACTTTCCTTTAACTTTCAAATAATCTTTAGTATCTGCCACCATTGTATACCATTTTGTTCACTTCTTAAAGGTTCTCCAATTAAAAGAATGATTTTTTGTCTTTTCTTTCATCTAATTACTCATATTGAAGGCTACATTGGTTCATCTGATATCAAGAAAGGTTCTCAACTTGCATCCACAAATCTTACAATTTGATCAATCTTATAAGGACTGCATCAATAGTTGAAGGGTGAAATAGAATGTTTATGAATTTAACAAAGAGTTAAAAGCATAAAAATGTCAGATCTCATTATGTTAATAATTATTTGCATGTAAAGTGAATCTTTAAATTTAGTTTCCCAACAAATACAATCATAATAAAGATTGGTATAACAAGATTTGACAATAACAACAAATAAAAACATATTAAAACCACTAAAATCAAATAAAACACAAATCTTGTTATAGGAATTCCTTATATTTACTTAAAAGCTATAGTGGTAATACACTAGTGTCTAAAGTAGAATATAATGATAATTTGTATAAATGTCATGAACATTTTGTCATAATGAGATCCAACTGTTTAAAAACAAGATTAAAAGCAGGATAAAAACATGATATACAAGAATGTGTCCACAGTACACGAATGCCCCACTCGTACTATCATTTTCTATGTTTACTGGACCGTGAAATTGGGATAAATTCTCTAATTTGTCATTAAAATTAGAATGATCTTATCAAGGGGAACATGTATACTAAGTTTCAAGTTGATTGGACTTCAACTTCATCAAAAACTACCTTGACCAAAAACTTTAACCTGAAGTGTAACAGACGGACGAATGGACGAATGAAGGGACAAACAGACGCACAGACCAGAAAACATTCAAACCAACCTTAATTCCTTCATATGATGAAATTGTTTTAGGAAATACTTCCAAAGGTTGAAACAAAGTATTTAAAAGGTCCATTCTTTTAATTGGGAACCCAAAAGTTTCACTATAATAAATTAAAATAAACACTGCCATTTAAATAGTTACAGAAGATTTTCTGAAAGTTTCAATGAAAATCTACCAATAGTATATAAGCTGTGGATGAGAGATGATGATGGACAAACAGACAGAAAATAATAAGTTTCTTCTTTCAGAGGAGGTTAAAGAAGTGGCCAAAGGTGCCCCCACCCCCTTTGTGTGAAAATTTTTGTTGATTACAAAGGGAATCACTTGCGCTGACCTGGTCCCCTCTTTGGCAGTCAGTGGAGTTAAACCCAACCAAATAGCCAAACAGTTTTATTTTGGGTCAAAAACTTAGTACTAAAAATATTTAACCGGGGACTTGTTTCATAGTGTTTGGCCATCAAAGTCTTAACTATCTTTTTCATTTCACAAAGCACTTATAAGAATTACATGAACATAACTTAAAAATATATGTAAACCCATGTAAGTCTTGTGGGTACTTTGTGAAACCATTGGGCATAACATTGGGACCCCTCAAAAAGTTCAAGTTTTATTTCTCATCAATCACAAAACAATAATTGAATGAAAGTAATATAAATTAAAAAAAAGAGATTAAATCTATAATTTGAAACACAATACAGCAATAAAAATACAATTTGTTAACAACTCATTCTGCTTACAAGAGCACTGTGTACAGATTGTTCCAAAAGATATAACAGTTACAGGATTATTGTCTGAGGATTGTACCATACAAGGCAGCAACAGTAACACTTTCAACTGAAAAGAAATAAATTATGCAGAATTTATCCATGTTTCAAATAAAGAAATACTTGGCATGAGTATTGTTTAATCCTGTCCAGTATTATAGAAAAAAATCACATAGCATTTCATTGCATATAAGAAAATAACAATCACTGGAATTTAACCAATCAAATTTCTCCCCTTATTTAACCTGTTTACAAGCTTAAGTAACCATGTAACCTCAAGTTTCCAAATTATTCTATAGAACCCCCCCCCCCCCCCCCCCCCCCCAAAAAAAAATACTAATAAAATAATGGTGCTTTGAAATACCCAAAACGTATGTTTATGACACAGAAATGTTTTACTGCAATATAATTAATAACCTAAAACGTTCAAATTCAAGGGAATATTTTTGTTTTACCTATTTTCGTATACAACTGGATGTGAAGTACCATGATTTGGTGATATAATACACCTTCTATAGTGAAGGTACAACATTTGTTTTTTAAATGTTTTTAGGATAGAAATAAAGATATCTACAGGCATTTACAATTAGGTAACATGACTACATTTAAATAGATGGTAATGAATAAATTCTCACCTCAAAACAGCTCTATTTTCTCCCCAAGCAAGTTACCCCAAGGAAACTTGATGCTAACCTGTAAAACAAAGTTCAAGGTCAGTGTTTCTCATCTTTAAAAATTGATATGTACATCATAATTTCTTTTTTTAAAGCCTTTGGGTACGGAATTTTCTCAATGTGTATGCGACTAATTGTTGGCCTACGGCTGTTTTTGCCCATTGGCCAGTTTGTTGTCTCTTTGATACATTCCCTGTTTGAATTCTCAAATTAAGGATTACAAACAAAATTCAGCAAAGATATATTTGGTATTCAAAATCAAACTAATGATTTTTAAATTTTCAACAGAAATATAAACTTCATTCATATTGTATAGTAATTAAAACCTTCAAAAAATTGATTGATGTCAAATACTATTAAAATTATTTAAACATTTTTTGAATACCTACGGTCAACATGTTAACAGTATCAGATATCCAAGTCTTACTCCCAACACCAGGAAAACATTGTAATTTCAACAACCTGAAGAAAAAAAATGTACTTGCTTTTAAAGAATAATTAACGACAAAGAACAGTCACATGAGTATGCCTTGTTTCATTTCTTGTGAATTTGTTATATACTATCATCTTCAATATGTAAAACATGATATCAAAGGTAGAAAACAAATACGTTTTAATGCAAATAATTAGTTGCTATAAAAAAAACATGCTATGCAATGATGAAGATATCCTTAAATTCAAACATACCCCTGAAGGATGTACTTACGTGAGGTTTTGGAATTTGTGTCAAATTTTCGGACTCATTGGTGTTTTCCCATACATTACAATGTAAAATATTTTGTCTCATAACACCCATTTATTTTTTCATGTAATACTTAATAGCTCATGAAAGGTCATTTACCAAAATTTTAGAAAATTCTTTATTTTCTTTCTTTTGTTTTGAGACCCAAATAATACCAATGCAAAAATATAAGGTAAAAGTCCGAGTTAGCCTTTTCCCGCTATATTTTACATCTCAAATATCTCGAAAAAGGAGATCCATGACCTATCAATATTTTTAGCTTATCTTTATCCTTAATTGATGCTCTACCAGCTGATAGTATCAATTCTAATTTCTTAATTTCTTCATTTTTACCTAACCTCACCTAAGTACATCCTTAATGAACAAATAATTTTAAAAGCTTATAATATTATAACTTTTGTGAAACATTTCAACTCACCACATATTTTTTATGGTAAGGCCTCAGACTTGGTTGAAGATTTAATTGACCATCTTCCTCAACTAGGGCTGTCCTCCCAGCTGCCAAGGTGGTTCATGTCCTCATCGTATTGTACATTTGCTTTCAGAAATAACATTATATAAAAAAAATATCAGATGTACTTTAAAGTTTTAACCAATCAGTTTTTTTGAAAATTTCCCCAGACCAATTGTAGTTACCCACCATTTCTCAAACCCTCCAAATCTATTATCTAGAGCTCTGCTTACATTTTTTTTTATTTACAGAACTCTAAATAATAGTTATTTTAGCAAGTGAACGTCTGATATTTGAAAAAATGTGTACAAAAGTGAATATTTAAATTAAATAAAAAATATATTCCCTATAAACACTGAGGAAATTTAAAGTATGACGAGTATAACAAAGGAATTACCTCCCTTTGCCCTGAAAATTTCAACCTGTTGAGACTCCACATCCTACCTATATTTAATAACAATACAAAATATAAAAACTACAACACATTTCAAAAACTAATTTAAAACTTTAACTTTGAACTAAGGGCCTTGTCGGTGGGAATATCCTGTTACTTTCAACATTTTCAACCCATAAAAAATGGCCACCAAGATATTACAAAATGGGCTGCAAGTGGCGTTATAAACCAAAATTCAATCAATCTTATTTTTTTTTACCAATATATTCCTTTACTCTGCTTCTGGTGAAATAATTGTAATTTATTTAGCTAAAAGCACTGCAAAAATTAACAAAAAGTTGGAAAAATATTCAACAATTCAGGAAACTCAAAAAACACAATATATATATTTTTTTTTCTTCAGATTCTCCATTCTAAACAGACTGGAAGCTTTTGGACAAGACAGACCATTAAAAAGTTTACAAGTAAAATTGATCTGTTTCTTTTCATTTTCAAAGTAAAAATGAAATAGAGTTACATGGGGTGGGGGGATAACAAATATGATCTAAATTATGAAACAACATATAAATAAATAGTTCAGTTTCCATGAGCACGACAAGACAAGTAAGAGTTATTTTAGAATATTAAATACAAGCTTCCAACCTTGTTGAAAATGGAGAATCTTTACAATTTTTTTTTTTATTTTTTTTGGTGAAAAATTACATTTTTTGAAACATAAACAAAAATTTTCAGAATAACATTTTCCCATAATCATCGTATACTGCAGCCACAGTTAAAAGTTTCCTGAAAAAGAAATGAAAATTCTTAAAAATATGTCAAAACATGATCAAACTTGATTATATAAAAATTTGAACATCTAATACAATTATTAGCAAATATATATATAAGGATGAAAAACTAATCAATTTTCGCTTATTAGTTTTTATGAAAAAATGTGTTGGTTTTCCTGTTTGAAATTGTTTCACACTTTGTTATTTCATGGCCTTTAAAACTGGTACTGTAAATCCAGAAATTATTGCATAAAATTGAAAAAGGAAACGGGAAATTTGTCAAAGTGATAACGACCCGACCATAGAGCAGACAACAGCCTAAGGCCACCAATGGGTCTTCAATGTAGCGGGAAACTCCAGCACCCGTAGATGTCCTTCCACTGGCCTCTTAAAAAATATGCATGCATCTATTCTTGTGGTTTTTTAACAAATGGAAAAATATGCAAGATTAATAATCCTGATTTCAGAAAAATGAGCCTTATGCATTAGAGTTAGTATTATGAATATGAGTTCCTATTGTGATATTTAACTAGTTGCATTATTTACATTCATTTGGGTTTGCTCACTGCTGAATGTCCTACGGTGATCGTAATTTGCTTCTCTTATTGATAATTGAGTAGTTGGCAATACTGTAAACCAACTTTTTTTGGCGAGATATTTAATTTCACAACTTTCGTGAAGAGAAAAATAACGGGAATCTAAATAGTCACAAATATGTTTAACTTTGATCTTTTCTTATCTTACTAAATCAAGTAAATTAAATAATCGCAAAAATTAAGTCGCTGCCAAGTGGATTAGAAAGGACTAAACGCGTAATAAAGTATCCGTGAAAATAAGTTGGTTTACAGTTTTATAACATCTCTTTATTCTTAAATACCTAGTCCAGATTACCAGTATAATTAAAACTATTAATTTGGAAAATATTTTAAAATACATGTGTTCATAATAAAATGCATGGTGAACTTACAAGTTCATTAATCAATGTTTTAGTTTCTTACCATAAAATTCAGCTCCAACGGCTGTTTCCCAGCTTCAATCCTTGCAGACAAGCTGTGGTGCTATCCTGAAATACAAAATACAAAATTGTTTTAAAGGATAACTTCTGAAATACTGTATCTACGATATATAAAATGGGCTATGTATATGTGAAAGGTTTTGAGAACATTGATTTCACATCAATCCAACAACCAAATTCAATCCTAAAAGGGGAAAGGTTTAAAAGGGCTAAAGTTTGCCAGAAGATTTTTTTTTTTTTTTAAATCAAGCCCAAATACTACAAATTTGACATATATATATTGTTGTGGTATCATTATTGATACAAAATAACCACTTCATTTTGGCACCTGACACTATAAACTATGACCTCTTGATTATGCAATTCTGGTGTTTTTGCAAAAGCGCCAATTAATTATTTTTCACCATTTAGAACAGTGTTTAGCACAATTCACTTTCCCTGATCCAGTAATTTAAATATTACCCTTGGCGCCTATAAGTTACTAAACATTTTGGATCAAAGGTATTCTTGAAGCTTTTTAGGAAAGAGAATCCACAAAAAAACATTTCATTTTGATAATATCTTGCCAATTTAGCTAATTATGGAGTCTACAATGCTATGTACTGATAAAATAAAGAGTATACTGTTGACCAAACTCTTATAAACCTTAACCCTTGAGTCAGTATCAGTATTTCCAAATAATATTATTTATAGAATTATTTTCCTTTAAACAGGATTAACATTATACTGGTACCTACCTACATATTAGCTGTATTAGACCACCAAGTCTTATTCCCACACCATGAAAACATGCAACAGAAAGTACCTAAAAAGAAATAAATACATATATTATTTTAACAAACCAATTTTTACATCTAATTGAAAAATGAAAATGAGTTGTCTCCCATTGAATGAACAAATCTTGCTGTTAATTAAACTAGTCTCCCCTTGATAATTAATTCATATCTCAGAATTTACTCCTGCAATTGCAATAGAAATTCTTGTTAATGTACATTGGTATCTCAAAATATTAAATTGGTAAATAAATTATTCAAAGATGTTTTTTATTCAGAAAATAAGGATGAATATGTACGTTTAACAAAATTTTCTAGAAAATGTATAGAAATTGTTTAACTTCAATAAACTTGCCTTCTCAATTTCATGATAAAGCCTCAGACTTGGTTGAAGATTTTATTGACCATCTTCCTTAGAGCTGCTCTCCTGACTGCAGTTTTTGGTACATTATTTATAAAAATAAATTAAAAAAAATATCAGATACACTCTCAATTAATCACATATCTTGAAAATTTCACCAAATCAATTCTACCGATAGTGACCCATAATTTCTCCCACCCTCAAATCTATTATCTTGAGCTCTGTTTACATTTTTTTATTTACAGAACTCTGAATAATAGTTATTATTAGCTAGTGTACATCTGATATTAAACAAAAAACTTATACATATGAATATTTAAGTAAAATAATAAATTTCAAGAATGAGGAGTTAAACAGGGGAATAATTTATTACCTCCCTTTGCCAAAAATTTCACCTGTTTAGACTCCACGTCCTTGCTATATCTATCAAAAATACAAGATGGTATAGCTATAATAAAAAATAAATAATTTGATAAAAAATATTCAAATTAACAAAAATATTTAGTACATCAATGTTCACCTAAATGATTCTCTCCCATTACTCCGACTTCCTCAACCAATTGAAAAAATGGACACCAAGATATATAACCAGTCTTGCTTTATAGTGGCATATAATACTAAAAATCTGAATTAAACTTTTTCTCACCAAGATGTATTTTTTCTATGCTTCTTGTGAAATAACATCTTTTTTATAGCTAAAAACAATTCAAAAAATAACAAAGAAATGAAAAAAAGAGATACATCCAACAAATCAGAAAACCAAAATTAATAGATTTAAAAAAAATATTTTTTTTTTACATTTTTTTCTTTTTTTCTTTTTTTTTTTACATTTTCCATTTTTAACCTTCTGGAAATGTTTGGTAACACATTGACCATAATTAAGATATCAAAAGTAGGTCTACAAGTAAAATCAAAAAGTTCTGAAGTATCAATTTAGCCAACAACTTCCAGCTTTGTTGAAAAATGAAGAATCTTTACAATTTATTTTTTTAGGGGTAAAAAAATTATAAACATTTTTTCAAGCATACACAAAAATAGTCTGAATTACATTCTTTTTTGTTTCAGTTGTATTGCACAATAATTTCCTGCAGCCACAGTTGAAGTCGCCTGAAAAAGAAATATACATTCTAATATCTTTCAGAACAATATTCAATGCAAAGGAAAATATAGCTGGTTTATTGCACTTTTGATGCATAGAACACTGCTTTTACTATCTTGTGAAGTGATGCGTTGATATGAATCTTATGAACAACCAGTCTTCAATAGCAAACAAGGGATGACAAGTAGTTGGTTGTTGTCCGACATATTTGTTATTATTTTATTGTTTCATCATTTATCTTACTGCTTAGTTTTCTTGTTTGAATTATATCACATTTTATCATGTTGTAGAGTTTCATAGTTAATTGTAAGGATAGGATAGGTTTTGCTCATTGTTGAAGGTCATACAGTGACTATTAGAAGAATGCATGCATGTAATTTGGTCTCTGGGAGATCTTTATTTCATTAACAATCAAGCCACATCTCATTTTCTTAAATTATGGGACAATTTCACGGTGACCTATAGTTGTTATATAATTAATGTATGTGTCATTTTGGTCTTTCGTGGACAGTTGTCTCATTGGCAATCATATCATATGTTCTTTTTATATTTAGATATCTTTTAACAGATTGAATTTTTTTTTAAGTTACAGCCTAACTTTTGATTTTGTTTATTTATCTTGTTACCTCCTTCCAGATTATATATACAGTTATAATGTTAGAAAAAATAAAATATTATACTTCTCTACACAGTTTAAATATAATACTTCTATGCATAATTAAAATATAAAACTTCTTTGCATAAAAATATTCTAGGGTATTAACATGCCCTTGGCTGTATAATTCATTAATTTTTGTATTGGTTCTTACCATTAAAGTCAGCTCCATTGCCTACTCCCAGCTTCAATCCTTACAGACAAGCTGTGATGTTAACCTGGAATTTAAAAGATCATAAAATGCTTAGTCATGCCAATTTTTTTTTGAAAGAATCACTGTTAATGTATGAAAATTATAAAGAAATGGGTTTTATTCATGTAATACATTTATAAACAGACTAGACACAGCAATCCCACCACCCAAAAAACTAAATAATCAGGTTAGATTCTTTAATTTGCACATATATATTGTATTTGTACTCACATAAAAAGTGAGATTTGAAATTACCGAAATTTAGTGTTTGAATATTTCAAGGACAATAGAGTAAAAAACTTGTATCTATGTATTTTTATTAGTGTTGTCAAATTGTACACTTTTGCCTAACCAGTTACTCGGATAATCTTTTGACTGATTAACCGGTTAACCGATAGTTTGAGTTGGTGCTTGCAAGCCTTATAAATAGAACTCTACACATAGATATAAGATGTGGTATGAGTGTCAATTTGACAACCTTTTATTCAAGTCATAAATTTACGCTTTCAAAATTGAAGTTTGTCCTCTGGCATTTATATACCAGGCTTGTTTGTGAGTATTCCTGGCAAAGTTTGACTTTTAATAATCAACTACACCGTATCAACTATAACGTTTGTAACAACTTCAGATTGAAAAATAAAATAAAAAAACTTCTTGATCTCGTAGAATTGAATATGTCTGAAACTGATTATTCTTTCCTTTTCACTTGTTGTCTCCGAGTATGATGTGGAGTGTTTCATTTTGAGTGATTGATTATAAAAAAGAAGACCTGGTATGATTGCCAATGAGACAATTCTCCACAAGGGATCAAAATGACACAGAATTTAACAACTATAGGTCACTGTTTGGCCTGTTTCTTTACTTTGTTTGCATGTTACTTGTACTTAATCACGTATACATTGAGTACATTCACATTGTTTTGCATTTCACAATTTTTGAGTGAGCATTTCGTTTAAAGTAAGACTTAAACCTTGCACGACGGAGATGGCACATTTAGATGTAGGTTTTCACAATATTAGATCAGAAAGGAAATAATGAAGTAAATCATAAAATTTAATAGCATTACTGATTTAGAGTTACTGCTAAAAAATCATGTATAATAACTATGTTTCTTTAAGGCAGCAACCATTTAATTTTCGGGAGGGGGGGGGGGGGCGCGCTATGGTTTATAGTTTGTTTCCATTTTTTGAGAAAAATTAATTGTGTTTTTGACCCTGACCAGTTAACCATTGACAACACTAATTTTTATAATACATTTATCTTATTATTTTATAATACATTGCACCTGTCCTAAGTCAGGAATCTGAAGTACAGTAGTTGTCGTTTGTTTATGTAATATATACATGTTTCTCGTTTTGTTTATATAGATTAGACCGTTGGTTTTCCCGTTTGAATGGATTTACACTAGTAATTTTGGGGCCCTTTATAGCTTGTTGTTCGGTGTGAGCCAAGGCTCTGTGTTGAAGGCCGTACTTTAACCTATAATGGTTTACTTTTTAAATTGTTACTTGGATGGAGAGTTGTCCCATTGGCACTCACGCCATATCTTCCTATATCTATCATTTATCTTTTTTCAAATAAGAATTGGTACATACCTATATATTAGGTTTATCAGACCACCAAATCTTATTCCCACACCATGAAAACATCTCACAGAAAGAACCTGAAATATAAAAATTGACAATTTAAATACTTTACATTTCGATTTCCCTGACATTTACCAAACATTGTTTTGATTACTATAACATAAATAACTGTAAAATATTTTACAAACTCCACAAAAATAATAATTTAAATATATTCCATTGTTCATAAAGGTAAATTACGAGTTATCTCCCATTTAATGGCAAAAATAACATTTTACATTAGCAACATCATTATCTCTTCTGTTACTCTATCATATGCCCTTAATATATAATTTTTATCAAATGACCAATAGAATGTATAGAAAATGTTTGGCTTTATAAAACTTGCCTTCATATTTTCTTGGTGAAGCCTCAGACTTGGTTGAAGATTTATGTAACCATCTTCCTTGGAGCTGCTACCATGGCTACTTTCCATGCTTTTCAACATAATTTTTTTGTGCTGACCAGTTCACTGAATCCATTTTATCCAATTAATGAAATGTCCTTTCCAATCAAGTATACAATTAAATGTCCCAAGAATGTTCCAAAGCATCTCACAATATTTTCTTTTTACATTTATGGCAGCATGGATAAGTAATTCTCAATTTAAAACACAAACAATTGTTTGAACTCATACATAAAACAGTTAAAAAATCAGATGTGCTTTTAAACATGTAACTTGTATTTTGAAAATTGACCAAATGTTTTTTAAAATACCCACAATTTCTCTTTTTATTATTATTTAGAACTATGTTTACATTTTTTTTTATTTACATAGCTCAAATTATTGCTCTCATATTAGTTAGCAGACATCTGATATATAAATACCTAAAAAAAGGAGATATTAAAAAAAACAGAATAGTAATTGTCTAACACCTATAAATCACAAACATTTTCTAATAATTTGGAGCATAGTTTAATAAAATATCCCTTCTTTCAAGTTTCTCTTCACGCACATCATAAACATAAAAATAATTCTCCAAAAATTGATCATAGCCTGAAGTAACTCAGTTGTGCAAATTCATATTTTCCCTTAACAATGAAGAATGGTCTATACTGAAATTTCAATATATGGAAATATGAGAGGGGGTAGAAGGGTCCTGATCCCGAAATCCCGGGTTCCAAAACACCAAATCTCAGGCTTAAAAACACGAAATCCCGGTCCCGAAATTCGAAGAAAAAAAAATCCCAGATCCCGAAAGGGTCAATCCCGAAATCCCAAGCTAAAAAACACCGATCCCGGAGTCCAGATAAAGGTCCTATCCCCCCTCAAATATAAAAGGTCAAACATTGGTGATGAAGATCAACCTTAATCAATTTGCTTGCTCATCAGGAGAGTTCTAAAGATATGAGTTCTAAACAAAAATTGTTACCTTCTTACGAAGGTTAAGATAAAAATCTCCTAATTCAAGAAAAACTAGAAGAAATTATAACTGCAGGAGTTAATTACACAAAACTGGTACTGTTTGTAAATTTTAATAAAATTTCAAAATTTTGGAAAAATGGGGGGAAATTCCTCAAACAATTTCATACTAGAAGTAACACAACTTCATTGTGAGTGCAATCTTCCTTTGAAGTTTCAATGGTAAAAGAAACGCTTAAAATATAAAATACAAATATAATGCAAAATTGTGGTATGTTGTAGGAAATCTTTACATTTAGGACCAAATTTAGGATGAAATACTGTAAACCAACTTATTTCCACAAGCAATTTATTTTCCCGACTTTTGCAAGTAGAAAAATAATGCGAATATAAATCGTCGCGAATATGTAAACCTTGGATCTTTCCTTATTAAAATTCATCATGTAAATAAAAAAACTGCGAAATTAAAAAGCTGCGAAGTGGTCAAGAAAGGGTAAAACGCGAAATAAAGTATCCGCAAAATAAGTTGGTTTTCAGTATTGTAAACTCAAAAAATCCTGTTTTTTTAGAATAAAAAATAATTGTCCAAATTCAAATTGCATGCAATCAAATCCTTAAAAGTTTAAACTATAATAGCTGAAGAAAATAGTTTCAAAATTTACAATTCAAAAGTAACATTTTTGTTCCCAAACTAAGTTTGACACCTGAACCATATTAATTGGTGATGTCAAAATTTGTTTTTCATAAGAATGCTTCCAAAAATCTCTGTTTGAAAAGAAGAGAAATCACTGGTATCTTGACATCAATAGAGATGGACTGACACAAGGAAACCTTTGGGAATGACTGGTTCCTTAAAGGGAGAAAACAGTCAGAACTAGCTCCAGTCAATACACAGACAGGAACCAGCTCTTTTCTGCCATTTGGAAACAAATCCCATGTAATAACGTAAATATCCCCCCCCCCCCCCAAGCCATTTCTAAAGAGAGGGGGCTCCCACCCAGGATAAAAGGCAGGGTTCAAACTAGTTTCTGTTCTCATTTAATTGCATTGATAATCAAAAAATGTGTACAGTTTCTCCAGAACCCAGTGTCTCGCTTACTTTTGCTGTTAATCCCAGGCTCAACAAAAATGAGGGGGGAAAAATATCAATAAAAATATTCCTTACATACTATCATTTGATTGTAAGAAGCTTCTGTCCATGTTTGGTAAAAACTCAGAAAAGTTTATGAACCTAATAAATTTCAGGTTAAATAAGTCCATTAATAAGTATAATACGAAAAAATAGGAAATAAGTTTTAACTATTTTTTGTCTAGATACAAGGAATGTCATTATGACTAGAACTGTTTTAAAGAAAAATATTCAGACATGTATGCTTCTTGACTAGAATGTTTTCATGAGTAGAGTATTTTCATCAGAAAAATGTATATATTATAGATTTATAAGACAATTATTAAAGAGTGTATTTTTAATAAAAAAAAAATAACCATTGAATCTTCCTCAATTGAAAAAAAGGCAACTTGAAAAAAAAGTATTAAGACATCCGACTGTTTTCATATTTCTAACAATATTTAATTATATGTGATAAAGTTATATTTTTGCCAGGCTTTAATCAAAACCAAAGAAATCTTAAGTTTGGGGTGAAATCCATAGCACCCCATTAAAAGTAAATGGTCTGTACTGAAATGTTTTTAATGCATAAAAAAAATTGGCAGCATAGCTCCTAAGGATATGTTTTAATTGAATTCACACAGGCCACACAGTTTGGGTATATTTAATATTGTATGAAAGAGAATAATTGCAATGAGTGGGGCAGCCCCCCTTATCCTAAAGGAGCATACTCATTGCAATCGAAGATAGATTTAATATAGAGAGAGTATATTTATTTTTCAAGCTAACCATTCATTTCTCTACATGTTTGTGTAGTTAGGGTTGCTTCTTATTGATTTGGCATGATCTATATCCATTAACATTTCAAATGAGCCCCTCCTCCGTACAGGCGTGTTTACAGATATCCATGAAGATTTAATTCACGGAGGAGTGGTTTCATCTTTGTCGTCTTCACAATGATTTGTAGAAAATATGCCATACTTCAAGCTGCTGTCGAATTATTTAACCACTGAAATTGGTTCCAAAAAGTCAGGCTCCTCAGATTCTGAACCCGATTTGTTTGAGACAGAATGGTTATCGTGTCAGTTATGAATATCCGCTGCATCATCGTCAATGATATCATCACACATCATTACATGTGCCTGAATCTGTATAAACAGTTTACTAATAAACTTTTTTGTTTGTTATTTGTCTTAAAATTGACATGAGACGACAGCTTAAGAACTCCTCCGTGACTTCATGGATACCTGTAAACAATTTCCATGTGCTTTATCATTAAATGGTCACATGAACGCTTGACGGAAAGCTAAGAAAAGCGTAATTGACCCAGACTTTAAATCATTTCCGGAAAGGACCCAAAGTTCCGGATCGCGTCAATAGAGGTATTAAAAAAAAATTCTTCAAATTTAAAGCAATAAAATTTTCACAGTCGGGAGGATTTTCAAGGGTCGGTCGGTAAACTGCAAACAAACAATATTTTAATTTAAGCCTAATACATGAGGAGCCGGTTTGTTTACAAATAATAATGTCACATGATTGCTCACTGATGCCACACTTTGCACAATCTTGCAATACACTACAAAGTTCACACATACATGTACATAACCCATTATCATAAAAAATATGCAACGTGAATCAAATAATACAGAAATAATGCATGTAGTTTTTGGAAGAAATTAGTTCATCAAATAGATTAGATTTTCACTTTCAACACGAATAGGTCGGGGTTGACATTTCTATCATACCGGGATAATATTGAGATACATGGGATTAAACTGCTGTCAAAAATGTACAGAGAAGCACATCTCGAGAACCTTACCATTAATAAGCCAATTTACTAACCAAAAATACTCTATATTACTTATCCCTATGTAAGTGAAATTCCACAATGGTTACGATAAATAATTTAGATGGTGGCCAAGATGCTTGTAAAATTGGTGCTAAAAATATTCTTACTCCTATAGCATTACGTAATAAAATTTGTATAGAATTGAAGTTTAGCATGAAAAAAACGTGAATATGCAGAAGCATGAAAAAAATGTGAATATGCAGAAGCATGACAATATATTACTGACAAAGTGTGTATATATTTCTGTAAACAAATTTAAAGTTGCCTGTATATACTTCACTAAGGATTACATTTGAGCGCAAGGAGATCTATATTTGTGAATCGGTTTATTAACACTTTTGAACCCAGGGACGAAGTTGTTTAAGTCATACTGTTTCATTGGGTCCTCATTGATGGTTACTTTTAATTTATCGATGTGAATATGCATGAAATTCGTCAACATAGAACGACCTTACCACACCCCTCCCCTACCTTTTCTAGATAAAAATAAGTATGGGGGTGAGGGTGTACCTTTGGGTGCTTCTGTTGCCAACTGAGGGCCTTGGAATTAAATATATCGGGCATCAATCTGTTCATTTTTCATTTATCTATTATTATTGTGACTGTCAGATGTAATTTCTGATTTCTCATCCAAGTACTTATTTTATCCTATTAAAATTCATTTCATCTAGCAAATATAAAGTAGCTGAGAAGAATAAATCAGACAGTTTAACTATTCTTGAAGTCTGCATTCTGAAGATTGAACTACGGAAATGAAACAGTGATAATAATCGAAAGTCGTACTCGAAAAAGGCTGTGAAAAATTTCCGTTTCAAGTCGTTACAAAACAATGAACATCATTTAAACTTGTTAACATGATATTAAGTTTAAAAAAAATAAATGTCAAACTTATTTAGTGAAATAAACGACATTTTGATGTAATCGATGCCCCGTTTCATCTGTTCATAATGCATGACTGATTTCGTAATGCACGGGTGTGATTTTGAAATTCATGACTGAGATTTCGTAATGACTGGCTGTAGCAATATCTCTGTTCATAATGACGAGATGTTGATTTAATTGATGTCCCGTTTCATCTGTTCATAATGCATGACTGATTTCGTAATGCACGGGTGTGATTTTGTAATTCATTATTTTTTTTTTTTTTTTTTTTTTTTTTTATAGCATTGTGTCTTAATCATATTGAATCACTTGTAATCATTTGTACGTAATTAATGTTGATTGTTCTGCTCCTTGTGGGCTCTTTGATTAGCAATAAAATATATTTGAATATTAGCAATAAAATATATTTGAATTTGACTGAGATTTCGTAATGACTGGCTGTAGCAATTTCTCTGTTCATAATGACCAGATGTCGAAATTTTCCTTTAGCATGGGCATTTCTATAAATATAGTAGCAAGTTGTTTAATAAAATGTTATAATTGAATTTTTTTCCCCTCTTTCCTGCAAATCTTAAATATAAGATAAATAGATTACAACATGTCTTTTGGTATTATCTCTCGACCCATATCGGTCCTCGGCTAAAGCCTCAAGGCCGATATGGGCACGGATTTTGGAGTCTCGGGATGATACCAGGGCCATGAATGAAATTAGATGAAATAAAAATAAATATGGCAGGTGAGAAAATTGTTTTTTGTTGGTTGAAATGTCCCTGAAATGTGATATTATGCAGCACATGTATCCCTGCACCAGTTCACTGGCTTCAGTTTTAAATATAGACTAGTGTAGAGACTATAAATGTGTACAAACCTGACATCTAACTATGTTGTAGAAAACGTGATCATCAATTCATCAAAAATATATAAACAGAGAACAATGTATTTCACAATACATATGCATTACTCCAAATTAATCCAAATTTGCATCCATTCGTACGGTCTCAACATAAGTAATTCCCGCGGAAATGTCATGTGATGTAAACATGGAATTGTCCACACCGATACAGGTGAAATAAATAGAATACCAATTGTGGACACAGCAATAAGATCATATAAGACGCTCGTGAGCCCGTAGCTAAATGTGAAAACCTGTTAAACACCGAAATTTGCCGAAATTTGCTCGATTTACCTTGAAGTGAAGACAATAAAAATTTGCGTGTATAAAGTGAACCCCTATAAAAAATAATACTGTGTTCTTAACCACTTCCCCTTTCGGTGATCGACACAAATGATATTTTATTATATAGTATGTTAACTAGCTTTTGAACATAAACAAGCTTCTGTCTAAGTTTGTTACAAATCAAGAATATTTGAAGAGTGTTACTAAAAATTAAAATCTTTAACCACAGAGTGAATGTATTGTATCCTGGCATTTATAAGTAGAATATGGAAAAATTAATTTGTTTCATTTATAAAATTTACTTATGGGTACTATCTTATGATTATAAACAAGCTTCTGTTGAAGTTTGGTAAAAATCCAGAATAGTTTTAGAAAGTTATTAACATTTCAAAAACTTTAACCAAAGAGTGAATATTTGTGATCGCCAATGTGAATGATGATGCTGCTGACATAATGTAGGATGGTTAGGTCTCATTTTAATTCAATTAAAGTTGAAGGCTCAACAAAAAGAATTAACAGTTTAAAAAGAATGTTACATAAAATTTGTTAACTAAGTGTTTAATCAAATTTTGCAGAGGTACATGCTTCCAATTGGCTTCCCTCAGAGTTACATGCCTCTAATTGGGACCGCTCTGCCAGGGGTACTGCTTCTAATTAGCTTAAGCAGACAGAGGTATATATGTACTGCTTCCAATCGGCTTCGCAACAAGACAGAGGGTATGTGCTCCCAATTAGCTTCACTAAGAGGTACGTGCTTCCAATGGGCTTCGCTCAGACAAACATACTTCTTCCAGTGTTGAAATAGTATGGTATGCAAGTCTGTACTACATTCAGTATAGTAAATGGTACATAATTGCAATTCAAATGTCGTCCAAATATACAAAAACATATTTTATTTAACATTCTTGATCCAGTTCATTTTCGCATCTACCTTCACTCCCTATTTATAATTTATCCTGATGGTGACATCATGAAATGCAAATTATCATTACAGGATTCTGCAGTTCCCTATAGTTTCAATCCTGATGATAGTGCCAAAGGATCCAAAATATGGCTATCTTTTATCAAATTCACTTTAGCAATCCCTTAAATCTTTTTATTATCTTTTGCATCTGTCCAAGTTCTGTCAAAGTTTGTTAAAAATCCAGAAAAGTTTATAAATGTTTTAAAAACTTAAATAGCAGACTGAATGTTAACTTGAAGAAAAACTAAGTCTAGTTATAAGTGAAAAATACAGAAAAAATGGAATTTTATTTTTACAAAATTTACTTCTTGGTACTATCTTATGATCATAATTAAGCTCATGTTTAAGCTTGGTGCAAATCCAGGAGAGTTTAAGAAAGTTATCAGAATTTTAAAAACTTTAACCACAGAGTGAATGTTATATTTCAAAGGAGAAAAACTAAGTCCAGTTACAAGTTAAATATGGAAAAAATGGAATTTTATTTTTACAAAATTTACTTCTGGATACTATCTTATCATCATTTACAAGCTTCTGTACGAGTTTGGTATAAATCCAGGATAGTTTAAGAAAGTTATTAAAATTTCAAAAACTTTAACCACAGAGTGAATATTTGTGGAAAATGCCAATGACGGAATGTAGGATTGCTGTGTCTCGCTTTTTCAACTAAAGTCAAAGGATAGACTAAAGGGGGATCCAACCCCCATAACTCCCACCCTCTGAATCTACCACTGCCCCTTAAGTATGGTACATGATCTAATTTGAACCTGCTTGGTTAATATATTTAAAGTGATTGTGTTCAATTTTCAAAAGAAATTAAAGGGTAATATCGAAAAGAAATGTCAAAATCTTGTCATGATGAGCAATTGTTAAATGTGACGATAAAGTCAAAATTAAAAATAGTTGTCAATTAATTATGTACTGATAATTATAAACCAAATAGTTACCAAACATTTTTAAGAATTACACTGATTTTAGAAAAATATGATGCCTGAATGGACAAAGATGATATAAACAAAGCCTGTTCCCAAATGTCATTCTTAGAATTTTCTTAATTAAATCAAATTTGAAACAAGTTATCTCCCTTGCTAAAAAGTAATAGTTTTCAGCTGTGTAATTATGACAAAGCAAAGAAACAAACTAAAAATTTCACTTTTATGTAACATTTAATTGAGGCTGATTGATGAAACTTGATTACAAATATTTTTCAAGCACAAAGTGAATACTGTGGATTCATTATTATTGACAGTTTTTTTTTATTATTATTCGACATGTGAACAACAAATTTTAGGTTTTCACAAAATTATATTCTTGGGGATTTGTATGGAGAATTTGTAAAATGTCTGAATGAAAGCATATTATTGGGGGTTACAGTTCAAAATTAACCCAAGAATGCGATTTTTGAAGCCAAAAAATTAGAAACTACTGTTTAAATTAATACTAGGAATTACTCTGGAAAATGATGATAGTTTCAGATAACTCAGAATGAAGGTTTATAGGTATTTGAAATGATTTAAATACTTAAATTGTTCCTCCTACTTGGTCAAAGCATTAAGTGAACTTAATTTAAATAGGTAGATTATAATTTTGAAATGTCACTTTTTTTCACGATTACCTTGTTGGCAATAAATGTTTTTAAGAAACAGATACCCTGAAATAATTTTGATGACGCTAAAGTGAATAACATTTTGGGAAATTTGTTACGATACCGTTATTTGAATTAGATTAAATATACTAATATATATTTATTTTTTTCGTTTCCAATACATCATAATATGTCAAAGACAATTTAGAACTTGATTTAAGACATTTTTAAGCTTTTGACATGGTTTAAGAATTATAAAAAAGTTTTACTTTTTTACAGATTTAAAGTTCAAAGTAGCTCCAAATTATAATTTTTTCAATATTTAAATGACCGTACAAATATCAAATAGTTTTCATTTCAGAATTCCATAGAAAGATTCCTTTGAAAGCAGAACACTTGAAAACCATAAAACCATCCAAAGAACAAATGAAAAAGCAGAAGAACTAACTAGCAGAACACTTGAAAACCATAAAACCATCCAAAGAACAAATGAAAAAACAGAAGAAATAACTAGACCCTAGCTACTGCAAGCTACTCCAAAGAGAAACTATGTTATATGTTAGTAAAAGACGCAGCGCTCAAAACACACATATTTCTGAAATGATCATTTAATATTTGCTTAGTCTTAAAATTTCAAAATTAACATAAATGTTAAGCTATGAAACTTTAAATTGCGGATGACTATGACCTAATTTTAGTTTCAAGTACAAATTTACTATGTTAATCTCAAATTTGACAATCAAGATGTATTGAAATAGTTAAAAAAAACATAGGGAAATAGTTTAATAATAAATCTAAATTTCAGTTTTATCCTTTTTCAATGATTAACGTACCACCAAAAATTGCATGAATTGTTTTGCAAACCCAATTTCAACCACCCAAAAGCACAGACAATGCAAACAAGACAATGTTTAAAAATGTTTTATAAATATGGTCTTTTGATAATGGGATCCAAGGACCTTAAAATGTTTATAACCTGATAAACCTCATCCTAAGTTATTTCAATTGTCACCTTTCTGCATTGATCAATTTAACTAAAAATTAACAAATCAAATAAATGGGCTTTCCACTCTGGGTTAATCTCCAACCACTTTTTTAGCTTCGAATATTGTATTTTAATGTATGCCAAATTGAACTACTTAAATTAATGGGCAAATCATTTTACTGCTCTCAAGAAGAAATTTTCTTCAATGGTTAAATAATTCGGGAAGCTTATAGTTTAAGTTGTAATCAAATCAAATCAATCTTCTTTCTGAGTTTTTCATTTAATTTCCAGTTTTTATAGTACTTTCTAATTTGTATCTATACATCACTATAGAATGTCTGAATTTTTTTGAGCCAGGCCCCCCCCCTTTTTAGAGAAAAAAATTGGTTGCTTATATTGGGAATCACTGAAGCGTGACTGGAGCGGGCCCCCACTTATGACAATTTCTAGATCTGCCACTCTAACTCGTTGTTCTCATGAAATGCTTACTTAAAAATGCTGTCATTTATGTATTCAAGCTGATTATGTTCTAAAAGAAAATACTTTTTGGTAATGAAAATTATTCAAGAATCCACTGACAAAAATGTAATAAGTACTACTTGTATAAATATTGGCATATTTATCTCTTTTTTTTTTAATTATGAGAATTAATAAGAAGAAGGTGTCCATGGCTTTTATTAATTAAATGATCATTTGGCTTCAGTGATAGTTTATTAGATGAAAACTTTTACAAACAAATTTCTCATCATAATCTTCCAGAAACATTGTTAAAAATTTTGATGGTGAATATTTGTGATAATCATAAATGATTTTGTTTATTAAAATATTGACTAATTTCAGAAATTCAAAATCCAATTCAAATAATCATAACCTAATCATAATTTCCCAATTAGTAAATACTTTGGCAACTGGGGACATATCTTAATTTACAAGCAGAGTATTTTTACCATAAAATAGTGGAGAAGGCTTTTTCACCAGGGAAATCTGATTTCAATTCAGATAGCATCACATTTAAACCGTATATATTAATACTAAAATAACCTTGGTTTAATATTTTAACCCCTCCCCCCCCCCCCTTTTTACTTTCCAAAGTGTAAAATATACACAACTTTTATCTTGACATAGTGTACCTGAATTTTATTTAACAAATGTATACATGTAGCACAATTGCACCACTTAAATGAAATACCACATCATATAGGTATCCCCATTTCATATGAGTTACCTCCCCTTCTAAATTGGGGATTTTTTTTCTTCTCTACTGTCATTCAAGATATCAGTGTTTTCATATAGATCCAGTAATAATTTGTTGTTATTTTACTTTAAATTTTCTGTGAAAAAAGACACATTATCAAACTTTGGAACAGTTCAAATGTGAAAATTGATAGAATATCTTAATTTAGCCCCCAAAAAATAGTTATTTGAAATATTTTTTTATTTAACAAATTTAATAATTTGGTTATACATGAAAAACATTTCTTTTTCTATTTGTTGATTAAAGTTATTTAAAACTTCCAATTTCAAAATCAAGCAATTGTTTATTTATTATTTTTGATAGTTCAATGGAAGTCAAAAAGTATCCAATAAGTTAAACATTTTGAAAAAAGAGATGAAAAAAAAAAATAATGTTGCATTTTGACAATTTTTGATAAAATAAATGGAACAATGAATGAAAAACATTTAAAATTGCCAATTTGTAAACAAATTAACATGTCAAATACTTATTACCATTCTGTGGTGCCTGAGATCATCCCTGTTCTTTTTTTTTTGGTTGGTGCTAAGTGCCTGAGATCATCCCTGTTCTTTGTTTTGTTTGGTGCTCAGCGGCAGAGATTATCGTCTTTTATTGGGTTGGTCCTGAGGACCTCTCAGTTCTTTATTTGAGATGATGCTCTTTGCCCTAGTTCATGCCTGCTCTTTGTTTTGGTTTGTGCTCTGTGCTGGAGATCATCCCTGGTCTTTGGTTTGGTTGGTGCTTAGTGTCTGAGAACCTGTCAGCTTTTTGATTTGGTGGTGCTCTTTGCCCTAGTTCATCCCTGGTCTTTGGTTTGGTTGGTGCTTAGTGTCTGAGAACCTGTCAGCTTTTTGATTTGGTGGTGCTCTTTGCCCTAGTTCATCCCTGGCCTTTGGTTTGGTTGGTGCTTAGTGTCTGAGAACCTGTCAGCTTTTTGAT
Source organism: Mytilus trossulus (assembly GCF_036588685.1). NCBI lineage: Eukaryota > Metazoa > Mollusca > Bivalvia > Mytilida > Mytilidae > Mytilus > Mytilus trossulus. The sequence continues at coordinate 38,074,183 of NC_086379.1, read as the reverse complement.
TTGGTGGTGCTCTTTGCCCTTAAGTTCATCCCTGGACATTGGTTGGGATTAAGCTGTACAATTTTTTGTTATCAGTGTAGACAATTTTCCATCATTTCTGTTGGTTGTGGTGTGTTGTCTTTTTTCACCGCATGGTTTTAGATTGGCCCTTTTTGTTATTCTTTTTTGTGTACCTCTTGTTGATCATTATATCTGACAGTTTTGTTTGAACTTTGAGGATAATAGTAGAATTACTATAAGAGATGTGCTATTCCCAGATATTCCAGGATATGGATACCATTATGATTACACTGTGTGTGCTGCTTCCTTGAAAAAAGGTGAAAATTAAGATGTCTGGTGTGTTAAATTTTGTGAGGTAGGATTTTTCTTGTGTTCCAGTGTTTTCTACCTCAAATTACACCAGCTAATTCTATGGATTTTATCTCATTGACTAAAATACACAAAAAACAGAAATAATAAATACCGTATACCTATACATCTTTGTAAGAACTCTGAAATGGATATGAAGAAGAAAGATTAGTAATTTGTCACTTCCATAAAAGAAATCTGCATGCCACTCTTCTTCTGTTACAACATAGCCATACTCTAGGGTCTATGACGGAGGTTGCATCTACAACAAAAACAAATTTGTAAATTATTAGTGTTTGAGAATGTTGGTGTCACTTCCATCAAATGAGTCCATGACTGAAACATCCTCTCGGCTGCATCTGCAAAAACAAATCTGTAGTGTTGTGGAGAACGTTGGTGTCACTTTCATCAAACGGGCCCTTTAACAAGCTCATGGTAGAGTGATCTTGTTACTATTGTATAGTGCTGCAGAAACTCTTTGCTACCCTCCCTGGCCTAGTACAACGGAGTCTATCCAACGTCTATGACTGTAACATCCCCCTGCTGCAATCTGCAATAATCAAAATTATAGAATTAATAATCTGTTGGTGAACTCTGATATGAAATAAAAATACATATACAACATTACACACATATAAGAATAAAATCAAGTAAACTTTAATTTCTTTTCTTTGAGGTAAATTTCAAAAATTAAATATGTACCCTTTTTTTAAATTATTTTTTTTTACTTTATTTTTCAATAAAATTTAGCAATGTAACTCACTCAGATGTAAAAATACCAAAATAATCCTCATTTTGTTCATTCTGCTTCTTTTGTTACCTTTTCTGACATTGGACACATACTTCTTTTTAAATGAGTTTTACTGTGCATAATGCTGTGTTTATTTTTTCTACATTGGCTCCTAAAGGTAAAAGTGTGGGTTGATATCTCTCAAACCTGTTTAACACACTATATTTATGCACCAGTCCCTTATAAGAAGCGGCTCAAACCTCTGGCTTTTGTTAGTCCTGTATGTTTTGTTTTTTTAATTTCAGTTCATTGATATATGTTTTTCAGTTTAGTATGACATCTACTTTCACTGAACTAGTACATGTTTTGTGTAGGCCGAGCCAGCTGAAGCTGCTTTCGGATACTGTTTTTTTTTTATGTGTAGAAGAGCCATTGGTGGCCTTCGGCTGTTATTTTCAATTTTGTATAAGATTCCTATTTTTTGTTGGAAAATCCAGTCACCAAAACTGTTCTTTATGGTAGCTACTTTGTTTCTTTTTTTTATTTTGACATTCTGTTCTTTTTATTATCTGACCAAGCTGAGCAACCATCTACTATAATGCATGGTTCATATTAAATGTTGCATGCATAATTTACAGACCAAGACTTCTAATTGCAGTTCATTTCTTCATTATTCCATTGTTATTAATATTTATAAAAAAACCAAAGTGCTGTTATTTTTTGTCTAAATCATTGCAAATTCCTCTTTAAGTGATGTATTTTTTTCAAACCTTTAAAAGTGAGTGGAAGGTGGCTAAAATACACAAGATAATTAAGTAATTTTTATAATAATTTCAAGCCCCTAAGTGTGTGTAACATATCAAACCTAAAGCTTAGCTTTACAAATTTGATTGATTCTTAATGTTTTTTAAGTGAAAGGGACAAGCTCCAGGGAGGGGGGGTTTTAACTATATGCTCCCATTCAAATGCATTGATCGGCCCCAAAAAAGGGGTACCCTCTGGAACTGCCACTGAACTCCTTGTGTAAAAGGCATATTCTATTGTACAAACCAGTAAGCCTTGCTATCAACAATAAATTTGGTGAAACTTTATCAAAAATGAAAGTCAAATATTCTTATCACTAAGAAAAGGTTATACTGTGTTTTGTTTAAACTCATTTACACTCTGAAGAAACTAAAAATAAATCAGTCAAAGTCAATCAAATGTTTAGCGTTGACAATGCATAAAACATTTCAATGGAACTAACGTACATAAGGTTCTTTGTGACTCAAGAGGTGAAAGCCCATAAAACAACAAAAAATGACAAAATGCTTTCCATGTCCCCAACAAAGTTGTCACTAGTGCCATTCAACTTCAATAAACATTTTGTTTGTCTATAAGTCAAAGTCATAGTGCAGTGCTAGTGAAATTGTCTCATCAGAGTAGAAATGAGTAAAAAAAAAAAAAAAATGTTTTTGAAGATATTTGAACATTTATAAAATTATTTTTATTTCAAGATGTAGGACACACATTTGACATTTTAGTGTGCTGATTAGGGTCTCCATGCTGTGGTATTTTGTTAGAAGAATGGCATCCTACATCTTAGCCTTGGAATTTATTTTGAAAAATGAAAAAAAAATCTTTTGTTGATGTAAGCATGGCAAAACGGGAAAAAAAATCTGTATTTCTTTTATGTTAATTATCAATTATAGGTATAAAAGGGATAGGACCTTTATCGGGACTCTGGGATTGGGTGTTTTTAAGCACAGGATTTTGGGATTGACCCTTTCCGGATACAGGATTTTTTTTAAAGTTTGGGATGTCGGAATTAATTTTTTTTCTAAATTCAGGAGCTCAGGATTTCGTGTTTTTAAGCCCAGGGTTTCGGGATCAGAACCTCTCTAAGTTTTCAGAATTATGATCCATGTGGTCACAGTAATCTCCCCTTGATCAAAGGTAAGCTTATCAAAACAACTCCATTCACTTAAATTGTTAAATTTAAGAAAATGACCAGAGCAACTGAATTAATTTTAAAGACCGTTGAGTGAGGGCCATTATCCTCAATAATAAGAGTGACATTTTTCTCTTGTGTTTGTGTGTGTGGGGGGGGGGAGGCAAGATTTCCAAATTTTGTTGTTTGTTAATTGCATCTGGCATTTTGTTTTTAAAAAAAACATGAATTAGCTTATTTAAAATTTGAAACCCCTCGATTTGAAAAGTTTTCTGTAAGAAATTTTGTAGTTTGTTAATTACATCTGGCATTTTGTTTTTAAAAAGAAACCCCTCAATTTGAAAAGTTTTCTGTATGAAATTTTGTAGCATTGCACAAGAAGGGCTCAAGCTTTATATAAAAAAATGGTTTCACCGTGCAACATGCTCATGTGCTTAGGTCAGATATTGGTGTGTATGTAAGTTATTTGCTGGTTTGTTCATTTTATTCACAAATATTTTAGACTTTGGATGATTTACAAGTTCACGTATTGTATCAACATCAGACTATAGTTGAAGACCTCTAGATGTCTTTAGTTATATTTTCATTTGGTCGCTGCCTTGTTGGTGTATACCCTTGATCCCCATTTTCCATAATGATGCATTATATTTAACCAACAAAAAGAATACTCACCAAGTATAATTTTAGATGAGGTTTTTACCATACTCTTTGGTAACCCCAAATATACTTAATACATTGCTTACTCATCAAAGTCATTGAATATGGTTCTTCTTTCTGCTCAGTTGTTTGGTCCCTACAAAATATCATTTTATTTTAATATATGAAAGGTTTGAAACTTAAAACTGTATTGTTCATCATTCTTTATAAAATGTTTATTCAATCTAAGACAGTCATATGTTTTTCCTGGGTACATCTCCTTTAATCAATGCCATATTTCACCTCATTTCTAATATATTTATTTCAATAAAGATATAACTAAACACCAAGATACTTGCTACTGCATCGACTCAGGCACTTATGTTGTAGTTACAGGTGCATGCTCTACAGCTTATCTATTTTTATCTATTCCGATGTCAATGAACAAGATTGATTGATTGATTGTTGGTTGCTTGATGTCCAGTGGCAAATATTTCATGCATATTCAGGACGATCAATGAACACGAGTCAACTTATTAAATTTCATCAGATAGTCTTCTGTATCATATCTTAATTTTTTGAAAAAGATTTCAAAAGTCGTGTTTTGATCCATATAATGAAAACATAAATCTGGGAATATACCAAGGGGTTAATATCTACCTTGAGTATATGTGGTTTCACAAACAGTTTCACAGATCACGTCAAATCTTTTGCTTCTGTAAACTGTGTCCATCTTGTTTGTTTGAAGACAAAGTGATATTTAAAACACTTCGGCGGGAAGTTTTCCACTAGTTTTCAGGCTGGCAAACATCTGATTTTGTAAGGATATAGTTTGGCATACATCTAATTTTGTAAGGATATACATTTTTGGCATACCTCTGATTTTGTAAGGATCAGTTTTGGCATTCATCTGATTTTGTAAGGATATAGTTTGGCACACATCTGATTTTGTAAGGATACATTTTTGGCAAACATCTGATTTTGTAAGGATACAGTATTGGCATACATTTGATTTTTGTAAGGATACAGTTTTAGCATACATCTGATTTTGTAAGGATACAGTTTTGGCATACATCTTATTTTGTAAGGATACAGTTTTGGCATACATCTGATTTGTAAGGATACAGTTTTGGCATACATCTGATTTTGTTAGGATATTGTTTGGCATACATCTGATTTTGTAAGGAAACAAGCTGGCATACATCTGATTTTGTAAGGATACAGTTTTGGCATACATCTGATTTTGTAAGGATACAGTTTTGGCATACATCTGATTTTGTAAGGATACAGTTTTGGTATACATGTTATTTGTTAAAAATACAGTTTTGGCATACATCTTATTTGGTAAGGATACAGTTTTGACACACATCTGATTTTGTAAGGATACAGTATTGACATACATTTTATTTTGTAAGGATACAGTTTTGGCATACATCTAATTTTATAACAATACAGTATTGGCATACATATGTTATTGTAAGGATACAGTTTTGGCATACATCTGATTTTGTAAGGATACAGTTTTTGACATACATCTGATTTTGTAAAAATACAGTATTGGTATACATCAGATTTTGTAAGGATACAGTTTTGGCATACATCTGATTTTGTAAGGATACAGTTTTGGCATACATCTGATTTTGTAAGGATACAGTTTTGGCATACATCTGATTTTGTAAGGATACAGTTTTGAGCATACATCTGATTATGTAAGGATACAGTGTTGGCATACATCTGATTTTGTAAGGATACAGTTTTGGCATATATTTGATTTTGTAAGGATACAGTTTTGGCATACATCTGATTTTGTAAGGATACAGTTTTGGCAAACATCTGATTTTGTAAGGATACAGTTTTGGCATACATCTGATTTTGTAAGGATACAGTTTTGAGCATACATCTGATTATGTAAGGATACACTTTTGGCATACATCTGATTTTGTAAGGATACAGTTTTGGCATACATCTGATTTTGTAAGGATACAGTTTTGGTATACATGTTATTTGTTAAAAATACAGTTTTGGCATACATCTTATTTGGTAAGGATACAGTTTTGACACACATCTGATTTTGTAAGGATACAGTATTGACATACATTTTATTTTGTAAGGATACAGTTTTGGCATACATCTAATTTTATAACAATACAGTATTGGCATACATATGTTATTGTAAGGATACAGTTTTGGCATACATCTGATTTTGTAAGGATACAGTTTTTGACATACATCTGATTTTGTAAAAATACAGTATTGGTATACATCAGATTTTGTAAGGATACAGTTTTGGCATACATCTGATTTTGTAAGGATACAGTTTTGGCATACATCTGATTTTGTAAGGATACAGTTTTGGCATACATCTGATTTTGTAAGGATACAGTTTTGAGCATACATCTGATTATGTAAGGATACAGTGTTGGCATACATCTGATTTTGTAAGGATACAGTTTTGGCATATATTTGATTTTGTAAGGATACAGTTTTGGCATACATCTGATTTTGTAAGGATACAGTTTTGGCAAACATCTGATTTTGTAAGGATACAGTTTTGGCATACATCTGATTTTGTAAGGATACAGTTTTGAGCATACATCTGATTATGTAAGGATACACTTTTGGCATACATCTGATTTTGTAAGGATACAGTTTTGGCATATATTTGATTTTGTAAGGATACAGTTTTGACATACATCTGATTATGTAAGGATACAGTGTTGGCATAAATCTGATTTTGTAAGGATACAGTTTTGACATACATCTGATTTTGTAAGGATACAGTTTTGGCATACATCTGATTTTGTAAGGATACAGTTTTGGCATACATCTGATTTTGTAAGGATACAGTTTTGGCATACATCTGATTTTGTAAGGATACAGTTTTGGCATACATCTGATTTTGTAAGGATACAGTTTTGACATACATCTGATTTTGTAAGGATACAGTTTTGGCATACATCTGATTTTGTAAGGTTACAGTTTTGGCATACATCTAATTTTGTAAGGATACAGTTTGGCATACATCTGATTTTGTAAGGATATAGTTGGCATACATCTGATTTTGTAAGGATACAGTTTTGGCATACATCTGATTTTGTAAGGATACAGTATTGGCATACATTTGATTTTTGTAAGGATACAGTTTTAGCATACATCTGATTTTGTAAGGATACAGTTTTGGCATACATCTGATTTTGTAAGGATATAGTTTTGGCATACATCTGATTTTGTAAGGATACAGCATTGGCATACATCTGATTTTGTAAGGAAACAGTTTTTGCATACATCTTATTTTGTAAGGATACAGTTTTGGCATACATCTGATTTTGTAAGGATACAGTTTTGGCATACATCTGATTTTGTAAGGATATAGTTGGCAAACATCTGATTTTGTAAGGATACAGTTTTGGCATACATCTGATTTTGTAAGGATATAGTTGGCAAACATCTGATTTTGTAAGGATACAGTTTGGCATACATCTGATTTTGTAAGGATACAGCATTGGCATACATCTGATTTTGTAAGGAAACAGTTTTTGCATACATCTTATTTTGTAAGGATACAGTTTTGGCATACATCTGATTTTGTAAGGATACAGTTTTGGCATACATCTGATTTTGTAAGGATATAGTTGGCAAACATCTGATTTTGTAAGGATACAGTTTTGGCATACATCTGATTTTGTAAGGATATAGTTGGCAAACATCTGATTTTGTAAGGATACAGTTTGGCATACATCTGATTTGTAAGGATACAGTTTTGGCATACATTTGGTTTTGTAAGAATATAGTCGGCAAACATCTGATTTTGTAAGGATACAGTTTTGGCATACATCTGATTTTGTAAGGATACAGCTTTGGCATACATCTGATTTTGTAAGGATACAGTTTTGACATACATCTAATTTTGTAAGGATACAGTTTTGGCATACATCTGATTTTGTAAGGATACAGTTTTGACATACATCTGATTTTGTAAGGATACAGCTTTGGCATACATCTGATTTTGTAAGGATACAGTTTTGACATACATCTGATTTTGTAAGGATACAATTTTGGCAAACATCTTATATTGTAAGGATACAGGCTGGCATACATCTGATTTTGTAAGGATACAGGCTGGCATAAAACTGATATTGTAAGGATACAGTTTGTGGTAGAATCAATCAAATGATTTATGCTAATCCAGCAAAGACACCAAAATTTGTATAAGTAATGTTCATAAATGATTTGTGACTTTTCATTTTATAAACAAAATACTGTATATAAGGATTTTTTTTCTTTTAAACAAATATTTTACTATGAAACAAATTAAACATGAATATTTCTCTTTTCATTAAAATGCACTTTGGCCATTGAACATTAACAATAAATGCAGTGAACCTGGGTCAAAATTTAAGGTCCAAACTGGAATTTAATCCTGATGAGTAAATAGAACCTGTTTTATATAGCATCAACTTACAGAATGACAAAAATCTGTTGTGTTGAGGATACTGATATTGGCCATCATCTAATAGGTTTAGGATGTAGGACTCCTATAATCTTGTGAAGTATACAAGATGAAAGACTGAAAAGAAAAGATTGATTTTGAAATTACAAGTTTGTTAAAAATTATCATGCTTGATCATCTGAGGAAGATTAAATCAAAATGCTTATGATAATCCAGCAAAATTAAAAGGAAGACATCAAAAATTGGATAAACAATTTTCATTAAATTTTTTACACGTTAGAAAGTCAAAACAAAGGAGTAGGTCGGGTAAGACCTCTTTTTGGCCCCAAAATATAACAGCTTTACAAAATTGTTAAAATATAAACTTTTAGTTATTTATTGGACAATTAAATGCTTCTGCTACATAAATATGAGCTGTTTTTGACAATACAATGCACAAATATCAGGGTGTAGCACCATTAAGTCCTGCTAAATTACTGAAATCTTCAAAATTCTATCATTTTAGTTAAATTTTAGATGGTTTCCGTGTAAAACGAAAGTGGCCGCATTCGTGTTCATCCTTAATATTGAAATGCAAGTTGTATTTCATGATAATACATAACATATATAAAGGTTGTGGATGAACACGGATGCAGCCACTTTCAAACCAACTGAAAAGTGACGTTTTTTTGCATATTTGAGAGATTTTTCATATTTGAGCTTGAATCGGATCATTTTTAATGACTAAATCAGTTAAAATCTTTCACATAGACTAATTCAATCAAGTGAAATAGACTCTTTTCAAGTGCCAGTCTTTGTAAGAATCAGGCAATTTAGGTAAAAATCAAAACATGATCAGAAAAAACCCACCGAGCTTATCATTCTATTTTTAAATACTAACCATCATCCTGAGTTAAAAATTATTACTCTTTCCTTTGTATGTGTCTGGTAATATCAAATAACTAGGTTAGAATATTGGTTGGAATGATAGCAAATCACAGAGTTATCTACCCTTATTTGTTAATTTCTAGTGCATTTCAACCAAATTGTATCTTCTATTACCAGAACAGAAAACGGAAATGAATGTTATTTTTGTGCATAACTACATATTATGAACTGAAATCATTGTCAAATTGGGTGGGTTTTTTTGGTCATGTTTTCATCACTGCCTGATTCTTAGGCAGACTAGCACTAAAAGGTGGTACCCAACACCTTAACTAAATTTAATTTGGCTCGTTTAATTTTCTTAAAATATTGACTTTGACCCTTTGACAAAAATATAAAAATTTCAAATAATTTGAACCAACCGTTTAATCAGAAAAATTACACTGGTTATATATCAGTTTGACAAAAACTGATTTTGATCATTGAGAAAGAAGCCTGATGATCCCTTAACAACATAACGTCATTAAAACGTTCTGCTGATTTTACAGAGTTATCTCCCTGTAGTGTTAGGTACCACCTTAAGTGTTTAAAAAGTGGTCAAAATCTTTCGTCAGATAAAACTGAAATTTGTGGCCAAAATGAGTCCTTACCGGACTTACTCCTTTGGGAATATGTATAATGGAGTAAAATGTACTGTATTTTAGTTGTCCACCACCCCCTCCCCCCTTCCAACCCCCCTTTTTTAAATGGCTGGATCCACCCCTGCATGCTTATTACTTTTTAATTAAATGATTAAGTGCAAAACAAAAAAGCTTTGTTTTCAATTATCAAACAGATTTCTATTCAGTATGAAAAATGCTGAATTTACATTAAGCGTTCACTATATTCTATCATATACATTACGGTGTAAGCCATCATTTTCAAACCATAAAACTGGATTCATCAAATAATAAAAAAAACTTAGAGTTTAAATTTTTGCTATTTTCCAGTAGACATCTAACTTTGCAATACATTGTTTGCAACATAATAATAAAATAATAATAATAAAAATAAATGATGTGTTTAATTAAAAAAGATGTAACTGCATGTGGATTCATGCATTTATTTTCATGGGTACCAATTTTCGTGGATTGAGGAAAACTTACATGTTTGTGAATATTTAATTTCATGGATTTACATCAGATTTACCTGTTCCCAAGAAATCCATGAAAATCAGTGTTAAACAAATAATAATGATTCCACAGTATCCAATTTGAGGTCTTATCCCGGAATAAAATCTGAAACTAAACATAACCTGATATAGTATACACACTTACAGAATCTCAACCTCCCCAAGAAACTTTGGCTTCCACTGGCTCTTCACTGAAGCACATCAGAAAACTACCAATCCATCATTTTTTTTCAATTAAACAAAATTTACCAGAAATTGAAAGAGTAAAACAACCACAGGATCAGTAAGTCAGCATAGCATTGAAGTTATATACTGTGCTAAATGCATGCTTTTTGTTATGTTAGAGGGTGCTGCTGCTATGTTAGTCCGCGCCATGCTCATGCTTTGTGTCTTGCCAACCAAAGGTTACTATCCATTTTGCTTTGAAACAGATTGTAAACACTGACAAGCAAGTCTAGCTGCTATGTTTAACTTTCTAGTATTATGGTGTTTAGCTCTTATATTATAAATTTTGAAATGAACTTTTAAGCATCACTTATAATAAATGTGTTTGAATTTCTTGTACCTATCTGAAGGTTGAGAATGCAATACAATGTCAACTTTCAGAAACAAATGAAAAAGAAATTTTGAATTGATGTCATAATAGCATTCTGATGTACAATCTAAGACTGTAGTATCCGTCTATGCCGCAGGAAGCAGGAAATGCTTGTTTCCATGCTTTATTCCTGAAATCAAAATTTATGAAATTACAGAAAAAACTCAAAACATATCTGCGTTCAACATTACTTTCTTCTTGAATATTAAACTACAGATTTCTTCAGGCTATAATTTTTTTGAAGTTGAAAAAATCAAGAAATTATCAAAGATCTTCCGTTTATATACCACCAATTTCACAGAAAAGACATCAACAAAAAAACACAATAAGATTTAAGAAAACTACAGTACAGGATTTGGAACAAGCATATATGCATATCATCATATGTGGGTTAAATAAAAGAAATATATGTTTTTTGTATTTTACATTTATACTGTCAATACTGTTTCCCTTTATTATACTGAGTGCCAATGAAAACGCAACACTTGGTTTTTCAATAATAAAATTTATATTAGAATTGATAATCTTTCAAAATAAATTGTTCTTAAAGATAATTTTCACCATAGATTGATATCAAACAAAAAATGTTTCCTTGTCATCATTCGTGCGCATAAAGTAAACGAAATATCAAATGTCAAATCATCAACTCAAAGTCCTAACACAAAATTTACAACTCTGTGGTGCAGTGCAATATCCACAGCACAGTGGAATTGATCATCCTGGGCGTTTAATGTTGAATTTTATTCCACTTGTCCTACAAAGCAAACTCAAGCTGACTTAATGATATTGGTAGTGGTTTTTATCGTCTAAAATTTGCTTGATTGAACCAAAATCCGACAAAAAGCAATTGGCAAAGGCGGGTGCCAAATGTATATGTAACCACCACTGACATTGTTTGGTTCATAATGAATGATTTTTGGTCTACAGAATTTGATGTTTAAGCCAGACGGCCGTTTAGATGTCACTAAGGAAAGGCTGTGGTGCTCTTTAACAATTTCTGCGCAAATTTTGCTTTACTGAAATTGCTCCAAAGGTTCTAATATGAACACCATTGAACTCTCATGACCTTTGAACAGCCAACAAAGTTGATATCGGATATGTTAAAGACCAAATGTATCGGTCTTGCTGAGTGTTTCTTGCTTTTTGTATCCCAGGATGTGGCTTATCATTAAATGATCCTTTTGTTTGAATTTGTGGATGATTTGGGTTATTGTAGAGGCTACAACTTCATTCTTCTCGTAATTGTATGCTGCGAAAGGCTTCATTGGATCGTGCCCAAAACTGCATGTCACTGGTTGTCAGAAAGTCCTGGCGTTTACGAAGATGTTTATTGCAGTTTGTTAACAATAAGGGTGAAAATTCATGATATTCGCCAAGCTTTTTATGAATAACAAAATCCGGAAAATGGTGGGTATGTTAAAAAGCAGTGAACTCAGTTTATGTCCTTTTAAAAAAATCCTTACTTCACATTTGTTCCAAAAACCACTCAACCATAAAATTGTAGACAATTGTCTTAAAAGTCATTTTCAAACATCTTTACAAAGTTCTAATATAAATAAAATAAAAATTATCAGATTTTTTGAAAAACAAGTGTTGCGTTTTCATTGGCACTCAGTATATATATCACAACTCAATCTCAGGTTACAGTATCATATGATGTACATATTTCTTCTTTTGAAACTTTTTTTGCTAATTAAAGGGGGATAATGTTATAAAATCAAGTTTCAAATTTATAATTTAAGTTTTACAAATATTTGGTAGCAATTTTTATGATTTATTTACATACATAATATTATTTCTGTAAAACCCTCTTTCTTGTTCCCCTTCTTATACGTTTGATTTAGTTATGATGTAGAATTTATTAAAAGCAAGGTACACATGCATGCAACAGACACCATAACACAAGTTCAGTCACTGAAATGCTGCAAACACTAAATTGGGCAACACTTGAGAAAAGGCAAAATTATACATCATCTTGTAGCCATATATGGGCGTTTTTCAATAAAAGCGTTATTTTCAGACCTACAAAAAATGGAAAATCAACTTGTATAAAATTCAATTTCAAGAGTTATATTGAATACCTCTATAATAGACCTGTTTGTAAACAAAAAGTGCAATCTTAAATATTCTTTAAAATGATATTATTTTCATAATTTGTGTACTGTTTCGTAGGGGACAGTTGTCCCCTACGAAACTTCTTCTAAACACACATATTTTTTGCAATTTTAAATGTTTCCTATAGACATGTCAGTTAGTTTACTTCAAATACTAGAAAACATATCATTTTTTTCTGAATGAGAAATTCATTTTTATTGATAAAGATTAGACAGTACTCCACATATGAAGGTTCAACTCATGTTACGTAGTAGACAATTTGATGCGTTTCGTAGTGGACAAAACCGTTTCGTAGTGGACAAAAAGTTTCGTAGTTGACATCAACCCTATTATATGTTAATAAAAACATAATAAAAATTACATGAAACTAACCCTTGTTATTTGTTTTGCACGAATATAATTGAAAAAAGGTTAAAAAAAAGACTGCATGGTAGTGGTAGTGTCCACTACGAAACGTTTTTCTCCCATACTTGTTTCATAGGGGACCGTTTCGTAAGGGACGTATTCGCATGTTTTATTTTTTTCCCACAATCCCTATATTGCAATAGTAACAAGACTGATTGTATTCATCAAAGCATTTATCAAGCTGTACACTGATATTTTTTTCATAATTTTAAAACCAGATACTGCAGGAGATTTGACCCGTTTCGTAGTGGACAATAACAAAAATACGGTATCACTCTGGTCCATTTGATGTGCTCAATTTTTCTTACCAACAATTTAATTGCCGTTATAAAAGCATCACTTCTTTTGTAAGACCCTAATGTTTATATCTATTGCAAACAAAAATCACATAGATTTTATAAAACTGTTTATTGGCAAATTTTAATGACTTCGTTTCGTAGTGGACATTTTGTGAGGGACACACCTTCTGAAATTAAAAAACCTATATTGAAAGCTGTTTATTAAAATATGTTGGCTCTGAACATACTTTTGAATTATTAAAGAACTTATGTAAAGTAAAAAACCCATTTATTTCTTCCTTTTTTTATTAAATTTTAGAGTATGAATGTTGAACAGGCGATTAAAGGACATGCCATTTTGGTTGTTTTGGACCATTCAAGAGTCAATATCTTATCAATACCTCTAAAAATTAACTGTTTCTTTCCTTAAAAATGTTAAATCTTATTCAATGTACTGACTACACAAAAAATTACTTGCAAAGATCAAACACATTTTTTTTAAAGTGGCTGGGACAAGAAAATACGTTTTTATTGAAAAACGCCCATATACCCGACAGACCTACTCAGACAGTCCGATACAAGAACACGACAACATTCACATATTTATTCTTTCAGACCCATACAAAACACTAAAGACTCATACAAGTACTCATTCTATTTCAGGCACGTTATCATCAGTATGTTGATGGAGTGCTGAATTATATAGAAGATACTCAAATATGGGAGATAACTCAGATTTTTAATAATATATTTCTTCCTTGCTTAAGTAAATACAATGTAATTGCTATATGTAATATCATTAACTTACCATTCCAGCAACCAAACTATTTTCCTTTATGACTTGCTGTCTTGTCGCTATGTAGTCATTCTGTTTATTTAGATTCCTTGTTAATTAAACAGTAAGCAAGTTCCTACAAAATAGGATATAATACAGATATATAGTTGTTAGCTCTGAGTGAATTTTCTCTTTCTAATGTTATATCTTTACAAAGCCATTGTGTGTATCATTTATTGAATTTAATATATTGTTTGTGATATCTTTTGATTGATTGAATGATGTTTAATATCTTATCTAGAATCTTAGGACAAAAAGGGGGTCCAAATTCAAAAAATATTATGAAAGAAAACAAATATCAGGGTTTTTGCCACTGAATTCTATATTAAGTTCCTTAGAAAAATTGTGCAGGAATGAAATAAAAAACAAAAAACTGTCATATATGAGGGGGGATTGGACCTTTTTCAGAACTCCGGGATCGGGTGTTTTTAAGCTCAGGATTTCAGGATTGACCCCTTCGGGATCCGGGAAACCTTTTTTTTTTTCGAATTTTGGGATCCAGGATTTAAATTAATTTAAATTCCGGACCTCGGGATTTCGTGTTTTTAATTCCTGGATTTCGGGATCAGGACCCCTCCTATCCCCTCTCATATATCTATGTCCAGCCAGGTTTGTCTGTACCCAGAGTGAAATTTGTGGTTTAAGGGAACGACCAGTAGCTTCAAAGGCAGTATGGGTTTTCCTAATAATAATATTCTGATCTGCAACTAGATAAAAAATAAATATGCTGGTCAAAAGGATGACCAGAAAAATTGTTGGAACCCCCCCCCCCCCTTTTTTTTTTTAAATGGCTGGATCCGCCCCTGATATCTGCATGTAGCTTCTATTTAAAATAGACAACAGCTAAAATTATAAGGACGAAACTCAAAATATTTCTGAAATCGTAAATTCCATTCAATTTAAAAATGATGTTGATGGTTTTCTGAAATTGAAGAAGATGCGCAAGGAGGTGCTTCCGCTTAGTTTGACGGCACTGGCTACGGTTACATGGAAATGTAACAATAACGCAATGTAACCGTAGCCTCAATAATTATTGTTACATTCGTAATTAGTCGGTTCCTTACCCAACTTTGCATTCCGGCAATTAGTCTCCAATGTAACAATAATATTTTTATTATTGTTACATTTCCATGTTACCGTAGCCAGTGCCTAGTTTGACCTTGACCACTGACAAAAGTTCGTTCGATTTGACATTTTTCGGCTGTTCACGACTTTCAGTACATATATTTCACGAATATTCATGATCAAGTGAATAGAATCTATTGTCCAATAAAAGAGATATTTTTATAAACAATAGACAACACAGTGGGGTTTAGAAAAGGCTCGTGGTGGTCATGTGACGTCTAAAAACTGAATTAAACCGGTCAGTCGAACCTGGTTCTTCACTGCCCTCTATCGACGATTCGGATTAAGCAAAATAGGTGTTATATATAATTGCAAATATCGAGATTTAATATTTGTTATTGAAAAATATATTTGACTGTATCAAACCAGACTCTTAGTTGGTTTCTTATAAACCAGTGAAAGCCTCGTATGATCTTGTATCTTATATATCAATTTCAATTTGTTCCGTCGTCTAAAAACAATAAAGGGGGTCAATGAACACGAGCCATTAGTTAATGGTTTTGAAAGGAGTAGGTTCGGTAAGGGCCGAATTTGGCCTCATATTTCAGGCTCACTGTCTAACGAACGTTGATGGACACAGTTTTTAAACAATTATTATTAGTGTCTATTTCAATTGATTCGATTAGTTTATGAGAAAGATTTGAACTGATAAGTCATTAAAACGCTCTGATTCAAGCTTAAATATGAAAAATCTATCAAATATGATCAAATATGCAAAAGAACGTCACTTTTCAGATCGTCTAAAAATTTGAAAGGGTTCCGCGGAACCCAGTGTCTCGCCTACTTTTGCTGTAAATTGCAGGCTCAACAAAATTGAGGGAAAAAAACAATAAAAATATTCCACTTGATACTATCTTTTGATTGTAAGAAGCTTCTGTCCAAGTTTGGTAAAAATCCAGGATAGTTTATGAATCTAATAAATGTTTTAAAAACTTTAACTGCAGACTGGATGTAATGTTAACTAAAAGAAAAACTAAGTCCATCTATAAGTAAAATACAGATACACAGGTACAAAATATTAACAAAATTTCCTTCTGGATACTATCTAATGATCATAAACAAGCTTCTGTCCAAGTTTGGTACAAACCAAGGATAGTTTAAGAAAGTTATTAAAATTTTAAAAACTTTAACCATACAGTGAATGTAATGTTTTCCCGCAGAAAAACTAAGTCCATTTATAAGTAAAATACGGAAAAAATAGAATTTTATTTTTACAAAATTTACTTCTTGATACTATCTAATGATCATAAACAAGCTTCTGTCCAAGTTTGGTAGAAATCCAGTATGGTTTAAGAAAGTTATTAAAATTTTAAAAACTTTAACCACAGAATGTAATGCTTTCCCGCAGAAAAACTAAGTCCGTTTATAAGTAAAATACAGAAAAAATGGAATTTTATTTTCACAAAATTTACTTCTGGATATTATCTTAGGATTTTTTTTTTCTGTGCAAACATTTTTTTTTCGCCTTCAGCGAAGAACAATCTATTTTTTTTAGCGACAAACCAAACCACTTTTAATTTAGCATTACACATAGTGGCAGCTGAGGGTGAAACAAACATTTTTTTTTCTCAGGGTCCAAAACAAATATTTTTTTCACCAAAAACTGGAAACAAACTTTTTTTTTCCAAAAAAAAACATAGCCCCCCCCCCCCCCCAGAAAATCAAATGGTTGCTGCCTAACAATATAATGAGGGCATTAATCAAAAATTAAATTAAACCTCTTACTGAACCTACTCCTATGAAATACAAATAAAATGTTAAATAGATAAAGATTAATATGATGTTAATATAATTCTGAATTATATCAGCCATGTAGTCTTTCCATCATGAAGGCATATATAACGATAACTTTATCGAAAATTCTATGTCAGATGGTCTTCTGTGTCATATCCAAAATTTATGAGTTAAAAAGTGGTATAATTTTAATTCTTGGAAAATATCTAAGTAACATTTACCTCATGTATGTGTGGCTAAAGAACAGCTTCAAAGATCATCAAATATTTTGTTTCTGTAAATTATGCCCAACTTGTTAGTCTAAAATCAAAGTATCTGCTATTTAAAACACTTCGGCGGGAAGTTTTCCACTGGTCAAAAGTTAGGGTCACAAAATTTCAAACCAATGAGAATCCACAAAACAAGACACACTCTAGACACTAAAACTACTCACAAAATTCATTTGACCGCAGCCTTGTTAAACAATCAACTTTGATCTCAAATCAAGCATAAAAGGTAGCCTATACGGACAATTGTAATTAAAAACGAATATGCATTGTAATTCTATAAAGTACGTGTTTTTAACAGCACACATACCAATCGAAGTCTTAAATACGAAATAACCGGCGAAATTGTCCTAAACGGACACATCTATAATGTAGATTTCATTACAACTTACTTAGAATCTATACAAAATAATTCATATAGTAGTATTTATTTCCTGGAACAACTAAAGTTTATGAGGGGGAGTAGGAGGGGTCCAATCCCGAAATCCCGAGCTTATTTTTGCTTAATCCCGATTTCCCGGGCCTAATTTGACCATATCCCGATATATAAAAATCCCGAATTCCCGGACGTAAATACACGTAAATCCCGTATCTCGATTAAACTAAACCCCGAAATCCCGATGTTAAAATAGCTCTTTCCCGAAATCCCGAACTTAAAAAATGACAATCCCGGAGTCCCGATAAAGGTCCTACCCCCCCTCGTTTATGGCAGCCAATGCCCCCTCCTTTTGAACATTTCTGGATCCGCAACAGAATAACCTAAGTATAATTTTTCTCGTCTAGAAAATGGATGAAATACTTGCAACTGAACGACTACCAAACAAAACTGTTAAATTAATCGGTATCTGAATGGAAAGGAAAACAATGATTTGGCCTATAGTACAGTCTTAGAGGAGAAGATTTTTGTAAAAGTTTATAGACGACGTGATGAAAAAAGCCTACTTTGCCTAGACAGTTTATTGAACGGGGTATCCGTTCAGCTACGTATACCTTTAGTATAACACGTGTTATATGAAGGTATATAGGAAAAAGGGGATCAAATTCTGAGACAAGTGCCTGTGCTATCCAGCTATGCTATCCAGCTTTCGTATGCCATACAAAACGACAACGGTACGTTCTTACCAAACAAGAACGTTTTCGGCTGTTTAAAAATCCTGCTGGTCACCCCGTTTGGTTAATTTACTGTACATTTATTCCATTTAAACTTATCATCGTTTCAGATATTTAATGAATGGCTGTTATTTATTTTGAATTTATTGAACCATAAAATTAATTTTTGACTCTTCACATTGAATAATCCGCGAATTTTTGACTCTTCACATTGAATAATCCGCGAAGCGTATTATGTTAAATGTGAAGAGTCAAAAATTAATTTTATGGTTCAATAAATTCAAAATAAATTATTGCCATTCATTATAAATAAATTTCTATAAAAAATAAGGCTCAAAGATATATATTAATATGAATAACAACGTACACAAATGTTTGCGTATGAATACACAACGTTAGAGTGGGCGTGTCTTCATACAAATTGATAACATTGAAAATAAAGCTAATTATTTTAACCAATCAGAAGACAGTAAATACACCAAATTTATTTATAATGGTATGTTTGGAGTTTTCAATGTATCTACGTAAAAACAATACCATGACACTGGAAAAAAACTCACAAAATCCAAAACTTGACTGAGCAAAATGAAACCGACAAATATCGTGGATGATCTCAGGTTCTCCAGAGGGGTAAGCAGATCCTGCTCACCATGACTGATAACCCATCTTTTTGCTCGTGTATGTACAAACACGGTGATAAGTTTAATCGGCAGATCTAATGCATTACAGGAAAAGAGGACAATGTTGTGCCGTTACGGCAATTGGAACATGCGTCATGGTCTATGAACATACTAGTAAGGTATTATTGAACAATCAAGCAACTCCTGGGGTTACGACAATTAGAACATGCGTCATGATCTGCGAACAAGGTATGATTGAACAATCAACCAATCTCGTGGGGTTACGACAATTAGAACATGCGTCATGATCTTTGCACAAGGTATTATTGGATAATCAACCAACTCTTGGGGTTACGACACTTGGAACATGCGTCATGATCTTTGAACAAGGTATTATTGAACAATCAACCAACTCGTGGGGTTACGACAATTAGAACATGCGGAATGATCTTTGAACACGGTATTATTGAACAATCAAGCAACTCGTCACGGAGGCATCCGAAAATTATTGGAAGAGCTGATTTTGACATCAAAACTTGAAACTCTTTTTTATTGGCTTTAACGCTTCCTATTAACATGTATGCATCAACCTTCTATCATGGAAATCGTGATGGAAAATGCAAGATCTTAAATATCATATCAACTAGGTGTTATATAAATACGATGAGTAACTCAATGTGCATACAGGGGCTAAATTGGAATGTTAATAGAAGTTCACATTTGCATGGAAGTGAGACATCTATTGTGTCATAACGTTTTGTTCTCAAACAACCCTCACAAGGACATTCATGTACCAAGTCGAGAATATAACAGTTGTTTTCCAGTCGTTTGCTGTGATTGAGCTTTTGATATTGTCATTTGTAAAGGGACTTTCCCGTTATGAATTTGCCTTGGATCGCCTTTTTGTGATTTTAAGTTAACGTAATAAATATGGTGTAGACTATTAAAGAGGACAGATTATTTATTTTCTGCACTGTTGAAGCATGATTTTTCATTTTCATCAAAACAAGGGACTGATTATTTAGTTTCACGACTATATAATTATATTTATAATATTTGAAAAAATACAATTGTATTATTACATGTCTAAGACAAAACAAAATAATACATGTAAGATCAAGTCATTATGTACAATTCAATCAGAATAAATCCTCCTCCTCTTTAGAAATTAATTTTCTGAATGCCAAACTACATATACATGTATTGCACAGTATTCAAGGTGGGTTGTAAGCCTGTAACTAGTCTCTTTTACAAGTATTGCAATTTCCAAAAATGATTTTTCCGACGCGCGAAGCGTGCGAAAACAAATAACGAAAGGTTCAGTTTTTGAACCGATGAAAGCCCCAAGAAGATATAGAACAAATGATGCAAAATCAACCTTCTGGTCGTTTCCTATACCCTTTCAGATGCAAGTTCAGTTTTAATCATTTTTTGGCAATATTTTGGTCTCAAAACAAAATGTATAGATTCAATGTAAGACTTATTATTTTTAGGAACAACATCAAAGACCAATATGTGGGATAATGTAAAAATAACAAATATTTTCATACATTTCAAGTATACTTAAATAATATTTATACTCTTATCATTAAAAGATTTGGGAAGTGTTTCCCGAATTTTTGTTTGTTTTGAAAAAAGATTTATTATGAAGGATCTGGTGCCATCTCATACTTTCCGATACATTTATAAACTCAGAGGTTAAAAAGACCTGCCAAGTTGTTCATTTTCAATTGTAAGTCAGGTTATTTATTTACCACAGAACAAACCATTAATTTTTTGTTATTATCAAGGCTAAGTTATTTATTTTTAAAATCCTCCTGCCCTCCACTTATACTCTTATCATTAAAAGATTTGGGAAGTGTTTCCCGAATTTTTGTTTGTTTTGAAAAAAGATTTATTATGAAGGATCTGGTGCCATCTCATACTTTCCGATACATTTATAAACTCAGAGGTTTAAAAGACCTGCCAAGTTGTTCATTTTCAATTGTAAGTCAGGTTATTTATTTACCACAGAACAAACCATTAATTTTTTGTTATTATCAAGGCTAAGTTATTTATTTTTAAAATCCTCCTGCCCTCCACTGAATATCAAATGGTCGAACCCTTATCAGATTCCAGATTCAGAGCGATTAAAATAAACAGCTGCGCCATGAGTCCTTCGTCTTGTGTGTGAAGTTTTATGCAACATTCTAATATGACGTGCTTCTTTCGCTTTGTAAACAACACTGTGTGAAAAATCTCGATATATCTATACTTAACGCAGACTCAGAGATATACATAATAATGGATGTTACAATATACCTCCCACGTAAATCCACATGTATTTGAACCTACATTGCAAACGCTTTGCCAATTTTATTGTATTTAATTACAAAAGACAATAGAACTTTTATTCTTATTCGGATGCATGATAAAAAGAACTAATATATTGCAACTAGTTTTGTTCATTTCCTAAATATAGTAACACTGTATATTTTGTGCAATGTCAATTTCATCATGGAACACTTTCTCTACAATCAGGGGTTCATTAAGGGATGCAAATAAGCTTGATATTTATGTTACGATTTTAAAAACTCAATATACTAATTTAAGTTGCAGTATAAAAACAATATTTAGTCAATATCAAAAAATAAAAACTTTTTTGTAACCAACGAAGTTCGTATAATATTGTATTCAAATGAAATTCTGAGGTAAGTTTTGTTTTGTTTTGTTTTCTATTCTATTGCATTTGATTTCAGCGGGTCAACATGGCAGCTCCTTCTTTACGAAATGTCAATTTTGGATTTGACGGAAGCTTACAACAAAACATGTAAATTAAAAATCGGAAATATTGGGTTTGAGAATTAAACATATTTTTTCTATCGGTTACTTACGAAATAATTAATGCAAGTTAAAGATGTATGAGAATATTTGAGCTTTATCTAACAATGAGTAAAAAAGAACAGCTTCACACACGGCATACCAACCCTCGCTTCAGTATTTAAATGAACTTATTTGTCCTATTAGAATCGAAATAATTCATGGAAGCCATAGATTTGTTGGAAATTTACACATGGCCTGGGCCGTGATATTCGTTAATTTTATCCCTCGCTAACGCTCAGGATAAAATTCGAATATCACGGCCCAGGCCATGTGTAAATTTCCAACAAATCTATGGCTTCCATGAATTATTTCTTAAATCATAAATAGTATCTGAGATACAGTGTGACATGCCGTAAATATTTTTTTTTACAAAAAACTTAACAACTCTAAAATGAAATTTCTAATCATCACCAAAAAATATACAGATCTTTAGATTTATATATTTAAGAAATGTGTAAAGTTTATTTATAGCATTAATCATAAATCGGTTTTTAGTTACGGCGCGACATGTGAACCCCCCTTTTTTTACAAAAAACTCAAGAACTCTAAAATAAAATTCTGAATCATCACCAAACAAAAAGTATACAGATCTTTGGATTAAAATAACTTAGAAGTGTATAAAGTTTAAAGCAATACTCATAAATCATTTTGAGATACAGCGCGACATGTGAAAAAAACACCCCTGTCACAGTTTAGATATAAAGTCACATAACTCTAAAAGTTTAAATCCTTTATCACCAAAAAGTATACATATCGTTTGACCATCATGAGAAACTACTATATATTTTAAGTTTCATGAAATTTAGATAAGCGGTTCTCAAGTTACGGTGCGACATGTTGACGCCGGACAGACGTACGGACGGACGGGCAGATTCCGGACATTTGTATACCATAATACGTCCCGTCAAAATTGAGACGGGCATATTAAAAGAAACAATATTAATAAACAGCTGCGCCATGAGCGCATGATACGTAAAGTTGTCATGCGTTTAGAAGTGTTAGTCCATCAGCTGGTAGGGCAAAAATTCACTTCTGTGTTACACCCCAGGGTACCGCAATTTTTTTGTATAAATTAAAAGAGTAATATCTGAAGAATATTTTAAGAGGTGTTAGACTTTTGAAAAAGTGTCCAAAAGGGGTTAAAAGGGGACTTATTTCAGGGTATATCAAAAATTTTGTTTTGCACACTATTACAGAAAAATTTAAAAATAACCAAGTATTCAGTACTTTACTTTTTATTAAATGGAACACATCGTATCTTATTAAAATTAACGCAGGCTAGTTTTTAACTATTTTTTAAATCGTAGAGGACCAAGAAAAAAGGGAGAGGGTCAATTTCTGTTTGTTTTGCTTACACTTCGTTGTAGTCCATCAGCTGGTAGGGCAAACATTCAGTTCTGTGTTACACCCCAGGGTACCGCAATTTTTTTGTATAAATTTAAAGAGTAATATCTGAAGAATATTTTAAAAGGTGTTAGACTTTTGAAAAAGTGTCCAAAGGGGTTAAAAGGGGACTTATTTCAGGGTACATGTATATCAAAAATTTTGTTTTGCACACTATTACAGAAAAATTTAAAAATAACCAAGTATTCAGTACTTTACTTTTTATTAAATGGAACACATCATATCTTATTAAACGCAGTCTAATTTTTAATTATTTTTTAAATCGTAGAGGACCAAGAAAAAAAGGGGGAGGGTCAATTTTCAAAAGACATGATTTTGAATGAAAAGAAGAATACGTACTGATTTTCTTGATAAAATGGTATATTGTTTTACATTGAGACATACAGCATAAAGTATATAAAGTCTGTTAAAAATAATAAAGATAAGAAACAAAAACAACGAGAATCAACGACAAAACACAAACATAAGTAACAAGAAATGCACTATTTTGTCACAAATTTATACATCACATTCATGAATTAACTCACATATTAAAACACACAAAACTGTCAGGGTTTCTAAGTTTCTTTTTTTTTTTTTAATTTAACAACCGCATCACCACATTTTAAGGTCACGCAGAAAGTCAATCCATAGAATCATCATCAGTTTGGTCACCTGCATCTACCGCATTATCATCTTTTCCATCATCTTCATCGTCATCGTTAGCAATATCAACGATTTGATAATGCTTATATCTACAAGCTTTCGAGCATTAACATACAGCTATCTGTTCAGGATAAACCTTGTTGAACACATGAACATCTTTTTTGGCACAACCAGCTTTACATGACCAGCACATCAGAATTACCAAACCATCTAACGCTGGTGGTTGGTCTAGCAAATTGATACTGATCATAGCGCTCTAAACAATCCAATCATAGTTGTTTGGCAACATACCAGTGTTGTGTTTAAGAGCAGATTTCCAAATCTTCGTCTGAAAGTTGGCTTGTTTGATGTGCTTTAACATTGCATCTTTTGCATTTCAAAACGTTCTGATCTTTATTTATCGATATTTTTAATTTCGTAGCCATATATAGAACACGAAAACCTCTCGAGTGTTTTGAAAACTCTTCGCCAACCTCTTCCAAGGTTTCACCAAGATGGAATAGACCTTCTTAAAACTCCACATAACGTGTCAGAAAGCCGAATGCTTTGCTTTTTTTCAATACCATACAAAACACTTACTGAATCACAACCTGTATTTGGCAGTTTTCTACAAAAAATCTCAGCAAGTTTGCACACATTGATTGCACATTTAATAATCTGCATTTGGAGGATGTATATGTCAGACTGTTGGTGACCTTCTGCTGTTGTTTTTTTTATTTGGTCGGGTTGTTGTCTCTTTGACACATTCCCCATTTCCATTCTCAATTTAATTTTATTACAATGTTAGAATTGATATGCAACTGTGAAAATAGTAAGCCAATACTTCCATAACAGTGTCAGAAGGTTTTTTTTTAACTATGCAGTCGTAACCTTTGTCAGCTGCATGTTTTTGCATTTTATTAAGAAACATTTTTTTATCGGCTGCTTCCTGTTTGATTATAAGCTAACGCCATTTTACGCTATTTCATTTCCAACATATATTTTGTGGCACATACTTCCATGTGATACAAATAAATCAATACATCCAAGTGTAAATCTATAGGATTCTTTACTCTTTAAAACAAAAGAATTCAACAAAAGCAACTTTGTTTCCCCCAACTAAAAAACATTTCTTTCATTCCCAAGAACACGATTGTGACTTATGATTTGCCCTCCCAAGGACCTGCCGTTCTAATTTCGATATGAATATTGTGCGATACTATTCAGTGACAAAATCAATGCGGGACCACTTTTTGAAACTAAAAGGATGGTTTTTGAAATTACAATTGCCAAATCGAAAAAAGTGCTTGGTATCATAGTAATTGTTTAAAAAACTACCATATCATCAAATATCCACATGCTTTCCTAAGGAATGAGCCTTTTCTAAAAGACCACTCAGGACAGGTTTTAATTTTTCATTACATGCAGAGGACCTAAATCAAACTGGAGAACCTATCGCATAACCAACTATCTTGTCTGGGCTATGACAAGCAATTTGATGATTTTTTTTTGTATCTCTAAGAAACCTTAGAGAGTAAAAAGTATTGCCAAACCCCACAACTGACTATTTGACGTTCGTTCAAAGCGTTGTTTGTCGATAAAATGACTTAACAATCGTAAGTCAATTACTTCATAGCTACAACACAAAATGTTATCAAGCACACCTTTATTGAGTTCAATAGAGTGCACCTTTTCTGAACGCAAACAAAATCACCGTAATTTGTATTTCTTTAATAAATATTTGTTCCGGACCATATGAGTATTTGGACCATACGCGTATGGTCATGACCATATGGGTATATACTCATGGTCCGACCGTACGCGTATGGTCGGGGTAATTTACACTCTGTTACAGTTTACTTTTAATACTTCTAAACTCTTCATATGGTATGACCGCTACTAAAAAAACCGCCAACTTATAGGTAATTTTATTATTATATTCTAATAAAAAGATAAGCTAAATAAAAATTAGAAGTTTCACCTAGTTAATTTTACTTACTTGTCATAACTATATAATCATGATAATACACACATTTTATACTTACGGTTATTACCGATGGTCATTACCGATGGTTAATATCGATTTGTTATTACGAGTGAATGACAATATTTCGACTTAAAGTAACATAGTTTATTTAATTGGTTTGTGAATATGATGCATTGAAGTCATCTTCCGATATTTGAGATCTAGAGCTTCTTTAAAAAACAACCACCATAGACATATCGGAATGGACCAAGACCTCGGTGTCACTGTTTGCAGAGCTACAAAAAGGCTAGCTTTTCACTCGCAAACAAAAGACTTGGAAATGCAAAAAAACTATGATACCGTATCGAAGTAAATGTAACCCAAGCCTACATGTAAGAATATAATTATCGATAAAAACTTATTATAAAATAAATATTTATTTTTTACGAAGTATTTACTATACTATATATAAAAATATTAATTTTCGCGAACCATTTAGGTCACGGAAATTCCAAAATATGGCATCAGTAAGGAGAGTTGTGCAAATAATGTGAATACACAGAACCCCCATCCAAATTATCTTTAGCTAAAAGTATTCATCATTTTCTATTTTATATGTACCAGCAACATTCCATTTTTCTATAATTTCGATTGAAATATTCCAAAATCTGAGTTAAAATCGATCGAATGCCCCAAATAAACATTGTCTGATTGGTTGAAGTACTGTGGCGTCAATGATTAGCATAATAAGCCTCGATGTAAAGAATAAGCCTCGATGTAAAGCACACGCTTCACATGAATAAAGAGAGTTTTACAAATAATGTGAATACACAGATCCTCCATCCTATTTATATTTTGCTGGAAATGTTGCAGTGTTCATCATTTCTTTTTTTTTTATAATTCCGATTTAAATATGTGGAACCCGCAATAAAAATAGATGGCCTCAATGATCTAATAGCAACGCAAAAAATTCCGTTACCCTGAGTTCTACGATGTTACATTAGCCTGGGATCCTGCCCAATCTAGCTGCGCGTCGTACGGTCAAGATTAGCCAGGATCCCAGTCTAAATTATGTTACATAAACCAACCAAATCACACATAGGGAGAACTTTGCGCTCAAATGTAATTCTTGGTGGAGTATACGGGTAACTTCGTTTGCGAAAATTTATACACACTTTATCATTAACATATTACCTGGCTTTTGCATATTCACGTTTTTTTATTCTGAACTGTAGTCGAATTCAATTCTATACATTTTTTTTTTACATGAAGCAATAGGAGTAAGAATATTTATTTAGCGCCAATTTAACCAGCATCACAACAAAATTATTTACCGGTATTTTTGTGAAATTTCAGTTCTATAGGTTATCAATTAGAGAAATGTTGGTAAGTATTACTTATTTATGTTAAGGTTCTACTGATGTGCTTCTCTAGACCTTTTTGACGGTCCGTTTTATCCCATTTATCTCAATACTATCTCCGATGACAGGAATGTCAACTCGACCTATTCGTGTCGAAAGTGAAAATCCAATCTATTTGATGAAATACTTTCTTCTTCA
Organism: Mytilus trossulus; assembly: GCF_036588685.1. Classification (NCBI taxonomy): domain Eukaryota; kingdom Metazoa; phylum Mollusca; class Bivalvia; order Mytilida; family Mytilidae; genus Mytilus; species Mytilus trossulus. Next base: position 38,046,556 of record NC_086379.1, on the reverse strand, counting down.
ACGGTTCATGCATTATTTTTGTATTATTTGATAACCAATCACATTCACGTTGCATGTTTGCATGAAAATGGTTATGTACATGTATTAGTGAATTGTAAGGGCGATGCAGCATGCGAGGTCAGTGCGCGATCACGTGACATTATTATTTGTAAACAAACATGCTCCCCGTGTAACACGTGTCTGAATTATCCTTTCAAAGTGTTTAATATGAATCTTTCAATCACTATTTTATGATATTTTTCTTTTTGTTTTTAGGTATGCATATCAGTAGTCCAAGTAAATTAGAAATAGTTCTGTGTGTTATTTTTTTTAATAGTCTATAGAATTAGAAGGTAAGTCTACATAAGTTATATTTACATGTAACTAAAGTCTAAAAAGATGACTCCACTTTCCCTCTATATTTAAAACCCGCTTACCAATTTAAACAGCATTTGCTCCCCTTGAAAGCTAATTTGCCCCTTCCCCGTCATTTCCCTTTAAATTTACTCAAAACTCATACTTACAGTCCATTTACATTAACGGCTGATTTGTGATTTTACCATCTTAACTGAAATTTTCATATTGAACACATTTGACCATTCAGTATGAGTTCCTATGTTTTTTGTCTTATATAAAGGAGGTTTTAGGTCATGTTTTCCTAAACACCTTTAGTTATTGCTATTTGTCTGTCTGGATTGTTAAAACCACAAAATCAGATAGTGATGAATATGCAAGTTTTCAACAATCCCGGAAATTACACTTTATTTAATTATCGCTATTTAGTCCAATCTGGGAAAAACAGTCATACACTGTATGTACAACTTTCTGTTTGGGTCATGTGACTGAAAATAAAGGTTTTTTACTAGAGAGCTGAGGGAGGAAAAACTTTAGAAAGCAATCATCAAGAAACTTTAATAGAGTATGATCCACTATTTTTCGAAATTGAAAATTGAAGTAAAAAATTATTTTGTTTAAAGTATTTACAATAAGTTAAAACGGGTCTCATTAAAAAGTATTGTGCATGGTGAATTGTTTCAACGGCCCCCAGATCGCTTCAACTGGATGAAAAAGTTGTGTAATTTTATAATTTATCCGGTATGGAATAAAGAGCGATTAGGTGTATTGACATCCAAGAAAAAATATAGGAAGTAAGATACAAAATGTACATGTAACTCCCCTTTAGGTTTTGATAAATATTGGATATGACATTAAGAAGTTATAAAACTTTATTCTTTGAATATGTTTCTAGCGTAACATGCACGCTTAGTACTGCTTTTTATATGTCCGTCAAAGACAGGATGTATTATGGTATACAAATGTCAGTTGTCTGTCCAGCGTAAACATGTGGCACCGTAACTTGAGAACGACTTATCCAAATTTCATGAAACTTAATACATTTGTATAGTTGTTTCTTATGATAGTCACATGATCTGTATACTTTTTGGTGAAAATAAGATTAAAACTTTTTGAGTTACGGCACATTGTAACTTAAACAGGGGGGTGTTTTTTTCACATGTCACATCCTATCTCAAAAACAATTCTTGATTATGGCTTAAAACTTTAAACACTTCTTAGTTACATTAATCTTAATATCTGTATACTTTTTGGTGATGATTCAAAATTTCATATTTGAGTTATTGAGTATTTATCATGTTTTTTCCAAGTCCGGATCCATAATTAGTTTCAAAAACCGGAAGTGTGCCATTTGGCCACAGACCACAATTAATTTCTCTATCATTTCTTTAGAACATTTTGTATCATTAAAAAAATTGCACCATGCACTTTTGTCAAATTTTTTGTGTGTCTTATGTATAGCACTAGTCCAAAAATATATCCAAAATTCAGAAAGATTGAAGCAATCACTTTTACAAATTTAGCCAATATACATCCATACCCCTATGGACAAGTCAAGAGATGTTCCGAAAACTGTAAATATGACCTTTTTGCACTTGGCCTAATCACTCATTCCATATCAAAATGAGTTTAAATACAACATCCAAAAAATTATTTTACCTCTCATCTTTCATTTCCACCCAATAAAATCTAAGAAATGAATGGGGAAGGGAAAGAACAAAAATTAAGGAAAAATACACTCTAATTAAAAGGAACTACATTCGTGAACAACGAAAAGCAGGGTCATTAATTGTGGTCTTGGGCCATTTGCAATGTTTTTGAAGCACCTGCTGTGCAAATTTCTTGGATTTTAACCTATTTGGAATACCTTTTGACATTAATAAAATGTTTTACTGGCTTTCTATGCAAGAGGAAGCAAGAGAGAAAAATATTATGTCATTCAAAACCAGGGTCGGTTGATAATTTTTATTTTTTATTTATTTTTTTTTGAAAGATCCAATAAAAAAGTTAGGGTCGGTCAGGTTACCTGAAACACGGATCTTTTTTTTTCTCGGCCCATGGAGAGTTGTTCAAATAATGTCAATACACAGAACCCCCATCCTATTACGGTTATTTTTGAAAAACAAATAGTGTGATTTGTCAAATTCAGCTGATTTTTTAATCGTCTTGAAAACAGTGTACATTTTATGAGGGGGGATAATCCTGAGCTTAAAAACATCCGATCCCGGAGTCCCAATAAAGGTCCTATCCCCCCTCTTTTATGGTCATGTCTAAGAATTACTGTTTAATTTTCATTTGGCAAGAATACTTCAATAAGATACCCCCATTTCTACCCTCATACATGTATATGGACAGATCATATGTTATATCCTATGTCATTTGAAATTGCGACGCCAGAATGCATTCCCCCCCTCCCCCTTCTTCATAACCACCATCTTGACCATCTTAAATGAAAAAGTTGAGACGTAAAACTATGCTTGAAACACGCGTGTCACTCAAAGACTTTAAAGTAGTCTCCCTGATCAATTACTTACATCAAAGTCAAAGGATAATTCAAGTTTTAAATCAGAGATTTTTCTTGCCCTTTAACATTTATTGTCACAACAACAGCTTTCTTTTCTAAACTATCTTTACATGGAGAGGAGACGTCAAAAGAGTTCTTCAAACACGTGAGTCGAAAAGTGGTAAATAACTCCTGTATGTGACATTTAGTGGAAGCCATTCAACCATATCATTTTGTCAAACAATTCAATCAACACCTTTATTAATTAGTCCTTTGTTGTCGATAGCTGTAAATTGCAATCAGCTGATAATTGATTTTCTGTCAAAATCTTAATGAGGTCCAGGTGAATTCCGAGTATTGTCGTCGGAGAAACTCGAAAAAAGTAAATAAACAAGAAGGAGGAAAATAAATCTTTCTATATATTTCTTTCGCCAAATTCTTTAGCAAATAACGAATTTTTATCGCCACAAGTATTATTTTTTCGCAAATTGGGAAAATGGCGACCGCCAGCGGAAACCCTGTGTGAGAACACCCTATCAAGCTTGTGCTCGTGTTGTATTAAAACATTTTTAGTATGCTGAAAAATACCAACATTAGAAAAATAAACAAATAATCGATATTGTAAAATTTCATTGGTTGAAGAGCCAATGATTTACATACATGTATATACATAAATATATCAAGCATAACATACAACTGATTTAATTTACACCACAACTGTTGGAAAAAACCTTTATGTCTATCATGTATATAACTTATCTCATTCTAGTCCATTCAACTGACAGAATCAGTGTAAAATTTCATGAATTCTTTAATATCATGTACATGTATAATCATGGACTATTCTTTTATATAGCAATATCTGTTAGCCATTTAGAGGTCTTTTGCATTTAAAGTTCAGTTTAAGTGGTCTTATTTTGGGAAAACGAAGTCAATTTCCAGATCATAGTTTACATTTTCTTTATATTTTGCTGTGTCAAAATAACCTCAATATCAAGGACAAAATATAGACCCAAAAACCGTTTATCACATTCTACACATGAGATTTTAGCAGGAAAGACTGTGATTGGAGTATTTAACCATTGCAACTTTTTAATTTGATCTCCTCCACTAATTGAAGTAGAATATTTAATGAAGGTGTGTCCACAATTTAGAATATGTTTATATATGTATAGAAATGATGTTGAACCTGTTTTATAAATTGAAAAGGTTACATTTTCCCCCTTATTTCAAAATCTAAGCTTGAACCTCTGCGGTCTTACAAAGTTGCCCCCTGCCGGGAATCTGGTTGTAACATGTACAACAATCAAAGATCAACCCACACTAAACAGAATGTAATTGAAAGACATCTAGAGATTGATATCAGAGGCAGATTTAGGGGGGGGCTGCTTTTTGAGAAAAAAATTGGTTGCTTATATAGGGAATCATTGAATCATGACTTGAGCGAGCCCCCTCTTAGGTCAGTCAGTGGGCCCCCACTAAATAAATTTCTGGATATACAGTATCTAACAGAAGATGAAAAAGGGAACAATATGGTGAATTTTAGATATTTATATTATTTCATGTACATGCATTTGAAATATATCAGATATATTGTTTGATTTTTTTTAGTTCTAAGTTCCAAGGTGACCTAGCTTCCATTTTAGAAATCGGATTTAAATGCTAGTCTATCAGAGGGATTTTTCCTTTCAATTGGTTGTAGATATTGAATCTTATTTTACCATGAAGTCAGATTTGAAAATGACTTTTGGAATGAAGATGTTGTAAAGACTGAATGTCAGTTTTAGTCTTATATACAAACATGTATGTACTTTATAATTTTAGTCTTGCATGTATATAATTATGTGTAAAATACATATATCACTGATTCAGTGGCAATGGTAAATAGACACTGACAAGTCTTAGATCTATAATATTTTATAGTTTTGAATGTTTTGTCCATTGACTAAAACTAGGTGGAGGTTTGTGTGTTCTTATTTCCAACAGAGGTACACTCAACATATTTCAATATGTGCATTAAGCAAATTGATAGTTGCTAGATACGGAATGATTATACAACAAGAAAGTTTTAACCTGTGTATATATATACTTAAAATATGTTAAAAAAAATCATGTCTTTTTCAGGACTTCCGAATCCAACCATGTAGTATGGAATGTCGTTGAGATATGGTTTTGGTAAATGGATGTTAATGAAGGACCTGTAGTACAAAGTATATCACTGGATTTAGCTCTTTGTCTAAGTGTATTATTAAAGTACTTTGCTTTGAGCTCAGTTCATTGTTATGCAATTCATTCTTTGTGAAATAAAGATTTGACAGAAAACTCTCATGTACAAGGATTTGTCAAAGTAGTACCACCTCTATTTACAATGTAAGTATTGGGGAGATAAAAGCATTCTATTTTGATTTGAACCAAACATATTATAAAAAAAAATAAAAAATTTACCCGAGAATGCTACTCCCACTACTAGCAATATGATGCTAGGTTGTTTTAATACATCTGTAGACTGTACTGCCTACTTATGACTCGGTCCTGAGTGTAAATGGTCCTTCAACTATGTGGGGAAAAAATTATAAGGCCTATCTAGGCTTATCAATTTTGAAACTATATTTCATTGTACATATTTGAAATTTTTATACAACCACAGAGATTTTTGCAGTTGAAATACATGTAGGTATCCTGTCGTCGTCTTCCCAAGACGGATGGTTTCCAGATAATAATTTCAGTATAAGTAAAAAGGAAGCCAATAAATTATAACATAATATTTATAATCATAAAAGGAAGCTTGGGATTGTTTTGGGGCGGTTATATATATATAGTCCCTAAGGTTTATGAATAAGGGTTCCAAAGGTGCCCAAAACAAGCATTAATTTGTGTCAGTACAAAAAGTTGTGTATAAGTATTTCAATTGTTCTGAAACTGTACCATAATATTTAATACCATAAGTAGAAGTTTGGGGTCTATTTTGTCGGCTATGGGGCAAACAGTCAAGGAATTGAGGGCCAAAAACAAACATTTTTGTAGATTCAAGACAATAAATTGGAGTTATCTTTCTTTGTCCAGAATGGTTGTTGAATTAATATTACCTAAAACCATTGCTTTATGAAATCTTCTTTGAAAATTGGAGTTATCTTTCTCTGTCCAGAATAGTAGTTGAATCGACTTAAAATAATGCTATATATACAATATACAATGCAAAATTCACTTTACTACCAACTGATAAATTTAAGCAGTCTTTAATAGCCATTCAGTGATTACAAGCACTTTGATTATCATTCTAGGGTTATCCCCTTTCACAAATGGAAAAATTTCTCAAGTTTGTCTCAACTAAATTTAGTGAAATGTGTATACAATGCTTATTACCGGTACCTCTAAACTTGGTTTAAGTTCAATTTTTAGCAGCTTCACTTTTACAGTTCTTGATTTATGTACCTTTATAACGTTATATGCTAGCGGAGGCATCATCACCATGACTGTATGACATTTACACTTTAATACTTTATGATGTATTAAAATGAGTAGTTGAATAATTACTGTTGCAAACTCCATTAAAAATTTGATTTGACATCATTTTTATACAACCGCAAAAATTGAAAACTTTTTGGTTGTACATTGGTATCACGTTGGCATCATCGACTTCATCCAAAGACATTCGGTTTTCGCACTCTAACTTCAGTAAAAGTGAAATGGAAATATATGAAATTTAGACACAAGATTTATGACCATGAAAGGAAGGGTAGGATTGATTTGGGGTATTTTGGTCTCAACAGTTTAGGAATAAGGGGCCAAATTAGCATTGTTCTTGGTTTTTGCTCTATAACTTAAGTATTGGTAAACAGAAATCTATGATATTTTAACATAAAGTCTATGGCCACATAAGGAGGGTTGGGATATATTGGTAATTTTAGTTCCAACAGTGAAGGATTTAGGGGCCAAAAACAGGCCCCAAAAAAGCATTATTCTTGGTTTTTGAACAATAACTTTAGTATAAGTTAATAGAAATATATAAAGGTTTTTGACCACAAAAGGTAGGTATGGATTAATTTTGGAGTTTTGGTCCCAAAGAATAAGGGGCCAAAATTAAACTTTGTTTGATTTCATCAAAAAAATGAATTACGGTATTGTGCTTCTTTGATATGCCAAATCTAACCATGTCCAAATTCTTAATTTTAGGTCCTGTTTTCTAATTGGTCTACATTAAAGTCCAAACCAAAATTAAAATAAGCTTGATTTTAATAAAAATTGAATTCTTGGGGTTCTTTGATATGGTGAGTCTTAACATGTACTTAGATTTTTTATTATGGGCCCAGTTTTCAAGTTGGTCCAAATCGGGGTCAAAAATTATTATACTAAGTATTGTGCAATAGCAAGAAATTTTCAATTGTGCAGTATTCTGCAATAGCAAGAAATCTTCAATTGCACAGTATTGTTCAATAGCAAGAAATGTTCAATTGCACAATATTGCACAATAGCAAGAAATCTCCAATTGCACAGTATTGTGCAATAGCAAGAAATTTTTAATTGCACAATAGCAAGAAATATTCAATTGCACAGGATTGTCCCTTTTTCAAATTGGTCTACATTAAGATCCAAAGGGTCAAAAATTGAACTTTGTTTCATTTCAACAAAAATTGAATTCTTAGGATTCAAACGCATTGATCTCAGGAATTTCTTCACTGTCGTTCCCTCAATAACTGCATTAAACAGTTTCTAATCATTATTCATTCCAAACCATTTTATTATACCAATGTCTCGCACACAACATATTATAGTATACTGTTGTCTATCAGTCCATCATCCACACTTCAGACAATAACTAGAAAACACTTCCCCCCTACTTTCAAGAAAATTTGTTGAAATGTTTATATCTATTGACATAAGCTCCACATCGATTTTAGAATTTTAGAATTTTCATTTCCATGTTATGAAGAGAGATTTTATCCTTAAAAAAAGAGAGAATTTTCGAATTTTCAGCAATAACACAAAAATGCATCCATCACCTTTAATTAAACTTTGGTGAATTGTTTACACTATTGACCTAAGGTCCCTTTTGATTGTAATAAATTTCAGATTATACATTTCTGTGTTATGAATTGTTATATATGCTAAAAAAAAGAAGGGATTTTATAGTTTTTGGACACCTATAAGTGCAGGAGTTTCTGGCTACATTGAAAACCCATTGGAGGCCTTCAGCTGTTGTCTACTCTATGGTTGGGTTGTTGTCACTTTGACACTTTCCTTATTTCCCATCTCAATTATTCACATAAACACTTCCACATCATTTTATAAAACTTGGGTGAATTGTCTATGTCTGTTGACTTCAGCTACATTCCAAAATTTAAAACAAGATTAACAACTACAGGTCCCCAAATAGCCTTCAACAATGACAAAAGCTCATACAGCACAGTCAGCTATAAAAGACCTTAAAATGACAAATATAAAACAAATGAAATGAGAAAACAAATAGACTAATAATTGTACAAAACAAAATAGTTCAACCTTTAAGCAAGCTTAAAAGGAATCATGACATATCATGCGCTTACAGTGCAGCTATTTATTAACAAACTCCATATTCAAACACTCAAACAACTAATTCACAGAGAGGGGTGGAAGTTGAAGCCCCCCTTTTTTTTTTATCAGTCAATGCATTTGAATGAAGACATGTACACATCAACTAAATTTGTTAATACACATTTCCAGTCTAGCTTTCAATACATTTGTAACGACCTTTTACCCCACTGACAATTTGCGTCTGTGTCCATACTTGTTGTATTATAAAAATAGTACATTGTCATGTTAGAGGATCTGGATGGGGGGGTCTGTTATTCTGTAAACATTTAATTTTCACCCCATTTTTCTCTAATCTTTAAAAAATTAACCCCTTTTTTCTCTAATCTTCCAAAAATTAACCCTTTTATTCTCTAATCTTCTATTTTTTGGCTCATTATTCTCTAATCTTCATTTTTTAAGGGCATTATTCTTTAATCATTTAACCCCATCCAAACCCTCATGTTAGCATCATTTTTTTAGATACTGTTTTTGTATTATTGAAACTTTTATAATGTTATTTAACAAAAAATATACCTATATGGTCCAAATACTCATATGGTCCGGCCCGTTGATAACCAAACGAGTATTATACTCATATGGTCCGACCATAAGCGTACGGTCGGACCATACGCGTACGGTCGGACCATATGAGTATACGCATATGGTCATGACCATACGCGTATGGTCCAAATACTCATATGGTCCGGAACATATTTCGTTACACATTCACTTTATAAAATAATTTGTCTCACAAAAACATCATAAACCGACAATTAAATGTTTGTTTTCAGTTGCAAAATGATAATGCTTATGTGGGAATACATTGTACATGTTGTATACTGAATCAAAGACGGTAATTTGATGATTTCCGGTATTTCACGAGTATTGGCACGTACATATATTTTATTAAATAATTCATATTTTAGACGATATATAAATACTACAAATGATTTAAACATTGCATAATGATTAATTCTCAAGTTTAATTAGCTAAAACGGGTAATTGTATAACGAATTTCTTTATGAAAGGTGAAAATAGGCCTTAATTTGAACCCTAAAAATCGGATTGTTGGTAATGTAAAAAACATTTCATTTTAAACAAAAAATCTTCCGAGTTACATTTAATATGATAAGTTTTGTATCTCTTTAGTTGTTTAAACCTATACTTTATTTTTTTTTAATCGCTTTATATTAAAAAATTTAATTAAAAATTGCTTAGTCGTGATTGCTAAATGAGGGGACCATTGGGAGGGACGTTTTTAATCCTTTTTTGGACACTTTGTTTTTAGTCTAACACCTTGTATTTTATCAATTAGATAATGAAGTTGAATTCTATCAAAAAAAATCGCGGTACCCTGGGGTGTAACACAAACTCCTTAACTAGCGCGCTTTTGAGAACTAGCTGATGGACTATGTGTAATTTAAAGTTTTTTTAGTTCGGCGCGACATGGGAACCACCCTTTTTTACAAAGAAAACTTACTAACTTTAAAATAAAGTTTGGAATCATCACCAAGAAGTATATATACAGATCTTTGAATTAATATAATAAAGAAGTGAGTGAAAAAAAGTTATAAAATAAAAGCGAAGCATATAATGTATTACAGAAATCAAGTTCCTTTTAATAATGACTCTTGAATTGCTCACCAACAGTCATCCAAATAGTTGATTTTTTTGTATTGTTGGGGAATTAGTATTTATAATTGATATAAGCAAGTTATATGATAAAGAAGGTTATTTGTTGTTCAATAGAACGTTATTTTTTTTTTAATGATGAGGTTATCTCTCACATAGCTATAGTGGGTCTCATTGGGGTCTAAGCGTGATGCGGGATTGACGATTTTTTTGTAAACGTGACACGTGAAAGTCAATTATTGTGCAATGGAAACGGGAAATGATGTCTTGCGGGACACGGGAAATTACAAAAAAAAAATGAGTATTGCTTACACATATAATATAAGCGGGATACGGGAATATGACAAGACAGTAAGCGGGATCAGGGATCAGAACCTCCCAATGAGACCCCCTTCACGTAATCCTGCCTTGATCTGCCTTTCTCTTTTAGGGGACGACCATTTGATATTCTGGGGGTGGGGGAGGAGGATTTTTTTTTTTTTTATCGATTATTTATTTTTCTTAACTAAGAGGACAGATTAATTATTTTCTGCACTGTTGAAGCAGGATTTTTCATTTTTATTAAAGCAAGAGACTGATTATTCATTTTCACAACTGTATTTATGATATTCGAAAACATCCAATTTTTAAATTATTTGTTTATTATAAATAATACATGTATAGTCAAGTCATTATGTACCATTTAATCAGAGTTAATCATTGGCCTCTGCAGAAATGAATCTTTCATATTCACAACTGCATATATATACATGTATCATACATACATAGTATTAAAGTTGTGTTGGAACTAGCTTTTTTGTAAAGTATTTGCTAAGATATTTCGCCGAGCGGAGCAAGTTTTGTTTAGAGGGTTTTGGAGCCACTGAAGGCCCAGGAAGCTACAGAACAAATGATGCAAAATCATGCTTTCTGGGTGTTCCGAAGACCCTTTCATAATTTGAAAATGCAAGTTTTGTTTTAATAATTTTTTACTATATTTTGGTCTCAAAGCAAGATGTATAAATTCAGTGGAAGACTTTCTAGGGACAACATAAAAAGATCAATGTGCATGATTAAACTAATTGGAATTCAAATAGTTAAGTCTGTGGCTGCTGTGGTTTTTTTTTAACTCATGCATGATCAAGTTCATAACAAAATTACTAGATTACAAAATGAATGCCACAGCAAACAAAAGGGCAATCAATGAACAAAAGACAAATGAATAAGAAACATTGATCCTGAAAAATCAGGACTACAATGTATGTCTGAGGGATGAGGGAAAACAGAACTTGCTTGACACAATTTGATATGGAGACAAGCGTTCATTTTTTTACATAAATAAGGCCGTTAGTTTTCTCTTTTTGATTGTTTTACATTGTCTTATCGGGGCCTTTTATAGCTGACTATGCGGTATGGGCTTTGCTCATTGTTGAAGGCCGTACGGTGACCTATAGTTGTTAATGTTTGTGCCATTTTGGTCTTTTGTGGATAGTTGTCTCATTGTCAATCATACCACATCTTCTTTTTTATATTTGGTTTTGAAATTTCCTACATGAGGCATTTGTCTCAATGTAGTTACGGCCCTGTTAAAATAAAAGTGATAAAATACTGTTATTGTTAAAAAAAAATGATTATTTTTGGGGAAAAAAGATGAATTTATGAAGAATCTGGTGCCATCTCATAATTTCGATTAGACCTGCTGAGACTCAGAGTTATTAATTTTCAATACATTGCAAGTCAGGTAATTTATTTTCAAACTACCACAGAACAAACCATTTATTTTTGTGATTATCAAGCCCCCCCCCCCCCCCCCCCCTCCCAGAATATCATATGGTCGTCCCCTTACTCAACTTGGGCTGACTCCTGTCATGCCTGTTGTTTTTTTTTTTTCACCCCCTCCTAAACAATAAAAGGTAGCTCCCTTATACTATCACATGCATTTTTGAACAGTAATGTGGCTTATCCATACTTATACTGTTCTGCGATCTTTTGTGCAGATCAGAGCAGATAGGCCGGTGCTCCATAAAGTGGAGGAAAGATGATAGAAAGACGGTGCTACGATTATGACGTCACTTTTTACACCTTTCCGGCGTAAACAAAGCTGAAACGTGATTCCGGTCAAATGCTTTATGAAATATGTTGCCTTCGTTGGTAACTGTTTCAAAAAGTAGGTATATTATCTGCAACACTAAAAAGGTTTATTCAATTTTCATAGATACGGCAAATTAATTTAGTAAGGAGGTGTTGGAGGAGGTTTATACGGATTGACACTTTATTTTCATCTGTTGCTATGCATGTTTTCCCGCGGATTTTGTACTAACTGTCGACTGATGTTTTTTTGTTTGTTACAGATCTTATTTTTTTATCCTGTCGTGCAAAGTAATTTAATATCTTCCGTTTTTAAAACTATACCAATTAAGTCATTTATTTTCAGTTCTTGCCAGGCCAAGTCATAAATTTATGGATATCAAAATCTGTGTACCCTCCCTCTCCCTTTAAACTAAGAAAATCCAAGGATTTGTATAGTCATGATAGTATTAGTAGTCTAATATAACTATACAAATCCTTGTAAAAAAATCAAATGGTCTTCCCTGGCCTAAGCGAAAGAACTGTGATTCCATTTTGATATGCCATTATCATTGAAAGTTATATAATATAAAATAAGTCAATAGCCGTGAATAGGGTTTAGTAATTTGAAAAAAGGGGGAGGGGCACTCACTATATATAGAATAGAAATGTCATTGAATAGAAGTTCCGTTCACAATAGTCAATGTACAAGTTCCAAGAGGGTGAAGTAGAGATGTGTTCTGTATATAATATCATTTCCCTGAAATAATCCAGTATTTGTTTATCAATTATCTTCGAAGTCTATTTTTTTTTTTGACTCCATACCCATTGGTTATTTGGTGAAAAGTTTACAGGGAAACTTAAAATAGTTCAAGCTTATGTTTTAAACGGAACTTCTGTATGTAACAACAGGTCAAGTTGCAGTAAATGGGCTATGTCACAGATTTCATTTAAGAATTAAATGCTTATTTAAGTTTTTGTAACTTCATTGGGGTGTAAAAGTGTTGTCAGACCGAAGTACATTTTGTAATGTGTGCACAGTCAACGCTTTTACAACCCTATGAAGTTACAAAAAGAAGCATGCATTCAATACTTCTAATTACATTTTTTAGCTAGCATCATGAAAACCCAATTTTATCAACTTTTTATTTAATTCAGGCCAAAATAAATAATAGGTTTGTTTGCCCAAACGCTACCTACCCAGAAAAAAGCTGCCTACTCAAATTCTTTTATTGTCCTAATTTGAAGAAGTTTTTTTTTAATCAAATAGGCATGAAGACTAATAGACATCTGATACTACAATTTCTTTAAAAAAAAGAAAAAAAAGAAAATGCCTACCTACCTACCCACTGTCTCAACCTTGGGTAGGGTTTGGGCAAATCAAAATATTTTTAAGTGTGGCCTCACCTGTGCACTTTATTGTGGAACCTCGTGTTAGCATGAATGATAAGTTTTATTGAGTAATGCAATTGCTTAAGGAATAACACGTGATGTGCAATTAGCCAATCGTGAAAATGTATTATAATGAAACATGATACATCTAATGTAATTATTCTGTTTTAATGATGCAAAATAAAGATAGTGTCACCGACTTTGGTTTAACGGTATACATCATTCAAACTTGGGTTCTTTGTGAAAAAGCTAGTCTAAAGAAGGTTGAAATAATCATAATACCTCTTTGTTGCAGGCCCTAAAATTTTTTGACATTTTCACTACCAACTTCATACCCATAGCCAGGGGGGGGGGTTCGGGGGGTTCGGACGAACCCCCCCCCCCCCCCCCCCCCCCCTTGAAAACAAATAAGCACTGTTAAAGTCAATGTTCTGTTCGAATTGTGACTGTTAAAGTCGAGTTTGTGAGTCCAACGAATCCCCCTTTGGAAATTCCTGGCTACGGGCCTGAACTTGGTAACAAATTGATTATTCAACAAAAAATGATGTCGGTGACCATATGATTATTTTTTATCAATAAAACAGAAATTTATGTGTCAACAACACATAGTTTTTTTAAGAAAAATCTATGAAATGATAAATAAGGTAACACTGGTAAATGCATTATTTTTGGATTTTCAGTTGAAGTTCATCTTGCCAAAGTTGTATGCAAAATTTTAGCAAAATCTGTGACATAGCCCTGGTTAACTGTTCCTTGACCTTAGATATACACTAAACCTTGATTTGTAAAAGTTCAATGATAAAAGCTTGCAAAAATATCATAACGAAACAGAGTGAAAGTGGCATGGCATGCATGCATTATGCATAGAGTACATGTATACGTAAACTATTTTTCAAAATGAATATTTATAATATAAACAAATTGGCTACCCAACTTCTTTTGCTGGAAAGCATGAAATAAACACATGTATAATTCTTAGCTTACATTTGAAAATGGTACTCATTCATTATCTGATCAAATTAGATTTTTTACTTTCAGAATGGTTTGCTGCTATGTTTTACTTTTGCTTTGCTTCACTGTAACAGTTAGTTCCAAAGGGAAAAAAGGTAATTATTCAATGAAATCACAAAATTATGCAATGCAAAATTAAGTAACTTTATGGCTCATAACACTCATAGATAATTTAAAAAAAATTAAAGTCATTTTTTGTAAGGATAGATTTAATCAGTGATTATGATATTCAAGTTAGGCCACCCATAACAAATTCTTTGTTTTATGTTGCTAACCTTTATACCTTGTAGGGTAAGTAGGTAGGTATGGATTATTTTTTCACAAACAATTAGCATATTAAGAAAAAAATGTTATTAGTAGGAAAAGATCTCTAAAACATAATTTCTGATGATTTGGGTCATAATTTTTTTCTGGTAAGCTGCTTTTTAGGTCACTAGGGTAGCCTACTAGGTATACAGCATCAATTTATTTAAATATAATTTTTGGCCATATAAAATAACTTGCAGGACACTTGAAAACTTAAATTTCTGGAATAATATTTTCCTCCTTAACCCTTTCCTCCATTGAAATATTTTTTTTGCATACTTGATTCGCATAGGATTTTTTTAATAAAATACTGAACATATACTTCAAAGTATTAAGGCATTGCGAAAAACAACTATTTCATCAAATAAATTTAAGTCGGATATTCCTATGATATTCCTTTTCATATTGGATACAAATTTTATTAGGTCTACGGCAGACACTTTGTAGTCAAAGTGTTTCAACTGAGGTACTACACAGGCGTCAAAAGGCGTCATTATGGAGTAAGGGGGGTGGCGTCAAAAGGTGTCATTATGGAGAAAAGGGTTAAGTAACTACATGGTATATATGAATACTGATTGTAAAGAGATTACAGATAGGGTTGATATTAGTTGCTATGCATTGCACAGTTTAAGTCTCTTGAATGTTAGTAAAAATTACACATATCTCAGTCTAGATTTTTGCATTATGACATTAGGAAATTTTTACTTTTTCTTTGTTTTTAGTAAAAACCTATACTTATACTTACAAAATTAGATGCTATTATAGCATCTAATTTTGGAAGTATAATCTTTTCAATCTTCATTAAATAATATGAATCAATAATTACAGATGACACTAAAGAAACGACAGAATTTCTTGTCAATCATATGACAGATGCTTTGTTTGTCCTCAGACCTCCGGATAGGGAAAAGTTTATGAGAAAATGCACTGTAGGTCAAAAAGTGTGTAAGGAAAAGGATATAGGTGATAAGGCAGATATTAAATGGGTCACTGGTATTAGTGAAGAAGCAAAGGTGAGTACAGATATATATACAAATTAATACTTATTAAATAAAATCAAAATGTATATTTTCATTTATCCCTTTAACTCTATTTATTAGGCCATGGAAAATTAATTGTTGGTTTCCCCATACATGGAAAAATTTTAAGACCTGGCAGGCAGGCTATTTTACCTTTTTTTTCTTTTTTTTTTGTAACCATGTGTTATTTTATATCTATAATTTTGTTTGTATAGCAGAACTATAATCTTGCCTATTTCCAACACTTTTAGTTGTCTCTGCAAAAAAAAACAATCCAGCCGTTAAAAAACGACCGGTCGGGTTAGGGGCAACGATCAATTATTTTTCCATGGCCTTAGCTAGTAAACTAATTTTGATCTGAAACTATCATTTTGAACTGCTTTTAAAAGACTGAACAATACAATGTGGTGTTCAGTGTGAGCCATTAATTAAGCTCTGTGTTGAAGGCTGTACTATCATCTTAATTGTTTACTGTCTACAGATTTTGACTTGTAACAAGAGTTGTCTCATTAGCACTCCAACCACATCTTCTTACTTCTATTGAGAAATTTTCAGTCTTGTCCAATGCAGTAAATTCAGTACTGCACAGACCATTTGCTAAGTGCAGTAAATCAAGAACCCCCCAGTAACACACACACACACAGATTGAAAAATCAGTGCTAATCACACTGTCTGTTGGCTGCTTTTTATCATTAGCTAAAGACCCTTCTGAGAGTAATGTCACTTATATAAATAGACATAGGGGAAGTTGAAGCTGCACAATTGATTAAAACACCCTGACTACCAGAATATTATTTTATCTTAACAATGTGTTAATTATTATATTAATATTTTCTAATTGTAGGCCAACTTCTGGTCGTCTTACAAATGTTTTATGCACAGAAAAGAAGTTATGTGTCCAAGTAAGCATTATATGTGATATTTATATACTTTATTTAGTTATTAATTTGTACTTGCAGACATAATGTTCAGATTAGAACAAAAACATTTTTTTATTGGTTTTTATTGGTCTCAAATTAAGTTTGGTATTATAATCCCAAACTAGCCTTTATTGAATGTTCCTAGTCTAGGGCAAAGAACATTAATTTTGTGGTTTACTATAATCTATAAAATCATGAAAACTGGTACATATCAAATGAATACCAATTATAAATACGAAGTAGTGCATCAAACAAATAAATGCAGAAAACTTAACATTAAAATAATAATGAATTTGTTTACCTATTTTGAACATTGTGTTTGATTAGTTTGTTTGTCAAATTTAAGAAAGGTCCAAACATTTTTGATGATACCTGGTAACCCATATAACATGTATAAAACCATAAAATTTTCTAAAGGGAATGTAAATGTATGCATGTTGAGTTTGTTGACTATGATCTTTAAATAGATTTTTTTTTCAACAATCTTGCAGTTAATGGTGGTTGGACAACATGGACTGGATGGGGAGAATGTCAGGCTAAGTGTGGTGATTTATCAGAAGTCAAAAGAAGAAGGACCTGTATGAATCCAGTACCCATGAATAATGGCTTGCAATGTTTTGGTGTAAATTCAGAACGAAAGTTATGCGAAGGAAAATGTACTGGACCAGGTGTGGTATTAAGTACTTGATAAATTTGAATTTGAATTTGAATTTGAATTTGAATTTATATAAATAACGCAAATAGATAGCACAAATTAGCACACAAATAGTACATAGATGTGGTATATCATTGCCAATTTGAGACAACTATGTACCACACCCTTAGCCAGTGGAGATTCAAAAGGATTGTATGAACCCCTCCTTGAAAACAAATAAGCACTGTTAAAGTTGACTTTCTGTTAGAATTGTAACTGTCAAAGTTGATTATGATTGTATCGAACCCTAAAAGACCACTGAGGTAAAAAAAAAATCTTCAGAATCTTTTTAAAAATAAGCCATATTTATAACAGACTTCATTTGGCTAATTTTCAAAAAGGTTTGAAGAATTTAAGAAACATTTTAATTAATTGAGAACACATTAGTATCAGCAAAACAGATTTTTTACAGTTATAATACAAGTGTTTACATTATTGGAGGTATAATGTTTTACCTCTGTTTGTTCATCCATCCTATGATAAGGTACAAAAAATCAACTAAAATAATCGTTTTGTTTTGGTCCCAGTTGACTTTTAAAATATTTATATCATTGAAAAAGCTCCAAATTATCTCCCTTTGGTGCAAAAATGCTATTTTTTTGCATTCAAATTGATATATCTTATTTAACTCATCTGTGACCTATATATTTTTTTTTTAAATATAAAGCTGTAATTCAACTAAACAATTGTAAAATTATGACTTAAAACGATTTTTTAATTTAGTTCTTTTTTGGTTTTGATTTGTATTTCTCCTATTAGTTCAAAAGAAAAAAATTACCTCTGAACAACAAAAACACATGCTTCTTTCGAAAGCAGATTGTAAACTTAAAAATACGGTGACCCCATTTTAATTTTTTTTTCTTCTACTAAGCATATGTTGTGTATATGTCAGATATAAAAAAAATAAAGAAATTCTATATTTTAAAATACCACGGATTTTTACCATCCAACCCCCTTAACAATGTACAAATTTAATGAAAGCTATTAGTAAACCAAACTTAACATTTCAGCTAAGAGGGAAGAAGGTGAACTAGAGTCACTTGACTTCATAGAAAAGATTCAAGATATTTACCCAACGTTGAATGAAACATGTCTTCGTCATCACTGTACCTACGAATCACTGAAGATGATAGAGAAAACTGATATAAAGGTAGGAAACTAGGAATATAATACTTTTTTGACCCCCCAGAAAAAATACTTTATATATGTTTTCATTTCTTCGTTTTTTCATACTAATTAAATTGTAGAAAAAAATCAAAATGTTGTGCAGTAATTAGTATATCAAAAATGAGAATAACATCATGATATAAAATTAAACATGGTTTGTCAAGCTTAACAACATGCTCACAAGTCCAGGATTGTAAAAATGCTTTTAATGCCCTTAAAAATCAAAACTATACAGGCCATTTTCATGTAACCATCTTTTGACTATATAAATTTTCAACAGGCTACCTACTTTGTGGTAGCTAATACATCCTGGTATACTGTCAAGTACATGTAAGAGCAACCAAAAGAAGTTAAATTATTATGAATTTGGTGCAATTTTGGAGGAAAGTTTTCAGTTTGCCGATGATTTTTATTGTGTTTTAAAAAAACGTAACAGGTAATTAATTTTTATTATTTCAGGATAAATTTTGGGAAAGTTTACAGTGCTATAAATACCAGAGAGCATGTCCAGGTTAGTAATAATGGGGACTAAATAGTACTTGATTAGCGTTAAGAATTAATTGTACCACAGAATACAATTTATTCCCAAATCTTGGTAAATATATATTTCACAGAAGAATTTCTGATATTTTATTGAATATTATCCACAGTTCTTAACTACAATTTCTATTGCAAATACCAAAATTGTGTCTGTCCTTTAAATTATTTGGTGGTCAAAACCTTTGGCTCTCTTTTTTTCTAGAACTTTGAAATACATTCAGTAAACCTAAAACAAACATTAATATTTGTCATCTTATGATAATCCTTTAGATATAAAAAAATATAAAATTGTTTACTGGAGTGGTTATCATTGTTCAAGAATGCGGAATTGGAATAAACCGTCCATGTCTGAGTGTCTTAGCATGTGTTATGAAAAGTCAGAGAGTTTTTTTTTACTATGATAATTATAGAACCTTATATAAAAATAAGAAGATGTGTTATGATTGCCAATGAGAAAACCATCTACCAGAAACCAATTGACATAGAAGTTAAACAACTATAGGTCACCATACAGCCTTCAACATGTTTATTTTAATTATATATTTTTTTATATAATGTATTTTCTTTATATTATCTGATTTTTTTGTGTATGAAATGTGTTTTTTTGTAGTTGATGGGAAATGGTCATCCTGGAGTAGCTGGTCAAAGTGTTCTCCAGAATGTGGAGATGGTTTCCACTTCAGATCACGTGAATGTAATCATCCTGCTCCTTCGAATGGTGGATTCAAATGTTTTGGTAAATCTTACAGAGAAGAACCATGTGTTGGGCTGGTGTGCCCAGAAAGGAGTAAGTTTTATATACTATCATTTTATTTCAACACGTAACAGTAACATTAACAGTTAGGACTGTTATATTAAAACATAAGCATGGGACCCAGGGACCCAACTTGAACTATCCACTATGAGTTGGTGTGAAATATTGTGGTGTGCAATTTTAACATGTATGCTGGTCTCAATTAAAAATTTTGATATGGGTGTTTTCAAAGCGCCTTCCCTGGGTACCATGCATGTATGTTTTAATGGAACAATGCCCTTACACATGGCAAATACTTATCCAACTTTTTTTTTCATTTTATCTTATGGCATGTGGTGAATGTAGTATTTGTGGTTAACATAGTATTTTTCCGATGTTTTTATTTTGATAGATTTAAAAATTTACATTTATTCTCAGATTTTGTTCTCACTCATAAGAAATATATATGCAGTAAAAAAAACCTCCTCAATGTTATAGGGTGACTGGGTACTTTAATATACATCTATGTAAATCCTTCAATCATTGATATAAATTAACATGGTCTTGTCCTGAATATGCAAATTAATTTGCTGCAAGACATTCAGTAGCTATCCATCATTGAACATCATATTGATTGAGAATAAGCTGCTGATTACACTTAAACCATAACAATGAGCTCAACATCAGATGAAGCCTGTTTTTGAGAAACTGTTAAATTATCTGTTTTCTATGAGTTGGCATTGCATGAGTTAACAAACCAATGTTCAATCTTGTATATTTTTATGCCCCACCTACAATAGTAGAGGGGCATTATGTTTCCTGGTCTGTGCGTCCGTTCGTCCGTCCGTTTGTCCCGCTTCAGGTTAAACTTTTTGGTCAAGGTTGTTTTTGATGAAGCTGAAGTCCAATCAACTTGAAACTTGGTACACATGTTCCTTATGATATGATCTTTGTAATTTTAATGCCTTATAATAATTTTTGCCCATGTTCACAGTCCATTGAACATGGAAAATGATAGTGCCAGTGGGGCATCCGTGTACTTTGGACACATTCTTGTTTTCTAAGTCACAATGTTTATATTTTCAGGTGAAGTAAATCCTCTTATGTCATCATGGTCTGTTTTTCATGCATGTTCTTCATCATGCGGAAAATATGGAACAACAACTAAAGAAAGACTATGTTTGAATCCATATTCATGTCCCAATGGAAAGAAAACTCAGAAAATTACAATTGAAAAACCATGTTATTTAGGTCCATGTCCAAGTAAGTACAATAAACTTGATTTAGATATGTCTCTTACTGATAGGGTTAAGAATACTTGCTTTTCTTGTTTTTTTCAATTTTGTCAGATATTTCAAAACTTTTTCTTATACAATGGTGTTTTTCTACCAAGCTGTTTTTTAATTAATCCCTTAAATACTTGGTGAAATATACTTGAAGCTTCAATGTATTCTCTTGAAGTTTTAAAGGGAGATAACCAATATTTCAAAAGATCAACAATTTTAGATTATCTCCCAATGAAACATTATTAACAAGGTAATGTGATTTTAAATTTGGATAAAATCAGTGATTTTGAAGCAGGTGAATTTTTTCTCTCGATAATATTGTAGTATTGATAAAACAATTGTTGTTACAAACAATTCAAAATGGCGGGTCCCTCCTTTATGACTGATAACAGGATTTGGCAGTAACTTTCAGCCAATCAAAAAAATTGTTACATAAAAGTTGCTTTGGAATTTAAAATCTACATTGATTGTTATGTAGATGGTAAACTTGAAACTAAAATATCAATCTACTTGCTACAGAGGTGGGTGTGTGGTCAATATGGTCTAGTTATACAAATTCCTCAGCAGTGTGTGGACAAGGTAGAAGAATGAGATTCCGTGTCTGTAATGAAGACAAACCAGTAGATGGAGCTGTTTGTAAAGGCAAAACTGTTGAAAGAAGACCATTGAATGGAAAATGCACAGGTCAGATTTTAGTCTTTAAAATGATGACCTCATCTGTCATTATGTCTGTTCAAAATAACCACAGCTGTTTGTTTGGTGGGCCAATATCTGCAGATGAATTTATCTTTAGTTTTCTTCCTCTTTTATACCAATAGTTTACCACTCTGTTTATAAAAATAAAAAATGATTACTGTGCAGTATGATATGATTAAAAAAAGGTTAATTAGATCTTAATATATGTAAGGTGCATTGTAATGGCTATAAACTTACTTGTATTAAAAAAATGTGTTGAAAGATGGAAACTAATCACAATTATCAAAATCCTAATTGTCTTGAATTTTGAAAACAGGACAAATTGTGTGTCATTTCTTTAAAATATGTTTGAAAGGCTCATTTGAAAAGAATATTTGAAAAGCATTCTTTGGTTAAGCTAATAGTAACAGTTTTGATAAGTTAAGTGCCAGTCTTTGTAAGTATCAGGCAATTTAGAAATATTTCAAAACATGGCAGAAAAAAAACCCCACCAAACCAAACCATCCTATTTTGAAGGTACCCTCATGCTTAATCAAAAGTGATGGGTCTTTTGTTTCTCTATGTCTGTTAATACCAGAACAATCTAAATACATTTTTGTTAGAATGATAACAGAGTTATCTCCCATTTATTGTTAATCAATGATTATATATACATCGCAAACATTTGAAACATGTGAAAAAAATATCAGACAAAAATGTTGTTTGCATGTGAAGAGAATATATATGAAGTTTAAGCATAAAGTGAATGAAAAAACATACTACTGTCTTAAGAAAATCCATGTAGACTTCTAAAAGTTTAAAAATTTCTCCTTTTACAGACTTTTTTGTGTGTTTATTTTATTTCTGTTCTTTACAGCTGGTTCATTGGAAAGATTCAAGAAAGAGGAATCAAAAGCTAAATTTAAGGCATTAATGCACAAAGTATGTATTTGTATTTCTTATATTGATGATAGAATAGCTGAATAGATCATTATATAAATCATTATGCTTGTAAAATATTTTGAAATTGATAGAATTTAGTTGGTTTGAAATGAACTCTATCTGGTGGTGTGAAATCATATTACCAGTCTGTACCAAACTATTTTAGGGTTTGTCTGACCAAAAAAGAAATTTGATTTTTCTTCTATACTATGAATTCTATTGTTTTCATGGGTGCCAATGAGACAAGTCTCTGTCCCAGTAACGATGTTTGAAAAGTAAAGGCTAAAGTATAGTATGGCCTTCAACACAGAGCCTTGGCTCACACTGAGCAAGCTTTAAATGTCTGCATACAAGACTTTAGAAAAATGAAATATATAGGAAATTATTATTCTGTTCACAGTACTGACAAGGCGTAATGATAATATACACCTGACTGATTTTGGTTCTTCACAGACGTTATCTTCAGAGGTAGAATCCCGCATTAGAAAATTGTGATCTGTTGCATATTTAAATGAGAAGTTCACCTTTAACCTACCTACCAAATCAAATTCTTGACTCCTTTAACACAAGACTTAACATTTTGATAAAAACTATGTGGTATATTTGCATTTTGTTACTTAAATCACAATGAGGCTTTAGACATTGTATCAAATGCCAAATTGAGAAATTCACAAAAATAGCATGAAATTGATAATGAGTCCAAGGTATACTAATATGTCTATATACGTATAATTTAGGTATTCCAGAAAGATAAACCACCAGATGGCGAGCCTGATGTTGATCCAATGAATCCATTTATAGAGGATTTGTATAAACCTTGGTCAGCTTGGACACAGTGTTCGAAATCTTGTGCTACAGGTATTCGAGAAAGATTCAGAGGTTGTAAAAATACAACAGGATTACGATGTAAAGGAGAAAGATGGCAAATACAACCCTGCAATTTAGTAAATTGCCCAGGTAAGTTAAGTCTAAATTGCTTATTAGAAAAATGTACATTTAAAGTGCATTTCTACTGTCTGTTGTGATCTTTTTATGTCAGATTGTTAAAAAAAATTAAAATTGTCAATAATCAAAACTGTTAACAATACATGCAATAGAGGTAACAACTGGTGGAAGTGGCATTTAACACCAATCAATCAATCAGTGATTTGTGTAGTGGTTTCAGTCAAATATGTAATGCATTGATTATTACAATGATTTCATTTAATGATCCTTAAACACTGTTTGACTAACTTTTTGAAGAAATGATGAAGAAAAAAATTAAGATGGCAAAACAAAATGAATTAAATAAAAAGCAAACAAAACAAACAGAATAAGAAAGAAAAAGTAGAGTAAAGATATATAAACCATAAAAACCATGGATAACTAAAAGTATGGTCAATCATTGTTAAAAAAACTGACAAACATGTACAATTAGGCTAGCTCTGTCAAATGTATCTGAAAATTTGGAATTTTGTTTAGTTATATAATAAAAAGTATACTCATACTATATATGTAAATGAAATACAACCTTTGTAACTCTAGCCTCTGTTATATCAATTGCAAAATATTCAACCTTTCTTTCATATAGTAATGGGTGGATGGAGTGAGTGGGAGCCATGGACTACATGTAGTGTAACCTGTGGATATAATGGTATAAGAACAAGGTACAGACGTTGTGACCAGCCGTATGCTATGTTTGGTGGCTCCTGTCTTGGGATAAGTGAAGAAACCTCACCGTGCGATAAAACAGCCAAGTGTGGTATGCTATCAATATTTGATTTTTTGAATTTTGATTCTTTGATGATTTTTTAAAAGTACTGTAAATTCAAAAATTTTGATGTTTTTATTATAGTCGACAGCAAAATCTATTAGTATCACTTAGTCAGCTTTGTCTGAATACATTTGGTTTACGGACAATAGCTTTAGGATAAGTAATTAGGAATCTATGAAATTAAACACAATGATTATAACCACAAAAAGGTTGGGATATTTGATTACAATCTGTCTGTCTGTCTGTTTGTTTATAATCTGGTATGGGAATACTTTTCCTGTTTTTTTTAGCATAACTGTAACGGATTAGATAATGTCAATCAAAACAAAAGATACACACTTTCTGTAAAAGTATTTCTGATTTATTTTTCCAGATGAAAGGATATCTTACAGTGACTGGTCCTCTTGGTCAGAATGTTCCCAAACCTGTGGTAAAGGTGAAAAATCTCGTGTTAGGAAATGTAATCCATCAAAAAAGAACAAAACAATTGTTTGTTTTAAGGAAGATACTGAAGTCAAGTCTTTTTGTAATGCTAAACCTTGCCCAAGTAAGTATCTATATTTTTATTATTAATCATAATGTTTTCAAGGATTTGTGATTTGTTATAACTTGACCACCTGCACATTTGTATAAAATTTACTTAAGTTTGCATTCCAATACTGTTGTGATTATCTTTTCTCAAAAACAGCATATTGTACGGGGCATACAGCATGATGCTAATTAAAATATAAATATAAATGTATTCTAGAAATCCCTGATTTCTCATTGTGCATGTAACTTACAAAACTTGTTGATTAATGATACATGTATAACGTTACAGTATTATTTTAAATAATACAATGTTATATGGACCTCAAATTTTGTCCTCTGTCAATTTACTTCTCTTAGGTGGTTATAACCTAGTATTGACCTCATACATAGTAAAGACTATTCTTGTATAATATAGTACATATAAAAATCTTACAAGTGTATTCATAAAACAACACAACAAAATGCTCATACCTCAGACAAATAAGAATAAAGGAAATTATTTTTCTGGATGTACTGTGGATTCATTTATTTTCATGGGTACCAATTTTCATGGATAAAGGAAAAATTTTCGTGGGTATTTAAATATGTGGTTTTGACAAAGTTCACATGCATTTCTTTAGAAAATTTAAATTTGTTGTTTCCCTGTACCCAAGAAACCCACGAAAATTGGTATCCAACAAATAATAATGAATCCACAGTATACCATATATATTTACTATACCAGGAATTGAGTTATCAACAAAACTTCCAAAAAAATCTTCAATCAAAAATAGAATTGGTACCCATGAAAATAAATTAATCAACAGTATTATGGGTGTAGCAATTAACATGACTATCTGTTAAAATTCCATTTAAAAATTGCTAGCATATTTGTATTGCAGTAAATGGTAATTGGGGAAACTGGAATTCTTGGTCATCCTGCTCTACCAATTGTGGCATAGGACACCATTTTAGGGATAGGACATGTACTTATCCAGCGCCCAAATATAATGGATCCAGTTGTTTTGGACCTGGATCAGATATTATGACTTGTTTAAAAATGCCTTGCTCAGGTTTGTATTTTGTAGAAGACATTTTTTTCAGCATGTGTTTAAATGACATGTTTTCTTCATATTTAATGTCAAATGATGATGTCTGCCATCCAAAACAAGTGCCACAGCGAGCATTTGATTTTACCTGCAGTTTATCGAAATTTTCATACACTTTTATTCAAAGACCATCTTTTATGAAAAAAAGATACCAACATATTATGAGCTTATCACATTGACGCTTTAGTTTGTGTGTTGTGTTCTGGCAATCAAATATAATGACTGACTTTGACTTTCGATATCTGACAAAAGAATAAAACAAAATGGCAAATAAAGAAAAAAAAATGAGTAGGACTGTACCAGAATTAAACACATAGGAGGCACTTCTTTAAAAGATCAACTTTTAATTCTTACAGAATTCTAAAACTGCAATGACCTATATTGAATACATTTATGTGGTTCCTATGCCTTATTCTGATAAAGTTTAGAACACCCCTAAGATATTGATTGAAAAAGTATTGTAAAAAAATATATTGTTTTTATTTCAGCTACTATCCATAAAGGTGTGTCAATGAAAAATGGATATTTGTTATATAAAAAAAGAGGTTATCCTGCGGGATTTTATTCTCTGTTTTTGTTATTTAAACCAGCAAATAACAAGAAGTCAAATTTATTGAAGCATGAATATAATGGATGTAAAAGTGAGAATACATGTAAGAATTCTCTGGAGCTAATTATAGATGAAAACAAAATACTACTCAATATGAACAGTTCAGGTACTATCGTGACGATTAAAACTGAGGATGAGTCTATACAGGTAATTATAGCACTTCCTTAAATTCTATATTCTAAAATCAAAAGGAAAAACTTTAAAAGACCTAACATCAGAATTGTTGTAAACCAAAGAAACTTTTGTAGACGAAACACATGTCTGGTGTATATACGAAATTTAGTCCTGGTATCTATGATGAGTTTATTTATATATGCATGCCCCTTAGAAATATTAATTTAAAAAAAAATCATTATTAGTGCTTCATGTGTTCAATTTTTGGAACATTGAATATAACAGAAATTGCATTGCATTTGCCTTGCAGCATTCATTTCTCTAAAATATTTATAAAAAGTTATTTTCTTTGTACATTGGATAGGTATAATGTGTGCAAGGTCAGAGGGAAATTGGAATTCTTACTTCTTTTATTTTTTCTAGGAGAGGTCAATATCTTACAATATTAATTTTTGAAAGAACAGGTGTTTGAAACAAATTCTGTTTTTAAGTGATTTATAAACTAGGTAATTGTAACATATCTCACCAAGCTTCAGTTTAGAAATTTACACCCTTACCCGTACAGAAATTGCTAACAAAAGCACATAAGTTTCACATGTGAAGCACATGAGATGCAATTAAGAATTGTATGCAAATCAGGTTGCTCACATGTGCAGTTTGGTAGTTCATATGTTCCCACAAAAATCTAACATAATGCTCACAATTTGTGCAATTCAAATCTCAGGTGAGCTTTTATCATCCATGTTAGTTTTATGTTAGTTTTGTACTTTGAAAAGTTTTTCCATTCTTCTAACCATTCAAAACTAACCTACATCATTGCTCATATGAGCTTTTTCAAAATGACATGCCCAGTCATGTACTTCCTGTAAATTCAAATTCTTGCAAAGCATGCAATATTTGGAGGGAGATGGATATGAAAAATGTAAAGCCTTGAAGAAAATGGCATTGTTGAAATCTGATAAAACCAGTGTGGCTTTGGTTAATTATTTGTAAGTTATCATTTCTATTTCATATGTTCATTTTGTGTCATATTTTAAAATATTTTATAATTTTAAGTCCTTTATGGGAATATATATATATGCAGGTTGCTTCAAAATAAGTACTACATGTATATAGATTTTTCCTTTTTAAACTTTTTGAAATACCGTACTTATTAATCAAAGACATTCATTATGTACTAAACTTGCAAGTCCCACTATTAGTTTTATAATGTAATGTTATGTTTTTAGTCGTTATCATGATTATTGATTAAATAAAAAAAAGACTAAATGACATGAAAATCATTTTAAGTGACAATAATTAAAGAATAACTCTTTTAACATAATGTATCATTTATTTTATTTTCAACTGAATTATTTAAGATTTTTATTTAAATTTAAAAATATCCTATTTTGAAGCAGCCATTTTGTTTTGGTTAACTATAATCATGTGTGCAATATGTGAGCAACTGCTCATATGAGCAATCTAATAAAATGCACATGTGAAACAAAAGCTCATATGAGCAGTTGCATGTGAGGTTTTTAACATGCAAATTAGGTTAGTTTCATATGTGCAATTTTTTTGCTCACAAAATGCTCACCTAATTTGCATGTTAAAAAACTCGTATGCAATCATGTTAGTTTCTAACATGAGCATCTAATGTGCAACTTATGTGCAACATGTTAGCACTTTTTGTTAATCTTGGGTATTGCCTGTTTGTTGAACCTGAAGACAATATCAACCTACATCAAATGCTTTTACACACAAAAAAATCTAAAGTACATCTAGAGGTCATATACATGTATGTATAAAATGTGTATATTTTTATTCTAGGCAAAAAAATGGCACAACATATACTTGCATCTATCTGAAGACCGATTGTTTCTTAGATTAGATGATGGCAAAAAATATGAAACAGAGCTTAAGACGGACAAGAAATTAAAAATCAACTTTGATGGATTTACTCGAATTGGATGTGAGTAATTAGTTTTTTTTTAAATGCAATATGTCTTTTACAAAGTGTCACACATTGGTGGTCATCAATAATACAGTGTCTTCAGATAACAAAAGCCTAATTACTATAAGATGTTCCAAAATTTTAAACAAAATCATGCTTTTATTATTATCATATTACTTGATACCTATGTGAAAAAGAGGGAGAAGATACCAAAGGGGCAACTAAGTTGTTTAAAAAATCAAGGCGGAAAAGACAAACAATACACAAATAATACAAGGTTGTATGATAGCCAATGAGACAATTTTTCACAAGAGACCAAATGAAACAGAATTTAACAACAATAGGTCAGCGTAAGGCCTTCTTCAATGAGCAAAGTCCATACAGCATAGTCAGCTCTAAAAGGCCCTGAAATGACATATGTAAAACAACTCAAACAAGAAAACTAATAGCCTAATTCATGTGAACAGTTACAAATTCACACAATAACATGCAACAACCACAGACTCCTGACTTGGGACAGACACACACAGAATGTGGGGGTTAAAATAGTTTACATATCAATAGGTAGAAAACATGAATCCTTTCAAATTGTTGGTTGAAATCAGATGCTCTGAAAGGGTCAGCAGATCCACCAGCGGCACACAAATGTTACCCATTGCAAGTTAAAATTCTGTGAAAGGTTACTCAGGTGATACCCCAACTGTGGAAAATAGGAACAGATTAAGTCTATGACAACAATAGAATATCTTGTCATCTGTGGACAGATTATTCTATAAAAGTCATCCAAATCATAATCATCATGTAGGTAAAACTTTAAAGGTATGACTTTCAACATTACCATTTGGAAACCTGATCGGTTTGATTAATTGTAAACAGCAAACCTCTTTATCTTTAGTTTTTAACAACTATCTAATATTTACAATAAAGCTAAATTTTTAGCGTTATTTAATTTTGAAATACACAATTAATATTTCAGCATTTTCTGGAAATATAGCTTCATTACGAATGAATTTAAAAGAATATGCATTGGACAAAGAAAGTTCTACATCATTTACCTCTCCTAAAAGATCTAAAAACAACACATATGTGAGGTTTAAAGCAGGTTAGTAGATTTATAAAACAGATCAATAAAAGTGAGAATGGAAATGGGGAATGTATCAAAGGGACAACAACCCGACCATAGAAAAAACAACAGCAGAAGGTCACCAACAGGTCTTCAATGTAACAAGAAATTCCTGCACCTGGAGGCATCCTTCAGCTAACTGTATATATGTTAAGTATGGTCAAGACTTAACAAAAAATACTACAAAAAATGATTAGATTGAAAGGTGCATTTGAATGTTTCATTTTGTACTTTTAAGAAATTGTATATACCATATGAGCAAGGAGGATAGAAATCGACTTTATGCCAGTGTACATATACTATATATACATGTAGATGCATAAAACTTGGGTTGATTTTAGAACATTTATTCGTGAAAAAAGAAGTTTTGTTGGTTTTTAAAACAACTCAATTTTCAAACATGAGTTGCAGACTTTGTATACAGATTTTTATACCTGAAAAAGGATAACCGATATGTTTATTATCCATTTGCATGAAGTATAGTTCTATTTGACACATCACATATTGATTAATGTACTCAAAAGGTTGTTGAAAATACTTTAGGTGTGTTTACACAACTTTGATGGGAAAACCATAGATGAAATGAGGGGGGGGGGGGGGGGGGGGGGGGGGGGGAGACATGGAAATTTTAGGTAAAATTCATCCAGAGGATAAGTGTACTACCAAATATTTATAAAATTTAGATGTCTGGAAAATAAAAATATGAAATGATATCAATACATTTATTTTTTTAAACAGAAATGAGTGCAAATAAATTGCATTTCTATATAAATGTAAACAATTTTAGAAGAAAAAATCTGAAATAATCATTTGGTTTTGAGAAAGCATTGACAAAGGAGAAGGTTCACGAAGGGTTAAAAGTGGCCCTAAATTTTTGATGTTTTGTAAATCGGGCTTGCAATTTTTTTTTTTTTTTTTTTTTTTTTTTTTCTCTTTATTTCATAATTTTAAATTCAAAATAATCTACAGACATACCTAAAAATATATAGCTTATAGATACTTATTTTTTATTTAATACTTCAAGTACTCACATTATATATTTTTTCATAACCTGTGCATTTGTTATATTAGGCCACCCTTAAAAAATTGTTTGTTTGGCATTGCCGACTCACACCATCAGCAGTTGGGTAGGTAGGTAGGGATTTTTTTTTTTTATTACATTTAAAAACTATATATATATATTGCAACCATAATCATTTTGACTCGAGATCACAACCAAAAGCAGTGCAGCATTTTGCAGTTGTGTGCACAAACTGATGGTTTCTTTGATAGGGGTTAATGTCACATTCTACAACATATGGGTAATTTCATGTCAGACGTTCAGTGTTTTTGGAGGAGTAAACCAAAGTACCCAGCAGAAACAGATCTGTGGTAGGGAACTGCATTAACCATATAACATATTAGACATGAAAATTGAATCTTAATTGTGGGACTTTCTATTGAACAGAGTCTCAATGTCACATCTTGAAGTTGCCTTCAGTTTTGTAAACTTGTCATATCTTAATCAGTTCGACCACTACAGCTCCCTGTACAAATAGATGATTTGTTTGATGGGATTTAAAATTAACTTTCTACACCATATTGGCAAGATCAGTTTATTAGTGGATGAAAGTGTAGTGCACAGAGGAACCTTATCATAAATGTCTTAACAATCTAACCTTAATTTTGTGGTTGCAAACTTATACCAAGAGGTGATAGACTAGCATTGATACATGTAAATTTTGTAGAACTAGAAAACAATCAAAGCCACTGCAGCCCCTGATCAGCTTTTGAGGATAGCAAAATATTACAAATTTAGAAGGTTGGCACAATAACAGACATGAATGCCAGACAATATTTATAAATATGTTGCTGTCAGATATCTTTTCTGTTTTAAGAATTATCTTTTATATCCATGTTAAGAAAAAAGGGGTTGGGTTTTAAGTTTGTGATACACACAAGAGGCTAGTCTTTAAAATAAGTATGTTTTGTGCCAGGCTAACCTCTACAGGTTCAAAACTGCTACAAACCTGTAAATCTGGGACCATACATGTATTGGTCTTTTAGCTTTGGTGCAGGTACACCTTTCAGCCATCAAGCCAAGACATCATTTTGAATAGATATAAGAAGATGTGGTATGAGTGCCAACGAGACAACTCTCCATCCAAGTCACAATTTGTAAAAGTAAATAATGTATAGGTAAAAAAATGCATTGTTTTGGAATTTACATGGCAACATGCTTTGTTATCTGGTTCAAGAAAAATGATAGATTTCACATATTCAAGAGATCTTTCAAAGGTTAAAGCTACAGATGTTTATTCTGTCATGTCTTGGTGAAAAGCTTCTATCCCATGAAGTCAGGATGCAAAGGGCCAAAGCAGACACCAACAATAGTGTCACTGTCTGCTTTACCAAAGACGACATTTGAGTTCTCTACAAGGCCTTTCAGAACATCAATCCATGTTCCATGTAAAGATTAGGTGAAAATCTTATGTTTTAATAAAACACCCCTCTCCCTTGAATGGAGCATTAGGGGATGCTATCCACTGCCTGTCTTTTTGACATTTTTGGCAGACTTTTTTCTAATCTATGTCATTCAAGCGCTTGCACTGAATACAGTTTACATCAAGCACTTTAAAGATCATGATTTGAAATAAGTAAAGCATGGAAACAAACTCCGCGGATATGATCAAAATTCCGGGAATTTTCCGATTTTTTAAATAAAAAAAATACGAATTTTTAAACACCAATAAAATTATTCGGGCGGCAAGATTTTCAGTGGGTTGGGCGGCAAATTAATGCCAAACAAATGAAATTTTATTTTAGGCCTTAGATAATTATGTTTGATTATCATAATGGTAAACTTCATTTTTTGATATTACTGATATGGTATATAATATTTTCAAATATGGAAAATTGTATGTATAATACTAACAAAAACTAACAGTTGTATATATATGTTATTTACTAATGTTAACAAGGCCGGGATAAGGTAAAAAAAATAAATTGCAAATTTCACCTAGAAATACTTCTGATAATACTACTAAGACAAAAATATATTATTATGGAACCTTCCTTTGAAAGGAACCAGTAAGACCCTTTTTTGGCCCCAAAATATAGCAGTTTTACAAAATTGTTAAAATATAAACTTTTAGTTATTTATTGGACAGTAGAATGCTTCTGCTACAAAAATATGGGCTGTTTTTTACATTACAATGCACATATATAGGGTACTAGCTAGCACCATAAAGTCATGCTAAATTACTGAAATCTTCACAATTCTAGCATTTTACTTAAATTTTAGACGGTTTTCATGTAAAACGAAAGTGGCCGCATTTGTGTTCAATCTTAATATTGAAATGTAAGTTGTTTTTTATTATAATACATAACATATATAAAGATTGAGGATGAACACGAATGCGGCCACGTTCATTTTTGACAAAAAACAACTGAAAAGTGACATTTTTCGGCATATTTGATAGATTTTTCATATTTGAGCTTGAATCGGATCATTTTTAATGGCTAAATCAGTTAAACTCTTTCACATAAACTGATCGATTCAAATGAAATAGACACTTTTAAAAGTGGTCAAAAATAATCAAAATCTTTCGTCAGATGAACCTGAAATTTGAGGCCAAATTCGGTCCTTACCGGACCTACTCCTTTATAAAGCTATGACCCCTTAAGTAAACATTATTTGTATTTTCAGGTCAATTCTGGTATTTTTTCCCCATAATTTTGATTGTTTTTGGCATAATTAACATTGGCCTCCATCTACCATCCAAAAAGTTTTTATATCGATGAGTTTTGTATCAAAATTGGAATATTTTGGTCCCAAAACATTTTGGATCGTAGGTTGAGGCCAATGTTTTTCTAAAGCTTTTAGGTCTGAAAATTGCACAAAATCATCATATTTTGACAAAATGTCTGAAATGGGCTTATTTTGGAGAATATTATGTACTTGTATGAAAAGGACCGATTTGTTTAGCATTAAGGCTTTTGAAAAAGACCCATTTAGAAACCAAATTGTGACCTTTTTGTTGTTATATGATAAAGTTGATATTTTAGGCCATTTTGTGCAATAAGTGAACCTTGTCCTTCATACTGATATTACTTGTATATTTATCTCCAAATATCTTAGGGACAAAAATTACAAATTGTTCTATGAAAAATGCTGAAAAACCTTAAGGTTACATGTAGGTTTTAATTTAATTCACCTCTATAATAATGGAAGGAAATCTCAATTTGCTATCTAAAAAATTCTTTTTATTAACGATCAGGTAAGATATCATATGTGAACTTGTCAATGCTTTTCTTCTGTATAACTTGTGTTGTCTTGTATTTTTTTAGACTCCATCAATGGAATAGTTGGTTATTCTTTGTTTAGAGGAAATTCTTACATCAAAATACCTGTGAATGCAGATGATGATCTAAAAGTAGAACTGGTTTTTCTGGCAACCAGCACTGATGGGGTATTACTCTTCAACAAAGGCCAAACAGCTGGATCATATGTGTATATTGTACTTATCAAAGGGACAATGAAAATGTGTGTTTCAAATGGGAAAACAAAAAAATGTGAGACAATACTTAATATCAATGTAAGTTTTCTGAAAGTGTTTTGTTCATAAATATGATTTTTTTTCATTAGAAATAAAGCAATATTACAGTGTTCTTATTTACATACTGAAAACAACACAAAAAGTTTTGAAAACTTTATTATCTGCCCCTGCTGCTGTTACGTATGCCATTAATGTAAAAAGGTGACTGTTTCATGTTTGCAATACAAAGAACTTAATTAAGTTGTGATTTTCCTTTTCAAAATTATTATAATCCTAATTGAGTAAATCATGCATTTATACCAGTAATAAGCAATTCACAATAAAACATGCATGCAAAATTTCTGAATTTACTGAACCTTTTGTAACGATATCTTTCAGTATTTTATTTAGTATAAACAAGGACTTAAATAGACTTAAATTTCTATATACGTCCCTGGTATAAAGTTGAAAGATATCAATCAATTTTAAAACTTAAATATCTTTAATTTTGCCTTTGAGTTAAACTTACACAAAGGCAAGAATTTTACATTATATTTATAATTTTAGAAGTCTATTGAATATATATATTTTTTTCAGATTTACAAATGGTATTCTTTAAGTCTTCTAGTTAGTGGGCAGAAAATTGAATTAAGAGTCAACCAAGGTAGTGCATTTCAAGTGTCTTTTCTTGAAAATGTGTATTATCCAGCTACTCCTGTTTGTATTGGAGGAGGTGAAAAAGAAGATCTTTTCATGTTTAAAATGGTTGTTGGAATAAAAGAGGGATTTCAAGGAGTTATACATGAAATATCAATCGACGATAAAACCTATAGAATGCATGCAAAACCTATCTTAAATGACGAGGGAATCATTTCATCTGTAGGATTAACTAATCCAGGTAAGAATATAATTTGTATTCTTGTATTTCGAAAGTGACCATCTGCCTGAGAATCAGGCAGCCGAGGTACAAAAGTTTACAACTATAGGTCAAAGTACAGCCTTCAACAATGAGCCAAGCTAATACAGTATAGCCAGCTTAAAAAGGCATCCAAATTGAAACTTTTGAAACAAGAAAACTAAGTGACTGATTTATGTATAAAACAATGAACATAAAACAAATTTGTAAGCACCAAAACCTCATCTTAATGTGGGACAGTGGTGGAACAGTACATTATAAGAACAAACTATTAAAATCGTCTGATAATGGCTTAAATTAACTCATATCAGATCACAATTCAAAGCAGAAAAAACATCTAACAAAAACACAGACTGGAAGTGGCAGGGTATTGATGAATCCCCACAACCAAAAAGGTTACAGATCATAGAGTAATTGCAAACACTGACAACTAGTTCAAAGCTAATAACAACTAATAAAAAAGTCATTCATCAAAGCATTTATGAGTTTTTTTACCTATATATCTTTATGTTGAAAAGTAATTAAGTCCTAAGATAGTAAAATTGAGAATGGAAATGGGGAATCTGTCAAAGAGACAACAACCCTATATTTTTTTTTTATCTATGTTTAACTTAGTCTTTTTTGTTCCTACTACTTATTAGTTTTGTTCTCAAAAGAATTGTGCCATATTTATGATTTTTAGAACGTGTGAATGTTGCATATGAACACCAGGAGAGTGAAGTAAAGTTCCACTGTGATTACACAGAATATAAAGAGAAAACTGGTAACTCTATGGTGGAATGGTTTAAAGAAGATGTTCTTATCCAGTTGAGCGATTTAGTGACAATTGATCATAAGTTAAGTATCTCGAATACCACCAATTACAGATAGTAAACAATAAAACCTTGAAAAGAAATTGACTCCATATTATTATGAAAAAAAAATCTTTCTGAAAAACTATGTAAAAAATATACTTTTTGTTTTTGTTCTGAACTCAATTATATAATGGTCAAAAGTACTGTGTTTTGCTAATTAAATAATTATGATATCACTAGGTATTGTCAATATGTAAATTTTAATATCTTTATGCCCCGTTTATGGGCATTATGTTTTCTGGTCTGTGCATCCCTCGGTTTGTCTGTCCTGCTTCAAATTAGAGTTTTTGGTCCAGGTAGTTTTTGATGAAGTTGAAGTCCAATCAACTTGAAACTTAGTACACATAGATATAGGAAGATGTGGTGTGAGTGCCAATGAGACAACTCTCCATCCAAATAACAATTTAAAAATTAAACCATTATAGGTTAAAGTACGGCCTTCAACACGGAGCCTTGGCTCACACCGAACAACAAGCTATAAAGGGCCCCAAAATTACTAGTGTAAAACCATTCAAACGGGAAAACCAATGGTCTAATCTATATAAACAAAACGAGAAACGAGAAACACGTATATATTACATAAACAAACGACATCTACTGTACATGTTCCCTATGATATGATCTTTCCAATTTTAATGCTAAATTAGAGATCTCTTCTATTTGATCCCATTTTTACGGTCCACTGAACATAGAAAATGCTAGTGCGGATGGGGCATTTGTGTACTTGGGACACATTCTTGTTTCAACATATTGATGAAGTACTCTTCACTATATAGTTTCAAACTTGGATTCCAGTTTAATTATAAATTAAATAGTAGAGCACATAAATTGTATCAAACCAAAGGCTTAAAGTTTCAGCTTACAGCGTCAAATTGATTGTTAAATAACTGATTATGGAATGGCGAAAAAAAAGTGTATACTATTTAATTTTTATCACAGAAGCCAGAAACATCTTCATTTAGGTAAAAAAAGTGTATTATATAATTTTTTCATCACAGATACCAGGGGAGGGTTATGTGAGCCAACTGACTCTATTGCCATCAGATAACCAAACTGGATTATATACATGTGCAGTTCGTGAAGATGGTGTATTCACAGTACTACATGCTTTCATTCTAATATTACATGCTGTTAAAATAGGTAATTACAATTAAACGGGCGGGAATATTTTGGCGAAAGTTACACTGAGTAAGATTTTCATATTAATTTGAATTTTTTCATTAACACTCTACTCATTTACATAATGATTTTGAAATTTCCTTAGCAACTGCACTTACCCTTTTCATTAAGCAAACTCAGTATTGAATATATTTAAAAAGGACCAAATAATTTTGGAAGAATCCAAATTTTTATCTTTTTGGTTTGATTTTAAGACTCAAATATTGTTTTCAATGACATCAATTACTTCTTGCTCTCAATAGAGTCAGAATCTGTATTGCATGTGTTTATCATTGTGATTTTTGAAAAATTACAAAAAATACGACTTTTAACTATTGCTAATTTAGGAAAAGGTACATACAGTTATAGGTATTTGATATCAGAATGTGGTTTCTTAATTTTGCAATACTCAAGAAATACTATTATTCTCATATTGTTTAAAACCTCGCAATAATTACAGAATTTACAGTACTTTAAAGGCTAAAACAAAGGTTTTTATTGAGGGGTTTTCAATGAAAAATGTACCAGAGGAGAGGGGTAACCATAAGACAATAATTATTTTATATCCACAGTTCATAATTTGTGTTTTCATTTGAAACATCATTTTATTTGCTTCAATTGCTATTTCCTACACACAGAAAAATGTCTGATGGATTCAATCTCTCCCATTCATTTTTTCTAGGAATATAACCCTTTCTCACTCTGAAATTACAATATTTAAATTCATTGGTTTACTGCATTTTATAATTCATTGGTTTATAAATTTATTCTATAGAACATTTTGCTGAAGAAGTAGAAGTTATGGGATTGGAGATATTTCTGATATTTGTACCAATAATGTTGATTGCATGTATAGCTGCTGCAGTTGTCAATCGTCTCAGGTCATTGAGAAAAGAAAAAATGTAAGCATCTTTTAACATTCTTTTTTACTCGCATATCACAAAGGGCCAATTGAGCCTGCTTCATCTTCAAGATGAAATCGTAAAAAAGTTTACAATGCCCAAATCATTAGATTCCTTGATATTGGAGTTATGCTTTAATCACAATTCTTTTGGATTTTTTGTATAAGTAAAAGGAAGGGGCATCTGTGACCAATAGACACATTCTCCGTTTAGATTTGTCTTTTTAATTTATAACAAAAGAATAAACCCAAAAGTACCAAACCAGACCAAGGAAATTCAAAACAGATAGTGGCTAAATATAAAATGGTAAAATTAAAACCTCAAATATAACAAACATATCAAACAAATGAAAGTATCAACAATCATTGTAAATTGGCAGATGTCTAATAAGATATTAAAGGAACCTGCATCATTTCAGTTTGTAGTAAAACCAAAAGCACAATTAACAGATGTAATAATGTTTTCAGGCAAATTGTAAAAAAGACACTTGAAGATGAATTTCAAAACTCCATGAGCAAATTACCATTGATTGAAAATTCTGGACAAGATGGACCAGCAGACAAAGATCCAAATGAGTTAACTGATGAACTAGACACAACCAGACAAACTGATGACCTTGAAACAACTGGTGTAACTGATGACCTTGACACGACTGGTAAAACTGATGACCTTGACACGACTGGTAAAACTGATGACCTTGAAACAACTGGTAAAACTGATGAGATTGACACAACAGGACCTATAGATGAACAGGATATAGATGATGACTATGAAAGACTAATTATTCCGGTAGGTGTTTAAAATGAGGCTTAATATATGACTTTGAACTTAAACTTTATCATAAAATTTCAAATTGTCATTATTAAATCTATTTCAAAAGCATACACGACTTATCTAAACTTGTCTCTTCATAATTAGAATACATTCTAGACTTCAAAGTCTTAAAAATATACTTTAAGGTGGTACCTAACACTATAAGGAGATAACTCTGTAAAGTCAGCTAAACGTTTTAATTACGTTGTGTTGTAAAAGGTAAATTAAGCTTCTCAATGATCAAAATTGATATTTGTCAAACTGCTATATAACCAGTGTAATTTTTCTGACAAAACGGTTGGTTCAAAATTTTTAAAATTTTTATATTTTTGTTAAAGGGTCAAAGAAAATATTTTGACAAAATTTTATGAAAATTAAACGAGCCAAATTAATTTTAGTGAAAGTGTTGGGTACCACCTTAAGGAAACCCATTTTGATTTCAGTTAAAAAAGATAACTATTTTCATTATTGCATACATAACTGTCTTTTTAAAAGATTTTTTTTTTATCTTTGTAGGAATCTCAATTAAAGATGAAATCATCTACACAAAATTCAGGGTATGATATGACTATAGTAATTATATAATAAAGTACAATTTCAGAAGAAGAAAAAAATCACAGGGTTGATGTGTTACTGGTGGATGTTATTTC
This sequence comes from Mytilus trossulus, assembly GCF_036588685.1. Lineage (NCBI taxonomy): Eukaryota > Metazoa > Mollusca > Bivalvia > Mytilida > Mytilidae > Mytilus > Mytilus trossulus. The sequence continues at coordinate 38,006,841 of NC_086379.1, read as the reverse complement.
CTTGAGAAAATCACAAGACCTGAGTATCTGAGGATGTTTTTTGTTGTTAAATAACAATCTTTTAAAAAGACTGTTATTAATTGCTAGTATATTAATAACACCCTACTTACTATTTTATGCATAAGATATAAAAAATAAATTTGGAAGGTGTATGAAAAAAATTTGCAAGTTACACTTTCCACAGTAATGGACTCAATAATTGAAGACCAGGAAAATCAAAGCCTGATAACTGTGTCCTTGGAACCTATGCCTATTTTATAGTATGAACATTAAATACTATTTAGCAAGAGGGCATGGTGTTCTTGTAAAGTGACTGAAAAAAAACCAATTAATCATTTCTATTAAATGAAGAGTAAATGAATTTGATATGATTTAGCTGATAGTTATTATTTTGGTGATTGATATGATTTAGGTGATAGTTATGATATAGGTGATTGATATGATTTAGCTTATAGTTATGATTTAAGTGATTGATATGATTTAGCTGGTAGATGTTATTAAGTGGATAGGTATGATTGAGCCGATATATAAGATGTAGCCGATCAACAAATTCCACATATCAATTTTTCTGTGACTTTAATATTTAATATGTTATACTTGTTTTGTAGACCTGAAATGGAAGGTAAAGGCAAATATTCTATGTCAAACTTTCAAGGAAATCTATTTGAGAAAATGTGGCAAGCAAAAATCGGCGAGTGGCAAGATAAAAAAGAAAAATTAAGAGAAGAGGGCAAACCAATCTTTGAGAAACCAGCAGAGTAAGTGTTACACAAAAAAACAAGAAATATGTTACAAAACATGGAATTTATTTATACACGGTTTAAACATATAAAACAGATAGAATGTGAGGCTCTAACAGGCTTCAACAATGTATTAGTTTGTGAATATGTCAGTTTAGGGGGAACCACTAGTGGTAGGTCAATGATATTTGGCATGCAGTTGTATAAGCATTTGAATATCTTTTTTTCCATGGAGATGGTTTTCCCCTTCCCCCACAATCATGGTCTATTGTCCTCAATTTACATGTATTAGTCTAAGTTATCAGGTCAGTTTATTTGAAAACACTAGTAGTAAGCAATTGTATCTTTAAATACTATTTTTTAAAAGAATTGGAATATCTCATTTCCATGGAGATTATTTTGTCCTTTAACTAGTTATTGCCTATGACTTTGAAACTTTTGCAGGTCAGTTTAAGGGGAACCACTTATGATAAGTCAATGATATTTGGTATGCATTTGTATAGGGATTGGAACATCTCATTTCCAAGTATATTTTTGGCCCTGTACCTCCAGTTGTGGTTCATTGAATTTGAATATTTTTCATAACTAACCAGGTTAGGTATAACTATTTTAATTCAGCATTTATATTGTCTTATACTATTCAACAACAAATAAGCAAGACAAATCTCTGTGTTAACAGATTATTTTAACATTGACACCGGGCACTTTTGTCTTTCAAAAGGTATGAAATAATTTTGCAAGGATTTTTATAAAATTATCCAATTTGGCTGGCTTTTTAAACTATATGTTATTAAATTATGAAAAGAAAAGTAGGGATAAGTTGGCAAAATTTGTACTGCATACCATGGATAAAACAAAAGGATTCCGAAAATCTGACAAATAGTCACCCAAAAAGAAGTTTGAACATCCTAAATGAAATCCTATGATTTTATGTAAATTTATGGTGTTTAATTCTCTTTATTTTTTTTTTTACCTCACTGTGAATTGACAATGCTGTGTGCTCATAGAATTATGAAAATGTGTAAATTTATTTTTTATCTAAAATTATCATGTCAATTGATCACCTATAAGTTTTTCAAACAGTTACTGTTCAAAGTTAAAAAAACAAACTGTATGCTAGTTATACTTAACAGCTCACTGACCTGGTAACCCTAACTTCTGCATCATTCAGGTGAAGAAGGGTCGCATAAGCTGTGCAGTATTTACTTATACTTACCAAATTGTTTGTTCAATAACTCAAGTATGGTCAAGCATTTATAAAAATAAATAAGTAGGGGTATGACATTACAAAAATAAACTGACAAAGGCCATAGCTAAAAAAGAAAATGACAAACAAATTATAGTACACAAAAAACACCATAGAAAACTAAACACTGAGCAACACAAACCCACCAAAACTAGGGATGATTTCAGATGCTCAGACATTGTAAGCAGGGCCTGCTCCACATGTGGCACCTGTTGTCTTGCTTATGTTAGTAATTAGTCTAGTTTAAAGTTGCATAACATAAGAGTTTTCATCCTGTTTTTAAGACAATCTTTTGCAAATGAAGGAAGAGTAGAATCAATTGTAAAATCATTTTTTTTTTCAGAGCACAGCCAAAACTTTCAAAAGGTTCTGTACGTTGGTCCACAGTTGAAATTCCTCCAGAAAAGGCTTTTCCAAGATCATCACAAATAATTAGAAAACATCATTCAGCACCAAACCAACCATTAACCAATGAGAGTCGCCCAAATATTTCTGGTGCCACACGGGCCAAAAGTTTGCCACATCAATCTTACAGATCAAGGACTTCACAACAACAACCAAAACCTTCAAATGCATCTTTTGGACCATCTAATTCACATATGGCTAGAAAACAATCATCTAAGATGGTGTCGAGTGATCCACCATATGCAACTGTAAGTCAGGAAATGTTAGATTCAGCAGCTCAATTGTATAGAAAACAATTAGAAGGTGATCAGCATACTAGTCGAACAACAAAGATTTCACCAGAAGGCCCATCTTCCAGTAGCCAACAATCAGTAAGGAATCTATATGCTACTGTTACAAGGCAAAGTGGTGAAAGACTTCCACCTCAACAACCTCAAGCGCCTCCCCCTCCTCCAACGCCTCCTTTACCACCTAAAACTTGGGATATGTCAGCAGCTCATCCAAGTACTTACCAATTGATGATGGATCATTATGCTAGACTACGGATGGAGGCAATAGCTTCAGCGGAACAATTGGGAGGTGATCAGCAGGATAGAAGAATTTTAGAGATGTCAAAGAGAGATCCATCAGACATAATTCCTCCTGGTAGTCGACAATCAGGAAATCATCAAAATGATTTGAATGCATGGCAGAGTGGGGGGAATCTTCCACCATACCCACCTCCTGCACCACCACCGCCACCACTTCCCCCTGGAGTTCGACAATCAGAAAATGATCAATATGGTTTGACTACATGGCAGAGTGGGGGAAGTCTTCCACCACCCCCACTACCCCCAACTCCGCCTCCACAACTTCCCCCTGGTATTAGACAATCAAGAAATGACCAATATGATTTTGAGGCATGGCAAAGCAGAGGAAGCCTTCCACCATACCAACTTCCTGCACCACCACCACCTCCGCCACCGCCTCCCCCTCCCCCTGGAATTCGTCAATCAGGAAACGATCAATATGATTTGACTACATGGCAGAGTGAAGGAAGCTTTCCACCACCCCCACTTCCCCCGACTCCACCTCCACAACTTCCCCCTGGTAGTAGACAATCAAGAAATGATCAATATGATGATAATGCATGGCAGAGCAGGGGAAACCTTCCACAATACCAACCTCCTGCTCCACCACCACCTCCGTCATTTCAAAGACAGGATATGTTACCACCCCAGCAGTCAATAAATAATCATAATGCCAGATTGAAGATGGAGGCAAACAAGTCGACGCAACATTTAGGAGGTAATGAGCAAGTTAGAAATAGTTCACAGATTTCAGACTTTGTAATTTCTCACAGCAGCCCGCAATCAGTGAACGATTGGAATGCTAGTAATGCAAGGCAGAGTGTTCAAAGACTTTCGCAACCCCCAACAGAAAGTCGGGATATGTTAGCACCTCATCTTAGTAGTCAGGAGTCAGTACAGGATTATAATGCTAGAATGCAGATGGCTGCAAAACTTTCATCACAACAATTAGTAGGTGATCAGCGTGCTAGAAAAATATCTCCGATTTCATCAAAAGGTTTGTCAGATTTCACATCATCTCCTTGGAGTCAACAATCAATAAATGATCAGTATGCTATGCATACAAGACAGAGTATTGAAAGACCTCACCCAACAGAAAGTCAGGATATGTTAGCACCTCATCTGAGTAGACAGCAGTCAATAGAAAATCGTAACTCTGGATTGCAGATGGAAGCACAACATTCATCTCAACACTCAGGAGGTGATATGCATGCTAGAAAAATATCACAGATTTTACCAAAAGGTTTGTCAGATTTCACATCATCTCCTAGGAGTCAACAATCAGTAAATGATCATTATGCTATGCATGCAAGACAGAGTATGGAAAGACCTCACCCAACTGAAAGTCAGGATATGTTAGTACTTCATCTAAGTAGACAGCAATTAATAGAGAATCAGCAGTCTGCTAGATTGCAAATGGAGGCAAAGCATTCATCTCAATCAGGACAATCAACAGGAGGAAGCAGAACATTACAAATGACAGGAAGTTTCAAGTCGCATCCAAGTGAAAGTGAGGCTCATTCAACAACTCATATGGGTAAGAGACAGACATCAGATGATCAATATTCTAGTCATACATCTAACATGGTAAGACAACATCCATCATATCAAAATCAAGGCCAAAAATTTTTAGACCCATCTGAAAATCCTGCTAGTAAAACATCACAGAAGGTGAAACGACGTTCATCAATTTCATCCCAAGGTCAAGAAATGTCCGAAACTATTCAGACGGTTGGAAGTCAAAAAGAACAAAATATTCAGAATGCAAGTATAACTACACAGATGGTTGACCAACATTCATCACAAGACATAAATAGTTCACTACGTCTCCAATCAAACACTGGGTCACTTGTTAGCAAACCAAAGCAGACGACAACTCGCCGTTCATCAACTTCTCCTCAACACCAAAATGTCAGTAGCCAACTCTCAAGAGATAGTCAGAATGCAAGTTATGCAATGCAAATGACTGGAGGGAAAACATCACATGGTACACAAAATCTAACAGGGGAAACAATTCAAGGATATCAAGATAATCTACATACAAAGAAATCATCACAAATGGCTGCAAGACGTCTGTCAGATCCTACACAGAAGGTTGCCGTCTCAAATTTACAAACAAGTCAAAAAGGAGAACAAATTCCAGATAACCAATACAGTTCTAGAAATTCAATGTATGCTGCCAAAGGACATATGTCAGATCCTACTCATAGTCAGACTCGCTCAGAATCACAAAGAAGAGAATTAGAGGAGGATATTCAGTATATTAGCAAAAATTCATATGCAGTGTCCCGATCTCCACAAAAAAACCTACAAATGGATAGACGGTAAGTTTTATTCAATGAACTCATTATAGAGACCTTGATTAAATCAGACACACTTTTTGTCTACAAAAGACTCATCAGTGATGCTCAAATCAAAAATCAAATCAAAATACTTTTTGACCCAAAAATAATTTCAATTTTAAAATTTACCATATATGATCTTAAATTTGCATGAACATAACATAGAAAAAGATGATAGAAACATAAAACACAAATTTCAGAGGCATGCATATATACATACAAAGACATCAAATTGAGCATTTATATGCATGGCCATCTTGAATGTGCTTGTTTTATATATTGGTATATATTCAGAGTAACTTCTCTTAGAACAAATATAAACTGATATCATATGTATGCTTATTTAGCTATTAACTCTACATTTTCTTGAAATTTGTTAAAAAAATATTATACTGTTATCTCCATTCAAATAAAACTAAGACAGAAAACCAACAGCAAATCATACATTTAAAATTTGTCATCTGTGTTTGTGCTTTGTTTCTTAGCAATGAAAATAAGTGATGTTACCCAATCAAAATGAATGTCTTAAACAATGTTGCATGATGACTAATGTACCCATATTTTGGCTATTTTATTTATTGTGTCTGTTTATTTCAGGCATCAATGTAAATATAACGGAATTTGAGTAGACTGTCATTAAAGTGAAAGGGTTAGCACTATAGAACCAGGTTTAATCCACCATTTCCAAATGTGAAAATGTCTGTACCAAATCAGGAATAAGACAGTTCTTGTCCATTCCTTTTTGATGCATTTTGTTATTTGATTTTGCCATGTGTTGATGTGATTATGGACTTTCCGAATTGATTTTCCTCTAAGTTCAGTAATTTTGTGATTTTACTTTTTGCATAAGATTTTTGTCTTTATATTCCTTATGAGTCCCAGACAAGTGCTGCTTGCTAATTTTTTCTTCTACTTTGAAATTGCTAAATCAATCTTCACTATTTTTTGTGTTTTTGTGTTAAATTTTAAGCATTTTACAAAAGTATCAAAACTAACCATGAATTAAAAGTGTCAGACCACCAATTCAAAACCCCTTTATTACCACCAAATATTTCAATTTTGCTAAAAATGGTCTACAAAGATTTCCATCTTACCAAAACTTTAATTTCTGAAATTTGTTTGTTTATGTAAGGTATACATCGAAAGCACTTTTTTTCTCTTAGGAAAGGGCTACTTTTACATACATGTATGTTCTAAATTAAAATGAGTGAATTGGTTGTCTAAAATCTGAAGGTATATGTATTTTTGATGTAATTGGTTCAATACCAAGAGATAACAAATAATTTTTAAAATCATTTTTCTTGATACCTTTTTGAAAAATGAAAATAACACATTCTTAATTCATTTTCTTGGGTTCCATAGAAAATTTGCCTTTTCATAAGTTGGTTTTGTCATGAATCAAATTTTCAATTCCCTGTACCCAGGAAATCCACTATTGCACTAAAATTGATATCTAACAAATAATACTGAATCCACAGTAGGTTTGCTTCATTTTTTTTATTGGAGAATACATCACTGATGTTCAGAAAATGTGGTATGAGTATGTAGAATCTTTATGTATTTGTAAATAAGCCTTAGGATTCTTACTATCCTAATTTATTTTCTGTTTGCTGTTTTATTATTATTTATAGTGTTTTATGCTATGCTTTTTTGTGTTATTTGAAATAAAAGTAAATTGAAAATGCAATTCTATAAATAAATTTGATTTATTGCAGTTCTTCAGAGACTAGATCATATGAAAGTTTCCCGCCACCACCTTCCAGCTGGACACTTATTTCTAAAGATTCAAGGTTTGTATAATCCTTTTATATATTTAATGATTTAATGTGACTTGACTGTTAGTTTTGCTATCCACGTATTGAAATTGCGATACTTAAATTTTAGGAAGTGTCCATGGGAGATAATCAATTCTTCTTTTAAAAGTCATCTTAATTAAAAAAAGTACAGATTTTGGGTTATCTCCCATGGAAACTAATTAAACAATTTAACAATTTATTTTAATTTCACATAAATTGAAATAAATATAAGACATAATAATTTTCTTCTGATTCTTATTAATATTATGTATTGAATATAGTGGCAAATTTTCATAAAATACCCCTGTAATTTTAACAAATGTAACACAGTAACAGATGCAATTAAAATCTATATTTTATTGTGTTCAATTTAATAATTTTTATCAAACTGAACACAATAAAATATAGATTTTTAAACTTTGATTGATTGATTGATGCTTGCTTAAATAACGGTGGTATATATTTCATGTGTGCTCAGGATGAGAAGAAATTAACATAAGATATATATATATAGGTCCTGTTATATAGGCCGCAAAATATTAAGGCCAGGGAAACTTAAGACTGCCACTGAAAAACGAGGGAGTTGTTGAATACTATGTGTTCAAATACAAAATAACAACAGTAAAGAGATAAATATAACAAATTATTTTGATATGAATGAGAGGGCCTAGGTGGCCAAGTGGTCTGAGTAATTAATGTCAAGAGAAAAAAAGGAGCCAATGTACTGTATCACCAGCCTGTTGGAGGTTGTGAGTTCTAATCCAACACATGGTAGATGTGCTCAACTCCAATCTTAGACTAGGATTGTCACTTTTCTAAACCAATGGTTGGTGGATCTATCTGTTCACTCCAGCTTCCTCTACCAATACAAACTAACTGCCTCAAAATAGTACAACAGTGATGAAGGTAGCATTAACACCCATCAATTAATAAATCAATATTAAGGGGAGTACAAAAAAACATACAGCTAGTTTAATTTCCAATACTTATGTAAGGTTTCTGTAATGAAGTTTACTCTTTTATCTTTTGTAGCATTGAAACATCACCTTCGAAAAATGATTTTAATAACAAAGCAATTCCATATCAAGGGCCATTATCTGGTCAAAGAGCTACATTACATAGATCGCCACCAAGGATTTTGCCTCCTCAACGTCGTGCATCATTGACTTCTGATACCTCACCTCTGCCAGAAGTTTTGAGATCTCCACCAAAGAAGTTATTGTCTCCAGCGATGGAATCTTCATCTGATAGGTCAGAATCTCTTCAAGATGATGTTAGCTTTGGGTCACCATCAAGGATGCTTTCATTTTCTCATCAGGAAATGTCTTCACCAGACAAATTGAGGTCTAGACAGGATGTTTCAGGATCTCCACAAAAAGCTACATCAGCTGCACGCAATTTACCATCTTCACACGAAAAAATAAGCTCTACACAGAATGTTTACGAATCTTCACAGAGTGCTACATCAGCCCAACGCCATTCAACATCATCCCAGGAAAAAGTAAGATCTAAACAGGATGTTCATGTATCTCCACAGAAAGCTGCATCCTCCCGCCGCCATTTAACATCTTCTGAGGAAAAAATCAGGTCTTCACAATATGTGTCACCACAAAAAGCTGCATCAGCCCCATACAATGTACCATCTTCAGCGGAAAATAAAAGGTCTATACAAGATGTCTATGGATCTCCACAAAAATATGCATCAGCCTCACACTATCAACCATCTTCCCAAGAAAGTATGAGATCTTTAAAGGACGCTTCCGGATCCAAATTAGCAGCTTCATCTCCACATCATGCACCGTCTTCAGCAGAACAAAATAGGTCCACTCAGGATGTTTATGGGTCTCCGCAAAAAGCTGCTTCTCATTCAAGTCGTGTACCATCTTCTAATGAAAATAGGTCTTTACAGGACATTTTAAGATCTCCTGAAAAAGCAGCATCAGATCCTCGCTATACACCATCTTCAACAGAAACAATCAGGTCTATACAGGATTTCCATGGAAGTCCACACAAAGTTGCATCTAACCCAAGCCGTGTACCATCATCTGTGGCTACAAATAGGTCTATTCCGGATGTTTATGGATCTCAGCAAGAAATTCAATCTTATCCAAGCCCTGTACCATCTTTATCAGACAAAATTAGGTCTATAAATGATGTTTATGGATCTCCACAAGGTGCTGCATCTTATGGAAGCCGTGTTCCATCTTCACCGGACAAAATACGATCTATACAAGATGTTTATGGATCTCCACAAGAAGCTGCATCTTATGGAAGCCGTGTACCATCCTCACCGGACAAAATTAGGTCTATACAAGATGTTTATGGATCTCCACAAGAAGCTGCATCTTATGGAAGCCGTGTACCATCCTCACCGGACAAAATTAGGTCTATACAAGATGTTTATGTATCACCACAAGAAGCTGCATCTTATCTAAGCCGTGTTCCATCTTCACAGGACAAAATTAGGTCAACACAAGATGTTTATGGATCTCAGCAAGAAATTGAATCTTATCCAAGCCATGTTTCATCCTCTCCAGACAAAATAAGGTCTATACAGGATGTTTATGGATCTCCACAGGAAGACAGTGTTCCATCTTCACAGGACAAAATTAGGTCAACACACGATGTTTATAGATCTCAGCAAGAAATTGAATCTTATCCAAGCCATGTTTCATCCTCTCCAGACAAAATAAGATCTATACAAGATGTTTATGGTTCTCCACAAAAAATGTCTTCATCCCAAGGCAGTGTACCGTCTTCATTGGACAAAATAAGGTCTATACAGGATCTGTCAGGTTATCAACATAAAGCTGCTTCAGTAAAAGATGACATAGGAGGGAAATCCTATATTTCAGATGACAATATATCAGTACATTCTATATTATCTATAACTCACAAATCAACTACTAGTAAATCAGATTTGGCTTCTGTTCAATCTAGAGGGAGCTTTACAGTGAAGTCTGGTGAAAGTGTTAAATCATATGATGACTTTATTGACAATGATTCAAATTAAATATAAAAAGTGTTTCCAAAATTTAATGTCTTTTGATTGAACTGAAATTTAAAAAAAATGTTTTTTGTTATCTGTATTTTTGGAGTTTCAAAGAGATTAAATTAAAATTTTAATATATACTTTATTAATTGCATTAAGTTGGAAGTATTGTTGTAGAAAGAAAATATGTTCTGAAACAAAGTAATTGAATAGCTGAATACATTGTAACTCTTCAGGGGACAAAGATGCACCAAAAATACTGAAAAAAAACCAGAAACCAGAAATTCGTTTGAACAATACTGAAATTTTAAATTCCCACAGCAACCACTGACTTATATAGATTAAAAAGTTCAATCACAAATATACGGATCTCCCGAGTAAATCAAAATGGTAATCCATGTAAATGGCAAAATCAAAACCTCAAACACATCAAACGAATAGATAACAACTGTCAATATTTCTGACCTGGTAAAGGCATTATCTAACCTGGTTTTATAGCTATTTAAACCCATCATGTTAAAACACTCATTAGTTAATATTGATAAAATTAAAGAAGAAGAATAATGAATTGGTACTATTTAAAGAGGTTAAACCCTTTAAAACATATGGGTTGAATGCCTTTGTAATGTAGATGTCATCAATTATGGATCTCTGTACGGACTTCAATAATTAGCATATCGTATTAGAAGGTTATATTTGGCGTGGTAAAAAGTAAAGCAACTAAAACAAGAGACCAAGAGCTCTTGTTTAATTGAATATTAGCAAATATGAGGGACAACAAACAATGCCAACCACTGGAATATATGCCCCCTTCTAAGGAAATACATTTACGAAACGTGATGGGCTTGGACATGTTCTTTAGCGCCCAACTAAAAAAAAACTACCATGAGACATAATACAAGGGCATACATGGAAAAGCCTTTTAAAAAGGGATTAACTTTTCAGCTTAACATGTTAGTCAGTTACACCAATTACCTATTGAGTAATTGCAGTGTTTGAAAGTTATTGTGAAGCAAACTAAAATTTCAAGATTAAGCTATATAACGTGAATCCTTATATTTAATGAAATTGTCTATACAGTCAAAAGTAAAATTTATAAATACTCTGAGGATTTTTTTTAGATAGAAAGTCCCTATAATCAAATGGCAAAATAATGCTCACACAAAACAAAAAGACAACAATATATAATATTAAAGGAACATTTACATCATGGAATTCAGTTAAAATATGCCATCGTCAGTGATGGAGAATAATTCATATTGCCTAGTCAATATATCAGAGACTTTAAGCAATATTTCAACTATATTTGGGGTATAAATAAAGGTATACATGTCCTGGCAAGGTACACTGGAATTTGATCTTAATTTCATAGTTCGTTGGTTATTGCGAATAAAGAGATGTGGTGAGATCGCAAATTATACAACTATCCACCGAAATTCAAGGCAAATATATGGCTTTTAGCAATACCTCATCATACCATATAGACGGCTGTTAAAGTCCCCGACTTGAACATGTGGAAAAATCAATAGAGGAAACTAATAGTATTAACATAATTTGCGAAAAACAAATATGACAGACATGAACCAACAACCACTGAAGTATAGGCACATTACAAAAAAAGAGGGGTTAAACTAGTTTTCCTGGCTCCAAACCCGGAACAGTAGTACAAGAGTACAACATAAACTATAAAAATCATTTGAAAAGTATGCATCTCTACAGATTGCACCAAAGCGGAAAGGAACTTTTCAAAACACAAACCGGACGTTGTAACGTATCTTTATTACCCTTAGCGAAAAAAAAATCAACTGTAGATCAGATACTTCTCCCCTTTACAGACAGCTATATTTAAGCGAATGCTATTTTAGTATAAAAAAAAAATCATGTATTTGACACTAAAATATCAATCAGTACACATACACATCCAAAATCCAATGGATTTTATGTTAAAACGTCGTTTACAGTCGGAGAAAAAAACATGTCTTTGGTGTAATAACACCAAATCACAGTACGTCATATTCTGTTGCACACGAACGTAAAAGGGTCGAAAAAAATCCCTAGAATTTGACTAGGGACACTAGGGAATTAATCATAAATTTCCTTGCTGTAAAATTTGAGTCGTACACATGTCTTGGTTGTTTCAATTAAAGCACCATATTTTTTTTATTTGGTGTTTTTGTAGAATATTTAATGAATTTTTGTCTAGTCCTGGACAGGATGAAAATGTACTCCTGCCAAATATTTACTTTAAACTAGAATAAATGGTGCACATTTTTGTAAACTGTCTAATTTCACAGACTGATTTGTTGGGGGTGGGGGAAGCAATCAATGATGATATCAAAACCTTGTACGATGCCATGAATTTAGGTAGGTCTTTAACAATAAAAGTATGATTTTAATTTACCCCCGATTACAAAAATAATATTCAAAGATAAAAAAACTATAAATTGGTGACCTTTGAAACAAGTTTTCAGGTACAAACAAACTTCCAAACCAAATCTTTGTACCTATGGAACATTTTTTTTCAAATACTGCGAGCCACTTTTAGATATGTGTGAAATGATTGCTAAGTTTGCATGTAAGTCTGTAAAGGTTGATCATTCTTGTGATGAATTGGTCATCGGGAAGTACTAGTATATACCTCGATATTGTTCTTCGATGCCTTTAACTATAGTTTAACAGTATTTAGCGTATGAAATGATTGCTAGCTGAACATGTTCTTACGACAATTTTCATCGAACCCTTGACTTTATTTCATCATTCGTAAAGCATTCAGTTAAGGTTGATGAAATATGTACACTTATTTGTGTATTGAATGATTGTGAGGTGTACAAGTCCGTCTTGCAGGTTGTATTAGACATTAATATCATGCTCATGGTTCATTTTTATGAGATACAAGAGGCTAAACATATTTGGAAATGGAATTTTTGTTAGGTGTACATTTGTCTGTCTGGAAGTGCTTATTTGATCGTGACTGGTTGAAAAACCACTGAGCAACGCTAAGTTTTCGTCTTTGGATGTATTTCTGAGATACTAATACTAAATGGTTCATTCATATTTGTTGTATGGACTAAATAAAATGAATTTGACCTTTTAGTACGATTATTTTATGACCATGTAGTGTCTATTGGTTTGACAACTAAATTTTACCAATCTGCCTTGCTCTATTTTTAACCTCACGATCACCTGGATTAAAAGCATGTGATCTGTATGTAATCACTTGGCTTCTGTTGTCATGTGTAAATTTTAATTTTTGTAATGACCTTTTCGGGTACTGCACCTGCTCGGCTCAATTATTTTGCCTCACTGAAATAAGATAACTAGTTACGGCCTTGGGGTATATGTATAACAATACTAACAATCGATCTTCCAATACCCAAATGTTGCTAAACACCAGTCCTACCGTTACCTTTGAGACAACTATGTTGTTTGAACAACTTTGATTTTGTGTGTAAGTTACATTGCATAAAATCTTTGATAACCGAATTGGGTATTGACAGTTTATTTGAAAACTCAACATATACCTCACAACATTAACCAAATAAGGATTTTTGTTTGAACTTCAAATAAAGATAAAAAAACAAAAAAACAACTGTATCTTCCTAATTTTGATTGGATAACACACAAAGATATATAATTGGGTCTTCCAAATGCTCTACGAAACCACATTCTAAATATTTAACCTCAATTTATCAACAATCAAAACCGGGCTTCAATGTTTTAGCGAAACCACCAACTATAAAGCCGGCATTAGTAAGACATAAAAAGAAATAAAAACTTAAGTTAAACATGTGCTCATACTTTCAATGCATATTCAACGAGTTAAATTCTAGGACTTTTAATCGTCATCGTTAATGATTGTATCTCTATTAACATCTTATTTTGTATCTAATGTGCTACATTTGAGAACATGGTGAATACTGATCTGTCATAAAGTTCTTAACAATAGTTCTCTCTTTTGCTGGCTATCCTAAGTGAAATTTGATAATTTGTTTAAGTATAAGGAAATGATTTGACCTACGAGAAATGAGAAGTGTTTTCTATTCAAGATGTTAACCGTTAAAATCAAAATAATAATAATTCTATAAGTCGTTCTTTTAAATAAAAAAAAATGAGAGTGCAGTATATTATATCCTTAAGATCAGAACAGTTAATGGAGCTACAATTCATGCCAAAATCAATTTCGTAGAAAGTATTATTTGGGTACAATGCCGACGAGAACGACAGAGTTGCTTTTTATTAAACAGATATTAAGGGGTAGGTGCATTAAGGCCCGGTTTTGGCCAAAGAAATTAAATTGTTTGGCAACTATTTCAAATTTGTACATTATGTTAAGAAATGCATTGGATCAAGAAATACAAATGAAAATCATAAAGATTTTTATCTGATGACGTCATAATCACGTCAAAATATGTACCGTTTTCTCTAAAACGATTAAAAAACCCAGAATTAATGTAGTTTTCATTATCATTTCCATTGTAAATACATTGTGTGCAGCAACAAAAAAAATCAAAATAATTTGAGAGAAAATTCAGTGTGGCTATTGAAATAATATAGCCAAATATAAAGTTCTTTCTTGGGTGCGCAAATACATTTCCGATCTAATTAGTTATCAAAGGTACCAGGATTATAATTTAGTACGCCAGACGCGCGTTAGGTTACATAAGACTCATTCGTGACGCTCATATATAAATATTTATAAAGCGAAACAAGTACAAAATTGAAGAGCATTGAAGATCCAAAATTCCAAAAAGTGCCAAATACGACTCTGGGATAAGAAAATCCTTAGTTTTTTCGAAAAGTCAAAGTTTTGTTAACAGGAAATTTATAAAAATGACCACATTATTGATATTCATGTCAACATCGAAATGTTGACTACTGGGCAGGTGATACCCTCGGGGTCGAAACGTCCACTAGCAGTGACATCGACCCAGTGGTGTAAATAGTTATCAAAGGTACCAGGATAATAATTTAGTACGCCAGACGCACGTATCGTCTACATAAGACTCATCAGTGACGATCATATCAAAATATTGATAAAGCCAAATAAGTACAAAGTTGAAGACCATAGAGGATCCAAAATTCCAAAAAGTTGTACTAAGGTAATTTATAATAAAATCAACGGTACCAATTTTGTTGCACCAGATGCGCATTTCGACAATACATGTCTCTTCAGTGATGCTCGTGGCCAAAATATTTGAAATCCAAAGCTTATATAAAAGATGAAGAGCTATAATCCAAAAGGTCCAAAAAGTATAGCCAAATTCGTGAAAGAAATCAGAGCTTTGCATGAGGGAGATACATTCCTTAATTTATAATATTTTTTAATATTTTGTAACAGCATATTTTAATAACACAAAAAAATCCGTACTTTCATGCCAGTACCGAAGTACTGGCTACTGGGCTGGTGATACCCTCGGGGACTAATAGTCCACCAGCAGAGGCATCGACCCAGTGGTAGTAATAAAATCAACGGTATCAATTTTGTTGCACCAGATGCGCATTTCGACAATACATGTCTCTTCAGTGATGCTCGTGGCCAAAATATTTGAAATCCAAAGCTTATATAAAAGATGAAGAGCTATAATCCAAAAGGTCCAAAAAGTATAGCCAAATTCGTGAAAGAAATCAGAGCTTTGCATGAGGGAGATACATTCCTTAATTTATAATATTTTTTAATATTTTGTAACAGCATATTTTAATAACACAAAAAAATCCGTACTTTCATGCCAGTACCGAAGTACTGGCTACTGGGCTGGTGATACCCTCGGGGACTAATAGTCCACCAGCAGAGGCATCGACCCAGTGGTAGTAATAAAATCAACGGTACCAATTTTGTTGCACCAGATGCGCATTTCGACAATACATGTCTCTTCAGTGATGCTCGTGGCCAAAATATTTGAAATCCAAAGCTTATATAAAAGATGAAGAGCTATAATCCAAAAGGTCCAAAAAGTATAGCCAAATTCGTGAAAGAAATCAGAGCTTTGCATGAGGGAGATACATTCCTTAATTTATAATATTTTTTAATATTTTGTAACAGCATATTTTAATAACACAAAAAAATCCGTACTTTCATGCCAGTACCGAAGTACTGGCTACTGGGCTGGTGATACCCTCGGGGACTAATAGTCCACCAGCAGAGGCATCGACCCAGTGGTAGTAATAAAATCAACGGTACCAATTTTGTTGCACCAGATGCGCATTTCGACAATACATGTCTCTTCAGTGATGCTCGTGGCCAAAATATTTGAAATCCAAAGCTTATATAAAAGATGAAGAGCTATAATCCAAAAGGTCCAAAAAGTATAGCCAAATTCGTGAAAGAAATCAGAGCTTTGCATGAGGGAGATACATTCCTTAATTTATAATATTTTTTAATATTTTGTAACAGCATATTTTAATAACACAAAAAAATCTGGATATAAATTATACTAAAACAAATATGGATATAAATTATACTAAAAATTTGATGGAAAATAAGGAAAATAAAAAAACTTTACAAAATATGCAAATTTGTCATGGTTTGTTGCCATAGTAACTCGATTAATGTGAAATTTTGGTTTATTTTCTGAATATCTTGTATTTTTGTATAGTGAGGACAAATTTAAAATATATGTATTATAAATTTTAAATTTTCAGTAATATTTAAGCTAAATCCCTTAGGTTCTTTTCATTAGAAATACAATATACAAAATAATATTTTACAATTACTGTCTGATGGTGAGGTAAATGTGTGGTTTTATTGACTTTTGAAAAACTGATATTCACTGATGCCAACAGTTTTTTAAAAGTCAATTAAACCACATATTTACCGAAACCAAAGACAGTAATTGTTTTATTTCATATTCTAAGAGAAATGTATGTAATGGAAAATATTTACCTAAACCAATTGTACATTAAACTTTTTTTTTATCAAAATTAAACACGTAAAAGCACGCGAGGTTTTGCGCGAGGAATATACTTTTTTCCGCTGGTAAATATGTGTTTTATATAAAATCCCATTCATATAGAAAACCTACTAAAGTTTTAGTAATATGGAATAAAATAAGATTTCCTGTATTCTTTTCAATAAAGTACCCAAATATTCAGTAACAATATATCTGTGATGTAATGGATATGAAATGACAACTTCTCGTACTTTTTTTTTTTTTTTAAAGATTATTGTTTTGCGTTGTTGTCTTGATATCAGACAGTTATCAAAATATATCTGTTTTTAAGTCACACATCTTGTTGAAAAGTAATTATTCTAAATATGAAAAAAAAGATATATCTTAAAATACAAAGGCTCTAAGTAAAGGCAACAGTAGAATAGCGTTGATCAAAAGTCATAAATCGATTGCGAGAAAACAAATCTGAGTTACAAACCTAATCCGACGAAACACATCAACTATAGGAGAAAAAACATAGGAACAGGAGGAACACTATTCAAAGTGCAACAAAAAAAAACTACTGCTAACATATTTAGAAAGGATTTTTTTTAATAACAAAATAACAATATATTCCTGACTTGGTACGAGATATTAGAAGAAAAAATGTTGGGGTGGAAATTGGTTTAATGGCTAACCAAACCTATAGTTAATATGTCTTAGGTTCCGTCAAATGGTAAATACTTGTCTTATAAAGAGTAAGGGTATAATATATACATCAGGAAGCTATGCAAACAATTAGATTTAATAAATACATGAGTATATAGTTGTACACTATCCTTTCCTCTCTTTCTTTGGTTAATAGTGGATATTTTTTTTAGCTTTTAATCCTATCTTTCCATAATTTGATATATTAAATAAAAAGATTTAGCATGTGTGACAGTTAACCAACTCTCCGTCCATGTCACAATATATCAATAGTTAACAGACATAGCTTTTACACGGAGCCGTGGTTCACACCGAACAGCAAGTTATGAAGGGCCAAACATGAGTAGTGTAAAACATTTCAAACAGTAAAACGAGAAATACTTATGAACCACACTAGCAAACAAATACCACTGGACAAGCGCATGAATAAGAACAGGTGCTAAATATGCAATGGATTTGAACAATTCAACAGGCGCCAACTTTCACCTTAACCTGAGACAGTACTGTAACATTGCAACATAAAATTAAACATTAATTAAAATGGCTTATTTCGATCAAAAAGAATTTAAACAAAATAAATAAACTTTAATATTATGATCTTCTGAAAAGGTGATCAATACTTTTTTTTAACTATCAATTCTAATATACAAATGATGCTAGTGCTTTTTGAAAAGAATGTGTATTTGTTTTTATGAAGTTTATGAAAAACTAAAACATCTGTCCTCTCTATTCGTCCTATAAGGATGTTCGCTTGTCATGTTTTGAATTTTTTTGTCAGATTTTCAGAATCCTCTGATTTTACCAGTTTGATGGCCTAAAAGCAATTGCCCCTTGACCCTCATTTTTGTCGAGCCTTCGACTTTAGTCAAAAAAGCGAGACATAGCGATCCTACATTCCGTCGTCGTCGTCGTCGTCGTCCACAAATATTCACTCTGTGGTTAAAGTTTTAAAAAAAATTAATAACTTTTTAAAACTATACTGGATTTCTACCAAACTTAAGGTAGTATCCAGAAGTAAATTTTGTAAAATAATAAATCCATTTTGTCCGTATTTTACTTATGAATGAACTCAATTTTTCTCCGGGGAAACATTGCATTCACTATGTGGCTAAAGTTTAAAAAAAATTAATAACTTTCTTAAACTATACTGGATTTTTACCAGACTTGGACAGAAGCTTGTTTATGATCAGAAGATAGTATCCACAAGTAAATTTTGTAAAAAGATAAATCCATTTTTTTTCGTATTTTACTTATAAACGGACTTAATTTTTTTGCCTGGAAACATTACATTCACTCTGTTGTTCAAGTTTTTTTTTTAAATTTCATAACTTTCTTATATCATTTTTAATTTGTACCAAACTTGAAAAAAAAAACGTACATGATTTGCTTTTAGAAGGTGAACAGTTTAAATTCAAAATGATAACATTTCTATAAATCGTCCTTTCTAACGAGGAAACAAATATATGCACTGTGTATTGTCATATTCGAGAATTATTTGTTTTTCATGAGACGATTTATTCCATAACAAACAATTACATACATACATGTTTCTTTTAAACATGGTCAATCGTTTTCGCTGAATGTGCTATAAGTATACAAAAATATTTCCAAGTATAATAAATCGAGTAGACAGTTTGCAATCGTAGCAATCACAAGATGTTACAACGTTACAACATTTATATTATGCAAGTGAAACGTTATATTTACGTTTACCAATCTTTTTTGTACATGTGAATATGCAGGTTTTTATCATATTTAGTCTGTTTACGAAAATATCAGATACATTATTTCCATTAATATAGAGTCTTTAGACTTCTATTAAGTGTCAAATTCGTGTAATACTTATTTCCTAAATTATAATGTATTTAGAGAGTATTTTGAATTTGAAAAAAAATTAAAGCAACAAGTTATTAATTTAATATGCCCATTAAGATGATATACTATTATGGACTTGACATTTTCATAATTCCTTTGAAAAAAATATCAAACTTTCTTAATGACAAAAGCTGTTCATTCTATTCAACATAGCAGGAATTCTAAAACAAAAAGAAGTATTACGAGGCAATGATATGGCTTAAATTAGACAGAAACATATATATATATATTCTTCTGCAATACGTCCATCATAATTAAACATTATTATTTGTATGGCATTAAAAACAAAGATCCTAAGTTTGCTACTCTCTTTGTCTTCCAAACAAAGGAACCATTGTAAAGAAAATGTTATACTTGAGCTATATTACTGGTTTCAAATAGAAAAACATAAACTCGTCACGTACAAAAATTAAAGAAACTGTAATTTGTATCGATGACGATTTTATTAACTTTATATCAACTCATACATAACCGTTCTTAGTACAATCGGTTTGCCATGTTTCATGTTCCCTAACTAAACGATCAGAAACCCTTTTTTGCTACTTTTTGAATTACTGAGACAGTACTGTAAAAGAAACTAATACTACCGCTAAGTATGTCTTTAGTCGAGAACAGTATTAGTAAATAAAATCAAAAAGGCATTCCCTAGCCGTTGAATACATAAGATAAACGGCGGTTAACTTTTTTTCTTAAGGATATTAAAAAATTAACAGAACAAAGAAAAACATTGATCAGAAGCTAATGACAACTTAGCTTAATCAATGATTATAATCCTGGTACCTTTGATATCTATTGTCCTTAACCAGGCAACTGGGCAGGTAGAAAGTTGAACATCTTATTTATCTCTCATTTTACATCTGTTAACCAGATTAAATTTTATAGATATAATAGACGACCATAAGTTTTTTATTCCATGCACGTACAGTAAATATTCAACAATAAACATCGTTACACAAATTTTAAAATTCGGTAAATGAAAAGTATCAGTACCAATTGTGTCTAGTATCTTTTGTAAATGATCATCTGTAGTTGTTTCTATTTTTGGTATTGGTCTACTAATTATAAGAAAGAAGACCTTATGCAAGTCAAAATATATTTTATTGGCGAAGTAAGATCATGGCTTCTGTCGAATACCAACCCACAAACAAAGGGTCTTTGGGCAGCCGTAAATTAGATGCTAATAAAATAGATAAATAAAATTCAAAATTCAAATTAAAACTAAAAATGAAATGAAATTTTGAAATAATGAGATACTGAATTGAACCCTGGCAACAGATGTCTAAAATTTACATGAGCAACTACAGTTGAGGTGGAAATGAAGTTTACATGGATTAATGTTCTAAACTAAATAATAATACAGTGATAAATCAAGTTTATCGGTACTGGTGCAGCCTATAAAATCCGCCACTAAACAAGTTCAAAAACATTCATTTCATAAAGAATGTTTTGGAATTTGTTACCGCCAACCAGTACCATACATTGAGAGTCGATATAACAGATGACTCTGATTGTAATATTTTGTAATAACAATAATTTGACCGCAGTAACTACTAGCTAACAGATTCCCGAAGCCAATGACATACTTCGCCGTTTGATGGACAATAAATGGAATGCAAATTGATAATAGCGTAACTGAAGTTGTAACTTGTTTAAAATTAGAGAACTTCAATATCTGACAAATAAAATATTCCTTCTCACATCTCCTCAAACCATCTCTTGAATAATGTTGTCTTCATACGGATTATACTGCAATCATGATATCATTTTATGGCATGAAATTGGCTGATACAACTGATTTATTAAGAGACGAATTGTTGTTCAATGCAACTCAAATAAACTGTACCAGATGATATACTTCTACGACCAACAGACTAGATATATATTTATTGAAATTTGTAGAATTGCTTACTTTTTCTTACATTGAATATTCTGTATAACTTCCGGTAAATTGTTGATTCAAGTTCGAAAACTGAGAAATTCCCCTCAAGCTAGTCCCAATCCTGTAATAATGAAACACATATAACCAGACGCAATAACTAGAAATATACAATGTTTCTTAGTTTTCATACAAAATCACTTCAATATTGAGCAAAGTGAATCTTTATTTCAAATAAAAAAACATCATCTTTACAAGGTGCATCTTTCACCGGGCTGAAGTACGTCCATTATTCATAGTTCATTATTCATTATTCAATAATGAATAATGAAATAGTTCATTATTCACTATTCATTATTGAAAAATGAATAATGAATAATGAAATGGTTTATGTTTCATTATTCAAATTGAACCGGTGAATAGTGAAAAAAATATAAAAAAATTTGACCGTGACACTATAGCTACATTTTGATTTGCAATGACCATAAGAGGGTTTACGGACGACCTAAATGCAACAATATGCATAAAAATGAGGAAATATAAAAAAGAAGATGTGGTATTATTGTCAATAAGACAAACATCCACAAAAGACCAAAATGACACAGACATCAACAAATATAGCTCACCGTACAGCCTACAACAATGAGCAAAGCCCATACCGCAGTCAGCTATAAAAGGCCCCAATAAAACAATGTAAACAACTAACGGCCTTATCTATTTTACAAAATAAACGAAAAAATAATATGTAACACAGAGACAAATGACAACCACTAAATTACAGACTCCTGAATTGGGACAGACACATACATAAATAATTCAGCGGGGTTAAACATGTTAGCCAATTTTGAATAATGAAAATTGCAATGGATATTTTGAATAATAGAATGGACTGCTGCGACCCTTTAACCCCTAATTATAGATAAACCTTATACCTTATTCGAAAGCTTATAACGAGAGAAACAAAATGTATATAGTCAACATGTTCCGCAACGCATATTAGAGGACTTAAATGTCGAAATACGCGTGAAAGTTAAGAAATAGCCAATTTTGAATAATGAAATGGATATTTTGAATAATGGAATGGACTGCTGCGACCCTTAAGCCCCAAATTATAGATAAAACTTATACCTCATTCGAAAGCTTATAACGAGAGGAACAAAATGTATATAGACAACATGTTCCGCAACGCATATTACAGGACTTAAATGTCGAAATACGCGTGAAAGTTAAGAAATAGCCAATTTTGAATAATGAAATGGATATTTTGAATAATGGAATGGAATGCTGCGACCCTTTAACCCCTAATTATAGATAAACCTTATACCTTATTCGAAAGCTTATAACGAGAGAAACAAAATGTATATAGTCAACATGTTCCGCAACGCATATTAGAGGACTTAAATGTCGAAATACGCGTGAAAGTTAAGAAATAGCCAATTTTGAATAATGAAATGGATATTTTGAATAATGGAATGGACTGCTGCGACCCTTAAGCCCCAAATTATAGATAAAATTTATACCTAATTCAAAAGCTTATAACGAGAGGAACAAAATGTATATAGTCAACATATTCATATTAGAGGACTTAAATGTCGAAATACGCGTGAAAGTTAAGAAATAGCTAATTTTGAATAATGAAATGGATATTTTGAATAATGGAATGGACTGCTGCGACCCTTCAACCCCAAATTATAGATAAAACTTATACCTCATTCGAAAGCTTATAACGAAAGGAACAAAATGTATATAGTCAACATGTTCCGCAACGCATATTACAGGACTTAAATGTCGAAATACGCGTGAAAGTTAAAAAATAGCCAATTTTGAATAATGAAATGGATATTTTGAATAATGGAATGGACTGCTGCGACCCTTTAGCCCCTAATTATAGATAAACCTTATACCCAATTCGAAAGCTTACAACGAGAGGAAAATGATGTATATAGTCAACAAGTGTCGCAACGCATATTACAGGACTTAAATGTCGAAATACGCGTGAAAGTTAAGAAATAGCCAATTTTGAATAATGAAATGGATATTTTGAATAATGGAATGGACTGCTGCGACCCTTTAACCCCAAATTATAGATAAAACTTATACCTCATTCGAAAGCTTATAACGAGAGGAACAAAATGTATATAGTCAACATGTTCCGCAACGCATATTACAGGACTTAAATGTCGAAATACGCGTGAAAGTTAAGAAATAGCCAATTTTGAATAATGAAATGGATATTTTGAATAATGGAATGGAATGCTGCGACCCTTAAGCCCCTAATTATAGACAAAATTTATACCTAATTCAAAAGCTTATAACGACAGGAACAAAATGTATATAGTCAACATATTCATATAAGAGGACTTAAATGTCGAAATACGCGTGAAAGTTAAAAAATAGCCAATTTTGAATAATGAAATGGATATTTTGAATAATGGAATGGACTGCTGCGACCCTTTAGCCCCTAATTATAGATAAACTTTCTACCTCATTTGAAAGCTTATAACGAGAGGAACAAAATGTATATAGTCAACATGTTCCGCAACGCATATTACAGGACTTAAATGTCGAAATACGCGTGAAAGTTAAGAAATAGCCAATTTTGAATAATGAAATGGATATTTTGAATAATGGAATGGACTGCCGCGACCTTTTAGCCCCTAATTATAGATAAACCTTATACCCAATTCGAAAGCTTATAACGAGAGGAACATAATGTATATAGTCAACATGTTCCGCAACGCATATTACAGGACTTAAATGTCGAAATACGCGTGAAAGTTAAGAAATAGCCAATTTTGAATAATGAAATGGATATTTTGAATAATGGAATGGAATTCTGCGACCCTTAAGCCCCTAATTATAGATAAAATTTATACCTAATTCAAAAGCTTATAACGAGAGTAACAAAATGTATATAGTCAACATATTCATATTAGAGGACTTAAATGTCAAAATACGCGTGAAAGTTAAGAAATAGCTAATTTTGAATAATGAAATGGATATTTTGAATAATGGAATGGACTGCTGCGACCCTTCAACCCCAAATTATAGATAAAACTTATACCTCATTCGAAAGCTTATAACGAGAGGAACAAAATGTATATAGTCAACATGTTCCGCAACGCATATTACAGGACTTAAATGTCGAAATACGCGTGAAAGTTAAAAAATAGCCAATTTTGAATAATGAAATGGATATTTTGAATAATGGAATGGACTGCTGCGACCCTTTAGCCCCTAATTATAGATAAACTTTATACCTCATTCGAAAGCTTATAACGAGAGGAACAAAATGTATATAGTCAACATGTTCCGCAACGCATATTACAGGACTTAAATGTCGAAATACGCGTGAAAGTTAAGAAATAGCCAATTTTGAATTATGAAATGGATATTTTGAATAATGGAATGGACTGCTGCGACCTTTTAGCCCCTAATTATAGATAAACCTTATACCCAATTCGAAAGCTTACAACGAGAGGAAAATGATGTATATAGTCAACAAGTGTCGCAACGCATATTACAGGACTTAAATGTCGAAATACGCGTGAAAGTTAAGAAATAGCCAATTTTGAATAATGAAATGGATATTTTGAATAATGGAATGGACTGCTGCGACCCTTTAGCCCCTAATCATAGATAAACTTTATACCTCATTCGAAAGCTTATAACGAGAGGAACAAAATGTATATAGTCAACATGTTCCGCAACGCATATTAGAGGACTTAAATGTCGAAATACGCGTGAAAGTTAAGAAATAGCCAATTTTGAATAATGAAATGGATATTTTGAATAATGGAATGGACTGCTGCAACCCTTCAACCCCAAATTATAGATAAAACTTATACCTCATTCGAAAGCTTATAACGAGAGGAACAAAATGTATATAGCCAACATGTTCCGCAACGCATATTACAGGACTTAAATGTCGAAATACGCGTGAAAGTTAAGAAATAGCCAATTTTGAATAATGAAATGGATATTTTGAATAATGGAATGGACTGCTGCGACCTTTTAGCCCCTAATTATAGATAAACCTTATACCCAATTCGAAAGCTTACAACGAGAGGAAAATGATGTATATAGTCAACAAGTGTCGCAACGCATATTACAGGACTTAAATGTCGAAATACGCGTGAAAGTTAAGAAATAGCCAATTTTGAATAATGAAATGGATATTTTGAATAATGGAATGGACTGCTGCGACCCTTTAGCCCCTAATCATAGATAAACTTTATACCTCATTCGAAAGTTCATAGCAAGAGGAACAAAATGTATAAAGTCAACATGTTCCGCAACGCATATTAGAGGACTTAAATGTCGAAATACGCGTGAAAGTTAAGAAATAGCCAATTTTGAATAATGAAATGGATATTTTGAATAATGGAATGGACTGCTGCGACCCTTCAACCCCAAATTATAGATAAAACTTATACCTCATTCGAAAGCTTATAACGAGAGGAACAAAATGTATATAGACAACATGTTCCGCAACGCATATTACAGGACTTAAATGTCGAAATACGTGTGAAAGTTAAGAAATAGCCAATTTTGAATAATGAAATGGATATTTTGAATAATGGAATGGACTGCTGCGACCCTTTAGCCCCTTATCATAGATAAACTTTATACCTCATTCGAAAGCTTATAACGAGAGGAACAAAATGTATATAGTCAACATGTTCCGCAACGCATATTAGAGGACTTAAATGTCGAAATACGCGTGAAAGTTAAGAAATAGCCAATTTTGAATAATGAAATGGATATTTTGAATAATGGAATGGACTGCTGCGACCCTTCAACCCCAAATTATAGATAAAACTTATACCTCATTCGAAAGCTTATAACGAGAGGAACAAAATGTATATAGCCAACATGTTCCGCAACGCATATTACAGGACTTAAATGTCGAAATACGCGTGAAAGTTAAGAAATAGCCAATTTTAAATAATGAAATGGATATTTTGAATAATGGAATGGACTGCTGCGACCTTTTAGCCCCTAATTATAGATAAACCTTATACCCAATTCGAAAGCTTACAACGAGAGGAAAATGATGTATATAGTCAACAAGTGTCGCAACGCATATTACAGGACTTAAATGTCGAAATACGCGTGAAAGTTAAGAAATAGCCAATTTTGAATAATGAAATGGATATTTTGAATAATGGAATGGACTGCTGCGACCCTTTAGCCCCTAATCATAGATAAACTTTATACCTCATTCGAAAGCTCATAACAAGAAGAACAAAATGTATATAGTCAACATGTTCCGCAACGCATATTAGAGGACTTAAATGTCGAAATACGCGTGAAAGTTAAGAAATAGCCAATTTTGAATAATGAAATGGATATTTTGAATAATGGAATGGACTGCTGCGACCCTTCAACCCCAAATTATAGATAAAACTTATACCTCATTCGAAAGCTTATAACGAGAGGAACAAAATGTGTATAGACAACATGTTCCGCAACGCATATTACAGGACTTAAATGTCGAAATACGCGTGAAAGTTAAGAAATAGCCAATTTTGAATAATGAAATGGATATTTTGAATAATGGAATGGAATGCTGCGACCCTTAAGCCCCTAATTATAGATAAAATTTATACCTAATTCAAAAGCTTATAACGTGAGGAACAAAATGTATATAGTCAACATATTCATATAAGAGGACTTAAATGTCGAAATACGCGTGAAAGTTAAAAAATAGCCAATTTTGAATAATGAAATGGATATTTTGAATAATGGAATGGACTGCTGCGACCCTTTAGCCCCTAATTATAGATAAACTTTCTACCTCATTCGAAAGCTTATAACGAGAGGAACAAAATGTATATAGTCAACATGTTCCGCAACGCATATTACAGGACTTAAATGTCGAAATACGCGTGAAAGTTAAGAAATAGCCAATTTTGAATAATGAAATGGATATTTTGAATAATGGAATGGACTGCCGCGACCTTTTAGCCCCTAATTATAGATAAACCTTATACTCAATTCGAAAGCTTATAACGAGAGGAACATAATGTATATAGTCAACATGTTCCGCAACGCATATTACAGGACTTAAATGTCGAAATACGCGTGAAAGTTAAGAAATAGCCAATTTTGAATAATGAAATGGATATTTTGAATAATGGAATGGACTGCTGCGACCCTTTAACCCCTAATTATAGATAAACTTTATACCTCATTCGAAAGCTTATAACGAGAGGAACAAAATGTATATAGACAACATGTTCTGCAACCCATATTACAGGACTTAAATGTCGAAATACGCGTGAAAGTTAAGAAATAGCCAATTTTGAATAATGAAATGGATATTTTGAATAATGGAATGGAATTCTGCGACCCTTAAGCCCCTAATTATAGATAAAATTTATACCTAATTCAAAAGCTTATAACGAAAGGAACAAAATGTATATAGTCAACATATTCATATTAGAGGACTTAAATGTCGAAATACGCGTGAAAGTTAAGAAATAGCCAATTTTGAATAATGAAATGGATATTTTGAATAATGGAATGGACTGCTGCGACCCTTCAACCCCAAATTATAGATAAAACTTATACCTCAGTCGAAAGCTTATAACGAGAGGAACAAAATGTATATAGACAACATGTTCCGCAACGCATATTACAGGACTTAAATGTCGAAATACGCGTGAAAGTTAAGAAATAGCCAATTTTGAATAATGAAATGGATATTTTGAATAATGGAATGGAATGCTGCGACCCTAAAGCCCCTAATTATAGATAAAATTTATACCTAATTCAAAAGCTTATAACGTGAGGAACAAAATGTATATAGTCAACATATTCATATAAGAGGACTTAAATGTCGAAATACGCGTGAAAGTTAAAAAATAGCCAATTTTGAATAATGAAATGGATATTTTGAATAATGGAATGGACTGCTGCGACCCTTTAGCCCCTAATTATAGATAAACTTTATACCTCATTCGAAAGCTTATAACGAGAGGAACAAAATGTATATAGTCAACATGTTCCGCAACGCATATTACAGGACTTAAATGTCGAAATACGCGTGAAAGTTAAGAAATAGCCAATTTTGAATAATGAAATGGATATTTTGAATAATGGAATGGACTGCCGCGACCTTTTAGCCCCTAATTATAGATAAACCTTATACCCAATTCGAAAGCTTATAACGAGAGGAACATAATGTATATAGTCAACATGTTCCGCAACGCATATTACAGGACTTAAATGTCGAAATACGCGTGAAAGTTAAGAAATAGCCAATTTTGAATAATGAAATGGATATTTTGAATAATGAAATGGACTGCTGCGACCCTTTAACCCCTAATTATAGATAAACTTTATACCTCATTCGAAAGCTTATAACGAGAGGAACAAAATGTATATAGACAACATGTTCCGCAACGCATATTACAGGACTTAAATGTCGAAATACGCGTGAAAGTTAAGAAATAGCCAATTTTGAATAATGAAATGGATATTTTGAATAATGGAATGGAATTCTGCGACCCTTAAGCCCCTAATTATAGATAAAATTTATACCTAATTCAAAAGCTTATAACGAGAGGAACAAAATGTATATAGTCAACATATTCATATTAGAGGACTTAAATGTCGAAATACGCGTGAAAGTTAAGAAAAATAACTAATTTTGATTAATGAAATGGATATTTTGAATAATGGAATGGACTGCTGCGACCCTTCAACCCCAAATTATAGATAAAACTTATACCTCATTCGAAAGCTTATAACGAGAGGAACAAAATGTATATAGTCAACATGTTCCGCAACGCATATTACAGGACTTAAATGTCGAAATACGCGTGAAAGTTAAGAAATAGCCAATTTTGAATAATGAAATGGATATTTTGAATAATGAAATGGACTGCTGCGACCCTTCAACCCCAAATTATAGATAAAACTTATACCTCATTCGAAAGCTTATAACGAGAGGAACAAAATGTATATAGTCAACATGTTCTGCAACGCATATTACAGGACTTAAATGTCGAAATACGCGTGAAAGTTAAAAAATAGCCAATTTTGAATAATGAAATGGATATTTTGAATAATGGAATGGACTGCTGCGACCCTTTAGCCCCTAATTATAGATAAACTTTATACCTCATTCGAAAGCTTATAACGAGAGGAACAAAATGTATATAGTCAACATGTTCCGCAACGCATATTACAGGACTTAAATGTCGAAATACGCGTGAAAGTTAAGAAATAGCCAATTTTGAATAATGAAATGGATATTTTGAATAATGGAATGGACTGCTGCGACCTTTTAGCCCCTAATTATAGATAAACCTTATACCCAATTCGAAAGCTTACAACGAGAGGAAAATGATGTATATAGTCAACAAGTGTCGCAACGCATATTACAGGACTTAAATGTCGAAATACGCGTGAAAGTTAAGAAATAGCCAATTTTGAATAATGAAATGGATATTTTGAATAATGGAATGGACTGCTGCGACCCTTTAGCCCCTAATTATAGATAAACTTTATACCTCATTCGAAAGCTTATAACGAAAGGAACAAAATGTATATAGTCAACATGTTCCGCAACGCATATTAAATGTCGAAATACTTGTGGAAATGAAGAAACAGCCAATTTTGAATAATGAAATTGATATTTTGAATAATGGTATGGACTGCTGCAACCCTTTGACCTCTAATTATAGATAGACTTCGTACCTCATTCGAAAGCATATTTCGAGAGGAACAAAATGTTTATAGTCAACAAGTTCCGCAACGCATATTAGAGAAGTAACGAACGACCTAAATATCGAAATACGCTTGAACATTAAGAAATAGCTTATTTTGATTAATGGAATGGACTACTACAGCCCTTCAGTCCCTAACAAAGGCAAATTTTATTCACCAAATTAAAGCGTATTGATTGAGGAATAACTTGAGTATAAATGATATGTGCCGCAATGACCATTAGAGGGGTTACGGAGGACCTAAATGCCAAAATATGCATGAAAATAAAAAAATAGCCAATTTTGAATAATGAAATGCATATTTTGAATTACAGAACACTTGTCTTACAGAATGGACTGTTGTGAGCCGTTGACCCCAGGCCCTTATTACCTTATACCTCAATTGAAGGCTTATTAAGAGATGAACAGTAGCATGATTATGAGAGTTCTGCCACACACCCATTTTTATGTTGGAGTCGAGGGAAACGTTTTCTTTGTGGATGAAATAAACACACACACACCAAAATAGAAATTCACAGATATAATAAACACAATGGACTTTAAGATTACAAATATGTCTGGTCAGAGATAGTATACGGCACAAGAAGTAGAAATTCTGAAAAAAAATGGCCGCTGTAAAGGCCAATCGAGAACAGCGCTGCAATGATGAGGAAATTATCAAATTGCGAACAGTAGGGCAGGACTCAACCTTGATTGTCAAAGACATTAAATACTTCGACACGAAGTAAAGGCGTGCAAAATTATAACCTTGTGCTGGAAAGCGGAAACTATTCGCACATGGGGATATGAGAGATTAAATAAGCAACTGACTACCGTCTTGGCAAAGAGAGAACCGATGGAGCTGTGGAAATTGTGAGCTATGGGTTGAAAAATCATGACGCACCGCGTACGTTTCTCGACTTTCTTATTTTTTATAAGGATTGTAGGATCGAATGTGTTCGAATATATATGTGTTGTAGGCCCGAAAACTGGGTCTAAAACAGTAAATTGGGAATGGTGGTTTTGGGGTGACCTAAATTGATTTTTTTGTTATGATGAAGACATTGATCCAATTGAACATGGAGTTAGTAGTTGAAAACGTCAAATATAGCCAAAATGAACCACCTTCGAGGGTAATCCCGGTTGAAAAAATATCAGTTGGTTGAGAGTTGATAGAAACGAAGACAAATCTTAAAATTCATCGTCGTCCCAAACCCTACACGAGGAGGTTGTCACCCAGGCAAAACAACTTGGGTCGAAAAGGGTTAGCAGGCTGATCGACTGCTAAAGAAGGTACAGGAACAGATTTTAGAAGATAGGAAAGCCATTGCGGATAAAATTGAGGTACATTCGCCGAAAAAAAACGTTTAAAGATTTATTTACTACCTGGAATATGACCCCGCTTATTGGCATGGACGTGCATACCACCCTTAGGGTCTCTCTGATGTCACGGATGTAAGTTAAAGGCGATTGGGCGTTTTAAGGGGCAAAACAATGTTATCATGCACTGTATGTACCTTTGTAAATATTAATCCAACAGGTAATGCGGATGATGAGAACGGGGGATACTTTCACTCGGGAAACTAGATTTTCACCGCGGCCACGGACTTTGTTGAAACTCTTGAGGAGATGGATAAAAAGATCGTAGGAGGCCGATTGGACATATGACAAAACTAGGGAAATGGTGAATACTTCCTCGGTCCGGCGGGGTGTATCCCTTCTCGAAAGTACCTTTCTGTTTCGGAAATTCGCGGTGTTTGAATGGGAGGGAAAGGTTCCAATACAAATTGTTTTTATGCTCCTTATGACTTACGACAACAGGGGCCATCTTGATAGCGGTGTTTGTTGGTATTGTACTGGCGAACAAGATCGTCCAGGACATCGATATAGGTACGTGTGGAGTTGGCTGAAAAGTTTCGAACGTTTGACAATACTCGAATTGTCTTCGTTCCCGCTGGAGTAGATATCGATACCTTGCTTTTACGTGTTTGTTGTAAAATATTTGCCTTTGTCTGTCGATATCTTCTTGGGCACACCGCTTGGAATGCATTCCGCAATGTCACCCTTCTTTTTCTTGAGTGGTATAATCCAGCCATATTTGGAAAATACATCGATAATGCTCAGGATAAATTCATTTCCCTTGTCCCTGGAAAAGTCACTCATATCAAAAAGGTCGCCCGCCCAGGTCTCATCCACACCACCCACCGCTACACAGCGTTTATGAAACTAGCGTCGAACTGGTTTGTGAACCCCTCAGCTAGCTCATCGGTCCAGCGAACATTTTTTTTAACACCTAGAACGAATCCAACTTTGGTACTGATGATGGGTCCGACGATGCTGCAGTCCAAGTGTTAAGCGAGGCTACATTGTAGCATAGCTTCGTGAACGATGGAGTTGTGTGCGGATGAATCATTGTACTGGGCATAACAAAGATCGTGGTGATATGCTGCCTCGTCAACTTGATTAATGGGTTTTGACCAAGCCTTCAGGGTGTCGTCGGGAAGTTGTCGCTTTCTAAGTTAAGTCCCTGGCCTGGTGAAGTTGTGTCCGGGTAGATGCATTTTCATGGGTAATCGGTTGATTAGATTGTTCATGAACCATGTACCGGTTGTAGAAACAAACTTAGACATCTTGGCATCGCACACCTTGTAGTTGCCAACCTTTCACCGTCGCCCGTTGCTGGTCATTACCTCGCTGGTGTTACCTGTGTCCATCTTCCTACGACTTTCACACAGAAAATCATCGCTATTTTATTTTAACAAATGAACATTAAGGACATTTCATAGAGTGCTAACGCCCACCCGAGGAGTAATCACTACCTCCTACTTCAATGATCGATAAGACGGTCGATCATTGGGACTGTGGTAAGACGACGCAGCTAAACAACCTATTCCTGTGCGATGGATGGCTCCGATTACAACCAATTGTTCGTCTTCGGATAATCCATTCACCAACCTATCTACCAGCTGTTGGAGCAAGCTCTGGAATAAAGCTTCCCCAAAGAAGATATCCGAGACCTCCTACAGTGCAGGGCAAGTCACCCTTCTCGTTGATCGATGTGGTCAATACCTTACTACCACCACGACACCCAAGTATCGACACTTTTTTCTTCGAGCAAGGAAGTGATGTACTAGACCCCCGAGTACTTGATCACAGCCGCAAGAACCTCATGGTGAACCCCATGGTGTTCTACGATGTTGAGAAAACAGAACACGTGTGAAGACAATGACGACTGTTTCTACCTGTACCAGAACTACTTCACACTGCCCATCCTGTCGATCCCGGATAATGCCTACTTCTCCTGCATCTCCCAGCAGAACGCTGAGAAAATCGACCACATCCGACGCAATCACTGCAACGATCTCACCAAGAAACAGTTTGACGTTCTGTGTAAGCATTTCTGGTCCAAGGCAAATGGAAAATATCGATGCCAACTAAATGAGTGCTATGCGGTATAAGATAAAGAATGGATCAGCTCGAATATTTCTTTAGGTATAAAGAATATCTGGACACAGTTCGAATGGCCCTGCAAATACAATTTTGAGTGGATTCCAGTCGATATGAGGAGCATATGTTGAAAATGCGGTTGCGTGATTCTTCACCCGATATAAAGCGGTGGATGTAATTTCAACGCAAGGACTCCCACCATTATGGTAAGGTGGAGCAATTTTCTTAATACCAATGCCCTGCCAAGACGATTTGAGGCCGTTAGTTCACATACCCATGACACGAGAATCTATCGAAGAAAAGGGATCCGTATCAGCTGTGTAATACCGTCATGTGCAACTCATTAATTAGGGCGTTCACACAAACGCTTAGGGTCGTGCAACAGCATTCGATCTACTAGTATTAGATAAATGACGTAAGTTGCAAGACACCAAACGGAAGATTCAATCCAGTTATATACAGCATCGTCTCGACAAGTCTGAACTTAGCTGGGACCTTTAAAAGGTGATCACGCCTGTGGTTGAGGCTCAGCGAGAGGCAGCTTCACAGATCATCGAAAATATGGCAGACCTTCCTGCAACAGTGCCAGCCAGCCATCCCTTCACCACCGCCATAGTTTGCCGACCCACTACTCATAACACGACATACAGACACCGTCCTCTGAGCTCGAGCACAGCAGCATTTGCAGCTCAGTATTTCGACGTTGGTATCTTCATCGGAAGCTCACTAGTTACTTTTGACGGCGATAAGGTTTTAATGGACAGAGTGAAGTAAAAAGGAACCCTTGGCTTCTGGGAAGTCATGGTAAAAAAGAAACCATAATCGTTCGAGCTCAACGACCCTGACGACTATGCAGAGATCCTTAAAAGTTCCGGTACTATGTATAAAGGAAATTCCATCCTTGCAAGAACCCCGAAGGCGAATAAGAAGTACATGTGGAAGGGAATCGTGTCCCACATCTACCAGAAGTATTAGTTTGGCATTGAGCTGCAAACCATGCTTTTTTTCCACTTCAAGCAACTTCTCGATCGCTTGGAACTGTGTGCTGCAGCTTACCGAGCAGGAAATAATGGTGTGCGCAACGAAATTGTATCGATTTTCCATGCTATGAAAAAAGGTAGACATATCATGAAGAATATATGGCGCTTCATCATAGCATCCTATAAGTAAAGGTTACAAATCAAGAAAGGTTACGCCTGAAAGTACGCATACGGTGGTAGATGTCTGTTTGAAACAATCGCCAGTTTGGCTGCACACATGTTTACTTCATCTGCCACCAAAACCACAGGAAGTAAGGCCGTGAGTGCAAACACCAATGCAGCATTTAAAGGTGTTGCAAAAGGGGCCCCAAAGCCGTCGACTACGTGGTTGATAAAGTTACCCGCCCCCGAAACCGCAGAATGTCCACTCAACAGTCCAGTGTTCAACGCAGCAAACCGCAGCAAACCAAGTTGAACAACCTGATCTCCGGTTCTGGCATTGGTACCATCCACGACTTCGTGCAGCGCTTTAAATAAATACATAATGTCCAACATCCTTATAACCACCGAAGGGTTGGTCTTCGACGAAAGTCTCCAAGAATATCAGGTTCACGAATACGAACCTCAAGCTGGTGCCAACCTTAATAATCCAGTTGAGATCCGAATCAACATCGGAACCCAAGACTTGTTCCTCCATCCCGCTGAAAATGATCTCTTGGTAGAGGGGTGACTGTACAATGACGACGGTAGTGCATCTGCTTATGCAGATCTAGTGCCTCTCATTCTTAATGGGATCATGTATCTCTTTAAGACCATCAGATACAATAAATGCAAGCTCTCAAGCTAGCTGATCGAACATCCCAGTCGTTGCCATCATCATGCTGGGAATGTTGATTTATCCCAACAATTTCTCCAAATTCCAAGGATTCAACTAGCTGTGGTACAAAGAACCATCTACCGAAGCCGAGGTCGAAAACATAGGGTTTGCAGCAGGACATGGGTATATTATCAACTAGCCCGCAAACAAAGGATCGTTTTCATTCACCATACATCCGAGACACATTTTCGGCTTTGCAGACGATTACAACAAGATTGTGCATGGATCAAGCACGAATTGTCACTCGTACGCGACTCGGACGACAATGCTATCCTGCTACTGCCGTCAACGACGTGGCGAAAATCAACCTGTGGACGTGGCGAAAATCAACCTGAGTCAGATCTCTTGGTTTGTTCTCATGTCCTTCCTTCCTTCCGATGAAAACAAAACTGCGGTTGTACAAGACCATCCAGAGAAAGAGTAAGATCGATTGTGGTTTCCGAATACGACAGTGTGATTCTACAAGTGTTACCCCAAACTTACAGTTCCACTGGTGTTTGTCTGCCAAGAGCGGTCGGGAAAAACCGAGATACATCATCGTAGTACGATCAGACTCAAAATGCAATCGTGTTCGACCACTGCCAGTTGCGAACTATCTACGTCACTCTCATCGCAGAACGCTACCCGGCGCTAGACTTCAATGGGAGTTTCACCCTAAGAGCAACGATGACTCTCGCCAGACTCTATCAACGTTGTCAATAGCATCAACACATCTTGGGATTCAAAGGGCAGATTTACACGTTCGGTTTGATCACAAACGGCTATACAAGACGGGGAGCTCATTGTAAATATCATCAGAATCAACAGCATTCTTGGGAATAGTGATATTAGTGCGGCGGCTACACATATATTTGAGACGATTTGTACACATCCTGCTACAAGCATGACATTTGGCATAGACCTTCCTCAACTATTACTCTTTCATTTCAGAAACAGAGACATCTGCAAAAAATGTCTCACTTCCGGTAAAATCAAAAATTAGGGTTATCATACTTAAATCCGCCCTTTATCGAAGGCTAATATGTGAAAAGGTGTTATTATCATGCTACTAACATAATATTAGGTACCAATCTTTGTTATCTACTACCTTTGGCTATATGATAGAGATTAATTATCTTCAAAAACCCTTCTTCTGGTATAGTCCAACATGGCGCACATACTACTAGAATAAGCTTATTTTTAGGGAGGGTAAATAAAATGTGTTTTAATGTATTGCTACTATCATTACATTGTGCAGCAAACCTTTCTTTTGTGTCTCTCGTGGATACAATGTATAAGACATATCTCTTTAAAAACATTACTTCCGGTAATATCCAAAATTGCGGACATAGAAATATCTATTTTCTATTTCAACATTCTACTTTTTTCAAAATAAAAAGAAAACGCTCTTGTTGTGGGTTTTGTTGCTTGTCATTAAACTTTGTTTTCTAGTTTTCCACTAAATTATTCTGATCTAAATTTTTAAATAACACTTCCGGTAAAAAAAACATATGGCGTAGATTTAAGAAATGAGTCCCCAAACCACATCTTTGATTTAAAGTTTTAGATAGATTGATTGAAACTTAAATTACTATAACACTAAAAAAAATCAAGTTACTACTTTTTGGCTAAAAAAAACATATTCATTCATTGTCACCACCACATGAAAACAAAGCAGTGCAGGGGAGACCCGATTTTTCACATTAACAACGACTGCGATATCCTCTGTATTTGTATCAGTATATAAAATTGAGAATTGAAATGGAGAATGTGTCAAAGAGACAACAAACCGACCGAAAAAACAACAGCAGAAGGTCACCAATAAGTCTCCAATGTAGCGAGAAATTCCCGCACCCGGAGGCGTCCTTCAGCTGGCCCCTAAACTAGTACTAGTTCAGTGATCATTAACACCATACTCATTTCCAAATTGTACACAAGAAACTAAAATTGAAATAATACAAGCCTAACAAAGGCCAGAGGCTCCTGCCTTGGGACAAGCGCAAAAATGCGGCTGGGTTAAATATGTTTGTGAGATCCCAACCCTCCATCTATACCACGAGCTAATGTAGAAAAGTAAACGCATAACAATACGCACATTTAAAATCAGTTCAAGAGAAATTCGAATTAAACTGACTGAAAGATTATGATTTCATAGTATGAACATCAGGCACAATCCTTCCCGTTAGGGTTTTAGTATCATACCATCATAAAATAAATGAGAAGAACATAACCCGTGTCATGCCAACAACTGTTTTTTGATAAATATGTTTAGTTCCGATGCAAAGACCCTATAAGTGAATCAATATTAACGCCAAAATATGCAATCTTTAATGACCTGACAACAGTATCGTAACTATATCCCTTCTTAATAAGTCTATTCAAGGGTTTTGTTTGTTTTGAGGTGAATACTGACACCTTTGTGCTTTATAAAGAATATTTCCATAAAAAATGAATACATTGTCGATACCAATTCTGGATTTAATATAACGGTTTGAGAGAGCGCGCAGATATATTGACGAGCATTAAGAGCAGATTTGACGCTCTCTACGCTTGATGCAAACACTTAGTCTACAGTGTTGTGTAGCTGATTCGACGCGATCACTGTCTTTTCAAAGAGTGAGTTTGAGTATTGTGGTGTTTTGCTTAGTGGAATGTCAAAACACTTAGAGTGATTCTAACTTGTTTTCCACAATATTTGTTGCGTGGTAATCTTCGAACTTATTGGCAGTTATGTTTCTCTTAGGACGTGCTTTTGTATAAATTCGTCTGGTTCAATAACGGGAATCAGGCCCTGAACCACTTTGTACATAAACATCAACTTCTAACTTGTTCGTCTTGCAATTGTAAAGAGTTCTTGTAGTTCCAGTTTGGCAATCATATTGGAGACACAACCGTCCTCTCTTGACTTGTAATAGATGGTGATGAATCTTGCCGCTTGCTGTTGTATCCTTTCTAGCTTATTTGTGTTTGTTACCGTGTATGGGTCCCATACTATGGCTCCATATTCCATCGTTGATCTGACGAGCGAAATGTTTAATTTGTGGGTGGTCCATTTGAGGTCTTCCGAAATATTTAGGACTAGGAACGGGTCATGCTTGACTTGTTGAAGTATGTGTCCACTTAAACTGTAGATTGTATTGCTTTTGTTTCTGATGCTTAGGATGTAGAATCTTTTGCATTGAACCGCATTCCCCAGTACATCCACAATGTACAAGCTTCTGCCAAAATGATGAGGCATTAGAAAGAGTTATTAATAAGTGATCATATTTGTCCCTTCGCCATCCATTAGCGCCTGAACTGGGTAGCATTATAGCCAATTCTAAGCTCGTCCCCTCTAAACACCTGCCTTAGTATATTGCACGTTTTACATGCTGGAAAAGTCTAGACCAAGTTGAGGGAATACCCTCAATTAGTCTTCCCTATTGCGTAAATAGTTAGTTTCTTGAATCGTTAACCATGTTTGTGTGATCTTACAGTTTAACCTCGATGATTTATACTGATCAATCATCATTCTTTACCTTAAATTCACATCTTCAAATTTCCATCAATGTAGCCCACATTTTTTTCCTTTTCAAGCAATCAGAAAACTATATCACAACCGGTAAATTAATGGATCACAATAAGTGTTTGTAATCACTCATTGCCAGGTGCATTTGAAAGATAATTGATATACTAGTATATTTATAAAAAACTTTTTGCCCTCCAAACCACAACCCATAGTCCGTCTACCCTTGTCACAGAATACCGAAACAGTAATGACAGCATCATCAGTAACGACTATTCGAATCATGACTCGGGCAAGTTCGTGTTTCATCACATTAGACACATGCAACATGATTCAATCGCAGCCTCTTAATGTGAGCATGGTTATTAACTTGAAATACATCACGAAGTAGATAAGATATAATATCAGGAGCATTTTTATAAGAAGCAAGAGCTACATTTAGGAAAAGGGGAATACACAGACGAACCCAGAGTCCAAACAAAATCCTCAAAATTGGCAAAGTGTTCTGAAAGATGACAACAATAAGTAAGAACTTTTAAGTTTTCATTAGCAACAGATTGCTCAAACTATTTTGAGGAAAAGGTAGTTGTAGCAACACTTACTCATGATGTTTTGTGTTATCCACCACATGATGATGTTTCAAGCTTAGCACCATGTTCACACGAAGAGGCTGACACTTGAATCAAGATGCATGTGTCTGATGCAGTGAAACACAGACTTCAACTGAGTCATGGCTCGAAAGGTCGATACTGATGTTGCTGTCATTGATGTCTGGCTATTCAGTGAAATAGGGGCAGACGAACTTTGGCTTGAATTTGGAAGTGAGAAAGCCAAAAATTTAGTGACCAGCTAAAAAAACATTTTCTTTACATTGGGAAAAAAGTTAAATATTAAAATGAAATACAATATTTCTATGTCCATATTGGATATATCCGGAAGTATGGTTTTAAAGAAATATGTCTTATACATTGTATCCATGACAAGCAGCAAAGAAAGGTTCCTGCTCAATATATTGAAAGTAGCAAAAGTTTAAAATACATTTCAATTACCCTCCCTAAAAGTAAGCTTATTTTAGTACAATGTCCACCATGTCGGCTTTTACGGGAAGTAGGGTTTTTGAAGACGTCTAAGGTAGCAATAAACAGTTAGGAAAAATACAAAAATTTGCCCTTATGAATTTTACCATTCCCTTTTCATTGCTTTCTTGCAATATCAAGCTTACTGTTTGTGTCATATATGGGCATATGTATGTAATCAGAATCTTCCATAGATTTTATTTCCAGTATATAAAATGGTAAAATATAATTTCTTTTTGGTGTAACCATGGCAACAATCTGCATTTATTTGTTATAAAATATTGCAAAAAGGGGGGGGGGGGGGAAGATGTCACATATTTCCCCAAAATTTTACTAAAAGTAGAATTTCAATTGCTTGAAGTAATACCTTTTCTGAAACTGTGTACATATATCATTCAGCAAATCCAATGAAAATCATGTGTCTTTCATCTCATTTTTTTGTAAAATTGCGTCAAAAACTTCGTGTAGAAAAAGATTGTTTGTAAACAGTACATTATTTTCTGGACCAATGGCCGGTCTAGCTATGAAAATACGGACTGTCAAACAGAAAACAGCCCATAAAACATGTAAAAAATAATCTTGATGCTCTTATAAACCACCTTTGAAGGCTAAATTAGCACTCATCTGTCTAAAAATGAATTTTATTACACAATAACTTTCCTATTTGAAAAATCCACAGGGGCCATAATGCGAAACTAAACTCCTAACTGTGTATTGCTACCTTAATAGTAAATATTTTTTTCAAATTCTCCCTTTTAACTTATTTTCTGAGTTCTGCTAGCTAAAACGAGTAAAATGGCCTTTTATTTTTTAAATTGGTTGAGTAATGAATATTTTATGAAGGTTAGCAGTTGACACTGAAACGCGACAAAAACTGATTTTAAGAAAGGTGTCAAGTCAAAGTGTAAAATCTTGTCTCTACCTCAAGTTTTAGCCAAATCTTAAAAACTGTACCTCTTTTGTCAGTTTTTTAATGTTGAATATCATAATAAGATCTCTGATGATGCACCATTGTACAAAATTGAGCAATTTTAAGCATAAAAATGTTAATCTTTATGCTTATTGCATACCAAAGACTTGATTAAAAAACTTGGTGATAGGGAATCAATTTCTTTCATCTGATTTAACTATACATCTAATATATGCCAAAATGTAACATGAAATCTTGATAAAAACAATAATATGATATATTCGCAAGAAAAAAACCAACGCGTTCAGTACTTGGGCTACTACATGCAGCCCAATCCATCAGAAGCAAGCGTTTAACTGATAGAGTACAAATATAAGCCTAGTGTCAAAATGTCTAATTTTGGTTGCTAAGGACTGTAAACAATAAAATTGACTCATAATGTCATTGTTAAACACTTAATTTACTCAGAAGTTGATTTTGAATCTAAATATCAATAGATTTATTGCATGAAAAGTCTTAAATTATACAATTCTGAGCTTGGTAAGTATGCCATAAGGTAGCAATAAACAGTTAGGAAAAAATACAAAAATTTGCCCTTATGAATTTTACCATTCCCTTTTCATTGCTTTCTTGCAATATCAAGCTTACTGTTTGTGTCATATATGGGCATATGTATGTAATCAGAATCTTCCATAGATTTTATTTCCAGTATATAAAATGGTAAAATATAATTTCTTTTTGGTGTAACCATGGCAACAATCTGCATTTATTTGTTATAAAATATTGCAAAAAGGGGGGGGGGGGAAGATGTCACATATTTCCCCAAAATTTTACTAAAAGTAGAATTTCAATTGCTTGAAGTAATACCTTTTCTGAAACTGTGTACATATATCATTCAGCAAATCCAATGAAAATCATGTGTCTTTCATCTCATTTTTTTGTAAAATTGCGTCAAAAACTTCGTGTAGAAAAAGATTGTTTGTAAACAGTACATTAATTTCTGGACCAATGGCCGGTCTAGCTATGAAAATACGGACTGTCAAACAGAAAACAGCCCATAAAACATGTAAAAAATAATCTTGATGCTCTTATAAACCACCTTTGAAGGCTAAATTAGCACTCATCTGTCTAAAAATGAATTTTATTACACAATAACTTTCCTATTTGAAAAATCCACAGGGGCCATAATGCCAAACTAAACTCCTAACTGTGTATTGCTACCTAATCTATAGCATATATCTAAAGAAGTACATAACAAAGGTTTGTACCAAATTTCATGATAGTAGCATGTTCATAACGTCTATTCACATACTAGCCTTCGGTATTGGGCTAATTAAAGAATGATGTCCGCCATTTTGAATTTTACCGGAAATGAGACATTTTTGCAAATGCCTCACTATCTGAAATAA
Organism: Mytilus trossulus; assembly: GCF_036588685.1. Classification (NCBI taxonomy): domain Eukaryota; kingdom Metazoa; phylum Mollusca; class Bivalvia; order Mytilida; family Mytilidae; genus Mytilus; species Mytilus trossulus. The sequence goes on along the minus strand of NC_086379.1, from coordinate 37,964,526 downwards.
AAGAGAAATAGTTTAGGAAGGTCTGTGCCAAACTTCATGTTTGTATAAGTTATGTAAATGGTATTACAGCAGTCTTCCATCTACAGCTTTTTCCCCGCAGACGGTCCTGGTATAAGAATCATTCAAAAACCCAAAAAACTAGTATACTTATCAGTGATCTTGCAATAAACCAGCAATCGCATGCAAACATATCTCAACGACTAAGACGGTAGGCAAATCGATCGATAGGTATGAATAAATGACTTATCACGAATCAGAATTAAGAAACCGAATGGGTCCATCAATGCCCATGCTACGTCAATCTTCAAAGACCCAAATGTTGCTAAACACCTATCCGACCTCCATGATAAATATGTTGTTGTCCCCGCAGACAAAGCCCCAAATAACATCGTTTTTGTCTGTAAAAGTCATTACATTAAATGCTTGATAAACGAGTTAGGTATAGACAATTCACTTGGAAACTCAACATATACCCTCACGACACTTTCCAAAGAGGAAATCCTGGATAATCATAGGTCTGTTCTTTGTTCCTTTAGTATTTCAACCAAAGATGAAGAACTGGTTCTTCCATCACTGTATTGGATACCTAAACTACATAAGTGTCCTTACAAACAACGGTATATTGCTGGGTCTTCCATGTGCTCCACGAAACCCCTTTCTAAATTATTAACATCTATTTTATCAGCAGTCAAATACGGGCTTCAAAGTTATTGTGAAACTGCCTATTCTAGAGGTGGCGTGAATCAGATGTCGATACTTTAAAATTCCAAAGATCTTTTAGAGTACATACAATCTAACCCTCTTTCATCTTGTAACAGTATTAAAACATTTGACCTTTCTCCTCTTTACACAAGTATTCCACATGCCAAACTAAAAGACAAATGAAAAGAGTTGGTATTACTTTGCTTCATAAAAAAAAAATGGCCAACGTAGATACAAGTATCTTGTCTTAGGGAGGGATAAATCCTACTTTGTAAAGAATCACTCTGATTCAAACAAAAAATTCTCCGAAACCGATATTATCAAGATGCTTGATTTTTTGATTGACAACATATTTGTTTTACGTTCGGAGGACGTGTTTTTCAACAGACTGTCGGCATCCCAATGGGAACAAACTGTGCCCCTCTACTTGCTGACTTGTTTCTTTATTATTATGAGGCTGACTTCATGCAGGAACTTCTTAGGAAGAAAGATAAGAAGTTACCAATATCCTTTAACTCTACGTTTCTCTATATAGATGACGTTCTTTCACTAAACAATTCAAAATTTGGTGACTATGTGGAACGCATCTATCCTATCGAATTGGAGATAAAGGATACTACAGATACAGTTGAGTCGGCTTCATATCTTGACTTACATCTGGAAATTGTCAATGAGGGTCGGTTGAAGACAAAACTTTACGACAAAAGAGATGATTTCAGCTTTCCAATTGTGAAGTTTCCATTTCTAAGTAGCAACATTCCAGCAGCACTTGCATACGGGGTATATATCTCCCAATTGATACGATATTCCCGTGTTGCATTTCCTATCATGATTTTCTTGATAGAGGGTTACTGCTCACAAGGAAGCTATTAAACCAAGAGTTCCAAATGGTGAAGTTGAAATCATCCCTTCGAAAATTTTACGGACGCCATCACGAGTTGGTTGACCGTTATGGAATAACCGTTTCACAAATGATATCAGATATGTTCCTTACGTCATAACTACAATCCCCTTCCCTTTCATGAATTTGACCTACCGAATTAGACTATTTACCGGATTTGTTATCACATAAGCAACACGACGGGTGCCGCATGTGGAGCACGATCTGCTTACCCTTCCGGAGCACCTGAGATCACCCCTAGTTTTTGGTGGGGTTCGTGTTGTTTATTCTTAAGTTTTCTATGTTGTGTCATGTGTACTATTGTTTTTCTGTTTGTCTTTTTCATTTTTAGCCATGGCGTTGTCAGTTTGTTCTAGATTTATGAGTTTGACTGTCCCTTTGGTATCTTTCGTCCCTCTTTTCTTCTACAACGGACTGTCAAGTCTGCATTCGTTTGTCCCATGCAAAGCTGGCTCACCTCTCTAAAGGTTCAAAAGATTACCAAGCCTCTCCCCAAAAGGTACTGGTGAAATGAATCGGAAGCTGAGTATCACCCAAATGAAGGTAAACGCAACAAGTAGGTGGATATCTACCCATGCTGGCAGGGCTGGGAATAAGGGCACTCCCCATGATAGCAAACGACCATTCTACTAGCCTTGGGTGTTGGAGCCTTGAGCGGTTTGGGTGGTGAAGCCGTCAAGAAGGCCTTAAGGTCTGGATTGTACCTGTAGCGTGGTGGATGCGTTTGCGCAGTGAAACCAAGTGTCAACGGTCTCTACCTCAAATCCGCAAACGCCCGGATTACCTATGGGACTGGACTTTACTTGAAGCGTGGTCAGCAATTCCACGATGGAGCTGGTCTAATCTTATATTTGGATGCTAACAGCCTCCTTAAAAACATTCCCCTCCTCGGTATGCTCCTATAAAATAGATGAACGATTTAGGTTCTGGGTACCGGCGACTATAGTCGAATGTGTGTAGAATCAACTCGATACAAAAATGGAAGGTATCAAACTACATTTAACGCCTATGTACGTCTGGACAAAGCTGTATCTGTAACACTGTGTGCTTGTTCTGTGGGTAGTTTGGTGATAACCAGCAGTAACCTGGGTTCAGCTTTGACCGGCACAGGTGTTAAAGCCACCCTTCCTCTGGGATTTCTATCTTGCTTGAATGCTATCGCCGTAATGGATCTCACACTATTTTCTAGGCATGTAACCAAAAAGAAAAAGAAACACCACGATACTTTGCGATTGGCCCAGTCCAAAAAGTCCTTGGTTGAACAATGTGTCAGATCGGCTTTAGCTGATGATGACCAGATCGATGATGAAGAGTTTGACTCAAAAACTACTACGACCTTAAAGATCAGATGCAGCAACCCATGTCAAGTTTCAGCGAGGATCTGTCAAAATGCTTCTTTTAGGTTTTTCCTACCCAAGTCAATGGTTTGAACCCCATTTTCAGGCCTAAACAACATATTCTCACACTTCCAATCATACCATTTTTAATTAAAAATATAAAAATCGTGGTAGTCATACCCTGTGCGCCTGTTGTTAGCTCACCTGAGTGAGCTTTTCTCACCATTTCGCGTCCGTCGTCCGTCGTCCGTCGTCGTCGTTAACATTTAACATTTTGAACTTCTCCTGGAGAACCACTAAATGGAATAAAACAAAACATGGCATGAATGTTCCTTGTGAGGTTTTGACCAAGTGTTGTTACTTTGTAGCCGATTCATCACTCAAGATGGCCGCCAGCGGGGGACTTAGTTTAACATAGGACCCTATGGGAAATGCATACAAATGACTACTTTTAGAGAACGACTGAATGGAATAAAATCAACATGGCATGAATGTTCCTTATGAGGTGCTGACCAAGTGTTGTTACTTTGTAACTGATCCATCATCCAAGATGGCCGTCAGCGGGGGACTTAGTTTAACAAAGGACCCTATGGGAAATGCATACACATTACTTCTTTTAGAGAACCACTGAATGGAATGAAACCTAACATGGCATGAATGTTCCTTATGAGGTGATGACCAAGACAATTAGTGTTGTTACTTTGTAGCCGATCCATTATCCAAGATGGCCACCAGTGGGGGACTTGGTTTAACATAGGACCCTACGGGAAATGCATACAAATGACTTCTTTTAGTGAATCACTGAATGGACTGAAACCAAACAAGGCACTCCTTATGAGGTGCTGACCAAGTGTTGTTACTTTGTAGCCGATCCAATATATAAGATGGCCGCCAGCGGGGGACTTAGTTTAACATAGGACCCTATGGGAAATGCATACAAATGACTTATTTTAAAGAAAATGACTTCTTTTAGAGAACTACTGAATGGAATGAAACCAAACAAGGCATGAATGTTCTTTATGAGGTGCTGACCAAGTGTTGTTACTCTGTAGCCGATCCATCATCCAAGATGGCCACCAGTGGGGGACTTGGTTAAACATAGGACCCTATGAGAAATGCATACAACTGACTTCTTTTAGAGAACCACTGAATGGACTGAAACCAAACATGGCACAAATTTTCCTTATGAGATGCTGACCAAGTGTTATTACTTTGTAGCCGATCCATCATCCAAGATGGCCATCAGTGGGGAAATTAGTTTAACATAGGACCCTATGTGAAATGCATACACAAGTCTTCTTCTAGAGAACCACCGAATTGAATGAATCAAATATAGCCTGAATGTTCCTTTCCTTATGAGGTTGTGTTGTTAGTTTTAGCCAAATTTTATATTTGTTTATATGATTTCAAAAACCCAAGTAGAATCAGGTGAGCGATACAGGCTCTTGAGAGCCTCTAGTTTTTCATCTCATAGCTCACGATTTGCACAGCTCCATCGGTGTCTCTCTTTGTCCAGACGGTGTTCAGCTGCTTGTTAAGTCTTTCACATCCCCAAGTGCGGATATTTTTCTCTTTCCAGCACAAGGTTATAACTTTTGCGAACCAACACTTCATGTTAATATTTTAAATGTCTTTGACAGTCCAGGGTGATTCCTGACCTACTTCTCGCCATTTGAGGGTTTCCTCATCAGTATTTTCCAAAATTTCTACCCTTTGCGCCATTAACTCTCTGATCAGACATATTTGTAAACTTACAATCCATCGTGTTTATCCTATCTGTGGATTCGTTTTGGTGTATTTTCTTTTTTCCACAAAATTACATTTTCCCACAACCCCAACACCCACTTTTCCCCCTCAAGCCCAACCAACAACGTTTTGCCCTCTTAACCTCGTCAACGAGCGTGCAAGATTTTCGGATTTTTAGGTGCAGTCCAAGCAGAAATTCCCCTCAAAATGTTCAAGCGTATTTCGATTTTTAGTCCCTTGTTACTGCGCAGAATAAATTGACTATATACCATTTGTTCCTCTTTTTATAAGCTTCAGAATGAGGTAAAAGGTAGGTCTGTAATTAAGAGCTGAAGGGTCCCAGCAGTACATTCCATTATTAAAAATATCCATTTCATTATTCAAAATGGACTGTTTCTTATTTTTCACGCGTATTTTGGCATTTACGTCCCCAATAACCCCTCTAATGGTCATTGCAGAACATATCGTTTATACTCAGTCTATTTCTCTATAAATAAGCTTTTATTTGGTGTATCAATTTTACCTTTATTAGGGACTGTACGGTTGCAGAAGTCCATCCTATTATTCAACATAAGCTATTTCTTATTGTTCAAGCGTATTTCGATATTTAGGTCGTTCGTTACTTGTCTTATATGCGTTGCGAAACTTGTTGACTATTTACATTATGTTTCTCTCGTAATAAGCTTTAGAATGAGGTATAATGTTTATCTATAATTAGAGGCTTAAGGGTCGCAGCAGTCCATTCCATTATTCAAAATATCCATTTCATTATTCAAAATTGGCTATTTCTTTACTTTCACACGTATTTCGACATTTAAGTCCTGTAATATGCGTTGTAGAACATGTTGACTATATACATTTTGTTCCTCTCGTTATAAGCTTTCGAATGAGGTATAAAGTTTATCTATAACTAGGGGCTAAAAGGTCGCAGCAGTCCATTCCATTATTCAAAATATCCATTTCATTATTCAAAATTGGCTATTTCTTAATTTTCACGCGTATTTCAACATTAAAGTCCTCTAATATGCGTGGTAGAACATGTTGACTATATACATTTTGTTCCTCTCGTTATAAGCTTTCGAATGAGGTATAAAGTTTATCTATAATTAGGAGCTAAAGGGTCGCAGCAGTCCATTCCATTATTCAAAATATCCATTTCATTATTCAAAATTGGCGATTTCCTAATTTTCACGCGTATTTCGACATTTAAGTCCTCTAATATGCGTTGCGGATCATGTTGACTATATACATTTTGTTCCTCTCGTTATAAGCTTTTGAATTAGGTATAAATTTTATCTATTATTAGGTGCTTAAGGGTCGCAGCAGTCCATTCCATTATTCAAAATATCCATTTCATTATTCAAAATTGGCTATTTCTTAACTTTCACGCGTATTTCGACATTTAAGTCCTCTAATATGCGTTGCGGAATATGTTGACTATATACATTTTGTTCCTCTCGTTATTAGCTTTCGAATTAGGTATACATTTTATCTATAATTAGGGGCTTAAGGGTCGCAGCAGAACATGTTGACTATATACATTTTGTTCCTCTCGTTATAAGCTTTCGAATTAGGGATAAATTTTATCTATAATTAGGGGCTTAAACGTCGCAGCAGTCCATTCCATTATTCAAAATATCCATTTCATTATTCAAAATTGGCTATTTCTTAACTTTCACGCGTATTTCGACATTTAAGTCCTCTAATATGCGTTGCGGAATATGTTGACTATATACATTTTGTTCCTCTCGTTATAAGCTTTCGAATTAGGTATAAATTTTATCTATAATTAGGGGCTTAAGGGTCGCAGCAGTCCATTCCATTATTCAAAATATCCATTTCATTATTCAAAATTGGCTATTTCTTAACTTTCACGCGTATTTCGACATTTAAGTCGTCTAATGTGCGTTGCGGAATATGTTGACTATATACATTTTGTTCCTCTCGTTATAAGCTTTCGAATTAGGTATACATTTTATCTATAATTAGGGGCTTAAGGTCGCAGCAGTCCATTCCATTATTCAAAATATCCATTTCATTATTCAAAATTGGCTATTTCTTAACTTTCACGCGTATTTCGACATTTAAGTCCTGTAATATGCGTTGCAGAACATGTTGACTATATACATTATTTTCCTCTCGTTATAAGCTTTCGAATGAGGTATAAAGTTTATCTATAACTAGGGGCTAAAAGGTCGCAGCAGTCCATTCCATTATTCAAAATATCCATTTCATTATTCAAAATTGACTATTTCTTAATTTTCATGCGTATTTCGACATTTAAGTCCTCTAATATGCGTTGCGGAACATGTTGACTATATACATTTTGTTCCTCTTGTTATAAGCTTTCGAATGAGGTATGAAGTTTATCTATAATTAGGGGCTAAAGAATCGCAGCAGTCCATTCCATTATTCAAAATATCCATTTCATTATTCAAAATTGGCGATTTCCTAATTTTCACGCGTATTTCGACATTAAGTCCTCTAATATGCGTGGCGGAACATGTTGACTATATACATTTTGTTCCTCTCGTTATAAGCTTTCGAATTAGGTATAAATTTTATCTATAATTAGGGGCTTAAACGTCGCAGCAGTCCATTCCATTATTCAAAATATCCATTTCATTATTCAAAATTGGCTATTTCTTAACTTTCACGCGTATTTCGACATTTAAGTCCTCTAATATGCGTTGCGGAACATGTTGACTATATACATTTTGTTCCTCTCGTTATTAGCTTTCGAATTGGGTATAAGGTTTATCTATAATTAGGGGCTAAAAGGTCGCGCCAGTCCATTCCATTATTCAAAGTATCCATTTCATTATTCAAAATTGGCTATTTCTTAACTTTCACGCGTATTTCGACATTAAGTCCTCTAATATGCGTGGCGGAACATGTTGACTATATACATTTTGTTCCTCTCGTTATAAGCTTTCGAATTAGGTATAAATTTTATCTATAATTAGGGGCTTAAACGTCGCAGCAGTCCATTCCATTATTCAAAATATCCATTTCATTATTCAAAATTGGCTATTTCTTAACTTTCACGCGTATTTCGACATTTAAGTCCTCTAATATGCGTTGCGGAACATGTTGACTATATACATTTTGTTCCTCTCGTTATAAGCTTTCGAATTAGGGATAAATTTTATCTATAATTAGGGGCTTAAACGTCGCAGCAGTCCATTCCATTATTCAAAATATCCATTTCATTATTCAAAATTGGCTATTTCTTAACTTTCACGCGTATTTCGACATTTAAGTCCTCTAATATGCGTTGCGGAATATGTTGACTATATACATTTTGTTCCTCTCGTTATAAGCTTTCGAATGAGGTATAAATTTTATCTATAATTAGGGGCTTAAGGGTCGCAGCAGTCCATTCCATTATTCAAAATATCCATTTCATTATTCAAAATTGGCTATTTCTTAACTTTCACGCGTATTTCGACATTTAAGTCGTCTAATGTGCGTTGCGGAATATGTTGACTATATACATTTTGTTCCTCTCGTTATAAGCTTTCGAATTAGGTATACATTTTATCTATAATTAGGGGCTTAAGGTCGCAGCAGTCCATTCCATTATTCAAAATATCCATTTCATTATTCAAAATTGGCTATTTCTTAACTTTCACGCGTATTTCGACATTTAAGTCCTGTAATATGCGTTGCAGAACATGTTGACTATATACATTTTGTTCCTCTTGTTATAAGCTTTCGAATGAGGTATGAAGTTTATCTATAATTAGGGGCTAAAGAATCGCAGCAGTCCATTCCATTATTCAAAATATCCATTTCATTATTCAAAATTGGCGATTTCCTAATTTTCACGCGTATTTCGACATTAAGTCCTCTAATATGCGTGGCGGAACATGTTGACTATATACATTTTGTTCCTCTCGTTATAAGCTTTCGAATTAGGTATAAATTTTATCTATAATTAGGGGCTTAAACGTCGCAGCAGTCCATTCCATTATTCAAAATATCCATTTCATTATTCAAAATTGGCTATTTCTTAACTTTCACGCGTATTTCGACATTTAAGTCCTCTAATATGCGTTGCGGAACATGTTGACTATATACATTTTGTTCCTCTCGTTATTAGCTTTCGAATTGGGTATAAGGTTTATCTATAATTAGGGGCTAAAAGGTCGCGGCAGTCCATTCCATTATTCAAAGTATCCATTTCATTATTCAAAATTGGCTATTTCTTAACTTTCACGCGTATTTCGACATTAAGTCCTCTAATATGCGTGGCGGAACATGTTGACTATATACATTTTGTTCCTCTCGTTATAAGCTTTCGAATTAGGTATAAATTTTATCTATAATTAGGGGCTTAAACGTCGCAGCAGTCCATTCCATTATTCAAAATATCCATTTCATTATTCAAAATTGGCTATTTCTTAACTTTCACGCGTATTTCGACATTTAAGTCCTCTAATATGCGTTGCGGAACATGTTGTCTATATACATTTTGTTCCTCTCGTTATTAGCTTTCGAATTGGGTATAAGGTTTATCTATAATTAGGGGCTAAAAGGTCGCGGCAGTCCATTCCATTATTCAAAGTATCCATTTCATTATTCAAAATTGGCTATTTCTTAACTTTCACGCGTATTTCGACATTTAAGTCCTCTAATATGCGTTGCGGAATATGTTGACTATATACATTTTGTTCCTCTCGTTATAAGCTTTCGAATTGGGTATAAATTTTATCTATAATTAGGGGCTTAAGGGTCGCAGCAGTCCATTCCATTATTCAAAATATCCATTTCATTATTCAAAATTGGCTATTTCTTAACTTTCACGCGTATTTCGACATTTAAGTCGTCTAATGTGCGTTGCGGAATATGTTGACTATATACATTTTGTTCCTCTCGTTATAAGCTTTCGAATTAGGTATACATTTTATCTATAATTAGGGGCTTAAGCGTCGCAGCAGTCCATTCCATTATTCAAAATATCCATTTCATTATTCAAAATTAGCTATTTCTTAACTTTCACGCGTATTTCGACATTTAATCCTGTAATATGCGTCGCGGAACATGTTGACTATATACATTTTGTTCCTCTCGTTATAAGCTTTCGAATTAGGTATAAATTTTATCTATAATTAGGGGCTTAAGGGTCGCAGCAGTCCATTCCATTATTCAAAATATCCATTTCATTATTCAAAATTGGCTATTTCTTAACTTTCACGCGTATTTCGACATTTAAGTCCTCTAATATGCGTTGCGGAATATGTTGACTATATACATTTTGTTCCTCGCGTTATAAGCTTTCGAATTAGGTATAAATTTTATCTATAATTAGGGGCTTAAGGGTCGCAGCAGTCCATTCCATTATTCAAAATATCCATTTCATTATTCAAAATTGGCCAGTTCTTAACTTTCACGCGTATTTCGACATTTAAGTCCTCTAATATGCGTTGCGGAACATATTGACTATATACATTTTGTTCCTCTTGTTATAAGCTTTCGAATGAGGTATAAAGTTTATCTATAATTAGGAGCTAAAGGGTCGCAGCAGTCCATTCCATTATTCAAAATATCCATTTCATTATTCAAAATTGGCTATTTCTTAACTTTCACGCGTATTTCGACATTTAAGTCCTGTAATATGCGTTGCAGAACATGTTGACTATATACATTTTGTTCCTCTTGTTATAAGCTTTCGAATGAGGTATGAAGTTTATCTATAATTAGGGGCTAAAGAATCGCAGCAGTCCATTCCATTATTCAAAATATCCATTTCATTATTCAAAATTGGCGATTTCCTAATTTTCACGCGTATTTCGACATTAAGTCCTCTAATATGCGTGGCGGAACATGTTGACTATATACATTTTGTTCCTCTCGTTATAAGCTTTCGAATTAGGTATAAATTTTATCTATAATTAGGGGCTTAAACGTCGCAGCAGTCCATTCCATTATTCAAAATATCCATTTCATTATTCAAAATTGGCTATTTCTTAACTTTCACGCGTATTTCGACATTTAAGTCCTCTAATATGCGTTGCGGAACATGTTGACTATATACATTTTGTTCCTCTCGTTATTAGCTTTCGAATTGGGTATAAGGTTTATCTATAATTAGGGGCTAAAAGGTCGCGGCAGTCCATTCCATTATTCAAAGTATCCATTTCATTATTCAAAATTGGCTATTTCTTAACTTTCACGCGTATTTCGACATTAAGTCCTCTAATATGCGTGGCGGAACATGTTGACTATATACATTTTGTTCCTCTCGTTATAAGCTTTCGAATTAGGTATAAATTTTATCTATAATTAGGGGCTTAAACGTCGCAGCAGTCCATTCCATTATTCAAAATATCCATTTCATTATTCAAAATTGGCTATTTCTTAACTTTCACGCGTATTTCGACATTTAAGTCCTCTAATATGCGTTGCGGAACATGTTGTCTATATACATTTTGTTCCTCTCGTTATTAGCTTTCGAATTGGGTATAAGGTTTATCTATAATTAGGGGCTAAAAGGTCGCGGCAGTCCATTCCATTATTCAAAGTATCCATTTCATTATTCAAAATTGGCTATTTCTTAACTTTCACGCGTATTTCGACATTTAAGTCCTCTAATATGCGTTGCGGAATATGTTGACTATATACATTTTGTTCCTCTCGTTATAAGCTTTCGAATTGGGTATAAATTTTATCTATAATTAGGGGCTTAAGGGTCGCAGCAGTCCATTCCATTATTCAAAATATCCATTTCATTATTCAAAATTGGCTATTTCTTAACTTTCACGCGTATTTCGACATTTAAGTCGTCTAATGTGCGTTGCGGAATATGTTGACTATATACATTTTGTTCCTCTCGTTATAAGCTTTCGAATTAGGTATACATTTTATCTATAATTAGGGGCTTAAGCGTCGCAGCAGTCCATTCCATTATTCAAAATATCCATTTCATTATTCAAAATTAGCTATTTCTTAACTTTCACGCGTATTTCGACATTTAATCCTGTAATATGCGTCGCGGAACATGTTGACTATATACATTTTGTTCCTCTTGTTATAAGCTTTCGAATGAGGTATAAAGTTTATCTATAATTAGGAGCTAAAGGGTCGCAGCAGTCCATTCCATTATTCAAAATATCCATTTCATTATATTCAAAATTGGATATTTCTTAACTTTCACGCGTATTTCGACATTTAAGTCCTCTAATATGCGTTGCGGAACATGTTGACTATATACATTTTGTTCCTCTCGTTATAAGCTTTCGAATGAGGTATAAGGTTTATCTATAATTAGGGGTTAAAGGGTTTCAGCAGTCCATTCCATTATTCAAAATATCCATTTCATTATTCAAAATTGGCTAATATGTTTTATCCCGCTTAATTATTTATGTATGTGTCTGTCCCAATTCAGGAGTCTGTAATTTAGTGGTTGTCATTTGTCTATGTGTTACATATTAGTTTTTCGTTCATTTTGTAAAATAGATAAGGCCGTTAGTTGTTTACATTGTCTTATTGGGGCCTTTTATAGCTGACTATGCGGTATGGGCTTTGCTCATTGTTGTAGGCTGTACGGTGAGCTATAGTTGTTGATGTCTGTGTCATTTTGGTTTTTTGTGGATGTTTGTCTCATTGACAATAATACCACATCTTCTTTTTTATATTTCCTCATTTTTATGCATATTGTTGCATTTAGGTCGTCCGTAAACCCTCTTATGGTCATTGCAAATCAAAATGTAGCTATAGTGTCACGGTCAAATTTTTTTATATTTTTTTCACTATTCACCGGTTCAATTTGAATAATGAAACATAAACCATTTCATTATTCATTATTCATTTTTCAATATTGAATAGTGAATAATGAACTATTTCATTATTCATTATTGAATAATGAATAATGAACTATGAATAATGGACGTACTTCAGCCCGGTGCATCTTTCAATATTAACTACACAGTGTGCATGTTTAAAATCTTTTAACTACAAAAGGTGATTATTAATTATAAACAGAACACAGTGCAACTATTATTTGCAAAACGGACCAGTTCAATCTCTTATTGTTAACAAATTGCACAATTTGCTTCAATTTCCTTTTCATTATCACGAAGTTCAGTAAACAGAATATTTACATTACACAGAATATACATCATTTTGTATTGTGCATTATGTGATGTTGACATATTGTGATACGGTTATTGACCTCGTAGTAGTAATATCCCACCCGATAGTAAAAATGTTCAATGAACCGAACAAAAGAATGTTATCTCCTAGGATCAACATTCAAAATTAAAAACAAGTACATACATGATGAATGAGTATTGAAAGAAACCGCTGTCTTTGGTCGATGTAGCTGATAGAAAGAAATGTTTAAATCAAATTAATCTGTAAAAAATGCATAAAACGTATTTTATGTGCTGCTCCAAACCATAGATGAAACTGAGTTAAAATAATATGAAACTGAGTTAAAATATTAATCATTCTTGTCCATCAATTACCGAGGAAAAGTCAGGATATTTTTAATGTTCTGGAAGATTTTTTTTGTGGTAATAACCTGCAGAACGTCAATCAAATTTCAACATTAAAAAAAGCCCTTTCTGCATATTGCATAGCCTGTTTTGATGCCTTTAATTGTATTTCTCATTTTGCACATATCTATAAAGAAAGGCAACCGCTGTTTGAAACTCATAAATCGATATAAAAAAAAAATCCGGGTTATAAACTAAAACTGAGGGAAACGCATTAAATATAAGAGAACAACGACACAACAGTAACTCAACATTTAAATGTAAGACACACAGAAACGAACTAAGCATCAGACAAAAACCGATGATTATAACAAATACAACATCAATACTAAATACATGAATTTGGGATAGAAATGTACCGTTACACGTCTTATAGCAATGCGAAATCACACCCAAATGTAGGAGAAAACAAACGGAACAACAGAAACACAAGGTTAAAATGTAACACACACAGAAACCAACTATAATATAACAATGGCCATTTTCCTGACTATAAATATGTCTTAGATCTTAAACTAATCTCTCTTTTAGAAACAGTCAGATGATTTATTATATATGGTTTATTCGAATATTTTACTTTAAAAACAAATGATGAATTATGATGAGCTGATCTGTTAACTCCTTTTAATCATTTAGAGAGGGATTAAATACTTGTTTTAAGTGGCTTGTGCTGACTAAGTCTTGCTGGAAAAATATCCTTTGTAAGCAAAGAATAAAAAAGTTGTGTCTCAGTCTTTAAAAAAACCCGCATACTTTGTCGAGGAATTATTTTGTTGACTGTTGTCGTCATTCTCTGATTCTCAGTCTAGATTCTAAAGCTATGAAAGAAGTCTCTAGCATTTTAGCCACCTCTTTCTGGTCATTAACATCTCATTTTTCAAACACGATAAACTTTTCAAAATAGGTAAACAGATGAGTTGACATTCATTTCAAATGATCGATTTCTATCCGACGCAGCTCAAATTGTATTAAAATCGAAATGTTACTTTATCCTGTGATAGCAATCTGTCATTTTCATATTCACGCAAGTTGTCTTTTCCATAGTACCACAAAAGAGATGCGTTACAAAGGGGACATTCCAAAACCAACAAAAAATAGGGAAAATATTGGTGTTCGCTGCTGATTGTACTTGCCACGATATTGAAAAGAGCACAATGCATTTACGAAAGTTCTTAGCAGTACAGAAAATGAACATATTAATGTAATTTCCTGCCAACACAAAAGTATTCTGGCACGATTCAGTTATATGGTCTATTTCAATAAATTAAATAATTGTCCCATATTTGTTTAACTCCCTTTCCTTTGTGGTAATTAACAATTTAATTTCTTCTAGTTTTGTAGATGTATTTTTCAGATCGATATATAAAGGTAGGCGTGAAAGGGACATGCAAACTCACAAGTCGAAAATAAATTGACATCACCATTGAAAAGTGACCAAATTCAAACAACTGTATAAAAAGAAAACTGAAGACCGTCAATATGTTATAAGTACTGTTGTAAAAAGTAAATTACAAAAGAACTAAAATTCGTGTAAAAATTCAAAATGGGAAGTCCTTTATCAAATGGCAAAATCAAAAGCTCAAACACATCAAACTAATGGATAACAACTGTCATATTTTTGACTTTCTTACAGACATTTTCTGATGTAGAAAATGGTGGATTAAATCTTGTTTTATAGCTTAACCTAGGTAAACCTCTCACTTGCAAGTGTTAAAGTACTTTAAATCATAATGTATTTATGACTGGAATAGTCATTCCTGCTTGTAACTGTCTGTGGATAAAATGAATAAAGTTTTACTCATTATCATAAACTATGAACATATTTTAGAAGGTCCCCTTATCACCTCCTTCCGGATAGATATACAGTTTCTTTTTATTTGTAGTAAAAAAATCTTAACATATCCTGGTCTTTGTCGGGTTTTTGATCACTTCGACATGTTCCATTTCCGTTCAAAATATTATCATATTTAAATTAGAATTACCACGTATAAATGTGTGGATGTGTGTAGGTTCAATATTTTATTTCACAGTAAATGTTCCGTATAATTCCTTGACATACTTCTTCGTTGCAAAATCTAAGTGCTGTAAGTAAGAACTAAGGGAGGAGTTGCATTTTAGTTTTCTTCTTGAATTAAAATTGTACAATTCGATCATTATATAATGTTAATGAGTATGTGATCGTCATTTTCAGATATCTATTCTACCTACCATATATCGGGAAATCATTTGTATTTTATCAGATAGCATTTATACAGCACATAAATGAGCAATGTGGATTGCAGTTGGTCTATCCAAAATTCTAGCATGGAACTCATATCAGTTGAAATGAAAATTATGTGGACATGATCTATCCAAACCTGAAAAGAAGAAAGAAAGATGTTTTAATGGCCTTTGTTAGTCTTTCGTATTTTTTAAATTCTAGTTTCTTTTTATATACTTCGGAGTTTAGTATGGCGACTTTAATCGCTGATCTATATTGTACCTTTTTGTTAAGGGGCCAGCAGAAGCACGCCTCCGGGTGCGAGATTTTCTGGCTGGATAAGTGGCGTTCGGCGACTGTTATTTGCTCTTTCGTTGGGTTGCTCTCTCTTTGACACATTACCCCTTTCCCTTCTCAATTTTAAACTTATGTGTAACTCGTAAAATTAATTGTGATAAAAACAATGCATTATTTTATTGTTTTTATTTTAAGCATATCGATATCTTTTAGATGATTTTGGAGTTTATCTAAATTGTAATGAAGGTTAGTTAACAACTAATTTCAGAAGTGTTTGTTTGGGGGATCATCAGACTAGTGTTCTTGTATTACTTCACAATCGGTAAATGCATTTAAGAAACATCTTAGCAGTACAGAAAATATACATATTAATGTAATTTCCTGCCAACACAAAATTTTTCTGGCAAGATTCAGTTATATGGTCTATTTCAATAAATTAAATAATTGTCCCATGTTTAAAAAATGTGGTGCACACTGTTAAATAACCTGCTACGTGCGTTATTCAGTGTGCACAATATTTTTTATGTTATTTCGAATAGACAGAATAAATATTATAGTCATTCCTTAAATAAATCATTGCACAACCTTTCACAAGTCATCCAAACAGCCTCGGACAGTGCATAAAGTTTATAAATGAATTTGATATCGCTCTTAAATCGAGCGACTTACATTAAAAACCAAATATTTGGACAAAGAAAAAAAAAAAGATTTTAGTCAGAATCAGGAATCGACATTGATTCAGCATTTTTGTTACCCCCTCCCTCTTTAGCGATGGTAAGTACAATGTAATTTATTAATTATGTTTAAATAAATTCAGCAGACTACTTTAACTCCTCATGTTCCTTAATCCGATTAAAACAGTAGTATGTCATAATTTAATTGGAAAAAAATGTGTAAAAGGAACCATAGGTACAAAATAAAAGTATGGGCCAATTTTGTTTGATTGAACGAAATGAAGAATAGAGTAAAAAAAAAAGATTTATTTGCTTGACAATTAAATAAACATTTTTTCAGAAAGAATATCCCTGCCATAGTTCTATGTCAGCAATTGCTTTTATTTTTATTTGCACGGCACTTGGAAGTTCCAGACCATATGAGTATTTGGACCGTACGCCTACGGTCTGGACCGTATGGACCGTATGCGTACTTTTTCAAAATACTCATACGGTCGGACCGTACGCGTACGGTCTGACTTATATTAGAAAGTTGGTTAAGTTTAATAGATAAAAATGCATATAGCAGATCAACATAACTTAACTATCAAATTAATATAAACAAGTTCAATTGCAATTGAAACAAAAACATTATATTTTAACTTTTTTTCATTAAAATCCACGCTAATTAAATCTGTTACATGTACTCTCTTGTATTAAACATGTCGATCAGTAGCACATTAATTGAACTATGATCACTGAAATTGAAGATATCGGAAGTAAACATAATGTGGGAGCACATTTGTTTTAGAATATTAATCAACTTTAACAAAAATGCAAATGCAAAGGAACATGCCTGAACTGCATACATGAAAATGTTAAAAATATTACGTTACTTGTGTCACCTTGGGCGGGAGTACCAAAATAGGATTCAGATATTCAATTAAATAAACATTTAATTTCAATTGTTTGTTTATTCATTTTATCTTTCTAATTGTAATAAATTATCAATAACAATTTGTAAAACTAGAAATGAAGATTGTGATAAACGTTTGTTTCAATTTAACCCATATGATCAAATAACATGTATGGTCACTTCGTACTGGACCGTACGCGTACGGACCAAATACTCATATGATCTGGAACATACAAATTACCAATATAAGTCAAAGTAATATCGAACTAGCTTGTGTTCGGCAACTTAACCGGGTTGAATATTATAAGAGAGCAACCGATAATAAAATAAAGCTGAATATGTAATAATGTGGTGAAGTAAATGCAAATCAGTTTGAGGTCATAGCTACGTTTTCATTTAAAACGTTACGTCGTATTTAAAAATCGCACAGTAGTCCAGTCAATCTAGCATAAATTTGACCCTTACCTGAAAGTAATTGCAACAGAAGATTTTTAAGTTTTAATCTTTAGCATTATACCCCAAATATACACAGAAAAAAGTCCCATAAAATCTAACTCGAGGAAAACTAAAAAAACCACCATTTAAAATTCTTATGGAGATTTGCATTGAAAAGGGAAATAACTCTTGCAAAAAAGGCAGACATATCAATAAAAATTGATACAAAATTATAACTTTACCGCTTCTATTCATCAGAATGTATTGACTCTTGACTTTTTAGCGGTCTTTAGAGTATAACAAACAACTCTAAAGGTGTTTTCATATATTTTATCAAGCTATAATCTGGATTTCGTAATTTATTAGTTGACCATTAATTGAGTTTTTCAACATGTCAAGGTAAAGAATCTCAAATTTAATAGAAATAATTAGCATGGATTCTTTTTTTTGTTTTTTAAAATTTCTTATGATAAGTAAGTTGCTGAAAAAATATAATATACAGATATAAACAATACCAAATTTTCACTTTATTTTTTCAAAATGATTACAAAGCTTCAAATTTGCAATTTCTTTAAAGAAAAATGTACGAAAATTTTTTAAAACTACCCATAACACTTCGGTTTTGTACATTTCATGTGCAGGAGATTATATTATTTAGTCAAATACAAACTTATAACCCCATCAAAGTATCATACTATACATAAATATCAAGAAAAACAACCAAAAACTTACCAAAAAAGACAGATTTTTGTAAGAGTTATCTCCTCTCTCAATGTTTATTTCCATAGGAAATTTAAAATGCTGATTTTGAGTTTTCCTCGAGTTAGATTTTATGGGACTTTTTCCTGTGTATATAAAGGGCATAATACTATAGATTAGAAGTAAAATATTTTCTGTTGCAATTAGTTT
The DNA here is from genome assembly GCF_036588685.1 of Mytilus trossulus. Lineage (NCBI taxonomy): Eukaryota > Metazoa > Mollusca > Bivalvia > Mytilida > Mytilidae > Mytilus > Mytilus trossulus. The sequence goes on along the minus strand of NC_086379.1, from coordinate 37,945,929 downwards.
GAGGTTAAATCTTAGTTTGACTGGACTACAGGCAGATTTTGTAATTTCTTTGAATTTAACGCACAATTAAATACCCATCTTAATATAAAAAACGCTTAATTGATAATTGATATCATAGAACCAGTGCAAAATGAGATATGACAAGTAAGTTAATTAAAGTTTAAAATGACTCTAGCTGTCAAATTCATGTTACCCGATTTGACTCCAATATTCACATTTTATGTATAACCATAGAAAAAAAATGTCTGAAATATTCTATTTACAGGGCATGGGCTCGATAATATGTAGCTTCGTTTCGTGAGTATTTTAATCTTGACGCCATCTAATTATCTATTTATTTGACTTCCGAATAACTCCGATGGCCATACAATCAAAATTAAACCATACTGTCTGCTTAAAGCTAATTATTATTTTACTATTTTACTTTCATAAAAGATTGAACAATACAAAATGACTTGGTATGATTGCCGACTAGACGACTCTACATCATCATGTTCCTCATTAAAAAGTTTTCCTTTTAAAAATGTACATATGAATTGAAAGTCTGAAAATTGAAAGCAGGAAATTTATATATCTATGTGAATTAAAATGTTCAAGTACCGGTTAAGTTATTTAGACCTTAAAGGAATCTCTTAACATGCAATAATATTTAGAGTTGCATAGTTTATTTTCCCCGTTAATTTTATATACAAAATTCGTAGTCACAAACATTGTCCATACTATATAATAAACTTTATGATACAACAAGAAGAACTTTATAGGAATGATTATTGCACCACAATAAATGACCGAATTGAAGGAGAAAAATATCAAATATATTCATCACATATCAAAATTTTCGGAAATGGGATGTTTAGTTTTCAAGGAGCAAAAAAAGCTTAATGTTTTCTTTGTTTTTGTGTTTTTATATTAAAAAAAATTTATTAGTTGGACCCTTTGAAGTAAAAGAAGATTTTTGTCTTTGTTTGGAAAAGAATAAAAGAATAAAAGGTTTTTTGTTTATGCTTGAAAAGAATAGAATATGTTTTTGTTAAAAAAAATTCGTTACAATTATATTTATGTAAACACTTAAAATATAACAGTTTTCTTTTACAGGCTTAAATGTTATGTCTAGATAATTGAAAACTTAATTGAAACTCATTTACTACATATGTGACCCAGGTAGATACACCATTCTACATACCCTATTCCCCTTACACCATACACCATACACCTTCTTCCGTTGCACTAAATGCCATACACCATTACACCATACACGTTTTTTTTTTAAAGTTTACACCATCCAAGTGCTGAATGTCATTGACCCTTTTATAGATATAATTTTTGCTTTATAAAGCCATCTAGACTTATATGAAACTATATATACCTTTGAATAGATGATCTACTTGAAATGCATACATATACTTGAAAAAATAGTAATATTAATAATGCTAATGGAGTTTTATGTTAAAATTGTATATTAATCTTTTTTCAAGTTCATAAAATAACAAAATCACTTTATCTGTTTTCTGTCTATCTTTAGTATGTACCGTTTTAAGTATTTAGCTCAAAACCTTCTTTTCTATTTGTTCTTAAATTATGATAATCTGGTTATTGTCCTCCCTATTTGTAAATGTCTGCGGATTAAATAAATAAAATCTTACTTTTTCTAATGAACGTATAAACGAATTTTTGTAGGTACACTTATCACTTATTTCCAGATTGATACAGAGCTATGTCTTTGATTGAAAGGAGAAAAAGCCAAATTTATTTATATATAGTTAGACCGACCATGAAATGTTTGCATGTGTGCAATATTGCAATCTCAGTAAGTGTTCTGTATAATTTCTTGATGGACTTCCTCTTTGCACAAAGTTTAGTGTTGTACTAAGGGATTAGGTTGCTTTTTATATTTATATTTGTTTTAAAGTCGTATAAATAAGCTATTTGTCCTTTATATATGTATGTCACCTTTGTTTTAGTTGTCTTACAATAACGCAGATAATTACCGTTACTTTTTGCAAATAGTTTTAGCACGACCACAAACTGAGTTGCTTTGACTACTTCTCTATCAAGGAACCTATATCAGTGGAGATACAAAGTTATGTTGAAACGATATAGCCAAACCTGAAAAAAAGAAACAAAGAAGTTTTTGTAGACTAAACTAATGTTAAAAAATAAACAGTTATAAAAACAAATTAAACTTTCATTGGTTTTATATAAATCATACTATGACTTACTCATCATTTTGTGTTTTTAATTCAAATATCAAAAACTTTAGTCAAAAACATGTTTTAATGTGTCTGTTATGCAATCATCAAATTGAAATTTTCGAATTTCTTCAAAATAGGAAAATTTGCATCTTACCTAGATTTTAACTTTTATGATTGTTGTTCGATACGAAGCATAGCATATGTTGATCTTTTTTTTCAAATTTACAAAAAGATGTTTTGATATAGATTTTTAGTATCACACTATGGTATAAAAGAAGTGAAAGAATTATCTTAATAGTAATCTCTCTCTTTACTTTTATTATTAAATGAGTTGACAATGTTTTGTTATGCTATTCAAGTTCTAACTTTACAGTTTTATATTTTTTATATGATAGAGTATTGTTGTCTTGTTGATGACCTTAAGTATTGAACAAAAATGGTTGCTTTCTGCCCACCAGCAGATAAGTCAAGTTGCAGGTTTCCTAAGAGTTTCGTGTTTTTTTTTATCCTTTTGTTTCTATCTCTGAAAATCAACGAAAAGAAGTTCAAAACTCTGTTGAAAAGTTAAAACAAAAATGGCAAACCTGTAATGTGAAGTGTATTAAATGCAATCTTCTTTTGTATCATTTTATCAGATCTATTTGTTGTGAAATATTCTTGCGACCAGACCGTCTATAAACCAGGCATTTTACTAAGACACTACTATTCTTAATGTATCTATCAAATACTATAAAAAAAAAAAGAATGTGAGGTTTGTGATTGATGATATAATGATGAACTTTCTTTAAAACGTTTCAATATGTATCTTGCACTATAATATAATCTGTTTTAAAAAGTAATAGCTTCTTTTCTTTTTAGTTGTTACACAAGTAGGACTACTTATCTCACTTTAGTTGTAAGAAGATTAACACATGAACAGGTCTGTCACTCGGTGTATATTGTTTATATTTTATCTTCTGAACATACTGCACATGTACTTTTTAACGGCCCAGAAAGCAAAGTAGCGTTAATCTTCCTGATGGATTTATAAGACTTGAACATAAGTTAACAACTGGTGTCTCTAATCTAAATTTGTTGAGCAAAATGATGAGATACATATGTGTTTTAAAGTTTACAAGAGCGGTCTCACTTGCAATTATATTTTGCAAAGGTTTCCTGTTTTTTTTTATCTTCAATCTCTAGCATTTCATAACAACAAATAAAATTGATGGTCATGAAAAAGGTTAACCTAAAATACGGTAGCCATAGAAGATCCATATTCTGCAGTAAATTAAAATAAAATTGCTCTGCAAATAATATTCTGATTTTTTCTTCTTCTTAGAATTGATAATCATTTTACCGTAAAAAGAAAACTTTGCATCATTCAACCAGAAAATCGGGTTTTTTTTTTAAATTTTGGACACTATATTGTGTGCAGTGCTAAACAACTCATTGCACAACCGTTCACACGTCATCCACCAGTTCTGGTCATTTCAATAGCTTACCGTTATTGAATTAATTTCATATATATTTTTAAAACAAGAAGCTCAAATTAGAAACAACATATCTAGCAACAGAAGAAGAAAAACGATTCAAAAATCAAATAATTACAGAATAACTGGATATTCATTTTTTTCTAACTTTTAATAGATATGGTAAGTACAATTACAAATGAATTGATATTTATCAATATAAGACAGTAAACAACCCGACAAAATTTTCGCACCCTATTCCTTATGTCAAAACGAATCTTTCTTAATTTACTGCAAAATTGTATGTAAATTGGAAAGAGATCACGTAGCCATTTGAAAATGATACGAAACGAAATACCAGCCATATTACATTTTTGAATGAATGGAAATATTTCGTTTGTGCTATATGGATTGGTCTGTCAATGATAGGAAGATGTTGCATAAATGATAGAAAACTCCGAAAGCAAATAATGTCTGACAATAGAATACATGTAATAAAAATTTACGAAAGATTTTTTTCCTCGCCATCTTTTTTTCAGACAGCCACTCTATATTTTCATGTGGACTGTACTCGAATCACCTATGCCCACAAAAATACAAAACATCACATCTTAGACAAAGCAATACCAAATAGGTTGTGTACGAAAACAAAAGTTTATTTTGATTGTATTAGTTGGCAGCAAAGTATGATTTGAATGCAAAATATGCTCCACTGTGGTGAAGAAAATTACGAATAAAAAGAGTTTCAAACAATTTCATTTGGCTGTATTTCCATCCAAACCATGTGTGGCATTAAGAATTAGATTCTGCCATTGTTTTGGTATTTACAGCAAAATCCAAGTCTGCAATAAAAAAAAATCCCAGCCTGTAAAATTACCAAACATTTCAAAATAGGTTGTGTTTATATATAAAAAAAGTAAATGTGGTATGATTGCCAATGAGATAACTTTCCACAACAGACAAAATAACATAGAAATAGACTATTATGAGTCACCGTATGACCTTCAACAATGGACAAATGCCGTCTAGTCAGCTATGCGTTTAGTGATGGTTTTAACGCATGTCATTCAGCTTTTATCTTCCACGGTTTATAATGTTCATGTTCATTGTTCGTTTCTCTGTGTGTTGCATTTTAACGTTGAGTCTTTTGTATTTTCTCTTATTTTTGAGATATTGAGATAAGACGTGGCACGGTACTTGTCTATCCCAAATTCATGTATTTGGTTTTGATGTTATATTTGTTATTCTCGTGGTGTTTTGTCTGATGATTGGTCAGTTTCTGTGTGTGTTGCGTTTCAGTGTCGTGTCATTGTTCTCCTCTTATATTTAATGCGTTTCGCTCGGTTTTGGTTTGTTATCCCGATTTTGTTTTTTGTCCATGGATTTATGAGTTTTGAACAGCGGTATACTACTGTTGCCTTTATTCATGTGAATCAGTTTAAAAAAAAATGGCTGAATAATATCTCCAAATGCTCAAAAACACAAATAGACCACTTAACTTAAATGAATTTAATATCTGCATATCTTAAGAACAGTATATACTTCATTGATATGATAGATGCCTTATTTGGCAATCATACACCATGTACCGGACTAGATTTATATGTAATACACCATTCTTTATTTGATGAAAAAAATTTCAGATTGCTTCATTTCTTCCCTTAATATTCTTTTCGACTTCTGGTATATTGCTGATTCAGGTTTGCAAACTGAGATATTTCCCTTTATCAAGTCTATATTTAATGAATGGCTGTTATTTTTTTGAATTTATTGAAGAGGGACGAAATATATCAAAGCGACAGTCAAACTCATAAATCTAAACCAAACCGACAATGTCATGGCTAAAAATGAAAAAGACAAACAGAAAAACAATAGTAAACATAACACAACATAGAGAACCAAAGAATAAACAACACGAACCCCACCAAAAACTAGGGGTGATCTAGGTGCTCCGGAAGGGTAAGCAGATCCTGCTCCACATGTGGCACCCGTCGGGTTGCTAATGTGATAACAAATCCGGTAAATAGTCTTATTCGGTAGGTCACATTCATGAAAGGGAAGGGGATTGTAGTTACGACGTAAGGAACATATCCGATATCATTTGTGAAACGGTTATTCCATAACTGTCAACTAACTCGTGATGGCGTCCGTAACATTTACGAAGGGATGATTTCAACTTCAACATTTGGAACTCTTGGTTTAATAGCTTCCTTGTGAGCAGCAACCCTCTATCAAGAAAATCATGATAGGAAATGCAAGCACGGGAATATCGTATCAATTGGGAGATATATATACCCCGTATGCAGGTGCTGCTAGAATGTTGCTAATTAAAAATGGAAAGTTCACAATTGTAAAGTTGAAATCATCTCTTTTGTCGTAAAGTTTTGTTTTCAACCGACTTCTAGATGTTAGTCAAGATAGGATGCCGACTTAACTGTATCTGAAGTATCCTTTATCTATAGTTCAATGGGATAGATGCGTTTCACATAGTCACCAAATTTTGAATTATCAAGTGAAAGAACATCATCTATATCATGTATATAGCGAAAAGTAGAGTTAAAGGATATTGCTAACTTCTTATCTGTCTTCCTAAGAAGTTCCTGCATGAAGTCAGCCTGAAAATAATAAAAAAATAAGTCGGCAAGTAGAGAGCCACAGTTTGTTCCCATTGGAATGCCGACATTCTGTTGAAAATTAATCTTTTTAATTAATTTTTGACTCTTCACATTGAATAATCCGCGAAGCGGATTATGTTAAATGTGAAGAGTCAAACAATAATTTTATGGTTCAATAAATTCAAAATAAATTATTGTCATTTATTTTATAAATAAATTTCTATCAAAAATAAGGCTCAAAATATATATACATTACTTAGAATAACAACGTATATAGATGGTTTGCGTATGCATACATAACGTTAGAGTGGGCGTGTCACCATAAAAATTAATAACATTGAATATAAACCTAACCAATCAGAAGACAGTAAATACACCAAATTTATTAATTTCGTTAAAACAATACATTTTGTTGTAATTTCATTTGCAAAAGGTAATTTATAAATATTATATGTAAAAAATATTAATATATATATATAAAAGTCTATAAAAAGGACCAACCAGCAAATTTACTATGTACCGGATCGTCTAGAATAGGCGATACTATGCAGATAAGGAAAAAATTATATCAGTCTAAAGATTTGCACAACGGTACTGATAAAAGGTTATATCAGTACCGTTGTGCAAATCTTTAGACTGATATATATATATATATATATATATACAACTGACTCAGACGTACTTATATATATATATACATTTATTGTCGAAATCCGGATATGGTGTACTAAAGAAATATTGACACCGAATGTTTGTGGCACAACATCCTGTCCACAAGTTAACAATTTTTTTTTCTGTGACGTATTAAATTTATAATAAGATCCATTTTGTTACAACCTGTGATCAATTTTATTTGGCAATCGCCAATGGCAGTCAGCAGGGTTAAAGAACATCAGTTGTTCGACCTGTTAGTCAAATGCGTTTTGTTTAAATATACTTTTTCACTCTTTTAGTCTTTTGGAAAATGTTGTTTGTGCTGTTTTTAGACCCTTCTACAACGAAATTTGTTTGACATGCACACGTATAAAAATTGCGGTTTTTATCCAACGCAGTCATAGGTTTGAACGTAGTTTTCAATTTATATAAACGAGTCTAAATTGAAAACTACGTTCAAACCTATGACTGCGTTGGATAAAAACCGCAATTTTTATACGTGTGCATGTCAAACAAATTTCGTTGTAGAAGGGTCTTAAAACAGCACAAACAACATTTTCCAAAAGACCAAAAGAGTGAAAAAGTATATTTAAACAAAACGCATTTGACTAACAGGTCGAACAACTGATGTTCTTTAACCTTGCTGACTGCCATTGGCGATTGCCAAATAAAATTGATCACAGGTTGTAACAAAATGGATCTTATTATAAATTTAATACGTCACAGAAAAAAAAAATTGTTAACTTGTGGACAGGATGTTGTGCCACAAACATTCGGTGTCAATATTTCTTTAGTACACCATATCCGGATTTCGACAATAAATGTCTCTTCAGTGATGTTAGGGATCGAAACGGTATTTGGAAGGCCATATAAAAAGCACCCTCATTTTTAGAGAAAGTACCCTCATTTTTAGATTAACTCTTGAATTTTAAGAGTCAATATATAGGATGAACGGATCATATAAACCGGAGGGAAAATATGATACATCCCCAAACAAAAAATATAAACGAGTCTAAATTGAAAACTACGTTCAAACCTATGACTGCGTTGGATAAAAACCGCAATTTTTATACGTGTGCATGTCAAACAAATTTCGTTGTAGAAGGGTCTTAAAACAGCACAAACAACATTTTCCAAAAGACCAAAAGAGTGAAAAAGTATATTTAAACAAAACGCATTTGACTAACAGGTCGAACAACTGATGTTCTTTAACCCTGCTGACTGCCATTGGCGATTGCCAAATAAAATTGATCACAGGTTGTAACAAAATGGATCTTATTATAAATTTAATACGTCACAGAAAAAAAAATTGTTAACTTGTGGACAGGATGTTGTGCCACAAACATTCGGTGTCAATATTTCTTTAGTACACCATATCCGGATTTCGACAATAAATGTCTCTTCAGTGATGTTAGGGATCGAAACGGTATTTGGAAGGCCATATAAAAAGCACCCTCATTTTTAGAGAAAGTACCCTAATTTTTAGATTAACTCTTGAATTTTAAGAGTCAATATATAGGATGAACGGATCATATAAACCGGAGGGAAAATATGATACATGCCCAAACAAAAAATATAAACGAGTCTAAATTGAAAACTACGTTCAAACCTATGACTGCGTTGGATAAAAACCGCAATTTTTATACGTGTGCATGTCAAACAAATTTCGTTGTAGAAGGGTCTTAAAACAGCACAAACAACATTTTCCAAAAGACCAAAAGAGTGAAAAAGTATATTTAAACAAAACGCATTTGACTAACAGGTCGAACAACTGATGTTCTTTAACCCTGCTGACTGCCATTGGCGATTGCCAAATAAAATTGATCACAGGTTGTAACAAAATGGATCTTATTATTAATTTAATACGTCACAGAAAAAAAAAATGTTAACTTGTGGACAGGATGTTGTGCCACAAACATTCGGTGTCAATATTTCTTTAGTACACCATATCCGGATTTCGACAATAAATGTCTCTTCAGTGATGTTAGGGATCGAAACGGTATTTGGAAGGCCATATAAAAAGCACCCTCATTTTTAGAGAAAGTACCCTCATTTTTAGATTAACTCTTGAATTTTAAGAGTCAATATATAGGATGAACGGATCATATAAACCGGAGGGAAAATATGATACATGCCCAAACAAAAAATATAAACGAGTCTAAATTGAAAACTACGTTCAAACCTATGACTGCGTTGGATAAAAACCGCAATTTTTATACGTGTGCATGTCAAACAAATTTCGTTGTAGAAGGGTCTTAAAACAGCACAAACAACATTTTCCAAAAGACCAAAAGAGTGAAAAAGTATATTTAAACAAAACGCATTTGACTAACAGGTCGAACAACTGATGTTCTTTAACCCTGCTGACTGCCATTGGCGATTGCCAAATAAAATTGATCACAGGTTGTAACAAAATGGATCTTATTATAAATTTAATACGTCACAGAAAAAAAAATTGTTAACTTGTGGACAGGATGTTGTGCCACAAACATTCGGTGTCAATATTTCTTTAGTACACCATATCCGGATTTCGACAATAAATGTCTCTTCAGTGATGTTAGGGATCGAAACGGTATTTGGAAGGCCATATAAAAAGCACCCTCATTTTTAGAGAAAGTACCCTAATTTTTAGATTAACTCTTGAATTTTAAGAGTCAATATATAGGATGAACGGATCATATAAACCGGAGGGAAAATATGATACATGCCCAAACAAAAAATATAAACGAGTCTAAATTGAAAACTACGTTCAAACCTATGACTGCGTTGGATAAAAACCGCAATTTTTATACGTGTGCATGTCAAACAAATTTCGTTGTAGAAGGGTCTTAAAACAGCACAAACAACATTTTCCAAAAGACCAAAAGAGTGAAAAAGTATATTTAAACAAAACGCATTTGACTAACAGGTGGAACAACTGATGTTCTTTAACCCTGCTGACTGCCATTGGCGATTGCCAAATAAAATTGATCACAGGTTGTAACAAAATGGATCTTATTATAAATTTAATACGTCACAGAAAAAAAAAATTGTTAACTTGTGGACAGGATGTTGTGCCACAAACATTCGGTGTCAATATTTCTTTAGTACACCATATCCGGATTTCGACAATAAATGTCTCTTCAGTGATGTTAGGGATCGAAACGGTATTTGGAAGGCCATATAAAAAGCACCCTCATTTTTAGAGAAAGTACCCTAATTTTTAGATTAACTCTTGAATTTTAAGAGTCAATATATAGGATGAACGGATCATATAAACCGGAGGGAAAATATGATACATGCCCAAACAAAAAATATAAACGAGTCTAAATTGAAAACTACGTTCAAACCTATGACTGCGTTGGATAAAAACCGCAATTTTTATACGTGTGCATGTCAAACAAATTTCGTTGTAGAAGGGTCTTAAAACAGCACAAACAACATTTTCCAAAAGACCAAAAGAGTGAAAAAGTATATTTAAACAAAACGCATTTGACTAACAGGTCGAATATATACGTCTGAGTCAGTGACAACCCTACAACAGATGTATCCATCGGATCGCCATCAATGATGGTGATACATGGCTGTGTACATAATGTATATACAACTCGTCTAAACATCAACCCAACAATGTTAGATCTGTAAATTTGCTTTCGCAAATTTTTGGATATAATTATTTTCTGTGACTGTATCTTACATTAATTTGTAGGATCCTTTACAATAGATAATTTAGCTGATCTGTAACAATAACATCTTCATGCCTTATATATCATGTACTGTAGTACGCCGCTAGATTAAAACTGACGTGGAAAGGTAACATATGGCCACCGAAAGCTCTTTTTTTGAGAGCCCAGGTGGTCGTGTGGTCTAGCGGGACGGCTGCAGTGCAGGCGATTTGGTGTCACGATATCACAGTAGCATGGGTTCGAATCCCGGCGAGGGAAGAACCAAAAATTTGCGAAAGCAAATTTACAGATCTAACATTGTTGGGTTGATGTTTAGACGAGTTGTATATACATTATGTACACAGCCATGTATCACCATCATTGATGGCGATCCGATGGATACATCTGTTGTAGGGTTGTCACTGACTCAGACGTACTTATGAATATAATTATTTTCTGTGACTGTATTCTTACATTAATTTGTAGGATCCTTTACTATAGATAATTTAGCTGATCTGTAACAATAACATCTTCATGCCTTATATATCATGTACTGTAGTACGCCGCTAGATTAAAACTGACGTGGAAAGGTAACATATGGCCACCGAAAGCTCTTTTTTTGCGAGCCCAGGTGGTCGTGTGGTCTAGCGGGACGGCTGCAGTGCAGGCGATTTGGTGTCACGATATCACAGTAGCATGGGTTCGAATCCCGGCGAGGGAAGAACCAAAAATTTGCGAAAGCAAATTTACAGATCTAACATTGTTGGGTTGATGTTTGACGAGTTGTATATATATATATATATATATACGTATATTTAAAATTTTGCCCTGGTATCTATGATGAATTTAATTATAAACAGCACAAAGTGCAATTTTATTTTCAAGTCACTCAAATTTCATCTCGTATTCTCGTATTTACGAATCGTATAAGGTGCTTCAATTTCAATATTATCAGCACGAAGTTCATTTATCAGAAAACATTTATATTACACATTATTAACATATAATGTTAAAAGGCGAATAGCCAGTTAGTATTGAACGACTTTGCCCCCCCCCCCCCCCCCCCCCGAAGAGCTATAGAAAAACAGTTCATTAAAGGGTGTTACACAGAATCTTTTTATATGATAGACGGACTCTTTAGTTGTTACACGGACACTTTTTATGAATAGGATCACTCGTGCATGATCAGTGAGTTCCTTGGCACTCTAACTTTCAATTAGATTTGAACTTTTTGGTTCACCGACTTATTTCCTGTCTTTTATATTGAACAAAATATTTATGTACGCATCAATATCTGTTTTCAAATATTGTAAGTCAAGATATGAAGCCGACTTAACTGTATCGGTAGTATCCTTTATCTCTAGTTCAATGGGATAGATGCATTTCACATAGTCACCAAATTTTGAATTATTTAGTGAAAGAACATCATCTATATAGCGAAAAGCAGAGTTAAAGGATATTGCTTACTTCTTATCTTTCTTCCTAAGAAGTTCCTGCATGAAGTCAGCCTCATAATAATAAAGAAATAAGTCGGCAAGTAAAGGGGCACAGTTTGTTCCCATTGAAATGCCGATATTCTGTTGAAAATTAATCTTTTTAATTAATTTTTGACTCTTCACATCGAAGCGGATTATGTTGAATGTGAAGAGTCAAACATTAATTTTATGGTTCAATAAATTCAAAATAAATTATTGCCATTCATTTTATCAATAAATTTCTATAAAAATAAGGCTCAAAATATATATACATTACTAATAATAACAACGTACATAGATGGTTTGCGTATGAATACACAACGTTAGAGTGGGCGTGTCACCATAAAAATTGATAACATTGAATATAAACCTTATTCTTTTAACCAATCAGAAGACAGTAAATACACCAAATTTATTTTGTTGTCTCTTTGTTACATTCCCCATTTCCATTCTCATTTTTTTTTTACAGAGTTTGTCTTTAGTGCCGTGTGGATACAGTAGAGTGCCACTCCGTGCTTCATGTTTATGCTCTTATAATATACTAGATTATGGATTGTGTGTCCGGGCGAGAACTACTCTTCTTCATTACTTTAGGAATATTTATCAAAAAGTAGTATTTCAATATTCAGCCCCATTCTACTATTTAGTCAGCCATCAGTCGCTTCCCTGATATACCATATCTTTTACGGGTAATTAATGTGAATAGCGTTTTACATTTTTAGCCGAACAGATTTATCTTTTTTATATAACTCAATGTATTGTATGCTGGTTCATAATCAGGACGCCAGTCTTTGCTCCTTTATAATATATTTCACAAACAAAAAACATATATGAACTTAGAAATGGAAAAATATTAAATACTTAACTCGTTCAAAGGGTATCTACAGGTCTCAATCTTCAAAATCGGTTATTTAAAAATACTACCATCGCTAACATTTTCAACAATAAAAATCGTGGTTACCCTTCTATCGATAAGTGTCATGCCTAAAAATGACTTACATGTCCCCGTCTTTCCACCAAAAAATACGGAAAGGTCCACGTTTAATGGTCGTACATTTTCTTTAAATTTTGAAACTGATATAACTTGAAAAACAAACAGTATTATTTATTTACTCACATGAAACAAACCGGGATGAGATATTCAGTACCTAGGTGAGACTGGACGATATTTATCTAAACGCACTCGAACATCTGTATCGTTTTGAAAGACCCACTAAATTCAAAAGTATCATTTATCAACACCATAAGAAGCACAATCATTATATTAAATGTTTATCAGTTCAACCTTTAGAAGTAGTAAATAAGCAGCCTGGTGAATCTCTTTCAAAATTTGTACGATCACGGAAAATATCTGAATTAAATTGGATTAAAAAATTACAGACAGTCTATCCTCTCGGTCTTAATGATAATATCATGGGAATTGGTAACATATCAAGAACCGATTCCGTTAACATTTTGGATATAGTTTCTAGACCTGTTCGTAAAAATCGTTCTCACGGTCTAAGAAAAAATCGCAATCGAAGAAAATTTCGGACCAATCATACCAATATTTCGGACTTAATTTCTATTTCAAAAAACAACGGCAGACATTATCTGTTAACAAAGCTCTGTTCATTACCGGTTAATAGGTTAAATAAAATTTTGGAGGATTGCAATACAATTTCATATAACAGTCCTAGTATGAAATAGTTCAAATTATTATGGCATATTGTTATTCTAAACTATTCCGAAAAATTGATCGCCCTGAATATTATAAAAAAACATTTTATTAAATAAAGTATGTCAATAAAGGTTTTGATTTTGTAAATATTGCCGGTATATTGAACGACAATTTTGTTAAAGAAAAATTTCCTGGATATTTTGACAATACTGAACTCCCTCTTATTTATTATATATTTACAAGAAATCTTTGAAAAGAAACGAATCGTACAAGGTGCTCCAATTTCCATATTATCAGCACGAAGTTCATTTATAAGAAAACATTTATATTACACATTATACACATATTATGTTAAAATGCGAATAGCCAGTTAGTATTGTACGACTTTGCCCCCCGCAGAGCTATAGAAAAACAGTACATTAAAGGGTGTTATACGAAATCTTTTTACTTGATAAACGGACTCTTTTTAGTTAACGTTGTAACACGGACACTGTTTATGAATAGAATCACTCGTGCATGATCAGTGAGTTCATTGGCACTTTAACTTTCAATTAGATTTGAACTTTTTGGTTCACCGACTTATTTCCTGAAAATTTATGTACGCATCAATATCTGTTTTCAAACATTTCCAGTAAAATACTATTCATATCAGTACACTAAGGGAATAGAGATTAACTTCAAAAGGGGGGGGGGGGGTTATGATTTTCTCCTAAAATAGATATTTTGATTCCAAATTTTATGAGAAAAAAATTATTATGGTGAAGCAGATGACAAATTCATGTTTTGTGCATGATTCCTGATTCTTCCGTAAATAGTGCTAGTTTAATAAAATAGGGTGATGGCGTTGAAAAGTAAATACATTTGTAGTTAATATACTCAAAAAAGAACATACCGCCCCCTTTATGAAGCAAAATATTCGGTCGATAAATGTTTTCTTCAATATATGGACATGAATAGTATTTAAGACAATAAAAGTAAAGTTAAAGTTATCAAAAGTACCAGGATTATAATTTTATACGCCAGAAATTATGATAATGACGTGTATTTTTCAATAAAAATAAGACAGGAAATAAGTAAATAAAAATAAAATCTAATCAAAAGATAAAATCCCTATCAACTCACCAATGCAAGATTGATCCTATAAATAAAAAGTGTGCATATAATACACGTCCAAATAAACAGTAAATCTAGAAGAAAATCATTCAACTTATGTCATCAATTTTTAGCGGTAAGCTGCGATTGGATCATAATGTAACACCTGTTTAATCCCGATCAACACTTGCAGATCAAGAGACAAGCATGAATTTAAAAAAAATTTAAAGTATACGCCCGCCTGAGTACATATAATATTAAGACAAAATCAATTTTTTTCATAAGCAGTGGCGGATCCGTGTTCAAATTCATGACAAAACAAGGGGTCAAACTTTATGACCCCATTTAAATGCAATGATCGTCCAAAAAAGGGTTGTTCCAACCCCGGGACCCCTACCACTGAATATAAAATTCACGTATTTTGCAACAAACGCGCGATTTTTTAGGATTTGTTAAAAGGGGGAATACAGGTATGCACATCCTGCATTTTTTCATCAAAAATAAAGATCACAGCCTGCTCATTTAAATTGAATTAGCCCTCCCTCCCGCTTTCCGTTTCATCCATAATAATCAAACGTTATCCTACTTACCACTAAAATATTTCTTTAATATATTACTTTTTTACGAAGTGGCATTTTAAAAAGTTTTAAATGTGTACAACATTCATCTTTTACTTGAAATGGTTCTTTTTTATCAAATTATTAAGGCAATTTCTCGTGGGGCAACTGATTTTGTAGGAGTTTAACTCTACGTTCAACAGTGAATGATACATCTTCGTTAAAGTATTCACCACAGCATAGCATTTTCTGATTTTCAATATTTTGATCAGTTGAATGAGAAAATTGAGATTTAGAAATGTAAATATCTTTTGAAGCGGTGACAATTACTCCACTCAAGCCCAACCGGAAAATCCTCTCACGGTTTTCATTGCAGAACCAAATTATTTGCGTGTGTAGATTACAAGCCGTGAATATATGCATTTTAAAACATATATAACACAAAGATGAGAAATACTACGAGGGTAGTAAAAAGATGAAATAGTCTAAGAAAAAAAGTAAAAATAATATTTGCATAATAGTTGTCATAATTATTTGAGCATCGCCAACACAATTGAGTAGGAATTGATTCAAGAACTGAGACGCGATATCAATTTCTCCTCTACAAGAAGATTACTCATCGCATGTAGCAATCCAAATTTTGAGATATTACGCAGTTGTCCTGCGAGAAACCGTTCTGTGCTGGTGATTCGGTCCTGACTGGTGCTTGTGATCATTGGAAATATATTAAGACAAAATGATGATTTTTAACGTTTTCTCGAATAAAAATGGAAGTAAACAGTTAAGATTTTTCAATTTTGTTTCTTATGGGTTCATACGCAAACCATAAAAAATGTGACCCTCTAAACTGTTTCAGTATGCGTAAAACAAAAGTGCTCATTTTCAGGAAAATCTGAGTTTGCTTTATATTCACGAATCCATACGACAAAATTGAAAGGGTGAAAAACCAGTGCAATGTATTAAAAGATTACATTTTCACAGTTATTCATGTCGTGATACTGAGCTTGTGATTTGGGGTAAAAAGTATGTCGTATTTGAAACAAATGTTACAAAATCAATAAAATTAGGTATATAATTATATTAAATCGGATCTGTGACTCCTATTTGTATATTTGTGCATCCATTTGGCTGTTTAATAAGCGTTTTCAAATAATCATAACTTATATGATATTAAAGGGCAACATCCTCCGTCCAATGTCAGATGAAAACATTTCTAATTAGAATAGTTTTATTAAAGATATTAAATGCCCTTGAATGGACGATTCTCTACATAATATGCTAACTTGAACAATTTTAAAAGGTGCTGAAGTTAAGGCGACATGTAGAAGCGGGGTCTTATAATGACATTGCCTGGGAACACTAACTTCTTACAAAGAAATCTTATTTTTGCTGCTGAAGACACATGATTCTTATGCGCAGAAACAAGTCTTAGATTCAGTTGGTTGAATGAAAAGAAAACTATCTACAGTATCGTACAAATTTGACAGAGACACAATATGCAGGATGATAGGTTTCACTAAATTTATTATCTGTATTCATCTAAGAAGTGTTTAGGCTCACCTGATGAAATTGAGAATGGAAATGGGTAAAGTGTCAAGGAGACAACAACACGACCATAGAACAGACAACAGCCGAAGTCCACCAATGGGTCTTCAATGCAGCGAAAAACTCCCGCATCCTGAGGCGTCCTTCAGTTGGCCACTTAACAAATATGTACACTAGTTCAATGATAATGAACGTCATACTAAACTCTGAATTATACACACGAAACTAAAATTAAAAATCATACAAATCTAACAAAGGCAATAGACTCCTGACTTGGGACAGGTGCAAAAAATGCGGCAGGGTTATAAATGTGTTTTGATATCTCAACTCCCCCCCCCCTATACAAGTTTGTCTTGACCAACTGTGTTTGTGACTGATTCTTACAAACATATATATTTAATCCCGACACAAATTAGCGTCTAAACCATGTCAGGAGCCTCTTGCCTTAGTTTTGTATATTTGTTTTGTTATTTGATTTCATTATTACGTTATGAAATTGAATGTCACGTCTATTTTTCATTGAACGATTATACATTTGGTTTAGGAGGCGGCTGCAGCCAGCCTCTGGTTGCGGTATTTTTTTCGCTGTGGTGAAGACCCGATGGTGGACGTCGGCTGTTGTCTGCTTTTTGTTCAAGTTGTTATCTCTGACACATTTCCCGTTTCAATTCTCAATTTTATTAAAACAAAGTCCTTTATTTTTCATTTATGCTCGCCATTTTATGCAAAACCTTTGGGTCATTGTTAAAGGTCCTACTATGACGTTTAGTTGTTAACGCATACTTCATTCGGTTTCTTATGGAAATGTGTCAGTTAACAAACATACCAAATCATCTTTTTATATAGGTATTTTGTATTTTATACTGTATTTTGATGAGCATGCAAAAGAATTGTAATCCCGAAGATTGTAAACATATTTTCTCACCTTAAAAAGGAACAAGAGGGGTTCCATTTACAAGTCAATAAATAAGATTACAGTTAATTTAAAATATTGATAACCGATAACAGCATTTTTGGGTAGCACAATACAAAGATTTTAAAACTCCAACTCCTGAGTTTTAAAATGCTGTAACTTTCCTAATAATGCTTGAAAATTGAAAGAAGGGGTAGTAATGGATCGCTAACATATTATTCTTTCAAATTAATGCAATGTAAGTATTATGCAACAATTATGTAACCAATAATAATATTTACTCTCTAAAATATTGTTCACCAAATTTCCACTTTCAATTGAAATTAGCTTCTGCATATATGTTGTTCCTTTGGCCATTATCTACAAAAGGGTGTATCAGATTTCAGATATAATGTGTAGAACAAAGATGCATGTGTTTCAAAGAAAGCCCATGATGTGTTTATTAAGATTTCGTTAAAAAAAATTGTAAAGTGAAAGAGATGATACAGCTAAATTCATTCAAGTGACCTAACCGAGATTTTGCCACTAATAACATAATAATTGATTACATAATAAGTGCATACTAAAAATATTGCATTCATTTAAAGGTTAATCTTTTATCTATCTATATATACCTCATTTATTATTTGTTATTCATTCATAAGAAAGATTTTTTTAAAGGTCGGTGATTGGAAGCAACAAATCTTTGTATTGTGTTACCTTAAATTATCTTAATGAGAAAACAGATAACAGTGAATTATAAAATCAGAATTTTTTGTTTTCATTAAAAAAAAGTAAACAGATTTACTACTATGTCAATTTTACAAAACGGATAACGTCCGTCTGTTCCGCTTCAGGTTAAAGTTTTTGGTCGAAATAGTTTTTGATGAAGTTGAATTCCAATCAACTTGATACTTAGTACACATGTCCCTTATGATATTATCTTTCATATTTAAATGCCAAATTATAGTTTTAACCCCATTTTTACGGTCTACTGAACATAGACAATGAAAGTGCGGATGGAGAATCCGTGTACTATGGATACATTCTTGTTTTTATTTTATTGTGGTCTGGTTTGAAAATAAATGTAGACCTATTAAGTACTCTTGCCTAAACGTCATTTGTATCAGGCTTTGAATTTTGAATGATTTGGCCTCCTTGAGTATTGCTGAGTAGACATTGAATATAAGTTAGTTCTCAAAACAACTGCACTTATATGACCAGCGTATCAGGACATAATAGATTCATATTTAACACGATAAGACGTTCTAGATTTTTTACCTAACCTTGCCCATAAATTGATGATGATCTTGAGTAATATATTATATGTGCTGAAGTTGTGTGTCTTTTTATCTGCTTTAAAATGTCCTTTTGCTTCCTTCGTTTTTTTATATTTCTTTTGAATTGTTTGAATCTTGACGATATTTTCAGTTTTTGCAGTGTTGTTTTCATTTTGCTTATCCTTGGTTTTATCGGGAAAGTATGTTAAATTATGTTTATATACTCTTGTTGCTTTCTTGTTAGATTAATTTGTATAGTTTTTATGATTGTTTTAGTTTTTGTTTACTGTTTAGTATTAAATTTATATTAAGATCCATTTTGTTACATCTTGTAATCATTTTTTTTTTGGCAATCGCCAATGGCTGTCAGCAGGGTTAAAGACCATCAGTTGTTCAACCTGTTAGTCAAATACGTTTTGTTTAAATATACTTTTTCACTTTTTTTGTCTTTTGAAAAGTGTGGTTTGTGCTGTATTAAGACCCTTCTACAACAAAATTTCTTTTACATGCACACGTATAAAAATTGCGGTTATTTTCCAACGCAAGCATAGGTTTGAACGTATTTTTCAATTTAGACTCGTTTATATTTTTTCGTTTGGGCTTGTATCATAATTTCCCTCCGGTTTATATGATCCGTACATCCGATCTGTTGTACAAAAACAAATGTTGACACCTTATGTTTGTTGCATAACATCGTGGCCACAAGTTAATTGTTTTCTGTTTAGTATTAAATTTATATTAAGATCCATTTTGTTACATCTTGTGATCCTTTCACGGATTTGGCTATACTTTTTGGACCTTTTGGATTATAGCTCTTCATCTTTTATATAAGCTTTGGATTTAAAATATTTTGGCAACGAGCATCACTGAAGAGACATGTATTGTCGAAATGCGCATCTGGTGCAAGAAAATTGGTACCGTTAATCTTATTATTTGGCAATCTCCGATTGCAGCTAGCAGGGTTAAAGAACATCAGTTGTTCGACCTGTTAGTCAAATACGTTTTGTTTAAATATACTTTTTCACTTTTTTGGTCTTTTGAAAAATGTTGTTTGTGCTGTATTAAGACCCTTCTACAACAAAATTTGTTTTACATGCACACGTATAATAATTGCGGTTATTATCCAACGCAATCATAGGTTTGAACGTAGATTTCAATTTAGACTCGTTTTAGTTTTACTATATAATATAGATGGACACTCTACCGTTGACTAAACTGTATTTAGAATTGATTTTCTCTTTTTGAATAAAGTACACAATAATAAACTTACTTTTTTTAATTAGAACATTATCCTCAGATGACATTAACCATACTAATCTTGATTTATTTGGGAGGCTTTCGTTAGCCTTATTTACGTAATTTATACATTCAGATCTTATCTTGTCTAAAAAAGGACTTTGAAGAAGAACTAGTATTAATTTTTGTTAAGGGACCAGCTGAAGCACTTCCCTGAGTGCGGAATTTTCTCGCTGCATTAAAGACTCATTGGTGGCCTTCGGCTGTTATCTTCTCTTCAGTGGAGTTGTTGTCTCTTTGACACATTTTCAATTTTATAACACAATTTTGGTTGCTATTATATATTCCAGTTATTGCAAATCAAAATCCTATGTCTGTTTGTATAATTCTCTCAATTTGGTCAATATTACTGAACTTTAAACAAATGTCGTATAATTGAGAGGTTAACCTATTTCTAAATTTGAGATATAAGCATGTATAAGCCAACAATTCCTTCGGGAAATGCCTTAACCAGTCTAAGACGCGAATCAATAAAAACATTTCTTATATCTAATAGCGATATTGTTGAATATCAATTGTAAATATGCAGATGTTCCATGCGGAAAATGTTGTTTTCGGCAAGAAAAAATCAAGGAAATACTAACTTAATATAAAACTTATTGTTCAAAGATAAACAACAATTGAGTTTAAATATACATTTAGAAGTTAGTTAGAAGCAAACGTTTATGTCTATATAAAATTTGAAGTACTGTGTTTTTCTTATATACATAAATATACAAATGCTATTAGTTCTAATATCAATGCGATATTTTCAAATTATCATATCGGTGTTTTTGTTATATCAATATTAGTACTAATTGTTATTAATATTTGACTGCTGTAACCATATTTTGACAATGTTACCTATTATTTCTGTTTTATCCACGCATCGTTGTAAATATGACAGAATTTGATGAGACTGCATGTCATACACATGAGAGGTTTATCGCTATAAAACCAGGTTCAATCCACCATTTTCAAATTTTTAAAATGCCAGTACCGATGGGTTAAATAAACAATGTCGTAATCAAGTAATTTAGTATCAAAATCATTGTTCACATATATAACATTTTATAGTAAATTTTATAATGAACGCACCGAATTAATATGTATCTGATATGCTCTCAACGCACGCATGGAAGACTTTCTTTTTTGATAACAATGAAACTACCTTGTAACAAAGATGATTCATACTGTCCTCGTTCAGGTTGATTGGACAAAATCTGACCTGTACCTTTGAATCTTCTTTTTTATACAAATTGGACCATTTGTTTTCATGTTTGAATGGTTTAACACTAGTAATTTTTGGTTCCTGTATAACGTGATGTTCGTTGTGAGCCAAGGCGCCGTGTTTAAGGCCCTACTTTGATATATAATGGTTTACTTGAAACAAATTATTACTTGATGGAAAGTTGTCTCATTCGAACTTATGCACCATCTTTTCATATCTATAAATCTGTAAAATGTCCTTTTATAGATAACTGCTTTCCAGTCCTAAAGGGTAAATCCAGCAGTTTTCGAAAGGGGGTTTCAAACCATGTGTTGGTGGTGTGTTTTCAAATCTTACTTTTTTTTTTATCAATCTTGCTGCTTACAATTATCTCTATCTATAATGAACTTGCCCAGAAGTGACCGAGAAAACTTTTATGTAAATTGTTTAACATTGACTATAAAGAGCAATTACTCCTTCAGTAGTTAATTGACCACTTTTGTCATGTTGACTTATTTATCGCTCTTACTTTACTGTACATTAGTGCTGTTAACAGATCATCTCTATCTATGATAATATTCAAGATAATAACCAAAACATGCAAAATGTTATTTAAACTACCAATTCGGGAGCAGTAACCTAACAACAAGTTGCCCGATTGGTCTGCAATTTTTTTGGTGGGGTCATCGGACACATTTTTGAAACAAAATACACCAACGATGATTGAAAACAAGTTTTATTAAATATGTCTCAGTAGCTTCAGAGGAGAAGATTTTTGTAAAGGATAAGATTACAAAAATTTAAAAAAAAATGTAAAAATAGACTATACAGGGCTTTTACATCTTCAAGGGTCAACTGACCATTTTGGTTATGATGACTTATTTGAAGATCTTACTTTGCTGACCATTATTGCTGTTTACAGTTTTTCTCTATCTATAATAATATTCAAGATGACAAAAAAAACGGCAAAATTTCCTTAAGGTAGCAATACACAGTTAGCAAATGAAGCTGAAATTTGGTCTTTAAGTTCAAGAACATGTGCATGCATTTTGAAATGGATATAGCCAATGCTACAAGAATACCAAAACATGTATACAGATTTAGAATCCTATTTCTCAGCAGATTTCAAATCTGTAAACAAACACTTAAAACAAAATTGTACAAGTTCAGTATCCATGGAAACATTTGGTGTTTGTTTTCTATTTTTTTCTTCAAAAACTGCTGTTGGACACCCCCGTACAGGCTTAAAAATATCCATTTTATAAAATTTCAATGAATATCAGACATACATTGTTTAAACACTGAATGATAGCCCTTTCAAAAAAACCAAAAAAAATTGGGGGTCTTCCTGCTCCTTTTTCCGCAAATTACCTTTCAAAAGATCGAGGCAAATTTTCACCTTTGAAAAACAGTCAACAAATGCTGATATAGTTTTAGAGTCATTGGTGGACCGGATATGAATTTAGACCCGAAAACTACATTTCTACTAAGCAAACCAGGGTTCAATCTCTTCTCTGGAATCATACCTTTCAATTAAAACCACTCTCAAAGCATCAAATTTTATTTTTCTTCATTTTCAGATACTTATAACTTGTCTTTCTCTTTTATCTTATAATTTCACAGGGGCCAAAATGCGAAACTAACACTTCTAACTGTGTATTGCTACCTTAAGGATAAAATATAATTCACTTTTCAGTGAAATCCTTATATTTCTACAAAGTTTACCATATTTCAAGCATTTTCGCCTGAATTTTTCCAAGATCGGATGAAAAACACCAAAGATACAGCCGTGCAAAGTTATAATGGTATTTAAGAAAATTATTAAAATTTTCTATGAAAAAGTGTCAAATTTTGGATTAGTGGTGACACGTATGAAATGTGAAATAAAAGTCAAGTGATAAAATAAACACCCCTTTGAGGTATCTGGTAACCATGCTAAATATATGAACACACTTTTGTAAACATTTTTCTGCTGAAAAAATATGTTGCTATGGGCAACAAAACAAAAGAAATAAAAAAATCTACAAAAATCTTCATGATTTTATTATAATTTAACTAATAGTTCAACTAATAATTATTCTAAGATTGCATTTTCCTTCTCTTTGAGAGTTAATTTTATGTTTTGGTTCTTTAATAATTAAAGATTTACATTATTTTCACCTTATAGTGTGCTTTGACTGGATTACATTACACTTTAAAGATTTATGGTCAAAGGGGAGATAAGCCTTAAAATTCATGAATTTTAACAGTTCATTTTTATGAAAATTTTATGTTGTAGTGATCATTTAATTTGCATTGGAATCAGTGTTAACATGAAATTTAATATCTTTTAAGGTGTGTTTTGACTTTAGACTATATTTTAATATCTGCATTCTTAATTATGACGTCATACAGGTTATGATGACGTCATAAAGGTAATCATGACGTCATGACGTCATAAATACTGGTTAGCAACATCAATCAAAGTATAAAGTAACTAACTATCAACTTGTAAAATGGTTAATACTAAAAAGTCAACAAGAGGCAAGTTTTTCTTAAAACCAGGATGCTTACCTTGGAACAAAAGTATGGATACTAGGCATGATGGAACAACATCAACAGATGGAACTCTTAGTACTGACACAGACCATACTGCCAAGAATAATTCTGCCTTAAAAGTTTCTGGTGTTTCATGTGTTTCCTTCAACAATCTGTCACTTTTATCTCCTTCTGATTCTTCCGTTGCTTCTGACTTTTCTGATTCTTCTAATACTGAGCCAATTAGATTTTCTAGACCGGATAAAATTGTTTATGATGAAGCCCTTAAATCGGAGGCTAAATGGGCTGGCTGTAAACCAGGTGAGATAACTTTTCTTCCAACCAAACTCAGACCCAAAAAAATGGAGGACCACTTTCATGATGAAACTGAAATTGATATAGCTGATGATGAAAATGAAAACTTAATTGTTAGTGTCAATAAGCTATCGGCAGCTATTTCTGCATTTCTACCACATTTTCAGGTGAGAAAAAAATGTAAGTCACCAAATCCAACAATTCAAGTTACAGAGAGAAACGGTATCTGTGTTTCTATAACAGTGTCGTGTAGAAACTGTACATTTAAATCGTCACAAATTGAAATGTTCAAAAGAATTGTAAACAATAACGCTCCCGGTCCAAATCCTGGTGAGCTTAATGAAGCCCTTGCAATACCGGTGATGAAAACCAAATGTGGGCCAGGTGATGTTGTATTTCTGCTGTCATGTTTGAATATTAGGCCACCATCTCTTAGCCTTATTAATCGTAAAGTTAATAAAACGTGTGATAAAATGGTTTCATTAAATGAAAACTCCATGATAGAAAACCAGCACTATGTTAAAAAGGTAAATAATTTGCTTGGACACGACAACTTTATAGACGTGGAAACAGATACATCTTACAATAACAGACCCCAAGCAGGTGGTGAATCAGCTACCCAGTCCTTTGGTGGAGTTGAACACTACAAAAAAATTAACAATTGCATTGGATGTAAAAAATAAACTATGTAATAAAAGGAAATGTTCTCATGATAATGATTATTGTAAAAAAAATTATGCTACCGAGGAGTCTATTTCTTCAAGTGAAGCTAAATCTGCAAAAATAAATCTTCAAAAAGTAAATTCTGGGGGTATTCTAAAAATAAATTCTGTCACCTGTGATGCTAGCGCTCAACTTGCAAAAACAATTCGCGAAACATCTGAAAACTTTGGTTACACCATACGGCACTATACATGTTTTATTCACAAGATGCGCACAATTCAAAAAAATGTAAAAAATTTAAAATTGAGTCGCACTCCTGCAAACACTAACAGAGACATATTTTTGCAACGTTTGGCTACTTGCGTTCGAGCAAGAGTGCGATTAGAAATAGTGCGCATAAAGAAAAACTTTCCTCTCGAGGACACTTTTTGCGATAAAGCGATGGCAGCAATCGAAAATATAGTTTCATGTTTTAGCGGTAGGCATACAAATTGTAAAAAAAATTCAATAGTCTGCATCGCACATTTGGCTATGTACAATACAAATTTCTTGCCGTATGGGAGACATTTAGAATTATGCACAGAAGACGAGCTGAAATTAAAAAATGCTATACAAAAGTCTCTGTCTTTGGAAACCATGCAGAAAATTTCTCGTCTTCTGAATACAAATAAATCAGAGAGCCTACATCACAGGGTTTTTACTTATGCACCAAAAAATACAGTATGGAGCAGAAATTTTTCGGCACTTTGTCACTCTGCAGTACATTCGGCTTCTATTGGCACAGGGAGATCTGCTCTATTAATTGCAAAGCAAACGGGAATTAAATATACTAAATTAAATACATTTTTTAGGTACATGGTAAAACGGGATGACAGTGACCGTTATCACCTTGAAAAGAAACAGACTCCTTGGTACAAAAAAAATCGTTTCATAAACAGAAAAAGAAAATTCATGCGCACACCTTTGGCAAATGAAATTAACATTTAATAAACTATAACATAGAAAATTTATGTCTTACCACATGTTAGTATAAAATGCATTTCCTATAGCTTCCATGACCAGTACATTCACCATTATTTTTACAAATTTTTCGGGAATCATTTATATGTTTAGGCTCATACGATAAATGTTCAAATTTTAGACATAACTTTGTATGGCAAAGATGGGATACATGAAAAGTTTGACATAAATCATGATTAACATTCATGAAAAACGACAAACGGTGAACAGAGAAACGTTTCCTTTTCCCTCTAAAAACAATTCTAAAGGTACCATATCCATCAGCCGTTACATTTCCACCTGTCCATATATGACAGTTTGATTTTACTTCAAAATTGGTTAATTTTTTTTCTATTTTCAACCGTTCACGAACTGTTAACTTACATGAATATATTTCTGACATACTGATTTAAAGAAGCTATATTAAGTACAGTTTATATTATATCTAAAAGAAATCATGGAATATTATTGTCAATAAATTTAAATATAAACATGATATAGTTCACATGCTTTCTTTTCTTTGTACGGGATTGACCATTGCATTAAAAATTGTATTGCTTTCACCTTCACATCTGACGACGTCAAAAAACACCATGGCAAAGTCAAGCAACTATGAGCCTTAAAAAGTCATTTAAAAAGGAAAATAATGGATTGTTAGACAAAATGTCAAGAAAATGAAAGGATTTCATATCACATACAATGTCTTTAACTAGATTAGCCAATATTCCTGCCCAAAATTGACTACTTTTCCTTTTATGATGTGTTTATTAACTTATTTCACATTACCATAAGGTAGCAATACACAGTTAGCAAATGAAGCTGAAATTTGGTCTTTAAGTTCAAGAACATGTGCATGCATTTTGAAATGGATATAGCCAATGCTACAAGAATACCAAAACATGTATACAGATTTAGAATCCTATTTCTCAGCAGATTTCAAATCTGTAAACAAACACTTAAAACAAAATTGTACAAGTTCAGTATCCATGGAAACATTTGGTGTTTGTTTTCTATTTTTTTCTTCAAAAACTGCTGTTGGACACCCCCGTACAGGCTTAAAAATATCCATTTTATAAAATTTCAATGAATATCAGACATACATTGTTTAAACACTGAATGATAGCCCTTTCAAAAAAACCAAAAAAAATTGGGGGTCTTCCTGCTCCTTTTTCCGCAAATTACCTTTCAAAAGATCGAGGCAAATTTTCACCTTTGAAAAACAGTCAACAAATGCTGATATAGTTTTAGAGTCATTGGTGGACCGGATATGAATTTAGACCCGAAAACTACATTTCTACTAAGCAAACCAGGGTTCAATCTCTTCTCTGGAATCATACCTTTCAATTAAAACCACTCTCAAAGCATCAAATTTTATTTTTCTTCATTTTCAGATACTTATAACTTGTCTTTCTCTTTTATCTTATAATTTCACAGGGGCCAAAATGCGAAACTAACACTTCTAACTGTGTATTGCTACCTAAGATAACCAATTAAGGGACAGCAACCCAACAGCGGGTTCTCCGATTCACCTGAAAATTTCAGCGCAGATAGATCTTGCCCTGATAAACAATTTTACCCGCATTTAAGATTTGCTCTTAATGCCTTGGTTTCAGAGATATAAGCCAAAATCTACATTTTAATCTTATGTTCTTTTTTTAGCAATGGCGGCCATTTTGGTTGGTTGACCGAGTCACCAGACACATTTTTTTTTAAACTGCATAACCCAATTATGATTGTGGCCAAGTTTGGTTTAATTTAAAACTTTAGAGGAGAATATTTCTGTATAGGCTAACGACGACGACTGACGACGACGGACACTGACGGACGATGAACGCCAAGATAACGAGAAAAGCTCACTTGGCCCTTCGGACCAGGTGAGCAAAAAGGATCAACACATTTGTTTATTTCGGTAAGCTTTTTCCACTCATAATCGGTTGACCGTATAACCCTGGAATGTTTTATTTGAGGCCTATAGGTCTTTTCTCAATAACTTTTAAAGATATATATAAAAGAACTAAGGCAAAAGTTTGCTTTATTGTAGTGAAGATATGTTACATTTAGTCTGAAACAATCAAATGACATCTTACGGCAGTTAATGTCCCTGAAATGTCTAATGCTAAGGTAAATTGGTTATAACTTCAACCTTGTTCCTTATTAAGCCATATGACCTTAACAAAAGGGTTGGGTGCAATGTAACCTGAAAATGACAACAGGGTGTGATATTGAGGAAATTGGAAGTTTTTTCATGACAAAAGTACTCGGAATACATATATTTCATAATTTAAATACTTAAAATCACTTAAGATTACAAGATGTTCGATAAACTAGAAGTGGTCAATTATCTCCTGCTTGACAGGCGAAAGTATAGAGAAACTATATTTTTGGAATCTGAGTGAAATAAGCTATCATATGAGACCGGAAGTGACATTTAACTCATAGTAAGTAGCACATTATCTTCCTTATTTCACTGAAAACTGCTATAAAATGTTCATCGCATCACTATTTTAAGTACTCGGAATCCATATATTTTGTAATTTAAATACAATAAATTATCACAAGGACTACATGTGACTTTCAATTAACCAGAAGCGTCCAATTATCTCCTGAAATACATTCTATCCCTTATTTCACTCAAAAGTATATAGAGACCTCTTATATATCTTATCAGTTGAAGACAGCTTGTTATTGGGTGTCAATTTTAATTTTGAGCATACCGGAACTAGATGTTTTATAAAGACTTTCAATTGTGCTCTGAACAGTTGGTTTTTAACTTTTTTAAAAGTCTTTCCATTTTTCTTTTCTTTTTTCCTTAAAAAGAACTCGGAATCCATATATTTTGTAATTTAAATACATTAACTTATCACTAAGTCTAGAAATGACTCAAAAAAACGAAAGTGGCCAATATCTCCAGATGTACAGGCAAAAGTATTCAGAAACTATATATTTTTAGAATCAAGAGTGAAACAAACTATCATTTAAAACAAGACGTAACATTTACATCACCGGAAGTGATATTTACTTCACTGGAAGTGACATTAACTTCACAAAAATAGGCACAATATCTCTCTTAATTCACTCTAAAGTATAAAATAACCACAAACACAGGCAAATTTCACTCACATCAATTTCACGTGAGTTTAAAATCATGTGATTTGATGCTAATTTCAACATTGAGTATACAGAAACTAGCTTCTTTGCAATAACGTTAAAAATTTATGTGGAAAGACTTTCAGTTGTTGTCTGAACAATTAGGTTTTAATTCAAACCCTCTTTTCCTTCCTTCATAACAAATAAGGCTAAATATTTGTTTTATGTATGTGTATTTTTCTTCTTTGTCAGTTGTAATAAAAAATGAGAATTTTATTTCCTGAACATCATGAGTGTAAAAATGACACACTAGCTGGGCATATAAGGCTTTTTTGCAATGCACAATCGGCGAACATTATTTCAACGTAGGTTTTGTCATAACTTTTCATTTACGTGTTAATTATATTGTGATGTTAAGATGACAGATCCAGCAAAAACAACAAACCAGATAACATTACATTACTGAAACAACTCATAATAGATAACAAGGGATAATTAGACATCAAGAAGAAGTCATTTTTTCTAAAAAATAAGGTTTATCTTAACTTTTTTTAATTTCAGGCACAAATTTTTCATGCAGGTAACAATTGCAACTGTATCATCTGCATGCCATATGGAGCTATTCGTTTGGGAAATACAAGACCAATAACAGATGTTGTTCTTATTGCCGGAAATTTAGAAAGATATTTTGATGACACAGTTTTAAGGAAAAGCATGTGAATGTTGTAACTAAAGGCTTGTGTTTTATGATGCACAAATAAATCATTAACTTTAAAAAACTGGGAAACAAAAATGACAGTTATTTATATAAAATATTATACAGTTTTTTGTTTGTGCTTTGTAGTTGTAATTTGTTGTATTATTTTATCAATATTATTTTGACTTATATATATTTCTGGAAAAAATTGGAAGATATCATTTAATTAAGCACTTTGGCGGAACTTCATAGCAATATCAAACATGTGGCTGTTCTGACGAACTAAACTATAATCTTGGTACCTTTGATAACTATTTGATATAAACTTCACGAAGTGAATTTTCGTAAGTATAAGCTGTTTTTGTGGTGTATTATACATGTCTCTTGAGGGTTTATCTGAATAACATAGTGTACATAAATATGTTATCGTAAATGAATTTAGAAAATCAGGATACTTTACAATGAATTTGATATTCTGTAGATGAGTGGTGCTAACAGAAAAGTTGCAGTTAATAAATATACATTTAAATAGCACAATACAAAGATTTTATAACTCCAACTTCCAAGTTTTAAAGTGCTATAACTTCCTTAGTAATGCTTGAAAATTTAAAAAAAGTGGTAGTTATGAATAGCTAACAGATTACTCTTTCAGATTAATACAATATTAGTATTATGCAACAATTAAGTAACCAATTAGAATGTTAACTGTCTCTAAAATATTTTTCACCAAATTTCCATTTTCAAATGAAATTAGCTTCTGCATAGGTATCACTAGAGGGTTGATTTTATTATATGTTGTTCCTATGGCCATTTTCTACAAAATAGTGTTTCAGATTTCAGATATAATGTATAGTACAAATTTTACACCTAATTTTTTAAACATTATCTTCTTTTATGTGGTTAGGATGTTTACACTAATTGAGATTTGTGAGAGAATGGAATACCATGGAGACAATCTGAGACACCCTTTTGAAGCCCATGATGTGTTGATTAAGATTTTGTGAAAATTTTCTGTATAGTTAAGAGATTATAGAGCTAAATTCATTCAAGTGAACTTACCCAGATTTTGCCACTTATTACATAATGATTGCATAATAAAAATATTGCATTCATTTATAAGATTAATCTTTTATCTATCTACATATACCTCTTTTATTATTTTCTATGCATTCATAAGAAAGTTACAGCATTTCCAATGTTAGTGATTGGAAGTAAAAAAATCTTTTTACTGTGCTACCTTAAGACATAACTCAATATATTGTTCTTCAAAATCTTTCTTTTGCTGAGGCATTGATTCGCCCGTCCATGTTAATGTATTCCTTCCAGTACTTAGCTATATGATTTACTAAAAACAAAATTGTAAATAAAGCTATCAAAATGGTTCAATCATGGATAAAATTGTGCGATTTTAAAGTGTAGTACTTTCCATAGTATAACGTATATATTTGTTTTGTGTATTTGGTATACACATCGATCAATGTTTAAATTTTATTTACCAACAACGCACAGAGCTGGTGTAACAATATTTGTAAAGTCTTAATTTGCAAGAGATATTGAAGTGCAGAGTGGTTTACCAAACAGTATCAAAGTGTTTAGAAATTATGATTACTATAACATTAGAATTACACAATAATTCATTTAAGATTAGAAATAATTTAGATAATGCATCAAAGGTAGTAGGTTCAGTAAGACTTCGAAATATAGCAGTTTGTGAAATTGTTAAAATGTTAATTTTAAGCTATTTATAAGAAAGAAGAATACTTCTGTTACATAAATATGAGTGGGTTTTTTAACAATACAATGCACATATATCGAGTACTAGCATCATTAAGTCATGCTAAATTACTAAAATTTTAGCATTTTGTTAAAAAAAGACGGTTTCTGTCTTAAATGGGAATGGCCGCAATTGTCTTCTTTCTTTATATCTAAATGAAAGTGGTATTTGATGATAAAACGTAACATACATCAAGATTGAAAGTGAACACGGATGCGGCCACTTTCATTTTTGACAAATACCATCTGAAAAGTGAATCATTATTGCATATTTGACAGATGTTTTCATATCTAAACTTTAAAATGAGTGTCTTAAATCACTAAATCAGTTCAACTCTTTTACTTAAAGTAATTGAATCGGATGAAGTAGACAATGAAGTGTTTAAAAAGTGTCAAAATATTTATTAGATGAAACTGAAATTATCATCTGTACGTTTGTAATTTACTTTCCTCAAATTTCAGCTGATAATTTATTTCTATGTAACTCTAGGTTATATTTAAATTTTCAATGTATTTAATGCTATTTGTTATATAAATGTGATATGGAATATGTAAAACTGATTAGCTGAAAAATATAGGAAAGTTGTTGAACATAATTTTGAATAACTTTATAAACCACACTAAACAGTTGCATAACACATTGATAGTAAACAGTGCAGAGTGTATATCAATAAACAGGAAATATCAGATTTGGTCTATTTTTTTATAATATGTATAATTATCTTACAATTAGTATTTATGCACTTGTTATTCACTTCATGACACTTCATGTCATCCTGCTTTCTCTTGATTTCCATATTATATCCATAGATGACATTATTAAATAATTTTTATTATAGTCTGTAATTATACAGTTGTTAAATGTTTCATTAAGCCGTGTCTCTGTCCGAATGTGTACCTTGTAGTTGAACACAATGTTAAAGAATGTAACAGGGAATGTTAAATGGCTAAATCTTATAATATGACTGATTTGTTTGTCTTAACATAAAATATATTCACTGTTATGATCTAAATATTGACACTTTTGAAAATAATGTTTTAAAATAAGTATATATATTGTATATGTAAATGGTTTTTTTTTGTTTTTTTTTAAATTAAAAAAACCGAATTGCTGTGGATATTTCACATAAAATATACAGGAACATTATTATATTGACAGGGATTGCAATGCATATTTAATTTGAAAATGTACATGATATATGTATATGGATTGTGTGCCATGGATTTTAGGCCAATATATTCCTTTGAGTGCATTGTCAATTTTGCGAATAAAAAAAAAAATATTAAAGAAATAGTCCTCATACATTTGTACATAGGACAGTATGTTAACATTTTACTGCTTTGTCGGTATGTTGGTTCTCGTCTTTCTATTAAAAATGAGTGAATCACATACATTTTAATAAGAGAAATACCAGATACGACAAATTGAACGTCTCTATATATGCCTGCATCTACCACCATAAAAATGCAGTTGGTCAAAATGTCTTAATCGCTAATGGGCCATAACTTGTTAAAATTATATACTGCATTGCTTAACTGGAAAAATGTTGCTAATGTGTTCAGAGACAGACACATCGTTGTAGTCAACAAGTTCGTGATAAGACAGGATAACTTAAGTATTGTTGATTCTAGTCGCATTATGTGTATAGAGCGAACTTCTGTTAATGCCGTCTTGGTAAAACTAATTTCTGACATACATGTACTTCAACCAAAAATGTCAATGATATGATGTCCTTTTAGTAATTTTCATTGGTATTAATTCTTTTCAAGTTTGTAATTGTTTGCCCTTTTTCTAGTGTCACTGGTGATTTTTAAGTTGACGAGACATGTGTCTGGCGTATATTTATTTGTTTTAGATCCCAACGATTCATGTAAATTATTGCAATCACTTGGCATCTGTCTTCCCACGTCCGTTCATTTTACGAATACTCCTTATCACTGAACTTGTATATATATTTGTTTGGGGGCCAGCTGAAGGATGCCTCCGGGTGCGGAAATTTCTCGCTGCATTGAAAAGCTTTTGGTTACCTTCTGTGGTTGTTTGTTCTATGCTCGGATTGTTGTCTCTTTGACACATTCCTCATTTTCATTCTTAATTTTACTCTATAAAACTTCTTTTAAAAAAACAACGATGCAATGATTATGCAGGACAAATTATAAACAAACAGAGACCTATTTTAAAACATGGGGATATAAACAAAGTAATTAGTGTATGTTATTTTGAAATCCGTTAAAGATGAAAATATCGGAATGGTAAACATATTTAAAGCTGTCGTGATCTTTATAATATCTGTTTTAAACATAATTATTAGCAGCACATTCGAATATTTATTGCACGTAAAAGCCAATTTTTGTTTGGTTGTTGGCCAAATGCAATTATAAAAATTATAAAAAGCTAAAGTGAAACTTGAAAGTTGAAAAAAATCAACAATGCAAGATCTACAAATAATTAAAGTGGCCGATCGCGAATGCGGCGGTTTATTGCTATCAAAATAACTCTTTATATATGTCTTGTATTTTTGTAAAAATACCTATATGTATATTAAGTAAGGATTAACTAAAAATCAAAAGCAAACGAATATACACCAAAGAGTCGACATATTATGTTGTCTCCTAAGGAGCTGTTGTCTTTTAAAGAAATGTTTTACATTCTTTTCATTTGTAGTAATTTTTTTTTTATCGTAAATACAAAATAAATGATCTAAAGATACGCAAACAAATGTGAGAAAGTTGATAAATAGAAGCTCACTAAGCGAAGAAAAACTCCATAGCAAGAAAATAGTAAAAGTAAAATGACAAAAATAGTGAACTCCGAGGATAAGTCAATACGGAAAGTCCTTAATCAAATGGCAAAATTAAAAGCTCAAACACTCAAAAAAATGGAAAACGACGGTAAAACAGAGAAATCTACGAAAAACTATTAAAAAATTTCAGACTGATGAATACTAAGTCCACCTACATTGGATAGTGCTCTTGAAGAATATACAGATTTTGCTCTGCAAGTGACACTCGTCAATTGGTAATGGGTATACAAATTTAAAGATAAGTCTCATTGAGTGGGTATGTATTCAAGAAAGGAGGCCGGGATTGTGGATATCTATGGCAGATTTTCCAAAACAATAATAAAACTCGGAATAGCGTCATCAAATTACTAAAACTTTATTAATTAAAACATATGCATCTATATGTTTCTCAATGTAGATTTTTTTTATTGGTCTATCAAGTCATATAAGCACCTGTCCTACCTTCATATGAAAAATACTGTACCTAAAAATAAAGCCCGAAACAACATTTTACATTTAAAATAACATTTCCCAAACTGCCTGAAAATGGAATAAGGTCATCAGATACCACACGAGACTTACCAGTGGGGAAATCATGAATAAACTTGTTTTTTCTATGTTTCTTTGGAAACTAAACGAAAGATAAAGAGCAGGATCTGAATGAATTTAGTACATAAATTACAAGACTTGCCCTACAAAAAGCGTTATATTGTTGGTCTTCAAAGTGAAACCTCTTTCTAAATGATAAACATCAATCTTTTTAGCCATAAGTTTTATACCAATTGTGAATACTAAAAAAATCATGGATTTGTTGGAGTCCAAAAATCTAAATCTCGTTTCTTTTGTAATGATTATAATATATCTGACTTTTCTACATGGTTTACAAGTCTTTCAATTCTATACTAAAAGACAACTTCAAAGAACTGTTACAGTGTTTTGTTCTATAAACAAAGCCAAATCAGAGATTAAAAATATTACTTAGAGCAGAATGTATCAAGATTCTTGATTTCTTGATTTACAATATTTGTGTTTTGTTTCGAAGATATGTTTTTTCAACTAACAATATTTCCTTTAAGATAGAAACCCCCCACTTATTCATAGCCCCAATGCTTTTTTTGTTAAAAATCTGCAATTTCAAGAATTATTGGATACTTTATCTTAAGTTCAAATAAAGTTTCAGGTATTTCATGTCAAAACGTTACCTTATCCTGACTTGTGCTGAAAAAAAATGAACTTAAATTTAACTGCATTTATATGCTTATTGTTTCATGGAAGTTTGATAGTACAAAAACTTCCATGAACTTCAGATCTGAAAAAAAGGCCAAATGCGCCCTTCTATTAAAATTTCATTTACTTCTTTATTATGCAAATAAAACTTTCAACAAGGGTTCTACAATGATCACAAGTCCCCAAGCTTTCATTTGATACTATAACTACTCAAACATCCCCCCTATTGATAAAGATTCAGCTATGTGTAGAAACTTTTTGTTTAAATATGAACTACTTTCTTGCATGTTCCTTCTGACAGAACCTGAATTAGTGGTTCTATACATTAAAATGAATATTCTCAATATGAGTAATAGGAGATATTTGTGGTTTATGCTTATGTAACAGCCTACTAGAATCAACAAATTTGAGCTTTTGATTTTGCAATTTGCTATGAGACTTTCGATATTTTCATAAGTAGTGTTTATATGAATTTATTTGTGCTGTTTATTCAAAACTTTCTTCTATAAGTATATAAAATAACCTGTAAATAGATTCAATTTGTTCTTGTATCTTCTTTAATGCGTTATATATCCTTCCTATAGAACAAATCACGGCATTATTTTACATGGTCATTTAGGGTCATTTTAGTGTTTACTTTGCGGTATGGGCCTTGCTCATTGTTGAAAACTGTTGAAAGCTGTACGGTGACCTATAGTTGTTAATTTTTGTGTCATTTTGGTCTCTTGTGGAGAATTGTCTTATTGGTAATCAAACTACATCTTCTTTTTTTTTAATTGAAATAGTCCCTTTATATTACTATAGTAACTAGAAAACATTGCTTTTACTCATGTGTACAAATACACTATATGTTCAAGAAGCTATTACTCTATGATAAATAAAATTTAGTTATAATTAATTTATGTTTTATAAAATATTTTAAGAGTTTCCATTGACAAAAATTAATTTATCAAAGCGATAAGGAATGTTATTTTACACTCGATGATGTCCACGTATTCATTATGTTTATAGATCGGTTACAATCCAAACTCAAAAGTTATCTAATGGAAATCTAGACGACAGCAATACATCGGAATGACCCCACGGCCATCCGTTGAAAAAAGTAGACTGTGTATGCTAACAACAAACTTGCAGTGTTTTGCCACAGTCTGTGGTATTATTATTCTCAGAATTTATACTTAGTGTATATACTGATTTAATAGATATTTATTGTTACCGCAAAATGCTGGGAACCTATCTGTCAGGAATATATAAATAGTGGTTATTAAAATAAGTTTACCCGCAGATCCCTCATAATTGCAACCATACTGTCATATATTTATCATATATATTAATTACTACCAAAGATAATACTAAATGAAGAAAGGATTAAACAATTTGAAAGTCAAAGTGGGAACGCAGGTGATGGGTCAGAATCTCTACATTGTCATCTACAGTAAATGATCATATTCATGAAAAACAATGTGTCTTACTTCAGCGAATAATGCAGATCACGTTCTTTTTAAAATTTAACCATGTATACTGAAAATAAATAAAATCTTTATCCTCTCTTCATATCATTTAAGAATATCACACGCATTTAAATTTCGATAGAATCTAATAAAATTGTAAAAGAGCTGTTCGATAACCAATCCTTTTTATCTTATCGCTATACAACATCTAAATGGGCGGAACACTGTGGTCTTTATCGTACGCTCTGTTATAAATAAGTCACGCCTTGGTAATATCATACATGATTTCGTTTTGTAATTGTAGAGACGATCCATTCACCTCTCATTAGTTAAATCCTTAAAAAGCTGTAAAATCCACACATTTAATATTGTTGTTATATTTGAAGGCATAATTAGTTTTGTTAATAAAGATAAAGAATGACTAGATCTATTTTCTTTAATTGTTACAAATGTGAAAGAAACTGAAAAGGTAATTTAATTCTGACTCAAAATCATCGTTTTTCATATAGTTGCGTTCGTCAGTTCTATTTTCTCAATTTTGGTTTAAAAAAAACCTCAAATTAAATTTTTCAATGAATGTAAATCTACTATACATTGTTTTCATTTTGGAATTTCAGTATTTTATGTTGTTAAATATATTTTATACGGTTATTTTCATGAAAAAACGGTTGATAAATTTAGATGAGGACATATTTTTGCTTAATTTTTTTTTAATCAATTGTAAAGATATCACTTATTTTAGCATCATAACTAAAATACTTTTTAGTATTTTACTCTCAAAACAAACTATAGGAGTAGGTGTACATGTATGATGATGTTAAAAATTGCCAGCTACACAATATGAGAAGAAATGTTTTGTAATGAAATAAATTTCTATCATGGGTCCATATTTATGATATTTGTTAAATATATTTTATACGGTTATTTTCATGAAAAAACGGTTGATAAATTTAGATGAGGACATATTTTTGCTTAATTTTTTTTTAATCAATTGTAAAGATATCACTTATTTTAGCATCATAACTAAAATACTTTTTAGTATTTTACTCTCAAAACAAACTATAGGAGTAGGTGTACATGTATGATGATGTTAAAAATTGCCAGCTACACAATATGAGAAGAAATGTTTTGTAATGAAATAAATTTCTATCATGGGTCCATATTTATGATATTTTTATAAGACAAAAAAACTTGCAAGACTTTCCTTTTATTTAAGTTATTCATTAACAATTATCAATTTAATCATTTTCTAACAAATACAACCACTGTATATATTGATGCTTCACAGAGATTTTACTCGTATCTTATTTAAAATAAACCCACATTGTCCTATTCTATATCTTATTCAAATGTAAAAGATCGTTCGAATTCAACAATCAAAGATATATGTATCTCTGACCTATACAAAATTTATATAGACATTTAAATAAAAAAAACACGTTTTCTTTAGTCAAATCGATGATTAAATTTATGTATGAAAACCCATTACATACATTGTGTATTTCATTTTAGCCAAAGTATTAAACTAAATAATATCTAACATGTGCGATATTGTGTATGGTTACAATGTTTAATTCTACATAATGTATTTTATATGAGTAAAACGAGCAGGTTGTGTTTACCCTTCCTGATCATTTGAGATCTCCCCTCGTTTTTGGTAGAGTTTTGATGATGGCTAGAATTCACGACACAAAACAGATCAATTGCATGTATTTTCTTCTTCTTCTTAACTATGTACCATTTTTTTAAGGGAAATAATACTGATTTTTTTAAACATCAGTCAAATATTAATTCAAAGAAACACATTTTATGTTGAGGTTTTTTTAAAGGTAATTACATAGTTTTTTTTAAATATAATTGGATATGTACTGTTTGATGCTTTTTTCTTTATATATTAAAACTTAAACTTTAAAACCTTTTCGTGTTTATTCCTTTTTTTTGTTTAACGAGAAAACCAAGTTCTTGCATATTTGCCTTATCTCCCTTACATAACAAATATTCACTGCGACCATTACCTTTCACAGTTATTATTAATAGATATAACATATGATTTAAGAAACTTAAAAAACTTAAATATTTTATAGAATGTACAAATATTTTCTTTAAAAATATCAATCAAACAGCTGCAGAGAAGTTTCTTAGTCTTGGTAATAGTGCAACCGTAAACTTTAAAATAAATTAGCTTGTATAATTTGTATAAATCGTCTACTCAATATGCAACATTAATAAATATTTTGTTTACCCCTCCATTTTCTCAAATGCTGTCAGACTCATTGAAGTAAAAAAATAAATATTTTTTTAAAATTTAATTTTCATTGTCAGAAATCATGTTAATAAGGGTTGCATTTTATTCAAATACTTTATCTGATGTTGAATATGCTAGCACACATGTATTAAAATTTAGTGAAAGAACTAAATCATTTACTAGTCGTTATGCCCTCTCTGGCTGCCAGGACTATAGGTGATACAACTATTTATTTCGAGAATATAGTCTGGCATCTTTGTTCGTATACAATACTTAATTGTTTGCCTCTGCTGTTGTTTTGAATGAAAACGGAACAAGTATAATATATAGAAAGAGATACGTTTAACAGTATCTAAAATAACTCTTTTGATGAAAATGAAGGTATACTATAATGTGATATTCTACTATATCCTAGGAGGAGAGTCTCATTTGTTTTATTTATATGTAGGATTTTTTAAAAGAGAAAAATGATATGTTGTGATGATTGAATAATGTTGTGTTCTTGATAATAATTTGAAATGTGCTTAAATTTCTCCTGATTATTTACAAATCGTACAAGTCACATGTAAAGCACAAAAAGATATCAAAAGAAACTGCATGACACATACAGTTTAAAGACAGCGAGACATTTATTTGTTTTAGAAAATTATTTCAGATATTTCCTTTTTAATATATATTAAGAAATACAGGATTGGCTAAACGCGCATTTTATAGCATTCATTAAAAGACAGTCAGAGGTCGATCGTATCGTGGTCTATAACTGTGACTTGCGCAGATGATTGAGCAGTGTGTTTTCTAAGCATTATGAAATGCAATATGTTGTACTTGTACCGTACCGTAATACATATTTATTATTGATTCACCAAGTGAAGGATATTGATGTAACCTTCTTGTAGCTTTTGTCTTTTCTAAATAACTGTTTTGTTGTGAATTTTATTGCAACAAACTGTCCATCAAAGCTCCTTATCATAGTCATTACCTTTGGTTTGATATTGGTAAACTTCTCTACAAATAAAAAAAGTTTTAAGTTAAGATCTGGGTTTTTTTTCAGAAATTAGTTTTTTAAAATAAGTTATAATTCATAATTGCCAACAAAGTTCATCTTGAATAAATTTAAAATTATATACACATTTTATATTCCAATGTTGTTGTTTAATTTCTCAAGTTTATGTCAGAGAGACTTCTTACTTTTATAAATGTTATGATCTAAAACGAAGCACATACTTTGTCTTTGTTTCCCAACATGACTATTATCATTAACGCTGTAAATGACTATGTGTTCTGGGACTACAAACTGCTATTTTAACATTGTAATGTATCTAATATAGTTGAAACGTTTTGTTCTAATGTCATGAGACACAAGTTTCCATGCATGGTTAGCGTTGAGCTTTAATATATATACAAACCCATCACATTCAGTCTGTACCTGTCCAAGCTCAGAAGTATGTGTTTCAGTGGTTGTCTTTGATTCCTG
The DNA here is from genome assembly GCF_036588685.1 of Mytilus trossulus. Lineage (NCBI taxonomy): Eukaryota > Metazoa > Mollusca > Bivalvia > Mytilida > Mytilidae > Mytilus > Mytilus trossulus. The sequence goes on along the minus strand of NC_086379.1, from coordinate 37,905,156 downwards.
TCTGTCTAGTCATGGCCTGTTTATAGCTAACGGTTTGGATTCTGCTAAAAGCTGATGGTTATATGTAGACATATTACATTATCAGCTATAATAAATGTTCCATTGTACTAAATATGCGCACAACTGCTATATAATCAGTACTATCTGTAAAATACCACTTAATTGTGAAAGATAAATCGACAGTGATGTTATTTTAAGTGAGTTATATAATATGAGACTCCGGGTTGAAGACCGTACTTTGACCTCCAATTGTTTACTTTAACAAATTGTTACTTGTATGGAGAGTTGTCTCATTGACATTCATACCACATCTCCCTTTATCTTTATAGTTCAATATATTAAAACCCATCGCATCCAGTGTGTAATTGTCCGAGATAAAAAGTCTATAGGTCAGTGGTTGTCTTTGGTTTATATTGGTCTTATCAAAACCTGTTTAAATCTTTTTGATTGGTTAGACATTTGAAGGCTATACGCGTACGAGAACTTATTTCACCTTATCAATTATTATTAATGATCCATTCTCTAAAGTTTACACACAATTGCCATACAAACAGTACCCTCTTCAAAATACCAAAGATGAATTTACAGTTATGTTCTTATAAGTGAGTTTCCTAAATACATATAAAATTGTTAATAAAAAGAGAATATGTAAGGTTTTAATACAAAAATATACAACAAATGCAACTGCAATGTTGATTAAGAATAATTTGAAATATTCTGAATTCAGTATGTAACCTAACAAATTAAATGAGTTGTACGATTATTTTGTTTAGGAGGAGGGTCTTTAAGTTGTTTACTTACTATGATTTGTTGACTTGTAATGGTCTTTTTATTTTTTTCCGTTTATTTAGTCAGTCAACTTATTAGTTTGAATGCTACATTGACATCTTCTGTTTCAGTTTAGTAGTGCTGTATGTATAACATAGCTCAAACCAGTAACTTTTTTTATAGGTTTAGATAGCTGTAATTAACCTCTGAAAATGAAATCAAGTATCTTAGCTTATAGTTTGTTAATGTAGTTGCATTCTGTCCTATCCATATCATACTACTTGTCCATCTATCAAACTTCGTATTGTATTTCAAATTTACACAACGTTGAAATGAGCACAATGTACAGGCCAAATGTTTACACTCTAGCAAATGACTCATCTCAGGGGAATCAAAATTTCCTTTCTATATTGACATAATTCATTTCACAATCTAAAAAGAAGAAAATCACAGATTTAAATCAAATCATATATTCATTAATTGATATGTATCTGTACATTTTAAACTTGGCTTTGTTTGCTAGTTATGTGAATAGTGCTATTTACAATTAAAAAGTTGTTGCACCTGTTCCTTCAGTAAGCATGCCCAAATTGAATGTTACTTTGAAAGAATATTATATATAATTAGTTATCAAAAGTACCAGGATTATAATTTTATACGCCAGACGCGCGTTTCGTCTACATAAGACTCATCAGTGACGCTCAGATCAAAATAGTTAAAAAGCCAACCAAATACAAAGTTGAAGAGCATTGAGGACCCAAAATTCCAAAAAGTTGTGCCAAAATTCGGCTAAGGTAATCTATTCCTGGGGTAAGAAAATCCTTATTTTTTCGAAAATTCAAAGTTTTGTAAATAGAAAATTTATAAAATATATAACAGTTGATCTTGTGTTTTCATCAGTATCATAAATGCTATTACAGGCATATATTGTCATATAGAGGGAAGTATACAGCCTCCACCCAAATAGATACTTAAATATCTATTAATTATTGTCCTTTTGTTTATTTTCTTTGGTTACATCTTCTGACATCAGACTTGGACCCCTTTTGAACTGAATTTTAAATGTTCATATTGTTATGCGTTTACTTTTCTACACTGGCTAGAGGTATAGGGGAAGGGCTGACCTCTCATAAACAATTAACCAGGCGCATTTTTGTGCCTTTCCGAAGTCATTAGCCTCTGGCCTTTGTAAGTATTGTATTATTTTGCTTTTAGTTTCTTGTGTACAATTTGGACATACGAATGGCGTTCATTATCACTGAACTAGTATATATTTGTTAAGTGCCGGGGTCAGCTATAGGACGCCTCTGGGTGTGGGAATTTCTCGATACATTGAAGACACCTGTTGGTGACCTTCTGTTGTTAACGTTGTTTTTCCTATGGTCGGGTTGTTTTTTCCTTGACACATTTCCCATTTCCATTCTCAATTTTATGTCTTAACTGTTCGAGATTTTTATTTTTCCATTTGTCTATTTGTTTTTAATTTCTTGGAGTTTACTATTTTTGTGATTTGACTTCAAATCATAGGTGAGATAGTTGCTGAGCAAAGGATAGATACCTCACATGAAAGACCGCTATTTATTGAGTCTCGAGTTCGATTTTAATAACATTATCAGTGCCTCTGGATTCGACCAAGTTGAAAAGCAAGACGAGAGAATAATGAAACATTTTTGTTTGATTGATTGATATTCAATCCTATTTTGATGTAAAATCTAATGTTATTATACTTATTATTATAATAATAATAATTCATATTCAGTTACAGAAAGATATAAAAACAAATTATTTAGGATGACAAGGATTAGAAAACAATGATGCAGTATTACTGTTTCCGGTTAAAATGATGATAATTTCAATGACCTTAAAATACCTTACTCCAAAATTCAGCATCTAATTTAGTTTTAAGTGCCATAACATTAGCAGAAATGAGTTTTTTTTGTACCATTCAAAAACAGTATTAGGTTCATGCTTGTTTTATCCAACTGGTGATTTTTGAAATTGTAATGGTTGATTGTGATAAGTGTTTTGTGCAACCCACGCCCTTTGTTCTTTATGATAACATATACATGAAGACTTGAATGTATGTTTATGTTTAATAATTCAATTTCCCTTTGTAATAAACAACATATATATTCAAATAATGTAAAATTACAAAAGAGAACGAAATTCCAGGAAAATTCAAATTACCCAACCTCAAAATCAAAAGATAAAACAATTCAAAAGAATAGATAGCAACTTTCATATTCCTGAGTTGGAACAGGCATTTTCTATGAAGAAAATGGAAGAGTAAAACAGTCTTTATTGACCGATAGTAGTTTATTTTAATACATTGTTATTTGAATGGAGAGTTATCTCATTGGCACTTACAGCAAATCGTTCTATATCTATTTAGGCTAGCTAAACATCTTACTTGTATGAAAGTCGCACAGTAATTATGTTATATTATATAAATGTCAAAATAAGCGTATTCAGCAGTTAAAATTGTGTTATAATCTTAATCGCCATAAAAGCAAACATATATGTTAAAAAGAAAGACGGGAATTAAATGAAAAAAAAATCGAGTGAATGATTTGCAATTACATCAATCATAATATCTTACTACTGTACGTCTAAACACATATATCATACAATTGAAACGTTATACTCACTAACATTTAAATCTTCTTTTCAGGCGAAAATTCAGCTATTAAGTCTGCTTGAGAAAATAATAAAAAAAGAATCACTTACATATAATACAATTGTCTTTATTCGATTTGATTCATACATGTGAGAATTAGGTGACCTTTCCTTCAACGTATGTTTTTATTCGAGGCGAATTATAAAGTATTATTAAAAGTAATTCGACATTCAAAATACTTCTCAAATCCGGAGGTGGAATATTGATTTTCAGCGTTCATTTTCAATTAATTGCGGTGATATATCATACAATTGAAACGTTATACTCACTAACATTTAAATCTTCTTTTCAGGCGAAAATTCAGCTATGTAGTCTGCTTGAGAAAATAATAAAAAAAGAATCACTTACATATAATACAATTGTCTTTATTCGATTTGATTCATACATGTGAGAATTAGGCGACCTTTCCTTCAACGTATGTTTTTATTCGAGGCGAATTATAAAGTATTATTAAAAGTAATTCGACATTCAAAATACTTCTCAAAATCCGGAGGTGGAATATTGATTTTCAGCGTTCATTTTCAATTAATTGCGGTGATCTAAATCTCAACTCGAACTCATTTTTTTTAAATGAAATATGCAAATAGGACTAAAGATATATTAGTTTTATTATATTTTGCAATATTTCCGTTTAAAATCCACGAATGTCTCGTTAAAACAAACTCATCATAGATACCGGGACTAGATTTTGTATAAACGCCATACGCGCGTTTCGTATACAAAAGACTCATCAGTGAGGCTCGAACCCAAAAAAGTAAAAAAGGCAAAACAAAGTACGAAGTTGAAGAGCGAGTAGGACCAACATTCCTAAAAGTTTTGCCAAATACAGCTAAGGTAATCTATGCCTGAGGTAGAAAAGCCTTAGTATTTCAAAAAACTCTAAATTTGGTAAACAGTTATTTATAATAAAAAAGGTACAATGTAATGTATAATTTTATTGACCACAGAAAGCAAATTAAAAAAGTTTTATGCAATAAATATGAGAATGTAAATCGGGAATGTGTGAAAGAGACAACAACCCGAGAGCAGACAGCAGGAGAAGTTCACCAACAGCTCTTCAATGCAAGTTGAATTTTGATGACATGACAAACTCAATTATATTGTGTATTGTTACTATTACTGTTCTAATATTTGAATGTGATGTGAGTATCTTTCTTTTTACGAAACAATTCAGACATGCAGAGAAGCTACAATATCCCTTTGATTGATGTATAGACAGGTAAAAGTATTTGTTTACATATGTTCAGAGAAAAACAGAGGTAAGTTTGCAAACGATTAAAATAATTGCCTCTGATAAATTCCGAGCGTAACACATATTTAATGAAAAAGTAACATTTCGGTGTTGACATGAATATCAATTATATGGTCGTTTTTATAAATTTTCTGTTTACCAAACTTTGAATTTTTCGAAAAACTAAGGATTTTCTTACCCCAGGAGTAGATTACCTTAGCCGTATTTGGCACAACTTTTTGGAATGTTGGATCCTCAATGCTCTTCAACTTTGTATTTATTTGGCTTTTTAACTATTTTGATCTGAGCGTCACTGATGAGTCTTATGTAGACGAAACGCGCGTCTGGCGTATAAAATTATAATCCTGGTACTTTTGATAACTATTTACACCACTGGGTCGATGCCACTGCTGGTGGACGTTTCGTCCCCGAGGGTATCACCAGCCGAGTAGTCAGCACTTGGGTGTTGACATGAATATCAATTATATGGTCGTTTTTATAAATTTTCTGTTTACCAAACTTTGAATTTTTCGAAAAACTAAGGATTTTCTTACCCCAGGAGTAGATTACCTTAGCCGTATTTGGCACAACTTTTTGGAATTTTGGATCCTCAATGCTCTTCAACTTTGTATTTATTTGGCTTTTTAACTATTTTGATCTGAGCGTCACTGATGAGTCTTATGTAGACGAAACGCGCGTCTGGCGTATAAAATTATAATCCTGGTACTTTTGATAACTATTCGACCATGAAAAACATTTTCAAGTTATTTTCAATCGATAGTCAAAATGTCAGACTAGCATAATTGTTTTATGTGTATATACCTGAATTAGGTAAGAAATATGAGATGGCAGACTGCTTAAATATCTGATAAATATTCTATGAAGATTTGTTTTGACGAAGCTAGAAAGAGTGATTTAACTTGTTATACTTTTCTTCCTTTGGTCAACGGTGGATTGTTGTGTAGATGGTATGAAATCTTATCTTCTTTTTAAAACTATATATATGTATTTTAATTCTTAACTTAAAGACTTTTATCATTGGTATGTGCGACTATATATATTTCACTGGAAATCATTACTTATACTGTAAATATACTGCATAGATATACATTGTAGACATTAATAATGAGAGTGGGGTTATTAAGGGAATTTTTTTTATTGATCATTTGCCAAGTTGATTGAAAACCAAATAACGCCTTGAGCCTTTATTTTTGTGAAATTACAATTTCTGTTGTTCGATCACATTCGTGTCATAATTTTTAGCTATTTTCTTTTAGTACACGATTAAGTGTTTAAGGTAAACCCTTAAAAATAAGCTGAGTTAACATAATATAGTTGAGCTCATTTGAATTTTCATATCTGAAATCGAAAGATGTCATCTTCATTTTTACACAAGTTGTCCGTTCTATCCTAAATTATCTCTAATTCTAACATGACGTTCTTCAAACGCTTTGAGTACACACCCGTGGTAAAATATGAATATATTGCATTGGCTGTTCCGATCGTACTCCCACGTCATATGTTTTTTGATGAATGAAGTACCCGACGTCATCGAATGATGACGTTATAATTTAAGCATTTTACGGGAAAATACACGCTTTTGATACCGAAAATCATCACAACAAGGAAACGTAAACAAACGATGCTAAAATGCGGTTTAAGCCCATTTTGTTTTATATACATAGAAGACATATAACTAAGTTATCATTAAAATTCATCCAAATCTATCTAAATAAGTTTTGTGAATAGTTTGAGCATGTCACTTATTCTGTTTGCTCCGTTCTTTTACGCCAATCTAAAAGTGCGTTAATTTATGGGAACGGCAAATAATGGCCTCCACCTAGAGCGCTTCGATCCTAAAAAATTGCCGTATTTGTCCTATTAGAATCGAAATAATTCATGGGGGCTTGAAAATATCTAGATTTTACCACGGGTTGTCCCTTTATGCCAATATTTTACCCCTATATATCCCCGTGGTAAAATAACGATATATTCAAGCCCCAATGAATTATTTCTGAAATATAACATCTTATTTTTCAAGATAGTACTTGCACAAGAATGAAATGACCATAATGTAGAGAAAATGATTGAGAACTAATTTAAATAAACATACTTAATTTCGTTTGTGTGTTGAAATAAATTATTCAAACCGGAAAAGAAAAAACGAGAGGATTGTTTAAACTGAAAGGAGCTGTTATGTGATTCAGAGGAGTTGCGCCGAATAAAAGTTGCAGAAGTATATTTTTATTGAATGTTTAAAATGCCAAAAGGACATATACTCAGAAATCATGATCATCTGTCGGTATGCTCAACAAAATAAAGCAGACTGTCTCATCAACAAAGATTCATGAAAGTCTGCTATGTTGTTTTAGAAGAGTTTTGTTTTAAAACTGCTGTTAGATTGATTCAAGGCCAAATTCTAAGTTCAAAGGGACATGAGAATATCACTTTTACAAAAAGAAAGACACACTTTTCTGTCGATATGCACATAATCATAGTGTGTCCTTATCATCAATTGTTAGAGTTTAAACTTTTACTTAAATTCTGTACTACACCTTCCTTTACTTTGGACCTTCTTCTGTATTAAATTTTCACCGACACCATTTTTTTTTATAATATCAGCCTTAAGGAAATCACTGGATACACTCTATGTTTACTCTTACAGTATATTTTAGATCACCACGCTAATTTAATTGATTTTTAAAAGAATTTGAAAACCAGACTTTAATATTTGCTAGCTTGCCCTTTGTTTATGTTTTCTGATATAACATGTCCAGAATCTGTTTGCAACTATTCGGAAAGCAAATTTAAAGCATTCCCGAATACCATAAATTTAAGGTTTAGTAATAAATCATTCCAACATCTAAGTTTAATATATGAAGTATCAAATCCTGTCTTGGTCACTACAAGTACCTGAGTGTATGCATATATGTTAATATCAGTGCACAATTTTTGCCTTAATGGATCAGTTAAGAAATTTTGTCACAACAGTGCCATCTCTTACTATCTATCTAACATATATATAACTTAGCTAATATATATTAAATAAAAGTGTCGAAACAATACCATATTTGCAAAGTTGTATGTATGAAGTTACCAGTCTGATAGATACAGGAAGATGTACCATAAGTGCCAATGAAACAACTCTCCATCCACGTCACAATTTATAAAAGAAAACTAGTTTAGGTCAAAGTGCGGTCTTCAACACGGAGCCTTGGCTCATATCGAACAGCAAGCAACGATGTATACAGGACATAAAAATAACTAGTGTAAAATTTATTCAAACGGGAAAACCAACGGTGTGATCAATGTAAAATTATCTTGTCTTAGGGAGGGATAAATCCTACTTTGTAAAGAATCACTCTGATTCAAACAAAGAATTCTCTGAAACCGATATTATCTAGATGCTCGATTTCTTGATTGACAACATATTTGTTACGTTCGGAGGACGTGTTTTTCAACAGACTTTCGGCATCCCAATTGGAACAAACTGTGCCCCTCTACTTGTTGACTTGTTTCTTTAATATTATGAGGCTGACTTCATGCAGGTACTTCTTAGGAAGAAAGATAAGAAGTTAGCAATATCCTTTAACTCTACTTTCCGCTATATAAATGACGTTCTTTCACTAATCAATTTAAAATTTGGTGACCATGTTGAACGCATCTATCCTATCGAATTGGAGATACAGGATAGTACAGATACAGTTAAGTTGGCTTCATATCTTGACTTACATCTAGAAATTGACAATGAGGGTCGGTTGAAGACAAAACTTTACGACAAAAGAGATAATTTCAGCTTTCCAATTGTGAACTTTCCATTTCTAAGTAGCAACCTTCCAGCAGCACCTGCATACGGGGTATATACCTTCTAATTGATACGATATTCCTGTGCTTGCATTTCCTATCATGATTTTCTTGAAAGAGGGTTGCTGCTCACAAGGAAGCTATCAAACCAAGAGTTCCAAATGGTGAAGTTGAAATTATCCCTTCGTAAATTGTATGGACGCCATCACGAGTTGGTTGACCGTTATGGAATAACCGTTTCATAAATGATATCGGATATGTTCCTTACGTCGTAACTACAATCTCCTTCACTTTCATGAATTTGACCTACCGAATTAGACTATTTAACGGATTTGTAATCACATAGGCAACACGACGGGTGCCGCATGTGGAGCAGGATCTGCTTACCCTTCCGGAGCACCTGAGATCACCCCTAGTTTTTGGTGGGGTTCGTGTTGTTTTTTCTTTAGTTTTCTATGTTGTGTCATGTGTACTATTGTTTTTCTGTTTGTCTTTTTCATTTTTAGCCATGGCGTTGTCAGTTTGTTTTAGATTTATGACTTTGACTGTCCCTTTGGTATCTTTCGTCCCTCTTTCAAGCACAATTATTGTTTTCTTTACAAAAGGCCTTTTGAATAATAAAATCATAGCATTTACAGGTGAAATAATCTGATTTATGATCAGGGGGTAGGCATTTCACTGTTTTTTTCTCCTGGGGCCTCAAAATCTCTAACACATTCAACTACATTATGTATGTGAAAGTACCGAACCAAGGAGCCTGTAAATCGGATGTTGTCATGTGTTGCTGTAAATCATATTTGTTTTTCTTTTTGTAATTTGTACATCAATAATCGTGGGACTTATTTGTCTCTCATGTACGCTTGCAGTTACTGAGCCAAGGAACTCTGTTTCTCTAGTAAAATACTCATAAACATTTCGATATGAGCGTCACTGATAAGTCTTACGTAGATGAAACGCGCGTCTGGCGTACTAAATTATAATCATGGTACCTTTGATAACTTTAATCATACAAATCACAAAAGCGCTGGTCCATGCGTGAATATTGTGCAAAGATTCAATCCGCATTTGACCCCCTTTTACAAATAGGTCACCTTCTTGGTGAGGTAATTTCTCCAGTTCTCTTGGAGATTTAATCAACAATCTCATATTGATAAATACTTGGTTCCAAAATTTATCTTTCAGCTGCATGGGTACGTGACATCCGTCTCGGTCATACAAACTTGTCTCAGGACAGGACTTTTTTGATAAATTGGTATGGTAACACAAACATACAACATGTTCTTTTTTTTTTTACATCATTACAGTAGAAAATTAACAAATATCATAAGGAATTAATGTCGGTACATGCCCTATAGTATTAATTACCATTTAAACTTAATTCGAATATAAAGTCAGTAAGGTATACATTAAGATTTCAACAAAATGTCAACTCTTTTTTAAGAAAGATACGCGTTTAAAATATATTTGAACACAACAGGTTCGTATTGCAATAATATCTTTTTGACTCACATACTTAATTTACACGACTAGCAGATTCGTGTTAAAATAGTTTATCATAATGTGGAGCAGAATCTGCTTACCCTTCCGGAGCACCTGAGATCACCTCTAGTTTTTGGTGGGGTTCGTATTGTTTATTCCTTAGTTTTCTATGTTGTGTCATGTGTACTATTGTTTTTCTATTTGTCTCTTCATTTTTAGCCATGGCGTTGTCAGTTTGATTTAGATTTATGAGTTTGACTGTCCCTTTGGTATTTTTTGTCCCTCTTTTATCATAGATTTGTGGTTTCAAAACAAATCAAAACTTGGTCCTTTTCTGAGACAAAACCTAGTCCTTATATATCAGTAAAAAATCATTGTCGAAAAAGGGTCCTTCCATTTTGAAGTGACCTAACTACATTTTTCCATTCACAGAAATATAAATATTGAGTAGCTCATAGTAAATAGTCATGAAATATCTGCGTTTATATTTTTTTCCGTCAAGTGCACGGTTTAAAAGGAAATTAAACAAGTTCGTGGCATTTGTCACTCAATTCACAACTGATGTGCCTTTGTACTTATTTCTCCATTAATCTAGAAAGGTCGAAGAAAATATTACATCTGTCAAACAATAATAGTTATATATGTATGTATATTCTTTAATATCATTAAGACTATATATAAATACACAGAAATATACTTTTGCTCTGTCTGTTGATTTTCGGTCGCCGTACCAGACATAAGATACCAACATTTTTTTTGCCGGGGTAGATTAGACACAGTGGTGAAATCCACGTTTACAAATAAACGTATAAATAGTTGTCTACTTGGAGGGTGGTTGTCGCATCATCATCTTCTTCTTATATGTTTATAACACATACTTATTAAATCGACAACTTACTTACAAAGTATTAAGAAGTTACTACGAGGGTAACAACCATATATATAACGTGACGGTACTCAAATTGCACCTATTTTGACAGTTTTTTCACCTACGTTTGTTTATGGTAAAGACGATTATGTATATTCTGGGTTTATTTTGTAGCCGTATCCTTCTTTATTATATAGGTACACCAATTTGATTTTTAATCCATATGGAATCATAGAAAAATTGGTCTAAACTGACCTCCAAACCATCAATGATTCTGAAATAAGGATTACCAAATTGCATCTATGCTTTAATTCGCATCGTCAAAAGTCGAATAACAGAGCTTTTGTTTAATTTCGTCAAATATTTTGAACAATTGGATATAAGTCCATGCTTTCTCTTCAGTTTTTTTAAAATGAGTTCTTGAAAAATATTGTATTTGATCATTTTAAAAAGATGACGTTTTGATGACGTCGCATGGCGACGTTTCAGTACATTATGCTTTTTCAGTAAACACTTCATCTATTGATAAATACTGAGAACGTTTTGTGCATATCTGAATATTTTCACTTATGTTGAAAGATGTGCATACTATCGGATCATAAAAATACAACTTGTTTCGTCTCTAGGAAATCTTGTCTGCTGCAATTTTTGCTAAATAGGTGCAATTTGGGTACTCGGTGCAATCTGGGTACCGTTATGTTGAGTCTTTGCAAAAAAATGCAAAAATCATTTACGCACACAAATCATGTTTGCAAATTGCGATATTTCTTTTATGATTTGCATATCTATAAAGAATTGAAAATAATTAGTTAGTTAGCATTTGATCCCTTCATCTTAACTCTGATAAACCATGTTCCATAAACTACTTTTGTGACCTTCAATATTCATGCACGATAAACATGTATGCATTGATCCCGAGTGTTTCCAGCAAATTCAACTTGAACAACAAATTTAGAACAGTTGTATCTACAAAAATGTATGTCAATGAACATGAAACAAAACGAAATACTGCATTAAAGCTTTGAAAATTAAAAATTTCGCTAAATTTCATGAATGATCTTAGCGAATTTAAACACAACGTCATACGAAAGAAAATTTTCAAGTTACATTTTCCCGTAACATGTACAATTAAAATTCGGAGAATTTTTAATAAATATGGTGCGGTGTGGTTTCATGTCAATTTCGGTTGCATTTATTAATCATAGATAGATACCACATTCAGATGTGCTTTAGATGGAAAATAGTAGCCATTATTTAACACATTGTTAATCAAAAGTCGCGAATGTTTGGCTTAAGAATTATATGGATTTAACATATTTTTTTCTAGAGATTCTTTATGTGTTAACCGGGCAGCTTCCTCCGAAAAAATAAAACCCCATAAAAGTGTATGCTCACACCGATTTGGCTGCTGTTTTCCAGTAATTGTCACTTGATCTATTATGTCTAGATCAACATGGTTTATCACCAAATTCTGTCAATATAAAGGACCGTAAAAGATGTGGTACAAGTAAGAGTTTGAGCTAGTTTTAAAAAGAGGTGTAACCAACTGTGTTCATTGGAAAATGCCTTTATCACATAAATGACTTGTTTTCCATTAGTTCCGATGGCTGAGTACAGTCTAACGTTTAATTTCTGAATTTTATGGACTTCCCTCCTCAGGAACTCATCTCTGAGTTTTTTGGTCAATATTTCTTTTTTCAATGTTACATTGCCATTATGACAGTTTTTATAAACTGTAACAACTGTTAATGATCAACTTTACTGAAAATAATTTTGACATAATATTTATTTGATCTACTTACGCCTCAAAACACTAAAACCGATTGAAAATATGAGCATTACTGTACATTTTAAATTGCGTTATGTTTTGTTTTTTTTGTGCCATACATTGTTTAACTGAATATGGAAGTGTTTTTTTCTTTATTGATTTTTAATTTGTCCAAAAAGTACATTAATATTGATAGTTGACAAAATTGATCCAGTCCATGTACCTTAGCTGCCAGATCCTATTTAAGGAAACACGCCCAATGTTATATTATAAGTTATCAATTCAAAAACAGAATAATCCAATGTTTAGTTTTTATTGGGTCAATTCATAGTCACAAACAACTTAAGATATTTTACTAAAATAAAGAAATTTCTTTATTTGCCTTTAATTGCTTACTCTATTTAGGTACAAAGACTAACTATTTACACAACAAGAAAGTATTTTTGACGAATTTGTGATTTCTTTACTGTCTAGTATAAAACTGTTTCGTATATGCTGTATATGTAATAAACGAATTTCAAAAAGGTATTAACCTGATAGAAAATTGTACAAAGGGAGATTACTATTGAATTGTTTTAAGTCAAATTTCATAAACAGTGATTTGTTTTTTGCTGATGGTTTAATTTTTCGTTTATTTTTAGAGTGTTTATGAAATCAGTCTGAAAAAATTCAGCTGTTAAGGTTCTGAATAAGTGTCTGACAAAACAAATATTATTGTTACGTTTGGTAGAATTTGTTTAAATCTTAATATATGACACGAGTACTTCTATCGTAAAGACAAATGTTCACTGCTTGCAAAATCCATTTTATTTAATGAAGACAAATTAAGTTCTATCCTCACATGTGACAGTTGGATTTTTAATTGGTAAGATAAAAAAAGTGATGTTATGTGAACTTCGTCCGACATTTGGGTAACGATTAATCTAATGTTGATTTGATTACTGACCTATAGAACAATGTTTTATATACCTTTTTTCACAAAAAACTAATACTTCAATCCCACGTGCACTCGACCATGATCGCACTACGATCTGTGAAAATAAATGAAAATTTTGACGATCGTAGTGCGATCGTGTAGATCGCAGAAAGGTCGTATCACGGTCGTTTGCGGTCTTCAAGCGTGGTCAATTTTGAACATGTTCCAAATAATCTTGGTGTGGTCGTGGTCAGCAAGGTCGTGGTAAGATCACAAAGATCGCAACATCATCGTAGCGAGAGCGTAGGAAACGCATAATTATATTCGGAGATACTGTGCTTTGATCTCACAGCGACGTTATTACGGCCTCACTAAAACCATCACGTTCTCATCGCGACCCAACTACGCTTCTACTACGACATAACCACGTTTACATCACGCTCTGCAAGACAAAGGTACTATTCTAGCATGCCCATGCCGTATGTATCAAGTTCTTTTTACGACCTGACTACGTTCATACTACGAACATCATGTTCATTGTCATTTTCACATAAGCTAGTATATGAAAGCTCTCAAGGTTTAGTTGTTTGTTTTTTAATTGGACCTCTTGGCTTGTTTCAGAATTCGTTACTTTCAGAGCTCCCTCAGCCTCAACATCTACCCCTACTGCCACACTCAAGCCGTTTTGGTAGTTTTTGTTGGCATTTCTGTGTTGTGTCCGAGAAACCTACGTTTAAATAAGAAATAGAAGGAATGGAAAAGTATTGATACGGAACACGATGTTGACGTTATTGCTAAGCACGTAGTGAAATCGTGGTATAAACGTAGTATAATCGTGATAAGAACGTGTTATAATCGCAGTAGAAGCGCGTTAGATCGTGTTGCAATCGGATAACTCGTGGTATGGTCGTATTGAAAACGTGATGAGCATAGTAGTATCATGTTATTCGTGGAAAAAGCGTGGTGAGAACGTGATTAAATCGTACCGGGATCAATGTAGAAGCGTAATGAGGGCGTAGTATCATCGCAAAAACAACGAAAATTAAATGAAACCGCGACCTCACGAACTGAATAAATTAATGAATGCGGATGAGCGTGGTGCGATCCTGGTTTAGTGGGACGGGGGCTTAAGCTTAATTCAAATATCATGAGGATCACAGATAAAATTTGCATTAACATCTTTCAGAAAAATGTTATGAAAAGTTTTGAAAGCTGATACTAATTTTCTATGTAGTTGAACTGTTATGGATTAAATAATAATAATTCTATTTATCAGAGGTTCAAATCCGTCGTTGCCTTGATTTTGATAAAGTTTAACATTATTGTCTTGATATAAAATTTTCATATATCCCGTTTAAAGATGGCATAAACAATACAAACCTTATATTCTAAACATTGAAATTGTTAAATTTACAGTATAACGGTGCAACTACAGACTTTGATGTTTTAACATACAAAGGACTTTATATCAGCGTATGTTGTGTATTAATTTTCATTTCAAACATGTATCCTTTTGTGATGAAAAGATGAAAATCGATGTCAATTTAGCCTAAACATTTTTTTGATTTTCAGGCGCAAGTTTTCCATTCAGGAGTCAACTGCAATTGTATCATCTGCATGCCATATGGAGCTATTCGTTTAGGAAATACAAGACCAATAACAGATATAATTCTTATTGCGGGAAACCTGGAAATTCCTATTGAATTCCTTTTAAGGAGATTATGGACATTTACCAGTTATTATAACTAAACGAAAAGGGCTAGCGTGTAAAATTTTGTCCCTAAAGATTGGTGTTTTCAGATGAACATATAACATATAACAATTTAAAGAAATCTAAAAACGTGGAGTTAAACAAGACTGTTATTGATGTGAATCATTATACATTTTTCGGACAATGAGAGAGGTTAAATCATTTGCTTGTGTGCTTTGTGTTGGTAAGTAATGATATTATTTTATTCATGTTATTTTTACTAATATATCTTTAAATATTGCACTGTGGAAATCTATCGGCACAGCCTCATATTAATGTTAAACACGTAGCTGTTCTCTGTGATATAAACTAAGCAATGCGATAGCTGTTTCTGTGGTTTATGATACGTGGTTCATCGGTGTTTATCTGAATAGCCTAGTGTAAAATAATAATTGTGTTATTGTAAAAGAATTTCGAAAATCAGGATGTTTTACAATGAATGTAGAATTTTGTAAATGTGTGGTCTTATGTAACAGTGACATTGTAGTTGATAAAACAGTATGACGTTACACACGGTATTACATTTTAGACATAACTCCACACATCTTTCTACCTCTATCTATTTCAGTGGCCGTGAAAATCCCGTCCGTGTAGAGCTAAAGATTCCGCTACATAGAAATGGAGTGTACTGAAAATGAGATAGTGAATAAAATAATCAAAGTGCTTCTGAAAGCTTCTAATCGGACTGTTTGACTTCAAAATATTATACTTTTCATAGTTAAGCGTTTATAGTTTATATATCTGTATAAACTGCAACGATTTAATCTCATCTAGCTACTTAAAACGCATAAAAAAGAACTTTTGAAACCATACTTGCATGTGGAAATTTGCAAGAAATGTTGAAGTGCAGCCTGATACAGCATATTTTACTTAACAGTTTAAAGGTGTTCAGAAGTTATGATTGCAATAACAATTACACCATACACATCTAAACATACCTTTCTTCCCGTACAATGTGAACAATTTAACGAGATATTTGAAACAAATTCGAGGCAAAATCCACTCAATTCGTCAGTTTGACATGCATTTTTACTTATTTCTACGTTAATATAGAACGGTTGTAGAAAATATTACACATCACAATAGAAATTAGTTATAAATGTGTACACATTTTTCGATGTCTTAAAAATAACAAATAAATTAACAGAAATCAACCTTTTCTCTGTCCAATAAAGTTCCGTCATCGTGCCGGATATTTGATAACATCGAGTCCAAATATGTTTTCGCCGGTGTAGTTAAGACACAGTGGATCAGCTTATACTCTATTTGTCGTAATGCATATTATTTTATGAATACCAATATTGTTATGTTTTTGTGATTTATTATCACTTTCACTTTGCATAAAAATTCCACAATATTTTTTTGCATTTCAACATGTCTTAATGTTTGCGCCTAACTCTGCCAAATGTGTCGGTGATATTTTAACATAAGCTCACTATGTATCAAATTTATCTTCTATAAATAAGAACTATACTTGACGGACTTTATTTTTTCTCTCTTTCGATAACTGCTTTACATTCTTGTCATACTTTATGTATAGAAAAAAAAAAAAATTATGAATAACCTGTCGTTAATGAACAAACCGGATAATTTGATTCTGAATGCGATATTTGAAAACCAAAAATAATTTAAAGGTTTTTTTCTTCATGAAATAATTATTTCAATCTATACCAACACTTAAATCACTTTTAAAAATGTTGCATCTTCATTTTGCTAAGATTGAGCAACGAAAACTGAATCAGCCCATACGAATATTGAAGGCAGGAAAACATGTATGTTTGGTAACCATACAATTTGAAGTCAGAAACTCATCTTACTGTTGTTTCCAATAAAGGCAACAGCAGTATATGAATAAACTTTGAGCAGAAGCCAAGAATGTATATATATTCTATAATTATGTGTGTTTGTTTGTTTGTGTTTGGTTTATTTTCTAAATAAAATTTAAAAAAAATCTGATGTGGTATTTTGGTAGATTTTTTATGTTAAATATACAGGAAAAATATTAACAGGATGCAATAGTATATTTGATTTTTAACATGTTTATGCTATATGTATATGGATTGCGTCAATGGTATTTTAGGTCAATATATTCCTTTGCATACAGACCACTTTACTAATTTACCAAAAGATCTACAACAATGCAAAGGCAGTTATTCAAAATGTCTTAATTGAAAATGGGACTTTAAGTTTTTTTAAATAATGAACTTGATAGCTTTACTAGGAAAAATATATTATCGCGATTGAGTTCAGACACAGACTCATCGTTGTAGTCAACAAATTTGAAATATGTAGTGTCGATGTCAATCGTATTTCCTCCTAGCTCTGTTGTTGTGTGTATAAAGTGCACCCCTGTTAATGTCGCTTGGATTAGGTCTATTTCTGACATACTTTAACCAAAAGTGTCAATAATATCATGTCCACCCAGAAGTGTTCATTGGTCTAAGTTATCTTCAAGTTTAAACTTTATTTTGGCTATTTTTAATTCGAGTGTCACTGGTAAGAGTTTAACGGACGAGACGTGCATGACGTGTGTCTGGTTTGGTTTAGATACCAAAGAGCAATGCTAAGTATTGTGATCACTTGGCGTGTGCCTTCCACGTCCGTTCATGTTAAGAATAGTCCTGTATACAACTATATTGAAAGAAAACAAGATCCAATGATATGCAGGATAAGTTATATGCAAACACAGAACTAATTTAAAACAAGGGGATACATATAATACAATTAGTGTATGTTATCTTAAAATTCGTTTAAGATCGAAATATCGGAAAGGTAATCAGAGCTGTTGTGATCTATAAAAAGAATGTTTTGAACTGAATTATACGCCACACATTAAAAGAATTTTATTCTGAGTAAAAAATACCGTAAATAAAGAAATAAATGAACATATATGAGAAAGTTAATAAAATGAACCTGTCTAATCGGAGAAAAACACCGTAGCAAGAATTTTTTTTTGACAATACTTTTATATATTTGGATATATTGGCTCTCAATAATGACGACTTCAGTATGTATTTAAAACAATTTGTCCTGTTGAACTTGCTATACACAAAGCTCATACTAACAATGACTACTGCCCTTTCTTCGATCTTGATATCTTTTTCATTAACGGGAAGCTTAATACAAAAATTTATGATAAAAGAGATAATTTTTCATTTCCTATCGTTAATAATCTATTTTTAGATGGTGACGTTCCTTTGTTATGGTGTTCATATATCTGAAGGAAAAAAGGGACCAAAGATACCAGAGGAACATTCATCTCATAAATGTACAATAAACTGACAAGGCCATGGTTAAAAATAAATAGGACAAACAGACAAACAATAGTACACATAACACAAGATAGAAACTAAAAATAAATAACACGAACCCCACTAAAACTAGATGTGATCTCAGGAGCTTCGAAAATGTAACCAGACCATGCTCCACATGTGGCACCTGTCGTGTTGCTTATGACATAACAAATCCGTAAAATAATCTAATTCGGTAGGTAACATTCATGAAAGGGAAGGGGACTGTTGTTACGACGTATGGAACATATCTGATATCATTTGTGAAACGGTTATTCCATAAAGATCAACCAACTCGTAATGGCGTCCGTAAATTTACGACGAGATGATTTCAATTTTACCATTTGGAACACTCTTGATTTAAAAGCTTCCTGGTGAGCAACAATCCTCTAATAAGAAAATCATGATAGCAAATGCAAGCACCGGAATATCGTTACATAGACCCTCATTGTCAAATTCTAGATGTAAGTCAAGATATGAGACCGACTTAACTGTATCTGTTGTATTCTTCATCTCTAGTTCAATGTGATAGATGCATTCGACATAGTCACCAAATTTTTAATTATTTCGTGAAAGAACATCATCTATATAGCGGAGAGTAGATCTGAAGGATATTGCTTACCTCTTATCTTTTTTTCTAAGAAGTTCCTGTATGAATTCAGCCTCTTATAATAAAGAAACATTTTTATACATAGATAAGGCCGTTTGTTTTCTCGTTTTTACATTATCTTATCGGGGCTTTTAATATCTGACTATGTGGTATGGGCTTTGCTCATTGTTAAAGGCCGTATGGTAACCTATAGTTGTTAATGTCTGTGACATTTTGTATTTTTGTGGATAGTTGTCTCTTTGGCAATCATACCATCTCCTCTTTTTAAATAAGTCGACAAGAAGAGGTTCACAATTAGTTCCTATTAGAAAGTCGATAGTCTGTTGAAAAACACGTTCTCCGAACTTAATAAATATGTTGTCAATCAAGAATTCAAGCATTTTGATAATGTCAGTTTCAAAGACAACTTGTACGATTCGCTCGTGCATGTAACAACGCATTCGATTTTAGCGTGATAAATTAATGTTTTACTGAAAAAATTATTACACCAGGGTTTTGGATATCACAAACTAGTCAAAATATTTACTAATTTTTATCATCGGTAAAAGGAAATCATTCGTGTATTAGTGTATGTTATCTTGAAATTCGTTTGAGATCGAAATATCGGAAAGGTAATCAGAGCTGTTGTGATCTATAAAAAGAATGTTTTGAACTGAATTATACGCCACACATTAAAAGAATTTTATTCTGAGTAAAAAATACCGTAAATAAAGAAATAAATGAACATATATGAGAAAGTTAGTAAAATGAACCTGTCTAATCGGAGAAAAACACCGTAGCAAGAATTTTTTTTTGACAATACTTTTATATATTTGGATATATTGGCTCTCAATAATGACGACTTCAGTATGTATTTAAAACAATTTGTCCTGTTGAACTTACTATACATAAAGCTCATACTAACAATGACCACTGCCCTTTCTTCGATCTTGATATCTTTTTCATTAACGGAAAGCTTAATACAAAAATTTATGATAAAAGAGATAATTTTTCATTTCCTATCGTTAATAATCCATTTTTAGATGGTGACGTTCCTTTGTTATGGTGTTCATATATCTCAAGGAAAAAGGGACCAAAGATACCAGAGGAACATTCATCTCATAAATGTACAATAAACTGACAAGGCCATGGTTAAAAATGAATAGGACAAACAGACACACAATAGTACACATAACACAAGATAGAAACTAAAAATAAATAACACGAACCCCACTAAAACTAGGTGTGATCTCAGGAGCTTCGAAAATGTAACCAGACCATGCTCCACATGTGGCACCTGTCGTGTTGCTTATGACATAACAAATCCGTAAAATAATCTAATTCGGTAGGTAACATTCATGAAAGGGAAGGGGACTGTAGTTACGACGTATGGAACATATCTGATATCATTTGTGAAACGGTTATTCCATAAAGATCAACCAACTCGTAATGGCGTCCGTAAATTTACGACGAGATGATTTCAATTTTACCATTTGGAACACTCTTGATTTAATAGCTACCTGGTGAGCAACAATCCTCTAATAAGAAAATCATGATAGCAAACGCAAGCACCGGAATATCGTTACATAGACCCTCATTGTCAAATTCTAGATGTAAGTCAAGATATGAGACCGACTTAACTGTATCTGTTGTATTCTTCATCTCTAGTTCAATGTGATAGATGCATTCGACATAGTCACCAAATTTTTAATTATTTCGTGAAAGAACATCATCTATATAGCGGAGAGTAGATCTGAAGGATATTGCTTACCTCTTATCTTTTTTTCTATGAAGTTCCTGTATGAATTCAGCCTCTTATAATAAAGAAACATTTTTATACATAGATAAGGCCGTTTGTTTTCTCGTTTTTACATTATCTTATCGGGGCTTTTAATATCTGACTATGTGGTATGGGCTTTGCTCATTGTTAAAGGCCGTATGGTAACCTATAGTTGTTAATGTCTGCGACATTTTGTATTTTTGTGGATAGTTGTCTCTTTGGCAATCATACCATCTCCTCTTTTTAAATAAGTCGGCAAGAAGAGGTTAACAATTCGTTCCTATTAGAATGTCGATAGTCTGTTGAAAAACACGTTCTCCGAACATAATAAATATGTTGTCAATCAAGAATTCAAGCATTTTGATAATGTCAGTTTCAAAGACAACTTGTACGATTCGCTCGTGCATGTAACAACGCATTCGATTTTAGCGTGATAAATTAATGTTTTACTGAAAAAATTATTACACCAGGGTTTTGGATATCACAAACTAGTCAAAATATTTACTAATTTTTATCATCGGTAAAAGGAAATCATTCGTAAAAATAAATCAACATGGAGACTTTTTATACGTTCAGGTACTTCACATCCAATCTTTTATGGTAATATTCTTTACAAAGCACAAACATGCAAAAGCTAACAAAACCATTAAACAGACTTATTCAGAAGTGATTTAGTTACGATACTGTTGTAAGGTCATTAAAGATTCCATATTTTGGCTTTAATATTTTATTCACTAGGGTCTTTGCATCCGAATTAAACTAAAATCAGTTGGCATGATACGGTTTATGTTCTTCTTATATATTTCATGATGATATAATACTAAACCCCTAACAGGAGGGTTTGTGCCTGATATTCCTATGAATGCATAATCTTTCAATTAGTTTAATTCAGATCTGGAGCTGGCATGTCAGTAACTGCTATTAGTCTGTTGTTATTGATGTATTTTTGTCATTTTGTTGATTTTCTTTCGTTTCATATTCTGAAATACGACTCGGGCTTCTCTTAAACTGAGTTTTACTGTTCGTATTGATTTGCGTTTTTTTTTTACATTAGCTAGAGGTATAGGGGAGGATTGCTATCTTAAAAAAACATGTCTAACCCCGCCGCAATTTCGCGCCTGTCCCTAGTTAGGATCCTCTTGACTTTCTTAGTCTTGTATGATTTTTAATTTTGAGTTTCTTGTGTATAATTCGGAGTTTAGTTTGCCTTCCATTACCACAGTTCTAGTATGCATATTTACCAGCTGTAGGACGCCTCCGGGTACAGGAGTTTCTCGCTGCATTAAGACCAATTGATGGCCCTCGGTTGTTGTCTGCTCTATAGTCAGGTTGTTATCTCTTTAACACATTCCCCATTTCCATTCTCAATTCTATAAAAACGAAAGACAACGAAAAATCAGAAAAATCTACAAAAAACTATTGGAAAACTTAAGACTGATAAATACTTAGCCCACCAAATATTATATAGTGATCCCTAGGAATGTACAGATTCTGCTCTGCAACTGACACTCGTCTTTTGGTAATGGTAAGCACATTTGAAGATACGTCTCCTTTCGTGAAGCAGACACGGATTGTGGATATCTTTGACAGAATTTCCGAAAAAATCATAAACCTCGGAATAGCGTAATATTATAACTTTTTAAAGGAACTACTAAAACTTTATTAATTGAAACATATGAATCTATACCTTTTTTAAATCTATATTTTTTTCATTGGTCTATCAAGTCATACAAGAAAAAGAAAAGAGATTTTGATTTTTGTACTCCATCAAATCTATGATTTTTTTAGTATTCACAATTGGTATAAAACATATAACTTTTCTACACTTTTCTGCACTACCTTCATAAGTAAAATACTGTACCTAAAAAAGGCCCAATCAACATAATAAATTACATTTTGAATTACATTCCACAAAATGCCTGAAAATGGAATAAGGTCATCAGATACCACACGAGACTTCCAGTCGGGAAATCATAAGTCACTTCTTTTTTTCCCTATGTTTCTTTGGAAATTAAACAAAACATAAACAGCAGGATCTTAAAGAATTTAGTACATAAATTACAAGAATGTCCATATAAACAGCGTTATAGTGTTGGTCTTCGAAGTGAAACCTCTTTCTAAGTTATAAACGTCAATTTTTTTAGCCATACGTTTTATACCAATTGTGAATACTAAAAAAATCATAGATTTGATGGAGTACAAAAATCAAAATCTCTTTTCTTTTGCAATGATTATGATATATCTGACTTTTCTACATTTTCAATTCCATACTAAAAGACAACTTCAAAGAACTGTTTCAGTGTTTTGTTCTATAAACATAACCAAATCAGAGATTAACAATATTATTTAGAGCCGAATGTGTCAAGATTCTTGATTTACAATATTTGTGTTTTGTTTCGAAGATATGTTTTTTCAACAAACAATATTTTCTTTAAGATAGAAAGCCCCCACTAGTTTATAGCCCGATGCTTTCTATGTTAAAAATCTGCAACTTCAAGCATTATTAGCCACTTTATCTTAAGTTCAAATAAAGGGGCAGGTATTTCATGTCAAAACGTAACCTTTTTATGACTTGTGCTGAAAAAAACCCCCAACATACCTTTAACTGCATATAAGGGCTTACTGGTTCATAGAAGTTTGATAGTACAAAAACTTCCATAAACTTCAGATCTGAATAATAGACCAAATGTGCCCTTCTATTAAAATTACATTTACTTCTTCATTGTGCAAATTTCAACAAGGGTTCTACAATGATCACAAGTCCCCAAGCTTTCATTTGATACTATAACTACTCAAATATTCCCCCTATTGACAAAGATACAGCTTTGTGTAGGAACTTTTTGTTTAAAATATGTACTTCTTTCTTGCATGTTCCTTCTGACTGAAACTGAATTAGTGGTTCTATACCTTAAAATGAATATTCTCAATATGAGTAAAAGGAGAAGTTTGTGGTTTATGCTTATTTATCATATGTTTAGTAGTAAATACAGTAATTCTGCATATGTGATAAATAGCGTGCTGTTTAATCCATATCGCGCAACTTTGATGCGCACCCTTTATCGCATACCCTTTATCACACCCTACCCTTTATCGCATATCCTTTATCGCACTCCTACCCTTTATCACATCCCTACTTTTTTTTTTTTTTTTTTTTTTTACATAAAGTCAGTTTTTAAATTTTTCTGCTCAAAAAAAATTTCCCTCAAAATAGGTCAATTTTTTGAATGACGTCAATGTTTGGTTTGTGACGTCAAGAACGTCAAGTTTTCGTTATTGTATGTGACGTCACAAACGTCAAGTTTTGATATTTTTGGCACACTAAATGCAACTATAAAAAGTACAAAACACACAAATGAATACAATAATGAAAAAAATATTTTTTTAAAACAACAGCACGCAAATTTTAAGCTGCTTCGGATAAGTAATAAACCACTTTCGAGTTCATCCGTCACCGGCAAAAACTCGTCAATTATACGCGCCTTTATGACGTCATTTACCAGATAGAGGGGGTCGCCTGTATCCCTGCACTATTTACGTTCATCAAGCGTCTTAGTGATCGTCTTTGTGCAGGATAAACTAGAAATAATGGTTGCTCTGTAGGTACTTACTGACAATTCCCTAATGACAGCAGTGTTGAATGTCAATTTTGAGAATTTAATTTGCCGAATAATTCGTACAATATAGAATTATAGTTTTCCAACCACTCGCTCAACATTGGAAGGGAAGTGACGACGCCCCTAAACGCACAAATGACGGTGATAAAGGCGCGTATAATTGACGAGTTTTTTCCGGTGACGGATGAACTCGAAAGTGGTCTATTGAGCAGTTCTTTTAAGGCCTTTGAAACAAGCCAAAAGTAGAACTGAAGGGAACCCAGTGCTATGGTTCAGAAAACAGTTCATATAATATAATACTCTTCTCTTGAAATATATGATAAAGCGTATTATACATGGCAAAATCTGTATCACATGCCGTATCACCCTCGACCAATATCATCTCTCGGGCCTAAAGGCCCTTGGGCTGATATTGATATCTCGGGATGATACGACATACGATACGGATTTTGCCATGTATTATTCTCTATGTTACAGCCTAATAGAATCAATAAATTTGAGCTTTTTATTTTACAATTTTCTATGGGATTTTCTATATTTTCATCATATTTCGGTAATTTTGTTATTTCTATCTTTTTTTACATTGTCATTTAGGGTCATTTTATTGATTACTTTGCGGTATGGGCCTTGCTCATTGTTGAAAGCTATTGAAAGCTGTACAGTGACCTATAGTTGTTAATTTTTGTGTCATTTTGGTCTCTTGTGGAGAATTGTCTGATAAATAATCAATTTGCATACATCTTCTTTTTTTTAATTGAATTAATCCCCTTATATTACTATTGTAACTAGAAAACATTGCTTTCACAATTCATGTGTACATATACACTATATGTTCAAGAAGCTATTACTCCATAAAAAATAAAATTTAGTTCAATAAACTTTATCGCAATCATAAGTTAAATATATCCATTAAAATTCACTACTTTATAGGATATGGTTTATTTAAGAATAGAATTACTAATATTGCATTAGGTTCATTGAAAATAATTGTCATCCATTGGCCTGATATGTTTGAGATTTTACGTTTGTAATTTGATTTGGAACTTTCTGTTAATTTTGTGGAGTTACATGTAGGTATTTTGTTGTTTTACTGTTTTATCAGTAATCTGTTCTCCTACTCTAACTATCCAAAGTGAAATCATAGATACGTTTTTTTAACGTGTAATGACATGATCGGACATGAAAATAAAAATATTTTTCTTTTTTCCTTTTTAGTTATCTAATGGAATAATTCAAAATTAAACATTTTATGAACAGGTATCTCCAAACGTTCAACCTGAAATGCAGAGTTCTCGGTCTTTGAGAGAGATCAAGGACCGATAACTCTGCATGGGAGACTGCAAACGTTCTTGAGGTATTATTCCGCATACGTTAGCACACTTTTCTGTACGTGTGCATTGATATTAAATATTTTTTAATTATAATCAATTTATGTTCTATAAAATATTTTAGGAGTATCCATTGAAAAGAAATAATTTATCAAAGCCATAACATAAGGAATGTTATTTCACACTCGATAATATCCGCGTATTCATTATTTGTATAGATCGGTTACAATACCAACTCAAAAGTTATCTAATGAAAATCTAGACGACAGCATTACACCGGAATGTCCCCACGGCCATCCGTTTAAAAAAAAGTAGACTGTGTATGCTAACAACAAACTTGCAGTATTTTGCCACAGTCGTTGGTATTATTATTCTCAGAATTTATACTTAGTGTATATACTGATTTAATAGATGGTTATTGTTACCGCAAAAAAATTCTGGCAACCTATCTGTCAGGAATATATAATTAAACATAAAACCATAAATGATGGTTATGAAAATAAGTTTACCCGCAGATCCCTCATAATTGCATCCGTACTCTCATATATATTTATATATAATATATATTAATTACTACCAAAGATAATATTAGATTTAGAAAGGATTAAACAATTCGAAAGTCAAGGTGGGAACGCAGGTGATGGTCAGAACCGTTACATTGTTCATCTGCAGTAAATTATCCTATTCATAAAAAACAATGTGTCTTGCTGCAGCGAATAATGCAGATCACCTCCTTTTCAAAATGTAACCATGTATACTGAAATAAATACAAATCTTTATCCTCTCTTCATATCATTTTAGAATATCACACGCATTTCAATTTCAATAGAATCTAATAAAATTGTAAAAGAGCTGTTCAATAACCAATCCTTTTTATCTAATCGCTACACAATATCTAAATGGGCGGAACACTGTGGTGTTTATCGTACGATCGCTCTGTTATAAATAAGCTACGACTTGCAATTGATAATATCGTACATGATTTCGTTTTGTAATTATAGGAACGATCCATTCACCTCTTATGTGTTAAATCCTTAAAAAGCCGTAAAATCCACACATTAAATATCGTTGTTATATTTGAATGCATCATTAGCTTTGTAAATACAGATATAGATTTAACTTGTTAAATTGTTAAAAAAAAAAGTGAAAGGAACTAAAAAAGATAATTCAATTCTGACCCAAATCAACATGCGTTTTTCCCAAAGTTGCGTTCATCAGTTCTATTTTCTCAATCTTGGCTTTAATTAATACTCAAATTAAATTATTCAATGAACGTAAATCTGCTACATTGTATTCATGCTGTGATTTCAGTATTTTATGTTGTTAAATATATTTTACACGGTTATTTTCATGAAAAAACGGCTGATAAATCTAGGTGAGGACATATTTTTGCATAATATTCTTTAAATCAATTGTAGAGATATCACTTTTTTTAGCCTCATAACTAAAATACTTTTTGGTATTTTACTCTTAAAACAAATTATAGGAGTGGGTGTACATGTATGATGATGTTACAAATTGCGAGCTACACAATATGAGAAGAAATATTTTGTAATGAATTAAATTTCTATCATAGGTTCATATTTATGATATTTTTATCACACAAAAAAACTTGCGAGACTTTCCTTTTATTTAAGTTATTCATTAACAATTATCAATTTAATTATTATCTAACAAATACAACCACTGTATATATTGATGCTTCACAGAAGTTTTGCTCGTATCTTATTTAAAATAAACCCACATTGTTCTATTCTATATCTTATTCAAATGTAAAAGATCGTTCGAATTCAACAAGCAAAGATATATGTATCTCTGACTTATACAAAATTTATATAGACATTTACATAAAAAAAAACACGTTTTCTTTAGTCAAATTGATGATTAAATTTATGTATGAAAACCCATTACATACATTGTGTATTTCATTTCAGCCAAAGTATTAAACTAAATAATATCTAACATGTGCGATATTGTGTATTGTTACAATGTTTAATTTTTCATAATGTATTTTATTTGAGTAAAACGAGCAGGGTGTGTTTACCCTTCCTGAGCATTTCAGATCTCCCCTCGTTTTTGGTAGAGTTTTGATGATGTCTGAAATTCACGACACAAAACAGATCGGTTACATGTATTTTTTTTAATTTTTTTGGCTCCTAACTATGCACCAATTTTTTAAGGGAAATAATACTTATTTTTAAAACATCAGTCAATATTAATTCAAAGAAACACATTTCATGTTGAGGTTTTTTTTAAAGTTATTACATAGTGTTTCTTAATATAATTGGATATGTACTGTTTGATAAATATTTTTCTTTATCTATTAAAACTTAAACTTTAAAACCTTTTTGTGTTTCTTCCTTTTATTGTTTTATTGAAAAACAAAGTTCTTGCATATTTGCCTTATCTCCCTTATATAACAAATATTCACTGCGACCATTACCTTTCACAATTAATATTAATAGATATAACATATGATTTAAGAAACTTAAGAAACTTAAATATTTTATAGAATGTACAAATATTTTCTTTAAAAATATCAATCAAACAGTTGCAGAGAACTTTCTTAGTCTCGGTAATTGTGCAACCTTAAATTTTTGAAATTAATCAGATTGTATAACATGTATAAATCTTCTTCTCAATATGCACCATTAATAAATGTTTTGTTTACCCATCCATTTTCTCAAATCTTGTTCTAGTGTCAAAACATGCTATACTAACTGTCAGACTATTTGAAGTTAAAAACACTTTTATTTTTTTCAAATTTAATTTTCATTGTCATAAATCATGTTAATAAGGGTTGCATTTTACTCAAATACTGTATCCGATGTGGCATATGCTAGCACACATGTATTAACATAGAGAAACAAACAAATCATTTACCAGTTGTTATGCCATCTCTTGGTTTCAGGACTATAGGTGATACAATTATTTATTTCGAGATTAAGTCTGGCATCGTTGTTACATTTAAAATTGTTTGCCTCTGCTGTTGTTTTGAATGAAAACGGTACAAGTATAATATAGAGAACGAGCTACGTTTAACAGTATCTAAAATGGCTCATTTGATGAAAATGAAGTTATACTACAATGAGATATTCCACAATATACTTTGAGGAGAGTCTCATCTTGCAAACAGAAGCAATAGTGTAATACTTTGTTTGTAAATAATCAAATAACAAAGGTTTTTTTATATGTAGGTTTTTTTTTTAGAGAAAAATGATATATTTGATGATTGCATAATGTTGTGTTGTTGTTAGTAGTTTCAAATATGCTCAAAAATTTCCAGATTGTTTTCGGAATAAACAAGTCACATGTTAAGTACGAAAAGATATCAACAGAAACTGCATGAAACATATAGTTTAAAGATAGCGAGAAATTGATTTGTTTTAGAAAAGTATTTCAGATATTTCCTTTTTATATATTTGCAAATAAAGGATTTTCTGAATGCACATTTTATAGCATTCAATACAACACAATCAGAGGTGCTGATCGTTTCGTGGTTTATAGCTGTGACTTGCTCAGTTAATTGAGCAGTGTTATTTTTAGCATTATGAAATACAATATGTTGTACTTGTACCTTTATTTTACTCACCGTAATATGTATTTATTACTGATTCACCAAGTGAAGGATTTTGATGTAACCTTCTTGTAGCTTTTGTCTGTTTTAAATAACTGTTTTGTTGCGAATTTTATTGCAACAAACTGTTCATCGAAGCTCCTTATCATAGTGATTACCCTTGGTCTGATATAGGTAAACTTCTCTACAAGTAAAAAACAAGTTTTATATTAAGATCTGTTTTTTTTTTACCAGAAATCAGTTTTTAAAGATAAGTAGTAATTTATACTTGCAAACAAAGTTCATATTTATTTTATTTAAAAATATATACACATTTTATATTCCAATGTTCTTGTTTAATTTCTCAAGTTTTCTCTTATGTCAGAGAGACTTCTTACTTTTATAAATGTTCTGATCTATAATAGCGCATATCTTTTGTCTTTGTATCCCAGCATGACTATTCTCATTAACGCTGTAAATGACTATGAGTTCTGGGACTGACTACACACTGCTCTTTTAACATGTGTAATGTATCTTATATAGTTGAAACTTTTTGTTCTTATGTCACGAGACACCAGTGTCCATGCATGGTTAGTGTTGAGCTTAAATATATATATACAAACCCATCACATTCAGTCTGTACCTGTCCAAACTTAGGAGAATGTGTTTCAGTGGTTGTCTTTGATTCATGTCTGTCTTGTCATGGCCTATATGTAGACATATCAAATAATCAGCTATTATCAATGTTCCATTCTACAATATATGCGCACAACTGCTATATAATCAGTACTATCTAAAATACCATACAATTTCAAATGATATTTTGACAGTGATATTATTTTAAGTGAGTTATTTATATGATACTCCGTGTTGAAGACTGTACTTTGCCCTATAAACGTTTACTTTTACAAATTGTGACTTGGATAGGGAGTTGTCTCTTTGACACTCATATCTCCGCATATCTATATATTATAAAGTAAGTTGATAAATCCCTCATCAAAAAGGGCGTTATTCTTCAAAATAGCGAAAGAAGTAGCATTATCAGAAAAATAGGAGTAAGGTCGAAAAATAAAAATGTCCAACCAATGCAAGCTAAAACAAGGACAAAAGATACCAACGGAACAGTCAAACTCATAAATCGAAAATAAACTGACAACGCCATGGATAAAAATGAAAAAGATAAACAGAAAAAACAATAGTACACATGACACAACATAGTAAACTAAAGGATGAACAACACGAACCCACCAAAAACAAGGGGTGATCTCAGGTGTTCCTGGTGGGTAAGCAGATCTTGCTCCACATGTTGCACCCATCGTGTTGCGTGTTATGTGATAACAAATCCTGTAAATAGTCTAATTTGGTAGATCACATTCATAAAACGGAAGGGGGTCGTAGTTACGACGTAAGGAACATATCCGATATTATTTGTGAAACAGTTATTCCATAACGGTCAACCAACTCGTGATGGCGTCCGTAAAATTGACGAAGGGATGATTTTAACTTCACCATTTGGAACTCTTGGTAAAGTATCTTCCTTGTGAGCAGAAACCTTCTATCAAGAAAATTATGATAGGAAATGCAAGCACGGAAATATCGTAACAATTGGGAAATATTAACCCCGTATGCAGGTGATGCTGGAATTTGCTACTTAGAGATGGAAAGTTCATAATGGAAAGCTGAAATCATCTCTTTTGTCGTGAAGTTTTGTTTTGTTTTTTGTTAGTCAATTTTTATATGTAAGTCAAGATATGTTGTGGTATATTCTGATCCTGATATCTTTATTTACAAAGCTAGTTATGCCTTCAGATATAACAACGACATGTAATGTATGGAGTTATTCAAGAATTTAACACATGAAAGACGAAATCATAGTTTGTACTTTGAAGAAACAATAAATGAATTATCATAGTTAGTCAGAAAATATATATATATAAAGATGTACGACATAGGATAAATACCACAGTCCCCCAGTACAATTGAACATATGAATTAGCAAATAGCAAACAAACAAGTCAAAACAAAAAAGCCATGGCCAGACACCACAGTGAAATATTTAACCCTTCGAAAATACTCACTTTAAAAAAAAAAGTTTTAATAATATCTACAGTTAAATGAAAAACAATTTTGTAGTTTTTAGATATACTACGTATGTGTATGAAATTCTTCCTATAATTAGGGAAACAATGAAAGTTCTGTCATATAAATACATAATTTAACACTAGATACAAATTGGGGTGAATATCAACAATAAAACTATATTATTAGAGCTAGCTAAAACTTCCCTGTACAAATTTAAGGAGAATAATCGTGATGTCATGTACATTTGTAATACGAAGAAAATTAGTAGATATTCCAAATAATAAAAGCTGGTATATAGACAAGATCCATATCAATAGAAAATAACAAAAAAAACCATTATAAAAAGTATCAACAGGTCGAAAAAACAAGAAAATACGATATGAGAGAACTTGCATTTACTGACAGCTAGTTAAAAGTTAAAAACATTTAACAATGAAAAATCATGCATCAAGAATGGTTTATCCTCAATGCTCTTTAACTTTGTACTTCTTTGGCTTTATAAATATTTTGATATGAGCCTCACTGATGAGTCTTATGT
Organism: Mytilus trossulus; assembly: GCF_036588685.1. Taxonomy (NCBI): domain Eukaryota; kingdom Metazoa; phylum Mollusca; class Bivalvia; order Mytilida; family Mytilidae; genus Mytilus; species Mytilus trossulus. Next base: position 37,873,118 of record NC_086379.1, on the reverse strand, counting down.
AGACGAAACGCGCGTCTGGCGTACTAAGTTATAATCCTGGTAACTTTGATCACTTATTATATAATTTAATTGACAAAATTCAGATTTGGATTTTCGCAACTTGTTTTACCTTAATGTTTGAAACATTGACTTCTTTACATTTCTTTTTAATTCAACTTCTCTAACAGTATGTATTTAAGTATCTCCCTGTTCATATTATTTTTTTCTCACCCTATATTATACCGAAGGATAATTTTTTTTCGGTTTATGAACTTGTTTTGGAATAACTTTTCGTCTCTTATCGAAAGAGTATACACTTCTAAAGAGTCAGTTTCGCTGATATAGTATTTGTTGATCAATCGCCTATAACCAATTTTATTTGCTAATTAAGAAGCGGAATAAAATCATTTAAGACAGCAGGGAAGATTAACTTTGTAGTTTTATAGCTTTAACTGATGTAAAGAATGAGAACTTTATATTGTAAATTTTACGATGTCTCTGAAGTGACCAGTGGGTCAGATTTGTATAACATTGCTATTTGATTAATTGTCTAAATTGTATAACACTTTTTCACGTGTAGAAAACCATGTGAGTGGATTTCTTACTTCTTATTGGTCAATGATCTTGCGGGGTCAGCACAAGTTTACGTGCCATGTGTGCACTTCCTTTTATCATTAACTTTCGTCTTGATAACTTGTGATTCTAAAACATTGCGTGAAATTTAAATCAATTTTGTGTATAATTTGAACTTATCTGTGAAAAATTCAAATTTTCCTGGAAGTTCCAGCCTGGATTGATTTGTTTCAGCAATTTGAGGTAAAGGCGAACCATATTTTTGTGTATTTATAATTTGAGTTGTTAATTTAAATTAACTTAACTTTTTCCTTCATTATGGACAAACGTGCAGTTGTTTTTGGCCATTCTTTCATTCGTAGGTTAAATGATTTTGTTTTATGCAATACACATAATGGCTGGTCAAATTTGTCTCTTTACGAAAGAGATATTTTAGTAAACCTATTTGGTTTTGGTGGCGGCACTGTACGTCAAGGTCCAAAATGTATGTTTCAACCATGCTTATTAAAGATTATAGCTGATGTTAAACCCGATGTTGTATTTTTGCAAGTTGGGGGTAATGATATTAAGCATGATAGTGTTGACCCAAAGCTATTAGCTCGAGATATAACTTCATTTGCAGAGTTCATCATTGATGGTTACGATGTAAAACATATTATTGTCGGCCAACTTTTTCACCGTTTTAATGCTAATCGGCCATATAATTACAACGAAATTGTTAATGAAGTAAATACACATGTAAAATTGATCATAAAGAATATGGACAAATTATCGTTTTGGCATCATAGAGGCATGTGGTCTAATTCTGAATCCATAATAGCAAATGACGGTGTGCATTTAAATGAAAAAGGCACTTTAAAGTTTGCAAATAGTATCAGATCCGCCTTAGGCATCTGTATGAGACGTGGTTTATTTTAATGTATGCATACGTTACTCATTACTTTGAATTTACGGTATGAAAATATGATTTTTTTTTAAATATGTCGCAACCCAACACTTATTTTATTTCATTTATTGATAATCATTTCTAATATTTTATTTTTCAAACCTAATTTCCTTGCTTACTTGGGTAAGGTTACCGTTTTTTAATTGGTGCAGAGGTCGTGGTTGCTTGTACTTATGACCTTTGTGTATTTGTTTTGCAAATAAACCAATTTTCCTTACTAGCTTGGTGTAAGGTGGATGATATTTTAACTGGTGCGGAGGGCGTGGTTGCTTGTACTTATGCCCTCTGTGTATTTGCTTCGTCAAATATGTGTTAATGTAGTGTTATTTTTATGTTTTATGCTTCGTCATGAAACTCATGCTACTTCAGTTATTATTGTCACGGTGATATTGGTTTGGAACATAATGATTTTTTGCATTGTAACCTATCATAGGTTATAATTGCCATGTATTATTTTTTTATACATGTACAGTTTTTAGATATTTGATGATATTTTATTCATGTTGTCAATTTATTATGTTTGCTAATACGTTGAAACATGTAGTTTTGGGTTGCGATGGAATTTAAATCTTATTTTCATACCAATATTAATGCATTATTAAAACCAATTTAATTAATTTTTTTTTGATACATTCAGCGGTTTGTTATAATTTCTTTTTCTTTTTCTTTTCTCTAGTTCTTAATTATGCCTAGAGCAAAACAATCAAAGAGGAGAGCAGCTTCGGTTAAATCCTCCAGTTCGGTAACTGTGCCAGATCCAGTAGTCATACCTGCAAAAAGGAAACGGACACAAAAAAGGTCACTAACAGCATCAACTTTACCCGAAAATAACATTTCCATTGAAAATCAAGAACAATCTTCCACAAGTTCTCCTGAAAAAATGCCTACTGCAGACGAAATTGCTTTGGCTTTACTTAATCGTATGCGGTCGAATGAACCAACATCTCAAGAACCAACATCTCAATATCAGCCGTCACTAGCTGAGTTAGTTAACCCACCAGCACAGCAAACTCAACCAAGTACCTCTACAACGAGAAACCAGCGATTAGTTATTTCACCAATGCCTAGTTCTTCATCAACCGTCATGAACACTGTTTTACATCCAGCTAACACCAGCCTGCTTCATGACAATACTTCGATGCCTGAACCATTGAACTATAATTTAGACTCACAGAGGGAAGGTACTACTCCTATAACATTTAGCTCTGTAAATTTAGTCAAGAACTCCTTGCCTTTAGCATATCATGTAAATGAAAAAATTAGAAATATTATTTTCAATAATGAGTATGTAGATTTTACTGCCTTACTGCCACAAACTCAATCAACTGAAGAAATTCATGTAATTGCCACTGGTGTCAAACTTATGACAACTTCCAATTCAAACACAAAAGCAATTTCAAGCATGCACCAGTGGAATAACGCGTTTGATATATTTTTATCGATTTATCTTACTAAGTATCCGCACATGATGTTAGATCTGATCAAGTATGGAAATAATATGAGAAAACTTGGTTATGAGAGTGGCTTTCAGGCAGTAAAACTTTATGATGAAGAATTTAGAAAGCTTAGAGTAGTTCATAGGTTAGATTGGGTCATTTTGCACGATGAATTATACCGTTTGGCTACGGCTATAAAACATTCAGGCAATTTTCAGCAACATTCTCAGTCGTCTGGTTCAAAAACCAGCAGGTCGCCCTTTCTCGGTAAAACCCAACAGAAACAAGGTAAATACCCAAACGGTTTCTGTTGGAGATTCTGCGACACTGGTATGTGTGGAAACAAAGCGTGCAAACTCAAACACCAATGTGTTCACTGTGGACAAAAACATGCTTCAGACATCTGTAATAAACGACCAACAGGTGGTAAACCTTCCAACTCCAGTTAAACTGGTTATGCTTAGTAAATACTTAGAGCTTTATGATCCGGAACTAAGAGAATTTTTGATTAATGGATTTACAAAGGGCTTTAATTTAGGTGCTACTGGTGAAAACATTTCATTTCTGACTTGTAAAAATCATCAAAGTGCGCTGGATAAACCTGAAATTGTGACGGGAAAAATAGAAAAGGAAATTAAGAAAGGGCGGTATAGAGGTCCTTTTAATTCGCCCCCCTTTTCTAATTTTATTTGTTCCCCATTGGGTCTTGTACCGAAAAAAGAAGCAGGTCAATTCCGTGTTATACATGATTTGTCATTTCCTAAAGGAAATTCTGTCAATTCGTCAATCCCTGCTGAATATACTTCGGTATCTTATGAAAATATTGAAAATGTCATTCATCTAGTTCAAAGTCAAGGTCATAAAGCCCTTATGGCACGTGCGGACGTTGAAAATGCATTCCGTTTATTGCCCATAACTCCAGAAGATTACCATTTTTTAGGCTTTACATGGAATGGTAAATTCTACTATGATACTTGTCTTCCCATGGGCATTTCTTCATCGTGTCAGCTATTTGAAAAATTTTCAACTGCCCTTCATTGGATATTAACCAGTTCATTTGGTATTTCTAACGTTTCCCATCTTCTAGATGATTTTGTCTTTGTTAGTAAGGCAAGTAGTAAAGCTTGTGACTATGCACTGCATTCCTTTTTGAAGTTATGTGAAACGATTGGAGTGCCAATCAAACATGAAAAAACTCGATTTCCTACCACGGTTTTAACCATTTATGGCATCGAAATTGATTCTAATGAAATGATAGCCAAGGTTGCCTTCTGATAAGATCGAGAAAATATATGATATGCTAGTTTCCGTCAAACGACGGCGAAGTGTGACTCTAAGAGATTTGCAATCTTTAATTGGCTTATTAAATTTTGCATGCAGTGTTATCATACCGGGTCGAGCTTTTTTGCGAAGATTAATAAATCTCACTTTAGGTCACACTAATCCTCATTTCCGTATCACCTTAAATGCAGAAGCAAGAGCGGATCTGAGGGCTTGGTTCGAGTTTATAGAACATTTTAATGGAAAATTATGCTTTCTATTCGACAACTGGGTGTCATCGGATACTTTAAGACTTTATTTCGATGCCGCAGGAGTGCATGGAGGCTTTGCAGCTGTATTTGGTAATGACTGGTTCACAGGTAGTTGGCCTCCTGAAATTGAACCTGAACATATAACCGTTAAGGAACTTTTTCCTATTGTGCTAGCTGTCGAAATATGGGGCAAATGTTTAGAAAATCGTAAGGTTGTGTTTTTCACTGACAATTCTGCAGTAGTTGAAATTATTAATAAAACTTCTTCGAAGGTCAGCGTGATTATGAGACTTGTAAGACGTTTAGTCCTAGCATCTTTAAAGCATAATATATACTTTCGAGCTAAGCATATCCCAGGAAATCATAATGTCGTTTGTGATCTCCTCTCTCGATTTTCTTTTCAGAAAGTGCGCCTGATTGCCCCATGGTTGTCTCCAAAACAGACAATAGTTCCAGTGCAATTTTTAACTCTGTAGTTGCTAAGCTATTCACAGCATCTTTATCAGATGCTACACACAAATCTTACTCTAGAATGATAAATAATTATTTACAATTTTGTGAGACGTATTATGCTGAATGCAGACCATTTCCATCTTCCCACATACTCCTATCTCATTTTATTGCTAATTTATTCTTACGAAATTATAGTCCATCAACTATCGCCACCCATATATCAGCTTTGAGTTTTGTGCACAAATCAAATAGTTGGCCTGATCCAACAGATATGTTTGTTATTCATAAAATTTTGAAAGGTGTACAAAATTTGAAAGGCAAGAATGACCCTAGACTACCAATAACTAAGGACATTTTGATCAAATTAATTGACTCTTTGCCGTGTGTAATTGTTAATGTAGACAACCAATTAGCCCTTAAGGCTATGTTTCTACTTGCTTTTTATGCCTTTTTACGAGTAGGTGAGATATCGACCAAAAGCGGCTCCGATACAAAGCAGGTGCTTCAGGTTGGCGACATATCATTTGATCGTGAAAATAGTACTTTGAAAGGTATGTCTATAACCATGACATATTATAAACACAGTGATCTGCATCCAAAAACCATTTATATCCCGATTTGTGCAGATAATATTACGTGTCCAGTCACTCATGTACATCACTATCTGTCTCAATTTGGACATTCAAGTGGACCTTTGTTCCAATTTAAGTCTGGAGCTCCAGTTACTAGGTCTTATTTCACCACCTCTTTAAAGTCGGCTCTCTCATTCATCGGTTTAGATACTCGGTACTATAAAGCACACAGTTTCAGGATAGGGGCTGCGACTTCTGCTGCTGCTAGGGGAATTCCCCACTCCGTGATTCAAGGGATGGGAAGATGGAAATCGAGTGCTTTTATGAAATATATAAGGATGCAAAGTTTTTAAGTTATTAATTGCACAGTTTTGGGTCAGCATTGCCTGCCAAAACATTTGTCACTTAATTATTTAATATCTGTATCTGTTGTATTAATCATTGCCATAAGAAATGCTAATTTCAATTTTGATTTGTACAGTTGTGTACATTATTATATGTTTTGTGATTTGTTTTGAGAGCATGTTATGGATGTCAGCATTGCCTGGTCTGTAGCTGCAATCTGTTATTATTCTTTTCTTAATATTTTTTATATTTACATAATTGATTTTTATAACATGAATTTTATGTACATAGACTGGATTCACGTCGCCAGAGCCCTCGGGTGGGGGATCCACTCTTAATGTAAGAGTGTATTTGTGGCAGATTTTTCTCCCCACCTTTGCTATTATTTATCATTTATTCAATTGATATGATTTTAATTGATGTAATTTCGTATTAATTATGTATTATAATTGCATATTAATTATGAACTTTTATGTCAAATGTTTTATTTGCAAATTGTAATTTTTTGCATTTTATGATTTTGAATAAATGACCTTTTTTCGTCAATCTTGTTTTTATAGATATAGCAAAACAAGCTCAAACTCTGGCTGACATGTTTATATGTCAATAAGTTTATGGTATCTGTCTGTCTGTCTTAAAACCAATTTTATTTGCTAATTAAGAAGCGGAATAAAATCATTTAAGACAGCAGGGAAGATTAACTTTGTAGTTTTATAGCTTTAACTGATGTAAAGAATGAGAACTTTATATTGTAAATTTTACGATGTCTCTGAAGTGACCAGTGGGTCAGATTTGTATAACATTGCTATTTGATTAATTGTCTAAATTGTATAACACTTTTTCACGTGTAGAAAACCATGTGAGTGGATTTCTTACTTCTTATTGGTCAATGATCTTGCGGGGTCAGCACAAGTTTACGTGCCATGTGTGCACTTCCTTTTATCATTAACTTTCGTCTTGATAACTTGTGATTCTAAAACATTGCGTGAAATTTAAATTTCCCACCCGCAAACCTCCCTTTATTTTATCTTTACATGTAGTCTTGTAAATAGATTTTTTTAGTTGGGCAGATTTTTCTCCCCACCTTTGCTATTATTTGTCATTTATTCAATTGATATGATTTTAATTGATGTAATTTCGTATTAATTATGTATTATAATTGCATATTAATTATGAACTTTTATGTCAAATGTTTTATTTGCAAATTGTAATTTTTTGCATTTTATGATTTTGAATAAATGACCTTTTTTCGTCAATCTTGTTTTTATAGATATAGCAAAACAAGCTCAAACTCTGGCTGACATGTTTATATGTCAATAAGTTTATGGTATCTGTCTGTCTGTCTTAAAAGAAGTTACAGAATCCCTTAACATGTTTCTAGATAAACAAAATTAATAAAGAGTTTAAAAAAATTTACAAGGAACATGATAACCAAAACACCAGACAAATTTTCTGAATGGAAGGTTTTATTAGCCTCTTACCTTTTGGCATCGTCCCTGGTTCTATCCAATCTTGAATGTTAAATAACTGATTATTTAGTGAATACGTACGCATATTTTCAACATACATGTGACATATTTTAATGTATGTTTATCTTATATCTGAAGTCCAACATTAAAAGTCTACCAAATGCTACCAAATGAAAAAATATTTTTGTCAGCTTTTCAATCTCAAATAAATGAAATGGCTCAACCGTTGGTTCTGGCTATATTTGTTTTCGCAATCAATAATTCCATTGTATTAACTTAATTAAATTTAATTCAGACCTTTCTGTCAATTATTTTAAAAAGCTGATGAGATGTTTTTAAATATAATCAACAATAAATGTTGTACTAACAGCATATTGTTTCTCTATCTAAGTATTGTAACTAGAATTCAAACACATATCACAATAAGTATAAGGAATATAATATCGCCTTGTCTGACACCTTTTCTAAATTTGGGAAAAAATCGTAAAAAGTAACTTTGTTATCGCTGGATTGCTATTTGTGTACAAAAGTTTATGTCCTATGTATAATTGAATTTTAAATTTGAATAAAAAAACATTTGTTTCTCGAAATCGATATTGAACAATAAAAAGTCCTTGATATTTTCCTCAATTCTTGACTCTCATATAAAAAGTGGCTTTGAGTGTCGATTGATAACAATAACAGAGATTGTTTATGTTTCTAATTTCGGAATATTCTATTTCTATTTAGGAACAAGACTTTATTTTTAGTGTGATTTTCCTAAACATGAATGCATAAGGAATATATACGCCTGAAGATACGATATTTCATAGTGTGACCATAATTTCGTCTGCTTTTTTGAATGTATCCTGCCGATTTAAACTTTTCGTCAGGTTTGTACTTGTATGAGCACTATGACCGGTGCCACATGTGAAACAGAATCTGCTTAAGGATCACCTGAGATGACCACCAGTTTTTGGTTAGTTTAGTGTTGCTTGGTCTTGTTTTTATGTTGTGTTTTAAATACTGTTGTGAGTATTTTTGATGTTTTCAGGTTTATTTTGGCATGTCGTTGTCAGTTTTGTTCTCGACTTATGAGTTCCTTTGGTATCTTTCACCTATCTATTGCTATAGTTTTACCCTTCTGGAATGTAAGTTAAAGTATAATGTCTTTTGTAATAATATTTCACCTTATATCAAACATTTCAAAAAAAAGCTTTATGAACAAATGTATCTATGTCTTGATAAAAATTAAAACATAATCTTTGCACCCTTGAGATCTGTCGAATTTTCATTCTGTTTGTTGAATCAATTAAATGTGTTGAAACTACCCTTTCTTTGAACCGGCATTTTCCTTTAAGAAAAATGTATTGCCTCCTTATAGTAGATATCATAGTTCAAATCCAAAGATTTTATTGTATCGTTTTAATTTAAGACTTCTTCTTATTTTATTGCAGTTATATCATTAGCACTTACTGGAGGCTCCAAGGAGCCTGTGTCGCTCACCTGATATTTTTGTTTACAATTGGTGCATGAAATTATGCAACCGCAAATGGTTTCATTTAGTTTCAAAGATATAAGAAAAAACTGCATTTTTCTCCTATATTCTATTCTTTTCTAGCCATGCCTGCTATGTTTGCTTGCAAGCAGAATCATCGGATGCATTTTTAAAACTAGATACTTAATCTTGATTGTGACCAAGTTGGGATAAATTTGTCTCAGTTGTTTGAATAGAAGACGTTTGTAAATATTTAAAAGAAATTAAGGAAAACTGTTAATTAGACTTTAAAGGACAATAACTCCTGATGGAATCAATTGAGCATTTTGGTCATGTTGACTTACTTTGCTGAACACTATTGCAGTTTATCTCTTAACATAAAATTATTTAAGGTAATAACCAAAAAACTGCAAAATTTTACGGGCATCAACCCAACAATGGATTGTTTGTTTCGTCTGAAAATTTCCAGACAGATAGATTTTAACCTAATAAACATTTCCACTCACCATCTAATTTGCTCTAAATGTTTTCGTTTCAGAGATATAAGCCAATAACTACGTGTTTTCCCTTTGTGGTATTTTTAGCCATGTCAGACATCTTGGTTGTTGGGCCAGGTGAGCTAAAAACAGATTGATTTTTGGACTTCTTTCTTTAAACATACCTTGGAATTCAGTATCAATATTACTACTTCTTTTTACTGTTTAAATAATGTTGATCTTTTAAAGCATTGAATAAACGAAAGCTAAAGAGAGGTTGCAAAATATTTTTAGAATAATTTATATGCGTTTAGAGCTAATACTGATAGGTACTATGAGATTTAGTTTACCTTTTGAATTTTATTGCGCAATGAGCTTGTTTGTTGATTATACATGTAACTGCTGTCATCAAACATCATCATACACATGTTGTCCATTCTACATAATAGGGTTTGCAGCTATAGTTTGCACAACAAGGAAATGAGCACAATGTAGAGATTTTATTCACACTCTAGCAAACAACTCATTTCAGTGGAAATGCAAAATTCCTATAGTGTTTTTTCTCAATCTTTCCAGTCCTGAAAAAAACAAACAGAAGTTTCTTTTTGAAACTTAATATTTATAAGGAAATACGGACTGCTTAAAAGAAAAAAAGGTTCTAAAACCTTAAAAAAATTATTTTGATGTTCATATAAACACTTCGATGTCATCAGTCGTCTAAAACTATGTTATTGCACAATACATTTCACATTAGTTAAATCTAAAATTCCAAGAATAAAAGTATTGAACATTTGAAAAAGTGGAAGTCAATAGAAACTTACAAAACCAAACGCTATCAAATAACGGAAAAAGTGGAAAATAACTACGGTATTCATGACATGGCACATGCAATTTACAAAGACATTTGTAGGTTTTATAACGTTCTTAACCGCACATTTATGTATATATATATATACATATGTCGCATCTTTAGATTGAAACATGTTGAAGTTCCATATTGACGGTAATGTTTAATGTAAAATATCTTGACCATTTGGTACCTCTGTCTTTTCGTACCAATAACAAAAACATGTCATTACCTATGGACAAAACGTATATATAATTTCTTACCTCATAAACTAAATACGATTTCGTATCATATATTTGTAAATCATTTAAATTCTGAACAAAATCAGTTTTGTAGATTTGTATAATTAAATGATCGATATAAAAACGGAGAGATATGTAATACTGACATCTCATGTTTGGTAATGATTAAAATAAACTGGTCCATTCAACAAAATGTATTGAATCATTGATGGTTTTTTTACATGTGAGATATGTTTCAGAAATCTTTTAGACGATTTAAAATACAAAAATATAACAAAAAATAAGTTGTTTCCTGCAACAAAATTTTCCAAATACCTATGTCTATGATTGGTTTCATCAAATATATATTGAAATATTTAAACACTTAAACCACTTTAATTTGCATAGCACTTGCTTGTTTGTAGGATTTTTTTCTTTATAAGGTTATAATAATATGCTTATATTTAGCTGTTTTTATAGTTTAAAAAAATTGTTTTTCCAGGACATGCAGACAAACGAAACACCGGCTGATATAAACACAAGATGGAAGCCAGAAATAAAATAAAAATAGAAGTGGCACCTTTATGTGACCTATATAAAAAAATCTTCAAGAACGGCTGTTTACCGAGAAACAACTCACGTACACATGTGTTCAGATAGTATAAAATGTATACATACATGTTTATCATTTTTGAAAATATATAAAAAGAATGGTACACATATAAATTTTGCGTAAGGTACGAAATAGAATACTAGTTCAAATTCATGTATCTTTTATGGGGTACGAGACAGTATTATACACAAGGTACGACCCATCAAGGTACGAATTTATCAGACCATTTGCCGCGTCTGTGTGACAGTACCATTACCATAAAAGACATAAAGTGGTTAGTACACTAAGTTTAATCCACAATTTTCTTTGGAAAATGCATATACAATTGGTGTTTGGTAGTGGTTCTGTGTTCAAAATGTCAGCATAATGAAAAGGGAAAGCTGTAAAAGTTAGATATAATTACGTACAATGCTTTTGGTATAGTGGCGGCAACCATAACAAACATTTTGTATGCAAGCAAGAGTGTGGAAGTTATGTCTGAAGACAACATGTATGAAGTTATTGTCACTGATCAATCAATGATTACACTTCTAGCGTTCACAATTGATCGTAACCCAACTGGACATTCCAACATTTTTATAATTAGGCAGTTTCGATCCTTGAAAGCCCACGTGCATAATCGTAATTATTATGGAAAAGAAAAGAAAAGCTTTAACGTAAAAAGCAGAGCATACATGTTTGAAATGGTCAGGTGTTCAAGGTTTGCGTGACCTTTCAAATGCTATAGACTTCGTTAGTGATCATTTGCATAAATGTCAAACAATTACTATTTTTAATCAGTTCGGAGGAGCAATGTCAATCACATATACACCTTTAAAATTTACTCTCATGCACATCATGTTAATTGCATTTTGAAAGCATTGAAACAAATCCAAATAAACTAATTGCTGACTACCCCAAAATATTTGCTCAAAATCTGAAGCAGAATTAGATTTGACTGTATGGTAGAAACAAAGGTTTTTAAGACAACAATATCTGAATCTGATGTAAATACAGATGTGTCATGAATGGTTAACCTCATGATATCAAGCAAATGTTAATTCGTAGTTCAAGTACATGTAAATGTTGAATTGACTTCTCCTGCACTGTATAACCCTCCTACGTATTATATACTTTAGTAAAATCAAACAGAAGATATGCATGCACAGCTTTGTAATAATTTTCCCATATTTATGTGTTAAGTTAGTACCTATTATTGAACAGGTCACAAATTAAACAACCCAAATACAGATCAATGTAATGATACCATGTAACATTTTGTATATAAATTAGAAAGCAGAATTCAAGTTTCTCTTATTTCAAGCTTTACTGGTATAAATGACATTGACATCTTACTAAATAAAAGCACAACAACATGAAACAACAAGTAGAACTTTCAAGACTATGTTGTATAAAACAGATTTCATAAGTAGTAAGGTCAAGAACTGTTTAAACACACTGACAATTGTAAACCAAATGTATTGCCGATCTGCAAAAATGAACTTTGCCACATAAATAAATAATTAAATAAAGCAACAACAATTTTGAATGAAAATGCATGTAAAATTGATAACATGTCCACTGTATTGTCATCATTCACACCAAAGAAAAACCATTCGAAGCAGTTAAAATGGAAATGTGATGCTACACAAACTGAACAAGCTGTCCATTACTATTGTATAAAAGTTGAGGTGACTCATGACTGTCTGATTAAAATATACACCTCATCTGAAAGTTAAACAACATTTAACAGATTGCTTCACTGACAAACAGGCAAACATATCATCTAAATTGGATGAAATGTCAGAAGATGTTGGCAGAATAAAACTCTATTCTTACCTGTTTTTATGGGAAGCTTGATACTCAATTAAAAAAATGAGCTACATACACAAGCTTCTTAAAATGGGAATGGTATAAAAAGAAAATGAGCTAGCCAAAAATGAACCAAAAGGAAACCCATCAACATGAATGAAGTAACCGCCTTGACTGATCTGTGCCCTTCAAAAGAAGACAATGAGATTAACTTCTAATTTGAAAGTTCTTGTCTTTGTTCCTTTATTGAAATACATTTTTCCGTTGCAAACATTGTTTGATAGAGGGGAGGAAATACTTTTTAATCAATGTGCATAACTCATTCACTTTTTATTAGTAGCAGGTGCTTCTTTGGAGTAGGATATGTCTCACCTTTCCCAGGTAAATATGCCAAGAAACTAAACAATTACATTCTACTGTATTAGTTGTCCTCCTCCAACTTTTTACTCGATTATTTATGAATCGGTTTATTTAGTTCAGTGAGTTTAATATACTCTATTCAGGGCACCATGATCTAAAATAATAAAATATGTCTATGTATATGTCCATGTCTATGTTTGAAAAATGTTTGAAGGGCACGGATTGATTCCATGGATGATATGTGTTGATCAGACTCCTGAGGTATCAGAAAAGATCAATAGCTATCGATGACCGGAGTGTTCGCCCTATATAATTGTAGGTGTCTATGGTGTTTCTTGATATTTACCTTTCATTTTGTTAGATGCAGTCTCCAAGAAACAATACAGAGACTAGGGAAGAAAGTGGTGGCCATGGAAATGGACAGCGAAATGTAGTTGGTGTTGCTCCAATTCAAGTAGGTTGATAAGTAGTCATAAGTACAAAACTTTCAGTTCGTTAGAGTGAAGGATCAGTAGAGGTAGCTGGTAAAAATGAGCATGTGAGAGAAAGTATTAGTGGGGATTCTTTTGGTTACATTTCTAGAATTGTAGAGGGCCATTGTTCTTAGACTATTTAAAGGTCTTTCCTTTTGATGTTGTTAAATATATATTTAATAAACCCTTAGTGTTTTAAAAAAACTTGGCAAAACATAAAACATTTTATTTTTTAAATAAATATGTTTAAACGAAGTCAAGTGTCCCCAAAGTCATTGCGAAATACTCCATTGGTAAAGGGATGTCTGATTTCAAGTTATAACTATTTCTGTATTTTCATACATCGTCAACAGGGGTTATGTCATCCAAATAAATGTGAAAATAATTACATGCCCACTGCATTATCATCACTCACTCTAATGATAGTTTATATCTGTTAAAGGTAAATGTGATGCTGCATGAATTACACTTTACTATTGTTTAGAAGTTGAGAAGAATCATGGCAGTCTGATAGTCTGAATAAACACCTAATTTTGAAATTTTCAAGCTGAGCAGCATTCAATTGAATTTTCAAATAAGTTAAATTTTAAACATAACAGCTCAATTTGGATAAAATGTGAGAAGATATAAAATAAAAAATGGAAGAAAACCCCCATTCTAACCTTTTTTATCCATTTGTCATTCAGAATAGATAAGACATGAATAATGAGGAGCTAAATAATTCAATTAAAGAGAAAAATTACATTAATAGGATACTTCAAATGAAAATGATATAAATAGAAAAGTACTAGTCAATATAGATTAAGTACAGCATAAAGACTATTAGAAGTCAGACCTCCTGGTAGGCAACATTATTTTTAAATCTATGTTAAAGAGAGACGGAATTCCAGAGGGCAGTCAAACTCATAAATCGAAAATAAACTGACAACGCCATGGCTAAAAATGAAAAAAAGACAAACAATAGTACATATGACACAACATAGAAAACTAAAAATAAGCAACACCAACCCCACCAAAAACTAAGGGTGATCTCAGGTGTTCCGGAAGGGTAAGCGGATCCTGCTCCACACTTGGCACCCATCGTGTTGTTTATGGGATCAAAAATCCGGTAAATAGTCTAATTCGGTAGGTCACATTTATGAAAGGGAAGAGTTGTGTAGGTACGACGTAAGGAACATATCCAATATAATATGTGTAACGGTTATTCCATAGAGGTCAACCATCGTGATGTCTTACATTTTTACAAAACTGCAATGTAACAAAACATATTTGTTTTAAAATAAGCGATGCGAACAAACTTTGAGAGACATCTAGAGAAAAAAATGAATGTTTTGTGATACACTTATTCACAAAATGGGTCAAACCGAGAACATGTGTGTTAGAAAAATAATAAATGGACAGAGTGTTAAGTATTTATCTCCCTCGGAGAACACCAACCAAAAACAACATCAATTTACTAGTGTTTTCCAAGATAGACCTTCTCATGTTGAACACATTTGCATTTGTGATAATGCTACTCTTTTAATAAATATTTCTAGTTTTATATCTTGCTGGATCAGGCATATTTTCATATGCAAAAATTAATTTTATAATAAATGAGTTTAAATATTCTCGAAGCTTAACAAGATATTTATACCACATAAGTCAAGTATAGCTTTACTACTACATGTATTCTATCATACAGTGAAGCCAGCATCATTGCATGTTTCAAACAAATCAAATAAAGAAAGAGTTGTCTACCCTATCCCATTAACTAGACAATCAAATTGTACTGTACTTGTATATATCTATAGTGTTGTCAAATTGTACAGTTTTGACTAACCGGTTACTCGGGTAATCGTTCGACCGATTAAACGGTTAACCGGTAGTTTAAGATGTTGTTAAAATATGTCTATGTTTATATCTATGTTTGAAAATGTTTTAGGGGACATGGACGAATTTTTCCATTGATGCTGTGTAGTGATAAAACTCCAAAAGTATCAAACCATATCAATAGCTATCAATGTCTGGAGCGCTCTGTTTCTTATGAATGCAGGTGTCTATGGTGTTCGTTAATCTTTTCCTTGTATATTTTTCAGATGCAGTTTACCTATTCAGAGAGGGAAGGTACTAACGGCAACAGAAGTGGACCGCGAGAAAGAGTTGGTGTTGCTCCAATACAGGTAGGTTGATAAGTAATAATAAATTCCCATCTTAAAGTTTCTTAGAGTTAGAAATCCCAAGAGATAGGTGGTGAAAATGAGCAGGTGGGAGGAGGGAAGGTTGTGTTGGTTACAGTGCCTTCATTGTAGTTGGCTAATGAAATGTTTTTTCTTGTGATATTGTTAAATATATATATTTATAAACCCGGAGTGCTTTTAAAATCTTCACAAAACATTAGAAAACATTTAGAACATATCAAAATATACAGACTGTTTTCTAGAACGTAGCCTTGACTGCCACTTTGTTACCTTTGGCCTCCCCTAGACCGTATGATATTTTTCAAAGTTAAGTGTCCCTAATGTCGTTGCCATATACTCAATTGGATTAGGTATGTTTATTTTCGAGTTTAACCTTTTTATGTATTTTCTCACACCGTCAAAAGGAATTATGTTTTATAAGGAAAAAAGGATATTTTTAGTCGAAAGGAAACAAACTTGCGCCTTACTAACCTCAACATTTTCCACTAATCAAAATATTTGTATGTTTTCTGAGATCATTTTATTTCAATTATACGGTCAAATGTCAAGGTCAACTTAGAACTGTGCAATAAGGCATATATAAGGTAACATGTAATGCTGATTATTCGGGAAGAAATAGCTAATCGATATCGGTTAGTTATTACATGTAAGGAAACACCAATGAAACAATCAGAACAAATCCCACTATTAGGTTTTTGTATAACCATTCCAGTGTTAATCCGTTAACAAAGTGATTGTGTGTTTTAAGTAAATTTATGAAAATTAAGAATAAGTATAAATTATGGTATCAATATCCGTTTATAATGTAATGGTATATACATATAATTGGCTTATGACTTGTTGTTACATGCATCTTTATTTCATTTATATGTAGTTTTTATATTATAATTGTCTGTATTTGCCATACGTCTCTATTTTGCTCTTTCCAATAAAATATCGAATTGAATTGAATTGAATTGAATTGAATTGTATAGTCTTCTCACTGTTGTCCGTTTTTATGTGTGTTCTAAAGTAGTTCAGTGTTTCTGTTATTATGTTAATTTCCTCTTTTAGTTGATGTGTTTCACATGGTTTTAATTTTGTTAACCTCGTTTTTGCTTAATCGAATAAGGACTATTAAACAGCGGTATACTAATGCTACCTTTATTTGTAAAAGTATGGAAAAAGTATGATACTATAATTTCCAGTGAGATTATTCACATGCATAATTATACAAAAGAATGTTTTCTTTTATCCTTAGTAGGTGACTCCATATGAGGAAAAATTAAAGACAAAAGCTATGTGGTATAAATGTCAATGAGAATTAACGATAAAAAATGTATAAAAAAGAAAAGGAAGTCAGTATCTAATTGTTTTAGTAATACTATTTCTACCACGTAAATCAACTTACCATAATTTTTTGACAACGTGGCATTCTTATTTTCCACGTACAAAGTAAAATAAAAATTAATCATGTCTACAAATACAGGATTGTTTATATTGTTGGCAGGTAACAAGCAATGATATTATATATAAGTATTAAAATACATATACATGTTACAGCCTGTTGATGATCATACCCGTATCAAATTGTGGTTTTTTAAATCCATGGAGTTATTTTTATATTTTACTATATGTACCTAAAGTGTTTGGTATATACTGATATTGTCACGGGTGAGGAGTAGAGAAACATTCCCTATACGACAAAGAAGTACTGTAAAAATAATAACACAAATAAATTTTGGAATCATTAATGAGTTATGAATTTAATACAGGGTTCTAATGTAAACAAAATATTCGTAAATATTCGTTTGTAGTTTGATTTTACTCTTAAAATCACAAACGGAATAACCTTGCCTTGTTTTATTTCAAGACGGCTAAAACATTTCAACCAAAGCATCAATGGCTAATTTGTTTTAGTAGTTAACTACTTATCACAAGCATGTCATCTTTGTGGTTTTGTTTTCCAAACCCATGCTTTGCAAGTGCGCTAAACTCCAATCTTAGTTGACTAGTATTGTCAGTGTTACTTGCATAAGTGGGTGGTTCTTTTCAGTCTCCAGTCAATCCGGCTTCCTCCACCAATACACAACTGACCGACAACAAGTATCACAATAGTATTGATAGTGGCATTAAATATTAATAAATCAATCAACTAATCAAATATTTAAGTCCAATAAATAATCAACATGCTTAGAAAACACGTCGGAAAAAAGCAACTAATATTTTAATGATGTCTTTTCTATAGTTCTGAATCTTTATTGATATCATGACATGAGAAAATAACCTTTATCTTTATCTTTAAATTGTATAGCTTTAGAAAAAATAAGCACACGTATCAAATGAAATATAGTTCTGTGTACTTTTCTTTTCATGAGTTTTTACCTTTCTTAGTGATGTCCTCGTAGCAATGATTTTGATTGCTTCAAATGGGCCAATGATAATTTATGTCAGCACAGAAGTGCTGACTACTGGGCTGGTGATACCCCGGGGTATTAGAATATCACCAGCAGTGTCATCGATCTAGTGGTTGTAAATATACAAGGATTCAATTTTGTAATCACGCCATATGCTCGTTTCATCAACAAAAGACGCATAAGTGACGCTCGATTCTTAAAAAAGATAAAGAGACCTAATAAAGTACGAAATTAATAAGCATTCAGGATCAAAATTCCTTAAAGGTTTGGCCTATTACAGATATGTTTATCTATTCATGAAAAACCTTAGTACTTAAAAATTATAAAGTTTGTAAACTGTAAATTTATAAATATGACTATATCAATTATAATTCATGTCAGCATAGAAGTGCTGACTTCTGGTCTTGTGATAACCTCGGGGAATTAAAATGTTTATTGGGAACAGTCAGAATATAGTACTCAAATCAATAAGACTCGGTAATCCACTAAACGAGATAAACATTATGTGTCCATCGTTGAATAAATATGAATATCGTTTCATAAAACTGTTTTTTCCCTGTTTATTTTATGTATATCAACTCCTAATTCATGTTGAATAATTCAAGATAGAAATGTTTTTCTAACCCAGTGGTATATTGCATTCGCTGTATTTGGCACAGCATTTTCGAATTTAAGTGCTCGTCATGTTATCATACGATTTGTCCTTTAAACGTTTTTAGTACCGTCAATGAAAGTTTCATACTCGCATGTGACGTACCGAATTACCAGTCTGGTATATTTGAGGCGGTTTTTTTAATCGCTGCACAGCATGTATAATCAAATTATTAAGTCCAAAGTGTGTATTATAGATAGTGAATCAAATTATGAAGATTTGTATTATTCTGTTATGTTCCAATGTAAAAGTTATATTGTTTTTTTTAAGATATCGAAAACAATATTACTTGCAAAACTCAGTTTACATAAACTGAAATATGTCGGTCTGTCTTTTAGCTTCCGTTAAATTTAAAAAAGGTATCTAAATCGTTTCATTTTGAAAAACATTCTCCTTTATGTAAAATATTATCATCTGTATTTTAAATCATGTAAAACACCATTCAAAATCATCCTTTTACATTGTTTACCTGTATAAATTTTACATTGGTTATAGATTTTTTGTTCAAACTTGCTTCAAACTGGGTTTTTTAATTATGAAAAAAAATAATGATTTCTAATTGTTCAACCTTTTATGCTTAATTTTTAGATTTAAAATTATAAATAAAAATTGGAAACATGTAATAGTATATATTTCATAACAAATATATATTGTGTTGTAAGCAATAAATTATAAGTTGAAAAACTAATCGACAGAGCATGTCAGTTATAGATTTAAATATATGTCCGTTCAACCATGAATGGAAGTTTGAAAAATCTAATAATCTCATTTATAATTTATTTAAGTCAATGAACGTTTTGGTAATGACGATTTTTACAGATCTACTGTTATTGCTACTTAAATGAAATAGAATCAACATAAATGCTAGGTATTTATTCAGAAATATCTGAAATGCATTCAAAGTGAAGAAAGAGAGGGTCGCACGTCCAAACTCTATGTTGATTTAACAATGAAAGAGAGCATGGCCATTGGAATCAGTAATGTTCATGTCTTATTGATTTTTAAAAAGCGCATTAGAACATATAAACCGTTAGAATTGTGTAAATTATAAATATTAACCTGTGTAACTTTAACCGCGTTTGTATCGGTAAAATTCAATGGTTCATATATATACTAAGTTTATAGATTTTGCAACATCTTTTAAAAAAAAAATAAAAAATATATTTTTAAATTTAGTAAACTGCGGCAATAATTTTTACATGAAAATTTTGTCTAAACCTGGTAGTTTTAAGTCTTTGTTATAAAAATTTATTTCATATTATGTTTGATATTATTGTTAATATTTGAAAATCAAAATTATTCGGTGTTCAAACATTTTTTAAGTATCATTTAAGTATCTTGTCTTAGGGAGGGATACATCCTACTTGGTAAAGAATCATTCTGATTCAAACAAAAAAATTCTCTGAAACCGATATTATCAAGATGCTTGATTTCTTGATTGACAACATATTTGTTACGTTCGGAGGACGTGTTTTTCAACAGACTGTCGGCATCCCAATGGGAACAAACTGTGCCCCTCTACTTGCTGACTTGTTTCTTTATTTTTATGAGGCTGACTTCATGCAGGAACTTCTTAGGAAGAAAGATAAGAAGTTAGCAATATCCTTTAACTCTACTTTCCGTTATATAGATGACGTTCTTTCACTAAACAATTCAAAATCTGGTGACTATGTGGATCGCATCTATCCCATCGAATTGGAGATAAAGGATACTACAGATACAGTTAAGTCAGCTTCATATCTTGACTTACATCTAGAAATTGACAATGAGGGTTGGTTGAAGACAAAACTTTACGACAAACGAGATGATTTCAGCTTTCCAATTGTGAACTTTCCATTTCTAAGTAGCAACATTCCAGCAGCACATGCATACGGGGTATATATCTCCCAATTGATACGATATTCCCGTGCTTGCATTTCCTATCATGATTTTCTTGATAGAGGGTTACTGCTTACAAGGAAGCTATTAAACCAAGAGTTCCAAATGGTGAAGTTGAAATCATCCCTTCGTAAATTTTACGGACGCCATCACGAGTTGGTTGACCGTTATGGAATAACCGTTTCACAAATGATATCGGATATGTTCCTTACGTCGTAACTACAATCCCCTTCCCTTTCATGAATTTGACCTACCAAATTAGACTATTTACCGGATTTGTAATCATATAAGCAACACGACGGGTGCCGCATGTGGAGCAGGATCTGCTTACCCTTCCGGAGCACCTGAGATCACCCCTAGTTTTTGGTGGGGTTCGTGTTGTTTATTCTTTAGTTTTATATGTTGTGTCATGTGTACTATTGTTTTTCTGTTTGTCTTTTTCATTTTCAGCCATGGCGTTGTCAGTTTGTTTTAGATTTACGAGTTTGACTGTCCCTTTGGTATCTTTCGTCCCTCTTTTATGATAATATGATTATAAATAAAGTTTACTTATCAATATCATAATTTCTTAATTTGTACAGAGCTATTCATGATTAAATAATCAGAAAAAAATGTTCAAAATTAACATGAGTTGACAACAAAACGATAAGGACAACCATATCAGCAATGATATAATTCAAATCGCATTGAAACTCATAATCATATCTTCAAAATTCATTATGATTACTAATCTTACTCATGATCATATGCTTATTATGATATTTTACCGATATTTTTTCAATTTGTGGAGCTCATTCTTTTGAGGATTTGTTTTGCAATCTTCCATTTTTTGCTATTGTGTTGTAAGTGTATCTTCGACTTATGGTTTTCAAATGATCCCATTCTATCTTCGGTCTTGTTTTATCATTCTTCCGGAAATGTGTAAACCATAATATTGTGTTTAAAAGTAAGAATGAACTACGATACTATCATGCATTACTAAATGACAATCATCTTACATTCAAACAAGAAAATGATGCTAGAATTTATTGCGACACAAAACGACATCGTGTAAATGGAAAACATTTTAGGTATACAAAGTAATATATCTTTGTTTGATACTAAGACACTATATAATGCATAACCAGAAATATTTGATATTAAAGTGTTATACCACCATTGATTTTCCCCAATTAGTTTTGTTCAACTGGCACTTTTCAAAAAATTTGCAGAACTTCTCTTTTTTTTCAAAATAAAGAAATACTTGGCATGAGTAAAATTGTATCTTGTTCAGTACTAAAGATTTAATTTCAAATAAAAGATCAATGCAAATTAGAAAATAACCATCACTTAAAGTTAACAAATCAAATGTTTACCTAATTTTTTTTACCTGTACACAAGCTTTAGTAAGCATGTTACCTCACGTTTCCAAAATATTCTATAGAAAATCCAAAATAAAGCTACTTTGGCTACAGAGTATTCTATATTATTTTGTTGAGGCGCGATGGTAACTACCGGTTGCCTATACATAATGGCTATCAGCTGACCTATCTTGACATAGTGTCTTGAAACCTCTGGTTGTTAAACACGTTTACACCGCCAACTACCATGAAGAATGACTTGGGAAAACACTCGTATTTCCAATGATCTAGTTATAAGTGCCCCACCTGTTGCAGGTGTAGGCCCCCTCTATTAGATGAGGAGGATGTACTAGAGTTACCCATCTGCATACACCCCCGTTACCACTAGTCACATTTACCAATTCTGCGAATTGTTATACTTGTCAGACCCAGAGCAAGGACCGAGTGAAATTATCCCCTCACCACTACCAGTCTCCCTGAACCTCCCCCTTTCAAAATTGACTTTGCGCCTACAGAAGAAAATGTATTTATTCAAAAGCTTTCAATGTATTATTCAATAATAAAACTGGTAATTAAAATTAAAAAAAAAAATTTTATTTGCTGAAATTTTTATAGTTTATATGTAAATTATCTGCTTAATAAAGAAAATGGCCAACTCATAGAAAACCAAATTTACTCCAACTATCCTATTTTTGATCCGATGCCATGGAGGACCTGCTATTATACTGGTGAACGTTATATGGCTACCAAATACAGCAAACTACTGCGTGAAAATATGAAACAAAAACAGCAGCAACGTTTCTATTTGGAGAGGAATGGTGGGTTTTGAATATTCATACTTATTCCTGCAGCACCTGCTTCAAATTAACAAGTACGAAATACAGGTATTCCAAAATTCTAATGTTATGCGATACCGCCATCTATGACTATGCTACATATGGCAATGAGCTTAACAGTACAACACCCACACAAGTACTCGATTGAATTATACCAGGTTATTCAAAATATAACATTTTATATTCTCTTTTGATTGCAATAATCATAAAAGACTACCTAAAACTGAACGAAAAACAATGAGATATAGAACAATAATCAAGAGTTGTCTTTTTTTCGAAAATTTGTTGAGGTCCTTTCTTTAATCACAATAAAATTAAAATGATACAGACATGACAGAGTTGTTTCTCTTTACCTGTTGTTTTTGTAATTCACAGATACCCATATTAAAATACTACAGACTTTCTACATACTAGGCTAAGTTGTATAGAGATTCAATTCTCTGTTATGCATAGCGAACTTTTACTACCTTGTATTTACATTTCATGACTAGAATATTCATTTTTACTTTGTGGCATTACTTTGGCTTAAGAGTATTCTATAATTTTGGATCCTCAATGCTCTTCAACTTTGTATTTGTTTGGGTTTATAATTTATTTTGATTTGAGCGTCACTGATGAGTCTTATGTAGAGGAAACGCGCGTCTGGCGTACAAAATTATAATCCTGGTACATTTGATAACTATTTACACCACTGGGTCGATGCCATTGCTGGTGGACGTTCCGTCCCCAAGGGTATCACCAGCCCAGTAGTCAACACTTCGGTATTGACATGAATATCAATAATGTGGTCCTTTTTATAAATATCCTGTATACAAAATTTGAACTTTTTGAAAAAACTAAGGGACTTTTGGGAATTTTTGATCCTCAATGCTCTTCAACTTTGTACTTGTTTTGGTTTATAAATATTTTTGGTTTAGGCGTCACTGATGAGTCTTATGTAGACGAAAAGCGCGTCTTGCGTACTAAATTATAATCCTGGTACCTTTGATAACTAAGTATAATATTTTGTTGAGGCGCGTCTGGCGTTTAAGTTATATGGTGCCTTTGATATTTACTTCCGATGACCTTTAAATAATGGCTATCAGCTTACCTATTTTGACAAAATTCTGGTAGTTAAACACGGTTACACCACCACCTACCATGGGAAGTGACCGGGGAAAATACTCGTATTACCGATTATAGTAACTCCAAGGGAAAAATACCAATTTTAATCAAATTTAACTTCCACTACTAGAAGCCAACAGTGATTCTTCGCTTCAAACGCTATAATAGTGCTTTTTGATTGGAGAGTATTTGATATCATTTATTAAAGGTTTGAAATATAGTAACCAAACACATTTCCCAAAATATTAACTTATCAAAGAAAGGTAACTCATGTTAATTTTTTATCACTTTCTGGCAATCATTGTAATCAAGTTCACTACAGTCTGTGTTTGAAATTAATATCTAAAAAAGTTTTAATTTTACTTTACCAGAAATATTATAAAAAAATGACAAAAAAAACACCTATATACACAAATAGGCATTTTTGTCTTTAGATGGCTACGTTCCCTTGTCACCATCTTACGGCGTTTATATATCTCGATTTGTACGATTCGCTCGTGTATGTAACAATGTTTTAGATTTTAACGACAGAAATTTCTGTATTACTAAAAAAAATATTACACCAGGCTTTCGATATCAGAAACTAGTCAAAACATTAACTAAATTTTATCATCGGTATAAGGACATCATTCGTAAATATAGCTCAACATGCAGACTTGTTATACGTTCAGGTTTTTCACATCCATTTTTTTTTATGGAAATATTCTTTATAAAGCACACAAATGTCAGTATTCACCCCAGGAACTAACAAAACCTTTAAATAGAGTTATTGAGAAGGGATATAGTTACGATAATGTTGTCAGGTCATTAAATATTGCATATGTTGGCGTTAATATTGATTCACTTACAGAATCTTTGCATCTGACCTAAACACATTTATTCAAAAAAACATTTGTTGACATGCCACGAGTTATGTTCTTCTCATATATGTTATGATGGTATGATACTAAACCCTTAACGGGAAGAATTGTGCCTGATATTCATATGATGAAATCTTAATCTTTTAATCAGTTTAATTGAAGTTTGGAGCTGGCATGTCAGTTAACTGTTTGTAGTCTGTTGTTATTTATGCATTATTATCATTTTGTTTATTTCTTTTGTTACATCTTCTGACATCGGACTTTTCTTGAACTGAATTTTGAATGTGCGTATTGTTGTGCGTTTACTTTTCTACTTTGGCTAGATGTATAAGGGGGTTGAGATCTCATAAACATGTTAACCCCGCCGCATTTCCGCACCTGTCCCAAGTCTGGCCTTTGTTTGTCTTGTATTATTTTCATTTTAGTTTCTTGTGTTCATTTTTGAAATTAGTATGGCGTTCATTATCACTGAACTAGTATATATTTGTTTAGGGACCAGCTGAAGGACGCCTCTGGGTGCGAGAATTTCTCGCTTCATTGAAGACCTATTGGTGACCTTCTGCTGTTGTTTATTCTATGGTCGGGTTGTTGTCTCTTTGACACATTCCCCATTTCCATTTTCAATTTTATTTTTGTCTTGTCCCAAGTCAGGCGCCTCTGGCCTTTGTTAGATTTGTGCTAATTTTAATTTTAGTTACTTGTGTACAATTTGGAGTTAAGTATGGCGTTCATTATCACTGACCTAGTATATATATTTGTTTAGAGGTCAGCTGAAGGACGTCTCCGTGTAAGGGGAATTTCTCGCTGCATTGAAGACCTGTTGGTGACTTTCTGCAGTTATCTGTTCTATGGTCGGGTTATTGTTTTTTTGACACATTCCCCATTTCTATTCTTAATTTTATAGTGCACATAGATAAAGATATAAAAATATGTGGTATGAGTGCCAGGAGCGAAGCCCCAACCACATATTTAGCTACATAAACCCCGCAATGGCAAATGTAAAACAATTCAAACGACAAATTTAATGAAATAATTTGGGACAGACATTTACCATATATAGATATAAGAAGATGGGATATGAGTGTCAATGGGACAACTCTATACCCAAGTCATAATTTATAAAATTAGATCCTTATAGGTCAAAGTATGGTCTTCAATATGAATCTTTGACTAACACCGAACAGTAAGCTATAAAGGGCCTCAAAATTAAGTTTATAAACCATTCAAACGAGAAAACAAAAGGTCTAATCTATATAAAAATCAAGAAACGAGAAATACGTATGAACCACACAAACAAACGACAGCTACTGAACATCAGATTCCTGACTTAGGAGACCAGGTGTAAACAATTGCAGCTGGTAAAAACCTTGTAATGGTACTAAACTTTCACCCTTATATAAAACAATAGTGTAACATCACAATATAAAAAGACACACTATATAATATCAATTGAAATGGTTTAAATTGATGTTTTCATGTTCACATATAGAATGTGTCTAGTAGGTATAGTTTGTCACTGTTTATTGCTTTGTGTTGGAGTGCTCTAAGTAGTTCATCAACCACTGTCTACAGAGGCAGTCTCATTAGAGAGTTATCTCATTGGTAATCACATTTTCATCTTCATTATTATTCATGTTTTTTTTATATATGTATCAAAATATGTGTGTGTTACTTTTTTGTTATTGTTACGTTTCTGTCCAAATAAAATGTGAAAATACACCATCTCATATACACCATTTACAGAAGTAGCATACCGTTTTGTTTATATAGATTAGACCGTTGTATTTCCTGTTTGAATGGTTTTACACTAGTAATTTTGGGGCCCTTTATAGCTTGTTGTTCGGTGTGAGACAAGGCTCCGTGTTGAAGGCCGTACTTTAACCTATAATGGTTTACTTTTTAAATTGTTATTTGGATGGAGAGTTGTCTCATTGGCACTCACACCACACCTTCCTATATCTATGTATGCAAAATCAAAAGTAAAAATCCGACACACAGAGGGACAACAAAACAATGTTGGTCTAAGAAGTGGGTCAGAATTCGAATACCTAGGTTTTTTTCTATCAGGATAGCTATATGTTAGTACCATAAAAAAAATGTTGGTTAAAGCAGGACGTTGGAATACTCTGGTGTCGAATTAGGCCAGCTACACTGTATTATGCAATTATACCCTTTGTTTGAGTTTGATACGAGTTAATATCGATCAGAAAGCAGTTTATCGACAGAGTCCAGTATAACCTCATATTGGTCTTAAACAAAGGCTTCAATTTTTATACTTTCAAAGTTTTTGACAATTTGGGACCTTTGATTTATTAACATTGATGTAAGTATTGCCAACAAGTTTACATGGTCGTTGTGTGGATATTACTCACGAGTATGCGAAACAAATGAAGAGTTATATAGATACCCCTATACCTTCTATCTTGTCTTTTCAGAGTTCAACAGGAGATTCAGATACAAGTGCTGTTAATGTTTCAGCAAGAGCGCCATCTGGACGAGAGGAGTGCGAAGAAGATAGGAAGGATTACCAGGAAGGAGAGGTGATGACAGAAAACCAGGAAAGAGAAGTGGTTGTTGATGCCCAATATTTTGGACACTTGGTTGATGACATGCCTACTTTGTTTATTCCAGATAGCAGTTTCGATGAAATCCTTCAAACTTATGAGGAAGAGGTGAGTCTATGTTGAAGAGGGCCAATATAAGACTGAAAAGGACATCATACTGCTACGGGGAAGTCACAGTCTATAATAGTAGGAAACTGAAAAGACAGGGGCTATCTGTGTATTCCAACAATGACATGAAAGGGTTATCCTACCAATAATCTGTTTTAATAATTTGTCTATTACTGTGGATTCATTTCTTTTCGCGGATATACATTTTCGTTGATTAAGGAAAACTTACATTTTCCTGGATATTAAATTTTGTGAGTTTGTCGAAGTCTGCATACAACCATATCAACATGTGTTACTCGTTGAACATTTAATTTTGTGGTTCAACAGTAACCGTAAAGTCCACACAAATTGGTATCCAACGAATAATAATGAATCAAAAGTAAAAGTGATTAGCTTACACTCAAAAGTACTATCAGACTTAGATGACGCAGGGTTATATTATTTAAAGCATCTCTATCTCTCTCTTTTTTTCTCTCTCTCTATCTTATGTCTGTACAGAAAGTAATGATATAATTTCCAATTTTTTGGCTTTATACATATTTTGATTTGAGCGTCATTGATGAGTCTTATGAAGACGAAGCGATCGTCTTGCGTACTAAATTATAATTCTGGAACGTTTGATAACTACCAATTCCAATTTTCATGTAAATTATTGTTAGAATTGGTTGATCATGACATGATAATTGATTTTTTTTTATGACAACCCTGAAAAAGATCTGATTAAAATAGTGACTAATTCTACATTTTTAGAATATGTTGAAAGCTTAAAATTAAATTTCCAAAATCCTTTGTCACGTTAAGCTTATGTTGCTGGTCAATTGAATATAAGAGCGGACTGATCTGGTCTGTACCCGTAGATGATTTTTGTTCAGTGTATAGTGCATGAAATGTGTATAGGCAAACTTTTAAAATGTTCCTATAATCTGTCGGTTTATTTGTTTTCTGGAACGACACATTTTTAGGAAAAAGAAAGAACCACAAACTAGTTGTTTTATTAGCTCAAACATTGCAGAACATTTCGAACTATATCAATATGAACAAACTCGAGATCATTTGCGATATCTCAAACTTTTATTTGTCTGAAACTACAATCTAAAATTGTCACAATCGAAAGAGAGTTTTTTTTCCGTCAATATTAATTTTTGCTAAACTTCCGTTGCAGCAAATTTGAAGTGAAGGTTGTCTATTGGTTAGCTAGCTGAACCATAAATAAAGGCAACTGTAGATTATCTGTGTTATAAAAATACGATTGAGAAAAAACAAATCCGGGTAACAAACTAAAACCGAGAGAAACACATTAACTATAAGAGGAAAACAAAGGAACACTGAAGTGCAATAACTAAAAAACGCAAACATACATAGAAACGAACCATTTGATAACAACAGCCAAATTCCTGACCTGTTAAAGAAAAATGTGGTAAAAAGACAAATCATTATTAGTTACTAGATATGTACTAGGGTTTGTATGAGAGGCCTTTATTTCTGTGTTCTTATGCTTTAGTCCATTCTTCTCTATATTCTTAATATACTTTTGCCTATTTTTTCTATTCTTTATATTCTGGTACCTCCTTTTCCTCTATTATATATGTTTTTCTCCATTTTTCTCTTTTCTTTATATTTTTGGCCCATTGTTCTCTTTTCTGTGAAGCCCATTCCAAACCCTCGTGTACAACCTTTTTTGTTGGAGTCAGGAGTAAATTGGAGAACCAATAAACAATTAGTACAGCATGTTTACGTAGTCAAAACCAGTTTTTCAAATCACTTTTAAAATATGTTTTCAATCTACATATAAAATCTTGTTGGAATTATACTTTTACGAGTATGTTGTTATTTAAATCAATTACTTTTATTCATTTATAACTAAGAGATTTTACATATGATACCTTGTGTGACTTTGGTACCACGCTTTCCGCTTGTTCAAAACACCATACTTGTAACTACATTATTATCTTTTTATAGCTATGAGAGAAATATTTGACAGCAAATATAGTAAGTATGTCTAAATAGCGTTTTAACCTTTTTTGCAGACTCTAGATATGCAGGCAAGGAACATCTGCAACTGTGGCATCTGTGTACAATGTGAAGGTTTTCAACAACTGATGTTGGAATAATTGGAAATTTGGAATTTCCTGTAGAGTTTCTTTTTAGCCGAAAATAGACAACTTTTAATTGATCATCAGCTTAAAGCCTTTTAATTGTACAAAGTAAAATAATAAACATATCGAACTCAAAGTAAAATTCAAAATGGAAAGTCCCTTATCAAATGGCAAAATCATTTCTAGATAATGAAACGCTTGTACTTAATCTGAAAATTGACAATTATTTTCTATTCACTTTGCCATTTGATAAGGACATTCAATTTTGTATTTTACTTAGAAATCATTATTTCAGCTTTTTTTTTTGGAGAATAATAAGGGTGTTTGTTCAATTTAAAGTCAGGTGAAAAATAATAGCATATAATTCCTGCGTGCTATACTCATTCAAAATAAAGAATTGAGTTATACTTAAATATTCATTTCATGAAATGCAAAATACGAACACTGCAATATGTCAATTGTTTATATCAGGCTTAAGTTTTTGTATTGATGACAAAAGATTAAAGTGACTCCCTTAATTAACTACCAATATTAATATCTAAAGATTCAAGTCCAAAGTCTAGTCAAAGTCATACAATGATTCATAAGCATATATATTAATTTTGATCGTATGTATAATTAGTTTTTCCCGCTTAAGTGGGAAACATTTGTACTAACGATGCGTATGAATTTTCTAATTTTGTCACGTAGAAATTTTCATATTTGGAGAAATTCACTTTTTATCCAACAGTTATAGTGTCAATTTTATTATGATATATTTTAATGATGTAATATTTACCAACTACTCTTAATCCTTTTTAATAAAAATTGATTTATAGTTGACCATGATTATACTTCATATTTTATAAACAGTTTTTAATGTAGTTTGGTCGAATTAGCTCGTTTAAGTGAGTTGCTCCTGGCCGTCGGGATCGTCGTTGATTGATAGATTGTCATCATTATACATTTAACTTTAAAATACAGCAGTCCAGCATTCAGTTTTCATAGATTATTGTAATAATTCATTTTTGTATCATGCTTATGAGATATAATTGTGAATGTTGTTTTTATGATTTTTTGTTTTATCAATCCGGTGTTCTTTAAGCTTTCTGGGTATTGGCAATATGAATATATATAGTTGTTTATTTTAAGCCTATGTATTTTTGGAAAGAAGTTAAGGTAATACATGTTCTTGTATGTGTGCTCCTGTTTTTTGTATAAATTTTTGTACTTTCTATTGTGTGTTTTATAAAAACTGAGTGAATGCATATTTTTACAATAATTTACATATTAAGTGTTTTATTCTTTTTTGCAAAGTGCAAATGAGACAATACGCTATTCAAGTAACGATTTATAAAAGAAACTGTTATAGGTGAAGGTACGGTCAATATTGCCTTTCAGTTGTATTTTTTTTTTACTTTTATGTGTACGGTTGTTCAAACGACTAAGATAAAAACAATTCGGTAAGTCATTCGAAAATACAAAAAAATACATACCATATAGTCGACTATAAAAGGGCCCGACATGAAATTGTGAAACATTCAAATGAAAAACCAAATGGCCTATTTTATAAGAATTCAGGAAAATAAGCATGGCACACGAAAACCAACAAGGGACCCCGAATAACAGTCTCCCGACTTTAAACAGACTGGGAAGAATTAGGCGAGATTATTTTTGTTAACTTTTAACCCTTTTCTAAGTTTCCATCTTAAGGATGTACTCAGGTGAAATTAGATAAATCAAGAATCTACAATTGACACTATACGCCAAAAGAGCATTGGTTGAGAATCAAAATAAGCTAAAAATATTGATAGGTCATGGAGCTGCTTTTCGAAATATTTGATATTTAAATAAGGCGGGAAAAGGCTGACTCGGACTTTGACCTTATAACAGCATTTTTTCTTTCTCAAATCAATAGAAAGAACAGCAACAATCTGCTATAATTTTTGTAAATAACCATTTATAAGCTAATAAAACTTGTATGAAACAAATTAAATGGGTGTTATGGGTCAAAATATTTTACCTTGTATTGTATGGAAAACACCAAGGATTCCGAACATTTGACACAAACTCAAAATGATCGCCTAAGAACATCCTTAAAACAAGATTAGATAAGGAACGTCACTTTGCAGACGAAACGCAGATTTGTCTTACATTATAAATCGATCGCGAAAAAACGGGTCATTTTTTAAAATAAATTGATTGTTCGTTGCGTGAACATCACCTTGACATTCAAAATTAGTTAGGATTATAAATATAAAATGTTACATAAAGATTTAATGGTTATACAATATACATTCATTTACACAAAATAAACGAATTTGGTCATTATTGGAAGGCAATATAAAAACTTCTCATACTTATCCTCGAACATAAAACAGAAGATGTGGTATGATTGCCAATGAGAGGTCTCTTGACAAGAGATCAAATGACAATTACCAACTATATGTTACCGTACGGTCTTCAAAAATAAGCAAAGCCCATACAGCGTAGTCAGCTATAAAAGGCCCCGAAATGGCAAAAGTAAACCAATTCAACGAAAAAACAATCGGCCTAATGCAAATACAAAAAATGAGAGAAAAAAAATATTTAACACATTCACTGAATTACAGGCTTCTGACTATGGAAAGGCACATACATACAGAATATGTTTGTGCTTTATTTATCTTTATCTACATGAATATGAAGAAAGGGTATTTATTACACGAAAGACATGAATAGTATTTATGTATTGTTCAATAAGTGTATTATTTTTGTGAAAGGAGACAGATTTGTAAAAGCAAATTGCTTGTTTCTGAATCCTTAATATTATTTCATTTGTATTATATCGTTTAATGTTGATTTATCTGAATAAATGTTGTTTAAACCTGACTCAAAGTTATGGTAAAGATCTTAACATCCTTTTATGTTTGAGGGTCTTTTAATGTCAAAATCAACAACATACGGAAAATAGAAAGGAGTCGTCATCCTCTGTTTATAAAGTATACCGCCCTTTGTTTTTAATTGCTATACAGGGCGGGGCACTGTGGTGTTTATCGCACGCTCTGTAATAAATAAGTTATGCCTTGGTAATAATAATATACATGAGTTCGTTCCAAATATATAGACTATCCATTCTTCTTTCATAAGTTAAATCTTCCTAAAGCCGTAAAATTCACACTTATATATTGTTGTAATATTTGAAGGCATCATTAGCTTTGTGAATAAAGATATAAAATGACATGACTGAACTTCTCAAATCGTTATCTGAACAGAGCTGAAAAGATAATTTAATTCTAATTTTGATACCCGAAATCAACATGCTTTTTCACATAAGTTGCGTTTGCCTAGTCTATGTTCTAAATATGTATCGACACAATTGTATACCAATATGTTATACTAGAATCGTCAGGATACATTGAATTACACATCACATTTTGTTCATTTTTGTATTAGATGTAAAGAAAAAAAAATAGCATTTTAAAAACCAACACTTTGATATCAGTAAATTAATAGCAAACATAGTATTACTAGTATGATATATACATATACACATTCAAGGATCTACAATCTGTCGATACCTTATCTTGGCATTGCACAAGGTCATGTGTTTTTCTAACTGTTGACGTCTTTACACTTAATCCATTGAATGTTGGATGTGTACGGATTAAAAACTTAGTCTTTGTTTTTCTTTAAATTTTTTTACTTAAATAAGGTCGTTAGTTTTCTCGCTTGAATTGTTTTACATTGCCTTATTGGGGCCTTTTATAGCTGACTACGTGGTATGGGCTTTGCTTATTGTTAAAGACCGTACGGTCACCTAAAGTTGTCAATGTCTGTGTCATTTTGGTCTTTTGTGGATAGTTGTCTCATTGGCAATCATACCACATCTTTTTTTTTCTATATTAGACTCATGACTTTTTTTATTAGTTGTAAGCGGCTATAAACTACCTGTCAGTGAACTGCGAGTACTCTCAGATCTGTACCTAGTGTCTTTTTGTTGTTAAGATGTACAAGTACCCGCCCATGTCCACTAGTATTTTTGTCCATTTTATGAGTTATTACTGATTGTTATAGTTTGTTCTTCTGTTGTACTGTTATACCACAATCCCAGGTTAGGGTGAATGTTGTGATTCTGCTAACATGTATAACCCCACCACATTATGTATGGATGTGACTGTCCCGAGTCAGGAGCCTGTAATTCAGTGGTTGTCGGTTGTTTAAGTGTTATATTCAAACACATAAACAAATTCAGAATTCATTTAGAACTTTCTTAAAGACAAAAAGAAAAAGCACCTTGCGAAATTCTTTTATTTCACTTTTCGATATATTGATGATGTTCTATCCTTAAATAACCCATATTTCAATCAATACTCACATCTCATATATCCCAGTGAACTTGAAATTAAGGCTACTACTGATACTAGAAGTACTGCTTCATACCTTGATGTTTTCCTCAATATTATCGCAGATGGACGACTTCAAACGAAAATCTACGATAAACGGGACGATTTCAACTTCCCAATTATCAATTTCCCATTTCTCAGCAGTAACATACCCTCTGCCCCTTCGTATTGTGTTTACATATCACAATTTGAACGCTATTCTCGTTTTTGTTCACACTATACGGACTTCATATACAGGAGTGTGCTCCTCACGCAGAAACTGCTCAAACAAAGTTGTGAGGAGGACAGAATGAAATTGACACTCCGTAAATTTTATGGACACCATCACGAATTGGTGGATCCCTACGATTTGTCTTTGACCAAACTATCTAAGGAAATGTTTACCACATGGTAGATTGTGATATGTCATTACGTCGTCTTATCTTTAAATTATCAAACGTGACTTATTCCTGATTGTGACTGCTTTACTGAGTGAGAATTCACATTACTATAAGACGTGTTACGGTACCTATCTTTCCCAAATTCATGTACAAAAAATGTTTTTAGTTTTAATATTTAATGTTATATTAATTTTGTAATTCTCATCGGATTTTGTCAAATGTGTTGACGTCTTTTTTATTATAAGTATGTTTTATGGTGAAGAAAATTAATCAGCGCCTTCATTTATTAGATTTGATTTTGTTCAACGTAATCTGTACGATGTTTTACGTTTGAAGTTAGATTCCGAACATAGCTATATAATATAGTTAATTGCTACCTTAGTTTGCTATAAATAAGTATTGAAATGTGCATTGTTATTAAATGTAATATCAGTATTTAGTTTAAATATAACCTTAAATCAATGCTAATTCTATCTTATTCATTCAAATGTGACGCCATTTTTTGTTATTTTTAACAATTTCAAAAATGACGTCACTTGGCGTTAATGTTTTGACTTATTCGGAAGTGTCTATTTTTTATGTTGCATATTGTCGGATTAAGTAACGATTTCGATTGTTTCCTGTAATTAGTTAATACTTCAGTTTTATCATGTATCTTTTGTAAAGTCATTTTATAAAATTTACTGTTTGCAAAAGTATAAATCATTCTAAATAATAGGGATGTTCTGGTACCTAACAGAAAACCCTGGCCGTTTTTGGTCATTATCTTAAATCAATGCTTATTCTATCTTATTCATTCAAATGTGACGTCATTTTAAACCGGATTTTTGTGACAAAAATGTCGGTTATTGATTTGGGGATGCTCGGCGGGCGCCAGGTCGGGCGGGCGGGCGGTCGTCAATCAAATGTTGCATGTGCATTAACTGATGAACCGTTGAACTAAAGCTTTTAAAATTTTAATATGTTGTTACTGACAACTAAATGAAGGTCAAGTTCAATAATGGCCATTTAGACTTTTACCGTTCAGGAGTTATGGTTCTTGAAAGATTGAATAACGGAGTTTCCAGTCGTGTCCGTGCATTTAAGCATGAACTGTTCTACCAAAGCTTTCCAAATTTTAATATGTTGTTACTGGTGACAAAATTGAGGTCAAGTTCAATAATGACGATTTTGACTTTTACCGTTCAGGAGTTATGGTTCTTGAAAGATCGTAAAATGGCGTTTCCAGTCGTGTCCGTGCATTTACGCATGAACTGTTTTAGCAAAGCTTCCCAAATTTTAATATGTTGTTACTGATGACTAAATGGAGGTCAAGTTCAATAATGACGATTTTGACTTCTACCGTTCAGGAGTTATGGTTCTTGAAAGATCGTAAAATGGTGTTTCCATTTACGTTGTTGCATTTACTCACGAACCATTCAATCTAAGCTTTCCAAATTTTAATATGTTGATACTGATGACAAAATGGAGGTCAAACTTGATATGGACGATTTTCACATCCACTAATCATCAGTAATGGTTCTTGTGATATTACCAGGACACAAATAAATGTTAATACATCCGGTTTGCTGTCGTTGTGACAGCCTCTAGTTCATATTATGATGATCTGTTTTACAAATTAAATTGTGACATCATTTTTTTCTTTTTTTTCACAATTTCAAAAATGACGTCACTTGGCGTTAATGTTTTGACTTATTCGGATGTGTCTATTTTTTGTGTTGCATTTTGTCGGGTAACGATTTCGATTGTTTCCTGTAATTAGTTAATTCTTAAGTTTTATCATGTATCTTTTGTATAGTCATTTTATAAAATTTACTGTTTGCAAAAGTATAAATCATTCTAAATAATAGGGATGTTCTAGTACCTAACAGAAAACCCTGGCCGTTTTCGGTTCAACTTTTTTGAACTTTTGGTCCTCGATGCTGTTCAACTTTGTACTTGTTTCGGCTTTCACACTTTTGTATCTGGCCCTGGAATATCAATTGTGTTTCCTATTTATTCATATTGCAGTCCTGTAATGTTGTGTGTGTCATTTTAATGTTATATTTCACATGGCCGTAAAAGAGGGAGGGTTGGCATGCCAAAAAAACAGGTTCAATCCACCATTTTCCCTTTAAAAATGTCCTGTACCAAGACAGGAAAATGGCCATTGTTCTACTATAGTTTGTTTCTGTGTGTGTTTCATTTTAACGTTGTGTTTCCGTTGTGTCGTTTGTTTTCTCTTATTTTTTAGTGTGAATTCACATTACTATAAGACATGTCACGGTAGTTAGCTATCACAAATTCATGTATTTGGTTTTGATGTTATATTTGTTATTCTCATAGGATTTTGTCTAATTCTTAGTCCGTTTCTGTGTGCGATAGATTTTAATGTTGTGTCGTTGTTCTCCTCTTATATTTCATGCGTTTTCCCCAGTTTTAAGTGTGTTACCCCGTTTGTTTTCTGGCCATTGATTTATGAATTTTGAACATTGGTATACTACTGTTGCCTTTATTTATATATTTGCTTTGCATTAATTTTTTGTATAATAAGGCCGTTAGTTTTCTTTTTTAAATTGTTTACGGAACCTTTTATAGATGACTATGCGGTATGGACTTTGTTCATTGTTGAAAGCCGTACGGTGACCTATATTTGTTAATTTCTTTTTCATTTTGGTCTCTTGTGGAGAGTTGTCTCATCGGCAATCATACCACATCTTTCTTTTTATGAATTCACAAAAGATTCTAGCTGTTCATCAATTTGTAAGGAGTCTACCCAATACGACTATTACATTTCAACATCATATAATGGTTTTGAAAGATCTCATGCACATTTAGGGTTTCGAAAGGTTTCAAGTGATCTATGTGAAGTGTGAAAAATAGATAGAAAATAGAAAATAAGTACTCAAAGGATTACTATCTTAGTTTCTGTTTTTGTTAAATCTCCAACACTTTTGTTAACATATATAGTATTTGAACATGTTGAAAAGTGATGCATGTAATCAAATGTTATGCATGACATTTCACCGTTTTGTTAAAGTAATGCAGTAAATTACAATAACATGTAAAGCAAAAATTTCTTCATTTTCTACATTTGAAAATGCCTCTCTACCAAGTCAGGAATATGACAGTTCTTGTCCATTCGTATTTGATGTGTTTTGTTATTTGGTTTTTGCCTATGATTATGGCCTTTCCGAATTGATTTTCCTCTAAGTTCAGTATTTTTGTGATTTAACTTTTTACATTTCACATGCAATTCTTGGGAGTTTATCATTCATTTTCATGCATCTGGTACATTGTATCCACATGAATTTCAGTATTTTGTGGTGTTTAATCGAAATTTTCTAATTTTTTTATGAAAAGACGGTGAAAAATTTAGGTAAGGACATAATTTTGCTGGTTATGAAAATTACTTGTAGATTTATGGAAAGTCCATAATCACTTATTTAAGCTGATAACTCTACAAAATGCATGCTAAAAGCGTGTTCATGCAAAGTACGAAAACAAATCAATAGAAATTGCATGAAACATAAAGTTTTAAAAAGCGATTAAAAAGATTTTTTAAGAAAAGTATTTTAGATATTTGCTTTTTTGATAAATATTTGGAAATAAAGGTTTTGCTGAACGCACATTTCATAGCATTCCTTGAAAGACAATCACAGGTGCTGATCGTAGCGTGATATATAGTTGTGACTTTATTAAGCAGGATTGTTTTTTTTTAATGTATCATGAAGTACAATATATAGTACTTGTACCTTAATTTTACTAACCTTAATGTATTTTTCATTTATCAACCAATTGAAAGATATTGATGTAACCTTATTGTAGCTTTTGTCTTTTTTATTTACCTATTTTATTGGGAATTATATTGCAGCAAACTATGCATCAAATCTCCTTGGCATAGGCATGTGTGATATAGGTAAAGGTGTAATACCACCATTGATTTTCCCCTATTAGTCTTTGTTAAATTTGCACTTTCCAAAAAAATGTGTATAATTTATCTTTGTTTCAAATAAAGAAATACTTGGCATGAGTAAAGTTTTATCCTGTTCAGTTCTATAGAAAAAGTTTCACATAATATTTCATTGCATATAAGAAAATAACCATCATTGGAAGTAAACCAATCAAATTTCTCCCCTTATTCTATCTGTGTACAAGGTTTAGTCACCATGTAACCTCAAGATTACAAAATTTTCTACAGAAATCACAAATAAAAAACAATGGTGTTTTGACATACCCAAGACATATGTTTATGACAAGGAAATAGTTTTACTGCAATACAATGTAAGATTAATTACCTACAACGGTCAAATTCAAGTGAATATTTTTTTAGACCTACTTTCGTATGCAACCGGATGTGACGTACCATGATTTGGTGGTATTACACCTATAGTTCTCTACAAATAAAAAAAAAGTTTTACATTAAGATCTGGGTTTTTTTCTGAAATGAGTTTGTTTAAAATAAGTGGCAATTTATACTTCATATACTCATTTTGTATTTCAATATTCTTGAATAATTTGTCCTGGTTTCTCTTATGTCAGAGAAACTTCTTACTTTTACGAATGTTCTGATCTATTTCAAAGCAAAAACATTGTCTTTGTTTGTCGTGACTATTTTCATAAATTCGATAAATGACTACATGTATGTGTTATGAGACGTCACAATGGTCTTTAACACGTTTCATATATCTTATATAAATTTAACGTTTTGTTCTAAACTAATGTCATGTTAAACAAGTGTAACTGCATGGTTAGCTTTGAGCTTTAGCACTAAGCGAATAATTCAGGTGCATGTTTCACCCTTTAAAAAAGGGATACAAAGTGTGTGTTATAGCTTAATGTTTTATATCTTTTCATATAATATTTATGTGCTTACAAAAAATTAATAGGTTAACGAAGGTATCCCGTCTTTCAAATGAAAAGCAAAACTGATTTGTTGGTTATATTTTCTAAATTGCTTCAATCTTACTTTTGTTTTGCTAATTGTTTCGGTTGAACAAACTTCATTTTAATGTATTTTGTAAGTTAAAATAGTAGATGTACTTTACCTCTCAAACTGCAATTACGTATCGAAGTTTATATTTTGTTCATGTGGTTGCAGCCTATCCTATTCATACTACTAGTCCATTTATCCAACGTCGTGTCATCTTGTTGAAGTTCATATTTACACAACAATAAATTAGCACAATATAGAGGCACAATTTTACAATCTAGTAAATGACTCATCTCATTGGAAATGCAAGATATCTATTCTATGTTGACATGATTCATTTTGCAATCTGAAAAAAAAATAAAAAGGATTCAAATCAAATCTTGGTATGGTCTTGGGGAAACGTTGATAGTCCGTCGGAAGGGGACGATAAATTGCTGACCCGTTAGAAGAGAGATTCATAGCTCTTGCACGTAAAAAGAAACTTGTAGATTTCGAAAAAGAGAAGGTTGATGACGCTACAAGGCAGCTCTTGCAACCCGCAAAAGTGGAAAGGGGTGAAGATAAGTAGCAAAACTTGTTTCACTATCCACTATAAATAAATATGTTTGAACTAAAATAAATCAAACATGTACGAGTATATTAACCGTTATGTACATGATAGATATAAGGTAGTTTGCTAGTTGCATGTAAATAAAACAGGCATGCGATAATGCACATTTGTAATTGTAATGCACGATAATGCATTACATTTTTCAAAGTAATTATATGTAATGTGTAGTGCAACAGTTTGTGCATTACATGTGATTGTAATATAATGCATTACTTGAGAAAAATAAGTTGTGCAATTTCATGCATTACATAGCATTACATTACATTACTTTCATTCACATACTATAATGTATCTTTGACAGATTGTTGAAGATTTAGAAAAAAAACTGAATTCTGATTTATGAATTAATTAGAAATAATTATTTGGATATTGACTTTCTTTTATTTGAAAAGCATTACTAAAATAGTGATTTACTGCTGTCAAAACGTCATTCAATACCTTGTCATGATTACATAACAGAAATTAACCTTTGTCATAAAATACAAACTAGTTTGTTTAACAATCTAGCCTTTCACAATTTTGACTTTTGGCCATAAATTAAGCTCTATGTCTACAATTTAATTAGGTGAGAGATTATCAGTAAATATTTTTGATTATAATTTATTTAACAAATTAATGTATATTTATAAAAGTGAAGTTAACATTAATGAAAATAAATATCAAATTTTATCCCTGAAATTTCTTTGAAGAAAAAGTACAGGGGCCTTGTTTTTGAAAGTATCTTATGACTAAGACATGTCTTATGGTGGTCTTAGAACATGTCATAGTCTTAAGATATGTTTTCGAAAGTGTCACAAGTTACGATTTGTCATAACTTGTGTTGTAAACTTAAGATCCCTCGCGACATGACTTATGATGGTCGTATGATTGTCAACTAAAATTGTAATTACTTTTCATGTACTATTTCATGTTAATTGTAATTAAAATATTTGTTGTGTTTCTCAGTTATAGCTAAATAGTAAAGATTTTATTTTTCTCAACTACGTGAACTAAAATTTGAATCCCCGGGGACATACGTTTTGGAATTCTATTCAAACTCATGGTTTTGTATAAGAAATATACATATTATTTCCCAGTATATTTAATAGTACTATGTTAACGGATGTGCACGGACATTTCGTTAAGCGGGTACTCGATGTACCAAATCTAAAAAGTATTCACAGTTAAATAACAATGCATGTGTGATAATAAACGAAAGCGAAGTTCAAGATTTATTACATACTAAATTTAAACAAATTATTAACTCATATTTCAATTCCTTTGTGTAAAATATTTCATGTACATTATAATGAAAAAAATAAGATATTCGTAAATATTAAGAATGGTTATAATTAATATGTTTATACTTTAAATTTTCATTTTTATATATTTATCACTTTTTAATCATTATTTAAAATAATGTTACTAATGACAGTCATAAGAGCATCATAGCAATGACTCTCTTAAGACAGCTTTGATTTACGTCCTATGACACATCATATGATAGTCATAAGATAATCATAAACTATGTCCTAAGACATATCTTATGACATATCTTATGATACTTTCGAAAACCAAGCCCCAGATATGTAAACCTTGAAACCTTTATAATGTTTAAATTTGATAATTATTTTACTGAATATAAATGCAATATATATACGAAACAGTTATTGAATTAAATCTTTTGTCACTTCGTGTTGTTTTTCAAAATGATTCAAATTTTTTTTCACTTAATAATAACATTTACAAAGGTTGTGTGTAATTCAATGCATTATTTCGCAAAAGAAATTGTAATTTAATGCAAAACTTTGATAAATGCATGAAATTTTAATTGTAATATAATGCTTGTTTTGACAAAGAAATTGTAAGGTAATGCATAACATTGCAATGTAATTCGCCCCATGCCTGATATGAGTAGTGTTATGACCAATTGTAGGGCTGTTGAACCTGTTCCTTCATTTAGAAAGTTCACATTCTTTTTTAAATTATCAATCTTTAAATCATATAAGACTGTAAAGTGGATAAAAGCAAATATGGGATTCGGCTAATAAAATGAAAGTGGCGAAGAAAAAACATCTGTTGGTGAAAGAGGTGGCAATGTTAAAAAATTGCCATGGGGAAACCTATATGTATATATATTGTGTATGACATGATATGTAATTAAACTCATCATAGATACCAGGACTAAATTTAGTATAAACGCCAGACGCGCGTTTTGTCTACAAATGACGCTCGAATGCAAAGCAGTAAAACAAGGCCAAATAAAGAACGAAGTTAAAGAGCATTAAGGACCAAAATCCTAAAATGTTTGCCAAATACAGCTATTAAAATCATATGGAAGGAGGGACTGGTGAAAAAAATACTTATCCAATTCTTGAACCAATGCATGTATTATCATAAACCTAGTCTTATGTGCACGATTTTAATAACTTTAATGCAAACATATGGTCTAATCGACAATTTTTTGTCTCTCTATCTGGTATGATGTGAAAATATGACAGCTTCTTAATTGTCGTATTTTTAAGACGTCATCTAATATGGGGACGTAGTCCCCAGTAACAGTAGAAAATTCAATGAAAAAAAAATCGGGAAAATTATCCGAATTTTCATTGTACTAATGAACTCAAAATCGTTGAATTTGTTTTATGTCATGTTTTGAAATCCCGGACCTGCTCAGAAATCTACAATGTACTTCCTTTTTCCGGTTTATTTTGTATGAAACTTTGAGTAAAATATGTATTTATCAGTCTAGTATAAGATAGGAAGGAAAGCAATACCAATTTCATTTTTCTAATAATTCCTTGATATGAAAAAACGTTACCTGATGAAAACGTTTCTTTGTTTACATTGCATATGACGTCATAACTTAAATAACGTCACAACTAAAATCCCTAACAACAGAACCAAAATCGGGAACGTTACGGTATTTCCGTTTCTCTTTTTTTCAAATATATAAGTTACAAACAAAAAAATTCATACAAACTTCGTCCCCATTTACAGGTAATGCCTGCCTCATATTAGTTAACAATCAACACAGAGGCATGGATATTGAGCAAGTGTATAACATAAACAATCAGATAATAGTTAATTTCAATAAAAAAAATAAGTATTGCGATCACCTGATTGTTACTAGGAGGGTCACGCAAAGGTAATTTGCATCCAGAAAATTAGTCAGTGAATTGGAAGTAATCACCCCAATGTATTCTTTCGACTATTATTTAGATGCACTTAAACATAAGTACCCTAAAATTAAAGTGGTTACAGTTTAAAAAAAACACTTTAAAAATAATGGAGTAAAAGAGGGACGAAAGACACCAAAGGGACAGTCAAACTCGTAAATCTAAAACAAACTGACAACGCCATGGCTAAAAATGAAAAAGACAAACAGAAAAACAACAGTACACATGACACAACATAGAAAACTAAAGAATAAACAACACGAACCCCACCAAAAACTAGAGGTGATCTTAGGTGGTCCGGTCTTAGGTGCAGATCCTGCTCCACATGCGGCACCCGTCGTGTTGCTTATGTGATTACAAATCCGGTAAATAGTCTAATTCGGTAGGTCAAATTCATGAAAGGGAAGGGGATTGTAGTTACGACGTAAGGAACATATAGAGTAAACTTGGTTGCCTAATCTACATGTGCACTATTCGCATGGTCAATGTTGTGATATATTCTATTCCTGGCGCTACATATTGCAATACATCTGTTTTAAAAATAAATAGAATTATAGTACAGATTAACGTAACTTTTTGTACAACAAATTGGTGTTTTCATGCATCAGAGTCAAAACTGTACCTTTTTATTTCCTTTCCTTTTTTTGTTGTTGTAAATTTGACAAGTTTAATCCGATTATTTCAAAGTTTTATTCAAAAAGCCAGTTATGCCTTCAGATATAACAACATTATGTTACGTACGGAGTTATATAAGGATGTAACACATAAAAGATGAAATCATAGTCTGTACTATAAACAAACAATATATGAATTATCATATTAAGTCATACATAATGTATATAAAAAAGGACGGCATACGATAAATACCACTGTCCCCGCCCATTACAACATATTATGAACATATAAATTAGATATATCAGATTTCTGACTATAACGAATTAATTTCAATTTATATGACAACAATGGACCATTTAACAGTAAAATGTTTACAAGTCTCTTTTTACAATTTTAATGTATTCTATAAAACACGAGTGATTTAAATCGGTGTGATGAGAGGGGATTTACATTTAGTATTTTCAGTATAGTCATTATATTGACATTAAAAGAGATACGAATAGAAAATGATGTTAACATCTTTATCATCCCATTTACTTAGGTTTTTGATGGCAATAATAACAATTTATCATCTGTA
Organism: Mytilus trossulus; assembly: GCF_036588685.1. Lineage (NCBI taxonomy): Eukaryota > Metazoa > Mollusca > Bivalvia > Mytilida > Mytilidae > Mytilus > Mytilus trossulus. The sequence goes on along the minus strand of NC_086379.1, from coordinate 37,828,925 downwards.
CACGGATGAATGTATTTTTATAAACAGTTCTACACTTTGGTTTGCATTCAAGGATATGCATGATATCTTCAATTGACACAGAAACTTGACCATACTGAAACTATTTTGACAGATGCCTATAAACAATGTGAGTACTATAAACCGTCCTATGAATATTAATAACAATAATGCAATGTTTTGTATTTGGGTAAAACGAGCAGTATATGATAACTCTCCCTGTAAACTGTATCCCCCCTGTTTTTTTAAGGGTATGTGTTGTTAAGTCTTTAGTGTTCTATATGCTGTATATACTGTTGATTGTTTTTTGTTCGGTTTTCGTACTCAGTCATGTCATTGTAGTATGTTTCTTTTGCCTTATGTTCTCAAGTAGAATTTTCCTTCTTATTGTTCTAAAGATTTTTGTAAGCCCCTCTTATTTGTGACAATATATTGATAGAATGCACATTATCTGTATGTTTCACTCAGAATATAAATAAATATTCCTCATATTTTTTTGTTTATTTCGGATATTTCGGATATATTATGTCTTGTCAATTGATGTTCGTATATTCTTTGCACATCATATTGGACTCCATTACAAGTAAGTATCTCTATCATAAATTACCTACCTGAAAGGTCTTCATAACTGGAGATGTCGTAAATCAATATTTAAAAACTAAGCATTTTCAACAGAAAACAGCTCTTTTGATTTCATGGGGAGGCATGTGCGTACTAATACTGTTATCTTTTAAAATAAATGTGCTCGGTCATTTTTCAAAGAAACAACCACCCGAAAACGGGTTTCCGATATGATGTTAAAGAAATGTTAAACGTTTAAAATCAAAATAATAATAAGCAGTGTCAAAAACAAACTGGATAAGTTAGGTAAGCAGAAAAACTTTTTAATGCTGAGTAGGAAATAAAAATGATTATCTAGTTATTTAATAATTATAATGAGGAATTTAGAAGTTATGTTGTGTTGCTGTCACGGAAATATCGGGAAGTACTTGCTAAATTAAAGCAAAAATCCTTGACATATTGTTGACATTTAACCATACATTCATGTAAACCCTCTTTTGTATATAACTACATGTAAGTGGGAACCCTTACCTATTGGTAATGTAGACACAGGAATTTACGTAAGATTGTTTTATAAATTACATGATATGTTAACTCTCTGCATCACTAGATACTACCCCAATTTTCCTTTAAATAAACATAACCCACATATTTTGATGAGGTACTAGTAAATGGAATTATTTTCATTAGTTTTGAATTGATTCTGGATTTGAAATTGAATTATTTCCAAATAATAATTTAGCTTGGAAAAGGCGATCCGATTAGGTCAACAAGTACTCGCTCTACAAAAAACATCAATTTGAATTACCGGTACATTTTTTCACATAACGATTGGTCATGTTTGTATTTTTGTGACTCCAAACTATTTACTGATTATTTAGCCGTGGTGTAGTGGTTAGTGCATCGGACTACTAACACAAAGGTTCCTGGTTCGATTCCCGATTGGGATGAAAATTTCAGGAACCCAATTTTCGGCTCTCCCTTGACACCATTTGCAAGTATGGTCTCGAGGAAACGATGATAGTCCGTCGGACGGGGACGATAAATGGCTGGCCCGTGTTAAGAGAGAGCCACATCTCTTGCACGTTAAAGACACCCTTGTAGATTTCGAAAAAGAGTAGGCTAATGCCGCTACAAGGCAGCACTCGCACCCGCAAAGTGGAAAGGGATTAATATAAGTTGCAGAACTTGTTTCCCAATCCACTATAAATAAATATGTTTAAAAAAAAATTACTGATTATTTTGTTCAATGGAAATAATAATATATTTTTTTAGATATCAGTCAATCTATTAATTCCTCTACACAAATTTGATTCAGAAGTGTTTTTTTATTTTATCATTTCATTGTGTTAATGTATATTGGATTTGTACTTTTTGATACTTAGTGCTCTATGTATATTCAATGTAATACAAATCTTATTAGTATTTATTCCTTTTTTTTAACCAAAAAAAAAGGAGTCTTTTGTAAATTTGACTTATCTCCCTTACATAACAATTATTCACTACGAACATTATGATTACTATTCACATTTAATACTGATACATATATCATATTATTTAGTTAGTAAAAATATATCAAAACTATACAAACATCATTTAAAAAATTTAAAAATGTCAATCAAATTGTTGCAGACAACATTCGTAGTCTTGGTAATAGTACTACCTGTAATCTTTTAAGATAATCAGCTTTTCCGTCATTATTTATCGTCTTGTTTTTTTTTAATAATTTTGCATCGGTATTCAATGTTGTTTTCCCCTCCAACTTCTCAAATTGAGTCATAGAGTCAAAATATGCTGGACTAATTGTCAGACCACTTAACGTTTAAAATAATTTTGTATCGGATGTGGAATATGTAAGCACATACGAATGAAAATAAAACATACATTTAGTGAGAAACCAAATCATTTAAGAGAAAAAAATATGTTAATAATAACATAATTGTTGGTTCTTTCAAACTTACAAAAAGCGTTCCTTGATTGGTATGTACAGAGTGAACAATTCAGATTGAAAATTCGAAAAGAAATCAACAAAAACTGCATGTACATATTTATTAAACATATAACTTAAATACAGAGAAGTGTATGTTTTAGAACTGTATTTGAGGTATTTGCTTTAAAATAAAAAAATTCTATAAAGGGTTCTTTTGACGCCCATTTCAATGCATTTCTTAAAAGACAGTTAGAAATAATGTTTGGTATCATGGTATCATGCTGTGACTTTTGCAAATTATTAAGCAGTGTTGATATTTGAAATGCATTCTTAAATGCGATATATAGTACTTTAGTTATTATTTATTTTACTAACCTTAATATGTAGTTATTATCTATCAACAAAGTGAAGATATTGATGCAACTTTCTTGCAGCAGTTGTCATTTTAGGTAACTGTTTTGTTGTGCATTTTATTGCAACAAACTGTTCATCAAAGCTCCTTGCCTGTGAAGTCATTACACTTCTTATAACCATTTGAGTGTTCTTATTGAATTTCTTTTATATTAAAACGAAAAGGTAAATATTATGATCTGTTTCTGAAGAACCAGATGTAAATTATACTGGCAAACACATTTCATATTCTTTTTGAATATGTATGCTCATTTTTTTGTTTTAATATTTTTGCATAACTGTTCCTGTTTTCTCTTTTGTCAGAAATGAAAGACTTATTACTCTTATCTATAACAAGCAAGTAGTTTGTCTTTCTCTCTTTTTCGTTTATTTAGTCATGCAACTAATGCGTTTTGAATACCACTTTGACATCTTCTGTTTCTGTTTAGTAGTGCTGAGGATGTAACATAGTTCAAACCCGCAAATTGTATTTTTACTCTATTTACCTATTTTTACTATCAGTTCTAAGAGAACACTTCAGATGGACGTTTTACATTTGGTAATCCGATAACATAGTTATCTTGAAAGCTTGATGTGTTAGATCTATTCATAGAATATAAAAGATTAGAATATGTATGTGCTTTCATTTGATAGTTACTGTTCTGTATATATATTTTTTTAATGTAATACAAATCCTTTTTGTATATTTTCTATTTTCTTGACAAAAACAAAACAGATTTTTTTTGTAATTTGACTTATTTTCCTTACATACTAATAATTCACTGTGAACATTTCTATTCACATTTAACACTGATGCAATTAACATATTAGCTAATAGTTACAGTATATCAAAAATTTACAAACATCATTTAAATGGAAAATATCATTCAAATTGTTGCAGAAAACAGTCTTGGTAAAAGTACAACCTTTAATATTCTAAATCATCATGTGTCGTCTTGTTAGTTTTTTTAAATTAATATGCATCGGTAGTCAATGTTGTTTTGTTTTCCCCTCCAACTTCTCAAATATAGTCATCGTAGCAAAACATGCTGTACTAATTGTAAGACCACTTAAAGTTTAATATGATTGTCATCGGCATTAATAAGGCTTGCCTTTAATGTGAATACAATATCCGATGTGGAATATGATATCACACATAACTTAACATACATTTTGTGAGAAATTAAATCATTTAAGTGAAAAAAGTATGTTTTATAATAACATAATTGTGTATTTTTGTTGAGAGTTTCAAACATGCGAAAATCGATCTTGATTGGTATTTAAAGAATTAACATTTTATATGAAAAGTTCGAAAAGAAATCAACAAAAGCTGTATGTATTCACATATATGTAACATATAGTTTATATAAAGAGAAATAGATGTTTTAGAATTGCATTTGATGTATTTGCTTTAAAATAAACAATTTGTAATAAAGGATTTTTTTGACGCACGTTTCAATAAATTCCTCAAAAGACAGATAGAGGTGCTGGTTCATATCATGGTATGATACTGTGACTTGTGCAAATCATTAAAGCAGTGTTGTTCTTTAAAATGCATTCTTAAATTCGATATATGGAACTTGTACATGAATTTTGTTACTATTTATTTTACTTACCTTAAAATGTAGTTACTATATATCAACCAAGTGAAGGATATTGAGGTAACTTTCTTGCAGCAATTGTCATTTTAGGTAACTGTTTTGTTGTGCACTTTTTTACAACAAACTGTTCACCAAAGCTCTTTGCTGCTGCTAAATTCATTGCTCTTTCATATAACCACTTGTGTGTTCTTGTTAGATTTCCTTTGAATAGAAACAAAAAGGTTGATATTCGGATATGTTTGTTAAGAATCAGTGGTAAGTTATACTGGCAAACAAATTTCATATTTATTTTTTGAAGATATATGCCCATTTTTTTTTAATATTCTTGCATAATTCATTGTAATTGTTCCTGTTTTCTCTTTTCAAAGAAATTAACCCTAAAAATGATCATAAAATTTTATATACACAAAAGGTATTGTTCTAATGCGCTGATAAATCAATGCCCATTCATGGTTAGTGCTGCGTCATTAATAATATATTAAAACCCATCGCAATCAGTATGTACCTGTCCGAGATAAGAAGTCTATAGGTTAGTGGTTGTCTTTGGTTTATATTGGTCTTATCATAGCCTGTTTAGATCTAGCTGATAGGTTAAATTTTGCTAATGATTGAAGTCTATACGAGGACTTATTTCACTTTATCAATTATTATCAGTGATCCATTCTCTAAAGTTTACACACAATTGCTATATAAACAGTACCATCTGCAAAATACCAAAGATGTATTTACAGTTATGTTCTAATAAGTAAGTTTCATAAATATACATAAAATTGTTAATAAAAAAGATAATATGTAAGGTTTCAATACAAAAATATACAACTACAATGTTCATTAAGAATAACTTGAAATATTCTGAAATCAGTATGTAACGTAACAAATTAAATAAGTTATTTTGTTTAGGCTCAGTTGTTTACTTATAACGATTTGTTGACTTGTAATGGTCTTTTGATATTTTTTCGTTTATATAACCAAGCAACTAAATAGACTTGAATGATGCATTGGTTTCAGTTTTGTAGTGCTGTATGTATAACATAATTCAAACCAGTAACTTTTTTTTATCTTTTAACCTATTTTAACTATCAGTTCTAAGGGAACACTTCAGATAGAACTTTTACCTTTGAAAACAAGAAGACATAGTAAGTATAAAAGCATGATTTTAGGTCGTTTCATAGAATATGAAAAATTAGAATATGTTTATGCCTACAATTAGTTAATATGTAAATAAAAACAACCCTTCTTTTCAAATGAATAGCCAACTGAGTTGTACATTCGAAAATGTTTCTGTTTATCATAAAAACCCACCTTGTTTAAATACATGTTTAATAAGTTTTATAGCTAACTTCAAATATGTTTTGTAAGTTTTGATAGCTGTAATTAACCTCTGAAAATTAAATAAAGTGTCTAAGCTGATAGTTTGTTAATGTAGTTACAGTCTGTCTTATTCTTATCATACTACTTGTCCATCTATCCTACTTCGTATTGTAGTTCATATTTGCACAACATTGAAATGAGCACTATGTGGAGGCCAAATGTTTACACTCTAGCAAATGACTCATCTCAGTGGAAATGCAAAATTTCTATTCTATTTTGACATTATTCATCTCACAATCTAAAAAGAAGAAAAAGAGATTTAAATTAAATCATATATTCATTAATTGATATGAATTCCATCGGTACATATTTGACATAGCTTATTAGTTTGCTAGTTCTATAAATTGTGTGATTTTCGATTGTATGGTTGTTAGACCTGTTCCTTCAGTAAGCAAGCTCAAATTTAACGTTGCTGTGGAAATATACAGCTTTCGCTAAATTAATATGTTAATCTTAAAATCATCTAAAACTGTAAATTTAAAAATAAAGTTGAACAGAATATATGAAACAATTTGCTATACCAACCAAATATGAAAAACAGAATAAAAACAGTATAAATAAAGACACAAGATAGCTACTTGCATTTTATACATCATTTATACAAGTGAGAGGTTTAATTTCTTTTAAAACCATGTTTAAACCACTATTTTTATCATCAGATATATGCCTGTACCAAGTCAAGAATATGACAGTTGCTATAAATTCATTCGTCTTATCTGTTCGAGATGTTGATTTTGACATTTGACTTTTTGTTTTGAATTTTCGATGGAGTTTTTGTGTTTGTGATTTTACTTCATATCATCATAGGTGAGTTAGTTGCTGAGTAGAGGATATATATCTCATACGAAAGACCGCTATTTATTGAGTCTTGTGTTTGATTCCAATAACATTATCAGTGCCTCTCGATTCGGTCAAGTTGAAAAGCAAAATCGCTCCAAAAGTTTTTTTTTAACCTGGTTCCTTGTCAAGTATCATGTCTGACTGGTTTCACTTTTTTCAAGACAAACGCATGGGGAGAAGATACTAAAACAGTTTTGTCTGATTGGTTGATATCCAACCTATTTTTTTATGACAAAATTAATGTTAACTGTAATTTTAATCATTTATATATTCACTTAAAGAGAAATTTAGAAATAAAGTTTACGTTAATAATTAAGATGACAAATAGATATAGGAAGATGACAAATAGATATAAAAGATTATAAAACCATAATGCAGTAATACTGTTTCCGGTTAAAATGATAATATTAACTATGACCTTAAAATAGCTAATTCCAAAATTCAGCATCTTATTTAGTTATGGTAAGTGTCATAAATATTTGCAAAAATGAATATTCTTTTTATCATTCAAAAACATTATTAAGTTCATGCTTGCTTCATCAAAGTTGTGAATTTTGAAATGTTAACGTTATGGTTGATTATGATTAGTCTTTTGTGTAACACGCCTTTTGTTCTTTATGATAACCTAAACATGTTGACATGTAGATATGTTTATATTTGATAGTTTATCTTTCCTTTATAAAACGTTTGTGAAAAAAATCTCGTTCAATAAGACAAACTACTAGTAAGGATTATTCAGCTCATATTCAAGATGACAATGTGGCGACCTGTTTTCGGTTCAAAAACGAAATCTCAAAAATTTACCATTTACAATAACACTTGCAAATAATTATTATTGTTTGTATCATTAGAACAATTTTAGGTTCTGACCTGATTCATGCAAGTGGTGAATGATGAGATACCTTTGTCTCGTTTGTTCTGTTTTGAAACAAAGCTATTTTTATTTATAAATTCATACACAAGATGACCTCTTCATATGCGAAAATATTAAAAAATGTAGTTTTTTTTGTAAACCACTCGCTTAGAGTTAAAATTGTTATAAAGTTTTCTACTTATTATAAATGTATAACGCATTTTCTGTTTTATGGTAGCTTAATGCCACACCCTTATCAATAAGTACACTTGCACTAAATAGTCATTTGTCAATATGTCTCCGACATGAATCAAATATCTATTTATTTTTTTCAAAAACAATAGTTGGACAATCTACCTATAATCCTTTAACAAATCATTATAGAAAACTAGTATCATATCACATCGAGGAGTCATCATTTATACGAGCGCATGAGCGAACATAATTTAAGAAAGAGAAAACAATAAAAAAAAAAGTCAACATATCTTTTCATTTTTTCCTATTCATTCGATGAGTACTTACCATTAATGATTCGATATAAAAAAGCAAACACTTATTTCACAATTCTTGTAAAATTGAAAACAAAGTTTTCTTTCTTCCATAATGTTAAAATTGTCCTTAATTATAGACATTCGGACCCCACTAATACAAGCTATAATTCTATCAATAATAAAGTTGACAGGTAAAAATTCAATATAAAAAACGGTAAACAATTTAATCAATCTACGACATAGATTATACACCTATCCTTGTTCAGATAAACTGCATGTTGCAGCATGCAAAATCACCGTATTGATAAAATTTGTTTAAAGTTATATATGTGTTTTTTTTTAAACTAGATGTAATATAGATAGTTATTGGTCTTTATGTTAGTGATTTTTGTGTTGTTTATATTAGGCTGTGTTTACATTGGCCTAAACTCGGTGTTGTGTAAGTGTAAATCACACGTTAACTAAAAAGAATTACTTTTCCATTGATCAAACTCAATTTTTACATGTAGTCTAATTAAGTATCAAAAGTACCAGGATCATGGTTCGTCTACATGCAATCGATAGTTAATGTAGGCCTTGTGTAGGTTAAGTTTACACTAAACTATGCATTTAGTTTTACCCAGTATATTTAAGAAAGGAACAATTTTTGAATAAAATTGATATTTATAACAATTACTAATAAATATGAAAAAGAAGATGTGGTATGATTGCCAATGAGACAACTATCCACAAAAGACCAAAATGACACAAACATTAACAACTATAGGTCACCGTACGGCCTTCAACAATGAGCAAATCCCATACCGCATAGTCAGCTATAAAAGGCCCCTATAAGACAAATGTAAAATAATTCAAACGAGAAAACTAACGGCCTTATTTGTGTTAAAAAAATTAACGAAAAACAAATATGTAACACATAAACAAACGACAACCACTGAATTATAGGCTCCTGACGTGGGACAGGTGGCGGGGTTAAACATGTAAGCGGAATTCCAACCCTCCCAATAACCTGGGACAGTGGTATAACAATACAACATACGAACGAAATATAAAAATCAGTTGAAAAAGGCTTAACTCATCAGATGGACAAAAATACAAGTGGACGTGGGCGGGTACTTATAAAGTTCTTTACAGAAATATTTGTCTAAACTTGATATATTTATTTATTATAAAAAAAAACTTTAGGTAGCTTTATAAAGCCCTTATCAAGACCCAATGCATCATCATTGCGAACACATAATTCATTGAAAAAGGTCTTCTCGAATATACTGGACGTAAACTGAAATATTTGCCACTGGTCTTTGCTATCTTTTGTCTCTCTTTTAATGCTATTTATTGATTGAACTCTCTACACGAAATAGTGTTAAAACTAATACAGGGAAAGACATTCTTAAGGGGTGAACATTTTATCTAATGAAATAACATGTCATTTTGTTATCAACAATTTCTTCTCATTTTTAGGTGCGAGTTGTTCCTTCACGACATTGGATTGGTTGCAACTGTGTGATTACTGTATGGATTGGGACTACAAGATCATTCAGAATTATTTCTAACATAAGAAGCCAAATCCACAGACTGCAGAGAATCAGGCTTGAAAATACTCGCTGCAGTATCCGACTTGGGTCTACACGACCATTTATTCGTTTGGGGAACACAAGACCCATAACCGATATTGTTGTTATTGGAAGTTATGAATTTCCGATTGAGTCACTGTTTCGGAGACTATAATGTATCTTACGGAGCAAACATGTATACGAAAGAAGTATTGAAAAAAAAGTTTTATAAGTAACCGATGTTTCTACTGTTGTCATGTGTTCAGTGATATAAACATGTATTGAAAAGGGAATGTCAAAAGTAAAATGATCCTGGACAAAACATACTTATTAACTTTTTCATTTTTAAACGGACCGTGTTTTTGTTGGACAATAGCAAGTACAGAATGTAGAGGGCAATGATTTCGTTACAGTATATCTGTGTCGTTAACTGCTGTTTTTTTTTTTTTTTGCAATCTAGCGAAAAATTGGAAATATATACAATGCTGCATGTTGTAAGCTGGTCGGATTATTTTGAATAAATCATATAATAACAAACTAAGGAGCTTTTCATTTGATGAACGTTATCAACGTTGAAATTTGAATAGCGTTCACAAGCGAATCATCTATTTTATTCAATGTCGTTGTGATAAGCACTGTATGTTTTTATGAATCTGGTTATAGTTAATATGATGCTCGCAAATTATACAATTCTGGCTTACAAATTTTATAGTTTGTAACATTTCTGATTAAGGTAGAAATGTTCTATAAATATCATTTATATTTTTGCATGGCAGTCGTGCGTTTCGTCTACGAATGCTCCACCAGTAACGCTTGAACCAAATCGTTTAGAAGGCCAGATCAAGTACAAATTTTAATGAAATTCCACTAAGGCAATCTATGTCTGAAATTCAAATATCTTAGTATTTTGAAAAATTAAATATTCTATAAAAGTAATTAGCAGGAAATGAGCAATTCAATGTCTACATTAAAGTAAGGATTACCGGGCTATGTTTAATTTCGACAAAATTCGTTCCTTAACAGTCGTCTCCCAGTTGTTATGTTTTATGCCGACAGGAATTATCATTGATTATAAAATGATCAACTATACAAAACACTAAGTGTTTTCTATTCATGCAGTATTAGTTGCCTCAGTCATATAAAAAACAAGAACATGATGAAACAAGAATATTTTATTTATACTTTATATTTGACTAACATCTTAAAAATGGTTGACAATTAGCGTTCGATTAATGAATTTACAACAGCAAAATTGCTGTGAAATTTTCATTTTCATGTCCATGATGCAACCTTTTAGTAAAATGTGTATATGCTCCAATATTCCAGGGCATGCAAGATTTTAAATGATAATCAGTTCTTGCTTACAAGGAACTCATAAAACCAATTAATTTGATATTCTTTAACGTTAAATTTGAGAAGATATCTTCAAAACGCTAGGAACATCATTGTAGTCTGCTGAACCTTTCTATAGTAAAAAAAAAAATAGCTACCGATAGTGGTGGAGGTGTCATTACTCAGAAACAAAAATGGTGATTTATGTGATTTAAACATGGATTCAGCTCCTGTGCACCAGCACGATTAATGAATTATTGATAATAAACCCTAAAATGAGACATTTAGAAAGAATTCGCCCCAAAACCCAGCCTTTTTCGTGTTTTTACCGAAGTCGGTAACCCAAGTCAACAAATTAAACAATGTCACAAACAATGGCCGAGAAGACGATGATATCTTTATCATGTTACAGCCACAACCTGTTTAATTATCATTAGAAAAAAATGGGTGTCCCCTTTTAAGCAAAAGATTAAGCGCTTCATAATTCATCTCACTTTCATGTTGATTCACTTTGCTTTGTCTTAAGCTTTATTTGCAGTGTTTTCGGTTGTTTTTTTCCTTTATCCGAGTGTTTCTTATATTTTCTCTCCTTTTCGTGTTTGTTTGGCATTTTGGTAGCTCCCCCTTAATTTGTTTTAATTTCCCAAGCATTTAAATGTTATAGATTATGTTCTATTACGTCTTAATTTATTAGTCTTTATGACAATACTTTGTTTCGATAGGATTTCCTACTATGTGCTAGTAACTACTTCAGACATATTATTAATACTAAAGCACTATGAATTTGCCATAACTGTTTTCAAACTAACTAATATTTTGGGAAATATTTGTTTATTTTAAATAAATACTAAAAATCCACCATCAATATTTGGATCGATATACACATGTTTAAAGATTTGAAATTAAATCGGAGCATTTATCTGATTTAGACAAATATACATAGTTATTTAAATTAAATGATCACATTGACGTTAAGGAAAGTATAAATATCAATTAGTCATGCAAGCGATCAATAATAGAGGTAATATGTAATGAATTAAACCAATTGCATTTGATTTTTCTTCTGATTTCTGAAAACAAAGCTTGTCAATGCATTGATGTTTATTTTTGTGTAGATGATATCAGATTCATGGTGAATATACCTTGTTTAGTATAATATCTTGTTTAAAATTATTTAAATTAGGGGAAAAGGTTATTCGTCATATGAAAACTTCAACAAGAAATTGTTCCGTTAGTATTATAACTATCAGATATAAAAGCCGTGTTCAATCAATACTTTTTCAAGCATGACTATTCGCATTAATTATACTAGAATGTTGACAAATTGCCAAATGATATTGATATTATTTGCTAGTGTTCCCAATCTTACAATATAAACAGAAAAAAACAAGTGTAATTGATCATTACTCAAATTAAAGATTGCGGAAATTAACTGTACAAATTGTACAAAACGAAAGTCTATCTTTTTTATTTGTGTGTAACCCACCCCACATACAAGTATCAGTCTTTAACATCAATACTATTATATGCATATAATTCATATAATTAATATAAGTTTGTACTTTGAGGTTGATTGTACCGGTAGAAGTGGTAAGCAGTGGAATTGCTTGAAATATATCCTTTCATCAAATATAAATAAATATACTTTGTTTTCCGTCTACCATTGAAAAAAATGACTTTCGTGTTTTATTTTCTATGAACGAAAAAAGTTGCCCCACTTTTTTGTTAATAATAAGTGTAAAATGGAACACACTATGAAGTTTTCCTTTTATGAAATCTGGAAGTCCCTTTTCGATTGAAAATGGTTACACAAACTTGTATTTGAATTGCAAAAAACAGAGGTTGGATTATATTACATATTATCTATTTTAAACAAATTATCAAAACTTCAATTCTCCTATGTTTTAAGACAACGGACAAATAAATGTAAGAAACATATGTATTTAAAGTGTTACAAATTTACTGTTAAAGAAGATAATAATATTTCTACAGTTATATATTTTCCGATATCGTTTTTTTTGTACCGAAGACAGCAGACAGTGAACATCGAAAAGGTTGGAAAGGAAGTAGTTTATAGCATGCAAACAGTTAAGTTAAAGTAAAGTGTAGTGCTTGGAACTTGCGGACAGAATTGAGACATACTGAGACTGTTGGTTTGGTACAGATTGTCCAAACAGGGCTAGTGCTGAGGTTTTACGTCTCATATCTCCCACTATGTCAGCTAGTGTTTGCTGACATACCATGCCGTCGTGCTTCCCTGTTGCTTCCCTGTTGTTCAGACAGTTGTAGTTATTTTATAAAGTTTCATACGAAAGTTTACACCAGTTTAAATAGTTTCCAAAGATTCCTTTTAATAGGTTTCAGACCAGTTTTTATACCTTTTAGGTTTCAGCCTAATTTGATACATTTAGGTTAAGCCACGTTTTATACATTCAGGTTTCAGCCCGTTTGATACGTTTTAACGATTTAGGTTTCAGACTAATTCCAATGATTTAGGTTTCAAACAATAGTTCTAAACCGTCTGACCAGCTTCATACATTTAGGTGTACGACCCGTTTCAAACACTTAAGTTTCAGACCAGTTCCAAACATTAAGGTTTCAGACAATAGTTCCAAACCGTCAGAACAGTTTCATACATTTAGTTCTCAGACCCGTTCCATACATTTAGGTTTCAGACCAGTTCCAAACATTTAGGTTTCAGACCAGGTCCAAACATTTAGGTTTGAGACCAGTTCCAAATATTAAGGTTGCAGACAATAGTTCCATACATTATTCAATGTTTAGTATTTGCCTTTAGTACCATCTTGCCTGTTTTATTTAGTGCTTTCAATACATTGATAATTCCTTAATTTGATCTCTTCTGGAATATTCATTGAAAATCTTAGATAACGTTTAAAACATTACCCGTAATGTGTTTCTATTTCAACCCCGTATAATTTGTTTAACTGTTATAGATTATTACAATTTCATTACCCGAACTTTAAAGCAATGCAAGAATAACTAATAATGTTATTTTCAAAAATAGTGTGCCACGCAAGATGTGATGGGGTAAATGAATGGCAAATGTTAAATTTTGATTGCCAAGGAAACGATATGCACTTTAATAAGAACTCTGGACCTTGTCTTAAATGTCTACCAACAAATATTATTCAAAAGTCAGACGGTAATTAAAGAGGTGATAATAGACTATGAAAATTGGACGATAGATACCAGAGGCAGATTCAAACTCAAATTTCAAAAATAATCTGACGATGCGATGGTTAAAAATAAAAAAGACAAACGGACAAATAATAGTACAAAAAAAACAACATAGAAAACTAAAGACTAAGCACCAGGTGCTTCAAAAGGGTAGCAGATATTGTTCCAAATGTGGTACCCGTCGTGTTGCTCATATTATAATTCGGTAAATAGTCTATTCAGTAGGTAACCTTCGTGAAAAGGAACACATGGGATATCATCTGAAAACGGATATTCCATAACGGTCAACCAACTCTTCCGTAAAATTTACAAAAGGATGACTTACACTTTACCATTTCGAACATTTTGTTTGGTAGCTTCCATGTTAGCAGCAACCCTCTATCAAGGAAATCATGATAGAAACTACAAGCCCGGGAATATCTTATCCATTTGGAGACATATACTGCGAATACTGGCACTGCTAGAATGCTGCTACAAAAACATGGAAAGTTCCCAAAAGGGAAGCTGAAATAATCTCTTTTGTTGTAACAATTTGTTCTCAACCGACTCTTATTGTCAATTTTTAGATGTAAATCTAGATGTATTCAACATAGTCATTAAATTTTGCATGAAGTAGTGAGATAACTTCATCTTTATAGCGGAAAGTTATCAAACAGGATATGCAAATTTATAAGTCAAAAAAACTCTCAGTCACCTGACAGAAATCGATAAACGACAAAAGCCAAAAAATAATACATTACAACTCAACATTAGAAAATTAAGACTGGGCAACACGAAACCAATGCAAACAAAAACAAGAAATGATCTCAGATGCTTGTGAATGGTAGCTGATCCTTCTTTGCATGCATAGAGGCACCAATGTTCCTAATCATGTAAGTACAAAAACCGTAATTAATTCTACACAGAATGTCACCAAGCAAATGCAAAGCCAAACGCTGAAACACATTAAAAGAATGGATATTCCTGACTTGTTGCAGGCATTTTCTTATGTAGAAATGGTGGATTAAACCTGTTATAATAGCTAGCTTAACCTCTCACTCGCATTACATTCAATAATATCGAGTATTGTTATCTTGTCAACAGCAACACTGTATAAAAAAAATCATGATAAGAATCGAAAGTTGTGCAATATCTAATTAACTGTGAGATGTTTATTCCATAAGCCTGCTCTGCTGTAACGTTACTAAATAGAAATTGAGAGATTGCAATTTCGAAAGCTGAAATCAGCATTTTTTGTCATAAAATTTTGTAATCAACCGAAATGCCGTGAAAGTAGTCTGCATTTACATGTTAACTTATTCATCTTTGTTTATGTATATTAGTTGTTCTTCATAAAAGTCTCCTCGTTCACTCTTAAATAAATCTAAGGTTTTTTGTTTCTTCTGCTTCCAGATGAGCACCTTCTTGTCAATGTAACAAATACCGGCGATTTGTATCGTCTTGTTGTTGTTCACACGTTTGATGTGTATGAGCTTTTGATTTTTTCTATTTGATTGCGGACTTTCCGTTAAGGGTTTTCCTCGGAGTTCGGCATTTGTGTTGTTTGAGGTCCTACCAGACCTCGTTTACATTTTACCCTACTTACTTTTTTTAAACAATGGAAGTGTCATAATAATTCATTTAACTATAAAATTACTAACCATAAATTTTACAACCAGGTCAAATTCATATGTCTCTTGATATATAAACTTTTCACTATTAGTTTGTAACACATACAAAAATCTATACAATATAACTATATACATAGCATATATATTCAATCATTTACCAAGAGTAAACAGTCCTTATTCATCTACTTGTAATGGTACTGGTGGATTGTGCATACAAATATCATTAGACAAATGTTCATAATGTTTGTTCTGTATTTGGTGCACTTTGTGAAAATTAATATGTTTCTAAACCACGCCTATTTTTAGGGAGATGTACAATATTCATAGCTATTTTGTTTTCTTATCTATGGTTCCCAGATTTGACGTCTATGTTACATATTGTAACGTCAATGTCAACAGTATTAAAAGACATGATAAGCGATGGAATTGAATTCTGAGGAAGACCCAGAATGAAGTGAGGTAAGGAAATTACAGAATTTGAAACTCTTTGAAGTTCGGGGCATATAAATGTGCCTCACAACTCTATATTTTTACCTTTGATCAAAATAGATGTGCATGTAAACTTTCCATTCTAGGATAAACAAATTATCTAAATTAAGTTCACATAGAATATTTGAAAATAGGTAAACCAGCAGTATACTCCTTCCTTATCTTATTATTTACTAAACATTTAAGCTTCTTTCAAAAGAGGATTCAACTGAAAACATTCAAGTCTCTTTAAAAATAATTATGTATGTATTTAATAATCAACTTTTATAGGAAGTCCCCCAGATTCAGCACTTGATGCAAGATAAGATACATTCTTTTTATTTAAAAGTAATTTTTCAATTGAACTTACTCATTGGAATTTAAAATGGCTTATATATATGTCAGAATTGAATTCACATAATTTTCATTTTATCTATGTTTGCTCCAAAAAGATATGTGTGCGTAATTCGGTTCATATCATAATTAGTTTTATGAGTGAATTAAAGAGCTGACATGCCACGTTGACTGGTAAAATTATTCAAAGACTTTGTATAAGCTTTCAAACCGTAGTTGTTGTCAACCGGGAGTATTCGAATGTGAGGCAGTTGATTTTGCCCGGATTTTAGTAATAACATTTTTGGTTAAGCATGCACACTTAAAATAAAACATGTTAGAGCAAAACCCATCTATATAAAAAAGATGTGGTATGATTGCCAATGAGATAACTTCAATGTATCCTAAAGAGACCAAAATGGCACTTACATAAACAGCTATTGGTCTCCGTACGGCCTTCAACAATAAGCAAAGACCATACCAGATATGACAATGTAGATGATGTACAACAATTCAAACAAGAAAACAAACGGCCTTTTTTGTATAAAAACAAATGAATGAAAAACAAATATGTAACAATAAAGAAATGACAACCACTGATTTACAGGCTCCTGACTTGGGACAGACACATACATAAATAATGTGGCGGGGTTAAACAAGTTAGCGGGATCTAGACTGTAAAAATTATTTTTCACAAAACTACCTTTCTAACCGATTAAGGGTCCTTCATTTCATTCCTATCTAATTCTTTATACCATTTATCTCTGTTAATTTTTTTCTCATTTTTCTGTTCTTCTTATAATTTAACAACCCGTTTTTCTTCATTGTTACATGTATGTTCATTTCTTTATTTACAAATGCATTGTGAACTTTACATGCATTATTCTCTATTCCTGAAAACTTTTTCTTACCCTCCTATGATATATTTGATCCTACAGAATCTTCATGAGAGAAAAACAAAACTTTTACTATCTAAACAGGAAAAGTGGTCTTGGCATAAAATGATATTTTTCTAAATTTAAAAGCTTGCTTGGTCTCTACACATTTATTTCGAAGTGCATTTCTTTAATATGTTAAAGACATTAAATGCAAACGTTTAAAAATTACACCTGCACTAAGTGCGTGTCATATTCTCTTGATGGCGTCAAACATTTTTTAACGCTTTTTAGCTGGTCCATTCATAACCAAAAGTTACAGTATAATTTCAACTCTTTAAATACTTCCTCTTTAAGGTATATTTTTTAAAGGTGTATGAAAAAAAAGATTTCAAGATATGTAATCAAATTTATAAAAATGATTATATAATTGATTTTCATGTGGAACGCATGGTAATGATCACACAAGAGTCTTTATTTTGTAAATAAAGATAAAATCAAAGGATGTTTCTATCTAATTGGATAGTAGGAACTAACTGATCTTAACCAACTTTGTGTGACCAGAGCTTACTAAATTATAAGCCTACGGACCAAGTTTCATGGCAATTATAAGATATATATTATAGACAAAATGTTTTAAAGACTTATTTCATGTACATGTATCAGACATGTAGAATGTTTAATAATGATTCAAAAGTCAAAATTATACAAATGTATAAGTATGTGACTTTAAGCATGTTAAGTAGGTTTTTGAATGAAAAGGGGGGGGGGCTTGTATGAAGAGGTGATATTTTCCTGCAATTTAAAACCTCGTGAATGTTTTTGTTGTATAAAAAATCTCAGTGGCGGATCCAGAGTTTTTCATAAGTGGGGGCTCACTGACTGCCTAAAAGGGGACCCGCTCAGGTCCCCAGTAAACAATCCAATGTTGGCATTACGTCGTGATAACGTTATACTATCGTTGTGACAACGTAGTGAAATTACGTCGGTACAACGTAATTTTGTGAACTCCAAGGCACGTGCTGACAACCATCCACACAACGTTATTTGTGACGTAATGTATGACCTTCATAGGACGTTGTGACAACGTTGCAACTCAACTGTAAATGACCCTTGTCCTCTTTTGATTAATAAGAGCAATACATTTTCATTGAAGAAGTAAACAGGGTCTATATTTTCTTCTTTTCACCTGTTTTAAGTTGTAAATTTTACCAAATTAGGAAAGATGGACACAATAGATATAGGAAGATGTGGTATGAGTGCCAATAAGACAACTCTCCATTCAAATCACGAAAGTAAACCATTAAAGGTCAAGGTACGGCCTTCAACACGGAGTCTTGGCTCACACCAAACAACAAGCTATAAAGGGCCCCAAAATTACTTGTGTAAAACAATTCAAACAGGAAAACCAACAGTCTAATCTATTTATAAAAAAACATGAAACACATATAAATTACATAAACAAACGACAACAATGTTGATAAATGCTTTACTTCCAAACTGCCAGCAGTACTAATATAGTCACAAAAGTTTTTTTTTTACCTTTTAGTCCGGTTTAAATATCAAATGTATTTTGTCCAATTCATGATTCACACAGTTTTAAGGTTAAAGTCTTAGTTTCATTTTTGCAATACTGAAGTACAAGATTTACACATTTCCATTTAACAAAAGCAACTTTCCCTAAAAAATTTAAAACGTAATACTATTCAAAAAGTGAGATTTTGTATGATGGCCAATGAGACAACCCTCCTTCCTAAAATCAAATATTAAAAATATTAGCAATTAAGGTAAATGTACAGCCTTCAACATGACACTTTGGTACATGCTTCTAAATGTTTAGAGTTTCAGTGTCCTAGACGAGGACATCATCCGCCCAGTAGCAAAACTACAATTGCATGAACTCACGAAGAACTAACATGAAACTGGCTCGGACGTCGCCCAGTATAAAAAGGTCCGAAACAGACGTCACCATGGACACGGTGTCGTCTGATACGGCAGGTGTCCCCTCATCACCAGACATGTCAAATATCCCAAACACGACTCATTCAGATCATCGTCCTAGTGACAACAGCAATATTACTCATATACAGCCTTGTTCAGTTCTCCTTAAAGACATTTTGGTTGTTGATGACACAGTACAACACTGTCGCATTTCAAAATGTGAGACCAAAGGCTGCAAAACTTGTGCTATTTTAATTACAGATGCTGAATTCACTAGCAATTTGAATAAGAAGTCATATTTTACCAGAAGTTACGATGATCTGAATTGTAAATCGATAAATGTCGTCTACGGATTAGAGTGCAACCTTTGCGGATTGGTATACATTTACCTTAAGGAAGGCTTAACAAACGTATGTGCGGTCATAGATCAGACATTAACCTCAATGCTAACGACATTCTATACCAGCATTTCAATCAGCACGATCATTCCATCGTTTCTATGACAGTTCGAATTATCGAAAAAATATACCATAGCTCGAACAATCCTAATCTTTCAACGACTCTCCGTAGACAAAAAGAAGACTACTGAATTAGACAATTGGGAACTGCAACACCGTATGGCTGCAATGACAAAATTGATTGTATAGGTATTCTATCTAGTCCTTCGTGTAACTCGGTGAATGTGATGAATATTTTCAACTCGACTCCTCGACGTAGACGTAGTCATGGCCATCGTCATTATACATCACCCTCTCTGCATGATGTCTCTATTAATGACTTGCTGCCATGCATACAAAAACCGTTAGGTATTCATCACAATCGCACGAAACTTTATTCATTACCCCTTTCAAAACTTCATTCTCTGTTCAATTTATGTTTGGAATCCACTGTTACAAACCCTCATTCAAACCAATACAAACTACAAGCTATAATTTCGGATATTGCTAGTCACAGACTTTTGAAGCCAGTTCGCATTGGAAAAGATGAAAAAGAGAAAAGATCTTTTCTAAATCTTTCCTTTGCCAACAAAGGTCTCGATGGCGTCAACCTAGGCAATATCCTTCATCATAAATTAGTTCAATCGAAAATACCTCCTTATTTCAAAGACCAGTCTGTACCAATAATTTCTTATACCTATACCAAACCTATTGCAACTAAAATTTTCAATTACAAACGCGTTTTGCAGGATCTCGATATTGACGACTTCAAGTCTAAACCTCCTGATTGCACTTGTACTAGTTCCCAATTCACATATAATCCTGCTGGCCACATTATTACCAGAGACCTTATCATTCTTAATAACACTTCTCTACGAAACGTGTAATCGAAAGGTCCGAAATATCGTGAGCCGAAATCCATCAATTGGAAATACAACTTTAAAATTCTGATAGATTCAGTCGAAGGTTATGCCAGGCAACGGGCTAAGCGCGAGAATGAAGACGTAGACACTCTATCCGAATGGATTAAGGCAGTGAGGTCGTTAATACAAATCAGAATTAAGAAAATGAATGGGTCCATCAATGCCCATGCTACGTCAATCTTCAAAGATCCAAATGTTGCTAAACATCTATCTAACCTCCATGATAAATATGTTGTTGTCCCCGCAGACAAAGCCCCAAATAACATCGTTTTTGTCTGTAAAAGTCATTACATTAATTGCTTGATAAACGAATTAGGTATAGACAATTCACTTGGAAACCCAACATATACCCTCACGACACCTACCGAAGAGGAAATCCTGGATAATCATAGGTCTGTTCTTTGTTCCTTTGGTATTTCAACCAAAGATGAAGAACTGGATCTTCAATCACTGTATTGGATACCTAAACTATATAAGTGTCCTTACAAACAACGGTATATTGCTGGGTCTTCCAAGTGCTACACGAAACCCCTTTCTCAATTATTAACATCCATTTTATCAGCAATCAAAGACGGGCTTCAAAGTTATTGTGAAACTGCCTTTTCTAGAGGTGGCGTGAATCAGATGTGGATACTTAAAAATTACAAAGATCTTTTAGAGTACATACAATCTAACTCTCTTCCATCTTGTAACAGTATTAAAACATTTGACTTTTCTACTCTTTACACAAGTATTCCACATTCCAAACTAAAAGACAAATTAAAAGAGTTGGTATTACTTTGCTTCATAAAAAAGAATGGCCAACGTAGATACAAGTATCTTGTCTTAGGAAGGGATAAATCCTACTTTGTAAAGAATCATTCTGATTCAAATAAAAAATTCTCTGAAACCGATATTATCAAGATGCTTGATTTCTTGATTGACAACATATTTGTTACGTTCGGAGGACGTGTTTTTCAAGAGACTGTCAGCATCCCAATGGGAACAAACTGTGCCCCTCTACTTGCTGACTTGTTTCTTTATTATTATGAGGCTGACTTCATGCAGGAACTTCTAAGGAAGAAAGATAAGAAGTTAGCAATATCCTTTAACTCTACTTTCCGCTATATAGATGATGTTCTTTCACTAAACACTTCAAAATTTAGTGACTATGTGGATCGCATCTATCCCATCGAATTGGAGATAAAGGATACTACAGATACAGTTAAGTCGGCTTCATATCTTGACTTACATCTAGAAATTGACTATGAGGGTCGGTTAAAGACAAAACTTTACAACAAAAGATATGATTTCAGCTTTCCAATTGTGAACTTTCCATTTCTAAGTAGCAACATTCCAGCAGCACCTGCTTACGGGGTATATGTCTCCCAATTGATACGATATTCCCGTGCTTGCATTTCTTATCATGATTTTCTTGATAGAGGGTTACTGCTCACAAGGAAGCTATTTAACCAAGAGTTCCAAATGGTGAAGTTGAAATCATCCCTTCGTAAATTTTACGGACGCCATCACGAGTTGGTTGACCGTTATGGAATAACCGTTTCACAAATGATATCGGATATGTTCCTTACGTCGTTACTACAATCCCCTTCCCTTTCATGAATTTGACCTACCGAATTAGACTTTTTCCCGGATTTGTAATCACATAAGCAACACGACGGGTGCCACATGTGGAGCAGGATCTGCTTACCATTCCGGAGCACCTGAGATCACCCCTAGTTTTTGGTGGGGTTCGTGTTGTTTATTCTTTAGTTTTCTATGTTGTCTCATGTGTACTACTGTTTTTCTGTTTGTCTTTTTCATTTTTAGCCATGGCGTTGTCAGTTTGGTTTAGATTTACGAGTTTGACTGTCCCTTTGGTATCTTTCATCCCTCTTTTATATTTTACCTTTTTCTTTGTTCTGGAATCTTAATCGAGCTAAATATTTCACTGCAACTTTTATCACTGTTTTCAAAATTCAGGCGGTAAAAGTGCGCATGCTCAGAGTTTTCGTAGTATGCAGCGGTAAAACCCGAGGACTGCTGAACGTGCACTGTTATAAAACGATTATGAAATTATTAAAAATAATAAATGACAAAAATTGATAATAGTATATATTAAACAATAAATATTCATTTAAAATATTTATATGAGAACATTTAGTTTGAATTTGTAATATTTTCTTGGATATTTTGGTGCATATAATTTAATTATACCAGACACAAGTTGGTTCCTTTTACCTTTTTCCTTTTTCGATATTCAAATTTTGAAAAATATTACAAGTCCAAACTAAATTTTTTTTTTCCTTCAAAATTTTTTTTCCTCAAAATTTTTTTTTCCTCAAAATTTTATTTTCCTCAAAAAAAATTTCCGGAAATTTTTTTTTTCCTCAATTTTTTTTTCCTCAAATTTTTTTTTTCCTCAAATTTTTTTTCCTCAATATTTTTTTTTCCTCAAAATTTTTTTTCCTCAAAATTTGTTTTTCCTCAAATTTTTTTTTCCTCAAAAAGTTTTTCAAATTTTTTTTTAGTTTCCTTATTCGGTTTCTTTTTCCTTATTCGATTTTCATTTCCTTATACAGTTTCTTTTTCCTTTTTCGATTTCCATTTCCTTATTTGATTTTCATTTCCTTATTCGGTTTCTTTTTCCTTTTTCAATGTTCATTTCCTTTTTCGGTTTCTATTTCCTTATTCGGTTTCTATTTCCTTATTGGATTTTCATTTCCTTATTCGATTTCCATTTCCTTATTCGATTTCCATTTGCTTATTCAGTTTCTTTTTCCTTTTTGAATATTCATTTCCATTTTCGGTTTCTATTTCCTTATTGGGTTTCTATTTCCTTATTGGGTTTCTATTTCCTTATTGGGTTTCTATTTCCTTATTGGATTTTCGTTTCCTAATTCGATTTCCATTTCCTTATTCGATTTCCATTTCCTAATTCGGTTTCTTTTTCCTTTTTCAATATTCATTTCCTTTTCCAGTTTCTATTTCCTTATTCGGTTTCTATTTCCTTATTCAGTTTCCATTTCCTTATTGGATTTTCATTTCCTTATTGGATTTTCATTTCCTTATTCGGTTTCTTTTAACTTATTCGGTTTCTATTTCCTTATTCAGTTTCCATTTCCTTATTGGATTTTCATTTCCTTATTCGGTTTTCATTTCCTTTTTCGATATTCAAATTTTGAAAAATATATCAAGTCCAAACTGAATTTTTTTTTTTCCTTCAAATTTTTTTTTCCTCAAATTTTTTTTTCCTCAAAAAGTTTTTCAATTTTTTTTTTTTCGTTTCCTTATTCGGTTTCTTTTTCCTTATTCAATTTTCATTTCCATTTTCGGTTTCTATTTCCTTATTGGGTTTCTATTTCCTTATTGGGTTTCTATTTCCTTATTGGGTTTCTATTTCCTTATTGGATTTTCGTTTCCTAATTCGATTTCCATTTCCTTATTCGATTTCCATTTCCTAATTCGGTTTCTTTTTCCTTTTTCAATATTCATTTCCTTTTCCAGTTTCTATTTCCTTATTCGGTTTCTATTTCCTTATTCAGTTTCCATTTCCTTATTGGATTTTCATTTCCTTATTGGATTTTCATTTCCTTATTCGGTTTTCATTTCCTTTTTCGATATTCAAATTTTGAAAAATATATCAAGTCCAAACTGAATTTTTTTTTTTCCTTCAAATTTTTTTTTCCTCAAATTTTTTTTTCCTCAAAAAGTTTTTCAATTTTTTTTTTTTCGTTTCCTTATTCGGTTTCTTTTTCCTTATTCAATTTTCATTTCCTTATACAGTTTCTATTTCCTTATTCGATTTTCATTTCCTTATTCGATTTCCATTTCCTTATTCGATTTTCATTTCCTTTTTCGGTTTCTTTTTCCTTATTCGGTTTCTTTTTCCTTTTTCAATGTTCATTTCCTTTTTCGGTTTCTATTTCCTTATTCGATTTCTATTTCCTTATTGGATTTTCATTTCCTTATTCGATTTCCATTTCCTTATTCGATTTCCATTTCCTTATTCAGTTTCTTTTTCCTTTTTCAATATTCATTTCCTTTTTCGGTTTCTATTTCCTTATTGGGTTTCTATTTCCTTATTGGGTTTCTATTTCCTTATCGGATTTTCGTTTCCTAATACGATTTCCATTTCCTTATTCGATTTCCATTTCCTAATTCGGTTTCTTTTTCCTTTTTCAATATTCATTTCCTTTTTCGGTTTCTATTTCCTTATTCGGTTTCTATTTCCTTATTCAGTTTCCATTTCCTTATTGGATTTTCATTTCCTTATTGGATTTTCATTTCCTTATTCGGTTTCTTTTTACTTATTCGGTTTCTATTTCCTTATTCAGTTTCCATTTCCTTATTGGATTTTCATTTCCTTATTCGGTTTCCATTTCCTTTTTCGATATTCAAATTTTGAAAAATATATCAAGACCAAACTGAATTTTTTTTTTCCTTCAAAATTTTTTTTCCTCAAATTTTTTTTTCCTCAAAAAGTTTTTCAATTTTTTTTTTCGTTTCCTTATTCAATTTTCATTTCCTTATACAGTTTCTATTTCCTTATTCGATTTTCATTTCCTTATTCGATTTCCATTTCCTTATTCGATTTTCATTTCCTTATTCGGTTTCTTTTTCCTTATTCGGTTTCTTTTTCCTTTTCAATGTTCATTTCCTTTTTCGGTTTCTATTTCCTTATTCGGTTTCTATTTCCTTATTGGATTTTCGTTTCCTTATTCGATTTCCATTTCCTTATTCGATTTCCATTTCCTTATTCGGTTTCTTTTTCCTTATTCGGTTTCTATTTCCTTATTCAGTTTCCATTTCCTTATTGGATTTTCTTCATTTCCTTATTGGATTTTCATTTCCTTATTCGGTTTCCATTTCCTTTTTCGATATTCAAATTTTGAAAAATATTACAAGTCCAAACTGAATTTTTTTTTCCTTCAAAATTTTTTCCTCAAATTTTTTGACTCAAAATTTTTTTTTCCTCAAAATTTTTTTTTCCTAATTTTTTTTTCCTCAAAAAGTTTTTCAATTTTTTTTTTCGTTTCCTAATTCGGTTTCTTTTTCCTTATTCAATTTTCATTTCCTTATACAGCTTCTATTTCCTTATTCGATTTCCATTTCCTTATTCGATTTCCATTTCCTTATTCGATTTTCATTTCCTTATTCGGTTTCTTTTTCCTATTTCAATGTTCATTTCCTTTTTCGGTTTCTATTTCCTTATTTGGTTTCTATTTCCTTATTTGGTTTCTATTTCCTTTTCCTGATTCGATTTCCATTTCCTTATTCGATTTCCATTTCCTTATTCGGTTTCTTTTTCCTTATTCAATGTTCATTTCCTTATTCGGTTTCTTTTTCCTTTTTCAATGTTCATTTCCTTTTTCGGTTTTTATTTCCTTATTCGGTTTCTATTTCCTTATTGGATTTTCATTTCCTTATTCGATTTCCATTTCCTTATTCAATTTCCATTTCCTTATTCGGTTTCTTTTTCCTTTTTCAATATTCATTTCCTTTTTCGGTTTCTATTTCCTTATTTGGTTTCTATTTCCTTATTGGATTTTCATTTCCTTATTGGATTTCCATTTCCTTATTCGATTTCTGTTTCCTTATTCGGTTTCTATTTCCTTATTCGGTTTCTATTTCCTTATTGGATTTTCGTTTCCTAATTCGATTTCCATTTCCTTATTCGATTTCCATTTCCTAATTCGGTTTCTTTTTCCTTTTTCAATATTCATTTCCTTTTTCGGTTTCTATTTCCTTATTCGGTTTCCATTTCCTTATTCAGTTTCCATTTCCTTATTTGATTTTCATTTCCTTATTGGATTTTCATTTCCTTATTCGGTTTCTTTTTACTTATTCGGTTTCTATTTCCTTATTCAGTTTCCATTTCCTTATTGGATTTTCATTTCCTTATTCGGTTTCCATTTTCTTTTTCGATATTCAAATTTTGAAAAATATATCAAGTCCAAACTGAATTTTTTTTTTTCCTTCAAATTTTTTTTTTCCTCAAATTTTTTTTTCCTCAAAAAGTTTTTCAATTTTTTTTTTCGTTTCCCTATTCGGTTTCTTTTTCCTTATTCAATTTTAATTTACTTATACAGTTTCTATTTCCTTATTGGATTTTCATTTCCTTATTCGATTTCCATTTCCTTATTCGATTTCCATTTCCTTATTCGGTTTCTTTTTCCTTTTTCAATATTCATTTCCTTTTTCGGTTTCTATTTCCTTATTCGGTTTCTATTTCCTTATTCAGTTTCCATTTCCTTATTGGATTTTCATTAACTTATTGGATTTTTATTTCCTTATTCGGTTTCTTTTTCCTTATTCGGTTTCTATTTCCTTAATGGATTTTCATTTCCTTATTGGATTTTCATTTCCTTATTCGGTTTCCATTTCCTTTTTCGATATTCAAATTTAGAAAAATATTACAAGTCCAAACTGAATTTTTTTTTTCCTTCAAAATTTTTTTTCTCAAATTTTTTTTTCCTCAAATTTTTTTTTTCCGCAACATTTTTTTCCTCAATAAGTTTTTCAATTTTTTTTTTTCATTTCCTTATTCGTTTTCTTTTTCCTTTTTCGATTATCATTTCCTTATTCGGTTTCTTTTTCCTGATTCGATTTTCATTTCCTTATTTGGTGTCTATTTCCTTATTCGATTTCCATTTCCTGATTCGATTTTAATTTCCTTATTCAGTTTCTTTTTCCTTTTTCGATATTCATTTCCATTTTCGGTTTCCAATCCCTTATTTGGTTTCTATTTCCTTATTTGATTTTCATTTCCTTATTCGATTTCCATTTCCTTATTCGATTTCTGTTTCCTTATTCGGTTTCTATTTCCTTTTTCGGTTTCTATTTCCTCATTCGGTTTCTATTTCCTTATTCGGTTTCTTTTTCCTTATTCGGTTTCTGTTTCCTTATTTGATTTCTTTTTCCTTATTAAATTTTCATTTCCTTATTCGGTTACTATTTCCTTATATTTACAACTATCAAACATCAACACACACCAAACTGGATGTAATTGAAAGATATCTAGAGGTCAATATACAGGCTCGAACAAAAGACAAGAAAGGAAAAATATAGCGAGCTTTTTTGGGATGTAGATGTAGTAAAGACCGAACGTCAGTTTTAGTCGATGTGGACACGTCTGGGAGTATCGGACACGTTTGGGGGAAGGACACGTTTCTGAGTGTTACATATATATCAATTCATATATCATATTCAATCTCTTTCTAATCTTACATTCAGCTCATACATTCAAAATTATAAAAAGCTTACACAGAATACAATGAAAAAATTATAGAGTTATTGTTTCTACAGTCTTATTGTCGAATATATGACGAACAATGATACAATCGAAAAAAATCGCAAAGGGCTGGTGTCCATTCCACAACGCAATGAATATCAAAAGTATTAAATATGAAGTCGATTATCAGCAATAATAAGACAAGAAAACAACATCACAATATAATTATCATTATTCAGCAAAAACATTTTCCCCATTTTCTCACAGAAACATACACAATTCTCACTACAAAAACAAATTATAAAATACTGAAAAAATAAACTGTTAGAGTTTTTTTTATTTTTCACAATTTTTTTCCATCTCTAATATTCTTTGACGCACTGTATCAGTCATCAGTTTTGTTGTTCTTACATCTTTAAAATCGTCGGTTACCACTTTGTTAAATATACAATAATCTTGTTCACCGCGAAGGAGAACTTCAAAATCTTTATGGTCCATATGAAATAATACAAGACGTCCTCTTTGCGTTTTTCCAATTAATATGTCCATACCACTTTTTGTTTTAAAACAATTTTATGAATAAATTTACTATCTTGTATGTTTTTATTATGTTCTTTCACTTTATCACATGTTGCCGGAGTAGGTACAATATCACTGTTATTAGCTTTACTCGTTATACATTTTGATAATACATTATCTTCATCTACGGTACACTTATTATTTTCGATTATATCAACAGATACTCTTTAATTACTTTTATTTCCATTGTTTATAATTTTACTCGGTAAACAGGTTGGTGACATAGGCAATGCATTACCTCTATCGATCGACAGTTCTATATTTAGACTTTCAATACTATCAATGTTACCTGTAGAAGCGGAGGCTTCACACGGGTTATCGACAAAATCCATCACATCGGAGGTATCCGTCGATACCTTTTCACTCGGTATATGATTATATTCAGGTGAACTACATGTATCTGAACATATCACATCTGTACGATTCTCAATATTAGAAATATTTACATTATCATTGTTGTATTCTTTCATCCGATTTTGGTCACGATTAACGGTAGACTTTGATTTCCTTCGATGATCTAACCACTACACCAAGGCTCTCACTAACATTGTTACAGTAAATGTTTTACTACACTTTCATACCACAACAAATACTGTTATGGTATCACTTGTATTTGTATCCATATATTATAACCAAAATTAAAAAAGAGAATAATTTTGCACTACCATTTTCATAATGAATATTATTTTAAATATCTAGACACATTAACTAGATGCTCATAATATCCACTTGACATGCTTGAATACATATAAAAAAGATGTGGTATGATTGCCAATGAGACCATTCTCCGCAATAGACCAAAATGACACAGAAATTAAAACAACTACAGTACGACCTTCAACAATGAGCAAAGCCCATACCGCATGGTCAGATATTAAAGGCCCCGAAATGACAATGTAAAACAATTCAAACGAGAAAACTGACGGCCTTATTTATGTACAAATAATAAACGAAAAACAAATCCACACTCATCTGTGTCCACACTTGTTATCTAATAAAATAGCATACAAACACTATTATATATATTACCTTAATACATCCTGTTGGAAAGATGCTTGGTTCCGTCTTCAGGTGAATCCTCCTTCCTCGGCTGTTTCGGCGCTGTCCACTACAACCTCCAGAGGTGCGCCGACTGGGGTGATCAAGTCCCAGCCCGAAACCACGTCTTGGCTATCCATCCATGCCTCTACACTTTACTGCTTCCACTGTTCTGACCTTTTCCTCCATAACCACATCGATGCTGTCTCTGCCTCTTTACACAAGTTCCCTATCAGTTTACTTCTTTCCCCTCCAACAATACCAAGTGCTCTCAATGCTCGCCACATAGACTGTCAAACAAACCCTCTGCTTCCCACTTCCACTGGAAATAACCAAACCCGCCATCCATTGTCTCTACATTCTGCAAGTAGATCTTGGTACTTCAGTCTCTTTCTCTCGTAGGCATCTTCTATTCTTTCTTCCCATGGTACAGTTAGTTCCAGCAGGATTGCCTGTTTTGTTGAGGCGGACCAAATGACGATGTCAGGTCTCTGGTTTGTTACTGCAATCTGTGGAGGGAATTGTAACTTCTGTTTAAGATCTACCAACATTTGCCAATCAGTTGCTGTTACCAATAAACCACTTCCTTCCACCTTCTTCTTCTGACCTTTCTCTCCTTCCTTAACAAAATTGACAAAAGTAAGTCCTTCCTTGTTTTTCCTTGGCTTCCTGATGTTTCTCTCTAGGGTGTCTGCTAGTGTCCCTAATACCTTGTCGTGTCGCCATGTATACCTCCCGTCTTTCAAAGCACTCGAGCATGATGATAAGATGTGCTCCAAGTTTGCTGGCTTACCACAAAGAACACACTTTGGGTCATCTATCAATCCCCATGTTGCTAGATTTGTTGGGCTTGGCAATACATCATATACTGACTTCAGCTTAAATTGCAACCTATGTGGCTCCATCTTCCAGATCTCATTCCATCCTAACTTCTGCTGTCTTGCTCCCTCCCAGTTTAACCAGCTTCCCTGCTTCTTCATGCTCACTGCCTTTACCATTCTACTTTCTTCTTCCATCGATCGTACCTCTTTCTGTACCAGATGTCTTTTTTCTTCCACTGTTGCTGTTCTCCATTTTGCTGTAGGTGTAACATCCAGCCCTTGTCTTCCAACTGCAACTCTGCCCACTATCTCACTGTGCTTTAATCGTGATTCAGCATCTTCTATCGTCTTCTTTGTTGACCACTTCCTTCCAGTTCTTATTTCTACTTTTGCTGATCGTACTTTCTCATCCCTGCTGTTTTTTAACGTCAGATGTTGTCTAACCTTGGTCACCTTGAATTCCTCAGTGATTGACTTGAGTGGTAGCTGTAACTTGGTTCCTAAACTGTATAGGCCCACACTGCTGAAACTGCGTGGTACTCCAAGCCATCTACGTAAGTAACTGTTTGATATTCTTTCCATTCCCTCTATCGTTGTCATTGGTACATCATACACAAGAAGTGGCCACAGCAGCCGAGGCAATATCCCATGCTGGTAAATCCATGCCTTGTACTTTCCTGGTAGTCCACTCTTATCTACTGCCTTTAACCAGTCGTCCAACTGCTTATATGTATCTTCCACATTCAACTTATCTGACAAGGTGTTGTTGAACCATTTTCCGAGACACTTAACTGGCTTCTCTGAGACTGTTGGTATTATTTCGTCTCCTATTCTAAACCTTTCCTCCTTGACTTTACCATTCTTCACTACCAAACTTCTGGATTTGCTAGGCTTCACTTTCATTCTTGCCCAGGTGATCATCTTATCAAGCTCTTGTAGTGTCCACCTGGCTTCGATAACTGTCTTTGTGCTTATTGTCATATCATCCATGAATGCTCTTCCTGGTGGTTGCCGTACTCCTGACTTCATCCATGGACCTCTGCTCTTCTTCTCTACTGACTTCACAATCATATTCATTGCTGCGGAGAAAAGGATGACAGATATCGTGCATCCTGTCACTATTCCCACTTCTAAACGTTGCCATGATGTTGTAAAATCCCCAACGGTAAATCTCAGCTGCAGATGGTTGAAGTACTCTCTTATCAGCTCTCTTACACCGTCAGGTACATGGTATCTCTCCAGCATCAACTCAACTAACTTGTGTGGTACTGTCCCATATGCATTCGCTAAATCCAGCCAGACAACTGCGAGCTCTCCCTTTGAATCTTTCGCTTCTCGGATTATCTGTGATAATACGCTTGTATGTTCAATGCAGCCTGATACACCTGGTACCCCTCCTTTCTGTACTGCAATGTCAATGTACTCGTTGCTCAGCATGTAGTTTGTCATCCTTTTAGCAAGAATAGCAAGAAATATCTTTCCTTCTACATTTAACAGTGAGATGGTTCTAAACTGTTTTAATGTCTCTGACTTCTCTTCCTTTGGTATAAAGCACCCTTCTGCCTTGTGCCAACTCTCTGCTAGTCGACCTCTTCTCCAGATGACTCTTATTAACTTCCATAGACGTCTTGTAATTCTCTGACAGTTCTTGTATACCTTATATGGTACTCCATTTGGACCTGGTGCTGATGCTGCCCTTCCTTTCTTGATAACATCTACTACCTCTTTCAACTTTGGTGGTGATTCATCAAAAACCTGCTCTGGATCCTCCGGACGTATAAGTTGTTCTATATCTGGGAGTTCATCTTCCCTTTTTGGATCACTGTGCATTTCTCTTAAATATTCTTCTACTTCCTCTTTACTAGCTTTTAGTTGTCCTGATCCTTTCTTCCCCAACAATCTTGATGTAAATTGGAAAGGATCTGATGTAAATTGAGCTCTTGCTTTCTCTCTCTTTTTCCTCCTTTTCCTAGTTCTCTCTGCTCTCCTTGTGATCTTGAGTTTCTTCCTGATGTTGTCCCTCAGCTCAGATAATGCTGGTTTTTCATCCTCTGATGCCTGATTATATCTTTTCTTAAGTTGCCTTAGGTCTTTCCTCATCTTTGCTATTTTGGATTCTCTTCTGTTCTTTTGACCCTCTCGTCTCACCACCTCTTTCTCATCTGCACCAAATCTGTCCATACCTATGTTGTAAATAAATGATGTCATTGATTCTATCTTCCTGTCTATGTTACCTGCCAATGTTGTGTTCAAAATTGCATCCACATCCTCATCAAACTGTTGCCATTCACTTTTACTTTTATTGTTTTCTTTCTTCTTATGTTCTCACTTGTGTCTGGTTTTCTTTTTGGCTCTTGTGGCTGTCTGTTGTTGTCTAAGCCCTCCTTTTCCTGTTGATTCCCCTCTACCATGCTGTCCTCCTCATTGTACAACACATGGAGGCTGTGGTCGCTGTGGTTTGTATCCTGAACCACCTCCTCCTCCGTCTCACCAGGTTGCCCTGTGCGTTGTGTTATGCTCTGATTTGGCTTGCATTTCATCTTTCCCATATGTATATTCAGACCTCGTTGGTTCTTGCAAACTTTCCCACAGATGCATACATTTCCGTTGTTCAAATTCGTAGTCGTTGTTCGTTCCTGTGTTGTTTCCGGTGTTACCAATCCTGTAGGTTGCTCATCCTCCCCCGCTCTCGCACAACCTTGGGGGTGTCTTATTATATATTGTTCCATAGCTAGATGTAAGTGGGTTCTTCCTCACAGAAGATGTGCTTCGGCCTGCCAAGCCTCTGCACCCCTTGATCCCAGTCTCTCCAGGTTGTCACTGTTCTGTTCTCAGTTGTCATCCAGACTTTCCTGGCTGTCACTGGTTTCCCAGGTTAAATTACCTTAATACATCCTGTTGGAAAGATGCGTGGTTCCGTCTTCAGGTGAATCCTCCTTCCTCGGCTGTTTCGGCGCTGTCCACTACAACCTCCAGGGGTGCGCCGACTGGGGTGATCAAGTCCCAGCCCGAAACCACGTCTTGGCTATCCATCCCTGCCTCTACACTTTACTGCTTCCACTGTTCTGACCTTTTCCTCCATAACCACATCGATGCTGTCTCTGCCTCTTTACACAAGTTCCCTATCAGTTTACTTCTTTCCCCTCCAACAATACCAAATGCTCTCAATGCTCGCCACATAGACTGTCCAACAAACCCTCTGCTTCCCACTTCCACTGGAAATAACCAAACCCGCCATCCATTGTCTCTACATTCTGCAAGTAGATCTTGGTACTTCAGTCTCTTTCTCTCGTAGGCATCTTCTATTCTTTCTTCCCATGGTACAGTTAGTTCCAGCAGGATTGCCTGTTTATATATGTCGTGTACAAGTTGCGATTTTGTACAGGTTATAACATGTACAAAAATATTGTACATGTTATAACTTGTATAATTCAAAAATACAAGTTATAACATGTACAAAAGTACCTCATACATGTTATAACCTGTACAAAATATTGCTTAAAAATGGTTTTAACTTGTACAAAATTTAAGACCAATCTTAATGAAGTAAAATATACATTTAAATTCACCAATGCATAAAGAACAGAAAGTGTCTTTTTCTGTAGAGGACAATGATCACAAAGTTTAAGAAATATATGTTTCATGACTTATGTTGGCAAAATGTGTTTTCATGTAATTGTATGTTTTATGTAGTGCATCATGGCTTAAATAAGTGTGACACTATTTACTTAGAGCTTTCATTTCCTCAATGACAATCACATTAGATACTAATAACTAAATTCTTCCAAAATGTTTAAGAACGATGCCTAAAAATTTTGGGTAATACTCCTCCCTCTCGTTTTATAGCATGCAGACTAAAACAATGTCTCATATGCTTACTATGTAAAAGCAAGAGAGAGCTGAAATAGTTTTTATTGTACCACGCTTCATTATCAATATCGTTGGATCTACTCTTCAACATGTTTGGCCTTCAGCATTACTTAAATTTATATTTTTTTTTTATATAAACTATAAAATCATTGCATGAGGCGGATGTCATTTTGATGTTTTAAATATATATCCTCTACTTCGAAAGCATGTATTTGTGTCCTTTGGATGTCGTCTGCACCAAGGCTGGTTGTTGTCTTTTAAAAACATACCCCATTTCCATTTCCAAATTTATTTGTAGACACATCTGTCCTGGCTATCCTCTTATGTCTTTTAGCGTCAACTAGAATGAAAATGTTTTACTATTGCCTTCAAAGTGGACACTCACAATTATAATTCATCAAATAAAGATATGTCCATAGATAGTCATAAGAGGATCATAAGACATGTCCTAAAATATATCTTATGACAAGTCTAATGAACGCTTCGTAATACCGACCCCTGTACATAAACTGTATCAAAAAAGGACAAAACACACTAACATGAAAGTATGATAAAAACGTAATGAAAATATTATTGAGGTCAATAACATCTGTTACGATAATAGAAAAATTTATACTGCAATCAGCTAGTTTACTGTACAGATAAAGCTATACGTATAAACGTTAGCTTTATACGTCAATGACCCCAACTGACCTATAAGCCCCGCCTCCTTATTGTATTTCATCAACAACATCACGTCACGACCATGACAACGTTAAGTAACAATGGTCAAACTTTTTTCAATTTAAACTTTTATGTATTCAAATTGGTTATTTATATATCATGTTTATCAAATGTTATTAATTAAGTTCATTTTCCCTTTCTAATTCCTTAATACGCCAATGTCTTACCACCTGGGATACGCTCATAGGGAAATACCCCCAAATTGGTACCTCAAGAGGGAAATTCCAAACACTTTTTTTAACATTTTTCGTTACATCTTTTTTTCATTTTTCAATTTTTTTTTCGATTTCAGTATAAAAACAATATACGTATAGTGTCTTGAAATATGAAATTTATTTGTATTCGGCACGAAACGGGAAAATGCTCGGTAGAACCTCGCATTTTCCCGTTTCTAAGCCTCATACAAATAAATTTCATATTTCAAGACACTATACGTATATTGTCTAAATATCCTTATTTTTTGATTTTGTACAAGTTAAACCCAATTTTAAGCAATATTGTGTACAGGTTATAACATGTACGAGGTACTTTTGTACATGTTATAACTTATATTTTTGCATTATACAAGTTATAACATGTACAATATTTTTGTACAGGTTACAACCTGTACAAAATCGCAACTTGTACACAACATATATATATAGAATCAAGGAATTGATGAATTGTATATATTACTTAAGTACAATTCCTTGATAACATAGATATTCATATACACACTACTCTTATCACTTATAACGTAAAAGGACTTTTCCTTTGCATGCAACATAGCAAATGCTTTCTTTTGGTTTTAGAATTACAATGATATCATACTATCAATATTTTTGGTTTTTTTGGTTAGAAATGGTCCAATTATCCTCCAAATTGAACGGACTCTAATTTGAATAAAGTGTGATAAGCTTCAACTGTCAGGGGCGGATTCTGGATTTTAGAAAAGGGACGACATTTTTAATGATGGCTGAGCGAAGCGAGTCGAAAAAAAAATATTACCTTTTTGGGGGCTAAAAACATAAAATTTGTGTAGAATGCATATTCAAACGGTCCCTTATTTGGGCATATATATTTTATAGTTGCTGTAAAGTGTAAGGGTTGAACATTTTTTATGCTGTTTATATAAAATAATAGTATGGATCCAAAGCTATGTACTGCTTTTTTGAATGTAGGACCTTGACATGGACAATTCGTGTTTGTTGTATGTCAAGTTAGAATAACCTCACAGATTTCTTGTTATAAACCAGATATACGCCGGGCTCTTCAATTAAATTTACAATACGACCGATACGGTTGAAGAAAGACAAACAAGCAATTTTTATCCAAATGCTCGGTTGATATGTTTCGCCAAATTTTTTTTAAGGGAAATGAGGGGTTCCAAATTAACAAAAGGCTTCGACATAATTCTAAAATGACAACGAGTTTATGAATGACGGTTGACAAATGGATTGATACGATGCTTTTTGTCCGCAATTTGCTTTTTGTCCTCTTTTGCTTTTTGTCCGATAATTTTGCTTTTTGTCCGACACTTTTGCTTTTTGTCCGTTTTCGTTTTTGTCCGATAATTTTGCTTTTTGTCCGACACTTTTGCTTTTTGTCCGTTGCTATTTGTCCGTTTTGCTTTTTGTCCGATAATTTTGCTTTTTGACAAATGGATTGATGCGATGCTTTTTGTCCGCAATTTGCTTTTTGTCCGCTTTTGCTTTTTGTCCGATGATTTTGCTTTTTGTCCGACACTTTTGCTTTTTGTCCGTTTTCGTTTTTGTCCGATAATTTTGCTTTTTGTCCGACACTTTTGCTATTTGTCCGTTGCTTTTTGTCCGTTTTGCTTTTTGTCCGACACTTTTGCTTTTTGTCTGTTGCTTTTTGTTCGTTTTGCTTTTTGTCCGCTGATTTTGCTTTATGTCCAATATAAACACTCGAATTTTTTGCAGGTTTTATTTTGAACTTCGAAAAATCATTATTAGGGTATCTTATTTAAAAAGAAATAAGCCTGATTACCTCGCCTACATGACTGAAATAGAACATACGGGGTAAAATTAAAGTTTTTTCTATTATTTTGAAAACCATTAAAAAAAAGAGAAAATCTGACATAAGCAGGATGTTGAGCTCTACCAATTGTGAAAACTGTCAGATGACGCCCGAAATTGGTTTCCATTCTTTAACTATAGTTCGCCCCAAACCAATGTTTTGGAACTTAAACGCAATGCTTATTACCACACACCCCAGATCAAGTTTGAATTTTGAAGGCGCCACTTTTACTGCTCTAGAGTTTGGAAATGAAAAAACCTGCTGAACTTTTTATATCCGTTTTTTAACTGCAGTTTGCCTTAATAAATGGCATGAAGCTTATATGCAATGAGTATACAACAAAAACACAGGTCAAGTATGAATTTTGATGGCCTCACTTTTCCTCTTATGCCCTATATAAATGGGGAAATAACTGACTTTATCGTTTGTGTTTCTTAACTTAATATAAAAAATAAGATGTTTTATGATTGCCAATGAGACAACTCTCCACATAAGACTGAATGAAACAGGAATTAACAACAATAGGTCACCGTACGGCCTTCAACAATGAGCAAAGCCCATACCGCATAGTCAGCTATAGAAGGCTTCGAAATGGCAATGTAAAACAATTCAAACGAGAAAACTAACGGCCAAAAGTAAATTTTATGAAACTTATACACAATAGTTATTACAACAGAAGTTAGATCAAAAACAAATGTGGGTAGTGTCACTTTTGTCGTTATCAAGTTATGTCCCTTTCTTAAGTAATATACGAGCGGGGGCATTATCTGTGTCCCATGGACTCATTTCCCATTTTGATGTAGAATTAGTTGCCCTAAAATGACAAACTATCTTGCCTACTATCTTGAAAATTATAATAGATACAGACAAAATTTATGGTGATCAGCAAGATCAGTTCTACAAATGAGACAACATGATCGAAACCGTTAATCGACTCCTTAATACAGATGATGATTTTGACAATTTTTTTTTTTTTTTTTTTTTTTTGGGGGGGGGGGGGGGGGCTTTTTTACCTTATATCTTGGATTGTAAATAACAAGAAAACCTAGGGTCTATTTATTAATCATTGTAACACAATTCAATTGATAAATATCAATTTTTTTATAAACGTAGACTTTATTTGTTTGATTTTTAATGTTTATAAATTGGCATTTTTAGGGGACATAGTGCATTTTCTGAAAGAATCTACATGAACTTTTGCTATCTTAAATTTTAGAAGGAAAAACCGGACGGTGACTCTATTGTATCTATTGATATTCTCAAGCATTTTCTTTAAGCTATCTTCTCGCATTTTGTTTTCAATTCTATAATTTAGATTATAGCTTCTGATCTCATAATGCTGTTTTTCTTCGTATAATCCATACAAATACCGCGCTGAAGTACTTCAATTTTTCATTTTTCAAAATTAAATACTGAATAACGAAATAGTTCATTATTCACTTTTCAACGTTAAGTGTTGAATAATGAATTAAATGAAATAGTTTAAAGGGGTAGGTCCGGTAAGGACCGATTTTGGCCTCAAATTTCAGGTTCATCT
The DNA here is from genome assembly GCF_036588685.1 of Mytilus trossulus. Taxonomy (NCBI): domain Eukaryota; kingdom Metazoa; phylum Mollusca; class Bivalvia; order Mytilida; family Mytilidae; genus Mytilus; species Mytilus trossulus. The sequence goes on along the minus strand of NC_086379.1, from coordinate 37,790,421 downwards.
GATAAAAGATTTGTACCACTTATCAAACACTTAAGTGTCTATTTTATTTGAATCAATTAGTTTATGTGAAAGATTTGAACTGTTTAGTCATTAAAAACGATCTGATTCAAGCTCAAATATGAAAAATCAACAAAATATGCCGAAAAATGTCACTTCATGTTCGGATGGTTTTTGTCAAAAATGAAAGTGGCCGCATCCGTGTTCATTTTCAACCTTTATATATGTTATGTATTATTATAACATACAACTTCCATTTCAATATTATGGATGAACACGAATGCGGCCACTTTAGTTTTACACGAAACCGTCTAAAGTAAAAAAAATAGCCCATATTTATGTACCAGAAGCACTATACTGTTCAATAAAAACTAAAAGTTTACTGTAACATTTTATTAATTTTGTAAAACTGCTATATTTTGAGACCAAAAAGAGCTCTCATTGCAATACTCCTTTCAGTATTCAAATTGAAAAGTGAATAATGACAAAGAATTATATTTTTTGACACTATCCCGTATTTCATAATTCGTCATTTTCGTATAACCTAACTAATTTTCAAATTATTAATCAATTTTGTAAGAAATAAATCAAAATACTATGTGGAATAATGCCGGATCTTTTTAATTTATTTATTTTGTTTCGGAGGATAAGCTAGTGGGTTTTCCTAACTATTCTTAACAGAAATTCCTTGGTTTAATGTACGTACGACCTGGATACCAAATCACATATAAAAATTAAAATACTAAACATATTTGTCTTTTTTATTTTCACAAGATCTTTGCTTTTCTTAATCCTCTGATTATAGATATAACATGTCGATTGTTCCGCAATGACCATTAGAGGTGTTACGGAGATTTAAATGCCAAAATACGCGTGAAATTAAGAAATAGCCAATTTTGAATAATGAAATGGAAATTTGAATAATGAAATGGACTGCTGCGACTCTTCAGACCCTTATAACATATATACCTTATGACTCATTCGAAAGCTTAACGTATTGCTACCTTATACGTCATTCAAAAGCGTACCAACAGAGAATAGAAACAAAAGGTAAACATGTATACAGTCTATAGCTATACAAAGAGGAATAAAATGGTTAAACCAATATGTTCCGAATTGACCATTAGAGGGGTTACGGAGGACGTAAATGCCAAAATACGCGATTTTTGATTTTATGTAAAATACTTCGCGTAGAAAAAAAGCGTTTGTAAACATTTGTTTACATTAATTTCCAGACCTATGGCCAGTTTAGCTTTGAAAATACGGAGAGTCAAACAGTAAATAGGTTATAAAACATGTAAAAACAATCTTCAAGTTCTTATTTAAACCGTCTTTGAAGGCTAAATTAGTAATCAGCTGTCTAAAAATGAATTTTATTGCACTACAACTTTCATATCCACCGGAGCCAAAATACGAAACCAAACTCCTTACTGTGTATTGCTACCTTATACGTCATTCAAAAGCATTACAACAAAGAAACAAGAGGTACATGTATATAGTCTAAGCTATAGCTATACAAAGAGGAATAAAATGGTTATAAACAGTATGTCCCGCAATGACCATTAGAGGTGCCAAAAATACACGTTGTTGTTATTGTACATGCAGAATTGCTGCATATAATTTATGACTGGAACCTTACTATGAATACTAAAGTAGTGTTTTAGTACTTATATTTGACTACAGTTTATTTGTTATGGTCTTGGTACTAAATAAATTGATGACATCATACAGAAGGATTTTGTTTTTATTGAACTGTTTGGTAAAATTTGATACCGCGCTAAAAATAGGTAAACCAGATGGGTGTTTCATCTACGGCAATATTACTATTCATCGCTAAAATTAAAATAACATAACTAGTACTAAAAAGCAAATAAAATGATTTTATGCTGTATACACATGCAATAATAGCAAGTACGCAATACAATACAATTTAGGAAAAGTCTTCAAACTCCTTGTTTAAAACTGTCATAAGAAAGAATCAGTAATGAAGTACAAGTTTGTTAGATTTGTTGCAATATAGAAATAAATGTGGTTCCTCGCTTCTTGCTAAAATGTGGCTGTTACATGCATTTATTACCCTATACATTTAAAAAATAAAACCAGTTTTCAATTTTTATATATACAGAACTTGTACATCAAATGCATTTAAGCTCACCTTTCCTAAAAGGAAATGTAAGCTTTTGCCATTACTTGGTGTCTGTGGTCGTCTGTCATCAGTCATTGCGTTAACAATTTGTCAAACATCTTCTCCTCTGAAACCACTGAATGGATTTTGATAAATCTTAGCAGGTCTATTTCCTAGGGTATAATGCACAAACTGTATGCTTCAAATTGTAATCGGTAAAAAAAAAATGGCAACCATTACTAAAAATAGAACAGAGGGGTCAAACAACAGTTTTTCACCAAAATATTAAAAATCATTAGTTTGGGCAAACTCTGGCAGGTTGGCAGTGTTCAGCATGATGAGAAAAACTAAAAAAGGAAAAGGGAAACCGAATAAGGAAATAGAAACCGATAATGGAAATGAAAAGGAAAAAGGGACTGAATAGGAAATGGAAACCGAATAAGGAAATAGAAACCGAATAAGGAAATAGAAACCGAATAAGGAAACAGAAATCGAATAAGGAAATGAAAATCGAATAAGGAAATGAAAATTCAATAAGGCAATGAAAATCGAATAAGGAAATAGAAACTGAATAAGGAAAAAGAAATCAAATAAGGAAACAGAAACCGAATAAGGAAAAAGAAACCGAATAAGGAAAAAGAAACCGAATAAGGAAATGGAAACCGAATAAGGAAATAGAAACCAAATAAGGAAATAAATATTGAAAAAGGAAAAAGAAACCGAATAAGGAAATGGAAATCGAATGAGGAAATGTAAATGGAATAAGGAAATGAAAATCCAATAAGGAAAAAGAAACCGAATAAGGAAATAAAAATTGAATTAGGAAAAAGAAATCAAATAAGGAAACAGAAACCGAATAAGGAAAAAGAAACCGAATAAGGAAATGGAAATCGAATAAGGAAATGGAAAAGGAATAAGGAAATAGAAACCGAATAAGGAAACAGAAATCAAATAAGGAAATGAAAATCCAATAAGGAAATGAAAATCCAATAAGGAAATGCAAATCGAATAAGGAAATAGAAACCGAATAAGGAAATAGAAACCGAATAAGGAAACAGAAACCGAATAAGGAAACAGAAATCGAATAAGAAAATGGAAATGGAAATCGAATAAGGAAATGAAAATCCAATAAGGAAATAGAAACCGAATAAGGGAATAGAAACCGAAAAAGGAAATGAATATTGAAAAAGGAAAAAGAAACCGAATAAGGAAATGGAAATCGAAGAAGGTAATGGAAATCGAATAAGGAAATGGAAATCCAATAAGGAAATAGAAACCGAATAAGGAAATAGAAACCGAAAAAGGAAATGAATATTGAAAAAGGAAAAAGAAACCGAATAAGGAAATGGAAATCGAATAAGGAAATGAAAATCCAATAAGGAAATAGAAACCGAATAAGGAAATAGAAACCGAAAAAGGAAATGAATATTGAAAAAGGGAATAGAAACCGAATAAGGAAATAGAAACCAAATAAGGAAACAGAAACCGAATAAGGAAACAGAAATCGATTAGGAAATGGAAATGGAAATAAAATAAGGAAATGAAAATCCAATAAGGAAATAGAAACCGAATAAGGGAATAGAAACCGAAAAAGGAAATGAATATTGAAAAAGGAAAAAGAAACCGAATAAGGAAATGGAAATCGAATAAGGTAATGGAAATCGAATAAGGAAATGAAAATCCAATAAGGAAATAGAAACCGAAAAAGGAAATGAATATTGAAAATAGGAAAAGAAACCGAAAAAGGAAATGGAAATCGAATAAGGAAATGAAAATCAAATAAGGAAATAGAAACCGAATAAGGAAATAGAAACCGAATAAGGAAATAGAAACCGAAAAAGGAAATGAATATTGAAAAAGGAAAAAGAAACCGAATAAGGAAATGGAAATCGAATAAGGAAATGGAAATCGAATAAGGAAATGAAAATCCAATAAGGAAATAGAAACCGAATAAGGAAATAGAAACCGAAAAAGGAAATGAATATTGAAAAAGGAAAAAGAAACCAAATAAGGAAATGAAAATCGAATAAAGGAAATGGAAATCGAATAAGGAAATGAAAACCCAATAAGGAAAAAGAAACCGAATAAGGAAATGAAAATTGAATAAGGAAAAAGAAATCAAATAAGGAAACAGAAACCGAATAAGGAAAAAGAAACCGAATAAGAAAATGGAAACCGAATAAGGAAATAGAAACCAAATAAGGAAATAGAAACCGAATAAGGAAACAGAAATCGAATGAGAAAATCAAAATAGAATTAGGAAATGAAAATCCAATAAAGAAATGAAAATCGAATAAGGAAATAGAAACTGAATAAGGGATTAGAAACTGAAAAAGGAAACGAATATTGAAAAAGGAAAAAGAAACCGAATAAGGGAATGAAAATTGAATAAGGAAATGGAAATCGAATAAGGAAATAGAAACTGTATAAGGAAATGAAAATCGAATAAGGAAACGAAAAAAAAATTGAAAAACTTTTTGAGGAAAAAAAAAATTGAGGAAAAAAATTTTGAGGAAGAAAAATTTTGAGAAAAAAAATTTTGAGAAAAAAAAATTTTAAGGAAAAAAAATTTTGAGGAAAAAAAATTTTGAGGAAAAAAATTTTTTATAGAAAAAAATTTTTTTTGAGGAAAAAAATATTTGAGGAAAAAAAAAATTTGAGGAAAAAAAATTTTGAAGGAAATTTTTTTTTAGTTTGGACTCGTAATATTTTTTGAATATCGAAAAAGGAAAAAGGAAAAAGGAACCAACTTGTGTCTGGTTTTAATTATGTCTGTGCGGGGAAAAACGGGGGATATTTTGAAAATCGAAAAAATCGTGAGCACATTTCAATGAAGGTGAATGATGTATCTAGTAAGATTCATAACCACAAAAGTCTCCCATAAAACCAGATTTTAATGTGTCAGCTGGTATTTACAGGGTCTGTTCACTACGTTATTATAATGTTGACAGAACGTAACAAAATGTTACGTCCTGACAGGGTACTAAATTTTACGTAAATTCGACGTAATTTTATAACGTCGTCTGTACATCTGCATCCACCGTTGGGTTTTTACGTTCCCACAACGTTGGTACGACGTACAACCAATACATGACGTTCAGACGACCATTAACCGACGTTGGGAGTACGTCGTGTGTTTACTGGAGTCATGCTCCAGTGATTCCCTATCTTATTAACCAAATTTTTCCCAGGGCTGCCTCTGAATCCTCCCATATGTTTAAAATGTACTTTAAATAAAAAGGAAATTACAAATTGCATAGTATATAACATGTAATAATTTAATAGTACAACATGTATGTTATGTATTAAAAAGTCTTAGGCCAAAAACACTTGAAATAATTCAGGGTCAATTTAGGCCCCTAGCACATACATTGTATTTACATTTAAAAATACATACTACAACTGTAGTTATGAAAATTAGCTTTTTTTGTGGGCTTATTTCTATTGCATGTAATTTAAGTCTCAAGAGGCAAACATGTATATTTGAACCACTTACTATCCTACAGTAGGAAAGAAAAATAACATGTGAAATACAGCAGTTACAAAAAATATTGTAAAATACGAATATACTGAAATCTCTAATTCTATTTCAGACTTTATGTACAAACAAACCTTATCACATTTTTCTTGCTTCATAAAGTTTGTAAGACAAGGGTCCCGACTATTCATACAACTCATTCTGCAAATGTATCTCTGGTAATCTACTTTTCGCTAGATTTAGAGTTCAAAAATGAATAATACCAATTGATAAAACCCCTTATGTTGTACCAAATTATACCACTGTCCCAGGTTAAGGGGAAGGGTTGTCACCTTCAATCATTAACCCCACAACATTATGTATGTGCCTATCCCAAGTCATGAACCTGTAATTCAGACAGTGGTTGTCTTTTGTTGTGTCACATATTGTTTTTTAGTTCATCATTTTGTACATTAATATGCCTTCAGTTTTCTCATTTGAATTGTTTTTCATTAGTCATTGAAGGGCCTTTTACAGCTCACTATGCGAAAACGGCTTTTGACCTGTAGCTGTTAACTTCTGTGTCATTTGGTCTATTGCGGAGAGTTGCCTCATCAATAATCAATTATCATATCACATCTTCCTTCTATATAGAAACACAAATATTCACACATAAAAACCTTTTAGAAAGAAAGACAGAATGAGACTTATGGATAATAAACAGCTGCCCCGAGAGCGCATGATACGCCCGACGTCTTATGTGGAAGTTATATGCAATAATCATCAATAGTTTCTGAGAAAGTTTTAAGCAATAACCATATATAGTTTTTGAGACACGGCTGGACACCCCCCCCCCCCCCTGTTTTTTTTACAAAAAACTAAATATCACTCAAATAAAATTTTGAGTCAAAACCAAAAAGTATACAGATCTTTAGATTGATATAACAAAGAAGTGTGTAAAGTTTTAAGCAATAATCATAAATTATTCATGAGATACAGCGCGACATGTAAAAAAAACTCCCCTGTTTAACAAATACTCAATAACTGAAAATAAAATTTGAATCATCACCAAAAAGTATACAGATCTTTAGATCAATATAACAAAGAAGTGTGTAAAGTTTTAAGCAATAATCATAAATTGTTATAGAGATACGGCACAACATGTAAAAAAAACCCTCCCCCTTTTTTACAAAATACTCAATCACTCAAAAATGAAATTTTGAATCATCATCAAAAAGTATACAGATCTTGAGATTAATATAACAAAGACATGTGTAAAGTTTGTACCAATAATCATAAAATCGATTTTGAGATATGGCGCGACATGAAATTTGGATAAGTCGTTCTCAAGTTACGGTGCGACATGTTTACGCCAGACCGACATACGGACGGACGGACACCGGACATTTGTATACCATAATACGTCCCGTCAAAATTTTGACGGGCGTATAAAAAATAAGCAGATTTTCAGCTCACAGTTTTCGTATGTTGTCACAAATATGGTTTAAGCACAATAATAACCAGATGCTCCGCAGGACGCAGCTTTATACAACCGCAGAGGTCAATCCCTCTTTGAACAATGAATAAGAATTCAGAGGTCAAAAAATGTCTTGGATGGTCAGTGACCCCCAAATTTTATTTCAATTTTATAAAATAGAGACATTAAGCTATACAGTATGAAAAAATGAGCCACTTTTGTCATTTATTTTGCTCTGAAAATTCAATCAAAGATATTTAATGTCTGTTTTCCCAATATCAAGCCGGTTTGCACTCATTTTCAGAGGTCAAAAAATCTCTTGGATGGCCAGTGACCCCCAAATTTAATTTCAATTTTATAAAATAGAGACATCAAGCTTTACAGTATGAAAAAATGAGCCACTTCTGTCATTTATTTTGGTTTGAAAATTCAATCAAAATGTATTTTTGTCCATTTTTCCTTTAATTCCCTATAACCTATTTTCACTCATTTTCAGAGGTCAAAATATCTCTTAGATAGCCGGTGACCCCCATTTTTTTTTGGCATTTTTTCATTGACAATACTTCAAAGTTAAATTTCACAAAGTATAAGCAAATTCTGTCATTTTTTTTCTATACCCCTGAACTACCTTACATACATAATTCCATCTGCCATTTTTCACATGGCTAAATAATGAGAATATTCTGAAGTCCTGTTTCATATGTATAACTTTATTTGTGGTAATAGCATAGATGTCAGTTTTTCAACGAGGTATTGAGTAGAGGGATGAGCAATAACACAAAACTATATTTTTATTTTATTTTGGACTATATCACGATCAGCTACCCCAGGCATAGATTACCTTAGCTGTATTTGGCAAAACTTTTAGGAATTTTGGTCCTCAATGCTCTTCAACTTCGTACTTTATTTGGCCAATTTGTTTGGATTCGAGCGTCACTGATGAGTCTTTTGTAGACGAAACGCGCGTCTGGCTTATGTACTAAGTTTAGTCCTGGTATCTATGATGAGTTTATTTACTGAGTAGTGAAACCGGTAATAATGATGTGATTATTATCCCTATATCATTATTTGCATGAGGTAATACTGGTACATAGCTGTATAAGTATTTGTGATTATAAATTGTTTTTATGTTTATATCAGCCCAATATGTTCTCTATCGTGGTCAAACGCTTCAACTGTTGAAAGATGATGTCATTTTGGTAGTAATGAGCAACTCCACTGCCAATTTAAACATCTGCAAAGAAAATGAGGATAACAACTAAATTCAAATGTTATCAAAATTCAGATTAACAAAATAAAGCTGATTAATTATTCTACTATTTCACAAAATAGAGGAAATAGTCTGCTTATTTCATGCCATTTTAAAATATATTTCTATTTAATGTACTACTTATGTTTAGATTCGTCTTTAATCCTTGACAGAAGTGTTTCGCAATTTCAGAAAAACTAAAAAAAATCTTTCTTTTAAGAAATGAGCTATTCAACGCAGGGTTTGATATTATTAAAATTCATTTACCTCCAGACACATGCAGCTAATGCTGATCCAACTATAGGTCCTACCCAGTAAACATAATGATGTTCCCATACGTCTTTCGTGAAAACTGACATACAAACAGCAGGCCCAAAACTCCTTGCTGGGTTCATTGATGCTCTGGTTATAAGGTCTCTACCAAGTAAGGAAAACATATTCTAAATAAATGTCATGACATCAACTCTAACTCTGTAGATGATTTTTTCATTAGGTGTTTCATATTGTACCGCCATTTTGAATGAAACAATTGCAGAACACAATTGCGCTAGATCTTTGTCTTAATCTGCACATTTGGAGACAAATGTGCAACTGATTGATAAGATTGTTTATATGTATTCAGTTAACTAAGTGATTAATTGTATTTTCCAAACACTTTTAAACAAATACAAATGATTTGTGTTTGTAGATTTTTTTTTCAATTTAGCCATTTAAGAGAAGGTTACTCTTACAGTAAAAAAAATACAGGAATGATAAGGAAATTTGTTTGACTTGTAACATAAAACAAGCTCCTTACATCATTTTTTATTTTTATTTTCTTAAAGCATATTATAAAACCTATATTCTGGTACTTTTTTCCAAATTCTATTTTATAGATTTCTTTTATGGACAAACATGTGTCAAAGTCTATGCTAAATTGGGCAATTTTGCACGACCTGTTGCCTAATAATTGCAAAGTGACCAATGCTTTGTATTATATTTAAGAAAATTACATAGTAAAACTTCATTAATGAAATTTTACGACAATTCTTTTTGAGGAAATATAAACTGATTATCCACCTTGTATTATTTTTAATTAGTCCATTATTGACTACTTTGACACCTATCATTTTGATGTTTTAAAGATTACATTTTGCCTCGTTGATGACTTGCTTATTTTTGTCCTTTGATTGTAACATCACCTTTTTTTGTAATGTTTTCATATTGGTATATCAATTTGATGCTTAAACATTACAGCGGTCACTTCTTTTAATGCAAAAATAAGGCCTTGCATTTTGACTCAATTAAAAACTTCCAAATGAGTTATAATTTGGATATTAAATGGTTCTGTTTTAAAAGTCTTTTTGTAAGCTAAAGAGATATTTATCAACGCACTTTATCACGTTGCAATCATTGTAGACATCATAATAGAATTTATGACCATATGTAGAAATAAGAAGATATGATATTAGTGCAACGGGAAACGAGAAACGCGTATGAACTGCATTAACAGACGACCACTACTGTGCATCAGATTCATAACTAAGTACCGTTGCAAGCATTTGCAGCGGAATTTAACGTTTTAATAGTACCAAGCCTTCTCCTTTTTCTGAAACAATAATATAACATATATATATTAATTTTAACATTAACTATGCTTAGTAGATACAGTATGATATTCTCAATATGCTTTACCATAGAAATTAATAGAGCGTAAAAAGTTGAAAACTAAGAAATCAAATAATTTTAATAGACAGTCAATCATGATTGAGAGAAGCATATTACTTACAAGATTAATTTTTCTTTATTTCTGAGGTCGTTATTAATGTGTCTTCTGTGGAAAAACGTGTTTAAGGGATACAAACCATTCCTCAGTCAGAAATCTGATGTTCATTAGTAGTCGATTATTTATGTGGTTCATAAGTGTTTCTCGTTTCTCGTTTTTTTAGATAAAAAAAGACCGTTGTTTTTCCCTTTTGAATAGTTTTACACTAGCTCAACAGTACCTTGACCTATAATGGTTTACTATCTAAATTGTGACCTTGATAGAGTGTTGTCTCATCGGCACTCATACCACATCTTCCTATATCCACATATTTGTTCTTTAAGATATGTCTCCTAATTACAAAGGATATTTCGATTGCGTTTTTTCATACAAGATAATACATTTACTCTTTTATTCAGTCTACAATATGTTTCGATGACCGATATATAATTTTATAAGTCTTGGTTTGACTGACGAAAATAAAATTGCCGTCAAAATGTAATTGAATAATCCACACAATAATTATACTAAAGCCTATGAATTGACTTAATTTCTGGAGAGAGAAAATATACTATTGACAAGAAAATTTTCATCAAATCGTTTAAGCGTAATGAAAATCATATTAGATATAGTGTGTGTATCATGGGTAGTATGTGAAACCAATCCGATTTAGCTGTAAGTCCTCATTTTCATTTCAACAGTTTAATCATAATTATTTAAATACTAGTAGACTGAGTATTTATTTTCCAAATCAATTTTCAAATGTTTTATAGAAGTTTAATTAATAGACTGGTATTTATTGTAAAATTGGTGGGTATAACAGTTCAACTTACGCGGCAAGTATATTGGCTTGGGCAATAAATCCAATTGCCAATGATGGCAATAACCAATTGGTTTTCTTTTTTTCCAGTGTACACATTAGATAAGTAAGTACAAGGAATAATGTTATCAATCCTTCACATAAAAGTGCCCATCCAGGTTTAACATTCTCCCGTAACACGGTGATTCCCTTTTCAAAGTAATATTCATTGTCAATATATTCATGTGATGGTTGCACAGCCTACAACACAACAAACAATCAATAAGAAAAAACATAATGCTTTTATCATACGTAGTAAAATCAACAATTATCTTTGAACGCTATTTTGTCTCGTATCGAAAAAGTAACAAAAATGCAAGTTCTTAGTAAGTTATCATTTGATCAAATCAGTTGAAGAAGAATTGCCAGTTTTAGTCCAACATACATTTGTAACTCTCAATTACATTGAAATTATTTGTCAATACATACTCAGACATGTTTATTGACTTTCTTTAGTTTACTTGTAAAAGTGTACGATTCGTATAATTTAAAGGAAACTGCTAGAGAAGGATAAACTTTATTTAGTATGCAGTTGACGTTATAGTTAATATTTGTCTTTTGCCCAGTGATTGTATAGCCCATCATATCGTCACTATTCATAGGGTGTTGGTGAATCATGGTTCTTTGGAATAAAATAGTTTGCATAGTTATATTATACGTTTAAATTATGATATAAAAATGTTTAGATGTGATACATATTTAATATGGCAGCTATTGGTCGTATATGGAAGTGGTAACTTTATCATAAATCAACTGTACATGACGATTTTTTTTTGATTTTTTTTTCATAGTTATTCGGTAAAAAAAGAGGATTTCGAATAGTAAATCGAAAACAATTGCCGTGATTTTCTTACATTAAATGAAAAATCAGTAGATAAATGAAATAAAATATTGACAGTCCAATGGAAACGTATTTATTTCAGTCTTTTGACTATTTTAGGGAGATGTGGTGTGAGTGCCAATGAGACAACTCTCCATCCAAATAACAATTTCCAAAACCACGAATAAAGGTTATGTACTCAAGCTCGGTACGCAACAAAGCAAAATAATTTCTGTGCATGATAAATTTCAAATTTAACGACTAAGTAAAGTGACATCAAATAAAATCAACGGTACCAATTTTGTTGCACCAGATGCGCATTTCGACAATACATGTCTCTTCAGTGATGCTCGTGGCCAAAATATTTGAAATCCAAAGCTTATATAAAAGATGAAGAGCTATAATCCAAAAGGTCCAAAAAGTATAGCCAAATTCGTGAAAGGAATCAGAGCTTTGCAAGAGGGAGATACATTCCTTAATTTATAATAATTTTTAATATTTTTAAATATAGTTTGATTTATAATCAACATAATGGTGGACAACATATATTGAGCTTTGTACTTTTGAACTTTATTTGAATATTCTTTTATTGCGACGAAAAAGTCAAATGTCGCGAACAGACATTTCTTTCTTTTTACAAAATGTCAGTAAATATAGGCAGTAGTCTTCCGCTGTTCGAAAGTCATAAATCGGTTGTAAGAAAACAAATCCGGGTAACAAACTATACCGAGGGTCACTCGTCAACTATATGAAGGAAACAACGGAACCTCAGTGATACTAAAGTTCAACAAAAAACAAACCGACAATGGAACGCACACAGAAACGAACTATAAGATAACACATGCCATTTCCTTGACTTTCCTTGTACAGAACATAGACAAAAATTGTGGGTTGATAGTTATCGAAGGTACCAGGATTATAATTTAGTACGCCAGACGCGCGTTTCGTAAACATAAGACTCATCAGTGACGCTCATATCAAAATATTTATTAAGCCAAAAAAGGCATTAATGAGGATCCAAAATTTCAAAAAAGATGTGCCAAATACGGTTAAGGTAATCTATGCCTGGGATAAGAAAATCCTTAATTTTTCGAAAAATTCAAAGTTTTGTTAACAGGAAAATTGTAAAAATGACAACATTATTGATATTCATGTCAACACCGAAGTGGGCTTGTGGACTCGGGGACGAAACGTCCACCAGCAACAGAACCTGGTTTTGTTGCTAGTCAAACCTCGCGCTTTTATATCAATTTTTAACACTATTAAAAGGACAACATTACATGACAGGACTACAGTACAAATAATTGAAAGATTATTCAGGACAGAGAAATGCACAAATAAACAATATAAAAATACATTACGCATGCCTAAAAAAACAGGTGCCAGGCTTATAATTTGATACTCCAAACGCGCGTTTTATCTACATAAGACTTATCAGTGACGCTCAAATTACTCACTATGGCTTTTAAGTAATAAAATAAATCATCTTACCATGCAAAATGTGTATATGTATGTATCATACGTACTGTAACGTAAAAATGATGTCATTATTAAACACGTAATTCCATTACAGATTTAATCTTGGATTTCTATCCGGTATTTTTTTTCAAAGTTAGGGAAAACATGAACGTAAGTATCTTTTAAAAAAAAAATGAGTTTAAATGTGTAGTATGTCACATAAAAGAGTGACCTAGTAGAAAGTTGATGAACCAGGGGTAGATCAAAGAACGTCTTGTCCTTTTTTCTTAAACAAATCATCAGAAGGTACCAAGACCTTATTGATGAATATTCTGTATCAACTTAACAAATAATGAGCGATGGTCTTAAAGTATAGATTCCTGGTACTGACGGTTTTTATCATCTAAATGACGTGTTATTCTTTTGTTTGTCTTCATGAATTTTACTTTTACTTTTTAGTCTGTTTTTGGATGATAGGCGTGGCTCTGTACTTATACATCCCGTCATAGCGTTATTGTGCTATGATAATTTTTGTATACTTTTCTTTCATTTTTGCTAATGTGCTGTGTCTTACGCTTTATTATGTTTCTTTAATTCCTACAATGTGGTTCTATACTTGTATAACCCTGCATTGTGTCATTGTGTTATTGTAAATTTTACTTTTTGTGTTTCTTTGTTACATCTTTGTTTGTTTACGTACTGATTAAGATAATAACAAAATGTTGACTGATGTACCCCTATTTGTGACAATTTTATCTATTATGCCTGTTTGTTTTGTTTACACATCTTTATTAATATAATGGAGTTAGATGCGATTGTCATCCAATTAAGAGGTTAAGATAGCTATACAACCAGTTTAAAAACGTTATGGAATAACCGTTTCACAGATGAAATCGGATATGTTCTTCATGTCGTAACTACAATACCATTTCCCTTTTTACGAGTTTGACCTACCGAATTTAAATATTTACCGGATTTGGAATAACATAAGCAACACGACGGGTGCCACATGTGGAGCAAGATTTGCTTACCCGTCCTGAACACCTGAGATCACCCCAAGTTTTAGGTGGGTTTCGTGTTGTTTAGTCATTAGTTTTCTATGTGTTTTCTGTACTATTATTTGTCTGTTTGTCTTTTAATTTTCAGCCATGGCGTTGTCAGTTTATTTTTCAACCTATCGAGTGTGACTCTCCCTCTGGTATCTGTCTTCCCTTTTCATATTCACCATTGTCTAAGCTTGTAACTAGTCAGGAAAATGACTGTTGTTATCAATTCGTTTGATGAGTTTAAACTTTTGATTTTAATATTTGATTAGAAATCTCCGTTGTGAATTTTCTTCGGAGTATTCTTTTTATTTTACTTTTTACTAACTGCATACATGAAACGCATTGGTATAGTAATTTGATAGAGTATGACATTGAAAATTGATGTATTAAAATTGTTGTTGTTTTGTTATTTTAGATATACAGTTAATTATCCATAAACTTGCCCTTGTGACTGCCGCACCAAGTAAACCACCTACCATTTGGACGACGGGATATAATATTGTTGCTTTTAGAGACAAACGTCCACATAGACTGACCCCTATTGTAACAGCCGGATTAAAATGACCGCCACTGAAATGACACATTAAAAATATTTACATGAAAAATTTAATTGGATCATACATGTATTTACATTCAAATATTTCAACTGAAATGGTCCAGATACAGTCAACATCAAAACTTTTTTTACTCATGTTACTATTCTTAAACAGAAAGTTCATTTTTAAATATTATATAAAGCATTTAGAAATGAAAAAAATATCACTCCATTTAATATAAACATTTTTGGGTTTCATTCCATCTGATACTTGTTTAAACATTTAGTATTCCTTTTTTAGTAATTTTAAAATAAATTTACAGTATATATAATACATATAATGCTTTTGTTTAAGATCAGTGAGTCCTTGAAAGAAAAGAGGTCTGTTGCGCTCGTTCATAAAAAAGGATATACAGCTGCAGTATATGTATTTAAAAAATGGTAACATGATCGTAACATACAAGATAGACAAAATATATCAGAGGAACAGCCTAACTCATAAATTGAAATTAAACTGACAACGCCATGGCTAAAAATGAAGACAAACAGACAAACAATAGTACACATGACACAACAAATAAAACTAAAGAATAAGCAACCAGAACCCAACCAAAAAATAGGGACATTCTAACAGACCTTTTGACGAGACTATATGTATCATGCAAACTGGAAAAAAAGTTTATTTAATTATGTTTTTCTCTGTACTGATTGTTGTTCCATTTGTTTTGTACTGTATGCCTGTCACGTAATTTTGTTTTTTTAGCAATATTTTTAACCATGCCATATAAGCGATAGATTTGGCTAGCCATTACACAAGGTTCAAATAAACTCATCATAGATACCAGGACTAAATGTAGTATATGCGCCAGACGCGCTTTTCATCTTCAAAAGACTCATCAGTGAATCCAAAAAAAAAATTTAAAAAAAAGCCAAACAAAGTACGAAGTTGATGAGCATTGAGGACCAAAACTCCGAATAGTTTTGCCAAATACAGCTAAGGTTATCTATGCCTGAATACACTATATTTATCTAAAATGTTCCTTACCGAATAAGGAATAGGGCAGTTGTTATCAAAGTCTGTTTCTATGCATATTCGCGGCGTTTGCTTTTGATGAGTTAAATGTTTCTTGTTGTTCCGATATGTTCCTCTTATACATGTGGTTAATTTGTTTTCCTCGGTTAAAATTTATCACCCGTATTAAATGTTTGGTTAATCGAATACTGACTATTGAACAGTTGTATACTACTGTTAACTTTTTTAAAAGATACACTGGTAACATTTGAAAATCGGAACGCTGCACGAATTTCTGCAATGGGCTATAGGCTGATAAAATAACTAAAACACCAATTAAACGTATAGGTAATTCAGACTCAACAAAAGCAAAGGTTGTTTGCTGTTTAATAAAAAATCAACAAATAGTTGAAGACCCAAACAGTTAAGACATTTAAATCGAAAATAATTACTTTTAATCTCACAAAAACAATATCATACACAAAACATTCTTTTTACAACCTTCATTTAAAGAATTGAATTATTAATTCTTACATTTGTTTTTACCTGATTTTGCCAAAACATGCTATCAGCGCGATAAGCGCCATTCCAGGAGATGTCGAATCATAATAAGGAACTGTAGCTATAAAAACGTATATTGTTGTACCAAGAAATTCTACAAACAATGCTTGGTATAAATTCCATTCAACAATGTGGTTACTTATTACGTGTTCATTCTCCTTTCTTGTTCTTGGTCTTGAGCTATCATTGCTTATATCAACTCGGACTTCATTTCCAGTATGTCGTTGGTCAGCATTGTCAAACTCCGGATTTGAAATTTGTATTCTATTTGACATTTTGAAAATTAGTTAGAATCAACATGAGTAAAAATGTTCTTTAGAAAAGAAGATTGTCAGAAACAACTTAATATATATCAAAGTTCACAAAAATACGAATTTTGTTTAATAACAATAACAATAGACAGTCATACTGAAAGAAATTAATACATGATTTATTTCAATGCGCATAAAGTGCCTAATCGGAATATTTAAAAGGTAAACAAAACAGGTGTTGTGAATCACTAGGTCTTTTATTTTCGTATAAATATCCGTTGACTTTTGTATTTTATTATTTGAACCTGACACAGAACGAAGACAACAGTAACATATATTGAGGATTACAATCGTTACTCATGATAAAAAAGAACGAAAATCCTTGAGTCAGTGTTTTTGTCTATGAGTACCTAATGCGAGAAAGAGTAGAATTTTTATCCAATATTGATCAAACTTGTTGAGCTAGGGATATCTCACACAAATATATAGTAGTAAATATGTTTGTTGTTTCATATACATATATCAGTCGCATTGTCACTCAAATTGTAATAAATCAGTAGATGACATTCATCTGCTTAACACAATATAAAGTTAAAGGACTATTAGTTTATCTTATTAGTATAAGTTAAATCACAAAAATACTGAACTAAGAGGAACGTCAATTCGGAAAGTCCATAATCACATGGCAAAATCAAATAACAAAACGCATTAAAAACGAATGGACAAGAACTGTCATATTCCTGACTTGGTACAGGCATTTTCAAACCCAGTAAATAGTCTATTCAGTAGGTCACATTCGTGAAAAGAAACACATGTGATATCATCTGAGAAACGGATATTCCATAAAGGTCAACCAAGTCTTCCGTATAATTTACGAAAGGATGACTTACACCTTACTATTTCGAACATTTTGTTTGATAGCTTCCATGTTAGCAGCAACCCGCTATCAAGGAAATCATGATAGAAAATATAAGCCCGGGAAAATAGTATCCATTTGGAGATATATACTGCGTATACTGGCACTGCATAAATGCTGCTATACAAACATTGAAAGTTCACAATAGGGAAGCTGAAATCATCTCTATGTTGTAACAATTTTTAACCGACCTCCATTGTCAATTTCTAGATGTCAATCTAGATATGTTCAACATAGTCACTGCATTTTGCATGAAGAAGTGAAATTATTTCATCCTAATAGCGGGTGTAAGTTTAAAGGATTGTTCTACTATCAGCCTTATGACTTTTAGCAAACAGTAAATGCAAATTCATAATTCGAAAACAAACTGTCTGCCCTGAGAGAAATCGATAAAAGACCTAAGCAAAAAAAAACATTACACAAAAACTCAACATTAGAAAATTAACACTGAACAACACAAACCCAAGCAAACAAAAATAAAAGATGGTCTCAGATACTTGTGAATGGTAAGCTGATCCTTCTTTGCGTGCATAGTGGCACCAGTGTTGCTTATCTTGTATGTACAAAAACCGTGATTAATTCTAAACAGAATGTCCCTTAGCAAATGCAAATTCAAAAGCTGAAACCTGTTAGAATAATGGATATTCCTGATTTTTTGCCGGTTTTTCCTTATATAGAAATGGTGGAATAAACCTGTTATCATAGCTAGCTAAACCTCTAACTTGTATGACAGCTGCATTAAATTCAATACTATTGATTATTGTTATTTGTCAACAGCAACACTCTATTAAAGAAATCATGATAAGAATCGAAAGCTCTGGAATATCTAATTAACTAGGAGATGTATAGTCGATAAGCCTGCTCTGCTGTAACGTTACTGAATAGAAATGGAAAGGTTACAATTTCGGAAGCTAAATCAGCATTCTTTGTCATAAAATTTTATAATCAATCGAAAGGCAACGTCAATTTCAATACATTGTTTAAATGTTATTAAAAATATTGGACAACTGTGTCTTTAACAGCTATGAGTAGCCATGAAAGTAGTCTGCATTTACATGTTAACTTATTCATCATTGTTTATGTATATTACATGTAGTTCTTCTTCATAAAAGTCTACTAATTCACTCTTAAATAAATCTAGGATTTTTGTTTCTTCTGCTTCCAGATGAGCACCTTCTTTTCAATGTAACAAAGACCGGCAATATGTATCGTCTTGTTCTTGTCCAGACGCACGGTAGGTATAGTGTCCGGCTAGGGTCGTTGTTTTTCGAGTGATTTGGTCCATTTGTTTTAGAGCGTAGTTCGGGCTTTTTCGAGTGAAAAAAACATGCGACAAGTTCAATTAACGGGTATTTCGTAATTATAACAGTTTTTAACATTACTACGCATCTAATATTGAATATTTTATATGTTTTGATCAACAAAAAAGCACAATTTCCGTGTATTTAATAAAAAAAATATTATTGTTATTGTCTGGTTTTTTTCGAGAGCAACTGTGAAATCGCCCGGGTTTTTAGACAAATGGTCCGGGTTTTTTACAAATCATCCCTTCGTGAATTTTACGGACGCCATCACGAGTTGGTTGACCGTTATGGAATAACCATTTCACAAATGAGATCGGATATGTTACTTACGTCGTAACTACAATCCCCTTCCCTTTCATGAATTTGACCTACCGAATTAGACTATTTACCGGATTTGTAATCACATAAGCAACACGACGGATGCTGCATGTGGAGCAGGATCTGCTTACCCTTCCGGAGCACCTGAGATCACCCCTAGTTTTTGGTGGGGTTCGTGTTGTTTATTCTTATTCTTTTTTAGCCATGGCGTTGTCAGTTTGTTTTAGATTTATGAGTTTGACTGTCCCTCTGGTATCTTACGTCCCTCTTTTACAAGACATTTGAAGGTATTTTAGACTTTAAAAATGACCTTTTTGCGAGTTTATAACTGTAATTAGATGAAGCAAAATCTCATATATTCCCAATAAGGCATCAAAAATATATCAAAAAGAATCTTTTTTCAATTTAATGCAAAAATTCTGTTTGGAGACGGTTATACAACTTGATCCTTAACAAAACGGTGTCTAGAACATAATGCAGGGAACTGATATTCATTTTAACTTCATTTGATGCTACTTTTGATTTTACAGTTAATAATATTTTTTGTGTTGAACTCCGGAGATAAATATAAGAATAATATTAATAAAAAAGAATAAAAAAACACACACACTCAATCCACCCTATTTTTATTGCCATTGAAAACAAAAATTGAAAACAATTTCAAGATAAAATCAACAATGAAATGAATAGTAGTTCTTTAGCATAAATATGATCCTTTAGCAATGATATACAAATACAAAATGTGTATAGACCCCGTTTACACTGGCAACGAAATTGAATCGATCTTTATTTGAATCGATTTTGAAAGACCAGTTCGCGTTTATATTCACAAGCAAGATCGATCGAGATCGATCTTATTTAATCCAGTGCCTTTACACTACAACATAAGATCGATCTTTTTGTCATTATAAACGGGGTCTATAGGCCAATAACATCTAGGTTGTCCAGTGCTTCGAACGACACCTGGAACAACATTGTAATGTCTTGTTTAATAATTATATTTTCCACTTTTAAGACACTTTTCTTTTATTGAAAGGAAGTTATCATTTACCAATTATTTTATTTGCATAATCAGACTCCTTCTCACAGTTGTAGCATTTAGTCATTTTCGGTTTCCATTTCTTAAACAATAAAAATAAACATAAACATAAACAACACAAAATACAAGACAAACAGATAAGGAAATGTCAGTACACTCTTTTAAGAACAAACATACATCGCATCTTATACAATATATGTATGAACGTCTCAATTCGAATTGTCTTTGTTTCGGACCATATGAGTATTAAGACCATACGCCTATGGTCACGACCATATGCGTATATTCATATAGTCAAACTGTACGCGTATGGTCGGACCATATGATAGATATAGGAAGATGTTTTATGAGTGCCAATGTGACAACTCTGCATCCAAATATCAATTTATAAAAGTTAACCATTATAGGTCAAGGTACGACCTTTAACATGTGGCTTTAGCTCACACTGAACAACAAGTGATTAAGGGCCATAAAATAACTAGTGCAAAACCATTCAAACGGGAAAACTAACAATTTAGGGGTGGGGTAGAAAAAAAGGAAAATTTTAAACGAAAGATAGATTTATGTTACTTTGCGCAAAAAGTAATAAAGTGGCGGAGAATATATTGATTTGCCAAAAAAAATAGCCCAAGTGGAAACCCCATTTGGGACAATATAGGTATACATTAGAAACTATTCAATAATACAATAAACTTATGTTTAACAATGACGGTTACATGAAATGTATTAATTTTATAGTTCAAAGTCTTACCAAAACAGCACAAGTTACAAGTTGAAACCTTCTGTCTTTCAATTAATTGTCTAAATCAGGAGCCTGTTATTCAGTGGTGGTCGTTTGTTTATGTGTTACATATTTGTTTTTCGTTCATTTCCTTTCACAAGTAAGGCCGTTAGTTTTCTCGTTTGAATTGTTTTACATTGTCTTATCGGGGCCCTTTATATCTGACTATGCGGTATGGGATTTGCTCATAGTTGAAGGCTGTACGGTGACATATAATTGTTAATGATTGTGTCATTTTGGTCTTTTCCGGATAGTTGTCTCATTAGCAATCATACCACATCTTCTTTTTTATAGTATCTGTTCTCTGTCCGTCTCTAGTATCAAATATCAGACTATTTATCATGTTGTCAGTAGTAAAAAAGTTGAACTCTTGTTTAACAGTTCATAAAGACATTTTGAGAAGTTATCTTCCAAGTCGACATTTTGCTGTTCAATAATAGTAATCCCATGAGCTCCAAATGCTTATATGGTCCGGAACACTCACATTAGTCTGTTGACATCACGTACAATAATGTACATGCAATTTTTAAGATGTGAGAAAATTAATTTATACAAATGACCACTACTTGTTAAAATGATAAAATTTAATGCAAGTGTTGATACACCATGTGCCTTGAAAGAACTTACTGATTTTATTTTATAGTTTTTAAACGTAAACGCATAACAATTCTAGTTTTAAATAAAGGCAACAGTAGTATACCGCTCTTCAAAACTAATAAATCCAGGGATAAAAAACTATACCGGTGTAACAAACTAAAACCAAGGGAAACGCATTAAATATAAGAGGAGAACAACAACACAACACTGAAATGTAACACACACAGAAACGGACCACGCATCAGACAAAATCCCACGAGAATATCAAATATAACATCAAATCCAAATACAAGAATTTGGAATAGACAAGTACCGTGACACGTCTTTTCGCAATGAAAATTTACACTCAAAAATAAGAGAAAACAAAACGACGCAACGTTTAAATGTAACACACACAGAAACGAACAATAAAATAACAATGGCCATATTCCTGACTTGGTTCAGGATATTTTTAAAGAAAAAATGGTGGATTGAACCTGGTTTTGTGGCATGCCAAACCTCGCACTTTAATGGCAATGTTAAATATAACATTGAAAGGACAACATAATAGTACAGGACTACAACACAAATAAATAGGAGAATGTATTAATAAAGAAACACATGATTAATAGATAACAAAAAACATCAGGTTTAAAATTTAATACGCCAAAAACGCGCCTCGTCCACACAAGTCTCAATAGTGACGCCCAGATTAGATTTAGATAACTTTAACAAATGTGTATAATCACTCGAGAAAAAAAAGGACACACTCAAAAAAGCCCGGACTGCTCTCGAAAAAAAGGACATAAAAACTGAATTTAGTCTCAAAATGTCGTTTAAATGCAATAACAATAGTTTGTGTAAAGTGTCTGAATATCTAAGGATATATAGATTCCATGCATTTTCGTCGGCATTTACCGTGGTACGTGTAAGAAAATGTCTTTATTATATATTTAAGTATGAAAGCATTTTGATGCTAAATATAACTGTTTAAATGAAAAACAATGTCAGAATGATACTTTCTTTAAACCTCAAATACTAACGTATCATGTATAATCTTGTATATCAAACTTCATAGTTATTTTGTTTTCTATATCTATGGTTCCCAGATTTGACGTCTATGTTACATATTGAAGAGACATAACATTGGAATGTCAACAGTATAAAAAGACATAATCAACGATGGAATTGAAATTTAAGAAACCCAAAATGAAGTGATGTCAGGGAATTGCAGAATTTTAAACTGTTAGAAGTAAGGGGCATATAAATGTGCTCTATATTTTGTATTTTGATCAAAATAGTTGTGCATATGAACTTTCCATTCTAGGACAAATTAATTATTTAAATTAAGTTAACAAAGAATACATAGTTTTTTTTTACACTAGAATGATACTTCTACCTTATCTTATTATTCACTAAGCATGGAAGCTTCTTTCAAAAGAGGAGTCAACTGAAAACATTCAAGTCTTTTTAAAAGTAATTTTCCCCCAAAAAAAGTTTGTATTCAATTATCAACTGTGATAGGAAGTCTCCTTCATCCAGTCCTTGATTCAAGATAAGATACATTCTTTTTATATAAAAGTAAAATTAACAAAATCAAAATGTGGTTTTTCAATTGAAAGTACTTCATTTAAGAATTGAATGCTTCTTTTTGTAAGTTTATTGGGGTGTAAAAGCGTTGACCGAAGTACATTTTGTATGAAGCGCGGAAGCGCTTCATACTAAAAATGTGCGCACGGTCACGCTTTTACAAACCTATAAAGTTACAAAAAGAAGCATTCAATACTTATAATTACATTTTTTAGCTATGACCATGAAAACATGAATTTTATAGTTTTTGTATTTAATTCATCTGTGCACTTTATTGTTTGGCCACGTGTTATCATGAATGAAAAGTTTTATTGAGTGATGCAATAGCTTACGGAATAACACGTGATGTGCAGTTAGCCAATCAAAATAAAGTATTAAAATGAAACATACATCTAATGTAATTATTACAAATTAAAATGGCTTATTTTTGTCAGAATTTAATTCTATCTTATTTCAAATCAATCTATGTTTGCTCTAAAACGATATGTGTGTGCCTAAATGAGATCATAATTAGTTTGATGACTAAGTGAATTAAAGAGATGAAATGCCACTTTGACTGGTAAAATTATTCAAAGACTTTGTATAAGTTTTCAAACCAAATAAAATCTCTTATTTTTTATTTTTTTTTATTTTTTTTTTATTAGTTTCAAATGCTATGAGACATGTTTCCATTACATTTTTAGAAATTAGTCGTTGGGGTATGAACATGGCTCATGATTATTTAAGAGGCTTTAAAACTTACATATTTTTTGCGGATTTTTTGGTCTATTCTCTAAAAAAATCTTGGATTTTATCTATTAAATACATAAATCCATCTGCCATTTTTCACATGGTTAAAATTATGAGAATATTCTGAAGTCCTGTTTCATATGTATAACTTTATTTGTATTAATAACATAGATGTCAGTTTTCCAACGAAAGGTATTGATTAGAACCCTTGCCAAAATCGCAAAACTACCTTTATTGTGGAATTATATCACGATCAGTTACTGAGTAGTAAAACTGGTAATAATAATGTGATTATTAGCCCGATATCAGTATTTGCATGATGTAATTTGTGTACAGTGTTGTATACATGTTTGGAAACCTTAATGGTTAATATCAGCCCAATTTGTTCTCTATCTTGGTCACATGCTTCAACTGTAGAAAGATACTGTTATTTTGGTAGTAATGAGCAACTCCACTGCCAATGAAAACATCTGCAAAGAAAGTGAGGATATCAACTAAGTTTAAATGTTATTAAAATTCAGATTTACAAAATAAATTCCTTTACCATTTCACAAATAGAGAGGCAATAATCTATTGATTACATGCCTTTTTAAATACATTTCTATTCAATGTGCTACCCATGTTTAGATTCGGCTTCAAACCTTGACAGAAGGATTTTACCATTTCAGATTAAAAAAAGAAAGAAATTCTTTCACTTAAGAAATGAGTTCTTCAAATCAAAGTTGAGCTGAGATGAAGATCAAATCAAAATGTGTTTACCTCCAGACAAATGCAGCTAATGCTGATCCAACTATAGGTCCTACCCAGTAAACATAATGATGTTTCCATACGTTCTTCGTGAAAACTGATATACAAACAGCAGGCCCAAAACTCCTTGATGGGTTCATTGACCCTCCAGTTATATAGGATCTGTAAAGTAAATGAAGGTTACTAAATAACCTCATGACAATTCTAAACCTCACAGAATGTTCTTATAACTATTTGAACATTACTACATTTTTGGATAATTTTTATGAAAAATCTCATGAAAACAACTGGCTATAACAAAAACAAAATAAACACACACACGTTTAATTAAATGTGTAATATCGGATGGGGATTTAGAGCTTGACATGTTGTATATAAACCATATTCATATTTTCTAAGACTGTCCTTCCATGTTGAGAGGTGCGAATGATAGTCTTTAAACATTATAACTTCTTTCTTGCAAAGTCCACATATGAAGAATCATCATTCATGACTACATGTAGTGTAAAACCATTTAAACGTGAAAACGTGAAAACCATGGGTCTAATATATAAATACAAAACACGAGAAACAAAAATCACATCAACATACGGCAACTACTTAACATCAAGTACCTGACTTAGGACAGGTGCAAACAAATGCAGAGCGTTTAAAGATTTTAAATGTTTCCAACTATCAACCTTTTATGGAACAATAGTGTAACATCTGAAAATAGATAGAAACTCTATAAAATATCAGTTGAATGGGTTAACTCAATCAAAAAACATATAAACACAAGTGAACATACACAATTATTAAAAGGTAAACCAGTTGGTATTAGCTCTGAAATTTGTCTGTTTTCTAATGCAGCAATTTGGTGAACAATGGGGATATTTTACAGATAAGGCCAATAAAGACACTTTTTAAAGCTTCATAATGTATGGACTTCCATAACAAGAAATGAAATTAAAATTAAAAGAGGGACGAAAGATACCAAAGGGACAGTCAAACTCATAAATCTAAAACAAACTGACAACGCCATAGTTTAAAATGAAAAAGACAAACAGAAAAACAGAAAAACAATAGTACACATGACACAATACAGAAAACTAAAGAATAAACAACACGAACCCCACCAAAAACTAGGGGTTATCTCAGGTGCTCCGGGAGGGTAAGTAGATCCTGTCCACATGCGGCACCCGTCGTGTTGTTTATGTGATTACAAATCCGGTAAATAGTCTAATTCGGTAGGTCAAATTCATGAAAGGGGAGGGGATTGTAGTTACGACGTAAGGAACATATCCGATATCATTTGTGAAACGGTTATTCCATAACGGTCAACCAATTCGTGATGGCGTCCGTAAATTTTACGAAGGGATGATTTCAACTTCACCATTTGGAATTCTTGGTTTAATAGCTTCCCTGTGAGCAGTAACCCTCTATCAAGAAAATCATGATAGGAGATGCAAGCACGGGAATATCGTATCAATTGGGAGATATATACCCCGTATGCAGGTGCTGCTGGAATGTTGCTACTTAGAAATGGAAAGTTCACAATTGGAAAGCTGAAATCATCTCTTGTGTCGTAAAGTTTTGTCTTCAACCGACCCTCATTGTCAATTTCTAGATTTGAGTCAAGATATGAAGCCGACTTAACTGTATCTGTAGTATCCTTTATCTCCAATTCGATGGGATAGATGTGATCCACATAGTCACCAAATTTTGAATTGTTTAGTGAAAGAAAGTCATCTATATAGCGGAAAGTAGAGTTAAAGGATATTGCTAACTTCTTATCTTTCTTCCTAAGAAGTTCCTGCATGAAGTCAGCCTCATAATAATAAAGAAACAAGTCAGCAAGTAGAGGGGCACAGTTTGTTCCTATTGGGATGCCGACAGTCTGTTGAAAAACACATCCTTCGAACGTAACAAATATGTTGTCAATCAAGAAATCAAGCATGTTGATAATATCGGTTTCAGAGAATGTTTTGTTTGAGTCAGAGTGATTCTTTACAAAGTAGGATTTATTCCTCCCTAAGACAAGATACTTAAGACATTCGATAAATTTTCTAAAACCTCAGCCTTATTAGATAACTGTAAGCTATTATTCAGCATATTTTTTCCTGTATCTGAATAATTATAAGCCAACCCATATCATCAATTTGTCATTTTAAAGAACTGTCATGGGCACATACAAATTCTTTAGATCATTAATGTATATATTTCAATTTTCGTTTAATCAAGACTTCATGGACAATTTTTCCTGTTTTACCATAGAATTCATTAAACAAAGGATAACACAACGTATCAATGGTAATCTATTGTTGCTTTAATAAAATGAAATGTTCAATAACTTCATAGATAGGCACAATTTGCGACTCAAGTGGTGTTTCGTTAATTATTACGGTTATACCTCGAACAGTTTAACTTACGCAGCAAGAATATTAGCTTGGGAAATAAATCCAATTGCCAATGATGACAGCATCCAATTGGTTTTCTTTTTGTCCATTGTACACATTAGATAAGTTAGCACAAGGAAGAATGTAACCAATCCTTCACAAAACACTGCCCATCCAGGTTTAACATCATCTCCTAATAACGGTGACACCATTTCCAAAGTAATATTCATTGTCAATATATGACAGAGGTGGTTGTATAGCCTGCAATTAGTAAAGAGAATTACGATCATATATTATCAAATGCAATAATAACGGCAGCCATTTATAGTCAAATTTGGTATCAACTAGAAAAAAATGAGAGTTGGAAATACTGTTTTAGCTGCAGCTGCGTCTTAGTTCGTGACTACATGTACTTTGAGTAGATGAATCCAATTAATCATAATTGTTACCTCTTCTGCCATCGGACTCGAACTTCTCTTGAACTGTAGAGTAAAGTATAGTATCCCTTAGCAATTCATAAAATTAAAATCAGTATAGATATATGTTTAGGGGATAGCTGAATGACGCCTATAGGTGCGGGACTTTCTTGCTACATTAAATACCTATTGGTTACTTCTGATGGTGTCTGTTCTATGGTCGGATTGGTGTCTCTTTGACACATTCCCCATTTTAATTCTAAATTTAATTGCATAGGTTGAAATTCTGTTTAAGGCCACACCAAATTAATTCCTTGTTCGACGGACCCGCCCGCACCTATTTTTTTGAAAACAGATTTTTTTTATTTCTTATATATTCCCACTTCCCCCATCCGAAAATGTAATCGTGTCCATTTCCCGCACCGTTTTTTTGTAAATCTTATAAAAAGTATAAATACTCGTTTTTATAATCACAGTCTTACCTATATATAACGATTTTAAACATATAAGCACCCCATTACATTTTGTAAATATATGAAATGATATTTGATTCAGGGTGTGATACACATGTATCTCAAGACTTAAGTGGGAGTACACCGATATAAATATACAACAGGGGGAAATATCAGTCAAAACAAAACATTGGTGTCCTTCCCCTTACTTCCCTTTCAAGAAATGTTCGTTGTTAGAATAAACGTCAAAGAACTGCGGAAAGAAATGTCTTTAACTGCAAATTAATTGTATGCTGGCAATACGAAACTAATCCATACCCGCTGCATGTTTATGCACATGTCCTGATTGATTCAAGGGCCTGTTGTTCAGCAGTTACAATGTAGATATCGTTTATTGATATTCATAAACAATATTTGGTATTGTCCTGTTTGTATACATTGTATATAAATTAGATCGTTGAATTTTTGTTCGAATTGTGTACACTTTTAATTGTGGGGTCCCTTATATCTTGCTGTTTGGTCTGGGTCTGGGTCGAGGCCCTGTGTTAAAGGTCGTACTATGACTTGTTTTTGGTATCATCACGTTGGGAACAATCCTCCCTCAGACAGGGTACATATCGGATCATTATACTGTTGTAGAAAAGAAATACCAAGAATTTGTATAGAGCTTCTATAGGAACGAACTATTGTCCAGAAATTTGATATTGTATGAAATCGAAAAAATGTATCCAAAATGTTGTTACTTTTGTTTCTTTTAGCAATCAGTTGAATTATTTAAAAACTTAACCTTGTGAGTGCCGCACCAAGTAAACCACCAACCATTTGGACGACGGGATATAATATTGTTGCTTTTAAAGACAAACGTCCACATAGACTGACCCCTATTGTAACAGCAGGATTAAAGTGGTCGCCACTGAAATAATAAATTAATTATACTAACAAGAAACTAAGAATACAGAAGGCTAATAATGCTTTGTTTGAGATTCTTTATTTCCTGAAGGTTAAGAAGATTCCGTAGTGAGGGACCTGGATCAAAGTTTACAGCTGCAATACATGTAAATTGGCTTTAACACACGACCGGAACATACAACTCTGATATACAGACGGGTCCGACTTGAGAATATTAAGGATTCAAAAGGGTTCTTACTTGATGCTTCACCGAAAAACAAGTTATACACGGATAATTTTTCATAAAGTCCGAGTTTAAGAAATTTGGGATATAATTTCTAAGCAAGACGTGCGTTTTGTCTACAAAAGTGTAATCAGTGGCTCACGACTGAACATTGTTTCAAGACTGAATCATAAAGTAAGTACCGAGGATGTAAAAATAACATTTAACAAAACAAATTTTGTAAACTCTGACTATAAGGCCAACTCTGGTAAAGGCCGAATTTGTATTGGGCTAAAACTCTAAAAGTACATGTATGTCGGTAAAATTAAAATTGAATTAACAGTAAAACGAAACAAACAAAGTTTTAATGATATTTCAATTCAGGTTAGCTTAGAAGTAATATCTGTTGGACTGCATATATTTTCGGGCATATTTTAGCAGTGATATCTACCAAATGCTGTTAAATCTAAAAAGAAGAGTGGAGCACATTATTTTACCAATTTTATCACAATAAATCGATCCAGATATTTCAGTTCTTACTGTCACAAAATTAAACAAAATTGCTTTTGGTGAACCGGTATGTTTGAGTAACACCTATTAACAACGATCCAGTTCGACTTCAGTAGGAAGAAGAACCTATATATATAATTGAGTAAAAACGCCATTTAAAATAATTTAAACATGTTTTCCTCCAAGGAAAACAGTTTAG
Source organism: Mytilus trossulus (assembly GCF_036588685.1). Taxonomy (NCBI): domain Eukaryota; kingdom Metazoa; phylum Mollusca; class Bivalvia; order Mytilida; family Mytilidae; genus Mytilus; species Mytilus trossulus. The sequence goes on along the minus strand of NC_086379.1, from coordinate 37,760,767 downwards.
TGTAAAGATATAAAATTGAGGTCAATATCGCAATGCATTTCAAGGTGAGGCTCAAGATGGTAGATATTTAACAGTAAAATTCCTGTTAAAGGCTTTTGGACATAGTGCAAATTTCTTAAATCGTTTTGATTTTTAAGAGGATAAAAAAAATGTAAACCTAACAAGTCTTTTAACTGGATTTCAAGATGATTTTTTTCTGTTGTAACCTGACAGGATATTTCTCACTGCGCCCTTCGATGTTTCTAATTTTTATACAAATTCATATCACATCATACCTAGAATATTAAACAATCCTTAAGGGAAATTACTACACAGACAAATGAATTACAACATTTTGACTTTAAATGACAAGCTATTCTAACAGACCTTTTGACGAGATTATATATGTATCATGCAAACTGAAAAAGGGCTCTTGAAAAGTATATATTTAATTATGTGTTTTCTCTGTGCTAAGTGTTGTTGCATTTGTTGCGTTTGCTTTGTACTGTATGTCTGTCACGTAATGGTGTTAATTTAGCAATATTTCTAGCCGATTTTCTTCATCAAATAGGGAATAGGGCAATTGTTATCAAACGTCCGTTTTTATGTATATTGGCGTTTGCTTTCATAATTTCAGTGTTTTTGTTGTTCTGATGTGTTCTTCTAATTCATGCTGTTTATTTGTTTGCCTCGTTCTAAATTTATCACCCGGATTTTATTTTTGCCTAATCGAATAATGACTATTGAACAGAGGTATACTACTGTTGCCTTTATTGAAAGATACACTGATAACATTTGAAAATCAGAACGCTGCACACATTTCTGCAATATGCAACAAGCTGGTAGAATAACTAAAATACGAATTAAACGTACAGGTAATTCAAACATGTACTCAACAAAAACAAAAGTTACAAAGGATGTTTGCTGTTTAAATAAAAATATCAACAAATAGTAGAAGACCCATACATAATTCTCCAATTACGTGCCCGCATTCGAAGTTTTATCGTTTATCTTAACAACTACAATAAACTAGCTTTACGTCGCTGATGAATATGCGACCAAGTTTAGACTAAAATCATACCAGATCGTTCATAAAACAGCAGTTTTATTAAAAGCCTTAGCACCAGGCTTTACCAATGATTTTCCATTAACACTTTGTACATTTTAAAGTCTTATACATGTTATAGATCATCGAAGTTACTTGTTATGTTCTAATGCATATACTAGTATATCAAAACACTACTTAACTTTGACTTTATTCTATTTTTTTTTAAGATAAGAAAATAAAATCGAAAATAAATTACTCTGACTAGTGAAATTTATTTCGGTCTTCTAATCTCACAAAAACAATCTTATACACAAAACATTCTTTTTTGCAACCTTCCTCATTTAAAGAATTGAGATATAAATTCACATATTAAATTTTTACCTGATTTTGCCAAAACATGCTATCAGTGCGATAAGCGCCATTCCTGGAGCTGATGTATCATAATAAGGAATTGTAGCTATAAAAACGTATATTGTTGTACCAAGGAATTCCACAAACAATGCTTGGTATAAATTCCATTTCACAAAGTGATCACTTATTACTGGTTCATGCTCCTTTCTTGTTCGACGGACCCGCCCGCACCTATTTTTTTCAGAACAGATTTTTTTTATTTCTTTTACATTCCCGCTTCCCGCATCCGGAAAATTAATCGTGTCCATTTCCCGCACCGTTTTTTAGTAAGTCTTATAAAAAGTATATATACTCGTTTTTATAACCACAGTTGTCTAGAGCAATCATTGCGTATGTCGTTGATCAGAATTGTCAAACTCATGATTTGAAATTTGTATTCTATTTGACATTTTAAAAATTAGAAAGAATCAACATCAGTGAAAATGTCCTTTAGAAAAGATGATTGTCAGAAACCACTTAATATATATCTAAGTTCATAAAAATAACATGATATGAATTTGTTTAATAACAAAAACAATCTACAGTCATATTGAAAGAAATTAATACATGATTTATTTCAATGCGCATGAAATGCCTAATTGGAATATTTAAAAGGGACACAAAACTGGTGTTGTGAATCACTAGGTCTTTTATTTTCGGATAATATCCGTTGACATTGTATTTTATTATTTGAACCTGACACAGAACGAAGACAACAGTAACAGATAAAGAGGATTACAATCATTACTCATGATAAAAAAGAACGTAAATCCTTGAGTCAGTACCTTGTGCGAGAAAGAGTAGAATTTTTATCAAATATCGATCAAACTTGTTAAGCTAGGGATATCATCATACAAATATATAGTAGTACATATGCTTGTTGTTGCATATACATTCTTGTATATCAGTCATATTGTCATTCAAATTTTAATAAATCAGTAAGACTATTCAGCTGTTTAACATAATATAACGTTAAAGAACTATTATCTTATTAGTATCATTCCTTAAAAAATCATGGAAGTAAGGGTATATAACTAGAATACGATTAGAAAAGAATATTGGATGTTGGTCGAAAAAAATAAGTCTACTAAAGGGGAAAAATATGTTTCAAAATGAAACAATGAATCATTTCTTTTTTGACGACGCAAGTTCCAAAATATAAAGATATATTTTTTTAAATGGAAGTCCATAAGCCTTCAATATAGTGATATATTGGAAATCCACGAGCAAAATTAATTTGTAATTTCGGTTAAAAGGCACAATAAATTACCGCAAAAGTTTAAAATTCAACGTTTATTGCTTATAACCGTGTCGATTTAAGTTTTTACAAGATAATAATACTCAAATACATCGATATAAATGACATTTAATAGTAATCCGCCTATTTGTATAAACAATAGTCCTGATAAAGGTTGGACCCAATAGGTTTATTCGATGAAGGTTAATTTTCTTCGTATCATTTACATTTTAATTCTAGGGTTTTCATAATAACTACGACAATGTTATTTCGGTGTTTTCATAAAAACAATGCCGTATTTGGCTAAACCTTTTCAACTTTTGATCTTCAGTACTGTACAACTTTGTACCTTTTTCACTTTCGATCTTTTATATCTGGGCGTTATGTATTCGGGTTTAGTTTTCTGTAATTAGTTAATACTTCAGTTTCTTAATGTATATCTCTTTCATATTCATTTGATAAAATTTACTGTTTGCAATAGCACGAATTGTTCTATATAATAAGAATGTTCTTATCCCGGGCATAACAACAATGCCGTATTTGGCGAAACCTTTTCAACTTTTGATTTTCAGTGCTGTACAACTTTGTACTTATTTCACTTTCGATCTTTTATGTGCGTCACTGGTGAGTCTTGTGTGGACAAGGCGCGTTTTTGGCGTATTGAATTTTAAACCTGATGCTTTTTGTTATCTATTAATCATGTTTTTCTTTGTCTAATATGTTCTCCTATTTATTTGTATTGTAGTCCTGTAATATCATGTTGTCATTTCAATGTTATATTTAACTTTGCCATTAAAGTACAAGGTTTGGCATGCCACAAAACCAGGTTCAACCCACCACTTTTATTCCCCTTTAAAAGTGTCCTGTACCAAGTCAGGAAGATGGCCATTGTTATATTATTGTTCGTTTCTGTGTGTGTTGCATTTTAACGTTGAGTCGTTTGTGTTTTCTCTTATTTTTGAGATATTGAGATAAGACGTGGCACGGTACTTGTCTAATCCCAAATTCATGTATTTGGTTTTCATGTTATATTTGTTATTCTCGTGGTGTTTTGTCTAATGCTTGGTCCGTTTCGGTGTTGTGTCGTTGTGCTCCTCTTATATTTAATGCGTTTCCCTCGGTTTTAGTTTGTTACCCCGATTTTGTTTTTTGTCCATGAATTTATGAGTTTTGAACAGCGGTATACTACTGTTGCCTTTCTTTATCAAACAATTTATATGAAATTATGAATATTATGCATTTTTTCAAAAACTAAAATTTAAAAAGTTCTAGTGAAACAACAAATGGATGTTTTAGAGACCTTTACTGGCTCTAAGCTTTTGCACGGTCGGTGCTATTGAAAGACTAACTTTTTATATAATCGACCATAATTGCTCAATGAGTGGTATTAATATCATTTTAAATAATTTTGCTTTTCTTCTGACCCTTTTTGAATTTTGCGTTACAAAAAGATCGATGCAATTTGACATTTGACAGACGAAGGAGAAACACACTTTAAATGTTAAATAATATATAGCTGTTGGGAAGATGCATAACGACTCAATAACTCTAAAAACATTAAAAGTACTAAATTTATTGCATCAAATGCGCATTTCGACAACTAGTGTCATTAACTGATCATCGAGAACACAATATTCAGAAAGTGAACATCTATTACCAACGACTTCTAGAAGTCAGCATACAGAGTGCAACAATAAATGTTAATCCGACCGAGGACAGGTCAATTATCAATATTTTTGTTCGGTTACACTAATTTTGAGAATTTCAAATGTTTTTATTTTCTTTCTTGTGAGGCACTAACAGCATTCACTTTTACAAACGATGAGGACTTAATGTTTAGGTGTTACGATCTTTTTCGAAAACTACACTTTCCATAAAATATATTGTTTTATAGGATTAAAATAAATATTTACCAGACTCTTATGGCGGTATCATTGAGTTTTGTAAATATTTGATGAATATCAAACTGCAAAATTGTAAATACTTCCGCTTGAAATAAAGGTTGAAATATCGTCTACTGCTTCAACGTAAATCAGTTGTTTCAATACCATTATGACGAGTAATACAGGGTTTAAAATGACAGAAGAAAGAGCCAATGTAGTCAACAATAACGAAATTGTTGTTGTTGTTAGACCAGAGGAACCAGCTGAGGCGAGCAACTTAGCGAATTTAGCGACGGCAACATTTGCAGAATTTCTTTGCACAGACATCTATGTTTTCCTAGCCACGAATAATCAAAATTATTCAATTTCTCCAGCTCTAGTGCTCGTTTTATTTGATTAATTGTAATTTTCAGAAATATCAGGTATGTTTGAAATGAAAACACTATTTTAACTTGTGAACATCTATAATACTAAAATAACAAGGTCCAATTTGTATGTCGTAATGGGGTAAAAACGACAATTCAAAGAATTCAACTTTTATAGCTAATATACTAGTAGGGCAATATTGTAGATTAAAAATTATACTATTCCATACCCATTTGTTTTCCACATAATTAATATTGCCAATAATTAATAAGTTCCGGTCGAATCCGATACCGACACCAATAATTTAATCGCCTGTTACAAATAAACATACATTGTATCGTTACATTTCCTATCTGCCTAGCGCACCACCAAACATTGTATTAAGTCTTTGCTATATACACTGGGAATTAACACAGGTTTGTCACTTCTAAATTCAATCATTGTCAAATTGTTTCCTATTGTAGTATTTGAATCAGCATGAATTTATAAAATGACAATACGAATACTGAAAATTTAGACTTAAAATAAGGCGCATAGGGACAGATTCCATTAATTGGGGTAAGTATTATCTTCCTTAGGAACTTATTTTTACATATTGTGATTTATAGTGCATTGTAAGTAAATATTTTTCTAATTAAATATAAGGTTTATAAATTAAGTGTATATTTCCTCCGATAAAGTCCAATAGTTGATTAAAAACATGTCTGACATATCTTTTTAAACATATGATGATATGAATTCATTTAAATTGCACAGCTTCGATTAATTGATATGTATGTGCATTTTGATACGTATCGTTTGATTATTATTAATATCGAAAAGTCTGTGAATTTCTTATATTAAGTTATTTATTTTGCGCATTTGACATGTACGTTTCAAACCTTACATACTCTGTAAAGTATGAATTCAAATCAAAGTCAAAACAATGTTAAAATTCGAACATGATCAATAAATATAGGCGAAATACAAATTGCAAATGCATAACATTTTTACTGTATGCAAAATCCAAAGCTAATATGAAGATTTATAATTTGTTCGAATTATGCAGTGAGACTGTGTTTGCAATAATTAATAGCGGTAAAATATGTAGTACTGGAAATCAGCTTTTAATATTCAGTACTATTTTGTTTCTTTAGGATAATTGTAAATTTTAGGTACCCGTATTTTACAGTACTTGATTTGTACTTAAATGAACGTCTACCAGTAGATGCTATATTAGTTATTTTGGTTGTGAAAGGACAATGCACAGTTTATGTTTTCAGCATTAGTGTTTCGTCGAATGATAGTAATTACAGCTTGATTTCGGTCTTGTGTATGACAGCATTAATTATTTTCGGTAATTGTTTTTTTAATTAATCAGATCATTTTCAAGGGAAGATTTTGTTTATTTTACAAACGTCGAAATTACGAACAAACCATATTATGTTTTATAACTATTCTTGTTTATTTGCTTGTATTCCAGAACCAAACAGTTTGGATTGACAACTTCAGTCAAACTTGGTTAATGCATGTAAATCGTTTTGAACTATATTCATCCTAGTTTGAAATAAAACAAAGTTTGCAGATTTGTGTCTATTTTGTAAGAAGTTGATACTGGAGCCGTATCATAGCAGGTGTCTTAGGACTAAGATATGTCCTACGATCATCTTATGAGATTGTTTTGCTCTTATCCGTGTTTTATAAGGTAAAGTATTACCAAATGAATAAGAAATGTCCTGAGTTTCTTTAGAAAGATGATGCGAGATTCACTTTGTCATGATGTAAAAAATCAAAACAATTTGGCACTTTGAGTTCGTCCCTTATTGTTATAACTAAACATAACTGTTGCCGTATATGCATATTTACACAATTTAACGGCATATTTTCTTCAATATTTTCTTCTTTTTACCTGATTTACTAATTACAAACTTATTGTAAGTACAGAAATCCTACTAGTTTTATATATCTTAGGATAACACCGATGTACAGTCTTAGATGTATCATTAGACAGTCCAGAGACTGTTTTTAAATTTGTCCTAGGATGTGGCTTAAGACAAATCTTAGGACAGTTTCAATGACACGTCCCATGGATAATGAAATATAACTCGTCTTTTCATATATTCATATATAAATTGAACAGTATGTAATAGTTATCAATGATTTTACAACTTAGAAAGTCGTAAATCTAGATCTATTCACGATATATCAAACAAAAAAAATCATAAAGGAATTGGAATCACATGAATTTCAAAACGATACGAGAACATCAACAGGGGTGCGACAACTGCTTCGGCTGCATCAACCAACAAGCGATTCAGTTTCATATAAAGGTGACGAAGGAGAGAAGGAAACATTATGTAAACTGACTGATAAGAAAGCTAATGATGTCGGATGTTTACACTTTCCCATTCAATAAGAGGACACAGAAACCGACCGTGTTCATCATTGATTTCTTTATTATGGTTGTGTGTATTATCGATTAAGGTTCTTCCACATTACTCTGATGGAGAAGTTGTTGACTCAAGGATACCGCTCTTTATACACGTTCATACAATACACACGTTATATATCAATTGATCTATATAAAGGCCGTAGGAGGACATACAGAAAAAGTAAGAGCCCAATGAGAAATTTAGTTCGTACTATTTGCCATATATCCCGTTGGAAGCAACTAGTTCCTTATTTATCATTTTTCGTGATATAATAATATTGTATCAACCATCTTTGATTCTCAATAAAGAAATTAATGTGTCCGAACTTCTAAATATTTTGGTAAAGTTCCAGTAATGTTTTTGAGAGTAAATTATCAACTAATGTTATCAATGAAAAGAAATATGCAATGAGTAAACGAGCTTTGGCGTACTAAATTATAATCCTGGTACCTTTGATAACTTTTGTCATCGTCGGTGAAAAAACAGTGACGTCTTTTCTTTTTCTGTGATATAGTAGTTAAACTCAGCAATGAAAATGGAATATGTATGTGCTGGTAATAAAAGATCCAAAAAATAAAAAAAAGTAATAAAAAAATAAGTTGCGCGAATTGGTTGACCGTTATGGGATAACCGTTTCACAGATGATATTGAATATTTTCCTTATGTCGTCACTACCTTACCCTTCCCTTTCCACGAATGTGACCTACATAATTAGACCGGATTTATAATAACATAAGCAACACGTAGGGTGCCATATGTGAAGCAAGATCTGTTTACCCTTTCGGAGCACCAGAAATCAACCCCAGTTGTTGATGGGGTTCGTGATGCTAAGTCTTTAGTTTTCTATGTTTTCTATTCTTGGCCATCATTTTTTTTTTCAATATATGAGTTTGACTGTCCCTCTGTAGTCTTTCGTCCCTCTTTTTTTATGTTTCTGTTGGAGTTTCTACGAGTCTATTTACAATTTTATAGAACAAGAATAGTCTGATATTAACTCTTCGTTAGTACAAAAAAATGCCAGCCAACTGATATCATGCGAATCATGACAGTTAAATTGAATATATCGTAATCTTCACAAAAAATAAAATTTGCAGGTGAAATTAACTAATTGCAAACCTTATAACTAGATAAATAATAATTCGGCTTGGACATGTTGTACTTGCATTATTTGTCTATTTTGAATTTATTCATCCGTCAAAACTAATGCTCTATAGCACTTATAAATAAACAACATCGTGCATGTGGCCTATTAGATCACTGACCAGATTTTTAAAGGAATGCATTTAATAACATAAACGGTAAAAAAATTCCTACACCAGATGCGCATTTCGACAATAAATATAAGTTTAAAAAAAAAGTAAAATATTATACTGTGTCATCTGATTTTTTTTAATTCTATTAATTTAAATTGTATGTGTTTGATTCTTGATGACTGTTGGTGTATACACGTAAGTAAACTCATCATAGATATCAGGACTAAATAAAGTATATACGCCAGACGCGCGTTTCGTCTACTTAAGACTCATCAGTGACGCTCGAATCCAAAAACGTTTAAAATGCCGAATAAAGTACGAAACAGCATAACAATTAAACACAGAGTCCCTCTTGTGTATACTTCCATTGTCTTTATTAGGTAAATTATATTAATATGAACTGTTTACATGTCTTAAAACAACATATGTAGTAGAGGGACAAAATGGAACTTTTACTTTTTCCAAAGAAAGGAAACAACACAATACACTAAAAAGATAATTTCAAAACGTATTCTCAATAACAATGTTTAGGTATTAGATCAAAGAATTATTGGTAATTGATAGAAGGCTTATTTCAAACTTTGAAACGTATTTTAATCCGTTGTCGCTTGAATCTCACAAGAAAACATTTCTTCAATTCTATTATTGATATCCCCTCAAAAAATATGTACGTCACTATGAAGGTTTATTCAAATTCTCTATCCCTCAAATACAGGCAACTTTAAGTGGTACCAAAGGAAGTTAAGTCTAAAGTTTATTTTAAGATTTGACGTACAGCAAGTCTAGCAAATAAACTCAACAGGTTCTGGTAAATTAAATTAGCTAAATACAAAACTGATTTTCTTGAAAGTAGATATAAAGGTGAATTAATTAGATTATATAGGAACTGATCCAAAAGATAGAGGATGGAGGCACTCCTTTGCAATTAATTAAAGTCGATTTTGAAAAAGTATTGTCTCAATGTAATTCCTGTCCACAGAAAAGAACTAAGTTATAAAACGCAACTTTACTTTTACAATGTCATTTTCTGAATTCCTAACACTTTAACTTATATACATGTAAGTTATTTATTTACGATTTCCATTCAAGTCAAACACATTTAACAAAGTACATAGATTCGATAATTTGTTGAAGGCGAATGATGTTTTTTTATTTTTATTTTCTGATAATCGTTTCCGTAATTAGTTCGTTTTTTTGTCAATTTCTGTTGAACTGTTTGTCATATTATCCAACAACATCAGGAGGGTTATGAGGAATACATGGGATACTATGGTTATCCCTCTTTACAACATGATATTTACATTTTTTATCTCGTATTTCAATGCATTCGATAGGGGGAACACGTCCACTTTGTACATCGATTCTGTAAAAACAAAACATATGTATTTCATGAAATGTAATATGCACATTTCATCTAAGTATAGTAATAAACTATATGAATATTTTTGCAGACATGTGCATGCATGCTAGTATCTAGAAAGATAAACTATAATGATAAATACGTTATCTTGTAATTTTGAAGTAATAATAATTGCATAATTGCGAGTACTGCTAAAGTGAAGGAAAATGTGCATGTATTTCAAAACTTTGTTAATGAATTATAACGTATCGTCAGTTTTAATTCTTTTTGAAACACCTCAACTTTTCTAAGGTAATGTGCAAGTAAGTTTAGATGAATATTTTGCTTCCAACATTTTCATATAAAACATTTTTTATATAGTTTTTATTGCATCTCTTAACATTTGTTTAACTTGTAATAGCAATAGAAAATACTCTTTGAGTCAACATAATATGTCCTGCTGTGTTAGTGGGCTTATTGCAGTATGTTACTTCTGGGGTCAGTCCAGAAAAAAAAAGACAAACAACATTTTTATTTGATGTGATTTTATATATACATTTTGCTATAAATGATAACTGTTAATTCAGAAATAATTTCGATGTGTTTCTTTTTGCGAAAACCTCCATGGTAAATTAAATTCACATTTTGAAATTTTAATAAAAGAGTTAAACAGGATTTTTCTCAATATCGCAAAAATTAAAGTCTTTTTTGTGTAAAATGACAAAATCGCAAAAATTTCTGAATTTACAGTACATGCTGCTTCAATAAATCACAGCTTGAAAGCAATCAAGATCCATAACTTGAATGAAGAACAGACATCGCAATATCAAAGAGAAAAAGACAAACCGTTTCAGTATTAAGTCGTTATATTGTCATTACATTAAAGTTCTTATATTGGTCTATATACTGTGAATTTAAGTAAAGAGTGATAGACTTATCAAAATAGCCCTGATGTGGTTCAAATTCAGTAGAAATTGTTCTCTTCCTTTTTTTTGGAAATAAATTAGAAGCCATTGTTGATGATGTTGGTGCCCAAAATACTACTTTAACTAAAATACGTTAAAGGTCAAAGTACGCTGTCGTCTTGCGTTATGTGTAAACTTACGTACGAACAAAGAGAATATTGTCCAAAATAATGACACATATACTTCATACATTCGTGATAGTTGTTGTATGTTTCGCCAGCATGTAATGTTATATTATTTTTCATAACACAGGGCTGGAGTTCATCTACAAATAAGGAAAAACATCAATCGCTTTTTTATTTTAAAACATACGAGAGTTTCATTGTATTCTGTGAATATTCCCAAAATATATTTTGATATTTTGCATGTCGAGCCCTTTTGAAACCCACTATACGGTATAGTTTTTCTAATTGTTGAAGACCGTACAATTGCCTACAATAACTTACATCCACTTCATAATACCTTAGGGAAATTGTTGTGTCATGACAATCATACCATACCTCTTTATTTTTTAATCAAAATGTTTTTGAGGTAATTAAAGTCTGGAGCTGGCATGTCAGTTAACTGCTAGTAGTCTGTTGTTATTTATGTATAATTACCATTTTGTTCATTTTCTTTGGTTACATCTTCTGACATCAGACTAAGACTTCTCTTGAACTGAATTTTAATGTGCGGAATATTATTTCTTTTCTTTGTAACATTGGCTAGAGTTATAGGAGGAGGATTGAGATCTCATAAACATGTTTAACCCTGCCAAATTTGTGTGCCTGTCCCAAAGCAGGAGCCTATGCCCTTTGTAAGTCTTGTCTTATTTTTAATTTTAGTTTCTTGTGTAAAATTTGGAGTTTAGTATGGCGTTCATTATCACTGAACTAGTATATATATTTTTGGGGGGGCCAGCAAAAGGACGCTTCCGGGTGCGGAAATTTATCGCTGCATTGAAGACCTGTTGGTGACCTTCTGCTGTTGTTTGTTCTATAGTCGGGTAGTTGTCTCTTTGACACATTCCCCATTTTCATTTTCAATTTGATGAAGTAAAAGAAAATAGTGTCAACAGGCGGTAACAATGAGAGGAATACACATTTTTCTTATCTGTTTTTGACATGAGTTACTTGTCCTTTAAAAACAGCAAATAAATATGTTGTCTTTTGTTTTCGAATATGCAGGTTTTCCTCGATTCGCGAAAATTGGTACTCGTGAAAATAAATGAATCCACAGTAACTAACTATTTTTTTATTTGGGAATGTTGAAATAATCTTTAAATATTAGTCTAAAGGCTTTACTTCAAGTCAATTGATATCATAAGCGGAATTCGACAATTTAATTGACTCTATGACTACACCAAAACCTTCACAAACAGGTAAATATGCAGCTGAAATAAAACGTATTGTAAACATTATACATGTACCTTAAATGAAATACTAATTTAATCATTGTGTACTTACATTTGTTGTCTGTTTGATAAATTGTTCATACCCAAAATGATAAATGCTCTACGGCACTAATAATCGTGCATGTGACTTTTCAATCATTAACCAGATTGTTAAAGAATGTGTTTGATTGTCATTTACAATTAAAATCAAATCTATAATATTTACTGTGTCGTTTGGCATATTATGTCTAGTTTAACATGTTACTGTGTGATTGTATATTTTCGTGTCATTGATGTTACTAATGTACAACACATAGAAAATTATCGTATCAGTTGGGAGATATATTCCGTATGCAGGCGCTGCTGGAATGTTGCTAATTAGAAATGGAAAGTTCACAATTGGGAAACTAAAATCATCACTATGACATATCATGATTTTCCTGATAGATGTTTGCTGCACACAAGGAAGCTATTAAACCAAGAGTTCGAAATGGTGAAGTTGAAATCATTCCTACGTAAACTTTACGAGTCTGTTGACCGTTACGATATGTAACATATTACATCTTTAACATGCTTTTGGAGTTTTATCTAAAACAAATTTATGATTTCTTGATTGACTAAGAATATATTAATCATAAGAATATATTCTTTATTACACTAATTTTATTTATTTTTTATTTATTTTCATACATTTTCCTGCATAATTTGATTGATATTTGAAAAACTTAATTTTGTTGTTGTTATAAGATCATAGAATACCTTGTCTTGTTTGCTATAAAACACTAATTTGTTTGTTTTACAATCAACATTTTCACCATTTAGAAAATTGTCCATTAATTCAGCTCTTTCTTAAATACTTAATCAGGGAGATAATAACAGCTATTTAATATTTTGTTTGAAATTAAAAAAAAAGAAAGAATATATATAAAAGTAAAGTCAGCATTAAGTTAAAATAATTAAAAATGTAATAGCTTTTCACATTTGTCTTAGAATACTTTATCTGTTGATATATAATTTGACCATTCTTGCAAAAAAAGATTTGTTAAAAGTTATGCATAATGGCAAATTATGAAGTTAATAATTATTTAGTCACTATGAAAACTTCTGCTGCTTTGAGTTTTTCAAAATGTGGTCAATTTTAGAACTGTGTTCAATTTGATAATGTGACGTTAAATGAATACTAATTTAAATAAGATAAAAAATTAATAATGACTTACATGGAAGTAAATAATACATGACATTACTGTACTAAGATGACGCAACAATATTTTTCCTTTATTCTACTTTGATAAATGTTTGAAAAAGAAAAAAAAAATATATATTTCATGTCTTTTGTCGAATTCTTCTCTAACACCCCTTTGAACATGATTCTTTTCATTTCAAAAAGTTGACAAGCAAGAGGTGTTTCTGATTTGATTATGATGATTTGTTTTTGCATTATTTGATAGTCAGTTCATCTGAATATGTAAATAATGGACATTGTTTTATTGCAATTTTAAACATATTTATTTGATATCCAACTTACCTCCTTTCAAATCTAATGGTGGTCCGCCTGGATAACAATATTCCAATGAAAGCTGCACACTGGCATACAAAAGAATGCATATTGTAACAAACCAGTTTGCCATTTCAGTAACTGTGTAATAATGATAATGCACTTGTATCGTAACACTATCTATTATTCATTATAATGTAGGACGAAAGAGCAGACAGAGATTACAATGTTTTAAATATTGTGACATCAAGTACAATAAAATGATAGCAAAGTGCCATCATTTTTCAAATGTGACATATATTAGTGAAAAAAGGTAATCAATGGAAAGGAATTTAAATACAAAAGAAATAAATCAACTATTGTTTTAATACAAAATGTTGCAGTGCCTCGACCGTAAACAATCAGTTTATCTCGTCCTCCAGGAATGTGTTTCAGTCCTTTGAATTTGTGCCTTGACAACTGCCATAGAACGCATCATTAACTATAATTGTGATAAAAAACAGTTATCTATTGTTGAGGTGCAAACTATTTGTTAGGCTGTTTTACACTGTTGTCAAACAAAGTTTTCCTATTTTGACTTTTTGAAAAATCCAATTGTTGCTGCAACTGATTTAAAACATTCCTAATTGATAAGAAGGGTATTTATGTTAACGTTTCAGTACCCAAATTGCATTGACTACCAAAATTGTACTGTATTTAGCAAAATTGCAGTGAAAATCCTAAAGTTTTCTTTGCTTTTATTATTTTACATCATGCACGGCTTTCAACTAGGTTATTATATAAAGATATTCACAATACATTCACAATGAATATCAACAGAAGAATTATTCACTGAAAAAAGTAAAATCTACGGAAACGTCATGCGACGTCCACAAAAAAAACATGTGTTAAAATTGAACAAATAAAGATATGTAACTAGCATCCATTTCGACAATAAAGTGTTTCGATAGGTTGTATGTATTTCCTACGGGTAACAATTGCACCCTTTTAATATTCTTGTTTTGATACTTTTAGAATTGCATGATCAAACTCAGTTAACACTCGTCTGATTAGCATTTGAATGATAAACTAAAAAAAAAAAGTATCGTTATCTTGATAAATTTTTTTCGTCAAAAAACCAAAAACTCTCTAAACAAACTGCCAAAATCTATCCTCAAGAACTGACTTTCAACAAATGAAATTTTAACTGTAATAACTGTCCTTTTCTAAATTTAGATATTTTAGTTTTATATGGTAAACTTTACACGGGCTATTTTTTTCCCTATTGTTTGTTTGCCCTTTTTTGTTCCTTTTTGGGATTTATATATCACAACTCATTACCTATGCCCGTGTAGTTCGTGACGTTTTCGGATTTTAATGAACGTTATCCTTGCATTATGTATACTTATTAGGTCAGGGATTTCGTGATAACAATTTACCTAGAACCTAAATTCTTCAATAGATACAAAGATATGGGTTGTATATTTGGCTGTACATTAATCTGTCATTAATCGCGTGTTCTCACAGATTTTGTACTTTTAGTTGACGGGATGTACATGAAATATCCTGCCACGCTTGGTGCGTGCGAAGGGATTAAACAAAAAATCTTATAATTTATTTATATGTTTTACTGATACACCACTTTCTTGGTTAGGAGTTTTTGGCGCCCGCTAATATGTGTAACCCCGCCGCATTCTGTATGTGTCTGACCCAAGTCAGGTGTGTGTAATTATGTGGATTTCATTTGATACTTTATATCACATTTGTATTTCGTTCTTTGTTTTTTTACATAAATTAAGCTGTTAGTTTTTCGTTTGATTTGTTTAACATTTGTAATTTCGTGGCCTTATATAGCTGATTTTGCAGTATGGGTTTTGCTCATCATTGACGATCGTCTCATTGGTAATTCTACAATATCTTCTTATTTAAAATATTAGCCATCAGAACTTGTAAGCACACTTTCTTTTATTTGGTACGTTTCATATACTGTATAAATTAATTAATTATTATGACTGTTCTGTCAAGTATGTTGATATGTTTCCAGTTATATTAAGCCTCCGTTGAACATGAACAACTTAAAATAATGAAGAGTTGTCAAGTGAACATTCCTAGTCTTACATATACATTTAATTCCGTCAGCATAATCCAAATACACTTTGGTAGGAAACAGCAATTCATACCAATTAGCATAGTAACAGTTGGAGAATTGAAAGTCAAGCGTTTAATGATGTCAGTTTGAGATTTAGGCCGTGATATCTTCTTCACTTAAAATTTCGAGACAACAAATGGCAACACTTTTGATAACTTATAATGTTAAAATCAGAAATTATTTGAAACTGAAATAGAACAATTAGTATGTTCGGTATTAATTTACGAAAAATACACAAAAAAGTAAAATAACTAAAATTACAGAACTCCAAATAAAATTCCAAACGATAAGTCCCTTATTAGGGTAGCACAGGACAAATATTTTTCACCTCCAAAACTTTAAACTGCTGTAACTTCTTTCGTCCAGCTTTAAATTTTATAAATCAGGTACCAAATTGTGATGTCCACACTTGAATGCAATTAGCTTTTTTGTTATTCATAGCATCCCAAAATATTTTATAGATTCCTTTAAAACACAGTTTGACCTCCAGATTTTTCATATTGTATGTTCTTTCTCTCATAAACCTTCAATGAAGTTTGCAACCTCAATTCATAAGACATGACTTACTTTAATGGGTATAGAATTTGTTCTATTAATGTTTTTTTTAGAAATCTGAGACATCCTGAAGAAGGTAACTGGTAAAGGAACAAAATTTGGAAATTTCGGGCATATAGGAGCATCAATCTAGGAGCTAAAGTAATTTTAAACACATGTACCATGGGGATCCTTCATGATTGGCCTTTAATCACATAACAATTAAGGTTTGACCAGTAAGTTAGTATTCCATATCAGCAATTCTGAATATATATTAAAAAAAATATCTTTTTACCCTATGCATCAAAAATCAATTAAGGCGGGGTATTTTATGTCACTATTGGCCTTGATTCTGTTTATTAACCATAAAGTAGTGCCCACATGATCTTATCTTGTATCAGTTAGACACGTGTATTTGTTTATATAACCAGTTATCATCAAAACTCAGTAACAGTGCAAGATATGTAAATAAACAGATAAAAATGATATATAAGGGTTGGGTTTTTTTTAATAAAAGGTAGGTTGAATGCAATTAAGGTAAACAAACAGTGAGGGAGAAAACGAGTTGACCGAGGCAGAACTGGTCAGATATTTTTTTCCTAAAAAATCATTGTTCGTAAGCCAATTAGAAAACATGAAACTAATGACATTCTAATATATGAAAATCGGGAAATATGGTTTATTTTGATTAATAGTACTCAACTGGACCGTACTAGTAAATTGTTATAAAAAATGAGAACAGCACTGTCAATATTAAATAAGAAGCGGATGAAACCAGGGGGATATTAAAAAGTACGTAAGTTGTTTATTCTTTTGTTTTCTATGTTGTGTCATGTGTACTACTGTTTGTCTGTTTGTCTTTTTTATTTTTAGCCATGACGTTGTCAGTTTATTTTTGATTTATGAGTTTAACTGTCCCTCTGGTATCTTTCGTCCCTCCTTTGTGGAAAGGTTCCTTGCCGTGTTAAGTTCTAGCTTTGTGTTACAGTTTTCAAATTATACAAATTGTTCTTTTTGTGACAATTACGGTAACATTTAACCATGCAATGATATATTTAGTTTAAACATATAAAACTAAATATATCATTATCACGATTTATATACTAGTATAAACCTTATGAACTTCGTACACGTTTTCACCGACAGCAAATGGTGTATTGTCAAAGTTGTTGTAAAGTTTCTGTTAACAACTAAATAGATAGCAGAAGATGTGGAATGAGTGTCAATGAGACTCTCCATCCAAGTCATAATTTGTAAAAGAAAAACTATAATACGGTCTTCAAAACAGAGTCTGCCCACACCGAACAGCAAGCTATAAAAGACCCGGAAAAATACTTTTGTATAATCATTCAAACGGGAAAACCAACTGTCTTATATATATACAATAAACGAGAAACACTTATGAACTACAACATTAAACGAGAACTGCTTAACATCATGAACATCGTGAAAGGTATAGTTTATCAAATAGGAAGACGAAATCACTGCAGCCGAGCAAGGTCCGTCTGATGAACAATGACAACAGTCCTATAAAACAACACTTCGTGAGTTCATATATAAAGGTAACAGTAGTGTACCGCTGTTTAAAACTCATAAATCGATAGAAAAAAAAACAAATTCGGGTTAAAACAAAAAACTGAGGGAAACGCATTAAATATAAGAGAAAAACAGCGACACAACACTTGATTCGGAACGTGCAGTGTCAACGATCGGAAAGCTAAGGCTGGAGAAGAACCGACACACGAAAGACCTATATAATCGAAACGAAATAAAGTTAAATAGCTTAATTATTTTACGGTCAACTTTACTTCAGGGAGTCAGAATCATAGTTCAAATTATACTTTTACTGAAATTATACGTATTTGAGCAACACGACGGATACAGATGTGATGCAGGATAGCTTACCCGTCCGAAGCATATCAGATCACACGTAGGGTTCATGTCGCCCAGTCTTTAATTTTTCTGTGTTGTTTTTGTGCACTATTGTTTGTTTGTTGGCCTTTTTTACTTTTTAGCTATGCTGTTAATTGTTCATTTTTAGCAAGAAGTTATCACCTGGTAACATTTCTTTTAATAAACTTTTAAACAAATTTTAGCAGCCAATTAATGTCATATATAAAAATAAAATATATAAGATTTAGATATTGAATATGCTGGTCTTTTGGATAATTTTATAAATTATTTGCAATTATTGTTTTAATCTTAATATCAAAAAGAATATTTAATATAATATCATTGATAGTACTGCTTAATGCAAAATACAATATAAATTTTATAGTTCACGTTTGTATCATTTCTTTCAAGTTATATATTAAGAAGTATTCTATAAATAGATATATTAGAAGCCATGTTAATTAAAATTTAAAAGTTTTAAATTCTATATAAAAGCTTTCAAATAGATATAGGAAGATGTGGTGTGAGTGCCAATGAGACAACTCTCCATCCAAATAAGTTCATTACCGAACTGAACAAAGAAATAACGCGAGGGTGCCGTATACAGTGCATGAAATACGTACCCTTCCGGAGCACCTGATTTCACTCACGGTTGTTACTGGAGTTCGTGTTGTTTCTTATTTATTATTTACAACTGTTGATGTAAATTTTGTGAGTCTTGTTTACTCCTTGGTTTTGATTGTTATTGTCTTTTCATCAAAACCTATATGGACTATTCTCCTATATACCTTCTGGTAAACGTATATTAACGGACAAAATACTTGATCAACCGAAAACAACATCCTTGAAGGAATCAGACCGTAACACTGTTTTTAGTTCTAATTCCTTTGAAGTTGATCGTATTGATTAAAATTTCACTTGTGCATTCAGGTGTCTATTATGTAGCCTTTTTAACTATCATTTTACGTAGAAAAAAATCTGTGTACAACTGTTCGAGTTATTAAAAAATATGACCACCGATATTTATTTGAGAAACAGGGATCTAGGTCAAGCTCATGACCAACAAGTCACAGAAGAAATAGATGTCCATGTTGGTACGGAACACATTCAATCGGACAAAACAACCGGGAAATGGTCAATTTCTGACAATACAAAAGAGTTGCTTAGGGCAATTTTTGTGGAATTTATTGGTACATTGTTCTATGTCTTTATAGCAACGAACGGCTATTGGTATGGTCCAGGTTTTGTATTAACGTCACTTATGATAGCTTTTGGGAAAATAAGGTAAGGTTTGCTACGTTTAAAACAAACAATAATGCTTATTGTTAATTATGACTCGAATATGAAATGGTTTTAAGAGTTATATTTTGAAGTGACTGATAGGTCAAACAGGCCGGGTTAAATAATTGTATTGACAAATATCGTTTTTATATTGTATATAATTTTATACACAATGTCACTAAAATAAAATAATTCGTATTCGTATTTGTTAATGATTCATGGGATATTTAACGGATCACAGACTAGATAATACTACAGTAGATACATCTTCAGGTTTCTAGTACAGCAAAGTTTTCCGTCCTTCACGGATCTAATGTAAGATCACTGACAATCATCCAGTCAAATATTAATTATCATTATTTAATTAGCACAAATTATTGACGTAATCGACGGTAGCAAAACCTAAAAATGACAGATTTTTTTAATCAATGCTTTCTAATTTACATTGCAAATTTATTTACGTAGCTTGAATTCCATCCACAATATAGAATTCATTCATATATAAAATAATTTCTTGTTTCCATTTATTAGTGAAGAAGATATGTCACTATTTTTTTTAATATTTATTTCAGCGAAGGGCATTTTAATCCAGTAGTAACCCTTGCAGTAAGCATAAGTAGGGGATTTACCAGAATGACTGCACTCTATGTTATCGTTCAAGTGGTGGGAGGGATAGCAGGAGCGGCTTTAGCAAAAGTGAGATCAGTATTTTTAATATATGCTTAGTATAATGTAACATTTCTAACTGCAAGTACATAGATCACTGTAGCCGTATTTGGTATAACATATTTGAAATTTGATGTCCTCAATGCTCTTCAACTTTGTACTTGATTGGCTTTATAACTATTTAGATCTGAGCGTCAGTGATGAGTTTTATGTAGACGAAACGCGCGTCTGGTGTATTAAATTATAATCCTGAACCTTTGATAACTATGTTATAAAAAGTATGAACAACATGTAATTATGAAAAATTCGAATGAGGTCTCTCACAAATAAAAACACGCGTCCAAATTAATTGTAAGCCTGATATCTATAATGAGTTTATTTTAACCATTTGGTTAATTGCACTGCTGTTGCAGGCTTCCCGCCAAGGATTGTTTGACACTAATCACCTTTGACATGGTCATAATTATAACTTTGAATGTTTCGAAATACTAATGACTATACTCCCATCCATTTCCTCAGCTGTATTTCAGAAAACCAGTCGATATTTCTGGTATTTCATGCTATTCAAAGCATTTTTTTTTTTCATGATTAGAAAGGCACTGGTTAGTTGGGTTTATTTGTATCTGTAATGAGCTTATTGTTACTTACCTTGGATCTAGATTTTTCATTTTAGTTTTAACACGGTATGTTTATCAATCTATAAAAACTAATAATAATGGTGAAGTATTGAATGTTCCAGGCTGCCCAGCTTGATGATGTTTATCAATCTATAATTTTTTTTATAATACCTCAGTTATCATTTTCTATTTAAAATAAGTACACAATAATTTCACTATTTTGCAAATTACAAGCTTTAAACTATTGGACCGGTCAAAAATTTCCAACTATTAGACCTTGGTGAAACTATTGGACCGCAAGCTTCATTATATTTCAGTGAATTTTAAATGCAGCTACTCGATTGGAGGATTTTGAAATTAACTCGCGGAGTAACGACGTCGTGCTTACCTATTGTATCTAATATAGGGTTGACGTCAGTGCAAGACGTAGCCTTAGCATTTGAACATATCTATGAAGTAAACGATATGGTTTGGTTTCTTCATTTTAATATTACAATAGTTGATTTATCACCGCCATTGCTTGTCTGTTGTCTTTTTCGATATAATAAAATACTTACTGACTGGATATTCGTGGAATAGTAAGTTTATTGTCCCTTGGATACAGCTATTCCCCTCAGCTACGCCTCATGACAATAGTTACTCCTCGGGACAATAAACTTACTATTCCACTCATACCCAGTCAATAAGTATACGTTATTGTATAGCAATATAACATTATTCCCCAATATTCATGCAATAACCCTATAATATTACACTAGTGCAATAAATCTTCAAAATTCATGACGTCATCAACGACAAAATCTTAGTTAAAACAAGTTTTTACTTTAAATATTATATTGCTATACAATAAAGGGTTATTGTATGGAGATTGGGGAGTATTCATGCAATAACCTTATAATACTAATGGTGAGATATTGAATGTTTCAGGTTGTCTTTTTTGATGATTTCAATGCCGTTAGATTAGAACCATATCTCACTGTTTTGGGTAAATCTGTTGAACCTGCAAATGGAATTCTATGTGAAGGATTAAGTACCTTTCTACTTGTGTTAATGTACTTAATGTGTATAGTAGATAAAAGAAATAAGAACTCGATGTTGTCACCAATAGCCATTGGATGTGTTATAACGGCAAACATTGTAACAACGTGAGTATTAAGAAAAAACAGCATGTTGAGTATTTGTTGATAATTTGTATATAAAACTAACTGTGAATGGTTGTGCACTTCTTTTTTTTTAAATCTCCAATTCAAAAGTCCATACAATCGACTTAATCCAACGTTATCAACCAATGGAACAAGTGGAAACAACTCTTACATTCTTGACTTGAAGATATATAGTTTATATATATCAATTAAAATATCAATTATCGTTTTTTTTTTTAAATTATATGTTTGCAAAAGTATAAAATATTGGAAAAACGAATGATTTCATAGATTACCTTTAAGTTAGCGGTATTTGGTACAACTATTTTGGGAAATTATTGCCCTCAATGTTCTTCAACTTTATACTTATGACTTGAATCTGCTCATTTTTCCCCGAGCATAGATAATTGACCTGTTGATTGAATATATAATTGAGTGATTGTTTGATGTCTTTCGGCAAGTAGTGTATGTATATCCATGGTATTAACATTTAAAAGATAACTCCGATATGTAGGTTTTGAAAAGCATTTTGACAAGGACGAAGGTTGATTAATAAAGTGTTCTATTTACAAAATCAATAGTTTAGTGTCACAATATAAGCCTAAAAGTAGGTCCAATTAGAATCCGTCAAATAGTAGTTGAAGTTTACCCTTTCAGAGCACCTGAGATAACCCCTAGCTTTTGTTGGAGTTCGTGTTGCTTATTTTTTTAGTTTTCTATGTTGTGACATGTGTATTATTGTTTGTCTGTTTCTCTTTTTCGTTTTTAGCCATGGCGTAATTTTATTCGATTTATGAATACGACTGTCTCTCTGGTATCTTTCGTCCCATTTTTTGTAACACACACTTTCTACAAAATACGTTGAATTCAACTTCCTCTTCCTCACTTCAAAACCGGACTACCTCTGTGCATCGGTTTGACTCCAATGATGGAGAAGTACAACTGACAATATTTCTATATATTAATATATATATTATAGTTCATGATAAGTCAAAATCTTGACTTATTGAATTCTAGTTAAACATTTTATAAGGCAAAGTTTTAATTGTCTGGCTTATGTTTGTTCAATGTTTGTTGTTGCTAACTTTGAATATATATTTCTTTTCAGAGCTAAATTATTGAGCATTCTCAAAGAAAGCTATGCTTGCAGCACGCATCGATCGCGTAACCAGTCGTTCATATTACCTTATGGACCAAACTCATATAGATTTTAGAATACTAGTATTCAAGTATATTCAAAGATCAAAGGGGGACAATCAAACACTGGGGATGATCCTGGGCTCTCCGAAAGGGTTAACAGATCCTGCTCCACATGTCACACCCATTGTGTTACTCCTGATATTTAAAAAAAACGATAAATAGTGTTATTCGGTAGGTCACATTCGTGAAAAGGAAAGTGGATTGAAGTGACGACATAATGTACATATCCGATATCATCTGTGAACCGGTTATTGCAAAACGGTCAACCAACTCGTGATGGCGTCCGTAAAATTCAACTTTACCATTTTGAACTCTTAGTAAAGTTATAACTCATGATTTATATATATATATATATATAAAAATTTAATAAATTAATTAAAAAACTGAAACATGAAAAAAAAATAATTGATGGCCTTGTGGCATATTTATAAGAACAGATCAATTTTGCGTTATCTCCTAGACATAATTTTTTACGCAAGATATTACCAAATAACAATAGAGTGAGAATCCCTCATTCCTGTAATTGTCTAAAAGTGTTAATGTCGACTTTGTGAGCTCTAACAAGTTATAAATATATTATTATAACAATGGTATTTCATGAGCGCACATTTAGATGTTCCTGATCAGTGTGTTAATTTATTTTCTTACAAGCAAAAAGAGGAACGAAAGATACCAGAGGGACAGTCAAACTCATAAATCGAAAATAAACTGAAAACACAATGGCTTAAAATTAACAAGACAAATAGACAAGCAATAGTACACATCACACAACATAAAAAACTAAAGAATAAACAACACTAACCCCACAAAAACTAGGGGTGATCGTAGGTGCTCTGGAAGTGTAACTTGCTACTTTAGATCAATGGAGAGAATGAATATAAAAAATGACAATGAGTGCCAATGATTACAGTCTTATTTAGTTGTATTGTAATTTAGTTTATATCTTTTTTTTCTACATATCATTGTACTGTTGATCATCCATTAGTATACTTCCTCAATAAGTATTATCAAAAGTCATCAAAATACGTATGGATTGTGAAATTGAACATCTATTGTCTGTCCTATATAACATAATCAACCTGCAATACAGGATGAAGCATTCATATATGTCACTATTGAAAACATTGCATTAACCTACTCTGGTTTAAAGGTGAGTAACATATATGATACAAGATTGCATTTTCATCTTTAAAACAAACTTGATTGAAAACCATAGAGTCCTCGTTGTGTTCACTGTTGTGATAAAAACTTAAAACCTGCTTAATTTACAGTTTGAATGTGACCGGTGGATCCATGAATCCTGCTCGAAGTTTCGGACCTGTCGTGTGTCTGTTGAACACCAAGTACAGTCATCTCGTATGGAAGTATCACTATGTGTACTGGGTCGGACCTACAGCTGGATCAATAGTAGCGGCTGTTGTTTATAGGTTAATATACCATCAGATTTTTTTTTCAATAACACCTTTTCTCGCCAACATATTCTGACAATGAAAGAAAATTTTCTCTTCAGTGTTAACTTTCACTCTTTCAAAATGGTTTAAGATTGGATGTTAATTCCTTGTTTGTATACCAAAATAATGTTACTTTGATTTTCTTAACCAAATTTTGATACACTTATTATAAAAATATCACCAGGGATGGCATAGATACAAACATTACAAATCTCAATTTTCTATTTGTAACTGTTGCATAGTACATACTAGGCAACGAAAAACAAATGTGAACAACTCAAACTAAACAAACCAAATACAACCTACTAACCTACTAATAGTTGTATAGTTTTTAATATATATAATGTATTTCAGATTCATATTAAGTACAGAGCCCTGTTGTTGCAGAACCCAATGAATAACTTCATATTGTAGGTAAAATAATCAACTTATGAAAATATTGAATTGAATGAAGGCAACAGTAGTATTAATTCGATTTAGCAAACACAAATCCGGGTAACAAACTAAAACCAAGGGAAACGCATCAACTATAAGAGGAAAACAACGGAACATCAAAAACACTGAACTTAAACAACAGCAAACGCCAAAATACATAGAAATCAAAGCTGGTACAGGACACTTTAAAATAACATGAAATAGTATATATATTTGATTAGGGTCCAGCTGAAGGACGCCTCCGGGTGCGGGAATTTCTCGCTGCATTGAAAACCTCCTGCTGTTGTCTGTTCTATGGTCCGGTTGTTGTTTCTGTGACACATTCAATATTTTCATTCTCAATTTTATTTATTGAACCTGATTTGTGTAGCTAGTCAAACATCCCGCTCATATAGTAATGTTAAAAATACCGCTAATATAATAATGTTAAAAATACCGCTAACACTTATGATAATGTTAAAAATACCGCTACAATGACAATACTACATGAAAAGTTTTTAGTATAAAAAGTAAAATCACAAAAATACTGAGGAGTATTCAAAACAGAAATAATGACACACGCAATAACACTGAGCACAGAAAAATACATAATTTCAATAAGATGTTAGTTCATTACAACATAAAGCGTTAATATTGATGTGTATCTCTTATTTAAAGAGATCGTCAGGATAAGTTGGTTTAAAAAAAAATTGTTTAGATTTTTTTATTTGTAGAACGTTATTCTTGATACCATTCTTTATGTTTGAAATCTTCCCAAATGTTGTTTCGTTTTGTTTTCAGATGTTGTCAAAACTGGATGTTCTACGGGTACAGAATCAAGATGAATAATATAGATTTATATGACTAAATTTTATACTGAACAGTTTTTCTGTATTGTAATTAATGTTTCAAACGTTCTTATATTTGCAAACAAATGTGGATTTAACTATAATATATTATGTTCAAAGCATTTTGTTATAATACGTAAGTTCCGTAAAGATATCACAGACGATAACGTATATTAGAATCAAACAAGATTTTCTTTGATTTTTTGTGTGGCACTTTGTAGCAGAATTCTTAAACAATATCTTGGTATTTAAACTTTATCTGTATCATTTGGGAAAAATGGAAAGATAGCAAAAAAACTAGCACATTTTGTTTAGAACTTTTCAACACAATGAAATATAAAGATATTTCAAAACATAAAAACAAATGACAAAAAACAAATTTCTGTCTACCGTCATAGTCATTGTCTTTATACATTCGAAGATGTCTTATAGACAAGAACTTTTCAACGCTTAAATTGAGTGATTGATTGACTATTGCTTGTTTAACTTCCTTACTTACTTAATCCTCTTCGTGCTTTGATGCACATAAGGCCGACACTAGCTCTCTCCATAACACTCTGTCTTGTGCTTTCTTCTCTACTTCTCGCCATGACATCCCAACCTCCTTCATCTAAATTTCCACTGTTCTTCTCCATGTTTCGGGTCTTCTCCTTTTCCTCTTGCAAGTTGAAGTCCACCTCAGTGACACTTTGGCGATGTTTGCTGGTTCCTTCATTAAGACATGCCCTATCCATTTCCATCTTCTTGTTTTTATTTCATTCCTTATATCTCTTTGTGCTGTTTGGTTATTTTGTTGGGCCAAAAGATTTTGCATATTCTTCTCAAGCAGATATTGTGGAATTCAGCCAGTTTGTTGAAGTCAGTGTGTATAATTCTCCAACCTTCTGAGGCATAAAGCAGTATAGATTTGACATTGCTGTTGTAGATTTTAAGCTTTGTGTTTCTGGCAAGGGATGACAATTTCCAGATTGGTCTGTGTTGACATTCTAGCCTTACTCAGTCTTGCTTTGATGTCTTTGGTGGTCCCATAATCACTGTTTATTACACTGCCTAGGTATGTAAAGTCTTTTATTCCCTCGATGTTTAAGGATCCTATCTTTATTGGAAGTTTATTTGATCGGTCGTTGATTGACATGACTTTCGTTTTCTCGATGTTTATTTTGAGTCCAAGTTTGTTTGACATAGTATTAAGTCTTGAAGTTTTCTTTTGCATTTGTGTTCTTTAGCTGGATATTGAGCAAATCTCATGTCTGACGCCTGCATCCACTGAGAACCAATCAGAAAGTTATCCATTGTGTAATACATTACTTTCATACTTGTCGTAGAATATCTTTATTAGCTTGACTAAGTGTGAATAGTTGTGCTCTCTTTTAAGAAAACTCTTAGGTAGATTCAAAATAGAGTCCAACATTATTAATTAACACAACGATTGGAAACAACCCTAACATTCCTGACCTAGTAGAGGCGTTTCCCGAAAATATATAGTGTCGAAAACATGAAAATCATTAAAAGAGGGACGAAAGATACCAAAGGGACAGTCAAACTCATAAATCTAAAACAAACGGACAACGCCATGGCTAAATAATGAAAAAGACAAACAGAAAAACAATAGTTCACGTGACACAACATAGAAAACTAAAGAATAAACAACACGAACCCCACCAAAAACTAGGGGTGATCTCAGGTGCTCCGGAATGGGTAAGCAGATCCTGCTCCACATGCGGCACCCGTCGCGTTGCTTATGTGATTACAAATCCGGTAAATAGTCTAATTCGGTAGGTCAAATTCATGAAAGGGAAGGGGATTGTAGTTACGACGTAAGGAACATATCCGATATCATTTGTGAAACGGTTATTCCATAACGGTCAACCAACTCGTGATGGCGTCCGTAAAATTTACGAAGGGATGATTTCAACTTCACCATTTGGAACTCTTGGTTTAATAGCTTCCTTGTGAGCAGTAACCCTCTATCAAGAAAATCATGATAGGAAATGCAAGCACGGGAATATCGTATCAATTGGGAGATATATACCCCGTATGCAGGTGCTGCTGGAATGTTGCTACTTAGAAATGGAAAGTTCACAATTGGAAAGCTGAAATCATCTCTTTTGTCGTAAAGTTTTGTCTTCAACCGACCCTCATTGTCAATTTCTAGATGTAAGTCAAGATATGAAGCCGACATAACTGTATCTGTAGTATCCTTTATCTCCAATTCGATGGGATAGATGCGATCCACATAGTCACCAAATTTTGAATTGTTTAGTGAAAGAACGTCATCTATATAGCGGAAAGTAGAGTTAAAGGATATTGCTAACTTCTTATCTTTCTTCCTAAGAAGTTCCTGCATGAAGTCAGCCTCATAATAATAAAGAAACAAGTCAGCAAGTAGAGGGGCACAGTTTGTTCGCATTGGGATGCCGACAGTCTGTTGAAAAACACGTCCTCCAAACGTAACAAATATGTTGTCAATCAAGAAATCAAGCATCTTGATAATATCGGTTTCAGAGAATTTTTTGTTTTAATCAGAGTGATTCTTTACAAAGTAGGATTTATCCCTCCCTAAGACAAGATACTTGTATCTACGTTGGCCATTCTTTTTAATGAAGCAAAGTAATACCAACTCTTTTAATTTGTCTTTTAGTTTGGAATGTGGAATACTTGTGTAAAGAGTAGAAAAGTCAAATGTTTTAATACTGTTACAAGATGAAAGAGAGTTAGATTGAATGTACTATAAAAGATCTTTGGAATTTTTAAGTGTCCACATCTGATTCACGCCACCTCTATAATAGGCAGTTTCACAATAACTTTGAAGCCCGTCTTTGATTGCTGATAAAATAGATGTTAATAATTTAGAAAGGGGTTTCGTGGAGCACTTGGAAGACCCAGCGAAATACCGTTATTTGTAAAGACACTTATGTAGTTTAGGTATCCAATACAGAGATGGAAGATCCAGTTCTTCATCTTTGGTTGAAATACAATGGAACAAAGAACAGTCCTATGATTATCCAGGATTTCCTCTTTGGTAAGTGTCGTGAGGGTATATGTTGAGTTTCCAAGTGAATTGTCTATACCTAATTCGCTTATAAAGCAATTAATGTAATGACTTTTAGACAAAAACGATGTTATTTGGGGCTTTATCTGCGGGGACAACAACATATTTATCATGGAGGTCGGATAGGTGTTTAGCCACATTTGGGTCTTTGAAGATTGACGTAGAATGGGCATTGATAGACCCATTCAGTTTCTTAATTCTTATTTGTATTAACGACCTCACTGCCTTAATCCATTCGGATAGAGTGGATACGCCTTCCTTCTCGCGCTTAGCTCATTGCCTGGCATAATCCTCGACTTAATCCATCAAAATTTTAAAGTTGTATTTCCAATTGATGGATTAAGGCTCACGATATTTCGGACCTTTCGATAACACGTTTCGTAGAGAAGTGTTATTAACAATGTTAAGGTCACCGGTAATAACGTGGCCAGCAGGATTATATGTGAATTGGGAACTAGCACAAGTGCAATCAGGAGGTTTAGACTTGAAGTCGTCAATATCGAGATCCTGCAAAACGCGTTTGTAATTGAAAATTTTAGTTGCAATAGGTTTGGTATAGGTATAAGAAATTATTGGTACAGACTGGTCTTTGAAATAAGGAGGTATTTTCGATTGAACTAATTTATGATGAAGGATATTGCCTAGGTTGACGCGATCGAGACCTTTGTTGGCAAAGGAAAGATTTAGAAAAGATCTTTTTTCTTTTTCATCTTTTCCAATGCGAACTGGCTTGAAAAGTCTGTGACTTGCAATATCCGAAATAATAGCTTGTAGTTTGTATTGGTTTGAATGAGGGTTTGTAACAGTGGATTCCAAACATAAATTGAACCGAGAATGAAGTTTTGAAAGGGGTAATGAATAAAGTTTCGTGCGAATGGGATGAATATCTAACGGTTTTTGTATGCATGGCAGCAAGTCATTAATAGAGACATCATGCAGAGAGGGTGATGTATAATGATGATGACCATGACTACGTCTACGTCGAGGAGTCGAGTTGAAAATATTCATTACACTCACAGAGTTACAGGAAGGACTAGATAGAATACCTATACAATCAATTTTGTCATTGCAGCCATACGGTGTTGCAGTTCCCAATTGTCTAATCCAGTAGTCTTCTTTTTGTCTACGGAGAGTCGTTGAAAGATTAGGATTGTTAGAGCTATGGTATATCTTTTCGATAATTCAAACTGTCATAGAAACGATGGAATGATCTGGCTGATTGAAATGCTGGTATAGAATGTCGTTAGCATTGAGGTTAATGTCTGATCTATGACCGCACATACGTTTGTTTAGCCTTCCTCTCGTTTCACCGACGTATACCAATCCGCAAAGGTTGCACTCTAATCCGTAGACGACATTTATCGATTTACAAATCAGATCATCGTAACTTCTGGTAAAATATGACTTCTTGGTCAAATTGCTAGTGAATTCAGCATCTATAATTGAAATAGCACAAGTTTTGCAGCCTTTGGTCTCACATTTTGAAATGCGACAGTGTTGTACTGTGACATCAAAAACCAAAATGTCTTTAAGGAGAACTGAACAAGGCTGTATATGTGTTATATTGCTGTTGTCACAAGGACGATGATCTGAATGAGTCGTGTTAGGGATATTTGTCATGGCTGTTGATGAGGGGACACCTGCCGTATCAGACGACACCGTGGTGACGTCTGTTTCGGACCTTTTTATACTGGGCGACGTCCGAGTCAGTTTCCTGTTAGTTCTTCGTGAGTTCATGCAATTGTAGTTTTGCTATTGGGCGGATGATGTCCTCGGGGACAAAATGTCCACCAGCAGAGACATCGACCCAGTGTAATAAAAGAGGGGCGAAAGATACCAAAGGGACAGTCAAACTCATAAATCTAAAACAAACTGACAACGCCCTGGCTATAAAATGAAATAGACAAACAGAAAAACAATAGTACACGTGACACAACATTGAAAACTTAAGAATAAACAACACGAACCCCACCAAAAACTAGGGGTGATCTCAGGTGCTCCGGAAGGGTAAGCAGATCCTGCTCCACATGCGGCACCCGTCGTGTTGCTCATGTGATTACAAATCCGGTAAATAGTCTAATTCGATAAGTCAAATTCATGAAAGGGAAGGGGATTGTAGTTACGACGTAAGGAACATATCCGATATCATTTGTGAAACGGTTATTCCATAACGGTCAACCAACTCGTGATGGCGTCCGTAAAATTTACGGAGGGATGATTTCAACTTCACCTTTTGGAACTCTTGGTTTAATAGCTTCCTTGTGAGCAGTAACCCTCTATCAAGAAAATCATGATAGGAAATGCAAGCACGGGAATATCTTATCAATTGGGAGATATATACCCCGTATGCAGGTGCTGCTGGAATGTTGCTACTGAGAAATGGAAAGTTCACAATTGGAAAGCTGAAATCATCTCTTTTGTCGTAAAGTTTTGTCTTCAACCGACCCTCATTGTCAATTTCTAGATGTAAGTCAAGATATGAAGCCGAGCAAAAACTCCCGCTTATTTATAATATTAAATATACTGCTAATAGGACAACAACACGTGGCATGAATATATACTCAAACGATAGAAAATTCGTCACAGAAAAGTACATAAACCAATAATTTAAATTTCAGTACACTATTAAGCTACTGGTATCAGATTGATGTTTATCTCGTATTCGAAGATTTTTGTCTGGTTAAGTTGGTTGCATTTCAGTTTAGAATGTATTTATTATGGAATGTTATCCTTATGACCTATATATATGCTTGAAATCTTGCAAACATATTTTTCCATTTTATTTTCAGATGTGGTAAGAACTGGAATTTCCAGTAGTACAGAAACCAGATGAATAATATAAATTGTATGACTGAATTTGTACTGAACAGTTTTTCTGTATAATTGATACACTCCTCTGAGGAGCCAATTTTTTCTAGAACTAAACTTTCTTAACCTGATTTTTGGGTTTATATGACTGTTAAAAGAAAAATAGTGAAGAAAAAATCATATGATGGTGCACATTTATTTTTTGTTACGGTTGTATTGTGTTCAACAATAATAAAAACTCATGCACAGTAATTTCATCTAGATAACAAAAACGCATAACGTTAAAAAATGAGAAACAATTCAAACCAGAAAAACAAACGACAACAGATTCGGCGAATAACAAATTTGACTGAAAGAAACAAACAACAACCTACGAGTAGTATTTATTATACATATAATGTTTTCCAAACTCATATTAAGTACCGAATCCTGTTGTTGCAGAACCCGATGACTTGCTTTGTATTGTAAGTAAAATCGTAAACATAAGAAAATATTTAATTAAAGAATGGCAACAGTAGTATAACACTGTTTAAAGTTAGTAATTCGATTAAGCCAATACAAATCCGGGTAAACAAAATCAAATAGACGGAACATATCAAATATAAGAGGAAAACAATGGAACATTAAAAGCATTGAACTACATCAACAGCAAACGCCAGAAAGGAAACCGACTGTAGAAAACGACTTCCATATTCCTGACTTTGTACAGGACACTTTAAGAAAAAAATATGGGTTGAAACTGGATGTTATAGCTAGCAAGAACTCCCGCTTATTTATAATATTAAATATACTGCTAATAGAACAACAACACGTGGCCTGAATACTGTATTCTCAAACGATAGAAAACTCGTCACAGAAAAGTACATAAACCAATAATTTAAATTTCAGTACACTATTAAGCTACTTGTATAAGATTGATGTTTATCTCGTATTCGAACATTTTTGTCGGGTTAAGTTGGTTGCATCTCAGTTTAGAATGTATTTATTATGGAATGTTATCCTTATGACCTATATATATGCTTGAAATCTTGCAAACATATTTTTCCATTTTATTTTCAGATGTGGTTAGAACTGGAATTTCCAGCAGTACAGAAACCAGATGAATAATACAAATTGTATGACTGAATTTGTACTGAACAGTTTTTTTCTGTATTGTAGTTAATGTATCAAATAGTCTTTTACTTTTACCCAAATGTTGGTTTTAACTGTAACATATTATTGTTACAACATATTTTGACGTTAAATAAAAGCAACAGTAGTATACAGCTGTTTTAAAGTCACAAATCAGGGTTACAAACACAAACCGAGGGAAACTATGTAAGTTTCAAATACAAATCGTGATTAATCACGTATATAAGAATCAAAGAGATTTTCAAAGAGTTTTTGTGCATCACGATATTGTAGATTAAAAATTATAGAATTCTGACATAAAACCAACTAAGTAGTAAAACTCTATCTGCTTATTGCGAAAAAATGACAGATTACAGATATTGAACTAGCGAAATGTTTATAAAAAATCTTAACATCATGTTTTAATCGAACTTTAACCAATACAAATAAATATATAGATGTTCAGCTTTGTTTCACAAAATAAGATTTAGTAGTAGTGGATTATAAAGGCATAAACACTTTAATAAATGATTACACACATAATTCATATTGGAATTTGCCTTTTAGATCTAGCATTACTTAAAATGAATGATTTTCATACACATAATTGAAATGATGGTATATATTAATTGTACATTTTATATTAATGAAACAGAAAAAAATGTAAAGATATAAATAAATATAAACACTAATTAGATAAAAGATAATAAGAATTTTATTTTGAGCAAAATTCATTTGAGAAATGCTAAAAAAAGTAGAGAAAACGGGTTACTCTTCCCATGATAAAAGAGGGTGACAGTACCCAGTAGTCAGCACTTATGTGTTGACTTGAGTTATCAATGATATGTTCAAAACTATAAATTAACTGGGTTTTTTTGTATTTTTAAATACTGAGGCTTTTCTACCTCAGGAATAGATTACCTTAGCTGTATTTGTCAAAACTTTTAGGAATTTTTGGTCCTCAATGCTCTTCAACTTCGTACTTTATTTGGCCTTTTTAACAATTTTTTATTCGAGCGTCACTGATGAGTCTTTTGTAGACAAAACGCGCGTCTGGCGTAAATATGAAATTTCAATCCTGGTATCTATGATGAGTTTATTTACCTTTCTCGTTAAAGAAACCATCTTTTTCCAATACCTGTTTTAAATCAGACCATGACAAAAACTCTATTGTATTTTTTTCTTTTTTTTAATTTCAAAAAGAATTTTTTTATAAAAAGGATACATTCTTTACCCGAAAAAGTTTTTAATGCATTTCAAATTTCAAAACTTTGTTTCTCAGAGGTAACTGTAACCATATGACTTTAAGATTCAATAGATAAAGTTAACTTTTCTAATCACTTGGCGCTCGTCGTCAGTCCCCAATGTTCGCAAAAGAAGTACAAATTTTACGGCCACTCTATATGTTATTGCAAATTTGGTAAATAGTCTAATTCGGTAGGTCACATTTGTGAAAAGTGAAGGGTATTGTAGTTACGACTTTAGGAACATATCCGATATCAACTGTGAAACGGTTATTACATAACGGTCAACCAACTCGTGATATGATGACTTTTGTTCTGCTGTACCATTAACCCTTACAGGAAGATGTCTTAATGACTTTATTTCCCGGAATGGACTAAAACGCGATAAGGTGTATCAATTGGATTCATAACTTTTAAACAATGATTGCTTCAGTCGAGGATCATGCCAGGCAATGGATTGAACGCCAGAACTAAGACGTAGATATTCTGTCCGAATGAATTACAGCTGTGCGGTTGTAGATAAAAATCAGAATTAAGAAACTGAATGAATCTATTTATACCTTTGTTACATCAATCTTTAACGAACCAAATGATTCAATACACTTGTCCCAACTCAATGACAAATGAATTGTTGTCCCCTTCAGATGTAGTCCAAAACAACTTCGTGTGTGTGTGAATCTCATAACATAAACTGCTTGATGAATTAGGTATTGACAATTCACTTTGAAACTCAACATATACCCCTTTGGCACTAACTCAGGAGAATATCCTGGGTAAGACTTCTGCTTTTCATTCATTTAGAATATCAACCATGAATGATGAGCTGGATCTTCCATCACTTTATTGGAAACATTAAATACATTGGTGTCCTTCCAAAAATCGGTATATTGGTAGGTCTTCCAAGTGCTCCATTCAACATCAATTGTATCAGCAATTAAAACCGGGTTTAGAAGTAAATGTGAACCTTCACATTCTAGAGGTGGTGTGAATCAAAAATGGGAAAAATTACAACGATCTTAAAGAGTAAATACATAAAGACAACAGTAGTAGACCGCTGTTCGAAATTCATCAATCGATTGAGGGAAAAAATCCGTGTTACAAACTACAACTGAGTGAAAGACACAAGAGAAATTCAACACTAAAATGCAACACACAGAAACGAACTTTAATATAATAATGGCCATTTTTTGACTTAGTACAGGACATTTAAAAAAAAAAACACTGATGTGTTGAACCTAGTTTTGTGGTTAGCCAAACGTCCCGTTTTTATGTCAATGTCAAATAAAACATTTAAATTACAACATTACATGGCAGGACTGCAAAACATATAATGGGAGAACATACAGGACAGAGAAACATACAAATTACAGCTATCAAAAGGTATCAGGCTTATAATTTAATACGCCAGACGCACGTTTCGTATACATAAGATTCATCAGTACGCTCAGATTAAAAAAGTTCGAAAGCCGAAAAAAGTACAAAGTTTAAGAGCATTGAGGACCAAAAGTTCCAAAAAGTTGTGCCAAATACGGCTAAGGTTATCTGCCTTGGATAAGAAAATCCTTAGTATTTAGAATAGTTCATACTTTGGCAAACAGTAAAGAACAAAAAAATAACTATATAATAGATAAACATGTTAAAACCGAAGTGGTGAGAAACAACAGAATAAAAACTAATACGTAAAACATAAAAAAGGCACAGCCTAACAACGTATTATATAGTAGCCGAAGAGATCAACGACCAAAGGTGACGTAACATTTGAATTTCTAATTTTTCCCCAAAAAAGTTAGGATAGAGTTCAAGATGAGGTCTGTTATATTGATATAACATGTATTAATAACAATGAAGATTACAATACTTATTAATATTAAATAGTGGTAGTATTTAGATAATTAATTGAATTATCTAGCTATGTCGGTATTTCCTTTTAATCAAACTGTAAATCAAATGCATCGTACAAATTTGTTGATCCAAACTTAAATCTTATAAATGAACTGGGTGATAAATAGAAGGGACAAAAAAAGATTTACAACTATAAACGATAAGACAGTTGACAAAATTCGTTGAGAATATCAAATATAACAATCTAAGTCTGCAACAGTAGTTAAACATTTATTAAACAAAAAGAACATGTGGTATGATTGCAAATGAGACAACTCTCCACAAGAAACCATAATGACACAGAAATTAACAATTATAGATCACCGTACGGACTTTAACAACGAGAAAAGACCATACCGCATAGTCATCTTTAATAGGCCCAGAAATGACAATGTAAAACAATTCAAACGAGAAAACTAACGGCCTAATTTATGTACAAAAAATTGAACGAAAAACAAATATGTAACACATAAACAAACGACGACCACTGAATTACAGGCTCCTCACATGGGACAGGCACATTCATACAGAATGTGGCGGGGTTAAACATGTTAGTGGGATCACAACCCTCTCCTTAACCTGGAACAGTGGTATAACAGTACAACATAAGAACGAACTATGAAAATAAGTTGAAAAAAACTTAACTCATCAGATGGACACAAGTAGACGTGGACGGGTACTTGTATATCCCAACAACAAAAAGACACTAGGTACATATCTGAGAGTACTGGCAGTTAACTGACAGCTAGTTCAAAGCCTCTCACAACTTATAAAAACAAATCACGCATCTAAGACTAAATTATCAATCCCTACACATCCAACACCCAATGGATGTCGTGTAAAGACGTCATAAACAGTCAGAGAAAAACATGACATTTGACTGTTCTACACTTTACACAAATATTCCCATTTCAAAAGAAAATGACAAATTGAAAGAGTTGGATCTGATTCGCTTCGTGTATGGCCATCACAGTTATAAGAATCTTGACATAGAAAGGGATAAATTCTACCTTTAAAAAAATCATACTCATTCTAACAAAACATTCGCAGAAACTGACATTATCAAGAAGCTAGATTTCTTACATTGACAACATTTTTGTTACTTTGGAACAAACTATTGGCATTTCAATGGGAACCGACTGTGCTCCTCTTCTTGCTAACTTGTTTCTTTATTCATAATAAATAAACTCACCATAGATACCAGAACTAAATTGTGTACATACGCCAGACGCGCGTTTCATCTACAAAAGACTCATCAGTGACGCTCGAAACCAAAAAAGTTAAAAAGGCCAAATAAGAGATAATGTATTCATCAGAGACTGAACTCATACAGGAAATTTCCAGGAAGGCAAAAAAAAAAAGAACTTTAGTATCTTTCACATTTCTTTCCGCTCTACATATGATGTTCTCTCACTTAGATTTTTCAAAATTTTGTTAAAAGTTGAACGCATCTATCATTTCAAACCTAAGATAAAGGATATACAATTACCGTAAATTCTGTTTCATATCTTGACTTGCAAATAAAAATAGGCGATGGGTGTCAATTAAAAACAAAACTTTACGACAAAAGCTGTGGTTTCAGCTCCGAATTTTAACTTTCAATTTCTATGTATTAACTTTTGCAAAGCGCCTGTATTCGAAGTATAAATCTGTAAGTTGTTACGATAGTCCAGGGTTTGTATTTTATACACGACGAGGGACTCATTTGAAGCAGGATCAGCTTACTCACCCTCAGTTTTTGGCGGGGTTCATGTTGCTCAGTCTTCAATTTTTCTATGTTGTTTTTTGTACACTATTGTTTGTCTGTTGGTCTTTTTGTCATTTTAAGCATAGCAGTTTTTTGTTAATTTCATAAAAAAATTAATAAACTTTTAAACAATTCATGTCCTGTTTAGAAAAATATATAGTAAGTTAAATAGTAATTAGTTTATTACAGTGTCACAATCTAACATTATACATAATATCTTATACATCAAATAAAATCAGCATAAAAATATATTAGATTCCTGCCTTAAAAGACACATGAGCCACTTTTACCTCATGCTCATTAATAAAATTAACGGTACCGATTTTCTTTCACCAGATTCGCATTTCGACAATACATGTCACTTCAGTGATGCTCGTGGCCAAACTATTTGAAATCAAATACTTATATAGAAGATGAAGAGCTATAATTCAAAAGGTCTAAAAAGTATAGCCAAATCCGTGAAAGGAATCAGAGCTTTGCATGAGGGAGATGCATTCCTTAAGCTATAATAATTTCTAATATTTTGTAACAGCAAATTTCAATTGCACAACAAATCCGAATTTTAATGCAAGTACCTAAGTACTGGCTACTGGGCTGGTGAAACCCTCGGAGACTAATAGTCCACCAGCAGAGACATCAACCCAGTGGTAGTAATAAAATTAACGGTACCAATTTTCTTGAACAAGATGCGCATTTCGACAATACATGTCTCTTCAGTGATGCTCGTGGCCAAAATATTTGAAATCCAAAATTTATATAAAAGATGAAGAGCTATAATTCGAAAGGTCCAAAAAGTATAGCCAAATCCGTGAAAGGAATCAGATCTCTGCATGAGAGAGATACATTCCTTAATTATATCCCCGCTTTAAAAAAAAAAGCGGGGGGGGGGTATACTGTTTTACCTCTGTCTGTCCTTCCGTCAGTCCGTCAGTCCGTCAGTCAGTCAGTCAGTCAGTCCCGTCGCATTTTTCTCAGGAACTACAATACAAGGATTTCTGAAATTTGGTTTCAGGGTTTATCTTAGTCAGCTATACCGTGTGATGCGTTTTCAGATTGATCACTTGACAACTTCCTGTTTACCGAACACTTGTATGATTTTACACATGATAGCCAAGTTGAAAATTTTCGTCACATTTTTCTCAGGAACTACAATACAAGGATTTCTGAAATTTGGTTTCAGGATTTATATAAGTCAGCTATACCGTGTGATGCGTTTTCAGATCCATCACTCGACAACTTCCTGTTTACCGAACACTTGCGTATTTTTACACTATTAATATTATCCACTTGCGGCGGAGTACCATCAGTGAGCAGTAGCTCGCAGTTTCACTTTTTTATAATAATTTCTAATATTTTGTAACATCAAATTTTAATAACAATTTCCACTTAATTAAAACAAAAACGGTAAAATTGATTTAAAAATCTTAAATAATATACTGATAAATAATAATTAAAAATTGAAGTTCTTTAAAAGTTATAAATTTATTTTTCACCTCTTAAACATCAAATGCAATGTTTTAGCTAATAAAAATTAAATTTCAACACATCTCAAAATATAATAATTTCTCTTCTATACTCAAGATAGTAAAAACATAATTTGATAGAATGGGTGAATTTTATAGTTCCTCTCTCAAGTCCGAATAAAAATTACAGTTCATAAAAAAAGTGTTGTTAAGTTTTAATCGTATTTCAATCACAAAACTGACAAATTCTTTGATTTAAAGTTTTAACTCGATTGGTGTAACGTCCTGTTCCAATGGCAAGTGGTAAGGAGCCACTACGTAAGTTTGATAAAGTTCTACGGTAGTCTCTAACCTTGACGGATTTCACATATTAAACTGCTTGGTTGAAGATAACTTTTATACTGTCTAAACGTCCTAAATTTATTTCCATTTTCACAGTTTCTATCGTTATGCACATCGCGTAGCCAATTTTCAGCATCCACAGTGTTTAACTTGTCCTTTACAATACTAATTTTTATTCGGATTGTCATATTTTGAGGGTTTATCAAACAACTTAAGTCACTTTTTTGAATCAATGTTAGTAGACGCTAATGCCACGAGCGCTGTTTTAATTTACTCGATTCATGTATCTTTTTAACGAGCCTGTTTCAATCATAATTTGTAACGTTAAATTACAGTCTCAATTCTTCGATATTTTGATTAGTCTGTACTGTAAACCATCCCATGACTCCACGTATAGCTAGGTCTGAAGAGTTCTTGAAAGCGCTTAGGAAGTATCGGCAAGCTTTGTTTTAAACAGTTTCTAATTGTTCCAAATACTCGTTCCATATAATAAAACAAGCTGGACAAGGCTTACATATAGTTTTGTAAATATGTCATAGTCCATACCGCCACATGAAATGAATTTGTATAAAGTGCGGAGAGTGCTCTATTTTGCCTACTTTCTTATTTCCCTTACAATAAATTTTCAATTTAGATGTTCGTCAAGTCACAATCATAAATATCAGTATTTACTGCAATAATCAATAGTTGTGTCTCTAAAAAGAAGGTCAAAGTTCGATCGGGGGGTTGCGATACAACGAAAATGCATTATTTTTGTCTTTTCAAAATTTAAACCCAATCTCCATTTTGAACTCCAATTGTTGACTACATTTAACATCAGTTGAAGGGATTATTCATATGATGCTTGTAAAACAATGTCATCAGCGTATAAAAGGATAGACAAAATGCACGACTCATTGATCGGGATACCAAGATTTAGATTGTTTATTTCATCGACAAGATCGTTTACATATACTGAGAATAATGTAGGTGATATTTTTCAGCCTTATTTTACACCAATATTAACGCCAAACATATCGGTCATATAGCCGTTGACTTTTACAGCATAGCGAACATCTACATATAGCGACTGTAATCCTTTCAGAAACTTTTCATTTATGCCTATTGACATCAGTTTAAACCACATCATCTCTCTATTTACAGAATCAAAGGCTTTTTTGGCATCGATGAATCAAGCAAACGATGAAAGCCCTTCGATTTTTCTATTAGTTAAATACTTGTTAGAGTATAAATTTTCAATTCAACCACGATCTTTTCTAAAGTAATTTTGTTCATCGGCTAAGATGCTATTTTCTTCCAACCAGGATGATAAACGTGTTTTAAGAATATCTGCATATATCTTACAGGGAATTGACATCAGAGCTTTCCCTCGATA
Source organism: Mytilus trossulus (assembly GCF_036588685.1). Lineage (NCBI taxonomy): Eukaryota > Metazoa > Mollusca > Bivalvia > Mytilida > Mytilidae > Mytilus > Mytilus trossulus. The sequence continues at coordinate 37,719,833 of NC_086379.1, read as the reverse complement.
ACCTAAAGGATCACGATAATCTTTATCAGGTTTTAATATTGGATTAATGAGAATGTTGTTCAATGTCGCAGGCACAACTCCATTGTCAAATGCAAACTTTATGATCTTGAATAGAATATTCACACACGAGTTGTTAAGAAGAAATTTGGAACATATTTGGTCCAGCCTGCAAGCTTTTTTAAGTTTTGCTCGATAAACAGCCTTCTTAACGTCCTCATACGAAATATCATTTTTTTTTATTTCTGATTCCTTACCTGAAAAATCAAATATTCCATTTTCTAGTTGATTTTTGACAGTACATATAAAGTCTTCGTAATACTTACAATCAGTTGCATTGGATAAATATTTATACTGCGTTTCCATGTATCGTATACTGTGTTTATATCTTTACACACATTACCTTCTGATGTTAATAGCTCCATTGGTATTGAAGAACTTCTATCATTCGTCATTTCTAATTTATCAGTTTTCTTCTTAAGTCTCTTGTGTTGTTCTCTGTCGAAAGATTAAGTTACTCTTGTTGTTGACGCATTTGATAACTTCGTTTTTCCTTCCTCAAAAGTTTATCGAACGTTTTCTCAATGTAAGAAAGTGTTCTCGCACACGTTTCTTTTTGGTACCACATCCTTTCCATTTCAGCCATATTTTTTCGTGTTCGCAGGTTTTATCCCACATTAATTTGAGATTCTCATTCCAGTATGGTTTGTATCTTGATTTTCCTTTTGACTTCCTGTATTGGTTATATCTTTCTGATTTTTCACCTATCTTGGATTTCACTTCTTCGGAAATAAGTTCAACAAAACAACCATCGACGCAGCATCGACGTCTTGTTTCACGGTTAAATTATTTTTAATGGTTTGGAAGACTTGTTCAGTAAAAGTAAATAGTGATCCTGCTAGTCCTTAGGGTCATTTCATGATATTTGCAACTTTTTGAATCTTTATATTCCTTTTTATCAAAAAGATTTTTTTAATATTATATGAATGATCGTATTAGTAATGCCAAACACAATATTAATTTAAATGTCTTTGAGGTCATTTACCAATATGTATTTGATAAATAAAAGTATTTGAAGCCTTGTCAAAGAATGTAACATTGAATTGATAAATTATAAAAGTGGTTTTTTTTTCATAAAACCTTTCAAAGTTTAATCGAAACTTAAATGGACTATTCTCCTATATATCTTCATGTAAACGTAGATTTACGGACAAAATGGTAGATCAGTTGAAAATAACATCCGTGAAGGAATCAGACCGTAACACTGTTTATAATTCTTATTTCTTTGTTCTTGATTGTATTGATTACAATAACAACTGTGCATGCAGGTGTCTAGTATATAGCCTATTTAACCACCATTTTAACTTCCATAGAACAATTTTGTGTACAACTTTACCAGTAATTCAAAAATATGACCACCGATATCTATTTGATAAACAGGGGTCTAGATGTAGCTCATGACCGACAAGGCAGGGTCACAGAAGAAATGGATGTCCATGTTGGTACGGAATACATTCAATCGGACGAAACAAACAGGAAATGCTCAATTTCTAATAGTAAAAAGAAGTTGCTCAGGGCAATTTTTGTGGAATTTCTTGGTACATTGTTCTATGTCTTCATAGCAACGAGCGGCAATTTTTTGGCTACAGGTTTTGTTTTAACGTCACTGATGATAGCTTTTGGGAAAATAAGGTAAGGTTGTGCTGCGTTTAAAGAAAACAATTATGCTTAATTTTAATGATTAAGGGGATATTAAGGGGTTTACAGACAAGATGATACTACAGTAAATACATCTTACGGCAAATAATATATCTTCAATTTCGATTACTTGCAATCAATGTTAGTCAAATGCAGGTTTCTAATACAGCATAGTTTTTCATATCATGAGCACTGTTGTATCTTCTCTGATCAAATTTTAGATCAATAATCCAGTCAAATATAGATTTTACTACGACTGGGTCGATGCCACTGCTGGTGGAGATTTATTTCTCCGAGTAAATCACTAGCCCAGTAGTCAGCACTTATGTGTTGACTTGGGTTATCATTGGTATGTTCATAATAATAAATTAATTGTTTTGAATTTTGAAAACTTTGAATTTTTTAAATACTCATGGTTTTCTACCTTAGGAATAGGTTAACTTAGCTGTATTTGGCAAACTTTTAGAATATTTGGTCCTCAATGCTTTTCAACTTCGTACTTTATTTGCCCTTTCAAATTTGTTTGATTCGAGCGTTACTGATGAGTCTTTGGTAGACGAAACGCGCGTCTGGATTAAATGTACAATTTTATTCCTTGTATCTATGATGAGTTTTTTTTATCATTATTTGATTAGCACAAATTACGGACGACAATCGACGGATGCAAATTACGAAGTTTAACAAAGCCTTGTTTTTAAACCTAGCTTTCTAATTTACATTGCATATGTATATTAACATCTTGAAATCCGTATACAATATGGAGTATATTCATGTATCTAATAGTTTCTTGTTGACATTCTTCAGTAAAGAAGGAATGACACTAATTGTTTTCATTTCAGCGAAGGGCATTTTAATCCAGTAGTTACCCTTGCAGTGAGCATAAGCAGGGGATTTACCAAAACAACAATACTTTATCCTATCGCTCAAATAATTGGAGGGATAGCGGGGGCGGCCTTAGCAAAAGTCTGTTTTATTCTTTTTCTAACCAGGTTTGATGTTATATTGCTTGGTTTCAAACAACAAGTACATATTATAAAGAATATAAACAACATGTTATTATTTCGAAAAATTCGATGATTTAGGTCTCGTACAAATATAAACACGCACGCCTGGCGTACACAATTCTTAGCCTGATACCTATAATGAGTTTATTTACAACCATTCGGTCAATAAAATTGAGAATGGAAATTGGGAATGTGTCAAAGAGACAACAACCCGACCAAATACAAAAAACAACAGCAGAAGGTCACCTACAGGTCTTCAATGTAGCGAGAAATTCCCGCACCCGGAGGCGTCCTTCAGCTGGGCCCTAAACAAATATATACTAGTTTAGTGATAATGAACGCCATACTAATTTCAAAATTGTACAAATAGCACCAGGCCAGTTGTCAACACATAAGTGTTGAAATTAGTTATTTTGACATAATTATAACTTGGAATGTTTCGAAATACTAATAATTTACTTCCGCTGATGACTATAATACCTTAGCTGTATTTGACAAGACCAGTCGGTATTTCGGTCATTTATGCTCTTCCAAGATCTTTATGCGGCATTTTGTTATGATTCGAGCGTCACTGGTTAGTTTCTTTTGTAATTGTGATGAATTTATTGTTTCTTACCATGAACCTCGACCTTTTATTCTTTTTTTAACACAGTTTGTTTATCAATCTATAAAAACTAATAATAATAATGAAATATGTTCCAGGCTCCCAATTTCGATCATCATCTCAGTAACTTTAGATATGAAGCCTACCGTACTGTTTTGGGTAAATCTGTTGAACCTGCAAATGGAATTCTATGTGAAAAAGTAAAATCACAAAAATACTGAACTCAGAGCAGGATTAAGTACCTTTCTACTTGTGTTAACGTACTTAATGTGTATAGTAGATAAGAGAAATAAGGAATCGATGTTCTCACCAATTGCCATTGGATTTGTTGTACAAGCAATTATTTCGGCAACGTGAGTATTTAAACTACAGCATTTGTGGATAATTTTTTGGTAGGTACATTCAAATTATAGAGTTCATAAAACCAACAGAATCCAACATTATTAACCAACAGAACGAGAGGACAAAACTCTTACATTCCTGACCTCGTAGAGGCATTTCCCGGAGATATGGTAGTGAAAACATGTATATCAATTATATGGTCATATTTTTATAAATTAACTGTTTGCAAAAGTATGAATTATCCGAAATACTCATTTAGATTTTGAGGCATATTGATAAAAACAAATTAATTTTGTGTTATCTGATAGAAATTAAGCGCTCAAATTTTTACGCCAAGTAAGCAAATTCCAATACAGTGCCAAAATGAATAATATTGACTTGGTGAGCTCTAACAAGTAATAAATATAAGATTATATCAATGTTATTTCCTAAGCACATATTTAGAGTGTACGTGATCAATGTGTTTTGAGAATATTTATTATCTAACAAGCTAACTTGCTTTCATAGATCAATGGAGACAATGATATATAAAAGATGAGATTGTGTGTCGATCCCTACGGTAATATTTAGTTGTATTATAATTAGGTCTTTCCACCTTTCCGTGGAAAGACCTATTGAATTTGTTCTGATTATTAGGTCTTTCCACCTTTCCGTGGAAAGACCTATTGAATTTGTTCTGATTATTAGGTCTTTCCACCTTTCCGTGGAAAGACCTATTGAATTTGTTCTGATTATTATTATTATTATTTTTTTTTTTTTTTTTCTTCCGCCTAATTTTTTTTCTTGCGTATTATTGATGTTTCAAAAGATGTCGCTTAGATATTTGGAATATGGTATCGTATAGTTTATACGCTTTTAAAATTTACAACTGTGTAACAAAATACTTTACGTTGTAAGAGTTATCTCCCCAAACACTGTTTTTCTTGTGGCCACTACTCCTTCGCAACCGTTAAAGATTACGACAAATTTATTTTACCAAATTGCTCGTTACATCTTCAGGATTAGGATATTCATTTGGACCGAAGCTTTACGGAGACTCCATATGAGAGTTATTCCCCCTTTTCCCTTAAATTAAGTGATATGCATTTCTAAATGGTAAACCATAAGTGATAAAGACATAGGGTCTTTAGATTTGGGGTCCTTGGTCGAAAATAATAAAAATGAGGTCAAGGTCAAAGGTCAAGGTCATATTCTAAATTTTGATTTTGGCTTATTTTCATTTATTTTCAATACCTTATGACATATCGACAAATAATTTTTCATAAATTGTTAGTTGCGACATGTCCTTACTTGTATATTTTGATTGAAAGGGTGCGCAGACAATAAATAGGAGTTTTTGCCCATCTTACATTTAGAATTACGCGTATAGTGATATTACTAATAAACCAAACATATTAAAGACCTTGGGTCTTTTGATTTAAGGTCCTTGGTTTGTGAACTTGAAATTGAGGTCAAGGTCATAGGTTAATTTGATGTTCTAGATTTTGACCTTTGCTTTAAATTCATATAAATACATCATACAGCCATAGGAACTAACATTTTAAACTGATTTTTAATATTTCAATATCGAAATAGATCTTTTCTAGTGGAAAGACCTACAATTGTTCTCTGAACAATTGGTTTTTAATTATTTTTTTTTTTTTTCTTCCGCCTAAATTTTTTTCTTGCGTAGTATTGATGTTTCAAAAGATGTCGCTCAGATATTTGGAATATGATGTCGTATAGTTTATACGCTTTAAAAATTTACAACTGCGTAACAAAATACTTTACGTTGTTAGAGTTATCTCCCCAAACACTGTTTTTCTTGTGGCCACTACTCCTTCGCAACCGTAAAGATTACGACAAATTTATTTTACCAAATTGCTCGTTACATCTTCAGGATTAGGATATTACTTTGAACCGAAGCTATCCGGAGACTCCATATGAGAGTTATTTCCCCTTATGCATTTGATATAAGTGATATGCGTTTCTTACTGGTAAACCATCAGTGATATAGGCCTAGGGTCTTTATATTTGAGGTCCTTGGTCCAAAAAAATGAAAATAAGGTCAAGGTCAAAGGTCAAGGTCATAATCTAAATTTTGATTTTGGCTTATTTTCTCTTATTTTCAACAACCATGAAAGATATTGACAAATTCTTTTTACTAAATTGTGAGTTGCGACATGTTGTAACTTATAAATTTTGGTTGGAAGGGTGCGTAAACAATAAATGAGAGTTTTTGTCCCTCTTATGTTTTAAATCATGCCTATAGTGATATAACTCATTAACCATACATATTACAGACCTAGGGTCTTTTTGTTTGAGGTCCTTGGTTGCTGACCTTGAAAATGAGGTCAAGGTCAAAGGTTAATAGGACGTTCTAGATTTTGACCTTTGCTTTAAATTCATATAAATACATCATAAAGCCATAGGAACTAACATTTTAAACTGATTTTTAATATTTCAATATCAAAATAGATCTTTACTAGTGGAAAGACCTACAATTGTTCTCTGAACAATTGGTTTTTAATTAGGTCTTTCCACCTTTCCGTGGAAAGACCTATTGAATTTGTTCTGATTATTATTATTAGGTCTTTCCACCTTTCCGTGGAAAGACCTATTGTATTTGTTCTGATTATTATTATTATTATTATTATTATTTTTTTTTTTTTTTTTCTTCCGCCTAAATTTTGTTCTTGCGCAGTATTGATGTTTCAAAAGATGTCGCTTAGATATTTGGAATATGATGTCGTATAGTTTATACGCTTTAAAAAATTACAACTGCGTCACAAAATACTTTACGTTGTAAGAGTTATCTTCCCAAATACTGTTTTTCTTGTGGCCACTACTCCTTCGCAACCGTAAAAGATTACGACAAATTTATTTTACCAAATTGCTCGTTACTACTTCAGGATTAGGATATTCATTTGGACCGAAGTTATCCGGAGACTCCATATGAGAGTTATTTCCCCTTATGCATTTGATAAAAGTGATATACGTTTCTAACTGGTAAACCATCAGTGATATAGGCCTAGGGTCTTTGGATTAAAGTTCCTTGTTTCAAAAAAATGAAAATAAGGTCAAGGTCAAAGGTCAAGGTCATATTCTAAATTTTGATTTTGGCTTATTTTCTCTATTTTCAACAACCGTGAAAGATATTGACAAATAATTTTAACTAAATTGTGAGTTGCGACATGTTGTAACTTATAAATTTTGGTTGGAAGGGTGCGTAAACAATAAATGAGAGTTTTCGCCCATCTTATATTTAAAATCATGCCTAAAGTGATATAACTCATTAACCATACATATTACAGACCTAGGAACTTTTTATTTGAGGTCCTTGGTCGGTGACCTTGAAATTGAGGTCAAGGTCAAAGGTTAATAGGACGTTCTAGATTTTGACCTTTGCTTTAAATTCATATTTATACATTATTAAGTCATAGGAACTGACATTTTAGATTGATTTTTAATATTTTGAAAAAAAAAATAGATCTTGACTTGTGGAAAGACCTTCAATTGTTCTCTGAACAATTGGTTTTTAATTATTATTATTATTATTATTTTTTTTTTTTTTCTTCCGCCTAATTTTTTTTCTTGCGTAGTATTGATGTTTCAAAAGATGTCGCTTAATTATTTGAAATATGGTATCGTATAGTTTATAGGCCTTAAAATTTACAACTGCGTAACAAAATACTTTACGTTGTAAGAGTTATCTCCCCAAACACTGTTTTTCTTGTGGCCACTACTCCTTCGCAACCTTTAAAGATAACGACAAATTTATTTTACCAAATTGCTCGTTACATCTTCAGGATTAGGATATTCATTTGGACCGAAGGTTTACGGAGACTCCATATGAGAGTTATTCCCCCTTTTCCATTTAATTAAGTGATATGCATTTCTAAATGGTAAACCATAAGTGATAAAGACATAGGATCTATAGATTCGAGGTCCTTGGTCCAAAAAAATAAAAATGAGGTCAAGGTCAAAGGTCAAGGTCATATTCAAAATTTTGATTTTGGCTTATTTTCATTTATTTTCAAATACCTTATGACATATCGACAAATAATTTTTCATAAATTGTTAGTTGCGACATGTCCTTACTTGTATATTTTGGTTGAAAGGGTGCGCAGACAATAAAAGGGAGTTTTTGCCCATCTTACATTTAGAATTACGCGTTAAGTGATATTACTAATAAACCAAACATATTGAAGACCTAGGGTCTTTTGATTTAAGGTCCTTGGTTTGTGAACTTGAAATTGAGGTCAAGGTCATAGGTTAAGATGACGTTCTAGATTTTGACCTTTGCTTTAAATTCATATAAATACATCATAAAGCCATAGGAACTAACATTTTAAACTGATTTTTCATATTTCAATATTAAAATAGATCTTACTAGTGGAAAGACCTACAATTGTTCTCTGAACAATTGGTTTTTAATTATTATTATTATTTTATTTATTTTTTTTCTTCCGCCTAATTTTTTTTCTGGCGTATTATTGATGTTTCAAAAGATGTCGCTTAGATATTTGGAATGTGGTATCGTATAGTTTATACGCTTTAAAAATTTACAACTGCGTAACAAAATACTTTACGTTGTAAGAGTTATCTCCCCAAACCCTGTTTTTCTTGTGGCCACTACTCCTTCGCAACCGTTAAAGATTACGACAAATTTATTTTACTAAATTGCTCGTTACATCTTCAGGATTATGATATTCATTTGGACTGAAGCTTTACGGTGACTCCATATGAGAGTTATTCCCCCTTTTCCATTTAATTAAGTGATATGCATTTTTAAATGGTAAACCATAAGTGATAAAGACATAGGGTCTTTAGATTTGAGGTCCTTGGTCCAAAATGATAAAAATGAGGTCAAGGTCAAAGGTCAAGGTCATATTCTTAATTTTGATTTTGGCTTATTTTCATTTATTTTCCAATATAGACAAATAATTTTTCATAAATTGTTAGTTGCGACATGTCCTTACTTGTATATTTTGGTTGAAAGGGTGCACAGACAATAAATGGGAGTTTTTGCCCATCTTACATTTAGAATTACGCGTAAAGTGATATTACTAATAAACCAAACATATTAAAGACCTAGGGTCTTTTGATTTAAGGTCCTTGGTTTGTGAACTTGAAATTGAGGTCAAGGTCATAGGTTAATATGACGCTCTAGATTTTGACCTTGGCTTAAAATACATATAAATACATCATAAAGCCATAGGAACTAACATTTTAAACTGATTTTTCATATTTCAATATCAAAATAGATCTTTACTAGTGTTTATATCTTTTTCTACATATCATTGTACTCCTTGATCATCAATTAGAATACTTCCTTATTATCAAAAGTCATCAAAATAGGTATGGATTGTGAAATTGAACATCTATAGTCTATCATATACTGACCGGCTTTAGAAACGCAACACTACATTATTTTTGTGTTAATTTTGAATGAATGTGTCACCGTCAAAAGCGATGACTGCCTGTTACAAACGCCAAAATGATTGTCAGAAAGGTCAACAAATACTGTCTGACATGTTTTAGGTTCTGTTTTACACCTTCTGATTTTGCATTTGTTCGACCCATTAATTGCGATTGGCAATTATGCGGTTGGAACTTGAGGGCTTTAAAGGTTTTCCTTCAGTCGATTCTTTGGTAATTCAGTTTATGGGAAAAATTTATGGCATGAATCTGTACTCAATGACACTCGGCATTTGATTAGCAGTTGACGTTGCGGTCGTAAACATGTCTTGCAAATGACGTTGCGTATTCAAATTCTGTTGACGTTTCATTGTCACTACACGTTGATTTGTTCATTGATGGCTAGAAACAAATCTGGTCTACTTGTTTCGTTGTCGGAAGGACAGTTAGACGAGTTTCTGAAGTCATAAAGTATGGTTGCAGCACGTTTATGTTTTCATGTTTGCAGTATTTTTAAGGGATAATTCAGTTTTTTATTTCTCAGTCTTGGCAAAATGTGGATGCAACATTTTTAAACTGAAGTAAGTGAGGCAAAGGATTTAAAGAACTGTTTGACAAAGCAAAACAAACCTGAAACAATCTTTCATGGGTCCAAAATTTCGCTTTAAGAAATTCGTGCGACTTAAAAATTCGGTATGTTCAATAACCACAGGTAAGTCAGATTTTGATTTTTTGTAAGGAGAAAGAAGTATGATAAGCATGGACAGAAGTTATAAGAGAATCAAACAAGATTTGGTAAAAAAAAATCAACAAAACGAGTGTTGCGTTTCTAAAGCCGTTCAGTATATATATATCAATCAACGTACAATACAGGATAATGCATTCAGACATGTCACAATTGTATACATTGCATTGTCCTATTCTGGTATAAAGGTGGGTAAAATATGTCATACAAGATTGAATTTTCATCTTTAAAAAAAACTTGATTGAAAACCATACAGTCCTTGTGGTATTCACATTTGTGATTAAAACTTGGCTTAATTTATAGTTTTGATTTCACCGGTGGATCCATGAATCCTGCTCGAAGTTTCGGACCTAACGTGTGTTTGTCGGATACCAAGTACAGTTATATGGAAGTATGGAAGCATCACTATGTGTACTGGGTTGGACCTACAGCTGGATCAGTAGTAGCGTCTGTTGTTTATAGGTTAATATAACTTCAGATATAGTCAATAACACCCTTTCTCACTCGTATATTCTTCTTATTGATTTTTCACTGTCAGAATATGTTGAATTGATACGGAAGTGGCATGATACAACATTTTACCAAATTTGACATCAAAAACACATACTATGATTTTTAGACACTTTTGTTACAACCAATGAATATAAGTAATCAAATATGATCTTAACATAAAGCAAATGTTCTGTTCACGATGACGGAAAAACTAAAGCTATCCAACAGTGGCGAGAGAGAAAAACAATGCAAGCAAATTTCATTTTCAGTGTTAACTTTCACTCTTTCAAAATCTTTTAAGATTGTATGTAAATTTCTTGTTTTTATACAAAACTTAGTTACTTTGAATTCAATCTTTTAAACAACATTTTGATTTACTTATATGAAAAACCAGCAGGGATGGCATAGATACAAACAATACAAATCTAAATTTTCTATTATAGTTATTGTTACACCGTTCATAATGACCACAACAAAAAACAAATGTGACACAATTCAAACTAGGAAAACCAAAGACCTGAGTTATGACAAAACAATTAGCGCAAAACAAATATGAAAGAAGGTTAAAAAATACACCCTACTTATAGTTGTATAGTTTTTAATATATAAAATGTATTTCATATTCATATTAAGTACAGAGCCCTGTTGTTGCAGAACCCAATGACTTACATTTTGTTGTAAGTAAAATCATCAATTTTAGAAAATATTGAATTAAATAAAGGCAACAGAAGAGGTAATTCGATTAAGCAAATACAATTGCTTAATCGAAAAAAACTAAAACCAAGGGAAACACATCAACTATAAGAGGAAAACAATGGAACATCAGAAACACTAAACTTTAACAACAGCAAACGCCAAAATGGCAAAATACATAGAAACCGTTTGTAGATAACGACTTGCATATACCTGGCTTGGTACAGGACACTTTTAGAAAACATGAAGGATTGAACCTGGTTTTTATAGATAGTCAAACCTCACACTAATATAGTAATGGTAAAAACACCGCATATATAATATTGTTAAAACTACCACTTATATAATAATGTTAAAAATACAACTAACATAATAATGTTTAAAATATCGCTAATATAATAATGTCAAAAATACGCAATAACACTGAGCACAGAAAAATACAAAATTTTAATAAGATGCTAGTATATTACAACATTAAGCGATGATATTGACGTGTATCTCTGATTTTAAGAGATTGTCAGGATAAGTCGGTTGCATCGGTTTTTAGAAAAAATATGTTTATAATTTTTTAATGGTAGAACGTTTTTCTTGTTACCAATATTTAAGTTTGAAATCTTCCCAAAATATTGCTTCATTTTATTTTCAGATGTTGTTAACTAGATATTCTATGGTTACAGAATCCTGATGAATAATATAGATTATAAAACTTAATGTTGTACTGAACAGTTATTTTGTATTGTAATTAATGTTTCAAACGTTCTTATATTTGCGACAAAATGTGGGTTCAACTATAATATATCATGGTCATAGCATTTTTTTATGATAAGTAAGCTCCAAAAAAGAAATCACGAAAAATAACGTATATTAGAATCAAACAGATTTCCTTGCATTTTTTGTTAGCACTTTATAGCAGAATTTAAATCACAGACTTCTAAAACAATACCTAGGTAGTTAAACTTTATCTGTATCATTTTGAGAAAAAAGGAAAAATGGCAAAATATGAACTAGCAAAATGTTTATAGAACTTTTCATCAACAGATTAGCACTGAAATCAAATCAATACAATGCATTATATAGATCTCGATATTCAGCTTGATTTCACCAAAACAAATGGCAAAATCTCTGTCTTCCGGTACATCTAACGTCATAGTCATTGTCGTTATACATTCGTTAATGTCTTATGAAAAACTTTTCAACACATAAATTGATTGATTGATTAATTGATTGTTGCTAGCTTAACTTACTTACTTACTTAATAATCTTCGTGCTTTGGTGCACATTAGTCCGACACTAGCTCTCTCCATAACACTCTGTCTTGTGCTTTCTGCTCTACTCCTCGCCATGACATCCCAACCTCCTTCATCTCGCTTTCCACTGTTCTTCTCCTTGTTTCTTTTGGTCTTCTCCTTTTCCTCTTGTCGGTTGAAGTCCACCTCGGTGACACTTAACCGATATTTGTTGGTTCCTTCCTTAACACCTGGCCTATTCATTTCCATCTTCTTGTTTTTATTTCATCCCTTATGTCTCTTTGTTCTGTCAGCTTGAATAGTTCCTGATTGGTTATTTTGTTGGGCCAAAAGATTTTGCATATTACTCTCAAGCAGATATTGTGGAATTCAGCCAGTTTGTTGAAGTCAGTTTGTATAATTCGCCAACATTCTGAGGCATAAAGCAGTACAGATTTGACATTGCTGTTGTAGATTTTAAGTTTTGTATTTCTGGCAAGGGATGACAATTTCCAGATTGGTCTGAGTTGACAGGAGGTATTCTAGCCTTACTCAGTCTAGCTCTGATGTCTTTGGTGGTCCCATAATCACTGCTTATTACACTGCCTAGGTATGTAAAGTCTTCTATTTCCTCGATGTTTAAGGATTCTATCTTTATTGGAAGTTTATTTGATTGGTCGTTGATTGACATGACTTTCGTTTTCTCGATGTTTATTTTGACCCCAAGTTTGTTTGACATAGTATTCAGTCTGGAAGTTTTCTTTTGCATTTGTGTTATTTTGCTGGATAGTGAGCAAATGTCATCTGCAAAGTCTAAATCCTCAAGAAAGGAGTTGAGTGTCCATCTTATCCCAGTGTTACCATTTCCTAAGGTTGATCTCATACACCAGTCAACAACTATTAAGAAGAGAAGAGGAGAAATTATGTATCCCTGTCTGACACCTGCATCCACTAAGAACCATTCAGAAAGCTGTCCATTGTGTAATACACTACTTTCATACTTGTAGAATATCTTTATCAGCTTTACTATTTTTTTATGGTTCTCCATATGCTCTTAGTATGTCCCAGATATATTTTCTTATTACACTGTCAAATTCTCTTTTGAAGTCCATGAAGTTTAATACTTTTTTGTTCTGACACTCTGTGGATTGCTCTATGATGTTGCGGAGGGTAAATAGATGGTCAATGCAGCCTCTGTTAATTTTAAAACCTGCCTGTTCTTCACGCAGCTTACTGTTGATGGAATCAGTAATTCTATTCCTGATGACTCTAATGAATACTTTACTAGGTATTGAAAGTAGTGATATTCCTCGACAGTTGTTGCAAAGTTTCAGGTCACCCTTCTTTTGTAGTTTTATAATAATTCCTCTGTCCCATTCGGTAGGTATTTCTCCATCTATCCATATATTGGTAAATAGATAATGTAGTATCTCGCTTGTTGACCGATGTTAGATTTGAGTAATTCTGCACTAATGTGAACTATGCGTGGTGCTCTACCATTTTTTAGTTGTCTTATTGCCTTTTAGAATCCATCTTTACATACAGCTTCTGTGTCTATTCAAAGTGCATCTCCGAACGGTTGAATGTCAGGTATATCATCGTTTGCTTCAGCCCTGTTCATGATACTTCTGAGTGTTCTGGCCAACGATCTAATCTCTTCTTGTCTGTAGTTAGTAGCTTCCCCTCTTTGTATGATAATGGCGCCTCATTATTCCTGGACTATCCACAGAGCTGTCTGGTGATCTTGTATACTACACTGAGCTCTCCACGCTTAGACGCTTCTTCAGCTTCATTTGCAAGTTCTTCAACATAGTTTCTCCTATCAATCTTTTACCTTTTTAAACTGACGTAAAAAGAACGTGGCACACTCTTTTCACTCTTTACACGAGGCATCGAATTTAGCGTCCCCGTTATTATCAGATGTGGTTGCAAACTTGTACATCCTGCACAAACAAACGGACGAATTACTTTGGCAAGCGTTTTACTGCCTGTCCTTTGTAAGTTTTTGGCATTACAAATATTTTGATATGAGGGTCACGGATGAGTCTTATGTTGACGAAACGCGTCTCTGGCGTACTAAATTATAATCCTGGTATCTTTGATAACTACTCTTAACATTATTGCATCTTCTTTTTTCTTTTTCTTTTTAAAGGACATTTTTATGAAAAGGATATTTTTTTACCCGAAAACAAGTTTAGTTTTTATGCATTTCAAATTTACACACTTTGTTTCTGAGAGTTACAACACAAGGTTTCTGCCATCATATAATTTTAAGCTCACATAATTCAACAGATCAATTTAAATGTTCTCATAAGTTGACGCACGTCGTCAGTCATTAATGTTTAGACCAAGATCTACTAATTTTTCAGTCGACACCTTAGATAACTTGTTTGAATCACTGTTTGCTAATTTTTACAATTTGGAAAAATATTTAACTGATACAGTAAAAAGTTAGAAAGCAAAATTGATCAACAGTAAAATATTTACTTGATCTTACACATGAATAATATCATTCCACAACATCTGTAACTGCAAGAGATGATCTGTTGATAGGAAAATGGTGGACAATTTACAGACAACATATAGGTCACATTTCGAAATTATCTACCAGTCTCTGATAAAGGTATTGCTGCTAAATGACCTTTGTACCAATTTTTGGTATTTTGAAAACCGTAGATACAGTGAGAAATTGAAAACAGAAAAAAAAACGTCATTGGTAAAAGATAATTTTTCATGAATTTCTTTTTTTGTGTAATGTTCGAGAGTGGTCATTATTGATAATGTACATAGGATCATACAATGAGCAAAGCAAGATATGTATGTCCTCTAGTAATTACCGGTGACTACCTAAACCAAAACATTTACAAATTTGGGACGGACAAATCAAACAGAAAATATAAGGCCCCAGCTATCGTAGACGAGCATACACAATAATGTGACGACTATAATAATAAGAATATCATCATTATTTTATTTATGAAATTAAAACTTCAATTTCTTCATTGTTGAAATATTAAATAATGTATATATTATCATTACTTGGCTGTTATTAAAGAATTGAATACCTTTTTCGTAAATTTATTGGGGTGTAAAAAGATGACCGAAGTATATTTTGTATGAAGCGTTGACCGTGCGCTCCGTTCTACAAATTTGATCACGATCAACGCCAATATAGAATCTGGGTACTGACGATGTAATTTATCTTAATGACGTGTTATTATATTTTTTGATTAATCTTTATGAATCTTACTGTTACTGTTTAGTCAGGTGTTTTTTGTGATACCCATTTGAAATCACTCAATACTTATACATCCCGTCATTGTGTTAAATTTTGTTGCTATTTTTTGTATTTATGTGTTTCATTTTTGCTAATGTACTCAGTCTTTATGCATTTTTTTGTGTAACTTTGATACATATGACGCGAATCTGTAATTATACGTTCCGTCATTGTGTAATTGTGCTGCGGTAAATATTTTTTTATTTTTGTCTTTAGTTTTTGCTTATGTACTTTGTCTATATGCCTTTTTTTGTGATTCTTTGTTACGAATCAGACCCCTATATTTTTTTACATTTTTTACCAATTATGTGTGTTTGATTTGTTCACACATCGTTGTCAATATAATGGATATAACTGTCATAAAAGTTTGATGGTTTAGCTAACTATGAAACCAGGTTCAATCATTATTTTCACTTTAGGAAAATGCCTGTACAAATAGTTATCAAAGGTATCAGGATTATAATTATATATTGGCGTGTTTAGTCTACATAAGACTCATCAGTGACTTTCATATCAAAATAATTATAAAGTCAAACAAGTACAAAGTTGAAGAGCATTGAAGACCCAACATTCCAAAAAGTTGTGTCAAATACAGATATGGTAATCTATGCCTGGGATGAGAGAATCCTTAGTTTTTCGAAATATTCAATGAAAACAGGAAATTTATGAAAATGACCACATAATTGATATCCATGTCAACACCAAAGTACTGACTACTTGGCTGGTGATAACCTCGGGGACGAAACGTCCTTAACAGTTGCATCGACCCAGTGGTGTAAATAGTTACAAAGGTACCAGGATTACAAAACTTTGGCTTTGCGCGTTCCTGATGGAGGTAAATCAAGAAAAGCGCTTCGAACGCAATAAATTATTAAACGTGTTGTTTTCATTTCTGTAATTTCAAAATGAGACATGGTTGCTGTTAGCAAATCAAACGAACGAAGTAGAATGTTTAAACGACTAATTTCATTATGTATCCTAATTGGTATTTCTCTTTGATCATTCATTTATTACTTCCGTCTATGAGTACTCTCATCTGCATTTCAATTGTTCATCTGTCAAGTGTTGGTTTTGTTTTTAAATCAAACAACTGTCAAAAGTATTTCCTACCATTTATTGTAAAATTGTATGAAAAATAGTGTAAACAATAATTTCCGCACTTTTTGAAAATTCCAATTATTTATTAATTTCAAATTAATTCTAGTACGTATACTGTTAAACTATCATTTAAACTAACGTAGAAGAAATATCTATACAACTGTACTTACCATTGAAAACTATGACAACCGACATTCATTTAAGAAACAGAGATATAGATGTAGCTCAAGACCAACAAGTCATATTCACAGAAGGAATGACTGTCTATGATGGAACGGAATACATTTATTCTGATGAAACAATCAGAAAACCCTCAATTTCTAACAGTAAAAAAGAGTTGCTAAGGGCCATTTTTGTGGAATTCCTTGGTACATTGTTTTATGTCTTTATTTCAACAAATCCCACATATCTACTGGCTCCAGGTTTCGTATTAACATCACTGATGGTAGCTTTTGGGAAAATAAGGTAAGTTTTGTGTTATTTACATTGAATATAGATTTTTTGTACGGCATAGTTCACACCAAACTCACTGTTGTGCTATAGTGGATAAAAAAAGAGTAAAGCCACAAAATTACTGAACTCCGAGGAAAATACTAAACGGGAGACCCTAATAAAATGGCAAAATCAAAAGTTCAAAAACACGAGCCTGTCAGTCCCATTTACCTGATCGTTATTTAATTAGCACAATTAAAGAACGATAATAAAGGAACGCAAAACCTAAGAAGAACCAGTTAGTGCAATTATAATTTATTTTAATGTGTTAAACCTGCTTAAACATTATTGGAGGATTTTTATTTCAGCGGAGGTCATTTCAATCCAGCAATTACTCTTGATGTAAGCATAAGTAGTGGTTTCTCTAAAACGACAATTTTCTATTCTATTGCTCAAATAATTGGAGGGATAGCGGGAGCAGGTTTAACAAAGGTAAGTTCGTTTTTTTTTATCATGTTTAATGTCATTTTACTGTGTTTCAAACAGCAAAGAGAGATGATTCAGAATATAGAAACATGTGTAGTTTATGTAAATTAAAACAAATGCATCAGTAACGTTGATGTACCAGAGAGATATATAAACATTTTAAAAGTACAAAACAATCACCGATACATATAGAGACATTGATCCGACGTTATTATATAAAAAAAAATGTGGTATGCTTGCCAATGAGACAACCGTCCACAAGAGACCAAAATGACACAGAAATTAACATTTATAGGTCACCGTACGGCTCTCAACAATGAGTTAAGCCCATACCGCAAAGTCAGCTATAAAAGGCCCCGAAATTACAATGTCAAACATTTCAAACGAGTAAACTCGCGGCCTTATTTACATAAAACAAAATATTGACGTCTTGACAACCTATATTATTATACCTTACATATATTTTAAACAATTCTATTGGGTGAAACGTTGTCGCGTGACATGGAATAATTCAGTTGTTTTTCATTCAATTGAAAGGAAGGACGAATAACCCTAAAAATGTCCACCAGCGGTGAATAACCCTATTATTCACCGGCGAATAACCTTTTGAGATTGTTGATTTGTACTTGAGTTCTCTCCCATGATTATGACGTCACAGACGTAAATAAACAAAATGGCAGCGTTCACGTTACAGTTGAAGCTCACCGAGAGACGAAGAAGAAAAAGAGACTAGGAGATGAGGCATTAGACATGAATAGAGTGACAGCAGCTGATGATAGCTCTTATAGACTAACGGTCCTTTTCAGGGCCATCAATATTTTACAAAAAGATTCTACTTTTGTTGTACAATCTAGAAATTCTAGAACACAAATGTATTTTCATCTGACGCCAACTTGTCTTTGACTTTGTTATGTAAAACATATAGAAAGTGTTCGAAAGGCCTTTCCACTCTTAGTTCGGTATAATAAATCAATTGTGGCCCCTTAGAATCGATGAATATCCAAAATTGTCAACCCTTGAAAGTTATTTCACTTCGGGCTGCGCCCTCATTGAAATAACCCTCTCGTGTTGACAATTTTGGATATTCACCTCATCAACGGGCCATAATTGTATATTGTTGTATGACGCCAGAGCAGTGAAATAACCACATTTATTTCAAATGTTTATTTCACTGGGAAATCAATGTCAATCATTGCAACCATTGTTATACTAGAAAACATTTTAATGTTTCAGTCTGTCCAATATGATATCGAATATTCGCCGAAAGGCATAAAAGTTATTTTCTTATATTCCTGGATTCTAAATGTTTAACGTCGGATCTGCCTTAAATAATTTCATATGATATTCCGTCATGGTTTTATTTCTAACTTATATAACCAAAAGTATACATGAGGCATTTCCTGAAACTCATAATTTTGATATAATATTTTAATATTCCAGGCTGTACACGATGTCAATCATGATTACTATCGTACTTTTTTGCGCAGATCCGTTGAACCTGAATATGGAATTGTATGTGAAGGATTGATAACATTTATACTTGTGATAACGTACTTAATGAGTATAATAGATAAGAGGAATAAAGATTCGATTATGTCACCAATTGCCATTGGTTTTGTTGTAACGGCAAACCTTTTTGCTACGTAAGTAATAAACAAAGTTTCAGCATTTGATACCTATTATTAAATGTTGATAATTTAATGAGAAATGTTTGTATTAAAGTCAATAACAAAAACTCCGCTGAATAAAGCGTCACCGCTACTTCAAAATGAATTACACAATGCATAGCCCTCAAGGTACATTTCCAAACCGGAAAGCTGTCAAAAAAGCTACATGTAAAAAATACTGAACTCCGAGGAAATTTCAAAAAGGTGAATCCCTAATCAAATGGTAAAATCAAAAGATAAAACACATCAAACGAATGAACAACAACTCTCAATTCATAGTGATGGTGATCTCTCACTATCTGAACATAAAACGTTAATATTTAAGAATTTGTGATTTTTTTACATAATGATCATAATATATTTGTTTTGCAACGTTTCCCTTTAATATATTTAACTTACAAATCATTGTATGAATGGATCAACACTTATTAAAAGTTACTAGATAGATACAACATTTGTCAAAATATGCTTAACTTGTCGATATGGGTCAAACAAACAACAATGTCAAGGCCATACAAATATATGTTGTCCTACACCGGTATAATGGTGGGGAAACTATGAAACTTACAACTGTAATACAAGATTGTATTTTTATAATTAGGCTGAATTGATTAACCATTATTCCATGTTAATTTCGTGTTATGGTTATTTAAAAAACCTGACTTAATTTACAGTTTTAGGGTAACCGGTGGATCCATGAATCCTGCTCGAAGTTTCGGACCTGTTGTGTGTTTGTCGAACACCCAAATCAATCATATCATATGGAGGAATCACTATGTCTACTGGCTAGGGCCTATAACTGGATCAATAATAGCCGCTGTTGTTTATAGGTTAATAAAACTACAAATGATATCCGTTGCATCCGCCTCCCTTGATATCGTCTTTCCTCTATATGATATTTTACACAGTACATGTGACGGATAGTATCTTCAACGATTAAAGGATGTTTGCTACTCAGTTTCAAAATAACAAGCTTTTAAAAAATATTATATACGACATCGTAAAAAAAGAAATGTTTTCGAAATACGTATTTAAAAATTTGGCAAGAAAGTGCAACAAAAACTAACACCAATGCAAAATACATAGAAACGAAATATTTGATAACAATTGTTATTTTCTTACGTTGGTACAGAACATTTTTAGAACATATGGTGGGTTGAGACTGGTTTTATGGCTAGCCAAACATCGCAATTAATGGTAATGTAAAAAAAAACACTTACATTACGTGACAGGAATACAGTACACAAACACAATCAAGAACACTCAGAACAGAGAAATACATAAATAAATAAAAAAGAAGTATATTTCGACAAGTTAACCTCAGAATTACAAAGAACACCTATAATTAATTTACGAAAGTACACAAAAACATCGAACTGGTCGTCACATGGCACTTTTAAGATATGTAATTCCCATTGTGTTCGCATTTTTGTGTCGAACAAATGTTTTTTTGCAAAAACAATATAAAAAAAACATTCGTCAATTTTCAATGTCTTGTAAATACAGCGAAGTACGATCAAGATAAATCACTTATTTACCAATTCATAGAGTCCAGTCCAACTAAGTTTAAACCTCAAACAGAATATGTTTTAGTTCTCATCAGTAGCATTATAACCCAAATATACACAGAAAAAAAGTCCCATAAAATATAACTTGAGGAAAACTCAAAATCAGCATTTTTAATTTCTTATGGAAATTAACATTGAAAAGTGAGATAACTTTGCAAAAAGGGTAGAAATGTCTCAAAATTGAATTATTATAATGATAGCAGCATGCCCCAATAAACTCTAGATACTATCTTTGATAACATAAGTAGTACTTATCTAGTCACACCATTTTCACTTTTCAACAATTGATGTCATAAAACTAAGGAGATGTGGTACGACTGGCTATGAGATGACGTAGATGTAAGTAATTATTTGGTACCGTACTGTCTTCAACAATGATAACATCCATACATGTTATAGTTATCTATAAACTAACTGAGACATAACATAAATTGAAACAATTCAAACGCAACCAACAGATTTATTTTATGAAAAAACAGTTATCGAAAAGTAAATACGATAGACAGCAATAAACGGCAAACACGGAATGCATCTATTATCTATTTCAGATTTATATTGAGTACAGAAACCTCTTATTGTGAAACTCGCCGCTGCTATGATTTTTCTTGTGAGTAGAATCAGAAATATAAAGAAATTATTGAATTAAACTATAAAATGAGTATTCATCTCGTATTATAGATAATGGTGTTTAACGTCCAGCGTCAAATTAATATGCATATTCAGGAAGAGTACCTGTAAATGTACTATAAATGTATTTGCTTTGTACTAGACTGACACGTTGGCGTGCTAAATCACAAGGTTACAGGCCAATGGAAGAAATCTTACCTTACCTGGACTCATTATTCCGACTCCGAGCTACCAGTCTTTCCTCGTATTTCTTAATTGTATGTGCTTAGCGGTAAAACAGCAAATACCGGCCGAGGTTCGAACCAACAATCTCCCGCATTCGAGACGAATACGCTACCATGAGATCACCGAGACGGTTCGTATGTTAGGAGATTGTCAGGTCAAGTTGATTATATTAGTTTTGAAAATAATCAATTGCGTTCGGAATGTTTTTATTGTAGAACGTTATCCTGGTAATCAATCTATATGACAAAAATTATGCTATAGAATTCTTTATTTTATTTTCAGAAGTTATCAGAACTGGAAGTCCCAACTATATAGAACTCAGATGAATACAATAGTTTGAATTTTGTACTGGACACTTTTTCTGTATTGAAAATAATGTAACAAAACATTTTTTTTTCTTTACTTTTTAAAGTATAAGTTTAGATAAATGTAGTAAACAGTTTTGTATGAGCATGAGCAACACGACGGTTACAACATGTAGATCAGGATCTGTTTACAGTTACGATAGTACCTGAGATCACCTCAAGTTTAAGTAGGGTTCGTGTTGCTCAGTTTTTAGTTTTTTTGTTATGTTTTGTATATTATTGTTTGTTTGTCGTTTTTTTTTCTTTCATTTTTAGCCATGGCGTTGTCAGTTTATTTTCGTCTTAATTGTTTAAATGCCCTTCTGGTATCTTTCGGCTCTCTTTTATAATTGTTTCGATGCTATCAACTTATACGTTTGGAAGTGAGTGATCCGAACCATCGTCCTTGTTCACGTTAACAAGACATTGAATCCCGATCAGCTTAACGTAAGGAAATTAAAATGAAAAGAAAACAAAGAAAACAAAGAAAAAACATTACTGAGAAATTTAAAAATATAATTCCTGATTTGTTTGATAAAGAAATATAAGTGCTTCATAATAAACATATCATTAAAATAAACTAACAACTTGGAATTAAAACAAAACTAGTACTTAAATTGAATAAAGAGTAAAGGAATACACTTACGGAAACTTCGTACTTCATGAGGAATATGCATACTATATACAGTATGTGCTATTAAAGTCAAATGAAAAAATATGATTTTTATGGGTTTTTTTTCAACTAAATGGCTAGTTTGTATTTTAAAACAAATGTACATATACTAGTACTTTTTCTGAAGAAAATTCTTTCATTTGTCCAAATTTAGAAGAAATCAACTTTTTTTCAATTGTTGGCTTCCAGATAAAACTTTGCCGACATGTTTTCAGTATACCTCAGCTTGACCTTTCTCGTAAAAATCCGGTAATCTCAATACGCAAGAGCAAATGGGAAAACGAAATTAGCAGAGAGAGAGTCAATAAACGTAAACATCGCTCCGTCATCGTTATAAACTGTATCTGGGGTTGGATTCAATATCGTAGCGGCTACATAGGGCTACGTAGATTTATGATTATTGAACGTGTAGCTATCCTAGCTGCTACATATATATATTGATAGCAGCTAGGCTAGCTACTCATTCAGTAGACAAAAATCTACATAGCACTATATTTAGCTACTACGAGTACGATATTGAAAGTTATCCTGTTGTGCAGGTTATACACGTGCGTACTTAAATATCCAGGCTTCTTTGTTGATTGTTTAAATAGTTGACAATCGATAAATTTCGGTTTCAAAACACGACCAGTAATTAGCTGCCATATTTTCACAACATTACTTAACGAAAATACGATATGGATCCGTGAAAAATTATGATAAATCATTCACAGATAACTAAGTTTATGATATATGCATGCATTGGTTCAATAATTAGATTAACATCATGTTTCACCAGTCACTCGTTTCATATGACTTTAACTTCAATTTTTTTTATTGGAGTCTTTTGTCAATTTACTATCAATGAACTACAACATTTTTGATGTTTTTGTTCGATTTATTTGTATGTTCGTTTGAAAGTCAGTTGTGTTGTATGTCTGTGAAAAATAGTTTTCGATGCTGGATCCCAACTATTGGAAAATTAAAGGAGGGACGAAAGATATCAGAGGGTCAGTCAAACTCATAAATCGAAAAAAAACTGACAACGCCATGGCTAAAACTAAGCAAGACAAACAGACAAACAATAGTACAACCTGAGTTATCTGCTTTAGTTTGCATCCCCAATTTTGTCAAATTACCGAACTTGTATTGAACTGGCATAAATGTGGTACTGTTCCCAGGTTTGGCTAGTTATAAAACAAGGCTTTTAGATACATTAATCAAGTCAGGAATATGACAATTTTTCCCACTTGTTCTGTTTATAAATTGCGTTTCATTTTGTTCGCTTTTTATAAACTTTCCCCTCTTAAATTTACTTTGGAGTTCGTTATTTTTGTCAAACATTTTTTAATCAAGTTTAAAGATGAAACATTCGTATAATTGACATAAATTTATTCAACAAGAGAATCAAAACTTCAAAAGTATTGAAACTTTGAATTTAATCATGATCTTAAACATATTAAAATAGTGTCAAATAAGAATTAAAAGCTGAAAACGAAAAGAAAAGTAGGTTTTTTTTTCGTTCATGACAGATTGATTTGAAACGATCGGTTTACAATCAGAAGTCAAGATCATACAATTATATGTCTCATTCTGTATATGATTCTCAGGTGTCAATGTATAGAATCTTTTATTTTTTCATTTGTTTTCTGTTTAATTATTAATATAATGGTACACATAATTACATTGTTAGAAATGTAAATCAATAGTTTTCTGTAAATATAGAAGCATTTATCGGTGTAATTATAGTTGTTTGTTGTGAAATGAGTTTTGAAAAGAAACAATGAAATGTAAAATTTTCTAACGGTTATAAAGATAATATTTAATTTTAATTGTTACTTGATATCATATAAATAAGGTTAACAGTAGTATACCGATGATCAACAGTCAAGAATTGATTTAGAGAAAGCAAATCCAGGTAACAACTTAAACAGGGGGAATAAACGGAACAATAGACAACATGGTGTCAACATGCACATAAACAAACTATGACGGAAATGCAGCAAATTACAGTATGCATGTCGCGTGGATCTGCGCTAATACCTCTAGTTATTGTGCAATTGTAAAACTTGTTTGTTGCTTGTCTTTCATTTCTTGCGTTGGTCGTTGTTTATATGCCTTTTTAAGTTTCTTCGTTACATATATGACGTGGCTCTGTACTTATACTTCCCGTCATTGTGTAATTGTTCTATGGCAAAGATATGCCATTTTGTACCTCTTTGTTACGTATTTGTTTGTTTTTAGTGATTACGATTATAAAATAATGTTGACTGCTGTATATTTGACTTTTTATTTCGCCATTTGATTAGGGACTTTCCGTTTTTAATTGTTTTCGAAGATCAGTATTTTAGTGATTTTACTTTTTTTTAACAGCATATTCAAATGCAAGAACACGCAGCATAGAACAACACGCAAATAAATAATATAATAGTCGTTACAACGTATGAAACATAGAATAACAACGACCGTCTTTCATTAACGACAGCATAGGATATCACAAACAGTGACGTATTCAAGTAAAGAATATAATTATAGTCTTGATATTCATACAATTATCCTCACAATACTAGTCCAAACAGTGACGTATTTAAGTAAAGAATATATAATCTTGATATTCATACAATTATCCTCACAAGACTAGTCCAAACAATTATCATGATTATGATTGGGCTATTTTAAATAAATGCTGTGACGACTCCGTAATTGTTTGGACAAACACAATACTTTATTCATGGAAAATGGGGGTTAACTCGAATATACTGAATGTGGTAATAACCATGCATTTGTTACACAATCATTTTTATATGATCAAATGTCGGGAAACTGAAAGTTGTCCATGTGCGAGTACAATATGATTATTTTACTAGAATGTTATGACCAGAGGCTAAACTGACCGGAGTTCAGCGTAATAAATGTCATAAATGTAACGAATTCTAGATCTCAAGCGAACAAGATAATTAATTCTTATTAAACCAGATCTTTTACCTTGCTTTTTTTTGTCTGATTATAATCAGATTGCAGATAAGATATTTATGATCGTATCATGTGATATCGTAGGGCCTTGTCATGTGATGCAAATATTCACATTCGATTGTTATCATAAAACAAGACATTATACCATAATAATAACATTAGACGTATGTTTCACTTTTTAAAAAAGTGATAAAATTCGTGTTTTCATGATCCTAGCTAAAAAATATGTAATTATAAGTATTGAATGCTTCTTTTTGTAACTTCATTTGGTTGTAAAAGCGTTGCCCGTGCGCACCTTCCGCGCTTCATACAATATGTACTTCGGTCACCGCTTTTTTAACAAAAAGAAGCATTCAATTCTTAAATTAGCTTACAGGTAACTGATTAACAAAATGATTACTGGTCAGTAAGGACCTGGATCATTTCAAAGTACAAAAATAAAATTACAGGATGTTTTTAAAATGAATATAAAATGCATAAAAGATCATCTTTCTGTGTTCCAAAAAAATCATCATGAGTGACTAGGACTTGAAACAAAAAATTTAAAAGATCTAAATAAAAAAAAAATACGATTTTCAAGAGCAGTGCATGACGGCCAAAAGTGCCATTTTTGGTAAAAAAAAAAAAAGGTTAGGTAAAAATGAAAAAGACAAACAGACAAACAATAGAACACATGACACAACATAGAAAACTAAAGAATAAGCAACACGAATGACAGTATATGTGTTTAAAAGAGATTACAAAATTTTCAAACTTGACAGTGATCACTTCATCCGAAATTTCACGGTTTCACGCCGTAAAATTATTGCACAGGTACAATGCATAATAATTAATGGGGAGAAAACCTGTTTAACTACATTTACAAGGCGAGAAAGAAAGTCGAACAGTGAAGCTCGTAAGCAATACTTTTTTCAATCTGAGCATGCAAATTAAAGATTATGTTATATAGTTTACCAAGAACATATTCGCAGAACAAAAACATTTATTTTGATAGTCCCAGACACTATATAAGTTGAAAGTTTTTTTCACTAATTCCACGTGTTTTCGAGTTGAAGTAAACTCGCAGTAGCCCACAATGCATTGTAATTCATTGAGTCGATTGTTCAGTTTTTCAAGGCCATTTTGGCTAAATGTGTTTTGGAAATTACTATGCAAATTTAGTCTGACGTCAGGAAATCTAGAGTTCTCGGTCTGTTTAACCTAACCCTCAACTTTTACCCAACCGTCGACTTTAGCACAACCGTCAACTTTAGCCCAACCGTAAATTTTAGCCAACCTTAAAATTTAACCAGACCCTCACTGTAACCCGACCTTTAGTTTATCATACCCTCACTTTAACCCAACCCTTACTTTTAGTCCTTCATTTAACCCTATACGCCTCCCTTACTCATTTAACCCTTAATCATTTAACCCCTACGCCTCCCTTAACCTACTACACCCTTAGCCTACTTCACCTTTAACCTGATTCCCCCTTAACCCTCTTGACCCTTAGTCGTATTAACCATTAACCAACTTACACACCATCATTTACCCTACCCTGCACTACACTTAACCGTTACTCCTATTCATGACCAAACTCGTCTCCCAGTGAATGCTCTGTATAAGATTGTCTCCCATCTACATGAGAAATATCATTATGACAGACATTCAAAATGGCTATGTTAGTACAGTAGTTCTACTCCTTCGGGGCTGTGTTAACCACAGTCCATCGGGGAGGACGCCAATGTTCCACCATTGTCTGGGAAAGGTTGGTACTCGTCCCTTCAGTCTACCTTCATTAGGTAAGAGTACAACATCAAATAAGAAAATATATCATTTTTATTCCAATAAAAAGGTCATACTTCACCGGTCTTTTAACATTTTACAATTTGCAATATATACCTGAACGAAGAACCAACTTTTTTTGTTTTTATATATAGAGAGAGATGGGATAGATATATCGATAGATAGATTAAAAGTAAAACTGATCAGCAAGACCATGCAGATAAAGCTGCGATTAATTTAGGTCAGCATAGATGAAGTTATTATCTGTTTTCTTAGAGGAGTTATTACACGTTTATGACGATTTTTGTTTTTCCCTTTTCTTTTTTTTGTTGACAAAACTGTAGGACATTCGGCAATCCTCGGTAAAATCCGCTACTCTCCTTCCATCCATTAGATGAGGGTACGGAATTGGGCCGAGTTGAGACGAACGAACTGTAGGATATAAACAGAGGCTGTAAGCAGAAAAGAATATCAGCAACACAAGATCAACAAAAATGTGCTTTAATCAGGACCTATCTAATCTTAAATGTTGCAGTGTGACCATTCTTGAAGATTCACAAAGTTTTGCTACCTTATATAAAATAAAGGCAACGGTAGTATACCGCTGTTCGAATTTCATAAATCGATTGAGAAAAAAACAAATCCGAGTTACAAACTAAAACTGAGGGAAACGTATCAAATATAAGACAACTACGACACAACAGAAACACAACATTAAAATGTAACACACAGAATTACAACATTAAAGTGTAACACACACAGAAACGAACTATAATATAACAACGGCCATTTTCCTGACTTGGTGCAGGGTATTTTAAGAAAAAAAATGGTGGGTTTAACCTGGTTTTGGGTTTTGAGGCATGCCATGCCTTCCGCTTAAAAGATAATGTTAATTATAACATTAAAATTACAACATTACATGACCACAGTGTAGATACTATTCTGTACGCTATCCGGAAGTCGCGATTTTCGAAGCGAGAACTTTTTGGATCACATTTTAAATTTGTTGGATATACTATATTAAACGGTAAGATGTCCATCTGTACATTGCTTAATGATTAATTCAGCTGGCATCGATATTCACAAATGGTTTATAATTAAATTTAGCACATTCTTTATTCGTATCTTTGCCTTAATCAAGAGATTTTCAAGTGCATCACTACGGAAAATCAGTCGGTGAACCTGAAAGACAATCTTTTTGTACCCTTGCTGTACAAATTAACGTAAAAACCAGACTAAATTTACTAAATAAAGTACATTTTAAGTGGTGGTAAAAGTTTCAGCCAGATCTTTGAAGTTAGAAAGAAGAAAATTACACTTGTTTGAATTTCTCACTGTACGATCAGTCTCGCTTGTATATTTTGAAACTGTATGATCAGTCTTTATTTCACTGTATTCTAGTGGTGATTTCAAAGTTATTTACGATACATTAGAAGATGGCATTTTTCTAAATAACACAAATATATTTTAATAAACTCACATCCTGAAAACTTATCAAACATGTTTTAGCTTGATAGGGTGTACTCGACTTACTACATTAAGTATAAGGATGTTTGAATGTTGTTGAAATAAGAGGAAGGTTTGTTTGTTTATATAAGTTTCAGAAATGTCCTCCGTTATACTTAAAATTGTACAAACACACAGATGTAATTGTATTATAAAAATGCATGTATTTACAAAACATTCGAGGCAGTACTGTAGCCTATAATTGATCACAGTTCCTTCACTTTGTTTTGGATGTAGATCTGTCTCTTTCACACTCAATTGTACTCCACTTGGTAAAGCGGTGGTTTATAGTGATAATGAAGTCCGTCTTTCAGTTCGTCCGTTTGGCCGGTACAAAATGTTTTGGCGCTTTTGTTACAAGCGCATCTCCTCATAAACCACTTAATATATAGATTGGGGTTTCCAGACATTTTTAAATGGAGAGGGGGTCCAATCCAGGAGAAAAGAGGATTCCAAATATATGTTCCCATACAAATGCATTGAAAGTTAAAAAAGAGTTTCAAACCTCCGGATCCCAATTTTCTTGAATCCGTCATTGGTGTAACTATTAATTATTTTTTTCTCGGATTCTGATAGTAAAAAAAGAAGATGCGGTATGATTGACTATGAGACAAACCTCTACAAGAGATCAAAATGACACAGACATTAACAAATATATCTCACCGTAAGGCCCTCAACAATGAGCAAAGCAAATACCACAAAGTCAGCTATAAAAGGCCCCGAAATGACAATGTAAAACAATTCAAACGAGAAAATTAACAGCCTTATTTATATATAAAAAAAAAGGAATGTATTTCGAATTTTATTAAAAATCTTTATATAAGATACGGACTTGAACATTGCATTATATGGGGGCACCCATCAGGTATTTCCAACCGTGACCTCCAAAACCAATTGTTAAACTTTTCTAAAATTGCTCCATATTTAATCAATTAATGTATTATGGACCTTCTATTTCGAATTTTTGGTAAAAATATTTTTGATGTTTCTATATCTAAAATACGGACTTTGTCATAACCTTATATTGGGCGTACCTATTTTATATCCACAACTTCCTTCAGGTGGCACGGTAGTATTTCCTGGCCATAAGGGATAATGATAGCCTTTTTAGAATTTTCACCACTTTCTAACACTGCAAAAAATTCTACATTCACAGTTAACTGAAGTACTTTCATTTTACCATTCAGAAATGAATTTGGATATGTACCATGACCGTTTACTTTTTTTGCTATTTTTAAAATCCTAAGGCCACTAGTACTTTTAGGTCTTTTATGGTGCAGTGAATGCAAAATTTAAAAAAATTCTCAAAAATTCATTTTCATCTGTATATAAAATTATTTCATATTTTTCTACCCCTGATTCATCACTCAGTTTGGGAAAGTATGTTCAGTTGATACTGTATTTTTTGTCCAATCACACTGTTTAGATACATTTACCTAAGTAGGGTACACAAAAGAGCAACCTAAATTCTGGAAAGCAAATACTACCGTGCCACCTTCAGACACTTGTCATAACTTAATGAATCTTTTTCAGATTCCTTATCATTTAATTTGATGTATGTTATCACCAATTTGTCAACGGCAGCCGGTGAAAATATTCTTTAAAAATGTAATAGTTGAAAAGATAACTGCAACGACACACTAATACAAAGTCCACAAGCAAATCATGTATTGCCTTTTAGGCATTTGATTTTAAGTAACACTGACGGAACAAAAATATAATTATTTTGGCGTCTACAAAAATCATCAGAAATATATTTATATTGTCTGATGAAAGAAATTACACGTTATAGTTCCATGGACACAATCATAATATCACAAAGACACGTATATACCTTCAAATTGCCGTTGTTTTTCAGTCAAGGTCGTTAAAAACTTCCATTTGTTGTTGGTTTTTTTTTTCAAAATCACGACTGGTCATACAGACAAAAAATCTGAAATCGCTACTAGAATACAGTCAGTTTTAGACTGATCGTACAGTAATTTTTTTGGGATCCTCAAGGAAAGCATATTTTTTATTTGAAATACGAACATTCTACTTAAATACGATAGGAATATTGAAACAGTATGTATTTAACTGTAAACTGATGCAAATATTTGCAATAAAAGATTATTTGCTTTGTACTACGAGAGCAAAATTGTCAATCGATTTCACTTTTTCCTATGAAGTTGGTGTGATGCACGCGTATATTTTATATTCTACTACATGTTTTTGTTACAGTTACTCATATTTATGATGCAATACATACATTTAAGATGTGCAACGCACTTTATAGATATAGGAGTAAACAAATGATGAGAAAAGGCACCAAAACAAAACCGTTCTGTTAGCCAGTTTGAAATCCTCCCTTCGAAAATCGCGACTTCCGGATAGCGTACAGAATAGTATCTACACTGTGATGACAGGACTCCAGGACTCATGAGGACTACAGTACAAATAAATGGGAGTAAATATAGGCAGCACAGATAAATATTAACTGTACACAATTGCATCTAATCCATTTTACTGCAATCGCAATCAGAAACGCAGACAAAATTTGTCTGTAAACGAACAGCAATTGAGAACACACATCCTAATGAACAGATAGCAAGTAAGGACTCTGTCCTCGTACAACTACTTTTATCCGTTTAACTTTTAATCAAACAAACATAGATATATCATAATTCAGTCAGGGATATCGAAAAATTGGTTTAAATGTCCACGGTAGATAACTACGTTATACCTACAACTGAAGGTAAATAAGACACGTTTGACCTTTTACCTATATATAGATTATATAAATAATCTATTGTAATAGAAGGAAAATGAGCGACGGTGAACCTCTATTAATTAGCGATGAAAGACATCCAAATCCATATGATACCTGGGAAGACAAAATTAGACCGGTTGTTGCCGAATTTGTTGGTGTGACCGTTTTCGTGTTTGTTGGTACTATGGCTGTACAAACAAACGATATTACCAGCATTGGCCTTGCACATGGTTTGATGATCGCATTGCTTATAATGGGACTTGGAAATATAAGGTAAGAAGATAGCGTTGAAAAATAACAACATCAAGTTTCAAAATGTATATACATATATTGTTTTTTTAAGAAATGCACTTTGTATTGCACGTTTTTAGGCAGTCATGTGTCCAGCATTTGGTGATGTCGTATGAGTTTTTAACGTAAAATGAAATATCGAGAAAAACAAACGTTGCTACGGAACACTGAGGATTTTATACAGATAAAGATGTGTTGGTTTTTCTAAGCTACACGATAAGGAGTATCGCTTTAGTTTTTAAGTCTAGCGTACCTTGCTAAAAAAATACACATTTAAAAAAAAAGATCATTCAAATATAATAATAATGGTTAAACTAAATCTCCCCATTTGATTGTTGACACTTATTAAAATGCAACTCATTTCGCTTAATACTAATTCAATAAATCAAAACAATAATTACCAAAGATAAAAAATAAATAAGGAACAGAGATAAAATTACATAACTTTTTATGAAACTATAGATATGCAGTTAAAACCATGACGCTATTCTTTATCCTTTGAGAGGCACATCTACTGATACTAATGCTTTTTTATTCTCAATTTTTCTATAAAATCTGGAGGAATAAATGCTACAGTTAAAAATGTGTAAAATTTATCTTAATCATTAATGTTGTATAAAAAGACAATATTCACATGACAATATAGTTTTGTTGACAATGAAACAAGACACTTTATTCCGGGGTGTTAGCCAAATATATCATCTTACATTTAATCTTTTCTTCGAAATGTGTTGTGACGTTTTATGCTGGTTAGTGATGCGAATGATATTTTAAATCGTAAACGCCTCCCTTTGCCCTATGACAATTACTTTGTAAATTTTCATTTATACTAATAAAAACATCATTGTAAATTTGATGAGTCAGAATGAGACCTGGTTGGGTTTCATACATGCAGTGGCGGATCCAGAGGGGGGGTTCCGGGGGTGCGCACCCCCCCCCCTTTATTTTTGCCGATCAATGCATTTGTATCGGGACATATGTTTTGCACCCCCCCCCCCCTCCTTTGCCCTGGGTTAGCACCCCCCCTTTCGAAAATTCCTGCATCCGCCCCTGACATGTCTTATCATTGATATGGTAATATTAAAAAAGGTTAACAATACTTTAAATTGTTCGATATACTAAGGATTTTCTTCAGTAGAAAATACATTACTTCAGCTGTATATAGCAAAATCTTTCAGAACTTTGGTTCCTCAATTATCGTCAACTTGTGTTGGCCTTTTTTTACTTTTTGGTTCCGAATGTCACAGGTGGAGCCTTTTGTAGACTGTGCGTCTGGTGCATGAAGTCGCAAAAAATGAGATTTTTTTAAGCTAGTTTAATAATGACAAAACTTGAAAACGAGAATTGCAATTAATATTTAACTTATTGAACGTCTGCTTCAAGTAGTGGATTTGAAGGCAGGTGTTGGTTTGCTCGTCATTCTGAAAAAAATAACATGATGCTCCGCAGGGCGCACCTTTATACGACCGCAGAGTTCGAACCCTGAACATTGGGGCAAGTATGGACACAACATTCAAGCTTGATACAGCTCTGAATTTGGATTGTGATTAAATAGTTGACACAACACAGGTTTCTGACACATATTGATATAATGAATGTGGTCTAAGAACTTAAACTTAAAAACTTTAAATTTTAAATTGGACATTACCTATTATGGTCCAATATCCAAATTCTAAATACATGGTAAGATTCAGCATATCAAAGAACCCAGAGATTTCAATTTTTGATGAAATCAAATAAAGTTCAATTTTGAACCTTTTAGACCTCAAGGTGAACCAATTTGATAACCGGGCCCAAACATCAAAAATCTAAATACATGGCTAGATTAAGCATATATCAAAGGACCCCACATATACATTTTTTTGTTGAAATCAAACAAAGTTTAATTTTAAACCCGTTGGACCAACTTGAAAACGGGGCCTATAACCAAAAATCTAAATACATGTTTAGATTCAGCATATCAAAGAACCCCAAGAATTCAATTTTTGTTGAAATCAAACTTAGTTTAATTTTGGACCACGATTTGGACCAACTTGAAAACTGGGTCCATAATATAAATTCTAAGTACATGGTTAGATTCAGCATATCAAAGAACCCCAAGAATTCAATTTTTGTTAAAATCAAACTTAGTTTAATTTTGGACCCTTTGGACCTTAATGTAGACCAATTTGAAAACAGGACCAAAAATTAAGAATCTAAATACAGTTAGATTCGGCATATCAAAGAACCCCAATAATTTAATTTTAAATTGGGCCCCTTATTCCTAAACTGTTGGGATCAAAACTCCGAAATCAATCCCAACCTTCCTTTTATGGTCATTAACCTTGCGTTTAAATTTCCTGGATTTTTATTTACTTATACTAAAGTTATGGTGCGAAAACCAAGAAAATTGCTTATTTGTTCCCCGTTTTGGCCCCTAATTCCTAAACTGTTTGGACATCAACTCCCAAAATCGATCCCAACCTTCCTTTTGTGTTCATAAATCTTGTGTTTAAATTTCATTGATTTCTATTCACTTATACTAAAGTTATTGTGCGAAAACCAAGAATAATCCTTATTTGGGCCCTTTTTTGGCCTCTTATTTGGGCCCTTTTTTTTGCCCCTTATTCCTAAACTGTTGAAACAAAAACAAAAAAAATCAATCCCAACCTTCCTTTTGTGGTCATAAACCTTGTGTCAAAATTTCATATATTTCTATTTGCTTAAACTAAAGTTATACTGCGAAAACCAAAAAAGTGCTTATTTGGTCCGTTATTCCTAAACTGTTGGAACCAAAACTCCCAAAATCAATCCCAACCTTCCTTTTGTGGTCATAAACATTGTGCTAAAATTTCATAGATTTTTATTCAGTTTTACTAAAGTTAGAGTGCGAAAACTAAAAGTCTTCGGACCACGACGACGACGACGACGACGCCAACGTGATACCAATATATGACCAAAAAATTTTCAATTTTTGCGGTCGTATAAAAATTAAAACTGATGAGTACGGATAGTGCAAATACTATGAACTTTTACCCAATCAGTCAAATCAGGTTATCACAACTGTTACACGGTTTAACAGGTCGAGAACTCTAGATTTTCTGACGTCAGAATATATTTGCATAGTAATGTCCAAAACACAAGGCCAATATGGCCTTGAAAAACTGACCAATCGACTCAATGAACTACAATGCATTGTGGGCTACTACGAGTAAACTACTACTTAAATTAGTGGGAAAACAGTCAGCTAATATATTGTCTGGGACTCTCATTACCAAAGTTTTTATTTTGCAAATATATTTAATTTAAAATATATAACGTAATCTTCAATTTGCATGCTCAGATTAAAAAAATATTGTTTATTGGCTTCACAATTCGACTTTCTTTTTCGCCTTGCAAAAGTAGTTGAACCGGTTTTGTGCATTGTTATGAATTGAACCTGCATTAATTTCACGACGTGACACAGTGAAATATCAAATGAAGTAACCACTGTCCAGTAAGAAAATCATTTGAGCTCTTTTAAACCTGTATAATGTCATTCCAAAATCATTTCTGCATAGAAAAACACGGAAACTTTCATTGAAACACTTTTTTCTGTACTGAATGTGTATTTTTTTCAAGTTATCAGAACCTGAACTAATAGTAAGAACATCACGATATTCAGTATGCTAAAAAAATATGTGTTATGAAAGCGGCAGGGGTGGATCCAGCCATTTAAAAAAAGGGGGCCTAACCCTGGACAAAAGGGGAGGGGTTCAAACTACATGTCCCCATCCAAATGCACTGATCGTCCTAAAATGGGGGTCCATCCCCCGGAACCCCAGCCCTTTTGGATCCGCCACTGAGCGGGTACGGTATATAGCTCAATACATATTTTATAGTTTCATCCATCGATAATATCCGTTTGTTGCTAATTTTATCACAAAATATACCTCAGAGGGTTTTTTTTTTTGTCGTTCGGCTGCTGTCCTGTTGACATATGTAAAATATCTCCAATATTAAAAGTCTCTGGATCATAGTGGGTGCCATATTACCTATTATTTTTTTCTTTCTAAAACGTGCTTTGTATATAGAAATAAGAAGATGAGATATGAGTGCCAAATGAGACATCTTTCCAAAAAAGACATAATTTAGTAAAGTAAGCAGTCATAGGTTCAATGCTAAAAAGTAAGCTATTAATGACCCAAAAATTACTTGTGTAAAACAATCCAAACAAAAAAAAAACCAAAAAAAACCGGCCCAATTAAATATAATAAAAGGACAAGAAATCTATTCCATTAAAAAATATATATTGTATAGGAGCCTGTATTTCAGTGGTTGTTGTTTGTTTATTTGTTACACATTTGCTTTTCGTTCATTTTTTTTATATAATTAAGGCCGTTAGTTTTCTCGTTTGAATTTTTTTACATTGTCATACCGGGGCCTTTTATAGCTGACTATGCGGTATAAGCTTTGCTCATTGTTGATGGGTGTACGGTGGTCTATAAATGTTAATTTATGTGTCTTTTTGGTCTCTTGTGGACAATTGTCTCATTGGCAATCATACCACATCTTTTTTATTATAGATCCAACGCCGCAATTTTCACAAAACATATCAAAGTTTCCACCTTGTCGAACATACATATGGATAAATTCATTACAGCTTATTTCCGAATGCATGTAGAGCAACACTTTGTGTAGCTTGCTTGCTTTGTTTGTATATTGTACAAAATATAAAATATACAAGTTAAATTATGCCTATATACATATACTTTTTAAAGATGTCAATCTCATTTTCAAAGCTTGTATAAACAACTATGCAAACAAAGCAAGCAAGCCAACAAAAGTTTTACTTCGCAGGTATGAGAAATCAGCTGTAGTATTTTTATTCAGTTTGGCAAATGTCCGATCGAGCCCGTTAAAAAACTAACATTCTGAAACTACAGTTGCTGACTTCACTACCTTCAAAACAAAGGGAACAGTTTGGAAGTCCCATATACTGAAATGTGACAAAAAAATACATATAGATTTTGTTAACACTACCATGTATGTAAATATTTCTTCGCCTTTTTACGAACACAAAATTCAAGGATCCCACATTTGCCGCTTTAATTATTTATACGAACATTTCTGTACTCGTGAATATCAGCACCGGCTGTTATCGACGGCTTACTTTACACTATTGAGTTTTTCTCATGGGTAATTGTGTTTTTTCGCTGTTGTTTCGTTCTTGTCTCACTCTGGTAGACAAATACATGAAATATCTGTGCCATCATCAAACATGTTAATGGCTATATATCGGGTAATTCAAACCCTTTTTTCTTCGCATAGAAACAACTCTTCTTTAATCTGAGCATGGAAATAATACTTTATATCACGAACTATGAATGAGGATACATAAAATGAAAAACTAAGCGAAATTGTGAATCCCGCATTGCACGGAAAAATGTGTTGTATTTCAGTAAATAACACGTGTTCTTGGTTGATTGTAAACACGTAGTAGTCCATCATGCATTGTGACTCATTTAGTGGATTGGTCAAAAACCTAGGTAAAAATGAATTGCGTCACATGTAAATAAACAATTACATGTGCGAGAACATAAGTATGCTAATTTATGCATTTCCATATAAGGTAGTGGTCCTGACCTGTTTAATGTCTTGTCATTTAATTTATATCTGTATATTTTATTATTTACTTTTCATCACGCAATTCCAAGGTTACCTGATAAATCATATGCTTACCTTGATTAACACAAAACTGAGGATTAAATATGAGTGAAAGTGAGCCCTTGGTTGTCTCTGTCAATCATCATGGCACTCAAAACGAAATTTTTGAAAGAGTATTTAGACCAGTTCTTGCCGAGTTTGTTGGCGTTACCGTATTTGTGTTCGTTGGTACTATGGTTGTTCAAACACAAGATATAGTTAGCATAGGCTTGGCGCATGGTCTGATGATTATTTTGCTTATTATGGGCCTTGGTAATATCAGGTAAGAATCTATTTGGTGTAAATATTGATTTGGGATAGCATAGTACACCAATGAAGCAACAACCCAGAAAAATTAACTTGAAGATTTTATTAGTACAGAAAAGATATGAATAAATTAAACAACGATTGTAAAAGATCTTCCATCCTATCTATAGAAAATTACGATGTTACAAAAAGTAACCATTTTTGAGGTTCTTGGCTTGAGACAGATACATAAACATGTATGATCTTCCAATGTAAATGAAAAGTTCACGTATAACAGCAACAGCAAAAAGTCTTATAAAAATTGTCTGATAGGGATCCTCGGGTTATCTATTACAAGACAAAAATCACTGATCTTAACATATCCTTGTTGATCCAAGGTTGAGAATTTTTTAACGACTGCTAGAAGTCTACTACTGATGAATAGAAAGTATAATTTATTAAGTTTCTCAATTGTTACTAGTATAGTCAAATCTGAAAAGTTTATGATTTAAAATTTCAAGTGTTTGGGGTGTTATCCGTCCATAAAACTAACGCGTTACACAGGGTACTCGTTTGTTTTTTGCGTTCTGCGTTTTCACATCATTAAACAGATTTAGAACGATTATGATCCAAACTTGCCCACAAAAAATGTATAGATTGCATTTTGAAAAGAACAAGAATGTGCGTCCATAGGAAACCATCTTGCACTATCAAATTTCCATTTGAAGTTTACTGTTAACCACTGCGAAATGTGATTCAAATCCCTAATTTAGCATAAATATTAAATATCATAAACGTGTCATATCTTATATTAGTTCTTCTTACATTGGCTGCATGTTGGCTTTTTATCTTATTTGCAATCATACAACATCTCCTCTTTATATATATGTTTACTTTATAAGTTCAAATTGGTGTGATTACAATCTACTAGTACCTTTTAAAAACTAAAACTTGTATCTACCTGCAAGCCAACTGAATCTTTAACCTACCTTACACATAACTTAAATCTAATACGGACAGACGGACGGACAAACGAACAGCTAGAAAAAAATAATGCCTCCCTACTCCTAAACCTTTATGTGGGCAATACTGAAATAGTTTAGTATGTTAAATAGTATAGCCCTCTATCTAAAGCCGTGATCGGTGTACTGTTATCTGAATTATCACAAGGTATATATTATGCCTTGTCATCGCATGTATCTTAAATATTTTTTTTACATTAGATAGAACGATCCCGAGGTGTTTTTATTAATCATATGATTAAACATGATTAGTATAAATCGAACAATTTTTTCATGAAGTTCACTTACTAATATTGTTAAACATGGGTGAGGGTGAAGGGACGCCACTGCTTGTTTCTGGTAGTATTGCTGGTTTTAGAAATGAGAACTTTGAAAAAGTATTTAGACCAGTACTTGCCGAGTTTGTTGGTGTTACCGTATTTGTGTTCGTTGGTACTATGGTTGTACAAACAAATGATATAGTCAGCATCGGCTTGGCACATGGTCTGATGATTGCATTGCTTATAATGGGCATAGGTGGCATCAGGTAAGATCTTATATGGGGTTAAGTATGGAGAAAGAGAAGTGCCATGATCTGATTTGTAAAATTTAATTGATGGGTTTAATTTATTACGATATGATTTTAGAAAACCACTGACGATGTTCCTCTTTTTTGAGACACGCACATACTTTGTGTTGAGGTAAAACAGTTTTTTTTAACCCTCCCCCCTTTTTTAGGGTATAACCAAAACCATGTTTCAATACCAGATAATTCATTGTTGATATAACCGCTTTTATCACAGAAAATGATTATTCCTATCAGTTTTTAATCTGCCTTGTTATTTGACTAATAACCATGCTCCAGCTTTATTGTTTATTCTTTCCCGCCCTAATTATAACTCAAATACTAGCCACTGGAACATAAACGACAATAATACACCATTGATCATCATAAAGGAAGATGATGGAAGTGTTAAACGACCTTGACTGGCTATACAGCCCTCGCACGTTCGGTATCATTAGGGAAAACTTCATGTTTCACGTGTATAGCCATTTCATTTAATGGAACGTTATCTACGTCCCAAAACCTTGGCTTGATTGAATAAGCAACGAAAGAAGTCCGTCGTTAACGGTTGTTGTTTTTCTACTTTCAGCGGAGGACATTTTAATCCCGCAGTTACACTTGGAGTTGCACTTAACGGGGGTATATCAATATCTTTGAGTGTTCTGTATTTCTTTGCTCAGATGATTGGTGGAGCACTTGGGGCAGCATTTACCAGAGTAAGTACCCTTACCGAAAAAATCAGCCTCCTGCACATAGTTGCTGCAGTTCTGCTGCGACCTTGCTGCAGACTTGCAGCGAACACAGAGTCAGTGTTTGCAGCGTGTTTGCTGCAAATACGCTGCAGGTCTGCTGCAAACAATTTACCATGCAAATGAGTGTTTGCTGCAGACCTGCTGCAAACATTTATATGCAAATGAGTGTTTGCGGCAGACCTGCTGCAAACATTTTTATGCAAATTAATCTTTCTCCTGCGTGTTTGCAGCAGACCTGCTGTGTGTTTGCTGCAGACCTGCTGCAAACATTTTTATGCAAATTAATCTTTTCCCTGAGTGTTTGCTGCGTGTTTGCTGCAGACCTGCTGCAAACATTTATATTCAAATTAATTTTTCTCCTGCGTGCTTGCTGCGAACTTGCGGGAACTACATAAATGATTATACAATACCAACCAATTGAGTCAAGATGTGTATACACATAACATTATCTTTACTACACAGTAAATTCTGGAAGTTTGGTTACATACATACATACAATATTTCGAATAATTAAACATTTGCATAATTATCATAGTAAAGGTTTATTCCTTTAAAATAATTATTTCTTGTTTTTGAAGTACGTGCTAAAATGAGTTGAATGCATATCTGAAATACGAAAAAAGGTTTATTTGAAATTTATTTTGTGCATAAATACTGCTTTTTAATTAACATTTTAACATAATTCAACTTTAATTATAACAACACAATATTTTAAAATAAGTTATTATCTCCAAACATTCTTTACTCGTGTACTGTATAGTTGATACGTGTTTGAAAATGTTTTTTCAAAACTTCATGCAGGTATTTATTGAGGGGACGAATTTCATATATTTACACGTCTATGAAGAATCAATACTTACAAGAAATGTCTTTGAAAACTTTTCTTTAATTTCCAATCTAAAATACTTCCTTAATTACCGGTAATACTAATCCATTGTATAATAACATGACTCAAACACCTTCAACATTTTCAAATTTCAAATCTGTATCTTCCAGGAAGTTACCAATGGGCATGCTCATTCGTTTTATGTAATTCTTGCAATGTTCTTGCAAACATATAGAATTATCAAAGATTCCTGCAATCTAGCTGCGAACATCCCTTAAATTCTAGAGTTTCCTGCAATCTTACTGCAAACATAAAAGTTTCTGCAAACTTGCCGCAAGCTTGCAGCAAAAAGCTGCAATGTTCACAGGAGGTTCGCAGCTAGCTGCAATCTTCTGCAAACATTATTCAAAGGGTTCCTGCAAACTTTTTGTTTGCAGCAGACCTGCAGCAAGTATGCTGCAGACATGCTGCAAACATTTCAGTTCTGTAAGGGTAGTTTAATTTTTTTTTTTAAAGTATTGAAAATGTGCTTTATTTCAAACATTGCCAATCCTTTCATCGTAGTGTCATAGTTTATTTAAAAAAAAAAATATCTGAGAAGGTGAAATACTGAGTTTTCATCGGTTTGCATCAAGAAATATTATAATAATTTGAATCATCTGACAAACACGTGCTTAAATGAAAAAAAAAACATTAGTAAATAAATCATTCCAGTGCGGCTTCATACATTTTCTAAATTCTTTATGACGTCAAAGTTTTACGAACACTTTTGTGATTTTCACTGTTGATTTCTACTTTTTTCTTCTACAGCAGACTCGGAACTTTCTCAATTTCTTTTCATTGTGTTCAACTTGTTTACAAATAGTCTTTGATTGACAGGTTACCGGAGATTAAATTCGGGGGCTTGATATGGATTTCGAGGGCTGATATCGATATCGGCCCCGAGGGCTGATAACCAACCTTGACCAACCTTGACTTCCGGCTATTTTTGGCCATGCAAAAACGTACATATCAGTACAAAATATGTGATAAATTAGTATACTGCATGGCGTTTACTGGTTTCAACACTGATTGCAATTTTGATCTTCGTTTTGTTCAAAAGACATACAGTGTCAATTTAACCAATCAAGTTACAAGATTAGACAAGATATTAGTATAACACGCCAGTATCATATAAATTTTAATAATCATATCACAAATATAGTCAGTCAAGGTCGTCAAAATCTCCCATCATCAACAATAATTCATGTGACGCGTGCGTATAATCTTAGGTGCGCTATGGATATCGGACTTTATTGAGAGCCAATCTTATAATAGTGATAATGTAAAATGGGTTGGTCCAACGGTACTTAAAAGGTGTGGGGGATTCGAAATCCATTTGAAATATTTTAGTACCATTGAAGCTCTCGATTGGGTAGAGTTCAAAATAACATAGTGTGACTTACCAGGGCAATTATTGAAATTATACTATACAATAGCTTTGAAATATACCAACATTTCATTTTTGCAGGCCGTTCTTCCATCACGCGTTTACCATGGTGACATTTCTATAAATGGTATAAATGGTGGAGCTCATACACTAGCACCAGGCGTAGAACCGGGATGGGCTGTTCTGTGTGAAGCTATTTTGACTTTCGTTCTTGTTTTTACTGTACTAATGAATGCTCTAGATAAAAGGAATCAAGATTCTGTTTTAACGCCGCTTGCTATTGGTTTTGCTGTTGCTGTGGATATTATGGGCGGGTAAGTTTCATTTCTCTTCTTTTACTGTAGATACATTTTTTGCTAAAGTTAATTTGCTATTTTACTTGTTTCCATGTTTGTTTGCATATGATGGGTATACACAAAAGGCAAATATAAATTTCTAAATTATTTGAACTTACTTTAGTAAAAATCATATGCAGATAAGATGCTCTAGAATATGACTCAACAGGAACGACTGGATGAACACTCTAATTAAAATACAATCTTGTGCCCAACTTTGCCTTGTTAGCGAAGCGTAAACACCTGGTAAGTTTGTTAATCATATTGCAGTCTCATCGTCTTGCCTTCTAGTCCATTTATTGAGCTATTTTTTTACAGAAAATATATATCTATTAGAAATACTTGTGAATTGCTTCCACGTAAAAACTCTCGTATTAAACAGGAGCCTTATATATATCCTCAACGTTCTTAAAATAACAATTTTAAATTACAGGGGGATGACCACTGGTGCTTCAATGAATCCAGCACGAAGTTTTGGACCAGCGTTGGCGGTATCAACTTTTAACGACGATGTATGGAAACATCATTATGTTTACTGGGTAGGACCAGCTCTTGGTTCTCTTGTGGCTGCTGGGATATATAGGTAAGGACATGATACTAGTTATATCTTAGAAGACAATCCTTAGATCTTTTTAATTGAATTTCAAAAAAGAAGGGTACGTGAACATAAGAAAAAGAAAAAGGATTCTGCACCATCTGCATGTGGTTCATGCGTACATGAAAAACTAGCACATTGTGTAGAGTTAAAATTTCAAATTCATTTTGAATTAGTGGTTTATCAACTCGAATGTTTTTCGCATTTTTTGTTTATCCCAAAACAGCGGTTTAGTTTAGACAGAAATAATGTCATAATAAGATTTTAGCCGCTTGCCTTTTTTAAGTATAGCTGCAAAATTTTGTAGAAATAGTGCACCTTAGGAAGTAGCGGAAAACAACGGTATACCATAATACGTCCCGTCTAAAAGACGACGGGCGTATAATAAGGATATGTGGTATGATTGTCACCAAGACAACTATCCACCGAATTTCAAAAAAAGTGTATGTAAGCAATTATAGGCAGCCATACTTGTTTTCCTGAATATATATAACATAATCACAATTTTTAAACTATTACAGGTTCTTGTTTCGTCGTTGAAAAGAAACTTCTGTCTCATTAGAGAATGAAATGAAATGAAGCCTTGCTGTTTTGAAAGAAGACGGAGTTTGCGAAGATGCTCAGAAATCCACTTTCTTTAAAACTGATACTCATATATTATGCATGATATTTT
Organism: Mytilus trossulus; assembly: GCF_036588685.1. Lineage (NCBI taxonomy): Eukaryota > Metazoa > Mollusca > Bivalvia > Mytilida > Mytilidae > Mytilus > Mytilus trossulus. Next base: position 37,675,887 of record NC_086379.1, on the reverse strand, counting down.
TTTTATAATACTTGTTATGTTTTTGAATAAATTGGTCGTGGGATGTGATCTTATTAGTTAAATATTCTTAAAAAAAAATACTTCCGAAAACCGTTTGCTTTTACTCTGCTTAAAATTAGTTTTATGTAAATATTCTCATTTTCAAAAAGTCTTTAATAGAGGAACTGGATTAGGTCCTTTTTATTCTTTTTTATGCCTTTTTTCTCTCTATTCTTCATATATTAGCATCCCATTATTCTCTGTTCTTTATTTTTTTTATCGATTTTTTCTAATCTTGATTTGGTTCGCGCATTCTTTTCTATTCTGTAGACACCCATTCAGTCCTTTATATAGGCAATACAAGAACGTGAAAAATTGAACAGTTGGAATGGAGATGTTAAAAATGAGAAAATGTGGTATTATTGCATATGAAACGAATATTCACCAGAGACCAAATGACTGATTGCATGCAATTGTATGACACCGTATGGCTTTCAAAGCCCACATCGTATAGAAACTTTTAAATTGTAAAAGGCATCGAAATTAATATATATAAAACAGTTCAAAGAAAAAAAAACCAGTGCAAAACAATACAAAACAATACAGTATAAAACATTTCAGTACAAACCCATAAACGAAAAAAAAGAAGATAAATAGCGACCAGCGACAACAATTTTCTGTAGCATGAACAAACAGAATGTGGTGGTGTTTCTTCTTCTTCTTCTTCCAGGTAAGGAACCGAATTCAAATTTTGAATGTATGAGGTCCCGCGAAAACTAACGCAATGTCGGACAAAACAGAACGTTTTCTCTTGGCTATTTACAGGATAAAGCGTTCTCTATATATATATATATATACAATTAAAACTATGTACAGGATGTTACTGTCTAAACTGTTGCAGAGCATGCCTTCAGGGCAGCTCTGAATCCATCAACTGTGTCAGCTGATGTTGCTGATGTTGGCAGTTGGTTCCAGTCTCTAATGGTCGTTGGAAAAAATGATTGTCCGAAGAAGCGTTTTTTACATCTGGTCCGGCTATCTTTTGGCGTTAGATATTGGTGTCTTTCTATGTCTATGAGTTCATGTTGGATTTTGAACAGCATGCATAGCCTATTTTGTTTCCTGCGATCTTCAAGGCTTTCCAATTTTAAAGATGTTACCATTTTTGTTACACAGCCAGGTGTGCGGTCTGTGTAGTTGTTGTTAACAAATCTAGCTGCTCTTTTCTGTACCTGTTCGATTGCTTTTATTTTAGCCTGTTTCGTAGGGTCCCATTCTGTGCTAGCATACTCAACTGAAGGTCTTACTTTTGTTGAATATGCTGCTGCCTTGACCGGTTTAGTGCAATCCTTTATGTTACGTCGTATGAAGCCTAGTGTTTTGTTTCCTTTTCCCACTATGTTGTCGATGTGTGTGTCCCAGGTTAGATTATTGCTGATAGTAACTCCCAGGTATTTACTAGCATCAACGGTATCCAGTGTGTGTCCGTGTAATTTGTAATTAGATGGTATAACAGGACGGTTCTTGGGTTGTATTCTAATTACAATGCATTTTTTAGCATTGAAGCTCATTTGCCACTTATCTTCCCAATCCTATAATGATGTGAGATCTTTCTGTAGTAGGTCACTTTCTGCTTGGTTACTAATAGTTCGATAGAGGAGGCTGTCGTCTGCAAAAAGTTTGGTCTCTGATGATGTTGCTGTTTCTGGCATGTCGTTTATGTAGGCCAGGAACAGTAGGGGTCCAAGAACTGTTCCTTGGGGAACACCAGAGAGTACTGGTACTTGTTCAGAGACAGCTCCTTCTAGAATAACGCTTTGCATTCTGTTTTGTAGGAATGATTTTATCCACCTGTTTGCTTAAGGATTTACTCCGTAGTACTCAAGTTTATGTAGTAGGCGATGGTGTGGTACTTTATCGAACGCTTTAGCAAAATCTAGTAGTATGATATCTACCTGCCTTTTTAATCTCGATGCAATTTCATGAATGGTGATGATGAGTTGGGATTCGCAAGATCGTCGTTTGCGGAATCCATGCTGTGCATTTGTGAGAATTTTGTATTTGTCGAAATGGTCCATTACGCTGCTGTGTACAATGTGTTCTAGGACTTTGCATGTAATGGAGGTAAGTGATACAGGCCTGTAATTTGATGCCAAGTGTCTTTCATCTTTTTTGAAGAGTGGGACTACATTTGCATCTTTCCAATCTTGTGGGACTTCTCCGGTGTTTTTGGATGCTTGGTACAGTTCTGTAAGAATTGGAGCAAGTTGGTATGCTGCTGTCTTTAGTATACAGGATTGAATAGCATCTGGTCCAGTAGCCTTATGTGGTTTCAGGTTCTTCAATAATTTATGAACTACTTTTACATTGATTTGTATGTCAGCCATGGTGGTATATGGAATTTTCCCTTCTAATAGGGAAGTTGTTCATGTGTTTACATGCGTAAGCAAATGCTCTTTAATACAACCTGAGACAGAAGTGTTGCACCACAACAGAAGAACAAAAGAGGGGCGAAAGATACCAGAGGAACATTCAAACTCATAGATCGAAAATAAACTGAGTTGTCTCATTGGCACTCACACCACATCTTCCTATATCTATTGACAATTCCATTGCTAAAAGAAAAAGACAAACAGACAAATAATGGTACACACGACACAACATAGAAAACTAAACACTAATCAACACGAACCCCATTAAAAACTGGGCGTGATCTCCGGTGCTCTTGACACCTATCATTGTAAATCCGCATTTAACGGACTCAACCGTGGAAAAGATGACAAATGAATTATAAATGTAGGCAAAAATCACATAAACCTTGGCATTAGGCAGAACCTTTTGGAATTCTGGCTCTCAATCAACTTCGTACTTTGTTTAGTCTTTTATTTTTTTTATTCGATCGTCACTGATGAGTCTTTTATAGACGAAATGCGCTTCTGACATTCAAAATTATAAGCATAGTATCTGTATTTAGTTTTTTTTTTCTCTGACGAAAATGTACACCAAATACAATTGACATATTGCTTATAACTCCCAACAAAACGGAACTAACAAATAAACTATGAAAACAAGATCTAGGTAAGGGGAAACCTGGAAGACACCACACGCATGACGTACAACTCGCAGTACTTACATACGTAAGACTATATTTGACTCATTGCTTAATAGGTTCTGAGAAACTGACCTTACCATGAAAACTTAACACAGATACCTGTGTCCTTGAGTCGCCCAAGGAACGAAGATCTAATTTGTCGTCAACTACTAACTGTCTTATTAAACATGTTATGAATGTGTATGAGAGTCACCATCCTTCTCTTCACTGATTATATTTTTATTTTTATGACACTTAGACTCTGTCAAAATGTTTAAACATAGCTTAGTCGTGATTTGCTCAACATTTTTTATTTTTCTGAGCACAGTCAATGAGTTTAATATACAAAATAATATACTAGACTCCAACAAATATGAGGGTATCACTATCAGCCTTCAATGTGACACAACAATTGAGGTATCTACCCAGATTTATTACTGGCACTTACATGTGTCCAATTTTAAAAGTGAATGTGTTTTTGGCAAATCAGATCGCCACATTCATCTTTTGATCAGAATTCTTTTAAGCAACCAGGTTGAAACCAACCCTGGCCCATCAAACTTGAATGACTCCAGTTACCCATGCTCTATTTGCTCGCATGAGTGTACCTGGGACAATGATGCCATTGTTTGTGATAATTGCGATAAATGGTGTCATATTGGATGTGTAAATATAAGTCCATCTATGTATGAAAAGTTTGGAAATTCATCAGCACTTTGGATATGCCCGATATGTGATACTCCTAATCACTCTAGAACCATTTTTCAATCATACCTCTCATCAGGTAATTCTATTTTGAACCCTAACTCATATTCAGTACTTTCAGATAGTTCAGCTTTTTCCTTAAGCTTTAATATAAATGATAGTCATGAAAACTTTGGAGACCCAGTTGCTACATCATCACCTAAACCACCAGTGACTACGGGGCGCCGAATGAGACTCTTGTGGTTTTGTACAAAATTCAATTCTGTCATAACAAAATCATTTTTGTCTTACAAAACTATGTGCTACAGACTTGTTTTGTGAGAACTTCAATTTTGTGATGACAAAATTCATTTGTGTAGACAAAATTCATTTTTGTCATGAAAAAAGTCAATTTTGTCTAAAAGGTATGCAAAAATAAACATATTTGCATAAAAAATTGACTTTTGTTACCTGATATGGAAATTAAATCACAAAAGTCAATTGTGTAAGGTAAGATTCAATTTTGTGAGACAAAATTGACTTTTGTGAAACAAAATTAACTTTTGTGAGACAAAATTGACTTTTGTCATTTTTGTTGAGACAAAATTCAATTTTGTCATTTTTGTTGAGACAAAATTAAATTTTGTCATTTTTGTTGAGACAAAAGTCAATTTTGTTAATTTTGTTGAGACAAAAGTCAATTTTGTAAATTTTGCTGAGACAAAAGTCAATTTTGTTAATTTTGTTGAGACAAAAGTCAATTTAGTCAATTTTTTTGAGACAAAAGTCAATTTTGTCAATTTTGTTGAGACAAAAGTCAATTTTGTCAATTTTGTTGAGACAAAAGTCAATTTTTTTTAATTTTGTTGAGACAAAAGTCAATTTTGTGACGACAAAATTCATTTTTGTGATGACAAAATTCAATTTTGTAACAACAAAATTGACTTTTATGAGACAAAATTGACTTTCGTGAGACAAAATTGACTTTCGTGAGACAAAAATCAATTTTGTTCAGACAAAATTCAATTTTGTTAATTTTGTTGAGACAAAATTCAATTTTGTCAATTTTGTTGAGACAAAAGTCAATTTTGTCAATTTTGTCTCACAAAAGTCAATTTTGTGTAACAAAAGTCAATTTTGTGTAACAAAAGTCAATTTTGTGTAACAAAAGTCATTTTTGTGTAACAAAAGTAAATTTTGTGTAACAAAAGTAAATTTTGTGTAACAAAAGTAAATTTTGTGTAACAAAAGTCGATTTTGTATGCAAATTAGTTCACAGAAACCAAACTAAACTAATTTGAATACAAAATTGACTTTTGTCGCTCAATTTTCAAATTAGGTAACAAAAGTCAAGTCTGTGTAACAAAAATGAATTTTGTCATGACAAAAGTGACTTTTGTCCGCTGATAGATAATTTTGTATGACAAAATTTCAAATTTGTAGTATGATACAAATTTGGTTAAACTGAACTCATTTTTGTTGAACAAAAGTCACTTTTGTCTGTACAAAATTGAATTTTGAGTACAAAACCACAAGAGTCCCATTCGGCGCCCCGTAGTGACGAAGCAATTAAGAAATAAGAATATTAATAGACAAAACTCATTAAGAGTTCTTCAGATTAATTTTAGAAGTTGTAAAAATAAAGTTCCTCAAATTGAAAATTTATTAACATCATCTAAACCAGATATTATTATTGGTAATGAAACGTGGCTAAACAAAGATGTATTATCTTCTGAAATTTTTCCAAACACACTATTTGAAGATGTATTCTGAAACGACAGGGTCGGAAAAGAAGGTGGAGGTGTATTAATTGCCATTAAAAAGGGTATTATTTGCCAAGAAGTATATAAAAGCAAAAATGTAGAACTTATTGCTGCCCAAATTAATATAACTGATACTAAATCCTTAGTTATTATTTCAGCATATAGACCACCAAATAAAAATGATATAGACTATCTCAAACAAATGATCATTGAAATTAATGAACTTGTTAAAATTTAAAAATTCCACCTTCTGGCTTGGTGGTGACTTTAACCTTCCTGACATAAAATGGCCTGAGCAAAACATATCTGGCTCAATGTATTCTAAGGAGCTGAATGAAGCATTTATAGATATGCTGAACAACTTAGGCATTGAACAAATGGTTGATTTTCCAACTAGGAAAGATAATATACTTGACCTTTTCTGCACAAACCAACCTGCATTAATAACAAAAATAAAATCTATACCAGGTATATCTGACCATGATATTGTTTTAGTGGATGCAATCTGCAAGCCCCAAAGATCTAAACAATCACAACATAAAATTTATTTATGGAAAAAGGTAGATATTAAAAAGATAAAAGACGTAACATCTAATTTTATATCTGAACTTATATCTCAGACTAATGAAAATTTAAATATTGACCAATTATGGAATAAATTCAAAGAAGGTAGTAATAAAATAATAGATGATAATGTACCAAGCAAAATCACTAAATCTGAGTACACCAACCCTTGGGCAAATAGGGATATAGACCATTTATGTAAAAAACAACGTAAAGCTTACAACAAAGCTAAAAAAACTGGTAAACAAGAACATAAAGATAAATATAAAAAGTTAAAAGCTACTGCTCAAAGAGAAATAAGAAGAGCCCAGAGCACATACATGCAAGAAATAATTAGCCCCCAGTTAGAAGAAAAACCTTAATCTTTCTGGCAATTTATTAAAAGCAAAAAAACAGAAACATCTGGAGTGTCACCATTAAGAGGAAAGGGTGGTTTATTGTATAGTGAGCCGAATACACAAGCTAACATCCTAAATGAACAATTTAAAAAGGCTTTTACTACCAAAGATACATCTTCTATGTCAAATAAAGGTGCAAGTGTATGCCAGACATATTTATTAGTAATAATGGCTCATTAAAGTTACTTAAAAACTTAAATCCACATAAAGCCACTGGCCCTGATAATCTGCCAGCATATTTTTTACATAATTTTGCAGAAGAATTGTCTCCATTTTTGACATTCTTTTTCCAAAAATCTATTGATACTGGTAAAATCCCAAATGATTGGAAGCAGGCTAATGTTGTACCTATATTTAAAAAAGGTGACAAGCATAACGCTATTAATTATAGACCAGTTTCATTAACTGCAATATGTTGCAAAATTTTAGAACATATTTTAACAAGCAACATAAGGAAACACCTTACAATTAATAATATATTAAATGATAGTCAACATGGGTTTAGAAGCAAAAGGTCTTGTGAGACCCAACTTATCATCAGCATACAAGATCTTGCTAAATCATTGGGATATGGTAACCAAATTGATGTCATACTTTTAGATTTTTCCAAAGCTTTCGATAAAGTCCCCCATAAAAGATTAGCCCAGAAATTAGAATTTTATGGTATTAGAAATCAAAATTTAAATTGGATAAATGACTTTTTAGCTGACAGGCAACAGCAAGTACTACTAAACGGTGTAAAATCTTCAAAATTTGCAGTTGATTCTGGTGTCCCTCAGGGACCAGGTTTAGGCCCAACATTATTTTTACTCTTTATAAATGACCTACCCAAACATGTAACTAGCAATGCAAGACTTTTTGCAGATGACTGTTTATTGTATAGAAATGTAAATAATAGTTCTGCTGCACAATTACTTCAAAAAGATTTGTCTAGTTAAGTAAAATAAGAAGAGGATTGGCAAATGAATTTTAATCCTGAGAAGTGTTATGTAATTCATATTTCTAAAAAAAGTAAACCTTCCACTTTTGATTATATATTGCACAATCATATTTTAGAAGCAGTAAAAGACAGTAAATATTTAGGTGTAACTATAAGCCATGATCTTGATTGGGGAACACATATAAACAATATTACTTGTAAGGCAAATAAAACCTTAGGTTTTCTTCGTAGGAACTTAAAAAACTGCACACATAAGGTTAAAAACCTTACGTACACATCACTTGTCCGTCCGGTCGTCGAATACTCTTCCCCTGTCTGGGATCCGTACAAAAAACAACACATCACTCAGGTTGAGCAGGTACAGCGTAAGGCAGCCAGGTTTGTCTTCAATGATTATAAAGACAGATCACCTGGAGCAGTTTCAAATTTAATAAAATCATTGGAATGGGAAAATTTAGAAATAAGAAGGAAAAAGGCTAGATTAACTATGCTGTATTAAATAAATTGGGGGTTAGTTGAAGTTCCTAAGGACAACTTAACAATATCTGATAGACGCACTAGGGGGAAACATAAATTTAGGCAAATATCAACAATTAAAGATTTCTATAAATTTTCATTTTATCCTCGCACTATTTCGGACTGGAATTCACTACCTGAAGCAATAGGTATGTCTGACACCCTGGAATCCTTCAAAAGTGGCATATCCACTCTAACATTTGAAGGATCCACAGCAACTTATTAAACTTTAAAGCCACTGTACATAATGTATATATGTTATTGATAACGATTTTTCTTTGTCATATTATTTTTAAATTAAGTCCATATGTACATAGCACACAAGTTCCGGGAAGTTTTACACTCCTACCTAGGAGTCTACTCCCGTATTCGGAAGAAGAAGAAGAAGAAATGAGGTCAAGGTCAGATGAACCCTGCTAGATATTCATGTACCCCTTTCAAACATTCAATCAAAGTCACATACCTCTGATAGTATCTGAGAAACTGACCACGCAATGAAAAATAAATTGAACCGTGTAATTGAGGTCAAGGTCAGATGAACATTTCTAGAAAGACATGACCTTAAAATTATTCCATAAACCAAACATAGTTGACTTTTTTCATTATAGAATATGAGAAACGGACCTGAAAAGTGTAACTTAATGGTGACCAATAAACCATGAAATTGAAATCAAAGTTGATGGAACCTGCCAGACAGACATTAATATTTTTAAATACAAAGGCATTTGAAATTCAAGATATTAAAATCATACGTCTTCTAAAAATAAAGTTTTACACAAATAGTTTACGCCATTGTTGCCACCTTAAATAAGCATCACTATGTCTCAAATTCTGTCACCAAAGTCCATTCATCACAGGCAAGACAAACAATAAATTGAATATGTTTGTACTATAATGCCATGGACATTTCTTGACATAGTCCTAAAACTTGATTGGAGCATGTCAGTCTTACCCTAGATAATCAATATAAAATAGCTTTGCCCTATCTTGCATCGTTTACTTGGGAACAATAACAACTGGAACACTGAATGTTAATAGAATGACCTTGAACCCTGATGTTAACAAGACCACAAGTTAGAGTTCACAGGCAGACATAAAGTTCTATCATGACATATTAGTCTTGCAGTGAGCAGGCAAGTCTTTGCACTTTTTCCTTTAAAAAAAAAGCTGCAAGAACCCATTGTTTTAACATGAAGGGTATGAAACCCATCATGTGCAGAACTCAATGTAAATTCACTACCATGCAACTGCCAAGGAGATTTTTAATGTTGAAATTACCCATATATTCCATGACTCTGTTTGTAAATTCAGCCACATCATTGGTGAAAAAAAAAATTACAAAGATGTGGATAGATTAGTTTTAATTTGTTGTAGGATTTAAGAAAAGACTTAGTAATTGAAGATGAAGATAAACAGAAGAGAAATGACTCCAGACAGATGTAAACATTGCTAAAAGACAACAACTGAATTTATGTATAGGGGGATGGGCTGCTGACTGGCCTAAGGGGTCCCCTCCATACATGCTTCAGTGATTGCCTATATAATCAACCATTTTTTTCAAACAAAAAGGAGCCCCATCTACATACAAGTACAAGGTATGAAGCATCAAGGTCTCATACCTACTGTAATATCAAGCTTTAAAGTAGCTAGTTCATGTCTTTGTTGCCTCTGAGGACACCATATCACTGTCCTTATAGACGTCTCTTTCTGATACAGAAGTCACAAGCTTCACAAAAAATATACTATTTTCATACTTGACATTTCCTGGTCATAAGAATCCTGTTTCTAAATATTAAACAGAAAACTGTTTCCTTAACTAACAGGGGAAAAGTAAATTAACAAACATATTGATAGCTAGGAAGGCATGAATAAGACCAAAAATCATTTCATGTATACTTTTATTTTTATGTCATAACTGACAAATAAGTTTATTTCGATAAAAATAGCACTATTTCCCATCTTACAAGTCATCACATTGGTAAAAACTTTTCTTTATATTAAAGAATTCAATCTTCAATATGTTACTAGATTTTCAATGTCTGGCTGATATTTTTCAATCAGGTAGGTACATTAATCAGTATGTTACAAGAGACTTTCATTAAAATTACTGGTAATACTATTATTTAGCTTAAAAATTTGGTAATTACAATGTCGTCATAAATATTACTGCATTAAAGTCCTTTCTTTAGCTGGTGACTTTAAGGTAAAAATGAAAATGAAGTATTTCTACAGTAAAGCCTGTTTTAATGGTCAACTCTATCAAGCAGCCCCCTTTTCTTGTCCCTCAGTAGAAATACCTATGTATTTAGAGCCTCAATTTAAAGTTTACATATCTTGTACAGCCAGATTTTGCAGATCTACAGGGTGAAATTTTAAAAACAGATTTGACTGAACTTTAACGATAAGGTAGCATAGATCACTTTTTCAGTTCAGACTAGTTTTGTTTCTATCAAAGTTAAATCATTAATCCATTTTTATAATATTCTTCAAGTTAATATAAAAGTATGGAACTAACTGTATGCGTTTGATTTCTGGTAAAATTATTCGAAAATGGGACATGATGTTTCTTAAATTCAGGATTACTGTTTAAGTTGTAAATATGTACTGATACTAATTGAAAACAGCATTAAAATTTCAGCAACAGAAAAATACTCTTCAAATCTATACTTGTTAAAATAATTAGCAGCATGCAATTTATATATAAAACTGAACTTTTCAATCATAGCATACATGACTTCATGATTATTTTTCATTCTGGGTTTCTCACAGAAAAATGATCATACTCTTGTAACTGAATGTACACAACAATTCATAGAAAACATTATATTGATTTCTTTAAGGGTGTTTTTTTTGTCAACCTACAAAATCTCATTACGAATAGGTAAATTAATTTTCCATCATCCAGCATTTACTTATTCAAAAAATAAGATTCCATGCACAAATTACAATAAACCTTTCCATTGGAGAAAAACACAAGTGTGCATGTCATTCAAATTTTTAAACGTCACAGGGGTATATGTTTAATGTCAAAGTTTGGAAATTCATTGTCTAAAGATTTCATTCTATTTAATAGCTGATTAAAATCTTATTTTATTCTTATTTATTTAAGATACCAGTAAATGGGAAAACAGTTTTAAAATGAATGAGTTGAGCAAATTTATAAAGATTTGAATGATTTTTGGTTATATTTTGAGTACACTAAAATAGCTATTTGACATAAAATGCATAATAGTTTGTATATAAATGTGTAAAGATATTACTATGTGGATCCGTAATTTACATTTTTTTTAGTTTAGTACACTGTAATTATCAACCGTTTTTTCTATATTTTATGATATGAAATAAAATGATTGAGAAAATTTAAATACCGGACACTCATTTTAGCATAGTTGCCAACATAGATGCTTGAAGTGTGTTTTTTTCCCAAATGTTTACACACTGCTTAACAAACTTCTACACTGCCACAATGACTCCTTACAGCTGAGGGAAAAAAATATATAAAAGCTAACCAATTATAAATGAGACACCAATGACAAAATGAAGAATACCTATAAAACTTTCTTGCCATGAGATACAAGAAAAGCAGCTCTTAAGGTGGTACCTAACACTTTCCCTAAAATCAATTTTCTTTGACTCTTTTACAAAAAATATAAAAAAAATAAAAAAAATTAACCAAGTGTTTTATCAGAAATATTACACTGGTTATATAGCATTTACATTGCCTTCACAATGAACTGTAATTAAAACGTTTAGCTGATATTACAGAGTTATATCCCAGTAGTGTTAAGTACCACCTTAAACATGGAAATTATAAAATTTAGATACTGATTTATTGAAACTTAATTATGAATTTGTTTGTCAAAATGGTCAGTACTGTCAATGAGAATATACATGTTATTTGACAGTAAAAAAGTACTGCAAATGAAAGATCATAAAAATATGGAAAATAACTAGATCAACTAAAATTTTGTTATGGATCTATCTATGTAACTTTCCTAGGAACTCAAACAAAAACTTAGTGAATATAAATTGTTCTATTATGTCAAACTTAGATTTTCTCTTAAATGAAAAAGAGTTCAGAAGATAATTAAGTGACAAAGGATTACATGCAGAAAAAGTAACAGTGAAATTCATATGCTGTACAGTATGCGGATATAATTGTATTGTCAGACAACATTTTATACTAAAACAAACTAAAATTTAAATAATTCTTAATGACAAAATCTTTAACTCTCCTTGGACAAAAGAGAAGTACTAAATAAATGTAAAATGTCCAGCTGTTAAATCAAATTAACAATATATAGCACTTAAAAATACATCAAGCACTCCCCATTCCGTCTTTACAGAGAATTAAGCCTCTTTCTCTCAAACCCTGCTCATAATGATATATTGCTGCATAACAAGTTTTCTATAAACACACATATACATAAACAATTACACAACACACATATCCACACACCTGCTGCATTATAAACATATATGAAAGACACACAACAGAGCGAGTCAAATGATAGTGACTAGCTCTTTGAGTATGAACGAACACACCATTAAAAGGTTAAAGTTCACTGTATACTTAATTTTCAACCTTATCTCATTTAGTTTCATACCAATAATCTTTGTTTTCATTAACCAAATATTTCATTAGTTTTTTCTATAATTATTGAAAGGAAATAAATTACATATAACTGACTGCAGTGCTTAAAATTGCCCAATGAGCAGTAAATACCTGTCAGGCAAAACCTTTCCTTTTAGAAAATGTTATCCTAATTTTTCTTCATTATTAATGTTAGGATAGAAGTTTAAGCTTACAAGTGAATGCTTGAAACATCTTTAACTTGAACATATTTCACCCTCATAGTATCAGAAACAATTGAAAACTGGTGCTTCTTTTTTAACCAATCCTTATCTTCTCAAAATGACTTAAGCCATCCCTTAAATATACTGTCAATTACAATTCCTTGTATCAAAATTATCGTTGGAAACCAGTTTGTCCAATTACGATAACCATCCACAAGTAAACATAGGATATCAGATGTGAAAGAGATTGAAAGGTGATTAAAAAGTGTTGTAGTATTCCCAATTCTTATATAATGCAACTAGTTTTTCTTCAGATTTCATATATGGATGAATTTAATCTTTGTCTTATCCAACAGACAAAAACAAACTTATTTATTATCAGTGGTTATAAATAAATTAAATGGATGACAATTTAGGTATAATGAACTACTGTGGATTCATTATAATTCGTGGAGTTATAATTTTCATGGATTTCTTGGGTGTAAGTGAAACCCCAATTTATAAATTTATGTATTCAAGGAAGTACATATTTCCTTGAAGCTTGTATTAAAAAAACTTTAACAAAACCATAAAATCAAGTACCCACAAAAAAAACAATGTTTCCTCAATCCACAAAAAACAATGTTTACTCAATCCACAAAAAATAAATGAATCCACAGTTTACATATCAATAGGAAGCCATGTACAAAAACAAAGTTTTATATGGAAACAGTTAACTGGCCTGAAGTTTAAGAACCTGATGTCAAATTCCATACATATGGTTACAAATTTGCAATTTGGATTACAAATGAATTGAATATGGCTGAATACTCAATAAAATTATGCATAGATAAAATGTTCTACAAAATAATAATGCAACTACATTTGTGTATCAAGATCTAAAAAATTACATTTACATATTTCAACTTTGAGAAACTATTAAACAGAAGCTTGGCAAAACGTTTATGAATTCCAGCAGTTTTAAATCTGCAGTATTTATAATCCCTGAATAAATGATAGAATGTGCGAGGATGTCATGAAGATGAGGAAGCCATGAGATCATCTGGGGAAATGGCCTGCATCTGGTCCAGAATATTGCAAACATAGCCTGCTACGTCTACTTCTAACTCCTCATGGCGTTTAATGAATGGATGCTCCTATGACAAAAAGACAATAAAAATAATAGGGTAACTGAAAACAGACATAAAAGTTAGCACTGCCAACTGAAAGCACATTAATTCTGACAGAGAAAACAGGGCCAATATTATGTATCAGTGTATTGTAAAAACAATAAAAAAATAAGAGATCATTGCTTTTTGTGTGTAATTTGCTGTGCATATACATAATCATATACATAAGACATAATCTTTCAACCAGTTTAATTGAGGTTTGGAGCTGGCATGTCAGTTAACTGCTAGAAGTCTTTTGTTATTTATGTATTGTTGTCATTTTATTTATTTTCTTTTGTTACATCTTTTGACATCAGACTCTAACTTCTCTTGAACTGAATTTTAATGTGCATATTGTTATGTGTTTACTTTTCTACATTGGCTAGAGGTATAGGGGGAGGGTTGAGATCTCATAAACATGATAAACCCCACCACAATTTTGTGCCTGTCCCAAGTCAGTAGCCTCTGGCCTTTGTTAATCTTGTATGATTTTGAATTTTAGTTTCTTGTGTATAAAGTTTAGTATGACTTCCATTATCACTGTACTAGTATACATTTTTTTTAGGAGCCAGCTGAAGGACACCTACGGGTGTGGGAATTCTCGCTACATTGTAGACTCATTGGTGGACTTCGGCTGTTGTCTGCTCAATGGTCGGGTTGATGTAGCTTTGACACATTCACCATTTCCTTTCTCAATTTTATATACTGATTTTGTGTCATGGATGAATATCCAACATCCTTCCTTTGTCTTTCCATCGTAAGATCTCATTCACCCTTAAAATATAGCAAGAGTTCCTCTGTCTCTGGTAAATCCAGCTCTGGGGGCAAATGTCTATTAGTACTGTTTATTGCTTCTTCTATTTGTTTTTTTATCGAATTTCATCTAGAAACCAAGATTCTGATAAAGTAAACTGTAATCATCTGCTAGAAGATTGCAATTTTTATGGGAGCTTTTTCTTATTCATCTATGGTTAAAATATATTCTATTGACTTGCTGATATAAATTCTATCATTCAATACTTACAACTAATTTGATATATTTCGGTCTCTGTTTTTCATCTTTAGTTAAACTGCAAAATAAAATAAAACTAATGTAACATACTAAAATTGTGAGCTACTGCTCAATGCTCACTGATGATACTCCCGCCCAAATATTTCGGATAAAAGAAGTTGTAAAGTGATCAATCTAAAAACACCTCACAAAGTATAGCTGACTTATATAAACCCTGAAAGTAAATTTCAGAAATCCTTGTTTTGCTGTTTCTGAGAAAAATGCGACAAAATTTTCAACTTGGCTATCATGTGTGAAATAATTTGAGTGTTTGGTGAACAGAAAGTTGTTGAGTGATGAATCTGAAAATACATCACAGGGTATAGCTGAATTATATCAACTCTGAAACCAAATTTCAGAAATCCTTATGTTGTAGTTCCTGAGAAAAATGTGACAAAAATTTTCAACTTGGCTATCAAGTGAAAATATGTAAGTGTTCGGTAAACAGGTAGTTGTTGAGTGATGAATCTGAAAATACATCGCAGGGTAGAGCTGAATTATATCAACTCTGAAACCAAATTTCAGAAATCCTTATGTTGTAGTTCCTGAGAAAAATGTGACGAAAATTTTCAACTTGGCTATCAAGTAAAAATATGCAAGTGTTTGGTAAAAAGGAAGTTGTTGACTGATGAATCTCATAAATGCATCACAAGTAAAGCTGACTGATATAAACCCTGAAACTTAATTTCAGAAATCCTTGTATTGTAGTTCCTGAGAAATGCAACAAAAAATGTTCATGGAACAGACAGATGGACAGAGTGAGAGATGGATGGATTGACAGGTAAAACAGTATACCCCCACTTTTTTAAAGCGGGATATTATTAACAAAATTTAACATAAACCGAAGAAGCTAAGACGAGGGATATTCCATATATGGTCTAAAGGGGAATAGTTTCTATATAGGAATGCCTTCTGTAGAATTACCTCAATGAACATACAATAAGTGTATTTTTACTGTACATTAGAGTAACTATTTTTACTGTACATTAGAGTAACTACCAGGTTTTTGTTTAATTTAATATCAAAACTCAATAATTCAAACAATGAGACCCAAGGGTTGAGAAATATTCCACTGCATTAAAGTCATGAAGGCAGCTTATTAAGTACAAAGAATAAAAAAAAATCTAAATTTATCATCACTTAAATGGCAATACTTACCATGCATTTAAAAAATGTACAAATTCGTCTGAGAATCTTCCCTCTGATTTTATTTGTGGTGGAGGACCTTGAACAACTTGTGTTAATTGATCAAAGACACTGTTCCACTTGGGATAAGGAAATTTACCAGTTGATAATTCCATCTGAAAAAAAAAAGATGTATATTTAGTATATGTAAATAACAAAAACAGATTAATATCTTAACATTACTGTTATGTACTACTCATCATAAACAAGTGAAACTGTGAGCTTGGGCTCACTGAGGATTGAGCTTCTGCTCACTGAGGATACCCCCTTAGTATCTGGATAATTTCAATATCTTAAAAATATGTAGTGTGTGGTAATAAGCATTGTGTATAAGTTTCATAACATTTGGTTGAGGCAACTATAGAAAGAGAACAGAAACCAATTTTGGGACTACATACTGACAGACATACAGACAAGACTCAACTTTTAGTTTGAAGCAATGTTTCCTAACTATAATTTCCTAAAGGATGCAATCAAATTCACATAGATCTTAGCTGCAACATAACTTTTTAATAGAAAGGACCAGTTTGAATAATTTGAATTGTCTACAGTAAGGAAGTGCACTTCAATGACTGTCTTTTACTGGGTTTTTATACATTTATTTTTGTCTTTGCAATTTTACATGCTCATCAAATAGTTGCCAAAATTGTACCGAAAAGGTCTATACTCTAAGTGTGAATGAAATAACTGAACATTCATTAAATTTTAAAGATCACAAAACTATGTAAGTTTCTGGTCTGTAACTTGAGAATTTTTTTATTTGTAGAATACTATAAATTCAGAAATTATTGCAATATTTTCTTATTGCGAAAAAGCAACAGGGTTATAATCCCAATAATTTCAACTCGCATTTTGATTTTTTTTATATCAATTAAATAATACTTTTCTCACTATCACAAAAACTAAAATAGCATTTTAGTCTAAAATAACAAATTGCAATAATAATTGCATGCAATAATTTCTGAATTACAGTATTTTGTTTTCACTGTCAACAACAGACTATTGTATCCAGTTCCCTTACTATTTACAGTACATACTTACAAGTGTAATACCTAAACTCCAAACATCTGATCTAATATCATATCCTTTACTTGAGGCTCGTGGATCTATTCTTTCAGGCTACAAAGGAAGTCAAAATACTCATAAATTATATCTTCTTTTTAAATCATTTTCAGTTATTCCCCTTGGTACTTCTTCTTATTACAGAATTCTAATAGGTAATTGTGTGTGAGTGTAACAATACTGTAAACCAACTTATTTTCGTGGATACTTTATTTCGCGTGTTACCCTTTCGTGACCACTTCACGGCAATTTAATGTAGTGATTATCTGAATAGCTTGATGAAGTTTATTAAGGAAAGATCAGAAGATTAACATATTTGCCACGATCTGTATTACCGTTATTTTTCTACTGGCAAAAGTCGAGAAAATCAATCGATCGCGAAAATAAATTGGTTTACAATAATGAGATCTGACATTATGATACCCAATACATTTTCTGAAAGCAGATTTTCCTGAGGGCTATTCCAGAAAAAAATGTATGGGGGGGTTGGAAGGCACATTGTATTAATAATACATGGGTGATGGGTATCAGAGCAACTTTTCACACTATAATGCACTATAATTCTCAATTACAATTGTCTGGGTGGCGGGTGCTGACAAAAACTGCCTTCCAACCCCTCCATACATTTTTTTCTGGAATAGCCCTGACATTGCAACAAACAATTTTTGATTTGTGTTCATTCTTAAAAAATCACAATAATAGATAAATGCAACCAACAATTTCTGAATTTAATCGATTGAAGAACATAAAATTCTTAACAAATAACTTTAAAAAAAAAATATCATGCATTTAAAAAATTTGTGACATATCAGGAAAATGTTAGAGAATGAAATACTTACTGCCATATATGGTCGACAGCCAGCATCTCTACTCCTTGCTATAGAATCTACAAGCTGTCCACTGATACCAAAATCACAGAGTTTAATGTTGCCTTGACGATCAAGCAGAATGTTAGAAGGTTTTACATCTACAATATAAAATTGATACTTTTATTTTTTATTGGTGACCATTTTTCTGACATAAGTTTAGCTTATATGTCATCTGAAGCTGAAGTTTGAGATCATCATGATCATGAATATACTGATTTTAATCATCTTTTTCTTCTATTTTGATATACTTCTCAAAGTAACAGAATTATCTATATTACAGATGTTTAGTTTAAACTTATTTATTTATAGTGGATCGGGAAACAAGTTTTGTAACTTATATTAATCCCTTTCCACTTTGCGGGTGCAAGTTCTGCCTTGTACAATGTTGTAGCGGCATTAGCCTGCTCTTTTTCAATATCTACAAGGGTGTCTTTAACTTGCAAGAGATATGGCTCTCTCTTAACACAGGTCAGCCATTTATCATCCCCTTTCAACAGACTATCATTGTTGTTTAGATGAATGAATAGCATAAAACATGATAGCTTGATGTTTGGTGAGAACCAAGGCTCTGTGTTGAAAGCCATACTTTTGCCTATATTGGTTTACCTTTATAAATTATGACTTGGATGGACACTTATCTCATTGGCACAACTACCATTTCTTCTACTATCTATATTTTTTGTTAATTTTGACTGCAATTTATCTTCTAGAATCTATATTGTTTGTTAATTTTGACTGCAATTTAAATAAAATAAAAATAAATAAAGGCAAAATTATCTTTCAACTATATTTCTTGTTATCACAGTGCTTTAGTCAAGAAATTAACTTATTTTCAAAACTGTTATAAAACCAGAATCAAGTAAACATATACTTACCCCTATGTATAATTTTTAAATGTTCTTTTAAATAATTTAAAGCTTTTACAGTCTGAAATAAAAGATATAAATTAGTAAATAAAAGTTTACTGTTTTATTTTTTTATTTTTTTTTGCTTTACAAATTCTATGTACCGTATATAAAATTGAGAATGGAAATGGGGAATGTGTCAAAGAGACAACATCCTGACCAAAGAAAAAAACAACAGCAGAAGGTCACCAACAGCGTATATGTATCCATTTAAGTAATAATTTTTAGAATACAAAAATAAATAAGGCAGAACTATAAAAAGAGGGTGAGAAAGGTCTATTTAGCTCTAGACAGATAGGACATTGCTACCCGTCTTAAAAATTCTTGAACCAATACATGTATCTATCATAAACTAAGTGTTCTGTGCGGGATTTTATCATTTTCAAGCATCCATATCATATAATCGTCAAATAATATTTTTCTTGGTCTGTTATGATGTGAAAACATGGTAGCTTACATGTATTTAAAATTGTCGTGTTTTGAAGCTGTTGTTTACAAATGTCACCTTCATAGAAAGCAATCAACAAAGAAGCATGGATATTGAGCACTTGTATAACATGTACAATAAGATAAAAGTTTATTTTAATAACAGATCTATGCGTATTGCGATCACCGGAATTTTACGAGAAAGGTCATGCTGAATTCACTTGCATACAGAAAACACTTAGGCGAAATTGTTAACTGGAAGCAAACAATTAAAAAAAAGTAAGCTTCTTCTAAACTTGAACAATCTTAAAAAAAAGCATATGTACATAAGTTTTATAATTTAAAAAGTTTCATATGACTTTAAAGATTTAAATTATGTACTTACTGCTACTGTTATTTTTCCTAAAATTTCTTCCGGTATCGAACTTTCCAAAACATTATATATAAATTTGTAAAATTTATCTAAAGAAGAGTCCATTACTTCCATACATATCCAGCAATCTCCCTGAAACATAATATACATCTATAATGTATTATAAAACTTTAATTTTTTTCTAAGGTATGCCACATGCTAAGAACATGTAAAATCCTACAATTAACCATTCGAAGTTTCAAATACTGTTTTTCATCCTCTTTAACTTTATCATTTATACAAAAAAAATTAAAATCATAAATGTTTCAGATCTTTCTTTCGTATTGTCTATAAACATGAAAACGGATGACCAAACAACAAATATAGTCTTGTGACAGATGGTTTCTTCAGAACATACTTTTTCTATATATATATCTGTGGATTTCCTAGCTATTCTCCATTCTTAGCAAGTATTAATCTATCAGTTTAAATTTTATAATCAGCTTTCGAAAATTATGGTTTTTACATGCAAAAACAAGGATGTGTCCATAGTACATGGATGCCCCAATCACACTATAATTTTCTATGTTCAGCGAACCCTGAAATTGGGGTAAAAACTCCAATTTGGTATTAAAATTAGAAAGATCCTATCATAGTGGAAATGTGTACTAAGTTTCAAGCTGATTGAACAACAAAAACTACCTTGACCAAAATCTTTTACCTGAAGTGGGGCAGACGGATGAACGAACAGACACACATACAAGAAAACATAATGCCCATAAATGGGGCTTACAAATCTGCAACAATGTTAATGTGTGTATATTCCTGTTAGTGTTATTCAGATGTTGATGTTTGTTGATAAGGTTCAAAATTGTTCTAAATAGATTAGACATTGGGTTTTCCTGTTTGAATGATTTTACACTAGTAATTTTTTGGGCCCTTTATAGCTTGCTGTTGGGTGTTAGCCAAGGCTCCGTGATTTAGGTGGTACTATAATGATTTACTTTTCATCTCATTGGCACTCATACCACATCTTATATATATCTATGTATTGGCATGGAAGAGTGAGAATAGAAAGTAGACATTGTAGTATTCATAATATTTCAATTATTCCATTTTGTTAAAAGTAATATTATTTCACCTAAGCTGTTATCAATTAAGTGTTATAACATTGTATAACTTATCAAGTGAGCATAGATTGTTTTATTTGTTAACATCTGAAAAAGGCCAAAACATCAAAGGTGTGCTCCATTTCCAAAGCTGATAATAAACTTACTTCTTTAAACAATGCACCATAAAACTGTACAATATAAGGACAATCATTACTTCTCATAACAACATCTAAATCCATTAATAACTGTTTTTGTTCTTTTTCATCTACGGTTGATCGTATTCTCTGCAAAACAAATCATATTCATTAAAAGATATACACTTAATATAAACCACATTTCTACTGCATTACTCATAATGAGAAACAAGAATGTGTCCATAGTACACAGATGCCCCACTAGCACTATCATTTTCTATGTTTAGTGGACAGTGAAATTGGGATAACAAGAATGTGTCCAAAGTACACGGATGCCCCACTCGCGTTATCATTTTCCATGTTCAATGGACCATGAATTTGGAGTCAAAAGTTTAATAAAATTAGAAAGATCATATCAAAAGGAGCATGTGTACCAAGTTTGAAGTCGATTGGACTTTAACTTCATCAAAAACTACCTTGACCAAAAACTTTAACCTGAAGCGGGACAGACGGATGAATGAACAGATGGACGAACGAACAGACGGACGAACAAACGGACAGACAGACGGACGGACGCACAGACCAGAAAACATAATGCCCCTCTACTATCGGAGGTGGGGCATAAAAACTCTAATTTGGCAATTAAACTAGAAAGATCATATGGGCAGGAATTCGCTAGTGAAATTTTAGGGTCAATAGTGTTTATCCAATTAAAAAATAAAGAAATCATGCAAATTTGGAGAATAAACATTGTTTAAATATCAAAGTGGGTTAGTCTTAATTGCCAAATGCAAAAAAATTGGATCCAATTGAAAAAATCAACAAAAAATCAGCACTTGTTAAGTGCTGGCAGTTGAAAACTGTAGACAAAAAGTGTGACATTTCTGCAGTGGCAAAACCCCATGCCATATTTAGAATATGCCTGAAGAATTGTTCTACTATAATAGTTGAAAATCAACTGCAAAATGATCGGTCTATCATTTAGAAACCCCATTTTGTACAGAATCCGATTATTGCTGCAAATAAAATACGTTTGAAAATGGACAAGTGCATGTAACTTTTCGGGTCAACAAATGTTACATGCACCTTTTCATTAGCTGATTAGCTTTGGAAACAAGTTATTGGTCCAGCATGGCAAATTTTGAAAGCTGTCAACAATGGGTACAATTTGGATTTCATGATTTTTATCAATCAACTGAAGTTTGAAAAATATAGAAGGTAAGAAAATTTATTTCATTTTCGTGTCAATACTGCCCAATAATACTCATCTTTTTATAACAGTTGCATACTTTTTATAGTAAGCATTACCATAATTATTTTTTTCACATTTCAACCCACTGACAATTACATTAAAATGTGGCTTTGCCATCTTTCACACTTGGCATCTACCAGTGATCAAGCAGATGATAAGAGAGTGGGACCAGGTTAATTTTACCTCACGATGAAGTGTTACATGCACTTTCTGTGTAAATTAGGTTCTTTGATAATGATGTGTGACTTGCTTTGCAATTTTGTCAAAAAATATAAGTTTATCTTGTATTTAAACAGGTTTGACCCTTACGATATCCATTTTATTGCTGGAGAGATTTCTGTACATAACATTGACACGAAAATATTTACCAAGGAAAGGTGTCTATGATACATGCAAAAGCTTTTTTTTGTACGGTTTGCCTTATCAATCTAATTTATTACATGAAATACCACAGATTAATTGCCAATTTGATTAACTAGTACTTGTATTCATTCTCAGCATTATAAAGATAACTGGCCACTTAATTTGAAAACATAAAATGTAACATTGACACCAGAATAAAAACAATATTACTTTATTACACTTAAAGCATAATTGGCCAGTGCATAATATTAAATCAAATGTAAATTTATGCTGAATTCTAAACAGAGAAGTTGTTGATCTTTCTTGATTTCTAGACTTTACAATATTTACTTGTAATTCTTATTGTTTAAAGGCATGTAACATTGACACATCTTCTGCGTCCAGGTTACATGCTACAACCTAATAAATGTGCATACAATTATTCAATCAATAAAATCTTATTGAAATTTAAATTTGCTTCATTAAAATGATATTAAAGAAATAAATGAGTTTTAATTATTTGTGTTTATTTTTTTCCTGATTGACCAGCAATTTTTCCTCATCATTTGTTGGTGTTCCTGTCAATGTTACATACATAACCCAGAATTATAATGTTTTAAAAGCATTGATTTTCAAACCTCTGTTATGAGCTTTCAAATGAGTTTATCTGAGTTTATAAATGACTAACATCTGAAATATTGTCATCACACAATTTCTTTGATGCTCCTATGATAACTTTATGAGTATCATGGACTACGATTTTTGTATCAGGTCTTTTTTGTGTTACATGAGAAGATTTTACTGTGTTAAAATCAACAGTTTATCTAATTTTTAATATTCAAAGTTATTATTATGATACTTATTTTAAAAAATAATGTATAAAGTAAACCCAAATTAAACTTTTTTTTCATTAAGAAATTGTGTATGTAACATTGACAGAGTCTATTATTTAGACTTTTACATGTTCAGGCCAGTGTTACATGCGTAAACAAAACTTACTGCCATATGGAGCTATTATCTTATTTTTATTTTACAAAATTAAAGCGTTTTCATGTTTTCCTGTTTAATTTGTCTTTTAACACTAGTTAGTAACATTGACAACAATATTTTGTGTCAAGATTATTTTATGTTACATGCAAAGGTATTACTTCCTTAAAGTCAGACATTTATATAACATTTTATAACCTAAATGATTAATTAGATATTACTGGGCAGCAATTATATTATTTCTCCAAAGTTGACTATTAAGCACACCACTTATATCTTCTGGTCTTCATGTATGTAACATTGACATACAACCTTTTACTTTTCTGTCAATGTTACACGCATGAACAGAACTGATAACATTTACTAACTTCTTTGCTCTATAAAGAGATTATTGATAATTTAACTTGTTTTACCACCATCAAACTTCATCTTTATTTCTAAATATAAATATTCTTTATAGAAGTGTATTTTCTTCATTGACAACAAAATTGGTGTCGGTCTTGAAAATTTACATGCTTTTTTTAATAAAAAAAATCTACAGGCAATATAAACCAAAGAAAAAGATGATCAGCAATAAATGTGACGAAGAAAACTCTCAGGAAGATGCTGCAAAAAGATACTGTCCCTGACAACCAGTCAGATGGTGATGTCCCTGGCAGCCAGACAGATGGTGATGTCCCTGTCAGCCTGGAAGATGGTGATGTACATATCAGTCAATCAGTTAGTTGGTGATGTTCCTGTCAGTCAGTCAGTCTGTGATGTTCTTGTAAGCCAGTCAGAGGGTAATATCCCTGTCAGCCAACAGATGGTGATGTCCTAGTCAACCTGGCAGATGGTGATGTTCATATTAGTCAGTCAGTTGGTGATGTTCCTGCCAGTCAGTCATATGGTGATGTTTCTGTCAGCCAATCAGATGGTGATGTCCCTGTCAGCCAGTCAGATGGTGATGTCCCTGTCAGCCAGTCAGATGGTGATATCCCTTTCAGCCTGTCAGATGGTGATAACCCTATCAGCCTGGCAGATTATGATGTCTGTGTAAGCCAGTCTGATAAGGTCCCTATTAGTGAGTCAGGTGGTGACGGTCCTTTCAGCCAGTCAGATAGTAGTGTTTTTCTGTGTCAGAAAACCAGATGATGGTGACTGTGCATGCAGACATACTAGTGATCTCCAATTTAACTATTCTACAGCAGTGTGGAAGATAGTTATTTCAAAATCTTGTTTATTTATCCCTTTTCAATCACCAGTCAACACATGTATCATGTGTATTTACTGATGCTCATTATAGAAATCATGAGGAATTCAATTTGTAACATTTTTTTTTTAATTGTTATGCCAATAATTGACATTCCAGAATACCTTTTGCATTATAAGAGGTTCAGGCTCCTTCTGATTTCAAAATAATAATAATAAACTCATCATGGATACCAGAATTGAAATTTTGTAGGCCAGAAATGCTTTTCGTTTACAAAAGACTCTTCAGTGACGCCAATGAAACAAAAAAGTAAAAGAAGGCCAAATAAAGTTGAAAACAGGACTATGGTCTAGTGGGTGTTGGTTTTCTCTTCTGAATTGTTTTACACTGGTCATTATGGGGCCCTTTAAATTGTGGCTTCCTGTAGTTTAGGTAACAAGTTTTCAAGATGAAATGGCATTGAAAAATCGAAACAAGATATTTGAGAGTTTCTATATTATTGTAAATTTTATAATCTATGCATGGATTTTGGTTCTGTTTGAGGGTAGATTAATTGTTGTTTTGTTTTTTTCTTTTTTCAGATAGATAGTTGAAGATGTTGGAGACAGAAAACAAGAAACAAGAAACTTGTTTTGAATGTTTGAAATAAAATTATTGTTTAAACCTTAAAAAGTTATCATAAATGTAAGATTAACCAGCAGAAATAAAACGAGATATGGGGTAATATGTCTATCAGACAACAACCTCAAAGATGAAACCCAAATTGTTCTTTATAGAAGTTATGTAAACGATTGAAAATAAGATTCTCAATAAATGCAGCTGTATCAACCTCTTGTAGATTTGTCCATGTTTTGTCTTGGTTTTTCATACTATTAGTTTTAAGTGTAACTGTGTCACATGAATGAGGGATACATGTAATCATTTTGTACCCTTACTTTGTCAGTATTAGTTATTGAGTGAGAAACTTGTGGATGCTGATGGTTGTGTGGTTGTCTTCTTATCAATCTCATCCCTGTGCATAAAAAAAACGGTTGCTTACTTACTGATATAAAAATGTTTCATGTTGTGGAAATTTTGGATGACTCCTTCATCAATTGATCTATCTTTGGTCTTAATTTTATTTTTCTGGTTATTTTGACATTTGAATATCTTTTAATTTAGCCTTCCATATAGTGTACCACCATGAACAAGCATAACTTCTGGTATAGTTAAAAAATATGTCTGCTGTCTGAAATTTAGGTGAATGGTTTTGGTATTAACCACAATTTAAATAATATCATATATGAGAAATGTGGCAGTATTATTGTTTAATTTACATTCAGATGGTTGTTTGGAGGCTTTTTATATCTTTTAAGGTCAATTCTGGCATGGTTCATTATTCATATTTTTTGTGTCCACGTTACATGCAACATTTAAGTCACTATTTTATGACAGAAATGAGATAATTGCAAAAATATTAATACAATTTTTTAATGTGAGGGTAACACAATGAAAAAGAGCCTTTACATGTTCAGAAAGAAAATGATTCTTAGTGTATTTTTTCTCTTAAACATTGCATGTAACATTGACAGAAAAGTAGAAGAAACTTGTTTTCACAAAATTTCTGAAAGAAATGAAAATATACATTTTAGAGTTTTGATGATAGACAATGTTTTGTGATCAATATATATGATATTGAATGTTGAATAAGTTAAGGAATCATTAATCTCAATTTGGAAAAAGTGTCCATGTTACATGCTCCAAATTCATTATTTGCTTTGGTTCCAAACTGACGCAAGTTTAAAAATGATTTTTTTGGTTACAAATAGAAGGACACCATTTGTAGCAATAATTTGTAAAAAATTTAGAAGCTTATAATGATTTTTATTTTTTTCTTACAATGTCACACTAAAGGAGCATTAGCGAATTCCTGCCCATATATGAATTCAGTTTCAAGTTGATTGGACTTCAACTTCATCAAAAACTACCGTGAATAAAAACTTTAACATGAAGCGGGAGGGACAGACAAATGGACAGAAGGATGAACGAAACAAACAGACCCACATACCAGAAAACATAATGCCTTTCTACAATCATAGGTGGGGCATAAAAATAGCTATAAATGAATCTAAAAGATTTTTTACTTTATGTTGTCAATTAACATGATTAACAATATGAACTTTTTGGTTTCTATGCTTCATTTATTTTACAACAAACTTTATTTCTTGATATCAAACATATCTCTACTTTAGAAAATTTACCAAAGCAATTCTTAAACCCCTACTATAGTACTGAAAGACAGAAGTGAATTTTATAAGTTGACATCAAGTTAATATCTATGGTACTTAATCAAAACAGAATCTTACAAATGAGTCATTGTTTCTTAGGAAAGGAAATTCAACTTCATGCTGTTAAGATTGAAATGCAGTTAAAAATGTTAAAAGAGACATAACTTACTTTTACTGCCATTATTTTTTTGCTTGCTATGTGTTCCATTCTAGAAACTGCTCCATGATTGCCACGGCCTATTTCTTCTATTTCTGTTAAATCTTCTGATGTGAACATATAACACTAAAAAAAAACAATTAAACAACATGAACAACATATAATTTTTTCGTATGAACATGCAAGAGACTTTCACAAGGGAGATTATTCATGCCTTAAAGAGGTACATATGTATACAATCTTTAAAAACAAATCTATCTATTTGCCTTTCAGTTCCCTTACTTGCTTTATTGGATATACAAAACAACAGATGCATTTTTTGTGAATCTCACAGCAAAATGAAAACAATAAGGTTTGATCTGTTTGGCCAATCATTTAAAATATAGACCGTCAGAGTTGCATGTCTAGTCTTCAACAATTCTGTTTTGAAACAAACCCAAAAGGGGGTCTCATTGGGGTTTCCGATCCTAGATCCGGCTCACTGTTTTATCATATTCCTGTATCCCGCTTAAACTATGTACGTAAGCAATTCTCATTTTTTTGTCATTTCCCGGGTCCCACTAGACATCATTTCTCGTTTTCCCTACACATTAATTTGAGTTTCACGTGTCACGCTTACAAAAAAATCGGCAATCCAGCGTCACGCTTAGACTCCAATGAGACCCACCCAAAAGGTTTATGAAAAGCCTTAACAGGGACTCAGGTTTTGGAAACAGTTTTTATACACCTGTTTTTTGTTTATATCGTGGGGGAAAGGATAGACATGGGAAGCAATGCAAAATATATTTATCACCAGCTGGGCGCTCAGGATGATAAATATTTGCCTAGCCACAATCTGGTCATGTTGGGTGACTGTTAAGTTCAGTCCCTGCTTTATAAGAGGTCAAATATCTTTATTTAGTTTCAATCCAATCTATCCTGCACCTTCCAAAGGCAGCACATTTAAAAATTTGGGATTGTCCATGTAATTTGTATGGAGCATGCCATCTCAAATTAATAAAAGAAATGGCTGTCTGTCACATGTTTTCAAACCCACATCACACAATTTTTTTTATTTCTTTCAAGCTTTTTAATGCAAATTAACATACAGGTGAGTTTGTGCAGCTGTACACTGTAAGGGGACATTTAAAATATCCAATATAGGAAAGGTGTACTGACATAAGTAGTCTCTAAACACATATACTCCAAATGGAGCTTTTGTTAGTAGAAGCCATATTAACTACATGTATGTGTATCAGTGAGAAAAATTTAAAAGCATTATTGGCATTATTGCCATATCTATATAAATAGAGTGCAAACATTAATCCACCATGCCTCTGATGAAGGTCCTTTTTGGACCGAAACCGGTTAGGCTATAAAACATCACCAGGTGCTGTTAATTATGTGTATTGGTATATATACTATATTCTTATACCTTTGACATTTAAAATATCATTTAGCATTTACAGATCCATATTTCTTTGTTGTTATGTCATTACCAATGAACTTGAAATTAGAAAAGTTTGAGTTTATACTGGGTTAAGTGTAATGGGTTTAACTATTCATTTTTGGGGGGAATATCATAGATGGTACATTGTACATACTTTTTTGCACCATTACAAAACTGTTAAATTAATGAATAATTGACAATTTCTACCTCTTTTGGTGCAATCTGTAGTTTTCCAGCAGATTGTATATTAGGACAATGTGGTCTGCCTGGCGGGACTCTGCCATATAACCTTTCTCTGTAAAAGCAAATTAGTTTAAATTGCACAATAAATACACCAAATTAATTACCAATAATACAAATTTAATTTGTTGTACTGTCATGACTGTCTTCATTCAGTCACAAGAGTATCAGATACATGTAAAATTAAGATAAATGCATTGTAAATGTAGGTAAACAAAATATCTTATATTCAATTTTTATTTAATTTTTTTTTTTGGTCCTTAGGCGTGAACTATTTGTGCTAGGACTATGACAATAAAATCTAGAGACCAAACTGATTGTTGATTGGACAATTATTCCTTTATACAGGTACATGTTAAATCTTGCACTTTGTCTTTCTCTTATATACAATGTACATGTAAGTACTACCAAGAACTGTGCTATACTAGCTATATCAAAGGCCATATGTCAAGTTCAACATACACATAATGGCTAATCCCGGCTGCTTGAACTTTTGTCGCATACAACAATCACTTTTCCATTGTGGCGTCAGATGTTTTGTTTTATGACGTCAAAATTTTACGGGAACCTGTGTGAAATCCAGTAATGGCGGACAAATAGCGATAAGGTGTATTGCTAATGACAACATTACTTGAATGAATTTAAAGTCAACAAATTGATGTAATCTGTTTGAAATTGTTATCTTTCAGAACATATTCAGACTTGCTTGGGTCATTTCCTTTTTTTTTTTTAAATAAAACCTGTATTGCCCTAGTGTGGTAATACCAATGCATTTTTAACCTCAATTAAAAGGTCAGCTTTCTAACATACATGTACATATCTTTGTACATCTATGTAAGGTTAGTTTTTTCTAGTCACAGATATTTATACAGGTTTTATCTGACCCTTATAAACCAAGTACACTCTTACCCTGGAATCACTCTATAGTTTTTCTTCCATAACAAAAACATAATGTATCTTAAATACTTACAAACGTGTTGGGTATCCTAGACTAGCTAATGTAGAGGGTAAATTACTGTGAGGGTTAGGAAATTTTATTTCCAGTCTCTCTCTTAATTTCTCTGAAGAAGAAAAATAAAAGCATTTGAATATTTGTATCACAACACTACTTATAACAACAATGGAAAACGTAAAGTCAAATCATACATGTATATTTTCTAGAATAACCAAAAATAGTAGACAGCCCAATATCTAACCGAAATACGCACAGAAAGACAAATTTTCATTCTGAAAACCTATATTTCTTTAAAACTTCTAATGAAACTTAGAACAAGATTTCAAGATCCTGTTTTGTTGAATCCGTTCAATAATGGTGTCTTAAAAATCATGAAAATTTGAGAAAGTAGATTAAATCAGATATGATAACACATAACATTGGGATTTCAGAACCTATTTTAAACATCAAAACAAATGAAATTTGGAATAAGTAAACACCAGCTTCTAGGTTCAATTTCCATTATCGTGATAATGCTAGATTTGGGTACAACTACATTTTGCGATGATAGATAAATGTTTGTTATTTGAATTAAAAATACAAACCGTTTGTCAACAGATCGATCACACAGAACAGACATTTAACACTATTATTTCAAATAATAGTCTCTTCAATACCAAATAAAAAGGATAAGAAATGTTTCAATAAAGCAGTTATAAATAGAAAATGAATGCAAAATATTTCTTTTAGAGGAAGAATCCATGTTCACTGGGATTAAAGCTTCAGACAGCTGACCATGACTTCCAGAATTGGAACATATTTGTATCCTTTATATTTGCAGCTGAAAAATTTTGCGAACACAAGTTATCTTTCTTTGTGGAATGTCTGGATGAACATATGAAAGTATAAACAAGACACTACTGCTTGTTGAAAACCATGTAAAAATCAAAAGAAAATTAGATTTAACTGGAATTTGAAATAAGGGAACATTTCATTTTAATACTTCTGGGACATAAAATGCTGATTAATGTACAAAAACACTTGGAATGGACATTGCTCAGCGATAGGAATTTGTACGACCTCATTATTTTCAAAGTTTTACCTATTTGGTTTAAAAATTTCAAATTTTGATCCAACAGTGACTGTGGAATTGCGTGAAAGAACCAAGAATTAGCAAATTTGATATTTAGAGACAAAAAAATCCAAAACATTAGTTAAACTGTGTTCATGGTGTAAATGAATAAAATTAAGACATAAATTAATAACTTCAGACAAGTATGTATTACTATCAAATATGAAGATTTCCCACTTGTGTCACAATAGCCAGGAAGCCATTGTCTCAGAGAAGCTTCTGTCAGGGCGGATATCAGTTATGGTTAAATTTCAGCAGTCACTAATATATTTGACCAGACCATTTTTTTTATCATTTCATTGTGCCAGGGTTGTGTTGATTGCTGTCTGCCATAATTGATGACCTATATCACAGGCAGTTCATTTTCTCATTTGAATTGTTTCATATTTTGTCATTCAAATGCATTTTATAGCTGATGATCAAGTATGACTTTGCTCATAATCACAGGAGGGACATTGACTTTCCATCGGCCATTAGTGGATAATTGTCTCAAAGGCGTTTCAAACTTTGCCTTCTCTTTAACTTATACTTTCAAATCCTGTTTTCATAGATCATATGAAATCGTAAGACCTACGTTATATGATTTTGTTCTATGTTTGTATGTCAAAATAAACTCGTAATAGATACAAATTCAGGTTAAATCATTTAACTCAACTTGAAGATAATATATATGTTCACGGGGTGTAGTTGTGTAAGAGAAGGGTGGTGGCTGAATTTTAAGTATAAATTTCTTGCCACATCATATGAATGGTCGTTAACCGAAGTGTTTACTTTCGCCTTCAAAGAACTATTCCAATGCTGTTTTTTAACTGATGAATTGGTAGAATAAATATACTTGTCACTAAAGGACAATTTAATCATATTGTCACATGAAATGAAGGAGATTTTGCTTAATTGGAAACCCTCTTGACACTTTCTTTATACAAAATCTAGAAAATTAACAATTTGAAGATTTTCTGCTTAGTAGTTATAGGTCGAATTCTCATAACATTTCATTTTCTAAAAATCTTCTTTATATGAGGAAGGAATTAAATATCTATTTTTTTAAATTTATCACGGCTTTACTAAACAGGTAAACAAACATGAGCATGTTATTGATCAAGGTATCAGAGGTGTCACTCGACAACAAACAACATTATTTAAATCAGAAATGTATTGCGTTATTGTGTTGACATTATAACAGAGTTTGTCGATAATTACTCTTTATTGAAATGTCATTTACTCCGAGAATGATTAAACAGTAAAAACATACACTTATGTATGACTCATACATCCTAAAATAAAACCAACATGGATTTCCACAAGTACGCTACCTTGGTTGTCATTCGGCTTTTTTGGATTCGGATTTTCTGGGTCCGCCATTTTGAAAAACGGCTAATATTTTGATTGTTGTATTTGCCAGTATGGTAGTTGTGTTTTTCATGAAACCAATTCCTGGTGATCTTAAAAACACAGTAAAACAGGTAGCAGATATCGTGGGCTTAGAGGAAATGTGATTGGGTAGCGATGTTCATTTCTCTGCGATGACTCATCTACTCGTAGTCTTCTTGGGAAAATCCCTGTGACGTCAAAGTCTTGACGAGAACTGCCGAACAGCGGGCACCTGCTACAATCGCACGTTTTCGTTATTTTCCGTTAATCCACAAGAGTTACCTCTCGTAGGTTATCAATTAAATCGACGGAAGGAAAATTTATCATTCCTTTTAAGGCCCACTGGTATACATCTCAGTTTAGTAGATGAATAAACATTTATAGTGAGTGACTAAATCTATCACTACATATTGAATTTTGTTCAGGTCTAAACAAGGATTTGTACAAATCCTAGATTAAATCATAGAAAAATTCAATCATTCCGTGTAAAAAATTGTTGCACTTGCTTGTAAAGTTTTTTGTCTGAAAAATATTATCTTTGAGTGCTGAAATTGAAAAAAAGCGGATTATTCGTAGATTTTTCTCCAAATTAAGTTTTCTATGCTTTTTTTAACCTAAGAAGAATAGAGAAGTGGTAAAAGCAGAAACAAATAAGTCTCAGGCTGGTAAAAGTGACGACAGTGATTAATGAAGCTTGAATCCAGTAGATTGAGACATACAATACATTTGAAATATTTCTAGGCTTTGCTCTTAGTAAAGTTCTACGAGCATTCTTTGGTACGCAATCTGTTTAGCCTATTGGTATTCCATTATTAGAGCTTAAAAGGGATGGTTTTGTTTATAATATTATAAAGTATATCGCCTTTGATATATTTTAGTATGCCTCAGACAGTGCCATATGATATAAAATCGTCAGTGATGTCTGCTAAAAATTTTAATTTCTTTGTTTGCGAGTTTAAGTACTTTTAAAATTTAATGGCATATCTTGAATTGTCCCTGTTCAATAAACTTATCCCAAACTCGTATATATAAAATGTATAAAAGGCAATTTTGAGCATGACATATTTTTTATTTTTTTCTGTTATCTGTTATTGTGATAATGTATTTGCTGTTAACTGTTATTGAAAATTGGAATGTTAGCATTTTTTTGACAGTCAATATTCAGTATAAATTGAAGATCATTGGACATTTGGGTCTACCACTACTAATATGTTTGTCCCGCAGTCAGAGAAGGATTCCATTAACATATACCCATCACAAAAGTGAGGTTCAGGACAATTCAAGTATATCTTATATTATTATCCTTTGTAATAAACGGTTCACCGTAATAAACTCCAATTTTTTTATGAATGTGTATTTAGAATTAACTGAATTTTTTGTATGAGAATAATGTTCCTTGTTTTCCGTACGAACATATTAAATTAAAACAATTCCTAATATGACAAAAAGGAAAACATATGACCAGGAATATCCGACAAGGATCTCAATTAAGGACTAACAACCACTTAACCTTTTATATAATATAGTACATAGTCTGTGATTCTTTTCAAAGCAGAACCAAATGAATTGTACAATGAAAGTTCCAACCATGTACTTGGGTCCGAAGCTGCACATAACTCATTTCAAACAAAGATTTATTTTGTTTCAAGCCATTGTTTCCCTTCCAAAAGTGTATTCTTAGTAACTTACTAGTACACTTGGTACAATCAAAAACCTCAGTTGATAAAAAAAAATGTTCAAATATGGCCTTTGAAAATAGTGGACTAAATTGCTTTTATATATAGAGTGTCAAAATTCGTTCGAAGTCACGATTTGATAAATTGCATGCTTATAATTAGTGCTTTTAATTTTTCTACCCTATATAGCACTTTGCCTCATAGTCACATTAAGAAAAATTCACACACCTCATTAAATAGTCATTTAGAAAAAGTCAGAATATTCAAACTCTTTTAGTTCATTTGTTTGTATTAGCAATAAAGGGAGCTTCAGTCAATATATATAAACAATACACCAACGTTTCATGAGAACTGCTGAAAGCATTTTTGAGTTATTTTTGAAAAAAATAGAAAATACCACCTTTTTTCTAATTTATAAAATCCCTTAACTCAATAACATAAAATCAAAAATTCATAAAAATTGAAAGAGAGTTTACAACAATAAATATAAACATTTCAGCAAAGTTTCATGAGAACTGCTGAAAGCATTTTTATGTTAATGTCTGAGAACTGGAAAATCTCCCCTTTTAAGTAATAAAACCCGTTAACTCGGAAACATAAAATCTAAGAAAGTGACCTCATGTTAAAAGATACATGTATAAACAATTCACCAAAATTCCTTGCTTTGAGAAAGCATTTTTTAGATATTAGATCTATCAGAAAACTGAGAAAACACCAATTTTATTGAATAAAAACCCATTACTCAAAAAGTTAAAATCTAAAATTTATAAAAAGAAAAACAAACCCAAAATGGAGCTCATGTCAATAAATATAAACAATTTCCCAAAGTTTAATGCAAATTGGTTAAAGAGTTTTTGAGTTAATGTCCGACATGTTGACAACAGACGGACAACAGTATACCATAAATACATTCCGTAAACGAGCGTATAAAAAATATTATAATATATTGAGCAGTAATTTAAACAAATGCTAGATACATAAATTAAAAATTAATACTAAAAATATAGTCATAGAAAATGGAATGCATTACAAAGGATTATATCCGTGATAAGAAATACTGATTTGTCCAAGACCGAATTATTTTAACATTTCAATTACTGTTATCTGTTTTGTCCATTTGAATTCCTTGTTATCTGTTATGAGCCAAATCAATTTGCTGTTTTGCTGTTATTGGGACCCCCTTGCCCCCTCTTTAAACGTAAGAGTAAGAGTCTTGCATTTAAAGCAGCAAAAGTGTCAACTATAGACCTACAGACTTTAATTAATGTAACCCGTGTCGAACTTCACGGACTCCGGAATTTCACTGGGTTATATATATCACAAAACCAAGGAAATTTGACAACAATCGTCATTAAAGGACAATAACTTTAAAATTGTCATTATATATACTGAAGAAGATGTGCTATTGGTGCCCATGAGACAGCTCTCCATCCAAATCACAATTTGTTAAAAGTAAACCGTTGTGTAAATTCCAGTATTTTGTGTTTTCAATCATGTCTGCAGTTGACGGTTCTTCGTTTTTTTGGTTTTTTTTTTTAGAGATAACCACAAAAAGCACGAGAAATTGACATGTCGTAATTTTAGAGCAATACGCCTTTACAATACAAGTTCCCGCAAGAGTTCTCTAAATATTATGCTGACATTTCCCAAAGGAACTTACTTTGAATTAATCAAATATTAAAAGCAACAACTGTCCTTTCCTATATTTGGATATGACATCAGATAAGTACTCTCCACCAAAAACACGACAAAAGGGATGATTTTTCTATTATTACTTTTTTTATGTTACAGTTATGTTCCTTTGGCACTGTCTTATTGTGTTTATGTTCCGGACCATATGAGTATCTGGACCATACGCGTATGGTCATGACCATATGGGTATATACTCATATGGTCCGACCATACGCGTATGGTCGGACCGTACGGGTATGGTCGGGGTAATCAACACGTATACTTTTAAACTCTTCATAAGGTGTGACCCTTCTGATTGTTACGTCACTAAAATGTCATTTTATGTATATTAAAAAAAAAATATTTAAAAAAAACAGTTTCGCACAGTTAATATTTCTTACTATTTGTAAGTACAATTATAAAAAGATGCCAAAATTAAATGAACATATTGTACAAGGAATTTTATTCTTTAAAGTAGGTGACATCACCGGCAAGGATCATGATATTTTTTAAAGATCATGATATTTTTTAAGACATTTTAAAAGTTAAATATTAAAAGTGTATGTTTCTTTATTTTTTTTTTTATTTTTTTTTTCTATACTTCTATTTAAACTTAATTATAAGACGGTAAAATAGCATTTAAGAGCCATGAAATAGCCACTGTCTTTATCTAATTTGATCTGTGAAATTCATTTTACGATATTGAAGATCTAGAGTTTCTCAAAAACACCGTAGACACATCGGAATTGTCCAAGTCGATATCACTGAACGCAGCCAAAACAAGCAATCTCAGAAAAACTACATGTATGGTACCGTGTGAATTTCATTTTAAGTAAACAAAAGCATACACGAATACAATTAGCGATGAAAACTAAGATCAACTGACTGTGGCTTCAATATTTAATGTTTATGTAGCTTTTGACATGTAAAATTAATACATTGTTTTGTAAACACATTTGTTTTTAAGATAAAGTTTATTGTATTATTTCTATTGTATATTTGAAAAAATACCTAAATGGTCCAAATACTCATATGGTCCGGCCCGTTAATAACAAAACGAGTATAATACTCATATGGTCCGACCATACGCGTACGGTCGGACCATACGCGTATGGTCGGACCATATGAGTAAACGCATATGGTCATGACCATATACGCGTATGGTCCAAATACTCATATGGTCCGGAACATTTATATAAGGGTTTTAAGACTCAGGGATTTCGTTAAAACTTTTACTAAATTCTTCCATAGTATAAAGATTTGGTCTGAAAAATTGGCTGTAAATGATAAAAAATTATTTCAAACGGAATAGCACATCCTAAATTGTACGGTGATGTTGAAAACCGAGCATACGACCCGGGTAGTAAAGCTTATTAATCCTTTCAATAAACTTGTTCTTAAAGGTTGCCTATTCAACAATGAAATTAAATCTTTGAGTATTGTTTTTATTGGTATTAATATTGATTTTGTTACAAGTAAATAATAACCATACTAAGCATCAAACTTATATGTGCTCTCTCAGTGCTATATTTTTTTTAATATATCTATAGTTTAGCATTGCACTACTAGGTCATGTTTTTTCTCTGACTGTTGATGACGTTTTTATACTAAGTCCAATCGATGTTGGATGTGTCCTGATTTATATTTTAGTCTTTATGTACATGATTTTTTTATTAGTCATTTTTATCGTCTTTGAACTAGCTTTCAGTAACTGCAAGTATTGAGCTAAGTGTATTTTTGTTCTTATGAAGTCTTCTAGTAAGTACATGTCCCTGTCTACTCTATTTCTATGTGTTTCTATCTGTTTCCATCTGATGAGTAACATCAGTTGAGTCTTTTTCAACTGCTTAATATCGTTTGTTCTGATGTTGTGTACAACTTCACCACTGTCTGATGTTAGGAGAGGGTTGAACGCTCATACACATGTTCAATCTGAGATTACGATTTTGTAGACATCGATAACTCTGTCAAACCTTCGTGGAAATTTGGACCGACAAGCTTATTTATGACAAACAGACAGTATCCAGTGCAAAAATTTGAAAATATTTACGTTTCCCGTATTTTATTGGTAAATAGACTATATTTTACATTTAAAAAGCAGATACTGTATGGAATTTAAGTTAATTGCGCATGAGTTATTTTGTCAAACCTTTACAGATTTTTATTAAACTTGGACAGAAGCTTTGTTATCATTAAGAGGTGATAATGTCTGAAGCACACTCTTGAAAGTACTTATTTTATCATTTCATGATTTTTTTTCTGAAAGATTGACTTGGTTTTCTACAGGTTACATTGAATTTTAATAAGTGAAACGAGAAAACTCCAGCTAATGTCCTGGTTTATGTACAAAACACACAACAAAACAAAACAATTGTTATACAGCAACAGACGACAACCATTACATTAAAAGCTCTTGATTTGGGATAGGCACATACATATTGTTTAAAATTGGGGTTATTATAAAACATCTCCCCACCACTTTTAAAACACGAACTTGGTGTTACAGCACAACATAAACATAGAATATACTAGTAACCAGGTGCTCCACATGGTGCAGCTTTATACGATTGCAGAGGTCGAACCCTGAACAGTTAGGGAAAGTATGGACACAACATTCTTAATACAGCTCTGCATTTGGATTGTGGTCAAATTTTTGACATAATTTGAGTTTCTGACACAAAACAAATGTCAAGATCTTACAAATCTATTGCGCAATGTTGTGCAATTAAAGATTTCTTCATCAAACGTTTAAATAGATTGGAATTTTAGAAATTTGGAGATAAATAATAGATAACTATTACCACCCCTTATTTTGCAATTAGTCCAAAACCTGACATTTCTTTATACATAATTTACAAGTAGTGTAAGAGAGGTAAATCCAAACATACCCAACATTGTATGGTAAATGATTTTGAGCTACCTCCCTTACACTGCTTTTAAATTGTCTCAATTGTCCATTGACCAAAAAACTTATTTTCCCCCTTTTTTGCCAAATTCCCAAATTCCAAAATTCCAAAACATTTTGAGCCATAACCCCCCCCCCCCCCCCCCAAGACAATACTTATCAACCCTTCTTGGTATGGAACCTTGGGGTATAATTTCAGAGAGATTCATACACTTAAACACAAGATATTGTTTGAAAACTTCAAAAATGCTTATTTCGGGCCCCCATTTTTTGCCACTTATTCATAAACCTTTGGGACCATAACCCCCAAAATCAATCCAAACTTTTTATCTGTGGTATTACACAATCTGGTACAATTTCAGAGCAATTGAAATCCTATGATACAAGGTGATATACGGAAGGTAGAAACATACTTGTTTTGAGCCTCTTGTGGGCCCCTAATTTCAAAACGGTTTGGACCATTTCCCCAAAAATCAATCCCAACCTTCCTTTTGAGGTATTGAACATTTTCATAAAATTTCATAGAGATCCATTCACTTAAACTAAAGTTATTGTCCGGACACCAAATGTGTCTTCAGACGACACAGACGACGACATATTAATATCATTTATTTACACGAACAAAAACAATGTTTGCGGTCGTATAAAAATCATCTGAAAAGGGCTAAACTCTAAATGAATAACCTATTACGTGAGCATCTTGTTTCCTTACATAGTTTCTTGACCGGTAATGGACTATGTATGCCATGAAATACTCTCAGAGTGCTAGCTAAAAAAAAGAAGATAGAGTATGATTGCCAATTAGACAACTTTTCACAAAGAGACCAAATGACACAGAAATTAACAACTATAGGTCACCGTATGGCCTTCAAAAATGAGAAAAGCCCATAGCGAATAATCAGCTATAATAGGCCCCGAAATGACAAATGCATAGCAATTCAAACGAGAAAATTAACGGCCTTATTAAAGTACAGAAAACAGAACGTGACAGCCCATACATACAGATGATTTGTAATTTCAGCATTACTGATGAGTCTTTTGTGAACTAAAGGAGTAGGTCCGGTAAGGGCCGAATTTGGCCTTAAATTTGGCCTTGAAAAGGTTCATCTAACGAAAGTTTTTGGACACTTTTTAAACACTTAAGTGTCTATTTCAATTGATTCGATTAGTTTATGTGAAAGATTTTAACTGATTCGAAGATTCAAGCTTAAATATGAAAAATCTATCAAATATGCAAAAAAACAACACTTTTCAGAAAGATGTTTTTTTGTCAAAAATGAAAGTGGCTGCATCCGTGTTCATCCTCAACCTTTATATATGTTTTGTATTATCATGAAATAACTTACATTTCAATATTATGAATGAACACGAATGCGGCCATGCATTTTCATTTTAGACGGAAACCGGCTAAAAATAACCAAAATGCTAAAATTTTGAAGATTTCAGTATTTTAGCATGACTTCATGATTCTAGAACGCGATATTTGTACATTCTATTGTCAAATACGGCTCATATTTATCTTTATGTATTTTCCAAAATATAGCTTAAAAATTACATTTTCACAATTTTCTAAAGCTGCTATATTTGGGGGCCAAAAAGAGGTCTTACTGAACCTACTCCTTTTAATCATGGTATCTACGATGAGTTTATCATTAGACTGTTTTTGGGTGTTATGTTTAGGCTAATGTAAAATTGGTATGCTATTTTGTGTATGTTCTTTCCAAACCTTTGGATCCCGGAATGTACACGCAATCAAGGTTATTCCAAAAATGTGAGTCATCGCACTATGGTAGTCATCATTCAAATTGATAGTGGTTTTTTTTTAGTTTGAAAATGTCAACAAAGAAATTATTCATCTCATTTATCACTTGAAATAAGAAACATATTTTTTTTTCACAAAAAAAGGTTAAACAGAAGTTGTATATTATATTTTTTTCTTTAATGCATACTATTGTTACAATTTTGATGAATAACTAATTTGCAATACTATCTTTTTCTATCTGGTTGCCTGTGGCCTAAAATGTTAAATCTCATTCAATGTGTCTTTGATCTTAGAATGACTTGTTCTTTGCTAAATACCCTGAAAATGTGGTTATGTTAATGAGAAGTCTTGGTGACTGAATGATTTAGAAAGTTAGTCCAACCTTAAAAGTCATGTTGGTCTTAACGTTCCATACAGATGACTCTTATTGACTGTTTGCAAGGAATGAGTCAATCATTGAAACGTAACGTTTTGATTACTTAAATTATTTTAAAAAAAAACAGCAGATATATAGACATCATCTGTGAATCAAAACGTTTACCAAACTTTATCACAAATATAGAGAACTATTATGGAGTTATAATACCACCATCATAATAAAAAATGGAGTTATAATACCACCATCATAATAAAAAGTGGTATTTCGCCTGAAGCTTTTTACGATAATATTATTGATAAAGGTCACATGTTAAGAAATAGTCCTTGAAATCTTTTTCTTTGGCTTAACAGACTCAGTGACGGATCCATGCGTAACTCCAGTCATGCTTCAGTGAATATAATCAACCATCTTTTTCCCACGAAAGGGTGTCTCGGGTCCCCCAGGTCCCCTGGGTCTGCCTATGCGACTTATTGGTAATGGTAAAACCTATAATGGTTTTGTTCCATCACTTCACAGGGCATATTGTTTTGGGGGATAATTATCTATTTTCTAATTATAATTTTGAAGCAGTACTGATATGTACCTCTTGTTGTCTGTATAGTTTAATCTGTAATTACACAAGGTTGTGTCTGTCTGGACAATTTATGACGTTGCTGAAAGAATTCTTTATGATGTTCATCAACCGATATTAGAGAATACAAGAGCCAGATTTTTCATCGCAGATTAAATCCGTCGGTCCTTTTGGCTACTTACAAAGCCCATGGACGATTAACAGCTTGGCATATAGTCTTTGAAACGGTTGAAGACTGTATCATGCCCTCTATATATTTTTATTATATTTGTCGCAGTTGCTGAAAAGTCGTGCACTTAAAATACCTATACAAAATATTTTCTATTAAATAAGATATGGGTTTAAACTACTGCTTCTTTTTGCAGGCCTCAGAATACTCATTTAATATAACATTTTATAAATGTCCTGCATGCAAAGTGCTAAGCGGGATTGATCTTTATCGGGAACACTCAGGCAAGCCGAAACAATCGACAGCCGGCAAGCACGGTATAAATCAGAAGAAATCAGAGGCTTTAGAAAAGAAAAGAAAAGTTCATCTACGGTCAATTTTGCCTGATTGGGAGTTGGAACCTTAGTTTCTGAATAATATCATATTTCATCAACGAGAGATTTTAGAAAGTTTGTTGTAAATCATGTCGGAACAGACGCCTTGAGATACCCTCGGGCGGGGCACTAACTATACACCAGCAGAGCAGTGCTATAGTAAAGTTATAAAAACTGAAAAGTGAACATGCTTGTTTCTTTCAACAAATATATGTATATTGTACACAGGCGCTTGTTTCTGAAAAAAAAATTCTTCATTATTATAACAGAAATTTCATATAAGAAAACTTGTCTGATATTTCAGTCTTTCAAAGTGAAAACTGATCAGAGAGCATGGAAAGACAAAAGACCGGTAATTTATAAATTTTCATTTCAATATTCCTGAGAAAAAGTTTTATTTTCTCCCCACCTATAAAGCACGGCATTGAGCATTTAAAAAAATCGTGTGGAGTAATATCCATCTTCGCTTAGGTCGGCACGCTAACCTTTATCTATAGCGAAGATTATATAGTATAACACCGTATTGAGAATAAAAGTCGAACTCTAGGATAATTTGTCAGAGGCCCGGAAGAATATGTTTTCGGTATTATTGTTGTTTTTCATTTTTGTTTTTCGTTTATTGTTTTGAACATTGTTTACAACTATACCATATGATGTAACTTCTTATATTTAAAAAATAATTCATTGCAGCCATAGATTTGTTATTATTTTACGTTGGGTCTTGTGTTTATATTTGGTGTTTTTTTTTTTATCCCGAGCGAAAGCAAGGATTAAAAGACCATGGTAATGGCTGTGATAAGACTCTGGCCGGGCCCAATGTTGGTATGTTTTG
Source organism: Mytilus trossulus (assembly GCF_036588685.1). Classification (NCBI taxonomy): domain Eukaryota; kingdom Metazoa; phylum Mollusca; class Bivalvia; order Mytilida; family Mytilidae; genus Mytilus; species Mytilus trossulus. The sequence continues at coordinate 37,633,269 of NC_086379.1, read as the reverse complement.
ATTCTCCATAAGGACAAGCCGTAAACAAAACTGGTGGAATTTTCGCTGAAAACGACAGCCCGAAGTTTGACTGCAGTATTTGGATACATTTCAACAAACGATGACAGTTCAAATTGTTTTCAGTTTTTGTAAATACATTATTAAATCATGTCAGTGGTGGATCCAAAACTTTATGTAAAGGGGGAGGCGCTGGCGGACATATCATAAGGCGGGGAAAGGCGGATCTAGTCATTAGTTTAAACATATTTATTTATAGTGGATTGGGAAACAAGTTTTGCAACTTATATTAATCCCTTTCCACTCTGCGGGTGTGAGTGCTGCCTTGTAGCGGCATTAGCCTACTCTTTTTCGAAATCTACAAGGGTGTCTTTAACGTGCAAGAGATGTGGCTCTCTCTTAACACGGGTCAGCCATTTATCGTCCCTTTCCGACGGACTATCATCGTTTCCTCAAGACCATACTCGCAGATGGTGTCAAGGGAGAGCCGAAAATTGAGTTCCTGCAATTTTCATCCCAAACGGGAATCGAACCAGGAACCTTTGTGATAGTAGTCCGATGCACTAACCACTACACTACGGCTCTCATTTTAAAAGGGTGGTTCTTAACCCAGGAAAAAGAGGGGTTCCAACTACATGTCCCCATTAAAATGCATTCATCGTCCAAAAAAGTGGGTGTTCCAAATACATGTCCTCATTCAAATGCATTGATCGTCCAAAAAAGGGGTGTTGCAACACCAGTAAGCCCTTTCCCCCGGACCCGCCACTGTGGGAACCAGTCATGCTTCAGTGTTTCCCTATATTAACAACCAAATTGTTCCCACAAAAGATGTGGCGGATCCCCTCCCCACTGGATTTGCATATCATATGAATGCGTTTCACTTGGGAAATTACAATTTCTTTATAAAAATGCAAGGTTTATTTTTTTTTAATTATTTATTCTATCAAATTGCGGTTTTTTGAACAGTTAAATTGCACGAAAAGTTATTCGTACGTTTGATCGCACAAACCATACAAACGTGGATTCCAAGTTCCCCGGGCAAACGGGATCACGAATTTGCGCAAACGTAATTTCCGCCGTTATTATACAAAAGCTGAGAATCATTTCCAATAAAACAGGCCGCAGATTATACTGTTTAGGAACTATTTTATTTGTAAACATTAAAATTTTAATTAATAAAATTGAGAATGGAAATGGGGAATGTGTCAAAGAGACAACAACCCGACCAAATAAAAAAAACAACAGAAGAAGGTCACCAACAGGTCTTCAATGTAGCGAGAAATTCCCGCACCCGGAGGCGTCCTTCAGCTGGCCCCTAAACAGATATATAATAGTCCAGTGATAATGAACGCCATACTAATTTCCAAATTGTACACAAGAAACTAAAATTAAAAAAATACAAGACTAACAAAGGCCAGAGGCTCCTGACTTGGGACAGGCGCAAAAATGCGGCGGGGTTAAACATGTTTGTGAGATCTCAACCCTCCCCCTATACCTCTAACCAATGTAGAAAAGTAAACGCATAACAATACGCACATTAAAAACAGTTCAAGAGAAGTCCGAGTCTGATGTCAGAAGATGTAACCAAAGAAAATAAACAAAATGACAATAATACATAAATAACAACAGACTACTAGCAGTTAACTGACATGCCAGCTCCAGACTTTAATCAAACTGACTGAAAGATTATGATATCATCATATGAACATCAGACACAATCCTTCCCGTAAGGGGTTTAGTATCATACCATCATAACATATATGAGAAGAACATAACCCTTGTCATGCCAACAACTGTTTTTAGAATAAATGTGTTTAGTTCCGATGCAAAGACCTTATCAGTGACTCAATATTAACGCCAAAATATGCAATCTTTAATGACTTGACAACAGTATCGTAATTATATCCCTTCTTAATGAGTCTATTCAAAGGTTTTGTAAGTTTCTGAGGTGAATACTGACACCTTTGTGCTTTATAAAGAATATTTCCATAAAAAATTGGATGTGAAATACCTGAACGTATTAGAAATCTGCATGTTGAGCTATATTTACGAATGATGTCTTTATACCGATGATAAAATTTAGTAAATGTTTTGACTAGTTTGTGATATCGAAAACCCTGGTGTAATAATTTTTAAGTAATACATAAATTTCTCTCGTTAAAATCTAAAACATTGTTACATATACGAGCGAATCGTACAAGTTGAGATATATAAACACCGTAAGATGGCGACAAGGGAACGTCACTATCTAAAAGCGGACAATTAACGATAGGAAATGAAAAATCATCCCTTTTATCATAAATTTTAGTATTCAGCTTTCCGTTAGTGATATAGATATCAAGATCGAGAAAAGGGCAGTGGTCATTGTTATTATTAGCTTTATTTAAAGTAAGTTCAACAGGATAAATTTCATTAATATACATACTTAAGTCGTCATTATTGAGAGCCAACATATCATCCAAATATCTAAAAGTTTTTTTAAATTTGTTTATCAGATGTTGTTTCGATGGGTCTTTGCTTATTTTTGTCATAAATTGTAACTCATAACAATACAAAAACAGGTCCGCAATAAGTGGTGCACAGTTAGTCCCCATTGGAATTCCGATAATCTGACGATATACGGAATCCCCAAAGCGAACAAAAATGTTATCTAGTAAAAATTCAAGGGCATATATAGTATCAAAGCATGTCCAATTAACATAGTTTTTTTGTTTATTGCTACTAAAAAATGACCTAAAAGAGTTTGAATATATATATTCACATTCTGATTTTTTGAATGCCCATTTAATTAGGTGTGTAAATTTTTTCTTAATGAGAATGTGAGGCAATGTGGTATACAAGGAAGAAAAATCAAAACTTTGAACAGATTCAAAATCACCAATATAAGCATGCAATTTATCAAGTACTTCCGAGTTCTTGACACTCCAAAAGTAATTTATTCCACTATTTTCGAAGGCCTTATTTGAACAATTTATTATCAGGTTTTTAATTGTACCAAGTGTGCTGGTAAGAAGAATAGACAATTTAATTGTTGAACAATGGCTTGAAGACGAAATAAATCTATATTTGTAAGGGGTTTCGTGTAGCTTCGGAAGCCAATACATAGTTGGGACTTTCATTGTATTTGGCTCTGCTTGTAAAGCGGTGGCTTAAAGTCAGTATGTTTGGTTACAGATTTCGTTTTCTGAAAATGTAGTCAGTTGGAATGTTGCTGATTGGCAGTGATTTCCTTTTTCAGAACCTCAATGTAAAATTTACGTCAAACAATAATAATATTATTAGCAGCTTTATCGGCCGGGACAAAAACAAATTCCTTGGCTAGTTCTTTTAGTTTATGTTTGATACGAGAAATAGGTTTATTGTGGTTATTGTGAATAGTAAAATGTTCTTTAAAATGTTGAATGCGTATATCAACTATTTTCATTACTGAATTAAAAAAAAGAGTCCAAAGATTTTTTGTCAGCTTTTTCCCGTTTTATCCATTTCATACAGTAAGTATTTATATAGCCAGAGACCGATGATCCGAGGGATGATATTTATTGTCGGATAATCATGAGAAGTCTCACGATTTGAATTTAATAATCTACTAATTTTAAATATTTCATAAACTTGATCAAACTTTTATTTGACTATTAACTTAAGTTTTCACAACTGAGACTGAAATTTTAAGACATTTTATAAACACCAAAGTTATATCAGATATAATCAGAGACTCTGATATTGTATTACATGTCTCAATTGTATTATATGTCTCTGGTTATATATCCTTCAAAAATATCTAAATATTTGTAAACAACATACTCAAAACGTGTCATGTATTGATTACAAAGGATATAGTATAAGCAATTATTTGTCACCTTTTCATGTGAATGAATGAAATCATTTCCACACGTTTATCAAAAAAAAAGGGCGGTCCTTGTGACGTACTACACAATAACCCCGGAAGTACAATCAAGACAATCACCTGCAACAGTTTAACAGCGAAAGTACAATGAAAACAAAGATAATATTTTTGTTAGTTATAAGTTATATTGTAATTTGTGTTGGACAGGAAAGTAAACCAATTTTAACAACAGATTCAGACACTGAAAATCCAACAAAATCTTTAGAGAATGGTGTGAAAGGACTTGTTAAAATTGTTCATAGTTTTTTAAAAACAGTGCAAAGTGAAGATTTCGTTGGAAAAACTGAAGGGCCAATTTGTAAGTATTCGATGAGAATAATGTTATATAAAACATAAGTGACAATAGCCCGAGGACAACATGTTGCGTCGATTGATTTGTTTAAAATCTAGCTAATCACCCAAAAATGAAAATAAAAAAAAATATATTGAAAACAAGAAATTTAAATAGTTTTAGACCAGATTGTGCACTACAGTATTTGACTGTTGACCAAAAGTATTCATTACTTTATTTTTTGCAATATATTTTATATAAAGCACCTACCATATTAAACAAAATTGTAAAGGTGCTTGGGTAACCCTGGTTTTATACTACATTTTGTAGCTGCGGATAGTAGCTCTTAGGTCTTTATATGTTATTTTTTGACTATTTGCGGACCATAGACCGCAAATAGTAAAAAAATAACATAAGGATATGGTCCGCAAATAGTCAAAATATAACAAGAGGACCTAAGAGCTACAGTTGGACCATTGACCGCAAATAGTTAAGAGCATATTTAAAATTATATATGGCTAGTTCATTAAAATTACAGATGACAGAATGAGAAGAAAGTTTGAAACTACATGTATCTAATATATATAAATATAGATCTCTAAAATTTCGATTTAATAGAACCATTTGCATAAAATCTATGTTAGAACATGTAGAACATTGAGACAAATTATAAAGTAACTACAAACAATTGTATAAACAATGTACATTGTACATTGTAGTGGTATTTATTTGGTCAGTTTTGTCTTCAGTTTTTTTCTCTTCTGATGTTTACACATATAATAACAGTATAATAATCAATCTTATTTGGATGTTGTTATCTTTATATATATCATCCTCATTATGACCTCATAGGCCAGGACATATTTTCCATTTCTTACATCAATACTTATTCAATTTTAATAGTTAACACCCTAGGGACCCCAAAACCACATTATAGACCATTTCTATTAAAAAATAAGTCTAAGGCCCAATTTTAACTCATCGGTTTACACAAAAAAAAATATATATCACATACATTTGTATTTGTCCCTAATGGAGTTTGTTTAATCTTACTTTTTGCATAATCATATGCATTTACATGCTACTTTATTATAAATTTAATTTTGAATGACATTAGTCACATACAGTAAAAATACAATGTGGGATAGTTTAAAATTACTACAAAGGAAGTATTTATTTACATGGACATCATCCTGATCATTGTCATGCATGGAAAAATGAACATGTTCTTGTTATTTGAATGATGTCTACCTTAGCACATTTTTACATTTTTATTTGCAATCATTTTGAACATGTTGAACAATACTTTCATGTCTGATTTTTAAGATTTTTATAAGATGCCATGCTTTTGATTTTTTTTAGCTATATATTAGTTGTGTCGACAAAAGACATGCATCAGTGATGCTTGAATTGAATAAGGCCAAATAAAGTTAAAAAACATTGAGGTTCAAAAATTGAGAAAGGTTTCACCAGTTTAGTGAAGGTATAAAGTAATATACCCGAAGTTAGCAATAGTCATAAATGTATTGAAATACAAAATTCATATACAACCACTTAGTTTAAAAGGCCATAAAACACACAAAAACTATGTATAGCTACCTTCTTTTACTTCTACCTTCTTTTACTTTTTGTTATGTTTGTAAAAAAAGTTCAGAAAGTTTGACCTTTATTTAGCTTTAGGCTTTAAAACTGGGAGGCTGTTACTTTTTAACTGGAAAAATTAACTTTCCTGACTAACCACTTTGCTGGAAAAAATTCGTTTTGGATTCTAAATTTTTTTATCATGAGTATTTTCAGCTGTGTTGACTAAAAGTCTGTACCTAAATAATTCATCAATATTGGATACATTTGTGGTTGGCTTATAAGCTTGAGATGTCCAGTTATGTGGTATGCTGCTCCATTTACTAAACAGTCCCGGTCACTGAGTCAGTGGCAGATCAAGATCTTTTCCTAAGGTGGGCCTGCCGACTGACCTGAGGGGGGGGGGGGGGGGGCTCCAGTCATGCTTCGATGATTCCCTATATAATCAACCATGAAAGAGGGGCCCAGGCCCAGAACACCCCCCCCCCCCCTGAATCCGCCTATGTGAGTAAAGTTGATTCAACAACTAAATGATGTGTACATATATAAATTTTTGTCTTTTCTTTTTATACCTCTTCTAGGGGCATTATAATAAGGTTTTTTTTCCTTTTCTGTTTATTGTCTGTTCATCCGTCTGTCCAGCTCCAGGTTAAAGTTTTTTTTAATAATTTTTAATAAAGTTGAAGTCCAATCAACTTGAAACTTAAATAGTACACATGTTCCCTTTTTTGAAACATTTAAATGTTATTTGTACATGAATCAATGCAGTGCCCAGTTTTATTTGCTCTTGTTAAAACTTGTATCCCTGTAAAAATTACAATTGTATAGTCAATGATGATAGTAGGAAGTACTTCAGATGCTTGGCATTGAGTTTTGTTTGCTTACCTGATAAGCTTTATTTACTATAGTAGATAATTGGATATATGTATGATTGATAGATATCATCTTTTGATAATTTGATTGTGGATGATATGGAATGGCTTGCCCAGCTGTGTGATTTGTGTGCCAAGTTATGTTTTTTATCTGGAAATATATAGCTTATAATTTTGCTCAAACAAAATCACATATGAAATCTTGTATTTTTTTCTCATGGTTTATTAGACATTGCCAAAAGGAAAGACTTTTAATCTCTTAAAATACAAAGTTTTAAATTCTTATTTGAATTGGCAATGCATATGTAAATGCTCTTCCTATTTGTTTTAAGCAAGACCATGGGTGCTTCTTGTGTAGCATTATCAAGGGACATCACCCTGGGTTTTTGGTTTGGGGTTAGTGTTAATTGATTTCACATGTCCTTGTTTGTCTTTTTGGCCATGGATTGTATTGTCTTTATCTTTGACCTTTTGTTTGTTCTCTTCATTCTGATACATGTATTAGTATTTTCTGCCTCTATTATTTGTGATTTGAATTGAAATTGTTAAATCAGGGTTTTTTTCAAAGTGAATTTATCATGTACCTATCGGTGTTTTATTATCAGTACAATGTAAGTTAGTCAACCATGTAAAGCAGAAAGGGAAAAACTTTAAACTTAATGTACATACATGTCTTCAAATCAAGATGTTAATTTATTTTGTATGTTCTTCAATCATACATGTACATGTGGCTTTGCTTGTTTTATATATCTGAGACTTCAGTTTAATTTGTAATATATATCTAAACATTACAAGTCTCAAGTTTTGATTTACATGTTGTGGACTTGTGGTTGACAAATTAGTCTTCAAATGTCATTCTTCAATATAGAGGGGGATAGGAGGGGTCCCAAGCTTAAACACACCTGATCACAGAGTCCTGATAAAGGTCCTATCCCTCCTCCATATTGTGATAAGTGAAACTATGAAGTTCAGGATTTCAACATTATATTTAACTGAGCACATGATATAAATAGTGAATTTAAAACATGAAATACAAACTTTTAAAACTTTTGAAATGACAAGTCTGAAGTTTTGATTTACATATTGTGGTTAGAAACTTTTTTAGTCCTCATGTGTCATTCTTCAATACTTCAATATTGCAGTGAAACTATAAAGTTCAAGATTTCAACATTTCTTTACTGGGGGAAGAATAATAAATTTAAAATACACACTCATCAGGTGAAATCAAAGTAATTCAAATTGTCTTGATAAACATGTTTATTACGTGTACATTTATAGATGAATTGAATATATCTGACATTTTAAGTAAGCTTTCTATCAAATGCTAATAGAATTGTTTGGGTATGTTTCAGTGGAGTCATAGATTAAATTACAGGTAATATAGTGCTCGTCAAATAACTAAATCGCATTCTATATGCAGATTTCTAAATTGAGGATTGTGAGAAATTGTTACAAGAGAAACCATAAAATTGTAAAGTAAAGTGGAATTTTCGGCATGTTAGTGTAAAGCCCTGAATTCTGCTGTTCAAAAGCAATGTTCATTATTATAAACATGTTTGGACCCTCATACTAAGCAGACAATTTTGAAAAGTTTTTTTTGTTTTCAATAAATAATTTTATATCTTTGACTTCCATGACTTCTGTATTGTAACAGAGACATTGGTATATAAGGCCATAATAAAAAAAATAGGTTTGTTTGCCCAAACGCTACTTACCCAGATAAAAGCTGCCTACTCAAATTCTTTTATTGTCCTGATTTGAAGAAGTTTTTTTTTAATCAAATAGGCATGAAGACTTATAAACAGCTGATACTTAAATTTCTTTTTTTGAAAAAAGAAAAAGAAAATGCCTACCTACCTACCCAATGTCTCAACCTTTGGGTAGGGTTTGGGCAAACCAAAATATTTTTAAGTGTGGCCTAATTATATGTCTTTGACCGGTACGTCTAAACACCACCTAGGCCGCCTTGGTGCACTAAGCTCCAGGAAGTGCACTAAGCCCATGATGGACCAGTCAAATAAGCACCAAGGTCATTTAGTACGATACAGATTCGAATAAAGAGCATATATCTTTGACTGATTGTAATAATAACTTTTTCCACTAAAAGCAAAAGATGTTATAACATAACATGGCTTATGTTTATTTTTATTTACTATTTTCTTTGGAGCTATCAAGTATTTATATAATGATACAAATCCTAGTAGCTTAATTTACTAGTTTATGAGAATAAAACCATTCATTTAAATATTTTTCCATTCATAATTTACATGACCGAAATTGATTAGAAATAAAGTGCTAATTTATTTATGATAGAACAAGACATTATACACCTATCAGGTGTAAATTGGCTTATCAAGGAAATACATGACAGTTACCACACACCTTTTCTACCTGTCTGAGTTTTTACCTGGGAACATCTTATTGATCAACAGAAAAATCAATTAGAGATGCTATAATTCTTTATGGGTCTAATAAGATTTCTTGATCTCCTTGAGTGAGACATGACAGCCAATACACAAATCTAATTATCCTGTACTTGAGAAGTCCATTGAACTCTCACCTGCAAGATGACCATATGTTAGAATACAAAATTTGCCAAATCATCTGTTTATACAAACCTGGGATCAATATATCAGTCCTAGTTATAACTCACACATTGTGTATAAGAATTTCTTTATTTGATTTTCAACTCTCCTTGAACTAAATGTTTACAAATACTTGTTTTATTCATGACATCATTTTACAAGTATTGGTTTCATATTGTTGGTTTGATTTTATTATATTATCAAAGGAAGCCCTACAATTTGGGATCAAACTAGCCATAAAATCGAACTTGTTCAAATTGTCTCTGATCTTAGACATCTATATTTCTAGCTTTGATTTATAGTTCTTTCAATATTGAATTTTTGTGTTTTAAGAAACCTATTAGTATGGGGTTCATTATCACTGAACTAGTATATATTTGTTTAGGGGCCAGCTGAAGGACGCCTCCGGGTGCGGGAATTTCTCACTACATTGAAGACCTGTTGGTGACCTTCTGCTGTTGTTTTTTTATTTGGTCCGGTTGTTGTCTCTTTGACACATTCCCCATTTCCATTCTCAATTTTATTTGACCATATTGCAGTTTCATTATAAAGTGTATTTTTGATGTTGTTTATATACAGCCATTAAATAATAGAAAAAAAACCAAAGGATATGGGTATCCATTCATGACACAAAATCAGTACATGCATAGTAAAAAAACATACAAAAAGCAAAGGAATAGCATTTTTATTGCTGCTCTTCATCTCAAAGTCACAGTGAGGTGTTCAACACAGATGTTTATTTCTGTAAAATGGCCATATTCTGCAACATCTTTACCCATTTTTCTCATTAATGTACATGGTAAGAAAAAAGGGCATGAAAGAGATATTCACACAAACTATAAGTATTATAGTTATATTTTTGTAGACAGCGGTTATTGACCAAGTTGGCCAACAAGATATGTGTTATAAATTATTTGTACACATTAATATCATAAAATATCAGCTGCGAGCCATAATGTTAACATTTTTGGCGAGTGAGCGCAGCCAACAAGCTAAAAAGTTTCACATTATGTCCAGCGGCCATATTTAGGATATCTTCATGAAGAAAACAAGAAGGAGTCAGTCTTATTAAACGTGATATATTATCTGTTTAATATCGTTCCATTACTGGTCTTTTACCTCTTCCTAAGACAGTTTTACGCTTGACGAAAGCAAGCCAGATAACGTCTCCTCTCTAATTGTGACGTCACTGATAACTTCTCCTCTCACATTGTGACATGGCTGATAATGCCTGGTCTCATTTTGAAGTACTGATACAACAATAATGGAACGACAGAGTTAGGGTGGTATAGGCGTAGGGAAGGACGATACATTGTAATATCAAATAAGGGATTTGAAATAAGCTGTTTTGTTCATTTATTTGCTTTAGAGTTAAGAGTGACATATATCTTCACTAAACTAGTTCACATTTTTGTTTTGGGGCCAACTGAAGCTTGCCTCAGTGTGTAGGATTTTCTTGCTGTTTTTTGCTCTTTGGGTGGTTTCAATTTTCAAAATTCTAAAATATCATTATAATACCGGTACATTCTTTTATTATATCTTTGAATGATAAGATATAAAAATGAAAAATGAAAAAAGTACCTAGGGAGAACCCTTTTAATGATGAATTTGAGTTCAGAGAAGCATAACTTATACATTTCATGAATATGGTTTGACCTTGCCTTAGAGTTCATGCCCAAGATACTTCCACTGGTAGTATGAAAGAGTTTTAATTTCAGAATGAATGTTCTGATATATTTGAATCTACATGTATATTGCAATGGACTTTTAAATTGTGTACTTTTATATAAAAACCACATTGATATGATACAAATTCTAGTAAAAGTGAAACTTAGTCATATTTAATTATGATGAAATGATACAACCAGGATGTCTGATAAAGATCACACCTAGTCCATTCAAATAACTCATCATGTGGTCACTACTTTAATTTCTATTAAAAAGTTTTAATATGAGGTCAGTGTCCTTTAAAGAATTGTTTTTTAGGAATGATGACAAAAAAGTTTGATGTAATTATGTGTAATTTTTCGCACCATTTGAGCAAAATTGCCTCATTAGGGACTTGATAATTATGGGTTATTTATTTTTTATGTTCTTTAAACATTTTTAAAGTTGGTAGATAGTTTGAATGATGTCTGTTAGACAAAAATACAACACCGCGAACGTGATAGTTAAAAACTATAAGATAAAGAAATTTTAAGGCTATTTTTTTTGTAACTGTCTCCATTCAAACAGACCACCATTGTCGTCCTTTTATTTTCGTTGTTCACAAATATAGTCCCTAAGTGTTGACAGTGGGTTACTTGCCACTAATTTTTATACCCCTTCTAAATGTATTTCTCCATGTTTAATGCCTCAAATTGCAAGTAGGGGGATGAAATTACAGTTTAAAAAAAAATTTGGGTCCAGAATTTTAAAGGAAAGTAGTGATTTGGTCCAGCTGAAAAAGGTTGAAAATTAGCACCTCAGAAGCTGTCAAAAGATTTCAAGACGCCCTAAACATACAATTGTCCATATTTTGAGTTAGAGACGATGCAGTTTTCTATAATTTTGATATAATTTGTCCCAAAAGTAGTACAACACTTTGTAAAAGTTTCTTTGAAAAAGCGCAGGTGGAATTTTTTTTAATTTTCATTAATGTTCTAAAAGAAATGCACTAAGAAATAATTATGTTCTCGGACCAGTTTCGAATTTTTGCATTGATCACAAGGTGAACTTGGTGGTTAGGTGTTTTTATAAAGATTAGTACTTAACATGGTAATCTGTTAGAAAAATGATATTTGATTCAGAGTACTAAGTAGCTATAGTCATGAGAGTCAATGATAGTTAGGATGAGGAGAATCAGGAGATGATTAAAAAAAATGTCTCATGTCAAGGAATGGCCTGAATTTAAGGATCAAGTGTACAGTTAATGGAAATTAAGGCAAAACTAATATGTTGTGGCAGGTTACAAGGTTTCTGAACATGACTCCTTGCATCTTAGCCAGTTGTAGGTTACAAGGTCACTGATCATGACCCCTTGCATCTTAGCGGGATGTAGGTTATATTAAGATCACTGAACATGACCCTTGCATGTAAGCGGGATGTCGGTTATAATATCATTGAACATGACCCTAGCATCTTAGCGGGATGTATTCATATCTTACAAGAACAACAATGAAATCTAACAGCCTGGTGATTTACAATAAAGATTTTATCCAATATTTTATAAAGATGTTTTTTGCTAATATATTTAGATTGCAGCAAGTCTTGTGACAACACAAATGTTTTTATTTTTTTTATAAAGATGTTTTTTGCTTATATATTTGGATTGTATCAGCTAGTCTTGTGATAACAGAAATGTTTTCATTTGTTTATTAAGATGTTTTTTGCTTATATATTTGGATTGTAACAGCAAGTCTCATGTTGATTAAAAAAAAACGAACATCATTCATATACCTGGTACATTCCATAGAGTATAAGGTGCACAATTTAGAAGTTTGCTGATTGTTTATATAACATCTTGTCTTTTTAATATGTGTGCTTATACAGCAGTGTACTGTTCAAATATTTCACAATTACTGGCAAACAAATGCTTTCAAACTGTTTGGTTTAAATACCATTTAATAGTGCATTTATTTAAATTTAGAGAGCTGAATAAATTAGTTAAAAAGACAGTGTTCAAAAACAGAATTTCATTGCATGAAAACGATTTAACAGTTCAAATACTAGTACCACATTTTTAAACCATTATAATTTTATTTTTTTCTTCTTCTTTATGATGACTTTTACTTCTTCCATATTAAAAAAATCACTATATATAAATATATATAGCTAGACCAACCAAATTTAATATTTTAGAATCTTGTAATTTATTATATACATGTATATATGGTCTTAAAGGGGTTGTATTGTACAGAGAGTGCCCACCATCCTGTACTATTATTTTTATGATTTGAGAAGTGAAGTGGTGACTCTAGTAGAGAAGTAAGAGGAAAATACTTCCCACTTCTTGATCTTCTTGATCTCCTTGACTGATATCCTATTCTTATGTTATAACTTATACATACAGAGTATACTTACCACCTAACAAATTAAGGATTGCAGCAATACGTCATGTACAGAAAGTGAATTCTGGTTTGAATTATTTTACATTTTTTCATTTTTAGGCCTTTATGAAGATATAGCTTCTGTATGTTATGCTATTCTGCTCAGTGTTGAAGGCCCTAAGGTGACCTATAGTTGTTTAAATTTATGTCATTGGACTCTAATGGATAGTTGTCTCAGTGGCAATCATGCACATTCTTTCTTTTTTGTATTGGGAAATTTTTTCATTTGTTTGTGAACTGATATCTTTCGTTGACCTATAATTGCTTTGACATCTGCTACATACTCTATTGGATAGTTGTGTCATTGGCGATCATTTCATTTCTCTTTACAGTTGCAGATCCATAAATTTTCATAAATAGGGGACCACAGACTGCCTAAGAGGGGTCCACTCCAGTCATGCTTCACTGATTCCTTATATAATCAACCAATTTTTTTTACATAAAATGTTTCATCTATGTTCTTGGTGAACTCATTCAGTGATTGTTTTACAGTCTTATTTACATGATTAGTATGAGGCTGTATCAACTTTTTCAAGAGTTTGCACCAGAAGGCCATTTTATTGGTTCACATACACCAATCTATATAAACCATTTCTCACTTGGCACTTTCAGTTCATTGAGGATGTAAGTTTCTGATTGTTTACAACAGATAATTTGAAATGGACATCCGATTCAGGGGACTGCATTGCAATAGATAAGATATTTAAAGTATGTGAAGTGGTAATCAGATACTTGATTTGAATGATAAAACAAAAGTGTTGATATATAATTATAGTCCAGACTGTCTCAAATTTGAAATTGATGAAAAACAAATAAAACAAATTCAGAATATGGAGTAGTCTATCTCTATCTCTTAAATCTTAGAAAAGAAGGGCTTTGTCCAATAAGAGGGCTCTTATGTGCTGTTTATCATGGCTTCTTTTATTCTCAACCAAGCATAGTTCCCTTCATAAAGATTTGTTCAAGATTTTGACAAATAAAAAGAAGGTATAAATGCTAAGTTTTCTCTCTTTTTTCCTATGTGCAAGATCTGATTGAAAAGTGCAAAAATAGATAGTCTCTGTTTTATATTCATTTAAGTCAAAGCAATCCAAAAACCTATTTTGGGGACTAGCCCAGGAACTGTGGGCCATGGCTCCAACAATAATATATTTACACTAGACTATGAATCATGACTTTTTCTAATAATTACCAGTATTCAATATTTTTTTATTTTAACATATTTACTTTCTTAGTCAAGTATTTATCCACTTGTTCATTCAGCTACTTATACTTGGTGAGAAGTGAACTTGTGTTGACCTATCCTTAGATAAAACTAATTATATATAGCAACTTAAAAAAATAGATATAGGAAGATGTGGTATGAGTGCCAATTAGTTTGTAAAGTAATATACTTAATGTTATTCATATTTGAAAGTTAAGAATATGTTTCACTTGATCTATTGGACACATTGATACGTTGAATGTTCCAATTATATGCCCCCAAAAATGTATGGCTGTTTCAGGTAAATGGTCAGGTCAAAAACATGGCATAAACTTTTTTTTTGTTAACTTTATTAAGTGCCAGTCTGCCTAAGAATCAGGCAGTGGCAGTGGCAGATCCAGAAATTTTCATAAGTGGGGGCCCACTGACTGACCTAAGAGGGGGCCCGGTTCAGTCACGCTTCAGTGATTCCCTATACAAGCAACCAAATTTTTTCCCAAAAAGGGGGGGCCGGGGGGCCCCGGCCCCCCCCCTAAATCCACCTCTGAGTGGTGAAAACATGACAAAAAAAAAACCACCCAACTTGACATTGATTTCAGTTCATAATATATAGTTATGCACAAAAATAACATTCATGTCCATTTTCTGTTCTAGTAATTGATACAATTTGGTTGAAATGCAATAGAAATTAACATATAAGGGGAGATAACTCTGTAATTTGCTATCATTCTAACCAATTTTCTAACCAAATTATTTGATATTAACAGACACACACAAACAAAAGACTAATACTTTTTAACTCAGGATGATGGTTAGTATTAAATAGCATGATAAGCTCTGTGCTTTTTTTCTAATCATGTTTTAATTTTTACCTAAATTGCCTGATTCTTACAAAGACTGGCACTTACGATGTCCTGTTTTTTTTCTTAATTATATTAAAATGACTGTTTCAGCCTAGGCACAACAAGTCATTCATATAATTTAGCTGACTTGTTTTTATGTATATTCCATACCAGTAACTTTTTCACAGTTGTATCTAGCCCATGTGTTTCGAAATTTTATATTTGTATAGGACTTTGAGGTTTTTAAGTGTGGTTCAAATGATGAAGTGTTAAAAAACCATTTTGTGTTTCATTCAAGGATAACAGTGTGCTATATGAATGGACATTTTTTTCAGCGTAAATCATTCTCATTCGGAGCACCTATTTACAGAGGTTGTTTTATCAGATTTTTCAACATATATCACCCGGAGCACCTATTTACCTAAGATGTTATATTTGACAAAAAGATGTAGACCTTAACACCTACATGTGTTCTGATTGATGTAGAGATACAAGTGTAACAACGTGATTGATGTTAAATTAGAACATATAACATTAGAGATAGGTTTTTTGTTGTTACATGTTAAAATATATCATCTACAGTGGTTTCTATCTGAGGGTCCTTCGTTTCTGGATTCTGAAATATTTTAGGTAATTTTTCTCGATTCTATAAACGTTTTGCCCACTAATTAATTTTCTTTATTTTCTTTTTCTAATTTTTTTAACTAATTTTCTCCAGTACTCTATCTTATATATTTTTTGGTACCTTTTTCTAAAGGTTCAATAAATTATCCACTCTTCTGTAAAACCCATGGAGACCGTCCTATCTATACACAAACATTACTTTAAAACAAACAACAGTCTATGACTTGAATTTTTTAACGTTTTTTGTGCAATATTTTATGTACCGGTAATGCATCATAATATAAAGTGTAATTTTTTATGTTACAATATTTTTGGGTCAATGACTGTATTGACAACATCCTGCATTTAGAATGTTTTATTTGTAATTTTAGTATGAATACATGGAAATTTACCAAATCTGAATGTTTAAAGAGGAAGTCAAAATAAAAACTCAGAAATTGTCAAAAAAATTAAATGATCTTTTCCTGTTGGAAAAATTGAAGCACTTCGTGATTTAACATACTGGCATTGTATGGTACAAATAGTTTTATGAAATATAATGTCAATCATTGGTATATACTTGTTTCAAATTCAAATGGGGTTAACTATTTTAAGAATTGTTGACTATATAAAGCTAGTTGTGTCAGTACTAAACAAAGAAGTTTTGAAACTCCAAAAGGAGGTTTATTTTTGAGTTCAGATAAAGATTATTTTTGGGTTTTGAATTTTTATTAATCATTGATTTCTTCCTTAATGTTGCCTAATTCCTCTTTGTGGTACCTCAGTTGAAAACTTAGGAATCATATCTACATAAAATCCCTCAATCATTGCAGAGTTCGCGAAAAGTGGCGGTCCTCACGATTTTACCACCAAAATTTTGCATAGGACTGGCACAATTTTAGTATTTTTCAATAGAATTAATAGTGAGGACCAGCAGATTTTCTTTAATGACTAACAGGGAAAAAAAGATTTCGCGAACTCTGAATCATTGTCTTTTGACTTAGAAACTAGCGTAACATGATATTTTATTCATTTTTTTTTAAATTAAAGTTAAAAACATAAACATTACAATATGAAAGTTTTATTAGGATTAGAAAACAAGTGAAATTTTCTAATTTACTAATTAGAAACTTTTGTTTACGGGTAGTTTAAATTTTAGTTTGTGGTGAGGTCAGTTTATGGGGAACCACTAATGTCAATGGTTTTTGTTGTGCAGAGGTACAAGCATAGACACCTTTCATTTCCACAGACATTATTTGGCCCTCAGTCTTTCATGATTTGGTGATGAACTAGTTAGTTAAGCCAATTAAACTTGGTATACAATTTTATAATAATTTTCAAGTCTCATGTTCATGGAAATTATATGGCCCAATCCTATCTTCATGGTTCATTGACATAAAAGATTTTGCATATTTTTGCAAGTTAAAGATTGTGTTAAGGCGTTAAAAAGAAACCACTAATATAATACTAATATGATAAGTCAATGGTATTATAAGTATGCAGTTTTAAAAGCATCAGCATTTCTCATTTCCATGCAGGTTATTTGGCCCAGCATCTTCAGTCATGGTTCATTGCCTTTAGATGTTTTGCATATTGTTTACATGTATTATTTTACATCTGCATTTTGCTATCAAGATTACAAAAAGCTCTGTGTATACAGTTTATGTAATAAGAATATAGGAAAGCAAGTTGATATACTATTTGTTAAAACTTTAGTCACTATTCAGGTGGATGTGGAGAGTTAGTAATCTATTCTCTTACTTATAGCATGTATAAGATAGTAATCAATTCTCCTACTTATAACATGTATAAAATAGTAATCAATTCTCTTACTTATAACATGTATAAGATAGTAATCGATTCTCTTACTTATAACATGTATAAGATAGTAATGATTCTCTTACTTATAACATGTATAAGATAGTAATCAATTCTCATACTTATAAAATGTATAAGATAGTAATCAATTCGCTTACTTATAACATGTATAAGATAGTAATCAATTCTCATACTTATAACATGTATAAGACAGTAATCGATTCTCTTACTTATAACATGTATAAGATAGTAATCAATTCTCTTACTTATAACATGTATAAAATAGTAATCAATTCTCTTACTTATAACATGTATAAGATAGTAATCAATTCTCTTACTTATTTTTTCAGCATTTACTGATGTTGAAGCCATAATAAAAAGTGGAGATTATGGTGAACTTAGTGGTAGATGGAGAGATGTAAGTTGTGTTATATACTTATGGATTCTGAAATCCATCATTAGCAAGAATATTCCATCATTCAAGAGGGGAAGTGATGGTTGTGATTGTACCCTCTTTTGTAGAGAAGAGTTTGGTGCTCTTGTTTCCTCATCTAAATGTCTGATTCACTCTATGACTAGCCTGTTAGTATCTTTTAAATGCTGAAAAGAGTCTCAGAGGCTTCTCTGTAACCAATCTGAAATTATATTGCATCTCCATTCAATAATTCTGGCAACAACTTAACCATTGGTGGATCTTATAGAATACCATGGATTCATCATTCATGTATCCCACAAATAATCATGAATCCTAGTATAACGATAAGGCATTACGAGGAAAGATGATATCAACACATATAAACTTATACTGATTGATTGATTGAAATTGTGTGTTTAACACCACATTCAGTACACTATATTCCATTTTTATTGGTCGAGTGGGCTAGAACTCTGGAGAGAACCACTGACCTTTGGTGGAAAATGGCAACAAAGATTGACTCTAAATTAAGGGATACTATAAGGTTGCCTTTATAATAAAGCTGTTTCATCTACAGAAATTTGATTAAATATTTCCTTTTTATTTTAGAAATGCAGTGTATTTATTATAGGACACCTGATTATCCCAAAATACTGCTTTAATTGACACATTTTTCTGGTCCCAATATATACCTATCCTTGCAGAGAAAAAAACCTGAGTATTCATACACCCTGCTTTATCCGCCATTTTTTCTGGTCCTCCAGTGTGTTGGATAGCACAGGTAACACTGTATATGACTTTTGATTAAATTTACATGATACTGACCAGGTACAAGATGTATTGTTTTGTTGTAAATAGAATAATCTGACATGAAAGCTTACATAAAGTTAAATAGCAGCCTATTGATTTCCCTAGTTAAATGTACTAAGATAAATCATGATTTATTATTTTATGGATAATACATGTAAGACATAGTATACTGAGTACAAAAAAGTTAGCAACACTTTTAATATTACATATTTCAAAATTAGTTATACTTCTTAACATAACTAAACATAGATTATGATAAAAAAAAAAGAAAAAAAAGACAATGTTCATAAGATGCAATTCTTAATTGACAAAAACAATTATTTACAATTTATTTCAACAATTTTATGAATGTTTAAATCAAAGACTGCACGGTTAGCCACTAGTCGGATACCACAAACTAGCAAATATTTATTTGGACTAGTGAAAACTTTCAAAATTTTATATAGTCATATAGGGACAAATTTAGATATTTAGTTTCTGGACTAGTAGATGAAAAAGTTTCCTGTGCAGACTGATTAATCAAAGTTTTTCCAAACTAAAGCATATGTTTTCTAAACTTTTCTATTCAGTAAAAACATAATTTGTTTTATTGATTAAACAAACATTTTAAATTTGAAATGCTTTTATTTTGTCAATTCTTTATCATTGCATACATATGTTGCATCATATTTAATTGATTTATAAGTAATTATCTACAAATTTTAATTTAGATCAAGGAACAGTAATGCATATTTATAGTTAAAAGATTGTTTTGAGTTTGAACATGTTGAGGTGTATCTGTAAATTGTAAATAAAATGTCAGTGGTGGATCAAGAAATTTTCATTAAGTGGGGGCCTACTGACTGCCTTAGAGGGGCTGCTCTCGTTATGCTTCAGTGATTCCCTATATATATATAACCAAAAAAAATGCCCACAAAAGGTGTGTGTATGCCAGGGCCCACTGCCCCCTTGAAATCCTCCTCTGAATGTGTGACCATATGGTTTTACCCCTGTCTGTTGGTTGCACAACCTCAAAAGAGTACATGATTTGTCAAGCTATTACCTCCTACAGTTTCAGATAAAAAGATTTTATTATTGTCATTATACTTCACCATTTATGTATAAATTTCATGATATTTAAATTAAGAGTAGGCATACTTTTATACATGTCTGGTAGGATTATTATTTTGAAGGTTTGTTGCCAGCCTGTGTAGTGATATTTGACTCTGTTATTTGATATTTTTATTTTCAGTTGGTAGCAGTATTTGGATGGTTTGCTGCCTGTGTAGTGATAATTTACTCTTATTAATTTTATTTTCAGTTGGTAGCAGTGTTTTGAGGGCTTACTGCCTATGCAGTGATAAGGACTATTGTTTGTATTATGAATGCCATTGGCTGGTTGTATCACATGTTGAGTGCCTATATATTGATATTTTACTTTTTATTTTCAGTTGGTGGTAGTGTTTTGAGGGCTTACTGCCTGTGCAGTGATAAGGACTATTGTTTGTATTATGAATGCCATTGGCTGGTTGTATCACATGTTGAGTGCCTATATATTGATATTTACTTTTTATTTTCAGTTGGTAGCAGTGTTTGGAGGGCTTGTACTGCCTGTGTAGTGATAGGACTATTGTTTGTTTTATGTATGCCATTGGCTGGTCGTATCACATGATGAGTGCCTATATAGTGATATTTTTATTTTTATTTACAGTTGGTGGCAGTGTAAAAAATTATAATCCTGGTACTATTGATAACTATTTGGAGGGTTTGCTGCCTGTGTAGTGATAGGACTATTGTTTGTATTATGTATGCCATTGGCTGGTTGTATCATATGTTGAGTGCCTATATAGTGATATTTGACTTTTTATTTTCAGTTGGTGGCAGTGTTTGGAGGCTTTGCTGCCTGTGTAGTGATAGGACTATTGTTTGTATTATGTATGCCATTGGTGGGTTGTATCACATGTTGAGTGCCTATATAGTGATATTTGACTTTTTATTTTCAGTTGGTGGCAGTATTTGGAGGACTTGTACTGCCTGTGTAGTGATAGGACTATTGTTTGTATTATGTATGCCATTGGCTGGTTGTATCACATGTTGAGTGCCTATATAGTGATATTACTTTTTATTTTCAGTTGGTGGCAGTATTTGGAGGACTTGTACTGCCTGTGTAGTGATAGGACTATTGTTTGTATTATGTATGCCATTGGTGGGTTGTATCACATGTTGAGTGCCTATATAGTGATATTTTACTTTTTATTTTCAGTTGGTGGCAGTGTTTGGAGGACTTGTACTGCCTGTGTAGTGATAGGACTATTGTTTGTATTATGTATGCCATTGGTGGGTTGTATCACATGTTGAGAGCCTATATAGTGATATTTGACTTTTTATTTTCAGTTGGTGGCAGTGTTTGGAGGACTTGTACTGCCTGTGTAGTGATAGGACTATTGTTTGTATTATGTATGCCATTGGTGGGTTGTATCACATGTTGAGTGCCTATATAGTGATATTTGACTTTTTATTTTCAGTTGGTGGCAGTGTTTGGAGGACTTGTACTGCCTGTGTAGTGATAGGACTATTGTTTGTATTATGTATGCCATTAGCTGGTTGTATCACATGTTGAGTGCCTATATAGTGATATTTGACTTTTTATTTTCAGTTGGTGGCAGTATTTGGAGGGTTTGCTGCCTGTGTAGTGATAGGACTATTGTTTGTATTATGTATGCCATTGGTGGGTTGTATCACATGTTGAGTGCCTATATAGTGATATTTTACTTTTTATTTTCAGTTGGTGGCAGTGTTTGGAGGACTTGTACTGCCTGTGTAGTGATAGGACTATTGTTTGTATTATGTATGCCATTGGTGGGTTGTATCACATGTTGAGAGCCTATATAGTGATATTTGACTTTTTATTTTCAGTTGGTGGCAGTGTTTGGAGGACTTGTACTGCCTGTGTAGTGATAGGACTATTGTTTGTATTATGTATGCCATTGGTGGGTTGTATCACATGTTGAGTGCCTATATAGTGATATTTGACTTTTTATTTTCAGTTGGTGGCAGTGTTTGGAGGACTTGTACTGCCTGTGTAGTGATAGGACTATTGTTTGTACTATGTATGCCATTGGCTGGTTGTATCACATGTTGAGTGCCTATATAGTGATATTTTACTTTTTATTTTCAGTTGGTGGCAGTATTTGGAGGGTTTGCTGCCTGTGTAGTGATAGGACTATTGTTTGTATTATGTATGCCATTGGCTGGTTGTATAATATGTTGAGTGCCTATACAGTGATATTTGACTTTCTATTTTCAGTTGGTGGCAGTATTTGGAGGGTTTGCAGCCTGTGTAGTGATAGGAATATTGTTTGTATTATGTATGCCATTGGCTGGTTGTATAATATGTTGAGTGCCTATACAGTGATATTTGACTTTTTATTTTCAGTTGGTAGCAGTATTTGGAGGGTTTGCTGCCTGTGTAGTGATAGGACTATTGTTTGTATTATGTATGCCATTGGCTGGTTGTATCATATGTTGAGTGCCTATATAGTGATATTTTACTTTTTATTTTCAGTTGGTGGCAGTGTTTGGAGGCTTTGCTGTCTGTGTAGTGATAGGACTATTGTTTGTATTATGTATGCCATTGGCTGGTTGTATCACATGTTGAGAGCCTATATAGTGATATTTGACTTTTTATTTTCAGTTGGTGGCAGTGTTTGGAGGGTTTGCAGCCTGTGTAGTGATAGGACTACTGTTTGTATTATGTATGCCATTGGCTGGTTGTATCACATGTTGAGTGCCTATATAGTGATATTACTTTTTATTTACAGTTGGTGGCAGTATTTGGAGGACTTGTACTGCCTGTGTAGTGATAGGACTATTGTTTGTATTATGTATGCCATTGGCTGGTTGTATCACATGTTGAGTGCCTATATAGTGATATTACTTTTTATTTTCAGTTGGTGGCAGTATTTGGAGGACTTGTACTGCCTGTGTAGTGATAGGACTATTGTTTGTATTATGTATGCCATTGGTGGGTTGTATCACATGTTGAGTGCCTATATAGTGATATTTGACTTTTTATTTTCAGTTGGTGGCAGTGTTTGGAGGACTTGTACTGCCTGTGTAGTGATAGGACTATTGTTTGTATTATGTATGCCATTGGCTGGTTGTATAATATGTTGAGTGCCTATACAGTGATATTTGACTTTTTATTTTCAGTTGGTGGCAGTATTTGGAGGGTTTGCTGCCTGTGTAGTGATAGGACTATTGTTTGTATTATGTATGCCATTGGCTGGTTGTATCACCTGTTGAGTGCCTATATTGTGATATTTTACTTTTTATTTACAGTTGGTGGCAGTATTTGGAGGGTTTGCTGCTTGTGTAGTGATAGGACTATTGTTTGTATTATGTATGCCATTGGCTGGTTGTATCACCTGTTGAGTGCCTATATAGTGATATTACTTTTTATTTACAGTTGGTGGCAGTGTTTGGAGGACTTGTACTGCCTGTGTAGTGATAGGACTATTGTTTGTATTATGTATGCCATTGGCTGGTTGTATCACCTGTTGAGTGCCTATATAGTGATATTTTACTTTTTATTTTCAGTTGGTGGTAGTGTTTGGAGGGTTTGCTGCCTGTGTAGTGATAGGACTATTGTTTGTATTATGTATGCCATTGGCTGGTTGTATCACCTGTTGAGTGCCTATATAGTGATATTTGACTTTTTATTTTCAGTTGGTGGCAGTGTTTGGAGGCTTTGCTGCCTGTGTAGTGATAGGACTATTGTTTGTATTATGTATGCCATTGGCTGGTTGTATCACCTGTTGAGTGCCTATATAGTGATATTTTACTTTTTATTTTCAGTTGGTGGCAGTGTTTGGAGGGTTTGCTGCCTGTGTAGTGATAGGACTATTGTTTGTATTATGTATGCCATTGGCTGGTTGTATCACCTGTTGAGTGCCTATATAGTGATATTTTACTTTTTATTTTCAGTTGGTGGCAGTGTTTGGAGGGTTTGCTGCCTGTGTAGTGATAGGACTATTGTTTGTATTATGTATGCCATTGGCTGGTTGTATCATATGTTGAGTGCCTATATAGTGATATTTGACTTTTTATTTTCAGTTGGTGGCAGTGTTTGGAGGCTTTGCTGCCTGTGTAGTGATAGGACTATTGTTTGTATTATGTATGCCATTGGCTGGTTGTATCACATGTTGAGAGCCTATATAGTGATATTTGACTTTTTATTTTCAGTTGGTGGCAGTGTTTGGAGGGTTTGCAGCCTGTGTAGTGATAGGACTACTGTTTGTATTATGTATGCCATTGGCTGGTTGTATCACATGTTGAGTGCCTATATAGTGATATTACTTTTTATTTACAGTTGGTGGCAGTATTTGGAGGACTTGTACTGCCTGTGTAGTGATAGGACTATTGTTTGTATTATGTATGCCATTGGCTGGTTGTATCACATGTTGAGTGCCTATATAGTGATATTACTTTTTATTTTCAGTTGGTGGCAGTATTTGGAGGACTTGTACTGCCTGTGTAGTGATAGGACTATTGTTTGTATTATGTATGCCATTGGTGGGTTGTATCACATGTTGAGTGCCTATATAGTGATATTTGACTTTTTATTTTCAGTTGGTGGCAGTGTTTGGAGGACTTGTACTGCCTGTGTAGTGATAGGACTATTGTTTGTATTATGTATGCCATTGGCTGGTTGTATAATATGTTGAGTGCCTATACAGTGATATTTGACTTTTTATTTTCAGTTGGTGGCAGTATTTGGAGGGTTTGCTGCCTGTGTAGTGATAGGACTATTGTTTGTATTATGTATGCCATTGGCTGGTTGTATCACCTGTTGAGTGCCTATATTGTGATATTTTACTTTTTATTTACAGTTGGTGGCAGTATTTGGAGGGTTTGCTGCTTGTGTAGTGATAGGACTATTGTTTGTATTATGTATGCCATTGGCTGGTTGTATCACCTGTTGAGTGCCTATATAGTGATATTACTTTTTATTTACAGTTGGTGGCAGTGTTTGGAGGACTTGTACTGCCTGTGTAGTGATAGGACTATTGTTTGTATTATGTATGCCATTGGCTGGTTGTATCACCTGTTGAGTGCCTATATAGTGATATTTTACTTTTTATTTTCAGTTGGTGGTAGTGTTTGGAGGGTTTGCTGCCTGTGTAGTGATAGGACTATTGTTTGTATTATGTATGCCATTGGCTGGTTGTATCACCTGTTGAGTGCCTATATAGTGATATTTTACTTTTTATTTTCAGTTGGTGGCAGTGTTTGGAGGGCTTACTGCCTGTGTAGTGATATTTAACCTGTTATTTCTGTTTTCAGTTGGTGGTAGTGTTTGGAGGGTTTGCTGCATGTGTAGTGATAGGACTATTGTTTGTATTATGTATGCCATTGGCTGGTTGTATCACCTGTTGAGTGCCTATATAGTGATATTTTACTTTTTATTTTCAGTTGGTGGCAGTGTTTGGAGGGCTTACTGCCTGTGTAGTGATATTTAACCTGTTATTTCTGTTTTCAGTTGGTGGTAGTGTTTGGAGGGTTTGCTGCATGTGTAGTGATAGGACTATTGTTTGTATTATGTATGCCATTGGCTGGTTGTATCACCTGTTGAGTGCCTATATAGTGATATTTTACTTTTTATTTTCAGTTGGTGGTAGTGTTTGGAGGGTTTGCTGCCTGTGTAGTGATAGGACTATTGTTTGTATTATGTATGCCATTGGCTGGTTGTATCACCTGTTGAGTGCCTATATAGTGATATTTTACTTTTTATTTTCAGTTGGTGGCAGTGTTTGGAGGGCTTACTGCCTGTGTAGTGATATTTAACCTGTTATTTCTGTTTTCAGTTGGTGGTAGTGTTTGGAGGGTTTGCTGCATGTGTAGTGATAGGACTATTGTTTGTATTATGTATGCCATTGGCTGGTTGTATCACCTGTTGAGTGCCTATATAGTGATATTTTACCTTTTTATTTTTAGTTGGTAGCAGTGTTTGGAGGGCTTACTGCCTGTGTAGTGATATTTAACCTGTTATTTCTGTTTTCAGTTGGTGGTAGTGTTTGGAGGGTTTGCTGCATGTGTAGTGATAGGACTATTGTTTGTATTATGTATGCCATTGGCTGGTTGTATCACCTGTTGAGTGCCTATATAGTGATATTTTACTTTTTATTTTCAGTTGGTGGTAGTGTTTGGAGGGTTTGCTGCCTGTGTAGTGATAGGACTATTGTTTGTATTATGTATGCCATTGGCTGGTTGTATCACCTGTTGAGTGCCTATATAGTGATATTTTACTTTTTATTTTCAGTTGGTGGCAGTGTTTGGAGGGCTTACTGCCTGTGTAGTGATATTTAACCTGTTATTTCTGTTTTCAGTTGGTGGTAGTGTTTGGAGGGTTTGCTGCATGTGTAGTGATAGGACTATTGTTTGTATTATGTATGCCATTGGCTGGTTGTATCACCTGTTGAGTGCCTATATAGTGATATTTTACCTTTTTATTTTTAGTTGGTAGCAGTGTTTGGAGGGCTTACTGCCTGTGTAGTGATATTTAACCTGTTATTTCTGTTTTCAGTTGGTGGTAGTGTTTGGAGGGTTTGCTGCATGTGTAGTGATAGGACTATTGTTTGTATTATGTATGCCATTGGCTGGTTGTATCACATGTTGAGTGCCTATATAGTGATATTTTACTTTTTATTTTCAGTTGGTGGCAGTATTTGGAGGACTTGTACTGCCTGTGTAGTGATAGGACTATTGTTTGTATTATGTATGCCATTGGCTGGTTGTATCACATGTTGAGTGCCTATATAGTGATATTTTACTTTTTATTTACAGTTGGTGGCAGTATTTGGAGGACTTGTACTGCCTGTGTAGTGATAGGACTATTGTTTGTATTATGTATGCCATTGGCTGGTTGTATCACATGTTGAGTGCCTATATAGTGATATTTTACTTTTTATTTTCAGTTGGTGGCAGTGTTTGGAGGCTTTGCTGCCTGTGTAGTGATAGGACTACTGTTTGTATTATGTATGCCATTGGCTGGTTGTATCACATGTTGTTGCTACTGTTGTTGTAAGAAGTGTGGGAAAGCCTCGTCCAAAGAAGATCCTAAGAATGCCAAGTGTAAAAGAGTTACATTTGGATCCTTTTTGTTTATATTTACTGTGTTAATTTTGTAAGTATATGCCACTGGTATATGATATATGTCATTTGAATGAGAGTGTTCTTTAAGATTATTTGATTTTCAATCAAAATTCTGAAAATCATAATTCAAAATAATTAAGCCTTGTGGTCATAAAAGTTTGATAACATGATTAAAATTCTCAGGTATCAACCAATCAAAATACTGGATTTGGTGTTTCAAGCGCACCTTCGATACTCAATTACTGAGTTAAGTTTTATGACCAAGGTTATCTTAATTATGAGCCTTAGTATTTTCTGTTATTCAATTAGTTTTTTCAGACTTCCTACAAAATGATTATTTTTAAAATTATTTTTCCTTGACTTCTTTAATTTTGTGGTTACAATTTCCTAGTATTTGTATGGAAAAAATTATTTCAAACATTAAGTTACTATTTATAACTAGTTTGAATTTGTACATTAGTATCTACATAGAAAAAAATAAAATTATTGGAGGTCATCTGATTCAGAATAATAAGATCACTTCTGTGCTTGAAACTGTAATATTCTTTGTACATTTTGTTCATAACTCTTGACCATGTATACTATCAAACTAAGACAACACTGTTCATCCAGTGGCTGATTCAGAATTTTCAAAAAGGGAATTACTAACCAAAAAAAATAAAAGGGGGCCTACTGATGTCAAAAATCAGAAAATTGAACCAGAAAAATAAGGGGATCTGTGTCAAAATTTAAGTAGAATTCATCATTTTCTCAAAACTGACAAATGAAATAAATACATGTAAAACTGTTTGTGTCCTCTGAAGCACCAGTGAAAAAATGTAATATAAATTTGCATTGATTATTTCTCTTTTTTTTTAATGGATATATAAACAAGGTAAATCAAGCAGTCATCACTGTTTCATCGTTTGCTTATAAGAAATCATTAAACTCCTTACATCCCAATAAAAACCATCTGTAACCAGTTTGTAAACAAGTAATTTGTATGGTATCAAATCGAACTTGTTATTGTTTTGTGGGTGTGTGACATTTTTTTGAAAAAAGAATCAGGTCAAAATAGTCTACCTGTGTAAAATGTTCATATCAATTTCAGTATTTTATCTTAAAAAGGTAAAAAAGATGTTTTTGATATATTGTTTCATATATAGATTATTAACAGTTGATGAAACTGATACCATTGGTAATAAACTGTTTCACAGGTCTTATTTCGCATCTGAAACGTAAGGTAAATTTCAGGTAAAGGAAATAATGAAGAAGCCTAAATGACAATAGGCATATCAATTTCTCGCTTCTGTATCCTCTATTTCTTATTTTGAATAAACATTCAAGACAGAATTTAAACCTTGACTTTACTTAATGGTTCATACATTAATTGTTGAAATACAACAGTCTTTCTACAGCAACCTAAAAATTGGAATTTGAATAAAATGATGAGGCTATATTTAGATAAGGTGATGTGGTATGATTGCCATTGAGAAATACATCTGCCAGAAACCAAAGGACGTGGATATATGGCATTGTACAATGTTCCACCAATGACAATCAGACAGCAGACCAATAACACAACTTGAAATAAATCTATCAGTCTGAATACATGCAACAATGAACAAGCCTCCAGTATGTATGGTAAACTTGATTTTTAACTGAGGTTCTGAAGTCTTATAACAAATGGGGTATTCTATATATACTTTGTCAAAATTTTATGAAAATTAAACGAGCCAAATTAATTTTAGTCAAGGTGTTGGGTACCACCTTAAGTACTGGTATTATTTCTGAAGCTTATTCTATCATATGAATAAAATAATTGTCTATTTTCAGAGTTGGTGCTATATTTTCTGTGATATCCAATGAAATCCTACATTCCAAGTTAGAAAATGTCAATGACCAGGGACCAATCGGACAGGTGAAGTCATCTCTGGATGGTTTGGTAGACTTTGCTGGAGAAACTGCCAATGTAAGTATGGGGAACAGTTCGAAATATTTTAAAATACATAGTAAGTGTTCACAACAATTTTCTTGCCCATTTATCTTGAAAAACACTACCAGAAAATCTTAAGTTGTTGATATGCATTGAAATTTATTCTATTACATTGTTTCAAATGACTTCTTTGATTAATATTCTGATACTATTTTTGGTTAGAACTGTGTAAATCATACACATGTGTTATCTGAACAAAAATTTAGTCCGGCTATCTGTAACACAGAATATGTCTCATCTATCATGATAATTTTTTTATGCCTTAATCAATCTGTACCAAAATTTCACTTATAATGAATGTAAGGTTCATAGAAGACGAGAAAACCTAAAAAAAATTAGTGGAGGGAGCAACAGCATAGTATTTTGAACTCACATAACCAATTCAAATTCCTTGTCCACAGTTATTCCGTGTCAAAAACCTATAATGTGTCAAATATTTAATAACAATTCAAATTCAGGCCTGTATTAAGTGAAAATATTATGTCTATTATTTTATATGAGCGTCACTGATGAGTTTTATGTAGATGAAACGAGGTCTGGCGTTCTAAATTATAATCCTGGTACTTTTTATAACTATTTACACCACTGGGTCTATGCCAGTGCTGGTGGAAATTTCGTCCCTGAGGGTATCACCAGCCCAGTAGGCAGCTCTTGAAAATCAATTATGTGGTCATTTTTATAAATTTCCTTCTTACAAAACTTTGAATTTTTGAAAAAACTAAGGATTTTCTTTTCCCAGGAATAGATTACCTTAGCCGTATTTGGCACAACTTTTTGGAATTTTGGATCCTCAATGCTCTTCAACTTTGTACTTGTTTTGCTTTATAACTATTATGATATGAGCTTCACTGGTGAGTCTTATGTACACATCTGGCATTCTAAACTATAACCCTGGTACTTTTGATAACCACTTGCCCCAACTGTTCAGGGTTGGACCTCTGCGGTCCTATCAATCTGCGCTCGACAAATCAATTTATTTCATAGATATATGTATGTAGTTGTAAATCTCCGAACAGAATAATAGCAATCTAATTAGAATTAAATCACTCACTCGCTGATTTTTTAATGCTTGGTGGCTGCTGAGATTTAATTTTAATTAGATTGGAATAATAGTTGTTAATTAATTCAATTTCTAATAATTTCAGGAAATTGTACAATCATCTGAAAAAACTGTTATAGACACAGTTAAAGAACTATTAAAGATAATTAAAGGTAATTTATTATTTCAGATTCTAGTATCATTGCTCATGAGAATTCTCTTCTTTACAATTATATGCAATTGTTTTTATAGATGAGTTACACAGATTTACCTAAGATCTCTGGCATAAAAAAAATTTGAACAATCTATTTATCCCATAGATATCATAAGAACTTCTTATAATATCTATGGGATTAAGAAGATGAGGTATGAGTGCCAATGAGACAACTCTCCATCCAAATCAAAATGTGTAAAAATTAATCAATAATAGAGCCTTGGCTCACTGAACAGCAAACTATAAAGGTCTCAAAATGACAAGTGTAAAACCATTCAAACAAAAAAACAACGGTCTAATCTATATAAAAACAAGAAATACTAATGGACCATCATCAGCAAATAACAACATCCTTTAATTCTATTTATACTAAACTGCTATTAATATAAAAAAGAAGATGTGGTATGATTGCCAATAAGACAACTGTTCACAAGAGACCAAAATGACACAGACATTAACGACTATAGGTCACCATATGGCCTTCAACAATGAGCAAAACCCATACTGCATTGTCAGCTTTAAAACTAAAAGGGCCCGATAAGATAATGTAAAACAATTCAAACAAGAAAACTAATGGCCTTATTTATATAAAAAAATGAACGAAAAACAAATATGTAACACATTAACAAACGACAACCACTGAATTACAGGCTCCTGACTTGGGACAGGCACATACATAAATAATGTGGCAGGGTTAAACATGTTAGCGGGATCCCAACCCTCCCCCTAACCTGGGACAGTGGTATAACAGTACAACATAAGAATGAAATTATAAAAATCAGTTGAAAAAGGCTTTTACTCATCAGATGGACAAAATTGCAAGTGGCCATGGCCAGGTACTTATACATCCCGACACAAAAAGACACAAGGAATAGATCTGAGAGTTCTCACAGTTATCTGACAGCTAACTAAGTAGTTTTATTTCACTGTGATGGAATAAAAAGCTAACTATAAAACATAAGTATGAATACTATTCAGAAGTTACATACTAAAGTGCAACAGCAAAACATATAAAGATAAGCTTTAGATTTTTATGGGAAAAGGTTACCTAATTGATATAAATATTTTAAAACTTTTTTCAGGCGCATCTGAGCAAACTGTACAAGATATACAGAATTCCATTAATGCAACAGAACTTTTGAACCAGGTAGAGAGTTTAGGAGAAAGTAAGTTGACCTGTGCATGTTTTATGCTTTACCACAAATCCTATGACGTAGATTTGTGAAAATGGTTTCAGGCTAGTAAAATTCTTCTCTACAATCCAACAGAATCCAAATATTTTTCAGATGAGTTAGACGACCATTGTTAGGTTGCTGCCCCTGAATTGGTAATTTTAAGGAAATTTTGCTGTTTTTATATGAAAAAATTTTGGGATCGTATAATGGTATGATGTCGTCTTCTGTGTCTGCGTCTTCATCTTCCGAAGACACATTGGTCACCGGATAACAACTTTAGTTTAAGTGAATAGATCTTCATGAAATTTTTTCAATAGGTTCAATACCACAAAAGGAAGGTTGGGATTGATTTTGGGGGTGATGGTCCCAACCAATTAGGAATTAGGGGCCTAAAAGGGCCCATAACAAGCATTTTTCTAGTTTCCGGATAATGAATTGTATAGAAGTATTTCAATTGCTCTGAAATCATACTGCAATGTTTAAAACCACAAGTAGAAGGTTTGGATTCATTTTAGGGGTTAGGGGGCCAAAGTTTAAGAATGAAGGGCCAAAAAGGTGTCAAAACATGCATTTTTCTAGTTTCAAGACAATAACTTATGTGTAATTGTATGGATCTCTCTGAAATTGAATCACAGTGTACCATATATCAAAGGGGAGGCTGGGATTAAGTTTTGGGTTAATTGCCCAAAATATGTAGGAATTAGGGGCCAAAAAAGGGCCAAAAAGAAGCATGTTTCTAGTTTCCAAACAATCATGACAATTACTTGTGTTTAAGTGTATGGATCTCTCTGAAAGGTTCAATACTGCAATGGAAAGCATGGGATTGAGTTTAAGGATTATTGCTCTAAGGGGGTTTTAAAAAAATAAGGGGGGGGGGGGGGTAACCATTTTTTAAAGGGCTTCCTTTTTTTTCAAAATTTTTCAAAAGTTTCAAGAAAAAATCTTCAATTGCAAAGTATTGTGCAATAGATTTGTTAGATCTTTGACCACATTTATAATTTTCTGACAAAAACCTATATTATGTCTAAATTTGATCACATTCCAAATTCAGACAGGATCAAGCTTGAATATTGTGACCAAATTAGCCCCAACTGTTCAGTGTTCAACCATTTGGGTCGTGTAAAGCTGTGCCCTGCGGAGCACCTGGTTGGTTATTATCTTGAATATTATATAAACTGTAAACAGCAATAATGTTCATCGAAGTAAGATTTACAAATAAGTCAACATGACCAAAATGATGAGTTGACCCCTTAAGGCTTTATTGCCCTTTATAGTCAATTTTTAACCATTTTTTGCAAATCTTAGTAATCTTTTAGAAATACCTTCTCCTGAAACTACTGGGGCAAATTTATCTAAACTTTGCCAAAATCATCATTGGGGTATTTAGTTCAAAAATGTGTCTGATGACCAGGCCTGCCAACCCAGATGGCCACCATTGCTAAAAATAGAACATAGAGGTAAAATGTAACAATTTTCATAAATTTTTACAAAATGTTTTTCTCTGTAACTTTCAGGCAAAGTGTATTATAGATAGATATATTGTTAATAGCAAGCGTGTTCAGTAAAGTAATATGGCATCACTGGTGTGGGCCAATATCTACGAACACATCACCATCACCAAAAACACAATTTTGTCATGAATCCATCTGTGTCATTTGTTTAATATGCACATAGACCAAGGTGAGCGACACAGGCTTTTTATAGACTCTTGTTCATAAGGGTTACAGCTAAATCAAGAATTTATGTTTTTAATGAGCAAAAACTGTTCTATATGCTTGATACAGACTTTTTCAAAATCAAGTCATCAGATATTCATGAAATTACAATTCCACCTCAATTTATGAAATTGGAACCCATGAAAAAAAAATTGAACATACAGTAATTAATTCAAATATATTTTTAGATGCTAACATATCGGCTGAAAGTCTTACTGTTGTCACTAAAGAAGTGACATCCCTGAAGGATTTAGGAACAAATACTACAACGAAACTAACTGATGTGAAAAATAATATCACAGCAATTTGCAATGGAAACCCTCAGTGTCCTATAAACACAGATGGTCTGAATTTGGCAACAGATTTCTCACAGGTAATTTTTATTTAAAAATTGTACATCATATTAATATTGTACATTTTTGTGGTAATTTTTCCATGCATATAAAATAATGAGATGTAGAAACATTGCAAGGGAAACAAATTTCCATAAGTCCAAATCACATTGATTTAAACAACTATAGGTCACTGACTCACTGTACATCCTTTAACAATGAGGAAAACCCATTCCTTACAGTCAGCTATACAGGCACAAGCAGTCATGTCTTCTAACATGGACACATTATTCTGATTCTGTGCCATCTAGTCTTTGCTTGCACTCCTTAATACTGCATGCATTACAGAGAAGCAGAAAATACCAACTATGGTTACACCTCCAACACGCCAGGCGAACATGTAACTACAAGACCACTATGCTGTCTCTGGAATCATGGCATGGCTATTATTAAAATCTTTAATAGGTGTTTCCATGGAAATCCATAATTTTAAACTCTTCAAATGATAATCAAATATTATCCAACTCCTGGTAATGGAAATTCCTTGAGGTGTTTATTAGAAAAAAATGATGTCAAAAATTTGATCAGAATCCAAACACAGAGCTCTATCAAGCTTGAATGTTGTGTCCATACTTGCCCCATTTGTTCAGGGTTCAACCTCTGCAGTCTTATAAAGCTGTACCCTGAGAAGCACCTGTTTGATACATTGTAATACAATTTTTTTTTAGCTGGATGATTTAGGAAGTATTGGTGCTATAGTACAAGCTGTAACAGATATTTCTAAGAAGGCTGGTGAGGTAAGTTCTTGTTAACCTTTAATTTGTGGAATTAAATAAAGTGTAAATATTTTTGTCTATATATTTTGTTGTTGTTCTGCTGTTGTGAGGTATGAATGCTAATTCAATTGGTGTCCTCTATTAATTGAGAAGATTTGATGCAAATGGGAATGTGTTATTGTGGAAGTTAATTTGTATGTATGATTGTCTTATTGTTTGTTTGGTACATGAGCCAATCCTCAAACAAGGAGGAGGGGGATCTCAACACACTAATTTAGGAACAGATGTCTGGCTGGGTTTTAGAAACCACTAATTGATATATTGCTATTTGCCCAAAAAAAATCCACCCTTATATTGGGACTTATTAACACATTTTCCCAGCTATCTGAAATAAAATCTTTTCCATTGTTATTGTGAAAATGAAACAATGAACAATTTCAAACCTTGTCAAGAAGATTTTCATATTCTGAATTTGAAGTTATTTAATATTACAAAATCAGAAGTAGATGGGGGTAGTATAGGATAATCAAAACATAACACCCCCACCCCCTTTTCCTAGAGCCATGTTCTAATGACTTTGAAGATTTCAAAAAAGCTGAGACAGATCTCTGTTTCAATTTTTTCATTATTTAGAAAACAAAATTTATCTGTAAGTGATCAAATCTACATTTTTGTTTTTCAGGCAAGGGAACAATTTAATGGTGTAAAGGATACAATTCAGACAGAGTTGTCAGGAACTATAACTGGTTTGTATTTAGAATGGATATGACTCAAAATGCTATAATATTTGAACTGGTTGATTGAGAGCATCAACTGTCAATAGAAACTAATAGGTTACAGATCTGACAGATATAACTGCATTATTTCCATGATATTTTGTTGAATTTTTGAATCTGACAAAACTTAACACAAAACAATTGAAGAACCTTTACATGATAAAAAGTGAATTAACTATTGATTGATTAAATTAAGACTTCATACATGTTTAGAATTCCAATTTCAACCTGTTACTTTTTTATTATGCATATTATTCACCAAAAGGATGTTTAATTGTTTTTGTATATTCCAAAATTTGAAGATGAAATATCTCAACTTTGTCTTGAATTCACCAGAGCAATTGTTTATATGCTGTACCTTTTCATAATTTATGAAAATGTTATGACTGAACAATTATTTTATTGCATCAGTATTTTTTAATTAATCTCATTTAATGACTATTTCTGCATATTATGTAAATGTTAGAAAGTACCAACTGAAAAATTAATCTTCAGATGAGGAGGTATAATATTTTTTGGCCCCTGAGTTTGAAAAAAATCCTAGTAAATCTATACAGTCTTTTAAAATAATGATAATTGTGACAATTTTGCATTAAAGGCATTAAGTTTGAAACCCATATACAAAGGTGAAAGACAAAGTAAAAAGAAATGAAATACTGAAGTCTGATAACATGACTTATAATATGGACATCTAAAGGTTCTAATTTGGTAGATTTGAAAATACCATACTGATTTTTAAACTGTAAGTCTGCAAACGTGACCTTATCATTCCTCCTTCTTTATGGAAAATTTTTTCTTTTCAATAGTCCATTTGCCAATTACTGATTTGATTCTGTTATTACACACTTTAAACAAATTACTTTGTCAATCATAAACTAGTTCCATACTGGACAAAATTGGCTTTTGCCAATGGACAGTATGATGAATTGAAAGTGATGTATGTGTGGTTTAACTAATTTTTCATAAACTAAAATTTCTGATGTCAAAAGTATTTAGCTTAACAAAATTAAAAGTTCTGAAACCCTTCAAGAATACTCACATAACACACAGAGTAATTTGCCCTCTCTGCTAGCTCTCCATTGTAAATAAAAATTAATGTCCCTCATAAAGGAGACAACTAAAAGGGATCTCTTATTAAAGGTCCAATTACGGGAATTGTCCTTTTCTCCAAATTGATAATAGTATAACTGAGGGTGCACTTTTAAAAGATTTAGTTATCTAGCATGGTAGAAGTTATTTTTATGTAAGTTCACTGTTCTACAGTACTTCAACTTGAAAATGACTGTCTACACATTCATTAAAATTTTATTTACTTGACAATTTCAATTATATTCCTTTTTTCTTCAGATGCAGAAAAAAAGACAAATCAAACAAGAGATGATATATTAAAGGAAATTCCTAGCATAAGAGATACCTTGAAAAACATAGTAAGAGTTATAGCATAATTCCTACAATTTACTGTTATCCAACTATATGTAACCACTTTTTATAGAACTTAAAATGCTGCTCTGTAAAACTGTAGAACTTAAAGGAGTAGGTTCGATAAGGCCCTAAAATGACCCTCTTTTTTACCTTAAATTTCAAATTAGGATTTATTGACCAATATCACAATGAATCATAGCTAATTGACTAGATAGGAAATGAGGCTTTTTGTTGAAATTTTAATTCCTGCGTTCTGCTGATTAAGTCAAAAACAGTTCTCATTATTGTTTTCCACGAAAAATCTACAAATTGGTAAATTTTGCAATGATTATTGAACAGGAAACACAGTGTGCATACGTCAACAAAACAGATCTTTGAACACAATGTTTGTATTGACATTTTGCATGTTTTATTAGAATATTTAATTTGTTGACACCTGCACTAAATGTTTCCTGGT
The DNA here is from genome assembly GCF_036588685.1 of Mytilus trossulus. NCBI lineage: Eukaryota > Metazoa > Mollusca > Bivalvia > Mytilida > Mytilidae > Mytilus > Mytilus trossulus. The sequence goes on along the minus strand of NC_086379.1, from coordinate 37,596,265 downwards.
CCTACATTTGGTAGAAATCGCGCCAATTTTTTCAAATTTTGTCAAAATGCCTTACTTTGACCTATTTTTGATGTAGAAATCAACTCTTTAGTATAAAACTTTGACAAAAATAGTTCTATTTTTCTTTCTCACATGTCTTTAAGACAACTTAAAAAATATTCTATCTTGTACCATTCAATTTTATAATGGGGACAAGATATGGCCCTTACCGAACTTACTCCTTTATTCAAAGATGAACAACAGTTTACTTGTAGAATTTGCACTTATATGATAGGTCTTAAAATTATGAGTTCACTTTTAGCTTTCAGTAAATAAAAATTCTGGCAACCTATAATTAATGTTTAAAATACCGGTACTTAATTATATTTTCAGACAAAAAATCTGAACTTGACTGATGGACTTAATGATGCAAATGAGTCTATAAAGCAATATGGTGATTATGTGTAAGTATGAACATTTCTGTTTTTATTTTGTGGTAGCCAACTCTTCAAAGTAATTATTTAACTGCTCTGTTTGAAATTAAATATAAATTCCTCATATTAGATTTTTAATTTAATCTGCACTTAAAATGTTTCTAATGATCTAGCAAAACTGTTCCAAAAAGAAATATTTCATGTTAACATTCTTTTTACACCCCAATGGATAGGCTGTCCATCGATAAATCTGTATGTCTGTTTGTTTGTCCCAAAATTGGTTTTCATTCTTTAACTTTAGTTTGCCTCAACCAAATGTAATGAAACTTACACACAATTTTATTACCACAAAACACTGATCAAGTTTGAATTCCATTAGCATCACTTTAACTATTCTAGAGTTATGCCCCTTTACAAGTTGAAAAATTGCTGAAATAGTTACTGTTCTCTAATTTAATTTTGCCTCAACCAAATGTTATAAAAAAAAATCACATTACTTATTACCTGAAAATACAGATAAAGTTTGAATTTCGGTGATGTCACTTAAACAGTTCCAGAGTTATGCCCTTTACAAATAGAAATATTGCTTAAATTTTGTTTCCCTTTTTAGCTCACCTGGCCCAAAGGGCCAAGTGAGCTTTTCTCATCACTTGGTGTCCATCGTCTGTCGTCCATCGTTGTCGTCATCCGTCGTCGTTAACTTTTACAAAAATCTTCTCCTCTGAAACTACCAGGCCAAACTAAACCAAACTTGGCCACAATCATCATTGGGGTATCTAGTTTAAAAAATGTGTGGCGTGACCTGCCAAACCAACCAAGATGGCCGCAATGGCTAAAAATAGAACATAGGGGTAAAATGCAGTTTTTGGCTTATAACTTTAAAAATCAAAAAATTTAGAGCAAATCTGACAGGAAGTAAAATTGTTTATCAGGTCAAGATCTATCTGCCATGAATTTTTCAGATGAATCAGACAACCCGTTGTTGGGTTGCTGCCCCTGAATTGGTAATTGTAGGGAAATTTTGCTGTTTTTGGTAATTATCTTGAATATTATTATAGATAGAGATAAACTGTAAACAGCAATAATGTTCAGCAAAGTAAGATCTACAAATAAGTCAACATAACCAAAATGGTCAGTTGACCCCTTTAGGATTATTGCCCTTTATAGTCAATTTTTAACCATTTTTTCGTAAATCTTGGTAATCTTTTACAAAAATCTTCTCCTCTGAAACTACCAGGCCAAATTAAAACAAACTTGGCCGCAATCATCATTGGGGTATTTAGTTTAAAAAATGTGTGGCGTGACCCGCCCAACCAACCAAGATAGCCACCATGGCTAAAAAAAAGAACATAGGGGTAAAATGCAGTTTTTGGCTTATAACTCAAAAACCAAAGCATTTAGAGCAAATCTGACAGGGAGTAAAATTGTTTATCAGGTCAAGATCTATCTGCCATGAAATTTTCATATGGATCGTACAATCTGCTGTTAGGTTGCTGCCCCTGAATTAGTCATTTTAAGGAAAATTTGCTGGTTTTGGTTATTATCTTGAATATTATTATAGATAGAGAAAAAATGTAAACAGCAATAATGTTCAGCAAAGTAAGATCTACAAATAAGTCAACATGACGAAAATGGTCAATTGACCCCATAAGGAGTTATTGTCCTTTATAGTCAATTGTTAACAATTTTCATAAAATTTGTAAATTTTAACTAACATTTTCGACTGAAACTTTTAGGCCAAGTTCAAAATAGATAGAAAAAATTGTAAGCAGCAAGAATGTTCAGTACAGTAAGATGTACAAACACATCACCATCACCAAAACACAATTTTGTCATGAATTCAAATGCATCCTTTGTTTAATATTCACATAGACCAAGGTGAGCGACACAGGCTCTTTGGAGCCTCTAGTTAGGGCCCTGTCCGTCTGTCTGTCGTACCGTCCGTCCGTCTGTCAGTCCGTCCCTAACACTTTCGTGTTCGCTCCATATCTAGAGAACCATTATGATTTCATACTTTATACTTTGCATGTATATTAACCAACACCAGAGGGTGTGTCATGATGTATGTACAACTTCCTAGGTCAAAGGTCAAGGTCAAAAACTTTTGTTTCAGTTGACAACCCTGTGTTCTTTGGTGAAGATCGTGTCCGCTCCATATCTAGATAACCGTTATGATTTTATACTTAATACTTAACATGATTATTAACCAACACCAGAGGGTTTGTCATGATGTATGTACAACTTCCTAGGTCAAAGGTCAAAGTCAAAAACTTTGGTTTCAGTTGACAACCCCGTGTTCTGTGGTGAAGATTGTGTCCACTCCATATCTAGATAACCCTTACGATTTCAAAGTTTATACTTGACATCCATTTTAACCACCACCAGAGGGCATGTCATGATGTATGTACAACTTCCTAGGTCAAAGGTCAACGTCAAAATAACTTTGGTTTCAGTTGACAACCCTGTGTCCTGTTGTGAAGATTGTGTCCGCTCTATATCATGTATATCTTGAGAACCGTTATGATTTCAAATATTATACTTGACATCCATTTTAACCAACACCAGATTGTGTGTCATGATGTATGTACCACTTCCTAGGTCAAAAGTCTGTCTGTCTGTTGGTCTGTCCATCGCTAACAAATTTGATCCACACTATATTTGGAGAGGACAGCTGTTATTATTTCATACTTTATACATGACAAACATTTTCAACTTAACATATATATTAACCAAACCAGAGAATGTGTCATAATGTATGTATCCTAGGTCAAAGGTCAGTCCGTCGGTTTGTCCATCCGTTCGTTGTTCTTAACAAATTGTGTCCGCTCTACCTCTTGAGAACCGTTAATATTTCATACTTTATACTTGGTGGGTCATAATATATTGAAAGCATAATTCTAAAAATATATGACAAATATCAATTGGGCAGCACCTTTAAACATATTGTTCAAACATCAATCCTTATATCCAGAAGTCACCTTAGAGTATTCAACAATGAGTTCACATCATGCAGTCATATCACTATTATACTATGAAAGTAAGTTGAGAATATTTATCAGTTTTACCTAAAATTTTAGATTAAAATCACACGTGAGACTATGTAATAACTTCAAATAATGCTTCATATCAGATTATCCATACAACTTATTTACCCCACGTTATTGACAGCGGGGTCCACAGAGATGGCTCCCATCTCAATGATATCTAATTTAATTTTGCCTCAAGCAAATGTTATAAAAAAATACACAATGCTTATAACCAGAAAATACAGATAATGTTTAAATTTTGGTGGTGGCACTTATAACCGTTCCAGAGTTGTGCAGTTTACAAATAGAAGAATTGCTGAAATTTTTATTTACATTCTCTAACTAAGTTTGCATCAACCAGATGTTATGAACCTGATGCATAATACTTATAACTGCAAAACTCAGATCAAGTACAGGTAGCTTCACTTTTACAGTTCTTCAGTTATGTCCCTTTATAACTTTATGTGATTTGCAAGCGTGAACACCATCTGTGTTCAATGAAGAATTCCCCATTTATTTGGTATATTAATATCTAGTTCTAAAGGAGTATGATATACTGTCTGTCTGTCCCATGAATTTTTCTGTCACATTTTGGTTGTTGTCTCTTTGACACATTCCCTGTTTCCCTTCTCTATGAAATTTAAAGCAAAAATCTGTTCAAATGATATCTTCATCCATTGAGCACATATAAATAGCTAAGCTATTTTTTATACAATAACAATAAAAATAGTAAAATATAAAGACTTGAAATTAATAGATTTTAATTTTGTTTTCAGATGGTATGCTTTCATCGGTGTGCCTTGCCTAACTTTGTTGGTTGTTGTGTTTTACCTGTTTGGTCTGCTGTTCGGTATATGTGGAGAAAGGCCTGGGAGAGATGCCAGATGCTGTAACAAAGGAGCAGGAAGTAATATGCTTTGTTGGTACGTAATTCAAATACCTTTAGTTTGATCTTGCTTTATATATCTTACAATTTCTGGAATGATTTTAATAATGTGTTGGAATGTGTTTCTATAAAAGTTTCCTAAACTGGACTAAAACAAGGTTGTGATTACACAAAGGTTTTTAATGAAGTAAATATAGCAAAACAAGTTTTGAACGAAACAATATAGAAGCTAAAAGAACTATATGACCTCGATTTCTGACTCAATCTCACTAGTGTTTTACTTTTATGTAAAACTGATTAAAGTGATTTTTGTTGTGTTGTCATTATATAATTCATTAAATAATACTTGTACATTTTGTACTATGATAAAATAAATATGATAAGTTAATTTGATTTATACCGAACAAATGCTCTGAAACCAGTTTACAACATATTTTTGCACTAAGAAAAACAAAATCACATAATATTGTGTCCCTCAAAAGAAACATGTTATATTTAGATATGAAATAAATTGTAGAATAAATTATAAGGAAAAAAAGACAATTTATTTGCAAGAAAATATATATATTTTTTCTTTCATTTCAGTGGTGTGGTATGTTCGTATTTGATTGGAAGCGTGATTATGTTCGTAGTAATCTTAATGTTTATACCATTTGGGTTACTGTATACCAATGGTTGTCGATACCTCAACGATGGGGTAGAGAATATACAGGTAAGGCTAACATGGAAATTTATTTTGCATCACATAACTTAGTCCCTTGATGATGTTTTAAACATGTCAAAAGGAACCATTATATGATTTCACTTTAAGCATAAACTTTTAATTACAACAAAAGCTGCATCCAGAACACTTACTGCTATGTTTATTTTCTAAATATAGTAACAAAGTAAATATTTTGTACAAAGTTAATATTTCCCATCCCTTTTCTATACAATCTGGGGCTCATTAAGGGTTGAAAAATAGATTTTTTTTTGTATAGTCATTTTTTTACCCAAGATGCAGTGGCGGGGGCATTAAGATTTACTCTTGTTAGTATGTCCCAAAATTGGTTTCTGTTCTCTGACATTAGTTTGCCTCAACTAAATGATATAAAAGCTATATGCATTGCTTTTTTATAAACACAAAACACAGATCATGTTCGAAAGTTTGTGCTGTCACTTTTACCTTTCTAGAGTAATGTCCCTTTACAAATAGTAAAATTGCTGAATTTTCCATTTCTGTTATAGTTTGCCTCAGCGAAATATTTCGAAACTTATACTTATAGATTATCGTTGGTCATCTCAACGAGATTGATTTTCTCGCTTGAGCTGGTACAGCGAAAGTGAGAAAAGCAATCGAGTTGAGATGACCAATGATAATCTGTTTATCGCTATTTTACCTATGACAACGTTGTCAATTTCAATGTCAATTTTGTTAGCAATGCACGTGCCTGCTTAGTTTCTAGCGATAATTTTTCCATCTCAGGCGAGAAGCATGATATGAAAATTATCACAAAAAAAGATCAAAAGAAAAATGCGCAAAATAGCGATAATCAATGCTTATTATCTCAAAAGATAGATAATATTTGAATTTTGGTGGCATTACTTTTAATGTTCCCGAATTATGTTCCTTTTCAAATGGAGAATTTTTGGTTTCTGTTCTCTAACTTATGTTTTCTTCAACCAAATGCTATGAAACTTATGCACAATACTTATTACTACAAAATTCAGATCAAGTACAAATTTGGGTTGCGTTACTTTTATCATTTGTCAGTTATGTCCCTTTATAACTATATATGATATACAAGCAAGTATCATCTGTATCAAATTGACAACATCATTTTTTTTAGCTGCAATATACAGTAACAACAATAGTACACAAGTGTCATAAAAATGTCAGCTTGTTTTTATCTACAGAAAATTGTTTTAACAGTTTAAGGGCATGACAAAACTGTTCCTCAGTTAAAAATGATCATGCAAATTTATGCATTATAAAACATTTATAAAAAAATATAAATACAGTCGACTCTCGTTATCTCGAAGTCAGCCAGACCGGAGAAATATTTCGAGATACACACAGTTCGACTCAAACGAAAACCGGAAGTTTGACTGAACAAGGGACACAACTCTTGCTTAGCATGGTAAAGCTAAAATAAATCAGGGTGAATATGGGAAGGGGATCGATATTCTGGTATCAGATCGATATATTTGTATGTCATGGTCTTTCGTTATTATAATAACATTGTTTTACTTATTCAATTGTTTCAGTTACAATTGTTTCCTATGGCTTTTATCCGAGAGAGTAATTTCCAATCGATAGTTTCGTTATTCAGGTCGTTTAAAGTTGACAAAATTGTTTATTCTCAGATACAAAAGACTTTAAAAAATTTAAATTCTTCTTCATTTTGTTTTATCTCACTCTTTCTTTTAATAAAAGAAAATACAAGATTAAAGACGCCGATTGAGTAATTTTTAGGTGATCATCAAAGGAAGTCATAATCCTTACTTTATACACACCCAAGCTCATTAGTGTAAATCACAATTAATTGTTTTTTAAACATTTTAAATACTTTTTCATGAACATAAACAATGTATCACTAATTATTTATAAAAATTCTATAAAAGATAATCTTAGGTAAACACTCGTGGAAACAGCATGTCATAAATCAATAGAGTGGTCAGTGACTGGAAATTTAATTACACGTGTATTGTCAGATTAACTCTTCAATCCATTTAAATGCCGGAGGTCATGTTCTGACATATGTGTATTAGTTCGAGATAAATAATGAATTTTGAATGCTTTTGTTAACCTTGGGATCGTAAATTTAGTTCGACTCAACCGAAATTTCGACACATCCAATTTCGACTCATCAGGAGTCGAATTACAGACATTTATATGGAACAAAGTTCCGGACCACGTGAAAACTTCGACTCATCCGAAATTTCGAGTCAACCGAGTTAGAGACAACAAGAGTTAACTGTACATATCATACAATGTTTATGTTTATGAAAGTTTAATTAGTTCATATTGAAAAAGGAAATGATTGTTTGGTCTTTTGTAGAGATTTGAGTTTGTAATAAGTGAATCTATGGGATATAATATATCTGAATTTATTGACCCTAAAGGAAAATCTGGAGGCAATATAACTGTTGGAAGTATTTTGGGGTAAGTCATAATCATATTTCTTATATAGCATTAAAAAAAGTAGCTAATTCTGGGTTAGGGACTCCCTTAATTTAATGAATATTTGATTATCTCTGGTAAAATGTAGGTCATAATGACACTTTTGTTTTGGAAATATATTGTGCTGTGAATATTTGAGATGACAGTTGAAGTACAAACATGATCCCAGCATGAAATCTAAATTTAAATATCTCAGATGATTTACATGATCTTTCATTGACCTGTGATTAAGGTTAGATTTTCAGGGTCAAGTCTAAGTCAGATATCATAAACTTAAGCAAAAGGTCAATTAAATTTGGTGTATTCAATAAATGTAAGGATAACAATATGTAACTGTTTGGATGCATTTATTCTGTTTCAGAAACCTATATTATGGCAAAATTTGATCACAATCAAAATTCAGACAGTATCAAGCTTGAGTATTGTGTATAAACTTGCTCCAACTGTTCAGGATTCTGTGGTCATATCAGTCTGTGCTCAGCAAACTGTTAATTGATATATTTCATTTCAGAAACTGCAAGAAAAATATGGGAGTCTACAGTGCATTCCATTTGGAAAATTTATTTTCACTGGATGAAATTCTTAACATGACAGTGAGTATGAAATGAAGTACCATCTTTGATTACTTAATACGGGTGTCCATCTTAAATATTATACATTTGATGTAGAATCTATTGTTTGTATTGTCACTTATATCAACTTTCTAATATTAAAACATCTTTACAGAGATTTTACGAAAACATTTATTAAATTATGTATTACATATGTGCAATGTACTTATAATATACTTTAAAGAAAAACATTTACTATAAATTCATGCAAAAATTTCTGAATTACAATACAAGGTAATAATCTTGATTCTTTTTATCATTTTTGCAGAAAATCACTTCAGAAATTGACAAAATTGTTGCTGAAGGAAGCAAAGCTAGTTTAGGAAATATTACCATCATTCCAGATGATTTGAAGAAACAGTTAACCGATTTTGCAGGAGCAGGAATAAACAATATTAATTTTACACAATATGAAGATGTAAGTATAATTGGTTTTAGTTCACAAAGGTATATACAACATCAGACAATAACTTGTGTTTAAGTGTATGGATCTCTCTGAAATTATACTACAAGGTTTCTTGCTACAAAGGAATGGCTGGAACTGAGTTCTGGGGTTCTTGCTTCAAACTAAATTCAATAGGTTGAGGGCCAAAAAAGGGGCCAAATAAGCATTTTGTAGTTTCCAGTCAATAACTTGTGTTTAAGTGTATAAATCTGTATGAAATTGTACCACAAGTTTCCATAATGCAAAGAGATGGTTGAGGGGGAGGGGTGGGATTATGGCTCTAATAATTTAGCAACTAGAGCTAGAGCAAATATGGGCAAAAAAGGGGGAAAACAAGTTTTTTTCTGGTTTAAGGCAATTTAGACAATTTAATCCCAATTCCATTTAGATAATACTGTTATATATATGTTTGATTACCTCCCTTACACTGCTTGAAAATAACGTAGTAAGAAAGATCCATTTAAAAATGATGATTGTCTTGAGATGATTAGCTGTAAAAAAAAAATTAGAAGTTACTATTTTGAATAACTATTAATTTAAACCATGACTGTATAAGATTTCAGAAACTAAAAAGAAAATTTCTTCAGATAATTTTTTGGAGGGGATTAATATTCAACAGCATAGTAAATTACTCAAAAGCAAAAAAAATATTTAAGTTCATTAGACCACATTCATTCTGTGTCAGAAACCTATGCTGTGTCAACTATTTAACAGGTCAGGACCACTACCTTATATGGAAATGCATAAATTAACATACTTATGTTCTTGCACATGTAATTGTTTATTTACATGTGACGCAATTTATTTTTACCTAGGTTTTTGACCAATCCACTAAATGAGTCACAATGCATGATGGACTACTACGTGTTTACAATCAACCAAGAACACGTGTTATTTACTGAAATACAACACATTTTTTCGTGCAATGCGGGATTCACAATTTCGCTATGTTTTTCATTTTGTGTATCCTCATTAATAGATCGTGATATAAAGTATTACTTCCATGCTCAGATTAACGAAGAGTTGTTTCTATGCAAAGAAAAAAGGGTTTGATTTACCCGATATATAGCCATTAATATGTTTGATGATGGCACGGATATTTTATGAATTGTCAACCAGACAGCAACGAAACAACAGCGAAAAAAACACAATTACCCATGAGACAAACTTACTGGTGTAAAGTAAGCCGTCGATACCAGCCGGTGCTGATATTCACGAGTACAGCAATTTTCGAATAGATAATTAAAGGCAAATGTGTGATCCTTGAATTCTGTGTTCGTAAAAAAGACGAAGAAATATTTACGTACATGGCAGTGTTAACAAAATTATAAGTATTTATTTTTGTCACATTTCAGTATATGGGACTTCCAAACTGTTCCCTTTGTTTTGAAGGTAGTGAAGTCAGCAACTGTAGTTTCAGTTTGTTCGTTTTTTAACAGGCTCGGACTTTGCCAACTGAATAAAGCATTACAGCTGATTTCTTATACCTGCAAAGTAAAACTTTGGTTGGCTTGCTTGCTTTGTTTGTATATTTGTTTATACAAGCTTTAAAAATAAGATTGACATCTTTAAACAATATATATAATATAGGCATAGTTTAACTTGTATATTTTATATTTTGTATAATATACAAACAAAGCAAGCAAGGTAAGCAAAGTTTTGCTCTACATGCATTAGGAAATAAGCTGTAATGATGTTATCCATATGTATGTCCGACAAGAACTTTTGTGAAAATTCATCGTTGGATCTATAATTAAAAAAAAGATGTGGTATGATTGCCAATAAGACAGCTGTCCACAAGAGACCAAAATAACACAGAAATAAAAATTTATAGATCACCGAACGGCCTTCAACAATGAGCAAAGCTCATACCGCATAGTCAGCTATAAAGGCCCCGATATGACAGTGTAAAACTATTCAAACGAGAAAACAAACGACCTTATTTATATAAAAAAAATAAACGAAAAACAAATATGTAACACATAAATAAACGACTACCACTGAAATACAGGCGCCTATACACTATAGTTTTTTGGAAAGATTAGAACTTGTTCTAAATCTTTACTTAGGCACCACCCTCCCTAACAGCAGGACAGGTTAGCTACTGTTACTAAATGTATTCACACTAAAATATAGTTCCCTATGGTTCTCATGAATGTGCACATAATACACAAATAAACTGAAAAAACTGGGTATATTATTGGAGCAGTTCATTCAAGAATGCATGTTATTAAGGTGTGTTGATGTGCAGGCTTTTTTATAAACATTTTGATTGAGGTAACTGGGTATTGATTCCACTAGTATGATTGACAACTGTCATTATCACTAAACAATCAGAGACAAGGTGGACCTTTAATTAGAATGCCCCACCTCCTTAACTGCCAATCAAATTGACCACATTACCTATCAACCTCAGTCTTACATAATTATACAGACCATTCAACACACATTTAATTCTTAATACACAAGCATTTGACCTCATAATATAATAAACAAATGTGTATATAAGATGTTTGATATTGATAAGGATGATAGATTTATTTATTGCCAATTACTTTTGATCTACATTACATAAAGTTATTCTGTAAATTATATCTGAAAGATAAATGACTAATGGATTAACAAGATCTTAAAAAAATGAAATATGAATATAAATATGAATATATAAAAGGTATTCAAGTATGGCCTATAACTTACTTGATAATTTTCCAATAATCATCTGTAATTAATCAACAATTTAGATTAGTTCACTTTTTTTATCAGGAATTGGCTTGAAACAGTTTTAAAACTTATAATAATTATTACAAACCATTGTTTATTAGTTTATTTCCCATCAATCATTATGTCTATTTTAGTCATTTGAATTTTTATTAGAAGTAAATATATATTTTTGCAATCAAGAAAGAATCCACATTTCAATAATATAAGTTTTTTAATTGGTTTTTGTTGAAAAATAAAATTGAAAATGCCCTGTGTTGAAAAATACTTAAAAATTTGATCAAAAGGCACTCTAAAACTTTTAATTTTCAATGCCATATAACCTCTGTTTCAACTTACAAAATGCCCCAAAACAACATTTTTAGAATATATTTGTTGGCACTTTAAAGCTTTTAGCTGTATGGCTTACAAGGATAGTTGATAACAATTACTAGAAGAATTTTTGCATTTTTTTGTTTTTTTAAAACATGTTCTGAACTGGCAACATAATTTCGATTAGATATATATTAACTGCAGTTTAAATAAAATTGTGCAAATTTAGAGACTCATATTATTTAATTTGAGCTCATTTTATCCTCATACTGGAAAAGCAAATTTCCTTCTAAAGACCTGCTGTAAATGTAATTTTCAGCAACAGTGCTCTATAAATGTTCATTTTCTCCCACCATACCTTAATATGAAATAATTCAAACTACTGTTCTAATCTTTCCATGAGTGATATCCATCACTTTGATTTGTGGATGGGATAGATTTCTTCTCCTTTTATATATTTAATTGGGCCGGGTTTTTTTTTTTTTTTTTTTACACAAGTAATTTTGTGGTCATTTATAGCTTACTTTTCAGCATTGAACCTATGACTGCTTACTCTACTGAATTATGTCTTTGTTGGAAAGATGTCTCATTTGGCACTCATACCTCCTCTCCTTTTTCTATATACATTTAACACGTTTTAGAAAAAAAAAAGTAATATGGCACCCACTATGATCCAGAGACTTTTGATATTGGAGATATTTCACATATGTCAACAGGACAGCAGCCGAACGATAAAAAACCTCTGAAGTATATTTTGTGATAAAATTAGCAAGAAACGGATATTATCGATGGATGAAACTATAAAAAAAATGTATTGAGCAATATACCGTACCCGCTCTAAGAGGGCGGGGTTCCGGGGGGGATCGACCCGGCCCCTTCTTTTGGACGATCAGTGCATTTGGATGGGAACATGTAGTTGGAACCGCCTCCCCTTTTGTCCAGGGTTAGGACCCCCTTTTTTAAATGGCTGGATCCGCCCCTGTCGCTTTCATAACACTTACTTTTAGCATACTGAATATTAGGATGTTCTTACTTTTAGTTCAGGTCCTGATAAAAAAAATTACACATTCAGAACAGAAAGAAGTGTTCAAGTTCAATGAAAGTTTTCGTGTAGGAAGAAATAATTTTGGAATGACATTATACCGGTTAAAAAGAGCCCAAATGATTTTCTTACTGGACAGTGGTCACTTTATTGGATATTTCACTGTTTCATGTCGTGAAATTAATGCAGGTTCAATTCATAACAATGCACAAAACCGGTCAAACTACTTTTGCAAGGCGAAAAAGAAAGTCGAATCGTGAAGCCAGTAAACAATATTTTTTTAATCTAAGCATGCAAATTGAAGATCACGTTATATATTTTACATTAAATATATTTGCAGATTAAAAACATTGGTAATGAGAGTCCCAGACAATATATTAGTTGACTGTTTTCCCACTAATTCCACGTGTTTTAAGTAGTAGTTTACTCGTAGTAGCCCACAATGCATTATAGTCCATTGAGTCGATTGGTCAGTTTTTCAAGGCCATATTGGCCTTGTGTTTTGGAAATTACTATGCAAATATATTCTGACGTCAGAAAATCTAGAGTTCTCGACCTGTTTAATCACAATCCAAATTCAGAGCTGTACACACCTTGAATGTTACTGTGTCCATACTTGCCCTAACTGTTCAGGGTTCCACCTCTGGGTCGTATAAAGCTGCACCCTGCAAAGCATCTTGTTATCTTTTAATAATTAATCATAGACTTAGCAAATATTTTATTGGCTTCAATCAGTTATGAAAAAGGGCACATTTCAAGAAAAGGAGCAGACATTTTACATGAACTGATCAGAATCCAAAAAAATCAAACTAATCTGAAAAAAAATAATTTAAGAAAAGTTTAATTTATTAGTTTGTTGATTTAGTTTTCATACTCATTTTATAGTCCATGTTCAGAAAAAGTTAAATCATATGTTTATAATATTTGTTTTATACTTCAGTTAAACAAAGATAGTGTTCCCAATTTGAATTCAATAATGGATGAATTGAACAGTACAGCTCATCAACTACAAGAATCAGGTGACACTGTAACTTCTGTAAGTTTTTTTACTTAAATGTATTAATTTATATTCATGGTTACTGGTTTTTGAGGATTGAAGGAAAATTGTCTTTTTGTGGACATTGAAAATTGATATTTTTAGCTATTAATTTTTAGTTTTGAAGAGAGTTATAATATTTTGCTATAAATGATAGAATAAGACAAATTTAAACAAAAATTAATGACAGGGGTATGTCATATTGCAGGGTTTAAGAGATCATTGTATATAGGTTTGCTGAGAGATCATGAGATATGAACCTTTGTAAATGTGCTATGGTTGAACAAACACTGATAATGTCTTTATTTATACCATGTTCCCTGTTATTTTTTTTTTACAGAAGCAGCTCTTGAATGAGTGGGAAAAATTATTAAGGATTCAGCAACACGAAATACCACTCATTAATCAAGCCAAGGTAAGAGTAATATATATTAGTAGGATCCTTTTAAAATATGCTAACAAGCTTTGTAAGACCTTTCCTATTTGACATTTAAGTTTTTTAAGAGTTTAATTTGTTAAACTTAGTATTTAGGTCAGTTTAAGGGAAATCACTTATGAGAAGTCAACAATTTTTATTTTTTAGGTCATATTATTGTGAAACTACATCAAAAGTCAATGTTGTTAGTCTTAGTTTATTGTCGAGCCTGCAACTTTTGTTGCAGAAAGCTCGACATAGGGATAGTGTTCCGGCGGCGGCTACGGCGGCAGCGGCGGTGTTAGCTCACTTCTTAAAAGCTTTATATTTTAGGAGGTGGAAGATCTGCATGCTTCATACTTTGTATATAGATGCCTCATGTTACAAAGTTTTCGTCAGTCACATTTCAAATGTCCTTGACCTCATTTTCATGGTTCAGTGACCACTTGAAAAAAAAGTTCAGATTTTTTGTAATGTTGAATATTGGTTTTATGGAAGCATTGTTAGCTGTACATGTCAGCCTGGCATGGTTCATCTGACCTTGACCCCATTTTCATGATTCATTGGTCTTTGTTTAGTTATCTTGGTTAATGTAACATTCATGTGACAGTTGTAATTAAGCTTTATACTTAGGACTATCAACATAATATCAATGATAAGTAAAGAAGGCGAGACATTTCAGTGTGTGCACTCTTGTATATAAAAGTGTTGCTTTTTAAATTTCAACTTTTGCATATAATAGTTTCAAAATTACAAAAGGTCAAGTTATTTCACTGTGTCAACAGTATACTCAGCCAACAAATTTAAACAGCAAATTTGTTTTTAGATTTAGAAAAAGAAATAAATTCAAAGTTTTGTACTTTTAATAGAGTAATAATAACCTATATGTAATGGTTTGTTATACCAGTATATATATTTTTTTCAGGGAAATTTAACAGGAGCTCTTGATAATTTGAAGAATCAGACAAATTTAAATGTAAGTTCAAAAAATATTTGCTTGGTTATAATCAGTAAGTAGTTTTTTTTTATTTCGATTCAAATTCATTTGAATGATGCATATAGAATTTGAGCCATATAGTTTAGTCAGGTGTTATTCCATTATATCAAGTAGGAAAACAAAAAGTCCTAAAACAATGAGTAGACAGCAACACTTTTTTAGAACTCGAAAGCTTTGATTATCTGAATAGCTAAAGGTTACCTGCCAAAACATTTAGCTTGCATATCAACACAAACATGAAGCATTAGATACAGTTTTGTTAGTTTAAATCTTGCCGGATTTTTCTCTCTACCGGTAGTTTAATGCACACAATTAGTTTTCACACAGAATTATTTAAAAATTCAATATTCTTAACCCTTACCATGCTGAGTTGTTTTCAGAAATTCTCTAAATTTCCAGTATTTGCAAAAATATGCAAATGATATGCAAATGAGCTGTACCCTGATGCTGATGCATACTGATTGCAATAAATCTAAAATAGGGGATCACGGGGTGGAGTGGTCGGGGTAAGGAGGTGGGGAAGGGTGGGCAGAAATATGCCCCAAAGTTGGTCCTCAGGTGCAAAAAGCGTCAATTTTGACAATTTTTCGTTCTTTTTCTCAACCTGTAAGTCCGAGAGATGCTAATAGATGCATCCATCTGTAGTTTACATGTAGAGTGGACACCAGTGAACACTTTTATCACAACAGTTGTTAGGTCGGAGTGAAACTGATCTGGGTTCATCAGTGTAAAGAAGGTCATTTGCACCAAAATTCACAAAATTTCGGAATTTTTCCAATTTTGAACTTTAACTGGACTTGCAACCGGAAGTAGTTGTTTCCTCAGCGTATTTTGATAATAACCATGACCAGTCGTTATGTGCCTTTAGGTTAACAGTATTTGTCAAGGTTTCAGTCCTTTGAACTCCCGTGTTTCAGACCTTGAAGGTAACCCCACCCCTCCAAATCCAAGTTTGTATTTGAGCTCAAAATGAATATTAAACGTGAGAAACATGACATGAATAGTTTCCGATTGTGGAAATGTGCATACACTACGAATTAAATGGTATTACGATGACCCTTAAATGTATGGCCATTGATGCCAAAATAACGGTAATCTGGGTACAGCCGTAATATTACAGCCCTGGCATGACAAGGGTTAACAAACATAAGGCATGTCAAAAAATAAAATGCTCACACATATTAATGACTGAATCACTGGTTTTGGTAACGTTTTTTTATTTTTTGGTGTTTTTTTGGAACAGGATCAAGTTCAGAATGTAATAGACAGCTTGACTACATCTCAGAATACATTCAACCAAGAATCAACAAGAATATTGAAAGAGGTAAAAAAAAATTGCTTGATGTTAGCCATCCATTAATTTCACTCTGTTTCAACTTTCAATTTATTACTCTCTATGAACATTTTCCTTTATAATAGAATTGGGTCATTTATAACCAATGCCATTGATCATATAGGTCAGGAGGCGTAATTGATTCCCCATAGCCTTTTCTTCTACAGCTCAGACTGTATTGAGAACTTGGATATGTTCAATAGTTTGTTTCGATACTAAGACATTTTCAAATATGACTGTTCAAATTTTTGGGTTATGAAGTGAAATTCATTATTCCTTAAATTAGCTCACACCAAAAATCCTTTTGTAATGTGGTTTGTCATTGTGGAAAATCCCTTTTTTCACACAATAAGGTCTTTGAAAATTTATTCTTTGGATATATTCAATAACTCCATATTTTTTACACATTTATTCTATGGTCTTCTACTTTGAAATTCCTAATCACCACAAATGGTTAAGCTCAGTCACTTGTTAAAAATATAAACATGTCCAATATCGCTACACATAGATATTTTGTTCACACACAAGTTTTGAATTCTTCACCTTGAGATGCAATAGGGATCATGATATTTTAAGGGTCAATAGGTCATAAAGAGATTCAATCTTGATGATGAAATTACATTTAGAATCCACCTCCAAGATAATAAATAATGTTCTCATTTTCTATCAAGCATGTTTTCTATCATATTACATGTAAAGACTAAGAATTTTACATCAAATAAACTGAAGCATTCAAAATACTATGTAAGCCCTTTTTGTTCTTTTAGGTTTGACACAGATTGTGTAGAATTTCATGAGAGTATTATAAATATTATTTTCATTTTATCTTACAGAGTTTAGTGGCCACGTCACAGACGCTTGTGAACACAGTCTCAGACCAGTTGAACAAAGTCAAAACAGATGTATGTTGACTTTTTCTGTCTTATATATTAATGCAGTGCAATATTTTTGATACAGCAGTATATGCTTTATAAATAAAAAAAAATAGATCATGCAATTAATGACTAAAAATATATGAAATAAAATTAATGAAAGAAATAGGGAATGTGTCAGAGACAAAAACCTGACCAAAGGACAGAAAATGGTGATCAATATATCTTAACTCACTGAGTTTGTAAAGTAAAAGCTAATTTTGACTTTTGGTTTCTTGGCTTTTTAACGTTATGATTTTTAACTTTCAAATATTTTGACCTCATTATTTGTTTAACAAAAAAAAATCCATATTTGTTTCTCGACTTTTTAGCGTTAAGGTTTTGAACTTTCAAATATTTCGTCATCATTATTTGTTCAAACAGATAACTTTTCACATTTATTTTCAGATAAGATCCTATGGAAAGTGTGAGCCAGTTTATAAGAATGTACAACAGTTATCCGATGCTTTTTGTGTTACATTTTTAGATCCTGTGGTAAGTTAAATTAATGACAAAAAATTTATTTTAACGATTCCTTTCTCATTTAGTAATAAATAAAATGGAAAATGGAAAAGGGGAATGTATCAAAGTGACAACAACTTGACCAAAGAGCAGATAACAGCTTTAGTTCACCAATAGTTCTTCAACACAGTGATAAAGCTTGCACCTGGAGGCATCCTTCAGCTGGTCCTTAACCAAAATGAGTACTAGTTCATAGAAAAATGGGGAAAACACACATCTTACTAATAACAACTTTTAATATTCAAATAATTGTTTGTAAATTAATGAATGTTAGAATTTCACTTCTTGAAAACATTATTTTGTTCTGTCAAGGCCATATATGGTGGTAAAAAAAATTTCTTGTGAAAATTTTCCACATGTTCATATATGATGCAAATGAGTCTCATGATAACTTCATGCGATTTTTAACCCTAACATTACAGATATACAATCTTACTTTATTAATGTGTTTGTTTTACAGAATTCTATATGGTTTGGATTAGGCTGGGGACTAGCCTTCTTTATACCAGCTATAATATTTGCCCTTCTGACTGTCAATCTGTACCAGAGAGAAGAACCATATGATACAGGTTTCCACAGAACTAGAAAAATGTTGAAGGCTAGAGATAAGGAGGAATCTACATTTGACAACCCGTAAGTTTTATGTTTGGGATACACAGTAGTTTTTTCAGATCTTGACTGTTGTGAGTTTACCAATACTTCTATGCCAAATATTTATATATACTATGGGGATTGCTCTAATTATTTTATATTCAATATAATTTAAGTGCAAAAAATTATGCTCGGTGTGTCTGGCCATTTAAATGCTGAATTTTAGCAGATCTTATAGTTATACATATAAATAGATATTTAACTTTTTATATTATCCATATCATAAGAATTCAAAGCATTATATATTTTTGTTCTGAATAATGACAATATCAATAGTCTATTTGCCAATTCCATAATTGACTTATGTAATAAAATTAACAAAGGAAAATAGCATATATATAATTACATTAGATGTATGTTTTATTATAATAAGTTATTCTGATTGGCTAACAGCACATCACATGTTATTTCATAAACAATTGCATGAGACAATAACATTTATCATACATGATGACACCAGGTCCCACAATAAAGTGCACAGGTGAATTAAATAAAACTTGATAAAAATCGTGTTTTCATGACCCTAGCTAAAAAATGTAATTATAAGTATTGAATGCTTCTTTTTGTAACTTTATAGGGTTGTACAAGCGTTGACCGTGCTTACATTTTTAGAATGAAGCGCTTCTGCGCTTCATACAAAATGTACTTCGGTCAACGCTTCTACACCCCAATAAATTTACAAAAAGAAACATTCAATTCTTAATTAAATCAAATTTGTAATTGGTATTGAGGCTATTGAATAATGTCAAATGATTAAAAATCAGTTTTTCCATGTCCTTTGTTATAATGTTTCTCAACCCATCCAGGAATCTCATCTAAAGATTCATTATATTTCTTTTTTTTTTACCAGTGACATTGATAGATATCAAGGTCAAGGTTATGATGCATATGGTGGACCAGGAGCAGACAACATTCCACTGACAGGGTAGGTAGTTTTACATGGAGTTAGAATGGATATTTTGGGGATTATTTTTTTATCATTTTTGCATGAACTTTATTTGAGTACTGGTCAGCTTAAATTAGTCAGATTTATTTGAAGATAGTCTTAAGTGCAACTTTTAAGTTTTGTTGTTTTTTTATATTCGAGATATGAGCTACATTGGATAGAAAGCAACCTTAGGCAAATAATAAGTCTGTAACAGTTTTGATAATGAGTTGATATAAGAACTCTACTAAAAATACCAACATCCATCTTTTATATCGTATTTAAATGTTCCGAAACCAATCAAAGTTGTATACATGTGCACTTGCATAAGATTGATTTAGATCTGACGCAGCTCCTATATTTAAGATATTAAAAAAAAAATGAGGAAGTAAGGTTACACCGTTATATTTTCAGAAAAATATATGTTCCAGATGACTGAGCAGTTTTCTTGATCTAAAGTAATTTATTTGAATTATCATCGACATTGATCAATTACTAATGCATCAAAAACTATATTTGTCATCTATGTATTCAGTATGTTTATTTGCTTTGTTGTGGTTGTATTGAAAAAATTGCTTCATTTTTTTTACACTGATATCTCAACAGAGAAATTATTGTTCAGTTCAATCAGCTTAGACTGCTTGTATATTAACATCTCCTACAAATATAAAAATTCTTGTTAAATTTACTGGGATAGGATTAAGTATATTTATGTTACAGAAAGTTATAATAACTCAATAAATTCTTAGAACACATTAAATAAGATATATGATCATATTCATAGTTATGTCCCTTATCATTCAGTGGAAAACCAAACATTCATTTAGGATGGCAAGCAAAATCCATAGCAGCCATATGTTTCAATGAAAACACAATATTTTGGTGGCCTGCTTTCAGTTATAAATTAACTTGTCAAAGATACCAGGATTAACATTTTGTATTCGTGCCAGACACACGTTTTGTCTACAAAAGACTCAACAGTGACGCTATAATCAAAATGGACTAAAAATGCTAAAAGCTTTGCCATAAAATGATTATTTAAACCAACCTGAACAAATGGACATCTATACCATACCTCTGTTAAAATTAGTACCACACTACCACTGGATATTAAGTAACCAACAATCTATTAAAATTAGTATCTAGTTCTCTACATGAGTGTTGATTTATTAAAATTAATAAAATAGGCAAAATTGGCCAAAATTCACAAACATAATTTTGTAGATAATATATCAAGAGTATCGTGTAATTCTTTTCTTTGTGATGGGTATTTTTTTTTCATTCTTCTAAAAATAAAATTGAGCAATTCTTTATCTACTGTGGATTCACTTATATTCGTGGTATACCAATTTTTGTGGGTTTCGTGGGTCACAGCGAAACCACGAATTTAAGAATTCAACGAAGAATAATCCCGATAAATGTGTATGGAAAACGGATGTTTATTTCCGGTTATGTTATGCAGTTCTAGTATAGTGTTGACTAGCGATAAACATTGTAACATAACACATGTTTTTTTTATTGAAAGAAGATACAAGTATTTTAATTAAATTAATAATAAATATATCGAATATCAGTGATAATTTACTTTTTAAAATTGATTAAAACTGTTCATGGAAAATAACTGCAAGTTGTTAATTACTGTGTCATAGTTTGGTTTACTAGTGATTGAAAATCAATAGGATTAAGTACGGGGATATTGCCCGTAGGTAATATTGTTTATTACAGGAACATTTATTTTCACACCTTTTACTTATATGACTGTATTATATCTTGATTAGGGAAATGATCTTTCAATCATAAAGCTTTGATTGTCTTGTAGAATTTCGACAAGCATTTATAAATTGTGAAACAAACAAATAATTAGATGTCTTTGTCCATTATTGTAATAGAATTTTTCAATGAACACTTTAACCTAATATGACCAAGCGAGGATTTTGACAATTCAAAACTTTTTCAATGAATTCCTTTTTTTTTGTTTGTTTTATTATTGATCAAACCAAGGAGGTTATATGATCTCCTAAATCAAAAAGAAATCCGCGAATTACGTATCTGATTTTGTTTTGTTTTGTAATAAGCGATCTACGAATTTACGTATACCACGAAACGTCGTTTTTTGTCTATCCACGAAAATTGATACCCACGAAAATAAATGAATCCACAGTAATTGAATAAAGTATTGCAATCGTTATTTAAAACAAATTACTTAAAAAAAAGAAAAATATAAATTATTTAGCAAATTTTTACTTCTAATAAAATTGAATTTAAAGAACAGTTGAGGTTAAAATAGAACATCTAATCTCTGTTGAGATTCATGTGTTTATGATTGTCATCATAGATGGTAAACGGATGGAATTATATGTACAGGTTATTTTCAATACAATGCCATACCATTGGGATATCTTATTGAAGGCCATTTTTGTTTATAGACATTAAATAGATTATACATGTATTATCTCAATTTGAAAAAAAGATTTTTGAAAATAGATATTAGGTATTTTTGGAATTTTAACAAAATAAATAAGAGGGAAATATCAAATGGCTTTGAACAGAATTATTAACATATAGATAATATTTGTAAAAGGTTTGTTAAGCAGTAATTGAAAAAATATTCCAACTATGAAAAAAGAATAAGTAACCATATTGGCATGGCAGTGTATTGATTATTATAAATGCTGATTGAAAACAACCAAAGACGTGTCCATTTGAATGACACTACTGGAAAATTTCAGCCTTTTGTGATTTTTCTAACCGTTTGAATGACACTACTGGAAAATTTCAGCCTTTTGTGATTTTTCTAACCATTTGAATGACACTACTGGAAAATTTCAGCCTTTTGTGATTTTTCTAACCATTTAAATGACGCTACTGGAAAATTTCAGCCTTTTTGTGATATTTCTGAAAATGAAAGAAACAGGAAATTAATTTCTGATTATTTTTGATGATGTTTGTTTTATGAGCTGATAATTCAGTAAATTTAACCATTGGAAAAGATGGTCCTGAAAACCAGTAGAAGAATTAAATGGACACCGTTTGTGTGGGAAAGCTTTGTAGTTAGAATATCTTAACTTTTGTAGCGTGGGTCAGAATCGTGACAGAAATCATAGTGGTGGTGGTGGTGGTGTGCCTAATCAAGGTTACTATTCTCCTGAACATCGGGGAGGTCATCCAGATCACCGTAATAGTCGTTATCCCGACCACAGACAGAGTAGTGGAGGTTATTCTGATCACAGAAATAGTGGAGGTTATCCCTCCGCACCCCCTCCATATAATGGACATGGCTATGATGACGGTCCTGCTAAAAAATATAGACCCCAATATTAAACAATGTAAGTACATGTATTGTCACAGGAATAGTGGAGGTTATCCCTCCGCACCGCCTCCATATAATGGACATGGCTATGATGATGATGTTAGAGGTCCAGCTAATAAATATAGACCCCAATATTAAACTATGTAAGTACAGGTATTGTCACAGAAATAGTGGAGGTTACCCCTCGGCACCCCCTCCATATAATGGACATGGCTAGGATAATGATGTTTGAGGTCCAGCTAATAAATATAGACCCCAATATTAAACTATGTAAGTACAGGTATTGTCAAAGAAATAGTGGTGGTTACCCCTCTACACCCCCTCCATATAATGGACATGGCTATGATGATGATGTTAGAGGTTCAGCTAATAAATATAGACCCCAATATTAAACTATGTAAGTACAGGTATTGTCACAGAAATAGTGGCAGTTACCCCTCTGCACCCCCTCTATAAAATGGACATGGCTATGATGATGATGTTAGAGGTCCAGCTAATAAATATAGACCCCAATATTAAACTATGTAAGTACAGGTATTGTCACAGAAATAGTGGAGGTTACCCCTCTGCACCCCCTCCATTTAATGGACATGGCTATGATGATGATGTTAGAGGTCCAGCTAATAAATATAGACCCCAATATATTAAACTATGTAAGTACAGGTATTGTCACAGAAATAGTGGCAGTTACCCCTCTGCACCCCCTCCATTTAATGGACATGGCTATGACGACGATGTTAGAGGTCCAGCTAATAATTATAGACCCCAATATTAAACTATGTAAGTACAGGTATTGTCACAGAAATAATGGCAGTTACCCCTCTGCACCCCTCCATTTAATGGACATGGCTATGACGACGATGTTAGAGGTCCAGCTAATAAATATAGAAAACCCAAATATTAAACTATGTAAGTAAACTAAGTATATGCTGTTCTGCTCCCGGAAGGGAGTATAGAATATCTCACTTTTGTATATTTCAACCTTGAATGACCAGTCAACATTAATAACATTTGTGTCACTGATAAGGGTATTTGTTACCTGTAAATCACAGTCCATGTGAAATTAAATGGCTTCACTTGATAGCTTGGGTGTCAAACATAATACAAATTAAGGATCATTAATGGGGCGCACTACGTTTGCGCACATTTGGGGATTAAAATGTTGAACGTTTGCGTGCAGCATTTGATTACATTTGGGCGCATTTATCTTACAGATAAACTCAGGTCAATGGGTATATAATGAATATGAGTAATATAAAATTTCATTAACTTTGAAAATATATTTTAAACATATATTATATTGTATTCGTAGACAAAATATAAAGTGTGCATGATAAATTCTGTTATAACTTAAGGCATACATGTAACTTCATTGCAATTTTTTTTCAGGGTGATTTAGTACCGACGAATAGGGATCTCTTTAAAATTCGTAATTTATCTTGAAAGTTAGATTGTAAAGTTTTGTCAACTAAAGAACATTTGAAGTCTTTTTTTTTTATAGCAAATTGGGGGAAAAATCAAAAATTGATAGAATATAATGCAACCGACTTATCCTACTTGTATCCAATTTCTACCTCCTCGTGGATGAGTATAGGTGACTTAGTCTAACAGAAAGGGTACTTTTACTTAAAATAATTGAATAAATTCATAGATAAATAAGGGTTATTGCCGAAACTTAACTGAGTTTACCTGTCAAATATATGCACGCAATTGTAATGAGAAGCTGCACGCAAATGTAATAATTTTAGCGTACAAATGTAATGGTAATGCGCGCAAACATAATGCACCGCATTAATAATTTTTACCTCAAGCTTTGTTTATTTGAAAACACATCAAGGAAATTTCGGATTACTTCCCCTGTTTAATCCTGTTTTAAGTTAACTTCCTTAATTTAATGTGAATTGGTAAAAGAATATAAGTAAGATACAAATTGAACAAAGAATCAAAACATACACTTTTCTGTTTCTGATTATATTTAAGGAAACAACAAGCACAGAAATTTTCTTTGGATTTCCCACCTTTTTTTATTAGTTTCTGTCTAACTTAATACATGTATTGTCATTATCAGAAAATAATTATCATACTTTTATTCAAAAGTTAGTTTTTTTAATTGTTTTTTGTTGCCAATGAAAACTTTAATGTATTGATTTTTTATAATTTTTGAATACACTTCAAAAAGTGAATACTACTAAGTATGTTTTTCATTATAAAAATAACAAGAATCTTTTATACTTTTCAGATCTATGTATTATTAGTATGACAGAAACAGACACAGTATCTACTAGTTGTTTTCCTGTGGCGGGGAACATTTCCAAACTAGTCCATTCCAGTCTTTTGTACAGTGTCCTCATAACCATATCATAGTTATCAAGATTATCATCTTATCTTACTATCATGTTGAAAACTTTGTATCACAAACGTCCCTCATGAAAATTTATTGCCAAAATAAAAATTCCTATTGATCATGTTGATAGGAAATGGTGCATGTGTATGGATTAATAATGTTCTTACTACATTTATATTTTTGAAAATGGCATCAATATTTATAGATTTTTATGTCTAAGTCTCGAAGATGCAATGACCAATTCTTGCCAGACATACAGTCAAATCTGGTAATTTTGTTTGTCATATAAGTCAATTCTTTTCACTTACGTTAACATTTGATTCATGGAGAAACAGGACAAACAAAGTTACCAGCATGCATTGTTTATTTTTATAACTGTAATTTTATTATATGGTAACAATAAACAGATTGTCGTATTATATAATTAATATAAACAGATTGTTATGTCTAACTCAAAAGATTTGATAATAATTGGTCATCAAAATTTAATCAAACATGGGGAATATATTTTTTGTGATTTTATGAATAAATCAATGCAAACTGTCATACATATTTTGTAAGACAATAATGAAATTGTGTGTTAATCGTTTGGAATATTTTTTGTATAAGTGTTTTCTTTGTTTTTCCTATTGGTTACATGATGGGTTACTATTATGTTAGTTTATAATGCAAGTTATCTAAAAAAATTGCTTTGAAAAAAAAAGAACTAATTTTGTTATGAGGTTCAATGTATATTATATCATTATTGAAAACCTATACTTTTTCTTAACAAAGAGGTTATATGAGAGAATTTTTATTGACAATGACTTTGTTTTTGAGAAAAAGAATTTTTATTGACAATGACTGTTTTTGAAGGTATACACATTTATATCATATCTTACTAGCTCTATCTATTCTTTTGCGAACCATTGCATGTCATTTTAAAATGGCAAGTTTGTCAAAGAAACTTAGTACTATGGAGCTGCATAATAAAAAAAATAATAGTATTGATACAAAAAGATTTATGAGCCAAATAATTTGCATAATAAGCATTCCATATCTTTTCCTGCTCAATTGTTCTCTTTACTTCCAGGTTCTCAGGGATGACTGGTTTATTAGGGGTTCATAATCTTTTTGACAATCAGTTCTTTAAAATTGACATATCATTATGCTGTCCTAAACAAAGATAAATATTATAGGTTATAATGCTTGAGCACTGTTGTTAGGAATGGTTCAGGCATAAGTGTTATAATTTTATCACCATGATATTGTGGTAAATCTATATTAGGTCTTGGAACAAAGTTACCATCCACTGATTTTTGTTGTCTACAACTATGGTCCCTAGTGTCGACAGTGTGTTACCTGCCTTTTTTTAAAACCCTTTCCAAATTTATTTCTTCTTGTGTTATGCCTCAATGGTAAGAAGGGGGATGAAACTACACTTCAAAAAAATTTGGTTCATCCCAAAAAAGAAATGTACCATCACTTCAAAAGTAGAAAAAAAGTATAAATTCAGGAATGTATGATTTTTTATGAAGGGTTAAAAGCTTTTGTCTGTATTCAATATTCAATTGTAGTAAATGATATGCATAAAATTTCTAATTTTTGTCAAATTTGCTATAAATAATTGCTTCTTTACTATGTTATTATATTCTTTTTTAATTTCACTTTATTGAGATCATATCCAAATAGTTAAGGTCTTATTAGTTTTTGCATAATTTTGAATATTTTCAAAAGAGGGGTTAGATGTTGGCAATTACAGGCCTGTAGCCAGGAATTTCCAAAGGGGGGTTCTGGGACTAACAAACTTGACTTTAACAGTCACAATTTGAACAGAACATTGACTTTAACAGTCACAATTTGTTTTCAAGGGGGGGGGGGGGGTTCGTCCGAACCCCCCTGGCTATGGGTATGGCAATTATAACACCTCTTGCCATCTATGAGTTAGAATCAGAGCATTGAATATAGAGCAGATATTTCTATCTTGACTTATGCAGTGAAAATCATTCCAAAACTGCATTTTGCTTCTTTTTTTCCTGAAATTTGTGATCTCTCCTTGATGTTATGTGATGATCATTGCCTTTCAACAAACTAATCCATCCAGATAAACTCTATGCAGACAGAAATATCATTCCAGAAGAATTGTAAATATTTGTTGTTTTGTACTGCCAAATTTTTAAATGGCAATGCATTGTTAAGAATATTTTAAACATATCGTGAAATACATATTTTTGTATTTTTTTCTCAGAATTCCAGAACAATCTGTCATCATATCTTTATATACGAGATTTATCATAATTTTTCTTGTCTCTGATAAATTATTATTTTAATTTGTCAAAATTCGATTATTTTGATTTGTCATAATTCAATTATTTTAATTTGTCATAATTCAATTATTTTAATTTTTCATCATTCACTATTTTAATTGTCATAATTCAATATATTTTTGTATGTAAATAATTGTGTAATTTTTATGTTACAAGAAATCCAATGCATAATGCCATTACTTTTTTGTGTAATCATGATATAGAATATATTTAATTGTATAAATAATTTTATTATTACCATTATACATGTATATTTACATTTAGATTTACCTTCTGTTTTTCTTAGTTATATTAGCTTTATTTGGGTTTTAATATATGCCAACAGATAGTGTTTTACTTGCAGTGTGCAATATGCAGTTTATTTTTTGATTGAAATTGGCAATATCCAGATATAGCCAGAATTGGTATCTTTGACATAGAAGTACAAACAGGAAATGATGATTTTTTTAAATGATTTAATAGTCACAAGAATATTTGTGCAATAACTGTTTCATTGAATGTAAAAACTTTAAAAATGAAAAAGATAAAATTGAGGAAGGATTGGGAATGTGTCAAAGCGACAACAACCCAACCATAGAGCAGACAACAGCTGAACGCCACCAATGGGTCTTCAATGAAACAAGAATCCCCACACCTGTAGGTGACTAGGTGTCCTTTGGCGGACACTATTTAAAAATTCTTTTAATGTAACAGTTCTCATAAGTGTTGGTCCAGTGCGGTACTAGGGAAATTTTACCTGCCAGTACAGTTTTATCAAATTTAGCCTGAGTGCAGTACCAAATGTTTTAAAAAGATCATTAAAGTTTGTCATATCTATAAAGAATCTTTAGTTAACCTTTTTTAGATGCTTATACTAGTTTTTATCAACAATTTAGCCATGGATAAAAGTATCATGTGCATATAGTGGGAAAGAATATTAGATAGTAATATTTCAATTGGTATCATTGTTTCATTGTTAGGGTGAATAATGTTTTAATTGAATTGTTTATGAAGAACCTTGACAAAGATTTTTTTTAAAGTTTTAATCTTCTTTTTTTTTTAAACAGTAACACTATTTACTTTTAAGGATATGTTCTTCTAGAAAGTTATTATTATAAAGCATGTCTTTTTATTTTATTTTTTTTCTTAAATTGTTAGTTCTGTTAATATTAATTATTTCATTATGATTTCTGAAGGTTCAGAGTTGTTGGTTTCGTTACAAATTCACAGATTCTGATTGGGAGTTTTTTCGCCTAGTTTAGAAAAAAACATTATCTTCCTCAAAATTTAGTTGAATACCTTCTTTGGTATTAACTTGCTGGTTGTGATATGTCCTACTTTAAATATGTGATCTCTGTTGCTGCTTTGTACAATGTCAGAAGCTTTATTTAATGTTTGATACGCTTTGTGATCTTGATATTGTGAAGTTTTTCGTTGAATTTGAAAATTTGTTACAACTGAATATTCAAAAGAGTTCTTGTGTTACAGGATAATATTTCTGCATATTGGGCCAAATTTTGGAGGTTTTAATGAACAATATGCATTACAATTGTTACATTCACTTAATAAATTAAAAAGACAAAATGAAGTTTAAATGTTTAAGTGTAAACAGAACGTTTTATGAATTGTTATATGTAGCAATTTGAAATGTTTTTCTTTTTATATAATCTCAAAATTTGGACCAAGTTAAAGCCACTTGGAAAGTTGTGAAAATCACTTCATTGAGGATTTTATATCATTTAAGTATAAATTACAGAAGTCTTTTAAGTTATTTCTTTAATTTCTAGTATCAAAGGTAAAAGTGAATATGTAGATTGTTAATGAGCTGTTTAAAACTTTCCTTTTTTTTTATTTGAGAAAAATCAATTGTTAGCTTTATTGTTTATTTTTTGTTTAATAATTTTACTAACATTATACAGAGATGATTTGACACAATTATTTTCAAATGATTCATGAGAAGTTTTAGGTTTTATTTTGGTCTTTCTTAAATCTTCTGCAGTGTTTTTATGTTTTAAAAGTTCTTAAACTTTACCTCACTATGCTTTGAAATGTTGATTTATCCAAATGACTTAGGTTCAAAAGTCACCAACTTATGATCATGACAAAGTGTTCTTTAATACAATTTAAATTGACCATACAGATTTACTTTTTATCCAAATGTATATTTTGAATGTGCCTTATTTTTTTCATTTACATGTATTTGTAAAAGTTTCACTGATCAATAAATGTACTTTTACATGGTAAAATGTTTTGTTATTTGTTAGTCAGAATTCACAGATAGCTTAATTCAAGAGTTAGGATTTCAATTACATATGTGTTATAGGCTATCACAAATATGAAGTTATGTAATTGCGAGTTGCTTCCTAAGAATTCCCTATTATATGTTGTGATGTATTTTAAAACATGAATTCAGTGGACACATGTTTACATCAGACTACTAGCAAAAAACATGAGTCTGTCCCAATGACAGTCAGTTTATCTAAAAAAAAATATTGTTAGAGATGAAAGAAGTCTTCTGCTGCTTTTACCTGGACTGTCCAGGACTGCGCTATATGAAAATCCATGTTAACTTTATAAAAGACTGTCAAAATTAGTTACAGTGACTAACAGTTGATGATAGTCCAAGACTGGTATTGATGCTTGCACAGTAATTTTTAGTTTAACAATGGGTCAGGTGAGGATTGTTTTCACTTAGCTTCGATCATCAACCGGATAACATCTAACATAAGACAATGTGACTGAAATCCTCCAGTTTTTTTAAGAAAACTTTTTAGTTTATTTTCAATTATTTTGAAAAATATAATACACAGAGAGAAAGCTTAGCTTCTTGACTGATATGCAAGATAAAAAAGACTTATTGTAAGAGTAAATGCTTCAACTGGCAATGAATCTCTAGTTTTTGCATTTTTAGGTATTTTCATGAAAACTGGTTTTCTAAACAGAGAACAAATTAGAAAAATATCAGTAACGTAAGATCTTAGGAATAAGCATTTGCAATGGCTTGCAAGAAAGACGAAAATGAATGGCAAGATCACATGTTTTTCGCCAGTAGATCAATTTAGTTTCTAAGCAGCCCCTCATATTTGTTTCAAAATTTTGGCTTCCCGTTTCAGAATTTTCCACAGAATTTTAAAACGTTTTAATTTCCTGGTGACCGATTTATTTATTATTAAAAACTTAAGAAGTTTAATCAGTTCTACAAAATTTTCAAGAGAAGTAAACACAAACCAGAATATATGTCTCCGTGAAATATCAAACATGTTGAGCTTTCAGTGTCCAAGTTATTTTCTATCATCATCTGCTGATGATCAGAGCGCTTTATCTTGGTTCCGACAATATAGGAAAAGCTATTACTATCACTTTGAACCAATCACAAATCATTCATTTGTAGACAATTTTTCTGATATTGTCCTGAATATAAATAAACTCTTCATAGATACCAGGACCAAATTTTGTATATACGCCAGTCACACGTTCCGTCTACAACAGAGGCATTGCTTTTCTCATGGCATGTGCTGACCACAGTTTGATGTCTCCTTTTACGCAACAAATCGGTGCATATTATATTTTGACCAGGTGAATGCTAAGCAACCAATTTAATTATTTGCTGAATGACATTTGAACAGTGGTATACTACTGTTGCCTCTTTTGTAAAAGTTGCATTGCTATATTCAAGGCTATTGGTACAAGTTAGAGTTTCACAATGGAGTTGTAAATTAAGTGGTATCCATATTTTTGAGTGATCACAATATGAGTTTACGTTGAGTTCTTTTTGTTATACTTAATCCAAGACCCTTGTCAATCTAATATCTTTTAAAAATGGTTCTGTTCTGAGAAAATTATTGTTCAAAATGTCCTCTAAGAGTCTAGTTCTACCAAATAACTTTCAGAAATTCACAGCCAAGTCATCTTTTGTTAATGATGGAAGTGCAAAAAGAGAGGATCCAAAAATTATTTTAAATATTTGGATTTTGTTCACTTCGTCCTGAATAAAAAGTATTTATCTATATCACATTTGGGTTGGGTTTTTTCGCTGTCATCTTGAGGATACTATATTTATCGTTCTTTGAACAAACAAAAGTTACGGTCATCTCTGATCCCATGCTAGTGATCATGACTTTTTTTTTTAAATCTCCACTCAGTCGTGCACAGTTCTACTGATTTACCGTACTGTATAGTTCCAGATTATATATATAGGCTAGTACATAAGCATTGGTCTTATTGAGCATGAATGTTTCCTGTGGAAGGTCTAGCAAATAGAATACTAGTAGTTAATATAGCCTGGCATCCTGGTCAAACCCCACTTCACTTAAAAAAATATGTTTCTGATTTGAATCGATCTGATGACTTTTTAAGTCCTTATTCAAAAGATATTTGTAATGTTTTCTTATGTTGTGATGTCCCAGTTGAGAAGATGATTGGGCTTCAACAAACATATATAAACTCGCAATTTTATGTATGTCACTGTGACTGCTGACTCCTATGTCATTTGGTCTCTGGTAAAGAGTTGTCTCAATGGCAATTATACTGCACCTTCTCTTTTATAAAACATACTACTGGATAGTGGCATCCACAATCTAAATTGTATCCTATAATGTTAGGTGTTATAAATGCATTATTTCCCTTATCAATATTTACTGGATACTGCTTGATAGTCGTTTTGAGGTCAAAAACCGACTTCCACTTGGTTCCCCTCAGTGAGTCTATGTTTTTTATATATTCTATGGAACGGATACTCATCTGCAATCGTCTTATTGTTCATTTTCCTGAAATGAAAACTCAAACGACACAACAGATCTATCATTGGCACTTATCATTAGACTTAGACTTTTTATTAATTTCTTGTCTTTAACTTCTTCTTTATTGCATCATCATTTATGTGTATAAAACAGTATTCTTGGCAGTTTCCTTACTGGACGATTTTCTTGCAGTTTGAACATATACGCACAAATCGGAGTTTTCTTCCTGCAGAATAACATGATCTCATTTTTAGCTCACCTGACCGGAAAGATCAAGTGATCCTTTCTCACTACTGGACCAAATTTAACCAAACTTAGCCACAGTCATCATTGGGTTATCTAGTTCAAAAGATGTGTTGTGTCCCGGCAAACAAAACCAAGATGGCCGCCATGGCTAAAAATAGAACATAGGGAGTATATTGTAGATTTTGGCTTTTAACTCTGCAACCAAAGCATTTAGGGGAAATTTGACAGGGGTTGAATTGTCTATAAGGTCAAGATCTTTCTACCCTGATATTTTCAGACAAATCGGACAACCCGTTATTGGGTTGCTGCCCTGTAATTGGTAATTTGAAGGAAATTTTGCAGATTTTGGTTATTATCTTGAATATTATTATAGAAAGAGATAAACTGTAAACAACAATAATGTTCAGCAAAGTAAGATCTACCAATAAGTCAACATGACCAAAATTGTCAGTTGATCCCATAAGGAGTTATTGCCCTTTATCGTTAATTTTTAACCATTTTTCAAAATTTTAGTATTTTTTTACAAAAATCTTTTCCTCTGAAACTACTGGGCCAAATTTAACCAAACTTGGCCACAATTATCATTGGGGTATGTTATTCAAAAAAATGTGTGGCGTGACCCGGTCAACCAACCAAGTTGGCCGCCATGGCTAAAAATAGAACTGAAGATTGTGGTTTATATCTCTGACGGGGTAACATTGTTTATCAGGTCAAGATCTATCTGCCCTGAAATTTTCAGACAAATCGGACATCCCATTGTTGGGTTGCTGCCCCCGAATTAGTAATTTTGCAGATTTTGGTTATTATCTTGAATGTTATTATAGATAGAAAAAAACTGTAAACAGCACTAATGATAAGATCTACAAATAATTCAACATGACCAAAATTGTCAATTGACCCCTAAATGAGTTATTGCCCTTTATAGTAAATATTAAACAATTTTTGTAAATTTTTGTAAATGTTTAGGAAATATTTTCCGCCGTATTTACTGGGACAAGTTCATTATAGATAGAGATAATTGTAGCAACAAGAATGTTCAGTAAAGAAAGATCTACAAACAAATCACCATCACCAAAACACAATTTTGTCATGAATTAATCTGTGTACATTGTTTAATTATGCACATAGACCAAGGTGAGCGACACAGGCTCTTGAGAGCCTCTAGTTAGTTTGAAGCCAGACTTAAGGTAATTCTTTTTTATGTGTTCTATTTTCGCATTTTAATTTTGCAAAGTCGATGTTATGATCATGTCTTACTGTACAGTCATTACATTGATGTTTGAAACCTTATGTGAAGTATAAGTTGTGAAGTCTCCGATAAAAAAAAAGTTCATATGAGCCCTACAAATACTTTGATAATACATAGAAAGTTACAACAGGAATACCCAAAGCTATTCAATAGACCAAACCAACTGACATATCGGTACTCCCCCAATAAAAAGACCATAAAAAGACATTTTTTCAAAAACAAAAACAAGAACAAGTGCGTCGACTATGTTTTTGATATATTCTATGAATCGGATACGCATCTGCAATCGTCTTATAGTTCAGTTTCCTGTAATCAAAACAATGACGCCAGGTCTCATTCGTCGGCATTAACACAAAGGAAAGAGATAAAGGCAACAGTACTAAACCGTTGTTCAAAAGTCATAAATCTGGTCACCTAGTCCGACTAAGCAAAGACACGGTTTGAACATATAAAACAGAACCTACTAAAAAATACAAAAAAATATACTTCTTAAAAGTTGATAGCTATAGCCGGGGCAGATTTTAAACCAGTTTACCATATATATACGATTTATGATTGCCACGGGGACACCTCTCCCTATGTAGAAATCTATTGCATGACATTATCATGTACCAAGTTGGAGTACTAATCAATTAACCTTCAATAAAGTTACAAAAGATTATCACTGTCAACAGCTTGCGAAACGTCAATTGGTTTGCAAAACAAGAAACCTCAGGCATGGACACGGGGGGGGGGGGGGGGGGGGTCTCAACATGGGATTTTGGGTACAGGTGTGCAGCTGGAATTTTAAAAACACCCCCATTCATATATTGAATAATTGTGAAATCCCTACCTATACATATATTTCACAGCGAAATCATAACCCATTCATATATTTATCAGCTCACAATATATCACAATCGGTCAATTACTACCTATTGATATATTTCCTCGGTAAAATTGCACCCCATTGATATATTTGACGGATCAAAAAAGGGACCCATTCCAGCGGCACATATGTATATACCTTTATATAGGAAGAGACCCCCCGTGGGCATGGATAACATTAAAAACACAGAAACACTTGTTAAAGTGGAAGAAATGAAAAATATTAAAAATAACCTGAACAAAAGTAAAACAAGATCAGCAAAACAAACAGCCTGAAGGCCGTACACGTTAGCTAGGATATCTGGCATATAGCAAGGATATATAAGAGGGCCTTTATAGACCTACAAACTGTGGCAAACAGCAAAAGAAAAAAGCTGCCAGTGCAAGTAGCATCAATTCTCTGCTTAACAACATAAAACTGCTCACTAGGAAATATAAGAAAGGATTTAGACTGGTAAAAAGCAAGCAGAGAAAAGCACGTAACATACATGAAGAACAAATGAAACGATATATTGTGCCTTTTAAAACATGTGCTTAACATCAAAATTAATGAATCTGAATGCATGCCTATATAATAACCAAGTCATCTCTGCACATTTCACATTTACTTCTAATCTATAACGTATTTTCGACAAATAATATTTCATTCGGGAATAGTTTATAACGAGCAAATTAAATTTCGAGTTTGTTGCCAAAATGTAAAAAGGTAACCTAAAAATATTGAACTCTGAAGAAAATTCAATCGTAAAGTCCCTAATCAAATGGCAAAATCATATGACAAAACACACCAAACGAATGGACAACAACTGCAATATTCCTGACTTGGTACAGGCATTTTCAAATGTAGAAAATGATTGACTGAACCTGGTTTTTTTGACGGATCGTGAAATTGATAAAAAAAAAAATCGCCAAATCTCTAATTCTACTCCATAGATTTTTCTTAAAAAACTATATGTTGTTGACACAAAAATTGCCGTTATAATGATGCAAAATAAAGATAGGGTCACCGACTTCGTTTTTACGTTATTCATCATTCAAAGTTGCGTTCGTTGTGAAAAAATCCAACAAAACGTCAAAATAATCGTAACGTTATCGCGTTGCAGGCCGTAAAACGTTGATTTTTTACGTTTTTCACTACCACTGTGCTTAAACGGCCGTGGGTAACTTAAGTTACCCACAGCCCAAGATGGCGGACTCTAAACTCGTTGAGATGACAGCTGATACGAAATATACTTTTTGCAACGTTTTAAATGATCTATGTAAATATTGATAGGATTTTTGAATAAAGAAATCATCTACCATCACTTCAAATTCGAGTTAATTTTGACTTCACTTTAGCGCAAGGCCAACTTTTAAAAAATGATAAGATTTCCGTAACTTACAAGTTAAAAATAATCAGACTGTCCGTAACTTTACATTTCGGATGTGGGTAACTTTTTTTTTCAAAATTGTAAGATTAACAATTTTAACAGTTAAAGGACAATAAACACTATCAAACCCCTTACTTATTACATAGATTTATACAATAGCGATATGCTTCAAACTGAACAAGAAAAAAGTAAACCAGAGTGTCACGGATTTTCCGTTAAATTTGAAAAAAATATTCCCGGGATAAAACGGGTTCTGACGGTACGGCGAAATTTATCTAACATTCTTCTAGCTTTATAGATTGTTCACTGATGAGTCCTTGGCGGAAAAAAAGGATATTCTTTCCATTAAATAATTTCTGAATTGCTAGCCAAAAAGGTATGGTCTCTACTATATCTAGTGTGATGTGTTGTTGATTGTGAGAGAAAAAATGCCAATATCTAGGAGTAGATGGAAGGCTATATTGTTGAACATGTGTCAGTTTATTATAGCAATAAAGGCAGATTTAAAATCTTCTTACAGTTTCATTGGCCTCAGGGGTTCAATAAGATCGGGTATCAAATCATACATATCTTCTTTAGAGGTTTGGACTGATTCATCTGTATTTCTGCTAAGGATTGACCTCTTTGAAAGTTACTGACATCATGCTAAAGTTACGGACATCCATATTAGTATACAGAAAAAAGTTACGGACAAGTTGTTTTGAAGTTACGGACATCTTAAGTGTTTGGCAAATCGTGCACATGCTGTAATCGTTTATTTTGTAGTAACTAACCACGTTTTACATTGCAGAGTTTCCCTAAAAGATTTATATAACTTTTTAATTACTGAACATTTCTTTTGTATTCATGGTATTGTAATTATATAGGAGCAAACTTCCTAACCGAAGCCAGGCGGCTCCATCTTGGGCTGTGGGTACCTTAAGTTACCCACGGCCGTTTAAGCACAGTGACTACCAACAAGGTAACAAATTGATTATTAGACAAAAAACAAAGTCGGTGACACTATGATTATTTTATATCATTAAAACAGAAATTTATGTGTCAACAATATATAGTTTTTTAAGAAAAATCTATGGAGTAGAATTAGAGATTTGGCGATTTTAAGACAAATTTTAGACGGTTTTTCGCCGGTTTGATGTGCTGTCTATACAAATATTCACCCATATTAAGAGAAATCAATCTGCAATTTTTGAGATAATAAAAGAGATAAATGTATTATTTTTTCGATTTTCAGTTGTAGTTCAACGAGCCAAGGTTGTATGCAAATTTTTAGCAAAATCTGCGACATAACCTATTTACTGTTCCTTGACCTTAATTTGAAAACGAGTTCATGGACCCCTATTTTTTACAACAGCAATTTGTTTCATTTTACAAGGAGATCATGTGGCCCCAATTTTATACAACTGTAAACAGCGCAATTTTTTTAATTTTAATAAACATGCAGCAAAAAATGACGTTTTTTCCCTCTATTCATGAGCATTTGATAAATATGAGTTATATCTGAATAAAAATTGCATAATTTGTAATGACACTTATGAAATACAGAAATTACCGATTATTTAACCAGAGACATATAATACAATATGTCTCTGATTTAACTAAAAACAATTTGTGTTTATCTTTTAAAACAAAAAAGTTATGTCTTTCTTTCGAAAAAGAAAATATGGACACAAATCTGAATTTTGAGCAAATATACAAGATTTTGACCTCATTTTACTAAAAAAGTAGCACATGAAGGTATATTTTTTTCAGAGACATATAATATTATATGTCTCTGATTTTTGATTACATGTTCAGGTATATGGCAAGCCAAAGTGGACAAAAAGAGCTATTTTCTAATATTAAAAAATCATTTTCTAATATTAAAAAATGATTTTCTAATATTAAAAAATCATTTTCTAATATTAAAAAATCATTTTCTAATATTAAAAAATCATTTTCTAATATTAGAAAATCATTTTCTAATATAAGAAAATCATTTTCTAATATTAAAAAATCATTTTTTAATATTAAAAAATCATTTTTTAATATTAGAAAATCATTTTCTAATATTAAAAAATAAGGTACTTTTTAATATTAGAAAATGATTTTTTAACATTAAAAAATCATTTCTTAATATTAGAAAATCCTTTTCTAATATTAGAAAATCCTTTTCTAATATTAGAAAATCCTTTTCTAATATTAGAAAATCCTTTTTTAATATTAGAAAATCATTTTTTAATATAAGAAAACCATTTTTAATATTAGAAAATCATTTTCTAATATTAAAAAGTACCTTATTTTTTAATATTAGAAAATGATTTTCTAATATTAAAAAAGGATTTTCTAATATTAGAAAATGATATTTTAATATTAGAAAAGGATTTATTAATATTAGAAAATGAATTTCTAATATAAGAAATTACTTTTGATTTTCTAATATTAGAAAATGAATTTCTAATATTAAAAAATGATTTTCTAATATTAGAAAATGATTTTCTAATATTAGAAAATGATTTTCTAATATTAAAAAGTGAATTTCTAATATTAAAAAATGAATTTCTAATATTAAAAAAGGATTTTCTAATATTAAGAAATCATTTTCTAATATTAGAAAATCATTTTCTAATATTACTAAATAGACTTTTTCTTTTTTAATATTAGAAAATGATTTTTTAATATTAGAAAATGATTTTCTAATATTAAAAAAGGATTTTCTAATATAAGAAAATGATTTTCTAATATTTGAAAATGATTTTCTAATATTAGAAAATGATTTTCTAATATTAGAAAATGATTTTCTAATATTAGAAAATGATTTTCTAATATTAGAAAATGATTTTCTAATATTAAAAAAGGATTTTCTATTAAAAAATCATTTCTTAATATTAGAAAATCCTTTTTTATATTAGAAAATCATTTTCTAATATTACTAAATAGACTTTTTCTTTTTTAATATTAGAAAATGATTTTTTAATAGTAGAAAATGATTTTCTAATATTAGAAAATGATTTTCTAATATTAGAAAATGATTTTCTAATATTAGAAAATAGCTCTTTTTGTTTACTTTGGCTTGCCATATATGGCAAGCCAAAGTGGACAAAAAGAGCTATTTTAGGTAAAAATAGCCTATATGCAAATTTTCATCAACTTGTAAAATTACAGGTTCAAAACTGTATTGTATGCCCTTAAAAAAGCGACATCATAACTTGAACCCGGTATTTATTGATGGAATTTTTTTTTATTTCATTTATCACCGTCTTTGATATCAAAATGTAACAGGAACGGATTTCAATTGCACCGTTTATAATGATTTTGTCTGTGCCCCTCCCTTTTTTGTTGACTAACCAATGAAGTGTACCGTAACAAAGATGGAAGCAATATGGCAGACAACATGAACTTGGTTGTGGAGGGGCTTGTAAAGTTTCGAGACGGCAAAAAAGTTAGTATCTTTGCCTAAATTTAAATCAAACATTGTTTAAATACTGGTAACAATGTTTATTTTTACTTGTATTTTATTTTACAGTGGAAACCTCGTTGGTGTGTACTGAAGAAACCGTCTCCGGTAGCTGGTAAGTTTTACAACTTTTTGTTTACATTTTTTCATGTTCATTGCTGTCTTTGTATATATTTCATTTCTGTCAATGTAAAGAGATGCAACACAGTAGCATTCTCTTCATTTGTCATTGAAGGTGTCTGTCAACAGTTAATTGATTGTCATACATCCTACTACATTTATTATTAATTTGAGTGTGGTTCCTTATTATGATTTTACTCAAGAGTCATACCATGCATACATGAGGGTTGTCAAGTCATTGACATTGGCACTCATACCACATCTTCTTTTTCTCTATACTTACTAGGACTGTTGAGGTCCAATTTGTGAGCTGGTATGCATACTCAACTTTATATATAACTTATGTATGACAATGTTTTCCTCATAATTTATAATTCCAATATTTAACATTAATTAACAACTAAACAAGTTCCAAGTCAATTTCAATACCAAATCCAATAGTACAGTTTGTGTACCTATATCCTGTTAATTAATCAGTAGGTTCTATCAGATGCACCACCAAGTGATGTTTGGGAATTTGATCTATACATGGGTATTATTTATCACATCAACACATTATTACATTTACAAAATGTATACCTAAGGTTTCAAAACGAGTGAGAATTTAACAAATACATTGTATTATAATAAATAAGTCTTCTAACAAATATATTGTATTATAATAAATAAGCCTTCTATCAATATAAAAATAAACGAACCTTTGGTACACAAAATGTGTGTTTGGGGAGTTTATTATTACTATTTAAAGTTAATAACGAGACTTGGTATCAATCATTTCAAGCTATATATACAATTTCACAAGTTGTTAAACCTGTATTTATTATGGTCAACTATTTCATTGTGATGAATTAAAAATTCAAAGAATCGTTGATCTAGACTTTTGGAAATTCAGATTCTAGTGTAATGTCAACCTATGTTCAGATGTGATGTTAAACTTTAACATGACAGAAATTTTTAAACTTTGTTGTAAGCTTCAGAATGCAACAAAACGTTGACAAAATGAAGATTTTAATGTTAGAAGTGTGAGTGTTCTCTATATTATTGAAGAAATCACATAAAAGACCGTTTCCACAGATGAAATGTACATCGCCTTAATCTTTGAAAAGTTATCAATGACCTATCAAAAAAGCCAATTCAAATGTCGTATTATTGTCTTATGATGACAAATACATGTAAGCAAATCAAATTAATGC
Source organism: Mytilus trossulus (assembly GCF_036588685.1). Taxonomy (NCBI): domain Eukaryota; kingdom Metazoa; phylum Mollusca; class Bivalvia; order Mytilida; family Mytilidae; genus Mytilus; species Mytilus trossulus. The sequence goes on along the minus strand of NC_086379.1, from coordinate 37,555,700 downwards.
TTATTTTCAATATCACTTCTGAGTATCAAACCTCCTGTAGTGTGTTATGAGAAATGTCTGTTCATGCAAGAAATAGATAACAGGTCACAACTGTAAGAGAAAGGGATTTACACTACTAAATTCAATCATTGGTCTCAATAATATATCTACAATTTTCCTGTTGTAAAAAGAAAACCAGAACTGATTCAAATGCAAAGATTTTGAAAGCAGAGAAAATCATACACCTTATAATCATCATGACTTTATCAAATGACAAAATGTACAATGTATACTAAAAATAATGCGCAGGTATGTTGGTTCAGTCCAAGTTGTTCTAGTACATGTATGTTTTCAAATAAGTATCTGTAACAGAAATTAAAAAATTTTGATTAACAATATTGTGTACATGTATTTGATTCAAATATTTGTTAAATGTAAACCCTTGAGGGAGTTATCATTTTTAAAATATTATATTTTAAAATTGTTTAGTTTTATCAATATTGAATTTTAAATTAAGATGATGTGGTATGATTGCCAATGAGACAACTTGCCATTATAATAATAATAATAATAAATTCTTTATTTAAAGAGGGTAAACTCAGTTAGTTACAATAAACTAATCTTCCCTGAGGCCCTCAAAAAGAGACCAAAAGACACAGATATAGGCGTCAGCAATGAATAAAATCCATAACTGCATAGTCAGCTGTAATAGGTCTCAAAATGATAATAATTCAAACAATAAAACTTAAGTTCTGATGTATAAAATAATGAACCAAAAAACAAGTATTATGAAATAGAATATACATATCAGCTGATACATATACACTAACACATGGGTTTAGGAAAAATTGACAACCATTGAATAATAGGCTCCTGACTCGAATACCAAACACTAAGGATGCTGTCCATTTCGAAGAGAATTCTGCGAAAATGTTATAACCATGAACATTTTTATATAAGCTTTGGATTTCAAATATTTTGGCCACAAGCATCACTGAAGAGACATGTATTGTCGAAATGCGCATCTGGTGCAAGAAAATTGGTACCGTTAATTTTATTACTGTGCACAACCACAGTCATTTTGACATTACACAGGAATGTCATCAGGGGCGAATCCAGCCGTTTTAAAAAGGGGGGTTCCAGCTATATGTCCCCATTCAAATGCATTGATTGGCTAAAAAAAGAGGGGGTTCTAACCCCCGGAACATCCCTGGATCTGCCAATGGTCATTATGACTCAGAAGACCAGGCCTTGCGGTCAAAAAACTTTCGAGCACGATTTTTGTACTTAGACTCGAAAATCAACCAATCAAAATGCTGGATTTTATGTTTCGAGCATGAGTTTTGTGCTCGGAGCACTGAGCAAAGTTTTATGACTTCAACCTCTGACAACATTAAACATCATCACAACTCCTCTGAAAAAAACTAGGCACACAAAGAACAATGAACACTTTATAGTCCAATAGCTAAATGTATCATAGCTGGACTTAAAATATGCATAAAAAGTGTTGGGATTAAACCAGTTTCAAATGATCATAGCATATCTCACAATACCCTTGAGTTTTAAGATAATTTTTTGTTTAAGAATAAAAGGTGATTTCCTATTGTGTAATATGCTGATAAGAGTTTCATGGTTTCGTAGCAAAAGTTAGATTTACCTAAACCTTTTTTGTTATAGTATCTAAATTCAGTCTTCAGATACTTTCATGTATTTGCAAGACTTACAATTATGTAAAGACTATATGCATCTAGACTACATTTGCAAGTGAGAAACTCATACCAAAACCTTAGGCAACAGTGATATTGTTTGCCTTAAATTAGTGGAGAATAAAGTCTTTTTCCCCTGGAGAAGAATCCCAATTTGAAAAAAAATGGCTTAAAATTATTCTGAAAAAAGACAACTGTTTCCCAAACAGTGCAGTCTCAGTAGTAATTGTGCATGAATACAAACTAAAAAGACTCTCATTTTCACAATTTTCTTGCCTAAAATGACTATATGTGCACATTTTAGGGTCTATTTATGTATCATCACTGACAAAATGGGGTCTTATTTTAAAGCAGGGTTTGACTCTTAAAAATGGTTCTGTAAATTAATTGAAGTTTCAGTCAAATTCATGTTTTATTGTAAATTTCCCAATTTGATGAAAATGATCCATATTTTCCCAATAAAAAAGGGTAGAGGTAGTTTTGAAAAAAGCCAACAATATCACTGGGTAATGTTAGTTAAATATGCTATATGGATGATCTGATGCTTCTATATATACAAATGTATATATTGAAGATAAATGACCTTTTATCAATAAAATGTGATGCACTCATATTACTCTAATTAGATTGCTTAACATCAAATCTATTTTCAAAGAATATTTGACAAAGAAATTACATAAACTTTACTATGTTCCATGATTTCTAGGATTAATGAGACAATACGTTTTGCCATATTTTGCAATGTGTTGTAAATTGTAGTAAGTGCATACTGTAAATTGATTTAAAAGATTTAAATTTATAGATGCTTTGACCTATTTCTTCTGGAAAAAATCTACAACACTTCAAACATTGTAATCATCTAAATTCTTTGGCACACTGTCAGGTTATGGTGCCTTCATCATAAAAAATAATAATGAATCCAATTTATTTACATTGCAAACATACAAACATCAATTTCATTATTGAAAGACCTGTAAATTAACATACATTTGTAGTTTGATATTTAATTAAAAAAAAAATTAATATTTAATTAAAACAAAAAGATAATATAGTGTATGTTAAATTGGAAACAAGTAGCATGGTATTAGTATGCAATTGATAATTTCAACAACAAAAAAAGAAGCAGCAAATTTAGTACTTCATATGAGATATTTTGAATTAAATTTATAAAGTCAGTTTATGGAAACTTATCCTGACTTTGTTATCTGCATGTAAATACACTTGTATAGCTAAGGGATTTGGGGTTTTCCAGTCAGATGAAAACAAACAGCAACCATAATCAGAGCACTCTTGGTTACAGGTCTGTGAAATATATTCATGGCTAACTCGGATGTGAGAATACTATATCTAACATGTATAAGGTCTTGTAAATTATTCTGTAGTCTTCAGCATCACAAGAAAAGATGCAGATTACTTGATATGACTGAAAAACAGTGGAATAATTGACCCTACTGAATATATACATAAGTTTATAAGAACTTGGTCATGTACTTCAGAACAGACAAACTTTATTTTTGATATACATGATATATAAAATATTAGTTTAACTTGAGGACTAAAAATCAATACACAACAATGAGAGATATTTAAATATACTCTCAGTTGTTCAATAATAAATGATAGATTAAGCAGATTATCAGCCTTATGTAGACATATTGTGTACCTGTTGGCCTTTCTATTTAAATATCTGTTTAGTCTGGGTCAAATTACAATAAATGTCAGCGAAAGTAGTTATGCCTCTGCCACAGGCCTCTCAAAGAAAAAAAATAAAGTTTGATAAACACTTAATTGTGCCTTATATATTTAGGTTATATTTATATAGTCCGGGATTTAATCCTCCTGAGAGTGTTAATTTCATATTATCCTTAAATAGATGTGTATACATGTAGTTTAAATGTACTTGATTGGGTGTTTTTTATAATATATATATCTGTATTTTAGAAGGGGCTTAATTGCAATTACCTGGTCTGTCCAGTGTTTCATAAAACAAATATTTTCGGAGAAAATATTGAATGACTTAATATGTATCATATTTGGTTAGCACTCATCACTGATGAGCTGTAATATTTGATTTTAATTTTAAATTCTCAATACACTTTTCTCAGAATGTTTTGACAGAGTGACTTTACCTTTGGTCAGCAGCTCATGATCAATAGTGATAATTTGTAAGATGCTTCCTTCCTGTAAGTTTCCAGTGCTTTGAATTACAAGTGCTCAACGAAGTCCCGGTGCTGGAATTTCTTGCTATTGGTGACCTTCTGCTGTTGTTTTTTCTATGGTCGGATTGTTGTCCCTTTGACACATTCCCCATTTGCATTCTCAATTTGAGATGCTGTATATATATGCTTACCATGACAACTCCAGCATTCTTCTGATCTGTAATTAGCATGTTCTTAAGTCTACTGAAAATGCATAGTCTTCAAAATTAGCACAAGACCACCATGTCCTGTAAAAATACTCAGTCCTGTCAATTTGGTTGTGATGCCTAGAGCGGTCTCCTACAGTCTTCAAAGAACTAAAAATAATACCTGAAAACATAAAGCTGACAATTTATTCTTCTTGTCCCTTCAAAGCATATATATATCTATCTCAAAAAAGATTATGTAATACCATTCATGAAGTTACATGTTTACATGACATGAAGAAAAACTTAAGAACAAAACAGTTGACAAAATACCATACCAAATTGATAGTTTTCAGGTTAAGATATAAAAAAGAAGATGTGTTATGATTGACAATGAGACAACTATCCACGAAAGAACAAAATGACACAAACATCAACCCCCAGGGGTATAAAGTGCATTTCATTAATAAATAAATTAACAACTATAGATTACCGTAAAGCCTTCAACAATGAGCAAAGCCATACCGCATAGTCAGCTATAAAAGGCCCCAATAAGACAATGTAAAACAATTCAAACGAGAAAACTATTAACTGCCTTATTTATGTAAAAGAATGAAGTATTTATTAATACGGAACTAGAACAAATGCACTTTGAATGACATGTTACAGGAGATAAAAGTATTGATTTTGTTTGGTCCTTTTGTATTGCATGTATATGTAAAAATGAACATTGTAATATTACTAGGTAAAATAATTTTCATGCATTTGGAAATTTTCATTTATGTTTGTCTTCAGAGAAAAATCTGAAGTGCTTTTTCTTGTGTATTTTGTATCTTTTATTTTTTTCTAGTAGAATAGAGATAATATAAGGGATAACCAATTCACATTTAATTTCTTTGCTGTTTCTCTGAAAAAAAGTCTGTAAGCAGATAAAACAAAACAATGTATACAAAAACTTCTGTTTAATGACTTAGGTGTGATGTTAGTAGAATGATATGAAATGTATCCATGCATAGTTCAAAGTAATTAGGACATATGCAGAATCTGTACTCCGTAGTCAAAGGAGTATTTCATTCAAATCTGTTTTTGTTGTTCATTTATAATGAGATGTAGATAACATCTACATTAGTAACATATCTTTGTGGTTTACAGATGTGGTATTGCTGCTGCAGAGATTATATCATAAAAGTCATTCAAAACTTTTTCATAGTAAATAGTGTACACATTTAAAGTCACATATTGTGTCAGAAAAAAAATCACTCCTCAGTTTTGTGTTGAATTTTCACAGTGATTGTTAGTGATTGTGAGTGATTCACTCTGAGTCTATATCTATTGATGATGTAGGTAATATATAACGGGGTCATTAATTAGACTGTTATCACCTCTCCTCACTAACAATCATTTTTTGACAGTTTATTAATAAACACTAGTGAGAATGATCATTTACCCTTACCACTTTAAATGCCGGAGCTGAGGATGATCATTTACTGAATCATATTGTGTATACTCAGTTACCACTTTAAATGCCGGAGCTGAGGGTGATCATTTACCGAATCATATTGTGTATACTCAGTTACCACTTTAAATGCCGGAGCTGAGAATGATCATTTACTGAATCATATTGTGTATACTCAGTTACCACTTTAAATGCCGGAGCTGAGGATGATCATTTACTGAATCATATATTGTGTATACTCAGTTACCACTTTAAATGCCGGAGCTGAGAATGATCATTTACTGAATCATATTGTGTATACCCTTACCACTTTAAATGCCGGAGCTGAGGGTGATCATTTACTGAATCATATTGTGTATACTCATTTACCACTTTAAATGCCGGAGCTGAGAATGATCATTTACTGAATCATATTGTGTATACCCTTACCACTTTAAATGCCGGAGCTGAGGGTGATCATTTACTGAATCATATTGTGTATACTCATTTAACACTTTAAATGTCGGAGCTGAGAATGATCATTTACTGAATCATATTTTGTATACCCTTACCACTTTAAATGCCGGAGCTGAGAATGATCATTTACTGAATCATATTGTGTATACTCATTTACCACTTTAAATGCCGGAGCTGAGAATGATCATTTACTGAATCATATTGTGTATACCCTTACCACTTTAAATGCCGGAGCTGAGAATGATCATTTACTGAATCATATTGTGTATACTCATTTACCACTTTAAATGCCGGAGCTGAGGATGATCATTTACTGAATCATATTGTGTATACTCATTTACCACTTTAAATGCCGGAGCTGAGAATGATCATTTACTGAATCATATTGTGTATACCCTTACCACTTTAAATGCCGGAGCTGAGAATGATCATTTACTGAATCATATTGTGTATACTCATTTACCACTTTAAATGCCGGAGCTGAGAATGATCATTTACTGAATCATATTGTGTATACTCATTTACCACTTTAAATGTCGGAGCTGAGAATGATCATTTACTGAATCATATTGTGTATACCCTTACCACTTTAAATGCCGGAGCTGAGAATGATCATTTACTGAATCATATTGTGTATACTCATTTACCACTTTAAATGCCGGAGCTGAGAATGATCATTTACTGAATCATATTGTGTATACTCATTTACCACTTTAAATGCCGGAGCTGAGAATGATTATTTACTGAATCATATTGCCACTTTAAATGCTCAGAGCTCATAGTTGTTCCTTTAATGATTGATTGAACATTTTGCAACTCCTTCTCCCACAAGTTTCATATAGCATCCTAACACCATCTGGATTGACAGGTAATGTTGCATTACTATCTATTTTCTATGACATCAATAACATAATCTACATGTACATGTATATAACAAATCATTATAGAATCACACACATTCAAGCTACATGTATATAGCATCACTTTAACATGATGATAAGCTAATACTTGGGAGAATCCTGATAAAAGGCTGATTCTGTTGCAGGTGCTTGTTTAGTGGGTCAGACAAGGTTTTACTGTCAATGGCGGTCACTATCCTACATGTCTAAAACATATGATAGCGGCTGTCATTGACAGTAAAATCCCGTCCAACTCGCTTAATCCCTGTGATTTTGTTTCTTTTGATCATTCTAACATTGTGAGTAAGTCAATATTTAAAGGATAGTTGATGTTTATATACAGTTTAACACTGTGGTAAATTTTCTACAGTAGCTGCTCCTCTGATGTGGTCTTGTACTTATGAGTCTTGAATCTATCAATGGCAGATCAAGAAATTTTCATAAGTTGGGGCCCACTGACTGACCTAAGAGGGGGCCCGCTCCAGTCACGCTTCAATTATTCCCGATATAAGCAACCAATTTTTTCCCAAAAAGGGGGGCCCTGGGCCTCCTGCCCCCTCTAAACCCTCCTCTGTCTATCTGAAAACTCATGAAAATCTGTGATTAATTCGTTTTTAAAAAGAGTGCACTGCCACAGGAGTGCAAAAAATCAGGATCTGAATGTCATCCTGTCTTAATTTTATATAAGAAATATTTCGGCAAAAACTGTTCAGGTGTTCATCATCAGGTTATCATGGCATAGATAAGCTATTTATGTTGGTTTAAAAATAGCACCGAATCAGTAAAGGTTCACAAGATGCAAACTATCAAACATAAAAATTATCATTTAATAGTTCTGCCTTTATAATCATTAGAATTGATACCAACCACATTAAAAAAAAAACCATAAGATACTGATTATTAAGGTGGTACCCAACACCTTCACTAAAATTAATTTGGCTCGTTAAATTTTCATAAAATTTTGACTAAGTATTTTTCTTTGACCCTTTGACAAAAAAATAAAAATTTCAAAACATTTGAACCAACCATTTTATCAGAAAAAATACACTGGTTATATAGCAGTTCGACAAACAGTTATTTTGATCATTGAAAAGCTTAATATTCCCTAAACAACGCAACATAATTAAAACGTAAAGCTGATTTTACAGAGTTACCTCCCTGTAGTATTAGGTACCACCTTAACAGAGTATTTTGAAGTTTTATTTCATTTAGAAGTGGAGGTGATCAGGCTGCATCATCATCATCATGCTCAAACAATTTTGTCAATACTGTGGATTCATTTATTTTCGTGGCAACTAATTTTCATGGATTAAGGAAAACTTGCATGTTTGTGGATATTTAAATTCATGATTTTGCCGAATGTCTGCATACAAGCCACTTTTTGTAACCCATGAACACTTTCCCATTTATTTAATGTCCTGCTCCACCTTTTGGCCTGGTATTAGGATTGTTTACCTGCTTGTATGCACTTTCTGATTTGATTATGCACTTTCTTATTATAACCATAACACCATGATAAAAAATAATCAGCACCACAGTCTCTTATTGTTTAAAGCCATTTTGCCACATTTTGGTACAGGTTCTTTAACCAATAATTCATGTATTTGGGATGGTTAAGTTTATTTCTTACAAAATTGTACTATTCTATACTCAAATTTTCAGCAATGCTGTTTTCTTGATTTCTTAAGTAGCACAGTCATAATCAGTATAATGTTCTAGATTAGTTATTACCTATAATTCTAGCCTGACTGACATAGCCTATATAAGGGTTAAAATTCATTTATACAGAAATACTGTAGGGAAAATAAAAAGTTTGCATGTTCAAAAGTATATATAAATCATCATACTCAGGGCCAGGTTAGCTAGAAATGAGAAAAATATTTATGTAGCTCTTGGTGGAAAAAAGTTAAATAAAAAAAAATACTGAACTTAGAGGAAAATCAATTTCGGAAAGTCCATAATCACATGGCAAAATTAAATAACAAAACGCATCAAAAACGAATGGACAAGAACTGCCATATTCCTGACTTGGTACAGGCATTTTCAAATGTGGAAAGTGGTGGATGGTGTACTCCTCTGTATAAAGTTGTTATACAAAGAATATATATGCTTGTGGTTAGGAGTGCCAATTCCTGTTTAAAGAACAGTTCTGATTTTTGTTTTTATATAAAAAGCCTTCCTGTTTGCGGTAAGGCATGATATCTGCTTGATGCACAGGTGTTTCTTAAGTTGTTTTTTGTCTCATTCTTTTGTGTTATTTCCGTATAATGTTTGATACTTTTAAAGATTTTTTTATAATTTTTGAGTACTTTTGATAGGAATAGATTTTTAATATGCAATGTAATATGCTGCAAATTAAATTTGTGACTTTTTAACCAATACCATTTATTTAATTACCTGCAATATTGTGCTGCCAATTCAATTTGTATATTTTAAACATTCATTATCTTCTCCTGAGATATATGCATTTTACTTTTTAAGAAGTTTTTGTTGGTACATTTTGTTATGAAGTGTAAAATTCACTTTTTTTTGTGCTTCAAATATGTTTTTCCTATACATGATTATACAAGTTTCAAGGTAAAAAATATTAGGTGTACCAGGGTACCCAGGGGTCGAAATTAGCGGTGGTCCTGTGGTCTGAGACCCGCAGTAGAATTTGCATCGGACTAGCAGATTTTGTCAGTTGGTGGTCCAGCGGACCAGTAGAAATTTGCCGTTAAAATCACTTCACAATCTCGGTTTGTTTACAAAACAATTTACCTTTAACATCAAATAGGGGGGATACTAAGTATTACAGTTGATAAAGTTGTTAAATGCATATTATTTTTGCAGGACCAGTAGATTTGGAGCCAGACCAGTAGATTTTTAGTACACAGGTCCGGCTGGCCAGTACACAAAAAAGCTTAAATTCGACCCCTGGTACCTATTAAATGCCCAATTATACATCACTAGAATCACATAATTCCTTGTCACTACATGTCATTTTGTCACCACATCTTTTGTTACGCATTTTATTTAAACTAAATCTGTTATAATTTGAGAATTATTTGATATTTGGTCAAATGCAATATTACCTGTACCTCTGGGCAGTCACTTCCTGTTTGACCATACTAATGTATTTTATTTTATCGTCTAAGCAAGAAGTTATTTGTCAACATCAAATGATCAGGATTAGAGAGTATACTTTTACTTCAAAAATTACTTGCAACTTATTAACTCTGAATTGACATAAAGATTTGAAACTTCTTTGACTGTATGTTTTTTGTACTGCCAAATCCGCATTTATTTCAATATCTATGCATGTCTTTGAAACAAACAGCTGCATACTTAAGAAGGTTTTTAAAATCATAAAAAGAATAATTATATATATCTACAAAGCATACATTTTTATCCTAATTGTTTTCAAAAATTGCAAAATAAGCAGAGTATTTGTTTTAGCCATATGGTTTTCTATAGTTTAATTACAGCCATATTAGATGGAGAAGCAGTTATCTGTCTGTTTCATCTCTTTGAACAGGAAATAAATGAGTCACAGGTTATGGCGAATTAAAATTCTTCTCCCCTCTTCCAAAGTCTTAAAAATAGCACTAAAAAATAACCTATGTATATTTTGTTGTTTGTAAATAAATTAATGTTGATATTTAGTTGCTATCTTATAAAGATAACACATGTTGTTAAGTATGGATTTGTTTTGCTTTGTACAAGTATAAATAATTAGATTTATTAGGATTGTGAAGTGCCCAAAGAATTTTTAACAGTATTCCATGGAAATGATGGGCATATTGTAAATTCCTGTATGTAATCATGGACTGGACCTGTGTCTGGTTTTAGTTTACATTTGTTAGTGCATTTATGCCAATATTAAGGCATTTATAGGTTTTGAAATACTTATCAGTATAGCCCTTTTCACAAAAAATCTGAAGTGTAAAATTTATCGCAAGTCAAATTATTCCTTAACAATTCAACTAAATATTTTTTATCATAACACAAATTTTTATACACTTAAGATTTTTTTGTGAAAAGTGCTACAGATCTATAATCTCCACAAAATCATAATTTATTTCAAATCATTATCACGGAAACCAACACATTTTCCTGATGTTTGATGTAGACAGTACACATTATCATTTCCATATGGTATTACATGCTTGTCATGACTAGAGACAACAGTCTTCCTCTGAAATATATCAAGATTAGTTGTCATGACATGAAATTCGTGCTTTCATGTCTCAAGTTAAATAAATATACATGTGCGTAACTGTTGAAGTATATAAGTATCATTGTCGGTGCCGCATTTATTTTTGTGGATACTATTTTTCATGGATTGAGGAAAATGATATTCTCATGGATATTTGTAGAACTGTAGTTAGATTTCCTTCTTTTATCAAAGTCTGAGAAAAAGGAATCCTTCCAACATTTAAAATTTGTGGTTCACCTTAAACCATGAAATACTCAATAATTGGTATCCCAGATATACCTATCAACCAACTATTTTACCGAAAATATGTTGTTGGGAACTTGGGTATGGAATCTACATCTATGAATTGTACTAAAACCCCCAATGTCTGACTTTAAGTAGTGTGAAGGGCAATAAAATTAACTCTTTAAAAATAAGTAGAACTAGCTATATAGTTTCATGGACATTTTACTCATGCACTTTTCTTTTCCTATTTTTAGAAGGAATGAGATCAAATTGTCACTTTTCCTTTTTAGCTCACCTGGCCTAAAAGGCCAAGTGAGCTTTTCTCATCACTTGGCGTCCGTCGTCCTGTCGTAGTCGTCGTTAACTTTTTTAACCAAATTAAACCAAACTTGGCTACAATCATCATTGTAATCTAGTTTAAAAAATGCTGTTTTTGGTTATTATCTTGACTATTATTATAGATTGAGATAAACTGTAAACAGCAATAATGTTCAGCAAAGTAAGATTCACAAATAAGTCAACATGACCAAAATGGTCAGTTGACCCCTTAAGGAGTTATTGCCCTATATAGTCAGTTTTCAACCATTTTTCGTAAATCTTAGTTATCTTTTACAAAAATCTTCTCCTCTGAAACTACTGGGCCAAATTAAACCAGACTTGGCTACAATCATCATTGGGGTATCTAGTTTAAAAAATGAGTGGCGTGACCTGGCCAACCAACCAAGATGGCCGCCATGGCTAAAAATAAAAAACAGGGGTAAAATGACGTTTTTGGCTTATAACTCAAAAACCAAAGCATTGAGAGCAAATCTGACATGGAGTAAATTTGTTAATCAGGTCAAGATCTATTTGCCCTGAAATTTTCAGATGAATCAGTCAACCTGTTGTTGAGTTGCTGCCCCCCAAATTGGTAATTTTAGGGAAATTTTGCTGTTTTTGGTTATTATCTTGACTATTATTATAGATTGAGATAAACTGTAAACAGCAATAATGTTCAGCAAAGTAAGATTTACAAATAAGTCAACATGACCAAAATGGTCAGTTGACCCCCTTAGGAGTTATTGCCATTTATAGTAAATTTTTAACCATTTTTCGTAAATCTTAGTTATCTTTTACAAAAATCTTCTCTTTTGAAACAACTGGGCCAAATTAATCCAAACTTGACCACAATCATCTCTGGGGTATCTAATTTAAAAAATGTGTGGTGTGACCCGGCCAACCAATCAAGATGGCCACCATGGCTAAAAATAGAACATAGGGGTAAAATGCAGTTTTTGGCTAATAACTCAAAAACCAAAGCATTTAGAGCAAATCTGTTTAAGGAGTTAAATTGTTTATCAGGTCAAGATCTATCTGTCCTGAAATATTCAGGTGAATCCAACAACATGTTGTTGGGTTGCTGCCCCTAAATTGGTAATTTTAAGGAAATTTTGCTGTTTTTGGTTATTATCTTAAATATTATTATAGATAGAGGTAAACTGTAAACAGCAATAATGTTCATTAAAATAAGACCTAAAAATAAGTCAACATGACCAAAATGGTCAACTGACCCCCTAAGGAGTTATTGTCCTTTATAGTCAATTTTTGGAAAGATTAGAACTTGTTCTACATCTTTACTTAGGCACCACCCTCCCTAACAACAGGACAGGTTACCTACTGTTACTAAATGGATTCACACTAAAATATAGTTCCCTATGGTTCTCATGTATTTGCACATAATACACATATAAACTGAAAAAAAATGGGTTTATTATTGGAGCAGTTCATTCAAGAATGTATGTCATTAAGGTGTGTTGATGTGCAGGCTTTTTTAAAAAACATTTTGATTAGGTAAGTGGGTATTGATTCAACTAGTATGATTGACAACTGTCATTATCACTAAACAATCAGAGACAAGGTGGACCTTTAATTACAATGCCCCACCTCCTAAACTGCCAATCAAATTGACCACATTACCTATCAACCTCAGTCTTACATAATTACACAAACCACTCCAATATGCATCTTAATAAAGAAGTAGTTGACCTCATAACTGAATACACAAATGTGTATATTAGATATTTGATATTTATAAGGGTGATAGATTTATTTATTGCAAATTACTTTTGATCTACATTACATAAAGTGATTCTGTAAATTATATCTGAAAGATAAATGATTAATGGATTAACAAGATCTTAAAAAAAAAAAATATGAATATATATAAAAGGTATTCAAGTATGGCCTATAATTTACTTGATAAATAGCCAATAATCGTCAGTAATTAATCAACAATTTAGATTAGTTCCCTTTTTTTTTTATCAGGAATTGGCTTGAAACAGTTTTGAAATTTTAAAACTTTTAATTATAACTAACCATTGTTTATTTCCCATCAATCATTACATGCATTATGTCTATTTTAGTCATTTGAATTTTTATTAAAAGTAAATATATATTTTTGCAATCAAGAAAGAATCCACATTTCAATAAAATAAGTTTTTTAATTGGTTGACGTTGAAAAAGTACATTTTCAATGCCCTGTGTCGAAAAATACTAAAAATCGATCAAAAGGCACTTTAAAACTTTTAATCTTTAATGACATATAACCTTACAAAATGCCCAAAAACAACATTTTTTGATTTTTTTTGCTGGCACTTAAAAGTTTTAAGCTGTTGGTCTAAATTTATGTCTTACAAGTATAGTTGGTAACATTTACTAGATTTTTTTTTTAATTTTTTTTTTAAACATGTTCAGAACAGGCAACATAATTTCCATAAAATATAAACTGCAGTTTAAATAAAATTGTGCAAATTAAGAGACCCCTATTATTTAATTTGAGCTCATTTTATCCTCATACTGAAAAAGCAAGTTTCCTTCTAAAGACAAATGCAATTTTCAGCAATAGTGCTTTATGAATGTTAATTTTTCCCCACCATACCTTAATATGAAATAATTCAAACTACTCTTCTAATCTTTCTATGAGTGATATCCATCACTTTGATTAACAATTTGTCATGAATCCATCTGTGTCCTTTGTTTAAAATTCACATAGACCAAGGTGAGCGACACAGGCTCTTTTAATACTAGCCTCTAGTTATGGTATCAAAAGTACCTAATTACACCTCCAACCTTTGTCCAGTATTCACATGTATAGAATATGGCTGAAAATACTTTATTTTCAAACCTGAGCTTTCTTCAAACTGTCATGCATTTGCAGGTACTAGTAATTGTAATGACTTTATTTTACAGATCGCTTACAAGTTCAGTTATACAAAGACATAAAAGATGCAACAAAAGGGAACCCTCCTAAGCAGGAATTTTACGTGGAAGGATTTTATGGTTTGGAAACAGTTAAGTTTGACAAGGAACCAAACGTCCTTTGTGTGGTGTGCCAGAAACAAGTGACACTATTTGCATTTGAAAACAGAGAACAGGTCATACAGTTTGAAATCAAAATCAGAAAAGCTTTAGGAGAAGGTAATTATGACTTCAAAATGGGGGTACTATACTGGTATTTATTTCAAGTCTAATTAGTCATCCTTATATTCAGAACCCATGTTGCATGTTGTAGCAAACATACTCAAATAAATTTGACTAGCTTTACTTCATTTTTGAATGAGATAAACATGGAGATCCTTAATATTTTGGATTTATAAAGAGGCTGCATCAGCTTTCAATGTGGATGCTTTCTGGGTCACTTTCTTAAAAGATCAAGTGTTTGTTATGATATTTATATTTTGAGAAGAAAATTTGTTTAAACTGATTTATCTTCTTGAAATTTAATTGACAGTAGCTGTCAAGATTGAAAAACACATGCAAAAACTGTTGATAGAGAGCTGGTGATCATTATTTTGTCAGTTCTACGAAGAACCTTGTGCTTGTTACTGGCATGATTTATTATTAAGATACATTTTTATTGACAATTTTCTCCCTTAAACGAAGTCCACCTTTCCTGAGTTTGCTGTTTTCTTTAGGTATTTTAGTTATTATTGTTCTTTAGTCTTATCTTTTTATTTTCCTCTTGAAAATTTTTGTCACAACTTTAAGCCATTGTACATTGATGACCTTCATCTTGCTGCTGAAGGTCAAACATGTACTTTCAAGTTGTATGTCAGAATTGATAAAAAATAAAAAACTGTACAAGGTATTTTGTTCTGATTGAAGTTTCCTACATGGTTGTTACTTAAATTATTAAACATATATCTGTTGATAGCGATTCAAATAAGAAATACCCATTAAATTTTTATAACAATTTTAGAGGAAAGAACACCCTTCCTCTGCCATGTTTTTGTACTTTTACAAAGTTATAGTGGTTATTTAAATACCCCCAGGCTTGTTGAGCAGGATATCATGAAGATAAAGATGGCCTTTCCTGTTTCCTCAAGTGGTCTGTTTATTTTACATTAAAGAATAAACAAAATATTGTGAAATCATGTATATATCCCACATCAAAAGAAAACTGTGACAGTGTTACACATATATATATTTTTGGGAAATATATCTTTCTATGACAGTTTGAATGTGTAAGTTATTATTTATTTATTTTATTTTAAAAATGAGGAAACAAATGTTTTCTTAACCTGACTGGTTGTTGAGTATACAGTTTTCATAGAACAGTGCACATGGTGCTGAAAAAGAAAGATTCTGAGTGTGTGGTCATCTGTGGCAAATCTATCTAGAGAATTGCTTCTTTTTCTTTTTCAGTAAGAGAAATTCTTTTTATGCCCAATTCAATGCATTCCTTATTTTTAAGTCAGAGAAATTCTTTTTTTGTATCTGAATAGTGTCACAATGTTAGGACTTTTATTCCTAAAATTTATAAAGGGGCGTTTAAAGTAAGACTGTAGTTAAGGAATGCAAGACTATGTACAGAAGTGCAAAAAGGATGAAATATAATATCATTAATCTTTCCCATCAAATGGAAACATTATCTTGTTATAGCAGGAGTCTATTTTGTTGATAATGAATTCAATAAAGTATGCATTAAACCCATGTTAAAAATCTATCAAAAGTAAATAAGCTTGCCTTTCTCATTAATCTTGCTTAAAGTACAGTATATCTTGCAAAATCTGGGTAAAAATGCTGGCTCTATAAATCTTATTAACATTTCTTCATGTTTATTAATCTTCCATGGATTCTTCAGGTAGAAAGGTGAAATAAAATAAAGAATCTCTCAATTCATTTTAATATTTATGAATGAAAGGAATTTGGCTTCCTGCACTTGCAAGCAATTAATTTTGCATTTAACACTCCATGTTTTTGTTCTTCATCAAGGTAATATATTATGTCTTAGAGAAGTGTTAAAAGCATCTATATTGTGATTGAAATTTACTATGAAATGTATTTGTGCATCATTACTGTAATTTATTTCATCTCTAAGATGTGTGAAAATATTGCATAGTTTGATGCTTTTTGCATCGGATTTACAGCCCGTTCACATTAAGTGTTAAATTTTCATCCAAAAATTGGTCAATTGAATTTATGGAAATCATAGAGAGACATTGAAATTTACTAACATTGGTTACAGTGCAATGCATTATGAAGGATGAGTTGGTTACAGTGCAATGCATTATGAAGAACCCTTGTGAAAATTCAGTATTTCTAATGCTAAACAAATTCAATCGAAAAGTTCAACTGAACGGACTGTAAGTTCTCTAGATGAATCTGGGTGAACCAGATGTTAAACTTGTCAATAATTATCATCAAACTATTGAGAATATGATGATACCCAGCTGAGGCTGAGTCTAATTGGCGATGATTATATTCATTTCTAATTATCTCATAAATGTTATCTGCATATCTCACTGATAGCTGTTAAAATTTTATTCGTTTGTGCATATGGAATTCATAATTCACAAAGATTTATTATATTTTGTTTGTTTGATGTAATTAAAATGATGGCACTTATTTTATAGTAAATTTTGTTATAATCATTAATAACTTACTTCATTGATTATTAAAGGAAAATTATTTTGTAATTTATTGTATTTTTTTGTATGTAGGAATAAAAATAAGTTTTCACATATTTCCGTGTAAAAAACTAACTGACCATATATTTGAAAGTGGTTGTAAATTTAGAATTAATGAGTACTAAATTTTTATGCCCCACCTACGATAGTAGAGGGGCATTATGTTTTATGGTCTGTGCCTCTGTTCGTCCGTCTGCGCGTCTGTTTGCTTCAGGTTAAAGTTTTTGGTCAAGGTAGTTTTTAAAGAAGTTGAAGTCCAATCAACTTGAAACTTAGTACACATGTTCCCCATGATATGATCTTTCTAATTTTTATGCCAAATTATAGTTTTGACCCCAATTTTATGGTCCACTGAACATAGAAAATTATAGTGTGAAGTTCAGGTTAAAGTTTTTAGTCAAGGTAGTTTTTGATGAAGTTAAAGTCCAATCAACTTGAAACTTAGTCCACATGTTTCCTATGATATGATCTCTCTAATTTTAATTCAAAATTAAAGTTTTGACCCCAATTTCACGGTCTACTGAACATAGAAAATGATAGTGCGAGTGGGGCATCCGTGTACTATGGACACATTCTTGTTTCTATCAGTTATGCAGTTATGATTTTAATATCACAAGGGTATGTACATGTGTATTTATGATTCACTGAACAAAAGGAATGGCAATATTTCTCTACATATGTGACAGTAATAGGAGTTAACAATTAAGAATTTATTTAGGGGGTCTCATCCTGAGTTCCTGAGAAAATAAAGTTATTTGTCCGTTCCAACATGTTTCATGATATGATTAAATTTCATGATATGATTAAATTCTAAAATCCCCAAATTTCCCTATGATTTAATCTGCTTTGTCACAATCTCAATTCTCAAAATTCAGCACTTCTTGACTTTATGGAATCCAAAATAAGATTGCAATCAACTACACTGCAAAACATTAACATATACTGAAAAAATATATTAAAAGAGATCATGGAAGTGAATGTTTTACAATCACAATGAGTTTAAAGACAGGTTATCATTGTTCCCAATCTCATCATTCATATGTGATAAATTATTCACCAGATCTGGTATCCAGCATACTATTATCTGTCCTAAGCTCTTACTAGGGGTTATATGAAAGATTGATTTAATTAAGGAAACTGAAAATTAGATTCTGAGGGTACACATGTACATGTGCTGCTGTTTATGAAGTCATTTCATTTGATAAGCAGTCCTGTCATAGAGTTCTTGATGATCATTGCTGATAAATATTGATGTCAGACTCTAATTTGATGTTTTGATGTATGTTAAAGTGTTCATGTTATGTCTTGTCAGACCATCATGGCTGTCAGCTGTCTCTGCTGTTTAAACAGGAAATGTACATCTTTAAAATGATTAATGGCCTAAATATAATCATATTCTGTTGTTTTTTAATCAATTTTGTGCTTTTTACACTTTAAGTTTTTAAACATACAAGCTAAAAAATCCCCCCAAATTTTTGAAGATTTAAATGAAAAAATATTTTATTTCCCACCCACACTCCAGATTTTTATGTAATTGTAAATTTAATGTTTTATTATAAAAAGTATTATACTATAAACTTTTCTAACTTTTGCAGAGGATCAATTTGTTGTTGACATAAAGAAAGTTCCAAATAACAGTAAACTCCAGCCAGATCGTGTTAGACTTTTGATACATGGACAAAAGTTTTGTTTTACTGCAAGTATTCCTCCTAAAGTTTTATGTTCTTGGCAAATAACTGATCTGAGGAGATTTGGAGGTGTTGATGGCAAGTTTGTATTTGAAGGTGGATCCAGGTGTACTAAAGGTAAATGAAAATCAATGATTGAATACACAAATTGTACTTTTGTATATATCATACAGGAAGTAAAATGTTTGTCATTTAAGTAAAATACAATTTATTTTGTATTCAATAAGGGATTTCACTTAACTACAAGAGAGGAGAAGGATACCAAAGGGACATTCAAAATCTAAATGAATTGACAACGCAATAGGTAAAAAAGAAAAAGACAAACAGATAAACTATATATAGCAGCAAAACACAACATTAAAGACTAAACACTGAGCAACAAAACCCCACCAAAAAGCTGGGGGTGATCTCAAGACATGCTTTGCTTTCATGAATATATTGATACAGCTTCATTCACTAAGATACTGATTTACATGTAGAAAAATGATTGTTTTATTAGTTTAAGTTTGTTTATTTTTAAAAGTTTATAAAATTTGTACTCAATTGAACGTTTAGTTTCGTGGGTCAACTGTAACCACAAAATCAACAAAAATAGGCATCCCAGGATATTATAATGAATCACAGTACATGTATCACCTTAGCTTTTGTATAAAACTAATTTCATTTGCAATACATATCTTTAATTTGAATATTTCATTTAACAGGTGCAGGATTACATTGTGTGTCCAGTAAGCAGGCAGAGGAAATAGCTGAGATAGTCACATTAGCTAGCCAGGGTAAAACTGCAAGCTGTAGAAAGGCAAACAAGAGGAGTAAGTAATCAGAATATTGGATTTATGTCAGTATTTTGCTGTGCACAATGAAATACACAGATTTTCCAGTAAAATAGTACATGTATCTGATAATTCCACTCTTTTGATGTTACCTGAATCTATTGAAATTGACACCATTAGGGAATAAAAGTATGTTTGAGTAATGTAATGATAATTTAGATTAATATGAGGTCATGAAAATATGAAGATGTGGCATGATTGACATAGAGACAACCCTCCACAAGAGACCAAATGACACAGAAATTAACAATAGCTCACTGTACAGCCTTCAACAAAGAGTAAACTATATTTTGATAATGAAGACAATAGATGTGTATGCCAAAGTTTCAAACTCCAAGTTTGATGGAAAACTACCTAGTATTTATGTTGTAAAAAATGAAGAATTGCAATGTATTCCAGATTCCAGAAATGCATGTTCGGTAAAATTATAACTTTCAAGTGTTTTCAAAGAATACAGGGTTGTTGTATTTATCAATTGTAATAATTTTCTGAATTTTTATCCACAGGATCTCAGTGTTGTGATTCTTTTGATTCTGGAAGCCGAGCGTTTTCTGATTCGTTTCACAAGGATTTTCACAGTTCTTTCAATGATTCACAACATAGATTTATGCATGATAACAGATGGCCTAAGCGAACTTCATTCTATTCAGATCATAGTTTGCACTTACGAAGTATTGAAAATTTGGAGCGTGAAAGATTAATGTCTTTATATGATGTCCCACCCAACAGAATTCGTAAAGTAGAGGGATTCAAATGTACAAAAAAGCATAGCTTTAGCAGCGTAGAAAACAAAAGCCTTGAAGAAGACAATTCACCAAGTTCATTCGGTTCTGGGAATACTGTTATATCTCGTAAAGAGGAACCAGTGCAAAGCAATTGCATGCCATTGGACAAAAATAGTGAACAAAATGTCTCAAGTCTTAGTATAATCAGCTGTAACTCAGCACTCAGTTTAGCGGAGAACTGTTTAGCAGAGAACTTTGATGAAAATCAAATGTATCTTGGATGTAATACCAAAGTTTCTGCTAGTGCACCTGCTCTATGTGGATATGGTGCTTACATTTCTGATCCAAGGAGTAATCTGACAGGGTCTGTGCCAAATAGAATTGATGAAGAAATTGACAAAATGGCTGATTATACCAGACGACAGGATGCATGGGATCGACTGCAGGGAGAAGAAGTTAACTTACAAAGGGAATTATCACTATTGGATGAAATATTGGAGGTTTAGTATTTTTTATTTGAATCATTGAAGGAAAAGAAAACTTTGATAAACCCCCACTTTTAAAAAAGAGGGGTATACTGTGTTACCTCTGTCTGTCCATCGGTTAGTTCGTCAGTCTGTCCATTCCATGAATATTTTAGTCATTTTTTTTTAGGAACTACTTGACAAGGATTTCTGAAATTTATTTTCAGGTTTTACATAAGACAGTTATACTGTGTGATGCATTTTCAGATTCATAACTCAACAACTTCCTGTTAACCGAACACTAGTATCATTTATGAGTTTGACTGTCCCTTTGGTATCTTTCGTCCCTCTTTTACACATTATAGTCAAATTGAAAATTTTTCTCAGGAACTACAATACAAGGATATCTGAAATTTGGTTTCAGGGTTTATATAAGTCAGCTGTACTCTGTGATGCCTTTCCAGATTCATCACTCATAGTGTTTTTTTAATGTATTATCTCACTTTTTGCATTTATCAAATCTAGAAGCACATACAATTTAATGAACCAACATACACAATTAATATCAATAATTATATATATAAGCAAGTTTAAGGAGGCAAAAGATAGTCAGTTACATGTCATTATTTTAAGAATGAAAGCAAATAACCTACACTCAGAACTTCAGTAGTTATATATAGCGTCATAATAAAACTTTTGTAATAAAACGAAATCTTCCTGTTTAATAATATATGTTATAAAACTTTTGTAATAAAACGAAATCTTCCTGTTAATAAATATATGTTGTCTTTATTTTTAGGGTTGTAAGGTTGAGAGCAGAAAGAAACAACAGGAAATCAAGAGAAGAGAAAGGAATAGACCTCCTCCATTACCTTGTCGTTCTACAAAACCAACAAAACGACCTACAAATATAAATCTCAATCCAAGAAATGTTTTAGAATACAATGATAGCTGTTTGAGTCCAAACCTAGCTAGTAAACTTAACAAAATACCTCCTTGTTCAAAACTGTCAGCACCGCTACCATATGTGAACTTAGAAAAATATGATATCGGAGATATCGACAAAAGTCATGTCTACGTTCCCGCTGGTATACCTCCTAAAGATATCGGTAACTGGAGTGCTCCATGTTTTAGATCTGGAAGTTTTGATAATATGAATAACAAGTTAGCGAACAAGGAGAATCGTAATAGTATTTCAAGGAGGAGTTCAAATAGTAGTGACTGTCTTCAAAATTTGCATAATACTGAAGATTTTAAAATGCCTTTGAGGGAAAATATTTATGCCAATGAAATTCCATTAGAAAATAAAGATAATGTGCCACCTAAATTACCACCAAAGGGACCAAAACTGAAAAGACAAAATCCAGAAGATATTCCGCCACCACTGCCAACTAGACGTCGTATAAGCGATGCACAATATCAAAATTCCTTAGATTTTCCGCCAAAACAAGAACCTACGGAATTAATACGAGAAGAAAATTACCTGATGATGGGTAACTTTGCAAAAGAACCAAATGCAGGAAAGTTACAGGAAGAATTGGATTGTGAACTTATGGTAAAATTACCAACAAGGAAATCAAAACCTAAGAGGGACCCACCTAAACCACCTCAGGATAATAACTCTGGGGATCCTTCCAGTTGTTACATTGACATGGCTGGACAATTTCTACCAGAACCAAAAAAGGAGCCTGCCTATCAAAACTTAGATACAAAACCCCCACTATATTTCAGATCAAATAGTACATCTGCCATTGCAGATCGTAAAGTCTTCCCACCAAATTTCAATAATTCATTCAGTGGAACAACTGAAGTGAGTACAAAAGGACTTGTAAGGGAAGAAAACTATTTACTGATGTCAGCTTTTAAAACACCTCCGAAATGTTCATCGGAAAGTTCAATTTCGAGTCAAAATACAGAAGACATGAGAAATGAGTTAATACTTGCAAAGGAATCATCAGATTCTTTAAGCAGTAGTGAAAGTTCAGAGGCCAAAGGTCAAAATACAGAACGAAAATCTTCAATTATACCTTTTCCAAATCTGATCAATTTTCAAAAGCATAATGTGATAAAATCAGCAAAAACACAAGAAAAACAAACTCCTCAAAGAACATCATCAGAAAAACTGCATAGTGAAGGTGGCAAAAGTCCAGGTTTTCTTTCACGTCTCATTAGAAGGAATTCCGGCAATAGGAAGAGCATGTCTCAAAGTCAGGAAAACTTACTAGCGTCAAGTTCAAGTGAAAGTTGTTTGGAACGTGTTCACAATACAAGATCTCAAAATAAAGATGCAATATCTATTTCAAGTGGTTCTTCTCCAAGCAATAGCCGTAGGGCCAGTCAACAGGATATTTCTATCATTGAAAGACGGAGATCGTCAAGTTTTCCAAATCGCTCAAGTTTTTTAGACATGTTACCTCAGGGTAGTAGTGAAGAGAAAAGGGCACATCACGAATCTCAGGAGTCGTTTGTATCTACTGTTTCTATGGACGACCAAATGCAGTTGATCGTTTCTGAAGAAATGCCTTGTTCTTTGGAAGTAGACGGTTGTAGCAATGGATCTGAAAAATCCAAGCAATATTACATGGGACCATGTCAAAATAACGAAGAAGAGAAGAAGCGTCCTGAAATCCGTAAAAAAGTTAGTGATTTTCCCTCACCGAAAACTTCTTTGAAATTTAATAAAAATAATGTGAATAATGTTTATACTGTTAGACACGTTAGAAGGACAACATATGAATATGAGAAACCCGAAAATACTAGTAAAACAGATGATGAAAAATTAATCGAGTTATTGACACGTGATAAAAACAAAATTGGCTCAGATGATTGCGATTCTCTAAAATTATCTGTTGACTGTAAACAGGAACAAGACGGTAGTCCTGTAAAACTACAAAAACAGTCTCCTGCAGAGGAGGCAGCAGCCATTGCTCGCTTAGTAACATCACTACCACCTTTCATACCTCCAAAAATGAAAACTAATCCATGCTCTCTTTCACCTGTGCTAGAAAGTGCTCCATATACCCCATCATCCAGAAGTACTCTACCGAGTAATCTTACAGATACATGGAGATCCAGTCAAAGTTTTAAATCCTTTCATTCAGAGAGTATGAGCAATAGGCGTTTGCCATCACATTCTGAAATTACTAGTGCAATGCTGAAAATTGTTGACAACAATCAAGGAAAAGATTTGTCTGTGTGGGTTAAAAAGTCCAGTGATTCAGGTTAGTTAGGATTCATTTTGTAAAGATTTGAAGGTAAATTTTTAAGGTGGTAATCAACACTTTAACTAAAATTAATTTGGCTCGTTTAATTTTCATGAAATTTTGACAAAGTATTTACTTTGACCCTTGACAAAAATATAAAATTTAAAAAAAATTTGAATCAACCGTTTAATCAGAAAAATTACACTGGTTTCATAGCAGTTTGACAAACACCAATTTTGATCACTGAGAAGCTTGATATTCCTTTTACAACACAACATAATTCAAATGTTTACCTGACTTTACAGAGTTATCTCCCTGTAGTGTTAGGTACCACCTTAAGTAGAGAAAAAAGATTTGCAGCAAATCAATTTACAAGAACAAGTAACCAAGCAACATATAAGGGAAATAAAAGATCAACATGGCACACTAAATATTTCTTTATATCTGTTGAGCATTCTTAAAATGTGAAATTTAACACTTGAGATAGTTGTGTAGAAAAGAAAAAACATAGCTACAGATAATGAACAAAGATTATGTACGTACAATTGTATAAAAAGAAGTTTTAAACAGCACAGTGTTTTTATCTTTTAGGAATAAAAGGTATATTCTCAATAGGTTAAACCTTTTTTATAGTGTTGTCAAATCGTACACTTTTGTCTAACCGGTTACTCAGATAATCGTTCGACCGATTAACCGGTTAACCGGTAATTTAAGTTGGTGTTTGAAAGCCTACTCAATAGAACCCTACACATAGATATAAGATGTGGTATGAGTGTCAATTTGACAACCTTTCATCCAAGTCATAAATACGCTTTTAGAATTGAAGTTTTTCCTTTAGCATTATAAGGCTTGTCTTTGAGGATTCCTGGCGAAGTTTGACTTTTAATAATCAAATACACCGTATCAACTATAGCGTTTGTACCAACTGCAGATTAAAAAATAAAAAAAAAATCTTAATCTCGTAGAATTGAATATGTCATATGTCTGAAACCGATTATTCTTTCCTTTTCTCTTGTTGTCTCCGAAAATCATGGGGTGTGTTTCAATTTGAAATGATTAATTATAAAAAAGATGATGTGGTATGATTGCCAATGAGACAATTCTTCACAAGAGACCAAAACGACGCAGAAATTAACAACTATAGGTGCATGCATATTGTACATGCTGTACGACCTGTTTCTTCACTGTGTTTGCTTTTTTCTTTAAGCATGTTACTCGTACTTTCACGTATACATTGAGTACATTCACATTGGTTTGCATTTCACATTTTTTTTAATTTAAAGTAAGACTAACCCTTGCACTACGGAGGTTGCACATTCAAATGTAGGTTTACACAATATTAGATCGAAAACGAAATAATGAAGTAATTAGTAAAATTAAATCTCATTACTGATTTAAAGTTACTGTTAAAAAAACATGTTTACTAATTATGTTTCTTACAGATCCTGCCCCGAACTCCAATTAATTTCATGTTTTCAGGATTAACAATAGCAATCAATCTACTGGACAATTGATCTGTCAAACTAATTACCACGACAACAATTTTTAAATAAACATAACTATTTAATGATTTGATTTTCAACACAAATTTTTATCAAATCTATGGAAATTGGAAAAAAGTCCGGTTAACCGGTTAGCGTTTTTGGTATTCGGTATTCGGTCGTTCGACCGATTAACCGGTTAACCGGTTAACCGTTGACAACACTACTTTTTTACTAGTTCCATTATTTTATTCAGATACTTGGTGAGACTTTAAAAGTACCAGAACATAATAAAGAAAACAGGAATCACCACCAAAAAAAATTTAACAGTGCAACACACTACACCATCTTTCAACAACAAATCTTCCATGATGAAAGACATACTAACAAAGACAAGCAATGAACCTGATTTTGAAATGAGATTAGGTTGAACCAATTCATTTGCTCTCACATCTGCATATATTTATATCTACCATATGTCATAAAGAGTAAGACTCACCATAAAAACTTTCATATATATAGGAAGATGTGGTGTGAGTGCCAATGAGACAACTCTCCATAGTCTAGCTTCTAACAAGATGACTGCTAGATAGAAGAAAAAATAATGTTTGCAAACTCATTTCAAGAAATTACAGATAAAAAAAAAAAAGACTACAAATTTTTATTACACAATGTGGACATGTTAGCCAGATATTACAGAAAATCTACAAATTTCAGTATACAGTGTAACCTGTGTTATCCGACACACTGGGGGACCAGAAACAAATGTCCCATTAAGCAGGGTGTCAGAAAACTCAGTTTTTTTTTTGCAAGGATATGCAAATTTAGGACCATGGAAATGTGTCCTTTAAAGCATGGTGTTGGAATACTCAGTATGGGATAATTATAATTTTTTGTCATCTGGCATACATATGCTTGATAAACATATTTGCATAAGGTATATAATAAACTTGAATTACATTTATTTTTGCAGGTAAAACTGAATCAGTAGAAGAACAAGAAGAGAAGTTTAAGGCAATTGTAATAGAAGTTGATGAAACACAACATGAGGACGATACAATGTCGCTGTCTTCGCAAGAGAGTAGTTTGGATGATGGAACCAGGAGCAGCCCTGCTTCAACCATTCTGAGGCCCAGATCAGGGAAGGAATACAAAATGATAGAAAGAATTTACACGGGTACAGATAGCTTTACAACTAGTCCAGTACCAACACCAACTTCCCCCTCTGGAACCTCGGTATTTACATTTGACAATTTTTCTGCCTCCCCTTCGACACAGAGCATTTATAGTCATGATAAGGAATCTCTTGCTACTTCAAAAGGATCTCGACATGATGATAATCCGCCAAAAGTGCCTGACCGAGTTAGTCCATACAGGGCATATGTAAATATAACCCCACCTGCTTCACCTTTGAAAAATAGCATCACCACATTGCAATCGGAAAGTGAAAGGCAATTGATCTATGCAGAAATTGACTTGACTCTACCAACAAAAACAAGTCGTAAAACCAGAAAGCCATCAATGAAATCTCAGAGATCTTTAGGAAACAATGTTGAATATGCTTTAAT
Organism: Mytilus trossulus; assembly: GCF_036588685.1. Lineage (NCBI taxonomy): Eukaryota > Metazoa > Mollusca > Bivalvia > Mytilida > Mytilidae > Mytilus > Mytilus trossulus. Next base: position 37,528,527 of record NC_086379.1, on the reverse strand, counting down.
TGATATGGAAGCAACACAAGCAATACAGAGTGCTGGACGTGAACATGCCCGAACACGAGAGGATAGTTCTAGTCTCAGGAGGGTTGATCGGAAGGCTTCATTGTCGAGCTTTAGAGATCGAAAGGCCTCTGCTAGTTCTCCATCTCCGACATTCAGAGAGAGAAAATACAGCTCATCATCGTCAGATTCAGGTCATGGGGAATAATACTGTTACAACAATAGTTGTTTTGTTTTGTGTGCTATTTAAAACCACTATGATCGATCTGCTGATATCCATATATATATAAATCAGTGCTTCCATTGTCTTGTCCAATGTTTTTGAAATCATCATTGTTCATATTGTTATTAAGTTTTTCTAGTCTTATATCCTATGAAATGTCTTTGGGACCAAATTGGACCAATTTGGAGTTTACTGTCATTAATTTATATTATGTTTTATATCTAGGCCAAGGTTGAATATACTTATGGTTCTTATTATATCTCCTTTAACATATCATTTTAAAAATGATAAAAAAGATAACTGTAGATGTTTTTTAAAGGGTCCAAGTATAGAAAAGTTTATTTTTTCCTCTTACAAATAAGAAGGTATTTAAAATTTCATTTACACCCACCTTATGCTTTTTCACAGAATGTTTAATATTTTACAACTTGGCCATATAAGAATGCAGGGAGAAATTTAAAGTTTCTGTTGAGTTATAATTTTTTTTAACTTATTTTTCATAGAGAGAGTGTTATGCTTCTTAAACAAAGTATCATTTTGAAAAAAACGATAATGATGTATTTGCATAGTTTGCTAATCAAAATTGTATGTTAAGGATTGAAATACCTTACACATAAGGGATACAATTAAAATACTGTTTGATCTCTGAAGTAAATCAATAGGACAGTTATGGAGCGGGGAGGGAAATGCATTAATCTGATTGAAATACATATCTGTGTCCTCACTTTGCTTACAAATATCAGACAAACATTTTAATCCTTGGATCCTCAGATTTTGTCATAATAATAATCAATAATCTATGCTCAAAATTTAGGAGACATAAATTTCATTGTTTGAAACATTTGAGAAAATAAGCTAAAAGGAGTTTTGTTAAACCCCTGTGAGCAAATCATGGCCATAATATCTATTTAAACAGGTTTTAAGATGTATGGTATAACGATAGATAGAAAATCCCATCTTGTCAAATCCCATTTAAACATGTTTTAAGATGTAAGGAATATAACGATAGATAGAAAATCCCATCTTGTCAAATCCCATAGGTTTACACCTCTTTGTTTATACATAATGTAAAACTGTTATATTAAATACGTTTCTGTACAACGAAATATGATTATGCATGGTGTGTAGTGATATATAAGCTACATAGCATTTAACTGGTGCTTAGGTCACTCAAAAATATTTCTAGTATGCACAAAAGAAAGGGCATTTGCCTATTTTTTTCAATTAATGTGTTTTGTATGGACAAATTTTTTATCCAGAAATTTACATGATATTTGCATATTACTTTAAATCTTGTTCAGCTACATGTACTAGATTGTAATATTTTCAATTTTTTTTTGAAATTTTTTACCTTAGCTTAATGAAAACAATTATGGAAAAAGAACTAGGAATCATATTTGTGTGGCCTAAAAATATAGTATAGGTTGTTTTATGTTATCAAATATCTGAATATTTTGAAATTTTATATATATATATTTTAATGGTTTTTATATTCATACTACAAATGTTTTTCAGTAGGAAAAAATAGTACCAGGGAACAATAAATTTAAACCAGTGTTATATTAGAAACCTGTGGTTGTGTTTTATATTTTCAAATACATGCTCATTAATTTATTTTTGTAATCAGAAAACCGCATTTCAAATTGTGCTTTAAAAACTTGTTTATGATGTAGAATTTCTTGCAGGAAGAATTGATATTTGGATTATTTATAAGCAGAGACTTTAGACTTAAGTTTGATTATATATTTTTACATATAAAATCAGATTTTTATAATTTTTATTTGATTTTGGTCTCTTCCATTTCTTTCGTCTGCTTTATGTGTTGATAAAATTTTGATTCGATAGACATTTGTTTTTAAATTTGTTTTTCTATCAGTAATACTAGTTGCTATAAAGAATCATGGGGAAGTTTTTTTAGCTATCGTCAAATGGTTGCCATTGACAAACTTTTTGTTCTATTAAAAGCAGCTTTAACACTGTTTATTTACTAATATAGCATGCTATATTTTGTAATTTATTTAATCAAGAACCAAAGCAGTCATTAGACTGGAAAACTTTCTTTGAATATCTCATGTTTTATTTAATTCTTAATCTTTTATTTTACCATACAATTTTCTCCAATTTTACAGTTCTCAAAATTGCAAATGAGAGATATAATAAGTAAACATTATTTTGGGGACCATCATCCTTCAAACATGTTTTATGTTTTATTTGCCTCTAGTAAATATGTAAGTGTCAAAAATTGAGTCAAGATTTTATGAAACATTAAATAAGCAGTTTGCATTTTTTCGCTCAAATGGAAGAGACAAGGTTACCACAAACCTAACAAAAAGCTTTCTCTTTCTTTTAGTACAGTTCTCATAACTATCCAAAAAGTTTTTAGTAATTTTATTTAAAGATTGATATATATTCATGCCTTTACTTCAATAGTAGGAGGTATTTTTGTCTGTAAGTTCGTTCATCTCAGGTTAAAAAATGTATTTTTTTATATGACCTTAAAAATTGCCCCAACTGTTTGACCTCTCGGGTTGTATCAGGCTGCTCTCAGCGAAGCATTTTAATAATAGTTTACCGTGGCCATGAAGTTGTGGTCACATCAACTTCAACCATTGTGCACATAGTCTATGCTGTGAACTTTTTACAAAATAAATGCCAAAATAGAATTTGACCTTAATTTTGTGGTTCATTAAACATGCAAATGTGATTGTGTGAATGAAGCATGGTGTCCCAAAAGACACATATTAGTTTTTATCAAATCTTCTGTATTTAGTTATAAGCAATGCAATCTTGGAGCAGACAATTTTTCAAGATGTCTTTAACTAAACTATGAATCAAACTTGTTGTTCATACATTTGTTTTTCTATTACAAAAGAGCAAAAGTTTATAATTTTGTAATGTTTTTCAATATTACTTAAGGATATTTTGCACTGTTACTTGACCAAACTATATATAATCCTATACATTTATGCTTTTGCACTTAGTGATTTAAAAAAACAAGAAGGTCAACATGGTCAAAATATCCTAATTTTAATTTTAAACGTAGGTTTGTCATAATATTCTCACTCTTTTATGTTTTATAAGTTTTTATGGAGCCCTTAGTAGCCTTTTTGGGTATTTCAAAAAATGGACATAACACCATGGGCTTAGTAATTATATCTTTCAGAAATATGAAAAAGTGAAATTTGAATTGTCAATGATGAAAAGGCTTAAAAAATGATATAATGTAAAATGATAAATTTATTATGAGGTACATGCAAACACCTATCAAAAAGGGAGACAATAATGTAAACACCTATCAAAAAGGGAGACAATAATGTAAACACCTATCAAAAAGGGAGACAATAATGTAAACACCTATCAAAAAGGGAGACAATTATGTAAACACCCATCAAAAAGGAAGACCATAATGTAAACACCTTTCAAAAAGGGAGACAATTATGTAAACACCTATCAAAAAGGGAGACAATAATGTAAACACCTATCAAAAAGGGAGACCTATCAAAAAGGGAGACAATAATGTAAACACCTATCAAAAAGGGAGACAATAATGCATTTTGAATCAAGAAAAGAGTGAATACTTTGACTTTCACATTTAATTGCTTATAGAAGTAAAAAGAAATTTATATATATTTATAGAATAATTCAAGTTTCAATAGAATGAGTTATTTTTGTGATATTTTTTTAAATCACTTATAATTAACTAGAGCTTTATAATCAAATTTTATATAATTACTGTGCCAATAATTAAATAGATATATATATTTGAATGAATAATTTACTGTGGATTTCATTCATTTCTTTTTGTGTGTATGTGCCAATTCTTTTATTGAAGAGGAAGAAATGTATTTTCATGAATGCTTGATTTCATAGTTTGAAAAATTCTCCAAACAAGTCTATATGATATTTGTATTTCATTGTAGGTTAAAATTTGTGGTTAAAAATATCTTGAGTTGGTGCTTAAAAGATTCAAGAAATTTTGTAATAACAAAACTTCACAGAAATAAGTATTTAATTAATGATAATGAATCCAAAGGGTGTGACTTTTAATAAAGGGAAGTATGAAATGATGCTTTACGTTTGAGAGCAAATTTAAATCCCATTTACCAAAGTGTAAAGTCTTATTCAGAATTATTATCCATATATGATACATGTACATGTTATTGTTCCCTAGAAATGAAAAGCTTAATAACAGTATCCATAACCATACAAGAGAAATTTAAAATGACTTTCACTTTTCTATAAGGATGGAGTCAGGTAAATTTAAAAAAATCTGGAATTTTAAATTGATACTTTGAAGTCAGAAGGTCATTTGTTTTATAACTGAAAATATTGATAGGACTACAGTCATAAAACTCCTTTTTGAGATATTTGATTTTTTAAAAAATGGTTGGAAAAGGCCAACTCATACTTGTATCTTATATTTAGCATTGGCATAATTTGGGTCTCAAATTGTAAAAAGGAAGATCTCACATCTACCTAAATTTTGGTAATGACCTTTTATAATTATTTTCTATGAAAAGAAAAGTGGGTGATGGGGCAAACCCTGTTGGAAAAAACTAAAGGAGTCTGGCCTCCAACGAAAATTCCTAAACCTGAAATCACTGTAACTTAAAATGTGAAAGGTAAAGTGTGAAAACAGTTCTGTATTTTTACCTAAAATTATCCACATAATTTAAAGAATTGAAACCCGACTTAAAATGACCTTATTATTCAAATATTTATTCTGTAAACTGAAATAAGTAGTGCTGAGTTGTTTATTAGATTCTGAAATTATTCTTAATGTTTTTGCTCTGGGCACTCAGGCTTCCTGGCCTTAACAAAAAGACCCAAAATTGGTGCTTTAAAGTGGCGTTAAAAACACAGAAATCAAATTAAATCTTAATGTTGATTTACCAATAATGCAGTTGTTATTATGCAATTTTGTGTTTTTTAAAGGCAAAAAACTAAAGAAAACATTGCTATTCACTGCACTGCCCACCATGTCCTAAATTGTATTGTTTAACATTGGAATTATTATCCATAGTGAAAGGGCTGTTCCACAATTTTTAAGGGCACTTAATTATAATAGACCCCACCAATGAATTTTATTTATACATTTCAGATTTACTATTTTCTGATCAAAAACAGAAATTTATATAAAAGTGCCTTAAAAAATCCATCAATAAAAGTTTTTGGAATAGCCCTTACTTAATTGCTAGATGTTGTGAAAATCTTAATTTATATGTTTTTGTTTATGCACATTTATTTTATATAAGCATTTATTATCCAAAATGATTTACTAAATGTGACCATTGTTGTCATATTTTTGTTTGTTTGTGCCCACCAGTCAATGTGTTGTAATGTATTTAGTGCTTTATATGTTGAACATTTTATATCTGTATTTTGTATGTTAGTTCTTTCTAGAACACATTGTTTTAGAATAAATTTATTCTCAGCTAGTTATATTTCTTTTACTTTGCCTTTTTTTATGCCCCACCTACGATAGTAGAGGGGCATTATGTTTTCTGGTCTGTGGCTCCGTTCGTTCGTCTGCAGGTTAAAGTTTTTGGTCAAGGTAGTTTGACTTTTGACCCAAATTTCACGGTCAACTGAACATACAAAATGAAAGTGGGAGTTTCAAGTTTTTGGTCAAGGTAGTTTTTGATGAAGCTGAAGTCCATTCAACTTGAAACTTAGTACACTTGATGCTTATGATATGATATTTCAAATTTGACTTTTGACCCCAATTGCACAGTCCATGGAACATGGAAAATGATAGTGCCAGTGGGGCATCCATGTACTTTGGACACATTCTTGTTTTAACAGACATCTGTTCATGACTGAATCATACATTAATTTGTCCAGTTTCAATGTGGTGTTTAGGCTTTTTTTATGCCTCATTTAATTGGGCATTATGTTTTCTGGTCTGTGCCGCTTCAGATTAAAGTTTTTGATCGAGGTAGTTTTTGGTCCAATCAACTTGAAACTTAGTACACATGTTCCCTGTGATTTGATCTTCCTAATTCTAATGCCAAATTACCAGAAAATGATAGTGCGAATGAGGCATCCGTGTACTGGGAACACATTTTTGTATCTCTAAAAAAAATCTCTGATGATTTGTTCAAGAGGTATCAATCTACACTTCCAACAAATTTAGAGTGATGACAATGTATGTAGTTATAAGGCAAGCATAACCTTCTGTGTTACCAAATATCTTTTACATAACATTAGTGGTTCATCTTAAACTGATCTAACCACAGACTAAAACATGTTAACTATGACATTGAAAGTCAATGAACTATGACTGAGAAAATCTCTATGGAAATGAGACTGCCAATACATCTACATACCAAATATCATTCACCTACCACAAGTGGTTTCATGTAAACTGACCTTTGGACAAACTATTTTTTTATGCTATTACAATAGTGCTGAAAGTGTTGTTAAACAAGAATCAATCAATCAAGCTTTTTCAAAGCTAGACAAAAACAAAATGATCTCTTCAATAAAATAATAAGTGAAACAGTACCACATTTAAGATTAGGCTAGATAAATACTGGAAGAACCAAACAATGATGTACAAAGACTATAACCCAACAATCACCGGAAGTGGAGAAGATTTAGATATAAAGACCAATGAAGAGGAACTTTAGTTCCTGTATCAGAAAAAGAATCTAAGTAAACCCAAGTAAGTACTTCTCTTACTAAGACCAATATGCACCCATCTTAAAGTCTTTAGTATTATCCATCACGTTGAACTTATGACCTTCTACACATGCCATGAGCATACTACCTTGATACCATTAACAAAAGTTAGATACAAAACAGACTACATAAGCATTCCTGTACAAATACACAAGTTCAGGCTGTTAAACAAATTCAAGACAAAAAACATATGAAAATTCAAATATTTATTTTCTGTAAAAATTCAAAACAATATAAATATCACAGTCTTTAAATGAACACATCTGGTGGAGATCACTGCTGTTAAAAAGATAATCCTTTAAGCTGCCACTATAGGATGTAAAATCAACCATCCCATCCATCTACTCTTTATAATTCTGTGGACTCCGTCAATGTAGTCATCATATCTAGTTCACTCAAATACAAACATATCAATGTGATATACATTTTGCTTACAGAATACTATCCAAAGGTTAATGAATGATATTATGATTTTATAGATATTTTCCCTGAGTTGGCTAATCAATTCAATAAATATATTGAACAATTAGATAATAGAATTTAACATGTTTGGGTCTCTGAATCCTTAATAATTTTTCTACGACATATGATACATCATTTTGTGACTAGGTCTAGCTTTTATCCATTTTAGTGCATGTAATGGTGAAGAGTAAGGCCTGCTTTTAAACATTTTTAATTGCTGATGTGAAACAGTCACACTGGTGGCAGTATCATCTTTCAAAGTATCAATTTTTAAAGTTTTTTTTGTAGAAAATCCATTGTTGTTTGAGGTATGCTCTGCCAATAGTACAGGCATATCTATGTTTGATTAACTCACACTGTTGGTTTGCTGTCCCATTGATATTTACCAAACATCTGAATTCATTTATATCCTACATTTAATCTTGAAGAAATTATACCCCAAATTCATCACAAAAATTATCATTCATGTTGATGGATTGAAGTTGTTGTCAATAAATATAGTTTGGTAAAGTGGGAGACATTCATATAAAACATAAATTGTATATCACTACCCTTTGATTTTTTTTTGCTGGTACAGGCTTGATATGATATGATTTGTAATCATGATATTCTATATCCCCCATAGGTTAAATACAGAATCAACTAATAATAAAAGTTTCTAAACAATAAGTAATCATTTTTTCGTTTTTTTAAAACAAAACTGAACATTTTCTTTCACATTTTGGCTCTGGCATTTTTAAACCTCTGATTCTTTATTTCAGCGTCTGCATGGACACCTAAATGGGAATTTAAATATAAGCATAAACACAATTCTACAAAGATCTGGCAATAGTTTAACAAAGATGCAAATATTTGATAAATGATGATGTTAACATACTACACTACACATACAAATGTAATAAATCATAAACAGTACAAGTGGTGTTTTCATAACTCGTATCAGTAATTCAATTCTTACAAGTAATGTTTCTTAACCATAACAGTAATTCGATTCTTCCATGTGATGTTTCATTAAACAGTCATAGAATTATTACAAGTGGTGTTTCATAACCTTTACAGTAATAGAACTATTACAAATGATGTTTCATTAAACAGTCATAGAATTATTACAAGTGATGTTTCATAACCTTAACAGTAATAGAACTATTACAAATGATGTTTCATTAAACAGTCACAGAATTATTACAAGTGGTGTTTCATAACCTTAACAGTAATAGAACTATTACAAATGATGTTTCATTAAACAGTCATATAATTATTACAAGTGATGTTTCATAACCTTAACAGTAATAGAACTTTTACAAATGATGTTTCATTAAACAGTCATAGAATTATTACAAGTGATGTTTCATGACCTTAACAGTAATAGAACTATTACAAATGATGTTTCATTAAACAGTCATAGAACTACTACAAGAGATGTTTCATAACCTTAAGAGTAGTAACAGTAATAGACCTATTACAAGAGATGTTTCATAACCTTAAGAGTCGTAACAGTAATAGACCTATTACAAGTGATGTTTCATTCATATAAAACAACAAAACATATATAAAACAATGTGTGATGAAACCCTTCTCCATTTTGATAAAACAAATATCAACTTTACCATGTTATAAACAAGTTACTACAGTCTTGAGTTTATTCAGTGTGTTATATAAGATAGAGGCAAAAACAATTATGTTACCTGGCAAGTCATGTAATAAGTTACAATAAATGATATTAATCACATGACTTGAACAACAATCTCAATATTATCACTAGCATTTCAGAAAACTTTTTTGCAAAAAGACACAAAGAACTTTCAACATTTGTTAAGCATGCATCAAACATTTGGGATAACAATTTTTCTAGGTGTACTATGTTCCTGTTTTTGCAGCCCATTTTATATCTCTTAGAGCATACATACAGAATATCAGTTAAATATATGGGAGACCAGTGTGTCAAATTGTTTTGTTTTAAAAAAAACTTTTGCTCAATGGTTTTAAATAACTTTTTTTCAGAATACTCTTTCTTCATTTCCAACATAAAAAAACATGAAAATCTCTTAATTATGGCAGAATATTCTGGCATACAAACAAAAAACACTTTTACATTTAGATGTAACAGGTTGTTGCTGAGATATATGTATACAGAAGGCACATTTTCTCTTACACAACTTACATACAACTTTATCAACTTGTACATTTTGACAACTTTGTTTTTTGGATATGATATGAATATCAAATTTTATTTTAACAATGTTTAAGTCTTTTCTTATCCAGATTCAATCATATATGAAAAACACAAAAACAATATACTTTATAATAATACAAAAAACACAACTTTGAACACACGTAACAGATTTTGCAAATTTAATAAAAGCACTTGTTAAACAATTTCTTTTGAGTTCTTTTTATACATGATCACTTTTGAAAATGTTTTGGTAAAATATTAAACCTTCACTTTCACTCTTATACAAAACACCCAATATTAATGTAATCATTGTCATCTTTTAATGAAATTTGTTAACTAATCTTTTAAATACTGGTCAATTCAATTGCATCATGAGCTATTAAGAATTCAATTGACTAACCATACAAATACTCTACTTAAATCCATACCTATCATCTTCCCTAGTGGTATGATTATGATAATGCAAATGGAACTTCAACAATACTTTAATTGATACTAGAGATAATGTTATGTGAAAGATCCACTGAAATTCAGTTAAGAGTTTTTGAAGGAGTCATTGGCGGATCAAGGGGGGGGGGGGGGGAATAAAATTGGGTGATGTGGTGCACAATGCCATTATGAGTAGAGATTCTCTATTTAAATTTATTAACACTCAGTCAGTGATAAATGTTCAATTGAAGAATTTAAGCACTAACTAATGGAAGGCATACATCAAGAATTGTGCTCATATCACTTCAGTAGGTAGTAATGGAGAGAATTTAAAGAAAAATGTTAGGAAATTCTCAGTTTACAAATAGTACATTGACTATCAAAAGCCAGATTCTTTTGATCAAACCAAAAGTAACAAAAACCAGATGCTTCGCAGGGCGTAGCTTTATACGACCGCAGAGGTTGAACCCTGAACGGTTGGGGCAAGTATGGACACAACATTCAAGCTGGATTCAGCTCTAAATTTGGATTGTGATTAAATAGTTGACACAGCATAGGTTTCTGACACAGAATGAATGTGTTCTAATGAACTTAAAATTTTTGTTTTCTCTTAGAGCAATTCACTATGCTGTTCAATATAAATCCTCTCAAAATAATGTTTGAAGAAATTTTCTATTTATTTATGAAATTTCAAATGAGAAAAATTGAACCCAATTTTTTAATCACATCCCCCTTTCCCTTATTCCAAAACTAATCTCAATTAAAGTATTCTAATGGAGTTTGCAACAATAACTACTCATTTAAATACATCATAAAATAAACTGTAAATAAAATGTAAAAAAACTGCTTGTTATCACTGAATGGTAAAGATTATTTAAATTTATCAGTTGGTAGTAAAAAGTGAATATACATTGTATATTGTATATAACAAAGATTTAAGTTGATTCTGGACAAAGAAAGATAACTCCAATTAAAAAAAATTCTTGCAATAAGATATTTCTTGCTTACTATTTTGGACAAAGAAAGATAACTCTAATAAAAAAAAAATTTGCTATTTCACAATATTGTGAAATTAGATATTTCTTGCCATTGCACAATACTGTGCAATTGAAAAGACTTGCTATTCCACAATACTTAATATAATAATTTTAGATCCTGATTTGGACCAACTTGAAAACTGGGCCCATAATCAAAAATCTAAGTACATGTTTAGATTCAGCATATCAAAGAGGCCCAAGAATTTAATTTTTGTTAAAATCAAACTTAGTTTAATTTTGGACTCTTTGGACCTTAATGTAGGCCAATTTGAAAACGGGACCAAAAATGAAGAATCTACATACACAGTTAGATTTGGCATATCAAAGAACCCCATTTATTCAATTTTTGATGAAATCAAAAAAGTTTAATTTTGGACCCCGATTTGGACCAACTTGAAAACTGGGCCAATAATAAAAAATCTAAGTTCATTTTTAGATTCAGCATATCAAAGAACCCCAAGGATTCAATTTTTGTTAAAATCAAACTAAGTTTAATTTTGGACCCTTTGGACCTTAATGTAGACCAATTTGAAAACGGGACCAAAAGTTAAGAATCTACATACACAGTTAGATTAGGCATATCAAAGAACCCCAATTATTCAATTTTGATGAAATCAAACAAAGTTTAATTTTGGACCCTTTGGGCCCCTTTTTCCTAAACTGTTGGGACCAAAACTCCCAAAATCAATACCAACTTTCCTTTTATGGTCATTAACCTTGTGTTTAAATTTCATACATTTCTATTTACTTATACTAACGTTATGGTGCGAAAACCAAGAAAAATGCTTATTTGGGTCCCTTTTTGGCCCCTAATTCCTAAACTGTTGGGACCTAAACTCCCAAAATCAATACCAATCTTCCTTTTGTGGTCATAAACATTATGTTTAAATTTCATTGATTTCTTTTTACTTAAACTAAAGTTATTGTGCGAAAACCCAGAATAATGCTTATTTGGGCCCTTTTTTGGCCCCTAATTCCTAAACTGCTAAAACCAAAACTCCCAAAATCAATCCCAACCTTTCTTTTGTGGTCATCAACCTTGTGTCAAAATTTCATAGATTTCTATTAACTTAAACTAAATTTATAGTGCGAAAACCAAGAAAATGCTTATTTGGCCCTTTTTGGCCCCTAATTCCTAAAATGTTGGGACCAAAACTCCCAAAATCAATACCAACCTTCTTTTTATGGTCATAAACCTTGTGTTAAAATTTCATAGATTTCTATTCACTTTTACTAAAGTTAGAGTGCGAAAACTAAAAGTATTCGGACGACGACGACGACGACGACGACGACGACGACGCCAACGTGATAGCAATATACGACGAAATTTTTTTCAAAATTTGCGGTCGTATAAAAATTACATTTCAAATATACTGTGTAATTCAAATACTTTTAATGAAAAATCTTCAAATACTTATCATTGACATTTATACATGTAATGATGATTAAGGATCCATATCAGTCATGCCTTAAAAACAATACAATAATGTGATAATGATTTCAGAACATAATCAGACATGCATTTTAGATTTAACAATGTTGTGTTCATAATTGCAAACATAATCAATTATGCTTTTCAGATATTATTGTAATAATTAAATAACATAGTCATTTATGCCATTTAGATATCATACAATACTTTCGAAACAGTTTAGTAACATGTCAGTCATGCCTTACAAACATTATGATAATGTGGTAATGATTTTAGAACATAATCAGACATGCATTTTAGATTTAACAGTGTTGCATTCATGATTGCAAACATAATCAATTATGCTTTTCAGATATAACAATGTTAAATATTGTAATAATTAAATAACATAGTCAATTATGCCATCTAGATATTATACAATATTTTGGAAACAGTTTAGTAACATAATTAGTCATATTTACAGTTCTCTAGGTAAAACTAGAGGCTCCAAAGAGCCTGTGTCGCTCACCTTGGTCTATGTGAATATTTAACAATGGAGACTGATGGATTTATGACAAAATTGTGTTTTGGTGATCGGGATGTGTTTGCAGATCTTTCTTTTCTAAACATTCTTGCTGCTTACAATTATCTCTATCTATAATGAACTTGGTCCAATAGCTTCAGAGGAAATGTAAGTGAAAATTTACAAATTTTAGGAATTTTTTTTAAAAATTGACTGAAAAGGGCTATAACTCCTTGGAGGGTCAATTGACCATTTTGGTCAAGTTGACTTGTTTGTAGATCTTACTTTGCTGAACCATTTTGCTGTTTACAGTTTATCTCTATCTATTATAGTATTCAAGATAATAACCAAAAACAGCAAAATTTCCTTAAAATTACCAATTCAGGGACAGCAACCCCACAACAGGTTCTCTGATTCCTCTGAAAATTTCAGGGCAGATAGATTTTGACCAGATAAACATTTTAACAACTGTCAAATTTGCTCTAAATGCTTTGGTTTTTGAGTTATAAGCCAAAAACTGTGTTTTACCCCATATGTTCTATTTTTAGCCATGGCGGCCTTCTTGGTTGGTTTGGCGGGTCACGCCACACATTTTTTAAACTACATACCTCAAAGATGATTGTGGCCAAGTTTGGATTAATTTGGCCCCGCAGTTTCAGAGGAGAAGATTTTTGTAAAAGATCACTAAAATTTACAACTTTAAAGGGCAATAACTCCTAAAGGGGTCAACTGACCATTTTGGTCATGTTGACCTATTTGTAAATCTTACTTTGCTGAACATTATTGCTGTTTACAGTTTATCTCTATCTATAATAATATTCAAGATAATAACCAAAAACAGCAAAATTTCCTTAAAATTACGAATTCAGGGGCAGCAACCCAACAACAGGTTGTCCGATTCATCTGAAAATTTTAGGGCAGATAGATCTTAACCTGATTAACAATTTTACCCCGTCAGATTTGCTCTAAATGCTTTGGTTTTTGAGTTATAAGTTTTTTAAACTAGATACCGCAATGATGATTATGGCCAAGTTTGATTTAATTTTGCCCAGTAGTTTCAGAGGAGAAGATTTTTGTAAAAGTTAACGACGACGGACGAAGACAGACGACAGACGCCAAGTGATGAGAAAAGCTCACTTGGCCCTTCGGGCTAGGTGAGCTAAAAATGATAAGAAATTGCATATAAAAATGCTTTAATTATAACATATGTAGTAAACTGAAACAAAATTTTACAAATCATTGTAACAAATTAAGCTGACCGTGAAATTGGGGTCAAAACTCTAATTTGGCATCTACATTAGAAAGATCATATCATAACAAACATGTGTCTTAAGTTTCAAGTTGATGGGACTTCAACTTCACCAAAAACTACCTTGATCAAAAACTTAAACCAAAGCAGGACAGACGGACAGATGATCGAACGAATGAACAGAGGAAAGGGATTCACAAACCAGAAAATATAAAGCCCCTCTTCTATTGTAGGTGGGGTATAAAAAATCATTTTATTCAAACCTTTATAACAATTTATCATTTAAAAAAATTATAATGTGACAATCTAAAGCATTGTTTGTTTATCTTCATTTATTATCAATTATTTATCAATTTCACCCAAATTTTCAAATATTCCTGTTGATATACCCACAGACCAACAAAATTTATCAAACCAAAATGAAAATAATACTGAAATAGATATAAATTGATAAAAATATAGAGTGTCTTAAATACTTTACATTGGCATCAGCTGTAAGAATACAAAATAAGTGTAAAATACAAACACAAAAAAAGAAAAGCAATTAGTGATTAGAAATACATAAACAGAGATGTACTACCACATGTGTTATAATGGAATACAAACTCTCATTAGAAGATAAAATATTAGATTCTGAATATCATGTGATATGCATCCACATACCTAGCTGTTCAGTGTAACAAGGGACACAATTCCACAAAAAAAATGAGTCAACTGAAATCAGAGACAAGGTAAAAAGTACTGTGTAAAAAGAAAAAAAACCCCAGTTATGATGTAAGCTTAATATTGGAAGCTATATAAAAAGTTCGATACTATGACAGTTTGTATGACAAGAAAACATGAAATCTATTTCATTTCAGAATGATGGAATAAGTAAAGAACAGATATGGGTTAAAACTAATTGTAAAATTGAATAAGGACATCAAGATAATGGATATGACATACATAGACCAATCCCTAGCTGAATAAATAGTATCCATGCAAACAGAATCCTAAAAACATGAGGAGCATTGCAGTCAATCATATTTACTCCATTTAACAAAGTAGTTTTTAATCAATTACTGCACATGATCCTTAACCAAAAGTTCAAATCATAACTGAGAGGATGAACTTTAAAAATATACATGTACGATTTTCTAACAAACAAAGTAAAACTGACCCTCCTATTTTATTCTAGCCTTTCCCTGTGATATGTTGCTTACAAAATCCCATCAAAATAGCACTATTTCTAGAAACGTAACAAAGGAGATGAAATATTCAGTAATAAATAGACAACAGTTTATTAAGGTCATCAGTTCTACTTTAAATCTCTTTATATTAATACCACCTACTGCCTAAGTATTTCAATTTTCCTTTGGAAGGGGGGGGGGGGGGGGGGGGGAGGGATTACATTCAACACATTTTGACCTGTTTCCCTTTCTATAACAAGTGGAGTTAACCTTTATTGTATATATGTACCGTCATTCTAATCAATATCACATTCTGTGAGATATATTTACATAACAAATCATTCACATACAGTAACAGAGGTTTATATTTGCACATGTCCAAGTTAATTTATTCACGTCAACTATATTTCTGTTGGTCCATCATCACTTCATGTCTTCGTTTATTTATTGCTTCATTATTCTTCTGGATCTTCTTTATTCTTTCTTCCAGCTCATTACACTTGTACCCTGTAATTAAATCCTCAATTTACAACATAAAACTTTATTAGTTATAGGTCTTCTAGGAACATTAACTATGGAGAACTTTATTAGTTATAGGTTTTCTAGGAATTTGAACATTAACTATGGAGAACTTTATTAGTTATAGTTCTTCTAGGAATTTGAACATTAACTACTTTATGCAGAAAATATTTGTTGCGCCGAGCTGATCATGATCAACCTTGAAATCTGAATGCCCCATTACCCGTATTATTCTTAATAAATAAAATACAATATTTTCATATTTCCATGTGTTTGTCAAGTCTTATTAAGACTGTTCAGAGGTTACAATTCTCTTTCATAATCAAATTGAATTCATGTTATAGCTCTGGACTTTTTTGTTTCAAATATTAAAGGTTTTTTTATTTTAAATAATTTCAAATATTCTGTCTGTCATGTTATCTTTCTTAGTAAGATGGCAACAATGATAGCCAACATGACATTGGGTTTTTTTTGCTGCTTTTTTAATGCAAACTTGGGTAAATAAAATATAATATTTTATGTGCCTGAACTCATGAAAACGCTTTTCTCAACATTTTCCTTCATCAGGAACACCAAGATGAACATTCAAAAGCCAAATGTGTATAAATAGGTAGAAACATTGGGAGTTGTTTGACCAAAATAAAAATAAATACAAAGTCAGTAAGGGTTGACTGTTATTAGATAATTTGAATACCTGATTTTGAATTCTTTTGGTCTAATTCATCTGAAGATCTTCTTTCCGGTCTAACTCTATCAGCAACAGATGACCGTACTTTTGGTCTGTCATCTATTCTTAGTTTCTTTGAAGGCCTATCATCCTCATCATCATCATCATCATCAATTTCTTCCACCCTCCTGGCCTTTGACTTTGTGACAACTTTTCTGTCATCTGACAATTGTTTACCAAGTCTGTCGTGGACGGACACCTTTGATTTTTTGACAGACAAGTTATTTTCATCATCTCCTATAGGTGAAAACAAATAAAATATTGAGTGCATTGTGTATTCTTTTATAAACATGAAATGTGTTATAATTTGTCTGATTCTCATCAAATGTTATATAGAAAATATTTATAAAAAACATAAAAAAATTAAATTGTAATTTATAATTATAAACTTATACTTAATATCCTATGAAAATTTCTGGTATTTACAAAATAACAATTATTTCTTTCTCTGAACATCTGAAGATTCAAACAAATTATAAATTTATGCATTCTTCTAAGCCAGGCATATTTGTAGAGGTAAGGCAAGGTCCATTTTTCTCAATAAAAACCAGGATAATTAATAACATTTCGTACAATTCTGAAAATTAAATAACTGAAACTAAGTCTGTAGTTAAACATGTTAAATGAGCTGTAAATATTGTGTTTGCGTCTCAGAAAATGAAATATTTAAATAAAAATGTTGTTCATTAGGTTGAATGTTAAGAATTTATTATCAAGATAAATACAATTGACGGTTTATTGATCCCCCTTTTCTAATCCTGTACATCATCTTATCCACCATGTGTCCACCGACCAAACATTCATGGTACTTCATGTACCTGACCAAAAATTCATTATGTATGGCCTAAGATCTTACCTGTCTTCAGGGTTACAGTTACTGTTGGACTTTTAGAACGACCGTTATCAGTTTTCCTTTGACCTAATGCTGTAGAATCTTTATCATCAGTAGACACTAGCCGTGTTCTCTTCTTTCCATTGTCGTTAACCTCTATTTTAAGTGATCTACCATCCCCATTGTTTTTGGAATCAAAGTATGATTTCCGTGAATCTGACCTTTTGTGACTAGAATATCGTCCAGAGTCTTCTTCATCACTCATTTCGACGAATATTTTATTACGATGTTCCTTAAATCTATCATCTCTTTGTCTACGATTTTGCCAACTATTATCATTAAAGTTTCTGTGGAAGGAATTTGATTCAGTATCTCTACTTGTTCTCCTGTTGTGGACTCTCTCTTGCTTAATTCTCTGTCGCCTTTCCCTTTCAATATCTTCTTGCATTCTTTCTGACTTTGTAGATTTTTTGTTCCGCCATGTTTGACTGTCAGAATCGCTGTCACTGTCACTTGACAACACATTCTCTGAGCTACTAGAACTGTCAGATTCGTTGTCTCCATGTTTTTTGGGCGTAATTTTTTTCTTTGAATCAGATTTTTTATCTGTGCTGCTTGTTCTTCTTTTCTCATGTTTCTTTGGAGTTTTAGATTTTTCAGTTTTTTCTAATTTTGCAATATTCTTCAACTTTTGACTAGACTTTGTTTCACTGATTGCTGGTTCTCTTTCAGTAATTTCTCTTCCGTGTGAAACTTTTTCACTTCCGGTTTTACGACCAGTTTCCTTCAGTTTTTTCTTCTTGCCTTTAGTTACAATTCCTTTAAGTGATATTTTCTTTGAAGACTTATCACTTTCAGGTACATTAGCACTTTCAAACTTTTTTTTCCTAGCTTCAAGTTTCTCGTTTGTATTCTCATCTGAAATTTTACCTTTTTTCTTTGACATTTTCAATGATTTTTTAACTGTTTTGACCTGACCCTTATTTACATCCTTATTTGTTTTTGAAGTTTTAGAGACTGGTGAGCGAGACCTAGATTTCCATTTTCCAAACGGTGACACTGATCTATGACGCTTTGGTGAATCAAGTTTATATTTTTTGGGCACCAAAGGAGACTTGGATCTTGAACGTCTTTTCCTCACTGGAGATTTTCTTCTTACTGGCGATCTTGACCAAGATTTTTTCTTTTCTGCACTAGTTGATCTTTTTCTTCTAATTGGAGAGCCAGACCTGAAAGCCCATTTTGTTACAGGAGAACTAGACCCAGACTTCTTCACAATAACTGGAGATTTTGACCTTGATTTTCGTTTTGTAACTGGTAACTTTTTTCTCTGAGGTGGTGTTACAGATCTTGATTTTCTCTTCCTGACTGGAGGAGTTAAGGACCTTGATTGTCTTCGTTTGACTGATGATATTGATCTTGCGTTCCTTGCTCTTCTGTTAGCATCTTTAATTTTTTCCTCTGATTTTGAAGGTGATCTTGATTTTCTTCTGATAGGTGATCCTGATTTGAAGCAGAATTTTCTCACTGGAGTCTTTGACCTTGACCTTCTTTTTAGGTCTGATTTTTCCTGTGTAACTAGTTTAGTTTTTTCAGATTCAGAAGTTACCTGTTTTGAAGAAATAGAATCCTTAGATTCTTTTGGAACATTGGAAGTCACTTTTTTTGGCTGAATTGTCTTTAATTCTTTTATACAATCTGTAGTTTTCTGTTTAGATTTAATATTTTCTTTAGTGTCTTTTTTAGAATCTGAAGTTATGCGTTTAGAAGATTCATTTTTTATTTCTACTGACTTCTCAGGTGCCTTTTTTATGGCAGGCATTGGGATATTTTTGATGTTATCATCCATCTGTCGAGACTTCCCGTTAGATTTTGCACTATTAGATGTACTTGATTTTGTGTTTAAAGTCTGTTTGGATGTACTCAATTTTGTGTTGACAGTCTGATCACTTTTAGACAAATTTTCGATTTTCTTTTCTAGTTCCGAGTTAAGTTTTGACACATGTTTAGCAAATTCAGTTTTGACAACATTTATGATATCCTTTTCTGGTGAAGATGATTTATTTAAATTGGACTCAGAACTTTTATTTTTCTCTTCGTCACTTTCACTGTCAGAACTAGATGAAGACGATGACACCAAAGACAATGACTTTGAGGATTTGCTATCTTCTAATTCATCATCAGGCTTGTTACTCTTTATTTCATCGTCATGTCCCTGAAAACTTTTTCGTCTTTCAGAAAAATCGCCATCAGAGCGACCTGAATATTTTCTAGATCGAATGGAATGATTTGTCCGACTATCATCTGCAGAATCATTATCAGAACTGAGATGGGACCTCCTTGATTTATTTATTTTCTCGTTATCGCTGTCATCTGAGCTTTGTTCACTGTCGCTCTCTGAATCTGACCGATATCTTGAAAACTTGTCAGTGCCTGTAGAAAAGTAAAGGAGGAACAAACAAAAATTTGTCATATATTTATACTATAGTTAAGATTGATTCTGTTTTTTCAATCTGTCCACAGTGGGTAGTCTACACATTCATTATAAAGTTAAGGTGCTATACTTATATTACACTTCATACATGATTTGATGTTTTCCCTTTTTTTATTTAAATGTCACTGCTGACCAAGTCTTATGTAGACAAATTATGTTTCTGGTGTACAATACTAAATGCCTGGTATTATAATGAGGTTATTTATCGTTTTATATGTCTGCTCCATAGTCAGGTTGTTGTCTGTTTGGCACATTCCCCATTTCCATTCTCAATTTTAAAGTAAAATAATGACATTGCTCAAACCAGTGATTAGGTCTGTCTTGAACTTAAAGTGATGTGTGAAGTGTTGCTTCTTTGTTAATATTCTAAATGTGACTATGAAATGAAGAACAGCAATATGAGCCCTATACTTTTGTTTTAAGTTTAGTTAAATGCATTTAATAATAAAAAAAAGTCATGAATAGATACATCTTATCCCCCCCTTTTTTATAACATGCAAATCAAATAAATTCCAAAATAACATTAAACTAACCCTTTGTTCTGGTAGGAGTAGATGACTGGCTATCCTCATCAGTCAATGCCCATTTATCTTGAGGTCTGATTAGTGCAGGTTTGGTAGAATCACTCTTTACTGTGATATTCTTTCCCGCTGTTTTTAATGCTGATTTTTCCTCCCCCTTCATAGGAACAGTATTAATTACAATCAAGTTACTCTGTCGGGGAGGATTACTAGCGACATTTTGTCTCTGTTGATTTTTCCTAAATTCTGGTACCTTTTGTTGATTTTTCCTATATTCTGGAACCTTCTGTTGTTGTCTGCCAGGAAAGGTGCCACCAGTACTGTAGTTGTTGGTGTTACTGTAATGTTCCACAGTACTAGTACTGTAGTTTCCTGAATACTGAACTGGCTGTCCAACAGGATATTGGTGAGTAAGTGGTTGTCCATATGGAGGAGCATAACTACTGTAGCTGGTAATAGGTACATTCTGTAAGATGTTTAACATTTTCATGAATAAAACTAAAAGAGCAGTGATTGATTGATTGTTGGTTGCTTAACGTGCAGTGTAAAAAGAGCAGTGTATCATCATACTTACATCAAGTTTAAACATTGATAAAGTAATGTATTAAATAGGTGTGTATTGTACACACTTGTTTACCCCTAAACAGTAATTGGTAAAGCACATGAAAGGGGTGTGTATTATATACAAACATTGAAGTTTTTTTTTGTTTTTTTTAATTTATAGTGTTTTTTCAATATTGTATATGTTTATTCTATTAATGTATAACATTTGTATATACTTATCCCAATAGAACTTTCAATTATAGACTCACAGACTTTCAAAAGCCTGAATCTGAATTCAAAATAGCAATTGAATATCAGAATCAATTGGTGAGAAGTTTTATCCTGCATTATGGTCACAGGACAGGCGCGTAGCTCCCTATATGCCAACACGCAATTGCGTGCACATCGGTTCGGCATGCAAAAAAAAATATTGCAAAATTAAAAAATTACAAATTAAATTTTAAAGATAACACATACATGACATATGTTGTCACATTTTTAATTTATGAAATGTCATTAAATAACGGCATTTGGTTTCAGAATAGAAGTTTTATTGAAGATCATGCATGACGAAATTGGACAGTGTAACTTGTATCTTTTACAAGATTTGAATTTGTCATACTCAGTCTTACACATGTAGTTTCGGAGCACATTTTACAGAGTACGGTTTATCTGTTTGGAATGAGATGTATCAATTGGCATGAGATTTATCAGAACCCTTCGATATTATTGAAATTATGCCATGGCGATGTGTTCGACGGACTACCAGAGCCACTCATCCTACAAACACGCCAAAACAGTATTGGAAAGTCTCATTATATTTTGCGTTTCTAGACCATATGAAAATCGAATGCCTATGATAATGGAACTGGAGAGTGGAGTCGCGTCTGGTATTATCAGAAAATCGCTTCTTTGTGTCGTATCTTCTTCCTGCTGTTGTAGGAAATATAACAAAAGATCAAATCTCAACATTGTCAGAGACATATGAAACTGACCTGGTATGTAATTTTGACGAATTCAATTGGGAGGTCGCTCGATGGCGAACACGTACACAGGTTTATAACATCTCGCGAGTGCTACCGTGGAGATCTATCAATGTACCACGTCTGTTAAAATCAAATGTACGATCACCAATGAACAATGACAGGTTATCATCGCTAGAATTACTGCATATTCATCGGGATAGTGTAAATATTGCCGACAAATAAATAGAGAAGTTCGTTTCTGCCTAGACCCGAAGAGCAGATTTTTGACAATTTCGAGTAAATTCTGTATCAGAAAAATGTGTAGTTTATGTTTTCAATTAAGCATGATTAACTCTATTCAGAAGCTTTATAAATAGTTTTACATTCATAAATTGTTTAGAAGTTCTATCTACATGAAGCTCCTCTATCAACTGTCCTATGACCGAAAACCGAAAAAAACCTATTTTCCTGATTAAAAGGGTCCCAAAATTTGTTCGCCACGCTCCGCTCAGCGGTAGTTGCTTGCACATCGTTTCTTTCTAGCTACGCCCCTGCAGGAAACAAGAGACAAAAACTATGATTTTTACAAATTTTCAATCAAAGTACATGTACCTAGCTGGTAAATAAAATGTTAAGAATAATAATATTCAAAATTCAGTTCTTAAATTTTATTTTCCACTATAAACCAATAATAATTGTATACTTTGAAGTGATGTGTATACAGGTAAGTTCATTTCCTATTATTGTGTGCAATTACACCATATTTTAATTTTATAATTTTTGAATACTGAAGTTACCTTAGTTACAGATTTTGTAATAATACCACTGGTAGCCGTTAACACATCTAATGGATGTGGATGTAGATGTACACTGGTCTTAGGTGCGTCTGACTTTTTAGGTATATCTGCCTTCTTTTTCTGAAAATACAGTTAGAAAACATTAGTATTCTGTATAAATAAATTAAAATCTAACCATGTTAAACCCTATGAACAATCTCCTGGGTAATTAAGGGACAGGTGCAGAGTTAAAGAGGGGGCATAGAGGGTGTCAAAATTTTTGATTCGAAAAATCAGCATTCGGCCTAAAATGATCAAAATATTTTTGCATTGCTCAGCTCTGTGATACATATATAGCGTTTTCCAGTATTTCTCTCCCCTCAAAAATCTAAGATCCACTTGTTGAGATGGATACCATATTGTAGCCTAATTAAACATTAAAAAAAAAAAAAAAAAAAAAATAAGGATACAACTCTTCATTGGATTGAAATGCAATTGCATGGAATACTTACTTTGGTTACATTAACTATTTATCTACCCCACTGACAAAAATGACTGATGGATATATAGGCGTTTTATCATTACTCTTTTGCAGTTACTGATAAATATACTAACATAATCATATGAAACTGATATAAATGTATCCGCTGTAAATAAACACATGCACAGTCCTAGAAAGTTTATTTGTTAGCATTATCACTCCAGACTAGTACACATTTTTGTTTAAAGGGCCAGCTAAAGTATGCCTCTGGCTGCAGGATTTACTTGCTGTATTGAAGACCCATTGGTGGCCTTTGGCTGTTTTCTGCTCTTTGGTATGGTTGATGTCTCTTTTTTCCATTCTCAATTTGATAGATGCTGAGATACATGTACTTTAATTATTCTATAGTATATACAAGAAGCACAAGGTAAAGACAAAGAGGTACAATGATTAATAAAGTCTTCCAATTAAATCAACTCATCTGATTTTTTGAAAGCAATAACTATCATCATGATCATGACTATAAAATTAAAGAAAGAAAATGAAAAATACATTACTCACATTTTTCATAGAAGCCAAGGCCAACATACGAAGTGCCTCCAAGTCATCCTAAAAATAAAATGAAATGAAAGTATAAACAATTCTAAGATAATGTGGCTCGTAGTTTCTGTATATTTTCATCAGGAATGCATTCATACAAGATTCCTTCAAAGGAGTAATTGGCAGCAATAATCCATTGAAAGAAAGATATCAATTTGAAGAGACTTTAGTTTAGTTTCCTGTGTACAGGAATTCTTGACTATTGTTTTTTCCACATAAAATAAATTTAAAATGTTTCCATTCGAGCCATATTTTAGAGTAGGCTAAAAGAAATAAAATTATTCAGAAAATCAGTTTTTCTGAAGTCTAGCAGTAAGTCATGTAAGTACAGCAAGCTGAAGTTGTCTGTTTTTAATATGAAAGAATCTTAGCATGACAGTTACACCTTGAAAATAGGGACAAAAGGGAGGTAGCTGTCTCAAATCGTTTAAATTTGTATCCAACCTTTTCTACACAACTAGATAGGTACAAAAACATCACACATTTTAAAGTTACCTAGATCCAAGGATTTGTATATTTGTTCTGGCAACTATACAAATTCTTGCTAGATCTAATATTGTTACAACTAATCATACATGTACATACATGTATTTAAGCCAAAATTATGTTTTCCTGAAACCTTAGACCATTAGACAGACCTCAAATAACACTTATCAATCAGGGGTGCTACTTAAACAAGTGATTTCATTATCACCTATTTCAGTGATTTTTTAATATTCAGTTATCCCCTATTTATGTGATTTTGGTATTTTCTTTGATTTTCAAATGCTAATTTCATTGATTTTCCATATTTTCACAGACTTTTCTATAATTTTCCTGCATAAATCAATTATCCCTTCATCTTGGAATATCAATTTCACCAGTGCGCACATTTTTTCAAACTTTTGAATTAAGTACCTTGTGTGTGGATCTCATTGGGGTCTACATTTGTAATCGTGACGCGGGATTGCTGATTATTTGTAAGCGTGACACATGAAAGTCAAATTATTGTGGCTTGAAAACAGAAATGAGGTCCTGCGGGACCTGGGAAATGACAAAAAAAATTGTAAGGGTTCCGCGGGGGTGTCTCGCCTACCTTTGCTGTAAATTGCAGGCTCAACAACAATGAGGAAAAAAATTAATAAAAATATTCCTCTTGATACTATCTTATGATTGTAAGAACCTTCTGGCCAAGTTTGGTAAATATCTAGGATAGTTAATGAATCTAATTAAAATTTTAAAAACTTTAACCACAGAGTGAATGTAATGTTTCCCAGCAGAAAAACTAAGTCCATTTAAAAGTAAAATACGGAAAAAATGGAGTTATCTTTTTACAAAATTTACTTCTGGATACTATCTTATGAACAAAATTAAGCTTCTGTCCAAGTTTGGTACAAACCCAGGATAGTTTAAGAAAGTTATTAAAATTTTAAAAACTTTAACCACAGAGTGAATGTAATGTTTCCCAGCAGAAAAACTAAGTCCATTTAAAAGTTAAATACGGAAAAAATGAATTAATTTTTTTACAAAATTTACTTCTGGATACTATTTTATGATCATAAACAAGCTTCTGTCCAAGTTTGGTACAAACCCAGGATAGTTTGTGAAGTTATTAAAATTCTAAAAACTTTAACCACATAGTGAATGTTATGTTTCCCCGCAGAAAAATCTAAGTCCATTTATAACATGTATAAGTAAAATACGGAAAAAATGGAATTATATTTTTTCAAAATCTACTTCTGGATACTATCTTGTGATCATAAACATGATAAACAAGCTTCTGTCCAAGTTTGGTAGAAATCCAGTATAGTATAAGAAACTTATTAAAATTTCAAAAACTTTAACCACAGAGTGAATATTTGTGGACACCGCCGACTACGACGGAAAGTAGTATCGCTTAGTCTCGCTTTTTCGACTAAAGTCACGGCTCGACAAAAATGAGAATAACATACATAGTGTAACCGGGATACAGGAATCTGACAAAACAGTAAGCAGGATTTGGGATCGGAACCCCCCCCCCCCCCCCCCCCCCCCAATAAGACCACTTTGAGTTATTTTAAGGTACATGTATGCTAGAACATGCCCGTGAAATTGCAGGTCTGTGACTTAATTACAGTATATAACTATGCGTAAGTCTTATTGAAGTATCGGTATCAGATAAAGTCATGCAGATTATAAGATGCACAGTTTTCTCTGCTTTCAAAATCTTTCTGCTTGAACCTGTCAACCTGGAACTTTTGTTTTTATATATTTAATTGGAATAAGTAGTTTTAATAATAAAAAAAAGGAATCTTGTCACTCATATTAAAAGTGAGTACTTTTATAATAACTGTCACACGCTAAAAGGCAGTGTCTGCGCGTACCCGCATACGGGTACGAATAGTCAAATTGCCGTTCTAGGCTGCGCGTACCCACATCCAGTTTTCTAATAAAATGCCATTGGATCGGGTATAAAACGTGAAATATCTAGGAAATTATCGATAAAATGGGGATATTTTCAAATTGTATTTATTAAATAATGATACATAATAATCATTGCAAAATTAAATGCACAATGATGGAAAATGAACCTGTACAGTCCCTGTAAAAGTAAAACATGATAGAAATTAATACTATTATAAAATTTTAATGCAAATTTAAAGAATATTTTTTTTATAAATTAAAAATATACCCATATGATATTTTAAAATAATCTTTAAGTAAAATGTAAAACAGAAACTAAAATTTTAAAATATATAAAACTGCTTAAATTAAAGCATGAGTTTATAAAAATTAAAATTTAAAGAAGCAAGTAATAATGATTAATGAAACGTGAACGGAGGCTGGCAACATTTGAAATGTGCAGCCGGGTTAAAATCCGTGCCAAAACAATCATATTTGATATGTAAAATGTGTTCCAAACCTTAATTAGTTACAGGAATCTTTTGTAATTGGTTTAAATTGATATTATAACTTGCTTCTTTAATTTTTATAAACTCCAGCTTTAATTTTAGTAGTTTTCTTTTACTTTTTTCTTTTCAGGGACTGTACAGTTTAATTTTCCATCATTGTGCATTTAATTTTAATTAATAAATACAATTTGAAAATATTATTTTTTCATATTCTTCACTCGTTCTACACGAAATCCCTTTACTATCAATAATTTTCTTACATATTTCACGTTTCATTCCCGATTCGATGGCCTTTTATTAGAAAACCGGATGTGGGTACGCGCAGCCTAGAACGGCAATTTGACTATTCGTACCCGCATGCAGGTACGCGCAGACACTGCCTATTTAAAACCCATATGGGGAATTACAAAATATGTGTTAAATGGTTTCTTTATCAAAATTATTCAGGTTTAAACAATGAGAACTGTTCCTAAACAGAATGGATATTTTATAAATTAGACTTTAAACATATAAAACTCCATGATTTGCTAATTAATCGAAGAATATTGAATGCATTTGGAAGCATGCAAGTGTGAAAATGTCACGATTTTCTTCCACATGAGAAACACCAATTTTTGTCTGTCAATATACATGTCAATCATGCTTAAAGAAATTCATGCAATCAATAATAGGATATGAGTAGTGGGAAGTGGAAAATTCGTAACAAACGTGTTATATTTTCCTTTTATAACTATTTTCTAAGAAAGACGAACCTCATCGTCGGAGGCCATTTTGGTGTTTTCTGGCGTTATTAAGGAAACCCGAAACCTTCCGAAAAGTAAATTTACTGACACGGATCAAGCAGCCGAGTTATTTATTAAAAGATATTACCGTCAATAATTGATGTCTCAGATCCACGCTATTGGAGCAATAAAAAGTTCTTTTGTTCATCTGAATGAGAAATTGTAGCTGTTATTTATTTTTTATATTGGTTATTAAACTCGATTTAATAATTCATTGGCAAATTCAAATCAACCCACGGAATTGTAACCGATCATGTCCGAGACTAGTTTTTTATTTTCTATCTCTTCCGCAATTTATGCTAACTAATTTGTTACAAGATTTTGGATTGGCTCCTTGTAAAAAAGTGCGAGTTTCAAACAAATCAAAGACCTACCTGTCGAGTGAATGGTTTCTACTAATAATACAAAAAACAAGTACATCTGAATACAAAAATAACGTTACAAATTAACAGTTATTGCAATCTTCACACATTACAACACTCGTCAATTTCCAAATATAAGGGGGGATACACAAGGGTCTGTCTGTCCTAAAAACTTTTTTTAAAGAGAATCAGACCCCTATAGATATTTTGCAACTGCTTCAATATGGTTAAAGTCAGACTCGCCCAAAACTTCAAATACTTACTTGTCCTTTTCCACTACTTAAGTTTGGTAAAAAAAATAAGAGGGACTAAAGATACCAGACATTTGCCAGAGGGACAGTCAAACTCATAGATTAGAAATAATATAGAAAACTAAAGAACAAATAGAAAAATAATAGTACAGGAGACACAACATGTCATAGAAAACTAAAGATTAATCAACATGAACCCCACCAAAAACTCGGTGTGATCTGAGAAACTGCTCTAAAACAGTAAGCAAATCCTGCTTGTCATGATCAGCAAAAATTTCACCCTGTTAAAGTGTGACTTGTTCAACTGCTATAGTGATGAAGATTATATTATGAGAGTGTGAATGTCCATACCGTCATTTGTCAAAACGTTCATTTATGACTACTGTCAAATTGGTTTAAATTATACCTTGATTTTGTAAAATATCATGATTCGTCAGAGGTCTCCAAGTCAAATAATTATTGTTAACCTTATTTATGGAAAACAAACAATATGATGTATTTTAAAAAATTGTAAGATCGTTTATCATCTAAAAGATAGGGTGCAATGCATTATGTCTAATAATCTTCATCATGTTCATGTATCAGACCTGCCAACTTTTGAAAATCTCCATGGTGGATTTAGCACGCGACAAGATTTTTAAGGGTTACAATTTTAGCGACTTTTCTGTGAGCATTGTTTTTTACTCCTAAAATAGTCTAAGTTCTTTTCTATTTTCTTTTGGTTTACTAATGATGAGCTTATAGGCCTTGATTTCTTTTATTTGCATGATTCTTGTACTTTTAAATTATAAAATTGACAAAATAACTGAAGAATAGAGAAAATGGCATTAAAAATAAAGGATTCAAAGTAGAGACCCCCCCCCCCTTTTTCCCCCTTCAAAGACCTTCTCATCTATGAAACTTGACTCAAAACACATAAAACTACATGTCCTAAAGTAAGAAGGATGAAGACAGATTTTGATTTAGTCTTTATACTCATGGTCTTTATATATCAGTATCAACAATGATAAAATGGATAAAAATTTTAGTTATCTTTCTTTGTATTCAGAGGTGCTCTTACCGGCGGAGGCTTATACAGTAACACAGTAGAGGTGTATACAAAGTGGCGTCGATTTTAAATCAACAGACAAACGATGTTTGGTTTTGAAAATTAAACATATTTCAAGATAAACGATGTTTTCTTGAGAGTTCATTTAAGTTCTCATCTTTCGATTAATTATGATTTTGCTG
This sequence comes from Mytilus trossulus, assembly GCF_036588685.1. Taxonomy (NCBI): domain Eukaryota; kingdom Metazoa; phylum Mollusca; class Bivalvia; order Mytilida; family Mytilidae; genus Mytilus; species Mytilus trossulus. Next base: position 37,499,217 of record NC_086379.1, on the reverse strand, counting down.
TGGAACTACGGCAAATGTTGCAAATTGTGCTTGTATGATGAATTGATTAAAATTGAATGAAAGGCTGTTTGACCAAATTTGTGTATAAAATTAATTTTGAGGACTGTTACGACCCATTGGTAATCTGAATACATACCACTAATTATGACACCTGTTGTGACTGTTGATTAGCGTAGGGTCATTAACTTGTCATAATATATCCCCAGGTAAAATGATTGATTTTTAAAAATTGATCAAAAAAACTTCAAAATATCAAAATCGGTAAACAATATTTTTTTCGGGTATATTTGTTGAAAATCGGGATTTTGACTAATTTTATGATCCCGTTTCGGGATTCGGGTTGAGGGGTAAAAATCGGGATGATACCGCGAAAATCGGTATATTTGATAGGTCTGATGTATAAAAAAATACCTTATTTTATTTATTTTGTAGATGATCTATTGAAACTGTTTGAGAAGAACCAGTAGAACTTGAGACAAAATGACTTCACAATACGCTGAGTTGAGGGGGTTGTATCATTTAAGGGAAACTATAGGCTCTGGTAGGTTTTGTTTGTCCAAATTTAGAATTGAATATATAATATGATTTAAAGAAGGAGAAATTGGAGATATGTCTGACCCAAGGACATGAAGGAGGTTGCAAACAAAAACAAAAAAAGCCAAAAAGAATATTTGTTTGGAGACCTTGTAAAATATTGAATTTGGAAAATGTTACACTTGTAACAATAAATATTTTTCATTACAGCTAATTTCCTAATGCATGTAGAACATAACCTTGGTTGGCTTGCTTGCTTTGTTTGTATAACTGTTTATTCAAGCTTTGTCAACAAGATTGACATCTTTAAACAATTTATATAGGCACAGTTTTACCTGTATATAGCATATTTGAATTTAATTGGGTGTTATTCTTATGATTGTACAATATACAAACAAAGCAAGCAAGCTAACCAAAGTTTTGTTCTACATGCATTAGGAAATTAGCTGTAATTCATTCAACAAAATAATTTATAACATTAAACATAAAGATCATTGCTTATTGCTGTCTTTTGTCACAATAAAATTGAAAGTTAAAATTATAAGGACTAAGGAGATGATGGAATAGGTAAACACATATTTTATCCTAATATGAGGCAGGAATTACCTGTGAATGGGGACGAAGTCTATGAAGTTTTTTTTAAAATCAACAATGTTAAAAATAGAAACGGAAATACTGTGACGTTTCCGATTTTGGTTCTGTTGTTAGGAATTTTAGTTGTGACATTATTTAAGTTATGACATCATATTCAATGTAAACAAAGAAACGCTGTACTCAGGTAACGTTTTTTTAATAACAAACATTTTTTTTTAAATGAATTAGTATTAGTTCCTTTCTTAGACTGATAAATATACATTTTATTCAAAGTCTCATGTATACAAGACCGGAAACGGAAGAAGATTTCTGTGCCGATCTGGAAATTCCAAAACGCGACAAAAAAAAATTGAACGATTTTGAGTTCATTAGTACAATGAAAAATTCGGGAAATTTGCCCGATTTTAAAACAATTTTTTTTATTGAATTTTCTACTGTAATAGGGGACTTCGTCCCCATATATATTAGATGGAAAAATTGTTTTTCATATTTTACATTTAATTATTAATATTAATTTCATTTATTACCTGCATGACTTGTTATAAACAAAAAGTCCTCTCCTTTTCAGGAGGCTTTGCTAAAGTCAAGTTGGGATACCACTCACTCACAGGAGAAAAAGTTGCCATAAAAATTATGGATAAGAGAGCTTTAGGGGTAAGTCTAGTCAAGTCATTCTACTCCCAAGACTCAAAACGTGTACAATGTACTTTAAAATTATATTGAATACAAACGAAATAGAACAGATGCTAGATGATAAAGAAATGATATGATGGTAATTGATTTTCATTGTCTATGCAGTAAAATGTAAGCCAAAACAAAATAATAATCCAATTGAAACACTATACAAAATATGAAAACACAAAACTGAACAAAAATCAGTAAATTCATGGAAACTTAAATGTTGCAAACAGTACAGAGTGATCAGTTTTGAATACATGGTATACAAATCTAAAACATTGAACTTTCCAAACAATAAACAAAAAGAACCAGAAAGAAAATGCTTTATATGTTGCATTCTGTCAAGTAATACATAAATTTCACAGAATTTTGTATTCATTAACCCTTTCACCGATTGCTGCCCAGACAGAAGCTACTCTGAGACGATGGCTTCCCTGGCTACTATTACTCCTGTGGGAGATCTTCATAATAAATGTCAATAAAAACTTGTTTGTGTTTATTTGTGTATTTATTTCATTCACTAATACCATTGTTCACAGTTTTGATAATTTTTTCTTCATAAAATATTCAAATTTTCCAATTTTCGGCATTATTTAGGTGAAATTCTCAAAATTCTGCTTTTTAACCCCAAATTATATTTTTTTAACCCAAAACAGCAAAATTTTGAAAAAAATTATGAGGCTGTACAAATTCCTCACATTGAACGATGTCCATTCCAAGTGTTTTGTGCATAAAACAACGTTTTATGTCAAAAAAGTATACTAGTTTGGCTTCAATCCTCAATATTCTTTCCCAAATTTTTTTCCCTCATTTCAAATTCTCGTAAATTTTGTAAATTTCCTCTGATTTTGACACGGTTTTCAACATACAGAAGCGCCATGTTTACACTTTCATCCGGGTTATCCATCAAAGAAAGATAACTCATGTTTGCACTGTTTGATTGGGAAATGTAAAAGAGTTATTCCGATCCCGGTAAAACGGGACTCATCGTCAGCTGTCTGAAGCACGAATCCCGGTAAACAGGGACTCATTGGCGAAAGGGTTAATATGCTATACATGTATCTATAATAAGTTGTATCATTGTATTTAGAATTTTAATGACAATAGGTCTGGTTTTTAATCATTTTTCTCTCAACAGGATGATTTACCCAGAGTCAAAACAGAGATTGAAGCTATGAAACACTTGTGTCATCAACACATTTGTAAACTGTATCAAGTAATAGAAACAGAACAGAAAGTTTACATGATTCTTGAGGTATAAAAGTAAACACTATCAACTTTTTTTTAATTGAAAAACTTCATTTCTGGAATCATGTCTTTCACTGAAATAGATCATCAATTTTGCATGCCTTTATGACGTCATTTACCAGATAGAAGGCACATTTGTATCCCTGCTCTATTTAAACAGTTTTCAGCACCTTCATTCTGAACGATACTGTACAATAAAAATAATTCATGTTCGATAAACACATAATCTTGATTGCTGAGAGTAATTATCTCATTAGATTTTAATATCTGAAATGTTTTGTACAGTATTTAATCAAACTTTTGCACCAATTTGCTCAACATGTATTGGAAGTGATGATGCCTACATATTGGTCACATGGTGATGGAAGTCACATGAAAAGTTCAAGTTTAAACCATATCCAAGAACTGCTGTATTGATTGCTTTATAATGGATGCAAATGTAAACCAGACATTTGAGAAGGGCAATCTATTTTTAATATGGCTGAAGATACATCCTGATTGGTCGCACAGTTGACTGCATTTTACTATATATTTGGAAGTTTCTGTTATCTCTTTTATTTTGGTCTCAATGATTGTCATTCAGGTGGGTTCTGAGTTCCAGTTATATTCAAGAATAAATATGTATACATACAGTCTGGCTAAAAGAATCCAAGTTTTACTCCTCTTGATAATAGGGGATTTAAAAATATTACAGCATCAGAGCCATGAGACATTGGTTAATGAAACAAGCCTTTATCCTGTCATAGGGTTCAACATTTATAAAAATTATAATATGTTGAGACAACAACATTTAGGTTACCGCAAGGTGATAGTTTTATTGAGTCGACATGTTTCGCCGCTAATGCGGCATCATCAGGACAATATATTGGTTACTCTACTAGCTTTTCCGTTAGAAGGTGTTGGTTCACTCGTCAAAAACAATTTATAAAAATTGTCAATGTCTAATTAGTGGGGACAAGTGAAAGTCAATCCCAGGCAAGCAAATGTGTAATTGTACTTGTTAGATGGGCAGGTATATATACAAAATAAATTTTTAAAAATGCATATAAGTCTCTATGCAGAGAAATACAAGGCCACAATTAAAAGAATGTAAGTTTCCCCAAACCCCTACCCACATTTTTGTAGGTGGGTAGGTAGGTAGGGTTTTTTTTTTTTTTTATATCTTGATATTTTTTTTAATATCCAACAGAGCTAAAAAAATCGTTTATGTGTATGTCTGGCATATATAGCCATATGTAGCAACTTAAATGTACGTGTTAAATTGTCTAAATGTTTGTAGCTCTCTGTGTCAGGTGTCAACTTGACATTAATTTTATTTGATTTAATTTGGATTTGTATCTCGAATTGTTCATGACTGTGATTTTTTTCCCTCTTTGACAGTGAGTCTGACTACTAAGTAGCAAACTGTTTTAAATATATATATGCATGTACTGTAGTTGTTCAACTTGAAGAATGTTCCATCAAACAATTTACCCTCTGACAGCTCAGGACTCAGATTTTGCTTCTGACATTGAGGAAATCACCAATATTAATTAAAATCAAATTTTCTTGCTTTCCTCTGAATTTCTTATTGTGACATCTAAAACAACGACAACGATGCCCAATGTCTTTACATAGAAAGAAAACATCTTTTTGGAGATCATTGGAAAAGGTGCATATTGTCTACATTTGAGAAACAGATTCCAGTGTTCTCCCCAGGATTTTTGGATAGTGCTGTGGTAAGCCTAGATTTTCCACAATTCTCAGTAACTTTGTCGCGTCGCGCAGTTGGTTTGTTATTGATTTTTACAGGTTGTGTTTGATAATTCTATAAACAATTGAATACGTGCCACCAGATAAGTTCTTCAATCTTCAATCTTTGTCGTGATGACAGAGTCATCTCTCTTGTAAATTATCCTCTCTTGTAAAATAATTATCACAAATGTAGTTTCTCCTTTGTACTTATATATTGTAGATGGCGCTTTAAAAATATTATAGAATTATTGTATGAAGTGAAATAAATTGAAAAAAATGGTTTATTAGGTTATTGAAATGGCATGAAAAATTAAAAATATAAAAAATTTTGAAATTTGTATCAAATTATCCACTAAAACAGTTTGTTTCTTCTATGTACTCTGCTAATAGTTGATTGATATTTACTGCATTTGGCAAATTGATTGTTAATAAATTATCTAGATCTGTTGGAATTTGTCCTGATATGAAGTATATTTGATGAAATAATTTGTCTCTGGCATCTGAATACAGGTCACATTCAAAAAGGTAGTGTTGTACATTTTCTTTTTGTTTTTTTCAAGATTTGACAATACTTCTTTTAGGGCTTTCCCTCCCAAATTATCTCCCTATTAATACTGGCTGACATAACTTCCTGTTTACATTTGTGGCCTTTTTAGCATTAAATACTATTCCTAATCCAAGCCATCCTCTGTTTACATTAAATTTAAAGCAATATTTAAACAATATATATTGATGATTGGTTGACAAATATCGATATTCCATATAAATCTACACAAAATTTTCGTTTTGTCTTATTCCCTTATCCATTTGAAAAAGATCACGGATGGACAAGTAATCGTAATATACGGGCTTATAATGAATCCCTTGAAAACAGGGTTGCCTCCTTCAAACAATGCAGGTTTGACAGTTCGGTAGTAAACGCGAAAAAGTAATGATATAGTCATAGATGGTTCAATCAATGGTCGAGACCACGTTGTCAGAGAAGGGGGTAACACTTCCCTTATATTGTTTAGAAATGAACTTTTCAGCACCTGAGACATGCATTTAATGTCTCTGTCCATTCCTTTCTTAAGTTTCAGTATCTTTTAAAAGCGAAAAATTGGAGGAAGAAAATGTTAATTTGGCAGTAATAGTTTTGCAAATGGCCCCATTTTGATCATTTATTGAACTGGTCCCTACGATATTTGACATCGTTGGGTGAATTAACATTCTCTCGGATAAATAAACCAGTCGATCACCGGATCGGAATGTGTACAAAATAATACAGGATGTTTGAAATTAAAAAAACAATACCGCTGATTTTTGGTCACCATAAAATGATCATCGGCACCGGAAACAACCCCGAAAAATTTCCGGAAATAAAAAAAAAAAGTTGCAAAAAAACGGAATAAAAACTTTTGAGTCGGCGGGATTTCTCTTGAGTCGGTCGGGCGAGGGGAAACAAACCATATTTTTATTTTGGCCCAATATAGCAATATGAAATCTCAACATTTATTTTTGTATCGTCTTACTTGAAATAGCCTTTCGACAACTATATTTTTTTACATAAAAAAATATTTGTGCATCATTGAGTCCACACTTGTACATACACACATATTCATGTTTTATACGAGTTGGATCCGTCCATTTTCTCACTGATACATTTCTATCTTTGTATGCAAATTTATTTCTATTTCAGTATTGTCCAGAAGGAGAGTTGTTCGATTACATCGTTTCTAAAGATAGACTTGCTGAAGATGAGGCTAGGATATTTTTTAGACAAATAGTATCAGCAGTTGCCTACATCCATAGCCAGGGATATGCTCACAGAGATCTTAAACCTGTATGCATATTTTAGTTATTCTATTTTCTTCAGTAAATAGTTTTTTTATTTTATAGATACCGGATATGTAACAGATTTACTTTAATCATCATAATTTTTATAAAATGTAACCATACATGTTGCTTGGTTTTTTCCCCTTTGATCATCAATAACACCCATAAAACTAAAAAGAAACAAGCAGGTGGTTATAAAAGAACTTTAAGTTTAATATTTCAAAGCACTCAAATTTAAATTAAGAGTTATGCTTAAGTTTGGGGAAAAAAATCATGATCATTTCCTGAATGACTGATGTGAAGTTAAGTGAAGACAGGTTGAAGCAAGTCAATATATACATATTCTTTTTTTTTTTAAACCAAAATAGATATTGGGTTTTTACTTTTAAGTATGTAGATATATGAAGATGTGGTGTGAGTGCCAATGAGACAACTCATGTATATGAATAGTTGTAAATATTTACCATTTTTCTAAACTTGTAATTTGATTTCCATGGTCACAAATACATGTAAGCAAGTTATTACCCAGTTTATCGATCTGTACTTCAAACATTTGTTAACACTATGAAAACTAGATACTGAATATTTAACAATATGTGAATTTTGAGATAATCCTTCAAATGATCTAATTAGAGCCAATTTGATCATTTCCAGGAAAATTTACTACTGGATGAAGACCAGAATTTAAAGTTGATAGATTTTGGTCTGTGTGCCAAGCCACAGGGAGGAATGGAAAATCATTTGTACACTTGTTGTGGAAGTCCTGCATATGCAGCTCCAGAACTTATATCTGGTAAAGAATATATAGGGTCACAGGTAAATCAAGCCATATTTGTGGGAAACCGCATGCACATGAATAGGAATATTGTGGGGAAAAAAATGTTTTCTCAATTTTAAAAGAAATAGTGTGGATGCACATGAATCCTGCCGTGGGGTAGACATTATTGTTTTAAGCAGTTCTATTAAGTCATACCTGTGTTTATTCCAACATAAGAAAAAAGAAATTGTCAGAATTCTATAATGAAATATTCATTGTTAATAACATACTGAAAGCAAATTTTCATGTGCAACTTGGGACTGTCATAGCCCCAAGCATATGTTTTTACACATTGATCTACACCTTTAAATGTGATTCCTCACGATTTATTCTCAATATCAAGAGTGTAGTGCATGCAATGCTAAATTAAAGACAAAATTGATGTTTGTTTTCAAAAAAGTTTTGTTCTTTTTGTTCTTGACTGTATGAAAAGCAAATTTTAACACAGAAATGTTTGGGATAATATTCAAGGTTATATATACACTTCACAGATATGTTTGAACATACACATAAAAGAAATTATTGTTAAAATGCAATATAATAATGTAGAAATCCTTTTTAATGAAGGGAATCCCATTGTGAAAAATTATTCCTTGGATGTTTTCATAGACATAAAAAAAAAACATACACTAATTTTGTTTGTTACTAATGTTTAACTTTGTTTAAAAGCTTTTATTTTTGCTTTATTTGAATTGCATACCAGGTTATGTTAACTTAGGAAATATTGTTTTTTGTTTTATCTAGGCTGATTTATGGAGTATGGGTATTCTGTTGTATGCATTGCTGTGTGGTTATCTCCCTTTTGATGACGAGAAAATTCCACAATTATACAAGAAAATCCAGGTAAGTTAAGTTTGTACATACTGTGAATTGATATGATAGATTTCATTTGCAGTTCATTGCTGCCTTACAATTGTTTTTTTTTCTCACTGAAAAGATTACCTTTTCCATAAAAATGTAATGGGCTGCTTGCTGATATATATACAATGCTTGGTTATCATCAAAACCATGTAACTTGATCTGAAACAGCTGAGGGATTTTAATTCTGAAGAGCAATTAATTAAACTGTGGGTCAGTAAAATTTGGATTGATTTCAACAGAGGAATTATGCTTCATATATATAGGAATAGGATCCATTTTTTACTGACCTACTATTAGAAACATTTCATTAACTGCTCCTCAGGATTCTGATTCCTCCATGGATTTGAATTAGGATACATGATATGAATTCTCTCATGTAAAGTTGTTAGAAACTTATTTTTGATTACCCAGCACCTTGTATCCTTAAAATAAAAAAGACATGATGAATTTAAAAGAAACCATATCATTGTACAATCATATAAAATATGTTTGCAAAGAAGAAAACAGTTTTCTTTACATTTAGTTCTTGAATAGTTCCTAATGTTTAATGATTGTATTTTTGAAGACAATTTTTTTTTTTTGTTTCATTGAAAATCTTTAAATATAAAAAAAACATTTATTTTCATGTTACAGAGTGGGAAATATGAGAATCCACCATGGTTATCGGAAGAAAGTAAGCTATTGATATTAGGGATGCTACAAGTGGATCCCCAAAATAGATTGACAATTAAACAGTTAATAACACATCCTTGGTTAACCAAAGATACAAACGTACCAGTAGAATGGAAGAGTAAATATAAGGTATTATACACTTTCTGTATTGCTTTCTTTTATTCTTGTTGACAATTTTAAAGTAGAATTTCTCATTCTTACAGACAAGAAATTGTTCACTTAAGATGGTGTACATAACACAACAGGGAGATAACTCTGTAAAAATCAGCTTAGGGTTTTAGTCCCATTTTATTGTCAAAGAGTCAAAGTAAATATTTGTCAAAAATTTATGAAAATTAGATAAGCCAATTAATTTTAAAGCAAGTGTTGGGTACCACCTTAATGAACACCAATATAATTTAGATTCTATATATTGATTTCATGCCAATTCAACTGCAATAACATGCATATTGCTATGTAAAATATTATCTGTATATTAGAATATGAAAGTTTAATGATCTAAAATTTGCATAGGTTAATAGGGTAAGTCTGTTTTTGTTAGTGTTTACAATTTTACATATATATTTCACTCACAATGTCAATTCATATTGTGTGTATGTTCTTTCATTGTTCTGTTCAGTGTTACTAACTTACAGTTTGATATCTAATGTTTTGTGAGTGTGCAAAATGGTTTATTATTTTCATTATATATTCCTTACATAATAAATTGGTCTGTGTGTCAAATGTATGTAGAATTTCTGGCAATCTATCTGAATGATGCTTGCATTAGAATGAAGAAAATAATCAAATTAACATCTATCTACTTATACATATATTAATCAGACTCTGTCACAATTTGGGTCGTTTGGGACAAAAGGTGAGCGGCGCATGCTTTTTAAAAAAACCAAAAACAGCATTTTGGAATAAAGACTCTATACCTTGAATAATTAATTGGTAGTAATCAGATAAATGACCTTTTTTTTGGTAAAACCTCTAAAGGTTATAAAACTGTATCATTTCTCTAACATTCCGGTCAATATTTCGATAGAAAATATTCCAGGTTGTGTGATAAACTACAAAAACTGCTTGTGTCCAGGCATACATTAATATAAGTTATTTTTTATATCACAGATTTGTTTATTACTTTAGATATTTTGAATAAAAGTAATTTCTTGCATGAAGTGTTTCATTAAAATGATATTTTTCATTAATGGTTAAACATAATTTATGTAGTGATATTTATTTAATTGTTGTTAGTTAAAAAAGAGTTGAGAAAAACACATTTTTTAGGTGAAATATTTATCTCCCTATAATACAAGCATGAATGAATTTTATTTAATATACAGTGAAACTTCTCTAAACCGGTCCCTCTTAATACCGGTTCTCCCTTCATACCGGCCAAAACCGCAAGTCCCGGCCGGCGTGTATGTAAATAAACGGTCAGGTAACCTTATAAAACCGGCCACCCCTTTAAACCGGATACTGGCCGTTATTTGTGTATTTGTGTAATCAAAATCAATAAAATATCACCTCATAAAACCGGTCTTCTCATTTGTAATCAATAGTCCATATATAATACTGTTATATAAACAAACAAGTTAATCCGGTCAATTAGACACCTGCATGGCCACTGAGTAGTGTTCACCTGTCAATGTCAAATCAATACCCGAATAAATTATCGGTTGAGAGATTTTGATCTTCACCCACGCTAATCAATGATGTAAGTTAATTATCATTAAATGTTTTAGTTTGGCTACTTTATTTGATCATTTAAAAAAAAAAATTTTAGGCAAATTACAAAAATTAATCTCTCACTTTGACTTTTGCAATTAAATCGTAATTCGTTATCGTCGGGATAATCTATTGAAATTTATTAAACCTTTTCAGTTTATTTATAGGGTGTGTTATTAGTTCGAGGTGTGATAATTTAATGTGTATGCATTGATTATGGAGTATTATATGAAAATCGTATGGTACCGATGAGCGTAGACTTAAATTTTCAATAATATGAAATATTGATATTAAAATTGTTTTGTTATATAGTTGCATTTTATTTGTTATTCCTGCAAAATAAAAAATAATAAAGATACAAATGATGTTTTAATATTTATTTCATAATCAATTTAGAATACAAAGCTAAATTTACACAACAAAACAAACTTTATGATTGAGGTACAATACATGGTAAAAAAAACAAATGCACACATATTGAAGGGAAGTAACTCTTGTTAATTTCAAATTCATTATACCGGCCTCCCCTGAAAACCGGCCGAATCCCGTGGTCCGACGGGCGGCCGGTTTTGAGAAGTTTCACTGTATAACTTTAATCATTCACTTATGTTTTCAGAGAAGTTTAGATGAGGACTGTATTACAGAGTTAGCTGTACATTATGGTAAAACAAAACCAGAAATGGAAAGAGATGTAACTCAGGTCAGTGTTATTCGATTACATCTGATTTTGCAAATTGCATAGGAAACAGAAAGTAGACCAAAGATACCAGAGGGACATTCAAACTCATAAGTCTAAAATGAACTGACAACACCATGGCTATAAAAGAAAAAGACCAACAAACAAACAATAGTACATAAAACACAACAACAAAAAACTAAAGATAGCAACACGAACATGAACCCCACCTAGGGGATCTCAGGTGCTCTGGAAGAGTACGCAGATCATGCTCCACATGTGGCACCTGTTGTGTTGCTCATGTCAGTACAAACCCAGTTTTAATTCTTAATTCAGTAGGTTACATTTGTAAAAAGTTACACATGACTGAAAAACTTTGTTGATGTATACAAATATTGTAAGAAACATGTTGTAAAATGCCTAAATTTGAGTTTTGACTAGCAACCAAGTCACTTTGTTGAATCACTCAAAATAAATACATATCTGATAAACCTGGGATATTCTGTGTTTCTGCCAAAAGTCTGTGGTTCTGGCTTGGTTCTCTGGCTTTCTGCATAGGTAAAAACTGACGGCCATCTTGGGATAGCCGTATTGTATTGTATTGCTTAAAATGGTGTTTAACACCAACAGACAACAGTTTAATATTTTTTCAGCAGATACTTAATTTTTTGATTTTTGTTTTATTTCAGTTTAACTTTGATTATTTAACATCATCCTACTTTTTGCTGTTGGAAAAGAAAATGAAAGGTAGACCTGTCAGATTACTGCACCAGAAACAAATGCAACCTCAGACTCCTTGCAGGGTAATTATATATTGTTGCACAGATGGAGGAGATACTAATAATTAAACAGATACTTCCGTCTCTGTTATCTTTTCTATTCACACAATTTAGATCTGGAACATAATGTGTTTGCTGTGTATTATTTTCGCTAAAAAAAACACTTAAAATTCTAGAACAAATGAACTTGATGTGTTTGTTTGTTCAGATACAGGTGAAAAGATTCATGGAATGAACATCAAACCTTTTTGAAGGAAGTTCAATATGTAAATATTGAAGAGAAATATTTTCTTACTTTAACAGTATTTTTTTGATTTTTTTTTTTAACTAAACATATTTTAAGTGAAATTAACAAAATGTGTCATTTTAAAAATGAGTTTGATGGGCATTTATTCTTTTAAATAAAACAGTTTAATTATTTTATTGATTTTAAGAGCATCACAGGACCTTAAATGTTGGTCTTGCTGCTATGTTATCAACATGCTGTGAAATCTAGAGCTGAAATGTAATTACAAATGTTAACATTTAATTTTATTTTATAGCCGAGGAGCCAAAGTGCAGATCCGTCTTTCAGCATTGAGTTAACCCCTATAAGTTACACACCCACACAAAAGACCAATACAAATTGTGATACAAATGACCTTGGACCAAGGCCACCTCCCTGTGGTGCCGAGGAAAGAGGAAGAAGTCGAGCTAGAGAGAGATTGCCGTTTTCTACAAGTGATGAAAATTCAGAAAATAAGGAAAATGAAAATAAAGAAAACTTTCTTGTTCCAAAGACGCCATCAATAATTAACAGAACACCTAAACCTAAATCTGCAAAAGCTCCACGACCTGTATCCACACAACCTATTAAAACAAGGTCACCTCTAATGGCCAAACAATTACCTTTGTTAGATGATACATGTAAGTAATAATTCAAGACACTTGTTAAATTATATGGCCTTTGAAAACCCAGCCTGTCCAAATATTACAACAGTTGAAAAGCATAGAATTCATCGTGACTGTAAAGGAGATTTCCAACCATAGTTACATTTAATCATTCAAAGAATTTCACCTTTAAATATAATTTTTAAAATTATTTAGAAAATGCTATTACAGTTTATACTGAATGTTGTATACTAATTGTTGTATTTCATATCAACAGTATGTACACCTGGGAAGTCAGATAACTCATATATCAACACAACATTATCACCGTCACGGTCCTATGATTCACAACTCAACAACTTACAAAGAGAAAAGATTCTCAGTGCCAAAAAAAAGTAAGTAACATTGGGAATTTAAATATTTTATACAAATATAAAAAAATATTGGTCCTTGAAGTTATTCTGTATTGTTCAACTGAATAGTCTATGAATCAAATGAATAGTGTTAAAGATGGAAGCTTTAGACTTATACTTATATATTATTGTTGATTATCTCAACAAGATTGATTTTCTCACTTGAGCGCAGTGGGGGATTCAGAAGGGGGCATAGAGGGCGTACGCCCCGCCCCCCCCTTTGCTCAGACTTTTTTTTTTTTGTAAAATGATTAATCAGACTAGAATTCGTGAACTTTGCCATTTCCCGAGTATTTAATTTGTATACGACAATTCTTTTCTTATAAAGATATTTTTCGCTGGTATTTACTGACTGTCAAAGTCATGTGATTTGCTATGGTGGAGTTGATCAGTGCATTGAAAAAACGTCACTCGGTCATTTTGAAATTCAAATTACAGTAATACACATTGCTTAGGCTGATGATGTCATAACAATCAGGAAACCTTCAAAGCGACACAGGATTGAGCAAGAACGTATTGACTTCTGTTTCACTATTCCACCAAAAAGAAAGTAATAGTAAATACTCTATAGACTATTATACTTTCATGAAAAAAAAGTTCCACAATATTATTTACCTCCAAAAACATGTTTAACCCCAAACACCCTAGCCTTTTTAAAATAACATAGCCGAATAATGATCCCCAGTCAGTATTAGCTCTAGAAATATTTCAAGTCTCAGGTACGAAGCATTTGATTCTGTTTCTTGCCTTAACAAAACTCTGGCCGTATCTGGATTGAAAACAAGTCTTGTCCACTTTTTTGCTACTAAAAACAAAAATTTCCAACAAAATTATTTAGCATTAAATGAACATGATGAATAAAAACGGGCGTATTTTTTTGTTGCTGGGGTTTGCATGTCTGACCGGAATGTCTGTTTCGCCGGACTTATATATATTGAATACTTTTTTTCAAGACCAGACTGTAACCTGCCTGGCGGGTGTGACCTTTATGTCTCCATTTGTTGACCGTCATTCATAACTTTGTTGTCATTTCAGACACTTTCGTAGTCTTTGGTGGATTTGGAACCCCTCACTTCGGTTCCCTTAGTTATGTTGGGTGAAACATCACTTGATGCGCGACATATCAGAACAGGAGCAATTAAAGGATTTAATTTTAATTAGATTGGTGAAACATAATTAATCAGACATTTTGATAAAAACTGCTTGTTTGTCTTTTTTAACTCGTGTCAGTGGTATTGTAAATTTCATCGAATTTCCATGTCTATTTTTTACTGACAAGTCCTACATCAAATATATCAGTACATAGCTTTAGATCAAAACTATCATTTTATGATAGACAATTTTAAAATAGGGAGAATACAGCATAAAAAATGTCCAACCCTTACACTTTACAGCAACTATACAATATACATGCCCCATGCCAGGAAACGTTTAAATAGTGCATATTTCACTTATTTTTATGTTTTTTAGCCCAAAAAAGGTCCCAAAAATTTTAAAATCTTCGATCCCCCCCTTTCTAAAATCCTGGATATGCCCCTGGAGCTGGTACAGCGAAAGTGAGAAAAGCAATCGAGTTGAGATGACCAATGATAATCTGTTTATCACTGTTTTACCTATGACGACGTTGTCAATTTCAATGTCAATTTCGTTAGCAATGTCACATGGCCTGCTTAGTTTCTAGCGATAATTTTTCCTTCCAAACGAGAAGCATGATATGAAAATTATCACAAAAATAGATCAAAGGAAAAATGCACAAAATAGCGATAAAACTTTTTATCAAAATATGCTATTCTGTCAAATTTTCAGACTTAAGTATCCATAATAGCTAAAGTTTGTTTTGTGAAGTAAAGAAATATAC
The DNA here is from genome assembly GCF_036588685.1 of Mytilus trossulus. NCBI lineage: Eukaryota > Metazoa > Mollusca > Bivalvia > Mytilida > Mytilidae > Mytilus > Mytilus trossulus. The sequence goes on along the minus strand of NC_086379.1, from coordinate 37,483,958 downwards.
AAATGTATATGTATTAATGATAATCAATTAAATTGCTAGTGACTTATTTTCATGTCTATTGCTGGGAGAAAAAACTGTGTGATATAAAACACTGTGAATACAACTTCGATTTAAAGCAACAATATTTTTGGAAAAAAGCAGAAATGAATCACTGAAAAGGGATAGAAAGTGCACTACATGGAACTTATTTTTAATGAAAATGAGTTGGTTTATAGTATTATATTTGATTTTAGCATTAGATATAAATATATGTTTGACATGTTTCAGAACAATAGATTGCCAGAGAGGATCATCTGTAGAGGAATGTTACCAGAGAGAACCTGACACACCAGGCTCAGCCTCCAAAACAAGGAAAGGATCTGTATTTGGTAGTCTTGAAAGGGTGTTTAACATGTTAACCCCTAAAAAACAGAGAAACTCTTCCACAGATGGACCTAGAAAAGTTAAGGTACATGTGAATTGAGATAGATTTGTCACAGTAACCTGAATAAATTATCTTGCAAGACATTAATTTAACCTCACTTGGATCCATATTTATGAAATCTTTAATAGAGTTTATTGTGCATCTGCTCTGCATGTTCAGTTATTTAAAATAATATCAGATGGAAATTGAAAGATTGATTTGAACCTAAAAATAATCAACTAGGAAAAAATGTTGGACATGCTCCAAATGCTTTTAATTTTATATTTAAAGATGAACTTAGGTGAGGTTAGGTGAAAATTAATAAATCAAGAAATTAAAATTGATACTTTAAGGCAGTAGAGCATTCTTTAAGGATAAAAATAAGCTATAAGTATTGATAGGTTATGGTCCTTGTTTTTGATATATTTGAGATTTAAGATATGGCGTGAAAAGGCTTACTTTGACTTTTTCCTTACATTTGCATTGGTATGATTTGGGTCTCAAAACAAAACAAAGAAAATCAATAATCTTCTTAAATTTTGGTAAAGGACCTTTCATGAGCTATTAAGTATATGAAAAAAATAAATGGGTGTTATGGGGCAAAATATTTTACCTTATATTGTATGGAAAAACACCAAGGAGTCTGAACATTTGACACAAATTCCAAAACCTCACTCAAGTACATCCTTCAACTGATATTTATGTAGATAGCTCTGCCGATCATTAATCATTGGAGGTCATATTGATGATAAGTTAGATGTTTATTTATTGCAGCAAGTCTTGCAATGTCTAATTTTTTTTTATAATTTTACATATAACAATTTTATTCATTGTTAATTGTTTCTTATGGATCTTTTGTAATTTTGATATACGATTTAGTATGTTGTAAATCAAGTTTGAGAGTTTTGAGTCAACTCTGTGGACATGAATTTTGCAGTTATTGCAATTATACATTGAAGCAAGTTACTATTTGTAAATAACTTAAATTTTAACATTGTTGGCATAGCATTTGTAAATTTAGAATTGGTTATGTTTTTATATATCTTTAGGCTTTACATAACGTATACAGGACAGGAGAATTTAGTGCTGACTTTGTATTAAGTAGAATCAAAGCTGTGATAGAAGAAAAGTTTATACCCTACAAACAAAGCGAGTAAGTATATATATATATGTTTTGTCAGAAATCTTTAAAATGGACATTTGGCAAACCTAACTTGCTGTTCATGTATTTCAATTCAACTTTGTTGTAAATACATGGTATCAATTGAATGAGAAAGAAACAGTTTTGTCAATATATCACACCCATTTATGATATTAAAAAAAGGGAATAGATTGAAAATGACAATTTTTACAGCTGGTGTAGGTCCCATCCAACTGGTAAAAAGTTGAATTCTTAATATCTGTTAGTTTCTGTAACATTTGAAATGATAAAACAAAGTATTTGTACACAAAAAATTCATGAATTGAAAATAGTTTGTCAAAAAACATTTTACAAGTATCTAATTCTTCGTAGCAGAGAACATTGATAAGGTTGGTCTGCTACAAAGCTTTAGAACTGTTTGCCAGTCCCTTTGGTCATGCCTGTCATGCCTGTAATGATTTTGTAATTTCAGCTACACATTACGATGTACTGTGATGGATGATTGGAGAAGAGTTCAGTTGGCATTTGATTTAGAAGTTTGCTCATTACCTAAAATGCCTTATATTGGTGTATGTAGAAAGAGAGTGAAAGGAGATACCTGGCATTACAAAAAACTGTGTGAAGATATTCTGGCATCTTGTAAACTATAATGGTAATATTTATATCTAAACACTTTATACTTTATACAAGTCATAAGAAACCTCAAATTAAAAAAAAATATGCATATGTTTTTTATAACTTAATGGATAGTTTTCATTATACAACTTATGTACATATACTTTTTTCTGAGGAAAATTCTTTAATTTGTCCACATTTAGAAGAAATTTACTTATTTTTAATTGCTTGCTTCCAGGAAGCAATTCACTGACATATTTTCCGTATGCATAGTGACCAGAGCGTAACCCTCCTCGTAAAAATCCGGTGACCACAATACGCATGGATCTGTCATTGAATAAACAAATATATGATTATACATGTTAAACACGTGCTCAATACCCATGCTTTTTGTGATTTGTTTTCTATAAGGTGACAATTGGTAAAACTCGGCTTCAAAACACAGCATTTAATGAGCAGCCATATTTGTTAAATCATCACAAACAGAGAGAGAAAAATTTGGAGATCATATGATATATTTGCGAAAAACAATGATAAAATCGTGCACAGAGGACTAAGCTTATGATGTATACATGCATTGGTTCAAGAATTGGACAGACATTATTTTTTCACCACTCACTTGCTTCATATGACTTTAAACACAACAAAAATAAATTTTATTTAAGCAGAAATGTTTGAGAAACACACTCCTAATTTTCTCTGTTTAAACAGACCCTTGGTATTCTTTATTTTTAAGTTAAAACAACTTGCATTTTTTCAACTACTATGTAACTGTATCATTATTCATCTTCAAAAGTTTACTTTGGTTTACTTCTAATCGATCCTGTTCCAGGAATTTTTGGCAGTATTTGACCCACAGTCATATATGGAAATATTGAGCTAGCATTTCTAAGAAGCTTGTAATTGCCAATGAGGCACTACAGTATTAAAGATGCTCAAGTTTTTATTTGTTTGTTTATCAATTTCACACTTTGAAATAACTGGTGTTCTAGAATTGTCCATGTCTTATATTTTATTTGGATGCAGGGCTTTCCATTGAAGCCGGCAGCCGGCAGAAATCCGGGGTTTACAGTGGCTTCAAGTGGCGGCTACTTCACTGACAAAAATATAATTTCAAAAAGAAAAAAATGTATTTTTCAAATGTGTACAGGCACCCGAGAGACATTGTCAAAAAGTCGCGGTTACGATAAACACGGATGAAAAGTCAGTTTTCACCTTGGGCTAACTTCGACGAACGTATGTTACAGCCGCCTATAATTTTAATTGAGCCTTCTACTTCAATTTCAAGAGAAAGCCCTGTGGATGTAAAGGCATGTTGGAGGAACTAAGATTTTACTTTGTTATAAACCTGATTTCATTACACATGATTTACTTTTAAGTAGATATTTTAAACAATCATAAAAATATTTAATAATTTTATGTTTTTATTTCAGGTGAAGCTGTGATATAGCCAGATATTTTGACGAAGGAAAAGATATTTTAGTAATATTATTAGCTATAGACAATAAAGTGCTGTGGATATGTGATCATGTTTAAGCTTGGCTTTGACCTCTTTTTTAGTTGTAAAAAGAATTCTTGATGAATAATTCACCAATCTATTTCAGTGTTTTTACTTGTGGATACAATTTTATACTAGATTTTTTCAAAGTTTGGTTAATTACAGTGGATTCTTTCAAAGTTTGGTTAATTACAGTGGATTCATTTGGTACCAATTTCATGGATTATGGAATTCTGTATTTTCTCATATTCATGATTTTTATGATTTTACAAGTCTCCATACAAGCCTTTGAAGTTAAGAACATTGAAATTTATGGTTCACTGATAACAAAAAAAATATCCATAAAATTTGATATCCAACGAATATTATGAATCCACAGTATATCATTTATGATAGTTTTATGATTTTAATCATGTAATTCTTTGATTCTGTCCAATTTATATTCTGGGCTTCTACCATCAGTGTTTTTATTGTAGGAATACCTAATTTTTACATTTTATAAACAGATTTTAGCTAGGAAAGAATACAAATGATCTATGTTTTTGTGTTTTAATAAATTATGTTTGTTTATCATACATGACAAAGGACCTTTTATCCCACTTCAACTTCTTAACATATGGGTGATAAATTAATCTTGATATATTAAAATATGAAGATATTGGAGAATATTGAATGGCAATTATTTGATGATATTCATTATTCAACAATTCATATTTTTTTTTTACAAATTTCCCATCAATTCATTATTAAAAACAGTTTTATCTATGAAATTGTTATAGAAAATAATTTTGTCAGATTTATTGATTTAAACAATACATATTTAACTCATTAAACAGATATTGATTTTCATTTATTCTAAAACAAAACAAAACTGTTATAGGGCCTAAAAAAAGGTCTTATAGACCCTTGACCCGATTTTTTTTTACCACATATATACACTTGCACAAATCTTTTTGTTTAAGTTGCATTGTGAATACTTATATTTCTACTGCATGTTTTGTACGTGTGTAAAGTATAGCTTCCTAAATACTATTACAATGCAAGATGAACATTACATGTAAATACTATCTGAATGCTTTAAAAAATTATTAACATATTTCTAAAATATTGAAATAAAAAGATGTGGTGTGATGCCAATGAGACAACTCTCCGCCAGAGATACAAGGACACAGAATTTAACAACTATGACCTTCAACAATAAGTAAAACCCCAGCACATAGTCTGCTATGAAAGGTCCTAATTGACAAATGTGATATTATTCTAACATGAAAACTAACTGATTTACTGATAAAGTGTTATTTTTGGAGCTAAAAGAGAAATGAAAGGTCAGAAATACAATGCAAATATAAATATGGTGCTTTTATTTATTATTATACTTCGAATTTACATATAGTTAAACATAATAATTAAAAATATTATCTTCTTTGTGTTGAAAAATAGCATTTAAAAAGTGTTATTTGTTCAAGACCTAAATTACACATCTTGTTTTTGAATGTCATACTATTTTCTATTTGCTGAAGTAGAAAATCACATTGATATCAAATTAATGAATAGAGACAAAGTGAAAAAAGAATTACAGACACCATTTGAATTGATAGTGTTACTAATACAATTTATACTGAAACTCATAGAGTTTATGCCGAAGGACTGATACTCAAGTGTGGTTGTGTTAGACAATTCTTTTTCTTTAGAATTTTTAATTGTATACATTTTTTTTACACATGTGTATTACTTAAGCAATTATTGTAAATATTAAAGCAATAAACTAATTATACTTATAAGATATTTCTCTTTAGATACAAAAGTGCCAATTTTTAACAAAGCTCATTTGAACCAAACTCAAGTAGATTGTTTTAGCTATATTATCCATTTTCAAGTTTTTTCAATGATAGAAAGCTTCCATCAAGTACAGGACTAGGTTGGCAAGATCTGAATAGGTTTCAGCAAAAAACAGTTAAAAATGATATTTGATGACTATCAGCTAAGCAGAAAGCATTTACGACTATACTAGTCTGTTTAAAGTCATGAAAAAAATCAGTCTGAATACAGATACCAGTTTCATAAGGATTGTTAACCTTTTCATTTGTACTCAAAATGTGTGTCTTCCATCAAGCAGAATATGTAATGATGGCAGCTGGACCTTAAACCTCCAACAATCAATTATTTCTGATGATAGCAGCTTTGAAGTTCAAGACATAATGTTTGTGTACTTCATAATCACAATCAAATGTATCCAGACTTGGAAAAACATATTTTACCTGATATAACTACGTTTGTGATACACATATGTATGTACGTATAGTCATTACAGTCTTCATCTTTGTCAAAAGTTATAAGAACTATCTTTTCCTTTCACTTTTCAACTCTTATTGTATAAGTAAAAGTAATCAAGACTGACTGGAAAGATGACATTATCGTTTTGAATTTTCCATGGAGTTTGACATTTTGCTATTTTACTTTTTCCTGATGACTGATTTGCATATATATATACGAACAGCAAAAGCTGAAACACATGAAACGAATATATAACAACTATCATCTCGGCAGAGGCTTTTCATTATGTAGACAATGGTTGATTAAACCTGGTCTACATAAAATTGAGAATGGAAATGGGGAATGTGTCAAAAAGACAACAACACGACCACAGAACAGACAACAGCAGAAGGTTACCAACGTTAACAGGTCTTAAATGCAGCGAGAAATTCCCACACATGGAGGCATCCTTCAGCTGGCCCATAAACACATATACTAGTTCAGTGATAATGAAAGCCATACTAAAGTCCAAATTGTACACAAGAAACTAAAATTAAAAATAATACAAGACTAACAAAGGCCAGAGGCTCCTGACTTGGGACAGGCGAAAAAATGTGGCGGAGTTGAACATGTTTATATAATCTCAGCCCTCCCCTTATACCTCTAGCAAAAGAAGAAAAGAAAACACACTACAATACGCACATTAAAATTCAGTTCAAGAGAAGTCCGAGATTGATGTCAGAAGATGTAACCAAAGAAAAAAAACCAAAATGACAATAGTACATAAATAACAGCAGACTACTAGTAGTTTACTGACATACCAGCTCCAGACTTGAATTAAACTGATCGAAATATTATGTCTTCATCATATGAATATCAGGCACAATGCTTTCCGTTAGGGGTTTAGTAACGTACCATCATAACATATATGAGGAGAACATAACCCGTGTCATGCCAACAACTGGTTTTTAAATAAATGTGGTAAGTTCCGATGCAAAGTCTAGTATGTTTCTGTGTGTGTTTCTTTGTCGTTTTTTGTTGTTGTTGCTCTTTAGTATTTCTGTTGTTTCGTTGTTTTCTCTTATAGGTTATTTGTTTACCTCAGTTTTAGTTTGTAACCAGGATTTGTTTTCTCTCAATTTATGACTTTCGAATATCGGTTAACTACTGTTTCCTTTATTTATATCTAGCTATAAAACCTCTAACTTGTATGGCATCATAAATTTCCCTTGTATTTAGGAATTTAAAGGGTGACATACCAGTGTATTTTTATTTTTCACATTTTGTAGAAGCATTCGTATTAAAAGGAAGTCTGCTGGTCAAATGGTCTTATTAATATGATCCACATCTATTCAGAAATGCAGTTTAATATGTTCAAATATGTAGGGTTAAATTCACATCTTGCAAATACATATCAATTTTTTTGGTAGAATGTCCCTTGTGATATTTTTGTAGTTGTGCTACCTTCGTTGATTTGTCTTGGATAATTATTGTTTGTTTCATATTAAACATCATGTATGATGTATATTTATATAAATATTTTTCAAAATGCAGATAAAATTCTTGGAAGTATTGTTCAATTTATTTAATTTTGTGGTTATCTAATATGCATGAATAGTTGTAAGTAAATCATGCTTATGCATGCATCAGAGCTTAGTTCAAAGCAAATTTCACCAAGTCTGTCATTGAAATATTTTGTGATTTATATTTGATACTTAATACAATATGTATTATCTATTAATATTCCATATTTCTTAGTTTCCCACATACACTTTTTCGGTTGCAGGAAAAGAAAATTGCCTATCATGCAGTATTCTGACAAGAAGGTTGCGTTTCATGGCATTAAAAAGTAGAAGAAGAACAAGCCTGCACATCCCATTGCCAGTAAATCTGGCACAGCTATTTCATAATCAATTAGTTCTGGCTGAGAATTTAACCCAAACTTTTCCACTATTTCATCAACTGACATGTAAAATGGAGGTCCTACGCCAAGTGGTCGATCAGCAGTTTCAAGAATATACCCCGCTCCTGATTTCAAAATAGATTTCATGATGTCAATGTACGTTTTCCTCATTTCAGGTTCTATGGCTTCAAGCGCCCCTCTATCCCAAACACCATCAAAATCCTTTTCTAAATGAGAACCGAATTTGAAGAAGTCTCCACAATATATCCGGATTCGATAGTCATCATTTTTATACAGCATGCCGCCCATAGATTGCACAGAACTTTTCGTACAAGGCATGCTGTTTTCTTCAAAGAATTGCCGAACAGCTAACTCAGAAAACTCTACCCCAACAACTTCATGTCCCATCTTTGACAAGTGTAGCATATCCAAAGTTTTTCCACATAGTGGGAAAAATAGTTTTGCCTTGTTTTCTTTTCCAGTAATCTTGTCTAAATGTTTTTCCAATGTCGAGTTAAAGTCATCCATATGCCAAACGGCTTTATCTTTCTCCCAGGCGTCTTTCCAATCGAACATTTCTACAGAATAACAATTCAATATAGAAAATATGTAAAATAAGTTAAAGGGATATTCATAGGGTATAAAACAATGTAACTTTTACATTGACGTAGGAGCGTGGGGTCGAAAATGGTGGATAGCAATTTCAATGCATTGAAATGTCAAAATTGCATTTCTAAACTATATTCAACATTCACAATTGTATGTGATACCGAAGACAACATCACCTTAATGCATAGAAAACTAAATCTTGGTAAAAATGGTATTTATATAGTGGAGTATACAGTTGTAATTTTTAGAATTGAGTGCAAAACTGACTCATGCTTCCCTTAATATTTATTTGTATCGCCGCAATATATATATGATCATATATGTCATACTCATACTCCATTTATATATATATAACATACATCTTGTGATCAATTTTATTTGGCAATCGCCAATGGCAGTCAGCAGGGTTAAAGAACATCAGTTGTTCGACCTGTTAGTCAAATGCGTTTTGTTTAAATATACTTTTTCACTCTTTTGGTCTTTTGGAAAATGTTGTTTGTGCTGTTTTTAGACCCTTCTACAACGAAATTTGTTTGACATGCACACGTATAAAAATTGCGGTTTTTATCCAACGCAGACATAGGTTTGAACGTAGTTTTCAATTTAGACTCGTATATAACATACTTGTACACACTGAATGTATATATCATATACCCAAACTCCAAACATACACCCCAATATAAGTGAACATGTCCATACTCCCCCAATATATACATTTATTTTATCTCCTATACGTTTCTAGGATTATCATTTGTTAAAAACTACCGCTTGGAAACCGTGTATATTTCATTTGGGGTTAGTAGGCGGGGCTAATTTTAATATACATTAGTTGTGGAGTTATAAGTCCCTCATTTGACGTGGCTCTGTACTTACACCCGTCATTTTGTTATTGTTCTATGATACTTTTTGTATTCTTGTCTTTCATTTTTGTTAATATGCTTTGTCTTTATGAATTTTTGTGATTCTTGTTACATATGATGTGACTCTGTACTTTTACATCCAATCATTGTGTTATTGTGCCATGGTAAATGTTTGTTTACATATTTGTTTGTTTTTATAGCGATCAAGATAATAACACAATGATGATTGCTGTACCTCTATGTTTGTAATTTTTCCAATTATACCTTTTTGTTTTGTTCACACATCGTTGTCAATACAATGGTTTTTTTGCGACTGTCATACAAGTTAGAGGTTAAGCTAGCTACAAAACTAGGTGTAACCCTCCATTTCCTATCAAGTCAGGCATATGACAGTTGTTGTCAATTCGTTTGATGTGTTTGAGCGTTCGGTTTAGCCATTTGATTAGGGACAATCTGTTTTGAATACTTTTCGAAAGAAAAACTATATAAAAGCTTAATAATTTTGAATTGCTATAAAAGCTTAATATTGACATTTTTATAGCAAATCAAAATTAAACAGTTCACCTTTAGTATGGTAATAGCTATAATATAACTATACAGATTGATAGACTGATTTAGGAATTACATCAATACAGTGGAGTTACAGACTTATAGGATTGTAAGTATGATTTATTTTATCACCTTGCACTGTCACATTTTGACTGAACAATTTGTTCAAATTTCTGACCAGTTGAACAATTTGGTTTAATAAAACAAATTGCAATTTGGTCAACATTTTGAATGGGTTGCAATTGGTGAATAGCAACACTAACAGTCAAGTCACTGTAATATGATTTAACTTTCCCCTTAAGGTAGCACTACAGTCAGAATTTTCTGACTCCAATCAACAGTATTTAAAGATCAATTTCTCCAAAACTACTCAATGGATTTTTAAAATCTTTAACTCATTTTAAAGCTGAAACATGACTCTTTCGTAATTTATATATAAATTTATTTTTGATTTGATTAGTCTCAAAATATAGCTCATAAATGGGCAAAAAAGTGGTCTCCCAACTTGGATGAAAATGGCACATTCATGTCAAATGGTAGTTACAATTTGTTTCATCCCTGTTATCAACCATATACAATCTCCAAAACCGTGTCTCAGATTTTTGATATATGCCTCCAGTAAGAAGATATATTGATTGAACTGCTTGGTGCCAAACCTTATTTCACCTTTCATCTTTGGAAACCCATAAATTCATTTAGAAACAAATTATCCAAAAACTGGGACACAGTATTGTATAAAAATACACCCTTCAATCATATATATCAAAGTCAAGCCAAAGGGGGTACCCATAAAGTTTCTATTGTCATTTTTTCCTTACAATTTTCATGAAAAATTGTTCTAAGAAATGACCTAAAAACTGAATTTTCCCCTTAGAACCCATATAAAGTCAATATAAATACAGACGTTCCACTGGGAACACCCCAGGAGTGTTCTGATACAATTACTCTATCAATAGAACCACACACTTTGTGTCTTTGATGCTCTAATGGTGTAAATTTGCATTATATGTGAACTGTCCAACACTAACTTGGCATTTGGCGGGAGTTTGACGTCACAGATCTGACCAACATCTGTGATGAAGTAATTAAATATAGACAAAGCTCCGCCTCTTTCCAGACAGTCTCAGATAAGAGACCAGCTGCATTAATCAATGTTTAACATCATTATTCTCTATATATAAAGAATAATTTTCATTTGAATTTTAAAAAAGAAACAAATTAAAACTATGTCTGAAATTAGCTAATACATTAAAAGTGTGCATAAAAAAACATGTTGATAAAAACCCACCCTTTTCTTGAAAATACCTTTAATTTAATGGGACTGAAAAAATACACATTAACTGAAAATTAGTTAAAATTCATAAAACTGTATTTAATAAATGAAGAAGACCAAAGAGAAGAAATTTATACAGGCAGTCAGAGGCTTTCAAAACTACTTCCCCACTCTTTTCCATAGTACTTTTTTTCCTTTTTGGTAGATTTTTTCCCTTTATTTTTTTTTCTTTTTCTTTGTTCACTTCCATGTTATATAATGATGATTTGGTGATTTGTCTGTAAATTGTTTATTATATGCTGATGATATTGTATTACTATCAGAAAGCAAAACTGGTTTGCAAGCCAGTCTCAATACTCTTAGTACATATTGCTCAAATTGGAAGCTACAGGTTAATGTTCAAAAAATCAAAGGTTTTAGTATTTAACTCTAATGGTAAAACATATCTAAATGAGTTTTTCTATAATGATAATGTCATACAAACTGTCTCCAAACATTGCTACTTGGGAATAATGTTAAAGTGTAATGGCAACTTTAACTTAGCTGTATCCTTACTAATGGAAAAAGCTAGGAAAGCATGTTTTAAGATTAAGAAAACAATTGGATTGGATAATCCTTGTAAACTTTTAGAAAAATTATTTGATTCATTAGTAAGCCCCATATTGCTGTATTGTAGTGAGATTTGGGGTGTTTTGATAATTCGGGAAAATTCCATATGAAATTCATAAAAGAAATTCTAGGTGTTCATTGTAAAGCAATTAATGCTGCTTGTAGAGCTGATTTTTGTAGGCTACCGTTATGCTAAAAAATATCATTTTCTTGTATTAAGTTTTATGATCATATTTTAAGGTCTGAAAACACACTTATATCCAAAGTTTTTCTGGCAACTGAAAAAAAATAACCCCTGGACAAAGAAACTTTATTCTATTTTTAACAATCTAGGATTTTCAAACCTAGCTGGGGGAAACTTTTCTATTAAACAATATCTACCAAGTATTAAACAACGAGTGATTGATCAGTGCACACAGGATCAATCATCAAAAATTCATGATTCATCAAAACTAAAATTTTACCAACAATTTCATAATTCAAAGCAGCGTAGTTCTTATGTTGATGTTCTAAGTAATAGATTAAAAAGGTCATCTCTGTGTAAAATTATATTGAGTGCACACAATCTTGCTATTGAAAAGGGGCGATATTTAGGTTTAGCCACCGACGAATGAGTTTGTAATGTATGTAAATCAGGTGAGGTAGAAGATGAAAATCACTTTTTACTGAAATGTGAATTTTTTTTCCAACTATAGATTTAACTTTAAAAATAAGATATTAAATATACAACCTACATGTTGTAGTGAAAATCAGCTAAATATTAATAGTTGTATTAATAGTAATTCTTTAAAAGTCCTGAAAGTGACTAGTTCTTATATATATAAATGTCTGATGTATAGAAACGAGATTTTAGCTTCTTAATTATAACATATTTAAATATTAGTAACTGTATGCTGTATTCATTGTTGTAATGCACTGTTATATGGGCCTTTGCCAATTATTGTAATTGTGTTTGTGCCAATAAAATATTTGAATTTGTATTTGTATAAATAATTTTTGTTTCAAAACAATGAGATAACTTGTGGTCAGGGATTAACAGCTGGACACTGGTATCAACAGATGATTGACATATTAGCCCCTCCCAAATGCCTTAGTCCTATAATATAAGACTCTGGAGGTTCATATCATTTACATTCAACGTTTTTTATCGGATATTTTTTTTTTACTATCAATGTTGAACCCCAGAGTCTTATAACAAGTATCCATTTTCTCGTAGTGGATTCCCAACGAATTTTTGTGGGAACTTTGAACGACAATTTGACAATGTTTACGGAAGTTTTAAGTTTACTTATGTCACTATCCTTTCAAGTGAACATCTCAAATAATAAATAAAATGTCTTACCTTATCATATGTTGGATTTATATCCTTTTTTTTTAACCACTTTTCAAACTGTCCCCCCTTATTTCAAATTGTCAAGCGGATCAAGTACGAGAAGTTCCGCAGGTCTTTCCGAATGTTAATCAGTTGTACATATTCCAGAATATTCATTGGAAAACGAATTTTGTTTTGACTTTAAGATGATTATGAATGTTGAATTTTTATTTCGTCATCAATATAAAAGGAAGCTTACCATCAAATCTTTCCAAACCCTTAAGAGGCGTCCATTTAGTATTCATAAAAAGGTAAAGGATGGTTGTATAAATGAATGCTTTGTCCCGATGATAACAGGACACGGTGATAATTTCTACAAAGAGTTATTGAAGGGAAAAAAAACTGTGTAATGAAAATAATGGTCAAAGCTGGAAATGGTGACTATTATTACATACACGAATAAGGCAGTTGGCTTTCTCAATTTACTTTCTTTACAGAATTTTTTTCATGTTGGAGATTTGCATTATTACAGCGTTTTTTTTCCTCTCGCGGAAGGCCATGTGGTATAAACTGCTTACATCAACTTCATTTTAAACTCTTGTTAATGTAACATTATTTTGTCTCATCGGCTTCAATACCACATCTCCTTGCAATTTTGATTAGGGCTAATTGCATAATGCTTGTAGAGTAAAGCTTTGGTCGACTTGCTACCTAAGCTTTGTAAAAAGATTCACATATTAATTCAATATATATGTATATCTAGTTATACATTTAATAAAATTGAGAATGGAAATGGGGAATGTGTCAAAGAGACAACAACCCGACCAAATAAAAAAAACAAAACAGCAGAAGGTCACCAACAGGTCTTCAATGTAGCGAGAAATTCCCGCACCCGGAGGCGTCCTTCAGCTGGCCCCTAAACAAATATATACTAGTTCAGTGATAATGAACGCCATACTAATTTCCAAATTGTACACAAGAAACTAAAATTAAAATAATACAAGATAGCTCACCGGTAATAAGCAGTATTGGGTCAAATGTAAATAAATAAACTGTAAAATGTGATTCTATAAGTATTGTGTAACATGTTAAAAAGTGATTCAAATGATATGAATATTACACAAATTACGCAAACCAATAATTTTATAAATTTGAATTTATGCATAACAATATCTTTCATGTTTCTTGTGCTGTTAATCTGGCGGCCACTTTTCCCTTTCTTTTTCTTATTTATAATTTTAAACGACTTCATGTACTATTTCCCAAAAACTTATTTTCTTCTTGTCATATTCAAACAATAATAATACTTTAAGCCCTTCAATGAGACATCACACAAAAAAACAAAGGTAAAATTGCGAGATCAACATACAAGGATGAAAAGTTTAAATATCAAATGTCCAAAATCAGTGTTGTCCTATTATATTGGCAATAAGCTGACAGATGCGCTAGGGATGGATACAGTTTTATTTTATCATGATAGCTTTACTTTGTCGCTTAAAGCCACCGGCAAATATATAAGCGATATCATAAACTGCACCAGCACTTGTATCAGATGTTAAATTGTAAATGCATTGACCGTAGACAACTTCATAGAAGATAAATCAGATACAAAGAAAGACGAAGGATGCGATTTTCAGCACTGTCGGTGTCCTTCTTGTAAATGTTGTGCAGAGTGTTTAAAAAACTGTACTTGTCGAGAAAGGAGCAAATGTAGTGGACAAGTTTCTAAAAACACCCAGAGATTTAAATTGCATTCTTTCTAGAACTTTCTTCTCTAACAACTTGCTATTATTCTTTGTAACAACTCGATTTTTGCAATACAAATATTGCCTCGCCATCTATTATTTATTTCTATTGATATATACAAGAAAACGTTTGGTGAATGAGAATTGGCTCGCTCACCCCCGTTGTTGGAACTCTTATTTTGAAAGATATTTATCTACTCATCCGCCCTCACAACTAGAAATTAACTTCTACTGATGCTTAACAACTTGGACAAGAGAACTTTTGGTGAATAAGAATTGGCTCGCTCACTGTTGTATGAACTCGTATTTTAAAGGATCATCGCCTCGCCCGCTCTCACGACTCGCAATTGATTTATGTTCATTCTTAACAGCTTGGACAAGATAACTGGCTTGCTTACTCCGTTGTATAAACTCATATTAAAGATTTCATTTTTCTGTATTTCTTTGTGTCTTATAAATCATTGTTAGCAATCGAATGAAAATGACGCAGTCCATAATATTTTCTAAACAATAATAAAACATTTACTCAATTGTGAATCGTGGGAAATAAAGTAATAATCTATATAGTGGGGAAAGATATGTTAAAAAATAATAATAGATAAACCTGCTATATGTTGGGGGGTGTTTATATTTTTTTTTTCTTTATGTATGTTTTTTGCCGATTGTTCTCTATTCTGTTAACCCCATTCGTAATCTCTCAGCACTTTTTATGGTTATCTCAATAATTGCATGACACTATTACAATTGGTCGTGTTTTCGTACGTTGTTCTATACTGGTTCTAAATATTATCGTCAAATTCTTTTCGTTCACGAAATCCTTTAAATAAAGAATCGGCACATATATTTGAAATAAAATGGCGTGAAAAAAATTGTTTGTCAACTCAGGATAAAAGTGATGGATTAGGAACATTATTTTTAACAATTAATACGGTAAGAAGTTACTTTCATTCATATTTAGGTTGTTCCTAATAATTTTATTTGTTTTGGCAGTGGATTATTAATTTAAATTTTTGCTACGAGAAAAAATGACAAATTTTATAAGACTCTGGGGTTCAACATTGATAGTAAAAAAAAAATATCCGATAAAAAACGTTGAATGTAAATAATATGAACCTACAGAGTCTTATATTATAGGACTACAAATGCCTGTATATTAAGATTAATTGTCATGTGCTTTTATTTACATAAATTCATTATCAATTTACTCCCTGTTATGATATGATAATGACTTTGGGATTTTTAAAAACTGTACAGAATAATCCTTACTTCAGAATTATGTGAGAGAAAAAAAAAGACCAAAAAATCATTGTTAGACTGTAGTGCTACCTTAATACAAACAACACGGCATTGATGAAAATCTGAGACGTTTCTTCAAACAAAGGAATGGGCGATGAATGATTGCAATAAATCTCGAGCAATAAATGCAGAAAACACACTAAAAGCTTACACTTTGTTATTTGTTATTTGTTTTTATATAGACAAATGGAGGAGTATCTTTGAAGACTTGATCACTTTGTTCGGCCATTAGTCTTAATGCCGCATGTTACGATAGTCAGTTAATTAAATTTGTTACACAGTGTGCTAGTGGCCTAAATACACTATTTATTGGTCAATAAATTATGCATGGGATTTGTAAACCCCATACATATCGTATTAGGTCACTAGCCAACTGTGTAACGAATATATCTATAATGTCATACTCATATATTCTCCACCTAAACAAATATGACATATGCATACTCGCTATACACACTCATACCCTCCAATATATAACATACTCATCCTTCAAATATTTATAACATACCAAACACCCCAATATATTTCACATACTCCCCCTCTCCAATATTTATAACATTCTCAAGCCCCTGGATACCCCTTAATTGTGACGAATCAAGAACAATAGTAAGGTATATCAAAAATCTACTAGATCTATTGGAATAAACTTGCTATTACAACAATAATCACATAACCTACCGTGAACTTGATCTGCAATATATTTATCAAGTTGTATCACAGTTAATATACATATAAAATATGTTCTTCTATACCTGTGTACAAATTTTCGATGTGATATTTATAGCATCACTGACCTACTTTTGGAGAGGAAAAAGATACGCATGTGAATATCAATGTTTGTAGTTTTAAAATGATAACAAAGCAGATTATTTTATTTCAGAAATAAATAACCCAATGGTGATTAAATTCAATCCGAGCAACACTGGCTCGGTCTTTGACAAGTGAGAAGAAAGTTTTTATGCTGCCGAAAAACAAACATTTGGCTTATTAATTACTTATAAATAAAAAAGGAACAGTGATTTTCAGGTATTGTATGCATATGGATATATATTTGTATTCATTTACGATTTTTTTTCAATGTTTTAAGTTGAGTAATTCCCTCACAAATGAACATAATTAAGTGTGAAGTTAATTGACCTACTAGTTTACACACAAAATTATCAACCGGTCTATTCTTATTTCTGTAAAACATCATAATAATTATTTGTCTATAATATATCGCAATATTCTTTTATGTTTTCCTATATAAAAAATGAAAGCTCATAACTTTTTGATAGGGATCGTTATGAAAACAAAATTCAAACCGTACACTATTTCTTTTTTTAAATGGTTATTTAAATTATGTATATTTTTGCAGAATTTTACATATCTAAATATGATAAGGCATGTGATATTGCTTCGGATTAATGCAACTTTTAAAGCGTTGTTTTCCTATTATTTTATTTTATTGTATACATCCAACGTGCTAAAATAACAACGCTTCTTCTTATAAATGAAATGAATACTAGTATATTATGAAAGCTAATATACTTGAATACGGAGGACAATTGTCTAATATTCGAATCTTTTAAATACCGGTATGCTGCAAAGAAACCATACCAACTATTTAACTAGGATATTTCATAATAATAACATGAGAATTATAAGGAGATATTAAGTTTAACACTACCTCATCTAATAATGACAAAAGTTTAATTGACTATTCTAAAAAAGAATTTATGCCTCAGTTTAATCGTACAATGGAAGTAAAGCTTCAAAACCGCATTTATCTTTGGTAATATGGTAGATATAAGTAATAGACCACCAATAATTCTCTTCAATTTAGAACGCAAAAGCAGCCCTACTCTGACACAAAATAGTGCTTTTGATGTCATTGTTATAAACTAACCACCAAATTTGCACAGATGAAACTTTTAGTGAAAGAGTAATACTTTGATAATATTATCAGCCAAACTTTACTGGTCTTACAGGATTAATGCGCTCCATAGTGTACTGATTAAAAATTTCCAAAACCAGGGGTTATTTTTGTAGAGGTGTGTTCTAAAAGTAAGATTTTTCTTATAAGTCTTTAAACTAAGGTTGAAACTTAGCATGTAGAAAAGTGATATATGTAAGATTTAGGATATGCTTGGTTTCTATGAGGTTAAACTTAAGGTAAACTATTCAGAAAGATGTGAACTTTGAAAAATTTGGTTGAACATATAGAGATTTTTAGCATTCAAGCGAAGTGTTATGCCACTATAAGAGTAATTGTTTATGAAAAAACAACTGAATTCATGCACAGTTAAAGTCATGATAAATAGTGGAAAAGATATCAAGCAATAATAAAAAAAGGCTTAAGCAAAAGAAAAAGAGTAAACAAATATACAAAGGAGAGAACATACAAAAAGTCTCCAAACTGGTACATACATAGTATAACAAAATATTTAGCAACAAAACCGAGATTGATTTATATGCTCCTCAACAATAACCTGTTCTTTCTTCATTGATAACACCAATCGATTGTCATATCAAGTGACAATCTGTCTTTGATAATTTACAATGACCAGTGAAATATTTTTCGTGATCATCTTTGACACAGATAATCACTTCACTAAACATCCTTAAGACGATCGTTGGTTCAATAGCTCTCTAAACAAAAGATGGACAAAATGAAATATTCCAACGATGTCTGTGTCAGAAAACTAGTCACACATAGGTATATATGTAAGATGCACTTTTATTTAAAAATTATATATTTAATTTCTAGATTATGATATGTAGTAATTTGTTTCAGTTGTGTCTTAAATCTCTATGTCATGGGAAAATATGCAGCAAAATCTGAATTGTGTGCATCATTTGATTTTATTCTCTTTTAACTAAGTATTGAACACTAAACATGTTAAATGTGTTGCACCGAACACAATCCATATTTTCATCTAAGCGTAAACTTCCATTCAGCAACTGTCAAAGCCGAAGGAGTCAAAACAATACACAGAAACTATTTTCCTGATATTTAAATTTCTATGACCGAAGTTTACTAATGAAACATTTTAAGATTATTACATTAGTCATACACAATGAAGGGGACTCATGTAAAAAAAGCACAGAGAATAAATGCTATCCCCTAAACTATCATAACATAGTACCCAATACATTTTATATTTATGAAGAACCGTTGTCATTATATTTTCGTTGATAACTTCATGCTTTTTTGTAGTTCAACGTTTCCCTTATACTCTATATGACAATGCAAATATAATAGATTTAATCTTGTAGTTTTTATATCATCATTTTGTATTGAAATCAATAATCAAGTTATTGGACAATTTCATGCATCTAGTCTTAATAAAAGCAGGGGTATTGCTCTTTAAGAAATTCAAGCACAATAACCAATGCATAGTGTTTGTTTGATTACAGGTATGTGATATATCACAAAACATATTCAGGCATGTATAACTACATGACAAAAATAACATCCGAGAATTCTTCCATACCCCTTATATGAAAGACGAAATAGTCACATTTACGTAGCAGGTCAGCAGGTGATTAACATTGTCGAAAAAATTGCACATATTTTGATTACAGTTTGATATAATTTTTTCTTCTTATAATATTGCAATATAATTAACTTACCATATGCAAAACCGTATTTCTTTTTCAAGCATTTACCAGTGGTAATATATTTGGTTATCTGATCCGCTGGGATGTTTTCACATTGACAAAAAGCTATTAAACACCAATTTACTCAAATTGATTAAATGTTAGGTCAAACAAGCTTTTTGAAAAGCTTTTACTTGTAAAAATAAAGCATTTTGAACTTCCTTGTTTGTTATTGTTGCTAAGCTGCAAAGATTGATGACTAAGCTGCAAGGGTCGGTGAAATTTAAATGGCGCATGGAAACTATTCTGAAATTGAATCAAAATGTGGGATTTGTTTGTCTGCCTACACAGAACCGCGGCTTTTAGACTGTTTTCATACGTTTTGCACACCATGTCTCGAACAAGTGTATATTCATGATAATTATCTGACTTGTCCGTTATGTAGGACAAAAAATTCCATGCCAGAAAAAGGGGTGAGTGGTTTAAAAACTTATCCTTTCCATATTGAACTATCTCACGATGACAAAAACTTAACGGACATTTGCGAATTTTGTTCTGATGAAAATACTGCCGTATCGAAATGTCTCGACTGTAAGATAACTTTATGCTTGAACTGTCGCGACTACCATAAGAAAATAAAAACTTCGAAAAACCACTCGCTTGAGAACTTGAATTTAGATCAATTACTAGAACATAAGGAAAATTCAGTAAACGAATGCGATGAACATAGAAAAGAGTTGACTTTATTTTGTAAACCTTGTAATGTTATGTTGTGTAGCGAGTGCTCAGAAAAGTTACATCATATGCATGAATTCCAGAACCTGGATCTGTTGATTCAGACTAGGAAGAAAATTCTTCTGGCTAGAACAAGAAGCTTGAAATCGAGAATATCTGTTCTCGGAAACACCGAAGAGTTAGTCAAACAAAAAGAAAACAACTATTACAAACACCTAGACATGGTGAAGAAAGAAATTTTAGCACACACTTCAAGTATGAAAGATGTATTTTGTAATACTGTTGATGTTTTGACGAACAAAAGTTTGGCTTCAATTGACAATATTAAAAGGAAAGATATTAAAGAGATTGACACATACTTGAATGAGATAGAAACTGAACAATTGTCATTAGCAGGTCTCATCAAGACATCCGAGGATTTCGTCACAAGGTCTTCAGATAAAGTGTTCATGGATGATTTTTTTACCGTCGGTTCTCATCTTGATAAAGTTCTGAACAAAACTTTGGATCCTTTGACTTTGCATGAGTTAAATTACGAATGTAAAGAATTCACTGAAGCAACCGTAGAAAATCTGCTTGGAAAGGTTAATACTTCTTCGAAAGAAGATGTTTTAACACCTGCATATTATACACAACTGCCTATTCCCAAACTGTTCCCTCAAACTGAAAAGGTACACAGTTTTCAACTTAAAAATCAAATCAAAGATGTTGTTGCCGCAAATAATGATAATGCGTGGATATTCGATGGGAAATCAGCCTGTCTCTATAATCACGATGGAACAAAGCGTTCTACTTATGCACCACCGAACGAGAGCAAAAGAATGCTCAGAAAGTCTGCAGATGAATTATGGTTCTGGACTGGAAAGTCTGCAGTAAGGAGATTAAACATGAAATATCAAGAAGGGTTCAAAGTTTCATTTCAAAATGGAGCGGTTGGCTGTTTTGTCCAAAACGGGAATTTGCTCGTGTATAATAAAGAAGAAAAGGTAATCTATGAGGTTTCTGAAGACGAAGGTGTTAAAAACAAAACGGAAATCAAAGATCCCAAAAATAAATTGCAGAAAACTGATTTTTTTACCAGTAGAAATACAGATATTATGATGGTAGAAACAAAGAACTCAAATCTTGTTATGTCTTGGCGAAACAATTCTGTTATAATTACTGATAATCATGGAATAATTCTAGACACATTTACGCGACTCAATGCAGGATTTCGAGGTATAACTGTAGATAATTATGGACATATCTTAGTGGCGGATTATGAAAACGACAAAATTGATATTTTATCTGAGAACGGTGTTTTTCAACGAAACTTGCTAAATAATCGAAATGGTGATAACATTATACGTAGAACTTCTCGTATAACTACTGATGAGTGTGGCTTTTTGTGGGTGTTCGATTATGACAATACAATGAAAATATTTTCGTATCAATAAATATAATTCAGCCGTTGTCGTTTGTTGCTGTATATAATATGTGTGACCCGCAACGACATAACCATGATAACCAGGCTTTTGGCGGTAGACGTGACGTCATTGTGAGAAAAACGCAGTTTACTTTGTGTGACTAGCCACTTCCAGGCCTATGAGGGTATATTGTTTCAAATTTGCTTCTTGTTTAGTTGTGTGCAACATTCAGATGACAAAAATACCTGTCATGTTATTATGACAATGTGTTGAGATAACATTGATACGACTCATTTCGAATATCGGCATGACAATGAGCCTGTTCGATGGCGACTTTTATTATCAAAGACACTAATTTATAAAATACAAAACTATTGTATTTCATTGACACTTAGTAATCTTCAACAGCGTATTTGAGACAAAATTTCAAACGAATAAAATGTACTACAATACAAACAGTTCTTTGTTCTGTTTCAGAAAAAGTAACATAAACTTGTTGAAATGAAGTAAATTTAAAATTGATCAAAGTAAGTTTAAAAAAAAAAAAATGAATTTAATTTGTCGTTTAATTTAGATTTATCATGCATGTCTCTCTCTATACATAATATGCGACGCGTAACAGTTTCTCTGAAGTTGTTCTCATATATGCATCTGATACGGTTCATTTATAAAAATCTATAGAGCAGATACCTTTGAATATTTTTATCAATCTAAAATGTAGATTCTATAATATTTTATAATAGTTAACGGTGTTTTTCACAAATGACGTTTTACCTCCATAAGCCTGGAAATGCCATGGCGGTGTACATTCTTTTTGTGTCTTCCTCGTATATGTTACCTATTGTTTGAATGCCAACAAAAATATTTCAAAAGATTTTTATATAATAACAATACGTGTTTTTAGAACTATTCAAATGTTTTTTATAAATATTTTTAAAACTGCCAAAGATAATTAGCTTACTTGATAAATTTGCTGCATATCATCACTTTTCAATAGTTTTTTGTGTACAAATTACTATGAATTTTAAAGAAATAAAGAGAAATAAAAAATTTCAAATTCTTTCTATTTCACTAAAAATGTTTTTGAAACGTCTTACGTTATTTTGCACATTCATTTGACCGTCAGATTTAAAATTTCTCGTTTGAATTGTTTTATATTTGTTTTTTTAGGTTGATTATGCGGTATTGGTTTTACTCATTGTTGACGGCCGAACGCAAACCTATAGTTGTTTATTTCTGTGTTCAAGCCTTCATTAAAATAAAGTTTAAGTAAGGTATGCTTTCACTCTTGGATTAAGAAAATCATAAAGTCAAACGCTAAAATATTCAATAGGTAAGATTTTCTAAATGCCATATATGACCATATTCACATTTGGTTGTAAAATGTCTTTTTTACCAAATCACGACGTATTAAGGTAGCTCCCGACACTAAGGGAGATAACAACGTTTTACTGATGTAAAACTGGTTCCCGTTAAAAAAAATATGATATATCGCCTGTATATCTAGGTCACGGTAACAGTTCCGATGTCGTCTGTTGACAACGTGTGTAAACAACTTCTAAGTTACAGCTCATCGCTCAGAAGAAAGGAAGGTTTATCATAAAGGATAAATACATGCGTTCTTTTAAAATAAAGAATATGAATAGCTTCAGCCTGAAAGTTCACACAGTATTGAATGATTCTCAACTTATCAGGTCATATGATATAAGTTTTCGGAACTGGAAGTTGGAGAAATTCGGCATCCGATCACAGTGATCTTTCGTATGACGAAACCTGGAAAGAAGGTCGACGGCTACAAAAATGTAGCTCTGGCTGATCACCTACCACAGAATATGTTCGTTAAGAGTAAATCCCCTGCGAATACTGTCTGTGAACGGAAATACGAACTTCAAAGCTTGAACCAGGAGGGCATTTTGTCCATACCATATCGTTGTAGCTGCAGTGCATGTAACCTGCATATCATACACGTTTAACAGTGTAGGAACGAGGGAAAACATAGGACTGGTGAATTTGTTATCAATTCAAAAGCTGTACATGGTAAGAGTTCAATTTTCTCCTTATTATATATTCTCTTTAAACATTTTACTGGGTGGAGAAGGTGTATGGTTTCATGTCTTGAATAAATGAACCTGCCCCACACCTCTCTTTTTCTTTCTTCAATACCCCTCTATTATGGTCTGGGGTTTATGTGGTTTGAGGGTAAAAAGCTTTATTTTGAGGGGAAGTGCTGCCCAAATTTTTTATGAAGCTGAACTTAGTAATTTTTTTGGAATTTTGCCCCTGGAAGTTATTTATCATTTTTGCAATGAACACAAAGGCATCTATACATAAGGGGCTTTTTAGTTTTGCATTCAAAAGGGAGGGATTAATTTGTAAATACTTATTTGGTAGCAATTATATAACCATAAATAAAATTAGAATTGAAAAAGTAAACAAATGCAATCACAATGATTCATTCACAAAAATAATGTTTTACAAACTTAAAATATTATTAGTTTTCTTTATTTTATAATCAGAATTTTCATATTAAGTCATCTTTTGCATGTGATCAGAGACCAAGTGGTCTGATAGTCATAACTTACATATGTAGTAATTTAAAAACACCTAGAATGATGTGTATGCAGGATAATCTATAAAAGCAAAAAAGAAAATTAAGAAGGGGGGCACCCACCCTCATTCCACATTATTAGACATGAATATGAGTCTGTGATCTACATTGTATATGTATAAGAATAAAAGTAAACATGAATTCACAATCATATTATATAAATATAAATTGAAAAAATAATTGAATATCCCAAATAAAATTATGAACTCAAGTCTGAATAGTTTATAGTTTGTCTAATTAACCAATACAGGTGCAGACTGACATTTCATATCATATTTTTCAGGAATGATACATGTAGGAATTTGTGCCACACATTTCAACAATTTTCTTAATGGATTGAATGTACTTTTTGTGAATTCATCAGACATACTTAAAGAAAAAGGAGAATGAAACTGGAAAGAAAATATTTGCAGTTGCAAAAGAATCCTGTAAATAAATTCAAAACTCAGCAAAAGAAGAAACAGTTTTAAACATGGTTAATTTAATGAATAATTGGAAGGTAATTAAAACCTTTAGTCATATACATGTGTAATTTCAAAGTATTTTTTTGATAGGTAGATATAAAGTATAATGAGGACCATAATTATATTCATATTTGCACTTACATGCATGTAAGCAGTCATAAAAGTGAATTAACAGATCTTGGTAATAATTTCAAGTTTAGGGTCAATATTTCGAAAACAATTTTGTGGTAAAGCATTGTTATATATACTTGAAGACTTTCATGTATAGAACATGACAGAATTTGTTTCAACAAAAATATTGAACTAGAATTATTACATTCAAATTTATTAAATGAAATCTATATTAACAGATTAATGTATAATTTCAACAAATTTAAGGTAACCTATTTAGTTTTGAAAGCCTTTATACATACTATTATTACAAATTTCATTGTTAACAGACTGAGTTTCCAGTTAATTTTAAATGAATATGTTTTAGCTATAGTATTTGAACACTGCATGCACATTTGTTTATTTAATTTTTGTTATATTTGTTATCAATTGTAGGTCTCATTGTCATCATTTAACAGCAGGTTATTAGCAGCAGTTTTTCAGAAAAATGAAGGATAGCTGTCAATGGTAAATACATACATTTTAGGATAATTACATGTAGTTACCTTTGAGAAAAAACTTAGGTTTCATTTGAGACTTTTTAATCTGATAATGGTGTTTTTCAGGCATTTACAACATTTTTTTGTTTGGACAATATATTTAGTCCACTCAACTATAAAATGTAGGATCATGTAAATTTGTACACAGATCTCACTGACCTACATTTTCCACTTCACTGACTTTGGTAACATTAAAAATCCAATTTCATATACAACAAATGTATATCTCAGCAACTAAAAGGTGTCAGATCATGCAAACTTATATATACTCTCAGAGTCTCAGTTAGTAACTCAGCTTCCAGACAAAAGAAGGTCACAGTGATCACATTTTACACTATTGATTTGTACTGTATTTTATATCTTAAATACAAAGTATATAGTCAAGACTGCCACTGGTTCTTATGTGCCACAATTATGACAATGAAGATAACTTTGTGATGTAGATAACTTATGTTTATCACAAACTTGGTCGCATGCTGCATATATGCAAATTTATACCAAAAAGAACAGTTCAACTGTATTGATTTAAGGTAGACAGTAAAGGTCACACCTATTAAATATACATGTAGACCTTGAATTTGCATTGGACACTATAATGCTGCCTATAGCATATATATTGTCAATTATTGCATGCCAAAGTGTCATTGTACACAAAACAAAAACCACTCAAAAGGATGTCCATCATATGCAGAAGCAATATAAAATGCATACCCATCAGCTGACCTAATTATTGCAATCACTTCAAAAACCTGGCCATATATCATATTATAAAACGCTTAAGGAGTACCTTTGTTAGTCAGGTATAATACAATCTTTTTAAATTGATGTTGTAATGCATGATTGGATTAATTTTGCACTCACTAAAATAATATATTGATTTAGTAGTTTATTTGTATATATTACACCTTTTCATTACAAATAATTTATATTTCAGGTAAATGCAGCATCAAAATATTCCCCAGGAAAGTTTACTCAGAGAGTTTGGAAAAGTATGAATAAGAAATTAGAGAGGGAAACAGATAACCAGAAACCAAAGATTTTAAAAGAAAAGAATTGCCACTATTAGTAATATGATATATCTGACTGGGAGCAACATGTACTTTTCAATATGGAAGGATTGACAATTTTGACTGAGAACAAAGTGAACTCTAATAATGCTATGACTATCAATCAATACTTGACTGAATCAGAGGAGTTAACTATTTACATATTTGTAAATATAACAGTTATATGTTTGCTTGATTATTGAGGCATTCAAAATAAAGAAAGTTGAAAAACCTTTGAAAAAGTTATAATTTCATAATTTTTTGGTTATGTTACTATGACAACTGAAATATATAATGCATTATCATTATGCTTCATCAACTTAAATCATTTATTGAGGAAAAGGTGACAAAGTCTTTTTATCCATTTACTTGCACGACTGTTATCTATGAATCGATATTTAAAAAAAAAAATATTTGGTGATTTTTGCTAACTTCTGACTAATTTATTTTGCTCATTTAATACCACAGTAATGCTAATATAAGCTGCATTATAATGTATCATAGTATTTGTTTACATTTACATAGCAGCCATGTGCTGTTGCTCTAAAATCATGGGATTTGATCTTCTATTGTCTGTTGGGTTGTAACTCTTGCACATCAGAACAATGCAAAAACTTGAATTTTCCAACTTCGTGTCCTGTTGCCATGGTAACTGTTGTTCATAGAAACAAAATAAATGTTCTCATTTCATTGCCTTGTGAAACTGTATTATTCTGTGTTTTTCTTCTTCACGTGGTTACATAAACTAAAGCCATACAATTTGACGTTAAGATTGACCCGTTGATCAAGTAATTGATATTCAATGCAATGAAGATAACGTGATCCATTTAATAAATTTGAATGCATGCGGTTTATCCTGATAAACAAAGTATCAAACCGTATTTTAAGTCATTTTAACAATTCTAGTTTACATTATAAAACTTATCTAAAAAAACATGTCTATGAATAATGGTAAATTAAATTTTATAATATTGAAATGTATATAAAGACATATGTTTATCAGCCAAATATAGTACCTAACCAATTTTGTTAAAGAGAGGCAAAATTCCAAAAGGATATTCAAACTCAAGTCGAAAACAAACTGAGACAAAACAAGACTTCTTATACGTTCAGGTATTTCACATCCATTTTTTTTATGGAAATATTCTGTATAAAGCACAAAGGTGTCAGTATTCACCTCAGAAACTTACAAAACCTTTGAATAGACTTATTAAGAAGGGATATAATTACGATACTGTTGTCAAGTCATTAAAGATTGCATATTTTGGCGTTAATATTGAGTCACTGATAAGGTTATGCGTCGGAACTAAACACATTTATTCTAAAAACAGTTGTTGGCATGACACGGGTTATGTTCTTCTCATATATGTTATGATGGTATGATACTAAACCCCTAACGGGAAGGATTGTGCCTGATGTTCATATGATGAAATCATAATCTTTCAGTCAGTTTAATTGAAGTCTGGAGCTGGCATGTCAGTTAACTGCTAGTAGTCTGTTGTTATTTATGTATTATTGTCATTTTGTTTATTTTCTTTGGGTACATCTTCTGACATCAGACTCGGACTTCTCTTGAACTGAATTTTAATGTGCGTATTGTTATGCATTTACTTTTCTACATTGGTTAGAAGTATAGGGGGAGGGTTAAGATCTCACAAACATGTTTAACCCCGCCGCATTTTTGCGCCTGTCCCAAGTCAGGAGCCTCTGGCCTTTGTTAGTCTTGTATTATTTTAATTTTAGTTTCTTGTGTACAATTTGGAAATTAGTATGGCGTTCATTATCACTGAACTAGTATATATTTGTTTAGGGGCCAGCTGTAGGACGCCTCCGGGTGCGGGAATTTCTCGCTACATTGAAGACCTGTTGGTGACCTTCTGCTGTTGTTTTTTTATTTGGTCGGGTTGTTGTCTCTTTGACACATTCCCCATTCCCATTCTCAATTTTATGACAATGCATGGCAAATAAAAAAAAAAAAAAAGAATAGTACAAAAACACAACACAGAAAACTAAAAACTGAGTAAAACGAACCCACACAAAACCGGATGATCTCGCGTCCGCCAGAAGGGTAGTCAGTTCCTGCTCCACTCGTGGCTTTTGTTATGCCCCATGATGTAAGACAAATCCGGTTATAAGTCTACAAGGGGACGGAACTTTTGTTTCGAGAACTGAAACTTATCCGTTATCATCTGTGACACAGACATTTTGATAACGATCAACCGACTCGTAATGCCATCCAATTATAATCGAGTTCAATTTCACCACTTTGAACTCTTGGTTTAATCGCTTCCTTGTTAGCAGCAACCTTCTTTCAATGAATCATGATAAGGAATGTAAGCGCTGGAATATTGTATCAACTGGGAGGTATATACTCCATATGCAGTTGCAATGTTGCAAGGTAAACATTAAAAGTTCTCATTTTTATAGCTTTTTCGTAAATTTTGCCGTTATATTTTGTTTTTAATCCGGACCTCATGTACGTCAAGATACGAGGAAGACTTTTAAAATGTTAAATATTAGAAATCCTTTTCCAATGTCAAATAAAGGCAACAGTAGTGTACCGCTGTTCGAAATTCATAAATCGATTGAGAAAAGAAATTAATCCGGGTTACAAACTAAAACTGAGGGAAACTTGTTAAAACAATGCACTTGCCGTGTACAAAACCTTTTTTGATACAAAAAAAAATGAGGTAAAGTAAACAACAAAAAATCTGAGCACTAAATCGAAAGCAATACGAATCCCTATAGATATCACAAGTGTTATCAGACGTTGTGGAAAGAACAGAATTTTTACTTCACAAGAATACTTCTGTTGTATAAACAAAGTGATATAAGATAAGTCAAAGATGACTTTATTTTGAGACATTTAGCGTGTAATAATGAACTGGTGATAACACATTCGCTTCCATTGAAGTATTACATGGCTGTGTAATGATTACACCGGTGGACGTGCAATCAACGCTGAATTTAACAGTTATATAAAAGACAAAAACTTTATCATATCATGCCAATAATGTATTTGACAAATCAATATGAAATATGGATATAATTAATGATGATGTTTGCTCAGTGTACTATTGATGATGAAATGGAATCATTCTGATGATAAGGTCAAGCTTTCATCTATATCAATTGATAATTAACCCATTTCTCTGACGTCAGTCTATTGTTCTAACAGTGGATTATTTTTTAAGAATCCACTGACCATAAGATAACTGATGTCATAACTTTGAGCTTTTAACTTACGAAATGTAATCCTCTCAAAAACGAGTGACAGATGAAAAGGTTCGAACCCGCGCACATTTTCGTCAGTGAAGTTTGTAGTCTATGCATGATACCACTAGACCACGAGCGCTCAAAAAGAATATTTTAATATCACTCTTAAAGCGTATATTTGTCAATACATGTCAATAAACTGTATTTCTGTCTTTTTTTTTTTTTTTTTTATATATAATAGAATAAATAACACCATACAATCAAGGAATTGTAAGTATGACTTATCAGTACAGTCCCTTTATAAAATAAACACCCATGGACACATTACATTTATCACTTTTAACGTACAAGGCCTTCGCCTTTTCATCATAGCAAATTCTTACTTTTGGAATTAGTATTATAATGCTATCATACCATCACTTTTTGTTATTTTGATTATAAATGGTCCAAATATACATCAACATTTAACTGTCTCTAATGTGAATAAATTGTGATAAGCTACAACTGTAAAACTACTTCTTTGACTCTAAAACCAGAAACAAAATTGTCAACTTGTTATGAAAAATGAAATATATATACCTCTCAGATTCAAACAAATATGTTGGTAGAGAAAAACAGTAAAATAAAAAAAAGATATTCCCGGTCCTAGGGTTGAACTTGGTACTGTTGGTATCAAAGTTGTGTCTTTCAGTACGAACGACTAGACGATCACGGCTATGAACTGATTTCATGTAGAATTTTAAAATTGACATACTTATATATCGTACATTTGTAGCAGGAGCAATTTTGCTTGGGTTTCAGAATGCGTACCACTTATATTACTAGTGTATTTACTGATTGAAGTTGGATACCAAATGTAATAACGTTGAAACAATCTAAACATATATAATGAAAGCGAACCAGTTTACATTATAATTATATATTATTGTTCAATTAAGACCAATCATTGTTTTCATTTTGTCATCAACTAGAATCTTGTGAGTTGGTTTAATTGTGACATTTATAAGTAATCTTAGTCCGTTTGAATAAAGTTTGTATATTCAATCTATCTAAACTAATTTTATTGTTTATCTTTATTCAATTCTTCAACATATATATATACAACAGATATATACGAGTCTAAATTGAAAACTACGTTCAAACCTATGATTGCGTTGGATAAAAACCGCAATTTTTATACGTGTGCATGTCAAACAAATTTCGTTGTAGAAGGGTCTAAAAACAGCACAAACAACATTTTCCAAAAGACCAAAAAAGTGAAAAAGTATATTTAAACAAAACGCATTTGACTAACAGGTCGAACAACTGATGTTCTTTAACCCTGCTGACTGCCATTGACGATTGCCAAATAAAATTGATCACAAGATGTAATAACTAACTGGATCTGAATATAAATTTAATACGTCACAGAAAAAAAAAATGTTAACTTGTGGCTACGATGTATTGCCACAAACATTCGGTGTCAATATTTCTTTAGTACACCAGATCTAGATTTCGACAATATATGTCTCTTCAGTGATGTTAGGGATCGAAACGGTATTTGGAAGGCCATATAATTTACTCTCAATTTAAGATTGACTCTTGAATTTTAAGAGACAATATATAGGATGAACGATAGAGTAAATTATATGGCCTTCCAAATACCGTTTCGATCCCTAACATCACTGAAGAGACATATATTGTCGAAATCTAGATCTGGTGTACTAAAGAAATATTGACACCGAATGTTTGTGGCAATACATCGTAGCCACAAGTTAACATTTTTTTTTCTGTGACGTATTAAATTTATATTCAGATCCAGTTAGTTATTACATCTTGTGATCAATTTTATTTGGCAATCGTCAATGGCAGTCAGCAGGGTTAAAGAACATCAGTTGTTCGACCTGTTAGTCAAATGCGTTTTGTTTAAATATACTTTTTCACTTTTTTGGTCTTTTGGAAAATGTTGTTTGTGCTGTTTTTAGACCCTTCTACAACGAAATTTGTTTGACATGCACACGTATAAAAATTGCGGTTTTTATCCAACGCAATCATAGGTTTGAACGTAGTTTTCAATTTAGACTCGTTTATATTTTTTTGTTTGGGCATGTATCATGTTTTCCCTCCGGTTTATATGATCCGTTCATCCTATATATTGTCTCTTAAAATTCAAGAGTCAATCTTAAATTGAGAGTAAATTATATGGCCTTCCAAATACCGTTTCGATCCCTAACATCACTGAAGAGACATATATTGTCGAAATCTAGATCTGGTGTACTAAAGAAATATTGACACCGAATGTTTGTGGCAATACATCGTAGCCACAAGTTAACATTTTTTTTTTCTGTGACGTATTAAATTTATATTCAGATCCAGTTAGTTATTACATCTTGTGATCAATTTTATTTGGCAATCGTCAATGGCAGTCAGCAGGGTTAAAGAACATCAGTTGTTCGACCTGTTAGTCAAATGCGTTTTGTTTAAATATACTTTTTCACTTTTTTGGTCTTTTGGAAAATGTTGTTTGTGCTGTTTTTAGACCCTTCTACAACAGATATATTACATATTACACAAAAATATCACAAAACAATGTTTAAAGTATAATCACATATATAATCAGCACAATAATTAGAAAATAAATGTTGTTTCGGAATGGTGTGAGGCGATGAACACAAAGGCAGTTTCAGTCTACATATTTAATTAGCTACATGATAACAAGAGAGTGTGTGCGCATGCTATGTCAGCAATCTATTAATACATTTTGGTTGTGCAGGTATATCTAAATTAATTCTGACTGAGTTCTGATATTGAAATATTAATAGTATTGTCACATCCCTTCTTCTTTAAATAAAAATAATTACATAAAAGTTATTTTACCAATTAAAGTCATACATAAAATTTGTTTTACCAAATAAAATCATATTCAACACTTAGGAAATTTAATGTCTAAATGCGAAGTTAAAGTCAAAGATATTGTCATAATGATTGTTTTGCATACATAAAACATATCCTAGCGATTGTTTGAAAACACTACTTCTCTAATAGACGGGTATATAATTATGTTACATTATTTACACGAGATCACTTCAGGGATTATTATGCCCTGCGCGCACTTGTGATCTAATCACACACAAAATCCTTAAATCGTGCTGGTGGTTTTACAACTCTTCCTGATCGTGTCATAATCGGTGTTTCTTTCGCATTTTCGATTTCTGTCGCATTTTCAAGATTGTCTTGATTGTTTATTTCTCCATGTTCAAAGTCGGAATTGTCTCTTTCAATTTCTATAGGTTCATTGTTATCTTCTTCTAGTGTGTGTTTAAGTTGACGACGATTTCTACGTATGGTTCGCGATCCAACATCAACTTCGTACGATCTGAGGTTGACCTGTTGTTTGATAGTTCCTTTCTTCCACTCTTTGTTGAAGTTTGACGGTTGTATTCTTACGGCATCTCCATTCTTTAACATCGGTAAATCTTTTGTTCCTTGATTGTAATAGAATTGTTGCTTCTGTTTTTGTTTTGTTAATTCTGTTTGTACTTTATTCGGAGTAATCACTTTCGGTTTCAGAAGACTTTCTTTCGTTGGTAAAAGTGTTCTAGTCTTTCTGTTCATAAGTTTTTCAGCTGGACTATTGTCAAAACCCTCGGTTGGTGTATTTCTAAAATCAAGAAATGCTAAATATGGATCCTTTTTGTCAAATTTTGATTTCTTCATTAACCTTTTTACTGTTTGTACTGTTTGTTCAACTTTTCCATTGCTTTGAGCATACAATGGAGAAGAAGTGTCATGTTTAAATTCCCAAAGTCTGCTAAATTTTCTAAACTCTCCACAGTCAAATTGTGGACCGTTGTCTGTAAAACACACATCGGGTATACCGTGCCTTGCAAACTGAGCTCTGAGTTTTCTGATTACTGTTAGCGCAAGAGTATCTTCAAGATAATCGACTTCCCAGTAGTTAGAATAATAATCTACTGTCACTAGATAGTTCTTACATTGAAATGTCATTATATCGATTCCTACTTTTGACCATGGACGACTTGGTATTTCGTGTGATATAAGTGTCTCTTTCTGTTGTTTACGTTCGAATGTTCGACATGTTTCGCATCTCTGTATATAATCTTTTACTTCGGCGTTCATTCCCGGCCAATAAAGACTTTCACGTGCTCTACGTAAGCAACCTTCTATTCCTATATGTGATGAATGAATCTTTTTAATCATAACAGTTCTTAGAGATTTAGGAATAATAACTCTCTCTCCTTTGAATAATAGACCATTTTGTAATGTCAGTTCATCTCGAATGTCGAAATATATTGATACATTCGATGGTACATTCCATTTGTTACTCGGCCATCCTTCCTGAATAACTTCTTTCAGTTCTTGCATTTGTTGATCCTTCCTAGTATGTTCTTGAAGTTCAGAAATTCGCTCTTCAGATATCGGCAACTCATCTATCATGTTGATACTTTCGATTTCGTCTGTTGTGTTACTTGAATCTGAAGTCTCTTTTAAGTACGCTCTACTTAAAGTATCGGCTAAGTACATCTCCTTTCCTGGTCTGTATTGCAGGATTATGTCGTACTTTTGTAAACGTAAAAGCATACGTTGTAAACGCTTTGGTGCAGCATGAAGTGGCTTTTTCATGATTGATTCGAGAGGTTTATGATCAGATATTACATTTACTGTTCTACCATATGTATACGAGTGAAATTTTTCAAGTCCGAAAATGACTGATAATAGTTCCTTCTCTATCTGAGCATACCTTGTTTCGGTATCAGTGAGAGCTCTACTCGCATATGCAACTGGTCTGTCTTCTTGCATAACTGCAGCACCAAGTCCAGTTTGTGAAGCATCGCTTTGAACTGTTAGCTGTAGTTTAGGATCATAATATTTTAAAACTGGCTCAGCAGTCACTAGCCTTTTGATTTCTTCAAGTGCTTTATCATGATTTTCAATCCAACAAAATTCGGAGTCCTTCAAAGTTAGCTTTCGAAGTGGCTCGCAAATGTCGCTAAGTTTTGGTAAGAACTTACTTAGATATGTTACAAATCCAATAATTCTTCTTACTCCGGAAACATTTGTCGGTTTTGGCATATCAATTACGGCTCGAATCTTTTCTGGATCCGGCTTCAAACCTTCGCTGGTGACTAAATGTCCTATAAATCGAACTTCCTTCAATTTTAACTTCAACTTTTCTTTGTTAAGTTTTAAGTTTCTTTCCCGACAACGTTCCATTAAAGCCCGAAATTTCCTATCGTGGTCATCAATGGCTTCTTCTTCTGTATCGCCTTCGCCATATATAAGAATATCATCTACTATGCTTCGTACGCCTGGCAAACCTTCAACTGTTTGGTCTTGCCTTCTTTGATATTCTTCTGGTGCAGAAGATAAACCGAACGGCATTCGCAACCATCTGTAGCGTCCGAACGGTGTGTTGAATGTTGTCAACAACGAGCTTTCTTCGTCCAATTCTACGTGCCAAAATCCATTCTTAGCATCAACGACACTAAAAACCTTCGCTCTACTCAGTTCTGGTAGTAAATCATCGATAGTTGGTAGCGGATAATGACTTCTTTTCAACTGCTGGTTCAAATGCTTCGGATCAATGCATATCCGAAGTTTGTCTGGTTTTACGACAGTAACCAAACTTGAAACCCACGGAGTTGGCGTTGAAACTGGTTTTATAATTTCTAACTTTGTCAGTCTTTCCAATTCGGATTTAAGCTTCTCTTTAATAGCGACAGGTACTTTTCTTGGCGGATGTACTACAGGATTTGCAGTATTGTCCAATTCTAAATGATATTTTCCTTGCAATTTACCAGTCCCTTCAAATATGTCTGCATATTCCTTCATAACGGTTTCTTTTGAAAGGTGTTTAAAAAGTGCACTGCTTTAATGTTTTAAAAATTTACAGTTACCAAATTCATAGCTTGCACTGCTTTGCTACCTAACAACGGAGTCAAAGTGCCATCTTTTACTACTACAAATTCTGCCTTGAACTTATCATTGTTCTTTGGATTCACCAATTTTAGAATGCATGTTCCTATCGGTTTTATTGTGGTATTGTTGTACATTGTCAGTATTTGACTTGTTTTCTGTAATTGGTTAATATCAAGCTCTTTCAATGTTCTTGCAGTGATTATATTGCATGTTGCTCCACTGTCTAATTGAAATCTTGTTAAGTTGCTTTTCTCATTCTTGCCTATTATTTTCATAGATGCATATATGTGCCTACTGTGCTTTTCTTTAACAGAGTTTACATTGGTGAGTGCTACTGTATTTATTTCAAAATAATCATTACTTTCTTCAGACTCTTCAGAGATTGCTCGGACTCTGTGTCCTAGGTGACGCCTTTGCCTTGATTTTTGTTCTGATTTGCACATGCTTTCGAAATGATTTGCTTTACCACATTTCCTACACTCCTTCCCAAAAGCGGGACATTTTGCCTTGTTAAATTCGTGTTTTCTTCCGCAATATTTACAAGCAGAAGAGTTTTGTGCATAAGACGGTTTAGTTTTATGTGTATATTGCTTTGGCTGTTGATAATTAGGATTTCTTTGTTTATGTTTGACACCATGTACTTCTAAGTCTGAAAAAGTTGGGTTTTCTAATGTTTTTATTCTCTCTTTAGACAGTTCTGCTGCTCTTGAAATTTGTAAACATTTCGGTAGGTCTAAGTCTATAACTCTTAATAATCTTTCTCTTAAGTGTGAATCTTGAATACCACAGATAATTTTGTCTCTTATTAATGACTCTTGCAGCGCTCCATAGTTGCAAGTTGTTGCTAATATTTTCAACTCGGTGACATACTTTTCAAATGTCTCCTCTTTATTCTGGTTTCTCATATTAAATCGGTATCTTTCTACTGTTTCGTTTCGTTTTGGATTGCAATACCCATCAAACGCCTGTAGGACCATTGCTAGTGTCCTATTTTGTGGTTCTTGTTCGAATGCCATTGTAAGGTAGATCTCTCGTACCGACTAAATACTGAAATAGTTTAACCTTTGCTTGCTCATCCTCGCTGTCCATTACCAAATCGATATATAGATTTAACTCTTCCTTCCATTTCTTCCATGCATCGGCAAGATCATGAGCGTCTAAGTTAAATCTTTCTGGGGCTCTCAGTTTCTCCATTGTTTCCGTTTTATAGACAAAGGAAACGAACGAGGTCAATTGCGATGGGCAGTGTTTTGGATATATATGTACTCCCTGATTTATTTAGTTCTGTCCAGACGTCGGACTATTGTCTTTTCTCGTTACTTCGCTTCTTTTAGCACATCTGACACCATGTTTCGGAATGGTGTGAGGCGATGAACACAAAGGCAGTTTCAGTCTACATATTTAATTAGCTACATGATAACAAGAGAGTGTGTGCGCATGCTACGTCAGCAATCTATTAATACATTTTGGTAGTTCTTCACAAAATGAAAATTACCGAGCAAAATCCCTCACGTAAGGGCTTTATGCCCGCGTCACACTGTCCCGATTTTAATATACGATGGACACCCGAATGCGAAAATTGTAAGTTCGTACGAAGTTGGTCCCGATCTCGTTAAAATACCAAAACGTGACCGAAGCAAGTACGGTTAATAACGAAGTCTATACGATGGTGCCGAAATTATATACGATAACAAACGATGGACATACGAAGGTTAACCGAAGACGGGTATTTGAGCTTCATATCTCAGCCGAAGCCTACACGATGGATCACAAAGGCTACACGATGGATTGCGAAGGCTACACGATGGATTACGATGATGGCGAGATGGCCATACGATGTCTAAAAAACGTCGTGTACAGCTTACGATGCATGGCGGGAAATCGATCTTTTTGTCTAATTCTTATAAAACTAAGTTTATTATCCCCTTGCCTACTGCGTTTACGTTGCGTGTAGATACAATTGTTATGGACATTCTAGAACCAAAATGCTCAAAACTTGGTTTGTGTTACTCGTTAAGAATATCTTAAGCGCTATTGACCTTTAAGTTCAAAGGTCAAGGTCACAGTGGCAGTTGTAATACAAGGCAATGTCACCCTCGTGCACGTGGACACTCTTAAACCAATATGCTTCAAAAGATTTTAACCCCATTTGGTATATTGTTCCTCCTTGTAATGATCTGACATTTTTTACGTTCAAGGCCAAAGGTCAAGGTCATGCAGATGGACTTGTTTTGTTCTCCTTGAAATAGCATAATACACAGTAAATTGGTTATTCATTTTTTACCTGCTGGTTCTAAAGACAATATTAAAGGTATTTCCAGTTACTGAATGTTTTGGTTGATTTCTAAAAAAATAGTTTATGTATCAAATATGCATATTCAATTTACCATTGTCTGCATGTGTCATATATATATTATAGTGTTCATATTTGTCCCCAATATGTTACATACGAGGGGATGCCATGCTCGGCATTGCCTTGTTTGAACTGTAAAGTGTGTGCACTAATCTGAATAATCACCCATAATTATGCCTATGTTTACTGATCTATCTTAAAGGTAAGGTAATGGGCTCGTTGATCCCTTTTATTCAAAAAGAGGTCTTTCCAGGAGATTATCATAATACTATAGACAAAAGGAAGGATGTGGGGAAAGCAAAAAATGCGGCAAAATATGACATATAGAATACAAAATGGTTATGGAGTAAACATTCGTGTGACAACAACTCAGACGATACATAAAACATGAGAATAATGAAGAAAAAGTTGGTTTCCCTATATACGTGTACCTGTTGGTGTACGAGGCGCGTTTATGATTTTCATTATGTTACTTGATATGACAAATTGACAAAAAATAATATTTTACTTGTAAAAATAAATCCTGAGCCTGTAATAGCTGCTCTTCTCGTTCCATTTGAATTTATAGAAACAACGCTGTCGCCTTTCTTGTTCTCATAGAGTCATATGATATGAGCTTCATGTTTTGTGAACGTTTTTCTTAACTGTCGTATTAGACTGACCAGTGCATATCGCGCATGGCATTTACATGTATTTTAGCGCGAAAATTCACTTACATTTAGCTGGATTTATTGACGTCGAAGTTCCATCTTGTCGACTTCGTACTTTTAGTCGATGGCAACACGACGGGATTTCGAGGTCTTCACGAAGTCGTGTTGCCATCGTAAGACCTTCTGGTAGCTTCGTGCTTCATTCGTCTAGACATCGTAACGTCAAAACTGCCCGATGGAAACAATGGAAACACGAATGCAATACGATGTTCAAAGATGCATTCCTGGTGACATTACGATGGTGAGGATGGTGTTACGAACTCAATACGAACCCTCAACATCGGACGCACCTTCGGGGATTTTTTAACATGTTAAAAAATTTAGAACCCTTCCCGAAGTTGTCCCCGAAGGCACTACGAATAGCCCGATCTGGATACGATCAGTCCCGATTTTGAAAATTTTCATAATCGTTTTGCCATCGGCGTAAAAATCGGGACAGTGTGACGCGGGCATTAGTATCATACCCTCATAAAATAAATGAGAAGAACATAACCTGTTTCATTCCTGGGTTTAGAATAAATTTGTTCATCTCCGATGCAGATATCCGATAAGTGAATCAATATATAATTTTTTTTTCATTCAATCTATAATGACCTGACATCCGTATCGAAACTATACTCCTTCTTAAGAGGGCTCGCGGATATAAATTAATTTTTATTTAATATAGAATTTAGCTATATTTTTTTATATATGAACTTTATCATAAACTTAATAGAAAAACGAGATACAAAATTGGGTCACAGTTCATTTGAGCTCATAATCTGCCTCCGAATGAATCATACATTTTTGTTAATGTCCATTTTATTTTTTTCTGTTGAACGAGTAGGAGAAATAGAAGTTTTATCGAAATAAAAAAGAGAACTTAATTACAGAAATCGCTTAAATTTTACAATTATTTAGTTTATGTACATCTTATTTGAAAACATTTGTTGCTGAAATTTGTGTATCCGCAAGCCTCCTTAATAAGTTTTTGATTTTAAAGTTTTGGTAAGCATTTATAGGTGAATAAAACAATATTTAAAATATTCGTGACAATGTTGTTAAGCTAAATCTTATTAATAAAATTGAGAAAGGAAATGGTGAATATGTCAAAGCGACAACCACCCTTTATTCTAAAACAGGTTGTTGGCATAACACGGGTTATATGTTATTCTCATATTTTTTATGATGGTATAATACCAAAACCACAACGGGAGGGATTGTGCGTGATATTCGTGTGATGAGGACATAATCTTTCAATCAGTTTAATTGATATCTGGAACTGGAATGTCAGTAACTGCTAGTAGTCTTTTGTTATTTGTGTATTATTGTCACTATCTATTAAAGGACATCAGTACCTTTTGGCTTATATGGTCGCATTTACACCATCCATATTAATCTGAGTACTAATAAAATTGTGTACCTAATTGTTTTTTAATCAACTAGATAATTAAATTTGAAATGAAGCTAATGTTGTGAGGAAACTTTTCTTCATTTTGAGGTTCCTATTTGTCGTTGTTTGAGATGTTTCCTTGAATTATAATGAGTTATATGGATTAATTCCACAGCAGATGAATAATATGTATAGGTGTCGTACCACCAATTGCTCACTTTGATGTAGAACGTATTTAAGTTGCCTGTCTCTGACACAAACTAGTGCCATTGAAGTCATTGTTCACTCAAAAAAATATGCAGAAAAGACTTTTATATATATAAATATAGATTTTTTTCAATTGTCAACGAGTTTGCATTTAATATTGAAGTTTAATGCGCTCTAAAGTGTATTATTTTCCTATTCAAAATTTGATCGAAAAAAGGGTTATTTTTTAAATTTATTAAACAAATTTTCGGCAAATCTACAATAGGGATTTTGAATTTGTGGAACAACTATAGGTGAATTTAAACTGTCTATAGAATGAAAAAACCCCACCCAGCTATACCGGAATCTGAGTAAAACTCAAAACAGAAAGTCATCAAATGGAGAAATCAAAAGCTCAAACAAATCAAACAAATGGATAACATAATTTTCCTGAATTTTAAATGAATGGACCATATCAAATGACACTCGGTCGCTTTGTTTATTACATTACCTCCTGCAGATCTAAAAAGGAATCTGAACTTCCAAGTAAGTTATTCCATTTTCTGAACCATAAAATGCATTCAATTATATTAACCTAGTTATACCCTGCCTGCAAACTGCTTTCTCTGCAGTATATATATAGATAGATAAAAAGTGGCAAGTTTGCCACTGTGACAACTTCACAAAAGACCAAATGATAGAACATTTATGCAATGGAATATGTTGACAATCCTCTCACAAAAAAAAATAACTTTAAAATGTAAGAACATACACTACCCACACGGGGACACTGAATTCACACAACACGAGTAACAAACCCAATCATAAACTAATTTTGAAATAATAATAAATCATTCCATCTACATTCGTGCTACGTTCATTGATTTGAGAATTTTGCTTGCCGGATCGTAATTATCTTTTTCTGGTGGTGCCTTTAAGTCGTAGAGTTGGTTTATTTCATCGGCAGTTAGATTAAATGGTGCTTCTTCTACTTCCGGTCGGTTGGGGACTTCTTTAACCCATGCAGCTCCTCGATTCGTGACAGATTTCATCACGTCTGTATATTTCCCTCACAGTTCGACATCTTCAGCACCCAGACCTCCACGGTTCAAAACACCATCAAAAGTTTCTAAAGTAGAGCTAAATTTTAAGTAATCTTCACAATAAATGTTATATTGTGTGCCTCGTTTTCATACACATTGCCATCTATTTCCGGTACAGGTTTTTTTCATATGACAGCTTATCTTCATCAAAGAACTGCTTGACACCTAATTCAATGTATTCAACTTCAACGATAGTGAGCCCCCTCTCGGCTAGAATAAACATTTCAACAGCATTGACACATAAAAGGAAACACTATTTAGCTTTCTTTTTCTTTTCCATTATCTTGTCTTCAACATTCAATAGAAATATTAGATTTAAATCTTCCATATGCCAGAATATATTGTCTTTCTTCCAACACTTTTTCCTGTCTATTATTAGTTTTTCATTAATTGCTACTTATTAAACGTCCCGTTGAAATAATTTCACGCATTTTCAGGTTGATATTGTTCAATGGTTATTTGGATTGATTGAGTGTGACTTGCAAAACGTCAGCACCCAAATTTCGCACCTAAATAAATTTGGGTGTACTGAAATGAATGTGGGTGTAACACGTCTTCTGATTGGCTGAAATGTTTGTCTATTAGCTCGTAAACATAATTTTGTTATGTGACCGTGACTCTATGAACATTGTTCATGATTTCCTCCTTAAAGGGGAATTTAGAATTAAAGTATAAGGAATTACTGTAATATGTTTTCTATCCATCCAAAATAACATAAGAAATGTGGCGCACATTTTTTAAATAACGCGCTATATTGTTTATTCAGTGTTCACCATTTTCGTCATAGACAGAACAATTATTACGGTCATTCCTTTCGATATTTTATCCATGCATTCATAAATTAGCATTTAAGTGCAAATTTACCTTACAATCAGTGGTGAAAATGACAAACAAAACCCACTCATAGTCCGGCGGCTTTGTGAAAAATTGTGCACATCCTGTTACAAGCATGAAATTTGGCATAGACCTTCCATAACTATTACTCTTTTATTTCAGGTAGGGAGGCATTTGAAAAAAATGTCTCACTTTCGGTAAAATCAAAAATGGCGGACGTCATACTTAAATCAGCCCAATATCGAAGGCTAGCGTGTAAAAATGTCCTATTATCATGCTACTATCATAATATTTGGTACAGACCTTTGTTTTTTACTACTTTTTGATAAATTAAATAGATTAGATGTTTTCAGAAACCCCACTTCCGGTTAAAATCCAACATGGCGAACATTATACTTAAATAGGCTTATTTTCAGGGAGGGTAATTGAAATGCGTTTTAACGTATTGCTACTATCATTACATTGTGTAGGACCCTTTCTTAGATGCAACTGATGGATACAATGTATAAGACATATGTCTTAAAAACCCTTCTGCCGGTAGTATCCAAAATGGCGGACATAGAAATATCATTTTTTTATTCAAATTTTCAACTTTTTTAAAATGTAAAGAAAATGATTTTATTTTGTGCTGGTCATTTAACTTTTGGCTTTAAGTTACCCCCAAAACCACTTATTCTAGCATGTTGTAAATGTTAAGATATAAAGTTGACACTTCCGGTAAAAATATGACGTAAATTTCAAAGATGAGTCCTCAATCTATTTCTTCGATGTAGAGTTTTGGATATATTGATTTAAACAAAATAAAATCACTATAGTACTAAAAGATATTTAAAATAACTACTATTTGGCCAAGAATACATGTTTATTCACAGTCACCACCACTTGCACACAAGGCAGTGCACGGGAGACCCGATTTTACACATTAAAAATAACCGCGGCATCCTTTCGTACATCCATAGTGTACAAGCTTTTGAAAAAATGATGAGGTCTCAGAAAGAGTTTTTTTTAAAAGGGACCCTCTTTGTCTCTTCGCAATCGATTAGTGACAAGACTAGGTAGAGTAAACCCCCCAAGCAAAAAATAAAATCCTGCGCAATCGTATGTCTGTTCTGTTTGGATTTAAACCAAAAATGAAGAAATCTCTTCATTGTATTATACACCAATACTTATATAAAAGAGGGACTAAAGATACCAAAGAGACAGTCAAACTCTTAAATCTAAAACAAACTGACAACGCCACGGCTAAAAATGAAAAAGACAAACAGACAAACAATAGTACACATGCCACAACATAGAAAACCAAAGTATAAACAACACGAACCCCACCAAAAACTAGGGGTGATCTCAGGTGCTCCGGAAGTGTAAGCAGATCCTGCTCCACATGTGGCACCCGTCGTGTTGCTTATGTGATATCAAATTTGGTAAACAGTTTATTCAGTAGGTCACATTCATGATAGGGAGGGGATTGTAGTTACGACGTACGGAACATATCCGATTATATTCATGAAACGGTTATTCCATAGCGGTTAACCAACTCGTGATGGCGTCCGTAAAATTTACGAAGGGATGATTTCAACTTCACCATTTGAAACTCTAGGTTAAATAGCTTCCTTTTGAGCAGCAACACTCTATCAAGAAAATTATGATTAAGAAATACAAGCACGGGAATATCGTATCAATTGGGAGATCTATACCGCGTATACAGGTGCTGCTGGAATGTTGCAACTTAGAAATGGAAAGTTCACAATTGGAAAGCTGAAATCATTCCTTTTGTCGTAAAGTTTTTAACCGACCCTCATTGTCAATTTCTAGATGTATTATAGTCAATATATGAAGCCGACTTAACTGTATCTGTAGTATCCTTTATCTCTAGTTCAATGGGATAGATGCGTTCCACATAGTCACCATATTTTGACTAATTTAGTGAAAGAACATCATCTATATAGCGGAAAGTAGAGTTAAAGGATATTGCTAACTTCTTACCTTTCTTCCTTAAAAGTTCCTGCATGAAGTCAGCCTCATAATAATAAAGAAATAAGTCGGCAAGTAGAGGGGCACAGTTTGTTCCCATTTGAATGCCGACAGCCTGTTGAAAAACACGTCCTCCGAACGTAACAAATATGTTGTCAATAAAAAAAATCAAGCAACTTGATAATATCAGTTTCAGCGATTTTTTTGTTTGAATCAGAGAAATTGCGGAAATGCTTTAGCAATTATTGTTGAGTCAATCGTGTGTGTGGCCATTTTTTTTCAATCCTTTTCATTTAGAATTGGCTTTACAAATGTACCATGAGTTTGGTTCAAAACACCTTGTTGAAACATTGAATGCCAATGGATTTAATGCTTCTTAAAGTAAAGTACGACGCTATCTAATGTGTTGCCAACCATGAAATTGAGCGAATTAAAGATAGTTAATTTTCTTTATTGA
This sequence comes from Mytilus trossulus, assembly GCF_036588685.1. NCBI lineage: Eukaryota > Metazoa > Mollusca > Bivalvia > Mytilida > Mytilidae > Mytilus > Mytilus trossulus. Next base: position 37,439,280 of record NC_086379.1, on the reverse strand, counting down.
AAAGCACTTTACGCCCATATGGACCAATGGCTTAAAACATTATACATAATATACAGTTTACATAAAACAATGAAAATAAACAATGGAGAAACTTTGAACTATAATTTTTGTCTTTTTTTTTAAATCAATATATATAATATATATATACAACTCGTCTAAACATCAAACCTGGGCTCTCAGGTGGTCGTGTGGTCTAGCGGGACGGCTGCAGTGCAGGCGATTTGGTGTCACGATATCACAGAAGCATGGGTTCGAATCCCGGCGAGGAAAGAACCAAAAATTTGCAAAAGCAAATTTACAGATCTAACATTGTTGGGTTGATGTTTAGACGAGTTGTATATACATTATGTACACAGCCATGTATCACCATCATTGATGGCGATCCGATGGATACATCTGTTGTAGGGTTGTCACTGACTCAGATGTACTTATATATATATATATATATATACAACTCGTCTAAACATCAACCCAACAATGTTAGATCTGTAAATTTGCTTTCGCAAATTTTTGATTCTTCCCTCGCCGGGATTCGAACCCATGCTACTGTGATATCGTGACACCAAATCGCCTGCACTGCAGCCGTCCCGCTAGACCACACGACCACCTGGGCTCTCAAAAAAGAGCTTTCGGTGGCCATATGTTACCTTTCCACGTCAGTTTTAATCTAGCGGCGTACTACAGTACATGATATATAAGGCATGAAGATGTTATTGTTACAGATCAGCTAAATTATCTATAGTAAAGGATCCTACAAATTAATGTAAGATACAGTCACAGAAAATAATTATATTCATAAGTACGTCTGAGTCAGTGACAACCCTACAACAGATGTATCCATCGGATCGCCATCAATGATGGTGATACATGGCTGTGTACATAATGTATATACAACTCGTCTAAACATCAACCCAACAATGTTAGATCTGTAAATTTGCTTTCGCAAATTTTTGATTTTTCCCTCGCCGGGATTCGAACCCATGCTACTGTGATATCGTGACACCAAATCGCCTGCACTGCAGCCGTCCCGCTAGACCACACGACCACCTGGGCTCTCAAAAAAAGAGCTTTCGGTGGCCATATGTTACCTTTCCACGTCAGTTTTAATCTAGCGGCGTACTACAGTACATGATATATAAGGCATGAAGATGTTATTGTTACAGATCAGCTAAATTATCTATAGTAAAGGATCCTACAAATTAATGTAAGATACAGTCACAGAAAATAATTATATTCATAAGTACGTCTGAGTCAGTGACAACCCTACAACAGATGTATCCATCGGATCGCCATCAATGATGGTGATACATGGCTGTGTACATAATGTATATACAACTCGTCTAAACATCAACCCAACAATGTTAGATCTGTAAATTTGCTTTCGCAAATTTTTGATTCTTCCCTCGCCGGGATTCGAACCCATGCTACTGTGATATCGTGACACCAAATCGCCTGCACTGCAGCCGTCCCGCTAGACCACACGACCATATAACAAGTCTAAAAGAATACAACATCACCAAAAACACAATAAAACGAACAATATGTTAGATATTTCGGATAACAGATATCCTTCTTCGGTAATTGCACGATGAAAAATGAATCATGTCAATTCAAATTAAGACTCTATCAAAATCTTGATTTATACAATTTAAGCGAACGCTGGAACAATTTTAAAATTTTCAAACACACCGCAAAGTCTACAAAAATATGCCAAAAATAAAAAGTTATTTACGATGTGAACTGGCACAACTCTAAATTCCCAAAGGTGTTGACAGTTGAGATGTTAAACAACTGCGTGGAAATACAGTCCCAATAAACAGTCCTGACCGATCTAAACTGGGATGATATTTAAAATATGACAACGGTAGGGCAGTTGCATCAGAGACTGCGTATTTAAACATCTAAAAATTTAGTAATTTGATGATAAGAAAATTGAGTAATAAATGTTTACTAAGGTTAAGTAATAGAACGTGGCTGCGTACTTACACATCTTTGCCAACTGTAATCAAAACTAATATAATTCAAAAATTCCTGAAAAGTGTAAGGGTCCAGTACGGAAGCCGTAGTAACTGGCCACAAGTGATGACAGGAAATTAGTGATGGTAGGAAAAATGAGTGACTCTCCTATGTTTTTTCATTAATGCCCTCTGGGGAAACTGTCCTCAGCTTTCTTATCCAAAAACTTTCCCGAGCAAGTCTGTCGGCCTTTGACCAATCCTCGTTGTGATCTATGATAGTGATGGTAAGTTTTTTTTAGATCAGCTTGGGCGTGCCCATGTGATCTTAAATGACGACTTACGGGGAGGTCGGGCTTGCATGTGTAGTCGCTACGATGACCATTCATGCGTTTGTTGAATGGCTGTTCTGTCTCGCCAACATACTGCATGCCACATCGACACTGAAGAATGTATACAACATTCTGGGTTTTGCAAGTTACATTACAAAATATTGTGTACACAGACCCAGTGGAGTGGCAAGTAAATGTTTGAGTATTCACTATTTGTTGGCAAGTCAGACATCGTTTGTTACCACACGACTTGCACCATCCTGTAGTTGAACAGCTTTTATTAGAGGAGACGGCAGCTTTTACAAACAAGTCTTTTAGACTTGCTGGTCTCCGAAAAGCTAAGACAGGAGGATCGGGAATATATATATATATATATACAACTCGTCTAAACATCAACCCAACAATGTTAGATCTGTAAATTTGCTTTCGCAAATTTTTGGTTCTTCCCTCGCCGGGATTCGAACCCATGCTACTGTGATATCGTGACACCAAATCGCCTGCACTGCAGCCGTCCCGCTAGACCACACGACCACCTGGGCTCTCATAAAAAGAGCTTTCGGTGGGCATGTGTTACCTTTCCACGTCAGTTTTAATCTAGCGGCGTACTACAGTACATGATATATAAGGCATGAAGATGTTATTGTTACAGATCAGCTAAATTATCTATAGTAAAGGATCCTACAAATTAATGTAAGATACAGTCACAGAAAATAATTATATTCATAAGTACGTCAGTGACAACCCTACAACAGATGTATCCATCGGATCACCATCAATGATGGTGATACATGGCTGTGTACATATATATATATATATATAAGAGATTCAAATTATATCAAGGACTCCCTGCCCTCAGTCTTAGTGACTTTTTTTTAAAAAGGAGCCTAATTTGCAAGTGTCCTGTTTTGTTTCAGGATTGAGGATATGTTTTAATTTATCTATATCATTTAAGTTATTATATTTATTTTTATTTAAAAATTCTTTTCTTAATTGTTCATTTATTTTACATTTAAAAAAGAAATGAAATTCATCATCTAGTACATCACAATGTGAACATAGTCTTAAATCTCTGGGAATTTTCCTGTATCTTCCAGTTTCTATTAATAAGCAGTGGTCACTTATTCGAAATTTAGAAATTAGTTGTCTATATTCAAAGTTTTGAGAAAGTAGGTATGGTTCAAAGCTATAGCTTTTCTTTATTTTTAAAAAAAGTTGGAGTTTGCTATTCTCTTGTAAATTTAATATTTTATCATTATATAAATTTTCATAGGAGTTTTCTAGATTTTGTTTGTATATTAGCCTATTTAATTATCCTTATTTTGGTTAACAATTTCTAAATCATTTTGACTTCTGACATGATTTACATAGGAGTACCAAGAATAAATACCTGCATTATGTAAAGTTTTTGCCAAATTTAGTCTCTTTTAGTAAGGGACTAGTTTCTTCCCTTAATAGTCTATCATGAAAAAGAAGAGTTTGTCTTTTTATAAAGCAATCAATAGGGTAGCTGCCTAATTCAGATCGAGCAGCTATATTGCAAGAGCATTTTGTTACTCCTAAAGTTAACTTATTAAATTTATTTAGTACTTTATCAGGTGGACTTTTGTCAATGAAATTAAGAGTATCTACTTTATTGTTATTTTTATCTCCTTTAATTGAAGCTTTATAAAAGGATGAGTATGCATCCATATACCATATTTCACTGTTATAAGTTAATATTGGTCTGACGAGTGAGTTGGTTTGACAAATTTACAGGAGTCTGATGAATCGAATAACAATTTGTTTTTATAGAATACATTACTTTCATAGATTTTTTAGCTAATTCTTGTGCTGAATGAATAAGATTTCCATTCTGACTAATGATATTACCAAGAAATTTAAACTTTTCCATTTGCTCTAATTTATCACCATTATAATTAAAAGAATGGTTAAGATTTTTCCTATTGTTACTTGTGCTTAAAATCATAGTTTTAGCTTTTTTACAAATTTGAGGTAGATCATTTATGAAAATATTGAATAGGGTGGGACTTAAAGAATCCCCTTGTCCTACCCCTCTAGTTTCTTCAAACCAGTTAGTGAGTTTATTATTAATCTTTATTGAAGATTTAGTGGTTGAATACATATTTTTTATTACTTGATACATTTTACTGCCGATACCCTGGGACAAAATTTTATATAATAAAGCTGTTCTCCAAATGAGTCAAATGCTTTACGTGAGTCAACAAAACAAATATATAATGGTTTCTTTTTTAAATTTAAATATTTATTAATCAAAGTTTTAAATACAAATAGACTATCTGTAGTTCTTAATTTAGAAAGAAATCCAAATTGTTCCTGGTTAAATTTGTTTTCCATATATTTAATTATTCTGTTATTTAAAATTGAGCTAAATATTTTGGCAATACCATTTATAAGAGATATTCCTCTGTAGTTATTTGGGTCTTTGGAATCTCCCGACTTAAATATTGGCACTAATAGAGAATATTGCCATGTTTCAGGGGAATATCCTGAATTATATAATTTTGTGTAGCATTTAATAGTTACTGGACTACAATATTTAATCACCTCATTTACAATGGAGTCTGGTCCAGGGGATTTTTTTCATTTTAAGGGATTTTATAACTTTATTTACTTCTGATATAGTTATTGGGCTATCAGTTATTTCATTAAATCTATTTTCACTCTCTTTGTTTTTCAAAAAAAGGCTTATCTCATCTTCTGCTTTGTCGCAAGGTTTGTTCCAAAGACCTTGCTTTTGAAAATGGTTTGTTTGGTTATCTGATTTCATATTAATTTCTGTGGTATTCATATTATTTCTTAGATATTTAAGTAGTTTCCAAAATTGTTGAGGGTCTTTAGTTTAAAGATTTGATAGTTTTTCAATCATTTGTTGTTGATATTGGATTTTTTTCTTTTTACTTTCTTTTTTTAAATATTTTGCAGTTTAAAAAAATTGCTGTTTTAAATTTCTATCAAATGGTTTATGTTTTAGTTTTTTACCTAAATTATTGATTTTAATTTTTAAATCTTTTAATTCATTGTCTGACCAAGGGTTCTTTTTTTTTTACTTTTCTTTTTGCTTTATTGGAACTTTTATTATACATGTTTTAGAGGCTACATTACATTAGCTAGAATTTCTGTTAATGATTTTGAAGCTTCATTTATGCCTTTTTCATTTTTTACAAAGTGGGTGATTTCAAAATTTAAAATCTTATTTTTCACTTCGTCAGAGTTTAATGCTTCATACATCTTACCATGTGACACGTCAGTCCATCTGTATGTTGTGGATTTTTTCATATTATTATTATTAAAGTCCTTTTTATTTATATATTGTTTTATATCACATTTTAGTTTAAATGAGATCTGTACATGGTCCGATAAAAAATTCAGATCAGAGGTACAAAAATATTCTACTGAGGGCAGGAGATCCTTGCTCAATATTGCATAGTTAACTGTTCTACAGCCATTTTTAGAAAAATATGTGTGATAACCCAACGAATCTCCTAAATATCTACCATTCAAGATCCTTAGTCTTGAGGTTAAACACATGTTCAGTAAATTATTACCTTGTTGGTTTAAAATATCTAAATTATTTCTTTTAATAGAATCTAGATCATAGTCTTGGGGTAACATATCCTGTAAAAATTGGATACTATAGTGTGTACATCTCGTATAATGTTTACCCAGCATCTTTGCAGACAAGCAAATGGATGTCATCACATCTTCCTAAACCCCCTTTTAGATCTCTGTTAAAGCTTGTTGCACTGGTACACACGGTCCCAGCCCCCAGGTTATGGGAGTGTTAAAGTTAAATCCCGCCACATTATGTATGTGTCTGTTTCAAGTCACGGGACGGTATAAATACAGTGGTTGTCGTTTGTTTTTTTATAATATATTTGTTTCTTTCTTATTTATTTTTATACATTAATCAGGCCGTTAGATCTTTCGTATGTTTTACATTATTCATTTCACGAATTGAAGACTATGTAGTATGCATTTTACTCATTGTTGAAGCCCGTACGGGACCTATAATTTTTTATTTATGTCTCATTTGGTCTCATTTGCAATCATATCACATCTTCTTTTAAATGGAATACTTTTGAAGTTTGTGGTACGTTGAAATGAAAAAAAGGGGGATATAGGTACAAAACCTATATTGTAATAGAAATTAACCAGAGTGAAATAGACAACAACAGATAATAGTATGGAATCAGTAATAATTGTAATAATAAAAAAAAAAGCAACGAGTAGCCTATAATAAAACTGAAGTATCCGCTATTCAATTTGAGGTTTATTTGACAGTAGTGTTCTATTGCTTTGGCTTGATACCTCACCCAATATGATAGTTTAAAAAATAATTTTAAAGTATTGTCCTTCATGACACTTGATTTTTACCTGAACTTGAAAGTTTTCATAAGGTTGAGGTGCTCTAAACATTTTATAGGTTGAAAACTTGATTTTTGAAGTTTTGTTCGTTTTAGGATTTTTTTTGATAAAAAATCTCAATGATGAAGGTTTATGTATAATACCAAACATTACTTAAGCCAAAACAGTATCTTTTGTATTTAGTTAGAGTTTAGAGATAGATGAAAATGTCAAAATTGAAACCCCAAATTTTCACAGATTTTTACATATGACTTTTGACTTCAATTTAATAAAAATGTGACCATATCAAGTCCTGACGACAGGCAAATTACTATAGTATACAATGTCCTCTTTCCAATGATATATTATATAGGTGTGTGTTCGGTGGGGAGATTAAATTCAAAATCTGCCTTCAGTCACCGCACTATAAAATTCATAAAGTGTTGTCTTCATTCTTTATCGCGAATCACAGCGGACAAAATAACAAGTCGAATTTCGAAGTTTTGATTTAAATTTTTAATCCTTATGCTCTTTAACTTCGTACTTTATTTGGCCTTTAAAACATTTTTTCGACTCGGGCGTCACTGATGAGTCTTTTGTAGACGAAACGCGCGTCTGGCGTAGATATATTTAATCCTGGTATCTATATGATGAGTTTATTTACCCCAGTCTCAGTCGTTCAAATTCAACACCAGTATGGAAAAAAATTATATGTAAATGAAATGTGCCTCCTGCTTTGCAATATACTAATGCACATCTAGACATTTTGCAACTAACAATTAACCCATTCCACTACGCTAGCTTTGATGAAATCAGCTGTAAATCAGAAATTCTTTGTAGACAACTCATCTATAAGACACAATAAGAGATGTGAAATGCTTGAAAAATATGACTTGATTTAAGCAGTAAGAGGAAAATGAACTTTAAAGTGATATAGACATGTCGAAAAGAGTGTTTGCAGATCGTTGAAACTACTTAATTTGTATACAGACAATTTTTATCTTTAACAAATACCAGTGGCGTAGCTTGAACATTTTTACGTGTACGCCCTAACCTCGGCGAAGGGTATAGGTTATAGCACCTACTGGAAGCGGGTTCAAGGGGCCAAACAGGGGCTTCTATAGCAACATGCCTAAGAGTCTTATTTAATTATTTTTCATATTCAATCTACTCATTGTGTTGATTTGGAATCTAATGGTCATTTGTTTTAAAGATTCAAGATTTCAAGATTTAATTGTACACTCTGACAGTTTACACTGTTACAAGAGGCAGATATCAATGATATACAGCTTGAAAGAAGTTGTATAATAACAGAACAAAATTGAAATAACATATAAAATTGTACAGTTCAATTTAATTTAAGTCATCAACAAGAGATACAAGAAAATGTCCCATTAAGTGTATTGACCGTTTATTTAAATGTTTTCAAAAGGAGCCGTGGGGGTAAAGCAATCACTCGACCTTGTGCATATTGCGTTTTGAAATGTACACATTTATCAGTCCATTTCATGATTCAAAATGAAAAAAAAAATTATCTTAAGATATTCAATTTTTATGATAATTTACGTTTAAACCTTAACAGAATAATGTCTATGTTCCTCAAATGGAGCAATATCATTTTACCGATCAGTCATTTACTGCGTGTTCCTCGCCAAGAGTCTGAGATATAACTTCCGGGATCCTATCCGAGTATAGTGTGGTATTATTGTCTGCATATAACAATATTTTAACTGTTTTAACCAATGATAATAGACATGCCATTAACATATATATAATACAATGATGAATAATAGTGGTCCTAAAATATTACCTTATGGTACATCACATAGAATTTAAAACAAAAGAGTTATTGATTTGAACAGATTGAGCAAAATCTATTATGAAGTGTAACGAGATATGTAAACTATACTAAATTTGGAAGAAATGTTTACCATTGTATGGCATTAGAAGAAAATAAAAAAAAGATGTACATGCTTAAACATTTTGATTTGCACTATTTGTAATATATTCAAAAACAATTTGAGATAGATACATAAAAATGCTAAAATATGATCATATTTTTTTATCATGAATTTATTTTGTAATAATAATAAAACATTCCATCTACATTCATTGATTTTAGACTTTCGCTAGCTGGATCGTAATCAACTTTTTCTGGAGGTGTTTTTAAGTCGTAGAGATGGGTTATTTCATCGGGATTTAGATTAAATGGCGGTCCTTCTCCTTCCGGTCGGTCGGGGACTTCTGTAACACATGGAGCTCCTCGTTTCATGACAGCTTTCATCACGTCTGTATATTTCCCTCGCTGGTCGATAAGTACAGCTTCAAGAGCTCCGCGGTCCCAAACACCATCAAAATTGGTTTCTAATGTTTGACTAAATTTGAAGTAATCTCCACAATAAATCTTTATATTGTTTGCCTCGTTTTCATACACATCGCCATCTATTTCCGGTACAGGTTTTGTTTCATATGAAAGCTTATTTTCATCAAAGAACTGCTTGACAGCTATTTCCATGTATTCAACGCCTACGATAGTGTGGCCCTTCTTTGCTAGATAAAACATTTCAACAGCCTTGCCGCATAAAGGAAAAAATATTTTAGCGTTATTCTTCTTTTCCGTAATCTTGTCTACATGTAATAGAAATTTTGGATGTACATCTTCTATATGCCAGGGCATATTGCCCTTTTCCCAGCAATCTTTCCAGTCCATTTTATACCAGTTTATACTAAAACCGAAGAAAAATAACATGAATTTAAAAACGATATACTAGTATACAAACAAGATTAAACTGGTGGATATGTCTTTGCTGCTTAATTCATCATATCACAATATGCTGACATAAAACTACTTTTCACCGTAAGTGTGCTCACCCAAGTCCTGAGATTTAGTGGTTGTTAGTTTTTTTTATTGTTTTTCGTAGTTTGTTCTTGTATAGTCCCGTTACTCCATTTTCCCTGTTAAAGGGGTGGGGGTGTTTGGCGCCAACAAACCAGTTTAAACCCGCTGCATTCTATGTTCCTGTCCTTAGCCAGAAGCCTGTTGTTCAGTGGTTTTCGTATATTAGTGTATTTCATAGATGTATATCGTTTTTCGTTTTCATATTGATTTTTCCTAATCAGAATCGACATAACTGATGCAAGCTATTCTTTATTGTAGTCTTAACATTGATAGGCATTATATTCGGGACCACTTTCGAGTTGTATCGCCTGTATCCCTGCACTATTTACGTTCATCAAGCGTCTTAGTGATCGTCTTTGTGCAGGATAAACTAGAAATAATGGTTGCTCTGTAGGTACTTACTGACAATTCCCTAATGACAGCAGTGTTGATTGTCAATTTTGAGAATTTAATTTGCCGAATAATTCGTACAATATAGAATTATAGTTTTCCAACCACTCGCTCAACTTTGGAAGGAAGTGACGACGCCCCTAAACGCACAAATGACGGTGATAAAGGAGCGTATAATTGACGAGTTTTGTCCGGTGACGGATGAACTCGAAAGTGGTCTATTAGACCTCAATACGCTAGGGCAAAAATAATTACGAATATAATGCCTACCAATGTTAAAACTACAATAAAGTATAGCTTGCATCAAATTTTTCTTAAACATTTTTTTTAATATTTGTAGTACTTCTTGTCTATTTGTCATGAAGTTAGAATTAATATTTCGAATTTTTCAACAATGTGCAGTTTATTGGTCCCCATCCGCCTAGGAAAAATCCTATGAAAAAAAACATGTTTGCAGCATTGTCTCAAATATGCGTCCTATTTATTAAAGAGTAAGACCAAATTCGTTAAAACTACGGTACCCGTTTAATTTATTGTTAAAAAATAGAGAACCGTTCCTTTTTTTTTCTATACGTTAGTGGTTGAAAAACTATATTTTTTTCTCTTAATTACTGAGTGATATCAACTATAATTAATTAATCTCATTCTTTCAAAAAGAACCCTTTTTTAATGAGGATATACTTTTATTCAAAATTAGTTATATAAAAATTCATGCAAAATTTTATTTTAGTAATAACCATATGTAAGTACAGCATTTTCGTTAATACCCATTAAGAGCCCCTTGACATATTATTTCTCAGACGGGCTATTTAAACCTTCAGCGCGGTTATATAAAGTGACATGACCTTTTTGTCTTAATTGGGCCGTATTTACACCACACTTTTACTCTTAGTACAAACAAACCTATACACTAGGAACAGTTTAAAACATGTCAGAAATTAGAAAATACAATTTTAGATGCATTTTAGGTTTTAGAATCTTTTAAACTGCTTTGGATTTTGCTTTTCAATTTTTACATTCCTGCAGAAGGTGTGAAGATAAGTTAGAAAAGAAGTTTGAGAACCTCCCTAGGGCCGTAACTAGCCTCTTTATAAATGTGAGGCAAAAACAAAACCGGTGAGGGCTATGAACATATTACACAAAATCGTGCATTCCGATTGGCATTTCCCGGACTACTTCTTACTTTGAAACAGAAATAGTTAAGCTATTTTTTCGACAATATTCTGGTCTTAAGGATGTACTTAGGTGAGGTTTTGGAATTTGTGTCGAATAATCGGACTCCTTGGTGTTTTCCATACAATACAAAAGCAAAATGCATTGATTCATTGAAATTTAAGGCTTTTAGGCTGAAGGTACAACATTAAAAGACCGATATGTAGGATAGAACAAAAATACTAATTCTCATAATCATCAGTACTGCATTTGTTTGTTTTTATCTTGTATTGTGTTTCAAGTTTGGTGATTTTTTTGTGACTGAATTTAAATATAGTGACAGTTGGTATTACACTTTAAGTACCGCTTAAGTCGACTCAAGGGACCTCCTTGACATTGTTTTATGATATTAATGATTATTTCATTGTCGAAGAAACGACCTATTTTTCTGTGTCCAATAGCATCATATCATCTTATAATATATATCGCACAATGCCTGCACATCGGTGAACATGTAACATTACCAAGCCACACAACCTTTTAACCCGTCTTCGTAAATCTTATTTCGGAGTATATTTTTTTCATTTTCTTGACTACACTATTATTTTTTCATCCAATTGGGGATCAGATTATTTTTTATGGATAAAAACAATTACACCCCTCATCAATTGAAGCTAAATGGTCGTTTCCTTAGAGAATTTCGCTAAAAACTAACTAAAACTAAAAATTACATATAACAAAGCAGTAACTTCAAATCTTTCAGTATTTAAAAAATCAATACTAGAATTTCTTATTTGCTATAAAAAGTATTTTATATATATGTATATCGCTTACCTCTTCCCAGTTATCAGGGTGCACGTTTTTAGATCAGCTTTTCGAGGTTTTCTGGTACCTTTGATAACTATTTTATATTCTACTGACTTCGTTAACACAAGTCAAATTATAGAACTACACATGACATAACATTTAAATTTATATAACAAGGTCCAGTCATGCTAAACAAACTTTTCCTGCACAGGTGTGTTTAAACTCAGAGTGAACTTTACAGAATTTGTGTAAATACGGTCAGTTTGCTAAATGGTTATGACGTACGTTAAATAGACATTGAACAAAACATTGAAATTATTCGAGGGGAGGGGGGATTTGATCGTATAGCGACATTATCTACGGAGCCATTATTTCTTATTCGTTATTATAACGGATTGCTAATCCGTTCTCACGGATTACTTATTCTTTATAACGGATTACTATTCCGTTCCCAATGATCACTAATCCGTTATAAAAAAGTGACCTGACTTTGACCTTAATTAAAGGTAAAAGAGACTTTATGATATCGAGAAAGAGAAAAAATAGTCAATTTAGAGTCTGAATAATGTGTCCGAGTTGACATGCATAACTGCGTGCAGTAACTCCAGTGTGCTATCACTATTCAAATCCAGCCCGGCTGGTTGATCGAGTGCAAATGCAAACAAAAGAAAGCTCGCATTTCACAATAGTCTTGATTTCGCTATAATATAGCTAAAATATTGCTTACGTGGTTTTAAAAAGCATCAGTAGCGGATTTAGAACGTTTTATTAGGTTGGGAGCACTGACCATGACAATTATAAGGGACCCGCACCAAGTCATGCACCTATGTTTCCTTATATAATCAAATAATTGTGTCCCTATAAATGGGGGGGGGGGGGGCATTAGTACTGACTTGTTAGGAACATACACTCATTTATTTGGTAAATAGTCCGCGATGTTCTTCAACTTTGTACTTTATTTGGCCTTTCAGTTAATTTGAATCGAGCGTCCCTGATGTGTCTTTTATAGACGAATCGCGCGTCTGGTGTAGTGATATAAAAAGGAAGATATGGTATGAATGCCAATGAGACAACTATCCACAAAAGACCAAAATGACACAGAAATTAACAACTATAGGTCACCGTACGGTCTTCAACAATGAGCAAAGCCCATACCGCATAGTCAGCTATAAAATGCCTTGATTAGACCATGTAAATCTATTCAAACGAGAAAACCAACGGCCTTATTTATGTAAAAATAAACATGTTTTATGAGCATTTGACCTGGGATTGTTATAGAGTGTATATGTGTTCCAGACCATACGAGTATTTGGACCGTACGCGTACGGTCCAGCTGATCATACATGTTTTGGCTGGGGTCATATGCATGGGTTAAATTTAAACAAATATTTATCAAAATCTATATTTCTAGTTATACAAATTGTTATTATTACAGTTAGATGGAGAAAGTGTGATATTTCGATGACCAGATATTGTCAATTTTGAGACGAATACTCAGAGGTCTTATGTAAATAAATGTTATAGGAAAAAAGCAACTTATTAACTGAAATGGAAAGTGTTAGACTTATATTATGTTTTGTTCGTTTTAGTCGGGTTTTGTCTCATTGACATGTTCCTCGTTTCCATTCTTATCCAATTTCGATTTCTTAAAAATCAAGTGCTAACCAGTGGAACGAATAAGCAATCCGTTTTATAACGGATTAGTAATACATGGGAACGGATAGGCAATCCCTTTTAACGTTATAAAGAAAACTTAATCCGTTATTTGCAATCCGTTATGACCTATCATTGTGTTTTTTCATATTTTTAACATATCACAATATATACTACATCTTTGACAAAGGACATAAGGACAAATTCATTTATACTTCCTTACTATCATAAGTGGAAATTTCGATTATTTAGAAGTGCCGGTAACTTGATCTTGTAGCCATAAAATAACACGCAAAAATGTCATCATAACTGCTTTTGTTTAAAATAAATTAAAAGTTCGATTTTATGATACTAAACCTATAAATCCTTTACATGCACGTCACAAGAAGATGTTAATCAATATTTAAGAAAAACTGCGAATTGATACTGGTGTCATTCGGTTTATCGAGAGAAATGGGCGTGAAAGAATATCTAACGGCGGTCAAGTATTGAGAGATGGTCGTGAAAGTTCTGGTAACGGATCGTGAAAGGCATTTAATGTACATTCTAGTTCAGAATCTTTGAAAAAATCGCTTAATTTTCAAAACGCGGAACAAATCCGAACAAACAAATATGTCTGTCAAAATGGTTTAACTTCCTCAACATAACTGTGAAAGAAGATAAAGAAAATATGAAGTACTTTTTGAAAAAAACACAAAAGGCGCAATGCGTGTCTATGAAATTTACTACAAATAACACGCTTTGTGTACCTATAATGGTCATATTTCAGAATATCATGATATATTTGAAATTTAATCTTTGGTGTATCTGATAGTACAGTAAAATTAAAGTATGTTCTTCTATTAAAAGCGTTAATTTGTTTATGAAAACCTTGAATTTGTTGAATTTCCATCAAACTTGATCGTGAAAGATCAGGCAACGTATTTTTTCGATCGTGAAGGAAAATGCGTGTCCAGACTTAATACTAGTAATCAGAAATCAGTATTTCTTTTACCATTTGATAAATCTGCAAGTGGTTGAAGCCTGTAACTATTTTGATAAGGATGAACATTAAAGCTGTTATCTTTTTTTCCCTATTAAACACTTTACCTCGAAAATTTAAAAAAAAAACCAACCAATAACGTGTCTAAATAAGTGTGAAAGATTTAGCTCTGTGAATCGGTCTAGTACACTTCAGGCACACTGACACTAGTTAGCTAATAATAACCAAAATGTTATCCATCAAACAAAAAATTATAGCAAAAACAGCACATTTCATGTGTATTTTTGGATTGAACGATAAGCAACATTTTGTACAACAGAACTTTTTAAGTTTTTTATAAACAACGCAGAAAAGGATTAAATTTAACTATATACTAGTAGTACATATTATAGAATACCAAAGCGCAAATGTTGTAATGTCTTGTTTGCTTTACTCATGATAGTATATTGGTTGAACGTCTATAATATCAAGGGTTTTACTAGAAGTGTTAAATCCGCTTAAGATTATCAATGTTTGTTAAAAAAAAAAGGTCAAGGTCAGATGAACCATGCCATACAGATCTCTACAAATATCCCGTACACCAAATAAATGTGTTTCGATCCTTACAGTGCCTTAGAAACTGGCAAATGTAAAAGTTATGCTTAGCCAATTAGTTCGAAACATAAGGTCAAAAGTATATGAACTCTGACCGACAGCCAGACATAGACATCTTTCTTTCATTTGATAAATCAAACACAATTGAAATCATCATGGTCATATAAGAAACATGCAGACAGACATGTAAACCATACTCGAAACACCTTGTCGCTATTGCATACATGTATATATTCAAAAGGCCAAACAACATAAAAAATAAAACAAACATTTTACCAATGATAACAATTGGTAATAACTTTACTATCTCATTCATTTCCACATAGTCTTTACAATATTTGTGTGTTGCTTCTGTAACAATATCTGCATCTTCATCCTCTTCCATTGGCTCACCTTCACTGGATTGTTTTTTCGGCGTTTTGTCACCCACTGTATTTTTCTTATTGCCGTAATTGTAATTTCTTTTTCTTTTCATTTTCTGAAAATATTAATACTTTGAAATGCTTAAACCTATGGAGGCCAGATATTGACCTATCTAGCCTGTCTCAATACCAATAACAAATATCAATTATCATATAAAGGAAGAATAATTTGAACGTCTTCGTAGCATCAGATCTTTCACGATTCTTTTCACGATCTTCAAAAATGCGGTACGTGATCTTTCACGATCCAAAAAAATCAATTTTGTGTGAATAGTTCTTTATTTACCAAGTTTCAGATTATATTTATACAAAATAACTATGAGAACCGTTTAATTAATACAAATGCAATGCCCTTATTTTGATAAACGTAGTTTATCAAGTCGAATTTGTGAAAAAATCGTGTTTGTTTACATTTTTTATGTCATTGAAATATCGAGAAGCAATCTGCCTTTTGTCGTTTTGTAATAACTGTGTTCTTTTGAAACTGGATATTCTGACATACTGATCATAATGTTGAACCATTTTGACAGACAGTTTTATTTTATCGTAAATGTGTCTGTGTAATTAATTAGATTAGAATATTTACTGACCTTTCATATGTCTTCTCGATTAAATGTCTTTCACGATCCGTTACCAGAACTTTCACGATCGTCTCTCAATACTTGACCGCCGTTAGATATTCTTTCACGTCCATTTCTCTCGATAAACCGAATGCCACCCGTGATAAAGGCAACAGTAGTATACCGCTGTTCAAAACTCATAAAACCATGGACAAAAAACAAAATCGGGGTTACAAACTAAAACCGAGGGAAACGCATCAAATATAAGAGGAGAACAACGACACAACACCGAAACGCAACACACACAGCTTTTTAACTATTTCGATCTGAGCGTCACTGATGAGTCTTATGTAGACGAAACGCGCGTCTGGCGTATAAAATTATAATCCTGGTACTTTTGATAACTATATACAGAAACGGACCAAGCATCAGACAAAATCCCACGAGAATAACAAATATAACATCTAAACCAAATACATGAATTCGGGATAAACAAGTACCGTGCCACGTCCTATCTTAATATCTCAAAAATAAGAGAAAACAAACGACACAACTTTAAGTGAAATCGTATGTATTTCTGATGTTTAGGATGATTTAATTTCTCTTTTCACGAAAAATCAAACTGACATCCTCAGTCAGAAGAAGAAAGCATTTACAAGATTAACGTTAAAATTTAACAATAAAGTGGTAACTTTTAATGCAATCAAATCTTTAACTTATTAACAGATTAAAGTTTAAAACATTTGTTATTACCAAGCCTATCTACATAAAAGGGGGTAGGATATAAAACAAATACCTGTTTACTAGTAGTTGATTAAGTTTGTACTATTATTTGTTTGTTTGTCTTTTTATTTTTTCAGCCATGATGTTGTCAGGTTATTTTAGGATCTATGAGTTTGAATGTCCTTTTGTTATCTTTCGCCTCTCTTTTAAATTTGTTTCTCATAAAGTTATTTTTGTTTACAAGGATATATGATCAAGAAGCAAGAATTTTGTTAAGAATAGAATAATTCAAAATCTATTTAGCTGTACCTCGATTTGTCGACAATTAGAAAAAAACAACTTTTAAATTATAATTATTTTTTCAAGATTTAAATAGCAACATGATTGTTTGAACGAAAAAATTAAAACCACAAAAATACTTAACTCCGAGGAAAATTCAAAACGTAAATTCCCTTATAAAATAGCAAAATCAAAAGCTCAAACACATCAAACGAATGAATAACAACTGTCATATTCTTGACTTGGTACAGTCAGTTTCTTATGTATAGTGCGGTCATAAGCAACATTCACTGCTGTCATTATTCATTGATATTAGTCAGTATTAAACTAAGTATCATTCGAGGGTTTTTATTTTCATTTCGGTTGCTTTCAGTGCAATATAACCTCTCCATGTGGCCCAATGTATGACTTTTGCATCCTCTATAGTACTAGGTACTCGTTTGTATGGACCATTAAGGCTTGATTCTCCGCATGCGTTAAACCACCAGGGTCCTAGGCGTCCTTTACCACAATGATGAATGTCGAAGTCGTTGTCACGTTCATTTTCTCTTGTTGTAAATTCCATTCCATTACTTTGAGCAAAGGCATTACCTATAGAGAGTCATCATGGTTAATTTAAAAACAGCTGAGTAAAATAAAACTATCTTGGTATCCAATACATAATCCATTATCTATTCATTGACCCTAGGTTAGTAAGTAACAAAATAACGAAAAAGAAATTAAAATAAATGGTTTGTCTACTACAACAATCTAGAAACATAGGGATTTCGAACTTCATAAATTACAATAAATGAATTTCTTTTTCGAGCGTTATTCAATCTCGATTTTTTAAAAACTAGCTCAAGTAAATATTGTCTTCATATTTTTTTAGTTTTCAAAGTTACAAATTGTATTCTGCGTGCTACAATTTTCAGTGCTGTTCTTTGTCTTTCGAATTTTTCAGATAACAGACCTGTCTATCCTTTGTACTGAAATTTCTTTACAACTTAATTACTTCTCATTCTTTCATGTTCAAGTTAGGAAATGTAGATGTCTGTTGGATATGTTCCAGACCATATGAGTATTTGGACCGTATACGTATACTCGTACGGTCCGACCATATGCGTACGGTCGGACCGTATGAGTATACGCGTACGGTCCAGTACGAGCTGACCATACATGTTAATACAAGAGATTAACATATTTAATTTGCGTGAATTAAAAAAAATATAAAGCTTTTGTTTCAATTACAATTGTACTTTTTTATATTAATTTGATAGTTAAGTTATTTTGATCTGATACATGCATTTGTATCGATTAGATAGAGTCAATGATCATTCTACTATAGCGTGGAGCGTAATCCCTTGAATTAACTTAGCAACATATGTCATAGGGTTTATTTTGGCTATTCCTATATTTTGAATTTTATTTTTGAAAATGTAGGAGTTCCAGAATTTTTATGAAATCAATGGGATGATGTAGGATTATGTTCTAACAACACTAATGAACTAAGGTAAATCCAGGTAAATTCTTGTTGAAAATACAGAAAAAGAATAGTTTCAATAACAATATTTTATGTATTGTGATAATATTCAAAAACACAAATTGAATTTGTACGCACAATTGTACACACAAACAATTAAAATTATTTAGGTCAAAATAAACTCATCATAGATACCAGGACTAAATTTTGTATATACGCCAGACGCGCGTTTCGTCCACAGTGACGATAAAATTCAAAAAAGTTAAAAATGCCCAAAAAAGTACGAAGTTAAAGAGCATTGAGGTACGTGGGAATTGAAAACATAGATTTATACAAGAAAATGATACGAATAGAAATAAAATACACGTATATTAAAATTGTAGTAATTTTTCATTAAAATAAAACACTTAATTTTGAGTTACACTACATATTTATTGAAAAAAGCATCAAAAAGTACACTTAATTGACATCAAACAGAGCACTAGCACAGTAATAAGTTCCACTATATTAAACACACAAAATAATACAAAGTCTTTATCAATGTACTCCATACTTGACTGGCATACTACGTGCATCATTCTGCAAGCTTGTTTTCAGTGTATTAATATAGAAATAAGAAGATACGATATGCTTCCAAATTACTCAGAGCTCCACAAAAGACTAAATGACACAGAAATTAACAACTATAGGTCACAGTACGGTCTTCAACGATGAACAAAGCCAATACAACATAGTCAGCTTAAAAGGGCACTATAAGGACAAATTTAAAATAATACGAACCATAAAACTAACGGCCTAATTTACTTGCAAAATAATGAACAAAAAACAAAAATTTTTACACAGCAACAAAGGGTATGCACTGAATTGTAAAAAGCAGAGGCAGAATGTGGCGGGGATAAACTCGCTTGAAGGCGCCAATCTCCCGTAAACAGGAACAGATGTGTAACAGTACAACATGAGAACAAACTGTAAAATTCAGTTTATAAAGGCTAAACTCATCAGTTGGATACAAATAGAAATACATCTATCAAAAACACAGAGTGAAAGTAGACGGTTACTGTCCCTTCCCAACATAACAATGATAATAAGTACAGCTCTGAGAGTACTTGCAGTTACTTTCAAGCCAACAACAACTTATAAAACAAATCATTCATCAAAGAATAAAATATCTCTCCGTACACATATACCATGGGTTAGAGTTATGACGCCCTGAAATCTGTCATCTATTTTCTCTTTCTTGGAACACATGTCCCATAGGCTCTGTATTGATAAGTTTGAGAGCATGGAAGATTTTTCTTATCTCAAAAACTAAACCATGCTAACGATGTAAAAAGACCTTCTTTATATAGTTCAAATAATCATTATTTATTTAAATTAAATCTTTTAAGGTAAGGTTTAAAGTTTTGATTACATGTACTATTAAATGCTCTAACTACTCGTTTTTCCTTTTACTTTTAAATGTTTTACTACTCTTTTCTAAAAACAAACATTTTCAAGAATACTAATTGCTTTTACTAACTTTTCTTTTACAAGACATTCCATATTAAAAACATTCAAATATGACAATTGTTAAAATACATTTCATATAAAATAATATTTTTTTTATTCAATTCCATACGTAAAGTTACTTGTGACCTAATAAGTCTCTAATGACTAAAACAACATATTTTACAATAACAACATATGTTGTTCTTCCTATAATCTCCCATGTAAGAATAGCCAGAATAGTTAAATTTATAATGTAGATATAGCCAGAAGACACCATTTCATAGGAGTAACAATAAGGGTGTCAAATGTTAAGCATGATATACTATCCCTTTTGGAGTATCTTTGATCACACATTTTGAGTTTTGTTTTCTTTGAAAGGTTTTGATTGTTTGAAGTATTTTCGTCGATTTTCTTGTTTACCTTGGCGTAGCCAATTTGTCTTTGACCTATAAGTTTGATATTGCTTTTTTCATCCCTTTTGTAAGGCTTATGTTTTTTTTAGTATTGCTATCTTGTTTTCGAATGCAACATGCACGAAATATATGCCACTGGACTCAAATAAAACAAAAACCAATCAATATAGCAGTCCGTCGTATATTAGACCCCATCCAATCGTTAAAACTAATCTTACCAGCAGTGCCAGTGTATGTAGAAAATGTGACCTTGTAATTGGAAGCTTCATTTGCGACATGAAATGATTGATATTCAGCGTATGCAGTGTTTTCTGCGAAGTCTTGGAGTTCAAATCTGATGACATAGTTTCTTACTCTTGTCAAAATATGTAAATTGTCGTTCCCTGAAAAAGACAACATAAAGAATACACAAATATGCATGTTTTCGTTTTGTGTCATGCGTTTAACTGCCATAATAGTTACCAAAGGCTTACTGGACCGCATGCTCACACTAATTCTTACTTTCTGAACTGTTACAAATTAGCAGACAATAAAGGTGCTTGTTAATCTTTAAATATATTTATTAAATTAAATATCTTTTGTGAATGAGCAGTTGAACTTTTAAACAAATTCATGACACTCGTTTCTTAACGCTATGATGAAATAAACTAGAAGTTCGCATCACATGTGGAAATATGTAGCTAGCTTTTATAATAAATAAAAATGAAATTACTTGTATTGTGAACATATGTTGAATCCTTTTATACGCCAGACGCGCGTTTCGTCTACAAAAGACTAATCAGTGACGCTCGAATCCCCCCCCCCCCAAAAAAAAAAAAAAAGAAGTTAAAAATGCCAAATATAGTACGAAGGTGAAGAGCATCGAGGACCACAATTCCTAAAAGTTTTAAAGGTTAGTGTTGCTCAGCCTTAAGTTTTGTATGTTGTATGTTGTGTTTTGTTTACTATTGTTTATCTCTTTGTCTTTTTACCCATGGACCATTGTCATCTTATTTTTGACTTGAAATTGAGAATGGAAATGGAGAATGTGTCAAAGAGACAACAACCCGACCATACAGTAGACAACATGCGTTTGAACGGCCCGTGGTATCATTCGTTTGTTTCTCTTTTACAAAGCCAATAGTTGCTAAAACATTTCCAAATCCGTAATCAGTATTTATAATTCTACTGAATCATTCATTAACAATACTTACCAAGCCTATGTTTACCGGAATAGTTAGCGCAGGTACCAGGATTATCATTTAGAACGCCAGACGCGCGTTTCGTCTACATAAGACTCATCAGTGACATCAGTGACGCTCATATCAAAATATGTATAAAGCCAAACAAGTACAGAGTTGAACAGCATTGAGGATCCAAAATTCCAAAATATTGTGCCAAATATGGCTAAGGTAATCTATGCCTGGGATAAGAAAAACCTTACTTTTTTGAAAAAATCAAAAGTTTTGTAAACAGGAAATTTATAAAAGTGACCCCATTATTGATATTCATGTCAACACCGAAGTGTTCACTACTGGGCTGGTGATACCCTCGTGGACGAGACGTCCACCAGCAGTGGCATCGACCCTGTGGTGTTACAAGTTATTGACTTTTTGCAGAAACATTTCCTAATCCATTTTTGTCATCATTCCATCATTGCTAGATCTACTGAACCATTCATAAACAATACTTACCAAGCCAATGGTTACCAGAAACATTTTCAAATCCATTCTTGTAATCATTCCATCATTGATAGATCTAACGAACCATTCATTAACAATACTTACCAAGCCAATGGTTGCCAGAAACATTTCCAAATCCATTCTTGTAATCATTCCAGTATTTATAGAAATCAACTGAATCATCGACGCGTCGCTGTACAATCTAAACCAATATTTGAATACATATGTAAACATTTGTTTGAATTATACTATTGGTTTATCAATTTTGTCATAATTTTACATGTGTCGACTATTCAAGATCATAGATTCAACCAACATCCGATCGTCTGATTTATATCTTGACGTTTGTCGCAATATTGACATAGTCAGACATCTTTAAATTAGAATCGAAGACAAAAATTAGGATTCAAAGTTTTTACATAGTATGATGTAAACACATGTTTATTAAATACGTTACAATCCTGCATGTTCTTACCCAACAGAAATTATAAACAGGGGTGTTTCTGTATGCTACAGATACTACTATTACGGTGTTATGGAGAAAACTGTATAAAATGAACAGTTTTGCCTTGTTTTTTTTAATTTGTGCGTTGTGTACTAAATACTTCATTTTGAACAGTTATAAGAGTTGCAGTATATAAAGAATAACCATACATTGTCTCGAAATATCAATCTGTTATTTGTACTCGGCTCGAAACAGGTAAAAATGCTCGGCACAGCCTCCCTTTCTACCTGTTTCTAAGCCTTGTACAAATAACATTGATATTTCGAGACAATGTATGGTTATTCTATATTTATTAGTTTGAAAGTTCTTTTGGTATCCATTGCCTCCCTTTTTCAAACTTTGGAAAAGTTTTGGGCATGAAAAACCTATGATGTAAACATGTTTATGTTTTTTATTTCCCAAACTTATTTCAAATAATTTATTGCATTACATAAAGGATAAACTATTGAGAAAGGTATCAATTTGACATAATAGAAAGTTCCGCTAAACTTTATGAATGATTAAGGCACATCAACGAGACGTCATACCAAATGGAAACTTTTGAACTGAAGGCTACGGTTTCGACTATACACTTTACCAAGTAAAAAAATCGTTCAATAGAATTACTGGAAGGAAAAAAGGAAAATTTGCAGTGCGGAATAATACACGTAATTTGATTCGACGACTAATCAGATTCTACAATAGATCGGATCTCATCGGCTGTCTTTTAACAAAGTGGAGTAGTCAGCCGAGGACCAGGTTAAATCATAACCAGAGTATACTTATATATATACATTGTGTACGCCTTATTTATAATAATTAGTTACAAATTAAAACATACTGTCCATCCACCACCATTGGTACACATATCACAGTATACAGTCATACTGTTGGATTCATCAGGGTATATTGTAAAGACTCCACTTTTTGTGCAAGGTGGTAGGTCACTACAGTCTCTTGGTTGCAGGTTTCCAATTGAATCTGAAAAAAATATAAGTTTTCTATGAAACAATTAAATTAATAGGAATTTTTGGTACATACTAGTAAGTAGTTTTATAAAAATATTCAAAGAAAAGGAGATAATGTACTCAAAGTAGATAGATGACCTGATGCCCTTAGAATATCAATGACATAAAAGTATTATTGCGTCTAGGAATAGCTCTATTTTTTCTATCTATGAAGATTTAACATCACAAAAGTGTCGCACACTGAATAACCCACGTGGCGGGTTATTTCAAAGTGTAGAGCGTATGTTTATGTTATTTCAAATAGACAGAAAAATACTAGTTATTCCTGATTACTTAATTCTAATTTCCAATTTTAAAGGGAAATCATGAAGAAAACCTTGATGACTTCACGGTAACATGACAAAATTATGCCAAAGAGCTGAAAGACAAAATCTTTTAGTCAATTAGAAGACGTGTTACACCCATAATTTCTTTATAGTAGTATATCCAAGTAAATAAAGACAGCTTGCTAAATTTGGGAACCACGTATTCTGTATTAACTATCTTATTTACAGACCCACACCTGTTAAATAATTTGAATGGCTAGTCATAATTACTTTTTATCGATATGTAGTAACGTTTCGCGAACGTGATATACATGCATGAATACGTTGGATGTTTGGCGTTTTGGTTTTGCCAAATATGATTCTATTTCCCGTCTTTGGACAAGATACACATATATTCTTGCTTTGGTATTTATAAAAAAATATTAAGCTCTTGAATTTGATGGCATTTCATTTTTAATCAAAAAAGATGTGTGTATCTTTTATGAGTTGTTTTTAAATACACAATCAAATTGACTTTATTTTTAAATTTTGTCACCAAGCGTGACATATTGTATTTTGTCTAAGTATAGTTTAAAAAAAAAGACAAATGCATAAGCTTACAATTTTCAAATTAGGAAAACAGTCATATAGAGGTGCAAAAAAAATCCTCTGTGTCGATTCATATATTTAAGAAATAATTCCAGCCTCCATTCATTATTTCTATTATAATTGGATAAAGATGGCAATTCTTTTGGATCGTGTTACAAGTTGCACATGATTATGGCGATTTAAAAAAAATATGTTTTAATTGGAAATACAAAGAACGTTTATAATCATTCAATTGTATATGAACATTTTAATATTGAACAGTCTTTTCAGTCATATAAACTCAACTTTATATGTGTAACAGTTAAAACGGTATGTACCCTTTAGTGACAGAACAGATATTTTAAATGACCATTGATAACTTTGCGCAACGTCAGTCATGTCTATTCAACAAACGCGCCAACTAAACTACCTTAATTTTTGCACATACTCAAATAGATTTAGAGCTTAACCTGTTATGTAGATTTCTTTATACTCAAAGAGTGTATGTTGCCCCCAAATGTATTTGTGTTGCTGTATACTTGACGTATAGCCCCACATCTTCTTTTATTCATGTATAATGCATTGTCCTCTTTACACATCCACCAGAACATGCTACGAACGGATTAAAATCAAGAGAAATTGTATAATATAGTAATTGTTGTAAATACTGTTTTCAAATCAATGTTGTTGTATGAGGATACTATAATTCTTATTCTCAATGAAATTCTGAGGTCATTTGTTTGTAATCTTAGGTTTCATTTTTGCGTATGTGTTTGTCTTTATGTCATTTTGATTTTCTTTGTTGACATATGTGTTTGTTTTATAGTGATTAAGATTTTAACACAATGTTGACTGCTGTATCCGTATTATATGTCTGTTTGTTATGCTCACACACTGTTGTCAATATAACAGAATTTTATGCGACTGTCATACAAGTGAGAGGTTTAGCTATCTTAAAATCAGGTTTAATCTACGATTTTCTACAGAAGAAAATGCCAGTACCAAGTCAGGAATATGACAGTTGTTTTCAATTCATTTGATGTGTTTGTGCTTTTGATTTTGCGAATTGTTAAGATCGCTTCTGTTTTGAATTTTTCTGACTTGGTACAGGCATTTTGATATGTTGAACCTGGATTTATAGCAAATGCATCCTTATTGTTATAAGGATTACACAATTCCATCCTCGAACACAATTATTTATAATCATTTATCTGCATATGGAATGAGATGTACCTAAATTATTGTTATATTTTTCTGCATTTTTAAAATAAAGTGGTAAATCAATAAACTCATTATAGGTAACAGCATTGAAAACCATTGTTGCTCGGCAAAACTTACAACCACCCTCCCAGCTACTATATAAAGTTGCATTTGCCATAATCTGTTGATTTTGTTTCATTATTACACTTGATACGGTAAAAAAACAACCCAGAGCGGTGCAACTTGAGAAATACGAGGGGTCCAGTCCTCATTATGTGAAACCATTCATTTTCTTAAAATAAAATATAAGTAAATCGCAATTGATTTGGTTATTTAGAAAACAGAAGTTAACAAATTTTTAAAATCTCGTTCAAAGATTAAAACACAATGAAAATATTAATTTCTTGCGTACTGATTTTTTTTTCTGGATTTATATATAAGTACATATACGATTCTAGGTAAATAAAAACCGGAGCGAATCATATATACTACAAAAGGAGCGCGACAGAGTGCATCGACAAATAAGCCGCCGTGTATGTGAGATCATTATACGAAATTGATTTTATAAAGGATTAACTTCCCGAAGATTTAGAATTGAACCTAATCAGGTAAAAATACTACAAATGTAAAAAAACAAATAGTTGTGATATTACTATTAAAACAAAATAACTTCTTTTTGACACATCACATACATTGATGAAGAAATCATATGTAAGCGATAAAAATGTTATTCATTGGAAATAACCCGCATGATGAGTGTATATATATCTTTTAATCGCAATCTGGATCGTTTGAAAAGCCGTAATTTAAAATTGAAATTTATAAAAATAAACAAAGGACGTGCTTGCATAACCTGATCTATGGTTTACGTTAAATGAAAAATATATAATGGAATGCATTTGAAATTTGAAAATAAGTTCTACTGCACGGCAATTATAATTTACATCGTGTCGCAAAATAACAAAAGTTTTATTTAAACATTTTTGTGATCAATAAAACATCATTTATCTATATACTGCATACCACCTTCAATTTAAATATCTGTAAACAATTGATAATGGGCCCACAGATAGATATATATTTACTTTTACAAAAAGCTGTCATTTAGTTATTAACTAAATTTTCCCAAAGAACCTGATCAATAAAATGTAATTGAGTTGAGAATAATATGATATTGCTTATATTAGAAGACTAAAAACCTCTCATGTTACACAATTTCGTTCATAAATTTTTTGACACGTTGTATTAGGTTTACGAATAAAATATGATTGTTGATTTGAGAAAAAAAATGATAACTAGCTGTTCATTGCGGTGGTAAGTAGCATTCTTGACCTTGAACCAAATTAAAAAGTAGTAACTTCATTTTCGCATTTCCAAAAAAATCAACAAAATTTAATCGAGAACGTAAATCGCATTGCAATTATTAAAGACTAAAACATCTCATGTTACACAATTTTGTTCATGAGTTATTTGAAACGCTGAATAAGGTTTAATATGATAGTTGATTCGAAAAAAATGATAAATAGTTCACTGTGGTAGTTAGTAGCATTGTTGACCTTGAAATACATTTTAAAAGTAACAAATTCTTTTCTCTATCTGTATTGGAATAGCTGACAGCATGCATTACGAGAATTTAGTAAAGATAAAGCACGAAACACATGCCACCATAAGATATTAAGAATCAATCAAACTTTTTAAAAGTGGAATCATTACTACAAAAACAAACGTATCACGAAACACTGGTATTCATTGCAGTTTGATGAAGAATGTGTACACATTAAATGTAGAACCAATTGTTGTGCATATCAAACATTAAAGTGTAGGATAAATTTCTACAAGAACAAGGTCAAATTGACAATTGGACCCCCGTTGATGGCAGATCTGTCATAATATCTATCAATGAAGAATTAAAAAAATAAATATATCAATACATACATGAATCATTTTAATTGAATAACATCTATTAAAGAAATGCATATACAGTTGGCCATCTTAAGCTTTAAGTGCATACATACTAAAAATAAAAATAAAAATCACTGAACTCCGAGAAACATTCAAAACGGAAAGTTCCTAATCAAATATATTAATATTGTGTCAGTTCCTACAATGCGTTGCTGCATTGATGGTTCTAAATAACAAATTAATTACTAAAAAAAACATAGTATTTGAAAGTTTTACTCTAATATCACCGTTATATATATAATGTTTAGAGTGCAGTGACATTTGATACTCTGATATATATATTATATAAACACTTTAATATTTCATTGACAGCTGGGCCTCTATTGATGGTAGATCTGTAATAATATCCATTGATGAAGTATTAAAAATAAATATATCAAAATATACATAAATCATTTTCATACTTAATGACATTAAATTAATGCATCTAATTATGAACATCACAAACTTTAACGGCATAAACACTGATTTAGTGTACCAAGTCAGGAATATGATAGTTCTTGTCCATTCGTTTTTTATGCGCTTTTTTTTTAATTTGCCATGTCATAATGGACTTTCCGAATTGATTTTCCTCTAAGTTCAGTATTTTTGTGATTTTACTTTTTCCTATTATGCGTTGCTGTATTGGTTATAATGTTTTATAATATCAAAATGGTAACTTCGAAAATTATGGTAATTGAAAGAGTTTAATTTAATAGCATAGTTATATATGATGGTGAGAGTACGATGACACCCTGATATATACCTAATAAATGATATGAATAAAATTACATTTGTTCAATATACAGACAATTTTACGCTAAGACGAACATTCCTCGCTTTAATCTCTAAATATTAATTTCCGAAACAGATCCGTCATAAATCGATTTTTGACCAGTTCATGAACAGAAACAGTGACATTCGTTCGTTTAACCAACTTCTTTATTGTTTCTCGTTTGATTTGACAAAACAATAACAATTTTAGTCTAACGTAATCTTATGTCTTTGACAAACATTATCTTTCTTTATAGTTTATTGACTGAAATTAAGTCCTCTGACGCCATTCTTCAATTGAAAGTGAAAAACATCTTACTAGTCAAAGCTTGTAATCGCATAACCAATCAAAGATCGTTTCGCCAGTGAGTGTGTGTTTTAGAGGTAGATTAGTTTCATGTCAATCCCTGTCAGTTTTGCATCGGCCTGCTCCCAACATAAAAACTCATGTACTCATGTAAGAAAAACGCTGTTATACTATCAGGACCCACAAGTAATTCAGAAATCTTCCTAAACACTTTTAAAAAAAATCAAATCAGTTATCACGGCTTATAGAATCAAGTGATTTCAGACTTATATACAAATGAACTAAGACGTACCGGACAGAACGGATGTCGAACGTACATCTAACGGACGAGTACCGCATACAACGGACACCTAACGGAAGCGTATCGGATAAAACAAATAAACAAGATATACGAAAAAAGTAAAGGCGACAATAATAATGCATAAAAATCGCATTAATATTGGAAATGTTTTGTGTAACTGGTTTTGTTTTTTTGCTTTTCAAAATTCCGCTAAAGGGCAGAGTCTGACCTGAATAACAGCTGCTTGATTGTGAAGAAATGCCCTTACTCTAAGATCGATTATGAATAATAAGAATTCACTAACCTTAAGGTGTTATGGGTGTCTTCCGCCATCTTGGATTGTAAAAAACAGAGAATCTAAGGTCCAGATTTTCTATCTAGTTAACACAATTTGATGCAGGAATGAAGATATCTAATGTGAACTTTTATTCAAAAGAACTAATTTATAAGAATATATCTTTTAAATATTAGTATTTTAACAAAAGGTGATTAATTTCTTTTTTTTTTTAAAGGTTTTCAAATAAGTATTTTAAAAGAAGATAACTCTTGAGTAGTTTATTTTCTGTAGGATTTACATGAAATTTTCCCATTTTGTATTTTAGATGGTAAAACATACGATGACCCTATCTTTTCTTTTGATTTTCTCAAAGTATTGTCTGAAAGGTATCTTTTCCTAATTTTATTTGCAATGCTAACATTTTGTTTAGTTTCTTATCACAAAATGGTGTTTTTTCCTGTTTGATCCATACAAAATGTGCCATTTTATCACCACCTGTAGCTTGAGAAAATGGCGGTGTCCTATCATTATTATTTTATTTTTAAACATATATCAATAGATACTACTTGTACGTTTTGGCAATGTATGACCAAATTCTATCATTTTTATTTTACACTCCCATACCACCTTAAGAAATCAAATTGGCATTTCTGAAGAGAAATTTTCAATTGGCATTTATCCGTTTCAGATCCGTGCATCATCCGTTTTATCCGTTTTACGTCCGGTAGAAGTCCGTTTCTCATCCGTTTTGTCCGTTCGACGTCCGTTAGAAGTCCGTTGGTGAATTAAGCTGCCAAACCTCCAACGGATGTATAACGGACACGTAACGGATACAAAACGGAAACGAAAAGGACGAGTACCGTACCAAACGGACGTCTGACGGACATTTCATCCGTTGGACGTCCGTTCAAAGTTTTGAACATGCTCAATATTTTCCACCGGACAGAACGGACGTCGACGGATAAAACATACGCTTAACGGACATGCAACGGATATGGACGGACGCCTAACGGATTAGAACGGACGTCTAACGGACATGAACGGATTGAAATAAAGTTATCCGTTAGGCGTCCGTTCGAGCTATCCGGTAAGGTGTGACCGAGGCTTAACTATGCGCCGAACTGAAATAGTTGCATACGGTCGTAACTACTGCATACAACGTTTGATTAGGGTAATAACAAAATGCACATACGTACTGTACACATACAATAGGTTAAGGTCAAAGTAAGTAAAACAATTAGTTTCAAAATAACTCTGTGATAAATTTAACATATGTGACCAATTAATTATTCATAAAACAATAATTACTTTAGATGTATGTATCATTATAATACTTAATTTTGATTGGCTAACTACACATCACGTGTTATTCCGTAAGCAATTGCATCACTCAATAAAACTTTTCATTCATGATAACACGTGGTCCCACAATAAAGTGCACAGCAGGTGAATAAAATAAAAAAAAAATCGTGTTTTCATGAGCATACATGTAGCTAAAAAATGTAATTATAAGTATTGAATGCTTCTTTTGTAACTTCATAGGTTTGTAAAAGAGTTGACCGTGCGCACATTTTTAGAATGAAGCGCTTCCACGCTTCATACAAAATGTTCTTCAGTCAACGCTTTTACACCCCGATGAATTTACAAAAAGAAGCATTCAATTCTAAAATGAAGTTTATAAAATGTCTGTTTGAAACTGCCTCAGGTCAAGTTGACCTTAGATGCATTTATGTACACTTTAAGTTACCTATGTGGTCTTACAGCTTGGAACATTTTGTAAGTATATATGAATCCACTGCTTTTACACTATTAGGTTTCTGATACAAGTGCAACCAGAACAGCCCTCTGGACTATAGTTATGAAGAGCTATTTTCAATTATAAATATTCCGTTTTAACTTCACTTATAATATATGATGGTCTTGATGTATAGATTATACGTTTTGACGTTTTTTATCATCTTAACAACGATTATATTGTTCTTTTATTTGTCTTTGTTCTTTTGTTAATATTACTATTACTGTTTGGATTGTTTTCTGTGACATCCATTTGACTTGGTACATCCCGTCAATGTGTTGGTATTATCTTTCGTTTTTTGCTGGTGTGTTTTGTATATGGGCATTTTTGTGTTTCTTTGGTTCTTATAATGTGACTTTGTACTTTAAAAGATCCCGTCAGTATGTTATTTTTCTATAAAACGTCATAATGTTATATTCCTATTTCAAAAAAGAAAATACGTTGAACCACAAACGTCAAAATTATTTAATCGTGTAGTAGAATTAAACATTTGTGGATTTTTATGAATTATATAGAATTTTATGACTATTTTAATTTGATTTTTTAACCCTGTTTGCCAACATTGCCCATGAGTAATTTTAAAATTGTTTTGTATGAACATCGGACGACAAAATGTCTTCCTATGTGACTGATAAATTTTTGACGTCAGACACGCGAAGCAATGGATATGTGCTTTTAATTTGATAGATGCTTTTATGTTCTTCTGTTAAATTGTGTTCTTTTAAAATTGTAACACGGCGATTACTGCTGTACCAATATTTAACTATTTTATCTAGTATGTCTGTTAAGTTCATGCATAGTTGTAAATATAACGGATTTGATGAGACTGTCGTACAAATTGGGAGGTTTAGCGATATAAAACCAGGTTTAATCTACAATTTTCTACATTTTAAATAGCCTGTACCAAGTCAGGAATATTCCTGACTTGGTGTCCATTCGTTTTTGATGTGTTTTGTCATTTGATTTTGTCATGTGACTAGGGACTTTCCGATTTGATTTACTGGGTTGATACCGTATGGATTCATCAGTTAAGAAGTCGACGCTTTGGAACTGACATATCTTTTTATACATATTTTCTCAAAAATTCCGACGGATAAATTATGAAATAAATAAAAAACTAAATTTCAAGGCGATTTTGTTAGAATGGAAACATCACTGTTTGTATGCCTCTTTTAGTTATACAGATCATATTATGTATGAGCGTTTCTGATAAAGATAAATCCAGACAGCATTTCAGCCGCATACAATTTATTATAAATAAATTTGGTGTATTTACTGTCTTCTGATTGGTTAAAAGTATTAGTTTTATTTTCAATGTTATCAATTTATATGGAGACACGCCCATTCTGATGTTGTGTATTCATACGCCAACATGTGTGTATGTTGTTATTGTTTTAATATAAATAGTATTAAAAGTTCTTTGAGCCTATTTTTTTCATAGAAATTTATTTATAATGAATGGCAATAATTTATTTTGACTTTATTGAACCATAAAACTAATTTTTGACTCTTCACATTTTACATAATCCGCTTCGCGGATTATTCAATGTGAAGAGTCAAAAATTAGTTTTATGGTTCAATAAAGTCAAAATAAATGAAAGCCATTCATAAATTAAATCTCCAGGTTTTTCGAATTATTTATTCAACTTACAATATATGTCCAAATGTCAAAATACTTGTCTTAATAATTTATCTAGAATTTTGTAATACAAAAGTTATATTTCGTGTTTTTTTTTTATTAATTACCTGAAATTTTCACAATAACTTTTGAATGGTCTGCTGTCTCGATCTCTGGTGTAGAACATGTGTCTAAAGTGCATAATCTAGTTGATGTTTCATAGCTTGATGAACAGCACTGTTGATCACTTGAACAAACACTGGCACATGCTGCTATGGATGGCATGGCATTAACTGATATCTTCGTTGCATTCGAAGTTATTTTTGTATTTTTCTGCACGGTAAATCTTTGTCGATCAGTATACACCAATGCGAAAGATGTAGATAGTGATATATGCAGGATATATCCAATGTAAACTAAAAACATGTCGTCTCTTTTTCGATCCTTTTTCAAAAATGAATTCAATAACACCAAAATGGTTGATCTAACAATTTAACATGTTCCTTCAAAAAGTAAAAACGCCTCGTGATGATTTTTATCAGCAAATGTTATGGCATATTATTGTCAAGTCGTCATTTTTCAATCATTTTAACTTATATAGTTCATTGCTTTTCAGTTGCACGATGACTTTTAAGGTTCCAATCAATAGCAATCGTCATTTAACATATATATATATATATAATGATGTCGGAGTAAGTTTTTGTCGCTATATACGGGTTGAACTACTACAAATATTGCCTTTTGTTAAGGTTAATATGTGGTTTAATTGAAACGAAAAAAATAATGACTTTTAATGAGAAGACGAACTACAATTTATCTTGTTTCTAGGATTATAGTTTAAATGAAGAAATGCGCTTAAAGCCTTATCATTACTTATTACAAATTAATTTACCTGTACGTCATAACAATTTTTTGTTACAAAGCAAATAGTGCATTGCTGTTTACTTTCCTCTTCAATCTAGGTAATGGTGTAATAAATCAAACAAGAGGAATACAAATACATTAATTTTTACTTCGCCTTCGTTCTAGCAAGCTTAAGGGGATGGGGTAAAAAATGAAACAAGAGAGAAAAACAAATACATTGTTTGATACGTCCACTTCGTTCGTACTAGGGGATGGTGAAAAAATGAACATGAAAAATACAAAAACATTGTTGTATACTTCCTCTTTTATTCCGGGGAATGGAGTAAAATGAAAAATACAAAAACAAAATATACATTGATGTTATCTTTCCCGTTATTCCAGGTAAAAGGTCTAAAAAAATAGAAACAATAAAGACAAATAAAAGTACATTGCTTCATACTTCCCCTTCATTCTACTTGGTTGGGTATACACATGAAAAAAGAGAAGTATAACTACTTTGCTCTATACTGCAACTTTTTTCTATGGAATGGGTTTAAAAACTAAAAGAAGATACGTACAGGTAAACTGCTGTATACGCCCCTTTCATTTTATGTGATGGAGAAAGATTGAAACAAGGGAAATACAAGTACCTTGCTGATAACATGTTATACGTTCCCCATTTCATTTTAGATTATGGGGTAAAAAATAAAACAAGAAAAAATACAAGTACATTGCTGTATACATCCCTTTTATTTCTAAAGAATAGCGTAACAAATGAACATGTGATAATTCTTTATTAAAAAATGATGACGTTGGTGTTAGTTTCAAATCACCAGGGAAACAAATAAGGCCACACAGAATTTCTTAAAGCATAGGACAAGGTTAAAAAAACGTCTAAGGAACCAGACATTGAAATGTAATTTGTCAGCTTTTATGATAATCAACCACTGAGAGTTTATTGCAGACACCAGTATGACAGACATTCGTGTTCAATTTAAACCATACAGGCGTCTCATGAAATATATTTCATTTTAGAAGATTTCATTTAAGATATAAAAAGAAAATGCAGATGCAAATTGGCATTGTCTCAAAGAAAAAAAAATTAATAACAGCAACAATATTTTTCGGGTTTAAAAATTTTACAATTTTATCGACAAGATTCATTGTTAAAATTAACGATGTCAAGTCGAGATGTGTGCAACAACAAAAGTTTTTCAACAAAGATGTTTAAAAACGAACTTGAGAAAATACGATCATGAAGAAAAAGCAAAATTACAAAAATACTGAGCTCTGAAAAAATTCAACAATTTTAATCAAATGGTCAAATCAAATGCTCAAGCACATCAAACAAATGGATAAAAACTAACATTTTCCTGTCTTAATACGTATAGACACAGCACTTTAGCAAAACTGAAAGACAATATTTACATTATCATAGAAGAATAGCCCAATGACGGGATGAACTGAAGTACAGAGCCAAAACACATGAGTAAAAAGAAACACAAAAAGGCATAAAGACAAAGCACATAAGAAAAAAAAAGAAGACAAGAACACACATATCATCATTAACACAAAGAAAGTAACCTATTTTCAATTTATAACTATTTGAATAATTTTAATTATATCAATAAATATTGATTAAAATTAACGTTTCATACAATTTGTTTGATTCATATTATTTATTACAATTATAAAATTCATTTTATTTGAACGAGAAACACATTTTAATGGTGCAATATTAATATGATTCAAATGATCAAACATTGATAGATTGTTATCTATATTACAACCACTTCATTTTCGTGATCAATTACAAACAAACATTGTCTAAGGGTTTATACATTCAAATGCATGTGGGTTGCGATGAGTCGCTTATATTAAGTTCTCAAATTTAATATAAATTTAATATTTTATACCCTTGCATCTCATCTATAAAATATATAAAAAAATTAATATGAAACTTATTAGTAATGTGGTTTCTATGAAATTTTATTGACAAAATAATGGATTTAAGTACATTCGGCAATATTAATGTTCTAAGTGTATGTTTTGATTGTATGTAAAAAAATTTGATACATATGAAAAATGAACAAATGGATGTCCTGCGTCCGATAAAAGCTTTTTTGCAAAATGTTTTAAAATATTTGGTTGTAAATCAGGTCCGAGTTGTTTTGCATATCTTTGATGTATGTATACAAAATTTTTGTTGAAGGTTTCCCAGTTATCATGTCTGTCTAACAAACACATTTTTGTCAATAGAACAGAAATTCAGATAATGCCTTTGCCAGTTCAGGAATATCGTAGTAATTTTCCATTCATTTCGTTGATTGGTTTAGTGAAACATTTGAATTTGTCGGGTTTCCTAGAATTGATACACCCTTTTAGTTCACATGGCGCAAAAGACCATGTGAGGTTTCTTATCACTTGGTGTCCTTTCACCTTGTCATCTTTTCACTTTAAAAAAAAATCTCTGATACAACTTAGCCAACTGTAGCATAACTTGGCCGTTATCATCATTGGCAAGCGTCAAGGGGTATCTTAAAATGTGTCCGATGACACTGTCTGCCAATTAAGATTGCTGACATGGTAAAAAGCATAACATAGGAGTAAAATGTAAGTGAAGTATAATATATTAAAACCGTTATAAATAGAGGAAATGTGGAAGGAGCACAATAGATCAGAATGTTGAGGCTTACCAATTGTTCAGTTACGTCAAAACTGTCAAACAAATCCTAATAGTAGTTATTGCCCTAAAATGACCGAATGTTTCTTTTCACCCTTTTATCTTGAAAATAATAATAAAAATATAGAGAAACTTTAATAAGCAAAACTGATCAGCAAGACAAGTTCTACAAATGAGTGCCATTGCCAAAATCGACCGATCGAATCTTGAATAAGCAAAACAAAAAAAATCAGCAAAAGCTTAATAAGATATTTAGAAACTTAATAGATTTAATTACCAGCATGACAAGATCACCAAAACAGAGATTTTCGTGATGTACTATGTTCTCGTCTATAGTGTTGAAAAGTACATGTATCCTTTATTGAATATGTATATTTTACATAGGCCAGCAACAAATAGCTCTTTCGAGCCACTAGTTTGAATTTATCACTGACTTTTTCTTTTTTACTGAGCATGCTGATGTCGGTTGGACAATATTTTGTCAACTACATTTTCAGAAATACCGATCTTCAAACGTGAAAAAAATATATTAAAAAACTAGAATTATAGAAGAAGAGTGGTCTGATATGATGAAAAATGGAAATTCATCTATACAAACTTGACATAACATAAATGAAATAATGAGCAAAAATATCCTTCGGGTTTGAGAATTTATCTAATTTTTTTATGGACCAGATACATTGTCAATAAAAAAAAAACACTTAACACGGTGTGGGACAAAGTTGCGATTCCAGAAGTGGTAAATCTGACTGCGTTGTTTTACAAGATATTCAAAATATTTTTTGGCCAAGTAATAGATACTTAAAAACAGTTAACTCCGCATATGTCCCAACATGTCACTGTTGCCACCACAGCTGATAAAAAGTACATTTCCCATGGAAAATCAAAAATTAAATTTGAATATTAGAATATCCAATGGGAAAATTTGAAGTTTTCATCGAAAAATGTACTTTTCCAATGGCATTTTTAAAGTTCCAATTGGTAAAAAAAATTACAAAAAGCTCTCATGTGAATTTTACTTTTTGATTGGAACAGTTAATGCAAAGACTTTAAATAATTTTAACTTTTTTGTGGACTCTTTTGGTCATATATAGTTCTTCAGATGTCTTGCTTCTTGTACATCACTGCCTTATCAGTATAAAGTATAAACCCTACCAAATACTGGGGGTAATTTCATGTGTTCTGGAAGGGTAATCAGATTCTGGTCCACATAAGGCACCTGTCGTGTTGATTATGTAACACTGTAAATAGTCTTATTCGGTAGGTTACATTCGTGGAAAGGTAACGGGTAGTAGTTACGATGTCAGAAACCTATCCGATATCAAGTGTGAAACGGATACTCCGTAATGTTCGACCAACTCGTGATGGTGATTGTAAAGTTAAAAAGGGATGAATTCACCTTCACCATTGATAACTCTTGGTTTAATACTTAGCTTCCTTGTGAGCAATTATCTTGATAGGAAATACAAGCCCCGGAATATCGTATCAATTGGGAGATATATACTCCTATGCAGATGCAGATATTTCACATTTTTATTGTTTGTTGTTGAAACTCACCCACTCTGATGGAAACCATGCATTTGCAAAATATAAATATAAAAATAGGAGATGAAAAATCAAAGTTTAAATTAACGGCAAATAGATACAACGGCCCTGTAGTCAACTCCATTTAGTGGTTTGTTAGTTTGTTCAGATGGTTCATTGGTATCTTTTTATTCTCCACTAGGACCTTCAAATGATATTTAATACATGTACAACAAAATACTTTTAAACACTTGACGAACAAAACGGAAACGTGTAACATCTAACTGCAATAGCAGCGTCAGTATTGAACCCGTTTTTAGAGAGGTTTAGAAAACGAAGTTGTCTTGAAAAAATAATCGTATGCGATGGTGTTACTTAATTTTCTCACATTTGTCACCGTTGATTGACCTGAAGTTATTGTACATGCATGTGTATAGTTTACAGTGATGTAAAAACGATGGATATAACGACGTTACAACGAATAATGTATATATAGGAACTCAAAACTAATGTATATATTTAATTTTTATATAATATATAAAAACATTTTATATAGAATCGATTAAAAAAACAGATTTTCATTTTGTTGTTTCTTTTAATTGGTTGATAAAAGAATGAGAACAATATTTTAATCATGTGTCTGTTGGTAAAATGAAAAGCAATGCCTTGTAAAGGTTTAGCATCTGCTCCTTTGGAAAATGGGTTTTTGCCAACTGATCAACAACAGACTCCGTTGGTGCTTTCAAAAAGAAATTATACATCAGAATACCGTCGAAAACGGTAGCTGGATCTGGCTGTTTAACAGGAGTGCCAAGTAACACATTTATTGTGTATGCCATATTTAGACACTCTTGAAAACGCTGCAAATTTTCATGAAACAGTCCGACATTTTGTTTCTCATTACCAGTAGAAGATGACAACATATCATAGAAAGACTGAATTTCGGGAAATTCTCTGTACAGAAGTATCACGTGGCAGAGAGCGTAAATTTTTAAGCGTACTGTAACATGTGGGCTTGTGTTTCTAATAAAATAATTCAGCGCGAGTGCGAAAACTTTTGATTCACTAGGGAGACTTTCTAAAAGATTTTCCTCAAAATTAAATATTGCCACTAATAACTTTCTTTTATTTTTTTCGTCGTGACAATCAATTTCTTGAAGACTTGGCAGTAGACCATATCCTGCAATTTCTACAACTGGCTTTATTGGATCTTTTACCATTAATCGCCTGTCACGTACTATTTCTGTTACATATTCCATACCATTTGTGCATGATTTGAGAACGAGGCCATAGATAATTTGTCGCAATGGGCGTGATATATGCTGAATTGGTAACAAATCAAAATGTTCAAATGTTGGCTTTAAAATCACCCTCCCTAATGCAACATTTATAGGCATCCCCGATAAAGTACATGAACGGATTTTCTCTATAACGCAATTAGGAAGGCATCTATGGTGTTTTGCATATTTTGTTCCCTCAAAATATTTAGCCATATCGAAGCCAGTAAATTCAGTACCTGCATTGTAAGCGCTGACAGATGAATAAATAGTCTTTTTTACTTCTTCTGTTTTCGTTGAGTGAAGTTTTTCGTCCACACACTGCATTAAAATTGCGATTGCTATCTTTTGACTCTTTGCATTTTTCAATAACTCAAAGGCGTATTTCAAGTTTCTTGAAATACTGGCAAAATTTGATTTTCCTCCAAGGCGTTTGAAGAACAGATTAGCTACACCATTATCAATATCTGCATACAAACTACCTATTACAGTAGCTGCAACTGGCAATAGAGTTATATGTAATCCTATGCTATTTGCAAATTTACTTGCAACGTACAGTCGAGTATTTAACTCACCACTGGTAGACTGATCCAGATTTATGTCCGAGAAATTAATAAAGCCTCCAGGTAGATCAAAGATATACATATCCGAATCGCAAGATATAACTGGGCAATTCCACTGCCTAGCCAATACTGCTATTTGGTTGTCTGCTTCGCCGTCACAAGTCAAATGGGGAATATTTAGTTCTTTCAATACCATGGTAAAAGATTCGTAAGCTAGGACTGGGAAACATTCCATTTGTTTAGGTGGCTTTTCTTCGTTGTCCTTCATTCGGAGCTCGCATTTCGTAATAATATTCTGTAGTTTCTTGTCGTCATCGTCGTGCCCGCCATCAAACACTACGTACGGCTTAATATTGCATTTTAATAAAGCTTGAAAGAACGACTGGGCATTTTGTCTGATTTCTATGTAGTTGCCACCATAATATCGGCATGTTCCAAAGTATAAAAGGTGATGACAAATATTATTTCCGTCAATGACAACCCGTGTATCTTTCAGTATGTATGGTTGGAGGAAACCATTTTTTTCTATAAAACTTTTAAGACCACGAATGCCCATTATCCTACAAAAGTAAATTATTTTTGAGGTAAATTGAAAATAGAAAAAAGAAAAATGTGTGTCTTCCTTATTATTATGATACAATTTGATGAATGGTAAACAAACAGTACCTTAATATTGCATATTTTACTGTATTTTGATGAGAATGAATCACATCAAACATCTTGAAATCTCATCGATGAAATTATAAAGACTCACTTTTATTGATGAATTGTCAGTATTCGACAATATATGAAGAGCATTGCAGAGTAACACCAACTACGTTGAATATACATGAAGGATATAATATAATAACAGTAAGAGCGAGGTCAAACTACTGATTTTTTTTTCATGATAAAAAATAAATTTTAGTAGACATTAGTAAACTACTGTCACCTAACTTGATAAGTTATTGGCTATCTCAAAATAGATCAAATAACCAGCTAATGTTTTTTCACGAGGAAAGTTACATATACAATTTTTTTCCTTGTGTCTAAACAACTGTACGATGACGTCATGCATGCTTGCTATCCCTGTTAGACATAAATCAATCGCCAACCCATTCAGGCAATTTAAACATTTCGCAACAGCAGATAAAACAACTTTTCTGCCATGTCTTATGATTACTCATTTGAGTAGTTTCCACAACAGTAACTGCCCATCATAAAGGTTCTGGAGGAGTTTTTGTTTTTGGAACACGACAATCTTATTGTTGTTGTTAAGGAAGTTAATTAAGGAATCCAAAGAGCCAAAAAAATATGTAGGTGACTTTGCTTGTTTTCGAGATAATAGCCAATGAAATTTTGGCGAGAAACTAGTCTCTCTTGACTTTTCATAGCTTTATTATTGACAAGTAGGAGTTCTCAAAAACTGTTAAAAAAAAAAAAAATTCTATAAGACTTTTACAGATGGTTGACCAGTATACATGGAAAAGATTCATGAAAAGAAAAATGGGGTTACCGGGCAAATTTTTCAAGGCATTCAAATGGATAAAACCAAAGAATTCAGAAAATCTGACAAACAATTCAAAACATGACAAGCCAGCTTCCTTAAATTGCGCTAACAAGTATACTCGTAATGTATACGTTTATGAAAGTGACACTGGAGAAAGATGTTGACAATGAGAAAACTTAATCACGTTTATCATGGATTTTAAAAAGGTTGAAGTCGTCGATCTATTTTATTTTGAAGAAAAAGATTCACAATTGGAGATTTTTTTTCTTTTTTGGTATCATTTTTCATTTCTGATTCAATAGAATGCAATCAATGTATATATAAAGTGCATCCTGAAATAGGATTTATTGAGTGAAATGATCAAAATATCTGACCATGAACCTAATCAATGAAGCATGACGTTTGTTATAGAATACAGCGCTGCTAAAAAGTCGAAAGCACTTCATCAGTTTAACGGTCCCCATAACGAATTTGTTAACTAATATGATATCTCTCTGTCTTAATACACGAGCGTCATACCTTCACAATCGTATAACTTTTGATACTAAAACAGTTGTCTTGTCGGTTATTTTCTCAATTAATTTATGTTCTCACTTCTGATATTTTGACTGAGGTTTGATCAGCATTACTGGTGATACATACATAGTAAGGAGACGTTAGTCCAGACCTGAATACTCATCTCGTCTCGCATTGTTTGGTACATGCGCTTCATTTCGGCTTGTTTTTGTCGTTTTGATTATTTTCCAAATCGCTGTGAGATAATAACATCGGTAAACTACGTTGTTAATGTACAAAATATAAAATAAATTTACAATTGTCAAAAAATGTACCTGATCATGCGCAATATATCTATGATTCTTTTTTTGAAATATACTTATGTATTTTTTCCACCCAAATACACTGTATCATTATAACCGTGAAGGAAAATGGAATCAGTACTGACTTTATTGCTATTAAATCAGTTTGAGTCCGTTTATTATTTTAGCAAGGCTTACTGGCACTAGCTACGAGAAATCTTAAGTATGATATTTTTTTTGTTCAATCATTAATGAAAGTGAAATAGTGTTATAATAATTTGCTTTTACCAGCTAGAACGGTTCAATTTGTCAAATAAAGCTAACAAACATTGATAATGAATTATTCACTTGCAAGTGAAAAACTCGACCTCATTAAATCCGTATTCATGTGAACTCCAATTTAACCTAGTAGAAAGAGATAGAATACGCATGCATTACCCGAGTATGATTATTTAAAGGAAGAGAATGTCAACTTTGAAAGTGAAACAAAGGTAAATAATTTGATTCACTGATTCGATCCACAAAAAACTTTTCTTATAAAGGTAAAAACAGCGATAAACATAAATTTATAATTTATATAACAAAATTAAACAGACCTATAAAAATATAATTGCATGGGTTGTTTAATCTATTTATATCTGTGTTTATGTTTGCATCGCTAATATGGTTATAATATAATAGAAGATTAACTCGATAGTTAATTAGATGGCGGCTTGGCTAAATTTCTTACGAAATGAAGCAACATTTGGACCATGTCTTGTTATGTGTTTATTTTATTTGATAGTTTGGAAAAATGTTTTAATGTATAAACAATATAATAGAATTTGAGTCAAATCGGTGAACATGAATTTGGCAGCTAGTGACCCTTTAAGGATACATGTATATCTACGTTGTTTATCCCCATGCTAGATCGTCTTTGAAGAACAGCCAAGCACCGGTTTTAAAAACTGATTACCCTGTTTTGAATTCATAAACAACATTTTCAAAAAATCAAAAGGCTAATAATTTTAAATATCTTACTTAAAAAGTAACGAATCGGTATCTTAAAATTCCTTATGTGGATATTTAAATATACGTTTGTTTAAAAAAAACACCAAAAAACACATTTATCAAACCAAAAGTAAAATTGATCTTCGAGCGATTGTTCAAAAATTCTTTAAGGCCAAGTTTGAAATAAAATAACTCTTTATAAATAATGAAATTTTGTCTGTGTGTAGATTGGCATGGCGGGTGCTGCATGCATACAATGAAATGCTACTCCTTTCATCGCAGCAGGTCTCGCATATTTTTGAGTTCATGAGATTTGAACATATAAACGTACTGAATTTATCTAGCACTAGTTGAATATTAAGCTTTTAGAAACTCACAGGATAAATAGGATTTTTTTAATAATAAAAAGGCACCCTTCAAACTGAAATACGAAAACTACAAACACGGTTTCTTGAGTATCGTTATTACATCGAAAGAAAGCGGAATCAATACTGACCTGAAAGATATTTACCCAATTATGTTCATATATATATATATATATGTGTATCTTAGCTGTTTAATTCCTTCAAAGAACAGCCTATCAACTCTAAAAATATGTGCTACTTCCTGTGCATTTAAAACAATGATTTTCGAAAAGTCGAAAGGTTAATATATTACATTTTGTAAACAATCATTGTGTCATCGATATCTTTAATACTCGGGTAGATGTTAAATATAGTATGCACTTAAATACCTGATATATGAAACCGAAACTAAAAGTTGAATTTTTACAGGTATTTTTCTAATCGCCTGAAATTAAATCACCACGAAGGAAGAACTATAAACAGCTAGAGAATTATTAAAGTCATAATAAACGAGTGACCGGTGAAAAATAATGTTATTCCAATTCTTAAACCAAAACATACAAACAGCATAAATTTAGTCTTCTTTGCACGAGTTTTTAATTTTTTTTTATCAAACTATCCTTTGAGTTATAAAAAACATATGCATTATTTTTTTTTTAATTTGAGGTTTCTTATGACTTTAAGTTCTTCATATGAAAAAGAAAAAAATATTGTTAATTAATGAAATAGGTAGAGGCAAATCATGTGAACAGGGAAGTAAAATTGAGAAAAATGTTAGTCTAATCTATTTATATTAAAAAAAAAAGTTTTCTCACAATGTTTTCAATTTACATTAGGATGTTTTACAAAGAATAGTTATTAAACGCTAATTGTGGAAATGAAATGGATGAAAACATAAATTCTCATGCGTAATAAGTCACGAACGATTTTTTTTTACAAACAAGATACATGTTATCATCTGTATTTTGGTAGAAAAAGGGGCGATCAATCACAAGCTATTCACTCAAATGTATCATGAGGGGGGGGGGGGGGGGGGGGAGTAGTGCGGGAATCTGCCTGACACGAAAATGATGACATCATTTAGTATGAAAAGTAATGTATAGTTCATGAATGCTTTACTTTATTTATTATCCATTCATGCCACTATAACAGAGTACAGATTTTCAGGTATTTTACTAATCAACTGTTCTTATAATTGGCTGTTATTTACCTAATCATCTAAAATAGAAGAGAATACATTCTGACCACGAAATCGTTTTTGTAGTGAGTGCGTGGTGCGCTTTCTGCAGTTTAATATGTTGTATTTCGTAGACTTTTATTTGTTATTTTTTTTTTTTTTATGTCGGTGCGATACAAAGTATGATTGTCAATGAAATTACTCTCTACCAACCACAGACAAAAGAGGAAAACGTTAGCAACGCATAGCAAGCAAAAACAAGCATTGAATGTCAAACGAGAAACAATTCAGTAATAGTTATAC
This sequence comes from Mytilus trossulus, assembly GCF_036588685.1. Taxonomy (NCBI): domain Eukaryota; kingdom Metazoa; phylum Mollusca; class Bivalvia; order Mytilida; family Mytilidae; genus Mytilus; species Mytilus trossulus. Next base: position 37,394,616 of record NC_086379.1, on the reverse strand, counting down.
ACCGAGGGAAAGGTATGTCTGGATTAGAAACCCCGTCGGCCGGAGGCCGGAGGGGTTTCTTATCCAGACATGCCGCATCCCGAGGTGTATAACTAACTTACACCCTATTCTAAACTCTATATTGTTAACATTGATTATCAAATGAAAAAAAAACCCAATAGCATATATTTTATTGACAATATCAAACCATGATTGATCAGCAGGTCAAGGTTGACCGTATCGTGTATTCATATTAAAAACAAAAAATACGTCATGCTACTTGTATGCAGTTGTCAATATGGAAGGGTATGAGACGGACGACATTTCTTAGCAAGCGTTGGATTTGGTAGATGAGACTAATTTAAAAGATAAAGGCAATATCATAACCCAAAGTACTTACCTGTATCAGTTTACTAAGGTAATCACAACTATATTTTCTATCTTTAATACGGTTTTATGGGGAAAAAGCCCCCCTATTCTCGAGAATGAATAAACATTCATATTCGGACCTACAAAGGGATAAGTGTGTCTGCAAAAGAAACCCGACTTCCAGGCACGCTCAGCATACAAAGATACAGATTTAATATTTCGTAACTCTCTCTTTTGCGGATGAAGGGCTGATCCAGCTGGGGTTCCTAACTCAAAAGAAAGGGGCGGGGGTTCAAATAAGTCAAATACATTGATCTTTTAAATCTGGTCCAACCCGCGGAACCCCTACCCAGGATCGGCCACTGGAATAAGGGGGGGGGGCGGGGGGGGGGGGGGGTCGAGAGTTAGAATCCCCCTTTTTATAATAGAAACATATGACTGGGATAAAAAAAAATATTACTTTCAGCAAAGGAGTAATTGAAGGATTTTTTTTAATTTATAATAAATGCTTAGTTTTTTTTTCTTTATTGGAATTTCCTTAAATGTTTTTTTTTTTATATCTTGAAACAATTTGTAGTGAACACTGTAAGTAATTTCTTGTGTTCATGCTATTTAAAGAATAATCTATTTCTATTGTTATGAATAACAATGGACTTTGTTTGCGGGATGTAGAAGCAGGGGTTTCCAGAAACCCCGCTTGTCACAGCCTGTGGTCAAAATCCATTGTTATTCGTAACAATAGATCTATTCAATTTACACGTGTTTCAAAAATAGAAACTATGAACTATAACAATAGAGCTGGGGTGTAAAACTAGATAACTAACGGCGGGATTTATATATCCCTTTTGTATCTTAATTAGTTTATGAACACAATTTACAATATTATATTATATGTTATTGGTAATTTCCTAAAGTGAAATTCACTCGATTCACCAATGACAACAGTTTAAAATGTTGTTCATCAAATAAAATTTCAAAAAACGTTTTTCTTACAAAACCTGCAGGCGGCGAAATCAAAATATGTAAAATTGTAAATTCAGTATGATTACATACTTGTGTAAATAATTGAATATAATCGTCATAATTATCTTTTGTTAAAATTATGTGAAACATACACCGAAAATGTATTCATACGCTTATTTTCTAGAAATCCACCTTTCAGTATAATCTTTAACAACTCTGATAAAATATATATTTACCCGATCCGCTGCCAGAAAATAAAACATGTTTATTAAATCATATAAATCTGACAGTTTCTTTTGAAATAAAGTTCAATATTTACAAAAAAAATGATGAAGTGTAATTTCCTATATGATTGTATCTGCATTAATACAACGGAAGACATGTTTGTATGTTAATAAAATGTGATGCATTTGTTTTTTAAATTTTATTTCAGAAGTGGATCATCAGCTTAGAAGTCAGCAGTTCGGAATTGAAATTTCTACCATTGTTCGTTGCTAGTTATTCTATTTATAAAGAAACCAAATGTTTTACTCACTCGGCAAAGTTTACACGAGTTGTTTTTTGCAATATTTTCAAATCATTTTTTGGTAACGTAGCTCCACATATAGATCGGTACTTGCTCATCCTTGACTCTTAAAAATTCGGCTTTTAGAGTTCCTGATGAAGGTAAAACCAGCAGAGCGACGCGCATACAATTTATAAGGTGTTTCTGGAAGGGTTGATTCATCTAAACATTATTTCTGGTCAAAATTGTACCAAACGGGGTAAACACCATATTTATCTTGGAGGAGAAAAAACTAAGCGTTTTGAAATAAAAACAAATATGGCTTTAAAAATGGACAGAAACTACTAAGTTTATTCTAACAATGTAATTTGGTGTGTCAAGTTTTGTTCATCAGTGATAAAAGTGACAAACTATTTACACAAACCTGTGTTTTTCATTTAAATCACAAATATGTCCTTCTTTTTTTCCTAATCAGTCTGCACTTAGTGTACCGTGTAATGATTAAAAAAATAGGAAGGACAGGAGTTTTGAGAAAAAAAAGGCAGGATGAGACCCTTGCAAAAAAAGGCAGGATGAGACCCTTGCAAAAAAAGGCAGGATGAGACCCTTGCAAAAAAAAGGCAGGATGAAACCCTTGCAAAAAAAAAGGCAGGATAAATTAAAAAAGAAAAGCAGGACCGGATAGAGTGAAAAATAAAAAAGGCAGGACAGAGATTACACAAATGCAGGACATTTTTTTTTATCCTAGCCCCCCCCCCCCCCCCCCACACCACCACCACAATAAAAATCAAATGGTAGCTCTCTAAGTTGTATTGTGTTACCTTTTTATAGTGTTTTCATTGTGGACATTAAGTATTGGTACACGTGTATTGTAGTGTCTGTATTTTACACAATTTGTTTTGACTATGAACGAATCAGATATGACATATAACTCATCCAAGTTAATTATGTTAATGGTTTTATATGAAGACCGTGTGTTGTCTTTGGAATTATTTTTTTGATTGACTTAAAAATAATAATAGAGTTGTTTTGTGTACAGCTGTTTGTCTTTTCGTTGTTTTTATTTTTTTCGCCATTGCGTTGTCATTGTTTTATCACTTCTGTGTTTAAATATCTATGGTATCTGGTGCAACTCTCTTTTTCAAGCTAATCAATTTTTAAAGAGCTAAACACATGAATCAAAAAACCTCACACACAAATCAAGAGATCATTCAAATTGTAAATGATTTATTATATTATAATTGTCTCTATCTACATGAGACATTCCCTATTTATCGCCTACAGCAGTTTAAAAGAAAACCGAAACCGAAAGTGAAAGTGTTTTCGTGTGGTATTTTCGAGAAATGTAATTTTCCCGGATATCACTCGTAGCACTTGTAAACAGAAAGTACGCAAGAAACTGACCAACACATTGTGTATATACATATATAAAAATATATAGGGTAGGGATTTTGAAATGTGTCTTCCATAAACTATATTGATAACTTATATTACAATGTCAACATGTTTGAAAATTAAAACAAGAATATCAGAATTAGAAAAAAAGCTGAATATGAAATTTAATGAATTACCAGTCACATATTAGTATTCATCCCTTTATTGAATTGAAAATAGCAATGTTTTATACTCAAACATCTTGACATCTATGTCCAAAATGTGAACAAAATATTTTTCGTCTTTTAAATAACAGTACAAATAACTCCTGAGAAGTTTAAGAAGATTATTTTGTCATGTTTTTTTTTTCTATGACATAGATAAAAAAAGAAAAATATACGATGCGTTCAATGTATATAAACTTTAGAATGCCATACATTTACCGTCTCCTTCGCCATTTTTGAAAGTTGTATAAACAAAAGAAGTAACAAAACGCATATTGTATAAGGTTACTTGATTATCATTATGAAAAAAGAACTGCATATTCCACACTTAAATACTTTGAAAGAAATGCGTTACGTATGTATCTATTTGTTACTTTTAAGAAATATTATTATTTACTTTACAAATTTCAATTTTTGTTTTATCTTTGGGAATAAGATTGACTAAATAAAGGTAACAGTGGTATAGCGGTGTTAAAATTTATAAATTGATTTAGAGAAAACAAATCAAGGTTACAAACTTAAACTGAAGGAAACACACCAATTATTAGAGGAAAACATAGGAACAACAGGCTCACTGAAAAGCAACAAACACAAACGCCAACATACATAGAAACAAACTAATTTATAACAACTGCCATTTTCCTGACTTTGTACAGGACATTGTTTAAGAAAAAACGATATGTTTTAATGGCTTGACAAACAAGTAATATAATCGTCGAAAAGAACATGCAAATCGCAGAACAACAACGAACGTATTTTATCAACGACAAACACCACAATAACAAAAGCAGTGTCGCGCTTAAGTATAAACTAACATGAACTCTCAAAATTTGTACAAATATTTTCAAAATACTAAATTTTCATGACATTAATCGATACTATGAAAAGGCCATTTTATATTTTTTTAGACTACAAACGATAAGACATTACGGATTATCCACCCGAAACCATAACATAAAAATGAACAATAAATACATAAACTTTACTTTTGCAAACTTTTACATTTAACGAATTGTTATCAATTGATACCGCAAGTTCTTCATTTGGCTCTTTTTTTCAAGTTTACACTGAAATATTTTTTTCATTGGATATAATATGTTGTCCGTACATACATATTTATCTTAATTTTTAATGAAAAATTCAAAATGTTTGATAGATTTTTTTAAATTTATTATATATAGACCTATAAAATAATACTTACATAGAACATTCATATCAAATGACAAGTCGTTATGAAAAACATATATATCGAAGACAAAAGAAAATATGATGAACAATTAAATACAATTATATTTCTACAAAAATCTGTTATTTCAATCTTAGTTAATCTATAGAAGATATTTGATATGAATATTTTTGATATTTTTCTGGCTTTTTGAATCTCCTTTACTACAAAATATTTGTATTTTTTTTAGCTTCTTCGTTTGGATAAGATTGCAGTGGTAATTCTGTCATAAATTTTTTTTAATACCAATTTCAATGTACATGCAAGTCTCCTCTTATTTTAAAGTTAACCATATACAAAGTATGACATGATAAAATGAAGTGTTTTTTTTTCAAATTACGCATATATCCTATTTTGAAATACATAAGTACTTATACAGATACACTTGACATCAATTCACAAATATTTAATGATTTAAATGTGCAACACCTTAGCGATTGTGTATGGGATTTGATGAAAACGTAAATTGGGAGGACGCCTAGAACTCAAACTAGAATTATCATCGAACAAACAATAATGTGCATGGTATGAACATCAATTAAATAGTAATTTTCATGACTTACCTTTTTACAAAAAATAGAATTTTCGACACAAATAAGGATTTTCCTATCCCAGTCATAGGTGTTTTTTTTAATTTGGGTCATCAATGCTCTTCAACTTTGTATGTGTTTTGCTTTATAACTATTTTGACCTGAGCGTCAATGATAAGTCTTGTGTTGACGAAACGTGTGTCTAGCGGAATAGATTGTAATCATGGTACTTTTGATAACTAATAAAAGGGATGAATCTCATTTTTTCATAAATATTGAATGAATTGTATATTCAATACACATTTTGGATATAATCATGCTTAGTGTCTCACATTTTCTATTCTGATCTTAGACGGTGGACATTTCGTCCCCGAAAGTATTAACAGCCCAGTAGTCAACACTTCGGTGTTGGCATGAATATCAATAATGTGGTCATTGTTATAAATTTCCTGTTTACAAAACTTTGAATTTTTCGAAAACTAAGGATTTTCTTGTCCCAGCCGTATTTGGCACAACTTTTTGGAACTTGGGATCCACAATGCCCTTTAACTTTGTACTTGTTTGGCTTGATAAATATTTTGATATGAGCGTCACTGATGAGTCTTATGAAGACGAAACCTTTGATTACTATTTTTACTACTGGGTCGAAGCCACTGCTCATGGACGTTTCGCCCCCGAGGGTATTACCAGCCCAGTTGTCAACCCTTCGGTGTTGACATGAATACATGTATCAAATGCAATAATTTGGGCATTTTTATAAATTTCCTGTTTACGAAATTTTTCGAAAAACTCAGGATATTTTTTTATCCCATGTATAGATTACCATAGCCGTATTTGGCACAACTTTTTGGAACTTTGGATCCTCAATGCTATTTAACGTTGAAACGCGCGTCTGGCGAACTAAATTATAATCCTGGTACCTTTGTCTTTGATAACTATCTGACATCAGAAAGATGATTATTATAATGTGTCATGATATACATCGTAAGCCATATAAGATCTATAGGTAGAAACAATCTAAATTTATGAAGCATGGCCGCGATCTGCTATCTTCATTTTTTTCCAAAACATTGACAAGATTTATCCATTTATTGTAGTAAGTCTTTCTACAAATCATGAGAGCTCTGCCTAAACCAATATTTAAACAAGAGATTGAAGCGTATCAATGAAATGATTTTGGATAATAAAAATTGAACGTGCAAAATTTTTTTAATGGTCGATCACTATTCCTAAAACGGGATTGACCGGCTATTCTGACATCCCTTCGGTCAGGCATCCCATTAGTCCGACACCTCAAGAGTCCGACAATCCGAAACAAGTGCAGTTTGTAATTTAAAATCTACTTTAGAGAATCGGAAGAAGTGATGGTTTTTAAAAATATACAATAATCTTAGAAGGACACTGCACATAGCCGAATTTTGTGAAATGCGACCTAGATATTTCATAATACAACAATCCGCTACAAAGTTTTTTTTCATGATTGCTGTTTGATTTACGTCAAGTTGTATGCAAATGTTTTATTCATCTTTAGGGCGAGACATAAATTAACAATTTATACAATAAGTATGTATGGAAAAAGGATATCACCTATGTAGACATTGTTGATACAAACCTTTTATATAAGATTCATAAAAATCGGTCAAGAATTGTGCACATGAGAGCGCTAACAAGACCGGACAATCCGGTGGGAGACGGACGATCGGGACTTTTCTGTCGTTACGCTGGGGACAAATCAGATCTAAAAAAAAATAGTGACTGTTTCGTAAGGATATGATTTTTTAAAGCAAACACCAGAACTGATTTCTTTATAAAATAAAAAAAAAACTGGAAGGCCGTCGGCTATTTGGTCAGGTTGTTGTCTTTTTAACATATTCCCTATTTCATGATCAATTTTTAATATTATTAGAATCAAATCATTTCTCATGTTGATGAAAACTATATATATGAAGTAATTTATATGGTATTCCTATTGTTTTGTTTTCCCGCTTATTTTATATTAACCAAATCATATTTTGTTAACTGGTATAGCCTATGGATGATTGGACATTGTTATACCGACCGTGCGAAGGCTGAAAAGCCAGTCAAGGTCGTTAAACACTTCCATATATATAGACATTGTTATGCTAATGGTTTCGGTGGTGCCGAAATTCTGCTACATAACAATAATACCTATCTTGATAACTTACTTCACATGATCACATGAAAGATAAACCCTCTTCATGACTTCTTAGTATATTGAAGGAACATTTTTGGGGGTTTCTAGTTTAAAAGACAATAGTTTTCATAATATTTTAACGTCTGACTTTAAGGGTATCGAAAAAGTGTGGTGTCGGACCGGTTTGAAATCGGACAATTTTGTTGTCGGAACATAGGAATATCGGAATATTAGGGTTTTGTCGAAGGGTGTGTCAGAGAAACGCAGTGTGTGTCACAAAAACATGTTTGGGAATCTCGGGCTGGCTCTCTCAAAACTTACCAAGCTATATATCAGTTCATGTTTAAGCTAGTCCAGAGTTGACAAAGAAAACATAACCACCATTTCAACATTTTGAACATCGAAAAGAGAGTAAAAAAATTCTACATAAACCCATATTTGAGCAGTCCCTGTCTTTGGAATATTAGATTAAATTCTCATCAAACTGAAAGAAAAACATAGTTAAAAAATACATCAAATTTTCCGCCATTACGACTCACGAGGAATCATTTGTAAAATAGAGCTCTTTATAAATAAATTGACAGAAGGATATACAAACAAATTGACATTACATAAACATGGGGGACTTGTTTTAAAAAGTCCACTAAGCGAACTGTTCATTTATGTAAATAACGTGTAAATTGAATACAACCTCATAATTATTCCAAGCGAGGGAATGCATTTTATCCTTGGTGACGTTTTGTTTCTACGTCTAGTTTAAAGACAGTCCGAGATTTATACCATAAAGCAATAGTGCCCTTCCAAAGAAGGTTTATTGATAGGCACGTCTACACAGTTGGAGATTGTGATAAAAGTCGCCTAGTTGTTGAACAAATACACAATGAAATAGTATATAGACACGAATTGAAACATAAGTACAGAATTTGCAAACTTCAGTTAAATGCACTTATTGAATAACAGGAAACGTACATATTAATTAATAGTGGGGATATAACAAATGCATGACTATTTACATTCAGTGGCGTAGCTAGGTCATTTTTACGTGTACGCCCGAACCTCGATGAGGGACCTGATGGAAAAAAATAATCGTACAATAACAGTTTAATATGCACTTTTCTCACTGAATAAATAAGAATGACCAAAAGAATTATAGAAATGATGACCCCTCAAATCCCTGTTGCCCCCAATCCAGACCCTCATTTATCAAAGTGACAGTTTTGTTTAGTATATTTAACTTGTTGTGTCTTCAAAAAGAATATTGTATTTGAATACAAAGTGTTGTTAATACATGTAATGAACAATATTACACCATGCCCTCTCAGCCGAAGTCGTTTTCTCATTTCAATGAAAGCAAGTATTTGAAAGCTTGCCTCCCTGTGCAATATGTAATTAAACGGTGACCAGACCAGTCTGATTTGAATTGCGCAAAGACAAGACAGTATTAAACTGAAAAATAAACGAAAATAAATTGCTTCAGAAATTGATCATGAAAAAAACTTCGTTGTCAAAAAAATAAGTAAAGAATTCACGGTAGAATTTGATAGAAAATGAATGACTATAATATGACACTAATTTTGTCACTTTAATTTGCAGTTACAAGCCATTGAAGAAAGACTTAGCATGTTAATGCACTGTTAATCAATTCTTTTATTTTTAATTAGATAAAATATATTTCAGTTTTTACCCAATTCAAGTGTACGTCCGAGCGTTTTGGCGTAAACGTAGTTACACGCATGACATTGAATAAGCATTACAGATATAAGATATAAAAAGATTTTTTTTATCACAAACGAAGAAGCTACATGTTAATAAATAAATTCATGTCTCATATTTCTTGTAATAATGTTATTTCGATACAGGAAACTATTAATTGTATAAAAATAGATTTATTGAGATTGATGAAAATGTTCGTAGAAATTCAATTTTATAAACAAACTGGTTTGAACAAAATATTAGATTTTAAGAACCCGTTTGTGAGAAATTACTAAGATAGATTTTGACTGATTGTCACAAGTGAAGAACTAACGAAACAAAAGTAAAAACCATGCCGCTGAAAACTAACGGAAAGCTGAAGGACGCCTCCGGGTGCGGGAATTTCTCGCTACATTGAAGACCTGTTGGTGACCTTCTTCTGTTTTTTTTTCAATTGGTCGGGTTGTTGTCTCTTTGACACATTCCTCATTTCCATTCTCAATTTTACATTGATTTTCACATCGTATGCATTATGAATTTTAACGCGTTTCACTAATAGTAATGCAACTGACAATTGTTTTAAACTCAACCAGCCCCCTAATTAATGCAAGTAACACTTCGGATTTTATTTCAAACCTCGCATTCGCCTCGGGTGACTATGTTTTTTTTTGTGTTATAACTGGTACGTTATATGTTGCAAATAGACACAATATATTTATCTATACCTAAATACTAATTTTCCTAAAATTCACACCCTTTTAGATGCAAAATTAAAAACACTGCGCTTGAACTTTTTTTTTATTTTCAAAGATAGAAAAAAAAGTTGAAATAATTTGATAAACTGGCGTTTAGAAAATAGTTCTGTAATATAGTGAATGAAACACTTTACACAATATGAAAGTTTACGGATGTGAAAAGGTTAAGGCCACTTCTTCTTTTGCTATGTCATAAATGGAAAAAGAAGGTTCCAAATCAACGCCATTTTGTAATGGCAGCTCTTCATATAAGTAGTAAACTTTGTCGTTTTAAAATCTTTTATAGCATATGCTTATAATTGAATCGTCTTTGTAGCATTCTATTGAATAGATATCAGAATATTTCACCTTTTTGTCCTTGTGGTTGAAAAATTGATATTTTTAGGTCAGACCTTTGACCTCGATTTCACAAAAATGTGATCACTCTGGATTTTTACCATCCAAGTTTTCTCATTGTACACATTTTTCTCTTTCCATTGATATATAATTTAGGTGTGTGTTCTTCCGGATCATTAAAGTTTAAAAAAATGAACTCTGGTTGCAGTACTACTATAATACAAGTGATAAACAGTGAGTAAAAAGTGAAAATAACTCGTTACAGGTGAATAACATATATCGCTAATTTTTCACTCATAATATTCTTTAATAAAAATTGAAATCACAAAAATACTGAACTTTCAGGAAAATCATTTCGGAAAGTCTATATTCACATGGCAAAATCAAATAACAAAACGCATTAAAACGAATGGGCAAGAACTGTCATATTCCTGACTTTGTCCAGGAATTTTCAAATGTTGAAAATGATGGTATAAACCTGGTTCAATAGCGCTAACCCTCTCACTTTAATGACAGTCTCATCAAATTCCGTTATATTTCCATTGATACGTTAAATAAACAGACACAATAAAATATGGGTACATCAGTCATCATCGCATAACAATTTTAAAAAGGGACAATTTGACAGAACACAAAAACATCTACTATCTACAAACACATTCATTGATTTGAGTGTCTGACGTCAGAAAATCTAATACGTCACATAAATTTGTCGTTCAATGTGCATACAAACAATTTCAAAATTTACATATTAGGCAATGTTTGCATACAGGGTTAAAGAATCAAAAGTTTGTAAGAATAAATTTCAGAAATTGACCCAGATTAAAACTAGTCCAAAAGTTATATATGAAATTTGGGAAAATCCACAAATAGTTAATTTCACTACACGATTGATTGATTTTGACGTTTGTGGTGCAACGTATATTGATATTCATAATAGAAATTTTATCAAAATGACATATAATAGAACATTATCATACTGACGGGATCTTTAAAAGTACAGAGTCACATTATAGAACAAAAGAAATACAAAAAGTAGCATATACAAAACTAATCACCAAAAAATGAAAGCCAATACTTTGCCATGCCCCTGGTTCAACAACATTTACTCAGACACTGATGACGTTTGTCAAAGTCTGAGTAGGAGCTGCAAGCTCTTAAATATCGAATAAGTTGGGAAATATATATCCCATATGTAGGTGAAGTTTGTATTTTGCTACTAAGGTGGGGGAAATTTATAATTTCAAAATTGAAATCGTCTCCTTTGTCATAGATTCTGGTACTGAGATGACTGTGTCAGTCAAATTCGAGATATAAGTCTAAAAATGAGGCAGAGGAAGCCGTGTCTATTGTTTCTTAATCTCTAATTCTGGGGAATATATTAATGGCACACAATCAGAAAAGTTCAGATTGTTTATGGAAAGAACATCATCAATATATTTGAAAGTGAAATTAAATATTCTGGCTTCTTTGATCCTCTTGTTTTTGACAAGTGTCTGGAGGAACTCCGATTCATATGAAAATAAGAAGAGGTCGGCAAGAGGAGGCGCACAGTTTGTTCCCATAGAAATGCCGACATTTTGTTGGAAAAGTCGACCTCCAAACTCAAGATGTTGTCGATAAGAAACTCCAGCATACTGACCACTTATTTTCTGGTTTCCCGAAATATTAGGGATCTTTTGGCGAATCTAACGGCATACACATTTAGAATATAATAGGAATGATCCATAGAATTTTAGGAAAAAAAATCAGATTGCCTCCTTAATTGAACACAGTTTAAAACACAAATTATAAATACATACACCTGTTTGATGGAATATATTCTGTATTTGAACACATATTAATTCTTTTTAATTCACCAATAACCACTGATAGCAAATCCTTCAAGTTGCCAATTATTCATATTCATTTGTCGTAATCCCAACAATTATTCCAATTCCACATGCCAAACTTGAAATTAAGAAAAGAAATTAAAGACATTGGTCGATTCAATGCATTTGATACGCAATACATCAACAATGCAGTTAGTCCATCAGCTGGAAGGGCAAAATTTCAATTCTGTGTTACACCCCAAGGCACTGCATTTTTTTTGTATAAATTTAAAGAGTAATGTCTGAAGAATATTTTAAGAGGTGTTAGACTTTTGAAAAAGTGTCCAAAAGGGGTTAAACGGGGACTTATTTAAGGGTATATCAAAAATTTTGTTTTGCACATTTTTACAGAAAAATGTAAAAATAACTAAGTATTCAGTACTATTCTTTTTATTAAATGGAACACATCATATCTTATTGAAACGCAGGCTAATTTTTAAATAATTTGTAAATCGTAGAGAACCAAGAAAAAAGGGGGAGGGTAATTTCCAAAAGTCATGATTTTAAATGAAAAGAAGCATACGTACTAATTTTCTTGATAAAATGGTATATGTTTTTACATTAAAACATAGACAGAGCAACTAAAGGTTGTTGAAAAAACATTTAAAGATAAGACACAAAAATATAGAATCAACGACAAGCACAAACATAAGCAACCAGAAATGTTTAATTTGCTTTAACATTCCATCTTTTGCATTTCAAAACGTTCTGATCTTTATTTATCTATCTTTTTAATTTCGTAGCCATATATAGAACACGAAAACCTCTCGACAACTCTCCGGCAACCTCTTCAAAGGTTTCACCAAGATGGAAAAGACCTTCTGAAAACTCCACATAACGTGTCAAAAAGTCGAATGTTTTGCTTTTTTCTTTACCAGACAAAACACTAACTGAATCACAACCTGTATTGGCGTGAAATCCTGGCAGTTTTCTACAAACATTCTCACCAAATTTCGCACGAGTGATTGCACAAATAATAACTTGCATTTGGAATATGTATCTGTCAGACTAACAATGTTAGAATTGATATGCAACTGTGAAAATAGTAAGCCAATACTTCCACATCAGTGTCAGAAGGTTTTTTAACAATGGAGTCGTAACCTTTGTCAGCTGCATGTTTTTGCATTAAGGAACATTTTTTATCGGCTTCTTCCTGTTTGATTATAAGCTAAAACCGTTCTACGCTATTTAATTTTCAACATATATTTTGTGGCACATACTTCCATGTGATACGAACAAATCTATAAATTCCAGTGTAAATGATCTATAGGATTGTTTACTCTTTTCCAAACCAAAGAATTCAACAAGAGCAACTTTGTTTTCCCCAACTAACAAACATGTCTTTCATTCTCAAGAACACGATTGTGATGTTCTAGAACTTATCGTACTGATTTGCCCTCCCAAGGACCTGCCGTTCTAATTTCTTTATGAATATTGTGGGATACTTATCAGTGACAAAATCAATGCGGGACCTCTTTCCGAAACTTAAAGGATGGTATTTAAAATAATAATTGCCAAATCGAAAAAAAAAGTGCTTGGTATCCTAGTAATGGATTGAATAACTGTCATGTCATCAAATATCCACATGCTTTCCGAAGGATTGACCCTTTTCTAAAAGACCACCCAAGACGGATTTTAATTTTTTCATTACATGTGTACCATCAAAAAGACATTGAAAGAGGACCTAATTCATACTGGAGAACGTATCGTATAACCAACTATCTTGTCTGGGCTATGACAAGCAGGCGACATGTTTTTTTTGCATCTGATCTCACTGTTTAAGCCATTAACTGCTTGCCTTTTATTTCCATTTTTTTTAAATGTAAGCAATGATTTTCTTTTGAGTGTTTTGAAGATATCGATTGACTTTTGAATAAGCCGTTCCGTAATGAAAATTTCTGACGCAAACTTTCCCTTTTCAAACGCGTTTAGAAGGTCGCACATTAGTTCCGAAGAAGCAGCAGAACCCGAGAACAAGCCATATAACTGCTCAGATGTTTTAAAAATGAATTGGCCAGCTTTGCAGTGTCTGAAACAATTTCAAAACATCAGTTTCATTTCGCTTCATTTGAGGTTTTCTGAGTTCTTTTTGGGCGGATGCTTCAGGGTTAACCATTCCTACTAAACCTCGATATTTTAAGGATATTGGAACTCTTTTATGTGCATTTAGCAACCAACGTTTATCAGAATCTTTATTTAAACTGAAACCAAAAAAAGCCATTTTTTTGTAGCTCTAAGAAACCTAAGAAAATAAAAAAAGTATTGCCAAATCTCACAACTGACTATTTGACGTTCGTTCAAAGCGATGTTTGTCGATTGAATGACTTAACAATCTTAAGTCAATCACTACATAGCTAAATAACAAAATGTTATCAAGTACATCTTTATTGAGTTCGATAGAGTGCACCTTTTCTGAACGCAAAAAAAAATCACCTTAATTTGTAATTTTTTCATAAATATTTCGTTACACATTCACTTTTTAAAATAATTTGTCTCACAAAACAACATAAATCGACAACTAAATGTTTGTTTTCAGTTGCAAATTGATAATGCTTGTGTGTGAATACATTCTACGTGTTGTATACTGAATCAAAGACGGTAATTTGGTGATTTCCGGTATTTCACGAGTATTTGCACGTACATATATTTTATCAAATAATTCATATTTAAGACGATATATACATACTGCAAATGATTTAAACATTGCATAATGATTAATTCTCAAGTTTAATTAACTAAAACGGGTAATTGTGTAACGAATTTCATTATGAAAGGAGAAAATTTGCCTTAATTTGAACCCAAAAAATCGGATTGTTTTTAATGTAAAAAAATATTTTTTGTAAAACAAAATTTTGTTCGAGTTACATTTAATATGATTGTTTTGTATCTGTTTTAGTTGTTTAAACCTATACTTTAATTTTTATTAATCGCTTTATATTAAAAATTTTAATTAAAAATTACTTAGTCGTGATTGCTGAATGAGGGGACAATTGAAAGGGACGTTTTAAAACCTCTTTTGGACACTCTTTTTTTAGTCTAACACCTTGTATTTTATCAATAAGATAATGAAGTTGAATTCTATCAAAAAAAATCGCGGTATCCTGGGGTGTAACACAAACTCCTTAACTAGCGCGCTTTTGAGAACAAGCTGATGGACTAAGTTTCCAACACACAAATAATCATAAGAGCACTTGTCCACTTGTTCTTTTTTATAACTCTCATAGACCTATTTATCTTTTTTTAATCCAAGTAAACCAACGCATGAATATGATAAACGGCATTTTACTACATGACATATATATGTAGATATATATATTATGTTATACATTATCATATATTTATGGTGAATAACAGTTACTATTTTACAGTATGCTAAATCCCATTGAATTTAAATGAATTCCATATACTTTCTGAACTGGTGTTTAGCAGACTCATAAGAAAAAAAAATCACAGGCTTCCAATAATAATAAAATTAACGGTACCAATGTTCTTGCACCAGATGTGCATTTCAAAAATACATGTCTCTTCAGTGATGGTCGTGGCCAAAATATATGAAATCCAAAACTTATATAAAAGATGAAGAGTTATAATCTAAAAGGTCCAAAAAGTATAGCCAAACCCGTGAAAGGAATCAGACTTTTGCATGAGGAAGATACATTCCTTAATTTATAATAATTTCTAATATTTTGTAACTGCAAATTTTAATAACACAAACAATCCTTATGTTCATGCCAGTACCGAAGTACCGGCTACTGCGCTCACATGCCTTTCCTTAACGTTATCTCGTGGCATTTTGGCAAAATAAAAAATAAATAGAAATACTATACATGCGTTTGTCTAATTCAGCATAACTTTGAAAAATACCTCACAAATGTTGATATTTCTTAACAGTGTCATTATAAAAATAATAATAAAAAATAATACTGATTTTTTTTGTCTCCTCTTTTAAGGCATTAAATAGAATGATTTCATATCGGATGTATTTTATTTGGTGTCCGACATAAACTTTTAACTTTTGAACTTCAACTTGTACAATGTATCAACTTGAGAGCAATTAAAAAGGCTAATATTAAACCTTGGGCGGATAATACACCTGGAATGAAAAGTTTCATTTAAAAATGTTAATCTGATAATATTACATACTCTTTAAATGTATATGGATTTGAAAAAGTATTGACGGTTGGGAGATCCCTGTTTCGTTTCAAACCCCTTTCGACTGAGTTCCGTTTAAAATAGTTGGCTAACATTCCGATAATAAAAGCAAAAAATTCTTAAAACTTACTAAACATTTTTCTGTTTTAACTAATCAAATCATACGAAACTTTGCAGTAATAAGGTATGTTTGGTTTCATACAAATGATCTTCATTTGGTTGCAGTCAAACCGAAAATGAAAGAAGTCTTTTGATCTGATCAAAAAATAATAATAAATCTTTCATTCTGTAATCTTACTAATTTAAAAATAAATTCAAAACTATATAAAAATTAAATTTATTTGTTTTAAAAACAACTACAATTTATTTTAAATTATTTGATGTCAAAATAGGGAAATAGTGGATGCAGTACACATCGAAATCATGTTTCCAACAACCTGTACCTCTTTGAAATTACATTATAGTTTAGATTAAATTTCACATAAATATTTTGTTCACAAAACTCATTTGGTTCCAACTGGATAAAACGATGACCGTGTTGCGCATCCATGGTTTTGATTAAACAAACTTATCTTGCTTTCTTAAATGTCCAAATATACGGAAACATCAATATGTTCACAATTGCCAGACTTTCTACATACATTTATAATGTTACATGGCGTTTCCATAAACATGACAAAGGTTATACATTGTCATTGTCATCTTGCCATGGTAGTTTTTAAATGAAATATGTCTAATGGAAATTCATAAGAAGTATATAAGATATTTCAGGGGGTTATTTGCCAGGAATTTTATTGAGGCTCATAATTAAAGAAACATAGTTTAAATCTGTTTATATTTTCAATCAGTCGATCAAAATTTGCAGAGACCATAAGAGATATATTCATGCCTTTTTCTAACAATGTCAGATTGAATAGGAGATACATATTGATGAAAGCTTTACGAATTTCTTTCTTATCAATATTTGTTTACCGTAATATCGCATATTATGCATTGCGCTAAGAGACCATGTACTAATCACGAATAAAATTAATCGAAATTTGACTATAGAAATTTACATCTTAAATCATATTAGAAATATGATATAGGGCAGCTATCTATATGCACCCGTATTAATACAAGAGAGACCATGTGCATATTAAAAAGAACATAGCATGTATCAAATAGCTGAATATAGTAAGCTCTGTGGTTAAAACCTTTGATTCTGATAAGCAAATGAAAAGAAAAAGGTTCTCCCCGGAGGCTACAAATACAATTATTTTGAAACTGCATCATGCGTTTGGCGTCGACCTTCTACAAATAATCTTTCAACATACTTTATTTGTCACTTTTGGGGAAAGAGTAAACATATTTTCAATTGGGTGTCTACTTAAGAGATAGTTCTGCCTTGCCATACTCTATGCTCATTTTAACATGGGTATGCATGATATTTGCCAATAATATCTCAATAACAAACATTAGAGAGGTATTAGATATTGACAAATATAATGCCTATTCGTATTAAAATGAACATATAGTCGCCGTCAGCTGAAATTCGTAGCGGTTATCGGTAAAAATAATCTAAACTATCAACCGCGTTCTCTCGAGATATAGTTTTTCTTATTCCATTCAGAAATCACGAAAAGAAAAACCACTACTGACCTACCTTTTAAGTGATCGCACTGTTATAATCCTGACCTTAACATTTTCAAGAATGTTTTCCATTGTAATTCCGCCATCTTCGTTTCTATGAGGATCATTTGTTTACATGTGAAATTCGTCATTTACGCAGTTTCCTGAAATGTTCTTTTCATTGATGTGATACGGTTTCCCGCGCTTTATCCAAATGTTATGAAATTGAACTCCACGTAAACACTTCCGGAAAAAACAATGGCGGATTCCACCATTCAAAATAGTCTTGGAAAATGTGAAGGTCAGGATTAAAAAGGAAAATAATTATTACGAGAATGTTAAGAAATTTATTCTAAACAATATTTACCTACCATGATCTTGTTTACACTATATATGTAGTACTTTTTGCACTAGAATTAATGTATTTCCTGTCGAGGTTCCTTATTTGAATTCTACTTTTACTTTCGCTATTAATAGATGCGTTGTTTCATATTGTTATGCATTCAAATTAAAAAAAACTTACATACCGGTATTTCCAATCGACAATTCAAAAAGCAAATGACAAAATGAAAAAAAACTAAAACATATCAATCGAATGGATAACAAATGTCATCTCCCAGACGTGGTATAGGAATTTTTCTACAAAATAGTGGATTATTCATGTTTAATGGCTAGCTTGACCCCAAACTTGTTTGACACTGGCATAAAATTCCATTATATTGACAACAATGCTCGAGCAAACCAATCGGAGATTATAGATAAATTGTCAAAAATAGAGGAACAGAATTCTGCATTGTGTCATAATCTTTATCCCTATGACAACCCCCCCCCCCCCCAAAAAAAAAACCCCAACCCAAACAAATATGCCAGCAAAGAAAAACAAAAAGCGTATAGACAAATCACATTAATAAGTTGAATCATATTACATACTAAGTAGCTCGCCAAGGATTTTCCTTCTAGTTAATGTTTTGGTGTTGATCCATAAATTCACGATATAGAACAAAAAAATGTTATCTTTCAGATATTATCAATCAAAGCTCAACTACAATTCAAGACAGACGGTAAGCAACTTGAATATAAATAGTTTCAGCCTTATAATAGCGTGAGAGAAATTTATCATTTAGATAATACTTATTCAAAACAAATGGAAGAACAAATTGAGAACTAGATGTAGAGCATTCTAAATCATTTAATGAGTTTAAATGTGTACAAGATGTGGCTTAGACAACGGCAACTGTTGATTACCAAATGTTAAACTCTGGCAAATGAATAAAATATAGAAAAATCAAGGGAACACATAGCTGAGGGAATCGAATATACTTTAAAAGGAGCTAGATAGGGTGCTTCGACATGCTCATCTTATCAACGGTAACAATTTTGCCTAACCAGATGCGGTAAAGGTGCCTTCTATGCATACAACATCCATTCACAGTTAGTCAAAAAATGTCAACAGCAGTACACCACTGTTCAAAACTTATAAATCAATGAAAAACAAACTGTTTCAAAACTAAAACCAAGGAAAACACATAAACTAAGAAAATAAAACAGCGGAACAACACAAACACTGAGGTGCAACAAAAACAACCGACAATGCAACACATACAGAAAAAAAATGTAAGATTACTACTGCCATTTGCCTGACTTCGTACAGGACATTTAAAAAACCTGGGGTTAGTGGTCATCCAATCCACGTTAAATTGACATAAACACTAGGTTTAGCTAGCCACCCAACCTCGCGCGTTAATGGCAATGTAAACTATACCACTTACATGACAACATTTCATGACAGGAACACAGTACATATACAGCATGTACAGTACAATTACATGCAAGAACAAGCCTCACAGAAAAAAACACACAAATAAACAATACAATCGAAAAGTTTGACACGCTAACCACAGCATACTCATTGATGTTCAACAATTACAGCAATAATTGGATATCTTATGTCATAATGATCAGATTATAATTCCTCAAAGCCATGTCAATTTGTTCAAAGCTGCATACCAAATCTGTAATTATAAAAGAAAATATCAGCAGTAAACAAATAATTTATAAAGAAGGTTTTGTTGGGTTGTTTTGTCCTTCCACTCCTTCAAATACGATATTCTCGTGCCTTTATTTCATACATGATTTCCTTGATGAGGATTGCTGCTCACAAGGAAGCTTTTAAACCAAGTGTTCCAAATAGAAAGGTTGATAGCATCCCTTCGTAAATTTCAAAGACGTCATCACGAGTTGGTTGACTATTATGGAATAACCGTTTCACAGATGATATCGGATATATTCCTTACATCGTAACTACAATCTCCTTCCCTTTACGTTAATGTAATCTACCAAATAAGTTTATTTACCGGGTTTGTGATAAGATGAGCAACACGACGGATGCTACATATGAAACAGGATCTGATTACCTTTCCGGAGAACCTGAGATCACCTCTAGTGTTTGGTTGGGTTCGTGGTTCCCAGTCTTCAGTGTTCTATCTTGTGCCATGTGTACGTTTATCGTCTGTTTGTCTTTTTCATTTTTAGCCATGGTGTTGTCAGTTTGTTTTCGATTAATGAGTTTGACTGTCCCTGTGGTATATTTCGCCCCTCTGCAAAACTTTTAAGGCAATGCAACTATGTGTCCGAAACAATTGGTTTTATTATTGTCTAAATTCATGCCTCTTAATGCACGAGCTAAATGGGTATCGCTTGTGTTAAGAAAAGTATGTAATATAAAACCGATTTAATGTCGGTTTACAACAATGAAAACTAAAAAAAAAGGGAAACTTATCATTGTCATGGATTGGATTCTACATAAATAGCTTTTTATAAGTGCCATTTAGATACACCACCTTGAGACATTCAAACTTGTATTGTGGTACCATGTAAAAAAACCGACTCAGTGTGTCTTTCTTAAACAAAGCACCTTTTAAATATTTTGCACTTGTTTATGATATTTGACATATAGCAGTAATAAATCAATCCATTAATCACGTACATATAAGTTGTACATACATCGACATATGCTTCTTCGTAGATTGATAGGTGAGAAAAACAATATGCTTTATAAAAAGATAATAAATACCCTTAATAATTTATCCTTGTGTTTTGATAACATGGATAATATCTTTAACTTTTTGGTTTCTGTTTTTTACCAGCTTTAATTTTTCTGATTCTGTTTTACCTGTTTTTATGTATTTACTATCGCGATTCTTGTTCCTATTCTACCGTTGATATAAACATATATGTACGGTTAAGTATGACAATCGTAAGTCGAATATTTTGTATGAACATAATTGAGTGAAAGAAAGTCTACTTATATGATGCATGGTTCAATAGTCATATTATGAATATTGCTGTTCAATATTCATTGTAAGAATGAAGAGATAGACAAAATGTGAATGTATTACAATATTATAATGGTAACTGCTTAATATTTTGTTTAGGGTAACTGCTTTCAGCACGAGTCCAAGCGTTTTAGAAATGTTCAAAATTTTTGCTAGAATTATTACTGGAAAACGGCTTAATTCTTCGAGACATAAACATTACTTGTATAAGAATGATAATAGATACATAAGAAGTTTATACTGCTTTATAAAAACTTTAAATGGGAGTCTGCCCCCTCATTTGGTTCATTCATTATTCTATAATGCTTTGGAAGTATCTTCATCTTAATATAAATGTATCCCAAAATATGTTTAAAAGTTGACTAGACAAATGTTGAATGACTGATAATTTGTTTTACGGAACTATTATATTAGTCATTGTCAGCTTATAAGTAATGCTTTCAACCTAAAATTCATTTGTTTGATCAACTGTAACTATCCTGTTGAGGATAAAATAAATCATATTTTAATTTTCCTAAGAAGATTGATGTAAGACAGATCATACTTTATTTTGTAATCCCCATTGTTGATAAAGATGATGAAATAGATAATGACTTATTCCTTTTAGAAATAGATTATTTTCATGAGTGGTATACATATTGCTATTTTAGATCTGTTCAGAAATATATTAATGACACTTAGTCTAGTACTCGTCATTCTGTATTTTCTTAGTTCACAAATTTGCTATAGTGTCTCTTCCAAACCTTTTTTTTTTTTTATAAATTTCTAATGACTTTTAAATGGTGATAATATTGTCACGGTCATGTACTTTGCGCTGAATATCTGTATTTAAAAAGAAGTACACACAGGAACCTGAAGAGGTCTGACAAAAACAAACTTGAACAGCGAGACTCAAAGTTGATAAAGAAAATAAATTCTTATATATATATTGTTGTAGTTGTAGAAATTCATAGTAACATCGTTTTTGCTACAAACATTATAACGTTTAAAGATGTGTATAATGTAATTCTACACACATCTATGTCATTGAATTTTTTTGGAATGTGACGTAAGGGACGACATCAAAAGATCAACGAAGGATAAAAAACTTAATTCAAATAGTTTGGGGGTGGGGGTTAAACTTGCCGCAAGTTTTGTTTATCCTTCATTGATTTTACATATATCCATATGGGTCAATCAATTTTTCCCAAGTTAAGTTAAGAGGGGGATAGGGGGGTCATTAAAAAAACTATTTGAATTAAGTTTTTTTATCCTACATTGAACTTTTGATGTCGTCCCTAAACAAACACTTTCTAGAACAATAGATAATCTAGATGCCATAATCGTCGTTCTCAGCTTACACAAGTTTTACAAGCTTAAAGGAATAGTCCATAGAACACACATAATCCAAAGAATAACTTCATAACAGTTTTAATAGAAGTCGACAGCTGGATATAGAAATATGTGATCTAACGTTTATAACAAACTGAAGTTGTTCCAATCGAAATTTAGACGACACAATATTCTTAGCAGTTTCATACGGCTTATCACTTAAAAAACTCGTATCATTATAAATGAGAGGTGGCTTAAATTTCTCTCCATTGCTAGAATATAATAACACAAGTTTTACGTAGAATAAAGACATGTTTTCAAAAGTCTGTTCAGGTAAAAAACGGAAATATGACGGTGACTAAAGTTCCTAAAATAAAGGAATTTATTTACTTGTCTGAATTAAAACAATATTGTTATTGTCAAGTTCTCTACACTTTAACTGAGAATTTCAATGAGTGAATAGACTTAGTGCGGTAATTACAAAAACTGCTATAACAATGTATAAGTTATTTATATCGAGAGAGTTGATTGACAAATCAATATACTTGGAAAAATATACGACAGAACAGACAAGACGGCTATGATTATTTATCGTCCAAAGAAATAACGTTTCGGGTTAGATACCTTATAAAATTTATAGAATTTACTTAAAAAAAAAAAACACCAAGTATTACAGAAAATTTGTACTGACCTGCCAGTTCAAGTATATAGAAGAACTGAAATCTAGGATACCTTTTTATCCCGTATAGTATATTAAAAACAGATGCATTATTATGACAGATGATAATAGAGAATATTACCGCGTCATAACAATCGTCATTTAAAGGAAGATGACAGTCCGTTATTTCCGTATCTATAAAAGGTTCCCAATATTTTCCGCAGAAAAGTACAGTGTGCAAGAGGATCAAGCAGCTACCAAGGAATATATTTACTAACAATAAGACAGTTTTATTTGTAACATACTATAAATATTTCATATACGTAATTAATGAATTATATATTGTATATATCCAACTTTCTCATTTATAATCACCAAAAGCTAGACACTCAACGATCCCTTCTAAATAACATAATGCTGTGGCTATATTAAAAGTTCTTCTTGTATTTAGTAGTCTTTTCCAGATAGTACAGTCCTTTCTTGTATATTGGTGTAACATTAAACTATAAAACTATAAACAGTCAAAGTCCTTCTATTATACGAATTGCTTTAACACAGTTAAAGGTACACAAGAACTAAACATAGCGATGCGACGTTACAATATACATGCCTTCAAACTTTTAAATAATTTCTTTTTTGTATGTATTTATTTGTGGATGCTCATAAATAGCAATAATTTCCGTTATTGTGCTTATAGTTCAGATCCGGCTGATATATATATTGGATACTTTGAACATTTTATAAAGAGAGAGCTTGTGCCTGTTGTTCAATCTTTTGCATATCTTTATGAATAAAACATGTTTAAAATCAAACACTGCAAAAAAAAATAATCATTCCGATTGTTGTAGTGGTATTGCGAAAAAGTACATTGAAATAAACCGTGGTAAACATGGTATAGCAAACATCGAATTACCTCACCAAATGTTATCATGCACTGTAGCCAAAAAGATGAAGTTTCAGATCGCGAATATTCGGTTAAAATCTCAAGAGTGAAAATAAAAAGCTATATCATATGAGAAATTTCGCAATTTTATCAAAAATTATCACTTAATAATAGATAGTAGTAGCCTTAAACAACATATATATGAAACAGAAATTGAAAGTACATTTCGAGTATTTTCTGGAAAATCCTATTTTTAGGGATATGATCAAGTTATAAATTTAAAGTATGCGACGGAAAATGTGTTTTTGTTGTGTAGAACGGACATAAGCCTTTAAAAACGGTTAAAAGGAACAGTACAAATGTTTGTGTTGCAAACAAAATAATCAATTTTATTTCTTTTGATTTCATCACTAAGAGGCAGCAATGAATGAGTATTAGTGACAACGTAAAATTAAATAGTCACTTAACTTTTTTGAAAGTGAAATTTTTCACTCTTAATGACTTAAAAACTTCGACTTTACCTAGAGCATTTAACGTTTTAAATCTAGCAACTTACATTTTAACATCCATTACTCGATATTTAAGTAAAAGTAAAATCACAAAAATACTGAACTCAGAGGAAAATCATTTTGGAAAGTCCATAATCACATGGCAAAATCAAAGAACAAAACGCATCAAAAACGAATGGACAAGAACTGTCATATTCCTGACTTGGTACAGGCATTTTCAAATGTAGAAAATGGTGGATGTGACATTAAGTAATGTTCAATGATTTGCTGTATATGTACATATCTCCATAATAAAACGTCTTTTATATTTACACAAAACGACAAAATGAAAGTAAGCAACAGAATTGAAATAATAATCAGAAAAAAGTACCAGAGACTTTTAAAATTGAGTACAACATTAACGGCATGAATTTGTATTTTATATTGGACTTGTGGGTTCTTTAAGACCATGTATCATGAAATATATTAACTGTTTTTATCTTTGAAATGACTCAATAATTGTGTATGCGACTACACTACCCAACATAAACACTTTGTCTTTAAACATTCCTAATAAATTCTTTCTCTTAAAACCCTTGATCATAAGGTAAATCTTTTTTTTTTGGTAAGACATTGTTTTAATCATAAAATTTCAATCCCTTTCTTAGTCTTTTTAAAATGTCCACTCAAGACAGCGTGTCACTGAGCATTTTGTACGACCAGTTTTAACATCAACGTCGACTTAAATCTTCATAACATGGCTTGGAGCTACCCTTTGTTATATCATATATATCTTATTGCTTTAGTACATATGTGATATTTGAAATGATGTACCGATATCATTGGACATGGTGACACAAACTTTGATAACCCTTATTATCTGACTTTATTCTCTTTATAGTACAGACATGCGTAAATTTTCCATATACGGTATGAGTTTCCTTACCGTAAGATAAAATCAGAATTTTGTTTACAGATGGTATTATCAGCATTCATGTATGCTGCTGAATTATGTTTTACTTTGTTTAAAAAAATCCGGTCCAATATTTAATTATTATCAATTGTAGAACTGAATTCGTGCTTTAATTCAAAAACCTTCATCAACAATACAACAGTATATGAATTATCGTCTACATTCGAGGTGAACGGTTTAGGTACATAGTTAATAAAATAAGAATATTTTCACTATATGCATGTAGAAATATAGATATCAGAAGATCTTTTTCTAATTATAATTGGAAAAAGTGTAAACTTTTGATTTATGTAATACACCTGTTTATTGATTACCGACACCGCTTTTTTCTTTCTTAAAATACATGATTATACCATAAAGATTTACCTAAGAATTACAAAAATAACTTTGAAAAATCATTTTTTGATCTGTTATCTATTTATATGCATTAAATCAAAATCTAGTGATCCCGTTGAGTAAAATTATGTCATACACAATCTTTTTGATCAAAGACTATTTTCTTCATTAGTTTCTATGTTCAAAGACAATATTTGAGATGTCAAATATATGGGGGGAAAATCATTATAGACATTTATATTTAATGAATCCTGCAATAACGCTAACTCCTGCAACAATCGCAACAGGTATACCCCAACCTTGTCTGGGAGGCTCTTCATAGGTCTTATCATCAATTCTCTGCAATATGTCTTCGGTATAGACTTCATCTATGTTTAATGCAATCTTTTCTGTTATGGTACTCATCAGATGTCTTAACTGTTTTTCCATTTCATTCCCCGTGCATTTGTTGTCAAATAAAACATACTTGCTTCCACATTCGTTAAGTAAATTTATAGCATCCTGTTGTAAGCTTGTAATGTATTGATGTTCATATGGGACTTGACCGTTGTTATCATATTCAAACCTATCCTTCCAAATATCTAAATTAGTGAAGAGGAGGATAACATACTTGAACATTTTATCTCCGAACAAACATCTGCATCGAAGAGATATTTTATGGACATCGACGGCGCGCTCCATTTTTAAAACCAGAAGGAAAACATGTACACCTTCATTTGATTTTTTTAGTCCCTTTTTTATTTCAGCTAATAATTTTTCATTTTCGTGTTTCTCTCCCCAAATTCCTGGGGTGTCTATTACGTGTAGCCGATAGCCAAACCGTTCGCCTGTTTCAGATCTGCATTTATTAGTAACTGGTGTACCTCCGCTACCAACACTGAATACTTTATCACCTAGTAAATTATTTCCTGTACGACTTTTACCTGCACCAGATGGGCCTAAAAGCATTATCGTTATCTTTTGTTTTGTCGGAATATTCTACAATACAAATATATGTTTTTCACTTTCTAAGATAAAAAGAAATGTGTATAAAATCAGCTTCGAAATTTTAGATTAAAGGTAAAATAAGCAATCATCTTCAAAAATCGATTAATATATGTAATGTGACTGCAAGGTAATCATAATAATCATCTTTGCTCTGTTATGTTTACCATGTTTTGTGATACAACCCTAGATAAAGCAGAAAAGGAAAGACACCACTCGACTTTTGAAAACAATACTTTACATAGCCTAGTTGGCTAATAGATGATTGTGGACGCCGGACGTTATGATATCACAAGAGCAGGGGTTCCAATTTCGCTGCAAATTTCGATAACGCAAATTTGAAGAATCATTATTTTCGTCATTTTCTTTAAATATTGACAGATAAAATCAGGTAAAGTGAAAAACGTCGATGATAATTCTACGAAATTTATTCTTAGCAATATGCACTTACCATTATTGTGGTTTCACTTTATCTCTTTAAGTTTTTTGTTTCCTTTTTTTATACCTTGGATTTATGTATTTACATCGTCCCTTTTTCTCATTTCTACTTATGATATAGATCGAACTGTTATGACTCAAGATAACAGATAGGATAAATGATCAATAGAGCCTTTCTACAAATTGAATATATTTCCTTTATCGACAAATAGACATTTGCCGAAACTGTCATACACCTACGATTAGGATTACAATTACACTTACAGGTAGCATTTAAATCTTGGGCTTTCTCAAAGTGTAAAAACAAACTGTCGATCCAAAACTATGTAACGATAGTGATGTTTTTCAGTAGTTGTTTTTTCTAATATATTTGCAGCAATGTGTTAACATTCTTTATTGTATATGGTGTCATCTAGGTTGAAAATGATGTAACTGTACCAAGTATAATAGAATAAACTAACATTATTCTAAAAATAAATTTAACATGAGACACACGAACTGTCGCTATTTTCGTTGCAGTAGCTAGATTGGGACAATTGCTGAAAAAAGTCGGTAATACTTTGCTAGGAAAGGTGCAATCAACCATGGAGCATGTTCGCATGTTTATTCTAAGACATACTTTCTCTCTATTATTTTGTTTTAAAGAGAATGAGGCAATACATCTGACAGATGTTGTTGAGCTATTTGTTCCTCATGAAACTTCACTTGCCGTTCGGTTTAATTCTGAGATCTTTTAATATTTCATGAAAAGGACAACACTTTTGTCTACGTTTTTGGTTTCAATAGAAAAATCATAAATATTTGAGAGAAAAAAAACAAGAGAAAATCAGTTATCAACGAACTTCTTTGTGTCGGAAATATATTTTAGACTGTTCGCCAGACTCAGTTGAAATATAAGTATAGGTGTACTCAAATAGTTAAAACTTTGCTATCTATGTTTTCAACAGCAACACATATAAAAATAATAAACAAGATCCAAGCTGTTTTTCTTTTATGCAATTATTATAATACAAACCTTAGGAATCATTGAGTATGAACGTTTTTTTCGCAGTGTCTATTTTTATCCCATGAACATGAGTGGTAGTGGTATGATCGAAACATGAGCCTTAATCTCTATTCCGAACATCCAAGACTGGTACTTTTTTCATGGAATTGTAATATAGAGTGTAATGACGACGCAGGTGTAGATCCATCAAGTTTTAAAAGTCGAGATAAGGGATGATCTCTCAATGCGACGTTCTTCATTTCAACACAAAGTTTATACGCAAATCTATTCAATTGATTGTTAGGAATAAAAAAAATACAAAATTGTTGCAGGCGAGAAGAAATTGTTAAAAAAATCACATCTAATTTAGTCGGCACGGCAAAAGTTACGGATACAAAGTTGTAATCGTGACAAACAAAACGAAACCTACAGTACTATTTCAAATGAAACAGTTTGTAGAGTATCCTCTGAACAATATTTTGGCTGTTTTTCGTATACTTACCATTGCATTAAAAGTACTCTGTTTTACGGGGAAAGTATATTGCTCCTGTTGATAATAAATATGGTCCTAATAAATCTTTGTCTTCAAATATTTGGCTTTGTGTGGTCCTGATGATAAATCCAGAAAAGCGCTTCGGGCACATACAATTTTAACGTGTTGCTTATATCTTTTATATATATATATAAGTCGCCATTTGATATTTTGTTTCTGTATTGTTCGTTTGTTTTTGTTTGTTGAGATGACCCGTTGTTTTTATCACCTGTAATCGTAAGTCTAAAGTGAAATCCTATGCATAGACCTAGTTTCCACAAATGTCTATTAATCAAAGGACCATTATTTAGAGAGAAAAAAATCAGCATATAAAATTCAGAAAGTTTTGATAACCACAAGGCCGGCAAGTAATTTTCCTACCTATATATTTAGCCCTGAGGTTTCAAAACGTGGATATATACTATCTCTACCTGTGATAAATACAGTTTTGTTAGTATAACAGGATTTTGACATTATCAAAACTTTGAATTGATTGATGGGTGGTTTCTGTCTTCAATTTAGACTTTGAAAAACATGGCTACCTTTGTAGATAGTGTTTATTAAAAAAAAAGGAAAGTAAAATAGCGTTAACATAATGGTAAGAATGCTGTTTTCGTTTTAAACAAGTTCAATTACAGTAAATTAAATTGAATTCCGACTTCAAGTTGGCTTGCACTAAAGTTTAATCCTGATAATGCATGTGATTTAGACATTAAGCTAGCTATAAAATAAGGTTCAGTCCCCAATTTTCTACATAAGAAAATGTCTGTACTTAATCAGGAATATAACAGTTAAGATCCATTCATTTGATGTATTTGAGCTTCTAAGTTTGTCATTTATCTCTTGCACGTTAAAGACACCCTTGTAGATTTCGAAAAAGAGTAGGCTAATGCCGCTACAAGGCAGCACTCGCACCCGCAAAGTTGAAAGGGTTTATTATAAGTTGCAAAACTTGTTTCCCAATCCACTATAAATAAATATGTTTAAACTAACTAAAAACTAATAAAAACTAAGTTTGTCATTTGAATACGACTTTACGTTGTGAAATTTTCTCGGAGTTCTGTAATTGTATATCTGCAATTTTACTGTGATTTAGATATTCATCTTATCAAAAGGAATCTATAATTACAATTAACATAAAATCAACATCAATGATCCTAATTGAAGTTTTCTACACCTCATGATCCTTCTGGTACATATCTGGATATCTCAAGATATTAAAAATGTTTTCAGATACTAATTTGTACTGAAGGTTTTAGACTATAATTATTTTTATAATAAGCAGAAAAGGTACTATAATGATATTTGATTTCACTTAAGTTAGATTCTTGGTATACCGCCATCTTGGATTGAGTAATCGCATACATAATCGGTCCAGCAATATGCCCAACTCTGGAGACAGATTTGCCATTTTTGGGTAGATTCTATGTTGTGTCATATGTACTGTTGTTTGTCTGTTTACTTTTTCATTTTTAGCAATGGCGTCGTCAGATAATTTTCAATTTGTGAGTTTGACTGTCCTTCTGGTATCTTCCGTCCCTCTTTTGATTATTTAAACAAAGAACATTTTTAATGCCATTTAAGGAGAAATAACTCTTATAGTAAACAAATTATACCGGACTGATATGGAAATGTTTAATTTTTACTTGTAGCAGACCACAAGTTTGGTGACACCATTTTTCTTTTTATTTTATCCAAGCATATTATCAAACCTTTTCTCACAATTTATTTCAAAATTCTATCTCAAAGATTTCTTTTAATGCACACAAATGTGTTTTCTCATGAACAGCCAATTTTACGCAAATTCGAAGGACTCATAGCTTGAAATTACCACGGCGTCCCTTACTTTCTTTTATATTTTTGAAAAAAGGATTTAAATTATTTGTTCGATATAATAAAACAGTTACAACTCAAATGAGTTGCTAAATATCCAAAATTGTCAACCGGAGTAATGGTTGTTCTCGAACTCATTATCTCCAAATGGACACGTTATATATATTATATGTTATTCAGGTCTCATACAGGGTATATACTGTGAAATTTCCGGCTTAGAGGTTATATCCCCTGAGCCGAAAGCGAAGGTGAAATAAGCCATAAGACGGGAAAGTCACAGTATATACCCTTTCTGAGACCTGAATTACACATATAATACGGATTACCCCTGACTAAATGTTATTTCCAGTGTAGGTATTTGTTGACAACACATATATAAATTGAAAAACACAACCTGATATGTTCGGCATACGTGAAGGATTTTCTAATTTGCTGTGAACTTAATTTTATCGTGTATGTAATAATTTTTAATAACACTTTTAACGTGAAATTTAAGTATTAAAAGTGTTAATTGCGTGATTTTGTATCAACAATGTATTATTGACTGAAGCACGACATTATTTCCCCTCTGTGAGCCTCTGACATTCTGATAGCTTTTGACTACGTCACATAGTAACCGGTGTTGTGATGACGTTTTTAAGGTTCCAATTGGGGATAAAAACGTCGTATATACCCCGGCAGTTCCCTGAATATATACTGACATCTCTGTGTCGTTATCCAATCACAAATTGACACATTTGTAATCCGTAATACATATTTTTATACCGCGGTCATAGTGACATTATAGCAATAAACACTACTGTGCTAAGCTGGTTTGACTCAAACATCAATAGAGCTTTTTTTAATTTAGTTATTTCATTCTTATTGAATGTGACAAACTTCTACTTATTACCGGTTTTTAAAAGCATCACGACGAATATCACATAATAGCAGTACCTGCTTACACTTTTAACACCTCAAATCAAACCTTCGTTTAAGTGGGATTCGTGTTGCTTAGTCTTTAGTTTACTATGTTATGTTTTTTGTACAAGTGTTTGTCTTTTTTATGATGATTTTTTTGTGGTTGCTCTTGAGCTGAACTGTCATATTGTCATGGTATTTATATGTTTGTATGCGATTTCAGATATGAAGTAAAACTGGCGAAATGGGTCAGGAGAGTTCTTCCCGTCACCTTAGGTCCATATCCAAATTTTTACTTATATAACAGTTTTCTCACAAATTGCTAGGCAAATTTGAACCGAGATTGACAAAACCATCATTGATGTATGAGGGTGTCTTATTTTAGAATTGAATTGAACGAACCCGCTTTTCAGGCAGCATGGAATGAACAAAAAAATAAGCAATAAGGGTATGGAACAAGTAAAGTTTATTATCTTTAAAATCGAATCAGATCAGGCCACATGTGTTTCGAAGTTTGGATATACATTCTGTCCAATAACATAAAAGTGTTAGATGGTTTCTTATTGGAATAACTAACCTTAGACCAATTTTGTTTTTGTTTTTGATTTTTGTTTTGATTTTGTCTTTTAGTTGAAAAACCTAAGGGAATCGTATTACTAATTGTTATTAACTAGAAAGGGACTGAATGCGTCGACATGGTAAAATGTTAACATTAACAATGAACCAATTTTACCTCACCAGATAAAAAGCAACATCTACCATGCGAATTCAGTCAGTCGAAATTTCGCTTCACTTTAGTTATTCTTCCTCTTAAAACAGTTTAATCACTTGGTACAGGACATTTTAAGAACAAAAGTTGGTTTTGGACCTGAATTTGTGGCTAGCCAAACCTCGTGCTTTTATGGCAACATTAATTTTAAGGTGACATTTTTTTCATACTTTAGTATCTCAAACTCATTTAAAAAAAATTGTCAATTGAATACATTCTTAATGTTTTTTTCTGTAATAATTTAAGACCTGTTTTACACATTTAACAAAATTACTACAGCATGAATCTCACATAATGTTTACTTTACAGATACATATGTCCGAGGAATCAAAATGATTAAAACAAAATTATTTATAAAAACATTTTGTCGAAACACTAGTACGTGACACCGCTATTTGTTATCTATTAATAATTTAGCTGGGAATTACAAAAATAACTAATACGTAAATCCCATTTTTGCTTAGGTATATCTATTTATATACTTTTCATCAAAATCTCGTGATACACACTTTTAAAATACAGGTAAGAAAACAAATTTTGATAATGTTTTTTCGGTAGTAACTTATATAATCAAAGGGATTCATGTCACTGAAATGTTACGAATATTTTAATACGATGAATCCAACTAGTATTTCCGGCTCCGGCCAAAACCCCGGCTTGTAACTTCCAATAACTCCCCTGCTGGTGACGAATGTCGTTTTGCTGATCCCTCTCTGTCATATCTTAATATGTCTTACTTTGTTCATTAACGGTTTGCAAATAGTGTCCTATAATTCTATGTACTCCAACAAATAAAACTAATCATGATTGAATTATTTCTATTAGATTTCTAGGAAACGGCTTTATAAAAGTAAAACAATAACAAAGGAGTGATAATCTGATAAACTACATACGAAAATTATCTTCTTACTTAAACCCGTTGTTGAAGATTTTAAAATGTTTTCTTCGATATTCTTATGTTTCTATGAAAATAAAAATGTGTTACAGTGTTTTTTTTTGGTTTTTTTTTTCAAAGTTTATGCCAGTAGTTGATCATGAGCTCTGCCGTTAGTACTTTAATATCAAACACTCTAACATTGTTCGCTTATAGATTTTCTTCATTATCTGAAATTAAGGTTTCAACTCACTCGGGTAAAGTTGACCTAAGTTGGCTTTGGAATAAGAAAAATCATGGTTATATAGCTTTTGAACTGTTTCGACACTTATTCATCATTGGCTTTTGAAAATTCGGCTTTGAGCGTTACTGGTTAAATCCAGAAAAGCGCGTTGGATGCATGCTATTTATAAGGTGTTTTTGAAAGGATAGATGCATTTCAACACCCATTGTTTTTAAAATTTGTACCATTATTTGGTACACACCATATTTATATTAGAGGAAATGGAGAAGAAAAAAATACTTATAAATCACATGGCCCTAAAAACTGACAGATTCTACTCAGTTAATTCGAATAAATTTCTCAGGGCCATCAATTTTTGTTCATTAGTGATTAAACTATTTATGTAAATCCGTTTCTCATTTTAAACACAAATATGTCTTACTTTGTTCATAAACAGTTTGCAAATAATGTCCTATAATTCTATGCACTCCAACAAATGAAAACTAATCATGATTGAATTATTTCTATTAGATTTCTAGGAAACGGGTAAAACAATAACAAAGGAGTGATAATCTGATAAACTACATACGAAAATTATCTGCTTACTAAAATCCGTTGTTGAAGATTTTAAAATGTTTTCTTCGATATACTTAATTGTTACAATGAATTGTACCACATCAGGGCTACACTTTTGATGTTTGAAAGTAACAGACATGCCAAACCCATAACGTTTTCTTTCTTTTGACTAGTTTAGTGAATGATATTTTGTAATTTTCGGCTTTACCCACTAATTATCATGATTATAAGCCGAATGTAAACAATCATAATGATAAATGTATAGTTCATAACAGAGAGCCAAGCCAAAAAGTATGTATTTAGAATAAATTAGACTATGAATGAATCAGATTTGACATATTAATACTCAGCCAACTTTATGAAGACCGTGTGCTGTTTTTGAAATTTGTTTTTTTTTCTGTTTCAGTGACCTTCCTTCATTTGTATATAAAATAATAATAGAGTTATGAACGGGTATTTATAAACAAGAGCACCACGGTCGGTGCAACATGTCATATTAAACAACGGCCGCTAACTTTTCAAGGACACATAAGATCCCCCTATTTTGTTGGGGTTAGTGTTTTATGTTGTGTTTTGTGTACCGTTTTTTCCCCGGTTTATGCGTCTGAATATCCATATATCTGTTGCAATTATTTTACTAGGCAAACATCAACTCAATTTTAAAAGACTGTAATAAATTAATTAGGAAAACATACAAATCAAGATATATCAAATTGTGAATGATAATTTTTTATGTAGTTTAACTCATAAGTAATTTTAAATGATAAGGTAAACGTCCTGAACTTACGACAACCCATAATTCAACATGAAAATAGCGTCGTCGTAACTCCAGCGGTATGGCAAATTCATTCAATCCCGTAGTTGCATTTCAAATTCAGAGAAATATAATGACATTTGCGGTCCAAACGGTCCATGGAGGTCCAAAATTTAAAAACTAAACGATTACAATTTGAAAATAATTGAAATATTGTATACTTATCTTAATGTATAGAAAAATATATCTTAACTGAGGTATACTAAAATCAATTATATATAACTACTTCTTGAATAAAGATCCTATATAATCCTTGTATCCATTAGCTCTTACGACTTGATAACATTGGTTACTGGAATACTACCAATCGACGCAGTGACTAAACCACTACGACACAAATTTAAACTTACCTTGTTGGAACCGAATGACTGACGTTTTTAAAAGGAGACACAAACAGATACCAATAAAAGGACAACCACCAAAATACAAGAACAGAAGATCCATATTAGGGGTCTCAACATAATATACTCTTTATCAAATTTCATTGCTTTACTAGATTTTAAAATCTTTTTGATCACTAATTTGAGACATATACTCATAACTCTTGCAATAAAGGTTCTTACTCTGAATAGTGTTTGTCGTGTTTTCCTGCGGAATGAACACCATCATTAGCACAGTATCAATGACAAACCCCAAAAAGTAATAACTGTAGCTTGTCCTATTGATTAACATTCAGCAATAAAAATAAAGGCAACAGTAGTATACCACTATTCTTCATAAATCAAATATGGGTCCCAAAACCAGATCTGAAGGAAAAAAGTCAGCTATAAGAGGAAAAAACAACGGAATAATAGAAACACTGAACTGGTACAAAGACAATCGCAAACATACATAGAAACGGAATATTTGATAGCAACTGCTATATTCCTGACTTAGTAAAGGACCTTTTTAGAAAAAATGATGGGTTGAACAAAGTTTTATGGCTAGCCATATCTCCTGCTTATTTGACAGTGTTTAAAATACCTTTTAAAAGTCAACATTACGTGCCATAACACAATGTTGACTACCATAACCCTTTTTTGACATTTTGACCTGTTGCGTCTGTTTGTTTTGTTGACACATTGCTGTCAATATGATGGGATTGTATTGACTTCAATACAATAAGAGGTGCAGCTAGCTACAAAACCAGGTTAACCTAACTTTTCTACATAAATCATGAATGTACTAAGTCACCACTATACTTGTTGATATCAATTCGTCTAAGGTTGATGAACTTCTGATTTCTGTTAAGGGAATAAGCATTTTGAATTTTCCCCCGAGTTTAAATTTTTTATATTTCACTCGTAAAAGAGTGAATTTATCGGCTCCTCATATTTTAATGATGAAATAAATTATGACCTTTGAATTTGCAAATCAAAAACGACAGCTCAATCAAAAGATGTGTTCAGGCATGATCAAGTACACTTGTCAGATTAAGTTATAGTGTTTGCAGCATGACGAATTTGCATAGATATGACGGACATGACGTCATTGTCTAATGTTTTCTCGAGTGTCAAGCCCATGCTTTACAAAAATATAAGACAGAAATATCAAATACATAGAAATTGCAGTCCCTCTTACAAAATAGGACCAATCTTGTGTGGAATTTTCATATGTGAAGGTAGGTAAAAACTATTAATCTTCTTTAAATTGACAAATATTGCCAAAATGCATACGCTATCAACTCAGGATTCTCTTGACACATATATTTGAAATACATGATCTATAGCTATTTTAGTAAGAATTTTGAGTTTTTGTTGCCAATCGAAATTTCAGATAGCCAACATAATAAAACAAAGTTTAGCATACAACTATGAATACATATAAAACATGTTTCAAGATATATATTTGTGTACGCTAATAAAAGTCTACAATTTATAGTTCACCAATAACCATAACTATCTCTTCCTTCTAATATGAAATAGTTCATATTTGTTTGTCGTTTATCTTAATGAAAATAATTTTAGATTTTGCAAAATGTTGATAATATATGTAGGTTTATTCAATTTCGGAAATACATAATACTTCAACCACATGATCAATGCAACTAGTAAAGGAATCATCCACTTGTTCTTCTTTACAGCTCTCTTACACCAACGCATAAATCTCTTAATCCGATTCATCAGTATCCTATATATATTTCACTAGAATGGAAATGAAATATAATACAGTATCATACTACAGAGTGTTGCATATTTGTTTTTAGTTCATTATTATTGCACATACTACGGCCGTTAGTGTTTCGTTTGAACTGTTTTACATTTGTCATGTCAGGACCTTTTATAGTTGACTATGCAGTTTGGGATTTGCTCATATTCAACACTGTACAGTAAACTATAGTTCTGAATGTCTGTGTCATACTGTATAGTGGAGTTTTGCCTCATTGGTCATCTTACTACATCTTCTTTTTACACGAAAGTCACAATATCTTAACAAAGTTCGAAATAAATATTAGAAATTGTGCATTAGTTTAGTATACAAGCATGCATCGTTTGCAAATTTACAAATAACTCGATTTATTTGAGTTCAAATGGAAGTCTTAGTTCATTCTTGTCACGACGATTTAGAGGTTATACAGTTAAGTATCTATGGTTGAAAATTATACGTTACTACTAGATGTGATTTGTTTTCATTGACTTTGTATTTGTCTCATTAACATATGAATAGCTTTTCTTTTTCCCATTTGATTGCATTCCAATTGAACACAAAATGTTAGTATTTACCTTGTTACAACCGTCTTAATCTAAAATTACAACTTAATCGTTTTGAAGGAGAAGGTTTCATTGATGTTTAATAAATTCGTTCTTCACTGTCACTCTCCCTCATTTAAATTAGTTGGCAATCATTTCTTCATTGAAAACGCTAAATTAAATTACAATTTAACTTCTGTTATAAAATTCCCAAGCCAATTTCAACCAGTCTTGATCAAAAGTTTAAAGATGAACCTTTGACACTGGAATTTGTTAGTCGTCCCCATGATTTAATACTTCAATTTGTCAGCCGTGTGGTTGAGGTTTATAACAAACATTGTTATTTTTAGATAAGATTTTATCTTTAATCAATCAAACATTTGTAAAGGAGTTATAAAGATAACTCAATGGATTCAATTTACATTGAGAGATTAAAAAATGTTGATGAGAATTTTAAAATATCTATTCTAATGAATAATTTCTTACCGTGATGCACTTTATATATATCTTAAAAAATGTTTCTTTTCTTTACTAAAATCAATGTATTTCCCTCCTGCTTCCTGGTTCCAAGTCTACTGTTGCTGTTAATAGATATATTTACACTCCAGATAAGATTAAGATTGTAACACAATATTGACCGCTGTACCCTTTTTTTTTGGGACATATTTACCTGTTTATTTTTTTTTTTTCGTTATAAAATCTTTGACCAATTGAAAATAAAGGCCATGGCTTCAAAGTGTCTACTCAGGAAACAAATAATCATGATTAATGTTTGCAAATTAGGTACTTTTAACAAATTGAAGACAGATAATCACAAACAAATGCTTGTTGTTGGCCATTTGAAGTCAAATGAATATTTTCGAAAATCTTCACATTGTTCAATTGTTTACTGCAGTTTTAGATAAACAAGACTATTCACAGTGACATCCGACATCCAAATGGTTCCGTTCTTTCTACGGACATGATTTCTTACTGTGTCCTAACCATACTGGCCACAAATGTTTGAACTCGATGGTATCTAACATTCGGCACGGTGACGGAACATCAACAGAGCAAAGGTAGGTTTCTGCTTATTTAAAAAAAAATGGAATGAAAGAAATGAGTCATGTCAAAATGGAATAAACTGGTTTTGTTAATGCATACTACGCGTTTTTGCCATAAATTTCACAATGCACAGCCCGGATTTACTTCAGTGTATTAAAACATAAACTATAATATTTAATATGAGTTTACGGTCTAAAAAAATTGATGCATGCATACTTTATATGTGATTTTCTTGCACAATATAATGGTTATCTTTACCAGTTATCCAATCACACTATGATAGTTTAAAATAAATCTTCTTAAGGATAAAAGAGGGACGAAAGATACCAAAGGGACATTCATTAAAATGCATGATAATAAGACAAATAAATATGCACGCAGAATCGACACAGAAAATTAATGTTTTTGGGATGGAAAGATATTATTATGCATTAAAAGATTATTACTTAAAACAAATGCAGGACAATTACTGTAATTTTAGCTTCTTCCCCTAAAAATCAAATGGCTCTCTATAAATATAACCGAGGCCTAACAATAAAATACGACTTTAAATAACATACTTTTCATCCTGATTGATGATTTTTCCTTATATGATAAGATCGGTTAGATCTGTATCGAAAGCCTTTGTAAAATACTTGGCAACGATTTTAGCCTACACATATGTTTTACGTTTTCCTGCCATATGGTCAGATAGTATATCTCAACCCTCAAATATATTGGAACACATTGAACACTTGAAACCTTATGAATTAAGAGTGTTACAAACTTTCAAGTGCCTTTTGTGTGAACCTTGATTTGTGTACTTATTTTTTTTTTACATTTTCCATACTTGAAAAGGTTAATTCTCAACATGTGTGTTCATGTGGCCAAGAAAATGGACGTTGTCTACAGACTTTTTGTGACGGATTTAGCATTCATATTTCTGTTTGTCAGTGTCTTTTTTTAATGACGTTTTTGGACACTTTTTGTTTTTAATTTTTTCCCACAAAAGCAGCAAAACCAGTAATCATATATAGGTTGACCATCGATGCTGTTGACTGCAGTTGTAACAGCTAATGAGTTTCATTAATAAGTTCATGAAATGGCTCATCAAATTCCTCCATTGCAACCTTTCCTCACTTCTGAGACCAAATAATCCCTTACCCAAAATAAATGATCGAACTCCAAACGTTCCTACCTTACTAAAGACGATGTGGTATGATTGCCAATGAGACAACGCTCCACAAGAAACCAAAATGACATAGAAATTAACAACTATAGTATAGGTCACCGTACGGACTTCAACAATGAAGCCCATACCGCAAAGTCAGCTAAAAAAGTCCCCGAAATGTATATATTTAAGTAAGGGTAATCTTTAAAATGATACAACTTTTGGCGAAAATCGCTCATTTACTTTACAGGTTCTGTCATCAGATGAGTTTAAGCTTTTTTCAATTGTTTTGATTGTTTGTTATTTTGTTGTGATGTGGGCAGGAGGCGCCAACAAGTTTAATCCCATCATTCTGTATGTGCCAGGCCAGTCCCGAATCAAGGAGCATGTAATTCAGAGGTTGGTTTGGTTGCTTCATAGTGTATTCGTTCTGAACATAAGATAGGCAGTTACTTTTCTAGTTTGAATTGTTTAACATTTGTCCTGTAATATCTTGCTATGCGGTAAGGATGTTTGTCTCATTGTTATATGCAATATGCTGACCTAACTATGATAACTTTACCGTCGTTTCTAAAGGAAAGTTGTCTCATTGTCAATGTTTACGAGGGGAGTGGCCACTTTGTTTGATCTAAATAAGACGTAATTATGATGAATTTCGAAATTTATCAAACCAACTTTTATTGACATTGGAAACACTTAATTGTAGTTTTTGTTTCAAAGGTTGTCTTAAAGTTGCATTTGAATTTGATCTATGAATATGATATCGAAAACATGCCTATGAAGTTAAATGTGCTAACCTGAAATTCAGGAGAAAATTACAAATCCCGAAGCTATCTTATGTGTGCTCAAAAATGAAAACTTCCATAAGAGCGCGAGTGACATAGTATATATAAAACCAGAAAATCTGGCGGGGTTGCATACATGATTAACTCAGGTAGAATAATATAGAATAAAGACTGTTTTTGACTGTTCGTCAATGATTGAATGAATAAATTAATTAATGAATAATTAGTAAATAGTAAATATAATATTAGTCCAGTCAAACTAAGATTTAACCTCAAACTAATTGCAACAGAAAATGTTTAATTTCTAATCTATAGCATTATACCCTTTATATACAAAGAAAAATTTCCCATAAAATCTAACTTGAGGAAAACTCAAAATCAGCATTTTAAATTTCCTATGGAAATGAACATTGGAAGGGGAGATAAGTCTTGCAAAAATGAGTCTTGTTTGGTCAGTTTTCGGCTGTTTTTCTTGAAATTTATGTAAAGTATGATACTTTGATGGGGTTATAAGTTTGTATTTGACTAAATTATATAATCCTCTGCTCATGAAATGTACAAAACTGAAGTGTTGTTGGTAGTTTTTTTCCCATGCATTTTTCATTAAAGAAATTGCAAAATTGAAGCTTTGTAACCATTTTGAAAAAATAATATATACTATGTTTTTTCAGAAAATTACTTATCTAATGAAACTTTAAAACACAAAAACAAGAATATATGCTTAATTATTTTTAATAAATTTCAGATTCTTTACCTTGACATGTTGAAAAATGGAATAAATGGTCAACGAATAAATTAAGAAATCTAGATTATAGCTTGATACAATAAATGAAAACACCTTTAGTGTTGTTTGTTATACTCTAAATACCGCTAAATCAAGAATCAATACATTCTGATGAATAGAAGCGGTAAAGTTATAATTTTGTATCAATTTTTATTGATACTTCTGCCTTTCTTGCAAGAGTTATCTCCCTTTTCAATGCAAATCGCCATAGGAATTTTAAATTGTGATTTTTTTTAACTTCCTCAAGTGAGATTTTATGTAAAATTAAGAAAGGGAATGGTGAATATGTCAAAGCGACAACCACCCGACCATATAGCAGACAACAGCCGAAGGCAACCAATGGGTCTTCAATGTAGCGGGAATTCCTACACCCGTAGGTGTCCTTCAGCTGGCCCCTCAAAATATGCATACTAGTACAGTGATAATTGACGTCATCATAAACTCCGAATTATACACAAATAACTTAAATTTTAAAATCATACAAGACTAACAAAGGCCAGAGGCTCCTGACTTGGTACAGGGGCAAAATAGGGCAGGGTTAAACATGTTTATGAGATCTCAACCCGCCCCTATACCTCTAGCCAATGTAGAAAAGTAAACGCATAACAATACGCACATTAAAATTCAGATCAAGAGAAGTCCGAGTCCGATGTCAAAAGATGTAACAAAAGAAAATACATAAAATGACACTATTACATAAATAACAACAGACTACTAGCAGTTAACTGGCATGCCAGCTCCAGACTTCAATTAAACTGATTGAAAGATTATGTCTTCATCGTATAAATATCAGGCACAATCCCTCCCGTTATGTGACTTTTTTCCATGTATATTTGGTGTATAATGCTATAAAGATTAAAACTTTAAAATCTTATGTTGCAATGACTTTCAGGTTAGGGTCAAATTTATGCTAGATTGACTGGACTATATTGTAAACAAATCGTATACTAGTAGTATAGTAAAACATTGAAGCTTTACTAGTATAGAATATAATAAAGTTTGATACAAGTTATTTTACATTCTTATATGACGACCTATTATCTTCAACTAGTATACTCACAATATATATCTACCTTTAACGCAAACGCAGTAATACACAAAAACGGCTGTTCCGCTTTACGACTAAAATTATTTATACTGTCAGATATTCTCAATTTTCGACATCAAAATCGCCAGTTTACGAAGGCCAATATTCAGATACAATATATTTATATCTATTTAACAGCAAAATAAACAAATCAGTCCATTTCAATTTATTTTTAATGGTAAAATTTCTTAAAGCGAAAATTCCACGAAATGATGTTATTGTCTTAACTTGGCAACGAAACAAGGTGACGTCACAAATATGTTTTAGGAAACAAAAAAATCAAATGTGAATACCGGGTGTTTTAAAGCTTCTTGCACGCCTAAGAACAAATAAAATTAAATTGAAAAAAATTAAAATACAGGTTAAAAATGCGATTATAAAAAAATAATAATTAAATTATATAAAATTACTAATATCGTTGATATTGGGAAAAACGGAACAGCCACAACAGTATCGTATGTATAAGGCTATCACGATTAACAAAATAACCGATTTTTTACAATCAGAATCGAAATAATTCATGGCAGCCGTAGATTTGTTTTCATTTAACCATGGGATGGGCATTTGTATTCGTATTTTGCCACTTGCTAACTCTCATGCTAAAATAATCGAATATAAATCCCCAACTGATAGTTCAATAAAAACAAATCTACGGCTGCCATGAACTATTTCTTAAAAAAACAAATATCTTAAAATTCATTCGATAGACAATGTTCAGATTCGTGTTAACGTTGCTTGTTATAAATTGTTTGGTTAAAAAATAAGGTTGATAGACTTCGACAAAACCTGATAATTTGACATGGCCCATTGTCTTCGTCCAATACACAGATATACAAGTAGTGAGGTGCTAAAGGTGACTACGTTTGTAATCTCCATGCCAGTATCTTTATTTTTTCCTACTACATTATTTGCGTGTAATTTAGACACGGTAAGGTATCATCTAAGAAAAAATAGAAAGTATTTGGATATCACTGTGAATTGTCTTGTTTTTCTAAAACTGTAGTAAGTAATAGGACAATGTGAAGATTTAGAAAATGTCCACATGACTTCAAAATTGTCAACAACATGCATTTGTGGGTAATTGTCTTTCTTCAATTTGTTGAAAGTATAATTTGCAAACAATGATCATAATAATTCGTTTTTTAAGTATACACTTTGATGCAATGGGCTTTATTTTCAATTAGTTAATGTTTGTATAAAAAGTAAATGTATATATATATTCTGCGAAATCATAAACATGATAAAAGATAAAAAGAAAATACGCCGAAACCTACCTTATCTCTATCTATTGATGTTCCGTCACCGTGTCGGATGTTAGATACTATCAGGTCCGAACTTTTTTGCCGAAGTAGATGAGTCACAGTGTAATTTAAATTTTCTATTTCATCAAAACTAATACAAAGGCTAAAAGCTTTCAGAAAATACAACGCTTTTATGACGGGACAGATCAATATATGTTTTCAATGATGCTCGAAGTGTTGCGAAAGTCATCGTGATATGATTCATACATTTTTATCATTTTAAAATTTGTTTTTCATCTATGGTAAGTGTTGGTAAATATTCTTTGATAAAGTTTTATTTACTACTATTTTTAACAATAAACATCTGAAACATAGTTTTATTCGTACTCTCTCTCTTCTTTAACAAATACTTTCAAATATCAATTAAAGAATTGTCTTATAAGATCAACTCGTAGTAAGGATTATTATCTTTAACACTGATTTAATGAATGTTTTAAGTTGTTGATATACAAATAATAGGTTTTAATGATTGTTTCCTTGTATCTGTTTGCAAATGAGAAGCGATTGATACCAAAAGTAGATTAATACTCATATGTCGAAAATTAACTGACTCGTTTGAATCATTTTATGCTTGTTATTTCGGGGTCTTTCATAAATGAATATGCGGTATGTACTTTGTCCATTACTTAATGCTGTACTGTGACCTATAATTGTTAATTTCTCCGTCATTTAGGCTCTTGTGGAGAGTGGTCTCATTAGCAATCCTATCACATCTTCTTATCTATACATGTATTAGCAAGATGACTAGCAAATAAAAAAGAAGACACTAATAAATAAACAACGGTACACAAAGCACAATATAGAAAACTGAGCCACACAAACCGCACTGAAACTGGGGGCGATCTAATGTTCACACATCCTGCTCTATAGGTGGCAC
The DNA here is from genome assembly GCF_036588685.1 of Mytilus trossulus. NCBI lineage: Eukaryota > Metazoa > Mollusca > Bivalvia > Mytilida > Mytilidae > Mytilus > Mytilus trossulus. The sequence goes on along the minus strand of NC_086379.1, from coordinate 37,350,266 downwards.
CCGCGGTTTACTGATTGTAGTACAAACCCGATGGTAAGTAGAATTCGGTTGATGCCATTTGAAACTTTTTAGAAAAAATCATTAACATATGTGTTGTTCATGTCAAAACCCAAAAATGTTTTGAAGAGAAAATATTGTTTAAAATAAAATGCAGAAAGATTAAATAAAATATAAAGGTGTATTTTTACGACAATTTTTTGTATTAATGTATACTTCTATAAATGCGAATTTTTTTCTTATTTCTTTAGTACAAAAACTTTTGGTAAAAAGTCAGGAATATGACAGTTCTTGTCCATTCTTTTTTGATGCGTTATGTTAATTTGATATTGCCATGTGATTTATATGGACTTTCCGAATTGCTTTTCCTCTAAGGTCAGTTTTTTTGTGATTTTACTTTTTAATACGAATAAACAAATCATTTCAGATTAATCTAAAATCATGCTGTAGTGTATAGTATTATCCTAAACTGCTTTCATTTGTTATTAAATTGATGTACTGAGAAACAAGAAAACATCAGTTGTAACTTCGGTGAATTATATTTGCCGTTTTTTCTACAACGGAGATCGCTTATTTCCAAGTTCATGCGGTTATGAGTTTTTACGATCCCTTTCGTATATTTCACATATATGTGAATAAAACAAATCCAGAACGAAGCTAATCAAAATATACACAATCATAACGTCTATATGTGTATCTCATTTATGCGAATAATTAGATATATTATTTCTTAACACATACTTCAAACCGGAACTGAAACTGAAAGTGCATTACGTACGCATCTTTCAAAATATTTTTTTAATAAAATCATTCTTAGCCCTGATAAACAGATAGTATGCGTACCGACAGAAAACTTTGTTAATATAAATAGGGTAGAGACTAAATATGTGTGAATGTTAGTAACAGAAAAATACTGATAAAGTATGATTACCTTTATATGTCTTACTGAACAGTGCAAATGTTTTTGTTTTGTAAAAATTTAAATAAAAGATATCTATCTAAAGTCGATTCATTTAGCAGCTTCTTGTTGACTATGTTTAACTTAAATGTTTATTTGGTAGGAAATAGAAAAAAAAAACATTATTATCCCAGATGAACAATTAAATATGAAATTGAATAAACTGTCAGTAACATATAGATATCCTTACACCTTTCCTTTGCATAACTTTAGACTCAAAACATTTCAAATCTATGTGCCAAATCCCCCCACCCACTCCAAAAAAAACCCAAAAAGGTTGAACAAACTCGACTTAATTCAAATCAATCGTTAAACCTACCTAAACTAGTTATTAACATTCGTGACGATATTTTCAACTGTACAAAACGGGAGATAGGGTAAACAATCGTAATTTTGACTCATTAAACATGTTTACTGAAAGGAATTCCTAAAAAACCTAACAAGTCAAGAACAGACCATTTTTCAAACGTAAACGCAAATGCAAAAAATGTACTACAATTATTAGGGAACGTCTGAAAAGGGGGCAATTATTGACCAAAATGGTAACTTTGATAAAATAGATCAGTTTTAAAGACAGATTGTTTCAGTATAAACCTGGCGAGCTTAAATGGATGCAAAATCATAGAAGCTTAGACCCGATTCTGATTTGTTTTATGTTAAATTCATCATCTATTAAAATTAAAATTCAATCTTAAACTATTCTGACACTTTATAGATCAAAAACAGTTGCCAATTTTAGATAATATCTAAAAGAAATCTCGATCTTCCATCGCTTCCAAGATTTTCAACCACAAGAGTGTTACAGACGTCTCTACCCTCAGGTATTGTGAAATTAAAATAAAACTAGAAAAAGGGTTAATAAGAATTTGTTAAAAAAAAGTAATTTAACAACAACAACAACAAAAGAACGAACTGCAAAGAAAATGCAAATTTAAAGTATCCTATCAAGTGACAAAACCAAAAGCAAAAACAAAGCAACAAAAGCAAAATAGCCTTATATTTCTTATTTGGTACAGACGTTTTCTGATATAGAAATTGGCGGATCAAAACTTGTTTTATAGGTAGCTAAACCTTCTACCTGCACTTCATTTAGATTTCAATCACACTGGCAACAATGTGTGAGAAAATTAACCTGACATTATAAGTTTAACTGTTAAAAGTTTGGGAACAGTTGTCCAACATTGTGTTAATATCATAATCACTATAAAAACAAGAACCTATTTCTACAAAGAAAAACTAAATTGCATTAAAACTCTGTAGACAAAATACATCAGCAAAAAAATGAGAGACAAACATATTAAACAGGATATTTGTACCATTACACATTTGCAGGATGTAAAAATATCTGTTCCCATCAAAAAGATAAATAAATCATGGACTAAACAGTAATGGTTAAAATGAACAACATTTTTGTACAAATAAAAAGACCACTATAGGTTGCATTTGGTAAATTCAGCTGTTTCTTCAACCACGCCTCTTTTGGAGAGATATATAATATTTATAGGTGTGTTAATTTGTTAATGTACTGGTTCGCATTTATGATCTCTGTGTTCCATCTCATAGAGCCATCACTTGGGAATGTAACCATTAGAGAAAAACTCAATTCTTAGGAGGTCAAGAAATGGAGCTAAGGGTAGTGTAAAATGTTAGAATAAGTTTTAACTCTTAGATGTTCAGGGCATATAAATGTTGAAAATATGCCGCACAGCACTATATTTTGACCTTTGAATAAAATAGTAGTGCATATAAACTTTCCGTTCTGGGATTTTATTTTCACGAAACTTCATAGTAAAAGTGTCATAGTTTAAACCGCAAAGGCATTTCCTATGAGAAATTGCATTGTGTGTATTTACTGATTGCAACCTATAACATGCAATTGAGATGATAAATAACGTCAGTTCATAAGAGCTTTATATACCTAAAGACCATCACGTATTTTTTGTGAAGTTGTTACGGTATATTTATAAAAAAAAGTCTTGGTATCTTTTGATGAACTTTTTTGTAACCTTAGTTCATCAACTTTCAGTCTGGACATTGGTGACATATTATAATATCTCAGTAGCAGCTGTTCGGTCTCTTATTCCGAATGAGTTGAAATATATACTTATAAATATTTACTTACCATGATTGTGTGTTCACTATTTTCTTATTATTTGTTTCTCTTAGAACTAGAATTAATGCATTTCTTGTCGTGCTTCCTGGTATAAATTTTTCTTTATATTCACTATAAATAGAAATAGTAACACTTAAGATAACAAAATTGATAAAGTATTAATCAATAACTTATAAAAACCAAAGTGCTTTGCTTTGCAACGAATTATTGCACGCAAAGATTATGTAAACAAATTAAAGTCAAAACCTTACCCAACTTACATTTTGTTGACCTTACATCCGTCTAACAATCTTTAAAACCTTGCGATGCGATTGCGTTGGATAAAAATCGCATTTTTTATAAGTGAACATGTAAAATATCTTTCTTGGTAGAAGGGTATACAGCATACACAACATTTTTCAAAAGACCAAAAAATTGAAAAAGTATATTTTTACAAAATGTATTTGAATAACAGATCGAAACAGCGGATGTTCTTAATCCTGTTGACTGCCATTGGCTATTGCCAAATAAATTGATCACCAAATGTAACAAAATTATTCTTTATATTAATATTATCCCAAACAGAATTCAATAAACTTGCGGAAAAGATGGCAAACCACAAACATGAGGTGCAAAAATGTGTACACCATATCTGGATTTCGTCAATTTTATTGATGTCTCTTCAATGATGTTAGTAATGGAAACAGTATTTGGAAGGTTATATATTTTACCTCAATTTAAGATAGACTCTTTTTCTATGGCGAATACATGATTAAAATCAAGAGTGTGTGTTAAACATATCTTTTACATGTCTTACCCCAGGAGTAGATTACCTTAGCCGTATTTGGCACAATTTTTTGGAATTTTGGATCCTTCAACTTTGTATTTATTTGGCTTTTTAACTATTTTGATCTGAGCGTCACTGATGAGTCTTATGTAGACCAAACGCGCGTCTGGCGTATAAAATTATAATCCTGGTACTTTTGATAACTATTAGTGTAGGCACTTCCAAAATAATTTCTGTGAAAATGTTTTGTTTTTACAATTTAACCTTATAATTTGTCTTTATTAAACAACTATATGACATAATTTCTAGTCATTTTTAACACAGTTTTAAACAATCAAAGTATTAAAATGTTTTTGATATATCGGAAATATTATGATGGGTATTTGCTGGTGTCTGCCTGCAACTGTTTATAAAAGAAAATATATTACTAGTACTCTTTGTTATTCTTGTCAGTTCACTAAAGTTGTTTAATAAAAAAATGTTGTTTAAATTTATAATAAAAAAAACTTAATGTTTAGCTATATTTGCAAGTATAATTGTTTTAAGTGCGTTTTCTATCTCAAGCATAGATAACCTTAGCTGTGTTTTTCAAAATTTTTCAAAATTTTGGTTTTCAATGCTTTTCAACTTCGTACTTTATTTGGCCTTATAACGTTTTGGATACGAGCGTCACTGATGAGTCTTTTATAGACGAAACACGCGTCTTGCGTATATAAAAAATTTAGTCCTGGTATCTATAATGAGTTTATTTAATGAATCAATTTTGTCATGTTTGTTTCTAATCACAATATCTTGAAGAACACAATTTCCTTTGCTAAAATTGGGTTTAAATTTAGGTTGGAAAGATTTTGGACCTACTTAAAACGAAATTGTTACTGTAACATAATCACGATGTCACTGTTTCAACGGTTAATCAATTAACCACTACGTTATGATAAAATCAAGTGAAGTTATGTCCATTTTTTAACAGAAAATAAGAAAGACGACAGAGAAGTTTTATAGCTGTTCCAGTAACTATACAAATAATGCCTGTACTCTGCTGTTTTTGGGTACGGTGGAGATTGGAATACAGTTGGTTGTTGCCGTAAAATGTTTTTTGTAACAATCTATTTTATGGTTTTTTTTATTTATGGTCAATGTACAAATCAGTTTGTTGGTTCTATTTTTATTTGTTCAACATTTGACCGCCTAGAAACTTTAACAGCTTTTTGTTTGATATAGGTCTACCGAGTTGGCGAATGCCACAAATCTCCTGAACATGCATTCCATATCATTGGATGTTTATTTCTGAAAACAAACCAACAACAATATTAATGCATTGATTCGGAGTATTCATTATAAGAACTATTAATTTATTGATGCTTAATTAACAGCCTGAGTTTTTTTTTATGCAGGATTATAGTGGGGACAATAATTTTAGAATGTGTATAAATGAGAACATTTGTGATGACAAACGATGTGTGTAGAAAGAGAGATAACCTAATTTTTTTATTACTATAAATTAAAGTATGTGTTTATATTGTAGAAGAACGACTACTTTTGATGACTGGTTTGACACAAATCGGAAATCGAGCTTTTTTCTATTAAGTTCGGTTAGAACCTACATCACTAGCAACGGATTAGACTGTTTATACTGAGTTGTAGTCATATTTGTCTAACTAAAGTTTCAAGAATATGTCTATATAGTTTTTGAGACTACAAATAAATGGTCAAGGTAAAGTCCAATCCTAAATTATTGAAAGGTAGAATATAGATATAGGAAGATGTGGTGTGAGTGCCAATGAGACAACTCTCCATCCAAATAACAATTTAAAAATTAAACCATTATAGGTTAAAGTACGGCCTTCAACACGGAGCCGTGGCTCACACCGAACAACAAGCTATAAAGGGCCCCAAAATTACTAGTGTAAAACCATTCAAACGAGAAAACCAACGGTCTAATCTATATAAACAAAACGAGAAACGAGAAACACGAATATATTACATAAACAAACGACAACTACTGTACATCAGATTCCTGACTTAGGACAGGTGCAAACATTTGCAGCGGGATTAAACGTTTTAATGGGCCCAAACCTTCTCCCTTTTTCTGAAACAATAGCATAACATCACAACATATAAAAACATACGATAAAATATCAATTGGCAGACTTAACTCAATCAAAAAACGTATGATTACACAATGAACGAATAAATTTGATCTGCGATATCTGAATACAAATGCACAGTTAATTAAATATTAGAGACAAACATTCATTACCAAAAGGCTAACAAAAAAATTCAAACACACTGAGAAATATTTAACCAATCAATGTTCACTTTAGAAAAAAACCGGTTTTTTATAATCTTGAAGTTTATACAAATGTTGTAAGAATAAGTGAAAAATTGAAGATATTACAAATAATCAAAGCTGGTATACAGCCAAGATCCATATAAATAAAAAATGACAAAAAAGCATTATAAACAGTATCAACAGGTCGAATTAACAAGAAAATACGATTTGAGAGTACTCGCAGTTACTGACAGCTAGTTAAAAGCCAAAACCAATTAATAGTAAAAAATCATGCATCAGAGACTAAAATCGACTAAAACACATTACAGAGATTTAGTATTTTAACGTCATTAATAGTCAAAGAAGACATGACTTGTGCAATGCCAAAAATAAATGTATCGACAGGTAGTAGTATAGGGAAGAGCGACTTCTATAGAAATAAAAGTTAACGTGGCTGTGTCCCCTATACATCTCGCCTCAAAAGATAATGAAATTTAGTTATGTTTTAATTTGCTAATGACAAAATCAATATTAGTGCCAATGTGAACTATATTCAGAGATCTAATTACAATATTGGTACGATAACCCTTACTTATAAGTTTGTTTAAAGGTTCGATGAGTTTACAAGGATCACATAGTGATTTCCTCGCTTTAAGTACAATATTACCATAAAATTTAGGATGAGAAATACCATTTTTAATAAGCTTTCTACAGGTATAGCCAAATTTACTAATCAAATCTTTGTATCTATGAAAGAATTTAGTAAAAGTTTTAAGTAATTTATGGTATCGAAATCCCTGACACAACAATTTACCAGTGATGCATTGATTACGTTCGTTAAAATCTATGACATCAGAACACACACGGGCAAACCGAACGAGTTGTGATATATAAACACCGTATGATGGAGCCAAAGGCACATCGCCGTCTAAAAAAGGAAAATTAACAATAGGAAATGAAAAATCGTCTCTTTTGTCGTAAATTTTAGTGTGAAGTTTCCCGTTTGAAATTGAAATGTCTAAATCTAGAAAAGGACAACTGCTGCTGTTTATGTTAGATTTAGTTAAAGTAAGTTCGTTTAGGTAAATTTCGGAAGTATATTTAGAGAACTCTGGATTATTCAACGAAAAAATATCATCCAGATAACGGTAGGTATTTTTGAATGTATCAACCAAATGTAACAATGATGGGTCTTTACTGAGTTTGGTCATAAACTGAGATTCATAGCAATATAGAAATAAATCTGCTATTAAAGGGGCACAGTTGGTGCCCATAGGAATACCTACTACCTGACGATACACTTTATCGCCGAAACGTACATAAATGTTATCAAGCAGAAAGTGTAAAGCTTCAATCATATCCTCACATTTCCAGTAAGTGTATCTAGCATACTTTCCTTTTTCGTTACAGAAAAAGGCCTTAAACGAGTTACAGCAAATAAAATTACAATGAGATTTTTCGAAAGACCATTTTATCAAATACAAAAACTTTTTCTTTATAAGATTGTGTGGTAATGTAGTGTACAGAGAAGAAAAATTATAACTGTTAACAGAATTGTAAGGACCATTGAAAGCATGTATTTTATCTAAAACCTCTAAAGAATTTTTAACACTCCAAAAATAATTAATACCATTATTTTCATAAGCTTTATTACAAAAGTTAATAACCAGTTCTTTGATAGTAGTAAGGGAGGTGGTTAGAAGCACTGATAGATTAGTAGTAGAACACTTACTCGAAGCGGAGATGAAACGGAATTTAAATGGTTTTTTGTGTAATTTCGGTAACCAGTACATGGTAGGGACTTTCAAATGTTCGGAAGATGCTTTAAGCTGGGCAGTGGCAGTGGTATGCTTGTTAACGATTTGACTCTCTGTGGTGCGCACTGACCTGAATGTAGAGGAATTGATAATTTCGTTTTGAAGAACTTTCGTGTAGTATATGCGTCACACCACCACTACATTATTTGCTGCCTTGTCTGCCGGTACGAACACAAACCGCTCTGCGAGTACATTGAGTTTGTTTTTTTATTCTAGAAATGGGTATATCATGGTTTCTATTATTAATTTCAGAATTGTTTTCTAAATGAGATATTCTAATATCAACAGTATTCATAATTTTATTCAAATAACTGTCTAAAGATTTTTTATCGGATTTTTTACGTTTGCACCAATTTTTACAATAGGCAGACAGAGCGTCTTTAATGACCTGACGACACTGTTTCCAATCTATTGTAGATGGAGGACGGTATTTCGGTCCTTTCTTTAGAAAAGTTATGACTTCACGGTCATCGACTATGTTGAGGTCTCCTGTGATAACATGACCATAGGGAACATATTTAAAACTAGATGTTTCGCAATCTCAAGTGGAAGGAACATTATTTTCTATATTGACGTCTGTTGTAATTGACGTATAATTGAAAATCAAATTTCTGCTCGGTTTTTTATAAGAATACGAAATAATGGGTTGTTCTATATTATCAAAATATGGAGGTATTAAGCTATAGACAGAAGAGTCATTGAATATGCTAGACAAATTAATAAAATCAATACCTCTATTTATATATTTTAATTTGAGAAAATGTCGTTTACGATTTTCAGGTTTATCAATAATAGGAAAAAGCCTGTGATGACAAAAGGCTGTAATAATACGGGTGTATTCATAAAATGGGCTAAAAAAAAGAAATTTTATCACACTCAAGAAAAATAGCATATAATTTACTTATAGGTATCTGACCCAGTTTGCATAATACTTGATGTCTGCCATTATTCTTTATTATAGATAACAGATCAGCAAGTGTATAATTTATACGATGTTTAATACGTTGATTGCGGTTCTTGCGTTTACCATGAGACCTATTATTTCTAAGTCGTTTATCAACAATATTAATGACATCGATATGAGTTTTAGATATGTTCCCCTGCCCTAATATTTTATCATTTAGACCGAGAGGATAAGCTGTTTGAAGTCTTTTTATCCAAAACAATTCGCGAACTTCGCGTGATTTTTCAAATTGCTTGTGTGATTCTCCTGGTTGTTTTTGAACGGTTTCGAGCGGTTGGAATTTTATATATTTCAGATTATGATTATGCTTATCTAAATGCTGATATACTAAACTTTTGAATTTATTGGGTCTACGAAAGCGGTACAGATGTTCTTGATTTCTTCTGAAATACTCTCGTCCCGTCTGTCCCACATATTGAATACCACACTTAGGTTGGGTTCAAGTTACCACATATATTAGGTTTTGAGTTTTTCAGGTAATATCACAGGAAAAGGAGAGCGAAAAGGTTCTCCCGTTCACTGTTGACCTTATAGTATTTTGAGAAGTTAATCTAAAACAAGTTAGTCATATTTAATAAATGATATTGTTAAAGTACCAAATGCCATCTTTAATTGCGTAGAACAGATAAAAATCGGATGCATATCAGAAGCTTTTATATAATAAGTTAATTGTTTTAGCTATTAACCATGAACCGTGATTACGGGCCAACATTTCCTGTGACATTCTAACAATTTATGAAATAAGAGACACTGTGTGGTGAACCAACTCATTGATCCTTGACGTCATTATAAGTGTTAATTCATTAGATAACATATCGAAGTCAAAGATTTCTTTGATATTTGATATTTGATATATGAATACATAAACTAAAGACCTAGGGTTAAGTATTATAAAACATGACCTTGTTGACCCTGAAAGTACAGTTTTGATACTTAAATCATGTGCATTTAACAAACAATGTGGATTCATTATTTTTCGTTGGATACCGAATATCGTGGATTTCGTCGGTACGGTTGAAAAACGAATTAATATATTCAACGAATTATAAATTTCCCAAATAAGTCTTATGCTTTTGATATTTAAAAAAAAATGAACAAACCTGGTCCAGTATTTCCTCTACTATGACTTAATTATTAGGTTAACGTACATTACCATTACACGCATTGTATCGTTTATCATATACATGACTTTTGACCGAATTATATTTTGATCATAAGGCTCTATCTAGTATCTTTTGATGAATCAATAAAATGAAAAATGGAAATAGGGAATGTATCAAAGAGACAACAAACATACACAGAGCAAAAAAACTCAAGACCACCAATAGGTCTTCAACACAGCGAGAAATGTCTACAGTCGGCGGCGGGCCTCAGTTGGCCCCTTATAAAAAATGATGGTTAGTTCAGCGAAAATGGACGTCACATTATAATCCGAAGCATATAAATGAAACAAAATTTAAACAATGTACAATTCGAACAACGTCAAGAGGCTGCTGACTTTGACGAGGGCAAAAAGTGTTGGAGTTAAGGATTTTTTTTTATATCTCATTCTTCCCACTTTACCCATAGCAAATGTAGAAAAAATAAACACACATCAATACGCACAGTAAATTCCAGTTAAAAAAGTTCGAGTCCAATGTTAGAATAGGTAATAGAAAGAATTGGTAAAATGATTTTTAAACATAGATTAATAAAGAACTTATTGCAGTAACTGACATGTCAGCTTCAGACCTTAATTAAACTGATTGAAAGATTGTGTCATCATCATATCAGAATCAAGGATTATCAATTAAGTTAATAGCTGGTATATGGATATATGATTTCAAGACGATATGTCGCGTACTATTTGAGTTGACCTTTGATCTTAACTGCCATATGGTTTGATGAATTTGAATATAGGTACGTTAGCTGAAGACGACACATTGTGTGCCATTGACTTCTCCTTGTGAATGTAGGTCAAATTAAAAAAAAGAAATATGACATAAAGTTCTTCTATTCAGGATTTTTTTCACATGACCACAAATTTGTAAATCAGTTTTTGGTGTTATCTTAGATATCAATGTTCACATTTTAATACAAAAATAAGCTAATGATATTTGGTTGATGGGTTAGTAACCTCTTAAACTGTATACCTCAAGTTAATCTTTTGTAATCTAAATGACACGTAATTGTTATTGTCATACATTTTATATCTATTCTTACACGTTTTTTATACTTCACCTCAAGACATTTTGATGGGAATACCGTTGACCTGTTTGATGACATGGCCGTGTCTTGGTCGTATCTTTGTCGTTACCATTTGTCATTGTCTATATAACTCCATTTCGTTTTCGTATATTTATGATATTTGGTATGAAAGAGAAATACGATGAGTTTTTAATTGTCTCTTCCTCTAAATTTGTATTGATAGGATCATGATTATGTATTTCATATTTGAGATGAGTGAACATTACCATTACATCAGATGAAATTTGAACATTGTATGAGTTGCCATGTGATAATATAGTACTTTCTTCCATATTTGACAAAATTGAAAAACGTGATCATCCCTAACTCATTGTTCCTTTTAAAATTGTTAAACGATGATGACTGCTGTTCCCATATTTTGACTATTTTATTTATTGTGTCTGTTTAGTTAACGCATCATTGTAAATATAACTGTCAAAAAGTGAGAGGTTAGCACCAGGTTTAATCCACCATGTTCTACATTTGCAAATGCCTGTACCAAGTAAGGAATATGACAGTTCTTGTCCATTCGTTTATGATGCGTTTTGTATTTGAATTTTGCCATGTCACAGTGAATTTTCCGAATTGATTTTCCTCTAAGTTCAGTATTTTTGTGATTTTACATTTTTTTGCAATTAAGTGAATTATGTTTTTGTTACAATTGAAGACTATATAACGTAGCAACAACACGTACAAGATATTTTACATAATTAAAGGTAAGAGCGTTTTATAGTTACTAGGTTTATAGATATGGATTCAAATACATTGTAACTGGGGAATGTTTACTTAAAAGATCGTTTGTATGTGGACTCGAACAAATATGATACACTTGTTTAAAAATTACTCATACTGCTATTAATGCATGTTAAGGTATCAATATTTACCATGGAAATACAAAAATAACAGTCGTAAAATCCATGTTTGCTTTAGAATATCTATTTATATACATTTCATTAAATTGGTCACACACAAACTTCTTAAGAATATATTTCCGGTAGTAGGATCAAAAGGAACTATTGAATGAATGAATGAATGAATGAATGAATGAATGAATGAATGAATGAATTTTATTTGCAAAAGCATATGAAACATGCTATGGCAATACATAATATATAACATGACATGTGACATATTTTGATACGGATGAATTCTACTATTGCGATAATTCCGGTATACAAACTCGAATTTTAACGTCCAATCAAATCCTTGCTTGCGATTCATGTCGTTTGCTTAGGTGATCTTTCTTCTCCGGTCGCTCTTCAGACTTTATTCAATGTTAAATGTAATCAATGTTTTTTTTATTTTTTTCCATCCTATTTCCTAGCTGTCCTCCAATTTCATTACCTTTAAGTTTGTTATCAAGTAGACATATCTGTCCTTACATTTTCCAAGTTAATTCATTTGCATGCTTTTAAGGTATTTATGAACATCTGGGTCTTGATCGTGTTCATCTTTAAACCTGTCTTTCCAAATATCAACATTTGTAAAAAAAATTATTCATACATACTTGAACATTTTTACTAATATCGAAAATATGTTTTGTTGAATTTGACGACACGACCCATTTCTGTAACCGGAAGAAACACATGGGGACCTTATTTGACATATACAAACATTTATTATTAATTTTTTTCTCCCAAAACTCCCGGGGTAATTATCAAGCAAAGTCGTTTGGCAAAACATTTGCCTGTTTGAAGTTTGCATTTAAGGCTCATCGGCCTTCCTCCATTTCCGACACTGTATGTCGTTTTGTTACTGAGAAGGTTATTCCTGTGCCGCTTTTACCAGCATCGGACGGGCCTTTAAGCATTGCTCAAATCTCTTACTTTGACGGTATATTCTACAATAAAAAGGGGTCTTTCTCATTTGAATGTCCAGTTTTTGTGAAAATGTCATTTGAGAAATAATATTTTAAAAGTTAACAAATATTCCATATATTTTATTAGTAAACTTTATAAGTGACTGCATAGTAGGTAAAATCATCATCCTTCACAAAAGACAACAGTTAATCTGTAAAGTAAACAATTTACTTATTGTGTTACAACCCTTTGAAAAGATCAAGGAATTGAAAGGCATCATTCGTTTTTCAAAAACTAAATTTGGTACAATGTATGCCTGTAGTCAAGATATTTTTAACACTAGTAACAGAAGCACGGTTCAAATTTTGCGGCTTCCAATTTTCAGATCTTGCATTATTGGAAACAACTGAGACGAACAAATTGATTAGTAATTAGTACATCTCGACCAATTACCAAATCCAAGTTAGAACAGTAACTTGTCTGAATTTGATAATATGTCTTTCTCTGGATTTTTTGTTTTGTGTAGTAGCCCGTTACAAGTTTTGACTTGTCTGACAGGACAAAGCAGGATAAAATAGAAAATTGGTAATATTTCAATGAGACACAACCCGACCACAACCTGACAAAAGGTGGGTCTTCAACGCAGCGAGAAAATTCCGCACCTGCTGTTGGGTCTCAGCTGGTCCCTAAATAGAAATATGTACTAGTTCAGTGAAAGACGTCATACTAAACTTCAAAACATATATATGATCGAAGATAAAAAAAATAAAAAAACCAAAACAAACATACAAGACTAACAAAGGAAAGAGGCTCCAGACTAGAGACAGGTTCAAAAATGCAGTTTGGTTAAATATGTTATGCGTGATCTCAACCCTCCCCATATACCATAGTTTTCAATTTAGACTTGTTTATTACGGAAGCCGATAAGGGCCATTAAAAAAAAAATGATGTCGTAATTACGACAAAGCATGTCGTAATTTCGACATAACATGTCGTTATTACGACATCGCTATGTCGTAATTTCGAAATAACATGTCGTTATAACGACATCACTTTGTCGTTATTTCGACATAACTTGTCGTTATAACGACATCATTATGTCGTAATAACGACATATCTATACAAAAAGAATATGTATTATGATAGACAAGAGACTAAATGACACAGAAATTAACAACTATAGGTCATCATAATGCCCCCAATAATTAGAAAAGCCCCGCATAGTCAGCTATAAAAGAGGGGAAAAAGATACCATAGGGAGAGTCCCCGAAATGCTGTGTGGCAGACAGTGTTATTATTTAATTATTAGCTCCCTTGGTAAAACTCAAAATTTCATATTTAATATTTTATTGTTAAATAATTTACATGAAGCTTATGAAGTACTATATATATGTGATTTGCATAGCTTTTGCTATTTGAATTCATTGGTTAAAGATTTTTATTTATATTGTAAAGTTTAATATTTGCATCGTCGCAAAATCCTAGGTTACCTTCTTTGAATACCTTCAGTGAGAAAATTATATATTTTTGAGATTCCATCTGCAATTATAATAAATAAGAATTAGAACAATTAATATACTGGACTTAAATATCGTTAATTAAAGGGCGGTACAGCCAGACAAGGGTGTATCACATTTTTATAAGTTGGAAGAATATCTTTTGAGTTGATATAGGGACTGAATTTGCAAGCCAAGCATTCCATCCATCCCCGTTTAAATAATCGCAAACTACATGGCATCTTGTATTAAGGGTGAATTAAAGTATTGATTGCTCTATTTCTACTTTCAAACGTTGGGCACGATGTTCCTACAACACGTTACACTCAAAATGCGGTGTAAAAGAGGGATTTGGACCGATTAAGTTTTTCAAGTTTATTCGGGTTTTTATATTGTTGGTTGATTCTGGTTCTGTTCGTTTTGTGATGTCATTTTATCAAAAATTACCTCGAGTTGTGGAAATCGATTTAATAATGTTTACCCTTTTAAAGTTATTTCAACTAAAAATGCAGTACTGTCGCAAGTAATGTAGGAAGGAAAGACAGGACGAAAGTACATGTATACGATTTTCTATAATTTTTTTTTATCATAGGATAGGATGTTAAACTCTCAAGGTGCATATCATCCACTGTGATAGCATCTGTCAATGTAAACTTTCTATATCTTAATTCAACCCCAATACAAATATATCTGACACTCTGCAAGGAAATCGAACATGTTTACCCTTGGTTAAATTTGAATAGAATTGTATTTTCCCTGGCACATATGTTTTCGAAATACACCCCTTCAATTACTTGAACCTTAGTTTGAGAATTATTTCCCAAGTCATCTTCAAATATATACATTTTAAAATATAGTAATCTACTCCTGGATCGTCCGCGAAAAAGGCAAATATAATCCCGGATTTTTATTAATTCGATGAAACGGTTTTCGTTGCTGTTTGGGATTCGTCTTTCAATTACCTCCAATTCATGCACAGGTTTATATTGACGAAAAGTTCCGGCTTCGCTAGTACAGGAATTAATCTCATCACGACAGTTATAACATGAATAGCAGAACAAATCGTGAAGTAAAACATTCCGTGAACTGGTATTAAGTCTTTTGTTTTGCGGACGAAATTGCGAAGATTCTGTTTTAAATCCTAGGGGTTGTAGGAACATCGTGCCCAACGTTTGAAAGTAGAAATAGAGCAAACAATAATACAATTTACCCTTGTTACATAAAGCCATATAGTACGCGCTATATAAACGGAGATAGAAAGATTTGCTTGAATTGGTAGGACAAATTCAGTTTCACATATTATTCAACGTATTTTAGAAACGTGGTTTATTTTTGCAGCTTTCTGACATTTGGTATTTGTCAATCAAAGATGAGATCTATAAAATGTATAAATTTCTTACTTAAGGTTTCCAAAGAAGGTAGCCTAGGATTTTGCGACAATGCAAATATCAAACTTTACAATATAAATAGAAATCTTTAACCAATGAATTCAAATAGCAAAAGTTATGCAATTAACATATATATACTTCATAAGCTTCTTGTAAATTATTTAATAATAAAATACATTAAATATGAAATTTGGAGTTTTACCAAGGGAGCTAATAATTAAATAATAACACTGTCTGCCACACGGCATTTCGGGGACTCTCCCTCTGGTACATTTTGTATCTTTCCTCCCTCTTTTAAAGCTGACAATTCGGGGGCTTAATATATATAGCTATGTCGTTATTACGACATGATATGTCGAAATTACGACATAGCGATATTGTTATAACGACATGTTATGTCGTAATTACGACATAGCGATGTCGTAATAACGACATCAAATATTTTGTTTGAATGGCACTTATCGGCTTCCGTAGTTTATATTTTTTGGAGGCCATATAATTTACCGTAATTTTGTACAGACCAGTCGAAATAGGATGAACGGATCATATAAACAATTGATGTTCTTAAACCCTGCTCACTGCCACTGTTGATTACCAAGTAAACGGAGCATCAGATGTATCAAAAAGGATTAAATTATTAATGGATTAACAAACAGAAAAAAAAACTTGAGGAAAAATTGGTATACCGCTAACATGAGGTGCAAACTTTTGTACACTTTATCCGGATTTCGACAATTAAAGTTTCTGCAGTGATGTCAGGAATCGAAACGGTGTTTGGAAGGCCATATAAAAAGTCAAATAACAAAAAGACTAAACCCCCAGAAAAATTCAATCTTAAAGTCCGTGATCAAATGTCCAAATCAAATGACAAAACATATATCAAACGAATGAACAACAACTGTCACATTCCTGACTTGGTTCTGGCATTTTTAATTGAACCTAGTTTTATAGCGCTAAACCTATCACTTGTGAACTTGTGCTTCATTTTGTTTTTATAAATATTTGGTGACCTGTATTACACAATAATCAAGACATTTTTTTCATCATTAAAAATATGTTATTCTTAGATACTCAGTTAATTGAAAATATTCATGTCTAACTTATAAATATGTACTACGCGGATGTACATAGAATCGAAGATATCGTAGAAATTGTGAACGTGTTCATATACATATTGGTCTTTACCGAAACCGCTATTTTCATTTTACAAATACAACTTTTAACATTGATAATTTACCTTGAAATTCAACAATAACTTTTGTAAAATCCATTCTTGGTCTTTTATATCATTTTCAATGCATCACATCAACATCTTATGATAACGAGTGATCAAATAGAGGTTATACGCATTCAACTTTTAAAATGACATTAACTGTTTAATTCATATTCACGGATTTGACTCAAATTCTGATAATTGATTTATAATATACTAATCTACTATTTTAGTCTAGATGCCATCTAATTAACCACCGAGATGACATCCGAAGACTGCCGAATATAGAGATATTTAGATGTAAATACATAGCGAACATTTTTCAAGACTGTTTGATTTCCTATAATAGCTTTATAGATAGTCAACGTAATGATCGTTTTACCTGTATACGAATGATTCTTTGGATAAGAACAAGCGATCGAATGCCTTATCATTTTTTTACTTTCAATGTTAGCATTCTTTTCCTTTAAAAAGCTGAGCAGGCCTTGTTCACGCGTAAACCATCGGAAATTTTGAGATAAAATAGGAGGTCATATAAATACGGATTCAATGAGGTCGAATTCTTCACTTGCAATGGGATAATTGATGTATCTCGGTTTTTTCGACCAATTTGAACCAAACTGGCTGCTAAGTGCTAAGGATCTTTCCCTATTTCATTATTGATCGAACCAAACAAACTCATATTTTGTTTTTAAAACTTCGCACAGAAAAATGAAGTCAATGCCTTTATAAGAATATTGTTTATATTTTCGAACACAATCTTTTAAATTTCATGTAGCAAAGTAAGAATATTCGATGAATCTTCAGAGATCTTCATAACAATAATCAGGTTCCATTATCATCAAACAATTAAGACGACATACTAATGTACTAGCTCACAAGATAACAGTCCGCAGATAGACATGTCACCTTACCCGGAAACATTGTTTTTTTCATTTTTCGATGTGTTATTATGAGTGAATGGCAAAATGTCGACCTGGGAAGATAACTTCCAAACATATCTTAATGAACTGTTACACTCAAGAAATTAATTGTTTTACTAAAAACTGACGTAAAAATTTACAGGATAAAGAGTCTAATAATTTGCTTACTTTTGAAACTTTATATAATAAGCATTTATTTAGCAGTGCAATATTCAGAATTTGTATACTAATACGTGTTTTTGTTGTTATAAAAAGAATGACGTAACCGGCAAGGACCCTAGTTTAATTTTCTAAGTTGTCTGGTGATATGAGGCACTTCAGTCGTGTTACGATATTGGAGATCTAGAGCTTTTTAAAAACATCGTAGACACATCGGAATGACCCAGTAGTACCCAAGAAAAGCTATGGTACCGTATGGAAGTAAATGTCACTCTACGCATACAAGCAAGAATACCATTAGCGATGAAAAGTAGCTTTGGCATTATTATTTAGTGCTATTTGAATTGTAAATAATACTATTGCATGAAGAAATCATTGTTTTTTATAATGTTTTCTAATGCATATTATTGAAAAACAAATACCTATATGGTCCAAATACTCATATGGTCTGGAACATTTACAATGTATATTCCTTATTGGAAAGTATTTAAAATTGATAAATAATTATTCGTGCAAATGCATACAGAAATGCACATATAGAACAGTATTATATCATGCCTAACTATAAGGTCATAGTTCGGTAAAAGAAACATTCAAGAATTACATAGTTGTTCTTATGTCAAACAAAATGTTATTAGAACTTCTTTGTCAATGCATGTTTAAAGTCTTGAACAAACGACCAGTATAATACAAATATATTAACGAAATACAAAGTTTCCTAAAGTTTTCAGTGAATGTTGATAACATATGAACAATCTAAAATGTATGTTCCTTTCAGTTGTATATTATTTTAAGTTGTGATCGTTTTACTAAAAGAAAAGGTTTGCTAATGTTTCTGTACAAGGCTATTCACTGATTGATTGATATTTAAAAGTCACACCGTCGGATTTTCCGCTCTTCACCATAAAAATCACCACAGTAAAACCGATCCCAGCAACCAACATAAACATGTGCATGTTGTCGATGTACTTCTGCAATTTTTTGGCTTTTTTATTATAAACCAGAGCATGTTTGAAAACAGCGACTTTACTGAAAAATATAAATATATAATATACATTTAACATTTATAAGACAGTTTCATATTAAATAAACTTTACCTCTTTATATTCTTAGACTTAATTCGTCGTATGGCGTTGATTTCACTACAATAGGAAAAGTTATTGACATGAAGCTTTTTTAATTAGCTCGATTTATCTTTTTGTTGCAGTTATGCTTGACATTTGTCGAGAAAGCAAGACGAAACGAGCCAAAATAGGGCTGATTTCAGGTGCTTGGAAAAAATGTCAAATCACAAAATAACTGAACTCCAAGGAATATTTTTAGAAAATGGTGGATTAAAACTGGGTTTATAGCTAGCTAATCTTTCACATGTATGACGGAAGGTATTCAGATCCTGCAGCACATTCACATGCATGTACACATTTGATAATAATTAAAAATTTATTGATGTCACAATCAGGAAAAGCTGACAGGTTTTAGGTTAACACAAATGAACATATCCAACCATCGGGGAAACAGATATTTAAAAATTTCAAAGAGATGATGCAATAAAATAAATCAGAAACCTTGTTTAAGTAAGAATATTCAACAATTGTCTATTTTAAAAAGACATTATGACATGTATTTCAGGCTCTAGCATTTTGTTTCATTTCAGGGATGTATTCTTCTTTTCAAACGCTGCTTGAATGTTGCTTCTCAGAAATGTAAAGTCGACATGTTTTAAAACTGAAATATTGTTTTTTGTCGCTAAGTTTTCAACCGACCGCTTTTGTAAATTTCTAAATTAAGTGTTAAGATTGCAGACAGACTGAGCTCAATCTGTTGTATCCTATCGAATTCAGTGGGAGCGACGTTCCAGATAGTCACTAAACGTAGATTTATTCAGTGAGAGGACATCATATATACATGTATATCGAAGTATGAGGTTAAGGAACAATACTAGCATAACTCAATTATTCGACAAAAAGATCAATCACAAAAAAGTCGACAAAAAAAAATTGGTGCACACGCGAATGTAAATGATATGTTTTGGTTGAATTTGCGTTATTTTTTACAGAGTTAAATTGATCCTTCCCTGAAACAAAATTCATTTATCTATGTTGGTCATTTATTTTGAAGAAACAAAGCAGGATCATTTTTTTCAAATTTGGAATGAGGAAATACTTGTGTAAAGGGTACGAAAGTCTGACTGGAAATGAATGACTTCACATTTACATATATCTAAAACACTGAATATATCTATATTTATATATATTACATTTGAATAGAATTAAAGCAGAAGTCATGTGTTTGTAATGTGTATATAACGTCTAATAACTGTGAAAACAGAATAGAACAAGAAGTCATTTACATCAGGATTGATGTTCCTGCTGATTGATGATTGTTGCCTGTTTTGATTGGTTTTTTTTAAAGTTTAATTTCATCCTTGAATACATCATATCATCTGAAAGAAATAATAGAGACGGGATGTGGTACAATTTTATAAAGATAAAAACGCCTTTCCTAAAGTTATTGTCTTGAAACAAAAAAACATCTTTGTACATCGACGACCACAACGACGATGCTGACAACATCATAAAGGATGAAGTCCATAGCACTGAAAAATATAACTGAATGAATGAAAACAACTGCCATATTCCTGACTTGGGTAGACATTTTCCGACCAGGTAAACCGATGACAACTATTAATAGTAATGTACTATTGACAAAGATTGTTATTCCTAACTAATGTAAAAATTAGAGTTGCTAGGTTCTATACAATGAATATTAATTTGGTATCGACCAAAAAGAATGTTCGGCTGTCAAAGTCTTTTATTCTGATAAGCAAATAAAAAGATGTTATCACCTGTATCTACAAGGAAATTGTTTTGAAACTTAATTATTGGTATGACGTCGACCTTCGTCAAATTATCTTTAAAATATTTTAGTTGTCAAACTTTGAAGAAGGAGTGGACATATTTCTTATTTGGTGTCTAATCCAAATCCTTTTTTCATCTTCTTCTTTCAATCTGTGCAATAAGTGTTTATCTAATTTCACAAATAATGATTGCCTATCGACTATTTTCTTTTGACTCAAAGTAAATAAAACAACTGATGTCTTGGAAATTCAATGGTTTTGATTAAATAGTGTTCTCTCGCTCTCTTGTATTGAAACATTTTTAATATATTGATAACTTTTTGCATACAACCCGAGTGTTTAATAGCGTTGCAACAAATGTCACCCATTGTCAATGCCATCAAGTCGTGCTGGAAAATCATTTATATTTTATTTATTTTAAATAATCAATCCAACGTAAAGAGATCTAACATGTCTTGTTGTAACATTGACTACTTGAATAAGAGAAAGATATCTACAAGAATGTTCAGAAATCCATTCTAAATAATATTTACTTACCGTGATCTTGTTTTCACAATAAATCAAGTACCTTTTTGCACTAGAATTAATGTATTTCCTGTCGTGTTTCCTATTTCAAATTCTACTTTTACTTTCGCTATTAACATGATTAATAGATCAGGTTTTTTTTTAGTGTTATGCATACACATGTAAAATAAAAAAAATATTGAACTCCGAGGAAATATCCGTTATCAAATGGCAAAATAAAAACAATACTCACCAACAGGTAAAACAAAACAACAACAACAACAAAAAAAAAAAAAAACAAATATGACAAGAAAGAAAAAACGAAAACAAAAACGCATTTAGACAAATCACCTCATTTAGGCTTACGCTGCACAACATTTCATTACAGTAAAAAGCTAACTTTAAGGTAGTTTGTAGGTATAAGTTAGAACAAATTCACGAATGTTTTAAAAAAGTAAAGAAAGACATTTAATTCGCCATTGCCTTAAATCAGATTTCATCTTCATCATTATTTAAAAAAAATAATGTTTTTATATTAAGAAGGAATATCGGTTTTGACAACAACTGGTGTTTAAACTAGGGGAGTCAACGAGTACACGAGTATCGATTGACAGTATCGAGTATCAAATACCAAAATGATACTCGAGCAATCGGTTTCCTATAAGAATGTTGTTTCTTTCCTAAGCGTAAACAAAACATAATTTTATCCAGATCGCCTCCTAGGAAATTAAATATTAATAAATTTTTTTATACAAATTAAATACGATTCGAATGTTTGCCTTTTCCTCCTGTTATAGGTAGGTAATGAACCAGAACACTTTTCCAAGGCTTACACTCTTAGTCAATGTTAGTCATTCCTCCACCTCTGTACCACCAGATCATATATTTTCTTAAAAGGACTGTAAAGATACCGTACACAGTTCAGAAATCGCCTCGTCTCAGAAAAAATTGACAATATATTTTTTAATATTAACAAATTCGTTGCACCCTATGTCGAACCTCAGAAAATGATTAAAAGCATTAATATGTCCTAATCATCACCCTTTTGTTTATCATTAAATGTGTTTTTAACGGTTACCAAATTCTGTTTTATCAGTAATCTTTTTTCTATAGTTATTTTTTAATTATTCGATTAGATTATAGCCAGTTTACATAATAAGTACATGTAGTTCATGAGCTAATTATGGTACACAATTTCTTTTATTTTATCTATTCCTAGGTAATAATGTTGAGGGTTTAACTTCACTAGACAACAACCTACAAGTGGTATTATTTTTGTGCTTCCATTTTGTAAATGTTTTATCGAGCGAGAACTATAGTATCGCTCGGTAAATAAAACTAGTCATCGATTAGTAAATCTTCACCGAGTTGACACCTTTAGTTTAAACCAATGAAAAACTTAACGACTATCGATGGATTTTCAAAAAATGTGGAGTTTATCGGCTAAAAATCACGAATACTCTGTTTATCGTAATTATAAATCAACGTCAATGACGTATGTCCCCCTCCCCTAATGGTATGCATGTGCAGGATGTACAAGAACACAGTCTTATCAGGTCAGATTGAGGACGTAAAATACGAGATCTCTTGTTAAACGAGTTCCATGCTCCCTTCCCGTAAAAATGCAATAAAAACCATATCAATCAAATAGTGGCTATATAAATTACGCATGCAATAAAAGAAATAAATGAAGCAGAGTAGTTACCTATTTGCATCAATATTAATGCTACATTATTTAAAAACGCATGGTTTACAAGCGATAAATCTAAAATTTAAATACAAAGGAGCAGGGGCAATAAGGCCCTCATTTGATCCAAAAATTAATGCCCATTAAAAGAAATCACACATATTATAAATTTACTGAAAACTTGAGTAAAGTACAAGGTATTTAGAAAAACGAAACAAAGTTGTCATTAAACAAGATGCCATGGCGTAAGGGCATACGATAAAGTTACAGGGGAGGTAATGACGTTGCTAACGTAAAATGTTATTTTGGCGACGTCAAACTGTGACATATCGGGAAAAGATGCACTTTTCGACTGATTTGTATCATTCAAACTGATTTAATTTGAAAACGAGTTCATGGACCCCTATTTTTCAAAACATCAATTTGTTTCATTTTGCAGGGAGATTATGTGACTCAAATTAAGACTGTAAATAGAGGATTTTTTTTAATTTTGATAAACATGCAGCAAAAAATGACGTATTTTCCTCAATTCAGGAACATTTGAGTTATTTCTGAATAAAAAATGCATAATTTTTACAAATACTTATAAAATACAGAAATTACCGATTATTTAACAAAAAACAATTTGTGTTTACCTTTTATAACAAAAAAGTTATGTCTTTCTTTCGAAAAAGAAATTACGGCCACAAATTTCTAGCAAATATACAAAATTTCGACCTCGTTTTATTCAAAAAGTAGCACATGAAGGTATATTTATTATTATATATTTGATTTAATCAGGTAAAAAATAGCCTATATGCAAATTTTCACGAACTTGTAAATACAGGATCAAAACTGTATCGTATGCCCTTAATTTGCATTTTTTCTAAACTTTCGTGATTTACCTTGTTTTTTTTTTATCCTATTTTCAGTATATTTAAGTATGTGCGCACCCAAGAAACAACTTCATACTTGGTGAAATAACATGTATGTCATTAGTAATAATAAAGCTTCTGTTAAATATGAATGTTGAATCTTGACTTCGCACGATGTTTCAACAATGGAAATAGAGATAGAAAACTGTATTAATTCTGTATTTTTCAACGTTTTTTGTGAAAACAGTATAATACCGCAGTTGTGACGTCATTAGATAAAAGTCGTTATGTTTTTTATATATATTACTTGACTGATGCATTTCTAAACATAATGTGCAAATTTAAAATAGTTATCAAACATTTTCTTTCTTGTGCCAAAGCCAGGCATTAATGCCCTTACTCCAAATTTTGAACTGCATCGTTTTCATAAAAAATCAGTTCAATAACTTCAAACAAGTTATAGTAATGGATATCATTCGTCGTAAGAAATGGATTTGCTTGACATCAAATTGAACGTTTTGATATTAATATAGGTTTTTAGTATTTGGTATATGGTAAATAACTTGGGCCATGTGACGTTTTAAATTCGTCATGTCCTTCTATTATTATTGAAATCAAGTTCAACCTACTATTAAATGATACGTACTTGTCATTGTCACAAAGAAGATATGGTACGAGTGCCAGTGAGACAACTTTCTATCCAAGTCACCATTCATTAAAAAGTTAACAATTATACGTCAAAGAACGAACTTCACACAAAATCTTGATTGACATAGTACAGCAAGCTATGAAGGGTCCAAAAATGACTAGTGTAACACAATTCAAACAGGAAAACCAAAGGTCTTACTCATATAAAATACGAGAAACGACAACCACTGAGTAACAGGACCTAGAAAGGGCAGGTGCGTATAAATGCAACCGGTTTAAATGTTTTAACAGGCTTCAATCTCGTCCTAACCTTTGACATTGAGGTCGACTTCATTTTTTTTGTGACATGGTCGTGCTTTGGTCGGCATTCTTTGAGACATAGTGTCGGATATCGTTATGACGTTTGTATTTTTTTCTATGTATTTTGTAATACAGACTGATGTATGTTTTTTTTATACTTTATACTTATGTATGAGCGTACACCACCATTTCGTGAAATACGAATCCTTTATTAGATGGTATGGGTAGACATTTCATGATATAGTACTGCTAGTCCAACTAAATTTCAAAAAACAATGTTTAGTATCTTTAGCTCATTTGCAAGTTTATAAATTAGATTTGTGCTACATTTTTTTGTAATATTTGAAGACTTGTGCTACATTTTTTTGTAATATTTGAAGACTTGCATTAAACATTTAACAACAAAGAATATATATAACATCATTAAAAGTGAGTGTATTCTAATTACTTGATAGTTTATAGATAATAATACATTTCACATCTTCAAAATAACTCAGTAGTGATTGCTGTACAATTACATTTGTACATAAAATCGGAAAAAATGTAAAATTTTCAATTTGTAAAATAATCTTGTTATAAAATTTCATAAATAAAAAAAATAAAAATGGATATAGGGAATGCGTCACAGAGACATCAACACGACCAAAAGGGAAGAAAACAGTCTATACAAATACATGTTTATGTATTAATGATTTAAATGAAATACAAAAATAACATTTGTAAAATCCACTTTTGCTTTAGAGTATCTTTATATATGCATTTCATCAAAATCTCGTGATATCCACTTTTAAAATCAGCGTTACATTCAAACGTACAAGAATATGTTTCCAGTAGTTACTTATATAATCAAAGAGAATCATTCATGTCATTGAAATGTTACAGATATTTCAATACGACAAATCCTACAAGCATTCCGGCCAAAAGCCCAGCAGGTTACTTCCAATTACTTCTTTGCTGGAGAGGAATGACGCTATGCCGATTATTCTCTGCTATCGCTTCGGTGTAGACTTCGCCTTCATTAAATGTAATCAAGTTCTTTATTTTTTCCATCAGATTTCTTAACTGTCCTTCCATTTCATATCCTTCGCATTTGTTGTCAAAGACAACATATCTATGTTCACATTTGACGACAATTGCCAACTTGAACATTTTTTCTCCGAACAAATTCTGATATTGAAAATATATTTTGTTGAAATCGACGGCACGACCCATTTCTGTGACGAAAAGAAATACATGTGGACCTTCATTTGACATTTGAAGACCTTTCTTAATTTCATCTAAAAGTTCCTTGTTCACGTTTTCCTCTCCCCAAATGCCAGGGGTGTCGATTATTGATAGTCGTTTGCCAAATCTTTCGCCGGTTTGAGATTTGCATTTAATGGTAATTGGCCGACCTCCGTTACCGACACTGAATGCTGTTTTATCACCGAGAAGATTATTTCCTGTACGACTTTTACCAGCACGACGGGCCTAAAAGCATTGCCCTTATCTCCGGGTTTGTCCGGTGTAGTATATTCTAAAATAATTAAAAAAAAATGGATTTCCAGCTTTTTTGTAACAATGTTTATCATCTGAGAAATTATATTTGAAAAAAAAATATTTGTTAATTGATATTGATATGACTGCATGAAAATTGTCATCTCTCACGAAAGACAAAACTATTCTATATACGTTCTATATTCTGGCCCTGACTAGCTATATATAGTAGAGGCGTAACTCGAGTTACAAAAAGTATTTTTATAAAGCTTAGTTGGTCAAGTGATCAGGGACGCTAGAAATAGTCTAAAGGCTTTTAATGCGATGTAACAGAAACAAGAATTAGAATTTACCTAAGGCAAGAAAAATAGTTTGACAATTCAAATATTTAGATCGTGCATCCTTGGAATAAATGTAATGTTAAATATGGTGTCAGAACTGCATACAATAGATTATGAAAAAAGGGCAAGTCTAACTTGTAGTCCAAAGTATTTGGCCCTGGACATGAATTAATCAAATCAAATATAAGCATATTATTTGTGTAATAAATTGATAGATTAAATAGGTTAAACCTTCGATGAAAATATTTACTCACCATTTTTGCCTGTAAAGTTCTTTGTTTCTTTGTATAACTTGAATGTATGTATTAATGTAGTTCTTCCGGCTTCAAATTCTACTTCCGATTTAGATATACCTTTTTGCACTCAAGCTGAAGTAAACATCATTTGTCTATCAGGAAAGAAAACGCTCTGCTTTAAATTGTATTATTATGTGTAATCAATGAATTAAACTTAAGTAAAATTATTGCGATAAAATATATTTCAGCAAAAAAAGGCTGTTACGCAGTGATGTTTTAAGGCAATTTCGTCGAATTTTTGTCAGGGGTAGGTAACTCCGCAATTACCTCATTATATATTCATCAATGGCGGACTCCGTGAGCAGCGTCCATCGATAAAATTGTAAAATACAAATTGCATGCAGGCAATCGGATAAAAAAGGGATACTGGTATGATGTCATTTAATTATTAAAACAAGATTACGGCATTTTTTTGATGAAAATATATAATAAATGGTTGCAATAGATGTTTTTATTGCCGGGATTACACCCCGCCTACTTCCGAGTAACAACCAATGAGAAGCCGATCGTCCCCAAATCGCCGTCATTAGATGTTTGGAAGTTTGCAGAATGGAAGCACCTTGCCGGAGCAATTATTTTCTCTAATGTGTGAAAATATACCGACAAAAGTAAGTGACAGCTACAAAATATGTAAGCATTAATGAATGTAAGTTGTTTACTTTGTAATTCATCCATTTTAGTAGATGAGAAAAGGTGGAGAGTTAGAAAATAACGAGTTTAACTTTGGCAAACATGCTACACGTGTTCAGATGGGGGAAATTAAGAAAGGTATAATTGACTTTCATTTTTAAATTGATAGAGGAGCGGATGAAATGAATTTGTACGTATACTACCACTTGCATTCCCGATAGTTACGGCACTGTCACAGGGTTGCTTCGTAACAATTGTTATTGTTTTGTTGTGAGCACCTGCTTGTCCTAGTTCAGATAAATCATTTCTGGTGATCAATTTATAATTTAGTAACAAAAAAAATCAGCCTATTAAAATATCATAGATAAGAATTTAATTAGCCCTACAAAAGTCATAATTTATTTAATTAATTGATGAAGAGGAGGATTTACCCCCCCCCCCCCCCCTCATTTTCTTGTAACATATTTAACTAACCCTACATGTACCTTATTCTGTATGTGCATCTGAAGTCAGTATGCGAATATCATATTTGTTCTTTTGTAGTCGTGTGGATAAATTAGACTGTCAGTATTTTGTTTGAATTTGTTTATGTTTTGTTTTGTCTGGGCCTTATTTCATTTAGTTTAAATAATTATGACGTCTGGCAAGGATATTTTAATTTTTTTCTGGGACACCTTCCTAGCAGCGAAGATAAAAATTAAAATAGCCTTTCCAGACGTCATAATTACTTGGACTAGGCCTTATTTTAGTATAATAGCTTGGTACAAGTTATGGTTTTGTTTTTTGTTAGGACCAATGGTCACTAATATTTACCTCATTTGGTCACTGGTTGATAGGCAAGTCTCATTGCAATCTGGCAGTAACATATTGTCTTACTTTAGTCAAAATAATTATGGCCGCTCTAATAAAATATATTTTGTGGGACACCCAGACAGTATTAATTAAAATACATATACATATAACCTTGCAAGACCTGGTTCCTTTACACATATCATATTTGGTATTATGTGCTACTGGAATAGGTATATATATTCTGCACCAAAAATCTTTCTGACTACTAGTTTGAAGTAAAAATTGAGAATTGAAATTAGGAATATTACAAAGAAACACCAACCCGACCATAGAACAGACAACAGCAGAAGGTCACCAATAGCCTTATAGGTCTTCAATACAGTGAGAATCCCCTGTAGCACCCAGAGGCATCCTTCAGCTGACCCTTAAACATATATATAATATGTATATACTGCAGTGTAGTTCAGTGATAACAAAAAGGCCTGTTTTCCGTCATTTTATTTATATGTTTTAAGTAAAGATTTTTAAAACTTGCTGGTTCAATTTTTTATTTTCAGCTGTACTTGTCAAGTTTATCATACTAGTGCCTAGCAGTCATTGAAAAAGTCTTTTATTCAAATTCCAGCTTGAGAATATGTCAAAATATTGGAAAGCTATCAAAAATATAAATTAAATAAGGTCATTAAAGTTCCAATATAGGCTTTTATCGCACAGCGGGTAAACTACATGTATCACATTGTGATTGGTTTAAAGCCGCCACGTGGTGACCCCCTTTGAGACCATAATAGGGGTTAATGGCACGTTAATGGTGACATCATCTATTAATGTTGTGTTTAATTGTTTATTTTTATCAAAACGCAGCAGAAACAGTCTAGCATGCAATAAATTCATTATACAGTTAACTAAGGAACCCCTATGGATCCATAGATGGTGAATAAAATTCATAAGGGTTTCCCCCCCCCCCCCCCCCCTTTTTGAGGGAAAAATATTCTGTGCGAAATTGGTCTCTTGTGGACAGTTGTCTCATATGTAATCATACCACATTTTCTTATTTATATTATATGTGATATGGCCATGGGAGGGTTCATGATCCCGAAATTCGGGGCTTAAAAACACAAAATCCTGAAGTCCCGAATTTGAATAAAATAAAAATCCCTGATCCTGTAATTCGAAAAAAAAGAATTCCTGCATCCCGGAGTCCTGGGTAAATCTGGAGCTTAAAAACACCTGATCCTGGAGTCCTGGTAAAGGTCCTATTCCCCCTTTTGGGTTTGTCTCAAGTTTGAAGGCCATACTGTGACATTTAGTTAAACTGTGAACTTCTCTTTGATTTTTTCCCCCTGGATATTTGGCATGCCACATCTTCTGATTTTATATGTATATATTATACAAATATCGCTGATTACCATTTTTATCCGGATGAGTACAATTCTGATTTGACTTGTCGATAATATAAGCCCTCTTACTACATAGTATGGTTTCAGCTCATTGTTAAAGGTTGTATATATACCTATAATTGATTAAATCAAGGTCATTTGGATTCTTTTGGATAGTTTTTCTCATTGGCAATTATACCAAATCTCCTGAATTTTATTTTGAATTATTTTCATAATATTATTACAAGCATGAAAAGTAAAGGTTGTTTCTGTACACACATGCATTGGATATCTGAAATTTTAGTGCCTTAGAGTTTTCATGAAGTGAAATTTCAAAAGAATTACAAAATTATAATATGCTGTGGATTCATCTCTTTTGTGGTTTCTTGCATTTGTAGTTTGTTTAAAGCTTGCGTACTAGCCTAAGGAGGATTTGTATTTTATTGAACATTTTTTATTAGGTTGACCAATGAAATCTTTGAAATTGACTTCCAACACATACAAAACTGAATCAACATATTCAAGCATCACAGATCGATCAAATCATAAAATAAATATGTTAGATATATGTTTCAGTTTATTTTCAAAGCAAATTTATATATTAAAGTAAACTATAATGAAGATGATAGACAAAATCTTCTTTTTATTTACAAATTTATAATATATTCTGAAAAATAACGCTCAACTTCTTATGGTGGTTCACTCTGCATTCAGAAGGTTACTTCCATAACCATCGAAGCTACCTTCCTTCCAGGCTTGTGACTGGCAAGATTTTAAATATCTTGGCTGCATTCCCCACCCACCACCACATTGCAAAATTCAGTCCAAGAGAATTTTTTTTTATACTTTTAACTTTTATCAAAATGGCTGTGTAAAAATTAGTTAAATTTTCTATTTACATGTATGTATTAAACTTTCCCATGTTTGAAGCCAACCTTTATTATTTTAGTCTGAAGAAACAATACTGATTTCAATTACAAAATGTACTTGTTATTTTTACGTTTTTTTAAACAAATTAAATGCAGTTTTTATGCTTGCCATCATTTGAAGAATAAGGTTACATGTAGACATTATTGATATTTTTTAAACATTGACCTATATTTGAATTAAGAAAGAATATGACTTACTCTCATATTTATCATTTACTCTATTTATAAAACTTTTTATATCCAGGAAGAGAAAAATATCAGTTTGAATTAATATTCAAAGTTCCTGATGGTGCTTGACTTGGACTGATGAAATATTGCAAAACAAAATATGGCATGAAATGAAGCATTGAGAATTTTTACACAGCAAGTAAACACTTAAATGCCATTCACATCTTCTCTGAAACCACTGTTTTCATTACTTCTTCTTTGAAACCACTGTTTTAATTGCACCTTCAGGCTTCTTTGAAACACAAAGACTAAATAATTTGCAATTTTAAAAAAAATTATATAAGTCATTTATGCCAGTCATTCTGATTTTCTTGTTGGGCCTTATTTTTTTAATACCTTGTCCTGTGAATTATTTTATTATTTTTTGGATCGTTATTTATTAATATTTTAAATTTAACTCTTCAAAAGGAGAAATTTTTAATGCCCACAAGAACTGTGTACAAAACATTAACATCTTTAAACTGAAATCCTAGATGAGAAGTTAAATCACTTGTCTTACATTATTGAGTCAAGTCATATTCATTAATTGTTGTCGAATCAAGAGAAAAGTCATATCCGGTAAACTATGTTGTCGTATCCCAGGGGTGTCTGCTGGTACTTAAAGTCTAATACACCATCCAGTCTGCTTATGCTTTCATCTAGCAAGTCTGTACAGGGGTCTCTGTCTAAATTCAAGATACATGGTTGATTAGGTGTTTCATGATCTTTGAGTCTCTTCCAAAATTTCCTTCTGAGCAAAGAATTTGAATAAGGGTATAGCGTAGAAAAACCCACACTGACCCAAAATACTTTCAGAATCCTATCAATGACCTAGCTTATCCTATTATGGTATAGCGCGGAATCCCACACTGACCGATAGTATACTAGTCATATCTGATAGTTAAAGGAAGGACTCTTAAATTCAGATGTTGTCTTATAACTTCTTTAAAGATACTTGTCCTGTTACATAAATGTGTCCTATGGGTTGAACTGAGAATTTCTGCACCCCTGGGATTATTGAGTAAATCATTGTCATATCTTGACAGCGGTATCATCCTGATGTTATTGGAAGCTTGGTATAGGAATCTCTGGTTGTACTCGTGGCAGTAACTTAAGTACAGGCAATGAGGCTGATGCTGTATTCACGGTTTTAAAAAAAGAATTTAGGAAAAAGCTTCCAACCATGCTTATTATTAAACCAAACTTGAATTAATATTCTCATTATACACCTAAAATATTTGAAAATTGTATTTGAATGAAACTATTTTGAAATCAAACATGTAAATGACTTCAGTTTCCTATTTTTTTCCACTTATAAGTCTCAATATTATATTCTTGATAGGTTGTTCTTCAGATTAACATATACCGGTATGCAGTCTTCTGGACTTAATTACAAAATATATTAATTTCAAAAAGTTAATACTAAAGATGAATACAGTATCAGCCATGTCTGTCTATTGAAGACTTCCCTCTCATAAATCCTTTCATATTAACCACAAGGTCTATTTAAAACTACAGGGGCAGGCTTTGAAAATGAATATACCGGTAGTTGCAACAAGGTTTAAGTAAATGCACCTATCGAAGGTCAGTTTGTGATTAAGGTTCACATAGAAGAGCAGCCATTGAAATTACCATTTGTTTTGTACAAATCAGGCAATATATTTACTGGTTTGAATTGAATCTTGCTTCCTGGTATAGGTTTTGCTCATTGTTAAAGGCCCTCCCAAACAATAATCTACAATTATATTCTATTCTGATTTTATGACTATACATACATGTATTATGAACAATAATTGTGTCATTTGCAATCCTATCACATTACCTTATTCTTATCATGCTTATATTAATGGGAAATAACATTCTAGTCGATCTACCAAGAATAGTTGTGTCATTTGCAATTATATCACATTTCCTTATTCCTTGCCTCCTATTACATAATGTATAAATTTTCCTACCCTTATCGTGATACATCATGTACATCTGCAGTAGGAATTATTCTGAGGATTCAACACACATATTTTAGTAGTTTGTTATAATTCCCTG
The DNA here is from genome assembly GCF_036588685.1 of Mytilus trossulus. Classification (NCBI taxonomy): domain Eukaryota; kingdom Metazoa; phylum Mollusca; class Bivalvia; order Mytilida; family Mytilidae; genus Mytilus; species Mytilus trossulus. The sequence continues at coordinate 37,317,235 of NC_086379.1, read as the reverse complement.
TTTCAAAGTGTAACCAGGGTATGTTCTTAACAACCTGACCCCGTCCCCTTATATATATGTTGCCTTTATGAAAATAGCCTTATGATCCAAGCCATTAAGGGTGCACATACAAAACATATCCAGTGCACCATTTAACATATTAAAGTACTAATTATATAATTATATGATTGATCAATTCACTATTAAATGTGCATTAATGTAGTGGTTATCTAGTATGAATTAAAGCATATAACATAAATATGTTCTAGTCCTAATATGCATGTGATATTTGCCACTTGCAGTTAAACAACTGCCAAGAGGCTAAAAAATATGGAATTTATCTGAACTTAAACACATTACATGTATTTGCCCCTGTTCTAAGTCAGGAACCTGATGTTAAGTTGTAGTCGTTTGTTGATGTGGATTTTAAGTTTTTCTTGTTATTTTAAGACCGTTGGTTTTACAATTAAAATTGGTTTACAAATGTCAAATTTTTGGACCCTTTATAGCTTGCAGTTTGGTGTGAGCAAAGGCTCTGTGTTGAAGACATCACTGACCTATAAATACTTTAACAAATTGTGACTTGGATGAGAGAGTTGTCTCCTTGGCACTCAAACCACATAGATCTACTTATATCTATTAAAAATGCTATGATACATAACTTGCACCTACATTAGATGTTTTTAAGAAATAACAATTATAGTCAAATGCTATAAAGGTAGTATTTGATAAAGTAGAATTGAGAAAATTGTTTTTTCTTGAATTTCTTGTGCTTCATGGTGACCAATAGCTGCTTTAAACTACATGCATGTCCTTTTAGACAATTTGAGCTAAACTTTTCATTGGCAAATATACTACATCTCTTTATTTTATAACTTAAGTAGGTATGGCATTTAGTAAAATTATTTTATATGCAACATTTAAACATTTTAAGAATTATTATGTAGTGCACTGGACATTAAAAGTAGTACACTCCCCAGTGATCAAGCAGCTTTTGAGCAATCTCCTTGTCGGCTAACAGATTCTCCCTGTTCTCCTTTCCATCATCTTTTGCTGTTTTATCTTTCAGGGCAAAATACCTTTTGCTGACCTCGATCTGTAGCTTAGAGAAAGATTGATCAAAAGCTGATATGAAGGATTTATGACCGGGGTGTTTTAGCTTCAATTCCCTGTACTTAATGCAGTCATCCACATCTGATGATGGGCCGAGTAGTTGGACAACCAGATCGAATGTTGTCTTCTTTCTACGTGGTGCTGAAGCATAAAAAGGTAAATACCATCATAGTAAAATTATACTGAATTTTTACGTACATCCCTTTTCACAAGTATTCTTTATTTATTCTTTTAATTTAGTTAAATTACAAAAATAGCTACATGAAAATGTATGTTTTATCCCTAAAATATGAGATGCTGCATACCTATCATTCTTATCATAATCTTTAATTAAGCACACAACTGGTAACAATATTAATTATCGACATGCATTATATTAATCAGTGATTAATTTTTGTATTTATAGTTACAAATTTGATTAAGAAATAGCTCTTCAGAAATGGTATTTTACTTCTTATTTTGCTCTAATTAACTTATCATTAAAGTTTAGGTAATACTATTAATACTTTACTACTTACCAAATTCTTGGTTGGAAATTTCAGAATCAAATAATTTCCTTTTGCATGATATTGGCTTCTTAGCTGAAATCAAAGGTTTTGTTTTGAAAAAGGTGTGATTAACAGCAATCTAACATTATAAAGCCATTATTGGCTTCAATATATGATTACAGCTAATTTCCTAAAGCATGCAGAGCAAGACTTTAGTTATCTTGCTTGCTTTATTTTTATATTGTAGAATCATTAGGATAACACCCAATTAAATTCAAATATTATATATACAGGTTAAACTTTGACTATATATATTGTTTAAAGATGTCAATCTTGTTTACAAAGCTTGTTTAAACAAATACAAACAAAGCAAGCAAGCCAACCAAAGTTTTGCTTTACATGCATTAGGAAATTAGCTGTAATATCTGATAAGTATTAGAAAATGATGATTGTGTAACCTACCTGGTAATTTTTTAGGTTTGACCATCGGATTTTCATGAGCATCAGTGCTGTATGGTTGTTCAACCCATCTCAAAACTGAAATTAAAACATATTTTATATATATGTCCTGTATATCTGAATGATGTGCAGTTATATAAATAGAAAGAAGTGTTATGATTGCCAATGAGATATCTCTACACTAGAGACCAAATCAACCCAGAATAAAAAAAACTACAGGTTACTATACTTCATTCAACATAATTTGGTCAACAAATCTCAAAATGTTATTTTTTCTATGACAAAACAAAGTAGAAAAGTATTTGCATGCATGTAATATTGGTTTATTTATATATACATATAAAATTATATGTCATTAACAGCTGCTTATTGTTTATATATTTGTACAAGAATATAAAAAAAAAATGTTTATTAAAGGCATCATGTAGGAACAATGTATGTATGTTAATGATGCAGGAATAAATCTATCATGTCCATCAATTAAAAAAAAAAAAGTGCAGAAGAATTTTAGAAGTCTTTTTTGTACGCTATGCCAACACTGTTATTAGGTAGGCATGTTCCTGGTATGGGTGTCTGTATGAATCTGGATTTTTTTTTGTGGTAAAATACAATTTTGTTCTAGGTTACTTAATGGTCACATCAATTTGAATCTCTACTTGATTTGAAGTATTTAATTACCTTTCATATGTGATTTGTACAAATGTTTAATGTTGCTGTTCTCAAGCAGTCTCCTCTCTGTTTCCTCTCTGGTCTCCTCCCTGGTCTCAAGTTCATTTTCTATGTCTGGAATTTGATCTGGATCTATGATAAATGTTCAGATGAAATAAAATTTATGTAGATTACTGAAATAAAATTTATGCAGATTACATTACATAACATTTTCTGAAAGGAATGTTAACTAAAGTGTCAACAAAAAGGGCAAACTATGATTAGGATATTAACCTGAAGGCTGTACCTTTCTTACCTGAATAATTTTGGTATTTATAATCCTGTGTTTTTAATATGCTAAATGAACTTTATTGGTGATTGAATTTATATTCAATAAACAATCAATGAAGTTAACACACACCTTTTAAGAATATAAATATTATATTAATACATTATTTCCTTTGTAGTAATATACCTTGTTCTAAATTCTTTTCCGGCGAAGTTGATGGTTGATCCTCGTTGGCAGGTTCTATGGTGCCACTACTGCCTTGAAATTCTATGGAAAAAAAAGAAAAAAAAATGCAGGTAAGGAATTACAATTATGATGCTTAATCATTCTGAACAGAAACAGCTTTTCTGTCCAAAATTGATTTTGTTGATCTTGCTAAAGGCGATAGACATAATTATATATATATATGCTATACAATTGACATGAAAGACAGTACACAAATTGGTCAATAGATATAGGAAGATGTGGTGCGAGTGCCAATGAGACAACTCTCCATCCAAATACAAATAACAATTTTAAAAAGTAAATGATTACAGGTTAATGTATGGCACAGAGCCTTGGCTCACACTGAACAACAAGCTATAAAGGGCCCTAAAATTACTAGTGTTAAACCATTCAAACAGGAAAACCAACGATCAAGTTTATTTTTTCCAGATCATAATAAGAAGATAAAAAGACACATTTATAACTTATAATACAAAGAACTATTTTTGTGTTTGTTTTTCCAGATTCTGATTTCATAAAAATTGTCCGTAAAAAAAAACAATAAAAAGAATGATCACTGGGCTTATTTTCACGCTACATGGTGTTCAAAATTGACAGATTTTGTAAAGAGTATGCACGGAAAACCCAATTTTCTGCAATAAATCATAATCTACGCCATAGAATTTTGAAATAACCTATGAGAATATAACTTTAATAGTAGGCTTTTAGTGAAGAAAAAGAAAAAAATGTGGTCACCAGACCCGTTTTCTTGCTACTTAATAAAACAGGTAAATTCCTAAAACATTCCATTGTTAAAGTACCTTAATCTGAATTATCTGCCCTTGCATTTGAGTTGCCTCCCCTTATTTTGCAAAATTAGTAAAAAAAATAATTTAACAAAATTGACTGTTTTTTGTAAAATACAACCACAAATATGATACAACATGTCATTTTCTATATTGAAATAAAAGTACTTACACATGAATTACCAACTACTCTCAAAATTTGCACATTCTATTAAAGATATAGACCTTGTTTTCTGGTATTCCGAAATCAACGATTGAAGAAGACACCCTATCTACCTTAAGATTAATCACTGATATTAGCATGATTGTTTAAGTATTGAGAAACATTCAAATCTATCATTTACCTTGTACAGGTATGTTGTGCTGGTAGTTGTCTGTTGACTCAGATGGCAAGTCTACAAAAAACATCAGTAGTTTCTGGTAAGTTTATACAGTATTAAGATGCAATTTTAAGGAATTAAATAATAACATCTAAAAAGAATTTTAAGTTATTTTTCACTTAACATTTATTACTTTAGGCATAACTTTCATAACTTGAAATATTGTCAAACAAGTAAGAATTAAAATGTATCAAATACCAGATTTTCACCAAAAAAATCATGAAATTATTATTCGAAAAAATACCTAGATTTCCAAATATATGTATGATGATGAATATATAATATAAGGTCTTTAAAACTTCTAGCAGCAAAATATTTGCAAATTCAAATTGAGAACATGCAAATCAATATTCTACATTGCTTTGTACACAATTGTTATACTGAGCTGGATTTTAAACATGCTTGTAAACAAGGAACACAATTAATTCCAAACATGAACAAGCACGTGTTTTCTTTATATCCTTAATCATAAAGTTATTTTTGATTGATTAGTAGAGATGCAGCCATAAAACAAAAGTTTATCAGTTAAGAAAGGTATATATAACAAAAAAATTCGAATTTTTGCAAGAGTATTCAGTTATGTCTGGACCCGATTTATCAAAAAATATTATAATCTAAATTATGTTGTTGCTTGGGAAATTTTCATTGCATTTCTCATGAATAGTCTTGAAATATCATCAATAATATAATATTTTGGAGTTGACATTGGTTTAAACAGTTTATACATACCTGTCTCAGTTGGTGTTATATACACGACTTTGCCATCTTTGTCAAACGTCTTAATTCTTTGAAGTGGTAATGTGATGATGTTTCTTTTATAATTTTCTATAACCTTTTCCCAGATGTCTTTCAGTTGTTGATGTTCTTCTTTATAGGAGGATGACCGGAAGTGGTGCATATCTGGACCTTCGATGTGAAAAGGTTCATCATCAGGACCATCATGGAAGATCATGTTACCATCTTCCATATGCCACCAAACTCCTTCGCCAGGTGAGATGTAATCACTTATCCTCTCCAGATGGCTTTGTAATAAAATAGGTCTTGTATTAAGAATGATTGAAGGAATTAAAGTTCTGGGTTTGGCCTGAATTTGTTTCGCGAGCTTTTGAATGATAGATTCTTGAATGTAAATACTGTCCTGCTTGCTGGATTGTTGACAAGTGAATCGAAGAACTGCGTTGTCGCATACGGTTTTTGGTTGACGGTTACTGGTGTTTTCTGAAATTCTTCGTAGATCTCCAAAACATCTTTCTTCTTGTTCTGTTACGAGGGACCTTAAATTAAATATTCTTTGAACTTCTGCAAGATGGATGGATACACTGTGGAAATGACTACCAAAAAATTTCCTTGATGTCATTTTAGACGGGACTCCGACAACGTTTCTGCAATTTATCGCGAGAAGAAAGCTTTGATTATATAGCCTTAGTATCTGTTTTGGAGATCTGGTGTTGTACTTAGAATACGAAATGTTGGTTATTTCAAGAAGCGAGTCAATCATCTGTCTTATGCTTGGATCAGTCTGTTGTGAAGAAGCTAAAAAATGGGATAATTTTACTAAGTATAGGCGCGCATCGGATCCCTTTATTTGATTTTTATCTCCGATGGTGTGTTTTGAAAATTCCTCTAATTCTTTTTGAAGTTTTTTGTCGCTTATATGGGATGGTAATTCAGTTATAATGTTCTGTATAAAATTGGAAAGATCATGTAATGGTTCCATGCCAAATATTTCATAGTTGTTTAAGTTCAGATCATGGGTTGAAAGAGTAGGATTTGTTGTCATTAGAGCTGGTGGTCTGCAAATTCCATGAAGTAGGGCGGATAGATTTTCTTGTAGTTCAGGACGTAACATGTTGTGAATATCAATATCTCTGCTTTCTAGTTCTTCTATGAGGTCGTCTTTCTTTAAATTTTGGAATGGATTTAAATTTCCCTTTTTCAGTTCTTCGAAACATCGTGTGGATTTTATTAAACCGACTCGTTCATCTAGTGTAAGAGGTGAAATGCCATAACAAAGAACAAAATTTCCATGAGCATTCGCGTGAACTCCACATACACAGGGATAATTTCCACCTCTCTGCTGTCCGATTTCAAATTGTCTTGCTGGACCGTCGCCGCTGAATACACACATCACATCAAAAATTTTAATATTACCATTGTCTGCTGTGATAGGTTCCGATAAAATTTGGAGGTCTTCAATTCTAACTGCAGTGTAACTGGATTGTTCTACGTCGCTGCTACCTGATTGGCCGAAAATATATAACTTTGGTTTTTCTACTATACCTTGAACATTAATTGGCTTACGGTCTTTATACTTCTCTTGGTACTCTATGTCAGTAAAATAGTTGGCAGGATCATATAGCCATGAGATGGTGAAACATACATAGGAATGGTTTAAGATGCAGCTGTGGTCGTGCCATAGTTTAATTTTTCTTGTTCTTTCAGTGAGTTTTAGATGTTCTATTTTATCTGAAAGAGTTCCTGCTGGTGGTTTTTGTCCGATCCTGATATAACGAGATGTAAGTTGGTCCATGGTTAAGCTGTCATATTCCTGGTCACTAAAATATCGTAATACTCCACTGCTTACCTGTTCCTGCAAAGCTATTCTTCTCAGTCTAACGAGGGGGAATTTTCTACCATGTATAACTGTTGTTTTCTGCTGCAATTTTCCATCTGTTATTGTAGTTGAAATGATGTCCTTTGGTGCTATTTCTTCCCCTAAATACAAGTCTCCGGAAGCTATCTTTACCTTTATATCTTTCTTCAAGTGGGATGACTGCCTTGGAGTAGGGAGGGAAATCTTTGTTCTGCTGACGATAACCACTTTTTTTGCCCTCCTTACCCTTCTAAAATATGCCCTTTGGTTTTTATAAACTTTTGATTTGAATTTGATGGTGTTAATTCCTTTGCTTCTAGCATATTCCTGTATAATTTGCCCCCCGTTTGCAGGAAATTTGTCGTTGCAGGTCATTTGATATTTACGGGCTAGAGCTGTCCAGTTGATCGTGTCCCCTTCATTTTTGGATTTAATCTCGGCTAAAAATTCTGTTCTGTCAAATCTGTAAGAGTCAAATTGTCCATGGTGGTTTTTGTGTTTCCTCTTACCAGTTTTCTCTTTCTCTAGACTCTTATTTACTCTCTGTTGGGCGTTGTCTTTGGTTTCAAAAAAATTGCCGAGGCGGATCCTGTCATGCTCACGGAAGGAAATTGATGAAGAAAGGAAATTGTTAACGTCATTTCCTCCGTCGGTGAAAGATTCATTGATTTTTTTCCTGCTTTCTTGCATAACTTTAATTTTTGTTGATTGCAATTCCTTTGGTGTTACTGGTGGGGACAGCATGATGGAATCTGAAATGGGTCTTGGAAATTTCATATCTAAACGTTGCTCTACTATGGGTTGGATGATGTTGACGATTGATTTTATTACTTTCATTCCCTTGGTAGTGGTATTGCTGTTTGGTGATGTTATCTTTAATATGTTTTCTGTCCCTTGTTCGTAAAGCTGGTGTGCATTTTCAAAATTAGGTGCTATGGATTTATGAAGAGTTGAAAAGTTGAAATGAACAGTTGAACAAGGTCTACAGTCGACTAGCTGGTGTTGAAGCCTTTCATTGGAGCTAAGTGAAAGCCAATTTTTAAGAGAAAAATGGCCAAGAAAAGAATGCTGCTGTCCAGATTTGTTAAGATTTTGCCAATATTTCTTGTCTGAGAGATATGATTGTAGTTTTGTGGTTTTGCTTCTAAATTGATCAAAATTCAAATACATTTTTGGGTACTTTTCCATAAAAATTGAATAGTTGTAGTATCTATCTTTCATGTTGATATTATTTGTCAGTCTCTCCTTCTTATTTTCTTTATCTTTTTGGGTATTCCACCAGTTTATTGTCTCTATATCTTTGGTGGATCTGCTGATGATCACTTTTGCAAAGTTGCAGTAGTTCATCCTAAAATTAATTTAATTCATTTTGTAAGTATATATTTTAGGGGGAAGGTCTTGAAGGTTAAGGGTTAATATGCAATGTTAGATACATGTGATAGCTTATGGAATTTTTATGATAAAAGTACACAAGTTGTTATATATACTAATAAAAAAAATGGGAAGAAGCAAATATTGGCAACTGTTTGCCCTTCAACAATGAGAAAAACACATACCATATTGTGGGTGGGCTTTTAAAGGTCAAGAAAGTAATGTTTGTCTACCATACATATATATACACTGTTCAGTCCTATCTTTCTCATGAACTATGTATAAATCACTTAATGAAATTTGGTATATTTTTAATTCATATGAATAACATTGCTATACTGTGTGATTTGTTTAGATTCATCGGTTGGTAATTATCTGTGAATCAAGGCTTCTATTCAACTTGATGCTTTTAATAATTTCATTTGTTATTAATGTCATATATTTTTGTAATTTGTCAATGTATCCCTTTCTACATCATGACATCAATTGTATGAAAAAAAAAAATCAACGTGTGGTTCAATTTATTTCAGTTCTTCATTGGTTAAAATCCATTCTAATGCAATTAGTTTGTAACGATACTTTTATTTGACGTTGACAAATATTTTGAGGTGTTAGATTCCACGTTCTACCAGTCTGTAACTATGAAAGCCACCATTTTGAATTCCAATAATTTAATTTTTTGGGGTATGCAATTTCTCAACAAAAAAAATAAACAAGATAGTCACATTCTGAGCCTCAAAATATTCTCTTTGTCTATATTGAAACCACTCTGAAGCGTACTAAAAGTAAAAATACTTTAAGTATTCATGTTTGGTATCCAGAGTATACATATAAAGTCACATTGTTAAGATGCCAATGACGATGTGACAGTTTCAAGAACTTTTTCATTTATAGCATTTTTAAGCCAAATATTTTAGACTGCTATACTTTGTATATTATGTATTATACAGTATAGCTTGAGGTATTATGTTATTCACTCAATTCTGTAATTATTTTATTTCTAATTTCAGACTTTCTCTAAACCAGAGTAGTATTTATGTGTTGCAGCCAACAGAGAAAAGTAACAAAAGGACCAAAAACTGCCACTACAACTGAATTGTTTAAATCGGACATCCAAGTTTGCATTTGATGTACATGAATATTGCTTTATAGCTTTGTGTTACTAATTTGGTAATACAATTTCAGCGAAATGGGAAATAATCTTGATACATGTAATACAGTTTTAGTGAAATATAAAATGAATTTGGTATTAATACAATTTTAGTGAACTTGTGATATAAAAATATGAATAAAAAATTGTATCTCAAAGGTTGAATTTTTCACAATTGCTATAATATTATGTAATCAAATGACGGAGAAAAACAGTGTTTGTTTGTTTTCTTTAGAAAAATTAAGACCAAATTGAGGGACAGGTCCTGATATTGCAATCTCAGACTAAAGTTGTTTTGAAAAAAAAATAAGTTGTATGGCATTTATAAAAAAAAAAAAAAATGATATAAATGCCTATGAACATGATGAAACAACTTTTATGTCTGTTCTATGTTCGGTTCCGTGTCTCTTTGACACATTCACCATTTCCATTCTCAATTTTATCTTCATTTATATGACACAGAAATTAGCTACTTAAGGTATGGCCTTCAAAAATGAGAAAAAAACAAAACCGCATAGTCTGCTATGCGTAAAAGCCAAGAAATGACAAATAATGCATGAAAAACAAATATGATGTACAGCAACAAAAGACAACTGCTAAAGTACAGGCTCCTGACTGAGAACAGTCACACAGAATTGGCAGGGTCAAACCTTCAACTCCCTTTATTTAAGGAATGACTGTTATTTATTTTTTTTGTCTATGAAGAAATAACATTAAAAAATGTGGTGCACACCAAATAACACGTGTAATTTAAAGGCAGAAAATAATATTAGTCATTTCCTATAATTTAATTCGTCATTCAATTTTTAACCAGAGTAAATCATGAAAAGACGTTGATGATGATCAGTCACATGACATAACTATGTCTGCCAAATGGAAGTTTTTAAATACCTTGACTGGCTAAAAGGCCCTTGCATGGTCGGTAAATTATTTCTATGGGCTGATTAACAGAACGACATCAGCCAATCAGAAGACATGTTACATCCAAAATTAAATTATACAGAAATACAGTTGAAAATTTACGGCCACTTCTTTTTGGAGAAATCTTTTTTCAGAAGATACTATGTCATCCCGAGGGAAGAATAATAATTAATTGGTGTTTTTTATTTTTTAAATGCGAACAGAGTATTCTTCTAATTTATTATTTTTTCTGTGGGCGGTGGGGGTGTAAAATTAGTGTGGTCCTTGGTTGGGACATAGTATTTTCTGAAGCACCCCTTAATAGGAATTAAAAATCAAATCGTGTTTGTATTCTGTGATTCTGGAACAGGCACAACCCTGTTTTCCAAACAAAAATTTCCCGTGTTCTTATACCTGAATATTTTATGAACTATTCCACACTTTATACTGTAGAGTGGATTGTTAGTTGAAGATTTTTTTCATTTGAAAAATGCAGAACATTACCTTTCCGTTGGTGATGCAGGTAAACTTGATGTTCAGGAATATATGAAGGTATGGCTGGAATAAGGTAGGTGTTTCTCCACAAATGATGGAAAACTAAGTCAAATATAAATATTATTGTGAAATTAAGTCGATCAATTAAACTTTAAACACTGAAATTTAAACAAAATATGCTGGTGGAAAATTTCAAGGTGTCCTCTTCAAAAATGAATCTGGAAATAATATTCTACTCTACAAGGGGGGGCCGAAGGTAGCAAGGGCCATATGTAGGAAAGTTTTAAAAGTGGGCAGTGAGAAATGAGGGACAATAGAATTTGTACATCTGAATATTCATTCTAAAATTTATCAACTTGATGCATCTTATATCACAAAATCGGGTATATTTTACAAAGTATTAAAAGATAGCACCCCTAAAAGCGTACATGGACTTGACAAAAAAAATATCTGATCACAAAAATATTTATTTTTTCAATTCTGGCAGTAGTAAAAGTTTAATACATCAAATGAATAACTAAAATAATATATAAACAATAAAAATAAATACAAATTAAAAACCAATTGTTCAGAGAACAATTGTAGGTCTTTCCACTAGTAAAGATCTATTTTGATATTGAAATATGAAAAATCAGTTTAAAATGTTGGTTCCTATGACTTTATGATGTATTTATATGAATTTAAAGCAAAGGTCAAAATCTAGAACTTCGTAATAACCTATGACCTTGACCTCAACTTCAAGGTCATAAACCAAGGACCTTAAATCAAAAGTAGCTAGGTCTTTAATATGTTTGGTTAATGAGTAATTTAACTTTACGCGTAATTCTAAATGTAAGATGGGCCAAAACTCCCATTTATTGTATGCGCACCCTTTCAACCAAAATATACAAGTAAGGACATGTTGCAACTAACAATTTATGAAAAATTATTTGTCAATATGTCATACGGTATTTGAAAAGAAGTGAAAATAAGCCAAAATCAAAATTTAGAATATGACCTTGACCTTTGACCTTGACCTCATTTTCATTTTTTGGGACCAAGGACTTAAAATCTGAAGACCCTAGATCTCTATCACTTATAGTTTACCAGTTAGAAATGCATATCACTTGAATCAAATGAAAAAGGGGGAATAACTCTCATATGGAGTCTCCGTAAAGCTTCGGTCCAAATGAATATCCTAATCCCTAAGATGTAACGAGCAATTTGGTAAAATAAATTTGTCGTAATCTTTTACAGTTGCGAAGGAGTAGTGGCCACAAGAATAACAATGTTTGGGGAGATAACTCTTACAACGTAAAGTATTTGGTTACGCAGTTGTCAGTTTTAAAAGCGCATACGCATTACGATATCATATTCCAAATATCTAAGCGACATCTTTTGAAACATCAATACTACGCAAGAAAAAATTTAGGCGGAAGAAAAAAAAAAAAAAAAAAAATAATAATAATCAGAACAAATACAATAGGTCTTTCCACGGAAAAGTGGAAAGACCTAATAACACATTGTATTAAAGGCGCAAAACTGTCCATCAGTTCAAGTTTTCGCGGTATTTACACTTCTCCGGAAATTTGGATCTGTCCGCAAATGTTCAAGGTGTTCTCATACAACGTCATTCAAGCGATTGATAATGGCCCTGAAACGATACACAATAAAACTCGATTAATAATATTAAAAAGTCCAGCGTGTTCCCGGAGACAGAATGACTGGATTGTAACCATTCTGAAACGAGAAATGTCTCTTTTAACAGATAATTGCTATCCAAACACGTAAATATCTTGATATTAATGAAAACGAGTGGTGTAAACGGGACAAATCGTAAAAATATCCCTTTTTTCATCAGATTTACACCAGTTTTTACCTTTTGTCAGTATAGCTTAAACTTTGGATAGCATTTTTCAGAAAATATACATTCAGACGATTTCATTGATGCTTTATTTTATGTTGAAAGGTTCCAGCAACACGCTGGACTTTGGAGTTGAAAATGAAATAAACACCTTCAGTAGCTGCTCGGGTCACGTGACTACTTTCACTTTTGATATAAACAAACCGTGAAAAATTAAATTTAGATTCTAATGATTAACACTATTACTGCTGATAAGAAATTCTTTTCTGGCAATATTAAGTTAAAATTGTTTAAAATTAATATGTGTTTTAACGTATTTTTCTCGTAAAGTGCCTTAATATCACTGCGTAATTACACTAAATCGGGTTTTGATCATCTCAAGGCTTGGTTACCCATGAACCTGATGTTGAGTAGCTTTCGTTTGTTGATGTGGTATATACGAATTTCTCGTTTCTCGTTTTTTTTATATAGATTACAGATTACAGTAGTAAATTTAAGGGCCAGTTATAGCTTAGATGGAGAGTTGTCTCATTGAAACCAGTTCTACATCTTCTCATATCTATTCACAACTCCTTTAACTTTTGAATTTGCCACTGAAGTTTGGAATAGGTTGATTTATACGAATATCTCATTGTGATAAACACATTTTTGTGAGTGAAATACGGTGAATCCATTTCTGAAACTCGTTGTGATTGTTAAATGTTTTTGTCTGAAAAACGTTTTACACTTCGTTCTTCAAGTTACACCAAATATATTTGTTAAAAATGAAATGCCGTTATCACCATTATTGAAATTTCTATTTTTTTCTTTTTCAACAAATTTTATAATATCAGATATAAAAGTGTTTTTTGACTTGTTTTTTTTGTACTAAAGGTTACTTTTGTGAATTCCTTTGATTGCAATGATTTTGATTTCAAACTTATTTAGGAGAATATAATGTCATAATGTAGATTTTTTTTTCAATTTCAATGCTCCAATTTAAAATTTGTTTCAACATTTTGAATCCTCTTCGTACAAATATGGAAATTTCAATATAAAAAAGCAGATTTCCTGGTTTTGATTTGTACTCAATTTAAAGGGATCCTTGTTCAAAATCCTTCATTTTCCAGTTGAAAAGTATTAGAATGATCTTACATTCTACTTAATTTTATATGTTTTGTAACAAATACGTGGTCTTTCTATTGATTAATCAACAAATGCATTTAAAACCAACTATTGCTAGTTAAAATCGTTTCCATTTTTTAAATAGTTAAAGAAAAGAAATCAATATGGGGAGGTTTATAATAAAAAAAAATTACACAACTACCAATATTTTCAGTTCTCAATTGAGATCGGATTGGTGCATACACTCATCGTGAACTCCAATTCAATATAATTCAGCCATCCAAAATAAAGGACTTGTTTCCATTTGTGACCGTTAGTTGCTACCTGCGATAATTTTGCGCACGGTTGTCGGTTTTCGCTTTTCCAATGTTAAACATTTTTACACCCAGAAAAGCATTTGCATTCTCTTTTCGATATGTATTATGCTAATTGAAGTCATGTATATGGTGCAATGCATTACAAAAATGTATTGTTCATCTCATCTTGGTTCGAAATCAAAGTTGTTTCATTAACTGTTTTTATTAACGAAATGTACATTTGTACCCTAAGGGGTTGATGGCATTTAAACAATGCAATACAAATATCAACACTAGGTTTTTTTCTACACCCCAGATTACGTAATGCGCGTATGGCGTACCGTTGTGGTTAGTCTTGCAACTTTTGAGAGTATTAACATTCAAATTATATGTCCTTGTTTTGCTATCAGTAAAAAGTCGAGCAACGCATTTAATTAGAGTATTAACAGCAGGGAGTATTATTTTTATTGTTGCTTATTTTACGTCCAGTGACTTCTTGCATATGCATGATGTGGCCATAGTAGAGCAATAATTTAAAAATTAATTTTTTACCTGTTATGTGTAAAGAAACGGAAGATATTTTATCTTTTGTTCATATGTAGGAAGAAAGAAAACCATTAGTCTTTTTTGCAAACATTGCATGACGGTTCTCTATAGTTGTAAATAAACTCATCATAGATTCCAGGATGAAATTTTGTATTTACGCCACCCAAGCGTTTTGCCTATAAAAGACTCATCAGTGACGCTCTTCAGAAAATCATGTTTACTTTGGACCTCTTTTAAACGGTGCATTAAGTGTGAACAAATTGCGAATTAATATAAAAGTTCAACAACTCTCTCTCTCTCTCTCTCTCTCTCTCTCTCTCTCTCTCTCTCTCTCTCTGACGTGCAATCATAATGCTAATTGGCGTAGCGACGAAGGTCACACACATTGTTAAAGTTATCAAGTCTTGATAAAATCCATGGTAGTGTTACATGTTATATGAGTTATAAAATATGTGAAGTTACATGTCATATACTATGAACATGTAAGGGGTTTATTAGCCAGGCGTGTTATGAAGGCTCATAAAATATACATTCTTCAAATTCGATTTTTATTTCAATTAATCAATCAAATATTTTTAGATGCATGAAAGAAATTTCTTCTTGTCTTCTGTAAACAATGTAATTTGAATAAGAGAAACATATCGAAGAGATAGTTAGATTACTAGTATCAATATTTACTTCCCGTGATTGTGAATCAATTGTATTTATCATATAATTTAGTACAGAATACAGTCTAATAAAGGTTCGTTTTTCCAGTCTGTATCACCTACCCTGTATCGCATACCCAGTATCGCATAGCTAAACCCGTATCGCATGGTAAAACCCGTATCGCATACCTTTTTTTTTTTACGTAAAGTCAGTTTTTTTGTTTTTTTTTGCTTAAGAAAAAAAATCTTCAAAATAGTCATTTTTTTTAATGACGTCATTGTTTGGTATGTAACATCACGAACGTCAAGTTTTCATATTTTGTATGTGACGACACGAACATCAAGTTTTCACAACATATTTTTTGGCACACTAAAAACTATAAAAAATACAAAACACTCGAATATATACAAACAAAATATTTTTAAAACAACAGATTGTAAGGTAACCCAGGTGCTTCGTATAAATAATTGAGCAGCCATTTCAAGGATTTGAAACAAGACAAAAGCAGAAATGAAGGTAACCCAGTGCTATGGATCAGAAAACAGTTCATATAATGTAATACTATTCTGCTGAAATATATGATAGAGCGTTTAATACATGGCAAAATCCGTATCACATGCCGTATCACCATCGACCAATATCATCCTTCGGGCCTAAAGGCCCTTGGGCTGATATTGATGTCTCGGGATGATACGACATATGATACGGATTTTGCCATGTATTATTCTCTATGTAATGTATTATATTTCTTTTTTGCACTAAATGTAGTGTATTTCCTTTCGTGTTTCCTGTTCTGAATTCTACTTTTGTTATAAATAGATCATTCAACAAATAAGGTTCTCATAGGTGTATAATTATCATTCAGGTACATTTCATAACTATTATGCAAGGCGCTTACAGACAATGTATTTATAATTGATCATTTTAACCTAACAGTGACTATAGAAGCTACGTCTAATAACAACAGAAAGAAATGATACTGGGCAGTTACCTATGTGCATCTGCATGCATGCAACTTTACAAAAGTTTATTTTGAAATAAACATAGGACACATCTTTAAAATAGTTCAGTACATAGCCTTAGTATAAGTTGGCAGGGTTGATTTATCTAAAAACCTTCTTGTTGACAAAACAAATCCCACACAAATTCAAGAAATATACAAATTCCTAGAGACAAATTCAATTGCTAATGTGTGTACCAACAAAAGAAAAAAACAAAACATAGTATTTTCTTTTCAATTGAAAACGTACGTTTTATAAGTAAGAACTTTAAAATAACTCCAAAAACTTCCACCAGGTTAGAATAGATCATTTCTCTGTCTGCGCGAATTTGCTTTACATTTTTTTTTATCTGCATCTTGTTTTAATAAATCGACGAGCATAAGTTTTATTTCTCAAACAATTTTCTCGCCAATGATTTTCTTTCTAGCTCAATGTTTTTGGAGTTTTTCAAGAAATTAGTAAAAAAAAAATTTCTTTCAATTATGGTCATTCGTAGCTCAATCACAAATTAAGACAATAGGGCAGTCTTCACTGTACCAATAGACGATAAGCTCCTTCAATATAAAAATAAAACCAAAACACAAGGATTATAATTGTGTGAATAAGATTTTTATCGACATTATACTACTTCAAAAAAGCAGAAAAAATAAATTCAGACCAAGATGGAGGGTACAATTTAAGATTAAGTCAGTCGTTTTTCCTCATAACTTTATTTAAGTTCTTTTGTGAAGAAAAAGTGTGAACATACACGAGGGTAATGTAACAGCTGAGATATGTAGACGCTTTACAATGTCGTAAAGGGTAAGTTTCACAGATGATATCGGATATGTTCCTTATGTCATAATTACAATACCCTGCCCTTTCGTGAATGTGACCTACCGAATAAGACTATTTAGCGGATTTGTTATAACATGAACCACTCGACGAGTGACACATGTAGAGCAGGATCTGCTTTACCTTCCGGAGCCCTTGGGATCACACATAGTTTTTATTCGTTTTTAGCCATGGCGTTGTCAGTTTAATTTTTGATTTATGAATTTGACTGTCACTCTGGTATTTTTTGCGCCTCTTTCACTGCGTAGAAATGGAAGGTGCTTATAATTACTTTCCACGTGGGTATCACCAAATATATACATGTAGTCAGTGCTTTTTCGTCGACATTGAATATGATTGATTCTTATTCCTATGAGTCTTATGTACTCTAAACGTGCGTCTTGCGTATTAAATTATAATCCTGGTACCTTTGATAACTGTTAACCGAATATATAATATTACATTTTTTGAAACATTAAGGTTTTTACCTGTAATTAAAGATTACCATAATTGTTTTTGGTACATCTATCTGAATTTTCAATAATTTATTCTATTCAACTTCGTATTGGTTTGACCTAACATCAGATTTTATTTGAGTGCTCCTGATGAGTCTAATTTCGTACTATGTACATACATTTAAGCCTTGTAAATATTGTAAACATTGTTGTCCTTTTTATGAAAGGGGATTTGTTTTACTCGGCACGCAAGAACAAATCCAAAGACAACGTGTGATATTTGAAGTGATTATTTATGATTACCTTCACTATCATGGTAAACTTAAAACATAAATATATTCGGAACTAATTTTTTATACATTATTTATAGATATATTATTGTGTGTCATGTAAGTAGATCATCCATCAGGACACGGTGGTGTCCGTTTGACATCAGCGTTACTGTTAAATCATTTTATGACAGCTCTAAACTATTCATTATAAAGTTATTCAACATGACTTTCACCTATCATTAGTTTTTTTGGAACATAAATCATGTTTTTCTATATAAAAGAAATAGATAGTTAGATCATTTAAAAAAATCTTGTACCAGAAAATGCATTTTGTTGCTGATCATATATATGACTGCTGATTGCAATGTCGTGGTATTTTGAACTTTTGGCCTTATCTTGAATCTTATTATGTATTAAATTATTATAAGGAATATGAATACATATTTTTCCGACGACGTGTCTTATTTGACATACGCTTTGATAATTTGAATGTGGGTAAGTTACATAAAGACGATTTATTATGTGCAATTGACATAATTTAGTGTTATTTTACCGACACGTATTTGTCATTGTCATACATGTAACTTTGGAATCCGTATAAATGGCTGTTTCATAAGTGCCATATAGATACATCACCCCAAGAAATCAAACTTTTCTCTTGTGGTACCATGTTAAAAGTCTGACTCAGCGTGTCTATTTTTTTATATCTACATGTCATTAAAAAGTCAATATCCCGCACATGTTCATAATATTTGCCGCTTGAAATGAAGCATTTATAATTCAATAAAACACTTACAAAAAGGTTATTTGTAAGTCTGCTCTATGGTCGGGTTGTTGTCGCTTTGACACATTCTTCATTTTCATTCTCAATTTTATACTTACATCTACATAGGTTTCTTTGTAGATTGACAGGTACAAATATCCAGTATGCTTTAGAAAGATAATATTTACCCTTATTAATTTATCCTTGTGTTTTGATAATATCTTTCATTTTTCTGTTTCTGTTTTTTACCCGCTGTTATTTTTCTGATTCTGTTTTTTTACCTGTTTCTATGCTTTTACTATCGCGCTTCCTGTTCCACTTCTACTGTCGATATAAATATATATGTACCGTTTAGTATGACAATCGAAAGTTTATTTTTTATGTATAGCCATAATTGAGTGAAAGAAAGTTTACATATATCACGCATGGTTCAATAGTCATATTATGAATATTGCTGTTCAATATTCAGCTCAAGTTTTGAAGAGATAGAAAAAAGTAAATGTGTTTTGCACACTTAGTTTTCTATGTATAATAACAATGGTAACTACTTGAGATTTTGTATTATGCCTGTGTATTGTCTGTCTTTTTATATAGATACCTAACTAGTTTTTATCAATTCATCATCCGTTGTCTCGCTAACAAAAAAACATTGCAAACATGTACTTATTGTCGCCATGTTTAGTCTTGTTGACAGCGGTATACAAATCTAATAACAATGGTGTTTTAAATTTCAAACAAGTTCATTTCAGCGGAATAAATAGAAATAATAGAAATACATTCAACGTCGATATGTTGTTTTTACTTAATATATAAATTATTATTCGCCCTAGTTAAACATTTATTCGACAGGAATTCACATAAACGTATTAACCATGATTTTATCATATCAAAATTGGAGTTGACTTTTTTTGTCTGGGGGTAACTGCTTTCAGCGCGAGAATGCAAGCCTTTTAAAAGTGTCCAATATTTTTGCTGGAAGTATTACTGGACAAAGGCATAATGCTTCTAGACATAAACCTCCATTGTATTAGAATGAGAATAGAAAAATAACATAAAATGATACTGTTTTATACATTTTAAATGGAATCGTACTCCTCATTTGGTTGAACTGGCAGTTGTTCATACTCCTATAATGCTTTGTAATAATCCCCATCTTAACATAAAAGTATCACAAAGTATGTTCGAAAGTTGACTAGACAAATGTAAAATCACTGATAATTTGTTTTACGGAATTATTATATTTATATCATTGTCAGTTTATAAGTAATGCTATCAACCTAAAAATAATTTGTTTGATCAACTCTAACTACCCTGTTGAAGATAACACCATTTCCCTTTTCATGTGTTAATACAACGGATGTTATACATATCATACTTGATTCCGTAATCCACATTGTTGATAATAAAGATGAAATAGATAATGACTTATTCCTTTTAGAAATAGATTATTTTCTTGAATGGTATAAATATTGCTATTTTTAGATCTGTTCAGAAATATATTAATGACACAAGTGCTCGTCATTTTATATTTTTTTAGTTCACAAATGAACTTTATTGTCTCTTCCAAACATTATTTATA
Organism: Mytilus trossulus; assembly: GCF_036588685.1. Classification (NCBI taxonomy): domain Eukaryota; kingdom Metazoa; phylum Mollusca; class Bivalvia; order Mytilida; family Mytilidae; genus Mytilus; species Mytilus trossulus. Next base: position 37,297,040 of record NC_086379.1, on the reverse strand, counting down.
TATTTTTAATGACTTTCAAATGGTGATATATAAATTTGATATATACACGCCTTCACAATTCTACATAATATATTAGTTGTGATGCACACTGTTTATATGTATTTTTTTGTGTATGCTCATAAGTAGCATTCCATTTTCCATTTTAATGCTTTATATTTCAGATCTGGCTGTTGATATAGTATGGATACCTTGAATATTTGATAAAGAGAGAGCTTGTTAATGATGTGTCTTTTGTTCAATCTTTTTCATATCTTTATGAAAAAAATATGTTTAAAATCAGAATCATTTGGGTTCTAAATATTAAACATATGACTGCACGACTTATAGATTTAACATCAAAAAGGTTAATAAAATCAACGGTACCAATTTTGTTGCACCAGATGCGCATTTCGACAATACATGTCTCTTCAGTGATGCTCGTGGCCAAAATATTTGAAATCCAAAGTATATATAAAAGATGAAGAGCTATAATCCAAAAGGTCCAAAAAGTATAGCCAAATTCGTGAAAGGAATCAGAGCTTTGCATGAGGGAGATACATTCCTTAATTTATAATTAATTTCTAATATTTTGTAACAGCAAATTTTAATAACACAAAAAATCCGTATTTTCATGCCAGTACCGAAGTACTGGCTACTGGGCTGGTGATACCCTCGGGGACTAATAGTCCACCAGCAGAGGCATCGACCCAGTGGTAGTAATAAAATCAACGGTACCAATTTTGTTGCACCAGATGCGCATTTCGACAATACATGTCTCTTCAGTGATGCTCGTGGCCAAAATATTTGAAATCCAAAGTATATATAAAAGATGAAGAGCTATAATCCAAAAGGTCCAAAAAGTATAGCCAAATTCGTGAAAGGAATCAGAGCTTTGCATGAGGGAGATACATTCCTTAATTTATAATAAATTTCTAATATTTTGTAACAGCAAATTTTAATAACAGAAAAAATCCGTATTTTCATGCCAGTACCGAAGTACTGGCTACTGGGCTGGTGATACCCTCGGGGACTAATAGTCCATCAGCAGAGGCATCGACCCAGTGGTAGTAATAAAATCAACGGTACCAATTTTGTTGCACCAGATGCGCATTTCGACAATACATGTCTCTTCAGTGATGCTCGTGGCCAATGTAGGACACAAAGTAAAATGATTTCTTAACACACAGCAAAAAAAAATGGTATTGTCATAAAGTGCGTTGAAATGAACCGTGGTAAACATGTATAGCAAACATCTAACTACCTCACAAAATGTCATCACGCACTATAGTCAAATAGTTTTAAGTTTCGAAACGCGAATCTTTAGTTGTAAATCTCAAGAGTGAAAATAAAACAGTTATTTCATGTTAAAATTTAATCAAATTTAATCAATATATAATAGAAGTGTCCTTAAAAATAACTATATGAAACAAAAATTGAAAGTACATTTCGGGTATTTTCTAGAAATCCATTTGTTAGGGCTATGATCAAATATCTTTAGCACATACAAATTGTTAGTCTGCGACGGATGTGTTTTTTGTTTTGTACAATGGACATTAGCCTCTGAATCCGTTATATCGAACAGTACACTTGTTTGTTTTGAAAACAAAATAATCATGTTAATTTTTTTGTTGATTTCAGTACTAAGAGACAATAACGGATGATTATAAGGGTCAACGTAAAATCTAAAAACAATAATTAACCTTTTTCAAAGTCAAGTTTTTTACCCTTAAAGTCTACGAAATTTCTACTTTATCTGGAACAAGACATGTAACGTTTTAAATCTTAAAACTTGTACTTTAACTTCCACCACTCGATATTTATGTAATGTCTCATGATTCGCTGTATAAAACGCATCTCCATTGCAAAACGTATTCTTTATTTACACAAAACGACAAAAGAATAGTAGGCAACAGAAAGGAAATATTAATAAGAAAAAAAGTACCAGAGACTTTTAAAATTGAGTACAACATTTACGGTATTAACTATGTCTGTTTTGTTGAAACATCGTTATTAAAATAAAGGAATTTAATGCGACTGTCATGATCATTAAATTGAGAGGTTTTAGCGCTAAAAAACAGGTTCAATCCAGCATTTGCTACATTTGAAAATGCCTGAACCAAGTCAGGAATATGACAGTTGTTGCCCATTCGCTTGCATGATGTGTTTTATCCTTTGATTTGCAATTTGATAAGGGACTTTCTGTTTTGAATTTTAAAAAATTTAAAAGTAACAGACAAATAATAGTACACAAGACACAATATAGACGACTGAAGGTTCAGCAACACGAATCCATAAAAAAACAGGGGATTGGGGATCTCAGGTGATACGGAAGGGTGAGAAATCCTGCTCCACATGAGGCACCCGTCGTGTTGCTTTACTTATGTGAAATGTTGAACAATATCAGAAAGAAAACCACAAACTTAGATAAAATGCCGCCAACTCTTTTATCGTGCTTCATTTTTTGTAATATTTTTTTTGTGATGATTGTAGACATGGGAATAGGAACTTTCCGTTTTGAATTTCCTCGGAGTTCTTTTTTTTAGATTTTTTTTGGTATTTTATATTTGACTTGCGTGTGTTTTAAGACGATGTGCCATGTACCATTTGGTGCTGCTTTCATCTTGATCCATGACCATCCAAAGATCACTTTTTTATTATCTTTGAAATTAATTTTGTATGCGATTACACTACTAGTACACGCACTGTGCCTTTCAAAATTCTTGATGATTTTTTCTCTTCAAATCCTTGACTATAAGGTCAATCTTGATTTTTTTTATATCATGGTAAGAAGTTGTCTTTATCATAAAACTTTTAATCCTTAAACTTAGTTTCTATGTCCATTCAAGACAGCTGGTAAATTAGAATTTGGTGCGACCAAGTTTGACATCAATGTCGACTTAGAACTTTATAGTATTGTCTTGTCTTTGGCCTTATTTTTATCAAAATAAATCTTTATTGTTTTTGTATGTAATATGTGATATTTGGAAAGATAAAGCGTTATCATGGGACAGTGTGTCAAATATTATAATGACTCTTTTTTGTTTTACTCTATGAGAGTTTCAATATTCGATCTGAGTGTACCTTACTATTAGATAAAATCAGACGAAAAAAAAAATACAGATGGTAAGCTTCGTGATGCTGTCCTGCTGAATCCTGTTTTACTCAATCTTAACATTTTCGATGTTAAACAATGTTAATTATCTAAGCTATATTTGCAAAGTGATGATTTAAATTCGTGCTTCACGTATTTTAATTTGAAAACCTGCATCACCAATACAACAGGATGTGAATTATCGACTACATTCGAGGTGAATGTGTTTAGTTAAAAACAAAATAAGATCATGTTTACTATATACATGTATATATTTATAAGAAGATACATTTCTTATTATGATTGAAAAAAATGAAAACTTTTTGATTTATATAATGAACCTGTTCATTTATTACCGACACCGTTTTTTCTTTCTTTTGTAAAATACATTACTATACCATAATGATTTACCTGGGAAATACAAAAATAACTTTTGAAAAATCAATTTTTGCTCTGATATCTATTTATTTGCATTACCTCAAAAACTGATGATCCCACTGTGAAAATTTATGTAATACACAATCTGTTTAATTAAGGACTATTTCCTTCATTAGTTTCTATGTTCAAAGACAATATTTGAAATGCCAAATATATGGGAAAAAATCATTATAGACATTTCGATATGATGAATCCTGCAATAGCGCCAATTCCTGCAACAATCCCAGCATTTATTTCCCAACCAATGTCTTCTCTGAGAGGCTGATCAATTCTCGCACACATTTCTTTCGTAAAGACTTCATCTTGGTTTAATGCAATCCGTTCTGTTATTATATTCACCAGATTTCTTAACTGTTGTTCCATTTCTTCCCCCTAGCATTTGTTGTCAAATAGAACATATTTGTTTCCACATTTTTGAAGTAAATTCATTGCATCTTGTGGTAAGCTTCTAATGTACTGATGTTCATCTGGAACTTGCCCGTTGTTATCTTCTTTAAACCTATCCTTCCAAACATCCAAATTAGTGAAAAGGATGATAGCATACTTGAACATTTCATCTCCGAACAAACACTTGTATCGAAGAAATATTTTGTGGACATCGACGGCGCGACCCATTTCTATGACCAGAAGGAACACATGTACACCTTCATTTGTCAACTCCAGCCACTTCTTTATTTCATCTAATATTTTTTTATTTTCGTGTTTATCTATCCGAACTCCAGGTGTGTCTATGACATGAAGCCGATTGCCAAAACGCTCGCCTGTTTGAGGTATGCATTTATTAGTAATTGGTGTACCACCGCCACCAACATTGAATACTTTATTACCGAGTAAATTATTTGCTGTACGACTTTTACCTGCACCAGATGGGCCTAAAAGCATTGTTGTTATCTCGTGTTGTGTCTGAATATTCTACAATGAAAATATTTGTCGTTAGCCTTTTGAGATAAAGATGTGGTTAATAACCCCCAAGAAATGTAAGTTTAGAAATAAAACAAGCAATCTTTTTTTGATAGATCAATATATGTAAGATGACTGTTTCTTTAGTAAACCAATAACGTATCCATAGTACACGGATGCCGTATACGTACTATCATTTTCTATGTTCAGTGGACCGTAAAAAGATAAACAATTTCTTATTCGGCAATACAATTAGAAAGATCATGTCACAGGGAACATTTGTTCTAAGTTTCAAGTTGATTGGTCATGAACTTCTTCTAAAACTACCTTGACAAAAAAAAAACCTGAAGTGGGACAGACGGATGAACAAACGAACGGACGAACGCACAGACCAGAAAATATAATGCCTATATGGGGCATAATTATGATCCTTTACGAATGTTGAACACATTTGATCTGTTATGTATACCATTATTCATTTCACATTCTGTGCAACAACCTTAGATACCCGACAAGGAAAAGCACCGCTCGACTAACGACCACAATTAATTACATAGACTAGTTGGCTAAATGATGGCTGGACATATGAATTCATTTAAGCATCGGTTCCAATTTTACTGCAAATATTTGTAAAATTTAATGTCTTACATTTGCAAAAAAGTTGTACACTCATCATATAATTGTCTTACAATATTGACAGATAAAATCCGATGAAGTGAAAAACGTCGATGATTATTTTACGAAATTCATATTTATCAATTTTTACTTACCATTACTTTGCTTTCACTTTATCTTCAGTGTTACGGGTTTTTTTTCCTTATATTTATGTTTTTCATGTCGTGCTTCCTGCTTTCAATTCTTTTGATATAGATCGATATGTTTTGACTGGAGATAAAAGATGAAACCATTGACCAATGGAAAACAACGCGCCTTTTTGCAAATTGTAAAATATTCTATAATCAACAAATTATCCAGGAAAATCATTGTAAGAAAATAAATTAAGCAAATAAAAGACAGAAAATTGAAAGATTCGAGTTTTGAACCCTGAAGTTTTGAAAACGTAGACGTATACGTATCTATAACGGTGATAAATAAAGATTTGGCGCGTTCAATATGTTTTTGTTGGTCCTTTAACTACGATATTATTGATGGGTGGTTTCTGTCTCCAACTGTTTTGAAAAATATAGCTCATTTTGTTATTTATGTATGTTATTGATCAAACATATTTATGATACCATTTAAACCCTAAAATAGTATCATAAACATCTTGCTTATATGCATTCTACTTATGAAAATCTCTTGATGTGCAATAAAATAGCATTAACATTATCATACAAATTCTGCTTTTATAAAAGAAATTCAATTACATCAGATATCAAAGTGTATTACTCCCGAAAAGAAAAAAATAACAAAAGAAAGGGATAGCATGAACCTGTATGTTGTTGACCAGACGAAGGACCACCTACCACAAGCTGAAACATAAGACAAATCGGAAACTGCTGCCAAACATTCATTCTCGCCGAATTGTAGTCTTCTAAATAAATTGAAAATATGTTGCACGAAGAACGTAGCACTGTCGTACGACAGACAATCAATGTTCTGCAGGCATTGTACGTACGGTTGTTTTATTCAAATGGTTTATGTTGGTACCACAGACAACGTGTTTATCGCACGACAACCGCACTACTGTGGTCAGACACTCTCACGACAGCCACAGGACTGTACGGTGAAATGACAAAACAAATTGTAGAGCAAAAAAGGTGCATGTTCAATTTTCGTCCCACGACACACGACAGCGCAACGATGCTCAAAAGATCTTGAGATTGTCGTACGAAGTTCACAGATGACCCGCCATTTGACAAAATTTCGTGTCGTGGGTTCATTGTGACAAGGGCTCAAACAATCAGCTATTTTTATTTTAATAGTTTGTTTGTATATTAAAAGAGTTATAGCCCATTGAGTCGGTGATTATCCGAGAGTAATTGTTACTCTTACAGTAAAATCTTACTTAGATTGTCACTTTCAATATGCACCTCCACAGCGTGCCTTTGTTGTATAGTATACTATGGTACGCTACATAGCATAGGGATAAACGATACCAGAGAAACAGTTTAAACTCATTAATCATTAATCATTAATCATTAAATAAACTGACAACGCCATTGATAAAAGAAAAAAAGACAAACACCCATTGTTTCATGTATAGGAAGGGTTGTGAAACCCCGCCTCATTATAGATATATATATATACATATATGTACCTGTTCCAAGTTAGGAGCCTGTAATTCGGTGGTTGCAGTTTGTTAATGTTTTTGTATATTAATTAGGCCGTCAGCTTTCTCGTTTGAATTGTTTTACATTTATCATTTCAGGGCCTTTTATAGCTGACTATACGGTATGGATCTTGTTCAGTGTTAATAGTCGTACGGTGGCCTATAGTTGTTGATTTCTGTGTGATTTGGTCTCTTATGGAGAGTGCCATTGGCAATTATACCACATCTTCTTTTTTTATAAATAATAGTACACAAGACAGAAAACTAAAGACTATGCAACATAAACCCCATCGAAAACTTGATATCATGTGCTTCGGAAGAGTAAGCAGATCCTGCTTTACTTGTGACATTCGTCGTTCTGCTCATGTTATTACAAACCAAGTAAATAGTCTAATTCGGTAGGTTAGATTTGTGACAAGAGAAGGGATTGTAGTAACAGCATAAGGTACATATCCGATATCATCTTTGCACACTATAGATATTGTGAAACAAATGTGTTTGATATATAACCACCAGTTGTAAAATTTCCATGAACCTGTAGGATAAAAAAATATGTTATAGATATGAATTCTTCTTTGAACATTACCAAAATGCGGAGTTTTAACCAGCTAGCTGAGAAAGCAAGAGTTTTAAAAATTCATAATCTCAGAATAGACACGTTTTTTTTTATTTCACTCTTACGTACTGCGGTCAAAGTGGCATTTATAGCACCAAATAATTCATAATTTGCATTTAGAGGACATTTTTTTATTTAGGTTTATGGTTCATATTGATATTGACTGTCATATTGTCAAGAGTTTTGTTAGTGCGATGGCAGATATTTAGTTTATATAATTAACTGGCGAAATGGGTCATTGGAGCTAGCCACATCACCTGACGTCCATCGTTGTTCGTTTACTTTTACAAAGAAATTCTCAGAACTTACTTGACCAATTTTAAAGAATTTTTGTCATACTATCCTTGATGTATTTCATTTAACAATTGAGTGCAAAGACCCAACTTGCCGATTACATGACAGCCACGGATAAAATCGACAATGAGGGTAAATTTCAAGTCTAGTGTATTATCGTAAAAATCAAAAACCAGACCAGGCTACAAATGTTAGAAGGTTGAGACAAAAACAATCAAAACCAAGGAGTAAACAAAGACTCACAAAACCAAGATCATCCTTTTGTCCTATATAATAAACCTGTAAGATGACTTCTTATTAGAGGTAATATCCTTGAATTTCAATTTTGTTTTCGAGTTTTGTTTTCATTTTTCCTCTTATTTTAAAAACCTGAGGAAATCCTTTGAACTCAAAAGGGAGCGAAACTGAATGAGTCGATATGGTTATCATATAAACAATAACAATGTACCTCGCCAGATGCGGTAAACGTCTCCTGCTATGCATGCAAAATCCACCATTAGAATTACACCCAGTCGAAGTATTGATATAATGTATTGGTCACAAACGGTCAAATTACAAATCTACAGCTGTTCTTTTTCATAACTTTCTTTGAGCACTTGTTGTTTGAGGAGCATACTCCTGTTGTAACAGTTCGTACAGTGTGAACATACACACCAGCATAAAAAGATGAACTGAAATATGTAAATTATAAACACCGTACAATGGAGCAGATAATATATTACTGCTGTTAGATAGATAGATAAATAGAAGTTTACAAATTGTAGGTATTTCATATTTAAGGATCTCTGGACCAGGCTGGCGTTCCGACGCCTGTCGGTTACTGTATACCATTACACAAGTTCAGAATCAGTTAAACAGATTGAATTCAAACTCATTTGCAAATATGTGAATTAAATATATGCTTAATGCTTTTTTAATAATTAAGACCACATTTAACAAAACAGCAAATATCTTTAATAATGAAAGACGAAACGCGCGTCTGGCGTATAAAATTATAATCCTGGTACTTTTGATAACTATTTACACCACTGGGTCGATGCCACTGCTGGTGGACGTTTCGTCCCCGAGGGTATCACCAGCCCAGTAGTCAGCACTTCGGTGTTGAAATGAATACCAATTATATGGTAATTTTTATAAATTTTCTGTTTACAAAACTTTGAATTATTCGAAAAACTAAGGATTTTCTTACCCCAGGAGTAGATTACCTTAGCCGTATATGGCACAATTTTTAGGAATTTTGGGTCCTCAATGCTCTTCAACTTTGTATTTGTTTGGCTTTTTAACTATTTTGATCTGAGCGTTACTGATGAGTCTTATGTAGACGAAACGCGCGTCTGGCGTATAAAATTAAAATCCTGGTACTTTTGATAACTATTGTATGCTCTAGTTATTAAGTTAATAAAAATAGTTTATATTAAAACCAAAAAAAAGTAATGGTCATTTACGGATACATTTGTTAGTAGAATCGAAATTGTTTTTAAAAGTTATGATTCATGTCATATTTTGTATAATACCTTCTGACACCGCTTTTTTCAAATAAAATATATTCTAATGTATCAATTATTTACCTGTGAATTACAAAAATAACTTTCGAAAAATCGGTTTTTGCTTTGGTATATCTATATATACATTTCATCAATAACCATTTATAGAAATTAGAGCAGTATACACACTGTTGTAGAAGTAGATAACACCTATTTGCACTCTAGCTTTAAGATAACATTAATTATGAATATCAACAGGAAAAAAAACCGTCCTGCTTCAAATTGTATTATCATGTTTAATCAATGAACTAAACTTAACTCAAATTATTACAATAAAATATAGTTCACAAAAAACGAGATTGTAAATTACACTAAATTTGATAACCGTAAGGCTGGGTATCACAGAAACCTCATGTTTAGTAATTTTCGTTTGTTGATGTGGTACATAAGTGTTTCTCGTTTTGATATAGATTATACTGGGTTTATTTTTTCGTTGAAATATTTGCCACTTAAGTTTGAAAAAAGTTAATTATACGTATATCTCACTGTAATTAACACATTTGTGTGAGTGAAATAGGGTGTTTATTTTCTTTGAACTCGCTAGGACTGTCGAATGGATTCGGTCTGCAACTGTTCAGAAAAACATTATGCTATTCGTTTTTTTTTTGTTACACCAATATTATTTGGTAAAAATAAAATACCGGAAAAATCATAACTGGATAGACATTTTTTTTTTAAATCATATTCAATAACATCAGATATATATAAAAAAAAAATAAGATTAATTTGTACTAAAGTTTAATTTCATGAATTCTTTTGATTAGAATGTTTTTGATTTTAAACTTATTCCGGAGAATATCATATCATAGTATAAATTTATTCAATTTCATTTTTCCTATTTGAAATTTGGTACAGCATTCAATTTGAATCCTCCTGGTACAAATTTGGAATTTTCAGGGAGATTTTGTGATTCTGATTTGTACTTGATTTAAAGGGATTATTCAAAATTTGTCATTTTCCAGTATAAAGTATTAGAATGATTCTACATTCTACTTAATTAAATATGTTCTGTATCAAATCCGTTTAAAAAAAAATGCATTTCAAACCAACTTATGCTAATTAAAATCCTTCCAATTTTTATATAATAAAAAAGGAAATAAATCATTATTAAGAGGTTTATAATAAAAAAATAAATAAATACCGAACTACCAATATTTTCAGTTCTCCACTGAGATCGGGTTGGTGCACACTCTCATTTGAACTCGAATACAATACAATTGATCCATCCATTATGAAGAGTTTGTAACCATTTGTTACCGTTAGTTGGTGCCTGCGATAATTTTGTTTAAGGCTGTCGGTTTTTGCTATTCAAATGTTTAAAATTTCAACATACAGGGAGCATTTGTATCATACTTTTCGATATGGAGTTTGCTTATTGAAGTTGAGTATATGGTGCATTACAAAAATGTATTATGAATTCCATCTTGGTCCACAACCAAAGTTGTCTCATTAACTTTTTGTATAAATGAAATGCACATTTATACCATAAGGGGTTGCATGCATAAAAAATACAATACAAATATTAATACTATGTTTCTTTTAAACCCCAGATAACATTATTCACGTACGACGTACCATGTTTTAAGTCTTGTATCTTTCAGGAGTATTAACATTCATATCACATGTCCTTGTTTGCTATCACAAAAAAGTCGAGGAACACATCAAGTTAGAGTATCACAGCAGGGAGTATTGATTTGGTTGTTGCTTACTTTACGTTCAGCGACTTACTGAATACTCATGATATGGCCATAGTAGAGCAATAACTTTAAATAACATTTTTACTTGTAATATGTAAAGAAACAGAATATATTTTGTATTTTTGTTTATATGTAGGAAGAAAGAAAATTACTAGTCTGTTTTGCAAATACTGCATGACGGTTCTCTATGGTTGTAAACAAACTCATCACAAATACCAGGATTAAATTTTGTATTTACGCCAGACGTACCTTTTGTCTATAAAAGACTTATCAGTGACGCTCGAATCCAAAAAAGTACAAAAAAGGCCAAATAAAGTACGAAGCTGACGAGCATTGAGGACCATCATGTCTAAAAGTTTTGCCAAAATACAACTTTTCCTAAATGGTTTGGCCTTAGCAATTCAAAAATTTCAAACAGTTTATTTATAAATATGACCATATCATTGGTAATTCATGTCAGCACAGAAGTGCTGACTACTGGGCTGTTGATAAAATGAAAGAGGTTTGGATGTTAAATATTACCAACATTTCCAGTAAAAATAAATGATGACTATAGATAAAGGAAGATGTCGTATGCGTAACAATTTATAAAAGTAAACAATTATAGATGTATGTACGGCCTTCAACACGGAGCTTTGGTTGACACTGAACAGCAAGCTATAAAGGGTTCTCAACATTATTAGTGTATAACCATTTAAACGGGAAACCAACGGTCTAAGCTATACAAAAATATTGAATATCCAATGAATTTATTTATACATCCTACTTATCGATATGTAGTATATAAATTGAGGATTACATTACACACACAAATTGTTCATCTTATTCGTTTGTCAACAATCAAAGTTGTCTCGTTAACTTTTTTTTTGTTATTGAAATGCACATTTATACCCTAAGGCGTTGAATGGATAAAATCAATACAATACAAATGTTAACACTAGGTTTCTTTTATACATTGTACCCCAGATAACATTATGCACGTATGACGTACCATGTAGTTAGCCGAGCATCTTTCATGAGTATTAACGTTCATATTACATGTCCTTATTTTGCTTTCAGGAAAAAGCCAAGCAACGCATTAAATTAGAGTATTCATACATTGTAGCAGGAAGTATTGATTTGATCGTTGTTCATTTTACATACAGTGACTTATTCCATATTCATGATCTGACAATAGCTGAAAAATTACTTTTATATCAAATTTGCACTAGTTATTTGTGAGTAAACAGAAGATATTTTGTATTTTGTTTATATGTAGGAAGAAAGATAACCACTAGTCTTTTTTGCAAATACTGCATGACGGTTCTCTACGGTTGTAAATAAAATCAACATAGATACCAGGATTAAGTTTTGTATTTACGCAAGACGCGCGTTTCGTCTACAAAAGACTCATCAGTGACGCTCGAATCCAAAAAAGTTATAAAAAGTTATTAAAAAAAGGCCAAACAAAGTACGAAGTTGAAGAACATTGTGGACCAAAATTCCTAAAAGTTTGACCAAAATGCAGCTGAGGTAATCTATTCCTGAGGTAGTTAAGCCTTTGCATTTAAAAAAATCTATTTTTTTGTAATCATTTAAATATGAATATGACAATAATCAATGCCGCACAGAAGCGCTGACTACTGGGCTTGTGATAAAGTAATAGAGGTTTTGATATTTACCAACCAACAGCAAATATTACCAACACTTCTATTTAAATAAGATAATATCTTAATTTAAGGTTCTTGTCCTAGTTTTCCTAGTCTAATGAGCACTATTGTTGTAATGGTTTAAAATAAAGAATATACTGATTGATTAACATAATTTGAGTTTATCAGATTTTTTAAATTTTGTGGTTCATTACCTTGACTGTCATATTGTCAAGATTTTTTTCTGTTTAGACGATTGTTTTCTTAAACATTTTGTGAGATGTACATAATCATGATTATGTTAGGTCATCCGATAAAGGCAACATTTTTGTATCGGTGTTCGAAAGTAATAAATCGATTGAGTGAAATCAAATCCAGGTTACAAACTATTATATCCGAGGGCAACACACGAACAACTATAAATGTACTCATAAGTATCACACTATTTTGTGATTTTCTTCTACATGTATGCAATTATTAAAATAAGTACAACTTCAATTACATGTATCAAAATACCACAGGTAATTGCTGTTTCGGTGGCATGCATACATTTGTATAAGCAAACATAGGAAATTGGGATTAGTGGCATTCAAATTTGCTTTTATAAGGCATTGGATGTTTTTCACACAAGATGAGAGCAATTTTTGTTCTACTGTAAATGTGAGATATTTAAATTCTGAAACGGATTTCAAATCATATGAATTAAGTCATATTGCATATAATATTAACACGTTGAGTACGTACAAATGTACAATTTGTGGACGGGTAGGACATTTATGGTTTCAAAGTGAACAGTTATCAACAAATTGAGACCTATTAAGATGAATGATAGGCGTCAATAGCCAAGAACTGCTTCCTCATGTCAAATATTTTGTTTTAAAATTGAAAAAAAACAAATACGGAATAAAACTATAAGTTTAACATAAGAGAAACGGAATAAATTTACTTAAGTTGTAGTTCTGACAAACTAGCTTCTAAAAATCCATACAGTCATGATGTTTATACCTATATGATAATGAAATGCATAATGAAAATTTTATTAATGCCCAATTATTTCAGATTTTTCTATAATTACGGTTTCTGTTGTCACAACGACTATCCTACCGAAACTATTTTTCCCTTCTATAAAATGGCTTCCGAATACAATCATAACGTAGTACATACGCTGAGAATTACATTGGAAGGGAAAAGGGTTTGGGGAGACAATAATGATCAATGTACCCGCTATTAATCATTTTCTTTTCCCGTTAATAATGTGGAAAAATTCGCTTCACAATAGTTTTAGTTATATTACAATTTATTTATAGAGACAAATATTTCATGGCTTAAATGATAGCCTCGTGCACAGCATCATTCGCTAAGTCTACTTAAGCTTCTTGTCTCCTTGGGTTTTGAGTTGAATCTTAAGTGTAATGTTTCAAGTCGAATGAAAATCAAGGTATGCAGTTGGCATACAAGGAAATATCTACAACTGTTATCTGCGGTATATTTATCTAAGATATGGTTATGCGTAGGCACATATTGATGTATGTTTTAAAATGGAATAAGATCCAAGATAAAGGGTAATATTGACAAATCACAAACAATAAGGTTTTCTTAACACTATAAATAGCTGAAGGTATTCATGTTTATCATAAACGCTCGCACCATTGGATTTCGAACGTATCTGATATGTAGTCAGCACTTCGATGTTGACATGAATATCAATTATATGGTCATTTTTATAAATTTTCTGTTTACAAAACTTTGAATTTTTCGAAAAACTAAGGATTTTCTTACCCCAGGAGTAGATTACCTTAGCCGTATTTGGCACAACGTTTTGGAATGTTGGATCCTCAATGCTCTTCAACTTTGTATTTATTTGGCTTTTTAACTATTTTGATCTGAGCGTCACTGATGAGTCTTATGTAGACGAAACGCGCGTCTGGCGTATAAAATTATAATCCTGGTACTTTTAATAACTATATGGTATTAAACCTGAGGTTGAAAATCCCTCTGGGCAAAATTGACGTTAGACGGAGTATGTTGTTATTATTTAGACTACTAGTAGAATATAATAGGTGATCACCAACATAATATTGAATTTTATGCACGTGAATAAATATACTTACATTTGTCAATGTATATCATCTGGAACGAACTTGAAGATTATATAATTATCGTAAACATATTAGTTACATAGCCGAATTTAATCGTTTTTAACGAATTATTTGTTGTAACAAATAATTGTGAAAATAAGAAATGTCTCAAATTGTCTTTCCACACTTCAAGCATATCAGTTGACTGTATGCACTACAAAAGAATATCATATTGGACTAAACTCCTTGCGTTCAAGGTATAGCTGCTCTCGAAAGACATAAAAAATACACAGTAATATCAAACGTAAAAGTCAAAACCGACTATTGAAAAAATAAATAGAAAATAATAAAAACTGTAATTAAAGAAAACACGAAGCATCACACATTAAGCATGTTAAGTATAACAATTTGAGGCGATATATCAATTCGAAATTACTAGATTGCACAGATATTATCGTAAAAATTCCTTATAGCCTAAGACCACAATTAATTCCTCTATCAGTCATTTATTTTATTTCGTCGAATTAAAAAAAAAATACTTATGTGTGTGTCTGTCCAAAGTCACATAAACATGTAAGTCCTTAGTTATCTTTGGTTTTTATTAGAAATTTCTTGAAATCTTTTGGCTTGCAATAAATAAGGCCGTTAGTTCTGCTTTTCAAATATTTCACTTTTTGTTATGTCGGGAATTTTAAAGCTGACTTTACTGTATTGGTTTTTGAACACATTGAAGGTCATACGGTGACCTATAATTTCCAAAATCCGCGTTATTTAGATTCTGTAGGATAGTTTTTTCATTTACAATCTACATGATTATATTTATTTTAATTAGTCAGCATAAATATGTTCTTGATGAACGCTTTTTTGCTTCATATATATCTTTATACCCAAACTGAATAATCCATCAGAACTGTTAGAATCCTTACAAATGCAACGATGACTAAAATAAACTATGAATTTTGCTATCAGGAAAAGATGTACTTTTAAGAAATAAAAAAAACTTTGTTGCTATAACAATGACAAATTAAAGAATTTGAAAATCGTTCTTCTATTTTTAACTTTCTGTGTTCTATTAAAGATTGAAACAAATCTGATGCAAGGTAGGTGTCGGTTATAAATGCAGAAAAATTGATTTCAAATTTATAAAAGTATACCAACTATAATTATTAACTTTTTTAAACATTGTGTTGCATAAAATGAAATTAATCGGTTGAAAACACTTTTAAATATTATGTAAGTCTATTATAATAAATTAATTGTTCAGTAACTAGTTATTTACAACAAAGATATTCATTCAATACGGTAAAATGTGTTTTTAAAAACTTTGGTAACATTCCAAATATATAATTACGGAAGTTAGACGTTCTAAAACATGAAAATTTAAATGCAAAGTGTATGGGTAAAATGTAAATAGTGGACAGTAACTATACATTCAACGTTTGGAAAATAGACCATTTCAAATGGTAAAGTATACACTTTTTCGTTTATTATTTATTCAGACAATACTTGTATTATGAAAAAATGTTATAATTTTTTTGTACACACTTGCTTCTTGCGACACATAATGTTTTATTCTTCGTCTCGACCACACGTTAGCGGTTGGGTTATAGAACTGTAGAAAACTCCCGTCTGACAATACATTTTGTTCTCAAGACTAACGTCCTTTTTAGCAGTTTATCAAGTATAAATAGACATAATAACCCGATGTTTAGTTTTCTTCTTCTTTGTTTTTACAAAAATCGTCTTGTTTTGTTTCCATAACCAAACGAAACGGGGAAATAGAAATACGGATCGTTGTCTAAAATTTTCTTTGATTTATTTTACTATTTTTGTGTACAATAGCAATACGAGTATTTTGGTCGTCAATAAATCGGGGTCAATCTCAATTATTTTTCAAAGTTATGCCCTTTTGAAGTGTAAATCACGCCTACCGTTTTCATCATCGGCGTCAGATTAAGCCAATAACTTACATCTGCAGTGTTTCAAATGAGTTTGAAATTCAGCTTGGTTCAAATATTTTTTAGAGTGATGTTACCTGGAAATGAAAAATTCGAAAAAATCAACGTAAGCACTTTTCTCGTTAGACTAGAGCTGATGGAAATGTTGACTTCAGAAATATATCAGAAAATTTAAAAATCAGTGATGATTCATTATTTATAAGATAGTTATGCCCCTTTTGAAATATAAATAATTTTGATATGTGAAATTGGATACTTTGTTGAAATCGCATTCCTTGAACTGTATGTTTATAAATCATATTTATTGACAAAACATGTCGTATTAGATTTCAAAAAATTAGTATAAGAAATGTAATTAAGTTGCATATTTTAATAAAATTTCTCGACATAAAATAAAGATCTACAGATTTTGTTAAGGTGCATTTTCTCATTACTTTACAGATTAGAACAATCTTAACTAAAGGTTCAACTATGTCATCTACCAATATCACCTGCGGACACTGTGAAGATGGAACGCGCTCCCTTGTCGTCAAATGGTGTCCAGAATGCGAACATGCATTTTGTGTCATGTGTGAGAAGAAACACGGTCAGTCAGAGACAAGCAAGAACCACACAACCATTGCAATAGAAAATTTTATGAAGTTACCACAATATTTACAGCAATTAAAAGTGACATGTTCAGATCATCATGAAAGACAAACATGTTTCTGTGTCAACCACGAAATCCTCCTGTGTAATACGTGCATACAAGACACACACATAACATGTGACAATATTAAGCCAATCCCGGAAGTAATTAAGAATTCAAAACATTCCGTAGCAATTGAGACTGTTAATCAATGTTTAAATGACTTTATAACAAATTTGCATAATATAAAACGTGTTAGAGAAAACAATATTAAAAAGTTCAGCCAACAGAAGAAAGACATTTTAACAGAGTTTGCGACATTGCGTGAAGAAGTTATTCAAAAATTAAATGATGCGGAAAACAAACTAATCGGAGATATAGATTACCAAGTTGGAGAACAAACAAAAGAAATCAAAACTTTTCTAGCGAAAATAGACGAACAAATCTTAGACATGGAACAAAAGCTTCGCGATATTCATTTGATGACATCGTTTGGGTCCGATTTTCAAACATTTGTGGGAATTAAAGAGGTTGAAAAATATGTTCACAAGGAGGAGTTGGAGTTACAATCTTTATTTGATAATAATCAACTTGATGAGATCTGTATGAAGTTTAAAGTCAATAAACAGTTGCAATCTTACTTGACAGACATTACACAAGTCAGTGAAATTTTCTTGCAGACTATTCCCACAAAAGTGAGAATTTTTAGAAAAGACAAAAGACAAATGCAAACACCTATTAGTAGCAAAGAGTCACATCTGGGGTTGGCTCAAAAATTTGACATTGAAGAGGGATCCTGCAATCGTAGTATTAGAGGTTGCACGTTTATGCCGAATGGAAAAATTGTTTTCACTGACCGTAACAGCCAAGCGGTAATCGTACATAATAGCGATGGTTCCTTCCAATGTAGCATTGATGGTCATGGACGCGTATTTGATGTCGCTGCAATCGATAACACATATGTTGCTGTAACCTCAGGCTCTGAAGCTGTTATTTATTTATATAACATTGAAAGCCAGGAAGTGGTGAAAACAACGAAAACAAATGGTCCGTGTTATGGTATCACCTACAAAAGTGGTGCACTCTTCTATTGTGTCGAGGGAAAAGGAATAGAAACGATGGCGCTTTCCGATAATACAATTTCAGAATTTTACAAAGAAGCCCTGCCATGGGGAACGTACATTACAACAGTGGATGACAAAATTTGCTTTGTCAATCACGAAATCGATATAATTAAGCTACTGGACTCTTCTTCAAACGTCTGCCGGACATTTAATTACAAACACTTTCTGCGCAATCCACGAGGTGTGACGTCAGATAACCTTGGTGTAATTTACCTAATTGGTCACACTACAAACAATGTCGTGTCAATTTCCACCATTGATAATATGGAATGCAAGCAAGTTCTATCTATGGAAGATGGTCTTCTTAATCCAACAGCCATCGATTTTGATTGGAGGAGAAATAGTCTCATGGTTGTCAGTTGGGATGGAAGTGTCCTTGTTTATAACTGTAACTAAAAAGTCATGATTTTTACCGGCTGCTTCTGATCTGTCATATCAATGCCAAATTCAATTATCAATTTCATACATTTTATGAATGTATACTAACAAAAATTCATATATCACTAGTCAAGAAGCAATTATCAAACAAAAGTAAATGCTAAAATAAATCACAATGAGACCATATACTACGTTAACTGCTATTCTTATGAAATATCTTCAGTGCAGTATAAAAACAAGAGGATCTAATATAATAAACAATGCAATATTTACCAATGTTCAAATAGATTGGATGTAGGATATTATAGACAACTGCATGGCCATCAACAACGAGAAAACCGAATATAGTATTATCGGATCTCTCATAAGGAATAAAAATCCTTAACTGTAGATCATAATGAACACAAATGGTTAAAGGGAAATGAGCAGTTTTGCCATCTTGCATACGAATTTTCATAAAGAAATTCTTCTCTTATGTGTGAGTTTGCATAAATTTCAAACAATAGTATGCAAAAAAATATTACATCTTTAAACAACATATTTATTTTTTACTTTAACAGAACCTGAACAATGTCTTGTTATATATTGGTCAATAAACGTTTCAAACTAACTTAAAGAATCAATAGGCATAAACAGAATTCATTTCATTCTGTTAAGTTTGTAACCCGGATTTGTTTTTTTCTCAATTGATTTATGAATTTTTAACAGCGGTATACTACTGTTGCCTTTATTTGTTTATCTAAAGGTTCATTTGTGATTGAAAACCAGCGTTCAACATCTCGCCTGTAGTCATCAGTTTTGTTTTTATTTTCACATCCATATTTTAATTTACCAAACTCCCTGCAACTACCTTTGTCGCATGTCTTGAAACCTCTAATGAGCAACTTATAATAGATGACAGCCTCGATCATTTACTGAATGTCACTACCTACGCCCGTCTGGACTTCTCATTTCTTCGAAATAGAACTACACACTTAACCTATATGTCAAAATAGCATTATTGATGGTTCAATAATTAAACACACTAAATTAGAAAATATTTCTAAGAAACATTGAACGATGTTCCGTCGAGTAAGTTATTTACGACCGATGTTATTGCAAGCTTTTTTTGATGTGCAGCTTTGATTGAAATGGCAGTAAGCTGTTTATCGCCAATCTACCATTTATTTTCAGACACCAAATATAATAGTATCACAAATGACGTCACATTTAATTCTGTCATTAAGTTACATAACACGTAAGCTGACAGGCAATATACAATGACATTTTTAACTTGACATTATTATTTCTATTTGTTTAGTTTATTAAAT
The DNA here is from genome assembly GCF_036588685.1 of Mytilus trossulus. Taxonomy (NCBI): domain Eukaryota; kingdom Metazoa; phylum Mollusca; class Bivalvia; order Mytilida; family Mytilidae; genus Mytilus; species Mytilus trossulus. The sequence continues at coordinate 37,277,105 of NC_086379.1, read as the reverse complement.
GTAAAGTCTTCATCTGACCGTCTACGTGGGTTGCTATCTTAAATAGTTGTATGGATGTTATATGTATCCCCTAATCAATAGACGGGAATAAAGAGAAGACTCTCGGCATAAAAAGTCTTATCGAAATCAACATTCATTTAAATGCCGTATGTTTGTTATTTCGTGCAGAAATGTATCGATTCTTTTTTGGGATTTAGTTAATCTAACACATGTACATGTATAACCCAATATCTTACGTTTTCAAATATCCAAATGTTGTAAACCATAAAATCGATTGTTAACTCTATCCTAAGTCTAATGTCTACCATATACATAAATATTTGCCCCTAAACAAAACTTAAATTGCATGTAATTAGAATTTTATGTTTCAATACATTTTAGCCATGATATTAAATGATATATGCATTTACACAACGTAAAAAAACAACAACTAGTTGAATGTTGCAACACTTGAAGCCGCGGCCAATTAAATCTACCTTACGAACGATAGTCAAAATTATGGTCGGTCAAAAATTGGCATTCAGTTAAGAAATACGAATGATAAACTGTTGTTTAACAGTTTCTAAATTACACTATGTTAATCTAAATCTTTATCGAGATGTTATGTTTTTTTTGTATGTATCCTTCTTTAACACCATCTAAAGTGTGTAAGTCTTCGTTTTTGAAAGGCAGCCTTTAATAGTATTCAGAATCATATATTTGTAGTTTTATATCAAATTTATCCTAAATTCCTATTGCGTAGACGTATATATTTTCTGTCAATAATGGCCATACTTATGTCTTCAATGTCACGATTGTTTTCTTCGATTGGTGATAGTTGACGTCTCGAAATAAACAATTTCGACCATTTCTCTCAAGGTAAAATTCCCGAGAGAACTACAATTATCATCTTAACGTTGACTAATACAAATAATAAATAATCTCGACCAAATTGATGCATTGAAACTTTACAAGACATGATTCGGAGTCAATTAATCCATCTTAAACTATTAGAAAGATTGATTGGCTTAAAAGTATGGAAAACCCGAAAAAGCAGATATAAACAAACCTATAAATACAATCAAAATGATAAACTAACTGGCCGAAAAGAAATAATGATTTTTTTGTTTGTTTGATCTTTTACAAAAATGAAACATAATAAAGATGAAAAGAATACAAATCTAGAAGCGTGCTGTAAACAGAACCATTACTTTTATCATCCGATTGTCAACAAAACTGATTGTATTCGATTTCCCGAGAATGATGTTGGTTGACTTTAGCTATGCAAGCTTGTCATCTGCCAAACTGCGTTTAAGTTTGGAAGCGTTCGTACACATCTGCATCAGTAGGTCTAGCAGTTCCTGAAACACGGGCTTAACAAAGTTAAGGTAAGGCTGATGTAATGAGTTAAACAATAGTCCAACATAACTTTCCCAAAAAGATCACGGATTGATCGCTGGAAAAAAACAATGATAAAAGTCAGTCCAGTGTAATAAAATTAACGGTACCAATTTTCTTGCACCAGATGCGCATTTCGACAAAACATGTCTCTTCAGTGGTGCTCGTGGCCAAAATAGTTGATATCCAAAGCTTATTTAAAAGATGAAGAGCTAAAATCCAAAATGTTCTAAAAGTATAGCCAAATCCCTGAAAGGAACCAGAGCTTTGCATGAGGGAGATACATTCCTTAATTTATAATAATTTTTAATATTTTGTAACAGCAAATTTTAATAACACAAAAAATCCGTATTTTCATGCCAGTACCGAAGTACTGGCTACTGGGCTGGTGATACCTGCGGGGACTAATAGTCCACCAGCAGAGGCATCGACCCAGTGGTAGTAATAAGATTAACGGTACCAATTTTCTTGCACCAGATGCGCATTTCGACAAAACATGTCTCTTCAGTGGTGCTCGTGGCCAAAATAGTTGAAATCCAAAGCTTATTTAAAAGATGAAGAGCTAAAATCCAAAATGTTCTATAAGTATATCCAAATCCCTGAAAGGAATCAGAGCTTTGCATGAGGGAGATACATTCCTTAATTTATAATAATTTTTAATATTTTGTAACATAGATACTAGGATTAAAATTTTGTATTTGCGCCAGGCGCGTGTTACTTCTACAAAAGACTCACCAGTCACACCCGAAAAAACAAAAAGGTAAAAAAGGTCAAACAAAGAACCGAGCTGCCAAACATTCCCAAAAGTTTGCCAAAATACAGCTATAATAATCTTTTCCTGGGGTAGAACAGCTTTAGTTTTTTCAAACAATCTAAGTTTTGTAAACAGTTAATGTAAATTTATGATCATATCAATGATAATTAATTTCAACACATAAGGGCTGGTAATACAACAAGCGATAACAGTACATATCCACAACTATTCAACATACATGCATATTCCAATAACGTTGATCATTGCTTACTTATGAAAAGAACACACATATAGATTAGTTGCGTCAAAAGTGTTATTCTGGATGTACCTTTAGAGTCGCTCGAAGCCAAAATTTGAACCCAATGATGTAAAGGAACTGAGTCTCTTTAAAATTTTGCTCGACACTTTAAAATTTTGCTCAAAGTACTCATTTGTCTTTCATATTAAAAATGCCTTTTCACACATTTATATTGTCCACTGTATAATAAAAGTAAATTTGATACAGAGGCAAGATATTGGAGAAAAACAAATATTTCACTCATTAAAAATCGATTTTTGTTTAAAACTTAAAATTAGAAATGAAACATATAATTACGTGTAATTGTGTATTGATTTCAGTATCGAGGAATGCATGCATTTTATCGGGATTAAATGACAACACTTTGATGTATACTTAATCACTTTTCGAAGTAATAGTTACGTTGCATCCGCTACGCAAAAGTATTGGTTTCATCAATTCAAAATAAATGTATTGACATGCACTTTACAGCAGACGACAGTTTAAGATTTATTTTTAGACTATTGAATTTTAAAATGATGGTATCTACTCGGAGTATTGCCTTTCACTTGAGCAGACATGACACCAATGACGTTGACCAGATATCTTATCTTATTTTTTATTAAATATAAGCTACATTACATTAGATCTAAAAGTTAACAAATTAAGATATTCTCATTGGAGTACATGTATAAAGATATTTTATACACGATTGAAATGTCTTACCTCAGTCATTTTTTATAGTACAGATAAAGAAATGTTGGAGAATTTTTTTCTTATTATATTTCAATACCAGTATGTTATTAAGCTACAGGATTAACAAATGTGTCCCCAATTTGTTAAGCTAGCAGCAATCAATCAAACTAATTCATGCAAAGAAAATGGTTCATATTCGGGAAACTTTTCGAAGGTAAAATATGTGCACTTTTGTATAAAAAAAGAGTTGGTTTTCATATTGTCGTTTCACACTCCTTTATAGTAATTGTCTGACTAAATGCGCTACTAATGATTTTTTTTTTTATTTGTGTACAAAAAAAAATCAAAATTATAATATGATTATATGTTTTAAATTTATGCCTTTTTTTTTTTATTATAGCAGTGACCAATAATTACAGAAAAAAAATCTGAATGACATTTTTTGCACTATAAGGTCTTTAATCAAGTTAGAATATAAAAAAAACCATCAAAAATTGCAATTGCTTAGAGAATATTTTTTCTTACTGTTATTTTTTCTCGATAATATTGGCGGAAATGACGTAATGTCTGCATCTTCAAGTAATAAATTGGTGTTTTATTTGATTTATATCACAGTTACTGTCAGGTGAGGATTCTAACTGTAAAGAAATACAGAAATAACCATATCATTGATTTTATTTTCAGCGGTCTGATCCAAAATGAAATTGTCAAGTAGTACAATGAACTGGTAAAGTACTAGAAATAGCACATTTATACGCTTTTATCTCTATTTTGTTTACATAAAGTGACATTTAATGCACTGAAATGACAAAACACAGCAGCACTTTATACTTTTAAGGTTTATTTGTAAAAGTCAATCAATTTTGAAACCAGACAGGCTAGGTTCTGTTTTATACGCCATTTTCATAATATCCTATTTAGATATGAAATCTTATGAATGACTTATTTGATTGGTTACTTGAATGATACTCGTTGTATATTTTCATTCGATCGTTGTGTCATGAACCATTCTGTAAAAAAAACCACGTCCACAATATCAAAAGACCCAATGAAACACATGCGCATTTCATCGTTCTCGGCTGATATCATTCGTGTCTGTTTTTAGTACATTTTCAAATATGAAAATAAGGAGATGTGGTATTAAAGATTGCCATTGAGACAACGTTCCACCAGAGACGACCAAACGATATAAAATTCAAATTTAACAACGATGGGGACAGTACGGTCTTCAACAGCTAGATATTATGTAATGCACCAGTAGTATTAAATAGTCGCGGACAGTGCATTGAAAGAAACCACTTTAATGACTGTCAAGTATGTTTATGTGTGTGTCATTTAAAAAAAAACCACACACTCGGTCTGTTTGAGGAGTCAAAATGCATTGACTGTTAAATTAATGTCGTATAAAGTCACTGGCCCTATAATGCATTTTACTACGCCTTCGACTTTAAAGTTCGTAATGCACACTTTCACGATGCGGTGACATATATAAAATATACCTGATCTTCATATTTCTCCTTAATACTAAATATTGAACAAAATTTTATTTAGAAGGTCTCCTCCCCTTTTCCCTGCCTCTGATTGACGGAAACACATGGTTATTAGTTATTTAATGTTTAAAGAAGTTTAAAAATTATCAAAATACAAAAAAAGAAGATGTGGTATGATTGCCAATGAGACAACTATCCACAAAAGACCAAAATGACACAAACATTAACAACTATAGGTCACCGTACGGCCTTCAACAATGAGCAAAGCCCATACCGCATAGTCAGCTTTAAAAGGCCCCGATAAGACAATGTAAAACAATGTAAAACAATTCAAACGAGAAAACTAACGGCCTTATTTATGTAAAAAAAATAACGAAAAACAAATATGTAACACCTAAACAAACGACAACCACTGAATTACAGGCTCCTGACTTGGGACAGGCACATACATCAATAATGTGGCGGGGTTAAACATGTTAGTGGGATCCCAACCCTCCCCTAACTTGGGACAGTGGTATAACAGTACAACATAAGAAACGAACTATAAAAATCAGTTGAAAAAGGCTTAACTCATCAGATAGACAAAAACTAAAAGTGGACGTGGCCGGGTACTTATACATCCCGACACAAAAAGACACCATGAACAGATCTGAGAGAACTTGCAGTTATCTGACAGAAAAAAAGCAAAAACAAAATAATTACACAAAGGTTACTTTATTTATTGTATACAAGGTTGCAGTTTAAATATATCAATAGTTTCATGATTGACTTGACATAGTAACGCACGATACTAATAGGTTTTTAGCACGAAATTATAGAAAACAATGCTTGGTAAAGCCCCGGATTTTTCCTCGTTTCAAAGCTTTAACAGTAAAATAATTTGTACGTAAACTCCATGCAAATTTTTTTTCTAAATATTCAGAGAAGGTTGTCTATTCTTAAGTGTTGAAAGATTTGATGCATTTATTATCTTAACAGGTTAGATAGAGCATGATGGTAATACTCCATCAAAGTCACCAAATGATATAAAGGATGATTACAATTGTTAGTGTGGCTTGGTTTTGTAGATTTATTTCACTGAAGCCTGAAACCCCTCTCCTTACACACACACTGATTGCATGGTTATGATACATGCATCGGGTGATCGCATTGTATAAAAAGTAGGATTTAAGTTATCTCCCTTTGCATGAATGCTTACAGAATTTAATTCAACTTATTCTAAGACTGCTCCTAAAACATATACTAAGTATGCTTGATATTATAAAACATTGATCAATTTTTTATGATTGTTAAGGACAACCTCGCATTGCATAAAGTAAGACAACGTCAAGCAAAACGCGCGAAAATTAAACGTGCAAGTGCATTTGATTAGGTTATTTTAGTTGCAAAGATGCTGTCTCATTGACGTACGTATATCTCACATTTTCTCTCAGATGAACACACATATACTTCCAAATATAGTAACGTTTTATTACATGTTCGAAAAAGTTGAAAATAAAATATCAAGTGAAGTATATATTTTTGGAGATATTGTGGGACTATATGGTCTGATGACACAGTTATCTGCCTTCATTGTTCGGTGTAAATAATCGAGTTCTCTTTGTTCTTTGGGGGAATTTTTCGCTATCTATTTATATTTAGATGAAAAATAAGGCTTCAAATATATTGACATTAAATTTGATTTTTTTTTAAATTTTCAGTAGGAAACAGTGATTTTTTCAGGTAATTAAAGGTCTGGAGTAATTTCCTCTTCTCGGAAGCTGTATGACATTATTGCTAGTTAAGTGGGAGTAACCGGAGAGAATAGCAACCTTTGACATGAACACTGGCAACCAAGCTTTTTCGTCGAAGAGCGTTACTAGCAATACGAAATCACACTACATTGATAAATTGATACATGCAACTACTACAGTTGGTGTCATGATGTATTAGATGATTACACTGTTATTACAAAAAACACTGATCATACATTAAACATAAACAATGTGAAGTTGAAGAAGCACATATACAAATGTGCTTTTGTTCCCATGTCTGTCATATTAATAAACCAAAACATGCATCACGATGTATTACAAGAGAGCAGGAGGATGTGCACGATTTACTAGATACAAAACATTTCATATATCATACATTCCAGTGTGTACGATCTTATACAGAAGGTCTACTTTTCTGTCAGTATTAATTTACGCTAGTAATTGAAAACAAATAACGTTAGAAGAATAGCTTACAAGTCCTTCCTGTTAATTTACTGGTAAAAGTTTCTTGCATGTTACATACATGATGTGAAGTTGAAGAAGCACAGTCATATAAAAAGTGCCTTTGTTCATACAACTGTCTTATAAATTAACCAACTACATGTATCATTGTGTATTACAAGAATGCGGGAGGATGTGCACGATTAAATAGATGCAAAACATGCATTAAAAAGTTTAATCTCTCTGCAAATATTTGCACCTGTCCTAAGTCAGGAATCTGATGTACAGTAGTTGTCATTTGTTTGACGTGTAATTTATCCGTGTTTCTCGTTTTTTATATAGATTATACCGTTGGTTTTTCCGTTTGAATGGTTTTACACTAGTTATTTTGGGGCCCTTTTAAGCTTGTTGTTCGGTGTGAACCAAGGCTCCGTGTTGAAGGCCGTATATTGACCTATAATGGTTTACTTTTTTAAATTGTTATTTGGATGGAGAGTTGTCTCATTGGCACTCACACCACATCTTCCTATATCAATTGATCATACATTCTAACATGACCTACTAGTATATGGTCAAAGAAGGTCTACATTTTTGTCAATATAAATTTGTACTATACTAATGGAGAAAAATAATTGTATTTTCTGTTGCTATAATGTTAAAAGTTTCTTCCGTGTTACATGTACATGTATGATGTGAAGTAAAGTTGAAGAAGCACCGTTGCTCGTAGTTGAAGAATAACATATAAAAAAGTGGTTTGGTCCTACATCTGTCATATTAACTAACCAATTATACATGTATCACGGTATATTGCAAGACTGAGGGAGGATATGCACTGTTTGCTAGATGCAAAATAATGAAGAATATGTTGTCCTTTCTGTTGGTATAATGTCAAAAGTTTCTTTCATGTTATATGTATGATGTATAGTTGAAGAAGTACATAGTACATAAAAAGTGGTTTTGTTTTTACATCTGCAATTATAATTAGCAACAACATGTATCACGATGTATTACAAGAATGAAGGAGGATGTGCACAATTTACTGGATACACAACATTTGATATATCATAATTCTATAATGTAAGATCTGATATAGGAAGGTTTTCATGTCTGTCAGTACATTTTACACGAAATAGCGAAAAAAATATTGTACAAAGACTTTCCTTTTCTGTTGCTAAATTGTTATTGTTACCTTCCATCACGTTTGATCTCAAGATCTATTCAATTCCTTGTCTTTTAAAAAGATGATGAGAGTTTCTTGGAAAGTAAAAATATATTATCAGAAGAATAATATTTCTCGCCACTTCTTTGGCAACAGAAAGTATGCGGTAAGTGCCCTCATGAAACAAGATAACGGCTGACCACTCTGATTAACACTTACTTACGACACAAACACAGTAATAGAGAAGAACAACACCAAGATGTACTTACTTCTCGTATTGAAAGTATTTTTGCCAAGAATGTTCAACTATCTCCTTATATTCATTTTTTTTCCTTTTTACATCAGAGGCCCCTGAGGGGCCTCGGGTGTATTGCCATCGCCTACTTTTCAAAGATTTTCAAAGATCAAAGAAATGCATATATAATTCGTGTTGGGAAATTAACCGTATGAACCCGCGGACATTATAGTGCAGAACAAAATTCCTTGTCGCTTCTTTAAAATTCATGTTTTCAATGGATACTAAGATTTTTTTGATTTTTTTAAATGCAAATTAATAATATGAAAATGTTTTGTCGTTAGAAATATTCGTATATTAATCAAACGATCTTCAATATCAATGATATACCGAAAAATTGTTGTTGCGGATGAATACCACGAATGCATATTCATCAAGTGAGCAAGAGCGAGCGAGAGAAAATCAATTCACGCAATTACACACAGAAAGGTAATAAAATTTCAATTATTTGATTTAGAGTAACATCTTTAAACCGTTTGTAGCATATTTGTCTATAATATTAACGTAGCAAAATCAGGAATATTTAATCCGACACAATATTAAAATCATTTTCAGGCCGCGTCCCCCGCAGCCATTTTAAAAATACCAGCAGATTGGGTAGGAGTAACAAGAACCTGCAAGGCCTTTAAAGATAAGGTTACTTTCTCTGTATTCTTAAATGCAACAATTTGTGTTTTTTTTTAAAGATCTCAACAATTTTTTAAGTTAAATTTCTTTTCTTCGTAAATAACAAGTAGATTGATCACTTGGACACACTTGGAACTATTTTCTGTTTTTTAAGGTACTGTTTCGGATTTTCGCTCCTTCTCCGACTTGCTTACTTGCATTAGTATATTTGAAAAATTACGTCCCTTGACTAGAAAAAAAGCAGATTTTGTTAATGAATTTGTAAGTAATTCTTATATATAATTATTGGTTGAAATAATTGTATTTTACATGTATGTAGTATTCAGAGTATTCTTCCAATAGAGATGGACTATTTTTGGAATCCGGGTCCGTACGCCCTAATTCACGTTCGCCCTAGTACCTGTTCGCCCTGATACCTGTTCGCCCAGGGTCCATTCGCCCTGATTTTTATTTATTACTAATGGTTGTCTAGTGGCATAATTTTAAGTATTTGAATAAAATATGTTGAAGTTTGTTGAAAATTTCACCGAATATTGATATTGCCGCAATCAATTTCATCATTTTCCCGTTGATTGCAGTAGAATACTGGAATACAATTTATTTATCTTTGTTGATATTTGTTAACAAAATAATTGTATTCAGTCATTCACTAATGTTTGCAGTATACTAATAGCTTAGACTAGTCTCAGAGTATTTTAATGAATGAACTTGTAAATCCGTTTTACAGTTCGTACATTTTTTTTAAATAATTTCAAGCTGAATATATTATCAAAACAAATTTGTTTTTTATATTATAAATCCATCAAAAGACAGGTTTCACAATAAGCAGTACTAGTGATCCGAATTATTTTGTCATAAAACAATAAATTAATGATCCTTAACAAGCCATAAACTTTTAGATATTTCCATGTTTCCGTAAATTTCAAGAACATATACCATAGAAATATATCTGATTAAGTTTATTCAACTTCAATGCCCTGAATATTAATATTTTTTTAGTAGGGCGAACGGACTCTAAGGGCGAACGAACTCAGGGCAAACGGACCCAGGGCGAACATGTTACTAGGGCGAACGGTCCCGATACCCTATTTTTGAGTGTGAATTTTGACTCTTGCTCGTTAAAGCAAGAGTCTTATTTTACACTGAAAGTCAGAATTTGGGTAAATCACATTTACTGAATTACAATAAGTGGCGTTGTCCGTACCATTTACTAGCCTCTAGATATATTTGAAGAATCCTTACAATTTTAGAGGTATAAATATAGATTAACTGTTGTAGTATTGTATAATTTTGGACCATGCCATACATGTCACATGTACATGTATTGCCAAAATTATTAAGTTGTGTAATCCATGTAAAATTTTAGGTATTTGAATTAGACATATGTTCACGCATACATGAGTACTTGAGCAAATACAATCAGTTTCCAATCACTACGAGCACCCATGAGATCTTAAATTGAGCAAATATGATCACTTACATTTATGGGTAAAATTTGAGCTAGATCTACTCAATTGAGTTAGATATATCAATTTTGAGACTAATTCAAATGGTTATTTGAGCAAAGGGTTAGTGTATTATTTTATTTTATCAAAATGTTAAAATTGAGAATGGAAATGGGGAATGTGTCAGAGAGACAACAACCTGACCAAAGAAAAAAAAACAACAGCAGAAGGTCACCAACAGGTCTTCAAAGTAGCGAGAAATTCACGCAACCGGAGGCGTCCTTCAGTTAGCCCCTAATCAAATATATAATAGTTCAGTGATAATGATCGCCATACTAATTTCCAAATTGTACACAAGAAACCAAAATTAAAATAATACAAGACTAACAAAGGCCAGAGGCTCCTGACTTGGGACAGGCGCAAAAATCCGGCGGGGTTATGTTAGTGAGATCTCAACCCTCTCCCTATACCTCTAGCCAATTTTGAAAAGTAAACGCATAACAATACGCACATTAAAATTCAGTTCAAGAGAAGTCTGAGTCTGATGTCAGAAGATGTAACCATAGAAAATAAACAAAATGACAATAATACATAAAAAAACAAAAGACTACTAGCAGTTAACTGACATGCCAGCTCCAGACTTCAATAAAACTGACTGAAAGATTAAGATTTCATCATATGAATATCAAGCACAATCCTTCCTGTTAGGGGTTTAGTATCATACCATCATAACATATATATGAGAAGAACATAACCAGTGTCATGCCAACAACTGTTTTTTTAATAAATGTGTTAAGTTCCAATGCAAAGACCCTATAAGTGAATCGATATTAACGCCAAAATATGCAATCTTTAATGACCTGATAACAGTATCGTTACTATATCCCTTGTTAAAAAGTCTATTCAAAGGTTTGTTAGTTTCTGAGGTGAATACTGACACCTGTGTGCTTTATAAAGAATATTTCCATAATAAATTGGATGTGAAATACCTGAATGTTTAAGAAGTCTGCATGTTGAGCTATATTGGATAAATAATGTCCTTATACTGCTGATAAAATTGAGTAAATGTAATGACTAGGTTGTGATATGGAAAACCCTGGTGTAATATTTTTTCAGTAATACATAAATTTCTCTCGTTAAAATCTAAAACATTGTTACATTGTGTACATACACGAGAGAATCATACAAGTTGAGATATATAAACACTGTGTAAGTAGGTGACAAGGGAACTTCACGATCTAATAATGGATTGTTATCTCTTTTATCATAAATTTTAGTATGTTAAATGTTTTATCATAAATTTTAGTATGTTAATTGTTTAATGTTTTTTATTATTCTGTGGAAATTTAAATCTCGAGAATCTTTCTGTGAGTTTGCATGAATAATTCCATGTTCTAATTTGTACCAGAGGCCAGAGTCATGCATAAGTTAACATGGATTTAAAATGTCCACGATTAAAACCACATGTACATATAAAAAAGAAGATGTGGTATGATTGCCAATGAGACAACTATCCACAAAAGACCAAAATGATATGTATATTCTAGATAATTCAAACAAAATGTTCAGCAACATTTAACATGTTTAAAGCAACCTTTCTATTTTATTCCCAAACATAATTTTTATTACCTAAACAACCTTGTTTCAAAGCAGTTTAGATTTCTATCAAATTGGATGAGAATCCAGGAGTTTTAAAGGGGGAGGGGTCTAGCAAGTCAACACTTTGGGTAAAACTATATAAAAAAAGGACTATGCATTTACCATACATGGAGCTCCTCGAAAAAGCATGCCTTTAGCTCCTTCCTCCCCCCCAAAAGTCTGCCTTAGCAATTTTAAACACTCTTACATGTACGCTGTACATTGGAGCCTATGAGATTACAATCTGAGTAGCCATCTGAATCACTGAAAATCAACCTATAAACATGATAAATATTTTCATGTATAAATTGATAATTAAATTTTAACCAATTTATACATTTTTTTAAATTTATTATTGATAATTTTTTGTTCATTTAAAAATATAGGGACAACAGAGTTGGTGTATGTGGGTTCGATTCCCACCCTAGGCATTCATTTATATTGGCTGGTGCAAAGCGGGCAGTTAAGCTTAGTGGCCCCACACTGACTCTGTTGTTCATATGTCACTTTAAAGAATCAGGCGGCCTTCTTCAGGTCTTGCCATCTCTATTTTTCTATTTGTAAATCATACACAACAAAACTATTGAATAATTGTGAAAATTATACCACAGATAACTATGGTAAAACTTTAATTCTTGTTGGCATAATTAAACTTGGCAGCTATGGCTGCCATCCAAGACCCAAAAAGTTTTATATTGATGAATTATATATTTCAGATTTGGATTCTTTTGGTCACAAAACATTTTGGATGGTAGGTTGCTCAGTCTTTAGTTTTCTATGTTGTTTTTAGAAAAGTGTACTTTTTTTTTGTCTGCATGTCTTTTTTAGTTTTAGTCATGGAATTGTAAGTTTATTTTCGGTTTATGAGTTTGCTGTTCATCTGGTATCTTTAGCTCCAATATTACAATTTGTCTGTTTTAATATGATTGTCTTAAACCTCTTTATCATAGTTCAGTGAGCATTGGTGAGTGACTATATAGCTACTCGAAGAATTGGTTGCTATGTTGATTCTCTATTATAAGTTATATTTTTGTATGTGTGCAACTATATAGTCATAATGCCAATCTAACAGTTCTCATTTGACCACATAATCATTGATAATTCACAAAGTTAAGTATCCTAGTACAAGTCAGTATCTCAGATATGATATATATTTATAGCATAGCAAATAATGTTATATGTACTATATTGTAAGGTGAACATATCTGTCCAGCAAGTATAATATAAACACCTGTCATTTATCAATAATTCAACACAACTTGAGGTCCTCTGATGTTCAGTACTTCAGTACTTTGATTATTGTTTTATAATATCTAAAATAGCAGTATATAAATAATTTTCTTACTGACGCAGCGTAAAGCAATCACCAATCCATCACTGTTCATATCCTAAATATTATCGTGCATCTTAGAGGCTTACCCTTCCGGAATACATGAGATAATCACTGGTTTTGGTGGACTTCGTACTGTTTAAACTTTAGTTTACTATGAAGTTTTTGAAGACAAGTCTTTTCTTTGTTTTTTTTTTTTTACAATATTTCTATCTGTTTCTCTTTGACTTATGGTTTTGGATTGTTCAGGTGGTATTTCCCGCCTTATTTTATGTTACTTATATCATTAAAAATCTAATAAAAATAATTGTCTTTTGCTTTATTAAAAAAAAACAATCTTAAAGCTTCATTCCATGAAGTGTAGATGTTTCAATAATTGATACATAACAACTTGTACTGTTTAATCAATAACATAGGAAGTACACCAATACACTCAGTTCTGTTATTTTACTTGCTTTGTTTAATTAGTGATGTAGCTATTCTAGTGTTATTGCGCAACAAAAAAGTTACCATACTTTTTTAATTGATTGTCTATTTTAACGTCTTTCATCATCTGTTTAATATATATATTGTATAATCATTGTATCTAGCAGGTTTTTTTAAAACGCAAACAGACGTTTTATTCCAAGATAGTACTTGTCTACCAATTTGCTTTACAAGTCGTCAAGGGAACAGGCTCAGGATAACTGTTTAGAAGAACAAAATAATCTATCCTGGGTTACCAGTTACTCAACCTTCTAGATATTTCAGATGTCAACTCCTGTCTTGGTTTAAGTTTGCTAAGTCCATAACTGACGACGGAAGTTGGTCTCAAACCCACATACTGTAGGACTCCGAATGCAATGCATGAAATGATAAAGTTCGATAAGCCCGAAGGTTTTCCCAGTTGTTGACAGCCAATAAAATTAAAACAAAGGGACATCTATAGAACTTACCGGACTTCATTACGTCACGCACTGTATTACGAATCATATAGTGCTTGTAAACTAGTATCTGTAATCATAGATAGTCGGCATCCACAAAATGAAAAAAAAAAAACATGAATGATCGAGTGATATGTTTGCATTTATCATGAAAATACAAAAGAAAGGCGGTCAAACCTTCAATTGCCATTTGCGTAGATGATGACATATTGGTCAAAAGGTTGCTGTGTAGATATTCAGTTAAATTGGCGGACAATTCGTCCTATTTTTCTTATTATGGCATTGTTCTAGCTCCTTGACTTGTGGTGTTTTACATTTTCATTTATTTATATATTTAAAAATTAATATCTTAATGCGTAACTTCTTGATAGAAATATATGAAACCGACTTATTGATACCTCTAAATTTTTAAGTCTCTTAAAATTAAATAGAATATAAATTATTTTTGTTTGTCCCTGCAAACAAGTTGTCGCTGCCATATAGTTTTACCTTTGTCTGTCACCCGTCAATCCGTCATTCCGCAACAAACCATTATACGGACTTTTACTTAACGCCTTCAGATATTGGGCTGATTTCGGTATGTGAGTTAATCATAATGAGTTACAGATCAAGTTTAAGTTTCGTTCCGCTCCGCTAAATTTTGCCTAAGTTGCGGGCTATGAACTTTGATAAATTATTGTTGAAAATTACGTTTTTTTTTCTAAACGCCATCAGATATTGGGGTGATTTTTGGTTTGTGTCCACATGTGTTGTTGAAATTGCAGATTTTTCAACTTTTTGAGACGGGGCCATTCGTGTCATTTCGACACATCCAGTTGTAATATATGTTCATGTATGGAGTGGCACTGCTTTATTTCAAAATCTACTGCGTTATAGTGACAAGAATAGATTTACACTTCTTCCTCTAATTTTAGCTCTCGTGTATTTACAGTAACAGATACTAATAATGGAGAAACTAACCGTTTCTGTGGTGAAGCAATCTGTTTCAATTTCCTTAATTGGCAATTTTTATTTTCAGCGTAAGAAAAGTGATAAGAATTAAAACGAATGACATTTACCCCATACAGAGAATTTCTTGATAGCAAAGTTAATTTTAAATCGATAGAGACTTCCTATTCTCATAAAGAGGTAATTTACTGGCTATTTTTGTCTCTTTTCTTATTCTCTAGAATATTCAACAATAACATAATCATATGTCCTGTCGATATTTTCGTACTTCTTGCTTGTTATATAACACTCCATGATTCTGCATCCTGTGTTGTCAGCAATTAATTTTAAGATCTAAAAACGGCTCCGGTTATCCGGAAACTACACCTTTTTGAACGAAGATTTTCGATACAAAAACAACAGCGATCTAAATGTAGAAACTGATAGAAGAAGATTGTAGTCTAAATTAGTTGATGCTAAGAATTCCTCAATAAAATATAATTTAAGTTAAGAAAGATATCGATTTTTGCAACCTCTTGTTGCACAGACGGAAAATTACGATAACATTTATCCAGCAAGAGGAAAATCTGAAGATCTGAAGATCTGAAATGGAATTCTTGTTCTAAGCTGCTTTGCTCGAGGGTATGTGTACATATCTTACGTATCGAAAAGCTACAATGCAGAAATAAATAAAAACAATCAGTGTACATCAGTAAGAAGTTGAAATTGTGTTGCTGTTATCTCTTCGTACCTTCACGTGGATACATCATAACGACCATAGGTAAGTCTATTTTAATACTTGTGTAATAATTAGCATTGTAGAAAAGATTTGATTGATTTTTATCCCTGATGAATGAATGTATCAAATTAATTGATGATATTAGTATTGCTAGAAATATATCTATATGTATAGATATACATATTTCTAATCATTGGAAATCCAATGAAAGATGTATTATAATTTGCAGTTGTCACTACGTGACATAGGTTAATAGATTAGTATATAAAATGAATAGGGCACACTAAACAGGCATATATTTTTCGGAAGCAGCGACCAACCGATCGAAATGTATTGAATATTGTATTTGATTGGAATTCTAATGACATTTACATGTGCTAAGCGGCAAGACGATATGCTTTCCAATTTTTCAAACCAGCTCAACCATAATCATAAAGAATCGTTCTAAATCTTAAATGAAGATTGCAGATCCAGCCATTTTCAAAGGGAAATTCCCAACCCAGGATAAGGTTTCAACTATATGTTCCCCTTTAAATGCATTGATCGTCAAAAAATGGCGGGGGGGGGGGGGGTCCAACCCCATAGACCCCCTATCCACCTGGATCCGCGACTGAATTAAACATACAACAGTTCTATCGTGAAATAAATCAGAAAACATTTAAAATGCAAGGTATAAAACACAAGTTCAAATAAAATAATTACATTTCAATCAAACATTACGATTTTTGAAATGGTTTGTAGATATACACATTGTATCAGATAATAGCTTGCAATTTCTTGAGTTAAAAAATGACACAGGTACATTTATATCAACATTTAAAATTCAGAATAAAGAGGAAATAAAGCTTTGAATTGTTCAGTGAAATGTTTCATGTAAGAAGAAATACGCCCGTCTCAGTATATGCACCATAGTTACCTCACAATTCTAGATGTCCAATTCATGTAAATCATTTGGTGTTTACTACGCACATCAAATTCTTGTCTCCGTTTTTATAAAGGCATGGAACTTTTAGTGAGCGAACGAATAAAGTATTATAAAGTGTTGAGAATGGTTTTTATTTATAAATGTCAATAAAACCATATATAGGCAGAACGTTGCAGTTCCTCTCATTTTGAAAAAGGGGGATTCCAACCCGCGAAACACCATAAAACGTCAACATTATAATTCTTTTAAAAGTATAAAAAAAGGGTAACCAGAAGGGAATGTAACTCGATCAAATACCCAAAACAAGAAGAATTACTGAAATTGTTGACGTGTTTGTCTCCCTACCGCCCAATTCCCTAACTTTATATGCCATTTCGAAACCGTTAATCAAATTTTAATTTAAAAGGTACTTTGTGTTAATAGCACTGAACATCGTCGAATTTTAGAAACTACATCTTAAGATTTTTTGGCAAAACAGAAAACAATTAATAAATCAATCAATCAAAAGATCAATCAAGGAGCTAAAAGGAAGAAAATCTTATCACTTCATTTAAAATCTCCGGAGTACTGACAACGCGTACTTACATAAGATTCTCAAAAGATTAAATTCTTCATAGAAAGATATCAAGTAATGAGATCTACAATTGAAGGTTAAGGACAAATTTATGTCTATACTTATTCTCCATTAAATCGATTCTGAAATGTGTATTTTGTTAGAGTTTACAATTATCCGAAAATAAATCTGAGTTTTGCAGATAATTAAATAATTTCTCAATGTCTTCTTGTCCGTCTTCATATCTTTAATCAATCTAATTTTTACCATCAAGTCATTAGTTTTTTCACTTTGAATTTTATTTATTTTCTACAAATTCGTTGCGATTCCCTAATCTACAGGTTATTTTATAATATTTGAAACTGAAAATTATAGATGGAAATTTTATATGTTAATTTAAGATCCACTTTAAAATATAATAAAAATATTATATTAAATAATAATAAATGTAAAAACTCTTGAAATGTTGTTGTTTTTAATTTTTCAAATATTTTGGATTAAAACATAAATAAATGAAAATATTTTTTTGGTCGAAATATGCATCTGATGTTTGTAAGTGTAATTACATACAATGACTGTCTTGGCAGGAAGACGTTGAATGTTTTATTTCCCATGTTGCAAGAGTGATATTCCCTCAGCAAATTCAACTCATTGGTAGGTCATTAGGACATTTTCAAAGAAAAATACTTTTTACCAGGCTGACTGAAAGTCAACTTTTCCATAACACTTCCCATTGGCGGATCCAGATGAGACGGGGGTTCGGGGGTTGGAACCCCCTTTTTTTGGCCGATCAATGCATTTGAATGGGGACATATACTTGGAAACCCACCCCCTTTGTCCTGGGTTGGGACCCCCTTTTTATTAATGGATGGAAACGCCCCTGCTTCCCATTTATTTGCAGAATCTTATTATTATATATATATATATATATATATCATTTCATTTGTTCATGTCCTGTATATAGATATAGGAAGATATGGGACAACTCTCAATCCAAATAACAATTTATAAAAGTAAACAGTTATAGGTCAATGTAAGCCCTTTAACACGGAGCCTTGGCTCACACCAAACAAAAAAACTATAAAGGGCCCAAAATTACTAGTGTAAAACTATTCAAACGGGAAAATCAACGGTCTTATCTATATAAAAAACGAGAAACGAGAAATACGTATAAATTACATAAACAAACGACAACTACTGTACATCAGATTCCTGCATGAAATATTTGCCGCTGGATAAACGGTCGAAAACATACCAAGCAATCATATATAAGCGTACGTGATGATATTTATTCGTTTGCATGGAAACAGCTCTTATTTTAAATGCGATTGATATATAGATATTTCATCTAAATTGAAAAATTCTGTTTAACATAATAATTAGTGTTTACTTAATATTATGTATTATGTAATTTTTCATTGATTTTAAACTATCTTTTTTTACACTAGAAGCAAATCCGATGACATAAGAGCTATATACTTCAACGCTGCATGCATTGGGTATAATAAATCAGAATGCAACATCGAAATTAAACATAAACATATTGACAATAATGGAAAAACGCAACATGTTCTTACAATAAAGCTTCTTGTACTGATAGTTTTTACTGTTATTAGATTAAAAGGTCATAATATACTAAAGACTTGGCAAAGAATACGACAAAAAAAATGAAGTTTTGTTTACGTTCACAGAAACTCAGGTAGCAATCCTAGTAAATGATGTACTGTTCCGCCTCTGTAATTATTTTAGAATCTCTTCGTCTGTCTTAATCAGGTGTTGCTGCCTTAATGATACTGCATAACTTTATAATGAGTCACTTATTTCACCTGTATCTGCAAATGTCAGACAACACATCGGTTTTAATTGTTTTGGCGGGAAACGTAAAGCAATTTTCGGTAGTATCTTTACTATTGTAACTCAACCACACCTTTTGAACGCATCCCTGCTGGGATTTTTTTGGTCGAAAGATTTCGAACTCAGTATAACTGTTCATCATCATGTGTATTTTTTATTTAACATTTTTTGCTGGAGTTATCGGATTAACCCGCACATAGTGAAACACACTCCAATCTATTGTCTGTATTCCACAGTACATACAGGAGAGGAATATTCGCTATAGAATACCAATCTGGTATAATTTTTGGAAAAGCCTCAGCTTGTGATGCAAAATATGTGAATATTTATATTGTATTTTTTTATTCTTAAAATGCATTAAAATAACTGCGCTGAATTATTCAATTGAGATGCTTTTGTGATAATGATTAATCAAACACACAGGGTTTTTTCTATTCTGCATGGACAATTTTCCTTTTAAAAATGGCTATTGTTTATTTGAAGTATTCACTTCTTGTGTCCTTTTTCCAGTTCCTTAATAAGCGATAGTATATTAATGAAGATGGTGATACACATTGATAAATCTTTGACATGAATTTCATATGACAGGTGATAACTTTATCAATTTTTTTTCGTGGACTGTGTTATTTTGAAAGTGGGTATCTTGCTCAATATGTCCGTCCGTCTGTAACAAATAGTGTCCGCTCTTTATCTAGAAAACCGTAAGACTTCAAAGTTAATACTTGACATGTATTTCAACCAACACCATAGTACGGGACGCCGAATGGGACTCTTGTGGTTTTGTACAAAATTCAATTTTGTCATAACAAAATCATTTTTGTCTTACAAAACTATGTGCTACAGACTTGTTTTGTGAGAACTTCAATTTTGTGATTACAAAATTCATTTGTGTAGACAAAATTCATTTTTGTCATGACAAAATTCATTTTTGTAGACAAAATTCATATTTGTCATGACAAAAGTCAATTTTGTCTTAAAGGTATGCAAATATAAACATATTTGCATACAAAATTGACTTTTGTTACCTGATATGGAAATTAAATCACAAAAGTCAATTGTGTACGGTAAGATTCAATTTTGTGAGACAAAATTGACTTTTGTGAGACAAAATTGACTTTTGTGAGACAAAATTGACTTTTGTGAGACAAAATTAACTTTTGTGAGACAAAATTGACTTTTGTGAGACAAAATTGACTTTTGTGAGACAAAATTGACTTTTGTGAGACAAAATTGACTTTTGTGAGACAAAATTCAATTTTGTCATTTTTGTTGAGACAAAATTCAATTTTGTCATTTTTGTTGAGACAAAATTTAATTTTGTCATTTTGGTTGAGACAAAAGTCAATTTTGTTAATTTTGTTGAGACAAAAGTCAATTTTGTAAATTTTGTTGAGACAAAAGTCAATTTTGTTAATTTTGTTGAGACAAAAGTCAATTTTGTCAATTTTGTTGAGACAAAAGTCAATTTTGTGACGACAAAATTCATTTTTGTGATGACAAAATTCAATTTTGTAACAACAAAATTGACTTTTATGAGACAAAATTGACTTTCGTGAGACAAAATTGACTTTCGTGAGACAAAAATCAATTTTGTTGAGACAAAATTCAATTTTGTTAATTTTGTTGAGACAAAATTCAATTTTGTTAATTTTGTTGAGACAAAATCCAATTTTGTCAATTTTGTTGAGACAAAATTCAATTTTGTCAATTTTGTTAAGACAAAATTCAATTTTGTTAATTTTGTTGAGATAAAATTCAATTTTGTCAATTTTGTTGAGACAAAATTCAATTTTGTCAATTTTGTTGAGACAAAATTCAATTTTGTCAATTTTGTTGAGACAAAAGTCAATTTTGTCTCACAAAAGTCAATTTTGTGTAACAAAAGTCAATTTTGTGTAACAAAAGTAATTTTTGTGTAACAAAAGTCAATGTTGTGTAACAAAAGTCGATTGTGTATGCAAATTAGTTCACAGAAACCAAACTAAACTAATTTAAATACAAAATTGACTTTTGTCGCTCAATTTTCAAATTAGGTAACAAAAGTCAAGTCTGTGTAACAAAAATGAATTTTGTCATGACAAAAGTGACTTTTGTCCGCTGATAGATAATTTTGTATGACAAAATTTCAAATTTGTAGTATGATACAAATTTTGTTAAACTGAACTCATTTTTGTTGAACAAAAGTCACTTTTGTCCGTACAAAATTGAATTTTGAGTACAAAACCACAAGAGTCCCATTCGGCGCCCCGTACATAGAGTGTGTCATATAAATGTATGTGCAACTACAAATGTACCTAGGACAAGGTCAAGGTACAACACTTAAGTTTCAGTTGACAACCCGATGGCCTATGGTAAAGATCCTGTCCGCTCTTTATCTTTAGAACTGTTTTGATTTCAAAGTTTATACTTGACATGTATATAAACAAACATCAGAGAGCGTGTCATAATTTATGAACAACTTCCTTGGTCAAAGGTCAAGTTCAGAAACTTTGGCTTAAGTTGACCACCCCATGTCCAATGAAAAAGATAGCAATTATTGACAACACGTTATTTACAACGGGGCCCACGGAGATGGCTGCCATCTCAATGATGTCTAATTGTTTCAACTATCCACTGCCTTTTGTATATCGGGTAAGGACAAAATATACCCTGTAGCTTCAGCATCAGCCTACAACGAACTTGATAAAAACTAAATTGAATGATACTGTAGGGTTTTTCTTGGTGCCTGGGGGGATGGCACATCCCTGATAATGATCAATGTATCATGTCACTTCCAGATCGTTTCATAAATTTATTATAATGTATTCTAGTCAAACCAAAACTGCAGTTGAGGTACACAAAAAAACAGGATCTTGTTTAAATTTTTTAAGTAGAAAGTAGTTATAAAAACGCAATTGAACGATCAAAAATAAAGCCAATTATTCAAATTAGATTATCGATGACAGAATTGTATTTCAAGTGCCACTTAGAATAAAAAATAACAAAAGCAAATCCATCGTTTTTCTAAACTGGCATTATTTGGCCTGCCCACTCCCTTATGTTTTGATGTATTATGTCATATAATGAGCTTAACAACTTCTCATTTTCTACTAATTCATTATTTCTATTTTTACGTCATTCAATGAAGAACATGATGCGAGAACTAATCTGAAGATTATACCAAATTAGACCTGCAACTGTTCATAAATCCATCAGTGAACTGATTGTGTTTTGTACAGTGATGTTTTATTAGCACCGGTGATGCGTTATTGATTACGAAATCCAGACATCACTTGGTAACATAATGCGAAAATTCATTCGTCTAAAACTTCTTGGAGATGTATTTTCTGTACCCGATTATTTATCTTCTTATATTCACATTGAGATTAATTCTATATATCAGCAACGTGTGCCAAATGTTTTATCTGTATTATTCGAAACACATGATTAAAATTAGTAGTGATTCTTACATACAAACAAATGTGTGAATTTGACTTCAATTGCGATGTAGGTGACAAAAATCCCCTTCCTACAAATATACGAGAGCACATAGGGAGAATGCCATATACCGTTTACATTCTGTATATGAAAATAATAAGATGTGGTATTTTTGCAATTGAGACAACTCTCCAAAAGGGACCAAAATGACACAGAAGTTTAAAACAACTAGTTTGTGTTTTTTACACACTTTATGAGTGAAGACATCTACAAAATGATTATTAATAATGTTTAAGTAGATTGAATACATAATGAGTCCTTGCATCTTTCCTCGGCCGCTGACGAGGACTTGGATACACGAGAGAACTCTAACGTATACATGTACTCATTGCAAGACAATTTTTAAATAATGAACTGTTCTTTGCAAAGCGTTGAATAATTGGCAGTCATGCATCTCAATTTATTGTTGCACAGATTTGACCAAAATATTTTAGTTATTAGGTCCGATACCACAATTATTTCGAAGTGCATTTCTTTTAGACAATAAATGCAAATTAAAAAAATCCCACCTGCGCTTTCTCAATAAATGTTTTACAGTGTGTTGTACTACTTTTGGGACAAACTTTATACAAATTATGAAAACTTCATCGGCTCTTACTCAAAATTTGGACAATTTTATGTTTAAGGGGTCTTGAAATCTTTTGACAGCTTCCGAAGTGCTGATTTTAACATTTTTCAACTTGACCAAATCACTGCTTTTCTTTAAAATTCATTACCCATTAATTTTTGACGGTGACATTTCATCCCTTGATTTAGTATTTGAGGCATAAAACATGGAGGAATACATTTTGAAGGGGTATAACAAAAATTAGCAAGTAACACATTATCACCACTCGGGACTACATTCGTGGTACGACAATTGTGGTCTCGGACCAAATCCCCCCTTTTTTTATGAAAGACGACTCTTGTTTTGTTAGTCATTATCATAATATTAAGTTATATAACTTGAATAAAAGTCTCTAATTGATGTGGATGATGTTTTTTTTTAAGTATTCGCCATTTATTATTTATATTTTATGTTTGGCGTCATATATTTGTTTAGGGGCCAGCTGAAGGACGCCTTCGGGTGCGGGGATTTCTCGCTACATTGACGACCTGTTGGTGACCTTCTGTTGTTGTTTTTTCTATGGTCGGGTTGTTGTCTCTTTGACACATTCCCCATTTCCATAGTACTCAATTTTATTTTACAAGTGTTCTATTTTCATCTCATTTATAGTTTCTAATGGGTGTTTCAATGACAAGAGTACGAACATCCTTCCATATAATCATAATTTATGTCAAGTCAGCGGATAAACACGAGTACTGCACGAACAGACAAGGATACCATAGAAATGCACTGTCTATTAAATCACTCATACTCTATCAAATGATTTAGTTATTTTCAAGTCGTCGTTTCGCAATTATTGTGAATCACAGTAACATGTCTGAAAATATTAGGTTTTGCTGTAAATTGTTTTCTTATCTAAAGTCTGAGTTTCTAATTATGTGTCACTTTTTATTTCCTTTGACTAATAATAGAAGAAATTGAATAATTTCGAAATGAATTACGTTCAATCGAACTCATAAATCAGCAATCTATTTAATTTTTGTTGCAGTAGTGACTGATACTCAAAGCCTCCCTCGGTTGAACTATGCATACACAACTAGAACCCTTTATGAAGGTTATAGCTCTTGAGGAATGAAAACAATATCTCACTTAGTAAACACAATTTGAAACACTTGAACTGTTTCCTTTGCATGCATCATTATAAATTTTCTTATCACGCCATTATAACGTCAACTATGTTGATGATTATGATTTTGCAAACAAATATTTTGAATATTTGAACTAAAATGTTTAGTATGTTAGACTCGAGCTTGTCAAGTTCTCTTCCGTCTTGCTGGTGAAACAAAGAATACCTTAGTTATATCATGAATTAAACCCAACTGTAATAGAATAAATTATCATGCTGATACTGTTATTATTATATAAGACGTTTCACAATAACAGTAAACACATCATAACAGGCCTAATATTTGGATCGCCAAAAAGACTCCCAGTGACACCATAAACTAAACAATTGAAAGTTTGAACAAAGTACAAAGCCCATATATGAGAGCACTGAGGACAAACATTTCCAAAGACGTATACAAAATATTATAATGGTAAATTTAGAATTTGTAACAGGACGTTTTGTTATTGGGCAACACATGTATGATGTTAAGGAATTTAAGTAGCATTTACGATATTTAAAGTACACGAAAAGTTGTAGATATAAAAAAGAAGATGTAGCATGATTGCCAATGAGACAACTGTCCACAAATGACCAATATGACACAGACACTAACAACTATAGGTCACCGTACGGCCTTCAACAATGAGCAAAGCCCATACCGTATATTCAGCTATAAAAGGCCCCGATATGGTTTACTAAGAAAAAGCTGTTTAACACAATAATGTGCGTGATATTTCGAGACAAACATGTATTGAAGGTTTCCCTATAAATATAAATTTGGCGTATATTAACCCTGTTTGACGACACAATTTCTTGCCTGTTCTTAATATATATATATGTATATCAGTTTTAATATAAAAAGTGAAATGAGAATTATTTTACGCATTAGCCTTCAACCATTACTTAGTTGTACAAAAATGTATCAGATGATCGATAATAGATGGCCACTGTCATGTCTACAATGGCAACCATCTAAAGAGATCTAATAAACTCAGACTGAATGCAATTAACACCTACCAGAAGAAAGTAGTCTGTAAAATCTGTAAAACACATACCAAGTATGCATTTGAGGCGGTTTACAAGAATTCTACTGATACTTAAAGATATATTGCTGTCGTCTGCATGGATTATTGTTTCTGGAACAGGACAGATATATCATTTAATAGATAAATCATTATATAATAGTCTAGGTCATGAAGATAAGAAAACGGTCATTGAGGTTGCCTAGGGAATTACCATGTTAATCGATGAAGTAAAGTATTACATTTGTAGTTCGGCATATAACTTGATCAAACTTCGTTAAGCTAATTTAAAATAAGAAATCATATATATTAAAAAGAGAGGCAAACATATGGTGATAACTATTTTTTTTATAACATTCTTTGTCAAAATGTCATATTTTGTGGCTTTTTAAAGGATGTGAGCGGAATTAGTTGAGAAAAAAAAACATAATTCAAACAGCACAACTGAACAATCACATCTGCTTACTGTGTAACAACTACATTACAAGAAACGAAAAGCTCAACAAAATTGTTTTTCCGTTTTTGTAAAGTACGATAAATATAAATACTGAGATTCAAAATCTATATCCTTATTTTGATATATGTTATGCATTTTCGACATCTAAATTTTGTCAGATCTATGTATTTCATTCAGATTGCGGCTGTTTAAGGCTATATAATAAAAATATACACAAAATGTAACTTTCAAGTAAGAAGAAAGTGAAAGGTTAAATGATACTAATAAAAGTGTTGATTAAAAAAAAATAGGAACCAATATAGCTTATACATGTCTACTCCATTTGACAAACGGATGTAAAAGAAAAAGGTAAATTTCCCGATACTTTTTATTAATAGCTACGCGGTTCTAAATTAGACACCAGTATTAGACAAATCTGACACTTAACAGACAATTTACGTCATTAAGAATTTGATAAATCTGCTGAACTATTCCATTAATGCACTTGAATATAGATGCTGATTGAAGTATAGAAACGACACATTCGTGTTGTAAAAGGAAGTACTTCCCTTTGTAAGCTCATACGAAGGACACGAAAGATTATTACTTATAATTGGAATAATGGACTCTTAAGTTTTGATGATTTCCTAAGCTCCATATTCAGAACAGGTTCAAAACATGCATTTTAATTTATCTGGAGAGGTATAATATCATCAGCATTTATAATAAACTAAGGAATCGTTGATTTGTTTAGGTAAATGACCATGACTTAGGTATTTCTTTTTTGTATGCTCTATTTTGACTTAAAGGGCATTTTTGCAGTCGTGACTATGAACACAGGCAACATGTAGCAAAAGTCAACAGAGTTCATTTCAGTGCTGTCAATTTCAGTTGATATACTGCTGTAGATATTTGCTCTGATTATTAAAATAAATCATTGGGGAAAGTAAGTCTACTTAGACACATAATTCCATGTAAAATTTCGATGAATGGAAGGATGCATTATCAGCAGAATCATACATTTATATACTAGTAACTACTAATATAAACGATGTACCCAGTCATTTTATGGTTGTTAAAGCGTTAGTACCTGATAATCTTTGCGATACATTATTATAATTGAACAATTACACCTAAATAGCAATTTCCGTCCTTGAACAACGGGTGCAATGAACACCAGTACACTCAGAGATTATTCAACTCTGCATTGACGGCATAGGTATATTGTTTAAGCGATAACCGCGTTTTAAAGGTTGTGATGTCGGCTTAAAGACAGCAGTCTAGATGTCGTATGTTTTTTTACGACTTCCCTAGAAACGACTATCACTTCTATACTTTATTTGATGAAGGACGAATGAAAGTTTATTATACATTCGTCCATTTAAGCAATACAACTTATGTTGTTGATTGAACTGACATCACACAATGTGCCTGTAGGGGATGAAAAAAAGTCTCAAGAAAAGTTTGCTTGCACTGCAAAAGAAAAAAGTGTTTTGTGAAGTACATGTAAATGCGTTAGTATCATTTGAATAACCATCGGAAAATTCAAAATCATATGAATTTTGACAGGTTACTTATCTCTGACGCTTTATTTAGCCTGAATATGACACACATTTTGTAATGAATACAAACATGTACAGAGAATGCAGTAACGCCTACGGAATGAGTTGACATTAAGATTTTTTTTTAAAGATTTCAAGACAAAAACTAGTGCTTCCTCTTTATATTATTAGGTACAATACAATACATACATGAATAACTTAATTTTAAACATTTAGATTTTAATGCCCGGTAAGCATGATAAGCTAATCGTATTATTCTATTTTTGATTATTGTAGATATAACATTCTTTAATAAGGCCGTTAGTTTTCTCGTTTGAATTGTTTTACATTGTCTTATCGGGACCTTGTATAGCTGACTCTGCGGTATGGGCTTTGCTCATTGTTGAAGGCCGTACGGTGACCTTTTGTTGTTAATGTTTGGGTCATTTTAGTCTTTTGTTGATAGTTGTGTCATTGACAATCATACCACATCTTCTTTTTTGTATTTAAACCTTGTTTGCACCACGCATCAACAATTATGAAATAAGAGCCGACATCATCAATTAACCTTGCCTGTTGTAAAAATCTTTGTATATCTATATATTTATATTTAGTCATTATCGTCATATGTTACAACTTTTCTATAATCTCTTAGTTTGGAATCGTTGTTCAATTGCAATAATACGAAATTCAATGCACTTCAATATCATGATCAGTTCGTACAGTATTTGGCCTTCTTAACTCTTTTGGATTCGAGCGTCACTGATGAGTCTTTTGTAGACGAAACGCGCGTCTGGCGTATATACAAAATTTAGTCCTGGTATCTATGATGAGTTTATATTCAATATCATGATTAGCCGTTTCCAGTCGACTAACAACCATGAGCAATACATGAGCATACAAGGATAACATATCAATGTCATGTCTATTAAAGTACTTATATTCTGATAGATAATTAAATAATTGCTGTACCGTCGTTTTGATTTATTGGGAATCTCTTTAAAACGTCTAAAAAAATAAGATTTTGTTGTTAATCGCTCCTTATCTAAAGTCTGATTTTCTACTTATATGTTACAATTTATTTCCTTTGTTATGTATACTGACATGATAAAAAGAAATTGAAATTTTTTTTTTTTTTAATTATTCACGTTTTACCTCTTGTATCGAAATCAGACGTCATTAATTCGATCGATTTCAGTTGTAGTATCGCCACCTACAATTGTATTTGAACCATGTGATTTGGGTTGATTTTCAAAATGGGAGAGAATCATATCTATTTAAGAAGACACAGTTTTTGACATCGGAACTATAAATGTCAAACAACTATTGCTCTTCCATTGAGTCGTCATATTTCGTCTTTAGTGACGGCAATATTTAACTGGAACTTCTGTTAAGTCAGGTTAAGGCTGACGAATTTCAATCAGGTGTATGTGGGTACGGACATCATGCTTAACTATCAATATTCCTAGATTGTTAGCCATGCAGAGCTTCGGGTTGTATGTCAAAATTTCTGTTATAACGTTTGTGATTTCGTTTTATCAGTCTCGGCTGACAAACATTTTCAAGTTTTACCCAACATCCATAAGTTTCACTCCAACTTACCAAGTCTTTCCACGGTTTTCTTGAATAAAAAACCCCCAGAAAACACTTGTTTTTATCATGAAGAACACACACATACAATTTGACAAATCGGTTCATATTTTAACTATATCAATACTGAAAAATATTAGATATTAAACCATTTTGTTCAAAACTTTCCTGTTAGTTTTCACTACACATATTTATTTGCGAATATTATAACCCTGTTGATAATATTTTTTCTTAACTTTACTTGGCAAACTAAATCTGTCTTTATGTGATTGGCAGTTGTCTGTTCTTTGTACTGGTTGTTGTCTCTTTGACAACTTCTGCATGTGTACTTCATTTTACAAATGAAAATAAGAAATTAAGAAACTTCCGAATACTACGGGGTTCTAAATTAGACAACCAGTATCAGACAAATATGGCACTTGACAAACAATTAACGTCATTGAAAGTTTATAAATCTGCTGAAATATTCCTTAAATGCACTGGAATATACATGTTAAAAATAGAAACGACAAATACCAGTTGAAAATCCAAAAATGCGAGCTTTGTGGGAGTAAAAGTTATACTCAAACTCGGGACAGATTATTATTTGTTATCTGTTCTGAAATTTAATAATGGACTAACAAACATTTAGATGATTTCATTAGCTCAGTATTGATGTCATTTTTGCAGTTTGTTTGGAGATTCTAATACCGCTTACCATTCATTTACAGATTTTGCAAAATCAAAAATACAATAAATAAAAACATTGATAGTTCTTTACGTACGTGATCGTGACTTAGTTTTTGTTAGGTCTTGCCATCATCAAAGTTATATTTGACTAAACAAGCAATTTCGCTATCACGACTTTGATGAAAAGAAAGAAGGCGGCATGTCGCATTGTCAAAAGGTTCACTTTAGTGCTGTCGATTTCAGTTGATTAATAAGTGTAAAAAATTAGCTATCTGGTTATTGAAATAAATCATAGTGCAAAGTAGTTCTATTTAGAGATATAAATCTGTATAATTTTTTCGTTGAATGAGAGTATGCATGATCAGCAATTTTACACAATTGATATATCTGATAATAAAAATGATGCACAAAGTCAATTGTTTGGTTATTAAAGCTTTAGCACCTAATGATCTAAGCGATAACTTGTTTTTCTGAGAAATAATCAGCTAATCAGCAAGTGCCCATTTTTTTTTATAAAGTGCAATATTCCCTTGTACAACACGAGAGGTAAGTGCTTAATACCTTTAACGGGTATGGATGTCAACTAGATATCTATACTTTCAAACGAGAAAACCTCATTTTGTGTGTCGCTTCTCTTCCTTCCACAATAAATGAACCATCCCGCCTCTGGTCCAATAGATACCACGCATAATCGCATTAGTCATTCATTCTTATGACTATTCAGTTTGGGTTATTTTTGGGTTATTTTGGAAGAAAATAAAAAATAAGGTGTCCGGATATTATTCCGTTATCAGACTGACTTTTAAGTCAGACATGAATACCGGTTTAAACATTTAGATCCAATCGTATGATAGATTACAAAAATGAAAAATAAAAAAAGCCAATCAGAGTGTTGTCTATATCGTGGCTTTTAGATCGTAATAACCACTGGTATTTTACCTCGGTTTCAACTTGCACAAAGTATTCATAAGTACTCGGACGGATACATGACAATAGTTTTCCTGTTAATCTAACTATGATATATATACTACTAAACAATATAGAGACTCTCTATATAACAGCAGTGATCGACATTGAGAAGAAACTTAGAATCAATATATACTTAATAGAAAACTAAATCACTTAAATATTTATAATATAGATACATGTGTGCATGTTCATAGTATACAGAAACGCGAAAATGATAAAATATAACAGAAAACAAAATAATAACGGACTCGAAAAAAAGGAAGAGTGCTTAAAAATATTTTCCTGTCTCAATGTACCTATATGATATTTGATATCATTTCTTTAATTTAACCAAGCTAAGAATGCCAGCGATTTCGCTTTTAAGTAAAACAAGACTTCCGGTTTAAAACTTTATATAAATTTCATAAGAGTACTCGGGGACAGGACACTAATTATTGCATTGATAGAGACTCTCTATAGAAACAAAAGCAGTGATCGCCTAGGAGAAGAAATTTGAAATTGATAACTTATAGCAAATACACTGTATTTGTAGTATACGTATGTTCATAGTAAACAGAAACGCGAAAATAATGGAATTTAACAGAAAAAAATCAATAACAGACTTTGGAAACAAGGGCGCGGGGTTAAACTTTTTCCAAGGTACCTATGCATTTTGATACTTTTTCTGAAATTTCCCAGACATGAAAACTTTTACTGAAATTCTTCAGAAACAAAGTCTACACAAAAATTCTCCCTACAACAGTTAACATATTTTCAACCGAGCTCTAAATGCCCGCGACTTCGCGGGTGTGTTCTAGTTATTTATTATTTTAGATGATGTTTCAAAAATCAAAATTACTTCTATAGTATTATTTGCAATCAAGAAAAGTGAAAGCTTAGCATATTCTCGTCCATTTAAGCAATACAAGTAATGAATGTAATGCACTTCCATTGTCTGTTTGGGATTTAAAGGTCGCAATTCCTGTAACAGTTTAATGGTGCAGAAAAAGTAAAACAGATATTTGCGACAATTTACGTGAGGTAAGTGTGAATGCGTTGAAATCATTATACCTTCTATGAAATTGTCATCGGGATATGAAGAAAGAAGTTACTTTTGTTGCTATAATGGAAAACTATTTTAGATCATCCCTCGATGATTGCTATTTAAATCTCAATATAATGTAATAAATCAATACAATAAATACTAACATCCATAGATTTGGGTTTAGCGGAAATTTAGATTTAATTTTATTTTCAAATCCAATGAGATGATACCAATGGTCAATCAAATATTTCCTTTCATAGCTAGTGAACGAACCACTGGTATAATACACAATCCTATATGCAAACATTTGTCATCTCAAAATGTGTAGGCAAACCAACGGAAACCGGTCAGTCTCAAGGTGCAGTTTTATAACGAATTGGTAATCTCGTTTACAAAACAAGCACCAGCAAATTTAATAAATATCGGATCGTCTTTCCACGCGTGCTTAGATTGCTTTTCCCAAAGGTTAAAGTGAAAAATTATAGATCAAATTTATCATAGAAACGGACTATAATCTAACTGTATGATTGAGTGATCACTTATAAAACTCAGAGAAATCTTTGTTTCATAACATATTGAAAAGGGTCTGACACTGGCTGCCCCCAATCATTTATTGTGCAGAAATACCTGTTAACAGGATTTCATTTCTTTTTATGCGCATTTCTTTTTATAATTTTTTATCATTATGTTTTTCTCAAATTTACAGATTTAACTTTGTTGTGCTGATATTAAGATTAATTAATAATATAAAATCTTCACTAGTGATCTTTCGTAGATCTTTCACTTGTTTCGACGTTTTTGGTCTAATTCCGGACTTTATGACGCTTACTTATTATTCATTTGAATCTTGTTAGTTTTACTAAGTAATAAGATGTTCCTAAGTTGCATTGAAATTATTTAAAAAATGAAATGAGATACTATTGAGACGAAAGTTAGTTCTTGAATAAACAAGTAGACTTAAGACTTATATATTATCAAATAATTCTTTGTTTTTTTGTTTTGTTTGTTTTGAATATTGTAAACGATCTTTTTTTTTTCATTGTTTATGAAGTTGCTATATCAAATCTAATAATGTATTCAGTAACCGACATTAAAAGTGAAGAACAGCATAATGAGTATATATTTATCATTTTTTAGCTAACTTTCAGAAAATGAACAATCAATTTGTTAATACGATAAAATTTGTTATTTTGTAATTGTAATCTCATTTATACCATCATTTAAGATTCAAACGCTTTTTTTGCACCGATTATATTGTATATTCTTTATGTGCATATATCTGTTATATATTTTTCTTGATTGAGTTGATTGAGTTTTAATGACAGTGTTTATTGCTGCTGTTGAATTCATTTGTTATTTAATAGACCCTATGCGATTAAAAGTTTTAATGCCGCAGTTACACTAGACCACGATCGCACCACGCTCACCGCGATCTAAAATAAATTCAGATCGTGGTGAGGTCGCTGTCTGAGCGGCATGAAAATGTAGATTGTTGTTGTTTTCACAATGCTACTACGTATCCTTACCTGCTACAACGATTCGGCTACGCTTATACCACGTTTCCATCACGCTTATTTTGCGAACTTACAACGATTATCACGATCTTACTACGCTCATCAAGTTCTAACTAAAACCATATCACGACACAGGCATACCAGTTTATCTACAAGAATTCGTGTGCGTGCACGTGATGGAAAGGGTAGAGGGAGAGTTAGAGTTGCCTCTGATACGAATCCTTATCCAGATGAGATGTTGGGTCAACCAATCTAACCTGATTAACAACGTATTGCTGGTCCATCAAGATCAGATGATGAACAAAAGAACAGATGTGTCAAGCATGGTTGAGCTGTTTGAAATCAGAGACATAATGTCCAAATTACATACATTCAAACACAATATGGAGAGTTTAATATATTTAACGTGACAATGACAATGATCACGATCATGGCTTGAACTCAAAATGGTTAAAGTATGAACGTAGTCAGGTCGTAAGATGAGCGTAATGAGGAAGGCATGAGCATGCTACACATGTATAATCAAACCGTGGTCTTTAACAGCGTAGTATAAACTAGGTATATAGTCGTAGTAAAATCGTTATTTGGTCACGATGAGAACGTGCGGGTCGTAGTGAGGTCGTAATAACGTCGATGTGAGATCGTAGCGCAGTATCCCCGATCAGAATTGCGTTTTCGATACGCTCTCGCTACTATGTAATAGCGACCTTTGTATCCTACCACGACCTTACTGCGCTCTCGCTACGTTTCTACTGCGATCTGAATCCGTCACGACCGCACCACGACTGTTTTGGCTATGTTCAAAGTTGGCCACGCTCATCACGATTATAAAGACCTCATCACGACCGTATAACGACCACACTGCGGGCTACATGATCAAACTACGATCGACAAAATTTGTTTTTTTTCCAGAGATCGTAGTGCGATCATGGCCTAGTGTGACTGTGGTATAAATGGTGAATAGACTACTGTAATTGGTAAAGATTCTATGCTGACTCAAAGATATTGTTTGGAATTTTATATTCTTTGGGTTATTGTCTTAGTCATGTTAGCTACATGAACCGTATCTCTATTTTTCAAATGATATGAAATGATATGCAGACTTTTGAAACACAAATTTGTAGCTATTCAATATGCAGACTTTATGTGAACAAGTGCTAATTGTAAATAACTTGTTCAAATGCGGATATTGCAATAAATATGAAATTGAAGCTATACGTGATGGAGATACGCTTCTTAATTCCAAATTGTTTCCGATGTTTTATTACAGCAAATTAAATGCTGTCATTGAACAGTTAATTCACGCTTAAATGGATTTTATCTCCGGTTTGGTTTTTTTCTTGGTCTTTTTTAGTTATATCAGTGCTACACCTTTTGAATTTTGAAATACTTTAACGTCAAACAGCAAAAGGCAGAAATAATTTGTCGAAAAACGTATCTGGTCCCCTAACATTGGCGTTGTCTTATTTTGTCGAATTATTTGACAAACTATACAATTTGGTGAACATAGATTATCAGATTAGAGTTGATAAAAGTTTAATTCCATCGCTGTTTAAAATATTTTCATTAGTTCTTTACTTTTTTGCATTTTAAAGTTGTCTGCTTAGTTTATTCACAATAAGTACAAAACAATGATTAAAGGACGTACCTGAATGAAGGGATGCATACTTATAGCAAGTGACTTAAGGGTGGCCTCTATTATTTGACAAACTTGTCTTTTTGGTGTACGTTTGTTTTTGCTGACTCTATAGTTATTTACGTCTTGACATCGTCAATTTTACAATTTGTCATATCTTCAGTTTTATATTATCAACTGACCTACAACATCTTTTATTAAAAGGGGAAATATATAAATTCATATTTACGTTGTGATGATTCTGACACTAAATGCGTCAATCAATAAGTAATCAACCATTTTAACTTAAATATTAAAGACTTCATCTTTTTTACTGGCATTTCATTCGATTATGCAATCGCCTTATTGTTTTTAAAGTTATTGGTGGTTTGATTGAAATGATAATTAGTTTGAAATATGAAATATGAAATCAGATCCGTCCTTGTGTTTATAATTTTCCTTTTGCGAATAACTGTGATTGCTGTTTTGATACTATACAAGAAGCCATGTCCAGTAGACTGACAACCCCGAACACTGCATTGAAAGACAATGATTCAACAAATATGAACTGTCTTTCAAATTACTCAATCCTTATTGAATAATTTAAATTATTAAACGATATTAAATACGTCAAAGCCATCAAACTCTACTAAATAATTGAGTGAATTTGCATATACAATGGGACTGTTATCAACTGTAATGCACAAATGAGGTTTGGCTACAATGTAGCTATAAAACCAGGTTTAACCATTCATTTGTTTTCAAGTCAGGAACATGATTTTCACTTTTTGTTCTTTCTGGTAATTGCTTATGTTTGACTTGGGCATTTTTTTTTTTTAATTTCCCCTTTTGAGTTCGGTAATTTATATTTTTTTTTATTAATTATAACCACTGTTACATGATTGAAAAATATAAAATATTACAAATAATGTGGCGTTCTTCACGGTGTAGAATGCAAAACCGAAGGTAAATGCTGCCTGTGTTAAATCTCATATTCAAATTGGAGACAGATAATGGTTTTTCATTTAATTTACAATGAGCTCTGCTCATTTCGATTATTTCATTAGCTCAGTATTAAGGACCTGTTTGTAACATGGAATTTCTTGAGAGTAATCATATCACTTACCATACATAAATAAACACAACAAAACCAAAACCAATAAAAAAATTGTTATTAACGGACATGATCGTGACTTAGCTTTTGTAAGGTCTTGCAATCCTTTTTTTTTTTATTATTAAAAAGAGCAATTTTGCTATCACGACTTCATTGAAAAGAATGAAGGCGGCATGTCGCATTGTCAAAAGGTTCACTTTAGTGCTGTCAATTTCAGATGATTAACTGCTGCAGAAATTAGCTCTGCTTATTGAAATAAATCAAAGTGAAAAGTGAGTCTATTTATAGATATAAATTCAGATAGTTTTGTCGCTGAAAAATAGTATGCATGATCAGCAACATTACACAATTGGTATATATAGCTGATGATAAAAATAATGCACCAGTCAATTGTATGGTTGTTCAAGATTAAGTACCTAATAATCTAAGCGATAAATTGTAGTCCTGGGAAAATTGTCAGCTAATGAGCAAGTTTTTTATAAATCTAAAATAAAGTGCAATGTACACAAGTAAAAACCGAGAGGAAAACGCGCACTACTTTTAAAGTGTAGGGATGTCAACGATATATATAACTTAATGTTTTGCATGATTTTTCGAAAATCCAAATTACTTCTATACTATTTTCAGTCATGAATAGTGAAAGCTTTGAATATCATATACAAAGGAAATGACAAGTTATATTTAGTAAAACTGTATAATCAAATGATTCTTCAGTTTTTCTTTATTGTTTGTTTTGAATATCGCACACGGTCTTTTTATTGTTTATGTTAAAGGACTTGCCTAAATGAAGGGATAAAATTGAGAATAGAATGCTTACTAATAGGTTGTGACTAAAGGGTGGCCTCTATTATATGACAAACTTGTCTTTTTCGTGTACGTTTGTTTTAGCTGACTGTATAGCTATTTACGTCTTGACATCGTCAATTTTACAATAATTTTAAATTTGCCATATCTTCAGTTTTAAATAAACAACGGACGTTAGGCATCTTTTATTAAAAAGGAGAAATATGTAAATTTATTATTAGAGTGTGTCGATCGTGATACCAAATGCGTCAGAAACATAGATTATTTAAGAATTTATCTAGTTGACTGGCATTTCAATCAAGTTATACGAAGAATTAAAAATTGATTTCAATTTATTTACTGTTTGAAAATTTTTTGGTGGTTTGATTTAAATTAGATATGGTTTGAAACACAAAATATCTGATAATATTAATGTTTGGAAGCGAAAACAGTGACAAACAATAATATTTATATATAAAATCAGATCCGGTCCTAATCTTCACAATTTTCATTTCCTTGCGTATTGTTGGATTGCTGTTCTGTAAATTGTTTTCGTTTTTTTGTATTATGTCGTCATACTTAAAAAGTATTTAAAATTTTAAAATTTCTGTCACACTTGCACAAATACCATTACATTTTTATTCTAAAAAGACGTAATTTCAAGTAGTCTTAAGCTTACAACCATGAGCACTGCAATCACAGACAAGGATATCATAAATATACTCTGCCTTTCAAGTTATTCAACTTCTATTCGAAATTGTAAATTCTTAAACGCTATTAATTAAGTTAAAGCAATCAAACTCTACCAAATAGTTGAACAAATGTGTCAATGTAACTGAAATTTCAATTACCGTCATACAAGTTTGGGGTTTATCCAGATTTTAAACCAGGTTTAAACATTAATTTTTACTTTTCAATTAGGCATTTGACTGTTGTTTTTCGTTCCTTCGGTTGATTGCTTGTGTTTAAATTGGGCAGTTTTATCGACTTTCCTTTTTTAAAATAATGTACGTGCAAGCTCTATAGTCTTAATTTGTTCATTAATCTTAAACAAATCAGTTGTAATATTGACACCCACTTTCTCTCTCATACACCCCAACCATGACCCGGTGATTAGGTTCTGAATATAAAGAAATAAGAATCATATCTGTATCAATAAACTTAATTGTACCACTTGAACTATCTACGTCACACAATCATCCGTTTTCTTTTGAGACGTCAGACAGTTTTTTTATGTTTACATAAAAAAATTTACCAGAACGTCCGTGAAATCAATGCATCCAAACATCAATATTTTAGAATTACACATAAACATCGATATTCTTCAGTTTATCGCAAATACAGTTGTGATAATTCAAAGGCGGCGACGTCACAATGTTTGAACCGCAGCTGATAAGAGATTGACTTAAACTTTGCAAATTATCTTCTGGTTTGCTTGTGAAACAAACAAAAGAACTTGCTTCTATCATAAAGCACAACGAAATACAGTCTGACTATCATATGTTCATCTTTTCAGATATTTCACAGATTTAATTTATGAAAAAACGTAAAATCTTACTTATTAGAAATCTTTTAGATTTGTCGTAAGTATGCAAATAACAACTTTGTGTAGGTTTTTTTTCGAAGAAGTAAAAAAAAATAACAACGCACTACAAATATATGCTAACCATGCTAAATTAGGGTTAAATGGTAGAGCGAGCTATTGTTTCATATGTTTCACATACTTTGGCTTTAAGGAGTTTTAAGAAACTAAATTATAAGAGAGTGTACTTTCATAATTCCACTAAATAAATAAGTGTTGCTTATATTACACGAACTAATAAATACTCTTTCTATGGTTTTATCATCTATAAGAATTATTTTATACATTCGCTTTCAGTCATTTGTATAAATTACAGAATCTACATAATTGCACAATCTAATCATTATAGATGCCGCTGTCTTTTCTGCACAAGCAATCACTCTTTGAGATAAAAAAAGTGAAATTGAATGCAATTTACACTACCAAAAGAAAGTAGTCTGTAAATTGCGTTCCTGACACTTTCGCCCGGTTTACAAATATCAAGCTGGTTCTTAGCTAGAAATGTATTGTCTTCGGCTGAATGGATAATTGTTTTCTGGTATAAGACAGAAAGATTATTACGAAAAATCATGATATACAGTAGGTGTTTAAAAAAGATAGATGTCATACATGTAGTGATAATCTAGCTAAGTACCAGATTGATCAATGAATTGATGAAAAACTTTGTATGTTTAATCTATTTGACCTTTTTGTATTCGAGATTCACCATTGAGTCTTTTGTAGACAAATACGAGCGTCAATACATGTAACTAATGTTATTGCCTTGAAAGTATGGTGAGATTGTACATTAATCGTCAAAACTTTAATTTTAGCCTTACATCAAATTGAAATTAATGTTAAATATTGAGTAAAATATATGGTAAGTATGCTGCCTTTTTAATCGACCATATATGACAATCTTTATTTAAACTAACTGTGTTGCATTTATAGGGTATAATAGCCGAATTAACTGAGAAATTTGTACAAATTAAAGATGCATATAATAATGCAACACCACGTTAAGGAAACCTTAAAGAACTCTATATGTCCATTTTTGAAAAAAATGATACTTAGATTCATGTCATGTTCATTGCTTCGATAATTGTCTAGTTATTTATAATTCAATGAATGGTTTAGATGATTGTGTGTTACCTATCAAAAGAACCAGAATAGAAGTTAAATGTAATAAAATATCTGATGCATTTTTAGACATCTTAGTTTTTTTTTAAATACAATTATATAATTTCAAAATTGTTTCGTCATTATTGTAACTGTCGAACTGTATAATTGATAAATGATTGTTTTCTACCCTATCACCCATTCGATAGTTAACTCTGCGTATACTCTGAAAAAGGATACATATTTTTTTTCAATAAAATAAACAAATACAAATAACTGTTTGTGTATATAAATATCTAATAACAGATGTGTTTGTTTTATTGTATTTATGTTTTAAGCTTTATATGAAGGTAAAATTACAGTAAATCGGTAAATTACAGATTTCCTTCAAAGGAGTTGGTTCAGTAAGACCCCTTTTTGGCCCCAAAATATAGCAGTTTTACAAAATTGTGAAATTGTAATCTTTTAGCTATTTATTTGAAGGTAGAATGCTTCTGCTACATAAATACAGGCTGTTTTTGACAATACAATATACATATATCGGGTACAAGCATCATTAAGTCATGCTAAATTACTGAAATCTTCACAATTTTAGCATTTTAGTTAAATTTTAGACGGTTTCCGTCTGAAATACGTGTTCATTCATTATATTGAACCGTAAGTTGTACTTGATGAAAATACATAACATATATAAAGATTGAGGATGAACACAGATGCGACCACTTTCATTTTTGACAAAAACAACTGAAAAAAGACGTTTTTATGGCATATTTGAGATATTTTTCATATTTAAGCTTGAATCGGAGCGTTTTTAATGACTAAATCAGTTGAAATCTCTCACAAAAACTTATCAAATCAATTGAAATAGACACTTAAGTATTTAAAAAGTGTCCGAAATCTTTCGTTAGATAAACATAAAATTTGTGGCCAAAAACGGACCTTACCGGAGAAACTCCTTTGTCATACAACTTTGAATCGATGATCTTTGACTCAGTCCAATTACTGTTACTTGACCTCAAAATAAAACAAAACATTATGCTTTAGACTTGGTCTCCTACTGAAGCCGATAAGGGCCATTCAAAAAAAATAATTATGTCGTAATTACGACATAGCATGTCGTAGTTTCGACATAACATGTCATTACAACGACATCGCTATGTCGTAATTTCGACATAGCATGTTGTTACAACGACATCGCTATGTCGTAATCTCGACATATCATGTCGTAATAACGACATTGCTATATATCAAAGAATATGTATTCTGATTGCCAAGAGACTAAATGACATAGAAATTAACAACTATAGGTCATCATAATGTCCCCAATAATTAGAAAAGCCCCCGCGTAGTCAGCTATAAAAGAGGGAGGAAAGATACCAGAGGAAGAGTCCCCGAAATGCTGTTTGGCATACAGTGTTATTAATTAATTGTTAGCTCCCTTGGTAAAATTCCAAATTTCAAATTTAATGTATTTCATTGTTAAATAATTTACATGAAGCTTAATAACTATATATTTGTTAATTGCATAACTTTGCTATTTGAATTCATTGGTTTAAGATTTTTATTTGTATTGTAAAGTTTAATATTTGCATCGTCGCAAAATCTTTGGTTACCTTCTTAGGATACCTGCAGTGAGAAACTTATATATTTTATAGATCCCATCTACGTTAAATAAGTCATCGGTCATGGTAAAGCTGGAATTGCATCGTTGCAAAATCTGGGATTACCTTCTTTGGATACCTTCAGTAGTGAGAATCTTATATATTTTATAGATCCCTTCTAAGTATAATAAGATATTGTTCGTAGAAGAACTGTGCAGCCAGAGAAGGTCTTAAAGGAATAAAATGTTTTCCACACGTTACAAAACGGTAGCCAATTTGTCCACACGTTTGAAAACGTCTAAAATCCTAAAGACGCTAATTTCCGACGTTACATGTGCAAAAATTTCAATTAAATGTTCATGATATTTAAAACAAATCGTGTTATGAAATTTGGAAAAAGAGGTTGATGTTTGTTGACGAAAAAAATGAATAGTGCATGTTGCTATAATATCCGCCCGGGAACATAGGTTCAACACAGGTTAAATTTTGCAATTTTTATTAATCGTTTATAACTTTTAACGATTTATTTAAAAGACAAATTGGAGACACCAAGACAGTTTTCTAAATGTAAAATTGAAATTTATGTTACGGAAGTACTCCGAAATAGATCATTTAAGTCGTCACTTCAGTAAGGTGCCATCACCAATGTTAAAAGACTTAATACCAGTTCACGGAATGTTTTACTTCGCGATTTGTACTTCTATTCATGTTATAACTGTCGCAATGAAAGAAATTCCTGTTCTAGCAAAGCCGGAACTTTTCGTCAATATAAACTTGTGCATGAAATGGAGGTAATTGAAAGACGAATCCCAAACAGCGACGAAAACCGTTTCATCGAATTAATAAAAACCCAGGATTATATTTGCCGTTTTCGCGGACGATCCAGGAGTAGATTACTATATTTTAAAGTGTATATCAGAAGTTAAACACTATATATGACTTTGGAAATAATTCACAAACCAAGGTTTAAGTAATTAAAGGGGTGTATTTCGACAACTTATGTGCCAGGGAAAATACAATTATATTCAAATTTAACCAAGGGTAAAAATTTTCGATTTACTTGCAGAGTGGCAGATATATTTGTATTGGAATGGCGTTGAATTAAGATATAGAAATTTTACAATGACAGATGATATGCACCTTGAAAGTTAAACATCCTAGTATGATAAAAAAAATATATGGAAAACCTTATACATGTACTTCCGTCCCATCTTTCCTTTCTACAGTACTTGCGACAGTACTGCATTTTAAGTTGAAATAACTTAAAAGGTAAACATTATTAAATCGATTTCCACAACTCCACGTAATTTTTTGATAAAATGACTGTTCAGGACATCACAAAACGAACAGAACCAGAATCAACTAACAATATAAAAAACCGAATAAAACTTGCAAAACTTAATCGAAGTCAACAACCCTCTTCGACGCTGCATTTTAAGTGTAGCGTCGTGTTGTAGGAACGTTTGAAAGTAGAAATAGAGCAATCAATATTTCAATTCACCCTTATTACAAGAAGCTTTGCAGTTTCCGCTTATATATAGGGAGATGGACAGCTTGGCTTGCCTTAGGAGAATTGATTGTCAATCCTCATATTATTCACATATTATTCTTCCAACAAATAGAAGTTTATTTCGACCTAGTCTGCCTGCACAGTTTTTTTTTTCTTTAAGCACAGTTTTTCCACGGAAGTTAATTTTTTCGACTGGGAAGGGATCTAAAAAATATATAAGTTTCTCACTGAAGGTATTCAAAGAAGGTAACCAAAGATTTTGCGACGATGCAAATATTAAAATTTAGAATATAAATAAATGTCTTTAACCAATGAATTCAAAAAGCAAAAGCTATGCAATTAACAAATATATACTTATTAAGCTTCTACATGTAAATTACTTAACAATGAAATACAATAAAT
The DNA here is from genome assembly GCF_036588685.1 of Mytilus trossulus. Classification (NCBI taxonomy): domain Eukaryota; kingdom Metazoa; phylum Mollusca; class Bivalvia; order Mytilida; family Mytilidae; genus Mytilus; species Mytilus trossulus. Next base: position 37,234,239 of record NC_086379.1, on the reverse strand, counting down.
ATGAAATTTGGAGTTTTACCAAGGGAGCTAATAATTAATTAATAACACTGTCTGCCACACAGCATTTCGGAGACTCTCCCTCTGGTGTCTTTCTCCCTCTTTTATAGCTGACTATGCGGGGGCTTTTCTAATTATTGGGGGCATTATGATGACCTATAGTTGTTTATGTCTGTGTCATTTAGTCTCTTGCCAATCAGAATACATATTCTTTTGTATATAGCGATGTCGTTATTACGACATAGGTATGTCGTTATAACCACACAGTGATGTCGTTATTACGATATGATATGTCGAAATTACGACATAGTGATGTCGTTATAACGACATGATATGTCGAAATTACGACATAGTGATCATGGTGATGTCGTAAGAACGACATGCTATGTTAAAATTACGACATGCTATGTCGTAATTACGACATAATTTTTTTTTAATGGCCCTTATCGGCTTCCGTAGTCTCCTTATGATTTATAGTCAGATGGTCCAGATCAGAAGATACATCATCATAAGTTATCAATTTCCTTTTCATCAATAAAATAAGCCAAGGGTTTCTTCCAATCAAATGCAAAAAAGTAATGTAACATTTAAAAACGTCAGGCAATTAAAACTATAACCAGAACTCTTCTCTGTGGCTACTGCGTTTAACGAATGGAAGAAAGAAATAAGTAAATTTCCGGATATTTTTTTTATTAATAACTACTCGATTCTAAATTAGACACCACCATTAGACAATCTATCACTTGATTGACAATCTACGTCATTAGCTAGTTTATAAATCTGCAGAAATATTCCATTTATGTACTTTAATTAACATTCTTTTAATAGTTTAGAAACATCACATAACAATTATAAACCCGAAGGTAAGTGCTTCCTTTATGGTAAAGCTCATACTCAAACTTGGGAGAGATTATTTTTTGTAATTGTTCTGATTTTTTTTTATAATGGACTAAAAACATTTCGATGATTTCATTAGCTTAGTATTGATGAAATGTTTGAAACATGCATGTTATCTTGGAGATTTGTTATACCATTTACCATATGAATACATAATTAAAAAAAAAATGATTGTTATTTACGAACTTGATCGTGACAAAGCTATTTGTGTTTTTGTTCGGACTTATAAGCATTTCTGTGTTACACAAAGAGCAATTTCGCTATCACGACTACGATGTAAAGAGAAAAGCGGCATGTCGCATTGTCAAAAAGTTTACTTTAGTGCTGTTAATTTCAGTTCATTAACTTCTGTAGAAATTAGCTCTCGTTGTTAAAAGAAATCGTAGTGAAATGTATGTCTATTTAGACGATTTAGATATTTAAAGTATTCATGATCAGCAATATTACACAATTCATATATATGATAGTACAAATGATGCACAAAGTCAATTGTTTGGTTGTTAACGCTTTAGTACCTAATAATCTCAGCGATAAATGATTCCTGTGAAAATTATCAGCCAATCAGCAATTTTTTTTCTATATCTAAAATAAAGTGCAATGTACACCAATAAAACTTAAATGGAAAGCGGTCACTCCATTTTAAGGGTATGAATGTTAACTACGAATAACTTCTTTTTTTTAATCACAAATATTGTTATTGAATTATGTCCTGATATATGAATATCTAAGTAGCCCAAGTCACATACTTATATGGACCTCTGTATTTTAACAGCCATACTTGACCAGGGAAAATATCAAATGTGTTTAAACACGTTTAACTTCCCATAGATTTTTAGGAATAACTTATTATTTTATATGATTTTTCGAAAAAAAATCGCCATTACTTTTTAACTTCTTTTATTACTCATGAATAGCGAAAGTTTTGCATATCCTCGTCCACTTAAGCAATAAAAGTAGTGGATTTGATGAATTTCCATTGTCTGTTTGAGACTTAAAGGTCGCATTTACTGTAACAGTTTATGGTTCAGCAAAAGCAAAGCAGATATTTTACACCATTTTCTTGAAGTACGTGTGAATACGTTGTAATAATTAACTTTTGTACAACTATATCAGTATTAAGAAAGAAGTTATTTTGTTGCTATAATGGAAACTATTTTAGATCGTCCCTCGATGCATTCTATTTTAATCTGAATATTATATATTACAATAAATACTAGCATCCATAGATTACGGTTGAGTGGAAATTTAGATTTAATTTTCTTTTGAAATCCAATGATAATAAATCAATAGCTAATAAAATATTTCTTTTCATAGTTAGTGAACGAATCACTTGTATAATACAAAATCCTATATGCAAACATTTGTTATCTTGAAATGTGTAGGCATACCTACAGAAGCCGGTAAGTGTCAGGGTGTAATTTTTTTAACGACTTTGCAAGATCATGATTGCAAAACAAGCAACCAGCAAATTTAATAAATATCGGATCGTCTGTGTATGCGTATTAAATTTGCTTTTCCCACTGGATAGTGTAAAATATTATAAAACAAAATAAACTCATCACCAAAAGGGACCTCTACCTGTATGATTAAAGGAGCCCATTTAAAACACAGAGAACCCGTTGTTTCATATCATTTAGAAAAGGGCTGACACGGATTGCCTCGATCAATTCTTGTGCAAAAATATATGTTAAAAGTAGGATTTAATTTTTTTATGCGTTAATTTTTTTTCTTTAAATTTGTAATATGTTTTTGTCGCAAATTTGCAGAATTAACATTTTTGTGTTAATATTCAGAGTAAGTATGCATATAATTTATATTTCAGCCGTGTGTCCGCTTCACTTGGGATCTTTGGTATAGTTCCAACTTGTTAATACGTTTAGACTTTCTTGTTTTTGGTTGTATTCCTGGCTTTATGACGAATACTAATTATTCATATGAGTCTCTTGGTTTTAATTAGGAATTTGATGTCATATGAAACGAGTGAGTGGTGAAAAATAGTGTTTGTCCAATTCTTGAACCAATGCATGTAGACATCATAAACTGTGCACGATTTTATCATTATGTTCGCAAATATATCATATAATCGTCTTTTTTTCTCTCTGTTTGTTATGATTTAAAAAATATGGCAGCTCATTAAATACCGTGTTTTGAAGCCGAGTTTTACCGATTGTCACCTTATAGTAAACCAATCACAAAAAGCATGGGTATTGAGCACGTGTTTAACATGAATAATCAGATATTTGTTTATTTCAATGACAGATCCATGCGTATTGTGGTCTACGGATGTTTACGAGGAGGGTTACGCTCGGGTCACTATGCATACGGAAAATATGTCGGCGAATTGCTTGCTGGAAGCAAGCAAATACAAATAAGTTAACTTCTTTTAAATGTGGACAAATTAAAGAATTTTCCTCAGAAAAAGTATATTTACATAAGTTGTATAATGAAAACTATCCATTTAGTTATAAAAGACATATGCATATTTTTTTTTTAATTTGAGGTTTCTTATGACTTTAAGGTCCATTGGAATTATAAAAAAAAAATTACAAGATAGTTTTGAGATGAAAGTCAGTTCGTGAATTAACGGTTTTACTAAAGTCTTTCTAATAATCAAATGATTCTTTAGTTTTTTTTTGTATTGTTGTTTTGAGTATTGCACACCGTATTCTTTGTTATTTATGAATTACTATCTTAAATCTAACATAACGTTTATTAACCGACATCAAGTGTTGTACGGCCTACTTAATTGTAAAAATGGTATAACATTTGAGTTTGCTTTTTGAATTTACGCGATCATGCTTCAATGCGGTAAAAGTTATTACATTATTGTTCACCCAATTTTACCATTATTCTAGATCTAAACGCTTTCTTGCAATGATTTTTTGTGTGTTCCATGATTTTTGAAACTTTTTTTATAGGTGTATAGACATCCGTATTTATTGAAGATTCTAATGATTTTGTGTTCATTGGGTTGCTGTTTCAGTTACGTAAATCCCTCATCTACGTTTTACATATGAAACGAAAATTAAAAAGCCGACGTCAGAAATATCGTTTTTAACTATTCCATATTGACAGTCTTTATGTGAACAAGTGCTTATTGTAAATTCTGGTTCAAATCCGGATACAGCAATGAATAAAAATTAAATGAATGCGTAATGGAGATACACTCCTTAATTTCACATTGTTTCCTAGGTTTCATAACTGTAAACTAAACGCTGTAATTTAAAGGTTAATTCACGCTTTAATTGATTCTATCTCCATCTTTTGCTCTATTTTTTGTCTTTTTGAGTTAATGCAGTTCTTCAATTTAAGAATTTGTAAAGAGTTTTACGTTCAACAGCAATGAGCAGACATAATTTGTCGAAAATCGTATATTGTGCCCTAACCTTGGTATTGTTTAATTTATTTCGAAAAAATGATTTGACAAAATATAGAATTTGGTGAACAGAATATAAGATGAGAATTAATTGAAGTTTATATTCATCGCAATCTCAAATATTTATATTGGTTCTCTACTAATTATGCATTTTGAAGTTGTCTGCTTAATTCATTCACACTTAGTCTTATACAATGGTCAAAGGAATCCCCTGCATGCAGGAATGAATGCTAATAGCAATTGAATATGATAAACACTATTATATGACAAGCATGGCTTTTTTGGTGTCGTTTGTTTTTACTAACTTTGTACATATTTACATCGTAGATTTGACAATTATAATCAAATTTGTCAAATCTTCGGTTTTATATTTACAAATCGAATTCCCTTTTTTGAAGTAATGTACGTGCAAACTCTATCATTTCAATGATACAAGTGTGCATTATTTTATCAATTTCAGTTGTAATACTAACAACATAATTTCTCTCTCACACGCTTCAACAAGGACCGGTGATAAAGGTTTTAAATTATAAAGAAATATGAATCATATCTGTAATAATTAACTCTATTGCACCACTTGAACTATTTACGTCACACAATAATCCGTTTTCTTATGAGACGTCAGACTTTTGTTCTGTTTACGTAAAACATTTACTAGAACTTCTGTGAAATCAAGTTATTTCAATATCAATATTTTAGAATTACACGTAAACATCGATATTATTCAGTTTTAACACATGTATAGTTGTGATAATTCAAACGCGGCGACGTCACAATGTTTGAACCACATTTAATAAGAGATTGAACCGAACTTTGCAAATTATCTACTGGTTTGCTTGTGAAACGAACAAAAGAACTTGTTTCTATCATAAAGCACAAAGAAATACAGTCTGACTATCATATGTTCATCTTTTCAGATATTTGACAGATTTAATTTATGAAAAAACGTAAAATCATATTTATTGAAAATCTTTAAGATTTTTCGTAAGTACGTGAATAAAAACATTTTTTTAGAATTTATTTCAAAAGAATAGCAAACAAAACGACTCACTACACATTTATGCTAAATAAGGGTGAAATGGTAATGCGAGTTATTGTTTCAGATGTTTTATATACTTTTGCTTAAGGGAGTTTTAAGAAACTAAATTATAAAAGAATGTTCTGTTTTTTTCATTTTACTATATAAGTAAGTGTTGCTTATATAACACGAACTAAATGATATTCTTTGTATGGTTTTATCATCTATAAGAATTATTTCATACATTCGCTCCCAGCCATATGAATAAGTATAAAGTCTACATAGTTGCACAATCTAATTAGTATAGATGCCACTAACGTTTCTAGAAAAAGTAATCACCCTTTGAGATCGTTATAAGTTGAGCTGAATTCAATTTACATTACCAAAAGAAAGACGTCTGTAAAGTGCGTTCCTTGCACTTACCAAAATATGCATTTCGCCTGACATAATTACCATGGACAAGTAACTTTTAAGCCTTGTTACTATAATGAGATTAGTCATAAGTCGCTCAAACAGTTTTAGCCTAATATGAAATGGACAATCATATTAAAAACTGCATCCAATATATGGTGATAATGCTGTGTTTTTAATCGACCATATATGACAACTTTTATTCAAACTAAAAAGTAAAACCACAAAGGTACTGAACTTAGAGGAAAATCTAATCGGAAAGACCATAATCACATGGCAAAATCAAATACCAAAACACATAAAAAACGAATGGACAAGAACTGTCATATGCCTGACTTGGTACCGGCATTTTCAAATGTAGAAAATGGTGGAATAAACCTGGTTTTATAGCGCTAACCCTTTCACCTTGATGACAGTCTCGTCATATTCCGTTATATTAACAATGATGCGTGAACTAAACAGACTTAATGAATAAAAAGTCAAAATATCGGTCCAGCAGTCATCGACGTGTAACATTTTTTAAAGGACCAATTTAACAGAACACAAAAACAACTATCAACAAACACATTCATTAACTGTGTGACATTTAATAGGGTAAAATAGCCGAATTACCTGAGAAATTTGTAAAAATTAAAATTGCATGTAAAACGCAACACAACGTTAAGGAATACCTTAAGGAACTCGATATGTCCTTTGTTGAAAAACATGATACTTAGATTCACGTCATGTTTGCCTAAAGAATCGATACGACTATTTTTATTCTGGTATTTATAATTCAGTTAATGGTTTAGATAAGTGTATGTCACCTATCAATGGAATCCGAATGGAAGCTACATGTGATAAGATATCTAATGCATTTTAGACGTCTTATGTTTTGTCATATACAATCATATAATTTTCAAAGTTGATTCCTCATTGTTGTAACTGTCGAAATGGATAATTGATAATGATAGTGTTCTACCCTGTCATGCATAAGATAGTTAATACATATTGTTTTCAATATAATAAAAAAATAGAAAAAACTGTTTGTGTATATAAATATCTAATAATATATGTATTTATGGTATTGTATATATGTTTTCAGTCTTAAATTTTGGTAAAGTTTGTGTCCAATTGCCAAAAATATAGTTACATTTCTATATCATAAGAATTCATGTCCAGTAAAAGATATTTTACTGTATCAGTTTATACATACCTTATACTAGTAACCGTACACAATACGCGAATAGTAACGTTGTTAATGAAGATTTGAAAGTAGCAGCAAAAAAACCCGACATACTTAAAGTAAATGCAAAATAAAGGTTATTGATAGTGCGAGCCAATGTGCCCTTTTTTTCAAATATTTTCTTCGTCAGGTTTTCAAAATTAAATTATAAAAGAATGTTCCTGTCTGATTCCATTACATACATTTATTTTGCGTATATTGACCGAATTTGATGATAGATTTCTAAAGTTTTTCTTCTATAAATATCGTAAAAATTATTTTATACATTCGCTTTCAACCATTAGTATAATTACATAAGTCTACATAAGTGCACAAGATAATCAATAATAAATTCCGCTGTCTTTTCTGCAATAGTAACTACTCAGTTCAGACAAAATGCAATTGATATATCTACCAGAAGAAAGTAGTCTGTGAAATGTGTTCAGGGCACTTATAAAAATATGCGTTTCAGTCAGGTTTATCAGCTTTCTACTGGTTCATAGAGATAAATTGTCTTTAGCTGCATGGATAAATGTTTTCTGAAATGAGACAGGTATATTATTTAGAAAAATTATCATCTAATTGTCTAGGTCATGAAAATAGAAAAAGGGCCATTTAAGAGGTAATACTTATTTACTCTTCACCTTGAAATGCATATTTCGTTTATTTTTTGGATCCGAGGGTCACTGAAAAGTATTTTATACAGAAGACGCGCGTCAAAAACCAAACGTTTAATTATGATTAGTTTATTCTCATTTTGAGCTCAATAGAAAATGAGAAATAAAAAAAAAACATATCAAAGAAAGAGCCAAATACATTGATTCAATGCTATCGTTTTAATTGATCACACATAAAAATTTTGTTCCATTGATGATTTGTGGCATTTTGAAGTGTAAAAAAGGCGAATTATTTGATTTTTTTAATTGAAAACGCACAAATGAACATGCATATCTGTGTTCTTAACAATACCATTAGGACAAACCCAATATAACACGATTTATACGTTGATGAAAATACCGAAAATATGAAGTCATCGTTTTTGAAAAAGGTCACTTAAAAAATGCGAAAAAGAAAATGAGATATTTTAAAAGCGTTTGATATTTACAAATGGAGCCAAATACTAATGACATGCCTAATTCGGATACAGATGGATATAAGAAATAAGTAAATTTTCCGATATTGTTTCTATTAATAATAATAACGTGGTTCTAAATTAGACACCAGTATTAAACAAATCTGATACTTGAGTGACAATTTACGTCATAAATAAGTTTATAAATCTGCTGAAATATTCCATTAATGCACTTTACTTTATGAATACTAATTGAAGTATAATAACGACACATTCTAATTGTTAAGGTAAGTCCTTCTTTTGGTAAAGCCCCTACTCAACTTAACACATCTTAGATATCTGAAGAAAGAAAAATTCTGAATCATAGTAAGTCATGAATAATTTAGTGTACTAACAATCACTGTAAATTGTAAGTTATTTTGTGAAACCAACTGTAGGATACATAAAGTGTAGGCCAGACGTCAATTTCGTCTAGAAACGACTCATTAAAGATACTCATTTCGAGAATCTTTGTCAAATCAAGCTTATGTTATCTATTCCTCGTGATGTAAATCCCTAGTATTTCGAAAAAAAAACGAAGTTTTGTTAACAGTTTAAACGCAGTAAGAATATTATTTGTAATGCTTTTTTTTTTATTGACTTTGTAGTCTCGAGTTTTCATCAGCCCAGTATTTAGGACAGGTTTTTAAAAAAGCAAAAACAGAAATCAAGGAAAGATCGTTTTGTACGTACTTAGTTTCCGATGATCGTGAACTTTAAAAGTTAAAATTTTAAATTAAAAGGGCAACATTGCATGACTTTGGTATAATAAACGAAGGCGGCATGTCGCAAAGTCAAAAGGTTTTCTTTAGTGATGTTAATTTCAGTTGATTGACTGCTGCAGAAAATAACTGTGATTATTGAAATAAATCCCAGAGAAAAGCAAATCTATTTTCAGATATAAATCCAAGTATTTTTGCCGTTGAATAGTATTATGCACCATCAGCAATACCATACAATTATACGTCTGATAATACAAATGAAGCTCTCATTCAATAATATGGTTATAAAATCTTTAGTACTTAATAAACCAAGCGATAAATTGTTTTCTTGGTACAATTAACATCCAAAGAGCAAGTTGTTTCTATGGAATAAAGTGCAATGAACATCAGTAAGCTCTCGGATATGAGCGAAATCGTTGAAATATATTGACAATCAAACCATACAATGATGACGACGAAAAAAAAGCGGGACCGCATTTTGAGGGTTTTGATGTGTATCTGAAAACAAAAGTTTTTCTTAAAATCACATTCTCTTGACGTATATATACTTCTATTTTTAGTCATGAATATTAAAAGTTTTGAATATCCTTGCCCATTTCAGCAAGAAATGTAGTTGATTACCTGTCATTGCATGTTGGGGACTAAATAGTCTAATACATACCGCAACATATTCGCAACCAATTGTTAATGAGTACTTGTGAATGCGTGGCAGCTATTATTACCACTATAAAATTACTTTCTGATTATGCAGAATAAAATGACTTATTTCGCTATAATGACATAACATAATCCACCGATGCTGTTTAAACGCAATACAGTATAATATGATTAATACTCACATTTATTAAGTTTGCAATTTATATTTGGATTGAATTGAAATAAAGATGTAATTTGTTTTCCTATTCTAATGATACGACTCTCTGGTTTTTTGTTTGGTTCTTGACGTTATGACACATACCGATTATTTCTATTAGTACGTACGTTTTACAAAGGAATTCGATTTCATAATTTAAATTATTCAAAAACGAAATAACAAAATAGTATTGAAAGGAAGAAGACAATTCCTTAATTAATGGTAAGATTAAAATCTTGCAAGCGACTAAATGTTTGTTTAGTTTTTCTGTATTTAATGTTTTGAATAGTACATACGATTACGTCTCCCTTTATTGTTTATGAAGTTGCTATTTTAAACCTTACATCAATTTCAGTAACCGCAATTGAGTGTTGGACGACATGATAATTGATCAAAAGGGTATATAACCCTTGACCTTGCTTTCAGAATCTCTGCAAGCATTCTGTGTAAGGTATTATTTTGTAATTCGATTTTCAAATTGTTTGGTATTTTTATTTCAGCGCTTTATAGCCCCGATTCTATTATATGTTCAATGTATTGTCTTGTTAATTATGATTTTGTCATGCATATGTACCTGTCTGTAATCAGTCCCCTTGCCAGAAATTGACGTATACAAGTATCATATTTAAAAAAGATAAATTTATTCAGCCGATTGCAATCTTATGGCAGCACTTTGATTGTAATCGTTAAATTCTTTCATAAGGTATATAAACTATATGCGCTTTACCACTGCACATACTGCAACTTTAGTAACCTTTCTGTTGTTTAAGATACTATGCTGATCTTAAGATAGTTTAAAGGTTTTTTAGTCGAAGTGTTGATGTCTCATTAAAATGATTTCTACATTTTTCATATAGAATCTTAAACAATGCTTATTTAAATTACTGTTTTAATTCCGGATATTGCACGTAAATCAGAATAAGAAAAGTGATACACTCCTTTAGTTTCAAATAATTTCCGGAGTTTTTATCACTGCAAATTACATACTGTCTTTTAACAATTAAATCATGCATTATTTCATTCCTAATGCGGCATTAGCACTCCCTTTAGTTTTTATTCCGGATATACAAGTTCTTCGGCGTTTGAATTAGATTTTGATTTACTTCGACAATCCTTGGGGGAAAAGCGTATGATTGCAGTAAAATTGGCACGTTTTGATGTCAGTAACTGTCGAAAATTTGATATGAGAATATTTCATGAACATGACGCTGCATTAAATTTAAGAAATATTTGAATCTCGTCTTCAACCTTAATTGTCAGCGATTTTTTGTCAAGATATTTAAAAATACTTGATCTGAAAAAAAGTTTAATCTGAAATGAAAACAGAGGATACATAAATGAATGAATGAATAAAAATATAAACCAAGGGCATCCATCATATACATGATCAAAATAATTTAAAATAGCATGCATTTTTAAGGTTAAGGATTGACCAATTATTTCTTGGAAAACAGATTAGAAACGCTTAATAACCCTTTTTTCATATTAGCTTGTTTTTTCTTTAGAAAAACATATTTTTATTGAAAATGTTTGAAACATGCATAGAAGGTGTCTTTTTTTCTCATTTATACTGTATTCTTTCGCGACTTGTCAACTCCAAGGGTTTAAGGACTTTACACAAGGATGTATATTAATTGTTAGTTATGGTATTACCTCTTTGGTATGGACAATATGTCTATGTTTGGTGTACGTTTGTTTTTGTTGACTTTAATATCCTTTCTACAAACGTCAATCATTTCCACGTCAATACGTCGTCGATTTGATAATTAAAATCAAATTTGTCATATTTTTTGGTTTATTCACGAAAATAACACAAACGGCATTTTTAAAAGGAGAAAACAATTATTTTGGAAAGCGTTGGTCCTATCTATAAAAGCGTCAATAAACACTCATTCAACCATTTAAAACTGTTATATATAAGACTTAATCTATTTGACAGGCATTTCATCCGATTATCTAACAATTGAAAATTGATTTGAATTTCTTTATTGTCTAATAACATTGTTGGTGATTTGATTAAGCATAAAAATAAATTTAAACACGAAATATCAAGTATTTTTGATGTTTTGAAGCGAAAACAGCAATAACATACATATTAGAAAAAAAGATCTAGTACTTGTGTTCTTAATTTTCATTTTCCGTGTCAATTTTCGCGAAAAAGATGCATTTTTATATTAGTTTCTTGTGTACAATTTGGAAATTAGTATGGCGTTCATTATCACTAAACTAGTATATATTTGTTTAGGGGCCAGCTGAAGGACGCCTCCGGGTGCGGGAATTTCTCGCTACATTGAAGACCTGTTGGTGACCTTCTGCTGTTGTTTTTTATTTGGTCGGGTTGTTGTCTCTTTGACACATTCCCCATTTCCATTCTCAATTTTATAAAGATTGCAATCTTATGAAGACATACGTAACTGACGACGTTTATTCTTCTTTAAACAAAATTTAGGACATCATTTGCATGATAGAAAATCTGTGACAGCGATGATTGTTTTGAGCGCAATATACTATGTGCTTTCTTCTTCGTTGAAGACCTACCAAAAGCGCGAATGTCACCATGTTTTGACTTGTCATGCGGAACATAACGTTTCAGACGTAGCTATTTGCGGACTGTTGTAGGTTATGTTTTCTTTGACTACTTGTTGTATATCTTTCTCCCAATATGGATATATGCTATGCGCTGTCATTACATTCCCTTTTTAATTTACGTAACAAATTATCCATGTTGTATAACTTAGGCCATTTTGCATACTTATCTCACCTTTATGTAGGCGTCAGTTATCAGTAAATTTATTCGATTTGTCTTCGTTGACCAGTAATACGTAATTATTCCCTATATATTGTATCAATAATTTATCACGCAGACACCCATCCTTTATCTATTTTGATCAATTTCCGCTTGATTTTTTTCACTCGTTCATTGTTTAAATCTAAAAGTTGTCAAATTTTATTGGATTCAAAATAATTCAGAATCTAAATATATGCTTTGAATATTTCCCCACAATTTATATATCTCCATATATGTCTTGTTCGTTGCAACTTCATTTGCCGATAAAGGCAATTGGATTTAAAATTGCATGCTAACAGTTTTTTGTCAAATTATCCATGAAGAACTAACTAAATGAATTGATTGATAAGGAATATTGGCCATACCACCTTCTTTAATGTAAGTGTATTCCATATTCTAACTTATACACTATTTGAATAAACATAGTGTTTTAACTGAGATTAACAGTTTGTCAGTTTGTTTTAGATTTATGAGTTTGACTGTCCCTTTGGTATCTTTCGTCCCTCTTTTACAACTAAGTAAATATTCGCAAGTAGTTTTATTACACAAGTACGTTTTTCGTCATTTGAGCAGACAATGTTTAAGGCAAAATTCTTATATTTGGACTAAAGGCAAATACGAACTTGACGAATACGTATATAGGATATTTTCATTAGACCCTTATTTGATTGTCGTTCTTGTTCAAAATATTGTCATGAAGCAAATATTAGATAAACAATTGGCAATCTATTTTGTAATGTCTGCGTATAGACTTACAGAGTCATTTCAGTACCTTCATTCAATTTTTACAACTTGCATTAGAGTTATACCCTTTATACATCTTTTCTGAATTGGAACATGTTATACACAGATAGGATGATACTTTACATTATATCATAATTTTCACGATAATTTTTTATTCACATTACCGTTCGAAGAAAAACAATTTTACATTATTTATGCATTTCAACAGAATCTGCTGTTGTAAGTATGGGATTTAACACGTTTTTCCTAGAGATAATTGATGTATTTACTCGGTCAACTATAGCACAAACTGAATAAAAAGAAAGTTAATATAAGTAAGTAGGAATGAAGGAAAAATGTCTTACGAACCAATCTTATCCAAGTATTTATGGCTATGGAAATAACTTAAGAATGTAAACAATTTTTTGAGATTATTGATATTTTATATGGCAGACTATGTTAATTGAAATATATAGAGCCAGCCAACCTTAGTCGGTCAACAAATGAAGAAAACTCTCTCGAGAATTCAAGAATATAGCCTTAAAGGTCCTTTTAATATGACATAAACGCATAAATAATCCTTTTACATCAACCATTGATTACAAATATATTTATAGTGCAAGCGTTCTGGCCATAAAAATTCATTTTTCCATTGTATTACATTAAAATGATTTGGTTTTATGGAAATGTTATATGTCACAAACAGTTTAGGAACACCGGTGCATTTTCTCTATATTATTAAGGGCAATAGAAAAACAGAAATCTGCGCTTACGCGTATTTCTTTCTTCTGTTTTTTAATTAAGCATACTACTATCTTTTTGTTGTATTTTATGATATGTCAAGGTCATAAAAGTAAGTAAAAAATAGATATCACAAAAAAATCATCAAAGAAGAAATCGAACTTAAAGGTAACAATAAGGCGTGCAATACAGCTTAGGCAGTGAATCGTCTACAAACTGTGTCAGTTTGCATCTGTTAACAACTGGCATCCAACCACAACTTTGTCAGCAGTGATAAAAACAATAAGTTTATCAGGAGAGTAGCATTTAGTATGAATTAGTTAAAGAACAATTTGAATCAAATGATAAAAATCCACGATTGATTTAAGGAGATTTTTTACAAAGCTAGTTTGTCGAATTCTACAGCAAAACAATTGCACAGAAAGTAGATAAACGATAACTGATTAACAAAAAACTAAACTTTATCTTAATGAATTAAGTCATATTAGATTGAGACAAATAAATATGTAAGCCAGAAGAAAACGTTTTACACAAACTGAAAAATAATGTTGTTTTGATCTATAATCACGATAATAAAAGGGAAAGAATAATTAAGATTTGCGATACTCTGGGCAATTCCGAAAAAAAACCACGTTTTAAACGAAAATATTATTTTCATCCAGTCTATCATACAAGTAAGATGTGCAATACACCGGACAATTAATAGCCATTGGAAAGCGTCTACTAACATAGTTTTGTGTTGTTTACCAATACTTATGCCTAATTTTAGCAAAAAGTACAACATGAGCACTGAAGCGAATAACATAACCTCATGGGACATTTCAAACCAATCAGCTAGAAATATTTTTACCATACAATATCGCAGTGTTTTGCATTATTGCCATTTGTAAGAAGATGTGTAGTGCATATTGGACTAAACATCTTAATTCAGAATCTGTCGAAAATTATTTTTACGAGTCATTTATTGAACATGTATTCGGCGGGTGAAACTGGTATTTATTTTGAAATTTCTACCAATTTCACATTTGCATAACAGAACGAAGGCGGTTGATTTATATGAAAGAATATGAATTCACATTTCTCAGATTCTTTGTATTTAATCTTCATTTGTGTATTCTAGAAAATTGATGATATTTTGACATTTTTAATATACTGTTGCATCTCATTCTCAAGACCAGTCAGAGTTTCTTTCAGAATCTATACTGGTATTGGCTGATTAGAATTTTATCTCTGAAGACTATCTCATATAATAATTGTATCAACCAAAAAGTTATTACTCTGTTTGGAAATTGATTACACATGGATCAGGTTGTCAACAAGTATACTTTAAATATATTTACTTTAAGTTAAAGACACTACTGAGCTTTTAAAAACTCTTTCAGTTGTTGTCAGTTTACATTAATACTGCATTTATGTTATTATTTATAACAACATGGTTGAGTGCCTTTACTGTACACATTTTTATTATGTTTTATGATATGTTATAGTGCCTAACAAGATTTTGTGAGGTAGACGAAATTGACTTTAAAACGATCGTTTTGACTTTTGATGTGCAGAAAAAGGCAGATCGGTCATGTTTTGACTTTATTTACTTACTTCTTAAGTTTGGGATTAATTGTTATCAACATATTTCAATGAGACTGTAAAATGCTTTTTTTTATTATGATAAATAATAATTTTACCTGCCGTAGTCGTGCGTAAAATATATTTTGGCATTTCTCTTACGAAAATGACTTGTTTAATGGAACAAAACGTATCTTTTGTAAACTTTCTCTTTAATCTTCACAATAGGCTTTTAAAAAATAACCTTTCAATTGTATATTCCGAAATTTTTTGTGAAAATAGAATAAGTGGCAATTCTTACCTTTCACACCTTAACTTTCATTGATAAAACATAATATTGACTCGTCCAGTGTCCAGTTTGAATGTCATTTTTGTTACCGTACACATTCATGCACGTTCTAATTAATCAATAGTCATGTATGAAAAGCATAAACAAGTTTGAAGGTAAACTAATAACAACTTAATCCAATCAAATTGCCTACGATTCAATAACAATGACCAGTCCACATCATAAAAATGTATAGGGGTAAACTGGGTAGGGAGAAAATGTCTATATTTAAGTTCATTATTTTGTCATAACGAATAAAAATTTGTTAACCAATAGATTTGTTATAATTTCATAAACATGTCGTTATGTATTGGTATAGTTTTTGGATCTTGCATTAGCGTTTTTAAGGCCGTAGAAAGTTTGGCCTTCAAAAGTCAACATAAACATTGACTTTATACAGAAAATTCGCCTTTTTAAAACATTGAATGTTTCTAAAATAATACGCGACAATAAAGAAAAATCATTTCTTAAAACACTGCAAAACAAATAATTCTGATTGATGCAGTGGTATTGTCATAAATTGCACTGGACTGAACAGTGGTACAGCAAACGTCGAAATCCCTCACACAATGTTATCACACACTATAGCTATATCATTCCACCAATAGAGAAGAAAAACGGAGTGTAATAGAATTATACAAAGTATATAGTGTAACCTTGCCTCAGGTTTCAATTTAGAAGTTAATGATAATGGCAGATCATTGTGGTTTTAATTGATTTAAAGTTTGAACCCGGGGAAACGTTGAGGTGTAAGATTTATATATATATTTCGCGTTGACTTTTATATTAATTGTGGGTTGTTCATGTAACGGGGGATGTCGCATTATCGTGTACATTTTATTTCCTCTCTCTCTCTCTCTCTCTCTCTCTCTCTCTCTCTCTCTCTGAATTAATAACTTGCGTTTTACACACACATGTCGATTTGGACGTGACTAACGCTTTTTATTACAAATTGTATGACCCCCTTACTTGCGTACTGGTACAGTATTCACTGGTGTAGTTGTTGTTTCAGAATAGAAACTCTCTCTTTCTCTCCCTAAACTATATACATGATGTGCATTTGTTAGTATGAGATTCAGCACAATTTTATTTATTGAAGTGTTAACCTAACCAAGTATTTCACACACTGAATAAAAACAGCGTGTTCTATAAAGTGTAAATAAGGGATAAAATTCTAACAGACCAATCATATTCAAGTATTTGTGAATATCGAAATAACATAACAAATATTTTTATATATATTGCTATTTTATATGTCAAAGTCTGTTGTATATTAAATTTCAGTCAAAAGTCAGACAAACTTATTCGGTCAACAAATGAAGAAAATTCCCTAGTGACTTTGTGAATATAGCCTAAAATGTCTATTGATATGATACGCATTAATATTCGTTTTATATTAACCACTTTGTTAACGGAAAATAACAAATATATTTCTTGTCGAAGCGTACAGGTCACATTGATTAGTTTCTCAATTCTTTAAAATTAAGATAATTCGATTATCTATAACGGTAGATGTTACAGTTTTAGGAACACCGCTTAAGGTTTTCATTTTTTACCAAGCACCACAGAGAACACCAATTTACGTTTTAGAAACTTCTTCCAACTTATGTCTTCATTTTATTTAAAAATTACGTCTGCCTGAAATCATCTGTGATACGGTTGTTCTATATCGATCAACCAACTCGGGTTGGCGTCCGTAAAATTTACGAAGGGATAATTTCAATTGCATCATTTGAAACTCTTGGTTTAATAGCTTCATGGCGCGCTGTTATAAATACTGTACAAAAATTATAGTAAAAACGAAAAGCATATTTTAGTTCAGATCTTCAGTCATCAAATAATGCGTTTTTAATGAAACATTTTCGGGAAATTGTATAGGGTAAGAAGAAAGCTATGTTGTGTTTTATGATTTTATAAGTCCTGAAAATTGAGCAAAAACACATTTATCAATAAATTTTATAAAAAATAACGATTACAAATAAAGTGCAGCAATCCGACGTACACTATACCTACGGAAGTCAGTCTTCTATAGACTTAGTCAATCTGCATCTGACTAGAACTGACACCAGAATATTATTTCGTCAGAAGTGATGAAAGCAATAAGAAGATCAAAATATAACATTCAGTATGAAGTAGTTAAAGAACGATTAGGATCAAAAGACTGAAATTTACGATTAAGTAGGAGGACATTACTGCAGTGTTAGTTTTACGAAACTATATAGCGTTATAATTGCTGCAAATAAACTAGGAATACCACAACTGATGAAGAACAAAAATACGGATATTGGAAACTACTCTTAAAATTGAGAGGTGTATCAATTAGGACAAATACAAAACACAACTGTTCAAACGTTTTTACGAATATGTTTTTTTTCCCAAGTCAATAACAAGGAAAAAGAGAAAAAATAAGATTAAAATACTAAGGACAACAGACAGCTGTTATGAAACGTCCCACTGACATATATTTTTGTTGTTTACTAATCTATTATGGTTAAATATAGCAAAAAGTACAACATTAGCATTGAAGCGAATAACAGAGACTCACGAGACATTTCAAGCCAATTAACTAGAAATGTTTTCCCCATACAATATCATAGTTTGTTGCTTATTGACATTTGTAAGGAGATTGTTTCTTTATATTGGGCCAAACATCTAATGTCAGAATATGTCAAAAATTAATTTAACGAGTCATTTACTGAACATGTTTTCGGCAGACAGAACTTGTATTTCTATTGATATTTATACCAATTTGACATTTTCATCTCAGAACGAGGGCGGATGATTTATAAGAAATGGTATAAAATGACATATCTGGGATTTTCTATATTTAATCTTGACTTGTATAATCTAAACGGATTTACGAGATTTGTACGAGATTTGTACATTGGTAATCTACTGTTACAACTCATTCATTAGATAACTTAATTGCAGAAGTTATATATAGTTGTCCGTCTATAGCTACATGTAACGTTATGTAAAGATTATCTTTTTTACTAGTTGGGTTCAACTTTTCTCTCAATTGATTTGTGACTTATAACACTGGTATGCTGCTGTTACCTTTATTTTACAAAACATTTCTTAATTTGTTTATTAATAGATATTAACAAATGAAACAGGAGTTCACAGTTTTCAACAAGTTTTTGTTAGAATTTACAATTTACATCACTGGCGCTTGGGTGCTGGATTGTTTTTTTTCTATTGTTTTGCACTGAATATTAAATTTTCTGTTTTTATACCACATACTGCACATCATTAGTATTGTTCAGTAGGTGGTATAAAACCAGATATTTCATTATTCAGTTCAAAACTATAAAAGAATAAAGTAATCAAATCCTGTACTTGAGCGTCTGTGCATGTTAACAGATAGGTATTAATATCTGTTTGATAAAGTCGTGGTTTTTATCATTTGACAAAAGTACGACGATACAAACTTTGATGTATGCTGTTCACACAATTAATGTCGAATTGTCATTTTAACAGTGTCAGTAAACTCTTTTGCAAGCTTAAGGGAACGAAGACGGAAAACATCACTTTACAATTCGAACGGTGGCTACAATACCCATCAATATGTATTCAATGTCCACTTCTATTCCTGGTTGGTACAGGGGGCTTTGTGGCCGAATAGCGTGATAATAATGGAGTACAATATCTCCTGTAGCACAAATTGGTTTATTTTTACAACTAATGTTGTTATGTCGAAACCTGACAGGTGTTTTCTGCTCCAAACTTAAACGACTAGAATTGTTTGGTTTTCCTAGCTGTCGAAGGTCGATAATTCCTACGGCTACAAAGGCTTCCTCCTTAAACAAAATAGAACCCTGACCACCACAATACAGCAAATAGTGCTGAAAAAGGCGTTAATCAATAATCAATTATCAATTAACCTGATCGGTGAAAGAGTTTATGAGGCGGATCTGGTGCATCTTTTTTGTCAGCTGTCTAAAAGATACACACACAACTTTGCTTTGATTTTATGAGTACTCTTAAATTCAAAAGTCTTAAATTATTGTTAAAGTTTTAAATGTTTTGTTTAATTAACCAAGTAGCGTTGTAAATGATTAATATATACTTGTAATTTAAGCTTAATATTTTAAAATAGATCTAATGCTGTTGGTGCATGAAGGCAATTGCTGTCGGTATTTCCATATGATTTAAAAAAAAGTAGAATTCGGTTAATTCGATTGATTAAAAACGAATGCAGATTTATTTAATAACATTTGTTCTTAATCAACTAAACATAATATAATCTTCTAAGAGGATATTGTTCCAATTTATTTCATATCTTTTTATACGTTAAACATATCAGTGTTGCCTAAAATCTCTCTATATATATGTAACAATGACGATATTTTTTCCCCATTTATTTGGGGCTCTGTGGCAGATTAGTTTCATTAGCATGTAGTATTAAATCACTTCTAACACAAGATGTCTATAGTCATCCCAAATGTAGTGATTTCCAACCCCGCACAGACTTTCTACTATACAAACTTAATCGGCTGTAGGATTGTTAGTTTTCCTGTCGAAGGTTTGTGATTCTCTACGGTAACACTAGCTTCCTCTACCACCACAAGAAATAAACTCAATGATTTAGCCAAGAGTGCTAAAAGTGACGAAAATCACCAACAATCATGCTTCAAAATAGATTTTGTGGTATACTAAATCAATTGCTGTCAGTGTTTTCATAAGATTTGCACGACGTAGAATTCGGTTAATTTGATTGATTAAAAACGAATACAAGTTTATTTAGTAACATATGTTCTTGATCAACTGAACATGATATAATCCTCTAAGAAGGTATTGTTCCAATTTACTTCATATATTTTTATAATAAGTTGAATTGAAATCAGCGTTGACTAAAAGCTATATAGATTTGCATAAATTTGCGTTTCGTACATTTCACACGTGATAATTGTTGTCTTGTTAGATGGCTGTATTACATACAGCTGTCCAATCTCATTCCGTGTTTTAAAAGTTTCATAAAAGTTTATGGTCACAATTTCTATTATTTTTTTTATTTCTAAACATGACTTGCACAAACTGGTCTATAATCAACGCTAATGTAATAACTTCGAATCCTGAACGTGCCAGGTGCGTTCTATTCCATATTAATCGACTATAGGAGTGTTAGTTTTCCTGTTGAAGGTCGACGATTACCTACGGCCACCATGGCTTCCTCTACAAAAACAAATCTGACCGCCAGGATAAAGCCAATAGTGTTGAGAGAGATGGTAATCATCAACAATCAATCAAGAAACCCAGATCGGTAAAAGAATTATTGAGGCGCTTCCGGTACTGCTTCAAAATAAGCTATTTCAAATGTTCAAAAGTTTGTTTTGATTTTTTTAGCATTCTTTTTAAGTCTTTAACTTTTTTAAAAGATTGGAATGTTTTAGTTCACTAAACATTTAGCGTGCGTATGATTTATCTACACTTGTACTCTAAGCTTATATGCTGCAAAAATGATATTTTGATGAACGATAGCAATTGCTGTCAGTATTTTAATATAATTTGTACGAAGTAGAACTATGTTAATTTGATAGATTAAAAACGTAAACAAGTTTATTGAATAACACATGGTCTTGATCATCTAAACATGATAAAATCCCCTAATAAGTTAAAAAAAATCAGCATTGCCTAAAATCTATATAGATTTGCAAAAATAAATGCATAGTGTACATGTCATACGTGTTATTTGTAATTCAGGCCACCGTCTCATCGGTTTATGTCATAAAGACGATAAATGTTTTTCCTCCATTAATTTGACCCAGTTAAATCTCAATCGTATAGAATTTACGTAACACGTTGTGTTTCTTATACATGTCCTCTCTTTTGGAACTTAACTGTATTTATTTCATATCGGTTAAGAATATCTTCTTTTATTGGATAAAAAGGGGCCACATGACATTCATTATTCTTTAGTAATAAATTCAATCGGCCATTAACAGAACAAAACGGACCAGAAAACCGGTCATTAACAAACTTTTACATGATAATGACCGGTGGGGCGTGGTTTCCGTCTGATAATGACAGCTGGGGCGTGGTTTCCGTCTGATAATGACCACTGGGGCGTGGTTTCCGTCTGATAATGATCGTTGGAGCGTGATTTCTCTGTTAATGACCGGTAAGGCATGGTTTTTTTTTTTAGAAGAGAGATATCTCTTTAATAAAACATTTTCCTTTTTTTAATATTATATTTAAGTTTTTGAATTATTTATTATATTTTTCGTTAATTATAAAATTTAGAAAACTTGATGAAGTATTTATAAACTAAAAATTGCACTAAAATAAATGGCAGTTTTACTACGACTGGTCTTCACTCTTTGTCATAAAAATAATTACAACTAAGCGAGTTTGCTTTAGGCATTTTGAAATTATGCGAATTTTCCAAAACATGGTTTCTCAATGAAATAAACATGATATTAGTTCTTGAAAAACTTGTCATTATCGTGATACATGGACTGCCCGTAGGAAAGTGGTATTGACTGCGACAGCAATAATGACCTCGCCTTCGGCTCAGTCATTATTACTATCTTAGTCAATACCACTGTCCTGTGGGCAGTCAATATATCACGATAATGACCAGTTTTTCAAGAACTATTATATAAACAGTGTGACTATGTCTTGTTAGCCGGCTGGCAAAATACAGACATCTTTCAAATATCATTTTAGTTAAAGAAGTTTGGTGAAAGTTTAGACGACAAATTTTCTATAAAATATCTTATATTC
The DNA here is from genome assembly GCF_036588685.1 of Mytilus trossulus. NCBI lineage: Eukaryota > Metazoa > Mollusca > Bivalvia > Mytilida > Mytilidae > Mytilus > Mytilus trossulus. Next base: position 37,211,781 of record NC_086379.1, on the reverse strand, counting down.
GAAGTTCAACACATTCTAGAGATAGGACAAATACCATCATGGCATAAAAAAAAACCGGAAAAGAGAATAACAGAAATAGAGAAAACAAGATAAAACAAATTGATACCCTCTAAAACCCGTGGGCGAAGCATAAAAATAATTTCATGTAAATTTAATGCCTCGAGTTATTTTCCGCTTTAATAAATCAATTCAAAATACCGTAATGATTTATTCCAACGCTCAATTTCTACTCTTCAAAATAGAACCGACAAAACAATGTTCGTGATTATTTTATGTATTTTTTGAATAGATAATGACGGAAAATACGTAGGCATCTAATAATTTCAAATTAGCAGCATTATGAATGAATTATATCACTCATTATTCTAAAGTAGCAACGCTCAAGAGACATGTTTTATGAATGTGTTGTAATAGTATAGCAACTCCATTACATAATGAGGTTTTGAGTGGAATACGTTTTATAAAAAGTATGTTAATTAATATCTTAAAGGAAGAATATATTTTAAAAACTCTTATTGTCAGAGTTTTCCAAATGAAGCTGCTACATGTAATAATTGATGACTCTTTTTCATTTGAACTTCGATCTATGAGTTATATTGTTATTCCTCTGATATTTTTGTGTTGGTCTTTATGTCTTCAAATGCAATATGTTATTTATTGGTACTACTATCAGAGCAGGAACTGTTCACTCTAAGGATTTGGTTGCGTTTGAATTTCCTAATCGACAGTTTTCTATGTAGATTTGACTGTCGTCCTTTTGCCATGGTGTTATCAGTCATAATTAAACTTATTATTTTGATAACTCTCAAAGTTTGATATCTTCTTAATTCGAATGTGTTGAATTTTTATGAAGAAAGGCGAAAGGATACCAAAGGGAAATTCAAATTCATAAGTCGAAATTTTACTAATATCGCCACGGCTCTAAAATAAAAAACCGACAAATTAACAACAGTACTGTACACAAAAAACATCATAGAAAACATAAGACAGAGCAAAACGAATCCCGCCAAAAAGTTGGGATGACCCTTCGGAAGGGTAAACGGACATAATACACTATTACTTTATGCCCACAAAAAACCATTAAAATGTTATGGGGTTTCTTCTGTCTCTGTCTTACTTTCTCGCTGTTTGTCGATGAAATAAAACAGTGTTTAACAGATGATAAAACACAATATATGGCAAATTCTTTGAAGAAAAATATGGATCTTGTTCAAGAGAAATAGGCTGTTATATGAAATAATAGGCATAATTCAGGAGCCTGTTATTCAGTGTTTGTCGTTTGTTTATGTGTTACATTTGTCATATAGGGCCTTTTATAGCTGATTATGCGGTATGGGCTTTGCTCATTGTTGAAGGCCGTACGGTGACCTATTCTTGTTAATGTCTGTGTCATTTTGGTCTCTTGTGGACAGTTATCTCATTGGCAATCATACCACATCTTCTTTTTTATATAAACATGTGATCATGGTGAACATCCGAATAATACTGTTCTTAAAGACTCGTATAATTTTTTCTTCAGATGTACGTATTTTCTGTGAGAATTTGATCGAATAATGCTGTTTTTAAAGAAAGAGACTACAAAAGAACGTTAAACCATTCGAAAGACTATATACAGCCATAGTATAACCTCAAGTAGTAATATATGGTAAGTAATTTACTTCCAACTTAAAGTACAAAAAATGTACCATTAAATAACGTACGCTTGATATTAAATGTTCAGGGGAATGCAATCAAATACCTTCCCTTCATGAAATAGACAATACAGGTTGACAGCTTTATGTCATCTGGTTGCAATTGTTCGTGTTGTCGGTTTGCTGTCTAGTTGGAGTATCTTTAAATTTTATTCTCATTTTTTTTTATCATCAATTATTATTTTCTGCTTTATTCCTACTGATAAACAAGTAATAAATCAAAAATAGATGATTAATATCATAAATAATTACATGTGTTACAATTACAATTAGCTGGAGCTTTAATGATTCACATAAATGCTGTTTTCATTTAGACGTATTTCAAAACTATACAATAAAGAACATGAGAACAGATATATTGGAAAATGAATGCACAAGCATGAATTATATTGATATTGAAATTAGATGTGCTATATTTGCCGAAGAAAATTAAAAAAGAGAGAGTTAAAAAGACTACGCGTACGGAGCGATATAGTGCAAAAAATGCGTAAAAACTTGAAACGATTCAATTCTACACATACAAATCACCAAAAATAAAAACTGGTTAGGTATTTTGGAAGGGTCCAGCACGCGTCAATTGCAAATTACCGTCGTCATATAATTCAGTTTTGTAAACATCTACTATTTTGTTACAATAACAAAAATGACAAAAATATAAAAGTGCTGATTGTTGACTATAAACGGAAAGAGACTTCACGTCTGCATGCTGGTTACCTCGAACTTCCCACCAGTATTATTGATATGACGTAAATCTAATTATCTTTGTGGTTAAAATCGTGATAGGCACCTGATTATGTCGATAGTTGATTGGAACTTATATATTTTTGAATTATCTGCACCTGATTGGTATAATATTTGTTTTGATTTGACATATTTTTGGATACTCATACTCACAAATAGGCAAACAGGATTATCAAGATGTCCACTACATAAACAACTTGGGGGAAAGGGGAGGGAGTCGAGCACTTTTCAAAGCTTGGATACCTTTAATTCTTTATCTATTGCTGTTTCCATCAAGCATAGTTACAAATTGTTCATGCTCACAATAGAGAATAAATGACTACATAAAAAGATGAACAGGAATTATTACTAAAATTTGACAGTATAAAGGTAACATTTACCACCAACATATACATGTTGTGTAAAGCAAAGACGAGTCTGTATCAACAACATGAAGGTATATTGGGTAGGGACAGGTATATGTAGAAGGATTTACACCTTTTGTTTTATGAATTTGTTTCAATCTTGGTTACATTTTCGGAAAATTAACGAAATCTGGCGGAATCTTTTTAAGTCTAAACTAGATGGGAAAAGAAACGTGCGGCTTTAAACAAAGCTTTAAATGTGGCTTGGGTGTCTTCCTGCATCTTGGATTTTGAAGAAACAGATATTTTTGGTCTAGATATTTGATTAAAGGTGCAAAATTTGAGAGTTTTATGTAATATATGTAGGAGACTGTTGATATTAATATAGAAAATTGTGTGTTTTATCACCTTAGTCGTATTTGACACATTTTTTTTAAATTGGGGGTCCTCAATGCTCTTCAACTTGCATTTGTTTGGCTTTTTAACTGTTTTGATCTGAGCGTCGCTGATGAGTCTTATGTAGACGAAACGCGCGTCTCACGTATTAAATCATAATCCTGGTACCTTTGATAACTATTTACACCACTGGGTCGATGCCACTGCTGGCGGACGTTTCTACCCCGAGGGTATCGCCAGCCCAGTAGTCAGCATTTCGGTTTTGACATAAATATCAATTATATGGTCATTTTTATAAATTTCGAGTTTTTAAAAACTTGGATTTTTTCGAAAAACAAAGGACTCTTTACACCCAGGAGTAGATTACCTTAGCCGTATTTGGCACAACTTTTTTGGGTCCTCAATGCTCTTCAACTTAGTATGTGTTTGTCTTTAACTGTTTTGATATGAGAGTCACTGATGAGTCTTTTGTAGACGAAACGCGCGTCTGGCGTATTAAATCGTAATCTTGTTTGCGTTTGAAAAGATTTTTTTCAACTTTACCAAATAAGGGGAGATAACTCAAATAAAGTGACTTTTATAATATAAAGTGTTATGAATTTGCCCATTTTAATATGTTGCAAGAAAACAAGTTCGGTGACACATTTTTGTCTTTTTCCTTATCTGAAAGCATGTTATAAGAGAAAGCTTCTCACATTTTATCTTAAAATTCTGATAAAACGTTTTCCTTTTATCACACAAAATTTGATTATCCATCCATGCAAAATCTATACAAAATCTGACAATTTAACACAATCTGTAGCGTGAAATAAAATCCGGTGACCAATATTTTTTAATATATTTTTGAAAAAAGGATGATACAAAAATCATTTTGACAATTTATCAAAAAATTCTATGAGTTTTAATAAAGACTCCCTAGCCACCTTAACAAAACTACCCGTAATATCAAAATATTTAAAGTCTTAGCACATTTATGCTCTTAAATAAATATTGGTGTTTCAATGTAAATCACATGTTTCTCGAATATTTTATTATGCAAATAATATATAATTTTGTTTTTGGTCCTTTTACTGTATTTGGCCACTATTCTCTATTGGGAATTTTGGATCATCAATGCTCTTTAACTTTGTACTTGTTTGGCTTTATAAATATTTTGATATGAGCGTCACTGATGAGTATTATGAAGACGAAACGCGCGTCTTGCGTACTAAATTATAATCCTGGTACCTCGGTAACTACTTTAAACCCAACCCAACCCCTTGTGTTTGTCTGATGTTTGTGTCTATTGTTTTCGATTATAATTGTTTAAAGAATTATTTTAGAAATTAACATAACATTTGATAACATAACAATGAACATTGGTTTTCGATGTTCGCTATGTTATTATAATGAGATTATACGGAGTTTGTGTTTTTTTTTACATGTAATGCTTGTTTTTAGTTATCTCTCTGTCTGTTTTTGTTTCTGCTTGTTGTTAGACTGTTAGATATGCTTAAAGGCTTCAACTTATTGTTATCTTAAAAAATCTGTTTTTCCTGTGATCACAACAAAACTTAATTTTTAAGAAATACGACCTGTTACTAATGTATTTCGTAAAACCTTGTAACGGTTAATACGATTATGTTGATTTTTCTTGTATTTATTTATTAGCTGTGTAAACCACACACAGTACAATACACATTCGCAGAAATCCGTCCTTCACCTCAAATAAAAAAAAAAAGAAAATTTGCAATTGATTTCAATTAGATATAAATGCAACTTTTAGAATCTATCAATACACATCATGATCAGAAAACGATAAATAGAGTCTCGAGATAAAGTTAATATAATTCCGTTGGTGCCATGCAACGTGTCTGGAATACTATAATTTTCAAAACTATAGTTATATATCTATGTTATCAAAGCCACTATTAAGATTTGTTCGTCGATTTATTACATTTGTCTACATATATTCCACTGAGTTATAGTATAAGGTATAAAAATACAAGCATTAAGCTAGAATACTATTATTAAAAACAGCATTTTTTGGTAACATCATCCGAAGTTGCAAATGTCAACCACTGAGAACATGCTTAATTGATTTGGCTGATTTTTATTATTTTCCAATGGTTAGTGGCAAATATTTCATGATACACATTCTGGAATCTAGTTCACTAAATATGATTCTACAAAGTACATTAACTCTTAATTTTGTTTTCTTTTGCCCAAAAATCGATCTTACTGTTTACATACGAATAGTGATATTTTGAGAAATGTCAGATTAATATATCAAGGCAGGTGTCCGATACATTTAGTCTAAATGAGTCAGATTGTATTAATCACATCAGCCAAAGTGTGTCTGTGTAAGAGGTCTATGAAATGTTCCATTATTTAACATTGGCATTTCCTCTTTATGTTGGTTATATTGTTAATTGCACTTTTGGTCTTCTTAAGATTTATAGACGTACATTTATGCATAGTTGAATTGTTAAAATTCGAAACAAATTATACACAAAAATGTAGACCAATACTTGTTTAAGGAGGCTCGTGGGTACAAAAATTTCAGCAAAAAATTAAACCTTTATTTTTTTATTTAAAATTTATTTATTACACTACTAGTTATTACTTTATGATAAAGTACAAAAATCAACCAAAGAGATCGATTGAGTTTGGCCCCAGATAACTTTTAAAATGTTTATATCATTGAAAAAGCTCCAAATTATCTCCCTTTGGTGCAAAAATGCCATTTTTTGGCATTAAATTTTAAATATCTTTTTTAACTAATCGGTGACCTATATTGTTTATTATTGTTTTCAAATAAGCTATACATAAACTAAATAATAGTAAAATTTAAGCGATTTCTGTGATTAGGTTATTTTTTTATTTCGATATTACCTCAATTTCGCCTATCAGTTCAACAGAAAAAAGGGACATTAACAAAAATGTATGCTTCCCCCGGATGGTATTTTAGTGTTTTCGTGTTATTTTTTTTATAAATTTTACGGGGTAAACGCGTTTAAAGAATTATTTAGAAAAAAAAACCCAATTATACCAAATTATGACCGACAACACTATGGCAAAACAAAGAGACAATACATACTTCACTTTTTTTATTATAACTAAACACAAAATATCGCAATTCCTAACAAAAAGCGGCAAACCCTTGCACGGGAAAGATAACCAGTTCCTGGTCCATGCAGTAAGAGATTAATAAAAAATATTACCATGTGTATATGTGTCAATAATCGGTGTGTCGAAACAAAATTTAAATGCATACAAACTATAAAAATGTAATCAAAAACAAATATGCACAATAATTTCAAGACAATATTCTTGGCCATATTTAAACAAGAAATATTATTAAAGGAAATGCAAACTTGCGCCTACATCAATAAATCATTCTTCAAATTGGTTCACCAAATGCGGAGGTGTCTATCTGAAATCTTATTGAAACCAAATTTCCTTACAGAGAAATTGTGTCAAGGGTGAATTTACTTCTTTGAAAAGGGCAAGATCTGAATAAAATCAATCTTTGAACAACACTAACCCATAACATAGAAAGATTGGATAATTAATTCTGTCTGTCGTACAATGATGGTCGTAATGTCACTCAGACTACAAGATAAATAACCCACTGAACATTTGATTCTCTCTAGATTTTTCATATATTTCCCTTTTTACTCAAAAACACAATCTGAAATATTATTGAAACCAAATTTTTGTCTTGAAAAAGAATAAGTATTTTAAAAGAATTTTATCGGGCAAATATTCAAAAACAGAAGCAAACATCAGTAAGTTGAGAAATCAGAGATCTAACGTATATCTTTTGTATGCAAACATGGCGATGAAAAAATTTAGACTAGTCATGTCGGTTCTATTGCTGACAAGTATAAGTTACTATGGAGATATACATCTTGATAAAGGTCCTTTGTGTTGGCATGAAATATTATTATTTTGTTTATTTTCTTTAAATTCACTATCTATAAATTGTTGAATTATTCGAAACGCTATGTTTTTTCTACCCGCTGGGAATATATTGTCAGTGTTAATCGTTTTTTGTACAACTTTTCGGAATTTTCGGTTCTTAATGCTCTTCAACTTTATATTTGATCAACTGTTTAGATTCTATCGCCTCTAAAGAGTGTTGAAAAAAAAACCTCGTCTGGCATACAAAATTATAAGACTGGTATAATTAATGCGTTTTTTAAGTGATTAGATAGCCTGAAATTCAGTGGTTGTCGTTTGTTGCTGTATAGCGTATTGGTTTTTCGTTTATTGAGTTGTATCTAAATTATACATTTATTTTTCTCGTTTGAATTGTTTATATTTGTCATTTCGGGGCTTTTATAGCCTACTATGCGGAATGCTTTTTTTTCAATGACATACGGTGAAATATAGAAGAACATGTAACTTCTACAACATTTGGTTTTAAAACGATCAACATTTCGTTTAATCTTAACAAATAGGCACATAAGTTATATTTTCAAAATCAGCTTCTTCCGTTTAAAATGAATAATATAACAACATTATATCATTTTTCACTTTAGACTTCTTGTATTTAGAATTTGGTTGAAGATAAGAAACAAAAATATCCGAAGCATCAATAATGCTGATCTTTATTTCAACACTTTTTCTTAGAAATCGTAAGATATGTCAAACCTGTTGAAAAGTGTTGGCAACATATTAAATTAGCTATCAAAGGAAAGAAAATATCTTCTTTTAAATATTTCAATTTAATGCATGGTTTCATCGTACGGTGTGGTTGCAGTTAGAATTTGTCCACGTGCCTGTAGTGTCTGCCTTATATTATTATGATTTAGTTCATTGTTGAAGGCCGTTCGGAAACCTATAGTTGTTAGCTTCTATGTCATTTGATCTCTTGTGATTGGTTGTTTTATTGGCATCATGCCACATCAGTTCTTTTTTTATCTATGAGTTTGAATATATCTGTGGTATCTTTCGTCCCCCTCTTTTCTTAAATTTAAATTGTACCATTTAAACCCGCCTTTTCTTGATAACTTTGATATACTGCTATATACATTTTGTACCACCTACACTCAGTGTAAAAATTGGATTAACAAGCTTACAAATTTATAGTCGAGCCCCCGCAAGTCTTAAACCTATGTAACAAGATCTCTACATTAAATGATTTAAACTGTCTGAAAACACAATAACAAAATAACATGTTAGACTTCCAGCGTCGAGATTAATGATACCAAACACAGTAGATTGGCCTTACATTTTCATAAGCTAGAGCGCTGGACTCTAAACAGTCGGTATTGCATATAGAAATTAAGCCACACTTGGAGACACTTTGAAGACGGACTAGGACCTACTGATGGTTTGACTAACAGCTATCAGTTAAAATCAATGTTGCTACATATTTCAATTAGTTAAAAGACATTGATACAGATGATTAAGCGTTTACCCTAAATAAATTGTAGAACACTAAAGTTAAACAAGTTTTAAATAAATTAAATTCAATGACTTTTTTACATTCTTAAATATTTACAGTTAAAAAATTACTAAGACAGCGGTTAGAATATCCTTGCTAAGATAGTCCTCAGAAAGCCTCTACATGTAAGCTAAGATATTATACTTTAAGTCTGTCCTAACATTAATTAATTCTTATTTGTTTAGAGAGGTCTTTCAAATACCAGGACAGTCTCGATAAACAGGCCCCAGATGTTCGGTTATCAAGTGGTGAGGGGATTACGTTTTGAGAATTAACACTTGCAGTATCTATATTTCCTTGTTAGGACATCATTAAATTTAAGACAACGCCATCCTTTAATTTCCCCAATCCCTTTTGAATTCAGTAGAAAATAATGACTGCAACCATGCATGGAAGTAAAATGAAATATATTTGTCCATGCTGCAACGATAGAATACTTTTCAAAATATCTCGTATTAGGCAAAAATTAAAGGGTGGTTGGTCAACTAAAACGTAAACAGCCAGTAATATATATATATCTAACGCCAAACGATAGAACGACAGCAGTATAAACAATTAGAGAATGAACTGTCTGGAACTAATAATGGTTCACTTGCATAACACATTTTATTTATATGTCTGATCACGAAAGAAAGAACTATTTTCATCATGGTATTAATATAAACAATTATGGACTATTTCATTGCAGTTGCTTATTTGTTCGACTTTGAATCGGAGCTTTATATTTCTCTTGGTAGCTGGAGACTTTCCTTATATATTTAATAGCTTCCTTCATTTTTAATATCGTTTGAACAAAAGAGGCCAATTAAATTGTTTTTTTTTGTTGCTATTGAAATTTATTTACGACACTTATCTAGCATGACTATTGTATCAAAGAACTCTTGTAGTAGGAGTTTAAGTTATAAATAGGTTTTCAATGGGAAAAGATTTTAAATGTCAGATTTCGAACAATAATGTTAAAATATCAAATTGTAAATTAATTGGAGTGATGTTATTGGATAGACAAAATTCAAAACTATGTTTGTGTCAATACAATTATATATATGGATTGAAAATAACTCTGTTAAAGAAGTATGTCAAGGTGAATTGTCTTATATTCTATAGTATTATTATGTAAATAAGTCATTTGAAGAAATATGTCAAGGCGATCATAATTATGATGATTTCAGTATTTACTGTAAACATTTGTTTTTGCTACAGAGCACTAAGTCTTCCTACCATTTTCTATAATTAATAGAACGACAGTATCATCCCATCAAAATGCCTTATTGCGATAAATCCCAAGTTTTCATGTTGCTGCAAGATTGTATTCAATTGAATTTCATTCTTTAGATCTTCATCTTATAACACTGGTTTAGTTTACCGCATCAAATATTTTTAAAGACCATACTGTTAACCAACTAATTTTAGCGAAATTCACGAAAAAAAAATATAAGGCGAATATGTAAGACATCGATCTTTCCTTACTTAACTACATGAAAAATCGCGAAATTAAATCGCAGCGAAAAGAGATAGCTTTAGTGAGGGGGAGGACAGGGGGTAACCTTCTCGCTTCTCCCACCCATCTTCTCCTTTCTCCTACCCCTCTTCTCCCTTTTTTTTTTTAATTTACCGGAAAAAAGAGAGATATTTTATTTTTTCATATTTTATTTTTTTCTCCAACTTTTTCTCCTTTCTCCCAGCCTTCCTCTCCTTTCTCCTACCCCCTGTCTCCTTTCTCCCACCCCCTTTCTCCTTTCTCCTAACCCCTTTCTCCCTGTCTTCCTTACCCCTGTCCTCCCCCTCTTTAGTAACTGCGAAATAAAGTATCCGCGAATAAAAATGGGCTTACAGTATTTTACTTGGTGGCAATCTCACAAAGATCATCTGCTATCGTTCTTAATATTGATTTGGTGAATCTTCAATTTCTAACATAAAATACAACAACTTTAAAGTCCTCTTTATTATACCAAATAAAAGGACGGATTTGTGAATGGTGTTGGTTTATCAGATGTATTCCTAAATTGTCTGAGAAATCCCTTTCTTTCGAGGTGCAAGCAAAATTTGCTGTTGTTAATTAATATTGTGTCAGGCTTTGACTTCTCAGTATAACTTACACTAATATTATTAAGTTGTGGCTTTTTCTGAACAGATCCGTACCTGTACGAAAGTTGTACGTTTCGATATTTCATATGTACATGTACAAATATATAAAAAATATCGGAACAATCTTTGATGCCTACCTTTTAATATTATTGCACCTTAAGCAATTTTGTGTTTCTTGCATTGGTCTCTTTTAAAGCTTATTATGTTTTACTTGGGGATAATTTTGACCTTGACATGATACATAAAGACACTTTTCATCATTTGAAATACATTTGTAAGCATCTATTAAATTACTATTGATATTATAGTTTTTAATTAAAATATAAATAAAGTCTAAGCAGGGATTTTCATTTTGAGACGTTTATTATGCGTAACAAATAATTTAATAATGATTAACTTTAACATTCTTATGACTTTATCAGATATCTAATTGATTTATCTTTCATCTTAGTATAAAGACCTTTCTTTGACCTATAATGGTTTACTTTTACAAATTATGACTTGGATGGAGAGTTGTCTCATTGGCTCTCATACCACATCTTCTTATACCTAAGTACATGCTAATTAATAAATGTCCTTGCTTTTACCATAACTCACAGCGTTGCTCCCAATGAAAGGATGCTTATACTTAGCAAATATACCTATACACTTAGAAAAGTTTAATCCTTCCGAAGTCATGTGTTAAGAAATGTGTTTTACATAAGTAGGATCAAGTATGGATTAAAGAACTGCGTGTTTTAACCATTTGTGGTAGATGAAATGACAAAATATGTAAATGAACTACTGCAAGATATTTTAAAGCATGAAATAAAACAGAAGATTAATTAACTGTTTACAGATCATAAGTGAAATCCTAAAGCTTCAATAAGTTAAGAAAGATTTAAAACGTATACACCAGTAACAATCAATACTTGAATTAAATTCATTGCAAAAATCAAGATGTTATAAACAATAATGAAAAGAGACTGAGTGCAAAAAACAATTTGTATCAGGGAAAAAAATCTTTTCTTTTTCATGCATATTCATTATAAATGTACAGTAGTTGTCGTCTGTTTATGTAATTTATACGTGTTTCTCGTTTCTCGTTTTTTATATAGATTAGACCGTTGGTTTTCCCGTTTGAATGGTTTTACACTAGTAATTTTGGGGCCCTTTATAGCTTGTTGTTCAGTGTGATCCAACTGAAGGCTCCGTGTTGAAGGCCTTACATTGACCTATAATGGTTTACCTTTTTTTTTTTTTAATTGTTATTTGGATGGAGAGTTGCCTCATTGGCACTCACACTACATCTTCCTATATCTATGTACACGTTATGCGTCAATTGTGAAATTTACAATGTAGCAAATTCAAAATCATCTGTTCAATCAATGTTCATATTACGAATCTTGATGTAAATTATATGAAGCATGATAAATTTTATTTAAAACTTTTTTTAAAGATTTTTTTAAGAAATGAAATGATAACCTTAAATAGAAAACTGGAAATTTTGAAACATTATAAAGAACTTGTGTCAGATATGATGATTGTTCCTCAAATAAAAAGTGCAAGCATCTGAACAGAATAATTAGGAATTCAATATAATGAGGGAAATGATTTCATATTGTATTTCATGAAAACTCTTGAGGATACATGTATCTCATCTTGAAGTTCTTATCATGAACTGAAGTCGTGTAAAACATATGTTACTCCTTGCATACATAATGTGTTATATTATGTTAAGTAGAAATTTATGTTTTGCTACTCAATAGTAAGAAAGAAACAACTAAAAACATCAAGTCGAAGAAAAAGTCGGACAAACTCATTGTAAAAATACATGCAATAAAGTTGGAGAAGAATATTCAGCCCCTTATTATACAACATATATATAACTTTTAAGATCTAGGAACGAATTCTACCGCCATCGCTACCCCCTCCCCAAATCCAAACACCCCCAAACCGGAAACGACCGTGGCCATAAATCATCCGAAAGGTCAGTAAGTTTTATTTTATGTTATCACTCAGTTTAAAAAGGGTAAAATCCAAAATTTCCTTATTTCTTAAAATGGAAAGTAAATCAGCTCTATAGTGTCCGTCTTAGCGTAGATTATAGTATTGAGTTGGACCGAGTTGAAGGAAAATATCACTCCGGTTCACATATTCTTCATAGTTTTAAGAGCCAATGGTCAAAAAAGGAAAGTCAAATAACCATCTTTAAATGTGCAAACTTTTTCAAGATTAACCAGGTTGCGATGCTTCAAAAGACTTAACTAACTAGCCTTAATTAAAGCTCCAAATCTTTAAATGATAGTTAGATGATTGACAATTATTTTTTTAATTCAAATCCACATTTTTGCCGAGTTGCATAATATATTGTTCATGTCCTGAGTGCAGCTTAAAGTACTTTTAACAAGTCACATTAAACAAATAGGCAACCTCGAAATTATTCAAGTAGCCATAATTCAGTATGTTTTGATGCATAAGCCACTTATTAAAAACGTTTACGACATTTTCCTAATCATTGGGGTAAATGTGATCTCCGTAACTGCAGTTACGTAATCCAAAGATGGTGGACGATGATTCTGGTCAATTTTTCTTTTGTCAATTTTGTAATTATAACTTCTGTATTTCATGTCATTTTGAACGTATAACTTGATTTGAAACTGAAATACTAATGGTTTTTGTAATCTTTCAACCCTATACGGAGAAAACATGCAGCCATCTAAAATATCGTGATGATATGGGTAACTGCAGTATATAAATTTTCAATGATAAACCGTGCCTACTGATTCAACCAGAATCCTGTATATGCATATCAAATATAACTTTGTAAAAGTTCAACGTGCGTGAAAAAATATAAAGTAAAAACCGATAATTCAGTTGTATTCTTCAACCTTGAAAAAAATGCATTGAACACAAATCTAAGATTCAGTTTCTTCTGTCTAATACAAAAATAATGATTTTCTCAAGTTAAATAACATGGTAATTATTACACATTATGTCAATCTAAACAAGATTGGCTGTTTGACATTTTAAAAAAATCTTTCATCCCTTTTCCAATAGATTTTCTACATACTAATACAAGCTGTCGTAGTGTAACATCAGGCTCAGAGATAAACTATTTTTCTAATAAAACTATTAGCCTGTACAGAGATTAACAATAAGAAATCGACTTTCTATTCCATCAATATGATAAAGTTGTTTTCGGTATTGCAGTTCGTGTGAAGTCCTGGGAAGTTATGGCGTAGGTTTTATTTCTGCTGGATAATTATTCATCATCATTAGATGTAATACGGTGTATTTACAAGTCAAATCACTTTTCCAGGTAAGGACTTTTGTTTGATTTATATCCATCTTTCCTGTTGACGGGAAACATCTCTAAGGTATTGCTAACACTCCTTGGTCGGAATATAGTTCTGGAAAGTATTCGGAACACTTCAATATTTGGAATATCAGTTAATTGTCAATAATTCTCATAACGTAAGTCATTATTTTCCATTTTTGACAAATTGATTTTAGAATATTTTTTTTTATTGTAGCGTCATCTTATTTTTTTCTTTCGGTGTATCTTTATTTTTATTCCATCGGCTAAATGTTAATGTTACTTTTATAAGAAAAGGACCGTCAAAGTTCTCATATTTTAAAATAAAAGTATTAAGTGAAAACAGTAAGAAAATTTCTAAACTATCAACAACTCTTAATCTGAAGGTCAACTTATTGGTAAAATATTGCCAATGATAAAAGGTATGCTAGTTTGCTAGTATGCTAGTACATATTTTTGTTAAGGGACCAGCTGAGGTCTTCCTCTGGTGCGAGATTTTCATTAAGTCTCCGGCATTGGTTTCCTTCTGTTGATGTTCATTCTTGGTCTTGATCAGGTTGTTGTCTCTTTGACACATTCCCCATATTCATTCTCAATTTTATGGAAAGCATCAACAAGTTTCCGCTACGTGAACTTTTGCGAGCAACATTTCTTTGACCATGACTCCAAATAAATATCTTATTAGATTATTTCCGCTTGTGGTGCTGTAACTTTGTTATGAATAATATCAATAGTTGTATTTAAGTGGACATAATCAATACACAACAATAATAGTTTTAAAAGTAGATACTTCGTTTATCCATAATTATTTATATTTATTGAAGTTATTTACAAAAGTAACGTAAATCAAAAACTATGTTTTTTTTTTCTAAATATGGATCATCAAAACTCGAATCGATTTTATCACTTCGGAAGCCATATGCCCTTCGTCACGTCACGTAGTTGTGAAAATGATGACGTTTCGTTAAGACTATGTCATCGAGGATAAGTAGGTTGCCTAAGCATATATAGTCAGCGAAGGGATAGTAACTGTCATATCAAATCTGGCATCAAATCAGTAAGGTAGTTACGGAATATAGGAAGTAAATCATTATCATTGGGAACTAAGCGTAATCATTAATAATACTTCAGTATTGGAATATTATATATTATTGAAAAATTATTATACCATAAGGTAAGCAAATATTTATAAATTATGAAATGCATTTATGCAACATGTACTTAAAAAAACACTATTTTTAAGCGTCAACAACTGTAAATATTGATACTTGCTACTGAGTGTTAATATTATATACATGCACTGCATATAAAAAAAATGTTAATATTAAATGCTTTTCAATTTAAAAAAAAAAATACATTGTAATTTGAATTCTAAATAAAGCATGGTAATTGTTTTCATAACCTCGTAACCTGATAACAGTTACATAACATTTCATTGAAGTTAGGCAAAGATGTAAACAGATTTTTAAGAGAAGAACTGTACAGGACTGACGCAACCAAGTGTTTTTTTGTAAAATTTAGATAAAAATTCAAATACCTTCGATCTTGTTTTATCATATTTTTTTTCTATTTTAAAACAAAGCTTTTATGTTAATTACAAATTTACTTCCAAAAAAATCTAAAACAGAAACATATTTGTAGATAGTAAAAAAAACTGCAGTTTATAAGTATTAAAAAATTACTTAACGTAAAATAAACAAACTTATGAGAATCAAAGAAGCTGAAAATGTGTTCTAATATTCTAATTTAAGTTACTTTGGACATTTTGCATTATAGAATTGAGAAATATATACCAAGGTCATTAAAACAAGTATAAAAATAAGTGTAAGTACAAACATTACCTACACAACAGATGGTTAAACGTTTTATTTCGTTGCATAACTAATTGCTAGTTTCTAGATTTGTAATTGGTGGTAATGTAAAAATACACAAAGCACACGGTGATGTTTATCATTTTGATATATTCGTATTGTTTAATCTTTGATTTGCTATTGGGTGTTTATGTTTTTTTAATTTTGTTCCTTGGCAGAATATTGGAATTTGCCTTTACATGGGAATGAGGAATAATGCAAATTAGGCAATGATTTTTTTTTACTCTTAATTATTATAGCCTAGACAAAAGAAGGGTCGATGCGAAACCATAGATTATACTGTACTATAATGGTGAATATAGAAAGATTTTTAACCATAAATTTCGAATAAATTGATTCAAGAATCTCTATAAAAACAAGTCCAGGGATGAAGAAAGATTTTCATATTTTGAAATAATGCAATGTCCTATATCAAATTTTTATATTCAAATGAATAGAATATATATAGTGCTCTTAACCTTTAAAAACAGACTGATACATTTATTGAATCGAACATGCACTTCACCACAATAATCTTGATAGATTAATCACTGATCATAGTTTACAAAGCATTCATCTCTAGAAATAATTACCTGAATCTAATTGATACCTGACGTCACAGCAGTTTACCGTCTTTAGATTAAAGCTACTAGAAAAGTATTTATAGACATTTTTATTGTTTTCTTATCTTTTCCTTTTATCTGATATTCGATTTGCTCCGAGAAAACAACTGACAGTGTAACATAATATATTTTCAATTCTTTCACTATGACGTGAAAATGTTTCATCAATAGGTTGTAATCATTGATTTTGATTGTAATACATTGCATTTGGGATTGATAGCTACAGCTGCTGCACATATATACATATGTAGATATACACCAACGCAAACATGAACATGTCAAATAAAAAGTGAATAAAAAGTTATAACATGTTTTTTTATTTTATTTCAGATGTGAAGCTTAGAAAAAGATTATAACGATGAGTAACAACACTTCGAACATTCCAAGATCGCCGAGATTAAGTACACCAGATAATCTCCTTCAATTATGTTTACGAGATCATTACGATATTTTGCGAGAACTTGGAAGAGGAACATACGGTAAAGTTGTTTTGGCTAAATGTAGAGAAACTGGAACTAATATTGCCCTGAAAATCCTTCCAAAGACGCACGTTAAACTGAAGGAATTTCAAAGGGAATTTAACCTTAGCTACTTTCTATCGCCTCATACTAATATTGTTGACACTTACAATGTTGCATTTGAAACCAGAGTTTCGTATGTGTTCGTACAGGAATTTGCGCCTTTCGGTGACCTTTTTGATCTCATTTCGCCACAGGAAGGAATGTCAGAAAAAGACTCGAAAACCGTAATGAAACAAATTTCGTCTGCGCTCGACTTCATGCACAGTAAGCAACTGGTACATCGAGACATCAAACCAGAAAACATTCTTGTGTTTGAAAAAGACTTCAGTAAAGTAAAGCTTATGGATTTCGGCATGTCGAGAAAAGAAGGTACAATAGTGCGAAAAGTTAATGGATCCATTCCATACACACCGCCAGAAGTTTGTGATGCCGTCCGAAACGAAAGCATCAGTGTTTCTTCTTCCGGTGATATGTTTGCATACGGGGTATTGCTCTTCTGTATGTTGACGGGGAATTTTCCGTGGGAAAATGCAGACATTAGTGACATTTACTATAACGAATTTATTCAATGGCAACGACGAAAAACGACCAAAATTCCATCCCAATGGCGTAAATTCACCCCTCGTTTAATGAGGTTCTTTAGGAAGGCACTTGACTGTAAACCGGAAAGACGTTGTGAGGTGAAGGACATAAGTAAATACATTAACGACAATTGGTTACGCCAAACCAAAACATCAAATGACAGTGATTTTGAAGATGACGTCACGGATAGTGATCACATGGACAAATTAACAAACATTCTACAAGACCACGGAATTGAAACGAAAGTAGATAAACGACTGCGGGAGCGGAGAATTTCCGAATGGTTGCTACAATCATAATATAACAATACATCCCTCACCAAAGAGCTTTCATTAAAGTATATATTCATAAAATTTATTTCAAAATAAACAGATATTTGTCATATTTTAAATGGCTTTTTTTCATTTTGATAAAAAGAAATAGAGGTATAAGTCTAATGAACAGCAACCCAACAGCATCAAAAACTCAAACGAATTCATGAATTTCACGAGTAAACACAAAGTTTTATGACCGCACACTAATCTTTTCAGTTAAGACTGTTAGCATATTCAGAGCATACATTTCTATTTATTGGAAATGGTTGAAGTTTCTAAAAGAGGCAACCCCGGCATTTGTTAACTAATTTTTGAAATTAAGTTTTGTCTACTTTGCTATGATTTAGATCGCAGTCATCTTGAACTGTACATGCATGCATGGATTGAACTCAACATTTTACAATCTACACGTATTGCTGTGTGTTTGTTTCTACTACACAGGCTAGAGGTAGATGGGTAAGGGTTGAAATTTCACAAAATATGTTGAACACCGCATTATGGTTGCATCTGTCTTGAGCCAGGAGCCTATGAGCTTTGTTAGTTTTGTATGTACTTCATAATTTTAGATCATTTATATGTTTTGGAGTTTAAAGGTGTGACTTCAATTTTTACTTATTTAGAACACATTTTTGTACAAGGGCCAGAAGAAGCCCGCCTACGGTGCGTGATTTTCTAGCTGTGTAGAATACCTATTGGTAGTCTAGGGCTGCACTTTTGTCGGGGTGTTGTCTCTTTGACACATTCCCTAAATCAATTCTCAAATTCATTTGTGAAATATGGGTTAGTTAATATATGAAAGCATAGCTACATGTATGAATGTAAATTTTGGATACTACAATATAAGGCAGCAATACTAAATCAACGACACAGAAACAAACATTTAGGTGTCAAGTTCAATGTGTGAAGTCACCTATGGCTATAGCAAAGCAGAATATTACTTTTAATGGTCATCGTTGTCTCTTGCTTGCCTTTTTATATTGTTTGTTCGTTGTCTTATACGTACATATGACCGTTGTTTTCTTGAATTGTTTCACATATAACCATGCCGATGCTTTTTATAGCTTAGTATACGGTATAAGTTGCTAATTGTTGAAGGTCATTCTGTGCCATTTTCATGTTTGTAGTTGTTAACATCTTTGTTCTTTGGTTTTATGTGAAAAGTTGTATCATAGCCACATTATATAAAAAACATAGTGTACTTACAATACGTCAAGCACTAACTCGATAATGGTCCAGCGGAACCCAGTGTCTCTCCTGCAACTGATGTCATAATACAGAGAAAAAAAACTAAAAATAAAAATTTTCATCAGTGTTCTTTTATCTTAATGAGTAAAAGGTTCAGATTCGGTACAGGCTTCGTAAAATTCGATGAAGTTTATACATTGTTTTGATGTCGTCAAATTTGTGAATAAATTAACCAACGAAAATATATATTTTTTATAATAACTTCCTGTTTATTGAAAGAATTATTTTTATTCTGTTTGAGTTAAGGTTACATTTTTAGAAAACCCCTCCGGAGCAACGATGACGATCACTTAATAATCAAATTAAAAGTTATCAATACACCTAGACATGTTATAGGACATAAAACATACATGATATTTATCTGCGAGTTTGTTTTTGTACTAAGTTGTTTTAATTTCAGTTGCAATACAAATCTAATCTTAGCTGATCTCAAATCTAGACATTGCATTATAAACTACGTCTTTAATGGCCATATTAAGTTTCCCTATGTATTAGTTGCTGATGTTAGTCTGAGGTTTAAAGTGCTTTTATGGACGCTTGAGAGTGTGGCAACTGTGGAATTGTTTTTCCTCACGCAATTGAAAAACTTTGTAATAACCAGATGAGCATTTAATAACCTCAGAATAAGGTTATAAGACTTAAAAACACGCTATACGCTAAACTTTCTTCAATTTCATTTCTAAACTATACCACATCCCTTATTATTTCTATAGGACCTTTGATTGCCATATTATCTTTTAAGTTTCTATACTAATGCTAAATAATAAATACATTAATCAAATTTAATCGGATGCAAAAATTGATTTTTCATATGTATTTCATTTTACATTTAACAAAGCGGTCATGCATGTAGGTATTATGATTTACTTATAGGAAGTACACCACTAATTCATGGTCCCATTGCTTTCTATGTTAAATTCCTCCGTTTCAAGCGCAGATGGCAGTTAGGTCCGCTGCTGTATGCCCTGAGGTAATCGGTGCCCTCAGGTAATCGTGGCAATAGTGCCCATATGCGTAGTAATAACATGATCTAAAAATAGAATAAACTATAAATACATCATTGTACTTTCTATTTCGACTGACAGTATATGTGCGAGAAATAGGAGAAAACAAGAACACATACAATATTTTACAATAAGTAACGACAAATAATTCACGAAAAAATCCAAATATTTGGTTTATTTGTGATCATTGCAACGTGAACAGATATTCATTTAGTGAAACGTAAATGACTTAAAATAATTAAAAAGAAAACACTTTTATAATAATAGTTGTCAAAAACTGGTTTCATAGAGATTAATGTAAATAAATCTTCATACAATTTGATTTTCGAGGGGAAGGAGGGGGGTGTGGGTGGCTATGGATTTTGTTCCTTCGGCGAAAGAATATATTTTTTGGAGACAGGTCGAAAACATTTTTTTCTTTCATTTCAATTTTAGCATTACATATAGTGGCAGAACAATTAGAAACAAACTAAAAAAACCAAACATAGCCCCCCCCCTCTGAAAATGAAATGATTGCTGCCTAAGTTTCGTGAATGTCCTGTTGAAACTTTGACTATTATTGTGTTTGGTAATATATGACACTTTCATACGGACAGATTACGCATATATTGATTTTGGTTACTTCTTTTAAAGTAACATAAGTAGAAAATGATAACATTTAATAGATGGGTTATTAAAATCAGCCCATCTTGTTCGACTGCATGAGGGGCAGTGGCGGATCCATTCATTAAAAAAAAAGGGGGGAGTCCCCAATCCAGAACACAAGGAGGGGGTTCCAACTATATGTTCCCATTCAAATGCATTGATCTCCAAAAAAAAAGGGTTCCTATCACCAGAACACCCCTGGATCCGCCACTGAGCTGTTACAAAAAAATATCGCTATAAACTGTCACGGCATTATTTGAATTTAAGTGTACTGCATGCATCTTGCACAGTAAGATTAGCATTTTAACACTAATGCAAAATTGTTAAATAATTACCACTTTCGTTGGTTTTTTCTTATCTTTGTTTGACATGTATTTTATTTAAAGCTTCTTTGTGTACCATTCTTTGTTTATTCGAAAGGGGTAGTAGATATATACAATTAAAATAGAAGAACATAGATAACGATATGTATGCGTTCAATAATAATACATATAAAAAAGAAGCTGTGGTATAAATCCCAATGAGACAACTGTCCCAAAAAGGATACAGAAATTAACAACTATAGGTCACCGTACGGCCTTCAACAATGAGCAAAGTCCATATCGCATTGCCATCTATAAAAGGTTCAGAAATAACAATGAAATCCAATTCAAACGAGAAAACTACCGGCCTTAATTATATAAAACAAATGAAAAAAAACAAATATGTAGCACATACTAGTAAACAAACGACAACCACTGAATTACAGGCTCCTGACTTGGGGCAGGCACAAACGTTTGTTTTTTTCTCTCATAAAAGTTGTACAAACAATCGATATGTGAAAAGTATTCCATCAATTATATCAAAGTAGAAATAATCATAAATCTTAATCATTTAAGCAAAGCATACACTAATTATAGATCCGTATTTTACTCGATTGGCTTTAAAATAGTTAATAATATATGACACTAACATATGGACAGATTACGCATATATTGATTTTGGTTACTTC
The DNA here is from genome assembly GCF_036588685.1 of Mytilus trossulus. Lineage (NCBI taxonomy): Eukaryota > Metazoa > Mollusca > Bivalvia > Mytilida > Mytilidae > Mytilus > Mytilus trossulus. The sequence goes on along the minus strand of NC_086379.1, from coordinate 37,190,017 downwards.
TTTTAAAGTAACATAAGTAGAAAAGGATAACATTTAATAGATAGGTTATTGAAAATCAGTCCATCTTGTCCGACTGCATGAGGGGCAGTGGCGGATCCATCCATTTAAAAAAGGGGGGTTCCCAATCCAGGACACAAGGAGGGGGTTCCAACTATATGTTTCCATTCAAATGCATTGATCTCCAAAAAAAAAGGGTTTCCTATACCCAGAACACCCCTGGACCCGCCACTGTCCATTGTTCAACTACTAAATTGTCTGTTTTACTTACTAGTACACTTGGTACAATAAAAAACCTGATAATAAATTGTTCAAATAAGGCCTTTGAAAATAGTGGAATTAATTACTTTTGAAGTGTCAAAAACTCGTTGGAAGTACTTGATAAATTGCATGCATATATTGGTGATTTTAAATATGTTCAAAGTTTTGATTTTTCTACCCTACATACCACTTTGCCTCATATTCTTATTAAGAAAAAAATCACATCCCTAATTTAAAAAGTCTGAATGCGAGTACATATGTTCAAACTCTTTGCGATCATTTTTTAGTTGCAATAAACAAAAGAACTATGTCAATTCGACATGATTTGATACTATTTATGCGGTTGAATTTTTATTTGATAACATTTTTGTTCGCTTTAGAGATTCCGTATATCGTCAAGTTATTGGAATTCAAATGGGGACTAACTGCGATCCAATTATTGCGGACCTGTGGTTGTATTGTTATAAGTTACAATTTATGACTTAAATTAGCAAAGACCCATCAAAACAATATTTGATACAAAAATTTAACAATACTTTTAGATATTTGGATGATATATTGGCTCTCAATAATAACGACTTCCGTATGTATACTAAAGAAATATATCCTGTAGAACTTACTTTAATTAAAGCTAATTATAACAATGACCACTGCCCTTTCCTCGATCTTGATATCTATATCATAAACGGGAAGATTAATACAAAAATTGTTGATAAGAGAGATGTTTTTTTCATTTCCTATTGTTAATTATCCATTTGTAGATGGTTACGTTCCCTTGTCATCATCTTATGGTGTTTATATATCTCAACTTCTTTTCGTGTATGTAACAACGTATTAGATTTTAGCGAGAGAAATTTATGTATTACTAATAAATTATTACACCAGGGTTTTCGATATCACAAAACATTTACTAAATTTTATCATCGGTATAAGGAAATAATTCGTAAATATAACTCAACATGCAGACATCTTATACGTTCAGGTATTTCACATCCATTTTTTTATGGAAATATTCTATATAAATTAAAAAAAATGTCAGTATTTTCCTCAGAAACAAAACCTTTAAATAGACTTATTAAAAAGGGATATAGTTACGATACTGTTGTCAGGTCATTAAAGATTGCATATTTTGGCTTTAATATTGATTCACTGATAGAGTCTTTGAATCGGAACTAAACACATCTATTTCTAAAAAAAAACAGTTGTTGGCATGACACGGGTTATGTTCTTCTCATATAATTTATGATAGTATGATACTATTGTGCCTGATATTCATATGATGAACACATAATCTTTCAATCAGTTTAATTGAGGTCTGGAGCTGACATGTAAGTTAACTGCTAGTAGTCTGTTGTTATTTATGTACTATTGTCATTTTATTTATCTTCTTTTGTAACATCTTTTGACATCGGACTCGGACTTCTCTTGAACTGAATTATAATGTGCGTATTGTTATGCTTTTACTTTTCTACACTGGCTAGATGTATAGGGGGAGGGTTGAGATCTCATAAACATGTTTAACCCCGCCCCAATTTTGCGCATGTCCCAGGTCAGGAGCCTCTGGCCTTTGTTAGGCTTGTATGATTTTAAATTTTAGTTTCTTGTATATAATTCGGAGTTTAGTATGACTTCTATTATCACTGAACTATTATACATATTTTTAGGGGCCAGCTGAAGGACACCTACAGCTGCGGGAATTCTCGCTACATTGGAGACCCATTGGTTGCCTTCGGCTGTTGTCTGCTCTATGGTCGGATGGTTGTCGTTTTGACATATTCACCATTTCCTTTCTCAATTTTAATAACTATGTTTCTGATCTAATTTTGTATTCTATAAACGGCATCTATATATTTACACTTCAAATCTACAACTCTCAGTCTATGGCTACACGTGGTGATCTTATCTATATCCATGCATAATATTCATTAGCTGTGTATGAGTATCAACACCGTATCATACGCGATGATGACCAGCCAGTACACACTGTAAGGATTTTATTCACCAGTATTAAAAAAGAAACATTGCAGTACGAACAGTAATCTATTTTTTTTCATTTGACATTACTTTAAAAGTAACGTAGTTACAAGCACAGGTTATATAGTATATAACTGCTTTTTTAAAATGTTAATTGTCTTAATCAATCTTATTTGAGAGATGTTGGATATTTTCAAGGAAAAAGCTCACATCTCCAGTGGACTTTTGTACATGGTCAGATAACCTTAGGTCATCTCTAAATTACTGTGTATTTCCTGTATCTCAGATCATATCTATGATTGCTCACATGGTGAGGTTACCTCAGGTCACCTCTGTATGATTGAACATTGTGAGGTTACCTAATATTACCTCTGTATTGCTGTACATGGAGAGGTTACTCTGTATTACTGCACATACTCGTATTACGACACTTTGTATAAACTTTACAAAACACTTTTTTTTCAGTTTTCCTCAGGGCACTTCTGCATTTCTATACATGGCCAAGTGCACATGTTAACTAATGTCATTTCTTAACTACTGTATATAAATATGTAACCTCAGAATACCTCTGTATGTTAGAATATGGTGAAGTTACCTAAGGTCACAACTTCATGGTCATTGTAACAGCTGCATGTTACCACAGATAAACTTTGCAAAACACTAATTTTCTACAAACCTCAGGTTACCACAATTGAATGTTCATAACTCCCTTCGTCAGCTTAGTCAGTCCAGATTACACCTATGTTCTTTTTTTCACGGACTTGCTACCTCAGGTCATCTGTAAATTACTGTACATGACCAGGTTACCTCAGGTCATCTGTAAATTACTGTACATGACAAGGTTACCTCAGGTCATATGTAAATTACTATACATGACCAGGTTACCTCAGGGAACCACTGTACTACTGTGCATGGTAAGGTTACACCAAGGAACCATGGTACTACTGTGCATGATCGGGTTACTTCAAGGAATCATTGTTCTACTGTGCATGGTCTGGTTACCTCAGGGATCCATTGAACTTCTGTGCATGGTCATGTTACCAAGGGAACCATTGCACTACTGTGCATGGTCAGGTTACCTCAGGGAACCAGTGTACTACTGTGTATGGTCAGGTTACCTCAGGGAACCATTGTACTACTGTGTATGGTCATTTATCCTCAGGAAACCTTTGTATTACTGTGTATGGTCATTTATCCTCAGGAAACCTTTGTATTACTGTGCATGGACAGGTTTCCCCAGGGAACCATTGTAATATTGACATGGTCAGGTTTTTTCAGGGAACCATTGTTCTACTGTGCATGGTCAGGTTACCTCAGGGAACCATTGTACTACTGTGCATGGTCAGGTTACCTCAGGGAACCATTGTACTACTGTGCATGGTCAGGTTTCCTCAGGGAATCATTTTACTACTGTACATGGTCAGAATACCTCAGGAAACCATTGTACTAATTTACATGTCCAGGTTACTCAGGGAACCATTGTACAACTGTGCTTGGTCAGGTTACCTCAGGGAACCATTGTACTACTGAGCATGTTCAGGTTACCTAAGGGAACCATTGAACTTCTGGGTATGGCTATGTTACCTAAGGGGATCATTGTACATGACAAGGTTACCTCAGGTCATATGTAAATTACTATACATGACAAGGTTACCTCAGGGAACCACTGTATTACTGTGCAAGTAGGTTACCTCAGAGAACCATGGTACTACTGTGCATGATCGGGTTACCTCAGGGAACCATTGTACTACTGTGCATGGTCAGGTTTCCTCAGGGAATCATTTTACTACTGTACATGGTCAGAATACCTCAGGAAACCATTGTACTAATTTGCATGTCCAGGTTACTCAGGGAACCATTGTACAACTGTGCTTGGTCAGGTTACCTCAGGGAACCATTGTACTACTGTGCATGTTCAGGTTACCTAAGGGAACCATTGTACTTCTGAGTATGGCTATGTTACCTGAGGGGATCATTGTACATGACAAGGTTACCTCAGGTCATATGTAAATTACTATACATGACAAGGTTACCTCAGGGAACCACTGTATTACTGTGCATGGTAAGGTTACCTCAGGGAACCATGGTACTACTGTGCATGATCGGGTTACCTCAGGGAACCATTGTACTACTGTGCATGGTCAGGTTACTCAGGGAACCACTGTTCTACTGTGCATGGTTAGGTTACTTCAGGAAACCATTGTAATACTATGCATGGTCAGGTTACTCAAGGAACCACTGTTCAACTATGCATTGTCAGGTTACTCATGGAACCACTGTTCAACTATGCATGGTTAGGTAACCTCAGGAAAGCATTGTACGACTGTGCATTGCCAGGTTACATCAGGGAACCATTGTACTACTGTGAATGGTGAGTTTATCTCAGGGAACCATTGTATTACTGAGCATGGCCAGGTTACCTCAGGGAACCATTGTACCACTGTGCATGTTCAGGTTACCTCAGGGAACCATTGTACTTCTGTGTATGGCTATGTTACCTTAGGGAATCATTGTTCTTCTGTACATGACAAAGTTACCTCAGGTCATATGTAAATTACTATACATGACCAGGTTACCTCAGGGAACCACTGTACTACTGTGCATGGTAGGGTTACTTCAGGGAACCATGGTACTACTGTGCATGATCGGGTTACTTGAAGGAACTATTGTACTACTGTGCATGGTTAGGTTAACTCAGGAAACCATTGTAATACTATGCATTGTCAGGTTACCTAGGGAACCACTGTTCAACTATGCATTGTCAGGTTACTCAGGGAACCACTGTTCAACTATGCATGGTCAGGTTATCTCAGGAAAGCATTGTACTACTGTGCATTGCCAGGTTACCTAAGGGAACCATTGATCTACTGTGCATGTGGTTTATCTCAGGGAACCATTGTATTTCTGTGTATGGTCATGTTACTTCAAGGAACCACTGTACTAGTGTGAATGATCATGTTAACTCAGGGAACCACTGTACAACTGGGCATGGTCAGATAACCTCAGGAAAGCATTGTACTACTGTGCAGGGAACCTTTGTACTATTGTGCATGGTCAAGTCTCCTCAGGGAATCATTGTTCAACTGTGCATGGTCATGGTCCCTCATGGAATCATTGTACTGTTGTGTATTTTAGGTTACCTCAGGGAACCATTTTACTACTGTGCATGGTCAGGTTACCTCAAGGAACCATTATTCTACTGTGCATGGTCAGGTTACCTCAGGGAACCATTGTACTACTGTGCATGGTCAGGTTACCTCAGGGAACCACTGTGCAACTGGGCATGGTCAGGTAACCCAGGGAACCATTATACTAATCTGCAGGGAACCATTGTACAGTGTATGGTCAGGTTACTTAAGTGAACCATTGTACTACTGTGCATGGTAGGTAACCTCAGGAAATCATTGTACTACTGTGCATGGTCATGTTACACCAGGTAACCACTATACAACTGGGCATTGTCAGGTAACCTCAGGGAACCATTGTACTACTGTGCAGGGAACCATTATACTATTGTGCATGTTCAAGTCTCCTCAGGAAAACGTTCTTCTACTGTGCATGGTCATGGTACCTCAGGGAACCATTGTACTGTTGTGTATTGTGAGTTTACCTCAAGGAAACATTGTATTACTGTGCATGGTCAGGTAACCTCAGAGAACCATTGCACTACTGTGCATGGTCAGGTTTCTTCAGGGAACTATGTATTACTGTGCATGGTAGGTAACCTCAGGGAATCATTGTACTACTCTGCATGGTCATGTTATCTCAAGGAACCATTGTTCTACTGTGCATGGTCAGGTTTCACCAGGGAACCATTGTGTTTCTGTGCATGGGCAAGTTTCCTCAGGGAACCATTGAACTACTGTGCATGGTCAGGTTACCTCAGGGAACAATTGCACTACTGTGCCTGGTTAGATTACTTCAGGATTCATTGTACTAATGTGCATGGTAGGTTTCCTCCGGGAACCATATGACTAATGTGCATGGTCAGGTTACCTCAGGGAACCACCGTACAACTGTGCATGGTCAGGTTACCTCAGGGAACCACTGTACTACTGTGCATGGCCAGGTTACCTCAGGGAACCATGTAATACTGTGCATGGTCAGGTTACCTCAGGGAACCATTGTACTACTGTGCATGGTCAGGTTTCCTCAGGGAATCATTTTACTACTGTACATGGTCAGAATACCTCAGGAAACCATTGTACTAATTTACATGTCCAGGTTACTCAGGGAACCATTGTACAACTGTGCTTGGTCAGGTTACCTCAGGGAACCATTGTACTACTGAGCATGTTCAGGTTACCTAAGGGAACCATTGAACTTCTGGGTATGGACAAGTTTCCTCAGGGAACCATTGCACTACTGTGCATGGACAAGTTTCCTCAGGGAACCATTGCACTACTGTGCATGGTCAGGTAACCTCAGGGAACAATTGCACTACTGTGCCTGGTCAGATTACTTCAGGATTCATTGTTCTACTGTGCATGGTAGGTTTCCTCAGGGAACATTGTACTACTGTGCATTGTCAGGTTTCCTCAGGGAACCATTGCACTACTGTACATGATCATGTTACCTCAGGGAACCACTGTACAACTGTGCATGGCCAGGTTACCTCAGGGAACCATTGAAATACTGTGCATTGTCAAGTTATCTCAAGGAATCATTGTTCTACTGTGCATGGTCAGGTTTCCCCAGGGAACCATTGTGTTTCTGTGCATGGACAAGTTTCCTCAGGGAACCATTGAACTACTGTGCATGGTCAGGTTACCTCATGGAACAATTGCACTACTGTGCCTGGTCAGATCACTTAGGATTCATTGTACTACTGTGCATGGTAGGTTTCCTCAGGGAACATTGTACTACTGTGCATGGTAGGTTTCCTCAGGGAACCATTGTACTAATGTGCATGGTCAGGTTACCTCAGGGAACCACCGTACAACTGTGCATGGTCAGGTTACCTCAGGGAACCATTAATATTGTACTCTTGTTCATGGTCAGGTTACCTCAGTGAACAACTGTACAACTGTGCATGGTCAGGTTATTCATAAAGATAGACAGGAATGAGATTTACAGATAATTTAGTAGACTGAATTTTTTTCTGAACTCATTTTTTTCATTTTGTTTATAGGTTTATGGTGAATGAAAACATAAATATAGACTTTTTAAAAAATCTTGCATCTTTTGGGGATATCATTTCAGGAAAGTGGAAGGATGTCATGTTTAATTGAAGTGGTGAGGTCTAGTAAAAATAGCAAACAGAAAGTAGAAAAAAATTAGTTGACTTCAGGATTGCATAACGTTTTATTCTTCGTTAAGACCCCCTTTTTTCAATTAAATCACAATTTCACTTTGGTACATACATGATATGAACATGAATTTTTGTTCTAAGATCAGCTGTTTTGCATGTAAGCCTATGGAGTAGTCAATAACAAGACTGCAACCTTATGTTAATTTGATTTGAATCGATTATACTTGTTGTTATTTTTTGGGTTACCTGAGGTAATCCTGTTATGAAAGAATACTTCGTAGATACTTTGCTGGTATATGCATTTATTCTGTAATTACACAATTTCTTAATTTAAAATGTAAGACTTCATAGATTTGTATTGTTTATGCGATTATATGAAAATGTTACATGAGTTCACTTGAGTTAAATGGATTGTATTTGGTGTTATAATTGGGGTTACCTGAGGTAACCCTGTCATGAATGAATACATCGTAGATACTTTTCTAGTCTTTACATTAATTGTAATAAACCAACTTATTCATTTTGAATGTAGGACTTCATTGAAGTTATAACGTTTATGGGATATATATGTAAAGGTGATCTGAATTATGTTGAGTTAAATAGGTTGTTTTTGTTGTTTTTGTATTGGTTACCTTAGGTAACCCTGCTATGAAAGAATTCTTAGTAGATACTTCGCTAGTGTATACATTTATATTGTAATTCGACAATTTTTTAATTTGAAATGTAGGACTTCATAGATTTGCATTGTTTATGTGATGTATATATATAAAGGTGACCTCAGTTTACTTGAGTAAGATGGGTAATCTTTGTTATTATTGTTATGGTTACCTCAGGTAACCCTGTAATGAATGAATCCTTCGTTGACACTTTGCTAGTGTTAACATTAATTGTAATAAACAAACTTCTTTTTTTTAAATGTAGGACTTCATGAAAGTTGTATTGTTTATGTGATGCACATGTAAAGGTGACCTCAGTTAACTTCAGTTAAGTGGGTTATATTTGTAATTATGTCTGGGGTTACCTCAGGTACCCATGTAATGAAGAATGCTTTTGAGATAGTTTGCTAGTGTAAACATTTATGTTGTAATCGGACAATTTCTTTATTTTAAATGTAGGACTTCATAGATGTGTATTGTTTATGTGATATTTCTGAAAGGCGATTTAAGTTAACTTGATATGAATGGATAATACTTGTTTCTATTTCATGGGTTACCTGAGGTAACCCTGTCATGACAGAATATTTAGTAGATACTTTGCTAGTATATCCATTTATGGTGTAATAAACAAACTTCTTTTTTTTAAATGTAGGAATTCATTAAAGTTATATTGTTTATGTGATGCATATGTAAAGGTGATTTGAATTAACTTGAGTTAAATAGGTTGTTTTGTTGTTATTGTATTAGTTACCTCAGATAAACCTGCTATGAAGGAATTCTTAGTAAATACTTTGCTAATTTTTACCTTTGTATTGTAACTCCACAATTTTTTAATTTGAAATGTAGGACTTCATAGATTTGTATGGTTTATGTGATGCATATATATTTAAAGGTGATACCTGAGTTTACTTGAGTTATATGGGTTGTATATGTTGTTATTATTGGGTTACCTGAGGTAACCCAGTATTGAATGAATTCTTTGTAGATACTTTGTAACTTTGTGTTATTAAAATTTGCTGTAACAAAATATTAGAAATTGTTTTAAATTAAGGAATGTATCTCCCTCATGCAAAGCTCTGATTCCTTTTACGGATTTGGCTATACTTTTTGGACCTTTTGGATTATAGCTCTACATCTTTTATATAAGCTTTGGATTTCAAATATTTTGGCCACGAGCATCACTAAAGAGACATGTATTGTCGAAATGCGCATCTGGTGCAAGAAAATTGGTACCGTTAATTTTATTGCTATTGTTTACATTAATTGTAATAAACAAACTTCTTTATTTCAAATGTAGGACTTCATGAAAGTTGTATTGTTTATGTGATGTATATATATAAAGGTGACCTCAGTTAACTTGAGTTAGATGGGTTATCTTTGTTATTATTGTTATGGCTACCTGAGGTAACCCTGTAATGAATGAATCCGTAGTAGAAACTTTGCTAGTGTTTACATTAGTTGTAATAAACAAACTTATATATTTTAAATGTAGGACTTCATGAAAGTTGTATTGTTTATGTGATGCACATACAAAGGTGACCTCAGTTTACTTCAGTTAGGTGGGTTATATTTGTAATTATGTCTGGGGTTACCTCAGGTACCCATGTTTAATATGAAGAATGCTTTTGAGATAGTTTGCTAGTGTAAACATTTATGTTGTAATCGGACAATTTCTTTATTTTAAATGTAGGACTCCATAGATGTGTATTGTTTATGTGATATTTCTGAAAGGCGATTTAAGTTAACTTGATATGAATGGATAATACTTGTTTCTATTTCATGGGTTACCTGAGGTAACCCTGTCATGACAGAAAATTTGGTAGATACTTTGCTAGTTTATCCATTTAGGGTGTAATAAATCAACTTCTTCATTTTTAATGTAGGAATTCATTAAAGTTATATTGTTTATGTGATGTATATGTAAAGGTGATCTGAATTAGCTTGAGTAAAATAGGTTGTTTTTTGTTTTTGTATTGGTTACCTCAGGTAACCCTGCTATGAAAGAATTCTTAGTATATACTTTGTAAGTGTATACATTTATATTGTAACTCTACAATTTTTAATTTGAAAAGTAGGACTTCATAGATTTGTATTGTTTATGTAATGCATATATATTTAAAGGTGATACCTGAGTTTACTTGAGTTATATGGGTTGTATATGTTGTTATAATTGGGTTACCTGAGGTAACCCTGTATTGAATGAATTCTTTGTAGATACTTTGCTATTGTTTACATTAATTGTAATAAACAAACTTCTTTATTTCAAATGTAGGACTTCATGAAAGTTGTATTGTTTATGTGATGTATATATATAAAGGTGACCTCAGTTAACTTGAGTTAGATGGGTTATCTTTGTTATTATTGTTATGGTTACCTGAGGTAACCCTGTAATGAATGAATCTGTCGAAGAAACTTTGCTAGTGTTTACATTAGTTGTAATAAACAAACTTATATATTTTAAATGTAGGACTTCATGAAAGTTGTATTGTGTATGTGATGCACATACAAAGGTGACCTCAGTTTACTTTAGTTAGGTGGGTTATATTTGTAATTATGTCTGGGGTTACCTCAGGTACCCATGTTTAATATGAAGAATGCTTTTGAGATAGTTTGCTAGTGTAAACATTTATGTTGTAATCGGACAATTTCTTTATTTTTAATGTAGGACTTCATAGATGTGTATTGTTTATGTGATATTTCTGAAAGGCGATTTAAGTTAACTTGATATGAATGGATAATACTTGTTTCTATTTCATGGGTTACCTGAGGTAACCTGTCATGACAGAAAATTTAGTAGATACTTTGCTAGTTTATCCATTTTGTGTGTAATAAATCATTTTCTTCATTTTTAATGTAGGAATTCATTAAAGTTATATTGTTTATGTGATGTATATGTAAAGGTGATCGGAATTAGCTTGAGTTAAAAAGGTTGTTTTTTTTTGTTTTTGTATTGGTTACCTCAGGTAACCCTGCTATGAAAGAATTCTTAGTATATTCTTTGTAAGTGTATACATTTATATTTTAATTACGCAATTTCTTAATTTAAAAATGTAGGACTTCATAGATTTGTATGGTTTATGTGATGCATATATATTTAAAGGTGATACCTGAGTTTACTTGAGTTATATGGGTTGTATATGTTGTTATTATTGGGTTACCTGAGGTAATCCTGTAATGAATGAATTCTTTGTAGATACTTTGCTATTGTTTACATTAATTGTAATAAACAATGTTCTTTATTTCAAATGTAGGACTTCATGAAAGTTGTATTGTTTATGTGATGCACATGTACAGGTGACCTCAGTTTACTTCAGTTAAGTGGGTTATATTTGTAATTATGTCTGGGGTTACCTCAGGTACCCATGTTAAGAAGAATGCTTTTTAGATAGTTTGCTAGTGTTAACATTTATGTTGTAATCAAACAATTTCTTTATTTTAAATGTAGGACTTCATAGATGGGTATGGTTTATGTGATATATTGGAGAGGCGACTTAAGTTAACTTGATATGAATGGATAATACTTGTTTCTTTTTTATGAGTTACCTGAGGTAACCGTGCATGACAGAATATTTAGTAGATACTTTGCTAGTATATGTATGGTGTAATAAACCAACCTCTTAATTTTATATGTAGGAATTCTTTGAAGTGATATTTTTTTATGTGATGTATATGTAAAGGTGATCTGAATTAACTTGAGTTAAATAGGTTGTATTTGCTGTTTTTGTTTTGGTTACCTCAGGTAACCCTGCTATGATAGAATTCTTAGTTGATACTTTGCAAGTGTATACATTCATATTGTTATTCCACAACTTTTCAATTTGAAATGTAGGACTTCATAGATTTGTAGTGTTTATGTGATGTATATATATTTAAAGGTAACCTGAGTGAACTTGAGTTAGATGGGTTATCTTTGTTGTGATTGTTTTGGTTATCTGAGGTAACCCTGTCACGTAAGAATGCGTCGTAGATAGTTTTCCAGAGTATACATTTAACTTCTAATAAACCATTTACTTTTTCATTTTGGACTTCATAGATAAGTATTGTTTATATGATATTCAGGAAAGGCAACTTTAGTTCACTTAATTTGAATTGATTATATTTGTTGTTATTTTTTAGATAACATGAGGTATCTCTGTTATGAAAGAATACTTCGTAGATAATTTGTTGGTATATGCATTTATGCTGTAATGACACAATTTCTTAATCTAAAATGTAGGACTTCATAGATTTGTATTGTGTATGCGAGGTATATATAAATTTAACCTGAGTTAACTTGAGTTGAATGGGTTGTATTTATTGTAATTATTGGGGTTACCTCATGTAACCCTGTCATGAATAAATACTTCGTAGATACTTTGGTAGTGTTTACATTTATTGTAATAAACAAACTTCCTTATTTTAAATGTAGGACTTCATGAAAGTTGTAATGTTTAGTTGATGTACATGTAAAGGTGATCTCAATTTACTTCAGTTAAGTTAAGTGGGTTATATTTGTAATTATGTCAGGGGTTACCTCAGGTACCCATGTTATAAAGAATGCTTATAAGATGGTTTGCTAGTGAAAACATTTATGTTGTAATCAAACAATTTCTTTATTTTACATGTAGGCCTCATAGATGTGTATTGTTTATGTGATATATCGGAAAAGCGACTTTAGTTAACTTGATATCAATGGATAATACTTGTTGCTATTTCATGGGTTACCTGAGGTAACCATGTCATAACAAAATACTTAGTAGATACTTCGCTAGTATATGCAGTTATGCTGTAATTAACCACTTTCTTCTTTTGTTACGTAGGAATTCATTGAAATTAAATTGTTTATGTGATGTATATGTAAAGGTGATCTGAATTAACTTGAGTTAAATAGGTTGTATTTGCTGTTATTGTTTGGGTTACCGCAGATTACCCTGTTATGAAAGATTTTTTAGTACATACTTTGCTAGTGTTTACATTTATATTTTGATTACACAATTTCTTAATTTAGAATGTAGGACTTCATAAATTTGTATTGTTTATGTGATGTATATATAAAGTTACCTCAGTTGACTTGAGTTTAATGGTTGTATTTGTTGTTATAATTGGGGTTACCTCAGGTAACCCTGTCGTGAATGAATACTTCAGATCATTAATTGAACTTTTATAAAAAAAAAAAAAAAAAGTTTATAATTTTACCAGTCATCCCCACCCTACACTTACATACGAAATGAATGATCGGTGAATACAAATAATAAAATCATTTGGGAAGTTTGTTGACATCTTTGGTATTTGGTCACATTAAAATTTGGTATTAAGATCTATTTAAATAAGAACTATATTTTCGTGCGTATTTAATCAATGACGCATTACCATGACTACCTCAGGGCACCAATTACCTCAGGGCACCGATTACCTCAGGGCATACAGCAGCGGACCTAACTGCCACCTGCGTTTCAAGCAGGCACACCTCTTTTATTTTAAGTTCAAATAAAGTGGCAATCATTGCATTTCAAAGCAACACTTTATGGTGTCTTGTACTGAAAAAATCAACATACCTTGCATGGCATATAAGAAAGAACTGGTTCCCGGAACTTCAGATGTACCAAAACAGGTACTTCAGATCTGACAAACAGACAAAATGTACCCTCCTTTTAAAATTTGATGCCGTTTTTTTAATATTCAAAACTTAAAGTCCAAAAGTGTTCTACAAGGATCACCAGTCCTTCAGCTTTTTTTTGATACCAAAAATACCTAAATATTCTACATATTTTGAAAGTTACACTCATGCGTAGGAACTATTTTGTGTTAAATATGTACTACTTTCTGGTATGTGCTTTCTGGCCGGGCCTGAATTAGTGGTGTTACACCTATAGGATCTTTGCATCGGAAATAAATACATTTTTTCTAAAACCAGTTGTTGGCCAGACACCAGACATGGGTTATGTTCTTCTCATATGTTTTATCATGAGATGATACCAAACCCCTAAAAGGAGTCCTTTAATAATGTATTTATGATTTATCATTGTTATTTTACTTAGTTTCTTATGTTACCCATTCTAACATTGAAGTTGGACTTCTTTTAAACTTAGTTTTATTGTGTATTTTGCTATGTGTTTGTTTTTTATACATTGGCTAGATGTATAGGAGGTTAAGATCTCTCAAAACTTTTTTTAACACGCCACATTTTAGTGCCTGTCTCAAGTCTGGAGCTTGTGGACTTTGTTAACCTTGAATGATTTATAATTTTAGTTTAAATATTCATGAGTTTAGTATAACTTTCATTATCACTGAACTAGTAGACTTTTTTGTTTATGGGCCAGCTGAAGCACGCCGCCGGAGGCGGGCTTTTCCCGTTGTGTTAAAGACCCATTGGTGTTCTTCGGCTGTTTTCTGCTCTCTGGTCGGGCTGTTGTCTCTTTGACACATTCCCCATTTCCATTCTCAATTTTATATGACACAAATTGTGTTGCTAATTTTTTGGATAAGAAGGATAAACCCTGACCAAAAGAAACAACACGAACGCAACAGAATACTAGGGTGATCTGATATGCTCCGAAATCAAAGGATGACATTACAATATCTATTTTGCAAAAAAAGGTAAATAGAAACAGACATTGCAATAACAATTTAATTTATTTAGTTAACAAGAGCTTTTGCTGTTTCATGTTGCAAATGTTAAAACGAAATGAAAGAAGAGAAAGCAGTGTCTTAAATGAACCAAAATCAGCTCGTCATCTTGTCAGCAATCCAAAAGTTCTTTCAATCTTCCCCAGATACAATGAACGAATTTTTCACGAATTGAAGTCAACAGCAACAGAATAGAGATTTTCCAACATACATTTTTAATTTGAGTATGAATTAAACATGTTAAAGATTTCAAGGATTAAACGTCAATGACACAGCAACCTAATTACAATAGGCAAGTGTCTATACAACGTGTCAGGTCCTATATTGCACATGGGCCTTACAAAATGTGAACAATCCTAGACCGGCCATTAATTCCAAATTCTTCAAATGATAAATTATACAAAATCAAATCTTAAGTATAACATTAATAACCAATAACTTGAAATCTCAATCCTCATACCTTTTATAAAAGATATACCTGTGACTACCAATACATATATATTATGATAATATATTCATTAAGAATTAAATTGACATTTATTTTGTTAAATGAATGAGTTGATAAAAGCAAACTTACAAATTTATTTGTTTCGAACAGATACTCGTTCTCTTGCTTCAGAACATAATTTATAAATTTACACTTATTCTTTAGTTTTCTATGTTGTGTCATGTGAACTATTGTTTGTCTGTTTGTCTTTTTCATTTTTAGCCATAGCGTTGTCAGTTGTTTTTCGATTTATGAGTTTGACTGTCACTCGAGTATCTTTCGTTCCTCTGTTACAGAACAATCTAATGTGTTCTTTGGTTATTTCGTTTACTCATTTGTGATTATCTACTTATTTCTTTATCTAAATTCTTGCTATAATAAAAATCTGTACTGATAAATTTCAGTATAAGAGGGCGATTTTATAGAATATTTATTTATCTCAATTCTAGCACTGTCATATAAAAATGAAAAAAGCTTCTAAAAGGTTATGTATATTAAAGGACATTAACCACAAATGATCAAATATCGTGCTATATCGAAGATACCAAAGGGATATAGTTATATATCAGTCATTTTCCTTTTAAAAAATATACTTGTGTATAACCTATGCGTATAGTTATAAGAATATGTTTATAAAATATTTAATACACATTAATTTTGTTTAAAAAAATAGTTGATCAATGCGAACTTACAAATTGATTTGTTTTGAACAGGTTATCGTTTTCTTGCTTCATTCTCAGAACAATCTATTGTGTTCATTAATGATTTCATTAACTCTGTTGTGATTATCTTTTTTTGATGTACCCACATACTTGCTTCAATACTAATCTTAACTGATTATTTTTCAGTCTGTGAAGGTTATTGTATTGCACATTTAGTTATCTTAAATCTACAGTTATTATATGAGAAATGATAAAATCTTGCAAAAAGTTATGTATATCGAAGGAAAATTAAGTATCGTGTTGACACCCCCCTAAAACAACTGTTCCTGTTTGATTAACATTTATGACAGATATGAAAACCATGATTGGATGCTTTGGAAAGGATATTTCCATCAAAGATATCGAAAAGACTTCAGCCAAGCCATTTTTTTTTACTACTTGATTTCATGTAAAAATGCAATCTTACATCACCAAAACTACATGTAAAAAAAACTATTTACAAAATGAAAGTAAATAAAATTAGATACAGAAACTTGATCAGGAAAACAAACCCAGTTAATGTCAAATATAGACGTTGGGGTAAAAACGGCGTCTCTAATAACCATATTAAGATTCATTATTTCAGAAACAATAATGTAAGTCTGAGATTTTTAATGTTTTATTGACATTTGAAGCTGTGGCTAATGTGAAATTGCTTTTTTATCATGCATTTGGAAAACATAATCGTAATAAGCAGATGAGCGTTTAACAACACTGACAACTCTGTTAGATTATAAGAGTTAAAGACACGCTATATATTTTTTTTATCAATTTTAGTTCAAAATTTAAGTCATACTATAGGGCATTTGTTATCATATTGTCTTCTTAGCATTTGTTTAGATGCAAAATATAAAATGAATTAATAAAATTGAATAAACCAAAGCTTCTGCTGTTTCAAGTTGTAATTAAACTCCTTAAAAGCAAAACAATCGTGCTTTGAAACAACTTTTGAAAGAAAAACTGAACGGATCTTTATTCCAGAGTAACAGTATTGAACAAAAAAACGTCAATTAGGAAAGATGGAAAAAAAATAATTTGCATTTTTCCAGAAAATTAATCATCAACGAGCAAATTTAATTATTAACATATTCTATCAAATTTTCGAAGTACAATGGATTGAACGTCCTCTGCTGCTGTTTTGAAGCACAAGAATCAATTCTTTGGGCCGTAAGCCAAGGCTTTTTTAATCGAAAATCGAATTAAGTTTGATAATTAAGAACTAAGGTTCATGAATCGGACATATATGCATGACTTTATCGAGTTCAATTGTAATGTTTCCCCATTTTGTGATACATTTAACATAGAATTTACTTGTTAACCAGTACAATCGATATGAACAAATAGTTTCTTCATTTTCTAACCATGGAAGGTGACGGTGTGGTTGGGAGTGTTTCTATTTGTAACCTGCGATTGAAAAGCTGAAGTTATTTTTTTAAACTGCAATTTAAAAGTTGAAGTAGGTCAACGGATGTCTGCACCGGGCAACTAAAAAGGAAAATTGGAGAAACATTTTTCATATCGTGTTCCTTGACCTTTTCAATTCGGTCCCGGGGGGTTTCTTATAGTTTGTTTCGAGCCCAAGGAGTATGAAATAAAATGTCAAAATGTTCATATGGTGCATAAAATCAGTTTCTATATTTTGTAATCAACCTGTTTTTAAGTTCTCGTTTTTGGTATTTCTATTGGTTTACCGTTATGGAATATTCGTTTCAATGATGATATCGGATATGTCGTCTGGTGCAGAAAAAAATTTGTACCGAACTATAATAGACTATTTACCAGTTTTGCAATAACATGAGCAACACGACGTGTGCTAAACGTGGAACAGAATCTGTTTACCCTTCCAGAGCAACTGAGATTGCTCCAGTTTTTGGTGGAGTTCGGGTTGCTTAGTCTTTAGTTTTCTATGTTGTTTCTTGTGTAGTTGTATTTGTCTGTTTGTGTTTTTTTCTTTTTTAGCAATAGCGTTCTCAGTTTATTTTCGATCTATGCATTTGAATATCCCTCTGTTATCTTTCGCCACTCGTTAACAATTGTAGCTCTTCTTAGAGTATGAACGCGTTGCATAGCCTCAATACGGGATTTTTGAAATTGTTTTATAGAATAGAATAGACAAATGGAAATAGTAATGCTGATAAGTTGTATATTTCTAAGTTTCTGGATATAATGCAATTTCTAATCAATTTGCTTTCTTCTGTATATTATGACAAAATGATTACTTATCTAAATATTCGATAATTCATCTTATACGTAATTAGTTTTTTTAAGGAGTTTTATATAAAAGAAAAAACTATATCTGACCACTAAGTGTACAAAAACGATAAAATTAATTTATACTTTCATATGTGTGTTAGTTTTATTGATGAAAACATAATATAAGGTACAGTTTAAAGGGACACTTTGTACAGGAATGTCAATGATGATATCAGCAAGATGTCACAAATGTTTCAAAATTGACATGCATCTATTCGACCAAAGATGTATTTACATAAGATTGAAACAATATATATCTCAAATCCAAAGGCAAATATCGTTTTAATTGATGCACTTAAATGGTGCGATTATCCAATTACAAACGGCTGAAAAAAAACTAGATAGTGAACTTATATCCATCTGATGAGTTAAGCCTTTTTAAACTTATTTTTATAGTTTGTGCTTATGTTATACTGTTACACCACTGTCCCAGGTTATGGTGTTTTTTTTTACCTTGCTAACATGTTTAACCCCGCTGAATGTATGTGCCTGTCCCAAGTCAGGAGCCAGTAATTCAATGGTTACCGTTTGTTAATGTGTTACATATTTATTTTAGGCTGTTACTTTTTCTCGTTTGAATTGTTTTATATTGTCCTTTCGGGGCCTTTTATAGCTGACTATGCGGTATGGGCTTTCCTCATTGTTTAAGGCCGCTGGCCTATAGCTGTTGTTTATTTCTGTGTCATTTGGTCTCTTGTGAAGAAATGTCTTCCTGGCAATCATACCACATCTTCTTTTTTATGATAGGATTTGTAGAGACAACTCAAACATTATCTTTCTAAAAATAAGGATACAATTCATTTTTACATTATGAACTAGCTAGTAAATAACCAACACAATTTAGCAGTTAATCTTCTGTGAATAATAGTAGATGATTGGCATTGCTGCAAATGAATCACTTGATTGGGCGTTAGTTGCTCTTTTATCTAAAATTTGCCGGATATGGGCATTTTAATGAATTTTAGGTTTGTTTTTTTTCATTATAGGAATTTTGAATACAAACATTAGGTTTTACGTTTGATGATGTGGGTTTTACTTCTTTATTTGACCTATATTGCTAGTTTTATTGACCAAAGTCTCAGGCTTTCTATGAATAATCCTATTTAACCTGCCAAGGATAACTGGCCGTCACGGTAGAACAAATTGTATCGAAAGTTGTTTGCACACAACAATAAATTTATCAATGATCAATAAATAAATAGACAATATTATACATATAAAGCTTTTTTTGTACATGGGAACTGCATCTCCTTATATACAATTTAATCTTTAACAACTAAGTTTATGAATAAAAAAAGAAGAAAAGAATTATGCTTCAAGAAATATCAGCAACATATAGCAAATTTTGATATACAATGCCCTATTTAGCGTTATATTATCGATTAAGGAGGCATCTGCATAAATATATTTACAGGATATAAAAATTCATATTCCCGTATCGAATGCATAACGGACACAAACCGGATATGCAACGTACGATAAGTAGAAACATACAGGACAGGACGGATTTCGAACGTACAGCCAACGGACGAGTACCGCATAAAACGGAAACCTAACGGAAGCGTACCGGACAAAATGTATGATCAAGATATACGTTAAAATTAAGTCGACAATAATAGTATAATTATGTAAATCGCATAAATATTCAAAAAGTTTCTGTGTAACTGGTTTTTGGTTTGTTCTTCATAATGGCCTGAATAAGAACTGCCATATAGTGAAGACGTGCCCTTACTTTAAGATCGAGTATGAACAATAAGAATTCATGACACTCAAGAAATCTGACATAACAATGATAGGTATTTCTGACGCAAATTTTTCAATTCGAATTTATTCGTTTCATATCCGTTAATCATTCGTTTTATCAGTTATACGTCTAGAAGAATTCAGTTGGTGAATATGTCTACCAGACCTCCAACGGATTTATAACGGACAATTAACGAATATAAAACGGAAACGAAATTGGACGAGTACCGTACAAAACGGACGCCTACCGCACGATCAAAGGACACTCATCCTTTGGACCTCCGTTCAAAGTCTTGAACATGCTCAAATTGTTCCAACGGACAGAACGGACGGCAACGGCTAAACGGACTTGAAACGAATTTGGACGGACGTCTAATGGGTAAGGACAAACGTCGAACAGACATGAACGGATTGAAAACAAGTTATCCGTTCAGAATCCGTTCGAGCTATCCGTCATGGTGTGACTGAGGTTTAAGCAACACTAAAACTACCAGAATCGTGTAATATCTGAATCTTTGGAAAGGTAAGCATACACTGCAACCCCGATGATAAGTCTATCAGAAGGTCAAAAAGAGGACGGAATAGTGTTTACGGCGATTTGAACATATTCGTCGTCATCCATGAAATGAATATTTTTTCTTATAATTTTAGCTCCTTTCTATTGTCTTTATTTCACTCGAAAAATTCAAGGCTTTAACAATCAACATGATTAAGTTGATTTTAAATTTAATGAAACAAAATAGGATAACTTTATTCATTTAAAGATAATATAAAATGTCAAACAATTGACATTTTGGACCGAAATGACTATTATCATTTTACTCAGCTTCATGTTTTTTGTTAAACATACGTAAAATTAATAACTACGTACATATCGTATTAGGTCACTAACACACTGAGAAACTTTTAGTTTCTGACTAAAACAGAAGTAATAAAATTATAACTTCATCAATTGAAAACGCAAAGGAGTCGATAGCGTAAGCACCAGGATATGTGTGTCACGTAAATAAAGGCAACAGTAGTATACCGCTGTTCAAAACATAAGTCCATGGACAAAAAACAACATCGGGGTAACAAACTAAAACTGAGGGAAACGTATTAAATATAAGAGGAGAACAACGACACAACGTTAAAATGTAACACACACAGAAACGGACAAAGCATTAGACAAAATCCTATGAGAATAACAAATATAACATCAAAACAAAATAAAAATACGTAAACGTTACTGTAGAGTACCGGAAAATGAAAAGCATGTGAAAATTCATATTTTAACTGGTATACACAAAGAACAAAGTTAAAAAGCAAGATATTTAACTTCTTTTCAGAAAATATCTATATCGATCATATATAAAAAGAAAGAAAGAAGGAAAGAAGATTTAAAAATGAGGCTTTGCTGGCTGATTTTACTGTTTGTGTTTATGCTATTAGTTTGAATTTCTTGATTTCATATTCAAATCTCAACTGAAATGGATAATAACAGATATATGGCATAATCATATTTTAAACATCTAAAGAGTGTTTCTATAATCTTGAAATACACCGTGTTCTTTTTATTTAAAGAGTTTAAAATTAAGGGACCAATCACCATAGATAAAGAACTTATCGCACAATTTCCCTAGTTTGATGAAATTACTTTTTCCTAAAAATACAAAATACATGTAAGTACTTTTCAATCATATAAGAATAATGCAATCGATCTATATGAAATACACGTATGACCAAATCATTTTAGACGTAATCAACAAAGAAACGTTATTTAGCAGGAGCTGAATAGGTTTTTAATCTACAAAGCACAATCCAATCTGAAAAAAATGAATAATACATGCTCGTTTCGATTCAATTATTATATAATTTAAAACTGGTTATTTGGGGAATTTTCTGATACCCATCGAGTTATTTGAGTCTTTTATGATATGAGGTCTTTTCTGATACTGATCCAGTACGTTATACCTTTACTTATGAATCTCTACTAATGTTTGTCATTTTGAGTGGTGTTATTTGGTTAGTAATCAGTTTTCGGCATGATGTTTGGTCAAAGAAATATTCTTTGAAAAAATACAAGATAAGTAGATATGTGGTAATATTGCCAATAAAACATCTATGCACTGGATACTATACGAACTAGCCGTGGGATTAACTAATGTTGTTTGTAGCATAATCCTATTTATAGTTCGAAATAAAAATTGTCATATAGATTAGGTTGAAAATTAGCATCGATGTATTTCACATTAAACAGGAATTAAATTAGACCAGAAAATATTCATGTATATTAATCACGATTCATCCGTGAGTAAACCATCAACCAAACGACACATGAATAACATGAAGACATCACGACGATTTCATCAGTAGACCGGGGTCTATAAAACATGTCAAGTATTAAATGGCCCATAGGTATAACATATCTATCAGAGATTATCAGAGGACTGCCACATATCAAATGAAATTATTCACATTATAAAGAAACCATAAATCGTTGGTAAATAACGACGATATGTGCGTAAAAAAGTAAATGCCACACGAATGATTAGAGTTATCAAATAAATTTGTTTACACTTTATTACAAAAATACAAATCATTAGTGATAACAACTACAAGATGTAACATCGAGATAGTGCACCCTTATATAAACAAAATCAACAATGATGTTACTGTAGATAAAATAAAATATGGTATATACCTTTATCACTAGAAAACTGATACACATTTGCATATCGGTTTTTAACCTATCAGGTGATGACCCATCTATCGAATAGTGAGCAGACTACACAACAATAAAATTGAGAATGGAAATGGGGAATGTGTCAAAGAGACAACGACCCGACCAAATAAAAAACAACAGCAGAAGGTCACCAACAGGTCTTCAATGTAGCGAGAAATTCCCGCACCCGGAGGCGTGCTACAGCTGGCCCCTAAACAAATATATGTATACATACATTCGAGATGATATGTTCAAAATACTTTTATAGTTTTAAATGAGAGGAGAAAGATACAAAAGGATCATTCATATTCATAAATCGTAAATATACGGATAACGCCATTGCAAAAAAAAGAAAAAAAGAAGACAAATAAAACGTACAAACAGCAGAATACAAAACACAACATGGAAAACTTAAGATTGAACTAGACTAAAACATAAGACTATATCTGTCGTCATCCGTTAAACGAATAATTTTCCTCATAATTTTAGATCCATTTTGTGTAATCTTTTCTATGGTCAATATTATAACAATACAAGGCCAGAAAAAATAAACCTAAGAAAGTTGATTTTGAACTTAATTGAACAAAAGTGAATACATTTATTCAGTTTAAGATTACATGAAATGTCAAACTTGACAGATTGACCTAAAATGGCTTGTATTATACTATACAACTTTGTTGTTAGAAAATGATGAGCAAGAAATGGTGCCCAGCAAGATAATTAACCTACAGTCTTTTGTTAAAAACCCCTTATTAGAAACTATCTCTTGAGTTCAACGGTGATATAAAAACCAAAGAAGAGAAGATCCAAGAGGAGCTCGTTTTGCCTAGTTTTGCTGCAATTATCTACACGCAAAAAGTTTAATATTCTTGAGCTTAAGTAAAACACAATGAAGATATGTTATAAAATAAATTTGGCAGCATGATATTTTGAACATCTGAAGAACAAAAATGACAAAATAATAATACTACATAATGCCAAGATAGTTCATTAAAACTGAAAAAAAACCGAAAGAAAGTTTGTATTGCTCAGAAATAGTTGCTTTTCTATTATAAGGGATCAAAATGCAAGTCCTAGTCTAGGGTTTACAGAAAATAAATGATATAATGTAAAACCTTATTTAACTTGCGATGACAGTAATTAAAAAAAAAGACCAATCTTTGTAAGAATGATAAATTATAATCCTATACAAATAATTCAATTGAATGTTATGTTGGTTGAGCGTTATCCAAATAGAAACGTGCTTTTTTCTAACAGCCAAAAAGATCTTATCTATTATGAAAGTCTGGACGGTTAACAACAACAAGAACAATACGTGATTATTTTATTTTATTAAGTTGAAACAAAAATAATAAGTTGACGGTTTTTTGAAGTCTTTTTTCTGATATGCATTCAGGTTATGTACTTCAAGTGGCGTTATTTGCAATTGAAAATTAATCAGGTTTCAGTATTCCATATATCCAAATTATTCATAATATGAAAATACGGATATACATGTATGTGGTAAATTACAAATGTACCAATGAGACAAGTATGAACTTGAGGCCGACAAGAAGGGGGCGAAAGATACCAGAGATACAGTCAATCTCATAGATCAAAAAGGAAATTACAACGCCAATGCTAAAAAAATTTACAAACAAACAAATAATAGTACACAAGACACAAAATAGAAAACTAAAGACTAAGCAATACGAACACCATCAAAAACTAGGGGTGATTTCATGTGCTCCAGCAGGGAAAGCGAATTCTTCTTTACGTGTAGCACCCTTCGTGTCGCTCGTGTTATAACAAAACTATAAATGGTTTATAGTACAAATATTTATATGTGTAGATTTTTCAGAGATTATCAGAGGTCAGGCAATTTTTAGTTTAAAAAAAAAAGTTTTTACAAAAACACAACACAAGGTAAAGCAGTACACTAGATTTTTGGGATCTCAACTAACATTTTTATTGTTTGATTGACTTCGGAGGTAAAAGAGAACCAATGACCTTCAGCAGAAAACTGGACTGAAGTCGAAAACACCTATCATATGCGGGGTTTGAATTCACAATCGTAATGTTGACATTCTTGTGGTACTAGATGAACCACTATGTCTCGGTCTAAAGAGTTACAAAGGGTATATAAAAAGTAAAAACGGAAAGAAAACTCAAAACGGATAGTTCCTTTAACGAATGGCAAGATAAAAAAAAAAGCTCAAACACATCGAACGATTGGAAAACAACTGTCATAACCCTGATTTGGAAGGGATATTTCCGTATGTAAAATAGTGAGGGTTAAAAGTATGACAATGGACCTAAAACTAGAATATACAAATTTTTAATATTCAATCTCGAACTATAACAGAGGGGCGTAAGATACATCTTTAACCAGAGTATACTACTACAAAAGACATAACATAGATAAGATAAATAATGTTGAACAATTAACATAAGCACGAGTGCAAACCAATGAACAACAAAAAATCATGCCATCTTATATAATTAACTCTAATTAATGTTTATAATCTGATATGCTAATAGTATACTTTTGTTTTACCTGTTTCTAGTACAAATATAATCTAAACTAATTGATGCTATTTTGTGTCACAGCAACTAATGATCTCATTGGTTTTTTTTTTATATCAAGCCATTGTCACTTCAATGACTAGGGCTAGAAGAATAAATTACTCAATGAATTGTGTTACAAAGAAGTTATAAATAATACATAATCTGTAGTCACACAGTATTTTAAAAGTTACATATCAAATGTAGTTGCAGCGTGATTCAGAACAGTTTTAGCAATTGTTAAGAAAATAAATACTTACAAAAAAAATATTATCAATAATATTGACATCAAACTACTGGACTCACTGCTTGATACTTAAACATGTTTAATTGTAGAAACCTACAACTTTTTTTATGTTAAGTAACATTTCTGCATGTAAAGACTCCTCTAATCTCTGCAAGGACCATTTAAGTAAACTATCCGATTCATTTTGAAGTAGATCTAATACTACAAGTTACAGGTCATATGATGTTGATGTATATATTTAAAGAACAAAGTTGTACATTTCTGACTGTAAGAAAGAAAGTACTGTTTCTTGACAAACTATTCTTTCATAATATATCAATACAGTACTCCTACATATAGATGCATCTGAATATACTGTTTGTTTAAACATATTTATTTATAGTGGATTGGGAAACTTATATTTATGCCTTTCAACTTTGCGGGTGCGAGTGCTGCCTTGTAGCGGCATTAGCCTACTCTTTTTCGAAATCAACAAGGGTGTCTTTAACGTGCAAGAGATATGACTCTCTCTTAACATGGGTCAGTCATTTATCGTCCCCTTCCGACGGACTATCATCGTTTCCTTAAGACCATACTCGCAAATGGTGTTTAAAGATGTTGATGTAGAGTGGCAGATTATGTCCCTTTACTAACCTTTAAATATATATAGAATATATATTTGTATAGCCTAGTAAATAAACAATTCTATAGAAAAAATTGCCCACTGAATTCTTAGAATTATCAAGATAATTTTTAATACGCTTTGAACAAAACCACAAATGTTAAATGTATGAATGTAAGATATATACCTTATTATTATTTCCGAAAGATACATATCCAGAAAAATACCAACTGTTATAATCAAGTTCATGTTTACAGGGTAAATTGGGATAAGTAAAGTCCTTTTTTGATAATACTTATAAAAAAAGACATACTTCACAAATTTTCCAAAAATGTTTTTTAAATAAACATGAGAAATGACAAGCAAGATATTAGATAACCATATCTTTGTGAAAATTCTCTTTGTCACAAAACACCCTTATTATGTCATATCTATTAAAAACATCAGGACCTGTTTTGTCGAGTTGAACTGCCTTTCTTTATATGGTTTAGTTAGAAATATTTTTCCTTATATATGTGTTACATGTATGTGAAATCCTCTAAATATATTATTTGATATCCGACAGAGTAGCACCCGCATTGAAATAAATTAACATAAACAAATAAAAGAACATTACTCGTATTTGAATACTACGGGTAAGTCTATTAAATAGATTTATCAAGGAGTGACTGTAATATTTTTTCTGCCTATGAAGAAAAAACATAAAAAAAATTGGTGCACAAGCGGGTTATTTAACAGTGGGCACCACATTTTTTATGTTATTTCGAATAGACAGGAAAAAAAATACAGTCAATTCTTTTAATTTAAATCTAAATTCCATTGTAAATCGTAGAAAACAATGAAAAAAACGTTAATGACGTCACGGTCACATGACTAAACTATGTCTATGGGCTGATAACAAAATCACATCAGCCAATCAGAAGACGCGGTATATCCAAAATTAAATTATAATCAATTAAAAAAGAATAAATCGCAATAGCTTTAAACTACTTTTCTTTCTTTCTCAATTCTAAGGGACGAACCTTAACCTCATACACAATTCATGGTGTTGAAAAAATGAATGACAGATTTTTAAACTTATTTAATTTGTGCTAAATAAAAATAAATGTTTAATATTTTTAAAATTGTACTCGTTGGTCCTTTCCAATGATATAAGAGTAATGCAGTCGCACTTAACGTAGAAGACACTTATCAGTTTAGACGTAATCCATATAGAAATGTTATTAGTAATAAGCGAAATTTGTCTTTGATATATAAGGCAAAATCTAATTATTATGAATATATGTAGGTTTCAATTTCAATCTATGATCTTATTTGTAATTTCTTATATAATTTGAAACGCTATTTAGAAGTCTTCTCTGATATTTATCCAGGTTATTTGAGGTCTTTTCTAATATCTATCCAGGTTATTCGAGTCTGTTTTGATACACATTTACAGTATATTACGTTCTTTCATATGAATCTTTAATACTGTTTGAGCGACGTTATTCGATAAGTAATCAGTTTTCAGTATTACATATGATCGAAGAACTAATATTTCATACTACAAAAATAAGATGATATTTCATTTTATTGTCATTGAGACATATATGCACCAGAGAGTTATGCATTAAATTACATAATCAGAAAAACCAATGCACTGTGGAATAAGTAAGTATAGCAATGATTCATTCTAAAGGCGGATTCAAATCAGACCGAGAAGTCCTCGTCAGAATTCTACATTTCATTATAGTCAGTAGAGAATATTGACAGTTTTAAAATACACCAGTTTCTGTACAATATGATCAGTAATACCTGGTCCATAGTAATAAACAATTTATAATTATACCAAGATAAATTAAAAAGAACACTTTAAAACATGATTAAAATATTAAACAATGTCAGTTCATAGAATCTATGTTTCAAAACCATCTTGTATTATTTGTGAAGTTGATACAGAGAATTAATGAACAAGGTCTTAAAGTCTTTCGATAAATTTTGTGTATAAAAAAGGAAGAGATATTCTCTGGCATAATCCTGATTCATCAAACGTCTGCTATGAGACTTGTCCATTCGTTTTTTATGTGTTTTGTCATTTGATTTTGCCATGTGATTAGGGACTTTCCGATTTGATTTTCCTCTGAGTTTAGTATTTTTGTGATTTTACGTTTTGTGACGTTTCATAAAGTATAAGTAACAGTCAGAAGCTTTTGAATACCTAATGAGTTATGGAGGTAAAGTTGATTTGTTGCTGCTAATGAGAAGTTGGTACCAAGACCATGTTGCTACGTATTCCGTATAAATTTCACAAATAATACTTGAAGAATATATTTTAGGAACTGACGTTGTAAATCATGTTAAGTATGTGTTATAGTGTTGTTTTATTTGTGTTTGTTTATACATGACCTTTACTATTTAGTCCATTTTTATTAATAACAATTTCGGCGCGGCTGGGTATTCATACATTTCGCCTTTTTGTTATTTTGCAATGGTCATTTTTGTATTCCTGTTTTCATTTTTGATCATGCGCTTTGTTTATGCGTAATTTAATTTTTCTTTGTTGGCAAAGTAGTTTTATTTTTAAAATGTTTAAAGTTGTTCGTTATGACTGTATGGTTTGTTTACACACCATTGCAACTGCAAAAGAAGTGAGATGTTTAGCTAACTATAAAACCAAATTTGATTCACCATTTTCTACAAAATGAAATGCCTGTACCAAGTTAGGAATACGACAATATCTTTCCATCCTCCTAATTTGTTTGAGCTTTTGATTTCACCATAAGTTTAAGGCACTTTTTTTCCTTTACTTTTCAAAATCCAATATTGCGATATATTCCTAATTTACTTTTAAAGATAAAGGACTTCAATATATGTTCATTAAATTTCAGTTTAGAACCTTTTCTGCAACAATAAAAAAACAACTTGGTTTTTGTGGGTTTTTTTGACAACCAAAGACGAGTCGCACCTAATTTATACAATTACCAACCGTAGTAGTATATATACTTCAAAGGAATATAAAATTCATTTTTATATTTCCTCTGATTCACTTATTTATTCATTTAATCAATAAATATATTTTACAAATATTATGAACTAATAATTCGAAGACAATGTCTTCAGAATTATCAGGAAATGCCTACTCAAATATCTACTCAAACACCTCAATTTTTTTAAACTGCATTTTCTCTTCGGATATATACTATATTACATTTCTTCATTCTATCTGTTTGTGTATTGGAATCATCCGAAGTTTATCATATATGTTTTCTTCCACTGAAAACCGTACACGTATCATGATGTGTTCCTTTCGAGATAATTTCATGTTTGTGTTGATTGGTCAATATAACAGTATTTGTAATATTTCTTGGTCTATAAAGTTTATTTTGTCTTGATATACACGTATATACACATTTATTTCATGCTTTATGGTAAAGGCATAATATCATTCACTTCTAGGAGATACATCAGGTTTGTTAAGAAGCTCCTTGTATTTGAGATTATGAACAGAAACATAAAACCATGTTCCGAAGCTTGTTTTATGCAATACTTTGTACGATTATATTCTCTATTGCTATTATTGTGAAAACAGAGTTACACTCGTTTTAGTCAGTCTTGCTTTATCATTAAAGTATATTTTTCATTTCGATTGTATTTTTATAACCCTTAAAGTACTGTTAATTAAGAAATTAGTTCGTGTATTAATAATTGCGATTTTGTCATTTTAGAATAATTTTTTAAAAAATTAAAAAGCGAATTTAACTTTTTGTGATAATGAGAAAAATCCTTTTCAATTCATATAAAAATTTCAAAATGTGAGTTTAAACTGTTGATTATAACCAAGTCGCATTTTTTGAAACAAAAAAACCCTCACAATAATTTCTGAATTTACAGTATCGGGTCTATCTTTTCCAATTTCTAATAACTTAGATTTATTTTTTACTATTTTCTTTCTATAAGATAGTGTTATGTTTTTTGTTGTATCAGTGAGTTATTATATTAAGATTATAGTTCTTGTATATCAAAATCATTTGATATTCAGCTTAACCAAGTTTACTTATTACTTTTATCCATACTCATATTTCAAGATGACACATATTGTGTTATTTTTAGAGAGGAGATTATTTTTCTTAATTTGTTGTATAAACAAAATACAATCACGACGACGGTCTTATGTCAATAAACAAAGAATACTTCACCTAACAAGTAATATAAAGTAAATGAAATAGAAATATCCCAGACATTGTAGGTCAGTGTTATTTTTTTTGTGACCTAAATCTTTACGAATGCGTACAAGTAGTATGGTGTCAGCTACGTCCGTCGTAAACTCTTTGCAAAAAGATGTTTACTAAATTTATGCATGGATAAAAAGTAGTATGATTTTTTTTTTTTGGTAGATTTTTATTATGGTTTCAAATTCAGTCTGCCAAAATGCATGTTGGCCTTGGACTCATTTTATAGTACATTGATTAACGTTAGGAATGATATAAGTTGTACATTTATTACAATGTATAAGTTTTTTGGGCATCTACATTTGCTGTAAATATAATTTATCATGAAAATAAGAAAGTGTAACATAATTGTATATAATAACTTAAAGAGAACTATCAATGCTGTGTACAAAATAGGTTAGGTTTCCAGTATAAGATAGTTTTTTCTTCGGATAAATAGAGATTAATCAGATGTTCAAATAATATAATTTACATTTGTCATACCAGGCGCTTTTATAGCAGACTATGCGGGACAAGAGGTTCAAAGACGTACAGAGACCTATAATTATTATGTGCTGTATCTCTTGGTCTCTTATAGAGGGTTGTCCCTTATTTTTGATTACATTATTAATGTCATTTTGACTTCATTAAATGCCATGTACGTGTTTGTTGCATTATATTGATCTCCGTACTTTGATAGTATAAATAAACTCATTTTATATTTTAGAATGAAAATTGTACACCATTTTTGAAAATTGGAAAAGACACATCAGTAACGCTTAGGTAAAATATTCAAAAAGGCCAAATAAATAAAAAGTTGAAGAGAAGGCAAGAACAAAAATCACAAAACGTGGTTGTCAAATCAGCTAAGGCTATCTACTTCTGTTTCAGAAAATCAAATTTCAATTAGCTAATTTATAATTTTGACCACATCAAGGATAATTCATGTCAACAAAGAGTGCTGACTTTAACCGTGTCAAAATTATGTTTTAACTATTATGGACTGTACATGTACTTTCAAAATTATTCAGAGGATAAAGCACTTAAATCAGCTGGTGTTTGGTGTTGGGTTTCTTGTTTTCTGATTGACGATTGCCAATGAGACAACTATCCACAAAGGACCAAAATGACACAAACATTAACAACTATAGGTCACCGTACGGCCTTCAGCAATGAGCAAAGCCCATACCGTATAGTCAGCAGCTATAAAAGGCCCCGATAAGACAATGTAAAACAATTCAAACGAGAAAACTAACGGCCTTATTTATGTAAAAAAAATGAACGAAAAACGAATATGTATTAAATAAACAAACGACAACCACTGAGTTACAGGCTTCTAACTTGGGACAGGCACATACATAAGTAATGTGGCGGGGTTAAACATGTTAGCGGAATCCCAACCCTCCCCTAACTTGGGACAGTGGTATAACAGTACAACATAAGAACGAACTTTAAAAATCAGTTGAAAAAGGCTTAACTCATCAGATAGACAAAAATACAAGTGGACGTGGCCGGGTACTTATACATCCCGACACAAAAAGACACATTGAAAAGTAAAAACACAAAAATACCGAACTCCGAAGAAAGTTCAAAAAGGAAAATCAAAAAACAAAAGGCAAAATCAAAAGTCCAAACACATCAAACGAATGGATAATACCTGTCATATTCCTGACTTGGTACAGGCATTTTCTAATGTAGAAAATGGTGGATTGAACCTGGTTTTATAGCTAGCTAAACCTCTCACTTGTATGACAGTCGCATCAAATTCCATTACATTGTCAACGATGTATGAACAAAACAAACATACTCAAAGAGTAAAAATGTCAAAAATAGGGGTACAGCAGTCAATATTGTGTTATCATCTTAATATCACCATAAAAACAACAAATGTAGCGAAAAATCACAAAAAGGCATACATCAAATTAAACATACTCATTTTGCTTTTCTTGTACCAATTAATTTATGTATGTAAAAAGTCTACCCGTAAAGGAAAGAAGGTTTTCAGAATGAACAGATCTGAGAGTACTCACAGTTATCTGACAGCACATCTTACTCTTATGCGGCATATGTCCTATATAATTAATATAGAAACGTTATTTTGCAGAGGATGAATAGGATTTTGATCAATCAGTCACAATCAAATCTATTAATTAAATCAGATTTCTATCATTTACGAATTGATGCTTGATTTTTATTAAGTCTTTTATAAGTTAAAACGGTTAATTGATGTATTTTCTAAAATGCATTCGATATGTCGTACATCTTCTCATTTTGAGTGACGTCATTCGATAAGTCAACAGTTTTCAGTATAATATATGCGTAAAGAACTAATAATTCATAAAATAATACTACAGATAAATAGTATGAATGCAAATGAGATAAACAGTTTCCGAAGACCTATATATGTGGATGTAACTAAGTAATTTATAACGTAATTTGAAAAAGAGTTCGAAATAGAAGTAGCCATATAGATTACGATGAACGTGACCATATATTTGATTCAAGCTAAAAGAAACCTTAAATCTGATCAGAAAGTCTCGTGTGATCCGGGAATAAAAAGGAGGTTTTACCTCATCGACGTAGAATTAAGCAAAAAACATTAAGCTGGCTTCATCAGTATAGTATGCAAAGCAATACACGCTCAATAGTTAAAATACAATTGTGAATTCATTTCTCAGATAGTGTTAACCCTTTGTATCTTTTTAAAACTAAATGTTCATATCCAAACGTATCTATATTTTACGCTTTAGCAGTTAAATGATTGATTGATTTGTTCTCTATTGGTATCATAATCCACTTACAGCAGTCACGGCTATAAAGAGGCTAGATTCTGTAAATGAAAGAAGCCTCATTGCGACTCTTGTTAGTAAAACTGGTAATCCTAAGCAATTAAGACTGTAGTCGAACGCACCTTGCACGTGCAAGGTTATAACTTGCAATGCTACTGCTGACCGGCAAGTAGTACTGTAGTTGTATTTATAAGACCACGCAACTACCAATGCCCCTTCTCTTTCCGTCCTCTTTAAAAAGACAAAACAGCATACAACACATATTACTGGATCAAAACATGAAAAGAATATATTAGTTCAAGACTATGATAACAGTGCAATAGATAATAAAATCTTGAGTGAAAACCAATCAATAGTAAAGTAAATATTATTAAAGAAAGCTCAGGGTTTATAAACAAAGAATCAAAGAATTCGTCTTGATGATTATAAATCATGTCTTCTACACTATAATAAGTGTAGTCATGTAGTATAATGTTGACGTACTTGTGTATCAATGTTAAAAGAAGTTCTAATTTAGTACAGATGGAAGTCAACAGATGAGTTCAACTATTATGAAAAGAAATAACAACTACTTTATTTTGGATTATCAACAAACTGAAATCACTAGAACCACTCTGCTTCCCTCAACTGTCAACTTATTTAAGTAAATATAAATTCTAGCTTTCTTTTTTTACTTATTTTAGCTCTTTCTCATCTTACTGGGAATTCTTTTCCTTTTCTTTAAACACCAATTACCGTAGATTTCATTTCGGTATCATTGTAGTGTACTCCACATCTCTTCTACAACATGGCAACATCCGTGTTTTTATACTTTAGTTTCAATTCTTTAAAAATTATCTTTGAAATATAATTAAAGCATGTTTGCTAATGTTATTACTTGGTACTCATCGAGTGGTTAACCAATGTTATTTCAACTTGTCGGGAGGAGCATACGCTTTAATTTCCATAATGACAGTTTATTTGAAGATGTGATAAGGATGATTGCTGTTATTATTCTCATTGATTTCTAATCACCTATCAGTGTCATCAAACGAATTTACAATAACCATAACTGGACACTCCATTGATGAGTTTATCCACAAACACCTTTCAGTAGATGGACTGGTCAATGATGAGCGAACCGTTTTAACTCCGCCCAGTCAACCAAACACTTTATGTGGTTAAGTTAATGAAAAAATTTCACCTTCAAGTTGGTGATACAAAACACGATTATTTATGGTGTGAAACACAAAAACAAAACGCCCAGAAAAAAAGTTGGCCTAAATTTGATATGACTTTTGGTGTGACAGTTCTTATTTTTGTCACAGTGCAGTGTGTAATTTTTTAAACATAGATTTCATTACATAACAAATAAAATGTAAAGTGCTACGAATTCACTCCTTACTTCTGAATTTATCCTCATTTATTTAAGAAGAAGAAAACACAAAGTGCTTAGCCAGAAAGTTTTAGGTATAAATCCTAAGCGATCCTTATAGATAGGAATGAATACACACAAGACCTAACATTTCACCCTTAATTATATTGAATCAATTTGAGAGTCAAAAATAACGTACTACATGTCTATCTGACTGATTTATAAAACCCAAATTATAAATGTAAAATTACAAGCAAAATATTAACTCCATCCCATTCATTGGTGATAAGGTTTCCTAACATATAGTTTGGCCAGTATCGTTTTGGATTTGCAAATTACACACTTTTTGCAGCTAGGAAACATATTTGATCTTATTCTTATGACGACTTGCATTTTCAGGGAGAAAGCATAGCCGCATTTTTTTCTAAACAAACTTTTGTAAACGTTGTGTCGCGTTTGTTGATGTTTTCTAAACGGTACAAAAGTAGAAACAATTACATCGTTTAATAAGTCTTTACTGACCCTGTTTAAACTTTCAACAATGCATGCACATGTTGTTGGTAAACAGACTTTTTACCAAATTTCGAGCGCGTTTTTGTCTTACACAAACTACGCAAACGGCAAAGCGCGCACATGTTTTGATCATTTGCTTCGAACATACGTTTGCAAAGTTTACATAAAATGAAAATTTACAACAACTGGGGCGATGCAACTGCTGGTGGAGATTTATTTTCCCGAGTGTATCACAAGCCCAGTAGTCAGCACCTTTTAGTGCTGACATGGATTATCATCAATATGGTTATATTTACGAATAAGCTGTTTACAAAATTTTGATTTCTTTTTAATTACTAAGGCTTTTCTACCTCAGGCATGGATTACCTTGGCTGTATTTGGCAAAACTTTTAGGAATTTTGGTCCTCAATGCTCTTCAACTTCGTATTTTATTTGACTTTTTAAACTATTTGGATTCGCGCGTCACTGATGAGTATTTCGTAGACGAAACGCGCGTCTTGCATTTTCAAAATTTAGTCCTGGTATCTATGATTGTTTATTGATGTTAACTTCACAAACATACGTTTGAAAGAAATGCACTGTAAGTCTCTTTACTGTGCAATTCACCGATATTGTGCAATTTTACTAGACCAAGTTGCTGTACGGGAATTTTTTTTATCTTCATATAGATGCATACGAAATTTCAATAAATTATTGGTGTTTATAAGAATAATTATCATATCCGATTAATTTTTTTTTTAAAGTGTCTGATAAAAGCTACCGTTTTATGAAACCTAATATATATATTATTGGGGTCGCATTTGTCCTATGGATCCATTTGCAAAGGACAAAAAGCCAAAGTAGCGAAACAACTGGGACCAAACCCCCCCCCCCCCCCGCCCATGGGTTGATGACATATGATCTTTCATTTTTTTTGCAATAATCCTGGACGGTAAACAAAGTTCTATTGTAAATTTTGTTGATTTTTTTTTCGGAATTTAATTTTTTAGAACATACATAAAAAAAAACGTTGTGGCGAATTTGCAATTATCAACGTAATGAAAAATACTAGTTAATCAGAGAAAGTGATCAATGTTGATTTATAAATAAAGAATTATAATGATAACCTTCGGTGGGGAGGGGCACTTACTATATATCACTTACTATATATTTGTACACTGTTACAAAGCACACCACATCAAACCCAAGCAATTTCGGAAAAGAAACATTTTCATCCTCCGAAATGTATGAAAAAATAAACGTTTTTAAAAAATAAATTATTTGAAAAGGGTGGGATAAAAGAACCCCAACGGCACAATTGTTTGTTTAAAAAATGTCTTCACATATATCTGACGTTAATTTTCATTTTATATGCTAAGAACAAGCAGTAATTAGCTTGTTGCAAGTCAAAGTCAGTGTTTCACATAAAAGTTATTTCCCTTCGATTACTATGCGTAAAGTCGCGTGAACTTTGATGACCTTAATATATTTTCCAAAACAAAACATCCGGAAAAATAAAGGCGACCATTGCAATGTTAATTTCCCAAAGAGAAGTTTCAAATGCTTCGTGCACTCATCTAGACAGTTTCGGAATGGTCGGAGGTACATGAATCGTGTTGTAATTTGATTCTCTTCAACACCATAGCTTTTTGGAAAAACCTTTCCACAAATAAAAAAATAATCGCGATATTTTGGTGGACAGCAAAGCTTGAGTGAGACTATAAATATCTTAAACATTATGTTTTTGAAAATAAGTTAACAATTCCTTATTAAGAATAATCATTTAACTAGCTCAAAATCTTGCATAGAAAAAGTGATATTTTTCAATCAATGTGTTCTAGGTTTGCCTTGCATCAGCGAATAAGTATTATATAGTATATTACCGTAAATTGTCATGTATATATAAATAGTGTTTATGGTTATTCCATTATTACTTATTCATTTTATCCAGACACATATTTCAAGATGTCAAATATTATGTTATTTTGAGAGAAAATTGTTTATCTTAATTTACTGCAAAACAAGATACCATCACGACGTCGCCGTTATAACAATAATTAAAGCATAATATACCTATATACATAAGTAAAATAAGAATATTCCAGACAATGATATGGATTTTATTTGACTTGAGGTAATCGGATAGAGGGTATCAAACGTACATGTATGTGTATAATCTTTTATTCAAGCGATGTTCAGAGCTAAATAATCCACATATAACTTTACATAAGTATTAAGTATTGTCAAAATTTCCGGCTGGAAAAACGTCAGTTATCCTTGACCTTATACTTGCAGTATATTGATTGCATTTAAATGATGAGGTCTCTTAAGAGATGCAATTAGTTATCGGTTAAATAGTTTTGACGTAGACATCGATGTCTGATAGGATTCTTCTAACCGAAATAAAACTCTGTCTTTAGATGAATCTTAAAAGTTCAATACAGTATTTATACATGTAGAATTCTTTTCAGAGTAACCACTAAATCTAAACTTGTTGTCATCTATGATAAACATAGTTTATAAAATTATCGATACTTGTATTTCCTAAACAATTGAAAAGGAAAGTAAATGCAACCTGGAATGTTTTTGACCAACGAAAATAATTGTGGGATTTTCTAAATATTATATCAACCGATCTGTGGCCATAGCTATAATATACACTTTCATAAATTGAAAGTTACAACTTGTTGAAATGTTTTAAAAGAACACAACATATGTGGTGTTTTATGAATGAAAATCTAAACACTTTTGTCACAAGGAAATTGATATTCATTTGTAGACCGGTCTTTTGCCTATCAAAGGAGGACTCATCTGTTGATTAATGAGCAGAATAAAACATAGTATATGAATATAATCAATATATGTATATAGTCATGCTAATAGTAGTAGTACATGTCTAAGAAAGTGACATGACCCGTTTTTCCAGCTACAAAATTAAAGCTAACAGAAGGTTTTACCAGAAAAAATAAAATAGATTGATAAGATAATTGGAAATGTCCTACTTAACATATTAGACTGTATTTAGCTGTTTGATTTAATTAAGCCTTTTGGTTAAAACAAAAGGAGAAATATCATTGCCGATAAAGATACCTAACTTGCATCATTTTTGTGAAAATATTTTTCTGTCATATCAATTGAATATAATTCTGAAGAGCATATTTCACCTACTTTTACTGCTATTCCTTATTACAGAATAAAATCTTGATGAAATTTCTAAAAAAAAAAAATTGTAAAAATATACTAACAGAGCTCTAATGAAAATAATACAATTTGTGTTTTTAATAATTTTTAAAAGGTATTATATTCAGTCTAATTTTTCATTTTTTGGGGATTTGATAAATAAATGAGATTGTGTACGACCGTATTTATCTTGTGATGGAAACAATTTTAAAATTCATTGTTTTGTAATAAGTACGTCCAAATCATTCAAGAATATGGTATCTATAGTATGCATTTATAATTTTAGACTCAATTCACATCCAAACAGTAATTGTAATTGGTCTCTGATATTTTAAGTACCATCCTAACTAATATCAGGACGCTAAGCAACAATATATAATTTCTTTCAAATTTTTTTTTTCATATGAGTTTAAACTGTTATTGATGTCTTTGCTGATACGTATTTGCTTTAGTTTGACCACTAAACACATACCATAAACATACTTTTTAATTCTCAACTATAATAATGGAAATTTAAAAGTAGATATATAGCAAAAGCAATAGTTCAAACAAAATATGTACTCTGACATTTAACCAAGTAATTGTGCAGTTAATAAACAAAGAATCAAAGTACTTATCTTGCTGTTAGAAATAATGCCATCTTAACTCTTACAAATGTATATGCTAATGATATACTTTTGTTTTACTGTTGATAGTTCAAATATTAGCAAAGATATCGATGTCATTTGATTTTACAATAAGTAATGCATATATTATGTGTCGTCTGTGCCCATGGTCACGTCAATGACGAAGATTAGGTGACAAGCAGACCAATTGCATCTTATCCACATAGAAGTCATTAATACTCAAACTAGTTATTTAGCAGAGGTTTGTGCAGAGTATATCAAGACTCGATCCATACAATAATCAACTATTGCAAGAAAAACAACTTTACTGCCAACAATACTGATATAAATAACTATAAATCCATTTTTAATTTTACTATCAAAACCTACAACTTTTGTTGATAAATACCTCTATATAAAGAAGCTTTATCGATTCTGTACAGGGAAAAATATCATTAAATATCACTTGTTTACATAAATTAAATATTTGGAAAATAAATACCCCAATTACTTACATGTGTGGTGTATTTTCTCTTGACACAACTGGTCTACGAATAACCATGCTATAAAACAACTGGTGTTCTCAAGCGTTATGCATCATGCAGGTAGGTGTGAGCTTATTGCTGGGTATCGAAGACGTCAGCATTAAACGTGCGGTGAGAAACTAAAAAAATAACTGTTAACTGACACTTAAAGGGACTATGATTCATAATAATTTACCTCATATCTCCCCCTCCCCCTCATAGATTATTAAATAGCAGTTTATATTTATTTAAAAAAGTTTAAGGATATGAACGTATATTTTCAATTGTATCGTAATCATCTGTTATTAACAAGTTTACTTGATTTTGATTAAATACGTTCTCATATCATTTCATATTCATTATTTTCAGTAAATATTATAAGGATTTTTTGTTTGTATAAAAAAGCGTAAAGGATTTAACTAGTTCCAATGTTTTTAATCCTTTGACAACATGTTATAAGGGACTTTTGCTGCATGAATGATTTATTGTATAATTGACTATTAATATTATTTTTCTTGTATAAATATAGTGTTGTATAGTTTTACCATGGTAACATTTTCATTTTATCCAGACATATTTTTCATGATAACATTTTCATTATGTTATTTTTAGAGAAAAGATAAGTTCGTTATTTAATACAAACGTAATACCATAACGACGAAAACGCTATAACAATAAACTAAACTAAACTATTTTATATATATATAGATATTATGTAAAAGGGAAATATTCCAGACAAATAAATTTTTGTCGGCAAAATGTCTGTGTCGAATATCCCATTTCCATGGCATTTTGATCAACTTTGAGTGATATGGTCAATTTTGAGTGATGAGGTCAGTTTTAAATGCTGTAGACGACAGTTTTACAGATACTATAAGTGATTGGTCATCTTCAGCATAGAATTTAAAAAGGTGTACATGGCTGTTTGACAAGATTCTCCTGATGAAAAATAAACAGTGATTTTTGATGAATCTGCATGTTTAACTATATCTTTTTACGTTTCAACGCAGTACAAACTGAAGAACAAAATGTAGAAGCATCTGATAATCTGGTTTTTTTGTAGAGTTCCTGTTGACCTATGATGACCCTCTACCTGTCCCTCTCTATTAAATATATAGAATCGATATATATATATATATAAGCTAATCATATAAATAATTCAACATATTCAATAGAGAAAAAATAATGCAAAAAGAATTATTAGGGATTAATAACACGTTTTTATCGATTATGATAATACAATATTCCCTTTATGTTTGCACGTAAGACTGAACTATGACAGAAAGAGAACCATTATTAACGGGACTAAAGATAAAACATATTACCTTTATCATAAGAAAATTGATTCACATATGTTTTTGTCTCGTTGACCTTCCATTCGATGAGCCATCTGTCGAAAATAGTATACAAATCAACAATGCATGCATGTAATCAATGTGTATATACTACTCTTTTAGGGTTTAAATGGTAACATGAATATGTTTCCTTTATAATTTCATCTCAATGTTGTCATTTTACACAGGGTTTAAAAAGAAAAAGTTTGAAAATAACTCCAATATTATGTAGTCTATTAAAAAATAACAGGCCACAATGGGATATAGTAAGTCTCCTTTGTATTACCAACAGTTACCAGACGTAGTAGTTAACAACCCTTATGGAAAATATCCATTTCTAACACATACTTTTTTTACTAAAACAACTCTCCAAATTTTTCAGTTCTTGTATAATCTTTTAAATTTTCGGCTCTGATCATGGTAATTCGGACGCATGCAATTTATAATTATATATTATTTTCATTTCTTAGGACACATGATATTATCTTAGTCATGCCATGCTTGACCTATTTTACCTTGATAAATTTTGTTTTCTTGCTTTTGATTTGATAAGAAAAAGCAACGTTGCCAAAAAGGTGTTTAAGTAACTTGATCTCTGTGAGTATCGCCTTTTGAGAAAATATATGATTGTACCATGTCTAGTTACAAATAAAACGATCTGAAAATGAGACTATTGTTTATACTGCTTTCCTTACATTGCTAGACGTATGATGTAATATCTAAGACACACTTAGAATCTAATTGAAGATATCTGGAACAAAAGCATCTTGTATATCTTCTGAATGTTTGAATAGTTAATTTTTAGAGACCCAATACCAGCCTCACAATGAATGAAGATTTGTCGAACCATATCTAACTTGTGAATAAAATAAATCAATAATGTTAAACTAAGAACTATTCCATTATATAGTCTTAAAGTAATCGCGCTATATGTAGTATAAACCTATTATTTTAGACGCAATGCTTAAACGCTGACTTGGTCTGTGATTTCCAATGCACAAAACAATCTATTTTGAAATATAAGAACGCTAAATGACAGCATATGACTGTTTTTCAAGTTATTTTGTAATTACAAACGGGATTTTTGATGCCTTTTTAGATACGCATCCGGGTTTTTTTTGTCTTTTGATATTCATCAGGTTTATTCGATGTTCACTTTCTTATGAGTTTCTATTAATGTTTGTAATTTGTAGTGGCGTTATTTGATAAAAATTTAGTTAGTTTTCAGTATATACATAATAGAACTTATGTTTCATAATACAAAAAAATAGAAGATATGTGGTTGTATTGTCAATGAAACAAATATGCAATGGAGACCAAAAAGGCGTCGATGTAAGCATAGAACTATGTTACATAATGCGGAAAACTATTTCGTAGTAGTATTGGTTAGTTAGTTTCAGATCAAATTAATTACAAACAGTGTATATGTGTCTAGTAGATAATCAAAAACCTACCACTTACCAAGTAAAAGTATTCGAATAAAAAGAAATTATGCTGTGACAAAAATAAACGGAAATAAAATGAAGAATGGAAATGGGGAATGTGTCAAAGAGACAAAAACCCGACCAAAGAGCTTATTACTGCCGAAGACAACCAATCTGGCTTCAATGCAGCGAGGAAATCTCGCACCCAGAGGCATGCTTCAGTTGGCCCCTTAACAAAAAAATGTACTGGTTAAGTGATAGAGGACGTTATACTCCAAAAATAATAAAAAAAAAAAAAAAAAAAGAGACTTAAATCAAAAATCATACAAGACTAACAAAGGCCAGCGGCTCCTGATTTGTGACAAGCGCACACATGTGGCAGAGTTCAGCATGTTTATATGTTTATTTTAAGCTCAACCCTCCTTTACACTGTACCTCTAACTAATGCAGAGCACACATCAAAGCACAGAAAACAAGTACTCATTTGGTGATTTTAAGTAGATAGTTTAGATTTCAGCTAGTCCTTGCTTTAAATTCAATCATCGGATGGACAACCGGCAATTTATATTTGTAAAATCTCTTGATGTCTTTTTTTTATTATTGGAACTGGTAATCTTAGTCAACAAAGCTAATAGTCGAACGCACCTCAAATGTGTTGGTGTGGAACTATAAGCCTCAGTGATGAAATGCTAGTAATACTATAGATAAACCACTTGAAACACTGGGTCAGCTATGAACAAGAGAGTATAAAAAAATGACGTTGAAAGAAAAAACCAATTATACTTCTATACTATAATTACGGTATAAATAGATAACATTAGTGCATACCAATCAATTATAAAGTAAACCAAAAGCTCGGGGTTAATAAGTTAAGAAACCAGAGTACATATATGAATGATACAAAATCAAACAAATGAAGCTCGGCTAGTATATTAATGATACGTACACTTTAAGATCTTTTTGGGATCTTATAAAACATATTTTACCCCGTCGCAATCTTGAGCCTGACCTTTTTACAGAAAAGTAATAAGTAATAGTTTTACAGTTGCGTCTTGTTAAAATTGCTCTGAAAAGATGATTATCAAATCTAGTGACAGTGTCTTTCAATGTCAATATATTTTGTCAATTATTGAGTAAAGAGATAATGAGTAATTCCGTTTTGTATTATCAACAATGCTGCTGTCAAATTACAAGTTTCTCATTCGTTTCACTGTCCACATCTTCAAAAAGAGGGACGAAAGATACCAAATGGACAGTCAAACTCGTAAATCTAAAACTCAACATGTGTTCATAAATAATAGCACTTATATAGGTGCTACATGGATATATATATATATAAAAGTAAAAAATAACACTGGTTTTAAAGCGAAAATATATGTTGAAATACATGATCATCAGGTTTTCCTGAAGAAATAAGATGCATTTTTACAGTTCTTGTCCATTCGTTTTTGATGCGTTTTGTTATTTGATTTTGCCATGTGATTATGGACTTTCCGAATTGATTTTCCTCTAAGTTCAGTATTTTTGTGATTTTACTTTTTTTATATCTCGTAACTTAATCTTATATTCGGATCGTAATGCATTGGCTTAACTGTTAACTTGGTTGCATTACCTTCACTGTAAATTTTCATTTATTATCTACACTGATCCCAATTTACTTTTTAATAAGTCATTTGATTGCATTTAGTATTCCTTTTAACACATTTATGTTTATCTATCTTAAGACTAAATAGTGATTGATAGTTAAACATATGAAGCAGTAGAGGACAGGTCAAAAGTCTTATCCAGAAAAAATTAACCCGAAAATTATAGTCGTTCGTATATTTATTCTCTATAGTATCCCTACATATATATAAATATTAAATACAACTTTATGATAAAACCTTAAAGTTATGCGTCATATTTGATGCCTTGTTTTGTACAATTTTGCTTCGTCTACAAAGCGTTAAAGATTCACTAGTTCGAATCTAAGCTTGGAGATTTACAGTGCTATTTGTCATTTACCATGTTATGAAGGATTGACGTTGCATCACCAAGTTATTATGTAATTGACCGTTAAGATTACTTACCGTGCTTATTAATAGTGTTTCTTAGTTTTACCGCTGTTGTCTAGACACATTTTTCAAGGTAATGAATATTCTGTATATAAAAGACTGTTCTTCAATTGCTGTAAAAAACAAAAAAAAACCAGGACGACACCGATGTAAAAGCAATATATAAAGTTTAATACACATTGAGTAAGTATATTGGAAATACATAGACGACAATAGGAGTAATGTATTTTTCCGAGTAATCAGCAGGTAACTGCTAGAA
Source organism: Mytilus trossulus (assembly GCF_036588685.1). Lineage (NCBI taxonomy): Eukaryota > Metazoa > Mollusca > Bivalvia > Mytilida > Mytilidae > Mytilus > Mytilus trossulus. The sequence goes on along the minus strand of NC_086379.1, from coordinate 37,145,790 downwards.
TCGTCATAATGTACACGTATGTGCAAAACCTTTCATTAAAGCGTGCTGCATAAAGGGTGAATCAGTCATATGTAATATCATGTATGCATTATTATTATAATTATAGTCTGGCAAAATGTCGGAGGTCCTTGCCTTTTTTCGTAGTACATTAGTCAATAAGTGAACAACACAACTGTAAAAACCTTACGAGAACAACGTTAGTAAATCCTGCTAAAATTGTATATATGCATGTTTGTTCTAATATCTGTCTTGATAAATTTCTGTTGTCCTTGACCTCTTTCCCACAGTCGAATAAAATAAAATAAAAAGCATTTCTGACGCAATTTTTAGTTCAACAACAAATTTCATACTTTATATATTTCACCTAATTTGCTATTTTATTACCGCCTTTGATTTAACAAACAAATTAGAAGCAATTGTTCACAAACGATTATCAACAAACATTATATTTGTGAGAAACACCTTGTGAGAAAATATATGATAATGTCATATCGAGTAAAAAATAAGACGATCTGAAAATGAGGCTTTTGTGGTTGATTGTTCAGCATTATTTTCCTGCTAGAAGTCAAAGCTTACACATAAAACACACTTAAAATATATAATTGAAGTTATCTTGCTGAAAATATTTTAAATAGTTTTAAAATATTTTCTGTATTTGATTTTCAGGGATCAAATTGTTATCAAAGGTACCATGAATATAATTTAATACGCCAGACGCCCGTTTCGTGTACATAATACTCATCAGTGACGCTCAGATCAAAATAGTTATAAAGCAAAACAAATACAAAGTTAAAGAGCATTGAGGACCAAAAATTCCACAAAGTTGTGCCAAATACGTCTTAGGTAATATATTCATCGCAAAAGAAAATCCTTAGTTTTCAAAAAATTAAAGTCTTGTAACATGAAATTTATTCAACTAACCTCATACCATTTTTGCTCGCTTGAATAATAAGTGAAGATTTGTAAAACTTTTTTTAACTTGTGATTGAGATAATAACACATGCTTTTTTCTTTTTCTACACGCAAATACTATTATATAATCACAATACAATCGCACTTATGTTGTATGAGCTTATTATTCTAGATGTAATCTTGAGAACCGTTATCCTCCATAGCTAATTTGGTGTTTGATCTTTTAGGTGCAAACCACTGTATTATGTAATATCTGAACGATAAAGGACTGCACGATATTGTTTGATTACGTTATTATAGGATTAAGACCCGATCATCTGAGGCCCCGTTCGATACGAAACCTGGTTATTTGCGTCTTTTCGAATTCTCGATATTCATCCGGGTTATTCGAGGTCTTTTCCGGATATGCATCCAGTTTATCGAGCATTTTTTATGAACCTCTTTAACGTTAAATCATTTTGAGTGACATTATTTGAAAAGTTATCAGTTTTAGGTATTATGAATGTAAAAGAACTAATATTTTACGATACGAAAATAAGAAGATACATGGTATCATAGCAACTATTGACTGGAGAGAAAAGGACGTGGATGTAACTAATATAGTTTATTGCGTAATCAGGAAAGAAAGTTAAAATAGTTTCTGAAGTGGTTATATAAATGAGAATTTAAAGTAAGAATATTTTGATAACTTTGCCTCTCCTTTTCTAAGTGAACTTCTGTGCTTTCCTCAATAAAATTAGATTTTGTATGGATTTGAAGTTTTAGTTTATCTCATTTTGTGTATCTTTCCATACTCAATGATCGGTCAGTCCAATTAGTTGAAAAGTTTTGAAATAAAAGTGAGAATGGAAATGGGGAATGTGTCAAAGAGACAACAACCCGACTATTTGAATTATTTTTTCTTTGACGCCTTCCTCCGCCGTCAAAACGTTGAAGCCATTTTCCCGTCTGGACTTGTATTACCAAATTCTAACACACATCTTAATGTCTGTAGTAGTTATATCACCAATGAATGTATCCTAATATACTATTATAGATATCTAGAAATTAACAGTTTTGAAAATGTCGTGCCTTTTATCATAAAGAACCAAAAACGTTCATTTAGTTAGGTTATTAGTGTATGAAAAATATAGATTTGCATAACCTTATTTAACTTATGATAAAACTATAAACAAGTTCAGACTCTCCCTTTTATACAAGTAATTACTGTCATTCACAAAACAATAATGAAAAATCGTTCTATATTGCAATATCAACTAATTATTTAAAAAGTAATCATGATCACATCGACATAGACATGTTATTTTCAGAAGCTGGAACATGTCTTTGTTCTTTAAGGCACAATCCAATCCTGTATGAAATATCAAGAGGCTAAACGACCGTACATAATTATTTTTATCAAAATATTATATAATTATATTAAACGCGTTAGATGAGGCCTTTCTAATATGCATCCAGGTTATTTCGGGTCTTTTTCTGATAAACATCAAGTCTGTTTTACACTTTTTAGTGTATCAAATACGCCAGACTTTAAGTTTTAACTAACAGTTTTGATCATAACGTTGTTTATCCTGCAATTGGTTGTCATACTATACAGATACAGCCCTACATATATCGCTAAGCTGTATCTGTATACTGTACAGATATTGCTTTAAAGCTCCGTCCACTGCCGGACTGAGTATAGTTTGAACCTCTGTGACCTCAGAATGTGTCTTCCAGTGGCATTTCAATGACGATGACAATTGTCGATTTCAAAACTCGAAAGTGTATGATTGTGTTACAAAATCAGCCATGTCAATTTCAGCATGCATGTTTAGTGAATGTGAAGTCTGAAGCTTAGGACAACTCGTACACTTCTGTTTAAAATTTGACAATGTTTTGTTATTAATTTTTACTGTTGAAATTAATTGTTATGTTAAAATAGGTATTTATTCACCTTGAGCGATGTATTATTATTGACCATTCGAGATTCTATTTTTGCGAATCCATCTTCAGCGCAATGTGTGATTTTGATATTACTACGCGGGCCTTAAGGGATTACAAATCGAAAATAAATGCTTAATATGTTCGTTTTTGTGTCTTTCAAACCACAAAAAATATACAGAATTAATTGCAGGATAAAGACAGCTGTATTTGTACTCGGCTCGAAACAGGTGTAGTAGCTCGCTTAAAGCTCGCATACAACTTGTGTCCTAGCCTCGTACGAAAACAACTGATATTTAAAGACACTAAACAGTTATTGTTTATAGTTTTTTTTTTAAATTCTGCTTTTAAAATAAACCTGTTTTTACATTTTTGGTATTTAGCTGTATTTTGCCTCCGAATGACCTTATATCCCATACGAATAACCTTTTGACGTCAAGCAATAATAAATTTTTAGTTGTGACGTCAACTGTTTTGAATTATGATGTCAAAGTTTACAGGAACCTTTGTGATTTAAGGTAATGGCAAACACATACAAACAAAAAAAATGACAAATTAGCATTCAAGTGTAAATACATCTATTTCGGGACTAAAACTATCCTTATACTATTTAGAAATAAGTGACGTTTTAAAAACCTTTTTTTTTTTAAATTTGAGATGGAAATAATGAAGCATGCTATTCTTTTTTCTTCTAAATGCTATTACTATTACAGAATCATAATACAATCTTGCTATATGAAGTATGAGCTTTTTATTCTGGATGTAATCTTTTGAATCGTTATTTTCCAGAAGCTGAATTGGTCTTTGATCTGTAAGGTTCAATCCAATATATTACGCAATATATGTCCGCTAAATGACAGCACATGATTGTTTTATTACATTATTATTTGATTTAGACCGGGTCGTCTGAGGCCCTTTCTGATACCCATCCGGGTTCTTTGAGTCTTTTAGGATACTCATTCAGGTTAGTCTAGGTCTTTTCCTGATAGTATCCAGTTTGTCCTCAATTTCTGATGAACCTCTTTTGCAGATTGTCATTTTGAGTGACGTTAATAGATAATTAATCAGTTTTCGGTTTAAACGTAAAAAGAATGATGTTTCACTAAGGAGATGTATGGTAGTATTGCACAAATGCACCGGAGACGGACATATCTTGATGTAAGTAAAGTAGTTTATTATGTAATCAGGGAAAAGACCAAAATAGAAGTGGTTATAAAGATGAAGATGAAAGTTATAAAATTTAAGTTAGCCTCTCTGTTTTCGGGGTGTACTTTTTTTAACCTATCCCCAATTAAGTCCGTTTGTTTCTGGAATCGAAGTGCAGTTTCTCCTATTATATCACCCTTCTATATGCAATGCTCAGTCAAACTCTAATAAAAATCTTAAAGTCTGTAACAGCAATACCACCAGTAAATATTCCCAAATATATTATTATAGATATCTGGCAGAATGATATCTTAAACATCTAGAAAATATAATAATATGAAAAAAATCGTGCTTTTAATCTTAAAGCACAAAAATCTTTTCTCAAGCTATGTTCCTAATTTGAAAAGATTTGAGATGTATACAATATAGAGTGGAAAAAAGATGTGGTATGATTACCAATGAGACACTCTCAACAATAGACCAAATGACACAGAAATTAACAACAATAGATCACCATACGGCCTTGAACAATGAACAAAGCCAATACCGCATAGTCAGCTATAAAAGGCACCGAAATGACAAATTCAAACGAGAAAACTGACGGCCTAATTGATGTACATGTAAAACCGATATGTTGATCATTAACATACGACACCCACTGAATTACAGGATCCTAAAACGGGACAGGCACAAACATACAGAATGTGGCGGTGTTAAAAATCCGATCCTCTCCTAAAGGGACAATGGTTTAACAGTATAACATAAGAACGAACTATAAAAAAGGTGAAAAAGGCTTTATTCATCAGATGGATGCAAATAGATAATAATTTTAATTATGATTACTTATTTTGAATAAGTAATCCTGACCACATCGGAATGTATTTTTTTCTGACTATAACTCAGTCTTTGATCTATAAGACACAATCCAATTCAGTTTGATATATCAGGAGGCTAAACAACCATGCATGATCATTTTTATTACACTATTATGTAATTTTAAAAGGATTGTGTTATGCCTTTTTGATATGCATCAAAGTTAATGTGGCCATTTTCTGAAACACATTCAGTATATCTAACAACTTCTTATAGATTTTCATTACTATTTTTCATCTTGAGTGGCGTTATTTGAGCGCATAATGAGTTTTTATTATCAACTTATAATTTTAAATGTAATAGTTGATAATAATGAGATATATGGAATTTTTGTCATTAAGACTGTGTAACGGAGACCAGAAGTCGAGGATGTTAGTAATGCCGCCTATTGCATAATTTCAATGAAAGTTGGAAATAGATTGAGTAGAGAGATGATTTATATTAAAAGGGGAAGTAATTCAGACCACAAATCTTCTTTAGCATTCATTATCTCACTATTGTTATCTGTGATTAGTTAAGAAATAAATTTGAAACGACACAGTAATTAGCAAAATACATCAAAAGATTTTCACAAATAGACGGGTTTCTATACAATGTGTCAAGTTATAAATTACGCCCTGTAAAAAAACGATGTGAATCTATATTTATAAGAGGTTATAAGAAGTGTGATACTAATCAAATGAAGTTATTCGAAAGAAAAAACTTGAAGCTTGAACCTAAACGTAAAAATGTGACGGTTAGAACCATAATTTTTATATCTCAACCTTCCGTTTCTCAAAATCGATCCGTGGATTATTGGATACATGTACAAAAAAATGTACCTCGTCTCTAGTATTCACTTTTATGTTACTGTTTAAGGACCAAATGAAATACAAATAATATCGATGCCAATTTGTTTTTACAAATAGAAATGAATACGTTTCATGTATGGCCGTGGTCACAACAATGACCAAGATTGATTTGACGAAAACCAGACATAAAGAATATTATTTACAATAGAGGTAAAAAGTAATGTGTTTACAGTTGCGTCCAGACAAGATTGGTTTGAAAAATTCTTCTCATATATAGTAACAGTGTCTGTCATTGTCAGTATATTTAGCAAGTTATAACGGAAAGAGGTAATGAGTATTTTTCATTGTATTATCAACAATACTGCTGTCAAGGTTTACGTTCGTATATATGTCAAAACCTTCAACTTTTGTTCATAAATGATAACTTTTCTATTTTACGAGCGACATCGATTTCTACAGGGATGTTTGAAAAAAAATCGCCGACTGGTTTCATTGCAAACCTCTTTGTTAAAATAAATGATCTGGTTTACCTTTAGAAATCAGATGCATTTATATGTCGTTATGAGCCCTATGTTCAGGTCGTGATACATTGTCTTGAATATTCACTTCGTCTTGTTTGCAGTAGACTCTCATTAAACATCTAAACTGCTTTACAATCATGAAATACATTTAAAACATTTTCTTACATTAAAAGAATTTTTAAAGATTTGTTTTCACCCTGTTCAGTATCCACTTTATCCAGAAGTATAAATGATTTATGTAATTGGTCGTTTCAAATAATTTTTTTACTAGTATATAAATAGTGTTTAATGGTTTTCCAATTCCACTTTATTTTATCAAGACACATATTTTAAGATGACAAATATTCTATAGAGAGACGATTATTCCTAATTTGTCGTCAAAACAACATACCACCATGATGACGAAGTAGCATCAATAAATAAAGTATATTGTCTCATAAGCACTCATATACACAAAAATAGTAAGTCAATTGGAAATATCAAAGACGACAAATATATATATCAAATTATGTTACCTTTGCTTATCTTCTGTTGCTGTACAAACTATTTGAAAGGTTTGCTGTCTAACAGTAAATCGCCAAATCGAATTGAAACGCAGTTTAAAGAGGAATTTTAAAGTTAAACAATATTTTATTAAAATATATATAATAAATGTATCTTTTTAGCACTTCTACACCTGCATTTTGTAACATCTAAAAACTATGGTTTGTAGCAGCTATAACCAAACACATGCACGTCCACTCATACAAAATAACATTCCTTAATCTGACGTTTCACCTTTGCATAATATTAGTGATCAATAATAAATCATATGTTCAGCGTCCGTAGATAAAAGAAAAAATAGATATCTATATCACAAGGAGATTGGTATACTTTTGTAAATCGGTCTTTGACCTTCCAGGCGATGACCCATCTGTTGAACAATGAGCAGACTAAACAACACTGTATGCATTTAATTAAGCTATTCTTTAATGCTATTATATGTTTATGAAAGAGGCATGATTATTTTCCTTTATAACTTCAGCCGCATTGTGTTGTCTTTGTAAGTGGTGTATTCTGAAAAAGATTCGAGATGGTTTTTTTTTTTCTTCAAAATTTATTCGGTTAAGTGTTTTTTTTATGATAATGGTGATGTTTTTGCATTATATACTAGTAGTCCGAGGGTTTGGTATATAGCATCAGTTCTTTGATACTTGGTGTAAAGCAGGGTTCCCACTTGCAATCAAATATTTTTTTATAAGTAGATTGATCCATATGAAGATAGAAAAAATATATTATAAAATAATCCTCATGTTCAGTCACGACCATACAGTAATGGATGTAACATCAGTAAAACACCAACAATGTACAAATGGTACACTATCTTAGATACATTAATACGTGTTATTTTGTGTGTTTAAACTAATACCGACAAACCAGTCTGATCTATACATTTATTCCACACATGTTTAACACGTAATAGTATTCACATACACTGTTTTTCTAAAGGCCATATTTCTTAACTAGATACAAATTCAATTACTTCTGCACATTAACATTAGATTAAAGATGATAAAAAAAAATTACAAAATATTAAATAAACATAATTCACTTCTGTGCTGACCTGAATTATCATTGATATGGTCATATTTATAAATTAACTGTTTACAAAACCTTTGATTTTTTGAAATACTAACTAAAGGCTTTTTTACTTCAGGTATAAATTACCTTAGCTGTATTTGGCAAAACTTTTAGGAATTTTAGCCCATAATACTCTTAAACTTCGTTCTATATTTGGCTTTTGTAACTTGTGTTTTATTCGAGTGTCACTGATTAGTCTCTTGTAGAAGATTCGGTATATATGATGAGTTTATTTCAATATTAACTCTTATTCATTTTCCGCGTCTTTGAGTAATTATTACAAGTAGTATGTACTTAGTCGTCTTTCCGTAATTATAACATATATAATAGAAAACCTAAATAAATGACTTTGTTTGGACGCCGAAACGCTTCTGAGTCACAGTGCAATTGTATTGTAACATATCACGTCATCATAAATAATTTTGTCTGCAGTTCGAAAGATAAAGTATCCAATGTAATCATTTTTGGATATAACTTCATCGCTTTGTAGGAAATAAGTACATTTGCTTAAATCTTCGTCTGAGCTTCATCATTCTTTTCTTAAGCGATAACGAAGACATATCTTTATGACAAGATTGTAAATGTATAAATGATATAATGACTTTTACTGTAAGTTTTCTGCAAATGATGTTTACTTTGCGCGATATCAAAAATTCTGCAAAGTCCATCATTTTCAAAATCAAATAACTCTTATTGATACGTTCAAAGTACTTTTCTTGATTTTCCTGCTAGAACGTTATGTGTTTTATTTAAAAGTAAAAAAGGATAAACTATTTGTAAACTTTGCATACGTAAGTTGTAACCTTGTTTTTAACATTTCTAAAATTTATTAACGAAGAATTTAACAAAAGAAAATCTTATAAATCAGTTAAAGATGTACTCATTTACTATTGAGCTGATTTTACTGGTTACTGACAGTTCACCAGAAGCGACATATTGACAGTACTAAAAAAATAATCGACAAAGCACAAATGACAACTTATCCGCTAAGGTAAAAGATTAAGAAGTAAAATACTTGCAAGGATGTATGGCTGTAAAATAAGCAACATAAGCCTAATTGAAAGGACACAGTAGTAAATCGATGCTCAAATATACATTTATTACGGATACGCAAAACAGTTCCGAGTGAATCACCAGGTTTGTTTCTCAGTACACCATTCGGGCTTTTGATTTTTACAGAAAGACGAAAGAAATCGACACTGCACATGCTACGGTCACCGTTACAAATTAGCTATAGCTTTGCGAAACGATGTATTTTAAGCTCAACTCATCTACAATTTGAAGCAATATGTCATGTTTTCTCTTACTACTACTGGATTAAAACGGCATGCATGTACATTTGTACATACCTGTATGTATTTAAAGATGCTCGCTCCGTCCACGTCTCGCTATATCCATAAATAACATATATTTTATTCTCTTGATTTGTGAATTCCAAAGGGATTAAAGAGTTGCGTGATAACATGAGTTATAAAAGGGTGTAAGTATTCGAACCATTTTCCCTAATGAGAATCAAACGAAAAACTCATGTACCACTTTCATAGGGTAAAAATTACAATGTTTTCTTGAGAGAATTAAATTAAATTAAATAATCAACATTAAATCTGTTTTCGGATCATGTTGACATCTTAAAACACATGTTATTATTTTCTTATTACACTCAAGTTGTACAAAAGTCATGGAAAATCTCATTTATAATTATAAGTTAACAATACCTATTTATGATCGAATAATTACATTAGATGTATGTTTCATTATAATACCTTATTCTGATTGGCTAACTGCACAACCGTGTTATTCCGTAAGCAATTACATTAGACAATAGAATGTATCCTTCATAATGACACGAGGTCCCACAATAAAGTGCACGATGAATCAAATAAAAAAATCGTGTTTTCATGATCCTAGCTAAAAAATGTAATTATAGTATTGAATGCTTCTTTTTGTAACGTTATAGGGTTGTAAAAGCGTTGACCGTGCATACATTTTTAGAATGAAGCACTTCCGCGCTTCATTCAAAATGTACTTCGGTCAACGCTTTTACACCCCAAGAAATTTACAAAAAGAATCTTAAATAAAACTATCATTTATGATGACACGAGGTCCCACAATAAAGTGCACAGGTGAATTAAATAAAAACTTGAAAAAAATCGTGTTTTCATTATCCTAGCTAAAACTGTAATTATAAGTATTGAATGCTTCTTTTTGTAACTTTATAGGGTTGTAAAAGCGTTGACCGTGCGCCCATTTTAGAATGAAGCGCGGAATACCCATTTTTTAGAGTTTTAGAGCTACAGATTTAACCACCTCATGAGATTCGGGTTTTGTTTGCAATTGCTGTTTAAATTTGAAAATCAACTGTCTCGCGAGGGAAAATTTTTCTACAATCGCCTCAATGAAAAACATTTATAATCCATATAATATTTTGGAATTTCATAATCCATATATATATATATATATATGAATTGTTGGTCCTTATGATCAATGCTCTTCAAATTTGTTCATGTTTGGCTTTATAACCTTTTTGGTCTGAGCGTCACTGGTAAGGTTTATGTAAACGAAACGCGTGTCTGGCGTATTAAATTATAATCCTTTTACCTTTGATAATTACCTATCATATAATAAGATATACAACAACTATGCAGCATGGGTTTTGTTAATTATTGAAGACCGCACGGTGAACTATTATTGTTAACTTCTATGTGCATAGGTCTCTTATTGAGAATTACCTCATAGGTAATTATATAATACATCTTCTTTTTTATGTGCATTCAGAAAACGTATAACACCAAAATGATAAGCACTGTCAAAGAACTATAAGACTAGGAGCATAGCCCCAATTATGTCTGCCTTAAAAGTTAGACACATGTGAAATAGAATGAAACAACAAAACAACTCTAGATACGACGAGATTAGATGATATGTAAACAATAGTGAAGTTCATATAGTAATGGAATAAAAATAGACAATAACACATTATTCAAAAAATCATCAATATGATTGTATACCTATAAAATACCAAGGAATAAAGAAAATAATTCAATACAATGCCATTAATCAAACTTCTGACAGGATATTAAAATATCTAATAATCGAAAACTAATCAACAAAAAGTGCACAATAACCGACAAAACATATTAAAAAGCAATTACAGTTATAACTGGTTTTAATATGCACTTTTCAGAAACTCGAGAAAATAGAGTGCGGACCACTGCCACATTATGATGCAATTTAGTTCCCATTTGAGTTTAACATCCAGGATTGTTATTTAAAGTTACAGAAATTCTTCTGTAATCTTTGGAGAGTTCATGGCTTTTTTTTTATTGGGTTTTGTTTTTTAAGAAGCCTTCTTTGAGATGAAGTAGCACATCGAGAGGTCTTCAAAATATGATAAGATAATTCTTTTTTGAAGCAGATTTGTTAAGAGTTTGTTTGACTAAAACATACCATCGGCTAGAATTATAACACCATAACAGAATTTTGTTTAAGAACTAGAGACTATTAAAGATTATGTTCTTCTAGAATAAATATGACGTTGATGAATAAACAGCCAGAATGTATTTATATAAAAAATAAAACAACACGTTTTAAATGTCTACGTTCGAAGCGGTTTTCTGGATTAACCTTCACCAAGAACACTCAAAGCCATATATTTGAAACAAATGAGCTGTTATATGACCAAAACAGACATAAAATCCAGCTTGATTCATCTAAGGTCGAATTTACCAGTGGGAGTTTAAACCTTAGATGCTTTAAAATTACCAAAATTAATAATCTGAAAAATTTGGATTTTTTTTTATACATCATGTCAGTACCAAAGTACAGAATACTGAAGTTGGTTACCCCAAAGGTTTGATAGTAAAACAGCAGATTTTTAGTAAATAAAAACCATATTAACCAACTTGTTATTAATTTCGTTCATCCGAAACGCTTCTGAATCAGGAAAGATCAAAGCTGAATAACTGAAAACCAAGGATGTATAGGAACAGACACAGTTGAAAAGTTATATGACCAAAATTAAATTGAAAATATACATGTTTAGCCAAAACAATCTAAGGTCAAAGAATTTTGATGTTAAAGCCTTGTTTTCTTCATGATGTCAAAATTTACATCTTGTAAAATATGTTGTCACAGGTTATGAAGTACATGTAATCAACCAATTAATGTAAAAGAATATGAATGTCCTTCTTAGAGAACATTCCGACCATATAAACCTCTAGATAGAAATCAATTGTTTTTATTAATGCGTAAAAGAAAGGATTATAATCGTAATAAACTAAACACGATTTTAAAAGTTTTGAAACGAATTTAACAGGATTTTTCTCAATATCACAAAAAACAAATTCGCATTTGAGTCTTAAGTGACAAAATGGCAATAATTAATGTACGTACTAATATCTGAATTTACAGTATCAACTTTTCAAAAACAATCATTAGGTAAAACATATTGGAGACGACAATATTTGGTATATTACGATAGCTATGAATAGTTTTAAAATATACCGTTGGTTTTCCCGTTTGAATGGTTTTACACTAGTAATTTTGGGGCCCTTTATAGCTTGTTGTTCGGTGTGAGCCAAGGCTCCGTGTTGAAGGCCGTACTTAAACCTATAATGGTTTACTTTTTAAATTGTTATTTGGATGGAGAGTTTTCTCATTGGCACTCACACCACATCTTCCTACATCTATATAAGTCCTGATCGTCAGGTAGATTTCACAGGACTAACAACTTTATATTGATATCTTAGTTATAGCCTCAAGACAGAAATTATTTTGTTCTGTCGCAGCCATATGCCGAAACAGAACAATAATCCAAAGTTCAAGGTCTTACCCTTAGATATCACACTGACATTCCTGTAAACAATTCTCAATTATATCAATACTGGTCAGAATTAAGACACTGACAGATGTCTTTACAGACGAACTTGTCTATTAATTAAACCCCGTAATCGACAAAGCAAGTAAACAATATATATATGTTAATAGGCCAATGTACTTTCTATAGGGTCACTTACCGCAATCAGAGCTTAATATCATAACATGATGCATAAGATTAAATGGCATAAAGTTTGATTCTTGATTAGACTTTCCCACTGTTTTGCCATTTCAAACGTTTTTACTAAATTGAGCTGCATCATCACATAAGTTTAAAGTCTCGAAACATACTATCTCCTCAAAAGACTGAAATAAGAAGAAATTAACTTGTGAGGTGTTGTTTTCGCAAAGATTTAAACCAATATTCTTTTTTATATGTGAAATTGAATTTTGATTAGGATTGACAGGTTCTTATTTGTGAACTAGTAGTTTTAAGGCATTAAATACTTCGAAGAAATGAAAAATGTCGTATATGCACAGTTTGGTAAATACTTAGATAACATTTACATGTCCAATTGGTAGTTGACTGCTAAACTATCTACGTAGGATTTCGTTTTAGATCTCATAAACTATAAAATTGAGAATAGAAATGGGGAATGTGTTAAAGAGGTAACAACACGACCATAGAACATGAAAATTGGAACCGTTAAGGTTATTAACTACATTAACGCATCAGTAAATATCCTTTCAAATGGTTGAGATAATCTGTGTAACTTGCGATTCTACATTAACGGAAAATTTGAGCATTGGAATAAAAACAAACAGCTAAAGAAAACTAGACAGGTGTACATACGAACGAACGAGCGTGAAGAGAACACTTAACTGGGACATTATTATGCATTCGCAAAACATGTCTGAAATGTTAAAATAGTCTGCTTAACATGTGATGGTGGTAATATTACCTTGTGTTCAAAAGTCCTAATATCAAATTATAATCCTGGTACCTTTGATAACTATTAATAATTTCCAGGACTTGATGTACTCAGGACAATGTCTCCTTTTTTACGAAACGCGCATATGATCACATTGGTAAACACATGTTTTTTTAAATATTAAACCAACTGTTATACCATATCAATGTAAAAATATAAACCATTGACAATTGCAATTTAAAAAGCAATATTATCAACTGTCTGTGCTTTTCGAAGTCATACGTGTAAGAGCAGACTTTGTAATAATAGTTCAGAAATCTTTCGTAAATACAGTCAAAAAATAAATATCAAAAATTGGTTTTGAAAATGCTTAAAATACATAGTGGCCCACTTCTCAGAACTAGTAGTATTTATAAGACATGTGTGTTATTTTTGTATCTAATAAATGGATATGAAGTCACCATTATCAACGTTGATGGATTTAAGGAGTGGAAGTATATTCCCAAGTACCTCTGTTCATACATTGCGTAATAGATCTAAAAGCATTAAAATATTAAGCATTATTGCATAATACGATTCTGTCAAGGGCTTTGTCAACTTGAGCTTTAACGTATTTGTGTTGGAGCAAGAACAGAACATTGACAATTATAATTTCTGGAAACAGTAGAACAGATGAAGGCTTATTGGAAAATTAAGACAAATAAAAAAATGATAACAAAATTAATCCAATCGTAAAGCATTTTAACGAATAAAATTGAGAATGGAAATGGGGAATGTGTCAAAGAGACAACAACCCGACCAAATAAAAAGCAACAGCAAGAGGTCACTAACAGGTCTTTAATGTAGCGAGAAATTCCCGCACCCGGAGGCGTCCTTCAGCTGGCCCCTAAACAAATATATACTAGTCCAGTGATAATGAACGCCATACTAATTTCCAAATTGTACAGATTCAGATTTTCAGATTCAATATTTTATTTAAGTCTCACCACATACAATTACATATATTTACACAATAAAATATGCATACAGGCACATAAAACATACATGTATAACAACAAACTTTAAATTCACATTGTATGTGCCAATCTTAAAAGATTTATGAGAGACTGTATAACCAATATTATTTAAAAAAACAATAAAATATTGTACATATTATATATAATATTATATATTTGCTTATGAATACCATTAAAATACAGCATAATCAATTATATAAAAAAACATTCCTTCTGATTAAAATACTACAAGACAAGAAACTAAAATTAAAATAATACAAGACTAACAAAGGCCAGAGGCTCCTGATTTGGGACAGGCGCAAAAATGCGGCAGGGTTAAACATGTTTGTGAAAGTTTTTGGTCAGGTTCGTGTTGAATAGTCATTTGTTTTCTATGGTGTGTTTTGTGAACTTTTGTTTTTCTATGTCTCATTTCTTTTTCGTTACTGGCGTTGTCAGTTTATTTTCCACTTATGAGTTTGAATGTCCCGTTGATAATTTTGGTCTCTTACTGCAATCATCGGTCACTCGTCATTGCATCACTTATGAATGGCTGATTTAAAAGAATTGACGAGTCTTAAATTGACAAAAAGCGAATTTGGCGAACTATTTC
Source organism: Mytilus trossulus (assembly GCF_036588685.1). Classification (NCBI taxonomy): domain Eukaryota; kingdom Metazoa; phylum Mollusca; class Bivalvia; order Mytilida; family Mytilidae; genus Mytilus; species Mytilus trossulus. The sequence goes on along the minus strand of NC_086379.1, from coordinate 37,130,649 downwards.
ATAAGCCTAGCTATTACTTTGAATGACGATTATTTCATCTACATTTGTTCTTCAACATTTAAACAATGATAGATTTGAGTCTATGTTTCTTGCATTAACCTAGATACATCCATCTTTTTGCAAACATACTTTCCTTTAATTGTCTTTTCTCTGTTGGTGGTTATGGTTCAGTGAAAATGGACGTCATTTTAAACTCAGAAATATATCAATGAACTATAATAAAACATATATTTAGAGATCTCAACCCTTCTCTTATACATGTTAGCGATTGTAGAACTTTTAGATAAACGATGATGATTGCGACGTGAAAATATCATTTAAACAAGTTTGGTATTTCCAATTTGTCCATTTCTGTAAACTTAAAATTTAACAAGACTTTAGTTTAAATTAGAATATTAGACATAAATAATTGCATCAACGGAAATCCCTGAAATGATTTACTGATAATCAACATCAATACATCAAATTTAGTTCTGTATTGAAACGTCTTTCAACCAATATAGTCTAAATAGCCTACACTTCATTATAAATGACATTAAACCTTTTAGAGAAGAAAACGAATCTATTTTCGGATTATAAAACCATGATAGAATTAATCAGAATATTTATATTTATGTTCATATTTAACGTGGTATAATTGATCATCTCCCAGTATGAACTTGTAAACAATGACAAATGGGTCTGTTATATATGTTTAAAGGGGATGAAAACAAATCTATAAGATACCATGCCCTAAAAATCTGTGTTTAATTGCTTAGTCTAACGAATGATTTAAGACAATTCACTTAAAATCAGTATTCAAAATCGGGTCATTGAATAACTCAACAAAAGGCAGAAAATACTAAAGGAGTAGTTCAACTAATAAGTCGGAACCAACATGACACCTTCATTGCAAAAAAAGAAAAACGACCATAAAAAGACAGAATACAACAAAAACACAATTGTAATCCAATTAACTAAGATAAGCTATCCTGGCATCTAATCTGGTTCCGTTCGTTTTGTAATTAATGCACTTTACACAGGGTTTTTTTGTCAGCTCCTCCTTTTAAAACTACTTTATTTGTTATAGATAACATTAGCTGTATTTGTCAAAACTCTTAGGAATTTTTGGTCCTCATTGCTCTTCAACTTCGTATTTTATTTGGCCTTTTTAAAAAATTTTGATTCAAGCGTCACTGGTGAGTCTTTTGAGACGAAACGGGCGTCTGGCGTAAATATGAAATTTTTATCCTGGTATCTATGATGAGTATATTATTAATGAAAGCGAAAAAAGTCACTACAAACAAAGAAAGCAGTTATGAAAAGAATTTGTCCCATATTCCAAATGACAATCATCATCCAAACAAGTAAAGTAAGAAATTTGAAAAGTTTATCCTAAAATATTTGTTCAAAAAAAAGAATTTTCCGCAAAAACAACAAAATATTTAAAAATGATAATGTATGAAGATAAACCTTAACGTGGATTATAAGAAGTAAATAATTTTCCTCAACGGAAATTGACATTCCTGGGGCAATCCCTAAAATGATTTACTGATAATCAACATCAATTAATCAAATTTAGTTCTGTATTGAAACGTCTTTCAACCAATATAGTTTAAATCGCCTACACTTTATTATCATTGGTCTTACACTTTTTAGAGCAGAATAAGAATCTATTTCCAGATTATCAAACCATGATAGAATTCATCAGAATGTTTATGTGTATGATCATATTCAACATGGTGTAGGTGATCATCTCTCAGTAGGAACGTGTAAACATATTACTAGAAAAACAAACAACTTGCAACTAATTCACATTCAAAAATAAAAATTATGGATAATGTAGGTTCTGTTATAATTTTTAGAGTGGGGAGAAATGAAAAAAAACCAATCTTTTAGATATCATAACTAAATAAGCCGTGTTGTCTCGCTCAGTCGAACAAATGTTTCATGAAATATTATTCAAAGTGATTGACAAATCTCTGTAAGTTTTTGTGACTCTGGGTAACGAAATAAAAGGCGAAAAATACAATAGGATAGTCAAATTCTTAATCGATATCGAACAGACAAATCCATTGGAACAAACGATAAACGACCAAAAAAACACAACACTACAAAACATAATAGTAATCCCGTTTTTTTTAATACTTTTTGATAAATCAAGAATCAGCAACGTTAACACGATTATTGTTTTGTAATTGAAAGAAATTATATAGTGTATTAGGATACAGAAACACTCCATGTCTTACACAAGCCGTTAAGCAAAGGAAAAGTACTTTATTGACATTACCACCTTTCAAACTCTAAAAGCCTTATACACGGAAAAGCTTATTCATCGGCAAGTTCAATACGGACCATAACTCCGGTTTGAGCAATGTTATGTGTCTGTTGTTCCTTTGCTTTATTCTTATATGATCTTATATTTGATGTTTCATTCGTTTCAAACCAGAATTTACAATTACTTTAATCTTGATATATAACTTGACATTATTCTAAGAACTTACAATCACAAATAAAACATGTAACAATTCAGTTTTCCACTTTTTACAGCCACTTGCATAATCTTTAATTCTATATTCCATAGACATGATCATTTGATTTTTTTTAATTGAGATTTATCAAATGTCTTTTTTTGAAGCGTTCATAATTTCAAAATGTTAAAGGTTGCATGAACTAACAGCCATTCTATCGATAACTATTTTCAATTGATTTAACATCACTGTTTCTTCTATAGGATGCTATATAGATTTTATTACATAACGTGAATAAAAACAATTATTACTTTTAGTTTAACTTTTGATGAAAAACTACTTGAAGTATTTTCATCTATGTGCAAGTAGTGTAGTAGAGAATGTATAGTTCTAAGTTATATCTTTTATATGAAATAGGATCCCAGTTCCGGCAACCAGTCCGGTTATCACGAATGTAGTTCTTAAAAAAAAATCTTTTATCTAAAATGGTGTAGTGTTATTATTACTCATTTTTTTTTATATAATTGAATGTAGATTTAGTTGAAATGGTAGGGTTTGTTTTTCTGTAAAAAGTTTGATTCATTTACATGTAATATGGCGACAGTGCAGATAATGAATTGCCTGAATTCGAGCCTTTCTTCGCCGAAAGAAGAGTTAGTGACCCAACTTGAAACAGAAATTCCAATGTGTCTTCATTTATGTCAAAATTATTTAATGAAAAGAACCTCATATGTTACTATGACTTTCAATGCGTTTCACGTACTTAGCTTTCTTCTACAGTGGTAACTTGCTTTAACTTTCTCCCATACTTTTATGTATTACAATGTTACAAAGATTAAGGTGAATGTACAGTGGCACTTATTACAGTCATATCGGGATTGATCATCATACGATGCTGGAAAATTCCTATTGTCAAATTCAATTTTAAATGCATAGATTATTGTTCAATAAGGATTAGATCTGTGTGTGAAACGTCTGATTTATACAATGATTGATTTATTCATTATAATTTTGATCTTTAATGTTACTTTTATTATTAGTTGCTATTTCATGGCGACAAGCTATATAATGGGGAAGAAAGCTGGTGCACCAGGAGAAAACTACTGACATTCGGCTGGAAAAGTGTTAAACATAGTTTTAGAGTTGGACCAAGCTTCGAACTCTGAAATAAGCAATGAAGCAATTATTTGAACTAATGAAAGAAGCTTCTTTCTCACTTGATTCAGTTTTCGTTTGATAGATGTTTTTTTTTATCTCTCGAATCGAATAGAGCAAGAGGTTTTGAAAAGAGTTTAAGAAAAAAAAGAACAGTAGCCGAGTGCATAGTTCGTTTGAATACATTTTTGTCGTTGAGATGCTATCTCATTGAGTGAAAAAAGCTCGCATATATATCTGGCTTCCATTCAAACCAAACACATATCTTTTTTGTTATTTATGTTGTTAGGTTGTTGTCTCATTGACGTTTACCCCATATTTCATATTGATGCACAATACACAAACATATATATTAAAACTTGAAGTTAAGGTGTTATGTCATGCGTAAATAAGTGAGAAAGAAATAAGCAAAAGAGAGACTCAAAGAACTAAACAGAGAAATATGTTCAAGAATGACCTGTTTGGTCGCTCGTTATCGGTTGTCTATGAATATGTTCCTGTTATTTTTTATGTAGGTAAGCTATTTTGCTGTTTTTTTTATTTTTACATTTAAAAATCTTTAATGGCTAAAAGTATTATTCATATTATTTCTTTAATATTGAACTTTATGATATGTTATTATGCTTTAGATTATTGGGCCATTGAGGGACTACGTGTCAAAGTTGTACGAAGCGCAACTCTGCCGTTTCAAGCAGCGACTTTTTGCATGTGTCTTGTGACTTCATTTCATATCTTACCAGTTCGGATTAAGTTAATTTTTGAGTATACACCACGACGAACATCATCGTTTCAGCTCTTGTTTCATTCTACAGACTGTGTATCTCAAATGTTATAAATGAAAAAAATATGTCTTCACTGGGAACCCCAGAGCTGAGACATGCATACCTCAGTTAAGCGGGTACAATACTCTGTACCCCCTTTTTTTGACATTTTTGCACATTTGATCTTTATAGACACTGTCAGTGGTTCACGGTATTGATTGTCAAAGACATGTCTATTAAGCTAGTGAATGCTGCATTCGAATAGGAACTGCTCGATTAATTCTCGAAAAATTTGCAATAGTAAAAAATAGAAAACACCCTTTTCTATTCAAAACAAATATTCTTCATTATAAGTTGTCGACTTGAAGTTAGTAACGGAACTTAAATAACTTTATGTTTTTAACTTAGAACAAGACTTTTACAAAAAGGTTGCCACATATTTTATATGATGGACACAGCAACCTTGAAAAATAGGTCCCTTCAATATTGCTTGGCCCTTGAAACCCTAAGGTAATTTCTAAATACTTAGCTTTCGTCTACAGTGGTAGATAAAAGCTGAAAGCTAAGTTGCTTTAACTTTCTCCCATTCTTATAAGTATTACAATCTTACAAAGATTAGGGTTCATGTCCAGTGGCACATATTAAAGTGATATCGGGATTGATCATTATACGATGCTGGAAAGATCCTATTGTCAAATTCAATTTCAAATGCATACATTCTTGTTCAAAATATATAAGATCTGTGTGTAAAACGTCTCATTTATACAATCATTGATTTATTCATTATTGGTCTTTAACGCCACTTTTATTATTAGCTTTTTCATGGCGACCAGCTAGATAATGGGGAAGAAAGCTGATGCACCAGGAGAAAACTACTGACTTTCGGCTGGAAAAGTGTTAAACATAGTTTTGCAGTAGCCGAAAATTGTCAAACATAGTTTAAGAGTCGGACCAAAATTCGAACTTTGAAATGAGCAATGAAGCAATTATTTGAACTAATGAAAGAAGCTTCTTTCTCACTTGATTCAGTTTTCGTTTGATAGATGTTTTGTTTTTTATCTCTCGAATCGAATAGAGCAAGAGGTTTTGAAAAGAGTTTAAGGAAAAAAAAAGAACAGTATAGCTGAGTTCATAGTTCGTTTGAATACATTTTTGTCGTTAAGATGCTATCTCATTGAGTGGAAAAAAACCTCGCATATATATCTGGCTTCCATTCAAACTAAACACATATCTTTTAAGTTATTTATGTTGCTAGGTTGCTGTCTCATTGACGTTTACCCCATATTTCATATTGATGCACAATACACTAACATATATATATTTAAACTTGAAGTTAAGGTGTTATGTCATGCGTAAAAAATTGATAGAGAAAAAAGCATACGAGAGGCTCAAAGACCTAAATAGAGAAAGATGTTCAAAAATGACCTTTTTGGTCGCTCGTAATCAGTTGTCTATGAATATAGTTCCTGACATTTTTTTTGTAGGTAAGCTATTTTTGCTGTGTTTTATTTTTTACATATAAAAATCTATAATGGCTAAAAGTATTATTCGTATTACTTCTTTGATAGTGACATTTGCGATATGTTATTATGCTTTAGATCATTGAGCCATTGATTGACTACGTGTCAAAGTTGTACGAAGCGCAACTCTGCCTTTTCAAGCAGCGACTTTTTGCATGTGTCTTGTGACTTCATTTCATATATAACCAGTTCGGATTAAGTGAATTTTTGAGTATATACCAAAACGAACATCATAGTTTCTACACTTGTTTCATTCTACAGACTGTGTACCTCAAATGTTATAACTGAACAAAAATATGTCTTCACTGAGAACCCCAGAGCTGAAACATGCACACTTCAGTTTAGCAGGGACACTACTCTGTTCCCCTTTTTTTGACATTTTTGCACATTGGATATTTATAGACACTGTCAGTGGTTCACGGTATTGATTGTCAAAGACATGTCTATTAAGCTAGTGAATGCTGCATTCGAATAGGAACTGCTCGTTTCATTTTCGAAAAATTTGCAATAGACAAAAATAGAAAACACCCTTTTCTATTCAAAAAAATATTCTTCATTATAAGTTGTCGACTTGAAGTTAGTAACGGAACTTAAATAACTCTATGTTTTTAACTTAGAACAAAACTTTTCCAAAATGTTGCCACATATGTAATATGATGGACCCATCAACCTTGAAAAATAGGTCCCTTCAATAATGCTTGGCCCTTGAAACTCTAAGGTATTTACTAAATACTTAGCTTTCTTCTACAGTAGTAGATAAAAGTTGAAAGCTAAGATGCTTTAACTTTCTCCCATTCTTATAAGTATTACAATGTTACAAAGATAAGGGTTCATGTCCAGTGGCACATATTAAAGTGATATCGGGATTGATCATCATACGATGCTGGAAAGATCCTATTGTCAAATTCAATTTCAAATGCATACATTCTTGTTCAAAATATATAAGATCTGTGTGTAAAACGTCTCATTCATACAATCATTGATTTATTCATTATTGGTCTTTAACGCCACTTTTATTATAAGCTATTTCATGGTGACCAGCTATATAATGGGGAAGAAAGCTGGTGCACCAGGAGAAAACTACTGACATTCGGCTGGAAAAGTGTTAAACATAGTTTTGGAGTAGCCGAAAATTCTCAAACATAGTTTAAGAGTCGGACCAAAATTCGAACTTTGAAATAAGCAATGAAGCAATTATTTGAACTAATGAAAGAAGCTTCTTTCTCACTTGATTCAGTTTTCGTTTGATAGATGTTTTGTTTTTTATCTCTCGAATCGAATAGAGCAAGAGGTTTTGAAAAGAGTTAAAGAAAAAAAAAAGAACAGTAGCCGAGTGCATAGTTCGTTTGAATACATTTTTGTCGTTGAGATGCTATCTCATTGAGTGAAAAAAAGCTCGCATATATATCTGGCTTCCTTTCAAACCAAACACATATCTTTTTTGTTATTTATGTTGTTAGGTTGTTGTCTCATTGACGTTTACCCCATATTTCATATTGATGCACAATACACAAACATATATATATTAAAACTTGAAGTTAAGGTGTTATGCCATGCGTAAATATAGGTGATAGAGAAAAAAGCATACGAGAGGCTCAAAGAACTAAATAGAGAAAGATGTTTAAGAATGACCTGTTTGGTCGCTCGTAATCGGTTGTCAATGAATATAGTTCCTCTCATGTTTGATGTAGGTAAGCTATTTTTGCTGTGTTTTATTTTTTACATATAAAATCTATAATGGCTAAAAGTATTATTCATATTATTTCTTTAATAGTGAACTTTATGATATGTTATTGTGCTTTAGATCATTAAGCCATTGAAGGACTACGTGTCAAAGTTGTACGAAGGGCAACTCCGCCTTTTCAAGCAGCGACTTTTCGCATGTGTCTTGTGACTTCATTTAAAATCTTACCAGTTGGGATTAAGTTAACTTTTGAGTATACACCAAAACGAACATCATCGTTTCATCTTTTGTTTCATTCTACAGACGGTGTACCTCAAATGTTAGAACTGAAAAACAATATGTCTTCACTAGGAACCCCAGAGCTGAAATATGCACACCTCAGTTTAGCGGGGACAATACTCTGTACCCCCTTTTTTTGACATTTTTGCACATTTGATCTTTATAGACACTGCCAGTGGTTCACGGTATTGATTGTCAATGACATGTCTATTAAGCTAGTGAATGCTGCATTCGAATAGGAACTGCTCGATTCATTCTCAAAAATTTTGCAATAGTCAAAAATAGAAAACACCCTTTTCTATTCAAAAAAGATATTCTACATTATAAATTTTCGACTTTAAGTTAGTAACAGAAGTTAAATAACTTAATATATTTAACTTAATTATGGGAATACCGGGTGTTGTAGACATAGAAGAAAATTAATGATAAAAAAAAAAATTAACTGAATTAGTAATGATACAAAATTTAACTGAATTAGAATTGATTTGACTTTGACAAAAAGGTTGACACATATGTAATATGATGGACACATTAACCTTGAAAAATAGGGTCCTTCTATCATGCTTCACCTTTCAATCCCTAAGGTATTTTCTAAATTCTTAGCTTTCTTCTACAGTGGTAAATAAAAGTTGAAAGCTAAGTTGCTTTAACTTTCTCCCATTTTATAAAGTATTACAATGTTATAAAGATTAAAGTTCATGTCCAGTGGCACATATTACAGTCATATCGGGATTGATCATTATACTATGGTTGAAAATTCCTATTGTCAAATTCAATTTCAAATGCATAGATTCTTGTTCAATAAGGATAAGATCTGTGTGTGAGACGTCTGATATATACAATGATTGATTTATTCAGTATTGGTCTTTAACGCCACTTTTATTATTAGATGCTATTTCATGGCGACCAGTTATATAATGGGAAAGAAAACTGGTGCACCAGGAGAAAACTACTGACATTCGGCTCGACAATTGTTACACATAGTTTTGGAGTAACCGAAAATTGTCAAACATAGTTTTAGGATCGGACCAAGCTTCGAACTCTGAAATAAGCAATGAAATAATGATTTATATTAATGAAAGAAGCTTCTTTCTCTCTTGATCCAGTTTTGTTTGATAAATGTTTTGTGTTGTATCTCTCAAATCGAATAGAGCAAGAGGTTTTTCAAAGAGTTTAAGAAAAAAAAAACAGCAGCCGAGTGCATAGTTTGTTTGAATATATTTTTGTCGTTGAGATGTATCTTGTTTAATGAAAAAAACTCGCATATATATCTGGCTTTTATTTAAACCAAACTCATATCTTTTGGTTATTTATGTTGCTAGGTTGCTGTCTCATTTACGTTTACACCATAGTTCATACTGATGCACTATACACGAACATATATATATATAAAGATATATATTAAAACTTGAAGTTAAGGTGTTTTGTCATGCGTAAATAGTCGAGAGAGAGAAAAGCAAAAGAGAGATTCGAAGAATTAAATAGAGAAAGATGTTTAAGAATGACCTGTTTGGTCGCTCGTAATCGGTTGTCTATGAATATAGTTCCTGTCATGTTTGATGTAGGTAAGCTATTTTTGCTGTGTTTTATTTTTTACATATAAAATCTATAATGGCTAAAAGTATTATTCATATTATTTCTTTAATAGTGAACTTTATGATATGTTATTATGCTTTAGATCATTAAGCCATTGAAGGACTACGTGTCAAAGTTGTACGAAGGGCAACTCCGCCTTTCAAGCAGCGACTTTTCGCATGTGTCTTGTGACTTCAATTCATATCTTACCAGTTCAGATTAAGTTAATTTTTGAGTATACACCAAAACGAACATCATCGTTTCATCTTTTGTTTCATTCTACAGACGGTGTACCTCAAATGTTATAACTGGAAAAACAATATGTCTTCACTAGGAACCCCAGAGCTGAAATGTGCACACCTCAGTTTAGCGGGGATAATACTATGTACCCCCTTTTTTGACATTTTTGCACATTGGATCTTTATATACACCGTCAGTGGTTCACGGTATTGATTATCAAAGACATGTCTATTAGACTAGTTAATGCTGCATTCGAATAGGGACTGCTCGATTCATTCTCGAAAAATTTGCAATAGTCAAAAATAGAAAACACCCTTTTTTATTCAAAACAGATATTCTACATTATAAGTTGTCCACTTTAAGTTACTAACGGAACTTAAATAACTTTAAATATCTAACTTAGTACAAAAAAAATAAAAAAATCTAACTTAGTACAAAACTTTTACAAAAGGTTGCCACATATGTAATATGATGGACACATTAACCTTGAAAAATAGGTCCCTTCTATGATGCTTGACCCTTGAAACCCTAAGTTTTTTTCTCTAAATACTTAGCTTTCTTCTACAGTGGTAAATAAAAGTCAAGAGCTAATTATATAAGTAGCTTTAGCTTTCTCCCATCCAGTTCGGATTAAGGTATTTTTTTATGATACACCAAGACGAACATCATCGTTTCAACTCTTGTTTCATTCTACAGACTGTGAACCTCAAATGTTAGAACTGAAAAAAATATGTCTTCACTGGGAACCCCAGCGCTGAAATATGCACACCTCAGTTTAGCGGGGACAATACTCTGTACCCCCCTTTTTTTTACATTGATGCACATTGGATCTTTAAAGACACTGTCAGTGGTTCACGGTATTGATTATCAAAGACATGTCTATTAAAAGCTAGTGAATGCTGCATTTGAATAGGGACTGCCTGATTCTTTCTCGAAAAATTTGCAATAGTCAAAAATAAAAAAAAACACCCTTTTCTATTTAAAAATATATTTGTTCAAATTTATATGAGAAAACTTGCACAAAACTCAGAAATCTTCTATTCACTGAATTATCAGAGCACTCTTATTTTATACATTGATACCGCACAAAAGAAAAATATAGACGTTCATAAACACTAAACATGAATCGCATTGATAGCTATAAAGCCTATAAAAAAGAAGATGTGGTATGATTGCCAATGAGACAACTATTCACAAAAGACCAAAATGACACAAACATTAACAACTATAGGTCACTGAACGGCCTTCAACAATGAGCAAAGCCCATACCGCATAGTCAGCTATAAAAGGCCCCGATAAGACAATGTAAAACAATTCAAACGAGAAAACTAACGGCCTTATTTATGTAAAAATAAAATAAACGAAAAACAAATATGTTACACATAAACAAACGACAACCACTGAATTACAGGCTCCTGACTTGGAACAGGCACATACATAAAAATGTGGCGGGGTTTAACATGTTAGAGGGATCCCAACCCTCCCCTAACCTGGGACAGTGGTATAACAGTACAAAATAAGAACAAACAATAAAAATCAGTTGAAAAAGGCTTAACTCATCAGATAGACAAAAATAAAAGTACCCTTCTTGAGAAACTGATATCATTGAAAACATCGAGTTTACAGATGCAATAGAAAGATCGAAAACTGTCTTAGCAGAATTATATTTAAATTACAAATGGGAAATGTATCATTATCTTGCAATTGATCCAGTGGGTTTTATTAAATTATGTAATAGAATTGATTTGATCCAATTACAACATTTTTCTAGCAAATCGTGTCAAAAAAACCCAACTTTTTTATGTTTGCCACAAAATGACTATGCCAAAAGTTTCGACATGCCTGAATATTGTTCGGTGAATATGTTTAAAATAGTTATCAAAGGTACCAGGAATATAATTTAGTACTTTCAGTTTAGGTTGAGGCTTTTGTGATGAACGTTTATCAAATAAAAGTATTTAGGGTGTACATTATTTATTAAGGATTTATTTTCTATTTCAAAATTGCATTCAGAATGAAAGAAGGTTTTGCAATTTCAAGGACAGCTTTTTAACATGTTATGAATGTAGCTTAAAAGATAAACCATCTTTAGGGGAAACAATGTCACTACAGAAATAGTAGATTCATTATTATTATGAAATCCACAAATTGCTTCAATGCAGCATTATGCACAACCATTTTAATAAAGTCCCTACGAGTATCAAACAAAGGGAACATCTAATTTTTCCGGATGGCTTTCATAGATTACCTTCGTCAGGAACGCTCATACCCGATATGTATAATTACCAAAAACATATGTGGACAAAACGACCAAAACGGATAGTGTTTCGGCCCAACACGTTATATTTTGGTATAATCCTCAACCAAACAAATTGTGTTCAGGTAAAGTTTCATAGTTGTGCTTTGTCTTATCTTATACAAAGGATTTTGGTTTTATTGAATAGTCTTCCACTGCCTAATCTCTTACAAATACAAAAAAACATAGGAATGCATAGTTTCAATTTACGAATTTCACCACTATAAAAAGTTATCGAGCGATCGTATATCAAGGAAATTAATAATCAGAGTTATTGTAGAAGATATAATGGGGTAGAAAATAATAAGCAAAGATGTCAAATCGCTTTCAAGTCCGAACTTGTATTATTGCAAACATCTGTAATATTACTAAATGATTCGAATTAAACGAAATACTCCGGAATATAAAAAATACAAGGATAAGAATATATACATTACCATTAGTTTTTATTTCATTTTGTAATTATTTTTCAAATATGACCTTGTAAATATCTTAGAAAAAAATCAAAGACAATTTATCCTGTGGTTTGAAAACTTTCCATTGTTATATTCATCAACAATACAAACACATGTATCTATCAACATTATGTTCTTAAATTAAATGTATCGGAAAGATACAAAATTATGTCCATCTCGCGCAGCAGTAACACATATTTGTTTCCAGACAATTAAGAGTAAGACAACAATAGATGTAGATATAATGGCTTTAGATGATTAAATAATTCCTTTCCTGTTTTGGATAGAATTTTCAACCTAAATAAGTCGTTAGTTTTATATGATCAATATGAAAGTCGTCAAAAAACATATTAATTGAAATGGCGACTAAGTCGATCAGAAAATAAAGCCTTCATGTGAAAAATAGAAAAATTAAATAAAATGTGTGTGTCCATTGGAAACCATGGCCCGCCAGAACTTTTATAGTTCCATGTGTTGAGAACAATAAAACTTCGGTCGAATCTAATTTGACATTTGTATTAAATAGGGTCTGTGTAACACTTTTCAATTCAATTTTTTTTTTAAGTTTTCAAATTTCAGATTTTGGGAATTTTGTTAAAATTTTGGAAATACCAAACTTCAAAATTGTGTAAAATTTTTGAAACTTTGAAATTTTAACCAAATATTTATAATATTAAAATTTAAAATATCGTCTTAATTTTGATAGTTTAGAAAATTGTTCAAACTTTAAAAGTACTTAACCTAACGTACAATTTTGATTGTTTCACTTTTTGAAAGTTTGAATTAGATTTTTTTTTATATAAATATCAAAACTGGAAAAGGGGCGAACACGGACCAAATTATCCGCATTCGATTCGTTATCAATAAGTGGTCTATGTGTCATGCTGCATTCAGCACAAACTATATTAAACAAAAATAAGGTCCTAGATATGGGCATCACGATACGACACAATTTAAAATCTTATAATCGATTGCGAAAATACATTAATTAAGCACAACACAAAAACTAAAGGAATCGCATGAACTCCAAAGAAGCAAGAACGTATGCATCGTTGCAGGATGAAAACAATGTTTTACATGCTTGTTATCTCCCAGCAAACAGAAAATTAAAATCACAAAAATATTGATCTTCGAGGAAAACTTAAAGATGAAAGTCCCTATCCAAAAGACAAATTCAAAAGCTCGCACACATCAAACAAATAAATATCAACTGTCAAATTCCTAACTTGCTTTTTTAGGTTCTCAGGTTGAACATGGCGGATAAAACATAGTTTGAAAGCTAGATTAATCCCTCACGTGTATGACAGTCGCATCAAATTCCATAGTATTAACAATGTGTGAACAAAAAATCCAGACATAATAGAAAAAACTGTCTAATATAGGGGTACAGCAGTCAGCATTGACAATTTGTGTTAGAATCTTAATCACTATAAATACAAACAAATATGTAACAAAGAATCACAAAGAGGCAAACAGACTAATCTATACTCAAAAACCAAAGACAAGAATGTACACATGCCGGGATGTATAAGTACGTACAAAGCCACGTTATATGTGTATCATAGAAACATAAAAAGGTATATAGACAAAACACATTTGCAAACATGAAAGACAAGAATACCAAAATCGTTTTACAATAGTCACTAAGTCAAAATGTCGGTAATAAAATACAATTGGTAAAATCATAATTCGAGATGCTATTCTTGTATTGAATTTTGAACGTGTAAACTGGCCACCAGTGTAAAGATACACATAAATATCGCATATATTAATTCATGATGATAAATTCAATAATTTCTTCTTAATACAAGTACCTTTGGTCGAACAGTTTTGAGGATTATGCATACCCCTGTTAGTGAAATTTGTATCGGGTGAAACAAACAATGTCATATCAGAATATGAGTGAAACAAGAAAAGGAACAGACATAAGTCATTATAGAAAATAGATATTTTGCAAAATGACAATAAAAGAATAATGAATTAAAATAATAAAAAGGCTTCATCGCATTTCATCAGTTGTGTATTATTATTGAAAGACTATTTGTTTTAATCTAGTCGTACTCCGTATATGAAGCATTTTTTTCATTTTGAAATAATCCGTTTTGAAATATGTTTTCACATGCACTTTACATTAATCAGTATGAGATTTTTTAATAATTAGGAATTTTGTAGCCACAGATGTATTTGGAAAATCTAAACCAAACTAAATGAAAAAACTTAAAACAAGTTCAATTAATTCTAAAAAGTATCGGTACACTCTAACGAGCATGTCCATTTTTAGTTCCATTAAAATTTTTGTTTGTGTATTTCAAAGACAAATCATTATATTTCGTGTCGTGTTTATTCCTTGCTCTGATCTTTTCGATGAAGAAAAGTAAATTCACAAAAATGCTATACTCCGAGGAAAATTAAAAACGAAAAGTCCCTAATTATATAATCAAATGGCAAAATTGAAAGCTCAAACACAACATACGAATGTATAACAGCATTCATATTCCCGACTCGGTACAGACAATGGTTGTAAAGCGCTAAACCTTTCACTTGTATGACAGTCGCATCAAATTCCATTATATTAACAAAGATGTGTGAACAAATCAAACAGACATGATAGGTAAAAAAAGTACCAAACAGGGTAACAACATCAAAACGAACGCAACCATAAACGGCACGGTATTGTCAATTTTTTATATTTCACGTCGATTACAATTATAAAGTGTTAATGTGTATGACATCACATGGTTGTTCGGAGGTTTTTATCATATATAACATAAATGAATATTCACATTCACTTTCATGTAGTTCTTAGATGCGGTTTTATAGTGCAGTGTTTCTTTTTAGAAAAAAAAATAATATTAGAACAATTATATGAATTGACACGTTGTTATCGAAACTGAATTCGAAATATCGGAGTTTTTTTTATCAATAAATTGAAACTGAGTGATGAATCTTCAAATTTCATTTTGCCAAATGCGTAATATTCATTTACAAGTCTATTTCTGGAGATTTAACATATGATTTAAACCGAATCACATGATTTTCTATCTATACCGACTTTATAGCTGACTTTGTGATTTTGGTTTTACTTTTACTAATTGTAGAATGCCAGACAATAACCTATAATTGTAAGATTCTCTGTGTTATTGGTTTTATGTAAAGAGTTGTATCATTGTTTTTATGTTCTTCTGATATTTTTTCGTTTTCTTCCGAAAAATCCAACATACATGTCAGATATAACAGCAACCATGATAAGCACTTAAACCTCTATTTATTTTGACTTACTGGTCGACATATAGTTACAAGATACTTCAATATAAGGGCACTAGCTTATGTTCACCGATTTTACTCAAATTCTCAGATTTGATTTAAAACAATTTAAAAACGAATTTGAGTCAATCGTTGAAAATGCAATTCATTCAGGTGTTCTTTCATAATTTCAGCACCAAACAAAAAGCATGTACAGTTACTTATTTAACTCGAATTGCATATTGATATATCATGTCATTGTGTTACATTTCATTGAATCTAGCTTTTAATAGAGGGAGAGATGTTGACCCTGTTGCTTCTTCCAATGTTTTTTTTATCTTGACCATCATATTTTCAAAGACTTAACGAAACAAAAACATTGTTAAACTACTGTTTTATCTAGTTTTTAAAATAATTCATAAAAATTACCATGCGTTTAATTGTGTACACCAGACGGGTTTCATCAACCAAACTCCATTCCCATGTTTATATGGTTTTACTATTATTCGCTGTATAGTGATATTGCCTACCAATGTCTTCATCTGATCCCACAGGGAACAATGAATGACGAATGCCGACTGCTTTTATTTCTGTTGGTGGTTCTTAATTAATTACTAAAACGATAAAAGGTTTAGTTGGGGTCTTCATCAGATTCAAACACCCGTACACTACTTTTGCCTAAATTATTTGTGTTACCTTGCCATATGTTGCCAAAAGCACACAAACACATGGTAAAAAGGCAATTTAATCTAAAAAACAAATAGATATTTGTTTGTGTTTTATTAAATACGTCATTTGAATCAATCGTTTTGTTAATTACATTGTAATTTTTCAGTCGACATAAATGTTTTGTTATATAGTCGTACAAATCGTTTCAATAAAGAATAGTTTATTTTCGTTTAAAAAAGATTAAACGTTAAAGGCATTTTAAAAATGATTAATTTGAAATAAAAAAGCAAGCTGCATTAAATCTTGAAGAAAATTGCAAGATTGACACGATGCTTGTATTGACGTCAGATTTTCTTAAATTGGAATTAGGAGATCATTAAATGAAAAAAAATATAATTTTCTTTTTTTACGAAAAATAACATAATAAGGAGGTGCTTTCCATATTATTTTGATTGTTTAATTGTTGATGCTGTGACGATAAGTTATTTCAAGAATAAAAAAAAATACCTAAACCATAGGATTATCATTAACTTTCCCTTTTCGTGTAGATGAACCGTTAATGAACATCCAAATGAAGAGGAGTAATAACAAAGCCATTCATCTATATATAATTAACCCTAAAAAAAGAATCATTTTGGAACTTTGAATGACGTCAAGAATTTTAATGAAAAATAAAACATAACGGTAATACCAATTGGGATATAACAATTATTTTTTTAATACCAGAAATTTTAAAATTCTATATTTTCGTCGGTCATAAAAATATGTTTATCTAGATCGCAAGGGGTGAATACTCGATTAACTTTTAAAAAAACAAATTTTTTTTGAAAATTCTTTCTGAGATGTGTTGTTTGATTGCAAATCAAAATTTAGCAATTACATTTCAAAATTAAGATTTCAAAGAAAATCTGACATGCCATGTTGTATTGATTTTAAATTCTGATGGAGGGCGAGGTGATATGTTTATAGCTCATCGTATATAAAAGAATAGGAATAAACAGTAGCATATCGATATCCAAAACAACTTTTAATTTACAAATCAATATAAAAAAGACTGGAAGAATAGCATGATCTTAAAACAGAGCGAGACATCAAGCGTCGATAGGATAAGCATCTCCAATTATACATTCATCACTCACAATCTAAAGAAAAACCCAATTAGAACGTTGTTACGACCAAGGAGTATGATATAGCCGGCTGAAATGGCGTTTCAACTTAAAAAAATCAAGAATGAATATTTCGCTCCTCAAACTTTGATTTAAGCAGTCCGGCAAGACCGAACAACAAACTCCAAACCAAATGTAAAATAACATAGAAACAATATAAAAAAAAGTATTTTAGCACAATCAATTAAAGGATTACGAAGATTTACAGATGCCAAAAAGAAACAAAAAATAGATTAAAAGAGTAATTGAGGTGTCCGACATGTATTTGTAAATTATTGTCTCAACTGTTACAGAGAATACATAATAAAATGAATAGAGTAAATGAGTTCGAGTCATTTGTCCAGAATAATGACACATAATTTATCCGTGTAGTAAACGAATGCTTAAATTAACGACAAAGTCCAGAATAATGAAATAAATGCAAAAGCTAAATATACATTAAAAAATTGAATTAATAAAATTTTGTTTTAAAAACTTTAATTTAACACTGCAGTCCAAATTGTGCGGTAATAATAACATGCATGATACCAATCTAACGGCACAAGATGCGCATTAAGACAATCAAGATATCTTCATTGTTGCTTCAGGTAAATCTTTTTTATCATTCGATCATTTCGAATACTATGTGGTCGGTATTAATTCCAGTAGATTAAAATTTACCAAGGATTCAATCTACCTAGTAACCGGAGCATCATTATTATCATTGTTTAAAATAATGGTTTAACCATAAATACTTAATTACATAAAAGTATGCCACTACTGATTGACAACTTCACACGGTATACACAGTTCTTTGTTTGCTCTTTAAGTTTTGATGAAGGTCTAAACTTTTACAAATATGGTTGCCTATGCTTCTTATTTCAAGCAGACTTTAATCGGAATCCAAAATTTATTTCAACGTCTTGATAAGTACAGCATTGTAGTATGCAAGTCTTAATACCTAGTACCAATCAATTCATTAGCAAACTACATTACGTAAAACTGTGAAAGCAAACTGCTCAATCATTATAACCATTACTCTTTTGACCTTTTTCAAGCTTAAGATTGTTTTCTATGACCAAAATATAAATGCTTAATTGGAACTTGTTCTTTGTGGTATTTTCATCGACAAGAAACAACGAAAACTAATTCGCTGTCAAATTACTTGTCATAAATAGAAATTTGCTGCTAAAAGGTATATAATTAGTTTAGAATGACGTCAAATAAATGTTAAATGAGTAGAAAGATTCTGTCTATTCTATTTATGTGCAAAAATGAACAGGACTTTGTATTTGATTTGGTTTGTTTTATGACTTCTAAGGCTTTTAATACACAAAGAAATGTCTTGTTAAATTAGACGTAAAAGTCCTATGTTTAACCACTCTAACTGAAATAAAAATGCCCAAGGTTTTCACCTACGATTTTTTTTTTGTATGAATATTAACTTGTTATAAGTGTCTTACCCATTGTCGACATTAGAAAACAAAAAAATGTCAAATTTCCAAAATGAAAGAATGGATTTGGTGTATTTCAGTGCATGTCTTCCTTCAAAAGAAACAACTGGTTTATTGCTTTTCAGCTTTCGAAAGTCACTATATTATCTCTGTTTTCGAAAGAGCAAGCACTCACAACAGACTGTAATATCAACAAGACCCCGATCAATTTCAGAAGTAAAACTTGCAACAAGGTGATTCTAATCAGAATCCAAAGTTTTATGTATGAATATTAACTTGTTATAAGTGTCTAACCCATTGTCGACATTAGAAAACAAAAAAATGTCAAATTTCCAAAATGAAAGAATGGATTTGGTGTATTTCAGTGCAAGCACTCACAACAGACTGTAATATCAACAAGACCCCGATCAATTTCAGGAGTAAAACTTGCAACAAGGTGATTCTAATCAGAATCCAAAGTTTTATGTATGAATATTAACTTGTTATAAGTGTCTTATCCATTGTCGACATTAGAAAACAAAAAAATGTCAAATTTTCAAAATGAAAGAATGGATTTGGTGTATTTCAGTGCAAGCACTCACAACAGACTGTAATATCAACAAGACCCCGATCAATTTCAGGAGTAAAACTTGCAACAAGGTGATTCTAATCAGAATCCAAAGTTTTATGTATGAATATTAACTTGTTATAAGTGTCTTATCCATTGTCGACATTAGAAAACAAACAAATGTCAAATTTCCAAAATGAAAGAATGGATTTGGTGTATTTCAGTGCATGTCTTCCTTCAAAAGAAACAACTGGTTTATTGCTTTTCAGCTTTCGAAAGTCACTATATTATCCCTGTTTTCGAAAGAGCAAGCACTCACAACAGACTGTAATATCAACAAGACCCCGATCAATTTCAGGAGTAAAACTTGCAACAAGGGGATTCTAATCATTTTTTGTACAAAAAATCCTTAGAATTTCCTAGATTTCTGACATAATTTTCCTGAAAAATCATTCAGACTAATGTACAAATAAAACTATTGTTTCGGATTACTTAAATATGTACGTCCTTATGTGAAGATATAGAAAACTTGTAAATGCGTATGTCTGTCCAGTAAAGATATTTGGAAATATATAAATTCATTAAAATCCAGTCACTTTGATACGAATCTGATCCTCACCTGAAGAATCCAACTAATGTCATGGAATAGTTTAAGGCAAACATGTCAAGGTAAAGGAAGGATTGCGCGTTCTTCAGTATGATGATCCTCGCCACATTCATTAGTCGCCTATCAGAAATATGGATGATCCTCTAGTTCAGTCATTTTGTCTTGTCGTATATGGTTTACCGTAACTTGTAATTATCATTTTTTGGTTTGAATGGTTTAACAATTAACATGTCGTAGTCTTTGACTATACGATATGGGTTTATCTCAATGTCGAGGGCTCTAATATTGTCTATCTTTGCTTAGAATTACTCAATGTCAAATTGTTGTCTCATTAGCTACCATACAAAAATTTCATGTTAAACTTGTATATAATTTGCATACTTTTAACTTTGTGTTTAAGTTATTTCAGTAATATTGAATAAAGGAGGCCCGCGGGCAAAAAATTTCAGCAAAAATTTAAACTTTTGTTTTTTTCATAACAAATTTTATTTATTACACTACATGTATTAATTATTACTTTATGATTTGATACAATTAACCCCAAAAACCCGATTCGGTTTGGCGCCAGATGATTTTTAAAATGTTTATATCATTGAAAAATCTCCAAATTATCTCCCTTTGGTGCAAAAATGCGTTTTGTTGGCATTAGAATTGAAATATCTTTTTCTACTCATCGGTGACCTTTATTTTTTATTAATGTTTTCAAATGAACTTTACATTAACTGAAATGCAAAATTGAAGCGATTTTTTGTAATTAAGTTCTTTTTTTATTTCGATATAACAACTTTTTCTCCTAAGTTCAACAGAAAAAAAGTACCTTTACAAAAATGTATGCTTCTTTCGAAGGCAGATTTTGAGCGTAAATGATCGGTAACCCCTTATTTAAATTTTTTCTTCTATAAGGTATGAAATAAAGCGAGATCTTATATTATATAAAAAAACGTTTCCTATTCATTAAAAATTATCCATATCTTCTTAATATCTTTGAATATACATATACCTTCCTTCTAGTTTGCAAATGTGCAAAATGATTAAGAAAAAATCACGGCAAGTAAGTCCATGCATCAAAAACTCTATATTGAAGATCTATATCCCTCAAACAATAGCAAAATGCATTCAAGGTCAACCTTGCCTGAGGGAGTTGACACCTTTACTGCAACTGATCTATATAATAGGTGATTTATATGTTCCAAAGCCGTTAAAGAAATAGATAGAAAAAATGATACTAATCGTTCTCGTTTTTTGGCATATTTTGTCAAGCATTTTGTGTACAAAAGACTCATTAGTGATGCTCGAACAAACAAGATAGTGTTTTTATCAGGTATCTTTTTGTGAAGAATATTTATACATTTTTTCTGTACCTGACTGAAATGACATTTAGAAGAAGTTTACCAATTAACACTTGAAAACAGGCACAACATAAGAACGATTTGTATTAATTGTTTATCTCTTTGCAGTAACTATTCAAAATATAAATATACAAAATAGAAACCTAAAAGAGCAAATAATGTAAAAAAAACATGTATTTAATGCTTTATCATATGTTTATTGTGAGCGAGATTCATGGCATAACTGTACATAAAGAAGACTTCGCTACAAATACCAATACTGTCTGCGGATTGTGTATTCTTCATAGTGTCTCATTAGCAACCATTTCATGTCTTTTCATTTTTATATTGGTGTAAAACCTTCAATCTCTAATTCATTACTGTTCATGGTTTATGTAATATAATTTTGATTGTATACCTTTCATGTTTATTTAAAGACGTTCAAAAAAATTAATGTAAACCTGCATCTGCACTTTTACGTTTTAGTGTAAATGTTCGCTTTTGATATTTTATCTTTCATGTAAGTTCTTTGGTTGATTTGGGTGTAAATGTTATACAATTACATTTCAGCTAAAATAAAGAACTGGTTGTTACTTTCTTAATGAGGAAACGTAATAATACTTGGTCAAAGCACTGACGCTTTTATTTTTTCTATTTCTTTTGATTTCTTTGACATTTACACATTTATGTCTTATACAACTGAAATAACATGATTTCAAGTGCTTGTCAGAAAAAAGCAGTTCTAATGAAACCAAATTGTGGTTTTATTGTGCTAACGAATCTGTTTAAATCTAGAAATAACAATTCACACTCAAATGACTTGTTGGCAATTTGGTGCAAGTGCAATTTTTTTAAATAAATAAAATGTACTATACATAGTTATTATTTATAATGTTGTATTCAGTGAACTATTATCTCGCAATCAGAAGTGATATTTTGTAACATCAAATAAATTTCTTAAGAATGAAAAAGAAGGAAGAATAAACAGGAAAAAAATATTTCAACTTCTCAGGTAAAACCCAAGCGAGGTAGTCTATAGAACTGGTAAGGTCAAACGTTAGACGTGGTCAATTAACAGAACGAATCAATCGTCGTATATCTGACTTTCGACATACATTGTACATTGATAGTTAAACCCTGGTCAACAACTCGCAAAACCTTCAATTTGTATTGCAGTTGTTGGTAGTTCCTTTATATTAATTATCATTCTATTCAGCCTTAAACTATATGAGAGGTCCTAGATACAAATAATAACAATTAACAAAGTCCATTTTGAAAAACAAAACAAAAAAAGAACCTGTTGGATATGAGTTTCAACAGTGCTCATAAAGGGTTCCTGGTTAATATTTTACCAAAAGAGTGGAATGTAGAAAAAAAATAAAACGTGATTACCATTAGAACTGTTTGTTCTAGCGAGCAACCGAAATCATTCATTATACCAAAAACAGTCGAAAAAATGAAATTGCAAATGTCAAAGTAGTTAACAGCAATAAATAAGAAATAAAACGAACTGCGATTTGATTACGGGGTATTTTATTTTCTCATTAAACAGGCAACAGTCACTGCTTGTTAAACAAAACTGTAATTGTAAAACATTGACGCTATAATTAAAAACACAAAATCAAATAAAGATATAAAAAACCATTATTTGCGATTCGATGTATAGGTTAACATACCGGTTGACATTATCACAATGTTGCATTTCTAAACATGTATAAATTAAAGCTAAAGTTTGATGTAAAATAAAATCAAAGTATCAAATAAGTGAACCAATTAAGGTTATATGTACAAGCAACAGTAGTATTTATAATTAAGCTGTTTACAAAACTTGTGAATTGTTGAAAAACTAAGACTTTTCTACCTTAGGATAGATTACCTGAGCTGTAATTGGGAAAGTACTTTTCGGAATGTTGGTCCTCAATGCTCTTCAACTTCGTACTTTATTTGGCCTTTTAACTTTTTTCGATTCCAACGTCACTGATGAGTATTTTTGTAAACGAAACGCGCGTTCGGCGTAAATAAAAACTTAAATCCTGGTATCTATGATGAGTTTATATACCGGTGTTCAAAAGTCATATATCGCATGAAGAAAACCATATCCGGGTTACAAACCAAAAATCAAGGGAAATACACCCACTATAAGATGGGAAAAAGGAACACCAAAGTGATATATAACGGATTATAGACAGATGTTTTACAGCAAAAAATACATCTTTGTATGAATACCAATGTAAAACATTTATCAAAATTATATAAAAAGTCTAAAATAAATAATTCACAGGACATGGACTCGATAATATATAGCTTTGTTTCGTGTGTATTTAAGTCTTTACGTCATCTAATTAGCTAACGAGTTTACCTCCGAAGACCATCCTACAATTTCTTAGCTTAATTAGACAAACTTGAAACAAACTGACTACTAAAGTGAATTATTATTTCACTATTTCACTGTCATGAATTATTGAACAAAACAAACACTTCATACTTTGATCCTTTATATATCTTGTACGTAGTGCCCCTGTAACCCTTATTACAAATGTTTAACTGAAGGATGGTGATTATAGCCATCACAGAAGGCCTGCACAACGAACAAAGTCAATTACGATGCAAATAAGGACTAGGATTTTTCTTTAAATCAATACTTATATCGACGGACGGAAAACATTTTCTTGTGCACCATTAATCCTCTTAGATCCATATTATTCGTGATATTCAAATAGTTGTCATGGGTAAAAGGTATAGATGAAACAAACTTCCTACCAACTTGAATGCAGAATCTTTTTCTGTGCTGCTTGATTCGTAAACCACTGACAAGTATTATGTAGACCAAACATGCGTGCGTTCTAAATTAAAAGCCTTATTTATTATGTCTTTGACATTTTTTTACCTGTCCGTCGGTTAAGACGCTACTTAGCGTAGCTTTAAAGTACCACATAGAGTTTTTGCAGAATATTGACTACTTTGTACACCAAATTTTTATTTGAATAGATAATGGTGGACGATAATATGCAATAAGCTAATCAGTTCTTTGACACCAGCTTACACTTTCCTACAGTGTATGGACAGCGTCAATATATCGAAACAAGTTTGTTTCATTGAACTCTGTCTCGACAGAAATGTAATTTTATTTCCCAAATATGACCTTGTCTGTCAGAAGCAATGCGTTCACATTACCACATTAATAATGGATATCTCTATCTTAATACTGTGTAATTAATCTAAAGGAAACACCTGACCCGTGACAGATTTCCAATAACCTGCTCAATCAATCTATCGGCAATACTGTTTGTCAGTATTTCTCATTTGGGGAAATTGCTGCGATAAAATACAAAATTCCGATTTGTTTTCTTTCGTAGATTGGTTTTATTGAACTGATAAGGATCTATTTTGGTATTTCTAAATTTATTACGGTGCATAAACGAGAAAGCACATGAGTAACAAAGGAGTATTTAATAACATGAAGTGATATAAATACGCTCAGTGGTTGTGGTAAATGCTTTTCTTACGAAGAACAGATTGCATTTACGTACTGTAGCATTTGAAAATTAAAATATCTCTAATACATCAGGTCATCCAATCATAGAAATCACCATGTATTAAGACATAGAGTCAACAAAGAAATAAATTTATCTTTTTGTAATAACTCTGTGTTGTTAAAATTGCAACAGTAAGTTCGCGGTTATAAGTAACGCCTACTCACAATTAATAAGAATGAGCTAGTTTCTTTTATCAGCATACATCTATCGGTTTTCATTTGTGTGACCTTTAATTACAATGCAACGTCAATTGTACTTTGATATAAGTACAATGTTATCCGCAGTATTTGACCTTTTATAGGTTTTTTCTGGAATTATTAATCTGGGATTTTGTTACAGGTATTATAGAGTTATGTGCCCTTTCTGGGCGTATCTTCATCGTTCGTTCTTTCATGGTCCATTTTTTCACTAAAAGTCATAATATTTAAAGGACACACAATTCTCTGAAACCGATATTATCAAGATGATCGATTTCTTGATTGACAACATATGTGTTACGTTCGGAGGACGTGTTTTTCAACAGACTGTCGGCAACCCAATGGGAACAAACTGTGCCCCTCTACTTGCTGACTTGTTTCTTTATTATTATGAGGCTGACTTCATGCAGGAACTTCTTAGGAAGAAAGATAAGAAGTTAGCAATATCCTTTAACTCTACTTTCCGCTATATAGATGACGTTCTTTCACTAAACAATTCAATATTTGGTGACTATGTGGAACGCATCTATCCCATCGAATTGGAGATAAAGGATACTACAGATACAGTTAAGTCAGCTTCATATCTTGACTTACATCTAGAAATTGACAATGAGGGTCGGTTGAAGAAAAAACTTTACGACAAAAGAGATGATTTCAGCTTTCCAATTGTGAACTTTCCATTTCTAAGTAGCAACATTCCAGCAGCACCTGCATACGGGGTATACAATGTATATCTCTCAATTGTTAAGATATTCCCGTGCTTGCATTTCCTATCATGATTTTCTTGATAGAGGGTTACTGCTCACAAGGAAGCTATTAAATCAAGAGTTCCAAATGGTGAAGTTGAAATCATTCCTTCGTAAATTTTACGGACGCCATCACGAGTTGGTTGACCGTTATGGAATAACCATTTCACAAATGATATCGGATATGTTCCTCACGTCGTAACTACAATCACCTTCCCTTTCATGAATTTGACCTACCGAATTAGACTATTTACCGGATTTGTAATCACTTAAGGAACACGACGGGTGCCGCATGTGGAGCAGGATCTGCTTACCCTTCCGGAGCACCTGAGATCACCCCTAGTTTTTGGTGGGGTTCGTGTTGTTTATTCTTTAGTTTTCTATGTTGTGTCATGTCTCCTGTTGTTTTTCTGTTTGTCTTTTTCATTTTTGGCCATGGCGTTGTCAGTTTGTTTTAGATTTATGAGTTTGGCTGTCCCTTTTGTGTCGTTCGTCCCTCTTTTAGATCAAGATCAAAATGGTATAGGATAAGCATGTACATTTTTAAGTCAAGAACCTCAAGGATAGTCTGTACCATAAAAAAATCAGGTGTCGCGAATGCGGACAAAACACTCCATGGCCAAGGGCAAAAGGGCACCAGCATAAGGATATTCAGAAAACATACGATTGATCTACACGAAACTGTTTTGAAACAGATTGCCCAATTTGTAAGAAATTCTGACTTTACAATACAAATGTCACCATTCTTGATATTGTGATAACTTAAATCCAGAGATAAGTCGTTTATGTGGAATAGACACGAATCAGAAAAAAAACCAAGATTGTTGTAACAATAAAATAAAACTGATACCTTAGTTATTTCCGTATCGGTACCTAGTCAACCAATTCTCAATAGTCTGTAAAATTTATTCGATTGCGCCAATGACAAGTCATAACTAACAATTTGTTTCTGGTAGTTTGCCTTTGGT
Source organism: Mytilus trossulus (assembly GCF_036588685.1). NCBI lineage: Eukaryota > Metazoa > Mollusca > Bivalvia > Mytilida > Mytilidae > Mytilus > Mytilus trossulus. The sequence continues at coordinate 37,103,794 of NC_086379.1, read as the reverse complement.
ATTACATTTGACTTAATGTCTTATCTAAACTTTTCGGCAGAAACATCTTTATAAATTTTTATGAGGATCAGTTCAAAGTGAAAATAACACTAAACAATTGTAAACATCTGAAGTGGATTTCAGGATTTTCATAAATTTAGAACGATCGCTAACAGCCAAAAATTAAAAAGACAATGTGATGATCTTTTTGACCAAGAGGGATGATGTACAAATTTAATAATATAAGTCAGACTTTGGCGGAAAAAAAGATGCATACAGTTGACGAAACGTTAGCTTGTGTAATAATTGAATTCATGATGCATCGTCATGAGATATATGATTTAAGATCTGCATGCTTACCGATATAGCAAACTAGTGCATTTGATTGCAACGCCAGTATTTTTTATTTATTTTCTGGTTTAAAATAAAACACTATTTTTCACTATTATAAACAGGGCATCTATTAAAAAATGAAATTAAATATAAAATAAATAAAATCCGTGGAAAATTCAAAACGAAAAATCCTTAAACAAATGAAAAAACACCAAGCTTAAACACGTCAAACGAATAGATTGACAATAACTGTCACACTCCACACTTGGCACAGTCAACCCCAATGTAGAAAATGGTGGGAAAACTACTTCTGGTATACCTTGCTGGTCATGAGAACCACACAAGTTTAGCTTTGTGATTTAGTTAACAAAGAATAACAGAAATTTAAAGGCAAATAACAAAAGGGACTATACATTTTGTGTAATGATTGACCCGACTTTGATAGTCTTGACTAAAAAAATCTAAAATATGTGGTTTGCATTGTAAAGCAAAGATCGTGAGATCCACACAAATCAAATGCATAAAAAACCCTGATGAACCATAGGCAGATTTTAGAATATCAACTCCTTGGCCTAATGGGAAATCATTTAAAATCGTTTCTTATATGTTACAATATCAATATAAAGATGATATGTACAGCAGTTTTATTTATGGTGCATAACCTTTCTTGCGTTGTTTATGTGAATTTCTCCCAGATGCTTTATACCCAAAGCAAAAGTTCCGGAGCATAATTCGTGTTATATTACAATAACATAGGGTCCTTTACTCCTAAGAACTTTTAATAAAGTAGACACTTTTTTCAAATTAGAAAAATATCTATAGTAAAAATTGTGTTGAAGTTTGCAAGTCATCATGTTATTGACACTTAAGCATTACATGTTTCTCCTTTTTAACAACCTTGCTTGCTGCACGCGTAGACTTTCATATCGACCAGTTTTTTGTAGATAAGTAAAACACCACAACGAAACTTTCCTAATGTTTTGAGACTATCAATGTATGTTTCTTTTATTTTGGTGTGCTTTGGCCATTTAAAAGTTGTGAACTCCTTAACGTATTTCATTTCAATACCGTTGAGAGAATGTTGAGAATATATTCTGACAATTGATACTAGTAGTCTAGATTTCCTTGGTTTTTTTTATCCACAGTTTCGGCATTATTCATGTATTTGCACACAAATCAACATTTGATAAGAAAATGCTTTCTATAATAGTGTACTGGAGTTACTATCTTTCACTTGGTCATATATCTAGAATAAGAACTGTGATTCTGTTTAGCTTATATGATCAACCGAGTCACAATAGATCTTAGTTTTAATCAAATTGTTCTACTTGCAATGTGTATGTTGTCTTTCGAGTAAGTAGATTTATTTTCATTATGATTAAGAATGATGATAAGTATTGTAAATGGTTAATTTAGCTTCAGGTTGTGTGTCTCTGTTGTAAATCCTTTTCGTCTTCATTTAACTTGTTTTCAGCATATGGTAATGGTAGTATGTCATGCATTTAAAACCTTTAAACTCAAACTCAGATAAGATGTTATACAAATTTTATTACTTTGATATTGAATGATATAACGAGATTACATGTGCTCACCATTTCTAATACCAAAACAGGTTCATTTAGCAATAATATATAAATGATGGTAATATAACAATATTTGGAACTTGTAATCTGGTCATTAATAGGCTTATTTTTCCATCAAAATTAATGTCGTCTTTTCGCAATATAATGGGAATCTTGACTGACGTTTATCTCCAGGAATGGCTATAAGACGATTGCAACTGACCTTAATTACATAGGAAAGTACTGCGTGAGTCGCTATATTTTCATAATTATATTATAAAAAAACACATTAAATTAATTTAAATAAAAAGAAAATAGGACTTAACTGGAGTAGAATTCGATCACTCTTCTTACCAGAGATATGGAATTGTAAAAACAAAGGTAGGAAATTTGTGTCACAAAGTGTAGATGCACTGATTTTGATAAGATATTGTCAGTTGCAGGAAAGGATACTGATGAATGAATATGTTTATGGTTGGTGTAATTTGTTGGGTGTTAAATATAAGGAGAGAAAAGGGGGATAATGACATTATATCTAGTTTCACTTTGAATTTTGCAGACAATCAAATCTCAAATTCAGTTTATTTTCTATTTTTGAATAAAACATACAATAAAATATTAAGTAAAGATTTCTTCATGAAAAATTGATTAAATGTTGTTGATTTCATTTGAGTCCTTATCATAGATACCAGGATTAGATTTTGTATTTCCTCCAGACGTACGGGGCGCCGAATACGACTCTTGTGGTTCTGTACTCGAAATTCAGTTTTGTACGGACAAAAGTGAGTTTTGTTTAACAAAAATGAGTTCAGCTGAACAAAATTTGTAGCATACTACAAATTTAAAATTATCTTTCAGTGGACAAAAGTTACTTTTGTCATGACAGAATTCGTTTTTGTAACACAGACGTTACTTTTATCACCTTATTTGAAAGTTTTTCGACAAAAATTAGATAAGTTTGGATTCTGTGAATTAATTTGCATACAAAATCGACATTTGTGAGACAAAATTTACTGTTGTGAGACAAAATTGACTTTTGTAAGACAAAATTGTCTTCTGGGAGACAAAATTGACTTTTGGGAGAAAAAAATGGCTTTTGTGGGACACAATTGATTTTTGTGAGACAAAATTGACAAAATTTAATTTCATCTCACAAAAGCGAACTTTGTCTCAGAAAATTGAAACTTGTCTCACAACATTGAACTTGTCTCACAAATTTAAACTTTGTCTTACAAAAAACAATTTTGTCTCACAAAAAACAATTTTGTCTCACAAAAAACAATTTTGTCTCACAAAAAACAATTTTGTCTCACAAAAGTCATTTTTGTCTCACAAGGGTCAATTTTGTCTCAATTTTCTCTCACAAAAACTATTTTTGTTTTATCTAACAAATTGTTAATTTTGTCTAACAAAATTGAAGCTTGTTTCACACAATTGACCTTTGTGAGACAAAAATGACAAAATTGAATTTGAAAATTCAAATTTGTTCCACCTCAGTCAATTTGTCTCACAAAAGTCAAATTTGTCTCACAAAAGTCAAATTTGTCTCACAAAAGTCAATTTTGCCTCACACTATTGAGTTTTGTGTTTTTAATTTAATATCAGGAAACAAAAGTCAAATACTATTTAACAATTGACTTTTAATGAATTTTGTCTACAAAAATGAATTTTGTCATGACAAAAAAATGAATTTTGTCATGACAAAAAAATGAATTTTGTCATGACAAAAATGAATTGTGTTTACAAAAATGAATTTTGTCATGGCAAAAATGAATTTTGTCTACTTAAATGAATGTTGTCATCACAAAATTGAATTTCTCATACCACAAATCTGTATCACATAGTTTTGTAAGAAAAAAACGATTTTGTTATGATGACAGAATTGAATTTTGTACAAAACCAAAAAGGTCCCATTCGCCACCCCCTCATTCGTCCCCTGTAAGACGCATGCTTCGTCTGCAAAAGACTCATCAGTGACGCTCGAATCCATAGTTAAAAAGGCCAAATAAAGTACGAAGTTGTAGAGCATTGATGACCAAATTTCTGTCAAAAACAAATAAGGTTATCTATTCCTGAGGTATTAAAACTTAGTATTTCACAAATTCAAAATTGTGTACAGTTAATTTATAAATATGACCATACCAATGATAATTCATTTCAGCACAGAAGTGCTGACACCTAGGCTGGTGATACCCTCGGGGAATCAAACCTCCACCAGTAATGGCATTGACCCAGTGATTGTACTTCAACTCATCATAGATACCAGGATACGCCAGACGCGCATGTAGTCTATAAAAGTCGAAAGACTTAAACAATAAAAAAATGTTGGATTTATTTTTTTTAACCAAAAAAATACTATTTATTCATACATAATTATACAAAACTTACATGTATGAAATATTTGGCATTTATTTTTTATTGCATTAATCGTAAACTACCTGTTTGTTAAATTTGCAAGACATGAGGCCGCTCATGAACATATATTTTAATGTTTAGTTTAAAATGATATACTTGACGCTGACTCTTGATTCATTTAGTTGTTCTGAACTTCAACTTTCTGGTAGGTGTATAAACCATCAACACAATTAAAACAAAATCTACATCTAAGACATCTATAAAACGTTGAAAGACCTTCCCTTAGGTAGGCAAATTGGTCTGCCAAGAAATTTTAAGATATATGTCTTAATATTAATTTTTCTATTGCAGATGTCAACTGTCATTCCTAGTCTACGCAATGCTTTAGTTTTTGATATGTTGAAATAATTTTGATTCGAATGATCAAAATCAATTATCGCTAGGTCCTGCAAATATCTCGAAGTAAAATAATTCCAAGCATAACTATATTCAACTCGCCTAGCTTTTCGTTTAATTTCTTGTAAGTTATCATCTTTATTGTCAATTAATTCACCTGTTTCTAAATCATACATCGACTGTGAATTTATAATCAAAACTGTTTTACTTATTTTCATATTAGAAATAAGATTGTCTTCAACTTGAATCCCAGGAATTGAATCTCGACAGGGCACGTACATTCGATAATTATGTTCACGCTCAAGAAACGGGACTAATTCGAACACCACAAATTCGCGAACACCTTCATTTTGATCATCGAAAGAAACGTATGTATCATATTTCCACTTAATTCGTTCATTGCTACGAACGCCATTTATTCTTCTACGAAGGATCGCCAATTCGTATCGAAAATGTGATAGCATGAACGGTAATACTATCAAAACAAAGACTAATATAAAAGCGTAAGTGATTAAATAATGGTAAACGATATCTTCATCATCACAGTCTTTGAGTATGTTAATCATTTCTTCAAACGTTTTGTTGACGAAATTACTACAATAAAGTTTCCAATTTTCTGACGCATTTTTATAAATCCTCCATTCACTAATCCACAGATTATCACAATTGCAGGGAATACCTTTAATTCCGAATCTAAAACTATCTGGGTTCATTTTTTGTATTGACTTTGGTAAATTATTTAAGGAATGGTCCTGTATTCTCATCTCTGTTAGTCTACCCATTTGGTTGAAATTATCTGCTAAAACTGATATTGGATTATCATTCAAGTCTAGAACTGACATTCTCCGGAAATAATCTTTAAAATCCATATTTGTAATATAATTATTTGATAGATTTAAAACCAAATCGAAATCATATCTAAATTCTGGAACAACATCTGGAAAACGTGTACAGTTTTGATTCGAGCAATCCACGATGATTCTCTTTTTACTCGGCTGCATCGTGCATTGACAATGACAGTCCTTTGTTTTAGTACAGTTATCTATAACGTCGCACTTCATCATGTTTCGGAACGAGTTATTAACCCATACATCCTGTATACTAATGTTAACCAATGGTTCGGGAGAATTACACACTGATTCGTCTGGTCGTTTTCTATAAATACGTTGGATAACATCAAGAGTCACATCAAGAAAAAGACCGAGATTGCAGTCACAGTTATAGGTGGATCCATAAAATTGATAATCTCCACATGGGAAATGTTTCCAAATTGTTTTCATTTCTATATGTTTGGTAACATACGAAATAGGATTGTCAGATAAGGATAAATTGTTAGCAGTAAAACTTCCACATACTATTTTTGAAGCATTGCCAAGCTGAAAATTCTCTTCGTTTGTTATATCAATGTGATATTTATTATGGGAATATATGTTGTCGCAAATTACTTTATTAGGTATAAAAATATTGGTTACGTCCAGCTTTCGAAGACTATTACTCCCAAAATTAACATTTAATACATGAATGTTTCTAAACAAATTGTTTTCTATTGTGGTGATCATGTTTTCTGATAGATCAACAACTCGAAGATATGTTAGGCCGACAAATGTATCATTTGATACAAAATTAAGTTGATTCCTTTTTAAAATAAACGTATCTAGTTGTTGTATACACGATATATTACCTATTTCAGTAAATCTGTTGCCTGTGAAATCTACTAAGACTATTCCAAAATCACATATGTTTAGTGGCATTCTTCTCAGAAATCCATTGTGATTAGTTACTCCATAAAAGACATGAACTGAAGGTACCGTTTTTTGCACTACGAGATAGGAATATATTCCTTTGACATCTATTATCTCTAATTCCAACGGAATATAGGATATATTGGAAAACATATCAGTTTGCTGCCATTGTGGGAACGATTTACACGAACAACATTTATCAATTTCATTCGACTTGTAATAATTTGTGTAACATTCATCTGGACACCACAATTCTTTGGTTAAATCTGGACTCCAAAATATGTTACTCTCAATCATGGTGTATACATTTTGTATCACCAGTAATGCCAACAGAGAGTACATAAGTGACTTACTCATAGTTACATCTAACATCATATTGAATGTGTAAGACTTTGTGAAAATTCTTTTTTTCTTATATAGAAATAAGTGGACCATGAATTTAAATATATAAAGAACTGATGTTTCTTTAATTAAAGAAGTTGAAACAAAATATTATATAAATTGAATTTTATTGTTTATTATATTACATATAAGAGGACCGCATTGTTTAATAAAAGAATCAAATTGAGGCATACATGCATCTTTGTGTAGTCAGGTTCGGCGGATCGTCATATGTTCGTGACACATGTTCTGTATTGAACAATTGAAAATGTATTTCCCAATTCAGTTGCCTGATGATATTATTGTATTGATGATCATTTTTAACAATGATGAACATAACCTCAAAAGAATTAATTTCTAAAGATCACATAGCATAGATGTGTTCTAAATTAAGTACGGTTAGTACAGGCTAGGTTTTTCCTAAATCTTTAAATTTCATCGAGTTTAACTATTTTTACTCATTTGTAGGGTTTTTTCGTTTAAATATTTCTTGTGGCGAAAAAACCAACACACTTTAAACAGGACCTAGTGTTTCCATCACGATAGAAATACAAGCCCTAGAAAATCGTAAAAACTTGGAGATATATACTTAGTATGAAGGCGCTGCTGGAAATTATGATACTTAGAAATGGAAATTTCTCAATTGGGAAGATGAAATTATCTCTTCTGTCGGAAATTGATTTTTTCAACCGACAATCATTTTCAATTCCTAGATGTAATTATAATCGAAGGTCTATAGCAGCTTTAAATTTAAACAATGCGTTATTATATTCCAACGACAGCATTAGACTTAATGAAATGTTGAACAAACGGGTTAAATCAACATTTATCAATATGAATAGACAATAATAGTGCATTGACTTGACATATCAATGATATAAGGATGAGGCTTAGAAACGGGAAAATGAGAGGCTGTGCCGAGCTTTTCCCCGTTTTGGGCCGAATCCTTATATCGTTGATATGTCAAGTCAATGCACTATTATTGTCTTTGTACTGCAATCTAAAAAAAAACATTTTTAATTGTTGTTTAGTGTGTTAATATTATTTATTTGATTTAAATATTTGGGGAAAATCACCCTTTAAAAGGCCTCATATCACACAGGCGGAGAAATAGTCAACACGATGAAATGTACATCATAACCTGTTGAAAACCGCAATTAGTTGTGAACGAATTCGTTTGTTTACAGACTAAAATATCAACAATAAACATAAAACATAATGATTTATAGTTTGCAAACAAAAAATATTAATAAGTGAAATATGTTTTCCAAAAATTGTAAAAGAAAGAAGTTTGAGTCGTTAAATGCATCGTTGTTTACATTGAAAACAAGAACAGGTTGAAGAGGTCGTATGAATAATTAAATATAATTTCGACAATTTCTATTTGAATATTCATGAGGAAAAGTGATATCAGGTCAGTGACTGTATATGACATAGAATTATACAGTAAACGCATTTTGACTGCTCAAATAGAACGAGTGCAGTATAAACCAGAATAGTTAGTCATTTGTTGTTTCATTTGTTATGTGGTCGTCATTTTTCAACTACCATTTTATCATAATGACCTACCTCCATTAGGTCAACAATACGCATCACTTGTGTGCCTTATTCATATTGTTTCCCTTTGTCATGTTTCTTGAAAGGTTATTCTCTACAAAAGAGGGACGAAATATACCAGAGGGACAGTCAGACTCATAAATACAAACTAAACTGACGACACCATGGCTAAAGATGAAAAGGACAAACAGACAAACAATAGTACACATTACACAACATAGAAAACTTAAGAATAAGCACGAACCCTACCAAAACAAGGGATGATCGCAAGTGCTCCGGCAGAGTAAGCAGATCCTGTTCCACATGTGGCACCCGTCGTGTTGCTCATGTTATAACAAATCCGGTCTTATTCGGCAGGTCACCTTAATATATTTAAGGGAAGGGGATTGCAGTTACGACGTAAGAAACATATCAGATAATATATGTGAAACTGTTATTCCATAACGGTCAAACAACTCGTGATGGCGTCCGTAAAATTTACAAAAGGAATGATTTCAACTTCACTATTGAGAAGTTGAAATCTTGGTTAGAAAGCTTCCATGTGAGTAGCAACCCTCTATAAAAAAAAATCATGATAGGAAATGCAAGCATGGGAATATTAATTCAATTGGGAGCTATATACCCGGTATGCAGGTGCTGCTGGAATGGTGCTACTTAGAAATGGAAAGTTCACAATTGTAAAGTTGAAATCATCTCTTTTGTCGTAAAGTTTTGTTTTCACCCGACCCTCATTGTCAATTTCTAGAAGCAAGTCAAAATATGAGGCCGACTTAACTGTATCTGTTGTATTGCCTTATCTCTAGTTTATAGTCACCAAGTTTTGAAATATTTAGTCAAAGAACATCATCTGTATAGTGAAAAGTAGAGTCAAAGGATATTGCTACTTCTTATCTTTCTTCGTACGAAGTTCCTGTGTGAATTCAGACTGATCATAATAAAGAAATAATTCGGCAAGAAGAGGGTCACAAATAGTTACCAATGGAATGCACACAGTCTGTTGAAAAACACGTCCTCCGAACGTAACAAATAAAAATTATGTTGACAATCAAGAAATCAAGCATCTTGATAATGACAGTTTCAGAGAATTTTTTGTTTAAATCAGAGTAATCCTTTACAAAGTAGAATGTATTCCTCCCTAAGACAAGATACTTGTATCTACGTTTGCCATTCATTTTTTTTTTATGATCAAAGCAATATCAACTCTTTCAATTTTTCTTTTAGTTCGAAATGTGTAATACATGTGTAAAGTGTAAAAAGTCAAATGCATTAATACTTTTGCAAGATGAAAGAGAGTTAGATCGTATGTACTCTAAAAGATCTTTCGAATGTTTTGATATCAACATCTGATTCATGCCACCACTAGAATAGGCTGTTTCACAATAATTTTGAAGCCCGGCTTTGATTGCTGATAAAATAGATGTTAATAAGTAAGAAATATGTTTTCTGGAGCAATAGGAAGACCTAGTAATATACCGTTGTTTGTAAGGACACTTGTGTAGTTAAGGTATCCAATACGGTGATGGAAGATCCAGTTCTTCATCTTTGTTTGAAATTTCAAAGGAACATAGAACAGACCTGTGACAGTGTCGTGAGGGTATATGTTGAGTTTCCATGTGAATTGTCAATACCTTCTACAAACTTCCATCTTGCTTCAGCTAAATATAACATTTCACTCGTGACATATTTGTTGAAAATCTGTGACTGTAATGAGAAAACAGTTTAAAATAATTGATTGCAGTTGGATGAGCGGCGGTTCGGTAAAAGAAGTCTTTTTCGCGTGTTGGTTATCGTTTGTGGATGTGGTGTATGAGTGTTTCTCGTTTTTTTTTATAATTAAGACCGTCAGTTTTCTGTTAGCTGTTCTACGCTAGCCAATGTTAGGCCCTCTATAGCTTGTTGTTCTGTGCGAGGCGAGGCTACGTGTTAAAGGCCGTAGTTTAATCTATGATTGTTTACTTTTTACACATTGTGACTTAGGTGGAGAGTTGTCGCATTGCCATTCATAATACTGCCTCTTATTTATAAGTAAAGATGTAAAATAGATACTTGGATATAACTCTGTTAAATCGGCTTATTTTCAATCACGTTGCATTGTTAAGGAAATGTCTAATTATCAACCCAACAATGTTAGATCTGTAAATTTGCTTTCGCATATTTTTGGTTTTTCCCTCGCCGGGACTCGAACCCATGCTACTGAGATTTCGTGACACCAAATCGCCTGCACTGTAACCGGTGCGCTATACCACACGACCACCTGGGCGTCATAACATAAAAATGAAGTTTTCGGTGGCCGGGTGTTACCTTTCCACGTCAGTTTTAATCAAGCGCCGTACTACAGTACATAATATATAAGGCATGAAGATGTTATTTTTACAGATCAGCTAAATTATCTATAGTAAAGGATCCTACAAATTAATGTAAGATAATTATATTTATAAGTACGTCTGAGTTAGTGACAACTCTACAACAGATGTGTCCATCGGATCACCAGCGGAAATGGTGATACATGACTGTGTACAATGATTATGTAAATACAACTCGTCTAAACATCAACCAAACAATGTTAGATCTGTAAATTTGCTTTCGCTGGGTCTCGAACCCATGCGACTGAGATATCATGACACCAAATCGCCTACACTGTAACCGGTGCGCTAGACGACCACCTGGGCTATATATACACACACAGATTAAAAGGGGCCTAGATAAAATGTAAGTGTTCTTAGTTATACTTCTATTATTTAATTTTTTAGTTTCTTGTGTACAATTTGGAGTTTAGTATGGCGTTCTTTATCACTGAACTAGTATATATATTTGTTTAGGGGCCAGCTGAAGGACGCCTCCGGGTGCGGGAATGTCTGGCTGCATTGCAGACCTGTTGGTAACCTTCTCTTGTTGTCTGTTCTATGGTCGTGTGGTTGTCTCGTTGACACATTCCCAATACACATTTTTCAATTTTATTGTATTGTTTAAATCTGTATTCTCATTGTTTGACTTCATGGTGTAATGCATTCAACAAATAAACTATAAATCAAAATCATTAAAGGAATTAGGTTTTATTTGGCTTTTGACTGCACAAATGTAAGTGAAAAAAAATGCAGTCGTAATAAAAAGATACGTTAAGAAATTAAAGTGTTTGTAAAGTATATAATCCCAAACGCCAAAATAAAGGTCACCGTGGGACCAAATTTAAATTTGTAAATCACCGCATTCTAATTTTGCATCTGGGTTCAGTTTAACAACAAATCTTACGATTAAAGCTGGTCGTAAGTCATGAATAGTTCAGTTTAATTACGATTAATCTTGTCTAAAGTTTTGTGGTGAAACCGACTATTTATCTGAAGTTTGGTAAACCTTAGTTTTGCAGCTATGTATGTCGCGGGCAGGATTGCATTATGATTAGATCCATATCATAATGACCTGATTTTAGTTTATTAACATCCCCTATTATATGATGTATATGCAACCCTAGTTTGGAAGACCCAGGTTCAACAGTTCAAAAGATATGGACCGGACAAAAACCAGACAAGCACGAATCAAACAATGTTTGAAAACTTGACGGCTCAAATGTCAATTTCAATGTCAAAATGAACTGATTTAATTTATGAAGAACCACGTACCATCCCGTAATACATCTCTGAACTAAGTGTGTTTAACATCAGTTATATAGTTCAAAGCAATGCATTTTATGTTTGAAATCATTGTTTTTGGATGAACTGTATATTTGTATACATGTACGAGTTACCTGATTCAATTCGACACGGGCCGCAAACAAGTGGGGACTGACAGACGGACAGACTTGAAATGTGATTCATATATCCTCTTTAACTGTGCTTGTGGTTGTATTTAACATGCAAGATAGTGATATCTGATCTTGACACGGTTTGTAGGCTGTTATTAATCAGGAGACTATTGTCACTTTTGATGTGACAAAGACGTCAACTTTTTACTCTCTTTATTGCGTTGTTTTCTCTCCCTTTTGCTCGTCCAACTTACAAATATTTCTTCATATTGTTTTATTTTGCATGGCACATCACCAATTATAGTAAATTTTCACACATTTAAGGTCAAATATTTGTTATTAAACATCGTGTTTGTAGAAAGTATACCGTTTTACCTATAGCAGAGTGAAAAAGTCAAAATGACGTCAATTATCGCCAAACCATGAACGATATGCAACTTAGAATCAGAGAAACGTTATCATAGTATCGTGTAAAGTAAAAAAAATTTGAATGAACTATATTACCAGCTGCTTCAAATAAGACAATAATACTACAAAGGTGTTATTCTTTCAATTTTTATGAATGACCTTTGATCCCAATTTAAAAAAATAATGCACCATATTTCACTTTTACGACTGGAAAAGATGGAATCTACACATGTTTTCCTTTCGAATGATATATAATATAGCTGTGTGTTAGATAGGTGCATCAAAAATATTGTTTAGGTCTGAATGTCACTCGCCTACAAACACCATACAAACTTCCTCTCTTACAAATCAAAACCAATTGTATAGATACACCTTCCTTCTATTTTTAATATTTGCGTTTATATATGCAAAACAATAAATATAACTGTTCATTACACAAACACGACGGACAAAGTTTGTTAAGGTTCATTATAAGGAATTGAAAAATATGGCCGTGTTTACGCCTAAAAATTTACTATGAATACAGACAAACTAGTACATCTATGAAAGTTTTAAAGCATGGCAAGAACTAGATATATAAAAGTTATATGTAGTATACGTTTCAGAAAATTGAAAAAAATTCCTGGATTTTGATGTCCAGTTTTTCCCAGTCTGCAGAAGATAGCAAAATTAACAAACACCCGAGTTTCATTTGATACGGTCTACTCAGTTAAACAGTTTAAACCATCTATTGAAGCTAACAAAACAGACCTATTTGGAGCTGGCATGTCAGTTAACTGTTAGAAGTCTGTTGTTATTTATGTATTATTGTAATTTTGTTTATTTTCTTTGGTTGCATCATATGACATCAGACTCGGACTTTTCTTGAACTGAATTTTAATGTGCCTATTATTATGCGCTTACTTTTCTACATTGGCTAGAGGTATAGGGGAGAGTTGAGATATCATAATCATGTTTAATCCCTCCGCATTTTTGCCCCTGACCCAAGTCATAAGCATCTAGCCTTTGTTAGTCTTGTATTATTTTTAATTTTAGTTTCTTGTGTACAATTAAGAGTGTAGTATGACGTTCATTATCAAGGAACTAGTATATGTATATGTTTATGGGCCAGCTGAGGGACGCCTCCGGGTGCAGGAATTTCACGCTGCATTGAATGCCTGTTGCTGACCTTCTGCTGTTGTCTGTTCTATGGTCGGGTTGTTGTCTCTTTGACACATTCCCAATTTCCATTCTCAGTTTTATTGTCTGCAGATGTCTTTTGTCCATCTATTTTCCATTTAAATCAATACTACTCACAACATGTATTCTATGAAGGGAGATTTTCAAACCTCTTTCCCAACTTAGTTTATTTTGGCACCTTCTGCAGGACCGAATAAAACTGATAAAACGATAGTAAAGTTAATAATTTTCTTTAAACATTAAATGCATTCAAAATTTATATATCTAGTTCCTGCCATTCTTTAAAACTTTGGCAGGTGAATAAGTTTGTCTTTACTCAGAGTGAAATTTGTGGTGTAAATACGGTCATATTAGCCAAAATGTAATGATGAACCTTAACCACCGCGTATCTTTCTAATTTCGGAACATTAAAAACATAACAATTTATCCGTTTTTCTCATATCTCTAAATCTATTTACCTAATACACAAATCTTTATGTTCCAATTTGTTTGTATCAAGATTAACATGTCGAATTATCTGTAATGTTGTATTGTACATAACTATATATATATATATATTGTCTCTCTCTTTTTAACTTTTCCTAACACAAAATTACCTTCTGATTGTTTGATATAAACTGTTTTCTGATAGTGGCTATCGTTACACGGAATGTTCCCGGTAAGTATTGATGTTCATTGTTTTTATTTTATTATCTATTTTTGCACGTTGAAAATCCTTTACATTTGTGTGTACATTTTGCTTTTATACTTCCGTACTAAGTTCTACATATCGAACTACGACACACTCTTTTTACAGGTGGCAATTATTTTTTTTATTGATTGACTTGTTCATACCGGCTGAGCAATTTTAGTTACAGGTTTAATGTGTACCTTTTTGGGGACTACTTGTGGGAGATCAACCTTGTCAATTTGCTGATTTTTATCTCTAGATTCACTCATATATTCATGTGAAGTATCGTTATCTTTATCACTAGTATCTGGATCGTCGTCGTTTTGTGTATTATATATTTTATCTTGCCACGTTTTAAATCATTTAGTGTCCTTGTCTTAGTTTGATCTCGACTGATGTTTTACACCTAGGCCTTTGTTTACATTCACAAATTCACATCTGGTCTAAATAAAAATGGCAGAGTTGGAGGACATCGATGGTAAACAGTCAATGACTGGTGAATTGGATTTAATGAGAATTGACAAACATGTTGGAAATGTAAATGAGCAAAATGAGAATGGAAATACTGCGCTTCATTTGGCAATTTCAAGTAATTCCGATATAGGAATATTAAGATCCTTGCTGATTAATGGTGCTCAATTGGATATCACAAACAATGATGGATATACACCTCTTGAATGTCTTCAACACGGATCATGGAAAACAGCGCTGAGTTTGTTAAAGTTAGAGAAACAATTTGATTTTCGAGACAACAATGGTGGAACGTTACTACATTCGTTGATGGATAGGTTAGGCGATAATATTTGGGGAATTGTAAGACCAGATGATATTGAGGTTGGTCATATCGGTCATGTTGAACAGGATGAGCTTATCGGTCTATTCTGGGAAGGTATTCTGAGAGAAATTCATGAATATCAAATTGATTTGAATCTTCAGGATAACTTTGGAAATACGCCGTTGCATATCGCTGCTAATTTCTGGCCCTCTTCAAAAAACTTAGATGTAATGCTCACTCATTTCGACAATATCGATCCATTTATTTGTGATTGTAGTGGCAACTCATTCCTTCACGTCTATTTAACAAGACATAGTGTCCATGATGAGACCGAATTCGACAAACGCCTTTTCCAGGGGGTATATCGCAACCTCTCAATGCATAGAATAGAAAAATTACTCAACACTCAAAATAATGAAATGGAAACACCATTGCATGTTTTTGTTAAAACTCAGTTCAACAACGTGAATGTATCCAATTTGAAGCGAATAATCGAAGCAGGTTCAAGTGTCAACCTTAAAAACATACTTGGAGAAACAGTACTTCATTGCCTATTCCGAAGGGAAATGGACACAGACTATGATAATGCTGACATCACTAGTAACGTATACGAAGATTCAAACATTGAAAACAAGATCCAGAATATCAAAGAAAACTGCAGGTTTCTTGTTTCCAGAGGTGCTGATATAAATCTGCAAAACAATAAGGGAGAATCTCCCATCTTTCTCGCTAATTCGGAAAGTGTTGTCGGTACTATGATAGATATTGGTGCTGATGTTAATATTACAAATAGTTTAGGACAATCGTTGTTAATTTCAGTTGTGAATAAACGCGATGTAAATTTGGATATTATTCGACTGTTGTTAATGAGAGGTGTTAACGTAAACTTAGTTGATATTCATGGTAATAATGTCTTGCATTTTGTTGCATGGCATGGTACAAACCCGGATATACTTCCAGAACTTAACAAACAGGGCGTTTCCGTCGTAACTGACAATCTGGGACAACTACCATGCACTGTTGCCTATAATAGAGGAAATTACGTTCAATTTAAACATGTGTGCAGGTGCCCCGGGGAGTTGCACATACAGAGAGATCATTTCTTATTGACGAAGGAAATTATATCAGTTCAAGAACTCAAAGAAAATTCAAAAAAGTTTGATGGGATCTTTAAGAGATTTCAACCTTTCCGAGGAAACATACATGAACTCCTGCATTTACCTAGCTTTGGACCAATTACATTTGAGGGCGAGTCAGATTTGATCAAATCAGTTGTAAAGGACCTTGTTGTAGCTATCTGCAAGAAAATAACTGAAAAGCACGACTACTTCTCGATATCTCTTGTTGATTCTGGTAGTGTTTCAGAGAAGACAAAGGTAAATCTGCCAAACGAATTCGATTTTTTGTGTATTTTTAAAGAACTAGGTAAAATATGTTTTATTGATGAAGAAAAAACGGATAGTGATCCAGGTTATGCATACTTGAAGTTAAAAGATGAATACAAGGACCATGCATGCAAAGTACTTTTTGACGATAATGGATATCTTGACACATTTCAGATCCGTGATAGAATATATACTGTTATTGACGACTTATTTTTGTCGCAGGAAATTTTTTCTCATCCTAATATGTCATATGTTCAAGACCATTTTAAGGGTGCAGACTGTCCAACATTTCATTTTACTGTTTTGTGGCAAGGATGTATGTATAAACATTTGAAAATAGACATTGACTTGGTTCCTTCCTGTCAGATAATGGGCTGGTGGCCGAAGTATACAATCATTAATTCAATTTACTGTGATGCTCAGAACATTTTAGATGAGGGTGCCGTTTTGATTATTCAGACTGAATTAGATGACGACAATAATCCATACTCAAAGCAAAGAGTTTCAGCAATCAGAGCTGAGCAATCTCATATGCGAGGATTACCACAGATTGCAATTGATGCATATCTTCTGTCAAAAATTGTGTGTAACTCTCGTATTTGTCCTTGTTTGCGCATTCCCTATTACGTATACCAACCCAGAGACATTTTGACTAGCTATATGCTGAAAACCTGTGTTTTTCATATGTTCGATTCAACCTCAGAATATACAAAAAATAAAACAGAAACCAAATCGAATGTGCATAATGAAAACGATCTTCTCAAACTAGTTATTGAAATTTTTAACAAGATGCTTCAGTTTGTACGTGCAAATCATTTACCGTCATTCATTTTTCCATGGCAGAACGTACTTACGTTTAACATAAGCCTAGACTATGCACAAAATGAAAGCTTTTATAATACACTTCGGATAGCCTTTTTAAAAATGGTATTAGAGATTCTTGGCGAAATGCAAAGCTTCAGTGATATAAATATCGAAATGCTCATGGAACTCGACGACAATTCCACAACTAATTCAGACACTTCAGACTAAAACAGAAATACATAAAGAATAGTTTAGTGAAAAAACTGCAATATTTAAATTATTAGGTGTAACATTGTTTTTCATGTTTAATTGAATGAAAATATTATCTGAAATATTTTGCAGCTGTGTATGCTTAATTTAATTTAAACATATTTATTTATAGTGGATTGGGAAACAAGTTTTGCAACTTATATTAATCCCTTTCCACTTTGCGGGTGCGAGTGCTGCCTTGTAGCGGCATTAGCCTACTCTTTTTCGAAATCTACAAGGGTGTCTTTAACGTGCAAGAGATGTGGCTCTCTCTTAACACGGGTCTGCTTAGACACCAATAGTCAGATGTATGATTAATGACTAAGAGACAGATAACCGTCATACTATGCCGATATTTTAACTTTGTATGATTAGTGACTTAGAGACATATGTTCGCCATTCTATGCCGTATTTTTTCAACTTTGTATGATTCGTGACTAAGAAACAGATGTCGGTCATACTAAGCAGTATTTTTCAACTTTCAATTTGAAATAGAATGTTAAGATAAACACACGTTCATCGTGTCAGTTGTTCAATTGCCTTTGACAGATATTAAATTAGATGGAATCTTTGCAGAATGATGGTCGATGCATGATATAAAAAGCTTTAACTGTACTTAGTTTTCTTCTTGTTTTAAGATAACCATAATTAACCTGTCAAGCACCACCTTCTCTCATCTTATCACATCTACCTTAAACTTTGTTCATTAATGGATCCCTACAAAATGAGTGAATGTACACATGAGTAGAATAACCAAGCTAATTACATTGTGCTTTGTTTTCACATTGTTAGATTCTAATAAACAAATATATTTGTATATGTATATGTATCTGCTAGTCTTCATAGAATGAAATACTGTTTTATTTGGAATAGTATTAAAACAGTACTGAAACATTTTACTTTAATGCAAATATTCCTTCCTCAAATCTTAAAAACATATATAAAATCAAAAATAAAATTGAGAATGGAAATGTGGAATAAACCCTACTTTTCTTCATAAAAACAATTATCAACATAACTACAGGTGGCACGGTAATATTTCCTTGCCTTTTTAGAATTTTCAGCACTTTCTAACATGGCCTAAAATTCTGCATACACAGATAACTGAAGAAGTTCCATTATAATATTCAGAAAAAAATTTGAAAATGTATCATGGCCGTTTACTCTATTTTTTTGTTATATTTATAAACCTAAGGCTACTAGTGCTTTCATGTCTTTTGTCATGCAGTGAATACAAATTTAAAAAAAATCTATAACAATAATTTTTACCTGCATGTAAATATATTTCATATTTTTCAACACCTAAGTAATCCCTCAGTTTGGGAAAGTTTGTTCAGTAGATAATGTATTCGTTGTCCAATCACACAGTTCAGATACATTAACTTAAGTAGGTACACAAAAGAACAACCTAAATTCCGGAATGTAAATACTACAGAGTCACCTTATCAAAGATATCACAAACTTGAAACCAGTCATGACCATTATGATGCATAGACTTCTTACTAGGAATCATATTACAATGAATTATACAAGTCTGCACTTATCTCTTACCAAGAAAAAAAGATTATAGCCCTACCCCAGCTGGCAAAGGAGAAGTTCCAGTTAGGGCCGATTTTAGCCCTAAATTTCAGGTTCATCTGAAGAAAGATTGTGCACACTTTTTAAACACTTAAGTGTTTACCTTAGTAGAATCAATTAATTTGTGTTAAATATTTGGACTGATTTAGTCGTTAAAGACGCTCAAATTCAAGCTTAAATCTTAAAAATCTATCAAATATGTCATAATATGTCAGTTTTGAGATGATTTTTGTCAAAAATGAAGGTGGCTGCATCTGTGTTCATTCTCAATCTTTATCTTTGTTATATATTATCACCAAATACAACTTACATTTAAATATTAAGAATGAACGCAAATGCGGCCACATCTATTTGCTACGGAAACTGTCTTTAAAAGAACTTAAATGCTCAAATTGTGAAGACTCAGTAAATTAGCATGACTTATGAAGCAAGTACCAGATACATGTCCATTTTATTGTCAAAAACAGCCCATATGTATATAACAGAATTATTCTACCTTGCAATAAATGGCTAACAATTCTGTAAAACTGCTATATTTTTGGGCAAAAAAGAGGTCTTACTTAACCTGTTTCTCTCACTTTTTTTTCTTCTTACCACTCTTACTGAAGGAGTAGAGAAACACCAAATATATGAGATTTCAAATCAGCACAGAAGTAAAACATGGTGATTCATGCAACATTATTGGACTGCCAACTTTATTTCTAGTTGATCTGACTGAAAGAAATAGTATAACACCAAATCATAAAAAAAAGATTGTAAAGGACATTCCACATTTTATAGTATGCCTTACATTCCTTTAAGCAGTTCTTGATTATGTAGGCAACATAACAAGATTCTTTAAATGGCAGTAAACTATTATTCTCAAATCTTTTTGACAATACATGTACTAGAATATATCTCTAAGTTGACTGTGTTTTATTTATTTATTTCGGTGAAAGTTGCCTTGCAACATACTCAACCTTTCTGTGTTTCTTATAACTGGTTTTGGGTTGCTAGTAAAATGGAAAGTAAAATAAAACTTCAGGAGTTGGTTGGTTAACACAAGATTCTTTTTATTAAGTTGGTACTCGACACCTTGACCTAAATTTGTTTGGCTCGTTTAATTTTCATAAAATTTTGACAATTTGGCCATTTGACAAAAATAAAACATTTCAAAAAATTTGAACGAACAACTTTATCAGAAAAAAAAAACATTGGTTATATAGCAGTTAAACAAACATTATTTTTTATTTTCTTAGATTTATGGAAAAATTTTGATCAAAATATTAAAAATGAAAATTTAAATTGATTACAAATAGATAAACACATCCGATTATTTCCGATTATCATTTTTTTTTGTCATATAGCTATACAGTAATTGTTTCTTGTGATACGTATAAATGGTGAATGTTGATCGAAATATGCAAGTACTTATTTTACGACCTTACGTAGGTTATAAGAATAAAGGATAAACAAGAAGCAGTAGTATGAGACGAGTCTCCATCCAAGTTGCAATGTGTAAAAAGTAAACACTGAAAGGTCTAAGTAGGGCCTTACACAAGGAGCCTTGACTCCAACCGCACAGCAAGATATAAAGGGCTCCAACATGACACTATAGTGTTATATAGTTCAAACAGGAAAACCAACAGTCTAAACTAGGAAAACAAACGGTCTAGTCTATATAAAAACGAGAAACATTATTAACCGCATGCAATTAATAAAGTGCCCAACAAAGTGTTGATATTAAAATAAAACTTGCATCTACCAATTTTTCAATTAATACAATGACCAAAATAGTGTTGATATTAAAGCAAGACTTAAATCTACCAAATGTTGAAACCCCTTCCTTTAGGCAGGCAAATTGGTCTGCCAAGAAATTTTAAAAGATACGTCTTAATGTTAATTTTTCTATTGCAGATGTCAACTGTCATTCCAAGTCTATGTAATGCTTTAGTTTTTGAACTGTTGAAATAATTTGGCTTCGAATGATCAAAATTAATGATCGCTAGGTCCTGCAAATATCTCGCAGTAAAATAATTCCAAGCATAACTATATTCAGCGCGCCTAGCTTTTCTGTTAATTTCCTGTAAGCTGTCATCTTTATTGTCAATTAATTCACCTCTTTCTAAATCATACATCGACTTTGAATTTATTATCAAAACTGTTTTACTTATTTTCATATTAGATACAAGATTGTCTTCAACTTGAATCCCAGGAATTGAATCTCGACAGGGCACGTACATTCGATAATTATGTACACGCTCAAGCAACGGAACTAATTCTAGGACCACAAACTCGCGCACACCTTCATTTTGCTCATCGAAAGAAACATATGTGTCATATTTCCACTTTATTCGTGCTTTGTCACAAACGCCATTTATTCTTCTACGAAGGATCGCCAGTTCGTATCGAAAATGTGACAGCATAAACGGTAATACTATTAAAACAAAGACTAATATAAAAGCGTAAAGGATTAAATAACGGTAAACGATATCTTCATCATCACAGTCTTTGAGTATGTTAAACATTTCTTCAAACGTTTTGTTGACGTAATTACTACAATACAGTTTCCAATTATCTGACGAATTCTTATAAATCCTCCATTCAGTTATCCATTGGTTATCACAATTGCACGGAATACCTTTGATTCCAAATCTAAAAACATCTGGGTTAAGTTTTTGTACTGACTTCGGTAAATATTTCAATGAGTGGTCCTGTATTCTCATTTCTGTAAGTCTGCCCATTTGGTTAAAATTATCGGCTAAAACTGCTATTGGATTATCATTCAAGTCTAATACTGACATTCTCTGGAAATAATCTTTAAAATCCATATTTCTGATATGATTATTTGATAGATTTAAAACCAAATCAAAATTATATTTAAATTCTGGAACAACATCTGGAAAACGTGTACAGTTTTGATTCGAGCAATCCACGATGATCCTTGTTTTACTCGGCTGCATCGTGCATTGACAATGACAGTCCTTTGTTTTAGTACAGTTATCTATAACGTCGCACTTCATCATGTTTCGGAACGTTTCATTAACCCATACATCTTGTATAGTAATGTTAACCAAAGGTTCGGGAGAGTTACAAATTGATTCGTCGGCTCGTTTTCTATAAAGACGTTGGACTACGTCAAGAGTCACGCCAAGAAATATACCGAGATTGCAGTCACAGTTATAGGCTGATCCATAAAATCGGTAATCTCCACAAGGGAAATATTTTCCTATTTGTTTTATTTCTATGTGTTTACAAATATACGAAATAGGGTTGTCAGATAAGGATAAATTGTTCGCAGTAAAACTTCCACATGCTATTTTTGAAACGTTGCCAAGCTGAAAATTTTCCTCATTTGTTATATCAATGTGATGCTTATTATTGGAATATACATTGTCGCAAATAACTTTGTTAGGCATAAAAATGTTTGTTACGTCCAGCTTTCGAAGACTATTACTCCCAAAATTGATATTTAATACATGAATGCTTCCAAATAAATTGTTTTCTATTGAAGTGATTATATTTTCTGAAATATCAACGACTCGAAGATATGTAAGGCCGACAAAAGTAGCATTTGATAAAAAATCAAGCTTGTTCCTTTTTAAAATAAACGTATCTAGTTGTTGAAGACAAGATATATTACCTATTTCAGTAAATCTGTTGCCTGTGAAATCTATTAAGACTATTTCAAAATCACATATATTTTGTGGCATTATCCTCAAAAATCCATTGTGATGAGTTACTCCAAAAACGGTATGTGATATTGGTAGCGTTCTTAGCACTATGAGATAAGAATGTTTTCCTTGAACATCTGATATCTCTAATTCTAACGGAATGTATGATATATTGGAAAACATATCAGTTTGTCGCCATTGTGGGAACGATTTACACGAACAACATTGGTCAATTTCATCTTTGTTGTAATTTTTCGTGTAACATTCATCTGGACACCACAATTCTTTTGTTGAATCCGGATTCCAAAATATGTTATTCCCAAGCATGGTGTATACATCTTGTATCAGATGTAATGTTAATAGAGCATACAGACCGGATTTTCTCATAGTTACATCAAGCATTTCATAAAATGTGTACGACTATGTGCTTTATGGTGTCAAAATAATGCTCTTATATAGAAATAAGTGGGCCAGGAATTTAAATACATAAAGGACTGTTGCTTCTTTAATTACAGAAGTTGATACAAAATTTTACATAAATAATATTTTACTGTTTATTATATTGCATATAAGAAGAATTTATTGTTTAAAAGAATTAAATTGCGGAAGTTGTACATCTTTATGCAGTCGGGTTCAGCGTTTGGCCATTCATTCGTGACAAACGTTAAGTATTGAACAATTGAAAATATATTTCCCAATTCAGTTGCCAAATAACGTTATGATTTTTGTATTGATGATGATTTTTAACAATGATCTAATGTTCACGTAATCTCAAAAATATGTATTACAAAAGATCATATGACATAAATGTCTTATAAATTAAGCACGAATAGTACAGGCTGGGTTTTCCTAATTCTTTTAATGTCATCGAGATTAACTATGTTAAATCATTTGTAGGTTTCTTTGGTGTAAATATTTCTTGTGGCGAAAAAAACAACACACTTTAAACTGGACCTAGTGTGTATATTGTGATTGGAAATACAAGCCCTAGAATATCGTATCAACTTGGAGATATATACTCAGTATGTAGACGCTGCTGTAATGTTGCAACTAACAATTGGGAAGATAAAATCATCTCTTTTGTCGGAAAATGATTTTTGTTTTCACCCGACCATCATTGTCAATTCATGGATGTAAGTAAACATAAGAGGCAGACTTGACGTTATCTGTTGTATCCTTTGTCTCATGTTCTGTGGAATAGATGCGTTCAACATAGTCCCCAGATTATTGGTTACCAATTACAAGAACATTATCTTTTTAGCAGAAAGTGAAGTAAAGGGATATTGCTAACTTCTCTTGTTTTCTTACGAAGAAGATCATGCATTACGTCAGCCTCATATGGATAAAGGGTCAGGTGGACAAGATGAAGAATGCCGATATTTTGCTGAAAAGCACGTCCTCCATATGTAACATATATGTCGTCATTCAAGAAAGAAATGAAGAATTTTGATAATTTTAGTTTTGGAGACATGTTTGTTAGAACAACAATGATTTTTTGGCAAAAACGAGTATATGTATTCCTTTCTAAGACGAAGGTTTATCTACGTTAGTCATTCTTTTTAATGAAACAAAGCAGGATCAAATATTCAATTTGTCTATAAGTTTGGAATGAGGGATAACTTGTGTAAAGTGTAGAAAGGTCAAATGTTTAATACTTTGCATGATGAAAGTGTCTTAGATTGTTTGATACAGATCTTTTTTGTTTTTATGGTATCCACATCTGATTCACGCTACCACTAGCCTTACATAACCTAACATCATTTGAGATAACAGAACTAAGTTCAGATATATTTGGATCAGAACTAATTCTAACCCTCCAACATGAACATGTGTATGTGCTTGTCGTAAGTCTTGACCCCACAACATGTTGGTGGTATGGGCCGTAGTCTCAAACCATAATATGTTAATGAGCGTGGTCAAAATCTAAGCTATTGACAAGTCTCAACCCAACAGCAGGTTCATATGCGTATACCATATCTTAATCCCACAACATGTGTACACATGTACGTGTCACAAATCTTATTTACATAACATGTTCTTGTGCTTGTCCGAAGGTCTTATATCCAAAACATGTCCATATGCGTGTCTTAATTCTTAATCCACAGCATTTTCATATGCGTGTCCTAAGCCTCACCCACAACATGTTCATCTGGGTGTCTCAGATCTTAACCTTTCAACATGTTCATGTACATGTCATAAGTCTAACTTAACAAAATGTTCACGTGCTTGACCAAACGATAAGTTTCAACTCCAAAACATGTTCATATGTATGCCTCGAGTCTTACTAGTTATACCACAAAAGTTCAAGTTTATCTACGTAGTCTTCCCTACATAACACGGTCACATGACTGTGTCAAGTATTATTCCCACAAAATTTTGATGTATAGGCTCTAAACCCAACACAATGGTTCGTTTTAAGCCCACCAGATATGTATGTATGTGTTCCAAGTCTTAATCCAACAATATGGACATATGCTTGTCCCAAGTCTGAATCCCACAGCATGTGCATGTGAGTGTCCCTAGTCTTCACCCCACAGCATGTTCATGTGAGTGTCTAAGGTCTTAATCCAACAGCATGTTCATGTGAGTGTCCCAGGTCTTACCCCTTCAGCATGTCCCCTCCCCCACAAACAATTAAGGTTAAAATAAATAAACTTTCCTTACACGTTAAGATAAATATTTCAGCCCCAAATATTCAAAATTTTGATATATTTTTGGTTTGCTTTAGTCGCTACATTTCCAAAGATATACAATAGTAACAAATAATTCAGTGAAAAAATGTTCGGATGCATTATATTTATAAAGTGTAATTCTTAACAGAAGCATTGTCAGTGGTTGCAACTGGGGAGGGGTAGTGTACTTCCTCCTCCTTTTCATAATTTTCAGTGTTGATAAAATACCCCAATATAATTTGACTACGCTTGGTAGAAATTTCACTATTTTGTTTTACACTGAACACACCTCATCTTTCCTTGGATCCATTCTAGTTTGACTGTAATACTTTTATACTTTTAACACCTTCTGTTTCAGCTTGTCAATATGCATATTGGTCAAATATGGAGAGTTATCAAGTATCTGCTTAATAAAAGCTCCTTAAAATTTAGACAACTGGTGTGTATCCACATACATGTATATCAGAAGATTTTAATACCTGTTGATGCAAAACGTATCCTTGTGTATTTCCAGCTTTTTGTAAGAAGTACAAAATTGCAAATTTAAATACACCAGTTTTTAGTCTATAGGAAAACCTGAACATTTCGGTCCCTTTTGTGTACTCTGATGCTGAATATACTATGTTTTGTTCAAATAGGACCAGTAACATATGCAATAAGACAGAGAAAACAGTTTATTGAGCAGGTTTAAAAACAAATTTAAATGAGAATTTACGTTTTATTCAAACTTCACATATGTATTTATTTTTGATAAACATATGTTTGTCCAAGTCATCTTTTTGAATAAAAACTGCATTTGTGATACCATAGTGATGACTAAATTCAGGCATCTGACACTACAACTTTCATATTAATTTATTAATTCCTGAATATTGAATTGATAATACATTAGAAAACTGTTAACTGAGTTCAGTCAATTTACAAACATCAAGAATCATCTTCTTTTTTCAAAAGTAGATTTTAGTATATTATAGAAAAAAAATTACAATTGATTCTAAATATACATATTACATGTAATGTTAACAATAACGAAAATCTTAACTGAATTCAGTCACCGGCACTAATATTCATTAACATTATAAAGTACATGGGTTTGTACAGTAGAAATATCTATACAATATATACATACAAATTTTAATTTAAGTCTATGACTGAATTCAGTCACATACTATTATCTTTATGCCTCATACATTATGGTATTTTCCCTGTTTTAGCCACCTCATATATGTTAAATAAGTGATTTTGTAGTTTTCAGATATTAAAACAGATGGTCTCTAAGTTGTTTATTGCTTATATAGAGCTTCTTCTACCTGCAAAGAAATTGTTTCTTAAAATTTTATGTAATTTTTTGTTTTGTTTTTTAAATGCGTATATATTTTACCTCTAAAGTATACTAAAGACTATAAAGACAATAGTTATCTTTATATATGAATATCTAGACGCTTACCATGGTCATTTATTGGATTCAAGCAAATTAAAACTTATAAAAATTAGTTTAATTTGGAATGGTTGTTTTGAGGGGGTACACTTTACATCAAATATAGTTGACGTTTGGCTTAGAGTTAAGAAATGAACCACAACATTCTTCAAACAATTTACAAAAAACAAATTTTAAAAAATCCAAAATATCATTATCATAAGTACATAAAAAATCTATAAAACTTATCCGTACAGTTTTCAATCAACCTTTAACGATGTTCATTGTCATTTTGCTTATATTCTTTTGTTACCTATTCTGACTTCAAACTCAGGATGTTTAGAAGTGATTTTAACTACAACATATATATATATATAGCTACATGTGTTTGTTTATTGTACATTGGATAGAGATGTAGAGGCAGTGGTGAGCAGGGGGGATCCAGCCATTTTAAAAAGGGGGGTCCCAACCCAGGACAAAAAGGGGGGTCTAACTACATGTCCCCATTCAAATGCATTGATCGGCCCAAAAAAAGGGGGTTTCCAACCCCCGGACCCCCACACCCTTGGATCCGCCAATGTTGATATCTCACAAAACATGTTTATCCCTGCTGCATATTTGTGCCTGTCCCATACCTTTGTTAGCCTCGTTATACCTTATGTCTCAGATAATAAGAATTTTGTCACAGGCGAAACAAAATTTGATAACTTTTCGGAAAACTATAACCTTTCATTGCATACGTATATAAATCTTCCATATGATTGGAGATGACAGACATTAAAATCTTCCATGAGGTACGAAATGGTATAAATATCACACGGTTTCACAAGGTTTCTAGATGAGCATGTACTCTTGTCAAATGTAAAACAATCAGCTTTCCTACGCTTCTATTCATCACTTAGAATGTATTGATTCTGGATTTTTTAGCGGTCTTTAGAGTATAACAAACAACTCTTAAGGTGGTTTCATATTTTTTATCAAGCTATAATGATCTATAATCTAGATTTCGTAATTATTAGTTGACCATTTTTTAAATTTTTCAACATGTCAAGGTAAAGAATCTCAAATTTAATCAAAATAATTAAGCATGTATTCTTCTTTTTGTGGTTTAAAGTTTCTTTAGATAAATAAGTTGCTGAAAAAATATAATATACAAATATGAACAATATCAAATTTTCACATTATTTTTTCAAACGGTCACAAAGCTTCAAATTTGCAATTCTTGAATAAAAATGCATGAAAAAAACCCTACACAT
The DNA here is from genome assembly GCF_036588685.1 of Mytilus trossulus. Classification (NCBI taxonomy): domain Eukaryota; kingdom Metazoa; phylum Mollusca; class Bivalvia; order Mytilida; family Mytilidae; genus Mytilus; species Mytilus trossulus. Next base: position 37,075,704 of record NC_086379.1, on the reverse strand, counting down.
AACACTTCGGTTTTGTACATTTCATGAGCAGAAGATTATAAAATTAAGTCAAATACAAACTTATAACCCCATCAAAGTATCATACCTTACATAAATTTCAAGAAAAACAACCAAAAACTGACAAAAAAAACTCATTTTCGCAAAAGTTATCTCCCCTTCTCATGTAAATTTCCGTAGGAAATTAAACATGCTTATTTTGAGTGTTCCTCAAGTTAGATTTTATGGAACTTTTTTTCTGTGTATATAAAGGGCATATTGCTATAGATTAGAACTGAAACATTTTCTGTTGCAATTATGTTTGAGGTAAATCTTATTATCTTTGACTGGACTATATCCGTTATTGTTTCGTTGCTGTTCCGTACCCGAACTAAATTTACAATTGTGCTTTCGTATTCAAAATGAAAGTAGACAAAAGTTGACGTGAGCATGGTAAGTTGAGCTTAAAAACACACAATCCAGGAGTCTCAATAAAGATCCTGCCCCCCTCAAATCTGAACGTAGAAAGAAAACAAGTCTTAAAGGTATTTTAAATGTATTCATTTTCAAAATTGATGTTTATTCATGTTATTTTTTTTTCTCTATTGTATTTTTCACCTTTTTCAAATGAAATATATTTGTTACATCTACATGTATCATGCCAATATTTACATTTTAAGTGTTGTCCAATAAGTGTATTATTTGTGTAATAGGAGCTAGATTGATTTGTAAAGCAAATTTGCTTGTTTCTGAATCCTAAACTTTCAATTGTTTCAATTGTATCATCAAAACTGACAGGGCAACTCTTCAACTACAGTACTGCACTTATATATTCCTATTATAAGGCATTACAAAAAGATTTGTTTTGTACATTGCCATATCTGCAGACCGGAAAAAAGAAAGCACTCAAAAACAGGTTCCTTTATTGTTTTTAAACAGATATATCATGTTTAGGAGGGGTATTTGCGAAAAATACCAGTTGAGAGAATGTTAAAATTCGCGAGCTTTTAAGGCGAGGGAAATTCATTCTCAAGACAGGCATTTTTCGCAAATACCCCTCAAGAACATACTATATATATATCTGATTAATTACACCGAATTTTAATGTAAAGAAACGCATTGATGATCATGATGTTACAAGCGTCCAGTCCGATAGAGTATTTTTGGCAAATACCACGGCAGAGAGGGTAAAAAAGTCATATCACTTTTGCAAATACCCTGGCGGAGTTAAAAAATTAACGATATTCATTTGAAAACAGTAAATTGGTGAAAAAAAACACTGGCTATCAACCAATCAAAACCCAGGATTCTTACATAAGGTGTAATTAAATATAAAATGCAAACAACTATTAAAATGCATTTACTGTAAATTCAGAAATTATTGCGAGGTTTTTATTATTGTGAATAATGCGACTGAGTTGTAAACGCAATAATTAAAACTTCGCATTTTGTAATATTTTAACTGAATTAAGCATGACTTTTCTCAAAATTGTAAAAATTAAAATCTCATTCAAGTGTAAAATGACAAAATCGCAATAATAAATGCACGCAATAATTTCGGAATTTACAGTATACATGATCTAGCTGCAGAACCGTAGCTCTTATAGGTCCTTATGTAATTTTTTGACTATTTGTGCACCGCAAAATAAAAAATAAATAAAAAAGGACCATGAGAGTTACGGTTCCACAGCTATACATGATCTAGTCCCAGGCATGCCTTGAAACTTTATGCACACTGGTAAGTCCTAATTACTACAGTAGATTTTTGTGGTATGAACAAGGCCATATTTGTCAAATTCATATGATTAACCTTGAAATCTAAGACTATTATTTATAACTTGTAACATAACAAAATGTGTTCTCAATGGTTATAGCTGTCTCTGATAAAACCTTTACAAGAAAAAAAACCAATGCAATCATAAATGTGCATTAAGACTTATAGAACAAAGCAGATGAAATATTTATGCCAGATCCTGCTTTCTGTTTTGTCAGATTCCTGTATCCCGCTTACACAATGTTACACTTTGTACGTAAGCAATTCTTATTTTTTTGTCATTTCTTAGGTCCCGCAAGACCTCATTTCCTGTTTTCACGCCACAATGATTTGACTTTCGCGTGTCACGCTTACAAAAATCGGCAATCCCGCGTCAGGCTTAGACCCCAATGAGACCCACCTCAAAGGCACATGTTCTTGCATTAATATTGCATATTAAGTTTAGTAAACCGATTCAAACTTTCTTAGGTGCATAGGTTAGTCTTAGATTTTATGGTATAACTATATAATTTCCATTTGATTTTACAAGACCATAATTACAATTCCTTTTGATGAACATTTAAAATCTAAGACTATTACAATTTATATCATAACATAATGTGTTTTAGAATTCTCTGATAAAACCTATACAAGAAAAACAACCATGCAATCATAATTGTGCATTAAGACTTATAGAACAAAGCAGATAAAATATTTATGCTCAAAGGCACATGTTCATGCATCAATATCGCATATAAGTTAGTAAACCGATTAAAATCGCTAAGCAGCTCACACTGGGATGACAATTTACCTAGAAATTGAAGGTCAAAGAAAATCTTAAGGAAGTGATAGAGACTTTATAATGCTTGAATAACAAGGTCCCAACTTTACAGTGCTTAATGTCATATGATGCAAAGTAATCCCTTCCAGATTCTGAATCTAGAGCAATTTTATGATTTGGTTGTCTGAAGCAGCCAAATCAGAAAGCAAAAGTTGTTATTAAATGAAAAGATTTGTTTGCTTATTCTTGAAATTATTGAACCAATCCATGCATGTATACTATAATAAATCCACTATGGATATTTCTTACTTCCTTGTACATTGTATTTGGTAATGACAAATAATATATCATTCAGTGATTGTTGGAAGCAAGTTCTGCATAATGACTTTCCAGATTTTTGCAAAAGTTTACCAGATAGTATCATTCATGTCATCGACTGATTCAAGTATATATATAAACCTGATAAAGGAGTAGGTCCGGTAAGGACCGATTTTGGCCTCAAATTTCAGTTTCATCAGACGAAAGATTTTGCCCACTTTTTAAACACTTAAGTGTCTATTTCATTTGATTCAATTATTGTTTGTGAAAGATTTTATCTCTTTTAGTCATTAAAAACGATCCGATTTAAGCTGAAATATGAAAAATCTACCAAAATATATGCGAAAAAATGTCACTTTTCAGATAGTTTTTGTCAAAAATGAAAGTGGCTGCATCCGTGTTCATCCTAAATCTTTATATATGTTATGTATTATCATCAAATACAACTTCCATTTCAATGTTTTGGATGAACACAAATGCGGCCACTTTCGTTTTACACGGAAACTGTCTAAAATTTAACTAAAATGCTGGAATTGTGAAGATTTCAGTAATTTAGCATGACTTAATGGTGCTAGTACTCAATATATGTGCATTGTATTGTCAAAAACAGCCAATATTTATGTAGCAGAACCATTCTACTATCCAATAAAAAAACTAAAAGTTTACATTTTAACAATTTTGTAGAACTGCTATATTTTGGAGCCAAAAAGGGCTCTTACCGGACCTACTCCTTTTTGATCTTTTTTGAAGTATCATCTGAAATTAACCAAAATAGACTATAAAAATGTTGAAAGCTGGGCTTGAAAGAAATAAAGTATTTAGAGAAGCGGGATACACAACTATATTTGGTGTAAGCCTTACCAATATTAATTCTATTTTTCTACTAGATGAAAATCTGTTATGAAAACTGTGGGAAGAAAGACAACTCTATTTTATTCTTCAATGATTTTTCAGATTAACACAACATATGTAAACCAAAATGGATATGTTGACAATGATAGTTTGACTTACTAAGAAAGGCAACTGCTCTTGGGATCAACATGAGGAAAAATCAAAATGTGAAAATAAAAGGCGAGAAAGTCACACTTATTCCATACGAAGCTCTCCATGTACCCAAGTAAGACTTTGTTATATGTCTTTATCTTGCAATTGTTTAATTTACCACTTGATTTGTGCTTTCAATTTTTTTTAATTTTATTTATTACATGAAATTATTATTAAGCATCAGTTATGCTAGCTGAGTTGGTAATATTTAAACATGACACTATCTGCTTTTCTTAATTTCTATATAATTGTTTTTATCACTGTTATACTGTTAATGGTTTCATGGTAGCATGTATGCTCTTCCAAACATTTAAAGTTAATATTGGGAGCAACAACTGGATTTCTCTAAGTCAGAATATTGTATGCATGTGAGATAACATGTATTTATGCTGACTCTGTGACTGGATTTGTTACACATTAAGCTGGGTATTACAGCTATATTCCTAATGCATGTAGTTTTAAGTTTCTGTTAGCTTCCTTGCTTTGCAGTGTTTGTATAAATGTTTGCTCAAGCATTGTAATTAAGATTGACATCTGCCATCAATAGATAGGTGGGGATTCAGCTTGTATAATGTAATTGGATGATTAAACAAATATTTTTACAAACAAAGCAAGAAGGCCAACCAAACCTGTGACCAACATACATTAGGAAAATAGCTGTAAGGTATTTTTGTTTTTTAATTGGTATAATGTTATTATGATATTTATATAGGTACCATTCTTGGATGCAAAGTGAAGAATTACAAGAGCTGACTGCATCAGAACCATTGTCATTGGAAGAGGAATATGATATGCAAAGAAGCTGGAGAGAAGATGAAAAGAGTAAGCACTAAATTAAAACCAATGGTTTTCGCCATTTTGTATATTTCAAGATATGATTGTGTTATGAATAATGTAGACATTTACCGTACTTTTACACTTCAAAAGTTAAAATTCATATATAGATATAAAAATATGTGGTATGAGTGCCAATGAGACAGCTCTTCATCAAAGAAACATTTTATAAAAGTAAACCATTATAGGTCAATGTACAGTCTTCAACACAGAGCCCTGGCTCACACTAAACAGCAAGTTATAAAGGAACCCAAAAAATTACTAGTGTAAAACCATTCAAACTGGAAAACAAACAGTCTAATCTAAATGAAAAAAAAAAAGAAACAAAAAACAAAAAACACTTGTGAACCACATCAACAAACAACCACTGCTGAATATGTCTTCTTTTTGTGAGATATTTATATTTTTATAAATCTGTTGACCATAAGAAGTATATATATACCAAAAACATAAGCATGCAGCATAAAGACTTGTCATCTCAAAGTCTGAATAATGTGTCACGGTTTGGTGAAATGTCTACCTTCTGGCTGCTGCCTTGGGAATTAGCACATCAACAATTTAGCATAGCTTATGGTCAAGTACAAAGCAGGGTTAATATTCATACTACATTAACATTTTCTCATCATGCTCAATGATATGTATTTTATTTGCTGCCTGACATTTAACCGCTTTCATTATTCTCTTTAGCATTGACATTAAAGTCTTGACTTCATAATAATTCTGAAACAAAACATATATCAACTAGTTGTTTGTATTGTTTACTTACAGAATGTACCTTTATAGTTCTACAAACTGTGGGTGTTGATGAAGAACAAGATGAAATAGGTATACAAACATTTTAATTCATTTTTATCATATGAATAAAAAGAAACGTTGGGGGATATACATGATTGGTCAATAAATAACCACTTGAAAAGCATGAAAAAAATTTAAAGAAAAGCATTGACCATGATCAAGGGCATATATTAGGTGTTAGTTATATGTCCTTGCCATGATGGGATGTCCATGTTAAAAAGCAATTATAATTTTCTTTTTGAACATTAAAGTCAAATTTAATTAGTTTTATTTGGAAAAAAAGTTTGAAAAAGTCTGGTATTAATATCCCCTTTAATATCTTTAGTTTTGACATATAAAACTTTGTTATAATTTAAAAGGGTTAAGTTGAGTGCCAATTACAGGTTGAGATTTATTTGAACAAATCATTCTTGAGAAAGTACTGTGAAAAATGAATTTCAGATTTACAAGTTTCAGTAGATACTGGGAAATAGCCCTTTTTAAATTACCAATTGTTTTTATGCTGTTGTACTAACTGTATTACTGCCTATAAATAACAAATTTAAATGAGACTGAGCATATTTTCTTGTGCAGGATCTGACAATAATTTAGGCTCTGAATGCATTACATATTTATTGTAAAAATACAATTCTAAACTCTGTGATTACACCATGAAATTTAACAACATGTTTTTTTTTTCAATAAGGTTTATGTGTATGCACTACCTAGGAAAAGTTTCTGTTGGAAAAGAATAAAAGATCTGAATATGATTTATAAAAAAAAAAAGTAGCACCATATTTTGTATTTATAGGCCAAATGATTGGTGATGTTAATATTTTCTTCAATGAAGAGGAAGATTTACACTGTGGGGAAATAGAAATTATGATTGCAGGTGATATTTCCATATTATTATTATGAATATTATATAGGATGCAAGCCAATTTATAAAAATACTGATAAATAAAAACTACAATAGGCACTTGCACTTTTGTCGCCTAGATGGCTATTAATAAATTTTATATGAGTAAAATTTTAAATTTTGAAATCATAAAATAAAAACTTGTATTAACTTTCCACTTTCCTATTTAAGAGAAAACATTGGGAATGGCTTAAAGTATGGGAAATTGTTTTTTGTTTCATGTGAAAATACAAAAAAGTTGTTTGAATCCAAATTCTATCAATAAAATTTCCCTTTTTTTAGTCTTTATGTTGTATTGTTTTTTCCTCAAAATCATGATCAGTGGTACATACAATATTAATGGTTGCATGAAAAGTTATCTCCCCTTAAACTTATTTTCTCCCATTAAAATCCACTGAATTTTGAACTGCATTAATAAAAAGACCTGATGATTTGTAAGTCAGAATTAAAGTATATAAAAAAATTGATATACTTTTAGTCAGAATGATTTGTTTTGATTAAATGACCTATTTATTGATCTTTTGAATTTTGTATGGCCTTGGCTTATTTGTCTGATGTCATCACGTTTTTTACATTTCCAATAAAAAAAAATAAGATTGAATCTAAATAACATATATTTATGTTTTTATGATTGTAGATAAAAAGAGGTTGAAATCTCATTAGTATCATATTTTTGCATATTTTGATAGAACACGTTATGATATATTTTTTAGAACCAAAGGCCAGAGGTAAAGGTTGTGGGAAGGAAGCCTTGTTTTCAATGATGAGATATGGTATGTTAATACAAAATTGCAGGATACAACAAGATAAAGAGGAGAGAAATTTTATAACAACCAACCTGTATGAGGCTTATAATGGGGGTACCTGTATGACAAATCAGGGTGAGACACTTGCCAAATGATGTTAATAGTATTTTGTGGTGCATGACGATAAAATGTAGACTTTCTATTAGACAATAAGAAATATATTGATTTTGACGAAATATGCTTTTTTTTGGTCAAAAATATAATGGTAATGATAACTGTTTGAGACCTCTGGCGAATCATGATAAGGATATTTTCATGAATCACAGCAAGATTTAACCAATTTGATGCTTACAGTAGAAAAAAACCAAACGCCTTTTGATGACTGACGGTGAAAGCCATTCCTTTCCTCCAGGATAGGAGGTCTTAAAGTTATAAAAATGAAAAGTTACATGAACTATAGCTTCCTCAACCAATAAAAACTGACCACCTTAAAATAGACAACAGTGCTGAATGTGGTGTAAAACAACAATCAATCAATCAATCTGTAATATTTGTTTTTATGACCCATTTATGGGCATTATGTTTTCTGGTCTGTGCATCTGTTTGTCAGTCTGTTCATCCATCTGTTCTTCCATATGTCTGTCCATTCCTCAGAACGTCTGTCCTGCGTCAGGTAAAAGTTTTTCGCAAGGTGGTTTTTAATTAAGTTTTAAGTCCTATCAACTTGAAACTTAGTACACATGATCCTTATATTATGATCTTTTTAATTGTAGTGCCAAATTAGAGTTTTTACCCCAATTTCAGGGTCCACTGAACATAGAAAATGAAAGTCTATTAGGGCATCCATGTACTATGAACACATTCTTGTTCATTCATTTTTATGCACCACATTGCCTACTAAGGAGCATTATGTTTATCTGTCTGTGTATTCAACTGTTCATTCTTCAGTCTTTCCCACTTCAGGTTAAAGTTTTGGGTTAAAGCTTATGGACAAGGTAGTGTTTGATGAAGTTGAAGTCCAATCAACTTGAAACTTTGTACACATGATCTCTATAATAAGATCTTTCTAATTTTAATGCAAAATTCGAGTTTTGATCCCATTTTCTTGGTCCACTGAACAAAGAAAATGATAGTGTATTGGGGCATCCTTGTACTATGAACACACTCTTGTTTTATTGTCAGCTTAGATTCATAAACTTGCTACTCATGACTAGCTTGTACAAACCAGGGTTTTTTTCATTTCTTTTTAATGTGCTATGGTCCTGAATGTCCATTGTAAAGTTGTCTCTGTGATTTTAACAGCATTTATTTAATTTAAAAAAAAAATTGTTACCATTTTGAAATTTAAGCAAAAAAGTTGTGAAGTTAGTAAATATAACAGAATGGTTTTTTTTATCATAATTATCTGTACTTTTATCTGTTTTCAGGAATAGAAGAACTTAATATGAAGAGATTTACAGCAAAAATTGGCATGGACAACAAACCTAGTTTGGCAATGTTTAAAAGTATAGGATTTAGTGAGGTTTGTATAAGTTTATCTTCTTTTTATATGCTGGGACATTTCACAGTAAAACCAATATCCTTCTGTCCACCCATCAACACTTTGTCATCTCAAATCTGCTCCAACAAATTCTCATGATTTAAAAAGACAAAATTAGTGTTGATGGAAGAAATCTTTGATTCTGAATATGTTTGACTTTTGCTTAAGAGTTGCAGGACTTTAATCATTACATTTCAGACACTTTTTTCACATTTTGTACACTGACTCCTGTATTCCTGGATAGATTTCTTCCAAACTTTACATTACTGATCCCTTTTGATCATTTTTCAGCTTGTATTTCCAGAGTTATGATCTTTGATTGTCAGATTAAAGTACATTTTTCACATATTGTACCATAACTTAAGTTTGGATGGAATTTTCTCAGGAAAAATATTTCTAATCTCTAGTGAAAAATTTGTTCTCAGCAAATGATTGGTTGAAATTTTATTGTGATGTTAAATTTTCTTTGTTTCTTTTGAATTTTCCTATTGTGACGTCATGAAAAAAGGCAACCATGCCTGATGACGTCACATAAAAGTACACAACTTTTTCAAATCTTTCAAAAAGGAGGATAAAAATCATTAGAGAAACAGATTCCAGCACTATAACTCATATATTATGATATTTCTGCACTCTCGACAGTTAAATTTTAATTATTTAAAAAGCTCGGGAGAGCCTTGCCCTTTAAATATTAAAATTTAACTGTCTCGGTTGGAGAAATATAGTAACACACTTGTTGCAGTTGTGAAATCTATATATAATACTAGAAACATTACATATATATTTGATCCATATCTTTTCCATTACCAGAAATTCTCTTTCACTATATTCTTTCTTACATCATTTAAACATTTAATGGGCTAAAGTAAATGGATCCCTGCATCTTTAAACTGATATAGTAATTGTGAATGCTTAACATTTTTTAAATATTTGTCTTTATTCAAAATCCAACCCTGGTTAAAGACATCTACTAATTTTAGCATTTAAAAACAGTTATTGAAGCAGTCGCCAAGAAGTTATCCTAAATAAATTATTATCCCTAACCTCAACGTATTGCTGTAGATTTTATGCCCAAAGAAAGCACACATAACGTCAAATAACATCACCTAAATCAGACACTTTGACGGGAAAATAATGATAGGAATCAAGACTAATGTTTGAATTGGTGAACATAATAAAAGGTTCAATTTAAAAAGATTCTGAAATGTTATTTCAGGGTTATGGGACTTTGACTGTCAGATAAATAAAAGACATTTTAAAAATTTCATTCACTGGCTCTAGTGTGCTTGGATCAATTTACTGCAAACTTAACGCTGTTGTTATGATTATTAAATGCAGATTCACTTTTGATTTTGTAAATTTTCTGGTGTATCATTTTAGAGTTATGGAACTTTTTTAACAGTCATATTCAATGCAATAATTATTTTTATATGTCTAAGGGTAGCCTCAGACATGTTTTTCCACAGAGCTATTTATTTACTTATGATTAAATCCATTAAATGACCCGTTATATATTCTCAACAATTTCAATATGCAAAAAAGAAGTGTTTTTGGCACACTTTTTTCATCTGTTTATAATGATGCACAATATTTAAAATATCGCTAAAATTTATTTGCTATCTAATCCATATAGACAGGCACATGTACATGTACACGGAATACACAGCTACTTTTGCATAGGTACTATTTCTGTACTAAAAATATGTAGTACTGGAAATTTAATTTTAATATTTAGTACTATTCCTTTACTTTAAAATTATTGTAATATTTAGGTAATTGTATTTTACAGTACTTCATTTGTACTAAATATTTTGGTACACAAATAATACAATATTTCATGTTTGAAAATCATAATTTTAAGAGATTTGATATAGAAAAACTTTCAAAATGCTCAAAATGTAACGGTAGTAACCAAAAATCTGTAGTACCTAAATTTCAAGTACAAATTAAGTACTGTAATATACAGGTACCTAAATATTACAATAATTTTAAAGTAACAAAATAGTACTGAATATTAGAAGTAAATTTCCAGTACTACATATTTTTAGTACAGAAATAGTACCTATGCAAAAGTAGCTGTGTAGGGGTTAAGACTTGAGACAGGTACATGTTGTAGATAGGTTGCACCTTGGAATCGGCATATGTTCATTATGTTTGGTAAAGACTTGGGACAGACACATTGACATAAAATTAAGATTATTATATAAAAAAAAGATGTGATATGATTGCCAATGAGACTCTCCACAAGTGACCAAAATGACACAAAAAATCTCAATTATAGGTCACTGAACAGCCTTCAACAATGAGCACAAATAAGACTTAAGACAGGTATAACACTTGTTAGAAGTTTAAGACTCCAAACAGGCATATACATAATTTTATAATGTTGTGTGAAGAATTAGGACAAGCACATGTGCATGAAGTTTGGTTAAGACCTAGAAAAGGTCCATGCTCATGTTGTTGGATTAAGACTTGGGACAGGCATATGTGCTTAATGTTGGGTTAAGACTTAGAACAGGACTATGTACATGTTGCTGGGTTAAGACTTGGGACATGCTCATGTACATGTTGTCAGATAAAGACTTAGTACATGGACATGTACAGCCCATGTTAATGGGTAAAGACGAAAAACAGACACTGTCACACATGAATATGTTGTAGGCTTTAAACTTTGGACCAGCACATGAACATGTTGAAGGGTTAAAATCTTGTTTTAAAACGCAACCTCTTTAAATTTTCATTCTGTCATTTTAATTGATTTTATCATGTCTAACTTCATATTTACCTAGTACATAACTATATGGAATAAGGAACATACAATTTCTGTTTTCAGATATCCAGGAGTGAAGTGTTCAGTGAGATAACTCTAGAACTAAATATTGATGATGACTTTAAGAAAACTCTGTATGACAAAACAAATATGTTCCAAATCTTAAACTACAGATAACATTAAATAAAACATAGTATGGATATAGCAGTACCAGGGGGAAAGGACGAAAGAAAGAGCTAAAAAAGTCTTTAAATGAATTTCAGCAAACATATTTATGTTGTGTTTAATTGACAATACAATCATCAACAAAATAGTATAATTTAGATGTAAAAATATGAAAAAAACTGTTAGTTTTTAACATTCTGAGGATTTGATAAATGCTATAAATGCTAAGTACTTATTTAATTGAATAGTATAGTCTATTAACAGCACAAGCATAATGTATATTGTGATGAATTTCAAAGGTTCAGAGATGACATTTTTATGAAAAAAAATGTATTTTAAAATGTCAGAATTGTTTTTTATAAATCAACTATTCTGTTGCAAAGTTGTTTCTATGTTTTGGTCCTACACTAGTGTTTGATACTTTTTGTTGTTGTTATTTTTGTATTTTAGTTATTTTATTGTTTGGCATTAGCATTTTTCTAGCTTTTGTAGCTTGACTGGGTTATAGAAATTTCTCTTGACTCCTTACATCATGTTAGAAAAATAATGATTGAGAGAGGGGTATCTTGGCTGCATGAGAGATGGACAGTAAATATATGCATCCACATTTAGTTGAATTATCGAAGTTAATCTGATGTATTATGTAGGAATAGTGCTATGTTCTTTAGATATAGGAAGATGTGGTATGAGTGCCAATGCGATAACTCTCCAGCAAAGTCACAATTTATAAAAGTAAACTATTATAGGTCAAGGTATGGTCTTCAGCACTGTGCCAAGGCTCACACAAAACAGCAAGCTATAAAGGGCCTAAAAAAATTCTACTGTAAAACCATTCAATCGGAAAAACCAACAGTCTACTCTATATAACAAACGAGTTACGAGAAATGAATAGGAACCACATAAACAGACGACAACCACTGCACAGCAGATTCTTGACTTAGGGCAGGTGCAAACAGTTTGTCTGCTTTAGAGCCGTTGCTTCAACACATTTAAAGATTGCTGTTAAATTTCTGTCTATTTTGCACATACCTGTATTTTCGAATAGCAATAACTGGCCTACATTCCGGTACATTTATAAGCATGAATAGTCCCTTAAGACATAGGCAAACTTTCATTCATTTCACCAGATAAATGAAGAAGTTGTTAAGTTAGATTCATTAAAAATCTTAAGAAATTTTGAACCTGCTGAAAACAGGTAACATCTAGTCATACAACTAGAACTTGGGTTTAAAATACAACAAGGGCATAGGATCTTCAATGTTCTGCTATATTATATGAAAAAGAAGATGTGGTATGATGGCCAATGCGATAACTAACTCTCCACAAGAGACAAAATGATACAAAAAATTAACAACTATAGGGCATGGTATGGACTTCAACAATGAGCAAAGCCCATATCACATAGTCAGCTATAAAAGGACCTGAAATAACAATGTACAACAATTAAAACAAGAATAATAACAGCCTAATTTATATACAAAAAATGAATTAAAAAACAAATATGTAATGCAATAACAAATGCCAACCACTGATTACAGGTTCCCGGTCTCACTAATTAGCAACAAGAAGAATAATCTAAGTGACAAGAAGCGACAAGAAAACATTTTCTTTATAATTAAAATCAGGCAGTGTCTGCGCTTACCCGCATGCGAGTATGAAAAGTAAAATTACCATTTGTAGGATACGCATACCCACATCCAGTTTTATAATAAAAAGCAATCGGATATTGTCGCAATTAGTGAATAAATTTATTCAACTACTCAGAATTTTATGAATATTTATAATATATACTAGTAGGTTAGTGAACAGTTTTTGTTTCAGTTAATAGACATTCTTTAAAAAATGGAAAAAAGTGATCTACATGTGGGGTAGTCTGGGGTCCTGGCTTAATTTGTCAGAAAATTCGAGCCCTGGACTATTCTATGAACTGGGAGAATTATAATCGATATGCAGGCTCCTGACTTGGGACAGGCACATACTTACAGAACGTGGAGGGATTAAACATGTCAGCGGGATCCCAACCTGGGACAGTGGTGTAACAGTACAACATAAAAAAAAACCTATCAAAATCAGTTGAAAAAGTCAAAACTCATCAGATGGATACAAATACCGTATAGCGGTTTATTTTCGCGGGGTGTAAATTTTCGCTTATTTTCGCGGAAAGAACAAAATCGCCAAAATAAATTCCGCCAATTTAAAAGTGTACATGTAAAGGTAATGTTAAACATGTTGAATCCGCCAAAATAATAACCGCCAAAATTTTTCGTATACCTTATTCAATGAAAATCGCGAAATTTTACACCCGTGAAAATAACCCGCTATACGGTACTACACAGAGTGCACTGTGGGCTGGTACTTGTATATCCCAACAACAAAAAGACACTTAGTTGTAATGAATTTAACAAAGTTTTTTTGTTATCTTAGACCATATCTTGTCCTTGCCCTAGGTGCCAAAAGGCATAACAAGGACTAAGTAAGTAAGTTAGACCATATCTTCAATGAAGAATCTGCATGTTAATAAAAAAAAAGTATAACAACAAAAATACTGAACCCGAGGAAAATTCAAAATGGAAAGTCAAATGACAAATTAAAAAATTAACACATCAAATGAATGGATAACAACTGTCATGTTCCTGCCATGGTACAAGCATTTTCGTATGTACAAAATGGCGAAATACACCTGGCTTTATAGCTAGCTGAACCTCTAACTTTTAGCCATTCACATACAATTTCATTAAATTGATATCGATATAAATAAGACTGTTGTTCAATGGTTTTCGTTTGTTGAAGTGGTTTATAGGTGTATCTCGTATTTATATATATTAGACTGGTGGTTTTATGTTTGAACTAATGAATTTTGGAGCTAAACAAAGGTTGTCGTTTGTTGTTCATTTTTCTCGTTTTTATAGAAATAGACCGTTGGTTTCCTGTTTAAATGTTTACACTAGTCATATGATTGACTATCATTTTGATATATGTTTTGTGTAGCTTGCTGTTCGGTTCGAAAAGCCAAGGCTCTGTGTTGAAGTCAGTACTTTGACCTTCATTTTTCTTTCTTATTTAAATTGAACAATTATATTGCATTGAAAATATTTTATAGCGATTTCAACATTATGGTTATTTCTTTCATTACAGAGGCACTGTCTGTAAAGTTATGGTAGTTTATCTAATTATATGTCTTGTTAACAAAAAATATTTCTTCAAATAAAGCATTTCTAACTTGAGTTATTGCTCCTTGAACTAATCTGCGATAGTATACACTTTTGTAAGTATTTCATTTTCAGTTTAGAGTTACTCCTCTTTTGCAAGAACTAAATTAATAATTGAAATGAAAACGCATTTTAATTTATTTTTTTTAACTTATCAAGATATAATCATTGGTCAGCTGATGGTTTATACGAATATATATTATACGTCTGTCTGTATCTTGGTTTCCATTTAGTAAATGCGTTTTTCATGAATAGCATTTAAGCAATTGACGAATAACTGAACGGAGAAATTGTTATATAGTTTTCTTTGCGATAGATTTAACCATTGATTTGTTTTTATTATTAAGTTCACCAATTTCAAGCAATTTTTTGGTACATAAACTTGCACATTATAAGGAAAACATTCAGGCACAACTGAAGAATGATAATTATATGTTTACTAACATGTCAAATAACAAATATACATAACTCCAAAAAAATTCTGAACGGAAAGTCCCTAAGCAAATGGCAAAATCAAAGATCAAATGGATGGATATAGTTATCAAAGCTTATAACTTGATACGCCATGAGTTTCATTCACATAGAACTCATCAGTGACGCTCAGGTCAAAACAGTGATAAAGCCAAACAAAAAATAACTTGGAGAACATTGAGGGCCCAAAATTCCCCAAACAGTTGTGTCAAATACGGCTAAGTCATCTATACCTGGGACAAAAAAAAATCATTAGTATTTTGAATTAATACTTTTGCAAACGGAAAATATAATAAATGACCATATGATTAAACGATTGTCATATACCTGACTTTGTACAGGTTTTCTTTTTTAAAGAAATAAGGACAAAACCTGTTTTCACAGCTAGCTAAATCTCTCACTTGTATCGCATTCGCAAAAAAAGTCCACTTGGGGGATTCATTATAGAAATCTCAGGTTAAATAGGAACTGCTGAACATTTTAAATAAAATCAATATTTCACTGAACCTTGAGAATTTACTTTGATTGGAATATTTGTGTGGTTATATCATACCTTTAGGTTTTATCAGGAAGAATTTTATAAATTTATTGATAACTTGATTACCACTTCCGCCGGTAAAGCAAAAACATCAAGATTGAACGTTCAAGTTTTGAATTTTTAAGATGAATACATATTCTGCAATTCAGGGTGGAACCAACTAATTTTGATGCATCATATAAGGAGAGTTGAACTGTGCGTGTTGAAGAAACATAGTAAAAAATGTTTCAGAAGCCCCGTTGCAAGGAAGTATCTCTGCCACCATCAAAATAACGTTTTTATTCAGTTGCAGCCTACTCATTGCCCTTTCATGACTTTCGACTCACACTTGCTGTATCTATAGCTATTTCATTCAAGGGTTGAATATCCATGAAATGCTTGTAACTTTAGTTTTATATGTTTTGTCTTCTGTACTTTTACCTGTCTGTTCGTCTTTTTCTTTTATGGGTTCGTGTTGTTTATTCTTTAGTTTTCTATGTAGTGTCATGTGTACTATTGTTTTTCTGTTTGTCTTTTTCATTTTTAGCCATGGCGTTGTCAGTTTGTTTTAGATTTACGAGTTTGACTGTCCCTTTGGTATCTTTCGTCCCTCTTTTATAGCCATTGCATTGTCAGATTATTTTCGATCTATGAGTTTGAATGTCTCTCTGGGATCGTTTGCCCCACAGAAGTCCCGTTGGTAGGTAACATTTCTGCCCCCCCCCCCCCCAAGCAAAATTACGTCTTTATTCAGTGGCAGTCTAATTTAATTGCCATTTCAGTACAAACGACTCACACTTGCTGAATCTATATACTAGTATTGATTTTATAGATAATTTGTTCAAGGGTTGAAGATCCATGAAACGCTTGTAACTTTAGTTTTCTATGTTGTGTCTTCTGAACTACTATTTTTCTGTTTGTCTTCTTCCTTTTTAACCATTGCGTTGTTAGTTTATTTTCGATCTATGCGTTTGAATGTCCCTCTGGTATCTTTTGCCTTTCTTTAACGACAATCATATAAAATGACATCAAACAATAAGTAGCAGTTTTAGTTCTAAAAATTCTCGATGTCCAGTTTTTACTAAATAGAATGGCATGCTTGTTTGTATGTTCTTGTAATTTTAATTCCATTTAAGTAAAAATAAAACCATTCATATATGTTTACACAAAATACAACTAATATACAGCTCTTTGATCAGGTCTTAAATGGACGTAATCAACAGAATCTTAATTCAATATTTGAAAAACACAGATTTAATGATAAATTATTGTTTACATTTTAACTTCAAATAAAATAAACGATAATTTCTTAAACCTTTTAACACGAATTCTTCAAGTATAAAAGGTAAAAGAAATAGATTAAAAAAACGCATTTGATTCCCATGCGTCAGATTTTCATATTGTCACATAATGTATATTTGGAATTTTTAAACAAGGAATATAAAAATGAAACAACCAAAGCATATAGTCAAAAGCTTCTTATGAATTATCAGTCAAAACTTGTTACAAACTCTATTAAAAAGAAACGGAGGAGATACACATTGAACATTAAAAAATCTTTACCAAAAAGACAGATGACAAAAAAAAAACTACACAGAAGATTTTAAATTAACTAACACAATCCTTATCAAAACAGGGGACAAAACTATGGCAAAAAAAAGAGGGACAAAAGATACCAAAGGCACAATCAAACTCATAAATCTAGAACAAACTGACAACGCCATGGCTTAAAATGAAAAAGACAAACAGACAAACAATAGTATACATGACACAACATAGAAAACCAAAAAATAAACAACACGAACCCCATCAAAAACTAGGGGTGATCCCAGGTGCCCTGGAAGGGTAAGCAGATCCTGCTCCACATATGGCAACAGATGAGGAGTAGATGTTAAAATAGGGGCGTCGTGATACTCATTCATTTGAAATAACACAACCGAGAAAACGAGGATGAGAGTATGTCGTATCTAGATCTTTTATAAGTGTAACACATCCGGGCTTATCTGTAACACAGATATTCCATAACGATCAACAAAATCATAACAGCGCATAAACATTCGAAAGGATCGATTCAACTTTACTATTTGAAACATTTGTCTTGATAGTTTCCTTGTAAGCAGCAACATTCTAACAACAAAATTATGATAGGAAATGCGGATCCTGGACTATTCTATCAACTTGAAGAAGATTTTCTCGATGCTAATGCTGCTCAGAATGTACTTATAAGAAATGAAGAGTTCACGATTGGAAAATTGAAATCATCCTTTTTTTTTAAAGCAAAGAGCTCAACCGACCCTCATTTTCAATTTGAGATGTTATTTTGGGCATGAAACAGTCAAAATTGTCTCTTGCTTTTCTAAATTCAAGTTTGTTTAGATGAATGCAATCAACATAGTCAACATAGTCCTCAAACTAAAATTATTTATTGAAAGGACAGAAACATAACTATAAAAGGAACGTCTCCTATTGTTTTTAATAATTTAGAACCATCTTACAAGGAAATCCTGAAAAAGAATTCCGGAATTATGATTTTACCAAGAAATGAATAACCCCAATGCATGTATTGTTTTCTCCAAAATTAACAAACCTTGTCTCATATTATACAAGCCATGACCAAACAATGAATTATATAGATTAATTAGATTTCTGCTGTCTTTGATAGAGATAATATTCAATTTTTTGTTAATAAATCCTGTATTTAATACACTGAAAATTCATTAGTCTTTATCTCTGAACGTATCTTTTTGGTTGATGATAAAGCAGAATTAAAAATTCCTATTTAACATCACAACACACATAACAATATGTGAATCTAAACAATACAACTGCACATTCCCAAAGCAATTATAAGGTTGGATAGTACCTGACCATAATTATTACTGTTTATCCTATTGACAATTGTAATGAAATATTTAAATTATATTACTATCTGAAACAATCTCTGACGCAACAATTTTATATAACAGTGCATTATTGATATGACATTCAAAACAATACCAGCTTAATATATGGATGACTCCAATATTATTTTATGGATAAATATTCGATTAATGTAAAAGGAGAAACAAAACCCTATCCATCGTTTATCTCCATATTAAAGCCATTATCGTTTTCCATGAAGTTTATTTTTTACAACATGAAATCTCCATATCTTTATTTACGGGTAGAACGAGAATTTATCAATAATTTGCGAGATGTTAATGAGATACAGGTGACTAATTGTATTGAAGCTTCATTGTTTTATAGGTCCTTTATACACATGAAATTCAAAACTTTAGATTCAAATTTCAATTCTACCGAGATTGTAATTCGGGAAGGACGGTATTCGTTTTTATCAGAAAGCAAATATTTGCCGTCAAATTAAACAATTTGCATGAATTATTTTTTGCTATATTATTATTTTTATTTTGGTATTATCTATGGAATATTTTGAATTCGAGCTTAATGTTTGTGACTTATAATATATTTGCCATATGACTTGTGCATATTTAGCTGTTTTGTGTAGGGTATACATAATACAGAGGAGCAGCCAACAGAATGATCACTAACATAAGTTGTGAAAAGAAATTTCTGAAACCGATGATTAAGATAGTCTTCTGTGTTATCCACCGCACGATAAGCTCGAGTAGATGCCAAGTAATTAATTTCAGTATAGACAGAGTAACAGTATCCAATTGGAGCAATTTCCTGCAAATTATACTCCCAAGAATAGTAAACATTGAGTCAAATACTCCTAGCGATATGTTCGATGCTGATTGGATCTTTTTCGCGTAAGGATACTTTTTTTTTTTCATAATTTGGAACCATCTAACAAGGAAATCCTGAAAAAGAATTCCGGAATTGTGATTTATTGAAATGGTGATGACATCTATCATATAACACTTTCAAATTTACTTTATGCTTTGACTATCATTTACTATTTTAAATATAGAAGTTCTCAGTTTTCCTTGGCTTGAATTCGTACCTCTCATCTAAGTACTTTATGAAGTCCTGTTAAATGATACAAATTAATTATGTCGGGTCCATGTCTAGCAAATGGTGAGCTCTGAGATCCTTTATGATGGCTTCAGCAACTGTGCTTTCTGTAAGGCTATTCTCTGTTATTCTAAAAATAAAAATTAAAGAATGCGTGTAATGTGCCTCATTGTCTGTCTTGAAACACGATGTTTACCTCATGCTTACGCAGTCTACTATTGTTCTGTTGTAAAGCTCCGATTGTAGTCATGTTGGTTGTTCATCTGGGTATTCTTTCTATAAATCATAGTGTTGCACTTTCTTGCACATTTTCTGGGTGTTGATTTTACATAGATATAGGAAGATGTGGTGTGAGTGCCAATGAGACAACTCTCCATCCAAATAACAATTTAAAAATTAAACCATTATAGGTTAAAGTACGGCCTTCAACACGGAGCCTTGGCTCACACCGAACAACAAGCTATAAAGGGCCCCAAAATTACTAGTGTAAAACCATTCAAACGGGAAAACCAACGGTCTAATCTATATAAACAAAACGAGAAACGAGAAACACGTATATATTACATAAACAAACGACAACTACTGTACATCAGATTCCTGACTTAGGACAGGTGCAAACATTTGCAGCGGGATTAAACGTTTTAATGGGCCCAAACCTTCTCCCTTTTTCTGAAACAATAGCATAACATCACAACATATAAAAACATACGTATGTTTCTTATCTTTTACGGTTAAGACATTTTCATTGGAAAATCGCACTAATGCTGTGTATCTTCTCTTTCATTCGGTCTTGTTGTCACATTACTGAAATTGGATTGTATTTTTGTGCAACTTTATTACATTTACTTTTGATACATGTGTATAACGTGTTGGATAGAATATTTGTCATCAACTGCTTGTTCGCCTTTTGGATTTTATTTTTTAATATTTGAATTAAGTTTCTTGTTTCTGTTTGATATCTATTTGATATTTGTTTGATATCTATTTGATATTTGTTTGAAATCTGTTTGATATTTGTTTTAAATCTGTTTGATATTTGTTTGATATCTGTTTGATATCTGTTTGATATTTGCTTGAAATCTGTTTGATATTTGTTTGAAATCTGTTTGATATTTGTTTGAAATCTGTTTGATATTGTTTGAAATCTGTTTGATATTTGTTTGATATCTGTTTGATATTTGTTTGATATCTGTTTGATATTTGTTTGAAATCTGTTTGATATTTGTTTGAAATCTGTTTGATATTTGTTTGATATCTGTTTGATATCTTCGATATTTGTTTGATAAATATTTGATATTTGTTTGAAATCTGTTTGATATTTGTTTGATATCTGTTTGATATTTGTTTGATATCTGTTTGATATTTGTTTGAAATCTGTTTGATATTTGTTTGAAATCTGTTTGATATTTGTTTGATATCTGTTTGATATCTTCGATATTTGTTAGATATATATTTGATATTTGTTTGAAATCTGTTTGATATTTGTTTGAAATCTGTTTGATATTTGTTTGATATCTGTTTGATATCTTCGATATTTGTTAGATATATATTTGATATTTGTTTGAAATCTGTTTGATATTTGTTTGAAATCTGTTTGATATTTGTTTGATATCTGTTTGATATCTGTTCGATATTTTTTTGATATCTGTTTGATATTTGTTTTAAATCTGTTTGATATTTGTTTCCCTTTTTTTTGGCTGATTCTTTATCTAATGCTTGTGTACTTCCAAGTGTATGCTTGGAGCGACATGCTGATCACCTAACTACTTCATTTAAATGCACCTTTACTTTCTAGAAGTAAATTGTCCCTTTCACTTGCTTCGGCTAACTGGTTTAATAAAAGTATAGGTCAAAAAGTACAATATCGTGAACACAATTTCCACTAAACGGTAACGACGAAGAACAATACTGATATGCTAGATGAGTTGCATGACGGGTGCCACGTGTGGAGCATGATCTGCATACCCTTCTCCTAGATTTTTGCGGGGCTCGTGTTGCTTACTCTTTAGTTTTCAATGTTGTGTCATGTGTACTATTGTTTGTCTGTTTGTCTTTTTCATTTTAAGCCATGGCGTTGTCAGTTTATTTTCGATTTATGAGTTTGATTGTCCCTCTTGTATCTTTCGTTCCTCTTTTGAAAAGATCAGACGCGAGATCGCGTGTATTTTTTATCTTGTTGTGAAATCCAACAACTATTGAAAACTCTCATCTGCTTTAATTTGTATGTTTAATAAGAATATAAAAAGTGTTGATTTCTTTGTATTGTATTGTTTGACCACTTGATGTGGGTAAAGTTAAACCTTATTGCCATTGCTCTGCATTTTTCGAAGCCCCTCTCTTTCTGAAACAGTCTGTATAAATAGTTTATATGTCTGTCATTAAATAATTGAAACCCTTTTACAGGAATTAATTGGTGTGTAAACTCGACCAATTCACTCAAAACAAATAAAAGTCTGATATGTTTGTGAGTGACTTGGTCCAGTTTAAACACCAATACATTCCTTGTAATTCTTTCAAATTGGAGATAGGGAATCTATTTTTCCATACTCGTAACCTCTATTACACGAAAATTATATATTTATGTCTTTGGATGGGCCTGGCGCATGCATAGATTTGGTTGGTTAACGCAAAAATATGTACTCATCAATGAAATTTTCTATCTGATAAAAGGTAAACTGCAAAATTTCTTATTATAATTCAAACGACAAAACGAATGTTCTTATGTATAATTTTATTTAACGGCAAACGCACAGTGAAAATAAATTTTGTTAACGTCGTTATTATTAGCGCCGCCATCTTGTTTACATTGGTTACGAAAAGAATTTCGGTCAGTCTATCGAAAAATAACCAACGTCAAGATCAAATACCTGAAGTTCCCTCGACCAATCATATCAACGTATTCCCTAATATGCAAATCATATAAGAATTATTCATTCATATGTCCTTTGGTGTATTCGCAACTGTCCCTGAACCAGTAACAATAAAGCTGTGTAACATGCACAGGACGTACTCACATCATAAACTTTCGCAGATTATATTTTATTTCTTCATCTGAATGAGTTAATGGTTAGCTTTATCATTTTATGGACTTTACCCTATCCGCACACTGCAGAAAATGAGTAAATGTTGCTTTCATTTTCATCCCCTAAACAACCAATCAAAAACTTTCTTAGAATCTGCACCATTTAAACGCATTGTACATCTCATTTGCCAAATCATGGACGTTGTATTTACGTATTATAGTGTGTGAGTTTGTATCTGCAACTGTAATACCATCATTTATGGAAACCTAACTATATTATTATTTAGGCACCTCCTATTTTTTATATAAATTATGACAGGGGTTTCTTTATCAAATCATTAACATTACTTTATTTGATCAGAAGTGGGAATATTTTTGCTCGCAGAACCTCTAGTCAATACAGTTCCTGCGCATTTCATTCACCATCATTTATTCTTCTTTAACGTTGTACATTCAAGTACACAATAAGGATGACAACAAAATTCAAATAAGCAAACAAATGGTGTCCTTGATGAAATCAAAAACGACAAAAAAAAGTACAAAATCACAACAAAAACACATCACCCCCAAAAAGGTATTTGATAATAACTGAAAAAAGGCAAAATTTTGATAAGCACAGATCCTTCATTATAATCAGTTGGTATGTATAATATAGCAAACTTATTGTGTCGAAAATTGTCAGTCTATTCATCTTCCTTAAACTAATAGTTTCCATTTCCTTGGCATTGTATTGCTATACATTGTTAACTGTACATTTATTTGCTGATAGTTTATTAATTTGTGTTTAACTATCACATTGTTATCAACCTTGTCTACTTTGCGTCTCCATCTTTTTTTTGTGTGTACTAAGTATCTGTTTCGGACCTCAGCGCTGCGTTTTGTGTAGCAGAAACTCGTGTTTAATAAAATGAAATATCTTTGATGACTTTAATGTATAGTTCCTTCGATGAGCAATGATCTTTCTCTCTTGGAGTGGACACTGTTGACCTCACATGCACAGTATATTATTATGCCTTCCCTTTGAGCTATTTTATCATGTTAGTCATTGTTTTATTTTATCTGTAATTGTCGGTGCTGCACTTCCTTGCATAAAAAAATCACATCGATAATGACTATGATTAATATAATTCGGAGTATTTTGAAAAACAAAAGTTGATGAACGAGCGATCTATTTATCAGAACATAATTCAATTGCAACCAACGAAAATAACATTTGAATTTCCGTATGGATATATATCTTTGACTTTACAAAAGAGTAAAATTTACATAGACTGGTGACTCAATATTTAGTAAATTGAACAAATACTCTGTCTTAAAATTATATATCCATACTGGTAAGAAAATAAAGATATAGAACAATCTGTGATCTGGTCATAATCAAGATTTATAAAAAAAAAATAAAAAAAAGGACTTGAGTAGAAATTAAGAGAAAAGACCATAAGTCACTGCATGTAGTAACAATTTAGTTCTTCATTCATCAGATTGTAGCGAAGCATTGGCAAAATATATGTATTTGATACAGATTGAAATTTGTGTACAACTTAATTGTTACAAAAAGACCACTGGTAAATTTGTATTTCTTTTGTTGTCTTGTTAGTTGTTTTTTGTCTTTTTTGTCTTTCATATAGTTTTTTGTTTTTGTTTTTGTTTTAGTAGATAGAGCACTCAAATATAGTATAGTTTTAATGAATTTTATTCTCAGGAGTACAAATGTAGAAATACTTGGACTTTATATTGTAAGCCCATTCTTGGTAGTTTCATCGTATATAAACAATTCAATATAGTGATAAAAGGAAATTGCTTCTTTTGACAATACCAAATACAAGTAATATTAAAAAGACAACTTTGTTTGAAATATTTTATTCCTGAAATTGAGCAACCAAAAATCAATCGCTGTTTGCGGATAATGGTGTATGTACCCTCGAATCGAAAATGTATACGTTGGTGATTCAATCGTGCATTTATCGTAAGAAAGAATTTGAAAGTTATCAGTTTTGACCAAAAATATTCCGATTTTCAGACTTATATTAATAGCTTTCTTAGTGATCCTGTTATAACCTTTAATTGAAAATATAATTCTTTTTTATTTACTTTTTCTATTCATTTTTTAAATGTCACATCAATAAAAACGATTAGAGGAACAACAGCAGTCTTAGATAGTTTTCTGGTCTCATTTTTATTTTCACAGACCACCAATGCAATCGGATTAAAACAATCTCTTTGACTTTTGTAAAGGATTTGAACATACCAGAATACTTGATGACAATGGTTGATGCAGGTAACAGTAGGAATTTTGGTATCAAACACAGAAGGAAAATTACGTCTTTGTTGCCATCGATTGTAAAATTTATTCTTGCTGTGAGTTGAAATTTCTTATTTTCAGTTAAGCAGAGGTTTACCTTGAATTTATGTAAAAATTTATTGGACTTTATTGTCGCTGGCATACAACCTGTGTGATGTATTCACAACCTATTAATGTTCTATATTCATACAACATAGACGATTTAACTAGTTTGTAATAAGAATTATGAAAAAATAATAATCCAATGGGATTTGAATTTAAAACGAATACGCTTAGTACATGATCGAATTCCCTGAGGTCTAGAGTCAATTACTGTCATATAATTAAGGGAGAACTGATGACTTAGAATCTTTTAAACACAAACCATAATAACTGTTTTTATGTACCTCAAGATTAGATTAACCATCTATTATGCATAAATTATTCTAAGAACTTATAGCTTTTCTTACTCTTAAGGGACATTTGAAATTAGTTAATTTTCCAACAAAGAAGAAAGTAAAATGATTCTTCTGTCTTAACGACTTTGTTCCAAGGAAGTATATTCATCCCTTTGTACATATGGGTGCAATATTTCAAACTTTTGAAAGAAAGATGCATTGATGCAGCTTTTTTAATTTAGATAGGTTGAAGACCGAATTTCAAAATTGTTCATGCCGTTTATTAGTTGCTAAATTCAATTTGTTAAGGTATGCATATGAGCTGAGTGTATTTGATGTTTTCGTGGTTTTTTGGTCATTTAAGTGGTTGTTCGTATTCTGTTTGCATTAATACTGTATAAATATAAATATGCAGGCTTGCACATTGAGATATGCTCGATTGGGTTCATCTTGGTGTCGACGAACTGAATACTGTTGATACAATTTCTCCATATCATACTCTTGATATGACAGCTTAATCAATGATTGTGAAGTCAATACATACTTCTTTTTTTTTGAGTCATTTTTTTAGGTATAAATAAAGATCAAAGTTTCAATGCAAGTTGTATCCTAACTATGTATAAGAAAGTTTTAAGAGTCCCCAATGATAATTTATCTTATTTCATTTATCATATGAAATTGCATAAGGTTGTCCCGTTTTAAATGATAGATATAGGAAGATGTGGTGTGAGTGCCAATGAGACAACTTTCAATCCAAATAACAATTTAAAAAAAAGTAAACCATTATAGGTCAATGTACAGCCTTCAACACGGAGCCTTGGCTCACACCTAACAACAAGCTATAAAGGGCCCCAAAATTACTAGTGTAAAACCATTCAAACGGGAAATTCAACGGTCTAATCATGAATGTGATAAAATCTGAAACAAACAACATGATGTTCGGACACATACACAATAACAGTGTGTTGAAGAATAGAGTCAAATATCTATGTAAAGATGCAAAGAAGAGTCACTGTGACAATACATTTTGACACACATAGCTTATATTTTATAATGCAAACAAGCACTGTAAATATTGTCTGTAATTCGTCTTATTATTTTTAAGGTATTGTAGGGTAAAATAACTGTACAGAACGGAAAGTACATGTAATGATATAAACAAAATACTTAGTAAAAGCAACAGTAGAATACCGGTGTTCGATTAGTTCATGTTGTTCAGTATTTACTTGTTTGTATTGTTTTGTAAGCTGCTGTCAACTCGTCGTTTTTTCGTTTATTGTCATGATTTTGTGTGTTTTTTTTTTGTGTTTCCCTTTTAGTACATTCACCGTCTTTTTTCCTATCATTAATACTATTAACTTAAATTAATGATGCTAATGAAATATTTTATCTTATTTTAAAAAAAAAAAATTAAAAAAATTTAAAAAATGTTTTGTGCAAATGATATATGTGTTAGTTTTCTGCAAACATACACTTATTGTCGTTCTTTATTTCATCTGGCATGACATTTTTTTTTCTTATGATTTCATACGAAAATGTACCTATATATTTTGAAAAAATAAAGAGGGATGAAAATGATTAGTCTTATTGATCATATATAATGGATGACCAATTTCTCAAATCTAATAGTTCAAATTTCAGTTTCATTTCCCACACATATTAGATTGTGTTATTTGACATTTTTTGTTTCATTTTGCTATTTTATTAAGATGGTACTGTAATTAAAATGTATTGACTGTTGACTGTTGACTGCTCCGGCTTAAGTCGAACTGTCTCTTAATTTGCCCCCTTCTCCTATCTCTATTCTAGGTTTGAATATTTCATCAAGGCTTCACAAAGTGGATTATTTCTTCAATGACGAAGCTGGGTTTTTAACTGATTTCACGGTTTTCATTTAAAAATAAATATTAACCAATGTAAGGCCTCTTTCGTAATGGAAATTTTCCTTCGTCTTTCAAATTTCAAAAAGTAAACATTATTTTATACGTACAACAAAATTATATTGAACTTTTAAGAATTTCTATAATGTTAAAACTTGTAAAAACATAAATCAGTGTTTTCCATTAGTTGTGAATTGTTTATTTTTTTGAATTTATTTGATCAATTATAAAGTGCATTTTGTCAATTACAAAGTTAAGTCCTTTATCAATCAACCTTGGTTTAGGTTGTTTAATGAAAATACCTCTTTTCACATCCAAGAATAACCAGCCCTGAGAATTTCACTCAATATAAAGATATTTAAATCAAAATTCATTTGCTATTTTGACAATGCTTCAATTTGCAAACTGCAAAATAAGTTGTTACCGCACTTGTATTATCAATACAAAATCAAAGATAATATTTATGACGATTGTTTTGATGGGAACCTTTTGATTAAGGAAAAATCTACGACAGATGTCTTAATAGCTTGTTAATTGTCATGTATTACACAAATTTACCCGATTATTGAGTTTTTCAATAAAAATGATTTATTTAGGATAATATCGCGTTGTTCTTTCCTTCTATAATTCTATAATCAATGTCTTCTGCTCGAGTTAGCTAAGATGCGATGTAGAATGTGTTACGACTATTGATAACAGTTTGGAAGGGAATGATATTGTTATTTCCCCATGGCGGTCTCGTCTTTGACATCAGTTCCGGTACGCTGCTTCTAATTTTCTTCCTCGGTTTTTTTCGAGATCTGTGGGATGTATCCTAATCGATCATTCTACCATTGGTCAATGTAATAATTTGTTTTTCTACAGTATAGGATTTTAATCTTCTGTTCCCAGACTAAATTAGACGTAAATTATATATTATGACCCAAAACAATCAGTAATAAATATTCTGTAAGTAAAAAGGCATCTTTTCGGTGACATTGAAGAAAACTTGTTTATCCACATTAATGAGACGAAATTTGGCTGACAGCGGTTTCATTACCAAATCTTGACCTTTTTATATATTATTTTCATCATTTTTTGCTGAGTATATTTTTTCTCAGTATTTACAATTTATTCTTATAAGAAAAAAGTAGAATCGTAAAAAAAAATTCTGAACTCCGAGGAAAATTCAAAACGAAAAGTCCCTAATCAAATACTATCTTAGCTTTTAAAGGACAAAAAGTCCAAACTGAGTGTACCAAATGACTTCTTTCAATTTTTACCATATTTCACATCAATAATCAAAGATATAAACTCATTAATATTCATAGATTGGCGCCAAATTTATATCAAGATTTAAGAAATAAAATGCATAATATAACCTCAGGTTTCAAAGAAAGGGAGAACTATTTTGATTACAAAAAAGCAAAACATCAATTCCTAAAAATGGTATGAAACATGAAAAATTAATAATTTAATGTGTTTGCCACAAAGAAGAAATTTTCATTCATAATTAATGTAACAAATTGACGTAAAACTGGCCATCAAACTTATGTCTGTGAATTGTTAATTCATGTTTTAGTATTTTATCCTTTGATGTTTCTTTATCTATAATGATAGTTTGAACTCAATGTTTTTCCTCATTTGACATTTGTCAACTATCGGGTGGCTTATACATTCCAATACTAGAACATGTGTATAATAATGCAACGCAAATCAAATATATTGGTGCATATGACAGAAAAAGGCTTTTTAAGTTTAAACGCTTGCTTAAAATTTTAAAGTTTGAATAATATGCATATTATTTGAATTCAAATATAACATTTTTAAGGTTCTTTTGAATTCCTCACCTGCATTTTTGTTGAATTAGGTCTGCGAAATAAGCCATTTATGTTATATTTGTCGATGTATAGGTACGCTTTCTGGTCTCATTAGTGCTTGAAAGTTTAAATGAGCTTTCTCGTTTCAACATGGTTTTTCCTGTTTGAAATGTTTTACACTAGTCATTTTTGGGACCTTTATAGCTTGTTGTTTGATGTGAGCCAAGGCACCACGTTTAAGGCTATACTTTGACCTATAATTGTTAACTTTCTATACATTGTGACTTGGACGGTGAATAGTATCGTTGGCACTCATACAACATCTTCTTATTTGTTTTGTATGATGTAAATTTACATCTTTTCTTTTTATTTCGCTCCTTAAAAAATTACAGATATATTTTGTCAAAAATGTTTCTCGTACAAGGTGTGCGAATTATTAATAACCTACATGTTTGAAAATTAAATTTGAGTTGAACGTTTAAAACTTTGATACTTTCAAAGATTTCTCTAGTAAGATTCGTCTTGTATGAGTCTTTGTAGGGTAATTAGGGTAAACTAAATCAATTGAGTAAGAAAATCTTTTTAATCATATCAAAAGTGAGGATAATTCTAAGAGCACTTTTGTTGTCTTCAAAGTTTATTCTTGATATGAATTGTCTTCGTGAACGGGACGTATCTGATCGTAAAAAAAAGTTATTGATCATACCTTATAAATTCGGACGACAACAGTTTACCGATGGTAAAAAGGAAACAGACGAGTGAAGGCTACAAACAGAAAAAAGTAAAATAGCAAAAATACTGAACTCCGAAAAAAAATCAAAACGGAGAGTCCCTAATCAAATGCCAAAATCAAAAGCTCAAACTCATCAAACGAATGGATATCAACTGCCGTATTCCTGGAGTCGGTTTAACAAAATAAACTTACGACTAAGTATACTGAATTGTCCATGATTCACGATCAATCTTAGTCGGAAGTTTTTTTGTGAAACCGACTCCTGCCTTGGAACAGGCATTTTCTTATGCAGTAAAATGTGGATCAGACCTGGTTTTATAGCTATTTAAGCCTCTCACTTGTATGACAGTCGCATCCAATTCCGTTTTATTGACAAAGATGTGTGAAACTGATGGAATCAAATGAACTCCAAAGAGAGCGAAACTGAGTTCGACAACGGGGGAAAGCTTCTACTTCTATGCATGTATCACCCGCCACGCGAATTTAAACTTGGTCAAAATGTCTCAATCGGGAATAGAAAACACTCTATAAAATTATTAAACATTCAATAAATGTTAGTACAGGAAATAATGTAACGAATTATAATATATACACTACACTAGATAGAAATATACAGTCTTCGTTTACGTTGGAGGTACCAACCAATATAAAGCTATACAAAACAATCATCAACCCTGACCCATACCTTACTCTAACATTGGCCCTAATCTGTACCCTTTGATAAATCCTTAGTTTGTAAGCTTCATAAATAATTTCAGAAATTATGCTTTTTATCAAATTCCTGCTGTATTAAGAATCTCAAGTTTTGATAAAACGCTGTAAAAGATTTGACCTGTTTATGAATTCTTTATACAGTTGTAAAATATTTAAAAAGTAATTAAAATAATACCTCCTTTGTAATCGGAGACAGCATAATGAATAAAACTATAGTTTAAAAACTCTTATAAAATCGTCCTGAATATTCATCAAATATTTGCCACTGTACATTTAGCAACAAACGATCCATCAAACCTTACTTAATGTTGAAGATACTTTCATTGAAAGAAAACTTATGGTGCTATATTAATTGTAATTATTGATGTACCGGCTATTTTTTAACAGGTCCAAAACAACCATACGTAGTGTTTTGAATAGTTGTGGTGCATGGCAAACATATTTTGGTGTACTTTTTTTACGTCAACGTTGCATCAGTTGTAGATTATTATATTTAAACATGATTAAATCAAATAAAGCACAAAACTATTTTTCTCAAAAATGAATTTTACAATGGTATCGTTCACGGAGTTAACTATCGTAATTATAGCGCTTTTTAAACAAAAAGGCCACGGAAAAGTCAGCCATCAAATTACATTGGAAAAACGAAGAAGATCAACAAATTGTTAGAATTTAAACATTATTTGATCATTACAGGTGAGATCTTATCTTGACATGAAGTTAATCAATCATGATACTGGGCAGTTAACATTGAGGACCTTCATGGAGGTGTCCAGTATTCGCGTGATCACAAATGTTTTGCAAACATAATCACATAATCTTTATTATTGTTTTAAACAAGAAAAATCAAAAATACAGTCCTAGATTATCAAATAATCAAATATTTGTGAAATATTTGTTCTGGTAATAAAAAAAAATCACTATAGATCAAAACGGCAATGTAATCACATTATCAAACATCCCATTAGGGGCCTCAATATTGTAATGAGAGAGGTCAGTGTTGAGGGTTAATAGAGATTAACAGGTACGAAATGAAACACACGTTGCTTATACGAACACGGGTATTTCACATAAATCTCATTAAAGTCAAAACCCTAATTTCCGATCCGAGGCGATATCGAGTGACCTGTCATCCCATTTTTCGTGCGTGTCATCTGTATCAACTGTCGTAGAGTTGATTATTTGCATAACATTTGTAAAATTAGTTACTTAAAGTGATTTTCGTGTCGACATCAATTTTTGTAGTGATGGTAGCGTGTTATAATAAATCGTTGCAGAAAACAACAAAACGTATACAAGCAATTAAGGTTTGACAATCAGATTAGAACTTTAGATTGCAAGTCATTTCTGTGTCACATAGAAATAATATTTTCTAATAAGATGAATTATAAAAGTACATGAAAAATAAATTTTTACCACAGTGTCAGGCGAAAATTACTCGAATGAAATATTTCATTTTGTCTCTCAATGTTAAGATATAAATGCTGATACGTAATGATATTTTAAAAACGATGATATTGAGTTGAAATACGCACGGGATGATATATCCCGACCTTGAAATTAGTTGTATCATTAAAAACAGAGACTTTCCATGATTTCAGGAATAATTGAATTCAGTATAGTGTTAAAATCCGTGTGTTAGAATTGCATTTATTACATTAGGTTTATGAGGAACAAGGGGTCCCGGTCCACTCATTGTGCTACTTATGTAGTTAATGTATAGACTTTTAACATGTTCCACTCCAAACATCAACTCATTTCTCCCTTTCAAAATCTCCACCTCAATTTTCATATTTCGGCAAGATTTTTTCGGAGTACATCAAAACGTCGAAAAAAGGTGGATTTAAAAGGTTAAAAAATAATCGTTAGGACATTGTTTTTTTAACCAATAGTTTCAAAATCACCATCGGTGGCTCATAATGATTAGTTTACTTTAAGGGTTTCAACTTGCACGAAACAAACATATTGATAGAATTACTGATCAAATCAAATCCGTCACAACGATTTTTTGGTGGTTTTAACTAATGACATTCAAGATTTGCTCGTTTTTAAAACATTTGAAGAAATGTTGAAAATGTGTAACTTTTTAAGGGCATTTCAATGTTGTACAGCAAATTCTTGTTTGCCTTAACTACTTTTTCTCTATGGTACTTTTGCAGTGCAAGCATGTTGCATAAATCTTGCATCCTAGATATACACAGCCTTAGAGAGGACTAAATCACGGAAATTAATTTGCCGAATTGTGTTTTATTTATATTGGCATGTGAAGTTACACCGAGTAAGTGTTTAGACTCCTCAGAGGGCTATTGCTTAACAAAGAGTTAACTAATCAGTTTAAATGGTTAGGAATGGTCTAGACATCAAAGATAAAAACAATTAATTATTGTAATTAAAGACTTGTATCATACTGTATTAAGCGTTTTGATTGTATGATATCGCAATAAAAATCTGTAGAGAAAGTCTTGTTTTGGACGAATTAATCACTGAAGTGCATTAAAACATAATCCCATGATATTTGTCCTGTTGTCCTTAATTGATCTCAAATAAATGTTAGTGGGATTGTTGTTAAATCCACTCTCATTATTTGCCAAATTGGTATCACACCTGTCCGTCAGCACTTGTTTTAAAAGCTTAATGCAAAAAATGTCATTGCAGATGGAGTTGATGTCATTCTTCCGCGGGCGAATGGGAACTTCTTTAGAAAAAAACACAAGGTGGTAGATGGAGAAACGTTGTGTTTTGGTCCATTAGTCAGAAAAGTGGTAACATAAATGGAAAAGGAATGAAACAAACGAATTCTCCAACAAACCAAGTTGATAAATCACACAGTGGCATGTCGTTAGCGTTCAATATCCATTATTTTGACGTTTGGTACATTTAGATATATACTGATTGCAATTGTATTGATTTTCTGTAAATATTCACAGATAAAACCCATAATCTCAGGGTGGTTTGTAAAAATTAATTGACATATGACTTTGATATTTTATACTTTGAATTAGAAATATCTCGAATCAGATCAAATTATTAATTTTTATATCTGTATACCCACCAGGCCTATATATTCATATCAAAACAACTTCTGTTAATTTGTTTGAAATGTAATGGAATTTTAAAGTTTTAGATTTTATGAGAAAAATTAAAAACGACTAAGAGCAATCACCATTTAATGCATACAAATGTCTGCAACACGCTAAAACATGAAATATCATATTGAAATTATTTATGCTATTGATATTGTCGCAATGTTACATGTATGTCGTCAGTAGATTTTTCTAGCTCATAGTTTATTAGATAAGACCATCGTCCTGAACATGCATGAAATATTTGCCACTGGAAGTCAAACAACCAACAATTAGATTGAACCACATTGAGAGAAATGTAGACATTAAGATGACGGGCGATTGGTGCTTGATTGATTTGTGTTTAACACCACGTTTAGCACACTATTTGGTTATTTCGTAACAGTCGGTTTTTATTGGTGGAGGAAGCCACCAAGGCTACAGTACCGACATATGATTTCAATATCACATGACAATGGAAAATAACAAAAAGTGTGTTTTACTTCACTAGAACAGATATGAACAAAAGACGATGCATCTGGTATTTATGTCATAGAGACATCAAGAACAACAGATAACCAAAAGGACCTCTTAAATGCAACAATGCAGTCTTCAATACATTATATCAAGCTCGAAATGGTCTAGAGTAAACGTACAGCGTAATCGTCGAGAGTCTATAAAAGTGGTGAAAAAATTGAACGGAATTAATAAAAGATCCGTCATTAAAACTCAATTATGCAAATTACTAAATACATGACATACTACATGCACACTTGTGACGAGGTCACTGACTTGAGACATTCATATGACAATATAGTGCCGCTATAAACTATCCTTTTGTTTTTCGATATATCCATCCTTCCCCTTTATAATCTGAATTACAAGACCAACCAGACGCACATTACAAGCAATGACATGGAAACACTTAATTCTGATTCTGGTTAAGTATGAATGTTAGCAAAGGCCAGAGTTAGAGGTGTGGCTCTGAAAATCGCCCTCCATTGCATTCTAACTTATTTTTATGCATTGTACTATTTTATTTTTCAGAAAACTCGAAGTATCAACAACTAGTTAACAACTGACAATATACATCTAGTGCAGAGTAAATCCGAGATTTTTGATAGGAGATGAGCGTAATTCTTTAAACAGAAGAAATGTTATCTAGCGTAGCGAGACGACCACTTTTTGGACGATTATTGCCCAAAATATTTTATACATTTTACAATCAAAATCCTGCACTCCTTGAATTCGCAACTGAAGCTTTATCTATTATTAATAATTTATATGACACTTGTTACAACATTTAGTCGTTTAAAGAACTACAAAATTATTTAGTAGTTGCAAACACTCATTCCTTATAAAACAGTACTCTTTGTACATAATAAAATTGAGAATTAAAATGGGGAATGTATCAAAGAGACAGCAACCCGACCATAGAAATAACAACAACAGAAGGTCACCAACAGGTCTTCAATGTAACGAGAAATTCCCGCACCCTGAGGCGTCCTTCAGCTGGCCCCTAAACAAATATATACTAGTTCAGAGATAATGAAAGCCATACTTATTTCCAAATTGTACACAAGAAACTAAAATTAAAATAATACAAGACTAACAAAGACCAGAGGCTCCTGACTTGGGACAGGCGCAAAAATGCGGCGGGGTTAAACATGTTTATGAGATCTAGACCCTCCCACTATACCTCTAGCCAATGTAGAAAAGTAAACGCATAACAAAATATATTTAACAGTGTAGTTGTATCGTGTATTATTATATAAAATGTGCTTAGTTATTATTGTTATTTGATTTAATTGTGATGTAAAGTAAACATTGAAAAAAGTAATACATGTAGCACAGAAGGAACCATTTAACGGATTTTGTCGTTCCACATTCTTTCCATTTAAGTAACTTTTGCATAAACATGAATATTTATCCATTGAATATCTTTAAAATAAATAATAGTCGGTGCTCGCATAATAGTTCATTGTCATAATTGACACCAATTTGCAGCATTATTGTTATTTTCAGATCTTTTTAGATAAGGGATACTATTTTGCCATGGGCCTACGATGCATATCAATACACAATTAACAGTTCAATCAAATGTACAAACATAATTTACTTTTATCAATTTCAATCCAAGCTATCAACTGTTGCAAATTTTCATATTTATGGATTTGTCATCGTGTTATTATCATTTATCTACCGTAGTACGGCGATGAATTCATTTGTGTTAGGCTGTAATTCATTTACTTATCAGATTGAATGGTACAAACTACTCTATCTAAGCTAGCCATTAGCGCGCAACACTGATATCCAATGCATTGACGACAAACAATGTTATATTTTGCATTAAATTAGGTAAACGGAAAGGTGCACTCGATTGATTATCTAACGAAGTGCGCTGAACCGGTAGAGTGGTGTACTAAGCCGAATGTCTGCCGTATCCTCCTTCATCAACGCTAAAATTGGATATCTATTTGACCTTCATTCATTAAATCAATTAAAGTTCACTACGCTATGACTTAAATATCATAATTAGTATTTCGTGGTTGTATTCAGTTTTAAAATGCGGATGTAAATAAAGATATACAACATGTGGTAAAAAAGATTTCTCGGTTTACCATTCATA
The DNA here is from genome assembly GCF_036588685.1 of Mytilus trossulus. NCBI lineage: Eukaryota > Metazoa > Mollusca > Bivalvia > Mytilida > Mytilidae > Mytilus > Mytilus trossulus. The sequence goes on along the minus strand of NC_086379.1, from coordinate 37,039,394 downwards.
TAAATGACAGATTTTAAAAGTCCATTACAGGGGAAATGTAAATTTAGTCACTAGAAAGTTACAAGGCATATCAGAAGCGACAAGAATTGTTTTTCTTGTACAAAAGGAAAAAGAATGAAAAGTATAACTTAAATTTAATGTGTTGCTTGATAGTAAAATGTGAATTTTAAGTCAGTGGGTTTGAGATTTTATCTCAAAGGTTTTATATTTGTTTCATTCAAAATAAGGTGAAACTGATAGAACAGGTTTAAGTAAAAATTATTTTCAGAAGTTCAAATGCATTTGCACTGAGGTAAATTTCTAACATACATGATATACATAATATATTTTTCAATCTATTTTTAGGGTTGGTAGTATCTGCCAGCAAACATGTCATATATCTTTTGAGCTTTTTTCTTAATTTTATGTCTGCATCTCTAGAAGTACATGGCTACTCATATAAAAGTAAAATAACAAAAAAACTCCAAGAAAAACTTAAGACGGAAATTCAAATAGCTCAATCTACGGAAGCCGATAAGGGCCATTCAAAAAAAATATTTTATGTCGTTATTACGACAGCGCTATGTCGTAATTTTTTTTGAATGGCCCTTATCGGCTTCCGTATCAATCAAAAGCTAAAACTCATCAAACGAATGGAAGAAAACAACTATCATATAAAAGTAAAATAACAAAAATACCGAACTCCAAGAAAAACTTAAGACGGAAATTCAAATAGCTAAATCAAAAGCTAAAACTCATCAAACGAATGGAATAAAACAACTATCATACTTGGCACCGGCCTTTCGTGAATTAGAAAATTGTCGGTTAAACCGGATTAATGGTAAGTTAAACCTATCACCTGTATGACAGTCGCATAAAATTCCTTTATATTGAAAACAATGTGAGAATCGGACTGCTAACACAAAAGGTTCCTGGTTCGATTCCCGTTCCGGGATGAAAATTTCAGGGACTGAATTTTCGGCTCTCCCTCGACACCATTTGAGAGTATGGTGTTGATGAAACGATGATAGTCCGTCGGAAGGGGACGATAAATGGCTAACCCGTGTTAAGAGAGAGCCATATCTCTTGCACGTTAAAGACACCCTTGTTGATTTCGAAAAAGAGCACGCTAATGCCGCTACAAGGCAGCATTCGTACCAATCCATTATAAATAAATATGTTTAAACTAAATGTGTAAACAAAACAAACAGACATAATTATATAGAAAAAACATGTCAAAAATAGAGGTATTGTCTTTAATAAGATTCCAGTTATCCTTATCCGATTGTTTGCATCGTTTGTAATATTTTAGATCTTTGGTCAACTTGGACAATATACTTTATGTAATTTCTTAAAATGTACACCAACCAAGTCATGTGTTGGCCATCTTTTTGCAACTGGAGTTTTGATATTCATTCGAAGATCATGATGTGATATTAGTGCAAATGAGAGAACTCTCAATTAAAATCACAATTTATAAAACAATTATAGGTCAAAGTTCGGCCTTTAACACGGAGCCTTTGCTTATGCCCGCGTCACACTGTCCCGATTTTTACGCCGATGGCAGCACGATTATGGAAATTTTCAAAATCGGGACTGATCGTATCCAGATCGGGCTATTCGTAGTGCCATCTTTAACCATCGTAGAACCATCGGCCACTTTTTCTAGCCTTCAGGGACAACTTCGGGAAGGGTTCTAAATTTTTTAAATCCCCGAAGGTGCGTCCGATGTTGAGGGTTCGTATTGAGTTTGTATCACCATCCTGACCATCGTAATGTCCCCGGGAATGCATCTTTGAACATCGTATTGCATTCGTGTTTCCATCGGGCAGTTTTGACATTACGATGTCTACACGAATAAATCACGAAGCTACCCAAAGGTCTTACGATGGCAACACGACTTCGTGAAGACCTCGTAATCCCGTCGTGTTGCCATCGAATAAAAGTACGAAAGCGACAAGATGGAACTTCGACGGCAATAAATCCAGCTAACTGAAGTTAATTTTCGCGATAAAATACATTTAAAGTGCCATGCGCGATATGCACTGGTCAGTCTAATACGACAGTTAAGAAAGACGTTCATAAAACATGGAGCTCATATCATATGATTCTATGAGAACAAGAAAGGCGACAGCTTTGTTTCTATTAATTCAAACGGAACAAGAAGAGCAGCTATTACCGGCTCAGGATTTACTTTTACAAGTAAAATATTATTTTTTGTCAATTTTTCATATCTAGTAACTTAATGAAAATCATAAACGCGCCTCGTTCACCAACAATGCAGGTACACGTATATAGGGAAACCAACTTTTTCTTCACTGATTATTCTGATTTTTTTATGTATCGTCTGAGTTGTTGTCACACGAATGTTTACTCCATAACCATTTTGTTTTCTATATGTCATATTTTGCCGCATTTGTTACTTTCCCCATATCCTTCCTTTTGTCTATATTATTATGATATTCTCCTGGAAAGAGCTCTTTTTGAATAAAAGGGATCAACGAACCCATTACCTTACCTTTAAGATAGATCAGTAAACATGGGCCTGATTATGGGTGATTATTCAGACAAGTGCACATATTTTACAGTTTAAACAAGGCAATGCCGAGCGTTGCATCCCCTCGTATGTAGCATATTGGGGACAAATATGGACACTACATATATATTTGTATTTGACACATACAGAAAATGGTAAATTGAATATGCATATTTGATCCATAAACTATTTTTTTTAGAAATCAACCAAAACATTCAGTTACTGGAAATACCTTTAATATTGTCTTTCGAACCAGCAGGTAAAAAAATGAGCAAACCAATTTCTTGTGTATTATGCTATTTCAAGAAATGTACAATATAATATATATTCAATATTGATCAAACAATTTAAAACGCGTGATGCCTTCGGCATATAATTTAAAAGCATCGTAAGCTGTACACGACGTCTTTTAGACATCGTATGACCATCGCGCCATCATCGTAATCCATCATGTAGCCTTCGTAATCCATTGTTGTGCCTTCGTGATCCATCGTGTAGGCTTCGGCTGAGATATGATGCTTAAATATCCGTCTTCGGTTAACCTTCGTATGTCCATCTTTTGCTATCGTATATAATTTCGGCACCATCATATAGACTTCGTTATTCATCGTACCTGCTTCGGTCACTTTTTGGTATTTTAACGAGATCGGGACCAACTTCGTACGAACTTACAATTTTCGCATTCGGGTGTCCATCGTATATAAAAATCGGGACAGTGTGACACGGGCATTACGCCGAACAGCAAGATTTAAAGGGCCCAACATGACTGAGTGTAAAACAAGAAGAAAAAGAAAGAAAAAAAGAAAAGGAAAACCAATTTTTATCAAAATAAATCTAAATTTTACATGCAACACTTTTTTTGTTGTAGATTTATTTTTTTACGTCTAGAAATGAAACAAACTTGAACAGAAATACTATGATGACACCAGTTTCTCAATATGTGAGTTTGGTATTTTTAATGATACTTTTTTGCAGTGTTATTTTATTACAAATGAAATATAAAAGAGAGCAAGGTATGCCAATTTAAATGTTCAACATAACAACTTTACAGGACAGGAGGTAAATGTCAAAAACAGAAGAGGTTATTAAAAATCATATGTAGTTATAATGATTTATTTATCACTTCAAATTTTATTCACGTTATAATGTCGATTTAATAGACCCAATAGTATTTAATGCTATCGCAATTATCCTCGGCAGTGAACTTTTTTGTTGTGCTTATCTGTAAAATACTCCCAGTAGCGTCCATGGAGACGAATATATTCGCGATGTTCAAACATAAAATAAAACTCGCTGCATTTGACCGTTGAATTTCAAAATTTCGTGACGCAACAGTTATTGCATACCTGCTGAGTCCAAGCACGAGGTCGTGAACTTTTATATTTAAATCAAATTTATTGTTACATCACTCGCATCAACGCCGGCGTTCGACGTGTGTATGTTTCTTTGATGTACGTCGATGATGGTTATACCAGTCACTAAAGCTGTACCATGTTTAAAAAACGCACCAACCGCCGGGGACGTTATTCTTTCTTTGAAATGATATCCATACATATTTTCTCTTAAATTATTGCAAATAATTTAAAACTGATGATTTTTCCATACATTTCAACATATGGAAAGATGTATTAAACAATACTAAATTATTTGAATCCGGAAATCAGATACTATCAAATGTATTAGAATTTTGTTGAAAGTATAAATTCTAAAACATATATCTATAATTTTATATTTATCAAAGATAGCAATCACGAAAAGTACATGAACATTAATTACGGCTTGATTTTGAAGATTGCTATTGTTTACCGGAACTACTTGTCGGAAATGTATGACACAGATTTTTACCATCAAGTAAGTCCCACCTCTACTCAATGCAAGAAATTCTATTGAAATTTGAAGAAATATATGACTGGAGAAATACTATTTTTCGACAGAAAATTTATTCAACATATACGAGTATTATTGAGTGTCGATTTCGTGTGATTTGAATGTTAAAGTGCAAACACGTGCTCTCGGTGTTGTGTGATAATTCTTTCTAATACTATTTACTGTTGAACATTGGTAACATTAATATTTTTTCCCATAGACACAATAAAAAATCATTGTACAATAATCCATATTTTTTGTAAGGATAGAAAATGTATTAACAAATTTCCAATGACTGCCACTTCGAAAACAACCGCACTGGATAGAAAAGGAATAATAAAGAGTAAAAACCACCAGAGGTGGAATAAACACAGACAAAGCTTTGGTCAGCTGAAAAAGAACGAAATGAAAAACCACAGCAAAAAAGATACCACTTAGAAATAAATGCAGAGCAACACGAACCACTTAAAAATCGAAAGTTGATTCAGGTGCTCGGAAAGGTATTGAATATGATATCGGATATGTTCCTTACGTCGTAACTACAATCCACTTCCCTTTCATGAATGTGACCAGTCCTACCGAATTAGACTAGTTGTCGGATTTGTTATCACATAAGCAACACGACGGGTGCAACACGTGGAACAGGATCTGCTTACGCTTCCAGAGCACCTGAGATCACCCCTAGTTTTTGGTGGGGTTTATGTTGCTTATTCTTTAGTTTTCTACATTTTGTCATGTGTTCTATTGTTTATCTGTTTGTCTTTTTTGATTTCTAGCCGTGACTTTGTCGGTTTATTTTCGATTTATGAGTTTGACTGTCCCTCTTTTATATTAAAAGACTCTCTAAACGTTCAGTTTGGAAGTATCCCTTTCTTCCACAACTAGCTTGTATCAAAAACTAGTAATATTAAAGATAACTATAAACATCGACCAAAACACTATTTTTGTCATAACAATTATTCCTCTGTAAGGTTACATACGTCTCAGAAAAACAGATAACACGCCATGACAAAAAAAAACCACGTTAAAACAAACAGAACCCAGAAAACTGAAGAATAAGCAACATCAACCCTGCCAAAAACACAACGGTTTTCGCCATTTGCTGCTGAGTGTACACAAATCCCGGAGTCACTATTGGCACCCGTCGTATAACTTATGGTACAAACCTTTGAGAAACCAAGTTAGAAATTGTTTTAAAACAAAAGTTAAAGACTTTTAAATTATTTGACAGGATTCTCAAAGTAAATAAGTCTCGGAAATAGAATTCGTTGACTCCTTACAAGACTCTGGACCATCAAGTATCATCAAATATCGACGTTATATATAAACGCCAATGTGATTAAGTATCCCCTCGCCAGATAACTTAAACAGGTTAAGGTAGCAATAAACAGTTAGAAAAAAATACTAAAATTTGCCCTTATGAATTTTACCATTCCCTTTTCATTGCTTTCTTGCAATATCAAGCTTACTGTTTGTGTCATATATGGGCATATGTATGTAATCAGAATCCTCCATAGATTTTATTTCCAGTATATAAAATTGCAAAATATAATTTCTTTTTGGTGTATCCATGGCAACAATCTGCATTTATTTGTTATAAAATATTGCAAAAAGGGGGGGAAAGATGTCACATATTTCCCCAAAATTTGGCTAAAAGTGGAATTTCAATCGCTTGAAGTAATACCTTTTCTGAAACTGTGTACATATATCATTCAGCAAATCCAATGAAAATCATATGTCTTTCGTCTCATTTTTTTGTAAAATTGCGTCAAAAACTTCGTGTAGAAAAAGAGTGTTTGTAAACAGTACATTAATTTCTGGACCGATGGCCGGTCCAGCTATGAAAATACGGACTGAAAAACAGAAAACAGCCCATAAAACATGTCAAACATAATCTTGATGCTCTTATAAACCACCTTTGAAGGCTAAATTAGCACTCATCTGTCTAAAAATGAATTTTATTACACAATAACTTTCCTATTTGAAAAATCCACAGGGGCCATAATGCGAAACTAAACTCCTAACTGTGTATTGCTACCTAATTCAATTGACATTGCAAATGTTACCTTTATTTGCAATCTCAATTAATTCAACCCCCATCCCCTCAAACCTCAATTTTCACAAACGCCGTACAACGGTTATATAATTACAATATTTACAGGATTTAGATAGCATATACATATATAATTTATGATATAGATGAAAGTGCAATGTGCAATGTACTGACGATTTTCCAAGTCACGGACACAAATTGTCTTTGGTTTTATATACTAGTAGTATATAAAACGGACTGTGATAGCCAGTTTTCCTTACTAAGGTCAGTGGTTTTCGCTCGGATATCAGCTTCCTCCACCAATAAAAACATTGCCGTCAGGATATAGGTAATAATGCTCAAAGTGGTGTTAAATCCAAACAATCAATACACAAATCATGTTACTTTTTTTATCGATAGTTAGATGGGTCGCATGGCAAATCAAGCTCGCGGTATTTCTTAAAACATTTATGCTTAAAATTGTGTAACATAGATTGATTGACTCTTGTTTGCTTAACGTCTAGAGCTTAAAGATAGGAGTAACTCCTGTTCGTCTTGAAGGTCGCTGCGATGGTCTTCTTTCGACTCTCACGCTTCCTACATTCTGACAGCCACGTAATAGTCAAAAAGTGGCGTTAAAACACCAACAATCAATGTTTGTCCTTCACTTATTGCGATATCACAATATATAATGTTAATCGGTGTATAGTACACGTGATAAGTGTTATTTATTATATAAGTACAATTTCCATTTAGATATTTTCTTCGTATAATAAAAAATTTAAAATAAAAACCATAAAGATGAAATCAATGTGAAAGGTTGTTTTTTTTATAAACCATGAGACTACTGTTTGATGTTAACAAGTTGGTAGAATTAATGCTTTCAACCCACAGTTGACGCAGTTCAAAACAGGCTTGACATATTCTTTGGATTTCAAATCATATGAATATTGTTTATCTAAATATGGATTTTGCATATATTAAAGTCCAGAGGGAAAATATAAAATTTATTGTGAATTTTTAATGTTTATTCTTTTGATTAAATTTTAACTATTATTATTTATGTATTTGAATGATGTGAAAGGACATTTTCGTTTGATATTGAGCTTTTTATTAAGTTCTTTCATCTTGCCTTTTTCTTCAACTACTAAAAAGGTAGTTCTCTGACTTTTAAGTAGACCCAATCTCTATTTTTGTAAAAGTCGTAAAGTAAAGAAAAAAGCATTTTAACTCTTATCGTTTCTGCTGATTCACAATTTTGTTTTCTTTATTTCTGTAAATGGTTTTAGCTATATTGAAAGTCAAATAAATTAGTCAGTAGTCAGTACTAATGAAAACGAGAGGGTGTCTTATAGATCGTTTCGATAAGTGGTTTTATGATAGTCAGCGGGTAGCAATGAGACGTGCCAGTCGACCGTGACCATTTTTTCCTCAACACAAAAATGTTCTGAAAAAATGCGGCGCCAAAGACTAGAAAAAATTATTAATTAATAAAATTTTCATTGTAGAGAAAATTAGTTTTTAGTAAGAATATGTAGTAATAATACATATTGAATAGCAAGGATTATAGTTTAAGTAACAACATAGATGAACTATTTTGCAGACTATTTCTGAATCCGATATCACGGTGCGATTCGCACCAAATAACATTACGTATATGAACAGACTTTGTTTAAATCAAACTGGCACTTATTAAAAATTTATTTCTATTTACCAAAACATTGACATGTATTCTAAAATAAGAAAAGAGCGGAGAAGTAACAGATTTACAAGCTTGTCCGTTTAAAAGCTGTCAGATAATATGTACTTATACAATATTTACAATAACTAACGAACAATACCTTTACTATAAACATTCAATGGATACAGTTAAGAGTAATTAGATTTTTTTTTTTTATAAATTACTTTTCATAAAAAAAATACTTGTTTATTCTAAACAAGTAAAGATACATTGGATGTTTGACGGCCAACAATTAACACTGATAGGCGAGCGAGTGCATAATAACTTAGTTGGGGTCCAAGGCACTGGACATATGCAGTGCATGTGCAGTGGATGCGCAATGTGAGACTTACTTCCAGACGAAGTATACATATAAAATTAACAAACATAACTCATACGAGTGTTTGAAAACAGCTGTCCCTAACTATCTATAAATGTTGCAGAAAAAAGTGTAACAAATGTACTTAACTCAAAAGCAAATTCAAAAAAGGGGGAGCCTATAAAACTGACAAAACCAACGTTATCAAATAGGAAAAGATAAAGAAACAACTGCCATATTCCTGACTTGGTACATTTAGCAAAGAAATAACATTTGATTCAATAAACCAATAGAAAAGGAACTATTAGATTCAATAAACCAATAGAAAAGGAACTATTAGAATCCTCATGTATGGTATCACTATTTAGTAGGTCTTGGGTAAGCCAAAACACCTTCATTAAACTACCATATTTGCTTTGTTTTATGAGGAGAAAGAACTATAGAAGGGACGTGACATTTATTTTCATGCATTTGTCTATCATTTGTTAACATACTTTTTAAATTATAAGATTAATATTTTTATAATATTTGAAAGGAGACACGAACAAATCAAACTAGTACTAACTCCAATATTGGGCTGACATCTCTGCTCAGGCCTTTTTCGTATGTTTTTAAACTTTTTTTTTCTTTCTATTGTACCCGATGAACTGTATTTGTCTTGAAACAGTTGTTTGCAAACGGAAATGGTATAACAAAGTTTAATAGCAAGAGTTATTTTTTTTTTTAAATTACAACAGTTGAAAGTCTATTTACTCTTGTTACATGCAAGGCATTCCAATAAAACGAGATAGTATGCACATGATTTTTTTCCCTTAAAATTGTCCAAATTATTAGTAATATCACATTAAGGACTCATTGAGTAACAAATTACATGCTGAGAATTCACTTGTGGTAAAAAAAAACATACATTAGCACTAATGATAATTGTCGTGAGAAATATCAAAGAAAAATGTCTTGAAAACAGACCTTTTCTGTCATAATTTTGTCTGTGCAACATCTTTATTGCAAAAGAGTTTTATATGGTAATATTGAAAATAAATCAAATTTTAAATCAGGAGTAGGCTAATGGAAAACTAAAATAATAAATTAAATCTTTAAAAATGTTTCATTTGTGATAAAAACCACATATTTTGTCTCTTCCACATTTGATATGATTTAGATTATTTTTATTTTCTCTATCTTGTGCATCAAGTTTGTTTTTTTATAATACTAGTTGTAGTTGGAGTATTAAAATAAACTTTCAGGTGGTAGAATTATTACTTTTTAATGGTCAATTATACATTTTCTCTTAAGTAACATTTTACAAATGAACTGAAATTCAAATATGACTCAGCTACATATTTGATTTATATTATATATGAATACGATAGGTCATATTTAATTCGTTTTTGATCCATTAGAAAAAATATCAAAGGTGTTGCTTCAAAGGAATCAAATTATATTTGGAGCCAGAATTTCAGAAGTAATAAAAACAAAGCCAAATTTGACGTTACATATCTCTTTTCATCAAATCACTAGATCAAAAATATATATTAATTTTTTATACAAAAATAGTTTTTTTGATGTAGAAATCATTGCCATTTGAAAACTAACATCATCTATATGATAAGTTTACTTGCTACCGATTTACCTTAAAATTCGTATTTCTATTCATCAAAATTTTAAAACCACAATGTTTTGTTCAGATAGCTCGTAGTGGTACAAAAATAATGAAATTTGATTACAACAAACCATTAAAACCACAGCCCTTCAATGACAAACCAAAAACTGTACCTCAAACCATTTTTGTTTCAAGAAAAGTCATCGGGTAAAAGTGTAATATGTTGTTCCAGGAATATAAGAATATCGTTAATATAATATTTTATTCGTGTTCATTGTAAACTTCAAGTTTTTTTTTTTTTATCATATGAAAATTAGAAGATGTGGTATATTTGACCACGAGAAAAGAATAGAAACCAAATGACAACAACAAACGGCAATCCCTGAAACACAAGCTCCTGACAGGCACATACAAAAGGTTCCATAATTTCAAACAATAAGACGTATAAATGATAAAGCGCTTATAACTTAATGTAGAACTTCAGCAGCTGGTACGGGTAGAATATTTTATACGGTAATGATTAAATTGTTAAATAGTCCGTAAGTGTTATCCGGTTTTGCTTCAGTGCTTTAAGATGTTAATAGATTTTTTAACACATTTTTTTCGGATTCGACCATTATTACAAATTACCGAAATACAGGTTGAGAAATCCTTTCCAATCCAAAACATCGTTCTCTCTATGACTTGAATGACCTGTGTATCAACAACTGGGATTGCTTGAAAATTAAGTATTCTTGGATTGGAAGTTTGTATATCTTCCGAACTAATTTGTTTGTATACTCAATAGTTGACAAATATTCTATACATCTGAAATTAATAAGTGAGGCCTCAATTTAAAACAAATTTCCAGTTAAACAGATTAAAAACAGGGGGATAATAATTTTGAAGTAATTATGTTTCGCGATTTTGTTTTGAATGTTATCGTTTGTTATATTCAGTATTGAAAACTGGATGATACTATACAAAATTGATAATATCAGTCTAAGCTTCAATTTTTTATGCTGAAGAAGTTCTCCAATAATCATTTAAAACGGCATCAGATTTAGAAAAATACATTGATATTAAAATATTTGAATTTGATTCCAATGCACAAAAATGTATAACTATTCGTCGTGAAAATTGAAACTGCTACTAATGTATATTTTTTTTGCCAAGGTTGTTAAATTTTGATCATTTACATCTTCCTTCAAAGATTATGTAAGTCTATTTAGATTTGATTAAGTAGTTGAAAACTTTAAATGATTATGTAATTCTTTTTAGATTTGATTAAGTAGTTGAAAATTTAAAACGAGCAGTGACAAGGCAAAACTGAAGACGCAGGCGGAATACATTATCAATATGTATTGAGTTTGACAAAAAAAAAGTCAAATTATGTTATAAACCTTTCTTTTGGCATTGCAAAATGAAAACAACATGTAACATGTAATCTATATTAGATTTGTGACAGAAAAGGCATAAAGAAGAAGAAATCAAACTAACTAAAAAAATATTACTTCTCTTGTGTTTTTTAAGGTTTTGAATTTTAATTTTTTTTAAGACATAGCGCGAGGTCGTGGTTTCCTATATTGTTTATGGTGTTGCGATTCCTAATCTACTCTCAAGCATGGTCGCCGGTATAAGAGCATGTATCGGCAGCGAATAATCATGTGAATATAAGATAAGAAGATGTATAAAGATTATCAATGAGACTACTCTCCCACAGAGTCTAAATGATGTTGATTTAGCTAGTTAATGGTCAGCGTGCTGCCTTCGATTATGAGCAAAACAGATACCATTCAGTCGGGTTATTAAAGGCACCATCGTGACAAAATATTGCAACAATTGAAACGGAAAAGTACTATAAAAGACTGCAGCCAATAACAACCACTAAACTACATGCGTTCTTTCAACAAACTGCGAACATTTTTTACGAGACGGTATTGTTCAGTGTCGCTAAATATGGACTTTAGTTATACTTGTATATTATAACGTTATTATAGAGTCTTTTGTGGATGGTTGTCCCATTGGCAATCATACCACATCTTTTTTTTTATATATTCGGTGCTTTCCCTGCTCTGGTCAACAAGACAGCATACAGTAATCCACAATAAGGAAAAAAAGCAAGCTCTAAATCAACAGAAATCTATATAAAAATTATGAATTTGTGAACAGAAACTTTATAAAGATATACCATCATTACACTATCAAATTATCCATAAAATAACTATACACGGACGTTTTTACTAAAAAGTGACAGGAACATGCATAAATAGTTCAGGATATAAAACTCTCACCTTTAATCTTGATATGTGACTTAGCAAACCGTTTCATGAAAGGGAAAACAACTAACACATCTAAAAAAGGAAGTAATAGTATACTAGAAAACAACCACGCAAAAACTAAACACAAAATTGAGATATATTACATTTTACTGTTTTGTGGACTTTGTTTATACGGGTGTCGGGCTCTTTGTAACGATGTTATCTGGGTTGCGTTCAATATTGTAGCAGCCACATAGGGCTACGTAGATTTTCACTTCTGAACGTGTAGCTAGCATAGCTGCTAACTAAATCTAGATAGCAGCTAGGCTAGCTAAACGTTCAGTAGTCAAAAATCAACGTAGCCTTATGTAGATCTATGTAGCTGCAACGATAAGGAACGCAACCCAGCTCTCCCAATATGATAATGCCACACAAGGATAACGCATCGCAGAGAGGAGATGGAGGTCTTAGTATAGACTTAAATGTTATTTTATTTTATTCATGAAGCACCGAACCCCTTATGTGACAATAATCAAATAATTGCATAACACAGCGTGTTAAATATTTTCATACAAAAACAATTTTTGTGCTAGCATTGAAATTATTGTTATCAATTATGTAAAGAAACTTTGCGAGGACTCGTCAATAAGGCAAGGCAGACAAGATTAAATGTATAACTTATAAACTGAATTTAAGCGGATAATAAAGTTTGAATAAGGAAATCTCTTATGTCAAACATACATCATGTACTAGTGTTCAATAGATCAGTACATGAAACTGAAATGTATTTTGTGTACTAAGCACGCTTTTTTTTTGTATAGAGTATGGATATCAAAGGTAAAGAAGTGACATGTATGAATTTGTGATATCTCACTTAAATTTAGTAAAGGGTTTTGCAGTATAATGGGTCGAAGCTGTCGTCTGCTGTTGTCGATGTGAAAGTGTAATGTTGTCTGCCAAAAAAAATCAATTATCAGTAAAATACAGAAAAATGAATAATAATAAAAACAAAAACAAAAGTTATCTCACAGTGCTGTCTCTTGAAAACAAAGAAACATCTTGAAAAGTTTTATAAAATTCCATCAGGTTTTAACAAATTCATGAAAGTTTCACAATCTTAATCACAACCTTATATTAATGTTGACATGAAAATAGAGTGACACGGAAACACGGATTTTTCTATTGATGCTATTTCTTGATCATGAAGAAGATTATGCAAATCAAGCATACACAATTGTAATTCTATAATGTACCTAAATGATACCCCCCCAAAAAAAACAAAAATTTTTTTTTTTAAAAATTGACCAGTAAAATACGACAAGCTTGAATTTAAAAACAATGAAAAATAAAACCATCATTTATAACCATAATTTCCAATGATATTGCGATGCAAACACTAAAGGAACATCTTGCATTCGAATGCTTATCCGAGTTTCACCAATTTTACATTCAAATACTAGCATTGAGTTCTTATTTCATAAATAGGCAACCTACAATGTAATTCCCATGAAATGGATTAGAGAACAGAAAATTTTAATTTGCAATATACAATATATACTATATTACATGATTTTGTAAAAAAAATGCATTCATTGAACATAACAAGAAATATACATTTTTATATTGTTGGCACAAGCTCATACTTTTCTGACTTTATTTTTTATGTCTGAACATACATTGTACACAAATGTTTGCGTCAGTTTCTTTTCCAGGAATAAATTAACTATGTAGGCAGAAACACACCATCGGGACAAACTTCAAATATAAAAAAAACTTGAAATACTCGTGTGTTTAATTTTGTTGAAAAAAATCTACTGTGCTGGTTCACTTCTAACCACAATATAACTACGTGTAGTTTCTATTTAACTGTTTTATATAATTTTAAGTGATTTACATAATATTGAGAAAAGCACAGGACAAAACTGATAGGCAAAAGAACAAACAATAAATCTAAATAAAAGTTCCCTTACACTGTATTCCAAATATTAGACTGAATTAAGTTGTACAAAAAAAACAACTAATTATATACAAAGTTGTCAACCTCTATGATAGTTGTTTTCTGTTCGTCAGTATAGTGTTTGTGCCTTTGATTTTGCCATTCAATAAGTCACTTTCCAATTCAATATTCCTTTGAATTCATTATTTTTATTATTTTACCTTTTTATATGTCAATTGGTCTCTGGTGGAGAGTTGTCTCAATGACACTCATACCACATCTTCTAATTTATTTATATAAAGAGCATATACAATCTAGTGTTTTCTGATTTATTGCTTCGCTAAAAGCATGATTAAAATTATATACTTGATCGAAATAAAATTTTAGTTCATAAATTATTTAGATCTATGTCAGTTCACTGGGTAAACGACTTTTCAAGACATTTTCTTTTGAATTGATTGACATTTTTTACGTGGATGTAGGTGCTTGCAGTATGGAACAATTCTTTGTAACAAAGGAAAGAAAGTAAGAAATGGTACAATAAAAAAAAGTCGAAAAAAACAACAGATGGCAACATAACTTAATGTTAAACGAAGAAGAATTGAACAACGAAAAACAAATGTCCTTCTGCTACTAGTATATTATTTTTTCCAAAATAATTTCTTGTCTATGAAGATCTTTAAAGCTTTTTGTTGACATATATAACAATTCTGGTCAAAACGAGGTGAAGAAGACATTATGTATTATTTTCATTTTGTTTATTTTCTTTGGTTACTTCTTCTGACATCAGACTCGGACTTCTCTTGAACTGAATTTTAATGTGCGTATTGTTATGCGTTTACTTTTCTACATTGGCTAGAGGTATAGGGGGAGGGTTGAGATCTCACAAACATGTTTAACCATGCCGCAGTTTTGCGCCTGTCCCAAGTCAGGAGCCTCTGGCCTTTGTTAGTCTTGTATTATTTTAATTTTAGTTTCTTGTGTACAGTTTGGAAATTAGTATGGCGTTCATTATCACTGAACTAGTATATATTTGTTTAGGGGCAAGCTGAGTAAAGGAAGCCTCCGGGTGCGGGAATTTCTCGCTACTTGAAGACCTGTTGGTGACCTTCTGCTGTTGGTTTTTTTCTACGGTCGGGTTGTTGTCTCTTTGGCACATTCCCATTTCCATTCTCAATTTTATTAAAAATAAGTATTCTGGTCTGGTCCCCAACATATCAAATGATCGCTTAGTTGAGATACAATGATTAAGATTAAATGTTGTTCTACAAGAAAAAAAATCTCATAGAAAAAAACCCATCTAAAACACCACAGAAACAAACTTTTCATGTATTTATTAATTACTTTTTTTGTATTGTTCTTTGCGAAACGATATCATTATGTGTATAAGCCACTTAAATTCAACTTAACGTAATCATTAAGTGAATGACTGGTGTAGAAAAGTCATAATAGTCAGAAAACGAAATGGTTTTTGCCAGGGTACGAAATGGGGGGTAGAAAAAGGTTAGGGTACGAAATATCTAAAATTCTATAATAAAACCTGGACTTATCTTGCTCGCCGGTAAAGTGGGTCGATCGTTGGAATGTATTAAAACGTAGCAATTTGAACACTATATCACATGAAGGCCGAGTGCCACACTATCAGCAGGTTAAAAAATATTTGCAACATCTCTTCGAGGGGTTCGACGATTGGTTTTTGCAAGATCAAAGTTCCTCTTAAACAGATAATATCTTTCCTGTGACAATGGGAAATTCCTGCCCTTAATTTCGATCCACCTACCTTTCAAAACTTTTTAATTGAAATTATAGCTTACTAGTATTTGTTTTCGTCCTGATTAATCATTACACATTTCACATCGGATTTAACTAGCAACAATCAACCAACAAAAAGCCCCCCCCCCCTCCCAACAAAAAAAAAGAAGAAAAAAAGAAAAAAATGGATTGATAACACAAATCATGTTCTCGGGATCACCCCCAGTTTTTGGTGGGGTTCGTGTTGCTTAGTCCTTAGTTTTCTATGTTGTGTCTTGTGTTCTATAATTTGTCTGTTCATCTTTTTATTTTTAGCCATGATATAAATGGTGATACATAAATTTTAGACTTTGGTTTCCGTCTACTTGTTGACAGTCTAATTTATGTTTTCTCCATAGCTCTTAATTCTAATATATTTTGCCTAATTTTAAAGTCTATAATTGATGTGACGAACAGAACCTTTCTTAACCCTTTATATTTTCATTTTTTGTAAATTCGAGATACCTTTAGGAAAATCTTCTTTTTATCGAAGATTTTTTGTTTCTAAGCAACTTTGAATTAAATTCATTTGATATTACCGTACCTAATTTGAACTTTGATATACATTTCTAAACGATAAGATATGTTTGTCATTTTCTTTGACATTTTTTCTCAAAGGCAACTTCAGAAACTCATCTGAGGAAGAACGGAAACAGAACAAGTTCTCATTTTAATGTTTTTGTTTTAACTTTTATTTTTATCTTCAAAGCAAAAAAACTGTTTATAAAATTCAATGAATTTTGTAATATGTTCCTTCTAATTGGAAATCAATATTAATGTTGTATTATCAGGAAAACATTCAAAAATAATATTCCACAAATTTTCTGTTGAATTGACAATCAATTATGATACACAATAGGAAAAAATCACACATTTGATTTTTTTTAAATTCTAGTTTATATTACTTTTGCAAACATTTGTGTTTTCTGCTTCCTGTGATTAGCAATAAAGATATTGTGCAACATTAATTTCAACATTTTAACTCATTTTTTACGACCATCTTTTTTTAAAAATATCAGATAAAAAAATAAAAGTTGGGCAAACATTTTAAATCCGTATTTTGTTTTCTCAAAAGTAAAATACAAGAAAACGAAATACTTATATTATGCGTAAAAGTTTTGTGTTAACTCGTTTTTAATATTTGATAAACGAAGTAAAATCAATTTCCTTATTGTCATACAAATGTTTAGTTTTTAAATTGTTGCAATGTTTAATAATGATGATGAATAACTGATTGATGTTCAGTGGCATTTTAGAAGCATATCCAGCCCGCGAACATGTTCATTTAATATGAATATGCACCTTGTTTTGTAAGAAACTGAGTCGAATTTTTAACGTGCAAATAAAGAAATTATGCCCACAGCATGACATGTTACCCTACACAAAACAATAGTTTGACTCCGGACCAATCTGTCTTTGCTCTTACTCTGAAATGTCGTTTGATTAACTTGAAGCAGCAAATACTAAACATCTTTGATTTGATCCAGCATAAGAACAAACCCACGACATCCTGCATTTGAGTCAACCACGGTGTATCACAGGACGACCAGACGGTTTGCAATGTTTGACATGTCTGCACCGAGACAAGAGTTAAATTACTTTTTCAATGAATATGGAATGTGGAAAACTCAGGAGGAGAATACCTTTTAATCCCTTAGTTGTTTTTATACAGAAAGTATTTGGAATCCGTGCAGTGAACGGATAAAATACTGATAAAAGGTTAGCTGACGAATCGAATTCATCTGCATGCAACAAAGTGCATTTTCTGTCTAGTAGGACAGCAACTACTTATCCATCGGGAGTACCAGATTTCACCAACAGATTTATTTGGAAAGTCCTTGTTGCTCAAACTTTAGTTTCTGTGGACTTGTTTTTTCGTCGTCATTTTATTTTTTGTTATGACGTTTCATTTGGAAGTTCATATTGCTCAATGAAGCTTCAGTTTCTGTGGACTTGATTTTTCGTCGCCATTTTATTTTTTGTCATGACGTTTCATTTGGAAGGTCATACTATTCAAGCTTTAGTTTCTGTAGACTTGCCTTTTCGTCGTCATATTATTTTTTGTCATGACGTTTCATTTGGGAGGTCATATTGCTCAAGCTTTAGTTTCTGTGGACTTGCCTTTTCGTCGTCATATTATTTTTTGTCATGACGTTTCATTTGGAAGTTCATATTGATCAAGCTTTAGTTTCTGTGGACTTGCCTTTTCGTTGTCATTTTAATTTTTGTCATGACGTTTCATTTGGAAGGTCATATTGCTCAAGCTTTAGTTTCTGCGGACTTGCTTTTTCGTCGTCATATTTTTTAGTCATGACGTTTCATTTGGAAGGTCATATTGATCAAGCTTTAGTTTCTGTGAAGTGGCATGTTCGTCGTCGTTTTAATCTTTTAAGTTATTAGATTTCGTGTTTGTATTCGACTTTAGATTTTGATTGCCCCTTGAAGCTGGTATCTTTTCGTTCTTTTTACGCACATTTATCATGAATACATATTAACTTAATCAAATAATTCTTATTTTGTTTTATTGAACGGTTTTATAATGCAGTGACCAGTGATATTTATATCTGCAGATTGTAAAAATGTTAGAAGATACTGCATGAAGCATAATTAGAAAAAAGAAAGACTGACGGAATTATAAAAGAACACCAACAGTCATCCACAAACTTTACAGTGTATAATCAAAACACCAAGCCTAGAAAAAGTTCTACTTTTTATAAAATCATTATTCGTATAAGCTTTCGACAAGTGTTTCCATCCTTTCCTTTTGCTATCTTTGGTTGTTACACGGTACTACAGGATGTATGGTGGCCTTAAAGGAAAGATAAGTTTTAACTATGCAGTCATTTAAGTATGTTTTTATTGTGTATGTGTATGTGACAACTCTGCGACGCACATTCTGTATTCATTGTCATTCATTCATGTAGCTCATGTAGCGGAGTTTGATGTTAAAAAACTCCTTGATTTGCATCCTCTGACTTTATTTTTCTTAATTCATATAATATATGAATTTGATTCAACAATAGTTTATCGATGTTCTAGTCTATATACAAGAATTAGAGAACAGTTTTTTAAATGGTCTAAAGCACTGGAAACAGAAGAATCAAATGAAGGTAAGAACAAAAACTGAAGAAACATATTTGTCAAAGTGGTTCAGGCTGCTACACACAACAGATGAACACAAAAGATACAGATAAATTGAGGTAGAAATCAAAACCGAGTACTAGTAATAATGGTTGTAAAAATTTATTAGCCACTGGACAAATACTATTCTTATCAAGGTAAAACACTGAAAAAAGTAAAATATCAAAAATACAAAACTTAAAGGAAAATTCAAACCGGCAAATAATTCATCAACTGGCAAAATCAAAAGCTAAATCACATGAATGGCAAACAACTGCCATATTCATCGAAAGCCATTTCATTACGTAGACGATAGAGGAAGTTATTGCGGGAGATGGACAGAAAAAGAAAAAGTTCAAGGTGAACACAAACCCAAGTAAACATAGCTGTCAAAGTCCTTAATCGCTGAAAACAAAATATTATACTGTTACAAATCAAGATAACACAGATGTTAAGGAGCATAGTTGTCAAAGTGCTTAATCGCTGGAAACAAACTATACAAATCAAGATAAAACAAATGTGAAGGAACATAGTTGTCAAATTGATATGAGGCGCTGGGAACAGAAAATGCAAAGATTAAAAAATAAACCTTATGAAACATATTTGGCAAAGTGGACAAGGCTCTGGATACAATCCCACCACAGGAGCCACGATAAAACAGCAGAAGGGGTTCAAATATAACAGAGCGGTAGACGTCATTTTCTACAGCAAATTTGCAGATCAAACAATTTTAGACTATTTGACATACGAAGTGCATGAATATATTCGTACTTTACCAAGACGTTTTTTGCTCATATCATTATTTTCTTCTTACATGTTTACTCTAGAGCAACATTACATATTCTATTAATTCGCAATATTAAGGGGAAATAAATTTATCATATAGGACTTGTGTGAGTGGTCAAAGTTGTACTCTGTACACTGAATCTACATGATGACTGATCTCAATTGATAATACTATTTAGGATGCTTTTTTTGTAATTTTATGTGATTGTGAAAGCGTTTACAAAAGCACAATTTGTATGAAGCACGGCATCTCTTCATACTGGATGTGGGAATTTTCAACACTTTTACATCCTTATAAAATTACAAAAGGAAGTATTCTAGCTATGTTCATGAAATTATAAATTTGACATTCGTTTATTTGAAATTCAATCTGTAGAAAACTGTTCTGTCAGTCAAATTTCACATATTTGCAATTTTTTAAATCAAATTTTAATGATATGATATATTGTGATTTGTTCAGATCAAGTAAAATGAACACACTTTTTATGAACCTATAAGTTCAAAGCATATTTTCATATTTTGTTAAGTAGCTTTGCACTTTAGTAAATCCATTTTTGTTTAGAAGAAATTTGTTAAAATTAGTTAAGGTTTGAATCAATCTTCAATTCATAAATGTAAATGTCTTTTATTCATGAATGTCACTTATATATGCATTGAAATACCTTTTCGTTTAGTGCATCTGTTATAATCTTTTCAAAAGGTTTGGATGCCTTCGAGTACACACTGAACGACTTGAAAAAAGTATTTTTAATGGTCTTCCCGAGTATGTTAATATTATTGACTTGGCTGCAATATACATAACTGAAATATATGGAAGGCCTGACCTTTTCGGGACAATCGAAAACACATATAGATAAAACAAATCTTTAACTGTTAATGTAATTCATTGGATGTTGTTTTTGTACTGATTGATAATTTAGTCTTAGATACACGATTTTATCAGTTGTTTTTGGCTTGGCTGTCGGTACCTCAGAGTACTCCATATTTGTTCTAAGATTTTGGGATATACACAGCTACGTATATGCCTGTCCCAGATCAGGAACCTGTAATTCAGTGGTTGTCATTTGTTACTGTGTTACATATTAGTTTTTCGTTTATTATTTTGTACATAAGTTAGTCCGTTTGTTTTCGATTGAATTCTTTTACACTTGTCATTTCGGAGCTGTTCATACGGTATAGAAAAGGTACAAGAGGAACAGTCAAAACATTTGCTTAATGTTTAAGAACATACTGTAACGTATAGATTGGTTTCTTTGGCAATCAAACCACATCTTTTTTTATATATACAAATATACTGATAACTTGTTTTATTTAATGAAATAAGAAAAATATAAGAAGTCAATGTAACAAACTTTATTGGTAAACTTTTACGCCATTGGTTGTTTACATATATATATCTTCTTCATGTAAATATAATAGGCGAATTCGAGAACCAATAAATTCTTATAATATAATATCTGATAAGGTAAAGGTCACACTTTACCCTGACCAAAATATATACATTTAAAAAAGTTCTAGCACTTCTGCATATATATATTGTACAAGTGCAAAAATAGGATTTCTAGTAGTTATTCACATACAAATAGCACATTTATTTAAAAAAAGTTTTCTTGGTACAACCTTTAAACTGAAAGAAAACTAGTATCTAGATAAAGACACCTCTGGAATTGAATACAAAATTCAATAACAATTTATTAATTTTTTCGATATTATTTCCCTCTTTTTTCTTTGGTTTCCACGGTAATCAGAGGAAAACCATGAAACTATTCATGGTTTATATTCTTTGCATTATTCAGTCATTATGGAAAATATAAAATTCAAAATTAAATAAAATATTTGAAAGATTGTTTGAAAGTTGTGCATTTCTATTACTGTGCAATTAACCCACAAAATCATTGTGATGAAATAAATGAGATTCTCAATGTTAATGAATTATACTGGCAAGACACAAATGAAATTCACATGATCATGAGACCATTCACCCTCAAACAAACTGCATATCAAAACAATTTTAAATATAATTTTATACAGATCTATTTTCATTGCAGAATTGAGTTATTTGTTTTTTTTTCTTAGACATTATTTAAAAACTAGAGTAAAAATATTTTAAAATAGATATCGGTTCATAATTCATAAAATATCCTGGCTAAAATAATTTATTTTAGTAAATACAAACTGATATGTTTATGGTTATGCATAAAAAATGATTCTTATTGCACACAGGTTTTGATTTCAGTACAATGTATGCACTCTTTCAATCACTTTCACACACTTTATACCCTGCTTATGTACATTGAGGTACGGGGTTCAATTATTTCCTACAAGTTTATGTTTGAAGATCATTTGTGTTATAAGTCCTTTCACGTATATATGGAAAGTCCCCCTTCCCCTCCCCTTTAATGAGTATGAAATAAATGTTTTAAAAGTCCCCCTTCCCCTCCCCTTTAATGAGTATGAAACAAATGTTTTAAAACTATCATTGTGTTGCTCTACATTAAACAAATTGCATTTATATTCAAAACAAATTTATAAAAAAAAACAAAATTGCAAATGTAGAAATGAGTATACAATACATATTATGCTTAGAATATCTATGGCTACCTTGTGTTGAACATCTAATACTGCATCATTGAGCTCAGTCCTAATTTACATTTTACATCAACTTTAAACTTGAAAGTAGTTAAATATGAAAATAGGAGTTTACAGACAATGTAAAACCAAAAGTAATCATTTCAGAAATTTCACTATCAAAATGTTTCCTTCAGAGGTTCTGTAATAATAAACTCATCATATATACCATGATAAAAAAAATTGTTATAAGATAACAAGTGTAATTTACCCTTCACATTAATGTACAAAATTATTATTATTTTGAAAAGGGTGAAATATCTTACTATATTTTCATTTTCAAGAGTCAAATACTTCCTCTCATCCTACTAATCTGTTCAAAATTTCCAATTTATAATTTTTATAATTAAATAATTCGAATTAAAAAGAATTGATCTGTGATACATTCAAACAATAAATTCAGCTACATATAGATTTTGAAAAACAGATATCAGCTATCTGTACACTGTATACTCCAAGATGTTTGTTAATGTGTTTGTAAATCTGTATGGTGTAAACTTTCCATGTAGTTCAACACTCAGACCATATAAAGTCATTGTCTTTTTTAAAAACATAATAAATACATAAAATTGCAAATTGTCATGTTTTTGTATTGTTCTGAGATTCACAAAAAATCTGTCCAACTCAGCAGGCTTCCTTAAAATGAGGTAAGTTATCCACTTTGTTATGTCATGTATGTACTGGTAAAATTCCTTCGAATTCGTTAAATCAATTGGTAACACTATATATCAACCGCTTACTGATGACAATTATACACAGAGTCAACACTTTAACGAATATATCAATCCTATTGCTGTCGATTGGTGTACAGCAGTACATGCAGATCATGAAATTCTAATGTCAAAAACTAGATTCCACAAATTTTATGACTTTGAAGGGCTTGCTGCAGCTGTATTATTGTTTTCAGTTCTTGCTGGAACTCCTCCTGCAGGTGGGTAATAGTATGATGCATCTGTTTAAAAAAACATGGATATTAAAAAATAGTATTGATCTGGTAAGAAATTCTAAAAACTTATTCGGAATTCCCTACTGAGATAATAGTTTAAGTTCATTTGTAACAACTGTCCAATTGTGTAAACACTTTTTTGTAAGAGATGTATAGCAGTGCTTTACAATTTAACTTCTGTTGAAAGTATAAGGCATTTATTTTTGTAGATGTTGCGTTGATTTCAGTTAGATAAACGAATACTTAGAATTGATTCCTATCTACTACCTTAAACAACATAAAAACATCATTCTTTAAAAAACTAAATTCATTGTCATAAAACAAGTTTGTGTTACCTGATCATGTAAAAAGAAAAATAAGTAAAATGCCACTTAAGATGGTACCAAACACTTTCACTAAAATAAATTTGGCTCGTTTAATTTTCATAAACTTTTGACAAACTACTAACTTTGACCCTTTGACACAAATATAAAAATCTCAAAAATTTTGAACCAACCATTTTATCAGAAAAATTACACTGTTATATAGCAGTATGATAAACACCAATTTTGTTCATTGAGAAGCTTAATATTCCCTTTACAACACAACGTGAGTAAAACGTTTAGCTGACTTTACAGAGTTATCTCCCTGTAGTGTTAGGTACCACCTTAATCAAATAATAAAGTGGTGCTTTTCCATGAATATACTGTCAAATAAAATAATGTGATGTATATATTTTGCTTCAAATTCACAATATATGTATCAAAAACGTTAAACTCCCTTAGTAACTTCTATGTAGAAAAATCACAACACCAAAAGCATAATATAAACAATCAGGTGAATAGCGTGTGCAATTTTTATCAATGTACAGTCAAAGTTGGTTTTTAAGGTTTATTATATCCTTTTTTATGAATTAAGTTAAAATGTTTACACATTCCAAATAGAATAAAATTAATATAGAATGATTTTGACTGTACTTTGTGCTTGGTGTTTAAACACTTACTGATGATACCTGTGGGATAGGCTCTCCACTGAGGATCTGTGTAAGGTGTGGGATTGTACTGGGAGTAAGCTACTGTATTATAATATTCTGGGTTCCCAGCTAAAATATATAGATAAACATAAAAATAAAGTAAAGAAACATGTGTATATTCATAGTCAAATTAGAAATTAAAACAATTCAGGCATTACATATTATGCCTAACAATGTTTCATTTTTTAATTTTTAATTTTTTAAAGCACTTATTCAACGTGCAATATAATAATATACCCTCATGACTGTCATGCCGTATAATAATAAGTTAATAAATGGCTATTTGTTAAGTCCTGTTACAGATGTCCAAGCATAATCAATTCAATATAATTTTAAGCATATATGATAATTATAAATTTGAAACATAAGATGATATGATATGTATTAACGTATAAATCACCAGTACATTATCTGACTTTGCCTAATCTCTGTAGACAATACATACAATAGCGGTTAAGAAAACAGTCAAAGATGGAAGTTGGAAAAAACATACACACCATCTGATAAAATCTTGTAAGGATTAGCTTTGAACATTATTTACAAATATAAAGTATTTTTAGAATTGTTATTCAATTCAAATGTCTTAATACTAAAGTTTAATAAGTTTTGAATTTTTAACTGATTAATAGATATATAGTTTTGGTCCACAAAGACAACGGAAATGTTTTATATTTGACAAAGAATTCACAGTTCACATATAAAGTACTCCTTTTGTTTTCCATTCGCAAAAATGTAGTTTATTTTATAAAGACGATTTATCAGACGGTTGATTTATCGTTTAAATCATGTATTGTTTGTCTTTTTTAAACGACGGAAGAGATCTCTCGTGACAGAGGGAACTTAATTGTAAGGTCTTTTGTTTAAAATTTACCACGATAAGCCATGGGGCATATCAGATGACGGATTCCAAAGAACAGCCGATATTAGGGATATACTTCTGGAACAAAGCCATAAGAATTTATTCAAGATCTTTAGATAACATAAAAGGTGTTCAATTATACCTGTTTTTATGTATTAACAAGAACCTCAGCATAGAAAGTCAAAAGGCTGAACATTCTCCAATTACTTCTTTTGTTGACAAAGGACAGGTTTTATTTTACTGCTTCATTAGTTTTAAACATTACAAAAACACTAAGCAACTTTAAAAAAAAATCCAGTTTGAAAAAATAAAATAAACTAGCTATTTTTATACTGAAAAAAATTATCTATCAACTATCTGTCTGCACGTCTGGGGTACAGTTCCGTATAGTTGCATCTGAGTGAATAAAATATGAATGAAATATTCTCATTCAACTTCTATCTGTTTAGGTCACGACGTATCATTTTGTGTATACGTTACAAGTTACATACAATATATAAAATTAATAATTATATCTCCCAAGTTATTCGTGATTATTGGAATGGAAGAGGAAATATTTTGTTCTGAGTTTGATTAGTTGTACCATCTAAATTCCCTACTATACAAATTAATGTTGTTCGCAATTAAGCGACAAACGACCGATCGCCGAGATTGAAAAAAAACGTGATCCGTTACTCTATTAGAAATCCTCAGAGGCCAATTATTTAGGGGTCTTTCAGACTACATAGATTAAATTGATTGCAGAAATAAGCGATCTGATTTCGATATAAATACAGGGCTTGCTGTTATAGGCTTAATCGAGTCTTGATTGAGCGCTATCCGATCCCTATGAGACGCGCAATACCAATACGACTCTATCTAGATGATGACAGAATATTACATTCATGGTTTTTTATATGTCGGGAAATTATTGATTTAGGACTGACAATTATTATCACAAAAAATATCACCCAGAGCTTCACATTTCCTTCATTTACCTTATAAAATAACGATTTTATCTAAAAACAGTTTTTAACATTAGGCTCCTTTTAATTTGCGTTTTATTTTTCATGTGCTGATATTGTTTCAGATTGATATGCGAAAAAACTTTTCCAAACTACTGTCAGAATAAATTAGATATAAACTAAGATGTGATCAATTAAAATACTTTAATATAAAATTGCACTTTCTAATTAATTGCTTAAGGTAATAATATAAATATTTAAAGCAAAAGCAAATTCGTCTATAGAATCAAATAGTAGTTTTAATTTTGCTAAATATCCATACTTTTAAAATTATAATGCGTTTCTTAAAAAAACATAAATGTATGGGACAACATTAAATTTGCATAAAACATCAAAATATAATTTCTCAATTCGACAGGACAGATATTGAATTAAAATGATGAGAATTGAAAATTATTCTGTTTGAACCTTGTATCCTGTCATGTCGAATGGCTTTGAAATATAAATCAAACGTTCCTCTGAGACGCAATCTCAACTATGGTGATAACATTGTGCGAAGGTCTCACTTCTACCCGATAATTTTATTAACCCATCTCTATCAGTGACAAATGTACTCCAGAGACCATTAGCAGAATATGTTAGTTCTCAAGTCTATTAAGAGTATTGCAACGGAAAAACGTCGATCGTTGCTTTCATGTATCAATCAGTGTTGTCATTTTATTTTGTTGTTAATATCCAGGTAATTTGCTAGATAAATTACTACACAACGATCTTAATGGTAACAAGTTTGCGTGCTGAAGTCGTTCCTGCTTGTTATTGCCAATTACCAAAGATGAGTAGCAATTGATGTAAATAGCATCAAATTCTTGTCCTGCCTACAGACTGACAGTTTTCATTCAATTTTGATGACACAACCTGATAATTACCATGACGATTTCATTTCGGTTTTGACTAAGTGCTGTTTTAAAGACTTATTCTCGGAAAGGAAATAAAATGTCTCATTACAACACAAATTAATATCGAGTATATTAGCATATTCTTTTTTCTAATCACGAATAACTGAAAATACAGTCAGCTTTGAGAGTTATCTCATTTGAGAATAAAATTTTAAAGTAGAAATAAAAATATGTATTATTAGAAAAGAAAACTCTAAGCAGTCGGTTATAGAAGATGTTTTAATTATAGTGTCAAGATTTTAATGCTGGAATTAGTCAATTCAAACGTTAATGAGACAATTAATGAATGCTCAGAGACTATGGACCATGCAGGTTCAAGAACAGCGCTATGATAAATGAGTATCCGCGAATGGTCATATATCAACAAAATTCATACAAGAAATTGCAAATTACAAGCCCGTTGAACATGTCATACACTCGCTGGTTTGGAAAATAGAATTTTAGCAAAAATTATTCTACTGACTACAATGACTAATATAGGATGAAATGAAATTAAAATAACTAAAATTCAGCACATTCTAAGACTAGCAGCAGGTCAAACATACGATGCCAAAATGAAATATCTTTTAATAAACTTCAAAGTTTGAACAGATAGAAAATTTAAACATGTTGTTTCCGTCTTGTGCTTGATGAATAGAACTGTAAAACTGACAGGTTGGAACGCTTCTTGACAATGGTTTCGGTAAATAAAATCTTATTTTATCTTGATTGCACATGTCTGCTATTATTTATTTTTATATCAAAAAAATCAACAGAAAGTTGCCAGTTTCACAACCTCTAACATATGTTTACAATGATTCAATTTGTCAAGGTGTCAAACTGATAATTTATAGAAAGTACTTTTATGAAGCTGAAAGTTGAAAATCATCTGCTAAATCAAAACGAAAGGAAGTTCTAAATACGATTTACAGATATTAGTATTACACAATTCGAAGAAACACAAGGAAATGATTGTACCCTTTTTTTTTATTCATTCAAGATTCAGAATATTAGGGGGAAATATTTCTTTGATATTCCTGCATTCGAGTTATTCTAAAGTATTAAATCATGTAAACATTTCTAAAAAGTGTTCATATAAACTTACACGGCACGTTAATAGCTGATTGGTTATGTCCTTGTAAAACGACTTGTGATGCAACTGTTCCAAGGATGGGCAAACCGGGATAAGATGGAGGGTTACTGCCTATACTGCTGGCCTGACCTGAATTACAGATATATGGGATAAAGATACATGTTATAGGGGTATTAAAGGGGAAATTAAATTGCGACTAAATCTTACACTTTCCAATCTGGTCCTAGATGATATGAATCGCAAGATGAAGTTGTTAAAAATAATTTTTCTATGTTTCTATATTTGTCATCTTGCATCAAAATTTGATCTTACAAAATTATTATCAATCAAACTTTGAGTTGTTTTCGGGTGATTTGAAATGAAGTAACAAGCAAGCATGTTAGGATGATCGGGAACTGAAAACATGAAAAGCATTATTGTTAGGTTTGCATATAAAAAGCATGCTGTTAGCGTGCATGGTATCAAGATAACGGAAGTGGACACAACAACCGGAAATTAGCACAAGAAATCACAATCAAGCATCAAAGACTGTATGAGGAAATCGACATTATAACAAGTTAGATATTGGGAAGACTCTGTCTTTGAAGTTTCAGGAAAACAAGTCATATAATGGTTTATTATAAATTTAGTGATATAGGTAAATGATTTAGATTTGTTCTCTTGTTGGAAAAGTAACAAGGTACTTTTACAGTATTTAGGACAAAATTATATTTTCATCGTTTCTTCACTTTTTCTTGATTATAGTACATTTAATAAAACAATAACCAAAATCAGTATATTCTTTTGATGGAGGGTTGGTATTGATAAATTTCTTTTGTTGTTGTTACATTTATATCTTTATATAGCAAATAATGTTAAAGCAATAGATGAAATTTAATTTGCAGCATTAATCAACGGGAGAAAATCTACGTTAGCGAATTTACAAAGACTTTGTAATTTAGAATTAAATACTAATAACTTTTTTTAACTCTTGATTGATAAATAGTTTTATGCTTACAACATATTATATTCAGAGATAGGATAACAGATACAAATATAACATTTGAAAGCTACAATGTATACGAGTTTGGTAAACTTTAAGGTTGAAATACTGACCAAATAAGCAAAAGCTAGAATAATCTAAAACTAAAACTTTAAATCTAAACATCTAAACTGATCTAGAGTTCTATATTGTACACGAAACTACAATGAAGTATGTATACATATAAAGATAAAATTAATAACAAATAAATAAAAAGTCATGCTTACTTGAAAACTGTCCGGTAAACGATGGCAACGGCGTATAAGACTGGGGTGTGGGTTGAACGGGTTTGAGTTCAGTCAGGTTGTTTCCCTCATTGCTTGAAGGTGTACCAGGCTTAGGGGGAGGTGTAGTGTTGTTACTATTGTTATTGTTGTTCGCTGAAAATGGGAAAACGACAACATGCAGAGGAAAACAAACAATATACAACAGCTGGCAACAAATTAGATTAAGCAGGACAGAACAAAATGCAAAAGGTCAATATATCTATCTACGTTTAAATATAAATTCCCGCAAAAATGTTATTTCAAACTCTTAAATATATTTGTAGCTTAATATTTCATTTATCTTTCAAACTCTAATTAAAATGTAATTCTTCATACATTCAGCAATCAAAAGAAAGTCTATTGATTAATTAATGAAAAAGTGTTTTTCTCATAAGTCATAAACAATTAAATTGAAGAGAATCCATAATTAAATTGTTTTCCTACTAGTGTTTGACAAATCATTATCAACTGCTATCAAGAAAGCTTATGCTGAGGCAAACAACGAATATGTCAGGTATCAAAAGAACTTTGTGAAATTCACTGGAGCATTGTTCAATCAATTTTCATCCTTAT
The DNA here is from genome assembly GCF_036588685.1 of Mytilus trossulus. Lineage (NCBI taxonomy): Eukaryota > Metazoa > Mollusca > Bivalvia > Mytilida > Mytilidae > Mytilus > Mytilus trossulus. Next base: position 37,009,192 of record NC_086379.1, on the reverse strand, counting down.
CGCAAGATACCGGAAAACTCTGCTTTTATCTGTGAAAAATTACGCGTACAGGACAAGATAAGCTGGCTCATACAAAATCACTCAATTTTTATCAAATGATAGGACTTTGTTAATTATAAATAATATTCTCATTTTCCTTAAGAAGTGTACATTAAAAGAACTACAAGAGGGAAAATAGCACTTCTACTAGAGACATACAAACATTACAAGGAAGAAAGGAACACCTTTTCAAAAGGTGAATTTAGAAAGCAGATATACCTTCGTATTCAACCGATGTTGTTTGAGCCGCCTGCAGAATGCCATCTGACATAACAGTGACAACTATGGGTTTCATCTCAAGTGATGAACTTTCGGACATGGTTGGCCCTCAAAAATGAAACAAAATTCTATTCTAAATTCCATGCAATAAAAAAAGCCCTAAACATCTTTCAAAAAAATAACAGAAAATAAAAAAAAATCTATTTCAATGTAAATAATCATTGTAAAAGCATTCCCACAATTTATTAAGGTAATAAAACGAATAAAATATTTAAAAAAAGAAAATAAATTGAAACGTTTTGCTGTTAACTACATATACATTCCCACATAATATCTTTAGTATTAGTAAATAACATTACACTGAACCTTGACCATTTATTTTTAGTAAGCATACCTAATGATGTAACGTAGTTAGCAGGTTGACCTTGAACTTGTGACTCTGATTGTGTAACGTTTGCTGTGGCAGGTGAAGGCATGCTATATTCTGACAATTTCATCTCTCCACCAGCAGTGGTCGTAGTTATGAATTGAGCGTTGACGTTGTATGAAGGAGGGTGAATTGTGACGGCTGTGTTAAATAATTGTGCATTTGCTGCATTCATCAGAATTTGAGGTGCATCCAAGTTGCCATTTTCGGGCCTGGCAATTTTTAATGGAGGACGGGCTGTTGCATACCACATCTGAGGATATAAAACAAAATAATAGAATAAAATAAAATAAAATCTTAATTAAGTAAATTAGCATTCGATAGAAAATATATTCATGAATAAATTTGCTGTATATATCATATATTTCTTTTCAGGCGAGTATAACTATAATAAGATGAAAGATTGCTTATTTATTTAAAAATAAAAGGGGGGAATATCCGGTCAGTCAAGCAAAATATATATAGAATTCATCAAAATAAGATATAAATGTTCTAATATTCTACTTACATCAAGGTTATTATCAGTTGGTGGTTCTGTTTTTATTTCGTGTTGTCCATTGACTACAAGATAAATGATAAAATAATTAACATTCCTTTTGTGATCTCACAATATAAATAAGTAAACACAATAACAGATATAACTTATTCGTTATGTGCATAATTTTAATTAAGGACTTGATCATCAAGTTATGGTTATGAAAAGATAATATAAATAAGAGTTAACAGTAGTACGCTAATGTTCATTGCTTGTTAAACCCATTTTTAACCTAAATATCAAGTTAAAAGAAATAAGGGAATTGCCTTAACTAAAATTCAAGGAGCGAGATAGACCTATCGTATAAACAAGCCAAGTTTGAAGAAATGAACAATAATTAGATTTTGTCTAAACAAATAAAACATGCAAAAGGGATAATGTAAATATAAAAAAAGGACCAAATACATGTTCCAAACAGCAAAAAGAATGCACACGCAAATAACAGCCTACTCAGAAAATCAAAAACTGGCCAACATTACCAAGATCAATTGGCTTACTTCAGGACATATCAATCAAAACTTATATCTTTTTGTTTCTTTAAACTTTGCAAAACGTCAAACATGACAAATTCTTAGTGCACACAGATTTAGGATTACAGATGACATTCCAATCCTAAAATATAGTTATTAGAATAACCATTTGATTGCCTTATTAAGTTGTTTTTGATTTTTTCAATTGCTTCTAATTTCCTCTTCAATTCGTGTTTCCAATAATAAGACCAGGGGATTATCGATGCATCATAATAGAAAATTGCCAAAAACATCCTGCAATCGCTAACACACGAAATGAACACCAGATTACCGGAAGTGATTCGCATTAAGTCACTGACACAATCAAGAGTTGTTCCTTTTTAACGACAAGAAAAAGAGACAAATCTTGTTACTGCAATGGAAAGAAGTTAATAAAACAACATATAAAGGTCTTAATGAAGCCAGTCTGGAAGTGTATATGTTCAAAGCAATCTGATTACGAGAATTAGTTGCTTCCATGATAATTTATAATAGTAACTACATTATAATGATTGAATTACCACTGAGTGACTGCTTCTTTACATGCTACACAAACCGTCTTAATTTATTGTTATGTTCTTTGTAAGGTTTACACAATTATTCATACTTGTCATTTCGTATTTTTGTCATCATATATCTTGCATCGACAGACAATGTCTTTGCAAAAGAGAAAATTCCAAAGCAGGCCTTCAATTTTGTTTTTACAAATAAATAAACTGCATTACTTGGTAAAATGATTTATCATTTTAATGAATATTTACCAAAACTTACATAAGTACAAATACATGTTTAGAAGACTTTTATTTCATTAAATATTTTAATTCTCATTGGTGTATAACTATGATAGTTTTAAATATATCTTCTGTTTTAGTTGAATTATTATCTTATTACATATCCCCTACATATCATTATATTCAATTTAAATGTCGTTTCACTTGTTAAATAAAATTTGAAAATATAATTTTTACTATATAAAATATTCATCTTTATGTTCAAGAACATGTCTTAGCTTATATAAGTTTTCTTCGATTTTTTATCAAGAAAAATTGTATAATATAATAAATGTACTTTTCTTGAATAATATTAACGTTTTGAAAAAGGTATCTATAAAAGGAGATGCCAGTCGACGCCCATGAGACAGCTACCTATAGACACTATTTAACTATAACAAGACGTCCTCAAGAGCCCAATGGGGCTTCTCTTCACGATGAAGAAACGTTGAACTGGTATCTTTCTAACATTATTAATGAAAAATAGCTAACTATATTCTAATATGAACCATCTATCTATTTATGTGTGGGCTTTAATTTTTCTTATTTGAAAATACAATTCTAAAACCTAACGAGCCTTGATCCTTTTCACATTTGTTTTTTCCAAATGTTGCACAAATTTGTTATAGTTTACTAAAGAAGTTTACGCCTTCTAATGAAGTCAATAAAATAAGATGAGTTGTAGATTTTCACATCATTGATTTGTATATTTATTTGCTTGTTAACACAACGTAGCTGTAAAATTTTATACATTATCAGCCAAATGACTTGCATTCTATTTGACAAAAGAGTCTTACAGATGAATGGCTGGTTACTTTATAAAGAAAGTGATGAAAAAACGGTGAAAGAGACGTATAAATGTGGGTCCATTACACAAGAATGCATAAGTTGTTCAGCTTGATCGATTGGTTCATTAAAGGATGGCTATGCTTTCAAAACATTGAATTAACAGTTTGGGTTGATGTCTTCCGATTTCAATCAAAAATAAATGGCATTCAATACCAAAATTACTGGATAATAAATACAATTTATTATATCTAATAACATGATATGCTAACTATAGGATAAATAAATCATTTGTTTTAAAATATAACACTATATTGTATTTCTGTTTCATTGTAGTACTTTATTTTTTTTTTTTTTTATAAGATGAAAAAATAGTTAAAACTCATTAAAATTTATTCAAATAAGTCATTTCATTTTTATAATCCAGGTAGTCAACCAGACACACAGGTGTATAATTGTTTTAATTTGTTTTACAATCAAAAGTACTTTTAAGCAATTGAAAGTTAATGGAAACATTTCAAATCTTTAAGGAATATTTTAGAATTCAGTTTTGTTTTGTTCGGATTAAAAATAAAATACATTTCCTTAATTGCTGATTTTATCATTGAAAAGAGGCTTCATGTTCGTATCATATTGGAATGAACGGATAACTATTATACCTTGTCATTACAAATTTGTAAATTAAGCATCAACATTTTTTTTGCTATCTCTGTTAATATTATTTGTCACAAACAACTTGCAACCTGTTTATGAATTATTTAAAAATCAATTAATTCTTCAATAGATGATTTTCAGGTATCCAGGAAAGATAGCATCTGACTTCATCAACCTAACTGGGACCATAGCTACCCGGCATGCCTTTGTTACAAGCAAAACCTTTTGATGATTAATTTATTTTATAGCAGTGACATACGAGTTTAAATTCACAATGCTGTTCTAATAGAAACAATGCCCTGCGACTAAGCGTAAGATTTGTCCTCGGAGATCGTCTGATAACTGTAGCGTGATGGCAAACAAATCAACAAAACTATGGTATGGTCTTTATTCAATTGATTGCAGGTATTGTTTTGGACAAACTATCTGATATCTCTGAGGGAGGCGTTTCTTTTCTTACAATTTCCTATCTCTTTCATCTGGACATGTTGTTATATAGAAACTGATTCCCATCTTGTCTTAGGAAAAAAACCTTAACTGATAACCTGTTCTTTTTCTGTTATTTTTCTGTTTTGTTTTCGTTCTCACACGATTTTGCTTGCCCAGACATTATTCAAAAACTAGTCATACCCGTAGGAATTTAATTCCCCATAAACATTAAAATAAAATACCAAAAAACAAAAAACAAAATACTTCAAAAAGCATAAAAATTCTGTGTATAACAGAATATAATGGCCCAATAGTATATCATCTTTATCTATATAAAGATCAATCACAGCATAAGAATTAATGGCTAAAATGAACTAAATCTCATTCTATTCCAGAAAGAATGAGTGTTTGTAAATGATTTTCATACAAAAAGTATCCCAAAAATACCATCTCAAAGGAATATTCAAATTGAAAAGTCTTTGTCAAATTGAAAAAATCAAAAGCTCAAATAAAGGCAATAGTAGTTTTAAAACCGCTGTTCAAAAGTCATAAATCGATGGAGAGAAAACAAATCCGGGTTACAAACTAAAATCGAGGGAGACACATCAACTATACGAGGAACACACATTACACGAATGGTAAGCAACTATCATATATGTTAACTTACCTTGTTCTTCCCTTTTCCTTTTGATGGCATTTGGGTCTGTCATGTTCTGAGGTGGTTGATGTGGGATTCCTAGTATTCCTGTTATTGAGTAGGTTCCTCCTCTTTGCATTGCATCCCCGTTTGGAGAATTTGAATGTGGCATCGATGGGCTATGTGCTTCATTTGGTAATGGTGGACTCTTTTGGTCTATAGATCGATTACTATCGGCAGCACGATTTCGAACAATCCTAGAAACGAATGAAAAGTTTGTTAATCATACATGATCTATCGAAATAGGTTTTCTAAGGTAAAGTAGCAACAGACCATAAGGGTAAAACTGAATTGCAAAATAAAAAAAAATAGGAAAAATTTCAAAACAAATTGTACAATCCAGTTGGTCAAATTCTAATGATGTTTATACATTGTTGGAGCTAAAGACTAATACGTCTAAGATATGCATGTATCTATATGCAACAACTTTCATCGGTTTAAAAGATTTTCTTAAGTGAAGGACTATGTTAATTTTCAAATTAACTAAATAAATCAAAACAGAACTATAACAATTATCAAAATTGTGTTTTCTTCAAGACTATCATGTCAATAACGTTGGTATGAATGAATTCAATATTAAAGAACCACCATGTTGTATTCACAAGAGATTGACGCATACAGAACACTGTCTGGTGCCCTTCAGTATGTCGTAACATTCTTATCTTTTCTTTCAGATTGGTGAAAGAGGATGAAAGACGGGCATATCTAAGAACAGTGATAACATTACGTTATATTCCTATTATTCGATAAAATATGAGTTTTTGTTCAAATCCGTGGGTAATAAATCAGAAAACGTCTCTTTTACGTGTTTAAAATGATGCAGAACGGAAATTCTCCCCAGTGTAAAACAAGCGACGATACCACAAATGAAGAAACCATTCATGATTCAAAACCAGTCAATGTTTCAATTACTATAAAATCATGGCCTACTCAGAAAAATAACTATTATCGCTTATTTTTTCAAAAAAAATAGAAATTACAAATTCATTTTGACATGTGTAGAAATTAATTATAAATTGAGGCAGAACTTTCGACAAAACGCACAGATACGCAATTGATAAATACAAAATTAAAATATTGTTTATAATTTATAGCTAAATGTTGTTTTCAAACCCAATGAATTATACCATGTTTAAAAAATGATAATATCTACTTATGTTTTATTGTTAATATTATATTTATTTTTACAATAGTTTGAATGTGTGGCAGTTTAAAATTATAAGAAATTGGAAGTGTTAGTTTCACATAATGGCTTTTACTGTTTAAGTATTTAACAAACTTGATTTTTATCATAATCGATTTAATCAACTCTAAATCACACAATGTTAAAGGTTCAAAGACAAAAATGCAAAATACGTGCAAGTTATGCTGAGTCAAAGATTCGGTTTCAAAAACCAACACTTTTGTTTTCTACACCAAGGTGAAAAACTAAGAAGGTTTTGTATTTTGTCAAAACATTTAAGAAGAAAACGATAAATTAATCTTATCTATACTTTAAAAACTAAATGGTTTTCTTTTGACAATGGTACAAAACGACAGTTGACCTATGACAATCGAATCTCTTTTGTAAAATTACTGACACTCTCCAACGAAGACATATGATCTTAAGGAAAGGCACAATGAAAAGTTCCCATGTGGTATTAAACTATGTCCTTCTTTTGTTTTACCATGAGGCTTATTGTTCTAAAACTACTAATTAAAATTGCTTGCCAAGTTTTATAACCCTTTGTTTCTAATTAACAGAAAGTTTTCATACAAACTATCGAAATAATTTCTAATATTCTGTTAAGGATGAAAATATGTTAAAATATTGAAGAGGCAAATGTTCTGTTAACGTTTTAACTCTTACGTACAAAGGTATAAGACTGCTAATAACGCAGATATTAAACGATAGAGCAATTCTATTCTGAAGACTATCTTGCATTGTTTTATATACGCAACCTGATCGACCTATTCAAACAAATTCGAGTAAGCACGAAATATACTTGAACTGAAGAGGATATGCTGAAATAAAGTTGTAAGAACGATGATATAGACCAATTCAACTGTATAATTTCTATTGGTATAATAGTGTGTGGTTTGTCATATGATCTCATCCACTTGGATGCACACCATCAGTACCAAACAACTTAGTGCACCCGTTTCACCCCCAGCTCAAATCACAACACACCCGGTTTTTTCTAATCGATGTACCCAATGATTCTTCATAAAAATTCAATACTAAGTGTAACCTATACTGTATTTTCATTTTGCAGTCGTAATGGTGATTAGGCACGCAAGCAACCTCGAAACAGTTTCAAATTTACAAGCAATTATACCATTTTATTTCCCTTCTACACTGACAACACAATAATCACATCCCAATTCGAGGGCAAGATGTCAGTTACAGTGTCTATTGCACTGCCATTCATTGCCATACAATAGGTACACCAGTTTTGAGGTTATTTCTATGGAAGCTGACTTGATAATTATATATTCCAATAATAAATAATCATATAGTTATAAATTGTGTACAATACAAGAACTTCAATGTAAAGGGCAAACTCACATTTTTCCGCGTGTATAAGAAACACATTTTCTTATAATTTGGTTTTAAGCTTTAATGCAACATTTGCAGAAATTTCCAGCCGAAATTATATTACTTTTTCGTAACCTTATCAAGATTTTTAACACCATGCAAAATAATGCGTATATGCCGTTCGATAAATGTTATTTATTGCAATCTGCTTACTCATTACACAAATTTTCACTATAATAATTAATAACTTCGATTAAAATTTTATACTGCTGTCAATGAAACAAAACAAAGTTTGTACTAACATTATATTGAAACAATTTTGCTGCATTATTAATTATATATCTCTTACAGAATGTTTCCCCATGGGAGACAGCAACATGACCAGGCATTAATGGGGGTAAATCTGCATTCAAATTTAATGAAGGCAATGGCATACACGTGTTTTATTGATACTTGGACTTATTGACTTATAAAACAAGCAAAATACTTAATTTTCCTGTCTTTTTGGTCATCATCACCGGTTTCAGAAACTTTTAATTCTAAGAATATACAGTGTTTCTTTTTCTTACGTAACATCGGTGTTATCTATGTTCAATATAAGTTACGTAACATCGGTGTTATCTATGTTCAATATAAGTTTCGTAACATCGGTATTATCTATGTTCAATATAAGTTTCGTAACATCGGTATTATCTATGTTCAATATAAGTTTCGTAACATCGGTATTATCTATGTTCAATATAAGTTTCGTAACATCGGTATTATCTATGTTCAATATAAGTTTCGTAACATCAGTATTATCTATGTTCAATATAAGTTTCAATGTACGAACAGCTCTAATTTTTTTCCTTTAATAACTATTGCAACAGAACAATACATTTTTTTCGCAAGCTGGTGCTAAAAATTTTATTTTCATTTTTTTATAAATGACACAGAAAATATATTGAGGTACAAAATTATGATGAACATATAATTGAGTGAACGAAAATCAAGTATTATTCATTCTTTGACATTTTTAAGTATATTTAAAGAATTTTAGAAATACACAAATGTTTGGATAACCTGACGTTCCAAGTATGTAAAATAAAACTAGACAAGTTCTATAAAGATTCATATCAAAAATTTCAAATAATTGTTTTATAAAAGATATTAGTTATTAATAAGAAAAGTATGAGTATCAACCTAGGATTGCATCTAAATCTCGTTTAATGTAACTCTGTCCAAACTAAGAAGAAAGAGGCTGAATTGATGACAGCTGTAAGGTCAACGTCAAAATCAGTCAGTAAAATGCATTTATGTGGTACGCTTCCGCCTGGTTGACTTATAATTGTGGCACAGTCCTTTGCCATTTGCTCTGTGTATAGCTTTAATATGTGATAAACGAAGCAGCAAAATTGACAAATTCTCTCATAATAGCGAGTTGAAATAATAAAACTGTAATGAAAATTTGCCTTAGCTATAATGACGACAAGTGGCGTAATGGCCTCGCTCCATGGTTTGTTGATATCGTTCCATTACTGGCAAATTAAACTGTCAGTGAATGATGGGGGAGAAATCAACGTTAACAAAACTGAAATTAAGAATCTTTCTTTTATCCTCTACCTTTCATTACTACAGAGGATGAGGGTAAGATGTGAGTGCATTTAGGGCCAGATGGTTGACAGATTATTGAAAATATGAATGAGTTTTAATATAAAAAAATGCTAAAAGAAGTATAGAACATATCATTTCTCAATTCATCACAATATCTTCAAAAGTACAGAAAAAGGGAATCAAAAGACATTTAAGCTTTACAGTAAGCTTCAAAGTAGAAAAATTAGGTGCTTGGTAATTGGTATTTTCTTCAAAAAGTTAAATCACAAAAATACCGAGCTCTGAGGAAAATTCAAAACGGAAATTCCCTAATGATATGCCAAAATCAAATGATGAAGCACATCCAAATGAAGTGACAACCACTGTCATATTTCTGACTTGGCACACATTTAATAAAAATGATATCTACTAAAAAACATACAACAAACATACTCAACTCCAAGGTTAATTAAAAATAAGGAAGTTAGTCCACGCAAAAATTAACAAAATCAAATGTTATCAACCAACGAAACGAATAAAAATGAAGCATCAATATTAAAGATAAAAAATATTAATGAAAACATTTTTTTAGTTTATTTATTGTTATTAATAATCATCTTGTTAACAAAATTTCAGAGAATGATCATTGATGACTTTTTGTCAATATTTTATTAACGTCTTTATTTCAAAGAAACTTTATTAGTTTTCCAAACACGCAGTCACTGATCAACTCACCGAAGTATTTTTGTATCAATATATAGGCGGTATAGATACACATGAACCTGAACACTACTTGAGTACAGCATAGTGTGGGATATATATTATGATATATACTTTCTATTTCATCTTCCTAATTTTTTAACCATGGTGGTCTTAAGCGATTGTTGATTGCTTTGATGTTTGGATTGTTGTTACGTTAAATGTGTACTACTAATTAGAATGTTTACAAAATGAGTTTGTTTTATTCGTTAACGGTTAGGTTAGGCAATCTTCATGACACAATAAATGCCCGCGACCTAGCGCGTGTGTTTTACAAATATCAACTACATAATTTCCAGACCGAAGTTTTGATTTCAAAGGCAATGTCTCCACAAGATTCCCTTGACGATCGGTATAACTGGTGCAACTTCTCAATACAAGTTCTGCTTCATTGCAATAGTAAATTTGTATGCAAACATCTAAAGACTATTAACTTGACACAACAGGCTACACCTATAAGGCTGGAATAACTTGTTAATTTTTTTCTTGTGAAAGAAATGTAAATAAGACAATTTGTAGAATATTTCAATATTTCAATATCTAATTTAGAGGTCATATAGGGCATACATAATGCTAAATTTAGCAGACGACGTTTTAATATTCAGCAGATTGTCATCTTGGTATCACAAGAAACGAATGAAGTGTATAATACTCGAATATAAAATAATATCCAAGTTTTGTTTTGATGCTTCAAATTCATTCTTTTTACGTGTTGTAATTTCAATAATGGTATTTTTGATGAGTGTTTTTTATTGATGATATTTTATTAGTTGACGAGTTCTTATTCATACAGAAAATCTGGCTTAATCAAATTTAAAATTATTCCAGAGACTTAAGTAATTGTAAAAAAAAAACTGTTGGTCTTTTTTCCCCCTAGAATGAAAATGGAGACAAAAGTTTAATATACATTAAATACCTTCGAATCAGACACAATATAGATAATTGATTTTTTCTAACACTCATAGACTAAATAATAACAAAAAGTTGATTGACAAAGTAATATTTTCTTAATCGGTTTCAATATGTCTAATTGTTATTGCTATAAAAAATGTGTTTTTTAAGAAGTGTTTCAATATTTAATTAAAAGCATCAAATCAAGCCAGGACATGAATAAATGATAATATAGAACATTTCTGAAAATAAGTTCAACAATCTTCAAAAATTTGTTGTATGAAAGTTTCACATAAATGTGAAATGATTCTAGACCGAATTCAGGTACAGTATCGTGATTGATAACCAAAATCAAACTGACAAAATGCACAGTATAATACACATTTGGAAACTAGATAAAATTGTTTCTACCTTGAACATGTGGAAAAGTGGAAATTTAACAAAAATACGAATACTTCATATTTGGTAAAAATATAAACTTTCTAGTTGGAATATTGGGGGAGGAATTGAGTGGACAAATAGAACACCATACTGCAAATCTAATATATATCAACTAGGTTCACTTATTTATAACTTTAAAATCACTAACTAATAGACTTCCCCTTTTAAATTTACCTTGGATTCGGTATACATGTTACACCTATATAGAATGTGTCCAAATATTCCACAAAATAAAAAATGCAAGCTGGACCACTTTGAAAGGATTCATGTGGTTGATCAGTGCTCAGGTTTTACACCATATGTGATAGCATGTCATTTTTGTGTCGTAATTCTCCTCTTATATTTGATGTGTTTCCCTCAATTTAGTTTGGAACTCAGATTTCTTTTTTTCTAAATCGATTTATAAATTTCGAACAGCCGTATACTATTGTCTTTATTTGCTGCTACTTATTGAAAACAGTAACAAGGTTTAGAAAAACAAATTTGGAAAGGGGGTAATTATATTTTACATATTAAGTTTCCAAATTATATCATTCTTGCACATCAAAGGAAAGTAACATCATACAATCTAAAAACACATAAACATGATTTCAGGATGTAATCAAGGTGTGAAGACACAAAACAGTAAGTGTGGAAAGTGCATTGGCAGCAGATGTATAGTACACCTAACTTGTTAAGTATTACATTGTCTAAAATGACAAAGTACAACAAAACAACCAATATAACTGAAAGCTATTCTTTTATAGCCATTACTAGTTAGGAATAACATGGCAGGTTGTGTCCAGACCTGTCAACTCCACTGACAATTCACACAAACAAAATGAAAATAATTTCAAAGTATGGTCTACAGATACATACCTATTGATTGAGCTAACACTTGGGACATTTTCTGATGTACAGACTCCTTCAGACAGTAGCCGGTCCCTGATTTCCCAAGCGAACATGGTAGGGTTTTCATGTTTATAACGAGTTATGGCATCTACTACTTTGGGTGTAGCTACTTTTGGTTTTGAACCTCCTATCACGCCAGGTTTAATAGAACCTGTTTCATAATATCTGAAATAAAAACATATCAGTCAAAAAAGAATTACATAATTTACCAAGAAAATAATCAAATAGACAGTCATTGCCGAAAAATTATTTTAAGTTCATTTTACTTCCTTAATTTTCGATTTTAAAATCTATGTAAAGAGCCTTTGTCTATAATATGTAAAATATGTAATATCTACTTCGTGTTATAAAACTTATCGTCCATTTTATTTATTACTATTTAAAAATGAATCATATAAGTAATTCACAACATATTGTAATTATGTTAATCGGTAAAAATCAATCAATAAATTTCCAATTATTTCGTCAAAAATCATAAAAGGTAAATTACAATGGAATAACAATCCTTGAATTTGATCTATTGTTTTAATTGATTTTGACCATTTATGAAAATTTTGGTCCCTCCCTTTATTTACCTGCAGGACGGTCGAGGATACATCACGAGTTGCTGAAGATGAGGATGACCATATAATATACCCCTCTAGCTATCAAGGTCTATTCAGGTAAAATGTTTCCAAAATATTCATTTAACAGTAGTGCTTTATGTTCCTATTGTTGCGCATAATTAAGCACGTGTTAAGTTCAGGAAGCTAGTTCGATGCTCTTCAATGGCCATGAAAAACGCTCTTTTCTTGTCTTATTCAAACTTAATTCAGTGTATGTATCAATGAAAGAAGATAGCGATTTGAGATTAGGGCTGAACAGTCGAATTTGTAAAACAACACTGCATTTCGTCGATCAAGAATAACGCATTGGTCGGTTAATTCATATAATTGGTGAAGATAAATTAAAACTTATCTTGTGAGGTAGAGGGTACTGGGGCAAGGGGTACAAAGTGCGTCCTTATCCGTGATCAGTATGTTTTATTTTCTTCTAACAATTTAAACGCATGTTAATCCTTAGTACATCGGTCATAAACCTGTCCTTCTATGAATGGGGCCTATGTCCCTCTCTATCCAGTAATTATCCCTTTGTCCGCTTAATTTGTTACTGGGCTGCTCATAATTCACCTCTAATTTAGGACTTCGGTTTGAAAATCAAAATATCGGAAGGAAAAGAAATAAATACCATCACTGCGAGGATGGTATTTATAAATGGAAAAAAATTAACATCCTTTAACTTTTATTCTGATGCAAATGATTGGAAAATTGTGCCATCAGAAAATTATTATCCACCTTTCCGGAATTGCTGTTTTTGATAAAAATACATCAAACACTTAAAATAGCTAGCAAATAATAATGCTGTAATTATATTCATAAGTTCGAGAAAAATTTCAATATCAAAAGTGGCCATTTAGTACATTTGAATGTCTCACTGATCCGTTCAATAACACAAATAGTTCTATGCAGTTATCGATATTATACCGAACACTTGGACCCAATTTACATGTTAAATCAAAACAATCAGAAACACTATTGATAGATAGAAAAAAAATGTCGTTAGGCGGTTGCACAGCATCGTATAATAATAGACTCTTTGATATGAATAGACTAAATATTTACTGTTATTTTAATAGTGCCACGTATTGATATTATTATATTTGCTTAAATGAACAAAAATATAATCAAAATTATATTGAACAATAACACTGCATTTTTAACTGGTAATATTTGATACCAATAAAAAAGGAAAAAAGAAAAACCATTAATTTGATATTTTATTATGTGGAAATGTTGGAAACAAGATTTACACATAAACATAGAGAATATAAAATCCCACGTCTGTCTAAATTAAATACAGTTGTTTGGGAAAGACATTATCTCTATTAATACATATTATCTGATTTCAGTTTTCATTAGAGTCAACTGTTTGTGGTTTCTACAGTTATTATTCAGTGTAAAGTGCAAGTTTTATTTGCTGACATTTTATTTAAGCTTTATCCTGTTTTGTTTTGTTTTTTGGTTGATTTTTTATCAAAACGTAGTTTTCGTTTTAAAATTTGTAATATTATTTATACTTTTAAAAATAATTGTCCAGTCTCTCTAGCTTTAACGTTTTGTTTTTGATCTCTAGACTGTATTTAGATGAACGCAATTCAAAGCTATAAATAGCTTGGTTTGTTGCGTATGCGATTGGTACTTATAAATACAATTAACAGAAAGAAATATTATTTGGTTTTATCATCATGTTTAAAAAAATATTAAATTTACAATTATGGCATTTTATTTATTGTATTAATAAAACTGTCAACATCCGCTGTGAGTTATATTAATGTATTTGAAATATATGTATCTAAATAGAACATCTCAACTATTAAATTAATGTACTGAATTGTAGAAGACTTATAAAAATGAGATACCTTTTAGTAAAAAACTAAAATGCTCTTCTTTTAACAAGAAATACAAAACAAAAATATACATAACAAATCGTAATGGATTTAAACACAATTGTGTATCATGATATAGCCGATTTCTTTTAATTTAGATTTATGATGTTTCTAATATTTATGTTTTTTGAAATTATAAAAAGAATGGTACTTTTATCCGATTAAGATTTTCAAACCGAAAAGGGGAAGCTGCTAATAAGACATTTGCCTTTATTAGCATTTTACCATTTCCCCCAAATTACTCAGACTACGCTACAAAACTTTATGAATATCGAACAGCAATATACTACTGTTGCCTTTATTTACCCCTGTAAACAACATAAAAATGGACTACTGACCTGCCAAGAATTTTACTGACACATCCATGAGAGACCCTGAGTTGCCGCGATATATCACAGGGCCGTACTCCTTGGTGAGCAAGTTCAACAATTCGTTGTCGCACAACATCAGGTAATGGTCTTCCATTGACAAATACTCCTCCGAGTTGGTTTACTCCACCATGACCTATAATATAAAGTTAATCGTTATTTATAGTTAAAATATCGCATGGATAAATTATGAAGTTCGCGGTTGTATTTAGTTAAATTTTGAAAATTTTGACAACAAAAACACAAGTCCAAACGAACCTGAATGGAAATCGTCTAAACGTTTAGTTTGATTCAAGGTGTATCAAAAATATGAAATATTATTGGAAAATTAAAAGTAATTTTTCCAAACACTCATCTGAAAAACAAGATTGATATATGTAAAGCTGAAAAATGTCAATAAAATGTGTTTGTAATATTTTACCTGCAAAAGCATCGTAATTACCAGCGAATACATCATAAGTGTGGCGAGGGGGAAGCTGGTAGGTAAGATGGGAGGGTGGTCCATATGCCCCCGGCCACGTGTTTTGCATGGTTCGCTAATTAATAAACCGTCCGATAGTCAGGGTTGCGATATCTCTTCTGTTATGGGATATGTGTGTGAACCAAAACCCGGGTACCTGTTTAACACTACTATTGTTATTATTGTAGCGACCCTTCAACGCAATAGGTTTATTTTGAAGTGAGGGTTCAGTGAGCAATCCATGCGGTCTATAGATTCATTAGAAACGGAGACCAGTCAAGCGCACCGATCACTGTTGTGATCAGGCAAAGTCATTTCCAACTTAAATTGAATTTGAAGTCCTTAAAACAATTCAAAACTTTAAATATGAGATAATTAGATTGTTCTCAAATAACTGATTGTTTCAAGTATAAATTCCACTTATTTATATTTTTGTCTCACACGTTCCGCACGAAATGTCAAAGATAATTCTAATTGTTATTTTGTCAATTTTATTTCAAACACCAACATTCAGCTGACTATGATCAGAAGATAATCATCCTTGTTATCAAAGAGACGGTAAAAAATATATCTCTCAATTTGACATCATTATTAACAATCTGAATTTGTAATTTGAACATTTAACCTTTCTTCACTTTTATATACTGTTTAAACTTGCACATAGTCCTTATTCATATGTATATATAATTCAGGATTTGGATGAATCAAACAGGTCTCAGAATGCCACCCTCTTCCCGTCAATGCCCTTGTTCATTCATCTGACGCATCATAAACCAAATTAGTAAGTTTTACTAATTTCACAATTAAAAACATCATCAAACTCCCCATAAAATATGTGTTAATCAATTCCCTGTGTTTAACAGGCTTTGTCCTCATTTCTTCATAATGCTGTCACATTGAATAATTAAAAAAATGATGATAATATTATTTATTATTCTACTCGGTGAACCTATAAAGATGAAAACATATCGTCGTTAGACATAATTTTTATAGGCAACAGAAGTTGTTGTCAAGGAGTGTGATTAATTTCACGACTTCAACATTCAAACATATCAATTCTTATATGAAAAATAAAAACTCCTTTTTTAGTTATTTGAAACCTATTTTGGCTACTTACAAAAAATCTCCTGTTACAGACCGCTAATGTTTGGCGCCCACAGAGTTATAATGTTATGTCCAGTAGGGTATGCCAATAGGTTTATAGATTTTAATATTCCTTTGAACATTTCTGACCATCCACTTAATGTCAAATGAATAAATTATCACTTTTTTCAATTTACAATTTGGAAAGAAATACAGGGATATATTTTTAACAGACTGTCCGAGGCTTAAATAATTTAGTTATGTTTTGAGTCTGGCAGTAATTCGTATTTTAATCGACAGAGCATCATGGCGTGTAAACTTTTATTATGCTTGTTCTTATATATTTCAATGATTACAATAATATTAGTTCATGTGCTTTGATCCGGCCACTGCACGCCGCTCGGATGTCATGATGTAAGGGAAGATGGTAGAGAGGTTCCGCACTATTACCAACTGTATACAAGTCGTGTGTACATTTTCATGTCGATATCAAACTAATTTTGTGCGCGATAGTCCGGAAAAGTTAATTTTACACCTCGAGGTAAAACAATCGTTAATCCAGGTAGAGATAAGTATTAAGGTTCAGTTGCTGCTCGGGACCTTTCGTCAAATATGCATGAAGTTAAAAGACCATGATGCATCAATCATCAATTTCACTAATATACATATAAAGGTACATCATGTGTATGCTCTTTAAACCTGTTACTTTCGTCGATATTTTTTAACCAATAAATACCTCCATTTTTTTCTTGATTATAATATTATTACAAGCAAAAGTTATTATTTCAATTTTAAAAAAATGAATATAATTGTTTAATTATTTACAATTTAAATTTTTTAAATCAAAATCAATGTTTTTAAGCATCGCTAAAATAGCCTAATTGTCAATATTAGGGTATTTTTCCTAATGTTTTAGTATAATTAAGAATACATAAATTAAACAATTAACCCATTAAAGTGTAACTTCAAACTTACTCTTACAAGAATGATAAAAGTCCATCATATTTATATTTGGATTATGATACCGGTAAGCCGTGGATAAATCCATCATAATAATTAAAGAGTGGCACCTCGGGTCGGTGAACGTCACTGATCCGGATGGTCAGAAAACCGCACGAAGTACAACAGGTTAGTAAATATTGAGACTGTGGCTGTCAAGGGATGGCTTGTCCCGACTCTGTCTCTTTTGTAAAAACGTTTCCTTTAATTTAAACAATTTATTGGAATTTTTAAACAAAGTTTTTAACGAGTGTTATTTTATGACAAGAGTCATCGTCAAAAATTATGTATCATAAAATATCAAACTTCATTCGTAGTTTACAACATAATTCAAGCCTCATAAGCGATGTATCTAAAGATTCTATTTGACGCGGTTCATCGATCAAAGATTGTCCAGCCCTCTCAACCTTGGGACCAGCCCACCTGTAACATCGTAAGTCAACCGGAACACTCAGTCATTTGTCAGTTTTGTCATCTGTGTATTGAATCCTGACTGAAAAAATCAGGTGAGAGTCCCATAATGGAACAAAAGAACGGACAAAATAAACTTAAATTACCTTCTGAAATACAAACATTTTGTTTATCTAAAGGTAAATGAAATGCGACATTAATTTCAGTACTAATCATTTATTGAAAAATAATGCTAATATTGACGAATGTAAACTCGTGTTGCATCGAACATGTGTATCTTCTAACAGATTCAGTTTAAAGGTTGTAACCACGAGACCTCCTATAAAACTACACAAACCAAACAGTAATTTTACAACTGAGCCAAAATATACAACCCTTCGATGGATGACAAACTTTACTTTAATTTATTATGTTTAAGTCGTCCCGTAAAAATTATTTTTTCAAATAAAAAAAACCTGAACCATTTTGCAATTACATGGGTGGAGACGTTCAATAATTTGCAACAACTTGGTCGTAGTTAGCATCACTTCTTTTATTTAATAAATACAAGAATTATCTAATCATTGATGTTATCATATGTATGTATGTCAGAGTTTATGATTTTAAATAAAGCAAGTTCAGATCAAACAGATATTTTACTGCTTTGTGTGGTGAATATAATTTACGAAGATATTGATAGTGTGGGAAGTCCAGGACTATTTATAACTAGAAAAGGATACGTACCCTCAACCCCTGATAAATTGCATCCATCGAAAGCTGCTCTTAATGTCAGAATGTTAAGTAACTGGAGAAAAAAACACAGAGCGTACGCAAATAAATATAGAAATGATTTTAACTATCAATATTTGAGGGAAAATGAACACTGCAACAGTTTATATAAGAAAGCAAACTGCATGGAATTGTGTGCATTAAATGGTCAAATTCCCCTTCACCCACCACCCTCTTTTAATATAGAAATTAGCATAGCCATATTCGAAAGATTTGTTATGAAGGAAGTAACCAATAAATGGATATTCCAAGAACGAAATACCACAAGTCTTGCAAAAGAATAATTTCCTGAATACAAGTACGAAAGGAAGTAACATATAATTATCATCTATATTTTGGGGATTTTACTTTGATTTTACCATTTGAATGTTTCATATGTAGACTAGTCCATGACACTGAACCGAAAACACAAGCATTGTTATCTTGAAACTTTTTAATAATTCTGCGTTTAATACAAAACGTGCTTTGGTCAACTCTTGTACGACCTAAATAAAATTACGAAAACGAGCCGATTGTCAAATTCTTAAACAAGAAACAAAAAAAAAGAAATATAACACTGTGATGGGTTATTTTAAAAATAATAATATAACTTAAGTAAATGCTTATGTTTTATACAAGTTAAGAAAAACTGCTGAAAGTTAATGCAAGTAAAAATCAAAATGCACACAAATAAATATAAAGAATTGTCGACAGCAAACAGAAAGGTTTAATAAAGAGAAGTATGAAACTTTATATAGCTTATTAGTACTTAGATTTCCAATGATTTTACATACAAAGGCTATGCTTTAAAAAAAATATTTCCCAAAGCAAACATAAAAAACATAATTGAGTTCAATAATACAGTGAACTTATTGACATTAAGGCTATAAAAAAAACAATCATCATTTAGAAAATTTGAAAAAAAGTCATAAAAACCATTAGTAATTCCATATATTTTGTTAATTCATAAATGATGCTATTTGAAAGTGCCAACCTTATGAACATTACTTTTAATTCAAAAATAAAAAGTCTCGGAAATTTAGAATTGGAATGCCTTTGATTTATGTTCTTTAATTGACAACAATTCTAGGGTCATAATTTCAATTTTCAAAGATATTCGGAAGCTGTATCAGGGATGCTTGCTTTTTTCCAAAGCAGAAACAATGCATAAATATTTTATTGGTACCGGAATGTATAATTAGTACATATTAAGGAAGGCCATGACGTATGAGGTCGTTTACCATGTTGATTTTTTTTTATGATATATCGATCTTATAACGATAAGTTGGAACTAAAGGAAAGCGTAACACATAGGTAATTTGTCGCCATTAATTTTTCAAACAATAAAATAAACCTGTACGACTTCCTAATCTAGTAATGAGTCTATTTCAAGTTTTCCTTTGATGATATGGTCGTTAATAGAAATTGTGAATAATTGAAGACACAATTTGTGTGCAAGTCACTGAGACAAATAGTTTTTCTTTTTAGAAAATTATTATTATTCCACTTAAAAGATGTAGTCCATAAGAAGGAATTAAACAAAAGTGTCTGTCCATCCGTGAGACAACCAATCAAATTCCATGCAAGAAATCCTGAATTTACCACCTGTGATAACATGGAAAACGAGGCTAAAAGTGAATTTCTTTGAACAAAAAATTGAGCGATTAATATAGATAATTAAACACAAAACACAATTTTAAAGCATACAACACCCCGGACAATCCATATCATATTAGGTTCTCGACATGTGGTTAACATGGACAAAAAGACATGTAACACGTGTTCTTCAAATCGATGGGAACAGATTATTAATCTACTTCAACTTTTATTTTACCATCAAAATTTCATTGAAATTAATCATAAATATTAAACACTATTTAACATATCAGGCAGACTAAGACTAAGAATTCCAGAAAATCAAAATTAAAATGTGCATAGACCACATGTGTTACACTCGCCATTCTTATATCAGACTACTGGAATGTCGTCTGCTACAAGGCAGCTAAGGAATCACAAGAAAGCGCGGGTTTCTTAAAATAAAACACGGACTCGCTACTCCATACAAGGCAATTACTTCTCACATTTTCTGTAAACTCTTTCATTCTGATATATTTTAGCCTAAGTTTTGAGGTGAGTTTTTAGCCGTGTGTTTGCCTAAAAATGTATAGTAAAGGGATGAAAAGAAACGGGTGGTTTTCCTCAATGACAGCAACAACTGAACTACAAAATCATTGAAATGACATCAACAATAAACAAGTGTCTCTATGTAATAGGGTAAGCTCTTTATGGTCCAAAGTATAAAAACAATCAAAGATCTGGCATCTACGTAAAATTCTCCATATACCAAAATCCTTAAAGATATGACAAAATTCTTTACGATATCATGAGGTTTTTTTTCGTTTGTTTGTTTTTTTAAATTTTAAACAAACATCAGGCTGTTGATTTTATCTTTTGAAATGTTTCACATTTCGTCATGCCTGTGTCTTCTACAGTTTACTATATAGTAAGGGTATTGCTCATTGTTGAAGGCAATACAGTATTCTATACCTGTTTACATTCTCGTCCTTTGGTCTTTGATTGATAAAGTTGTCTCATTGGTAATCTACTTCATCTTGTTTGACCTTATTTTTTTTTTAAAGTTGTTTGGCAATTAAAGACATATTGGCTTGTTCAATCTTATTTAAAAATGAAATAAAGTAAATTTACTACAAAGTGTATGGATATGTACAAAGCTACACATGTGAATAGACATTATAATTGTTTTCATTGCATATACCCAATTGGAATTTTTGACTACTAAGTCATTAAATGCTTATAATGTGAGGCCAAGTTTAATTATTCAATTAATTTTAAAAAAAAAAGATGGGGTATGCTTGCCAATGAGACAACTCTGTACAATAGGCCAAAATGACACAGAAATTAACAACTGTAGGTCACCGTGTGGTCATCAACAAGGAGCAAAGCCCATATCGCCAAGCCATCTACTAAAGACATCAAAATTGTAAAACAATTCAAACGAGATAACCAACGACCTAATTTATGTAAAAATAATAAACGAAAAACAAATACCCAATATATAACAAAGCTTAAACGACAACCACTGCTAATGTCTGTTTATACTTTTCGAGACTGAAATAGATATATATATCTATATTTCTGTTGCATATACGTAGCTAGCTAGTACAACAATTTTATGATCTGAAATAGTCTTGACTGGTCGTTGTTTACCCGCGATATTCCCCTCATATGATTTGTGCAGTTATTTATACCTAGTAAAAACTGCTAAGAAAAAGACTGGTCATGGAAAAGTTAAAAAAAAGGCAATTTAATACATCCGTAATGCAAAACATGTGAAAATGTTCTTTTTGAATATTCTGATATCAAAGTCCGTATATTACCGAATGCCGGACCGTCTGTGAAGTATCATTAACGAAGGTCGTGCAGTTTATATAGCTTATACATACACCCTTCGTTGTCTTGTAATTTTAACAGCAAACTCAACCGCTTATAAATTCATCGTGTTTTACTATTATATTTCTCTATTAAAGTCGTATTCATTAAATTCATTATTCAGCTTAGTTTTAATTGAAATGTTTCAGTTATATCCTTTATATCTCCTAAGCCAGTGTAATTAAAGCTGTTTTTCGTTTGAAAATCTTATTTCCCTTTCTGTTAAGTATAATCTTTAACTAAAAGGGAGTCATAAATCTAAAATCTTCTTAATCAAAAGGGAGCATTCATAAAGCAATGTAAAAATTTAGAAAATTTCAAATATTTCACAAATAACTTATCGCAAAACGGGGTATGAGGAGGAAACAGACTGACATTGACACACAGAGCTGTCAGTTATGTTTGAATGAAATTGTATTTCCAGCATAGCACCAGTGCATACATTCCTCCCCCCCCCCCCCCCCCATATTATAGTCAAACTACATTTGTCTTTTTAATTTTCTTTAATTACGGAATGCCACATCTTAAGTCAAAGTGGTCAAGTCAAGTATTCTGTAGATTCAGATGATCCAATGGTGCTGTGGTTTGTTAGTCTATAGGATCGAAAAGTCTTTAAATCCAATAGCTCGATCGGTCTGATAGTCCAAGGGATCAAGCATAGCGTTTCCAAAATAATATGGCTGCACATCTATATGTATCAATAAATTGCGTTTGTGCCTTATGCTATATATTTTTTTATTAAATGGCTAGAATGCAACCGATACACGTTAATATTCCTATTTCAAATTCTGTTAATTCAATGGCTGTGTTCCTTATGATGGGGTTCGCGTTTCTTAATTTTTACTCGTGGTTAGTATACCGTATGTTGTCTTTTCGTCATATTCGTTCTTTTGTTATGGCGTTGTTATCTTTATTTACGGAGATGAGTTTGGTTATACCTTTTGGTATTGTTCGCCTCTCTTTTTTAACAGAACCATTTTATATATGAATGTATGGCTCTTCGAAACAGACTTTGTCTTAATGATTCTTCGATTCCAATAAGATTAAAAATAATGGATTTCCCTCTTCTTAAAAATAAGGAATGGTTGTTAAATGTTGCAGTTCCTTGTTAATCCTTAAATTCATCAAACATTGAATAATAAAGATATAAAAAACATTTTTTTACACTTTTGTTGTATATTTACACTTTTTCTATTGTTTTATAAATAATATTATTATAATATACTTATACTTATTATTATAACTGCTGTTTTTGTAGTTTTATATTGCTGTTCTTTTTTCTATTTTTTATATAATCGTCATCTGTTTAACTATTATTATTAAAGAATCATATATTTTTATTTCCTGTTTTACTTTAGTTTAATTCTAATTTCTCATTTGGTGCAATGCTTATTCCTATTACATTCCAAACAAAAGCACGCACGTAATTGTAGAAATATAAACTCCCAATGTTTGCATCTACAAATTTCGCCTTCACCTGTTAGCCACTTTACCAAAGATCATTTCTCAAATTGTAACAATATAGATATATTCATCCCCCTTTATTTGTTTTACCCTTAATTCATTAATTTAAACTGGGGAATAATTAACACGTTAATTTGTTATTCCCAATGAAACAGATCATTTGCGCTAGTCTGTCATCTTCTCACTTGAGGGAAAATATTACATGGAGATAAAAGTCTTCGGGTTACAAAAATGTCACGGCAAGTGGTAATAGTAGCACAAAATTGGTCGTGCACTTGTTCCTTGTATCTTGTCCTATTAAACATCGTCACGCCAATTTTCCCTCCTTCTTTTACTCATCCCTCAAAGACCTTAATTGACCCAGATCAGATAACTCTTATCATTTAATCTGCTTTTAAACTGTCATTTTCCTTTTCACTACATCTCAAATTTACATAAAGAGACGATAAAAACATAAGGGTGCAAAGAATTTTTATGTAAATATATGTTTTAATACCTACAAGTGTTAAACTGTTATTTGTTAAATGTTTGTGTCAATAGTACAAGTTGTCATATGTGAACTTCCGACTTGGAAGACACTTTTTTGTTTTTTTAAACTTTAAAAAATAAAATTAATTTATTTATAAAACCTACACAAGGATATCAAAATATAAGTCTAACTGTGGTAAGTTTCTATATATTTTGATGCTTGATATTATGGAAATATTCCAATACGTCACACGTTCAGCTATGTATAGTTTTGGGATGGACTTCTGAGATGGACATATCCGTCATTTATCAGTCTTTTATTCTTTTTGTGAAAATTTTGATGAATGAAGTAAAAACAAAGGTCAGACAATGAAAACATTTGTAAATGGTTTAACAACTTGTAAATCATTGTCGTTCGTTTTATTGTAACATTTATTAATATTTTCATACTTATATATGGCAACATTTATTAATATTTCTGTCCCTTGTTTACGGAGTACCTAGAGATAAAAGACATTTGGAATTTATGATTTCTACTGATAATTTTAAACACGTAAACATCATATTATACCAACTTTTTTCTAATTTCAATAACAGTAATCTGGAATAATAAATTGTTATTTTATGCGAGATTATTAAAAAGTACTATCAAAATTTATATCGTTAGGGACACGAATTCGTCCCGTATTTAAATAATTAAATGTTTGTGTTAATGGTACAAATTTGTATTGCTCATAAAAGTGTTTCTGTGCCACG
Organism: Mytilus trossulus; assembly: GCF_036588685.1. NCBI lineage: Eukaryota > Metazoa > Mollusca > Bivalvia > Mytilida > Mytilidae > Mytilus > Mytilus trossulus. Next base: position 36,984,364 of record NC_086379.1, on the reverse strand, counting down.
TACATTTATTTGTATTTTATATAAAAATATAAATTGTTTGATGTAGGGAAGATAACACTATACATTAAAACTTTTTGTCGGCTTTTTCAAAGTTCAAAGGAGAAAAAAAGTGATTTTACTTCTTAAGCCCTCTGGCGTTGATGATAATCAATGAACGATGAGCGAGATCTATCACGAAAAAAAAACGTTTTCCTTTCCCTACAAAGAATTTTTCCATCATGTTAAAAAAAAATTGTAATAAATTTCAGGGCAATATATTTCGTATCGTAAATAACCGCCAGACACAAATGTTTCCTTTATTTCCTCGATTTCAAACCAAAATTAAGATGTATGACACATATTTGCAATGAAACATTGTTTTTATCAATCATCTCAAGAAATTTGTCACAGAAAAATCTTTTACTTGTCTTTAGATACGTAAGATATGCTTTTCTCATTGCACTGCAAAGTAGACATAAATTTATGGTAATTTCTACAATACACAGCAACATCCCTTGATCCAGCGGTTGATATTTCTGATATGATCTAAATGTATAACGCAGACTTGTTATTTCTTCCTGTTTAGATTGTAAACTACCACAAAGAAACAAAATAAATCTTCCAAACAAAATTATCTTTGTCGAAGGTGTTAGAGAATATTTTCAATATATATATATTTTTTTAAATGCACTTTTTTTATTTTTTCTAAAAAATAACAAAAAAGTTCAAATATTTTTTTCTCTCTGAGATTTTTTTAGTGTTTTATTTCATTTTTTAGAATTATAAAAAAAAGTTAAAAATTCCTTTCTCAGTATGCAGACAATTTTGTTAATTTACAGAATTTAAATTGTGGGTTTTTAAAAGGAATGATTTTTTTCTTTGCTAGATGAAAATAGAACAGGAAAACTTAATTTTATTTTAATATCACGGCAATAAAATATTCAAATTAACAATAAAACTAAATGTTTTTGACGACATAAAAATGTTACCTTTTATTCGAGTTGGTTTTCTGTTGAAAAATGCATTACATCCGCCGTGTTGAAAAGCGTAATGTCCATAATTTGGCGAAACGGAACTAAATCTGCAGGCCGAATTCGACACCACTGGGCCTACCCCTTGGTAAGAACAGGGGTTGCTGAAGTCACAATAAGGCCCTTGTTTATAAGTGGGCTGGTACGGGTACGGCATAGAATCACCTAAGTATATCATTTTCCGCTTTTTTTCTTATTAACACATATGAGTTCAAAACACTGTGAAGTATATTAATATCGCTAACCGATGTTAATTAGTTAAAAAGTAAAGGAATTCTCTTCCAGAAACGAAAGTTGTAAGAGCAGCAATGAAGTGAATAGAAATGTAACATCAATACATCCCGGTGTCAGATCGTTTAATAAATAAGTTCCATTCGCATCCTTTCGCCTAATCGGGCTCATTCATATTCAAAACGTTATCCGTAACGAATGCACAAGCTCTCTCCTCCTCGTAAGAAGATTCCGTCCTCATACACAAAGATAAAGGGATCGCATGCAAATCGGCAAAATGACATTCACTATCTGTGATGCGTTCAAATAAACACGATTGTTAACAAAGTGGGCGAGAACAATTTTTACAAGACACTTGTTTTACTGCTAATAATTTTTTGTGATCTTGTCAAAAAATGGTCAGACACGCGCCTCATAGTAACCTTTTACCGTTAAACTGTTCACTCTGATGGTTACGGAGTAACGCCTGTGAATCGCATTAAAACTGATTTCATCAACAAAATCGTAATAGCATCACACACAAATATTTTTTTCTCTAATCGGGTTTCTCTTCACTCGTTCCAGCATCCGATCCGTGTATTATAATAGACAATATTTTGAATTGCACTTGCTATTAATATAATTGGGAGAGTGATATTGACTAATCCAGTCAAAACACAAAGATGGAACCTCTAATTTTTTTATGAAATATCTTAAATATATAGAAAAGGAATAATTTGGAAAAATGATTACTTTTCCTAATCTTGTCCAGATACCTGCGTGGGAAAGCGAATTGAATATCTAAATGTAAATTTATTCCTCAGCATGACTTTAGATCTGATGAAAGCATTTTTTACCTTACCCGTGGGTCTTTCTTCATAATCGTTATTCTCTTATTAATCTAAATGAGACAATCAAAGACCAATTGCTTGTCTTTATCTAGCAAAGATTCAGACATAGTTTTCTTTAAGATGTATAACGTTAGAGATAAGATGAGTTTTAATTAATATAAACGTTTCATTATCTCTCTGTTAATTGCCAAGCCTCCATTATCGTATAGACAATTTATGCAGGGATGGTGCATATTTTAATATTTTACACACTATGACATATAAACAAGTGTTAGAAAATTCCTCTACCAGAACACAAAAAAGTTAAATAAAAAATATCAGAAAGATAAAACTATTATTTTTCTGAATACATGCAAGTTAATGTAACAAATGTTTTGTAAAAAAATCACCAATTCGTCATGCAAGGATTGCATAAAATCACCAAAGTTCAGTGTATAAATGGAGCCATTTAACACTTCAGTTGTTGGGTGATAGGTACATACACATTTTATATTTTTTTTAATTCTTTTTAAACATTTATGTAATATATAACGTCTTGCACTGAAACCCCTAAATTTAATGTTATTCGAACCCTAATTAAACCAGTTTCTTATTTATTCGAACCCTAATTAAACCAGTTTCTTAGTTTTAATAAATGATTCAGCTTACCAGCAAATTGAAGAATGCTTAAAGAAATAATAATAAAAGGAAATTTGATCAAATTTAAGTTCAACAAGAATTCTGTTATTTTGCCATGTGTTAACAACAAATCTAAATATAGGGGCATGTTTTAATCAAAGTTTGGTTTTATATCAAACCGTTACATTTGTAATGAGGTGTCCATTACAGATTATTAGGTTTGTTGTAAAATATCTGGGCATTAAGGCGAAAATTTTGATTTTGCTCCCATTAAATTCTCACCTCGCGCGACAGATTTGATAAGTGCAACGAACCGCACCGCCGATTGCAGTAATTACATTATTTTCTGCTTTGCAAGTACTTGATTAATGTTTGAAAAATTATCTGAAAATTTTACTAATGTTGTGGACTTAACGATCTAATGCAGCAATTTGATTCTTTAAAATCTGCATAATATTTCTCCTATTTTAATGGTTTTAACGAACTAACGTTTTAGTGACTTAATGATCGCAATGGTTTAAATTTCGTACATTTGATGTTTGTTTTTATTTCTAAATTCATAAAAGAACTGCTTTTTCAATAAAATTGTTTTTTGGGTATGAATTTATTGAAGTCATCTATCATCTGGTAGTATTTTAATTAAAACACATGTATTGATCTGAGGCAATTTGTAGTTGATGGCATATTTGATAATTTTAAGTATTTTAAAATGACTTTTTATATCAACATTTCTGCTTCACTAGCTAGCATTGCAAGATGTTTTAGAAACAGTTTTCAATTTAAAATAGTCTTAAAAATTAAGCTATTTTCAAATCTGAAGAACATTATTTGTAAATAAAGTTTGTAGTAAAGAAATGCATATTTTTTTTTTGAGATAGGAATGTTGTGTTTCACAAATGGCATGCACTGAACATGTATTGCTAGGTGTGTGCGTAAAGGAGGGGGTAAACAAATCGTTAAAGTATTAAATAATAATAAACAAATTTCACATACCAAAAACGCTATCTTCACCGAATTCTAAAATGGAAATTTTCAAATTAAAAAACATGCATCATTTAAATGATGAATATTAAATACACATAAAATTGTAACATAAGTTTGTATGACAGGAAAAAAGTTGTTCTTTTTACATGTTTAAATTTCACAATGAACAAATTTATCACATCAAATATATATTTTTTGCTGTTCTCGCATGAAATATTTGCAATAAAAGTGGGTTGCAACCTTTTAGACATGATTAACATAACATAAACACAAACAAATTGGTTATCAACTGACGGCTTAATGACTCCGCCTCTGTATCCGCCCACATATGACAAAGGCGGAGTTAAGTTTATATTAAGTATGAATACGATAATTGGTCGAAAACAAAGTCAAAGGTTTATATATCACATATTCATGACAGATTGTGGACACTTAATAAAAGTGAAACATCTCATTTGTGATATATAAAAAAATATCATACATTCATTATTTTCTTGATAATATAAAAAATAATGTAACAAAGATCGATGCGGTAAAAATAAACAAATTAGAAATTGAGAACAAAAAACATAAGTAAATATTAAAAAAAAAATACAACAAAATATGAAAAATCGTATTAAATTATTTTCATTGACTATTCTTTAACAAATCCGAAAATACGAAGTTATTGAGATTTGGAATCCGAAACCACAGGATAGGATACAGTCACGCGATATCGCAGTCATTTAGTGTATGCCGGATCTAACCCTGGGTCAATTTTCTAGTGGTATGTCAATAAATGCAAAATGGTCATATTGTTTCATTCAAATAGTTCCAAATTATAAGATTTGATCAATAATGTTATTTTGAAATTAATAAATAATCTTTTTAAAAACAATATTAGTCATTGTGAAATAAGTCAAAATGTCTGTTTATTTAAACTTAAAGTTCAGTGACACCCGCAATTGTTTTACTATTTTTTTTAAACAAACCCACTTAAGTTAAACGAAATATTGAAAACTTGGAATAACAGCTTTATCAGCTTTACAACCAACGTTTTTACTGTGGTTCAATTTTTATGTGTATACAGATTTCTTCAAGTGAATTGAACATTTTTCTTCCGATAGCACATACCTAAGGTTGCAGAAACAATTACAAGTGCACTTTTTTAATGATAAAAACTGGGGTGGGTCACATTTAAAATACATTATAAAATATGCGTAGTCCTATATTGCAAAGAAAATGTTCGGCCTTAATTGTTAACTTTATTTTGTACTAAAAGGATTCACATTCATAGACTAGTATGAAAAAGATGGTGAGGGGTATCTATAAGTACATACAAGCCTTATTCCAATGCAAGGAAAAGATTTGACAAAGTGGGAACTTTATTGAATCTAGTTCACCTTTTAACAAGTCAAAAATACACAAAATGTATACCGTATGAAATATTTCTTGCACATGCTTAAAATTCAACTGACAGACAGAAGATATTTACACTGCGTTTTTTCACAAGTTGAAATCATAAAAAAGAATGAGGTATAGCAATGATATGTCAGTTTTATCATAATCATGTACATTTCTTGTAAATAGAAAGATTAAAAAACTGATTTTCAAATAAATCTGAGTCTGCCTTTTTAATTCATGAGAATTTGTATTTTTGAGTTCTTCTATCATTTTACTGCCCACCCATACACGTAGAGGTTTATCGGAGGTTTATATTTCTTCAACTTCACTCTATGTGGTCAAAATTAAACTCATGATGTATCGTTTTTCAGAAGATTTTTATGTTTATATTTTGGATACATAAAAGCTCGAGGCGACACATTAGAATCTGATGAAAATATCTGTAACAAAGACAGTCGTATTCCATTAAAATTTGACAGGATCATGCTGTGTATGTTTCTGCCAAAAGAAAATCTCGCTTTATGATATAAATATGGTCTTTATCGAAATATAAAATCTTTTTTAATGCAGTCAAAATTGATAATCAGAGTTGATTAAAATGCTGTTAACGCCTTTTGTGGTGGGATTTTACATTTTATAGCACTTTACAAAATTTACAAAAACCCGCATGTGAAAGATTTTATTTTCAATGATATAATTAAATATTCATAACATGTTCTCACATAATTTAACATCTAACCAACTGCTCAGGGAGTTGTCCTTCTTTGGACGGTTCCAAACAATCAGAGAATACTTATCAAAAAGATATTTCTCGCGATTTTAAACACATGAATTGCATTGTCCGTGGTGTCAACATGTTTTTACGACAGAAGGTCAACCCACGAGACTTTAAATTCACTATGATAATAAAATTATACACAAAAAAAAGAAACAGGCGACCGAAATAAAAGTCTAGAAGATAAGAAAACCAGATAAGAGCCAAAAATGATGCCATACATTGTGTTATATGTCTCTGATAAAACTAAGGATATATAACTAATTTACTGCAGAACTACATGCAGCATGCATGTACTACGATCTTTTCCGTAAAAACGTTTTAACAGATTGCAGAGAAATTGAAATACGAGATATGTATAAAAAGCCATGTGCAAATAATATTTCAATTGAATAAACAAAGAGAAAGACAAGCAACTTCATACACAACATGTAGGTATAATGCAGGGTGAATAATTTTGGAGCCGATTACCTTGTACAAAGGTTTGAGAACTTAATTATTCATCAAAATGAGTGACGAAATGATAGATGTACAGGACATCTGACAGACCCCCGGGGCAACGATATAACCTCAATCCATATACTTATATTTATCATTACGTGTTATTTATAGTTGTGTATTACATTCATTAAAAACTGCCATAAACAAAATCGCTGAACAAAGACTTTGGGTTCAAACGGTGTTATATATATTTCTTTATAAGCTTTAATATAATTTACTGATATGATATAACACTCATAGAAAATGTTCACTTTTAAAACGAAACTGTCACAATTTATTTGACCCTTTCTTATACCACTTCCTGTTTTTTTTAAACTGGTTCCTTGTATGGCTAGCTATGACCCTACAATGAAAGAACTTATAGCCGGGACTAACTGCGTATTAACATGTTCTCTTCTAACGGGGAGTCAGCTGGTCATTCAAGATAATATATACAGGTTTCAAATATCTGTATATGAAACTTTTATCAATATTCAAATGCTCCCAAGTGTTCTGAAAACTAGTTCAAAGCAGAAATAGTTTAATACCTTGAAACTATAAAATATAAGTAAATCATCAGACAGAATTGGATTCCGCCCAAAGATCTATACAACAACAGTGTTTACCGCCACAACTGAATAGGAGAGAACAAACAAAGGATGCACTGGCGTAGCTATTGATATAAGAAAACTGGTAATATACAGCATAAAAAGGACAAACGTGATCATTTTAGATCTTTTAAAAACGAAGAGGTTCTGACACAGAAAAATATATACCAAATATAAAAAAGAAGATGTGGTATTATTGCCAATTAGACAGCTATCCACAAAAGACCAAAATGACACAAAGATTAACAACTATAGGTCACCGTACGGCCATCAACAATGAGCAAAGCCCATACCGCATAGTCAGCTATAAAAGGCCCCGATAAGACAATGTAAAACCATTCAAAGGAGAAAACTAACGGCCTTATTTATGTAAAAAATGAACAAAGTTTATATGTTTCATGAACGTCAAACCGACACGTAACTGACCACTTCTGTGCCAAGATGGAACGACATTTAAGTTTTAGTCGTACAAGATCAGTTACAACATATCGAATGGTAAATTTGCAAATGGCAAGGCATACATTGTGGTTCGGCAACCTTTTTTTAGAAGATATATATATATATACACTATATATCAAATGATTTACAAATTCAATTATTAATTCAACGAAAACGTGTTCTTTTCGACAAAAAAAAACAGGTATATAAATAATCAGGAATACAGATATAGGATGTTGGCCTCCTTCAAATAAAAATAATAAAATGTGGTATGATTACCAATGAGACAACTCGCCACCAGAGACGAACATCATCGTTACATGACATAGAAGTTCAAACAACGATAGGTCTTCCTATGGCCTTCAACAATGAGCAAATTCATATAATTCAAGTTTAGACACCAATCAACGTTCAATTATGTAACATGGGTAGGAGATCTCTATTATCCATGTATATATTATAATGCACCGAAACACCACCCTTCACATAAAACGGAATTATATAGTGTCTAATCCGCTTACGTTTTAACACCTAGTGTTACCTTAATTAAAACTACTGGGGTACTATTGATAACTCATATCGATTCATTTTCTAAAGTATAATACAGTTTTAGTTTTGTCAAGCAGTATTTAATAATTTACTAAGTAGATTTCTAAATTTTCGATTATTTCATACACAAGGTTTCAAATCCGGTGCTGTTTTTCTGAAAACAACATCTCTATCAAACAGATTTGATTGTTGAAAGATATCATACAATCTAACGTGTTGATTAATTTTCTTCTCTTTGTCATTTTCTCACGATTCCCTCTGACAGAGGCTTTGTTTTTTAATACTCTTTTCAAAAAAAAAATCCGGTAAAGAGAATTGAACGTCAAATACGTCATCGCGTTTACTTCTACTTCGATGAAACACACCATATGGTATAACAAAAAAATACAAAATGTTTGTTAAAGTGCATGCTTAACAATACCAGGACTGGAGAACCAATTGTAATGGCTTCTACCTTCTTCATTTGAACTCTGTTGGAAAGTCGTCTCATTGGAAGTCATAACACATCTCCTTATTTGTTTATTGGGATTCAAATCATTTTAAAATACACCATCTTAGAAAGCCATTTTATGATTAGGTACATGTATGTTAGCTTGTAACATTTTTTATATATTGAGCTATTGGGGCTCTGAATATTTTAGACAACGCATGTATAAGACATTAAAAGAGAAATCCTTCTTCTTATCTCCATTCCTTTTCACCAATTTCACTCAGTCGTATAAACTTGACCATTATGACATAAATTGGTTCCACTTGTCAGAGCCGCAGTCAAAGAATCTTTTGGAACTGTTTTCGTTAACTTTGTGGCTATGTTATTTTAATTTTTACGATATATACATGTAGGTACGACATTTGTTTCCCCCTTGTATATCCTTCCTCTTATCATATCAAAAGAGTTATTGAAATGGCTATATACTGACATAAAAATAAGATGTGCATGGTATGATAGTCACACACACCATTTCTTTAATGTGTGATAGCGACTATTGATAAGCATTATCTTTCGAGTCGATAGATGATATTTGATTTCAATTTCAAGAGACCATAAAAATCATCTTATTTTAACCATACACATATATATAGCAAGTATACGACCCAATAAAAAAATCAAATTGATCTCAGTCACTAGTCAAAGGGCATTAACTCTTGAAAACCAATATAGAGATTTAACTATTGGAAATACAAGCTATTTAAATCAATTGTGCAATGAGTATCATTATTTGTTTACAATAGGATTGTGGTGGAGTGTGAAATGTCTGTATAATCCGCAAATCATTTGTAAATAACCACCGACTACTCATGCAACAAGTTAACATGGCCTTGAGTAACCTGTCGAACAAGCGAAGCAATGAGTGAACATGGCCTTCAACATGCAGTTATTTGTATAATATCTAGACCTTTTACGCTTAGCTGTGCGCAAACCATAACAAACTCTGCGTTTCCTTGTACTGCAGGCTGACTCAGGTCTTTGACGAACCGTTCAATAACTTTAACAATGTAAACATATATACATATATGTTCATCAACAGGTGGTTTTAACAAGTAGGGCATGCATATGTGTATACAAGTACAGATGTTTGTAAAATCGAATGTTTTTTTTTTTTAAATTATGTTAATGAACACGTCATTGTAGTGTAAAAGTGTAAACTTTAATTTGATTTACATTTTTATTTAGTAAAGAACCGTCTCACCGTCCAATTCAGGTATTTGAATAATTCTAAAATTCCAAAATGTATGGGAGTTATGTACAAGATACATTATTTATTCAAAGAGACTTTGTATATATAACCTTTTATTTCTTAAAGAGAGGCGAAAGATACCAAAGGGACATTCAAACTGAGTCGAAAACAAACTGGCAACGCCATGGCAAATGAAGAAAAGGTACCAAAAAGACAAACAAACAACAGAACAAATAACACACCAAAGAAAACAAAAGACTGAGCAACTCGAACCCAACCAAAACCGAGAGAAAAATATACAATCTAAAAAATATTCAAAAAACTGCTAAAAACCACGTGTTATAGACCAACTGTGAATAAAAAAAAGTGTACTTTTATATTTAAAGTTTGTTAAGTCAATACAAAGGTACATAAGGGATATACCGTGAATTCCAAAGACCTATACATTAATTACTGATCCCATTCTTTCTTAAAACAGCAGAGTTTTGTTTTAAATAAACACACAATAAAAACCCTTGCCATCAAATACTACCCCTTAACTGTATACACTTTATATTGTTTACAGAAAATACAGATCGCATTACGATAGATTTTTACCTGGTAGTTATAAAAACATATTTAAAAATATTCGTGACTTTATTGTTCAGTTAAAACATGGTATCAAATATCGGTTTTAAATTCAGAAATATAATAATGGAACTGTTTGTTCAAACTCTCAAGGACGAATGGCAGGTATTAAAACTTTATAAATAAACAGGGGTATATAATAATGGGTAATTGGCACAAATCCTCTACTTTGTAAGAACATTGTTAAAATTTAAATATAGTTCCTCATCAGAGAGGATAAACCATGAAATGCATAACAATCCATATATATCTTTGACAAACTTGTGTCGTTGGAAAGAGGGTGTCAAATTGACCTGTACCTACATCCTCTGTTCTTCGTGTGTAGATTTTGGGACGAGAAGAAGTTTTTGTGGACCATGCATCGATATTGTTATTCTTTTATACCATCCCTCTTTTTAAAAAAATGGCGAGTATAAAATAAGATGTGGTATGATTTCCAATAATACAACTCTCCGCACACAGAAATTAACAACTATAGCTCACCGTACAGCCTTCAACAATGAGCAAGGCATATCGTGATATGATATATATATATATATATATATATATACCATATCTTATTCTCTTGAATAAACATCTACCTTTTGATTCATAGTATTTATATTGCAAAGTCACATATATAAATCAACATTCAAACCTCTGCGCTATTCTTAGATGGGACCATAGGGATAAATGTGGAAAGAAATATAAATTAAAAAAAAATCTTACCTAAGGAACAAATCATTGCAATTTTCTCCGTGTTAATTTTAGTAATTCATTGTTTTATCTACATCTTTTTTATAACATATATTATATAGGTACAAAAAAGTGACCCGTCAGTATCAATCACACTTGCCAAGATAATAGCGATCCATCTAAAAATAAGAACAATAACTAGACAGAACCGAGCTTGAAAACTAAGGTGTGTTTCGATACATCACGAATTCACCTATTTACTTATAATAGCTGAAAGTTAAACGATGAAATACGTCAGACAACAAAGACAAATTAAAAGAAACTTAATCAAAAGTGCGTGCTATATTCAATAAAAATAATTAAGCTACTCAGTTGTTAAAATATCAAAACAAAATTTGCAGTTTTCTATACAAAAATATCGGCTGAGTTTTTAAATAGCTATCCTGTTCACTTTTACGCTTTTAAGGCATGCACTAAATGAAACTGATCTATACCAAAAGAAAAATTGACAGTGTCACCTCAGGTGGTAAAAAGGCTAATACCTGTTGTCATGGCAACATGGCAGGTAAATTCGTTGTGAAACAAACTAATGAATACAAACAGTTTGAAAGTGATTTTCGCACACATACATTTATTCTTTTCAGCTTGGATGAATAAGACCACGTCGAGTTATCGACTTTGCTTTTCTGCTCCAGTAATTAAAATTTGTAATTTCAATCTAGAAGCGTAATGGTGGGTTAGTCAATTTTATAGGAAAAATACTTCCTTTTCAGTCAGTTGAAAGAATTTCAAAGGTGGATTTTCTTTTTAAAAACAGGATAGAAAATCTGCTTATCACAGCGATAGATAACGAACAGGATTATCCTGACGAGAAAGGTGAAACGCAACTGAAAATGGATTCCGATTTGGTTCCATTTTGTTTCTGTATAAAGAAACTGAAATACTCATATCAAACCTTACATGGAGAAATGTAATCAAACTGTTATCCCTGTTATATTTCAAATGAAATTTGAAAGAAAGAATGCCAGAAAAACAAAGAGTTTTGAATGAAAGTGAACCAACGAAAAACGATCAAAGTTAACCTGGGTCCAAATGAATTCCGAAGTTTAAGCTGCACTGTGGTTTTAAATAAGTACATATCTAATCCGCTACAGACCTTGTCCTATGTCAAGGTTAATATACCAATCACAATGATCAATGTATAAATATTTTCATTCAAGAAAATTGCCGTTTGTCGGTCTGCTAGTCATGAGCGTCTGTAGCCATGAGTTGAGATATGCAAAAATAGCACATGTTATACCTGAACGCCTCGAAATACTACAAAACTACTCTAATGGAAAAGAGACAAGTCACTCACTGTTTAAACTTAGAATTTGCTTTGTTGACTGAAAGTATTCAACAATATATAATAGAGAAAAATATAGAGACCGACACTTGTAGAATTTTAATATCAAATCGATCGTTTGAAAGAGAGGAGAAAAACCAACAACTCAAAAACTATACAAATAGAACAACAAAACGTTGTATTACTTCGTTATTGAAAAATAAAAAGGTATAAAAGTACAGGTCAACGTGTTCCGTTGTACAACAGAAGACAAGAGTGAGGGAAACAAACACTGAGTAACAAAATGGATGCCAGTTAAATGTAAATAATTCAGTAATTAATGTGGGTCATAGGAAGTATCGACTTTGAAAAAAAATCAAATTATCGACCAAAGCACTATCGAATCTGAGATCTTTTGTGCTGTATGTTTGATATTCTTTATTCAAGTTTTAGACTTAAGAAGGTTACGAAAGAGCACCGAAAGGTATACAAATGTTCAATTACGACAACAGTACCTGCACCGAGTTTGTTAGTTCTCCGTATTTAATATTTGAAAAGTTGTATTCAATATTTTTGATGTATTTGAATTTAACTGATGTAAGATCGATATAGAGGGCATTAATATGTATGGTACAGAAGATGAATATTAAAACATTCATGACAGGTAAATTGAAACACGAAATGTGGTTCAATGTAATATAATGCCTCTGTAAAAATTACAAATAAAACTAAATCAATGATAAAAATAATAATTTGAATTAAAATATTGATGTTTATGTTTCCGCCATTGTCTAACTATAAAATTGAAATTCAAAACATAACAAAAACTAAAGCATAAACAAAACAAAACAAAAGTATTAGAATGAATAATAAGATCCTTAGTTCATATTTCATTTTGATCAGGAATAGTAGTATTTTGTGTATTTGATAATCTCAGCATGACTGTAGAAGCTTGAAGACCTTTGAATAAGCTAAAATGCAAGATGCTTTATATTCATGAGGGGATTGCTATGCCGTAACAATGAATACGAACTATAAAAAAAATAACATGCACGACAAAATTGGTGAATATGGCAGCTATAATTTCCAGTGTACTGTTAAAAGGCACTCACACCACATCTTCCTATATATATGTAAAGCTATGGTATTAAAATTGATACAAGCGAAAACAAGACGAGACTCTTCGACATTTAATTCAAGAGGAGACTTTCGTTTTTTTTTTAAATTTTTGTCTCCGTTGAAAACTCCTTCATGAATGCCTCTCTTGTCAGATTGTTTATTTTAATTTTGATCTTATCATTTCTAATGCTACACCTTGTACATTACTAAAACCCTACAAAAATCTGAAAGGTAAAGAAAAGGTAAAATGAAACTTTAGGACTTTCAAATATTTAAAGGAAACCTGTATTAAACATATATAATATTGCAGAGACACGAACAAGTTTTCATAAAATGTGATGAAATTGATAAACTATGATGACTATATGATGTTAGCGGTGATACCACCATTCCCAAACAACAACAACATCAACAACAACAGCAGCATACCATAGCCCCAAACTGCAACAACAACAAAACTAGTTTCTTTTCTTTTTAGCTACAGGATTACGACTGAAGTTTATTCGTGTATTTAAATAATGCTCCATACAAATATTTATAATTATAAATAACAAAGTGTTCAATTAATTCGAAAGATATTATAGTTTTGTTTTTTCATCTTCAAAGTGACCATCAAACATAGCTAGACATCAATCGATCTCAAAATAAATACATCTAGTTATTGTCAATGGAAAAGTGTTTTAACGTTTTATTTCATATCAGATACGTATAATTTGGACAAAGGCTCGAAACACTTTTCACAATCGCCACAATCGCACATGGAACAGGTATTCTTTGATTGAGAAAACAAATTAAAAACATAACTAATATTTTAAAAGGAGAAAAATCGAATTTCGTCCATTAAACCTAGGATGACACATCTTCAATTGAAAGGTATAAAAATTGGATTCCCTAATGGTCTGGACTTTGAAGATATGTATCTATATTTGCGAAGGTATGTGTGCGTCACGCTCCTGATCAAAGATTGCGATACCTACGTTTTTACCTTAATGGTTATTTTAAATTCTTTATAAAGTATATCGTAAAATATATATTTCTAAATAAATAACTACTAATAAACGTTAAAACTTTGATGAAAAAAGTTTAACACATTAATATTTAGTAGCTATTTCGGGATGAAAGCCCCATGAGATAAAATTCTCGTAACAAGTCATGCATTTTAATCATAAACATCCCATATAATCAATAACACGTTTTTTAAGATTTACCAGGACATAAGATGTTAAATTGTTGACAAATTGCAATTATCCTTTTCATCAAAATAAAGCAGAATCGAGACGCTAGCCAACACGTCAAACCTGCAATCTTAAAAACTTGCGCACTTTTTTTAAATAACTATTGCTGCTGTCTGTTTATCTGGAGTACTAATAATCACAAAACTTAAAAAATAAAAGTCATATCCAGTCGACAATTATGCTAATTCCACTAAGTGTATGGTTCAATAAATTGTTTGCTATACTATATTGCTACGTTTTCTTAATACTTCTACCAGCTCCAAGTCCAAGTACACTTAACATGTTAACCAGACTTATCTAAATTTGTCGAAGTAGAGTTCCGAAAGATGATTGAATGATAGGTGTATAACTCCAATTTCAGCGTGGCCATTTTTTTCCCGACAGGAGAAGCCAGAGTACAAGAAGACCGTCGGCAGGATATTGCGCGGCAATTGAATTCGGACTAGCAACTCCAGAGTTGACATGCTAATGATCACTGTAAATCAACTCATAAGTTTAAAGTCTAATTATGCATCGTATATTCAATAAAACATTGATATAAACTTATTTATAAAGGAATGCCTAAACTGTTGACACAGAGACACATGTATGTCTCGCCAGTATGCATTTGTAATTGTGTAAAGCAAATATTGAAATTGAACTCGACAACTGCATACCAAATAGTCTGGACTTCTCATGAGGGGTTCCCCTTAAACTGACATAATCAAAAACAAATACACTATGTAAACGTATCAAATTCCATAGAACATGAATGAAGGGACAGGACCAAATAATCTTCTTGTAAATAAGATGTGCCAATGATAAAACAACTGCAAACCATATATCATGGAATTGCCATTAGTGGATTCCCTAACATTAAACTGATAAAAAAAAGTTGTTGACCTCACCACCGCCACCAAAACAACACCGATTTGGTTCGGTCACGGATTTGAAACTACTATACAAATCATAGGTTCGGATTTGAAACTTGGTCGAGAAAAACAAAAATGACACTATTTATATCCTGAATATTGCAAACTATGGAAACACACATTGGTTTTCCCCTGTAATGTACCTCTTTGAAAAATGGTCAACTTCCTTTCAAGGCAATTAATTCTACTTCTAAACATTGACTATTTAAGGAATGCTCCATTGTGTCATTTAGAGCTTTCTTTATCATTTAATAGTAAATATCCTGATAAAATCTGTAACCTGAAACTCTTTCCATTCTTCATCCTCACATGAAGGCTTTATGAAACCCCTACAACCCAGTAAATATACCAACTAAACCTAGTAATTGTATACTTTGACAAGGTGTTGTAAAGACTGAAAAACCCAACATAAATGAATATATAGGGCATAAATAATATATATTTCTTTTTATGTGTTCTATATACGCTTGTGAAAATCATTAAATTAATGAAATCCGAACCTTTTGAATAATTTCAAAATTAAGGAGTCTGTCTAACAATCGACCAAAAAAAGCCAGCAAAAATACAGACCATGTGAGCTAATATTTGAATGATAAAACAGTTTTTCCAACAACAGGACATTTTTAAGTATCTCATTACAAAATTTCAAAAACCTAATTTACAGTTTACCATCCTGTTGAAACGAGACCAAATAAAGATGCAAAGTTGTCAAGCAAGCTTCATAAAACTGAATTTTAAATATAATATTTAAAAAAAACACGATACTATCATCGCTAACTCAGATATAGCCTACATAATATAACATCTCACTGTCAAAGTGTTACAAAACTCATAAAATACAAATGCTCAATAAACACCTAAAATATGGCAAATGGGTTGTATAATTTACAGTTAATATTAAAAGCATCAACATGTACCAAAATTGTCCACAAAAGAAAATTCGTGTTATAATTTCGATTTCTTTAATTCACGTATGCCATTAGATTTGAATGTGTTCTCTCGATTTAAAACATCATATTCATAAAATAAAATTAAAAGTCTACCAGTTTCTAAAGGTCTATTTGGAGTAAAGGTGTGTTATTTTTGAATTATGTAAATATTTCTTTTTATTGCCCTCCGTGTGGTGTGTGGGGATAATTAGTTGCAAGTAAAATTTGTAAAGACCTTTGCCAATAAAAATATCTCCATTATACCAATGACTAAGCAGACCCAAATTAAATTACCCTCTCTCTATATGTAAGCCTTATTACCAATCATACATTTTTAATTGTATCATATATATGTGTATACACCTCTTCAGATTGAATCATATACATGCATTTGATTTGATACTGTTTTATTTCCTTAACGCTAGGGAAACAGTCTTAAAAAAAGGTGCTAGAAAACATATCAAGCAAAGTTAATAACTATACAAGTATCCTGAAGAGTAATGACGTTAAATATATCCTTTAATTTTAAATGATCAAAGCAAGTTTTCAAAACTTGAGATAACACTCGACATGGAGACCATGGTGTTTCAAATTTTACCACATCTCTGATTTAATAACTGCAGAAGTCGCTCGGTAGATTTAACCAAAAACTTTTTTTAAGACTACGATTGTTCTGGTTTGTTTTGCTATGTTTCTTTATTTTTTGTTATATATTCTTGTGAAATAAAACCACAACTGACTAATGTTTGTAACCTTTGCCTTATGTATTATGTGGTTGTTAAATGTTACGAAATAAATCCCTAGAAGTCTTTGGAGCAATACTCCTTCAAATTGTTTACGCAAAGGCTGACAAATATTGCCACCAACTTTCTTCTGGCAAATATTACTACAATCTGAACAAACATTGCAAATTTGACTGCAACCGACGTGCATTTCGACAATTAATACCTCTTCAGTAATGCTCGAGGCCAAAATATATGAAAATTAAAATCGAGTACAAACCACGAAGAGTTTATAAAAAGAAAAGGGTAAAAAGAAAACTAAACCAAGGCAACCTACATGATGCTGTTGGTCTTGTTTATGGTACATGTGTTTCTTACTTATTGCATAAGTCATTGAAGCACATTGAAGCATTATTATGTCTAAAAGCAAACAAATGTCTTGATTTTTAATAAGAACACGAATTATGTCTGCAACTATCGACTATATCTATGTGGTAAAGAGTGTGTAGTCATTGGCTCCTAATGAAGCTTTAAAGCATATAATCCGTATGGGGTAAGGAATTATATTTAATCCATCGATATAACGTGGAACGTTGATTATGATTAAATGAGTATAATACTATAATGTCTGTGTAATCACGGACCTCCAATGGGATAAAGAGTTGTGTCTGAAATCAGTGACTGTACGGGGAAAATGACAAACTGTTACATGAATATACTCTATTTAGGCTTATTGGTAATGATTACATGCGCCCAATTTCTCTTTCTACATTGAGTATCAAGGATAATGCCATATCATTGATCCTTTATAAAGTGAGGATACACAGAGAGTTAAAACTAACTATGTGTTGAGTAATAAACTCTAGTATGCAACACGATTCTCAACATAACAACCGATTCAGTATGATTACTGTTAATGTATGTGACCATCGCATTGTTAACAGACGGTGTTTAACCATCAGTGTTATATTGAGTCACTCCCGAACGGAATTATTATGAGTAGATTAATAAGGTTCTGTAGACGAAAAGACCATCTGCATGGTGTACTAAATTTCTGCCTAAAAGCTTTTGTGACAACTTGTCCCAACAGTTGGGTGGATAATACTGCACGTAATCGATAGTCCCAGAGGATATCACCAGCCTAATATTGCTTAAAAATCTTCTTCATTACTCCAGACATATAGGGCCTAAGTCATTTTGGCTCTTTTTTATTTAGGTTTAGCTTTTAAGTGTTCTTCAACTTTGTTTCTACATTGGGATTCCAACTAATCAAATTTAAACACCACTAATATGTCTATAGACTGTGCGAGTGGCGTACTTCACTTTAATCCTAGTATTGTTATGAGTTGTAAGCATTGGTAATGATTGGTATGTAGCAAATAAACTCATCATAGATACCAGGACTAAATTTAGTATATACGCCAGACGCGCGTTTCGTCTACAAAAGTCATCAGTGACCATACAAATAACATATGAGGAGCATTATTTACCAGTGTAGTTATTGACCATGTTGACCATATCCAGATAATGACCATGGTTACCGAACCTTAAAAGTTTGACGCTATTTGTGAGGAGGATAATAAGTCAACCTTCTCTAGAAAATCAACAGTTATATATCTGAACGGAAACCATAATGCAATTTAAATGAAACTTTATATAAAACCAGAACCATTAAAACTTGGTTACAAAATGTGTAAATATTTCCAAGAAAATAAAAACAGATTTTGTTTTGCTGAGTCAATCTCTTTTTAAGCTGACTTTCCAATAACAATAACTAGAATTGTTACACTAAGTTGATGAATACAAAGATGAACAAGAGATACAAATGGCTTGGATGATCAATTTTTATTAATAGTCGATGCTGGTTAATAAAGCTTATCTGAGTATAGTGAGAAAATTGTATAAAGATATATTTAATATTGCAGTAACTTTGGATTGCTTCAATGTTTTATTATTTTTTTCATGAGATTTTAGGAGGACAGGACCCCACTGTGGAGCTACATATAAGATAGATAGAAATGCCTTGAGTTAAAGTAAACAGGTGACTATGGGAAACATGTATCCTGCACCTGAACTTAAAACAGCGTTCAAGACTTCCACCTAAAGATTATATGGTGTTTTCTTTGATAAGCATTCGGAAGACTATGCACTTTTTACTGGGTAATATGACACAGCATACATTATGTAATTATAAATTTTAACATTTGGATAAAAAGCGTGTGTTGAAATGAGGCTACACAATAATAAACGTTGATAATGTCAATGTATATCTTTACGCTGCCCACGTTAGGACTTCAATTCTTTATAAATTTCGTCGCTTAAATGTATCCTTCCGTCATATCAAACATAACTAACACAGTTTTTTCTTCCATCCAACAAAACATATTCAAACATGTTTTTGTCCTTTTGGAGAAAGTGTTGAATATAGCGGACAGGTAATCACGGCACAGGTATACATAATTGATAAGACAATACCTGAAGATGATCATCACTGTAATTATGTTTTCTACTTTAATCGTCTATTTTATTCCTTAGAGATATCTACACTTTACTATTCCGACAAGTCTGATAATGTTTGCATGCCAAGTTATATTAACGATTGTGTTTTTGTTTCACTTCCCTGTCCTCCTATATTTGAATATCTATTTCAATGTAAGCATGCGAAGAATATGTTTACTCAGACCAAATATTGGTCTTTGTTTCATCTGACAACTAGTAAGCAAATACTGTAATCAAATATTGAACTATTCATCAACGTTAACAATCTTTGTAGAAGTGAATGGCGATTTTTTGAAATAAGACTGCTGAATTGTTTTTGATATTGACATGTCAGCTTGAATTTGTTCATATTGATTGAGTCAGTAGTTAAATCTTTGTTTGTTTATAGATGTAAAACTGCAAGGTATTGTCAAAAAAGCCATACAACTATATATCATTTAAAAGCAATTGGTATACCGGCTATTAAAATGTAAAAACGTTGGGTTGTGGTTTTAACGTATAATATAAAATAGAAAAGTAGCTTATTGGGTCAGAACTGAAATTCCTTACCAAACATTTAAACTACCAACATCAAAATAAAACGTATCTACAACGACATACACAATGAAAAAAAATGAAAACTCGTCATGTCCGACCGAAAAACCTAATTCAAAACTATACTCCAGACTTTCATTAACCGTAATTGTAAACGAAAACCGACACCAGAAAAAGTTACATAACATAACAATTGTCATATACTGCATGCCACCATATAGACATATGACTGAGCACTTAAGTCACTAGCATGCACTGGAGCAGAAAGTTATAAGTCGATTTACCATCATGTAACCAAAAGATACTAAAGTTGAAGGCCGTACTTAAACCTATAATGGTTTACTTTTTAAATTGTTATTTGGATGGAGAGTTGTCTCATTGGCACTCACACCACATCTTCCTATATCTATTTCAAATGCATAAGTCGGTGACAAACTGACAGCGAACGCCATAGCAATATGTATACACATTTTATATAGGATTGTGTTCATTTCTGAAAAGACAACTTGAATTGATTAATATTTGAAGTTGATTTTACTTTCGTGAGGAACAAATATTTTTACGTCCGTTAGGAACAAAATATCCTGTTCTGCCAGGCAACTCAAAAGAGTTGTTGCTAAGGAATTATACTCCGCCTTTGTGCATGCTAGTGACTTTAGTTCTCAGTGATGTATCAATGGTGGCATCGAGCATATCATAAAACGCAATGTAAAGCCATCGTTGGCCACGTTACACTGTATTGATACGGAACTAGACATAATGAGAGGTGTAGATAGAATTGGTTGCCAAAATTGGCATCTGTGTAACCTTTCACACGTTACATCAATGTGCATGGCCCTGTTGTTTTTACTGTTTGAGGACATGCATTTGATAGCCAGTAAATAACAATAACTGCATATAGCAAACGACATAGAACCATGGAAGTAGACAAACGAGGGACTTCATTATTTGAATTAGAAGATAATTTGTGAACTAAAACTGTCTTGACATGTATGCTTGTTTGGTCCTCTGCTAAAAGTTCAAAATACTGATCGATTTCAAACCCATTTACTGACATAGAAAAATCAGTCAGCAAAAATAACCTTGTATACTATCTTCAAATCGGGAATTCGCCCCTCCCATTGCGCCCCCTTTTCTGGTAGCGTATATTTGAAAAGTAATGAAATGTAAACAATCAGTGGTGCTATAAACAAATGAACAATGTTAGTTCATAAAAATTCGGAAATTGACAGAAGATTTGTAAATTGTAATAAAGTAAAAACCATTATCCATTAGCGAGTGCGACTTCACAACAATGCAATGAACTACTACTCGCAAAATGACGCAGTAAGACTTGCGACCTGAGATCTTTATAGAATTTTAATAACTCATATCAATTTAAAGGAAGCCAAGAAAGGTCAGGAAGTTCTGAATTATTGAATATCGATAAAAAAGATTATCGTACTGGACATTTAAGTTCAGGACAGAATACAATAAGCTACCAAGAAAGAAACTAATTATGTTGTTTTCCTAACAAGATATAAATGGAAGTAAATTGATTGTTCCATAAAATTCAGTTATAAAAACTGCTGTTTGTGTTTGTCACTAACGTGTTTTACGTCTTAGAGCTGACAGGAGCATATATATTCCACCTTAAAACTGGTCCCAGGGACTGTCTTTTTTAATGTTTACTTATAATCTCAGATAGACTAGGCAGAAAAAGTTGTTCCAAATTACACCGTAATGAATCTGAAATCAGCAGACACTTACATTTGGTCTTCCATATACTAGTAAAGGAGTACAATTGTATAAGACATCAGTAGTCGCATGGACAGCATGAAGTGAAAAAAAACTTAAGATTTGGTGTTCAATTGAACAGAGACGAGTGAAAGACCATACCATATATCCTCAAACAAAATGGACATTTCAAAGGAAGTTTTAATTCGTTTTAAAGTGACAAGTTCAAAACATTACATAAGTATTCAAACTTATAGGGAACCCTGTACAGTTATATATATGCAATCTTGGAAATAATCACATTGTACATGTTTACTGCCATATAGAAATTAGATAATACTTATAAGATAATTGAAAACTGAAAGTAATCAAACATCAAACCTTCAAATGACTTTATATAAAAGGTCAGGCGATGACATTCTTTGTGGGTACAACTCAGATCTTGAGATAAAAGATAAAGTATATACCACTTATAGAAGTGAAGATTCATAATGCCCCAAGTAAAGACATATAGCCATATACTGTCCAGATACAATAGATAAACTTTTTAAAAACTTTACCTTGGGGTATGTTTGTGTTTTTCCGTTATATACAGGCGCCATATCAGTGCGATCATATTTTCAAAATAATTACTAGAAGGATTTGTATGACCAGTGTGTCATAGCGTCATGTAATTTAGCAAAAAATGACAACGCAGTTTTTAGATTTATTTTCTCATCTAAGAACCAATCCAAGTTTATCTTTGAAACATATATATAAAGCAGTTTACAAGTTAATATTATTTAGCGTAGTATGAACACATGCTGCTGTTGGAATCGCTCAATTATGGTCAAATCATGGGTTTTACAAGGTAAAGTACCACATTTTTCAACAGCCAGGATATATCAAAGTATGACAATTAAAAGTAGCTAAAAAATATCTTTACAATCAATGCGTAGTCATCAATATGAAAATATGTACATCATTCTGAAGACCAGCTCAAGACCAGACAAACGAAGTTGATGCAAGTTAACAAATTGTGCATATATATATGCACCATGGCAAAGACCATGCATGCAAAATAAACTAGCGCAACACGCAATATAAACCAAGGTGTGGTCATTAACTCAACAAAAGAATAAGACTATACAAACAAACCATCCCAAAAACCTTCACAAGACTGCATTTCTAAACAAGCTAGATTTCAAACAATTAAATCCGTAATTCTAAGCGAAAAACACGCACGCCAAATTAAATAAGACAGGGCCCTGAATAAAACACAATTACCGTGCAAAATTATAGAAGATGGGTTTACAAACAAACCATCATAAACAAATTCATAAAAAAAATCCGTACAAAAAAGGCTCATATCAGGTTCTAGTTATTTTATGTTCATTTTCTTCCCATAGAATCGAAGCAACACATGTAAATTCCATCACAACAATGACAAAGTGAAATCTGATACCTAAAGATTGTAAACGGATGGCAACAAATGTCACTTACAATATAGTATTATGTAAATTATGTAAAAAAGGAATTTACGAGTAAAGTGAGTTCATATACATATATCACCCTGCCGTCTTACGTACGGTTAACTCCTAAATACCTAATTAAAGTAACATTAACCATAGGTGATGATGATGGTGGTTATGATGATGCATGGGCTGATACTGAATGTTACAAGGGCCAAACAACTTAAAGAGATAGGATATACCAAGATATAAGAACACCGAGAGGACAAAGTCTAATAAGAACAAAGCCTAATAAAGATAAAGCCTTATAAAAGCAAACAGTTACCATTTATGACTTATAGGGAGAAAAATAGTCTGATCATGAAAAAAGTTTTATTACCATTTTTGATTTTAATGTTAATAAAAAAAATGTAAACAAAACACCTATATAAAAGTGAGGATTGAGTTTCAAAAAATATTCTCTTATACATTTTTACCACCTCGACTTGCTAGTCATAACTTAGGATTGAGCTTCAGAGAATATACTGATTTTAAAAGTTACCACTTTGACCTACTGGTCTAAACTAAGGCTTGAGCCTCTGAGAAGATATAGATTTTTTTTAAGTTACCACTTTGATTTACTAGTCTTAACTATGCATTGAGCTTCTGCGAAGATACAGATTTTAAAGTTACAACTTTGACTTACTAGTTCTAACTAAGTATTGAGATTTAGAGAAGACTTACTAGTCTTTAACTAATGATTAAGCTTCAGACAAAAATTCAGATTCAAAAGTTACCGCTTTGAACTATTTATTTATCTTAACAATCGTGGAAAATGTAACAGTTGTGACAGTCAGAACACATCTGTCATATGTTAAGCTGAACATCTTCTTTTTATACTCCTAAATACACAATTAACATGATTAAAGTCACCTTGACAATATATGTGATGTTGATGATCTTAACTTGTTGATGGTGGTAGTTTATTATGATGGTAACGCATCTTATAAGCAAGGAAAATTCAATTTACAACTCAGAAGAGAGAAGATGGGTCTTCAACATCAAGATATAACATAACCGAGAGAACAAATTCAAATAGAACAAAAACAATCTACTAGTCAATATGACATATTTGTCTTAGCTAAGGATTAAGCTACAGATAAGATTCTGATTTTGTTTTACCATTTCAATCTACTAGTTCGAATGTTCACAGTGTTAAGCTTCATAGAAAATACCGATTTTCGAGTAACCATTTTGAACTACAAGTCTTTACTAAAAATTATTTTGAACTACAAGTCTTTACTAAAAATTAAGTTCCAGAGAAGATACTGATTCTAATTTACAATCTCGACCTTCTAGTCTTTATAAATCTTTCTGCTCAAGAGAAGACACTGATTTTAAAGTTACCACTTTGACCTACTAGTCTTAATCCTTGGGTAAGGTGTTACAGTTGTGACAGATATAAACACATGTGTCATATGATTAACTTATTATACACCTAAATACATAATACGGTCAGCTTGACCATAAAGGTGTCGATGACGTTGATGATGATGGTTTTTGTTGTGATGTTGATGATGATATTGGTGATGGTTTTGGTTGTGATGCTGATGATGTTGATGATGGTTTTGGTTGTGATGTTGATGATGTTGATGATGCTTTTGGTTGTTATGTTGATGATGATGATGTTGATGATGGTTTTGGTTGTGATGTTCATGATGTTGAAGATGGTTTTGGTTGTGATGTTGATGATGGTGATGATGATGTTGATGATGGTTTGGTTGTGATGTTGATGATGATGTTGATGAAGGTTTTGGTTGTGATGTTGATGATGATGTTGATGAAGGTTTTGGTTGTGATGTAGCATGTTGTGATGCATTTAATTAATCATGGGTAAGTTCAATCAACAACTAGAAGAGAGAAAAAGATATGGTTTGTACATCAAGATATAAGAAAACATAGAGAACAAATCCAAATAGTTTTGAAAGCTTCCATTAATAGACACTATAAGAAGAAATACTCTTACCATCAACCTAGTTTGACTACCATGAATACAATGTTTTTATTAAGTTAAAATTTAGTGAGTATGACAACTTTAATCAAAATACCAGTATACCAGTTATGATTGGGCTGTAGAAAAGATTCCCTTTAAAACAGTTACCACCTCAACCGACTACAAGAAGTCGCAACTAAGAATTGAGATTCAGAGAAGATACTGATGTTTATGTTCCATCTCGACCTACTACTCTCAACAGCTAAGAACTAAGATCCAGAGACTGATTCTAAAGTTTCCACTTTGTGGGATTGAGCATCAGAAAGGAAACTCAATTTAAAGTTACCACTTTAACCTACAAGTCATCTACCGTCATGTAAGGTGTTACAGTTGTGACAGTCACAACACCTGTGTCATATAATTAACTGAACATCTTTTTATAAATACAGGGATTGTTAACATGGATCCTTTTATGTCCCTCTACGGTTTTTATTAAACCTATTATTTGGCCATATAATGTTCCAAAATCTTTACACGAAGGATTAAAAACACGTGAAATAAAACAACACTGGTAAAAGAAAAACAGGCCGTGTACTTATTCATTTAGGTGGTTTGATTTAATTTCCTTGAGCTTATAAAAGGAAATAGCATCCAAACAATTTTCTCATAGAATTCTTTTGTTAACATTTGAACAAAACCATAGTTTATCTTCGACAACAATTATTTTTATTGACAATTAGAAAAATAACTTGAGGCGGATATCGATCACGGGTTATTTTCTTTAAAAAATATAATTAATACTTTCAAATAAAAAATGTTAATTTATGGAGTGTTTTTTGTACTACAAGCCTTTAGGGTGTGCAGACCAACAACTTGATGTGATCGTCATTTCTAAGTCATTTTCGTGGTTATAATAAAATGACGAGGACACATATAATGTCATCTTATTTTGACAAATTGCGTGGTATTATATTGTCGATGGGGTAATGCAGGGAGATGACAAAAAAGTAGCATTTATTTCCCACTCAGAAAATCACATTATTATACAAAATAAAAGTAATGCCAACCATCAATAAGTGTTTTTAACAAATAAATAAATATGGTTAGTGTAATATATAGTGATTTTTTTTAAAAACAAGTGTGTTATTTACATCGTGCTGGTTCAATTGACATAGACACATGGCCGCTTACCTTTCACTGATTTGATTTTGTCGTGTTCCTCGTTATTGTTGTTGTTGCTGATGCTGATGGGAACCGTAATATAATTGTTGTTGACTTGGGATAAGATGGTTGTTGCTGCCTGTTGCAAGATATCTGTTGTTGCCACTTGTATTATTTCTGCCTCTGTTGGATGTAAAATTTCTTGTTCGTTTACATTGACATTGTGTATTTCTGTTGTCACTGTAACGGTCTGTTGTTCTTCTTCAGTTACGCTCTCTGGAGAGGGCTCCCGATTGGTTTCCACTTCCATTGGGACTTGCTTCAGCTGTTTTTCGATACGGTATCACTTGTTTTGAACTGTATGGAAGACTGACCAACCGCTAAAACCCCTTCAGATCCTCTCTTCTTAATTACTACGGTTGATCTGTAAATAGTTTCTATATAATAAACCTTTGGAATCAATAAACCACATTTTCATTCACAAAAAATAAGTATTGTCTCATGCGAAACTTCCGTATATACACATGGTAAAATGTTGACAGTGCCCATCCAGGTATGGAGGTCTGTGAAACGTAAATGAGAGCATTGCACCGTGAAGACCTGTATAAAACTTACCTGTCAATACCAGCCAGTCGTCCGTAGATAGGACAAGGCCCACAAATGAATGTCTACCTGCGAACCAGGTGTGCAACTACAACGCGGAGGAATACAAGCACAAAAATATTTCAGTTTGATTGAAATGGATACACAAAAGTTATGGACGACGAAAAGAAGCGCTTTCTATTCTACTTATTGTGTCTAATTTCCATCATACATATTTAAAGTTCGGAAAGAGTGCTGATTGGTCGACCATGGCTTTCCCGCCATTAAAAAGCTATCGTCACAGCCCGAAGGTGACATTCCTTATTTACGTGAGAAAACACTTTGTATGCAGATATACTTGTATACCTGAGAGATGAATAACAAATTGTGTATTGAGGAAAATTCTAAAATATTGTATTTTCAATTTTGTTGATCAATATTTTAAATGGAATATAGTGGTTTTGTGTTTTGATATGATAATCAAAGCTTACGTATGCAAACAAATTGGTTGCTTTAGAAAATTACGGGACATAGTTTACTTGTAACTTAAGTGTTACGCAGGAAAGTCTAATGGCGAAGACTGTATTAGTTACCTCAGCGTGATGAAGCAGTTTTTGAACATTCTTTCCGGCTGCCGTTATGATCCCGGATTCAATTTCATTTCTATGTCGCACCCGTTTGCTTTATCGGTCAGCTGCAAATTACATTACGAAAAGGACTATCAGTGTACCTTTTATTTATATTTTAAAACTTTTGCTTTTCAATTAGGAATGGTAAAATAAATTTTCCAAGACTTTCATGTACAAAAGATAATCAGAAATTATAATAAACGAGTTGAAAGTTTCTTGCATGGTCTTAAATATCTCTAGTCTACATGGTTCATTTTCTCCCTAGTTGTAAATGTAAATATACACAACTTACATCACTATTTCACTTGTAAGTAACTTAGACCTTGTATTAACAAATGAAGATATGTCAAATAGTGTGTTCTTCCTTCAGGGGAAAACACCAAACAAGTACATAAAACTACGTGTACATGTAACAAAAGTAATGACGTAACAAACTGTAATATTTCTAAATATTATAGAAGATTTCATTCACAAAAATGTTGACATTTTACACAAATAAACATATGTAAATTAACATACACTGTAGAATCAATTGTCTGCCAGCTGATCCCTTATACAAATATTTGTTTTAAGGTTGAAAAAAAATAACTTGACACTTATTTGAAGCGTTGTTTTCTTTCTTTTCAAAATAAAGAACAAAGAATCATTTAAGTGAAAGATGAAAAGTTTACTTTGTTTCAAGTCATCGTAAATTAAAAAACAAAATGTTTCAATTGTTTTTTCATTACCAATTTATAATAAAAATTATTCAAATCAATTCCAGCGACAAATATCTGAGCATACAAAAATTAAATAACAAATACGGTTGTCTTCGAAAAAAATAACATTGAAATGGTTTTTTTCTACTTTTGTAGAAACAAATCACAAAATAAATCGTAAATACTTTCCTTGTATTTTTAAAGCAACCAAACAATACCAAAAGGTTTGAAGCTTATCTAAAATGTTCACCACTACTTTTTATTTATTTTTCTTTTATATAAAAAAAAGCTGTGTTGACAAATAAAATATTTATAGTTATATTGTCTTTCACGGGTCTAGGTCTATCTCACATAACTATCGTGGTATGATAGCTCAAAGGGGATATAGCATTTTCATTGCAAAATCTCTAACTTTTAAATTTAGCAGAAATATAATGTCAACATTTGCAATTTTGGTAAGCTATTTTCTAGAAAATCCACAAGTTGCTACATTATAGATTGATCCCACTGAAAAACAACATCTACCAATAGATTGTACTTTAATATAAATAACCTTTAAGAAAAGCTGCTAACAGAAGGTTTTTAAGTTATCGTGTGCACTTTGCAATATTTTCCGTAGGAACCCCAAAAAGAATATTTTGTACATTAACATTTGGAGTAAAATATCTAAAAACGGGATATAATAGCTCAATGTGTATGCCTCAACATCTTCATCCTTCACATAACATTGCGACTAGTTTAAGTTACTTTGTATGATTAAAAGCGAGTTATTTTTATTAAAGACAATGTAAAAAAAAAATATAAGAAGAAGACTGTTAGCGGCATATATGATAGTAAAATAAAAGTAAAGAAAAAAATACTTTCCATTCGAATTTCAATAAATAGTTTTCAAAAAATCATAGCTCGACCAATTCTGGGATTTATCACACATGAATATTGTAATAGGTAATGATAGGACAGATACCAATTATATATAAAAAAAACAACAACATTCGGTTCATATGAAACCAATAGTTTCGGAATGTGGTTGATGCTTGCTTGTCAGCAGTGACCATTTGATTCATTGAATCGTATCTGAAGGCATTGAACACTTCTTGTGATCGTGGAACTATAAATAAGGCCACCAAGAACTCAGGATAAAAACCTATTTAAAATTTAGCAAGTTCAACTCTCGAAGTCTAAGAGAGACTGAGAACTGGGCCATGGCAAGAAAAAAATCAAATATACAAACACAAAACAATACTTAAACCAAAGATTAAACATAACATGCAACAAAGTATTTCTGTCAAAAAAATGTCATGCACGTAAAGTCTGCTGGTTAAAAAGTTTTCGGTATAAGTCTTTTTATAAGTTAAGAAAAAAATACCCTTCATCAGGTCCTCACAGTTGAACATTGAGATCGCTGTATTTGTTGACTAACTTTAGAATCCATATTAGGTTTAAATATTTTTAAATTGACTGTTAAAGAAATAATGTCGTTCGACAAGTAAACAAATGGGCAAAATTTCCATAAAAAATCGTGTTTCCTTACAAATTAAAACTTTTAATAGGATAACCACTAACATATATATTTCATAAAAAGGGTCAGGAAAATTGTGAAATACGAGTTTTTTAAGAATTTCTCTAATCGGTTCTTATTTCATTACTGGGGTCGTTTTCCCATTGAAAAATAGTTGAGGGTAGTTAAGCTGTACACAATTTTAAAACTCTTATAACAAACTATATGTACACAGGTACAATAGAAGTTTTATTTCTTCTTGTATTAACACACCTATAGAAAAATCGACTTAAGCTGGGGTAGACAATAACTGCTTTCATTGACGGCTCTGTTTTTAAAGACTCATATGGGTAAAGGTTATACTCAAGTTATTTGTATTGAATAACTACGGTTTAATAGTATTGTTATACACAATAATAAAGCTTAATTATAGAAAATCGTCCTGGTTAATTGGGGGTAGCGGCTAGGATAAGTACATGACGTTTCTCAATGATTGTGCTTGAAAATACAACAGTTCCGTTTAAACTATTTCAGACCAAAAAAAATCGAAACGATACTTTTAATTCGTTTAAATGCGTAAACAAAATGTGTAGCATACGTCATATAGGCAGAAACCAAACAACATAATATAACAAGAACAAAACACAGTAAAACCACAAATGACAGTCTATTGAATATTAAAACTGTAAACATCTATCAAATAGATTTAAGGAGTTGTGGTGTTATTGTCATTACGTGAAATAATCACAAGAAGAGTACGTGATACCAATACATTTCAAGAGATTGAATACATTACAACTGTTTCTACTGCTTTTTTTTTCGTACGAGTACTTTAAGTACAACCCTTCTGTGACAACAGAATAAAATTGGAAAGTTTTTCACGTACTTTACAGAAAATCGAATAACATATTCACAGTTTAAGATTCAAATTATATAAAAAAAGACACATGTTAGAAATATTTACAAAATATATATTGTCTTTGCAAAAAATCGTTTGGTATATTGTATACAAATTATACTGCGGGAAACTCTTAAAAATAATTTTAAATTTTAAAATACTCTTTTTTATTACACCATGGGTAATTTAACACTATAACGAATCGTTGAGAAAGAAAAAAGACGGTAATAAACATCAAAAATGAATTAATGTCTAGCAAGTACCGAGCGAAGACTACGATCTCAACGCCCTTACTACGACTTCAACTGTCCGTTCGTTTAAAAAACAAAACAAAGTGCATAAAGCAATGGTCTTAAGAGCACTCGATCAAGTGTGAAAGCAGAGTAATCAATATGAAATAGTATAAAGTTGACAAACCTTGGTACTGATGCGTGTCAGGCAGTCATCGATGACGACCAAAGCCAATATACAAACTGCTTTCAAACTCACTCAACCCCAGTCAAATCCTAGTAATCAATGCGCTTGACACCCAAGGTAGAAAAGTACCCGGATTGAAACAAGTTGTAATGCGTCTATTTAAACACCCCTATGGCAAACTTGACGAACAACAAAAGACTACCAAAATTAAATCTCTGTTCATATGTCAATTTAATTTCCAAATAATCAAAGGATTAACGGTAATTGAAATTGTAATGAAATTTGAACAAATCCCTTATTTTTCAATTAAAAATTTCAATTAAAGAAAATAAATTGTCAAAATACATATCAAAACATTATGTCAGAAAAGTATAAATACTCAGAGACATATGTACTGAAGTATATATTTAAACTGAGGTTAACTTCCAAATCTGTGACAAAAATCCTATCACGATTTTTTTAAATCTGATCTTTTTCATATTGTTCCTTATAATTATTACCATATTTCTTATTCGTAAACTAAAGATTTAATGAAACTCTAAATTTTCATTTTCAAATGTGTTTTTTTTGTTGGTTTGTAGGTTTTTTTTGGGGTGAGGAGTGATAAACGAAGTCTCCACAGTAAACAGAAAACTTTAAAGAAAAAACAAATGTTATTCTGTTCACATCACTATAAATGCTCCGAGATTTTTTTAATTCTTTTTTTTTATTTTCCCTAAAAGTTGGTATCTTCCGACCTTAAAAAAGATTGAAATTTTAAATAGTAAAATGAATATATATCAGGAGATGTGATATTAGCGCCAATCAGACACCTCTCCATCCAAGTCACAATTTGGAAAAGTGAACCATTATAGGTCAAAGTGCGGTCTTCAGCACATAGCCTTGGCTTACATCGAACAGCATGTCTGAATAGCCTTTTTCATTATCTATTACAAAGTAGTTTGTGTGCCGAACGAGTTTATTGACTAGATCCTTTGCATACGAATCTGCCCGGTAGCCAATCCATTAGTTTATACAGGATAACATCTAAATAAATTGGGCTTTGACAGTCAACACTAAGCCGTCGTCCATTCAGAAAGTATGTACCTATCACTGTCCTATGTAAATAATTTAATTGTGGTTCTAACGAGTCTTCTGATTGGCTGACAGAGTTTTCTCTACCCGCTCATAGAAATATTTTTGTGATGTGACCGTGACGTCATCAAGGTTTGTTCTCATGATTAACTCTTAACATGGAATTTAGAAAAAAATCAATAGGAATGACTGTAATTTTTTCCAGACGATTCCAAATAACAATATAAAAAAAAGTGGTGCACATTACGCCGGTTATCATCAGTATGCAAAACACTTTTGATGGTATTTCTTCTTAGACGGCAGAACAAAAATATTACAGTTATTCCGTTATTCCTTTATTAAAACCACCTGTATAAAAGGATATCGGTAATTTGCAGATGCAATAGGTAACACTGTCAAAATATGCTATACATGCATGATCGCAAAATTCCGTCGTATTTAATTGTAATAGGCAACTCAGGCAAAATCTGTTGTACACGATAGCAAAACCCATGAATGGTTTTTAATTGCAATCGGGAACTTGATCCGTATTGTATTGCAGTATTTAATCGGTAATAGGGTGTGTATAATAGCGAATTCCGTGCGAGACCTTCATAGGTATCCAAGGTCGTTATATACCCCCGTAATATAGTTATAACTACCACGAGGTCTAATGTTTTATAAGGTTTCGAGTTTAGCATTCCTTGGCAAAATATAGGCGTTCTGTAGATAATGCAAGTTAAATTCATGGTTAATTGTACAACTGAATCTCAAAAACATTACATGTATCAATATGTATTCTGCATCTCAAAACATGTCCCCCTTTTTCATCATGGGCATTACTTCCGGCGGAAAAGACTCAGTTATCAAGTTTATAATACAAATTACAATTACAAACTTTTTGCGGGAGAATTAAAGAATTCGTTTGGTCAAATTTAGTTTCGATTTTCATTGTACTTCAGAAAAGATTTAAAAAAAGAATAACATATGATTAACGACGGATGGATGGAATATCATACGCTAGCTCTTTGACGATAGTCGAGTATTTAAGTTTGTACCATTATGCAAAACTTTCTAATCGCATGGTTTCGTAATATAAATGCAGTTCATACAAATAAAACGAGATGTTTGGTGTTCGTCAATGAGACAGCAAACCAACGACACAACAAACCATAGACACCCATAGAAAAACGTAGTTTTAAACAATACAGAAAATGTTCTATACAAAATGCAACCTGAAAATCTCCCCGAGCCTTGAAATTTGAATACACCATAACATATGACACTAGATATACTTCCCTAAAAAAAAAAGCATAAATAAATAATAAAGACAACTACCGACAAGTATCCTGACTCGGGACCGTCACACGACATTGAAAAGTCAGGCAAACATTGTTATTCCGTTTAACTAGAGATCTGGGTCTGTACTTCAGACCGAAACATATTTAATTATAGGAATAGACTGTAAGCGTGAGTTGCGGTTTTCATTTAGCGCCAAATAGTAACTTTAACACTAAGACTTCCAAACTTTACATTCAAACGAATTCTTTGGTTCCATCCCTTTCTGATCAACCAAAAAGACTGGAACCGACTGTTTTTGGCACGAGAGTAAGATTAGAGCAATGAGTTAAAGTAGGGAAAAAGTCTTAATCTGGACAGCTACCTTGCGAAATAGCATGTTAACACAATCTGAATCATTGTTAGTTTAACGCAGGGTTAATTTCGTGTTCTACATAAAGAATACATTTGTATATCACATTACCTTGTTCATGACTTGGATATTGAATAAAATATTTGCTACTGGACATTAAACAACCAAAAACTAATCAAACTCTTGGATATGGTTAAAAGATTACTCGTTGGACTGAAAACATTGAGCAATTATTTATTTTTTTAAATAGAGCGAAGTCACATTTATCATTGCAAGCGTAACATCCAGTGGCGAATATTTCATTAATTTCTGGAGGGAGACAAATTAAAAATACAGTCAATTACAAAAATGTAAATCTCAGTATAAACAGGTTTGGAATAAAGGGTCATCGGATTGAACTCGACAATCGCCGGAAAATAAGCAAATGGGAATAATAATTGGTAAAAGACTAAAACATAGCAATAAAACTAGTACGGATCCTCCGTATTTTCTGCAACGGTATTGAAACATGCAGAGAATAAGAAACTCTTCCAACAAGAGTCATATAAATTTTACACATTTCCAATCCTACCGGACGTGGCTGCGTATTTAAACATCCCGCACAGTCAAGCCGACACTTTTTAGCATGGGTATGGGAGAGGAACACGGTTGACCATATTATGACTCTCCTTTCAGTTCAAAATTATTCAAAATCGGTTGGTCCAAAGGGAATGAATGCTAAGAAATGCGACCGGTGTCCGTTTTATTTGTGTCAGTCATTTGGTAAAACACGTAGGTTTATAGGTGGATCATTCAACCTTGTGAAATTTGAGGTATATTTAACGTATACCTAACGTATACCTACATGCGAGAGACGACTGTTTGGAATCCTGTGTTTCGACACTGTTCATCACTATAGATTACTTTACCAACAACACAATGCACGGTGTTTCAGAAATAACTAACTTCATTGAGCACTGAGGGAGGGGGGTCCGGGGGTTGGAAACCCCCTTTTCTTTTGACGATAAATGCATTTGAATGGGAGCATATAGTTGGACCCCCCCCCCCCCTTTTTTTTTTAAATGGCTGGATCCGCCACTGCGAGTCTATCCTTTAACTCGTTTTGTCAAATAAGTATGTCACATACCAGACATTTCTATTGACTCTAAAAGGAATATCCAAACATGTCATGCGTAACAAATGCATCAGAATTACTAGCTTCTTATTATTTAAAAAATCCCATTTTGACTTCAAAAGACAATACAGTTGGACAAGTAAATTTGTTGTAAATTCAATATATTCTACAAACCGGATTGCATGTACTCAAGCAATCTGACTAAACCCATTCCAATCCATTCTCAAACATATTAAGAAAACTAATACAGAAATTAAGCCATGCTGTATGTTTCATTCTCTAAGTAAATCAAGCATTATTAATGATGCAAAATCGACCATTATTTTTTTTTTCTCAATAAATTATAAGTTGAATCATCATGATTTTCTTGTCTTACAAGGATTTAGAATCAATACTTCACTGATACAATCATGAACAATTCTGAAAAGATATTAACTGCATGGAAGAAAATCCAGGTCGTGAACCTAACAAGAGGCTCCAATGCTTTCTTTATATATCGGGTATCAGATATGTATTTAGTGATGGAGAAGTGAATTTGTAGGAACGGTGATTCATTGGATAGAAAATCTTGAAGGATCAATTCCATGTGTATTTATTTTACAAAGAAAATGTCGAAATACTTTTGTATTAATATGAGATAAGCTAATTCTTTTGTTATTTTTTTTGTAAATTCTGAATTATTACCATAAAAATGAAAATGTGCAAACTCAACCAATTGTTTGGTTCAAAACAATTCTTTTCATTAAAATTTGAGCTAAGCTTAGTGCTGCAAACAGAACTGTCATGTTATTAGGTATTCTGCAATTCGCCACGTTGTCAGGTATTTTGTAATCTGTCATGTTATAAGGTATCCTGAATTTTGTCATGGTGTTATTAGGTATTCTGTCAATTCTAACATTTGTTCTGAATCTCTTATTTTATTTGCTTGTCCAACTACAAATCCTCTGAAGGCTGAACAAATTAGTATCTTAGTTTTACATGTATATACACATTTGTATATTTGGAGTAAAATACATGGAAGTAAAAAGGAGTATTGCATTAAATATTTGAGAATGCTAGTCTACAGTTATGTAGCTTAATTGGGTTAGGATATATATCAATAATAAGAAAACACATTCTGAAAGTGATACAAATGCATATTTACATGAAAAAGCAGTAATTATTCTGACACTTTTGTTCATTATTCAAAAATTGCACTAATAAATGCACACAATCATTTCTGAATTCACAGCAATTTATTAGTTTGAGAAGTACCATTAGAAAAACAAAACACACCATAAAGACTGCTGACAATGCAACAGTATAAATAATGTATTGAACAGTTAAATAATAAAATATAGAATGCAGAGTTTTAAAATAACAAAAATTAAAGTTGCAAAACTTTTAAAAAGCTGTATTAAAAAGGGAGTAGGTGTGTTACAGAATTAATAAGCTTATAAAATGAAGTATTACAAAATAATATGGGTTTTGGTTTAAAATGATTAAAATGCTAAACAAATATTTGAAACTTTTCAACTAGAAGGCCTTTCAAATATCATCATGGAGACTTTAAGGCCAAAAGAAGGGGAAACTTTCAATTCTATTTGTACATTCAAAAGTGCATATTTCTGAAATATAATATATGCCAGGAAATTAAAAGTTTCCAATTATACACTTGTATACAATTCTGAAATAGATTTGTTTGTTTAAACAGATATTGTTCTCTAGATATCGCTATTAATTATCTAGTTGGTTATTGTCTATATTCCATATTTGTTGATAAAAAATCAAGCTAAACGATAAATTCATTAATATGCTTAAATATATTGTTACATGAAGGCCTTTTGTAGGATGGAGAGAGAAAAAGGACAAAAAATATAAAGAAAAGAGTATAATGGGTGCTAAAATATAAACATAGATTAGAGAAAATTACTTTAAAAATTAACCCCCTCCCCCCAATTCAGGCCCTCTTACATTATGGCTCCTCAATTACCTTTTTTATCTTTTTATTATATGTTTTGTTTTGTGTCGCCTCAACTTTATTACAAATCTATTAAAATAAGTACAAATTTCCGCCAAAATTAAAGTAAAATAGTAACTGTATCCAGGGACCAAAAACTATTAATATGTAACAGTTCAAACTGTATCACAACTTGTACTTTTTGAAACTGTTAAAAAAAAAAAAAGCACAGAGAAATAAACATACATTTATATTTACATGATATACATTAATTGATAAAAGATAATTTGTATTAATGTATAATTGCATGATTTTTCAATCATGTTTATAATCAACATGCAATTTATAGTCTATTCAGAAATAAATTATTTTTTGTATTAATCTATATTTACAAGATTTTTCAATAATATTTTTAATCTATGCACAATACTTAGGTCTGTTGGCACTTTTCATGTTTTCTCGTACCAAAATTTGGAAATGATAAGTTGCTGGAGAAATTTCATCTACAGTAAATTCTTTTGATAAACTGAATATTCCTTGGAAATAGTTGAATTGTCCTTTTCCTATAGTTGGACATTGGTTTTGAACTGTCAAAAGTATTTCTATGTTAAAAAGTTTATGAGTTAAACTATTCATTGCTGATTTTCATTTTTTTTTCTCATAGAAATGACAATTATAGTCTTGATAACTTGGATCATACTCCATTTCAGCAATAAAAACATAATGTACAAACACTAGTTTATAAAGTGAAGCTTTTGATAAATGTTTATAATATTATGAAATGCACTAAAACCATAATGGTAAACTGTTCTAGTATTTCAATTATTGTACAATAATACTGGTCACTTTGGTTGGTCAATCTGATATCTCACTAAAGTAAAACTCTCCAGCAAGGTCAATATTGGAAATCCTTGGTTCTTCTTGAAAAATAACATTTCATTTTTAATCTCCATATTTAGCATTTTCAAAATGTAAATAATTCAACACCACCATTAGGATGATGCTGCAAAATATCAGGAACAAGGAGTTCTTAAGATGGTATATAACACTACCAGACTACAGGGAGATAACTCTGTAAAAATCACCTGCACATTTTAATCACATAAATTAAGTCAAAATTAAGCTTCTCAATGATCAAAGTTAGTGTTTGTCAAACTGCAAAATATCCAATGAAATTTATCGAATTAAGTGTGTGGTTCAAGTTTTTTGAAATTTTAATATCTTTTTCAAATGGTCAAAGTAATTATTTTGTCAAATTTTATGAAAATTAAACAATCCAAATTAATTTTAGTCAAGTTGCATGGCACCATCTTAAATGCAAAAAGAATTATATGAGGTAAAATATTATCTAAAATATGTTCAGTTATTACTCTCAAAAATCTGATTTTAAAATTTATACACTGGGAGTACTTAAAAGTTTAATAAATAAAACAATTCTTGATTGTATTCTTTAATAATATATCAAGAATCCCCTTATAACCTGAATAAAGAGTTTAACGTAGTAATTCAGACAAACAAAAGTAAATATCATTTTATAGTGTAAAAATAAAACATTCTTGGCAATAAAAGTTAAATATTTGTCTGAGTGGAAATAGTGTAAACATTTGTTACATGGAGATCACACTTCAAAGTTATAACTGCATTAAAACATCAATCTTATTATGGAAATAATGCATATATACATTAGCATAACTATAAATAAACCAATGATATTTCAATTTATTCAATATAGTTAAATGTGAAGACAGGTGAGACAACAAGCATGACAGGTATTTTCAGTAGCCTAAATTATATATTCAAGTTCACAAGTTGCAATTTAGGTCAAGAAAGGTTCCAATACTGTAAATTTAGAAACTCTTGAGTAAATTTATTTTTGGGATTTTGGAAGAATGGACAAACAGTTGGATTAATATTAGCGATTTCAATAAATGCTGCATACATAATGTTTATAGAATTTAAAATGTAAATTTGTATTTTTACCAGACATGCTAAAGTTGTGCTTTCTTTGGCAATTTTCAACTTTTTTTTTAACAGTATGTGCCAAAAACTCTTTCATCTACTAGTCCAAAAACTGAATTTCATTATATCACCCTATATGACTACATGTATATAAATTTTAGAAAATTTTCACTAGTCTGAATCAATATTTATTAATCCGGGGTATCGGACTAGTGGCTAACAGTGCAGACTGTTTAAACTTATCATCATAAGAGTTTCTGAATTTACAGTAAAAGAGTATCAAAAAGAGAAGCCATTAATTCATAAATCAAAAAGAGAACAACGCAAGCAAAGCAAAAAACAATAACACAACAAACAACAGTCTACTAAAAATTACATACCACACATCTTTATAAGGCAGATCCAAACAAATCTCACTAAAAGGCTAGTGTTATTTTTAGGTGCTCCGAAAAAATTAGTAGATTCTGCTCTACTGGGGCCATATATGTAAGGGCTATTTAAAACTTAATTTTTGAAAAATTTCAAAAACTTGAAAAATAATACTTCCAAAAAGTACTTGGAGTTTGTATAAATATAAGGGGTTGAAGTTTGTTGCATTTTGTTTTTTTGTTCGTTGTTTAATCATACATAGAAATCAAGTTTGTTTGTCTCTCTGATTTGCATTGTTTTAAATTTTGTTTTTTAGGTGCCTTTCATTGCTTACAAACCCTGTTTCTCATTGTTGAAGGCTTTTATGATGACCTATTGTTTCTTACATATTTACTAGGTACATAATTTTTTTTGGTTAGATGTTTCATTGGCAAATTATTTAAATACTTTCATATGGATTAAATGTAACATTTAGTTATCAGATGATCTGGGTACAAGTGCAACCACACTAAAAAAAATGAAATTCCTTTTACCGCATGAAAAAATATCATACAAATGTATAAGCACATTTTAACTTCATCAGGTAATGACTTTTCATCCCAGTGACATAACACAAAGTTAAACATCCTACATGTCTCAAGTATAGAAAATTGGAAGAAACTCTTAATCCGCAATATATGCACACCTTTAGTATATATAAATGAACAAATAATCTGCGTAAAATTTAGGTTGAAACTGTACGAGAAACCCAGACAACCCCAGCACTTTGTTTGCATAAATATTATAAAGAATTACAAACTGACAAAGTTCAATATTCTGTAAAATTTAGTGGAAAATTAAAGAAAATCAAGAACTGGAAATAATATGCACTTTAAGCTGCTATCTGTCACCAAGGTTCCTCCAGAGCACTGTTAAATAAGGGGGAGCTAACTCATATGTGCTGGAACCAAGGGACAGGGGGTCAGTCTATCGCTAGACTTAATGTTCTGATAGGCATAGCTAAAACGCAAGGAAGGTTTTCATAATTTAATTACTGTAACAATTTAAACGAATGATGATAACAAATCAATTAGTAAACAATTCCAAATAATAATAATAATCTAATTAAAGTACAAAGTATCAAATCTAAATATCAAGTCCAAAGTAAAAACTATTTCTCCTTAAAATGTAAAATATAAAATAAAATGCCAAAATTACTAAATCATAAAATATACTTAATCTCAAATTCAAAATGTAAAGTCTTAAAATAAAAGTTTCTCAAAAGTATTTTCTAAAGTTAAATTTATGAGTCAGAGATAAATTTAGTCTCACACTACACAGTCAACTGGTAGACTGGTAGACAGTCTTATAGGGCCAGTATAATGACATGAGTAGTGTGAGGTTACGCTTCCGAAACACTGACTGTTATCTTAAAAATTCCCAAAAATAAAAGGTGAGTCAAAAATACATTTTTGTCTAAACACTACAAAGTCAACTGGTAGACTGATCGACAGTCCTACAGTACCAGTATAATAGACTTAAGAAGTGAAAGGTTTGGTTTCCGAAAGGTGACTGATTTTCCTAAATTTCACAACGCTATTTATATTAAAACCAAATATAAATCAATATGACTCGACATGTAGATATTACTCTCATTAACAAAAAATAGACATTAATTAACAAAGCCTAATCCTATAATGTTTTGATTACAGCTTTGATAAAAAAACGTAAACTTTCCAAGTGACATATGCTAATTACAATTAGTCTTTCAAAATTAAGTGCTTTGAGCAAACTGTGACATTTCAAGTACTAATGCCACAGCATAGGTAAAATTAATTAAACAGATTAATTAAAACTTTTACAAAATACAAACATTAAATTTTCTTTCATAAATTAAAACATTTTTTTATCCAAAATAACACTAACACAAATTTAAGCCAAATAACACACCATGACATATTCCCCCCTACTCCAATATGTTTGTCCCCAAACATGATATATACATTCACATATTAACATCTTAAAAATAGTCTTTATACACTCCAATAAACTATATATAACCTGGCGCCAAAATATATACTGATAATATATAGCAACAACTATGTATTTCAACTTGCTAGCTCCCAGCAACCTATATTCCATGTGTTTAACAGATGAAAAATAAAATAACATTCTAGTAATCCAAAATTCAAATTGATGTAGTGAAAAGAACCAACAGGCGTGCACTCCTACTAATTCCTAGAACCACAAAAAAATAAAGATAGAAACTGATTGTTTTTCTAAATCCTGCTGTCTTGGAAGGTTGCTATGGTATTACATAATAAGCACC
Source organism: Mytilus trossulus (assembly GCF_036588685.1). Taxonomy (NCBI): domain Eukaryota; kingdom Metazoa; phylum Mollusca; class Bivalvia; order Mytilida; family Mytilidae; genus Mytilus; species Mytilus trossulus. Next base: position 36,942,789 of record NC_086379.1, on the reverse strand, counting down.
ATCATGATACATGTATTCACAAATTTCTAAATGATCTGAGTTGGTAATGTCAAAGTTCTGTTCTTGTAAACTGTTTTTGCTTTGTTGTTTCACAAAAGTTCAATCCTATAAATAAGCTCTAGCAAGTAATGTTCAAAATTATTAATTTCTGGTAAGATGTCCAAAAGTTAAAGCACTTTTTCTCCGATTATTGCAAACACCTGTCGAAGGACACCTATTGCATCCTTGCTCCTTGATCCGTGCACTGCTGCAGTGGCGCCTAGATGACGCAACTGACGTCGACTGATACAGCTCCAAGATGGTCTACTGTCAAATAAACAGCTCACTCTATGATTCTCCAGTCCAATCTACACAAAGCTCCTCTCCACTATTGTAGTAAACTGGAAACCCGCTGTTCCTGGTATTACACTGGATAGCCTGGCACATCTGTCTTTTTGGCAGCACCATCCTTTTGAAATCCTTTTTCTACCCATGATGATATTTCTATTCCAATTACCAAACTGAAACTTAAAGTATTTTTGTCAGTATATTGTTTATGTTCTATTCTCTACCTTAAGTTACTCATCATATTCTATTAATTACGCAAATAAAATCTCTCCTGAACTAAATGTTAAATTCTCTCTACTATGAGTCAAATTTCCAGATCGTATAAAATTATTTGCACAAGTACAGTTTCTCCTGAACTGAATTTTAACTCCTGTAAAGTGTTTGCACAAACAAATATTTATTTAAAGTTAACAGATTCACACCAAGAATCAACATACATCTATACTTTTCACTTAAAAGTTATTAAAGTGTATTATAATAGGCAAGATGTACTTATCTTTTAGTTATGTGTTGTTTAATCCTCAACTTGTCTCTCCTGCTACTGGTTCTCTCTTCCTCTCATAGTCTCTCCTGCTGTTGTCTCAATTTTGAAATTTTAAGTTTTAAATAATTTTGAATGAATTTTGCCAACCTACATTCTAGCTATGCAGTTTCAGAATCTAATTTGAATCATGCCCGGGTCCTCCACCATATCTGTCACCAAGGTTCCTCCAGAGCACTGTTAAATAAGGGGGAGCTAACTCATATGTGCTGGAACCAAGGGACAGGGGGTCAGTCTATCGCTAGACTTAATGTTCTGATAGGCATAGCTAAAACGCAAGGAAGGTTTTCATAATTTAATTACTGTAACAATTTAAACGAATGATGATAACAAATCAATTAGTAAACAATTCCAAATAATAATAATAATCTAATTAAAGTACAAAGTATCAAATCTAAATATCAAGTCCAAAGTAAAAACTATTTCTCCTTAAAATGTAAAATATAAAATAAAATGCCAAAATTACTAAATCATAAAATATACTTAATCTCAAATTCAAAATGTAAAGTCTTAAAATAAAAGTTTCTCAAAAGTATTTTCTAAAGTTAAATTTATGAGTCAGAGATAAATTTAGTCTCACACTACACAGTCAACTGGTAGACTGGTAGACAGTCTTATAGGGCCAGTATAATGACATGAGTAGTGTGAGGTTACGCTTCCGAAACACTGACTGTTATCTTAAAAATTCCCAAAAATAAAAGGTGAGTCAAAAATACATTTTTGTCTAAACACTACAAAGTCAACTGGTAGACTGATCGACAGTCCTACAGTACCAGTATAATAGACTTAAGAAGTGAAAGGTTTGGTTTCCGAAAGGTGACTGATTTTCCTAAATTTCACAACGCTATTTATATTAAAACCAAATATAAATCAATATGACTCGACATGTAGATATTACTCTCATTAACAAAAAATAGACATTAATTAACAAAGCCTAATCCTATAATGTTTTGATTACAGCTTTGATAAAAAAACGTAAACTTTCCAAGTGACATATGCTAATTACAATTAGTCTTTCAAAATTAAGTGCTTTGAGCAAACTGTGACATTTCAAGTACTAATGCCACAGCATAGGTAAAATTAATTAAACAGATTAATTAAAACTTTTACAAAATACAAACATTAAATTTTCTTTCATAAATTAAAACATTTTTTTATCCAAAATAACACTAACACAAATTTAAGCCAAATAACACACCATGACAATTATCATGATTATATAAAAATTCTCGCTTGAAAACTTTGAAAGAGCAAGCAAAGCAAAGTTTGACAAACCGTATACAATAAATAAATAATTTCACCAAAAATGAAAAAGTTCAATAGCCTGTAATTTTTTGGATAATTTAAAATATAAAAAATCCCAATGATATTTACAAACCTTCTACATTTGTACAACCGGCATATTAAAAGTTCTGGGACAGGGAGAAAATAAAATGCTACCAATCAATTTGTCACCAGGACAAACAAATAATAAAAATACATTCACAAGAGATAACAACACCATCCAAAAGCATTGATTTAAGGGTATACATCAATGAGATAGCACAAAACAGCAAAATACACACACATATACAAACACAACATACATGTACAGCTGCTATAATGTATGCTGCTGGATCCATCATATAACAAGCTTAGTAGACCAGGGGCCCATTGGAGGCTTCCAGGAAGGTCATTGGTTTTTTTTCTCTCCATTGCTTGCTTTTATATATCATTCCTGAACATGCCAAATCCTGAAGTATGTTTACTACATGTATCAGAGATTTTAATTTTTACTTTTTAAATTATATTTCAATAAAATATCAGTGTAGAGTTTCTAAAACAATTTGTGTTCATGATGTTTGTTATACTTAAAATTTAGTTTGGGAAGCCAAATATAGATATAGGAAGATGTGGTATGAGTGCCAATGAGACAACTCTCCATTCAAGTCACAATTTACATGATTTATATAACTAAACCATTATAGGTAACTATTTTACATGTTAATATAATTGATATTGTGTAGATAGCTTTGCCTCTGCTCAGTAGATCTAAGCAGTAGACATTATTTATGCACTCATACAGGCATTGACAGGTATGATCTAAATAAGCTAAAACACAAGCCAGAAAGAACATCAAGAGAGAAAAATACAAGAAAATACTCTCCAAACTATAAGATCTTGAAAGCTTTAATTTGCATAGCGCCAGGGGTTTGATCACTCAAGATAACTTACATATATACTTTGCTTGCTCCATATTTTTTCTTGAAGTAACATCCTGTCAAAACATAAAAAAAATCCAATAGGACTGAATAAGGGCTAAATTAGATTAAATTAACTTTTTTGTTGGCCACATTTTTTGACATTTTTTCTCATAAGAAATTCTGTGATGAAAATAGCCAGATACATGTAGGTAGAATATCTAACCTCCAATTGTAATGATTGTCAAATGATAAAACCATTAGATTTTTGATTTGACTATTTGTTTATACATGTATGAATAACGACTTTTGACTCATACATTGTACATTGTAAGCTTATACATTTAAATTTTTGACTCATAAGTTCATTTTTTAATTTAATTACATGTGACCCACTTTGTGGTAGGATATTCTGGTATTCGGTTAAGTAAACAATTTGAAAAAGTAAAATAAATCATCATGCTTACAATGTACAATGATGTATACTGTTTTCATTTTAAGGAAAAAACTAACTGTTTTATGTTGTTTATAAACATGATAAACAACAAAACCATTCGAAAAAAACAGTTAAATTTTCCCCAAATTGCACCAATTGTAGCTTGATTTTACTTACATGTAATAAGGAGGTAAAGTGGCAAAATCTGTAAGCTGTGACAGTGTATAACAATTTTTTAATTGTACACTAGAAAGGTAATATGCATGTATTTTGTCCCATCTATAGATTAAAATGAAACTGAGAGATACAGAATATCATAAATTTTAGTATATGCTTCACTAACTATAATGTATAATCTGGAGTGCAAAATTTGAATTTATTTGGCCGTAAAAATTGTGCAACAGTGACAGTGTTCATGGTGTTATTACAATGTAGTTGTACAAATTTTAAATCACGTGTTACATTATCATGATTATGGTCTAATGGTTAATTAATCATGGTATGATATTTTTTTAGTAGACCATAGTCAGTTGTTTAGTATATGTATATATAAACTTAAATTATAATGCTAAATGTACATTTATTTATCAATGCTACTCCAAACACTTCAAAACAAGAAAATAAGATATATATACTGAGTGTCTAAAATGCTTTGTAACTGAACATTGCTAACACTTTGGAGACTTGTGCAATATTTGATATTTTTCATGCAAATTCAAAATTCAAGCAGTTAGTATCACCACAACACAAAATGCATAATGCTGAAAAGATGTTTTAAATCAAACATTGACTTGTACAATTACAAAGGGTACATTTTCAAATACACATCTATTAAGTCACTTGTTTTGCAAAGAAGTGACATCACAGAAGAAACACAAATAAATAAAGATAGAAACTTAAAAGTAGCATTGTAAAAAAGTAATAATAAAGCAATAAATGGCAACATACAAGTACTTCAGAGAGGGACTCCATACAGAGTTTTATATTAGTTTCAAGTATAAATTGCATGTTTTATATTGTCTACGGAAATATAAACTGGCATTTGACTAATAAATTATAATTACTTTGTGGTGACAAGGGCTGCATTTGAAGTCTAGAGGGGTACACGTTGCAGTGGTATCATGCTGTTTATTTTTCCCACACAGGAAATGCACAATTATAGTTAATCCCCAAATCAAATTCCGGATACCGATATTTTTCCGGACTTAACTTAACTCTTCAATAGAAAATTCATCTTTACAAGAGAACTGACAGGACAATATGACAAACCATCGTATTTTGATACACAACAAAATTATTTTAAAGATTAATTTCTCAACGGCAGTGCCTTGTAAGGAGCTAATGACCAAAACGCACATACAAAATAGTCATGCCAAGTCACTGAGGAGCTTGTAATTCAGTGTTTGTCGTTTGTTTATGTGTAACATATTTGTTTTTCGTTAAATTTTTTTACATAAACAGAGCCGTTAGTTTTCTCGCTTGAATTGTTTTACATTGTCTTATCGGGGCCTTTTATAGCTGACTATATGCGGTATGGGCTTTGCTCATTGTTGAAGGCCGTACGGTGACCTATATATAATTGTTAATGTTCGTGTCATTTTGGTCTTTTGTGGATAGTTAATTGTCTGATTGGCAATCATACCACATCTTTTTTATATGATCAATCTTAGGTAAAGTTGGATCTTACTGTTTCGAAATAATTGCTTACTACGTAAACTGGACCCCTGTTGTGTTCACTTATTGCTACACTGCGTGCGAAGCCTTAGATAGAACGGCAGACCAGTTTACTTACTACGTAGATAGTAGTCCCTTTTAAAATTGTTATACGATTATGAGTGATGTATCCATATTTTGACTATTTTATTTATTAATTGTGTCTGTCTATTTAACGCATCAATGTAAATATAACGGAATTTCAGTGATGAGACTGTCATTAAAGTGAGAGGGTTAGCGCTATAGAACCAGGTTTAATCCATTATTTTCCACATTTGAAAATGCCTGTACCAAGTCAGGAATGTGACAGTTCTTGTCCATTTGTTTTTGATGCGTTTTTTTATTTGATTTTGCCATGTGATTATGGACTTTCCGAATTGATTTTCCTCTAAGTTCAGTATTTTTGTGATTTTACTGTTTTCCAACAGTTCTAAACAGTGGCGGATCCAGGGGGAGGTTTCTGGGGTTTGGAACCCCCCTTTTTTTGCAAATCAATGCATTTGAATGGGGACAAATGGTTGGACCCCCATCCCCCTTTCTTAAAATGGCTGGATCCGCCCCTGCTACCTATGACATATACTGACTTAGGTCTTATGTCGTTCTAAAAATGCACTTTTCCAAGTACTTCACCTGTCAATATTCTGTTTCAAGCTTATATCATTGATTAATTACAGTTTGAAGTTCGTATAATTCGAATACTTACAATTTTTAAATTTGGTTCAGCATTGGTTGTGTAGTAACTCCGCTGTCTTAGTTCATTGTAACCTTTTTAGATCTTCTTTTAATGTATTTGGATATAGTCCCTATTGTGAACAGTGTATAACTTGCATTTTTTGTACACTTTCCCAATTAATTTCTTGATATTTAAGGCATGAAATATTAAGTAGGGGGGTGAAGTTACATATTAAAAAAATGGGTGATGAATCTTTATGTTAAGTAGTGATTTGGTCCAGTTAAAAAAGGTCATATTTTAGTACATCTGAAGCTGCCAAACTGAATTTTAGACCCCCTTATCACAGAATTGTCTGACGTTGCGCGCGATGTTCGTGCCTATAAGCGTAACAGACGTTATCGCTAAAATCGGACGTTTTTATGATTCAGACGCTACAAAAATACTTCTAGATTAAGTAACGTTTATAACAATTCTATTATAATGATATGTATTCCCAATACAATAAATATCGTCACTTTAGTTTTAGCAAACAATTTGACCTCTTTTAAAATAATTCATTTTGATGTAATTCTAATACAGATAAAACGAGAGCTGTGGACACGATCATCTCCCCTTTCCCCCTCAAATTATTAGGATTATCTCAAGAAAAAATTGTCAGACTACATTATTATTTTTTATGCACAACCTATACACACAGTATACTACACTAATGTAAAGTTTCATTGAAATCCAATAAACGTTTAAGAATAAGTTGCACTTACATAACAAGACTATATGTAATACCCTATACATTGTAATAATTAGCGAAGCCATTTAACTCCCTGCATGACCATCTTTAACAAGTATACTACAACTACATCACGTTGTGTCAAGTTCATTAGTATCCATAAAGTAATTTACAAGGATAACCACTAACAAGGAAAATTGACAGACAGAAGGACATGGTGGTTCCGGCAAAGCCCGACACTTTTTTTGTGGAGGGATATTACTACAGAAGAAAGAAATTTTAAATAATAACTTTATTGTGCTCCTTCCATTTCATCCAATACTGATAAAATGTCAAGATGTGTAGTTTCCGGAAGAGTAACAGTTCCACGCGTCGAACATTGAAGAGTTGGTGAAATGTAAATAACAGATGCAATGGAAATGATGGAATGTTTCTTATCCAATAGTTTATACGACAACAGTTTTTTTGTTTAGTCAAAGTATAAACCACGAACAACTTTGGATCCCTTTACGTAAGTTACGCCCCAATCATCAGTGGTGTCCTTTTTAAGAGTTTCGGGGCAAGCATCTGCTTTAAAAAGGTAATAATTTGAATCTGCTTCATCAGTGTATACTGCCAGTATTGTGCCAAGTGTAATCAGGTCTTCCATTTCATAATTTTCCGTGGATTCTTCAGGACCCGAATGGCGGGTTCGGTTGTTATCGACAACTATCGGTATGGTCGCCTTACTCCCAATGGAATTATTCGTGCAGCCTTTGTAAGTACCAACCAAACAGTTTTCGCAAGAATAACATGACAGGTACCTAACTGTCAAATTAGCATCGTTCAAAGAAGAAAAAACTTGATGAAGACTTCTAATACCAGGAACGGGTTTAAAAGATATTGTGTCACGATCTATACTCTCGACATATCTAAATATTCGGCGCTTACAATACAATGACTTAGTGTCCTTTAAATGTTTCTCGCAATATTTAAAAAAATCGTCCGCAGATTGTATTATTTCCTTCCCGCGAAAAACAGCCATGTCTACTTGATTCTTTAAAAAGCCACCGGCTGCGTCCTGAGGTCCCTTGGCGTGCGAAGTTTCGAAATAATTTCGAATGAAAAGTTCATATCCGTGTTTGGAACAAATGTCGGTTAACATTCCAAAACAATTTCGTGACTTATACTGAACCGGACAACCGTCAGTAAACTCATGAATAACTTTAACATCATATTGAATCAAATCTAAATACTCCTTGACAAGGGTTTGAACTTTTTGGGTAAAAAATTGGTCATGTTTCTCATCCGGGCTTATTACAAAAAAATGCTCAGTAATAATACATGGAATATCCGGCAAACTTTCTATTCCGTCTACCTCCAAAATTGCATGTCGATAAATTACGGACACATGAATAGATACCTCGGTGCGCTGAAAATAAGCCTTGTTGAAGTTCAAATTTTTCTTGGCAACCGTAGTTTTCGGAATAGTCATGAATTATTATGCAGTGATTTGGTAATAAGTTTTCTTTCAAACATTTAAGTTGTGCATTTTGCCACTGTGCACGGAACTGATGTCCTGCAAATTTTTCTAAAAGTTGTCTTAAGTAATTAAACATTTCACCCGGTTTAGTGCATTTTCTGACAAGAGTAAGTTTTTTCTTTGAATTCACCGTGATATATTCGTACCGTTCCCAAGATACATTGGGAGCATCATCCGAAACATTCAACTCTTCGTCCGTAAATTTTAATAACGAAAGTCCACATTTACTACATTCACGATCTAAACATGCCTTCGAGTAAGAATTATTAACCTGATCCTTATCACATAGAGTAGCAACGGCGATATCTGTCAGGTGTTCATAAATAGGGTATACGTTTTTCTCGAAATCTAAAATGTTCGGAATCGTGTATTTTTTTCTAAACTCCATTGTTTTTGAAAACAAAGTTCTTGCTTCTATGTGGTAGCGACAACAGCAGGTAACACGATCTTTTGGTCTTGCTGACCGAACAAAATACGGCTTCAATCTCTCAAATGTTCTTTGGTTCATTTTTATGTTGGGATTATTTATACAAAAGTCATTGAACACTTCAGTTTGAGATTTATCAAGTATATAAATAGGATGTTTTAAAAATTGTTTGGGACCAATACGGATACGCTTCGTGTCATTTTTGTTTCCAGACGGACGAGATGTATTAGGATCTGTCCAAAAATTGTACGCGATTTTCTTTACATCGTTAGTAATAGCATCTTTCCTCGTTTTTCTCTCAATGTATGTCCAACATGACTTTTCAGAACTAAATATTTGGGTGCGTACTCTCTTTGCTTTCGATATCCGTTTTAGGGGTAGTCCCAACTTTCTTGAAAGCAAAGTTTTCTTTCGTTCTTTAGTTATGTTTTTACCACTTGTGCTTGCTACGATTACACTTAATGCAGTTCTTGCCGAATCAGATCTTGAAAATTTTGCCTTGTCGACTATCTCTTTGAGATCATTTAGAACAGCATTGCCAAGTTGAATGTCTCTTTTTTCTTCTGGCGTAACAACAAACTTTAATTTTTCAAGCGATTGAACAGTTGGGGATTGTTTATTGTCTAAATACGTGGCCATTACTGCTACTCTTTTCTTCGGTGTTGTAGGGAGTGCACTTTTCATTGCCTTTACAGCCCTGCTTTTTTCCATCTTATTCGAAAACGTATTTTTAATGTCATTTATAGTGTGAATAGCGGAATCTTTATTTTGAGTTTTCCTATATTTTCTTTTCCTTTCAGTTTTATAAAATCTTTTATCAGCTTTTATCTTCCTTTCTTTTCTTTTTCTCTTGGCCGCGGAAGTATCGGAATAACCACAACTGTGACATTTTTGTTTTAATGCATTGATTCTCTTGTTTTTCTTCATTTCGTATTTTTGTTTACACCTTTCTCTGTTTTTCTGTGCCTTTTTCTCCTTCCACATTTCAAATCTCAAAGCAGACGTGCTTTTGTTAACTGCAAATTAAAATCATTACCAAAAAATTATGATTGAGTTTTGAAAAATGGAACGCGTGTTAAAAAAGCCTCTTTAGCGCTAAAAGATAAAAACGCATAAAAGAAATGCTCAAACTATTACGCGCCCACGTTTTACTTGTTTTAAAAAAAATTGAAAGTTTTGCTACCAAATTAAAATTTGCGGGCAAAATAAAACATGCAATCTGTTCTGCGTCGAGGGCAACACTTATTAATATCGCAGAATAACAAAAAGGATCGGAAAATCAGTAACATAAAGATAAATCATACCGTAGCTTAAAAAGTCTCTCTCTATATATTTATAGTTTTAAAATGCATGCACCGACAATCGACTAAGTTGTGCGCTTGTTCAATGTGTTTTCATGGAGCCGTGTATTTTGTTGTTTTCACAATTCGAAACGACGTCAGGTTGCCGGCCGTTATAAATTTAATGCGTGTGACATCTTTTTCACCATTTTTCAAACATATTTTATTCGGAAAGTACGAATGCTATGGAGATCAATATAGGTATTTTGGAAAGACTAGAAAAATAACATTTCTATATTAGAATGCCACTGTCGACAATCCAGTGCAAAACGAAACCTAGTTAGCTTTAATTACGACTGTACGCAACGTATATGCAAAAAAATGAACGTGTGACATTTTTTCACCAAATTTTAAAATGTACAATCTTTTTTGTTTTTGTGTTTAAACGATTTTGCTTTTGAAATTAATTAATTACAGAAAAACAACATTATACTAGCTTTATCAATTTCTCACCTGATGACATCATTTATCCGTATTTTTGGACTGTTTTCGATGAATTAGCTTCGGAAATGGAGATAGGACACAATGCAACTTTGCCGATTTGCCTGGCGAAACAGAATATGACGTCAGAAGCCGCCATTCAAATACGTCATAAAGTATTGCCATTTCATGGCGATTCGCGGCAAAAAAAATATTAAGAAAATCGATAAAAAAAAGGAGGCGAAAAGAAGGTTTATACTTCAGTTTTCATCGTCAAATGTTACCCGGGACAACCCATTTTTAACAAAAAACCCAGAATCGAATGCTTATCAACTCGAAAATAATGCGTTTTATATTGTTTTAATGGAGATAAATGAACAAGGACGTTTATATCCAGCAAATTGATATCTTTTTTCTAATTAAAATACGTTTTTTTCTGCACCTACAGAGCAGTTTTACTCACGGAACATGCATAAAACGTAAAAGGTAGGAACATCGCGCGTAACGTAGATATATTTTGAGTTAGTGCTGATAGAAGTTTCTATAATTTTGATATTAATTGTCCCACTAGTACGTAGTACACTTCACTGTAAAAATCTTTTTGAGAAAGAGAAGGTGCGATTTTTTTTTTATTTTTATTTATTGTTTTAAAGAAATGCAGTACGAAATAACTGTGTTATCTGGCAATTATTTTTTGACTTAGGGAGCGGTTATTTGCACATTGAGGGGTGGATTAACAGTTCCTCTCTTTGTGATCTTAAACTAGTACAACTTCAAACAATAATTTAATCGTGTCCGATCTGAAGTGAAGTAATATTGATTGTAAAGATCTATAAATGCCCTACAGATATGTTTCTATCTATGAATTGTACGATTGGAATTTAGATATAGTTTAATTTGTAATTATCAAATCAATCTTTATTTTATGACAAAAGGTGAACAAGACGTTATGATTTCAGATTGATTGAAAAGCATTTTAAAATAAGGTTGTATTTATTAGGGTTTTTATTGATTTTATATTCTTATTCCCAAGTATCAAATGTCTGCTTACAGCTAAAAACTCTCTTATAAGTTTGCAAGTTTGTTAATCTTGTCTCAATCCTATTTAAACGAAAACAGAAAATTTAATTGGATGTATACAATTGTAACGATTTAAATGTTTAACCGGCACTTAAATAAATATTTAAAATGGAAAATGGAAACGTGTAACGTGTAAAGGCGACAACAACCCGACTAAACATAAGAAAATAGCCCAATACCACCAATGGGCCTTCAACACACCGAAATAATCCCGCACCCGAATGCGGGCTTCACCTTGTTACTAAACAAAAGTGGTGGGTATTAAATCCGAGAAAATGAACGCTTTAATTGTAAAGTATAGCAACAATAAACTATAAAGAACACACTCTTCAATGAATTTCCCCCTTCAAAACAACTCGCTTCTTTATACTATTTACTTAATAATCTACAACAATTCAAAACAAAAGGATTGTGCCTTATGCTAATAGGTCTACGAATTTGAATGCACCCATACCATTTTATTAGACGGACGTCCCTATAGTTAGCTATGTGCTTTAGTACTGGTGACACGTAGCAATTTACGGGGGGGGGGGGGGGGGATCATAAAATTTATTATCAGTGAGTCAGTTGTTATTGCAGCAAGTTCAACACATCAACTTTTGCGCGATGGTTAAATTTGTGAATGGACATATTTCGCCTTGCGCATCACTAGTGTTTGCTTTTCGCGTATGGACAATTTTGGCGCATTAAGCGTTACCCCGTACAGTATATACTATTGATATACTTAAAATGAAAAAAAAACTATGCTCAACTGTGTTTTCCATTGGGGAATGGTTTATAATTGTTCGATATAGTTTTTCTATAAAGATATTTCTTATATGAAATGCTTTCAAAATAATAGATTTGTTTTAAAGAGTTTATGGCCTCCATGTGGCATCATATATAGTTAATTCCCAATATGTACTGAAATGACCAGATTATATACGAATCCATCATGCATCATAAACATGTGAATTTCTTCAGGAAAAGGGGATTTGATAGACTTGAATATTATTATATGTACCATTTCTCTTCGGAAAAGTCATTTCTAAAGCCTTATCGTTGATGGCAATCACATCTGCCTACCGTTGCACTAAAAACTGCATTTTTTTTTAAATTTAAGATAGAAAGAACAATGAATTCAAAGTTTCTATAAATGTCTCCGTGGCAGGCAAATGCGGTAATTGAAAAAAAAGTAGATGGATGTGGCCTTAATTGTTTGACCAATTTGGTCATGTAGCTCTTTGCATGTTTCGGTTTATGTACATCATTTGCTTTTAGATAGTTTGTTTTCAAGCGTTCCTGGTTAGGATAAATTCAGAAAAGCGTTTCGGAAGAATACAATTTATAATGTGTTATTTTCAGTTTTTGTACGGAATGATAAAGTGAAAAAAGTAAACCAACTAAATTATAATGGAAATGAACATTCAATTAAAACGATTTTTTTAAAATTTTAACAATGCAATCACGTGCAGTACACAATTGTAAAATATATCTGTATCATATGTCCCTCATATATATCTCAAACGAACTGACAATTAAAATCCATGAATTTAATTTTACTGTCTATTATGCCTGGAGTAAAATTGCAATTTGATTCAATATCAATGCAACACTATAGCTTTTACAAAAATTTTTGTTGTAAGGAGTAAACAGATATAGAATAACAAAATTACATCATTTTCGTAAAAAAATTCAAACTAATTTAAAACAGATGTTTGAAATCTAGTTACTCTACATAATGATTGTCACTTTTATAAGCACAAGTACAACTTAACAATCTATCATAAATTTAAGACTTGTAACTTTTTCACTTTGGTGTGCATTTTTTTTATTTTGCCGATGATGTACCATTTTTAACTTTGATATACCATTTTTCGATATCGTTTCGTAGAATCGAATTACTTTAAGTATTTTCAGTCGATTGTCTTTGGCTTTAGACATTGACATAAGTTAGGTCGGGTTCTCTAGTCTTTCGTACAATGGCTGTAAAACAGTAAAGAATCCGGTTTGCCCCTCGTAAAATGGTAACACTCCAAATCCGGGTCGTCTAGTCCTTCGTATAGTTGGTTGACGTAGTTTCACACGTGTGACATTCGTCAATAACAAAATGGAATAAGCTAGGTTGTATGTTTTGATTTTAAATTAACGAAAACGATGTCTGATATCACATATATACCAACAATTACATTTTCCGGAAGCATATAAACGGAAAAAATCATATTTCACCCTTTGCAACATTTACAGGGTTTTAGAATTTAGATTTGGTGACAAGTTCAGAAATACAGCATTGTGTTTTTATCACACAGAAGAAACGATTTAGAGACAATGCAATCTAGAAAAAAATGCCGAACAAGAGACAACTTAATGATATGTACCATGATAGTCCCTTCGACTTTATTTTGTAAAAATGTGAGGGTATCTACACACAATCGATTGAAATATATGATATTTAATAATGAACAACACAACTGCTTTACCCTATGGTAAAATGTATTCCTGTAACAAGACTTAAAGCTGCGGTACATGTAACTGTATATTTCAAATTTGATTAATTTAGCAACAGTTGCAAAAAGTAAAATAACAAAAATACCGAAGTCCGATGTGAATTCAAAAAAAGAACTTCCGTAATCAAAAGGCAAAATCAAAAGCTCAAACACACCAAACAAATGGATTACAACTGTCATATTCCTGAATTGGTACAGGCATTTTCTTATGTAGAAATTGGTGGTTAGACTTAAACCTAATTGAATAGATAGCTTAACCTCTCACTTGTATGATACTCGCATACAATTCCATTATATTGACAACGATGTGTGAACAAAACAAACAGACTTAATGTTAAATGTTCTTGCATAACATATTTGTAGAAAAAAGAGCGGTGTATTATACTTTAGAATTAAAGTAGGTTCTGCTAGTAGTAAAACCGGGGTAAATAGTTGGAAAATGATTATAATGATTCTCTCTCTCTATATATATATGGGTGAGGTTGTTTGTTAGAAATGTCTCCTGTTAAACGTTAAGAGAGTTGTAACGAAGAATCTTTAATGTATTTTTTTAAGGCGATACATATGTCGTGATATTCATTTATTCAGTTTGGACGTCTGGTATAGTGATGAAAATGATCCTTTAATTTAACTAGAAGTAGACGTAAAGAAATCATATGCTGATTTTTTTTTCAATTTAAAAAAAACCACCAAAAACCTGAGACAAGATGATGCCATACGGTTTCATTTGAGCTTAATGTGTTTGTTATCAACAGGGGTGTTGGTCGATTGGTGTCAGGAAAGACAGATTAGAGTTATTATAGTAAGTGTTCACAAAACCAGATTGTGTGATAAACTTGCTAAGGTAATACTTGGTATAAGGTTTTTTTAAAGGATGAAGGCAAAAATAAACACTCAAAAATGAATAATAAAAAAGGTAAATATAATAACGCAATCGTTTATAAAATAGGATAGATAGTCATATACTATTTGATTTTACTTAAAACTATAGTCATAGCATTAAAGTCAATTTTCTGTCTGTCTCGTATCTCGTTTGTGTTCCTATTTTTGGACACGCTTTATGTTGTCGGCCTCATTTATATAGCCCGAATATGCACGAATGATAATAATTTGACGTTACGTCACGGAACGTAGATAAATTTGCATATGTTATCTCAGTATTTACTCCCACTGAATCTTTTTTTTTTATTGTTTCCTTCTTGAATGAAGATACTTCAAATTCTAATGATAACATTCCAAAAAGTATAAAAGACAAAAAAAAATCTGGTTTGTATAAAATTTAGTTTGAACATTTTTCTAAATTTTGAGAGGTTCCGTCTTGTCTGCATGTAGAAGATACAACCATTTTTTTATAACTGCCATCTCTTTATTCTTCACCTTTCAATATATCTACCGCTGATGTTTTGACAACTGACATTTTTTAAATCAAAGGTCGAAAGAAAAATTATTTCTTATTAAAAATAATTCCCCCGTGTTTTGTTGTTCCTCAGCAGCAGCTAATAACGAATTCCTTCCACGGTCCTGTCAAGTTTGTGTTTATTCAAGGATGCAGTAAATTTCCAAATCGAATTCGTGTCAATATTCATATTGAAAGAAATATCCACTTTTGTTAATTCAAAAACCATCTACTATTCGGATTCATCGGCTGTGTAATGCAAACCAGCATATATAATTAAGTAAAGAAAAATGAATTTGTATCTTTATAATCCGATTTTTCTGCATTTTTATGAAACATATTCGGTAGCTGTTATTTTGGCGACATTTTTACTGATGTGTTGAAATAACATATTCTATGTGTGCTCAAATTCAACAAGCGAATCCCTCTCATAATATTCAGTATCAAATAAGTATTGTATGTTTGTATTTCAGGAACAATCAATGAAATATAAAATCAAATTCATACTTTTTTTAAATACCAAACAATAGAGAGAATAGTTAGCAATGTTGTGTTATTGGAGGGTTCACATACCATGCAAACCCTGACAATACACATTAATCTGACAATACACATTAATCTGACAAAGAGTGACCGCAAATAAAGGTAACAGTAGTATACCGCTGTTCAAAATTCAAAAATCGATTGAGAGAAAACAAATCCGGGTTACAAACTAAAATCGAGGAAAACAACGAAACAACAGAAACACTAAAATGCAACAAAAAATAAACGACAATGCAACATACATAGAAACGAACAATTAGATAACAACTTCCATATTCCTGACTTTGTTTAAAATTAAGTATGAATATTAGTAACTTTCAGAATTTTGATTGGTTCCATTTAGTCTGCATATAGAAGATATAGTTATTCTTCACATTAAATAAAAGTTATGTGATCTGAAAAGCACTGACATTCTTTACAAGGTCGATATTTACAAATATGTTTAGTATGATAATGTTGTAAGGATTCAGGTCTAATATGCAAACATTTCAAAATTATTTTTAGTAAGTGTTTTTAAGCATATTCAGATTTTCCTAACGAAAGCGATTGTTTTAGGCAACAACAACAAAGTTGTATTTGGACCTACTAGTAACTGTTAAATGTTAAATTATAAATTTTAATTACAATACTAGTAAGTATAATTAATATTTATAAATTTCCTTTTGAACTTGCATGGTTTCGACCATCAACTAAAAGTGCAAACAAAATTAAACAAACAAGCATTTTCATAACAAATTTACCTATGATTAGTCGTCATTTTAAATTTGAGATTTGATATTAACATTGAGAAAAAGTTATTATTTTGATTAAACAAAATAAAATTTAATTTCTGCAACTTAGTTATATATTTAGAATTACAGTTAAAAAGCAGGCCTTATTTTACCAAAGCGTGTGTGTTTGTGTATGTATGTGCTTAAAAATTCTAGCTTTTTGATGTTGTATTTTCATATCATTTCAATTAAGAGGAACTAATCAAATATCAAAGGACTAGTCTGGACCGAGATTCTGGAGATACGTATAGAGTCAGGTAATTTTGGTCTCCATTTATCCCAGATCTTTCAAGATGAATAATCAAATTTGTGGCCTGCATTTCCTTTTATTATTTGTTCTTTTGAAATTTCACAAGTGATTGATGTTTCTTTCAACCTTTGGTTTACGATGTTTAATGTTTCTGATAGCATCTTTGACCAATTTTATGATAATCGTATATTTCGAACGGGGTAACTTTCCCACAGTTAATTTACAAAGGCATCAGAGAAATATTAACATGTCATTTTCAATCATCATATATATTTGTGTCGATTATTCATCTTTCTTTATGATAAAAATACCACTTTCTCTATTCCCATCATTTTTGAATTCTTAACAAAATTTATTTTTATGTTCCAATTATCATTTTCACGTTTACAAATATTAACTCCAAGTAGCATTATTAATTCGGTATTAAACGTAATTGTACATTTACGATTCAGTAGTTCCCCATTGTCATTACCTTAAATTTTCTCCCTAAAGAAATATACTTATTTCATTAAACCAACCTTTCCCCCATATAACATTCTCTTTATTTCAAGAGAAATTGTTCGATATTTGCAATATAGTTTATTACATTTAGCATCTTGCATTTAGTATTTGATTGCAAAGTTTATCTGACCAGTCAACCGTGAAGTTTTAATTTATTGCAGGTAAAAGCATACACGGGTGATTTCATACACGGAAATATTACTTTTTATATTGATATGATGAACACAAATATTAGAAAACGAAAATTTCCCATAAAATAAACATAAAATTCAAAATGTCTTAAGACGTTTTATGTTGATTGCGTTGCAAAAGATAGAAATAAAGTAGTTCGAAAAGTTCGAATCGAATGTGTACTAGTATATACAAAAATAAGAATATGTGGTATGATTGCCAATAAGACAACTCCCCATAAGAGACCAACTGACACCAAATTGATAATTGAAAGCCACCCTATGGTATTCAACTATGCGCAAACCCCATATCGCAATGTCATCTATAAAAGGACCCGAAATGCTACATGTAAAACAGCTCAAATGAGAAAACTATCAACCTCATTTATGTACAAAATTGTGAACGAAAACAAATATGATGTACATCAAAAACGACAACCAATGAATTATAGACTCCTGACCAGGGACTGACATATACAGAATGTGGCGGGTTAAAGTAGTTTGAAGACGCCAACTATCCCAGAACCCGGGACAGTGGTGTAACAGTTCAACATGCGAAAAAAAAACTACAACGATCCGTTGAAAAAGGCTTAGATTAGCTTTTCAGCTGGTGGATACAGAAATACATTTTACAAAAACACAGACGGGACGTGATAATCTGGGTACTTATAGATACCCACAACGAAATGGACACCAAATATATATATATAAAAAAAGAACATGTGGTATGATTGTAAATAAGACAACTTTTCTAGACTTCACAAGAGACCACATTATACAGAATTTTACATCTACGGGTACCATACGACCTTCAAGTACAGAGGAACATATAAATCTTAATATTTGCAAACTGATTAAGAATCGGCGTGTTGGACAAGTTTGGACACATATTAATGACTAGGGAACATTCGCAATATAAAGTGGTCCGCATATCATACATGACCACATATGTTGAAAGCTGCGATCTTATACATAGAATGGAGCATATAGCTCAATCTTTTTCGATTCCATGTTGGAATCAGATCAGTAATGTTTTTTTTATCAATCTTTCTTCTGGCGTACTAAATTATAATCTTGGTACCTTTGATTACTTTAACACCACTGGGTCGATGCCACTGCTGGTGGACATTTCGTCCCCGAGGGTATCACCAGCACAGTAGTCAACACTCCAGTGTTGACATGTATATCAATAATGTGGTCGTTTTTATAAATTTCCTGTTTACAAAACTTTGAATTTTTCGTAATACTAAGGACTTTTTTTTTTACCCCAGGCATATATTACCGTAGCCGTATTTGGCACAACGTTTTGGAATTTTGGATCCTCAATGCTCTTCAACCTTTACTTGTTTGGCTTTATACATAATTTGATATGAGCGTCACTGATGAGTCGTATGTAGACGAAACGCGCGTCTGGCGTGCTAAATTAAATCCTGATACCTTTGATAATTTTTTCATTAGTAAACATAAATTGTTGATATTTCCCAAATAATCGCAGGCTATATTGGAGATCTTAAATATGAAACTTTTCATTGATGATTTTACATGTATTTGAAAATTGGAAAAAGAGATCGAATATCAATTTTACGGACGCCATCACGAGTTGGTTGACCGTTATGGAATAACCGTTGCACAAATGATATCGGATATGTTCCTTACGTCGTAACTACAATCCCTTCCCTTTCAAAAATGGGACCTACCGAATTAGACTATTTACCGGATTTGTTATCACATAAGCAACACGACATATGTGGAGCAGTATCTGCTTACCCTTCCAGAGCACACGAGATCACCCCTAGTTATTGGTGGGGTTCGTGCTGTTTATTCTTTAGTTTTCTATGTTGTGTCATGTGAACTATTGTTTGTCTGTTTGTCTTTTTCATTTTTAGTCATGGCGTTGTCAGTTTATTTTCGAGTTTGACTGTCCCTCTGGTATCTTTTGTCCCTCTTTTATCACTTACATTAAAGAAACCAATACAATAAGATTGTATGTCACCTCAAACAGATAATTTGTTTTCCAGTAATTTCTGTCCGTGTAGGTACTAATGTTATAAATGTATAATTTCCTTTATAGTATTTTCACAGGACTGTCCCATCATACTTTTAATTTAATTGATCGGGATGGTCCCTTATGAGTGGTAGCCTTTTAATCCTATACAATTTAGTGTATTTAAAGAGTTTGATCTTTATCTGTGCGATATTTACGCAATGTACAATTTACCCAATCAGCGTAAGTTTAGATCTATAATTCAGTAACATTTCTTATTACGCAAAATATGAAGTATCTCTGATTACAACATATTAATAAAATAACTAAATGCGATAGGAAACCAATAAATTATAGGATAATAGTGGTTCACCGAATATTCCATTGCCTACCCAGCCTGTTTACAATGTAACTGAAAGATGCCTCTAAATATTTGTGTGAATTGTTATGTAAAGAATGCAATAGCCATAATACTCAACTCCAATGCTAATTAAAGAGTTGGTCCATGAACACTGACAAAACCAAACGCTATGTCAACCAACGTAACTAGTCTTTAACGAGACAATAATTGGGATACAGCTGCAGACATTGATTATACATGCATCATATGTATACAACATAGGTAAATTAAATAATTCAAACTACCACAATTAAACTGGAGCTGTGGAAATTTGCCAGCATTAGGTAAAATAATTGATGTAATGCAACAAATGATCTTACCCAGCAAGGTATTTGATTTCAACTCCTTTTCAGACTTTACTTATGCAAACGTTGGCCCTTTTCAATCTCAGTACATTTATAAATTGTCACTTATTCTAACAATGATGTTGAATTTATTGCAATTACTTATCTATTTGAAAAGTTATAAGAAAGTATTTCACTCTTGGTTATTGATGGGAATGAAGTATGTTGATTCTTTCCCATTAATGTCTGACACGTTTAAATGGGATAATGATAAAAAAAAAAAACCATAAGAAAAGTCAACAGATCTGTCGTCTGTATTGCCCTTTTTGTTAATTTATTTTTTAAGAAAGACTACTCTTGTCTTTACATGAATTGATTAAGTAAGTATATTTAATATTGGTCTGAAGACTTAAGCATTTTAACGCTGACGACATACTGGAACAAAATATCAAATTAAACTATTTAACCGCTAAATTATCACTAGGAGACCACGGTTTCTATTTCGGCAACAAGTGACAGGATAATTAACCAAATTGAATAGAAACTTTTGATAACCAAAGGAACAGGCAGTGTTTGCATAAGACAAAATAGATATAACAATTGATAAATTTCGTGTCCATGAACCACTCACTGCAAGAGAAATCAACTGTCAGGGTACAATGTAAAGTGTTAACCTAAACTTTCAAATTTCCAAACTTGTGATACAATTCTTTTGTAATTAATTATTCAAATTCAAAGTTTTATTGCCATATAAACTTTACAGTTTGTGACATAATATAACAACAACAAAAACAAATAAAGACAATAACTAAGTAACTCAATATATATACACAAATTCAGGTAAATATTAAAGGGTCCCCTGTCCTCAGTTCCTATTACCTTTTTATAAAGGATCCTTGTTTATTTACTTGTGTTGTGTTGATGGGTTAAGTATATATAAAACTTTGTCATTGTCGGTGAGATTAGCAAATGAATTACTTTCTCTGTTAATGCAATCAAAATATGTTAATCTAATATTTGAATTATGAGAACAATTTATTAAGAAATGACCACTCCTGGTTGAGAATCAATTCCTAAGGTATACAATCCGTCCAGACAGTAGTCAGTGCATCGTTATTTTATGATATATTTTACTTTTTCAGTTTATGAATCTTATTGATGTACCGCTTTTGAATGTCATTCCGAAAAAAAGATATCCAAGGAAAATTCAAAACTGAAAGGCCCTGATCAAATAGCATAACAAAAAGCTCGACCACATCAAACGAATGTAAAACAACACGTGCAATAATACGTACAATGTGCTTTGATACTGGCATAACACTTTTAAATACCCCGATTTTGTTATGTGTACATCGATTTACAAGTTTTGACCAGTGTTATACTGGTGCCTTTATTTGTGATTTTAAAATCAGATATATTTCGAAGACTAATTAATAGTCTCTGTATTTATCAATCCAAATCGGTTTGCTTCGATCGTGATACTTCATAATGTAATGCACTGTAAAACGTGCTGTGGTAAAACCTATATTGAATTTTCATCACAAATTTCATAAAAATAGACGATTGTCAAAATTACACAATACAGTTAAACAATGTCGAGCAATTATCACCTTATGTGACATATACATAGGAAACTGTGCAATACTTGTACTGTTGATTATGCGACAATGGCTTGTTGCGTCTCTACAAAATAAAGGTTCGAACTAATTAACGTTATAATACGCTGGTATGTTGTCTTGTTAATATGGTGTCTGATATGTTTAATTGATTCATTTACTACTTTTAAAGTCACGTTCTATTTTGTTCAGACTGTGGATTAATTCCAATGTAACATTGAGGGCATTATGAGCTACTGGTTTTAAATTTTTCATTGTCCTACTCGTTTCTCGCTATAAAAAGCTTTCCATTCTACGAAGAAGTTAATTCTACGATGGGAGATGGACAAAGCACCCCCTTGTTAATTTTATTTTCATGGCTTCTCAGATCACCTCCGATCTTGTTGCCTTTGTTGGATTGTGTTGCCTTGATGTTGTTGATTTTTCAAAATATGCAAGTTTGAATTACCGTTTGGTATCTTCCGCCCTGGTTTTAAGATTAATCAAATATACCGAATTGTTTTTATCATGCCTTTGTATGAGTTTGGCTGTTTCGGGATTTGCGTTGCATATCTTGCTCCGATTGTAGTTTAAGCGATTCTGTCATAATTTTATGTTAGTTCAAAACATTAACTACTGTTGCATTTTACTTATTAATTACAAATGATCATTTGATGCGAATGGCATACAAGTTGTACCAGGTTCAATCCACCATTTTCTACATTTGAAAATGCCTGTACCAAGTCAGGAATATGATTGTAGTTGTCCATTCGTTTGATGTGTTATATCATTTGATTTTGCAATTTGATAAGGAACTTTCCGTTTTAAATTTTCCAGGGAGATCAGTATTTTTGTGATTTTACTTTTTTTGTGAAACAGAAAATCTTTGATTATTCTAGTGCATTGCGTCCACAGACCACATTCAGGGATTTCCCCCTCCTTCTCATTTTATGCATCTCTGATTTGTTAGATCATTAACACCATTTAAATAGCACACGCATTAAAATTGATAATATGCATGTATGACACCGCACAATATATTTGAAAATGAATATGTTTGCTTTTTAATCAACTTCTATTTAATATTTAAACTTAATACAGGAAGTAGCATTAATTATAATGCTATTTAAAAGTTTAAGAGATTAACGCCTAGTCTTAATCATAAGCGTTTATAAAAAATAAATAAATAATTCCTTTTATTTTGACTACTGAATTACGTAATAATTGTATTAATAATGATTTTTTTCTAAAAACACAAAACCATTTTAGTATGTTTTTATCTTTTACTAGTGTTGCTATTGACAAGACAAGTATATTGGTTTGTCATGAACGAGAGAAAAAAAAACCGGGACTAATTGAAACAGCCACCTTAATCGGTAAAACATTCCACACTATGACTTCAAATTCATCATGAAGACCTATTGAATACAATTTTCCAAATCAAATCTTTTATAAAAAAAAACCGGACTGGAACTCAAGCTCTGTACTTCGTCTTAATTGTTTTCAAAGCTGACCAAAGAAACAAGCCTAATAATAAAGTACGACAAACTTCCGCCTACGTCAAACACATATATGACACTCTAATCAGATTGTAAACTAATGAAGAGCTTTGAAAATCAAAATAACAAAAGTTGGAAATTAGACGGTCATCTAATTCTCTGGTTAGAAAAATCGTTGTGTTTTGAATGATTTTTACATCTATTGGAAAATTAAAAATAAACACGTTATATGCATTTCATGCGCACGAAGCGCTTTTCCGATTTATCTCCATTAGGAACGCATACAGCCACATGTTTGAAATCCAAGGATTTGTGAGAATCGAAAAAATCGAAAAGCTATGTAACCAAACAGAACCTAAAAAAAATAACCAATTTAATTGAAGGCAAACTTTGCCTGGGGAATATTAGTTTTGTTACATTTTCAAAAAATGTATAAACGGACACTTTTGTTAATAATCATGACAGTACTGACTTCTGAGCTTCTGATTCCATGGAAATTATAACCCACCAGCAGAGGTATCTACTAGTGCTAAAAACGTTCTCACTACTCAGCTTGGAATTACCTTTAGAACGAAATGTCCATAATCAGAGACATCCACTCAGTGTTTGTTATAATCGATGTTCAAGTATTTTCATCGAAATTCAAAGAAGAGACATTTATTGTTGAAATGTGCATCTGTTGCAGACCAATTGGTATCGTACTGATATCACCATCTAGCGAGCCAGACATATGTTTCGTTTACAGAATATTCATTAGTGCATCCCAATATACTTCGAAGCGTACTTTCATCTTTTTTGTGTTTAATAATCTCAAGTTTAAAGGTATTCACTGAGGACAACCTATTTGAAATGTAACAACTTTGGGCATGTCTGGATTCTGTTTGTTCTGAGGTGTGATTCAAACAAGAAGAGTTTTTACAGTATTGTTTGTATTTATTTGCCTTTCCATTTCTATTTATTTAATTTTTAATTGATCCAGAAAGTGAATTTGACTTTCCCTCTGGTATCTTTCGCTCCGCTTTAGTATACGGTTTATACTATTAACGACTTAACTTTTCTTGGATTTTTTTTTCTTTCATTGTCTTATTTTTGTCACTGATGTAGACGAGACGACACAATTTTGATCGCAGCATCTATAATGAGGTATTATCATCAAACTACATTTTTTTGGGGCGACTTATTTAGATAAATCATTATGTTCAACTTTTTTTTAGTCGGTTGTGATGCATGTGTGTGATGTAAGTTTACATAGTTTTGACTGCTGGATCCCAATTAATGTCACTTCAACCTATTTATATATGTTTAAATTGGTTTCCCAATTTTGTCAATTCAACGGAAGTATAAACAGCACCATACAAGTTTAAGGGTAAATAAACTTATCATAGATATCATGACTAAATTTTATATATACGCTAGCTCTAAAGAAAAAAGTGAAGTTACAAAAATACTGAACTCTAAGGAAAATTCAAAACGGAAAGTCCCTAATCAAATGGCAAAATGAAATGATAAAACACATCAAACGAATGGATAATAACTGTCATATTTTTGACTTGGTACAGGCATTTTTAAATGAAGAAACCGGTTATAGCCACCATATTCTTCAGAAAATGAATGTATAAAGTGATGAAGTTATTTTTTTCTTGTGTTCTGTTGTTCGATAGCGTTTGAGTTTAACAGTTTTATGGACTTTCCCCTCTTAATTTGACTTGGAGTTCAGTAAAAAAATTTAAACATGTCTATTAACTACAAACACACGTATGTTTTTGTTTGCATGTTTTTTTAAAGCCATATATATGTAAACACATGGTTTCTTAATCTTGTTATTCTAAAATTTGGCATTTCATAATAACTGTAATAAGTTATGGCGAGTTCTTCGAGCAAGAGCATCAAGCAAGGGAATACAAAGGAATGAACTAGCTTATAATTATAAACAGGTAAAGGGAGATAAATCATGCAAAAATTGTGGTGAAGAACTGCGCAATTGACATAACCATAGACTTCACGATCAATTTGGCTGATTTTCTCTTGAAATTTGTATCAAATAGTTAATGTAATGAACAATTTGACTAGAAATATTCAATACAAGAGATCGATGATTATTTATGTACAACATGCATATGTTGAAAATATATATTTCACACCAGTAATAGTCAAACCACAGTAAACTAAACTAAAATAACCCAAAACTCATCAATGTTCATGTAAGGAAAAACAACCATAGGTATATCCATAGAATATGACAAACTGGTAGTACAAATTTCCCCGGAATTTTGTTCAAAACCAAAAAGGTTATGAATAGCTAGGTTTGGTTTAAAAAAATTCATAAAAACTATAGTTGATAATTCCAAAAGACAAGCATGCTTTACTTAACAGATTTGTTTAGTAGTTTTATCCATTTCCAATGTTGTTATATTTCTTCCAATATGACATGTTCTTCTAAATGTGCATGCACAGATTTCCATTACCACGTAATTTCATTTTTAGAGAATACATATCTTTATTTACGATGGAATTTCAGCTTTGGTTAAGAGTATACTTTTGTCAAGTTTTTGCATAAATACTAGATTGCAATATTCGTTCCTATGTAATTTATAGCCACATTTGGGCAAACAATTTAAGTAACATGATCACAAATATTGCGAAATGATTTACAAAAATCACAGAAAACACATGAAGCTTAAATCAATCATCAACTATAACAAGCATGAAACATTCAATCACATTGGTACATATTCTGTGGTTGTAAAAAGATATCAAAGATACCAGAAAAAACAAATCGTCTTCCAGCACTAATTACTGGACTCGCTTTAATTGTTATATGTAAGAACAAAAAGCACTAAGGACTAAACACTTCACAAGAGTTGTGCCAAATATAACAAAGACCATCTAACCAGATTTGGTTTCGAGTTATTTAAAAAATAAATCAGACCTGCTATTATAAAGAAAATGACCGCATACACATGAAAATATTGATTTTTTGGAAAATAAATGTTTACACCTTACGTTGTGTAATTTCCCCTCTAATTTAAGATGCTCAGCTTATTTTAAAACACGAACAAAAATAAGGCTATAAAATATATTGGGTGCTCGATCGTGGACTTTGATGAAGGACATTTGTGTATCCTATCTACGCTAAGAGGTCTGTTGTGTCCTGGCTAAGGTCACAGCAGTTGTCAAAGAGAAAGCATTTTGTGTAATTCATGATTAAAACATCTTCTTAGGTGTCAAAGTTTATGTCATATTACATTAATTCATTTGACTTGGAAAGGAATATATAATAGAAAAACGGTCGCCAACACTGTACAGATGTATTTTTGCCTTGACTTTTTGACGTTTTCACTGACATATTTGTGAGATAATAAAACAAGAAAAATTGTTATTTGACAAAATAGCAAAGCTACCAAATTAAATGGTAATTTTTCAATGTCCTAAAAACGTCCACAGCTGTATTTAATGATAATAACAAGGTATGGGATGATTTGTCAAATTTTCTCACCTTTCATCAACTTACTTAATCAACTATTCAGTTTTTATGTCCCTGCGCCAAAAACTGTATTTTCGTCCAATTAAAACGTTTGTAACAATAAATATAGTCAGAAAACCTGATGCAAGTAACTAGAAAACATAAATATAAGAACTGTTCTTTAAATCAGCTTTCATCATTTTTTTTTTTTTTTTTTTCTGTCTCCTTAATAAGAATACCTTTTACTATTTTTTTATCTTATTTTTAATTTCTTTTGCAATAATTTAATTCAAGATTTCAGTGTTATGGAATGCTATACAAATATCTTTTAATTCGGCTCTTTTAATGTGTTTTCCAACAAAATGTATAGTAAAGTAAATCATTATAAAATTTATTATTATTTCTTATTATCTTTTTAATGTTTTGATATTTCTATAATCGCAAATATTATTTATATTTTGTTATTACATTTTCTTTCATTGATTTTCTTTTTCTTAAGATGAATTAATGTGTTTAATTTTTGTTATATCTGTCCTTGTTCTTATTATCTTTCTTTCATTTTCTCTTATTGATTAGACAACATATTGCTTCATTCCACGAGTATGTGCTACTCATTAAAAAAAATCGCATTTGTTTCTGTTATAACTTTCAGCGTTTATGCTCGATTTTTTTTTGGTTAGAAACCAAGCATGTATTCGGTATACTTTCTAAGTAAACATCTGTATATGATGCTTTCATGCTGTTTGTTTGACTGTTTGTTTGTTTTATTTGACGTACACACTCACATACGTGTATGTGCATGGTTTCTTATACTTTTGTTTTTGAGTATGAAAGCTGAAAGTATCTACGAAATGTAATAATAGATTTCTATAATAACCACTATTTTGATAATGTTACATGTTGACATCAAGTACCAGAGAGTACATTTTTCCACGTTTACTGTATTTGGATATAAACATGAATGATTTTTTTATTGTCGCCAAAATTTAACTTTTTTTGCAAAGGTTTCAGTTATTGACTTCACAGACGTTTTGTTCGAGAATTTGTTTGGTGACAGTTATTATAGAAACACATGTCGCACTTAAATGATACATTTAATATTCGATTCTCGGTAAACTACTGTTGCCTTATTTTAGTAATTAATTGGCTTGAAACATGTTATTCAAAATTGTTTCCTAAAAAGCAAATATACAAGATAAACTGTTGTACTACTAATTTATCTATATCATTTGTATTCGTAGCTAAATCTATCGGAATTCAAATGATTAGATATTATATCAAAAATAATGTCTTATTAATAGAAAAACAACAACCAAAATACCAAGATTATTAGTTTCATTTGTATTTGCTCGGAATTAGATTTGCGACGCTTGACGATGCGGAATCGGTTTATTTCTCTTTTAATGGGAATAATTTGTTGTCTGGAAATTAGATGATACGCTAGGCATATGATATATCTGTCCAAATACAAACGTTGTAGGAAAGTAACGTCTTTGATTGATGTTAAGAGGAAAGGAAAGAGAATTTGTGTTAATATTTAATATTGTTATATAGCATGTCGTTTATTTGACTAAAACGCCGTGATATTTTATTGGTTTTTGTGATGACGTCATGGTTTTAATAAAATATTTCATTCAATTAGATATGGAAACTAGATATGTTACAGGATGTTAGAATATTTGAACAAATATCTTAAATCAAAACAATTATTCAAAACATGATAATTAAATACGTGTTGTTCGGTTCTAAACTATTAGGTTTGTTTCTTATACATTCTTGGCTATGAGCATACCTGATAAATTTTGGAAATCCAGAAAAGCACTTCAAATGAATATGTTTTCTGCTTTCTTTATTTTAGTTGAAGTGTTATAACATGTTATGCTTGTGCTATCGTTTAACAAAACAAAAAAAGCTCATAAAAAACTAAAAACTTAAATCTAATATGCAGGATGATCTTATCGTCTACATAAGACTTATCAGTGACAATGAAATCAAAAGCTTCTAATACTTTGGAATTGTATGCGACTTTCATACAAGTGTAAAGTGGGGTTTGTGTTGCTTATTCTTTAGTATTCTATGTTGTGTCATGTGTTCTATTATTTGTCTGTTTGTCTTTTTCATTTTGAGTCAGGCGTTGTCAGTTTATTTTTTATTTGTGAGTTAGACTTTCCCTCTGATATCTTTCGTTCCTCTTTCATACAAGTGCAAGATTTAGCAAGCTATAAAACCAAGTTTAATCCACCATTTTCTACATACGGAAAAGCCTGTACCAATTGAGCAAAATAACATTTATTTTTCATTCGTTTGATATTTTAGCTTTAGATTTGCCATTGATAAGACACATTTCGATTTGAATTTCCTTGAAGTTTGGTATTTTTCTTATCATACTTTTTGATTTGAAAGGAAGAAACATTTTTCAAACACATTCAAATTTTATTTAACGGTTTAACGGTCAGGGTATAGATACTAGTACACAAATAAAAGAGGACTGTTTATATAATTATACGGATTTACGCATACAAGCGTAATCATATTTCCTGGTTCTTTGTTTAGTGAATTGTCATTAATCAGATTCCTTGTTATATATTAGATACATTTTTACTTATTTGCTCAATAGTTTCAACTCTAAATCTTTTTTATATCCATTTAGTTTCAACAAATGGTTACAGCTTACCTCTGAAGACTGAACCTATTCAAATTTCATGTGTTCGACTACATTGTGTTTAAATTTTTTTTTCTTTTATTCCACAAGGAAAAGGAATGGCCATTACGTTTTTTAATTTGTAAGTTTGATTATGATTTTTCTAGTATCTTCTGCATATCTTCCACATACTAATGGTGTTTCAGGGGCGAATCCATCCATTTTAAAAGGGGGTTATTAACCCAAGAGGAAGGAGTGTGGTTCCAACCACATGTCCCCATTTAAATGCTTCGATCGTCCAAACAAAAAGAGAATTCCAATCCCCTGACCCCCCCCCCCCCCCCCCTTTTTTGTTTTTTGATCCGCCAGTGTATTTGCTTTGTAACTAAATCAATATGTAAGTGTGATTTCAGTTATCAAAGTAAGAATGATTCTTAAGATATATCCTCTCTTATTTATATTCTGGTAGACTGCTATCACTGAAGAAGACTATCAGCCATGTAACAATGATTTCTGTACGGGTAATGATTGTTAATTTTGCATTTATACATTTATTTTACTACCATTCAGTTTTAGCTCTCGGTTTTCAATTTTCCATATTTTGAAACTACTTAAAATGGCAATCGTACCACATCTTCCTTTTTATATATACAAATAGAGACATAAAATATGAAACTACACATGGGTCGGTACGATGAAATTTTGGCCATGTAGATTAACAGGTTGGGTCAAACTTCTTTAAAACTTGAATGAATATATATCTTTGCTTGTATTGACCTTATGTTATCTTTATTCCAAACAATTATTTTAAACTTAAAATGTTTGAATGTGATATGCCACAAAACATTAAATTTTTGGCATGGATTTTATTTTTTGGGTTAAATTTAAAAACAGAAATGATGGTGTTTTTTTTGTTAAGCTAGTAAAAGAATAGTGAAAAGTTAGTTTTAATGCATAGTGTTGTATACTTAATTAAAATGAAAAAAACAAAGAGGAGATTTTCGTTGATATATTTTTAAAACTAAAAAGATACACATATATATATATATAAATAAAGGCAACAGTAGTATTCCGCTGTTCAAAACTCATAAATCCATGAGACAAAACACCACGAGAATAACAAATATAACATGAAAACAAAATACATGAATTTGGGATAGACCGTACCGTGCCACGTCTTATAAATATACTATATAGTTAGTTAATCGTATTTCTGCCTTTACTGGCTAGTTGATAGTTGTCTCACTGCAATCATTCAAAAATAATTGTTGAAATAACGAGTACAAATTGTTATATAGGCATAACAGGAAACTTGTGGGAGTGCATATGCCTTTCTCCACCATTTCTGTTGAAGAAAAGAAACGATGAATTATCTACAAATAATTGAGATATCATATTTAGCCGATTAGAATTTTAAAGGTAGGTTTATTAAATTTTATGTGTACTTGACTGGCCTATGATGAAGCAATGACACGTAAGATGAGCCACCCTAATAAGAAAAAGAATACAGAAACAGATATAGTTTTTTGTAAACATTATAAGGGTCAGAGAATCCTATAATCGGTGAGATGATCGGGATAATTGTAGGTTATCATCCATAATCAGTATTTATTATGCTACCTACAACGTCGAATACTTTTGCTTCTTCCATTTTCAATTATATTCTTGTTTAAAACAGGTTCAAAGAGGGCAATTAGATTTCCATTTGATAGAAGACTTGTAAATCAGAGGACATATGAATGCATGCATGCATGCCAACCAATAATAGACGAAGGTAAACAGTAGTAGCAAAAACACGATACTATAAATATATAACTTCACAAATCAAACAGAGAAAAACACCTGGTATCTTGAAAAGTCACCGGCACCAAAAACAACAGTAGAGACCGCAAATAATGCACTTCAAATGGAATAAGATATATAGGGCACCGTGCGGCCTTCGACAATGACAAAACCCTATACCGCAATTTCAACTATAAAAGGCCTCGAAACGACAAATGTAAAACAATTAAAATGGGAAAACTCACGGCCTAATTTATGTACAAAAAATGAATGTAACTTAGCAACAAACGACAACCTCTAAATTGCCGGCTCCTGACTTGGTAAGATAAATAAATACAGGATGTGGTTTGTGGTTGGGTTAAATATGTTAGCAGGATCCCCCCCCCCCCCAATCCCCTAACCTGGGAAATTGGTGTAACAGTACAACAATATAAGGAACTATAAAAGTCAGTGGGAAAAGGCGTAACCCACCAAATGGATACAAGTAGAAATACAATTAACAAAAATACAGAGTGCACAATGCTCACCTGAATATATGTATATCTTCAACAATGGACTCTCAAACATTTTGACTAGAATATAACTAATGCCTTACTAAATAAACTTTTTATTCTTGATTTTGAAATGCTGATCATTTCAGCTATATCTAGTTTTTCTTTATCTGCTATAGCTTTCAAAAAAAGTCGCTTATCTCTTAACAATCGTTATTAAAGGGCCATGGCTTTTATTAGAAAACAACCGAAGATATCCCAGTGTTAACTGGTTTGCCGATCGTGTCTTGTAGATAATTTGAACTGTATCTATAATTTATTTCAAACAAATCAGAAGAAAATTGGAAAACAATCGTTACTTAAGGCAAATGACCATAAAGGAGTCGTCTAGCAGCTGTTATGTTTTCCAAACGGACAGTAGATATATCTAGATATTCTAACATGTTTACTTGCTTCTGTCAGATTTTCTCTATTTACGTATAAAAGAGGGACGAAAGATACCACAGTGACAGTCAAACTCATAAATTAAAAATAAACTGACAACGCCATGGCTTAAAATGAAAAGACAAACAGACAAACAATAGTATACATGATACAACATAGAAAACTAAAGAATAAACAGCACGAACCCCACCACAAACTAGGGGTGATCGCAGGTGCTACGGAAGGGTAAGTAGATCCTGCTCCACATGTGGTACCCGTCGTGTTGCTTATATAATAACAAATCCGGCAAATAGTCTAATTCGGTAAGTCACATTCATGAAAGGGAAGAGGATTGTAGTTACGACGTAACGAACAGGTTCGAAGGTAATAAAAAATACTTGCATGTTCTATTTTGAGCCATTAAGACCAAGTTTGGTTCCAATTTACAAATTGGTTTTGGAAAGCAATTTTGTTAAAGTAAATGGGTTGCGGATGACGATGGTGATGACAAAAACTCAAGCAGACCTTTTAGACCAGATGAGCTTAGAATGTATCAAATAACCACTGATGTCAACGGAATTATAACTGCTGTCATAGGAGTATAACATTATTTCAGAAGCTAAAATCTCCTAATCAAAGAAAGGTAACTCGATGTTTTTTTAAGTAGTTGTCTTTATTACAGATCAGGCCTAAAATGTCTTTCGACTTCTATTCTAAACTTTAATGAAATACAATGTAAACTACACTTATGCATATGGTCGATAAATTATAATTAAGGTATCAAATGAGGCAGAACTGACACAATATTTGATCGTTATAGTCTTCTTGATAATTCTAAAATTTTTAAATAAAAAAGGGTTTATTTCTTTTTACAATTTGCTCTGAACATGTTGAAACCTCTTTTTATATGACAAATATAACCTTCTAATTTAGAAAATTAAATTTACTTTGAATATGCACCAGTTTAAACAACCTTGTTTTCCTTTTCTAATGAAACTATAATAACAAAGTTTATTACACGTGACCATCAAATCTTATCTGAATTTTCGGTCAAAATATGTTTTTTTTATATGTTGTTATGATTTTTTAACATTGTCATCAAGCGGTAGGTTTTGACATGTCATAAAACCAGGTTTAACCCACCATATTTTTCTTTTAATGTCTTGTTATCAAACTATGGTGGCCGGTTAAGGCCATTTCGCGTTTTCGCGTTTTCGCGTTTTCGCCCATCATATTATATAGGGCGAAAACGCGAAAACGCGAAATCGCGAAGTCGAAAACGCGAAAACGCGAAGTCGAAAACGCGAAGTCGAAAACGCGAAAACGCGAAATATTTTTTCTTTCCGATTTCGCGTTTTCGACTTCGCGTTTTCGCGTTTTCGCGTTTTCGACTTCGCGATTTCGCGTTTTCGCCTTTTCGCGTTTTCGCCTTTTCGCGTTTTCGCGTTGCTGCGATTTCGCGTTTTCGCCTTTTCGCCTTTTCGCGATTTCGCCTTTTCGCGTTTTCGCGATTTCGCGATTTCGCCTTTTCGCGTTTTCGCCTTTTCGCCTTTTGTTGTAAATAATCTACAGTGGAATTAAAAGGCACTGTAAAGCATTTATAAAATAAACTAACTTTCATATATAAAATTGAGAATGGAAATGGGGAATGTGTCAAAGAGACAACAACCCGACCAAAATAAAAAAAACACAACAGCAGAAGGTCACCAACAGGTCTTCAATGTAGCGAGAAATTCCCGCACCCGGAGGCGTCCTTCAGCTGGCCCCTAAACAAATATATACTAGTTCAGTGATAATGAACGCCATACTAATTTCCAAATTGTACACAAGAAACTAAAATTTAAATAATACAAGACTGACAAAGGCCAGAGGCTCCTGACTTGGGACAGGCGCAAAAATGCGGCGGGGTTAAACATGTTTGTGAGATCTCAACCCTCCCCTATACCTCTAACCAGTGTAGAAAAGTAAAAGCATAACAATACGCACATTAAAATTCAGTTCAAGAGAAGTCCGAGTCTGATGTCAGAAGATGTAACCAAAGAAAATAAACAAAATGACAATAATACATAAATAACAACAGACTACTAGCAGTTAACTGACATGCCAGCTCCAGACTTCAATTAAACTGACTGAAAGATTATGATTTCATCATATGAACATCAGGCACAATCCTTCCCGTAAGGGGTTTAGTATCATACCATCATAACATATATGAGAAGAACATAACCCGTGTCATGCCAACAACTGTTTTTAGAATAAATGTGTTTAGTTCCGACGCAAAGACCTTATCAGTGACTCAATATTAACGCCAAAATATGCAATCTTTAATGACTTGACAACAGTATCGTAATTATATCCCTTCTTAATAAGTCTATTCAAAGGTTTTGTAAGTTTATGAGGTGAATACTGACACCTTTGTGCTTTATAAAGAATATTTCCATAAAAAAATGGATGTGAAATACCTGAACGTATAAAAAGTCTGCATGTTGAGCTATATTTACGAATGAGAATTTCTCGCTACATTGAAGACCTGTTGGTGACCTTCTGCTGTTGTGTTTTTTTATTTTGGTCGGGTTGTTGTCTCTTTGACACATTCCCCATTTCCATTCTCAATTTTATATATGAAAGTTAGTTTATTTTATAAATGCTTTACAGTGCCTTTTAATTCCACTGTAGATTATTTACAACAAAAGGCGAAAAGGCGAAAACGCGAAAAGGCGAAATCGCGAAATCGCGAAAACGCGAAAAGGCTAAATCGCAAAAAGGCGAAAAGGCGAAAACGCGAAATCGCGAAAACGCGAAAAGGCGAAAACGCGAAATCGCGAAGTCGAAAACGCGAAAACGCGAAAACGCGAAGTCGAAAACGCGAAAACGCGAAGTCGAAAACGCGAAATCGGAAAGAAAAAATATTTCGCGTTTTCGCGTTTTCGACTTCGCGTTTTCGCGTTTTCGACTTCGCGATTTCGCGTTTTCGCGTTTTCGCCCTATATAATATGATGGGCGAAAACGCGAAATGGCCTTAACCGGCCACCATATCAAACAGTTCATTTCTTTGTGTGGTGGCGTTTGTTTTTGTTGCACATCGTCGTTCCTGTTGTTCCTGTTGTTCCATTGTTTTCCTTCTATAATTGATATGTTTACCCTCGGTTTTGGTTTGTAACCCGAATTTGTTTTTTCTCAATAATTGTTTTGATTTTTGAACACCAGTAACTAACTGTTGCCTTTATTTATTAATAATTCTATTATTGAAAAAACGTGTTATTTATCTTTTCCAGTAGAAACTATGAGATAACGTTTATAATAAACCATTAACAAGTTTCCACAGTTTTATATACTAACACATTCCTGAATTTTGAGAACTAGAAGTGTTTCATATTATTTTTTTCTTACATTTTCAAAAAAGGTGGCGTTATGGTTTACATATATTAATTAATAAGTCTATTCAACATCTACTATTCATATAAAGTACATTTAAACAAATATTTAAAAAAAATATATAATAAAAAAAACATATTTTTCAGCCCTTTGAAGTCAAGTTTTTACTGTATAGTCTCATTATTTCTTGCTCTTTAGCCTGCTACATCTTTTGACTATTTGTTTACAGTTCGGGCATGTGTGTACACAATCTTTAAATCTTTTGTGTAGAAACGGAATCAAGCAACATCCAAGAACCAACCTGAAATTTATTTTTTTTAACATTTTAATGTATTTATTATTTAATTTTATAAACAATATAAAATCTGTTTCATATAGAGTGGGGGAAACGATGTGCACAAATAGCATAGTAAAATCAAATAAAAAAAATGTACGTACAAATAAGAACGCTGTTCCATATGTACAATTAACTAATGCAGACAAAGAAAAAAGATATTTTGATAACAAAAAATGTTGCAATAAGCTTGTTCATGTCAATACATGTATTACGCCTGTATTCTTTTTGAGTGTTTATAATCCTTATATATCACAATCAATGTTTGAAGACAAACTGAATATTGTACTTACAATAATGTTCATGTTACTAGTATTAAACATAAAAAGCATGCGATTTCTGCTTTTGTTTTGTTACATGTGTTTGTTTATGTCATAACAACGATTACCACAATTCCCATAACACAACAGCATGTGTATGTTTATATTTGCAACTGCTGCAAAAATTTATTTTTGTGTAGCTTATTCATTTCCTTGATAATTGCGTTATATAGAGTTACAGCAGTGTGTCGATACCGCTACTTAAGGACTATCAGTGATGGATAATACTGACATGGGTTTAACAAACCTTTCTTAAATTGTCCGTTTATAGGTTTATAGATTATCAAAATAGAATGGTTTCAACTTCCTCAGGTTAAGTTTATAAAACATGGATTTGGCTATTTATTCAGGTCCTTGTTTTGTCATATACCTCTTCGACAATTTCAATTCTTATATAGCCTTGGCTTTCAAATATTTGGCTTTCAAACTCTGAATGAAGATACATACAGAAAAGCGCTACAGGCACGTGCATTTATAAAGTGTTGTTTCCATTTTTCTTGTTCTTAAATTTAAGTATCATAAAAACATACCCTAAATAAGAACAAACCAAACAAGCCATCCATGATGATAATCCAGGTTCGTAGGTCACCTCTGTCGTTATTTTTGAACTGCATGATGGACATGTTACATCTATCGGTTCAAACTGATTTTTCTTCTTTACTACTACATCTGAAAATGGAGAAAGATATAAAAAGGAGAATTATAATCTATAAGTCAACGAAAAACCGACAAGACAGTAACATGAGTAAAAGAAAATGAAAAACGATAAAAAGAATGCACTAGTCTACAAAACGTTTATTCGAAAACTTAGTGTTCTCATGTTCATCAGTCGTGTGAATCATGGTATCTACAGATTTGGTCATAAGTCTAAAACTGATATATCACAATCGAGGACAATGGAATGTGATCATGTTAACTGCAATATATGTAACATATCCATGGTCTTCTGTTACACAACGACTAGCCAATCATTTTTGCATCCTTTTTACTTTAGAAGAGATTACTGCAACCTTGCAATCCCTTTTTAATAAGCTGTTATACCTTTGCAATGGAAATAATTACAATCAACGCATGCTCTTAACTATTGTTTCAATTTGAAGATATATAATCTATATGGTGAAGCATTCCAAATGTGTTGAAAAACACTAAACAAGAGCGCATGTTAATGGTAGGCTCTTAAGACAAATGTAAGATTCAATATTATCAAAAATAATTTGAACACCTAATTAGTTCGACATTCTTTTGCCAATTATTGGTCTATTTTACTTTAACCAATAAAAACGTTAACATGCAACAATAATGACAGATACCATTACCAACATAAAACAGGAGGAATTGAACATTTGCTCTACCTCTTTCTTAAAATGTCACCACAACAACATGTGTAACAGAATAGAGTTGAGACGAATATATCATAATAAACGGAAATCAAAATTTCTTCACAATCATATGCTTAGTTATGTATTTTTTGTTTCAAAAATTCATGTTGATTCCAAACCAGGAAGTGTAATATAATTGTAGTATTTTGGTCTAATATTTATAAATAAAGAATACCTTCCTTTTCACTCATCCTTTCTGTTGTAATCCCTTTAATATAGTTTTTGTCCAAAATCCCCCTTTTTTATGAAACTATTTTTGTTTTCACTACTGGGTACATTATTCAGATATTAGATATTACACAGCTGATCAATGGTATGTAAAAATCAAACAATATGTGCACACTATATCTTGGACTTTAAAGAAATTCAATACAAACTATTGTATAGTTTAAATAACATATTTTTACTGTTCAAACAGTTTTATCTATAACATTACCTTATTAGCTTACAACGAAACTACCACGAAAGACAAATTCTACGAAAACCTTAATCTGATAATTCAAATTAAAAATATATTATGATCAGATGTCAATCAACACAAATATATATATAATGGTAAAATATAGATCAAGAAATATATTGTTATTTCTTAATGATATCAAAAATAAAAAACCTTAAATAGTCTATCCCCTTGATTTGAATTAAGAAATATATATTGATTTATAGGTTGAAAGTCCGGATCCGATTGCAAATACTCCATTCCTATTATGTCTCTTTGTTTTTCTCACACATCGTTGTCATACTTATAAAATTGTATGAGACTGTCATATAAATGGGAGGTTAAGGTAGATATAAAACCGTGTTTAATCCTTTTTTGACGCTTTGTTTTGTCGTTTCCTATGTGTTTATATATCCCTGAAAAATATACCAAAACTTAAACATGTTAAAAAAAAATGTCTGAAAGTGCTTTTAAAAATACTATCTGACGGTATTAAGCCCATTAAAAACATTTAAAGGTATTTCGGACTGGATAAATACCGTTAAATGACCATCTCCATTCCCCGCTGTAGCTAAACTGAATGGGAAGATTCGTAAAGTTTGGATTGACCTAATCAAAGTTTGAAGAAAGGAAAGAAGCTGTCACTTTTGGTTTCAGACATGCTTTATCTTCATTTATTTGACCTTGATCTCGCATTACTGTTATTTTGTAAAACTATCACTAGTCTTAGTTTATAATGATGATTGAGCTCTTTGTACGATGCGCAGTCCGAATTACTCATCATCAGTTCCTTGTCTTTGTTTTGTTTTTGGTCCGAAACTATTATCTCTCGTTTGCTTTTACATCGCCTGCTCAAGGAACTCAAGTCCTGTTTTTTAAGCAAAACACTCATATATTTCATAAAAGCTTTTGTCTTAAGTTGATACTTTAGATTGTGCGACATTGTAAAAATGCAAGAACCTTTTGTCCCCTATAACAAATTTCGAAATACTTTTGTTATTTTCAGTTCATAAGCTCTCAATATTTTGAATAAGGTTTGGATGTTGGAATATTTTGCTCCTCGTTTCAATGAAGAGGCATTTATTGTCGAAATGTTCATCAGATTGAGAAAATTTGAAAGACTTCAAAATTTTCTCCTTTCGCTTCATGCTATATAACACCAAATATGAAATACATTTTCAAGGCTATGACGGTTCTGTGAAAACTTTATTTGTTCTTCCTTTCGGATAAAGGTCCTTGAATATTCCTTAAATCAATAACTGACTCACCAGCACTGTCATTGCTTTCTGTAATGTGTTTCTGTGGTTTAGCCATGCTTCGTTTCTTATTGCCATGTCCTATTCCAATACTCGTTCTCTCTCTTGCTGGATTTTTCTGTCCTCCTGACATTATTGGTAGCAGTGGTCAACGCCGGGTAAGAAAAAAAAAGAAAGGAGTCTCCAGTAATTATATTGTACCATCAATAATGAAAAATGCACAAGCTGAATAATTCCGCAGTATCGTTTCAAAAAAAGTTTGTTAAATATTTTCTTTCTTGTTAATCGAAATGTTTGTATATACATGCAGTCGAACAAGTTCTAGTACAACGAGTTAGGAAGTGTAATGCGCTTTACACACTTAAGACCTAAAAGAACGTGTCGGAAAAAAACAGAAACGTATCAAAGTTTTGTCCAATACCGGAAAAATTGTTGTTAGCGTAATCAGACACTTATAATATATTATACAAACACTTTATATTTTAAAAGAACATGCATTAGTTGTCTCATTAAATTAAATTAAAGTATCTTATATACAATAATTATTATTATGTATTCTTGGTATTTTAAATAAACTTGATTTTGCTGTTTATGAAAGGGTTTATGAAAATGATTTAAATCGGTCGTTTTTATATATTTACAATTTGGGGTTCAAAGTCTAAATTAATCTTTAAAAAATATGAATGCTTGCACGAAGCCTAATTTACAAACAGATTTTTGATACTGAAATTAACATTTTATGTGAAAGCAATTCTTGAATATATGATCATTTACTAGTAATAACTTTCATGAAAGAAAGCAGATAATTGCCACTGAAATATTCTTGCAGTATTTGTCATCTTTCAAAGAAACAAACCTTTTTATTCGAATGCAAATACTTTTCTATTTAAAGAGATTTTTTTATTTGAAATTAAATTTTCTAGAGAACAGTGTTGAGCAAACTGACCGTTCATTTATTTTAATCAGAAAAAGTTTTTGGCTTTGTTTTGTATAATCAGTCGAAACCAAAATGGCTTAAACAGAATTTTCAAATCCGTCTTTGTTTTACTCTGTCCATTGATGTTGCAGCAAAGATACCGATAGCGCATTAAGCATCATCTGGAATACTATATTTTTAAGTGTCAAACATTTCTAAACGCGGAATATAGAAATACCATGTCGCTATAAGTAGTCAGTTTGGTTTCATTTCTTCCAAAAAAGCTAACAGGAAAACATTGCTGTTGCATGACTTCATTCAAAGTATATTATTCACTCTAATCGGAATC
Organism: Mytilus trossulus; assembly: GCF_036588685.1. Classification (NCBI taxonomy): domain Eukaryota; kingdom Metazoa; phylum Mollusca; class Bivalvia; order Mytilida; family Mytilidae; genus Mytilus; species Mytilus trossulus. The sequence continues at coordinate 36,902,357 of NC_086379.1, read as the reverse complement.
TATTTTCATTAAATATTTGATATGGCCTTGTTGTAGATGGCTTCTTCGTGTGGTTAGCCTGTGTTCTTTCATAAAAAAAAAGGAATGTCAATATTGATTCGTAAACCAAGAGTTACACCAGTTTTAACCATTTCGTTGACTTATTTGTCCCAAAAATATTATTTTCCTATAGGAAACCGATGATATATTTTGATATATAACATGAACTCAAACAGATCAATGCAATATACGATTGTACGTGCTTGTCTGTCTATTTATATTTATTACTACGTTGATATCGGGTAAGGTGACCGTCTCCAGTCTTCGGAGGTCATCTTAATGTGTATTTAGATATCGTGTTTACTTATTACGCACGAAATATTATTACATCTTTGTGCGTTTAGCATTGTAAATGGGTTTATTTTGTAGTTTGAATATACGGTTCAAATCAAACCAAATATTTTAAACATGAATTTACAGCTTATACATATTTCACGGCATACCAGCTTGTTGAGATGTTTTAAGTCAAAATGGTTAGCCAACTGCTTAAAATGCTGTTCATTGTTATTTCATTAGATTTTATTTATAACTTAATTTTGTGCATCTAATAACATAGAGATGAATCGAAAAACTAAAACTTTCGATATTTTGAAAACTTTCAAATGGTTATTAGAATGACATCTGTTATGGTGCAAGATATTTTATACACTTTTACGATTATGAACACATATTCAACAATGAAAAGATATCAATAGATAATTCAAGATGCAAGTTTAAACAACCCGACTTGAATGAATCATTTAAAATGAAATTAGGTCATTAAAGGACAAAGAACGATCGTTATATTTTGAGTAGATACCGTACAACCAATGATGTTTAGAATTGAGATACTGGTATTTCTGTTTTTTTAAATAACAAAATTTGAAACTTTGCTAATTATAATAAATTAGATTTTATTGTTAAATATTATGATAAATTAGATACTATTGTTCAAAATTGGGCTAAACTATACTTCCGGAGCAGGCAATCGGTGGTTGACGTTTGTTTATGTGTTATACATTTGCTTTTCTTTAATTTTTTTACACATAAATAAGGCCGTTGGTTTTCTCGTTTGAATTGTTTTATTTGTCATTTTGGGGCCTTTTATAGCTGACTATACGGTATGGGCTTTACTTATTGATGAATGCTGTACGGTGACCCATAGTTGTTAATTTCTGTGTCGTTTTGGTCTATTGTTGTCTCATTGGCAATCATACCATATCTTCTTTTTCATATTTACTGGTCACTAAATAATGTTCTGCTAACATTTATACGCAGGAAATGGCTACAAATTTAAAATACATATGCTACATACATTCTTAATGTATTCATTTTGTAAAATGACTGAATATTGAAGCAACTTTGAAAATGTCTAAGGCATTTTATAGTATGAATAAAAGTCAATCTTTTTAAGAAAAAAAAACCCTGAAGAGGTACCTCATACATTACGTCTTATTTAATAAAAAAAAAAAAAACACTAAGTAATGTCTTATCCCAGGCATTGACCTTAGCCGTATTTGCACAACTGTTTGGGAATTTTGGATCCTCAATGCTCTTCAACATTGTGCTTGTTAAAAGGATTAAACAGATACAGTTATGTCGGCCTCATATCTTGACTTACATCTAGAAATTGGCAATAAGGGTCGATTGAAAACAAAACTTTACAACAAAAGAGATGATTTCAGCTTTCCAATTGTGAAATTTCCATTTCTAAGTAGCAATATTCCAGCAGCACCTGCATACGATGTATGTATATCCCATTTGATACGATATTCCCGTGCTTGTATTTCCTATCATGATTTTCTTGATAGAGGGTTGTTGCTCACAAGGAAGGTATTTAAATCAAGAGTTCCAAATGGTGAAGTTGGAATCATCTCTTCGTAACTTTTACGGACGCCATAACGAGTTGGTTGAACTTTATGGAATAACCGTTTCACAAATGATATCGAAATGTTCCTTACGTCGTAACAATAACCCCCGTCCCTTTTCATGAATGTGACGTACCGAATTAGACTGTTTGCTGGATTTGTTATAACATAAGCAACACGACAGGGTGCCACATGTGGAGCAGGATCTGCTTACCCTTCCGGAGCACCTGCGATCACCCCTAGATTTTGGTTGGGTGTTGTTTATTCTTTAGTTTTCTATGTGGTGTCAAGTGTACTTTTGTTTGTCTGTTTGTCCTTTTCATTTTTAGCCATGGCGTATTCAGTTTATTTTCGATATAGATCGAGTTTGACTGTCTCTCTGGTATTTTTCTACCCTCTTTTTTAGCTACATACATATTTTTATATGACCGTCACTGATGAGTCTTATGTAGACGAAACGCGCGTCTGGCGTACTAAATTATAATACTGATACCTTTGATAACTAAATATTCTTTAAACTGATTTGCTGCATTTTGTAATTGGATTGGATATATGAAATACCTGAATCTTGGAAGCATTTTAAAGATGCCAAAAATTGAGGCATTTTACAAAATACCTAAATTCTAAAAAATCCTGTAACATATATACAACCATAAGAAACTACTAAAACGTTATAATACTGTGGACTTGTGACTCCTTTAAAAAGCACATTACCCCAAATAAATTGTAAGTATGGGTGTTCCCCCATTTTTAAAAGCCACGTACTATCTGCGTGATACTTACCTTTGATTCGACATGTGAAGTTTATCTCAAATTTTAAAAAAATGATAACTATCGGATGGCTTTTGTGCTAAGGTTAATTTCATATTTTTTAATTATCTAAATTGATAAAAATACACAATAACTTAAGCGGGTTACATTTCTGAGCAATAAGAAAAGAGAATATGTTAACAAGAAGAAAGTTGAATTTGTCATTAATATTTCCATAAGATCAACCTAATAATATACTTCACAATTAGGTAAACGCACCACTAAAGGAAAAGACAAAGGAAAGATAGGAGCTTGATACCAATTTTCGTGGATTTCACTGTGACCTGGGAACCAGGAATTCAATGAACAACGAATTACAAATTTATATAAAAATGTATGCAGACTTTGGAAAAACAACGAAATCAGATATCCACGAGTATGAAAATTTTCTCAATCCACGAAATTTTGTACCCACGAAAATAAATGAATTCAGAGTATTAATCAAATACTAGAAACGTGATATAAGGGCTTATAAAAATAGGAGATATATGACAATCTTTGATGAAACAATTTGTTTCTGATTTCACACAATAACGTCGTTTATGAACTTATACGATATTCGAAAAATAGAGCTTATTTTCGAACCATTAAAAAAATATCGAAATCTGTCTTTTAGTTTTTCTCTAGTTTCCCAAATGATAATTTAAACTCGTTGAAGACCACAACATGACTTGATATCAAGAATTTGTCGAACAATTTCTTATTATTCCCCAGAAAGAATGGTTTTTTTTCAAAGATGATAAAATCATTAAACTGATAGAAAACTATTTCTGTAAAGAGATGGTGTGTTTCTTACGCTGGTTTGTGTATTATTTTCGTCAAAAAATATTGACGTATAAAAGTATCAGTAATTAAATCGTTCTGTGATTTGACATTTTTAATTTATTTATATCCCCTGCAACGTTATGTAGATAGAATAATAAAATAAAAATTAAATGGATGTTTATTTACTTCTGTAATCGGAGAAACAATTACTTGTATTGTATGTCACTCAAGGTTATCTATTTTGTCACAAATATAAAAGATCAGTATTTCAAAACTTTTAAAAAAAATTCTAAGATATAGATGAAATTGATGGAAGTATGAAGAATTCTCTTTTATATTATGTTCTTATTTTACTGATAAATCATGATGCTTACAATATGGAGGAGATTAACAAATTTTGGAGTCCAGATTCAATCAAAGAATTATGGTGTCCAAATAAATGTTTCACGCAAGATTTCAAGGATGCGGAAAGAGACGAATGTTGCGCTTGTAACTCTTTTCCACAATGGCAGAAAACGGATTTATTTACCAATATATCGTATATATCGTTGGATATAGAGATCGCAGATATACAAGGAAAACTTTGCCCCAAGGTTACATCTACTTTGGAGTAAATCATCAAAATGGACTTCTAAAGAAAATGCCACAAAATATATGTGATTTTAGAATGGTTTCTGTAGACTTCACTGGCAATAGATTTTTGGAAATTGGCAATATATCTTGTCTTCAGAAGTTAGATACTCTTATTTTGAAAAGAAACAAAATACATTTTGTATCAAATGCTACTTTCGTCGGCCTAGAAAATCTTCGAGTTATTGATCTCTCAGAAAACGTTATCACGTTAATAGAAAACAATGTGTTCGGTGGTATTCACGTATTCGACATTGATTTTGAGAGCAATCGTCTTCGGAAGCTTGACGTTACAAATATTTTTATACCAAACAAAGTTTTTTGTGATAGCAAATATTCAACTCAAAACAACGATCCCATTGAAATAACCAACGAAGAGGATTTTCAACTAAGTAAAAGTTCTACAATGATGTGTGGAAGTGTTTTCATGAATAATTCAACACTATCTGGCTATCCTGTTTTATTGATTACAAAACACATTGAAATAAACGAAATAGGACGATATTTGCCATGTGGTCAATATTTTTTCCAAGGCTCATCCTACAAATGTGATTGTCATTTCGGCCATTTATTGGATTCTAGTCTTGATGTTATTAAACGTATATACAAGAAAGGAAATAATGAAAATATCTGTAGTTCACCAGAGTCTTTATTAAACATAGATATTGAGGAAGTGTGGATAAACGAGTCTTTACGGAATATGATGACGTGCGATGTTATTGATAACTGTACCAAAACAAGGGGCTGCCATTGTCAATGTACGATACAGTCAAGTCAAAAAAGGATCATTGTAGATTGTTCGAATCAAAACTGTACACGTTTTCCAGATGTTGTTCCAGAATTCAGACACAATTACGATTTGGTTTTAAATTTATCAAGAAACATTATCTTGACTATGGATTTTAAAGATTATTTCCGAAGAATATCAGTCCTGGACTTGAACTTTAATCCAATATCAGTTTTGTCCGACAACTTCAATCAAATGGGAAATCTGAAAGAAATGAGAATACAAGAACACTCCTTAAAACATTTACCAAAAACAATACAACTACTTGATCCTAATATTTTTAGATTTGGAAAAAATGGGATTCCTTGTAATTGTGATAACCTATGGATTAGTGAATGGAGAATTTATAAAAATGCATCCGATAATTGGAACCTCTATTGTAGCAATTACGTCAATAAAACGGTCGAAGATATTTTTTACGTCATCAAAGATTGTGGTGAGGAAAATACCTTTAGCCATTATTTCATAATTTACACTGTGATGGGTGTTGCTGTTTTGATATTATTACCGTTAATACTCTCATATTTCAGATACGAGTTGATGATTCTTCATAGAAGAATAAAAGGAGTTCGCAAAAATGCACGAAACGAATGGAAGTATGATACCTTTCTTTCTTTAGATGATCAGAATGAATGTGTACTCAAGTTCATTCTTCTTGAGTTAATCCCGTTTCTTGAGAGTACGCATAATTATCGGATGTATGTGCCATGTCGAGATTCGATTGGTGGGTATCTAGAAGAAGAAAATATTATAAATAATATGAAAATGAGTAAAACAGTGTTGATAATACATTCAAAGTCGATGTATGGTTTAGAAAAAAATAAATTGAAATCTATTAGCAATAAGGATGGTGATTTAGAAGAAATTAATCAAAAGAATAGGCGCATTGAATATAGTTATGCTTGGAATTATTTTACTTCCGGATATTTGAAAGACATAATGATCATTGATTTTGATCACAATAATCAGAATAATTTCAAAAAATTACAGACGAAAGCATTGCATAGACTCGGCATGACTTTTGATATCTGCAATCGAACAAGAGATGTGAAAACACATATTTTAAAATTTCTTGATAGACCTGTTAACCTGCCGACAGTCATAAATGCAAATGTTTGGTCGATACTGGAGTAACTTTTATAAGAGTATTTTACGCATGTTTTACGTTAGAGATTGGAATGCCAAACATAACATTTATTACTATTATTACTACATTTTTTTTAAATTTCATCCAATCTTATATGTTATACCGTATAGTTAAATGGACACTAGCTATCAAATTCATGTTCACAGATTTGTTTGATTTATAACCATATAAGACATTTAACCAAATTATGAAAAGTCTGAAATAAACAATTTATAGGACATGGGCTAGATGATATGTAGCTTCGTTTCGTTTGTATTTTAGTCAAGACACCATCTAATTAACTTTCGAATTGATCTCCGAAGACCTTTGACGGTCATGTAAACGTTAAAAATATGAATATAGATATAAATATATGCTAAAAGCTAATTATAATTTCACTATTTCAATTTCATTAAAGATTGAAGAAAGAATTCCTATTCTAGATTATCTATATATCTTGTGGCTATTGCCCCTTTAATGTGTGATATAAATTGACAGGTTTAAACGAATTCGTTTAATGATTTTTGTTTGCTATAACTGGTCTTATACTATACAAGAAACATCAGCTGATTAAAATATTTGGTTGCAGAGATGTTGACTCTATGAACAACACTGTCCCGTTTCAATTGTAAAGCCGATGGCTGTAAACCCTATGGAATTTTGATAACATATGCCGAGTTCCCTGTCAATTTCGCTATAATCCTCCCTTTTTTCCCTGTTTCTAAAGCTCGTTAAATAAACTTTATATTTTCCTACACTACGAATATTTTATATTTGTACTTACATTAACAATACGGCGGGTATTACATGTTGGGCAGGACCTGCTTACCCTTTCGGGATCACTCATTGGTTTTGAATGGGGCTCGTGTTGTTCAGTATTTTATTATTTAGTTGCGTCTTTTTATTTTGTTTGTTTTTTCGTCTTTTATCATGTTTTTGCAATGACATTGTTTTCGACATATAAGTTCAAATATCTCTGGTAACTTTCGTCTCTCTTTTTTAAACATGAACCAGATGTGACGGACTATGTATTGGTGGTATTACATTTAAAAAGATTAACAATACGATCCTTGTTGTATTTATGTTCGTGGTCGGACAACCGAATTGGGCGATACATTTTCATTGGTTCAAAAGTAAAATAACAAAAATACAGAACCCCGAAGGAAATTTAAACGGAAAGTCCCTAACCAAATTGCAAAATCAAAAGCTAAAACACAGCAAACGATTGGATTACAACTGAAATATTTCTGACTTGGTACCTGCATTGTGGATAGTTTCATAGCTAACTTAACCTCACAGTCGCTTAAAATTCCATTATATTGACAACAATGTGTAAACAAATTTTAATCAAACTGACATAATAGGTAAGCATTTCAAAAATAGGGGTAAAGCAGTCAATAACGTGTTAAAATATGTTATCAATACAGAACATGTTCTCGAATGAATGGCCAAACAGTAAGTTTTGACTGCGTTATGATGTATGAATTTTGTTGTTTTATTCTTTGAAACAATGAACTTTTCATTCTAAGTCGTATGATAATGGATAGTAATATATCATTTTTATCTATTTGTGTTACTTCTGTAATTGAGGAAATAGTTCTTTATATATATTTCAATGTTATGTGTACTTATTTGTATATAAGTAAATTATTTCAAACCCTACAACGCACATTTTTTTTTACATAATGTCGGAAGCAACTATAAAAAAGTCAAGTTTACTGTCCGTTTTAATATTATTGATTATGCCAGATGTATACACTATGATTGGGAGTTTTCGATTTTGGAGTCCGGATTCAACCAAAGAATTATGGTGTTCAGATGAATGATACACGAAATATTACCGCAAAGATGAAATTGACCAATGTTGCTCGTGTAAATCTATTCCACAATGGCGGCAAACTCATATGTTTCCTAATATCTCATATATTCCGCTGCACATAGAAATAGCAGATGTACTAGGAAAACATTCATATCTTGCAATACAAAAACCGCTGCCACAAGATCATATTTTTTAGGAGTAACTCATCAAAATGGATTTCTACGGAGAATGCCACGAAATATATGTGATTTTAGAATAGTCTTAGTAGATTTCACAGGCAACAAATTTATGGAAATAGGAAATATATCTTGTCTACAGCTTTTAGACACTCTTATTCTAAAAAGAAATACAATACATTTTGTATCAAATAATACTTTTGTCGGCCTAAAATATCTTCGAGTCGTTGATCTTTCAGACAACATAATTGCTTCAATAGAAAACAATTTATTTAGTACCATTCATGTTTTTAACGTTGATTTTGAGAGTAATAGTCTTCGAAAACTGGACATAACAAACATTGTCATTCCTAACAAAGTACTTTGTGACAAGGTATATTCTAATAATAAGTATCACATTGAAATAACAAACGAAGAGAATTTTCAGCTTGGTAACGATTCTGGAATAGTATGTGGAATTTTTACCGCTAATAATTCGTCCTTATCTGACAATCCTATTTCGTATGTTACAAAACATATAGAAATGAAAACATTAGGAAAATTATTGCCCTGTGGAGATTATCGATTTTATGGATCCGCCTATAACTGTGACTGCAATCTCGGTCTATTTCTTGATGTGACTCTTGGCCTTTTACAACGTTTTCACAGAAAACGAACCAAGGAATCCGTATGTAATTCGCCAGAACCGTTAGTAAACATAAGTATTAATGAAGTATGGGTTAATAGCATATACCGGAACTCTATGACGTGCGATGTTTTAGATAACTGTACAAAAACAAGGGACTGTCATTGTCAATGTACAATGCAGCCAAGTACAAAGAGGATCATAATTGATTGTTCGAATCAAAACTGTACACGTTTTCCAGATGTTGTTCCAGAATTTAGATATAATTACGATTTGGTTTTAAATCTGTCAAGTAATAATATTATGACTATGGGCTTTAAAGATTATTTTCGTAGAATGTCAATACTGGACTTGAACTTTAATCCAATAGCAGTTTTAACCGACAACTTTAGTCAAATGGGCAGACTTACAGAGATGAGAATACAGGACCACTCCTTACACAATTTACTGAAGTCAATACAACTACTTAACCCAAATATTTTTAGATTTGGTAATAATGGTATTCCGTGCAATTGTGATAATTTATGGATAAGTGAATGGCTTATTTATAATAATGCCTCAGATAATTCGAAATTATATTGTAGCAATTACGTCAACAAAACTTTCGAGGACATTTTTAACTTGCTTACAGATTGTGATGACGAAAATATTGTCAACCATTATTTAATCATTTACGCTTTTATATGTGTCGTTGTTTTAATACTTTTACCGGTCATGCTTTCACATTTTCGATACGAATTGGTAATTCTTCAAAGAAGAATAAAAGATGTTCGTGACAATGCACGAGTAAATTGGAAATATGATACATATATTTCCTTCGACGACCAAAATGATAGTTTGCGCGAGTTTGTGGTTCTCGAATTGATCCCGTTTCTTGAGCGTGTATATAATTATCGAATGTACGTGCCTTGTCGAGATTCAATTCCTGGGAACCACGAAGACGACAATATAATATCAAATATGAAAATAAGTAAAACAGTGATGATAATCCAATCGGAATCGATGTATTGTTCAGAAAATAGTAAATTTCCATCAAATATCAATAAAGATGATAACTTAAAGGACATTAAACAAAGAAATAGACGCGTTGAATATAGTTATGCTTGGAATTATTTTACTTCTAGATATTTGCAAGACATATCAATCATTGATTTCGATCACGCGAATCAAAATAAGTTCAACGGTTCAAAAACTAAAGCATTGCATTGACATCTACAATAGAGAAATTGATATCAAGACATATATCTTAAACTTTCTTGAGAGACCCATTGGCCTGCCTTAAGGTGGTACCTAACACTACAGGGAGATAACTCTGTAAAGTCAGCTAAACGTTTTAATTACGTTGTGTTGTAAAAGGAATATTAAGCATCTCAATAATCAAAATTGGTGTTTGTCAAATTGCTATATAACCAGAGTAATTTTTCTGACAAAACGCTTGGTTCAAATTTTATTTATTTTTTACGTTTTGTTAAAGTGTCAAAGTAAATACTTTGACAAAATTTTATGAAAATTAAACGAGCCAAATTAATTTTAGTGAAAGTGTTGGCTACCACCTTAAGGAAGGTTTATAAACATTTCACAGATGTTTATCGTTTTTTAATTACAATATTGTTTTGGTCATCAAATCAATTGCACGGTTATATTTTAAAAATCCAATTGCTGCCAATGACTGGCATATAATACAATTGTATGAACAACTGCAATGTTTTTGTTCAATTGATAATAATTCCCACTTTTTGGAAGAGAGTGGAGTTGTGTGAATTTATTTTGTTGTTTATGCTTTACATTATCTTTCACCTTTTTTAAATGACAATTATGCTAACTTTTTAATCAAAATGTAAAATATTATAATCATGGTATAATACATTGTCTGTCATATTGTATCATTAAGGTTCTGTGTAAACTGGCATATTCTAAGTTACTTGGAGATTGATATTTTTACTAACTGTAAATATATATATATTTTGAAGATTTCCTAATAATATTATTGTCTACTGTGAAGCAATTAACTAAACAAATGCGTTACAATAATAGAATTGAAAACAAATATGAGCCAATGCTCTGTATTGAAGACGGTACTTTGACAGATAATGGTTCACTTTTACAAATTGAGTCTTGGGCGAGAGAGTCGTCTCATTGGCACTGATACAACATCTTATTATATCTATGGTTGATTGGATGATAAGTCAAAACTGTGGTTAAAATAGTAATATTGTGGTAAAAATTCTATATTCATCACGCTGTTGTGTGTGTTGTTACAATATTCGTTGTCTTTGTTTTATTCATTGTTCTATTTATTAATTTACTTTCGCAATTATTACTATTACCCTAGAAATTTTCGGTTTCGATTGTTCTCGAGGATGGAAAGCCATACAAGTCGAAGAGGAATTGAAACGACAGAGTGAAAGATACACGAAATGTGCCCTGAAGACAAATAAGTGCACACTTAGGCGGTGATAAATATATTTAAAGATATCACAATCGTGAAAAAGAGGACAGGATTTTTGTTATGACAATTTAACTTTCTCTGTGGTCCTCTTTGACACTTACAGCTAGTAAGTTTATCACATTGCAAACGATCTTTAAGTGCCGCATTCCAAAATAAAAATCCCTGTCCGAAAGACATCGTATGAACAAACTAAAAAGATGTATTAAATATGCTTTAATTAATCAAAATATACTACATACTGCAAGCAAGAGATTTAGCTAAATATATCAGTGGCGTCATGTATTTTCTTGTTAATCCTCATTTTCCAAATCGTAAAATCAACTTTGTCATTGAGGTGGCTATTGTATTTTAAATTTTATCCGTATAATGGTCAGGTGATAAGATTTATGTATATGTCTTATTTGTATAGAATATAACAAAAACAAATATATATAGATCAGTTGAAACCTTACCCCAAGGTATGGAAAAGGTTTTTCACGTCTACTCGACAAGAGAAATTAAAATGTGTAAACGGATAAAATATATTTTGATAAAATAGAGTGATGTTCGCACCTAAAGTAAAACAATAAAAAAGTTTGTTTATTCGCTCTCTAAAAATACCAGTTTGCTTGAATATCAAAAGTCAACAAATGTTTTTGTGACTTACGTTTTACAGCTAATTTGTACATTCAATTAAGCAAAGCAAAATAAAAAAACAAGTTTTCTTTGTAAACACTTTGTCCGGTAATAAGGGGACATACGTTAGGCTATTCTCAGACTTCTTTCGTCTGTCAGTAAAATTGGATGTTTATGTGTGCTTAGTGAACTGTATAATAAACACACAGCCAAGTTATTGGAATAAAAAGGTAATTCGATATGCCTCGCATAGTGGGAAATTGCGCTATGAACACGTTAAGCGACTGTCACAGTGGATAAATGGACTAAAATTGATTTTTGAGACTTTTCGGACATTTTGTAAAAGATTTTATAAAATTACTGTTTTGTTATATTTCCAATATTTCACGAAGGGATTTTGTTTATTTTATTGTGCAAGATTTAAGTCAAGTTTAGAAGATTAAGCTAATCTAATTTCATGTTTTAATTTGTTTTTCAATTAGCAACATTTTACTTCAAATGATCTATTATTCGTTTATGACAAGCCAAGAGTTTAATTCCCTACATAAGTATGTATGTTCTATTGTTAATTATTATCTATGTGTTTAAACCCTTAATTGAATTTTCTCACTCATTTAGAGAAATATTTGTCAAGTCTATTCTAGTAGTTTTTGGTTTGTTATATAAACTATGATGTTATTTTGATGTGGCAGATTGGATTTAGTATAACACTGAGCAGTTCCAACTCTGTACAATTGTATTCCATGCTGAACTTATTAAATAATACATCGCGCTAATCAGAGTCGTCTTTTGTTACAAGAGCTAGTCCCAGAGTAAGAGTCCGTGTAGACTTGTCGTACTGTTTAATGTGTGTGTGTGGTTCCAACCAACACATTTCCCAGTCACAGATACACCCAGAATTTATTTGTGACACGACCCTGGCAACAATTATCTAAGCGGTCTGTTCGTCACCTGTTGCAAGGTAAATATCTTACCCTATTCAGGACAGCACAAGTTCACCATGTATTGGCAGCTCATATTTCTCGCCTTCGTACCGGTCGATATGTCTTGCAGAACAACCTATACTTATATTGTATCAATCGTAGACTTGCTACAATTCCCTTTCTTTTATTTATTTCTTACTACACATAATTTATATATTTACTGATAACTGCCACTATATTGATTTCCCTTGTAGATGTCAGTATAACGGTTATCTCTTAGTTATAGTAGTAAAAATGTTAAAGTGGCAAAATTGAGAGAGAAAAATGAGGAGGGGACATGTATAGCAAGTCTAAATCAATCATTAATAAGCAAGATTCAGCAAGCAAAAATTTGTAAATCAATAAAAAAAAATATCATCAAATATGATAAGATACACCAGGTTTATTACTTAGTAGACGCGCGCAGTGTTTACATAGAACACACAAATAGCGATACAAAACAAAAAGTTGGAGTGCTAAACTAATTACGAAGTTAAAGAGTCACAGTACTGAAAAACAAATATTCGAAACTAACGTTTTGTGTCCGATCGTAAGTTAGTTTTTCGACGAATTTGAATCGGGTTTCAATGTAACATTCAGCAAATCTTCAAAACCTTATTCATTTGTTCACAGTCCTCTTGTCTATTTTTTTTTAAATCCGATGTCCTAATACCAAAACATTGGGGTTCTCTTGTGACATGATTTCTTTGGAACAGTAACATTTAACTCCTAAAGTTTCTTTCACTTTTTTGTTTCCTTTTTCCATTTGTGTTCCTTTCATGTTCTTCTAACCTTATTTTGAAGTTTTAGCCATCACTGATAATGTCTTCCTATTTCTAAGTTTATCTTCAGTATTGATTGAATTCACAAAATAGTCTCACTACTCATTGTATGTATACTACGTGTACACAACTTTTACCCTTATATTTTTTATCATCGACATATATATAATAAAAAAAGAGAATATTTTGGCTACGTTTTTCAACTAAACGATAGTGTCTAGAATAGGGAATCGTCAAGAATGTATTTTGTTTATTCCTATGTAGTTTTTCTCTATTTTCTATATCTTGAAAGCCGTGTTTTGTTTCTATTCTTTATTGTTTGGGGCCTTATCTTCTCTATTCTTTGAGGTTTTTTTTCTGCTTTCTGTGGGTTTGATCTGCTATTCTTTTGTTTTTTTGGTAAACCCCGTCCAAATCCTCATTAAGAGTGTAGAGAACCTCATTCTCCACTGTGTTATTTTTTTGTACATGTTCCAAAAATTTCGAAAAACATCAGTTTTCTACTCCTATTTCTCCCAGTTACCATGCGCAGAGTTTCCATAAATATGGTTCAGCGTAAGATATAAGATATAAGAGGAAGCTGTTTTACACATGATTCTGTCTTCGATCGATCATTGTCCATTGTGACGGATCTATCGTCACTCGCATTTCTGCATCGATAGGGTTAGAGTCGATTGTACCGACCCAAGATTTGCCAACAATTTGGACACGAATGGACACAATCTTTAACAGCGTTCACATAGAATGGTACCAAACAGCAACCCAACCACAAACTGAAAAAGATCAAAATATAAGCTTCTGTGTGTATGTGTGAAAAATTTGCATAATGAATAAATTCATAAGTTACCATTCAAGTCCCTCCGGTATATTACCGCATTGAAAGAAAATAGAGGAGTACCCTTATGATTATTATAAATTAATTGATTTATTGTTTCAGATCTCAATCATTTCTGATATCAATTAGAGATATGAGAAAAACGTGTTATACTGTTTTATGATGGAGATCTGAAACAATAAATCAATTAATTAAAAACAAGCATACGGATATTCTTCTAGAAAAGGCGTCTGTTGTTTTGTTAAAAATATAAAAATCTGTCTATTCTGTCAATGAAGAAATAACATATATATATACAATTTGGTGTACACTATTGTTCAAAGTTATGAAAAGTTTTAGAATATCTCTGTTCTTTCGTATGCTTTGAGGCATTGTACATCACATTTTCAAATTATTTTTTACAACATGCATGTGTTAAGTAGGAACAGCCAATCATATCATTTAAGTTTTTTTTTATTATTAACAGTTTTGTATTTGAGTATAAGATTAACTCTTTTTCGACTGTTTATTTCCCCTATTTTAATGCTTTTAACCTATCCTTTTTATGATATAGGGTTTTTTTTGGTTAAAATGTCTGACTTTTTAATCCGATGATTCAAGCCCTTTTTAACTGGTTTCAATAGTTTGATCTTGGATTGTAGTGTAACAGCACTAGTCCGTGTTATGGTTGGTATCTGGATCAAGCAAACATGTTTAACATTATTTATTTGTTAGTCTCGAGTCAGAAGCCTGAAATTCAGTGGTTATCGTTTCTTGTAGTACTAGTATATCATATTTGTCTTTGTTTTTTTCGTTTCGTACTACTTGGAATGGACTTTGCTTGATACTGTTGAAGGCCGTACGGTAAACTATAGTTGTTTACTTTCATGTCATTCAGTCTCTTCTAGAGAGTTGTCTTATTCACAGTGGCTCTTCTTATCTTTATAAAGTTAAAGGCACTTGTAAAATATACCCACTTTTCCCATCATTCATTAGAAGTAAATTTTATTATTAGACATTTGTATTCAAATACGCTGTTGGGAATTATTAAGAGCCCGACTATATTACAATGACTTTGTATTATAAATTATAATAAGGGCCTTTGATAAACAAAAATCGTCATTGTGAATTGCTTAGGGAATCTTATGCACTAATTAAGCATAAATGATAAAAAGTCGTCATCGAATAGTATCATTATGCCACTATTTAAAAAGACTCGTTTCATTGTTATTACATCAAATAGATCGTCATAATATGACATAGTACTTTGTTTCAGTAAGTACAAGATAATTTCAGAAAAAGTCAATGGCACGTATATTCTACCTATTGATACTTTCTTCAGTGTTTCTATATATACGGAAGAAGGTCAGTGATATTTCGTTCTACAAGAGAACATTTGTCCTTATTATAATATTTAACATAGTCGTCCGCAGCAGTACTTTGACATAAAAAATATACTTACCCCAAAAATATCATTAGCCCACATAAAAACCAGCACAAAGTTCCAGCATTGTAAGACATGGCTGTTACTATCTCATGGCGGCAAAATGGACATATCATGCAGAACGCTTCATCTCCAAATATTGGTGTCGATTCCATTTCACATTTTTCTAAGTTAAATATTATGTCTGAATTAATATTTTATAATCATATTTTATTCCTCTTTAATATCTTTTTTACTCTAAAATAAAAATTCGAAGAAGGAGTCTGATGTGTTTAATCTAATGAACAGTTCATGTTTCCTATGAAAAAATATAAACTGATTATACTTCTTTTGTTTTATATGTCATTTGGTGTTTGGCGTCATTTAGGTTGTTGTCTAACTGACGCGGTATACCCAACATATCCATTCATTTCATTCTTAGTATCAAACCTATGTTGTATTTTTCTAAAATCTTCTAAGTTAGAAATATTACTACCCTTTGTATACATTTTTATGTATAAAATATTCAAAAGACTTCTTTAATTTAGTTTATTGACTGCAAAATAGTATATAACTATAGTATACGTACATTTAAAGGTTAATCTGATTTATAGCCAATAAGTAGAATATTCTTACATGTTACTTTAAAGACTGCACAATAATTACTTTAAATAGTCATTGTCGAAACATAATTCATATCCTTATTGTATTCCTGTTTGGGCAAATAAAATAACTATTATGTAAAAGAACATACATATTTCGGATAATTGCAAATGTTTACTTGTAAATTTGTAGCATTGTTCGATTTTTGTTTTCTTAGACGTAATTTCCTTTTATAGATTCTAAATTCTCATGTCTGAAAAGTACTAGCTCTTTTTCAAATTAAATGTTGTTTAAAATGGTGTTTATAAAGCTAGTTCAAAACAGTAAGTGAGATGTCTGGTCCGGTCCTATACGAAAGATGCATGTAAATATGTCATTCAAATGAACATGAATTGATGTTTTAAAAAATCGGACTTGTTTAAGCTTGGGTCCTAGGTCTATTTCTCAACTTAATCTTTATTTGATATTATTTTTTTTGCATTTGAAAATGGGAATCTATTAATTTTGGAAAAAATAATCCAAGATTCAAAAATTTGATCAAACTTATATATGTAGTCTCTTGATCTGTTTAAATCTATGTAATCTATGAACTTTTAAACTTATATGCTATAATATTACATAGAATATCAATATATATATGTAATAATTCAGAAACAATAAATAATCTTAGTTTTTACAAACGCTTACCTGAATCAGATGAATGCATTGGTGACAGGACAGTTTATGTGAAGCTATTCAAAACATACAAATTGAAAAGAACACCGACATTTTCCTAAATATTAAATTTAAATGTGTTGTATGTGTTGACTTAGAGGTTCAATAATAACATTTTATCAATCGATCAGTTCATTGTATATATAAATTCTATGTGTAAGTTAAGTTGGCTTATTATAAACGTATTTATACTTTAATTAGTTGTGTATTCAATTTAAAATCGTGTCTCACGGTCAAATTTAAGTGGGTGGGGTACATTTTGAAAAGTACATGTTAAAATGTTAATAGCAATTTAATTTTACTATTAAAGTAGCGGTATTTTAACATTTAATCTTGACCGAGAGTAACCCTTTTATACTTAGTGTTGAGACTAACCCTTAAAGGCTTTACACTAAGTGTTTATACTAACCCTTTTACACTGAGTGTTGAGACTAACCCTTTTATACTTAAGTGTTGAGACTAACCCTTTTACACTTAGTGTTGAGACTAACCCTTTTACACTTAGCGTTGAGACTTACCCTTTTACACTTAGTGTTGAGACTAACCCTTTTACAGTTAGTGTTGAGACTAACCCTTTTACACTAAGTGTTGAGACTAACCCTTTTACACTTAGTGTTGAGACTAACCCTTTTACGCTTAGTGTTGAGACTAACCCTTTTACACTAAGTGTTGAGACTAACCCTTTTTCACTTAGTGTTGAGACTAACCCTTTTATACTTAGTGTTGAGACTTACCCTTTTACACTTAGTGTTGAGACTAACCCTTTTACACTAAGTGTTGAGACTAACCCTTTTATACTTAGTGTTGAGATTAACCCTTTTATACTTAGTGTTGATTCTAACCCTTTTACACTCAGTGTTGAGACTAACCCTTTGATTTATATGAATGTATATATGTATGTTGTTATGTTTTATTGTCATTTTGTTTATTTTCTTTGGTTACATCTTCTGACATCAGACTCGGACTTCTCTTGAACTGAATTTTAATGTGTATTGTTATGCGTTTACTTTTCTACATTGGCTAGAGGTATAAAGGCGGTGAGATCTTACAAACATGTTTAACTCTGCCGCATTTTGCGCCTGTCCCAAGTCAGGAGCCTCTGGCCTTTGTATTATTCTAATTTTAGTTTTTTGTGTACAATTTGGAAATTAGTATGGCGTTCATTATCACTGAACTAGTATTTATTTGTTTAGGGGCCAGCTGAAGGACGCCTCCAGGTGCGGGAATTTCTCGCTACATTGAAGACCTGTTGGTAACCTTCTGCTGTTGTTTTTTTCTATGGTCCGGTTGTTGTCTCTTTGGCACATTCCCAATTTCCATTCTCAATTTTATGAATGTTTGTTTCTTAAAAGACTGTGCACATTACATACGCGAGTATTTTGCTTTGCAGATAGTTAACAATACTTTGATGAAAAGTTTATGTCACTTTCGCATATTTTTATTCTTTCACAAAATTCGAGGGAAATGCAGCTCAAGTCAAATATGTTCAATCTTAAATCATTTTATACATGAAATAAAGTTAACCTATTTGCTTATAGTATTTAAGAAACTTAATTAACCACACAAACTTAAAATTGACCAGTGAACCATGAAAGTGAGGTTAGGATGAGATGAACCTTACCAGACAGACAAATACCAGTGGCAGATCCAGAATTTTTCAGAAGTGGGGCCCAGTGACTGCCTAAGAGGTGGGTCGTTCCTGTTATGCTTAAGTGATTTCCTATGTAACCAATCAAAATTTTTCACAAAAGGGTTGGGGGCGCTTCTGAGTAAACCTTACTATCATTCCATAAACCAAATAAAGTTGACCTATAGTTTAAAGTATCTTAGAACATGAATCAGCTACTTATACTTAACATTGACCAATGAACCATGAACATGCTGTACCAGAGAGTCATAACAATTATTCCATGCACCAACTATATTAAGGAAACTTCATAACCAAAGGCATCTGTATAAATATTTTAACGCTTTCTAGTCTTCTACCCTCTGAAACATAAAGCTTAATACAAATTATTTACACCACTGCTGGATTCTAAATTCTGTCTTGCATTTTGCAACTTTTGTCTTAGGCCTGAAAAAACAATACCGGTAATCACATGCGATGGTATGATGGTGAATATTATACGGTTGGAATTTTATACATGTATGAGGGCATTTTTATATGGAACAAAGCTTGTGGACCATAAGAAAACTTTTACTCATCGAGAATTTTGAGTCAACTGAGGTTGAAACAATCAGAGGTAATTGAAGAAGGACAAACACTCATATACATGCAAAGAGTCAATTGTTGATTTTAGATTTGCTGGTGATTTTAAATTATTGATTTTTTTCCCTCTACATATGGACAATGATTTTCACTAAAAAGGCACAAAAGGAGGCCTACAAATGGTCGATTTTAAAAGTTATTTTTATAGCGCTTAAAGCATCATGGGTATATAGACTACTTAATGGTAAATTTGCCAACTGGAAGCTAATACCTTTTAAATATTTAAAAGTGTCTAATAATATTTTAGTTATATTTAATATGAATTTAAATGATATAAAACATTTAGAATATTTTAAACATGTTCCAGAACTTTATAGAGAAGTAATAAAGTCCTTGATTTTGACTGGGGGTGGGCAAACAAAACAAGCAGTGACATAATCTTTATGCTGATATAAGAAAACAAATAAATTTATTGCATTTCATAAGAAACCAATTATATTGAAAACTGGATTAAAAGTGATATAATATACTTGAATGACATTCTAGATGACACTATGTCACTATCAGAAAATTATATTTTGAACAAATTCAAGTGTAAAGTAAACTGGATTGCTGAATTTCAAAAATTGAAACAATCCATTCCACAAAATTAGATTGACATAGTTAAACAAGAAAATTCTGTCCAAAGTAAAGTAAATATCCAGAGAAATAAGATCACATGGAAAGATCTTTATTTTGAGACTAAATTTTTTCAAATAAAATGTTATATGACTCTGTAGTGAATAGTAAAAAAGAAGCGTCAATAGGGATAAACAGATGGCTCAATATTTTACCATTGCAGTTAAGTATTCAAATATGAATTCATTATATAACTTTATTTTCAAATACTTAACTGAAAATGAATTAAAAATATACAGATGGAAACTACTACAGTTTATTGTACCAACAAAAAAGCATTTATTACAATTGAAAATAACTAATAACAGTCTTTGCAATTTTTGTAACTTAGAAGAAGACTAGGCTCATTATTTTTTTAATTGCTCTTATTTAACAAGATATTGGCAACAATTAAACGAACTCTTAAAAAAGAGTAATTTACATTTTTCAATAAAATTACAACACATAATATTTGGATACAAAATTACAGACAGCAAGTATTACCCAATAAATTTTTTGATTACAATTATTAGTTTTTCAATATACAAGTCGTACTATGTATCTGAACAGAAAACAAAAAACATAGACGTATTCAGAATTTTTATTAATGAATACACCAAGAGAGTAGATACCAATTTTAATGGACCTAAGGCAATAAGTCCAATGTTACTTTCAATAAAAAGACACATAGTCAATGAATAATATTTTTAAATTGTTAATATAGAGTTTTGTAAAAAATGTATGTCAATTAATTTAATCAGCTGATTATTCCCTGGGTAGTCAGTGGATTGTAACAGGGTAGGTCAAGAGAAGCTTGGAATCTTGATGGTTTATGTAACCAGCAATATTTGATGAATAAAATTATTATGTAGGTCGAAGAGCTACAACTGATTACTTTTATTATTGTGCAGGTTTCTCTCTTTATCCTAAGTTTGTTTTCTCTTAGGAATATTACTAAAATTGAATTAAAAAACTGTTTTTTAAGCTGTTTCCTTATCTAAATTGTCTTGGCCAGCAAACAATGTCTATGCATTTACCTCTTATATCCTACAGCCTAAGCAAGATCTGAAAATGTTGACCAAAGATAGAGCAACCTTGGACTTAACTTGAATGACTCAATTCACAAACTGCCCATTAAAATACAAAAAAGTCATTAAAATTTTCTTCTTTCATATAAACAAAGTCAATCACTGCTCAGCATCCCAAAACCTGACATTCTTCCACATTTACCATGTTTACTATAAACAAGACAAACAACAAATCAGATCGTCAATTCTTCAATCTCAAATTTTTATCCCGCTAACTTTTTCATCTCCTCACGGACCCCTGATACAGTGTCCATGAATTCATGTAATGTTTTATCAAGTATCTTTTTCTGAAAAAAAGAAAAAGATGAGAATTCAATACTGCTGCACAAAAATACTGATGAATAATGAAAAAGAACATCTTATCAAAAAGAAAAATATTAGCAAGAAGCAGGTTTTATGATATTTTTTTACAGCAGCAGGATAATTTTGATGATGTACGCTCACTCAGGTTCATGAAAATCATGTCATGTGTCAATGATATGTTTACACGACTAAAAGATAACCATCGGTCACTTATACACAAGGCATATTATCACAAGGCTCACTTCACATCAGAAATTCAGGGAGAAGTGATCTTTCCCTTATAGCCTAATATTGAAAAGTAAATACCCCAAGGAATTTGGGGAAAATAATATATGTGCACACAATATAAATTTCATTAAGGGATGACATCAAAAGATCAATGTAAGATAAAAAAACTTAATTCAAATAGTTTGGGAGTGGGGGGTTGAACTGCTGCAAGATTTGGTTATCCGACATTGATTTTTACATATATCCATATGGGTCAATCAATTTTTCTGAATTAACAGTTAGCGAATATACTCATTCATACAAAATTTCTATGTTTACAGTAGTATCCTCTCTTTACTTACAGATTTATTTTTATTTCTAGTCATCTCTAGCTTCAATACTTGTTCACATGTCTCTGTACTAATACAGATTTATTTTTATTTCTAGTCATCTCTAACTTTAATACTTGTTCACATGTCTCTGTACTTACAGATTTTTTTTTATTTCTAGTCATCTCTAGCTTTAATACTTGTTCACATGTCTCTGTACTTACAGATTTATTTTTATTTCTAGTCATCTCTAGCTTTAATACTTGTTCACATGTCATACTTTCTTTACTTACAGATTTATTTTTATTTCTAGTCATCTCTAACTTTAATACTTGTTCACATGTCTCTTTACTTACAGCTTTTTTTTTATTTCTCGTCATCTCTAGCTTTATTACTTGTTCACATGTCTCTGTACTTACAGATTTATTTTTATTTCTAGTCATCTCTAACTTTAATACTTGTTCACATGTCTCTTTACTTACAGCTTTTTTTTTTATTTCTCGTCATCTCTAGCTTTAATACTTGTTCACATGTCTCTGTACTAATACAGATTTATTTTTATTTCTAGTCATCTCTAACTTTAATACTTGTTCACATGTCTCTGTACTTACAGATTTATTTTTATTTCTAGTCATCTCTAACTTTAATACTTGTTCACATGTCTCTTTACTTACAGCTTTATTTTTATTTCTAGTCATCTCTAGCTTTAATACTTGTTCACATGTCATACTTTCTTTACTTACAGATTTATTTTTATTTCTAGTCATCTCTAGCTTTAATACTTGTTCACATGTCATACTTTCTTTACTTACAGATTTATTTTTATTTCTTGTCATCTCTAGCTTTAATACTTGTTCACATGTCTCTGTACTAATACAGATTTATTTTTATTTCTAGTCATCTCTAGCTTTATTACTTGTTCACATGTCATACTTTCTTTACTTACAGATTTATTTTTATTTCTAGTCATCTCTAACTTTAATACTTGTTCACATGTCTCTTTACTTACAGCTTTTTTTTTTATTTCTCGTCATCTCTAGCTTTATTACTTGTTCACATGTCTCTGTACTTACAGATTTATTTTTATTTCTAGTCATCTCTAGCTTTAATACTTGTTCACATGTCTCTTTACTTACAGCTTTTTTTTTATTCCTCATCTCTAGCTTTAATACTTGTTCACATGTCTCTGTACTTACAGATTTATTTTTATTTCTAGTCATCTCTAGCTTTAATACTTGTTCACATGTCTCTGTACTTACAGATTTATTTTTATTTCTAGTCATCTCTAGCTTTAATACTTGTTCACATGTCATACTTTCTTTACTTACAGATTTATTTTTATTTCTAGTCATCTCTAGCTTTAACACTTGTTCACATGTCTCTGTACTAATACAGCTTTTTTTTTATTTCTCGTCATCTCTAGCTTTATTACTTGTTCACATGTCTCTGTACTTACAGATTTATTTTTATTTCTAGTCATCTCTAGCTTTAATACTTGTTCACATGTCTCTTTACTTACAGCTTTTTTTTTTATTTCTCGTCATCTCTAGCTTTAATACTTGTTCACATGTCTCTGTACTAATACAGATTTATTTTTATTTCTAGTCATCTCTAACTTTAATACTTGTTCACATGTCTCTGTACTTACAGATTTATTTTTATTTCTAGTCATCTCTAGCTTTAATACTTGTTCACATGTCTCTGTACTTACAGATTTATTTTTATTTCTAGTCATCTCTAGCTTTAATACTTGTTCACATGTCTCTGTACTTACAGATTTATTTTTATTTCTAGTCATCTCTAACTTTAATACTTGTTCACATGTCTCTGTACTTACAGATTTATTTTTATTTCTCTTCATCTCTATCTGCAATACTTGTTCACATGTCTCTGTACTTACAGATTTATTCTTATTTCTAGTCATCTCTAACTTCAATACTTGTTCACATGTCATACTCTCTTTACTTACAGATTTATTTTTATTTCTAGTCATCTCTAGCTTTAACACTTGTTCACATGTCATACTCTCTAAAGGTTGTGTCAGTTGTAGGAAAGGACAGGACGGTGAATGGTTCTTATGTTCTTGCCTGAAATACATAAGAATACCTTATCACTTAACAAATAAATGAAGTAAACATGTAAATGCATAAAAAAAGCCAGATATGTTTACCTTCATGTTTGAAAATCATGCACAAAGGTCTTTTTTTTTTTAAAAAGGACAGCTTTAACATATATGTAAGAAAATTAGTAACTTGAACATGTTGAAGGCAGAACTGGTACATGTGTTCATTTACAGGATTAATAGATTGATTTGTGTTTCAAGCCACTATCAACACTTTTGTTTATTTCATGAATCATTCAGATTTTGTTATTGGAGAGATATGAAGTTTGAAGATAGGACCAATATTTTTGGAAGAAAAACTGACAATCCTATCATTGCCTATAGTCAATCAAGATTGAAGTTGAATATTCCTGCCATTCATATATAAAATTGTTCATTTAAAAATGTTTTAAACAAACTGTTAAATTGCAAATTAAAAACACATTCATTACAATTGAATTTCAATTTGACGTGTCTGTAATATTTTACAGATGTTTTTTTTTATCTCAACAGATTTATACTGAAAATTATTACAACTACATGTACAATGTACAATATACAAAATGTATACTGTAAAAGCAGAAATGTTCGTGGAGGATTTAATTTCGTTTTTTTCATGGAAAGAATATATCCACGAAATTAAAAAACCCACGAAAATCATATTCACCATGGATCATCATCTGGTTCCCATCCATCTAATTCTTTAAAACACATAAAACACTGTACAGCATCTGGTTCATTTTCTGTTGCACAACTGTAAAACCCAGCTTTAGCTAACTGAAAAAGAAAAAAATATCAAATTTCAGAATGCAATTATTAATACAATTCAAATGTGTTTATTTTTTTTCAATAGAGCTTTCAACATGTTCAATAGTCTGAAAAAGGCTGTTTTATATAAAAATGCAATATTATATATAGCCTTTGTATGAGGTCGATACAAGGATATATTGACCTGAAAGAAGTATATTGACTGAGGACGAAGTCCGAGGTCAATATACTTCTTTGGGTCGATATATCCTGTATTGACCTCATACAAAGGCTATATTTGTTATATTATTAATTTCCGACCATATTTGTATCAAAATCGTCATTTATGTTTGTTGGAATTTTATAGATACATGTATTACATCAATTTGTCTCCTTGACAATAACAACATATTAGTTGTTATTTAATTTACTTTATTTTTTTACATCTTATGTATTTGAAGATTTTTTTCGTCAAATTATCGATCACAGATATCATGTGTTTCAAAACATTAAACAATATCCTGAAATTCATTATATGACGTCACAAAGTATATCGGTTTCTAAAAATAACCGTGCGATATGCTTTTTGCCGGTCAATATGCTTTTTGCTATACGCCGTTTTCTCTCTACCTTCGAAAATATAGTTTAACATGTGACTATCCCTTAACGAATCAAATTTGTTAAATTATACGAATTAATAATATTATATTATATTACATGTATTACCAACCTCTCAGTTTCATAGTATTTATATGCTTAAAGATTAAAAGGTGTTTCCTATTGAGTATTCTGTGTTGTGCTTGAAATAAAAGTAGGTTTCACATTCAGTACTGTACTCTGATTACAGGTATGTTTCATTGTTGTATCATAATGTGTTGCATGTTCTGTCATATGATTCATGCCCTGTGACTGTGTTGAACAGTCCAACACAAGTATTGTGTCTGTTGTTCCATGTTTAACATCAATGCTGTGTCATGTTCCATGTTTAACATTAATGCTGTGTCATGTGTGTCATGTTCCATGTTTAACATTAATGCTGTGTCATGCGTGTCATGTTCCATGTTTAACATTAATGCTGCTGTCATGTGTGTCATGTTCCATATTTAACATTAATGCTGTGTCATGTGTATCATGTTCCATGTTTAACATTAATGCTGTGTCATGTGTATCATATTCCATGTTTATTAGTGTTTCCTGCACCTTTTAAAAAGTGTTGTGTCATATGTTGTCTTTAAAAACATAAGAGCTGTGTCATGATGTGTCTCCTATTTTCTTTTAATGCTTGCAAGTGTTTAGTCATCATATGTCTCTCATTATTTTCAAAAGAGAAAATTTTAAATTTTTGTCCCTTTAAAATATCAATCATAAGAAAATTGTTTTGAAGGCACTCTCAAGTGTCTTTTTTCTCTAGGCTTTTATGGAACTTATATCATGGGTTCATTAACCATGTCAGAAGTTTTGTCAATAGTTGAGTTCAAAAAATCACAAGTGCCATAAATTAAAAAAATGCAATTGCCGAGTCCTGATTGTTTTACTGAAATGTCAATGATCATGATGATGAACCCGAAACATTTTTTAATATTTAATATTTAATGCATGCGATAGAAATTATTACAAAAGCCACATTCAATTAACAATTAACTACATGTAGCTGTGGAACATGATCATTATAATTTTATTTTCTTATTAAATTATCAAAAAAAATTAGATTTTATTAATTTAAAAAAAAAAAATGGAAAACCTTTTCCGGTGTGCATCTACACTCTTCGGAGAAAGGCCATCTTTGAAAAGATTTTAGGCGTTCTGATTCCAGCATCATCATTATATCCTTTTTTTGTGACATCTCCATACTTGTTTATTTTTGAAAAGTCCGCGTTGCCCACAATTCATATTTTGATTTCCGGTACACTGTGTGAAGTAAAAAATAATTCTTGCTAATTCGATCTCGTCACCTTTCGTTATAGTTTGGGTTTGTTAGAAAGAAAATTATTAGAAAACTGAAGTTTAAAATCTTATTTATCATCAAATATCATTAAAAAAAAATGTTAAATTATCCTTTGAAAAAATGCTTAAGTTTAAAGTTAATGTAGAGCATTCAAATCCATAAAAACGGAATGCATTCAAATCATAAATCTGTTTTTGCCGAGTATGTATAGTAGGCAACACATCTACTAGTAATATATTCCTTTCTTATGATTTCGTCTCTTCTATATATTTGGCGTAATTGTCGAGAAAGAAGGCCATCTTTTCTTTATCTGGCATACGTACTGGTGGGGGCATTAATTTCTAGAGTTCGCATTATCTCACAAGGGATGGTCCGGTGCGCCGTGGGACCACCCCCTGGATTCGCCACTGCACTTAGGAGATAACTGTATTGTATTTTAAGCTCCGACGGCATCAATTGGGGATTTGATGGTCGCAAATTAAGTTTACTGGCGACGTGTTATAGCTTAAAATACAATATTGCAAGTTATCTCCATTCTGATGAAACTGTCAGAAAACAACGTTAAAACATGTATTTAAAACCTGTCATATGCCGTCTGCGCTTGTGCGTAAGTCCCCGGCATAGCATCAATTGTCAATTGATGCCATGTCAAAAGTGACGTTATCCAATCAAAATGAACGTTACAAACGTTGTTGAATTAGAATTCCCCTTTTTTGTCAGCATTCAAAATTGTTCCTCATATTTATGTTTTTGGGGTAAAAAAGATTAAATCGAAAGCAAATAGAATGCAAATACATATTAAAATATTACTTTCATTATTTTTATACCTTAATACAATAATAAAATAAATAGTTGAAAATTATTTTTTTGATCTATACTTCCTTTAACTGTTTAACTTTACTTTACTATACTCTAATTTCATTTCATGAAAGTTGATGGTAAAAGAGAGACAAAAGATACAAGAGGGACATTTATAAAGATAAAAAAAAATACCAGAGGGACATTCAAATTCATAAATCGATAATAAACTGACCACGCAATGGCTAAAAATGAAAAAGACAAACAGTCAAACAATAGTACACATGACACAACATAGAAAACTAAAGAATAAACAGCACGAACCCCACATCAAATATGTAAGGGCTGATTAGTCAGTCAAGGACTTAAAATACATGCATGTTAGAATAGCCACCCAATTGCACCCATCTTCACTAGGTCAAAAACTGAAAAACGTCCTGCTCAAAGCTGGGTTTTTAAGTCTATATATTGCTCTCTCTCTGTCTTTACAGAATGTCTACATGTTTTGGATATCAAGCCCAAAGATGTCTTATCCTCTCGAACTAATTGATTTTAAAGTGATTATGAAACTAAAAAATGAAAGAAACGAATACCATGCGATTTGAAATCGATAATTATCACCAAAGCATCATGTATATTTGCATGTATACATCTTGATAGACAATAGTCACAAAAGAATTTGTCAGCACAAAATAGCTCCTGTTTCTAATATCATTTAATAATTTAAATTTTTGAGATATTCATACTTTTGATTATTATTATTTCACCTTTCCACGTGTATTACAAGTTAACGTGCGAAACCTATTCTCAGACATGCTTTAAGATGCAATGAAGGGGTATTCATGAAAGGTAATCGTATATATAGACATAGTAATTTCGTTTTGAATGGCAAGTGTATTTAAAAAAAATAAGTGTCCGCAATTTGACGATAAGGTGTCCGTATTTTAACTCCCTATGTCCGCATTTACACGACTGCGCATTTCCGCGGGTTTTGAGTATTTCCAATCTACCAATCAAGAGAGGTGACATAAAACCGCGGGAAAAAGTCCGTTTGATACCCCTCTATCCTTTCCTGTCCAGTGCAACCACCAGTATGTCCGCAATTGGCCTCTACGGTATCCAAATTCCGGATTTTTAAAAAGTGTCCGCAATTAGGCGAATTTCCCCTAACTAATGTCGATTTTTTTTGATTTTTTGTGGGGTGAAGAAAAAAAATTAATAAAACGATTTTGCCGTAAGCCCCAGTCCCACTAGTCCACGGTCGAACCCCGCTTGACTGTGTTGATTTATTTTTCTCCTGTAAATTATGGTTTTAAAAAGTGCTTTTTATGAGTGCTTTCCCAGAGTGTTTTATTCAACTTACATAACATTCAAACACGGGGTATATTCAACTTGCATAACACTTAAACATCGGGTGTTTATTCAACTTACAAAGCATCTACTGAACATGTGTTTTACAAAGTTGTGGATGTAGATCTGATATAAACTTTGATTTTCCAACTATTTATTTATTATTAAAACACACACACATATTTAGACTTTATAACAAAGTTAGACATGAGACAAAAACATTATTTGCTGCTATTAAACCCAAAGTTCCAAATGGCAAATCTAAAATTATCCCTTCTTAAATTTATCACCATCACGAGTTGGTTGACCGTCACAGAATATGCGTTTCACAGGAGATATCAGATATGTATCTTTAGGGGACGACCATTTGATATTCTGGGGGGGGGGGGGGCAGGAGGATCTTAAAAATAAATAACTCAGCCTTAATAATCACCCCAAAAAATGTTTTAAAAAAAATACCTGACTGGCAATGTATTGAAAATAAATAACTCAGCAGGTTTAATCGAAAGTATGAGATGGCATCAGATTCTTCATAAATTCATCTTTTCCCCCCAAAAAAATCGGGAAGCACTTCCCAATTGTTTTAGTAAAAATAATTTGATTATACTTGAAATGTCTGAAAATTGGTTTCATTTAACTTGAGGTATATTGTCTCAGGAAACCTTTCCTCACTTTTATTTTAACAGGGTCGAAACTACATTGAGGTAAATGCCTCGTGAAGGAAATTTCAAAACCAAACGCGTCTCCATATCATATTGTGTTTACGGCAAGTGCCTTGCAAGGAGCAAGTTCTGTTTCCCTCAGACATAGTTCTGATTTTTCGGGATCAATGTTTCTTATTTATTTTTCTTTTGTTCATTGATTGCCTTTCGGTATTCTGTTAGTGTTGCATTCCTTTTGTAATCTAGTAATTTTGTAATAAATTTGATCATGAGTTAAAAAAAAAAACCAGCCACAGACTTAGCTATGTGAATTTCATTTTTGCTTTTTAATCATGCACATTGGTCTATTTACTGATGCTGTCCCTAGAAACTTAAGTCTTACACTGAATTTATACATTTTGCCTTGAGACCAAAATATTGGCTAAAAATTATTAAAACATAACTTGTATTTTCAGACTATGAAAAGGGTCTTTGAAAAAGTCAGAAAGCATGATTTTGCAACATTTGTTCTATAGCTTCTTGAGCCTTCAGTGGCTCCAAAACCCTTCAAAAATTTTTTTGGCGAAATATATATGTAAACCAATACTTTTAAAAGAGGTTAATACAACCAACATTTACTACTATGTGTGTATGTATGCAATATATATGCATATATATGCAGGTGGATTATAAAAGATTCATTTCTTCAGAGGATGATGATTAATTCTAATTAAATGGTACATATAATGACTTGACTATACATGTATCATGCATTTAAAACAAACAAATCACTTAAAAAATGTTTTTTTTTTCGATATCATTAATATAATTGTGAAAATGAATAATCAGTCCCTTGCTTTAATGAAAATGAAAATCTTGCTTCAATAGTGCAGAAAATGAATAATCTGTCCCCTTAGTTTACAAAAATAAATAACCGATCAAAAACAAATTCTCCTGTCCCCCCTCCCAGAATATCAAATGGTCGTCCCCTTATACAAAATTTAGTCCTGGTATCTATGATGAGTTTATCTCTTAAGTCGTGGCTACAATCCAGTCCTCTTTCCACGAAAACGTCCTACCAAATTAGACATTTTACCAGGTTTGTCATAATATGAACAACACGAAGAGTGCCGCATTTGGAGGAGGATCTGCTTACCCTTCCAGAGCACCTGAGATCACCCCAAGTTTTTGACGGGGTTCATGTTTCTTAGTTTTCTATGTTGTGTTTTGTGAACTGTTATTTGTCTGTTTGTCTTTTTATTTTTTAGCATGTCGTTTTCAGTTTCTTTTCGATCTATGACTTCGAATATCCCTCTGGTATCCTTCGCCCCTCTTTTCTGCGACATGATATTAAGTATGAACTAATTTGTGTACATGGGTTGCATTATTTAAATACCAAATAATTATCTCATGGTGTCTTGTTACGTTCTCGACTTCTTTGTACCGTTTTAAAATCAATATGACATTTAAAAAAGATTTATCATGATAAGATAGTGTAAATAATAGCAACTTTGAAATTTAATAGCTGTAGAATAATGAAATATCCTTGAATATAATTATATACAACTATATATACTAGCTAATTACGATTTAACTTAGTTAACGTGAATGTAAATCTAAAAACCTGTTTAAATTCCTGCTGTGAATTTTCCAATTTCTAACACAGATTTGACTGTACACAAGTACATTAAAAACAAGTAAGTAACAGTGACTTTTATCTTTTACAGTAGGAAATATTTGACAATTTATTCAAATAGTCGAAGATGTGTTTGATACAACTATTCACCATGCAGAGTACAATTGAAGTAGATGTAAGTAATTATATAGGCCACCTTACTGCCTTCTACAATGAGAAAAACACATACCGTAATCGGCTACAAAAGATAAAGACTTAAAAAATGGAAAACAACTTTTGGTCTTATTTATAGCAATACTATTTACAAAAAACAAATATGACAGAAAAGAACCAAAAACAAACGATAAACTACAGGCACCTAAATATGGAGTTTATTTTGAACGAATGGGATTAAGCCATGCAATGACCTATATTCCAAATCCGACAAGGAGACCATAATCAAAGGACATTGTTGAATGATTGGAATATGAGAAAGAATAATTCAAAGTCAAAATCGTTGACCTTTTCCCCCCAATATTAACGTATATTACGGATTACAAATGTGTCGAGGTTTGTGATTGGATAACAACACAGAGATGTCAGTATATATTCAGGAAACTGCCGGGGTATATACGACGTTTTTATCCCCAATTGGAACCTCAAAAACGTCATCATAACACCGGTTACTATGTGACGAAGTCAAAAGCTATCAGACTGTCAGAGGCTCACAGAGGGAAAATAATTACGTGCTTCAGTCAATAAAACATTTTTGATACAAAATCATGCAATTAACACTTTTAATACTTAAATTTAATGTTAAAAGTGTTATTATAAATTATTACATACACGATAAAACTATGTTCACAGCAAATTAAAAAAATCCTTCAGGTTTGGTTTTTCAACTTATTTAAATGTGTTGTCAACAAATACCTGCACTGGAAAATAACATTAAGTCAGGGGTAATCCGTAATATATGTGTAATTCAGGTCTCAGAAAGGGTATATACTGTGACATTCCCGGCTTAGGGCTTATATACCCTTCGCCTTCGGCTCAGGGGATATAAACTCTAAGCCGGGAATGTCACAGTATATACCCTGTCTGAGACCTGAATAACATATAATATTCTATACATTTGTATTACTATTTCCCTGATATTTAACTTACTACATCTCGGATAATTATTATAAATTTTGCGATATTTGTATGCAGTTCTTCGCGCTCTAAACTCTTAGACAACAACCATTTGATTTTCGGGGGGGGGGGGGGGGGGGCTATTGATTTTTTTGGAAAAAAAGTTTGTTTCCAGTTTTGGGAGAGAAAAACATAATTTGTTTTTGACACTAAGAAAAAAAAATGTTTGTTTCACCCTCAGCTGCCCCAATATGAAATGCTAAAATTGGCTGCCTTAGTTATATACATAGATTCTTAAAAAGCACAGAGATACACCATTGAACTTTTCTTTTCTTATTTCTATTATTTTTAAGATAAAAGACGGAAATGCCTATACTGGTGAAAATCGTTATTTTAAGTGCAATAACTCCTCCAGAGGGAGTGAATTGATTAGTTCAGTGTTGTTGACATTTTTGTATATCTTATATTACTTTTGCTGATTATGTAAGGTGTTTGATATTTCTGCATATCTATCATTGTTTCTAAGATGATAGACAAAATTACCGCTTAAATTGGTCAAAATACTCATTAAAGGGCAATCATTGATTTTTTTTATTTTTGATATGTTTGCTGGTTGTGTGTATGTTGTTTACAGTTTCTATATATGTCTATTATACATTTATTGTATTCAAGATAATAGAAAAAAAGTAACGCCACAACTGGTCCAAAATATTCATAAAAGGACAATAATTCCTTTAAGGAGTCGTCTGATCAATCAAGAGAAAATGAAATATTCCTTTACCTCTAATTGCTTGTAAAATTTGACCCAGCTGTATAAATCCATGCCTTAATTTTTTAAAACCAGTCAATATTATTATTTAGTCCAATTGTAATATTCTCTAGAAAGTGCTAGAAGTCTGGATTATTGACAGCGAAACGAAAGAAGAGGGAATAAAAAAAAGACCACTTAACTCCTTTTTATAAAATTCACACATTGTATTTTAACAGGACATTTAGAGAGGTATGGCAGTTCAACAACAACCTTATGATCAAGGTGAATATGTGTATACAGATATGCTGATGATAAATCAATGAGACAGCAACAGAATAGTAAAAACATAAACATAAACATAAACATAAACATAAATATAAATATAAATATAAATATAAACATAAATATAAACATAAATATAAATATAAACATAAACATACACATAAACATAAAATAAACATAAACATAAATATAAACATAAGCATAAATATAAACATAAACATAAACATAAATATAAACATAAACATAAACATAGATAAAATATAAACATAAACATAATCATAAACATAAATATAAACATAAACATAAACATAAACATAAACATAGATAAAATATAAACTTAGACATAAATATAAACATAAACATAAACATAAACATAAATATAAACATAAGCATACATATAAACATAAACATAATCATAAACATAAACATAAATATAAACATAAACATAATCATAAACATAAACATAAATATAAACATAAACATAATCATAAACATAAACATAAATATAAACATAAACATAAATATAAACATAAGCATACATATAAACATAAACATAATCATAAACATAAACATAAATATAATCATAAATATAAATATAAATATAAACATAAACATAAACATAATCATAAACATAAACATAAACATAAACATAAACATAAATATAAATACACAAATACTCATGACATCTACAATTAAATCATTAGCTTCAATGATTCCATGAGATTTTGCAAAATAATATATAAAAAATGAGTCAACTCTACATGAGACCAAATGACACAGAAATTAACAACTATAGGTCACCGTATGACTTTCAACAACGAGCAAAGCCCATACCGTATATACCTGACTTGTTTTCAATGAACTTACTTTCAAAATATACCTCTGAATCAGTCGGTTGACATTCATGAAAGCGTGGAATGAAGAAGTGCGTCTAGTGATTCAAGACCTTGCTATCTAAAACTGCATGAAATAAAAAATTCTCAAATTATTGCTGGTCGTGTCTCCTTCTAAAACGATATCCCCTGCTGTTTTCTTGTCGCCAAGATATGCCCAATAAAGTTCATTAACGGAAATAACGTAAACGACAGGATAGAACAATTAATACTACATATAACGAACTAAAGAGATGGTTAGATGTTTATAACAGTAAAATTCAAATGCAAAATAACATTAATTCGTCTATTTGAATGTGATATCCTGATTTTATTTTTTTTAAGTGTTTTTTTAAACTTTTTTTCGAATTATACAAATTAAATCAGTATAGTATATAAATATAATACATAATAAGCAAGTCTAAAAGGGTACGACCTCAACAAAACAAAAACAATTATTAAAATCATGAACAAATGTTAAATATTCTGGTTAACAGATATCCTTCATTATGATGTAAAATGAATCATATCAAATCTATAAACTTTAATTATAACAACCTACAGGATATGGTCAACCCACAGGGTACGGACAGTCCGGAACTGTTGTCATCACACAACCTGTTACTACCCTGATAACTACTGGGATGGCAGAATTTCCAGTCAATATGACCTGTCCGGCCTGTCAAAACCATATTATTACCGGTACACGTAAGGAGATAGGGACGATGACATGGCTTGCCTGCTTAGGTCTTTGTTTCATAGGGTAAGTATTAAGTGGAAGATGATGATAAAGTTAAAGGTCTACTTATATTACAAGTTTTTTTTGAATCTTTTGTTCTGAATGGCGGTGGAAAATGCATCAGATGAATGATTTTCTGATAGTGTGATTGCCCGTTGAGTCTTTTATTCCGAAAGGTTTTGAAAAGTTTCACTGTTTACATGGTTTGAATGTCCGTTAAATCTTTTGTAAGTTTGAATGGTGGTGAAAAGTGTTGGTTGAAAGTTTACTGATAGTTTGTATACCCGTTAAAATTTTTGTTCTGAATGATGGCGAAAGGTGTTTGTGGAATACTGATATATTTATTGTCCGTTGAATCATTTGTTTCGAATGGTAGTGAAAAATGTTGGGTGAACAGTTTACTGATAGTTTGACAGTTGACACCCACTGTTCTCAACAATATAGAACAGTAAACCTAGTAGTTATGTAAATAGTTTTAGCCACATGTCATGTTAGTATTTGTTTATTTTTAGCACTGTTAATTATTATTATCCTACGCATGCGCAGCAGTTAGTAATCATAAAAAATCTGACGGATAACTGGATACCATAAGAAGGAGGAGGAGGAGTTTGATTGTCCGTTATATCTTTTGTTCTTAAATTATGTGAAATCAATCGTTGACTTCTCCTCTATCATTGTCAGGAATGCACATTTGTTCACATATCACCTGGCTAATTGTCAATGAATTGATATTTTACTCACTATTTGACATTTTGTCATACAATGACTATATGTAAGCTCAATTGTGCAAACCTTTGAACACGAGAGTGCCTATCCAATAAAAGAGTGAAGAAAGATACCAGAGTGACAGTCAACTCATAAATCGAAAATAAACTGACAACACCTGGCTAAAAATGAAAGAAGACAAACATACAAACAATAGAACACATGACACAACATAGAAAACTAAAGAATAAGCAACACGACCCGCACCAAAAACTAGAGATGATCTCAGGTGCTCCGGAAGGGTAAGCAGATCCTGCTCCACATTTGGCACCCGTCGTGTTGCTTAGGTTATAAAATATCCGGTAAATAGTCTAATTCGGCAGTCACAGTCATGAAAGGGAAGGGGATTGTAGTAACGACGTAAGGAACATATCCGATATTATTTGTGAAACGGTTACTCAATGAAGGTCAACCAACTCGCGATGGCGTCCGTAACATTTACGAAGGGATGATTTCAACTTCACCATTTGAAACTCTTGGTTTAATAGCTTCCCTCTATCAAGAAAATCATGATGGGAAATGCAAGCACGGGAATGTCGTATCAATTGGGAGATATATACCCCGTATGAAGATGCTTCTGGAATGTTGATACTTAGAAATGGAAAGTTCACAATTGGAAAGCTGAAATCATCTCTTTTGTCGTTAAGTTCTGTTTTCAACCGACCAAAATTGTCAATTACTAGATGTAAGTCAAGATATGAGGCCGACTTAAGGTATTCCCTAAACATGTCGTGCATATGAAAAACTTCTTTATACGTTCAATATTTACAAAGATTAAATACTAGTAGCAGATAACATCCATTATGTCAATAAAACAACATACTACATGTTCGTATATATATATATATATTTAGCGGGGTTTAAAATGACTTGTTTCTATTAATATTATTTTGTTTGTTGGTAGTTTCTTTAAATCTTTTGATTTTTTAAGGACTAAGCTAGATAAGCAAACATGAGTAATAAACATGATAAATGTATCAGTTGACTGTTTTATTTTTCTGTTCTTTTTACATTTTCTCGATAGTATGCAACACCTGAACGTCTTTGTCTATAATTAAGTTTTCTTATTTTACTTTTACAGATGTGATCTCGGATGTTGTTTCATTCCATTCTGTGTGGATTCGTGTAAAGATACAGTACATAACTGCCCAAACTGCCAAACCGTCGTTGGAAAGCACAACAAGATATAAATAAAATATGTATTTACAACTCATGCAACTGTGACAATGTTAAAACAACAACTGACTGACTCCTTCTATTCCTTACTTTTATTTTTAATATCATATACAATCATATATTTATCGATAACAACACTTTACAGCACATTTCAGTCAGTATGTAGCTAATGGTAATATCTTTGGTTAGCTTGCTTGTTAGCTGAACCATGAAGTCATTGTTAGGTTAGGTACACTACCCTCCTTTTAAAGTAGCTTAGTCCTACAGAGAGATATATTTTTTATCTGTTGGGCTAGTCTAATATTAAAGGAGGGAAGTTTACCTTACATAACAATGACTTCACGGTTCAGCTAACAAGCAAGCTAACCAAAGATATTACAATTAGCTACATACTGACTGAAATGTGCTGTAAAGACTTCTGACCTTTCATATTTGTTTTTTAGTCGAATTATATAGTTTATAAGACGTGTATCAGACCTGAACAATGGTAGCCAGCATTAAACACTCCCACCCCAAAACAAGAAGATTTATCACCTTGTAGACCCTGCAAGGATATCAATGTAATAAGTATGCAATATATTTCATTTTCCATTGTTACAACTGATTGTGACGTAAGGTTTTTGTTAAAGGAGTTTTAAGTTACATTCTTGTTTATTGTACAGATATAAATGAAGCACATATTTTAACATATCCTTTCGAAGATTTTAATATTGTTTATATAAATATTTATAGTTAAATGCCTTTTCTTTAAAAACATGAAATATAGAATGAACCACATGTTTATTATATGAGGTCTTTTGCTGGTGTTTAGGGTTGATGTTTTATGCAAATACCATATAATATATCATTTTATCACACTTATAACATGTTTAGTTTTATAAAAACAAAACTAAGGAATTCATATCAACTAATGAAGTAATTTAATTACAAATAAAACATGTTTATATATTTATTTATTTACCGCTTTATTTCCTAGTGAAAAAAATCATGTTTTCTCTTATTCCTCGATTCAGTATAAAAATTTAATGTCATAATTCAATCGGTTGAAGTTTGTATCGTTCCCCAGGTAGAAACACATAACCTGGCCATACGAAACTTTGTTTCCCCTTTAATGGTAATAGAAACAAAGTGACGATTGTTGGCTCCATATTTCTTTTTTGAATACTGTTAATGGCATTGATAAATTTAGAACCTTTCTGTTGTAACAGATGTTCGCAATTAGGTGATAAGGTAGCATGCATGTTCCAAATGTCTGATTCGGTCTCTATTCCATTGTAACTTACAGATATTCCACACGAAAAACATTTAACCATATTGTAGCCTATAAAATCCCGCCTTTGCCAGTTGATGGCGAGTAAAGTCTTCTTCAGACTCTAAAATATAAAGGTCTGACTCGGAGATTTTTAAATTTCGTAGTGAAATCATCCTACTGTCTTCTGATGAAAATGCATCGTTTTTGGTAATACATTTTATTCTTTGTGAAGGAAGCTTTTGGGGTGGTACATCTTCTCTTTCAAAATTACACGATGATGTCACTTGTGCGTGTACAATGAGGGGGTCTTTGTCGGGTTCCCATAAACATTGGTTATAACCACATGAAAAACACTGAGCAACATCAGGTTTCATCATAAAAACAAATCCAGATTTTGCCATGACTTCAGCGGGTGGAATATTTTCGCTTGGCCAGACACCTTCAAATGACTCTCTTCGTTTTTCCTCGTCAGCATATTCTGGGAGATTCTGGGAGATGCAGTTGACCTTTATTACTAGCCTCAGTTGTGTAATTTGTTTCTATTGCAGACTTTACCTCAGCAAAGAAATTTGAAACATAGTTTTGTTGTTGTTTTCCATAAAGTCCAGTTATGGAACAGACTATCAACCATTCTGTCTGGGTTTCCATTAGAATTCGTGTGTTTAATAGACTAACGCACAACTGAAGTAAATCGTTTTTAATATCCAATATCTGATCGCTTGAAAAGTCATTTCGAAATGATAAATTGATTGTAGTATCGACCTTAGAAAGAAATCCGCACTGCTCACATGCTTTTAACGTGTTCATAGCATGGTGTTGCTCTAGGTGTTTTGAATATTCTAACAACTCTACTTTTAAATAGCGATTTTCGGCAACGATTAGAACGCCATAAACATTCCACCTCAAGTTAACAAATGTTAATCCTCTCAAGAGAAGATAATCTGAAACGTTTCCGGTTTCTAATACAGAGCAATAGTCCACAGGAATAATTTTAATCGCTTGTAAAAGTTGCCTTTTCCAATCTTGTTGTCGGATTGAGAGTTTCAAAGTTGTATTAAGACACCACAAATGTTTGGTGCCAGCCATTTCTACATTCAATAAAAGAGTAATGAGTCTACTGACGTCATGATTGATCATATCTAAAGCCATTTTGACCATAAAGATCTTTTCATCATTGTTATTGAACTCTTTTGAAATTACAAATAATACTTTTTTACATTCCAGAATCAAATTTTTGAAGTCATCAAAAGTCGTGTTGCCAGGATCTCCGTGCCTTTCCAGACATCGATATGAAATATTTTCAGCATGGAATAATGTATCCAAGATTTTACGTGTGGTAAACTCATCGCTTTCATCATACAATACAAAAATGTCGACATTTGGTTTCTTTTCGTTAACTGTCTGATTTTCATCTTTCTGCTCCAAACTCGCTGTCAATTAATTACAGTTGGTAATTGTGATATAAATAGTTTTTCAAATCGATACAGTTATAACGTCATGATCCAGTCTACTGGCTTCGAAAAGAAAGTTTAACACTATAAACATAGCTAATGGGATTAGTACGCATTACAATGTAGGATATATTTTAAATGGGGAAGTGTTGACCCGCGAAACCTAAAGTGATTTTTATTATAGGAAACATCTGGTCATCGCTTTAATAATTGAATCAACAATAAAATAAAAATCCCAATCTTTTTTCATGATCTGTAGCGAGAGACCGAGGTTGCTTTACAGCGGTAAAATTCAACGAACTTTGAACAGGGTGTTCTGCAATGCTATTAATTTTAAAGCTTTAACTTTCTGTTGCCTTTTTTCTGTAGGAAAATTTCACCAAAAGAAACATGAATTTTATGGACTTTCCGAATTGATTTTCCTTTAAGTTCAGTATTTTTGTGATTTTACTTTTTAAACATTTGTTATCAATTATGATATGTACATGATAATTGATAGAGCTACACAAGTGGTAGCAATGATGTTACATACTAGGTTTTTATTTAGTCTTTTTTTTTAAATTTAAAAATATAAGAAACTTCACCTAGGAAATATAGACTTGACTTAGTAAGAATAGTGGGATTCTATATTTCCTTTCTCATCCCAATCAGCCTTAAAATCTTATACTTCCACTGAAGTCTGAAGTAATCATTAATTCAAACTATTTTTTTTATCTTGTGGTTCTTTTAATCTCATCAACAACTTGTTTCCTATATTACTTGTACAGTAGATTCAGTATGATGTAAACATGATAAAAGAATTGTCAATGTACACATTAAAGAAGAGGGACTAAAGACAAAAATGGGACATTCAAAAATCAAAGATTTGAAAATAAACGGACAACGCCTTGGCTAGAAAAGAAAAAAGAAAAACAGACAAAATAGTACACAAGACACAAAGATAGTTCTAGGTGGGTGTTACAACGCTATGAAGGAAACTGGACTTAAAGGTCTGGACATAGAAATTGTTTAAACTAATTTAAAATGGCTCATCTTAAAGCAAAATGCATATAATCAGGACATTTAAATCATACTACAATCTTTACAATGTTATTATGTCTCAATAAAGTCTCATATACATATTTAATGAAATAAAGACAAAAGGCTGATTTTGGGCATAGAAGATATGATAAGGACACCATCGACATACTAATTGTTATTAAAATTAGCTGATAAAATTTCAGCTCCATTGAAGTCTAAATCTCCTTTTTTTAATTTACAGGAGTGTCATCTGGGATATCAAAAACAAGAGTAGTAGCTAGGATACTATTTGTATTCGTGTATGATTGATTTCAAATATTATATCCCTATAAGAAATATAATAAACTACTCATAGCAAGTCTATTATCATAATAGATACATGTATTCCACCTTGTTAAAAAATCAGCAAATATAACAATTAAAAAAAAACGGGGAAACTCCAACTATCAAACAGTGTTGTTCTTGATGAAAGTTTTCATTGTTAAAACTATCAATAGATATGAGTGAGTCTTAATTAACACCATCATAGGGGGAGGGAGTTAATAGCACATTATTGAACAAGGAAATGAAGATCTTGGGAAGTACTTTGAATTTGCTTCAAAAAGGCAATTATACGAAAGGAAGAAATTTAAATTTATAGGACATACTTAACATCGCATTGTTATCACACATTCATATTTTGATCTAATAATAATGCACATAAATGATACTAAAAGACGGTTTCATGCATTGGAAATTTAGGAACCCTGACCTAAAAAGTCTAAATTTTATTTATCTTAAATATTTACTATTTGGAGTTCTTATTTTTCTTTTTCGTCCAACCTGTTGAAAAGCAGGTCACTGTTTTTGTAGCCGGGCATGATATTATTTTGACAAATCATGTGAAGGACCGACTAATTTTGCTAACGAGGTTAAGGATATTGAAAATTGATGTGGTAATTTTTGTATTCTTTTCTTTATTGACATACCAGTTCGTTTTTATAGTGATGAAGATTATAAAACAGTGTTTACTGTCGAACCTCTATTTTTTTACATTTATATTATAATGTCTGTATGTTTTATCTACACACTGTTGTAAATACAGTGGAATTGTATGTAACTGTCATACAAGTGAGAGGTTAAGCTTGCTGTAAAACTATGTTTAATCCGTTATTTTCTACATAAGGAAATGCCTATACCATATCAGGAATATATATATATATAACATTTGCTTTTAATTCGTTTGAAGCGTTTGAACTTTTGACTTTGCCATTTTATAAAAATAACTTCCATCTTGATTATTCCTAGGAGGTCGGTTCTTTTTTTTTACTTTACTTCACACAAAGTATACTTCTCTCCCAGAAACCTTTGCTAGGACTGAATTTCTTTGCAGATTGTTGGATTCTTGTTTTCAAATTAAGCTTTGAGCATCTTTGGAAGCATTCCAAATTGATGCTAGGAGTTGTCAGACATTCATTACATTATTTTCCTTTTTTGTGATGGGACTCTGGGTCATTATATAGCCCTAACCACATTTTTGTTGCGGCTATAATACATCTGACATCAAATCATCTTGCAGGTCATCTAAACTTTCCAATTTGAATTTTCATTTGAGTTCGTAATTTTTGTTATTTTACTTTTTCATAAGATTGTAGGTGTGCCATTGATAAACCTGTTCATCGATTAAATGAGCATTACACCGTCTATTTTGCAAAAAAATTATACTTAAATAAATCAAATTCAATCATTAATTATTTCGTCACGAAATTCATTCACTGAGTATTTCGTCATGGTACTTCATTCGTCAGGGTTTTGTCGGTTTTAATTTTTAAAGTATGATGACGTTTTGAATCTTAATCCTCTCCTCTCTTAACATCCTAAAATATGTTCAGTGTATTGAAACCTATTTATACTTTAATTTGTCAACAGAATATATCTATATATTCAATGAACATCAGCACCAGATCAAATCTTATTTCCACATATATTTATCTATCAAATGGATCAATAAACACAAAAGATGTTTGAACACTTCAATTCAGTATAGAAAAAAAAT
This sequence comes from Mytilus trossulus, assembly GCF_036588685.1. NCBI lineage: Eukaryota > Metazoa > Mollusca > Bivalvia > Mytilida > Mytilidae > Mytilus > Mytilus trossulus. The sequence goes on along the minus strand of NC_086379.1, from coordinate 36,859,907 downwards.
CGGTCATATTGAAATGCTATTTGTTCACACCTGACTGGCTTCATGTAGTAATGATTTCACTTTTCCAATATCTACGTTTGAAAATAAATTGTGGATTTTCAGTGATGAAACTATAGTTTGTGTACACGTAAGTAGAAAAGAGTAGTTTTAGTTCTCGTAGTTCATTTTTTTTTTTTTGGCAGAATACACTGCATTCGACGAAACAGTTATTTTCTTGTGTTTTTTTTTTATTCTGGTATTGGTGGATATCATTACGCGTACGGAAACCGCCATGAGAAGTGTCCATTATATGTTTCATTAGAATAAATATAACAATGTCAATGGCAGATAAAGTGAGATGTATTTTAATCCTCTCAAACTTCAATTGGTTGATTGCCAGACGTCTGATGTCAAATAAAGATGTTATAAAGGAGATCATTTCAGCATTAAACGCTACAATACTTTTATTTTTCATATACACATTAAATCTTTTGATTACAAAAAGCAAAGAAATGCAAACCTACATATATCATGTGTTTTGCTTTTTGTTCATATGATTCAGGATTAAGAATTCAAACAAAATCTTGTTTTCTCAGATCTTTTTTATTAACACAGGAATTTGCCAGCCACCATCAGGAGTTTAGCCGTTTCTTCTTGTGATATTAGTTCATAAATTTCAGTGTGAACAAATGAAACCGAACAAAAAATATAAGGTTAAACCGTTGTGTTTAATTTCATCTTCTAACAAAAGCAGTTTTTTTATGTATGTTTATAAAACATAGACATTAAAGAGTATGTCTGCCTGAAAACATATTTGTTATATTTTGTTCAATTCTATCAAACATATTTTTTTTTCTATCTTCGGGCACTTATTAATACTTCTGTCTTTCCAATGCAAATAAAAAATGTCAAATTTGACTCGGTTGATAAAACCAGGTTTAATCCACCATTTTCTACATTTGAAAATGTCTGCACCAAGTCAGGAATATGACAGTTGTAGTCCATTCGTTTGTTGTATTTTAGAGTTTCGGAGTTCAATATTTTTGTCAATTTACATTTTTGCGAACATCATCGGAATCAGATTTCCTTAATTGAGCAATATTTTACCCAGAAAGATATTTTGCCACAGGATTTCTTGAACAAGATTGTTAAAATGAAATAAATTTCGTGCTCTTTTTTATATATATTTTGACAATCAAAGGCATTTTTATTACATATTTTTGTGACGCAAAGTGACACGTCCAATTGCATCTCTTTCAGGAATTGGATAAAGTTGGATAACGGTTTGATTCATTTGGAAATATGTCAGCGCCACCACCACCTTATAACAACCCAGGTAAATTCAGTTTCTTTTTTTTTTAATAGATAACTGCGTTGGATTAAGTTTAGTAATAAAAAGTTTCACTCCATTTTCTTGAGGTTCTTGCGGAAGGGAAAACAAACGTTTGGTTCTGATTACAAAAGCTTACGTTTGAAATGTCGTTTAAGTTCGGTATTTTATTTATTCTACTTTTGACAACTATGGTTACATAATATATCGATGCATGCTGACAAATAACGTTTATGACGAACTTATAATGATTTGATCCTTCTATCCTTTCGTGACCGCTATTGCATGTTGTCTCGGTGGTCGTTATGCTTATGCGTTGTTATCATAAAACAATATCTTCCAGTCTTGTGATATTTCTGTTTTGGGGATGATTCTAAACGATGCTTTCACACTCAAGTATGTGTCAAACCAATGAATGCAACATACTAGTATTTCAGAGGTATTTCTAATGTGACAATAAATATACATTTCCCTTCCAAATTTTTTTGCCTGAACTAGATATCGCAGCAGATTGTCCGATACGTGTGTTCAAATTAAGCTTGTCCTATCATTGTCAACTCTGCTAATTTGTGCAAGGGATGTAAGGCATTAGTTACAGCATTTTTGTATTCGTAGTACCTTGTTCTTATTCCATTGTAGTTGCGACTGAAATACGTCTGACATGTGATTACGATTAATTGTAAAAAAAAATTAACAGGTCATTATAACTTATAATGAGTAAGAACTTGAAAGAACCCACTACATATCTCTACGTTGACAGTTTTAATTAATACAAATATATATACCTGTTCATAGCTATCCTTGAACTGAATAAATACTAATAAAATTGAGAATGGAAATGGGGAATGTGTCAAAGAGACAACAACCCGACAAAATAAAAAAAACAACAGCAGAAGTTCACCTACAGGTCTTCAATGTAGCGAGAAATTCCCGCACCCAGAGGCGTCCTTCAGCTGGCCCCTTAACAAATATATACTAGTTCAGTGATAATGAACGCCATACTAATTTCCAAATTGTACACAAGAAACTAAAATTAAAATAATACAAGACTAACAAAGGCCAGAGACTTCTGACTTGGGACAGGCGCAAAAATTCGGCGGGGTTAAACATGTTTGTGGGATCTCAACCCTCCCCCTATACCTCTAACCAATGTAGAAAAGTAAACACATAACAATACGCACATTAAAATTCAGTTCAAGAGAAGTCCGAGTCTGATGTCAGAAGATGTAACCAAAGAAAATAAACAAAATGACAATAATACATAAATAACAACAGACTACTAGCACTTAACTGACAAGCCAGCTCCAGACTTCAATTAAACTGACTGAAAGATTATGATTTCATCATATGAACACGATTAATGTTTATCAGAATGACACTAGCTTTTTCGCTTTTGTTTAAAGGTATTTTCTTACATGTATGCGACAGTTACGTTTATTTGTATTGCGGTCAGGAAACCAAAGAACTATACTTATCGCAAAATTATTTGTGCAAGGTTGATTGTATATCAACATCCTGCTAAACATTGAATAAAATTATTATTGTGCACATGATCAGTCGAGTATGTCGTTTGTGTTGTGCAACCATAGTGATCTATCAACATATTTATTATTTTATAGATCTATTCATGACGTTATGACTTGTAACTGATCATCAATACATAATAAAAGATTATCCTGTTTTTATTGAACTTGAACTACGACTGACATTTTTATTTGTACTATTTAAAGAAACTACAGCCGTAATGATACACCTTTGGTTATATTTATGTTTAGAATCCTTTCATGTTTATCGGGAAATTTTACGTCATTACAAGAAACAGGTTAATCAATTTTTGTGAATTTCAATGAACATTGTTTTAAAAATAAAATGTATTTTAATTTGATATGATTTGTTAGTATGGAAGAGGATAATGTACTATGAATATTCGTAAATACTGGAATAAATTTGTCAAACATTTGTGTAATAAAGTGTGTAAATAAAGTGTACCTAAATCATAATATTATCCCTTTTTTTATACTGCATATAATATTGAATTTCTTCTAAACTGTGTACTTCGTAATAATTTTAATCAAAATTACAGAAATATTTTCGAAAATTGAAATCACGATTAACAGTAGTATTTCTTGAAAAATAAAGCTTTGATGTTTAGACTCGTAATGTAATAGGTCAATATCAGTTGTTTCGGATTAGTCAAATCGGCAATGCATTTAAAAGAAATCCGAATATAAGGTACATAATTCAATATCGATAATACGAAAGCCACAAAGAGTTTCAAATGGTTCCTTAGGAGTACGGTATGGACATTTAAAGGTTGTTGGTGAAATTGAAAATTATATACAGTCATATTGTATTGAATATTTGTTTTATTAGAATATCTAATGTTAAACCAGTTATTTATTTGTTTAACAATAAACATATAGATTAATCTATATAGCAGAAAATTTCTTATTAAACTAAGTATCGACATGAACAATTATATGATATACCTAAGTGAAAATGAAAACACTAAATTTTTTTTTTGGAGTCCGCAGCGCTATTCTGGAATCATTTGCATTTGGAACGCTCAAATCCGAATATTACAAAGCCAATGCTACATAAGAACGGGAACAGTCAAACAGCTTTATTTGTGTCACTTCGTTTTTTTGATTGATTTAAGTCTTTCTAATTGATATTTTACAATGTGGTTTCTATGTTGTAATGTTATACTAATGTGTCAGAAAAGGGAGAAGGTTGGATTCCATTAAAACGTTTAATCCCGCTACAATTGTTTGCGCCTGTCCTAAGTCATGAATCTGATGTTCAGTGGTTATCGTTTGTTTATGTCGTTCATAAGTGTTTCTCGTTACTCGTGTTTTATATAGATTATACCGTTGATTTTCCCATTTTAATGGTTTTACACTAGTAATTGTTGGGGCCCCTTATAGCTTGCTGTTCGGTGTGAGCCTAGGCTCCGTGTTGAAGACCGTACCTTGACTTATAATGGTTTAGTTTTGTAAATTGTGACTTTGATGGAGAGTTGTCTCATTGGCACTCATACCACATCTTCATAACTCGTCTAAACATTAACCCAACAATGTTAGATCTGTAAATTTGCTTTGGCAAATTTTAGGTTCTTCCCTCGCCGAAATTCGAACCCATGCTACTGTGATATCGTGACACCGAATCGCCTGCACTGCAGCCGTCCCGCTAGACCACATGACCACCTGGGCTCTCATAAAAGAGCTTTCGCTGGCCATGTGTTACCTTTCCACGTCAGTGTAAATCTAGCGGCGTACTACGTACATGATATATAAGGCATGAAGATGTTATTGTTATATATATATCCAAAAAAAACGGCGAGGGAAGAACCAAAAATTTGCGAAAGCAAATTTACAGATCTAACATTGTTGGGTTGATGTTTAGACAAGTTGTATATACATTATGTACACAGCCATGTATCACCATCATTGATGGCGATCCGATGGATACATCTGTTGTAGGGTTGTCACTGACTCAGAAGTACTTATGAATATAATTATTTTCTGTGACTGTATCTTACATTAATTTGTAGGATCCTTTACTATAGATAATTTAGCTGATCTGTAACAATAACATCTTCATGCCTTATATATCATGTACTGTAGTACGCCGCTAGATTAAAACTGACGTGGAAAGGTAACATATGGCCACCGAAATCTCTTTTTTTGAGAGCCCAGGTGGTCGTGTGGTCTAGCGGGACGGCTGCAGTGCAGGCGATTCGGTGTCACGATATCACAGTAGCATGGGTTCGAATCCCGGCAAGGGAAGAACCAAAAATTTGCGAAAGCAAATTTACAGATCTAACATTGTTGGGTTGATGTTTAGACGAGTTGTATATATATATATATGACCCAAAAAAAGTCAAAAATAGATAGCCAAATTCATCGAAGGTCAACTTTGCATGAATTAGTTGAAACCTGATTTTCTTAAAATTTCAAAGTTTGTTAACAGACACTTTAAGAAAGGTGATTTATTATCATGTCAGTACCGAAGTACTAACAGCTGAATTGATGATACCCTAGGAGACTGATAATATATTATATGTTTTATTACAACAACAAACAAGAATGTGTCCCAAGAACACGGATGCCCCATCCGCACTTTTAATCTCTATGTTCAGTGGACCGTGAAAATAGTATAAAATATCTAATTTGGCATTAAAATTAGAGAGATCATTTAAACAAAGTTTCAAATTGATCGGACTTCAACTTCGTCAAAAAAAATCTCGCTCAAAAACTTTAACCAAAACTTTAACCTGAATCGGGACATACGGACGAACGAATAGACGGATGCACATACCATAAAACATAATGCCCATAAATGGGCCACAAAATATAAACATACACTTAATTATAGCACCTACTAAAAATAAGACGTTTTTGACATATGATCATTAGAGCATATAAAAAACGAAAATATAGTCATGTAGAGTTCATCTGTAGCATACACACACAATCTGAGCTTTGTAGTATTGCTGAAAGCAGAGCGGAATTTGGTTCACCATTGCAGATTGTTCCATCTAACAACAGCCACAATGAATAACGCTCTTAGTTTATTTTCTTGTAAACATACTTGATTTGTGCTGGGTCTAATTCGTGGAATTTTTTTTATTAAAAAATAAGTCTGTGCGATTGGATTTTTAATCAGGCTTCATGACACATTAATCTTTACCTCTAGGAAGTCAACCAGGAGGTCCACCTGGATATGGTCCACCTGAAGGTAAACCAGGGGGTCAACCTGGATATGGTCCCCCAGGAGGTCAACCAGGAGGTCAACCCGGATATGGTCCGCCAGGGGGTCAACAAGGATATGGTCCACCCCCACCTCCAGCACCATATCATCAAGGTAAATATGATTTCAGTTATACCCTTTAAATATAATTTCTATTGTAGGTAAAAATGAAAACTACAGCTTGTATATAAAGCTAGAATCTCAGAATCAACATTTATCCCTCACTTGGAATTATGCTTAATTCCAATAACGGCCCATATCAAACATATTCAATATCATGAAGTCCAACAGCAAATAGCCTTGCTTTTTACAGGATTTTTCATGCATTTTATTTTAATATAATTACATTAGATGTAAGTTTCATTATAATACGTTATTCTGATTGGCTAACATGTTATTCCGTAAACAATTGCATCAGACCATAACATTTATCATGCATGATGACACGAGGTCCCACAAAAAAGTGCACAGGTGAATTAAATAAAACTGGATAAAAATCGTGTTTTCATGATTTTAGCTAAAAAAATGTAATTATAAGTATTGAATACTTCTTTTTGAAACTTTATAGGGTTGTAAAAGCGTTGACCGTGCGTACATTTTTAGAATGAAGCGCTTCCGCGCTTCATACAAAATGTACTTCGGTCAACGCTTTTACCACCCATTAAATTTACAAAAAGAAGCATTCAATTCTTAATTAAATTCGATCAGAAATTAATAATTTAGTTACTTCTGGTTATGGTTAGAGTGTCATATGCTAGGTATACGACGAGCTAGAAAAAGACTCAATACTAAACAGTACTGTTTATTATTTATGTCATATCATTTTGTCAGATGTTTCCGATGTCTTTTGCATGAGGCACGATATAAACCATTGGGGAATCATTTAATAGTGAAATATATTGAAAAAAATGATTGATTGTGTGTTTAAACGGTTAACGTTTCATGTTTTACTCTTCTTAAATAGGATGAACATTTCGTCAGTGCATGGGTAAACATCAATATGAGACTGAAAGTTTTTATCGTATTTATGTTTTGTATATTTAAAAAAGAAGATGTGGTATGATTGCCAATGAGACAACTGTCCACAAGAGACCAAAATGACACAGACATTAACAACTATAGCTCACAATACGGCCTTCAACAATGAGCAAAGCCCATACCGCAAAGTCAGCTATTAAAAGCCCTGATATGAAAATGTAAAAATTCAAACGAGATAACTTATTTATATAAAAAAAAATGAACGAAAAACAAATATGTAACACATAAACAAACGGCAACCACTGAATTACAGGCTCCTGACTTGGGACAGGGACAAACATAAATAGTGTGGCGGGGTTAAACATGTAAGCGGGATCCCAACCCTCCCCTAACCTGGGACAGTGGTATAACAGTATAACATAAGTACGAACTATAAAATCAGTTGATAAGGCTTATGTTTGTTTGTTTGTTGGTTGGTTTTTTTGTTGTTGATTAGTTGGATTATTATTCAGTTTTAACAAAAAATTTAGGGAAAAGAAAAAAAGCTTAGGTAAAAATAAAAGATTTAAATTTGTTTCCATATCAATATTAATTTTTGTTATTCTTAAAATTGCTAAAACATAAAGCTTGATTAAATAAAGTACAATTTTATATTAAAAAAAAAAGCAAATATTTAATCAAAATGATTCTGAAAGACCTGGAATAACTTTGGAACAGCGGAACACTGCGTTTGCATTTATTTACATTTCATAAAATAGGGCCATAAAATTATGTGACTACAATCCAGTTTTGAAAGATTCAATCAACCCCTCATATAAATTGACTTACTAAAAATCGACATCTTAAATGTATTTTCATAATTTTACATCACATTCTAGGTCAACCAGGATATGGTCAACCAACAACAGTCATCATAACACAGCCGATGATGTCACCACCAATGAGAGAGTCGCCAGTTGGTATGACCTGTCCAAGCTGTCAGAAACAAATAATAACCAGCACAACTTATCAAACTGGTACATTAACGTGGGTCGCATGTTTAGTTCTGTGTCTTGTTGGGTAAGTTTTCTATACATTCGGTCCAATATTGACAAATGTCTCTATGATTTGATGAAATTATAATTTCTGGAATTAACACATGTACATAATTCATATACATGTACGCGTCTGGCGTATAAAATTATAATCCTGATACCTTTGATAACTATTTACACCACTGGGTCGATGCCACTGCAGATGGACTGATGAGTCTTGTATTGTGATCCCTCATTCCCTCAGGTATGACAAAACACAATGGTGGTGTAGAAAGAAACAGTTTTCTAACGGTCCACAGTAGCATGTGTGTTTGAGGAAGCCTCCGCTTATCTATACAAAATACACAGAGTTTATCTTACCCATCCCACGTATTGAAAAATAGTATGACAAATATACCAATCTTTAAAACAAATTAAAAAGTGACAAAATCATACGGTGTCAATCAACTTCAAGCAAGCACAAAACAACTTCCATACTCTTGACATCATATAGGCATTTATCGAAGAAAATGGTGGGTTAAGAAACCTGTTTTTATTTGAAGACGATGGATCCAGATTATCTCTATGTTAACTTTCTACCCCTATCTTATCCAATATACCAACAAAGAGAATGGACAGTTAGATCTAGCTGGCTTCCATTAGTTTTGAACCTACATTATTGGTGCCGATATAATGTATAATTTAAATTGTTCTCGACCATATTTGCTATTGGTCATTCTTTATGTTTGTATATGTAACGTAGTCAATCAAATAACTTTAATAAGACATAACTAGAAACTACTGACCACTATTAGCATTGGTTTAGTCCGAAATCATTTTCATGAAAAGTTAAATTTGTTGAAGAAAGGAAATTGAATATTTTCATCTTACGCATGTTTTTCTAATGACTATAGAGATAAGCGGAGGAAAGATCAAGAGACAGTAACCAAACATTACGGTGAAATTCATTCAGCTGAAGATTAGATGATAAAAATTTACCTCATAAAATATTTCTATCTCAGGAAAAGATTACCTTAAAGCTGCAATTGGCAAAACTTTTAGGAATAATGATCATCAACGCTCGTCAACTTCGTACTTTATTTGGCTTTTTAACATTTTTGATTCGACTGTTTCTGTTGAGTCTTTTTGTAGACGAAGCGCGCGTCTGGCGTAAATATAAAATTCCAATCCTGGCATCTGTGATGAGTTTATTTTTTATCATTCCAGACCCCTTTAGCGCCCATTCTGAAAGAAATCGTTATATTTAGGTCAACAGTCCCTTAAGGGTCCATAATTGATAGACCCTAGAATCTTAATGTAATCAACTATAAAATCTAAATTGATAGTACTCTTAACATGATATTTTTTAAACTAGGCTTTAAATTTACAAAAAGTCTTGTACATTTTGTGTCTATTCTTTTTGTAGATGTGACGTCGGATGTTGTTTTATTCCATTCTGCATCAGTTCGTGTAAAGATACAGTACACAGTTGTCCAAACTGTAGAACCACTCTGGGGAAGCATAATCGGATGTAAAAGTATCAGGAAATGCGCCTTATCTTTTTACCTTTTCATATCTTACAAGATATGATTTTAGTCTGTGATAATTTTTTGTGTATAGATATTAACTTTTTATTCAAATGTTTGTTATTTATTGAATATTTTTACTGTTTGAGTAAATGAATGAGCAAAATAATTACAATTTTTTAATTGCTCTTCATAAAATGTTTGACTCTTACCATTACTTGATATAACTTATGTGATGTATTTTCTTACAAAACTTCATACATTGTTGTTGTTTTTACGAAGTTTTTTGTACAACTCATCAACTACGACCCTGTTAAAACGTTTCTTTTTAACTGTTTACATTATATAATGGTACGGACGACATCCCTACATACTTTCACTAAAACAATTATAGTATCATTGTAAATAACTAACGGCAGTTCTGTTTTATACATATAGATATGAACATTCATAAATTTCAGCTATAAGTGTACGATTCATATATATTTATCTTTCTGTTGGAAGTTGTCTCATCTTGAATAAAAACAGAGATACGTTATTAAAACCCAATGCTACGCATTGGAAGTTAGAAAAGTGTCACACTTCATTGATGTAGTATAAATTAGGTGGATGTTTTTCTCTTTTCAATAATAAACCCATCAAAGATACCAGGAATGACATTTTGTATTTGCGTCAGACGCGCGTTTCATCTACAAAAGACTCATCAGAAACGCTCGAATAAAACATTAATAAACAGTTAATTTATAAGTATGAACATGTCTGTTATAATTCATGAGTGCTGACTTCTGGGCTGGTGATACCCTCGGTAAATACAAACTACACCAACAGTGGAATCGACCCAGTGGTTGTAAATAAATTCTCATCACTGATACAAGGAACGAAATTTTGTATTTGCGTCAGACATTGTCAGACGCGCATTTTGTCCACAAAAGACTCATCCGTGGCGCTTTTAAAAAAAAGGTTTCAAAAATGCCAAATAAAGTAAGAAGTTGAAGAGCATGGAATACCAAAAAATCCTAAAAGTTTTGCAAAATACAGCTTATTGTTACGCGTTCATTCGTACCGGGGCAAAAACAGTCTTACTGGTTATTAAAACTGTCATATGTGGACATCTATTTGTTCACAACTTTATAGTTTTGTCAATTTTCCTACACCAGGTGCGCATTTCGACAATACATGTCTCTTCAGTGATGCTCGTGGCCAAAATATTTGAAATCCAAAGCTTATATATATAAAAGATGAAGAGCTATAATCCAAAAGGTCCAAAAAGTATAGCCAAATCCGTGAAAGGAATCAGAGCTTTGCACGAGGGAGATACATTCCTTAATTTATAATAATTTCTAATATTTTGTATCAGCAAATTTTGATCATTTTGTATCAGCAAATTTTGATAACACAAAAAGTGAGGTATTTCGGGACTGTATTAGGAGGACTATATCACAGAAGCATGTCTTTACTTTTGTAGATGTGATATCGGATGTTGTTATATTTCATTCTGTGTTAAACAGTCAAATCATGTAAGAATTAACACAGTACACAGGTGTCCAAACTGTATTACCCCTATAAGAAAGCACAACCGAATTTCGAAATTTTGGAAGATGACAGTTATTGTATATATCCGAGAACTTATATATAACCTGCAATTATTTTTTGCGCAGATTTTGAATCAACATTTTTTTATTTCGATATATCTTATCCAAAACATGCTGATCAATCTGTTTTTTATATAAATAGCTTCACTAATTCAGTGAACACCAGCAGATAAAAAAAAGAGACAAAAGATACCATAGCGAGAGTCAAACTCATAGATCGAAAATAAACTGATAACGTCATGGCTAAAAATAAAAATAACCAGACAAATAAAAGTACAGAAGACACAACATATAAAACTAAAGACTAAACAATACGAGGTGAGGTGATACTATAGGAAAGAATTTAAAACCAAAGTACGTGGGCGAACCCCCCCCCCCCCCCCCCCCCAAAAAAAAAACCAACAAAAAATACAACTATGTTCGGCTTTCACAAAATATACATATAATTGGATTGTTGTTAATAGTACACAACACATACTTTTAACTAGTCATAGTCTGAACTTTATCGAACGAAATTCCTATAATTATATGATCCTATATCGCCTTTTGAAAACAGGACGCCTGAGCAGAGAATGTGCAACTCTCTAGCTAATACTAAATATTGTTTATCTTAACCTTGTTTCTAGGATATGTAAACATTGCCAGCATATACAAAGTTAATAAAATCGAAGATGTATCATAACTGGCATAATAGCCAGCAGACAATAGTATGTCGAGCATGACAATGGAAAGTCTTACCGTTCTAAGACCCAATTCTAAAAACAAATCAATATGCATGAGCTTGTATCCTTAAAATCAACTTAAGTGGTCTTTTTTCTAAAATGTTATTTGTAAGGCATATACAATTAGATCCACTAAATTTGTCGGTTCAAAAGCTTGCAAGAGAGAGAATATCGAATGGGCACTTGCTCAAATGCTAAAGCGGAAGCGAAACGGAAGAGGCCAATGCATTTTACATGTATTGGTACAATGGACACAAAAAATAAGTTGAAAATACACCTTGTTTGGTGTCATACCACCAATTACTCCTTCAAATTTAGAACGTGAAAGTAGGCCTACTCGGACAAAAAATAGTGCATTTGATGTCATTGTTTACTTAAACTAGCCAACAAATTGGCAGAAATGAAACTTTTGGTGAAAGAGAAATATATTAAGACCATTTTACTTGTTTATGAGTTTGCATTCAAAATTGAGGATTAATGCACTCCATAGTATAGTAATTTAAGATTTCCAAAAAAACAGGGGTTATTTTTAGTGGTACCTCTATTCGGGAGACCTTTTTTTTATCTGATTTTAAACATCTGTTGAAAATTGACATGTAGGAAACTGATACATGTACGATTCAGGATATACCTGGTTTCTTTGAAGTTAAGGTAAAATATTTAGAAAGCTGTGAAAATTGTAAAATTTGGTTGAACAGATAGGGACTTTTAATTGGTGGTATATGACACCTGTTCAATTATTTAGTGAGTGTGTGTGTCACTGACACTTATTCAAGACAATGATTACGAAAACTTAAAACCATGCATTGGTGCAAAATGCAAGTGTTTTGTAAACCATACATAAATATAAAGGGAGAGTAATACATTTCATATATTATTGTCGGTATTGGGATATTTAAAATATCGATCTCAGTGGACCATTTTAGAAAAAAAGTAAACATGTAGATCTACAAAAGGTTTCAAACAAGTTGGACAACACTGATGGACGTCACCTTATGTATGCGTAGTTCATTGGTGTCCTTTTTTAATATTTTTTTTATCAAAATTCCTATTAAATTGCTTTAGTGTGGCATGAAATTGCATCGTTTTTACACTTCTATAAATCTTTAGTATGCCGGTTATTTTTAATTATCTTCTACGTATTACAAAAAAAAATAATAATTGTATTTTTGTCTATCTGATGAGTTAAGACTTTTCAAATGATTTTTATAATTCGTTCTTATGTTTGTACTGTTATACCACTGTCCCAGGTTAGGGGAGGGTTGGAATCCTGCTAACATGTTTAACCCGCCACATTATTTATGTATGTGCCTGTCCCAAGTCAGGAGCCTGTAATTATGTGGTTGTCGTTTGTTTATGTGTTACATATTTGTTTTTCGTTCATTTTTTTTTTTAATAAATAAGGCCGTTAGTTTTCTCTCGTTTGAATTGTTCCTCTCAAGATACACGTTACCCTTGCCAGATTTTACGATAAGGTGTTGTTAATTTTTGCCGTATTTGTTTTTTTATTTATCTTTACTCACGTAATTGAAACCATCTTGAATAATTCATGAACATAACCTGTTTTGTATAATTTTTGCATGTTTAATCATTATTATAACGCACTACCTTGTAAAAATACAATATTTGCGTGATAAGTTCGAATATGCCAAACTTATTTTAGGTTTATATTTGACCGGAAATGACTTCAATTAGTGCGCACGACACAGATATTGTTTGTTGACACACCTTTGAGGGGCTATCTTATTTACAATCGTAAAGTGTAAGTAATACAAGTTAGCTACGTTTATTGAGAGGTTACAATCCATTATTTGCGATATTTATATCTAGTGTGGCTTTTTTTTTCATTAGCTATCCATTTTCACCTGTAAAATGTTTGAAAGAGTTCGACAGATATATTTTTTGGCTTTTGGTCTTCCCAAAAAAATAAATAACCTGTTATCTCTCAATAGTTTAAACTTCCTTGTAATAAAAAGTAGACGATTGAAAGTTTAGAAAGTTTGTATTAGGCCCTTTTAGGGATCTCCTGTAGTTGGTGATCGCAATATTGGTATACCAGTATTGTGCACAATACTGGTACTGTATAAAAATTTTGTACCAGTATTGTGACTTTTTTGGTGATGAGCTTGTGTTTTGAAAGTATAAAACAAATAAAGGAATTTTAAGTAAAATTAGATATTAATAAATTTGTTTACTAAAGTGTCACATATTGATTGCCATAAAACATATACAACAATTATAATATTTACACATAAAACAATCAATATCCAGCCATAAATACTGACTTATGAGACACTAACAGTATAAAACTTTATACAATTAATGATCACTAAATAAAACAACTAAACATTCAGTTACTCATTAAAATTGTTTCTTATACTTATAAAATTTTCCTATATCGTAGTTCTTATACTTCATTTTTGTACTTGTAAAATTTTCCGTTATCAAAGTTTTTTAAAAACAAATTAAAAATCTGAATATACATGTATAATAATTTCTTGACTATCATTGTTAAAATTGACGTATACAATGTAATATAAAGTTTAAAAATTACTGCCTGTATTAAAATTTTCTACTGGTAAAAATATGTATGTTAAATTAAGAACAGTTATAAATTCTGATTAAAATATATTTACTATGAAAATAATTTTCTTCGAATAAAAAACTTATGTAATATTTTACACAAATAGTGTTGGATACTCGAACAGTTCATGATTTGTATAAATTTATCGTCCATAACAAGATTGCTAAAGATATCAACATATTTAGAGCATTTGGAAAATAAATTATACCGTAAGTCACTATAAAGTTCACATTCAAGAAGAAAGTGTTTTTCATTTTCTACATTATCAAGGTTACAAAACACACAGAGTCTTTCTTCTACCGGAATAGGCGGCCTGGAGTACCTGCCGATCTCGTAGGCAAGGGGTAGTGCACCGGACCGAAACAGAGCCATAGTTCGTCTTTCCGGCCTAGCCATATTTAGGCAAACATACGGTTCAGTTTTTACATTGTTTTTAAACAGTCTATATGTGCGTGATTTATTACCATTTTGTATATTGCGCCTATCATTGAAAAGTTCTCTGTGCCACTCTGTATTGTCGAGTTCTACCAATTTTTCAATAACAGTTCTCATAACAGTTTTTATGGAATAAGACAAGTCGTATACAATATCTCTAATGTTTAAACTATTTACAATTTTGTCAACTTCAAAAGCCCGGCCCTTTTTCTTCCTAGATGTCCATTTCAATATTTTATATGATGTTCTAGTATGTTCGGTGCGAAGAAGTCTACACAATAGCCTACAGTAATGTATTCGTTGTTTTGTGTGATAAGATGTCCATCCCATATCACCACGAGTAGCTACATTCGAGGTCAGTTTTCCAACGGAGAGAAAATATTTGCAGGCTCTGTTTTGTACAGCTGAAATAGCACTAAACGATTTAGTGCCCCAAATGCACGTAATACTGCCTGCAAAACTTCCTCCCTGGAGATAGGTTCGTTTAACGGCGAAACATCGGCTTCAGTATCAAATGTTGATTCATCAAGGTCCGAGTCACTGTTACCATTTTGATGGAATAAAGTCTGAAAATCGTTTTTCCATTTGTTAAGAACAACATTTTTATCCGTTGCCTCTTTTCCATCCTCGTCCACTATAGCTAATGGTATACAACGTTTACGGTTACTAGCGATGCCTAAATTTCCTATTGTCTTCCAAAAGTCACGCTGATTAGTCTCATCAAGTTTGTCTTCAAGTTTCTGTCGCTCTTGACTCTGAAATTGTCTTTTAAACATTTTCTGTTTAAGCGATCAAAAGTTTTTCTTTCTACACAATATTCTTCCTTCAGTTTACGCTTTGTACAGTTCGGACCGGTGAAACATAACCATTTCTTCTCGGATTTGCATACGGTCTTCCATTGGGCTGAAAGAGTTTCATTCCAATACGGTTTATAACATATTTTCTTACGTTTATCATGACCAGTAGCATTGGTATAAGTCGGTAATTTGTTATTGATTTCACATTTAACTAAATCCTCAAATTCATCGTATGCATTTTGCACGTCATTTGATATTTCTATATAATTTCAATTTTCTCAATTGTTTAAATTAATTTCACCTGAATTTCCCGATTCAATAAGAAGTCACTAGGAATCGCTCCAAAATTGTATTTTATACGTGTATTACTGATCGGTGCATGCTGTGAATTCGGGTTTAAATCGAAAGATAATTTATAATCACAATAAAGCAATGAGTGGTCCGGTAAACTATCAGGAATATATGTAATATCATTAGAAATTTCCAACATCGATACTATTTTGAAATCACTAATAAATTCCATATCCTCATAGGGAACACATATGTAATCTACTACTGATTTACCGTTGGTTGATATACATGTAAATTCATTATCATTATATCGTCCATTTAACATTCCAAAAATGACATCACTTAAAAAATTCACGAAAACATCTCCATGGTGATTTTCTACATGATCTATAACATTTCGTGGTTTCACTAAATCGACGCCCTCTATAAAATCAGAATTAGCACCTACACATGCGTTCATGTCACCGCATATAAATATTTTTCCTTTATGTTGGTATGAATATATTTGGTTTAAAAGAGTTTGGAAATAAACGTCGGCATCCACTGGCCTACATGTGTCAGCAGGGGGTAAATAACATGCCACTACGTAGAAGCATTTTTTGCAAAACTTATCTGAAAATTCCAACCACATTATTCCTTCCGTAGTATCATCTATAATACCAATATTAAATGAATTCAATAATTCTTCTTTCACGAAAGCACCAACCCCTGCTGACCCTCGCGTTGCTTTTTTGTGTATATATTTCCTATTACTACCATAAAATCTAAAACCATCAACAGTAATGACAGTTAAAAACTCATCTACACGTAAAAATGTTTCACATATACATAAAATATCACATTTCGAATAGTTTAGCAGTTTTTCGCGGAATATTGAGTTGTCATTCGTTTTGGTGGACCATCCCCTGCAATTCCATACACCAAGCCGCAGTATGTCCTATGTTTCTTTTGGTAACAGTTGATTTCCTACAAACTTGAAATTCTTTTCCTTGCCCATTTCTTTGAGAACGGTTGGAACGGTACTTTGAAAGTTCCTCCTTTCTGGCGACATGTCGTTCTCAATGTAGACATTAGCATAAAGTCTATTGTTTTTTAGTTTAACCTTGCTCTTCATGATATCCCTTTTACTATCAAATGTGTCAGTTTCCACAATAATCAAGCCATGATACTTTCCTCTACTTTCTTTTCTGGAGACAGTTTTTAGCTTAACGTTGCTGAGCCCTAAACAATCTTTTAATAAACCTTGTACTTTATGTTTTGTCAGTTCTGGGTCAGTTTTTTCACGATCATCATATTCAAGGTTCTTGATAATGAATTTGTTGCGCAACGAATCTTTATATGTACTGTTAATTTTATTCTCAGATACCTGTTTTTCTAAGTTTTCTATTTTGGATTTCATACCATCAAGTTCATGTTTAACTTCTGTTTTAACTTCAATTAGTTTTTCTTTCATTTTATTGTCAATCATAACAGAATTTGTTTCCAATTCGCTAATTCTCTTATCTAATTTTTCACTCATATTTGAAAAGTTTGATGATAACTGTAAAATCAATGCCTCAACTCTATTTGTATCTTCAAACATGGGTGCACTCGATACGCTAGAATCACATTTTGATTTTTTGTGCTCTGTTCCAGGTTCATTAATATAATTTGACATTTGATCTGACAGCTGACGTTTTCTTTCAGACCAAGATGATACTGAATAGTTATAAGTACTTACAGGTACATGGCCTGGATTCATCATTGAGTTGTTAACGAAGTGACCACTTCCGCCATTTGTACACATAGGAAAGTTCATATATTGATCCATATTTAAGTTATCTGAACAAATATCCAACCAAGCACACTAATAATCACGTATTATCGAAGATTAAAGTCTTTTGTAACTACTGACTATAATTTATATCGTAAAAAGTCTTTTAAATCCAACAAAAACTAAGTTATTTTTTCGACCTGACAAATTGCTTGTTTACACTATAGTCACGTGATTTCACCTAAAACCTTAAACATGTTAAAGAGGGATTAACTGAACTCAAAAAGATTAAAGAGGATAATTGAAATTTATCAACAGCTCATTAAATATAAGCATGTTCTTTATACCCTAATTAAGATCAAAGAGATACAAATATTTTCAAAAGATTATTGTAATTAACTTATATTATTCAAACAATTGTTAATCATATATTAATAATTTATGTTTTTTTCTCATCTCCCCATTAACCACTTTTGATATGGCTGGTATTGCACTCCTTTTCCTAAGCAGATGTCTGTTTTAGACAGAGTACACATCATTGTATCACCATTTAAACATGTGAATTTAACAATTGTTATACTTATACATCGTGCTTTTATTTTATTATTAGTGCTAAAAGTACATTATCATATATGATATATATCAGTATTTAATATCATTATGTTTATAATTAAATTAGTGCTTATATGTCTAATTATTCAAATACCTTATGATAGTCATGTCATATGTTAATTGCATTATGTGACACATTTAATAAAAGATTAATTACCTATGTATTGTTTATTTACAAAAAAAACAAAAAAAAACCACAATACTGGAATACAATACTGGTACAAAATTTTTATACCAGTATTGTGCACAATACTGGTATACCAGTATTGCGATCACCAACTACAGGAGATCCCTTTATAGTCGATTAAGCTCCCAGTGTAGTTTTTTGGAACCCATGACTGGCATAGTATTTAGTAGTTCAAATATTATGACGTCTTGAAAGGCTATTATAATTTTTTTCTTTGAATAGCCTTTTAAGACGTCATAATTATTTGGACTAAGTATTTACATGTAGAATCCTACTGTAGTCTAAAATCTGTCATCTTGTTAGTTTGTTCAGTATTTGTGTTTGAACTCACACAGTGCAAATATGCATTGACGTTACTATGCTTCTTCAGTGTTCCCCTTTTTTCACTAAGGTAATGTGGGTGTTTTGAAAAAAAGTTTGCAACTGGTTGATTTTTTTTTAATATTTTCAACAGGGTTTATTATTGTATTCACATTTAATGGAATTGAACCATTCTTCTGCTATCACTGCTAGTTGTAAGCTTTCATTAAACGATTTGAAAAATTAGTTTTGTGCATCTTGGATAGCAGATCATGATGGCTTTTGCAGGACTTCCTCCTGCAAATGCATGGCCTATCGAATCCAACTTTCTGTTCTGTTCCTCGCTTTAGTGCTGTATTTTTGGCACACAGCTGCACAGAACAGTAATATTTTTTTGTGACGATTAGCCGTTTATATTTATCACTACCCCTCAAATGACGGGTAACCTCTAGCTCTCAATGTAATGACTATCCCTTTTATGAGGGGTACAAAATGTACATTTAAAGAGATACAAATAAGCACATATTTATTTCTGGATGTATATCTTTTTTGTCATTCTGGACATTAAAAATATTGGGACACTTTTTTAGAAAAGTTGTACCAAATAAAACGATTCCCCCCTTTTAAGTTAAAAAATCTAAGTTTTTACTTTCTTCAACAGTAATATGACCCCTTGCCTGAGGGACAATTTCAATACATCTATCCGTAGACTTACTAGTAGACTTACATGGCTTAGAATTTTCCTTATCACCATAGTCATCTGTCTTTCTCTTAAAAGAAAACATTGAAATTTGATGAACTGCCATTTTTGTCAATGAAAACAAATCTGGGAGGCAAGATTAGTATTTAAATTTTTATGGTGCAGAACCAAAAAAATCTGGAATTTGAAAAAAAGGTAGACCACCTCCTAAAATGGAAAGGTGGTCTGCTTTGAAAAGAAGGTGGTTGGCACACCCCGCTTAAATGCCGAATGTAAAACACTGCTACTTCCAGCATAGAAAATTAGTGCAGATTATGTTTTTTTCTACTCTTTTCAATTAAAAAACATGTGTTAAGGTAAGTTTTCATTGTTCTCAAATATTGCACCAAAATGCCAATTTTCTAATGACTGTTTCAATCCCGACTTCCAAATGTCTAAAATCATTCTAGAACTTTACAAAATCCCACTTCCGGCCTCCATTGCTTTTTGTACATACCATTCAGCGTCATCAATCTTGTGGCAGGCTATACAAGTCAAGCAAATCGTATTTTTATGAATTTTAAAATGACAAGCTCCTAATGTCTTTCGCGATTTTCATCGCAAAAAAAAAGCCTAACCAAATTGAAAGGAAAACTAATGAAAAATCGATGTCCTTGCCATAATTTTGTCCAGGAATATCATGAATATAGAGAAGGTTAATAAAAAACAATTTACATTTTTCATAGAAAAAAAAAATTGATTCATTATAAAAAGATCGATATCCTGACCATCATGACTAGGTAAATATTCATACAAAATTCCATTGATGTCGAAAGGGATGGCAAAATATGAGGTTTCCTGTTGATTAAACCCCAGATTTTTGTGAACTATTTTAAAGCAATATCACACAAACAAATAATGTAATTGCTGTAGACTGAAAAAAATCACCTAATTGACAATAGAGCAATTTGATTGAGTAGAACTATTTTACATCACAAGATTTTGACGTTATTGGAATTTGAATTTCAACAAACCAAGGTCAGGAGGTTCATTATGGGAGCAGGGACAGCATCGTACATTGAGTTACTGAGAAACAATTACGAGTTACATATATACCATATTTTTTTTAAATGACACCCAATCAAACCTAATCAATAAAATTATTGAGAAAACCTGATAACATGTGCACAAATTTTTCTAGACGATATGAAGAAAATGTATCTTTTTAATTAACCTCAGGAAACAAATTATAAAAAATAAGGGAAACACCATTCCCATGTACAATGTATCATATATAAAAATAAACAAATGAAAGTTTAAAATATATTTGGTGTCAAATTGACTAACCAAATACCATGGCATAATGACTAAATACAATATAGGTGCCAATTAGTCTGAATTCTGATTTGACCTCTTTCTATACAATGCTATACAAATGTGCAGGTGCTGATTTGACTTGTACTGTATATACATGTATGTACAAATGTACATGTACACTGTAGGAACAGTGTAACTGAAAATTAAGGTAGTCTAACTGGTTGAGTTATTGAAGAACTTCTAAGGCTCAGTCGGTTAAGATATATATGCATTAAGATCTTGAAATTGGGGGTTTAAATTCTGCTAGTAGCACCATGTATTTTCACTTTATTTGGGCAGTGAGCATTTTCTACTGGCACATATAATTGTTTGTGAGTACCTGATGCTCGGAGGCTAGGGAAGAGTGTTGTAAAACTGAAGATTTAAAAGTAGTCATGGTAGTCTTACTTGTTTAGTTTGGGAAGATCTTCTTTGGATCAGTCAGTAATAGCCCTGCTTTTAGAACCCAAGATTGAGAGTGCAAATCCCACTGGTACCATCCATGTACATGTACATTGTATTGCACAATAATGCACACTGCATCAATATTGGATAGGGGCAGATTTGTTTGGATTGTAGAGAAAATACAAATGCACATGCACGGTAACTAAGAAATTATGTGATATATTTTAAAATACAAGACTGGTCAGTCAGCCATGTATTACCTCAATACACAAATGATACATGTACTTGTAACTATTTTGGTTAGGGGTATTTAATAACTATTAGGGCTTGTTTCTCATCTTGCAAATTTATCATGTTTATGGCCAGAAAAATGTGTCTTTGCAAAGGAACACATGAGGCAAAAAATGATGGTCAAAACGTATACTTTTTTCTGAATCATGATGTCTTCTTCAGTTACACACCAGCTGTTTAGAAATTAATTTTACAAGTCATGAACATACATTACAACTGTTTTGGAAGCCATTTAATACAGTACATGTACAATGTACATGGTCAACAATAATATTATTATCTTTATCATGTTTATTTGATATTTAATCAATGATTTCAATACAAAAATGTTAAATCATTATTTTATTTTATGACATAATCAAAGAACAATGTAGTCTTAAAATGTTTAAAAAATCTTTGTTTTTTTTTCACTTTCCAAATCCTTTATTCTACAACATTGACATAGTTTAACCCTTAGGGGATTATGTAATGAAATTATTTACCCCTATCAAAAACTGTTAACATTAATTTTGATTGTTCAACAGGTTAGTTGTTTCTTAGGGCTACCATTTTTATGTAGCGTCAATGTAATTTGTATTTCTTTTAACAAAAATAATTTATAGGTTTTAAAAAAATTGTTTGTTATGATTATTATGTGTTGTTTTTTGTCTAGAAGTAATATTTATAAATCAATATAGAGCTTATGTTTGTAGTATTTCATGGAACCTGATTTTTATTTTTTTTATATCTTAACTGTTTTAATATTCATTTATTTTATATCCTTTCATTATAGAAAAGTGAATATTACAATATGTCAGGACCACCACCACCCTATCCAGGAGAAAAAGGTCAAGGTAAGTTCAAATGTCAAACCCAACTCACACTTTTCGGGAAATCAAGGTCAAGGTTAAAATGTCGGACCCTCATCTCCCCCTAAATACCAAGCTGACTAAAAATGTAAACATGGTAAAGGCTTCAAGTCCTAACTAATATATTTTATGGATCTAACAGCACTATATCCAAGTGATAAAGACGAAATTTTCACAGTCAATAGAACAGAAAAATACAATTAATGTTCATGCTTTAAAATCTCTCATGCTATTTACAAAATGTATGTCTTGATAGTTGCATTGAATAAGAACGATTGTCATTTTTAATACTTGACAAAGATGATATCTAAGTTAAATTTAAGGTCAAGTTACAGTAAATGGGCTATGTCTTAGATTTCAGTAAAATTTGGTATACAGCTCTGGCTCGATGAACTTCAACTGAAAATCGAAATAATAATGCATTTATCTCAATTATCATTTGAAATATTATTGATTGAATTCGTACAAAATGGGTGAACATTTGTATAGAAAGCACATAAAATCGGCGAAAACCTTTCTAAAATTTGTCTTAAAATCGCCAAATCTCTAATTCTACTCCATAGATTTTTCTTAAAAAACTATTTGTTGTTGATACATCAATTTCCGTTATAATGATGCAAAATAAAGATAGGGTCACCGACTTCGTTTTCACGGTATACATCATTCAAAGTTGCATTCTTTGTGAAAAAATCCAACAAAACGTCGAAATAATCGTAACGTTATCGCGCAGCAGGCCGTAAAATGTTAATTTTTGACGTTTTTCATTACCAATAAGGTAACAAATTGATTATTAGACAAAAAACGAAGTCAGTGACCCTATTATTATTTTATATTATTAAAACAGAAATTTATGTGTCAACAATATACAATGTATAGTTATTTAAGAAAAATCTATGGAGTAGAATTAGAGGTATGACGATTTAAAGACAAATTTTAGAAGGTTTTTCGCTTATAGGTGCTTTCTATACAAATGTTCACCCATATTAAGAGAAATCAATCTGCAACTTTTCAGAAAATAAAAGAGATAAAGGTATTATTTTTTCAATTTTCAGTTGAAGTTCAACGAGCCAAGGTTGTATGCAATTTTTTAGCAAAATCTGCGACATAGCCCATTTACTGTTCCTTGACCTTAAAATATATAAAAGGCTAATAGTTGAACTTGAAATTATTTTTAACTATGGAATTTGCATAATTTCTTGTACTTGAGATTTTTTAATAAATTCCATGTTTATTCTGTACTTTAATGTTCTGTGCTGTGCACAACACTTTCTGTTACAAAGAAGATAGCACATTTTCAATAGAGCACATTTTCAATAGAATGTACTGTGCCACGCACAACATAATCTATACAAAATGCATTTTAAGGAAAGTGGTATGAACTGCGTAAAACATTATGATACCAAATAAACATGATAAACATGAAATTTATTAAAAATTTCAAGCACTAGAAATTATGCAAATTCCATAATTATAAAAATAATTCTAAGTTCAAAGAATAGCCTTTTATATATATTTCCTGGTGGTAATTAATATAACACTTTAAAATATAATAATTATGAGTAATGAATTACCGAAAGTAGTTCCTGTACTTAGGATATTTTTTTGGGATAAATTACATGAACAATTTTAAAGGCTAGCTATGTACATACATGTAGGAAGTGTAAATGAAAATACATGTTGCTGATTGTATCTATTTTAAGATAAATTAATTAAATTTTTAAGTATTATATATAACTAATGTGGATTGCACATGTCACATGATGTGTTTGTTGTTAGTGACGGTTGAAATTAACTATGTTCCATTATTCATTATACAGTATACAATGTACACTTACTTATTGCTTATCAAACAGGTGAAAATAATATGTTTACTGCATAAAGTTATTGATTTTACCTTTATAACAGAAAAAAGTGATAAATGTTCTGTATAATCAGATAATAGATACAATTTACAATAAGTCCAATCTGATTATCTGAACCAGGTATTCTAATTAAGAATGGTCATTGATCATGTTGATCTGCATAAAAGAGATGTTCTGATTATAAAAGTGGGCCTTCATTTCTTTATTATTTAATTTTTATGACCATTTTAATTCTCTTTTCTTTATTCAATTTGACCATAATTCTCTTTTCTTTATTTTTTTAGCCATTTATTTTGCACTTATTGTTTTTAGCTCACCTGGCCTAAAAGGCCAAGTGAGCTTTTCTCATCACTTGGCGTCTGTCGTCCGTCATCCAGCGTTAACTTTTACAAAAATCTTCTCTGAAACTACTGAACCAATTCAAACCAAACTTCATCTGATTGATTCCTAGGGTATCTAAAATAAAGTTTGTGTTTTAATTCCCATATGATTTCATAAAAAAACATGGCCGCCATGGCTAAAAATAGAACATATGGGTAAAATGCAGTTTTTGGCTTATAACACAAAAACCAAAGCATTTATAGCAAATCTGACATCGCGTAAAATTGTTTATCAGGTCAAGATCTATCTGCCCTGAAATTTTCAGATGAATCAGACAACCCATTGTTGGGTTGCTGCCCCTAAATTGGTAATTTTAAGGAAATTTTACTGTTTTTGGTTATTATCTTGCATATTATTATGGATAGAGATAAACTGTAAACAGCAAAAATGTTCAGCAAAGTAAGATTTACAAATAAGTCAACAGGACCAAAATGGTCAGTTGACCCCTTTAGGATTTATTGCCCTTTATTGTCAATTTTTAACCATTTTTCGTAAATCTCCATGATCTTTTACAAAAATCTTCTCCTCTGAAACTACCGGGCCAAATTAATCCAAACTTGGCCACAATCATCATTGGTGTATCTAGTTTAAAAGTGTGTTTTGTGACCGGGCCAACCAACCAAATTAGCCGTGTTATGGCTAAAAATAGAACATAGGGGTAAATGCAGTTATTGGCTTAAAACTCAAAAACCAAAGCATTTAGAGCAAATCTGAAAATTGTTTATCTGGTTAAGATCTATCTGCCCTAAAATTTTTAGATGAATCGGACAACTCATTGTTAGGTTGCTGCCCCTAAATTGGTAATTTTAAGGAAAATATTTTAAGGAATATATGTTTTGGGTTATTATCTTGAATATTATTATAGATAGAGATAAACTGTAAACAGCAATAATGTACAGCAATTTAAGACTCAAAAATAAGTCAAAATGACCAAAATGGTCAATTGACCCCCTAAGTAGTTATTGTCCTTTATAATCAATTTTTAACAATTTTCATAAAATTTGTAAATTTTTACTAACATTTTCCACTGAAACTACACGGACAAGTTCATTATAGATAGAGATAATTGTAAGCAGCAAGAATCTTCAGTAAAGTAAGATGTACAAACACATCACAATGACCTAAACACAATTTTGTCATGAACTGTCTGCGTCCTTTGTTTAATTGACATATACCAAGGTGAGCGACGCAGGCTCTTTAGAGCCTCTAGTTTATTTCTATTCTGTGAACCCTAGCCAGACTTTCATCATACCCGTAGCCAGGGGGGTCGAACAAACCTCCCCTTGAACACAAAGAAGCACTGTTAAAGTCAATGTTCTGTTCGAATTGTGACTGTTAAAGTCGAGTTTGTGAGTCCAACGAACCCCACCTTGGAAATTCCTGGCTACGGGCCTGACCTCATTGTCAGTAAGCTTTATAAAAGGTATACTAAGAAGGAGCAACTTAAGCTTCAAGTATGTATGTACTATAAATAGAATAAGTATAATTTGTTTTATATTTATACATTTCAGAAGCTGGATACCCACCTCAACCTCAAGGTATGTAGCCAATCATCACTTGAACGACTCCAGCGCACCCCCTCCAAAAAAAAAAAAAAATTTGACCCCCAAAAAAATTACCCTCATTTCAAGTAAAAGAGCCCTAAATTTTCATAAAAAAGCAAAAAAACACCCCAAAAAACACCAAATTTTCTTACTCCCAAAAAAATTTTTTTTTTACTTTGGGAAAAAAACCAACAATAAAAACACCCAAAAAACAACTAAAAAATTCCAAAAAAAAATAAATAAAAAAACCCGGGAGAACTGACAGAGAAAGAATTCTGTGGGATTTAAGAGAAAAATAAAAAAATCAATTTTTACTTAAAAAAATGAAACAACCTACAGCTCCTAATTTATATCCAGAATTACCTATAGAAGATGGACAAAACTATAGATTACAAAAAATTTCAGAAATAGAAAATTCTTTAAAAAATGAAAGAGACAAAAGAAATTCTTTATATAAAAAATATAAAAGAGGAGTAAACTTTACAGATGGAATAGATACAACTTTAATTTCAGCATCAGTTATTTCTGCAGGTATAGGTATTGCTATTCCTATTTTATTACCATTACAGATTACAGCAGTCGCATGCGGTAGTGTTGGGGGTGTAATAAAATTAATAAGAAGAAAGCTTACTTCAAAAGCTAAAAAACATTATGAAATAAAAACTTTAGCAGAGTGTAAATTAAATAGTATTAAAGATTTAATTTCTAGATCTTTAACTGACAATAAAATAAGTGAAGAAGAATTTAAACTTATTTTAGAAGAACTAGAAAAATTTAATGAGATGAAAAAAAATTTAAAAATGGCAAATTTAAAAACTTCAAAAAGTTTACCAGAAGATGAAAGAAGAAAAATTATAGAAGAAACAGAAAATAGAGTAAGAAATGAAATAAAAAAAAAAATGGAAAATCTATAATTTTTATAAACAAAATAACTTTAGTTGAAAATCACCACTATGTGAACGTGGGAAATCCACCAAACTATGAATCAATTTTTAATTAAATAAATGGATGAAGAAACAAAAGAAAAATTAGTAAAAAATGTAAAAATAATGTTAAATAAAAAATTTAATTATTTTTATCTTAAGTTGTTTTTAACAGGTTCTTTTTATTGTTTATTATCTAATATTTTAGATGAATAAAATGGCTGAAGGAGGTTATGAGTTTGATAATCCTGAGTTTAAAAATAATGATTATGATAAAGAAGAAGAAGAAACGTCTGTTCAAAATGATGAAGAGTTTCAAAAGTATATAAATAAAGAAATTGAAGTAACAAGAGATTTATCAGAAAATGATGCTAAAATTCGTAAAAAAGAAACTACAAAAAAAATGATTAAACAATTTTATAAAAAAAATGGTGAAACTACACGTAATGAAGTAGGTTTTTTTGTTAGGGAAGATCATAATGAAAGACAAATCTTATATGTAAAAGATGAAAAAGGTAATGATATTGCATTAACATATTACCAAAAAGGAGTATTAAAGTTTTATAAATTTAGCACTCTTCAAAGAGAATACGGTGTTAATTTTGTCAGGGATGTTTTAGGTGTAGATGATTATAAAATATCTGATTATTTAAAAGAAGGTAGATCAGTGTTTCAAGATTTTCAAAAAAAGATAAAAGCACCAATTCGTGAACTCGATAATATAGAAATTCCATTACAAGAAATATCTACACAAGAAGAAGGACAAGAATTATTAGAAACAGCAAGTAATGCAGAAACATATGTGAAAGAAATAGAAACTTCATTTATTGAACAAGGAACATCTTTAGTAGATAATGAAACACAAACAGAAATGACAAAAAGAGAGATGGATGGAATAATCAGTGCAATGACATCAGTAAAGGAAGAGATTGCAAATGAATTAGCAAAACTGAATGAAACAAATAAAAACTTAGCAAAAGAAAATGCCAAATTAAAACAAGCTAAAGAAGACAATTTAAAATTTCAAATAAAAAGAATAAGTAGTCGAATGAGAGAGTTGGAATCTGAGAGAAGTGCAAGAATAGAAGTAATTAATATTAATAGAGAAAAACTACGTAGTCAATTAGATAGATTTAAACAAACAATACATAAAATTTTAAACGAAGACAGAACATTAGGTGAAAGAATAAGAACATTATTCAGAGAACAAGGAATAACAATAGTTAGTGTTTTAACTGCTTTTGGAATGATTATTGGTGTTATTGTTGAAGCATTTACTGGTTCTCCTTCTCCTTCTCCTTCTCCTCCATCAAAAGGTGGTGGTGTACAAGACTGGATAAAAAAACAATTAAAAAATCTTGGAAAATTATTATCTTTTCTTGCAGGAAAATTAGCAGCTGCATTACCAGGTATTATAGGTTCTATTGTTTCTTGGTTATTGTCTGCAACAAAAGACGTAGTAAATTGGTTTGCAAACAACTTATGGGCATTGCTTATTTTAGTTGTTAGTTTATTGTTTACTGCTGCTAGAGATTATTTGAAAAAATAAAGTGCTGTAAATCCTATTACAATACTTACAAATATTATTGCTTGTTTATTATCTTCATGATCTTCATGTTCAATTTTTTTTATTGGATCTATTTTTGGTTCTTTAGGCTTTTCATGTTTTATAGGTTCTTGTGGTTTTACAGGTTCTTTTGGTTTAAAATCAACATGATCAAAATTTTTATTATTTAAATCATCATTTAACCCAAGTGTTTGATTTTCTGTTGCAATTATAATTTTATTATTATAACCAACAATACTTCCAATTTGTAAAACCATATCACTGGGAGACATATATAAACCAAGTCCATAAGCATAATCAACTTTACTTCTTGCATATTTTAAAACATTTTCATAATTCGATATCTGGGTGGGTAAATCGATAGGACTATTTATTACATCTTGTACATTTGCTAAGAATTGTTTTTGTGCATCAAATCCTGTTCCTACTTTTAAAATTTCTGTTTTTGTTTGTGATTGTGCACCTAACAAAGCCCATACATAAATTTTAATACTTTCATTAATACGTTCAACACCAGATTGTGTAAATCCATTCCCATTATCTAAAATAAAAGTAGTCCAAGCCATACTTATATCTTTTTCATGATAAATTGTATCATGAATATTAAAGAATGGACCATCCTTTTTATGATTTTGTCTATATTCACCACTTGGTTTATAATATTGCTCAAAACTTCCTAATCCTTGACATGATGATTCTAGTTTTTGTCTCCAATTTGTATTTGGAGAAATATTAAATTCATCACATAATTTCTGATATGCAGCTTTGTCATATGGGTTCTTGTAATAACAGAAAGAAGAATCTGTTGGTAAAGGTGATTTAAGTTCTTTTAAAATTCTTGCAATGCAATAATATAAATGAAACATATAAAAAGACTTTGTAAGATTTGAAGTATTTTGTATATGATCATTATAAGAAACACCACATCCTGTACTTGCACACCAAACTGCAAAATTTAACTGACATTGCCACCAATCAAATGAAGAATGAATCCAGGCATTCCATGGTTCGTTAGTGTGTATTGATGGGTTTTGATAGTTTTGAAATAAATCAGGAAAAGATGTTTTAAAGTTCTCTTTTTGATTTACAAATATTGTTTGATTTACAAGATTTGTTTTTAATTGATGATCTTTTTCAGAATATTTAATACCTGGATTATATGAAACATTAGGATTATATTTAAATTCTTTTGTTATCATTTTTTTATATTAAAAATGTTTCATACTATTTCAAATATTGATAATACAATAAACTTAGAACAATACATAAATAACAGAAATGGAAATAAACGTATTGGTTTGAAATTTATAAGATACAGTATAGGTTGGTATAATGTTTATCATGGGTTTATAACAAAAA
This sequence comes from Mytilus trossulus, assembly GCF_036588685.1. Taxonomy (NCBI): domain Eukaryota; kingdom Metazoa; phylum Mollusca; class Bivalvia; order Mytilida; family Mytilidae; genus Mytilus; species Mytilus trossulus. The sequence continues at coordinate 36,829,841 of NC_086379.1, read as the reverse complement.
CCGGAGAGGAACAACAAAGGATTATGAATGGTTATTATAGTTTTCAACAAATAGTGGATGAATTTCAAAAAGAAAATATTGTATTATCCGTAAATGAAGCAAATGGTATCGCTTCATTAAACACTACTACTGAGTTAAAGATAAGTAAGGGTTTGGGAAATATGTTAGGATTTAATAATAAACGTAAATTCGAACCTAATGAATTACATTATGGAAACAAATTTGTGGATTTTGCTATCCATAAATCATTATATATCCATTTGGAACAAGTTAGCACTTCTCATAATTATCTTGATGGTAAGCCAAGTACATTATTGGCTGTTATTCCAGTCGAGAATAAAGAGTTTGGTGAAGTTATAACAGCGAGATTTGAGCATCCGGAATATAAGTGTTTAGTAAATGATGTTATAACAGAATTGAAATTAGAAATAAGAGATGAAAATAATAACAAGATAATTAATCATTTACCAATTAATTGTGTTTTAGAAGTTATATAATTTATTTAATAAAATGAGCATACTTGGTGTCAAAAAAAAAAACGTAGATACATCGGAAATAAAAAAGGAAATATTAAATATGAAGAGTGAGCTTCAAACAATGGATACTAAGGATAAAAATTTACATCGGAGTGTCGCTGCCCTAAGCATCAGAGTTTTAAATGTTGAAAATATAGTTAGTAATATTAAAAATAAACCAGACAGAAAAATAATAAGTATAAATGCTGGAATTGATGGTTCAATACATGCAAGACAAAAGTTTAATTTTGGTGATGGTGGTGGTGGTTATTATGTAATGAACTTTCCAGGACAAATATTGGGTATTAGTTTAGTAAGTTTAAGAACAAACTCAGATAATATAGATGTTATGATAACTGTTAATAATTATAAGACATATAGTTACGGAATAAGTTTAAGTAATGGTGACACACACAGTTATCATAACTTTAATATACCTTTTGAAGTTAAGGCTGGAGATATTATAGGGTTTGTTAGTGAGAGTGATAATTCTACATGTATCAATACTCTAGTATCAGTGGTAATTGAATTATTTTTATAACAAATTTAATCCTTAAAAATGTCGGCATACGGAAACAAATTAAATCCTTACAGAAAAATAAGAGAACCCCGTGGTGTGAAAGGTATTCGTCAAAGTGTATCAATAACAAATAATCCTTCAACTATTGATCAAAATCAACAGCTATTAGTGAGATTCCCCAATCTAAGCAATAATGATGTTATTGTTCCTGGAACAACCAGATTGGCATTTGAAATAGAACTCACATCTACAGACGACAATGCAACTATATATCAAAACATAGGAAGAACAATAGTTAAAAAAACAACAATTCGTATAAGTGGAAATGAAATTATGTCAATTGATGATAGTGATATTTATCATTGTTATGTTGATTTATGGAAATCTACATCTGAACGTTTAAATATGGCATACCAAGGAATTGGTGAAACAAACATGTTAAAACACAGAGTTGGTGCGGATGATAAAGCATCAAACATAGGGGATGAAGCAATTGCAACTGCATATGGTGCAAGATTTTGTATCCCACTTGATTTTGAACTATTAGAAACTCATATGCCTTTTTATCAAGCAGGTCTTGGTGATAGACTTGAATATGAACTTACATTTAATAATTATAGCAATGTTATTAAATCAACAGATACATCTGCAAGTTATACAATCAAAAACATTTGTTTAGAATTTGATATGGTTACTGATGCAGAATTAGCAAGACAGATAAGACAACAAGTTAATGGTAAGATGGTTATTTTGTACGATAGAATACTAAGACATAGAAAAATAACCAAAAACAAATCTGATACATTGTGGAATATAAATTTAAATGTTCCAGCTAGAAGTATGAAAGGAATTCTAATGTTGTTCGAAGATCCTGAAAGAACAAGTACCGAAACTTATTATAATCCTAACATAACAAAAGTAGAAATGACAATAGAAGGTGTTCCAAATCAACTATACAGTCAAGGAATGAAAGCATATCAACAATGGGATGAAATAAATAAATTCTTTGCTTTAAATTCAAAAAGAAATAAAACAACAGAAGAAGTTTTAAAGGATTTAAATTTATCCTATACAACATTAGAAAAATATCTTACAACTAATTATGCATTATGGTTAGATTTACGTTCAACAGATGACAACTCATTACACGGTTCAGGTAGAAGAATTGAAAATGCTTCTGAAGGTATTACTATCCAAATAACTAAAACAGCAGGAGCAAATAAATTAATAAATGTTTATCTGTTTGTTATACAAGATGCACAAATTAATTTTGAAGATGGAAGATTTAAAGAAGTTAATTACTAGCGGTTCCCCTTAAAAAATGGAAACAAACGAGCGGAGCGAGATACACTCCGATTCCCTTTATGAATTACCAAAATATCCCCATTGTGCTATTATATGTGGACAAACAGGATGTGGAAAAACAGAGTTTGTTCTTGATTTATTAGAAGGAGAATATAGTGGAGTTTTCAAATATATAGTCATACTTTGTCCAACCATCCAATGGAACAAAGCATACAAAAATCGTGAATGGATTGGTGATGTTAGAAAACCAAAAACAAAAAATCTAATAATTGTTAATCCTATTGTTGAAGTGAGAGAAGCGAACGGTTCCCTTAGTGAAGAAGAGAAGCTACAAGAACTACTAAGAATGTTCTTTAAAAAATATGCTGGTCATCCAACATTATATATCATTGATGACTGCAGTGCAACAAAAGAACTAACAAAGAAAAAAGATATGCTGTCCGAGCTTGCATTTTCAGGAAGACATGCGGAACAATCAGTGTGGGTCATTTCACAGAGATACAACTCTGTTTTAAAAGATTTAAGAGAACAAACAAAATGGTTATGCATGTTCTACACAAAAGATAGAGATAGTTTTGATAATTGTCTAAGAGAAAATGATGTTATTCCTACTTTGGAAGAAAGACAAAGAATAAAGGAAGAACTTAAAAAAAAGAAACATCGTAAATTAATATTAAAGACAGATCAACCTACTGATTATTGGTTACTTAATTGATTTTTTTAGCAATTCTCAAGTAATGCTTAAGTAATGCTTAAGTAATGCTTAAGTAATGCTTAAGTAATTCTTAAGTAATTTAACCAAAATAAGTAATTCTTAAGTAATTTAACCAAAATAAGCAAAATAATTCTTAAGTAATTTAACCAAAATAAGCAATAAAAAAAAGCAATGCTGTTGGAAATACTAACAATTGCAACAAACACTGCAGTTTTATCATTGGTTGGATATGTTGTATTTAATTTTTTTAAAGTTAAAAATAAATTATATCCGTTTTTTGAAACGTATAAAATGAATGCTGAAGAATTATTAAGCGAGCAAATTGTGGAAAACATAAATATTGATGATGAAGCGAGCGAAGTGAACGGTTCCCTTCAAGAAAAAAAACGCGAACGATTATCATCCGTTGTTGCTGGTGGGAGTAGTAAACAATATCTGGGTAAAGAATTACAACTGTCAGATATTGATAAAATGACAACAGAACAAATAAACAAACTATACTGTAAATATGAAGCAAGATTGGGAGCTAGTATGACCAAGACATTAGGAAATTCTTTTATAAATTTATATGTCATGGGTGTATCAAAGTTTTTCAAAGTTGTTAATCCACCAATTTTAATACAAGACTTAGAGGAAGATCCTTTTATCAATAATGCTTTAACTAATACATGTTGTGAACTGTACTATAGATATGGAATGTATCTTGCTCCTTTTACTGCAATATTAACAACAGCAAGACATATTGAACCACTCGCTTCACTCGATTTCCGAAAAAAAGATGAAAATAATGACATAAAAAATGATGAATGAAAATCCTGAACAAAAAGAAGTATTTAAAAAACCCAAACCAAAAGACCCAAAAAGAGTAGCTGCTGGTAAGAAAGGTGCAGAAGTAAGAATAAGAAATGCAGAATTGAGAAAAAAAGAAGTGGAAAAATTAAAAAAAGAAAATTCAAAAATCAAACAAATAACAAAAGATTCTGATACAGAAACAGATTATGAATCAAACGAACATATCCCTTCTGTCGAGAAACACTCCAGTTCCCTAGTTGATTACAAATTTGTACTTTTTCCTATAAGTATTGTTGGATTGGGATTGTTTTTTTTCAACCAAAGTAAGAAACCAGAAAGAATGATTAAAGAAATAACAAAACCAGAAAAACAAAAGAAAGAAATTGATCCTTTTGAATTTAATTAAATTTAGTACATTAAAATGACAACTCAAAAAGACGGAAAACAAATAGCAAATATGTTATATCATGCTGGAGTGGAAACATTGTTAACAGTTGGATATGCAGAAATAGGTAAAAAGGTATTAAGGAGGCCAGCACCAAAAGTGGATTTTAACATGAATGATGTTGTAATGTTATCCATTGATATATTACTTGCGATAGCAACAAAAGATATGTTGATTAAGCAAGGTATTATACCTGCTGATATTATGAAGTAATTTTTGTTTTTATAAAATGGCAAGTGCTTTAACAATGATGCTTGGTGGGGCAATAACAAATGCTTTTGCATTTTCAGGGAGTAATTATTTATTTTCACATATGGGTAGTAATGCAAATGAAGAGAAAATAAGACATGATAAAGCTATAGAAAAATTAGAAAAAGCACAATCAGAATGGAATAAAAAAAGAATACAAAGATTAGATTTTATAACTGAACAATTACAAAAGGAACATCATGCGGTTCAGACTTTTGATAATGTTGACCAAGCAATGAAACTATACTATCGTGTCACGAATAAAAAATTAACTTCATTATCACCTAAACCTACATTAAGTGATTTTTATACTCCATCAGAAGACCAGAAAAATAGAGAGATTGCATTTGTTGTTGGTGGTATGACATTAACTGGTTTTATTGTTTGGAAATTAAAATAAATTAAAATAAATTAAAATCCAAAAGGTTGAGTATCTATTCCATTATCTAAAATATATCTTTTGTCGTCGAATGAAGACATACTTATTTTATTTACTTCATTAACAAACATTTTGTGTTTGCTCGAGTTCATTGTACACATTTTATTCATTTTGGTTTTATTATTGAACAAACAATCTTTATAATCATCAAATTTAATATCTTTATTTATTGTAGTTTTTCCAATTCCTTTTAATTTTTTTTCTTCACTTAAACACATTGTGTCTGTTAATGTAAAAGAATATGCTTTACTTTTTAAATAAACTATTTCATTCATAATTTTCCCATTAAGTTCATCTTTAAATTTACCAATTACTTTTTTATTTTTTTCTGAATATAAAGGGTGATCTTTTGGATAACCAGACGTATCAAGTTCATCTATCATTTCTTCCATGTCTTTAAAAATATCTTTGGTTTTTACACTCAAAATCATACTATCAGTATCACTTGCAACTAATTCATTCTTTTCCCATAATTCATTAACAACATCATAATAAAAGCTATACATCAATTGTTTTGAGTAATCCAATATAGCCTGTCCTAAATAAATAGGTTTATTAAATTTAACAGAAGGAACATTATTTTCAATTGCAACAAAGTTATCATTAAATATTATTGAGTCTTTAAAATTTGGTTTTTTTATATATTTTTTTACTTCTTCCCTGTCTGTCAATAATTTTATTTCACTTCTTCCTCTGATATTTTCTAATGTTTTACCATAGAAACTATTGTTCATCAGTTTCCAAAGATCTTTTTCAAAATCTGATTTTGCTTTAGTTCTTTGTTCTGTATTGAAATTTATGTATTTTGCTAACCAATTTGATTCTTTAAATGAAATTGTTCTGTAAACTTTTGTTACCTTTATTCCAAGTTTTATATATTCTTTTAAAATGCTATCGTGAATTATATATTTTTTTTTATCTCTCAATGTTAAAAATAATTTTTCTTCATTACCTAATGGTTTGTCTCCCAATAGATTTAATTGGTAATCAGATAATTCTTCTTTTTTTATTTTCATCTTTTCTGGTGCTAAAGGATATTTATATGTTTTCTTTTTACATTTTTCTGTGTATTTTAAATCACATTCAATTAAACATCCTCTTCCTTTTGGAATTTCTTTATAATATTTTAAATCTTTTTCCCATTTAAAATCTCCTGTAGGAAGTTTTTGTGACATAGCCCATCCATATAAATTATTTGCATCTAGATACAACAAATAATTTTTTTCAAAAAATTTATTTAAATCTTTTCCTTCTTTTAATCTTTTTAAACACTCTTTTTTTTCATGTTCATCTATTATTCTATAATCTTTATCATAATTTGAAGTATATTTGTTGAAGGCTTTTACATGTCTAGGACCTAATACTCCAGAAAATCCTCCTCTTATTCCTTTCTCAAACATTTGTAACATATCAACATCAGTTAATAATTCTAGTTTTACTCCAGTAAATTTTAACCCGCATTGCCAAGTCAATCCCGGAGCAGAATAACAATAACATGGGTCTATTTCATGATATTTTATAAAGAATTTTCTAAATTTTTCGAATGCATCGGCTAAGATAAGAACATCTGTTTTAAGATATAAATTATGATAGTCTAATAAAGTTTTACAATTATAATGTTCCCAGACTCTTTGTGCATGTTTGTACTCTTCTTTTGTAATTGTTTCTTTTTTTAATTTAGAATAAAATTTTTCTATTTCAGGAAGTTTTTTATCTTCAAATTTTTTTATAGAATCTATGTATTCATATGGATAGAATCCTTTTTGTTTTAAATGAGCTATATTACCTTTAAACTCTTTTTCTAAAATAGGAAACTCATCCATTGATTTGGCAATATCTGATAAGCCTTTTAACATAAATCTATATGAATCTAGGAATCTTAATTTTTTATAATTTGATCCATAATCTATAGAAATATAATTTTCTGAGTTTTTAGAAAGAAGTTTTACTTTATTATATTCATCTTCATATTTCATTAACTCTTCTATTAAAAAGTGGAAATCATAATTCGATCCATTATGAAAGAACACGGGTATTAATTTTGTTGCTTTACCTTCTTTTGTGTTACACGATTGACACGCTGCTCCTCTATATTTACCTGAAAGATGATTATGTTCTCTTACTTTTTCGCTTTCTTTAAATTCTTCTCCACAAATATAACATCCGGTTGCTTCTTGAAATTCATCTTCTTCATGATTATTTAATATTGGTTTTTTCTTTTCGTTAAGGTAAATCTTATAAGTTATTTCTTTGTATATCTTCATTACTTTTTCCACATATTTTTCTACTGCATCATCACCAACATAAGAAAAGTATTGTGGTTTATATATTTCTGGATAATCAGAATGAACATAAATACCATAACTATTTATTTCTTGTTTACTTATTGGTTTTATATAAGATTTATTAGGATTTGGAGTACAGGATTGTATAGGAATATTATATGCTTCGAAATCAGAGTAAATAACAAATGGTAATTTATTTTTAAAATGATGATTATTGAATTTAAGAATATTTTTTCCTGGTTTTGGCATTATGGTTTTACAATGTTTGTTATCATAACATATTTTTTTATGTTTTATTAGTGTTTCTTCTCTTTGAAATCCTTGCAAACAGTTTCTACATATAAACGATTTATTTCTATTCTTATCACACATAAAACTATTTAAATTTTTAATTAGACAATAATGAGTATTTTCGTTACTTTCAATGTATAAGAGATCAATTACGTTTTTACTTTCTACATTTGATATATAAACTGGATGTAAAGATTGTTTATTTGTTTGATCCTCTAAAGCAAATACATTTATACTTAGATTATTTTGTTTCTCTACTTTTGGGATATCTTTTATTGAAACAGGATATTCAATTCCTTTCATGTTAATTTCATTTTCATATTCTTTATATTTTGTTACTCTTTGTTTGTCTTTATTGGCTGGAAATAAACTTGCTAATATTGACCAAAGAAAACACTTATTATCCTTTTTATTTTGGACATTAATAATATTACTTGATTTAAATTGAAGGGGAAAATAAGACGAAGCTCTTTGATATTCATATTTATATAGTTTTACTTTTACACTTTTGATACCATCGAAAACAAAACCAGATCCTCTTTCTTGAAATTTATCTACCCAAGCTTTAAATTTATCTAACAAATTATTGTAAAATGTAGATAAATTGTTTTGTGTTAGGACAACTTCAACAGGATGAGAGTAATGACTTTCTATTCTATCAAATGCCATAGGAGTTGTAAATTCACTTGTTATTATTATCTTTATTTTTAAAGGAAATTGATTAATAACTATTTTATCTTTTAATAAGTTTATGTATTTAGTTGCATTGATTTCTTCTATATCATCAATAGTAGTTTCAGTAATAAGATCTTTAAAGGATTTTTTAGATCCCATTTTGTAATATTTAATTTTTAATTATATTATTTTCTTGGATATAAATTCCAATAAAAAGGATTTCTTTCCATAAATTCTTTAAAAGCTTTTTTATATTTTTCTTTGTTATTTTGATAATGATTTTGTTTTGAAGGTTTTAAACATTCTTTACATGCAGATTTAACTCCCAGTGGTTTGTCTTTTGCTTTGTAATATTCACTTAGTAACTTGTATTCATTACATTTTGAACAATGTTTTCTTTCATCCATTTTAAAAAAAAACATTTTAGTTACTTCAAAATGTCTAAAACAAATCTAACAAATAAATTAGCAGATGAATTACATCATAGAGTTATAAAATCTTTTCCTAAAAGACGTGTTTATGTTCATTCAATAGATCAAACATGGGCAGTTGATTTAATAGATATGCAACCATATTCAAAACAAAATAAACACTATAAATATTTATTAGCAGTTATAGATGTTTTTAGTAAATATGGTTGGTTGATTCCATTGAAAAATAAAACAGGAGTAGCAGTGAGTGAAGCATTTAAAACATTATTTAAAGAAAGAAAACCAATATATATTTGGTCAGATAAAGGATCCGAATTTTATAATCGACAAGTAAAAGAATTGTTAAAAGATAATAACATAAAGTTATATTCAACTGAGAATGAAGAAAAATCCAGTGTAGTGGAACGATGGATAGGAACAATGAAACAACATATGTATAAATACTTTACTGCTAATGAAACTTTAAAATATTATGATATATTAGATAAATTAGTTAAAAATTATAATAATACAGTACATTCTTCAATTAAAATGACACCTGTTCAAGCAAGTAAATTAAAAAATGAATTAACAGTGTATAAAAATTTATATCCAGAAAAGGAAGAGAAAATTAAAAAACCTAAATTCAAAGTCGGAGATAGAGTAAGAATAACAAAAAAAAAGGGTAAATTTGAAAAGGGTTATACTACTCGTTGGACTAAAGAAATATTTGTAATTGAAAAAGTTTTAAATACAATTCCTTTTACTTATAAAATAATTGATTTAAAAGGCGAAGAAATAACAGGTTCTTTCTATGAACAAGAATTACAAATGACTAAGTTTTAAATCTTTATTATAACACTCATTTGTAAAGTATTTGCAAAATTACACATTATCATTCATGTACATATAACAGTCACTCAGGTATGTAGAAATACAAAATCCATTATCAGTTAATTGTTGGTTGTTAATTAGGTTTCTAGTCAACACGGATTCATCAATAGTTCATACATCATGAATCACCTTTTGTTCGGCGGACATGCATGTCCGCTAAGAGATCTAGTAACAGTCTGATCAATATTTCATCAATAGTTCATACATCATGAATCACCTTTTGTTCGGCTTGAAAAAGTTTTAAATACAATTCCTTTTACTTATAAAATAATTGATTTTACAAAATAAACACTATAAAATATATTAATAATCTCTTATCAATGTTGTTCTTTCGCGCTCTAGCTGGAGCGCGGGGTTGAAAGGTCACTGAGAAGATTGTGTTTCAACATGTATTATTGGTTGATTTTGAGTGCTCCAATACTGCCTAATCTCCTCACTATATGAAAACATTGCTTTCAATTCTTTTCTCATGGAATAGACTTCAATGAAAGGTAGTCCAACAGTAGAAAACCTTGGCATGTATGGTCTCAGCAAACGTGATATCTCCCTCAGTTTACGGGAATATGAAGATGAGACTCCGATATTCTGTTTCAACCAATCATTCCATTTTTGCTGTTGCAGTCCACTTTCCTTTTCTTTCGCATAGAGTTCAAAGGTGACATCTAAAAGGTGACCATACTGCAGATTGAAACACATGCTAGTAGCCTCTTGTCTTTGAATTTGTCTATATCCTTCTAGCAGCTTTACAACGGCGATGTTTGGGGTCGTTATGTCACTTGCAGAAAAGAAAAAGACTTCTTTTCTTACAGTTTTGGTTACATCTATCTCTTTTGTTTTCAAGTACTGGTGAAGGTCTTCCGGTGTCATCATCTTTCGTTTTTTTGCTTGCTCTCCATACAAAGATAACAGCTTTCTTTTTGGAAGAGGAGGAAACTTAGGTAGTTTTTTACTTTCCGCGGGTCCTCCTGTGTGTATTCTATTTACAATATCAGCACAGGTTGTATAGTAAGACAAATTTTCATCAAGAATGGAAAGTTGATCTCTACTCCATTCACTTTGCCGATCCATATCTTCAGAAAGAATTAAACTAACAGCCTGCTCTGAATAATCCAACAGGTTTTGATGTACTGCTTGTGATTCACTAATTTCCTGTTCTAATTCTAGTGCAGTAGGACTACCTAACAATTCTTCTTCTTGAGAGGAAGATATACTGTCCGACATGAAAAACCACAACACACTAAAAAGCACACACGTCTTCTCACCACTGTTAATTTGAAACGAAAGACCGCACCAGTCTGCTATATGTTTACATGTGATGACAACATTGTCTAGGCAACATGTAAACATACTCTTGACAACCATGTAAATATTTCCAATGATCGATTTAGTTTATAACACTTCACAAATGTAAAAAGCAATTGAAGTTGTAGTCGTATTGATCCGTTTTATTACTAGACTATATTGATAAAATTAATTAAAAATCAAGGTTGGGGCGCACTGGGGAAATTATTTTTTCTCTTAAATCCCACAGAATTCTTTCTCTGTCAGTTCTCCCGGGTTTTTTTATTTATTTTTTTTTGGAATTTTTTTGTTGTTTTTTGGGTGTTTTTATTGTTGGTTTTTTTCCCAAAGTAAAAAAAAAATTTTTTTGGGAGTAAGAAAATTTGGTGTTTTTTGGGGTGTTTTTTTGCTTTTTTATAAAAATTTAGGGCTCTTTTACTTGAAATGAGGGTAATTTTTTGGGGGTCAAATTTTTTTTTTTTTTTGGAGGGGGTGCGCTGGAGTCGTTCAAGTACTATACTACTATCATCTTTTTAAAAAATTATGATTTGAAATTATACTGAAGGTTGTAAGAACATTTTATGATAAGTTAATTCTTAAACCTGATTTAAGTATAAATACATCTTTTAGCATCTTCCGATTTATAAAACACCACATCTTAGGTACCATGCACCAACAATCATGACAATGGAACTAAAGAATATTTCTGTATAAATGACTACGATATATTAAGCCTTGTAACGTTCCTTGTTGTATATCTACTAAGAAGCTGTTTATAATTTTCAGGTTATGGACAACCTCCACCACCTCAGGGATACCCACAAGGAGGTTAGTATAGTAAACTATTGAGGGATTACAATGTCTGCATATATATCATGTATACATACATACACATAAATAGATGTTAGATCTTTGTGACTATTTGTACATATGTATATTATATAAACTTATAGTACTGTTTTATTCATGTTATTTGGAAAATAGTGATTTTAACAAATTTACTAATAGTGAAATTATTAACATTAGAAAATTTTAATCATTTCAATAGAAACCGGAGACAGAGTATTTGACTAAGTCAAATTTTTAGAGTAGAATTTAAGTGCATTCAGGAATTTGGCAAAAGATGAAATTAAACTTTTAAAAATTCGAAATTAATTAAAAGGAATCTCCAGTTAAATGTGTGATAATAATTTAGTCTCTTTTCAGCAACATTTGTTTAAGAAATTTATGTTAAAAATTAAGCATGGTAATACAATTTTTCCAAAGGCAATGAAAGCCATATCTTATAAAAATATTTGGAAAATCAAAATTAAAAACTTGTAAAAATGCTCCAATATTCCAGAGACTTAGTTTTATTTTCCAAACTGTGCGTACATGTCAGAGCTAAAAAAAAAAATCTTATACATTTATTCTAATGTAAAAAATATCAGTAAAATTTAAAGTAAAAACTTAGGAATGTCAGAAATTTTAGCTGCAAGCTTTCTGTATAAAAGGGATTTTTTTTTATCGAAAAAAAGCACAGCTCTAAGTCTTGTTTAATTATCCTATCTCTCGCTACAAATCTCAAAATCCTGAAAATTATGGCACAATGTATAACTATTTCAACTAGATTTGTAAATGAAAAATAATTCAAATGGCAGATAATCAGGTACATAAATGATTCCTTTCTTCTGGTGTCTGACTCCTAATTAGGGTTATCTTTTATCAAGCTGCTAAAAGTCATTGAATTTTACTTAACCATAGAATTAAATGTGTTGGTTATCAATCATCATGACTTCATGTTTGGAGTGTTAATATATATATTTTGCTGTGTGCTTGGAAGAAAATAATTTTGCTCTGCTACTTTTTCAATAATTTGAGTTTGCTTGCTATTTTGTTGCTAAGGATATGGTCAGCCGCAGCCATATGGACATCCAGGTGAGATTGTTTTATACCATTTTGTAAATTGCATGTTTTCACTCTCCAGAAACTCTGAATTTTAAATGTCTTTCCATGATGAATTAATTACATAAGACTTAATTTAGAATGCACACAGAATGGTTTTACTAATAACAGGCATGTTAGCTCACAAGACCTTATTATACATTTATTTGTGACAAAAACCTTATGGTTAAGTGAAAAACAAATATTTTCAGTTTAACATCCAATAGTTTTTTTAGTACAATTTTTTAAATTGCATGTTTACGCTATCCAGAAACTCTGACTTTTAAATGTCTTCCCATGATGAATTAACATTTATTAGACTTAAATGAGAGTGCTCACAGAATGGACTAATAACAGGCATGTTAGCTCACAAGACTTCAATCACACATTTATTTGTGACAAAAATCTTAAGTTATGGTTCTGTAAAAAAACTTATCTTTTTAGTATTGCATTTTTTGTACAATTTAATTTTCAATTGCATGTTTTCACTATCCAGAAACTCTGAATTTTAAATTTCTTTCCATGACAATTAGCATACAACTAAAAAGTCTTTAGAATGCACACAGAAATTTTTACTAATAACAGGCATGTAAGTTCACAAGACCTAAATTATGGTATACACTTATTTGTGACAAAAACCTTATGGTTCACAAAAATAATCTTTTTAGTATAACACAAAATAGTTTTTTTGTTGTTTTTAAAAAGGTAGTTAGATTAGATAGATGATAAAAGTGTGAAACATAAATGAATTGAAATTTAAGACCTCTACCTATTGTTACATCCTGTTTTGAAATGGGAATCCCTAGGAAAAAACCCAAGCATCCAATTTCATCTAAGTCAAAAATAAATGTGACAAAATAATGTTCATTTTTATGTCTATTATGTTTACCTAATGTACCTAAGAACTTCCTGGTTAAGTTGGTAAACAACATGTTGATAAGAATTTGCTGTTTTAAAATTTATTAGTCCTTTAAAAATAAAAAAAATGATATGTCCTAATTTTTAAGTACATTTACCTTAAATATTATGGTAATCAATCAAAATTTGATATACCTGAAAAATTAAATTAACCAGTAATAATTGATGCCATAATTAATAATACCTGAAATATAAATACATGCATGAAGTCAGTTGTTGACATTGACTCATCTTGTCATGTGTGTTTGTGTTATAATGTTATATGACTTTTGATTAACTTCTTTGTACCATCATGACCATTGTATCTTTATGGTGTTTAAGAAATAAAGAATCTTGAACCTTGGAAAGAAGTATAGAAATTAATTGTACTTTTTGCATGATACACACAGACACTCATGATTATATTCCAGTTAGAGATGTACATTTGGACGTGTCCATTAGATTTCTTTGTTATTGATTGAAAAAGGTCTTGCAGTTCAATACAATTATTTTTCAATGAGCATAATCAGCATTTTAAAGAGTTCTTTATAATCAGTAGAAAATATTAATGTTATTTCTTTGTTATGCATTGTAATTGGCTTTCATTACACATGTTACAACCTTTTACATATTTATTGAAAATGAACAAAATCTTCTCTTTATAAAGGTCTTCATATTCAGTGAATAGATTAGTTTACAGTTATGATTAAAGATGATTCGTTTCTCATCCAAATGTTTAGTATGATTCAGAAAGTTTTCAGAATTTGAACACTCATGAAAATCAAATAATAAGCTGTTTGTTCAAGGTTGATCATAATACATACAGGGCTATAAGTTAAAAAATATCTCTTGATATAGTGTTTTACTGTGAATAATGATAATCATGTCCTTTTTTTGGTCAAACAGCTCTTCAACACTTTTGTTTTCTCATACATCCTTGGCTTTCAAATATTCTGTTTTGTGAGTATGCAAAAGCTAAATGCTAAAAAAGTGCAGGTTAGGGATGAAAATTATAAGTTAAAAAGTGTGTTTTTCATTTTATTCAGTTTAATCCATGGTTCATATATGCATGATATGATCAGTGGAATCACCTGCAATAACTGATTTGTATTATATCACTCACAGCGAATTTAACTGAATGACCTCATTTGTTACCCTTCTAAACCCCATCCTGTAGCACCTGATACCACCCAAGGTTTTTGGTGGGATTCATGTTGCTAAGTCTTAAGTTTTCTCAGTTGTGTTTTGTGTATTGTTTGACTATTCATGGTTTTCGTTTTTTGCCACAGCAATGTCAGTTTTCTGTCCACTTATTAGTTTGAATATCCCTTACATATCTTTCCCCTCTCTTATACTGTACTTTGTACTTCAACAAAACAGTTTATTAAAGGAGGTGGGAGATACCAAGAAGAAGAGAAACCTACATTAATGAAAACATGATCTGGAATCATCCCCATATATTTAATAGATTGAAATTGAAAAAAAATATTTATGTAATAATATTTATTTGAAGGCTATGCAGGTGGTTACCCTGGTGAGTTTGTTTTGTCACTTCTGATTGTTGTACTCATTTTCACGATTGTGATATCTTGTTGTTGTACTGTTGTCATATTTCGTTGTTGTTCCATTGTCACGATTGTGATTGATGTACCATTTTCACATCTGATTGTTGTACCTTTTCACATCTGATTGTTGTACCATTTTCACATCTGATTGTTGTACCATTTTCACATCTGATTGTTGTACCATTTTCACATCTGATTGTTGTACCATTTTCACATCTGATTGTTGTACCATTTTCACATCTGATTGTTGTACCATTTTCACACCTGATTGTTGTACCATTTTCACTTCTGATTGTTGTACCATTTTCATATTTAGATGTTGTATACTCAGTGTGCCATAGTTATTTATTTTAACTCTAGAGAAACTTAGTCACTTTTGTTTGTTTGTTAAGTACATAAGTCCTTGAATTCATTGTCATTTATTTATCAGATGGTTGATTTACAACTTTAAAATGTTGTAAGATGTCAAAAAGATTGGGATATTACAAAGGAAGTTTAACATTTCAAATTTGATTTTCTTTTTCATTTAAAGTAGAAGGCTAAAACATTTTTTTTGAAACTAGTCTTAATCTTTGAAACGTAAGCTGCCATTAGACACAATGCCATAAGAGTTTATACTTTCATTTAACAAAATCATGTTGGTTAATTTGCTGGGTTGAATCTGTAAAAAAAGACAGTGCTAATTCCACGCTACATCTCTTATTAAAAAAAATTTAATTTAGATGTCAGGATTGTGTCTTTATTTTTGCAGGTTAAGTGCTTCTTAGTGGATTCAGTATTGTAATTAATGATTAAATTTTCAGGATTCTGGGAGATAATGCTTTTTAGGAAGGGGATATAGATTTTGATATTCTAGGAATTTTGAATGACATCACTCCTACCTTCTTACTCATGCATGTTTATTATATCATTTATGATACATGTGATAAGAAAACTACACATAAAAAGGAAGATGTGGTATGATTGCCAATGAGACAACTGTCCACAAGAGACCAAAATGACACAGAAATTAAGGTTGAGGTTAAATTTGAAATCAGAAATAAATATAACTAGTTAACAACTATATAGGTCACCATACTGCCTTCAACAGTGAGCAAAGCCCCTACAGATAACTTGAAATCATGTATGTGTAATTTTAAATACTCTTTACCAGCTGAATTTGTAAAAAGTGTATCAGATGTCATAATTTCTTTATCATTTATTTACAATGCAATTTTTTTCCCACAATATGATCAATAACAAATGCATTTTTGGTATTGATATACAACTTGATGCCTAGCTTAGAGTTGGCATGTATAATTGACACATCATAACATATTTTAATCTTAATATCATCAATTTTTCATATTGACATTTAGCAGTTACATTTCCTCTTCCCAATAAAATGAAATGAAAAACATAAACAAATGGCATAAACTTGGCCTTTCAAAAGCCTCCATTAAGGAATCTCCATTTTGTGACATCATTTGCAGGGCATTGTATTGATATAAACTTTAGTCCAGTATTTATAGCTTTAGAAAGATGTGGTATTAGTGCCAATGAGACAACTCTCCATCCAAATAACAGTTTATAAAAGTAAATCATTATAGGTCAAGGTACGGCCTTCAACATGGAGCCTTGGCTCACATTGAACAGCAAGCTATAATGGGCCCCAAAAATTACTAGCGTAAAACCATTCGTACAGGAAAACCAACGGTCTAATTAATATAAAAACAAGAAAAACTGAATAAGCTGGATTTGAGCAGCCATATCAGAGTACTTGAAAATGTGGCTTCTTTTATGTAGGTCCTTATAAGCAGCCAAACCAAGACATCATCACTAAATGTTTTGATTTAGAAAAAAAAGTTAACCTTCTCTATTTATATACAATCTCATTTCAAGGTTAATACACTTAATATTTAGGCAGTCTCTCATGGTATCAGTGAACATTGGACAGAAGAAGAATGTTTTTATTTGACTATTAATGTATTAATGTGATACTCTCACCTGCTTACAGTGACTCATTCATAACACAGTGTGTTTAGCAAAAAAGGAAAAAAAACACTATAAATTTCATGCAGCCCCAGCACTTTTCTGATTTGTCTTTGATCAGGAAAGCTCAAAGCAGAATATTTTAAAGCCAAGGATGAAGCTAGAAATACTCTTCTCAATCTCTTATGAAGCAGTATTAGGGAGGTAGAACCTTTATCAAGACTCAGGGATCGGGTGTTTTTTTTTAAGCTCAGGGTTTCGGGAGTGATACGAATTTTGGGATGTCAGTATTTAAATTTCTTTAAATTAGGGACCTCAGGATTTCATGTTTGAAAGCCCCAGATTTTGGGATCAGTATCCCCCCTCAGTATAGTGCTGAAGATGAAACAATATTTAGTTGGATGTAAATCATTTGATATTAACTAGTTATATTTATTTCTGATTTCAATTTTTTTTATTTCCAGCTCAGCCAGGTTATGGACAACCTCAACAAGGATATGGACAGCCTCAACCAGGATATGGACCACCTCCTCCACAAGGATATGGAGGACAACAGCAACAAGGACATACCACAGTAGTTGTAGGACAGCCCACCACCACAGTTTTGGTCCAACAGTTCCGTGAAGCTCCAGTTAATACATCATGCCCACATTGTCATGCACAAGTTATAACAGCCACCCAGTATGAGACTGGTACCTTTGCCTGGATCATATGTCTGGTTTTGTGTATTGTTGGGTAGGTTCACAGTTTCTTTAATATCAACATGTGGGTTTAGCAGTTAAAATCATTTGACCCTCTTCTTATTCTAATGCTCCTTCGAATGATTTCTCAATTGGACTTAAGCCATATGATATACAGTGAAACCTGTTAAAACCAAACCTCTTCGAGACTTAAGAGTTTGTTCGGTTTCTGCTGATGTTTGGTTTTATCAGGTTCATAAAGCACATTATTTGAAATGATGGTACTATACAACACCTTTGGTTGAGACAGGTTTTCAGTTTAGACAGGTTTTTGGTTTATACAGGATTTGGTTTAGTCAGGTTTCACTGTATCAAGGTAAATGGTAGTCTAACAAATAGAATCACATGATAGACTAGTAGACAGATCATATACAGAATATTTTTGGCACTTTACATTCAGATATTTTTGTGTGCACTTATGATTGCACTTGTTATACAAAAGACAAAAATGTGAGATAATTAATTGAGATTTCAGAAAATACTTTACATAATGAAAATAACCCCTGTTAAAAAAAATCCATGTTTACAGTTGTTAATTTATTTTGTACAATATTTTCATGACAATCATGACCTATTTACTGACCTTAGGATGTCTGTTTTGATATTACTGTGGTTGATTTTGTGTTTGTTTCTGTCAATTAACATAAATACTTATTATATTCTTCATATTCTTACACTAGATGTAGTCATATCTGCTTATATCCTTAGATTATTAGTGTGTAGATTCTTTACCAACCCTTTTAGGTTTGAAGTGCTGAAGAAATTAATGTTTCAAATAGAAAAAAGATCTCAATGCACATTTATAGATGTCTTGCCCATTCATTCTAAACAAAACTTCACAAACTAAAAAACCAAAATGAAATGATGAATTTACATGTTATAACTGGTTCATTGTACATGTACTTATAAAAACTAAATACAGTTATAATATTTGTTATAATGAAAAGAACCTTGCAGATTTTTTTTAACGGATCCTTAAAACTCTTTACTCCCAATTGTCAAGTTTTTTTATGCATAAAATTTTTTAAATTCCTGACTCAGTCATCATGTTTATACTCAACTTATACCTAAATTCGATTATTTTAAATCAGCATTTTGTGTTTAAATGAATGAAACTAACCATAAGATGTACTATAAACTAATTTTGGTGGTTGGTGTTAAATACCGAGATATTAAATAGATTTACTAATATGCACGTTCGTGGTTTTTTGTGGTGGAAGTCCTGATTTTTGGTCAAGCTTAAAACAGCATGTGCTACAGTTTATAGTGCTTGTTGGTAGGTAGTATTATAATATATCATTATAAGAATTAATTAAGATTGATAGAAAATCATATGTGTAGGAATACACTATTGAAATTATATTTTATAAAATCTCATTCAATCAGGAATAGTCTACCAACCCACATATAAAGGGGAAATTCGCGGGAATGGTCCACCAACCCACATTTAAAGGGGAATTGTCTACCAACCCACATATAAAGGGGAATGGTCTACCAACCCACATATAAAGGGGAATGGTCTACCAACCCACATATAAAGGGAATGGTCTATCAACCCACATATAAAGGGGAATGGTCTACCAACCCACATATAAAGGGGAATGGTCTACCAACCCACATATAAAGGGAATGGTCTATCAACCCACATAAAAAGGGGAATGGTCTACCAACCCACATATAAGGGGGAATGGTCTTCCAACCCACATATAAAGGGAATGGTCTATCAACCCACATATAAATGGGAATGGTCTACCAACCCACATATAAAGGGGAATGGTTTACCAACCCACATATAAAGGGAATGGTCTATCAACCCACATAAAAAGGGGAATGGTCTACCAACCCACATATAAAGGGGAATGGTCTACCAAACCACAAAAAAAGGGGAATGGTCTACCAACCCACATAAAAGGGGAGAAAGGTCTACCAAATACATGTATAGGGGAAAAAGGTCTAGTAAATTATATAAAAAGCCCTTAAGGTGGTATGGGTGTCTTCCTCCATCTTGGATTGTAAAAAACAGAGAACCAAAGGTCCAGATTTTCTATCAAGTTAGCAAAATTTGATGCAGGAATGCAAATATTTACGGTAATGTGAATTTTCATTTAAAAGAACCAATTTATAAGAATATAACTTATAAATATTAATATTTTGGCAAATGTTGATTATTATACGATTGCAAAATTTTTCTTTTTTTCGTTGTATATTGCTATCACGTTTGCGTCGTCGTCGTCATTGTCCAAATACTTTTAGTTTTCGCACTTTAACTTAAGTAAAAGTAATAAAAATCTATGAAATTTTAACACAAGGTTTATGACCACAAAAGGAAGGTTGGTATTGATTTTGGGAGTTTTGATCCCCACATTTTAGGAATTAGGGGCCAAAAGGGCCCAAATAAGCATTTTTTTTTTTTTCTCACAGGAACTTTAGTTTAAGTAAATAGAAATCTATGAAATTTTGACACAAGGTTTATGACCACAAAAGGAAGGTTGGGATTGATTTTGGGAGTTTTGGTTCTAACAGTTTAGGAATTAGGGGTCAAAAAGGGGTCCAAATAAGCATTTTTCTTGGTTTTCGCACCATAACTTTAGTACAAATGTACAAGTAAATAGAAATCTGTGAAATTTAAACACAAGGTTTATGACCACAAAAGGAAGGTTGGTATTGATTTTGGGAGTTTTGGTATTAACAGTTTAGGAATAAAGGGCCCAAAGGGTCCAAAATTAAACTTTGTTTGATTTCATCAAAAATTGAATAATTGGGGTTCTTGGATATGCCGAATCTAACTGTGTAAGTAGATTTTTTATTTTTGGTCCTGTTCAAATTGGTCTACATTAAGGTCCAAAGGGTTCAAAATTAAACTTAGTTGGATTTAGACAAAAATTGAATCCTTGGGGTTCTTTGATATTATATGCTGAATCTAAAAATGTACTTATATTTTTAATTATTGGCCAAGTTTTCAAGTTGGTCCAAATTTGGGTCCAAAATCAAATGTTTGATTTCATCAAAAATTGAATAAATGGGGTTCTTTGATATGCCAAATCTACCTGTGTATGTAGATTCTTAATTTTTGGTCCTGTTTTCAAATTGGTCTACATTAAAGTCCAAAGGGTCCAAAATTAAACTTCGTTTGATTTTAACAAAAAATGAAATCTTGGGGTTCTTTGATATGCTGAATCCAAACATGTACTTAGATTTTTTATTATGGCCCCAGTTTTCAAGTTGGTCCAAATCAGGATCTAAAATTATTATATTAAGTAGTGTGCAATAGCAAGAAATTTTCAATTGCACAGTACTCAGCAATAACAAGAAATCTTCAATTGCACAGTATTGCGCGATAGCAAGAAATCTTCAATTGCACAGTATTGTGCAATAGCAAGTATTTTCAATTGAACAGTATTGTGCAATAGCAAGAAATATGTAATTGCACAATATTGGGTAATAGCAAGAATTTCAATTGGAGTTATCCTTCTGTGTCTAGAATAGGTAGTTGAATCAACTTAAATCATTGTTTTATACACTATACTATGTATATTCACTTTTACATTGTACGTAACCAACTGATAAATTAAAACAATCTTTACCATTCAGTGATAACAAGCACTTTTTTACATTTTAATATTTAAATGAGTAATTATGGTTGCAAACTCCATTAGATATTTGAATTGATATCAGTTTTGGAATAAAGGATTGTGAAAAAAAAAAATTGGGGGGGGGGGGGGGTCAATTTTTCTCATTTGAAATTTCATAAATAAAAAGAAAATTTCTTCAAACATTGTTTGAGAGGATTAATATTCAACAGCATAGTGAATTGCTCAAGGGCAAAACAAAATTTTAAGTTCATTATACCATATTCATTCTGTGTCAGAAACCTATGCTGTGTCAACTATTTAATCACAATCCAAATTTAGAGCTGAATCTAGCTTGAATGTTGTGTCCATACTTGCCCCAACCGTTCAGGGTTCAACCTCTGTGGTCGTATAAAGCTGCGCCCTGCGGAGCATCTGTTTTTTAGTTGTTTTAATATTTTTTCAAATTAGCATTTTAAGGGGAGGTAACTCTAAAACAGTGCATTTTCTGAAGGTTTCTACATGGAATTTTCCTATTTGGTATTTTAGCCAGAAAAACGTACAGTTACCCTATCTTTTCTTTTGATATTCTCAAAGCATTGTCTGAAAGCTATCTTTTCCTTAAGTATTTAACAATTCTATCATTTTGTTTAGTTTCTAATCACAAAATGGTGTTTTTTCCTGTACAATCCATACAAAATTTGTCATTTTGTCACATCCTGTAGCTCGAGAAAATGCACGGTGACCTATCATTTTTATTATTCTTTTCAACATATATCAATAGATACTACGTTTTGGCAGCAAAGTATGAACAAATTCTATCATTTTTATTTTAGACTCCCATACCACCTTAAAGGGGAATGATGTATCAAATGAGATATATAGAAGAGAAATATAAAATGTTTAACATATACTCAACTGACTTTGGAAAAATGGACACAAAGTGAAACTCCAAAAGAAATATTTTTTTTTAAACTTTCCAAACTTGCGTAATGTGCTAAAATAAATGTTTACCTATAAATACAAAATGAGTAATACACTTAAAAACGGCAAATTCTATTGTATTAATAAATATTTTTAACTGACACATTTTAAATTTGAAAAATTGATCTAAATATTAGTAATAGTTTTCTGCATTATTTATTCTTTGCTTCCTATTATCAATTTATATATTTGTATATTCTTTATCCATATATATATATATTACTATATTCTTGCACACTATAGTTTTGCTATTTTATATGTCAACTCAATAAATACAACTTATAAGCAATTAATTACAATTTTTTTTCCGGGAAGTAAGCGTTTAAGTATAACCCATTTTAGTGGCAGATTGTAAATTGTTTATAGCAAAAAAGTGAAATTATCCTTGCCAATTTTAGAAGCAGATATTTATTCATGATGGAAAAATGAATTTTGATAGTAGTTATAATTTTACTACAATGTCTTGTGTGTGTTGATACCTTGTATGCCTTCAGTGAAAAAATGATATGCGATCAAACATCAATATATATATAAAGGGAAAGGTAAACAAACCTTGTAAACTGATAATTGACGTAATTTTATTAAGGTCAACAGCAAGTGAGCATAAGTTCCAATAAAAAATATCAAGATAGATGTCCTTATGTCAATATAAAAAAGAAGATGTGGTATGATTGCCAATGAGACAACTATCCACAAAAGACCAAAATGACACAAACATTAACAACTATAGGTCACCGTACCGCCTTCAACAATGAGCAAAGCCCATACCGCATAGTCAGCTATAAAAGGCCCCGATAATACAATGTAAAACAATTTTCAAGGTCATATAACTGAGAGTGATTTATTGTAGATGTCCTGTTACATGCAAATATAATAAAATTTACACATGTTATTGCATGCAAGCTTTATGTTTTACTTTTGTATGGCTTGTGTCTTTGAGTAGGTGCGGATCCAGGATTTGAAAAGAAGTGCACGCTATATATAGCTAGGAAGCCAACGTTTAATACTTGTAAAAAGACTATGCACTTATTGTGCTTATCATATAAGAAGCTCCTAAAAGGGAGCCATCTTCAGTTCACCCTAAAATTGCCTCTGCTTGTACAATTAAAAATAGTTTTAAGTACCCCACCACTTTAATTGGCTATACCAGAATCATGTGTTCACCATTGTAACTTGCATTTTCTATATTATTCATCAGAGGAGTTGGTTATTTGTGGTTATAATAAGTGTGGTTTGATAATAAGTATCATAGGTCATAGATGGAATCAGGGGGAGGGGCAGGGGGCCTAGGCCCCCTTTCGTCACAAAAAATAGATTGATTATTAAGGGAATCACTGAAGCATGACTGGAGCCTCTAGTAAGAATTTCCCTGTCTGTCGATCAAATGACAACAGTAATTTCAAAAGCATAAGGAAATTTTAGAAAAAAAAATATTTCAAAAATTATTATTAAAAAAACCACGAAAGTTTTGAAATGCATAAATATTTCAAAATGATATTTAAAATTCATACCCAAAGATCGCAACAACCTTGCTAGAAACCAAACCATATTTTCAGAGCAAAGCATATCAATGATAAGAAAATTAAAAAATTTCAATGGATGAAGTTGAAAATGAAATTGAAACCAACAAAATGTAAAGATTTAACCCTGATCAAATAAAAAAGTTGAAAACGCATTACATTTGTAATTTTTAGCATTTTTATTCT
The DNA here is from genome assembly GCF_036588685.1 of Mytilus trossulus. Lineage (NCBI taxonomy): Eukaryota > Metazoa > Mollusca > Bivalvia > Mytilida > Mytilidae > Mytilus > Mytilus trossulus. The sequence continues at coordinate 36,805,670 of NC_086379.1, read as the reverse complement.
TCTTTTAAAATGCTAGCAATGATTAGGTTTAATTACTAATAAATAATTCTTTTTTCAGATGTTGGCCATGTTGCCTGATCCCATTCTGTGTTGATGGCTGCAAAGATGTAACCCATTCATGTCCAAATTGTAAACAGGTTATCAGTCGCTGGAACAGAATGTAAAAACAAAGGATGTAGTCTGCAGTTTCAGGAAGTGGAAAAGTGAAAATGGTTAAAGGAACGATTTCAGTAGACATCAAAATATAATCTTATCTGTCATCATGTGATTTTCCAATATGCAAATTAATTTTGGTATATTTTAGATCTTTTGTCTCTGTTCATTTCCAGTATTAAAGTATAACAAATAGAAGATCATCATACATTTGTAACCATTTACACTCTAAGTAATTGATTTAGAATTTTATTCAAATTTATAAATTGCAATCGTAGAAAATAAATTTGTATCTACATTCCATCATTTTGAAAGAGTGATCAACAAGATTAATACCATTAGGCATCAAATTAACTAATTTTATTAGTTTAATTTAATTTTAATATATATATATAATGGCATCTAATTTTAGAAAAGATCTGTTCGAAAAACAGGCATTGAAATTACTCTAATTTCTTATTAAGAAAAGATCTGTTTGATTAACAGGCATTGAAATTACTATAATTTCTTATTTAGAAGATATATTTTTTAAAATTCTTCAAGCTTTATTTATGTGTAAGAGGCTTTTTTAAAAGGTTGTGTTACTATACATAATAAGGTCATAATATTGTGTACAAATTATATTAAAGAGTTCATATTATAGCAGTCATTAAGGCAAATTGTTTATTAATCTGTGCAGGGACCACACGTTGAATTTGTAGGCACTAAATTCAAAAATGGATAGAGACTAGATCTCAGCATTGTGTATTTACATGTGCTTCTGCAATCAACAATCTTTCTTTATGACTGCCGATACAGTTACAATCATAGGGGGTCTCATTGGGGGGTTCCGATCCCGGATCCCACTTACTGTTTTGACAGAGATTCCCGTATCCCTCTTACACTATATCCGTAAGCAATTCTCATTTTTTTGTCATTTCCTGGGTCCAACTAGACCTCATTTCCCGTTTTTATGACACAATAATTTGACTTTCACGTGTCAAGCTTACAAATAACGGCAATCCCTCATCACGCTTAGACCCCAATGAGACCAACATCATATATTGTAATAAAAGAGCACAAGCTCCTATGTCTTGCCTTGCATTTATTTTATCTGTAAAAAAATGTTGGTTCTTTATCAAATTTATTTAAATTAGATCTCTAGATTTTATTTTATGATTACTTTGAAAATCTTTTCAAGATATTTAATTAAGAGATTGAAAGATTTGTTATGCATATCTATATCATTTGTTTTATTTCATTAATTTTTTATAATTCTTTTGTGATATGGTTTTTAAATTTAACCATTGAGTGTGTTTTTTTTTTTTTAGTTATAACTGCCTATTTTAATAAGTTAAGTTTTCATTGTGTTGTTCAAGAATGATGAAAATTATTTTCTGCCAAATATTTCAATTTCAGTCTTAAAATTCATGAAATAAAAACAAATTATGAACGAAAGAAAGAAAATAAAAGTCTCAATTTTTAGTATTTTATAGAATAAGTAACCATAGATTGAAATAGAATCTTGAATTAAGACTGTTATCCTTGAAACCATGTGTCATTCTATTCTTTTACATTAAAAATAACAAGTTTTATCTATAGTTCATAGATGATGATTTTCATCAATATTTTATTTCATTAAATGTACAGAAACATATTGTTTATTATAATGCATTTTATCATTTACCCTAATCCAGGAAAAAAATATACTGTGGATTCATTTATTTTTGTGGGTATCAAATTTTGTGGATTGCTGAAAACTTGCATATTCGTGGATATTGAAAAGATGATATTCATTGAACATTTGATTTTGTGGTTCCACTGTACCCACGAAATCCATGAAAATTGGTATCCAACAAATAATAATGAATCCACAGTATGATTCTTTTTGATGAGTGATGTGCAGTGGAAAGGTAGTTATGGTTTGAATATTTTTTGGAGAACATCAAGATTACTAAGGAATTTGCAAGATTGTAAGGGGATTGAGAAAGAACATCCCCCATATTTTTTCTGTATAATTTTTCTGTGGAATAGCTTTAACATGATATCAAAATCACACTAAAAGTTGTTATATTTTATTATACATATATTATACATAATTGTTTTAATCTGTCAGTAATACTATACATGTTTTGTCTTAAATTTTCTGCAAGCAGTTTTATTTCTCAACAGGCAAAACATTTTTTATGTAGGGTTTTAAGATCAAATTTTAAAGCAAATTTAAGACTCCACTTTCCTGTATTTTATCTGAATTTTTCTATTTTAAGAAGATTGTTTATATTTTATTTGAATTTTTTTTTTCAAATGATGAATATGTTAAAATTTAAAGAATTTAAAAATCTTAAACTATAAATGGTTTTAAAGGTCCACAATATTGTTTTTGAAACAATTGATATACATGTTCATAAATTACATGTTTTGATGTATGTTACTATATTATAGATGTTATAAGTAGTTGTATTCTTTGTGAAAAAAAAGATTTGTTTTATCATTATCATCATTAAAAATACTATTTGTTTTGTTTTGTTTTAATAGTTAATGACCCTAGAATGATTTGCTTATTGCTGCACTAAAGTAGTAGAACAACCATATCACTAGCTTATCAACAGGTTATTAGTTTGAATTCTGGCAGGTGCTAAGAATTGTCAGTTTTCCTACCAAAGGATGGTAGTTCTCTCCAGACATTTTTTAATGTATCTATAACAAGGTATTAGTTTGGATTATTATACCCTGCTTTTAAAAGTGGAGTATACTGATTTACCTCCGTTTGTCTGTCCTATGTATATTTTTCCTAGCATCTTTCACAGGAACTACATTACAATGATTTCTGAAATTTGGTTTCAGGGTCATCTATACTGTGTAATGCTTATAAATACTCCCATTTTAAAAAAGTGGCAGTATACTGTTATACCCCTATCTGTCCGTCCTTCAGTCTGTCTGTCCATCCCATGAATATTTTTCATCACATCATTCTGAGGAACTTCATTGCAAGAATTTCTGAAATTTGGTGTCAGGGTTTTATTGGTTCAGCTATGCAGTGAAATTCATTTTCAGATTCATCGCTCATCAATTTCCTGTTTACCAAACACTTGTATCATTTTACACATGGGTAGCCAAGTTGATAATTTTCATCACATTTTTCACAGGAACTACATTACCAGGATTTATGAAATTTGTTTTCAGGGTTTATATAAGTCCGTTGATATACCCTGTGATGGGTTATCAGATACCTGTTTAATGAACACTTACATTATTTTAAACATAAACAGACAAGTTGAAAATATTAGTCACTCAGGAATTGCAATACAAGCAAGGATTTCTGGAATTTGATTTCAGTGTTTATATGAGTCAGATATACTGTGTAATGCATTTTTAGATTCATCACTCAACAACTTCCTGTTTACCATATACTTTTAGTCGGCAGGGGTATCATAAGTGAGCAGTAGATAACAAAGGATTATGTTGTTGCTTTAATCTTGTCCCAAATCAAGATCCTGCTATTAAATGATCATTTGATGCTCTGTATCATATTTAATTTTGTTTAATGTTTTGTACATAAATCAGGTTTGTTGATAAATCCGGCTAATGGTTATCTCATTTGACTGTTTTGTACATAATCAGGACATTGGTTTTCTCATTTGATTGTTTTGTACGATACATAAATAAGGTCTTCAAGTTGTTTTATCATTCGACTGTTTTTTGCAAATAATTCAGGCTTTCAAGTGTTTTTCTCATTTGACTGTTTCTGCTGGTTGTTTTTTACAAATCAAGCTCATTTATAGATACAAAAAGATGTTGTAAGAGTGCAAATGAGACAACCCTCTATCCTAGTCCAAATTTTTAAAACTAAACCATTATAGTTCAAAGTACAGTCTTCAACACAGAGTCTTGGCTCTCACCAAATAGCAAGCTATGAAGAGCCCCAAAAAGTTACTTGTGTAAAACCATTTCAACAAGAAAACTTACGGTCTTATCTTAAAAAAATGAAAAACACTTATGAATTACATCAACAAACAACAACCACTGGAAATCTGGTTCATGACTTGGCTTTAGGACAGGTGAAAACAAATACAGCCGGTTTTAACATTTTAGGTACCAACCTTCACCCTTACCTGAAAATCACATCATAGAAAGACACAGTATAAAATATCAATTGAAATGGCTTAACTCAATCAAGAGACATAAAAACACAAACATACACTGAACGAATAAATTTGATCTATGACACAATGTAAATACAACATCAATAAAACAAGGGGTAATATGCTTAACAATTTTCGAAAAACAACCATAACCATGAACAAAATTTTGCCAAATAGAATAATTTACACAGGTATATGAAAATAATTTTGTACAGTAAAGGAGAACAGAAATGTTTTTTACAAAATAAATAATTTTGTTGTTGATGGTTTTGCTGTTTTTTTTTGTACATAAATAAACCATTGAACATCCCACATGATTGTTTTCATTTGCTTTATTGGGGCTTCAATAACTTGCAATATGGAATAGGTGTTTCTCATTGTTAAAGGCAGTACATCAACCTGTTGTTGCTAACATCCATGGCATTTTGGTATTTGGTGGTTACATGTAGTTGTCTTGTAGGGAATCATACCAATTTTTGGCCCAGTCAGTGATGGTTTTCTGATAAATTTAAGATCAACTTCAATACACTTTAAATAATATCTCCTTATGATTCATATAAAGCCACACAATATTAATATAAACTTTTTTATCGATTTGCAGATGTGATCTTGGATGTTGTTTTATCCCATTCTGTGTGGATGGTTGTAAGGATGTCATCCATACTTGTCCGAGTTGTCGCCAGGTGATTTCAAAATGGAACAGAATGTAAACATTAACCTGTCGATTGATAATGATTTGACCTGGGGCCAGAATGAAGATCGAAAGGGAATGCAAATGAACTACATTATTAGACGTTATGCTTTTATTAATTTTTATTAACCTCATTTTGTTGTAAAATGACACATTCCATTTTTTTTGGATAAATTGATTGATATTTAATTTTACATTTACATTTCTATTCTTTTTAATATGATATTATTATGATTGGTAATTTTTACACATTGTATGGCTTCTTTTTACATTGCATGTTTATGTTTTATTATTTTGAAGATCTGATGATTGTAAAAGGGGTGATGTAGTGTTTTTTTTATTAATCCCATAGAAATATTTAGATTTTTTAGAGATCATTATTCTCTACCTCCTAAAAGAGTGCTTTTTTCATTTTAAATAGAATGGCTCTAATTCACTCAGCAAAAATCAAAATCAGGTTTGAAATAATGGGAGAAGGTATTCAGGGACTATTTTATGGTCCATGGTTTGCAGATTTAATTGTTAGAAATTTTATAATTGTTTATGGAAATAGATTCCAATGTTAATTTTTGACAAGTTTTGGTCTTAACCATTATTCTTGTCTGCAAAAGATAATCAAAATCATTTGTTATTATAATCATTCAAAATGTTATATTTATTCATTGGCAAAATATCATGTTACTTGAAATGCAATCTAAAATGCAAACATTATGTAAATCTATATTATTTTGTTGTTGTTGAAAAATGTATACCATTATATTACATAGATATAGGAAGATGTGGTGTGAGTGCCAATGAAACAACTCTCCATCCAAATAACAATTTAAAAAAGTATATGTTCACTTTAATATAAATGTGGAGTATATGTCAAGGCGACAGCAACCCAATGGCACAAACAAATCAAAAAACAACTTTTCATTAGAAAGTGATAAAAATTTTGTATATTTTAAAATACAACCACAGTACTTTCAAATTAAAAAGAAATACATAAATGTATGTTTATGAATTCAGCTATGCAATAGAATGTTACAGTAATCAAGTATAAGTACAAATGAAAAGTTGTTTTAATATAATATAATATAATATGCCAAAATACTTAATTTATGTTGTGTTTATTATATCCATGTTATAGATGATTGTTTTCTTTTTTTCCCCTTCTCTTTGATAAGTGCAATTGCTGTTTATAAATTAAGACCAGCCTTAAATTAAATACACAAACATTTTATTTTCACTACCATTTTTATTTTTACACACTTAAACCCATAATACTAAATGGTTGTTGTAAATATCTTTTTAATTTGTGTACCATATTCTTTTACATCTTTAAGGTCATGTAATCCAATGTTAGATTGAGCCAAAATATTTTTACCAGTAATTTGTAAGCACCCCTTTCAGTTTAAAACTTTGAAATCCATTTGATTGAAAACTGAAAAATGTAAAATGTATCCTACTTTTTGAAGAAATCCAGAATTGAATTTTATGGTTTGAATAAGTAACCAGCATTATAATTGTTTGATATTATTTAGCATTAACATTGTTGTTTTGAAACAAGAAAGATGCCTTCTGTTCATTTTAATGAAGTCAGCATTATATTTTTTTAAATTTTAATTTATAAATAAGAACATAGTTAGTCAAATACCTGTCCAGTGAAAAAAAAGTCAACTGGGATTATTGTACTAATATAGTATGATAGTCCCAGTTGTCAATTATTAAATAGACTACAGGTATGTACTTTAAAGGATGTTCAAAACTCTTTGAATTTGAAGTGAAACTTTCTTATCAATTTGAAGTTGGGCATCCTTTTTACTTTTTATGTTCACAATGTTTTAAAAAGATCTGCTTTATTCTGTTAAAAATGTAAGTACCAATATTGGTTATTTTATTTGACAAAGAAGAATATAAATGATGTGTTTTGGTTTAATTTTGAGAAAAAGATCTTAATAATGTTACTTGAATGTCACTTGATGCAAATAATTGTTTATTATAAATAACAATAAAACTATTAACCCAAAAATTCTCAGTTTATTTTGTTAGTCTGTATATATTAAATTTGATATGGTCTTGTCATTAGATGAAACCGAATAAACACGGTAATGAAGTCAAGGCCTAACTCATGTTGCAGGAATGTGCACCACTCCACTATATAGGACTAATTGATCAATTGATTGTTACTTGCTAAAACTTTTTGTATTTTATGTATACCCAGTATTCAGAATGAGAAAAAATTGAACAACTTATCATACAACCGTTAGTTACAGAATCACCAACAGATATAACACCAGGTATCTTGATCAGAAATCTGTAGAGGGATCCCAATCTCTAAAAGTTGTGAAAAATTTCACTCTACTGAGGTGGCTGCTTATAATGTCTGATAAGTGAACAAATCAAAGATTTTGACTATGAAAATGAGATCAAGGTTAAATGAACATTAGGCCTGAAAGGCAGAGAATTACACCTTTACAATCATTTCATACAAGTAATACAGTTAATTTTTTTTACTTTATATAGCCTCTGAGAAACCAGTAAAACAGGCAAACTTAACATTGACCAATGATCCATGATCCATGAAATTCAGGTTATTTTCAGACAAACATGAACACATAAAATACAACCAATGAAGTTGACCATTTACTTTATCAAGTTGACCATTTACTAAGAGAGACAGATATAATCACCAAAACTTTATGTTAATCAAAATATTAGAGGTCAGGATCAGAGGAACTCTTGTCTTACTGATATGTTTGATCCTATCCCAACTCAGGAGCCTCTGGCCTATGTTAGTTTTACATGTTTATTTAATTCTAGTTCATTTATATGATTCAGAGTTAAGTGGTACGTCTATTTTTTCTGTATAAGTACACATTTTTGTTGAAGGGCCAGCTGACTCTGCCTCTGGATGCAGGATTTTCTCACTGTGTTAGGCTGTTTTCTGGTTTTTGGTTGGATTGCTGTCTCTCTGGCACATTCCCCATTTCCATTCATATTTTTATGTACACTCAACAATTATTCTATATGCGTTTTATAGTTAATTTGTATCTTGTAATTCTTGTTGTTTTGAAAAAGAAAATTAATCATTAAACCTTCACAATTTAAACAAGTCAGATCAACCCTGTCAGTTGGACAATCGTAATCATTCTATACACCAAGTACAGTAAATCTATTACTTAAAAGTATCTGAGTAATACCTTTCTTTTTGACCAATGAAACAAACGGAGAAATCCTGAATATTTGATTTTTATCCATTCATTCTTCCTGGAACTGTGTATTAAAGTACTTAATTTAGATACATAAACACTTATTTTACATTTATTTCTGTACATATAATATAAAACAATAAATATCACAGTCATTTTAAAATTAGGTTGTCTATCACATTATTTTCATCCATGACTCTGTCGTGCCTGTTCAATTTTTCGTCTAACTTGATTACAGTTTAATGTCAACTCAGCATGTCTCATTTTAAGCATTTCAAGTCTATCTTTTAAATCATCCCCTTCGTCTTTACGCTCCTCAAAGTCTCTAAGTAATGGTTCATTGCCTAACAGGCCACAATTTTGTCTTAACTTCTGATTGTCTATACGTAAAGCATCTCTGGCTTGTTTGGTCCTTGATAAAATGTCTCTTTTCTGCAAAATAAAAATTAGCATATGATTAACGGCAAAGAATATATCTCTGAAAGAAATGTATTCTGCAAACAGTAATGGTTTTTATTACAATCTTGGAGTTCGTTCTCACAGCATATCACTTGATACTATTTCTATTATGACTTTTGAGTATTCATAAATGTTTTCTATTGTAAAAATGTAATTGGAGCAAGTTGGAGTACAAATAATTTTTAAATTGCATTTCAATACCGTCATCGTCATGAATTTTTTTCCGATTGGTATTGTGAAAACAATTGTATAAAGTTTGAGATTGCATTTTTTTCTTCTTCTTTTTTCGCTGATAACATGTGGTATGATTGAGAAGAACAATTGGTTCCAGCTGTCTGCCATCTTTGTATTTCATTTACTGTTTTGTCATAAATCAGGCTATTAGTTAATATGAAGAAATGTCTTTAAATGTTGAAGATGAAGTGATATTAAACAAATCTTGAGTAAATCTGTACAAAACTTCAATGAAGAAAAAACAGGGAGAAACATGTCATGTCAAACTATAATGAACAAAATTAATGTTTCAATGTTTCTCTCTTTTAAAGAAACAAAATATGTGGTATGATTGCGAAGAGACGGCTAACCACACAAGTTTAAATGATAATGAGGTGGGCTACTACAAAGTTCACCATACTGCCTTTAACAATGAGCCAACCATAAGCTGTATAGGAAGCTACGAAAGGCCCAAAATTAAAATGGTTCACTAACCATTTCAAATAAGAAACCAAAGACTTGATTAATGACAAAACAATAAGCGTAAAACAAATTTAACAGAAAGCAGCCATTGCTTTTTAAAAATGTTGTCCCAATATTAATCTGAAATATTTACCATAGCAACTTCTTTTTCTACATCTTTAAGTACTTCTTTTTCTCTCAAATTTTCTCCTTGCACAAACTGTAATTTTTCCTTTAAATGTGTTAATACTTGTACTGTGCTGGTTATCTTTTTACGCAATTTCAATAGTTCCTGTAAAATTACAAAATATTTTTTTAGTAAAAACTAAACAACGGTCAAAAACCAAAAGATCAGTTTACAAGTTAATTAAGAATTCATTACCTAAAATCTTAAACTCGACATTTTTTTTCTTCCTAATAACACCATTTAAACATAATGCCAGTTGAAATTATCCCCCTTTACCAAACACTATTACCAGTTTGTAATTTGCAAACAAAAGAAGATTGTTAAATTGCTCTTATATACATCTTGAAAAAAATCATGCTTCATGATAGAAAATAACCTGTTGATAACAAATAGAAAACTCAGGGCTATTCCTTATGTAGCATTAAAAAAATTCAAATTAAAATTTGAAAAAATGTGAAACCTTCTAAAAGGCAGGGTTCAAAACTTTTCTTTAGAAGTTGTACTAATTAAAAATATTTGAAATATTTCTTCAAAGGTAGGAGAAAAGTTGTCATTTTGTTACACTTTAGTTGTTTCTGTGCTAACCCTGTAGTTTAACAGGCAATAAAATTATTAAGGGGAGATAATCTTACCTCATTTCTCTCTTCTATTTTCTCATTATATGTTTGATTTTCTATCTTCAACTGTTCAAAGTCAATTAAATGCAAACCAGCAGCTAATTCTTCCTGAAATTAAATACTTTACAACATTAGTCTTTCTAAAATTTACGTATGGTTTGTTAATTTTAAGCATGGTATCATAAACTCCAGTATTTTTTGGGGTACATGTACTGATTTTGATTGGACAATCTTTTAATGTACCTTTTTTTTCAAAAATAAATGGTTGAGGTTTATGTGTCAGTTCTAAGGCAAAGTTAAGAGTCTTCAGTAATGAAAGCTTTCAATTGAAATTAAACTTCCTCAATGTGATTCATTTTCGTTCTTAATTTTGCTTTTTTTTTTTTTTCATTTGTATTCTTTGCATTCTCATTGATATACTTTACATTTCCTTCATTCACATCTTTTTTTTTAAATTAAAATAATTTATTGCATTTTCTGATATTTGTTTAGTGCACATTGTCATTTTCATTTCATCTTTACAACAATTAATATTTTAAAATATATTTACACTTAAAAGTGCAGAACAGGACATCTGGCGGTAATGCACCTTATTTACTTACTTGCTATTTTCAGCATTTGCAACAGTTGATCAGAGAATTTGTGACACTTAAATAAATGACATCATTCAACAATCAGTTCTATTGCTGGGTCTCTAATGATGTGAAATTTGAATAAAACTCCAGTGATGACCAGTGATGGCAGACAAGTAGCAATACAGTGTATTTGGTAACCTTTTCAATTTTTTATCATCAGACATTTTCTCTAGTGATATAAAATTTTACCTGGAGCTTCTGTAATGTTCAGTTATAGTGAAAAACAAGTAATTATTTGGTTACCTAAATTCTGTTGTTTTGAAGAAAAAAGTTGTAAAAATCATGTACAGAATTAGCCCATAATAAAACAAACAAACCTTTGATTTAAGTTCCATTTCTTTTTTCTTTAGTTTATTCTTTAATTTGATGTTCTCCAATCGAACATCTACAACATCTGACTCCTTCTTTTTCTCAGCTATCAATGCTTGTTCAATATCCTATAATAAAATGTCAATGTTCAATTCGATGGTTAAATGAAAAACTGCACTTTTTAGGTTCGATCACAATACTGAACATTTTATTTTAAAATTGTAATAGAGGTAACTTATATAAAAAAGAAAATGTGGTATGATTGCCAATGAGACAACTGTCCACAAGAGACCAAAAAGACACAGACATGAACAACTATAGGTCACCGTACGACCTTCAACAATGAGCAAAGCCCATACCGCAAAGTCAACTTTAAAAGGCCCTAATATGACAATATAAAACAATTCAAAAGAGAAAATTAACGGCCTTATTTATATAAATGTAAGTTTCTTTACAATTGTTGTTTGTTGTTCTTTAAAACTGAAAAGACACTTAAAAGTCTGTCGGAAAACTCAGAATTCTTAAAATTTACTGTGAATTCATTTATTTTCGTGCGTACCAATTTTCATTGATTAAGGAAAACTTGCATGATCGTGGATATTTAATTTCATGGTTTTGACAAAGTCTGCATACAAGCCTATAGAAAATTTGTTATTCGTTGGACATTTAATTTCGTGGTTCATCTGTGCACACGAAAGCCACAAAAATTGGTATCCAACAAATAATAATGAATCCACATGTTATACAGCAATAAAAAAAATAAATAAATAGAAGTCTCCCTTTCCCAAGAAATACCATTTAATTTTATACAGACAAAATTGTAAACAAAATTGGTACACTCTATCAAAAACCTAAAGAAAAATGATCATGTTTATCATTAGAAAAATATGGGGAGAGGGGAAATCCCAATGTAAATTGCATATTTTTTATGTGTGAACAAACATTCTACAAAGTTTAAAGCTCTGTGAAAAAATGTGTACTGTTAGATAAAAGTGTTGATTTACGCCAATCCACCATTCTTTTTATTTTACATTTAATCCAATCAAACTTGTTGTAACAAGACTAAGACTTAACTTTAACCTACCTTAGGTGGCAGTGGTTTTCCTGATCTATTACTAATAGCATTCAATGCTACTTGTTTTTTAAACTCCATAAATTTATTTCTTTCCTCATCAACTTTTTGTTTTCTTTCTTCACATTTTAATCTCAAATCGTCCATTTCTAACTTATACTGTTCTTTTTCTTTACTATCTTGACTTCTAAGCTCATCAAGTTGATCTAAAATACAAGCAAAAATGAATATATAGGTTGTCAATGAAACTTAATTCTAGGTCAAAAACCATGTATTGAATTTAATAAAAAGATTTCATTCTACAAACAAAATCTTTGTTTGTCAATTCAACCTAACAATTAACAAAAATGATAACAAAGCACTTATAATTTTTTTGAAGCAATTAGAGTAAAATTTTGAAAAATTGACTGTTATAGTAAGAGGTTATGAAGAAATTCATTTCATTTTTTTTTAATCATTCTTATTCAAAATGTAAATTGGAAACTCATTTAGTTTAAACATATTTATTTATAGTGGATTGGGAAACAAGTTTTTCAACTTATATTAATCCCTTTCCACTTTGTGGGTGCGAGTGCTGCCTTGTAGCTTGTAGCAGCATTAGCCTGCTCTTTCTGGAAATCTACAAGGGTGTCTTTAACGTGCAAGAGATATGGCTGTCTATTAACAAGGGTCAGCCATTTATTGTTTCCTAAAGACCATACTCGCATATGGTGTCTGGTGTCAAGGGAAACTCATTATTTTGATTAAAATATGTCATTCACTTTATATATAATATTTATCTCATTCCAACAAAACATGTGTTACCTTTGAGTGATGTTACAATTATTTTTTAGCTGTTGCATATTTTTTTTCACCTCCCTCCACTAGATGGTAAAAATTCAGTTTTCAGAATTACACAACTCTTCCAAAAATTGTGCAGCAACCCCTTTACACAAGTTTGGATGCTAATCCTGTTACTTTGACCTATAATTGTGAACTTTTTATACATTATAACTTGGAGAGTTGTGTCATTGGCCCTTCTACCAAATCTTCTTAATTCAGTGGCGGATCCAGAAATTTTCATAAGTGGGGGCCCATTGACTGACCTAAGAGGGGCTCCTGTCGCGCTTCAGTGATTCCCTATATAAGCAACCAAATTTTTTTTCAAAAAGGGGGGGGGGGGGGGGGGGCCTGGGCTCACTGGCCCCCTCCCTAAATGCGCCTCCTTAATTATACTTACTAATATATTTAACATATTTAGAATCCTGATCACTGGCAGTTTTGTCATAGTCTTGTCTTACATCATCTGCTTTCTTCTTTCTAAAGAATTCTGCTAATTTGTGTTGTAACTGGTAGTTCTGTTGTTGTAACTGCTCTCGTTCTGCCATTATTAGCTGAAAAAGTAATTTATGATTATATGCTATTTTTTTTTTCTCAATATGAATAACCTATGACATTTACTAGAAATTTTAAGAAAATATTGATAAATTGATGTTTGCTTATAGCTTAATTCAACAAGGACATGAAAGATAACACATATTAACCCTTAGACTGCTGCATTGATTTCTAATGTACTTTTGTGTAATGCTGAGTAAAATTTTAATCACTGATGAAATAAACATGTTCACTTACAATTGCTGTATCTTTGTAAATATTGAATATTGATCAATAAAAGTTAAATAAAAAAGTATTGTTAGATTCTGTATTTTTTATTTATTTTATTTTTGTGTGAGTCTCTGGTCATTTTTTACCTGTACAGGTGTGAATAGAGGTAAACAAAGGTAAACTTATGTTTTCATGTTTTATTAACGAATCCATCAATGTAAAAGTATCCATGACTTCAGAACTGAACCAATACAGTTAAAAATCTCTTTTAAGAACTAAGTTCCATTGTGATTATCAAAAAATAAAAGTTTCTTCTCAGACCAACGGCCTTTTTTATGCAAATATTTTCCGGTATTTCCCTCCAACTTTCACTGCGCCGACTTTTACTTCCATGTACAAATATATTTATACGACAAGTTCATTGTTAAAGCTTTCATCAATATATAATCTTGACAAACTTAAAGTTCGGGTCTATCGATGTGAGTCAATATTGATTCACATTTGAAAGGCGAAATGATAAACATCGCAAATCCCGTTTCATGTCATCCATTTTGAACAAGGTCTGAGAATCCCCGTAATTCTCGCTTTAAAAGTCTCCTGTTTGCAGTTTTGATAGAATGTTTCTATTTCTGTCTATTATATCTTCGGTTCTTGTTCAAATCCTTTTAATCGGCCGCCGCTGTTGAATCGTTATCATTGAAATACTTCTGAACGTGTTGGCCATTTCTCCAAATAATGTCCGCCATTTTGTCACTTTTTTCATCAAAAATTTTCACTTTCGGTTTATCGCTTATACCTCATTAAAAGTCAAGAGACATTCGAAAGAACGCAGATTTTTAACCAATCAGAATCCATACAAGTCGAAACTGCCGCAATCTCATGAATATTGACTCCGCCCATTCCATGGTAACTATGTAAACAAACGAGTTATGGAAAACGACTATAGTCACGAGTAGCAGTAGCAGACTGTCTTATCGGAACGACAATAGTCGCGCGTAGCAGTCTAAGAGTTAAACTGAAAAGAAGGGTAAAAATATTCAGATTTCCGAAATATTTAACGTTTACAAATGTAAAATGAAATATATTTGTTTGTTATTTGAGTAGCTAAATTCATAAGTGATATTCTTCCAACACAATTATGCATATTTAACTAACTTGAAATAATTGTGTATTTTCTATATTAGTGTACCTACTGTGTATTTTTCTAACAACTCGTCTCTGTCATACTGGGGCTGTAAATGCTGAAATTAACAAACAAATTATATTAAATACAAAAAAACAAAAAACGATAGAAACTCATTGGACATTTGTATAAGCACATGTTTGATATATCATTACTTGAAAAAAAAACATTTCAGATAAGTGGATGTATTTAATCACTTTTAAATTTCTGGGAAACTGAGGCAGCCCTTCTCCTGGTGTTTTTTTTCATTTTTGCTGAGTTGATAGCACTATAGGATGTCTACAACCACTTATTTGAAAAAACACAACGTAAGCAATTGGATTTTGTTTTTTCACCACAGCAACCCCCACCAAAAAATATTACTTACATATTCTTCTTCTTCATCTTCCTCCTCCTCATCTTCTTCTACTTCCTCTCTATCTCTATCTTCTTCATCTTTCTGTACAGCCTCCTCATCTTCCTCCATAAAAGGTGACATGTGACCATCTCTCATCTCAGTTTCTGAAGCTATGAAAGAAAACAAACTCAATAAAACTATTTGGTTTTGGTTGTTTTTTTTTAGTATTTGTCTGAACATTTTTTTACTGGAGTACCAGCTCTTACTATGTACATTAGAAAAATGTTTATGTGACATTAACGACCAGTTGCTAAAAACTGGTTCATACTTATTTGATATAATAATACTCATAATTCAAGGTTCTAGTGAGTTCAGTTTTTCAGCAATTTTTTTCTTATTTTGTTCTGATTTCTGTTGAAATTTCTGGACCTGATTCAGTATCACACTAGCTGAAATTTTAGAATACATGAAAAATCACCTATTCAAAGAATTGAAATATGCATTAATCAATTAAATAATGTTAAACTTGAAAAAAAAAATCCTCACAAAATTGTTGAATACTTTATTATTTCTTTTCTTTAAAGCAAAATAAAAACTTACGAGGTCTAGACCTTTCTGGAGTACCAGGTTCTAAGATATCTGGTTTGACCTCAGGGGCAGGACTTCCCTCTCTGGATAATTTCTCTGCTACCTCTACACCTGTACCATCCTCTTCAGGTCGTTCACCTTCAGCAAAGGTATCACTCTGTAAATAAGTGTCAAATATAAATATATCCCATAAGTAAATAGCATGAATGTCATACATATTTCAATGATCCATATTAAGTCCATTAACCTTTAAAAATGATATTTTCATAATAATATTTTCCGGTGTTTTAAAGTTTAACGAAACAAAATTTACCCAAATTATAAATGTGTAATTCAAATATCATGCAAATAATAAATTGTATTTAAATTTTACCAAGAGCTTTTACTATACATTAGAAAATTACTCTTGTTTATGTGACATTTATGACCAGTTGCAAAAAAATGGTTCATACTTATTTGATATATGCTGAAATAAAATGTTAATTTATAAATAATGTTCAATAGATCAATTTTGAATAATAACATACCTGAGGCACAGGTGCTTTTGAATAATAACATACTTGAGGCACAGGTAATTTTGAATAATAACATACTTGAGGCACAGGTGATTTTGAATAATAACATACTTGAGGTTCAGGTGCTTTTGAATAATAACATACTTGAGACATAGGTGATTTTGAATAATAACATACTTGAAATTCAGATGATTTTGAATAATAACATACTTGAGGTTCAGGTGATTTTGAATAATAACATACTTGGGGTACAGGTGATTTTGAATAATAACATACTTGAGGTTCATGTGGTTTTGAATAATAACATACTTGAGGTTCAGGTGATTTTGTATAATAACATTCTTGGGGTACAGGTGAATTTGAATAATAACATACTTGAGGTTCAGGTGATTTTGAATAATAACATACATGGGGTACAGGTGATTTTGAATAATAACATACTTGAGGTACAGGTGATTTTGATCCAGTTTCCTCTCCTTCCTTTTGCTCGCCTTCTTCAGCAGGTTTCTCTCCCTCTTCACCAACAGGTGTAGCAGCTGCCTCTCCTTCACCTTCAGGTTTGGGTTCACCTTCCCCTTCTGGTTTTGGTTCACCTTCACCCTCTGCTTTTTGTTCACCTTCACCTTCAGGTTTCTGCTCTGCTTCACCTTCACCTGAAATAACACATAGTTTGTATGGTTGTATTTATGATTCCTACTATCCATAGAATTGTTTCAATGCCCATTTGAAAGATTAAATGAAAATCAACATGATCAAGATTTAACCTTAAAGATGTCTAATGCCACTGCAAAAAACTTCCCCAGTTCTTGTCCTTACAATACATGATAATACACTTTTTTAATAAGCATTTACAACGCATACTTATCATCAACCTATTTGTCTACCATCAAAACAAGATAGAGCTCTTTCAAAGTAATTGTTTGGCGTATTGTCTGGTACTTCTTTCTAGGCTTGTCAAATTAATGTAATTCCTAAAAAAAATACACTTATTCCCATACAAATGTCTTCATGTTTGCCTGCAAATTTTGTTTGAACCAAATGTGTAGTAATGCTGCTTCAAGTGTTCCTAATTTTCTGAATTTAAACTACAGACACACATGAAATTTCAGTGATATCCCCAGTATTTCAAATAGCACTCTGGTTTTCTCTTGAATTATTACTTTGTTCATACCTAACGCCTTTAATAACCTATATCTATTGTATGGTATGGATTTCGCTCATTTCTCATCCTTTCTTAGCTGGATTTTTATCTCACCGTCAATCATACCACACTTCCTTATTTTACCCAATAGTATAGTACCACATGTGTAGAAAACACTTAGATTAATATCATCTTTTATTAATCAATCATTTGAATTAAGGAAAAATGTCCTGACAAATGAGTAATATGAACAATTTGAGGCTATAACATACAACATACTTATATGTCAGTAGTCTATTCTAAATTAACCTATGACATAGGTCCTATGTATATTAATATATATATAACTGCACATTTCATTGTTCGAAATGTGCCAATTGATATGCTATGTAGTATTGTTTAATTGTTGCATCATTACTATCTGTATACTAGTTGTATGCAAAGGGACTCGGGTTAGCAGATTAAAATTTTGTTAATCAATGTTCTTTAATTTTTTTTAGTATTTTCTGTCTATTTGTATTACTTTATTAATGTATTTGACGTTATCTACAGTCTATGAGGAATTATCGTTGTAGTCAACGCATCAACCCAGAAGTTTTTCAAATGACAAGAGTTATCTTCCATTGCATCTTGTTACTGAAAAATGGCATGTTGGCCAGTTACGTTGCTTTCGCTGGGTAATTTGAAAATTCTGACCCAAATGCAACTGAAGCTGCGTAAGGGTTCTATAACTTCTTATTGATAGTAAAATCAAAATATGCATGTAAGAATTATATCTATTTATATTCTTATTTTTAATATTTGTTAGAAGATACATTTATATATAAGCACTAATAGTGTATACATCGTCACTTGGCTGCCATTTTTTAATCTATAGGTAAGCTTTTTGTAAAAGCTATTTTTTCTTTGTAATTATTGACGTTTATGGCGCTAAATATATTTGCTTTATTTGCCGTCTGTCTTTATGATGTTATGTTTTCCTATGAATGTTATTTCAATTTGTTTACGGCAGTTTTTTATTTGGACACACAAGATGATTTTTATAAGAGAGCATAATTGGTAAGAATATATTTAATCTGACTTTATCATTCATTTCTTTAGCAAGAATTGTAACAATGTTCCGTAAATGAAATATATTGATTTAATCCATTTGTGCAAACTTTGTACTTTTATCAGGAAACATGTTTCTTTTATATTGTATTATGATTGAGAAATAATTAATGCACTGTATATTATTTTTATGATTAACAGAATTTAGTTTCACTGTTATTTATGATTTATAATTTATGTATTTGCAGAGAATCGTATCGTATACAACGAAATTAAAAAACTGATTTGATACGCATACTTGACTTTGTTTTGATTTACTGTGTGGTCCAAACAATGCATGTGATAGAAGAATAATTTAAGAGGAAAATGAGTGCCTTTGTATGGTATATAGTAATTTATTAATATTTTTTAGTTATTTTTTATCTAACGTAGGGAAGGCATTTCAAGATTGCACCTTAGATCCCTTTAGAAATTGTTCAGTATATGGATATGGATAGTGAACTGCACATTGCTAGAAAACAAAAAAATAGTGATGTTTACCTCACATATGTTAATGAAGTAATACAAATAGCGAGGAAAAACAAAAAAAAACAAAAAAAATTTGTAAGGGTTCCACGGAACCCAGTGTCTCGCCTAGTTTTGCTGTAAATCGCAGGCTCAACAACAATGAGGAAAAAAATCAATAAAAATATTCCTCTTGTTACTATTTTATGATTGTAAAAAAATCTAAGTCCATTTAAAAGTAAATTACAGAAAAAAAAGAGTAATCTTTTTTAAAACTTTACTTCTGGATACGATCTTATGATCATAAATAAGCTTCTGTCCAAGTCTGGTACAAACCCAGGATAATTTAAGAAAGTCATTAAAATTTTAAAATCTTTAAACACAGAGTGAATGTAATGGTTCTCCGCAGAGAAACTAAGTCCATTTAAAAGTAAAATATGGAAAAAATTGATTTATTTATTTACAAAATTTACTTCTGGATACTATCTAATGATCATAAACTAGCTTCTGTCCAAGTTTTGTACAAACCCAGGATAGTTTAAGAAAGTTATTAAAATTCTAAAAACTTTAACCACAGAGTGAATGTTTTGTTTCCCCGCAGAAAAAACTATGTCCATTTATAGTAAAATACGGAAAAAATGGAATTTTATATTTACAAATTTTACTTCTGGATACTATCTTATGATCATAAACAAGCTTCTGTCAAAGTTTGGTAGAAATCCAGTATAGTTTAAGAAAGTTATTAAAATTTCAAAAACTTTAACCACAGAGTGAATATTTGTTGACGCCGCCGACGACGCCGACGGAATGTAGGATCGCTTAGTCTCGCTTTTTCGACTAAAGTCGAAAGCTCGACAAAAACATTGATTATAAAATTTTAATCTGCTAACCGAATCCCACACATTTTTAAAGAAAGTACCATGGTACAAAAATTAAACATGCACTATGGTATTATAAGGCCCTGGGGAATGTTAGTACATTTGTACTATGTAATCTATTTTATAGTATTGGGTCACGATAACCTAAATTGTATTGATTTTGCCAGTGGAATTTACCTTCAGCTTTCTTTTCCTCTCCTTCAGTCTCTCCTTTCTGTTCATCTCCACCTTCTGTTGGTGTTTCTACTGGTTTCTCCTCTCCTCCTTCAGCAGCAGGAGAACTTGCTTCCTGTTTTTCTCCCTCTCCTGGTTCAGTTGGTGTCTGTTCTTCAGTTGCATTGTTTGTAACATCCCCCTCAGCTTTGACCTCAGCTAAAATGTCAAAAATTATCATCTGTGATCAATCAATACAATGCCTAAGCTTGCCTTTATAAAGTATAATGCCTAAGCTTGCCTTTATAAAATATAATACCTAAGCTTGCCTTTATAAAATACAATGCCTAAGCTTGCCTAAGCTTGCCTTTATAAAATATAATAAATCTACTTGATTTACTTTTTTTCTAATAAGTGGATTAGTGTCACATTGGAATTGGGAAATGTTTTATTCAAGCTGGTCAAAATTATAACTTCAATGGAAATGTGGAGTATACATCACTGTGTCTTAGAGAAAGCATCTCAACAATACAATCAAAAAGATATATATGCAGATCATTGTAAGGCCTGCAGCAAAAGAAAAATGAAAATATCATATATAGAAGCGACAAATTACCTTGAGCTCAAATTTAGTCATTAGATTTAACAGACGCTACCAAAATTTCTGGAAAATAGTACACTGTTTTTCTTCATTAAAAGTTAGAATAGAAAATCTGAATACTACAAAATTTTCTATTTCTTTTTGAAAATAATAAATGGTTTATTTCACAAGATAATGAACATGACGAAGTACCATGAATACATGTACAACAATAATAAAGGAACCTATTGTTCAGTTGTTGTCGTTTGTTGATGTGGTTGGATACCATTGGTAAGTGGTTCATAAGTACTTTTTGTTTCTTGTTTTTAATATAGATTATGCAGTTTGTTTTCCTGTTTAATTTGTTTCACACTAGCCATTTTAGGGCCCTTTAAAGCTTGCTGATTGGTGGGAGACAAAGTTCCTATCAAAGGCTGTACTTTGACCTATAATTGTTTATTTTTTATACATTGTGACTTGGATGGAAGGTTGTCTTCTATGCACACATACCACATCTTTTTATTTCTATAAAGGGAATGATAAAAATAATATGCATTTACACACCTTGAGGAGACTCAGGCTTTGTTTCACCCTGTACTTCTGGTTCTGCAGGGGTCTCTGTAACTTGTTCTGTTGGAGTATCGCCCTGTCCATTTTCAGCAGGTGCAGGGGTCACTGCTTTTTCTTGTGCTGGTTCTTCAGCAGGAGCTGGAGTAGGTGCTTTCTCCTATAAAGGATTCATAAATTATGTTGTTACTTTTAGAACTTTCTAAGTGAATTAAGGTGGCTCGGGACTATTCGACTGCGCATAATTTCACGCATGTGAATTACAAAAGTATTTGTCGTAAATTCGATATAATTTTTTTAAATATTTTGATGGATTAGAAATGTTAAATCATTGTTGTTATGTGAATATTAGAATATTTTCGTTATAATTCGTATTAGTTAAAGGGTCAAAATGACAGTATTTAAATAGAAATTGAGTGTGAATAGACCTATCAGGCAAACATGTAGGGTTGAAAGACTGTATGGTGTGCAAACAGACCTGATATCATATTTATTCAGCAAAATATTTTTTTTGGTTTATACATGAATAATTTAATTTTAGATGTAACGATTTTTCTGATTGGCTGATGTTTTTTTTTATATGAGCCCATAGACATAATTTAGTCATGTCACCATGAACATAATTTAGTCGTGTCACTGTTAAATAACCCGCTACGTGCGTTATTCAGTGTGCACCAAATTTATTGTTATTTCTTAATAGACAGAAAAAATATTACAGTCATTCCTTAAATAATTATAAACTTGGGAACGATCCAACCTGGAGGGTGAACATGTATTGGGCGCTAACGGACCTAATAGTGATACCGATTTGACGTGGTGTCTTATTGACTGTATCAGTCGCTGATTTAACAAGAAATGATTTTATCTTATGCTGAAGTTACTACTGTAGTGTAGAATAATCTGTTCTATTTTTTGTGATTAAGAAAACAAGAAAAAAAATCATCATAACATCAATAGAAATAATTCAGACAGTCTGATCAATTATTTGCTTGTAATAAATATATATCTTTCTCCTAATGATCACATAACAATTTAGCTCATTTTCATAAACTCTCAATCTTAAAAAGAAAGTGTTGAAATATATGTTTGTGTTTATCTGCAAAAGTTTGGTGTAAAAACTCATTTCCCACCTCTTGGTCGGCCATTTTTGTTGTTAGGGAAAACAATGTAGATGGCGTTGCAATTTTCCCTCCAATATTTTTTTTATAAGTTAGTTTTTTAAAACTAATAGTTGGAATGCATTATTGTTTTTAATCGACTCTGGAATTTATAGTTTATAATAAAAAATAATTAAATAAATTAAACATAAACACTGATGACGTCATTTTTGGAGGCAATTTCAAGCTTGCTAACTCGCGGCAAAATCAACTTCGCAAAATATTTTTTTCCCAGAAAAGCTAGAAAATGTGTTCCACTGGACATATATTCAATTCCCCAAGACTCAACAAGTCATCGAGAGGACAAATACAGGTGAATATGCTACTTTTGTGTTGTTAGACTCTGAATTTTATCTTTTTGAGAGTGTTTACGTTTTATGATTATACAATTTGAAGGTTGGAACAAAGACAAAATACAAAATCGTCACCACACAAATTATGTTTCATCCCACATTTACAAATTGGGTGTTGACCACTTCATATTTTCTGAATAGTATTAAAAACCATGTTTCTGTATTCTGTATTCTAAGTGTATCAACTTTACTAAATACTATTTCTAGGCATATCAATAAATACTAAAATACTATATATAGCCGATAGCCCACTGTTGTCTATGGCAGCCTGGACGTTTTGTTCCAATCTTAAACCTGCAAATAATATTGATTACATTAAAATTCTAGTTTGATTGCTAACATATGAAATTTCAGAATACGTTCACCAAATACGCCATTTTTACCGCTACCTTTAACGACTGAGTTTTGTTTTGGTAAAAACTTTGTGCCTTTAATAAATTTGGTGAGATTGTTCGATGCGAATAGCAACGGCCAAAATGGAGCTGATTTCCATTCCGGTATAACAAGCGTGCTGTTGGCTTTGTCGTTTTCTACTTTGCGTACGACCATGGAAATGAGTGATGGTGGTGGAACTAACCAATTTGTTTCTGTGTTCCAGTTTTGACTAAATGCGTCAACTGCTTCTGTACCGGGATACCATATTTTAGAGTTAAATCGTTCACACTGTGTATTATAGTGTGTGGCGAATCTGTCTACTGTATATGGACCCCATAAGCTATTGATTTCATCAAATATATCAGAATGAATAGCCCAATCGTCGTGATCAGTGTGTCGACTGAGCTTGTCTGCGTGTGTGTTGTTCTCTCTCGGAACCCATTGTGTGATTATGTTTATATTGCTATCAACACAAGTTTGTTTAATGTCAATAGCTATATCTTGTAATTTCTGTTTCTTACTTCCAACTCTTAATATGTGAGGAACGTTTTGATTGTCTGTATAAATTTTGACGGTTTTGTCACTAAATGTATTATCAAAAGTTTGTACAAACCTATTGACGCATTCTAATTCGCGCCATGTGGAACTTTCGTTCCTTTCTCGTTCTGTCCAGTTACCGGACATTTCCTTGCAAAAAAGTTTTGCATTCAAATCTGAGGTTAAATAACCACCAAAGCCTACATCTGAGGCGTCACAAAACATTTCTATATCAACAATATCAAACTGATCGACTTTACAAATGTCGACTCCAGCATCATTGAGCTTTTGCAATGAAATAGACCAAAAATGTATTTCATTAATTGCTTTTTTGCAAATTTTGACTGGTGCATCCCAACTTGCTCTACCCAAGATACAATCATAAAGGTATCTAGTGTTCAATCTAACTAAGTCACCAATGACTATCTGCATAGATATCAACTGACCAACAATGCTAGCTAAAAATCTAGATCCAAATATTTCTACCCCTTCGTTTGTTTCTTCCAATAAAAAACTAATCTTTTTCTCAGTTTTCATAATTCTATCTTCATTAACAAATATTTTACCTATATTTGTATCCCAAGTATACCCTAACCATTTTAATCTCTGGCTTGGTAACCAAAAACACTTCTCATGTGCAATCAAAAAACCCAAATTTTCTAGTTTATATTTAACTATTCGACTGCTCTCTATGCATTTTTCAAAATTGCTATCTCCACCCAACCCGTCGTCTAGAAACATTATTATCCTTTTGCCTTCAGATCTCAAATGCTTAACTACTTCTCTAAGTACTTTTGTAAATATGTACCCTGCAGTTGATATACCGAAAGGAAGAACATTGAAAACGAAATATCTTGTATTACCATCAAAATTCCAAGCAAAACCTAAGAAAGTTCTGTGAATATCTGAGATATCCAAATGGTGATAAGCAGATCTAATATCGAAACTAAATAAGTAATCTCCTTTTTGAAAGAGATCTCTTGCTATCTTAGTATCCTCGTACTTGTATCTAAATTTAAACAGATGTGGATTCAAATGCCTACAATCTAGTACTAATCTTGGTTTATTTTTATTAAATGCTACTGTAAGCGGATTTATTACAGTTGGTTTCGAATAAACCTCAGAAATGCAACCTTTTTTTTGGGAGGCTTGTGAATTTCTTCAACAACAAATTCTGCATTGTTTAAAGATGATCTGTTATTTTTCAAATGCGTAACCTCTGGTTCCGTTTTTAACGGTAACTTATACCCGTTTTCAATAACATCAATAATATGTGTACTAGTAGTAATAGTTTTCCATTCATGTAATTTTGACCTCAATTTACCTACTGGCGAGACAGGTATATCAACTTCTAGTAAAAAGTGATCACCAATGACACTTGGTCTCGATTGAGTAATTTCTATCGTATGTTTATCTTCTACTTTGTTTACATTTGCACTGAATGAATTTTCAGCTTGACCAATAGAACATTTTTTCATATTATAATACAAATTAGTACATTCAAAATTTTTAAATATACTTATCTTATCTTTCTTCTCAGGACAATCATTCGCCCAATGGCCCTTGTTGCCACAATTAAAACATCTCCCTGTTCTCCAAGTAGGGTTTGGATCTCTCTCTTTGGTGGAATAGGGCACTTTCCTGACCGTCTTCGTTGACTTTTTAAGCTTGTCTGACTTGCTCCTACGTTCAGCTCTATTTTGCGCTCTTATCATCTTCTTTTCATCTTCGGAGTCGTCGGCAATTGGATTAGTTGTGTACTCCTTCACGACTCTCCAACCCAATTCGGATGAATCAGCGAGTTTAACGAGTTTCTGCCTGTCTCTTACAATGGCCATACCTTCAACAATCTTGTCTCTAGCTTGATGAATGGATTCTACGGACAAATCAGGTCCGTCTAACTGTGCTTTTGCCTCCGTTAACTTCGTCAGGACTTTAACCTCGTGCTTGTACTGATTTTCGTTCCCCTTCCGTTGGAAAGTATAGTTCTCCGACAAAGTCTCTTCAATCTTGGACATCTGGGATTGACTGATATCTCGCTGAGATTGCTGGATATTTCCCTGGAAAGTGGATAGCCTGTTATCTATCAAAGCGGTGATTTGGTTAAGGGTATCTTGTTGTGAAGCAGATACTGCATTTTGTACTTCTTGGACAATAACTTGCTTTACGGAATTATCTAAACCGGGGTCCGTCATATTTCACTGTTGTCCAGTCTGATGCTTGGCTAGAAGTGACCAACAAGGGAAAATATTCCCGCTCAATATCAGTATCACGTGATACATGTATGTATATACGTGTACATAAGTACCCGTATCAATAGTATTCACTAGTACCGTTATTACAATAATTTCCCACTATACTATCGAACCGTTGGAAATTATAATTATACAGTTTGCTAGTTTTTTTATTTTTTTATTTCTGAGTGATGCAACTGAGACTACTGTTACAGTATTTAATATAACTGTGTTATAGTCTGCAGGATGTAATAATGATTTTATTTTCATGACACAAATAACAGCATACAAATGTTGGCCTAATGACATTAATGGTAATTTTTGGTGCATGATGATAAAATGTACACTTTCTTTTGGACAAAAAAATAATAAGTAAAAAAATTATTTTCACAAATCACATTAACTTTTTCCTAAAATTATCGTTAACAACAATTCTTTGAGGCCCTTGACTGATCACTACCAGGATATTTTGACAAATCAATGTAAAATTTTAACCAATGTATGCAATCAGTAGCCGAAAAATGAACATTTGACGGCTGATGCTAACGGACAATTATACCCTCTAATATACGCACAACTACCTGTATAATTAATTCCTGAAAAAAAAATCCATCTGAGAAATAAACAATCCTCAAATATTTTAACAGGAGAGATGAAATTCACTTTAAAATAGAATGTTTTCAATGCAGGTAGATTAAATTCTGATCTGTACTGTAGTCTGTAGCGTAAAAAGTAAAATCACAAAAATACTGAACTCAGAGGAAAATCAATTTGGAAAGTCCATAATCACATGGCAAAATCAAAAACCAAAAAATCAAAAAAAAACACATCAAAAACGAATGGACAAGAACTGTCATATTCCTGACTTGGTACAGGCATTTTCAAATGTAGAAAATGGTGGATTAAACCTGGTTCTATAGCGCTAACCCTCTCACTTTAATAACAGTCTCATCAAATTCCGCTACATTTACATGATGCGTTAAATAAACAGTCACAATAAATAAAATAGTCAAAATATGGGTACATCAGTCATCATCGTATAACAATTTTAAAAGGAACAATTTAACAGGACACAAAAACATCTACTATCTACGAACACATGGATTGATTTGAGTGTCTGACGTCAGAAAAATTATATACGTCACATAAATTTGTCGTTCAATGTGCATACAAACAATTTTAAAATTTACATAGGCAATGTACGCATACAGGGTTAAAAAATCAAAAGTATGTAAGCATAAATTACCGAAATAGACCGAGATTCAAACTAGTCCTAAAGTTATACATAGAATTTATGAGAATCCAAAACTTTTAAAAGGAACAATTTAACAGGACACAAAAACATCTATCTACGAACACATGGATTGATTTACTTGTCTGACATCAGAAAAATTATATACGTCACATAAATTTGTCGTTCAATGTGCATACAAACAATTTTAAAATTTACATAGGCAATGTACGCATACAGGGTTAAAAAACAAAAAGTATGTAAGAATAAATTACAGAAATAGACCGAGATTCAAACTAGCCCAAAAGTTATACATAGAATTTATGAGAATCCAAAAATTGTTAATTCCACTACGCCATTGATTGATTTTGACGTTTGTGGTTCAACGTATATAGTAATTCATCATAGAGATATATCATAATGACATATTATAGACAAATATCATACTGACGGGATCTTTTAAAGTACAGAGTCACGTTATAAGCACAAAAGAAATACAAAGAGTCACATATACAAAACAAATCACCAAAAAATGAAAGCCAATACAAACACATTGACAAAATGTATAAGTACCGAGCCACGTCAATAGTCCGGCGGCTTTGTAAAAAATTGTGCACATCCTGTTACAAGCATGAAATTTGGCATAGATCTTCCTCAACTATTACTCTTTTATTTCAGATAGGGAGGCATTTGAAAAAAATGTCTCACTTCCGGTAAAATCCAAAATGGCGGACGTTATACTTAAATCAGCCCAATATCGAAGGCTAGCGTGTAAAAATGTCCTATTATCATGCTACTATCATAATATTTGGTACAGCCCTTTGTTTTTTACTACTTTTGGATAAATTAAATAGATTAGATGTCTTCAGAAACCCCACTTCCGGTTAAAATCCAATATGGCGGACATTGTACTTAAATAAGCTTATTTTTTAGGGAGGGTAATTGAAATGTGTTTTAACGTATTGCTACTATAATTACATTGTGTATGAACCTTTCTTTGGTGCTTCTGATGGAGACAATGTATAAGACATATGTCTTAAAAACCCTTACTTCCGGAAGTATCCAAAATGGCGGACAGAGAAATATCAATTTTTTATTCAAATTTTCAACTTTTTTCAAAATGTAAAGAAAATGATTTTATTTTGTGCTGGTCATTAAACTTTTGGCTTTAAGTTATCCCCAAAACCACTTATTTTAGCATGTTGTAAATGCTAAGATATAAAGTTGACACTTCCGGTAAAAATATGACGTAAATTTTAAAGATGAGTCCTCAATCTATTTCTTCGATGTAGAGTTTTGGATAGATTGATTTAAACAAAATAAAATCACTATAGTACTAAAAAATATTTAATACTACTTCTATTTGGCCAAGAATACATGCTTATTCACAGTCACCACCACATGCACACAAGGCAGTGCACGGGAGACCCGATTTTACACATTAAAAATAACCGCGGCATCCTTTCTTACATCCATAATGTACAAGCTTCTGAAAAAATGATGAGGTCTCAGAAAGAGTTTTTTTTAAAGGGACCCTCTTTGTCCCTTCGCAATCCATTAGTGACAAGACTATGTAGCATAAGAGTCAATCCAAAGATCGTCTCACTAAACACCTGCATTAGTATATTACACGTTTTACATGCTTGAAAAGACTAGAACAAGTCGTTGGAATAGCCTCACTTAAAATGAGATTTCCCTTTTGTGCAAAAATTGACTTTCTTGGTTCGTTAATCATGTTAGATCTGATAAGTTTGTACAGTACAACCCCGGTGATTTAGGCTGATCAATCGTCATTCTTTATGTTAAAGTCACATCTTCAAATACCATTAATGTCTCCCACGCAGTCTTTTTTTTCCCTTTTCAAGCAAAGAGAGAACAGTATCACAACCCGTCATAAGGTATTGGTCAGAAATAAAAGTGTGTGATCACTCATTGCCTAGTGCATTTGAAAGGCCATTGATAGATATCAATCCAAAGATTTTTGCCTCCCCAAATACAATCAATAGTTCGTCTGCCCCTTTGTCACGGAATAGCGAAATACTGGTAGTTTGAAAGCTGCTAAAAGAAGCAAGGGCAACATTTAGGGGAAAGGGAATACACAGACGAACCCATGATTAAAAACATCCTCAAAGATGGGAAAGTTTTCTGAGAGATGACGACAGTAAGAAAGAACTTTTAAGTTTTCATTCACAGGAGCTTGCTCAATACAATTTTGAGTACAAGGTAGTTGAAGCAACAAATGCTCAGGATGTTTAGTGTTATCCAACACTTGATGATGTTTCAAGTTTAGCACCATGTTTACACGAAGAGACTGACACTAGAATCAAGATAGATGTGTCTGATGCAGTGAAACATAGACTTAACTGAGTCATGACTCAAACAGTCGATACTGATGGCATTGCTGTTTCGCTATTCCGTGACATAGGGCAGACAAACTTTGGTTTGCATTTAGAAGGGGAAAAGTATAAGATATATATCAATCAATGACCTTTCAAATGCACTAGGCATTAAAAGATAACACGTTCGCTGGAAAAGGAACTGCGTTGGTGACATTAAGGGAGTTTGAAGATGTGACTATAGCATTTAGAATGATGATTGACCAGCCAACATCACCAAATGGATTTGATGTTTAATGTCATTGAAAACGATACGTGGTTTTGTTGGAAGATAAAAAAAAGAAACAGATTAGGTTAACAAGGCAAGAAAATATGTGTTTTTGCAGAATTTGTTAAGATGTGAGAAACAATACCACAGTCTTTGTAAATGTTGGAAATCAGCTCTCCGATTGTGAATTGCGGCCTACTGAGTATGCTGATTGGGTATTATGTCCTTACCTAAATAAAATACCTTGAAACTGAAATACGAGTGGATGAAGTCTTGGATGCGTATGGTAGTTATAGCAACAAATGGTCAGGATATTCTATCTTATCCACCACGTAATGTATTTCAAGTTCAGCACCAAGTTCACATTTAGAGGCAGACACTAAAATCATGGTGCATGTGTCTGATGCAGTGAAACACGCACTTAAACGAGTCATGATTCGAACAGTCGTTAATGATGATGTTGTCACTACTGTTTCGCTATTCCGTGACATAGGGGTAGACGTTGTGTTTGGGAGGGCAAAATACTTTGGATTAATATCTATCAATGGTCTTTCAAATGCACTAGGCAATGAGTGATCTGAGTGATCTGAAACACTAATTGTTATCCATGTCTTTACCTGTTGTGATATGGTTCTCTCTTTGCTTGAAAGGGGGGGGAGACTATGTGGGAGACATTGATTGCATTTGAAGATGTGACTTTAACAAAAAGAATGATGATTAATCAGACTAAATCACCGGGGTTATACTGTAAGATCGCACAAACTTAGCAGATGGGTATAACATGGTTAACGAAGCAAGAAAATAACTATTTGCGCAACAGGGACGGCGTTTCGAGGCTATTCCCTCAACTTGGTCTAGTCTAAATAATGCAATATACTAAGCCAGGTGTTTAGGGAGACGAGCTTAGGATTGGCTCTTATGCTACCCACTCCAGGCAGGGACAAAGAGGATAACTTTTGAAAAACTCTTTTTGAGGCCTCATCATTTTGTCAAAAGCTTATACATTGTGGATGTAAGAAAGGATTCCGCGGTCATTTTTAATGTGGAAAATCGGGTATCCCGTGCACTGTGATGTGTGCATGTCATGGTGACTGTGAATAAACATGTATTCTTGGCCAAATAGTTATAATTTTAAATAATTTTTAGTACTATAGTGATTTTATTTTGTTTTAATCAATCTATCCAAAACTCTAAATCGAAGAAATAGATTGAGGACTCATCTTTGAAATTTACGTCATATTTTTAACCGGAAGTGTCAACTGTATATCTAAATATTTACAACATGCTAGAATAAGTGGTTTTGAGGATAACTTTAAGCCAAAAGTTTAATGACCAGCAAAAAATAAATTTATTTCTTTACATATTGAAAAAAATGAAAATTTGAATAAAAAATTGATAACCGGAAGTGGGGTTTCTGAAGACATCTAATCTATTTAATTTATCCAAAAGTAGTAAAAAACAAAAGTCTGTACCAAATATTATGATAGTAGCATGATAATAACACATTTTTACACGCTAGCCTTCGATATTGGGCTGATTTAAGTATGACGTCCGCCATTTTGGATTTTACCGGAAGTGAGACATTTTTTTCAAATGCCTCCCTATCTGAAATAAAAGAGTAATAGTTGAGGAAGGTCTATGCCAAAATTCATGCTTGTAACAGGATGTTTCTCTGTCCGCCATTTTGGATATAACCGAAAGAAAGGGTTTTTAAGACATATGTCTTATGCATTGTATCCATCAGAAACACCAAAGAAAGGTTCATACACAATGTAATGATAGTTGCAATACGTTAAAACACATTTCAGTTACCCTCCCTAAAAAATAAGCTTATTGAAGTACAATGTCAGCCATATTGGATTTTAACCGGAAGTGGGGTTTCTGAAGACATCTAATCTATTTAATTTATCCAAAAGTAGTAAAAAACAAAAGTCTGTACCAAATATTATGATAGTAGCATGATAATAACACATTTTTACACGCTAGCCTTCGATATTGGGCTGATTTAAGTATGACGTCCGCCATTTTGAATTTTACCGGAAGTGAGACATTTTTTTCAAATGCCTCCCTATCTGAAATAAAAGAGTAATAGTTGAGGAAGGTCTATGCCAAAATTCATGCTTGTAACAGGATGTGCACAATTCGTCTGAAATATGCTTGTAGCCGCCGGACTACAAGCGGATATCACATAAAACCATTCAACAGTAAAAGTAATCTTAATAATAGAACAAAAACAAATAAAAGAACAATAAAACATGTTGTTAAGATGATACACAACATCAGTACGCGTAAAAGTTTATCATACATTGTACATGTACTTGTATATTTATTTTTTTACCCAAAAACAAAGGTCCTAAATATAATTACATAAGGCAAAAATATAAAAATTTCAAAAAATTTTAACCAACCATTTAATCAGAAAAATTACACTGGTTATATAGCACTTTGACAAACACTTATTTTGATCATTGAGAAGCTTAATATTACCTGAACAACACAACGTAATTAAAACGTTTTGCTGATTTTACAGAGTTATCTCCCTGTAGTGTTAGGTACCACCTTAAGCACTACAAAATGATAACTCAAATGAGGGATTGTTACTCATTTGGGGAACAGTTCCCCATTTGGTGGTTTGTCTCCAACCTGTTTACATGTACCTGTCAGATTCTATCAAAAAATTAAAAAAATACCTCTTCAAACATTCAAATATTTGCATTTCTTTAAAAAAAAAATAATACTGAGAAATATATTAATCTTACCTTCTTCTAGGTTGAAACTTTGTAATGGATTATGCATTCATGTACATATCTTCTAAATCTTACCTATATACTGATTTGGAATGGTATTAACTGCAGTACATAAATAACAGAGCTCCAGATAAGCTGCGTATTTGCGTGATCACCCAATACAAATAATAAAAAACCCAATACAATTGCCCATTGCAGGGTTCAATAACCCAATTAATTCAAAGGAAAACCCAATTATATACCAAAACCATGAGTTCTCAACCCTTTTATTGGCTACCGTTTGCGTTATTTACCCTTATCTGTTTACAGTCGTCGCGTAAATCTATTTTTATAATATTTATAATTGGAAATTTCCTTTCGTTCTAAAAATAGATCCCTGCATCAAGCAGCTAAAATGGGTCCCTGTTGGCATTTTCCCTTGCTCAATAGGTACACATGTTTTTGAAAACATTTCGATCTTCTTGACGTTTATCCAATTAGCGTGTGTCATGTAGTCATATTTTTTTCGCATTGCTCGGGATTTATCATAACATACATTGAATTAAAACGAAAGTGAATGTCCGGTAAAAATATTGAACAGAAGCATGTTTTCTGCTTCTTTTGAAAAGCTGAGGGAAAGTTATGATGATAACAAAACTCAGCCAGTGTTTTTAGGAAGCGTCCATCGAACGCACAGGCGTGTGTGCGTACCTTAACGAGAACAAGAACATTGCTAATAAACACGGGGTTTCGTCAAAAACTAAATCAGTTGGAAAAAGTGAAATGGCCAAATCAATTATGACATGATATAGCATCAGAAACCAAAATTTCTAATAGAAGACAACTAAACCCAGATTTATGTAAATTGAATAAAACTAAAACATTCAAGTATAATTAGAGTTTTTATACTATTTTTTTTTTCATTTTACGGTTAGTTAACGAATACACACACAGGCTCTGTTCTCACAATTTATTATATAAAGGTATAAGACAAGTGCCTGTGAATACACATATCTGTTTGTGTGAGAAAATACAAATTTAAAATGGCTGAAGGTTTGAAAGGGGACACAAATTAATCCTACAATTGCTCCTCAGTGAATAAACCAACTAACCCTAACCCTTACCCTAAACCAAATAAAACAGCTAAACAAAGAAAGAAACATATTTAAGATGGAAAAAATCTGGGGATGATATTATATCAATATTGTGATGATGAAAAAACCCAATACATTAAGGAGATTGGTGGTGAAAAACCCAATTTGGTATCAACTTGAGGGGTGAATTGGAATTGATAATGCAATTAAAAAACTTTATCACCCAATTATATAAGAAAATGGTGGGTAAAAACCCCAATTTGTGAATTCTTATCTGGAGCTCTGAATAATGTCTAGGGTATACATAATTTCTTACAATTAGCATCATAATATAACATAAATAGTGCAATGTTGATTTTTTTTTATTGTTTTCCAGGTGATTTTCGGTCCTATGTTTTCTGGTAAAACGTAAGTACAATTTTATAGAAATAAGAAGTTAACTTTTTTGTAGCCCATAACAGATGCAAAATGACTTTTAATTAAAAAAAAATTAACAACTTAATAGTCAATTCACTTAAATTTTCAAAAATTATCAAGTACAATACAATGGACTTTTTAGCTAGTATTTTTGTTTGTATATATTTTAGGACAGAATTGATGAGAAGAATGAAAAGATACCAGATAGCCAATTATAAATGTTTGGTAATTAAATACTCAAAAGATGACAGATATGACAAAGAAGGGATAGCTACACATGACAAGTAAGTTTTGTAAATCTTGCACATTTAGCTAGATAATATAAAAAAGAAGATGTGGTATGACCGCCAAGGAGGCAACTATCCACAAAAGACCAAAATGACACAAACATTAACAACTATAGGTCACCGTACGGCCTTTAACAATGAGCAAAGCCCATACCGCATAGTCAGCTATTAAAGGCCCTGATAAAACAATTCAAACAAGAAAACTAACGGCCTTATTTATGTAAAAAAATGAACAAAAAACAAATATGTAACACGTAAATAAAACGACAACCACTGAATTACAGGCTCCTGACTTGGGACAGGCACATACATAAATAATGTGGCGAGGTTAATTAAATCTTGAGTATTTACACAGGTAAGTTAAGTAAATCTTGGAGTATTTACCCAGGTAAGTTGAGTAAATCTTGGAGTATTTACCCAGGTAAGTATAGTAAATCTTGGAGTATTTACCCAGGTAAGTTGAGTAAATCTTACACAGTTACTTGGCAAGTAGAGTAAACTGTGAAGGTTTACACGGACTAAATAAGATCTCACTGAATGCAGAATAAATAAACTTGTACGTAATTTTGAATGATTAAAAATACCAAAATAAAACAAGGAAAATCAATAATTAAATCCTGAGATAAATTGTAGTCTTTCTATAAAGTAATAAATACATATATGCAGTCTTCACGACAAACTTTTAAATCTACAGGCCCAGAGCTCAATTTTTAAAAATTTATTAGTTAGATTCTGTTGGCCTGTAGATATGATTTTTACGGGCCCGAGAGCAATTTTACTTGCCCGGGCTGCCACTCAGCGTGAAGACTGCATATGGTTGACAATTTTAACAATTAAAAGATAATAATAAAGAAGGGCGTTTACCATAAGAATATGTGGTTGCATAAGCTAAAAACTTAGTATGCATGTTTATTACAATGTAAACATTTAAATTATATATATTTATATAAAAACATGGACATAGTGTCCTGTTAGGCCATGGAACTTTTTTTTACAGAGACAATTTAAAGTGTTGGAAATATGAAAGATTAAAGTTTCGCTATAGAAATAAACATAAAGATATAAAATTATTAATTATGCATGGTTACAAAAAAAGATCAGAAACAAAATTAGGAAAATAGCAGATTATTGGTATTAAATGACTAATTTATAAGCAATTATGAGAAAAATGTTAAAATTTGTCAGATATAAGTAATTCACAGTACAGTATTATGATACAAATATAAAATATTTCAGAATGAATTTAGTAATATTTATTTTGATACTTTGATAGACAAACATTGCCAGCAGTACCAGCAGAAAAGTTAGATGATGTTTTAGTTATGGCTGAGAACTTTGAAGTCATTGGTGTGGATGAAGGGCAATTTGTAAGTATAGTGACCCTTGAACATATTCACTGCCAGAACAAATATTAATGACAATTACTTATACTTCCTTGCCAAAGGAAGACATGATAAATTTTTTTTGGCAGGAAAATTTACCTAAAAAGTTCCAGAATGCATTGTCACATGGAAATATGTATTTCCCCAAATGGACAAATGTTCATGTTTCCTAAGGCATGGGAACTGAATCATTCATTTCACCATTTTCTTTGAAAGTGCAGAGAGCTTGGGATTCCATATTGGCTGTTCATTCCCCTGACTAATATATTTTCCTCATGATCAGTAATTTATGAGATTATTGATATTATTACAGTTCACTAGTAGGCTCCAGAAGCCACATATCTCATTGTAATGTGCTTTAAAAATATACAAATGAAATCAGAAATATTTAACAACTCTTGAATGTCTCAGAAAAAAATCTTGAAGTTCTTGAACAATATAGAATTCAATATCTTTTATGAATAATTTTTACACTGCAGCCATTCTTGTGATTTATATGAACACTGTGTCATTATCTTTTCTTTTATTTGCAGTTCCCAGACGTTGTGAGTTTTAGTGATGAGATGGCAGAGAGAGGTAAAACTGTTATAGTAGCAGCTTTAGATGGAACTTTTCAGAAGAAGGTCAGTAGTAGAAATTATAAAACAAAACTAGAAACATAGATTGAAACATTCATTACAACATTTTGTGGCAACATGCTTTTTTTCTAAAAAAAAAAAATGGCCTGTACAAAATATATTTTATTCTCACCAAATCAAATAGTAGAAGAAAAATAGTTTTATTCTGCTGTTTCAATGAAGTTCAGAATCTTAGTAGTTTTTGGTTATTATCTTGAATACTATTATAGATAGATATAAACTGTAAACAGCAATAATGTTCAGCAAAGTAAATTCTACAAATAAGTCAACATGACCAAAATGGTCAGTTGACCCCTTAATTAATTAATTAAGGATTTATTTCCATTTATAGTCAATTTTTAATAATTTTCAGTAATTTGGTAAATTTTTGTAAATTTAAAAAAAATAATTTCCTCTGATACTATTGGGCAAAGTTTATTATAGATGAAGGTAATTGTAAGTAACAAGAACGTTCAGCAAACACATCACCATCACCAAAACACAACTTTGTCATGAATCCATCTGTGTCCTTTGTTTAATATGCACATTGACAATGTGAGCAACACAGGCTCTTAAGAGACTCCAGTTATAATAAACTTGATTTTTTTTAGGGATTTGGAAACATCTTAAATCTAGTACCTTTAGCAGAGAATGTAATCAAATTGACGTCTGTTTGTATGGGTTGCAATAATGAAGGGTCTTTTACAAAGAGGAAAGGCCAAGAAACTGCAGTAAGTAGACCTTGCACAAAAATCTTCTTGATATTGTGACATCTAAAATACAAATTAGGCTTTCATTATTAACCAGATGCTCCGCAGGGCGCAGCTTTATAAGACCGCAGAGATTGAACCCTGAAGGGTTGGGGCAAGTATGGACACAACATTCAAGCTGGATTCAGCTCTAAATTTGGATTGTGATTAAATAGTTGACACAGCATAGGTTTCTGACACAGAATGAATGTGGTCTAATGAACTTAAAATTTTTGTTTTGCCTTTGAGCAATTCACTATGCTGTTGAATATTTAATCCTCTCAAAAAAATGGTTGAAAAATTTTCTTTTTATTTATGAAATTTCAAATGAGAAAAATTGACCCCCCGCCCCTCCCCAATTTTTTTTTTCACATCCACCTAACCTTTATTCCAAAACCGACCTCAATTCAAATTTCTAATGGAGTTTGCAACAATAATCACTCATTTAAATACATCATAAAATATCAAAATGTAAAAAAAGTGCTTGTTATCACTGAATGGTAAAGATTGTTTTAATTTATCAGTTGGTAGTAAGAGTAATATACATTGTATATTGTATAAAACATTGATTTAAGTTGATTCAACTACTATTCAGGACAAAGAAAGATAACTCCAATTGAAATTTCTTGCTATTGCACAATATTGTGCAATTAGATATTTCTTGCTATTGCACAATATTGTGCAATTTAAGATATCTTGCTATTGTGCAATACTGTGCAATTGAAAATTTCTTGCTATTGCACAATACTGTGCAATTGAAGATTTCTTGTTATTGCTGAGTACTGTGCAATTGAAAATTTCTTGCTAATGCACAATACTTAATATAATAATTTTAGATCCTGAGTTGAACCAACTTGAAAACTGGGCCCATAATAAAAAATCTAAGTACATGTTTGGATTCAGCATATCAAAGAACCCCAAGAATTAAATTTTTGTTAAAATCAAACTAAGTTTAATTTTGGACCCTTTGGACTTTAATGTAGACCAATTTGAAAACAGGACCAAAAATGAAGAATCTACATACACAGTTAGATTTGGCATATCAAATAACCCCATTTAATAAATTTTTGATGAAATCAAACAAAGTTTAATTTTGGACCCCGATTTGGACCAACTTGAAAACTGGGCCAATATATAAAAATCTTAGTACATTTTTAAATTAAGCATATCAAAGAACCCAACCGATTCAATTTTTGTCAAAATCAAACTCTTAGTACATTTTCAGCTCACCTGGCCCGAAGGGCCAAGTGAGCTTATCTCATCACTTGGCGTCCGGCGGCGTCCTGCGTCCGTCGTCGTTAACTTTTACAAAAATCTTCTCCTCTGAAACTGCTGGGCCAAATTAATCCAAACTTGGCCATAATCATCATTGGGGTATCTAGTTTAAAAATTGTGTCCGGTGACCCCGCCAACCAACCAAGATGGCCGCCACGGCTAAAAATAGAACATAGGGGTAAAATGCAGTTTTTGGCTTATAACTCAAA
The DNA here is from genome assembly GCF_036588685.1 of Mytilus trossulus. NCBI lineage: Eukaryota > Metazoa > Mollusca > Bivalvia > Mytilida > Mytilidae > Mytilus > Mytilus trossulus. The sequence goes on along the minus strand of NC_086379.1, from coordinate 36,767,230 downwards.
AACCAAAGCATTTAGAGCAAATCTAACGTTGGGTAAAAATGTTCATCAGGTCAAGATCTAACTGCCCTGAAATTTTCAGAGGAATCGGACAACCTGTTGTTGGGTTGCTGCCCCTGAATTGGTAATTTTAGGGAAATTTTGCTGTTTTTTGTTATTATCTTGAATATTATTATAGATAGAGATAAACTGTGAACAGCAATAATGTTCAGCCAAGTAAAATCTACAAATAAGTCAACATAACCAAAATGGTCAGTTGACCACTTTAGGAGTTATTGTCCTTTATAGTCAATTTTTAACCATTTTTCGTAAATCTTGGTAATCTTTTACAAAAATCTTCTCCTCTGAAACTACCAGGCCAAATTTAAACAAACTTGGCCGCAATCATCATTGGGGTATCTAGTTTAAAAATTGTGTGGCGTGACCCGGCCAACCAACAAAGATGGCCGCCATGGCTAAAAATAGAACATAGGGGTAAAATGCAGTTTTTGGCTTATAACTCAAAACCCAAAGCATTTAGAGCAAATCTAACAGGGAGTAAAATTGTTAATCAGGTCAAGATCTATTTGCCATTGAAATTTTCAGATGGATTGGACAAACTGCTGTTAGGTTGCTGCCCCTGAATTAGTCATTTTAAGGAAATTTTGCCGTTTTTTGTTATTATCTTGAATATTATTATAGATAGAGATAAACTGTAAAGGGAAACAATGTACAGCAGAGATAAACTGTAAAGGGAAACAATGTACAGCAAAGTAACACCTAAAAATAAGTCAACATGACCTAAATGGTCAATTGACCCCATAAGGAGTTATTGCCCTTTATAGTCAATTTTTAACAATTTTCATAAAATTTGTAAATTTTAACTAACATTTTCCACTGAAGCTCTTAGGCCAAGTTCAATATAGATAGAATGATTGTAAGCAGCAATAATGTTCAGTAAAGTGAGATATACAAACACATCACCATCACCAAAACACAATTTTGTCATGAATTCAAATGCGTCCTTTGTTTAATATTCACATAGACCAAGGTGAGCGACACAGGCTCTTTGGAGCCTTTAGTTAAATTCAGCATATCAAAGAACCCAACCGATTCAATGATAATGCGTTTAAAATGCCAGATGTTTTATGATATATAAGCAAATCAAGTTCTATGAATTTATTCAGTATGCAAAAGTGAAAGTAAACAGAGAGCACAGTTTTATTATATAAAATCCTTTGGACCTTAATGTAGACCAATTTGAAAACGGGACCAAAAATTAAGAATCTACATACACAGTTAGATTCGGCATATCAAAGAACCCTAATTATTCAATTTTTGATGAAATCAAACAAAGTTTAATTTTGGACCCTTTGGGCCCCTTATTCCTAAACTGTTGGGACCAAAACACCGAAAATCAATACAAACCTTCCTTTTATGGTCATAAATCGTGTGTTTAAATTTCATAGATTTCTATTTACTTGTACTAAAGTTATTGTGCGAAAACCAAGAATAATGCTTATTTGGGCCCTTTTTTGGCCCCTTATTCCTAAACTGTTGGAATCAAAACTCCCAAAATCAATCCCAACCTTTCTTTTGTGGTCATAAACCTTGTGTCAAAATTTCATAGATTTCTATTCACTTAAACTAAAGTTATAGTGCGAAAACCAAGAAAATGCTTATTTGGGCCCTTTTTGGCCCCTAATTCCTAAAATGTTGGGACCAAAACTCCCAAAATCAATCCCAACCTTCCTTTTGTGGTCATAAACCTTGTGTTAACATTTCATAGATTTCTATTCACTTTTACTAAAGTTAGAGTGCGAAAACTAAAAGTAATTGGACGACGACGCAGTTGACGACAACAACGTGATAGCAATTTATGACGAAATTTTTTCAAATTTTGCGGTGGTATAAAAACAATATGTGCAAACTATTTGCCACTGGATGCTCTAATACAAACAACAATCTCTTCAAATAGTATTCACCATCTATTTAAAAATCTATTGAATTGATTTAGTTTCACAAAATGCAGTGAAGGCTATTCCAAGGGAAGTTTTGTGAATAGGTTGGTCTGCTCTACAAAGATATCATTGTATAGTGGTGTTGAGATTCAAGCCTTAAAGATCAAATTTCATGTTGATAGGTCTGACATGCCTGACATGCTAACAAATACGGATCTGTACTTTAAATGCCATTATGTAACATGTATACAAAAACACAAAAAAGTGGTAATGTATAAATTAAACATGATAATTGGTGATACAAGTAATGAGAATTGCTAGGAAAAGCGTACTTAAACATATCTGAGCATGCCTTAATCTTACTCTAAATTCTATATTCTAAATGTTACTAGAAGTTATTTCTTATACATGTACATGTTTTCTAAAAAAAAGAGAAAATATTGCAGACTTCAATTGCCATACTTCTAGTGAATATTATCTTTTAGTTGACAGTATCTATAGTTATTTTATTTGCAAAATTACCTTGTTCTTTTGATTGTCTTTGTTTAATAATTTGTTTTTCTTCTACAGGTTGAAATAATTGGAGGAGCAGACAAATACCTTGCTGTGTGTAGATCCTGCTTTAAATCACCATTGAAGTCACCAAGAAAACACGAAACACCTCCTTTTAACAGTATCAAAGAAACAAAAACAATGGCCAACAGACAGTTGTTTAATTCTCCTGTTAAAAATTGTTAGTGTTTGTTATGAGTTAATACTCTCCATGATCTCTTTTCCAGGGTGAATGATAAAAGGTTGAGAGAAAAAATCTTGTGTAACAGGTTATCCCTAAAAAAACAATTTGTAACTAACTTTTAATTCAATATACATTTATGTATTAATAAAAAGTCTGACTACTAATATTTTTTAAAGACGCTTCAATTTTTTTTAATTCAGCTGATATAAAAAAAAATATACTTTTTCCCCCCATTTTGACCTGTTTGTTATGTAACCTGAATCAAATGATTATTTTTATCAACCTTTAAACTATTTCACTATGAAGTATTCAATTATTAATTGAAAAACCTGGTGATTTGGAGGTTAAGCTATCAATTATAAGTATTTAATTTATTTAATTATATATGCAAAGGAGATATTATTGACCTGTAGTTTTATTGTGGACCAATATCAACTTACATTTGAATCAATTGTTATTTCCCTTTTTATTATGGACCAATATCAACTTATAATTTGAATCAAATGTTATTTCCCTTTTTATTATGGACCAATATCAACTTACAATTTGAATCAATTGTTATTTCCCTTTTTATTATGGACCAATATCAACTTACAATTTGAATTAATTGTTATTTCCCTTTTTATTATGGACCAATATCAAATTACAATTTGAATCAATTGTTATTTCCCTTTTTATTATGCATTTAAGTTACTACAGAACTCTTCAGTTGCTATTCACTGAAATATCATATGTGCATTTTAAGTTATCTTTTTAACATACAGTAACAGGGACTAAACTTAACTGTTTTTCTCTAGGGGCCAGCTGGGCCCCTAAGATATTTTTTTCAGGGGCCCGCTTAAAATTTTAGGAGCCCACTAATCTTTATACTTAAATAAAACAAAACTGAAAATTACTTAGTATATACATTGTACTTACTAACAGTGTTCCAGCTTAAATCTCAGGGCAGAAGGGTGCTAGTTTTCTGAAAGGGCACTTTAGCGCAATAACCGGGATTGTAAGGATACTTTGTATAAATTACCTTGAATATTGCTAGCTATAGGCTCAGCTGGAGAACATTAGTTGTATTTAAACCTTATTCAGAAATTAATATGTTCTTGATGTTGGTTCCAGTCAGATTTTTTTTTATCAAATTATCATACCATGAAGCAAAGTAAATCATTTTGATGTTTATGTTAACAAACTTGTACATTTGTTAAGTGCTCCCACGTAAGGAGGATCATTCATACAAGAAGTAAAACAGGAAGTAGTCTTCATATATGTTCAAATACAAACTTCTTTGATTCTTCTTTAAATGTATGTTCATGGTATGAAACAAAAGTTTTTTCTAATGAAGCCTTATTGTGAAATCCTACTTGTAGTCTTGAAAATGTTTTCTGTGGTAACCAATATAATATTTGAATTATTGCCACCAGAAATGTATCATAAGATTTGACAATATTTATTTTAGGTTGTTTCCTATCAAAATTATCTCCCTTCAAATTTTCAACTTCCTGTTGACCTTTAGACAATATGGCTCTTTCTTTAAACATTAAATATTATCTCAATCCAAGCCATCCTCTAATAGTGATGATCAAAATATATTTTTCAATAAGTTTTTAATGAAGATTGGATATCAAACTAGATATTGGGATTTTTATTTACGAGATTTTAAATTTCGTTTTTTATTAAATATTTTTGTAAAAAGCGATTCAGGGACAAGTTACCGTCTAACACAGGCTTGTAATGACTCACAGGACAATAAGAAAACATCTCTTTCACGATGCTTATTGAACAGTAAAATAGAAAACACTGTTCATTAATGAAATTATCGTAGAAAATTTAGCAGAACTAAGAAAACATGCGGAAAGAAGAAGGTATAGATATGCAACATCGTGACTCCGGATTGAAAACATAGCTATTCGACTGGGTTCAGTTATTAGAAATAACCTACTGGTTTTCGGAAATACTCTATATTTCTATATCGCTTTGATAAGACAAACAGGTTTCCTTTTGGGAACAGTCTTTGTTAATATCGCGGGGGAAAGGGTACAAATGGGATTTACTTCATTTTTTTTACAGTCGCCAGCTGGGCGACCATGATGACTAAATATATTCGCCCAGCCGAAAATCTGGTCGCCTCGGGCGCCCGGGCGAGCGTTAAGTTTAGTCCCTGAGTAAGCAAGAAAATTCAATACCCATGTATAAAAGTACCTTCTAAGTGTTGATAAAAAATGGAAGTCACTCTTATAATTTCTTTAATTAATAATTTGAGGTTGTAAATAATTTTGTGTTGAATTGAGAGTATTAGATATTTAGAAATATGTCTCTAATGTTTTATCATGTGCAAATACTGACCACTCATTTATAAATTATGAAAGTTTATGCATGTATTGTAATTAAGTTCATGTGAAGTTGTTAATGATACAAGTTTTAAAAAGAATTCATTTTATTCTTGATTTTTGTTTGGTTATTCAATTTTACCTGATAGTGAAATTTCTTTTACTGATTTTTTTTTTTTTTTTTTACTACTGTCATGACTTGTATGAATAAATGTTTCTTGAAGAAAAAAATTCAAGGCAGCTAGAAAAAAAAAGCAAAATGCATTTATAAAATAATATTTATTGCATCATATGCTATTTCTAGAATACTAACCTAAAGTTGTAATGCTTAATTTAAATATTTCACATGAATGCATTAATTCATATTATAATAGCATATTATAAACAATGGAAAATTATAGTGCACTTCACTTATATGGTGACAGCAACACATCACATTAGAATAGCATATTATACTCAGGGATAAGATTTGTTATGTTCATATACCACCTTATGTGCCTAAGTACATGACGTAGACAATTACTTGTATTTCAACCATTAGTATCTTATACCTTCATCTAAGTCATTTAATCTCTGAGTAACGATTTCCAGGAACCCCCAAGCTCTTAATCAGAGAAGTAAATAAAAACTTTTAATTTCATAAAGTTTTTGCATCATTGCCATATGGGGCTATATATAGTGGAACGAGTCGCTATCTAAATAAATTTCCTTACAGATTGTTATAATGGATGTGATTTTATAACTTGTAGCTTGTAATTTTCTACTTGCAATGTTTAAAAAAGATCTAAGTTTGACAATTGCTATTAGACTGTTCATCAAAGTTTTATAGACGCATCACCTAGTTGTCAAATTGATCAAATAGCCAAAAATATCTGTTTTGTCATATTTATAAAGAATACATGTATCAGTGTTTATGTTTGAGAACCTTTTTTGACACAGTCAGCATTTGTTCCTTGTGTAAACTTTTGACTATGCTTTTCATTGTATATATTGCCATTATAGTAAAACCATTGAATAATTTTGATATGTATGTGATGCCAATACACACCATTCACTGCGCTTAGAAATTTTTCATACTCTGACCCGTTTTGAACCTTCTTCTGTGCAGTAACTAAGTTACAGACCAATCTCCAGTTTTTGGTTTTTTTTATGAATGAGTTACAAATGTACACTGCTCAACATAAGGTAAATACATCAATCATTTTGAAAAAGGTACTGTGATTATTTGAAAGTCATCCAATAACATTGTTATGAAAGTATTTCATGCATTGTAATACTGTAAATTCAGAAATTATTGCGATTTTGACAGTTTAGACTTAAATGCGATTTTAATTTTTACGATTTTGAGAAAAATCCTGTTTAATTCTTATAAAATATTTCAAAATGCAAGTTTAAATTATTGCGTTTACAACTCTGTCAAATTTTTCGCAATATTAAAACCTCGCATTAATTTCTGAATTTACAGTACTATATTAGTCATAACTCATATTGCATTTAACAATTCATCAGTCTATTTTTCTGTTTTCTTCTATTATAGTGGTAACTTCTTGTATGCAAGAAACTGCCATTTGTTTTAGTGAACATTTTTGTTTCACATCATTTTATCCATCTCGAACAATTTGTATTTTCACATCTTTTTATACCCTACTTTACATGTTTTATGTGAAAAATGGTTTTCAGTTCTTTTATTTTTTTTTTATCACATTTGTATTGAATTATGTTTTATTTCATATTTGTACTTCATCTGTATATTTAATAGTGCCAATAAAATGTATACATCAATAGATTGACTTATATTTATTGGAATTATATACTGATTGATTGGACCACAAATTAAAAGTAACATTGGAAGTATTTATGTACAATCATGTGATAAGTACTTAGGAAGCTTCAATATTTCATGAAACCTCAAAATAAAAGAAGTTTGGTGACGGCAACCTACAACAAAGTATTCCCAAAACATGTTTAAAGAACAATTAAGTCCTTAACTATAGATAGGCGACTATTCAAAGATTTTTGTTGAGCATGTCACCTCTGTCAAAGAAACCTCAACATAGGGATAGTGGTCTGGTGGCTGCGGCTTTAACTATCTACTTAAAAGATTTAATTTTTTGAAAGTGAAAGAGCTCGTAGAAACCTACTTTGTATATAGATACCTTACATAGCCTTTTCATCTAAATTTGGGTTTTTAATGTAAAATAAGAGTAACAGGCGAAGAATCCTTTGTGATACCTTGAATTTGAAAGTATTATCCTTTTCCTTTATTTAACTATTATTAATTAGAGAGCCGTGGTGTAGTGGTTAGTGCATCGGACTACTAACACAAAGGTTCCTGGTTCGATTCCCGTTTGGGATGAAAATTTCAGGAACTCAATTTTCTGCTCTCCCTTGACACCATTTGCGATTATGGTCTTGAGGAAATGATGATAGTCCGTCGGACGGGACGATAAATGGCTGACCCGTGTTAAGAGAGAGCCATATCTCTTGCACGTTAAAGACACCCTTGTAGATTTCGAAAAAGAGTAGGCTAATGCCGCTACAAGGCAGTACTCGCACCCGCAAAGTGGAAAGGGATTAATATAAGTTGTAACCAGATGCTCCGCAGGGCGTAGCTTTATACGACCGCAGAGGTTGAACCCTGAACGGTTGGGGCAAGTATGGACACAACATTCAAGCTGGATTCAGCTCTAAATTTGGATTGTGATTAAATAGTTGACACAGCATAGGTTTCTGACACAGAATGAATGTATTCAAATGAACTTAAAATTTTTGTTTTCTCTTAGAGCAATTCACTATGCTGTTGAATATTAATCCTCTCAAAAAAATGTTTGAAGAAATTTTTTTTTAATTTATGAAATTTCAAATGAGAAAAATTTAACCCAATTTTTTATTCACATCCCCCTTTCCCTTATTCCAAAACTAATTTCAATTAAAATATTCTAATGGAGTTTGCAACAATTACTACTCATTTAAATACATGATGTAAAAAAACTGCTTGTTATCACTGAATGGTAAAGATTATTTAAATTTATCAGTTGGTAGTAAAAAGTTAATATACATTGTATATTGTATATAACAAAGATTTAAGTTGATTCTGGACAAAGAAAGATAACTCCAATTAAAAAAAATTCTTGCAGATATTTCTTGCTTACTATACTGGACAAAGAAAGATAACTCTTAATTAAAAATAAATTTGCTATTTCACAATATTGTGAAATTAGATATTTCTTGCCATTGCACAATACTGTGCAATTGAAAAGACTTGCTATTGCACAATACTTAATATAATAATTTTAGATCCTGATTTGGACCAACTTGAAAACTGGGCCCATAATCAAAAATCTAAGTACATGTTTAGATTCAGCATATCAAAGAGGCCCAAGAATTTAATTTTTGTTAAAATCAAACTTAGTTTAATTTTGGACCCTTTGCACTTTAATTTAGACCAATTTTAAAACTGGACCAAAAATTAAGAATCTACATACACAGTTAGATTTGGCATATCAAAGAACCCAAATTATTCAATTTTTGATGAAATCAAACAATATTTAATTTTGGACCCCGATTTGGGCCAACTTGAAAACTGGGCCAATAATCAAAAATCTAAGTACATTTTTAGATTCAGCATATCAAAGAACCCCAAGGTTTCAATTTTTGTTAAAATCAAACTAAGTTTAATTTTGGACCCTTTGGACCTTAATGTAGACCAATTTGAAAACGGGACCAAAAATTAAGAATCTACATACACAGTTAGATTCGGCATATTAAAGAACCCCAATTATTCAATTTTGATGAAATCAAACAAAGTTTAATTTTGGACCCTTTGGGCCCCTTTTTCCTTAACTGTTGGGACCAAAACTTCCAAAATCAATACCAACCTTCCTTTTATAGTCATAAACCTTGTGTTTAAATTTCATAGATTTCTATTTACTTATACTAACGCTATGGTGCGAAAACCAAGAAAAATGCTTATTTGGGTCCCTTTTTGGCCCCTAATTCCTAAACTGTTGGGACCGAAACTCCCAAAATCAATACCAACCTTCCTTTTGTGGTCATAAACATTGTGTTTAAATTTCATTGATTTCTATTTACTTTAACTAAAGTTATTGTGCGAAAACCAAGAATAATGCTTATTTGGGCCCTTTTTTGGCCCCTAATTCCTAAACTGTTGAAAATAAAACTCCCAAAATCAATCCCAACCTTTATTTTGTGGTTATAAACCTTGTGTCAAAATTTCATAGATTTCTATTAACTTAAACTAAAGTTATAGTGCGAAAACCAAGAAAATGCTTATTTGGGCCCTTTTTGGCCCCTAATTCCTAAAATGTTGGGACCAAAACTCCCAAAATCAATACCAGCCTTCTTTTTATGGTCATAAACCTTGTGTTAAAATTTCATAGATTTCTATTCACTTTTACTAAAGTTAGAGTGCGAAAACTAAAAGTATTCGGACGACGACGCCAACGTGATAGCAATATACGACGAAAATTTTTTCAAAATTTGCAGTCGTTTAAAAACTTGTTTCCCAATCCACTATAAACAAATATGTTTAAACTAACTATTATTAATCATTAAAAAATCACCAAACAAATAATCGTGCTTGGAACTGGCTGTTATCAAAGGGATACAATTCAATCTGAATCTCAAGGTGTTTAAATCTCAGGAGAGATAAATCCTGTTACACAACGGGGAAGCTCATCAACTATGGTCTATTTCTAAAACACCTTCTAGATATTTATTTAGCTTACCCCTGTTTTATAATAAATTCCTCACTTTGGGCTCAGAAAGTAAACTTTAATCAAACCTCTTAATATAAGCTTGAAGCAGAATGCAAAAACTTCAGTAACCATCAAAAACCAAATAAAGTGGTTGGTAAGCAATTATAGGTCACAGTACAGCCTTCAACAATGAGAAAAAAACCAGAATGGACTAAGCAATTCAAATGAGAAATCTAACAGTCAAATTTTATACCATAACAATTTATGAACTACCGCCTACAGGCAATTAAAGAATGTGGCGGTGTAAAACATGTTTGTGAGCACTAAACCCTTAGCATACCTGGAACTGTAATAAGGTAAACATGGACTGAAATTGTCAATGTTATAAAAAAAATAGATATATACTAAATATAATTTTATTCATAGGTACTTTAAGAACAGATCAATAATATTAATATTTTACATTTTCAGTAATAATCTATATTAAAGACAACAACACCCATCAATTACCGCATGGTGATTAATTTATTATGGTCAACATGTTTCGCCAACAAGCGTGGCGTCTTCAGGACAATTACAATAATGAAAAATTTAATTTAATTTTTCATTATTGTAATTGTCCTGAAGACGCTACGCTTGTTGGCGAAACATGTTGACCATAATAAATTAATCACCATGCGGTAACTGATGGGTGTTGTTGTCTTTAATATCGTTTATTTGCTTTTATAGTGAAAGACAACTGTGAATACCACATGGTATCCACCCGCTATTACCCAACCGCAGAATTACTACCTCAGGTGTTGGTTCACCACTTTTAAATTGGAATTTTCAGTAATAATACAGATCTGTTTATCCATTCTGCAAATATCTTGATATGAAATACTGTTAAATTCAGAAATTATTGCATGCATTTATTATTGTGATTTTGTCAATTGAGAATGAAATAAGATTTGAATTTTTGCAATATTGTGAAAATTTTTGTTTAAAAAATCAAAATGTAAGTTTAAATTATTGCGATTATATCCCTGTCGCATTTTTGAAATACTAATAACATCCCAATAATTTCTGAATTTACAGTATATATTAATGCTGATTGAATGATTTAGAAAAGGTATATATAAATATTTAAAACATTTGTAAAAATGATACTGAAGATTAAAAAAAACAACACTTTTGTAATATGAGACATTCTAAAATGACTAGATAAAATGTAAATCTTCAATTAACTTTTTTTCCTGAGATAAAAACATGTATAACAAATACAATAATATCTCGACAACAAAAGAACCAAAAAGAGTTCTACATTTTGCATTTAGCGTCTAATTTTGCTGTCTGTGTAAAAGAACTTTATCTTAGAGCTATTCCAGAAAAAAATGTAGGGGGTTGGAAGGCAGTTTTTGTCAGCACCCTCCACCCAGACAATTGTAATTGAGAATTATAGTGTGAAAAGTTGCTCTGATACCCATCACCCATGTATTATTAATACAATGTGCCTTCCAACCCCCCATACATTTTTTTCTGGAATAGCCCTTAGCTGTAGGTACAGAATAAATGACAAAATACAAAAACATTTTTCATGATCAATTTGTATAAATGAAAGTATTGAGTATGGTACCTGTGTTTGAACTTTGTCATCACTGGTGTTATATTTATCTTTTTAATACTGGTTAATGAAATCGTTACAGTGTGTACTGGCTGCATGGTCATTATTGCATATGATACGATTTTGACACACCTATATAGATAATACATATTCATGACTATAGATAAGAACAGCAAGTGTAGCCATAAACTGAGAGTTGTAGATTTGTAGCATAAATGTATAGATGTAGTTTTGAGAATAGAAAATAGTAAAAAAAATATAGTTATTAATTATCAGTATCCAAGCAAGTAAAACACGGATCTATCACTGGTCAAAAACGTTTAAAAAGTATTTTCTACATCAAATTTATAGGAAAATTTGGTAAATTTGAAGCTAATATTGTTCTATGTACACTTTTACTTCTTGGTCATTCATAACATAATGGGACTAAATATTATGTTTACTTTAACAAAGAATCCTTACAATCTGTTTAATATTTTTTCTATCTGATTAAATTTAAAAATAAGGAAAAAAAAGTTCTATATAATATTCCAAATGGATAACAGTTCTATAATATATCAAATAAGTGTAAATTTCTACAAAAACAAAAATTACAAATAAATGTCCTTAAAGCCACTTTCAAAGTAATAAATGATTCATAACACATACATTATACCATGCCCTATATAAGTTATAATTAAAAATTCATCAACAATAGGCTATTTGCCAATTCTCACATTTGACCCTGTAATTAGAGATCCCTCTTTCAGTTGTCTCCCTTATGATGGACATTAATTTTCATTTATAATGGAGAGCTAGCAGAACAAGCAATTTACCTGTGCATAATGTGAGAAATATTTAAGGCTGTCAAATCTTTTAATTACATTAATTTGTTGTTAAACTAAATACTTTTGACATCAAAAATTATTTTTTTTATGTGAAAAATTAGTTAAACCGCCGATACATCCCTTTCAACTCATCATACTTTGCATTGGCAAAAGCTAATTTTGTCCAATATGGAACCAGTCTATAATTGACAAAGGGAAGTAATTTGTATAAAAAGTGGGTAATTACAGAATCAAATCGGTAATTGGGAAATGAACTATTCACAACCAATTTCTGGATGGCATAAAATACTAAAAAATTATTCTCCGTTTCTTTGATAAAAACAAGTTCCAATTGTCTTTGAAATTAGCAACTTTAAGAAAACTGCAAAGTCCTAAACATTTCTAAAGTACTTTCAATTTTTGTTTTAAATTAGAAAGTGTGGTATGATTGCCAATGAGGCAAACCGGATATAAGTTTATAGAAACTTTTGCATTTTTTACTTTTGAAAGTGCATGTCCAAAAGATTTTTGATAATATTCAGTGAATGAGTTTAAAAATAATCTTCCTTAAAAAACATATATATATTGACATGCTTTCCTAAACAAACACAAAAGAATGCCCCTGAACTTTTCTCCTGTATGATTATTTCATCTGTTCTGCAATTTCTTGTAATATGAATTGGAACTTTTTCTTAGCTAGCTGTACATCATCAGATGAAACATCATTATGCAGGACAAATCTTAAAAGTTTATCACTGTAAACAACTGTCTTTATAATAACAACATCTCCTAATTCTTTTTTCTCTTCTTCTGTTATCTGAAATAACCAAACAAAGAAATACGGTAACCAGATGCTCCGCAGGGCGTAGCTTTATACGACCGCAGAGGTTGAACCCTGAACGGTTGGGGCAAGTATGGACACAACATTCAAGCTGGATTCAGCTCTAAATTTGGATTGTGATTAAATAGTTGACACAGCATAGGTTTCTGACACAGAATGAATGTGTTCTAAAGAACTTAAATTTTTTGTTTTCTCTTAGAGCAATTCACTATGCTGTTGAATATTAATCCTCTCAAAAAAATGTTTGAAGAAATTTTCTTTTTATTTATGAAATTTCAAATGAGAAAAATTGAACCCATTTTTTTTAATCACATCCCCCTTTCCCTTATTCCAAAAACTAATCTCAATTAAAATTTCTAATGGAGTTTGCAACAATAACTACTCATTTAAATACATCATAAAATATTAAGATGTAAAAAAACTGCTTGTTATCACTGAATGGTAAAGATTATTTTAATTTATCAGTTGTTAGTAAAAAGTGAATATACATTGTATATTGTATACAACAAAGATTTAAGTTGATTCTGGACGAAGAAAGGTAACTCCAATTAAAAAAAATCTTGCTATTGTAAAGAATAAAGTTATTGTGCGAAAACCAAGAATAATGCTTATTTGGGCCCTTTTTTGGCCCCTAATTCCTAAACTGTTGAAACCAAAACTCCCAAAATCAATCCCAACCTTTCTTTTGTGGTCATAAACCTTGTGTCAAAATTTCATAGATTTCTATTAACTTAAACTAAAGTTATAGTGCGAAAACCAAGAAAATGCTTATTTTGGCCCTTTTTAGCCCCTAATTCCTAAAATGTTGGGACCAAAACTCCCAAAATCATTACCAACCTTCCTTTTGTGGTCATAAACCTTGTGTTAAAATTTCATAGATTTCTATTCACTTTTACTAAAGTTAGAGTGCGAAAACTAAAAGTATTCGGACGCCGCCGCCAACGTGATAGTAATATACGACGAAAAAAATTTCAAATTTTGCGGTCGTATAAAAAATGAATTAGAATTTCATAATAAATCTTTGTTGAAATTGAAATTGAAGTTTTTACTTTTATTTTTTTACAAAATATTTACTTAGTAATACAATATCAATTTTATGTTCACATAACAGAACAGGCTACTCCTTCTCATTAAGAGGGAGAATACATATTTAACCACTTCAATATTTAATGGGAATTATTGTTGTGGAGAAAACAAATCTACCCTATTAACAATTGGTTGTACATCTGTGACTATTTCCACAGAAAATCTTACTATTAAATATACTGGATTGTTCGTGACTTACAATTGATTTTACTTGTAATTTTTTAACTCTGAAGTTCCCTTACAAAATTCGTATATCATTATGATTAGTAGAAATGAGCTGTCAAATTGACACCAAAAGAGTGAGCAAACATGTAAATATTAAAGGTGACAAAAGTTGTACCTGCAGAAGCCTATCATGTAAAATCTGTGAAGGAACATTGTCTTTTAGCATAGTTATAAAGACAATATTTGTATGAACTCCACTGAGGTCTATATTAACTAGGTTGTTGTGACTTGCCATAATACCTGAAAAGTCAATTCAAACCATGATTATGAATAACATAATGCATTATAACAACTGTTAGAGAAAAATTTTCATTTAATTAGTTGAAAAACAATTTTCATTTTCTATCATCATCTTGAAAATATCCTCAGAAGATATTAAAAGGCCACTATCAATTTTATTCATTAAAATAAACAATGAGAAAATCAACTGAGCATCAATGGTATTGTTAAGAATTTTGTCATACATATTACTTATACCAATTTTATCTGCAGTAAAAGATAATAAATCTTTCGACTTTTATACATATATCATAACACAAAGTTCAGAATAAATGTTCAATATGTCATTTGTATGTGGACATGTATTAATTTTAATAATTTGGTAAAATATGAATCAGCTACAGAAGCATTAAAATAAAATGTGAAGCAAACAAACTATATCTATAATATGAAAATAATATCAAGTGCCTTTTTACATAAAAGCAAATTTATATATCTGCTTAAAATCAAATATGATTTGCATGTACAAAAAAACTACATGTTCATAAAAGTTAATCATCAAAAGGATGTTGACTCTCGATATCACTACAGCTCATGTGGATTTTGCTTTGTCCACCTGTCCACAGTGGGAATGGGCACCGGGTGGGCAAAATTTGTAGCTTGTCCACTCTGCCCACCCATAGGAGTGGGCATGCAATTTCTTTTGTTTAATCAAGACTTGCAAGTACAATCAATTGAAAAAAAGCAGATAAGCAATTGTAATCAATATTTTTACAAAAAAAGGGATTATAGCTGGAGTGGGCACAGGTGGGTTGGTGGAAAAAGCAAAATCCACCCGGGCTGTTGAGAATCACTGAGGTTATTGATATTGCTTTGACATTAACAATACATTCTCTATCTATGAACCTGATTTATTGTCAGTTTTCTGTAAACTGAAATGAAGTATCAACACTGTCAATTTTGAGCTAACATCCTAAAGCATATATTATAAAAGCATTTGACACAACTAAGGCATATACATTATACACAAATATATTGTCATTTGGTTAAAAAAAAAACTATGTGTACCTACTGACATTATTAACACACATATTCATTCTACTGTGCATATCTCACCATTATTTAAAACGACATCATTTTGCTACAATAAACCAAAAATGGTCAAAATGGCAACAAGAATTGTCAAATCAAAATAGATTTCAAAATCAAAGTACAGTAGGGATTATAACAGGGTACACACAATGACAAACAATGTATAAGAAAATTTCAGACAAATGATCTTACTGAGGATTTTGGACAAAGAGAAAGACATTTGCAGACTATCTGCTACAATAAACGTGTATTAGTGAAAAATCAAAACTTTTCTTTTTTTTATATGCCAAAGCAGTCTATTAATCCAGTGTGAATTATGAAAGACTTATCTCACAATCCAATGGGAATTCTGATACATAAATATGATACAGCAGTTTTTGACACTTTCATTCTAATTTTTTCTTGAATATTTGGTGATACATAGAATTTATATGCATCTTTCCAGAATACTTTTTTATCTCCATTCTGTTATTCCATTTTTCCTTTAAAAAAAAAGTTCTCTTGAAAAAGACAATCAAATTTGAAAAAAAATAAAATATCTCAAAACAGGATACAAGATATATCTATAATACAATTGGGTCATACCTTATACAATACTAATACAATACTTGATAAAAAGAGGAAAAACTAAAAATATTGTTGAGACCAGTTCTTTTAACTTAATGAATTCATTTTTTTTTGGCCTGATATATATGATATATAGAAGTTAGCGGGTCTAACGACCAAATTGTATTAACAATGTATATGCACTTTCTTTACTAATTTGTACCTGTTGATAATTCTTTGGCATGTTCATGGTCCAGATGCAGCCTTGGAAGTACATTATCTAAAGCATACATAGCAGCAGCAGCCAGTATACCTCCCTGTCTAATACCACCGCCTAAAGCTTTACGTAATCGTCTAGCTCTAAAATAATATAAACAAAGTTATAGGTAATTATTTTCAATTCAATGTCAACTCATGATTTATCAATTTGTGAATGTGCCCTTAACTTGAACACAGAGAAGTATCTATTACAATAGATACAATTAATCATAAAATTCAATATTTTCTTTCATGCCCTCAGCCTGCACTATTAGCCACAAGTACAATGCCCAAACATTTTACATGGACGTGCCAGTACTTGCAAAACTTTGTTTCGACATAAATAAGAAAAATGGTGGACTATTGGTCTTCTGACAAGTACTTGAAAAGGTTTTGGTGCATATTGTACAGTGCCCTTTCCTCCATATACATTCTTTCTCACTTCCTGTGCAAATCTGACAAATCAGACTGCTCTGGAAATGATGATTAAATCATTAAGCTAGCTAAAAATTAAAACTGCCAAATAGAACAAATATTAGTCTTAGGGAGACGGATTTATAAAAGTTTTTCCAAACTTGTTTCCGAATCCCATATTTGAACGTTATGTAACATTGGAATATATATCTTTTAATTTTTCATTAATAAATACTGTTTAAACTAAGATTCTGGGCTTTAGTGTATTTCTAACCTAATGAATTCTATCATAATGATGAATATTCAGATGTTCAAACAAACAGTAAAGTATAAACAATCTACTTACTTATCAACAAACTCTTCTGTTCCTGCAATAACAGAACCAAATGGTGCCGATAATCCCTGAAATAGAATTAGACAAAATCCTTTCAGGAAACACAATTATAGATGGTCAATCTGAAAAGAAACATGTAAAAAGTTCTGTAAAAGAATATTCAACTTTGCTATAGTTTCTTTTAAACATGTTTTCCAACATTCTTTATTTTTCTTTACCTTTTAACCAGAAGAACAAAATTAACCCAAGCCAGACAAGTGACAAGAATCTTAATTAGGGCTATTTCATTAAAAAGGATGTTGGTGGGTTAGTTGAGAAGTTATATTTGTACCAATCAGCCTAAGAGTCTGGCAGTGAAGAAAACATGACAAATAAAAACACATCAAGTTCACTGTGCTTAAACGGCCGTGGGTAACTTAAGTTACTCACAGCCCAAGATGGAGCCGCCTGGCTTCGGTTAGGAAGTTTGCTCCTATATAATTGCAATACCATGATTACAAAAGAAAAGTTCAGTAATTAAAAAGTTATATAAATCTTTTAGGGAAACTCTGCAATGTAAAACGTGGTTTGTTACTACAAAATAAACGATTACAGCGCGATTTTCCAAAACACTTATGATGTCAGTAACTTCAAAACAACTTGTCCGTAACTTTTTTCCTTATACCAATAGGGATGTCCGTAATTTTAGCATGATGTCAGTAACTTTCAAAGAATCTTTGATCATTTTTATTCGTAGATGCAATTATAAAAAAAGAAATGACAAATAACAAAAATACCGAACTCCTAGGAATATTCAAACGGGAAGTCCTTTATGGAATGGCAATATGAAAATCACCTAAGGAGAACAAGTTCGGAGGTCAATCCTTAGCAGAAATACATAGACGAATCAGTCCAAACCTCTAAAAAAGATATGTATGATTTGATACTGGATCTTATTGAATCCCTGAGGTCAATGAAACTTTTAGAAGATTTTAAATCTACTTTTATTGCTAGTATAATAAACTGACACCTGTTTAACAATATAGCCTTTCATCTATTCCTAGATATTGCCATTTTTTTCTCATCAACAACACATCACACTAGATATAGTGAAGAGACCATACTATTTTTGGCTAACAATTCAGAAATCATTTAAGGGAAAGGTCTCATTTTTCCCGTGGCTACACCGTCATCAGTGAACAATCTATACAGCTAGAAGAATGTTAGATATTTCGCCGTACCGTAAGATCCCGTTTTATCCCGGGAATAATTTTTTAAAATTTAACGGAAAATCCATGACACTCTGGTTTGCCTTTTTCTCTTGTTTGGTTTAAAGCATATCGTTATTGTATAAATCTATGTAATAATTAAGGGGTTTGATAGTGTTTATTGTCCTTTACGTGTTGAAATTGTTAATCTTACAATTTTGAAAAAAAGTTACCCACATCCGAAAATAAAGTTACGGACAGTCTGATTATTTTTTACTTATAAGTTACGGACATCTTATGCATTTTTTAAAAGTTGGCATTGTGCTAAAGTGAAGTCAAAATTAACAAATTTGCAGTGATGGTAAGTGATTTCTTTATTCAAAAGTCCTATCAATATTTACATAGATCATGAAAAACGTTGCAAAAAGTAGATTTCGTATCAACTATCATCTCAAAGAGTTTAGAGTCCGCCATCTTGGGCTGTGGGTAACTTAAGTTACCCACGGCCGTTTAAGCACAGTGAAGTTGACATTAATTTAAGTTCAAATGTATAATAGTACACAAATATTACATTTGTTTCCTTTTCCTGTTCTGCTAGTTCAAATTATAATTTGGTTATAAATTGAAATGCACTAAAAATTAACAATTAAGGGGAACTAATTCTGTAATTTGCTATCATTCTCACCAAAAGTTATCTAGAGATTGTTCTAATTACCAGACATGCAAAAATTAAAGGCCTACCATTTCTTAATCAGGATGATGGTAACTTCAAAATATACTGACCGACTTTAGAAACACAACACTAGATTATTTGTGTGTTATTTTTTAATGAATGTGTCACCGTCAAAAGCAATGACTGTCTGTTACAAAGGTCAAAATGATTGTCAGAAAGGTCAACAAATTCTGTCTGACATGTTTTTGTTCTGTTTTAGTTACACCTTCTGATTTTGCATTTGTTCAACCCATTAATTGGTTTTGGCAGTTATGCGGTTGGAACTTGAGGGCTTAAAAGGTTTTCCTTCAGTCCATTCTTTGGCAATTTAGATGATGGGAAACATTTATGGCATTCATCTGCACTCAATGGCACTGGGCAATTTGATTAGCAGTTGACGTTGAGGCCGTAAACATGTCTTGCAAATGACTTTGCGTATTCAAATTCTGTTGACGTTTCATTGTCAATTCACGTTGATCTGTTTAATGATGGCCAGCAACAAATCTTGTCTACTTGTATCGTTTTCGGAAGGACAGTAAGATGAGTTTCTGAAGTCATAAAGTATGGTTGCAGCACGTTTATGTTTTCATGTTTGCAGTATTCTTAAGGGCTAATTCAGTTTTTTATTTCTCAGTCTTGACAAAATGGAGATGCAACATTTTTAAACTAAATTAAGTGAGGCAAAGGATTGAAAGAACTGTTTCACAAAGCCAAAAAAACCTGTAACAATCTTTCATGGGTCCAAAATTTCGCTTCAAGAAATTCGTGCGACTTCAAAAATTCGGTTTGTTCTATAACAACAGGTAAGTCAGATTTTTATGTTTTTGTATGGAAAAAGAAGTATGATAAGCATGAAAAGAAGTTATGAGAGAATCAAACAAGATTTGGTAAAAAAATTAAAAAAAAATTAGTGTTGCGTTTGTTATTCTAGTGGTGTTTTGTCTGTTGCTTGGTCCGTTTCGGTGTTGTGTTGTTGTTCTCCTCTTATATTTAATGCGTTTCCCTCGGTTTTAGTTTGTTACCCCGATTTTGTTTTTTGTCCATGGATTTATGAGTTTTGAACAGCGGTATACTACTGTTGCCTTTATTTTCTAAAGTCGTTCAGTATAGGATGGGTAGGTTGGTAGGATTTTTTCAACATGTTTTGATGATACATGTACCTTTTTTTTAAATTATCCTTTCAAAGACTGGCACTTACATATGTTTGTTGTGGTTCGTTTTGGTTGTATGTCATATGATGTTTGCAGAATAACTAAAACAAAGAATGTTGATTGCTGGTGAATTTTTTAAAAGTCCTTTCAAACCCTTCAATATCCTTTTAAATGGAATGAACCTTTAATACCTGATAAGATAAAAGACCAGGCAAACACGCAAAAAATTCTGTTGATGTGTACCTTTGAAAAACACATGTTGACAGTATCTGTATATTTGAGTATATCTTTGACAGGAACATTCAAAGCTGTAGCAGCATTCAATACTCTAGCTCCATCTAAATGTACATTTACATTAGCACTTTTAGCTATATTGTATACCTGAAAGAATGAAATAATGTGAATTGTACAATATTCAACATAAAAATTTGATTTGAAAACTCATACCTGTAGCCAGGGGGTTCAGGGGGTTCGGAGAAACCCCCCTTTGAAAACAAATAAGCACTGTTAAAGTCAATGTTCTGTTCGAATTGTGAGTGTTAAAGTCAAGTTTGTGAGTCCACTATCTGAAAACTAAGTCACTATCTGAAATATGTAAGTCACTTACTATCTGAAAACTTAGTCACTTGCTTTCTGAAATATGTAAGTCACACACTATCTGAAAAAGAAGTCACTTACTATCTGAAATCTGTAAGTCACCCACTATCTGAAAACTAAATCACTTTAATACTATCTGAAATCTGTAAGTCACCCACTATCTGAAAACTAAATCACTTTAATACTATCTGAAATCTGTAAGTCACTCACTATCTGAAAACTGTAAGTCACTCACTATCTGAAAACTGTAAGTCACTCACTATCTGAAAACTGTAAGTCACTCACTATCTGAAAACTGTAAGTCACACACTATCTGAAAACTAAATCACTTTAATACTATCTGAAATGTGTAAGTCACTCACTATCTGAAAACCAAGTCACTTACTATCTGAAATCTGTACTATCTAAAAATTGTAAGTCACTGCTATATGAAATATGCATATAGAGATGCATTTTGAATATATATGTTTAAATAATTTCAACATATCGTATATGCATCTATATAGACTTGATTCCAATTGTTATATTCCTTTAAAGTACTTGGTTGTAGACGGAGTTCATATTACATCAATTATGTACTTGTTTGGCATACAATCCATGTTATCACGTTAAGAAATAAACTTTAAAAAGATAAATCTATTTCAGTAGGAAGGATTTAAAATGTACATAAATATGAAGATGTATATTAGAAAATGTCAAACAGACACAATGACCTTATCAGTTCAAGGTTATCAGGAATCAGTTTGCCAATAAAATATTTCATAGCTTGAAGTAATTAGCAGATTCTGGAAATAGACTGCCAAAATTCACATAGAATTTAAAACACAACAGTCCCTCTAACTTTGTTGTGACAAATAAAAAAAAAAAGTCTCTATCTTAAGGAAGCTGGCTTGTCATGTTTTGGATTTTTTGTCAGATTTTCAGAATTCTCTGGTTTTATCTATTTCAATGCCTTGAAAAAATTGCCCGGTGACCCCCATTTTTCTTTTTGTAAAACTTTAACATGTATAATGATAAGCCATCTGTGAAATTCTTATAAAATTTTAATTACTTTTTAACAGTTTTTGAGAACTTCAACTTGTTAATGATAAAGCTATGAAAAGTCAAGAGAGAATAATTTCCCGCCAAAATTTCAATAGCTAATATCTCGAAAATAAGCATGGTGACCTATATTTTTTTTTTGCTCTTTGGATTCCTTTTTTTAATCCCCTATCAATATAAACTAGTGTTTTGAAAAGTTAATTATTTTGAAGCTGAGAAGCGAACTCCCTTAAATTCCACAGAACTTGTCTAATAAACTGACCTCCTCCATAAAGGACAATGGTACAACTTTTCCTCCACAGAAATTGTGTGTATTCTCTAAACATACGACTCTTGTGTACGGGAAATGAGGATCATCAATTTGTCTCATTCTCTGTTTCATTACTTCTATATCAAAAGTACCATCTGGGTTGTTTTCTATCAATGACGCCAACACTCCTGCAATCTAACATATAGGAATACTTTGTAGATCAACTCTGAAATAATCACACAAAATTTGTCATGAATTGTTACATAATTACGGTAAGGAATGATTATAGTACATTGTATTTGAATTTGGTTTCCATTTTAGAATTTTCCTGTAAGTTTTCATGCAATACATATTAAAGCAAAACCTTGCAATAGCTACTATACTTGTAACTGTATAAGATGGCATTGTAACTTTATAATTACAATGATCATAGTTGCAGAGTTCAGATGTATTGGTTAGTGTTTGGTTTACATGAACTGGCAAGCAGATATTTCAATTTTTTTTTTGTTATACCAATTTCATGAAAATCTTGTGCAGCATACAAAAAGGTCCCTGTATCTAGTGCATGACAACAATTTTTTTGTAATTTGTTTGTTTCTCAGAAGATTTTTCTTTGAATTCTTGTTTAAAATACATGACATGCACCCACTAAGAGACATTAGCGCATTCCCAATTTCCATTCTCAATTTTATATGATTCTAATTGGTTTGCAGATAGATAAACTACCAAACATACGACAAGTATTATACAGTATTAACTATCCTATACTATATTTGGTTGATAGTTGTCTTATTTGCAATCTCACATCCCCTTTTACTGTGAAAGTACTTTAATTCGTGGGTGTCAATTTTCGTTGTTTGATCAATATCAACATGCTTGTGGGTTTTTAAATTCGTGGATTTTAGTTTTCTAATAAAGAGAAATAATTGAAAAATTAAAGCCTTTAGAAACGAAGGTTACAAATAGTCTTGATTGAAGAAAATTGCAAAGTAAACATTGACCCGTGTAAATCGTAATGATAACACTTATTAACCCATGATAAAGTGATCAACAGATTAAAGACCATCAAATGTGTTAATTAGCCCATAAACATGTCACCTAAAGAAAACAGTAACATAAACAAAGGCTTTTCGATTCCCGTCTGGGATGAAAATTTCAGGAACTCAATTTTCGGCTCTCCCTTGACACCATTTGCGAGTATGGTCTTGAGGAAACGATGATAGTCCGTCGGAAGGGGACGATAAATGGCTGACCCGTGTTAAGAGAGAGCCATATCTCTTGCACGTAAAAGACACCCTTGTAGATTTCGAAAAAGAGTAGGCTAATGCTGCTACAAGACAGAACTCGCACCCGCAAAGTGGAAAGGGATTAATATAAGTTGCAAAACTTGTTTCCCAATCCACTATAAATAAATATGTTTAAACTTAACTAAAGGCTTTTAACGTATCTTGAATTGTCAAATTATTCTTATCAAAATCAAGCCCAGCATGAAATTATTATTTCCCATATGTACGAGAACTATGAGGATATAAAAATGAACACTTTATCATACTTGCATGGCATATCAATACCAGATATCTAACTTTTGTCGATCAAAAATATTTTTTATTAGAATAAAAATATCAAAAGTTGAACAGTTTAGGTTATTAAAGATTAAATGGGTATAATCCTGCATGCGGTTGTAGTTCTGTGACCGCTATTAAAGTATTCCCAGATTTGGCATTAATCAATATTTCTCTAGGTTATACCAATAGTCAAACCTACCTATGGGGATCTTTCCATGACTTAATTTGGACAATGGTTGTTTTATTTCGTTGGACACTTAAATTTGTGGATTAAGTCATCCATGAAAACCACGAAAATTGGTACCCCACGAATAAAAGTGCTTTCACAGTATTTAATTTCTCACTATAAACATGATGAAGCAAGCTCAAAGATTTGATAAAAAATGACAAAATATTTTGTAAAAAAGACAAGATAGTATTAACAAAATACTTCTTAAAGTTCTTACAAAAGCAATGCCTCCTTGTTCATGGACAAATATATGGCTACGACTTCCTAGAATGGCTTCTTCTCCTCTTGAAGGGCAGTGCACACACACTTAAAAAAAGAAATTAAGTATTAAATAATGCTAATTTGAGAGACTCTCAAGGCATTTTACTGGAAAATATTTATTTGTTCTTATGATGCAGTCCTTATATAATAGTCTAGAGCTTATATTCATAAAATTACATTGTCTCCAATTGATAACAATAAATATAATATCAAATCTGTGTGTCAAAACAATTTTGAGATTGGAAATTACTATTACTATGTTCGAATAATCTATCAACCTATATATGTATATATGTTTTGAATAAAAATCAATTTGGATAAATGACAACCTCAGTTAACATACAATGTAAATTAGATAGAGCAGAGGTTTTTTTCTTGAAAGTCACATTAAAACCATCAAGAATGGGTAAGATACTTATACTTTAGAGAAAGAGACAGCACCTGATATAAGTGCTAGAGCAAACTGTCAATAGAATGTGACAGAATCTATAAGAAGATATAAGGTATAAATTTTGCTCATTATTAAAGGCAGTAAGATGCCCTATAGTCACTAATTTCTGTGACATTTTGTCTCTTGTAGAGTGTTGTATCCTTGGCAGTTATACCACATCTTCTTATTTGTTATATTGTTATAGTCTTTAGTTCAGACCATCCACCATCTTTTCTCTCTCTGATAAGGCACCTCCTGTTTTTCATTTTCCTTGGAGTTATTTTTTTATTTGATTTTTCTAACATAAAAAGCTATTTTTTTCCCTCAAGCCTTCGATTCTGTTTAAGATTTTTATAATGAAATGCTAGGAGCATTTCTTTTGTCTTTTAAAACGGATGAAAGGAACTTTTGATATTTTTTAAATGTTTCTTAAATATCTGAAAAAATGTACTTGATAGTAAATTCCCCATAGTTCCAGTTGGTACAAATAGAGCCTTTTCTTTTCCAAACATATCTGCCATTCTTCTTTGCAATTCTGAAAAAGAAACCAAAGCATTTTGTTTGATATATTTTTGTTTTTACCTTTACAAAAGAAAAATTTGGTATTGTCACTAAATAATTTTTGATAAATTCTCTTATCCTACTATACTGCAATCTCCTTGTCTAAAAGAAGAAGATACTGTAAAATGGTACCTCGTGAGCATGATGAGTGTCTTGCAAAACCATTCTGCAAATTCAGCATTCTTAACCTAACTTAAATGAAGAAATGATAAATAGACATCTTGGCTTATTGCATACCAGAATTAATCAATTTAAAAAGCCCATCAGGAAATTGCAGCACAAAATACATAATTTTTATGATTGTGACTGACAAAAGTGCACACAGAAAGAAATTTCTTTAGTTTAGGGGTAGGTTACATTTGGGCAAACAAACCTATTTTTTATTATGGCCTAATTCAATATAAAAATCAATTAAATAACTACCATTTATTGTTTCATCTTCTCCATACACATCATCTCCAACCTCGGCTTCAGCCATAGCTTTCCTCATTCCAGGTGATGGTTTTGTTACTGTGTCACTTTTCAGGTCAATGACATAATCCTTAGAATGGGAATTTTGTTGTGTGGAAGCAACATTGTAAAAACATTTGTTTACTTTTAATGGAAACTTTGACAGTTCTCTTGGACATCTTAAAATCTGTTTGCTTCCCAGAGGAAAAATTCTATAAAGAGTTGAAACTTTCATTCCTGCAAAATATATGACTAGTAATTATAAAACTCAAGATACAAAGCTATAAAAAAAAAAATTATGGTTAAAGAGGATACTATTTTATCCTAAATATGTTTATAAAATGACAATCTAATTAAAATTAAATCTCCGCACTCATCTGTTTTAAATCCAAGCTATAAAATTATTTATATTGAAAATCTTGAGGCTTTTATATAGTTCTTAATAGTTCTTGGCATATTATTAATCTTGGGAAGAGAAATGCAAATTATCTTTAATACATGTAGGAAGTTCCTTCTCTCTATAAACATTATCATAAATTAATAAATAATTGACTGTACAATGTACAAAAGATACCATTTTTTTTTTTAATTTTTACTAGTTTAATGAAGTTAAATAAAACTCATTTATGTTTGTAACACAAATGTAACAGATCAATGCTAAAAATCACCTATTACAAATCTGATTAAGACTATTTCAAGGTCAGCAACAAGTGCAATAAGTTTTCAAAGTAAAGTGGTCAACACTGGAACAATAACCTGAGAAATAAAGTACAGTTTTAAGTTCTTTAAATAAAGTTTGGTTCACTATTAAAGAGGTATCAGATTTTTTATTAAGTTATTATTGGTAACATGCAGTGATGGAAATAGTTCAATGGTAAAATTACTTATATATTAAGTTTATCATAACCATTTGGCAAGTATCAACACCATTCTATTTTTTCTGGGAACAAATCAGTGCAAATTAATTGGAACGCCTGGATACAGACATTGATGTAGAATAGAATAGCCTAAGAATAGAATATTTATTTCCAATTAAAGGGCACTAGAAAGAGCTTTCATGACATTACATACAAGTACATATGATTAGACATAAATTAGAGACATATAATATAGAAAACAACAATATAAGAACAATGAAGAAAACAACATTGTTTAGTTCTATTAAAAATACTATAAAAGGCCAGGACAGAACCAGACAATACAATTTAGATCTTTAAAATATACCATTTAAAATCATATACCACTCAAAATATGTATACTTGTGGCTAATTTGCATTCATTATTTTTGAACTTCTCCTTATCTCTTGATTTTTAGATAAATACTTTCCTAAACATTTATAGATATAGGAAGATGTGGTGTGAGTGCCAATGAGACAACTCTCCATCCAAATAACAATTTAAAAATTAAACCATTATAGGTTAAAGTACGGCCTTCAACACGGAGCCTTGGCTCACACCGAACAACAAGCTATAAAGGGCCCCAAAATTACTAGTGTAATACACATTTAAATTTTCTTGTGTAAATAGCCATCAAAACTTTGAAAAATTGTCTAACGATTGAAAATTATACCAATTTATATTACAATATATGGACCATAATTTGCTATTGGGCTCCGTTTCCTATAACTATAGAAAAGTGATAAAATGTGAATTACTGTAAGAAAAGTTGCAACTACATCTAAAGATGCCATTATTTTTATCAACATACAAGTGTATGCTACTCTTCCCAAGAAAAAAAATTAAAATATACGAATTTCAAAGATTCTACAACCGTATTTTTGTGTCGTTTCTCGCGTTACTTATTGCTTCCGAAGAGCATAACGCTGACTGATTTATAGATAATCGTCACCGGCAAATTCGTAACTTTTGCTTTCAAATAACAAAGAACATCGACCAATAAGAATAGTGAAAAGAAAATGCGGAGAACTATAAGTATTTATGTAGCAGATGTAAGAACAGTGGCGTGCTTTATGTGTCCGATTTCGTAACGCAATTTTTAGATGATGTTATCTGCTTTGTTGTAATAGAATTCTTAAAAACAATATGCAAATATGAACTCTCGCGAGATGTTCAAACAGGTAAATCCGAGATGATTTACATTCTTGTTTTGATCTTCGTAATAATTAAGTAAGAAAATTACGTTGTCGTTATGCGTTACATTTCACACGAAACAGAAGTCCAGTTATTTATTAAAATTGTTTTTGTCCTTAAGTTCTAACCATTTCCGGTTATACGTGAAACACGTGACTAACATGTGATAACGCCATTACGGCCGGATGTACGAAATACTAGGTCTAAACATTGTTTTTGTTTCCAACGGGATGTTAGCAAACATAATCTGTAGACTTGTTTCGTCTTGTTTAAAAGAGGAAAATACAATTGTCAAAGAGATTGCGCCGGTGGTCTGTTATTTTTCCTATGTGCATAATGTTACATACAATCCTGTGTGAAAATATAAGCCCAATGACTTGACAAAATCGATTTCATATTTGACAGACGTTAGAACACACTTCGTTTCCCGATAATGACGTGAAGAGTCCTTGGAAAAATCAATCGAAATTACGTCTTTTATCATTGTACCAATGCTCGTTGGATTGATTTAACTTCAGCAGTAAATATTACTGGATATTTTAGGTGAATAAATATAATTTAATAACAAATACATGTTAATATACCGTTACACTTAGAATGTACAAAGTTGGAATCCTGTCACAGTTTTTAATTAATATTTTTTATTCATGTTCTGCAAACATGTATCAGAAACGCAATAAACTTGTCAAAGGAGAAGTAAACTTTTACCATGCATGACTTGAAAGGAAGAACTTTATTGATTTTAGCCCACTAAAGTAGGTTAAAATGTGGAAACCATGTAGATGGTGTACAGGTCATAAGTATCACATTGTGCCTATTTTAAAGATTTTAATTCCAAGTAAAAAGTTTTTTTCTTTACTGGATTTGAATTTTAAAGAATGTTACATTGCCAATGATTTGGAATAAATTGTATATAACTGGAATATCAAAACCAAATATAAATACATTTTTTTTGCTTAAACATCAAGATACAACGCTTATGGTATCCTGTATCAATGGAGAAAATATGGAAAATTCTGAATAAACTGTACTAATTGTTTTCAAAACAAGCACATATTTAGGAGTTTTATAATACTGTTACATTTAAGATGGATTTTAAGAAAAAGTTTACTGTTCAGATTATTTTAAGCAGATTTTGCAATAAAATAAAACTAAAAAAATGCTTTCGGTTTCTTATGGTTTCCTGTCAGGTTTAAAAAAAACTTTAATATAACATTGAAAATAGATTTTAAATATTAGCATGAAGCCAGTAACACTAGTAATGGTGTTTATTTATGCCTTTTGAATTATATTGTGCAAAATAAAGAAAATAAAGATTGGTTTCCCGTTTGGTTTCATGTCACGTAAACAGTGAATCAAAATGTATTAATTTTTTCTCGAAAAACTCAATTGTTCCATTCATACTATTTTAACAGCAACACAACCCACAAGATTAAAGTTAAAATTTTAGAACTTATAAAAAAGGATACAAAAAGAAACCAAAGGCCGAATACCAAATTATGGTCCATATATAAAAAGTTTAATGCTCTTTAGCTTAAAATTCAGAAGTTAACATTTTCTTTATGGTCATTTTTTTCTTCGCTGTAGAAATTGTTCTATTAAATGTTGTTTAGAAAATCTTTCAGGATGTCACCCCTATTTAATTATATGTATTCTATTCATGAACGGATCCAGCCATTTTAGAAAGAGGGAGTTCCAACTAAATGCTCCCATTCAAATGCATTGATCGTCCAAAAGAAAGGGGTGTTCCAACCCCCATAACACCGCCCTGGATCTGCCTATGCTATTGTTTAATAATGACAATAGGTAGTAAGTTTCAAATAAAATTGCCCGTTTCATAAATTTTCAGTGATGAAACACTAGCCGATCAAGGGAGCTTATATTACTTCAATGAAACAAATCAATTAATGAGTTTCCAAATTTTTAAAATAAAAGTAATTTTTTTATATAGTTATTTTCAAATATTGACAATCATGACAGTATCATCATGCCGAAAAAAATATTGAATCATGGTATTGACCATTGTTTTTTTTTTTTTTTTATTTATTTCCATTTCTAACGATTTAAAGCTGTATATCATAGGTTGAAAAGTAAGTCTGACAGTATATAAAACTACCAGTCATATAGTTAGGTTGTGACAGTGCACATAATAATAATGATTAATGTTTAGCCAGCAAAGTCCAAGGACACAACCTGTTGCATAAAATCGTCTGTTTAGAGTTATTTCCCTTCTATTCGTGTTGTTATATCTTATGTTTATTGTAATTGGTCAGCCCACACTTCAACATCCAATGAAAATAGGTTTTATAAATCGATTCTAGGAAAAGATCAATAACAGACCACAACACTGAAAATGTGACACTGAATAAGAAATTGACCCTGGGCGTAATATTGAAAACAAATTAACTTGAAGATGTTTTCAAGGCAAAAGGGATGGCTACCCGGATTGCTGTCAAGACCCAAAAACCCACATTCGTTGGAACATTTAAAGTAAGATAATATAGACTTCGGACATGATTCACTCATTCAGATAAAAAAAGTGTAGATAATTATTAAGTCCTGTTGCTTTTAAAGGCTACTGAATAGGACCAGAGTAGCAATAAACGGTCAGTCGACAGTTAGTCGATGTGAAAACATGTGTCTTAATATTAAACTGTTAAACTGTACATAAATAATTTCCTAAAGACTGTCTCGATCTTTAATTGTTTAATTATATTATAACAATAAACTGTTTAACAATACACCTTATCGCTATTTGTCCGCCATTACTGGACATCACACAGGGTCCCGTAAAATTTTGACGTCATAATTCAAAATATCTGACGCCACAATGGAAAAGTGATTGTTGTATGACGCCAATAGTTCAAGCGGAACAGATTTTCGGGTCAAGCGGGAATAGCGATAAGGTGTATATAACTCATTAACTGATTTAGCCTCAGTAACACCTTAAAGTTGGCAGTTCTTGAACATGTTTCTTATCTTGATATGAATGATTAATATAGAAGACATAATTCATGGGCCTCAATCTAAAGGCCTTTTTGTACAGGTAAAGCTTGGCACAAATTATCTTTATGATGTATATGCGGATTTTCAACTTCATGTGTTTTGCTCAACATGTTTTCCTCTCTGTGTTCATAAAGGGTAAGCACTGGTTAAGATTAAGATCTGCCAGTTCTGTCAATGTAATGTGTCACAGGGTATAGTTTGGCTTGTGTTTCTTCGTTGTTCTTGTCATCTAGTCTGGTTAACACAGCAGCTACATGTAAGTATAGGTTTCTGATCCCAACTGCTTTGGGTATTTGGTATCTCCTTGTTCACTCTCTGCGTCTCATAGTTCATGTACTTTTTTTAACATCTGTATGCAAGAACAATCCAGGAGTAAATGTCTCTCTCAGATTATTCTCTGCCATTTTTGTCGAGCCTTCGACTTAAGTCGAAAAAGCGAGACTAAGCAATCCTACATTCCGTCGGCGGTGGCGGCGTCCACAAATATTCACTCTGTGGTTAAAGTGTTTGAAAATTTAATAACTTTATTGAACTATAAGTAGTTTTCTTCTAAACTTGGACAGAAGCTTGTTTATGATCATAAGATTATGAAGATAGTATCCAGAAGTAAATTTTGTAAAAATAAAATTCCATTTTTTCTGTATTTTATTTATAAATGGACTTAGTTTTTCTGCGGGGAAACATTACATTCACTCAGTGGTTAAAGTTTTTAAAATTTGAATATCTTTCTTAAACTGTACTGGATTTCTACCAAACTTGGACAGAAGCTTGTTTATGATCATAAGATAGTATCCAGAAGTAAAGTTTGATTCCATTTCTTCTGTGTTTTACTTATAAATGGACTTTAACCTATAATGGTTTACTTTTTAAATTGTTATTTGGATGGAGAGTTGTCTCATTGGCACTCACACCACATCTTCCTATATCTATTAGTTTTTCTGCGGGGAAACATTACATTCACTCTGTGGTTAAAGTTTTTAGAATTTTAATAAATTTCTTTGACTATCCTGGGTTTGTACCAAACTTGGACAGAAGATTGTTAATGATCATAAGATAGTATCCAGAAGTAAATTTTGTAGAAAAATTAATTAATTTTTTCCGTATTATACTTTTAAATGGACTTACGTTTTCTGCCAGGAAACAACACAATCACTCTGTGGTTAATTTTTAAAAAAAATCAATGACTTTCTTATACTATTTTAAATTTGTACCAAACTTGGACAGAAGCTTGTTTATAATCAAAAGCTAGTATCTAGAAAGGAAATTTTGTTAATATTTGGTACCTGTGTATCTGTATTTTACTTATAAATGGACTTAGTTTTTCTTCCAGTTAACATTATATACAGTCTGCAGTTAAAGTTTTAATATGAAATAATTCAAACTACTGTTCTAATCTTTCTATGAGTGATATCCATCACTTTGATTCTTCCAGTTAACACTATATACAGTCTGCAGTTAAAGTTTTTAAAACATTTATTCGATTCATAAACTATCCTAAAATTTTTACCAAACTTTGACAGAAGCTTCTTACAATCAAAAGATAGTATCAAGAGGAATTGTTTTATTGATTGTTTTCCTCATTTTTGTTGAGCCTGGGAGTTACAGCAAAAGTAGGCGAGACACTGGGTTCCGCGGAACCCTTACAAATTTTTCTTCTGTGCTCTTATGGGTTGCCTGTTTGACATACTGAAGAGTTATAACATAATTTCTGGTGATAGTATTTTTACTTCTAATGCTGCTGTTTTTGCAAGGATGTCAGTCTCTTCATTGCCAGTTATAATGGCATCATCATGTCCTAGCTCCGGCCTGGTGTTTGCTACAATGGACAAATCTTTTGCTCATATTCTTATGATGGACACATACATGCTTGTCCTGAGGATTGTCAGACTTTTTTGAAGGGTTTATGAGTTGATGTGCTTTTCAGTTTACCATGATTTATTAAATATTCATGACAGTAAAAAAAGCATTATGAATACAGCATTTGAAACATTAGTGACATAGTAAAAGATTTTGCCTGGTAATTGTATCTTAATCCCAGTTGTACCCAGATAGCCCTTAACTACAACCTGCAAATTGTATTGCACCTGTTTTGTCACATACTGTTACATGTATTTATCTATTCACAACAGATGATTTGACCAGTATCCTGTACAGACGTATTAATAACTTCAATAAGTGTTTATAACATTTTTTGGATATTTTCCCCACTACATTTTTAGCTTAATTATTTTATTGGTAAAAAGACCAGAATTTCATTGAAAAAACAACTATGTACATGCAGAAATTGTCATTTGCTTGATAAGCCTGCCAGTTTTTACAGTTTATTTGAATATCCAAAAAATGGAATAGTTTGTAGATTAGGACATTACCTTAAAATAAATCATTCTAATTCTAAAGAAAACCGATCAGGTCACCTAATATTGTTGACTTTTGTCTGATCGTAAGAGTAGATAATGAATATTTGATTACAGAACAATTCCCAAGGATACTTTTAAAAGCTTCAGTGCACCAACTAACTACCCAAGCGCACTGGTGAAATTGATATATATCCAAAGATAAAAGGATAATTAATTTATGTAGGAAAATTATAGAAAAGTTTGTGAAAATATGGAAAATCAATTAAATAAGCATTTGAAGATCAAATAAAACACAAAAATCACTAAAATAGGTGATAACTGAATGTAAAAAATCACTGAAATAGGTGATCTTGAAATCACTTGTTTAAGTAGCACCCCTGACATGCTCATTAAAATTTGACAAAAAATAATCATAGATTAGACACATGAACATATCTATATATAAAAATTGGAGAATCTATCAGGTGGAGTTTATACTATCTGTTAAAAAAACCCATAAAACATAGAAAAGTTTTAGTAAGAATGAACTGGTCCCAGGAATAAAACGTGTTTTCTAGTGGAAAAGATGTCCTGACAATTTTTGGAAGTTTTGTATGCAATGTCACCATCACAACAATATATTAATTTCTCAAACATGACTAACAGCAAATACCAATTTTTTGGTTTGAACCAGCTGAGGATTTAAAACCACAACTTGTTCACTATTTACTAACCTACAGTACTTCCTGTCACATATGTCACTGTAACTGAATTACAAACTGGGTTATTTCCCTTGAATATTTGATTTTAGAAAAAATGTAATTTAATCTTTAAAATGAATTCAGGTTTTTAAACTAAAGTGATGATTTGAAGAAAAGTTTATTTTATTCCATGTTTAAAGAAAATAAATCTTAGTTTAATGTTTTATAACTTTTATTTTAAAGTTCTTAAAAACGTTGAAAACCTTCCTTACATATTTTTCTATTTTTGTTCAGATGACTTATTTTAACCATTGTCAATTGCCTGTTCCAAGTCAGGAACTTTTTTATATTTGTAAATTTATCAAGTTAATTACTTGATTACATAATAAAACATTCAGCCCTAAACAGCACTTATATACACTAGCCCCCATACTACTTGAGACTGCAAGGTGATGCGTATGTATATCTGCTAATGGCAAATCTACAAATGTATGAATATAATGAATGATTGCTATTTCACAAAATTTTCCCTTGATCTTACTGACTGATAATTTCCTTTCTCAGCACAGTAGAGTGATATGGTTTTGTTATTGCTAGAAACTAAGGGTGCATGTGCCTGTTGTCAATGAAATTAACAATGTTGTGATAGGGAAAATAGCTATTAACAGATTATCATTGGTGTCGATTGCTTGGTTCTCACTTTCACTGTACCGGCTGAACACACCGCTGAAGCTAGAAAATCAAACTCGTTGAGATAATCAACTATAATTTGTAGGGATTACATTAAAGCCCATTTTAACAGCTTTAATAATTTATCATGTTAATGGGTTCATTATCCTCATTTATATTCATAAATATATTAACAAATTTACTTTTCTTGAATTTGTTTATACATACTTTTGTCTTTTCAGATATTTGTATAGTTTATTAATGAAGAATCAGACAATAACAGAAAACAACAGAAGTTTATTAGTAGAGACACTTAGATCAATATCTGAAATACTCATTTGGGGAGATCAAAATGACAGTAGTGTGTTTGAGTAAGTATTTATAAAAAAAGAAGATGTGGCATGATTGCCAATGAGACAACTATCCACAAAAGACCAAAATGACACAGACATTAACAACTATAGGTCACCCTATGGCCTTCAACAATGAGCAAAGCCCATACCACATAGTCAGCTATATATTGTTTATATAATAACACCAGGTAGACATATCAATAAAGCCAAATAAAATAGTATGTGTGGATTCAGTTACATCTAAAAAAAGAAATTAGGGTAGTCAGATATTTTTGTTTATTGTAAAAAAAATTTACATTGAGTCTTACATGTTTATGGGAGCAACATTCTGACATTAACAGTGCTTTATGAAAAATAACCAAACAAATCTTTAGGGTAGGCTTTCAGACTTAAATGTAGGGTTATTGGAACCACAAATATATATTTTTATTTGGCCTAAATTTGAATTTACAGATTCTGTTAATCTGTTGTATATTTTCATATCCATGATTTATTTTCCTCTTCTTTTTCGAATAGACTTTCTCTGTCTATCATATGTAAAATGTAGATTTTACCACAAAGTGCAGTTGTTAGACTGCTGTGTAACGTGATTACTGTATGTTCAGTTGTAAATGAAAATGTTTTGCAAGTAACAGGTAATTGAAGTCAGTTTTATGGTGTATGTTAAACACTTAAATAAAAACATTCAATTTTAAATGTTCTCTGCTTACATAAACATAATGTGCAGATAAAAATATTATTATATATATCAATTTGATGTTAAATTTTCACTCATTGTTTTGAAAATCAGATAAGAGAGATCACCATACACATCAAAATATTATTACAATATTTTTGTTGTTTAAGTTTTTTTGGAAAGGTTGTTGTGCTTGATATTTATATTTTTTTCTAACCAGGAATTTTGAAAGAAAACATACATACATGTATATGAACTGTGTTCTTCCCAGAATTTTTAAATTTCAACACAGAAATTAACATAGCACTGGTTTTCAAAAAAAAAGATACAGCACTATAGTCTATACATTATATTATCTGGGATAGCACCAGGGTACCACAGTGATATTGTTTGCCTTAAATTACCGGAGAATAAAGGCTTTTTTTCCCTGGAGAAGAATCCCAATTTGAAAAAAATGACTTAAAATTATTCCCAAAAAGACAACTTTTTCCCCCAACAGTGCAGTGTCAGTAGTAATTGTGAATGAATTCAAACTGAAAAACACTCATTTAAATATTTTTCAAAATAACTCAAAGTGCAGATTTGAGGGTCTTATTATGTATTATCACTGACAATAAGGAGTCTTATTTCAAATGAGGGTTTACCTCTTGAAAGGGGTCTGCAAATTGGTGTTCCTGTCAAGTTCATTGTTTATTATAAACTTCCCAATTTGATGAAAATAACACATATTAAGGGGTCTTATTTCAAATGAGGGGTTACCTCGTGAAAGGAATGAAAGGGGGTCTGCAAATTGAAGTTCCAGTCAAATTCATGGTTAATTATAAATTTCTCAATTTGATGAAAATGACGTATATTTTCGCAATAAAAAAGGGTATAGGAAGTTTTGAAAAAAGCAAACAATATCACTGTACCACAGTGCTTTAAGTTTCTGGGGAGAACACTGATACCAATGTGTATATTAGCATGGGTTCGAATCCCGGCGAGGGAAGAACCAAAAATTTGCGAAAGCAAATTTACAGATCTAACATTGTTGGGTTGATGTTTAGACGAGTTGTATATATATATATATACAACTCGTCTAAATTTCATCAACCCAACAATGTTAGACCTGTAAATTTGCTTTCGCAAATATTTTGTTCTTCCCTCGCCAGGATTTGAACCCATACTTCTGCGATGTCGTGACACCAAATCGCCTGCACTGTAGCCGTCCCGCTAAACCACACGACCACCTGGGTTTCATAAAAATGAAGCTTTCGCTGGCCAAGTGTTACCTTTCCATGTCAGTTTTAATCTAGCGGCAAACTACAGTACATGATATATAAGGCATGGAGATGTTATTTTAACAGATCAGCTTAATTATCTATAGTAAAGGATCCTATATACAACTCCTCTAAACATCAACCCAACAAAGTTAGATCTGTAAATTTGCTTTCGCAAATTTTTTGTTCTTCCCTCACCGGGATTCAAACCCATGCAACTGTGATATCGTGACACCAAATCGCCTGCACTGCAGCTGTCCCGCTAGACCACCTGGGCTCTACTAAAATAAAGCTTTCAGTGGCCGTGTGTTACCTTTCTTCTTCAGTTTTAATCTAGCGGCCTACTACAGTACATGATACTGTATATAAGGCATGGAGATGTTATTGCTACAGATCAGCTCAATTATCTATAGTAAAGGATCCTACAAAAGAATGTAAGATACAGTGACAGAAAATAATTATATTTATAAGTACGTCTGAGTTATATATATGTGTTGCTTTCAATTACACTGCTATATTTTTACCATGTGTAATTTTCTTTTTTTAGCTTTTTCCTTGAGAAGAATATGCTGTCATTTTTCCTGAAGTATTTACAACAAAGAGCTGGGAGATATATTTGTGTACAGTTACTACAGACACTCAACATTTTATTTGAAAACATCAAGAATGAGACATCTTTATGTATGTACCATTCCCTCCCTTCGTCACCTTATATAGAATACAATATACCAACATTACACTTACATTTGTATATTTTCTTACTTCCATTAATCTAAGGGACCTTCATGGCCAAGTGGTAAGGGTAGTGTTACTACATGTACTGTATCGCTAGCCAGTCAACACTGAGTTTGTTAGTTCAATCCCGCATAGGGCAGGTGCACTCTACTTCAATTTTAATTACCTAGGAATGTCAGTTTGACTACCGGAGGTTCTCTCCTGGCACTCTAGCTTTCTCATCCAATAAAACCTGACCACCATGATATAACACACAACAGTTTTGAAAGTGCCGTTAAAACACCAACCAATCAATCCATCCCCAAGTCTTAAGTATTGAGTTCTTTGCCATGCATGGAATCACTTCTTGCGGGTTTTTCGAAATTGTTTTAAAAGTATTTTTAGAGTTTTCTGGATATAACTACATGTAAATAATCTAACAAATGTAACTATATGCTTCCTTTGTGCATATTTCAACACATGAATAAAACCATATCCATCTTATTTACTGTGGATTCATTTATTTTTGTGGGTACCAATTTTCGTGGATTGAGGAAATCTTGCATATTCGAGGATATTTAAATTCATGGTTTTGGCAAAGTCTGCATACATGTCTTTAGAAAATGTGTATTTCGTTGAACATTGAAATTCGTGGTTCCTCTGTACCAACGAAATCCACAAAAATTGATATCCAACGAATATTAATGAATCCACAGTAATAGAAACTCTTAATAGAGAATGTTCATCTCATCTCACCAAAAAAGAAAAATGTTTAATGAATAACAACTGAATTACTTTCTTTTCAGATTACTTATTGTCCAACAATCACATCAACTCAATAATTGTACACAAGTTTGATTTCTCTGATGAAGAGGTATGTACTTCTTTAATATTACTGTCTTAATTTAGTCATTATAGTTATCAAAGGTACCAGGATTATAATTTAGTACGCCAGACACACGTTTCGTCTACATAAGACTCATCAGTGACGCTCATATCAAAATATTTATAAAGCCAAACACGTACAAAGTTGAAGAGCATTGAGGATCCAAAATTCCAAAAAGTTGTGCCAAATATGGCTAAGGTAATCTATGCCTGGGATAAGAAAATCCTTAGTTTTTCGAAAAGTTCAAAGTTTTGTAACAGGAAATTATTCAGACATTACTGATTGCAGTCTAATTATTGAAACTATGAGACTGTCTATAAAAATAAAGAGATGTGGTATGATAACAATGAGACAACTATCCACTGAAGCTCAAATGAAGTGAATGTAAACAAATGAAGTCAAACTTAGGCCTACTAGCAGGAAGTTAATTAAGA
Organism: Mytilus trossulus; assembly: GCF_036588685.1. Lineage (NCBI taxonomy): Eukaryota > Metazoa > Mollusca > Bivalvia > Mytilida > Mytilidae > Mytilus > Mytilus trossulus. The sequence continues at coordinate 36,728,535 of NC_086379.1, read as the reverse complement.
AGAAGAAAAAAGGTTTATAGCCGATTCTACCTCTGGGTAGGATATGGGCAAACCAAATAATCTAAAAGCAAACGCTTGTCACTATATGGCCTTCACAAATGAGTAACCCTGCTGGTATCTATGAATAAAAGGAGAAAGTAGGTAAAAATCAATCAGACAGCAACCCAAAGACAAATATAACCAAAAAGTTTCTGAGGGGCTGCACAAAGGTTTCAATAGAAACAGTAAAAGATATGCCATGTCAAAAACTAAAATAATACCTTTATTTTGGATTCCAAAGTTTGTAACAAAGTAAAATTGAGAATGGAAACGTTACAGTGTATTTGTTTGACTGAGAGAACACAACAGCTTGACAGAAAGAAATGCAGATTCAAGTGAAAAATATTTATTGAAAAGCACACTTTAAAAGGTCTAGATTGAAACATGTTTTTCTTTTTTTTAGTAGCAGTGCAAATTTTAAAAAAATGTTGTTTTCTCTAAAGTTTATATCAATATTTAAATGCATGGTATAAGTAAAGTCAAATCTGTCACATTTAATAGCTTCATTGAATCTATTGATGAAAGTGAATTACTCATAATTACTGAATTGACATAAAACATAAGCACTTATGTGACAACATCTGCAAGCCTAAATAAAATAAAACTTAGTCATTACAACCGTTACATCATACTTTTTCCTAATGCAAATGCATTAACTTAAAGTTACAGTTTGATTATTTCTTCCTAATGCACCAAGAGGGAAACATTTGACCTTTGATGATGAACAAGCTTTCATGAGTACCTTATGATAAGTTCTAAAAGGCCCTTAAATTACCAAGGCTTAAAAACAAAGACTTAACATAGACCTTAATTTAAAAAAAAAATTTTCTTCATAAAACACATAACAATCTTATACAAGGTACCTGACTTGATACATAAGGAAATAATGAAAAAGCATATACCTTTTATTACAATCAACTGCAATACATGAACATTGTTTTTTATTGTCATAAAAGAAATTGTCACTGTTAGTGTTATTGATATCAAGTTCAAATATATTTTATTGCTAATCAAAGTGCCCACAAGGAGCAGAACAATCAACATTAATTATACATAGCAATGATTACAAATGATTCAATATGATTAAGACACAATGTTATATAAAAAAAAAAAAAAAATATTTATTAAGACAAGTACAAGAATACAAGCACAGTAATTAATTATATCAGACTGAGTTATTTCCCTTGAAAATCTCATTTGGTAAAAATATTAAATAATCTTGATATATAAATTCAGGTATTTTAACAAAAGTTTAAATCACAAGAATGTATAATATTACGTCATAATTGAAGAAAATATAAAATAAATTAATTGTTTTATATTGTTTATTTGTAAACTCTTGAAAATATTTAAACCTTTTCTTACATATCTCCTATTTTACCCCTGCCAATTGATCATTCCAATTATTAATAGGCTATGTGCCTGTACCAAGTCAGGAATTAAATCATATTTGGGTTTAGTCAAGTGATACACTTGATATATTATAATAAATGATAGTAATGGATAAGATGAAAGGGAAGATGTGGTACAACACATGTTAGTGTTGAATGCATCCTATTATTAGATTACATTTAAAATGAAATTATGAGTGACTACACGACTGAGGAGGGGGGATAGGAGGGGTCCTGATCCTGAAATCCCGGAATTAAAAAACAGGAAATCCTGAGGTCCCGAAATTCGAAAATAAAAAATTTCCTGGCCCCGAAAGGGTCAATCCCGAAATCCTGAGCTTAAAAACGCCTGATCCCAGAGTCCCAATAAAGGTCCTATCCCCCCTCACTGAGACTGTATTATAATATGTTATTTCCTGTCCAAATATATTACTTAAAAGCTGAATATATATTCTTTTGGATGCCATAAAATTTTTACTCTCAACATTTGCTGAGTCACTTAAGCTGAGTAAATAAAAACAAATTTCTCTTGACATATTGTTAAATTTGTTTTAGTGTGTTTTTTGAGGAAATTGAGAAATGAAAGTCAAAGATACATTGATATTTGTTCAGTATTAAGTGATCATAATTTGGAAATTGAATTAGGACGTTATAAAAAAATTCAAAGAGAACACAGACTGTGCAAAGTTTGTAAAATCTTAGATGATGAGGAACACTTTTTCCTTCATTGCCAAATTAACAGTAATGTAAGGCATTCCCTTATAAATGCAATTAAATTCCATTATCCTAATTTTAACCAGCTTGACTCAAACTCTAAACTTAAAACTATTCTATCCCAATAAAGATATTTTGTCTAGTGTTGTAGACTATATAAAGCAATCTATGGAATTGCAAAAATAAGGTCCACATTGGTCAATTATTATATACATCTATATATATAGATATTTGTTATTAATATCAACTTCACTTTTTAAAATCATTTATCATGTATAGTTATGTTTCTTGTCACTTGTGTATACAATGTACTATGTTTGCATTTTAACCCGTCAGGGTTTCATGTTTTTTGCAATAAAGATAAAGTATTAAAATACTAAATCTGTTAACACAATTAATTATATTTGTTTATTTGTAGGTCATGGCATATTATATTTCATTTCTGAAGACGCTTTCCCTGAAGCTTAATAAACACACAATACATTTCTTTTACAATGAGGTATGTTTTTATAATTATAGCTGAATCTTTAACTTGAAGGGGAACTTATTAGTAGTGATTTTCGTAAGTTTTTTTAAGGCCATCATATATAAAGATTCATTCAAGAAGGTTTAGTCATTTATGATAACCAAACAAGAATTTGGATTTATATTTAATATATTAAATGTTTTTTTTCACTTCTTAAATTTACTGCCAATTTATTTCCACTATGTCTGTTTTGTATTTCCTTATCCCATCTGCCTTACATTGTTCTTCAAGAAAACTAAAAATCACAGATAAACAAAAATATTAATTTGATTGCAAGACTGTAGTATTGTTGGGACGAACCCCCCTCCCCCCCCCCCCCCTTGAAAACAAATAAGCACTGTTAAGGTCAATGTTCTCTTCGAATTGTGACTGTTAATGTCAAGTTTGTGAGTCCAACCCTCCCTTGGAAATTCCTCGCTAAGGGCCTGTAATGTCAAACCTCAGCACCTTTTCCAGTGAATAATAATGATAAATTGTAAACACATCTAAATTAAATCATTTTGACGACAGAATCTTGATAGTTAAATCTCTGATTTTATACTATTCTTTATTTATTTATGTTTTTAAAAACATTTTATTTTTATTAAATTTCAGCACACCAATGATTTTGCTCTGTACACTGAAGCTATCAAGTTCTTTAACCATTCAGAGTCAATGGTTAGAATTGCTGTTAGGACCATTACACTTAATGTTTTCAAAGGTACACTTAACAGATAGTTGTTTTGATATACATTGTATGGAAAGGGGGGGGGGGGGAAAGAAGAAAAATATGTTTTACAACAGCTTCATGAATTTTTGAAAAATTCTTTCACAAGGTTACATTATCATGATTATGTAGACATGTCGTTTGTTGATGTGGTACATAAGTGTTTCACGTTTTTTGTATCTTATATAGGTTAGATTGTTGGTTTTCCTATTTGAATGGTTTTACAATGGTAATTTTTGTGGACCTTTTTATCATGCTGTTTGGTGTGAGCCAAGACTTTTTGTTGAAGGCAGTATTTTTACCTATTATAGATTACTTTTAAAAATTGTGACTTGTATGGAGAGTTGTCTTGTTGGCACTCATGCCACATCTTCGTATATCTAAGTACTTAGTGCTTTTATCAATATATCAATGCTAAGTCCCATATACTCACACTATATTCCATTGATTCACCTTATCCACCCCTTTGTCTGTCTGTCCATCAAATTTAATATTTTAACAATTATTTCAGATACATGTACTACTCAACAGAATATGTTTGGTCAGAAGAGTAAGTGATCAATATTTGAGCACTTTTCAAATCTGCCCAGTATAAACTACTTCCTGTTTCCCAATACATTGAAATATGTTGACTGACTCTAAAAATAGGCATCCCACATTTATTCAATATATATGAACAGAATAACTCCTTACATTGTAAGCAGCTTGACAGTAATGAGGGGGATAGGACCTTTATCGGGTTCCAGAATCAGGTGTTTTTATGATCGGGATTTCCGGATTGACCCTTTAGGGATCCGGAAATTTCTTTATTCGAATTTCAGGACCTCAGGATTTCTTCTTTTTAAGCCCAGGATTTCATGTTTTAAAGTCCGGGATTTCGGGAGCAGGACCCCTCTTATCCCCCCTCAGTAATGTGTAGTAAGGAGTTAGGGCTTTAAGGGTATGTCCTACTCTTTTCCTATACTTTAAATTATGACTAGGGGTATGCTTAGCTTGACAATGCATGTATTCTTGTTGTCTATGTTAGAGATAAGAATAACACATTACAAGTATGCCTTGGAAGTCTTTTAAAAGAATGCTTGCATGGAGTGCAATATGTAAGTATACCCAAAAACATGTCATATAAAGCTTGTGAATGTAGGGCTGTGGGACCCAAACTGACATTCAATGTTTATTTACTCTATTTGTTCTTTTTTTTCATCTCTATACCTGCAGTATCCACTATACCCATATATAGTTTATTAACAAATAAAAGTATAAACCAAAGACAATATAATTTTATGCCTCTGCTAGGAAGGTTCTGTAAGGAGTAAAATCAGAGACTGGTATGCTCAGACAAGAACACTGTTACTTTTTACTAACATGTTTGTCTAAGCCATGTTATTCATTGTAAATCAGCTTGTTCCTATACTAGATTTGGTGGGCAGATGCAATCTGCCTGTTAATATTTTAATCCACCTATTGATACATTTCATTGAAAACAATTGAACTTCTTTTAATGCATCATTTGCCACTGGACATTGAGCAACTAACAATCAATCAATTTATTCATGGTTATATTCACAAAACAGTATAGTACAGCTGGAATTTGTTATTTAAAAATATATTTTTATTTTCAGTTGAAGATAAGGCAATGTTGAGGTATATAAGAGACAGAACTGCAGCTCCATATTTCTCTAATCTTGTCTGGTTTATTGGAAATCACATTCTAAATGTTGACCTCTGTGTCAGACATGATGCTGAGTAAGTATGAATTGTGGTCATTTTCGGGTATATTTTGATATGAAGCATAAACTTGAATTAAAAAAAGAATATACCAAATTTTCAGTTTGCAAATTCTCTTGTTTGCTTTTTATGTACTCTGCTTTTTTGGAGAATGATGTCCACACAGAACAATAATTACACCACTGTACTAGATTAATAATTTTTTTTTTGTGAAATGTGAACAATTATTTATTTACCACCACACGCAATTTTTTCTGGGATAGACCTTGTCTTTCAAACAAATTAAATAAGTTTTGAAAAAGGCCAACTTAGTACAGAAGACTTATCAAGCAGACTGATCCCATATTATTAGTAAAGAATATTCCAACATGTTATAAGTATATCTCAAAACTAAACATTAAAACAATGTAAGAAACAATTCTCTTATCCATTCCTTTTAAAAATATACATTCTTTAGCTACAAAAGAAGATATGAGAGGTATGTAAACACATTGTTTTAGACACAATGTTGGGCTCAAGTCAGTCACGTTTAGAAAAAGTGGCCATTTTATTTTTGCTTTGTATTATTTATTTATTTTAGAATTTAAGTTAACCTAATGTTAAATGAATGGAAAATATAGAAAATAAACTGTGTAATATAAAGACAACTCCAGAAAAATACTAGGATTTTGCCATGTTCATTAATAGATGAAACAAATATTCATGTTTTATTTTGTTTATTTAAAACATAAACAAAAAAACATTTAGATTAATGATCATTTAATAAATCAAATTTAGTAAAGGAAATGTATACTCCCATTCTAAAAAACCAAATCTTTCAAAGTGCCATGATTTGTTCAGATTATAACATCTTAGTGAATTTCCTTGTATTTGTGTCTGGTCAGGGACGTATATAGTCCTTGGTCTGGTATAGATTGGTATGCAATATATATCAGATTTTTTTTATTTTATTTTATTTTATTTCGGACAATTTTATTTATACATAGTTATGTTACAAATGTTAGTAGTTTGCAAACCTACATATAGTGTTGACTGATATACTTGCAAATGGTCAATGGGGTCAACTCTGGGTCATTATTACCTAGAGGTGACCCTCAGGTTTTTTTTTGATAAATGTCAAGTATTCAAACATTTTAAGGTAGTACCCAACACTTTCACTAAAATTTTGGCTCGTTTAATTTTCAAAAAATTTTGTCAAGGTATTTACTTTGATCCTTAAACAAAAATATAAAAATTTCAAAAATTTTGAACCAACCGTTTTGTCAGAAAAATTACACTGGTTATATAGCACTTTGACAAAAGCCACAGAGTTCGCAAAAAGTGTCAGTCCTCAAGATTTCACCACCAAAATTTTCATAGGACTGACATAATTTTAGTATTTTTCAATAGATTAATAGTAAGGACCACCAGGGGAAAAAAAAATTCGTGAACTCTGAAACCAATTTTGATCATTGAGAACTTAATATTGTTTTTACAACACAATGTAATTAAAAGGTTCAGCTGACTTTACAGAGTTTTCTCCCTGTAGTGTTAGGTACCACCTTAAATGGAAATCAAATAGTTTTAAGGATTGATCTTATGAAGCATCATTTACCTATTCATTTGTTTCATAGCTCTCGATAAAATTCAGATTCAAATGACTAGTTGCAAGAAAATGGTCAACACATTTACAACTTCTGTTGTGAGCAAGATTTTATAAGTCAAATTTGTATTTTGCATTTATCAAATATATATTTGTAATTAATTAAATTTTAGAGATTTAAAACAATCAAATAAACAGTAAATGTGCTCCCTATCTATTCACATTTTTATTTCCCAACCTACAATACTAGAGGGGCATTATGTTTTCTGGTCTGTGGGTCCGTTTGTTCGTTCGTCCGCCTGCCCGTTCGTCCGGCTTCAGGTTAAAGTTTTTGGTCAAGGTAGTTTTGGATGAAGTTGAAGTCCAATCAACTTGAAACTTAGTACTAATGTTCCTTATGATATGATTTTTCTAATTTTAATGTCAAATTAGAGTTCTGACCCCAATTTCACGGTCCACTGAACATAGAAAATGATAGTGCTAGTGGGGCAATCATGTACTTGGAACACAATCTTGTTTTAGTTCATTCTAACAAGATTCCATACATTGACTTCACATAAAAACAACAACTTCTGTTGCATAAAGATTGTTTAACTGAGCAAGAGAGTCCTCATTAATAATTCTTGGCAGTATCAGAATATTAAAAATACTTCTAACTTCAGCATATTTGATATATTTTTGACTTCAGAATATTTAGAACACTTTTGACTAAGATGGTTTAAGATTTAGTGTTCTAAACTTTATCTCATATATACAAGCAAAAGTTACGTATGTGAACCGAAATCTTAGAATGTCCTTGTGACATTCATTGTACATGTTGTAAATAAACCAAAATGAATGAAAATATTCATTAGACCATTATGTGACTTATTTTATGAAACTTTTGATTTTTTTTTTTGGGGAATATTTTATTTGGTAGTTTGGGGATTTTGTAGACAAGTACCGGTATATAGAAAATAAATAGTTCTAACTTCTTTCAACTTTTAAGGACAAGGTATAATAAGGCCCATTTCTGATCTAAAACAAATTTCAAACCTCAGGAAGTGTTTAACATAAAAAGTAGCTTTCCAGAACAGAATTTGAAAAATGAGAAAGTATGTGGCCAAAAACAAGCCTTATCGTACTTTGTCCTGTGAGATTCACTTCCTACCCTTGAAATTTACAAAAATTGGCATCCAATAAATAATAATGAATCCACAATAATGTATAATTATTTTTCATAAATTTTACTTAATTTTTTATAGTCACCAAAGTAGAGACAGGTTGGCAGATTTAGTAGCAGAACATTTAGACCATCTCCACTACTTAAATGACATACTATGTATCAACATCGATACTCTCAACGAAGTACTTACAGACCAATTTTTAAACAGATTACTTATACCCCTGTACGTCTATTGTCTGACCATGAGGAAGAAACATAATGGAAGACAGGTAATTAATGACATAATAGTTTGAAAATAGAACAAAGTAAGAAACAAGTCTAAACAAAACTTAAGGTGTTACCCAACACTTTCACTAAAATTAATTTGGCTCCTTTAATATTCATAAAATTTTGTCAAAGTATTTACTTTGACCCTTTAACAAAATATAAAAATTTCAAAAATTTTGAACCAACCGTTTTGTCAGAAAAATGACACTGCTCATATAGCAGTTTGACAAACACCAATTTTGATCATTGAGAAGCTTAATATTCCTTTTACAACACAACGTAATTAAAACGTTTAGCTGACTTTACAGAGTTATCTCCCTGTAGTGTTTGGTACCACCTTAATGGAAGACAATGGTACATACTGTAAATTCAGAAATATTTGTATGAATTTGTTTTTACAATTGTTGAAAATAGACCGACACAGAAATGTGCGATTTATTATTACTATTTTAATAAATTTTGTATTCAAATAATGCTATCGGAATTCATAATGCAAGTTTTTACTTTTTCAAAATTCTGTAGAAGAAAATTGACTTGAAAGTTACAAAGAAATACATTGATGATCATGAAGTTATCTTCCTTTATAGAATCTTCTCAAATTTTTGACATCACATTTGAAAAATAAAATAATTTGAACGAAAAACAATCTTAATGTGTGGACAGTATGAAATCCTGAGAAACCTTAACAAATAAAATAAAAATAAAAAAAAAATAAGATTTTGTCATAAATATTCATATTTTAATATATGTTTTTTGTTTTATTTTTTAGGGAGATAAGAAACATATCAGTTCTGTAGTGGCACTGTACTTACTATCTCAGGTTTGTAATTCAAGTCAATCTCTATCAATAATTATGAAATGTTATTATATATATACATACCAGGTAAGTTCAGTGGAATTTATTTCAAATCAATTATTTTGTGTCAGAGTAGATCATTACTACCACATGTTGTAAATACTTTATTCATATTTTGTGGATAGATGAAATAAGTATTTTACTTAGATATATGATTTTGTGTTTTTCAAAAGTTTGTCTCCAATAGATAGATATAGGAAGATGTGGTGTGAGTGCCAATGAGACAACTCTCCATCAAAATAACAATTTAAAAATTAAACCATTATAGAAATAAGCATATATATAGAATTAAGTACTTTGATGAAAATTTAGAATTATCCACAAAATCTACAAAAATTGGTATTATACAAAAAAAAAAGAACCCACATTACTTACAAAACTCAAGATGGGAATAATATAAAAAAGAAGATGTGGTATGATTGCCAATGAGACAACTATCCACAAAAGACCAAAATGACACAGACATTAACAATTATAGGTCACCGTATGGCCTTCAACAATGAGCAAAGCCCATACCGCGTAGTCAGCTATAAAAGGCCCCGATAAAGTTTGTTTTATTTCAATCAGTATTTCATTGAGGATTTACATTGGATAAACATTTAGAAATATGGTATAGAAAACAAGATATGAATGGATGTTTTTTTGCAGGTATTTTTAATAATCAGTTATGCACCACTAGTACGCCAGCTGGCAGAAATTATATTCCAAGGGGACATAAGTATACAACAACAAGAAGCCTCAAGTGATTCACCACAAACTGTAAGTCTGACAATTCTTTCTCTAATATTTGTGCTATTTTTCCCATTTTCTTAGTGTTGTGAGAAAAATATTTCTCATCACTAAAGAAATATTTGTTGTCAGCAAATGATTGGTCAAAATATAATTATAATGTTTAATTTTCTTGATTGCTTCTGAATTTCCTAGCATGCATGATGACTTCCAAATAAAGAACACTACTTTCTGCAAATGTTTGAAAAGCAAGAATAAAAATCATTAGAGAAACAGATTCCACCACTATAGCATGTGTATTTTTTTTCCTCTCTCAACAGTTAAATTTTAATTATTTAAAAAGCTTGTAAAGACTCACACTTTAAATATCAAAATTTAACTGTCTCAAACAGAGAAATATTGTAGCAAACTTGTTGCAGTTATTGAATGTATATTTTATACACTAGTATTAAAAAGTACCCAATTTAGAATAATAGTGCTTTCTCTGGTAAAAATTTAGTTGGAGCTTACACTACTGCACAGTCTATTTTGATAGTTTCCCTATTATTCAGGGGCATTTAAAACAAATATTAACTTTTGATAGCAAAATTACATTTGAAAATGAAAAAAGAGAAGTTTTTATACACTCAAGCACTCAGATGTCCACACATAACTAAAACTACACCACTGTACTAGATAAGTATATTATTTGAAATAAACTTTTTATGCCCATGCCATTGCGGAGGGGCATTATGTTTGACCCTTGTCCATAAGTCCTTACATCCCATGATTTCTGTTCTCCAACTTCATTTGCCTCCATCAAATGTTATGAAAACTTATACACTATGCTTATTACCGCAAAACACAGATAGAGTTTGAATTTGGGTGGGTCACTTATACAACTATAGAGTTATGTTGTTTACAAATGGAAAATTGCTGAATATTTTCTCTTCTTTTTCAGAGAGTGAGAGAATTTGTAGCACCAGATGAATCTTTAGAGGTCACATTAGACAGCAACAGAGGTCAACATCCATTCCGTCAAGGTGAATTAGAGGAACCTGTTACAACAGGCAACTCAACATTTTATATGAGAACTCATTCAATGACAGAGCAAACTGAAGTGCATGGTACTTAATATTACATGCTTGTGCTATCGTTGATGCATTTTCAGATACAGTTTAAAACCAACAAATATCGTCTTGAATATGAAATTATTTTTGCAAAAAAAAAGTGGGAATACATATTGTCACGAACATGTGAAAATTATATCTACCTTTTCTAAATAATAAAAAAAATTATAATGTTGCAAAAAAAAATCTCTTTGAAGTATGCTTAAAAGGCTAAATGCATAATAAAGTATTAATGATGAAGTTGGTTTACAGTACAAATCTTTTGTAAATTGTACAAAATATTAGTATTTTGCAAACCTTTCAACATTATTGGATAAAACAAGCACACACTATATATATTTATTTATAGAATGTTTTTGAGGATGCACCAATCTGAATGCTTTTATTTTACTTTGTTCATGTTGTTTTAATGTACTGTAAATTCAGAAATTGTTGCAAGGTTCTTATTATAGCTAAAAATGCGACAGAATTGCAATCGCAATTAATTAAACTTACATTTTGAAATATTTTACATAAAATAAACAGGATTTTTCTCAAAATCGTAAAAACTAAAATTGCATTTAAGTCTTAAGTGGCATAATCACAATAATAAATGCACCCAATAATTTCTGAATTAACATTAATCATATGTACATTTATTTTATTATTTTTACCCTATGTTTGTTGGTATCTTCTGTTGTAGTGTTATCTCTTTGGTATTATTCTATTATTTTCATGCAATGAGTTTACCATATTTACAAGCTTTACCATGCAAGAATCAAAAGCCAAAATGAATAACTTATATATGTGATTACTAAAGAGCTGTTTTATATAAATTTATGGAAATGGAGTAACACCTTTCTAGGTAACACAGCATAACTCATGAAGTGGTGCACTGAAGTATATTGAAACTTGAACTAATAAATAATTCAATAACAAGTGGTTATGTTATTGCTTTTTGTGAAAAAATGTATCATTAATAATAATGCTAAGTTTATGTTATACCATTCGTGAAACTTGAAGACTCTCAACATTAAATTCAATTAAGCATATGAGACATTTCAGCATGGACACTATTGTTAATTGTAGTAATATGAGTGTTTTGTGTTAAAATTCGTATTTTTAACAGATAATTTTGCATCTACTTGTATGTTGTACAATCATTGTAGTATGTATGTTGTGTAGTAATGAAATGATAATTTATGCTGACGCTGTGTTTATTTTTATAATAAACATGCAGTTAGTTCAGTTATCAAGACTGTGACCCTAACTCCCCTAAAAACAAAAACAAAATATATATATAACCTATTGGTCATATTTTGAATTAAATTTATTTCAATCATCTTCTGCCCTCTCATCTATTTAAACCATTAGTTTATTCAGCCACGCATTTATTATTAACTCTTTAACTTAATATTTTTTTTCTTTCCATTGATTGATAGTATTTCGTTGACCGGATTTCCAATGGAAAATATCTTTATTATTTTCATGATGTACAGAGGGCAACTGCTAGACAGTGTCCGATGACGAAATCTTCGAAAATTTAGATATGTTGTTTCTGGTGACTAAATGAAGGTCACAATTGATTTTAATGATTCTAGCTTGTAAATAGTTATTGACTTTTAGACCTTTTAGTTGTGAAAAGTGATGCTTTGATTGTTTTTTACCTTTTCATTTCTGAACCTTTGTTATTTTACTTCATCCTGTTTTGGGGGTTCAGATTTGCACATATTATTTTCATACAGGAAAATCTGGTTTGCTTGCTGTCAAAATTCTGTATTTTGAGTTGGTGTCATTCCATATTCCAGTAAAACTAATTAGTTTGATTTTTAAGTATGTAAGAGAAAAGTCAAAGATATTGACTATTCATTTGAATTCCAATTCATCTACCTAGCTCTAAATTTATCCATGTTTTTAGCCTGAACAGAATTTAGTTAGTACATATCTCTTTATATATGTGGAAAACTCTAAGCTATGATTCCAATACCTTTGCAACCATCATGTTTTAGAATTCTCCCAAAGGCTAAATGGACATTTGATCTAAGAGACAAATTGATGGCTGTCTTAAAATGGTTGCTATAATATATTTTATTTTAACATTTTACAGAGAGGGTTCCTACACCTCCAACAACAGAGCCAGACCAACCTACTCAAAATTCCACAGATGAGGAAAAATTACAGGGCTCACAGAGAACCCCTACTGGAACAGATATAGAACAGAAAGACACTGCATTTAGTCTTGAAAATAGGTAAATATAATAAATTTTTATGCAAAGCATGTTAAAGCTGGAAAAAATTGTCAAATGTGTATGGATTATAAATGATGAAAAATGGACTAACAACAGTTTTATTGTGTAAGTTGTATATAAGAAGGACATGTTTTAAATTTGTGGTTCAACTTGATCTTTTGAATCCATGAAAATAAAATCATACACGAGGATTTTGAAAGGTTTTAAAACAGAAGTAGAACGGAGCATTTTCAGATAGTTGTAAGAGAATCCAGGACACACTCCGACAAAGGATATGTATTTTAATCAGACTAAGGTGGTACCCAACACTTTCACTAAAATTAATTTAGCTCGTTTAATTTTCATAAAATTTTACAAAAATATAAAAGTTTCAAAAATTTTGAACCAACTGTTTGTCCAAAAAAATTACACTGGTTATATAGCAGTTTGACAAACACCAATTTTGATCATTGAGAAGCTTGATATTCCTTTTACAACACAACGTAATTAAAACGTTTAGCTGACTTTACAGAGTTATCTCCCTGTAGTGTAAGGTACTACCTTAAAACCTTTATATTTCACAGAGCCTATTTAGAAGCTGTATTCAATGCATTGGAATGTAGTGAGAATGATTATGAAGCTTTGTTTGCACTATGTTTGTTATATGCCATGGGACATAATGATGGTAAGTACACTCAAGGTCACAAGGTCATGTATTTGACCTTGGAGTTAAGATTTTTGTTTGGAAAAAGTAGAGCTTTTAAAAATGCTATGCCAGGGCTGCAATTGAACTAATATATGACTGATTATGTAGGCTTTCTTGTGTTACATAAGTGAAAACAGTTTGTCTAAAATTATAAAACAATTAATTAGAATAAATCACTTTATTTCTAGGTATAAAAACTTTTAGTGAGGAGTTTCTATGTTACATTTAACATAAGTATTAAAATATTTTAATTTATTACTTACTTAGTGATACTGTAAAAAAAATATATTTCAAAATTCACTCTTTAATGTAAATGTTAAATGCTTAGTTTATTTCCAAACACTGAAACTTAATGTGACTGCATGTATTTGTTAACTAAAATCAATATATAATGACATTTTTAGATGCTTCAGGAGAATAGATATTTTGCATGAAAAAAATATAATGTGAAGTGTGCAGTTTGATACATGGATATTTAAGATGCAAACTAGAAATATTGATTACTTCCAGAAAATAGAAAAGAAATCGTTTACTAAAATATTGATGGAACCATTGCTTTTAACATTTTAAACAAATTTGTATAATGTCCATATAACCTTACAATGAAATGACTTATTCTTCCTTTTCAATGTGTGAATTAAACAGAGGGTATGATGTGTTGTGTTGTTGTTGTTGTTTTTTTTGTTTATTGTTAGCTACAGTGAAACCTACCAAAACCAAACTTGAATGAAAATCATCTTGTCAAAACAGAGTTTTGAATTCTAAACATATTACATCAAGATCTAAAATTTAAACAATGTATTATACTAATCATGTCTAACTAGACCAGATGTTTCAGTTCAGAATTGGTTGCATAGTTTTCACTGTACTTGATGTCTATACTGTGGATTCATTTATTTTCATTGATATCAATCTTCTTTCGTTCTACCAAAATCAGCTTATTCGGGTGGACCTAATTTGGGTAGAAAATTTTGCATATTTAAGCAAATTAGATTTGATTAAACTACATAATTTGTGGCTATTATGGGGGTTTCTTATCTTAACAATAATTTGAAGTATCTTATTTTGACTATTTTGAAAGAAAAAAATATTCTCAAAAATATTGAATCTTCTTTATTTTATGTTTTGTAACATTATTACTTTATAGGAACTTTTTCTAATAAATTATTTCTTACTTTTATTAAACTGCATGTTATTGATTTGTTTAAAATAAATGCTAATATTGTAATACGAAATACGAATGTACTGTAAAAGATATATAATTGTTGCAATATCTTTTAAATTTGAATGATTTGATAGTATAGTTGGTTAAATGGCCAAGGCATTTTCTATTTTTCAAACTATAGAATACTGAAATTGGTTAACGACGAATAAAAATCATCTTTTTAATGTTAATTGCTTCAAAGCTTAAGAATCAGTTACTTGTTAATAATTATGTATTTTTATTTTATTTTTTTGGGTTTTTAAAATTTGTATTCTCTACATAAAGAGCTGTTTATTATGTAGTGTGATTCAGAAAGTGTGTATGAGAAGGCCATGAGAGGATACCTAATACAAAATGTATCATAAATATCAGTTTACTTTATTCATCATTTTGAGTGTTGCTGGAGTTTAGAAGCTATTTAAAATGATGTAATGTAATTGATTTATAGGTAAATAATGTCAAACTCCCCAAATTTTGGTGACCAAATTGTATCTCTAGTTGTTCTTTAAAATTCATTGCCATCCCAAAATGTTTTAATTACTTAGTTTAGATTTATTCCTTATTCATGTTTATTTTGTCATTAACTTTTCATTACAGTTGAAAATGTACATAGTCTGATGAAATTAAGTCAGGTTTAATCCATACTTTTCTACATAAGGAAATGCCTGTGTCAAGTCAGAAACATGACAGTTGTTTTCCTTTTCTTTGATGTGCTTAAGCTTTGGCTTTTGCATTTATTAAGGGACTTTCCATTTTGAAATTTCTTTGAAGTTCAGTAATTTTGTTATTTAATTTTTAGTACAATCTCTTAAAATGTTTCGTATCGAGAGAACATTTTAATATATATAAGGTTTTAATCTCTTTTTAATAGGCATACATCAGGGCTTAATGGACACAGTAATGATGCCAACAGAAAAATCTGAGGTAAATTATATCAGAATATGTATATTAAAGGAGTAAGTTCAGTAAGAGCCATGTTTGGCCTCAATTATAAAGTTCAAAGTTACAAGACAATAAATGTTTTAAGTGTTGCCTTAAAGACATGTGAGAAAGTTAAACAGAACTGTTTTTGTCAAAGACTTATTCTAGCACGTTGATTTTTACATCACAAAAAGGTTAAAATCAGCTAGATTTCAACCAAATAATAGACCAGGAAACATAGAGTGCAGGTGTCAACAAACTTAATATTCAAATAAGACATGTGAAATGTCTTCAGAAACAATATATTTTAAAAGATCTTTGTTGTTTGACGTACGTGCTATATGTTTCCTGTCCAATAATCTATGGAAATTTACCCATTTTACAGTCTTACATCACCAAAATGACAACAAAGGAAGGGAGATAACTCAAATTTTAATTTATTTGGAGCCACTGATACAGTATTGGTAAAGATGAAACTAAATTACTTTTATGTTTTTATATTCAATATTTATTTATTTTTCAGACCAAAGATCATTACAATGTAGCGTTAGTAGAGAGACTTATTAGAATCATCACATTGGCGAGTCAAAGTGGTAAGCTTAACTTCATAGTATGGGATAATAAGATTTTTTTGGTGTCAAGCCTTTCTTAATTTATATGGTCATATAACAAAAAAAGACCATTAAGAAATAGTTAATTTTACCTTAGATAGATTACTGATATAATTTACCACACATAATGAATTTTAGTTAGTTATACCATCAGACAATCTGTAATCAACTGATAACGTACCTTGCTATAATTTGTGTGTACATTTGAACTATATTTATTTATTTATTTTATTTTCAATAATGATAAACAATGTACAGTGCATCCTAAGCCTATTTGGCTGGCTGAAAATAACTTGTATATATGAATGTAATTATTTGTTATAATTCAGTTTGCACTTTAATATTAATTAAAATATTCTATTCCAATCTATAAGTAAATAATATGATGTCAATTGTTAATGTCTTTAAATCTGGTGTAAATAATTTGATATAAGATATTGAAAAAATACAGTGATCTTAAAAACCATATAAAAGACCAAAACAAAAACACAGAACATGAAACAAACATTAAAAAAAAGAAACACACACAAAACAAGCAGACAAAAAATGAGTGAAATTACATAAATAAATATAGAATTGAAATGTTGATGATCTTAAAGTTGACAAAATGTTAGATCAGTTAATTTGTTGTTGGGAAATACAGCCATACATACATGTGTAATGTTATTAGAAATCCTAAAGTACAAGTTCTGATTTATCCAACAATCACCCCAAACAAATCTTTTATTAAAAGAAACATAGCAAAAGAATTCGAAAAAAATCTCTATATATAATTCTTTTTGCAGGAAATAAAGTGAGATTATCGACATTAGAACTAACTATCAAACTTTTGAAACAGCTTGTCTACATGAGTGGTAAATCTTATCTACAAGACAGACACCTTGCCAGCATTGAGAACGCCAGAGAGTGCTGTACACAACTACTCAGGAATTTCTATAAGGTTATTTGTTTTTAATTTGAAAACTTTCATTAAGTAAATTAGTAATGTGATCCATTGAAGTGTTTATCCTGCTAGATTGTAATCATTTATAATTCTGAATGTCTGAGATGAGAGATTTAAAAATGGAATGAGATTTAAAAAGGGGAACAGTGGGACATGGACAGTTGAAATATATTTTTTTAGACTATGGATGGTAAATATGTTATGAATTGAACATAGAAGTAGAATTGTAATAAAGAATAAGCCAGGTTAAGTTTATCTTGGTGAGTTAAAACCACAACAAGTTTGGTTTTCATTAAAGCCTTTAATATCATTGTTTCCTAATTAGGATAAATAAATATTCTGACAAACACTTCTTGACAGATCCTGGAGGTCTAAAACAACTAAGAAAGGGTCACACCTCACAGTAATATCAAAGGTGCTTTTTAAATTATCTCTGACAGTTTTGTTTCACCATGAGCAAGAGCAAGAAATGATCAAAAATTGTACTGCACCTGTAAATTTTGTTATTTTTAAAAAATTATTTAGTTTGAAAGTATTAATAGTGTTTTTTTAAACAATATTTTTCATTTGGATCTTATTGTTTATAAGCCAACAAATACCATAAGCACAAATGTAGGTAGTGTCACAGGATGGGGTTTTAAAATTTTGTACATGAAAAGTGTTTGAATACATTGTATGTAACTTGTAAATCCATAAGTTAAACTTGAGCTGAGGGATAAAAGCATATTTTTTATCAAGATACTTTATGTTAAGTGGGACACACAAAAATATTGACTTGAAACTAAAAGCAATGTTAGATACAAGAATACAATGTAAAGAAATTTGAGTTTTATATAAGTATTTTTCATCATATTAACATGTGTACACTAACCTAAAAGGTTGAACCAGTTGTAGTCTGGTTTAAGTCACTAAAGTATTATATATGAAATAAGAAATTGTGGTATGATTGCCAATGAGACAACTATACACCAAAAAGTAAATGACATAGATGTTTAAAATGACTATAGGTCACAGTACAGCCTCCAACAATGAGCAAATCCCAATTTGCATTGTAAGCTGTCTTTAGCAGAGAAAATCTGAACTTGATTAATATAAAAAATATCTAACTCTTGTTTCAGACAACTGCGGTAAGAAACTCTTATGCATCTGTCATAAAATACTCTACATAATACTCATTAGATAACAGTTGTGAAGAAGGTTCCCAAATCAAACATCATCCAATAAAACAAAAAAATAGGAGTAATATATCAGATAATAGACCTGTTATACAAAAATAATCTATGCATATGATTTCTTATAAAATGATAATGCCTGTTTCTAAGCTTTCAGACCAAAATTTTCAAATCCTCTCCTGTATGCCTAAGAAAGTTGGAGAACATTATATTACTTTAGTTTCATGAGTTTATAATGCAATATGCAATAGGTGTGACCATGTCATTAATTTTACCTGTGTTCTTGAATTTTGTCTCGCCTTGATGAAGTTAAGTAGCTAGACTTGTTTTTTTTCTGTATAAGTAGGTCAATTTAAATGGAAACACTAGTGTTATGTTAATTATATTTGGTATGCAATTGTATTAGCATTGGCACATAGAGATTCATTGGCCTACCCCATCAGTCATGGTATATTTACTTGAAACATCTTGCTTAACATGCTTAATGTAAACATGTTAGTAAAGTTTGTGATTATGTTAGTTTAAGGAAAACCATTAGTGATAGGTAATTAATATTTGGTTTGCAGTTGTATATGCATTGGCACATCTATCTTCCATTGAGATTTATAGGCCACACCCCCTCTTTCATGGTTTATTGACTAAGATACTTTTGCAAATCTTTTGTTTAAGATGAATCACTTATGGAACTGGTAAGTCAATAATCTTTAAAAGTATGCAGTTGTATTGGCATTGTCTCATTTCTTTGATGTTAATATGGCTCTATAACTGGATTATGTTTAAATGACTTCAAACTGTTTGCACTGTTTTTATGTTTATGGTGTGTCATGTAGTGTTTAAGGGGACCACTAATAATAAGTCATTGATATTAAGGTTGCATTTGTATATAAAGCAGTGGCAATTCTATAAAAATATTATGATATTAAGATTGTATGAATATCTTAAAAGAAAAGCATTATGATAGTAAGAATAATAGGAAAAGAAAATATAAATCAATTTGTATTCAAATAGTAAAAACTGTGAAAATGACCAGTTAAAAATCCAAGTTGTCTTTACTGCATATTACTTCTTATAAGCATTCACCCATCCATCCATTTCTGTCATTCAGAATGATATTAAGTTTGATGTTTTTTCTTAAAATTCTGAACTTCTATATATTTATATAAACAGAAACCTCTTGCATTTTTTCATATCTAATGCATGCAAATTAAGACATGTAATATCT
The DNA here is from genome assembly GCF_036588685.1 of Mytilus trossulus. Lineage (NCBI taxonomy): Eukaryota > Metazoa > Mollusca > Bivalvia > Mytilida > Mytilidae > Mytilus > Mytilus trossulus. The sequence continues at coordinate 36,708,740 of NC_086379.1, read as the reverse complement.
GGAATCAAAACAATCATTTCAGTGGTTGTTTTTGTATGATTGACAAAATATCTCATAAAACCCTAATATTATAATATAATATTCATTGATTTTTAAATGTAGAGTGTAAATCGTAAATAGAAGTACAAAAAGCAATAAAAATTTGTCTGACAGTTTGACAGTCACCCTACAACTATAGCAAAATATAAATGAACATCTAGAGGTCTTTGTAATGCTGATAACAAAAATAAATCATTTGATAAGTTTTCAGGGCAATAAGGAATGCTTATTTTTATATTGGAAGTAGTGGAGTTTTTTGGTTGGTGAATGTCTGATGCTTTTATTTATAAAATAAGAAAAACAAGTTGAATGTGTAACATATGTCATTTTCATGTGCCTGTACCCAAGACAGGAACATTGGCAATTGTTGTCTTATGTCATATCGTAGTTTCCGGTTTTTGGGAGAATTTAATTATATAGCAGTTCTTTGATGGTTTCTGTTTAATTTATTCACATCATTTTCATAGACTATATATTGACCTCTAGATTCTAGATGCATTTTGTATTATTTCAACACTTGGAAGTCATTTAATTTAATTTGTTGAAGTATAATGGTTATTGCTATTCAGTAAAATGGTATACTTGTATAACCCTTGTTTGCTACCAAATCTTTAATATTATAAGCTGTCCACATTTTATAAACAATGTACCTTTTGACATATTCACATGCAACGAATAGTAATATTAAACCTTACACTAAATCATATGAATGCTATGATAAAAAAATCACAAAATTACAAACACTGATCTTAATTGTCATTATCCTAAGTTAGACATAAGGATTTAAAGATGAATCCCACTATTGTTCTTGTGCTTCAGACAGTTGTAAATATTTTAATGAAGTGACAATCTTAAATTTTTATCCAGTATCTTTTGAATCATATTATTAATGGCAAAAAATAGACATTTATCAAATCAAGAGACTTTAAAAAGATGAACAGTACAATGTTTTTTGCTTCTTCATTAAAATATATAAATATCACATTCACTGACCTATAGCTATAGGTCTCCTGCTGTCGGCTGAGCCTTGAATAGAGTATATTGTCTTGCTTGTATAAACAAATCACAGTGTGGCATTTTAAAATGAAGAATAATACACCTTTTTGTCTCCATACCACATTTAAATGTAGTAAAAGTATTTGAAATTGTGTACTGCCATATTGATATAAAGTTGGCATACTCTCTTGCCTATGTCAAATCAAGGCAAATGTGTTAATTTTTCAGTCTAGTCAGTACCTAATATCAAGTGTTTTGTTTGTGTCCATTTTGTGTCTCCCCTCTCATAACATGAAAAGACATATTGATTTTTACGTGTCAAATGATCTGTCAATCACCAAAATAAAAGATCCCCCCTCCAAATATTTGATTTGTAGTTTGCAACTCCTTTAAAATTTTTGAATAGATATATCTTGGGGGTTTCTACTTTCAAAAAATGGAATTTTCATTTCCCTTTTGTCATTTCATAATCTCTTAGCCCTATAGCTTTTTGAACAAAGATTTTGAAAGTTTTAATCATATTTCTGTAACAAATTTTAATTTATGTTTCAGAGTGAAGAAATGTTCTTAGACATGTTTGAAGATGAATATAGAGAAATGAAGGTAAACCTTATATTTTATGCTAATGGTAGTCCTTTTTAACCCCCATTTTTGGGCATTATGTTTTCTGGTCTGTGCGTTCGTATGTTCGTTTGTACGTTTTTCCATCCGCTTCAGGTTAAAGTTTTTGGTCAAGGTTGTTTTTGATGAAGTTGAAGTCCAATCAACTTGAAACTTAGTACACATGTTCCTTATGATATGATCTTTCTAATTTTAATGCCAAATTAGAGATTTTACCCCATTTTTAAGGTCCACTGAACATAGAAAATGATAGTGCAGATGGCATCCGTGTACTTAGGACGCAGTCTTGTTTAAAACATCTTATTCTCTTGACTGAAATTTTTGGAGATTTTGTTGTAACAAAACTTTGTTGTACATGTAGCTGGTACCAGTAGATATTTCATGTTATGTTCAATTCTGATACACTCATAAATACTTCTTTTTACTGCTTATGAAAAATAGTTCTACATCAGTTCTTAAAGGAAAGCAATATTTGGCCTATTTTGTATTAATTACAGAACCGTCCATTGAATGTTGAATATCTGACAATGGATGCCTCCATACTGTTACCCCCAACTGGTACTCCTTTGACAGGGATAGCATTTTCTAAAAGATTACCATGTGGAGAGGTTGAAAGAGCCAGAAGGGTGAGTAAGAATAGGGGATATTTTTATCTGTATTTTTATACTAAATTGACAATTAGTTCCAGGGACATTTGATGCAGGACTAACTGAAAATTATGTGAATCGGTATAAGTAATATATTCAAATTGTACTTATAACTTCAAAAAAGGTTCTCATTTTCAATCATCACAATGATATTAGAGATTAGAGAGAAATTTGTGGACTAATGGTAAGAGCTGTTAAAGCATACATGGAAGGCACTTTAAACATATTACTTATATATTTCCACTATGCAAAAAATAAGATGACACCCACCCATAGTTGAGATTTGGAAGTGCCTTCCCTGGGTCCCATGTATGTTTTTATGGAACAGTCCTAAGAGTGAAACTAGTATTTAAGTATTTTTACTTCAGTACCAGTTCTACCATTCATAAAACTTTTGAGCACAATTATTTTTATACTCAGAAATCAACCAATCAAAATACTTAAGATTTGGTGTTACGAGAACAAATTTTGTACTTCTATAGTACCATGTATTTTTATGACCAAGGACCTTCAGTTATTTAAGTCTATTAAAATGAAAAGCATGACATTGCTACAGTTTATTAAAACTGTAAAATGTTTGTTGTTAGCTTTTCATGTCTTCCTCAATGGTCTATAATACATGTACAAGGTGAATTATTTGTAAAAGAAATGAAAGATTTCCGGAGTTATGACAGTGCACTTTGATTTAGGTTACTCTATTGTTATTGTGATATTGTTCATGTACAACATCAACATATATTCTGACCCCTATTTAAACTTGAAAAGATTATGTATCTTGAGTTACATAGAAGAAAAAAACATGATGTAATTTTTAAATAGGTTCATTTATTAGGATTCAAATATAAAATTTAGAGTTATTGCCCTTAGACTGTAAAAATCCAATGACAGCTTCATATAGGTTATGAAATAATACAATTATTTTATCTATTTTTATATTCTTTTAAAAGTATAAAGAATTTGAATTATTTTGAACATAAACATTTTTAGATTTACTCAAGGATCATGTCTTTAGCGTTATGTACAGGTTATATTAGGTTTTCCGCCAGAGCATATTGAAAACATCAGAGAACTTCATGCACAAACTTGGGTTTTCAAAAAACCCTTTTCACACAAGTGTCATTGACTTAAAGAAGCATTATGTCATTACTTCACGAAAGGAAATTCCTGGAAAGTCGGGGGTACACCTATATATTATTGCAATCATGCCAGAACGAGTTCAATAAGCAGATCTTAGTTATTGTATCTGATTTGCTGAAGAATTGGGAAGTTCAAGAAAATTTCAACCTTTCTTGAAATGTTTGCAGTTCAAACTAAGATAAACTAATAGCTAGGTGTTAAATCTGATCAACTTGAGTGGTCTTTGAAAGTAACCTCTCTTATTTCCAAGATAATCTTCTTTCTGATATAAGGCTTTTTGACATAATACCGAAATACATCAAATTTTGTATGGAAGATTGTTTACTACCTTGCCGTTATACAATTTGAGGGTGTTTTTTTTTTTCAAACAATAACAACATTATAATCTTTTGATTTAAATGCTGTACCAATAAAAATGTCAGATTGCTTTGCTATACAGTCTTTTGTATTTTATACAAAAGTAGTAGCATGTTATAATTGAATCATCATTGAATCAACTGATTTTAATCATTTAAAGAAAAAAATTTAATAAACCACCCAACTACCTTTTATATTACGTAATTGCTCTTCATAATGTAATACTAATACAAATATAGAGGATATTGATCTAACCAGTGTTTTCAGTTACCCAGTAGTATTGTACCTAAATGTATGTACAATGAACTTGTTCTGCGAATTCCTAATGTTGTTTACTTTTTAAATGTAACCTCTTATGCAAATAAATACTATGAATTAAGAAATGTTTATAATGTTTTAATGCTCCACTTAGGGCATTATGTTTTTCGGTCTGTGCATCTGTTCCCTTGTCTGTTTCTGTCTTCCAGACACAGTAGCATCTCAAAGAAATTCCCATATTGACTTTCTTATAATACAGTTACTTTAGAGTGGAGTGCAGGGGCATCTTATTGTCTACTTTTAGAATTGAAATTTTCTTTTTATGATGTTATTGGGGTGTAAAAGTGTTGACTGAAGCACATTTGGATGAGACAGCATCCCCAATATCAATGCTTTTATACCCCTATATTTACATAAACATTCAATTCTCATTTATAATTACATTTTACGCTAGTCATGAAAGTATGATGAAACTGCTAGTAACATTGAATTTTCAGTTTGTTTTCATATGCTATTTTTTCAAAATCTAATTTTGAAATGCCTTTTGACTGTTACATGTATCAGCCAATCAAAAGTATGGATCCATATGAAACATACATGTTATGCAAGGATCCGGAAATTTTTTCACCTAATTTCCGTCATTTTCATACAACTTAAAAGTTGATGCCCCTTTTCAAAAAATGATTGTCAAAATCACATTACTGCATGAGACTCATTATGAGTATGCTCATACTCGATTGTCATGTTCGTAGCATCAACAATCTTGTTTCACTGTTGCATCGCATTTAATTCATGATTTGTCCTACCATTTTCCAAAAATCGTTTAAGAGCAATTAAGGGAAGGCAACAGTTTAAAAATTAAATGATTTTAATGACTCAAAACGATAATATTCTCAGTTATCGCTTATGTTTTCTTTGATTCTGAAGTCAAAATTAAAACCGGATGTACTGCAACAAAACTGAAAAGAACAATTCCGGACTCATTTCCGGGATTAGTTATGTTTATCCAAATCACAGGAAATCATCGGCTTTTTAATATTTTACCTTTAATAGTGTAAGAATATTAATTAAAATAGGTGCCACTAGCTTTATTTAGGATGAAATTATTTTAAATTTACAATTAATTGTCTAAATCTGTGGAAGAGAATTTCAAGCATGCGTATTACATAGTAAACAAAGCACGTGTGTTAGAAGTAAAAAAAAAATCTACGTAAATTAAACCAAGTTTTAATATAATTTTAAATCATAATTGACAATTGTCTGACCTGTTGAGTAATTAAATAATGAAGCCAGTTGGTATGGAATTTTTATTTCTTTATAATAATAGTTTGGAGCTTGTGATTAATTGCTAGGTGTGAATTAAAAACACAGGTAAAGAGATTAGCAATCATTAGCCAATAGCTCCCCGAGGCATTAATATAGTTATTAGGAGGGCCCTCAGGATTATAACTCTTTATTGAAGTGGCAGTTTTATTACAGGAAATCGATAACAAAAAAAAAATATGTTCAAAATGGCGATTTTGAAAGTCGATCTCAACGAAATGACCGAAATTATTACGGTTGAAAAATAAAATTTGACCTAAATCCCAATTAAAAGTTTAGGACATTATAGTTTCAGTTTAGGACATGACTGGCAAATATGACCATTTCCGGACCCTTGATGTTATGTAATTATCATCAAAAGAAGAAACCTTAGAGACAAACTTATTCTGTGACAAATAATCATTAGGCTGTTTTAATCATGGTAATTGGCAGTTACCTTGTCTCTGTGGAGCTGAAATGTAAATAGAGAAGAAGGGAAAACCATATAGTAGTAAACGAATATATAACTTTGTAGAAAAAAGGATAAAAGGATGATTGAAGTATTTTGATTATATTTATGATATTAACTACTGTAATTTCACTTTGATATCAATATTTATCGCTATTTTACGAAATTTTCCTTTGATATTTAATACTGACTGATAATTTCCTTTCTCCGAACAGTAGAGTGATATGGAAAATTATGGCTAGAAACTAAGGGCCCACAAGCCATTGTCAATGAAGTTTACAACGTTGTCTGATTATTGTCATAAGTAAAGTATCCATAAACAGATTATCAGTGGTCATCTCAGCTCGATTGCTTTTCTCACTTTTGCTATACCAGCTCAAGCTAGAAAATAAATCTCATTGAGATGATCAACAATAATCTTTATGTGTACTTTTACTGTTTACCTCATTACGTTCTTTATGTGTTCTTCTCAAGTAGGAATTCTCTAAGTCAATGGTTATTGCTGGCTGCCGGCTTCCATTTTTGCTAGTATTCTTTTTTTTTTAGAAAATTTTGCATTTTACAATGACAGGGCCTTTTATGGCTCTATATAGATGTAAATGCTCTCATCCTTTGATCTCTTGTTAACAGCTGTCACGTAGGCAAGCATATCATACCATTTTTTTATTTTTTTTATTTTTATAAATAAAATTTTATTTCAACTTTTTGAACTTTAAATAACATTTACTATGTACCGGTACACCAAATTTATGCATATCAATATATTTTCAAAGGGTCACCTTTAAAAGTATTTACATATTGTTTTGTTATCTTCAAACACTAAATCTTAAAAAATAACATTTAAAATATTGGTCCGGATAATAGATTATTCATCTTCAGAACTTTGAAGTTTGAGAATGATGAAAAAATATGTATAAATTTTTTTTAACGGTGACTATGAAAGCTATAATAAGTTCTTTCTATATTGACAAGTATATATTATGAATAACGAAACATAAGACTTTATGTTTACCAAGTGAAATTTGTCTTTGATTTTATTTTGTAGATTAATGATGTGAAAATATAAATAAAAGGATTGTTTGTTTTTTTATATTTTTTATTATTTTTTAAAGGGCTGATAGTAAACAAATTATTAGGTACATGTATCAGTAAACAAGGTATTCTTAGAACCTTGTAACGTTTATTATTAAAAACCATAAGGTTACGTGCAGTAATATTACGAAATGCAGTAATAAACATTTAATGTGTCATTATTATTTAATACCTAAAGTAATTAAGGACATGGTCTTCTGATTGTTATCAAAACCATGATGATTTAGTGCAAAATGTAATATCCTATCCCTAAATAGATGTGTTCTCAAGTACAGGCCATATTCTAGATAATTGATTTACATAAGATCAGGGTTCTTTTATATCAGTCACTATATATGGAGTGGCCTTCTAAATAAATATATTGAAATGATATAATCTTTTAGTAGGATGATTTCAATATGTGTTTGTTTTTAATCAAAAACTCAATGGACATGTTCATCATAAGCCGTAAGGTATAAATTACCCACACCTCTACTAATTCCATCCTTACTATTATGGGTCTAATCCCACACACTTGTCCAATTTACCCATCATTTCTGATTTTATCATGTGTCAATAAGCACATCCCAATTTCTACAAACCCACCCAAAACTCAAAATGAGAACTTGGTAGTACGTAAAATGTAGTGCAATTTTATTTTTTGTTTGAGAAACTGAGTTTCCTTTAAAAAAATAACCACAGCAATTCTATAACAGTCTGTCTTGATTTTGATATGTTATTAAAAGTATGACTGATTTTGATGGTTTTCTTTTCTCTATCGTTTTTTTTCCAAATAGCCATTTTATATAATATGCTATAGCACAAATTGATATTGAACAAAACTTCTGCGTAAAACTTGGTACTATTGTGGCATTTAAGACTATATATAATTGTCAAGTATATAATATAAATAGGATCAACTTACAGGAGCATTATTTAGGATATTCAACAAATTACAACTTTTATTTAAGATGATACATCCACATCATGTTAGTTTTCCTCAATCCATGAAAATTGGTACCCACAAAAATAATGGAATCCACAGTAGTTAATACTGACTGATTATTTTTTGGTAGATCTGGTTTTGCTCAATCTAACAACTTTTTATGTTATGATTTGTGGACTGTTGTTTGTCTTTTTCATTATTTTGCAATTATGTTCTCAGTTTCTCTTCAACTTATGAGTTTTGCATGTCTTTCGTAATCTTCTGGCCCTATATATCCTATACAATGTCAGCTGACACCCACATCTGGTTCAGAATTTTTCACTGTTGAATCTAGTCGGTGGCCTTTGGCTGTTCATGTTCTTTGGGTTGTTGTCTCTGTGACACATTCCCAGTTTCCATTCTCAATTTCATCTATATAGTCATTTTTCAAGTCCCAAGTCAGGAGCCTCTGGCCTTTGTTAGTCTTGTATGATTTTTATACGACCGCAAAATTTGAAAAAAAATTTCGTCGTATATTGCTATCACGTTGGCGTCGTCGTCGTCTTCTTCGTCGTCCGAATACTTTTAGTTTTCGCACTCTAACTCTAACTTTAGTAAAAGTGAATAGAAATCTATGAAATTTTAAAACAAGGTTTATGACCACTATAGGAAGGTTGGTATTGATTTTCGGAGTTTTGGTCCCAACATTTTAGGAATTAGGGGCCAAAAAGGGCCCAAATAAGCATTTTCTTGGTTTTCGCACAGTAACTTTAGTTTAAGTAAATAGAAATCTATAAAATTTTGACACAAGGTTTATGACCACAACTGTTTAGGAATAAGGGGCCAAAAAAGGGCCCAAATAAGCATTATTCTTGTTTTTTTCACAATAACTGTAGTATAAATGAATAGAAATCAATGAAATTTAAACACAAGGTTTATGAACACAAAAGGAAGATTGGGATTGATTTTGGAAGTTTTGGTCCCAACAGTTGGGAAATAAGGGGCCCAAAGGGTCCAAAACTAAACTTTGTTTGATTTCATAAAAAATGGAATAATAGGGGTTCTTTGATATGCTGAATCTAACTGTGTTTGTAGATTCTTAATTTTTGGTCCCGTTTTCAAATTGGTCTACATTAGGGTCCAAAGGGTCCAAAATTAAACTTAGTTTGATTTTAACAAAAATTGAATCCTTGGGGTTCTTTGATATGCTGAATCTTAAAATGTATTTAGATTTTTGATTATTGGCCCAGTTTTCAAGTTGGTCCAGATCAGGGTCCAAAATTTAACTTTGTTTGATTTAATCAAAAATTAAATAATTCGGGTTGTTTGATGTGCCAAATCTAACTGTGTTAGTAGATTCTTAATTTTTGGTCCCATTTTCAAATTGGTCTACATTAGGGTCCAAAGGGTCCAAAATTAAACTTAGTTTGATTTTAACAAAAATTGAATCCTTGGGGTTCTTTGATATGCTGATTTTAAACATGTACTTGGATTTTTGATTATGGGCAAAGTTTTCAATTTGGTCCAAATCAGGATTCAAAATTATTATTTTAAGTATTGTGCAATAGCAAGAAATTTTCAATTGCACAGTATTGTGCAATAGCAAGAAATTTTCAATTGCACAATATTGTTCAATAGCAAGAAATCTTCAATTGACAGTATTGCGCAATAGGAAGAAATATCTAATTGCATAATATTGTGCAATAGCAATTAATTTTCAATTGGAGTTATCTTTCTTTGTCCAGAATAGATATTTGTGCAATAGCAAGATATTTTCAATATTCTTTGAAAATTTGAGTTATCTTTCTTTGTCCAGAATAGTAGTTGAATCAACTTAAATCATTGTTTTATACACTATACAATGTATTTTCACTTTTACTACCAACTGATAAATTAAAACAAATCTTTACCATTCAGTGATAACAAGCACTTTTTTTTACATTTTAATATTTGAAGATGTATTTAAATGAGCAGTTATTTTTGCAAACTCCATTAGAAATTTGAATTGAGGTCAGTTTTGGAATAAGGGAAAGGGGGATGTGAAATCAAAATTGGGGGGGGGGGGGGTCATTTTTTTTTCAGATTTCATATATTAAAAGAAAATTTTTCAAACATTTTTTTGAGAGGATTAATATTCAACAGCATGGTGAATTGCTCAAAGGCAAACATTTTTTTAAGTTCATTAATTAGACCACATTCATTTTGTGTCAGAAACCTATGCTGTGTCAACTATTTAATCACAATCCAAATTTAGAGCTGAATCCAGCTTGAATGTTGTGTCCATACTTTCCCCAACCGTTCAGGGTTCAACCTCTGCAGTCGTATAAAGCTGCACCCTGCGGAGCATTTGGTTAATTTTAGTTTCTTGCGTATAATTCGGAGTTTAGTATGACGTCCATTATCACTGTACTAGTATACATATTTTTAGGGGCCAGCTGAAGGACATCTACTGGTGCGGGAATTCTCTCTTCATTGAAGACCCATTGGTGGCATTCGGCTGTTGTCTGCTCTATGGTCGGGTTGTTGTCGCTTTGACACATTCACCATTTCTTTTCTCAATTTTATTTTTCAGTACAACTTCCTCACTATAATACTCTACTAAATTCCTTACATGTAAATACATGTACATAATAATACAAGGACAGCAAATATAAAATTTCTTCTTTATTTTGACAAAAACAGATCATTTGCTGGTCATTAAATACAAAATATCAAAATTCATGTTAATGATGTAAGAGGAGTTCCGAAACAGTCAGATTTGCACATATTAATTCCTTCTGCATGTCATACCAACAAGTTGTAAAACTTTTAATAGAATTGTCCTTTTAATATGAGCTCTCTCTAAAGTTTCACCTTTCATATGTCATTTTTTTTTCAGGATTTCACTGTGCACATGATACTTATGAAACTCATTTTCTTCCTTTATTCTGCTTAAACATGTTAAAGTAAAAATATCAAAATTCTCTTATCTTTGACACTGAAAACTCTCGTAATGCTTTTTCTAATATCCTGTTACTGTCAAGGAAATTTGAAAGAATAGAAAATTAATTTGATGTTTTTACCCCTTGGCAAGATCATGACAAGAGGGGTAATACAGAAGTACCGAAACCATTGTTTGAATTTTCCTATGTAATATTTATAGTTAAACTACAAGCCCTAGAAAATTTCATCATTAACATTGATAGTTCAAAATGTGTATTGCCAATTACTGTGTCCTGTTTCAAAACATGTTTAAGGCATAAATTAAAAATAAATTTATAAATGTCCTTATGCCACATGTTTTAGAATACATCATTAGTTTCTTTACTGCAAGATTTCAGCTTTTCTATTCTTCTTGAATTTTTTTTCTTCTGAAGTTGTTTGATGGCAATAAGTAATATCATAAAAATACTGAAATCCGAGGAAAATTCAAAATAGAAAGTCCCTAATCAAATGGCATAGCAGACTATCTTATTTGTAGAGGAATGGGTTGTTTATGTGTTGTAAAAATGTATATTTGAATTTTTAGATTATTTCATTTCAGTACTAAATCATCCATGGTATTTTCATTAAAATTTTCGTTGTTTTTTTGGTTATTATTGAAGCTGAGTTTAGTATTTTGTTTGCAGTTTTTTGCATTATCAAGTTTTAAATTGTCTCATTTTGGAAATTCTTAATATCCTTAATTTGTAATAAACACGCCCAATATGGTATAATAACAAAATTAAATTATTTGACCCTCATTTACACCATAATTAGAAGGGGATCTTTTAGCATTAAAGTAACCCTTTTTATTGGTGAAGTTAACAACAGTATTAAAACGTGATTCTGTAATTCAGTGGTTGTCTTTTGTTAATGTGTAACAAACATTTTTTTTTTTTTTTTAAATAAGGCCCTCAGTTTCTCGTTTAGATTGTTTTACAGTGCCATTTTGGAGACTTTTATAGCCGACTATGCTGTTTGGGGTTTGCTCATTGTTGGAGGAAGGTACAGTGACCTATAGTTGTTAATTTCTGTGACATTTGGTTTTTTGTGGAGAGTTGTCTCATTTGCAATCAAACCACATCTTCTTTTTTTATATGGTGTAAAAAGTAAAGTTTTAATTGTCAGTAGTTGTATTTCAATCATTGCACTGTAGAATATGTTTATTAATGAAAATAGTAAAGCAGTAGGAATATAAAACAGCACATGTGAATACTGTCAATAATTAGACTAAGTATAAAATGTATTACAACTGCATATCAAATATCATTGACATACCACTAGTAGTTCTCCAAAAACTGACACCACCAATGGAAACAGTATGTCTAAGCCTAATATTTTCTACTTTTTCTGACAGCTAGACAAAAAAGAAAGGATCTTCTACATTATGATCCATATTTTTTAATTTTCATTTGGTTTGAGATACCAATATAATTTACAATTTTTGAAAGTTTCACCAATAGCTATAGTCTTTTAAAAATATGTGTTTTGTTTTGTAATACATATGTTCTTTCTAACCATGCCAGAACAAATGGTTCTACACAAGTCTGAAAGAAGGGATTAACTAGTTATTGTTTTAAAATGGCAAATATGCAGAATTGTAAGGTATATTTATGAATTTAGAAACACAGTGCATGCATGAAGCATATGCAATGATTAAAATCATCATCATAATTTCATTGCTTTCTGCATTGGAAAACTTTCCAATATTCTAGAAGCCATTTGCTAAAACTCAACAGCACAGTTTTCAAATTAATATACTACTTTCACTTTCAGAAAATGTTGGGTTTTTTTGGTGCTCAACTGTAATTACAGGGTACAACCTTCTTTTCAATTTATCATTAGAAAGACTTTATTTAATTACATCCATTAGTTTTGATTTGTGATATTTAACATGTCAGTAATAGATCATGGCCCTTTTTTGACAAGAATCGACTGCATTACTATATATAGTATAAAAAAATATGGGATGGAAAATTTATAAATTGTCAAGGTCTCATTTCCTTGTCGAGCAACTACCTAATATGCATCTGTCATTGCCGTATATAGAACATCAGATAATAATGATTACAAAAAGGATAAATTTATCTTATCAGAACATAATTGACCTTTTTATTCATAACTTTAGTTAGATATAATATCCTAGAAATATGGTATAACTGAGGGAAGTATTTAACCATTTTTTCTGAGAACTCCAGTATTGTTAGTAGTCAATGCCAGCCAAATATTTGAAATAGGATTTAGTATGTTTTATTTACAAATTTTACAGTTAAAGTTGAACAACCAAGAACAACCACTCACTGGATAGCAGGCTTGTGGCTTAATGGGACAGTCACATAAAGAATGTGGTGGGATTAAATACTGTTATCAAGCACTCAACTCACTCCTTTGGATAGTGGTCATGGGGGTGTAGAAGTCTTTTTCCTTATGATTACTGTCAAATTTGAATTTGGTCATGAAACCTTTGAAGATAAAATCATACAAAACATTTTGAACTATGCAAATTCAGAAAAATAATTAACAAACAATAATAAATATGAATATTAACTTCATACCTGCCAACTTTTCAAAATGCCCATGGGGGTTTTGCGTGCAATATGGCTGTCATAGTCCTAAAAAACCTTCAAGGGGGCCTTTAAATACATTTTAATGTTGTTTTTTTGCTTCTTCATACTTTTATAGGCCTCATGTCATTGTAAAACTAATTGTTTTGTTTAAAATTGTGGACAAAAATGCTCATTCAAAATTTCAATTTAGGAGCCTCCATGGGGGAAATCCCCCGCAAATAGTGACAGTTGGCAGGTATGTAACTTCTAAGATAGTTCTTAATACTAACTTTTGTTTTTTTACATTGATACTCCCATAGATGTCTTTCCCATGTTGAGGTATTAACTTCTTTTATCCTTGTGGTTTATTTTATAGAACAAAGTTTATGTATGGGTAAGATTTCAGTAGAAGGGTTTTAATACTACTGTATACTTTTGAAAGCCATATTTTGTTTGCCCTTATGTTGCTGTAATGGAGTTAGTAATTAAATTGTCTCCCTTTATGACTAAACTACTAAGAAATTTAAAACTACTTAGAAAAGATTATGTATGCATTGAGAAATGAAATGGAAGTATTTGATTTGTGTTCTGAAAGACATTTATTGTAAATGTGAAACAACCAACAATCAATCAATCAATCAGTCTATCGAACATGTTTCAATAGTTTTATTATTGAGATTGTGAATCAGACTTAAACATGCCTGAAGTTTTTGCATGATTTCAGAAAATGCTGCAATTTGCAAATACTGCTATCAAATTAAAAATTCACTTTCAGTTTTGCAATACATTTTCCTTGCAGTTTCTATAATAATTAAATTTTCACAAATATTTTATGATTTACATTAAAATAAGTGTAACAAAAATACTAAACTCCAAGGTAAATTCACAAAGGGGAGGGGTTCATTTGTCTTTTCATATAATTATTTTCTAAGAACAGAAGAACTCAATAAAAGGTTCCTGGTAATGTCAGAAATAATTTGTTTTATTTTCTGCAAGTACTAATTATCATTGGTTAACCAGGAACCTAGTACTGCCAGCAAACTCAGGACTACAAATACATCAAGGGAAAAAAAACGCATTTATGAAAATTTGTCAGCAGTTCTGAAATTGATTTTGCTTGAATTAATCAGGAAATACCAACTTTCACAGATTTTCTGCAAATATAATTCTTTGTGCAGATTTTGATTGGTTTTCACTCAATAAAATACAAATGCATAACTTTTAAAATGAAAAAAAATATATTTATATATCTGCACTTATTTACACCTTCTATTTCGTAATGCATATTTTGTTTACTGTTTGGTAACAACTGCACAATGAACTTATGAAATCGATCATGTCAATAAAAGGATTTAAATACACATATATCAGTTGTCTTTTCGAAAACAGATCAATAACATTATCAGAGTATTCATCATACCTAATTTAAACATTTAAACTTATGACTTTTTTTGGAAATAACCAAGTTTCCAGATACCTGTAAACAGTTTGCTACATACCTGGACATTTAAGTGTCTATAAATAGAAATCATTCATTTCTGTTGGAGATTCCATTTACTTCCTTGTCCAAAGATTAAAAAGAGTTCCAAGAATCTTGGTCATGTATAGATATATACATATATGTATATCTGATATGAGGAAATGGATCAGTTAATATATAATTTTATATTAAATAAAGTTTAAAAGTTCAAGGTTAATTATTGTTTTAATTATCTCATTATCAGCCTATTTGTAATTGAATTTTCAATTTTCAAAAAATGTTAAGAATTTATCCGGGAAGTTAAAATTTGAATTTTATATCCTCATTGTTGCTTGGAATTGACCATTGCTGTAATTTTAAAATTTGTCCTTATGTAAGAAATATATAGGTAACTATATACAGGAAAAAAATTAAGATTATACTGTAAATGTGATATTGTTTTTCATGGAATGAGAAAAAGATAATAGGTTTAATTTTTGCTGATTGTAACATAAACTGTTGCATGAAATGCCTGAAGAGATGTCAAGGTCAAATGTATACAAGAGGAATATCCCAAATGTATAGAGGAAATAGTAATTAGTAGCTAATATACTTTAACTGTATATAATCACTTAATCACGATTATAAACTTGCTTCACATTGAGTGCATTCAAGTCCCTTGCATAGTTGAGTAGGAAAATTTCAGACAAACACAGTGCATTTGAACTAATAAGTTGCATTAAACCAGTTAATGAAAGATATAGAAATACAACAATCATTCAAAGTTAGATTTCAGCCCTTCGATTAATGCAAGAGTTTTTCAACAAGGTTAAAGATTAACTACATCTGAAATCCTGGGTCTCTTGAATGAAAATGCAATTACAATAAATGCTGAAATATGATTTCTTGTTTTGGCATGAAAAAAGGCAACAGTAGTTATACTGCTGTTCAAATTCATAAATGGATTGAGAAAGAGACAAATCTAGGTTATAAACTTAAACTGAGGGAAACGCATCAAATATGAGAGAACTACAACACTGCAGAAACACAACATTAAAATGTAACACACACAGAAACGAAACAATAATATAACAATGGCCATTTTCCTGACTTGGAACAGGACATTTTAAGAAGAAGAAAAAATGGTGGTTTGAACCTGGTTAAATTGTGGCATGCCAAACCTCCCAAAAATAACACCTGAAAAAAGATTAATTCAAACAAGATGGATCGTTTTAAAACCACCTTCGGAGGTGGAATTTTAAAGTCCAATAGAAGATTGGTCTTTTTGAGATTGATCTCAGGAAAGGTCGATCTTTTTTACCAGTGTAAACAAGGTCTTATGTTTCTTTCAAATGTGAATGTTTTGATTGCTTCAAAGCTTTTGTATATGTATATCAAAGTATTTCATCATGAAATTGTTGTCCCAATATAATCTGTATTTTTCAAGTATTTGCACATACCAATTGAAATTATAAAGAGTCAACCAAATATTTGCAAAGTAAATACTGGTAGTCATGCAGTATGTATGCCAATTGCTAAAAATAGATCTTATATAATTATATTAGATCATATCTAAGTATGTCTGTAGGTCAAATTAAAATGTTGGTTATGTTACCTGAAACTCAATCTCTTATCATTCTGGAAAGTTGAACAGTTTGAATAAGGAATGCATTTAAAACATCAAAATTGAATGCCTGATTAATTCTGTTCAATGCAATATTGTACATGAATTTACAATTAGGTGAGAAAGCTGATGAACTAGAAAATTGTTTAAATCATTTTATTGCAAGTTAAGGTTGTTCTAACAAAGGTTTTTCTCTCCTGATATTAAAAATTAACTTTATATTAAAAAGAACAATTTTATGTCTGTCAGAGGTGGAGTTTAAAGCATTTAAGTTTTACTAATGAGACAGTTTCTTTATGCATGTCACTTGATTTAATTATTTTATCAAGAATTTTGTAGATAGGTCAGGGCCTTTTCATAGTAGCTTTCTATGCGGTTTGTGTTTTGCTCATTGTTGAAGGCCAAAGTGGTGACCTGCAGTTGCTAACATTTATGTAATTTGTCTCTTGTGAATTATATTTACCTCATTTTAAATCATGCCAGATATTTTATATAAATCATGTATTGAGTAATAAGGGTGCATGTGACCTCATAACAAAAAGTGAAATAAAATAAGTGAAAAGCTTTTGTTTTATCCTCCAAAAAAATGCCTTGAGAGAGTTATTTATAAACAGTGAAACCTTTTCAAACAAAAATGTTTTATTGACTTATTATTTGTTTCAATTAGAGAATGTTCAGACAGAATACATTATTAACACTTTGATGCCATTAGAATAAAACCCTGCTTTTCTATCAAACAAGGTCCAGTCGATACTTCTACTCCTTATAGTTATATTTAGATGGAATTAAAAGTGTTGTTTTAATGAGAATAAACAGATACTTGAACTAATTTCAAACATAAGTAATTAGATATCAGAATATTTTGTTTGAGTGCCATTGAGACATTACTCTCCATCCAAGTTGCAATGAGTAAAAAAGTAAACAATTATAGATCGAAATATGGCCTTCAAAACAGAGCCTTGGCTATTGTAATATAATTCAAAATGGAAAACCAGCAGTCTAATAATCTAAATTCAAACATGAGAAACATACTTATGAACCACATCAACAAAAGACAACAACTGAGCATCAGGTTCCTGTTTTAGGACAGATAAGTGCAAACAAATGCAGCCGGTTTTAACTATTTTAAAGGTGCCAACCTTCACCCCAACCTGAAATAGAAGGGTAACATTACAATATAGAAAAAAGATTTCAACCTAGGGAACCAAAAGAACTGAGATCAAAAGTTATTCTTAGAAAAAGGGTTTAAAGCCAACCAGGGAATCTAGTTATGTGTACTATATGATATGAACATCATCCCACTATGTTTTCATTTTATTTGTTGAACAATTTATTCCTGCTTTTGATCTGCTAGTGTTAATAGTCAGTACATGCTTATACCATATTACAGCTATGCTTATACTTTGCCAGTAACTTTCTTATTTCCCCAGTATTATAAAAGATATTTATCTTCTTCACTTTTTTATAGTCAAAGTTTAAATTACCTTGGGTGTGTGGTGCTATTTCTTTAGGAATATTATTATTTTGACACATATGCGCAAATGAAAGTTAAAAGCAGGGCATGATCTATTACTGACATGTTAAATTTCACAAATCAAAACAAATGGATGTAATTTTAAAAAGTCTTTCTAATGATAAATTGAAAAGAAGGTTGTACCTGTAATTAGATTTGGACCACCAAAAAAAATAAACATTTTCTAAAAGTGAAAGTTGTCTAAGATTTTAAAAACTGCATAATGCTGTTGATTTTTATAAAATGACTTCTAGAATATCTGAAAATTAACTTAGCTGTTAAGGTTTTCCAATCCAGAAGACAATGACATATTTTAATTATTAATGTGCATCTTGCATGCACTGTATTTTTGTCGAGCCTTCGACTTTAGTCGAAAAAGCGAGACTAAGCGATCCTACATTCCGTCGTCAGCGGCGTCCACAAATATTCACCCTGTGGTTAAAGTTTTTGAAATTTTAATAACTTTCTTAAACTATACTGGATTTCTACCAAACTTGGACAGAAGCTTGTTTATGATCATTAGATAGTATCCAGAAGTAAATTTTGTAAAAATAAAATTCCATTTTTTCCGTATTTTACTTATAAATGGACTTAGTTTTTTTCTGCGGGGAAACATAACATTCACTCTGTGGTTAAAGTTTTTAGAATTTTAATAACTTTCTTAAACTATCCTGGGTTTGTACCAAACTTGGACAGAAGCTTGTTTATAATTATAAGATAGTATCAAGAAGTAAATTTTGTGAAATTGATATTCCATTTTTTCCGTATTTTACTTTTAAATGGACTTAGTTTTTCTGCGGGGAAACATAACATTCACTCTGTGGTTAAAGTTTTTAGAATTTTAATAACTTTCTTAAACTATCCTGGGTTTGTACCTAGCTTGGAAAGAAGCTTGTTTATGATCATAAGATAGATAGTATCCAGAAGTAAATTTTTAAAAAAAAAATCCATTTAAAGGCATTTTTTCCGTATTTTACTTTTAAATGGACTTAGTTTTTCTGCGGGGAAACATTACATTCACTCTGTGGTTAAAGTTTTTAAAATTTTAACATCTTTCTTAAACTATCCTGGGTTTGTACCAAACTTGGACAGAAGCTTATTTATGATCATAAGATAGTATCCAGAAGTAAATGTTGTAAAAAGATAACTCCATTTTTCTGTATTTTACTTTTAAATGGACTTAGATTTTCTGCCAGTTTACATTACATACAGTCTGCAGTTCAAGTTTTCAAAACATTTATTAGATTCATTAACTATCCTAGATTTTTACCAAACTTGGACAGAAGCTTCTTACAATCATAAGATAGTATCAAGAGGAATATTTTTATTGATTTTTTTCCTCACTTCTGTTGAGCCTGCGATTTACAGCAAAAGTAGGCGAGACACTGGGTTCCGCGGAACCCTTACAAATTTTTAAAATCATAAAATATATATCACAAATCTGCATATTTGCCATTTTAAAACAAAAGCTTTCCAAATATGCAAAATATAGTTGTTATCTCAAATCAAATGAAAATTAAAGATATGGATCACAATATAGGATGATTCTTTCAGTTTTTTTATGCCCCACCTACGATAATAGAGTGGCATTATGTTTTCTGGTCTGCATCCGTTTGTTCCTCCGTCCATTCATCTGTCTGTTTGTTCATCTGTCCGTCTGTCCCGCTTCAGGTTAAAGTTTTTTGTCAAGGTAGTTTTTGATGAAGTTGAAGTCCAATCAAATTAAAATTTAGTATACATATTCCCTTTGATATGATTATTCTAATTTAAATGCCAAATTAGAAAATTTATTCCTTATTAACGGTCCACTAAACATAGAAAATGATAGTGGGAATGAGAGTGTGGACACATTCTTGTTGACAGATTATTTTGAACAAGATTTAAATTTGAAGTCATTTTGTCTATCCTAGAATAAGTTGAAAAAAGGCTTACATGACATGCTGTTTCCGCAGTGTGGTGTTGGCTTTATTATATGTATATTACAGTTTGTGATTAGGTCTGTTTAGGGAGAACTACTAGTCAGATGTCAAAAATATTTGGTATGCATTCATTTTAGCATTGACACATCTCATTGGCCCTACTCGCTCAATAATGGTCTATTGACTTTGAATCTTTTGCTTAGTTTATTTGTTTTAGTTTTTGATCAGGTCAGTTTAAAGGGGAACTATTATTGGTAAGTCAATTACTAACGAACTAGCATTGGTTCATCTAACTTTCATGGAGATTATACATATATCTCTGTTTCAACAAATATTTACCTGTTTCCCAGAACTGGTACTTCCAAAGGTCCAGGAACCTGTTTGCTATCATTTAGGTATAAATGATTAGATAAGAAATGATTTGTTCTTTTAAAAAGATTAAAAAAAACTGCTTGAATTGAGGAATTTATCATTGAAAGCAAATGGGGACATAAATTAGTGGTTTGCATATCTTATATTAAGCCTAACTTTCTTTCATTATTTTGTACATATATCAGGCTGTTAGTTGTTTAGTTTTCTCATTTGAATATAGTTTCATATTTGTCATTTCTGGCCTTTCATAGTTGTCAATGCAGCATGGACATACATTGACCTATACTTGTTAAATTCTGTGACATATGGTCTCTTGTTGACTGATTTCTCATTCATTGTCATTAGCACATCTTTTTATTTTAATTTTAAACAAATACATAATGAATTTTTCAGTTTTCCCAAAAAATAAACCCATGCACATACATTCAGCGTTGAAAGCAAATATCCCTGGAGCACCTTATCTGTCATATGAATTCCAAGAAAGGTGTAATGTACAATAAGGATGCAGGCAAGGTCATTTGTGTTGTATTTAGTAGTTGGCCTTGAATTTCACCAAAAGCAGGTCAAATTTTGTTTTTATTTTTATATTAAGATGGCATAGATTTATACAACAAAAATGAATATATTAAAGTTAACATGATCTTTCTTTTCTAAGCATTAGGGATAAATAATTAAGTTATGTTTTGACATTTTATATTTCATTTACACATATGTTGATTTGGTCGCTATGGAATCACAAGGATTAGAATTTGGAAATAAAGCTAACATAATTCTCAGAAAAAGACCACACACAAGACTCTTACTATTGTTCTTTTTCCTTATTATATATCCCCCTTTACTAATTGATATATTTGGTTTAGGTACAGATAGGAACCTGTTGTTACAAAGATTGTATTATTTACAAATATCTATGGAGGTTTTTGGTTGGAAAAAAGATCAAGTGTTATTCTATTGCATTAGATATGGTCAGATTCATGGAACCATGAATTATTTTTTAACAAAAACCCATTGTATTATTTGGGATACTTGCTGAATAAACATGTTTGATTATTTAAAATCTATATTTAGATATACCGGTAATTTAAATAATTAATTGATTGGTTTAAAAACTGAACAACGATTTATCCTTATTTGTTTTAATATAAGGGTTAAGTATGATTTTTCTCTAAGTGTATCCTTGATTTTTGTTCCTGTAGTATTTCTGTGTTTTTTTTTAAATTTTTATATAAAAGTTAGGGGGAACAATGAATGAGAAGTATACACTGATGAGAACAACACAAAAAATAAAGAAAGACATAACTTATAGAAGTCCACAGTCAGGCTGTTATCAATATATATGTTCTCAAGGTTGATCATCAATCTCCCATTCTTGTTGCTCGTTTTGTGCAAACTTGTCATGCACAATATCTATGTTATTATATTTAAAAATATTTTTCTTTTTACGATTAACTTGGTTTTATAAGAAATTAAGAATCCAAGAATCTAAGTTAGTTTTCTTGTGTGAGTTGTTTTACTTTGGGTTTTTTATTTGTCAATTAGATTACAATTTCACAGACAGCAGCAATCAGAGTTAGTGCACAATCCTTTACAAACTTTTGCATTTATTTCTCAGCATTAAACTGTTTAATTTTGTTGTCAGGTTGTTGCCTTCTCTGATATGGGACCCTTTAGTCTTTTACTTTTAGAGTGAAGGTATAGTCTTGCTCTGGGTATTTGCAAAAAATGTTAGTGATTTTTTTTCTATATAGATATGCAAAAAGTAAGTGATTCTCTGAACCAACTTTGAAATTTGAGCCTATATAAACATTTACTTTTTTTTTAATTGTTATTTGGATGGAGCGTTGTCTCATTGGCACTCACACCACAAAAAATGAAATCTAAGCTTTAAATCATTTTTTTTCTTTCAATTATACAAAAACAAATTGTTCTCCATGATACAAAAGGAACAAATTAGACTCTTGTTGTACTTTATGACACAGATAAAAAGATAGAACTTATCTGTGACAAGATTATATTACCAATATTTGAAAAGAAAAAAACAAATGCATAAATCATTAGAAGTACCATTACATCAAAACAGCCATGCATATTATCTGTATATTAGATATACTGGTTCCTGGAACTGCAAATCACAAACATTTCATACTTAAGCAACTATGGTTATTTTATCCTTTCAGTTGTAGAACCATTAATTTTGGCAAGGTAAGAAAGAACATACCAATTACAAATGAACAAAAAATACATATTTTTAAAGATAAAATATTTTCAATAGATAGATGTAACTTTTAGTACCAAATGAAAGTGAAGGACTTTGATTCATGAAAGATCCTTTTTAAATGACCACAAAATTATTTGTGTTGTAATTATTGTCCTAACTCGGCCAGTTTACAAATAAGAGGCAAAAGATAGGTGTATCTCTCAGAAATTGTACCCCAAGGATCCATACTAAAAAAAAGATGGTTCAGATGTAATTTTAGATATTATGATCGCGACACATAACCATATAAAGAAAGTAGGCCAAAAAAATAATTTTCTAATTTTTTATATCAATTGCCTATTTCTTGACCAATTTCTTGGGTTTCTTTAATATGCTCAATCTAACTGTGTAATTAGAATTTGGATTTTGATATCGTTATCAAATTGGACTACATTGAAAACTAAAGAGTCAAAAATTATATTTAATATTTTTTTGTGGAGGAGAAAAACTTAATTCATAATTGGTATACTCGGATAGGCTGAATTTAAATAGTGTATTTAGATTTTAGATAATGTACCATTATATATATAAGCCCAATTTAAAATTATTCAGTTCTCTGACCCATTCAGTGTCAAAATCCTTTTTGAAAATTTTGAAATTTGAAAAAAATTCCTAAGTGTCAGAGAACCTGGAGTTAGCCTTCTATAAACACAAACCATGCTTCAACAAATATAATAAACTTCTGAGTTTTCTCCTATATGGAGCCACATTATAAACCCATCAAAGCACTTGAAGTGTTGTAATTCAATGTTCCTGGAGCACCTAATCTGTCACATGAATTCCAAGAAAATGTATAATGATTTTATTGTGCAATTAGGCTGCAGGCAGGTGCATTTTTTTGTGGATCTAGTTGGCCTTGAATTTCACTAAAGCAAGTCAAATTTGTTATATGTATATATTTAAATGACATAGTTTTACAAAAAAGAATGGGAATAGATTAAAAAATATGAAATATTACGTATTTCTTCTCTAGGAGGTGACAAATAAAGAGTTGATAGATAATTTGAGGTTGACATTTTTCGTTTACTGATTCTTCATATATGTAAATGATTGGTCTCTATGGAATTAATAAGATTAGAAATAAAACTGAAATAATTCTCAGAAAAAGACCACACACAAGACTCTAACAATTGTTTTTTCCCTTATTTTATGTCCCCCTGAACAAATTGATATACATGGTTTTGGTACAGACAGGAACCTGCTGTTACAAGGATTGTATTATTTACAAATATATCTTGATTTTTTTTTGTTTGAAAAAGGATCAAGTGTTATTCTATTGCATTAGATATGGTCCGGTTCATGGAACTATAAATTATTTTTTTAACAAAAACCCATTGTATTTTTTTAAGATAACTGCAGAACAGACATGTTTAATTATTTAAAATCTATATTTAAATATAATGTAAATGACTTATTTGTTGTTTAACAAACAAAAATCAAGATTAATCCTGATTTGTTTTAATTGATTGGTTAAGTAGAATTTTTCTCAAGTGTTTCCTTTTTTTTTCTTTCCTGTGGTATTTTTCATCTTATTTTTTACACAAAAAATGACAATAAGTAGATGTGCAGTATGTATACAATAAGAAGTAAAAACACAAAAATACCGAACTCCGAGGAAAATTCAAAAAGGAAAATCAAAAATCAAAAGGCAAAATCAAAAGTCCAAACACATCAAACGAATGGGTAACAACTGTCATATTCCTGACTTGGTACAGGCATTTTCTAATGTAGAAAATGGTGGATTGAACCTGGTTTTATAGCTAGCTAAACCTCTCACTTATATGACAGTCGCATCAAATTCCATTAAATTGTCAACGATGCATGAACAAAACAAACATACTCAAAGAGTAAAAATGTCAAAATAGGGGTACAACAGTCAATATTGTGTTATCATCTTAATATCTCTACATAAACAACAAATGTAACAAAGAAGCACAAAAAGGCATACATTAATTTAACATTCTCATTTTGCTTTTCTTATACGGCTGAATTTATCTATGTAAAGTCTACCCATAATGATAGAAGGTTTCATTACTGGTTTAAAATGCGCGTTTGAAATTCGCACAGGTAGACATAAAAATAATTTTGTCGTATGACGGCATACATAAATGAAGACTTACGTAAAGTTGATATAACAAAAACAGACTTAACAGTAAAAGTAATAATAATAAATAAAATAATGGTGTGGTTCAAAGTATGACGGGATACATAAGAACAGTTTCACGTCAAATACGGCTGCATTTATCTAGTATGTAAAGTCTACCCATAAATGATAGAAGGTTTTCATTACTGGTGTAAAATAGCGCGTTTGAAATTCGCACAGGTAGACATAAAAAATAATTTTGTCGTATGTCGGCATACATAAATACAGACTCACGTAAAGTAGATATACCAAAAACCAGACTTAACAGTAAAAGTAATAATAATAAATAAAATAATGGTTTGGTTCAAAGTATGACGGGATACATAAGTACAGTTTCACGTCAAATGTATATCATGAAAAACAGACTAAACAGAAAAAGTAGTATTATTGAATAAAATAGTTTTGTCATTCATAGTATTCAAGATCCTTAAGTAAAAGTAATATCAATCAATGAAATAATTTTGCCGTTCAAAGTATGTGGTTTTACATAACCACTGAGTCACTTCAAATGATTATCTAAAAAAGACTTATATAAAAGAATTCTATAATACGTAATTAAGATGATAACAAACGTCAGTACGCAAAATCTATCCTTCAAGACCATCTTGTATTATTTGTGAAGTTGATACGGAATATTTATCAACAAGTTCTGGGTATCTTCCGATAAGGAGGATGAAACACAACAACACATTAAATAAAAAAAAATAAAAAATGAGGCAATGAGACAACTATCCACCAAAGTTCAAATGAAATGGGTGTAGTAGTAGCATAGTCAACCTTACCAATACTAGATTTTTTCATCACTTAATTCTCCCCATTTTTAATTGTGCATTGGAATAACAAAATACATAATTAAAGGAAATATTATTGCACAAAAATAATTTAAGTATTGAAAAGCCTGTGTCAAAATAATGTCAGTACAATTGTATTACCCTGGTACAATAAAAAAAAATAATGAGTAAAAGTATATAAGAAAAATCTATACTGTAGCAAAGACTGACAGTCAGAATATTAGCTGATGCACTTCCAAATTGATTTCATGTAGCATGAATTTCCATTAAAATGCAATCTTGTGCAGTGGCAGATTTAATTTGTTTTATCACAGAATTTCATAGCAGAAAAGAAAATAGATAAAACATAAGTTGTAGATCACTTTACAAAGATGAATTAATACAAATTAAGATGAAATATAATTTAGCAACAACAGTACTAACTTTAAAAATTATCAACAAGTCTTTTGCAAAGCAAATTAAGACAGATATTATTATGCAATTTTTTTTATAATAATGATACCATAAATTTTTTGTTGTGAAATTTAATTTTCATTGAATTCCTTTATTCTGTTTAAGTTCGGTAAAAGTTTGGACCAATTTACAAAAAATGTTTCCTCCTGTTAAGTTTTAAGTTGTAATATATTAGGTATGGTCTGTATCTTTCATTTGCTAGTCCTTTCACGTGTTTCCTCCAACATACATACTGACTATGCTGTTGATAGATGTGACAACCTCAGTCTTTTACTTCTGGAGAAAAAAATAAAGTCTGTTTCTGAACTGTTTGGTGTTGGTGTTTTTTTCTATATAGGTATGCAAAAAGTATGTGAATCTCTGAACCAACTTTGAAATTTGAGCCTATATAAATATGTAACCAAATATGGTTTAAAAAAAAAAGAATAAAAAAAGAAATCTGATAAACTTTTAAATCTCTTTTTTTTTCAATTTTACAAAAACAAATTGTTCTTCAACAGGAAACAAAAGGAACAATTTAGATTGTTGTTGTACCTTATGACACTGATAAGAAGATAGAACCTGCCTGTGACAAGATTATATTACTGGTATTGAAAAAAAACAAATGCATAAATCATTTAATGGTACAAAGACAGGTATATTAATTACTGTAAACCAACTTTCAGGGATACTTTATTCTGTGTTATACATTAACACATCAAGTAAATGTGAAAATCAGGAAAGATAATTCACTAAGAAGTTGAACAGACCTGGCTTTTCATAATCAGTTGCTTTTCCTAGCAGTAATTAATTAGATGGTAAAAAAAATGGTTAAACATGTAAACCCTTAACATGGTTAATGATCATTTTGATTCAATCTAAAATAATGGCAAACATTTTGCTTTTTTGAGGAATGAACTGTATATTTTATTTCAATTCTGTTTTCAAGGAAGCTACTAGTTTCAATACAATATAAAACTGGATTCTGATTGGTTACTAAATAAGCTTAGTGTTATGTCAAGGTACAAGAGCCATTTTGAAAAATTACAGTTATGTAGTCAATAGCTAAAGAGAAGGAAGTCATAAATCTTTAAATTCTGACCTGAAACTAATGTGATTATTAGAAAAAAAATCAAACAAAGGTGCATTGTACACACTTTATTAAATACAATCTTGAAAAAAATGGTTGAAGATTGTTTATGTCATATGATACATGTAACTGCATATTTTAAATGTCTTTGACATTTGCTAATTGGAAGATTTTAATCTTGAAACTACTATTTAAGAAAAAAACTGTATATATCAGTTGACCTTCTGTTTGGTTGATTATACTTTCTTAAACATTTTTTTTTAAAATCAGTTGACCTTCTGTATGTTTGAATATACTTTCTTAAACATTTTTTTTTAAATCAGTTGACCTTCTGTATGGTTGAATATACTTTTTTAACATTTTTTGTTAAAATTATCTGCATAAAATCATTCACCATGGCTCTTTGGAACAATATTTAACCTTCCTGTACTTGTTGGTTATTGACCTGTGTTCTTATTGATAGTATTGAACTGCTTTTGATAAAAATATGCACTTCAAGCAAGGTTCATAAATCCTTTGTTTAAAGTTATCACATTTCTCCCAAGTAAAGTGAGTAATAACTTGCTGGCCAATTTAAATTCCTTGCAGTTTGCATTATAACAAATATGTCAGTCACCTACAGGTTTCAAGAGGGCAATTTTGGTGAAAATTTTATAAGTAGACATAAATGTCGATGAGCTTCTAGGAACACTTATTTTAGTTGCAAAGTATTTTGTCTCAAGAGGCAAACATAAATTTAGGGGGCACAGTAGAATTGATACACTCACTGTTATTGAAGATCTTTCCTTATAAAAAACTTATCAAAGGTACCAGGATTATTATTAAGTATGCCGGATGCACTTTTCGTCTTCATAAGACTCATCAGTGACGCTCATATCAAAATAGTTATAAAGCCAAACAAGTACAAAGTGTTGAAAAGCATTGAAGATCCAAAATTCCAAAAAGTTGTGCTGAATACAGCTAAGGTTATCTAATTCTTGGATAAGAAAATCCTTAGTTTTTCAAAAAATTTAATGTTTTGTAAGCAGAAAATTAAAATATATAGATTTAAGACCACATAATTGATATTCATAAAATTCAGAATTGAAAGTAAATATGTGTTATGACAGTTAACTTTTTTCACTATATTCATAAACTTATAAGGCCACTAGTCCTTTAAGGTCTTTTATCCTGCAATTATAGCAATATATACAAAATTCTCAAAAATTCATTTTCACCTGCATTTAAAAAAATGTTTCATATTTTCCCACTCCTGAATTCCTTTAGCTTTGGAAAGTATGTTCAGTTGATACATTGACTTTTATTAGTAAGAGCAATCTTAATTCCATAATGTAAATACTTCCATGCCACCTTTACAACATTGACTGTAATTAGGGAGAGAAGTTCCCTGAATAAGTAAAGTTAAATTAACTAACAAAATTTATATTTCATTCTTAAACAAATTTTTTTGTTTATTTTACTGATATCTTAAAAATGCATTTGAAAATAAAGGAATTCTGACTTTCGTGAATTCATTGTCTGAAAAAATACTAGATTTTTTGACTCATTAAACAACTTTTGGAAATTCATTGTTCTGTCTTGCTTTTATTTAAAAAAAAAAATTGTAGACTTTTGTTTTAACAATTGGCACAGACCACATGTATTAATTATAGCTATGTATATCAGACCATAAAACCACAATTATTTGATATCCTGAAAATAGACAGGATATACCTTTAGAATTGGTTAAAAAAAAATGCAAACTTAACAATGATCAATAATGAGCCAAGTATTATGTAAGAAAATTTCTAAGAAATTAAAATTAATTTATTGATCTTATGCACAGATTGTCTGATAAGAAACGTTTTATCATTTATTTACGGTTGTAGAAAGTGCTCAATACTCCATGTCTATGTCTATGCTCTCAGGGTGTTTTATTGTCTGAAGTCATCTTGATCAAGTTTAAAAGCATTAACAGAAATGTACCAGGTTAAAGATGCAATACAAAATAAAAAAATAAAAAATATGGAACTCCAAGGTAAATTCA
Organism: Mytilus trossulus; assembly: GCF_036588685.1. Taxonomy (NCBI): domain Eukaryota; kingdom Metazoa; phylum Mollusca; class Bivalvia; order Mytilida; family Mytilidae; genus Mytilus; species Mytilus trossulus. Next base: position 36,679,785 of record NC_086379.1, on the reverse strand, counting down.
AAAGCTAAATAAAGGCAACAGTAGTATACTGCTGTTCAAAACTCATAAATACATGGACAAAAAACAAAATCGGGGTAAAAAACTAAAACCGAGGGAAACGCATTAAAAAAAAAAGGAGAACAACGACACAACACTGAAATGTAACACACATAGAAACGTACCAAGCATCAGACAAAATCCCATGGAAAAAACACATCAAATGGATTAGAAACAACTGCAATATTCCTGACTAGGAAGTAGGTACACGCATTTCCTTATATAGAAAATGGTCACTTAAACCTTGTTTTATAGCTACCGCATGTAGTTTCACAATTTTTTCACTTTGACATTTATGTATGTCAATGATCAGTTTGTGAGGCTAAATACTCTTTCAAACGTGTCACGGTACTTTTCTTTCCCAAATTCAAGTATTTGGTTTTGATGTTATATTTGTTATTCTCATTGGATTTTGTCTAATGCTTAGTCTGTTTCTGTGTGTGTTACATTTTAATGTTGTGTCGTTGTTTTATGTCTTTCCCTCAGTTTTAGTTTGTTACCCTAATTTTGTTTTTTGTCCACAGATTAACACGTTTTGAACAGCGGTATACTATACTGTTGCCTTTATTTATTCATCTTGGCTTATCCATTGATGCATTTTTATTCTGTTTAGCATTAAAGTAGCAGAGCATGTAACTTTTTCATAAATGTAATATAAAATTGTAGAAACATGGAGTTTCAAATGGGTAGCTTTTCTGAATGCAAATTTTTCCAATGCATGCATGCCTCTAAATGAAATGAAATTTACAGTTATTAAACACAATGTATAGATTTTCATATTATATCATTATGAATATAAAAAAATTATGACTAGGTTAAAACATAATGTTTTACACTGAAATGTAAAATTTGGAAGAGTTAGAGAGTGTCTATCCAACAGTATTTTCATTGAAAATGAAATGTTTCACAATTGTTAATTATTATTGATACTTTTATGCCCTTGTGTCTTTTCATGAAATCTTTTTTGAATAAAATGCTACTAAGAAATTTTATTTATGGTACATACTTGCTGGCAAGATTATGTCTTCAGTTTTCTAAGTAATTCAACATTATTTTGGTTTATTAATTATATGTAATAAGATATTTAAAAGTGGAAGTTATTTGCAATTTAGTGTTTAATAATTTGAACAGCATTGAACTGAAAATAATAATTGTATAACCACGAGAAACAAAGAATATTCTTGCAACTCTAGAATGAATAAAAACTTTTTAAAATGTGTCTGTCTGAAATTATGCCTTTCTGGATTAATTAGCTTCATCATGCACATTCAAACCTAAACTACTATTTAAGAAAAAAAACTATATACATCAGTTGACCTTTTGGTGTGGTTGATTATTCTTTTTTTTTTAATTATCTACATAAAATCCCAGAATCACTATCAAATCTTGCTGTACTTTTTTGGTATATTTTGTTTTTTTATTACATTGAACTAGTGTAGATAACACAAAAACTTCAAGCAAGATTCATAAATCATTTGTCTAATGCTTAGTCTGTTTCTGTGTGTGTTAAATTTTAATGATGTGTTGTTGTTCTCCTCTTATATTTCATGCGCTTCCCTCAGTTTTAGTTTGTTACCACAATTTTGTTTTTTGTCCATATATTTATGAGTTTTGAACAGTGGTATACTACTGTTGCCTTTATTTATCACATTTTATCCCAATTATAGTGAATAATAACTTGCTGGCCATTATAAATTCCATGCAGTTTCCATTATAACGAATATGTCAGTCACTTACAGTTTTCAAGAGGGCAAATTTGGTGAAGATTTTATAAGTAGACATAAATGTAGATGAGCTTCTAGGAACACTTATTTTAGTTACAAAGTAGTTTGTTGTAAAAGCATACATAAATTTACATTTTCTTTAATTAGGTAATAAAGTCCACTGAATAAGTATGATTTACTCAAATAATAAAATAGTTTTATTCATTCTAAAACAATTGCTTTTGTTTAATTTACTGATATCATCAAAATGCATCGGAAAATAATGGACTTTGAATTTTGTGAGTCATTAAACAACTTTTGGGAATTCATTGTACTGTCTTGCCGTTATTTAAAAGAAATGAAAAAAAATGTAGACATTTTTTAACAAATAGAACAGACCACATGTATTAGTTATAGTTATGTATAGCAGACCATAAAACCACAATTATTTGATATCCTGAAAATAGACAGGATATACCTCTAAAATTTAAAAAAAAAGCAAACTTTACAATGATCAATAATGAGCCAAGTATTATGTAAGACAATTTCTTGGAAATTAAAATTAATTTATTGATCTTATGCACATGTTTTCTGATATGGTATGTGTCATCATTTATTTATTGTAGGGGAAAGTGCTCAATACTCCATGTATATGTCTATGCTCTCAGGTGTTTTATTGTCTGAAGTAAACTTTAAAATAAATAACAGAAAAATTTGCAAGTAAACCTTAGGAAAACCTCAGGTTGAAGATGCAAAAGTTGTTATGCATTTTTCACATTGTCCCTAACTGTAGATGAACAGTTTGAAAGGATAACACTTTATCATCCTTGGTTAATCCCTCATATGTAAACTTTTGTGTGTATAAGTGTAAAAGTAGCAGTGTTTGTAACTGTTTTGTGAATATTAAAAAGATATAGAAAATAAAAGTTTCAAATGTATAAAGCTTTTCCTAATGCAAATTTTTCAATCAATGCCTTGGACTGGAATGAAATTTTCAGTTATAAAGCACCATGTAAAATTTTGCAAATAATATTATAATATCAAAAAGTAACTTATAACTTAATTTGTTAAAACATAATTTTTTACACAAAATGTAAAATTTTTAAGAGTTAAAGAATTCTTCAACAGTATTCTTTGAAAATGAAGTATTTCACTATCATTATTGATATGTATATGCCCTGATGTCTCTTTCATTGAATCAATTATGAATAAAAAAGAGCTTCTAAGGAATTTAAAATCTTGTAAAATTAAAATTACAACAGTGATGGTTTTAATCGTCCATGACTACCTATGTTGAATTTGATAAAAGATGGTTTTAAAGTGTTGCAACAGCAGTGGCTTCCATGTAAAATTTTGACATCATAAAACAAAATATCTGACACCACAATGGAAAAGTGATCAGTGTATGAAGTCAAAAGTTCAAGTGGGACAGATTCTCGTATCGAGCAAGCCAGGAATAAATTATTCAAATGTCCAATTTAAACTAGTTATGGGCTTATAGCTGTCTTACAGAATTGAACAATTATATAGGTAACTGTAGTGTACTGTTTTATAATACAGATGTCTCCAGATGTTAGCTATCAAAAAACATATTGGGGGTGAAGGTCAACTGAAAGACTGAAATAATGTATTCATGTTGTTTATCTTTCATTTTCAGGCAATAAGAGTGTTTTTCTTGGTGAGGGACTTATCATTAACTTTGTTACAAGAGATAGAAGGTCAGCTACCCCTAACCAAAGAAGATTCCTGCATTAAAGTATCAGACATTTTAGATCTCAGTAAGTACTGTTAGTTATTTGGTGTTATGCTTTATATGACATTAGCCTTATATTATTGACCTATAATAACCTTTTCATATGCTATGTTGGAGCCATGGATTGTCAAAGCCAACTCTATTTGGAAAACATGGGAAATGTGTGAAATTGATAATGCAGACTTCAATGGTGACAAGTTTACATTTTGAAATCATAAAAGAATCATTCTCAAATATATAAATCATATACTGTTCAATTCCTGATAAAAGCTTGCCCCCACAAGTTCTGCACTTTCCTTGTTTTCTATAAAAACTGTGCTCTGATGTTCAACAGCTTAAAACATCCTTAAAACAAGACTGCCAGACGATCGATTCAGAACAATCTCAAACTAATCAAACTGTCACCTGTGCTTTGTAGTTGTCTTCTCAAATATATATGTTGGAAAAAAAATATGCTTTAAGTTCATCTTTACTTTTTCAAAGTACTATTCAACAAAAGCAAAGTTGTTGAAAAAAAATAGTTATAAAAGTATAAATTTTAATTGTTTTTTGGTCATTTTCCTAATAAAGCATGTTATAAATGTCTGTAGTGTCTAGTTAAAAGGATATTTCATGACATATCATAAAAAGTAAGTAAAACAAAATACCTATTCATGGTGTTTAAGATCTTTTTTCACCCAATCTTGGGAAGGAGGAGGGTATATTGAACAATTCAGTTCTAATAAAATCTTGCAGACATGAAAATAATATGTGATACTTCATTGTATTTACAAAATTCTATCCATTGGCATTTGTTGATTTTAAAGTTTGATAGTTGATATTTTTTTCACCCCTTATTAATGTATATATTGAGAGAAGGTCATCTTTTGAATGCAATGAAATTGATATTTCTTTGAAAATTTTCATATCTGTATTTTTTTGTTTGAATTAACTTTGTATTGAGAAGGTTTGCCTTGAACTTAAAGTTTAAAAATAAGTGTGCTGTAAGATAAGATATGTTTATCTATCAAGTTCAATCAAGATAAGAGGATATGATCTTTACAAACAAACCAAACGTGAAAAATTACATTTCTAAGAAATGCAGTTTTAAGGAAAAAAAGTTTTGTTTGTAAAGAGCTTACTTGTTTAAATACACTAACAAGGTCACAAGGAAATAAAATATGTACATATTAAGTCATTGTATATTTTTGCCACTTCCTTTTTTTAAATTTCAAAAGATCCTAATGGAAATTCTCATAAAAATGTTTAAAGAAAAGGTAATTTCCCCTATTTTTCAGTATTGGTTTATCAAGAAATCTTTCAGCAGTTTCATTAGTATCATGTAGCTAAAAAAATCAATTAACAGGATATCTAGTATCTTGTAATGAAAAAATCAAATGACAGTAGATCATTAAGACTGGTTTTCTAAATAATAGTTGTGTTGCAATCCCCCAAAATTTTGATAAGTAACGGTTGACACAATCTTAAAATAAAACTGTAGATTCTATAATGTGTTTTGTGCCAATTTTGTGGATTTGGAAGATTTACACAACTATAGTTTAAGTATATCATGACTTTGAATATGCAACTTAGTATATATAATTATTTTATATCCACGAAATCAGATATCCAAAAAATATTAATTCATGAAAATTTAAACCAATTAAGGAGGTAGACCTAGGTTAAGAGAAATAACTCTTAAAATCATCAGTACGTTCGTGTCAACCATTTTCATAAATATATTCTAAGCTTCTAGGTTACATAGATTTATTTCCAATCTGTTTCAGGTAAATGCTTAAAATACAATGATGATACTTGACTTTTACAAACGCATAACTGATTTTAAGAGTTATCTCCCTGAACCAAGGTCTTTCCCCTTAAAATAAACGTATCCATGGTTTGTTAGATTTTTCTTAAATGTGTGTATCTTGAAAAATATTTTAGAAGTAAAAAGCACTGTAAGGTTCTAAATTTTACAACTTTGCACTGTTGTTAAGGAAATTATTCTTCATTGAATGAAGCAAAACATAAGAAGTTAGGACTTTTTCCTTGAGAACAATTAATCATTGTCCCCAAAAACTAAGAATAGAAAAATTAAGTCTTTAATCTTTAATTCTTTTAATATGTGCCATGAAATAGTACAAACACTTGTTCATTTTGCAATATATGAAAGTTTTTAGGAAACAAATTAAAATAAGTGAACAACTTGTTTCCGGATCCTATTATTTCTTCAACTTATTTCTTCAATTAATAAGATATGTCATGTATATTTACCATATGAAAGAGATTTAGAAAATTGTAAGCAATTGTATTTACAAGAATAATTTTTTTATTCTTTGGATTAAAAAATGTTATGTTTGCAACATATAAGAATGGTTTTAAAAAATGTATGCAATGTATTGTGAAGTGTAAAACTCTGTCTAGGTTTTCATTATTCTAATTTTGTGATTAAAAAAAATTGAGGATTACCATCAAATTTTTATGGGGAAAATTCAAAAAGAATAATAGGAAAAAAAGTTATTAATAAAAGGTAATAATTCTTGTGTGTGCCAGTGGTAGATGAGAACATTTTATAGAACTTGGTCTATTTGTTGACCTTTTTGTCGCTTTTTAAGTGCATATTTTGGAACAAAAAATGTTTCTTATAGATATTGATAACATTTACAGTTCTAAGTAAGTCGATTTGTTGACCTTTAAGAAACTTTTTATGTGTGAGTCCAGATTTGGGAACATAAAATTAGTTCATTTTATTAACTGATAGTTTATATGCACATATCTCCTTAACTAGGAGGGATATAGTTCATATACTGTTTTACCTGGAATTAAGTAATGTATGTTGACAAATTTCCAGGTATTAGCATTATCCATGTATGGTGTTTGCTTGACAACAGATTAAAAACTTGTTCGTGTAATTAAACTCAGTATATGAAATGTACATTTATTTGTCTTAGTTTGACAGAGAACTAATTTACTTGATAGAAAAAAGCATTCTTTAGTTGCTCTGTTTATGAGTGACGTTTAAGCAATACTTCTTACTTTAAAAAAAATAATTTTGGACTTCAATATTTATTTGTTATCCCAACAGCAAATTGATCAATAAAAAATTAACTTTATACATGAAATTATATAAGTAATGTAAGATTTACACCTAACTTAATTATCATAATTATTATGGACTAGTTTAGTTTCATTGATATATATTTTTTGGTTGAAGGAAGATTTACTATTTAGATGGTACCTTGTTTCCTGTTTTACTTATTTGACTCTATAAAAATAACTTTTTTAAATGTATACAATCCAGTATTGGAATTTATGCCTTTTCCTTAACAATGAAAGCAACACAAATTGTTATTCTAGGAATATGAATGAATCAACAAAAATTGACAAGTTTGTGTCATTGGATTCCTGTATGTTTCATTAGAAATAGGAAACTGCTATAGAAGATATGATAGAAAATTAAAATCATTTAGATGTACATGTACAATTTTTATCTGCACCAGATGTGCATTTCAACAAATAATGTCTTTTCAGTGACACTACAAACCAAATAAATATGGAAATCCAATACCTAATATAAGCTTTAAAGAGCAGAAATAAATCAAATGATATGATATAGCCAAGCCTGGGCAAGTTAACAAAGCTTTGCGTAAGGAAGATACCATCCTAATTTCAAATGATTTCCTAAGTTTTGTCTTCTGTGAACAAGGAAATATTCACAGCAGTTTTATTATCATGATATCCGCAGTAAGAGTTATTATACAGATATAAAACTAATGTTTCATAGGAAATGAATTTGTAGGGCTTAAACTGTACATAAAATAATTACCAATCTGAAATCACAAATTTTAATTCATTCTGCAAATTGTAAATATAAGAGAACATTTCCATGTTTCTATAGATGGTGGTAGATCTGTTGAAGATTTGCCACATTGTAACTCTCTTTAGTTATGAATGGTACCAGGATTATAATTTAGTATGCCAGATGCACGTTTCGTCTAAATAAGACTCATCAGTGACACTCATATCAAAATAGTTATAAACCAAACAAATACAAGTTGAAGAGCATTGAGGATCCAAAATTCCAAACAGTTGTGCCAAATGTGGCTAAGATAATCTATGCCTGGGAAAAGAAAATCCTTAGTTTTTCAAAAAATTCAAAGTTTGAAAACAGGAAGTTTATATAAATGACCACATAATTGATATTCATGTCAACACTGAAGTGCTGACTATTGGGCTGGTGATACCCTCGGGGACGAAACGTCCACCAGCAGAGGCATTCAAAAACAGCTGAAAATGTTTCAGTCTTAGCAAAGCCAGTTCCTACTAACCACTTATGTTTACTACATCAACAAAAGCAATTGGATAGTGGGTCTGTCTACAGATACACTTAAAGTGTTTCAATATCAAGAAAAGTTTGAAACTCTTCCGCAAACTGAAGATAACCCCTTCTTGTGCGACTTTTTTTTTGAATATTTTTAAGCAACTACAAATAGTACTGTCTAATATTAAACTGTAGCACATGACCCTGCTAAGGAATAATTGTAAATAATCTTAAATTATATCAATTTAAATTAAATATTGTTGGTGGTAATAATTGAATATTTTAACTTTCAATTTAGGGTCATATTCTGACACTTTAAGTTCAATGTAAATTGTACTTAGATTATGTAACAGATGATTTTGTATCTAAACTAAAGTTTGAATGAAATTAAAAGACCAAACTTAGATGACCCTGATTAAGAGATAGCATATACAAAATGCAACGTAATGACAAAAACAATTGATTTTGCAAGGTGGTTGAGTACATTCAAACAGAGTAAAAAAAAGTCGCCTAGTTAAAAATATTGTCTAGAAACTTCTCAGAAGTATTTTTATTTCATTCAGGGATATTTAAGAAATGGACAACTTCCTGAATTAAAATAAGCAAGATTGCTGAAAGGTTTATTTGATTCATTGTTATATTGTTTTATAAAAAAAATTTTGATTATGAAAAATAAGAGTGACCAATATGAGCATCTTGACAAATTTTATTTCTCTTATTACTTTCACAAGACTGAATGAAATACTTTTAAACTGAATTTGTCTTGAAAGAATATAAAAAGGTAGCATACATCAAAATAGAAATCTTCTTGTAATTATTAGTTACATGTCTAATATTTTGTCATTATCATTATTATGATATAAACATTTGATTGCTTACCAATTCACCTATGTAGGTAGACATAGATAGGATAAAAATCTTTTTAGAAGAATGGTTTTGCGTCATTTAAGAACTAAAGGCCTATTATTTTACACCTTGGAGAAAACTGATACCTCCTTAGAAGATTTTTTACAAGATTTGTTTTCTTTTAATTGAATACATTTGTATAGGTCAAATTAGAATATAATAGACCACATCCAAATCAATTAAAAGGTTGTAAAACAGATCATAAAAAAACATCAAGATTTCCATGAAAAAAAGGAAAGTTATTTTTAAACCAATTTAAAAAAAAAACAGTATTATCATCTGTCAAATAATATAGTTAGTTTTTCGAGTATTACAAAAGATTTTACTCTAGGTAAAAAATATGTATGTTTGATCTTCAATTTACTGATAAACAATAAAACTTGCACTGAAATTTGTTTCTTGATTTTCTTATATCTCTTTTAAGTTTATGTTATACAATTTTGTACAATACCTTCAAATTAACTTTCTAATGAGGTGATATAAGATTAAGTATAGCAGTCATCACAATGTTTCCCACACAAAATAGTGTAGGAGATATATAAATGCCTGGCATACATCTACCTTTCATCCACTGTTCATGGACAGTACATGACAGATTCTTATGAATATTATGTTATAAGTTTATATCAGCAATGTCTCAAAAACAGTTATTAAATGATTTTAGATTCTCTGTTACTATGTCAGCTTATTGTAATTAAGATACATATTTTGTATTACAGATAACAGTGACTTAATAGCATGTACAGTGGTGACCAAAGAAAGGTAAGGTATCCTACAGTAGGAATATGTCAGTTTATAAAACACTGGTACCAGGTATGTTGTCATAGGTGCCAACTGTGGAAAATCTGTATAAAGCCTCTATTATTTTTGTTTAAATCATAAATATCCTTCTAAAGAAATTATTATTTACAGTGCATATATTATTTACCTTCAAAAGTATTACCCAAGCCCAAAGGGTCATCATGGAACAAAAATAAGAAAAGCCAAAAGCTCTATGAATAGTACATACCAGTTCTATAAAGATGTTTTATATCTGCAACTACAGATTATAGTACCTCCTTCAACAATTAACAAAACTTCTACAACACAACAGAAACACAACATTAAATTATCACACATAATAGTTGATGCTAAAATAATGAACAGAAAATATACAAAATCAGCAACCTCTAAATTACATGCGATATATTGGGACAAGGACATTGAAGCTTATTTGATTCGGTGTATACATTAAATATTCTTCTTTAATATCATGGCTCAATTTGGGTTGCTCAAATATGGTAACAAAACCATTGAAGCCTGATGATATTATCAGACACGAGCCATAAAGCTTGATAATTACATCTTGCACAGTGTAAAAGCCTGGTGATTGTATCAGACACGAGCCATAAGGTATGATGATTGTATCATAAGTATCATACACGAGCTTCCAGATGAATTAAATAGAAATCATTGTTGTATATCCTAATTAATATATGTTATTTTTTGGTTGGTTTGACTGATTATTTAATCGAACTGATAACACACTGTACATAGACTTTGATACCATCTGTCAAATATTACTAAGATAAGTTTTCAAAGCATCCTTAATCAATGTTTGTATGTCTGCATTTTTGTCTGATCTTCATTGCATGTCGAAGAATGTTAATTCAGTAGCAACAATAGTAAACATGTAAACTGGTTGTAGAAAAATCAGATAATAAACATCTTATATACAGATATTTAATCATTTGTTTTTCAGCTGGCTGTTGGTCCAAGATCACAATTAATTACCCTTATTTTTCATTGTCTAAGGAGGGAGCATGATAAAGATCCCTGTAATTATAATACATTTTAGGCCCCCTGCAGCTAAACCAAAAGGGCATTATTAAATGTTACCAATGACCATTCTTCCTTTTTTTGTGTCCACACTTTACTAGTATTTTCACATACTAGTACTAAAAGCAAGCTTGATAAGGGAACAATCTAATTATTATTGAGTTGTGTGAAGGAATGATAAAGGTAGGCTGACATAGATATTAATTGTTTTATTTTTTGGAACATCTCTCTCACTGCATAAAAAGCTATAGGGTTTAAAACTTCCTTAACAAAATTATCAAAGAATTTATTTTAGTTTTGACTTAAACCAGGGCAATATATTTGATATAAAGAAAAATGGCAAAATATAAATCTCTGTTGAGCAGGTTTCACCTTGCTTTGATCTTTATTTTATGTGTTTAAAATGTCAATGTTAAGTTTTTGTGATACCTGTAACTGTAGTAAGACTTTGATCTCAAAGGTTTTTAGCATCATATCAGTCATAATCAGTAAGGCAGGTGTGACATTTCAGTGATTGTTAACTTTTGAATTTTTCAGCCCATTCTTGATACAGGCTAATCTATTTAATTTAAAAATAAAATAGAAAGTGTTATGACCTAATGGTGGTGTTTGTATAATGATATAATGTACAAAATCTGTTTAATGATAAAATATTGATGACAATTTGATTCTGAAAATCAAATGAAAATTCAAAGAATGATAAATTAATTTTGTTTATTTACAATTAAGTTCTAGTATTCCTTTGTTATATGTGTTATAAAAAAAATCAGCCTTTATTGATGTTTCCAGGAAATGCCAATACTCTGGCTCTCAGGGTTTTCCATGTAAAGCAAGTTCACCGTCAGGTTAACTTTCCAGATAAATGTCAGCATTAATTTTATAAATCCGTTTATTCATAATAGGCTGAATATTGATTCAAAGTAAATTATAATTTAAACTCAGCAACCAAAATAACACACAGCTGTTGTTTGTTCTTTGATATAAACTTCCTAGAATTAACTACATTACATGGTTACTATAATTTTGTACTTGATTTGGATATTTCCATGTTGTAAAAAAGTTCACAAGTACAATTATTCATTAAAATTTACAGTTGGAAAAGAGATTTTCAGATTTCAATTGCCTATGCATTAAAACAGTATCTGCTTAGATTTATATTTGTTATTTAATAAAGCAGCTGATTTCATTTCGATTATACTTAAAGAGAAGTTAAAGTATCTTATGGCATTGTAAATTACCAGAAATGATTATTTGGTATCCTATTGCAAAGCTTGGACTTGGGCATATCTCAAGATCTTCTTTCTAAAGTTTTTATCTCTGTTTGTTAAAATATTACTATGTAGTTTGGTCAAATGGATCAATACCTGAAATGAAAATGTTGCAGAAGGGTATCTTTACGTAGAACCATTTGTGATTTGACAGTTGACTTTCAAAAGCAATAATTATTGAAACTCAAGACCAATTTGCAATGCAGGAAAATAATTTTTTTTAAAGTCAACATGTGTTGCTGATCTTTAGAAATAGTTTGGACATAAACCACTTACCCTGGTATTCAAAGTATGACATAAATAGACAAATCTTTATAAATTGGTATGTTTAAAATACCCATAAATTTTAAAAGTGTTTACATAGTATAATGGGATTTAATCTTTAAGGTTGATTTTACACTGTTTGCAATGTTTGTTTTCCTTATCTTTTTTTTCTGGACAAAAGATCAAAGACTGTCTGATGCTGAAGAATTCTTAGAAAGATGAAAATCTGGACAATAAAATTGCTCTATATAATACATATGCTTTAATACTTGGAAATGAGATCCGTAATGAACTAAGAGGGAAAAAAATGTGTTTTCATATGTTTAAGACCTTCAAACTACTTTCCCTGGAATTTAAAGTATGGCATAAATAGACAATCTTTTTAAAATGGTCTTTTCCAATTTATTAAGTGTTTACATAGTATAATGGGATTTGATCATTAAGGTAGATGTTTACATTGTTTACAATGTTTGTTTTCCTTATCTTTATTTTCTGGACGAAAGATCAAAGACTGTCTGATGCTAAAGAATTCTTGGAAAGATGAAAACCGGGACAATAAAATTACATAATGCAATACATGCTCCAATACTTGGAAATGAGATCTATAATGAACTAAGAGGTTAAATAAGTTTTTTGCAAGGTGTTATTGATTATAAATAAGCTATTGGAAGTCTGCTAACTTTAGATACATAGAAATACTTATTTTTCAAATTATGACTAAGAATGGTAGACTACTTTAAATACAAAATAACCAGAACAGAAATGGAACTGGTTTCTTGGGATTATGGCAGACTTCTTTAAACACAGAATGATCAGAAATAAAATGGAATTAGTTTCTTGGGATTATGGCAAACTTCTTTAAACATAAAATTATGAGAAAAGACACAGAGGACTGGTTTCTTGTTTTGTGTTTTGTTCTCATCTTGCTTCTATTCAGTCAAATTCATGACTGGAATATCCATCAGCCTGTTATTTCTTGATCAGCAGAAATGAAGATAGTAAAAGTAAATTGTTCATTAAATAATGACAATAAAAACTGGGTGTTAATTGTAATAAAACATTTGAATCAAGAATTACTACATTAAAAATTAAAGTAATGAAAGATTGTGTCTTGAAAGGTGTAACTCATAAAAAGGTTGCTCCAAAAATAGTCTCTGTGTTTCTGTTTGATGCTATTTTAAGTTAATAATGATTCAAGAAAAAAGCTTTATTACTTTTCTAGTATTATATAATATTGTAGCATTGAACATATTATCTGAATGTGTAGGTTAGACAGTTGTAATATAAGATACTTCTTTATGCAACTTGCAGGTATCTTAATTTAAAATCCTAGCAATATCAGTTTATTACTCATGACATAGTAGATTGCTATGCAAAAAAATACTCTGACCCTTACCCTTAACATTGAAACAGGAGAATAATATATTCTAAGATAAAACTGTAGCCTATACATCAAATTTAAGGTTTACTATATAACATACAATATCAGTTGAAGGCTAAAATAATGTTTTCATTTAAAAGGCTAAGTATATTTCTACAAATCATGTACTGAAATATGACTATCATGTATGATAGTTTAAATGAGGCTTCTGGTTATAAAAGAAGTCTAAACGTTTGTAGATGTTTACCATAAATGCATCTTCACTGATACCAAATGGACATTCAGACTCATAAGTTAAAAAAAATATAATGCCATGGCAAAAAACCCCAAAATGATCAAAAGACAAACATCAGTATACAATACACAACATAGAAAATTAAAGACTGAGCAACTTAAACCCCACCAAGATTTGGATGGGAGTAAACAAGGACATTTAAGCCCCTAGTTGCATGTAAATAGATGATTAAAAAAAAAGTAAGAACTGAAACAAATACCTTTTTTTTTTTAAAGATTTTAGATGTTGTTAATTTCTGACCTTTCTTCTTGTTTCAACAGAAAAATGGAGCGACGCTTTCTTGTGATAGACAGTATACAGTTAATTCTAGTAGAACCAGATACAAAGAGGCTTGGCTGGGGTGTTGTTAGATTTGCTGGATTCTTACAAGTAGGTTCTAAACATTTCTGTGATAAACAAAAAAGTTGCAAGGCTTGTAACAAGGCCTTAAGGGTTTGTTTTTAGCTGGAATGCTGAAAGTTGAATGTGCATACTAGTAAGATTAAAAAATAAGGCAAACCAATAAATATCTGTCCTGGAAATCCAAAAGATATGAAAGTCAATATGGTTTTCAACAATAGGGGTCTTAAACCATATGTAAAGCTCAAAATCAAGTATAAAAATCATGTGCATAATTATACAGAGTACTATGAAAGATCTGCTATAAGGATGGTTAGATAAAAATAGAAGTAATGGAAGATTTATGACTGACAAAACTATTGTTCACATGGCGCTTCAAAGGAGATTTTTCTGTTTAAAATTATTGAAATTTACATTATTTTTGACATATGATCCTAACTTTTTGTATTATTAGCATTCAAGTGACACATTTGATATAATCCAACCTTTGAGACAAATAAAAGATGTATCACAAAATAGATTGTTTTATTATTTGCATATTTTTCTTTAATATCAAGGTCAAAACGTATATTGTAACCATATAAGTAAATTCTGGAATTTGAATTTTACAGTATGCTTCTCAATAAATTTTAATGAAAGTAAAAATAAAGTGAACAACTGAATTTGAGTAGGTACAAAGTGTTTTTATACCACCAACATTATTTGTCTTCAATTGCTTATCATGAAAAGTGATTGGATAATTTTATGCTATAAAACATGTTAAAGAGGATGGCTATTTACAATATAAAAATATATACAGTATGATTGTCAATGAGAGAACTATCTAAACAATTGAGTGGGGAATGTTCAAGTACAATTTTTACAACATAAGGTAAAACACTGTTAATTATATTGGTAATATTTATCACTAAACTCTTACAAAAACACTTTCTTAGTCAAAAATATGAAAGTAAATTTGTCATACCGAATAAAACATAAAGAGGATAACATGAATCCTTTAAGAAATATTGGACAATACAAAACACCATACCAACCACCAACTACTCATTCACTCTAACTAAATAAGACTCTAGTGTGGATTCATTTATTATTTTGAGGACACATTTTTTGTGGATTGAGAAATTGAATTTTAATTGTTTTGCCAAATCTACAGACAAGTGGATGGAAAGTTAAATGGTGTTGAACATTTAAATTTGTGCTTTAAAATTGGTATTCCACAAATAACTTATGAATCTACAGTAAATTTACTTTGCCATGAATGTATTTGAAGGATGTAGAAGTTACAGGAGATAAGGATGACAGTAGATCACTCCACATCACCATCCACAAACCTCCTAGTTCCCAGCATGCAAGACCACTTCCTCTTTTGTCAGGACGCTTTGTTTTCGATGATCACATAAGATGTATGGCTGCTAAGCAACGCTTGACGAAAGGAAGACTGAAAGCTCGTCAGCAGAAGATGATGATGATAGAAAGGCTTTTGGACATACCTAATGATGGAGGTCAAAGATCAAGTACCCCTTCTGGTAGAAATAGACCCTACCCTGGTGAGTCTGTGGTTTCTACTTTCTAATACGCAGTATGGTAACCCCTACTTTTCAGATATATGTCTTGTTAGTGCATCCTCTTCATAATCTGCTGTAACAAAAGCTGTCCATTTTGAACCTGGATTCGAAGGTCAATAACTTAGGTGAGTTTCCTCTGGACCCACTGGTGACTTTTATGGTCAAGATCAACTGTATTTGTATATTTTATTGAGTGTTATATCAGTTCACATTTACATTTGAAAAAAGATCATTTAACCTTACAACTATTGAAAATTTAGAAATACTACAATGAGTTTATAAATGCATAACTTGCAATGTCTTGTTATACCATTTGCAAAAATAACAACTTGTTTTCATATTTACAGTAGCGATATTCCATCAAAAATTTGTCCAATGGCAGTAATTAGATTTTGCTTTTTTACCAACTGGTTAAGGATAAATGCACACAATATGATCGATTATTTGTGTTTACATTAATGTTTTTTTTAAAGTACAGGTGTTTTAAAAAAAACTCAATTTAGATATAATACTGCATGGAATAATAAACTGGTATTTATATTTTCTTGGAAATTCCAATGGATTTTAAATTATTATGGTTGACCTATTTTTATAGACTTACAGAAAACCTTAACAAATATAATTTTGTCACATTCAAAAGATTTTTGTTTTTTTTAAACTTGTTAAAATGAGACATTTGAAAATGATCCTGAAAATGATCCTAATAATTAAAATGGCGGTTTATAAATAAAGTCCTTTGTTAAAATTAACCAAGTTTAAATGTTAAGCAGATTATACTGACAGCTTTTATGAGAATTATCAGATTTACATGCTATAAATATTCATATTATGTAAGGAAGCCACACATTTGATAGATTGTCTCTAGAAAATTCTATGGAGGTATTTTTGACAATAACTTTTCTGTTATAATGACTGATTTACATCAAAGTATTGTTCAGGTTTTTTCTATAGACCAATAACTGTTCTATAGAATTATGTAATAGAAATCTTCCAGGGAGGTGACCACTTTTTTTTTAAGTTGACAAGAGTACAAGATAAAAATAATATGTGCATACAAGGGCAGTAATATTTTTGCACTCCTTGGTGCATGTTGATAGATACCAGTAGATATAAACTCTACCACTGCAGTGAATGACCTGTGATATACATGTACTTTGAACACTTGGAATGATATTAATTTCTCCAATGATATGTAAACAATTCAAAGGCATACATTACCAATCTTTTCAAAGGAGCTATAAATAATAGGTTAATGCCTATGAATTTTTAAGACATATTCAATTTAACCATAGATGAGATTAGAAGAAGTAAATCAAAGATCCATTATCCAAATCAAACAATCTGTTTGAAAGATAATATATATATCGGTTAAGATTAATGAAATTTATATTCTAAAACATTGGTTATGAAATTTTTCTCTACTTGAAATATTGAAAGTTTTCGAGAGGTTTAAATTTGAAAATCAACTATTAATAATGTGTAAAATCTCTATTAAAATTAAAATCACAAGAATACTGAAGTCCGAGGGAAAGTCCAAAAATCATCATAATTGCAAAAAATAGGAGCACACCATGAAACGGTAAAATTTGTGTCTTATGGTTCAAATCTAAATTACAATTATGATATTTTTAATAGATTTGGTTAGAAATGGCTTGCAAGCAACTTAGTAAACATGTGGCTTAACAAGCATGAATCTAGTGGGCGACAGATCAGGTTTAAATCAACAAAAAATAAGAGAAAACTAATTTCTAGGCGTCAACCGTACTCCTCCTACAATTAATTCGTGCTAAAAAATGTATTTGTAACTAATTATGTAGGTTGTCAATGGTACAATAGGAACACTTTTGATATTTGTACAGAAAATTAGGTGTCATATAAGGTAATGAAGAAAAGGAGATGAGGGCAATGCATCAATCAGAGTGACACAAATATAAAAAAGACATCTAAGGTCAACATACAGTTTTCACCAACAGACATTTACAAATTGTCTATACAAATGATGCTTATAAATAGAAGAAAACAAGAGAAATTTGGTTATATAAAGTTTGTCTGTTTTCTTTTAGTACTATTTGTTGTGTAAGAGAGAATACTTTTATGATGTTCAACTTCATACCTTATTTGGCCAGACCTTTTAAACATTTTTTTAGATTCAAACGTCACTGATGAGTCTTTTGTAGACTAAATGCGCATCTGGCATGTATATAATTATTTTAATCCTGGTTTCTATGATGAGTTTAGTTATGATGAGTACCCATTTTCATTATTTTGTTTGTTTATTAATTTGCATTCCCTGTGAGTCTATTTTTCACAATTTTTGTATTTTGTGTAATTTGAGGAATTCAGTGATATCCTACGATCTTACTGGCAGTCTATAGTATGTCCCCTTAAGAATATCAACATTTATTTAAAACATGATATTCCCCATATTATACTCATTTGACAAAATAGAAGCTGTTGTTTGCTTTGAAACTTTTATTTCATTTCAATAAGATACTATCTTTTATTTGATCATGTCATTAAAATAGTTTGTTGACTTTTAAAAAGTATATATATTACAGTATGTATATTTTTACAAAGTATATATATTGCAGTATGTATACTTTAACAAAGTACTTTTACAAAATATATATACATATCACTTCAATGACTTAATATATGGTTCTTGCTTTGTTATGATTTTTAAAATCTATTAATTCTGTATCAGTGGAATTCGATCCTTTTTTTACAATTACCTAACCTGAATTTTGTGACACAGTTTCGCTGTATGCATATATATTTTATATGTTGACAGCTGTTATTGTTTTGAAACTCGATCAGTATTGTTTAACTCCTTTATTTGATTTGCATGTACTTTTTAAATTACCTTACTAATATCAATTTCAAAAAGTTGAATAACCTAATTATTTACTTGCATGTTCTTTAAAGAAGAATTTCTTGAAAGGTTGTTATTGTTATGAAAGAAATGTGTAATTATAATAAGATATAAATATAAGTAACATATCATAATCTCATAAATAGGACACATACACGAAAAGTATGACATACAGCTCTAAAGGTTCAGTCCTTTTTGAATGATTGTAGATAAAACAGATTTTAATAAATTTATACATTTGTATTTGAAAGCATGTTTCTTTTGAATAAAACTAGATTACTGAAAAGCCTTGTAAATAGTTTAAGGTGGTACCCAACGCTTTAACTAAAATTGATTTGGCTTGTTTAAATTTCTTGAAATTTTGACAAAGTATTTACTTTGACCCTTTGACAAAAATATAAAAAAAAAAAAAAAAATTTGAACCAACCGTTTTATCAGAAAAATTACACTGGTTATATAGCAGTTTGACAAACACTTGTTTTGATCATTGAGAAGCTTAATATTCCCTTAACAACACAATGTAATTAGAACATTAAGCTGATTTTACAGAGTTATCTCCCTGTAGTGTTAGGTACCACCTTAAGTAGTAATTTTAGAACTTTACTATTGTTATTATTAGCATTGTGATACGACTCTCACTTTGTAAAGGAAAGTCAATAATCTTATGCATTAAGGTTTTATCTAGTAAAGATGAGTAAGAATCAGAAAAAATATATACAATTACATTGCAAGGTATTATTAATATCAGATAGTTCAGAGACATTGACACTCAAATTAGTTGTATGCATTTATCATTGAAATATTTACTATAAAAATAAGGAGATGTGGTAAAATTGCCAATGAGACAAATATCCACCAAGTTCAAATGAAGTGGATGCAAGAAAATATAGACGTGTATTGGGGGATTTTATTCACTTGTATTGGGGGTTTTATTCGCTTGTATTGGTGAATTTTATTTGCTTCTATTGTGTATTTTAGTTTTGTCTGATATTGTAATGAACAAATTGTGTTGGTAATAGATACTAATTAGCTATTTTTTGGAACAATCTATGAATCTACAAGTAGCTATTTCCCATGGGTTTATTTTTCAGAAATATATAAGCCATTTTTCTCATCTGACCTTCTCTGTCTATGATTTTGATAGTAGTAACCCTCTTCTTATGAGATTATCTAAATGTTTGTGTATGGTAGAGTGAATATCAAGTTCAATATCAATAACTGTTAATGGCTGCTTTAAGAGATAATGTACACACCAAAAAGATATCCAAACTCACTAGTTACAAACCAAGTGACCACCCCATGGCAAAAATAAAAAAGACAAACAACAATATAGAAAACTAAAGACTGCATGAGCAACATGACCACAAAAAAACATTCATGCTTTCATGTATGCCATTCTTATTTTTGGATTAGGATATATTCCTGCTTCATATTTATTCTTTATAAAAATGATGAATTTCTTCCAAAGCCAAAGGATTTTTTAGTCAAATGCTATTCTAGCTACTTCAAGTTTGTTAAATTTGCTTATTAAAATTGGTTAAGGAATGTATTGTTGTTAGCCCTGAAAATTTAAGAGATGGCAACATTCTAAAGTTTTAACAGTTAAACCAGTAAATTTAGGCAGCATTGGTTAATTGATTATCTTATCTCATAAAATCAGTAAGAAGCTTAAATTAACCAAGGGAAAGAACAATAACTTCCTCTATATAACCCTTTAAAAATGGTATGTCAAAAGGGGTAGGGTCCACTACTATGCTATATATATATGCACCACCATCCATGCAAATTTTCACTCAGCTTGTTTGTCGCAATGAGTAAAGTACATAAACAGTAAAATTATAAATCAGACAACATCTTATTAGTTAAGAACTAAGACAGAGAAAACATGTGGCTAGTGAGTTGAGAAAGAGACACATTGTATTGCGTATTTCCAAAATAAGATAACGTATTAATAAGCTGTAAAATTAAACCTCTTCTAGAGTTTACACAAAGATGTTTAACCCCGCCGCATTTTTGCGCCTGTCCCAAGTCAGGAGCCTCTGGCCTTTGTTAGTCTTGTATTATTTAAATTTTAGTTTCTTGTGTACAATTTGGAAATAAGTATGGCGTTCAGTATCACTGAACTAGTATATATTTGTTTAGGGGCCAGCTGAAGGACGCCTCCGGGTGCGGGAATTTCTCGCTACATTGAAGACCTGTTGGTGACCTTCTGCTGTTGTGTTTTTTTTATTTTGGTCGGGTTGTTGTCTCTTTGACACATTCCCCATTTCCATTCTCAATTTTATTTAACCTACTTTATAGTTTATTTTAATGTGTAGAAGAGTCTCCGTTTGAATTTAAACTAACATAACAAACTCATCATAGATACCAGGATTAAAGAAGTATGTTGTCAGAGATATTCGAAGTTAATGTTATGAAACATATCTAATAATTTTGAGAAAAGTAGAACATACATGAAAAGTCTCTTCATTCATCCATCTCATTTGTCCTGTATTCCAGTGTGCATTGTACTAGCTCAGAGAGATATCATTATTTTTACTTTGTTCATTTTTTTTAAAATCAGAAGTTGAATTTAGGGCACTAGGTGACATTATTTTGATTAGAGTTTGATCTTTGAACCATTTGTGTATGCTAATATTGAAATAAGACGGGCACACACTTTAAATTTTACTATCACTAGAGAATAACATAACAAATGTACGCTATCTAGTACTTTGGGTTTTATATTTTTTATCAACTGTCAAAATGACTGATTTGAGTTATTTTCGTAATTTGTCCTCTGTTTGTAGGTCTTAATATTTTCTATAATCGCTTTTGAAGCAACCAGACCTGTTGGAGCCATCATTTATCATAGTTATTTTATTGATATCTAATTCTAAAATTTGTAAACAAAATTATCATATGTTTAAATTATTTGATATTTTTTGATACATACAACAAACGAGAGTTGGAATTGCCACTATTGTTTTTATCAGCAGTTTCAAAGCAATGAAGTTAAAAATCCTTTAAAAAAATCAATTGAAATTGTCCATTCCTTCGATCTGTTTTGCCATTTGATTATGGACTTAACGATTGAATTTTCCTAGGAGTTCAGTATTTTTGCGATTTACTTTTGCCTACCCAACCATTATATATTTTTTTAATAATTCAAGCGACTACGTTTCTTGTTTATAAGAAAGCATAATATCAGGAGTATATGTTTATTTTAGATTTTCTTCAAACATGTACATGGGGCAAGTCTGGTGAAGATAACTCGAACACTTTATCTATAGGGCATTATGAAAATAGTTTAACATGAGCACAAAGGTGTCACTAAAAAGCAACAGTAGTATTCCGGTGTTCAAAGGTATAACTCGATTAAGAAAAAAAAACACATCCCAATGACAAACTAAATCGGGTATAAGAGGAAACAATATTATTAGAAGCAAGAGGTTTTTGTTTAGGTTAAAAAACTATTGTTTTTATTTGCAAAAACCGAAACTTAGAATGTTAAACAAAAAAAAGTAAGTAAACTGTGGCAAATCTTGGAATCGCATTAGCTCTACAGCATCATTCTTAAAAGGAGAATTTGTTTAATAACAGATCTATTATTTTCTCCTTTGGTATTAAACAAAAAAGTAGATAAACATCTCTCATCTTAATACTGGATAGATAAACCTTAGAAAATTTTAAATAAAAAAAAGAATGATATTTAGCCTTTTCGTCTATTTATCCTCTCAAACGTGTTTTCTATCATTCTTCCTACAATAAAAGAGGTCCTTCATAAATGTTGTGATTTGGAATATCTATCGAGTAGTATCAATCTAAAAGAGTGTATTTATTTGAAATCTTTTTCAACTTTATGGTTATATCAAAACGTCATGTTTTTCTCACGCCAACACTACTATTTCCCAGGCTCAAGATCGTATACTGCTTCTTATTAAACAGGAAAAATTAGGAATCAAGATACAAATTATTTGTTACAGGTCAAAAATATTCTTCATGTAGAAGTATGCTGATTCCAACAACAAATATATAGGAAGTGGTATCAACAAAATGCTAGACATTTTGGTCGATAATAGATCTGTTGAGTTTGTTGGATCAACATTTCAACAGATAGCCGTAATTTCAATGGTTACAAAGTATGCATTCCTCTTAGTTTACATGGTCAGGTGTTGTGATACCCTTTGGAACGAAACGTCAACCAATATTTGCATCAAACTAGTAGTTGTACAGCAGCCGTCCTTGTGAACTTAAATATTCATTATGAACAGTCATTACAGTATACATACACTTTCCTTTTAAGCCGATTCCTTATATAGAAAACTTATTTGATGCATGCAGCTACTCTAATGCCCCTGTGTCCGTATCCAGAACCAATGTTCATTACAAACTATCTAAAATATGTAGTATCTTTATTAGTGGCCTGTGTATGGAAGCAAAATGTATTACAATAGAAAAAACATAGTACTTTCAAAAACCGTATTTGATGTTTCATAAATATTAATCTATATAAATTATCCCCATCTGCTTTTTAAAAAAAAATCTATAACAACGAATGTATTCATCTTTTGAACTTGACATATCTTTTGAATTTGACATATCTTTTGAACTTGACATATCTTTCTCCAACATTTTTAAGGAATAAGGGTTTTACAGGTCTATTTTTTTTTTAATAGTCGGAAGCAGTTATATTTATTTAGAAATGTGTTTTTATAAAAAAAAAAAAAAATAACCGATGTTCTTATCTGTCTCTGAGTTAGTTATAGATACAAACGCTAATTTCAAGACAAGAATGGCAATCTTGTTTATTTCTACTAATGATTCTTCCATAAAAATTACGTTTTAAATCATGATGCTGAAATATGTAAAGGCATTCCATAGACGTATTGATTCAATTAGACCAACTTCGTAACAATCGACTTTTTACGATTTCTTGGAAGAATTAAAACATTATCCAGACAAATGTTACTTGGCACAATTTGCTTTTCGTGGAATAATGCTAGATCCCAAACTGTGAAGGTTAGAAGTCTTGAAATCCATTAATATATTATGACGTCAAACCCAACTATTCCTTAGCATAAGATAAAATGTTAAATAATTTGTTGAATTTGTCGATTGCCTTTATACCATTGGCAGATAGCTAGAGCATTTTTAGTATTTTTAAATCTTGTATTTATAAAAGTAGTTTCTGATGTCGGGTAGAAAAAAGAGGGATGAAACATACAAGAGGAACAGTCAAACTCATAAAAATAAACTGACAACGCCATGGCAATAAATGAAAAAGAGATAATAAATTCGGTAAATAGTATAATTCGGTAGTTCACATTTATGAAAGGGAAGGGGGTTGTAGTTTACGACGTAAGGAACATATCCGATATCATTTGTAAAACGATTATTCCATAACGGCCAACCAACTCGTGTTGGCGTCCGTAAAATTTTTCAGATGATTTCAACTTCACCATTTGGAACTCTTGATTCAATAACTGCCTTGTGAGCAACAACCCGCTATCAAGAAAATCATGATAGGAAATAAAAGCACGGGAATATCGTATCAATTGGGAGATATATTCACCGTATGCAGGTGCTGCTGGAATGTTGCTACTTAGCAATAGAAAGTTCACAATTGGAAAGCTGAAATCATCTCTTTTGTCGTAAAGTTTTGTTTTCAATCGAGCTACTTTGAGAATAAGTAAACATATGAGTTTGAATGTCCATCTGTTATCTGTCGCTTCTCTTATAAAGAAAGTTTCCCATTGAACTTATTTTAATCTTGAGTTATTTCCCTTGCCTGCCAATCAGGATGACAAACTGGTTGATTATCTTATTTTACTATCCATAACGTAGTAAGTCTGAAAGAATATCCTTAGTTGTGAATTATACACGACCTAAACTAATGAGAATTGATCCTTGGAATATGATTTTAAAAAACAGATTTCTTAAGCCGGACGGTTCAGAGATTGTCCAATTTACCATTTATGTTTGAGAAAAAAAAGGAATATTATCAATAAAATGCCAAATGTTATGACCAGGAGAGTTCTTTAGGTCCCGGTAATTTAAAATATAGGATTCATTGTCGAGCCGTGGATCGTTTGTATCTTATCAGTTACTTTTCAATTTTTTTAATTAATTTCCACCAAGTAAGGTAAAGATCTAAATAAATAGCACGCTGTTTGTAACATTTGAAAAGCTGTATAATGTATTACCTATGAGACGAAATCTAGTTTGTTTTAATAAACAGGTCATCACAGATTTTATGCTTTTTTATATAACAAAACCTGTATAACTAATGCTTTGATTTGTTTAACATATAAAATTATGAGTAACAGCTGTAGGCTCAGTATGTATTTCGTAATCGTAGAAATACATCAAATAGACGTAGCAGAACAAAATTAGTAACAATTTGGTGTATCCTTGTTTAAAATGTCTGTAATCTAGCACGCGTAAAAGCATTGGTATGTACATTTGATGATCTGTATAAATATGCGTAATAGGAAAATCGTTTAATTTCGACACGTTTTTGTCAAATCATTTTAATTTTAATCGAATATGCAGGCATTTGTACCATACCTATTTCAGCACGCACGAAAAACTAAATTTCAAATAGTCTGCAACAATTGACTTATAAATCAGGTATAAATGATCCGATTTTTTATTTAATTTTCTAAATTTTATAATTGAAAAGTTCCAAGAAGAAATTTTAAGTTGCATAATAATGCGCAATAAATTTTTAAGATCTTTTATTTTGTGTCAGAAAACTACATCATGTCAAAAAATTGATCATAGTCCAAATTCAAACAGTAAAAAGCTTAAATAATGTGTACAAATTTGCCCCAACTATTCTGGGTTCGACATCTGCGGTCGTATCTGGCTGCGCTCAGCGAAGCATTTTATTATTTGTTTGATACAAATTTTCGTGGGTTGCGTTGATAAGTATAAATTTACGACGATTTTAAATGTAAAACATGATAAACATTTCTATAGTTTCGTTATAAGAATTTTCAAAACCAGGGAACAGTCTGAGAATATCATTTCACGAAAATTGGTATCCTAGGAAATAAATGAATTTTTACGGTTTTGTTTTATATATCAAATAAGAATTATAAATGAAAGTTATTTATCCGATCGCAGGGTAGAACTACCTAACTTTAAAACAAAATGAATGAGACATCACTGACCCTTTACATTATTTTAATTCTCCGGTAGTTTGAGACCGTTTTAAAATTTCTAACGGTATGTCATATGATCATGCTTCTATCATTCAATCCTAAGCCCCAATGAACAGATTCCTAAGTTATTTATGTGACTGTATACAAAGTTGGATATTAGGATTGGTCGTAACGAATATATGTCGATCAAACTTCCTCAAAAGGGCATAGTCCTCAATTTCATGATTAAGGATCATTAAGTTGGACAAATTTTTAGGATTCATTTCGGATAAACAATAGATGTTTAGAACTTGACACGTGTGCCATTACGTCATTCATTGCTCCAGAGTGCTTGTGAAATGTTAGAGCTTAACATGTTGACAATACATACATATGACAGGTTGATAAGTATTGTTCTTTGAACTTAATTTTAGGAGTATGTTCATTTTACCTTACTCTGAGGTCATATAACCTCCTTGCTCTTAGTTTCGGATTACATTAATAATTATATGATTGATTGGTGAATTTCTAGTGACAGGGTATAATTTATATAAAAAGTAAAGCAGTGTTATTCTTAGTTACTATGTAGTTCAATGATTAATTTTCTGTTTCACGAAAGTTTTGGGAAATTAAAACAACTTATTTTCAGACAAACAAGTATACTGAGCCAAAAAAAGTTTAGCAACACTTTTTTTCAATTTATCTTTTGTTGTTTCTGCAATTTTATTTTTAAACATCATTGATATAATCCTTAGTTTCACCTGTAATTTTTAGCTGTCTTACTTTTTTTTCTGGATGATTGATTTAGCGCCATCTAAGCTTTCCACGTGTAATTGATGTTTTACCTTCTGTACCTGTACTTTAAAAAAAAAAAATCACTAACGTTCAGAAACACACCATTGGTAAGAAAAACACAAAGAAGTTTGAAAAAATTGCATGGGCGTCAACCTGGCCTCCCTGAAAATGAGCGTCAGAAGGCTATTGGAATGGTTGATGCAAAAATGAATGTTTCTGATGTCGTGGCTTGATTAAATGTGCACAAGTCAACAGTTTAGAGACTAACACACTGATATCGACATTGCAACTGCACGGTATAGGTCGATAAGTTGTAGACCAAGAAAAAACTATCACCAAGGGAGGAGCACTACTTTCGCTCTTCATCAACACGTGACAAATTTTTTTCCGGCGACACGAGTAGTGCATTGAATTAGGGCAGCTGCTGGTGTGCCTGCCAATCCTTTATTGATGCACTTAGCGTATGGCCGAGAAATTGACTTTGAATAACACTATACTCATTTTCGCATTTTGACCCTCCCGCGCTCCATACAAAGAAAATTCTAATGAATGTGAGTAATAAACATTCATGTTGCTTCTGACATGACATAATTTCATTTTTGTATTATTAAAATCATATGTTGTTACAATTTTGAAATAAAATAAAATTTCTTATTTTTGTTGCTAAACTTTTTTGGCTCAGTATATAATATAGTTTACTTCAATATGAAGAGATAGCCATACGATTTTGTACCTGAAGCCTTCTTAAGTTATTTTGAATTCCTCCAAATTTTCTCTCTTTTTTTTTTCTTTTAAAAATAATGAACGTTAACGGTTCTTCAAATCTTTAACAAATGAATAACAAATAAAATGCCATTTTGTTGCTATTTTCACGAGTACTAGTATTTGTATATGTCTTTCTTTAGAAGATGGTATCCTGATTTAAGTTGTCTGTCCTTCTAACCATTATTTATTTACTCGACATATTCCTTGCAACGTTTTTGTGAACACCTTGAAGTTTGCAAGTAAGAATTATGTGTATGAGTTGAAAGGTTCAAAAAATAAAATCACAAAAATACTGAACTGGAAAATCAATTCGGAAAGTCCATAATCATATGGCAAAATCAAATAACAAAACGCATCAAAACCGAATGGACAAGAACTGTCATATTCCTGGCTTGGTACAGGCATTTTCAAATGTAGAAAAGTGTGGATTAAACCTGGTTTTATATCACTTACCTTCTCACTTTGATGACAATCTCGTCAAATTCCGTTATATTTACAATGATCCGTTAACTAAACAGGCACAATAAATTAAATAGTCAAAATATGAGTACAGCAGTCATCATCGTGTAACAATTCCAAAGGAACAATTTAACAGTACAGTTTCAAATATTATGATCACCAACACGCACATGTCATCTTTATTTGTACAACAAATTATCATACGGACAAAAAACTGGGGTAAAACAATATTCTACATGGGACAACAAAAAACTAAAGAACTTATAAATCATTTTTAGCCAAATTGACGAAAGACGGTTTACCAGTTTTGTGTCATCATTTCCACCAACAGTTTTCAACCCAGGTCTTTCAAAATTAAGAGAAAGATTGTTTTTGTCCGTCGTTTTGTTACAGAGTTATTTGAGGATCTTTTCACACTTTTCAGGATTTGAGAATTTTATCTTAATTGTTCCTCACCAAATTGAAAAAGTTAAAACAAAAAAAAATGTTTATGCTGCAGCTACTGCTCCTTATTACTTTTGATATGTGAAAGAAGATAAATACAACCAGATACATTATTTAATATTGTATTATATGTCTCTGTTGCAGTTCAGTAATAATTTTGATAGTTTGCTTCATTTAGTTGATGTAAAAGACGATTTTTGGAAGTTGTGGAGTCTGAATGAATTTATAGTTCTATCAATCAAAACAATAAGGTTTTAATATTAAATTTAATAAAAAAAAATATGTAATAATACTGTTGCAGATGTTTGACTCGCATATTCAATCAAAATAATTTAACTAGAGTGTAACAATTATGATGTTTTGGATGTAGGCCAACGGCCCTGTTAAACTGAATCACTAGCTTGTTGTGTCATAATAAGATGATTACACTTCTTGGAACAGTATGCAAATTAGTTCTGAGAAAACTTTAAATGTTGTATAATATTGTTTTGGTATTAAAATCAGCTGATTTGTAAATTTAGAACGATAGGTTAAATAAATGTTTTTAAATTTGTTGAATTTAATATTAAATTGTTTATTCTTACATGAAGAGGGACAAACAATATTTCAGATAAACAATTGCCTCTCTAAAAAAAAATTGATTTTTATGTCTGATTTTTTTATAAATTTGTAATTATCAAAAAAGTAGCTGGCAATTAACAATTTGTCAGTATAAAATGCTAGAAAATTTTATAAACATTGTTAAAATTCACAACAACAAAAAATAGAATACTTTTGATAAGCAATTTAAGAAATATATTTGAAAAAACGATGGTTTTATCGCGATGGTTTCGGCAGTAAAAAATGGAGTCACATATGATCAGAACGACTTAGTTCTTTATAACTTCACGATATTTTTAAGAAAAATTCTCAAATATAATTTTGTTTATCTAAACTAAAAATAAATTTTACGATGAAATATATTTGTATATTAGTCTATAACAAATGTTTGATTGAGAGTTTTGATCGTTTAGTGGTGGAGTATTTTCTTGTTTCATTTTGAACTTTTAAATATATATATGAATATCATACTGATTGAATAATTTTCATTTCTTTGAGAGAAATAAAAATCTTTTGATAAATTCGCATATTATATAAATTCGATAATTTTTAAATGATTTATCTTAAACTTAGGTCAAAGAGTTTAATTATTATGAAATTACATACATATCGCACGTAAAGCAATAAACTTTGAACAGAGAAAGACATGAAATACGAAAATTACGAATCGACACTATTATATCGATTTTTTTTTTGGGGGGGGGGGAATGAACTCGACTATTAAATTTTGCTAATTGCTTAGATTAATTTTGTTTTATTTTTGGAGGATTAAACATGCATTTTTAAAGAGGTACGTTTTCATCATTTCTCTTTTTCGGCAATGGCATTGTGTGATTGACTGGGATCCTGCCTTATTGCACCACAATTGTGTTAGATTGGGTCAATATGTCAGGCTAGATTATTTTTTGCAAATGACTATTGGATGTTACCTTGTATTTTCTGCCTCTTTTTAAATAAGTTATTGACCATCGTATGTTGTTTCTTTTATGACCGAATATTGGAAAATATTGCAAGTTGATATGCATTTCATAGCTTAAAGGAAATCATTTGTTGAACAAAACATGAAAAATGGCTTGAAAGTAATATATTTTAACACAATTATATCATTAAAGAAAGAGATGTTCGGGAAAAGAAAACTCGATTAACTTTTATAGAAACTTCATAAAAATCGTATTGTTATATATTTTAGGCTTTACTCTCGTAATTTTTTTTTGTTAAAAATGTTTCTTGAAATAGGAAGGCGAAAGAAATCACAGAGATATTCAAATTCAAGCTATTTTTATAAACTGACTATGGTATGGCAAAAACAAAAAAGAAGAAAAGACAAACGGTCTATAAAACACATTATAGAAAACAAAACTGGGAACGAGACTACACGAAATGACATAACAATTAAAGACAAACTACGTGTTTCTCCTATATCGTGAGGGTCGAGGATGGGGTGATTGAAATAGTGAGTTATGCGTTGCTGTATTTTATTCTTTAATATATCTGATAGTCACACATATTTTTTTTTATATAAATTAAGGTTTGAAAGGATCGTGAATAAAAAAGTTTGTTCAAGACTGTTTGCGTTTGTTCTATGGTATTGGTTTGATATGGGTAACCTCTTATTATTATTGAAGGTCTTAATTCCTCATGCTGAAAAAGAAAAACAATAAAACAGAACTTAATTTAAATAAGTTAATTATTAATAAAAGGTGAAAGTCTATAAAGAATGACTAAAACAAACGTTTTTAACCAATAAAACGTGTGAAAAAAAACCGTCATATGTCATGAACTGATATTTTAAAAAGAATATGGTAAAACCTGTTGGAAGTGTTCGCTAAATCTCTCATTAAAATGAGAGATTAAAAGGATTGACAAGTATTTGCATCTTCTTGTGTTTAATCACTTTAATTTAATATAACGTCCACGATGAATATCTTTATTTGTGAAGATTTAGTAGAGTTTGAATATAAATGTAAGAAATGTAGGATGTTATATAATAATCATGTCGGCGTTATATAATGTTCTAAACTTTTTTTCTTTGTAATGGAAGCAAACTAATATCGATTCAAAACAAATAAATCTCACACTATATGTATGTTCTGTATGGCTCTGGATTGTCTTGTTTTCTGTTTTATCATTAACCATTTAAAATGTTGACTCTCCGTTTTAACCTATAATTATACATGTGCATATGTTTTGAATACATATATGAATATAAGTGTCCTTATACGCTTGAAGACAACACAAGCGACATTTGGCTCTTAATTTTCAAATAATTTTGTCGAGCATCACTGAAGAGGCATTTATTGTTTATGAATTAAGTTCTCGTGGTTGGAAACTATTTCGTTCATACATCGTTTTCAATATAAATAAACTCATCATATATACCAGGACTAAATTTTATATACACACCAGAAGCGCGTTTCGTCTACAAAGGACTCATCAGTGACGCTCGAATCCAAAGAAGTTTAAAAGGCCAAATAAAGTACGAAGTTGAAGAGCATTGAGGACCAAAATTCTCAAAGTTTTGCCAAATCCAGCCAAATTAATCTATGCCTGAGGTAGAAAAGCCTTAGTACATCAAAAATTCTAAATTTTGTAAACAGTTAATTTATAAATATAACCATATCAATGATAATTCATGTCAGCACAAACAATTGCTGACTACTGGGCTGGTGATACCCTCGGGGAAATTAATCTCCAACATCAGTGGCATCGACCAAGTGGTTGTAAATAAACTCATCATAGATACCAGGTAATGGAATTTTATGCGACTGTTATACAAGTAAAAGGTTCAGCTAGCTATAAAACCTTTACCCACCTTTTCTACATAAAAAATGATTGTACCAAGTCAGGAATATGCTAGTTGTTATCCATTCGATTGAGCTTACAATATTGTCAGTTGATTGGGGATTTTCGTATTTCGGTATTTTTGTGATTTCATTTTTTCGCAATGGCGATTTGTCCGGTATCTGATATAAGATATGTTCGTAATGTCTATATATAGATATAATTTATTTCCACATTACATTGATAGTATTTCATAACGTTTATGTTCACTTTTAATTTATAGTATTTCATTACGTTTTATTTCCACATTAAATTTATAGTATTTTATTAAAGTTTTTGTGTCATCCACTAAATATCCTTTTCTAACAAATCTATAAGAATTCAATAAAATTAAAGATAGTTTTCATACATAAATATTTATAATAGACTTGTCTTTTAGAGATTTTCCATTATTTAGATCTTTTATATTAATATCAATGATATAAACTGCGTAAATAAAATTTCGGCAACCTAAAATTTTAATTTTAATTTTTCAAAAATATGCGAACTTTCTCAACATATCAAGTGATAAATTTTAATTGACAAAGAAAATGGATCATAAGGTGGAATTTTATCTGACGTAAAATTGAGAATGGAAATGGGGAATGTGTATGTGAGAACTATATTGGGTTTTTTTATTTTAAATTTTATAATTAAACTATAGTATAATTTCCTTCAAGTTGTTTCACTCTGTATTGATCAATACATTACAAGGTTCTTATTTATAATCACTTATCTGTAACTTTCCATTTTGTTTTAGGGAGAAGTCATCCAATTCGTAGTGTGTCAACACCTTCTCAGCAGACTCCAGAAATTACTCCAGTAAGCACACCCACACCGCAATCGCCGCAAGTAGACCCAATTCAGTCTGTGCCTACAAAATCTCATGGCCAAGAAACAAACAACGAATCAACGGATAGTGTTGAAATAGCCGAAGAAGCTTTTGCTTACCAAACTTTTAATCAACATACTGGTACTAACGCTTCTAGTCGCCATTCACCTTCACCTCTTGAAAATTCCCCTTTTCAAGAAATTCAAATGGAAGATTTGTCAAAAAGAAAGAAAAAACATTCGAAAAAGATGCCAAATGTACGTCTGCATCAAATGAAATCGTTATCTCGAAGTCATTCTCATAGCCCAAAACGTGATGAGGGCATCGGTTCAGATAGAGGACGGTCTTATTCGATGGTTGAGGAAAGCAAACGTGATAGAAGTTTAACTCCAAAAGGCAGGGGTCATAGTAACAGTGAACCTTTTTCAGAAGGAAAACGTTCACGTCCATCTTCGGGGTCGTCTGCAGACGAAAGTCAAAAAATCAGAACTAGAAGTAAGGAAAGTCAGTCTCCAAAAACACTTAGACCAGCAGAAGCTCCAGCCTTGACTTTATTTTCGCAAGACAGTGAATCAATGGCAACTAGTATAGACTCATTAAAGCTAGTGCCACCAGCCGAGAGTCTAAGGACTCCTAGTGATACATCGAGTACAGGAACAAGCAACGATGGAATGAATGTACCTGTAGAGAAGCAGGATATTAAAGACTCTGAACCAAGTGTCAAAGACACGAAACCAAATTTTGCATTTAAATCAACGTCTGCAGCGGATGTTGAAATAAGTAAAGCAAAAGTTAGTTCTGTTGCTCGGGCTAAATCTTCTACAGCAACAGATCAGCTAACAAAACTGGCTCAGATTGTACAGGAACATTTCTCTGACGATAAAGAGAGTGAAACAGACTTTGTAGATCAGAATACTGGCATGTGAGATTGTTAAAGATTTACTCTAGCCTGGACAATTTAAGTGCAATGTAAGGTTATAGACTTGTAAATAATAATTGTTTTATAGACATATTTATAATATATTATACTAGTACATTAGTTTGGGGAAATTTTAATAGAATTGTGTACAGATATCCTGTGGTGAGTTAAGGATAAAATTTTACGGGATAGGATACGAGGGGGCCTGGTAGGAATTTAATCTATCCATCTGACCAGAAACATTTCTTTAAATTAGGAGTGCCATTTGTGAAGAAGAGTAATATCATATCTATTTGACAATGAATTGCTTTTATATCTGCATGTTTATAATATTGCCTGTGATTATCTTCGTTTTGGTGTGTCATGCATGTTCCATAAGCCTGAAAAGATTTGATTTGAGTTTGTTGGGTTTTTTTTTACGGCATTTTAAAGCACCGCGTTTGGGCTATTTCTTAACGGCAAGTTTTTATTTGTGGTGGAAGCCGGGCTGCCGATAGGAAAACTGACAACCTTAGTCAATTAAGGTTTGAAACTAGTGTTCGAACTCACGACATCAGTGTTCACTGGCTAGTGAACTACTTAGACCACTCAGCTACCGAGGCTCCTATCATAAAAGGAAGAGGACTGTGGTAGTATGGAAAACTGCTAACTTTGTTCTTTTATATGTTGTTTTTATGTTGACCAGGTTCGTCTATTTCTTCTCAAGGACAGAGGCGAAAACTCAACGTATACAACTACACCAAGTCTGATATAACATAAATATGAAACCGAATAGAATCATTCACAGGAGACTTGGCATTTTGCCTTTTAGTATACATGTTCGTGTAATGATACAATTACAGCATATATGTTCCATTTGATTGTTATTCTTAAATGATTAGAAAATACTTTACCAAGTATATTACATATCGTTTGCTTACATAATGCACTAGTTATAAGCCTGGTATCTTTGGTGAGTTATCACTAGATTTAAATTTGGATAACCAAACGAAAATAGACTTATCTGCTCCTATTCTTCAGTTTCGACTTGTAGAATGAGAATGCTTGCCAATTATAAAACTTCCTAACGGTATTTTGAAGTGTTTGGCATAATTTAAGTACAATTTAGGAGTTAACATCTGTTTGTGTACGTGAATAATAATGTTGTTATGTGGGCGTCAGAACTAAAATGCTAGCAGTAAAAACTGGCCTTCAAATAGCATTTAACTCTTTCAATTATTGTTTATTATATGCGTCTTACAATGACCTTGATTTTTATTTCCATTAATTATCGTTATATAATATTCGTATAATGACCTTGAAGTTTCTCCCCATTTTAAAAGAAGTTTATCGACATTACAATCTAATGCTGTAGATCTCGATCATTGAATATACAAGTATCCAAGTCAATGAGTTACATGAAACATTACTATTTCTAATGTGTAAGGGCACAGCTTTATGTAAATAGTATCAAGTACTCACTATGTTTCCTTTTATGAAGTGTCTGACCTAAAAGTAGAAGGAAAAAACAAAAACATTACATGTCAGTAGAATGCAGTTTTTACTACATCACACTTTTAGCTAAGCGTTATAACGGTCGACTTTAGAAAAAAAAAATCCAAAACGGGAGATAACTATTGCAGCCTACAAATCTTAAAAAGTTAACGATCTCATTATGAACTATTCTCAGAAACGTGCATTCTAATATGTTTGTGTTGTATGCTGTGAAGGTCACAAGTCATTGGGGATAATCTGAAAGATGACGTGTCTATAATAACAATAATGCCTACATTGACCACGTGCGTTGATTTAGTTTAGTGTTATACTTATATTAAAGATGGGTCGTCTGTTGAAGGTCACAGTCTATGCCACCATTTTGATTTGATTGTTTGCTGCAGGAGTTATGGAACATTGACCATTTGTTTTACAAATTTTAACATTTTTAAACCCAATGAACGATGCTTCTCAAATAGCATTTCACTTTGCCAGAAATGCTTTCATACTTGAAAGGATTAATTATCAACATGTGTTATTGGCCGTACCGTTACTACCGTTTTAATGTGATAATGTTTGGGGGACTTCTACCATGCGTTTTCTATAGTAATGACACTGCAACATAATGTCCATTTTTCTTTTTAATTCTGTGATTGTTGTACACTTAAGGGCATATCCAACAGTTTCAGGGGAGGTAATAACAAACGTTAACGTCGTCTATTGTTTCCCGTAATTTAACGTTGTTTCAACGACGTCATAACGAAATCACCATTGGAATTGCTATGGCCGTCTGGAAAGGGAGGGTTCTTTCATCAAAGGAAAGAGCACGGCGGGAATTGGCAGAAAACTCATACAGAATATAAACAGAAATTAGAACTCAAATCTTTGAAGATATTTTTGTCCTCTTGGTCTATCATAAAAGAAATGCAATTATCTTAATCATTATAGACCATACTGACGTTACGCACGATATTGCGTCCCAATTGGTAACGTCAAAATTTGACGTTTTACGTCGGTAATCGAGAATACTTTGTTCGTTTTGATTGTAATAATTTTTGATCTATATGGATACTTCAAAGTCTTGAATATGTATGAAATATTTGCTACTGGTAGATACGCAAGCAAATGAACTTTTCGGACTTCTGATTCGGCTTGTGTTGTATTTTCTTTATATTTATTGTAATTTTTATTTTTTTGCTCTTTTCTTTTTAGTTTCTTTATCTCTTTACAATATTTAATTCTCTCTGACTCGGATATGAAATTCTTTTGTTCTGTAATTAATATTTTACCTATTTATTGACAAATTACCATATGTTTTTTTTTCATTTTAGATAATTATTCATTTTCTATTTGATTATAACTACTTTTATATATTGCAGTTCTTATCGTGGTTTCTATGATTGTATCTATTTTCGAAATTTATAATTTGGTTATTTTGTTTTGTCCTCTGATCTTAAAACATAAAATCGAGCCGTACTTGTTATTTAAAAACAATGAAATATCGTTCATATATCATATGATTATACGAACTGCTTTCAAGTTTGATGGCCTAGGAGGATGATTGGCCTAATGAGTTCATATAAAGTGATAAAAAGCATGGTAATTTTAAGATACGCTCGCGGCGAGATTTGTTCGACTCCGATCCTAATCGACAGTTATTGCAACTATTTTAACTTAAGGTCGCCTGATGTCCGGCTTTTCCTACCTTTGATGACAGGTCAATAAAATACAACAAATGTCGCTTAAACATGATGTGGTGTTTAACACCAAAAAAAAAAAAAAAACTTTTAGAAATAATTTGAAAACACATATATGTATAGCGTCCCGAATCGATTTAAAACGTTCAAAACGTAAGGAAATTGCTCAGTGGACAAACTTGCAAGACATTTGATTTGTTAAAAAACGAAGTCATTTCGACTTAACAGCTTATCAAAAAGTATGTTATCGTATTGTGGGGTGAAAGCACAATTACGAAAAAGCACTATTTTATATGCTACAAATTGAATATTTAATAAAATGACGTTGAAACTGACAGTGTTTTTGTAAAAAGCGGCGAAATTCGACATTGGACAATCTTGCAAGACATTTTCCCGAGGCCAATGCGTTTTTATTTGTGGTGCGAGTGCTGTAAAATTCCGGATTTGAAATGGCCCGTCTAAGCACATTTGTAGGAATAATTTATAAAAACAAAATTTTATATCCTCTGATATTTTAAAAAGCGATAGATTTTGATAACTTACCATTTTCAGAAACCTGACCATGGCGAGGACTATTCATTTTTGAAAAAATATTTTTTATCCGTTCGATCAACACAAAAAAAAACAGCAATAGCGTTAAAAATTATATTAGAAATTAATCATTCAAGCGAATTTTCGCGGATTTTAAACTTTTTATTAGACCACAAAAATTCCCGCAAAAGTTATTTTGCGAATAAATTGTTACGTCTGACACGCATATTTTTGACGTTTTGGTAATATTTGTATCATTATTTGAAACTATTATGAAAAGTTAAAGAATATTTTTAATATTTTTGGAAACAGTAATACCTGCCTAATCTATGGATATAAATTTCATAAAGCTGAACTAGTTAGTTTTCATAGAAGAGCTATTTATCAAATTGCTCTGTCGCATTTCACGGCATTGACGCAATAACGTGCTTAAGGGCATACGATACAGTTACAGGGAAGGTAATGACGTTGCTAACGTAATTTGTTATTTTTGCGACGTCAAACTGTGACATGTCGGGAAAAGATGCATTTTTCGACTGATTTTTATCATTCAAACTGATTTAATTTGAAAACGAGTTCATGGACCCCTATTTTTTAAAGCGGCATTTGGTTTCATTTTGCAGGGAGATTATGTGACCAAAATTTTATAAAACTGTAAATAGAGGATTTTTTTTAATTGTGATAAACATGCAGTGAAAAATTACGTTTTTTCCTCAATTCATGAACATTTGATAAATATGAGTTATTTCTGAATAAAAAATTGCATATTTTTTAAAGATATTTATAAAATACAGAAATTACCGATTATTTAACAAAACACAATTTGTTTTTATCTTTTATAACAAAAAAGTTGTGTCTTTTTTTCGAAAAAGAAATTACGGCCACAAATCTGAATTTCGAGCAAATATACAAAATTTCGACCTGATTTTACTCGAAAAGTAGCACATGAAGGTATATTTTTTATTACATATTTGATTTAATCAGGTAAAAAATAGCCTATATGCAAATTTTCATGAACTTGTAAATACAGGATCAAAACTGTATCGTATGCCCTTAACGTCACTCACTTAAGCTTCCGTTTAATTAAAATTATCGTCAATACATGCAGTAAGGAACAACGAGAACAAATGCGCAATGATTTATTATTGCATTTGAATGCAAATGTTAATTAATTCTTTACCAAACTTTTCCGAGATTTTGTCATTCAGAATAGAAAACTCAAAGTTCGGTTTTAGGCAGCAACCATTTGATTTTCGGGTTCCAGTTTTTGACCCTGAGATAAAAAAAATTGTTTGTTTCACCCTCAGCTGCCACTATATGTAATGCTGAAATTGAAAGAAAAAAATATTTAGACTTGTCACCAAAAAGCGAAAAGAAAAGTTTGTCCAGAAAAAAAAATCCATAGCCCCCCCCCCCCCCCCCCCCAAAAAAAAATCAAATGGTTGCTGCCTTACTTGAGAAAGACGAAAAGAAAAGGTTTCTTGAGAAAAATAAAATACGGCGTAAACGTACATTCACCAAGCTTTGCGTTGAAGTGCTATTAATGTACAGTAGCTTTTTTAAATGAATACGACCTTTAACTCGTAAACAATGTTTAACAAAAGATGACACTGTAATAATTAAAAAAAAACAATGAAATAGGAAAACATTGTAATATATACACTGACAAACAAGTAGAAAATATCTGACGATTTTGGTGTATGAGGAAACAAATATAATAATTTAGCACAAATAAAAGCGGTGTAGGTATTCATGTAGGTCTTGACTAATTAGACACGCCCTCACAAAATCAGCAGATCCATAATAGGATAGGAAAAAAAAAACAGCCCACGAAATACCATAATTCAAAATTGGGGAAGGGGGGAGGGGGCTAATAGCTTAACTCGAGATTTTTTTTTATCTTATTTACCTTTATTTTAGTACGGCATACGTTTTACCGATAGCAAACTCTTTATCATAATAATGTATCAATGATTTACTTCTCAGATCCACTTTCGCCTCGTTGTAAAATGTCTGATATATTTGCCACTGGAGCACGGGAGCAATCAATTTATCAGTTTCATATAGTGTTGCATAATCATTAGTTTTCAACTGATAATTGTCTCAAACAGTTTTTCAATTTTGGTATTTTGTTTTTATTATATTTTATTTTTTAACGAATGTTTTAGACTTTCTATCCGCATTTTTTTCTTTCAATTCATTTGTTTGAATAATCAATAATAAAATAGAAGTCAACATCAGTAGTTACATTGTATGCAGCCAAACTAGGTGGAGGGCAGTAGAACAGAAAACAATCTCCATTATGTATATGCCATAACTCATATATTAAAGCGTAAAACAACGACAGTCATGCTCGCTTTTCGGATATAAGACATTTTTATTTCGAATAAACGAGGCTGCAAATTTATACATCCGAGCAGCTAAACGGCCGCACCCAATTTTAGCAAAGATATACTGTCGGACGGGAGAAGTCCAGAGATGTGAATATTTCCATACCCAAATCAATCCTTTTGTTTTGAAAAAGATTTAAAGGTATGCATTAATACGACAGCAACCCAACGACCCATATAATTCAAAACATTAAGAGTCAACATACAGATTTTTGTTTTAGCTGGAAGCCTATAAAGAATAAAATGCCCGAAACTGCAAAATGAATAAATAATATGGAGTCATTTAGTTTTTAGACAAGTGTATGGTTGCAAAATTTCATGTGCTCTTTGTTTATTTCGATATAAGCAAAACGCTTCATTGTAAAGTAACGGTAAAATAAATAATGATTATGGATGACGGACGTCAAGTGGTATACTAAATGAATATTCAGAACAAAATATCAAATGGAAATACAATATGAAAATTAACCCTGCTTTGGTACTATAGACCAAGACACAGAAACGGATTTCTAATGTGTAATACTTTTGTTTTTAAAAGAGGAATGAAAGATACCCGAAGGACTATTTAAATATTCTGTAATTCCACGGTTTGTATGTTCCACACCCTGGTTTCACAATTTTGACGAACACAATAGTAAAACTAACTGAATTGTTATCTCGTCCAGATACTGGTTCTTTATAAATAAGAAGATGCGATAAGTGTAAATATATTTGTCTGCCACACCGTCGCACTGCCTTTGAAAAATTAGCGGGGAAATATAACGTTATTTTCGGAAAACGTCTTAATTTTAGGCGCAATTTGTGAGGCTAACGGGAGGGATTGAGTAAACAATATTATATTTCTCAATTTTCCTCAAAAACGAGTACGGTGACCAATATTTTTCAAAACGTTATGACGTTCCATTTTTTTCAAAGAATAACATATCTTACTTTGGCCAAATTGACACCGTTAGAAATATTTAAAAAAATCAAATATGTGCTTTTCAAATGTTCATTTCTTGCCGGTGTTTGGGTTCACCATGACATTTTTGGCTCTATTTGAGTAAGAATTAATGCTTTAAATGGTAAAATTGAATTTTTCTTACCATCTTAAATTATTAAGCTTCAATTTGAGCCCAATTATATAAGTTTATGTTGATTAAAAAATCATAATTATTTTTCTTAAATGAAAAACGTTTTTTACTCCAAAATTGCAAAAATGTTAAATTTTCAGCAGCATTTTTTGCAAAAACGAAATCGACAACATATATTTATTTTGGCAAAATTTGATTCTCTGTGAATTGAAGAATAAAATATCTTAAAGGGAAAAAATTCTCACCGTCAGAAATAAACTGTTGGATATGCCCTTAAAGCAATTGTTATTGAACATTCTTTGGCACAATTTTGATTTTTGGGGGCATTTTTGCAGCAGTTTTTGGACTGTTTTGTTAATTTTGATTATTCAATGTAACATGCAATATAATAAACTAATGTGTATAATTTTAATGAAATGAAAAACGGTAAATAATGCAAATTTGTGTCGTAAATACAATGAAACGTCATATCAAAATCATTTTAAGTTGAGATAAAGTGTAACAATACATTGCCATAGTGTTTTCATGTCTGCATTTCTAGAACTGTTACATTAAGAAGTTACAGAATCGGGGGACATTTTGCTACAAAGTAGTAAAGTAGCAATCTTAGTTGGCATCTTGATATCAGCAGCTATGCCACAGCGACGTGATTGGTGTTTTAATAAGAGTCACGTCTTGAACCGTCACAATTGTACATAAATTTGTCCATTAAAATCATATTCAGAATTTCTGATGAAGAGGTGAACTTATGTTTTCGTTGGGCCATTTCTTTCTTTTATGTTTTCTTTATTATTCTTTGTAAAGTTGGGGTTTATTTTCTCATTTATTTTGTTTGTATAATTAAATTGTTTTGTAGTTGGGATTATCGTGGTGCACCTCATTTCTGTATACATATAGTATTTTAAGATTACAAAAATGTTTTGTAAACTTTGATATGCACGCCATGCCTAGCTACCCAGGAAATGCATTTAAAAATATTGAAACTGAATTTAGTTTATTCATGTACAGCTGTTAAAATACTGATTTTTTTCCTCCCTCGAGGTATAATATAACAAGCGAAACTACGCCCACACACAAATAAACCCATTAACAGTTCATAAAATTATATCGACCAATGCAAATGAAAAGACTAAAGGTTACGGTATTATGAATTGCATATTTGAGTTGGAATCAGAAGTAGGATGATTGTGGTTTTAAGGGTATACTTTTCGAACTTTTTGAACTGATTTCTTTTCACATTATCATGTATAGATAGTTTCAGAGTCTAATATGCTTTAAGTAGTGCTTTTCACGTCAGTTCCTCTAACACAGTGTGATCTCATAGGGAGTTTAATTTTTCAAGTCTATTCATTATACGATTAGATAATGATTTTCTTTCAAAATATATGAATTATCATAGTTATTTACTGCAATAGTCATCGTAAAAACTGCCTCATTAATCTACTCGGTGAACTGAATAAGAAAATAAAGGACACCCATGCTTTTGTGGTTTGTGTTTATAATGATTTAAGTGGTGCTAGAATCGGCATTTTGAAATAATTTGAATATGTAGAAATGAACCTTTTTTATTAGAAATTTGGAGTGTTTGCCCCTGAATTGCTGATTGTTTTTATCTTAATTGACATTTGCCATTGTTTCTAAATTTATAGGAGGTAGACTTAAAATATGAAAGTATTGAGTAAGGATAACAAAAGTTAAAAGTTACTGTGCAGTACATAGTACCTTTCAGTTATATTAAAATCAAAGCAGCCATGATGAGGGTCTTGCACGGTCGACAAAGCGCATAAAACTTTAAAACCATACATTTCCTTAAATCCACAGTCCAACTTGTTCGATCGTTTCAGAAATAAAACTAAATGGAAACGTGTCAGTTGAGAAGCTGATTATTGTAAATAAATGGATAAAGATACCCGTGCTTTGTACAATGTGGTAGGCTGATTGTTTATTATGAATGTCTGATATATAATGTTCAGAGAAAATTTGTTAAGTTTGATTCATTAAAGTAATATTTTAAATTAATATATATTCAGCAGTTATATGATATGTACAGTATGAAGAATATGTAAATTGTATGAACTTTGTAAAATTTCCGTGAAATAAAAGATTACAATATGTTCTTGTTTCTTACCGACTATGATTATAAGCGCAAACTTTTAAACTGTATGTTTTAACATTACTGACACAAACACACAATAAACACCAATGTACAATTTATAATATGCTTTTTATGAGCTTACCTAGCCCAATGGTCTTTTGATCTTTTACCATCACTTTATTTCCGTTCACCGTAAAACATTTCTGTAAAAAAACAATATCCCTCGAAACTGCTCAATTTATAGGAACCAAAGTTGTTATTCTATATCTGCATGATGTCATCTGCAAAGTTTGATTTTCGTCCAGATTGATCAACCAACATGGCCGCAATGTCTGAAAATAGAAAGAAAAAAAACTACAGCAATGGCTTTATCTCTAAAACCATAGCATATACAGAATGTAAAACTGATTACTGCAACAAGTTCTACATGTTTCTACGCGACTTACGAACCAAGGTTGTTGGCTCTCTGGACTTTCCCCAAATCCTGCGTTGATTGTCGAGTTTATGAGATTCGGTACTTGTTTGGAAGTTTGTATCTACCCGTTAACCTCCATATGCGTTTTTGCCGCCGGAAAGTTTTTTACTTATTGAAATTTCCTCGCTATTTTTCAAAATTCATAAAAGCTCCGATTTAAATTGTAAAAATCAAAATGATCAGCACGACAACAATTTGAAATTTTATTTGTTTTCTACCCAATTTTCAGCAGTCATTTATGTCGGTTATTGTGATAACTATAGCAGCTAGGTTTAAAATGTATAATGCAAAAATTATCAGCTCAGGCTGCATATGCCTACCCTCGAAATTTAGGAAAAAAATACTTTTTTTTTTTTGCGGTATGTCCATTGACCAAGATAAACATTTTGTTTTTCAAAGTGTGAACTCACTACTATTACAAAGTTTGTAAGGGCGTAAAAATAGAACACGTAAAACGGGAAATAAGCTGTAAAATTTGAAACTGTTTATCTCTCAAATCTTTGTTTGAATGCAGCCAATCAAATGCTATTTCTTCCAGGCCTAGAAAGTAGAATGACCGGCGTTCATTCGACAAAAACAACCAGTCAATTGAATAGAGGCAACCCCTGACATATTTTCCCGCCCTCAGTTCCCAAAAACAGTGTAATAAAAGACTTCGACATGGCAAACAATATTAGGCGTTCGGTTAAGGATGTATACTAATTATTGAATAGGAACACGATCTTGAAATGATATAAAAATAAAATGAGGTATGATTTTCAACGTGACAACTCTCCACAAGAGACTAAATGATAGTTGGTTGTCTCTGAAATGAGAACATAAAAATATGGGCGTTTAATATAAACATTAATATCACAATAATAAAAAGTTACTCATCAACTTTAGGACTATAATTTTATTTCATAATCTTTGTACTCCTTTCTATACCTACCCACTTCAAAATATATATGGAATATTACCATAATCTTTAATAAAAAAAAATCTTTAAAATTTTATGTTGTTCGATCAAATTTCACAAACAAATATACGATGTCTGTTAGATCAAGGGTGTAAAACAATATGTAGATGATGTTAAGGAATATCATTTCTGAGTGACGTGTTTTACCCCTAATGTTCCCATAAATCTAACGCTTCTTTGCCAACTGTTTTCGTCCTGAATATGCCTGAAATAATTGCCACTACACGTTAACCATTGAACAACAAACCAACTGTATTTGATTTTTTTTTTATGTTTAATTGACAAAACAACAAAATAAACGACTTGAACTCATCATGAATAAAAATTGACTTCATTAGGATATTCTCTCCCCTACATCATCATTGTATAGTGTTGCACAGCGTTTTTGTTTTTCTGCCAGGAAACATTACATTTACTCTGTGTTTATAAAGTTTTTTAAATTTTAATAACTCTGTTCAACTCCAAATTTGTACATAAGCTTGTTTATGACCAAAAGCTAGTACCTAGAAGAAAATTCTGTATCTGTTTTTCCGTATTTTACTTATAAATGGACTTAGTTTTTCTTCCAGTTAACATTACATAAAGTCTGCAGTTTAAGTTTTTAAGACATTTATTAGATTCATAAACTATCCTGGATTTTCACGAAACTTGGACAGAAGCTTCTTACAATCAAAAGATAGTATCGCGAGGAATATTTTTATTATGTTTTTTTTTCCTCATTTTTGTTGAGTCTGCGATAGAAGCAACTAGAGGCTCTAAAGAGCCTGTGTCGCTCACCTTGGTCTATGTGCATATTAAACAAAGGACACAAATGGATTCATGACAAAATTGTATTTTGGTGATGGTAATGTGTTTGAAGTTCTTACTTTACTGAACGATTTTGTTTGTTACAATTATATCTATCATGAACTTTGCCCATTAGTAACAGAGAACTATATTTGGTAAAAATTTACATAAATTTACCAAATTAATGAAAATTGTTAAAAATTGACTATAAAGGGCAATAACTCCTTAAGGGGTCAATTGAC
This sequence comes from Mytilus trossulus, assembly GCF_036588685.1. Taxonomy (NCBI): domain Eukaryota; kingdom Metazoa; phylum Mollusca; class Bivalvia; order Mytilida; family Mytilidae; genus Mytilus; species Mytilus trossulus. The sequence goes on along the minus strand of NC_086379.1, from coordinate 36,634,804 downwards.
CATTTAGGTCATGTTGACTTATTTGTAGATCTTACTTTGCTGAACATTATTGCTGTTTACAGTTTATCGACATCTATAATAGTATTCAAGATAACCAAAAACGGCAAAATTTCTTTAAAAATTACCAATTGGAGGGCAGCAACCCAACAACCAGTTGTCCAATTCATCTGAAAAATTCAGGGCAGATAGATATTGACTTGATTAACAATTTAACTTCTTGTCAGATTTGCTCTAGATGCTTTGGTTTCATAGTTATAAGCAAAAAACTGCATTTTACCCCTATGTTCTATTTTTAGCCGTGGCGGCCATCTTGGTTGAATGGCCAGGTCATCGGACACATTTTTCAAACTAGATACCCCAAAGATGATTGTGGCCTAGTAGTTTCAGTGGAGATTTTGTAAAAGATTACTTAGATTTATGAAAAATGGTTAAAGATTGAATATAAAGGGCAATAACTCCTAAAGGGGTCAACTGACCATTTTGTTCATGCTGACTTATTTGTAGATCTTACTTTGCTGAACATTATTGCTGTTTACAATTTATCTCTATCTATAATAATATTCAAGATAATAACCCAAAACAGCAAAATTTCCTCAAAATTACCAATTCAGGGGCAGCAACCCAACAACCGATTGACCGATTCATCTGAAAATTTCAGGGCAGATAGTTCTTGACCTGATAAACATTTTTATCCCATGTCAGATTTCCTCAAAATGCTTTGGTTTTTGAGTTATAAGCCAAAAACTGCATTTTACCCCTATGTTCTATTTTTAGCCGTGGCGGCCATCTTGGTTGGTTGACCAGGTCACGCCACACATTTTTTAAACTAGATACCCCAAAGATGATTGTGGCCTAGTTTGGATTAATTTGGCCAAGTAGTTTCAGAGGAGAAGATTTTTGTAAAAGATTACTTTAATTTACGAAAAATGGTTAAAAATTGTCTATAAAGGGCAATTACTCCTAAACGGGTCAACTGACCATTTTGGTCATGTTGACTTATTTGTAGATCTTACTTTGCTGAACATTATTGCTGTTAACGGTTTATCTCTATCAATAATAATATTCAAGATAATAACCCAAAACAGCAAAATTTCCTCAAAATTACCAATTCAGGGGCAGCAACCCAACAACCGATTGACCGATTCATCTGAAAATTTTAGGGCAGATAGATCTTGACCTGATAAACATTTTTACCCCTTGTCAGATTTCCTCAAAATGCTTTGGTTTTTGAGTTATAAGCCAAAAACTGCATTTTACCCCTTTGTTCTATTTTTAGCCGTGGCGGCCATCTTGTTTGGTTGACCAGGTCACGCCACACATTTTTTAAACTAGATACCCCAAAGATGATTGTGGCCAAGTTAGGATTAATTTGGCCAAGTAGTTTCAGAGGAGAAGATTTTTGTAAAAGATTACTTTAATTAACGAAAAATGGTTAAAAATTGACTATAAAGGGCAATAACTCCTAAACGGGACAACTGACCATTTTGGTCATGTTGACTTATTTGTAGATCTTACTTTGCTGAACATTATTGCTGTTTACAGTTTATCTCTAACTATAATAATATTCAAGATAATAACAAAAAACAGCAAAATTTCTTCAAAATTACCAATTCAGGGGCAGCAACCCAACAACCGATTGACCGATTCATCTGAAAATTTCAGGGCAGATAGATCTTGACCTGATAAACATTTTTACCCCTTGTCAGATTTGCTCTAAATGCTTTGGTTTTTGAGTTATAAGCCAAAAACTGCATTTTACTACCCCTATGTTCTATTTTTAGCCGTGGCGGCCATCTTGGTTGGTTGACCGGGTCACGCCACACATTTTTTAAACTAGATACCCCAATGATGATTGTGGCCAAGTTTGGTTTGATTTGGCCCAGTAGTTTCAGAGGAGAAGATTTTTGTAAAAGTTAACGACGACGGACGACGGACGCCAAGTGATGAGAAAAGCTCACTTGGCCCTTCTGGCCAGGTGAGCTAAAAAAGGCGAGACACTATGTTCCGCGGAACCCTTACGATTTTTTTAATTGAAATTCTATAATTCTAGTTCTTCACCAAATAACTTTACGTGATTTCATCGTTCATCAGTTGGAGGCATTACTTTATAATTATATGTTAAACTTAACTGACGATATATTAGAAAAGGTACGATTAATACAGCAGGTGCGATATGTATGATGATGATACAAACGTATTTCTTGGAACATTTTAAAGGAAAGGATGCAACGTAGCCTGATATTTATGAAAAGGAAATAAAATTGAGAATGCGTCAAAGAGACAACAACCCGACTATAAAACAGACAACAGCCGAAGTCCACCAATGGGTCTGCAGTACAGCGACTGGAAACTCCCGTACCCGGAGGCGTCCTTAAATAGCATGCATGAAATCAATAGCTCCAGCGTTTTGTTCCGGTACGTACAAGCATACTATTTTAGATGACTGCATTTATTTTTAAGACTAAATCTATTTTTAAGATGTGTCTAACTTTCTCTGAGTTTGAATATTGTGAGCTATATATGTCAGATTGCGTCACTACTTTTTTTTAATATCAATGCACAAAACATGTGTCTGGTTTATACATGTCATTTACTTATTAAATGATAAATTTATAAAGCAATGTCAAGTCTACTTATTATTCTACAATTGTTTCTCTTTAAATAGTGTTTAATTTGTTGTTGTTTTTTTCTATTTGAGTTTGTGTTGTACTTTTTATTGCTCTTTTTCTCTTAACTTTTTTTTTTATTTTTTCCTCCTTTTGTTTTCTCTTTTTTTCGATTTTTTTAAAGTCAGTGAGGTGTCTTTTTCTTAAAACTGCACGTTCTCAATCCTCTCAAAATGACTAGCTTGTTTTCACCTCAGTCAACTTTAATCTTTTTGTGTCATACTACTCCACTGTATCATACTACTCCTATATACTCCTACACCTCTTGTGGTGAAAATTAACATTTTTAAAGATTTAATCGGCTTTCAGGTTGATAAGGACAGCATTAGTGCATATGAACTAGAGAGATTCTGCTCTGAGCAGATTTGCTCTGCTTATTTCTAGTCACATAGGTCATTCACCTTTAACGGGAATCAAATGACATTGACCTTGACCTTTGAACACCGATTTGTTTTTGATTTGCCGGATTGTTTTCCGAAATTATAAAGGATATCATAAACTATCGATAATGATTAAAGTCATTAAAGTTAATATCAGCTTCCGTTTCATATTAATAAAATCACTTAGTCAAGTGGTTTTGGTATGTTAATTGTTTAGCTTCTTGTTGACTATTTTAGTCTACTATCAACATTGTTTTTGAGATGTCTCTAAATACCCAAACAATTTGTGACGACAGGGCACAGCATTCGAACTCCTTAAGACAATACACGAGTGAGGCGACTCTAACTGTCTAACACTCGTTACAAACAAACGAGGAACACTTTAAGACCGGAATTTAATTACATATTTTTCTAGTGAAAGATTCACGAGGCCATACAAAAAAATATTTAAGTTTAATAAAAAAAAAAATATATGTGTGAGAAGTGATAAGACTGCCAATGAAACAAAAATCAACCCGAGTCCGAAAGACGTGGATTAAAACAACAATAAGTATAAAAGCCTCGACATTACTATGTATGTTCTTTTACTCATTGTTGAAGGTCGTATAGTGGCATGTTACTGCTTATTACAACTTCATTTTTACTCTGGTGGATAGTTCTTTCATCGGCAATCATAACACATCTTGTAATTTTTATATTTTTTTATACATGTATATAGTGTTTTATACCTGTATGTCTTTATCGATATGCTACCAAAAAAGTCCATAATAAATTTAGGGTAGGGATTTTGAAGCATACAATATAGAATATTTAATAATAATAAAAAACTATCACACGCAATTTTTTTTTGTCTTTGCTTTACTGATTTCCATGTTTAATGAGAAATTATGATAAAACCATGAGGTATATTTTTAATTTATTCCTACTCGAGTTAACTGAATATTATATTTGAAAACTGGGGCTGAATTCACAGGTCAAAATTACAACTTGATATTAGTAGTTCCCTTTCTACAGTCTCTACTGTGGTAGATTAATGGCATGGACCTCAAACAAGTTTTACCTTAAATGCTGCTATTCTTTTTTTTTTTACAAACCGATTATAAAAATTATATCAAAATAATTCACAACAGTTGCCTTGGTATTTTGATAGAACGTTATTTGTCGAATCAATGATTAGGTTCCTTCCTGAAACAAATTTTTCTAGCATCATGGTTTTTCCAAAAAAAAATATTTCCCTATTTTATTTGATTTCTCTATGTGTTTATTTAGTAAAAATACATATCTGTCAATTTTAAACCAAATTTTAATTGAAATATCATTATTACAATCAAAATTAAAATCCCACGGCGATTTAAAAAAAATTACATAAATGGAGACCCGGACTCTTATATTGATTTAAAAAAAAAAGCATATATCATTAAATATTTAGTGGAAAAAAATAGATAACTCTATCGGTCTACAAAAATATTGATCAAAGGTCGATCCACACCTAACTTCGATGACTAAATTTTCAAAATATCTAATAAAGCAAGAAACATAACAAATGGACTATCCCACAAATTATACCCTGTTATTCAATAGATATAACAATTAAGTTTTTTTTTAAATTGGACCTTCCTTTTTTGGAGACATTCGAGTACGATATCAAATATTTATTACTGATTGACTCACTGCACATGTGAATTTGTCACTTGTTGAAGTTCAATCCTTAAGGGCAATAAGGTTAAAAACTATTATCACAAAATGTGTACAAATCGGTGCATGTTTTTCTTTATATCACCTATACAAACACCGATGAAGGAAGTCCCAACCGATTGGCTATTGGGTTTCTGTTACGGTATATAAACTTGACACATACAAAATTAAACTCAATATTTTATCTTGTAACAATTAACAATAAATAAAAAAAAAAAAAACATACAATGAATACTATTACTATCTTTTCACGTTCTGTCACCTTCGATCGAAAAATTTCGAAAAACTGTTAAAATGTTATTAATAAATATTACCTGCATGTTTCGTTACGAAAATATATATGTGAATGCGAAAAAAATATTTATCAATTTCACAAAATAAAATTTTAACTTTAACAAATTCACATGCATTCATAAATATTAACTATTGCTTTCGAAACTGGCAGTGTTCGATATGTTTTCAAACAATTTTTAAACATATGTTTGCTAAAACTCTGGTCGTAAATATTTCATAATCGTTCAACACAAACTCGTATGTCTTTTATTCTCCCCAAGACAAATTATTGCAAATACTGTCTCGACTAGTGGGCTCGTCATATGTTTACACACAACATGTATAAGTTATACCTGCGAAGTTTTGCACCGTTAGTCTTTTGAGGTAGAATACTGCTGCTTAAAAGAGCTTTCTCTTTGGATTTCGTAAAAATAATTATCCTAGTTTGAATTGTCATCAATGTAGATGTGGATAGTATTTCAAGTACTCCGACAAAGGCCGTGGTAAGTTAATTTTATCTATATTCGCTGCTATATCCTCTTTTTTCTGGGACACGGGTAAAGTACGATTTATTGTTAATCTACACATATGTTTTAAATCGGTCACTGCATTTACCTTTGGATTTTTAAGTACTATTGGCAAGTCCTTGCGTCCTGAACTTTCTAACCATCTACATTTGTTACGTTCATTTAATCCTAATCTTACGTAATAGTCCACTAAACTAACAATGGAATCAAATTTTGGCACACTTGATTTAATATTCACATCACAATCTAGTTGAAAAAATCCTTTTGAATATGATACCCGTACACTTGTTGGTCCCCTAGGAGTTTTTACACTCACCGAAAATAAGAAGTTGGGATCTGAACTATCCCTCACTAAAAATGTTCCTACATCAGATTTTCCTAATGTTAACTTTGCTTGTTGACTCGACATTCCATTAAAATACCAGTTTGATTGCATAAGTAATTCCATATTCCTACTTTGAACATTAAAGTCTTTGGCACATAAATAATCTGAAGTTCTCTCTTCTATATTTTTTGGACAAGTCCGACACGTGTACGTCCCACCAGATTGTAACTTAATTTGTCTATCAATCCTTGCGTCTTTGTATGCTATCAAATCCTTTTTGTAATGTGGACTTAAATTTTTGAAGTCTGACTCTGCCATACATAAGAACACGATGATTTGATCTTTTGGACACATTTATATATACCTCCTTGCCCTAATTCACCGACTGATAACGTAACTAAACTTTGTTTATAATTTGATGTCTTCTCTTTTGGGTTCGTAGAGACATTTGAAACACAAACTAAAAACTCCGCCTTTTAAATACACCATCGAGACTACTAAGAATAATCGAACTTAGAGTTCACCAAATAAAGGAGACCTATCATTCTCAGAAAATCAGGTGGTTTCCTCGGAAATCCCCTTTCGAGAAACGGCGCATGTCATTCAATTTTATATATGGAAACCACCTTTCTAAAAATAAACTTATCAGTTACTTATTTGTTTTACTTGTAAGAAGAATTATCACAGGGAAGTATATTACAGGTAATTAATTGATGAAATTGCTGATATAATTGTTATGCCCGTTGTTTCATTATTCAGTACTTAAAGGTCTTTTGAAAGATTTGTTTACAGAATATAACATCGCTAAACTGAAAGTAAAAGATCAACTACAACTACACGTGACCTTTGTTTGTAAATAATTCGCTGAATTATGTATAATTATACAGGTGAAGTTCATAAATAGATGCAGTATTAAGTGTGGTTTCACACACACATCCTTGTAATTCGTCGTAAAATAATATTCATTTTTTTATACAATGAATGAAATTGTATTATATTCAATGATGAGTAATTCATTTACTTTTCCAATAATTTAACGGCGGTTTGTGGTAGTAATCGCATATATATCCTTAACCAATAATTAAGTCTACCGTAAAATTCTGATACTTCCTCTCATCAAATTAATCGAACTGTTGTAGTTTTACTTAGAAGTATTTACTGATTATGAAAGAGATCTACTGGACGGCGTATTTGATAGAAACTGAGGGCAAGCTAAAAAAAAATACATTTATAAATACTTAATCGATACAATAAAATTGTTACTATATATTTACAATATTTATGTTTAGCACAAATAAGAATAAGAGCATTTATTAAATCTGGGACTAGAACATAAATTTGTTTATTGGTCCCAGATTAGATACACCCGGATAAATACTTCAAAAGAATTTGTCTTTAATAGCCATCTTAAAGGAAGACTTAATTTAAACATGAAGAGCAAATGTTGGGACAAAATTTTTGATATTATTCAAAACGTCTCAAATCGAGTGTCTTCATTATTTTTGCACAACTGCCCAATACCATATGTGTTGCCTATTAAAAGGTAATACCACTGTTGGTTAACTTAAAATCTGCATAACATAAAACACAACCTTAAATATTATATATATAGCCACTGATTCTCAAAATTTGTACCAACATAAAAAAAATAAAAAAAAATAAGTTCTCACATTAACACAGAGGTCATAAACAATACGCTGTGAAGCATCCTTTACTTTTATGGTGAGAATGAAGTATTGTTCCACATTTATAACATTGCTTCAACTCTAAGTGCTTATATCAAAATAATCTCTAGGTTATGAAAATTCAGACATTCAAATTGACCTTTTTTCAAAATTTTAACCATACGAGTTGACAGAGGTATATAGGAATAGAAATATAGTCATTTTGTCCGTCTCTGTTTCGTAAGTAAAACCTATATAATTATGTTGACTGATTAGGTATCGTTCATTTGTCTGAGATATGACTATGAAACAACGTCCAAGCGGACCTTACTGAATCGTTGCGTATAGTGAAGGAAGACGGGCTCTAGAAGTGCAAATGAAACTGTCCTTTTTACAACTCTCACTTTTGTCCCCAGATGGCTTCTTGCTGCACACCTTTTGGGTTCATATCTTTATTCAGTGCCAGTCCAAAACCTCGCCCTACATGTATGGTCGGACCATTTTGCAGAATCTTTCAATTCGATTCATTGTTCATCAACACTAGTAATGAACATGCAATGGACAACATCAAGTATTTTATGATTTGACATGTCAGTCTGATTATTTATGTTGGTCGTTTTTAATTTTTACGTAATTTATTTAATTTCTATATTAATATCTATCATGTAAAAAATCTATTTACGTATTTTTTATATCAATTTTTAGAAATATAAAAACCAAGATTGCTCTTACATTTATTTATAAATAAGACAATTCTTCGTGAATGTAAACATTTAAACAAATGACATATTATATGTTGCACAGCTTTGGTTTGCATTGTTAGGCTGACCCATTTTTTGAGCTAAAACGATTGGTTAGAATTTATCGAATTGTAACGCCAGGGACCTGCTATATAGGACTCTTGTCACGTTTCCTGGAAAAGTGAATAAAATGTGTATATTTTGATAACGGAAACTTCTCACATATAACTTTCTTTCATTTGATGTGCACAAAAAATGCATGTCGATTTCTCATATGACACGATTTTTAAAAAATCTTTTTTTATAAAATTGAAAATTGAAATATCAAGTAAGCTTTTTTTTTTATTATAAAGCATATTATTGTTTCTTCAAAATTGTACCACCAATTAATAAAGAAATGTTTGCTTGACATGTATGACTAGAGCCTGTATATCTACACTTTTAATAGTGGTTAAACACCGTTATAATTGTAAACAACATGGATTACTTATAATTATATACTTACCATATCCGGTGACCTCGTTTTTCTTGGAATTCAATGTAAATATGACCGCAATCATAAGGTTGTTCCATTTACCGAAAAAAGATATATACATTTGTACTGTAATAGGTTAAAGGTGACGTAATATATAAGGATACAGAAATATAATTTCCTTATGTAGATGATTTTGGATATTCACTATAATGTATAAGTAAATTCAGAGAGAGAGAAAAAATCCCAATAAATAAAAGAAAATATTTTCCAACGATAGGATGAACAAATTTAATATCAAAATTTTGTCAATAAACTTATTTTTTATGCATTTTTAGAAGTAAACGAATCGTGCATGCACACAACTTGACCGAATTAAAAATATTTTTGCATTTTCAAACGCAAATAAATTGTAGAAAACCGCATCAGTATGTATTCTATACCTCAGTATAAATTTTATAATTGGGGTAGTGTTATTTAATTTAAGAAAAAAATATTTCGTCGCAGTATCTAATTAAACCGCGTATCTAATTTAAACCATTTCTTCAGCTGCCCTTCAAATAAAGATAGGAATCGTTTCTCTTATTTCTTATTATCTACATACCTAAATGTTGTATAAAACGGATACATTATACCAATACAGAGTTGGTCTCTAGTGAAAAGAAAGAGAATTTACGGACACGCCCATATGCGACGTCTAGAATAATTCAACTTTTAAAATGAGCAATTGAAATATATCACAAGCGTCAATTTCTTGCAAAATGGATTCAAATTGTTTTATAAATGTGGAGAAATAAAGCAAACTATCAATTTTCATGACGGATGCGAAGATAAGCTTCTGATCGATTTAAGTACTCCTTATTACAGTTCACTGAGGCCGTTTGGAAGTCGACTTCATTTTTTGTACATAAATTAGTCTGTTGGTTTTCTCGTTGAATCGTTTTACATTTTGATTTCGTGTCCTTTTATAGCTGACAATGCAGTATATCATTGCTCAATGTTGAAGGGCCGTACTGTGACCTATAGTTGTTAATGTTTGTGTCGTTCAAAGCACTGTGTTGCTTTGCTCCCTGTTTTTGATGCTCACAAAATATTTGAAGTTGTCTTCTATGTATATTTGTTTAGGAGGCAGCTGAAGGACGCCTCCGGGTGCGGGAAATTCTCGCTACATTAAAGACCTGTTGGTGACGTTCTGCTGTTGTCCTTTCTATGGTCGGGTTGTTGTCTCTTTGATACATTCCCTATTTCCATTCTCAATTTTATTCCAAACTTTAAAGCTCGATCTGATCTTTCTAAAGTTATCCTAAAACAATAATAAGTGTCGTAAAAATGAAAAAAACAAAATATATATAGATAAGACAGTTTGAACAGATTAAGATATTTTGCTTTTAGTTCATATGAATAATAGTGAGATGTGTAAACGATCGGGTTTGTGAAAGTAACTGTAACATTTCTGCAATGAAGATTATGAGAGTCTAGAGAAAAAAAGGGGGATATTTCTGTATCAATTATTTTTTAGATCAGTTTTGTATATTCTTTGTTTTTTTGCGCATTATTCTCTATTCATTATATCTAATCATATATATTGTCTTTTTTTATCATTACATGTAATTCTCTGTTTGCTCATTATTGTCTATTTTGTAATCCCAATCTCTAATTTTTAATGGCTAAATTATGTCGGCGTCACACAATGGTGTTTAGACCGGCTTGCACCACACGTATAGGCAAAATTGACAAAGTCGGTTAGTTGCACGCAAGAGGAACGCTTTATTCAAGCAATCGTTTTGAAGTACGTTGAAATACAACGGTTTTCGCTTGGTGGACGCTACAACTCGAGGAAATTTTTATGCAGCATCAAAATTTTCACCCAGCTCAAGCGTGTGTCAAGCGTAACTATACCTGTGCGCTACACGCACGTAATACACACGCTACAAGCGCGTTTAACACGCTACAGATAAGTTTAAGACACGTTCAGGGTAAGTTGAATACGCTTCAAGAGCGTTCGACTTTAACTAAAACGTATACGGTAGTGTTTGTAACTAACAGATATGGAAAATAATAATTTGTGATATGTAAATACCATACCTTTTTTGCCCATAACCTTCTATGTTAGAAAAGGGAAATTCATAGATGGATCATTTGACTGTTCAGACTTTAATCTTCTGCGATTTTCAATGATCACAAATAGATAAAACGAATCAGTTTCATTGTCTCCATATAGTGTCTGAATTGATGAACACAACCAATGAAAGAGAGATTATATGAACCAAAGATGATCAGGAATATGCGCATATAATACAGACACCAGACAACAAAAACAGAGAAAGATACTTAGAGGTCAACAAACGACCTTCAACCTTAAATAGATGACTGTATACGATGTTACATAGTCCCGTATGTAGAAAATTTGTAAAGAAATTTCACAGTTTTTACTATATCAAAGGTTTTAGTTGTTCAAAAGGACTGTGAAAAACTTACAAATCCATTACCTCCGAATTGACCTATGTAAAAATAATTTAGGGCCGAATAAGCTAGCGGAATGGTTTTTCCTGGTGGTTCATTTGTTTCTTTTTTCAGTTATGACATTCTTTTCTTTCCAGGAACTGATTTTGCTAAAAGCATTCGGACCATTATCATTTTAGAGTATTTTTCACAATATTGAACCAAACTGGCTCCTCATAATGAAATATGTCATTCTTTAATGAATGTTTGAAATCAAAACACACATTATTTAATCTGCTGTCTAAAACGGTGAGGTTCCTGTTTTGGATAGTCATATTATGAAGTCACGTGATGGTTTTAAACTTGTCAATGCAAATAGCAAAATTGAATGTTTCAAACAAAAAAATGAAAAGAAATACTCCGTAAGAATGGTCAAATTTGAAATCCAACATCAAAAAGAGGAAAATCAGTGAGATAAGAATGGAAACATTATTCTGGTGGTCGTATATTTTTGTTTTACAATAATAAATAAAAAATGAATAAAAGTAAAATTGAGAATGGAAATGGCGGGAATGTGTCAAAGAGACAACAACCCGACAAAATAAAAAAACAACAGCAGAAGTTCACCAACAGGTCTTCAATGTAGCGAGGAATAGTGTGTGTTAACGGGGAGGCGATCACTTGTAATGTTGCATTTTGTTTTAGACTTCGTGTTCATTGAAAATAAAATATGTCGTTAAATATCTGTAGGAATTGCTGAAAATATCAATGGGTTCTGCGTATTGCCTCACTTAGTAGTAAAGGAAGATAAATATACGATTAAAAGGGTATATAAGTTATTAGAATATAAACGTTAAAGATGTATGACCTGTCATCCATGACAGAAAAATATACATTGTATATATAGGAAGTTATGAACTGTTCACCCTGTTCGTGTAAACAAACCATTTAAAGGCTTATAATATATAATAGTCATTTATTTATTTCCTTTCTGGTTTCCGAAAATCGGACGATGAGTTACAAGAAATACGTCATGAGGCTCGTTTGATTGGAGTTTATTTTACGTAAATGTTCCAACATTAGAGGATGTTTACATGGAAATGGGTATCGAGTTTGGTTGAGTGCATACAAATGATAAGATCGTCTGCTTACATCATTTTTAAGAACTGTAAACAAGAAGAATCTTCAAGATGGTTACATCATTAGTAAATATGTAGAGAACAAAATAAAATTAAATGATAAAACATTCTTACATTTAAAGATGTGTGGTGTTTTTTTTTGTTTTTTTTTTTAAAGAATTGGCGCCATGAATAGTTTGCTGATCATTTCTCATTTCACACACATTTTTTCTTTTGTTCATTTTTTAGCACGAATCATTCCATTCTCTTCGTTCTTTTATTTTCAGGAAGTTTGATGAGTACTAAGTTTTTCACGGCATTAAACAAACTTATAGTTTCAGTTTCACAAAATCCATATTATGTCGATTTCATTAAACAGAAAAGAGTAGCTAAACTTTTAGAAAATTTGATATCAGATCTTTTGTTTCAAGAAAATCGCATTAAAATATTTCTTGTAAAATTGAATACGACTATTGTTACATTTTTTGTTGTTGCTTACCTCATCAATCCATAATAGTAGTATCACTTTTATAATAGCTCTAAAAGAAGAAGATAATTTTATTAATAAAACATAATATGGCAAAGATTGATATTGAAAGGTTTTTTTTGTTGTTTTTTTAATTGGTGTGTGTGTGGGGGGGGGGGGGGGGGGGGGCTAATTCATCCCTATATCAAATACCTTTCGGAACCTTTTTTTCTTCTTGACCGGCCATGCATAATTCCTTGTTTTCCAAACTGTTAATAACTAATCAAAGATGAAGCAATGAGAAAGTATCAATAATCGATGTCATTGTTCGACACTTTTTTTTTTAAAGATATACTAAGTGTATATCTAAGTTATTTTTGAAAATATCGTTAATATGTGTCATGTTTTGGCAACCGATGTTAAACTGGCCACAGACCACAATTAATTCCTCTATTAGTTCTTTATAACTTTTTGTCTTATTAAAAAAATTGCACCGAATCTTTTTGTCCAATTTTTTGTGTGTGTAATGTATAGTACTAGTCCAAAAATATATCCAAAATTCAGAAAGATTGCTTTCACACAACTTACAAATTTAGCCAATACACATCCATACCCCTATGGACAAGTCAAGAGATGTTCCGAAAACTGTAAATATTACCTTTTTGCACTTGACCTAATCACTCTTTCCATATTAAAATCAGTTAAAATACCTTCAACAAAAAGTTATTTCACCTCTCTTCTTTCATTTCCACCCCATAAAAACTAATAAATGAATGAAAAAGGCAAAGAAAAAAAATTAAGAAAAAATACACTATAATTAAAGGGAACTATATTCGTGAACAACGAAAAGTAGGGTCATTAATTGTGGTCTTGGGCCAACTCTCCTGGCCCAACAAAGGTCCAAGTGAGATTTTCTCATCACTTGGCGTCCGTTGTCGTCGTCCGTCGTCGTCGTTAACTTTTACAAAAATCTTCTCCTCTGAAACTGCTGTGCTAAAGGACAAGGTATGATAAGGGCTATTTTGGCCCCCTCTCCAAATAAGTTTAAATTGATATCAATGATGGTCTTAGTGTAGACACTTGAAAAAATAATGATTTTATTGTGTTCCGGTGAAAGGAAGGTTGCCTAGCAACGGTTTTTATGAAGAATGAAAATTATCACATATTAATTGCTTTATCAGTAAAAAAATTAATATTTGCAAATGATATTGTTTGTCCAAGAAGAAATTGAAGTCACAAATGAAAATACCCTTTGATTTTGTTTATTATATGCTTAAAAACAACCTTGGCAACAGAAATGTTGCCAAGCAACGGTTAAAAAATTGGTGCTTGCCCCTCTTAAGTATGAATTAAGCTGTTGTTTGAAGATTTTTTTTTCCATTTGGTGTTTCATCCAATATTTTTTCATATACATCTTTTTTTTTATTCTTTACAAATTTCATATTGAGCATAGCAACACAAGTGTTGCTTAGCAACAGCAAACCATGTTTGAATTAAAGCCAACTACAAATGAATAAGTCATTTTATTGAACAAATTAAATTGAATGCAATGCACATTGTCTTTTTGTAAACATGTTTAGTTAGAAATGAAAACTTAGTTCAATTGTAGGTCACTACACCAATAATAGGTTCTTTATATTTTTTGAAGTATGAGCTAAGTTATGTTTTAAGAATATACTTCTTATACGGTGTTACATTATAATATACACATCTAGATTATACTTATATTTTGGACGAATTCTATATTCAGTATAGAATCCCACATCTTACTAAGCAACATCAAACATTTTGTTTAATTTGTAGACCAGTACAAAATCTTTGTTTCAATGTGAAAGTCTTTTCATGAAAACAAGAATGTATAAGATTTAATAATTTGAGATGAGTTTAAACAGTTTTTAAAGATACTTAACATTTAATGGAATAAAAGAGACGTGACTTGTACCACATACAGACATTGTGCGGAATAAAATGTCTAATCCAGGCAATTACGAATTAATATGATGAAATCAAACTTGGACACAATCATCATTTGGATATCTAGTTTATAAAATGTGTCCGGTGACCTGGCCAACCAACCAAGATGGCTGACATGGCTTTAAATAGAACATAGGGGTAAACAATGTAGATTTTGGCTTACATCTCTGAAACCAAAGCATTTAGAGCAAATCTGACATGAGGTAAAATTATTAATCGGGTTAAGATCTATCTACCCTGAAATTTTCAGATGAATCGGACAACCCGTCGTTGGGTTGCTGCCCCATAATTGGTAATTTTAAGGAAATTTCGCCACTTCTGGTTATTATCTTGAATATTATTATAGATAGAGATAAACTATAAACAGCAATAATGTTCAGCAAAGTAAGATCTACAAAAAAGTCACCAAAATGGTCGGTTGACCCCTTAGGGAGTTGTAAATTTTTGTTATCTTGTACAAAAGTCTACACCTCTGAAACTACTTACACAATTTTAACCAAACTTGTCCACAATTATCATGGGGTATATAGATTTAACAATGTGCCCGATGCCGACCCTGCCTGTGAACCAAGATGGCCGACATAGCTAAAAATAGTACATAGGGTAAAATGCAGTTTTCGGCTGAAATCTCAGAAACCAAAGCATTTAAAGCAAATATGCCGAGGATCAATTTGTGCGTTAGGTCAAAGTCTATCTGCCTTGAAATTTTCAGACCAGCCAGGCAATCTGTTGTGGGGTTGCTGTCCGTGAATTGGTAATTTCAGAAAATTTGGCAACTTTTGGTTATTATCTTGAATATTATCATAGATAGAGATAAACTGTATTCACAGTAATAATGTTCAGCAAAGTGATACCTACAAATAAGTCGACATAATCAAAATGGTCAATTGACCCCCTTAAGAGTTATTGCCCTTTATAGTCAATGTTTAACAATTTTCATAACTTTTGTAAGTTTTTATTCGTTTATGATATGCACATAGACCAAAGTCATCGACACAGGCTCTTTAGAGCCTCTAGTTATTTTTTTACGAATTAATAAAACACTTACGAAAGATTAACTGATTTGTGTTATGGGTTCCCGTCAATTTACAAACATCATACTATAAAAACATTTTAATGTAATATACATTTTTACGCATGCTTTTTAAAAGGCAATTACAATAACAATTCCCTCGCTTTAGATTTCAAACACCTTTTATTTTTTTTTACCAAAAATCACGTTTTGTTTAAATATTCTACTTTTCTTGGTGTTTTTCTTAACACCACAAGATTCCGAATATTCATTTTATCTATATTAAAGTTGTAGAAGATGCGATAATTATTCAGGTGTATAATTCATATTATACTAGAAATGTTTGAAGGCAAGTGAAAAAGAAGTCATTTGATTTAGGTATAATCAAAACAGATTAGAAGTGCAAGGTCGTCAATATTTTGATACATATTTTTATTATTTAAGTTAGTTTATTTGAAAGAAACAGAGTAATCCTTACGACAATTTTTATCTAATCTTTAAAAGATAAATCTACGTTGGTGTTGATCAGAAACCTGAAGTCTTGCCCTTGAAATAGACTTAGTATATTGACCCCAGATATTTAAAAATTGAACAGAAGTTTTCGGGAATTATATTTGTTTGTCACTGTTAATCTATTTACATTGATATTGAAATGACATTGTATAGGTAGAGATATAATTTTCATATCATCTCAGATTCAACAAGAATGTGTCCAAAGTACACGAATGCCCCACATGCACTATAATTTTCCATGTTCAATGGCCCATGAAATTGGATAAAAAATACAATTAGGCATTAAAATTAGAAAGATAATATCATAAGGAACATGTGCACTAAGTTTCAAGTTGATTGGACTTCAACTTCATCAAAAACTACCTTGACCAAAAACTTTTACCTGAAGCGGGACAGACGGACGAACGGACAGACAGACAGACGAACGAACAGACAGACGAACGAACGGACGCACAGACCAGAAAACATAATGCCCCTCGACTATCGTAGGTGGGGCATAAAAATATAACTGCTTGTTCATTTTCCGAAACAAAAGAATAATTCAAAAACTTTTTTATCAAGAGCTTCAGTAATTTGGTTCATAACAACTCTAATAGTTTAGATTCTGCTTTACAACTAGAATTATATTAAAAGTTTCCATATTAGTCAGTTTGGTATATTTGATTACGCATGTTTTGTTTTAAACAGAAATTTGTCTTATAGATGCTTTTTTTAATTTTTTTTATTTCGTTTGATTACTGTTTTGTGGACGTAATATACTTCGGCACATCTGCTTTCATCTTCATTTCTATTTTTCTATGAGATAGCACGTTCGTTCTTTCACCATAAAAAGCCTTAGAAACTGATATGTTGATCAGAAATCATGTCCTTAATATAAACTTTACTGACCTAAGATATTTAAAAATTGAGCAACCGTTTTCGGAAATTAAACTAAGTCTTTGTATTACCTGGTTAGTTTGTTTTATCTACTGTGATATATTAATACTTTATGTTGAAATGAAATTGTTATATAAGTAGAGGTCGAATTTACCATTCTGATATACTTTTCATTTCCTTTCGATTCATAATTATCGAATTGTTCAATTTTTGAAAGAAAAGAATGATTCTTCTGACCAATTTCTGGTTTAAGAAATAAAAAATAAATATTTTGTTAGCACATGTTAGGAAAAAGGTAAAAAATGATATAATACCGAACTCCAAGAAAAATTCATTACAGTCCCTTATCAAATGGCAAAATCAAAACCTCAAACATATCAAGGTAATGGAAAACATAGCACTTTCTATAACAAGTTAATAACGATCCTAGTAGCTTTGCTGCTACCTTTCAAAAGTTAACTGCATTATTAGCAAAGTTTTTAATATGTAATTCAGGTAAACATCTAACTGTATATGTACTGATGTGAATTGTATAATTAAACCTGTGTTTTTTTCTATTTTGTTTTATTTCAGAATCTGTGAAATTTACGTACACTCCACATCTTCTTTTATTTTATATCTTTGACCATCACTGGGTAAATGATTTTATTTGTAGACTTTTATCCATGGAAACAGGGCTGCAACTCGTTAATGCATCTTTTCTTCCAGAAGATCGTGCTGACATTTGTGAATAAAAAATATAACCGTTAATCATTAAAATAAAATCCCCAAAACAGTCCACCATCAGAATAATTTAATATATTTAATTTCAAATACTTCAATACGGCATGTGTTGGTTTTTCTTTTCGTGTTTTATATTCTATCTGTTAAATAGTTTGTGATAATGGTAAGAGACAAATTTCTCCCTACCACAAAAAAGTCAACGGAAACATCTACATGTAACTAAAGCATGGCTTATGGATTTGTAAAAGGGTTTTTTACAGGAGAATTTTTTTTTTTTGATTTTATTTTTAGTATGTTTTTTATAACATTTGTTGCGTTTATTGCATTTGTGACTGTCACTTTTGAAAATTTGTTTTGGTTTTGAGACTTCTTTTGACAATTTTTAATGCAATTCAGAATAAACACGGTACTGATTCATTTAGCCATGTGTCAGGTTGATCAAATTCAGAAATATAGGAAGAAAATTATAAAATCATTTTTTTTGCAATTTTTTTATTGCGAAAATTGCGACGAGATAGGTTTTGCATACATAAAAACTCGCGTTTCAAATTTTGATAGCATTAGTTGAATGCAGTGTTTCATGAAATCGCAATAATTGATAACGTATTTAGATATAGGAAGATGTGGTGTGAGTGCCAATGAGACAACTCTCCATCCAAATAACAATTTAAAAAAAGTAAACCATTATAGGTCAATGAACGGCCTTCAACACGGAGCCTTGGTTCACACCGAACAACAAGCTATAAAGGGCCCCAAAATATTAAACAATCGTAATATATAAATGCATGCGATAATTCTGAATTAACAGAGATACAAGAATCATATGAGATTTTATTTTACTGCACTGTACTGGTTGCGTTATTTTGATTTCAATTTTCACCACAAATTGTTATTCATTGTCGATTGTTTAACATTTTGATTTACACATTTATATAAAAGTTAGAAAAAAAATAAGTTGTTAGTAAGAAATGAGCAGATTTCTAGCAAACATAATTTTATCCGGCACTATATAAGCATATTTTTCAAAAATGGTACACGTGTTCATATTTCCTATAAAAACACAACTAAAAATATTAATACCTTTTCCGTAAACTGATATGTTACATTTAATTCGATATGACATTAGTACACGTGTCCGTCTATTTTAAATTCAACCCCTATTTCCAAGTAAAGCTCCGACATGAGAACGACCTAAATATAAACATAAAAGAATCTAGTGTTTGAAAGTATTACAGCAGATAAAATGACAATGAGTACTATTTTTACTTGTGAAACTTTGCGCCAAAATATATCCTTTTACACTTGTCGGCTAATTGAGTTAGACAACTGGCAAAAATAAGACAATAGATCAAAGGAAAAAAATGTATAAATGGGTATAATATTCATATTGCTTTTATTTGTATGTTTGTTTATTTTTAAGTTCTCGGAGTACTTTTTATTCGGTGAATTTCTCATTCAAATGACATAACATCGGAAACCATATACCAACAAACCATCTATTTTTTAATGTATGTAAGCAACTTTCGAATGAAGATTGTTGCGAAAAGTAGTCTCTCATATCAGAAGAAAGATAAAAAAAAAATACAAAACCCACCATAATGGAAATTGATTTAAAGCGAAGAAAAATATCCAAGAAAAGTCTGACTTGAGTATTATTTATGAACAGTTATAGAAAAACGGATATCACCAGGGCTACGGCTTTATATTTATCTCTTTTTAAATACCCTTACTTTCAAGTTTTAGTCAAAACTTCACAGACCTTCATCGCGGACCTACCTACTGTATAACTATTCTTAATTCGTTCTCATACTGAAACATTTGCCACTGGACGTTAAGCAAACATTAATCAATTAATCAAGCAATGGTATTACAATTATCTATCTGTCTATCACTGTACTTCTAAATGAATTCCATGTAGCAAGGTCACTTATTGCATTAAAATTGTGAGTAGTGTGCGATTGCCATGGTGCAATCAAACTAGTATAAAAGACAAAAAAACATAATTATAGTCCATTTATTGTAAATGTGTTAATACAATAATTTTATACTCTTAACTCAGTTGCAGCTGTTAAGATTTAAAATTGTAAGGGATTTCACGCTACATTGAAGACGTTGGTGACCTTCTGTTGTATTTTCTATGGTTGGGTTGTTGTCTCTTTGACACATTCCCCATTTCCCTACTCAATAAATTTATAAATAAATATTATCAATACCAAATGACCAAAACAAAATAATGACCAAATACAAAGAACTACTGTTTTCCTTTTTTTTTTTTTAAATAGTACCAAGCACAGATATATCGTATATTCAAATTTCCTTGCGAAGAACAAAACCTTTATAATAAGATTGAGAAGATTATTTGATATATTTGTACATGACGACATCGAGATCTTTCTATTCAATTTTTAGATCGATTACATAATGAAACAAATGGAAAATATAAAAGTGCTTTCCCGGTCCAAATAAAATGTACTGCGGTTTGACACCTAAATACATTTATAACTACTAGTACATAAAGAAGCACTTTAATTCTTAAACACATAGTGAAACCGTAATTGAAAGCAAATATTTGTACAATTAATCTATTCAATTCATTTGGTTTTAATATCAAATTCTTGATGTTTGAAAAAAAAGTTAAGGAATTCTTTACTGTTTGACATTTGAATTAGTCGACTGCCCCCGCACTTAGACTTATAGTAAACTGAGTGTCTTAAAAGAGGTCATTTTATTTTTCATTTTATTTTTTTATTATTATTTACGGGGGGGGGGGGGGGAGGAATTATATGAATTTATGCATTCATATATATAGTCCTCAAACTTTCCATAAACGATAAACAGTCAAGAATAAAATTGTTTGTTTACCTTTGCTCAAATCTTATATCTGGACTAGGAACATTATTTAAGTCTGTGCCTGTCCCAAGTCAGGAGCCTGTAATGAAGGGGTTGTCGTTTGTTTATATGTTACATATTGGTTTTTCGTTCATTTTTTGTTATATAAATAAGGCCGTTTGTTTTCTAGTTTAAAATGTTTTACATTGTCTTATCGGGGCCTTTTATAGCTGACTATGCAGTATGGGCTTTGCTCATTGTTGAATGCCGTACGGTGACCTATAGTTGTTAATGTCTGTGTCATTTTGGTCTCTTGTGGAGAGTTGTCTCATTTGCAATCATACCACATCTTCTTTTTTATAGGAAGACTGATCAAGGATACAAACAATAACTGAGAGAAACGCACGATCTCCAAAAGAAGCGAGAACAGATTCGTCAGTCACGTGTTAAAGCAAGGATTTGTATAATAAGACTTCTATACAAATCCTTGGTTACAAATATTTTCTGTAATGCTTACATCTCCCCTCATGCGAATTTTCACACACAAAATGTCAGTATCGGGAAAGAACACAATGGATAAGATGATGATTTAGTCAACTATCCAGGGGCCGGTAATAAGAAATTTTATTAAGAGAAGTATTGAATTAAGGGGAAGATAAGATGATTCTAAGATCACTCAAAGAGTGTAAATCAAAGCTCCCTCAGGTTGTTCGTAGATCGCTCTTATTTCTCCCTTAATAGATATAGGAAGATGTGGTGTGAGGGCCAATGAGACAACTCTCCATCCAAATAACAATTTAAAAAGTAAACCATTATAGGTTAAAGTACGACCTTCAACACGGAGCCTTGGCTCACACCACACAACAAGCTATAAAGGGCCCCAAAATTACTAGTGTAAAACCATTCAAACGGGAAAACCAACGGTCTAATCTATATAAACAAAACGAGAAACGAGAAACACGTATATATTACATAAACAAACGACAACTACTGTACATCAGTAATAGTTTTCAAGTTACGAGTTCTTAATAATTTTCTGGTGTCTCCGTTTTTGGTTCCTCGCAAAGAAATTAGAATAATCTTAAATGAATAATAGAAACGTTTTAATGAACGATTAAATGCGCATAACAATCAACTACCAATTTAACCAGTAATGAAAACAATGCTGGCCGCGCGAAGACCACCATTACTCTTCCGGCCTATTTTTGATAAAAGTAAAATTGAATTAAAATATTTGATTTGCTTCAAACATCAAATTATTTTAACTGCTTATAGAACATTACACTTCTAATAAAAAAAGGATTGTCTCAGGACAATCCTTTTGAGGGTCCTATTATACACCAGGCCAATGGTAGGATTTGAATGAGTATAAATGAACAGTCCGAGTCTCAAATGTTGTAGGCTTATTTTTCTATCCTACCGTTCATTTCGATCAAATCACTACTAGAATGGTTTACTTTTATAATTTGTAATTTGGATGGAGAGTTGTCTCATTGGCACTCATACCACATCTTTTTATATTTTTTCACTTTAAACAGTATTTTTTTCACATTTTAAAAGCCTTTTTACAAAAAATAAAATCACAAAAATAATTAACTCCAAGGAAAATTCAAAACTGAAATTAACTTCCTTAACCAAATGGCAAAAATAAATGATTAAACACATCAAACGAATGGACGACACTCGTCATATTCCTGACTTGTTACAGGCATTTTCAAAGTGTAAAAAATGATGGATTGAACCTAGTTTAAAGAGCTGAACCTCTCACTTGTATGACAGTCTTGTTAAATTCCATGATATTGATAAACAACTCGTGGTGGCTTCCGTAAAATTAAAAGAAGTGATGATTTAAACTTCACCATTTGGAACTCTTGGTTTAAAATTGAAAAAGGTCACAAATTTCTCCTGGTTTTATATTTAATACTTCTCTCAATAAGCCAAAATTGTAATGATTTACAAAAAATAGAAACTACCATCCTCCACATACATGGCCAAGAAAACACTAATATATATGTTCCTATTCAGATGAATTAATTTTTAAGCAAATTATTCTAATATTAACAAGTTTATTGATTGTTGGTTGCTTTACGTCGCATTAGCACAAAAAGGCTATATCGCGGCGAGAACTAATTCGAATATACATATGTACTATTAATTTTTAAGCAAATTATTCTAATATTAACAAGTTTATTGATTGTTGGTTGCTTTACGTCGCATTAGCACAAAAAGGCTATATCGCGGCGAGAACTAATTCGAATATACATATGTACTACAATTTAATGCATATTTTAAAAATAAGACAAAACGTCCTTCAATATACTAAAATTCTTGACTAAAGCAAATTGATTATTTACAAATAAAAATCAACAGTAAGATAAAGTGATAAAAATTAAAAACGTATTTACGTAAAAAAGAATAATAACAAGTGAATGTACAGCTAAGAGTAGTCGGGACCACTCTTACAAAAAATGTCAAGTAAAGCTATTGCGAATTGTTCTTGGTACACCCCTAAGTTGCTAATAGATATAGGAAGATGTGGTGTGAGTGCCAATGAGACAACTCTCCATCCAAATAACAATTTAAAAATTAAACCATTATAAGTTAAAGTACGGCCTTCAACACGGAGCCTTGGCTCACACCGAACAACAAGCTATAAAGGGCCCCAAAATTACTAGTGTAAAACCATTCAAACGGGAAAACCAACGGTCTAATCTATATAAACAAAACGAGAAACGTAGTTTGTTTTAAGAACACTTAATAACTGACCACAATTAAAGAATGATTTTGTGTTACCGGAATTAGTAAGAATGCTTTAAGGTAGACATAAGAATCGTTCTTAAATCATGCACTTTTTCAAACATTAAGGGCTGTCAATCATTCTAAGATAGGTCTGAGGTAGGGTCTTGTTACATTCTTAAATCTTAAGACGCCTCGTTCGTAAGACATACGAATGCTTCTTGTTACCGGCCTCAGGTATCTATCTTAAATTCTAAGACTGTGAAAAAATGGCGCTTGTCAGTTGAGACACAACCATTTCATATCGGTACAATTTTGGATGAGACAGTTAAACTGATTTCAGTCGTTTTTCACCACATTTTTTTCGGAACAATTGTTTTGTAAGTATTTTTTTTAGGATTTTTAATGTTCCATTTTCCATAACTTAACTCGTGTTCGGATTGAATAAGTGATGTTGGTTTTCTACATATTTCTATTTGTTTCAATATTACTGTTGCTGTGGCTGTTAAACAATTAATAAACCCTCCCGTTTAAATACAAATTAATAAATCCACCCGTTTAAAAACAATTAATAAACTCCAATTTTAAAAACAATTAATAAACCCTCCCGTTTAAAATCTAAATATAGTTTCAATCGGTTTTTATTGGTATGGGTTTACTTTATCTCAAGAAATTGTGTATGTTGTGTTTTTTGTTTGCAGTTTGTTTATTTAACGCCTTGGTAATGTAATTCTTATTGTTTTAGTTAACCAAAATACAACTTCTCTGAAGTATAATCGATTTCAAACTTTAAAATCTTTTGATAAATGGAATGAACATAGAATTGATTACAGTCGATCTTATTTTTGACCGAGTGTCATAAAGTAGAATTAAGTTCAAGAGAGTTTTAATTAGCACTATAAAACCAGGTTCAATCTACCATTTTCTACATTTGAAAATGCCTGTACCAAGTCAGGTAAATGACAGTTGTTGTCCATTCGTTTGATGTGTTTTATTATGTGATTTTGCCATTTGATAACGGACTTTCCGTTTTGAATTTTCCTCGGAGTTCAGTGTTTTTGTGATTTTACTTTTTCCAAAATCCAATTTCCAAATTATCATTGCTATAATGGAACAATTTTCAAGTGTAAATTTCAAAACGAAACAAATATTATAGAATATTTGTTCCAACAGGAACAGATATTATGGCATTTTTATTGTGACAAAGGCAAGGCAAATATATATTGTACAAGAGTACTGCATACAAGAAATATATCAAGAAACTGATTTGTGTTCTTCTTATTATGATGACAGCAGCATACGTTTTAGTCATCATTTTGATAACTTTGATTACATGGCATAAGAATAACTCTAATATATTGAAGAGATGATTTAGCCTTCGTTTTGGGATTCTAAAGCATTGTCGGTAATTTTATTGTATGTAAATAAAAAATTCAAAATGAAAATAACGTCACTCCTTTGGTAAAAAAAATAAAGGCGACAGTAGTATACCAGTGTTCAAAGGTCAACAATGAACGTAAAAAAGGCAGACGGTAACCATAAAAATAAATGGATTTCAGGTCCCTGACTTATATTTAAGGAATGACTGTAATATTTTTTCTGTCTTTGAAGAAATAACATAAAAAATGTGGTGCACACTGAATAACGCGCGTAGCGGATTATTTAACAGTGTGCACCACATTTTTTTTTAATGTTATTTCGAATAGACAGAAAAAAATATTACAGTTATTTCTTATAATTTAATTCTAAATTCCATTTTAAACCGTAGAAAACTATGAAAACACGTTACGGTCACATGACTAAATTATATCTATGGGCTGATAACAAAATAACGTAAGCCAATCGGAAGACATGTAACATCCAAAATTAAATTATATAATGACATAAATCACCCAGGTAAAGCGTCTTTTCTATTTGTTTCGTGCAAGCGATAATCCTTAACCTTTTTTTCTATAAAAAATAGTTTCCAATTTCTTTAGATAACATTTTGTTTTTGATTGCAAAGGAATTATTCTAATACCCAATACATAATTATATTTTTCAAGCAGAATCGCAAAAGTTTACCATTTAACTTACTATCTGGAAAAAATTACGAAAATCTTTATCAGTATAGTTTCAGGGGGGAAACCTGTTAAGGTAGCACAATACAAAGAATTTATACCTCCAATTCCCCAGTTCTAAAAATTCTGTAACTTTCGTTATAATGCTTGAAAATTTATAATAGTGGTATCTATGAATAGCTAACAGATTACTCTTTCAAGTTTATGCAATGTTAGTATTATACAACAATTATGTAATCAATCATAATGATAATTGTGTCTACAAAATTTTACAACAAATTTCCACTTTCAATGGAAATTAGCTTCTTCATGGATCCCCCGAGAGGGTTGATTTTATTATATGTTGTTCCTTGAGTCATTATCTACAACAAGGGTTTTGGATAGAATGTATAGATCAAATTTTACACCTTATCATACATTATCTACTTTTATGTGGTAAGGATGTTTACACTAATTACAAATTAATGAGAGAATGGAATACGATAGCGATAATTTGAGACACACTTGTGAAGCTCCTGCTGTGTTGCTTTAAAAAAACCCGTTAAAATTTCTTGTGTAGCAATATAGATGAAAGCGCTAAATTAATTTTTAATTAATTCATTCTAAAGTGAACTGACCAAGATTTTGCCATTAATTGAATAATAATTGATTACATAATGATTGCATAACAAAAATATTGCATTCATTTAAAAGATTATTCTTTAACCTATCTATATATATCTCTTGTATTAATTTATATGCAGTTTTAAGAAAGTTACTGCATTTTAAAGGTCGGGGATGGGAAGTAAAAAAATCTATGTATTGTGCTACCTTAAAACTGGTATAGAGCTTTATGTAACTCGTAACACCTTTTTAGCTGAAATTCATATGTTGGATGCATGTATATTAAAACTTATGTCTTTATATTTATATATATATTCAACTCGTCTAAACATCAATCTAACAATGATAGATCTGTAAATTTGCTATCGCAAATTTTTGGTTCTTCCCTCGCCGGGATTCGAACCCATGCTAATACATCTCTTTGATGTTGAACCCCAATTATCTAATTTTATTGTATGTCGGACTCATTCACACGTTTAAGCGATATTCTTCGATCCATAGCATTGACCGTACTAAAAATTCATATCTTAAATATCTTCAATTGTATCCTACTTCTTTACTAAGAAAAAAACAGTTGTAGTTCAAAAAAAGGTTATGATTTAAAATAGCTTTGTTGTGACTCATTTCACATTGTAAATACATTAAAGGTAAACAAATAACTATTATACATAGACTTAGGTTTTAAGGGATAAACACTTGAGATATATTTTTATATATAAATAGAAGATGTCAAATTTGTATTAGCGTAAACAATATGTTTTTCAGAATTTTCATCGCAAAACACGCAAATGTCTTGAATAAAAGTATTGTTCTTTAAAAATGTTTGCCAGTATAAAAAAAATATACAAACAAAATCCAAATAACGTAAATTTAGTCAGTTATATGCTACTGGCGACCTTGAATAATGAGAAAAACTTATACCTTATAGAGGAAGCCGACATGACAAAATATGACACATTAAAACAAAACAATCAACGGGCTGATTGTGACAAAACAACATTAAAACAGAAAAAAACAATACAGACAGCAACCAACGAAAACCAACAAATAACAGTCCTTGGACAGACACAAAAATAATTTGGCGGTGTTATGCTCTTCCTTTTTAAGATGTCTTTTCTTAATTTGTGATTATTTGTGCACGGTGATCAGTTTATTTCAAGAAAATGTTAAAACAAAACTTCAAAAAAACTTTGATAGATTCTAGAATGACATGTCGTTTTCGGTATGTAAGTAGGACATACATGTGCCCTACATAATGCATGTATTTATATACTTCGATCGTTGACATTGAAATGGACGGGTTTTAGAGTTTCTGATGAAGGTATATCCGGAATGCACGTCGAAAGCATCAACTTTAAGAGTGTTATTTTTCTTTTTTTCTTGGTTTTTTTATTCATTTCAAGTTCATTATTTACTAGTTGTCCAATCACAGAAATTGATTAGATATTCTTTAAAAGAAACGATATAATGTATTTTTTGGGCGGTTTCTCAATTTTATACTTAATACGAACACTACCGCTGATTATAGTTATGGTGGTGTAGAGTGAAATTGAAAAACATCCTGACGGATCTTGGATTTTTGGTTTGGAGACGGGACCCTACTAGCTACCAGGTGGAGCGAGCGGAAAATAAAATTCGAAGGTTTTTATTTCAAAAAATGACATTTATCCAATTTTCAGGGTGTACGCTACTGATCTTAATACATAATTGAGCATTTTTAGGACTTGTTCATAATTGCTACCGTGTGAATTTTTCATAAGGATGCGTCCATATTTAATACACGAAACATACAACTTTTCTCGTTGGAGGAAATTGTACCGGTTCTCTCTTCCGACTTCCGTCTATTTTCATCTTGGTTGAAGTATTCTGACATTGACCTACAAAAAAGATATATCAATAGTGAAAGAAATGTTGTACCAAGGACATTTCTTAATAGGATATACGTGTACTTTAAACTTAACTCGTAAACCTAAAAAAATACTATGTTTTCCAATCTTTATAAAACTGTCATACTAATAACATTTGAGATTATAATTTCATAATGAAATATTGTTAACACTAAATGAAAGATTGGCTGTATATATATATAGAATAACCATAAATTGTCTCGAAATATCAATGTTATTTGTACAAGGCTAAGAAACAGGTAGAAAGCGAGGCTGTGCCGAGCTGCGCATTTCGACAATTACTGCCTCATCAATGATGCTCCAGGGGGAGATGTTAAAATACAAAGGATAAAGAAAACCGAAAAGTACCTAAAGCATAGCTATACCTGGACAAGAGTACTAAAATTTTTCATCCTCAAAAATAAATTATAAAATACGTGCAAAAACACTCATCATAGACCCCAGGATTGAAATTTTGTATTTGCGCCAGACACGCGTGTCGTCTACAAAAAAACTTGTATCAGTGATGCTCTAATACAAACTAGGTAAAAAGGCCGTATAAAGTACGAAGTTGAAGAGCATTAAATGTTTAGCTATTAAATCGAAAGTAGACTATTCCTGAGGTGGAAAAGCCTAAGTTTTTAAAGAATTCAAAGTTTTGTAAACAGTGCAAATTGAAGTGTTAAATTTATTGGGATATTGAAATAGGTGTGTACCAAAAGTATATAGCAATTACTATATAAGAGTACAAAGACGTTCCTCAATACAAGTCTACACAAGAAACACGTGCAGATCCAAGTGTATCATTTATTGCACGAATAAGAATAGTGTAGCAGTACCTGGTAAGAGTACATAATTGGTTTCTCTGTAAAAGTCTACATCATAAATACGTACCGAGAATACAGTGTTTTGTCTATTGTGGTATTGAAATAGCTTAGCAATACATTGATCAATTGTTATAAATATTATAGTACTTTTCGAGAAAAAGCCACACGATGACTTCATTCAACTTTTTTGTTGCTGCATCAAAACAATTGTTTTTTTTATAGATTTGTAAAAATGGACGCAGTGTACCTTTAATCTTAATCGTTATCAATTAGTAATCAATAATTAATTATGAATGTATCAGTTCTTTGCAGTAGTCATGCCCCCCCCCCTTTCCCCCCACTCATGTTTGTAATAATGACGACACGAAATGGATGTTACGCAGAAAGAATTCAGTTTACTATAGAGTAAGAGAACACAGGAATGTTTACCTACATATGAAAATCATTACAGAAACACAATCTACATCGCATACGAATCAACATTTCCCAATGTATGGTCATGTATTTGTGTCATTTGCAGGATCAATATTAAATCGGTGACAAACCGACTTGGATTTATTATACAGTCAAAGGAGACCTGACATGAAATCGGGTTTTTGCTTTATTTTCTATATTTTGGCTTGGAATATGTTTGTGTAAAGGTTTTTTCAACTACCTGTTACCAATCACTTAGAGGTCTTCTAAAACTTCAATAAAAGAAATAATTTTACAAAATTATTATTTTTTTCAACAATTTCCTTTTGATAAAAACACTTAAAATCTACCCTATCAATAAGTTTATTTATTTAAATGGTTTGTTATCATCCAAACATACAGAACTTTTAAAAGGGGATGCAAATAAAGATAATCCACGTCCCGTTTCATAATTCTCTTTATTTTTTTGCATGTTTTTGGCAAAACTTTTAGGATATTTTTGTCCTTAATGCTCTTCGTACTTTATTTGGCCTCTTAAATTTTTTTGATTCGAGCGTCACTGATGAGTCTTTTGTAGACGAAAGGCGCGTTTGGCGCAAATACATAATTTCAATTCTTGCATCTATTGTTTATTGTGTAAAAATATGCACCTGTCCATATATAGTAACTGTTATTGATAAAAACATGTCAACCAAATACAATTTAAAGGTGAAGATCATCAATCTTTATCTTATTATTTATTCACGAATTCTGAGAAATGAATGCAACAAAGTTGACAAAGGTATAATTGTACTATGAAATATAAGTCCTATTAATCGTCGGGTTTATGCAAAATATACAACCTTATTCCTGTTACTTATTTTCTATCATTTGAAAACGACATTTAACTTAAATAATAAACTACCGTTACATATAATTATATATTTTATGTGACAAACTTTTAAAAATATAAATGAAAATTTATTCAAATTCGATTCAATGTAAAGATATTTGATTAATTGTTGGTGTTTAACACAATTTGAAACACTTGTTTTTAGCGGTAGATAGACGTGGAGTAGAATGAGAGAGCCTACAACCTTAGATTTTTCTTTACTTGTGTTTGTTTTAGTGGGAGATAGAAGTGGAGTAGAATGAGAGAGCCTACAACATTAGATTTTTCTTTACTTGTGTTTGTTTTAGTGGGAGATAGAAGTGGAGTAGAATGAGAGAGCCTATACAACCTTAGATTTTTCGTTATTTGTGTTTGTTTTAGAGGTAGATAGAAGTGGAGTAGAATGAGAGAGCCTATACAACCTTAGATTTTTCTTTATTTGTGTTTGTTTTTAGAGGTAGATAGAAGTGGAGTAGAATGAGAGAGCCTACAACCTTAGATTTTTCGTTATTTGTGTTTGTTTTAGTTGTAGATAGAGGTGAGGTAGAAGGAGAGAGCCTACAACCTTAGATTTTTCTTTACTTGTGTTTGTTTTTAGTGGTAGATAGACGTGGAGTAGAATGAGAGAGCCTACAACCTTAGATTTTTCTTTACTTGTGTTTGTTTTAGTGGTAGATAGAGGTGAAGTAGAAGGAGAGTGCCTACAACCTTAGATTTTTCGTTATTTGTGTTTGTTTTAGTGGTAGATAGAAGTGGAGTAGAATGAGAGAGCCTACAACCTTAGATTTTTCTTTATTTGTGTTTGTTTTAGAGGTAGATAGAAGTGGAGTAGAATGAGAGAGCCTATACAACCTTAGATTTTTCTTTATTTGTGTTTGTTTTTAGAGGTAGATAGAAGTGGAGTAGAATGAGAGAGCCTACAACCTTAGATTTTTCGTTATTTGTGTTTGTTTTAGTTGTAGATAGAGGTGAGGTAGAAGGAGAGAGCCTACAACCTTAGATTTTTCTTTACTTGTGTTTGTTTTTAGTGGTAGATAGACGTGGAGTAGAATGAGAGAGCCTACAACCTTAGATTTTTCTTTACTTGTGTTTGTTTTAGTGGTAGATAGAGGTGAAGTAGAAGGAGAGTGCCTACAACCTTAGATTTTTCGTTATTTGTGTTTGTTTTAGTGGTAGATAGACGTGGAGTAGAATGAGAGAGCCTACAACCTTAGATTTTTCTTTACTTGTGTTTGTTTTTAGTGGTAGATAGACGTGGAGTAGAATAAGAGAGCCTACAACCTTAGATTTTTCGTTATTTGTGTTTGTTTTAGTGGAAGATAGAAGTGGAGTAGAATGAGAGAGCCTACAACCTTAGATTTTTCGTTATATGTGTTTGTTTTTAGTGGTAGATAGAAGTTGAGTAGAATGAGAGAGCCTACAACATTAGATTTTTCGTTATTTGTGTTTGTTTTAGTGGAAGATAGAAGTGGAGTAGAATGAGAGAGCCTACAACCTTAGATTTTTCGTTATTTGTGTTTGTTTTAGAGGTAGATAGAAGTGGAGTAGAATGAGAGAGCCTACAACATTAGATTTTTCGTTATTTGTGTTTGTTTTAGTGGTAGATAGAAGTTGAGTAGAATGAGAGAGCCTACAACATTAGATTTTTCGTTATTTGTGTTTGTTTTAGTGGAAGATAGAAGTGGAGTAGAATGAGAGAGCCTACAACCTTAGATTTTTCGTTATTTGTGTTTGTTTTAGAGGTAGATAGAAGTGGAGTAGAATGAGAGAGCCTACAACCTTAGATTTTTCTTTATTTGTGTTTGTTTTTAGAGGTAGATAGAAGTTGAGTAGAATGAGAGAGCCTATACAACATTAGATTTTTCTTTATTTGTGTTTGTTTTTAGAGGTAGATAGAAGTGGAGTAGAATGAGAGAGCCTATACAACCTTAGATTTTTCTTTATTTGTGTTTGTTTTAGTGATAGATAGAAGTGGAGTAGAATGAGAGAGCCTATACAACCTTAGATTTTTCTTTATTTGTGTTTGTTTTAGAGGTAGATAGAAGTGGAGTAGAATGAGAGAGCCTATACAACCTTAGATTTTTCTTTATTTGTGTTTGTTTTTAGAGGTAGATAGAAGTGGAGTAGAATGAGAGAGCCTACAACCTTAGATTTTTCGTTATTTGTGTTTGTTTTAGAGGTAGATAGAAGTGGAGTAGAATGAGAGAGCCTATACAACCTTAGATTTTTCTTTATTTGTGTTTGTTTTAGTGATAGATAGAAGTGGAGTAGAATGAGAGAGCCTATACAACCTTAGATTTTTCTTTATTTGTGTTTGTTTTAGAGGTAGATAGAAGTGGAGTAGAATGAGAGAGCCTATACAACCTTAGATTTTTCTTTATTTGTGTTTGTTTTTAGAGGTAGATAGAAGTGGAGTAGAATGAGAGAGCCTACAACCTTAGATTTTTCGTTATTTGTGTTTGTTTTAGAGGAAGATAGAAGTGGAGTAGAATGAGAGAGCCTATACAACCATAGATTTTTCTTTATTTGTGTTTGTTTTAGAGGTAGATAGAAGTGGAGTAGAATGAGAGAGCCTATACAACATTAGATTTTTCTTTATTTGTGTTTGTTTTAGAGGTAGATAGAAGTGGAGTAGAATGAGAGAGCCTATACAACCTTAGATTTTTCGTTATTTGTGTTTGTTTTAGAGGTAGATAGAAGTGGAGTAGAATGAGAGAGCCTACAACCTAAGATTTTTCTTTATTTGTGTTTGTTTTAGTGATAGATAGAAGTGGAGTAGAATGAGAGAGCCTACAACATTAGATTTTTCGTTATTTGTGTTTGTTTTAGTGGTAGATAGAGGTGAAGTAGAAGGAGAGTGCCTACAACCTTAGATTTTTCTTTATTTGTGTTTGTTTTAGTGGGAGATAGAAGTGGAGTAGAATGAGAGAGCCTACAACATTAGATTTTTCGTTATATGTGTTTGTTTTTAGTGGTAGATAGAAGTTGAGTAGAATGAGAGAGCCTACAACATTAGATTTTTCGTTATTTGTGTTTGTTTTAGTGGAAGATAGAAGTGGAGTAGAATGAGAGAGCCTACAACCTTAGATTTTTCGTTATTTGTGTTTGTTTTAGAGGTAGATAGAAGTGGAGTAGAATGAGAGAGCCTATACAACCTTAGATTTTTCTTTATTTGTGTTTGTTTTAGTGGTAGATAGAAGTGGAGTAGAATGAGAGAGCCTACAACCTTAGATTTTTCGTTATTTGTGTTTGTTTTAGAGGTAGATAGAAGTGGAGTAGAATGAGAGAGCCTATACAACCTTAGATTTTTCGTTATTTGTGTTTGTTTTTAGTGGTAGATAGAAGTGGAGTAGAATGAGAGAGCCTACAACCTTAGATTTTTCGTTATTTGTGTTTGTTTTAGAGGTAGATAGAAGTGGAGTAGAATGAGAGAGCCTACAACCTTAGATTTTTCTTTATTTGTGTTTGTTTTTAGAGGTAGATAGAAGTGGAGTAGAATGAGAGAGCCTACAACATTAGATTTTTCGTTATTTGTATTTGTTTTAGTGGAAGATAGAAGTGGAGTAGAATGAGAGAGCCTACAACCTTAGATTTTTCGTTATTTGTGTTTGTTTTAGAGGTAGATAGAAGTGGAGTAGAATGAGAGAGCCTACAACCTTAGATTTTTCTTTATTTGTGTTTGTTTTAGTGGGAGATAGAAGTGGAGTAGAATGAGAGAGCCTACAATATTAGATTTTTCGTTATATGTGTTTGTTTTTAGTGGTAGATAGAAGTTGAGTAGAATGAGAGAGCCTACAACATTAGATTTTTCGTTATTTGTGTTTGTTTTAGTGGAAGATAGAAGTGGAGTAGAATGAGAGAGCCTACAACCTTAGATTTTTCGTTATTTGTGTTTGTTTTAGAGGTAGATAGAAGTGGAGTAGAATGAGAGAGCCTATACAACCTTAGATTTTTCTTTATTTGTGTTTGTTTTAGTGGTAGATAGAAGTGGAGTAGAATGAGAGAGCCTACAACCTTAGATTTTTCGTTATTTGTGTTTGTTTTAGAGGTAGATAGAAGTGGAGTAGAATGAGAGAGCCTATACAACCTTAGATTTTTCGTTATTTGTGTTTGTTTTTAGTGGTAGATAGAAGTGGAGTAGAATGAGAGAGCCGACAACCTTAGATTTTTCGTTATTTGTGTTTGTTTTAGAGGTAGATAGAAGTGGAGTAGAATGAGAGAGCCTACAACCTTAGATTTTTCTTTATTTGTGTTTGTTTTTAGAGGTAGATAGAAGTGGAGTAGAATGAGAGAGCCTATACAACCTTAGATTTTTCTTTATTTGTGTTTGTTTTAGTGGTAGATAGAAGTGGAGTAGAATGAGAGAGCCTATACAACCTTAGATTTTTCGTTATTTGTGTTTGTTTTAGAGGTAGATAGAAGTGGAGTAGAATGAGAGAGCCTACAACCTTAGATTTTTCTTTATTTGTGTTTGTTTTAGTGGTAGATAGAAGTGGAGTAGAATGAGAGAGCCTACAACCTTAGATTTTTCTTTATTTGTGTTTGTTTTTAGAGGTAGATAGAAGTGGAGTAGAATGAGAGAGCCTATACAACCTTAGATTTTTCTTTATTTGTGTTTGTTTTTAGAGGTAGATAGAAGTGGAGTAGAATGAGAGAGCCTACAACCTTAGATTTTTCGTTATTTGTGTTTGTTTTAGAGGTAGATAGAAGTGGAGTGAAATGAAAGAGGCTATACAACCTTAGATTTTTCTTTATTTGTGTTTGTTTTAGAGGTAGATAGAAGTGGAGTGAAATGAAAGAGGCTACAACCTTAGATTTTTCTTTATTTGTGTTTGTGACACTTTTTGCAATTAGCACGAGTGTGTTGGTGATTGGTGTAGTTTTTTTGTTTTGTTAAACAGTTTTCTTTTTGGTAATTCAAAATTGTATGATGACAAGTGGTTTTGTGCTTACACAGAAACTCTTGGTGATGCCACGTGGATTCCCAGAAAATAAATTCGAACAACGTAACAGGCTGTATGATGTAGGTGGACTGTCTCGTTTATATCTGGATGATTGCCCGCTGTCTCCATCTATTTGTCTGAAATATAGATTGAAATTATTTAAAAAAGAGGAAAACCAATTATTGAGCAGTGCACGTGTTTCAGTAAAGATATATGAAAAATTAAAAAATCATGCAAACAGTTTCATAGTATCTAAACCAGGAAAAAAGTATCCGTCAATAACATATAGTATCTTTATGCATATTTAAAATATAATGTTTGATATGATGAAATATGTCAAATGTTATAATTTCTGTATTTTACATTGAAACAAAATGTTATATTATTAACTAAGGATTTGCATAGACCCCCTCTCTCTCTCTGCACTACAATGCTTCTCGTACATCAGCATATGGAGAAATTTCATTTCGAATTTCGAAAGCACAATATTGGCCATTAACAAACATAATTCGTCATTGATAACTACCTAAAACCATCTCAACTATAGATGCAGTTTTATAATGTCTTTTGATGACCTTAAAATGTCGTAAACAATTTGGGTGATCAAGCCCTACTGGTACACAGGATAGGAAATATGTTACAAAATATGATTTAAGATACTTTAATTTCACCTGCATATTCAACAGGATGGTAATATATAACTGTTTTTGCTAGAATACACGTGTCATGACCGATATTGTACTTTTTCCAGGAACTACAATTTGACCTTTCAATGTTGTACAGAAAAAATAAATCGAAGAAGTCATGAAATTACTCGATACTAATACCTAATACTAGTACATGTTTAAATACTAATTATTATAGTTACACGAAGTATTTATAAATAATAATTTGGTGCTAGGTTCTCCAATTTTGTATAAACATAATACAATACAATACAATACAATATTTTTATTTTCCAAATTAAAGGGCCCATTAAGAGCATAACATTAATTACAACATGACATAAACATTACAGAGTGATTAAAGAAACATAAAATAATAATTCAAATGCATAAGGAGATGTAATACGTATATGATAAGCAATCTTTCTAACAACTAACTTGGATAGTCTAATAAGTAAAATAACAAAAATACCAAACTCCAATGGCAATTCAAATTGAAATGTCACTCACAACAAACGAATGAAAAAAAACAACCTGTCATAACTTTGTACAATTTGCCTATGTATAGATATTACAGTTACAGCTCCATAGCAACTCTCGATTTATATGCACTTTTTGATCCAGTACAAAAATGGATGTGTCTCGTATACCCCTAATTTTTATTTTTTTATTTATGATATTCGTCCCCCCCCCCAAACCTTTATTCAAAATTTTATATTGAGTAGATGAACATTGCAAGCGTGTATTAAAATTGACAGGATTTCCAGACCTTTTATCTTGTAAAATTAACCTAATCTTATTGATAATTAAATATAAATAACCTTATTTAGATTAAGATTATCTTACTTCTGATATAGAGAACTTAGCAAAACTAATAACTTGTGATAGCACATGCACACTACGACATAACTCTGTTGATAACGGTTATCTTGAAATTCCAAGAACTATATTTCGAAAAAGTGTTCTTACAAGTGAAAGTTTAATAACGTGAAGAATAACCTTATCATTTGAACAAGAAGGTCATTGTTATGACAAGAAGTTAACTTGAAGTATAGTAAAATAATAGTAATTACCAAGTAGTACAAACTTTCTATATTTAGTTTCAAGGTCAAAAGTTCAAGACAGTCTCCATAAAATGGGTCATATTTTTATAACCAATACATTATTTTAATTGTGAGTTGTGTCGATTTAAAGATTGAACATTATAAGAATAAAGCTGAGTATGAATTCTATATTTCAGTCTTCTGTTGAAGCCATAACATTTCATTTACCAGACAGAACATTCGCTATTTGGATTTCACAATGTAAAAGTAGAAACCAAAAAGTAAATGCAGGCTTTAGGATCGAGATAACGAAAACACAAAATGAAAACAAACAATTATTATGTTTTTATGTTGTTACTTTGTGTATACTGACAATATCCAATTGAAATTTTTGAACATCGATGGCTGAGTGGTCAAAGTAGTCGAACTACTGTATCACAAGGCTGACAAAATTGTGGTTGATTTATATCCGACACGTGACCATTGCGTTCGATTTCAATCTTAATTGACTAGGAGTCTAAGTTTTCCTACCGGATGTCGGTGGTTTCCGCTGAGCAATCCGTCCTTCTCCATTATTAAAAACTGTTTGACAACTACGAAATAGCGCAAAATTGTTGAAAGTGGCGCTTAATATAGATCGGTAAATAAGACAATCAATTGGAAATCTCATAGTCCTATATTCTATAATATTAGAAAACGTTAACGACAAGCTCTAATGAACGATTGTAATTATTAGCAAGGTTACGATTACAAAGGTGACTTTAAAAAAGAAACTAAAACAAAATACAACACAGATATACCAAATCAAAACACCCAACAAAAACGACTAAAGTGTTATGTTGCACTTATCTATTCATACATTTTGCTTTGAAGCAAGTAATCGAAATACTGATGGTTTAATTTTAATATCGAAAGCAATAGAAATATCAAATCTCTTGTTAAATCATAAAACGTCCACTTTATTAGAATACAAAGAAAAGTAATTTGCGTATTGAACATAAAGAAACTTATGATTACATAGAAAAATTAATGACTATAAGAAACATCATATGAAATTAGATGTTACTGAAGTAGCATTTCATATACATTTACAGTTCACTTGACAATTTTACATGCAAGTTAACCTCTTGTTTGTAAGCGTTTGCATATACCGCGGCTGTGAATTACAAGGACACACAGTCGGTTTACAATGTTGTTGCATGTACGTTACAGATTCTTTTAAAGCACATACAACTCTCTCATTTGAATAACTCCGGCAAGTTTATACTATAAATATCAGATGTGATATGATTGCCAATGAGACAACTGTCAACAAATGACCAAAATGAAACAGACATTAACAACTGTAGGTCACCGTACGACCTTCAACCATGAGCAATGCCCATACCGCATAGTCAGCTATAAAAGGCCCCGATATGACAATGTAAAACAATTCAAACGAAAAAACTAACGGCCTTATTTATAAAAAGAAATGAACGAAAAACAAATATATAACACATAAACAAACGACAACCACTGAGTTACAGGCTCCTGACTAAGGACAGGCACATACATACATGTATTGATGAAATAATTTTCGTTTGGTCTAAAATAGTTCTTTAGTGTGTAAAGTAAAAAATATGTAAAGAAACAATTGGCATAAAACAAATCAAATGGGCCAACAGTTTTCTATTTGTTTTGGTTAAATTTCATATTGTAAGACGTTGTCAACACACACTATATTTAACAACAAAATTTACCTCACTTGTTTTACAAAATTTTCAGGTTGATTAAAAAAAAAATCTAATATTGGTTTGTCTCTCAGCGTTGTAAACCCTTTTTAAAGGACATTGCTGATGGTATGCAACATTAAATCTTAGTATGATTTCATTCATATCAATGGGAAGTCGTAAAATCCTAACGTTCCATTTCTAATATTGGATCTTAGAAAGACGCCCAAAAATTTCGATAACATCCCAAAACGAAAGAAAAAGAGTCGATATCGTACAGTGGAGAAAGGGACTTGATCAGATCCCCTAGCTGGCGATAGATGATACCGTACAAAATTAGAGAAACATTTTCACAGATTTTAATCGTAGGTTTTGTTCCGGACACACAAGCCAAACTATCGTTAATAAATGAGACAATAATAAGCTAAAACGATAAGTAAATATATATTTTTTTCAATTAGAAAATTGATGCGAAAGATATCAATGTTATTTTCAAATTTATAAGTCAGAAATAAACGGACAACGTCATTTTGTCCCAGGATATAGTTATCTTTTTAAAATTGTTTTACAAATATATTGTGTCACATCAAATTTATTCGTTCATATTTCTTTCTGATTTAGTTGAACCAGTTAAATTGATATTTTAAAGTGGATCTTCTATGTTGTAATGTTGTGCTTCTGTTTTACGTTATGGCGAAGTTTGGCGCCTGTTTAAAAGTTTGAACCCACTGCATTTGTTTCCATTTATCCTTACTCAGGAACCTGTTGTTAAGTGGTTGTCGTTTGTTGATGTGGTTCGTAAACTGTTCTTGTTTTTCGTTTTTATAAAGTTAAGACCGTTGATATTCTTGTTTGAATGGATTTATTCTAGTGAATTTTGGGCCCCTTTATAGATTGATGTTCGGTGTGAGCCAACGCTCCATGTTGAAGGCCAGACATTGACCAATAATACTTTTTACAAATTGTGACTTGGATGGAGAGGTGCTTCATTTTCAATCATATCGCATCTTCTTATAAAGAACAGACCTATGATTATCCAGGATTTTACTTGGTAAGTGTCGCGAAGTTTCAAAGTATTAGCACAATCAACAAACAAAATTTAATATCCGGTTAATCTAATCAATTAAGTCATCAATGTAAATGAATAAAATTTGTATTACCTCACGTCATAACGTGCGACATATCTCGTATCAAAATTTGTTTTCTATCACGTCACAGCGTGTGACATACCCCGTATCAAAACTTAAAATCTAAGTGGATTTTCAATAGATATAAACTCATCTTACGTCATCTAATAAAAAAAAAATTCCGCAGTTTAATTTCCTTATACACTGTTAATTCAGATATAACAACAACACTACGTGCTTTGAAGCGGTAATGTGAAACTTTTCTAGGAAAAGGATCTTATAAAAGTCATATTTGAATCAGAGACACGCCTGACTTATCATACAATGCTTTGAAGTCATCGGAGACATGCTTTTGATCAGTAAATAATTTACACAGATGTTTTATCATAAACGACATACAATTATATTAATATTGTACCATGTTGTATAAATATCAATTCTAAATAGTAATTCCCCAACAATATTAAGAATTGTTGTCAACTATTTGAATGAATGCTTGTTGGTGAGAATATAAAAGAGAAGATGTGGTGTGATTGCCAATGAGACAACTATCCACGAAAGACCAAAATGACACAAACATTAACAACTATAGGTCACCGTACGGCCTTCAACAATGAACAAAGCCCATACCGCATAGTCATCTATAAAAGGCCCCGATAAGACAGTTTAAAACAATTCAAACGAGAAAACTAACGGCCTTATTTATGTAAAAAAATGAACGAAAAACAAATATGTAACACATAAACAACCGACAACCACTGAATTACAGGCTCTCATTATTAAAAGGTCCTTGATTTCTGTAATAATGTATATTATAATGGGGGAGAGGGGGTATCGGACAGAGCTTTGACTTAAGATTAAAAAAGAACACCATATATCTTACTATCGCTTTGTTTAAACTGTCAATTTCCTATTTGACAACGTATTCTGAATATGACAAAGACAAATTCATTAAACTATCGTAACAGTTAGTCCAATAAAAACTCAAACAACTAAAAAATTAAACACACACATAAAACCAGGTTCAATCCACCATTTTCTACATAGGAAACAAGTGATGAATAGGACAGTTGTTGTCAATTCGTTTTATGTGTTTTGCCTTTTGATTTTGCCATTTGATTATGGACTTTCCGTTTTGAATTTCTCGGAGTTCAGTATTAATGTGATTTTACTTTCTTCACACACAAACACGTACACAACCAAGGATAACACAATAACACCTATGGCGAATGTATTTTTTAGGTTGCACTTTTTTATTCATACATTTTCTTTTGATAAAATTGAGAATGGAAATGGGTATGTGTCAAAGAAACAACAATCCGACCATAAAGCAGACAACAGCAGAAGGTCACCAACAGGTCTTCAATGCAGTGAGAAATTCCCGCCCCCGGAGGCGTCGTTTAGCTGGCCCTTAAACAAATATATATACTAGTTCAGTGATAATGAACGCCATACTAAACATGGTAGGTATTCAAACTGTTGAAGGTTTCCATTTAATATTGGAAGATATTAAATAATTTAAACCGTAACACGTATACTTTGAAAGAATACAAAGAAAACTTATTCGCGCATCAAGCATAAAGAAGTAAATGATTACATAGAAAATATAAT
This sequence comes from Mytilus trossulus, assembly GCF_036588685.1. Classification (NCBI taxonomy): domain Eukaryota; kingdom Metazoa; phylum Mollusca; class Bivalvia; order Mytilida; family Mytilidae; genus Mytilus; species Mytilus trossulus. Next base: position 36,593,614 of record NC_086379.1, on the reverse strand, counting down.
GACTAATAAGAAAACTATTATAAAACTTCATATTATTGAAGTAGTATTTCAATTTCAATCACAGTCTACTAGACAACTTAACATGATGCTTTGTATTTTAACTTTTGTATATATAAGATTGTCAGGAATTTCGAGGACACGAAGTCGGATACCATGATCTTCAAGTAAACGTCACAGGTTCTTTCATAGCACATATGACTCTTTCATTTGAACGACTCCACCTGCTTTATAAAAATGTACTTGTGAAATTAAATTTCGTTTGATGTTTAATGATTATTGAGTGGGAACCATTGAGGATGATATTATTTATAGATAAAAAAAAATGGATCTATAGTCCTTTTACTTTCGTAATATTCCACTTCGTAAGACAAAGTAAAAAAACCAAAAATAACAAGTAAACAAATAAACCCGTTGCATAATTGTTCGGACGAGTTGTACACAATATTACAGAAGTTCATATATTTATTCACAAAGATTAAAATGACATTTGTAATGATATTCAACATCAAGTCTTATATGATGTTATTTATATCAATAAAAACACATAAACTTTAACATCCTTGCATATATTGCATTATAATAATCATTGGATTGGACAACTTTATCCATTGCATCAACCAATGCCGAAACATACAAACACTACCTACAGGTTTGTATACCTCCGATTGTTCCCTATAATTACTCTCGACAAAAATAACACCATATGTACTCTTGAATTGGATATTGTAATCGTATCGTATGGACAGGTCGCTGAACAATTATCTTGACGACGGAAAGACGTATAGTGTAATCGTAGCTTTTAAGACGTAAGAGAACATTGTTCTGAACGCACAAACAATTTCTCTCAAATTTAATGGCATTGGTCACATTGATATAATAGAGAATGTTATGAGCTTATTGGTATTCAGTATACAAAAGCTTAATGATTAATCAGAATCCCAGAAACTATAATACAAGAAACAACCCATGGTCATCTAATATTATTTTATTAAATTAAAGTTTCGAAATATCTACACAATCTACAAACCATATCTTATATCCGGTGAATCTTGTCTATTACATCATCAATTTAAGTGTTATCGGTTTTGTCATATGATTCTTGCGACAGATCTCGTATCAATACTAAGATGCTAGTGGATTTTCAATAAAAACTTATTCATCTTGCGTCACCTGATATAATCGAAATTACGCCAGAAATTAATTTCCTTATATTTTGTTAATTCAAATATGTACATAATGATACATCAACACCGCGTGTTTTGAAATGGTTATGTGAACCCTTTTCTAGGAAAATATTTATATTTGAATCAGAGGCATGCCTGGTTCATCATAATTGCTTTAAAAGTAATTGATTATAATTGACTTTAGATTACATGCTTTTGATGATCAGTAACATAAATTTACACAGATGTTTTAATCATGTACGCACTTTTATGAAGTAGAAAAAAAATGATGATTAAATGTAACTATAGGTATAACTTTGTGTTTGTTATCTACAGATAAAATAATCTAACATCATCACTTTGATTTAGAGGCACTGGATTGATGTCACTGCTGGCGGATGTTTCCTCTCCGATGAATTACCATCTCAGTAGTCATCACTTCTGTTTTGAAATTAATTATTATGGATATGGTAATAATTGTTGATTAATTAGTTATCAAAGGTACCAGGATTATAATTTAGTACGCCAGACGCGCGTTTCGTCTACATAAGACTCATCAGTGACGCTCATATCAAAATATTTATAAAGCCAAACAAGTACAAAATTGTGACAAATACGACTAGGGTAATATATGTCTGGGATAAGAAGTTTTGTAAACAGTTAATTTATAAAAATTACCACATTATTGATATTCATGTCAACACCGAAGTGTTTGACTACTGGGCTGGTGATACCCTCGGGGACGAAACGTCCACCAGCAGTGGCATCAATGTTTCTAAAACCAAGATTTTTTTCAAAATTCTTATGTCTTTCTTAGCCGAGGAATAAATTGACCTAGCAGTATTTGGAACCAGTTTAATTGACTTTTCACGATAAAAAATATTAAAAAAAATTTGCGACCTTTATTATCGCTTAAGCTGGTGGAATCTAAAAATAGACTTATCATTATCTCATTCAACGTGTTTTTGTAGTGCATCTCACGTTGATATACATATCATATTATTCTCCTCACCAATTTAGTTAAGGTATAATGTCAATGTAACAATAGCTGAAATTTTCAACCACCACCCCTTCATCTCTCAACATCAAAATAAGTGAAGAACTATCTTTGTCCTTAAATTTCTTTCATGAATAAGGTTAGAGATTGGATTATTACTAAAATTATTTTACGGCAGTGTTTGTTTTTTAATTTATAAGTACGTCTTACTTTTGATTTTCATGTTACCCATTATATGAACATAGCAAAGTCATAGAATGCAATCTAATCAAACAAGGACATTGTTGAAAGTGATCATGTTTTGTACTGTATAAATGGACTATATGATTCATATGAACGTCAACTTATGTATTTCATTGCATTATAGTATATATCTAGAAGATACTCCAAAGTCTTCTGATATTCGTATCAAATCTCTATTTACATCTAAAAAAAATCAAATCAGTTTATGAAGCCATGAGTGTATCATGATTTTCTTGTGGGGACCGTTTATACAGTTAGATTATTATCACTGTGAAGGGCCGTACGGTGACCTGTAAATGCTGATATCTACGTCATTTGAACAGTTGTCTCGATGGCAATTATTACACATCATCTGATGTTTATAATAAATATTAATGAGTACCCTATATTCTAGTTACATTACTATAGCTGAAAGGTTGACTGATGGTCTGCAATATAATACGAGATAATCAAACAATTTAAATATTGGATAATATAACAAATATGTCTTTACAAAACTTGATTGTTGTTAAATTCTTTTCTATTCTTATCAAACAGATTAGAGACAATTCAGAGTCAATATTATTCATTTTCGACTTGTAATAATTATCGAGTTTCCAAACCACAGAGTGTTTACTAGTGTCAAATTTCCGAACAAATCTTTTTGTTATGAAACTGATTCGTTGTTAACCGTTATTGTTATCAGTTAATTGAATACCCCCAAAATAACTATTTAGTAAATCGAGCAAGTGACATTAAACATCCTTGACCAAGTTTTACACAAGTGCTTTAATAGTGCAAAATATTTGTTCAAACATTAAAAACTCAAGTAGTAAGTACATACTTTTTTACAAATTAACGCGATCACCAATATATCCCGTCACCGAAGACATATGATACAGAGAATAATGAATTATAAACAATTTAAATAACGAATTGAGAAATCTGTATGAAAGTTGAAGAAAAAAAAAGAAAAACCGACCCCATTCAGACCCTCACAAATAGACAAATATGCAAGACCTTCACCAATGAGCAAACTCTGGTTTTACAAGATGTGGAGCTGTATTTGCTTAATATTACCATGCAAGGAAAGGAAACCAAAGGTAATATTATTTTTCATTATTCACCTCTGTTCTCAAAAGGACATGATATCTAATATTGACATCATCAGCAAAGAATTCAACTTATGCGAATTCACGGAACTTGCAGTAAGGTGTGTTGTTTTTTGTCATTTTAAATATAAGGAAGAACAGCAATCGATTCTATTGTTTTTGTCAATCTCAAGGTTTTATACCGTAACCTTCTTTTCATAGAGATATACATTAATTACAGAAAGATCCAGCATTTTCGTGGTCTTTTTGTTAACGTTTTTACACATATTTATAAAACTTTACGTTATATTTATAATACAATTGACTACAGATACTGTATTTATTGATAAACTAAAATTGTTTCCAAATTAGGTAAATCAGGGATAAATACAGGATAACAAAACAATATTATTACCCATAGTACTTTAGATTCTAAAAGTGAAAGTAAAATACTAGCAATGGTATTTTCATTTTGACGTTAAAAAAAGACAATTAACTTCAATTGTTTTAATTTTTAAAATGGATATATCTTACGGATCGGTTATCTGACATTATTAAGCATATCAATTACGTGGTAGAGTGATCTTTTATATATCTCTGTAAATCATTAACCTTTCCTGCTTAGTTCATTTATGAAAATATCTTCTTGGCGCGGCTCGGTACTCATACACCACGTCAAGGTGTTGTGCTATGGTCATTTGATGTATTCTTGTCTTCCATTTTTTCTTATGTGCTTTTCCTATATACCACATTCTTTTTCTTAGTTTTTATATTGGCTAAGATTATAACAGAAAATAGACTGCTGTACTACTGTTTTTGTTATCATACCTTTAATATCTGTCTATTTTGCTACACCATTGTTGTCAATGTGGAATGTTTTGGGACTGTCAGACAAGTGAAACGATCAGCTAGCTATAAAACCAGGTTCAATCCTCTATGTCTACATAAGGAAATGTCTGTACTAAGGCAAAATATTTCAGTTGTTTTCCATTTGTTGTTGTGTATATTCTTTTGAATTTACCATTTGATAACGAACTTTTTGATTTAAATTACCTTGGAGTTCGGTATTTTTGTTTTTTTTCGTTAATACATAGATAACGACGGCTTATAAAAGATACACTTTTTGTTATTTGTTATTTGATGATTGTATGATGGAATCATTATTTGTTTTAGGCTTACTGTTGTTATTCTTTATGGATTTTCTAAATTTGAATATTGAATCTGTGATTACTTCATGTCATCTTTTGATCTTGCATTTGATAAGGTCTTTCCTTTCCTAAAGATTTGAAATTTCTTTGGATTTCATTTTTTCCCTTCTTCAATAGAATATCATGCAGAAAACGTGACAACCAGGACAGTCGTCTATATATGTTTAAGTACAACATACCACATGGGAAAGGCACGAGGAATAACACAATGCTCTTAATTTGATGTTATTAAGTTTGTCGTTCTGATAAGGTGAACAATGAATGAATTCAAACAAATAAGAAAATAACAAAGTCCTTGTTCTGCAGTCATCATTTCTTTTTACTAACCCAACCCCAATCGATGGTTGCTTAGACATTATACAAGTATTTATATTATGATGCATGCATTCTCATATCAACATTACATAATCAATTGATTTCATTGACACAGCTTTTATTGATTGGTTACGAAATATCGGGTGTCATTGCATATTACATAATTCATGAATGAACGTTTAAATATGAACTAGGTGACGTTATGGGGCAACGTCCTTTGAATCAACTACATTTGTACTGAATTGAACTTAAAGGAAGATTATTCAAACATGGATAAAGTGCATTACTATATTTCCTTTTTTAAAAGTAAACTATATATGAATATGATCACGTATAAGCAACAAAAAACGTGACATGATTATAAAAAAAATAAAAATTATAATATCAATAGTTCAACATGTATAACATGATCTGTTTCTCGTTCCTACTCTCGTATACCGTCTACAGTACACGATTCCCTGCACTTCTTAAGAATATTTTGATAGCAGTCAATAATTTGAAGTTCGTGCATATGTTATATCATTTCGTTTTGACAATACGCCACTTCTGAGATACGATAGCGGGGCTGCGTTCAATAAAGTAGCGGCTACGTAGCGCTACATTGATTTTCACTATTGAACGTGTAGTTTTATACTAGTTGTTACATAGATATTGATAGCAGCTACGTAGCGGCTACGTAGCTGCTTCGATATTGAACTGAAGCCTGTCAATTGACTTTCATAACCACATGACCACAATGTAGGCATCTGGCATCTTCAATTCAATCACATGGTACGGGAATGGGTTAAAGGTTTGATGCTATATTGTACGAAATATTCGGACAGGTTTGTCACTTTTGTTAGTCGTTGACACCTACGGAAAGTGTATGATTTATAAACTATCTTAGAGAATGCAGATCCTGAAGGTGTATGATACTATACAGAGATACAGATGCGGATTATATCTGTTAAATGACGTCATAAGGGAGTATGTAATGGACGATATTTTCCGGTGAAAGACATGAATCTAGAAAAGCATTCATAATTTATTTTTCCGAGACGAAAATTTAATGTAACACACATACTTCAATGGAACATATTATAAGTAATGTACAATAGAATTGAGGATGGAAATGGAAATGGGGAATGTGTCAACTATAAACATTGCGAACATTTTAATCAAACTTGTGTTTCAAGTCATTTCTGTTGATGATTAAATGATTTAATGTTGATTTGTGTTAACCTCATACATATAAACATACGATATATGTACACTGTCGCAAAATATAATATTATTTGCATGACCCCTAGAAACATGACGAAAAATAAAGCTCACCGAGTATTTCTCTGTGACGAAGCGAGTACAAATAAATTGAACATTTCTGACAAAGCACAAATAATATTGATATTATCCTGCAATTTACATCCGGCAATTTAAGGTTCATTCTTTTTTTAGTCCAAGTAGTTGTCTCTTATTTTACACAGACACCAACATGCTTGAAACACGGACCGCGAAGAGGGCCCAAAATTTAACACAAATAGAAATATTCACATTACCATTTCCACAATATAAAAGCGGAGCAATAAAAAACTGTATTTGCACACGTAAAAAGAGTAAAAAAATATTTTGTTATTTCTATAGTAGTTGGCTGATGGAAGGACAATAGCTAATTATTTTCAAAAGGCTTAAAAATTGTGCACACAAAACGTGAAGTTGTCTATGTCGATAATGCATAGAAGTGCGCTAAATTATTAGGATTGGTTCTATTAATGTCGTGGAAAGCGTCTGAAGTGTTGATGCTTTTTCTCATTTGTTTTTGAATACCTCTTCTAAAGGATGCGACATTGAAACTTAAGTACATGAATTCAAAACTTCTCCATACACATTTCGAATCATGAAATGATATCAGATTGATTTCTTAATGGTTTAACTAAATAATGAATTAGCAGGATACACGTAGATAAGTTATATGAATTTGTGTAAATCATACAGACTCCTCAAGAACTCCTCTCATATATGACATATTAGTGTAGGTGTAATTATTTACATTTTTACTTTTCCTGTAATATTTCAAATTATCACGCATGACAATTAAAATTGACGAATTTCATCTGAAAATCAGCCGTTTAACATTCGAATTATCAAGAGAATAATAGTAAACAACATAAATAAAAATTCATATAATTTCGGAGGATTCTCCAATCCCAGAAATATATAAAATAAACTCATCCTAGAAACCAGGATAGAAATTTTGTATTTGCACCAAACGCGAGTTTCGTCCACAAAGGACTCAGTGGTGACGCTCGAATAAAAAAAGACCTTATATAGTACTCAGTCGAAGAGCATTGAGGACCAAATATTCTTAAAAGTTCTGCAAAATACAGATAAAGTAATCTATTCATGAGGTAGAAAAGCCGTAGTATTTCAAAAATAAATTCAAAGTTTACTAAACTTATGGGTGCGGACATATGTACTTATATATACCGGCTGACATTGATAGAAGCTTGTAGAGTTTATATCGCCCGGCTGTTAATGATAGAACTATGAAGAGTTTACATTTTCCGGTTGATACTGGATAGAACCATGCAGAGTTTATATTTTCCGGTTAATACTGATTTTCAGGATAAGAAATTAAAGTATGTCGAGGTCATGATTCAAATGACCGTTACTTTTTATTTATGTCATATAATAATGACTGCGGATATTTTTTTAGAAATGACATTTGTCATCTTTTCCTTGTAAATTACTTATTACCCTTTTCAGACCCTATTTACACCGACGGTTGTCCGAACTATTGAAAAAGGGAGAGGTTTTGTTTTGTGTAAACACGGACTAGAAATAGAATTGCAGTTAGTAAAATTGATACGATAAATGATGTATCGTTAATATACATAAATAGGGATCAATTACGAATTCTAGATCAATGTCCATGATTTCAATACGGACTGCGTTCTGACATTCCATGACTGCAGCCAGATGTACAAAAGACGACAGAGCTGTCCCCATCTATATAATCAGATGCAACCGCTTAAACGGCTAGGACCCAGTGTGCTTAAGTGGCATTTCTAAGTAGCACTGCACACTAGAATAGAATATGATTGTATCGCAGAATTCAATTGTCATGCACCAATCAATTCAATTTTGATTTCTGCTCAGTAACCATTGCATGACAAAACTACAACTGTATTTATAGGAGAAAGTAAAGAAAATTCAAGATAAATTTAAATTTAAGCGTGTATGATGAAAAGTCTGACAAAATGCCAAATTGAATTTTGTGTAAGTTTTACTGACCTAAAAATATTCAATTTTCAGAAAATGGAATTTGTTTTAATGTATTACAAACGTGATTAAAGATTTTAGTGGTATTAAAATTAAACCATTGAAAACTGAACTGTGTTCTATAAAGGAGGCTTGAACCGAATGAAAGTGACACAATTAAGTAAATATTAATGATAAAAAATGTATAAAAAAACAGTAGGAACAAAGAATTTATAAATGCTGATTTTGAATTGTTTAACATTGTTTTATCGGGGCCTTTTAAAGCTGACTATGCGGTATGGCCTTTGGTCATTGTTGAAGGCCCTACGGTGACCTATAGTTTTAAATGTCTGTGTGATTTTTGTCTTGTGTGGATAGTTGTCTCATTGGCAATCATACCACATCTTCTTTTTTTATATTATAACTGGAATGCAAAATGATATATCATTAAAAGACTTGTTTTTCAGTATAAGGGTAAAAGCCAATGTTCAATGATTTTCTTAAGTATGCAGACAACATAAAGTTGACACAAAGGCAATATTTTAAATTTAGAAAATCTAATGAAAAAAACAATAGTTTTCCTAAAAGTGATAATGATCCCCTTATTCAATCATCAAATAGCTAATAATTGTAAGCCCCCGTTAGCTATGTAATGGAAGAATACGGGTAGGTTCTTCGATTTCTAACCACAATAACATCCTCTTTTTCTTTTGTATGTATGCATGCCGAAAACTACTTATAATTTGTGCAAGTGAGTATGTAGATGCCGATATGACCGATGCCACCACTCGAGTAAAACCATTTGAGTTTACCCTTCTTTTGTATACACACAATCTTTGATTCTTGACCATTGAATGATGGGTTTCTGCGACAGGCACTTGTAAAATGTAACAGAGTTAAGACCCGGAACAGTGGTTAAACAGCACAATACAAGAACAAACCGTAAAAATCGTTGGGCAATGCTTTACTCAACAGATAAGTACAAGGCAAAACACAACTTATACACAAAAACAGACACAAGGAATTGATATAAGAAAGCACGCTACTACTGAAAGCTTATTTAAATACAATGTTTTATTGATGCTACATATGGTTGCGGATACATTGCTTTATTTTCAAAACAACAATCTTGTACCACGAACCTTGTACATTACTTATTACCAATTTCAAAACCAATTTACGCACAGCAGTCTGTAATGATTCTGACAGGGGAAAGACGTAGAATGTAAGTGACAGCTTCATTGAAAAGAAAATAAGATAAATGATTTATCTATATAAGAATAGATCAATTTTGATTTCTATGTCTTCAATTTCCATGGTTTTAATATGGAATGCCCTCTGAAGTTGCATGGCTGCATCCAATCTATATATATGTAATCAGTGATTTTATTTCATACAACAAATTAAATAAATCGTGCGTGATGAAATAGTCTGAAAAATTGCCAACTTTGTATTTTATATGAGTTGTGCTGACCAAAAATTATTTTGTTTTCAGGAAATTGAATATGTTGCGATGAATTATAAACACGATGAAAGATTTATTTTGGTGATGTACGGTCAAGGCTACGAATAAATATTAAAATTAACCCATTGAAAACTGTATTATTTTCTAAAATTGAGGCTGGAACTGAACCTAAAATAAAAAGGGATTAGAAACCAACAGCAACAAAAGAAAAAAAAACATTAATAATTGAACGCTTGGTTTAAAAAAAGAGAAATTTGAACCCCTGTTTCTGTAAACCAGGAACACTACAATATACAAATAAAAGTTCGATAAATAGTTTCATAAATTAAGATAAAGATTATATTTCGGCACATAGTGTTTACAAAACTAAATACCGACCGTACAAGACACTTGTTGGTAGTCAATGTTGTTAAAACCCTCCTCGGTAAATCTGAATTTCTATATCAAACAAAAATTCTAGAAAATTTAAAGCATCATTTCAGATAAGCTATTGATCATATTAGTTCACCAATGCTACTTTAAAAAAAACAATCCTTCTGTAGGTTCCGACCAGTCTTTTTCCACTGTGGCCCATTTTATATTGATAAAAAATGACATAAATGTTGTATGACCTTGAAATAGATCCAACATAAGTAAAAAAAATTAAAAACTAAATAACTAGCATATCCATTTGTTAATTTAATAATGTCTTTTCTGAAATTTGTACTAATACGTATTGCATATTCGGAGCTCAATTTGAAATATAGAATATTTGAAGCCATGTTCTGTTTGGTATGTTTATTCTGATTTGAAAATTTTATTTCCAACCTTTTGACGTATTTCTATCTATGTTTCTAAATTCAATGGTTGATAGGCGTCTTTATTTATTTAAAGTGACAATTTAACAGGGGTTACTAGAACAGATTTTCAAAATAAACATACAGACCAAAAAAACTTTATCAGTTTAAGAAAGAATATTTTAACACTTGATATGATCAATATTTTATCAAGATAATCAAACAAAAACCATAGACATTGAAAACGATTGGTTGTTCTGTAAAACAGGACGACCTTGTTTAACGGTAAATAAGGCTTACATAGGCTTACGCAAACAACTTAATTAAAAGGGCATTATTATAGCAGTGTTTTGTAATGATACTAGCTTTAATGCATAGAATATCTTTGATAAGCTAATTATATATGAACGAATGAACCAGTTTCAGACCGCAAACGATTCATTTGTGCAATAGCACTGACACCAAAAGATTTTTCTGCATTATTGAACGCCCATAGTTGTTGTGACATCATTCACGTCGTTTTGTCTTGTTTAGAATTATAAAACATCGCCTTGTTATTATTATATTAACATAGCTACAAAAGCAGGTTACATTAAGATCGACTTTAACTGAGCCTATGGTCAAATTAAGAATGGAAATGGGGAATGTGTCAAAGAGACAACAACCCGATCATAGAAAAAAACCAGCAGAAGGTCACGAACAGAACAGCTAGTAACTTAGAAATTTAGCCCTTTGGAAGCGGTAAATAAAAGCAACAGTAGTATACCGCTGTTCAAAACTCATAAATCCATGGACAAAAAACAAAATCGGGGTAACAAACGAAAACCGAGGGAAACGCATTAAATATAAGAGGAGAAAAACAACACAACACCGAAACGCAACACACACAGAAACGGACCAAGCATCAGACAAAAACACCACGAGAATAACAAATAGAACATGAAAACCAAATACATGAATTTGGGATAGACAAGTACCGTGCCACGTCTTATCTCAATATCTCAAAAATCGTTTCATAACTTCTAGACAGAAAATGTTGTCAATATTTACATACGATGATGGCACATACATTACAAAATAAATTCTTTAATTTGGACACCGTCTGTTCATTATATGAACAAAAACGTTTTGCATAATTCAAGAACTATTGCCTTTGAAACAAACGTTTAAGTATATAGTATAGTCATATATTAAGAAAACATGTTAGATACGTTTTGAGGTATAATGGACTGGTTAAAAACTCTTAACCCGTTTCGTACCGTAACAAAGAACCAAACAGCAATCACTAAATAACAATATTTTGCAGCCCCACAAACCCAACGGAAAAAAAGAAAACTTCTTGAAAGCAACCCCTACTTGCTTCAAACATGGCACTCGTTATTTTACTTGCACAAAATAAAACAAAAATAGAGTCACAATCGAAATATGTTAAAATATCAAGATCCGTGTAAACAGTGGCCATAAGATCTGTATTTGAATCAGATTGGTGACCTGTTTTACATTCGTTCAACTAATATTTTTCCGAATTTTATGTTTTAAAAATTCATGCTGTTGACTGTCAAAATGATAACTTAACCGTAGAGTCAATGTTATCATAGAAATGTTTAAATAAAAAGGATCCGGAAAGACTTGGAATATGCTACTAATGCAAAATGCTTCTACGTTTTGTGCTACATTTGTAGATAACAGAAAACATGCCTTGAAATAGAATTTTTTAAAAATGGTCATTTTAATGTTATATTTAACATTGCCATACAAGCGGGAGGTTTGGCATGCCACAAAATCATTGATTTTAATTAAAATGTCCTGTATCAAGTCAGAAAAATGGCCATTGTTAATTTATAGTTCGTTTCTGTGTGTGTTACATTTCAATGTTGTGGTTCTGTTGTGTCGTAGTTCTCCTCTCATATATGATGTGTTTCCCTCAGTTTTAGGTTGTAACACTGGATTTGTTTTTTCTCAATCAATTAATGAATTTTGAACAGAGGTATACTACTGTTGTATTTATTTTGAATTGAATATTAAATAGAGTGAATTAATGAAACTATCACTGCATGAAATGATGCATTTATTTGAAAATTATATCCATATAAAAGCTAATATATATTTAAAATTTCAAAATATATCATTAGTATAATTCATTTGAAAATATCTTATTTACACCGCATTTACTTTAAGTTTAATATAACCAATAAACTTTTAAGAATAAACCCAATTTACATATATTTTTAAAGTTGATTAAATCTAAAATTTATTGTCTTTTAAATTGCAGTAAACCTATTTAAATGAGAAATTTGAATTAGGGAAAATTTAAGTAAATTTAATAAAATTAGAAATTTAAAGCAGAACAAATGTCTTTATTTTTCTGATTTAAACCATTTACTGTGAATTAAATTTAAAGTTTACAAATGCAATAATTAAAATAAACTTATTATATACTAAATTAAATATTGTTAAATTTTCGTAAATTTGAAAAATATTCATATGTAATTGCCAGTAAATTTAATATTTAATATCAATTTATTACCCGCAATAAACTGTTCTAAGTAACTTCTTTCTTCCTTTTTTGTTTGTTTGTTTGTTTGTTCGTTTGGTTTTTTTTTTTCGATTGTTATAAGCGTTAAAAAGGGGAAGGGGTGTGTGCAAATATGTTGATAATTTGATGATTTACAAATCTACAAGATTCACAATTAACAAGAGTGTTTGTATTTTTATAAAGATGGCTAAGTGAGACTTAGGACATAACCTCTTGCACAAATTTGCTGTACTATATGGCTGTAAAAGTTTCAAGCTTCAGGTGTATCTTGACTTGCTATACGCCTTTATGACATTTATCGTTTTTTGTTCAGGAATGAGGTAAAAAAAGAAAAAAAAGAGTTGCATTTTGCGTCACATATTGTAAACGTTAAAAAACGTTAAAAAAGACACCGACACTTTGACTCAGCAAAAGGTAATTCGATCAATTAGTAATCAGAAGACTCTGGACTATGAATCTTAGAAAAGACTGCACTGAGAACATTTTCACATCAAACAATTAGAATCACGAAATTGCAACGATAAACACCAAAATCGAGCAGCACACCTATATCAAAGTCCCGATACTCAAGAAGTACATTTTGCAATATAAAACTCTGAAATTATATTTTTCTTATTTACACAAGAAGCCCCGGAACAAGCTATTTACAAGTATAAATAATAAAGTAAATACATTTTATGTGGTTATATTCTTTATTATACACATTCAAATAGCTACATGTTTGAAGAAGTGTTACATATCTGATCAAACCTTATTTTGATAAATATAAACAAACTGAAAACGTATTCATTATATTTCTATATTCATTTTTTACATTAGATTTATGATTTTTTTTTTCGAGAAGTCAGCGTATTGATGACATGTACATATATGTTCATTATTCGCCATACCCTGTTCCTCGTGAGAAGGGGCAACCAAGATAAGCAAATCTATTTATAAAAATCCATAAAAATAAATGTAATGAATTTTGTGAATTGATTAATAGTTTTAGTGGAAAAAAATGATAAGACAAAACAAATGAATAACACATCATAATCAATGACATACACATGCTACATTTCATTTAAAAATAAACATGTACATTATTGAAAGAATAGATCCAAGCGAACAAAATTTTACAAAAAATAAACAATTGTGCACAAAAGTGAAAATATGTTTGTGTGCAGCTCGTGTGTGTCAATCCACCGCTTCCCTATCCCACCAAGCATATCAAATGGTTTTACGTTAAGGGAGAATGACCCGTGGTTCTTTTCATGTTTAGCTGAAACTGAATATAAACACAATGAAACGAGACGGCAACATAAGTTCAAATTAATTCGTCGTAATAAGTTAAACAAGACCATGTATGCATGCCAAAATGTTTATTAGTACATGTATCTGAAATGACTGATGGTCAAAACTCCATATCACCTTAGCCAAACATCCACTCCAGTCCCTTGGGCTTTTTGGGACACGGTCTATCTGAAGGCTCCCCGACTGTTCTTTTGGATTTTAATCTCTTCCCCTGAGCATTTAACATACGATCGTATTTTCTATCCAAACGCTGTATCAGCTGTTTAAACTCTGTCGACACCCACGACAGAGGACGTGTAACGAAGATAGAATCGTCCTCAGAATCGGAATCTTCTGAGGACATGGTTTCAATCTCCAATGCTTTCATGAACCTTTCCTCCTCCTTTGGATCAATTTTTCTTTCTTTTAGGGTTCTTCTTCGGTTGATAAGTTTCTGAAAAACGATACATATGTACAGGATACCTTAAATGTTAAACTCAGAAGATGGTGAAATAAAAATTTAAGTAAATACCACTTGATGTATAATTTGGATTATTTCCCTTGCATTACTATCAACAAACGAAATTGAAATCGCTATAAATAACGAATAATTAAGTATTGGTACCTTGTACAGTTGTTTTCGTATATAGCATAGGCGTATCATCGGGGTCACTTAACTCGGATTAAAAAAAAACAGTGTGATTTTAGGGTAAAATGGGTCCCCCTCTTTTACAGATTTTAAACAAGGCGCTCTCCTTTTATTTAGAAAAATCCGGACCCGTCTCTGAGTAAGCGATTTGTTAAAATGGTAATTTTCTCATTTACAAAATAGTATTTACCTATGAAAACCATGAATTAACCATAATATACGGAAATGATAAATGAACCTTCAAATCTCTTCATCAAACTGCCTACAACAAATTGATTACGTTTAATTCATTTTAAAGCATCAACCATCTCCTTACTGTTATATAAGTTTCAATGTGTCTTTAATCAATCTTTATTGAAATTCCTATCTTAAGAATAATTATCGCTGATGTTTATTCCTAATCCAGATGACTAAAACTGTCTCAAGTGTTAATTCAGTACATACCCTGTGTTTTCGGCCATAGAGAACCATTTTTCTATTATGTTCTTCCTTTTTCCCTGTTAACTCCATTATCTCCTTCTGTTTAACAGAATTGAAATACGTTTCAATCCCACCTGCAGAAAAAAAAGAACTATGTGAAAATAGCAAACCTAAAATTAATACTTCACTGCCAAAGCCTAAATGAAATAATAAAAAAAACAGAATAACGCCTCGAACACCAGTACAGTTTGAATTAAAGGTCCATACATGTTATGCATTGATAAACAAACTGAGGAGGGTTGGGATCCCGCCAATATTTCAGGAGCCAGTGATTCATTGGTTTTCGTTTGTGTATATGTTACATATTTGTTTTTCGTTCATTTTCTGTACGTAAATTAGGCTGTTAGTTTTCTCGTTTGAATTGTTATACATTGTCATTTCGAGGCCTTTTATAGCTGATTATGCGGTATGGGCTTTGCTCATTATTGAAGTCCGTACGGTAACCTATAGTTGTTAATATCTGTGTAATTTTGGTCTCTAGTGGAAAGTTGTCTCATTTGCATTACCACATCTTCTTTTTTATATAAAAAGTTAAAAGTTGAGGGATTTTAGAGCATGCGTATTCTGTTGCCATAGTTAACATGGTTAAGCGTCCTTAAGTTCAAAGGACACAAACCGAAACTATACCGACTACGTCGGAAAAAAGCGATGTAGTAATGACAATTAATCACTTAGGGTAAAGAAAGACATCGGATACTGTCGTAAATGTACGGCCATTTGATATTCATGGAGGAATTTGGGGATGATCGAATCATTCTTTTCACTTTTTACTAAGCGCGTTTATTTGATATTGTTTTTGTTGTTTTGTTTGTTTTGGTGTTTGGTTGTTTTTTGTTTTTTTTTGGGGGGGAGGGGGGGTCGTTTGAAAAAAGTGATTCCCAATCCACCATACAATCTTTAGTTTAAGAAAACAAGTGATAAAACGCATTGGATAGGTAACTTTGATCGTCTGTAACGACTGTTACAAAATATTATAAGTATAGGTGCTGCAGCTATAGATGTACTTACACCTGATCACGCCCTCTTCAACAGTTTGATGCTGACCCTTCACATAGATCAAAATCGCCTCTGTCATTGCTTTATTTTCTTCCGAATTGCATCTATGAATATAAGAATATGTTCATCATCAGTTTCCTTATTTTGAAATTAAACTCATATAGTTCGTTTATTGATACTTTAAACATACTTGTAACAGAAAGAAAAATGTGGACTAGCCTTCCTTGTCCTTTATATTAAAAAAAAGAATTGTCACTATACATGTAGGTGCATTTACGTTGCATACAGGGGACACTTAATTTACAGGCGGGCTATACAGTTCATAAAAGGCAGAAACGTTTTGATTTGATAACAAACTATTTAAAATAAATAAATAAATAAAAAAAATAACATCCATCCGTACATTGCTATACTTTTGTTTGGTTTGGCAACATACAGCGACTCCTTGGACGCAATAGAACGACCATAATCCACACCATTGAATGAGGAATCGGATGGTATATGATTGCTTTAATTTTTAATAAATATGCCGCGTTAAGTCTAAGCCATCAATTTCTCTGTTTTCTATAAGGAGTGTGCTCTTCCGTCCCACTGCCCAAGCAAGTTCTTAAATGGTCTTCAGATGTCAAAGTCATCTCGGACTAGGTATTCGATTGCTGTTTTAAGATACATGTTATACTCACTTTAGTACTGTACCGGCTGCAGTTTTTGTGGTCCACTTTAACCCATTTGCTCTCTTATTATGTTTAAATCCGTCACGTACAGATTGCTGTAAAAAGTTTAAAGTAAACATTATTATATTTCGAATGATGAGTAATGTATTAAAAAAAACCAAATGAAAACAAGTATGTTAATTGATTACACTGTATCATCATGACTGTATGCATACATGTATATTGATAACTAAATATTTGATTGGTTAAGGCTACTAGTTTATTCCAAGTGACATTAAATAAAACAACAGTAAGAAATGAAATACCTTTATATATGCAGGCACGTGAATCTCATTTTTACTTTTATTCAGCTGCTTTCCATTTTCTGGTCTTTTTTCCAAAGTTTTTAACATGGAAAGGCATTCTCCAACAAGAGCATTTTGTTTGACAAACTGTTCTTGGAGAAATGTCCTTTGGTTGTCAAATAACTTCTCAAGTGTCTGAAAATACAAATATGTTGATATATTTAAACTATCATTGGTATTATTAATAATTCACCAATCGTGTGTCAATTTATAGTATTGCACCGTGGATTAGACTTGAACATAAATATGATGATTGAAAGTTATTGAAAAAAAGAATAGCATGAGATCTTAAAAATAACCATGTACATAACCCTATTGCCTACAAAACTTAAGTATAAATTGCGTTTTTTTAGTTTGTTTGAAATACTGTCAATTTTAATTTCGTACTAGAAGAGATAATTCATATGACAATATGCACTTCGCTTTATTTCAGACAGGGCAAAACAACTGTGGCTGTGCAGTTAATGTATAATTCTTATTTTTTTTTTTTTAAATTATCAATTAAATGTGCGACATAACCTTGTTCAATATAATATATGAAGGGGTTATATTTAAAATTGAACGTGTAATGCTTTCAAATAAAAGAAATAGATTTTCTCCAGCTTAGTTTCCTTTTAGCGAAAGACCTATATATATATATATTGGCGTTTATACTAGCACTTAAGATAATACATTTTTTAATCTTCAGGTTGTACGTACCCAACACCTTGACTAATATAAATAT
The DNA here is from genome assembly GCF_036588685.1 of Mytilus trossulus. Classification (NCBI taxonomy): domain Eukaryota; kingdom Metazoa; phylum Mollusca; class Bivalvia; order Mytilida; family Mytilidae; genus Mytilus; species Mytilus trossulus. The sequence goes on along the minus strand of NC_086379.1, from coordinate 36,575,465 downwards.
TAATTTGGCTCGTTTAATTTTCATAAAATTTTGACAAAATATTTACTTTGACCCTTTGACAAAAATTTAAAAAAAAAATCAAAAATTTGAATCAACCACTTTATAAGAAAAATTTCATTGGTTATAAAGCAGTTTGACTAAGAAGCCTAATATTTCCTTAACAGTACAAAGTGATTAAAACGTTTAACTGAATTTCGGAGTTATCTCCCTGTAGTATTAGGTACAACCTTAACCAAAGCATTCATTCAAGGAACCGTAAAAGCTGTCACATCAATCAAAATGAAATATCATTAAATTGATAAAAGTATCCTTATCAAATCTAAAATGGAAATGACCACGCTACAAGATGATAAAATTATAATATCGCCTCATTCATGCCTATCAATTCCCAATCGTCATTATATATCGTGGAAGTATGTCAATTTATTACTTCAATTGGTTACACACATATGTTCATAAGTTATAAAGTGAAGTACCTTAATACACGAGCTGGATATACGTGTAGTGTTTTCTTGTTGCACTCTACCCAGTAAAGGGGTACTGGTTTGTCGGGTATACGACCGAGGAGTATCTTGTGGCCCTCCACAAGCACCTGACGAAACTGTGACTGGGCTATTTGCTATAACTGGACTCTGAGTCTCAAAATGTGGCCTCCATATCTGTGCTGGACTTGGGCTTCTTCCTTGCTCAGGGACTTCTGAAGTCTGTGATGACTCAAGGAACAAATGCATGCTGCTGTCCCCAATATCTGGATCCTCATCAGAAGACATCAAAGAGTTGAAAGTTGACATTTTGAGGTATGTGCAAATCTTAGAATTCGGAGTTGTGTTTAGAGAGTAAATTTTTTATATAAATGAATATGTGTATAGATTCTGATCTTTATAGCCAACTTGCAATTGTTACAACTGCATGCCACATGACCAGAAACAGATTTATCCTATGCAATTTACAGTGATCTTCGATGACATCAAAGTTCTTCATCTCTATGTGTCTAAGGGATCAAAGCTTCCGTGTGTGACATATTAACAAAAGCACTCCTCCTTTTAGTTAGTCATACAATAGTTAGTGAATGGGACGGAGAAAATAATTATTTGCAACAATTGTGATAATGGTTCAGAAAGGAACTTCAAAATTAACATTGTGCTACTCATTTACAGATCAAAGTATTTGTATACATTAATTGCATGAACAATATTGTTTAATTACCAGTTCGAGAAATCTTTCAATATTATCATGTATAGATATTTGACGGTTAAAAAAGAGACTGATTTATTATGATACATGTTTTTATCATTCATATACTACATTTGATAATTGATGATTATTTTCCTTTTTCTATCTTTCAGTAAATTAAGGTCGCATATTCAAAAGTGCGTAATCATCTCCCTTTATTCATTTGATTATATTATGTACAATAATCAAGTCAATAAAAATTGTAACAGATGTTAAAAAAAATAATAAACTTTTAAGGAACCGATTTTTTCCTAAAAAATATTCTGGTCAAGCAGATGTAAAAGAAAAAATGTTTTTTTTTATTGATAGCGTAAAGGGGAAAAAGGGGGGGGGGGGGGGTCTGACTCAGACAAAACTTTTGAAAAACATCTCCCCTCCCTTTGAAGTAAAATGGTTGCTCCCTAAACACAAGTGTTACAAAGTTTACCATTACGAAATTAAAGGGATCGTTAACTTCATTTTGTTTTTATTGTATACACTAGAACACATCCGCGATATCACAGGTCCGTGACCGAATAAAAGTATATAACTATGTGCAAGCCTTATTTTCGCCTGAATTTTTAGTATTGTTATTGTAATCTGAAAAAGTCATGCTGATTATAAAATGCACAGCTTTCTTTGCTTTCAAAATCTTTCTTGTTTGAACTCTTCGAACTGGAACTTATCAATTATGGTAATAAGATAAGATTAGAATTTTATTAATCTAACCAAGAACCTATAAAGGGCATCATTTTACAACAATATTATGACAATATGATTGGTAATATTAATTATGGGGGAAACAAAAGGGTCTGGAATGTTTAATCAACTTAAGTGTCTTATATTAGCTATATATAAACAGTTGAAGGACGCCTCCGGTGCGCCATAGACGGATCCAGAGTGGGGTCAGGGGGCCCGGGCCCGGCCCCCCTTTCATGGGAAAAATTTGGTGATTATATAGGAAATCACCGAAGCATGGCTGTAGCCCCCCCCCCTTTTAGGTCAGTCAGAGCGCCCCCCCCCCCTTTTAGGTCAGTCAGAGAGCCCCCCCCCTTTATGAAAAATTCTGGATCCGCCACTGTGCGGGAGTTTCTCGCTGCTTTGAAGAACTATGGGTGACCTTCTGCTGTTGTCTGTTCCATGGTCGGGTTGTTGTCTCTTTGACACATTCTCCATTTCTATTCTCAATTTTATCTATTACAAGACCTTCCTATAGAATTTATTGTTAACTTGTTCTCGTTATGAACATGCATGAAACATTTGCAACAGGATGTTAAGCAACCAATAATCAATCTTATGCAAGTTTATACACAAAAAATGACAAAGGTCAACTGTGTCCCACACATAAGAAATATTATATTTTAAAATTTAAAGTCCTGACCGCAAAGACACCTCCAATATATATGTATATCCACAGCCAGCAAAGTGATAACTTCCTAGCATTCAAACTGTAGGATAATTTACCCGAACAGCTTATACCCAAAATGGGACAGATGGACAGAAAGATAAAAGGACACAAGGAAAAATTGACCCCTGATAACTATGCTTGTCTTTATGTCTTTATAATGTATACTTTTAATTTTGTTTAGCTATTATATACAACTATGTCGATGTGCTACAAAATAACTTTGAAACACAAATGTCTTAGCTATAGGAAACGACTATCGCCTCCGGGTGCGATAATTTCTCGCTGCATTAAAGACCTGTTGGTGACCTTCTGCTGTTGTCTGCTCTATGGTCGGGTTGTTGTCTCTTTGACACATTTACCATTTCCATCTCAATTTGATTCAATTATAAGCAATAATGAAAATTGATAAATTAAATTTCATTATTTTAAGGCCAAAGTTACCGGACCTAAGCCCAATTAAAATAGCACGGGGAAGTCATAAGAAGCAAATATTATAAAAGCACATTTGTCCTTTATAAAACTCGCAAATGTCTAATTGAAAAAGCTCAAATTTCTTATGAAAAAGCGCAAATATCCTGCGCCGTATTGTGTAGAAGATACATGTATGTCTGTCAGTTAAATAAATTCTATGAAGGTTTAACAGAAATGCTGACGTTGAAAAAGAGAAAATAACCCCAAAAATGAATCTAACTGGTGATGACATCACTAGACATGCTAGATAAGGATTAGTTTTGTTACATAGTTTTTATTTTATTATTTTAAGTTTCAATCATACAAAAGAAACATGAGAAATACAGAGGGATTTGGAATTAATAAGAATTGATATAAATCCGTTCCTCAAAGAAGGATTGTTATATCTAGATTTTGGCGACTTTAGTTGCAGTCAACAAATAGCAAATTGTAAAACTGCATGTACAGTAAATATTAAAACTGTTTGTGTTGGTTAGAGACACATTTGTAATGATGATGACTTGTAAACTAAGACCGTGTTCACATCAAACGCTATGTACAGTAAACATGTGTACATTTGGTTTAATGTAATGTACACGGTGACGTCCCATTAGTCCGACAACTATTATTCCGACAGTCCATTATTCCGACAGCCTAATACTCCGAAAGCCCACTATTCCGAAAACCCATTACTCCGACAATGCATCTGTCTTGTGTGTATGCATGGATAAATTTTCTTTAAGAAAGATACTATACCAATTTTGAAAAAGGACGCATACGGTCCAGACCGTACGCGTACGGTCCAAATACTCATACGGTCTGGAACATATATATAGAAAGTATTCCGGAAATACCTTAGTCTAGTGTAATATATATACGGAGTTATTTCTTAAAATATGTTATTACATAAACGTTATAAAACAGACAGGCAAGAAATTAGTTAATCATGATACCCTGATACTTGACTTGATAAGTGTCTAAATTATGGGTTCTCGGAGTATTGGGTTGTCGGATCAATGGGTTGTCGGACTATTGGGCTGTCGGACTAATGGGTTGTCGGACCAATGGGCTGTCGGACTAATGCGCTGTCGGAATAATGGCGTGTCATGTACACTAGTTTCACATTAAATCTGTTCACATCTATACACCTTGTTTAGCTACATGTACAAAATATTGTTTCACACTTGTAAACTATATGTCATTTAGATGTTCATTTAGATGTTCATTAGTGTGGGAATTTCTCGCTACATTGAAGACCTGTTGGTGACCTTCTGCTGTTGTTTTTTTATTTGGTCGGGTTGTTGTCTCTTTGACACATTCCCCATTTCCATTCTCAATTTTATTTTTATTACCTAGAACCGAATTCAAATTTTCGAACAACTTTTCTAGCAGTTAGGGAACGACCATTTGTCTTTAAAAAAAGGGGGGATGAATTTGCCAACAATTTGATTAAAAAAAATCAGATCATGCAGATGATAAGAATGAACAAATATTCTGAATCCAAAGTTTCCCCATACATTATAGTGTTAAATATTGAATTGGTACCATCGAAAACAATAACTAATTATAAACTTTCGCGCGAAAAAAAATCAGTCTCAGAACCATTGACACTATTATTTAGAGAAAATGTTTTCCAAAAAAAGTGTGGATGTTGTATGAGAACATTTGATTTGATACCTTCCACATATTTTGTTTTTAATTTTTTGCATTGCAAAAACTTTAAAAGAAAATTAAAGGGGGGACCTTGTGTATATAAAATTCAAACGTCAGAAGATTTTGCCACTAGCTGATTTTGATAACAATTTATTTATGTAGAACAGTACTTTTACAATACATAATACACATGTGGTTATTTCTGGTCTTATCTTAGATGTTGTGGTAATCCGAAGATTTCCTGCTGTGATGACAGATAAACAAGTGTTTGAATTAATGGTTTGCCAATAAGCTGTTAATTCAGGCTATTTTGCTGAAGAAACTCAAAATCTGGCGTTTGTCCTATAACTGTAAAGTTGACTTCCTAGATTTGTCGTTTTTACTCATCAGGGCGGCTAACAAACTGGACCTCGTTCTTTTATATAGATATCAAAAGTAAACATATTAATTAATTAAATGCACAGCCTGTTATCTAATCTTATCAGATTAAGTAATTACACCCATTAATTGTATTCAGTTGGAATGCAGATGCTGGGCTATTACAGTTTTGTAACGACCTTGACTGGCTTTAATGCCCTTGCAAAAGTTTAATATTTTTTTTTATCAATATGCATTATGATTTTATGGGAAAAAAGGGTCTTCAAATTTTCAGAAAAACATAAAAAAAAGTATTTTATTTCCTGTACTTTCCAGGTATGCATTTATATGTTACGGACCATGTTGAGTTTGTATAGCGGGGGACTAGTATCAAAATCGTGTTTGAATGCAATCCGATGGCATAATTCATTTATGCGATTGCATAAATATTTATGCGATGGCAAACATAATTATGCGATGGCACAAATGGCGTCTTATGCAATCGCCTGATTAATTTTTCAATTGCACAATTTTATTTATGCAATAGCATAATTATATATGAGATCGCATTAATATAAATGCAATCCCAAAAATGTTTATGCAATCGCATAATTACATTTACGGTATGGCAAAAATGATCGCATCTACAATCTAACGGAACGGTCATTTTCTTCCATTCGGGGGATGGGAGGCAGCAGGGGAATACTTCTGATTTTTCGTCATGTCCCTACTTTATATAGGCATTAAAATTTACCCCCCTCCCCCCACCCCCCCCCCCCCCCCCAAATCATAATTTCTATTAACCGGATGACTTATGCAAATTGTGCAAACCTACTCAGTTTGCTTTATAATGTGGAATTCTGAATGCATTTATTTTATCTATCATATCTTCATATATTTTTTCCTGCATGCATGCCTTTATATTCTCAACTCGTATTTGAAGCTGTCTTTACTCATGGTAGATGTTATATGCGGTGAAATCTGTGGCATGCAATTGAGTGGGACCCCTTATGAAGAGACTTATTATGGTCTCATAAAACATCTCAAATTTTAAGGAGATTCCCGATTTTACTTAAATCAATTCAAAAATTCTACAGAGAAACTTAGTTTTGCTGAAGAATATCTTAATTCAGAAGTTTATGAATACCTGTACACACTTTCAAAATAACCAATTTATATAAAATGGTATATAGACATATTCTTAGAGGCATGATATTTTTATAGTTGTTAGTGTCTTTGAAATAGCTGTCAGGTAACTGCGAGTACTCTCGGATCTGTTCATTGTTTCTTTTTGTGTCGGGATGTATAAGTACCCGGCCACGTCCACTTGTAATTTTTGTCTATCTGATGAGTTAAGCCTTTTTCAACTGATTTTTATAGTTCGTTCTTATGTTGTACTGTTATACCACTGTCCCAGGTTAGTGAGAGGGTTGGACCCGCTAACATGTTTAACCCCGCCACATTATTTATTTATGTGCCTGTCCCAAGTCAGGAGCCTGTAATTCAGTGGTTGTCGTTTGTTTATGTGTTATACATATTTGTTTTTCGGACATTTTTTACCTAAATAAGGCCGTTAGTTTTCTCGTATGAATGGTTTTACATTGTCTTATTGGGGTCTTTTATATCTGACTATGCGGTATGGGCTTTGCTCATTGTTGAAGGCCGTACGGTGACCTATAGTTGTTAATGTTTGTGTCATTTTGGTCTTTTGTGGGTAGTTGTCTCATAGGCAATCATACCATATCTTCTTTTTTATATCAAAAGATACAAGAATTAAAATGATGTACGCCAGACACGACTTCAGTAGATACAAAAAAGCAGCAGTGACGCTCGAAAAAGTTAAAAGTCTAAATACATTACAAAGTTAAGGAATCTATTCCTTGGGTAGACAATCCGTAGCTTTTCGAAAAGGTCAAAGTTAATAATAGGACTCAAAAAAGAAACAAAAAAGAAACAACTCAAGGTCAGAATAGAAATGATGACCGTGCTTGAAAGTCACATGTGAAGCTCTTTCTGTCATGTCCTGAATTTAGATAACCAAAACGAAAATAAGCTTTCACGAGTAAATTTAATAGTATTGCATGCAAGTAGTATCTTAGCGCACGAAATAGTAAATAGAAAGCATCTCACTGATACTCAGGAAAAGAATTTGCATCAACACATATCTTAAACATATAGTTGAATTCGAATGTCAAACGGTCTACATTAAATGTTGTGACTCATGATTCATTGACATTTTATACGGAATTTTTGAGAACGCAAATCGATAGTGTGCTTTTGAAATGTGATCTATAACGTAAATGAATCAAGAGGTGTAGGATCGTTGGTCAACACAATGAATGCAATTTTCAAAACCGTACCATATAGTACAAATATGTAGATGCTATACGATTAAACTATTAAAACAAACAAACAAACAAAAATTTAATATAACAACCTGTTAAGACCTGTAAAAACGACAGAAAACTTTCGAGACGTTCCAAGAATTTTATTCTGACTTCCGGTCGAGAGATATTGAATGGCCCATAGACACATCCAAAACTCGCCAATATATAGGGGTTCATGCAAAAAAATTACGGATCCGATATACAAATGTAATTGCCATTGAGAAAACTTTCCGCAAGAGACCAAATGAGACAGAAACTAAGAGCTATGGGTCACCATGCGACCTTCAACAATGAGAAAAGCCTATACCACTTAATCAGCTATAAAAGGCCCCGACATTACAAATGCACTAAATTCAAACGAGAAAACTAACGACCTTATTTTTGTACAAAAAAAGATTTGAAAAACAAATATGTAACACATCAACAAACGACCACCACTGAATTACAGGCTCCTGAATTGGGACAGGCACATTCATATAGAATGTGGCGGTGTTAAACATGTTAGCGGATAAATCCTACCCCAACCTGGAACAATGATGTAACAGTACAATCAACATAAGTTTGTTTTCTTTGTTGTATCATTAAACACACAACTTATCAGTTGTCTTTTGAACAACAAAAGCAAGCATACGACATGACAATAACACTAGCAAGCCTCACCACTTCTCTCGACATTGACACAAATGGCCTTGTATATAGGTTAATATTCATGGTGATAGAGATAAAAGAAAATCAGTTAAAGCTCAAATTTGGATGTTTTTTCTCCATCTTACTTAGGGTCAAACAGGATTACCAAGGCCTCTAGTTCAACATTTACTATGACAAAACAAAACGGGATGGTCGGTCTAACGTTATATTCACGATTGAAGGGTACACAGACCTTTAAATAAATGAAAATAACTAGTTTTCCATTTCTTTAAAATTTTTGCAGTGATTTCATCTGAATTCAATTATCATTTGAAAATGCTTTGATAAAAAGTGTATTTCCCTATTTATTATTTTACAAAGAACCAATGTACATTTATAATAACATCACTCTGTTTCTTAATATTTACACTGAGAAATAGTATAAGTAAAGCTGTCTTTATTTTTTCAGCGAGAATGTCAAAAAGAGACCAGCCTGTGTCAACCGCTCATTTGGAATTTCAGAGGAAACGAGGAAAGAAAGAATGTCCTGGTTGTAATGACATATTTGGGAAGCAGCATTTCGAAAATCATCGGCTTAAATATTATAATAACAGTATATGGCACTGTAGTAGTAAGACATTGAAAAGTCAGGAAACTTCGATAGATGACAACCAAGAAACAGCAAGCCCCTATTTGGCATCATCAGCTGATGAAAATGACCGACCATTAATTTCTATTATAAAGGCAAAATTAAAAAGCAATTTGCAGGCGCTTAACCACGACTCAGATGAATCCGACAGCGAAGAAGAAGAAATTTGGGACAATGTAACGATCGCAGACATTGATTCTGATTTCAACACAGGGGACGATGCACGTCAATTTCAGACTATAATCGGTGATCATGACAGTAGCCGCTCAAATATGCCTTCCCTTTTAATGTCCTTATTGATTTTTGTTTGTACATGGCAGGCCTGTCACATTATTCCAGATATAGCAATCCAGCGTTTGCTCTCATTTTTCAGCGATTTTTTCAATGCTTTGTCTGCGGAAAATGTTGCAATTGCAACAATATCCGCTGCTTTTCCTGCTTCTGTATACAAATTATATAGAGATATCGGTTTCAAGAAAGATAATTTTACTAAATATGTCATATGCAAGAAGTGTTACAAATTATATGATTTCGAAGACTGTATGCACATTATCGAGGGTCAACAAGTCTCAAAAACCTGTCAGAATATTCGCTTCCCAAATCATCCACAGATCGGAAGGAGAAAAGTATGTGGAGAACTTCTTTTGAAAGTTGTTCAGCTGCAAAAGAACAGAAAGCTGTATCCTTATAAAACATTTTGTTATAAGTCTTTGGAATCTTCAGTTTCAAGTCTTGTCCACCTTCCTGAATTTGAAAAGAACTGTGAAAAATGGAGATCAAGACGACAAGAAGAAGGTTTTTTTGCAGATGTTTACGATGGACGAATTTGGAAAGAATTCCAAGGTACTGAGAAAGACAACTTTTTGTGTAGCGAGAGACATTATGGATTAATGATAAACTTGGACTGGTTCCAACCATATGAGCATGTCCAGTATTCTGTAGGTGTTATGTACGCTGTTATTTTAAATTTACCAAGAAACGAACGTTTTAAGTTAAAAAATGTCGTTCTCATCGGTATAATACCGGATATGGGAAAAGAACCAAGTCTACAAACATTCCTTGACCCTCTTATAGATGAACTCAAAAGTGTATGGACATACGGTTTTTCGTCGAATTCTTTTCAAAGTAAAAAGGATAAACAGAATTTCAAGTTAGCATTGATGTGTGTCGGCTGCGATATTCCTGCAACAAGGAAATTGTGTGGATTTTTGGGCCATGGCGCTACCTTAGGATGCTCGAAATGCATGAAAACATTTCCTGGTGATATCGGTAGGAAAATATATGGTGGTTTTGACGTTGAAAATTGGATACCCCGGGATTTAATTCATCAGCGACAGTTGGTTCATCTCATAAGACAAGCAAAAACACAAACAGAAAAAGACAGTCTAGAAAGCAAATACGGTCTCAGATATTCTCCTCTTTGGGATCTGGAGTACTTTGATCCAATCCGGATGTCAATTATAGACCCGATGCATAATCTGTACCAGGGAACAGCGAAGAAATTAATTAAAATTTGGTTGGAATTAAAAATTTTGCTACCAGAAGAATTGAAAACGGTACAGGAAAGGGTAGACTCTGTAAATGCTGCTAGCAACATCGGTGCTATACCAAGAAAAATATCCTCCTCTTTCGGTGGATTTACTGCAGAGCAATGGAAGAATTGGACAAATGTTTTTTCCATATTTTCACTAAAGGATGTCTTACCTAATGCAGATTTAGATATTTGGCGGAAATTCGTACTTGCAAGTCATACAATCGCTTCTAAGTATGTTACAGAGGCAGATATAAGGCAATATGAGGATAGCATCCTACAGTTTTGCAAAGACTTTGAAGCTAAGTATGGCAAAGATCGAGTAACACCGAACATGCATTTGCACTATCATTTGAGCGATTGTATAAGAGACTATGGGCCAGTTTATTCGTTTTGGCTTTTTAGCTTCGAACGATATAATGGTCATCTTGGTTCACTGCCGAAAAACAATCGATCGGTTGAATTGCAGATGATGCGACGTTTTACTCGAGATTCCTTTGTAAAATCTGTAAAACTACCACAAAAATACGAAATTACTCTAATAAAACACTTTCAACAGATGGATACCCTTGGAGCAGTAGCAGACATAGCTGATGAAGAGGTTAGACATCTTCTCTACTTAGCAAAACGAAGTGCCCCAATTTTAAACCAGGACTGGTCACACATTGGTGCATATCAATACTCAAAGGCATCACGACACTGTCTTACATATGACGAACACCGTATTATTTCTCGTACTTACAGTGTCATGTATCCAGATTTGTCGGAAGCTGTAATTCCAGAATCTTGTAGAAAATGCACAGCAGTTAGTTTAGGCAATGAGGTATATGGTTCATGGGATTCTAGACACAAGCGTTCATCATTTGTAATGGCTTATTGGCATACAAAAGACGGGGAAATAATTACTGAGACCGGCACTGGGGATCTTACACCCGGCATTATCCAGACTTATTACTTACATAACCTGTTGGTCAGAGGTGATAACAACATTCACTTATTTGCAAGGGTAAAGTGGTTACGTGCTCTACCAGCTAGATACAGGTATCACTGTGGGAGACCAGTAGAAGTGTGGAGCCAAGAAATGTTTGAACCTTTTGGGCCATCTGCATTTATACCTGTTGCACGAATTTATTGTAAATTTGTACGAGCGGATGGTGAGCTTTCAGGAAGGAAAGTTTCCTTTATTTGTCCATTAAATACTGGAACGAATATATAAACATTATTTCACTATTGATTATTAAAATGTATAAAATTTAAGGCACATATTATATGATATTGATTTGAATATGTTGAAAGAAATATTGATTCTTGAATTTTTTTGTCGTTGGGGCTGTCATTTTTTTTTTAAATAAGTACGTACGTTCCAACTGTAAAGTTTACTTTAATCACTTGTGGTAGTAAGAGTCAATTCAAATGTTAAGTTATTGCATTCGAGCCCCGTTTTCAATTGCAGATATTTCTGTTTTTATGGTTTCACAAAGATAAAAGATTTAAATAGCAAGTTTCATTTCGGGTTTTTTTGGTTTTTTTTGGGGGGGAGGGGGTGTCTGTCTGGCAACTCCAGTGCAACAAAATTACCGTATTTTCAAGGGAAGATAAACTTCTTTCGATACCTTGCGTATGTAAATACATGTATATACATGTATCATTTATCTTCATATTATCCATTTGGAAACTATTTTCTTTTAAATGTATAGTACTTGGATCGTTTTATATAAAATATTGCAGAAGAATCTTGGTCTTTATAAAATCTTTGTAATAGACATACAGACTTATTTTAACAAATGCATAATTTCATTGAATTCTCAAATTTTCTTAATCACAAACAAACTTACATTTATATATACAATGGATACACATTTATTTTCTCTTTGACGTCTTTCAACTTCTAAGAAATGATTACTTAATATAGCATTTCGAGCTCATATTTTGTTTTGATTCGGCTGTTCAAGAGCATTTTATTTTTTTCATCAGTTAATGTTAACTTGCTTTCAATGTAGTTTTTTTAGTCTTTTATTGGTTCTAACATTGGTTAGAGGTATAGGGGGAGGGTTGAGATCTCACAAACATTTTAACCTCCGCCGCATTTTTGCGCCTGTCCAAAGTCTGGAGCCTCTGGCCTTTGTTAGTCTTGCATTATTTTAATTTTAGTGTCTTGTGTACAATTTGTAAATTAGTATGGACGTTCATTATCACTGGACTAGTAAAAATTTGTTTAGGGGCCAGCTGAAGGACGCCTCCGGGTGCGGGAATTTCTCGCTACATTGAAGACCTGTTGGTGACCTTCTGCTGTTGTTTTTTATTTGGTCGGGTTGTTGTCTTTTTGACACATTCCCAATTTCCATTCTCAATTTAATTTTACACTTTCAGAATGAACTTTTCTCTTGTTAAAAGTTTGTTCCCTGTATTTTATTTATAGATATAGGAAGCTGTGGTGTGAGTGCCAATGAGACACATCTCCATCTAAATAACATTTTATAAAGGTAAACCATTATAAATAGGTCAATGTTCGGCCTTCAACACAGAGCCTTGGCTTTATATCTGTTTTATTTTGTATTTTTTGTATGAGAACCATGAACATGCTACAATTTTATGCTGAGCCATTTAGATTAACTAATTAAGTAAGCATTGCAATTGTAATAAAACATACAAATTGGATATTATTATAATTGTTGTATATATTAAAAAAAATGTGTTATATTTGTGTGTGCTTTGTATTATGAAAAGACTTTATAATATTCTAACGAGGAAATGTAAACCTAAATGACCCATCTGAAATCTCGTATTTCCAAAAAATCAATTCCAACTGATCATTTCGGCTTATCAGGTCATTTTATTATTTTTAACAAAGAGATGACCGGATATCGTTGCCTTTACCAATTATCACACTCAATTTACTATGATTTTAACAAATATTTTACACTGAAGCGTTGATAATGTGCACAATATGTGGTTTCTTTATAGTAAAAGTAATAGGTCATTGGATCAAAATCAAAACAAATATACAACAAAACAAACGATTTACGTCTTCGGTAGACAAATCTTCAAACTATACTGATTAAAGAAGTTATTTTCTTTAAAAAAAAAAGAGTAAAACAACACGTGAACCTGATGCCTCTTTGCAAATTCATTAATTTAATCTTTATTGCAAAATTACACCCACATGGCCCATAAGGGTCAAGCAATAAACACAAACAATGATTCAATTAGATAAAATACAATGCATTGATATGCAATACAATAAAACATATTCTAAGAAAGAGTTCAATTTACAAATATATAGTCGACACAAAAATTATGTGAAATTACACATTTTTTATATGAAATGTAGTAAACTGATATGAATTATATATAAATACAATTGGCTTGGATGCTGAGAGGACAAACGCGTATTGCCAATCCAGGAAAAGTGAATTATCGTCCCCTTAAAGCGGTCAGTTTGAAAACAGTTTATCTTATATTTTTGTTCCTTAATCCATTAAACAGAAAAAAGGTAGTTGTTATACAAACTAGTCTAATGGAAGCAGGTCACGGGTATGATTGCAAATGAGACAACTATCCTCCAAAAAAAATTCAAATAACTTATAATTATGTAAACAACTATATGAGATACCATATGGCCTTTAACAATAAGCAAAATGCACAGCTTGAGATTATATACATCATAAATGTTAAACAATTCAATGAGAAAGTGAGCGTTCCGATTTATGGAAACGTAGGAAAGGGTAAACTATTATGACAGAAAGCGTTCAAAGCTAGCCAATAAATTATAAACTGCTGACATAGGATATAGAGATGTTTTGAATTGTTGGATTTACTGTGTTTGCAAGCTTTAAATCCCTTCGAGAGAGTTGCTGTATTTATACCACATGTCTAGTTAGACAGTCTGCATGTTAAAGATTTCTCAAATAAAAACTATAAAATGTGTAAAGATAGTAAACATGATGCTAACATGGCAAAACTTGGACTTTTTCACCATATTTTATTTTCTTTTCCGTTGTGTCGTTTCAATTTTGAAGCTCCTGGTTCTCATCGAAAAGGGTAGGGTTTGTGATATACACAGTGACATACGACAACCACTGATAGAAAAGATACTGACTTTAGACAGGGACGTACACAATTTAACGGAATACATAGTATATACATGTATGAGTTTGCTGGAACCAACCCCATCCCCTTATTGTTCGCCATAGGACATGTATTTGTGATAATCATTTATGGGCGGTTTGATATAACTTTTATATTTTGTGAACGGGATGATAATTGGAAAACGATAGTAGAGGGCATTATGTTTTCTGGTCTGTGCGTTCGTTCGTTCGTTCGTTATTCCGTCTGTCCCACTTCAGGTTAAAGTTTTTGATCGAGGTAAATTTTGAGGAAGTTCAAGTCCAATCAATTTGAAACTTAGTAGATATGTTCCTTATGATATGCTCCTTCTAATTTTAATGCCAAATTTGAGTTCTGAGTCCAATTTTATTGTCCAATCAATATAGAAAAACAAAAGTGGGAGTGGGGCATCCATGTACTAGGGACACATTATTGTTGGACATATATTATAAGTTTTATATTCACATTCACCCTTTAAAATTGAACACATCAGTTTATTTAAAATTACAGATAAGTTTTCATCTTATAACCCAACCCCTTTTTTTCTCTTTTATAGCTTGTTTTGTAAAGAAAAGATCTGATTCAGAATTAACATCTAGTTTTATCTCATGTTCATTGAATGATGCTGTGCATGTACCTAGCTGCATGGGGTTAATCTAAATGACATGTTAATTTGAAGTTATGTAGTTAACTGATAAAAATAAGACTAGAGCGTTGTAAATGTGCCCAACTTTTGTTATTTTTTTAATTATAAAATGTACAAGTCAATAGCAAAGACGTTACGCACGGATTCGTTCCATTTAGCGTTACACGACATTCCTAATAAAACGTCGATTTTTGACGTTGTTCCACGAAAAGTTTCAAACGTTGACCTTATATTCCACTCGTGTCAAATTGCCGTTTAAAGTACAGAGCACGAGACCAAATTGACACAGAAATAAACAACTATAGATCACTGTATGGTCTTCAACAATGAGCAAAGCCCATACCGCATATTCTGCGATAAAAGGCCCCGAAATGACAATGTAAAACAAATCAGACGAAAAAACTAAATGCCTAGTACAATTTAATTTATGTTACAAAATGTAACAAAAGTTTGTTTGTATATATTTTGGCGTTTTTTTTCTTCGAAATGTTTTTAAACTTTAAAATTTAGTTTGATACTATGAGTGAAAGAAATGTAGGATTAAAATTTAGTTTGATACTATGAGTGAAAGAAATGTAGGACAAATCTGAGGCTTACCTCTTTACTCTTAAGACGAGCGTGCTTACAAGTTAACATATCACATTGGCTGTCTTTGCTTATAACCTTAAAATTAAGCAATATAAAAAAGAAGATGTGGTATGATTGCCAATGAGACAACTATCCACAAAAAAATACCAAAATGACACAGACATTAACAACTATAGGTCCCCGTAGTGTTCTCTCTGCCAGAGGACGTCTCCTATATTTGCTAGTAAAAATGTAAATATTTCGTGTCTTGTTTCTGTCTCTTTTCCCCAATTACACGTAAATATATATATATATATATATGTTTGTTGTAATTTGGTAATTTCGCTCCCTCAATTTTCGTTAATGCTCAAATGCTTCTTGATATGTGAAAGATGTAGGTAGTATATCGCCAGCTATTTTTCTTTTCATAATCTTTTTTTATAAGCACTTTAATTTGACTGTCCCTTTGGTGTCTTTCGTCCCTCTTTTAATACCGGGACTATTATTCTAACTCAATATATTAGTCCCAGAATTTGATTTTATTTAATTTTTCTTAAACGGTGACTTATACTTACATTATAATTCATATCATTTATTTTAACGTAATAAAGTAAGTCCACAATCTTAACATCAATTCCGATTTTATGGAAAAGTTAAAAAATAGCATATTTTCAAAAATCTTTAACAAAAAAATTTATAAAAAGTGCATAAAAAGAAATATGTGCTCTTATGCTGCCGTTACCATTTTTCAATTATTAAAATTGGTTGGGATCCAAATTATTTTTTAAAAAGAAAATGCCTTTTATTGATTATAATTTTTAAATTGGATTGTTTTATACAAGGCTAATAATTAAGAAAATTCATGTTATGAAGAAATTTTTACATTTTGTTCATAAATCAGACCGTTAGTTTTCTCGTTTGAATTGTTTTACATTAGTCATGTTGGGGTCTTTTATAGCTGACTATTAAGTAAAGGTTTTGCTCATTGTTAATTGTAATAGAAATTATTAGTTGGTCTCAAACGGCCGCATCTTATACTTTATTATGAAAATGAGAACGGTGATTAAATCATTATGATAGGTATAGGTCTACATTTTGGTATATAAATGTCTGGAAATATACATGGGTGTAAATCTAGTTAACACTAACAAGAATGTATCTATATACAATATACATGTATGTTTCTGTACGGCTTCGTTATTGCCCGATTATCCATCCGTAACATACCACATCGTCATAGTTGTATGCATATTTGTGTAAAATATGTTTGTACTTTAACCCGTCTGGGTAATGCACCCTCATAACTAGACCTTACGAACAAACGAAAATCACCCTAACTTGGCGTAACTTGCCGTAACGAAAAAAGAGGGAGCGCTTATTAATTTATTCATTAATTTTGGACTAACGACTGTGAAATTCCGTTAGAAATGTCTTCCGCATAATCAAAACAAAACCAAACAAAAACATACATGCAGGTCTTTTTTAAAAAACATTCAGAGTTTTAGAAATATTCTTTTGACTGCAAATAGTCTCAGATCTGTACTTGAGTGTACTTTTGTTGGGATGGGAGAGGCAATAAATGTTTTGAAACTTATTTAAGCTCAAATTCAAGGTGAAAATTCCAGGGCAAAAAAGGGTAAAATAGATCTTTAACTGTACGCCTCTATGAATAAGCCGGTTTTTAATTTGAAAAAAAAACATCCTCGCATCCGAGATAACTTTGTTGCCCCAAAGTTAACCTCTTAAATCCAAATTTGCACTTCTTCGCCTTAAATGATTTATTTTCAAGCTACATTTGCAAGAAAATTAATATAGGAAAATGTTGAAATAAATGTTTGAATAAACAAAGCCAGTTGACTTGTAAATGATGTTTAGTAATGTATATTGTTTTGCCTTTGGCTTGTTTTGATATCATGGCCATTCTTATTTCTCTTTTTGTATGATTTTATTAAAGTAAAGGCGTATGTATACACTTAGTATTAATATATTTCTATTGTTTTTTATTTATTTTTTTCCGTTGAGCTTTTATGACATGTTTTTTAAATTTATTTCTGTTTTTATGTTGTACTTGTTTCTATATATATACATTTTTTTGTTTTTTAGGCAGGTATTTTTTTTTAAATGTAAACGATTCATAATAACTTTAATTATTACTTTTAGATTGTTAGTGCTGTATCACTCATATTTTCAATTCGAATACACACAACTTTTTAAAATTTACGATTTATCGAGTGCAACTTTATTTGATAATTACTGAGACCCCCCCCCCCCCCCCCCCCCAAAAAAAATCCTTTTAAAACAAATAAATATATATAGCGGTGTTAAAACCTTTTTCATCTATTCCTGCATACACTGTAATGGACATTTCTAGCGCTGGAGAGTACATCTACAGTGGTAGACGTCAGATCTACAGAGATTGACCTTAGATCTACTTCGCGAGACTTTTAAATTACATATACATCACTTGGCGTTAGATCTGTAACACTGAACATCAACTCTGCATCTGCATGTGACCAACAGGGCTCATTACGTTTACAATAAAAGTATATAGTTGGCACATTGATCAAATTGTCAGCCGCGAGCCATAAAAACAAGAAACTATAATAAAATGTCACGAATAAAATTGAAAATGAAGATGGAGACAACAACCCTATCAAAGAGCAGAAAACAGCTGATTGGTCTTAAACACAGCGAGAAAATCTCGCACCCGAATGTGTGCTTCATTTAAATCAAAAAGTGGGCTAGTTCAGTGATAATGGTCGTGTTGTTTTTCATTTTTGGAAACAAAGATTGTAATCGAAATTTGAAAAATCTATTTTTTGTCTCATACTTTCCGAAAGAATCTTGTTATCCCTTTTAAAGATAAGATATATTTTAAAAATCCTTCAACATTGAAATAAAAACCTTTTTCACGTCACAACAAATCTTAATGTACCTTCTTGGCAATCAATTATTCTGTTTGGTTAATCATTATCAGTCCTGTATATTTACATTTTCATTATTCAATAAAGCAGAACATAGACCTTAGATTTAACCACAGAAAAGAGAAGACACCAAAATTCATACCGAATCAGGCTACTCTTACACTCTCTTGAAAATTAACATCATATATCTGTGTTTTTGTCAGATTATTTAGTATTTTTATTTATATCCATCTGATCAGTTAAGCCTTCATCAACTGATTTGTGTAGTTTGTTCTCATGTTGTAGTGTCTCAAACTGTACCTGTTACAAGTGAGGAGACTAATTCAGTGGTTGTCGTTTGTTGGTTTGTTAACTTTTTTCGTTCATTTTTTGTTCATAGATGAAGCCGGTATTTTCTTATTCGGGGTCTTTTAAAAGTCTATGCGGTATGCACTTTGCTCATTTTTGAAGGCCGTACAGTGACCTTTAGTTGTTAATTGTTGTGTCATTTGGTCTGTTGTGGAGAGTTGTCTCATTGAAAATCATACCATATCTTCTATTTTTTTCAATTTATACAACTCAAACCTTGACTGCTTCAATCTGTGTAAACTGAACACCTAATAAATTCAAACAAATTAATCATTTACAAACGATCCTACTATTTATTTTTATCTAAAAAGCGGACAAACAAAACAAAACAAAGAGATTTTGTATTAATCAATCATACTAGAACCATTTTACATAGACAAAAAAAAATCCATACACTTCGACATTTTACGGCCTTCAACACGGAGCCTTGGCTCACACCGAACAACAAGCTATAAAGGGCCCCAAAATTACAAGTGTTACTGTAGAACCATTCAAATGGGAAAACCAACGGTCTAATCTATATAAAAAAACGAGAAACCAGAAACAATTTCTTTTTAAATGGGTAAGGGAGATAAATCAAACGCATATATTTGACATGTAAACAAACGAACTCAACGTATGAATACGTAACATTCAACAACAGAAAATCAATCAGAGCACTTATCTTGAACCACAACAATAAAATGCAAGGTTGCAAAAAGAGTATATAATTGTTTATTGTTGTCTTTAAACATTCTACAATATCGTTGGAAATAGTTTACTCCACACAATGACTGCTCCATAACGATACGTTCGTCGAGTTTCGTCCGTTCGTAAGATGTTGAGAAACCTCTAATATGATTTACAAAAAAGTCAGGAGCAAATACAACCGGAATACAGAAAAATCCCGTTTACTTCGTGAATATTCAAAAATTTGCGCTTAAAACAGCTCTCACTTTTTTTTTTGTGTCCTTTTATACTAGTGTGCGGCAAATTTTGTTAAATTTATAAAGAATTATCCAACCATTCTTAAACTTGTATTAAATATGAAGAGGAAGACAGATTTCATATGTATTGTTTTAAGCTTTGCCAATGCAATGTTAGGGGAGATACTTAATTTAAAAAAAAATTCCTCTGAAACAGATATTGTTTACAAAAAGATTAGAGTGTATCCCATTATAAATATTTGTTTGGACAATTTTTATAAGCCGGATTGTAATGTTGTCTTTTCTTCTTCTTAATATCGCTCGGTTTTACTTTGAACACCATGTATTCGTCAGTATTGAAGCCTTGTTGGCACAAAGAAGAAGAAGGAGAAGTAGTCCTGTGTAATAAAACAAGATATAAACACGCTACGAAAACTGGCATTAAATTTCAAATTTATTGAAAAAAATACATTCGTATAATCTTGTTACTTAATCCAATTTAAATTCAATTAAATTGTCTTATATTAGTACTTTTGTTAAAATATAAACCTATCTGTAAACTAAAAGTTTAATGAGGGTAAACTGGATTTAAATCTTTTAAATAACAAATTTAAACTTGTATTATTTTTCAAATAATTAACAAATTTAAAAACCCATAAATCGGAATTAAACTCAAGAAAATCTGAAATTTAACAAAAGCATTAAATTTTCATAAACTACTTAAATAATTCTTCGTAAATCAGAAGTTAAATTTAAAACTAGAAATTTAATATGAGAATAAATTTTGTAAACGTATCATTTCATGCAGTGTATTTTTTGGAGAAAAAAAACCCAAGTATTATATGTCAAAATAACTATTTTCACTTTTGTTTATATCGATACCAAAGTGTAGATATGATTATAAAAGTTCTTATAACTGTGTCCTATTTGAGAATACCTTCATTAAATATAAATCTACATCAAAAGTTATCTAGTACAGTATATATTTACAGAAATAAGTTGTTTTTCAAATATATCATTTATGATTTATGGAAGTGCTTTAGATATCTCATGTCTTAAATTGGGAACAATTTCTTTTGGAAGGCCTACTGACCTATTTTGTTTTAAGTTTGTTTTAAAGGTTTGTAGTTCGTTCATTTGTCAACAAATGTTGATGTGTTTTGACATCAAATGTTAATCTATTTGGCAACTAACCTAATAAAGCCAAGAACTAATTTACATGACATTAATTTTGATGACAAAACAATTAAAATAGGAAAGTTTTCTCTTATGAATACATGTAGTTTATTACAATTAGAGAACGTCTTCTATTACTACTGTTCTACTAACTTTACTGTAGTAAAAGCAACATCTCAGTAACTTTTTATACTTCTGAATACAAAGCCAGTGCATTTCAATTCTATGAATGACCCATACATAGAATACAGGTTGTTGCATTTTAGATTTTATGTGTAAAAAATCAATAAGTTTACTACGTTTTTAACATTTTTAATTGTTATGAACTATGCTACTCTCTTTAATTCAACCAAGCATGCTAGAGATTGAAAGTTTAGAATGCCATCAATACACAATTGTTACGAGCATAGACACCAAGTTACCATGCATAAAAAGCAACGACAAGAAACTTTGTCTAGAATTGTTCTGCATGTGTATACTAGTATTATTTTTCTGCTAGCAGTACAGATTTAAATTGATGAATAAAGTTCTTCTTGTTTTGGATAGAATGGCAAACGATGAAACTATATGCGATGTGTTTTGTTTGGTCTTGAGTTTTGAACAGATTTAAAAGAACATAAAAATGATAGCTAAGTGAATAAATTCCGCTATTATAAACGAAATCACAATATGCTACAAAAAGAATATTTTTGACAGAGAGTTTAAAAATAGATGATGTGCGTTTTCTCACCCCTAAAGTTTATTTCGATAACAACGAAGTAACACGGTTAATAAAAATATGTGATTTTATCTCATTTGCAATGGTTTTCTAAAAATGGTAAATAAGGGTCACTAGATCACAAAGGTCAACTCTGAAATAGTCCATCGATCTTTTAATTTTATATATCTTCAATGGTTTCGTTTTCAGAAAATGTTTGACACAAAAAAAAATCAGATCTATAGTTTTTATAATTTCGCATGAGTTGTTGTATTGTTTCCATTTTTCATTTGATCTATTCTTTCGTTTCTAATTTTGTCTATATATATACATATCAAAGTTGCTGATTTAATTGTTTTCTTATGTTTAAATAGTCCAGACAAAACGACTTCATTTGATCGTCTTATGATATGGATATTCTTTGTCTTTGTACGTGCGCTTTTTGGATAGATCTTTTGGGCGTTGTACAATAGTAAATTCAACTAATTCCGATAAGGCTTTCACAAAATGATCCTTGAACATTGGCTATTCTTTATCCTTGGAAATGTGCATCTGTATATAATTTTTTAATAACAAAAAAATGACAAAGTTGTTTCGGGTCGTAATAAGACTTCTCTACATAATCTGTGAATGTTTTTGAATTTTTCTTTAAAGGGGCACAAGCTACCAGATATATAAAAAAATCTAAAGTTTGATTTTTTTCTGATCAATCAATAATGAAAGTGAAATAGTGAAATAACAATTCGCTTTTTGCAGCCAAAATGGTTCAATTTTGTCAAATTAAGCGAAGAAACATTGATAATTACTAATTCACTTGCAAGTGAATGAGTCGACCTCTTTAAATCCATACTCATGTGAACTTCAATTTAATCCCTAGCTAAGAAAAAGAATGTCAACAATGAAAGTGAAAATACGGTAAATCATTTGATTACTAATTCGGTGCATATAAAATCATTCTTATACGGTTAAAAACAATGACAAAAATCTATTTTTTATCAATAGAATAAAATCAAACAGACCTATAAAAATCCAATTGCACGTGTTGATTTAATCTATTCATATCTTTATTTATGTTTACATCGCTTATATGGTCATCTGAGGTCAAATCGACAGTTAAATAGATGGCGTCTGGACTAAAATACACACGAAACGAACCTATATATTATCTACCCCATGCTCTGTAAACTGTTTATTTTAGACTTTTGATAGTTTGGATAAATGTTTTACATTGTTATAAATCAAATATGAGAATTTGAGCCAAATCGGTGACCATGAATTTGACAGCTAGTGCCCGTTTAAATCTTTGATAATTGTATTTTCGATATTGGCTGTTAAACTCACTTTTTGATTAAGTATATACAATGGTTAGTATTGCATTTTAGTTTAAAGTCATAAGAAACGAGTGACCGGTGAAAAATAATGTTCTTCCAATTCTTAAACCAATGCATACAAACATCATAAACTTAGTCTTCTGTGCTCGAATTTATCATTTTTTTCGTGTAAATTTCGTATAATCGTCAATTTTTTTTTCAATCGGTCAGTGTTGTTGTGAAAATATGGCAGGTAATTAAAGTTCGTGTTTTGAAGCCGAAGTTTAACGATTGTCACCTGTTTGTCAACAATTGACGAAAAATAAACAAAAAAAAAACATGGAAATTGAGCACGTGTTTAACATGTAAATTCAGATAATAGTTTATTTTAAGGACATCCATGCGTATCGTGGTCACCGGATTTTTACGAGATGGGTCACACTGAGGTCACCTTGCATACGGAAAATATATCGGGGGAATTGCTTGCTGGAAGGAAGCAATTCAAATAAAGTAAACTTCTTCTAAATATGAATAAATTAAAGAATTTTCTTCAGAAAAAAGTATATGTACATAAGTTTTACAATGAAAACTATCCATTGAGTTATAAAAACATATGCATTATTTTTTTTGGATTTGAGGTTTCTTATGACTTTAAAGGAGACAAATCATCAAAAGGCGACTTCCGAAGCCAGATCGTTTGCTAACTGAACTTCCACGAAGTCCTGTGTTTAAGAACGTTATTATGGTTGATTATCGAGTTATTGATGGTCTGGTGCTTCGGTAGTTTTGAAGCTGCATCAAGATTTTGAATTTTCATACAATTATACAGGATTCTCTATCTTGATGTTGAAATCGACTGATATCTAA
Organism: Mytilus trossulus; assembly: GCF_036588685.1. Taxonomy (NCBI): domain Eukaryota; kingdom Metazoa; phylum Mollusca; class Bivalvia; order Mytilida; family Mytilidae; genus Mytilus; species Mytilus trossulus. The sequence continues at coordinate 36,551,644 of NC_086379.1, read as the reverse complement.
TATTGCTTAAATGATGTCTCATTCAGAAAGTGTCAACGATGAATGAAATAACCTTTTTACTTCTGGATTAAGTTCTTCTTTAATATTTAAGGTTGAAAGTTTTATTCAAAAAATTTATCAACGTTATTTTTGGTTTTGATAAAGAAACACCACTATTCGTATATCGACTGGTTATATTGCGCTTTCTTTCTTCAGACCATTTATCTATAGTTATATTGTATCTGCATATCGTTTTAAATAATTCAGTTCAGAAAAACAATTCGTTGCTAACATGCTGTTGCACTGTCTTACTAGAATGCAAGCTAGAATATTTTTCGTGGTCACTTTTATTCAATGTAGTATAGAACGCATAGGCTTAGAATATTATAAATACAAACGCCTTTCCAATCATATTCAATTTCAAACGATTTCAATTTTGTATTTCAATTTCTAGAATGCAGCACATCATATATAGAAAAAAGAGCAAATAGAAAAGAAGTTAAAAGAAAATGATCTGTAGCAAAAGAAGTAAGAAGAAAATATCACACAAAACAAAATAAACATTGCGGCGAGGTAATATTTTAATAAAACTAAGGTTTAGATTTCTTAGAAACAATGATTTATTCGTCGAGAAAGTTCAATTTATTAATTATGACTGTCACATTTATACCGAAACAACCGATATGTAGAAAAAATAAAAAAAATAAAGAAGATTTACAAAACAATACAAATATCTTTAAGTGGAAAACAGCATGTCACTAATGACGAGGAATTCACTATAAACATATCTTTAAGAATTTGTTCAGAGAATGTTTGAAGTCAGTTATTAGTTTTTAAGAACATCTCAGGCCGTGTTCATATTGACCTAAATTCGGTGTTGTGTTAGTGTAACTCACACGTAAACTAAACACAATTGCGTTCCCATTGATAAAACTCAATGTTTACATGTAGTTTAAATCATGTTTTACCTACACACAGTCAATAGTCAATGTAGGCCTTATGTAGGTTAAGTGTACACAAAACAAGGCATTTAGGACATTAGTTTTATCGTGTATATATTTAAGGAGGAAACTATTTTTGAGTAAAATTGATATTTTTGAAAATTATTAGTTGTCTAAATTTTACAGATTTTTTATTGTTAAAACAAATTAACGTACTTTATTAACCCCTAATCAAGACTCAAAAAGCAGCATCATTGCCGAACCCATAAGGCAGCAACCAGTTGATTTTCGGGGGGGGGGGAGGGGCTATTATAATTGAGTATGAAACATAAAGGCAAAAAGGGGGGGATTGGGGTGAGCTATGGATTTTGTTTTGGAAACAAAAAATGTTTTTGGCCCTGAATTTTTTTTGTACGTTTCACCCTCAGCTGCCACTATATATAATGCTAAATTTGTCCTAAAAAAATCAATAGCTCACGCCCCCTCCCCCTCCACAAAAAATGAAGTAAATAGTTGCTTCCTAATTCATTTGAAAAGGTCTTCCCAAATCGACTTGACGTACACAGAAATATTCGCCACTGGTCTTTACTCAAAAAACGATTCACGCATAAATGCATGACTAAAAAAAGTGTGAGGTAAATGATATGTTTGTCTAGTATCTCAGATCCGTTAAATAACACGTAAAATAAATTAAAAAAATGTACCCTATTCCTATACCAAATTCTCCTTGGAGAAGAAATACTATTTGAAACGAACAGAAAAGATCAAAATGTAGTGATCCCAAAAATATCTCAATCATTTTTTTCGGCGGTAAGCACGCTGTTGCAGCTAACTTTTTCTAATGCGTTATCGAGACATCTCTAGTGTATTCAAACTACTGCACATTATAAAAATGACTTTCATAAAGTAGCAACCACTTAACTTAAAAAAAGAGGGAGGGATATTTTTTTTATCTGAGTCAGATTTTTTTTTCGCGCGTACGTTTTTATTCCTTTTTTTTCGATGCTGGTGATCAAATACTTTTTTTTCAATATTTAACACTATAATGTATGTGTAAACTCTTGATTCAGTATATTTTTTTTATCATCTGTATGACCATTTTTTTTTTACCAAATTGGGGATCGGAATATTTCCATTCCCATCCCCACCCCATTTTGAAGTCAAATGGTTGTTGCCTTACCGCTAGAAAAAAATTCAAAAAATTTCGAATTCAGTTCTACGTAATGAACATTTAAATGACATATAGTTAACGAGTGGGAACAAATCTTATGTACATGTAGCTAAACAAGGTGTATAGATGTGAACAAATGTAATGGGAAACCAGTGTACACTACACTAAACTAATTGTAAACATGTTTACTCTACACAGCGTTTGGTGTGAACACGGCCTCAGACATAAGTAATGTTTTTAAGTATCAGTTAAGCAGCCTTTATACCTACATTACAAATGCATATAGAGCATAAAGTGTCACAAAGTGTAAACCCTTAGTGCTAACAGTGTTTTTAGCTCATAATGGTTTATAGCTTGCATTGTATATCTTACATTGACGACAAATAACCAAAAAAGGGTCTTCAAGTAAATTTGTCAAGATTTTTTTCTCTATTTGTTTATTTATTTTCTTATAGTAATACGTGCTTTAATGGCTAATTGGAACTAAACATTAAGAAAAAGACTTCCAACAGAATAATTAAAAAACTGAAAAAAAATAAATAAGTGAACAAAAATTCCCGCAGTTATGAAAAAACCCACAATTTGTTACAAAAAGAATACTTTTCGGCATACAGTGTGGTAATCTATTGTGTGCCTTTTCTTATCCCTATAACGAATCTCAATAAGAACGGATTAACCTGGTTTTTATTTGTTTTAGCAATGGTTTTCAAAAAATGGTATATAAGGTTCACTAGATCACCGAGGTCAATCCTAATTATGTTAATCGATCTTTCACCTCTATATATCTTCAATGGTTCCGTTTTCAGAAAATTGTTTACACCAAAAGAATTTCGGAACAATAGTTTTTATAATATCCCTTTTGTTTTAATGTTACCATATTTCATTTTATCTTTTTTTTCATTTCTAATTTTGTCTTTTGGTATGCAGACAGAGTGAAAATATCAGTTTTCGATGTAATTGTATTCTTACGGTTAACAAGTCAAGACAAGCCGTCTTCATTTAATTGTCTTATAATTTTTCTATTGAGTATTCTTGGTCTTTGTCTTTGTTCTTTGGGAGCGTTATACAACTATAAATTAAACTTCTTCTAATAAGATTTTTGCACGATGATCATAATTATAAAAAAAAGAAGATGTGGTATATAATGAGACAACTCTCCACAAAGCTGCCATTAATAGTGATAATGGAATATGTAGATAGCGCTCTCACAATTAAAATAATATAACTGTAGAATTTTAAGAGCATACACTATAGGAACGGGGACACATTCTACTGCATCCACACAGCACGAGAAACAAACCTTAACATTTGTTATTCTTAAACTTTGAACTATGCACTATGTATTTAAAAGAAACGACACAGTTGTCATTAAGGGCCTTTTCTATATTTTCTGTGAATGTTTTTCCATTTTCATTAAGTATTGAAAATTTTTTTTATTTCCTTTATTGACTGTTAAATTAACTTCTTGATATAATACATATACTATGGTAAGTATTGCATTTTAGTTTTAGGGAGTCAAACCACCATGAGGCAACTTCCGAGGTCGAAGTCCTTTGTTTAACAATGTATTGATCGTTGAGTTTATGAGGTTAGGGAGCTTGGAAGATGCATCTAGATTTTGAGATTATCATACAATTGAACAATTTTACAAGATGGTCCCTGTCTTTATATTTAAATCAATTATGAGGTTTAAATGTTACTCTTATGGTGTTTCAGACTTAAAGTGTCATAGAGGTAAACCATTAACCTTTTTACTTCTAAATTAAGTTCTTTTCTTTTTTAATAATTTTTAAGTTTAGGTGAGAGAAAAAAAGGATAACGCCATTTTGGGTTTTTGAAAAGGAACAAAACCCATCACACTTCTTTTATTGACTGCATTATATTTATATTTTATTACTGTTCCTTCTGCAGGATATTGTTCAATAGTTCAAATACAGCTGTCAATTTAGATAATGCAGTAAAAAAATATATTGATGCCGACATCCTATTACAGCGAGGTAGTTATTTAATAAGACTAAGGTTTATATTTCTTTTATAAACGGATGATTTATTTGTCGATAAAGTTTATATTATTAGCTCACCTGGCCCGAAGGGCCAAGTGAGCTTATGCCATCACTTGGCGTCCGTCGTCGTCCGTCGTCTGTCGTCGTCTGTCGTCGTCGTCTGTCGTCGTAAACTATTTCAAGAATCTTCTCCTCTGGAACTACTTGCCCAAATACTTCCAAACTTTAACTGAATGTTCCGTAGGGTATCTAGTTTATAAATTGTATCCGAAGTTTTGATCTATCAACAAACATGGTCGAAATTGCTAAAAATAGAACATAGGGGTCAAATGCAGTTTTTGGCTTATAACTCAAAAACCAAAGCATTTAGAGCAAATCTGACAAGGGAAAATATTGTTAATCAGGTCAAGATCTATCTGCCCTGAAATTTTCCGATGAATCAGACAACCCGTTGTTGGGTTGCTGCCCCTGAATTGGTAATTTTAAGGAAATTTTGCTGTTTTTGGTTATTATCTTGAATATTATTATAGATAGAGATAAACTGTAAACAGCAATAATGTTCAGCAAAGTAAGATCTTCAAATAAGTCAACAAAACCGAAATGGTCAGTTGACCCCTTTAGGAGTAATTGCCCTTTATAGTCAATTTTTAACCATTTTTCGTAAATCTTAGTAATCTTTTACAAAAATCTTCTCCTCTGAAACTACTGGGCCAAATACTTCCCAACTTTAACTGAATGTTTCTTAGGGTATGTTGTTTATAAATTGTATCCGAAGTTTTGATCTTTCAACAAACATGGTGGCCATTGCTAAAAATAGAACATAGGGGTCAAATGCAGTTTTTGGCTTATAACTCAAAAACCAAAGCATTTAGAGCAAATCTGAAATGGGGTAAAATTGTTTATCAGGTCAAGATCTATCTGCCCTGAAATTTTTCGATGAATCAGACAACCTGTTGTTGGGTTGCTGCCCCTGAATTGAAAATTTTAAGGAAATTTTGCTGTTTTTGTTTATTATCTTGAATATTATTATAGATAGAGATAAACTGTAAACAGCAATAATGTTCAGCAGAGTAAGATCTTCAAATAAGTCAATAAGACCAAAATTGTCAATTGACCCCTAAAAGGAGTAATTGCCCTTTAAAAGACTTTTTTCACAATTTGTTCATCATGTTGACTTACTTTAAAAAATCTTCTCCTTTGAATCTGCTGTATCAATTTCAGCCAAACTTAAGCTAAATAACTTTCAGAGTATCTAGTATAAATTTTATATTTTATTTCCTTGTATGTCAAGAAACATAGCTTCTATGGCTAAAATAGAACATAGAAAAAAATGATTATTTTTTTTTGGCTTTTGAAGAAAATAGGACGATCCAAAGAACATTTAAATAAATTGAAAAGCCAAATTAATCATTGATGAGAGATTTAACCAAAAGAATTAAGGTGAGCGATTCAGGCTCTTGAGAGCCTCTTGTTTATCATGTTAGTCACATTTACACCAAAACAGCCTATAAATAGTAAAAAACAAATAAAAAATGCTTACAAAATTCATAATTATCTTAAAGTGTCAATAATTACGAGAAATTCACTACAGTAATATTTTTAAGAACTTGTTGAGAGACGTTTGAAGTCAGTAACTAGTTTTCAAGAACATCTCGGACATAAGTAATGATTATACATATCTGTCAAGTAGTCTTTAAACAGTATTACGTATATATGACATAGTTACCTTTACTGCTCACATTGTATATATCTTACTTATTGTTTATAGCTTACATTGTTTATTAGTTATAAAATAATCAATCCAAGCAATATTTAACACTATAAAAACCTCGAGTTTTATTAAAAAGATTCATACTGCACTCTTCAAGATCCAAGATTGTTTGCTTGATTTAATTTTCTAATTGATAAAATGATGTATGTGTGCACGCCAATTATTATCATCAATTCATTGACTCTGACTCAAGTTAGCAAACGTTGTCTAGTTTGTGTCTACCATACATTATGCCATATTTTCCTTATTACAAGAACCAAAGAACCCGATAACGAGATTCCTGACTTGGGATAGACACACACTTATACTTTCGGGATATACACAATATACATCAAACTCTAAATTGCTATAACATATCAAGTCAGGAAAATGTTCATTGTTATATAATACTTTCATTTCTCTGTGTGTTACATTTTAATGTTGTGTTACTGTTGTGTCGTATTTCTTATCTTATATTTGAGTTTTAGTTTCAGTTTGTAACCCGGATTTTTTTTCTCTCAATCGGTTTATGAATTTCGAACAGCTGTTTACTACTGTTGCCCTTATATATTTAAAAAGGCGATGTGGTATTATTGCTAATGAGACAACTCTCCACAATTGATCAAGTGCCACAAAAATTAACAGCTATATGTCATCGTACGGCCTTCAACAATGAACAAAGCCCAGACATAATAGTCAGCTATAAAAGGCATGAAAATGACAAATGTTCAACAATTCAAATGAAAAACGGTCGAATTTATGTGCACGAAAAACAAATATGTTACACAGCAACAAACGACAACTACTTAATTACAGCATTTTGTCTCACAGTGGTAATTCAGAATTTTGGTTATTTATTTCATGTTTCAAATGTTTTTTGGAGATTTAAGTGTAAAATTTCGGGTAATTAACCTCAAGTAAAAGGGACGAATGAAGTTTGAGGTACTCGAGACAATGCTCCTCTTTATCTGTTTCTATCTTTTAATCAAACCACTTTCTAAATATAATTCTACAGACGAATTGTTTTTAAAAAGAGTATTTTGATTCCCCCCTCCCTGTGATCTTAAAAAGCTAGAGTTCTTTACTACAAATTGTGAAGAAACCTTTAATTGGAATGCTCTAAGATTGATATTTAAGGGTAGAAGTGCATTTTTGAAAATTGAGCAGCTGTGTTTTAAAAAATATCTTGACATATTAACTTAACGTTATATACGCCCTTAAATTCTTGTGACGATAAAAATGTCGCAGTACAGACTGTCAACATTAATTTAACACCTGCTTTCAGATATGGCAGATCATAAATCTCATCTGTTTGTTCTTGGAAAATAAATGATCGAATGAGCACCAAGTCCAAGAAAATAAATGATCAAAGTTTTATGTTGTATATCAATGTCAAATAAATAATACATGGTGGTGACAGCTTTAACTGCTATTTGATATAAAGATAATACATGGTCTTTTTGTATGCATGTTGCCAACCAAAATATGGGTGCATCGAAGTTAAAAGAATTTTTCAATTTTGCCGATTGGGTAGATTTAATGTTTAAACTTTGATTATCAGTATGTTGTGGCAAGTTCGCACACCAGGAAGTGAAGATAATGACAGATAACCCACCTGTTTAAAGAGGATGTCATTGTCACAATTATATATCCTTTTTTATCAACCAATCAAATCTTTTGTATAGAACCCGAAGTATAGGAAATGTAAATAGTAGATACAATTCCGGAAAAGTGATCAATTACCAACCTTGAATTTCTTTGAAAGACAAGTTATTTTACAAGTTATGAAGAACTTCATTATGTAACTGTTTGTAAACGATACATTTTACGGTTGTCAATGTTCGTCATCGATTAAAAACCAATATTTTGACTTTGATTATTTTTAAATTTTTACCCCATTTTCATTTAAACCGACGGGTGTTTAACTTACATGTTATAGAATGCAAAAATTTGTTCGAAATTTTTTATTTGATTTCTATTCATTATAAGAATAAGAAACAAGTATGATTGCCATGGAGACAACTATCCACTGTTACGTCCAAATTACGGTCATGTATGCAGCTATAGATCCCTGTATGGCCTTCAACAATCAACACAGACTGCTATTAAAAGTACCGAAATGACAAAATGTGAAACAATTCAAACGAGAAACCCAATGTTCTAAAGTGAATTAGAAAAAAACCCAAATGAAATATGTTACACAGCGAGCAACGAGAACCACAGCAGCCTTGGAACAAAACCAAAGCAAATGTGGTTGTTTCAAACAATAGGTTTTGAAAAGTTTCATAGGAAAACAAATCCTTACGAACCCATTATAAGTTTATAAAATTCTAGTTGCGACTTCAATATTTTGAGAAAAATACACCTTAGCATTCCATGCGAGATATGTTTAATGATCCTATTAATTGTCAATTGAAGAATAAACAAGTTTTTTTTTAGTATAAATGCCTTGCATAATATAGAAATATTTTCGGAATTAAAACGAAGGGCAATGATTAACATGCTTTAAATTATACATTTGTTTCCTATCTGATGTGAATTTTTTGACACTTTTACGCTCTTATGTTCCATATTCAGCAACAAGTTAGAGTACAAATGAAGTATGATAGTACAAACATTTTAAATTTAGCTTCTTCTATCTTCAATATTTGATTGATTGAGGTTTTTGTTTCCATGTTCATATCCTGTTTTGATATTTCGATTTAACTTGTTATTTGTTGAAATGAAACATTTAGCGATAGAAGTTTTAATCGAATATTAATATTTTATCATACTCTTTATTTGTCATGATAATTAGGATTTAAATATATATGTACGTTAATTTGAAACGATATTAAACTCAGAATTGAACACTGGACAATACATATTTGCAATATTGCATTCCTTTTATAAAAAAAAATCTAAGTTTAATCTTGAATCATTTGTTACATTTATAGATTCGCCAAAGTTGCAGTTACGCCGTTTAATTATCCTTCAACGATTTTGTGGAAAAAATAAACAGGAAAGAGTTCAAAGTTCGTTGGGCGTATTTTCGAACATTATTATATAAAATAGTTTAGGTTAAGTATATTGGTCACTGTTAAATAGAACTCGATGACCAGAAACATATCGTTGCCATGCCGAATTTTATCAAATTCATTATATGCTAGTCTTATTCCATTTTTAGTCCCCAACACCATATTTGATAACAATAAGGTTGTTAGAGCGCAACCTTCTAACCGAATGACCATACCAACCACTTTAGGAAATACTATTTTCCGAAAATGAAAATGCGTAGTATTCAAGGTCAAACAGACGGTGGTGATTTATTAGGATATAATCTGATTTATGTCCTTTAAATATTAAAAACATAACATGAACTTTTTTCTAGACATAGGGGGGTAAATAATCAACACTTCAAATTTCTAATAAGTTTCATTTATAGGCAGATTAAAAGCTTTCCAACAATCAATCATTTTGTGTTTGTTTTCAGATTCACATAGCTTTTTGTCAACTATCTTAAATTTACTACATGACCTATAAACAAACTCGTTTTTTTAAAATTTAAATTGAATTCACCTTTAATTTTTTTCAAGTAATATTTCAATTGATGTTTTGCAAAGATCTCAAAAGAAAAGGCTAAAAACTACAATTTCTTACATTGTTGATATTATTACAGGTCAGTTATTTGACCTGGCCCTATACAATTTACAAAAGTAAGCTAGCAATTTTTAAAAATCACTGTCACTTCGATTTTAACATGAATATCAATAATGCGGTCATCCCAGACATAGATTACCTTAGCCGTATTTGGCGCAACTTTTTTGAATTTTTTATCCTCAATGCTCTTTAATTTTGTACTTTGGCTTTATAAATTTTTTTAAATGAGCGTCTGGCGTACTAAATTATAATCTTGGTACCTTTGATAACTAACTACAATCGAATTGTTATCTGCGTGGCTCTAATATCGACGAGTCAGAGACTAAGCCGTCAAAATCCCGTTAGAATCCATATTTTACGTCATTATTTTGTGTTTCGTTGTATGTCAGTAACCGCTTGGTTTTATCTATCGTCGGGTTTGCTCCACGTAGCATATTGTGGTAGTATCTGGCCGTCCAAAAGACTTTGTAAACGCAACGCCTCTAAGAGCGTTAGACAGAAAACTCACATATTCTTAATATGATTGCTTTCAATCATGTGTACTAGAATATTAGTACCGCATTAAAATTCGTCAATTTTACAGATTAATGGGATTTTTACTTTTTATCATGATCTTGTGTATCCCAATGACACTTTGTGAACGCACCTCCGCAGACGCAATTTGTCAGAAATTCTTCATACATGGCAGATTTTTTGCCATTGTATGTGTTAACAACTTTTGAACGCAAATGCTCTGAGACTGCTTAATGTATAGCTTTCATATACGACAGGTTTGTGTGGCACCGTATTACACTGTCATTTTGATGAAGCCATTTTGAGGGAGTTACGGGACTTTGAACATAGTTTGACTACTAAACTCCTATGACAACTATGACAACTTATAGGTATAAATTTTGGCCATGTAACTTCTTTTGATTTAATATCTTATATGGCCGGATGTTGACTACAACTTCTAAAAACTTATGCTGAACATGACAAATAATAAAGAAACGAACAATTTGGGGTATATATGTGTATCCACACAGACAACTTGATGAAAATGAGATAACATAAGTGTTTAACCATGCTAAATACAATATGACTGAATTACCGACAATTGATAAATAAAACTCAGTTAACAGAGTGCATAGTCTTTTCAAATCCGTAACTATTTATAATCAATTCTAAAACCGCAAATTCTTGTGGTTATTCGATAAGAAAGTTTCTAGACATTCTTTCATTGTTTCTGATCTTAATTTCAGAATAACTCGTGTATTTAGATATGATTATTTATCATTGTTCATTAACTATCAACGACTTTAAGACAAATGAGAAAACAGAAGTGTTAAACCAAGATAAAAACAACATGCATGATTTACCTCCATACAATTTATAAAACACCCGTTACAATAAGTCTTTTCGGTATAGTAAACGTTTATTGATTATATCTAAAAGCACGAATTTTTGTGGTTAAAAATTGAAATTGAAGTTTGTCTAGACTTCAGTTTAATCTTTTTATTTGATTATGATATAACTCGCATTGCTAAACTACGCTAAATTAAAGGACCCGTGTGGAAAATTTTAAAATATCCGATGCATGATCTATTATATATTGTGTGAAATAATAATTTAAACAGCTTTTCCCAAAATTCTATATTCAGAAAATCTATATTGTTATTGAATATGCCAAATATATAGTTAAAAAGGTCATTGTTTATTTCTCAAAAAAGATAACCTATTTAAGACTGATTCTTTCTGGTATACTTTGAATAACCTTGATGGTAGTCTATAAATTTAAGCAGTAAAATCGAAAGTGGGACTGATTTTTTTTCATGGGTCGGAAAGAAAGCTGTAGGAAACAGGTAGAAAACATTGTATATATATGAGGATTGTTTCTATTATTCAAGAATTATTATTTCAATTTGAACAATAGTGCGAAAAAGCTAAGGGATAGATGCAATGTTTTTTTAAGTTTAAGATGCCGAATATGTATACAAATCTTATAAACAAGAATGTGTCCCTAGTACAACAATTTCCAAGCAGCACTATCATTTTCTATGTTCAGTGAACCGTGAAATTTGGATCAAAATCTTATTTGGCATTAATATGGGAAGGATAACCTGTGTACTAAGTTTCAAGTTGATTGGATTTAAACTTCATCTAAAACTACCTTGACTAAAAACATCAACCGAAACCTTTTACCTGAACCGGAACAGACGGACGAACGGACGCACAGACCGAAAAATATAATTCCCATAAATGGGGTATAAAATCTCTCACGCCATTCATTTGACATCTGATGTACACATGTGATAATTACTCGGACACTGACCGTACGAATTTTTCAAATAGTTAGGAAATGAATAGTTTTGTGTTAGAAAATAACAATTATAACCGGATTAAAACACTTTAGTTGCAGACATTTATGTCACATTACATGATAATTGCAGGTTATTAACATTTACAAAGTTCCTGTTGTAGGTTAATTATCTATGCCATTTACAGATTAAAACAATTGAATGCCATATGGTACTAGTGTACTATTTTCATATTTTCCAAGAAAACGAAATAACCACTCAGAGGAATCGTGTTTTCGTCTTACATATATGCAGTGTACGCAATTAATATACATATATTCAAAAAAGTAAAGCTTGATTCCTTAAAAAAACAAAACTTATTGAACCAGACACATTTGTAAGTGTCATTTACAAGTCGGAGCATTGTTAGTAGTTTGTATGACATATGTTTGTTCTTTAGGGAATATTGTTGTCGGAAGCTGATATTTTGTAATTCTCATTTTCAAGTCTTCGATGGTGATGGGTTAGGAGATTTAGAGCTGAACATATGATAATGACACCTGTATATTGTCGTATATTAACCCCTTGTTTTTGTTTTGTTATATGTATCTGATTGGCATACTCCTCACAATTATTTCATGCATATGTTGATTAAATCCTATGTTTGTCCTAAATATGCATGAAACATTTGCTGGAATTAAACAAAAGAACATTTGTTCAATTTATTTAAAAGAAAACCAAGCACTTCTTCCGTATTCTATAAATACAAGGCTGTATCATCTATATCAGCTTTGTTTTATTCTCTATAAGAAGAAATTTAACAATAACTGTCTTAGTACAGTACAATACAACTATGTGGCTTTATACGTGAAACCTTGACTAGGTGCACTTAGTATTTCTATTGAGAAGTCAGAATGGCCTTTCATTCAAGTCATTAAAACATAATTGATATTGTGTTCATAATATATACATATCGAAGACACTGTGGTGAAAATAAAAGAACATATTTTTTTACAACCCAACCCATAGTAAAACCTTATCGAGGTTAACGATATTAGCAGAAAACCAGATATGGTTGAACCCATATAAGATTTTGAAATGATAATAATATTTCCATGTATTTGAAAAGAATAAGAAAAATCTTTTCCTTCCTTCCTTCCTTGATCAGCCAGAAAATCCTAGAATTAAGAAATCCCCTGTCAATGTATGAGTTTCTTGAAAATGACAGAAAAAATTCTATATCCTAAAAAAACACCTCTTAATTCCAGCTTCCCTATTCATAAACTGATGACGGATTTCATTTGGTATATTGGAAACACCAAACCGGTCTTAGTTCACGATAATTATATGATTTGACTTTTTTTCAACTATAGTTTTATTTTCCATATCCTTATCCTTGCTTATTTCCTTATTGAACTCAATTTCGTATTTGACATATGCTATATATAAGATTATAATTGAAATAAAGGGACTTTCGGTCACAACTTACTCGCACACTTTGTTAAATGTTGTATGGCTGAAGTTGAATTGCCGGAGCTGCATTCATCGAAAGGTGGCCGGTTGCAAGGCATAATTTCTGCTCCTCTCCAATATACATGTACCCTCATTTGCAAGTGCCACTCCAAAATTCCCAAACCTTCATCCTGAACGGCCCCTTTTATAGAACCTACCTATTGTATGTTATCGTTCTTAACGTGCATGAAATATTTGCCACTGGGCATTGAGCAATGGGCAATCAATCATTCACCAAATGATACTAATAATAAAACTTGACAATACATTTTCTTAAGTTTCATTGGACACCAGTTACAGATCACGAGAGACCTAGAAAACAAGCAGAAACGACAAACAGACGGACGGACACAACAACTTTTGTACAACCAGGTTTGATTCATATCAAATTAATATAGGTCAAGAAAATAAAAAAAATTACGATTTGATTTGTAGAAGTTTTAGTAAATAAAAACAGCCCTTTCTTTCCTTGTTTTATCATGTCTAAAACATCCTTTTTTGTTTCATGTCAAAAAAATGTCGGTCACTGAACTAACACAAATGTCAATTTATAACAGCATGCATTCAATTATATAATTACCGGATAAAAATACTTGAACGAATGGACAAAAATATCAAATCATGTGAATAAACTTATCTCGAAATTATTAAGGAAACGGGAAAATAGCTACATTTATACTGATAATCACCACATGAAGTAAAGATCTTATACTGAATCCGTTTAGAGTCTCATTTCATTTCGACAATAAAATAAAATAGAGTTTTGAGCGAATGACATAACAGTTCCTGTACGACTAAACGAAATGTTCCTTCTTTGTTGTTCGGAGAAATTTAAAACTCAAAATGCTAAAATGAGGTTTGGATAGTCGTTCAAGTCGACATTTTAACACACTGACTAAAATTTTGGCACATACATAGGATAACATATTGTATATGTAAACATGAAACACAAAACATGATTGATTGCATTATTAGAAAGGGAACTTAGAAACAAAGACTCCTGTCAAACCAAAATTGGAAAACCGCTATTGAAACAGTTATACCAACAATATCGTAAGATCTTTATCATACAGGCGGCGGATGTGTGTTTCCAGGATTCGACCAGAAGTGTGTCAAATCAAGATTCAAATATAGAAGAAGTTATTATAGATCATTATAGACCAAATCGCTTGGAATTAACTAAGACATTTTGAATATACTTATTTATGAGTTCATTTTTATACACATGCGCACTTTTGAAATATCAGTTTAAACTGGTGTCATGTTATAAACAGCTATGAAGACATTCATTATTCAGCTTATCTCAAAGTGAGAGCTTTTGCTAGCTTCACACAAAAAAATGTCTGTAACAAAGTCAGAATATGACAGTTATTACCGATTCGTTTGATTCGTTGAGCTTTTAATTTTCCCATTTGATAAGGGATTTTCTGTTTTAAATTTCTTTGGAGTCTTATATCTTTGCGATTTAACTTTAAGGAAACTAATCCTTGATATTTGCACTAAACGATGGACTACATGGCTAGTTAACATTTTGTACGTATGTCTCTAAAAGACAAACAGATAAAAATTAGTCTCATAACTTTACAAAAGCTACAACGAGCGTAAACTTTCGTAGATGACTGTAACTTTAACATTGTCCCGTAGAGGTCTTTAATCGTCATTCTATTGTTGCTTGAATGCTATTTTATTTACCAATACATTTCATCTCATTTTGTATATCTATGATAAGCGTAAAATAAGTTATAAAACAATTTGCTTGTCATTCAGAAATTATTGTCATAAAACTGGTTTTCAATATAGGTCAAACAATAAAGGGATTCCGCGCTTTTTTTTTTACATACATTCTATGTCTATTTTCATAAAAGGAAGCTGTTTTTCTATTTTCATCTCGGTTAAGACGGTTATAATTTATTAATTCAGTATAGTCAGTATGAAAATTTAAACTGTTGTAGGAACTACATTTTCAAGGCTATATTATAATGCTTTAAACAATTATTACGATGTTTTCACAATTCTGTTGTGTATTTTGTACATTCAACGGCAAAACAGGATACTAATTTATATATAGTTTTTTGTTCGATCTCTACTCATAAGTCTTATGTAGACGAAACGCACGTCTAGCGTACCAAATTATGAAAAAAACCGTTATAAAGTAAATATCACCAATAAAATTATATTGCTAAATTTGAATGCTCACTTTTCTATACAATTTTTAAATTCCTTAATGGAAAAATAAGTAGGGTCTCATAAAAAGTAGAAAAAAACCCTAACTTTTATTATTTTTTAAGGTTTGGCATGTGAAAGTACAGGATCTTTAAAGGGAAGTGGTTATTATAATATATATATACTGGATTCGTCAATAGAAAAATAAAAATACCGTTTTTCGAAATAACTTAGGTCCATCATATTCATGGACCACTTATCTATACAACTTACAGTAACTTTTTATAATTATATCATATTGTTATTGGCAACGTTTTCTTGAAACTATTAGTAAAAGCTTAAATACCAAGAAAAATGCAAACCTGCTTTCTTTTAATACTTAAGAATTGTTAAGAAAAACGCCTGGCCAGGTGTCTTTCGAGTGTTCAAAATGGTTGGTCCTTTATCAAATGGAAAGACTTTTTCAAAATATATGAAGAATCTTGCATTACATTTTACAAAAAAAACATTTTAAATCTATCCTTCTCGAGGAACTACATTTTGCTACGAATATTTTTCCGGATTTGTGTCTTTGTGAACGTTGCGACTTTCCTTTAAAACAATTGTATGCAGTTTCTCAAACGATCTTAAAAGAATTATTCAGCAAAATCAAAAAAGAATTTCTATGATCAAAGATATAATATATATTTGATACACCTCAACCAATGAAAAAATAACCAATTCATTAGTCAAAAAAGACAATATACGACAGCCAAAGAAGACAATATACTACAGCCAAAGAAAGAAGACTAAATACGACAGCCAAAATAGAAGATAACATACATCAGAAAAAGATACAAAAATTTAAGAGCAAATAATATAACCAGTTTCAAATTAAAGTTAATATAAATTCCACTAAATATCGTCGAAATCTTGCGTGCAGATCCTTTTTTTTTCTGTAAAAAAAAATTCAATGGATATTTTGCGAAAAAAAGAGCTGAGAAAATTTGCAATTGATTATTTATGTTAACACTGATGCATAACGAGAAACAGTAAGTTGCATTGTTTTCCGACCAATCTTTAAACATAACTCATTTCAAAAAAAAACCCACCAAACGTTAATGCGATCCCTTTTCGTGTATATCTGATTTTTTTTGGGCGTCTGTTATCCTTCATATTTTGTTTTTATTATTGTTTACATAATTGGTGTATTGCACCCATTGTTTTTGTTTTAAATTACTCAAAATGATCACAATAAGTACAACCCAAATGACCTATCTCCGGTATGTTTTCATTCAATTTAAAGTATCATCCCGATTATTTTAAAAACTACGAGCAATTGATGTGGTTTGGTTTTTCCAATCATAATATAATGTTAAATAGAATTCTAAATTGTTAATAAAGGAAGTAAAATTTTATTCGCATAAATCGGAAACCGCAATCTTAATGAAATCATTGTGGTGTTAAATTCATTTTAAACTTCAATTACGTACTTTTATACATATATAGATAAATAAATAAAATTTAAAAACAGTTGTAACTAATTTTCCTTAGGGACATCAAAATACTTATAACAAATAAAGTGAATACATATCATTATTATATATACACAGTATACAATTTTATACAAATATAAATGATAAAGCATATTAAAATAGTTATCAAAGGTACCAGGATTATAATTTGATACGCCAGACGCGCGTTTCGTCTACATAAGACTTATCAGTGACGCTCAGATCAAAACAGTTAAAAAGCCAAACAAATACAAAGTTGAAGAGCATTGAGGACCCAAAAATTCCAAAAAGTTGTGCCAAATACGGATAAGGTAATCTACTCCTGGGCGTAAGAAAATCCTTAGTTTTTCGAAAAATTCAAAGTTTTGTAAACAGAAAATTTATAAAAATGACCATATAATTGATATTCATGTCAACACCGAAGTGCTGACTACTGGGCTGGTGATACCCTCGGGGACGAAACGTCCACCAGCAGTGGCATCGACCCAGTGGTGTAAATAGTTATCAAAGGTACCAGGATTATAATTTGATACGCCAGACGCGCGTTTCGTCTACATAAGACTCGGACGAAAGATACCAAAGGGACAGTCAAACTCGTAAATCTAAAACAAACTGACAACGCCATGGCTAAAAATGAAAAAGACAAACAGAAAAACAATAGTACACATGACACAACATAGAAAACTAAAGAATAAACAACACGAACCCCACCAAAAACTAGGGGTGATCTCAGGTGCTCCGGAAGGGTAAGCAGATCCTGCTCCACATGCGGCACCCGTCGTGTTGCTGATGTGATTACAAATCCGGTAAAAAGTCTAATTCGGTAGGTCAAATTCATGAAAGGGAAGGGGGTTGTAGTTACGACATAAGGAACATATCCGATATCATTTGTGAAACGGTTATTCCATAACGGTCAACCAACTCGTGATGGCGTCCGTAAAATTAACGAAGGGATGATTTCAACTTCACCATTTGGAACTCTTGGTTTAAAAGCTTCCTTGTGAGCAGTAACCCTCTATCAAGAAAATCATGATAGGAAATGCAAGCACGGGAATATCGTATCAATTGGGAGATATATACCCCGTATGCAGGTGCTGCTGGGATGTTGCTACTTAGAAATGGAAAGTTCACAATTAGACAGTTGAAATCATCTCTTTTGTCGTAAAGTTTTGTCTTCAACCGACCCTCATTGTCAATTTCTAGATGTAAGTCAAGATATGAAGCCGATTAATTTGCACAATTTATGAAAAATATATAACGTTTTGTTTTAAAAGATAAACATATATTACTCATCATTTCATTTGGTAAATGGTTTCATATTTCAGAACCCGAATATATAAATGTTTCCTTAAAAACAATGTTACGTTTATTTATTCCACTTTCATAACAACTGACCAATATATTGCAACAACAAGCCAACAATGGTAGAATATTAGCTATAAATATGTATTTCTTTACCTTTTTAAGATATTTTAAGTAAAATCATTAAATTAAGATTGATGAAGTACAATCGAATAACTATATTTTAATTAATTTTTTTACAAAGACGGTTCACACAATGAAGGAATGTTTCATACATACTTTCTATAAAAAGTAAAATCTTAAAAATACTGAGCTCCGAAGAAAATTCAAAACAGAAAGTCCCGAATCATAGGGCAAAATCAAAAGTTCAAACACATCAAACGAATGATACAAATATATCTATTGTCGAAGGAATTATATGCACAAAGATGTGTGCTTAAAGCCGTTTTCATAAATATATATTGTTGGCAGAAAGCTATATTTTTCTTAAAATAAACTAGAATGTGTCCCCAGTACACGGATACCCTATCCGCACTATCACTTTTTATGTTCAGTGGACCGTGAAAATGGCGAAAAACGTATAATTTGGCAATACAATTATTAAGATCATATCTAAACACGTGTACTAAGTTTCAAGTTGTTTGGACTTCAACTTCATCAAAAACTACTTCGACCAAAAACTTTAAGCTGAAGCGGGACGCACGGACGAACGAACGAACGAACGACTAGACGGACGCACCGACTAGAAAACATTATGCCAAATAAATTAAAATGAGACATAACAAGAAGTAGGTACATAAATATTTCCATCCTGTTTTATTGTGTCAGTACACGCACACTACAAATTGAAATGATTTTGCTAATTATGTTCTCAAGGCTGTACTGTTAATTTACTAATTTTAATAATTTTCTAAAATTTCTAATTTATATTGCATACAAAAGCAATCAAATACACACATTGATAAAAAGTAACCATTTTGGTTTCAAGCTCTTCTAATCAGTCTTATGAACATTTAACATGTTTGGTGTAACTGATTTTGATTGATTTATTCATTGATGTTTTCCTCACGCAGTATCTGGGAATAAAGGACATGTCATGTCGGTTACAAATCATGAGCATGAAATCTTTGATGAAGTTTTTTCTAAGGATATGAAGAATACCAATTTCGTTACAGAAGTATTCAATATGTCTAACATTTAATGGCTTCACAGTGTGCATACATTCTTAGGAGGACATAAACGTTACACAGAACTCAGATAACAAATTACAGTGTCTATATGGTTTCAACAGTACATGTATACTGGAAATGATCTCTTCTTAGATTTATCCTTTTAACTCATTCGAGATATAAACCACCTCACTCCTTATTGAGAACAAAACAGTCAGATCAAACGTAAAAAAATGTATTCCATTGCTACAGATGATCGGTACGTGGAAGCACAGTCATGTTGATCAAGATAACACTGAAATAATATTTATATTACGCCCTTGTTTCTTCCATAGAAAAATTATAGATACTATTTTTCGAAATAATTTAGGCATGTTGCTTTCATGGAAAACTCAATTTTACAGTGTAATTCAGTGTAGATCAAATCATATCATATTATTAATCATCAACATTGTCTACAAACTGAAACCATATATACATGTACCAAGAACGATATAAACTCGCTTTAATTACCCCGTATAACCCCGATACAAATGAATCCGGACGTTGACGCGTTCGAAGCGATAATCAGAACAACATTTGGGATGACAATAACTTTGAATGCCTCTCTAGAACTTATTTGAGTATATATAAATATGTCAATGAGCATGTTAGTATCTTTATTCAATTATACAGTTGTTGTAAGTTTTAGATATTGTATAAAACGTTTGATTAAACTGCTAGATGCAAAACGCACAGACATGGTGCAATTTCATACGGTTTACGATGTAAACAATGCTGAATATCTTTTCGTGCATACACCTTTGAGTATTAATACCTAAAGCAATACTAAATAACTATACATTGAATTACTACGTGCCTTCAAATGTGCCCTAGAACTTAGAATCAACGCAATATCATACAAAATAAATTTTCTCTGACTGTATTGTTCGTTCCACCAAATGTTTCGCGTTCGTTTTGCGTTTTGAAATAATCACTGTACAGATCGTTGACAAAAACCGTGACAAACACTTTCTTGTCAAGGTTTTCGAGATGGTGTCGGCGACCCTTTTTCTGTATGTTATTGTAATGTTTATCTGTTAACTTAGTCAAAGTAGTTGAACTTAAAATATCTGTCATACAAAGCCAAAATTGAAATATGTAACTCGTGTACATCTGCTTGGAATGTTTCTATTGAAAATTGAGACTTTCAATGTTTTTTTCCAGATGAAATGAACAGTTAATAAATATATTCCAGAGGAAAGAAAGTTTCAAAAAGTATAGTGCAGTCATTAAAACTTTAATGACTTCCTTTTCACAATTTGAGGCTTTTCCAAATGCTGATGTTGGTACAAATTCGCCTAGACGAAAGCAGACATACACGAAGGAGCTCGTTGAAATTAATTTGCCGAATGCCATAGATGGCATTCCAACTGCTTTAATTTTTTTATTACTTTTTTTTACATGCGGAACTTTGTAGATGTGGTGTGATGGCCAGTGTGACAACTGTCCATCAAAGTTTAAATGAAGTTGGCGTATACACTATTATAGTCCAATGTACAACATTTAACAATTAGGAAAACCTATACCATACAGTCGCCTAAAAAAAGGCCCCGATATGAAAAAAAAATATGAAAAAAACCGATTAAACTAACGGTTAATAATTTATAACTTATGAAATGACAGATCTATATAACCAATGTACTGCAGGATTCTGACGTTGGACCGACAAAACAAAGTGCGGCAGGTTTAAACATGTGAGCCCCCAACCCTCTCCTTAACATAGAACACTGGTGTAATAGCACAACATGATAAAAAAAGTTCAGTTGCAATTGACTAAACTCAAAATGTCGGTACAAGGCACAAAAACCATATACATAAAATATCGACAAAGGAGTAATTGTAGTAACTGATAGTTATTTCAAAGCGAATTACAACTAAGAAGTAAATCGTGTATTCAAAGTGTTTTAATCAGTATATCCTACGCTTTTAGGTAAAGACGTAATAAAACGCACGAACTTGTGCAATGCCAAATATGAACAGTATCGAGAGGATGTACGGTATTATGAGTTCTCATAAGTGTGCATAAATTGTAATAATTTTAAGTGATGTTTTGATTTAACAGGTAGAGCAAAACTTTCTATATTGTGGCCAATTGTTTTTTTTTATTTATGAAAGAATTTGGTGAAGGGTGACTGGGAGATATACTATAAGTTATGATCACTTTGGTCTTTTTCCGATCGGCAGTAAAAACTGACTGAAGTTGGCCACCCATTTAGTTGTGTGGGATGTAACAGTACACAGTCACGTCCTGTCCGAATGGGAATATAAAATCCAATGTCTCGTGTAAGAGAGTACCACGCTAACTACACAGTACGAACCCCTGCAAAAACTCCAAGAGAGGTCTATAAATAGCCTGTTGAAAGGCACCATTTGTGTCCTTATAAAATATACATCATTTTATCCAGTGGTAATCCAAACGTCCCTGACGTAATTCCGGAGGGTCTCCTCACAGGACTTACATGTATGTGTTGCTACTTTGTGCTTATCCTGAACATGCATGACATATTTGCAAGTGGTCGTTAAGCAACCAACAATCAGCCATTACGTACGCGTGTCATAAACAAATAAAAGGGTCCATATATTGTTAAGTACCAACAGTAAAGAAGAAACACAGCAAATGTCTAAGGTTATGTTGGTGATTGATGCTTTGCTAACCCATAATTTACCAATGACGCCAAGGGTAACTGGGGAATATAAATATGGTCCCTGTGGTCTTCTGTGAAATAAATCAAAATTTGAATGAAATGCATATGGGTGAGTATAGACTTTAAAGGTGTTTATAATAACCAGAATGACCTGACCAATCATTTAGATTTTTGCACCACAGTAGAAAGACTGTAATGTTCGAGGAATTTAAGCATAATCTTTATACCATAAAAATTAAACAAACACAAAAACATAATTAAAGAAAGCAAACAAGTTAATATTGAGTGTTGTCTCTTCATCTTTATATCTTCACATTAAAGTAATTGTATTACTATTGATGGCTATCAGTTACATGTTCCTTGCATACACCTATTCTTGAGCCTTAATGTAACTCTATGGTAATCTATGACCCCCTTGGACCCGCCTCTGAGATTCAGGCCAAAAGGCTTAACCTATAATCCATTGATTAAATTTGATTACTTTCTATATCAAATAGAAGATGCGGTATTGAAACAGCTCTTCGCAAGAGACCAAACGAAACAAAAATGAACAACTATAGGTCACCGTACGGCCTTTAACAATGAAAAAGCCCACACCGCTATTAAGCACACCGAAATAACAAATGTAGTCAGTGCATACGAGAAAACTAACGGCTCAATTTTTGCACAAAAGTGTGAACAAAAAATATATATACAACCACTGAATTACAGGCTCCCGGCTTTGGACAGGCACATACAGAATATGGCGGGATTAAACATGTTAGCGGGCACCCAACCCACCACCTAACCGTGCATTGACTGTTGTATGGTAAACACTTTCAAATATGCTATGAAATTAGAAATCGGACGTGTGTATCTATATGCTTTGTCATAGTTGCATCTGTTGAGTTATTGTATTTTCCTACCAATTCACACTTTTGTTTACATGAGGATTTTTTTAAATGTAAAAATTTCCTCCAAGTGTTTTTCGACAATACAACTGACATTATGGGTTGCTGTCTGCATGTTATGATGGTAAATTATTATTTTCAAACATGCATATTGGTTATAATCATATCAAAGCATAATCTAATACATGCAAAATTCATTGACAAACGCAATATTTTGTCAACGAAGCGTACAGTATAAAAAGGTGTAATGACAACGAAGCGTACACAACATGAAAATAGAGACATTTTAAAACGTGTATTTTTTTGTTTCTAGATACAACATAAACAAACGATCTTTATAAGTTTGTTAATTTATACTATGAAGTTTTCAAAAATGTATGTTTTAAAAACTATGAGGTACGAGAAACATTAAGTTTTGAATGTTTAACAATACCAAGCACGTTTTATCATTGATATCGTCGTGCGTTTTTTTATGTTTGTATAAAAAAATGTCACATTTTTGAAAAACCTTTTAGTAACTCATGAGTATTATGGCAAAGAATATATTGGCGCAAAATATACGAAGAATAGATATTGGATTGTCTTTAAAAGAATAAATTCCTTACTGTCTGAACTCAGTGCTATACGGTGTGCTCGACTCGAACGCGTCAAAGTCCGGTTTCATCTGTATCGGGGTTATACAGGGTGTTAATTAAATGTTTAAAAGTAGTAAAAAAAATCCATCTAGCCATGTGTATTTCATATGTATAACAAATATAGTGTTAGGTCACCTTTTATTCTATCTAGATTAAGTACAAAGTTTTTATAAAGAAAATATCAAGAATCGAGCATTATATTTTTGGAAATGTTAAATCTATTCATCTCAGCAAACTACATATTCTTGAGTATAATTTTGTGACTGTAATTGTGTCTTTATGAACCTTTTTGCTTTGCTTTCCTTGTTGCAGTTTCTTAAACAATCCAAATTAGAAAACGCAGAATAATCATTGGTACGACAAAATAAAATTTGAATATATATTACTATATCTAAAAATTAGAATAATATAATAGAAGAGCCAAAAGAAAATGAAAAAGATTGTGCTACAAATAAAAGAAAAAAATTGTATGCAACAAATAAAAGGAAAACAAAAATACATTAAACAACAGACAAAAGATAAAGAAAAAGAAGACATACACACTAGTTTAAGGAACCAAGTATAGGGTAAGTTAAATGATATCTGCCAAAAAATGGTGATCATGAATGTGTTCTCTTTCTTTTATAAACTTATTTAACTAAATGTTTTGTAAGTTTGTCACCCAAAGAGAAAGAGAAATGTTGAAATATTTTTTTTCTGTCAAAATTAATGCGTTTCGTCTTCATAAGACTCATCAGTGACGCTCAGATCAAAATAGTTATAAAGCCAAACTAGTACAAAGCTGAAAAGCATTGAGAATTAAAAATATAAAATATCATGCGTCCGAAGCGCTCTTCTGGATTGACCTCCAACAGGAACTCTCAAAAACAAATATTTTAAACTCCAGAATATATAAAAACTAAAACAATGGAAGAGCTATATGACCAAAGATTACCTAATACAAAAGCCAAAAGAAGTCGTGATCTTATTTTCTTGATACATTGCAATTTCAAAATTCATCAACGGAAATTTTCAAAAGTTTTTTTTTTTAATAAAATCATGTTTGTACCGAAGTACTGACTACTAAGCTGATGATACCCTCGGAGACTTATAGTCCACCAGCAGAGGTATCGATCAAGTGATGTAAAAAAATTAAGAATCATCTCGATTATTCCAAAAACTGCTTACAATGAGGTTTTGTTTTTTCCAATCATTTGTTACAATTGACAATGATTTCTTTATTGTTAATACAGGAAGTAAAATTTCATTCACGTTATTTCAAAAATAACTGTGGTGTTAACTTCAATTCAAAACACTAAAAAATGCAGAAATTGTTTTGGGAGATTTAAACCCTTCCCTTTATTTGGGGCTATTTTCATTGTGAAACATTGTTTCAAAGGCTATTTTTTCCACGAATAACGGAAAAGCTACGTAATCTATTTTCATCCTGTTTCACAATAACAGTACCCTTACATGTATATCAAAATTATGTTGCTAACTCTGTTTGCAAGGCTGTATTGCATTTCATATCACTATTTTGTACATAGGAAAATGCTTGTACCAAGCGAGGAATATAACAGTTGTTATGCATTCGTTTCGTGTGTTTCAGCTTTTGATTTTGCTATTTGCTTAGAGAGTTTCCTTTTTGAATTTTCCTGGGTGTTCAGTATTTTAATGTTTTTACTTATTTGCATGTTTAACTAATTTTCTAATCATTTTAAATTATTTTTATTGTAGGCAAACGCAATCAAAATATAACTTGATAAAAAGTAACCGTTTTGGTTTGAGTGCCTTGACTGTGTCTTATGTAGACGAAACGCGCAGCGTTCCTTATAAGGATTTGTTCATTCATTCATGTTTGCTTCACGCAGAAACAGGGCAAATAGGTGCGGCGATGACAATTTATAAGCTTCAAGTTTTTATTTAGTTTTCTTTTTAAAGATATGAATATTTATCCATGCAGTTGCAGTAGTGTGAAATAATAATAAAAATTTAACACATCTTACAAGCAAGGACATGGACTAAATCGCTTCATACATGTTGTATTGTATAAAATACTTTAGAAGGAAATAAACGTTACAATTGATATATAGATAACAGTGTTAATATGGTTATGTACAAAACATGTATATTAGAAATGTCAAAAGATTTTTTTTCTTAAATACAACAATTGCACTCCTTAATTGAAAAATCTGTCACATAAAACTAATAATTATTACTTTTTGAGGTTTGGCACGTGGAAGTACTTGAAGTTCAAAGCGGTTATATTGTTATTTAGTACCCACTTGATTTGTATATATAAAATGTAGCAAATAATAATATACCGTTTTCAAAATATCTTATGTTTATCATATTCATGGAACACTTATGACAGAGTACTTATGATAAGTTATACATATTGGTAATCATCAAGATTTCAAATACTAAAAGCTTACATACCGAATGCGATGTAAACTTGCTTTTTTATAATGTTTTAAATACCTTTAACAAGCACCTAGCGACCTGTGTTTCGTGTTAGTTCACCTTTTATTCAATCTAGATTTAGTAGAAAGTCTTTATCAAAATACATCAAGAATCGTGCATTTTATTTTTAGAAATGTTGATTTAAAATTTATCCATTTCTGTAAACGACATTTTCATCGGTACACATATGTGAATGTTATTTGTCTATTTGTCAACGTTTCTGATTTCCATTTCCTTAAAAAAAAAAAAATATGTTAAACGATCTATAAGACTTATAATTACAAAAGGAAAGTATGCATTTCATAGGTATGAAAAATTGAATTGGATAGATATTAAAAGAAAAAAGAAAAATAATAATACCAACCCAATATATCAGTCAAATAAAAAAAATAATATGATACAAATAAAAGAAAACTATGATATGAAACACATAAAATAAATATACAAATGTATATTAAAAAAAATAAAGATGAGGACCCAAACAAAGACACAAACATTAGTTTTTCATAAATATATACATATGTGCTCCCTTTTCTTAAACATCTTATTTTTTTATCGTGTAATCCTTTTGATTTTAATTCTTTGTTTCTTATAGTAAGATAGTTAATTTATTCTACATGTACTCCTTCAATTCTAAAAACTTCATTTTATTTGGGCTCTTGCAGAACCTCGATGATTGTACCTCAAACACTAGTTCGTCCCGATCAATGCAAAAAACTGCAAACATTGAGATTTTTTTCCAATCATTTTATTAAAATTTAAATCGATTTCTTTATTGTTAATATAGGTAGTGAAATGTGATTCGATAGTTATATCGGAAACCAAAACTATAAGAAATAATTGTGGTATTAAATTCAATTGGTATTTCACTTACGTGATTTTCATGTAATCTAAATATGTAACCGATAGTTGAATTAGCTTTATTGAGAAACAGATTATATGACTGTAAGACTTTCGAAGTTATAAATATTTGTCTTTTTATATAATAAAAGAAGATGTGGTATGATTGCCAATGAGGCAACTGTTCACAAGAGACCAACATGACACAGACATTAACAACTATAGGTCACCGTTCGACCTTCAACAATGAGCAAAGCCCACACCGCCTTATTTATATAAAAAAATGAATGGTTTTGCTCAATTTTGAGTTAAAGATACAACCATTTCACTCCTGAGTGTCACACAAAATATATAAAAAAACTAACAATGTATATGGCTTATATTAGGCTTGGTACGTGGAAGTACTTGGAAGTTGGAGGGAAAGTGGTTATATTGTTATTTAGTACCCACGTCAATAGAAAATTATAAATGCCGTTTTTTCAAAATAACTTAAATGTATCACTTTTAATGGAACACTGAATACAGAGTACTTATAGTTAGTTATATTACATTGTTTATCATCATGATTCTCTTTATACTAATAGCTACAGTACCAGGAGTATATTAGACTGGTTCTGTTTTCATACGTTAACATTATAAGTTAAACACCTCGCTTAGTGTATTATGTTTGTCCAAAAATATAGTGTTGAGTGACCTGTAATTTTTATAAGAATTGTATGCTTCTTTTTATAATTTTATTTGAGTACAAGGCTGCAACCATTTGAATTTCGGAGGGGTTGGTACGGGGCTATGGATTTTTTTCCCGAGGAAACTTTTCTTTTCTAAAAACAATCTTTTTTTTTGGCAAAAGTCAAGAATTTGTTCATCACATATAGTGGCAGCTGAGGGTGAAACAAACAATTTTCCAAAACAATCCATATTGTATACCTCTTCCCCTAGAAACTCAAATGGTTACTGCCTAAAAAATTTAACCGATGCACATGCTGTACATATTTAAAATGTGCACTCATCTGTTTTACAACTCTATCAAATTAAAATAAAGCAAACATTTAACTTTAACAAATATTTTTTATGATCAGGTCATGAAATCAAAAATAACTTCAAGCTTTGTGTTTGTTTTAAAATGCATTATTTTTACACCGCATGGATGGCATGTACAGTCATAACTGTTGTGTTTTATATGGAAATACACATGATATTGGAGTGCTCTCCGATTATGTTAGACTATCAAAATTATTAAGTCTAATGGCACATACATGTTACAGCAGTTATTCAAGAGAAAGTAGAGTGCCTTTATCAAGGCATTAAACGTGTGCACATTTGTGAAAAACCTAGATTTAAAATCTATCCATCTAAGGAAACGATTTTTTCTGACGTATTAGAAATGGAAGTATAAGCATCAAAGGTACCATGAAATTATAATGAGATATACAACAATAATACTAATTTATCAACCATTAGAAAAAAGATAATATACCCCAGCTAAAAGATAACTGAAAATATGAAACAAATAAAACATTTTTTTTGTACAAATAAAAAATCATTTGAAGCCAAAGCTTAAAGATATAAAAAAAGGAAAAATCTAGCATTGTTTTTTTCTTTTATGACAAACTGTAACTGAATAATTTGTAAGTTTTATCAAAAAAAGAAAGGAAAAAAATATGCAATTACTTATGTGTGTAAAAGTTTAATTGTGTTCCGATTAGTAATAGAGACACTGATGAGTGCTCACCGAAAGCACTATCTCCGGTGCGTTTTCATTCGTCTTCAAAAGATGTAATTTGGTTTTTCCATTCATTTATTAGAATTAAAATCGATGACTGCGTTGTTAATATAGGAAGTAAGTTTTATTGGCTATCTAAATCGGATATCACAATAGATAAGACATAATTGCGGTGTTAAATATTATTCAAACTTCACTTACGTAATCTAAATATACAATCGAGAGTTTATTTATAAATTTAAAGTACATATCTTTAGTGAATATGTTTAAATATCTAACCTAATGTTTGTTTAGGTTTTAACGAGTGAAAATTCCATTTTTTTTTCTCTCTAAATGGTCTATTTAAAAATTAAATGATATAAATCTTCAAACGTAAAAACCAAAATTTTTCATTCATTCATATTTTTTTCATTATTCAAACAAATACTAGATGAATAGGAACATATAAAAGCAAAAATAACTAAAAAAGAAAAAAGCAAAAGATACCAGAGGGACAGTCAAACTCATTAACCAAAAAAAAAAACTGACAACGCCATGGCTAAAAAAATAAAATAAAAACAGAAAAATAATATTACGTAGAAAAACACAACATAGAAATCTGAGAGTGTCCTGTAATCAGCTATAAAGATTGGTAGAAAAAAATCCCTTTCGTTAATTAACGAAGTTTAATTTTACGAAGATTAAAATCATATAAAGTTTTCGATTTCCAATAAAACACACAAGTATATTATCCTGAAATTTAGGAATCTTGATGTAGCAGGTGTACATTGAAGTATATTCCTTCGAAAGAAATATGCTACACATTCATGAAAAATTTGAAGTCTGCTATTGCTTTTTAAAATTCTATGAGGAACCAAAAAAACGATACCAAGTTTATAATCGAAATGTATAAGTTCAATAGAATTAAAGGCAACACATGCAACATGGCCACAAAAAAAAAATGACGAAAGTACAAGGAAACTTTTATGAATATCTTTAAACAACTACCAGGAAAACCAAGTTTAAAATAGAACATAACCACTATCTAAAAGTACGGATTCGGGCGAATTTTGATGCATGCGCAATAATTATCAAATATAATTATGAAGGCCATTAAATGTGCATGTGACCGATGACTTTTGCGGTCACTTTTGCGAAACTCGCTTGTCATTATAAAAAAACCTTGCAGTTGTGTAGCGACTGTCGTGTTAATGACTTGGTACAAGTCTTTTGCAGCGACTGTTGTATAACTGACACGATACAAGTCTTTTGCAGTTGATGTAAAACTGACATTGTACATGCTTTCTCCACTGACTGTCGTATAACTGGCATGATACAAGCCTTTTGCAATGGTTGTCGTATAACTGACATAGTAAAAGCCATTTGCAACGAGTGTTATATGGCTAATATGGAAATGACTTTGAGCAGCGGTTGTCGTAAATCTTTTCAGTGGTTGTCGTATAAGTGACATGATAAAGGGCATTTTCAGCAACTGTCGCATAACTCGCTTGGTACATGTCTGTTGCAGTAATAATAATATCATTGAAGTAGTTGCGGTTTTTAGACGATAGAAAAAAAAAAATCACAAAAATACTGAACTTAGAGGAAAATCAATTCGGAAAGTCCATAATCACATGGCAAAATCAACTAACAAAACGTATCAAAAACGAATGGACAAGAACTGTCATATTCCTGACTTGGTACAGGCATTTTCAAATGTAGAAAATGGTAGGTTAAACCTGGTTATATACCGCTAACCCTATTACTTTAATGACAGTCTCATCAAACTCCGTTATATTTACATTGATGAGTTAAAAAAACAGACACAATAAAAAAATAGTCAAAATATGGGTACATCAGTCTACGATAGAAGAGGGGGATTATGTTTTCTGGAATGTAGGTCTGTTCGTCCGTCCGTCCTTCTGTCCGTTCGTCCGTCTGTCCTGCTCCAGGTTAAAAAAAAATTATCAAGCAGTTTTTGATGAAGTCGAAGTCCAATCAACTAGACACTTAGTATACATGTTCCCTATGATATGATCTTTCTAATTTAAATGTCAAATTAGAGTTATAACCCCAATTTCACGGTTCACTCAACATAAAAAATATAAGTGCAAATTTCAGTAAAAGTGCGAGTGGGGCATCCGTGTACTATGGACACATTTTTGTTTAGCTGCTGGATTACAACAACCGAACAAATTCATTGGTACACGCCATTTGCAGTGATTTATTACAGATCTGTTGTATATCTGACTTGGAACAAATCTTTTCCAGGCAATGACCTACAATTTATAATAAACTTAGAGATTTTTGTATAACAGCATACATTGGTACATTTCTTTAATAGTTAGAATGTCCTTTAACGACTGCATAGTATAGACCTTTGCAGCGACTTTCGTATAACTGACTTGGTACCGGTCTTTTGCAGCGACTGTCATATATCGGACTTAGTATTAAACTTCGCTAATACTGTCGTATAATTGACTTGTAACTGGCCCATTACAACAAGGTATTTATTGCTAGATACACGCCATTATCAATGACAGCCAATAAATTGTTCATATAATAAGGCGTTTTGCATTTACTGTTATATAGCTGGCTCAGTACAAGCCATTTGTGCAATTTTTGTATTACTTACTTGAAATTGGTCCGTTTGCAGCTATTTAATTGTGGTACTTGACTGACTTGCCATATTAACAGTGAAGGTTGATATATTGTTATCACTGACTATGCGGTATGGGCTTTGCTCATTGTTGAAGGCCGTACGGTGACCCAAAGTTGATAATTTCTGTGTCGTTTTCGTCTTTTGTGAAGAGTTGTCTAATTGGCAATCATACCTCTTCGTTTTTTCAATGATACTAGCCTTAGCAGCAAACTCTTTTTCGTATCACTGACTTGACACTGTCCTTTTGCAGCATTTCCATTGTTGTATAGCAGACCTGGAAATAGCTTTTACAGCAAACCAATGGTCATATCAATGACTTGGTACTGACCTTTTGCAGTATTCCCATTGTTGTATAGATGAATATATATGTACTTGTCATCTTTTGCAGCCATCGAATAGTAGTATAGATGACTTGGTACCAGTCTTTTGCCGAATTCCACTGTTATATAGCTGAATTGGTACTGGCCTTTTGCGACAATCTCATTGTTGTATAGCTGACTTAGTACTGGCCTTTTGCAGCAATCTCATTGTTGTATAGCTGACTTAGTACTGGCATTTTGCATCAATCTCGTTGTTGTATAGCTGACTTAGTACTGGCCTTTTGCAGCAATCCAATTATCGTATTACTGACTTGGAACTGTCCTTTTATAGACTTCCCAATGTTGTATATCTGTCTTAGTACTGACCATTTGCAGCAATCTATGGCCAATTGTCGTATAACTGACATGGTACTGGCCTTTTGCAGCAATCAAATTGTTGTATAGCTGACTTGGTACTGACTGCAGCAATCCCATTTTCATATAACTTACTTGGTACTGTCCTTTTGCAACAGTTCCATTGTTGTATATCTGACTTGGTACTGGCCTTTCACAGCAATCCCATTGTTGTATAGCGTACTTGGTATTGCCCTTTTTCCAACAATCAAATTGTTGTATAGCTGACTTGGTAGTTGTCGTCTTTTGTAGTAATCCAATCGTCGTATCACTGACTTGGTACTGACCTTTTACAGCAATCTCATTGTTGTATAGCTGAATTGGTTCTGGCCATTTGAAGCAATCCCATTATCATATAACTTACTTGGTACTGTCCTTATGCAGCATTCCCATTGTTGTATAGCTGACTTGGATATTGTCGTCTTTTGAAGCAACACAATTGTCGTATCACTGACTTGAAACTGTCATTTTGCAGTATTCCTATGGTTGTATAGCTGACTTGGTACTGTCCTTTTACAGCAATCAAATTGTTGTATAACTGACTTTGTATTTAGGAGTTTTGAACAGCGGTATACTGCTTTATTTCATACTGGCCTTTTTCAGCAGTTTAATTGTCGTATCACTGACTTACGCTTGGTACTGGCCTTTTGCAGTAATCCCATTGTCGTATAACTTAGTACTTGGTAATGTCCGTTTGCAGTAATCCCATTGTTATACATCTGACTTGGTACTGGCCTTTAAAGCAATCCAATTGTCGTATCACTCACTTTGTACTGTACTGAAATTTACAGTAATACCATTGTCGTATCACTGACTTGGTACTGTCCTTTTTCCAGTATTCACATTGTTTTATAGCTGACTTTGTAATGTCCGTTTGCAGTAATCCAATTTTTATACATCTGACTTGGTAATGGCCTTTAAAGCAATCCAATTGTCGTATCACTCACTTTGTACTGTACTGGAATTTGCAGCAATCCCAATGTCGTATCACTGACTTAGTATTGTCCTTTTACAGCAAACCGTTGTATAACTTACTTGGTAATGTAATTTTGCAGTTATCCCATTGTTGTACATCTGACTTGGTACTGGCCTTTTGTTTTAATCCAATTATCGTATCACTGAATTGGTATTAAACATCTCAGATGTTAAAATGAATAGAAATACAGATATATCTAAGATTTAAATATAGATATAAATGTTTTCTTTTTATAAGAAAAGACTGCACATTAAAGAATGAATTAACTACATAACAAGGCTCGATTTTATAGGATACGGACTGAAATGAACATGAGTTGAAGTCAATGTAAACATTTAAAATGCATTTTTCTTGATTATCTATGCATATGAACAATCATACAAATGCATTCTAGCAACACATGATAACGGTGCAAATACTCACGATGTGTTTACGTGATGAAATGTGAACAAGAGTTAGTGTATGTCTTTTTTTTTATTTAAGATGTACATGTCTGTTTTAGTTATATAAAATCAAATCTAGGGCACATATTCAATATATTTTAATACAATAAATACGCAAAGAGTTGAGTGGAAATCATAAAAAATAGCCATCATCATATATAAGTTTAAACTTAGATGATTGATATCCTTTATCAACCGACAGTATGAATAATGTAATAGCTAAGGGTCAGATGTAAACTTGGTTTTCGGAAAACGCGTGTTCTTCTTTCGGAAAATTTTATTGACCTTGACATTCTTATTGTTCCTGTTAATGTTGAAAAGACACATTTTATATGGTTTTTTTGTCAACATGTAAAAATTAATTTTTCATACACCCTTATAATTTAAAAATAAAAACAGAGAATGGATTTTGGGAAAGTTTCAAAGAGACAGCAAGCCAAATTAAGAGTACAGTACACAGCCGAAGGACATCAATCGGTATTCAACACAGCAAGAAATTATCCTGCACCCGGAGGCGTACTTCGACCGGCCCCTAAACAAAACTGGGTGAATGTCTATTATGGAAATCAAATAGAATCAGGTCCTCTATTTAGTACACGAGTTTAATGTCAGCTGAAAACAAAATCTATATATGAGAAAAAAAGATGGTTGGAGTAATAATTCTAAAACAAAACCCACACTTCTTAGTAAGTTAGTACAGGTATATTGAAACTCAATATGGAGCTGACAATAATAGCTTTGTGTTTCGAAATGAGGAAAAAGACAAATGACGAAATGTACACACTATGTTATATTTTAAAATAATTACATCTCGATCAAATATTATAGTCCCTGTTTTTTCGACAACTAGTTAAAATCCTTGGATTTTCGAAAATCCGTGTACTTTTCTTTTCGACAATAGAAGTCATTAACCAGGACATGTACATAACAGGCAATTTAGTCCATATTATACAAATATAGTTATATATTCCGGTTCAATAATTACATGTCCATTGTGATTTTTAATCTGTCTTACTTATCAAAGAAAAATTTATATTTCAAAGAAATAAACAAAAAATATATAAATAGCAGGTTCATCAGAAGCAAAACGAGCATTATGCAATATATAAAGAGTGGAGACAGCTATGTGAAGTTGTTACGCTGGAAATCTTAAACATATGAGGTGTTTTTTATACTGACATTTTGATCGAATTGACAGTATTCCACAATGAGATTATAACTATTTTTTGTCTTTTAAAATTGGTATGTAAAAGTTTAGGAAAATATCCTAGGTTTTAGTTTGTCAAGATCAAGCCGAGAACTGGCCACAATATTTCTTTTGAGATGGAATCTAAAACATGTATTTTATTTTTTACACATTTCTCGAGGAAATGTTCCTCAATCTCAAATCCTCAATATAGTATGTAAAAGAAATATCTTCAAGTCAAATTTATCACACACAATTAACACGAAAGCTTTTGTCCAAATGTTTACGTAACATATAATTTTTATTTATACGAACAAAGGTAAATATCGGGTGCACGCCCAAAAACCCTGGATTCCGAAACCAGCAGACGTCAGGAGCTGAAATACGATCTTTAGAAAAACTAAAAACGTGTATGATAGCATCAAAGCGCTTCGTTCCTAAAGAAGCTTTATATAAAAGTTATTGAGTCAAGTATGTCAAAATCTAAATACACAAACCATGAAGGCCAGATATGATATGTAAAACATTGGAAACTGAAAAGAATTCTTTTAATGTAAAGGAAAATCCTAAATAAACAGTTAAATTACTTAAGATGGAAATGTTCAATGTTGCATAAGACTTGAGGGTCTGGATGGAGTTTACAAAACAGAGAATTATGGGTAAAGAGTTCAGAATAAAGCGCAAAAAAAAATAAAGAATAGAGGAGAAAAATAGGCACGAGTTAATAAAAATAGAAAGAATAACGGAGTGATAGATATAAAGAAAAGAGAATAATGGTTCAAATAATTAAAAAAGAGAAAATGATCTAAATTATAATGAATAAAGAAATTAAGAACTCCAATCAACACCCTCATAAATATCACATGACTTGGACTCATAAATAAAAATTAGATCAGATCGCAACAGATATTTGATTTTTTTAAATGCCCATGCATTTCATAGGAGCAATAAGTTCACTTTCGTTTGCCTGTAGATAATTTAAATAACTTTTATATTTCAAGTATTTGAAAAAAATAAAATCCAGGAAGTGTTTTAAAGCATATTTTTGTTGATGTGCATGATTGTCTTCGAATGCACAACCAAATCCTTTAACGTGTACCACCTATACTGGTTATAAATATAATCATGTAAAAGGGAAGAATGCTTATAGAAGATACAAAAACATCAAACAAGTATACTAGCTTTACTTTATTGTCATGTGTTTGTTTCTGATCAGGACAACAAAATATATCATATTTTTATCTTTTTCGTCATTTTGATAGAATTTGTGTTTGAGGCAAATATTTGGTTGTTTCTTGTGAGTTTATTACCAAACATGCCGAAGTCTCTGATTTTTTTTTTCTTCACGTATATGCCTTAAGGTGGTATGGGAGTCTAAAATAAAAATGATAGAATTTGTTCATACTTTGCCAAAACGTAGTATCTATTGATATATGTTGAAAAATATAATAAAAATGGTAGGTCACCGCGCATTTTTTCGAGCTAGAGGACGTGACAAAATGACAAATTTTGTATGGATTACACAGGGAAAAACACCATTTTGTGATTAGAAACTAAACAAAATGATAGAATTGTTAAATACTTAAGGAAAAGATAGCTTTCAGACAATGCTTTGAGAATATCAAAAGAAAAGATAGGGTCACCGTACGTTTTTTCTGGCTAAAATACAAAAT
Organism: Mytilus trossulus; assembly: GCF_036588685.1. Taxonomy (NCBI): domain Eukaryota; kingdom Metazoa; phylum Mollusca; class Bivalvia; order Mytilida; family Mytilidae; genus Mytilus; species Mytilus trossulus. The sequence goes on along the minus strand of NC_086379.1, from coordinate 36,515,397 downwards.
AGAAAAATTCCAAACAGAATCCTTCAGAAAATGCACTTTCTTACAGTTACCTCCCCTTAAAATGCCAATTCAAAAAAACAAAAAAACAACCAAAAATAATCAACATTTGCCCAAAAATTTAAATTTATAAGTTATATTCTTATAAATTAGTTCTTTTAAATGAAAATTCACATTAAATATCTGCATTCCTGCATAAAATTTTGCTAACTTGATAGAAAATATGGACCTTTGGTTTTCTGTTTTTTACAATCCAAGATGGAGGAAGACACCCATACCACCTTAATATGATATTATAAGGAAAGAGCCCGGTCTCTCTCAAATATGGAGTGGGAGTTCTTGCGGTTTTATCAATTGTTTGTTTGTTTTAATGATTTGTCTCCTTACTCTGTTTTTTAGCTGGTAACTATTTTTCTCAACTTATGCCCAGTTTTTTTTTAGACGATTAAGAGTTTGGTACATTTTATCAGTGGCGGATCCATGAATTTTCATAAGTGGGGACATACTGACTGACCTAAGAGGGGTCCCGCTCCAGTCACGCTTCAGTGATTTCCTATATAAGCAACGATTTTTTTTCCAAAAAGGGGGGCCTGGGCCCCTGCCCCCCCCTAAATCCGCCTCTGTTATGTACAACTGTGTTATGAGTAACTTTAAATTCTGAAATTATTGCGATGTTTTTATTAAATTAATAAATACGAATACATGTAATGCGACTGGAAGGGTAGTCAATAATGAGAACTCGCATAATGAATTCGATATATTTAATTATGCCTGTATGCAGATTTTCTTGATATTTTCAATAATTAATCTCGTATGTTTATTCATTCTTTAAAAAATGAAATAATATATGCATGCAATAATTTGTGAATTTAAAGTCATGACTGTGAGTTGCCCTCTAGTACTATACAGAATGTTTTTGTTGTTGGATTGAATGCTTATTGACATTGACCCCTACCTTTTTTAAATTCGTACGATTATATAAAGGGATTTCATATTATTTTAATGCGTAGTTTCTTGAAATTAATCGATCTGAATCGCTCTTAAGTAACACTATTGCAGTTTGATCTTTGTCATACGATATGAGATATTCAAAAAGTAAAAAGATTTCAAGAAATGTCTTTGTTGTTTTTTTTATACACTCGTGGCCGGTAACTTCTATTTTTTCTTTCTCATGTTTCTGTTATTGTTCTATTTGATAAAATGTGCGGGTTTAAATATCTGGGAATCGGTTTACTCTTATTCTGTTCTCATTTTTTAAAGACAAGAAAACCATTGTTTTATGTAAAATATTAGGTTGTCAAAACAAGCTTTATCAATCAAGAACACGAAAATGAAAGTAGCTAACACATTTAGAACATTCTTATTTTCTGAAAATGAAACACATTTTCAGGGAATATGAAATATTTTTAGACAGAAGACCTAGTTAATTTTAGACATGAGGAAAAGAGGATAGCTATTTTTAAAAGTAGAAGTAGAAATATAGAAATTGTCTTCACAAAATCAAGTTCAGGTATATACTTTGTTGATTTCATTTTGACTAGTAAACTTTTCTGCATTTCTTACTCTTAAGATTTGTTTATTCATTATTAATTTTGCCCTTTATTTTCTTTTCCATGCATTTAAGCGCTCTGTTATTCTCTATTCTTTATCTTTTTGCTAATTTTTCTCTGTTTTCTGTTTATTTTATTTTTTGCAAATTTTTCTCAAATGTTTTCTGTTATTCTATATTTTGTATACGCCATCAGCATCTCTGCTATTAAGTTTAATGGTCATCCATAGACTATGATACAACACGAACAGAGGTCAAAGGTGGTATAACACAATTTATTATTCTACCCAAACAAACAAACAACGAACTCTAGATGATGCTGAAAGATCACTAGAAGTTAGGTCTACAAATTAGAAAAAGAAAACTATGAGCTATTTAACAATTTCAAGGTATACTGACAAAATAACTTGGCTTGAATAGACCGCGCTGAAGTACGTTTATTATTCATTTTCATGCATAGTATATTTTTTTTAAAAGCAGGAATTTTGGCGGTCAACATTCACAAACTTAAGAAACTAGTACACATGATTTAGTGAAAACAAGGACGAATGAACCGTGAGTTTATATATGGAAGTAAGAACGAAGGAAACTGAAATCATCAAGGCACAAACAACTATTTAGAACAGGCTCAATACTAATGACGGACCGTATTTGTAAGCCATGCGTAAAGTTTACATGTATACAATACTTAGAAATATTTCTAAGGGTTGTAATCACAAAAATAATTAAATATTTATTTCCAAAAATAAATATGAATTCCTGCACACCAAAACGAATATTCTAGACCCCCCAAAAATATACTTCGTACAGTGTACATAAAACTATTACAGCAATTTATTGTGAATGGACGACGATTATATTTTCTAGTAGGGCTAAGAGGAATTTTTGCGGATTTGTTATACTTATTTATCTATAGCTGCACAGACTTATCTTTTTTTCCGCGAAATCATTTTCTTCGTTTTGTTTTGCAGAATATTCATTTTAAACCTGTCTTGTACACGATTATTTATTTTCAGCTCTTACACTTCCATGATATTCATTTTCAAAATCCTCCTTCGGGATCACTTCTGCAGAAAATCAAATGGTCGTTCCCCTATGAATTGGTATAGTAACTTCATTTTTTCCCCAGAACATCTGAGCGCATTTCATCTTAAAAAAAACTAATCGGTGACCGCTCGAATCAAATAAGTTAAAAGGCCATGTCAAGAATGAAGTTGAAGAGCACTGAGGACCCAAAAATTCAGAAATGATTGGCAAAAAAAAACCCGAGATAAGTTACAGCAGCATCTAATACACTTAACTCCATTCCGGATAAGTTTTAAAATTACACGAATTTTTAATCCAGTTGAAGCTATCTGGGACCCTGTTTAAACAATTCACCATGCATGATATTTTTTAATGAGACCTTTTCAAACTACCGTAAACACTTCAAACAAAATATTATTTTACTTCAATTTTAATTTCAAAAAAGAAGATCATACTATATCAAAGTTTCTTGATGATCACTTTCTAAAGTTTTTTCTCCCTCAGTTCACTACTGATGACCTCCATTTTTCGTCGTGAAGTTGTATAAATGGAATGGACTAAATAGCGATAAGGTGTATACAGTTGAGTGACAGCAGTAGAGACAATGGAAATACAATACAGCACTAAGATATTACAGCTACATTTCTTTCAAAAATCTTAAAATCGTTATCTGTGTACTTTTAATTTAATTGAATGTATATAATCCACATACACAGAGGTTTTTTATAAGTTATTTACAAACAAATTTTATTTCTAAAGATCACTTTAAAGTATCCTGTAGATACTTTGTATCTTAATTTCTTTGATAAATAAATCATTAGTATTTTGTATTTTCAAAAAGGCCAGATGTGCCATTTAATAAGTCAGCTTTAAAGATCTTATCATTTATGTTTACAATTGATCTTTTAATATGATTACTATGTTACTGTCAGAACTAATGAGTTTTGAACAGGAAGTAAAGTTTGTTTGACAAAATAGATTATCCCGAAGCCATTTAGTTCTTAAAGTGAACATGAATGCACACATAAACCCTGACACAATTTTGATAAACTGTCTTTTCAGCATTGTTGAATGGAGATTAAATATTTACAGAAACAAATTTCTTGAAGAATCAACAATGAACTGAAACAACAAAAAGGGGAACCTTTTAATGATTCTTTTATGAAAGATAAGGATATTTTATGTCCTTCCCCGAAAAAATTCAATTGACAAGGATGCGAAAGTTTACTGTTGCCAAAAGAATAATGATCCATAGATGTAATATTTGGCATAATAACAATGTATTAGTACACGAACACACACTAATTTCTTATAAAAGAAGGGCAAATAAATATCCGTTTCTAAATGATGTAAATTTCAAAAAGGCAGCATTTATTCTCACATTTATTCTTCTAGGAAGGATTGGTATAAGTACATTTACGAAGAAATCTGTCGACATTATAACATAACAATATAAACTAAATGTTCAAATACAATCTGTTTTTCAAATTCAGCTGTATACAGGCTATTTCTCTGAATTCACTTCATATCCAGTTGCTAATAAGAGACCTTCTGCTGGTTTTTTTTCTATGGTCGGGTTGTTGTCTCTTTGATACATTCCCCATTTCCATTCTTAATTTTATTAATAAATCTATTTGCCGTTTTTTTCTTGCGTTGTCATTTCTTTTCGACTTATTTTAAAGAGTTAAAAAAAGTCCCCTTCGAATCTTCCAAGTTTATTTTGATTAAAAAAAATTTAAGGGTTCCTTTGTGTTAACATTAAGATTTGTTTAATATTTTGAGCCAAGTGATATTTATATTGTAAGAATATTAATGCTCAAAGGTAATATCTTTTGATTGAGATGTTAATAAATGAAAATGCTTTAATTGCTTATAAAATGTATAATAAAAGAACAAATTGAGGAGTTGACAAGGTGACGTTTTTCACCTGTACAAATAAAAATAAATTAGAAAAAGTTTAAAACACAAGCAAACCTTTGTAAAGAATTAAAAAAAAAGATTTGAGTAACATGCACCAAGCTTGTTTCTGCTCAAGGAAGAAAAGTGAGTTCATGAACGCGTAGAATTGTATTTAATCAAATGAAAGAGGAATAACTCAAAAAAATAATTTTTAAACTGTCAATGGCGCAGGTAATAATTGCATTTGAAAATTTTTCAAATTTTTCAATGAAATCGTTTCGTCTCGATGAATCAATTTTGATACCACTAACTATACTTTAAATGAACAATCAAAAAATCGTTGACATGTTAGTTTGATCATTATTGTACAGGCTCAAATTTTGCTCTGTCAACTGAAAAAAAAGCGAAATTTTTCGTATATCATTGTCTCGATTTAATAGTCTATTCCTTTTTGATCTCTTGTTGTGGATCATTACTTTTTTCATATGTTGTTCGTTTTGGTGCGCTGTACGTTGAAGGTTGTTCGAAGTTATGATAGACTATGAAACAATTAACAGTCTTGTGCACCAGGCACCATAAGACAGAATAAAACAGCAGCGGCGTATCCCTTGATTCTTAAAAAAGCCACGGTATGATTCCTGAAACGGAATATAGACTTCCAGGCGGATCCAGGCGAATATTGACGTCTTTATTCCATTATATTATATTTTGTTCAATCAAGGTAAGGAGGTGAATGCAAATAAACGCCCCCCCCCCCAAATTCTGCAATTCAATATAGTTATTAGTGATGAAAGATATTGCTGATATGCATATTAAATGAAATAATTTCCCACATAGGCTCTTCTGAATCATGATTACTTGTTCTATGGTATGTTTTTCTATGGCTGAACCTTTCTCATTTAGATTATATTATGCAAAAAAAAAAATATGATTCCAGTTTAACACCGTGCACCGACGTCAATTCAGAGAACATTCGTTTTGTCGCGGTGAGGATTGATTTAAAACACTTTCAACGAAACTATGTTCATGCTTGTGGAATCCGCATCTGATTTACTTGGCAGGAACAATGTTACGTATTTACGAAAACTACAGTAGTAAAATGATATAGACAAAAAAAACAACAAAAAAACACCAAATTTGTTTAGGTTAGTTGAACTGTAGAAGATTCCGCTCTCAAAGATCTTTAAACATATGATTTTACACAATATAAAAAAGGAATATCCGTTTCTCTGAAATTCACAACAAAAGAGGAAAGAAAAGTTTGGTATTCTCTAATTTCCCTTTTCCTAAGAAATGTAGGTGATTATGTAAGATTACCGGATGTATTATTCCTTATGTGCTATAATAAAGTATTCAAATGATTATTTTACATATAAAATTATGTAATAAGAGTCCGGATCAACAGTAACATTTAACTATAATTTATCACACAAAGTGTTCGGATCATGAACAATCACCGAAATAAAAAAATTATTTTGTGTTCATACAACCTTGTTATATTCTGATACTTCTAAAGCTTTATGTAAATGAGCCATTTTAATACATTACAATGTAAGACGAATGGTCAAGTTTCACTTGAGTCATTTTGATACATTAAGACGAGGAGTCTAGTTTCACTTACTCTTCTATTCTGTCACACATTTTGTAGTGCTTCTGTTCTAGTTAATGGATGGAGATCTAGAATCATCTAGACTGTAGCTCTTTAAATCAAGAACAAACATAATTGTTCCCATCTTGGTTTTTTTAATAATTCAAAATTTTTTCCCCAGTTGATTATAACTCTTTGTTGGAGAGGAGTTGATTTTAATAACAAATCATTATTGCGTCGTCTATAAAGGCATATAACTTTAATTTCATAGAGATTCTTAGGATTTTTCACCAAATGAGTAGATTAACTTTGCAGTATTTGAGATCTTTATTCAGATCATTGAATTAAAAAATAAAAAAATCGGTTATGAAAATTCTAAAGAAGATACTGGAACAGTAGCAAATTTTGAAACCAATGAATTGTGTCGTTGAAAAACTTGAAAGTTCTATTTTTTTTTTAATTCTCAATAAACATTGAAAGGTTTCCTTTTCTTTAGAGATAGAACATGGACGACATTTTTCTGTCCTAATCAACAATTAGATGTACTATGACAACATCAATGCTGATATATAAAGAAATATGTGGTGGAAAAAATCTTTTTCCCCAAAGAATTATCAAAGGTACCAGCATTTAAGGAATAACAGTACTGTAGTTGAAGAGTTGTCACCGTCAATTGTAGATTTGACGGTCGCAAATACAGTTTTACTGGCGACGCGAAGCGGAGACAGTAAAACGGAGATTTGCGACCGTCAAATCAAAATTGACGGTGGCAACTCTTCAACTACAGTACTGTTATTCCGATTCTAATGCATTACAAAAAGAAATAATACGATAAAATTTGTGAAAATGTCCTAATTTAACAAACCGCGAAACTTCATGAACGATTTCGGCGCAAAGACCTCATAGGTAACGTGACGTCATACAAATGATAACTTACAAACTGGAGGTTATTACGTTACCTGTACGCTTCAAATTCGGATAAATTTATATTAAAACGGCGAATTCGAGGTAGGTGTTGTTTTATTTATGATTATGATCGAAGTTTAGTTGATTGAATAATTTCAAAATGGTTGTCCCTCCTTAGTTACGCCTGGTCAACGGTGGATTTGACGGCAACTTTTAGCCAATGAAAAAAAATGTTACATACAAATTGCATTAGAATATAATTTAGTACGCCATACGCGCGTTTCGTCTACATAATACTCATCAGTGACACTCATATCAAAGTATATAAAGCCAAACAAGTACAAAGTTGAAGAGCATTGAGGAAATAAGTTAGGACAGGATGTGGATACAATGTCATAGTCATTCAAAAGTAAACAAAATAATCATTCTGAAGAAAAAAAATTAAGAAGTGCAAAACTGCATCATATTAGATTTTATGAAAGTTTAAATAAATCCTGTCAGACAGTTCAGGCCCAGTGGTAAATGCAGAACCAAAACGGAAAGACAAACAGAAGAATGAAAAGGTCATATATTTAATTCTTTTCCTGATCGAGTATACCAATGAAGATATTAATACTGAATTTTAAGTCTCTGGTTTTCAAATTCATTTCCGAAAGAAGACGATTTTCTCCGAAGCTCCAGTATCTCTATCCTCTCCCATATCGGTATCCTAACCTAGCTTTTTCAAATGCAGTGATTAACTTTGTACATATGTGGTATGATTGCCAATGAAACAACTGTCCACAAGAGACCAAAATTTTCCTTGTCAATATTTTAGGTGTAAAATTATCGGATCTGTTGAGCTTGAAGAAATTTCAGCAAAAGTAAATGGGTCTTAAAGTTTGCATGCATACAATCATTTATCTTTTTCTTTATCATTAACCTACCTTTAACTTTTTTTTCTTTTTGAGTTGGTGTAGGACGGTAAGATTCCTCATACGTCTGAAATTTAAAAAAGATGGATGCTCGTTTTATATCTAGGTAGTGTTCATAAAGTGTTTGTGATTATTTGAAACATCCTCATCGTTTTAATGTAGCATGCCTCTGCAGGCGGATTAGATAGAACAAAAAAATATAGCTACATTATCAAAATCATAACGACTACGACTCTCAAAATTAAATGTGTGTTTACTTCATTTCATTCTAATAGTGACATACAAACAGATTCATGATAACCGAACGATAAAATTGAGAATAAAAATGCAGAATGTGTCACAAAGAGAACAACCATACTAAACAGCTGAAAACCGCCAAGCCACATCGAGGTTGTAAGAAGGAGGGCCATCATTGAATATAAAAGTTTGCGGCACCAAAACGAAACGGGTCTATGATATACACAAACAAGTATATTAGCTTGTTTCTGCATGGAACCACGTTATGTGAACTTAGACTGTTGAGTAGCGATTGACGAGACAATACTACTTTGTGAGTCCATAATTCCGTCTATATTTACCATTTATGACTTTTGGCAATTATGACATCTTGGTTTGCTTATGTAAACTATTTTTATTTTTTGTCCTCATTTTACGAACACAATCTTCCGTCCTTATATCCTCTTTTTTTACATTCCTATATGAGATTTAAATAATATATCATTCAGGCATTATATCTAAACTGTATCATACTTTTTTCCTAAGAATTAAATTGAAGTATTTCTAAAGCATGCCACAAAACCAGCTCCAACGCACCATTTTTATCTTAAAATGTCCAATACCAAGTCAGGGAAATGGTAATTGTTATATTACCAATAACGTTTATCAAAATATATGTTCATTAATAGAAAGCCTTAAGACTGTTGAACATCAACAAAATTGTGTAAATGGCATTTATGATGATTTTTGTAAAACGGTTGAATCAGAGATGTCTGATAAAATACCAAGTAAGACTAATTTTGTTGGTGGTAAGCAATCAAATAAAAAATATCGGAATAAGAAACCCTGGTGGAATGAATCTTTGAGTAAATTGTGGTATGAGATGTGTAATGCTGAAAAAGCATGGAATAAATGTAAAAACATGCATCAAAATCAGCTACCAGTTTAAATGAAGCGAGTACTTTTAATGATTTTTTGTTGACGGAACCCATTTCGTTTCAAGAAACAGTACATGTTATTGAAAAGACAAAAAGGGGTAAATCTGCTGGCATCGATAACTTACCGGGGGAGGTTTTTCTTAACCAAAGTTCAGCTCTATTTCTATACCATTTATTTGATATTTGTTTTAGATATGGTAATGTTCCTGATTTATGGAATAGAATTATTATTAATCCTATTCCTAAATCTAACATGTCAGACGCGAGAGACCTCCTTTGTTATAGAGGGATCGCCCTTGCAGCAGTGTCTTAAAAATTGTACTGTAATATACTGAGCGATAGATTAGCTCATTGGGTAGATGATAACAATGTACTGGCGGACGAGCAGAATGGTTTCCGGCAACAACGTAGTACAATTGACCAATTGTCTAGTCTTACTAATTTGATTGATGTAAGAAAAAAACTTCGTAAATCAACCTTTTGCGCCTTTATTGATTTTAAAAAGGCTTATGACACTAAACAAAGGGATATTTTGTGGTATAAATTAAATAAAATGGGTGTTGCACAGACTTTTTGTTCTGCTATTAAATCAATTTATACAAATGTTTTATGTTCTGTAAGAATAAACGGTCATTTCACAGACTGGTTTGATGTTAACTGTGTCTTGAAACAAGGATGTCCCTTGTCGCCCATTTTGTTCAACTTGTATATTAATGATTTAGTTACATTTCTTAAGTCCTTTGACTGCGGAATAGAAATAGGTGATGAAAAACTGTGTATTTTATTATATGCTGATGACGTTGTAATTATAGCAAACGACGAAAAAGACCTTCAACTTCTGTTAAATGTTTTATCTACATGGTGTAAAGACAATTGTATGAAAATTAATGCAAACAAGAGTAACGTTGTACATTTTAGACCGCCATCTATACCTAGATCTGATGTAATTTTTAATTGTAATGGTCATACTATTAAGTTTTCTAGTAATTATACTTATCTTGGTCTCGTTTTAAACGAGCATTTAGACTATAATGTTACTGCAAAAGCCGTTGCATCTTCAGCAAATAGGGCTTTAGGGTTGGTAATAGCCAAGTGTAAAGGTGGTGTTTGTTTCGATGTATTTGTAAAATTATATGAAAGTTTGGTTTGTCCTATACTAGAATATGGAGCAGGTATATGGGGTGTAAAATCATATTCTTGTATTAACTCCATTCATAATAGGGCTTGTAGATTTTTTCTCGGTGTAGGAAAATATGCACTAAATGCTGCAGTTACTGGAGACTTAGGTATAACACCTATTTTTGATAAGCAGTGGAAAAGTATCATTCGTTTGTGGTGTAGATTAAATAACATGAGCTCAAACCGGTTAAATGCAAAAGTTCACAAGTGGGCTGATAGTATGAGTATTAAGCATAAGTGTGTTAAACACTGGAATTTTTTTAGTAAAGAAAACCTTCTGTGAACTAAATTTAAGTCATTTATCGTGTCCTGAAAATATGGACACTAACTACGATATGTTATAAAAAAAATTATGTCAAAATTACATAGAAAACATGTCGATAATTGGCATGCTGTTTTGCATTCTGATAAATCTATATCGGGTAGAGGTGGCAATAAGCTACGAACTTACAGACAGTTTAAGGAAATTTTTGAACCAGAGGAATACTGCAAAATAGCTTTACCCTTCAGTCACAGAAGTGCTTTCGCAAAATTTAGATGTGGTGTTGCTCCCCTTAGAATTGAAACAGGGAGATATGAAAATATTGTTTTAGAAAATAGAGTGTGCCATATATGTGACGTTTTTATTGAAGATGAAGCGCATGTTTTATTAAGATGTCCTCTTTATGACGATTTTAGAAACCATTTATATCATGTTGCTGAAACTTTTAATGATAATTTTAATACTTTAGATGATAATCAAAAGTTAGTGTTTTTATTCTCAGATGTAAATATGATTCGTGTGTGTGCCAAAACCTGTCATTTAATTTTAAAAAGACGTAGAAATTTTATATATTGTACCTAGTATTTTATTTCATATTATGTATTATTATTATCTATGCATTTTAATAGTCTCTTCTAATTCTGTATAGAATGGTCCATTTTATTTAGTGTTATTTTACAATGTTACTATTGTATACAGATTGATTGTACTTGTTGAGAGATGAGAATTTAATAAAACATTGAATTGAATTGAATTGAATATTATAGTTCGTTTCTGTGTGTGTTACATTTTAATGTTGTGTTTCTGTTGTGCCGTAGTTCTGTTATATTATATGCGTTTCCCGCAGTTTAAGTGTGTAACTCGGATTTGTTTTTTCTCTATCGATTTATAAATTTCGAACAGCGGTATACTACTATTGCCTTTATTCTGTACTATCAAATTTCATGAATGCCCGAGATAGAAAACCCTCTGTGGGCTTCCAAACTTGAAGAGCCCGCCCGATCAGAGTAACAAAAAAAACATGAGTGAGAAGATTTTTTAGGGATACATTTCATTGTTTTAAATTTTCAAACAGTTTAAGTTATACATAGTGATTGAAACATAGGGAAGAAATTGTTTGTTTTCGGCCAAGCGTTTAAATTTTGCTGCGTAATACATTATTAATATGTTTTGTATATTATCAGATCAATGATAAACGTTTTTAAGTGGGTTGATAATGTACATGTAGTAGGTAATGGATAAACTGCTAGTCTTCTAAACATCATGGCATTTTTTGAAACCAATTCCCCCTTTAACTCCTTCACAATATTTCAAAAACTACTGTTTTCTGCATGTTAAAATAAATTATTGTTCCGTTCACTTTTTTGGCATATAAACTATAATAGATGAAGCTGTTTATTCATAGTTTACAAGAACACGAAGTTCTTAGAATAAGAATTTTACACCGAAGGACACATTTTATGGCCCACTTGTACAAATCGGAGATATCGAACTTTTCCTGTAATCAGATTCTACGTAAATTCAGGTATTGAATCAAAATGTGTGTTATATTCCTATCCTTGAAAAATTAAAGGTGCAATTGTAAATTTCTGTTTATTTAGTACATAAATACATGATGTAGTATCCCCGCCTCTATGGTGTCGTCGTAACAATGGAATTGGGGTTGATTCTTGATCAGTTGAAACATAATCTATTGTTTACATTGAATGTTCTAATCAGTAAAAAAAATTAGGTGCAAACAAATGACTTTAATATAACAGAAATAGGTTAAGTTTCTCTATATTTTTAAAGATATTTTGCATCAGTTTAATGATTCAATTACACTGTATATTTCCTGATAGTACACAAATCAAAATCAGGAGATATCAGACGACATTAAAAAGGTCAATAAGGACAAACGAATTGCATGGAATAATATCCAAGTAAGCTTAATAATACGTTCTCTTGTAAGAATATTGCTTTCCTAGAATAACTGTCAGTACTTCATTATGTACATTAAAAGAAGACATGTTGATTTAAGACATGAACATCTTTGAAAGTATTGATGGTCGATGCCTCTGCTGGTGGACTATTAGTCCCGAAGGTATCACCACCCCAGTAGCCAGTACTTCGGTACTGGCATGAACATACGGATATTTTGTGTTATTAAAATCTGCTGTTACAAAATAAATAGAAATTATTATAAATTAAGGAACGTATCTCCCTCATGCAAAGCTCTGATTCCTTTCACGGATTTGGCTATACTTTTTGGACCTTTTGGATTATAGCTCTTTATCTTTTATATAAGCTTTGGATTTCAAATATTTTGGCCCCGAGCATCACTGAAGAGACATTTATTGTCGAAACGCGCATCCGGTGTATGAAAATTGGTACCGTTAATATTGCTTAGGGGTCATGAGCGCTGAAAACATGTTTAGCCCCGACGCAATAATCATTCTCCTTATATGAAAACAACAATATTAGTCTTAGTAACAACTAGTATATACATCGATAAATTACAGAAATAGTGAAAGTGCAAAAAACAAAACAGAAGGTATCAGTCACATGGTAGCTATATGATAAATAAAGGCAACAGTAGTATACCGCTATTCGAAAGTCATAAATCGATTGAGGAAAAAAAATCCGGGTTAATAAACTTAAATCGAGGGAAATACATCAACATAAGATATTTCTTAATCCTCTCTTAATTTGACAAACTATTTTGACATTTGACGTGACTGTGTTCTTAAAATTGTATTTATTAATCGATGATGTACTCAATGGCATTAAACAGAATTACGATAAACACACGTTGCTTCCAGAAGAATCACAAAACAATAAACAACCAATGAGAGTATAAAATGTTCAGTCTAGATTAATTTTCAACATATTGGCTGTTCAAAGTTTTCACTATAGGCGTCCCTTATACATCACAATCCAGATAACAGCTTTGACCGAAGCAAAATATTTTATTCTCTTTTTTTGCTTATCAGGACCGGGAGTTTTTTGGGATTTTTTTTTAAATGTTTCTTACAGTGAACCATTTTCCCCAATTGTTACTTAATGTCGGATGTGTGACAAAATAGATATGGTATCAATTTTATTAATTCAGATGCGCATTTCGACTGAGATATTTTCAAATTTAAACCTATAACCAACGTTAAAGTGCAAAAAGGCAAACTTGGACAAGGAATCAGAGCTTTGCATGTCAGAGTTGTAGCATATAAAGGATTTACAAAATGTTTTTACAGCAAATTTCAATAACGAAATATCTGTATTTTCATGCATTATTTAGAAGTATTAGTTCATTGGCTAGTGATATTATTCGGACCTACAGTGCACTAACATCAGTATCTATCAGTGGTTGTCCGACCAGATGCACATGTATACAAGTAATAAATAAGACTGTGGTTTGACCCGACAAGGGATCTTACCTATGACAAAAAGTACACGCTTCTTTTTTTTCTTTTTTCTTTCTTGTTGCTTATGATTCGATGGTTACCTCAAACGGAGTTTACATTTTTCAATTGGATCGGTAGATTTCTTTAAGATCAGATAATGTTGTGAAGGTTTTTTCTAAAAAGATATGGAGATTTACAGGTCAAGCACATATGCAACTTAACCCATATTATAATGATATTTACAGCCTCCTAGATTGTATTCAAACAAATCATGGTATTTCAACGTTTTCGAAATTTATTGACAAAAAATGTGGCTTTATTGTATGTCCTCCTTTTATCAGTTTCTTTATGAAATGTATTTTGACATAGACGAAATAAAAAATGGGTTTTTGGTGAAAAGGTCCTTATCATTAAAGATACACATTGGTGTAAGTCAATGACAGTAATGAGAAAAGCAAACGTTGAATGAAAAAAATCTCATCAAAGATACTCGGCGTATTGTCTTGTACACCAGACAGGCGTTTCGTCTTAAAAAGATGCATTATTGACGCTTGATTATGATAATGTTATAAGTTTACGTGATGCCTTTAGCATCTATTCAAAAATGATTCATCAATTTCAAAGAAACGATCATTGACCCGATTTCACAGAATATGTATGGATGGATGTTTTGCAATGTATCATTACATAATTATGACTTATAAACACACTTTATGACAGACGTCTGACTTCAGAAGTCATTTTTCATTTTCAATAACCCATTGTATTTCATTTGAATATTACCTAGAATCAGCCTAAGATATCTATATTTATAATAAACAATAACAAATTCGTTTTAAACATACATATTTAAAACCTAGTGGGTATGCAAATATAAAAATACTTTTAGATGCAAATAAAACGTTTCTTAAATTTTGCTTACATTTGATGAATATTTCATTTCCTTAATAAGAAAAGCATGATATATGAAAAAAATATACATCTGCCTTTTATGTAAAGTAATGCGAAGATACGTAACCGGCAATCAAAATCGTTAGTTCATCAAGTTAATTGCTAGCTTTTTCGGGGCATTTTCAGAGCGAGAAAAAAACTTATCATAAACTCGCAGGCTGAACAGAGTGAAACTTGAAGAAAGAGGCATGCCATGATAATTTGGGCAAAGTTACCACTTCTCAGTAACCTACTTATCTTTCACGCGGAAGTACACGTTATTTTTCTTTAACGTTCTATTATATTCAATTCCGTTCAGACATAACTACGTTTATACCCCACAACGAATTGACATATCCCAAATAGCATCACATCGGTAGAAAAATTTCTACTGGCATACTAGCATTCCTTAATTACAGTAACTCATTAGGGGTATTGATTAACAGTAAAGACAATGACAAACAGAAGTATATTTAAAAAAAAAAACCCGTTAAAAACACGATATAAACATGCATTTCATCTCTACATGTTTCACAATAAAAGAGTACGGTTTTAACATTTTTAACATTTTTCATGACAGGAAGATCTTGACAGCAACAAGATAAAAGGAAATATGTTTGGAACCGTGAGAGGCGCAAGATAACAAACATACATTGAAACCAATCAGTCGCAAAAAAAAAATTCTGACAATGGCATGGCAAAAGACAAACAAACTGTATACAGAGCACAGCATAGAAAATTAAAGACAACCATAAGCAATAGCCGAAATGTACAGAGTAATCTTTTGTTTCATAATGTATCTACAAAATATCATCACGAATTTAGAAATCAGAATAAGTCGAAATGCTCTTTTTTAAACGTCATTATAATGGTATGTTCATTGCTTATACTATTGTTATGCGTTACGCTACACTTTCAGTAGTTTGGTGGGGTTCTTTTTGCTTAGTCTTTAGTTATCTATGCTTTGTATTATGTTCTATTATTTGTCTGTTTGTCTTTTTTATATTAAACTATGGCGTTGTCAGTTTATTTTCAATCTTTGAGTTTGACCATCCCTCTGGTATCTCTCGTCTCTCTTGTCTCTCTCGTCTCTCTTTCATAGAAGTAAGATCAAGCCTAGTTAAAACAAGTGCAATTTCCTCATTAAAACATATTGCTATGACGGACTACTTATAATGATGAAATACATTATGAACGGAAGCAATGGCATGCCATTCTTTGAAACGAACCTGATTGACTATACGCAATTATAAACAAAAACTTTTGAAATCTTATTTCATACAAGAACTTCGTATTATTAAAGAAACTGTTTCTATAAAAATAATAAAAATCCCCGTATTTTCTTTATTAATTCTCAGAAGATAAACATCATTTGAAGTGATTAAACTTTGCTGTTACAAAATATTAGAAATTAATATATATTAAGGAATGTATCTCCCTCATGCAAAGCTCTGATTCCTTTCACGGATTTGGCTATACTCTTTGGACCTTTTTGATTATAGCTCTTCATCTTTTATATAAGCTTTGGATTTCAAATATTTTGGCCACGAGCATCACTGACGAGACATGTATTGTCATCTGGTGCAAGAAAATTGGTACCGTTAATTTTATTGAACCAATATAGTTTATTAGACTGCGTTGTGGACAATTTAATTTGCAATGATCGTCGCAAGGAATTGAAAGCTAATGCAGGGAAATTATAACTCAGTATTTTCAAATGGTTATAGATCATTTAATATTCCTAGAAATTCAAGAAATAAAATTCTAAAAATCCTTTGTGTGTACATTTCCTTTTTATAGTTCGAGTAATGTTCTGCAATATGTCTATACTGTAGACAAAGGAAATATATTTAAAAAAAATTAGATCTGATAATTTTATGAGTATAGCTAGCGATACTATCATGATTTCATTAATGTTTTATTCATAAATGGATAAAGTGACTCAATATGCGGATGAGGGAAGATAATTCAAATATCTTTGGGCCCTCAATGCCCTTTTATTTTGTACTTAAGTGAAGTTTTTTTATTCGAGCATCACTAAAGATTTTTTTATAGATCAATATCATACTTTCGGGGACTAACAGTCCTACAAGATAGGTATTGATCGGTGATAGTAATAACTTGTAGGGTACAGATTCTACTACATCAAAAAAAATTTATACAATTAATTTATAAGACTGTGTCTTGACCTATCCATATGCATTGATCTTAACTATAAGAATAACTTTCTAATTTTTCCTTTTTCTTTTTCTTTGGTTGAAGATGTTTTGAAAGGTCGTTTCAAACGTAGGGTACTTTTTGTAGTTAGATCGGCAAATTTCAGACCAGACAATATTGATGCCTTAAAAGGGTAGATGTTTTACATGTCTGGTACAAATATGTGAGATGTACACAGATGTATACTGATATTGAACAGCATACTGGATTGATAACAACTGAGGCATGTCATTTGAATGATTTAGTAAACTTCGAAATCAATGGACAAAATAGGTGACCTTATTACATTTTCTTCTTTTATCAGTTACTTTATGAGATTTTGTTGCACTTAAACGAAATGAAAACGGGTTCTGTCTTAAAAGGCCATTATATATATAAAAATACTGATAAAATTGTTGTGCGATGTCTGGGAATGAAAAATAAATGAAAAAAAAGCAAAGATGTCAGTCTTATTGTTTTATACACCAGACATCTAATTCGTCTTCAAAAGACCCATCAATATAACTTGATTATGATAAAAATCTTAATGTATTTAATGCTGTTATCACTACTAGTACTGAAAAATGATTCACCAAATACAAAGAAACGCTCATTGCCTCAATTTCAAAGAATATATGTATCAAATGATGTTTTAAAATGTATTATTATATAATTATGAATTTTAAACACACTTTATGACAAACTTCTGACCTCAAAAGTCGTTATTCATTTTAAATCACCCTTTGTATTTCATTTGAGCATTACTTAGAAGCAACCTAAGATATCTATAATTAAAATAAACCATGTCAAATGCATTTTAAAAATACATATTGAAACCCCAATGGGTATGGAAGTCTAAGAATTCTTCCAGGTGCAGATAAAGATTTGTTCGTTCGAATTTCAAACGCTAAAGAATGAGTGTAATATAATATATTTCATATGACTCATTGAATATCAGTCTTGTTGTGCATTTCTCAGAATGGAAGAATTTTAAAAATATTCCCCAAGAATTCTTAACTTCTGCTAAAATAGTTTTACCTCACTACTTCCGTAATAAGCAAATGCATGATATCATTAGGCTTGATAAAACATGTTTTGTTTCTTGCTGACAAAATAATTAGATACATCTATCTTTGTTTATGCGGTAACGAAAATATACAAAAGCGACAATAGGAATCATTAATTGAATTTTTTGTTTTAATTTTTAGAGCGAGAACACATCTAATAGAAACCATCCATGACATTTGAAGACAAAAATGACACAATGCTTAGGACAATTTTTTTATTTTTGCAAAAGCACATCAAAGATACCACCAAAAAGGTAACATGGTTATCTTCAGGGGGATAATACAAGTAATTTTGTCTTTTATGTGCTATTATACCATATTTCGTTGAGGTACAACTACTTTAATACGTTAACGTCTAAATTGTAACATGTTGTACACTACAGTAACTCATTTGTGGTTCGAAAGAAATTAAAAACAATAACAAAAGGAAGTATATGACATAAATAAAGTTAAAAATATGATATAGATAAGTATTGTATCTCATGTTGTTTTACAAGAAATGGTTGCAAGAGTAATATAAAAATAAAAATATTATCGTAATGCTACAGTAAATAGTTATCAAAAGTACCAGGATTATAATTTTATAAAACGTGTATCATTTTATGTCTCTTTGAAATAAAAAAGAATAAAATGGAACAATTTGATGGCCTATTCTATATACCACTCATTTTCTGTTTCGTATTTTGTAGTATCAAAAGACATGTAACTCTTAAAATGAGCACAGGTATTTCAATCAGTCAATGTATTTGAAGAATTAGTATGGATCAAAACTGAATATAAAGGAAAAAAAGAATAGTAAAACATCAGCAAAAATGTTGCTGTTATTACGTCACTAGTTATTAAGATGTTAAATCTGTATTACATCCAGTTTTGTCTCACTGTGTAAAAATGCAGTAGAACAGTTAAGCTTATTTGTATGCCATGTAGAAATTACGCGTTCTTTCTCAAAACAATTATCGATTATATACTATACATATATATCAATGTTTATATTTATTCCAATCAACTTAACACAAGGAAACATTTGCAAACTACAAAATGAGTCTTAGTGTCAGGGCCTTTTATAGACTATAGGGTGTTGGGTTTTCTCATTGTTGAGCGCCGTACGGTTTTCGATTATTTTAACATCCACTTTATTTGAACTTAGATAGTTGTCATTTGACAATCATTAACATCTTCTTACTTTTTTACTTATTTAAAAAAAAAACTTATTCTGCGAAATAAAGGCAACAGTAAGATATCACTGTTCAAAATTCATAAATCGATAGAGAAAACACAAATCCGGGTTACAAACTAAAACTGAGGGAAACGTATCAAATATAAGAGAACTAAGACACAACACCGAAATATAACACACACAGAAACGAACTTTAGTAACAATGGCCATTTTCCTAACTTGGAACATCAATGACATCATTACATGACAGGGTTACAATAAATAAACAGATAAATGGGAGAAAATATAGGACAGATAAACAACTAATAATAGCCATCAAAAGGTAACAGGTTTAAAAATATTTTTATACTCCAGACGCGCGCTACGTCTTTACAATACTTTGCTAGGATGTAAAAAGTTTGAAAGCCATAACAGTTACAAAGTTGAAGATCGCCGAGGACCAAAAGTTCCAAAAGTTGTGAGGCGTTATCCGCCTGGTACAAAAACCTAATTTTAAAATCAAAGATGCTTCGTGTTTCTATTTCTTTTCGTGCTGTGGAAAACTAATTCATTTTCCTCTTTGTACTTGATGAACTACATGCTTTGCACTAACTGTTGCTTTAAATTAATAATATCAGGAAACGATTATCATAACTGTAGTTGAAGGTGTGTGTGTGCGTGTGTTTGGTAACATTGGTAACAAACAAAGTGACAAAGTCTAAGTCCATAATATAATAGAACTACAGAATGACCTAAACTATTTAAAAATTACGTAAGAATAAAAGGATATTTCTCGTACGCCATTATAATAATGTATATGTTGCTTATACTATTGTAATGGTTTACGAAAAATTTTCGAAGAAGTATGATCAAGCCAAATTTAGGTAGGTGCAATTTTTCTATTGAAAAAAAAATCCACATGGCTATGCCGGACTATTTGTCATGGTGAAATACAATGAAAATCAGACAACTGCCTGCATTTCTAAGAAATTAGCCTAAGTAGCCTTTAGTATTGGAAAAAAAAACACTTCATCAAAATCGGATATTATACAAGAACTTCGTATTACTAAATTTCTTAGAATATAATCATCACCTGAATCAATATAGTTTATTAGACTGGTATTTAGACATGTTTAGATGCAAAAGCCAGCGGCAAACGTCGAACGCAAATTCATGAAAAATGTGATTCAATATTTAATCATTTCAAATGACTTGCCTCAAACGATTTGCCTGTTGTATTTCTAAGAAAAAAATTAAAAACACGAAATTCCCTGAAATCCGTTGTTTGTGCATTTCCGTCACTTCTTTATATAATGTTATGCAATATGTCTATACTATAGACAAAGAACAGACTTGTGTATTATTAGGTCTGATAATTTTATTAGTAAAGCTAGTGACACATGTATGATTTCATAAATGGTTATTTGATTTAAAAGAATAATAAATAAATGATGAGCTTAGTATTATATTATAAAATATTTCCTATATCTTACAGCACTGAGTTTTGCGGATTTAACAAAAAAAAAAAACTTCTTCAAAGTATCAAAGTCGTGGCCTGATTACTTTTAATGCTATATTTGTAAATGGAAGTTAATCGTCGAACGTGCGGTAGGATAAATGCATAATGTTATAGCGATGGATGGGATACGTCAAATTCAAATAGACTACGCCGTTTGGGGGATTTGTGTTCTGAATCGATAAATTATATTGCTTTGTTACAAATTCCTCATCCTTATTTTTACTTTCCTTTTTTTATGATTTTTGTTGTTTACGATATGCTAGGTATTTAGGTCAGACAGGTTATTTCTACGTTGCAGCGTAAACGTCCTTGATAGACCTAGCTTTTGCTAATGTAAACGCAAACTACTGGTCTTTTTAAGGTCGATTCTGAAAAAGATCGGTTCATTTTTGTACATGTGCAAACGTGATCTCAGACTGACTATCCTCAGCCTTACCAACTGTGTTATAGAGAAACCTGTTTTGTCCCCTGCATCACGTGTAGCGGTGGGATTGAAATACCCGGCGTCCCTCAGTTCGTCTGTGTGTCCGTCCCTCCATATGCCCGTTCGTCCGGTCTTGTTAGACCTCTCACATGTATATCTCTTGCCATAATTTTTTTTATAAAAGATTTACAATAGTGGACGGTAGACTTTTTTTAAAGTTACGACCCTTGGAAATATTAAATCCATGAAAAATGGCCTCGTTACCACTCTCACGGTTACATTTTCTTTTGTATAAAACTTGTATACTACGAATGTCCATGAAGGTCTGTTTGAATTAATTTGATATTCAATAAAAAAAAATGTCCCCAGCAATATAAAAAGTATTGTTTTTTTAGTTTGCTTCTGGAAAAAAACCATATGAACAACACGGGGGACATTGATGCTTCCTTTCATTTGAAATTGGTTTAACTTAAAATTTGTATTTTAAAAGATCAATATATTTCCTCACAATAAAAAAATAGTTGATAGTGCAGCGCAATCTATAACAATTGCATAAAAAAAATTGTTTTCGTAATTTTGGCATTATAAGTAATGTTATTTCTATAATCAATAATGGGTAAACATATGTAAACAACATAAGTATTCGGAACTCGCCAAGTATTCTGAGCCATTAGCATATCAAGATCACTGAATATAAAAAAGAAAATGTGGTATGATTGCCAATGAGACAACTATCCTCAAAAGGTCATAATGACACAAACATTAACAACTATAGGTCACTGTACGGCCTTCAACAATGAGCAAAGCCCTTACCGCATAGTTAGCTATAAAAGGCCCCGATAGGACAATGTAAAACAATTCAAACGAAAAAATTAACGGCCTTTTTTATGTGAAAAAAAATAAAAAATGATAATGAACGAAAAATAAATATGTAACACATAAACTAACGACAACCACTGAATTACAGACTCCTAACTTGGGACAGGCACATACATAAATAATGTGGCGGGGTTAAACATGTTAGCGGGATCCCAACCCTCTCCCTAACCTGGGACAGTGGTATAACAGTACAACATAAGAACGAACTATAAAAATCAGTTGAAAAAGGCTTAACTCATTAGATAGACAAAAAATACAAGTGGACGTGGCCGGGTACTTATACATCCCGACACAAAAAGACACTATGAACAGATCTGAGAGTACTCGCAGTTATCTAACAGCTAGTTCAAAGCCACTAACAACTAATTAAAAAACCATGCCTCTAAGACTAAACACTCAATCCGTACACATCCAACGTACAATGGATTTAGTGAAAAGTCGTCATAAACAGTGCAATGTGCAATGCCAAGTTACAGGTATCGACAGATTGTAGATCCATGAAAATGTATATGTATATAACATATTAGTAATATTTAGTTAGCTTTTAATCTACTGATAACAAAATCAATATTTATACTAATAAAAACCATATGCAATGATCTTATTACAGTGTTGAATAGGTAACCTTTTAGAATAAGTTTATTTAAAGGAGCAACAAGTTTACATGGTTCATTTCTAAATTTCCAGGCACGGTTAACATGCAACATTTCCGTAAAGATGAGGATGTGCTATCCCGTTTGAAATAAGTTTTTTACAGGTTCAACCAAACTTCAAAACCAAATCTTTATATCTATGGAAAAATTTAGGAAAGGTTTTAAGTAATTTATGGTAACGATATCCCTGGTTTAATAATTTACTAGTAATACATATGTTGCGTTCGTTAAAATCAAAAACGTCACAGCAGACACGGGCATAGCGAACAAATTGATAAAAAAATATAAACACCGTAAGATGGTTCCAAAGGAACATCACCATCTAAAAATGGAAAATTAACGATAGGGAACGAAAAATCGTCTCTTTTGTCGTAAATTTTAGTGTGTAGTTTCCCGTTTAAAACCGAAATATCTAAATCCAGGAAAGGTCATTTATTATCGAATACATTTGATTTATTTAAAGTAAGTTCCTTGGGGTAAATTTCAGCAGTATATTGAGAAAATTCTTGATTATTTAACGAAAAAATATCATCAAGATAAAGGTAAGTGTTGTTGAATTTATCCATTAAATGCAATTTCGACGGGTCTTAACTGAGTTTAGTCATAAACTGTGATTCGTAACAGTACAAAAACAAGTCTGCTATTTAAGGGGCACAATTAGTGCCCATGGGGATACCTACAACCTGTCGATAAACTTTGTTGCCGAAACGTACGTAAATATTATCAAGGAGAAAATTAACAGCTTCAAACATCTCATCACACCTCCAGTAGGTATATCTAGCATATTAACCTTTCTCATTAGAGAATAAGACTTTAAATGAGTTGCAGCAAATATATCTACATTCAGCTATACCAAACGACCATTTAATTAAAAAGGAAAACTTTTGTTACATTAGATAGTGTGGAAGTGTAGTGTAAAGAGTAGAAAAATCAAAACTATTAACAGAACCAAAAGGACCATCAAAAGCCCGTAATTTATCTAAAACATCCAAAGAATTTTTTACACTCCAAAAATGGGTTATACCACTATGTTCATATGTCCCCTTTTTAATAATACACACGGCGGCGATGAAAACTCGCGTCTGGTACAGCAAAAGAGTAAAGTATTAAGAATCATACCTTAAAAGGGAATGTATCTGAAAAGGAAAATTGTCAAGTTATTTGAACTGACTAAAACAAAATCTTTTCCGAATTTTGCTTACGTCTACTAATAAGATTTTTCAAATTAAGACTATTTCTGCAAAATATTAAACAACGAGCAAATGCTCCCTGTTATTATTTCGTTTTTTGCTGCGAAAACTTTGTGTACATGGTAAATAACAAGCAACTTTTCAATTTTTCGTGTCTGCCAACAATCATGAAAGTCTCAATAGAAAAGGTAGGGTGCTTGGTAACACCACAAACAGACAAACGAGACACATATTGCAATGGCAGACTATTTGTTTAGGTGAAATGCAGTCTAGAAAATAAATAATAATGACCTGCAATTCAGAGAAATGAACGTAATTGACGTTTAGCTATTGTTAAATAAATTTCGAAGAAAACTAATTCCTTGAAAAAAGATTAATATAACTGGAGATAAACATTTGTTTTAAAATCTTAAAATTCCTGTATTTCTTTATCATTTCTTAAAATATCATCATCAAGTAAATCAATATAAGTTATTAGACTGTTATCTGAACGTGTGTGTTTACAGAAGCTGTCGGCAAATGAATTGAACGCTTTTTTAACGCAAAATTTGTATTTGACTTTTTTAAATTACTGCAAGGCTTGCTTGTTGTTTTTCCTTAGAAAATGAAAGAAACGATTCTAAAAATCCCTTGTTTATACATTTAGTTTTCTTATTTCGTCACGATATGCAACTTGTCTATACCGTACATAGAGGAAATACTCTTTCTATATTATGTTTAATCATTGATGTCTCATAGCAAACTACACATATAGGTTTTAATTAATTATCAATTAAATAGAAATCACAACATTAGATGCTATGAGAGGGCGAGGAGAGACAACTCCAATATAATTATTCAGTATCTTACGACACTGATTTTTCTCAATGTTATTAAACAGTTTTTTTTCAAAAAATGACGGCCAAATACTGAATATTGTAAAGGATTTAAAGCATTGTAAATAATATGCAACATATTATTTTTTTGGTTATATCCGATTCTAGTGTTTTCATCACAGCTGTTTAGTTTAGAATTCCGTTATTTGTCTAATATTAATGACGGTATTAGTTTTATATCAGCAGGTTATCGTTCTTCGAATTTGATTTCAGTAACATTCAGCTTTTATGGTTTTAATTAAGTTTCGATTTATGAAAGCGTTGACTTGCAATTTATGACTCCTGATGATTGAAAACCCAGAAATGATAATGATTCTAAAAAAAACTTCAAAACTCAATGAAGGATATATGAGAAAATGTGTTTGCACAACATTCACAACAAATACCTTAAAAATAAAGCAAAAAAAAAAACAACAACAAAAATAAGGGAGACACACACAAAAATAAATGAAAAACAAATCGGAAGAACTGAATGAAAAGATGTTGAGAACGTTCCTGGATAGGTGTTTTAGAGAAGAAGTGAATGGTATAGTCAATATCAATAGCGCTGTTCGAATTAATAGCAATTTTCTAGATTCAATGAAAACACAGGACAGATTGTTGTCTGAAATTCTTGGAAAAGAACTTGACTGACATTTTTTAGAATTGTATTTCAACTTTCAAAATTTCCAAACAGAAACTCGAGGTCATTTTCTTTTTAACTATTTCTACTTCAAGTAATTCTCAGAATATTAGCAGTACCTAAACTTTTACAATAATGGATAATAGTTTGACGTTTTGTTGACATACTCGATTGGCGGAAAATGCCAATCAAGGTTAGTTTTCGTATGACTTGTCGGTGGTCTAGTTATGATTTCTAAGAATGAAAAACAAACAAATATTATCTCGGAAATTATTTAAGTTATTCTTTCGGTAATGATTTTATGCGTCATGCAATAATTAAGAAAATGGTTAAAGTTTCATCACTACATTTGATCATGTACAATGTATCAAAAATCAATATTCTAGATGGCAAAGCGGGATTTCTAAAATATTTTTCTTATATGTTAATAACTGGTATACATACATCCGAACTATTCCACATAAATTTCAACGTCTTAGTTAGAAATCTAACTTTTTTTACAGATTCATTGGATAGGAAACTTACATATTTGCGACTTGTTCTTGCTAATACTCTATATATTATTATTTTGAAAAAGACATTTTTAGTGTGCGTTATATGACAATAGTAATGTATAAGGCGGCCCTATTTCCATCAGAAGGAGATGGACGTATACCTTGCTTTCAGTTATAGCAAGCATTCTTTAAATATCTTGTATTCTGGTAAATTGTGTATTTTACTACCTTGTGCATGTTTGTCCTGAGTAATCCAAATGCTTATACATAAGTATATGTTGACAACATACCTTTATTTTTTACCGAAAATAATCTGTTTTACAATGGTTGGAACTCTTAATACGCATCTGAAAATATAGTCAATCTTATCTTCAAGGTGTGCAACATGAATTAGGATAACCACGTTAGTCTCATGTATGTTATATAACTTTGATAACTATTTACATCAATGGGTCGATGCCACTGCTGGTGGACGTTTCGTTCCCAAGGGTATCACCAGCCCAGTAGTCAACACTTCAGTGTTGACATGAATATCAATAATGTGGTCATTTTAATAAAGGAGTAGGTCCGGTAAGGACTGATTTTAGCCTCAAATTTTAGGTTAATATGACGAAAGATTTTGACCACATTTTAAACACTTGAGTGTCTATTTCACTTGATTCAATTAATTTATGTGAAAGATTATCACTGAACTAGGCATTAAAAACGATCCGATTCAAGCTCAAATATGAAAAATCTACCAAATTTGCCGAAAAATGTCACTTTACAGATGGTTTTTGTCAAAAAAGAAAGTGGCCGCATCCGTGTTCATTCACAACCTTTATATATGTTATGTATTATCATAAAATAAAACTAACATTTCAATATAAAGGATGAACACGAATGCGGCCACTTTCGATTTACACGGAAACCGTCTAAAATTTAACTAAAATGCTAGAATTTTGAAGATTTCTGTAATTTAACATGACTTAATGGTGCTACAACCCGATATATGTGCATTGTATTGTCAAAAACAGCCCATAATTACGTAGCAGAATCATTCTTCTGTCCAATAAATAACTATAAATTTATATTTTAACAATTTTGTAAAACTGTTATATTTTGGGGCCAAAAAAGGGTCTTACCGGACCTACTCCTTTCCTGTTACAAAACATTGAATTTTCGAAAAACTAAGGATTTTCTTATCCCAGGCAAGGATTACCTAAGCCGTATTTGGCACAACTTTTTGGAATTTTCAACTTTGTACTTGTTTGGCTTTATAAATATTTTGATATGAGCGTCACTGATGAGTCTTA
Organism: Mytilus trossulus; assembly: GCF_036588685.1. Classification (NCBI taxonomy): domain Eukaryota; kingdom Metazoa; phylum Mollusca; class Bivalvia; order Mytilida; family Mytilidae; genus Mytilus; species Mytilus trossulus. The sequence goes on along the minus strand of NC_086379.1, from coordinate 36,488,243 downwards.
TGTAGACGAAACGCGCGTCTGGCGTACTAAATTATAATCCAGGTACCTTTGATAACTATATATTAACCGAAAGCCTACATCTTATGTTATTCATTTTGATTACCTTTCGAAATTCAATTATCCAAAAGAGGAGTCGAGCCAAATAAAAAATAAATAAACGTTATTTTTCACGTCATTATTATGTCGAATCATAAGAAACGTGTAGCTTAAATGCATACAGGTTTTACAAGTATCACAAGACATTTAAAGAGTCATATATCAGAGAAGAACTCATAAAAGACAATAACAATTAAAATCAAGGAGTAAATAAAGACTCACAAAACCAAAGAACATTTACATCAACAGTTATAAATAATAATTAAGAAACAACACGAACTTTACCTAACACCGAGAGTAAAATCAGGTCCTCCGGAAGGGTAAGCATTTCCTGCACCGTATACGGCACCGGTCGTGTTATTTCTTTGTTCAGATCGGTAAAACTGCGAGTTAACCCACCAACAAATTCCTAACAGAAACTGATGTGATAAGATGTATCGTTAATCAAAAAGTTTATTTGTCTGATTAATCATGAAGACTGAAAAACAACTTCACAGAACATCCTTCTGGCAAGGTTTTCTTCGGATGAAATAAGATATTTCGTGTTAAATAATTTAGCACAGCTCTGTTTCGTGCATTACTTTTATTTTTATGAACCACCTAGGGAAAATCTGTTTTTCTGTCTGTGATTCTGTTCGTTTGTTTGTTCGTGCGTTTGTTCTGTCGTCCGTCCGTATGTCTGTCCCGCTTCAGGTTTGATTTTTTCGTCAAGGTAGTTATAACTAAGCTGAAGTCCAATCAACTTGAATCTAAGTGTAAATGTTACCTATGAGTTGATATTTCAAATTTTTATGCCAAATTAGTGTTTTGACCTCTTATTCTTCGGGTCCATTTTACATAGAAAATGATAGTGCTAGCGAAACATTCGTTAACAATGAACTAATTTGTTTGTATTTTCATATGCTTCCTACGATTTTTCACTAAAACATATAGTCAAAAGAAATCGATTTTATTTACAGGTCGTAAACGAAGTACCAGGAGAGCTGAGGTGTAGTGGTTAGGGCATCGGACTGCTATCACAAAGGTTCCTGGTTCGATTCCCGTTTCTGGATGAAAATTTCAGGGACTGATTTTCGTCTCTCCCTTGACACCATAATTTGAGGAATTAATGATAGTCCGCCGGAAGGGAACGATAAATGGCTGATCCGTGTTCAGAAAGAGGCATATCTCTTGTACGTTAAAGCACACCCTTGTAGATTTCGAAAAGAAGCAGGCTAATGCTAATGGAGAGGAATTGATATAAGTTTCAATAACTTGTTTCCCAATCCATCATAAATAAATATATAAATAAACTTAACGAAGTACAACATTAAGGTGGTATGGGTGTCTTTCGCCATCTTGGATTGTAAAAAACAGAGAATCTAAGGTCAATATTTTCTATCAAGTTAGCAAAATTTGATGCAGGAATGCAGAATTTAATGTGAATTTTCATCTAAAAGAACCACTTTATAAGAATATAACTTAGAAATATTAATATTTTTACAAGTGTAGATTAATTTTGGTTGTTTTTGAATATTTTTCAAATTGGCATTTTAAGGGGAGGTAACTCTATAACAGTGCATTTTCTGAAGGTCTCTACATGAAATTTTCCTATTTTGTCTTTTAGATGGAAAAAACGTACGGTGACCCTATCTTCTCTTTTGATATTCTCAAAGCATTGTCTGAAAGCAATCTTTTCCTAATTTATTTTACAATTCTATCATTTTGTTTAGTTTTTATTCACAAAATGGTGTTTTTTCCTGTATAATCCATACAAAATTTGTCATTTTGTCACAACCTGTAGCTTGAGAAAATGCACGGTGACCTATCATTTTTATGATATTTTTGATCATGTATCAATAGATACTACATTTTGACAAAGTATGAACAAATTCTATCATTTTTATTTTAGACTCCCATACCACCTTAATCCTGTATTTTTTGGCTTTTCCGTTCAGCAAGGTTAACAAGTAACATTGATTTTACACATGTATTGTTTAATATTGACATTGATTTGCAAGTTTCCTTTGTCATGCTTTTAGACCAAAATAGTGTCATCTTTCTTAGAAATAGGAGTAAAGCCGTTTTCCTGGAAATCAATAGCCTTGAAAATAAATGTCATCATTATTTTGTACTATCAATGATACATTTCCTCAAACTGTTTACTGATTAAAATGCTTGTCTCGAATTAATTATTTTGAAGGCCAAACCTTTGTATAAAAAACACACATTGACAGAAATAAAACACATGAGAAAGATATCATTTCCTAAAAGGTTGTTTCAAAATTAAATAATAGATTTGTATTCATGTGGTCCAACTGATGCTATCCTATTCGAAAACAAAACTCACCATATATATATATATATGTACCATGGTTATGATATGGTAAGCCGATCGACCGTTCAGTCTTCACTATGCACACCAAAGCGCTCACACTTAAAAATATTAACACTACACAATATAAATTTTATGAATATATCATTTGTTATCTAATAATTCGTTTCAATATATGTTGCATTGGTGGGTTTGTTTTTTTTGGTGCACTTAAGTGTTGTTGTTCTTTCGCTGTTTTAATCTTATAGTTGATGTGTTTATCTTGGTTTTAGTTTATAACCCGGTTTTGTTTTCTCTCGATCGATTTATGACTCTTGAACAGCGGTATAACATTGTTGCTTTTATTTATGTGTTACCTTCATCAAAATCATGTTATCAAATGGAAGGCCAACTCAATTTGTTCCTTATTCAATTGTTATTAGCTATTGTCACTGGTTGTTATATAGACATGTATCGAAGATTTTTGTTTAATTTGATAAAATATCATCTTTGTTATAATTTCAGATTATTCCACAAGGTAGTAAGAAATTAAGGCGAACATAGACAAAACAAGTTTTAAGTAAACAAAACTGAGGGAACTGGAGAGAGAAAGTTGAGATCAGGAAATTAAAATACTTAAGCACCCTATAAAATCAATTCTCGAAAATTAATTGAATAAATGTAATCAAGGATACAAGGCTTGTATACATTTGTACACCAAATGCGCGTTTTGTCTGCAAAAGACTTATTAATGATTCTCTAATAAAAAAGTACAAATTTGAAGTGCAACGGATAATAATGTATTCGATGAATTCTTTGAAATGTTTATGGTAGTATGTTTGGAGGTTTGAAAACTCCATCTTCAACCTATAATAGTACCATGCAATATTGCTTATAACATTTCCTAAAAATGAAATTGAGAATTAAAATGGGAAATGTATTAAAGAGACAACAACCCTACCATAGAAAAAACAACAGCAGAAGGTCACCAACAGGTCTTCAATGTAACGAGAAATTCCCGCACCCGGAGGCGTCCTTCAGCTGGCCCCTAACCAAATATATACTAGTTCAGTGATAATGACAGCCATACTAATTTCCAAAGAAACTAAAATTAAAATAATACAAGACTAACAAATACCAGAGGCTCCTGACTTGGGAATGGGCGCGAAAATGCGGCGGGGTTAAACATGTTTATGAGATCTCAACCCTTCCCTATACCTCTAGCCAATGTAAAAAAGTAAACGCATAACAATACGTACATTTAAAATTCAATTCCAGAGAAGTCCGAGTCTATTGTCAGAAGATGTAACCAAAGAAAATAAACAAAATGACAATTTTACATAAATAACAATAGACTACTAGCAGTTAACTGACATGCCAGCTCCAGACTTCAATTAAACTGATTGAAAGATTATGATTTCATCATATGAATATCAGACACAATCCTTCCCGTTAGGGGTTTAGTATCATATCATCATAACATATATGAGAAAAACATAACCCGTGTCATGCCAACAACTGGTTTTTGAATAAATGTTTTTAGTTCCGATCCTAAAAATCCTAAAAATAGTCTTTTTTTGATTGAATCATATTTATAAGTACATTTGTTCCAAAAGTGTTAAGTAATTAAATGTGATAAGTTAGAGACATTCTTAGCATACTAATATTAACATTTGTTTAATCAACTTAACATATATAAATCAAGATCAAGAGAAATCGCGAGGAAATAGCATGACATTTAAACCTAGAAACACTAGTGTCGACAGTGTATGACACGGAGATGAATTCTTAGAAATTTCTCTGCAAAATATGACGCACAACCTTTTATGACCCATTTAAAATTATATAATATTCTCACAACAGTGCATCGTCTTCCGATAGAAACCTCTTTTACGCTTGTGAGTCTAATATCTTGCTATATTTTAAAAATCAGTATTTCTAAGAAAAAAATCTCAATGATCCACGTCAACTTGTTATATATGTTACAAGAAAGCCAGGATTGATTGGCAACCCAGACTAAGAAAAATTGATGCAGTTATATCAAATGAGTTATAAGATCTTGTTTCTTTCTCAAAAACAAAATTCCTTGAAATATTTTCATGTGTTAACCCAAATCATTGTCAATTTATGCATACTTATGTAAGATTTCGGAGATGTAGAATCATTGAGTAAAATGTATATAAAGCACCTTATTTGGAAAAGGACAAAGGTAGATAACTCAAATGTCAAATAAAATGAGACTATGCTTCACTATGATTTGTCTTTGACATTTGATCGTACTTCACAGTTTGCAATATTCTGATTTCTTTAAATAAGCGGACACAAGCATAAGAATTCAACTTCAAATTTGGATTTTTTTTGTTAAAATGATTTAAGATTATTTTCTGTTTTGTGAACTAAGATTTTAGGTCATACAAGCATTACGGACGTAAGATACGTTATTGCTATGCTTTAAGTGTTCCACATATAACTCCTAAAGCATTAAAAAGTCTGAGCATTTATCCATTATGGTTTCGAAGTATGGCGAGAGAATTTTACTAAGAGTTCAAATCTCATTAATCGATTCGATGATTGTTTTTGAATGATCCTTATCCAGGAAAACGCTTCAAACCATAACATTTATAAGGACGTATTTCCGTTTCTCGGTATTATAATACTTGGTTGTTAAATTACGTTTTCGACGGTTTTCTTACCTCAATTGTGGTATTTAATTTCTCTCTTCTTTTTTTTAACTTTTATAACTCTTTGAAATCTGGAAATAAATATAAAAGATATAGGAAGATGTGGTATGAGTGCCAATGAGAAAACTCCCCATCAGTAATTGTTTTATTCCATATTCCGAGAGAAATGTATGTAATGAAAATTATTTACCAAAATATTTTGTACATCTAATATATTTTGCCAAAATCATACAGGTCAAAGCACGTAGTCAATGTACTGTTTCTGCAGGTTACTATAGGTATATATTCAAAATCCCATTCATTTAGAAAACCCTACTACAGTTTTATCAATATAGAATATACTCATCCGAGACGTAAAACGTTATAGGATGAATATGTTTCTATCTCCTCATCATGTGTATAAGCGTGTTTCATCCAATCTTGCTAGTACCCGATGCTATTCCCATTCCAGTAGCTAGTGTTTCTGTATCGGCATACAAATACATATATTGTTTAACAAAAGGAAGCTTTCGGTTCTCTGTTATAAAATTTTAGAAATCGTTTGAAATTAAGGAATGTTTATCATGCGTTTTTCGCGCGACTTATGCAAACTCTAAACGTGGTTTTTTTCTTGACATAACCGAATTTAACCTTTTCATAGCACTATAGAACACCCCTGGTTTTTGGTAGGGTCCATGCCGCCCAGTTTAAGCTTTTTTGTAGTATACTTAAGATTGTTGATCGTCTTTTGTTCTATTTAAAAATGTGTTAGTCTTCCCTTGTATTCATAATAGAATAAAAGTTTGATTTACCCATTATCTATGTTTCATATATTATGATAAACTCGGGCATGACACTAATGAAATAAAATCATCTGTTCCATTCCTAGAAACAAACCTATTAATAGATAGTAAATATTATTTTATAAACAAATTACATAACAACTATAAATATTTTAAAAACGAATAAACTCACCATAGTCATATTATGAAGTTATTTAGGCATAAACGATTTTGTACTTCAGACGCAATTTTCTGTATTGATTAAATACAATTGAATAAAATGTAGAAAATTTTTCATCTGTTATATATACAGCCTTCATAATCTGTACCATAGATGCTTGCCTCGAGAGATCTATGCACTACATCAAAGTAATTGTCAAAAACGTGTTTACTTCGAGAACGCAAAGTTCTACTGTTTTGACGCAACTCGCAAAACGAGGCTGTGGTTATCTTTGTGTGAGTGAAATATTACTTTTTACTGCAAATTTTGAGTTGTATTATATAACTTTCTTATAGTTTATTAATTGTAAGAAGGTTCGCGATGTTTTTGATTATTTTATTGACGACGTGCATTTTATGATCAATGTGTCTGTGATTATGCATGATTTAAAAAAAAGTTCTTTAAAGTAATTACTTTTAATATTTATATATTGTGTAGGCCTATTCTTACGCAGAAGAGTAACAATATGAACGTTGTTCTTTTAATGCTCTTTTTTTCCTTGTATGGAATGTACTTTTGGTATCCTGTCTTTCCGACTAATAAGTTTTCTGTTCTAAGGTAATTATATATACGTAAATTAATGATATTTATCAGAAATATAATTTGAACTTGCATCTAATAGTTATCAAAGGTACCAGGATTATAGTTTAGTACACCAGACGCGCGTTTCGTCTAAATAAGACTCATCAGTGACGCTCAAATCAAAATATTTATAAAACCAAACAAGTACAAAGTTGAAGAGCATTGAGGGTCCAAAATTCCAAAAAGTTGTGCCAAATACGGCTAATGTAATCTATGCCCGGGATAAGAAAAACCTTAGTTTTTCGAAAAATTCAAAGTTTTGTTAACAGGAAAATAAAAATGACCACATTATTGATATTTATCTAATTGATTTCATAAAAGGAAAACGCCTCCATGCGTGTATTACTTCAAATCTTATACTGATCGTTTAACATGATTTCCAAAAATAAGATATCCGCTTTCAATCTGAGAGATTATTTTACATCCTGGTTGTTGTGAATCAGTGCTATCTTTGAATATAACACACGTGACAAACCGTTAGAATTTTCAGAAAAGCGTGTCGATCATTAAGAAAACAATCCTATGTTAACAATACCGGACTTTCCGCGAATAAGGTTAAAAATACAATTATAGTCATATGCAGGATGCATTTTGATGATGTAAGAATTGAGTTATTTTTTTTTATAACAAACGCATCTATGTTTTGTTGGAATAATCATGAGGTTATATTATCAGGGTAGGTGTTTTCAATGTATATGTATATTTTTACATAGATGTAAATTACTGTAATCAATTATAAAAAACTGTGTCAATTCAAACTATTATAGTATATGAATTAACTACAGGATAACAATTTTGTTTTGTCCAAAAGAAACAATATCAAAACAACCAAGGACTTGATAATAGTAAGAGTGTTCATACATTCTCATACTAATTTAACTTATTATTTAGTTTCATTTTTTCATCCTGGCTATATTTTAAGAATGTTATTTCAATAATAGAGTAATATATAGTAATTACAAATGTTGTTGAATGTCTTGAATTAAATTATAACTGCTTACTCATAAATATCTTACAACGAGAACACTATGGTATTAACGTCTTTGTATTTTCCTTCATTGTGTCCTCAAAAAAAGATACATTAATACGTTAAATCTTATATACTATCCTTTACATTTCTGCATTCAATATAAACATATAATTTTTTTTTTAAATGTATTAATTATATTGATATGATACTGCAAACCATTTATTGAAAATGATATTTATAATTCAATTTAAATTAACCGAATATTTAGCTGGTAATCAAAATGTATTACAAAATTTGTTAATTGCATTTTAACATTAAGCTTGTATTTTATTTCTGCAATATATGTACAATGCATGACTTTAATTACATACCATTCTGCTTAATACGATTATCTTCATCGATTAATAGGCAAGCCAGTCTTAAAATCTCATTAAGTGAACTGCTGAAACATAAAAATGTATATATGTTTTTATAAATGAGAAAATGACCTTTTAAACATAACACAATTCGATGGAAAGGATATTTTTGTAGTTTTTTTATGCTATTAAAAATGCAAAATCAAATTTAAAAATCCAATAAAAAATTATCGATTGATTTAAAGTTAAAAACTTTCTACTTTTTCATTTCATTTCTTGGAAACCTTTCAGAATTTTAATTTAAATATACTCGTCAAAACCTCTTTGATCTGGCACCAGGGATAAATTGCGTATAAAATAAAACTGAGAATGGAAATGGGGAATGTGTCAAAAAGACAACAACCCGACCATAGAAAGAAACAAGAGCAGAAGGTCACGAACAGGTCTTCAACGTAGCGAGAAATTCACTCACCAGGAGTCGTCCTTCAGCTGGCCCCTAAACAAATATATACTAGTTTAGTGATAATGAACGCCTTACTAATTTCCAAATTGTACACAAGAAACTAAAATCAAAATAATGCAAGACTAACAAAGGCCAGAGCCTCCTGACTTGGGACAGGCGCAAAAACACAACATATTAGAATCATTCAAAGATAGACACTTTCCTTATAAACAATGATCGTAACATTCTTATACTAACACATCTAAAACTTAGAATTCAATTAATTTTGCATAAATTTCGTATTGATTTTTTTTATATCCTTTTGTAACAATGGAGCTGCCTTAACACTTTATTTTGATATGCCAATAACATAAACAGTACCAATGTAACTGTATAAGATGCTCATTCTGATAGATTTTTTATGCCGACATGTTTTGGAATCCAAAAGCTTGTACAAACATAAAGAAATGAGAAAGCCAAAAAAGCATATATTATAGTATAATCAAATTAACGAATCAGAGCTTGATATAAGGAAACATATTCCATATTTGCAAATGATTTCCCAAAAAATATTACGACTTATCGACTTAAGAATAATACTGTAATGTCTGGGTTACTGAAACCCTTGATGACAAATAATACATTAGCAGAGGAATCGACCCAGCGGTAGTATTAATATTAACGGTACCAATTTTACTGCATCACAATTTTACCTGTAGGAAGATATACATGTGTAAACATGCATGTACATGTCAGCTTAAAAAATTGTTAACTTGCATTTTTGTATGAATGATGCCACTTTCAGATATTCATTTTTTTCATATTCAAATTATTTTCATACACTGAGACTTGCTTGTATTTTGTCTAATGTCATTTAAAGAAGTCCCTCAAAAAAATTTTGAATGTCCCCTTTATATATCTGCTGTTTCTTTTTATGAGGAAGAGACAGATCCTTGTTCTTCATGTTTATGATTTCGAACAAATTATTTTTGTTTTTGTCCCTGTATTAATCCTAATAAATATGACAATTGAATCATAACATTTTGTCATAAATTTATATTGAGAATGTAAACATATATGTATTTATTACTGCGCTGTTTACTTGTTAATAAATCTGTAAATATTGCAATAATACAAACTGTAACAACTACTGTTTGCACATTGCATGTGCATATTTGTTAAGCTTATAAGCATCAACAAATGAAAATGCAACTGTCAGAACAACAAAACTATCCATTCAAAAACGTCATGCACTATTAAGAAATAAGTGCATCATTAATTAAATGATTTTTGTGTAAAATTGGAGTTGTATAGACAAACATATATTACCTCTAGTAAAAAAGACAAAATTTCAAAGTTCTGGTTCGTAGTATCCGTTTCTTCATGCACATACCATTGTCGTCCATTTTTGACAAGTTTGCATATCACTTGACCAATTATCCAAATATACACTCCTATCTTTTGATTCAGACATGTCAGTGTTATAAGATTGATGTGTCGATATAAAATTGTATTTTTTTGCAATCTGAAGAACCATCGACAATTAAAATTACGAAATAAAACAATTGATGTAAATATTGTGTACAAAAAATCAAAATCCCCTTTTAACATTCTGTGTCAAAACTGATATTCTGCGGAGTAATCGCAGAAAATCGGTTAATATCGGGGTACTTAATAAATACATATTCTTTCATTTACTAAGCACATAATGCATACCATCAAAACGCAATTCTTTGAGATTTGTTACAGTAGGAGTCCTATTTCCGGCTGTCAGTTTTCGGTTGAATAGAACAGAAGTTGAGATTTTCTATTCATGGCAACGTTTGTTTTTTCTTTTGTTGAAATAAAAGTTCAAAAATGTATAGAGGATTGAGGACTTCAAAAGATGATGAGAGTATGCTTAGTCAGGTACCATGTCAGTTTGTTCTTTTCAATTTACTTCCCTTTTTATTCATTTATATTTTGCTTTTAAGTTCATGAATAATCACACAGGTTTTGCTTGATCAGAAACCAAGTCAGTTTCTTCTTTTGTAAATACTTTTTAATATTTGATGGATATTTTTTGGCTTGTTGGTTTATCAATAAACTTAGATATCTTGCCTAGCCAGAAACCAAGTAGGCTGTTCCTTTTATAAACTTGCCCAAAATTTTTTCAATTATTTTTTTGTCTGTTCATTTGTGAATAATCAAAGAGTTTTAGCTAAGTCAAGTACTACGTCAGTTATTATTTTTTTTAAATCCGTGTTTATATATTTTGATATTGTTTTGTCTGTTGGTTAATGAATAATGATAGAGATTTTTCTAAGTGTTGAACATTTTATTTATAAACCTGCCTATTTTTATTTCATTTTTGTTATTGTTGGTTTATAAAAAATCAGGAACTAAATCAGTTAGGTCTTTTTTTTTTAACCCTGCTTATATTTTTTCAATTATGTTTTGTGATTAAAAGAGGGGATTGCCTAGAAAGGAACAAAGTCAAATATTACTTTTCATTATATCCTTGCATATCATTTAATTTGTGAAAAACCACAGGAAATTAGTATCCATCCATGAAACAAAATCAAGTCATGGGCAGCATAAACCACACAAAAAAGCACAGGTACATCGCTCTTATTGCTGTTCTCTATTGCTTGTTGTCTTGTTGGCTTATGAATAACCAGACAGACATCGCCTAGCCAGGACCCAATTCCATTAATTTTTTTTTTATAATTTTTTTTATCCCTGCTGATATTTCATTTAAATATCGTTTCCTTGTTGGTTCATAAATAATCAAAAGATTTTTGCCAAGTCCGGAACCAAGTCAATTTTTTTTCTTTTTTATATACATATTTTTCATATTTTTATTTATTTATTTTTTTTGCATGTAAATGGAACACAGAGATTTATAACTGTTCAGTATGCAAGTCAGTTGTTTCTTTTAAATATCCTTTCTTATACTTTAATTGTTTTTTTTCCATATCCTTGCATATGAATTAGTTGAAATAAAAACTCAGGATATGTGTTATTAGTCATCCATTATTCGAAATCATTACATTTGCAGCAACAACAAAAAAGAGTAATGGAACAGCGCTGTAATTGATGTTCCATATCTCAATTTATGTTGTGGTTCTTGGTTTATGAATAATCAGACAGACTTTGCCTAGTGATTAATTTGTTTCAATACAGTTTTGCTTGTTGGTTTACTCATAACCAGAAGGATATTTCCTAGTCAGGAACCAAATCAGATAGTTCTTTTTTTCAATCCCTGCTTATATTTAAATTTATCGTGTTTTGCTTGTTGGATTATGAATAATCTGTGTCATTGTGTCTAGAAAGTTACCAAGTCAAATGTTTCTTTTTATTATATCATTGCATATGATTTAGCTGAACGAAAAACAAGGTCTTCGGGTTTCATTTATGACACACATATATGGGCAGTCTAAAGCACACAAAAAAGCAAAGGCAAATCATTGCTTGTTGGCTTATGAAATATCAGAAGACATCGCCTAGTCAGGAACCAAGTCAGACATGATTTTCTATCCAAGAATATTAGTGTATGTTGGCTTTTTAATAAAATAAAATCATGTGGAATTTGGGAACCATCAGTGACCAGTGGCAAGCTTTCAATTGTTCATATTATGTCTACTAATGTTCAACTAAAAGAATAATTAAATTGAGGACAAAAGTTGTATTGTTGTTCCCTTTCTTCAAATTTGGTCCGAAGTCGTCGCTATTTTAGGTGTTTAAAGCTTTGGAAAAGGTTGTAATTTTATTGACCATATTATTATTTTTTTAATAAAAATGTAGTAATTTTTGTGAATGGAAATGGGGAATATGTCAAGGAGACAATAGCCCGACCAAAGAGCAAAAACAGCCCAAGGTAACCAAAGGGTCTTCAACTAAGCGAAAAAATCCCGTACCCGAAGACAAGCTTTGGTTTGCTCCTAAAACAAACAAAAAGGTTCAGGGTAAATGGAAGTTACACTAAACTCCCCAACTTATAATTGAACTAAAATTAATAACCCTGTTAGCATCATTATCTTAAGATCTTCATGAATGTTTGAAGTTTGAATATTGAATATTCCAAATAACCTTGTGGATATATAGTAAAAGATAAGTTAAGTTTGAAAAATTAAATTTAATTTTTGGACTAAAAAGATTTTTTTTAAAAATGTTTATTATGTGTTATACTAAATTAAGGCGAATTATAATTTAATCTAAGATCGTATGCGACATTGTCAAAACAAAATATGTGCTTTGTGATGCACCACAAAATTTCAAATAATCTTAAAATATGGAATGCACTAGTACCATTGACCTATCCTTAAATACACACTACTTTCAGAAAGTCTGACGGTTAACATATTCATCATTTGATGAAAATTTTCTGAAGATAAGAATAAAACAATGTTATACATATTTTCTAGAAATATACATGGGCAACACATGCGTTAATGGAATCTTTTATTCTTATTTATCATTGATATATGAATTTGCAAATTGTAATACATCATAGCGAGGTTGTTTACTTTCCGAAATGTTAATGGAAATTTATAGGATGTTGTTCATAATTTTATTTTTGATAATGAAAATAGAAAATAAAATATTTTGTTTGGATTTTCAGAAAACTATCAGATTGTTCACTTTTAGGGAAGTGCTACAAACATCAGTACACAGCAGTACATGTAAGTAAAGATATGCAAGTCATGTATTTTACAATATGCGTGCACGAAAATGACTTATGTTAAGTAAAAATATGCTATAAATTCCAAATATGATATTGGTACTTGCATTTAGAATTTCCAATTCTGTACAATAATACGAATAAATTCGCTTTTTGCAAATATTGTTAAAAAAAACAAAATATAGAATGCAACCAGGTATTATTGCACTTTAAATGTTTCGACTTGGTTATATGTAGTACATTGTAATTTCCGAAAAGATTGAAAAGCATTTTTCAATTTGATGGTTTTTTCTCGAAAGTGTTTTAAAAGTCACCGACTTCAGCACTTTCTTCTGCTGTTGTAACGCCATGATTTAAAGCTGATTTTACAATAAAATACTTTATCAATATTTTTCATATGGAATTGACATATTTACATTATTTTATTTAAAAAAAAAAGAATAAAAAATAGCTCTTTTATATTATTTCTTCGTTAAATTGTTTTGTAATAAATGGAAAGAAGAGAAATACAATTCATATTAGATTTAAAATATATATTTAGAAATATTTATATTGAATTTTCAAACTTTATTTGTTATCTTCTAACATATTTTGTTTGTTCCAAACGTTTTATCGTTTCTGTCCCTTATTTATAAAAAGACATCATATCATGATCATGTCTTAGGCATTTAAGATTTAAAGGTATGATTATTGGTACATTAATCCTTGAATTAGAACAGTACATATTTTTTTAATTTTATAAACTATATAACGTACAAATAAAAATTTAATGTAGAAAAGATTAAATGACTATAGTAGATAAAAAAGGAACAGTGAAAGGAGACATCGCCTCAATATATAAACTATTTCAAATAAAAAAAGACAGGAACATTATTAAAAAAAATATACCCCCTATGTCGTATATTCAAATTTGGAAAGGAAATATTTTCTTTACACCGCATTCTGTTCAAACATAAGATAATCGTCCATTTTAAAGCAACATTTCTTTATAAGATGATCCTGAAAAATAGCCATGAGTAAAGAAAATGACAGACCTATCATGCCAAAATGCTAAATATGAAAATAAAGAAAGCAGGCGGGTGAATGAACATTAGACAGAAAAATGATGAGGCAAAAGTTTCGAATTTAAATGATGCATTTTGTTGCAATTATTTTGTGTAAGTCTGCCATTTGACTGAATTTATTGTCTTTATTGTCTGTATAACTAATAAAAAATGTATATGTTTTACGAGAACTGCAGTGTTTTATTAAAGTACAAAGATACAGCATCTGAATACCAAAAATAAAGAAATTTAAGGAAGGATTTTCCTTTAATCATGCCTTATCTTTTTCAAAGCAGCATTTAAAAAAAATATAAAAGAAAACATACATACAGTTTTTAATTCGTTTGACATTGTATTCGTTCGGGTACGATAAATTTGTCCCGGTACTTTCAACGTGTATAACACATGTTGTTGTTGTTTTGGTTTATTTTTTAGCTCACGAGGTCTGTCATATACTTTTGTTCCAACTTATTTCAAAATATGACTGATATTCCGATATACTATTGTTACATTAAATAACGTAAAAATGCCTTCTTATTGTAGTTCCTTTGGTGTTTTGGTCCTCAATTCACATCAGATTCTGCCATTTTCCGTGTTTTTGTTAACATGGACACTCATTGATCATTGTTCCAGATGCCGTAAATAGGTTGTATTGAATCTTGAATTTGATTGGTTAAAAGTGAACACGTTACTACAATGTTACTTAGTACTCTGTTTATTTCAATGATTCGTGTATATGATACGCATACAAATAAACACAAAATTGATCAAAAGTGTGACAATCAATATAAGGAGACCGTTTTACTTCTATCGAAAACAAATCGCTTTATAAAACAGTTATTATTTCCCATTGTATTTTGATTTTGATACCGTAATCATCATTTGATTAGTTGAAATTTTCTAACGTGAAGTCAAACAAAACTTGACTTTGAAAAAACACAGATAGCACACCAACATGAGGCATAATGATTACTTCTTAACTGAAGCCATTACAAAAAACAAAGAAAGAAATTTTAGGCACAGAACAACTTAACATGGGTCTGAAGTTGTCATGTTAATTAACAAAATAAAAAAAAAAAAAGAATTGATAACTTCTGAAAACGTTTTTGGCAACTGAATCTCATAAACGCAGTAATTTTCGTATGTACTACGAACTTACATCGGACGTTGAAAGTTCTGTTCCTATTTAAGAAAGTGAAAAATTATTCAATCATCAAGGATAAATGTTATTTTTAAGGACTTGATCAATGTTTCTAATATTTTTTTTCATATATTTCAGAGAATAGCAACTTCATCTTCAAGAAATAAGAGGTTGTAAAGTACTTGTGTTACTGCCTTTATCATATACTGTGATAACAAATGATTGCATACACAAAATCATTTAGTGGACCATATACGCATTTGTAAAAAAATATCTCCACCATGGTGAAAACCGATTACAGAAAATCCGAAAGATGATAGCCAATTTTGCCAAGTAGCACGAAAAGATGCCATCACAAACTAAGGATCGAGAGGCTAAATTTAGCATTTCATTTGGCAACAAATACTATTTTTTTGTTCATGCAAGACGTTAACTAAAATGTATTTAGAAAGAATTTTATTTTAGAAAAAAGAAATTGGCTGGTGTTTAGCCACTTGAAAATATCACGAAAAAGTTTAGTAACAAACAATCAATACAAACAAGTGAAATAAAATGAGAATAACGAGATGAAAACACACAAAGAAAAACAAATGTCAATAAAAAAAAAACAAGTGTTTGTTGAAAAAGAATATCGAAGTATACACTTGTTGTAACTGCAGAAAAATTAAATAAACCACTTTAAAAACGATTTACAAAAACACAAATTGAAAAATAAATTGCTTTTTCCCGTTTTTATGACATACTATCAAATTGGTATGTTGTTCCTATGGTACATTATATTGCTTAAACATGAATAGACATTTCATCATGGTATGTTGAATGTGTAGGGATTGTTGACACAGTTATAATTTTTAAAAGATTATCTGAGTGTCAAGAAAAAGATATATCTCAAATAAAGAGATTATAATTTCTATTTTATACCTATTAACATTTTTGATATATGTCGAAAAAATGAACTTATATTTATTTGGTTATTAAATATATGAATTAGAAAAATAAAGAATTCTGTAGTTCAGTCTTATTTTTATATTATGCCTGTCACATCCAATTTTTTTGGTATATTGTTTTAGTTGTAACTTTGGTTGTTAATATTCTGAATTAAATTGTTTCATATTTTTTTTTATGTCGGGGCGTTTAATAGCTGACTATGCGGTATTGGTTTTTCTTATTGCATAAGGCTGTACAGTTGCTTATAATTGCTTATAATTGCTTAATTTTTTTTTATCATACAACATCTCATAAATTTTTGATTCGATTCGGTTTGTCATTAAATCTTACGAATCTTATCAGAGTGATATTTTTCGAAATGCTGCTTCAAAAAATGAAAAAAAAACCATGCATCCTTTGCCCCCAATATATATTATTTCTTCACGCAGTTTTTACATTCACTCTTATTGCAGTCATAATTGATTGCTGCTTGGTTACCGTTCACTGGCAAAACATTCATGCAAACATGTTACTAGAAGATGTGTTCTAGAAGACGAAACTTGAAATAAAGCGTGCTTTAATTTTCATGACGTCATGGAACATATGTAAGTGTCTGAAATAAGTGTTTTAAAAACTAACTAGAGGCTCTAAAGAACAAGTGTCGCTCACCTTGGTCTATGCGAATATTGAACAAAGTACACAGATGGATTCATGACAAAATTGTGTTTTAGTGATGGTGATGTGTTTGTAGATCTTTCTTTACTAACCATTCTTGCTGCTTACAACTATCTCTGTCTATAATGAACTTGGCCAAGTAGTTCAGTGGAAAATATTATTACTATAAAAGGCAATAACTCCGTAGTAGGTCAATTGACCATTTTGGCCATGTTGACTTATTTTTAGGTCTTACTTTGGTGTTGTTTACAGTTTATCTATATCCATAATAATTTTCAAGATAATAACAAACAAATGGCAAAATTTCCTTAGAATTACTAATTCAGGGGCAATAACCTAACAACCGGCTATCCGATTCATCTGCAAATTCCAGGGCATATAGATCTTCACCTGATTAACAATTCCACCATTCCATATTTGCTCTAAATGCTTTGGTTTTTTAGTTATAAGCCAAAAACTGCATTTTACCTCTATGTTCTATTTATAGCCATGGCGGCCATCTTGGTTCTTTGGCCGGGTCACCAGACACAATTATTTTTTAACTTGATACCCCAATGATGATTGTGGCAAAGTTTGGTTTAATTTGGCTCAGTAGTTTCAGAGGAGAAGATTTTTGTAAAAGATAACTAAGATTTACGAAAAATGGTTAAAAATTTACTAGAAACGGCAATAACTCCTAAAGGGATCAACTTACCATTTTAGTCTTGTTGACTTATTTGTAAATCTTACTTTTCTGAACATTTTTGCTGTTTACAGTTTATCTCTATCTATAATAATATTCAAGATAATAACCAAAACCAGCATAATTTCTAAAAAATTACCAATTCAGGGGCAGCAACCTTACAATGGGTTGTCCGATTCATCTGAAAATTTCGGGGCAGATAGATCTTGACCTGATAAACAATTGTATTACAGTCAGATTGCTCGAAATGTTTTGATTTTTGAATTAAAAACCAAAAACTGCATTTTACCCCTATGTTCTATTTTTAGCCATGGCGGCCATCTTGGTTGGTTGGCCAGATCACGCCACACAATTTTTAAACTATATACCCTAGTGATGATTTAGGCCATGTTTGGTTTCATTTTGCCTAGCAGTTTCAGAGGAGAAGATTTTTGTAAAAGTTAACGACGACGGACGACGACGGACACAAAGTGATGGGAACAGCTCACTTGGCCCTTTGGGCCAGGTGAGCTAAAAATGTGAAAATCTTGTGTCGTCGATTATTTGGGCTGTTTTCATTTTCTATCTTAGTAGATTAAAGATTGTCAAAATTCAGTGAAGAGGGTCATTTTAAAAAAGTGATCTCTAGTAAGAGTTTTTCCTCTTAATCACATTTTAATTGTTTTTAATGATATTGCTGTTAATTTTAGGAGAATAACTTCTTGAATAGAAAAAGAAAATGAAACGGGTAATGTGTCAAAGAGGCTAACACCATGGTCTTCTACGTATCGAGAAAAATTAAAACTTTCTGGTTTCAGTCATTTTCTTTATAGTCTTTGCATTGCTGGTCATTCCAAAAGTTGTTTTAGAGTTATTACTCATAATTGGATTTATTCGAAAATCAGTTATTAATCTATTTATAATAGAAAAAAAGAGTTGTCAGTAAAAAGTCATTAAGAAGATATAAATAAAAGTAAACAAACACTGAGGGAATAGCATTGATTCCAAAAAAGAAGCGAGACCAGGGGTTAAAGTCATAAAACTTTGCGCAGTGCTCGGAGCACAAAAATCATGCTCGAAACATGAAATCCAGTATTTTGATTGGTTGAATCTCGAGTCTGAGTACAATAATCGTGCTCGAAAGTTTTATGACCGCAAGGCCAGGTGCCTAGGGTGAGAGACTATTTTAATATCTGTGATTCTAATCCATTGTTGTTTTCGCTAGATCATTAACCAATTTGATGTTAATGAACATTGGTTGTTAAACTGCTTTATTCGGTTAAAACAGTTCTAGCATTACATCTGGTATATAATACTGATCTGTTTTTGGAAAATGATTATTGCTCTCTAGATACCTCCTGTGTTTGAGGGTATTTGGCTGGTTTGTGGCTGGTTAACGTTAACCAAACAAATTCTTCCATTCCAAAAAAGAAATAAATAAAATTGTATCCCAAGTACACGGATGTCCCATCAGCACTATCATTTTTCTATGTTCATTGGACATTGAAAAGGAGGGAAATCTCTAGCTTGGCATTAAAAATTAAAGATCATAACATTGGGAACATAAGTACTAAGTTTCAAGTTGATTGGACTACAACTTCATCAAAAACTACCTCGACCAAAAACGTTTAACCTGAAGTGGGACAGACAGATGGACGCACAGACCAGAAAACATAATGCCCATGAATAAGGCATAAAATCAAAACAAATAATTATACTATTAGTAGAGTTGTTTTTTTATACAATTATTACCCGAGTTAACGATGAGAAGCTGCTAAAATAATGATGGAAGACAAAAACTAAATAAAAATGGAAATTGGGAATATGTCAACGAGACAACAACCCGACCGACAGTGCAGACAAAAAGCCACCAACGGCTCATCAACGCAGCGATACAATAGCGTACGCGGAGGTGTATTTCAGGTGGTCCCTAGGTCAATCATCATGGTCAACTAGTTACAACCAGTCTGGATATCTAGTTGTTTACAAAGTTATGACGTGTTAAAAGTTTCATTTTCAACAAAAAAACTAGTAATAAACTAACACTTAATATATTCCGAGCAGCATAAAAACGAATATATAGTACGTTCAAGCCTCTACAATATAATTTATATATATCAAGATTAATTAGTTCAATGATGTACTTAGTTGATTTATATGATGACCCTATGATAATACAGTTTATAAAAATGTTCAGTAGTCTCTAGAATAGTTATCAAAAGGTATCAGGATTATAATATATCACGCCAGACTATGACTTGATCATTACCAACCAGAGGAAGCTTACTTTAACCCCTTATAAACACAAGTTTTATATAAAAAAAAATCAAATTATAAAACTTAAACAACAAATTTAAATACTGTTTTTCTTTACTTTAGTCCAAGTTATGCTCTTGTGACCTTGATCTTTAACATTGACCGTTGTTCTAACATTTGTAGAAACATTTTCATTAAAATCAAAAATAAAAACAATGATGATGAGTGAAGCTATCACCCCTAATCTAACTTTAAAATTGTTTGTCAAAGATAATAATGGTATTGATATTTAATACATTGTCGCAGAATTTAATATGTCTATTTTCCTTCCCTTTATCATCAATCTTTGTAATCACAAAATACTTTTTATAAAGTATAAAAAGAAGCCATGAGGACATAAGATGTAAGATAGTGGTCAATGAAACAAAATATACAAAGAACTAAACTGTATTTCTATGTCTTAGATACTTTTTTTATTTTCTAAGAGAACACTTGAATTTCAGCAAAATTAAGTATCGTGTTTTCTGTATTTTCGTCCTTCATCGTCACCTTGACATAGCGTGCTATGATTGGTTCTCTGCAAGATATAGATATTATTTCTCCTTTTGCAGCTGGACCTTTATAAAACCCACACACCTGCATACTAGATAATGACTTTCCCATGGTGACTTCTATATTGCGGAATCTTTCACCTGCAAAAATATATGGACCACATAAATCATTCAGTAGACATTAAAATAAAGTGTGATTCAAATTGACAACGGTGTTTTTCTTAAGGTAATTGTTTACTCCTCTTTACATGTATATGTATGATCGTTTTGCATGGTCGCTGATAATAAGTTAATTTGTTTGTTGTTTTCAAAGAGTTGTTAAAACTTAATTTCCCAAAGTTTAAGTTCTTTTTGAATGTCATTTTATTTTACATTTTAGATATGAGGCTTCTATACCGATGTTCAAATTCTTGCTAGGCGCAACTTGCTGCAAATTTTTTTGCTATACATGCACAGCTCGTTTAACGATAATAAAGTGATTTCCAAACAAACTATCTCCGACTGACTTGTGATTTCTTCAACAGTAACCCAATAACTAATATTTGTCACCTAAAAATCTTCTTTTTGTCAAGTTCTAAATGTAAAACATGCATAACCGTACATAAGGCCTAAAACACATGGTTTACTCTATACGATAATTGACGTCTAAATCGTACTTTTGACGTCACATTGTTAGGTTGAAAAGATTTACTGATTTACTTGTTTTGCTTTAGAACATAGATAACCGATTATGACTGAAGCTTGGTTTTACTGTGACATAAGTCGGTAATTATGCCAGATTGACATCAGTGACCATAATTTAAATGACATTATAAAATCAGCCAATCCATAATTGCGGCCTTCAAATAAATTCACTGATATTTTCTTTCGTTCTTTGAATATTTCCGAAGGAAGCTTTTAGTATCATTTAAGAAACACTATGATCTTGAGCGTGTGGTATGCAATAAGGATTTATGAACAGGAAAATTAACTTTTGTTCGATACTAGTAGACTGGATACTAAAAATATTCATATCAAGATTTCTCTTACAAAATAACACATCCAAAACAACCATCCAATAACTGCATTTAAATGAAAACTTACCACAACAATCGATCCTGGTGTATACTTTAATCAATTTTACCATACAACGGCTTCCAATATCAACCCACCAATACGGGTTACTTTCGCCGTGATAAGCATTATCCTTGAAGAAATAGTTTGTATGTATAACGGAATTGACATTCCCATCAACAGCAAAACCACATCCAGACAATGAACTTTGTCCGCACTTCTTATTTAATGCTAGATTCTTCTTACCACACGATCCTAGTTAACAAGATAGAATGCTTATATATATATTGAAATCTTGTCATGAATTCATTACTCAGATGAGAAGATATGATAGTAATTCTTAAGGCTCTAGAATTTAGAAACAAAGTTCAGAATGCTTTGTTCATTTCACATATCATTTTCTGGTTAAAATTGTTAAATTATCGGTTTCGAGGGTCGAAACTATATATTTCAAAAGTAAATCTAATTAAATTTATTCATTTAAAGCTATAAAAACTTGAAAATAATTCTAACAACACCAACCAGTACTACATATGTACAGCCATTATAAAAAAAAACCAACAGATATCTTAAATATGCTGACGGGTTTCTTTGCTATTCAAGTATTGTTTGATTCTAATCTATGATAAGTTTATTTGCTTAGTTTAAGCATGCTTTGATCAATGCAGCTTTGTAAAAATTAGTGTTGATAGCAATAAAAACTGCAGTTAATCATGCGTAGCTTGATACGTCTTTGTGTTTGCAATTATAATTTATTTATTGGAATAAAATGTTGTTATCTAATTTTATCTCTACGCAACTTTATTGACGACTATTTCAATTACTACACTTATTATAATTTGGAAACAGTATAAGAAAACATATCATGTTATAGAATAAGAATTCAGTGTGTTTTTAGATTTATGGTATGTCCATACTTAACGTACTTGGTTCTTCATTTTCGATATTAGCAATACGTTCTTCCAGTGTTACAATTGTCGTCTGCAATGCATTGATTTCAACTCTTCTATCAATTTCTTTAAGCTTCTTCTCAAGTTCAGTGCAACAACTAATATCAGCATTTCCCGTGAATGATATCCGACTCGGTAGTCCAACGTGAATCAAGGAAAGTAAAAGGAAGAACCGCATTTTAATTATTGCCTAATACCTGGTAATCGTTCATAACTAATGTGTATCATTTTATTTGCAAGCTTATGTAATTTTAGAACTGAATATATCCTGTAACAGCTGTTTCATGCAATATAACAAGTTATTGATTTTTCATATTTTGTTTTGATTCTTCCTTGTAGTAAAAAAAACCCAATTACTTCTTTGTTTAAAATGCCTTCTTCGCGTTTCTTCACATCTTTTTGGAATTTTGGGTTGTCACTGCTCTTCAACTTTGTACTTGTTTGGCTATTTTGATTTGAGCTTCACTGATGAGTTCTTATGTAGACGAAACGCGCGTCTGGCATATTAAATTTTAATCCTGCTACCTTAGATAACTATTTACAACACTGGGTCGATGCCACTGCTGGTGGATGTTTCGTCCCCGAGGGTATCACAAAAATAAGGATTTTCTTATCCCAGGAATAGATTACCTTAGCCGTATTTGGCACAACATTTGGGAATTTCGGCTTCTCAATGCTTTTCAACTTTGTACTTGTTTGGCTTTATAACTATTCTAATCTGACCGTCACTGGGGAGACTAATGTAAACTAAACGTGCGTCTGGCGTATTAAATTATAATCCTGGAACCTTTGATAACTATTTCCTACCTTTTCAGATACAAAGAACTGAAAACAATACTGATAGTTATAAAATAATAGAATAAAGAACAACATATCGTTAACCATTATAAGATCTAAAGCAACACTGAAAATGCTATTCCTTCATTTTCATTTCCTTGCTTCGCTTGGGTTATCTTGTCAGATAACAATTGCATGAATCAATACCGTTTCTTATCTAATTTGTATCTTCTCAATCGACCGATAAGATTTAAACAACATTATATACCTATATGGAGTTATTTTCTTTCAGAACGACAGGTCATTCTTTTTCAGAATCAACCCGGACGATACCATGTTTCAGTGATATATGCTCCAAGGCATAAAATAATGACCTGTGTGAGGTCATTATTTTCCTTGAAAAACATGCAATCTATAATTTACTATGATTTACTTCAAAACTTTATTCGTCTAATAGATTTTTGTTGCCGATTTGGAAATTTGTTTTATTCAATCGATGATAGGTGTAAAAGAAACCGTCATTGTAGTCCCGCATTTTAATTTAAGAGACAAATAACGTGAAGTTTTCTTAATTTATTGCTACAATAAAGAAACATTATCATATATGTCAGATTAATTTTAATGTAGACTTTCATAAAATAAATCAAGATTAAACATATTCGTGTGTAAGATTTTGAAAATCTTATTGAGACAAACTGAATAGGTTGATTGATTTTTGGTTCTTGCTAAACGTCCAGTGGCAAATATTCCATGCATGTTCAGAACGATGATACACCCTGAATAGGAAATCATACTGTGACCTACATGTATTTATATTCGTCTTAGTGTCAGTTCTTAACTTTTAAAAATTTATGTATACCTTTTGCCCTATCAATAAGATAATCGTATATTCTATTGAATAACATTAACGTAACTAACGAAAGGGTCGGGTGCCGGGGGTATATATTTATATCCTGATTATCC
The DNA here is from genome assembly GCF_036588685.1 of Mytilus trossulus. NCBI lineage: Eukaryota > Metazoa > Mollusca > Bivalvia > Mytilida > Mytilidae > Mytilus > Mytilus trossulus. Next base: position 36,464,182 of record NC_086379.1, on the reverse strand, counting down.
TTTAATAAAATGTATTGCTATTCAAAAGACAATATTTCTTAATTTTTCATTCGATTCCAATAAAAGTGTTAAAAAATAACCACTTTTCCGCGATAGAAATAACATAACAAATAGAAGGAAAAAAACCATACCCCCTCCCCCTTTTCCATAAGCTAAGTAGTACAATAAAGTACGTACAATGTGTCTTGTATTTGTCATACACCGTTAGCGGAAAGTAACAATACATTTGTGTCTTACTTCATGCAGTTAAAGTAATAGTTTTTATAGTGTATGGATAATTATTTTTAAAAAGTTTATATCTAAATTTATTTTGTGAGTTTTATTTCACATTATAAATGAGCCGCAGGACGTATTAAAACCTGCACGCATTAGAAAGGAATATCCCACTTTAGTGGTGTCGGTAAAATAGGATACTAAATTTTACAGATCTTTATAAAATTAATATTTTTTTGACGGTATATAAGTCAGATAATGCATATTTTAAGGTTTTTCTTGTCGTAGAACACACCTCAGGGTGTCAGGATTGTTCAAAGAAAGACCTCCCTCCGGTCGGTCTTTCATTTGATCAATCCTGACACCCCTCGGTGTGTTATACGACAAGAAATACCTTAAAATATGCATTATCTATAACAGAAACTACTGTAGCCTCAAAAGTTGATCATTTAAATTATCGCACCGCGAGTAGGTTATCACATTTTGATTAGTTAAAAGAATTCACGTGGTGACCCCTTATAGGTCCGTAGGGGTAAGTAAATGTCAACAGCGGGGTTCAAGACCTCACGTCTATTATAAATTATGTGGTTCGCTAGTGGCCCCCTCGAATCAATAGAGGGTAAGTAAAATTCATAGGGGTTGAGGCCGGAGGCTGAATCCCCTATGGATTTTATTCACCCTGTATGGATCCGTAGGGTGTCAGTTGTTAACTGTATAACGAATTTATCGCACACTGGACTTTTTCTGTTGTTTTTTGTTGAAAAATAAACAATAAACACAACAACATTAATAGAAGACGTCTCCATTAACGCGTCATGAACCTCCTAAGAAATTTACTAACCCCCTACGGTCTAATAGGGGGTCATAATGAGACGGCTTTAAACCAATCACAACGTGATAATTCAACGTCAGTGCGATTATATTAATGGTGACGTCATCTATTGGTGTTGTTGTGTTTCATTATTTGTTTTTCAACAAAACGCAGCAGAAAAGTCCAGCGTGCAATAAATTCGGTTCTACGGTTGACTATTGACCCCTTACGGACCATAGAGGGTGAATAAAATCCATAGGTCTTTTGGACTCCGGTCTCGCCCCTATGAGTTTTACTAACCCTCTATGGATCCGAATGGGGGTCAGAAGCGAACCATATAACGTAAAGTGGGACCCAATTATGTCAACCATTTTATTGAAACCAATTCACCCAAATTTATACCTGAGGGTTTACAACATTTACCCATTCTGCACTTGTTCCAACAAGTCTTCAAATGTTGATTCCACTGAACAAGTGAAAGAAATGAACAACTAAAAAATTAATAGCTGCAAAACAGTAATTCTAACGGTACTCGTTATATTTTCTTATTTTTGCAGACCGTAGATCTACGGTCCGACAATTGTCAAAATATATCACTTTATCACCTATAATTGCTACGGTTCCAAAGCTAAAAATAAACTTGCAATGTTGTAATTTTTCGATTCACTCATTCAACTAGTTGGAAACTTTAGAAAAAAATCACATTGACCAATATTACGTGTATGAAATTTCACATTCCAGTAAATGATAAAAAAAATCCACGAAATATCAATTCTAGAAATGAAATAAGAAGTCCACATCTATTGAGAAGGGTGCGAGTTAATTGCGTCCAGTTAAGTTATATTTCCACATGGAATAAATATAATTTATATTGACATACAAACCAATATGTTGAAAATGACATATTTGCAATTAAAAAAACCTTTAATCAACGATTAAATGTATATACCTACTTTTAGTATATAGTCTAGAAATATTGAAATCAGTATATGACTAAACAAAAATTATAAAAGAGTAACTGTTGCAATGCGAGAAAAATTTAAAGAGAAAGCCTAATACATGACACAGCAGATGATGTATAAACCCATAAATCTATGCATTATGTTCGCACATTGTAATGCAACTTTCTGATTATTTTTTTTTAATGGAAGTATAACATGTATATGTTTTTTTATGAATTCGCATTGGACATAATTTTAAACAGTTTATATAACCTGTAGAATAAACATCAAAGAAACACAAGATCAAGATGATACCTTTACTAAAAAAATCACAAGAACTCATGTCTGTTTTAAATTTAAATATAGCAATTGGAAATAACTAGAAACTATTCAACATCGTAGAATTAAAAACAAATTGTTGGTAGGCATGACTCATCTTTAATTTGTTTTCGATTTGAAAACTTCTGTAATTTGAGGCATGAATAGATCCTGTACCAGCTGCTTCATGCAATATTACAAGTTATTGATTTTTAGATATTCTCTGTGTTTATTCTTCCTTGTAGTAAAAAAACAACAAACCCACTAACTTCCTTGTTCATTCCTTTCTTCGCATTTGTCTTCTTGCCAGACACAAAGGACTGAAATTAATTATTTTTTTAGTTTTTGGTGTGAGTTGGATATCTTTCTTTTTGAAAAAAAAAGAATAAAGAACAACATATTGTTAACTATTATAAGATATAATTATTACTTTGCTAGTCAGTTTAAGCATTCAAATGAAAGCATTTGCTCAATTCTAGGCCATTCCAATTCACTTGTTGCAAAAGTACGTCTGAAATTATTCAAGAATTTAAAAAGTCACTTAATAAATTATCATGTAGTTTATGTCAGATGAAATTCCGGCAATCATGATAATTAACTAGATATTAGTATTATTTTATATATAATCTAATTGTAAATAATTGTTATTACGCATTCAATAGTGTTTGATACAATCATATATATCCCATAGAGTCTAGGCCTTTTTAAAAAGATTTTTTTTTAATTTAGGCCGTTTCTCATTAAATGTAAGTTCGGACTCATTCGGAAACATTATAAGTATTTTGTTCACTTTTTTTTCTTGCAAACTTTTAAGTAAGATTATAGTAGACTCAAATATTCAATATTTTTGCGTTTTCCAATCTTTCTTACCTTAGACAAAATTGTCTGTTGTCTTAAAATCTTATGATTTAACTTATCAGATCTTTTTTTAATCTTCTACATGCAAGCTTATTTATTAAGGATGCACCTTAATTAAAACGTATTTGCATTTATATTATTCAATACACCGTATATCGGTTACAAATATCACATTGTTTTATTGGTTATCGAATTTCTGTCAATGCATATGCGAAATTATGCATTACTAATCACAAAGTCTTTAAACTTCCGAGTAAGGACCGAATTTCATAAACTCGGGCCTTCGTAAAAGTTTTGAAAACCGACGAACTAGCTATGGAAGTTTAAAATTATGTTCCTATTATAGAAAGTACATGCATCTTACCATCACGAATAACTATAATGTTAAGGACGTTCCACGTTTCTAATATCTTTTTTTTTCGTATTTCAGGGAACATAAACTACACCTGCAAGAAATATGAGGGTAACTAGCACTTGTGTAACTATAAATGTTCATTGTGATACAAAATTAATACATATGCGAATTTTGAAAAAAAATATTTCCACCATGGTAAAAATAGCCAAATACAAAAAAAAAACGACGGACAGAGTAATTATCGCAAAATAGCAGGGAACAGATGCCATAACAAGCTGAGAATCGGGAGGAAAAGTTAGCATTTCATTGCTTTGGCAATAAATATTTGTTTATGCAAAAGCTTTAACTTAAATATATTTCGAAAGACTTTTATCTTGGAAAAAGAATTGGTTTGTGTGAAGCCACATGAAAATATCAGGATAAAATGGTTATTCAAACTCAATGCTAAACGGTGATTAAAAATGAGAATCAAGAGATGTAGACACACCTAGAGAAACAACAAATTGAAATAGGTACAATGCATTGTCATTGTTGACACGAATATAATTTTAAATGATTCTCTGATTGTCAAGACAGGAGATGTTGCATAAATAAAAAGCTTAGAATATCTGTTCCCTAGTTTATTAAATCTTTATTTACACATTTGATTTTGCTGAAGAAATGAGTCTCGCATATAATGTTAAAAATATATATACATTTCCTCATATTAGATATATGACAAAAAGTAAACTCTTATTTGTTTTGCATATATCATATTTGACTATAGGGAAAAATATATGAGCATATAGTTCAGTGGTTGTCGTTGGTTCATGTCTGCCATATTTGTTTTTCATTAATTGTTTGACTATGGATTAGGCCGTTATTTTTCTTAATTTAATTGTTGCAAATTGTTCATGTCGGAGCCTTTTATAGCCGACAATACCGTATATTTTTTTCTTATTTTTGACGGTCGTAAGGTTGCCTATAGTTGCTTTTATTCACTTCATTTAAACTTTGGTGGATAGTTGCCTCATGGCAGTCATACTTTGATGCAAACGGGAAATAATTAGATCGTACCAATTATATTCCTCTATCTGTCGTAAAAAAACAAAAACAATTTATTAGGATATTCCATATATTATTTGCAATTTAAATATTTTTCTTTCTACGAAATCTACTTTCCTTTGGGAGTCTAAATACGAATTGAATGTGATAATTCCAGCATCCGTCGTCCCCAAGTAACAATATGATATATATTTATGCATACAAGGTCGTTTGTTTATGTAATATATACGTGTTTCTCGTTTCTCGTTTTGTTTATATAGATTAGACCGTTGGTTTTCCCGTTTGAATGGTTTTACACTAGTAATTTTGGGGCCCTTTATAGCTTGTTGTTCGGTGTGAGCCAAGGCTCCGTGTTGAAGGCCGTACTTTAACCTATAATGGTTTAATTTTTAAATTGTTATTTGGATGGAGAGTTGTCTCATTGGCACTCACACCACATCTTCCTATATCTATCTAAAACAAAATATTTAGTACAGTTCATCTAACTTCTTCCCATCGTTTTTTCATTCATTTTGATCACAGTCACAATTGATTGTTGCTTATTTAAAGGTCAGTGACAATACGTTCATGCAAACATAATACTTGATGATATGTACAAGAAGAAGATTAAGGAAAAAATATGCAAGATGTTTAAATTTATAAAGAACTATGGGTACAGAACCTCGATATTCTTAAGTTTTATGGCACTAACCAATATACCAATTTTGGTAAGCCAGTAGATAGATATAGGAAGATGTGGTGTGAGTGCCAATGAGACAACTCTCCATCCAAATAACAATTTAAAAATTAAACCATTATAGGTTAAAGTACGGCCTTCAACACGGAGCCTTGGCTCACACCGAACAACAAGCTATAAAGGGCCCCAAAATTACTAGTGTAAAACCATTCAAACGGGAAAACCAACGGTCTAATCTATATAAACAAAACGAGAAACGAGAAACACGTATATATTACATAAACAAACGACAACTACTGTACATCAGATTCCTGACTTAGGACATACTTTTAACATTAAATCTTCATTCAATGACATTCTCATTGTCTGTGTTATGTCTTTTTTCAAACTAATTTAAAGCGTTTCATTACGAAATGTAGGTACTGTGCTTAAATTCTGGTAAATTATATCGAAATAGCGCACTGGGCTTATAATTGACAACATACTAGTCTTATTTGGAGATTGACATTTCAACTAAATCTGAATAAATGTTTGCTTTAAATCGTTAAAAAAGAAAACCATTACATGACATCTTATATAGATGATGCCTTTTTGGTTAATAATCCTTGTTTTAGTAACATTTTACTTCTCGTACAACTGTGGAAAAGTTCATCGAAGACATAACAGACATATATATATTATAAACTTTCACAAGATCTTGTTTGCTAATGTTTTGGTCTATCAAGTATGACAAATTCTAGAATTCACAAACAAAATAGAGTAGATTAGAATAGAGATGAGAAACGGGGAATGTGTCAAAGACAAAACAACCCGAATAAAGTGCAAAACAGCATATGGGTTTTCAACACAGCGAGAAAATAAAAATATATTGTTTCAGTTACTAGTATTTACTTTGAAATCTTAGCATTGCTGATTATTTTTTAAATCGTCATTTAAGAAAAATAACACATAAGAGAGGTAAAAGATACTGAAGGGACATTCAAACTAATAAGTCGAGAAAAAAAACCAATGCCATGACTAAAAAATGAAAAAGACTAACAGACAAACAATTAAAGTGCACAAATCACAACATAGAAACCCAAAGACTGAGCAGAACGAACCTAACCAAAACCTAGGGTTGATAGAAGGAGCTCGGGAAGGATAAGTCAAGATATGATAAGACTCAACAGTAACTGTTGTTTCCTTTATCTCCAGTTCGATGTGATAGGTTCGTTTAACATATAAAGTAACCACATTTTGAATTATTTAGTGAGAGCACATTATCTACATAGCCGAAGGTAAAGATTTAGGATTTAAAGATACTGTTATCTTCTTTTCTTTCTACCTAATAAGTTTCTAAGTGAAATCGACCTTATATGAATAAAGGAACTAGTCGGCAAGAAGAGAGACACAGTTTTCTCCATGGGAATGCCGATCATTTGTTGAAAAAACGTCCTGCAATCGATAAATCAACAATCTTGATAATGTCAGATCAAAAAAAAAACTGTTGTTTGAATCAGAGTGATTTTCTAACAAATGAGGTTGTATCTCTCCCTAAGACAAGATACTTGTATCTACGTTGGCCATTCATTTTAATGCAACAAAGCAGGATCAATTTTTTCAATTTGTCTTTCAGTTTGGAATGGGGATTACTTGTGTCAGGTGTAGAAAATTCAAATGCGTTTATGCTATTGCAAGGTGAAAGTGTCTTTGATAAGTGGTTATTGAAAAGATCTTTTTAGTATCTCCATCTGATTAACGCCACCTCTAGAAGTATGTAGTTTCACAATATATTTGAAGCCCGGCTTTGATTTTTGATCATATTGATGTTTATCATTTAGATTGAGGTTTCGTGGAACATTAAAAATACCCAGAAATATACCATTGTACATAAGAACACACATGTAATTTGTGAATCTAATTCAGTGAATAAACAGGTCTCCATCTCTGGTCGAAATTCCAAAGGAACACAGACCTATGATTATCCAGGATTTCTTTTAGTGAGTGTCGTGGGGGTATATGTTGAGTTTCCAAGTGAATTGTAAATATCTTATTCATTTATCAAGAAATTTATATAATGTGATTTACACACAAAAATATGTTGTTTGGGGCTTTATCTGCGGAGACAACAACATATTTTTCCTGGAGGTAGGACAAGTGCTTTAAAAGCACTATGTGGGTCTTTAAAGATAAATGTAGCATGGGTATTAATAGACCCATTCAGTTTCTTAATTCTTATTTGTGTTACCTCACAGCCTAAATCCATTCAGGAAGGGTATTTACGTCTTCATTTTCGTGTTTAGCTCATTGCCTGGTATAATCACATAAGTTGTGATTCTAATTGATGGATTTAGGTTTACGATATTCTAGGATTTTGGATAACAAATTTGTGTTATTGTCAAGTTTAAAGTTACCGGTTATAACGTGGCCAGCTGGATTATATGTGAATGGGGAACTAGCACAGGTTCAATCAGTAGGTTTAATAGGGTTAAAAGTCGTTAATATTGAGAATCTGCAACACGTGTTTGTAATAAAAAAATATATATACTAGAAGTTGCAATTGGTTTGGTATACCAGAAGATATACAAAATGATAGGTACAGACTGGTCTATAAAATAGGGAGGTATTTTTGAATTATCTGAATAATGCTGAAGGATATTGCCGAAGTTGATGATAACAATACCTGTGTTCGCAAAGAAAAGTTTAAATAACCTTAGCCGTATTTGGCACAACTTTTTGCAATTTTGGGTCATCAATGCTCTTCAACTTTGTATTTATTTGGCTTTTTTACTATTTTGATATGAGCGTCACTGATGAGTCTTATGTAGACGAAACGCGCGTCTGGCGTATAAAATTGTAATCCTGGTACTTTTGATAACTAAGAACGGATCTTTTCTCCTTTCATCTTTTCCAATGCAAACTGGTTGGAAAGTCTGTGAATTGCAATATCCGAACTGATAGCTGTAGGTTAGTATTGATTTGAATGATGGTTAGTTACAGTGGTTTCCAAACATAAGTAATTCAGAGGATGAAGCGACCCATTTTCGAATCCAGTATACTTCTTTTTGTCTACAGAGATGTGTTGCAAGTTGCGGATTGTTAGTCATGTGGTATATTAGATTCATTTGATAATTTATGTAAAAATAGAAAATTAGGAGGCCACCGTAGATATAAAAAAAAGGCGATGTGGTATGATTGCCAGTGAGACAACTATTCATCATAGTTCAAATGAGGTGGATGTAAGCAGTTTTAGGCAGCCGATGTTTACTGATGTTCTTATCTCTTAAAGTCTGGATATTAATTAAAAATGAAATTGATCTTCAATCCATTTACGCAAAATTCATCACCTTTACAAGTTTTATCAAATGAATCCAAGAAGGCACAAGTTACCATTTGGAAACCATCTTTTGTAGAAAAAATCTGTCTAACAGTGACGTTGACCTTTTACTCGTTGACGCCAAATTTATTAAGTTTAATTCCCTTCTTTATATCGTCTATCTACACAAGTGGAACTCCAGTCATTCAGGGGAAACTCAGATAAACATACAAATTCAAATTGTTATAGATGTTTTCAATTTTTAGTATCAATAACAATGACCTCTAACCCCTTGACCCAATATTCAATAGGTCATTTTTCCTGCCTGATAACGTTAACTGTCATCTGATTAAGTTTTAACCTAATCAAATATGAGAAACTCAAGTTAACATCCGGACACCATTTCTTGTAAATATGCTCCATTCTTATTTGACATCTGACCTATTGATCTTAATTATAGAAAATCGACTTTCCATTTTCTTTATACATTCCATCTGTAAACGATATATGTCCAACAAACCAGGGGTACTTGAGTTATCGTTCGATAGATGGAAGGAAATAAGAACAAACAAAGCAATTACTGTATGATTCAGAAATGCTTTCAGGAACCATAAACAGAAGTCATGAGTATTAAAATTATTGAATAATTGTCAATGAAACAAAATACACAAAGAACCAAAATCAAATTTAGATGTCTAAATAAAGGAAACAGTAGTATACCGCTGTTCAAAATTCATAAATCGAATGAAAAAAAAATCCGAGTTACAAACTAAAACTGAGGAAAACACATAAAATACAAGAGGAGAACTACGACACAACAGAAACACAACATTAAAATGTAACACACACAGAAACGAAAATACTTTTTTTATTTTCTAAGAGAACACTTGAATTTCAGCAAAGTTTAATATTGCTTCTTCTGTATTCTGGTCCTTAATCGCCAACTTGACGTAACGTGCTACCATTGGTTCTCTGCAAGATATAGATATTATTTCTCCTTTTGCAGCTGAGCCATGATAAAACCCACAAACCTTCATGCTTGATAATGAGTTTCCGATGGTAACTTCAACGTTGCGGAATCTTGTACCTATGAAAATATATTCACACAAATTCTTTATCAAAATTAATACGAGGATTCAAAATTGCCACGGTTTCATGTTTTTCTTAGGGTAGTTTCGCTTCCTCTATACATGCATGCGTATTACTGTTATGATCACTGATAATAAAGTGCATGCATGCAGTTGTTTGTTATTTTTTAAATATGCTTGAAATTTAGTTTCCCGAATTTAAGTGTGTACATTTGAGATATGAAGGAGGGGCGAAAGATAACAAAAATAAACTGACAACACCATGGCTAAAAAAATAAATAAAAAACAAACAGACAGACAAATAATAGTACAAAAGACAAAACATAGAAAACTAACTATAAACTACACGAACTCCACCAAAAGTTGGGAGTGAACTCAGGTGCTCCGAAATGGTAAGCAGATCCTGCTCCACATATGGCATCCGTCGTGTTGATAATGCTATAACAAACCCAGTAAATAGTTTTATTCGGTAAGTCATATTCGTGGTGAAAAAGGTAATGGGTTTTAGTCACGACATAAGGAACATATCCGATATCATCTGTGAAACGGTAACTCCATAACAGTCAACCAACTCGTGGTGTCGTCCGAAAAATTACGATGGATGATTTCAACTTCACCATTTGGATTGCCAAAGGTATGGGATAATAATGCTATTTATTTTGTATGTATGGTTCTGATTGGATGATGATCAGCGTACGATTCTAAATTTACCTTCCTGTAATGTGTAACTAAGTGAAGCGAATACTTTGAATTCCAGAGTGTATTGACATGCGATTTCTTCAATACATGTAGAAACAAATAAATCACTTTTTCACCTTTTAGTCTCCTTTTTGTCAATTTTCTTAAGTGTACATGAACCGTGTACGACTGGTGTTTTTGTTTGACGCCGGAAGCGTACCTATGACATCATGAATTTGAATTCATTAAGGGGTACTTTCATATCGAGATTTATCATACAAGGTCAAACGCACCAAATAGTTGCTTCTTATAGAAAACTTACCACAACAATCTTTTCGGTTGTATATTTTGATTAGTTTAATCATACAACTACTTTCCAAATCAACCCACCAATTCGGGTTGCTTTCTCCGTGATAAGCATTATTCTTCCAGAAAAATTTTGTGTGTATATAATTACTGAAATTCCCATCAACAGCCAAACCACATTCATATCCATCCATATATGAACTTTGTCCACATTTCTTTTGAAATGCTAAATTCTTCTTACCACATGATCCTTGAAATAAAAATAAAATGTTTAGATATATATTGTTAGCTTACAGTGAGTTTAGTACTCAATTTAGAGTGTATGGTACGTTTATTTTGAGTGATGTTTTTCACATTTAATTTTTTATAAATAGTACCAATAACGGTTTTCGAGGATCGCATAGGCATATTTGAAGAGTTATAGAAGATTGAGTATGAAAAGACCAAATGACATAGAAATTTAAAAGAACCAGAAGTTATTGTTCGTTCATTTTAAACATAAATCTAATAAATCATCACATTGTTTGATAGACAGGTAAAGCTACAAATTATATTCATAATATATCTAACATCAAATACAAAACATGTTAACCCGTTCGTTGGAAAGATTGCATTTTATCATTTTTGCATTTGCTCTCCTAACGCTCAAAATATCAATCACATTATTTTTCAGTTTCACATTTGATATATTTTAATTTTATACTATTTATTTTCTGTAAACATAAGGAACAAACTTACCATTGAGAAATAGGGAAATATGATTTTATATGTTTAATGCATGTAATGCGCATATTTTTAACCATTAGCTCATAAAAGGCGCAAATTTAAAAAAAAAAACTATTATCTTAAGGTGGCTCACCCTAATAATGACCCCCGATAGTTTTTTTTTATTTTTGCGTATTCTGTAGATTTTTTTATGTTGAATCAAAAAATGCAAAGAAAAAAGGGTGGTCACCAGGCTCGTTTCCCCTCAAATTGAAGCGAAATGTGCGATTTTGATCCTATTTCCAAACATGCCCACCCTTTCAACAATAACGGTAACATCAAATTCAAAGACTTTTAAAACCAAGTCAGTTTGATTTTTATGTAAAAAAAAAAACCATTAGAATTTGAAATGTAAACCTTTCCCTTGGCTGTTTTTGACTTAAAAATCCTTTTATTTTCAGATTAATGTCTAAATTTTACATTTTCTAATTTCAGTTTAAGGCAAACAATATTAGTTTAAACGATTTTTCGTAAAATTTTCCCTGTAGATTTTTTTTTAAAAACAGATATGTCAAAGCTATGAACTTTTCGGACATTTTAAGGTAAAATAAAATAGGGTCACCAGGCTTTTAAAAAAAGTTAAGGGCTTTTGTTTAACCCCTCTGTCCCATAAGGTATGATTTCAATGCACTAATTAATTACTTAATTTTGAATTCTTTATTGATGGCTTTAATAAATTATTGTTTTTAATTATATCAATAAACGATGGCTGAATATAAATGTGGTTATCGTATTATGTTTGTTATCAAAAAGCGAAATTTTGATTGATCGCGCCAGTTGCTTCCCTCTAATTTAGCGCCATTATCGGACCAGAGGAATTTCAAGGTCGCCATTGCCGAGCAGCATACTATATTGATAAATACGACCATGTACATGCATAACAGACATTGTGGCGAATATACAACGATGAAGGTAGAGTTATTACGTAAGAAAACATAGATTTCGATATACTGTAAACCAACTTATTTTCGCGAGCGATTTATTTTCCCGACTTTCGCGAGTAGAAAAATAACGCGAATATAAATTGTCGCGAATATGTAAACCTTGGATCTTTCCTTATTAAACTTCATCAAGTAAATCCGAAAATAGCGAAATTAAATAGCCGCGAAGTGGCCTAGAAAGGGTAAAACGCGAAATAAAGTATCCGCGAAAATAAGTTGGTTTACAGTATTAGGCAGCCAAGTGTTATCAGTATAACGAAAAATACAAACTTGGGGGTTGTCTCAAAATACTCGCTACTGTTGAAAACCACTGCGGCTGAAACCTTGCACGGGTTCAATTTCTGTTCCATGTTTAATGTTATAGATCGTTATAGCTGGTATCTTATTTATGTGTTTATTTTACCCTTTACAGACAAGTTGTATTAAACATATCTGGCCAGTTTTGAAAAATGTCCGAAGAGGAAGGGATGACATCTACTATCAATGACTATGAAGCACCACAACTGTCATTTTTACGATACCGTTAGTGTCAATTAATAAGTCTTTTTTAATCATCATTTGTAATATCTAATTTCAAAGCCAATTTATGGTCATATGTATGTGGGGTACTCAAGTGGGGTACCCAATAACTTTCTTCTGAACAGTTTCTACTCCTTAGCCCCAAGTATATTTCCCTTCCCTTTTTACCCTAAAATCACCCCCCCCCCCCCCCCCGGCCCCTTACTCAATACTTCCATCTCCTTGCTCCAAGACAAAATAAAAATGACGAAATATATTTCCAAGATACTCCCTTTTCTCTGATCCCTCATTCCCCTGTCTCCTTACCCCTGTCCACCCCTCAGTCAATTAAGGTCCTCAAGGGGTTTGATTGACTTGTTTATTTTTTAGGGAATATGATATAATATGGCCTAATTTGTAAATGATAAACCCTACAGTAGGAGGCAATACATCTTATTGAAGGATTCGTCTTGATCAATTACAATTTGTCACTTGAGATTTTTAGCTGTTCATGTATGTTGTAAATAAAAGTACATTTAAAAAAAATATATTTTGGATTGATTTTAAGCATCCTGGTACAAATAGAAGCAGTATTATCACAGGTTTATTTTTTGGTTATATTTTTTTTGTGTCTCATTTTCATTATTTTCTGTTCAGATATTATTTAATTGATTTCATTTCTCGTACAAAATGACAATAAGCTTACCGACAATTTTTCTGTCGGAATTATCAGACGGCTCCTGGTTGAGCGCTTCCATCAACTGCTTCAGTTGAGTATCTGTCAACGCAGTACCATGACATCTCCCAGAATTGTATATCACTATTCCTATTGCTAAGAAGAAGACCAATATTATAAGTATTCCAACACTTATACCAATGCATAATAACTTTTCCACAGGTTTGGTTTGAAAAAATGCTGTACCAAACTTCATCTTATTTATTTTCTCTTCGTTTGTTTGGATAAATTGTAAATTACAGCCTTCTTGCTGAGTGGTCTGTAGAATATTATATTCAATAGTTCAGAAGTGAAAATTATAACTAGTTTATTGCATGTTGTACTTGTAGCCAGAGTAATATGTAAATTGTGTCTTCCTGTTTATTTTGATGGTAATATCATATTCTTTGAGTGGTACTTAAACCGACAATTCAAAATTGTACTAATTGTATTTATAATAACATACTGCTCATATTCGTAAAAAACATGAAATGCAATGATTTATTATAATATTACAAGAGAAATGCCATCGTAACATTAATTCTACTATTTAAGCATTTCTATATAATTTACACATATGTATTGTTAAGTGCAAATCAAAGTACTGAAGTACTGAACATCGGATGATCGCAAGTTCTTGTGAATGGTCAAAAGCACTTGTTTCAGAATAAAAACCATCTATATACCTGAAACTGAGGGTAATGTACAGAGATATAATTTTTTATGAGACAAGCTCGTGCGTGGAAGATGAATAAATTACTGTAAATTCAACCTCACCGCAATAACTGTTATATTGTAGTGATACAAATCAGTATAAACTGGTTTATTGTTATATATTATATTGATATATGCATATATATTTTTTATCCATTTGTATATCATTCTATTCTACTATTCTTATGAAAGTGCATTTCAAGTGCATGGTGGTCACCTACTCTTTTGTAAAAATTTGATTTGCAGTGTAATGTTTTAAAATTCGTATGTCAAGCTGCATGAGGGTTTATAGATGATCGGTTGTAACTTGGTTTCATTTTCTAGTGCTTCTCATTCAAAAACAAATGTATAGGCAAACAAAAACAAACCAATATTAAACAGAAAACTGAACAGGGAGCAACAAGAACCTCACAAAACCTTGGGATGAAATCAGCTCTTACGTACAGATAAGCAGTTCCAACTATTGGCACCCTTTCTGTTAAGGGCAAGTTCATTTTGGTGATAAGTCACATTCCCTAAAAACACAATCGCAAAAAAAGGGCCATCAATTGTAGCTCGGACGAGAGGAATTTATATTGTATCTATGACACAGATATTCCATATTGGTAAATCAAATTATGAGAAACAGTTCGTTAAACATTCGAAGGCATGACTTCAACTTTAACGAATACCACTTAAAATCTGGTGTTCAATTTACCGTTTCAGAATCTAAAACATTCTGTGTAATATTTTCGAAAGCGTACACGAAACTTTATTCTTATTATAATGCACAAACAGTTAAATAACACAAAGTCCTTTAAAATCTGAAGGCGAATTGATTATGAGTTATCAGCAAACATGTTGCAACTTGGAGAAAGCAACACGCTCGCTCGGTTCAAATGCTCTGCTGTAAATATATATACTAGTATAAATTTTATATACCGGTATTTTTCGGAGTTAAGAGTGATATCCATTTCATTGAAGCAGTATACTTGTAAATTATTGTTCAGGGGTCAGCTGAATATAGCCCTTGTTGTGGGATTTTCTGGCTGGACTGAAGATCATTGGGTTGTTTTCTGCTCTTTAATTGTCTCTTTGACGCATTCCCCGTTCCATTTTATATTCTTAGTTAAGCCTTTCAATTGATATTTTATAGTGTTTCTTTCTATATTGTGATGTTATACCATTGTTTCAGAAAAGGGAGACAGTTTGATTAAAACGTTTAATCCCGCTTCAAATGTGTGCACCTGTCCTAAGTCAGGAACCTGATGTACAGTGGTTGGCGTCTGTTTATGTAGTTCATACGTGACGTGTTTCTCGTTGATATATAGATTGGCCCGTTGGTTTTCCCATTTGAGTGGTTTTACACTAGAAATTTTGGGGCTATTTTAATATAGCTTGCTATTCGGTGTTAGCCAATGCTCCGTGTTGAAGGTCGTACCTTGACCTATAATGGTTTACTTTTATAAATTGTTACTTGGATGGAGAGTTGTCTCATTGGCACTCATACCATATCTTCTTATATCTCTAAAAAAATTCTTTTCCAATAAAGTTTTTCTCGGCAGCACTTTGCATTGATATAAGCGATTTACACAGAAAATGAAACTAAGTGGAAAACTGACTCCATAATCTGGGTTTTTTTTACGTTTTAAACGATCAGTTTGGATAAGTAAGAGAAATCTCTGGTTTATAGGTTGAGATATTTATAAAAATTCTTTTGTTTGTTCGTCGTAGTCCTCTGTCTTTTGATTGGATGATTGTTACATCGTTCGATGCTTACTATTCCATGAGATAATTCAGTAGACTGTAGTTGTTAGTGTGGTGGTACTTGCGTTATTTTAGTAATATTTTTGCGCTATCCTTCGAGGTTGTATGCTGTCCATGGTCCTTTGTTTTGTGTAGTTATTTCAAATAGTTGCCTGTTGTTTCTAATATGGAAATAGGCAGATGTGATATATGATTGCCAATGTGACAACTATTCACCAAAGTTCAAATGAAATTGGTGCGAGTAATTATAGTATACCATAAAGCCTTCAATAATGAGAAAAACTCATACCATATAGTCAGTCGGCTTTAAAAGTCACTGATATGAAAAAAAATGTGAAGTATTGAATTGAGAAAACTAGAAAACCAACGTCATATATAAAAATAAAATGTGGTTTGATTGCCAATGGGACAACTCTTCACAAGAGACCAAATGACACAGAAATAATCATCTATATGTCATTGTACGGCCTTCAACAATGAGCAAAGCCCAGACCACATAGTCAGGAAAAAACCCAGAAAGGACAAATGTAAAACAATTTAATCGGGAGAACTAACAGCTTCATATATGTACAAACAAGAATGTGTTCATAGTACACGGATGCCCCACTCGCACTATCATTTTCTATGCTCAGTGGACCGTAAAATTTGGGTCAAAACTTTATTTTGGAATTAAAATTAGAAAGATCATATCATAAGGAACATGTGGTGTACTAAGTTTCAAGTTGATGTAACTTTAACTTCATTAAAAACTACTTTGACCAAAAACTTTAATCTGAAATTCGCACTATCATTTTCTATGTTCAGGGGACCATGAAATTGGGATCAAAACTATAATTAGGCATTAAAATTAGAAAGATCATATCATGGGGAACATGTGTACTAAGTTTCAAGTTGATTGGACTTCAACTTCATCAAAAACTACCTTGACCCAAAACTTTAACCTGAATCCAACGGGCGCACGGACAGACGGACGGACGGACAGAAGCACAGACCAGAAAACATAATGCCCCTCTTCTATCGTAGGTGGAGCATAAAAATGAGAGAAAAACAAATATTCAACACATTAACACACGACAACCACTGAATAACAGGCTCCTGACTTATACACACATTGTACTGTGGCGGGTTTTAACATGTTTGCGAGATTCCAACCCTCCAATAACCTCGGACAGTGGTCAAATAAGAAAAAAATATAAAAACCAGTTGAAAAAGGCTTAAATCAGCAGATGGATGCAAATAGAAATACAATGTACATCTAAAAAAAATACAGAGTGGGCGTGGCTTGGTACTTGTACATCCAAATAACAACGGCACTGGCTACGGTCATGGAAATGTAACAATTGTAACGGACGCGGAGATGCGCCCTAGGTTTTAGGTTTTAGGTTTTATACATTGTTTTTCAGTTATCTCCCTTGTCAGTAAACGAACGAAATATTAGTCTCGTTACACCAGAGTTATCGTTCTTACTGCGAACTATAACGTCTGGTTGCGATTGTTGAAGTTGATGTAAATATTCAATTATTCATGAGCCTCTTGTTGGATTCCCAACAATTTTTTCTTATTACGGGATTGGATGATATTATTATAAACACACCCATCTTTGGGTACCCTGAAGTTACAGCTAAAACTCCGCCTATAATCACAGGAATCAGAAATTCTATCAATTTGGGGGTCTGTAAAAGTTGAACTACACTATCACAGGAGAGCTTCTCTCGTACATACCATTTACATTGATGACAAACGTAACTGCCAAAGTTCTCTTTGCACTGTAGATTAGTTTCATAAAATTTACAACAGTTTTCGAATGCGGAACCAACAGAGCCACTTTTAGATAATATGAGATACTTTCTTGAACCAACTGTTGAACAAGAAACACATAGAGATGTGTTTGGCACAACTGAGTGAGAAATGTATAAACTTGAGATAGACTCAGCTGATTTGGATGCCACGTCCATTGATAGTCCATTTCCTCTGTTCGGTTTTATCTAGTGTTAACATGAATAGAAGATAAATCTTGAAACTTTCCGAAAAATTAAAACTAGCTCATTTGCATATTTTGTCACGCCCCAACTTAACAATTATTCAATGCAATTGAATCCAGACTCTACATATAGGATATGGAGCGTCTGGATGATCGAGACTAACGAAATATACGAACTAGATCAGTGGCCCAAAGAGGTAAATTTGTTTTGTTTTTGTATTGCGCGGATATTGTGCTTGATTCATATGTCATTCGAATATAATTTCTGTTTATTTTGACTGTTTTACTAAGGTTGTTTTCATTTTTCTTTGTAGTTTTCACGTAAACTTCGAACCAAGTACGAGGGTACCTGCGACACTATGCAGTCTATTGTATTGTGTATTATACATTCATGCGTTTTATAACAATAAACAATAAGAAATTATTTGGACTTGAACTTTGAGACCCAACTACTACTACAGTGAAAACTCTCTACACAGTTTCATACCTGATGTGATGCGTTAATTTAACACGTGTGATTTGGCAGTGGCTATTGACACATAACTTACGTAACAGTGAACATTTGTACAAAAACAATCATAAACGAATCCAAAGTGTTTGTTACATTTATTCTTCATAGAAATTGCGGTTACAACAGAAGAAGAACAGTGGAAGCTGTCAAGACTGGGACATAGCCTTCTATTATTTACAGAAATAAATTGATATTATTAATATGACTATTGATTTAGCATAATTGACAAACTTGAAATTTCATTGCGCCATTGATGCATTTTAAGATTTTTGTGTAGTTTGATGAATTTTGGTAATACCTTTGAATATTATTGCATTTTTTATAAACTTGTCATAGCAAGTCATATTGATATTTTGCCTACGTGAATTTGTCATTTTTTATTGCTTATTATTTTGTCATATTGATGCATAGGTTTTGAATGTTGATTTATTTGAATTATGTGCATTTTGATTCTGTATATATCATAATGTATTATAATTATTCATGTCTAGTCCTTGTGAGGAACCACGCGTTACGAGACACCGCAAAATGACTGAAAAGGGTTTATTCTGGCAATTAGACACTCTTCAGCAAAATTTAAAAAAAGCTATATCAGCTTGGCACTCGAAACACAATAAGTTAAGTATTCTCTTGAGTGACAGTGATGATTTAGCAGAAAAACGTGCCACTAGAGACTCATTAGTAAAATGTATGAGTCAAATTGAGGACATTTAAAAACATTTATGTCGTTTGCTAAGCGAAGTAGGCTCTTCATCGGAACATTCTCAATCAGCTCGCGAAATCGGAACTGATATTTCTCAGAAATTTGAACAGTGTGAAACAGATACTGCTACTATTTTAAAAGAGATTGCTAAACGCATACAATGTATTGATGAGATAAAAAGTGAAAGGTCATCTAGGCGTTCTAGTCGATCGAACCGTTTGGTGTCTGAAAGGTCACATGTTTCGTCTCGAATATCAAATGCGTCTAAATTATCTGAAACTGCTGCAAGAGCCGCTGAACTAAAAACAAAATTGAAATATATTGAAGCTGAATCGAAAGCAAAATTAGAACTTGATAAAATTCAAACTAGGCGTGAGTTAGAAACTGCAGAAGTAAAGTTAGAAATACTCGAAGGAGTAAGTCAGGGTGGCTCAGTGCTTGATGATGCAAAAAAATATTTACCACAAGCCGATATATTGACAATCTTCTTAAAGACTGTAAGTGCTTCACATGATCAAAACAAAAACTCAAGTGTACCTAACATTTTATCGTCTTCTGTGCCTTTTACTAGTGATACAAATGTTGACTATGCGATAAACCAAAATCAACCAGTTGTCGCACCTTTTGTTAGCTCCTCAGGTCTAAATCCGGAAGTAAATGAATTTGTTCCGATTCAAAGAGAAACAAGTAGTTTCAGAGCGATGGATCACGTACAAACCGATTCTGTGCATGTGGATTTACCGAAAACCGAAATGCCAATTATGTCAAAAACAATAAGCTCAGATGTGGTTACTGACTTAGCCAAATCTTTTGCTGACCAAGTTAACTTGAATAGACTTCCTCTGCCTGAACCTCCGATATTTAATGGCGATCCATTAAAATATGCGTCATGGAAAGTAGCTTTTGAGACCCTTATTGAGCGAAGGAACATACCACCTTTAGAGCAGATCCATTACTTACGTAGGTATGTTGGAGACTCCGTTCGTGAAGTAATCGAAAACTTTTTCCTTATTGCAACAGATGACTCTTATTTTGATGCTAAAAAACTGTTAGACCAAAGGTATGGTGACCCGTTTATCGTTGGTAATGCTTTTCGTGACCGACTAGAAAAGTGGCCTAAGATAGCGTCTCGTGATAGCTAAGGATTGAGAAAATTTTCAGATTATATTAAACAGTGTCTTTCCGCAATGAAAACGATCAAGAATCTGAACGTTCTTAATGATGATCGTGAGAACCGAAAACTTTTATCAAAATTTCCCGACTGGATAGTTACACGATGGGGACGAATTGTCGCTCAACATAAAAGTGATCATCATACATTTCCCTCATTTCAGACTTTTTCTGTGTTTATTGAACGAGAATCAACGATTGCGAACGATCCTGTTACTTCTCTCAACTCTCTTAAAACAGAAAGTACACCACGAAATACGGACACAAACTTTCGAAGTGTTAAAAATGACCGTGATACACCACGCAGAAATGCATTTGCAACGGAGACAAAGTCGACTAGTTATGATAGGACCAAAGAAAGTAACTCCGGTGCTAATAAGAATTGTTTGTTCTGTCACAAGGCTGGACACATACTTGATTCATGTAGAAACTACCTTGCAAAATCTGTACAAGAGCGTAAAGAATTTGCTAAGAGAACAGGGTTGTGCTTTGCTTGTTTAGGCTCTGGACATTTATCGAAACAGTGTAACAAACGCGCAACGTGCAGCATTTGCACAAAACGACATCCGACAGCCTTTCATGGAGATGTAGTAAAACAATTTCCGAACAATTTAAAACAACCTACACCTTGTAATGAGGAAAAGGAACTTTATAAGTCTCAAACTGGTGCGGTTTTAATGAGCATAACCGAGTCATGTGGAAAAAGCTCGATGATTGTTCCTGTTTATCGCTCTCATATTGATAACCAACAACATGAAATACTAGTGTACGCACTCTTAGATACTCAGTCTGATACTACGTTCAATTTGGACAATACACGTCAAACTATTGGACTTTCTGGTGCCGACGTGAAGCTGTCATTATCAACCATGCATTCACAGAATTCAATAGTCGATAGCTGTAAGATAGATGGATAAATAGTAAGGGCTTACGATAGCGACATGAAGATAACGTTACCGTCTACATTTGCCCGCGACATCTTACCGGCAAATAGAGCACATATACCTACTTGTGATATGGCGAGAAAATGGCCGCAGTTAGAGAAGATTGCCAGTCAGTTGATGCCAGTAAGTGATTGCGAATTCGGACTACTTATAGGTTATAATTGCGCCCGTGCATTGACTCCTAGAGAGGTGATTCCGACAACTGATGATGGACCTTACGCACAGAAAACAGACCTCGGATGGGGTATAGTTGGTATTGTGGATCCGAGCTGCATTGATAATGCATTAACTACACATTCTCACAGAATGATAGCGTTTGAAAGCCATGTATTATTTACTATTAGAAATTTTACAAAATTAGTAAGTCCCGTTGAAGTAGCGCGAATGATGGAACTCGATTTTTCCGAACGAACTCATGACAAACAGTCTATGTCATTTGATGACAAACGTTTTTTGAACATTCTTGAAAGCGGAATCAGAGTAAATGATGGACATTATGAAATGCCCTTGACCTTTAAAGGATCCGAACCGATATTACCGAACAACAAGTCTCAAGCCATTCAGAGATTCAATCATCTTCGAAAGCGTTTACGCAATGATGCTCGATACCGAAATGACTATTTTAAGAGTATGGATGACTTAATAACAAAGGAATTTGCGGAGAAAGTTAAACCGTCTCAATCCGATAACGAAGGACATGTTTGGTACATACCACATCACGGAGTATATCATCCTCAGAAGCCCGAAAAAGTCCGTGTTGTGTTTGATTGTAGTTCTAGATACAAAGGTGAATCACTAAACGATTACTTGCTGCAAGGCCCAGACTTAACTATTTACACCACTGGGTCGATGCCACTGCTGGTGGACGTTTCGTCCCCGAGGGTATCACCAGCCCAGTAGTCAGCACTTCGGGTGTTGACATGAATATCAATTATATGGTCATTTTTATAAATTTTCTGTTTACAAAACTTTGAATTTTTCGAAAAACTAAGGATTTTCTTACGCCCAGGAGTAGATTACCTTAGCCGTATTTGGCACAACTTTTTGGAATTTGTGGGTCCTCAATGCTCTTCAACTTTGTATTTGTTTGGCTTTTTAACTGTTTTGATCTGAGCGTCACTGATGAGTCTTATGTAGACGAAACGCGCGTCTGGCGTATCAAATTATAATCCTGGTACCTTTGATAACTATTTACACCACTAGGTCGATGCCACTGCTGGTGGACGTTTCGTCCCCGAGGGTATCACCAGCCCAGTAGTCAGCACTTCGGGTGTTGACATGACTATCAATTATATGGTCATTTTTATAAATTTTCTGTTTACAAAACTTTGAATTTTTCGAAAAACTAAGGATTTTCTTACGCCCAGGAGTAGATTACCTTAGCCGTATTTGGCACAACTTTTTGGAATTTTTGGGTCCTCAATGCTCTTCAACTTTGTATTTGTTTGGCTTTTTAACTGTTTTGATCGGAGCGTCACTGATGAGTCTTATGTAGACGAAACGCGCGTCTGGCGTATCAAATTATAATCCTGGTACCTTTGATAACTATTTACACCACTGGGTCGATGCCACTGCTGGTGGACGTTTCGTCCCCGAGGGTATCACCAGCCCAGTAGTCAGCACTTCGGGTGTTGACATGAATATCAATTATATGGTCATTTTTATAAATTTTCTGTTTACAAAACTTTGAATTTTTCGAAAAACTAAGGATTTTCTTACGCCCAGGAGTAGATTACCTTAGCCGTATTTGGCACAACTTTTTGGAATTTTTGGGTCCTCAATGCTCTTCAACTTTGTATTTGTTTGGCTTTTTAACTGTTTTGATCTGAGCGTCACTGATGAGTCTTATGTAGACGAAACGCGCGTCTGGCGTATCAAATTATAATCCTGGTACCTTTGATAACTATTAACGAACTCGTTGGTAGGAGTGCTTTGTAGATTTCGTCAAGAACCAATTGCAGTAGTCTGCGATATTGAACAAATGTTTTTACAGTTCAAAGTGAGAACTGAACACCAAGATTATTTACGATTTTTGTGGTGGGACAATTATGAAGATCTTTCGAAAGAACCGTGCGAATACAGGATGAACGTCCATTTTTTTGGGGCCGCATCATCCCCTGGATGTGCCAATTTCGGACTTAAACAACTTGCTAATGATTATGAAGCCGATTTTGGTTCCAAAGTATCGAACTTTATTAGACGTGATTTTTACGTTGATGATGGTCTTAAATCTGTGTCAAACGTTACAGAAGCAGTGAACCTTATACATGGTAGTGTAGAAATGTGCAATAAGCGTGGTCTTCGGTTGCACAAATTTTTGTCAAATTCTAAGGATGTTTTAGCGCACATACCAGAAAAGGATCGTGCCAAAGAGTTGAATTTAAACTTATCACATGATGAACTTCCAACGACAAAGACATTAGGAATTGAATAGTGTATTGAATTAGATGTGTTTCAATTTCGTATCACGCTCAACAACAAGCCGCCTACAAGGCGTGGAATGCTGTCTACATTAAGCGCAGTATATGATCCGCTAGGTATTATCTCACCCATCATTCTTGTTGGGAAACAGCTCTTGCAAGATTTATGTAAGGATCAAACCGATTGGGATACCCCGTTACCGGAAGATATCCAGAACAAATGGGAAAGGTGGAAGCAAGACTTAATAGACCTTGAATTATTGAAAATCAATCGTTGCTTCAAACCGGTTGACTTTGGCGAAGTAAAATTCATAGAATTTCATCATTTTTCAGATGCTAGTTCAAATGGTTACGGTCAGTGTTCGTACGTTCGCCTTTTCAACTTTAAACAACAAGTACATTGTGCTCTGGTTATTGGTAAATCTCGAGTAGTTCCGTTAAAGCCCATTACGATTCCCAGGTTAGAGCTTACGGCTGCAGTAATCTCCGTGAAAGTCAGTGCAATTTTTAGAGATGAACTTGAGTATTCCGATAAAAATGTCACTGAGTATTTCTGGACCGATAGTAACGTAGTACTAGGTTATATTGCGAATGATTCCAGGCGTTTTCATGTGGCTAACAGAGTACAACAGATTCGCGACAACACCGAACCATTTCAGTGGAATTATGTCAGTTCTGCCGAAAACCCAGCCGACATTGCTTCTCGTGGAGCTACACCGATCAAATTAAGAGAATCAAAGTGGTTTACGGGACCAGATTTCTTATGGAATGCGGAACACGTAGTCAGAAAGGAATTATCGGATACGTCTAAACCGTTATTGAATGACCCGGAAGTCAGAAAAGTTAAAGTAATGTCTACAAGTACTTGTTTACCTCCTCCTGCGTCCATACTTGAACGTTTAGAATACTTTTCAGATTGGAACAGAGCTAAACATGCGACAGCTCTTTGCTTGAACCTGAGAAATGCGTTGCTAGCAAAACGTCCGAAGGGAACCTGTTTATCCGTTAACATGGAAGACATGCGACAAGCTGAACTTGAAATTGTCAAAAGGGTTCAAGACACTTTCTTCAAGGAAGAATTACTCATATTGCGTTCATTTGATTCTGAAGGACCGTTTGAAGCCAACGACTCAGCTAAAGTGCGAAACAATACTATGAAAAAGAAATCGTCTTTGTATAAACTTGACCCCTTTCTCGACCAGGACGGCATCATCCGAGTTGGTGGCCGCATCCGACGTGCTGATCTGAGCATTGATTTGAAGCATCCTATTATATTACCTAGACATTCTCACGTGACCGAGCTTATCATGCGCTATTTTCACGAAAAATCATTTCACCAAGGACGTGGAATTACTACGAACACAATACGTTCACATGGATATTGGATAATCGGATGTAGTTCTGCTGTTTCGAACCTTTTGTCTAAATGTGTTACATGTCGAAAATTGCGTAGCCAAACTCAGGTACAGAAAATGGCTGATTTACCGGTAGACCGACTAGAGACTATGCCTCCATTCACGTACTGTGGTGTTGATCTGTTTGGACCTTGGTTAATTAAGGAGGGCCGCAATGAACTTAAGCGGTATGGAGTTTTATTTACCTGTTTGTCATCGAGATCAATTCATATCGAAACTGCTAACTCTTTAGATACGAGCTCTTTCATTAATGCATTGAGAATATTTGTGTCTATCCGCGGACCCGTAAGGCATCTTCGGTGTGATCAAGGAACTAACTTTGTTGGAGCCGAAGGAGAATATACTAAGGCAATGTCTGAATTGGATTTTGACCGAATCCGTCAATATCTACTTGAACAAATTGGATTTCGTACAATTTAAGATGAACGTTCCGTCTGCTAGTCACATGGGTGGCGTTTGGGAAAGACAGATACGTTCTGTCCGAAACATTCTTTCAACTTTACTATGTCAGCTAGGAACTCAGCTTGATGATGAGTCGTTGAGAACTTTAATGTCTGAAGCAACAGCTATAGTGAATAGTCGACCACTTACGTTGGAAAACCTGAACGATCCGCTTTCCGTTGAACCGTTGACACCAAATCATTTATTGACTATGAAAAGTAAAGTTTTTCTACCACCACCTGGAAACTTCATGAAAAACGACGTATATTCCAGAAAGCGCTGGAGACGGGTTCAGTTTCTTGCAAATGAATTTTGGAGTCGTTGGAGGAAAGAGTTTCTTTCAAATATTCAGTCTAGGCAAAAATGGATCGCTCCGAAGCGAAATTTATCTGTTGGTGACATTGTTATGATTAAGGATGACAATTTAGTGCGAAACATGTGGAAACTAGGTCGAATTTGCAAAACATTCGTTGATGATGATAATTTAGTCCGAAAAGTAAGACTCGCAGTAGGATCAACGAATTTGGATCGTAGAGGCGTCCGTAAGTCAAAACTCACCGAGCTAGAACGACCAATCCATAAGATGGTCTTACTCCAGGAGACCGAATAATTCCCTGATGAGGAGCCATACGAATAACAGGATTATACATTGTTATCTCCCTTGTCAGTAAACGAACGAAATATGCGAACTAGATCAGTGTGTAATTGGCCCAAAGAGGTAAATTTGTTGTGTTTTTGTATTGTGCGGATATTGTGCTTGATTCATATGTCATTCGAATATAATTTCTGTTTATTTTGACTGTTTTACTAAGGTTGTTTTCATTTTTCTTTGTAGTTTTCACGTAAACTTCGAACCAAGTACGAGGGTACCTGCGACACTATGCAGTCTATTGTATTGTGTATTATACATTCATGCGTTTTATAACAATAAACAATAAGAATTTATTGGACTTGAACTTTGAGACCCAACTACTACTACAACAATAATAAAAATATTATTGTAACATTGGAGACTTATTGCCGGAATGCAAAGTTGGATGAGGAACCGATTAATTACAAATGTAACAATAATTACTGAGGCTACGGTTACATTACGTTATTGTTACATGAAAAACATTAATGTACGCTAGATTGATTAAACTTAAATCTTTTATAATTGTATTGCTTCATTCTTTTATATGTACTAAACAATACTTGTAATTTAATACTGATAAATAATTAAATATTATTATTCAACAAGTGTACAACTTGAATAGTTTTACTGCGTATTAATGGTTTTGTCTTTTGATGTTCTTAAAGATACTACTCAAGATTAGGAGTGTGACTGTCAAAGGCGAACAATATAGTTCAATGGTTTCACCTTTTTAAAGTATTTAACTGCGCACTTACTCTTATTACTGTCATTGTACTTTAGACCAATTTTGTTTATGGTGAGAAAAAAAAACTTGGGATGCGTTTTAAACGAAACTTAAACAATATCAAGACATACATTTCATACAGCTTTATAACTTTGCTAACTGTAACTTAAATACTAAGAAATTATGTATGTACACGTATCCGTGGAGGACGTAATTTCGTTCATAAAAAATGTGTCGGACATGAAAACAACTTACTGGATTTGTAGAAATTGTCATTGTAAATAAAAAATTACAGTAAATAAATTGTATGTTATAAATGTATGTTATAAATGTATGTTATAAATGTCCTCAACTTTTATTATTTAGTACATATTATTAGTCCCATCGTACATTGCTTTTTTCATGTAACAATAACGCAATGTAACCGTAGCCTCAATAATTATTGTTACATTCGTAATTAAACCGGTTTCATATGGTATTTTGAACCCCATGGTAAAATGAACCCGGGGTCAAAATACCGCTATGGTAAATGGAACCCCCACCCATGGTAAATTGACCCCCCCCTCCCCCCCTGGTAAATTGAACCCCCAGTTTTTTTCATTCTAGATGATTAATTAAACAATTAACATTATATAAAAGCTAATCAGATATTAAAAATCATTGATACAAGAGGGGGAGGTCAATTTTTAATGATTGGTCAAAAGAAAAATATTTGCTTGGTATAAGTGCTCTGAAGTCTTAACCAACATTTCATTCAAAAAACTTCTTAAAGCATTATAAATAGACCATGTAGCTTGGACACTTACATTCTTTGAAATTCAAAATATTCATATAGAATGGTAGACTTAAGTTTCAATTCTCCATGGTAAAAAAGGGGGAGGGGGTCAAATTACCATTGCTCAGTTAATCTAAAAAGTAAAATTTTCATAACATCTTTTCAAGCTAATAAAATGAATACAAACTACTTATTGGAGTATAATAAATATGTAAAGGAGTTACAGTAGCAAGATATTTTAACATTAAAGGTCTTTATGTATAATAGGGGGTTCAAAATAACATGACTAAGTAAAATTTCCAGCATGTTAAATACATACAAACTACTTATTGAAGTATCAAAACTATGTTAAGGAGTTAGAAAAACTTGGATTTTTAAAATTCAAGGTCCATAGGAGGGGGTTCAATATACCATGGAAGGGGGAGGGGGTCAAAATACAATGATTTTTTTTTTCTTCTTCAAAATATCTTTTCAAGCAAGTTTAAAAATGCTTTCAAACTACAAATTGGAGTATTACAACTATGTTACAGAGTTAGAATAGCAAGAATTTTTCAACTTTAAGGTCTATGGTAGGGGGTTCAATATACCGCAGGGGGTCAATTACCATGGCAAAATAAAATTATCAAAATGTCTTTTCCGGTATGTGAAAAACATACAAATTACTTATAAGAGTATAATTTCTATGTTAAGGAGTAAGAGCAGCTTGAATTTTTAAATTCAAGGTCTATACTCTAGTAGGGGGTTCAATATACCGCAGGGGGTCAAAATACCACGGAATTTAATTTTTTTTTCAAAATATCTTTTCAAGCAAGTTAGATACATGCATACCAACTACTTCTTGGAGTATTGTTACTATGTTAAGGATTGAGAATAGGTGGATTTTGTTAAATTGACGGTCTATAGGAGGGGGTTCAATATACCATGGAAGGGGGAGGGGGTAAAAATACAATGGAATTTTGTTTTCTTCAAATATCTTTTCAAGCAAGTTAAATGCATTCAAACTACAAATTAGAGTATAACAACTATGTTACGGAGTTAGAAAAGCAAGAGTTTTTGAACTTTAAGGTCTATGGTAGGGGGTTCAATATACCGCAGGGGGGTCAAAATACCATGGCTATGTAAAATTTAGCAAAATATCTTTTCCAGTATGCTTAATACATACAAACTACTTATTGGAGTATTTTAACTTTGTGAAGGAGTTAGAATAGCTTGAACTTTTGAAATTCAAGGTCTATAGTAGGGGGTTCAATATACCGCAGGGGGGTCAAAATACCATGGCTAAGTATAATTATCAGAATATCTTTTCCAGTATGTGAAATACACACAAACTTCTTGTTGGAGTATAATAACTATGTTAAGGAGTTAGAATAGCTTGAATTTTTGAAATTCAAGTTCTATAGTAGGGGGTTCAATATACCGCAGTGGGGTCAAAATACCATTTTTTTGTTCTTCAAAATATCTATTCCAGCATGTTTAATGCATACAAACTACTTATTGGAGTATTATAACTATGTTAAGGATTAAGAATATCTGGATCTTTTAAAATTAAAGGTCTAAAGTAGGGGGGTTCAATATACCGCAGTGGGGTCAAAATACCATGGAAATTATTTTTTTTCAATATATCTTTCCCAGTTTTAAATACATGAATACAAACTACTAATTGGAGTATTATTACTATTTAAGGGATTGAGAATAGGTGGATTTTGTTAAATTGAAGATCTATAGGATGGGGTTCAATATACCATGGAAGGGGGAGGGGTCAAAATACAATGGAATTTTTTTTCTTCAAAATATCTTTTCAAGCAAGTTAAATGCATTCAAACTACAAATTAGAGTATTACAACTATGTTACAGAGTTAGAATAGCAAGAATTTTTGAACTTTAAGGTCTATGGGAGGGGGTTCAATATACCGCAGGGGGTCAAAATACCATTGCAAAATAAAATTATCAAAATATCTTTTCCAGTATGTGAAATACATACAAACTACTTATCAGAGTATAATAACTATGTTAAGGAGTTAGATAAAAAGGAAAAAGATATTTTGAACATTTTACTTAGCCATTTATTAATAATAATTTTATTATTGTTTCATTTCCATGTAACCGTAGCCAGTGCCAATAACAAAAAGGCATTGAGTGCAGATCTGGGTGTACTCGCAGTTACTGACAGCTAGTTCAAAGTCAATACCAACCAAAAAAAATCATGCATCTAAGACCAAATAATCAAGCAGAACACATAAAGAATCCATTGGATTATCCGATTTAGTTTAAGACGTCATTAACAGTCAAGAGATTGTGACGAAACAACTCTTACCCTATATGTGGCGACGGAGTCTGTTAACGAATTAGAGCTGAATAAATCCTGATGATTTTCCTTTGTTCCGAATTCACATTATGGAAAACAAATAATTTAATTGTTTTCCTCGAATAGATTAATAGTTGGTCGCTTAATATCCTCGTGGACTAACAATCCACCAGCAAAGGCATCGACCCAGTGGTAGAAATAACATTAACGGTACCAATTTTCCTGCACCAGATACGCATTTCGACAATATATGTCTCTTCAGTGATACTCGTGGCCAAAATATTTGAAATCCAAAACTTATATACAAGATGAAGAGCTATAATCAAAAAGGTCTAAAAAGTAGAGCCAAATTCGTGAAAAGAATCAGATCTTTGCATGAGGGAGATACATTCCTTAATTTATAATAATTTCTAAAATTTGGTAACAGCAAATATAGTAGGGGGTTCAATATACCGCAGTGGGGTCAAAATACCATTTTTTGGTTCTTCAAAATATCTATTCCAGCATGTTTAATGCATACAAACTACTTATTGGAGTATTATAACTATGTTAAGGATTAAGAATATCTGGATCTTTTAAAATGAAAGGTCTAAAGTAGGGGGTTCAATATACCGCAGTGGGGTCAAAATACCATGGAAATTATTTTTTTTCAATATATCTTTCCCAGTTTTA
Source organism: Mytilus trossulus (assembly GCF_036588685.1). NCBI lineage: Eukaryota > Metazoa > Mollusca > Bivalvia > Mytilida > Mytilidae > Mytilus > Mytilus trossulus. The sequence goes on along the minus strand of NC_086379.1, from coordinate 36,433,525 downwards.
AATACATGAATACAAACTACTAATTGGAGTATTATTACTATTTAAGGGATTGAGAATAGGTGGATTTTGTTAAATTGAAGATCTATAGGATGGGGTTCAATATACCATGGAAGGGGGAGGGGTCAAAATACAATGGATTTTTTTTTCTTCAAAATATCTTTTCAAGCAAGTTAAATGCATTCAAACTACAAATTAGAGTATTACAACTATGTTACAGAGTTAGAATAGCAAGAATTTTTGAACTTTAAGGTCTATGGGAGGGGGTTCAATATACCGCAGGGGGTCAAAATACCATTGCAAAATAAAATTATCAAAATATCTTTTCCAGTATGTGAAATACATACAAACTACTTATCAGAGTATAATAACTATGTTAAGGAGTTAGATAAAAAGGAAAAAGATATTTTGAAAATTTTACTTAGCCATGGTATTTTGACCCCCCCCCCCTGCGGTATATTGAACCCCCTACCATAGACCTTAAATTTCAAAAATTCATGTTATTCTGACTCCTTTGAATAGTAATAATACTCCTATAAGTAGTTTGTATGTTTTTAACATGCTGGAAAAGATATTTTGAAAAAAAATAATTTCCATGGTATTTTGACCCCCCTGCGGTAAATTGAACCCCCTACCATAGACCTTAAATTTCAAAAAATCATGTTTTTCTAACTCCTTAACATAGTAATAATACTCCTATAAGTAGTTTGTATGTATTTAACATGCTGGAAAAGACATTTTGAAAAAAAATATATCCATGGTATTTTGACCCCCCTGCGGTATTTTGAACCCCTACTATAGACCTTGAATTTCAAAAATTCTAGCTATTTAAACTTCTTAACATAGTTATTATACTCCAACAAGTAGTTTGTATGTATTTAACATACTGGAAAAGATATTTTGAAAATTTTACTTTACAAAAAGGCATTGAGTGCAGATCTGGGAGTACTCGCATGACCCCGGGGTCATTTTATCGCATGGTATTTTGAACCCGGGTTCAATTTTTAGGGGGTTCAAAATACCATATGACACCGGTCCTTACCAAACCATGCATTCCGGCATTTAGTCTCCAATGTAACAATATAGCAATAATAATTTTATTATTGTTTCATTTCCATGTAACCGTAGCCAGTGCCAATAACAAAAAGGCATTGAGTGCAGATCTGGGTGTACTCGCAGTTACTGACAGCTAGTTCAAAGTCAATACCAACCCAAAAAAATCATGCATCTAAGACCAAATAATCAAGCAGAACACATAAAGAATCCATTGGATTATCCGATTTAGTTTAAGACGTCATTAACAGTCAAGAGATTGTGACGAAACAACTCTTACCCTATATGTGGCGACGGAGTCTGTTAACGAATTAGAGCTGAATAAATCCTGTTGATTTTCCTTTGTGCCGAATTCACATTATGGAAAACAAATAATTTAATTGTTTTCCTCGAATAGATTAATAGTTGGTCGCTTAATATCCTCGTGGACTAACAATCCACCAGCAAAGGCATCGACCCAGTGGTAGAAATAACATTAACGGTACCAATTTTCCTGCACCAGATACGCATTTCGACAATATATGTCTCTTCAGTGATACTCATATACAAGATGAAGAGCTATAATCAAAAAGGTCTAAAAAGTAGAGCCAAATTCGTGAAAAGAATCAGATCTTTGCATGAGGGAGATACATTCCTTAATTTATAATAATTTCTAAAATTTGGTAACAGCAAATTTTAACCACACATAAAAATCCGTATTTTCATGCCAGTACCGAAGCACCCAAGTACTGGCTGCTGGGCTGGTGATACCCTCGGAGACTAACGGTCCACCACCAATACGCGACAAGAAAACAGTACAAACAAACGTAAGTAAACATAGCACAGAAAAATACACAATGAATGTTGTTACAGTACATTACAATATATAAACCGCAGAATAACAACAGACACCTCCAATAAATATACGAGAGTACACAAGGGTCCCCTGCCGGAGCACCCGAGATCACCCCTAGTTTTTGGTGGGGTTCGTGTTGTTTATTCTTTAGTTTTCTATGTTGTGTCCTGTGTAATATTGTTTGTCTTTTTGTCTTTTTTTATTTTTAGCCATGGCATTGTCATTTTGTTTTGGATTTATGAGTTTGACTGTCTCTTTGGTATCTTTCGTCCCTCTTTTTTCCACATACTAAAAAAAACGTAAGCGTTACCAGGAATGATCAACATCACAAACAGTGATTGTCAATGAAAAAATAACAAAAAAACATAAAAGAAACAAACCACATTCTATTTTATTTTATTTAGCGAATACTTCGACTTCAGCAAAATTAATCACTGTTTCTTCTATTTTATTTTCCTTAAGCATCACCTTGACGTAACGTGCTACCATTGGTACTTTGCAATATATGTTTACAATTTCTCCGTCTGCAGCTGGACCTTTATAGAAACCACATAACTTCATATTAGATAATGAATGTCCAATAGTAACTTCCACATTGCGGAGTCTATCGCCTACAAAATAAACGTAAACTACACAAACCATTGAAGTATTGCTCCATTAAAGAATAACATGATTGTGTGATTACTTATTACGATTTTATTTATGGATTCGTAAAATAGTTCTGTTGATTCTAAATGTGAAACATTTTATGATTTTTTCTTAATGTATTTTAAGTGATTTATAAATAAAGTAAGTATGTATTTGCTAACTTGTGTTTTTTTTTTACTCTGTGGTCGACGTGTTGTCTCTTTGATGCATTCCCCATTTTCATTCTCAATTTTATTTGTTTGAAAAAAACTGTTTAACCCACCAGTTTTTTCTTTAAATATCCTGTAACAAGTAAGGAATAGGACAGTAAACAGTTATCAAAGGTACCAGGTTTATAATTCAATACGTTAGACGCGCGTTTCATCTACATAAGACTCATCAGTGACGCTCATATCAAAACGATTATAAAACCAAAAAAGTACTTAGTTGGAAAGCATCGAAGACCTCAAAGTCCAATGTTATGGCAAATATGGCTAAGGTAAAATTGAGATTTAATATTCTTGTTAATCAAAACAAGAGGTAATTAATATGAAACTTGAAAGCATTTATATATATAGTTTTCAATTTAGACTCGTTTATATATATATAAATATATATAACTCGTCTAAACATCAACCCAACAATGTTAGATCTGTAAATTTGCTTTCGCAAATTTTTGGTTCTTCCCTCGCCGGGATTCGAACCCATGCTACTGTGATATCGTGACACCAAATCGCCTGCACTGCAGCCGTCCCGCTAGACCACACGACCACCTGGGCTCTCATAAAAAGAGCTATCGGTGGGCATGTGTTACCTTTCCACGTCAGTTTTAATCTAGCGGCGTACTACAGTACATGATATATAAGGCATGAAGATGTTATTGTTACAGATCAGCTAAATTATCTATAGTAAAGGATCCTACATATTTATAAAAATGCACACTCAAACATGAATATAAATTTCTCCTAATTGGTTTAATATTGTATAAAATAACATAAATATCCTTTAATTGTATTTAATAGAAATCTTACCACAACATTCTTTCCTGTTGTATATTTTGATTAGTTTGATTAAACAACTGTTGTTCAGATCAACCCAGAAATACGGATAACTTTCACCGTGCCAAGTACCATTTTTCATTGTAATTTGTGTGTGTATAAAGTTACTGAGGTCTCCATCGACAGCCTTATCACATTTATGGTGTTCGTGATATGAACTTTGTCTACATGTCTTATGTAACGCTAGATTCTTCTTACCACACGATCCTATTTAACAATGTAGGTATGTATCAATTAACATTAAGTTCAGTACTCAAATGAAAAGGAATAAATAGTCAATATTTTGTCTATATCTACTGGTTTAGAAAAATACAGTGTTCTGTTTTTCTCATATTAATTCTACACATGTTGAAATACATTCACTCAGAAGGTTTAAAAAGTAGTATTTTTGAAAAACACTTTAAAAAAAAAAAGAAAAATCCATTAAATCTCACTCATATATATGATATGCTTAACATTATTAGATAATATAAGTAAGTTACAACCTAAGGCAACCTTAAATGATGTTGAAAGTGACAAGTCTTTAGAGACAAAGCTGTTATTCACGTCTTTTAATGTGCAGTTTGGTCAGATAGAACATTATAACTAGTATTCAAAATGACTAACATTACTATTTATTAGGGGAAAATCCGTATGTTATAACATTAGTACATGTGTATTAAATGCCTTCAACTTAATTTAAAATTATGCTCATACTTTACTCACCTTTATTCCAAATTTGTTTCACGTCAGTACTTTCCTTCGGTTCATCAACCTTTGCCATCAAAGCATTGCTTTTGACTTTTCGCTCAAACTCTCTAACCTTTATCTCCAAGGCTGCTTGGTTTAAAACAAAATTCGTTATTTTCTGTGTGGTTATCAAAAGATACCGATGAAAATAAATTCTACCCTCAGATTCTTATAGAAGAATATTTACATTTTTGTCATATTTATCTTTTGTAAACAAAATGGTTATCAAATGATGCGTTTAGTCAAAACCAATAATTTTTGCCACTGCTGGTGGAGTTTGTCTCTCAGAGTGTAGTCAGCACATCTGTTTTGAGTTGTATTGATATGGTCTAATTGTAAATAACGGTATACAAAATTTCCCATTTTTCGAAATAAATTATATCCTTTTGTCATTTTTTCTATGTTGAACGGTCATTTTGGTCAAATAAATCATTGTAATGAATAGTTTAGAGGCCTACATTACTTTTATTCGGAAAAGGATCAGACACTCCTCATTTGATTAAAATAGTATCCAATGACTTCAAATAAGTGTAATAATTATGCCCATATTTTACTTACCTTTATTTTGATTTTCTATAACCTCAGTACGATTTTTTAACTCCTCAACCTCAGTCTTCAATGCATTGTTTTGGATTTTTGTCCCGAGCTCTGTAACCTTCCTCTCCAGTTCAGTGCAACAACTTACGGTATTGTTTCCAGTAATTATTATCTGGCACGTTAGTCCGACGTGAAACAAGCAAAGTAAAATGAAGAACGGCATTGTCGACATTGTAATAGTTGGAAAGATGCAGTTGTTCGTTTTATTTTCTAACTTCTGTAATTTGTCGCCTGAAATGATTCCTCTAACAGCTGCATCATGCAATATTAAAAATATACTAATGATTTGTCATATTGATGTGAAGTTACATTTGTCTACTTACAGAATGGGAAATTTTTACTTTAAAATATTCCTTCCTCTCTTCTCTAATCATAACGACATCAACTCGAAAGTTTGTTTTCTCCCTACATTGTTTGATATGGCATTGATTAAAATTTATTTGAAAACATCATCTGATTGTAACAGCTATGTTGTAGGAGGATATTACTGTAATATTTTTCATTTGTTTCCACGAGTCATGAGGGCAAATGAAAATATGAATTTCAACACTGCAATGTGTTACGATATTTCTCCATTTGAAACAGTTAAATTCAAATATTTAAATCGGGAGACTTGTCGATACCAAGAAAAAGTGACGTCAAAATATTTCTACTAATCATTTGCTGAGAACAGATATTTCACCAGAAACATTTTTACTCACACCGCTCAGGAAATGTGTAAATCACAAAAATCAGAGAAACAAAAAAAAAAATTGCAGTGCTGTGGAACTTGGCTTTATTTAACCGTAAACTGTTGAAACATTTAAAGCTGACAAACATAGCACATATCTAGTCGAAATTTGGATAATGAAACGCCATAATAAATGAAATTCAAAAAAATCAAAATTTGTAATTACACACAGTCCTTTATATGTAGATGATTAAATGTTTGCAATGAGAAATTCTGAAAATCTGTTTGATTATGGAAATAGGATTGACAGTAAACACCTTGGTATTGTATACATTATGGAAATTTAAGAGATGACGTCTACTTATCTACCATTAAATATCAATCTTTAAAGTGAACGTCAAAGATATACTTAGACAAGATTATTTTTTTGAAATTAAAAATATTGTTTTCATATAGAAAAATCTGTTCGAGCGATTTCATTGAGCCGAAACTCCTCCGTCCCATACAGAGTCGGAAACAAGTGTTGTATGACGTATAAATGTAGTGCTTTGTACTTCCTAAATTTGTTTTTGAAACAATATTTTTTCTACAGAAAATGGCATTTTCATTAGAAAATATCAAAATTTGGAGACCGTTGTCGATCCTTCTCTTAAACAACTCGCTCATGTTCAGTGCATATTTGAATATACAGATTTGTTATTTTCAACATATTTAAATTGATTTTTTTTGTATAGCTAATAGGATTCTGCAATTTGAGTGTTTCAAGTATTTGTAGTAGCGTCAACGGTTTCTGAGATACAAGAGAGGTTGATTCCTGATATAGTGCTTTAGATTAAATTTTTTTCATGCAATTAAGATGATTTTTTTTTTTCGATTGTTTTGCTCATTTTGATTCCTTTTGGTAATATCAACGAATTGTAAGTAGCTCATACTGTTATTGGGTTACAATGGAGAAATATACTGAAAATCAAACACTACCACACTTTTCGTGAAGTACTTATTGGTATTTTCCAAACGAGATGAATCGGCACTTTTTATGTTCATTATTATAATCACTTTAAAAAGAACAGCATGACATGTTTTAACTGTGTCCAAATCCTGACTGTGTCCATCTTATTGTTGTGTCCACCGTTTTACTGTGTCCAGACGCTTTGTTTCGACACTTGCCCAATTGTACCGCGATCCCGCAGGCATCTTCAAGTAATTTATGAATTCAACCACTATTTTTCCTATCGTTTAGCGTTAAATATCTTAAGCAATATCTTTTTTTACAGTGTTCACACTGTATAGACTTAAGAGTTTTCCCTGTCAGATCTGTATTTCTACCGATTGTACCTAGATGTATCTTGACAGGCACATTTTAACCTGGAGTAGATTCTAGTTCGCATTATGGTTGGCGATTCGGGAATGGGAGATACCAGAAGATGTTAACCCTGTCTAAGTACCCGGTCTACATCTTTAAGGAGTTCCTGCAATTTCAGCAGTTTTTTTGTATTTTACCTTGGTTTGTATCTAAATATTATCACGGAGTTTGAGCATCTGTAAACTACTGATACCAGAAACATCATCAATTTTCTCTATTGTTCTGTGTTGTTTCGTTTTGATAGCGTGTTTGGTTGTTAAATGTTAGATTTCAGATGATAACACTAGTTTTAAAACAATGTGTTAGTTCTACCAATAGAATATGTTTACAGATTTGTCAAAGTGAATTACACGCATGATCAATCGCAGTCAATGTAAAAGCTTAAAAAATGATGTTTACTAATTGTGTGAAAATACACTTACTAAAGTCAATTAAATACCGACATCTATTCAAGTGAAACATGTCACAAAAACTTAATACAAAAAGAATTTCCTTCCTTAACGTTATGGTAGCCAAATCATACGATATGGAATTCGGAAGATTTTTTTAATTTGACATGTATTTGACATTTGTATCAGTGTAATATCAAAGTTAGTAAAAGATCCCCTTAATCCAGAAAAGGGATTTGACAACAGAAAAAGTGCGTTGTAATGCTTTGAATATATTTCCTATGTTTGTTTTTCTGGTAAGTTTTAACTATCAAATTTAAATGTATTCTATTTATCAAAACATTCTGTTTCAAATGTTAAAAAGTTTATGTTTATTTTCTTTTAAGACTATCCAATTGAACACCCGACATTATCACTATTTCGCATACAAAACAAACTTTATTGTTTTAATCAATGTAACCCGAAACAACTGATCATGACAATTAAAAAGAAATTGGTCTTTAATATTGTATTAGATTTTAAACTTTAAATGTAAGCAATGTTTAACACATATATACTCTGGCCTTAGTTAGTCTTGTATGTTTTTTTAACTTTTAGTTTCTTTTGTACAATTTAGAGTTGAGTATGGGGTTCATTCTCACTAAACTAGTATATATTTGTTTATGGGCCAGTTGGAGGACGCCTCCGAGTGCGGGAAGATCTCGTTGCGTTGAAGACCTTTTGATGACATTCTGCTTTTGTCTGCTCTATGCTCAGGTTGTTGTCTCTTCCATTCTCAATTTTATTACAACATTTGACCCATTTTTTTAGATCACCTGGCCTAAAGGGCAAAGTGATCTTTTCTCATCACTAAGCGTCCGCCGTCCGACGTCGTCTGTTTACTTTTACAAAAATCTTCATCTCTGAAACAACTAGACCAAATTTAACAAAACTTGGCAACACTCATCATTGGGGTATCTAGTTCAGAACTTTTGGAAGAAATCGTCCCTTCGTAAATTTTATGTACGCTACCACGAGCTGGTTGACCGCTCAGAAATACCCGTTTCACAGATGACTACGGACATGTTCTAGTCCCGTCCTCTTTTCCCCGAATCTGACCTACCCAATTTTTTTATGAGGTTTGTGTTGCTGAGGGTTTAACTTTCTATTCTGTGTTTTGTATATTGTTGCTTGTCTTTTTGTCTTTTTTTTTGGTTGGCAATGGCATTGTTTATTTCTAACTAATGAGTTTAAATGTCCCTTTGGTATTCTTTACCTCTCTTCTACACTTCATATGCGAATTTCCTTTTCCACACTAAAAGACAATTTGAAATGATGGTCCTGCTTTGCTTCATAAAAAGGATGATCAAAGACAATACAAGTATCTTGCGTCAGATACATCGTACTTTTGTTAACAAACACTCTGAACCAAGTAAAAATTTCCTGAAACTGACACATTATCCATATGCCTGATTTCTTGATTGACAACATATGTTTTACGTAAAGGAGACGTATTTAAAAAACAAACAATTGGTCTTCCAATGGAATCCAACTTTGGTCAACTTATTGTCGACTTGTTCCTGAATTCAGATGAGTATGACTTTATACAGGAGCGTTATAGGAACGTATTGGATTTAGCTTCCAAAATGTTTTTATTTGAGCATCACTGATAATTCTTATGTAGATGCCACTAACGTCTGCCGCAAAAAATCATAAGCCTGGTATCTTTGAACATTTAACAGTTGTAACTCTTCCTTTAAAAATGTTGGGTCATATTATGTATTCCTGCCCATGTTATTCCATATTTTTGGTAATCCACCACATTTGTATAATACTTACTTTGGTATGAATTATCTATAATTCATGTAATGTGTAAATGTGAAAGCTTTCAAAATGATTCATTTATTGTTTTAACAATATTCATAATACAATGAAGTCATATCGTACTGAATATTTACAACTGATAATGGTACACTGAGAATGATTATTTATGCACAGGGAATGTTACCATACTATATAATGTTAACGTAATTGTTTTTATTTATATTATCTATTTTTTTTATTTAATGAGTTATTTCTTCAATTATGAAAGTAACCAGTGCGTACATGTTTCATATGACTGTCGATGGAATCAAGGGAGGGGGTATCAAATGTTCCACAACTTAATAGTGTTTTTTTTATTCTTTATATAACACAGTAAAGGACCTCGGATAGTAGTACCATAACCCATGCAGATTTCGTAACCTCAAATCCTATACCCTCAAGATCAATTAAAATGGTGTCCTGATGATTTGTGATATTTTCGTTATTTTATATTCACTAGTAATCAATCTCATTAAAAGAAAACTCTATTTTTAATACGCAAAAAGATGGATTGCTCTTTTTTTAAATTAACATTGGTGTATTGTTTTTTTGTTAATACTTTTTTCAAACTTGGTCTAGACCAACATATTTGAAAACCAAAACCGAATATAAAAGCTGAACAGCTAGAATAATTCAAAGGGACACAAGTGTTGCTAACAGCCGCGCTGCACACACACAATGAATAAAAGCAAAAAACTGCGGTTTCTTGTATCAATTTTGGTTAATACTTAACTCAGACTCCAACATGTCTAAATATTTATAGCTTTTTAGGAATAAAGATAAGGGTAATTTAAAAAGACGAAGAAATGGTGAGTTAACTGTTATATGTGGGTCGGCTGCAAAAAAAATAGATTGCACTTCATTTAGTCATTTCAAAAGTCTTGAAAATCTTATGAACTGAACCTGGTTTAGTAAACTGAATAAACTTTGCAGAAGTAATGCACTACTATCCAAATCTGTTTTTTATGATTATCATTATAAATATAAAAACAAACAATTCTGATTTTTCTCTACATTCAGTGAATAGACGTTCCGAAATTTCTGCAGATTAAAAAAAAGGAATAGGTTTATAAAATAAGGGTAGGCATTTGTTGATATCAGACAAAAAAAATACTAGCCCAGAGTTTTCTTGTAAATTATCCTAATTACCTGATACATCATTTTAGGTATAAAGTTGAGTAGATAACAACCTCCAACATCCAAACGACAGCAATGAAAACGTTGCAATGTTTTCGTTTTCTAATACTTGTGTTTGAATACACAGATTCTCAGACTGCCCGTAAGTATCAAAAGTCTCTAAAATTCTAATTGCTCCCAATAGGTAATGGGTATTTTTTTTTTGCAATTTTAAAGATTGCGATATCAGTGAAATTATTTATATGATATTGTTATATTAACATGTATATTTCTTTTGTGTTTGTAAAGCTTATACAACGAAAGATTACATACTAAATGACATTACCACTACCTAATGTTCTACCCAAAATTTACGTCTCGACAATCGTCATCTCGTCAGTGAATGCTTGAGGTAAAAATATTTGCATATTAAAACAGTATATAAAAAGTAAGGAGAATCAATGGCCAAATCAAATAACAAAACGCATTAAAAACGAATGGACAAGAACTGTCTTATTCCCGACTTGGTACAGGCATTTTCAAATGTAGAAAATGGTGGATTAAACCTGGTTCTATAGCGCTAAACCTCTCATCTTAATGACAGTCTCATCAAATTCCGTTATATTTACATTGATGCGTTAGATAAACAACCACAATCAATGAAATAGTCATAAAATGGATACATCAGTCATCATCGTATAACAATTTTAAAAGGAATAAATTTAACAGAACACAAAAACATCTACTATCTACAAACAAATGTACGTTACTGGGCCGATATACCATCAATAAGATAAAAATGGATAAAGCAAAAAGTTACACCAACAACACAATACTTGAAGCTACAGTTATTTAAAACAAAACAAAAACAGAAAATGAACAATCGTGTAGCCCCAAACGGATATTTTGGTCTAACTTAGTACTTTACAGAATGCATCATAGATACCAGGAAGGAAATTTAGAATTTGGAATCACAGCATTATTTATCATTCTCATTTTAGCATGCGAATCAACAGCTGTATCAGGTAACTCTGGAGGAACACCCACCATTGTTGTTTCACTGACCGAAGCAAGTGCAATAGGTATTTAGTATATTTGGTCACCGTCCTTCTAATCAGACGACTGTCAACAACAAGGGACACAGAAACCAGATCATTTAATTTCACATTCAAATATGTTGATGATGTTCTTTCGATTTACTGTTCTGATTGGATTCCAATTAGTATATTTTTTCAGAACTTGAAATTAAAAAACCAACAATCTGCATAATTTTTCATATTGTGCCTCGACCATGACAAAAGTTGTCATCTGAGTACCAAAATATGTAACAAACGAAACGATTTTGATTTTGGAATTATCAATTTTACCTACCCAGTAGCAATAAACCGACTTCACCTGCGTATTAAATAATCATTGACAACATCTCATTCGGTATTCAAAGCTTGCAGCTGCTTCAACGAAACCAGTGTCTGAGCAAAAAGTTGATGAACAAGGGTTATGTCAAAGAAAGTCTATTTTTTCTAAAAAAAAATCATCAGGGTGTACTTAGAACTTGTTGATAAATATTCAGTATTAACTTCACAAATAATCCAAGTAATAACTTTATTTCTCATCTTAACTGTGTGTTATAGCGCTCTTTTTCTTAGTCTGTGTAAATTATTAACTTTTTCTGTTTACTGCATTTTTGACGTGGCTCGTTACTTTTAAATCCCGCCATTGTGTTAATTTGCTTTGATATCTTGTTTTGTATTCTAGTCTTATATTTTTGCCTTATACATATTTCCTGTAGTTCTTTATTTGATCTGCCTGAAATCTTATTTTTACACTGTTGTTTCCTCTTTTATTACGACTTACCCATGTTACTTTGCTTTCAGAAGTTTTAATGCGGTTATTAGCAGTAAGATTTAAATGTAAATAATTCAAGTTATTTGACATGTATGTTTTGTACACGTATAACTGGAAATCATTCTGAACTGTGACATTAATATACTTTTAATTGAGATGCTAGACGATGAATCGTAACAACAGAAGCCTGGTGGACGCACCCTGTCTCAATGCTACATTTGCTCTAATATGTCAATACTATATCAATAAATGTGATCAACTTTCTGTCATTAAACCCAAATACAAAAATACAGATAGTTTTTATAGCTGGTATTTCAACAAAAATTCCGTGAACGTTAATAATGTATGCTTCTTTAACTTTTTATATTTTTTTTCAGATCTAGCAACAAATCCAGACAATTATATTGCTGACACAAAAATCAATGGTATACTTGGTGGAAGCAGTAGCTCTTCTGGTATAATACTAGAAATGTCACGATCTTCTGGTACACCTTTTAATATAACCGTCACAACTCAGTTCTCAATAGAGTCACGTGCCATTTCACCACCAGAGAATACCTTTTCAGAGAGAGCTTTTCTCCGTCTTATTCAGCCATTGAATAGGGATGTAAGTTCAAATCTAGTTACCTAATAAACAACTTTATGAGACAAACAAACTCATTATTAATACAAGGCTTAGATTTATGTACGCCGAACGCGCGTTTTCTCTACAAAAGAATCATTAGAGATGCGAGAAACAAATACGTGAAAATTACCAAATATGTTCGAAATTGAAAAGCACGGATGACCCAAAATTTCGAAACGAGTAATATTTACGCAGATCATAGTTTTCTAATTCTTATTCAACCATTTATTACTGGACATGCAGTAAATGTATTTGCATAAATATGTATAAAGATGTCTTATTAGTAGTTTATTGACCAACAGTTATTGAAACAACAAAACCAGTTATTGGTTTATTGATTTATAACCGTAAATAAAAGTTGACAAACGTATTTTGCTCAACAAATTTTAATACCCAATTCATCAATAAAAGCACTATTTATGGAATGATTTTAACTTATTAGATAATCATAGATAGTTAGAAAAGGTACCAGGATTATAATTTAATACGCCAGACGCGTGTTTCGTCTACATAAGACTCATCAGTGACGCTCATATCAAAACAGTTAAAAAGCCAAACAAATACAAAGTTGAAGAGCATTTAGGACCCAAAATTCCAAAAAGTTGTGCCAAATAGGGCTAAGGTAATCTATTCCGAGGGGTAAGAAAATCCTTAGTTTTTCGAAAAATTAAATGTTTTGTAACCAGAAAATTTATAAAAATTACCATATAATTGATATTCACCGAAGTGCTGACTACTGGGTCGGTGATACCCTCGGGGACGAAACGTCCTCCAGCAGTGGCAAATCTACCAAAACTTTACTTGCATTATCTTCAGAACTTATAAATTTCACAGGGTCAGACAGCAACTACATTTGATGATACAGATGTTATTGAAATGCAAGTCAAATGTACACGAGTGGTGAGTTACTGTCGTTGTTAATGTATCACAAGTATAAAATACAAATAGAGATAAAGCCAAAAAAAGCATATATTGTTATAATACTGTTGATAAATTGCCGTTTTATAACCTTATGCATTATCGGTAATATTTTCATCGTTGTAATTGTTTAAAAACAAATCTAACAATGGAAGTTCAAACAATTACGTGACGATTATTTGTTTTAGAGTACGAACAATAAATATCTATGTTAAATCTCTACCTGCAAATTTCAAATCTTCATTAACTTTTTTTGACGGTAAATTTTAAGATTTCACGTTGGAGAGCAGTATTAACAGGTTATTTGTTCTGTATAACTATGAACAATGATTGACAAAATCTGACAAAAAAACTATTTGTTGTAGTTATAAAGTTAGTCAACAAATCCTGATTTAAAGAAAACACAAGGTAACAAAAGTAAACATATATTATTTTAGGGTTCGACATCTTCTACATTTTTCTTGATAACAGTAGATGTACAAGACATCAATGACAACAGTCCGATTTTCTCTGGTACCCCATATTACGTCAGTGTGAATGAGGTAAGTCTGTTTCCTGTTTAATCTCAACTCTATCTTTCAGGAACTCAATTTTCGGCTCTCCCTTGACACCATTTGCGAGTATGATATTGAGGAAACGATGACAGTCCGTCTGAAGGGGACGATAAATGTCTGACGCGTGTTAAGAGAGAATCATATCTCTTGCACGTTAAAGACACCCTTGTAAATTTCGAAAAAGAGTAGGCTAATGCTACTACAAGGCCGCACTCGGAAAGGGGAAAGGGGTTAATATAAGTTGCAATACTTGTTTCCCAGTCCACTATAAATTAATATGTTTAATCAAAGTTGTATTTGAATTAGTTTCGTGTCTATTGATCAGCTAGCCAATGTACCTGTGACATTATATATATATATATATATATATATATCAACTAAATCGTTTCTATTTTAATCGTACTTACAAGTTCTTATCTGATATTCTATGATTAACTAATCAGCGCTAACAAGACAAGGCCTGTTTTCTGGAGTATCATATAAGAAGCTTGAAAAGATTGTGATATTGTTATGTTTGATTGCTTTCTCTGATTGACCATCCGTGAATAATATTGACTAAAAACTATAACTGATATTTTCTTATTACATTATAATTTGCTATAGTATATGATTGCAACTCACATAATTGTCTAAATAAATGCAACAGTAGTATACCGCTGTTTGAAATTCATAAATCAATTGAGAAAAAGACAAAATTAATCTGGGTAACACGATTAAACTGAGTGAAACACATCAAATGTAAGAGGTGTGATTTGAACGGATTTGTAGCTGAGAAAATATACTAAAAACTAATTTAAAAAACAGCAAACAATAACAAACATTTAATTACATGATCCTAATTTGGAACAGGACCATAAGTAATGTGTCGGATCTAGACATGTTTCAGGCCGCTTTACCTTACCCCGAACACGAAGTGGTGTGACAGAACACCACAAGAACAAACTTTAAGATTTAGTATGAAATATATCAATATATATATATAGCTTAAGGAGGCTCACGGGTATAAGATTTTCAGAAAAAAATAAACATTAATTTTTATTCATTACGTTAAGAAGTTTTAATAAAGGTATTCAGAAAAATAATATATAAGTGAAATATTGAAGGTTTTTTTCTTAATAAGTTTAAATTATCATATTAATTATCATCCAAATATTTTCTTTCCATTTTGAAGACTCGAGAATTAGGCATACAATATTGCTATTCGAAGGCTGTTCAAACCCGTAAAAAACTTCTGATGAGGATAAGTAGTTTTTATTTCATGATGTAGAACTCGCTGAAAGGATTTCGATTCCATCATTATTAACATTATTTTAAACCAAAAACAGTTCAGAAAACAATTTAGGATTAACTCTACAAAACTACACCTGTAATTTCAAAACCTGCTCAACAGCAATTGCATCCAAGATTATCACTTACAAGAGGGAGACTTTTACTCTAAATGATGTAAACGAATGCCTTTCTTTTGTTCAATATTCTTTTACAATTATAGTCCGCTGTCGTGTTATAACTGGAGGTATTCACATTAACAAAATATTAGACTGTTAAGAATTAAACCCTGAAACATTGAATTCCCTGCTCATCCGGTGATGATTAATTAGGTTATTTGTGGATGTGGTTGAGCAATCTGCCAGAACATGGGATTAACAAGATGTATTAAAACTTAACATTTTATCTGAATTGATCAAAGCTGTTCAATCATACATTCATATGATTCAGGAGTGCAGACAAATTCTACGACGTACAATGGGTAACCCATGTCATGGATGCTTATCGTCTCCCGACGATATCATTATCAATGTCACAATGTAAAGTACGTATATAGGTATTTGATGATATATAATATCAACTCATTATATCATTTTTCAGTTGACACCCATAGGAACAACAATATTTAGAGGAATAGCTGCGTATGACTTGGATGCTGATACGAACAAAGATATAAATTTTGGCATTATGTCTGGTGATGGAGTAGTGAGTGCACTAATGTAGAGTAAACGCAAGTTTGATTATGACAAAAATCTCCTTTCCTAGGGAAATACAAATCCAAGAGATCAGGGTTATTTTCATATATTACACATATTGGTCAAACAAGGAAGCTTTACGTATTTCAAATATTGGTTTAAAGTGCATATGCATAGTTTGAAACTACTTAAATATAAAACAGTATAACATCTGCATGAGATTACGTTTTTTTAAACGACAGTCCATCCACAGGCACTTGTCTCAAAAAAAAATTTCCTATATACCTTATTTAATATAACACAAGGTACTTAACTAAATTTTTTGAAAAATGACACCCAGTCCCGAATTCACGTTATTTTTTTATTTCTCGGTTGTCAAACCTACTTAAAGTTAATATGCCGTAAATCTAAATTGATTTATCTACACAATGGTATATGACACGACTATCACTGTTGTCGGGATCATTAGTAGCAGGCCTCAGAAGTCGGTCAACGGGATGTTTTTTTGCATTCGTCTCAATTTTTGGCAACACCCGGTCCGCATGTAATTTTATACTGGTTTCTCATTGGTCAATCGTCTGGCTAAAAATAAATGTGGGAAATTTTGGTCAATTTATAACTCTACATTATTGTCGTTGTGTACACGTGTGTTTCATAACAAAGTTATTTGGGTTTGTTTCACATAATCTGTAAAGAATTTACAATAAAGGTAATAATTCATAGTCAGAGGGAAGCTAACAGTTTTTATTTTAATATTTTTTTATAATAATTCAATCACTGCGGGCTGGGTGTTGCCAAAATTTGAGACGAATGCAAAAAACATCCCGTTGACCGACTTCTGAGGCCTGCTACCAATGATCCCGACAACAATGATAGTCGTGTCATATACCATTGTGTAGATAAATCAATTTAGATTTACGGCATATTAACTTTAAGTAGGTTTGACAACCGAGAAATAAAAAAATAACGTGAATTCGGGACTGGGTGTCATTTTTCAAAAAATTTAGTTAAGTACCTTGTGTTATATTAAGGTATATAGGAATTTTTTTTTTGAGACAAGTGCCTGTGAGTCCATCATAGGCCATAGAAGAAAAATAGCAAACATCAGTTCAGTATGTTGATTACTTTAAAAGTTCTCCTTGTTATTTAGATATTAAGATTCCATATTAAGCTAATAACAAGAGGTGGGGTTTTTTTTAATTGTAGACACTACCTACTACAGGTATTCATGATGCAACTGACAAATTTGAAATAGCAACACCAAGGCTAGGAGATATTACAATTAAGTCTACGTTGGATTTTGAAAAAGTAAAAAAATATGTTTTTCGAATTTCTGCGACAGTAAGTATATGTTAAATGTAATTGTCCATTATTTTTTTCTGATTGCATTAAATTCCTTGTGACCAGTTTCATAACAGCAGATTGACGATATTTTCTTTATATTAATTCTGAACATTGGACTTTGTATGTTTCATTAAATCTTGAGAAAAACTGGATTTTACCTCTATATTGAGTTTATTCAATATATGTCCATCCTCGAAGTTGAAGGAGTAAGTTCGGTAAGGGCAATATTTGGCCTCAATCATAAAGGTAAATGTTATAAGATTAAACATGTTGTTTCTCGTCTCGTTTTTATATAGATTAGACCAATGGTTTCCTGTTTGAATTTAAATAAGTACTACTTGTGGTGTGATGAATAAAACGCAGGTACTTTATTTTTCAACATGAGGGTTATTTCCTATCAAGTGACTGTCTTAGCTATAATTCATTGTAATATTTGTCAATAAATCCTAATTTGTAACTGAAGCTAAAAAGGGGGGGGGGGGAATTTCAGGGTCTTATCAAACTTTCTCCTTTAGTTTGAAAAACATCGAACACTAAGACAAATTGGCCGTTTCAGAATCTAAAGCATCATGGGTAATTTCATTGTCCGTACCCCAAAGTGAAAATAATGTTACGTCATTGGTTGAATTTCGGTTGTTTTGGACGTTTTCAACCAATCACGACGTTTCGGTGTACATTTTTGAAAATATTACCCAGAATGCATTATATTCTGAAACGGCGAATTCAAAAAGGGGAAGTCTATAAAACTGACAAAGTCAAAAGCTTTAAGTCAGAGAACAATTGAAAAATAAATGCGATATTTCTGAATAGGAATGTTCTGAGAGAGAATAATTGTTGGTTAAACCTGGTCTAAAAGGTAAAGGTAAATAACATGGTAGTCATTTCAAAATGCTATGTCAACCTTGAATGAATATATATTGTTATAAACAGAATTGTGTAAAAGTCCATGTCCAGCAACTTCCCATGTAATAAACATAATTGAAATTGGATGCTTTTTTAAAGATTTGTCCTTTTTGATTTAATATCGAATTCAATGTCAAATGTCTACATCGATCGATTTACGTTTTAAACTTAGGACCAAGCAACAAATAGTTCTCTAAGACATACAAGCACTGTCACTATGACTATTGACGTGTCAGATGGAGATGACCTTGGTCCAGTTTTTGTCTACAATGGCTGCTTCCAAGTGGATGGTGTGTGTTTCAATCCAACCTATATGTCGGAAATATCACGTCTTTCAACTGCAAGTATTGATACAATTATAAAAAAAAATGAGAAAAGGAGTACTAAAAACATAAAAAATGAAACTCATTCACTACATTTAATCTAATTTTAAACTTCACTTAACAATTTCTTGCAATACACTATTAATCACTTATGTGAAAGTGATGCTGAAATGGGATACTCTTTTGCATATGCAATACGTCAAAAACGCTTTTTTAAATATGATATCAAAGCAGAAAATTACCAAGGGAAACATAAATGTGTACTGTTCCTTTGAATTTAATAACAGTCATTTTCCCCAGACAGCACAACTAATTCTAAGAGGAGCTGAAAACCAGAGTTTAATAAATTCCATAATAGCAAGAGACCAGGACACTTTAAATGCACGTATACAATTGAGCATTGTAGAAAGTAAGTATTGAAATAATATAATTAGGGAAACAACTTTTAAGGTATATCCTGAATCATGGAAGATTCCTGCTATGTAGAAATTACTTACCGTATCAGAATGTTTTATCGTGTTCCCTTTATTCTAGGTAGACAATATGCCGACAAATAAATTCTACCGGACATTTCATGTCTTAATTATTTGCATCATTGTACAAAACTATTAAACTCAAATTACGAACGCAAACAAAATTGAACTGCATAAGTCACAAACAACACCAGACGCAAAAACACACGATCTACGTTTTTTGTGTGTGTATACGGCGCAAAGATGATAGCCGTAACGGTACCAATTTGTCTGCATTAGATGCACAATTCGACAATAAATATCTCTTCAATGATGATCGATGCCTAAATACGTTCAAACATATTTAAAAATTCAAAACTCATTTAAAATAATTAACAGCTCATGAACTAAAAACGACAAAAAGTATGATGTAAATAATTTAAAAAATTTTGTAAAGGCAAACTTAGATACTTTTATCGCAATATCCGTATTTTCGTACCAGAATCAAAGTTCTGACTACTTGTCTGTTTATATCAACGGGTTAAACAGTTTACTATCAGAGGTAACGACAGTTGTAGTAATAACATTACTATAACAATGTGCATACACCCGATAAGCACTTCGACCATACATATGCCTTCAGCGAAGTTCGATAATAAAATATGTAAAAGTTAAAAAAAAAAATAAGTGCTTACACAAAAGAAAAAAGATTATATTCTAAGCCAGGTAAGGAATGAGAGGTTAGCACGATGGGAGATGTATTCTTTAATTAAAATTATTTCCAAAATTTTGTAGCAGCCACTTTTAACAAAACAATATCCGTATTTTATGTCTGGTAGTACTGAAGTATTCGCTAGTAGGCTGATGATTTATAACATGATTTGTTTAAGGTACGACATAGGTGTCACATTAAACATTCGATAGTTGTATCTTATTTTTTTTATACTGGTAAGCAGATCAAAACATAGTATAAATTCGACCTTCAACACAATTTCTTCAAGTATTTATTTTCATTTAGCCTTGCCCTCAGGATATAAAGACAAGTTTACCCTGATAAATACGACAAACAGCGGAACATCTTCCAGTGTAGCGGTATTGCAGATTGAACCTCTAGGTAGCAGTGAAGTTAATATATTGAAAATCATTATTAAGGTAAGAGAAGTCAGGAGAATCGCTGAATTGATGGAAATATTCGTATATAATGAAGATGTAAGCCGAGAAAGAGGTCAAAGGTCTTCATCTTTTATAGTTTTTTTCAGTCGAAGTTGTTATTTTTGTGAAGACATCTACCTTAATAACAATTATGAATTCGACGCAGATCCGTAGCCAGGAATTTGCGAAAGGGGGATCTGGACTCACTAATTCGAGTTTAACAGTAACAGTTCGAACAGAAAATTGACTTCAACAGTGCTTATTTGTTTTCAAGGGGGTCGTCCAAACCCCCTACCACCTGGTTACGAGTATGCACCGAGCGAATATTTGTATGGGTTCGGTTAGTATTGCATAGCGACGAATATGAAAACAATGATCAATAATTTACTTATTAGACGAAGACGATATGATAGGGCTATTAAGGACCAAAAGTATAAAGTACAAGCTTTATAGGAGGGGGGTATAATCCGTAATTTAGAATAATGTCCAAAATATAAAACAGCAAATTTCGATAACACAATGCCAGTACAGAATAAACACCTCTGTGGCAGGTAATTACATAAGAGCCGAAATGTCCACCACTACACGTAATTTCTATGTTCAATGTTTATGTAATTTCCACGATTTTGTCGCTAACTTGTATGTTCTTTTCAATACCCATTGCTACTCGCTACTTTTGTTTACAGGCTACCGAGTTGACAGACAACAGACTTTTCAGTCGAGCTGTAGTTGACGTAGAAATTTATCCATCAAATAGTTCTTGCCTTGAGAAAGGTAATGTTCTGTCGTTTAACCTAAATATATATCAGATCTAGTCTCATTTTCTATTTCATTGTTATGCAGCTTTGTGTATTATCTACCATAATAATGAAGAACATAATTATAACCAGAGATATTTTTTTTTTTTAATTTTGTCTATGCAAAACGAAAACTAATGTGAAATTATATAAATTAGATATATAAAGATTGTATTGTATAAGTATGGAAAAATTTTCCTCATAAACATTCAACTAGAAACTTTAAGGTTTGAGAGCGAAAGATTAAAGGGCATTGAAAATAATAATGTTATTGTCAATATAGAATATTGATAGAAGGAGATTTTGAAAATAAATAAACAAATCTATAAAAGTATTCAACGATAACCGGCGACCACAATATTTCCAGATCCTTAAACCGTCCCAGGTCGATATATAACATTTGTTATATAAAACGGCTACTAGGGTTGTTATACATGTAAGAGGGAAAGACACATGAATATTACTAACTTTATTTTGAGGATTTAACCTGTGGTTGTGATGAACATCTCTTAACCTTTATTTGATTTGCGTTTAGATAACGTGAATACAATGAAATCATGCAGTAATGTTGCCTCAATCGTGGGAGCTGTTTTAGGCATTCTGTTGGCTATTGTTATCACAATCCTTGTGATTCTCATCATGAAACTAAGAAACCAAGGTAAAATGTATTCAAGGACACAAGAAAAATCGTTTTGCCGCCAATTTGAACATTATCATAATCATAACAAAAACAACAATACAACGTGAACGTCACATGAAAGATAAGAAACACAATACGAATTTCATTAAATGAAAAACAAAAAATGAAAAATCAAGTAACTGTATGTTCCCCTTGTAATAATCTAAATACACTGATTCTTCGAAAGATAATAAAAATTTCGCGGATACTTTATTTAACGTTTTGTCTTCCCTGGCCAATTTCCGACTGCGATTTAAATTCGTGATGTTAATATCTATTTTAAGTAGTTAAATAAGAAAAGATCCAAGTTTCACATATTCGAGATAATTTATATTTGCGTTATTTTGCGACTCGCGAAAGGCGCGAACATAAAATATCGAGAAAATCAGTTGGTTACGGTATATGTACACATTCAAACAAATACACAAATATTTATCAGGTTATGTTGTTTTGTCTTGCTATATAATTAGAATTTGTAATGTGCAATTAAGAAGTGTCCAACTTATAGCAAAGTTCCGTTTTCGGATAACCTTAATACCAGGATATTTGGTTGGATCAAGTACGTGTTATTTAAGAATAGTTGTTTTGCCATAGTTTTACACCTCCTTCTTAATTTTTTATGTTTTTATTGTGCCTAGTGGTAAATTCATCTTTTTGTATATACTTTTTGTTATAGGCTGCACTAAAGAAAAACAGTCTCCCGTGCAGCAAAATAATGGTAAGTTCCAAAATGAAGATATAGTTATGTCAGGTTTTTTTAAACTGAATTATTCCAATCTAATAAATCTTTTATGACGATACAAATAAAGATATTGAAATTGTGGGAACAGTATGCACTCAAAATAGAGCAAACCCGGGAGAATCGGCGGACAAACTTCTCCTGTCCTGCATAGACTACCATCCTTGCGAAGGCATATCATATCACTTACATAGATTTTCTGAAATAAATATTGTGTTTTCAGGAATATAATATGATTAATTGCATTTTTGAAATTATTAAAACGTCATTTTGTCATAATTGACTGCCAACAATCGTGACAATCCAATGTTATATTTTATTTCCAAATGAAATAAAACAGCTACCATGAGTACACATGCTATCCATGAAGATGATAAAATAATGCATCCAAAAAGACGAAAAGCTAGATATAACTCTTTAATTTCATGGTGGTATCACAAACATGCATGTAATTTTAAGATTTTCCTTCTTCTTTTAAAGTTTTATAGGGTTGTAAAAACTTATTGCTATAATTTCAGGAGTGGTTTTTTTTTTTTTTTTTTTACTTTCAATTAAAATGGATTTTGTCAGCCTAACCTCTCTCGTTCTCTCCGTTCTAACAACTTTTGAGTATATTTGGTTCTTTTAGGACTTTCTCCTGGACATACAGTTGAAAGCAGACAATCATCCAGGTAATTTATAATATACAATCACGCAGGTTATGTATACAATACAACCACTCCGGTAACGTAAACTACTCAACAAAAGAAGTGATACGTGACTTTGGAATCAAATTGATCAAAAAGTATTAAATATAAAACAGAATGAGATGCACTATTTAAAAAAAAATCATTTGCCATGTATGTACATATGTTTATGAAAATCAAAACCTGTCGGAAGGAAACTAAATTCCGCGTAAATCGCAGGATTCAAATCATTTTTGCAGAACATTGGCTTAAATCAAAACACACAATTTTCAAAATACTAAAAAAAAATCTATTTAAAAAATATGCAATAGGCTTTTGTAAATTTTGTCCAAAAAAACTAATTTCGCTGAATGAAGTCCTGGAAGCAAAACATAGTTTTTGGCAAAACGGATTTATAGTTCCGTTGTCGTTCGGTATTACCATCTTGAATATTGATCGTATATAATGAGAACTGCATCTTGAATTCGAAAAAAAATCGTGTATCGTTTCTTTTGTTGACTCGTATACAAAAAAAATCACTCAGGTAGTGTAAATATATACAACCATCAAGGTACGTGTAATGTAAAAAAAAAATCACTCAGATAGTAAAATATACAATCACTCAGGTTATGTTTAATATACAATCACTCAGGCTATGTATAATATACAATCACTCAGGTAATGTTTAATATACAATCACTCAGGCTATATATAATATACAATCACTCAGGCTATATATAATATACAATCACTCAGGTTATGTATATATACAATCACTCAGGCTATGTATAAAATACAATCACTCAGGCTATGTATAATATACAATCACTCAGGCTATGTATAATATATAATCACTCAGGCTATGTATAATATACAATCACTCAGGTTATGTTTAATATACAATCACTCAGGCTATGTATAATATACAATCACTCAGGTTATGTATAATATACAATCACTCAGGTTATGTATAATATACAATCACTCAGGTTATGTACAATATACAATCACTCAAATAATCTTTAATAAACAATCACTCAGGTTATGTATAATAGCAATCACTCAGGTAATGTTTAACAAACAATCACTCAGAAAATATATAATATACTATCACTTAGATAATCTATAATATACAATCACTCAGATAATATATAATGTACAATCAATCAGGCTATGTATAATATACAATTACTCATATAATGTATAATATACAATCACTCAGATAATATATAATGTACAATCAATCAGGCTATGTATAATATACAATCACTCATATTATGTATAATATACAATCACTCAGATAATATATAATGTACAATCAATCAGGCAATGTATAATATACAATCACTCAGATAATATATAATATACAAGCACTCAGGTTATGTATTACTTACAATCATTCAGTTTATGTACAATATACAATGTAATCGCTCATGCAACTTATTATATACAATCATCACGGTAATTGATAACATACTATATCTCAAGTAATGGTTAATATACAATAACTCAGATAACATATAATTTACAATCCCAAAAGTAATTTTGTCAAACAACCTCTGAGGCTATGTAAAATATGAATATTCAAATAATGCGATGATCAAAGTCTATGTTGGGTTTTTTTCACAGTGAGTATGATGAAATCGGAATGAGATCACCAGACAATCATTATGATGAGTTACACAATGACCACCAGTACACGGAGCCAAGTTGAAAGAACATAGGGAAACACTACATTTAAAAAAAAAGTTTATTTCATTCACTTTAAAAAAATAAATATATATAAACGGCATTTTGAGTGTAAAATTATTTTAAAAACATACATTAGGAGCCTTTGATTCACTGGTTGTCGTTGTTTGATGTTTGTTTGTTTTATTTTATTCTAACATGCATACTTCGTGATGCCAGTTTTCTCGTTTGAAATTATTTATATTTTGTCATGACAGTGCCTTTTATAACTAGCCACGTGAAATTGGTTTTTGCTCATTATTGAAAGCCTTAATCTATAATGTTCACATCTACTTCAATTAATATCTCATGGATAAAGATAATTCTTTCAATTTCAAACACATTACACCTCCTTAATATTTCTATATAAATACATTTTAGTTTATAGACGACGTGAACATGATGCAAATTAAAATTCAAGGTCTTAATTTGAATAATTAATCAATGAACCATTACAATGGGATCACGATTAACAGTCTTATAATTTTATGCGTCAAATACTAGTAATCATTTCGATGACCAATATAAAGGCACTCGTCTTAAAAAAAGTTGAAAGACCATTCCAAAATACGGAGTTGAAGAGAAGTTAAAACTCATGCATTCTTAAAAGTTGATCAAATATGGCTAATGATAAATTGTAAAGCGGGAGGCGGTAAAAAAACTAACATAGTTATTTGAATAATTCAACATTTTAAAGTAGAATAAAATATTTCGAAAGGTAATTATAACATAGGAATGTAGTTCATGAAAATTGGACTTTGCTAATCTGAAACCTCAGACCAAAAGACATCTGTATGATGCTGATTTCTCGTATCATTTATTTAACCATCTGAAATGTTTTTAAAGATAGTTTATGTAGCACTGCACAGTAAGATGTGTAGTTTTGCATTTTGGCCCCTGTGGATTTTTCAAATATGAGAGCTAATGTGGAATAAAATTCATTTTTGGATAGCTGAAGATTAAAATAGCCGTCATAGTGGGTTTATATGAACATCAAGATTAATACAAAGCGCGTATATCCGATGATGTATGGTTATTTATTATTAACTTCGTGCTATTAGTCAAGGTAATACTTTGTAAGTCGAATTCGGTACGTTACAATCAGGAAAAATGTACAAGATTATGAACATATTCATATAATTTTCATCTATCTCACCACTGTTACTTCTGTCTCAGGCACCCTCTCATTCTCTCTCAAACCCTCTCACTAACTCTTTCTCTCTCACTCTCACACCATGTCACTCTCTCACACCTCACTCTCTCTCAAACCCTCTCACTCTCTCTCAAACCCTCTCACTCGCTCTTTCTCTCTCACACACCACTCCCTCTCATACCCTGCCTATCACCACTGCCACACCCTCTGATTGTCACCACACCCTCTCACTCACTCTTTCTCTCACTCACTCTTGTCACTCTTACACCCTCACACAGCACTCCCTCTCACACACTCTCACTACTACCACTTTCACTGTCTCTCTCACTCCCTCTGTCACACCCTCACTTTCTCATTCTCACATCCTCTCACTCTCACTCTCACACCCTCACTGTCACACCCTCTTACTCTCACTCTCACTCTCGCTGTCTCACAATCGCTAAAGAGAGAAAGAAAGGAGAGTAAAACAAAATGAAGCGAAAAGGCAAGAAAGAAGAAAGTGAATGAGAGGAAAGGAAGTTAGATATTGAGAAGATAAGAGAAAAGAAACCAAAAGAAAAGAACACCTGAAAAGAGAAAAGAAAGTGAAAGAATTGATTGAAATGAGAGCGAGAAGAGAAAAAGTCGTACTCAGAATTTTAGCTTTCCTAATATCTTCTTCTCAGCTATAATAAGCCCACAAAAATATACACCCCTAACAACGTTATGAGGTATGGCTAAGCCAGCATTAGTGTTTTCCACCATTGAGGAAATACAATTAGACATTTCATTGGGGAGAACATCACTGCCTACCATTTTATAGGAAAGCTTGGCACTCTTTCCTTCAGCTAACTTCATTAGGTAAGAGTGCAAATTCATAGCGTATAAAGAGAACAGATTTTATTTCGAAATAAATTTTGTACGTTGTGGTATTTTTAATTTGTATTTCTTGCAGTTTAACTTTTATGAAAAAACATGTTGTTATTTTGCATGATTTTTCATTCTAATTATTTGCTATTCTATCAAAATATTCACTTTTAATGATTTAAAAATGTGCAAATGAATAATAATAAGTGTTAACTACCCTATTCACGTGAAATCAATGAACTGTCAACACACCCACACATGAAATATGAACGTATATAAATACAAAATATATATATTTACTCACTCTTGTCTATTACGAAAAGGTATATTCTCGACGCTGAGGTTGACAAATTAGACTTAAAATTTGGGGACGGTGTCAAAACATTGGTTATAGATTTAAATAGGTAAAATTTAAATCCTGTGCGTCTTGGTTAATTCAAATGACATTTATCTAGAACGTCATTATGTATTTAACATCTTATACGACAATTGCTTTTGTGATATCATTGCTGGCTAAAACCTGTCATAAGACATAAAAGGTGTACGCGCGTAAAAGGGGATGGTCTAGAAAAAGGGGGGGCTGAGGGTTATACAAGTTCATTCAATGCTAGATTTTTAATACTATACAAAGTGAGCAAATTAAATTTTTAGGTTTTGTTTGGCCAAGTTACTCATACAAAACTCCCGTCCTGCCTTTTTCAAATTTAATCCTAGTCCCTCTCTCCCTAAAAAAACCCAACTGGTACCTCCGTAGGGTAGTAATAGGTACCCATTCAACAGATTTAATAAAAAAAAAATATTTGTGTAAGATAAACTCCTAGCTAGAAAGACCCATCGGTCATCGGTGTCACTTTTTTTTCATATTCTCATTTTCTTATGAATCGGTTGGCGAATTTCCTCAAATGTTTTAGGAATTTATGAAATACAAAACATCTGCATGAGGTGGTTTTAAGATGTAAATGCAAACTTAAGTCATTATGCAATGCTTTTGGCACTCTGCAGGGTTGTTCAACCGATGAGTAGCGAGTCATATTTTACACAAACCTCTTCTCGTTCTAAACCTACATGAAATATTTGCCACTGAACGTTAAGCAACCAACAAGCAATCAATCACAAACTATTATACAGAAAATACAAAATGAGCTGAAACTTTTGAAATTGAGACAAAGTTGGAAGGAAATAAAGATAGAAAATACATGTCTTCGAAGCTATGTGACCGGGCCGCGAAATTTCTCTATATAGTGCAACATGCCTCAAGTTGAAATCGTGTTTGAGTTGATTAAAACAGACCCCGTTAGATAAAAAATTAGGTTGTTTTTTTAAACTATATAAAAATGATCGTTACATATATATTCACGAGTAGGTATACAACAGATTATAATACTTAAGACTATTTGCAAGATATATTAAGGGCTCGCCAAAGATTTCACACACGTATGTATCCCGTATCTCCGTTGCCGCGCACATCTACTGCATTAACAAGAACGTCCCCTCCCCCATTTTTTTTTGCAGTATTATTATAGTTTTAAATTATTAATATCTATTTCTTATATTTCTAATCGTATAAATGTTATGGAATATTCGTTCCATACGGAATTGCCTGCGAAAGGATCATTGCAGTTTTTAAATAAAATACAATGTAAACACAGGTAATCTCTTTCGAATTGTGACACAGTCCCCACATTTAAAGTGTAAATTGTCAACCTCAGCGTCGTGAATATACCTTTTCGTAACATGTCTATTAGGATTGTGTTGTTTTCTAATTACCTTAAAACGGAGATTTTTCGTTTCATTTGTCGTGTTTTCTTCAATTGATTGAGTTTTTTTTATAATTTTGTACGCAGATGACACGGTATTGCTGGCCGAAACAGCACAGGACCTGCAGACTCAACTCAATGCCTTTCATGAATATTGTAAGGTTTGGAAATTGAAAGTAAACGTTACAAAACCAAAGCTTTAGTGTTTGGTTTTGGACGTTTGCCCAAAAATCTCAAATTTTCTTACAATAACACTAACATTGAGATAGTAAAGCAGTGTAACTATTTGGGAATTATTTTTACTAAAACGGGGAACTTTAATATGACAAAAAAAAACATTTATAAGATAAGGCCTTAAAAGCCATGTACGAAGTCCTGAAAATGGGAAGGATGTATCAGCTCTCCATAAAATGTCAGCTAGATCTTTTTGACAAATTTGTCAAGCCCATATTGTTGTATGGGTCTGAAGTATGGGGTTTTAGTAATACTGAGGTATTAGAAAAGATACATTTGAAATTCTGTAAATTACTTTTAAATCTAAAATCCTCAACACCAAACTATATGGTTTACGGGGAACTAGGTCGCCATCCGGTTGACATAGATATAAAAATTCGAGCAGTATTATTTTGGGCAAATTTGATATCCGGCAAACAAGCAAAGTTTTCCTGTATATTGTATCAACTTTCTCGCCATATGAATGTTCATTTTAACATGCAGACTAAATGGATTCTTTTTGTCAAAAAATATTTCAAGATTGTGGTTTCTCATATATATGGGAAACACAAAATTTTATAGAAAAAGATTGGTTAAAAACTGTAATAAAGCAAAGACTGTTGGAACAGTTTCTTCAGAACTGGAATTCGCTAATTCAAAATTCGCCAAAAGCTATTAACTACAAAATTTTAAGAAAAACTGGGAATTTGAGGAATATTTTAACATTTTGAACTTTAAAGATGCCGTTGTTCTTTGTCGATTTCGAACGACCAATAACAAATTGCCGATTGAAACAGGAAGGTGGCAAAAAGTACTGAGAGAAAACCGTGTTTGTCATCTATGTAAAAATCGACAAATTGGTGACGAATATCACTATCTATTGGAATGTACTTTTTTCGATCAAAAACGTACAGAGTATTTATCCTCCTATTTTGTGCAACGACATAATACATTTAAATTTTTGGAACTTATGTCGAGTACACGAAAACCAGTCCTGAAGAAACTTTGTTTATTTATAAAACATATTAATACTTGTGTTTGTCCTCCTGGCTAGAGACTTCTGTAACCTCTCTCCTTGTTTTGTATATATTGTAAATAATTATTGTTGTTATCTCTGTACTGATGTTATGCATTGGCTTTATGAGAATAAAGTTGTGTTTAACGCAACTTTCACCGTGTTTGCGCTATTTCTTGGTGGTCAGTTTGTATTGGTTGAGGAAGCTGGAGTGTGTTTTCTTTTAAATAACATCATTAAGTTATTGCTTTTAAAAAAATCAATGCTATATTCTTTTGAGTAATTTTTAAGAGGAATTTAGTGCAATAAACATGTAAAAGATGTCAGTTAAAAAATGGCCAGATTTTAAACATACAAAAATCAAATATTTTTATTTGCCAATCATGCACCAAAGGATGAGCACGATGATTCTCATTTTCTTAAATAAAAGGAAGACGATTAAAAACAACATTGATTACTTTTTATAAAAGTGGAGATATTGATTCATAATTAACAACATTTCTATATATAGTAAAGTGATAACCAATTCCTATTCTGCTTCATTGTGAAAAAAACCGCATAAAATCTACAGATCTCTTAAAGAGTGCTTGCAAAGGTTCTTTTCGAAGAGAGTGGTACACGAAAAATCTAATTTAACGTCCTCATTCAAACCAGGAAGAACTATATTCGGTTAGCAATAGTAAACACATATGTATTTGGCTTTAATTGATGAAAAATAAATTGTGTCATTGTTTAATCTATAAGCAAATAGTACCAGGATTATAATTTTATAAGCCAGACGCGCGTTTCGTCTACATAAGACTCATCAGTGACGCTCAGATCAAAATAGTTAAAAAGCCAAATAAATACAAAAGACTAATAAGTCCTCATAAAAAAAAACCACAAGTACTAAATAACTCTTCTTTTATTTACTGAGAGTAAACTTCAATTTCATTAACATGGATGAACGTGTCTTTTGTATTTTCCTCTTTTATCATCACCTTGACGTAACGTGCTACCCTTGGTAATTTGCAGGATATGTTTACAATTTCTCCGTCTGCAGCTGGACCTTTATAGAAACCACACAATTTCATATTAGATAATGAATGTCCGACGGTAACTTCCACATCGCGGAGTCTAAAGCCTATAATAGAGAGGCGAAAGGTACCAAAGGTATATTCAAACAAATAACAAATATGAATTGCTTTTTTCTCTCTAATTGTGTGTACTTTACAGTTGTGTGATTCTGTTTGAGATGACACAGATTACATCTTATATACTTGATTCTAGTCGTCATTGATTTCATTGTTAGGTCTCAATGTTTAGAAAAGTGTGCTCATTTGTATACCCTAACGCTAATGCTCTTGTTTAATGTACTACAGATCACGAACAGTTGTTTTAAAAATTCGTATTCTTAAAAGCAAAGAATGTGGTGTAATCATCCATAACACAAAATCAGTACATTTTTGTCGCTTCAGATACATAGACAATATATCAAAACCCTACTCTAACAAAATACATAACAATATTTCTTCTACAATGTTAACCACATTCACCTGAATTTCTTGTAAAGAAAAAACATAAATCGGTGTGGTGTGTTTGGGGTAACATTCATGTTTGTAAGTATGATATTACTGTTGCATACGTCAAACATTATTTCTCCCCTACACTAAATGTGTAATTTTTTTCTGTTAAATCAGGGACTTTCTTTACTATAGAACAGAAAGTTCCTGCTTAAATTTGCAATCGTTTGTCATGATTATTGCCAGAAATTCTGGTGAATGCAATTACAAGTATAGATAAGTTACCACAGCAGTCTTTCCTGTTGTATATTCTGATTTGTTTTATCAGACAACTGTTTTCCAAATCAACCCACCAATACGGGTTACTTTCGCCGTGCCAAAAACCATTCTTCCAGTAGAATATTGTGTGCATATAGGTATTGAGATTCCCATTATTACCAATACCACACGAAGGATGTCCTTTACCATATGAACTCTGTCCGCACTTTTTATTCAATGCTAGATTCTTCTTACCACACAATCCTGGTTAAAAAGAAAGTGTAAAATCACTTTTTTGTTCAATTTACTTCTATGATAAAGTGTGATTAGACTATTTGTTGAAGGATAAAAAAAATGGTATACAAAATTGTTTACCCTTTTTGAGATATTTTTTAGAAGATTTATTGTTTAAAACTTTTTTTACTACGTCAAAGGTTAGTCAAAACATTATTATCTGACCTTTTCATTACAATGCTAATAAAAGTAGAAGACAAGAATGTCCAAGATTGTGAATCAATATCATTAAGTTTGGTAAATTAAATTTTGCACATACCACTTTGTCCATGTTCCAACATTTCAATACGCCCTTCCAGTGCTTCAACCTTTGCCTTCAATGCATTGCTTTGGACTTTGTACTCAAGCTCTCTGACCTTCTTCTCCAACTCAGTGCAACAACTGCTCAAATTATTGTTTCCAGTAATGGTTATCTGACAAGGTACCACAACGTGAAACAAGAAAAGAAAAATATAGAACAGCATTTCCAACATTGCCAAGAGTGCCTTGTGATAGTTTACCAAATGCTGACCTTTCTTTCATTTTATAACTACTGTAATTTGAGGCCTTTAACATTGAAGCAACAGTTGTGTCATGCAATATAACAATTAATGGATTTTTTAAGATATTTTTGTGTGTTTTTAAAACATGCAAATGAAAGCTAGGCAATGTGGACTGGTATAATTGCCAATGAGACAGCTATTAACAAAAGTCGATCAACTACAGGTCTAACAATGAGGAAACACAATTATACGGCGTAAGATGCACGCTACAAAAGGTCAAGGGTATAACAAAATGTGAAGCAGAAAACTAAATTGCCGATTACGGCAGAAGACAAAAAATACAATCTTTACCGACTTTGGAGCAATGCTATAATTTCGAAGTGCTGTTCTGTTCTAATCACGTAATGAAAATTATTATAGTAAAGTAGAAGATATGATAAGGTCACTTTGGGGGCATTAAATTCGAAAATCAATTGTAAAAACTATACTTAATATACCAAATAACATATTTCAGATGTTCATTATGTTACAAAATGTATATTTGATTCAGTATTCCCATTTTTTTATATTGTGTCTTTTTTTTTGCCTCAGGTCTCAAACTTCTTCATTTAAGAACGGAATGCTTATTTTTGTAAATTTATTGGGGTGTAAAAGCGTTGACCGAAGTACATTTTGTATGAAGCGCGGAAGCGCTTCATTCTAAAAATGTACGCACGGTCAACGCTTTTACAACCCTATAAAGTTACAAAAAGAAGCATTCAATACTTATAATTACATTGTTTTAGCTAGGATTATAAAAATTCACCTGTGCACTTTATTGTGGGACCTTGTGTCATAATGAATGAAATGTTATTGTCTCATGCAATTGCTTACGGAATAACATGTGATGTGCAATTAGCCAATCAGAAAAACGTATTATAATGAAACATACATCTAATGTAATTATTTAGGGTTAGTCAATGTAAAAATTGCAAAAACTACAAAAAAAAGCCTTAAGTCATTAACCTTCATATATTTAAAGAAAGACTTTACCCAAAAAGATATCTGGCTTAAAATATATATAAGAACGAAGTCAACGAACTTATTGTGAATGAAATGTCTTATTGTGTTCAGTTGTAGCTTATATCTATCGGTTGTCCAAATGCCGTTATCAGTGATGCCGATACAAAATGCCATTGTTCAATTGTCAATGCCACAACGGACTTTTCTTTCCTTTAGTTCCCGGATAACATTTGTATTCACAAAAGTTATCATGTGAGTAGGAAAGGCCTTATTTTGCACCGATGAACTAGTCAATGAAAAACATTTAAGAGGAACATCTACCGTAATGCCATGCATGATTGATTGATATTTGCTTTATGTCCAGTGACAAATAGTTCATACATGTTCATGAACTTGAAGATGTATGGAATTATCTCGGACTTATTGTTATTCTATATATATATATATGTAACTGTTATATACAAATATTAATATATTTATAACAACAAGGTTTTTACTTATTACCTAGTCAATGAAATGTATGTTGCTTTACGTTGTTGAGTGTCTATCTTGTTGGTCAATAGATCTATTATATTTTGCCACCAAACGGTAGATAACTCATGACGAAAATTTTACAGACAAGCGACTTTCGCTGCATGTGTACAACATTTGGGTAATTTGTGACATTACAAGGCAGCTCTGTCCTTTTCCTATTCCAATGAAATTGAGGATTTGCCATAAATGTCAAAATCCAGGACGAACGTGCATCTCCAAAGGCAAAACTATGTTTCCCCCTATAATCATGATAATGGCATTAAGGGCATACGATACAGTTTTGATCCTGTATTTACAAGTTCATGAAAATTTGCATATAGGCTATTTTCTACCTGATTTAATGAAATATGTAATAAAAAATATACCTTCATGTGCTACTTTTTGAGTAAAATGAGGTCGAAATTTTGTATATTTGCTCAAAATTCAGATTTGTGGCCGTAATTTCGTTTTCGAAAGAAAGACATAACTTTTTTGTTATTAAAGATAAACACAAATTGTTTTCTGTTAAATAATCGGTAATTTGTTTATTTTATAAATATCATAAAAAAATATGCAATTTTTTATTCAGAAATAACTCATATTTATCAAATGTTCATGAAATGAGGAAAACACGTCATTTTTTACTGCATGTTTATCAAAATTAAAAAAAATCCTCTATATACAGTTTTATAAAAATTTCGGTCACATAATCTCCCTGCAAAATGAAACCAAATGCTGTTTTGAAAAATAGGGGTCCATGAACTCGTTTTCAAATTAAATCAGTCGAAAAATGCATCTTTTCCTGATATGTCACAGTTTGACGTCGCAAAAATAACAAATTACGTTAGCAACGTCATGACATTCCCTGTAACTGTATTGTATGCCCTTAAGGTTCATCATAACCTTTCGGCTAAAATGGCCGTATTTACACCCCAAATTTTACTCTGAGTACAGACTAACCTATACACCTGCAACAGTTTTAAGGGATGGCAGGAACTAGATATATAAATTTTAAATGCATTTTTTGTTTCAGAAAATTATAAACTTTTCTAGATTTTGCTATCATTTTTTTTCGTTCCTGCAGAAGGTGCAAAAATTAACTAAGTAGTGAAAACGATTGAGAAGCTCCCCTCATATAATCAATGTTGTGAGTAGTATTGATTTAAATGGACAATAGATGGACAATAGACACCTGTAAACAATAGGTGATTTAACAGGTTTTAACTGTGTAACTGAGTGGACCGTATCAAATGAATCTCGGGTGTTTGTTTATTTTGCTATCTTCTACAGACTGGAAAAAAATGGACATCAAAATCCAGGTAAGTTTTTGATTTTCTGAAACATAGACTTCATATAACTTTTATATATCTAGTTCCTGCCATGCCTTAAAACTTTCCCGGATGTACCAGTTTGTCTGTACTCATAGTAATTTTTGGGGTGTAAACACGGCCATATTTTTCAATTCCTTATGATGAACCTTAAACTGATAAAAATACAAAAGATGATGTTTAATAGATACATAATACATTTTAAACATTGTGTATTATATGTCAATGAGGGTGGTAAAGGGTTATTTTCGTGCAACGTGATCGCCGTTTTTTATTTCACATTCAACGTCTTGTTTTTTTTATTTGACGTTCAGTCCTATAAGACAGGTGCCTCGTTCAACGTGTTCTGCTTATTTAATTTCACGTGCATCGTCATTTTCAGAGTCTTATTTTGCGTGCTCGGTATTTTTCAAATAAAATTCAACACTTGACAGGGATTGTCAAGAAATACTTTTTTAACAATCGTAAACCAATAAATGTATTTACACTTTTGGTATTTAGCCGAATTTCACCACCGGATTATTTTGAATTGTTATGTCAAAGTTTATGGGAACCTATGTGATTTTACGTAATGGTGGACAAATTTGCATACAAGTGTAAATATGTCTATTGTATTATAAATGTTTATACTAAATCGGGAATATCAAGTAAAACAAAGGGTTAATATATACAAGAAGACAATGACTCAGTCACAAAAGGTTCACATAAAAGTATTTATTTTTCGTGCAACATTCATTACAGAAACTTTTTCATGTTCAACGTGAAATTATGTCTTGTTTCACATTTTTTTCGTGCAAGCACCCCTCCCCCCCCCCCTTCACTACCCTTGTCTATATTTCATACATGTAGTTTTAATTATCTCTATTTTATATCAGGTATTACCAGGGGGGATTTTATATTGACCAGTTATTACCAGGGGGTGCAGGACCTTTTCCAGGAAGTCGGGATCGGGTTTTTTTTTAAGCTCCGGATTCTGGGATTGACCCTTTCAAATTCAGGAATTATTTTTTTGAATTTCAGGATCATGTTGGGATTTATTTAAATTACTTTAAATACGGGACCTGCCGGATTTTATAGATATAGGAAGATGTGGTGTGAGTGCCAATGAGTCAACTCTCCATCCAAACATGTTTTTAATCCCATGATTTCCAAATCAGGACCAACCCCTCTCCTATAGACATGATAGATTATACACTGAAAGTGAAACTATTTGTTTGACTATGGACTGGATTTTTTTAAAAGATTGACCCACTAAAAAAAAGAAAATATTCTTCTATCACAACAACAATCATGACAATGAACAAAGATCATTTAATATTTCAAATCAATGCTTTTGTTAAATTGGAATGACCAGGTACAGGCTCTTTTGGAAAAGGAGTCGGATGTTATTCTTCTCATGGTTGACAACAAATATTCAATTCAAATATCATAAAAGCTTCTTAATTAGTTTGCAAAATTATCATAATATAGAAATAGTCTTGAACATTTTTTTACCTTGATTTACGAGTTTGACTAGGGATTCAAGATCACATGAAAGCACATGAAATAAAGAAGTGAACCTTTTTACACAAAACTCATCACTTACCAGTAACCATTTAACTCATGAATAAAACGCCTTACCATAAACTCTTTGACCATTATTATGATCATAGAATGTATCTATATCAAAGATAACTACCTTTATTACATGCTTTGACTTTAATATCACTAGAAGCCCTGACTGATTTCTACCCGTTTAATATGAGCAACTGGGTTTTACCCCAAATTTTGTCAGGTTTATGATACATGTAACCAGTGCATGTATTAATGTTTTTGTGTTTTCTGTATTATAGTATTGTTTGCATAGCATTGTTTTTATTATATAAACAGGCTATTATTTGAATTTGGAATTATTTTTAATTATGGAATTTGCAGAATTTCTTGTGTTTAAATTTTTTTAATTAATTCCATGTTTATTTGGTACCTTTTGAGCGGTTAAAATAACACTTTCAATACAATGTATTTTGGTTAGATAGTGTTGTGCACAGCACAGTACATTCTATTGGAAATATACTATTTTCTTTGTAATAGAAAGTGTTGTGCACAGCACAGAACAT
The DNA here is from genome assembly GCF_036588685.1 of Mytilus trossulus. Lineage (NCBI taxonomy): Eukaryota > Metazoa > Mollusca > Bivalvia > Mytilida > Mytilidae > Mytilus > Mytilus trossulus. Next base: position 36,396,105 of record NC_086379.1, on the reverse strand, counting down.
TTCAGTACAGAATAAACATGTAATTTATTAAAAATTTCTATAACAAGAAATCAAGCAAATTCGATAACTAAAAATAATTCCAAGTTCAAATAATAGCCTGTTTATAGTTATTTTTTTCATCTTGGAGTTCTATAACCAAGGCCAGTACTATGTTCGTTCCTGACCTGGTTATTCATCTTATTGGGTTGGGGGAACTAGCTGGTAGCTTTTGTATGAATACATGTTAACGTAACACAGATTCAATGTTCAATATATAATGTTTATTAATCAGCATTCAATATAGTTATCAATCACAATAATCACAATAATCACATAAGTTCATGAGACATAATAAAACAGCATGTCTAATATAAATCCAAGTCTATAACACCCGTGTCCAATACGTGACTATAAAGCAAGTGTCAATACTAACTGTCCCTTACTACATGGTCAACTAATATATCTTATTTCATTATTCAATTAACATAACATTAATACTCAAATAGCTAATTTACATAATAATGCTTATTTATCTATATTCCCAAATATCAAGTCTTTGTGACATAACTTAAATCATCTTAAAAAGTAAGAAATCCCTTTGTATATATAACACTTCTTTAATCCTTAATTCTCTATTGTCAATTTAGCCCTCAGAGGATTACATAATAATTTGCTTTACACTTATCTAAAATTGTGAAGATTTATATTAACTTTTTATCAAGTCAATTATTTCTTAAGCTAGTGCTAAATATCTTTACTAATACAAAATTATAACAAATCTTTGAATTCCACATTTTAACATTCTGACATCTAAAATATACTGGTTATACCCTTCCCTTTGTCGCCAAGATTGCTCCTGCAATCTTAAATTAAAATACAACATACATCATAAAAAAAAATAATATTATACACACATCGTATAGCAATAATTGAAATACTGATTTCTGTCAATGAATATTACAATATTTTGTGAAACAATAGAATCACTGATTCCTGTCAATAATATGTTACATATATATAAAAAAAAATATTGTGAAAACATTAATAAATTGACTGATTCCTGTAATAAAACATTACTAAATTATATATTTACACGGATGGGGAATGGTCAAGTTTAGATTGTCCATATCAGGGAAGTTCTCTGAAGTTCACTAATATTGACAAGTCCAACTCTCACATAATTAATGACAATGAGCTCATTGCATACTTCATGATGTATTTCTGGGTGCATAAGGGGGCATAAAAATAGCAATATAAACAATACAGCTGAAATATAAGATTATCAATGATTTATCCATATCGGTCATCAGCTACAAGTTAAAAAATATTAGTAATCATATCATAAATATTATTCTTAAAAAATAAAATTACTTTATGCCTAACCCATAAGTATGTAATTATCTAATTAATATAACTGAAACACAAAACAATATCCATTATATCATAAGCAAACATATCAATAAGCAATAATAACTGTTTGTTTTTTTTTGTTTTTGTTTAAAACATATTCAATACATATATATAGGCAATATATTTGTTCTTGAGCACAATCGTCATATTCCATGTTAACATCATTTTTGGGGAAACACATAGTTGATAGTTTTTACGGATTAATGTTTATATATTTCTGGTTCAAGTTTTAACTTTATTGTCTCTTAATCTTCATTACTATTCATGTACGGTTATAAAAATGTCACTATATATATATTATATATATCACAAATTTCTGCTAATTAGTTCCTATAATATTAAATAAATTTTCACTAGATAAAATATTATATGTCCATCATTGTTTGTCTTCATTAACTTTTAAAAGCACAATATGGTCACTTTTAGGATCCACCATTTCATCATTTTGTGGGTCAACCATTTCATCATTTTTGGGTCCACCATTTCATCATTTTGTGGGTCCACCATTTCATCATTTGTGGGTCCACCATTTCATCATTGTGTGGGTCCACCATTTCATCATGTTGTGGGTCCACCATTTCATCATTTTGTGGGTCCACCATTTCATCATTGTGTGGGTCCACCATTTCTTTATCTGTGGGTCCACCATTGGTAGGTTACTTCATGAATGTAAGTGCAACCAATATCATAATCATACATGACACCAATTAACCCTTATCCCTTATTATAATTAATTCATTTGAATCGAGGGATTTTTAAAAAAAAAATATTTATCTCTTATATTCACTAGAATACCACAATTTTTGGCCAGTAACTGAACTACCTATTTGTAAATATTACAATAAATAACAATCTACATGTAAGAATTTCTAATTCTCTTCCTTTTATATTTTATCTTAATTTCCTATATTTTCTCTTCTTATTTCTAATTTATATATTTAGCAACTGTATGCCAGTTTATTTTGTACTTCTTTATTAAGTACTCCTTAATTATTTTATCTCTTTAGCTAAAAATCTTTAAGTCATAATAAAAAAAAACACAGCTCAAAAATAGTGATGCCTATACACAATGTATGTATACTAGGGAACACTTGATAGTTCTATTTGTATCATTGATAAAGTACATTTTGTATAATCTGAAGTAAAATTGGTTTAAAAGTACATCAGTAGATGTGCCGTCTACCTGCAATATTTAAGGATCTAATAGTAAGAACTACTAATGTAAGGAATACATTTGTCCAGCAGGATTAAATTAACAGACACTATAACTAATCTGAATATTGTGCACTTTAACCAGAAATTCAGAACAAAAATAACATTTTTCAACGATACAAAAGAATAATGTCACAATGCATTTACGTATGCTCATAACATGTATAATACTACTTGAATATCTAGTTATAACATCTCAACCACTCATTTTCATATTTATTTTGGAAAAGTTTAAGAAGTCCTGGGGGACAAGTTTCAAACGGTACCCACTCTGGATCATAAATATGTTTTTCCTCATAGTGTATGAAACATTTTGGAACATTATTTTCTATTTTAAAATGTGTAATGTGAGAGCCTGTAACAAAACATCCTGGTCCCATATCTTTTGTTTGTGAATTGCATGTAAGGGTCAGCATAATGTTATAAAACTGGTCACCATAAAAATAATCAAGCAAGTTTGTAAAAGCATGCTGATCTTCTCCATTTACTCTGTGTAAGGGTTGATAATGCGATATTCTGTTATTTCTCAATATGGTTTTGAGGAAAAATCTGTTATTTTCCAGTTTTACAGCTTGCACTGGAAATTTATCCCAATTTATTTTTGGTCTTTGTTTATATTTAATATCATTGTTTTGGTCTATCATGTCTATTGCAGTTACATTTTGTGGTTTATTTGAAGGTTCAAAAAATTTATGTTTGTTTCCTACTAAAGTTCTTTTTCTCTTTTTACCAGTATGCGTTCTGTTTTCATGAAATTCTCTTCTCATATTCTCTGGGACTTTATCTTGGTGTACCCATTCTGTTTTTGACATGTTCTTAATTTTTATTTTGTTGCATAGTTTCTTGTTTACCCATGCCGATGATATAATCTTTTCAACATCATCAGGTGTAAATTGTATTTCTGTTGTAGCTTGTTGCACAGTTTTATTTGTATTTTGTTTGGTTTCTATAGAATTGTCAGGAGGCACTGCTTTATTTTGCTTTGAAAGTTTTGATTTACAATGATTGTTTTGATTATTCCTGGGTGTATTTTGGGGTTGAGAATTAGATATTGTGTCTTGATTTTCAGGGCCCTCATTCTGGACTTGTTGATTTTCACCTTCATCATCCTCATCTTCTTCAAATGGATCATCAGTGTCATCTAGGAGGTAGTCAGGGCGGTCTGTTTTACTGTTAAATGCTTTCAGACGACTTGCATTAACTAATTTCTTTGAGATTTTGTTATCGCTGTCCCTTCTTAGCTTAAAAGTATTACAGTCTGGGGGTCCAAGGTTTGTAATTGTAAATGGGCCGGTCCACTTAACTGTTAATTTTGGACTTTGACCTTTTTTAACCTTCTTACAAAATAGCATTACTTTGTCACCAGGTAAATATGTGGGTTTTACTGCTCTTTTGTCATGCTGTGTTTTGTATTTTGTTTGTGCTCTTTTTATGTTTTCTGCAGCAACATCCCTTGATAATAGGAGGTCCTTAATAAATTTATTGAGGTATTCTCTGTGGTTTTTAGGCAATGTTGACTTTGGAATTAAGGCAACATCAATAGGTGCTCTCATTTCTTGTCCAAAGAGAAGGTGAAAAGGTGAGTACTGAGTAGACTGAGTAGCTGGTGTCATTCTATAAGCCATCATTATAGGTGCTATATAGTTTGGCCAATCTGTCTGTTTTTCCAGTTGAGCTCTCAATGATTGGACAATAAATGAATTCATCCGTTCACAAGCTGCATTAGTTTGTGGATGATATGCACTTGTATAGTGGCGTTTGATTTGGAGAAGCTCACATAAAGCTGCAACAAGCTTCGAAAGAAAATTGGCACCTTGATCAGATACAATACAGCGGGGTGCACCGAAACGGGCAATTATCTCTCTAAACAGGATGTTGGCTTCTTCTGTTGCTTCTTGTGTTCTCATGGGAAAAGCTTCACACCATTTGGATCCACTATCAACCACCAACAGCAAATAGCGATATTTTTCTGGAGTCTCTGGCAGTTCTAAAATATCCATGTGCCATCTGGAAAAAACCTCTTCTATTGGCATTGGTTTAAGCGGTACTGGATGGCTGTGTGTGTCTCTTTTAGATCTTTGGCAGATTTCACATGTCTTAATGTATGTCTTTATATCAGTGTACATGTTTGGCCAGTAATATCGTTGACGCACAGCTTCATATGTCCTTTCTTCTCCTTGGTGACATCCAACAATATTATCATGGAAAGCTTCTAGTACCTCCTTCCGTAGGGTTCTTGGTATTGCTAGCTGCTTAACCATGTTTTGCCCCTTTGGTAGGCTTCTCGATCTTGCATTAAAAAAATGATAAAGTATGCCATTATCAATTTCGTAATGGAAGGCTTTCGCATCCAGTTGTCTAGCTTTTTGTCTTTCCTCAGGTACTTGGCCATCTAATTTGTAATTAAAGATTTCAACAAAATCTGGGCAATGTCTCTGAAGGTGCCGAAATGTTTTACGTTTCTTTAATTGCTCTGGGTCAATGGTTTCTAATGTTTCATCATCCTCATTACCAGTATCAGTTATTGTAAGAATGTTGGGTTGCTGTTCGTCATCTCCTTTGTAATCAAATGTTATGATTTCGTACTTCTTATTGCTCATGGCTGCAACTGTTTGTTCATTTTCATTCTGCGGAAAATATTCTGGACCTATCTTTTCATACTCTCTTCTTGACAGGGCATCTGCATTATTTTTCTTCCCAGGTCTATGCATGATGTCGAAGTCATATCCTTGAAGTTCAAGTGCCCATCTACCTAGTCTCCCTTGTATATTTTTAATTGTATCTATCCAACGAACAGTTATATTATCTGTATAAACTGTAAATTTGTGTGAGGCCAAATATGGATTAAAATGTTTTATTCCCTCTTTAAGTGCTAACCCTTCTTTTTCGTTTATGTGCCATTTTTGTTCATTTTTATTCAGTGATCTACCACCATAAGCTACGACATGTTCAAGTTTTGTGTTTGGATTTAATTGTCCAAGGACATAGCCAATAGCATAATCAGAAGCGTCCACTGACAACACAAATGGTTTCTCAAAGTCTGGGAACACTAAGATTGGAGCTGAAACAAGGTTGTGCTTCAATGTTTCGAAAGCTGTTTGACAATCTTGTGTCCAGATGTATTTCTTATGTTTCTGAGTTAATTGTGTAAGTGGAGTTACAATTTTTGAGTAATTGTGCACAAATTTTCTGTAGTAATTGCATAATCCTAAGAAACTGCGTAATTGTTTGATATTTTTAGGTATTGGGTATGTTTGCACAGCAGATGTTTTTTCAGGGTTTACTTTAATACCATTTTTGGACAAAATATGACCTAAATAATGAACTTCTTCTTTTGCAAAATGACATTTTGTTGGATTTAGTGTAAGATTTGCTTGTTTTAATTTGTCAAAAACTAATTGTAAATGTTTTAAATGTTCTTCAAAATTTTTACTAAAAATCAAAATGTCATCTATGTATACTAAAGCAACTTTCCAGTTCAATTCTTTTAAAACTTTTGTCATGAGCATTTGAAAAGCCATTGGTGCATTTGTTAACCCGAAACTCATTCTTTTGAATTGGTAAATACCTTGATGTGTTACAAATGCAGATTTGTGTTTTGTTTCTGGATCTAAGGGTGTCTGAAAAAATCCACTCATGAGATCCAGTACTGAATATATAACAGCTTTTGAATTAGCAACTGTGTCGAAAACATCATCTATCCTAGGAATACTAAATTTTGCCCTTAATGTGCATTTGTTCAACCTACGATAGTCCACCGCGAACCTATACTCTTGTTTTGCATCCATATTACTTTTCTTTTTGCGAACTAATACAATTGGGGATGACCATGGAGAGTTTGATTCCTCTATAATGTCATTTTTCAACATTATATCAATATGTTTTTCTGTTTCTTGCCTCATTTGTGGTGTTTGCCTGTAGGGCATTGATTGTACAGGTGGTGCATTGCCTGTATCAATTCTGTGATAGTGGTAACTAGTTTTACCTAACTCTGTAATGTCTTTAGCAAAAACGTTTCTATTCCTTGATAGAAGCTCAGTTAACTGTTTCCTTTGATTTGCATTTAAGTTTTCATTTATTTTTATTCCCATCTCTTTTTCAACATTCTGATATTTATTAACTTTAATATATTTTTCTTTTGAATTATTATCATTTAATGCAAAAATACCATTTTTGTCTACTTCAAAAGCCTTGGCTACTTTCTTATTCCTATACAATGTTATGCTTAATCCAGTAGGATTAAGAATTCTGTACAAAGCCTTTCCATTTTGTACATTTACTACCACTTTTGAACCAACCAAATTTTTAATATCATTTGAAAAGTTTGGTTCAAGAATTACTGTACTGTTATTGCGATGCCTTACAGAAAGCCTAACAGGTATAATAATTTCACAGTGAGGGGGAATAACCTCTTCTGCTATAGTTTTAACATGTGCATAATGTTCATTCATAGTCTCTATATTATTCAAAGGTACATTCAATAGATTTTCTTGAATTGCTAAGGTATTATTTTCAAAATTTATGTGAGCTTTATTAGCTTTAAGAAAGTCTATTCCTAAAATTATATTAAAGGTCAAATTCTCAAGCACTGTTAATTCTTGATATATAATTAAGTCATCTATATTTAATTCAACATCTACTTTTCCTAAAATCGGATAGCTCATTCCACAAGCAGTAAAAATTCCAGATTGTGTACTTTTTTGTATTTTGATGTTTTTCAAACATTTTTGTAAACATTTTAATGATATACAAGAAATTGAAGCACCTGTATCAACTAAAGAATCAACTGTTTTATTACCTAATTGCAAATGTATAATATTTTTAGAAAGGGGGGCTATTAGAGCTAAGGAGGGGTTAGGATAAACTGAATTAGACATGTTGAGTCTTTTTAGAGGGAAAATCCTATTAATAGATCTTGACAACTTTAATAACAAAATAAAGTAAAATTTAAAGATTTGGTGTCATATAAGATCATAAATAAAAGGTTGACTCACCTCTGCACACTCAGGAAAATGCACTGTTTCCTATATGGAGATATGCTGACTCTTGTCTTCAGGTATTCAGGTTCGCATCCTACGTGTATCCCTCCTTAGTACCGGAAAGCTGGGTCACTCCGCCACGTATAACCAAGGCCAGTACTATGTTCGTTCCTGACCTGGTTATTCATCTTATTGGGTTGGGGGAACTAGCTGGTAGCTTTTGTATGAATACATGTTAACGTAACACAGATTCAATGTTCAATATATAATGTTTATTAATCAGCATTCAATATAGTTATCAATCACAATAATCACAATAATCACATAAGTTCATGAGACATAATAAAACAGCATGTCTAATATAAATCCAAGTCTATAACACCCGTGTCCAATACGTGACTATAAAGCAAGTGTCAATACTAACTGTCCCTTACTACATGGTCAACTAATATATCTTATTTCATTATTCAATTAACATAACATTAATACTCAAATAGCTAATTTACATAATAATGCTTATTTATCTATATTCCCAAATATCAAGTCTTTGTGACATAACTTAAATCATCTTAAAAAGTAAGAAATCCCTTTGTATATATAACACTTCTTCAATCCTTAATTCTCTATTGTCAATTTAGCCCTCAGAGGATTACATAATAATTTGCTTTACACTTATCTAAAATTGTGAAGATTTATATTAACTTTTTATCAAGTCAATTATTTCTTAAGCTAGTGCTAAATATCTTTACTAATACAAAATTATAACAAATCTTTGAATTCCACATTTCAACATTCTGACATCTAAAATATACTGGTTATAGTTCCCTGTATTTCATTGAATTTTTATTACAATTTTTCCATTTTGTATCATATAATTTTGAAAACAATTTATATTTAGTACTTGATAAATAGTGTAAATTTTTATTGTAGTTTTAATTCAACAATAAGTTTCAAATGGATACAGAAGGAATTGAAAACGATATAGAATTAATCAGTGAGTGGCCCATAATCCAAGATGCTAAACCACTCTACAAAGGTTCAACTAAAACTGATAAAAATTTGCAAGACAAGCCAAATGAAGCTGAGTTTGATTCAAAGAGAACATTTGACTATTCAAATGAAATTACTAGCAACTGCAAAAGGAGTACAGAAGCACCAGTATTAGATACTCATCTGAAAAAAAGGAAGTACAGCGGGGAAAAAGAAAGTCTTGCCAACACTGCTTTAGCTAAATGGTGGCGACGTAACCAATCTCAATGTGGAACTGTAGATACTGCAGCTGTTAAAGGATGTCATCCAAATACTTTAATAAAGGTGATTGCAAGGTATAATATGTAATTATTTCAGGATTGTTAAACTGATGATGCTCTGTTAAAGTCTTGATTGATCACATAATAATGTTAGGCTCAAAAAAACAAATATTTTGCTAGCCATGTCTATTTTCTTGTCCATCCATTTGATGTGTATTGCCATTTCATTAGGGACTTAACGATTGAATTTTCCTCAGAGTTCAGTATTTTTGTGATTTCCTTTTTTCTAGTTTAATGAAATTTTGCATATATTTCAGGTCACCAGCTGGTAAACAATTCATTCAGGATGAAATACAAAGGTTAAGAAAGCAGTTAATGCAAGATGCAGTCTCTGCAGATGTACATGCTGCTCTGGGGTCTTTTCTGGAAAAACAGGGTGATATTATAGAGGCATTATATCACCTAGATATGGCAGTTAAAGGGGAACCAGAGGGTAAACTGTTATTTTGACACTTTATTACTCTCGTATACAATTTATGTAGATGATAGAACATAACTATATATTAAATGGGGAAAGTATAGATTTTGTTTAGATGTATAATTTTGTTTTGTTTGACATGTCTATGGAGCAACTGTTGAATGGTGGCCCAAATTATAATGAAAACTCTTGATAACTTAGTCAACCTGAAACCAAATAGCCGATAGATTATCTCAACACAACTATTCCATAAGCAATTCTTGTAACCTAGGTTTTGCATAATTTTATCATGGATAAATTCAAAAGTAACAATCAATTTGTATATTTGAAGGTTCTGGTGACAAAAAACACTTGATTATTTTAGAGTTAATTGCATTGACTATAAAATAACTAGTTGAAAATTTACTGATTGATTGATAAACAAATACAATGTATATATTATGTATGGATATTTGGGTCAAGTAAATACATCCTTCAATGCATTAGAACAACAAGATGAAGTATGTTTACTAGAAATTGTAAACATATCCTGTTTTAATTATGTTAACAATCATTTATGCATTGTATAAGTGTCGGTAATTTAAGAAATGTACTAACAAGTTAAATATTACATTTCCTATAGATATCATCAGTAGTACTTTTCCTGTATTTTTGATAAAAATAAAAGATAACTTTTAATGTCAAGGTCGTTTGTAATTATATATTTCAGAAAAAGAATATAAATGGTTATTACAGAAATTAAAAAGAATTTTGAAAATCAAGACAATACAAGAGGAAGGTCTGCAAAGAGTCAAACCAGGATTAGAGTTTCCTTCATACAAACAGGTATACAGTCTCTACAGACATCATTTGCATTGTAAGGCAAACAAATATCAGTTCATGCTGGCTATTTGTAATGACCAATGTTTTGAAATTTAATAACAATATTTGGACTGTAAACAAGGATTCAGAAATTTTTCACATTATTAAATTATTGAGAAAGATTTTAAAGTTTGGTCAGGTTTCAGAATTCCCTGACAGGTAGAAAAGGTTGCAGTATAATTGTCAAGGTTAAGCATACATTCAGGTTCATTCAAATAAGAACTATTTCTATCAATGGTAGGACAAAATGTAAATATCAAAGAGATGGAAGAACAGGCGCAATGTCAGAGTATGACAATGATAAATAAAAGAACAAGGATTATACCCCTTCTTTATTATCAAGACCATAACAGATATAGTGGTATCATTTGTGTCTGGGTTCATCTGACCTTGACCTCATTTTCATGGTTCTTTCCTTGGATTATCTTCAATTTATCATTTTGTATTTATGTTTGTATCTCAGATACTATAAACAGGCAACTATATTTGATGTATGGAATGATTTTAAGGTATTGAAGAAAAAGGTCAACTATAAGAAATTCTATGAAAGTACAACATTGATTTGAATGCATATGTTTTAATAGGTTGAAAGAATATCAGCAAACGATTTGACAGTTGAAGATTTCTACCACAATTATGAATGTACCAGTACTCCAGTTATAATAACTAATATACAGATGACCAGAGTACCATGGACATTAAATCATGTTAAGGAGATAGCAGGTATGTAGATCCAAAATACCAAACTTTTATTGTCTTTTAAATTTTCCAGTGTGTTATTTTTTTTAGCAAAGAAGTTGTTTCCCATACTATATCAAATACTACAGTATTTCAAACTTGCTTGAATAAGTGGTTTTCTCTAATTCTATGGAAATTTATCCCTTTCAGAAGCCATTGTATCAAAAAATTTAATCAACGTGTGGTTGCTGGTGATCTCTAAAGCTAACTGGATGGATCAAAATATGATAACAGGTGTTAATGAAATTGACAACTTCCTGCAATGTGAAAGGCACTGGAAGGGATTTTCGGTTAACAAAAAAAGAAAATGTATTTTTAATCATAAGAGAAACAGATTTTTACATAGTTACTCTGTGATTATCGGATTTATCCAATCAAGACAGTTAAATTATCAATTTTAAAGTCCTCGCGAAGGCGGCTCAGACCTTAAAATTGATAATGTAACTTCCTCGATTGGATAAATCTGATAATCCACTGGTATCAATGTAAATATATATATATATATATATATATAAAATGAGAGGAAGATCCCTGATGATGTTGGTGAACATAACTACATCTATTTGTTCACTAGTTTGTACTTTTTTGTCATGATTAGCTTCTTATTTGTTTATAAAATTATATCTGTAGTCAGACCATTTTCAAATTAAAGACTGGAAAAGCCAATTTATTTCGTGTCACAAAATACATGATCAAAGCAAAGTAACTGTTCTTTTATCATGGTTATTGCTGTTCTTCTCACAGACATTAAGGCACAGTGCAACATTCAATTGCTCATATCTCACTGCAAGTCAGGATGGTCCCTAGCACTGGTTGGTAAATGATATTGCTAGATGTCAATACATTTAAGTTGGCGCTATTTCATGCATTTTTCCTCTGATCTTTTTTTGTGATAAAACTCAAAACTAAGGAGGCATGTGGCGTTGTTAATGAAATTGATATGAAATTGACAGCATCTTAAAATAGCGATAAACAGATCATCATTGGCCATCTTAACTCTATTGCTCGATTGCCGTACTGGCTCAAGCGAGAAAATCAATCTCATTGAGATGATCAACGATAATCTATAATTACACATTTGATGTCTTAACTCTGAAATTGAGTAATCTTGGTAATATTTCAAAAATTACATCCAATAATTTGCACACAAAAAAAACCCAAACTAGATATCATTGAGATGGAAGCCATCTCTGTGGGCCCTGCTGTCAATAACGTTGGGTAAATAAATATAGTGTGAATCAAAATTGTAAGCGATGGACAGACCAACAGACAGACAGACCTTTGACCTAGGAAATTGTACATACATCATGACACACCCTCTGGTGTTGGTTAAAATGGATGTCAAGTATAATATTTAAAATCAAAACGGTTCCCAAGATATAGAGCGGACACAATCTTCAACTCAGGACACAGGGATGTCAACTAAAACCAAAGGTTTTTTTACCTTGACCTTTGACCTAGGAAGTTGTACATACATCATGACACGCCCTCTGATGGTGGTTAAAATGGATGTCAAGTATAAACTTTGAAATCATAAAGGTTATCCAGATATGGAGCGGACACGATCTTTACCACAGGACACAGGGTTGTCAACTGAGACCAAAGTTTTTGACCTTGACCTTTGACCTAGGCAGTTGTACATACATCATGACACACCCTCTGGTGTTGGTTAATAAACATGTTAAGTATTAAGTATAAAATCAGAACGGTTATCTAGATATGTAGCGGACAAGATCTTCATCACAGGACACAGGGTTGTCAACTGAAACCAAAGTTTTTGACCTTGACCTTTGACCTAGGAAGTTGTACATACATCATGACACACCCTCTGGTGTTGGTTAAAATGGATGTCAAGTATAAACTTTGAAATCATAAGGGTTCTCAAGATATAGAGCGGACAGGATCATCACCACAGGACACAGGGTTGTCAACTGAAACCAAAGTTTTTTTACCTTGACCTTTGACCTAGAAAGTTGTACATACATCATGACACGCCCTCTGGTGGTGGTTAATAAACATGTAAAGTATAAAGTATGAAATCATAATGGTTTTCTAGATATGGAGCGGACACAAAGTTAAAGTGTTACGGACGGACGGACGGACGGACGGACGGACGGACAGACTGATCACTATAGGGCGACCCGACTTTTAGTCGGGGCCCTAATTTTAGTCGGGGCCCTAATTAATCAATTAATCTTTCTATCATTTGCCAGATATTTTCAGAAATAAATCTTACATTGAGATGTCAACAGGGAACATCAATAAACCTGACAAATTTCTTGGCAGAGTATATTGTATCAATAGGAATGGACTATAAACAACTCAAGCACTGAAAATTTTACTGATAGTAAGTGCTATGGTGTATTACAGTTATTCATAACACATAAACTTCATTAATTTAACTTTATTGAATTGTTCTCATACCTACCTTTGTGTTACTTGTATAGGAAACTGTACTGTTACCCTTAAGAAACCAGTCAAACAGTCAGTAGAATGGGCAAGATTAGAGAACAGTCAGACAGTTCCTGTGTCAGCCTACATTGATCAGATTGAAGATAATACATTGGAGGAGCCTTTGTACCTGTTTGACTGGAGTATACCTATCAACTGTCCACTATTAGCAGAGGAGTTGACCATACCCAAGTATTTTGCAGGTAAACAACTCTTGCAGGAATATTTTTTGTTTAGGGTGCAGGATTTTCTAGCTGTGGTGAAGATCCATTGGTGGCCTGCTTTTTCTGCTCTCTTGTCAGTTTGTTGTCTCTTTGACTCATTCCTCATTTCCATTCTCAATTTTATTTGTATTTAAGACTATGCTATACTAATAGGAAATTCTGATTGTTTTGTCATCAATCTCTTTTTCTTTCGAAATACTAACTATATTGAACTACACTTTACTGAAATTATTAATTTTTTTGTAGTAATGAATAATAACTACATGTGTTGTGTACTGTAAACCAACTACTTTTTGTGAGCGATTTAGTTGTGCAACTTGGACTTACCAAAAATAACGCAATTTTAAATCATTGCAAAATATGTATAACTTTGATATTTCCTTATCAAGTACATCAAGTAAATTAGAAATTACAAAAATAAATCGCCTCAAAGTGGACTAGAAAGATATAAACTTGAAATTAAGTATCCATCAAAATAAGTTGGTTTACAGTACTCAGACAAATTGTGGATTATTTTTAGCTACTGAAGTAAATATATTGCACTCACAAAATTTTGCATCATAAAATAACTAATGAAAACAGTGGACAACACTTTATTGTAGATTCCTAACCATTTCTAAAAGTTGATTCAAACTAAAGAAGAATTCATTTTTATAATGCTTAAACCTACAAGCAGTTATGGCAGGATTTGGAGGGCAGATTTACTACAGGATGAATGTATTAACTCGACTCAACTGCACCATTTTCCAAATTAAAATATATTATTAATTGAAATCCTATCATTTCTTGATTCCATGTTCATACTTTTTTATCCTTTATATAAACGAGAAGCACCCATACATCTACATATGGCTGGATAATTATAAATTTGTTTATTTTGTGAAATAAATATTTGAATTCTGTAAGTTTTCAGGTGATTTTCTGAAAAGGACTGATGAAGGAAGTTTATATAAAGATAGTTGGCCGAGCTTGTTTGTTGCACCAGAGGGAATAACTAGTGAATTACATGTTGATGCTTTTGGTTCCAATTTTTGGATGGCATTATATCAAGGGAAAAAAAGGTATTGATGAAAATAGTAAATGAGATAGAAATCATGGAGAATGAATCAAGTTGGATACTTTATGCAGTGTTAAATATAGATTCTACCACTGCATCAAGTGTAATATGATATTGACCCACTCGAGACAGTTAAATTTTCAAATTTAAAACGCGAGGCTTGCCTGAGCATTTTAAATATTTAAAATTTAACTGTCAAGAGTGGATAAATATCCTATTACACAAGATTTGGTGGTGGAATCTGTTTCTCTAATGATTTTCTATCATTATGAATGCAAACTTATTCCTTTTTAGCTCACCTTTCCTAAAAGGAAATGTGAGCTTTTCTCATCACTTGGCGTCCGTTGTCGTCGTCGGTCATCGTTAACAATTTTTATACGCCCGTCGTCTTTTAGACGGGGCGTATTATGGTATACCGTTGTCTGTCCGTCCGTCGTCCACACTTAGGACAATAACTCAAAAACACTTTCACCAATTTCCATGAAACTTAAGTGAATTGTTTATATCTATTGACGTAAGCTCCCTTTCTGTTTTTTTTTAATTTCAGATTTTTTAGTTTTGGATTAATGGGGCTTTATTCATAAAAAAAAGGGGGGATTTTCAACACTTCGGACAATAACTCAAAAAAGCTTTCACTAATGTCCATGAAACTTTGGTGAATTGTTTATATCTATTGATGTAAGCTCCCTTTCAATTTTTATAAATTTCAGATTTTAAGTTTTGGATTTATGGGGCTTTATTCATAAAAAAAGGGGGATTTTTAACACTTCGGACAATAACTCAAAAAGGCTTTCACCAATGTCCATGAAACTTTGGTGAATTGTTTATATCTATTGATGTAAGCTCCCTTTCAATTTTTAAAATTTCAGATTTTACATTTCCGTGTTATGAATTTTTATGCATAAAAAAGGGGGGATTTTCCAATTTTGGAACAATAACTAACACTTCCACAAAATTTTATGCAACTTTGATAAATTGTTTATATCTATTGACCTTAATAGTGCCAATTTTGTTTGTGCATTTTTATTTATTATTTGGGGGGGGGGAGTATTTGACAGGGCTCACACTATTTCTAGTTGATCATATAAATTCATTTAAAGCATAAAGACAAGTTAAAAGATCATGCGCTAAAGCGCAGCCCTTTATTCAAACATCTTCTCCTCTGAAACTACTGAATGGATTTGGATGAAACTTAGCATGATTGTTCCTTAGATTATCCTGCACAAAGTTTGTGCTTCGATTTTTTATCCGTCAAAAAACATGGCCGCCATGGCTAAAAAAAGAACATGGGGGTAAAATGCAGTTTTTGGCTTATATCTCAAAAACGAACGCATTTAGAGCAAATCTGACACGGGGTAAAATTGTTCATTAGGTCAATATCTATCAGCCCTGAAATTTTCAGTTGAATCAAACAACCCATTGTTGGGTTGCTGCCACTTAATTGGTAATTTTAAGGAAATTTTGCCGTTTTTGGTCATTATCTTGAATATTATTATAGATGAAGATAAACTGTAAACAGCAAAAATGATCATTAAAGTAAGATCTACAAATAAGTTAATATGACCAAAATTGTCAATTGACCCCTTAAAGGGTTATTGTCCTTTAATGACAATTTTTCACAATTTGTTCATCATATTTGCTAACTTTAAAAAAATTTCTCCTCTGAAACTACTGAATGGATTTGGATGAAACTTAGCATGATTGTTCCTTAGATTATCCTGCACAAAGTGTGTGCTTTGATTTTTGATACGTCAAAAAACATGGCCGTCATGGCTAAAAATAGAACACAGGGTAAAATGCAGTTTTTGGCTCGTATCTCAAAAACTCCAGCATTTAGAGCAAATAAGACAAGAAGTTAAAGTATTTATTAGGTAAAGGTCTACCTGTCCTGAAATTTTCAGCTGAATTTAGTAACTGGTTTTTCAGGTATAATGCCCCTGAATTGATGATTTTAAATTTTTTTTGCTGTTTTTGGTTATTATCTTGAATATTATTATAGATACAGATAAACTGTTAATAGCAAAAATGTTAAGCAAAGTAAGATCTACAAATAAATCAATTTGACCAAAATTGTCAATTGACCCCTTAAGGAGTTATTGCCCTTTAAAAACTTTTTTCACAATTTGTTCATCATGTTGACTTACTTTAATAAAAAATCTTCTCCTTTGAAACTGCTGTATCGACTTCAGCCAAACTTAGGCTAAATGAGTTTCAGAGTATCTAGTATAAATTTTATATTTCATTTCCTTGTATGTCAAGAAACATAGCTCCTATGGCTAAAATAGAACATAGGAGAAAATGATTTTTTTTTTGCTTTTGAAGAAAATAGGACGATTCAGAGAACATTTAAATAAATTGAAAAACCAAAATAATCATTGATGAGAGATTTAACCAAAAAAATTAAGGTGAGCAATTCAGGCTCTTGAGAGCCTCTTGTTACATTCTATATTGTTCTATTACAGATGGGTATTTTTTCCACAGTCTAATGTACCTTATTTATACCCAGAGTATGATCACAGTTTAGACCCTGTATTTGCTGTTGACTTATCCAAGCCAGACCTTACCAGATATCCACTGTTACAGCTAACTACACCTATAGAATGTGTTCTAGAACCAGGTACATTTATTTTTCTGTTACAATTGGGGGGAGGGGATTCCGATCCTGGATCCCGCTTACTGTTGTATCAGATTCCTGTATCCCGCTTACACTATGTACGTAAGCAATTCTCAAATTTTTGTCATTTCCCGGGTCCCGCAAGACTTCATTTCCCTTTTTCACGACGCAATAAAGCTACTTTCAAGTTTCACGCTTACGAAAAATCGACAATCCCGCGTCATGCTTAGACCCCAATGAGACCCACAATGAGGAAGTCCCTTTAATTTTTTTTGAAATTATAATTATATCCCTAAAGGACAAAGGTATCCTTGTTTATGTCTGTCTGTCTCTGTTTCTATCAGTCTGTCTGTCCCATGATATTTGTGTTGCCATGTCTAACAAATTCCAATCATGAATATATATGCTACTGCTCTAAAGGAGTTAGGTATAGTGGTATTTTTATCTGGAACTGTATTTAAGGGCTTTCTAAAATTGAGAATCAATCTTCAAATGAGCCAGCTTTCCTGTGTGATGTGTTTTCATATCCATTAGTCATGACTTTCCTGTAAATAGAATACTTCAATCTGGACATTTATCGGTGACCAATAACTCAACTTTTTTTGTACAAAATCCAAAATAAACACTTTTTGCAATACTAGTACTGTCTCTTATATTTTTTACCTAACCAGTAGGATGAAAAACTTTAAAAATAAAAAATAAAATTTGATATTTGCTTAGTTCATGCTTTTAAGGTACCTAACACTACAGGGAGATAACTCTGTTAAATCAGCTAAATGTTTTAATTACATAGTGTTGTTAAGGAAATACTTAGCTTCTCAATGGTCAAAATTAGTGTTTGTCAAACTGCTATATAACCAGTGTATTTTTTCTGATAAAATGGTTGGTTTAAATTTTTTGAAGTTTTTATATTTTTTTCAAAGGGTCAAAGTAAATACTTTGTCAAAATTTTATGAAAATTAAACTAGCCAAATTAATTTGAGTAAAAGTGTTGGGTACCACCTTAAAGTGACATCTGGAGATCAAGCATTTTTTCCCTCAATTCAATCAATTTTATCTATTACAGGTGATGTTTTATTTGTACCTGCTGGATGTCCTCATCGTGTAGAGAACCTGGAAACATCAGTAGCTATCTCATCAAATTTTGTTGATCAATCAAATTTTGCTCTGGTAAAACAGGAGTTAAAGATCAATGCACTTATAGACATCAGATCAGAAGAACTTCTTAGGCAGTTTGATAATGAAAACTTTAATGATAAAATGGATATGCATATAGAGGACAAAGTCTTTTGTAGATATAAAGATGTTAAAAACTGATCATTAAATATTTAGAAGAGAATGATCCGCTCTTTTGGCTTTAGCTTGCCAAAAGATTCATGTGAGCATGTCATCATATAAAAAAGAAGATGTGGTATGATTGCCAATGACACTATCCACAAAAGACCAAAATGACACAGACATTAACAACTGTAGGTCACCTTTTACAATGAGCAAAGCCCATACTACATAGTCAGCTATAAAAGGCCCTGATAAGACAATGTAAAACAATTCAAACGAGAAAACTAATGGCCTTATTTATGTAAAAAAATGAACGAAAAACAAATATGTAACACATAAAGTTTAGATGTTCATTGTTGCAGTTGGGAGATTCTAGAAGTTATTTGTAAACATGATTTGTGCATAAATATATCATAGATATAAGAAAATGGGGAATGAGTGCCAATGAGACAACTCTTCATTCAAGTCGCAATACACCTTATCGCTATTTGTCTGCCATTACTGGATATCACACAGGTTCCCGTAAAATTTTGACGTCATCAAACAAAATATCTGACACCACAATGGAAAAGTGATTGTTGTATGCGTCAAAAGGTCAAGCGGCTGGGTCGGCCGGCCAAGTAGGCTAATAGCGATAAGGTGTATTTATAAAAGTTAACCATTATAGGTCAAAGTACGGTCTATAACACAGAGCCTTGGCTCACACTGAACAGCAAGCTATAAAGGGCCCCAAAAATGACTAATGTAAAACCCTTCAAGCAAGAAAGTCAACAGTAGTCTAATCTATATATTAAAAAAAAACCAAGAGAACGAGAAATACTTGTAAACATCTCTATGTTTCTCTGAATAGCCAATATTTTTATGGCCTTGAATGATTTTTATTTTGAAAATATGACAAAATTGAATATCAAAATGGCAATTTTTTGCATGGTGAGCATTTCAAATTCTTACCAGCTTCTAGTCTTTATTACTATTTAGTATTTTAAGCATTTTGAATTGCTGACCAAAAAAAAACTATAAAACAAACAAAAACATCTTAATATGATTAAAGTATTTTTCTTACTTTTGTTTCTGAATAGGCTATTTGCCAATTCCCGTCAATTGACTCTTTTATTAGAGATCCCTTTTTAGTTGTCTCCCTTATGAGGGACATTATTTTTTATTTACAATGGGGAGCTAGCATAAAGAGCAAAAATACCTGTGCGTAATGTGAGTTATCTTTAGGGTTTTCAAATCTTTTAATTACATTAATTTGTTGTTAAGCTAAATACTTTTGTCACTAGAAATTGTTTTTCGTGAAAAATTAGTTGAACCGCCGATACACTACTCTCAATTTGCCATGCTTTGCATTGGTAAAAGCTAATTTTGTCTGGTATGGAATCAGGCTACGATTCACAAAGGGAAGTAATTCGTTTAAAAAGTGTGTAATAATAGAATCAAACAGGTAATTGGCAAATGGACTATTCAGTTTAAAAGACATTCCTTGAAGGAACATTCCATACTGATTCGCCTCTCATCTAGCTTATATTTTTGTTGCACATTCAGATTCTACTGAACAATACTACTGAACAAAATGATTTCATATTTGGCCAAAACCTTGCATGGGGACCTATAATGTTGTCAAACACTAGCTTCCTGTTTGCCTATACATTGAAATTTTCATAATAAAAAAGAAGTTAAAGGGTTTCATCATACATTCCATCAATACAATATCACAACAAATTATCTCCCTTTGTAAGTTTATGCATTGCAAAGAATTTACAACTGTTTTAAAAGTGGGTTTCCAAACTTTTCTTTAGTTGAGGTAGAAGTAATGAACAAAGTTAACATTGAAATCTCAGTTAGGAATTCAAATTTTTGTGTGATACTTGTTTGAAAACAACAACATTGTTGACTGTTGATGGCTGCAAGTTATAGTTGGATGATGTTTAAATGACAGGCAAGATATTCATCCACAAACTAAATTTTTCAGCACATGTGCTAAGATATTAATGATTGTTTTTACTTATTTATATGCATATATAAAAGCGCAACGAACATATGCAGAAATTTCTGCAGCAACATAACACCAGTATGAACTGTCATGGTCACATTGAATGTAAAAGAACAACATATACTGTTACCAATAATGCATATTTAAAAAAAAAGTATTGTTTCAAAATGATTCTATAGAAGATTATACTGACATTGACATGCCAAACCAATTGAAAATTGCATTTTTTTTTAAATAAGATATAAATGGTAAAGGTATTGATAAACAAATAGCTTCATGTGTCAAAGAGACAACAACCCGACCAAATAAAAAAACAAGAGCAGAAGGTCACCAACAGGTTTTCAATGTAGCGAGAAATTCGGCTGGGTTAAACATGTTTGTGAGATCTCAACCCTCCCCCTATACCTGTAACGCATTTCAGTCAAAAACTCTGGTATTAGTGAACGTCATTTGTATGGCACGCCGTCAGTATAGATTATTACATGGCATTTTTCATATCAGACCCTTTATCTGCCCAAGGTTATGATATCAGCCCAAGAGCCGCAGGCTCAAGGGCTAATATCATGAACGAGGGCCGATAAAGGGTCTGATATGAAAAATGACATGTAATTATCTTTTTATCATATACTTCAGCAGAAGAAATTCTGACAAGAACCCAAAACAAATCTTAAATTTAATTGTTTTTATTGCATGCTATTACAAGCATTTATTTATCTTTTCACAACAATTATCATATTCTTCATTAATATTGTCAACTCATTTATGTCTTTCCAAACAAGTTTAACTTAATTAATTTTTGCCGTTTTACGCGTTCTGTTGTCGTTTTCAAACAAATTTCCGGAAATACACGAAGTTGCATGTGATAAACGTCACGGAAATTAACGAAAAGGCATGTGATAACTTACCGGAAGCAGTCAATAAAGGTACCTTTATCAGCCCGCTATTGAAATTCCAAGGAATCTGGTCAATAAACCTAGTAATCCTTTCATAGCCTTTTGATATTTTCAAATGTTATTGAACTGTAAAATTTTATTGATATTTTATACAAGTATATGATAATTATATTTATTCAATTTCGAGATATCTTATTTAGTTAAATAAGATATCTTATAAACTAATTGAGATATCTTAATAACAAAATGAGATATCTTATATATTAATTGAGATATCTGATTTATTAAATAAGATATCTTAGATATTAAATAAGATATCTTATTAAAATGTTTATAAAGATATCTTATTAAATATATAAGATACCTTATTTAAAATATAAGATATCTCTATTAATTTATAAGATATCTTATTAAATATATAAGATACCTTATTTAAAATATAAGATATCTCTATTAATTTATAAGATATCTTATTAACTATATAAGATATCTTTTATATAGTTAATAAAGAGATATCTTATTTACTTAATAAGATATCTCCATAAGTTAATAAGATATCTCTATTAGTTTATAAGATATCTCTATTAATTAATAAGATATCTCTATAAGTTTATAAGATATCTCTATAAATTAATAAGATATCTCTATAAGTTTATAAGATGTCTCTATTAATTAATAAGATATCTTATAAAGTATTTATTTAAAAGATATCTTTATAAAGAAGTAAGATATCTTATATACTTTATAAGATATCTTTTTAATTAATAGAGATATCTTATTAACTTATAGAGATATCTAATAACCTAATAGAGATATCTTATAACTTTAAGAGATATCTTATTAACTTATAGAGATATCTGATAAACTAATAGAGATATCTAATAAACTTTTAGAGATATCTTATTAACTTATAGAGATATTTTATTATATTAACTTATAGAGATATCTTATAAACTAATAAAGATATCTTATAAAATTTTAGAGATATCTTATTAACTTATAGAGATATCTTATTTAATTGGTTATAAAGATATCTTATTTAATATATAAGATATCTACATAAGTTAATAAGATATCTCTATTAATTAATAAGATATCTTATAAAGTATGTATTTAAAAGATATCTTTATAAAGAAGTAGGATATCTTATATACTTTATAAAATATCTTATTAATTAATAGAGATATCTTATTAACTAATAGAGATATATTATAAACTAATAGAGATATCTTATTTACTTTCAAATTAAATAAGATATCTTATTTACTTTCAAATTAAATAAGATATCTTATTTACTTTCAAATTAAATAAGATATCTTACAAAAATTAAAGATATCTTAATACTTAATAAGATATCTTGTTAAATAAATAAGATATCTTCAAATTTGAATAAATATAAAAACAGCGTGCCATACATTTGTGCGTTTAGGGGCATCGTCACTTCCATGCCAATGTTGAGCGAGTGGCTGGAAAACTATAATTATATATATATATATATATATAGTACGAATTATTCAGCAAATTGAATTCTCAATATTGACAATCAGCACTGCTGTCATTAAGGCATTGCCATCAAGTACCTAAAGAACAACCATTATTTCTAGTTTATCCTGCACAATGACGATCACTAAGACTCTTGATGAACGTTAACAGTGCAGGGATACAGGAGATTCCCTCAATCTGGTAAATGATGTTATAAAGGGGCGTCTAATTGACGAGTTTTCTCTGGTGAGTCTAATTGACGAGTTTTCTCTGGTGATGGATGAACTCGAAAGTGGTCTATTCTAGCAGAATTTAAATTACCATAATCAACAGTAACTTGTTCATGTTGACTGCTCATTAATTTAACCATTTAAACCATAAAAACCTTATGGCCCAAACGACTTTACAAAGTGTGGTAAACTTGCAGTTTGTCCAAAACGACTGTGACCAATACGGTTCTGCGGCTGAACAAAACGTACTTGCATCCAGTGGCGGATCCAGAGGGGGGGGGGGGGGGGTTCCGGGGGTTCGCACCCCCCTTTATTTTGGCCGATCAATGCATTTGTATCGGGACATATGTTTTGCACCCCACCCCCCTTTGCCCTGGGATAGCACCCCCCCCCCCCCCCCCCCCCCCTTTGGAAAATTCCTCAGCGGCATCCGCCCCTGTGCATCGAATCGGCTTTCCTCAATATTTAAACAAAAATGTTATCAATGCACATTAGATTGATGATCAAAATGCACTTTATTGTTTATTCTTATTCTAGCAGTTATAAATACCACCATTTATAACAATAAAAAAACATAGCCCAAATGACAGTGTGGCCGTTGGGACGAAACGACTATGACCGATACGGCACTCTGGTCGAAACGACCGTGACTAATACGGCACTGTGGCCGAAACGACTGACCGATACGGCACAGTGGCTGAAACGACTGACCGATACGGCACTGTGGCCGAAACGACTAAGACCGATACGGCACTGTGGCCGAAGCGACCGACTGATACGACACTGTTGTCTTGACGGCTGACCGATACGGCAATGTTTTTTTCTCTTAGAATCAATAAAAAAATCATGGCCGAAACGACTTTACAAAGTATGGCCGAATTGGCAGCATGGCCAAAGCACTGTGGTCGGAACGAAGAGAGCAATTTAGAAGTAAAATGACCGTTGAACAATGAGATCTCCCGATGTTTGCAGAAATTATTTCGTTAGTCTCTGAGACTACTATATGCTATTTTACTTTTTAAATTGTTATTTGGATGGAGAGTTGTCTCATTGGCACTCACACCACATCTTCCTATATCTATTAGGTAAGTCCACAGGGCGAAGCTGTCGTCAGACACTTTAAATACGTGCCTACACATATTTTTGTATTATGTGTTTCGGTCTGCGAGTTCCTTGTTTCCAATTTGGCGTCGTTAGACTAAATTAGTCCGAGATTACCCTGACTTACAACGGCTGTTGTCCCACGGCCCCAGCTTGTCTGGCAAAACAGCTGTTGGACGTCAGAGTAATCTCGGACAAGACTAAATAATCACGATTGTCGTACTTAGGCAGTACAAAAAAGAAAAAGGCCTGCTGCGGATGATTTTGATAACAAAAGTAGACGTGTTATACACCATTGTGTAGAAAGTCAATTTTAATTTTACGGCGTGAATAGTTTTAGTGGGGTTGACAACGGATTATAACGGAATTTCGCGACTGACTGACATTTTTCAAAAATACGAGTAAAGTACCTTGTGTTATATTATGGTATATCAGCTGTTTATAGAGGTAAAAAATCTGAGACAAGTACCTGTGTCCGTGTACTAGGGTCACATTCTTGTCACAAATATTATAATAATAACACCGTTAAATTATCTGCAGATGGATGTGAAGTAATTTGTACACTAGTCTATATATCCGATTCCGTCCTTTGTGAATGGACTCCAAGTATTGGATAGAACTGTATGTACATTATATTCCGCCTTAAATTATATAACAACTAAACAGTAGGACTTGGCTTCTATCATCAAAAACTCTAGTGAAACTCAAAATGCTCAAAATTTTGACATTTTATTCTTTAATAAATGGTTTATATAAAGTTGTTGGATTTCAACTAGCTTTCTACCCTGTCTTCATCCAACCTACAATAAAACCCTTGCCAACGTGGCGCATCAGTTTGGCTGTGCTGGATTTATAAAAAAAAGCAGAATGGAGACCGTTAAATCTGATGCCTAGTGTAGAGAGAATGCTGCACGTTAAGAACATTTTCAACAACTCTTTGTGGGTCCGTATGTGTTCTACTGAAGGGCAAATTTTTTTCCATATCCAATAAACCCGCGTTTACCAACGGCTTCGTCTTAGATCGAGAGAAACAGCTAATTTCAAAATATTCATCACAATAAGATCTACGTATAACCACATGGTTAAAATTGGAAAACTGACCCCTTACCCTAGTAATTTCGAGAATCTTCCCCTGAATGATTATTTCTCACTGAACTGTTTTGACATATTGTCAAAATGTTTAGCAGATACATAGAGAAGCCAAATAAAATGATCATGGTAAATAAAGGGAAATATTCTATCAATATAACCAAAATGCTTATTTCCTCAAAGAATCTGTTGCCCTATAATTGCAATGTGTTCCTCCCAGTTTTGGGAAAAACGGGGGGGGGGGGTGCACAGTCTTTTTCTATGTTACTTTTTTGTGTACATACTATTGTATGTTTGTCTTAATTTTTAGCTGTTATTAAAGGGAGAGTGTATATAATAGGCTTTTACATCTTCTTAAAAAGACACTTTTATCAGATTAAGATGTTATTAAAGGGAGAGTGTATATAATAGGCTTTTACTATATATTTTACTTTGATAAAAGTGTCTTGCACCGCGGTCAGATTTATGAAGGTGTATTTCTTTTATGTATTAATGCCAATTACATTATTGTGGTTTTTTTTTAAGAGGAAATAAGAGCTGGGAACAGTATAATTATTATCCAGCTGAGAGGTCAGTTTTAAAATTATCAATTTACCACTGCGGACCGGCGCTAGATAAAAGTCAACGACTATAGAAGGTATTTAATGGCTTGTAACTTCAAGAAAGTTCCCTTTCTAACACAGTAATCACGTAAGCAATTTAAATTAAAAAAAAACAGCCGAAAAGTAGCGGATTTTAGAAAAAGAGGGAAGAAAAAAAATACTCTTATCTTTAAACCCCCCTTTTTTTATTGTGTCTTTCCCACACCATCAAGATTATCCATGATATTTCGTACGCAAATGTTATGAGTATTTTTTTTTTAACAATGACATTAAATTTTTAATTAAATTTGCAACGGACACCTGCTGGTTAGAACGGTAATGAAATGCGGATTAGACAACCGGAAATAGGTGGCGTTGTTATTTTGGTCGCCATGCTTGTCTCCAATGACAACATCTAAATTTTGAAAGGCAGTGTTTAGCTTTGTGTGTACAAGTAGCCTTGACGTTCCTATTTTGAGAAGGCTACTACAAAAAAGAAGATGACAGACACACCAATTGATGTTCCAAGATTGGAACTTGATTCAATCATTGGATTTAATGGTAAGCTGAGACTTCTGTCAAGTTTTTGTATGAATCAAGCGCAGAGTATAAATAATGCAGCAGCATTTTCCAACCTATGCGCCATTGTTTTACATGCTATACACTATAATAATTGTTTACTCAACGAAATTTTGAAAGAACAGTATCCCAAGCTGGCCCTGTATTTATTACTGTATTGCTTTCCTTTAAAACAAATCAATTATTCGTTATAACAATATTAGCAAATCACAAATACCCTGACATTCATCAGACATCACAAACTCCAGCTTCTTTACACATGTACATTTTGGCTTTCTCAAGTAGAAGCCAGAAATTATTGCAATTTGAAAAGCTGGGATACGAGGATATTCTTACCTTAAATCTTTTTCTTTATATTATAAAGGACATTCTTCCCAGCAGACACAACAACGTTGATTCGACATTAAATAGGCTACACGTCAGATTTCAATGTTGAATCAATGTTGAAAAGTAGTGTTGGATTTAAAATTGATATGACGTTAAAAATATAACGTTGATTCAATGTCAGCGTCCAACTTTGAAATTAGGTTGAATTTTGGTATAAATTTGGCGGATGTGTGTTGAAAACAAGTTGATGTAATAAACGTTTATTACATGTTGTACCTTCATCTATTCTGTTCACACTCAAAAAAATGTTTGTGACATAAAACAGTAATTATACAACAAGTTGCCCGCATATGCATCTCACAGTTTCAAACAAACACAATCTGAATACTTAATTTTATTTTAGTGATATTTATTATTTTTAGGGGATGTAAATGCTGGTTTGAAAGTTCACCCTGGAAGAGAACACCTGATTTACCCTCTAGGAAATACAGTTATAATTGAACATGTTACTACAAAGGAATTTTCACAATTATCAGGCCACACAAATAATGTGTCATGTATTGCTGTGTCACCATCTGGAAACTACCTAGCATCAGGACAAGTCACACACATGGGATTTAAGGTAAAGACCATAGAATTTTCAGCTGAGGACCACCTTCTGGTTAAGGATTTTCTCGCTGCGTTGAAGACCCATTGGTGGTTTTCAGCTGTTGTCTGCTCGTTGGTTGAGTTGTTGTCTAAGACTCTTTGACATTTTCAGAAGTTCCCCATTTTGATTCTCAATTTTATACTTTTAAATGCTACCATGTATTTTTTTTCATATAGTCTGCCCCTTGTGGTTTACTTTTAATTATTGTATTATAGTGAAAACTTTTTTAAATTAGCAAATGATATAACATTTGCTTATACTTTTCTACCAAAGTTTTTCTCATTCTGATGTGATGTAAATCATATTCATGGCCCATTGAGCTGTAAATATTGAGCTAATAATAAGTAAGATAGGATTGTTTTTTTGTACTCACAGTTTATGTCATTTAATTAAGTACCAAATTCAGTTATGACTTTAGATATAAGATGTGTTAACATAGATGATCTAGGAATCAATAACATAATTGTATTCAGAACTACCAGTTTTAATTCACTGATATTTTATTTTTTAGGCCAATGTCATCATATGGGATTTTCACAGGAAACAACAGATAGCTACACTCAGCCTTCATAAAGTGAAAGTACAAGATTTAGCATTCTCACCTAATGAAAAATATCTTGTAACTCTTGGTGGGCAAGATGATGGAAGGTGAGTGGCACTGAGTGCATTGCATACATAGATGCAATTGTCAATAAAGATTTGATATTTAAAAAAAAATGTTTGGATTACTTATCACATTGTCTAGTAAATACTTTTAATACATGTATATTGGGGGTCATCCATAATTGTCAACTATTTTCCAAAGAGTACAAAATGTACACTTGGGGAGAGGGGGTTACAAATCAACATTTTTTCTGTACGCTTTTAAAAAAATTAAAATAAAACAAGTCTGATATATGTCAGTTTATTTTCATTGCAAATTTCCATATTAAACGCAATTATAATAGACATGATCGTCTTTTTATTAAGAATGATTGATTCTTGTCTTGAAATCTGAAAATGGTTGATGTACACTACACTTCTTGAGGGAGGGTGGGGGTAAAAAAAGGGTTTGTTTTGTACACTTTGGAAAATGGTTGACAATTATGGATGACCCCTTGCTTAAAATTTAAGCTTGTTAATTTTGAAGTTCTTTAAAAGCAGACAATGTCTTTCATTGCATTGAGTGAGATACAAATGATCAAGGAAAGTTAGAATACAACTAATGTCCTTCTTCACATTACAATTATATTGTTCTTCTTTTTACAATACTGGATCCTAATTAACATTAATTTATGATCTTTTCTGATACGTATCTGTTTCAATTATGTTATTTTCTTCTAAAGTGTGCTTTGATGCTGAAAAAAATAAAAGATCACTAAATCATGTAATTGAAGGTAATTTAATGTTAAAAATCATTAGAGATAGAATTATATTTAAAATAGTTATTATTTATTTCAGTGTTGTGGTTTGGGACCTTGCCAGCAAAGAAGCAATTTGTGGAAATCAAGCCCAAGTAGAGAGTGCCGGAGTAACATACTGTGTAGCCTACTCCAATGTTAGTGATGATATCTTTGTTACAGGAGGAGAGTAAGTTTATTTATCATGTTTATTTAAAAAATGAAATTATCACTTTAAAAAAAATCATTGTCTGAATCATTTCTGGATTTCCCTTCATCAGGAAAGCTCAAAACCTAAAATGTATTTGGAAGCCAGTGGTGCATAAGAATTGAAACAGTCGGAGTAGACATATATGAACAAAAAAGACATAGATTATTAGCCCATTTCAATCTTAGGTTTACTTTCCCTGAAAGGGTTGAAATCTTAGTTATATCATTTCTAAATTCATTAAGTATTACTTGCAGTCAATCAATTTGTCATCAGCTCAATTCAGTTTTTATTAATAGCTGAATGTTGTTTCAATCTTCTTCAAGGTTAGTAATAAAATTCACAACTGTTTTGATACATAAATGAAAACAGGAACTTTTTCACAGATGTTGTGTTTTGGTTATCTAACTTTAAGATTTGAATCCTAAATGTTTTTTTTTCTTTCAGTGGTACATTACGAGTATGGGAACTTGATGTTGGAAACAGAAAAATCAAAGCAACAAATGTGGTCATGGGTCAACTCAAAAGAGTTGTAAAATGTATCCAGGTGAGTACAGTATACATGTATATTGTTTGTATGAAAAAAATATTTTTAAAAGCTTTGCAATCAGAAGAGAAATTTAAAGGTACATTATAGATTTGCTCATGCAAACATTATCCCAAAGGTCAGTTAAAATACCTAACCCCTGTGGCACAAGGTTAAAGGTTTTTACCACCATTTTTTTTAGTGATTGACTTAGTGAAACAGATCTCCATAAGTATTGAATTAACAGATATATAATTTAAATAAAATAATTATTTGAATATCAGTTTATTAGATTGAAAAGATATTAGGCATGAGGTTCGTATTTTTAATAGAGATAAATGTAGACACAACAAAAGAAAAATCTTTACTGTTAACTTCTTTAAAAAACTGTAAAAAAAAAAAAATCTTCTGACCATTATTGGTACCTTTAAAGTATACCAATTCTCTAAGACTTTTGAGAACATAGAAATTATATACATACTCATTCAAACTAAACAGTTCTGGCACTATTACTACAGTATGTGAGATGTGATATTTCCATTAACACTTATAGTTATCATAAAATTTCCTGTTTAAGGGGACATGCTATAAGAAATTTGTTTGGAAAACGTTGTGACTAATTCTGGTGCTTTTTCTATATTTAACTATTCTGTTTATAGATGGCTGATCACATGGCTGAACCCTTCTTTTTCTGTGGTACAACAACAGGAGATATCATTGGTATCAACATGAGAACCAGACTCTTCCAAGTCCAAGGACCAAAGAAAGAACTATTCAGTAAAGGTGTTACATCCTTGGCACTTCTAAAGTCTGGTGACTTCTTAGTAGGAGCAGGAGATGGAGAAGTAGCCCTTGCTAAATTTTACAAGAAACAAGACAAAGGTGAAGTCTTGTTTGAAAAGAAAAGGTAGGAGCAATTGATGAAATCATGTAATGTTTATGTGTAAATTATTCTGTGCATTTATTAAATGCACTTTTGAAGAATGGTCAATTTGATGTTATTGTTTTGCTTTATTTTGTTGTTGAGACTGAAATTGATACTTTTAAATAGCAGTAAAATTTATTCTTTTCACTATTGAATTACACATGCTGAAATATAACGAGTCCCAAGACTCACCTTTAAATGAGAACCCTGGTGATTCCAGAATACTAATATTAAGTTAGACAAATTTTCTAATTCTTTTTTGGCATATTTTAGGTCGTGGAAGGACAAGAATTTATCCAATTTATCATCACCTGCAATCACATCTATAGCCCTGAGAGGAGATGGCCATCAGGTAAATATTAAACCTTTGATTAAAGTTGCATTTGCATGAGCATTGTATGACAAAACATTCCACGGTAACGAATACATGATATACATTGATTTATAAATTGGAAGAGACTGCTAGTTTTAAATAAGATCTCACTAATTGTCACTAGTAAAATTTATTTAATGTGTATTGAAAAGTTTGGGTATATTGTGTTGTTAGAAGTCTTTTGCCAAGTATAAGAATTGAATTATGCCATGTTCTGTTGTAGATTGTTATATTTAATTACAATTACTAGACAAATAAAAGGATTTTCCTGAACTCTAATTTCATTGGTGGGCAATGTGGCAACCCAAAAAATACTTATATTTTTATCAAGCATTTTTATGACATCAATACAAAATGTAATATAAAATCTTACACATGAAAAACTGTTCTAAAAATGTGATCTGGAAAAAATTTTAAGCACATTTTTTTGGAATATTTTAATATTTTTCGAATATTTTATTTTACCCACATTTTATTTTCAGTTTTATGTTGGAGCTGCTAACTCTCAAATTTATAGATTTAACTATTCTGAGTTTGTCGGTGGTGGAGATCAGAAACAAATCAACAAGAAAACTGGTCTAAAAATAGAGAAAAAAACACAGACAGATGATAAAGGTGTAGAATTAGTAAAAACATGTCACTCCAAAGCTGTTAAAGATGTTGTATTCCCATTGTAAGTTATCTGTGGTATAAAATTAGTTTTTATAGCTAAAAACAATGTTACATATTTTCAACATGATAGAATGTAAGAGAGTAAAATTTCAGTTCTATGATGAACACTATATGATAAAATTGGAAGCCAGGATGGGGTTCTGGAGAGTGGAGATATACATGATCTGTACCAACATTGATTTTGTTTTTTGAAAAAAGTGAAACACCTCTAAATATGTATTGCTATACAGATGAAAGAATTATAGACCTACATCCTATATTATGCACTGAATTATTTTGGCACCACATTAAGCGGTTTTGTCTGATTGTTTATGACATTTTTTACACTAAATCTGATGGATGTGTACTGATTGAGGAAAACAAATTGTATATTTATGATAGTCAATTAATAATCTAAATGAAAATATATAATCTCACAAGAGAAAACATTTGTTTTGAGTTAAATCTTAAAATTATTTTGACACTTCCATTGTGTTGTCAGTTTGACTACTAGTAAGTGTAATAAGAGTTTTCTTGCTACAAACATTTGTTAAATTTTACCTCCATTAAACTATTTTTTTCAATACGGTTATGGTAGATTGAACTTCGAACTAAATAAATATTTATCTTTTATTTTGCAGTGGCTTTTCCAATTTAATAGTAACTTGTCAAGAAGAAGAAATTAGGGTATGGAATATGTCAACAAAAAAAGAAATTCTACGACATGTAGTCGCCAATAAGACATGTAATGCTGTGTGCATAACTAGGGATGGAAAAACAATATTTAGTGGTAAGTATTGCAAGATAAGACACGTTCTTAATGATAACCATATTAGCTATTCAGGAAACAAGGAAAAGAACTGGTTTAATATGATCTCAAGAACGATTTTATTTTTTAATCTTTCTTTTTCTTTTCTTTTTAGATAAAGCTTAACTGGTATGATATGAACATGCATATCCTAAGTGTTAAACATACATTTTATAAACTTACTTTATTCTGTCTTCTGATTATTACAAATAAAATAATTTAAAAAATCATGGAAACTTCATGTTAACTTATTGTAACTTAAACATATTTTACTCTGTATTACAAAGTCAAAATAATTCTAATAAAGATTAAAAATATTTCAAGTGGAATAGTCTAAAATTTTTACTTAATTGAATACTTGTGATTTTCAGCTTGGGATGATGGTATAATCAGAGGATATGGTTTTTCAAAGGATGGTAAAAGTTTGAAACAGAAATTTGAGAGAGGAGAAGCTCATAGTAAAGGAGTGACCGCCATTTCATGTACTTCTGACGGCAGAAGAATTGTAAGTGGTGGAGGTGAAGGTCAAGTACGCATCTGGGACATTACCAAAAGTATGAATATGAAAGGCGAGGATGTTTACATTATAAAATTGGCAGAAACAATGATGGAACACAAAGGAACTGTTTCTGATGTCAAGATAACCAATGGAGACCTGGAATGTGCCACTGCTAGCAATGATGGAACCTGTATTATTTGGGATTTAGAGTAAGTTATTTTGACAAGTGTTGAGTCTGATTTGCTATATTATGTGTAGTTTTAAATATGTTCTTCAACATGGTGCTTTGTTCAGCATTTAATTTAGTATCAGAGATAATTAATTTGTAGACTAAACTTGCATCTGTCATACATACAATGTTTTAGCCTTGATAAATGATTTCGTTGTTCTCAACTTTTTAATTCCATGAAATAAAATCATGATTTAAGATGTCTTAGCTGCATATAAAAAATTTTAAAAGTGCACTTTCCTCAGCTGACAGTGTGCAAAAAGTGCTTGTCATGTTTTTGCATCCTGAATTAGTGTACAAGCTGTCCCCCCCTTTTCTATCATATATATAAATATATATATACATATTAAGCTAAATGCTTCACATGGAATATTTTATTCCATATATTTTTATAGTTAAAAAAATTCTGATAGTTACAATTTTACATGCATGCACTCTGTGCAGACCAATCATAGCAAGAGCACTCTAGTTTAGAAACCAACATAAAAGTTATACTAGATTTGTTGTAGTTGGCATAATTTTAAAGAAATTTACATGTATCATTTCAGAAATAAAAGAAGGAAGGGAATAGTATTTGCCAACACATTATTCAAATGTTTAACCTATGATGCAAAAGAAGTACAATTAGTAACCACTGGAACAGATAGAAAAATAGGATTCTGGGAAACACATGGTGGTGAGAGGATTAGAGATTTAGATGGTTCCTCAAGTGGATCTGTCAATGCCATAGATCTGTCACCTGATGGAAGGTTCTTAGTTACAGGAGGAGATGACAGAATGATTAAGGTACAAATTTATTACAGGTGCATTCTAAGAAAAACAATAAGATTGCGAAGAAAAGGAAAGGGAAAATTCAAACAAAGGGAGATAATTCATATGAATTGAAAAAAAAAGGAATAAAATATTTCTTTATAATTACCATGTGCAGCAAAAGAAAATTTTCACTTTTGTGTCAAAAATCATGAAATGATAGACTCAAGTATTACCTTTCAAAATTCATGGACAGTAAAATTCAGTTTTCAAATAAGATATAATTTTGTTATTGTTTTTTTTTTTTTTTTATCTCTTATGAAGTTAATGTAAAAAGAAAAGTTTTTTTTTGTTTTATAGACAGTTAAATTTGTTTTTCTTTTATAGGTATGGACTTACCAGGAGGGAGAAGTAGTAGGTGTAGGAATTGGACATAGTGACTCTGTCATCAAAGTTAAAATCTGTCCTAACCAGAACTTAATCGTCAGTGTCAGTGAAGATGGAGCTATTCTCATATGGAAATTCCCATTTACACCAAGATGCTAAAGACAATTCAAATTAACAAAGCAAATATTGTATATGAATCTTAATGTTTATGAAAAATTTATTTGACATGGATTCCTTAGTACTACTGATGAATTTGGAATGGATAAATTCTGTGATATATTTATTATTATTAAATGAATTATACTCAATTATTTTTATTATGAGAAGTGTCACAGTTGCAACCAAATTTATCCCGAAGTGCTCAATTGTCCGTCCATAAGAATTGTTATAAGTTTTTGTGAAGAAAAATTCATCTGTCTGAATAGGGTTGTACTTTTTTGTTTTAGATCATTTATTAGATAACATGAATGTCAAAAACTACTTTTAAAGTATTACTTTTTTCTGTTCAATTAAATGTCCAAAATGGAGAATACATATTTTTTCGTTTGCTATTTTAAAACTTTATTTTACTGCCATCATATTTTTAATTTTCAATAAATCTTATTTTCTTATGAAAGGTTTGACAGAATTTAATTGCTATTATCATTATCTATGTATTCACTGTTTTCCCCATTTCACTTTACAAAATATATATGGTTATAGTATCTAACTGTTGCTTGCAACTGTTTTTCTTTATGATCTAGATCTGCATTTACAATATTACTTTCTCATTTCATAGATCTGAATCTTAATTGTAAATATTTATTTGTAAATGAAGTATATATTTATCATCAAGGACAATAAAATGATAAAACACTGTAAAAGTATTTTTTTATTATTGAATGTTATCAGGCACTTGAATCATTTTCAAACAAAGAAACCAACTATCCAAAAGTCCAAATATAGCAGATTTAAGCAACTCAAAATATTATATGAACTTTTTGGAAGATTTTTTGCTAAAAAAGCAACGTGTACGGCCGCTTGGTGAAAAATTGTGCACATCCTGCTACAAGCATGAAACTTGGCCTAGACCTATTGCAACTTTTACTCTTTCATTTAAGATAGGGAGGCATTTGAAAAAAATGTCTCACTTCTGGTTAAATTCAAAATGGCGGATAACGTACTTAAATCAGCCCAATATTGAAGGCTAGCATGTGAATAGGTGTTATTATCATCCTACTATCTTAATATTTGGTACAAACCTTTGTTTTGTACTTCTTTTGGATATATTATGTAGATTAGTGGTCTTAAAAACCCCTTCTTCTGGTAAAATCCTACATGGCGGACATTGTACTAGAATAAGCTCTTATTTAGGGAGGGTAATTGAAATGTGTTTTAATGTATTTCTACTATCATAACATTGTACAGGAACCTTTTTTTGTTGCTTCTCATGGTTATAATGTATAAGACATATGTCTTTAAAACCCTTACTTCCGGTATTATCCAAAATGGCGGACATAGAAATATCAGTTTATTATTTTAACATTCATTTTTTTTGTCGAGCCTGCGACTTTAGTTGCAGAAAGCTTGACATAGGGATAATGATCTGGCAGCTACGGCGGCGGCGGTGTTAGCTCACTTCTTAAAAGCTTTATATTATAGTAGGTGGAAGACCTGGGTGCTTCATACTTTGTATATAGATGCCTCATGTTACCAAGTTTCCGTCAGTCACATGGCCAATGTCTTTGACCTCATTTTCATGGTTCAGTGACTACTTGTAAAAAAAGTTTTTTTTGTAATGTTTAATTCTCTCTTATTAGAAGTAATAGGATAACTATATTTGGTATGTGCGTATCTTGCAAGGTCCTCATGCCTGTCAAACAGTTTTCACTTGACCTCGACTTCATTTCATGGATAAGTGAACAAGGTTAAGTTTTGGTGGTCAAGTCCATATCTCAGATACTATAAGCAATAGGTCTAGTATGTTTGGTGTACATGTCCAACTGGCAGGTGTCATCTGACCTTGACCTCATTTTCATGGTTCAGTGGTTATAGTTAGGTTTTTGTGTTTTGGTCTGTTTTGCTTATACTGTTTGCAATTGGTCTACTATATTTGGTGTATGGAATGATTGTAAGGTGTACATGTCTAGCTGATAGGTGTCATCTGACCATGACCTCATTTTCATGGTTCAGTGGTCAAAGTTAAGTTTTTGAGTTTTGGTCTATTATTCTAATACAATAAGCAATAGGCCTACTATATTTGGTGTATGTAAATATTTCATGATCTACATGTCAGTCCCGCAGATTTTATTTGACCGTGACCTCATTCTCACAGTTCATTGCTCAGTGTTAAATTTTTGTGTTTTGGTCTGTTTTTCTTAAAATATAAGCTATAGGTCAACTATATTTGTTGCTTGGTAGAATTGTTAGCTGTACAAGTCTGGCATGTTTTATCATGTTTATCTTACCTTGACATCATTTTCATGGTTCATTGAATTGATCAATGTTTAGTTTTCTTGGTTAATGTTAAGTTTTTGTGACAGTTGTAATAAAGCTTTACATTAAGGACTATCAACATAAAATCAATGATTAGTAAAGAAGGCGAGACATTTCAGTGTGTGCACTCTTGTCTAAATATAAAGAAAATGTTTTTTTTTGTGCTGGTCATTACAGTTTTGGCTTTAGGTTACCCCCAAAACCACTTATCATATTATGTTGTAAAGGGTCATATAAAAAGTTAACACTTCCGGTAAAAAAAACAATATGGCGTAAATTTCAAAGATTAGTCCTCAATCCATATCTACCATAAAGAGTTTGGGATAAACCGATTGAAACAATATAAAATAACTCAAGTACTAAAACATTTTAAAAATTACTACTATTTGGCCAAAAAAAACATGTTTATTCACGACCACCCCACATGCACAAAAGGCAGTGCACGGGAGACCCGATTTTCCCCATTAACAACGACAGCGGCATCCTTTCTTTCATCCACAATGTACAAACTTCTGACAAAATGATGAGGCCTCAGGTTTTTTTTAAAAGGATCCTTTTTGTCCTTTTGCCATCTA
Organism: Mytilus trossulus; assembly: GCF_036588685.1. Lineage (NCBI taxonomy): Eukaryota > Metazoa > Mollusca > Bivalvia > Mytilida > Mytilidae > Mytilus > Mytilus trossulus. The sequence goes on along the minus strand of NC_086379.1, from coordinate 36,358,865 downwards.
TTAGAGCCTCGACTTAGTACCATAAGGGCCAATTCCACACTCGTCCCCCTAAACACCTGCCTGAGTATGTTGCACGTTTTACATGCTGGAATGACTACTAAACCATGTTGAGGGAATAGCCTCAATTAGCCTTCCTTTTTGCTCTTTTACAAGCCGTATCACAACTGATAAAGGCATGGATCACAATTAGTGTGACTGTGTGTGTGTGATCACTCATTGCCTACTGCATTTGAGAGACCATTGCTAGACATTAGTTCAAAGTGTTTTTGTCCTCCCAAACACAATCCATAGTTCGTCTACCCCTATGTCACGAAATAGTGAAAAAATAATGACCGCATCATCAGTAACGACTGTTTGAATCATGACTCGTTTAAATTCGTGTTTCACTGCATCACATGCACCATGATTCTAGTGTCTGCCTCTAATGTGAACTTAGTGCTTAACTTAAAATACATCATGTGGTGGATGAGATAAAATATCCTGAGCATTTGTTGCTACAACTACCATACGCATCCAAGAATTCACCCACTCGTGTTACAGTTTCAAGGTATTTTATTAAGGTAAGGACATAATACCCAATCAGCATACTCGTTATGTCGCAAATACATGTTTATTCACAATCGGAGAGCTGATTTTCCCCATTTACAAAGACTGTGATATTGTTTCTTACATCCATAATGTACAAGCTCTTCATAAGATGAAGAGGCCCCACAAAGAGTTGTCCAAAAGGGTTACCATTGTTCATATTTTTTCCTTCGCCATTTATAAGCGTTTGGAATAGTCCGAGTCGTGGGAATAGCCTCAGTAAGTCTTTTCTCTTCCAAAAGCACATGTTTTCCTGCTTGGTTAACCCCCTCTGATAAGTTTTTTGCGCTCTTACATCAAAACCACATACTATTTGATCAATGACATTATTAAATCCATAGCTGATGTTGTTGGCTGACCAACCATCATTCTAAATGCTAAAGTCACTTCCCAAACGCAATCCATGTGACCAAAGCAGTTCCTTTTCCGGCAAACGTGTAGTCTCTCAATGCTTAGTGCATTTGAAAGGTCATGGATAGATATATATCTACAGTTTTTGCCACTTGCAAATGCAAACCAAAGTCAGTCTGCCCCTATGTCACAGTATAGCGAAACAGCAATGACATCAGCATATATAGACTGTTCGAGTCATGAATCAGTTAAGTCTGTTTCCCTGCATCAGAGACATCCATCTTGATTCTAGTGTCAGTCTCTTCATGTAAACATGGTGATCAACTTGAAACATCATCATGTGGTGGATAACACTGAACTTCCTGAGAATTTGTTGCTACAATTACCATACTCATCCACTACTTTATCCACTCTTGTTACAGTTTCAAGGTATTTTATTAATTTTTATTTATGTTCAGTGTTATCCACAACGTGATGTATTTCAAGTTTAGCATCATGTTTTCATTAAGAAGCTGACACAAGAATCATGATGCATGATTCTAACGCATTGAAACACAGACTTAACTGAGTCATGACTCGAACAGTCGTTAATGATGATGTTGTCATTACTGTTTCTCTATTCCGTGACATGGGGGTAGACGAACTATGGATTGGGTTTAGGAGGGCAATTAACTTTGGATTAATGTCAATGGCTTTAAATGCACTAGGCGATTAGTGATCTCACACACTTATTGTGATCCATGCCCTTATCGGTGGTGATACGGTTCTCTGTTTGCTTGAAAAGGGAAAAAAGACTGCTTGGGAGACATTGATGGCATTTGAGCAGATGACTTTAACATAAGGAATGATGATTGATCAGCCTAAATCACCGAGGTTTTACTGTAAGATCGCAAAAGCTTGTCAGATGGAGCTAACATGGTTAAGCAAGAAAATAACTATTTGCACCATGTCGAGGGCTAATTGAGGCTATTTCCTCAACTTGGTATAGTCTTTTCCAGCATGTAAAACGTGCAATAAACTAAGGCGGGTGTTGAGGAGGGGGCGAGCGTGGGATTGGCTCTTATGCTACCCAGCCCAGGCGTTAATGGATGGCGAAGGGACAAAGAGAGTCCCTTTAAAAAAACTCGTTCTCATCATTTTGTCAGAAGCTTGTACATTGTGGATGAAAGAAAGGATGCCGTGGTCGATGTCAATGTGGAAAATCGGATCTCTCGTGCACTGCTTTGTGTGCACGTTGTACGGGGGGACTCTTGTGATTTTGTACAAAATTCAATTCTGTCATAACAAAATCATTTTTGTCTTACAAAACTATGTGATACAGACTTGTTTTATGAAAACTTCAATTTTGTAATGACAAAATTCATTTTTGTAGACAAAATTTTGTCATTACAAAATTCGTTTTTGTAGAGAAAATTCAGTTTTGTCTTGACAAAAGTCAATTTTGTCAAAAAGGTATGCAAATATAAACTATATAAAATTGACTTTTGTGAGACAAAATTGACTATTGTGAGACAAAATTCAATTTTTGTGAGACAAAATTCAATTTTTGTGAGACAAAATTCAATTTTGACTCAATTTTGTGAGACAAAATTGTATTTCGTCTCACAAAAGTCAACTTTGTGATGACAAAATTCAATTTTGTGATGACAAAATCCAATTTTGTGACGACTTTTGTCAATTTTGTCTCACAAAAGTCAATTTTGTCTCACAAAAGTCAATTTTGTCTCACAAAAGTCAATTTTGTGTAACAAAAGTCAATTTCGTGTAACAAAAGTCAATTTTGTGTAACAAAAGTCGATTTTGTATGCAAATTAGTTCACAGAATCCAAACTAAACTACTTTGCATACAAAATTGACTTTTGTCCCCAAATTTTCAAATTAGGCAACAAAAGTCAAGTCTGTTTACAAAAATGAATTTTGTCATGACAAAAGTGACTTTTGTCCACTGAAAATATTTTGTATGACAAAATTTTAAATTTGTAGTATGTTACAAATTTTGTCAAACTGACCTAATTTTTGTTGAACAAAAGTCACTTTTGTCCGTTCAAAATTGAATTTTGAGTACAAAACCACAAGAGTCCCATTCGGCGCTCCGTACGTTGGAGTGACCGTGAATAAACATGTATTTTGGGCCAAATAGTAGTAATTTTATTAATGTTTTAGTACTATAGTGATTTTATTTTGTTTTAATCAATCTATCCAAAACTATTAATCGAAGAAATGGATTAAGGACTCATCTTTGAAATTTACGCCATTTTGTTTACCGGAAATGTCAAATTTGTATTTAAACGTTTACAACAGAATAGAATAAGTGGTTTTGGGGATAACTTAAAGCCATAAGTTGAATGACCAGCACAAAGAACAATTTGAAAAAAAGTTGATTATAAAAATAATAAATTGATATTTATATGTCCGCCATTATGGATATTACCGGAAGTAAGGGTTTTGAAGACATATGTGTTATACATTGCATCAATCAGAAGCACCAACGAAAGGTTTCTGCACAATTTAATGATAATAGAAATACGTTAAAACACATTTCAATTACCCTCCCTAAAAAAAAGCTTCTTTTAGTACAATGTCCGCCATGCTGGATTTTCTCCGGAAGTAGGGGTTTTAAAGACCACTTATCTATATAATTTATCCAAAAGTAGTACAAAACAAAGGTTTGTACCAAATATTATGACAGAAGGATGATAATAACACCTATTCACATGCTAGCCTTCAATATTGGGTTGATTTAAGTACGATGTTCGCCATTTTGAATTTAACCGGAAGTGAGATATTTTTTTCAAATGCCTCCCTATCTAAAATGAAAGACTAATAGTTGAGGAAGGTCTATGCCAAATTCATGCTTGTGGCAGATTGTGCACAATTCGTCTGAAATATGCTTGTAGCCGCCGGACTAAACAGATTAATTTTAGTTAATTTGTTTTCACATTAACTGTCTCACATTTTTGATAAGTCCAAGGATCTTAGTTTGTCAAAAAAGCAAAACATAGGTATGCATTTCTGGCAGTGGAGGCATCAACAATGTATTATTTTGTGTGATTAGTTCTAGTTTGTGGTGAACCACAAGTTGTAGGTCAATGCTATTTGGTATACAGTTGTATTAGCATTGGCATATCTTATTTCAATGGAGATTATTTGGACCTGCCCAGTTAGTCATGGTCTATTGATTTTGAAACTTTTGTCTATTTTACTTGTAAAAGTTTGTGATTGGGTCATTTTATGGGGAACCATATATGGTATGTCAATGATATTTGGTATACAGTTGTATAAGCATTGGTATATCTTATTTCCATGGAGATTATTTTGCTCATCCCCCTTTGTCATGGTCTTTTGAATTTGAAAATTTTGCTTAGTTAACATTTATTAGTGTGTGATTAGGTCAGTTCAAGAGGAACCATTAGTGGTAGATCTCATTTCAAAATATAATTTTTGGCCCATCCCCTCAGTCATGGTCTTTGTTTTGCTTATTTTACATGTGTTAGTTTGTGATCATTTAAGATGAACTGCTATTGTCCAGTCAATGATATTTTGTATGCAAATTATTATGTTTGTGTAAAGGATTGTTTAGAATTGTCACATCTCATTTACATGGACATGGTTTAGCCATGTACCCCAGTCATGGTTCATTGGCTTTGAATATCAACCTTACTAGTTATGTATTGTCAATTTGAATTCAACATTTGCATAATCAAAATTACAAAAATATATCTCTGATAACAGTTTATTATACTATATATTATTTGTCTGTTTGTCTTTTTTAGCCATGGAGTTGTCAGTTCGTTTCCGATCATGAATTTGCCTGTCTTGGTATATTTTGCCCCTCTTTTATATTTTGTTCTCATGTTGTACTGTAACAATACTGTCCCAAATAAGGGTGAGTGTTGAGCACTTACAATCATGTTTAACCTGGCCACATTCTTTATGTGCCTGTCCCAAGTCAGGAGTTTGAAGTCCAGTGGTTATTGTCATAACTGAATTTAGTAAACTTTGTTTTGTTAGGCTGTTATTTTTCTCTATTGAATTTGTTCATATTTTCATGTCAGGGCTTTTATAGCCAACCAAATTGTATGGGTTTTTCTCATTGTTAAATGCATTAAGGTGGCTTTAAATTGCTAAGATGAATATAAAGAGGCAGGGTGCCTTATGTTTTAATAGATTATAATACACATGTATACACATTTATTGATTATAATATAATTACGACATAATGGCTTGTTAATTCTAAAGAAAATTTCTTAACCATTTGTTACCCTCAGGTTTGTAATAAGAGTTTTCTGATCGTAAAAATATCCAATTATTTTAGTTATTACCGCACACACAAGTCGCAAAATTGCTTCAAAATATAGTTTGAAACTCGAGGTTTGAAATTGATACGTAAGAATGAACATTCACAGAACATCAACGAACTTCAATGCCTTGAGAATTAAATTCTTGCAATGTCGCTCAAATAGATAAGCTTTATCACCACTAAATCTTCTTGTTGTTCCTCCGATTTACAATGACCGCTTGATGAAAATATTATTGAAAAGGGATGGTCTTTGCTTGTATTAGTATGGAACTGATATATACGTGTGAAACTTTTCAAAACATTAAACTTCTTCTATATTATACGAAATGTTATTTCCACAGATTAAAATTTTCGGAAAAATCAAGTTCAAATAGTTCAGCTTTATTTCCGCTGAATGTTTTCGTCGTTCCTCCTATGTAAAAATGTCCGTTTGTTGAAAATGTCATTGAAAATGGAGATTCTATGCCAATGTCCCTAGTATTGTAATATGAAATCAATTTTCCGTAGTTGTTTAAGATATGAAAGGATACCGCAGGATCATCACAATCTGATATGATAATGTTGTCAGCTTCCGTTGCCACTATTCCTCTAGGAACAAACCAGTATTCTTCCCTACCATTATAAATGTCTACAATGCTTCCGTCATCTTCTTTCATAACAACTAATCTACCTACACAACTACTATCGATTCGGTCTAAAACGAAAATATGTCCATTGGTTGTACTCGCTATTCCCCAGGGATTTGTGAACAAACGTTGCCTATTTTTCTTGGACTCAAATGTAGAAAGTTTGTTTCCCTCTATATCCATCAGTATGACTACTCTTCGTCCGAAAGCTTGATACAACGGTCCTTTGCTTTTTGCACCGACTGCTAACTTATTATCCTTAGTAAAATGTATGCATTTTGGTTCTAGTGGACCTACAGAAAAACGAGAATCACAGATCTCATTGCTGTTTTCTGGAATGAGCTTAAGCGTCGATGCATCTGTTGAAAACAGCAAGCCATAACCAGGGATGAAAGCTAAACCATAAACCGTCACATTTTCTTTTGATACGATTTCTAGGATTTGTTCTCCAGGTTTTACTCTTTTCAACACTTTTTGATCAACATTATTACTGTACCACAATGAATTGTCAGGACCGGAAGTAAGAAACTGTACAACATCTTCTTCAGAATTATATTTCTTAGTTATTTGCATCTTTTGGTCAATTTCCCGCTTAATCTCCTGTTGAAGTTTACCTACAAAATTTGGTTGATACACTGATCCTGGAAGAAACTCTAGTTTCCTTGTGATAATTGAACTGGGGTTGGGTACACACTCTTCAATAGATTTATTAACATCGGCAATCTTGGCAAAGAAATCAACCATATCACTTGTGTCTGTCATATCTTGTAGCTTTCGTTTATTAGCGTTTAACTTTTCACTGATGTCATTAATTTTGCTCTGCTCGATTCGGATTATAATGTCAAATTTAGCATTTTCATCATCCATTTCAGTAATCAGCTCGTTGGCATGTTCATCGATTTTACTTTTCACAAGTGCTACTCGGTCACGAATGTTCTGTCGAGTGTTTGAGAGTCTAATGTTTTCCGCTGTTTTTATGAAGCCAATATTGTTGCTTCTCTTCTCAATTTCCTTATAGTCTCTTTCTAGTTTGACTTGTCCACAATGAAGTCTTTCGACCTTAAGTTGATACATGTTTTGAAATTCACCTATGTTGTGTTTCTGATGTACGCTCGAAACACAACCCGGACATAATGCTTGATCGCAAGTATTGCAGAATAAGCAAGCTGTTTGTGTTGGATGTTCATTACATTTTATACTGCTGAAATCATTGAACTTCTGAGAATGCTGTGGCCCCAAGATTCCAATATTCACTACAGTGTGGTCGCTAGCTCCTTTTACCTTTGGGTGAAGTTTAACAGAACAATTTTCGCACATTAATAAGTTGCAGTCCAAGCATTTATTTGTGATTTTCCTCTCGATTTCACAGAATTGGCATATGACTGGAATCTGTCCATTTCCTTGTACTGTCATGGTGCGGGCCATTTTAAATTCAACTATAATGGGGTAACTATTTCTTCTTGGACACACAACATTTTATCTCCTGTATTAAGTTAACTTTTTACATCTTTGCATTGGTTTACCTTAGATAACAGAACGAGGACAAAGTTTAAATACATTTTATTTGTGCTATTATTTAGATATCACAGTATGAGGCCATTCATGGGATTCAGTCATAACCCACGAAAATTTACTTTAGACTCAATGATTAAATCCCCAAATATACTTGTATACATAGGAAAACATTGTTGACTTAGTGTAGGACAGTCTATTGTGAATGTTATTATGATTGGGGTGCGTCTAAACACTGCTAAGGAGTCCTTAGTGCACTAAGGACTTATTAAATGCCACTAAGGACTAGATGGGGTGCTGTTACATGTAATTTCTTTTCATGTTATGGTAGAGAATGATATTTAATGTATAAATTTCAATTTTTGTAGAAAAATAATCTTAGATGAATAAGATATTCAACATTATTCAGACACGTGCCCGTATTTCTTTGATGTGCCGAAAATCAATGAACCGTTTGACACGTGTCAAATTACATTACTGATTACACGGGAAGCATGCTATTTGTTGTGTTTAATGGACAAGATTGGTAAAGTTGGATACTTTTAAAAAATGAATTGTTGTTGAAATACTATTAATGTGTTTTTTTCAGAATGAAGAAGTATTTTTTTCTCAAGTGTATTTTGTAATTATTTCTTGAAACTAATAAATTTGTCTCCAGAACAATATATTATATCAGAGACATATATACACACGGACATGCGTTCGCACAGGTATGGAGCCGAAACACATTATTTTGTTTCTTGTGGTGCACTTTTCAAAAAAAAAAATCTTATATGGAGACGTTATACAATGTATTACTGGACAACACGTAATCAATAAGATAATAAACTTTTTACTACATGCAACCACCCTTGTGCGTTTGCTATGGTACTTTTTCAAAATTTTATCTGTTTTTTTTTTAATTTACATATGAAGACGTTTGAGCAATGTATTTCAGGACAAAAATAAACCATCTGATAAAAAAAAATTACTACATGTAACCAAACTTATTTAATGCCAGCTACAAGTAAACAGACGGATTTGAACAGAAATTATTTTTTTGTGCGTATGCTATAATGGTTCATTTTCAAAATTTATTATCATATGAAGAACACGTTTGAGCAATATATTTCTGGACAAATACGACTTCAATACGATAAAAAAAATTTGCAACCAATATAAAAAATGATGTGGTAGGATTGGTGGGAGATATCCGTTTGCGCCAAAAATGCGTCCTTTTGCGCCACAACTTTTTTTTTCTCAAATGTTACGTTTGCGCCACATGTTTTAAAATTAGATGGTATGATTTGCGCCAAAAATAAAACATACGATTGTGCCAGTTAAAAGAAAAATTACTTCCCTACCCCTTTATTCGGACTTGGGTCCGGCATTGTAGCATGTTTTTCTTACTGCTGCTGCATGGGTACTTCCAAATTTAAAGTATGTAGTAGCTTTTAACTTCTATTCATTGTCCAAAAACCGGGTTGGTGATGAGACAACTATTCACAAGAGACAAAATGACACAGAAATTAATAACTTTAAGTTACCCATACGGCCTTCAACAGTGAGTAATTTTTACAAAGCACTCTCTTTTTCTGTCAACATTATATCTTTAACTTTAAATTGACAAATGCAGGAAATTATTCGTAAATAATGTACTAAACACTGTGGAACATTCATAATAGAAAGTGGACAAATAAAAATCATGATTTATAGGGTGTTTTTTTTTTCGGAATTTACTCATGTTTTAGTGAGGCCATTTGTAACGCATCTTTGTCGGAATTAAAATAAAAACAAAAAAGTTATAAAGATATATATTCATTTTGTCTTCATGTCTCTCACATAAACATTTTACCAAGCTGACCACACTCTTACTTATTAGTTAGGCGCACATCAACATTAAAACCTATGGCAAATAACTATGTCGGGAAATAAATGAAACAAAAGCAAAATTATTTGTCCTTTTAATAATTTAAATTTTAAATAAGAACAACACATTTTATTAAAATAATCAAGTATTAATCTTTTCGATACAATTGTTAATTGCTTAGATTAAAGAATATATGATTGTTTAATCGGTTGTTATATTATTTGGCACGTGTCAATCGGTTCATTGATTTTCGGTATATCAAAGAAAAATGGGCACGTGCCTAGAAAATGTTGAATATCTTTTTTATTTATAATTATTTTTCTATAAAATTTGAAATTTAAGCATTAAATATCAATCTTTAACATAATATGTAAAAATAACACGTATAACAGTACTCTTTCTAGTCCTTAGTGGCATTGTATAGTCCTTAGTGCACTAAGGAGTCCTTAGCAGTGTTTAGACGTACCGTTATAATTGTGTTGTTCATTTTTGGGAAAAAAATTGAAAATCTTTTTTTTTTTTTATGTTCAACGTATCACACACTTATTATAAGCAAATAAGGAACGAATAAGTAACAGGGTATAAGTGGGGCGCTGAAACTAGGATTATTATACCCCTAAGACGTCGGAACTGAAAGGTACCACCAGAGACAAGAACACAAATTGAATATCTTTATTTTAAAGGTTCAACGCATAACACACATATTAAGCGAAATTAAATAAGGAACGGTGTACACGCGCTACTAGGGTTGTTTCACCTATTCGTACCAAGAACAGACCCTAGACATACGAATAAGAAGCACTTAAAAGGTAGAACGAATTAAAATCGAATAAGGAACAAATAAGTATTGCATATAAAGAAACAGGATCGGTCGAGCACACACACGGATACCTATGTGTTGAAAGGGTAATTTCACCTCAACATATTAGAGCTATAATTAGAGATAAGAATATAAAGAAGTAAAAAGGGGAAAGATATTAAAAATCGAATAAGTAATGAATAAGGAATAAGGTGTAAGTAACAAATAAGTAACACATAAGGAATAAGTAACGAATAGTTAACGAAAAATGAATAAGTAACGAATAGTTAACGAATAAGGAATAAGTAAAGAATAAGGAATAAGTAACCAACTTGACGACCCTTTCAAAATGCAAATACGCAAATACACAGTCAATCGTTAAGGTATACTATAACAATATTTTGATTATTGATAAATATCCTTATACTGCATGTACTATTCTCTGGGGCCGTACATGGCGATAATAAGAATGACAAACAAAAAAGCAGCGTGTTCATTTGTATTTCACGCGAATAATGATACAACTAATACATAATAGATGGGGTTTACATAAATCATATCAGACTGATACCAAAGGGAAGTAACTCAACGAACGTAAATCACAGTGCGTAAAGTACTAAATAGTTCTTATATATAGTACTTAGTTATACGCACTTTGCATCTTCTTATTTTTTTTTTATCGGTAAGCTTTGGCGTATTAAATCATAATCCTGGTACCTTGATAACTATTTGGACATTTAAGTAGATTAGAATACATACACATATATTGATAGAATAATTAACACATAGTGGTTTGTTTATTTAATAGTTTTAAGTATCAATCAATCAAAATAACTTTGTTATCCTCAGCTATGTTACAAGAGTTTTCTGAATCGTAATAATATCTAATAGTTCTAGTCATTACCAGACGCAAAAGGTTCAAATATGGTTTAAAATTTATACGTAAGAGTGAACATGCAAAAACCATCAACGAACTTCAATGCCTTGGAAATTAAATTTCAACAATGACGATCTTAAATAGATTAGCTTAATCACCACTGAAGTTTTTGTTGTTCCTTCGATATAAAAATGACCACTTGATGATCGAAAATGTCATTATATGCCAATTTTCCTAGTTTTGTAGTATGAAATCAGTTTTTTCAAGCATTGTTCAAGATATGAAGTGACACATACGTTTTCACAGAATTGACCATTTTAAATACTAATACTAGTAAATTGAGGTATTTACTTCCTCATTCACTCTCAATATGTATTTCACTTTGATAACTTTGCATTTATATCGTTCCTTAGATAACAGAAAGACTATTAAAATCGAGGACAAAGTTTAAATATATATTTCATTTTTATTATTTAAATACCACAGTTCTCAAGGATTCACGTAACAACCACAACAGTTTACCTCAGACTATCTGATTAAATCACCAAATATATCTGTATACAATGCAAAACTTTTAGCAGTGTCGGACAGTGTATTGTGGTAATGATTATTATGATGGTAGATGATTTGTTGAAATGTTCAGTCTGTTGAAGATGCAAATGCACTCACACTCGTATTGGTATAATATGATAATATTAACGGCGTGTACTGATAAATGTTCCCGTACTTGCTGAAAGCTTGCATACATAGGCACGCAAAGCATATATCATGTATATATGCACGCAAACGATGAATTGTTGAAATTTGTAACTCATTGGTCCTTTCAGCTTCCTGTTAAATCGAAATTATAATCAATCCGCATTGTCTTTTGCTATTAAGAGTGAATTTGGTATTAATGTTATTTCTTGGATATTTTTTCATATTTGTTCTTCAAGGCTTGGCCAGATTTTTTCAAATGATATATCTAGTGAACACCTGTCTAACTCTTTTTCTGGAAACTAAGTGTTGTCCGCGGAATAGATGCCTCTTTGAAGAAGTGCAAAAGGTTCATGGATATTCATACATATTATACATTATATATACATGTATGTATGTTTATATATTATACATTATATATACATGTATGTATGTTTATATATTATACATTGTATGTATAACATAGAAATTTAAATTTTTGTTTGTTTAATTTCATAATCTAACCAGAAGAATGAAATTAAACTGTTTTAAAGCAAGATCAAATATATGTGAAATCTTGATCTTTCCTGGACTTATCATACACTAGTAAATCAATTTTGATTTGAAACAGTCTATTTGATCAGAACATATATGAATAAGTCATTTGCTTTTCAGTCAATTGTCAGACTTATTCACTGCGATAAATTCAGTGCTGTTCAGACAATTCTCTTGCAGCCAATTAATGTCTGTTTAGTCCATATTCAGAAGGTTCAATATTTGCTATGTACATGCTACACATCAACAGCATACTGATTATAAGAAAGTGCTTGTAAGCATAACAGGGTAAAGATTGCTTTAATTTATCAGTGGATGTCAAATTAAACATTGCATTGTATAAATCATAGGGACAAAGGAATATTTTAAGGATGATTTGAACAATCACATCGTTGATATATTTAGAACAGATATAAGATTTTATGTCAATAAATACGTTACCATCATAAATTCTGAGTACATCCATCTGCGCAAGACTGACAGGCGGAAAACCCCAAATAAAAATATTGTCCAATGATAAGAGGGATGACCAAGCAGTGCCCGTTTAACCATCCCTTTATATCATCCATTTAATTTCCGCCTGCGCATCGAGACACACGTGTTACAATTTACAGAGAAGACTTTCAGTTTTTTTGTTTTTTCAATAGTGAATATTGTAGGTATTCCCATACCTTATTTATTTGACATTTTTATGCCCTACCTACGATAGTAGAGGGGCATTATCTGTGTGTCCTTCCATTCGTTCGTCTGTCGTCCTTCTGTCCGTCTGTTTGTTCGTCTGTCTGTTCGTCCGTTCGTCTGTCCGTCCGTTCGTTCGTCCCACTTCAGGTTAAAGTTTTTGTCAAGGTAGTTTTTGATGAAGCTGAAGTCCAATCAACTTGAAACTTAGTACACATGTACCTTATGATATGATCTGTCTTATTTTAAGACAAAATCAGACGTTTGACCCCATGTTCATGGTCCACTGAACATAGAAATTAAAAGTGTGAGTTTAAGGTTTAAGTTTTTGGTCAAGGTAGTTTTGGATGAAGTTAAAGTCCAATCAACTTGAAACCTAGTACACATGTTCCCTTTTGGTTGATCTTTTTACTTTTAAGGCAAAATTAGATTTTTTTCCCAATTTCACGGTCCATTGAACATGGCAATGATAATGCGAGTGGGGCATTCGTGTACTTTGGACACATTCTTGTTTTTGTTATAATATTGTTGTTTATAAGTGTTTAACTTCATACTTCTTTAATTATCATGATTATGGAGTTTAATTCTCCCAGTCCTTACGAGGCTATTACAGGTAGTGATGTGTTTTTTTACCCTTTTACGGTTCGATAGCCTTTCCTGTGGCCACAACTACGATAGGGTAGAGAACCACTCCTATTAGTAGACAACTAATCGACGTTTATACGTCGGTGACTTCTTAGACCGGTCAAAAGACCCTGAATGCAGGTTCTGTCGGGTATCATGGAGGTGTCCCTACCATAACCACTGTTACGCACACTTTTTCTAGGCCAGTTGACACCACAGGGTCCATTTCATGTTACCCTGGTACCTCTATGGGTTTAAACTTACCTGGTCTAGAGCATCAGCGTCCTATTGTGGCTTCACTTTACCCGCTTCGGCTAGTAATGTCATGTCGTGGTCTAGACCTCCTTGGTCTCAGGGTTATCCTTATTCAGGCTTTTCTGGTCAGGGGTTTCATGGTCAAGGTTTTCCTGGTCAAGGTTCTCGTAATCAGGTTTTTTCGAGTCAGGTTCCTAGTCAGCCCTTTCCAGGTTTCTGGCCTTCATTCACAGGCTATTCAGATTCATTCTTACCTGGACGACTCACTGATCAGGGAACTTTCTCCCGAGAAACTCTATCTCAATACCGATATGTAGTAATCAGATTGCTGCTCTCTCTGAGGTTTCTCATTTCTTGAAAAAAAATCGGACCGCATTCCGTCTCAGGACTTTATTTTCCTAGGCGATCATTACCTCACTCATCAGTGCATAGCTCGACCTCCTCATGAAAAGTTTCAGAACCTTTGTTCAAAAATTCATCTGTTTCTATTTTAAAAAAAACAACAGTTATTGCTCGCCAGTTTTCACAACTTCTAGGTTTCTTCAATTGACTAGCGGATGTTTGTTCCACTTGCTCCGCTTCACATTCGACCTCTTTAATTTTATCTACATCAACATTGGCTCCCAGCTACACAGGATTGGGAATTTCCAGTTTCAATCATTCATCAGGAATTGTTTCCTCATTTGGTTTGGTGGACTTCTCAAGCAAACGTTTTGAGAGGCCAACTTCTGTCCTCTCCAACACCAAATCAGACTCTATTCACAGATGCCTCCAACCTCGATTGGGGAGCTTATCTGGAAGGTCTTTCAGGAATGTGGACTCAGATCTTTTGAAGGAACACATCAACATACTAGAAATGAAGGCAGTTATTCTTGCACTGTCTCATTGTCAGTCCCTACTGCAGAACAAATCTCTGGTTCTAGCAACGGACAACACCACTGTGGTGACTTATTTGCGAAACCAAGTGGGAACTCATTGTTACGAGCTGTATCTTTTAGCAAGAGAAATCCTTCATATTTGCAATCACCTTCATCTCTAGGTTGTATTTTTTTGTATGTCCCAGTGAAACTCAATGTGTTAGCAGATGCTCTGTCAAGAACACTTACCCCAATCAATACAGAGTAGGAACTTCTTCAATCAGTATTTCAGGAAATACTAGTAACACTTCAGTGGGGTCTCCTCATGTAGACCTGTTAGCAACAAGCCTCAAGTTCAAGTGTTCATGTCTCTTGTACCAGATCCGAAAGCTTACGCAGTAGACTGCATGAGTGTTCCTTGTGACGGGGTGTTCGCTTACGCCTTCCCACCGTTCAGATTTCTTCGGAAGATCTTAGCATAGCAAGGGTTGGTCATTCTTATTGCTCCAGCTTGGCCCAAACAAGCCTAGTTTCCAGATTTTCTTCATCTGTCTTGTGCTCGTCCACTAGTTCTACCAGTGCCACACAATCTTCTGTCCCAGTTCAAGATACTTCATCTCAATTCAGAGAAGCTGCATCTGTTCGCGTGGCTTCTCTCAGCGATAGCTTCAAGGAGAGAGGTTTTTCTGAATGCGCAGCAAGACATCTCTCTAGAGCACCCAGAGCAGTTAGAGATTCCACTAACATCGTCTATGATGCCAAGTGGACTATCTTCAGCAGTCAACATTTCGGTGTTGACATATGATGAATATCAATCATGTGGTCATTTTTATTTTTTCCTGTTTACAAAGCTTTGAATTTTTTCGAAAAAATAATGATTTTCTTATTCCAGGAATAGATTACCTTAGCAGTATTTGGCACAACTTTTTGGAATTTTGGATCCTCAATGCTCTTCAACTTTGTACTTGTTTGGCTTTATAAATATTTTGATTTGAGCGTCACTGATGAGTCTTATAAAAATGAGAATGGAAATGGGGAATGTGTCAAAGAGACAACAACCCGACCAAATAAAAAAACACAACAGCAGAAGGTCACCAACAGGTCTTCAATGTAGCGAGAAATTCCCGCACCCGGAGGCGTCCTTCAGCTGGCCCCTAAACAAATATATACTAGTTCAGTGATAATGAACGCCATACTAATTTCCAAATTGTACATAAGAAACTAAAATTAAAATAATACAAGACTAACAAAGGCCAGAGGCTCCTGACTTGGGACAGGCGCAAAAATGCGGCGGGGTTAAACATGTTTGTGAGATCTCAACCCTCCCCCGATACCTCTAACCATGTAGAAAAGTAAACGCATAACAATACGCACATTAAAATTCAGTTCAAGAAAAGTCCGAGTCTGATGTCAGAAGAGGTAACCAAAGAAAATAAACAAAATGACAATAATACATAAATAACAACAGACTACTAGCAGTTAACTGACATGCTAGCTCCAGACTGAAATATTATGATTTCATCATATGAACATCAGGCACAATCCTTCCAGTTAGGGGTTTAGTATCATACCATCATAACATATATGAGAAGAACATAACCAGTGTCATGCCAACAACTGTTTTTAGAATAAATGTGTTTAGTTCCGACGCAAGGACCTTATGTAGACGAAACGCGCGTCTGGCGTGCTAAATTATATTTTTGTGTTAAAATTTGCTGTTACAAAATACATGTATTAGAAATTATTTTAAATTAAGGAATGTATCTCCCTCATGCAAAGCTCTGATTCCTTTCACTGATTTGGCTATACTTTTTGGACCTTTTGGATTACTAGTATAGCTCTTCATCTTTTATATAAGCTTTGGATTTCAAATATTTTGGCCACGAGCATCACTGAAGAGACATGTATTGTCGAAATGCGCATCTGGTGCAAGAAAATTGGTACCGTTAATTTTATTACTACCACTGGCTCGATGCCTCTGCTGGTGGACTATTAGTTCCCGAGGGTATCACCAGCCCAGTAGCCAGTACTTCGGTCCTGGCATGAAAATACGGATTTTTTGTGTTAAAATTTGCTGTTACAAAATATGAGAAATTATTTTAAATTAATTTAAGGAATGTATCTCCCTCATGCAAAGCACTGATTCCTTTCACTGATTTGGCTCTACTTTTTGGATTCTAGCTCTTCATCTTTTATATAAGCTATGGATTTCAAATATTTTGGACACGAGCATCACTGAAGAGACATGTATTTTCGAAATGCGCATCTGGTGCAAGAAAATTGGTATGTACCGTTAATTTTATTATAATCCTGGTACTTTTGATAACTATTCAGTAGTTGGTGTAGTAAGAAGGAAATTGATCCTTTCCAAATTTCTGTACAACAACTAGCAGACTTTCTGATCCACCTTTTGGAAGATAAAGGAGTATCTCCCTCTACTATTAAAGGCTATAGATCAGCAATTTTAGGACGATTCAACTGTCTGGAGGTCCAGACTTTGGTAGTAATGAATTCATTTCTTTTTTAGTAAGGAATTTCACTCTTGACCGCTCTAGACAGAGAGTTTTAATCCCGTCTTGGAATTTGAGTGTTGTTTTATCGGCTTTAAAAAAACATCCATTTGAACCTGCTGAAAAGGTTGAAATCAAGTGTTTATTGTATAAGTGTTGTTTCCGTCTTGCCTTGGTCTCTGGTAGAAGAAGAAGTGAAATTCATACTTTTTCCACTGCTAATTACTGCCTTCGTTTTAATAGGGATAAGTCATCTGTTACCCTATTAACGGATCCAGCTTTTTTAGCCAAAAACCAAATTCCGGGTAGAGGTTCAGAACCGAAAGTGATTACAGCCCTTCCTGATGATTCAAGTTCTAAAGTACTCTATCCTATCCGATTCTTACTTTTATATCTTCAGAGAACTCGAAGTCTTCGCACCTCCTCGAATTCCAGGTTATTTATTCCTATTAACAAAGAAAACAAGATTTGTCTGCCAAAACCATTTCCACTTGGATCTGTAAAACTATTCAATTAGTTTACAGTTTTTCTAATGAACAACTTCTGAAAAGTATGCATGTTAAAGCCCATGATGTTAAAACTATTTCTACCTCCTGGGCCCTGTTTAATAATGCATCTTTAGAGGAAGTCTTATTTGCAGGTTTCTGGAGAACTTAAAATTCTTTTATTTCTCACTATTTGCAGTCTTTACCTACTCAAGCTCAGAGTTTGTACTCCTTAGGACATTTAGTTTCCG
The DNA here is from genome assembly GCF_036588685.1 of Mytilus trossulus. NCBI lineage: Eukaryota > Metazoa > Mollusca > Bivalvia > Mytilida > Mytilidae > Mytilus > Mytilus trossulus. Next base: position 36,341,076 of record NC_086379.1, on the reverse strand, counting down.
CACAAAGAGTTGGTTTTCCTCCTGCATCTTCTGGTTCAGGGGATTCAGTTTTGTGTTAGATTCTATATTTTACTCAGAATTTATGATGGTAACGTATTTATTTACATAAAATTGAACATTTTTAAAGTAAAATGAGATTTTATTAAATAAATACTTACCATCATAAATTAAAGGTCATCCAAACCTCCCCTTCATCCCCTGTTTTTTCCAATGGCTTCTTGCTTTATACGTTAGGAAATTAAATAGATGATATAAAGGCATTGTTATACAGGCACTGCTTGGTCATCCCTCTTCTCATAGGATTATATTTTTATTGGGGTTTTTCGTCTGTCAGACTTGCGCTGATGGATGTACTCAGAATTTATGATGGTAAGTATTTATTTGATAAAATCTCATTTTAGTTTAAAATGTACAATCCCTGCCCCTTTCACAAGTCAAAGAAATGTTCATAGATAAGATGTATAGAATGGGATGGTCAATACATTATATTTTGTGTATCTCAAAAGAAGTTATGATTCAGTTATAAACTTTGGAAGATATGACTCAGTTATAAACAGTATGTTGACCAATAGTTGATAATTCCTGCGTCATTTTGATCTCATGTGGAGAGTTGTCTCATTCGCAATCATACCACATCTTCTTATTTATAAGTCTATTTATTATATCTTTTATGTCTATTGTATAAATTGTTAATTTGTTTTGAAAATTTCCCCTGAATTACAGGAATGTGTTACTGATCATTAATCAAGCAATAATCAATCAATCAAATCCTCAATTTGAAATTTCCAGAAGAACTGAGCAGAGTGATATAGGTACTGGGAAGACTGATGAAGCAAATACCATGTTTTTCTGTTGGTTAATACTTATTGATTTATCTTTATTGGTTGATACTGATATGATAGTCTTATTATACCACTAATACGTAATCAAATTGTATGGACAAATATTTCAATTTCTTTAAGAATCAATAATTTTTTTTATCAAAATGACACCTCAATGTGAGTTATTATTGCTTGGAGAAGTTTTAAGCAGAGTAACTTAAATTCATGAATATGTTTAATTTCAACAAAGACCTCACAGTATTTTCAGAAAACAAAACTAAGGCCGCTCATTCCTCTGACTTATTTATATGATGTTGCCTTAAGATTCTATTCAATCTATAGTTTTATTCATCAATTTAAAGGCTGTTGTAAATTAAAGAATAAAAGTTCAAACCCTTGTGCTATTAAAGTTTATAATATTTCAGGTTTATTCATCCAAATTGCCTATTACAATTCATTTGCTTTGGGTGACCAGGCTGTTTTCTAAAATGAAACGTTCAGTGATTAATCATGATCAACATGCTATACTAAAGATAATTTGTAAATCCAACAACAACAACAAAAAACATTTTCACAAGAATCAAGAATTACATTTCCCATTTAACACAGTATTTGGAATTACCACTAGAAATATGTATGTCTAGCTTTTTCGGTTATTTATAGGTAATTGACAATTGAAAATATTATTTTGACATGTATTTAATACTATAACATCTTTATACAATTATCACAGTAAATCTTCTTCAAACAAACATTAACATCAATTCAAAAACAATTTAATATATGTAGCAGTCCCACCACTGTAGTTCATATTCTGCTACCCTATTTTATTCATTTGAATGTAAATTATATAATAACATCTATACATAACTAAGAAGCTTCTGTCAACAATCAGTCAATTTTGTTAAATTTATTATAATAATGTTTTTAAGATTTTTCACTAGGAGGAAATCATTTGATCTATTCCGAATAAAGGTGGTACACCTAAACTAAAATTAATTGACTCATTTAAATTTCTTAAAATTTTGACAATGTATTTACTTTGAACTTTTGACAAAAATATAAAAATTTCAAAAAAAATGAACAAAACTTTTAATCAGAAAAATTACTGGTTATATAGCAGTTTGACAAAAACTTATTTTGGTCTTTGAGAAGCTTAATATCTCTTAACAGCACAATGTCATTAAAACATTCTGCTGATTTTACAGAGTTATCTCCCTGTAGTGTTAGGTACCACCTTGAGTCAAGTATTTAAAAACAAACGGGTCTTCTGAAAGACAGGTGTATTTTTTTAAAGTCTACTTCTTTTTAATTTGATTGTTGCTAAAATGCCATTTTTAACCAACTTCTATTTCAGCAGCAAATCAGTTACATGATTACTGTACAATAAATCATGATGGTCTCTCAGTTTTCAATTAAATTTTCATCAATATCTTAGTTCAATAGAATATATATTGTCAGTAAAATTTGTTAAGGAATGTCTTATTGCACTTTAGTTCCAATTTTGCCGCAAACCAGTTGTCATCCCCAGGCCTGTGTCTTACAATAGTGAAGTACTAACTTGCCATCACTTCCAAAACACTAAAAAATAAAATCATTTTTTTTTAGTAAGATACAATGAAAACAATGAAATAAATTCATGTTTTGGTCAAAGTGAACTTTGTGTACATACAATAAGAAGTCTTTAATACAACCTTTAATCTAGTTATCATCAACATGATCAATGATACAATGGTTTCCGGGAAAAATACCCTGCAGAATTCAACTAAACAATTTGTCAGAGGGTACTATCTATCCTCTCATTTGAATTGTTCAATATGATGATTTTCCTACAATGACTTTAGAAGATCTAAAATTTACTACATAAAGTGTGTACCTATTCATTATTAAGTTAACCTTTCCTCAATAATGACGCCTTTTGATGCCACCCCCTTTACTCCATTATGACGCTTTTTGACGCCTGTGTAGTGCCTCATGAGAAACGTCTTACATAATACAAATCAGACTTAATCAAATTTGTACCTAATATAAAAAGAATATTCATGAGAGTATCTGACTGGCATTTCATTGGTGAAATATTCGTTTTACTGATAAATTTTAATACTTTAAACCTGGTGATTTTTTTTATTAAAAAAAATCCTATGTCAATATACATGATATAAGTATGTAAAAAATAATTTCCATGGAGGAAAGGATTAAAGACAGTTCTATCATGATCATCTTTGCATTATTTGGTTGAAGACTTGTCCTTTATTAGGAATAAAGCCTGCACACACAAAACATTGAACTAGTGCAAAAGGTCACAATGTAACACTTTGAAAAGCAATATTATTCTACATCTACTTACATCAAAAACACTGCCTACTTCTGTGTCTGGTGCAGGAGCAAATGATTGATTCACATAAAGAAACTGAAATAGAGCAAATAAATTAGGTGTAAGGAAAGCAGGGTTATTAATCAATATTGTATACACTGAATACTTTATACAAGACTGTATTTGTTCTGTAAAAAAGTATTGGACAAAAGTCACATGATCATGGAGGTAATCAAGTATTTTACTAGGCATAATTTGTATAAATTTATATTTCTGAAAATGAAAAACCACATCATTAGTTTATGATGCATGTGTCTTAAATTCAAATGTTAGTTTATTGGTTAGATTAATTGGAACTGATCTTAATTCTATGAAAAATATTTGGGAAACCCAATTTTGTTTTTAATTTCTTGTTAATGTGCTTGTTTTCAGAATGTTTTTGTCCTATAACAGTACTAATTGATAAAAAAAAATCCAAACTGAAATTTGTACAGGTGAATTATGGTATTTGAAAGGAATAAGCATGTTTTAAATAGTCCAACTAAATGAATTATAACTACATTCATGACATTAACAAATCATCGTAACAATTTGATGGGAAAAAAAGACATTTTGACTATGGTGGAGGGATGGCTCATTTGCAAACATAAGACATCTTATTTTTATGTAAAAAAAAAAAAATCTATCCATATAACCATACCATAGATTCTGTTGGTTCAAATTTTAGATATTTCTTTATAAATTCTGATATCCAGCTCACTCTCTTGTTTCTATCTACAGACCATTTCTTTTTCTTCATTATTGGAGCATCGCCTGCAGCCTTGAGGAGAACATCAACTGAATTGATTTTAATATATTTTTTTAATATTGTTATATAAACATGATATTCATGATCTAAAGCACATCTTTTAAAGATTAACTATTAGAATAAAAAAATAAGAAAAGGGCATTTTTGACCTCGTTAAATAGGTAAATGAGTAATGTGTAGCTACATGTATATATATAATTTGTTATATAGTCAACTCTTGTAATCTCAAAGTAAGCCAGACCAGAGAAATATTTCGAGATACATATTTCGACTCAAACCAAAACAGGAAGTTTGACAGATCAAGGGACACAACTCTTGCTTAGCTTGATAAAGCTATAATAAATCTGGATAAATGTGGGAAGGGAATTGATATTCCTGTATCACATATATCAGATCGATGTATGTGTATGTCATGGTCTTTCATTATTTTTTTTACTTATTCATTTGTTTCAGTTCTAATTTTTTCCTATGGATTATATCTGAAAGAGTAATTTCCAATCGCTCTTTATATCATTTTTTAGGTCATTTAAAGTTGACAAAATTATTTATTCTCGGATACAAGAGATTTTAGAAAATTCAGATTTCTCTTCATTTTCTTTTATCTTTTAAAAAAAGAAAATACAACAAGATTAAAGGTGACGATTGCTCAAAGCAATAAACATGATAAAAGAATTGAGTAGAATTTAGGTATCACCAACGGAAGTCTTAATCTCCACTTTATACACATCCAAGCTCATTAGTGTAAATCACAATTAATTGATCCTGTAAACTGTAAATTGTTCTCGTACTACTGTACAAAATAGTGAACGACCTGGTAGCCATCCCCACTGGACATCACAGAGTATTTAATACTGACCATCAAGAACTTCAAACATCAAACAAATGAAACTTTTATATAATTATCAGTAAATACTGACATAAATATAAACATTTTTTTCCCACAAACTATCATTGATTGGAACTTACTGCCAAATACTGCTGTGAACTGTATAACTGTGGAAAGTTTTAAAGCAGTTATATCACGCGACCAGTCATGCCAGTTACATCAGTTCTACTGTGTATTTTGAGTTCATTTCCAGTATTATACAGATACAGAAACATTTTGAATGCTTTTTCATGAACATTAACAATGTATCTCTAATTATTTATTAAGATTTTATAAAAGATAATCATGTGAAGTAAACACTTGTGGAAATAGCATGTCATAAAATTAGTGAAATTTAATAACACATGTGGTGTAGTGGTTAGTGCATCGGACTACTAACACAAAGGTTCCTGGTTCGATTCCCGTTTGGGATGAAAATTTCAGGAACTCAATTTTCGGCTCTCCCTTGACACCATTCGCGAGTATGGTCTTGAGGAAACGATGATAGTTCGTCGGACGGGGACGATAAATGGCTGACCCGTGTTAAGAGAGAGCCATATCTCTTGCACGTTAAAGACACCCTTGTAGATTTCGAAAAAGAGTAGGCTAATGCCGCTACAAGGCAGCACTCGCACCCGCAAAGTGGAAAGGGATTAATATAAGTTGCAAAACTTGTTTCCCAATCCACTATAAATAAATATGTTTAAACTAACACATGTTTTTTTCCAATTAACTCTTCAATCCGTTTAAATCCCAGAGGTCATGTTTTTTACATATGTGTATTTAATAGTTCAAGATAAATAATGAACTTTGAATGCTTTTGTTTACCTTGGGACTGTCAATTTAGTTCGACTCAACAGAAATTCCGACTCATTCAATTTCAACTCATCAGGATTCGAAATACATACATTTATATGGAACAAAGGTCTGGACTATGTGAAAACTTCTACTCATCTGAAATTATAGTCAACCGAGTTCGAGACAACAAGGGTTAACTGTATGGAAGCAAGTTAACTCGTACCAACGGAAACCCGTACCATGTTAACTCGTACCAAAAAAGTTAACTCGTAGCAGTGGGATGTCGTACCACTGCAAACTCGTACCATCAAAAATATATTAAAAATTACGAATATTTTATGCTATTTTTTTGTAAACTTAATAGAATTAATGTTGAATTACTTGAATTTTATACTGGATTTTATAGACAAAAATACGAATGTTTTTCTAAAAAGCTTTATTTTTTAAGCTGATCTTTCAAAGTATATATATATAGTTATAATCCAGAAGAAAGAAAAAAAACATTACTTTAACTGTACCTTAAGTTGAATATCTATATCCAAATTATCCAAATTAAATTAATTAATGCTGTAATCCATGATCACAAATTGAATGCTATGTTTACAATTGTTGAAAGCCATGTGCTTTCTGGCGGGAAAATTCGGGAACAGGAAACGGTTACATTCCATTGTAACTTGTTATTTATAAAAAGTAAGAATTTCATTTTGGAAATCATTTTGATTAACTGCTAAAAATTAAATTCAATAAAAATCGGTAAAAGTTTAAAAAAAAAGTCAAAGGAGACAACAAAGCAAATCTGCCACGATATTTTCTATCCAATAGACAGGGAACATTAGCTGCAAATTGGTCATTGTACTTTCAAATTATATACATTTTACAGACTTAAGAGGTGTCGAATGAAAGAAAATTGCAGACATCATTAAACACCATTTAAATGCATTTAAATATTAAAGTTGGTACGAGTTAGCAGTGGTACGAGTTTGCATTGGTACGAGTTTTTGTAAAGTGGTACGAGTTGACGTTGGTAAGAGTTTACAATGGTACGGGATAACTATAATTCAACTGTATTCCTGGGTCAGCTGGGAATAGAGATAAGGTGTATTAAACGCTGATCAATACAACATTTGTCCATTATAACTGGACATTACAAATTCCTGAAAATGTAGGCATCATAATAGAAAATAACTGATGCCACAATAGAAAAGTGATTGTTATATGACGTTTTTATAGGGCATTTTTCCTGACTTGAGCCCAACCTGTTAAAATAAAATAAAAATATAGTAATATATCAAAGGCACTTGTTTTTTGTCAATTGGGGGTTCACGGTTGTATCCATACTGATACTAAAAATCAGGTTAAGGCCCCCATTGACAGAAAGAAGTAGCTATGCACTGACAGGATCCATGTAAGGGATTTTTCACCAAAAAATATAGATTACAGAACTGCTGAGATTTTGAATTTCAACGTAAATTAATTATTTTTTTTACTTTTTGATTTGGACGAATGTGTAGGGCTTTCATTGAGAGGTGTCTGAGCAGTATTTGCATTCGTATTTGGCGGTGATTCTGGTGGTTTTTCTTCAGTTTCTGTTTTATTTTCATCAGAGGTATTATTGTCAGCCATATTTCCGTCCTTCAGGTTTTAAGGTTGAAGACTGGGAAAAATCCAAAGATGTACCGAAATATTGATAAAGCTAGGACACCAAATTTAAGGGTTACACTAATGTCCTGACAATGACCTGACAATGTCCTGACAGAAATGTAAATGCTTAATACTTTTTTATTATCTGAAGGATTTACTTGAAATTTGGAATCAAGCAAGATGAGAACTTATATTTAATAAATAAAATTTAAAAAAAATAAAAAAATATTTTTAAGAGTTAGAAAACTTGACCTGACCAACTTGACTTTGAAACTACTAATGTCCTGACCGATATGAAACGGCTAAAAAATGTTTTATTATTGACAGGCTAGACTTCAAATTTGATACCAAGGAAGATTAATACATTTGATACAAAAATATAAGAAAAAATAAGAAAAAAAATATTTTCAAGAGTTAGAAAACTTGACCTGACCAACTACGTACTCCCGTGACTAATGTCCTGACCGATGTAAAATGCTAATAACTTTTTAGTTCTTTGAAGGTTCGACTTCAAATTTGATGTCAAGGAAGATTCTAACATTGAATACAGAGATATAAGAAAAAATATTAAAAAAACTAATTTTAAGTGTTAGAAAACTTGACCTGACCAACGTCGACTCTGCAGTGACTAATGTCCTGACCAATGTAGAAAATGTTAATTGCTTTTTTGTTATTGAAAGAATTGACTTAATTATAGGGCCTTACCAAGGGAAATTATAATATTCATAATAAAAGTTTATGAAAAAAAATGTTAGTTATTTTTTTAAATGTAAGAAAACTTAATTGACCTGACCAGCTTGATCTTTATATCATAATGAATTTCCTGATCGTTCAATAACTTTTTTGTTATTGAAAGGGATATAATTAAGTTTAATATCACTGAAAAAAGTGATATGTGATTAGAGATGCTGTAGATATAAGTAAATGCACCTTTTCTACATTTAATATGAAAGGATTATAAAGATGTACAGAATGCAATTAAGTCCAAAGACAGTGACAAGAATAATTAAAATTTATTCACACATACATTAATTAAAATTAACACAAATTGGAGTGTTTACTTAACTATATTTTTCTTATTTATTTCACTCATTTTTTGTTGTTTAGTTAATGAGGGACTAAACATGTCAAATCACATAAACATGATAAATAAGGACAGGAAATGGGCTTCTTTTGATGTCGATATATTGTTTTTACAAGCATTCAAAGTAAAATTATGTTAGAATCACACAGAAATATAATTTTATTATGTCACTGTCATTTGCCTTTCTTATACACATATATTACGAATAATAAAAAGTGCATTATTCTAATGTTGTACTGTTACCACACTGTCACATATTAGTGGGCCTTTAAATTAAGGTTAAGTATGCCATATCTTTTGCATGTGTCTGTCCCAAGTCAGCTTGTAATTTAGTGATTGTCATTTGTTGCTGTGCGACATATTTGTTTTTTTGTTTATCATATTGTACATAAACTAGATCATTATTTTTCTAATTTGAATTGTTGTACATTTTTCATATCAGGGTCTTTTATAGCTGATTATGTGGTATGAGCTTTGCTCTTTGCTCATTGCTGAAGGCCGTATTTTGACCTATAGCTGTAAATTTTTGTGTCATTTGGTTTCTTGTAGAGAGTTGTCTCATAGGCAATTATACTACATCTTCTCATTTTTAAGGAAGTCTGGTTCTTCTTTATAGATGGTGATGACAAGTTTTGTTGACTGCACTTTATTGCAAAGACACTGAGAACAAGTTTGTAAACAAAGTGTATGGGGTACCCAACCATGTCACAAAATCAGTACATGCACATAAAAAATTCACACAAAAGGAAAGGCACAGAGCTTTTATAGCTGTCCTTCAACTCTAAGTCACAGTGAGGCTTTCAGCATGGACCAAATAAAAATTGTCACCTTACTGCAAGTGAAAGACATTCCCTAGTTCAGCTTGTGATTTGTTAAAGAATGAAACAGTTTACATTGATTTAACACCGATATGCTTTCATATATCAAATAGCAAACTAGTAAGATCAGATTTTCATAGTTACAAAATATGATGGATAATTGTCCGATCACCTTTCTATAAGTACCAAACTGCTTTGATGTTGTGTGAGATTTTCAACAAAGAATAGAGTGATATGGCCAATTAGTTAATAGAGTGATATGACCAATAAGTTAATAGAGTGATATGACCAATAAGTTAATAGAGTGATATGACCAATAAGTTAATAGAGTGATATGACCAATAAGTTAATAGAGTGATATGACCAATAAGTTAATAGAGTGATATGACCAATAAGTTAATAGAGTGATATGACCAATAAGTTAATAGAGTGATATGGCCAATAAGTTAATAGAGTGATATGGCCAATTAGTTAATAGAGTGATATGACCAATAAGTTAATAGAGTGATATGACCAATAAGTTAATAGAGTGATATGACCAATAAGTTAATAGAGTGATATGACCAATAAGTTAATAGAGTGATATGACCAATAAGTTAATAGAGTGATATGGCCAATAAGTTAATAGAGTGATATGGCCAATAAGTTAATAGAGTGATATGACCAATAAGTTAATAGAGTGATATGGCCAATTAGTTAATAGAGTGATATGACCAATAAGTTAATAGAGTGATATGACCAATAAGTTAATAGAGTGATACGACCAATAAGTTAATAGAGTGATATGGCCAATAAGTTAATAGAGTGATATGGCCAATAAGTTAATAGAGTGATATGACCCATAAGTTAATAGAGTGATATGACCCATAAGTTAATAGAGTGATATGACCCATAAGTTAATAGAGTGATATGACCCATAAGTTAATAGAGTGATATGACCCATAAGTTAATAGAGTGATATGACCCATAAGTTAATAGAGTGATATGGCCAATAAGTTAATAGAGTGATATGACCCATAAGTTAATAGAGTGATATGACCCATAAGTTAATAGAGTGATATGACCCATAAGTTAATAGAGTGATATGACCAATAAGTTAATAGAGTGATATGACCAATAAGTTAATAGAGTGATATGACCAATAAGTTAATAGAGTGATATGACCAATAAGTTAATAGAGTGATATGACCAATAAGTTAATAGAGTGATATGACCAATAAGTTAATAGAGTGATATGACCAATAAGTTAATAGAGTGATATGACGAATAAGTAAATAGAGTGATATGGCCAATAAGTTAATAGAGTGATATGACCAATAAGGTGATGCATCGGATTTCAAAACTATGCCAAAATATATCTATTTTAAAAAAATTACTCAAAGAAAATATACACAACATAAAAGCCCACTAAATTAGAGATTGCGGACAACAATCAAACAAACAGAATCTGACAATTCCAACATATTTTGTCTTGGAAGTTATGTGAAGTTTTCATAATAAAAAAGTATACAATTAAAAAATACATTTTAATAAGATGTATATATGTAAGATTACCACTAAAATGCCAACATGTATTAGAAAATATAAGAAACTTACTCATTCATGTAAACTGTAACAATATCTACATTCATAACAGTACATTATGATGAAGACAAGAAAACATATGGTGTTAGTTATAATGTATGTTAATAACATAGATAAAATGAACTTATTGTAATAATAGTATCATAAAGTAGAATCTTTTTTTTTTAGAATTATCTCCCATTTTTATAGCTTTTTCAAATTATTCAGCCTCTTATACAGACTCATTATCTTTGAACTTATATTCTTATATTATGTTATTTCCTTGAATATAACGCATATGGAAAATGATTAATAGCAATTCCTCTTGCATGACAGTCTTTTTAATAACAAAATGTTTATTTCAAACATATGGAACCATTTATTGATTGTTTCATGCTATTCTTGCTTCATTATGGAATATCCTATCTTGATAAGAAATATTTTAAAGGATTTAAGGAGGCTCGCGGGTATAAGATTTTTAGAAAAAAATTAAACATTTAATTTTCATTACAAATTCTATAAATTACCTTAAGTAGTTGTTACTTTATCATATGGCACAAAAATCATTCCAAAAAATCAATTCGTGTTGGCCCCACCTGACTTTTTAAATGTAAGTATCATTGAAAAAGCTCGAAATTATCTCCCTTTGGTGCAAAAATGCTATTTTTTGGCATTAAAATTGAAATATCTTTTTTTACTCATCGGTGACCTATATTTTTTATTGTTGTTTTCAAATAAGCTATACATAAACTAAATAATTGTAAAATTTAAGCGATTTCTGTAATTAGGTTCTTTTTTTATTTCGATAATACCTCTTTTTCTCCTATTAGTTCAACAGAAAAAAAGGACATTTACAAAAATGTATGTTTCTTTCGAAGGCAGATTGTGAGCGTAAATGATCGGTGACCCCTCTTTTTTATTTCATTTTTCTATTAGGTATAAGATAAAGTTCATTTATAGAAAAAAATAGCGAAATCTTATATTAAATAAAAAAAATGATTTAGACCCGCGAGCCCCCTTAAAGGGAAAAATCTGTTATTTTAAAAATATAAAGGGAGATAATCCGCCTAACTTTACAATAGTAAATAATTCAGTTTATTTAATTTCTTTTTTATAAAAATTCTTAAGTTAAATATATTATTTGAAGTTTATATATAACATGCAACTCACATAATTTACAAACAAATAAATCAATTCATATATAGGTTTTTCTGATAAATAAAAAGACAAAACTCTTAACATATTGTTTTCTACATGTAATAAATACCATAAAGCGAAAACAAGTTTTTTTATGAAACTTTATGTTTCAGGTTATAAAGACAAACCTTTACACCAAATTATCAAATGAAAATGGTTAAATAAGTCTTTGATTATGCATTTTCAAGAGCACTTGGAAAAATATCCTTTAGTGCTGTAATTTTAATTTTCAGTGCGACTACAAGTCATCTTTCGTTTCATTCTATAGTTTTTGTTTATATAGGTAATAGTTTAAAAGAAAATACACTATCATTGTCCATGTGTCATGATGCAAGGGCTTCTGCTTGTCTTTTCTCTTTCCTGGCTTTGTCTACAAAATATGAGTAGTATATTAAAACAGTCTTTCTTTACTTCCATTCTCAATTTTATTTTATTTATTGTATATTATACATTCTATATTATTAAATGTTCTTTTGTCTCAAGTGGATAGTTGTCACACTGGCATTTACACCACATCTCCTTTCTTATTATTTTCCTATAGGGTATTCGTTTTTTTACTGATACCATGACCAAACCGCATTGACAGGCAAGTAATGTAAAACGCAACAAATTATCTCCCATGTATACTAAATTCTACTGGGACTAAAACAAAAATCTATTCAAACAGCAGGGTTTTTGCCATTTACAAAGCAAAATTTTCAACAATTTTTTTTTTCTGACAGTGAATTGCCACTCACTTGACCAGGAGAAGGATTGAAAAGATTTTCATGTAACATATCAACATGAAAAAATTGACTACAACCAATGGTCAGGAAACAGTCATATTTGCCAGTCTTGTCCTAAACTGAAAGTATTTTTGTCCTAAACGTGTTCTTGGGATTTAGGTCAAATTTTATTTTTCAACAGAAAAAATTTTGGTCATTTCGTTGAGATCGAGTTTCGAAATCACCATTTTGAACATATTTTTGTTTTGAGTCTTTAAAATCATTTTATTTCTAAACTGTTGCCTTCCCTTAATTGTTCTTGGTCGATTTTAGTCAAATGGTAGGATAAATAATGAAGTAAATGTGATGCAACAGTGAAACAAGTTCTTTGATGCTACGAGTAAGGGGCACCAACTTTTAAGTTATATGAAAATGACCGAAATTAGGTGAAAATATTTCTGGATCCTTGGCTACAACTATATTCATTTTTTTACCTTTCCTTTTCTCTTCAGGAAGTTCATCGTCTGGTACATCAGGTAGTTCATCTGTTACTTCAGCCTGAAAAAAAGGAGACATATTCTTGAAATCAGTGTGAAAAAGTTGATTTACAACTCAAGAAATTCATTCACAGATGGTTAGAATGCATTTATTAATTATCGGCTGTTTCATCATAATTTTGTATGGTATTAGTTGTTTTTCTGCTTTAATATGACAATATTCTTTAAAACAAAATAAATTAGCAAATCTCAACCCTTCATTATTTGCACATCTTTTCTCATATGAACTTTGTTTTAAAAGGAGATGACATTTTGGCTATGATTATTTACTGTTGACTCAAGGCATTTCATGATGTAAGTTTGACCAAATATTTGTTAATCAATAATCAAATTGTTTTTTGGGCGTCTTTAATATGAATTCCAAATGTTACCTGTACAATAGCGTCAAGTTCTGCTAACACATCATCTTCATCTTGAGCTGAAAGTCCTCCTGATAATAGATCATCTATTTCCTGAAACGATTAGAAAATACACTGCTATCAAAAAACATTTACTTTTCCTTCTATTTAAAAAATAATGGAAAATACAACAACTAAATTGAAAGAAATAAACTGAAATTTGGGAATTTTTTTTTCCTATTGTTGCAACTAGAATTGGAATAAAATTATTTAGATTAATGTTTAAAACTACAAAAAAAATCTTTAAACTGTCTTAAAATTGACATATAAATGTGCTAGCAATTTTTCTTCTTTCGTGTACAACCTTAAAATACATATGAATCCCCAAAACCTTATATTATTATCCCATCTATACTATAAACAGAACTCACCTGTTGGTATTCTATTCCTTCTCTGGTTTCATCCATTATCTTTTCAACATCTTCTAGTGACAGCAGCTAAAAAAAATCATTATTGATAGTATTTCTGTGATTACATGGTAAAATATTTACAATGACATAGTATTTTTATGATGACATGATATATTTGCAATGACATAGTATTTCTGTGATTACATGGTAAAATATTTACAATGACATAGTATTTTTGTGATGACATGGACAAATATTTGCAATGACAATGTATTTCTGTGATTACCTGGTAAAATATTTACAATGACATAGTATTTTTGGGATTACATTTTATTTGTGATGACATTGTATTTTTGTGATGACATGGTATATTTGTGATGACATAGTATATTTATGGTTACATATACATGATAAATGTTAAAGGTATAACACTGTAATGAGTGTCAAATGTTAAGATACAGCATACCTAATTTCAGCCCAAATGACAAACAATAGCATTTAAGCTGTGCAACCAAATATTGGCTAGAAATTTACAAGAAAATATGATGATGTTAATAGTATCATAAACTTTTATTTTTCAAGAAAAGATATTTTTTCTCCATTTTTTTTTTTTTTTTTCGACATTGAATAAAAATATATTTGTTAGTCCCATACATGTGTAAGTAATTTAATTTTGGTTGTAACACATCTTCTGATTGGCTGACATTATTTTGTTATGAGCCCATAGACATAGTTTAGTCATGTGACCATAACATCATCAACGTTTTTTCATAGTTTTCTATGGTTGAAAATGGAATTTAGAATTAAACTTTAAGAAATGACTGTAATATTTTTCTGTCTATTCGAAATAACATAAAAAATGTGGTGCACACTGTTAAATAACCCGCTACGTGCGTTATTTAGTGTGCACCAAATTATTATGTTATTTCTTCATAGACAGAAAAAATATTACAGTCATTCCTTAAACAAAATTACATAATGTTATTGTACTGCAAGAGCACTTACAATATCCGGTTTTGGCAAACTTTTTTTTTCATACAGTTTGAGTATCCATGATTTTACTCATTGGTGTGTTGGTTTGAAGCAATATGTCACATAGGATTTATGTTGTTAAGTATTCTTCTTACAAATGAATTATACTAGACTAAAACTGCAAACTTAAGTTTCCATTTTTATATTTATAAGTTCTTATGAATTATTCATCATACAAACTTGTACTAGTGTATATTTAATACATACCTGATGTAATTTTTTCAGGGATTCATTGCCTACTTTAAGTCCTTGAACAACCTGGCTTTCAACTTGAGCAAATTCTAAATCAGTCACCTGTAAAATGCAACACATACATGAATTTGTCAATTCTTACCTGCTTTTAAACTAATTAAGAATAGTAAGCAAAATCAAGACATAATATATGGAATAAAATTTTGCATTTTTAAAATGTGTAAAGTATTCAAGATCATATTTACCACAGATATAATTATTTGATAGTTGACAATTTAGTAAAAAAAAGTCCTTCAGAGTGACTAGCTTGCATCCATATCATTTGAACTCTGATGGATAATTAATCTCTCATTAAAAATCATACCACATTTGTTGTTTTTTATATATTTCATGGCACTTCATGTTATCTGAAATTTGTTTCTGGTGGGTCTCATTGGGGTCTAAGCGTGACGCAAGTTTGCCCATTTTTTGTAAGCGTGACACGTGAAAGTCAAATTAATGTGGCGTGAAAAAAGGAAATTAGGTCTTGAGGGACCCGGGAAATGACAAAAAATGAGAATTGCTTACGTACATAGTGTAAGCAGGATACAGGAATCTGACAAAACAGTAAGCGTGATCCGGGATCGGAACCCCCAATGAGACCCCCTTTCTGGCATTACATGATTAGAAATAGCAGCTCAGCCTCTTGAATATGTTGAAATAAAATACATTTGTTATTTCTGAGATAAATATTAGTAATACCATTCTGTCTATGTTATCTAACTGTCCATCAGTCTTCTCCAGTAATGACTCCTGGAACTTTTTCTTTCTCAACATTAACTTAGCTTTACTGTGAAAAGAAAGATAATAAAGATTAGTATGCAAATATCTGAAAACATTAAGTCAATAAAATGTAACATTAAATATGATGCATATACTAGTAAAAACATTTAAAAGCAGTTATTTTTAAAAGTAGCATCTGCCTTCATTCAGATAAGAAAATAGATAATCAAGTAATGTTTAAAGTTAAAAAAATTGACACAAATCTACAAGTATTTTTCAGACTGAATTATTGACTGTTTAACTGTAAATGTTTCTACTTTTGCAACATAGTTATTGAAATATTCATATTCATAAATATTTCAGTTTTAGTTTAAAGGAAAAAATCGAATCAATTGATTGAAAATTAATAATATTGTATTTATCAATTGTTTCTCATATTTTTGTCAAACTCCACTTTCTTATTTTCACTACTTTTCAATGGCAGTGGCGAATTTACCGGGGGGCACAGAGGGGACGTGCCCCCCCATTTCAGGTCACAAAAAAAATAATTTCTAACATAATTTTATTGCTATTGAATCTTCTTATCTAGAGCGGAAATGAATCACAGCTTGATTTGACTTCTTAAACTGGTCGTTAATTAATGCCAGCGTCCACATGCGTGATTTATGACAACTTATTGATGGGTGTGTAAATATTGACACTTTTGTGTGTTTTTAATGTCTCTTTGGAAGCTTAAATTATGGAAAATACATATACATGTTGATTGGAATAGTACGAATTTTTATTGGTTTATAATTATACAATAAAGATTAAGATCGATTACCAGGTGAAACTCCTGATCTGTGTACCTTTAAAGAATAGGTACAATAAATAAACGGTACCAATTTTCTTGCACCAGATGCGCATTTCGACAATACATGTCTCTTCAGTGATGCTCGTGGCCAAAATATTAAAAACCCAAAGCTTATATAAAAGATGAGGAGCAATAATCTAAAAGGTCCAAAAAGTATAGCCAAATCCGTGAAAGGAATGAGAGCTTTGCACGAGGGAGATACATTCCTTAATTTATAATAATTTCTAATATTTGTAATAGCAAATTTTAATAACACAAAAATCCGTATTTTCATGCCAGTACCGAAGTACTGGCTACTGGGCTGGTGATACCCTCAGGGACTAATAGTCCACCAGCAGAGGCATCGACCCAGTGGTAGTAATAAATAAACGGTACCAATTTTCTTGCACCAGATGCGCATTTCGACAATACATGTCTCTTCAGTGATGCTCGTGGCCAAAATATTAAAAACCCAAAGCTTATATAAAAGATGAGGAGCAATAATCCAAAAGGTCCAAAAAGTATAGCCAAATCCGTGAAAGGAATGAGAGCTTTGCACGAGGGAGATACATTCCTTAATTTATAATAATTTCTAATATTTGTAACAGCAAATTTTAATAACACAAAAATCCGTATTTTCATGCCAGTACCGAAGTACTGGCTACTGGGCTGGTGATACCCTCGGGGACTAATAGTCCACCAGCAGAGGCATCGACCCAGTGGTAGTAATAAATAAACGGTACCAATTTTCTTGCACCAGATGCGCATTTCGACAATACATGTCTCTTCAGTGATGCTCGTGGCCAAAATATTAAAAACCCAAAGCTTATATAAAAGATGAGGAGCAATAATCCAAAAGGTCCAAAAAGTATAGCCAAATCCGTGAAAGGAATGAGAGCTTTGCACTACAAATTATATGTTTAATGTTGGTATACATCTATATTTTAATAGTACTTAGTTTCTCTTCAGTTCAAAATACAGTACTCACAATACCATTTTATTTAGAATTTATGTTTTTTCTCTCTTCAAAACCGTCTTTTTGTGAATTTATTCAGCAATAAATCAAATCATTTATTATTTTAAAATACCATACACGTTTGATTTATAAATGGAATGTCCTATTTCCCTCCCTCTTATTTTACATGGGAAATCGACAATTGCCCCCCCCCCCCCCCCTTTTCCACCGGCCTAGGAAAACATGATGAGTTGACATTTTCTTTTGTAACTGAATCTGGGACTTAATCATTTTTTTTAATGGTGGAGCATTTAGTTATATTTGTTTATTTTTCTTGTTTCAATTGCCATGTACATGTACGAGGCTAAAAAAAGGTCACCATTTGTAAGGATATGAAGATGTTTTACAGAAATTAGAATATTTTACCAAAAAAGTAAGTCTGGAAGCAAGGTCAAACAAATATAGAAGTGATGGTAGAAAATATTGATTGATTGTATGTTGTTTGACGTCCAGTGGCAAATCTTTGATGCATGTTGAGGACAAATATGATAAAGATCTATTGACAGAAAGAAAGTATAAAGTGAAATAAATAAAAACAATAAAAGATCTAGAAATATAAAGATATAGAAACGATGATCTGATCTGATCCTTCTAAAAAAAATAACAACCTAAAAACAAAACACTCACACGCATATACCGTATATACATCTCTAAAAAATCTAAAATTTTGGTTTCATGGTGCCCCCCCCAGACATCAAGGTTCTGGATCCGCCCCTGAATGGGCTAAAAAGATGAGAGAAAATGATGTAATTGTAAGTTGTAAAAGACTTGTCCAAATGGTATTTTCATAAGTCAAAATCTCCTATAGTAACAAAGCTACTTTAGCATAGGTACTTTTTCTGTACTTAAAATCTGTAGTACTGGAAATTTACTTTTAATATTTAGTACTATTTCTTTACTTTAGAATTATTGTAATTTTTAGGTACTTGTATATTCCAGTACTTGATTTGTACTTAAAATATTGGTACAAAAACAATACCAACAATGATCACAGTATTCCATGTTTAAACATCATAACTTTATGAGATTTGAAAACGACAAACTCCAAAAATCTGTAGTACTTAAATTTCTAGTACAAATCAAGTACTGTAAAATACAGGTACCTAAATATTACAACAATTCTTAAGTAACAAAATAGTAGATTTCCAGTACTACAGATTTTTTGAACAGAATAGTCAGTCATGGGTACTACTTGTACAAGTTATGTTTAATTACTGGAAGAAGTAATATTAATATACTTATATAAGTAAATTTGTTGTTGGATACTTATACAAGTGAATTTTATTAACTTGTATCTACATGTATAGGTAAACAAAAAATATTGGCTGAGTTATGTCCCTTAGAAATTCAGATTTTTTTACTTGTAGAAGTAACCAAGTCATCTTATTTTCTTTTATTGAATTCTTATGATTTCTTTGCTCTAATAGAATTTTAAATTATAGATAACTGCCCTTTGCAGATGTCTTTACTTATCATTTAAGTGTAATTTCATGGACAATGAAAATACAATGTACCATTTGTTTGTTATCTTCAGAACACTGCTCATTTACAACCCCCCCCCCAAGGAGCAATTTTTGAATGCCTTGCAAAAATACTTAAGATCTTTGCACAATCAGTTTCTTTGTTGAATAAATGAGATGAAACATTGAGTTCTCATAAAAAAAATTGAGCAAACCTGGGAAAAATTATTAACAGCATAAATTAACATCTCAAAACTTGAGGACTTTTGTGGGATTGTAAGAAAAATTTACTTATACATGTTATACAAGTAAATTTTTGAGAAAATTAAGGGAAGGTTTTTCCGGTCCTACTAAAAAGCGCCCGGGAGCGCCCGGGAAAAGAAAAAGCGCCCGGAGAAAAGAAAAAGCGCCCGGGAAAGAAAAAATAGCGCCCGGGGAGAATAAAATAAATAAAATTTTACAACATTAATGTTTTCTTGAATAAAAAAGGAAATTTTGCTTGTTATGTCCTTAATATAAATGGGAAAATGCACGATGCTAAATCTAAAGTGTGTAGATGGTGTTGTTGCATTTTTACATTTAAGATTTCAAAATTTTATATAGTTTACTTATAGTTAGTAAATATAAACAAGAGTTTATAGAAAAATCATGAACTATATTGTCTTCGATCAAAACGTATACTTCGTTATTTAAAAATAAGCGTTGCCTGAGGTCTAATATTCGCAACTGCATGGTGAACACTTTTCAAAGTTTTGTATTTTACAAAACATACTTGAATTGACGGTTGAAGATTGAGGAAGGGTTTCAATATGCCTGCCACTAAGAAAAGAAAAGTTAAACCTACTGCAAAAGCTAAAGCTAATATGATATTCCGGAACTGTGGGATATGCCGTAAAAACTGTAAAATTGCTAGCATCTGCTGTGACAATTGTGATACGTGGTACCATCTACGATGTGAAGAGTTGGAATTGGCAGACTATGAAATGTTCCTGACAGAAGAAAATGTGAATTATTCGTGCAAAGGGTGTTTTTCCCATGAACAATCAGACGAATACACATACACCTCAGCATTATTAAGATTGACAGAGGTGAGATTTGTAATATATTATATAAATAATAAGAGAGAAAATAATAAAACTTCTTGTTCAGTCAAAATGTACGCTTATGGAATTTTAATTTTCATTATTCTCCCCCGTTTTCATTTTTAAAAATTATATGTATGTTTAAAGTAATAAATGAAATGTATATTTATAAATATAATAAGCTAAGACTAATTAACAATCGTAAACTGTAAACACGACGCGCTGATTACGGTAATCCAATTGTAATGAAAGAAGATAAGACTAATTAACAATCGTTAACTGTACACACGACACGCTGATTACGGTAATCCAATTAACCACAATCGTTAATATTCAAAACCATTTGTGTGTATCTCATATATAAGAATCTATATATGAACCTGCAGAGTCTTTTGTTATATGACTATGTAATTGATTACTTTTAGGCTGGTGAACAGGGATTAAATTACCTACGATTTTGCTGTAAAAGAGAAAAGGGATTGCTTCCCACAATGACTCAAGATGAGAACAACGAAGAGAAGTTGGCGGTACACTCGGAACATTCTACTTCCAAACTGCTGTTGAAACAATACAAGATGAACGAGAATGGTGAGAGATTTTTGATGGCATAAAGAAAATACCGGAAATATATATTTATAATAACATTAAGCTTTAAAATATATAATACAAAAAAAAAAGTTATATCTGGTTCATATGAAGCATTTGAATTCACTGTCTCGTTTGTCATATAATAAAAGACAGCAAAATAACTGGACAATAGTGAAGTCACATGCATTCTAAACTTTTAGTCTATCTCGAGGCTTTGAATTATACTGGGTATGTATATACGTAAATAAGTGGAATTTCTTTACACTATATGTCCAAAATATAAAGAAGATTTTGTGTGATTGCCAATGAACCCACTTTTCACAAGAGACCAAATGACACAGAAATTCACAACTATAACTATAGGTCACCATACGGGTTTCAATAATGAGCAAACTTAAGCATAGTCAGCTGTATAAAAGGTCCCCAAAATAAAAATGTAAAACAATTCAAACAAGAAAAATATGGGCTAATTTATGTAAAAAGTAAATGATCCAAACCCTCCCCTGACCTGGGACAGCACAACATTGGAACGATCTATTAAACTATATTATTTTGGTTTCAGGTGTCCCATTGGCGTCTTTAACAGATGGGAGTTGTCTGTTCAGTTCTGCTTCTATGGCCCTCGTGGGTGACAACAGTCTTGTGACCGAACTCCGTGTCCGTACTTGCATTGAAATGTCATTAAACAGTGAAGCGTATTCTAAGATTGATAATTATACAAACATTCTCCTAGTCTCCCCAAGTTACAATAAGTCATGTATTGACTGTTCAAAACCCGGCGGTTATTCTTCACAATGGACAATTCACGCATTGAGCAATATCACTGGAAACAATATAAGGGTTGTGTATCCTCCAGTTAACGGCACTGGTGATCTTGCGTTCATTACTCTGAATACCACATGCTTACCATCAAATGAAACAGATAGAACCTTTACTGTTATGTGGACAAGTTGTTCACCCCCTGATCACACTATCACATGGTCGGCGAATCACTTTGTGCCTTTGATAAGAAAACCTTCTATGTACCAAACTTACCAAACTACTATAGATCTTGATAACACTGAGATCATGGAACACTCAATCACTATGAAAACATCGTCGCCTATAAGAGCAGGTACATATATGCATGATGATTATATGGCAGAAAACACGAGCGATGAGTTTTCTGAAATATCCGATTTAGACAATACTGAACAATCAAGCATTAAAGTTCCGAATGGAAGGGGAAACAATGGCAAATTTTTAAGCACTGACGAACTCGTGCTTGTCTTATCAAATGATGCTAAAAACAAGGAGATGCATATTCCACGTGGAATTAAAAACAACATTGGATATATGGTTGACAATACAAATAACGAACAGAGGGAAAAACAAGGGAAAAGTAGACAATATGTAGATGATTGTGGTGCCTGGGGTCGTGTTTCTTTGAAGACCCACAGATTTGTGTACCAAAATGGGCGTTTGCAGTATATTGATCTCCAAAACGGCCTTTTCGTAAAAACAGCAAAGGGTGCAAGAGTTCCGCTAGAACCACAACCAAATCCAACAGAAGTGTTAGTGTTGAAGCGAGCATACACAAAACTACAGCGCTTGCCGGAATATCAAAGGAGAATATCATGGGTTGTTACTAGTCCCGAGAGCCCAGCAAGCGGCAATGGGGTAGCGTTCGTGGAATACATTGGTATTTTCCCAACAACAAAAAGTCTGCATGGAAATAATAAAAATGGACATGGCGATTACATCCGAACAAATGCACAAATTGTTGATGACATCAAGGGAATGGTAAAAACACAGAATTGCAGGGAAATTTATACCGATCTAGCGTTAGATGACTCTATGGAAGCCCCAAGAGACTTGAAACAGATACAAAATTTTAAGTACAACGAGAAGAAAAGGGATCGTCCACATCAACAGAAGGCATCTAATAATGCCGACGACATACAAACATTAATGAGTATGCAACATGGTCATCCGTTTATTAAAGAAATTGTTCAACTCTCCGGCAAACCCCCTTCAGTAGTAGTGTATACTGATGAACAACTTCTCGATCTCAAGAAATTCTGCTCGTCCGAATCTAAACATATCATTGGGGTTGACCGCACTTTTAATTTGGGGGCTGCATATGTTACTGTTACAGTTTTTCACAACCAGAACTTAATAAGAAAGGTTTCTAACACTCCAGCACCAATCATGCTTGGGCCATGCTACCTCCACTGGGACGGTTGCTTCCACACTTACCATCGATTTTTTAGCCACCTCCAGTGCTTTTTGGACGATATTCCTGGAGCACAGATTAGTGGCAAAAGCCTTGTATTTGGCTCGGACGAGGAAAAGGCTTTGACGAAAGCTATACAGAAGTGCTTTCCAGATTCCCAGCAAATTCTTTGCACACGTCACATTGAGGAAAATTTTAAGAGACATTTGCGGGAAGTCATTGGCGAAAAAGACCCAAACTACAACACTGTGCTCCACGATGTGTTTGGTGTAGATGGTCTCCTCTCTTCTCCTGATGATGTTGAGTTTGACCTAAAGGTAATGGAGTTGGAAGCGAAGTACGAGTACAGTGTTCCCGCGTTTCAACGTTACTTTAGCTGTAGTACATCATCTCTCAAGAACTATGTTTGGGAACCGGCACAAAAAGACATTGCCCCAATTAACTGGAAGAACAATTCATGCGAATCCATGAACAATATTTTAAAACTTTCTACAAATTGGAAAGCCGTAAAGCTCCCGGACCTTATAGGCAAACTACACAAAATTGTTCAATTACAGTATCGAGATATACGCCGAGCATTACATGGCCAGGGGAACTATGCGTTGGCTCCTTGGGCTAGAAAACTTCAAGTAACAGATGTGGTATGGTCGTCGAAATGTGCAAAAGAAAAGGACGCCATTTTCAGAAAGTTAATGAATTTAAGCAAACCAAGAGACAATTTTGTGGAATCATCCGATGGAAAATTAAAGATTCCCAAAACTCCAACCACCGCAAGGAAGCCAAACCAAAAGAAGCGTATTCGAAGCAACAAGACCACTACCTTGAAATTTTCAACATAACTTTTAATGTGCATTGTTTTATATTTGTTTTGTACAGTAATGTAATTTACAGTTTGCATGAATAGGTGGTAAGACGCATAGTGCTGTACTTTTAGTGCTTTTTAACAATAGTAAATGTTTTATATGCATACGCTGATAAAGATTTATTATATCTTTTTTTTTAACCTGAAACTGTTTTAATGGCTTTGCTTATCAGTGTTTTAATATTTACTTTTTGTACTTTAAGTGCTTTTTCAAAATAGTAAAAGTTTTATATGCAGATGTTGATATAGATTAATTATTTCTTTATTTTAAAACTGAATCTCTTTAAATGGCTATGCTTATCAGTGTTCTAATGCTTAGTTTTAAAATTAAACTCCTGCTTTTTAAACCATTGTTTTACCTATACGGTACATGTATAGTACTGCTTCATTTGCTGATTTTTGTTTATGTGAATTTTAAGGTTTTTTTTTTAGTTTTCATTTTCAAATCGTTTTTGAAAAACATGTCTTTTGATGTCTTGCATTTTATAAAACTTCAGCATTAACTGTGATCCATTATTATCTGTCTTTCCAAATAGTATTCATATATTATTGTTTAAATTGAAACATTCTTAGATGTGTCTGTGCTTTATAACAAATGTCTATTATCTTTATTTGCAAAATACTTGTCTAAAATTAAAAAAAATCAATTTACATAACTTATTTTATTGCCACAAAGTTGTCTTATACCATTACAATAACTATTTATTTTTCCCCGGGCGCTTTTTCTTTTCCCCGGGCGCTGTTTTTTCTTCCCCGGGCGCTATTTCTTTTCCCCGGGCGCTTTTTCTCCACCCGGGCGCTCCCGGGCGCATTTTAGTAGGACCCGGTTTTTCAAACATTATTTATTTACTTATATGTATATATATTTTTTTTTACTTCTTTAAACAAATAAAAATAACTTGTATAAGTAGTATCCCTGACTGATAGTAATATGCAAAAGAAGCTGTATAGATAAGCACATTAAAATACCTGTACAATGATTTTATTAAAAATATGATACTTGTACTTACTCTTTTCTCCAATCATGAAGCAGTTGTTTAGCCACATTTCGTACTTACTCTTTTCTCCCATCATGCAGCAGTTGTTTAGCCACATTTCTGTCTTTTTCTATCTGTACATTGATCTTCTTTTGGTATTGCTTTAGTTTGTCCCTTTGTTGCTTTAATTGCTGGAAAAAAATGAAAATAAACTATTACATGTACTTCTGTGTATAATTTTATTTTACTAAATGTACTAAAAGTATCCAATTGTATTGCTTTAGTTTGTATAAATTCACAGGCACTTGTTTCTGTCAATATGGGGTTTACTAACCATACCCATACAAAAGATTTTTTGTACAGGTATGGATAGTAAACCCCATATTGAAATTTAGGCACTTGTTACTTGTTTCTGTCAATATGGGGTTTACTATCCATACCCGCACGAAAGATTTTACGTACGTGTATGGATAATAAACCCCATATTGCTAGAAACATAAGTGCCTGTGTCTTAATTGTTTAAAATTTTACTGTGATTCGTCAAAATATCCTTATTGTGATTCGTCATAGGTCTCTAATAATTATCATTACCGTCATTTTTGGAGAAAAAAATTAATGTGATTCGTCAAAATCAGTCATTGCTTTTATCATCTAAAACAAAGTGTTTGTTTTATCGTCATACACCAAAATTTACCAATAATGTAATTTGGCAAGAATTTTTACCGTTACCGTCATGAGGTACCCCAATTACGACCCTCTGTTAATACTGATTGGACCAATATACTGACAATGATTGAAAATATTTGGCAGTCATCAGGTCATATCTTCTTTATATTTTTTTTATTTTGTGTGAGTTGATTTACCAATACTGCTTTGTCTTGTTCTGTAACTCTTGATTCTGCCTTTTTCTCTTTTCCCTTTGAAGAAAAGAGTCCTCCCATCTTTTATTAATCCGTTTACATACACATAATTTCAGTTTGTACACTTTTCTGTTTTGTGAAGTTGACAGCACAACGCCTAGATCACGATGTAAGATTTTTTCTCATTGGTTAAAATTGCAGTTTCTGCGGAGCGCTACTTTCACTTTCGATTTGGTGCAAGTGCCCGCCCATTATAACACAGAAGATTAATAGCTTAGATATGACTTATTATTAGTCTTAGAAATAACCAGCGGACTTTTACGATCATTCTTAAACACAGTTTACAACATACAACGTGGTTCAGTCAGGGAATGAAAGATTATTGTTAGTAGGATATACGAAAAATGGGACTGTTATACAGGTTAGGAACAACCTCTCAAATGAGGGGTAGACCCCAAATGTAACGACTATCTATAATCCCTTTTATTAGACCCCCCCCCCCCTATGACAGATAAATTTCAAATGATAAAAAAATGTTGATGTAAAAACCAATTCTTAGTACAATAGGCACATATTAACAGGTTGGGAACAAACCCTCTCAATGGTGATTATACCTGTATAGAGGGATAAACCTTCTATAGAGGGATAAAATTATCCCTCTATAGAGGGGTATTTTTGTTTAGACTGGATTTAAATCAAAACAGGGCAGAATGGCATTCTCTACTTATTATGGCAGTAACCTGCAACAGTTGATGCACCAATTGATGTGCTTAGTTTAATATGCACATGCCCAGTTTGCTGCTTATCTGACTAAATATAAAATCTATTGTCCACCATGATTGAAAGCTGTGATGATCAGGTAAATTCTACTCACTTATGCCTCACTGAACAGAATTTCTATTGTTAGATTTAACATGATTTTTAAAGGTCAACTATTCCTTTTGATGTTGATCAGGTGTTCAGATAGGTATACAATAGATTTCAAGTTTTGTCACTTTAGCAGAAAACAGGTTATCCCAATTTTTAGTAAAGTGCATATGTTGATGCACATACTGCTAGAGATTATAGCCAATATAATTAGAAAATGCCATTCTGCCCTTATTTGCTTTAAATCCAGTGCAAACACAAATACCCCTCTACAGAGGGATAATTTTATCCCTCTAAAGAAGGTTTATCCCTCTATACAGGTATAATCACCATCCAGGGGGTTTGTTCCCAACCTGATTAAGGAAGGTTAAATAAACTGGCAAATACTTCTTTAACTAAATTGTGTAAAATAAACCTTTGCCACCTATGGAAATTGTAAAAAATAGGTTTGGTCTTTTCACCAACGAACACTGTCGAACACGGTCACCACCTTACACCTCAAAAGACCACTAATCCTTAAGAAAAACGGTATAATGCTACATAATAATACAATAAATTACATTAAATTAAATCCTATTCTCATGTTTTTCACATACAAATGTGAAGTTGAGAATCAAAATAAAACTGAAAAATGTTTCCGGATCCAGCAATATTTTATTTTTTATTTTCATTGTCTGTATATTGTCTTATGGTCTTTTCTTTTCAATTATTAGAAATTATTAGGTCAAATCATTTTATTTAATGTGAAATTATCACAATAATTATATTTAAAAAAATATCAGACTTGAAAGTGTTCTGTCCTGACAACAGCCCTACAAGACTGTTTTCTTTGATTTTCTTGTTATCATTTTTTATAAATTTGTGAATATTTATCTATAAACATATTCATTCCCATTCTGAAGGTATGTCAAATATATAAATAAAGATGAAAACAATATATTTAGATGTGTTAGATGGTATTTTAATATTTTTGGTGGTGTTCTGCGGTGTGAGGTGGTTAAAAGACTTACCTATAAAAATATGTGGTTAAATTAGTTAATTATAATGGTATTTGTGTTTTTCAGAACAATGAACATAGCTGCAGAATAAAATTGAAGAAAGATGTTGACAACTGTAGAGAACTTATTAATAGTTTTACTGGTTTTCTTTGAAACAAGTCTTTCATTACAACTACCAACTTTACAGAGGAAGTTATTAAAAGATGGACTCCACAGGTATGAATATAATGCAAATTTAAGCAAAGTAAAGTTAGATGATTCATTTTCACCTTCTCCAATATTTACAGAATATTATCCCGTCTAGACTCAGTGTATAGTAGAGACTTTTTAATGCAGTGATACATTATAATGCTAACTTCTTATAAAAATAAGATGCGGTTTGAGTGATTGCTAATGAGACAATTATCGACTAGAGACCAAAAGAGGAGGATGTGTACACCTTTATGTCACTGTACAACCTTCAACAATGAGAAAAACCTATACCATATATAGTAAACTATAAAAGGGCTGGCATGACAATATATGAAACAATTCAAAAGAGAAAAAACCACAACCTCATTAATGCTTAAAAGCAAATTGTAAAACAAAACAAAAACAGACATGTGTAAACAAAGACAAATAAAGAATTACAGGTTCCTGACTTTGTAAAGGCACATACAAATTATGCCTTTTAATAGGGTATTATTTCAATTCAAAAAGAAAATATTTGTGGTGAATGATATAATGGTATGTTCTAAGGATCATAGTCTCATCTAACAATTCTTGCAAATGGCCTTTCAAATACATGTATTTTAAAGTAGCAGTTTCAAGCAGGCAAAGTAGCAGACATCTTGTCTTTTTATTGCATGCAAAACTATCAAGAAGTTAGAAGCAATCATGGAAGTTAAAGCATATTAGCAGGTGGAAAATAAAAGTCTACATCATGGTCGCATTTAGAAAATGAACAAATTAATGCATTTAAGGATGTCTGCTTGTCATGTTTTGGAATTTTTGTCAAGATTTTCGAAATCCTCTGGTTTTATCCATTTGAATGCCTAAAAAAAAGTTCCCCATGAACCCCCATTTTTCTTTTTATAAATCTATTACATGTATAATTATAAGTCATTTGTAAAAGTCTTATGAAATTTTATTTATTTTTAAATAGTATTTGAGAACTTTAACTGGTCAATGATAAAGCTATGAAAAATCAAGAGAGAACATTTTCCCGCCAAAATTACAATGGCTAATATCTCGAAAACATGCACATTGACCCCTATATTTTTTTGGCTTTTTTGATTCCTCAATTTATACCCTATCAATAAATACTATTTTTATGAAAAGTTATTTATTTTGAAACTGAGCAGCCAACATCCTTAAGAACATTTGAAATATTTTCATAATTACATTTTCTCTATTTGTTATGACTCTTTCAGAGACCTTCATACCATAGTTGAAATTCCCTTGTCTTTATTTACCCGAAGAGAGGGTATGCAGTGTCGTTGTCTGTTTAAAGAATTCCTTCCTAGCAGTACTTATGTTGACACATTCCAGATGAAATCTGTCAGTAAACATCTGGGTTTTGAGGTTAGTAAAATTACAAATTATTTTTCAGTCAGTTTAACTTAACATATTTACAATATTACTAGACAAAGAAGTTTAAATATAGATAATTGAATTTTGAAAATGTTGTAGGTTTCAAATTTGTTCACTTATTTTTAAAGTATTATGTTAAGTTATTTTTAGATTTTTAGATTTTTAGATTTTTTAGATTTAAAAATTTGAAAAACACTGGGAAAACTTATTTTGGTTAAAAAGTTAGAAATTGGAAATAGCAAATCAAAATAAATTATTGGCAGCTGTCATAGTGTTTTCCAATCATCAGATCATGAAATTGGTGCCAAATCCATGGAAAAAATCATGAAAAATATATAACATATGAAAAGCTACAGCATTTTATAATAATTATTCTGTTCAACATCCATTTTTTAAATCAAAATACATGAATTTGCCACTAACAAATAGAATTTTCACTGTATTTTCAGTATGTATCACCAACATTAGATATAGAGAAACCAGAATTCCAGGAGAATACCTTTAGTATCTTCAGTGTACTTATCTATACTGATTTACATGTCAAACCTGATAGTGTTATAAGTAATGTGACATTTCCAATACATCTAAGATACCATTTACCTGCTACAGATTATAGAAATTTTAGTATTATGAATCCTGGAGTGCTGATACAATGCAAGAATGCGGGTAAGTTTATTATAAATACATTGAGGTAACATTAATTTAATTTACCTTAGCTGTATTTGGCAAAACTTTTAGGAATTTTGGTCCTCAATGCTCTTCAACTTCGTGCTTTATTTGACCTTTTTAACTTTTTTGGATTCGAGCGTCACTGATGAGTCTTTTGTAGACGAAACGTGCGTCTGGCGTATTTAAATTTAAAATTTAGTCCTGGTATCTATGATGAGTTTATTTAATATGTACAAAACTTTCTGAAAATATCCACGACAAATTGCCCCATTGCCTTCACCCCTAAACCAACTTGCCCCAACTTTTCTACCAACTCAACCCACATATAATAAGGGTTTATATCACACTGAATATAGGCCTGCAAGCACACCCTACCAATGAAAAAGTTGTGTAATCCTGTGTAATTTAAAATTGAGAAAGGAAAGCGGGAATGTGTCAATGTGACAATGTGACACTAACCTGACCATAGAGAAGGCAACAGCTGAAGGCCATTAATAGGTCTTCAATGTAGCAGGAAACTCCCGCACCCGGAGACGTCCTTCAGTGACCCCCTTAAAAAATATGTATACTAAAAAACAATTCCTGTGTAATTTGCCTACCAACCATTCCACTTATAAAATGTAACTTGCTCCCAATGATTTTAGGCTTACCAACTAGCACCACTTTAAAAAGAAGTTAAATCCCAATGAATAAAACCGGCCAATTCTTGTCAACATAAGCCCTGTAGGCTTTAGCATACTTGCAATTGCTATCTGTCCTAATGGGTAAGTTCATGTTTGTCTCATAAAAATAGTGAAAAGCAAGTAAGTTTTTAATATAAGTATTAAAGATGGCTTTTAGAAACATTTATACAGTAAGGAATTTGTTAAATTTTATAATAAGATCACCTGTTAATTTCAGATTATATTGGAAAAATCTTGAGGAAAGAACAAATACCATGCTCACCTAAAGAAGACACTCTTTGTGAATGGAACCTCATTAAATATAAATCAGTAAGTGATTTACAGCTAAGTAGTCGTGTTACTGGAATTTTATTTTGGGAATACTTTTGAGTAATTATACCCCACACAACGAGTTGCGGAGGGTAAAATGTTTTTGACCCGTCCATCCGTCTGTCAGTCGTACCGTCCGTCCGTCAGTCCTGTTTCTTGTCATCGCAACTCCTCTCAAACCACACAACAGAATTTCACAAAACCTTTTCAGATAATAAGGACATACTATGTAATTGTGCATATCGATGGGAAATTGCGATTCAATTTTGTTTCTAGGAGTTGCGCCTCTTTGAACTTATTTACTTCAATGTACTTCTGCAACAGTTAGTAATCTCAACTCCTCTGAAACCACACAACAGAATTTCATGAAATTTTGTAGATAATAAGGACATACTATTTAGATGTGCATATTGGCAGGAAATTAATTTTTCTTATACAATATTTTTTCTTAAACTTATTTAATTTCTCCAATGACAATGTGGGGACGTGGGGTATGTGAGCGTGCTCACTAAGGTTCTTTAATTTCTTACAGTAAAAATGATGATCAAAAGCAAATAAAAATAAACCTTCAAATAGTTCTACCTTTGTATGTTTATGACCACATGCAGGATAACTGACCAAACATTTTTTTCTCGTCCAAAAGACGCTTTCTTTTCAAGGGGTTGCTATAAGGGTCTTGCTTTGCCTAAACATTGCATTTAAAACTTTTATTTATTTTGCTTTATAGTTATGGGTAGTATTGTCACATCCAATATCTTTTGATATATCAGACATCACAATTTTGTTACAGTTTCAAACTGAGATATATTTACAAAGATTCATTATGCAAATACAATTTTAAAATCTACTGAATATGAGGAATCTACCACCTATAGCGTATAAAGTATAGATGAAGAAAATTATGTATGTGTCAGTCGCAGGTCATGAGCCTTGTTTGTAAAATGTAAATATAGCTTTTGTCATTTGGTTTTTTTTATGGCAGAATTTTGGAAGTCTATGTTAAATATTTATATACTAATTATTTAGAGATGGAGACCGAGAAGAGCATGGGTTATTGTAAAAGCACCTGTCATATGGTTACCTCTTGGATTTTGTGTCATTTGCTTGCTGTTTCATTTTATACTCTGAATTCCCTTTTATAGAAAAAAATCTTCTTTTCATGGGACAACAGATAATTAGATAGACAGCAGGTCTCACATTTAACTTTTATCATACCCTGGCTCCAAAGGAGGCGGTCAAACTGTTTTACCTCGGTCAGTCTGTCCATTAAGGCTCTGTATGTAACACATTTCTGTTGTATTATTCTGAGGAACTACGAGTAATAGCTTCTGCATATATGACACAAAACCTTATCTAGTTTGCCATACAGTGTTCAGTTTCTTTCATATACAGTTTGTCAAAAACTTATTTCTTTCTGTTTCAAAAACATACCTGTTTAAGAAATGTTCATAACATTTTTCTCAGCAATCAATATTCATAGCTACTTGGTGTTTAGCACCTGATTGATTCATGCATTTGTGACAAGATTTTTTTTTTTTTTGCATTTGTGACAAGATTACTTTCATTTCTTAGTAGATGCTTAGTCAGCTGTCAGCGGTACTAATTAAGCTCAGGAGGTTAGAGCGATGCCTTGTAACACAGAGGGCCTGGGTTCTAGTCCTTGTGGAGACAATGTGATTTTCTCATAAGAATCATGCTCTTCGGTAACATATAAAATGCAAAATAGAATCAACAACACTTAGGGTTATTTTGTTTTATATATTAGTTTTAGTTCAAGCATTAATGCTTGAAGTTCAAAATTGTAATCTCTGCTATTTTCTGTATATCTATAGAGCTATGAATTGATACATTAAATTATAAATTTTTTCCAGGATGTAAATGATATAAGAGTGGAGGTACCAGTAGGAAATACAAAGCATACAGTATTAGTTGTCATAGGAACATTAACAGTTACATTTGGTAGCTGTTTATTGATAGTTTTTAAAGTTTTTAATACTAAAATTAAACAATCATAATTATAATTGTTTTGGTTTTTTTTGTCATCAAGGGGTATGTGCCTCCAAACAACCCAGAGCACCAAGAGTAAGGGGTTTGAAAAATTAGCAAATCCATAAAAAAAAAAGATGTGGTATGATTGCCAATGAGACAACTATCCACAAAAGACTAAAATGACACAGACATTAACTATAGGTCACCGTACAGCCTTCAGCAATGAGCAATGCCCATACTGCATAGTCAGCTATAAAAGGCCCCGATAAGACAATGTAAATATATAGCCAGTTCTGATTGAAACATGAAATGTTTTGCCTTGTATGCTTAATACTGTGGATTCATTTATTTTCGTGGGTATCAATTTTCGTGGAATGAGGAAAGCTTGCATGTTCATGGGTATTTAATTTCGTGGTTTCGGCAAAGTCTGCATTTTGGCCTTTTGAAAATTTGTAATTTGTTGAATATTTAAATTAGTGGTTCACTTGTACCCAATTTTAGTATCCAACGAATATTAATGAATCCACAGTATCCATTTACAAATATATCCATTACTATGCGTCATATTTTCAAACTTGCTAGTTCATAAGGTCAGACTGCAGGATGACATGTCACCTATAATTAACTCATTAACCTTACTCCAAGCTAGCCAGTCTTTGCTCTTACTCCTGAATGCTGTGAGCTTATCAAAGTAAAATTACAAACTAGTTTTGGCTGACTTTCCATTGACACATACAATGATTGATTCCATGTCAGAGTTGAGACAAATATGCTATTTTCTACATTGGCTAGAGGTATAGGGGAGGGTTGAGATCACATGTATAACACCGCCACATTTGTGCGCCTGTCCCAAGGCAGGAGCTTCTGGCCTTTGTTAGTCTTGTTTTATTATTAATTTTAGTTTCTTGTGTATAATTTGGAGTTTATTATGGCGTTCATCATCACTGAACTAAGTATATATATTTATTTAGGGCCCAGCTGAAGGACGCCTCTGTTCGTGGGAATTTCTCGCTGCATTGAAGACCTATTGGTGACCTTCTGCTGTTGTCTCTTTGACACATTCCTCATTTCAATTATCAATTTTATTATCCTGAGACAAGGGAGATGATTCATATAATTGGAAACCTATTTGTGGTGGGATCCAAAAATTTGATATTTAGTAATGAATGTTGGTCCGAATGATACCATCAGAAGTAAATCTGCCATCTTTTTTCATAGTTTTCGAGAAATAGGAACTTTCAGATAAAAATCTCAACTATGTGGATCCCTACACAGTTTTCTAGTAAAGCTGCCTACTTTGTCAGTTTATTTTTTATCTAAGAGTTTGAATGTCACTCTGGTATCTTTGCCCCTCTGGTAGTAACTTGTTGGGTCATGATTCTTCAATTTGATATTTTAGTTATCTCTGCAACAAATTAATTGCACATGCATGCTTTTTGTTTGGTATTGAAAAGCGATTGAAGTTAAACATGAGATCCAATTACTTAACTGTAAACACCTTGAGATGAGTCACATGCTTTGCAGCAAATAATAAACTACATTCCCCAATACTCCAGTAAAAGGCAATGGATAGCCAGGGAAGAAAATGTGGTAGGATTGCCCATGAGACAGCTATCCATCAGAGACCAAAGGATAAGAATGAAAACAAATTCAGGTCACTGTACAGCCTTAAACAATGAGCAAAATCCCATCTTTAACAGCTGTTAAAGGTTCAGGCATAATTGTATAGACATTATATTTTCTATAGCACATTACTTTTTAGGATAGTTTGTACTGGTGGGTTGCTAAATCAGACTGTTCAGCTGGCTCAAATAATTTTTGGAAGCCCTGTATCAAAGTTGCATTCCCCATATGACTTATTATTTATAGCGACAGCTTGAATAAGTTCTGTATCTAGATTTCAATTTTGATGTAATCAATTTAGACTCTTGGCAGATGCGTTTCTATTCCAGTCTTAATTGACCAGGATTGTGAATGTCCCTGCTAAGTTCAACTTAGTAGGGAAATTCACAATCCTGGTCAATTTTAGTTCAAGGTTCTCTCCAGACAGTCTAGATTATGCAACCTTAAATTTGTATATGCTGGCTCAGGTAAAAAATATGGTATATTCTCATTTGGCAGATCAAAGATTGGTGCCTTAAAGAAGCTATTATAAATTTATAACATCATATTTTATATAAGACTGACATGCCTTACCCCAACTCAAACCAGACCAGTCTTTGCTCTTGCACATATATGCCACATGCTAATATAAAAAAGAAGATGTGGTATGATTGCCAATGTGACAACTATCCACAAAAGACCAAAATGACACAAACATTAACAACTATAGGTCACCGTACGGCCTTCAACAATGAGCAAAGCCCATACCACATAATCAGCTATAAAATGCCCAGATGAGACAATGTAAAACAATTCAAACGAGAAAACTAACAGCCTTATGTAAAAAAATGAACGAAGAAAACAAATATGTAACAGTAAAGAAGCAGCAAATATCAATTTTCAAGTTTTGACACGTTGGGGGCATCAAACCAATGACCCCCACTATTGGCAAGCAAGCTACCACAAGATTATCGAGGCAGACCACTATTCACAGGATTCTCAATTCATGAAATTTAACAAACCAGATATGTTGATATTTTATGGACAAAAAAGAATCTGCATAGTAGACACAAAATGACACAAGATTATTTCTTGACACAACAAAATTGGCTAAAATACCAATTAGTGTTGACCGTGATTCAAACAAACCAGGGTTTATTATGGCATTTTTACTTCTATTATTTCTTTCAGTTAAATATCTGAAAAATTTACACAAATGTTATATTGACAAATTAAAGGTATTTCATATGAAAACTAAATGAAACCAGAATGAGTGAACAAAGAATCATGCAAGATTCCACAAACATTGTACATGGTTATATTCCCTATACACTATCATGAGAACAAAGTTAACTATATTTTTGTGGACAAATGAAAACTAAATGTTCCATGTCTTCTAAGTTTATTCAATGAATAAACACATTTATACAGAAATTTCTAAACCTCAGATCTTCTAAGACATTTAAAATTAATTTTGTTTACATATAATAAATACTATGTATCAAATGCTAAGATATGATGACAATAAATTATTATATTAAAATATGATTCAATGACAATTTACAAATAATGTATTTATTTATTAATTTGAATCAATGATGAAATCATGTATGGAATAAAAAATGAATAAAAAGATTGCAGTTCATAAAAAAAATTGATGTGATCAAAATGATAGGAACTGAAGAAAATAATGAAACAACAATTAAGCACTAAACTTCATGACTGGAATTAACCAAAAGCAATTCATGTAATTTACAGATGAAAAAATTATTTCATATTCGAAATTTTTTAAAGAAGATTTCAAAAATTTACATTTTGCCTGTGATGTTTTCAATCTTTAAGTTTTATTTCAAATGCCTTTTTAATCATTAGCTAGCATTTTTATGAAACATCAGTAGCAACACTAGCTGCGGAACCGTAGCTCTTAGGTCCTTATGCTATTTTTTGACTATTTGTAGACCATATATGCAATTAGTCAAAAAATGGCATAAAGACATAAGAGCTACGGTTCCGCAGCTATAGCGACACAGGATGGACATAAGGTCAATTTAATAAAAACTACAATCTAACTACAATATAAATATCTATGTCATATTCCACAAACAAATTTTAAAGGTTTTAAATGTTATAGAGCCCACCAACAGCTATTTATACATCAACAAAAAC
This sequence comes from Mytilus trossulus, assembly GCF_036588685.1. Lineage (NCBI taxonomy): Eukaryota > Metazoa > Mollusca > Bivalvia > Mytilida > Mytilidae > Mytilus > Mytilus trossulus. Next base: position 36,304,426 of record NC_086379.1, on the reverse strand, counting down.
TTTACAACATGTACATGTATATTGTTTATGCATCACCATTATGTATGTTATATGTACAATGAACAAAGATATACTAAAATAATAGTCATAGTTGTATGATAAGTAGATAGACTTACAACATGGAAGAAACAAAAGATGGCCCCTCATGATACATTTGATTCATGCAATGAAAAGTTAATGTTATTTGTACAAATTAATGGCTATAGTTACAACATGATACTAACACAAGTCTCTAGTCTGTGATTGTTCTGGTGTTCGACAGCCTATTTTGAACTTACTAGCGCAGTTGGAAATCTAAGAGCAGGCCATTTAAAAATCTGAAATTTCAGACCTTCACTTAGGTTGGGAAGTTTCTTTTTCAAAAACTGAATAGATCTATTGTAAAGCAGATAAAACTATTATCATTGATTTGGTTCAACAGCTTAACAAGGTCTGAATTGTTTAGTTAGAATTTTACCAGCCCATGTCTTAGCCAGTAATTTCATGTTTTAAATATGGACTCAGCCATCCCATATCAGGTCAAAAAGAAGGCTGTCAAACATCAAAGAAATCTCAACTACACAATCTAATACAATGCACTCAATAGTTCCCTACTGTAGCTGCCCTTTAAACCCTGCTGCTGCTTTGACCATTTTCATTTACATATTTCCCTTCCTTACTGTGGGATTTTTCTCCACTTTGCTCACAAATATATTTTACTAAAATATAACTTATTTCAACTCAAAGCATTTCCAATGAAAGTAAGTCTTTTCAGAAGTATAATATATCCAATACTTATATTTGTAAAGTTTATATGAAAACAAGCAAACCTAAAATGAAGCCGACGTCAAAACCTAAATTAGTGTATACTGAATTTAAAGTAAGCAACGAAATAATAATTGATTACTCTTTAGTTTAGAGAAATAAAGCACCTGTCATTTTTAGAGAATTTACAAACATTTTTTTATGTTACACAGTCAACAAGAACATTACATTAGCCTCTAGGTAAACAGGTACCAGTATCCTCTATGTCTACAAATTATTTTTATGAAGAATCTCAATATTTTTTATTGACTCTCAAAAGAATTTTTTGAGTTTTCTCTCTATTCTCTTAAAATTACTTCTTCTCTATATAATCTGTACAAAAGTGTCAGTTTTTCACAACCTGTAATTTGAAAACTAGGTCTATGACCTATAAATTTTATTGCATTTTTGAAAGTAGTACAATAACCACTACATTTTACAAAAGTATGAAAATTCTGTCGTATTTTGTTTACACCCCAATACCATGTCAAATTGTGATTCACAGCTTGAATAAATATAAAAGCAACAATTTTCACTGAAAACATTTCAAGTCATAGTTTCAGAAATATATTTGTACTTTTCTGTATATACTTATATGTTTCTTAACTTTGTGGTTTTAACATGAACCAGAATAAATCAATCAAAGGTAACATATCTCAGTGTTTATGCAAATGTAAATGTTTTTGTTGAAAAAAGAGCCCCCAAAAAAACAAAAAGAAGAGAAAAATCACTTGAAAGTTTGCTGTCCAGAAATCTGATATGTATAACAAGAGTAGCTCATTCTAGTAATAACTGCCATATAATCTCAATACGACAGCACTTGATTGCTTAATAATGATACGGCCTATTAACATATATGAAGAGAACACACTATTTACTACCTAACCGCCCCTTTAAGGCTTTAATTCTTTGTCCAAAGAAAGTGTCTAACACCTCAGCACATTGATAAAATGGCGTATCAGGTGTATTGTATAAACGACAATTGTCAAATATCTTGGTAATGTCCTTAATGAATTCTATCAACTTCACATAATGCCTGTTCTGTATTCTTCTTTCAACTGTTGTTAAATCTGAATAAAATAAAATATAAACATCATATAAAATTAATACATGTGTAGTGTATTACACATATTCCTATAAAGTGTAACATAATACAAAAATAATAATTCAAATTGACTACAACACTTCAAATGGTCTGCAATTTTATTTGCTATGGTCTACATGTTTCGCCTGCAAGGCAGGCTTCATCTTGACAATTTTTATACAGAAATTAATCCCTGAAGTACTCAAAGTGGTGCATTGAATTTGACGTCGTCATGGTGTGAGAAACAATGAAAAGTGAAAGAAGCAATACAGAGTTATAAATAGATAAGAAAAATATAGAAAATTATAGTTTATTTACAATGTAACTTGAGTTCGTTTTACTATTATATGATACATGAAATTGTTCTTTAGGATTGGTATCTAAGTGGACAAACTTCCCATGGTTCCTACCACTTCGCAAGGCTTCTCTACCAACCTGGCCATTGTTGGAGGTTACTACTTCCTTGCGTGTCGGTAACAGTAGGAAGATTATGGTCGCCGCTTTGGATAATAAAATTGTCAAAAAATGTTCCCTTGTCAATTATTTGGTGACTCTATAATTTTTGGATTGTCTGCAATAGTTGGTCTCTTTAATGACATGATTGTAAATTCCTAGTTCATTTATTAATGTAACATGGGAACATTCAAGTTTTGTGTTCATTTATGTCAGGGTAACTTATATGTAATGAAAACATCAAGATAAGACAGCTTTATTTTCCTGAAATCTTGAGTTTAGATATGATCAACTTTACATGTGGGTATTTTTTTATGTTTTAAATTGTGGTTGCATACTTTTGTGTAGTCCGACCAAAGCTTACCCCTCTGCTTTGTCAAGTATAATAAGACAACTTACCCATAGGATCTTTAATCACTGTATAGTAATCAGGTACTTCATTGGGATCAACAGGTTCTAAGAAAGGCCAGGCCATCTTGTGTGACTGAAAAATAAATTTTACAGAATTATATAAATTAACCTTATAAATAACAATGTTTTCAATTATGCATATGCACTTTTAACAGGAAACAGATATGCAGTATATATAGCCATTGCGATATTATTCCTTGCTTCTAAGGTGCATTACAAAATATCTAAAAGACTTCATAATCTGCCTCTTTCAAACAAATTGAAAACCTCTTTTGTGATTTCTCTCAATCTATAAAATTATCTCCCTTTTGTATACTTGTCATTAAATGGCTATCCTCTCTTTTTCTGTAATAAAATGCCTGGCATACCTGTAAACTTTTGACTTATCTCTTGAGCTGTTCATAATAAAATGCCTGGCATACCTGTAAACTTTTGACTAATCTCTTGAGCTGCTCATAATAAAATGCCTGTCATACCTGTAAACTTTTGACTAATCTCTTGAGCTGCTCATAATAAAAAAATGCCTGTCATACCTGTAAACTTTTGACTAATCTCTTGAGCTGCTCATAATCAGTATCTGTGAGTACTTTACTGGATATTGGATCTTCTTTGTCCTGTTGTTTACATTTAGGACATAGGTAAACATCCAGACTGCCAGCTTCTTTCTCTGATATTCCAACACATTTACCATGGAACCAGTCTTGACATCTATCACATCCAATGTAGAATCTGTAAAACAATTACATTTGTGTGTAATTTGTGTTCTTTTAAGGTGGTACCTAACACTACAGGGAGATAACTCTGTAAAATCAGCAGAACCTTTTAATGATGTCGTGCTGTTTAGGGAATATTAAGCTTCTCAATGATCAAAATAAGTTTTTGTCAAACTGCTATATAACCAGTGTAATTTTTCTGATTAAATGGTTGGTTCAATTTTTTTGAAATTTTTATATTTTTGTCAAAAGTTCAAAGTAAATACTTTGTAAAAATTTTAAAAAATTAAACGAGCCAAAATAATTTTAGTTTAGGTGTTAGGTACCACCTTAATACATTGTATGTCTTATGAACGATATTGTAACAATAAAATGTTGGGATTTAGTATCTTGAATTATAGACCATATCCTTTCTTTCCAGTTTCAATATAATTTTGAAATCAATTTACTTATATTATAATTCGTAGCACTTTTGAGCACTGAGGGATATTGATTGCTTCCATTTAGAATAATTTCAGCATATGAACAAATTTAGGACATATTTTTAATTGGATTTATCTTCCGTTTCAATATTTAGCACTAAAAATTTATACCATTTAGTAATTACTATGTTAGCCAATCAAGAAGATTATTTCCAATGCAATCTTTAATAAATCCAGTATTGATAGTTTCTGAAACATCTGAATTTTTCATTGATGAAAATTTTGTAATAAAAACTTACTGTGATTCGTCATATGGTGTTTTACATAAGCAATACAGTTCTTCTGTTGTAGTTTCTTGTTGACGTTTACAATCAGGACAGGTATACGAGTCCACTGACTTGGCCTTTCCTTCAGATATACCTACACAACCACCATGGAACCAGTTTGAACACAGATCACATCCAATATAAAACCTGCAACAAATTCACAATGAAATTATAAGATCTTCAGAATTTGTAGCCTAACTGAAATAATTATAATATTGAAGTTTCCATAGTAAGTTCAATGATTATGTCATATGTAAACGCTGAAAATTAGCTGTTCTCAAAACAGACTATAAACTTGGGGTTCAGGTCAAGGATATATATTTTTATACAAATATAAAGAGGTACTGTAAATTCAGAAATTATTGCATGCATTCATTTTTGTCAATGTTTTACAATCAATATAAATGAATTGAAATTCAACTTTTACCTTTTCAGGAGATGCTACAAACAGTAATGCTGTCAAAATTTTTATTTTTGAATAACCAATCTCATCCCAATTTTCACAAAAATAAAAATATCTAAAATAATTGTGAATTTACATTAATTTAATTACTGAGACTTACTTAGTGTCATCATATGGTGTTCTACACACACAGTATAACTTCTCTTTGGGATTCAATGCTCTACCTCCTCCTGTAGATATAATCTTCTGTTTCTTACGTTTAGATGGAGGAGGCTGTAATGGGGGTACATCTTGGGTAGGAGGAGACTGGATTGTCTGCTGCTGAGGTATACCATGGGACACTTTCAGTTGTTTAATTGGAATCTGCTGTTGTACTGGCCTCTTCTTCAATTCGGCAGCAACTTCAAGCTATAATATTAAGAATACTGTTTTAATAGTATGTAAATCCTGTATATTACCTCAAAATGAATATTATAAAAAGTATTGGAAAAGCTACTAAATCAACCTCAATGCATAATTGATCTAAGAGACCTTGAGCTTTGGGGTATGGGTTTTGTTTATTAATGAAGACTGAACAGTGACCTATAATTGTAAATACCTACATCATTTGATCTCTAGTGGCTAGTTGTTTCATTGGAAAATCATACCACATTTCGTTACTGTAAATTCAGAAATTAATGCGAGGGTTTTATTATTGCGAAAATTGCGACAGAGTTGTAAACGCAAAAAATTAAACTCGCATTTTGAAATATTTTATTTGAATTTAACTGAAATTTTCTCAAAATCGTAAAAATTAAAATCGCATTTAAGCCTAAATTGACAAAATCGCTATGTTAAATGCATGCTATAATTTCTGAATTTACAGTTTTACATATACATTGTAAATGGTCAAACTCATTATTGCCATAGTAGAATTATTATCTAAAGTATAATTGAATGTTGCATAGATGTTTTCATTATCCTAGAGGATTGATGCAGGCGAGGTGTAACTGATTAGTGCTGTATAATTATTCTGTGAAATATAATCAATATATCATCATTGGTTTCTAGTCTAGCTATCTAAAACAAAAATATGGGTCCATAGAACTCCACCTCTATCTCACAGAATAGCAATTCATGTTCAGTGAAGGTACAAAATCTGGATCATCACTCTTACTTTGCATATATTTTGAACACTCCACATTATAATTAACATGAGTACTAAGTTTCAAGTTGATATGACCATACATATGTACCTCATACCCATTCTTCAACCTAATACAAAATGACAGACCTAAAACAGACAGACACATCAACTGAAAAAAAATTAATTCTCTTACTATTACAGGAAAGGCATAAAATGAAGATGAGGCCTGAAAAGAAATGCTTACCTGAATATCTACCTGCAGATTTTTCTCCATTAGAGCTCTCTTTTTAAGGATGTCTTTCTTCACAATCTCCTTATGTTTAAACAAAGCTTGCTGTAATTTAGCGGCTAACATCTTTTTCTGTTTTTCATCCTCCAATTCTTGTTTCTTCACTTTACGCATAGCATCTTTTTCCTTCCTTTCTATTTTATCAACAATGGATCTTATTGCCTGATTACACACCATCTTCCTGTAAACATCAAAAATATAAAAATGTATAACTTGGGGAACTAGAGGCTCTAAAGAGCCTGTGTCGCTCACCTTGGTCTATGTGAATATTAAACAAAGGACGCAGATTGATTCATGACAAAATTGTGTTTTGGTGATGGTGATGTGTTTGTACATCTTAATTTACTGAACATTCTGGCTGCTTACAATTATCTCTACCTATAATTAACTTGGCCCAGTATTTCAGAGGAGAAGATTTTTGTAAAACATTACTTAGATTTACGAAAAATGGTTAAAAATTGACTATAAAGGGCAATAACTCCTAAACTGGTCAACTGACCATTTCGGTCATGTTGACTTATTTGTAAATCTTACTTTGCTGAACATTATTGCTGTTTACAGTTTATCTCTATCTATAATAATATTCAAGATAATAACCAAAAACAGCAAAATTTCCTCAAAATTACTAATTCAGGGGCAGCAACCCAACAATGGGTTGTCCAATTCATCTGAAAATTTCAGGGCAGATAGATCTTTACCTGATGAACCATTTAATACCGAGTCAGATTTGCTCTAAATGCTTTGGTTTTTGAGTTATAAGCCAAAAACTGCATTTTTCCCCTATGTTCTATTTTTAGCCATGGCGGCCATCTTGGTTGGTTGGGCGGGTCACCGGACACAATTTTCAAACAAGATACCCCAATGATGATTTTGGCCAAGTTTGGTTAAATTTGGCCCAGCAGTTTCAGAGGAGAAGATTTTTGTAAAACATAACTAAGATTTACGAAATGGTAAAAAATTGACTATAAAGGGCAATAACTCCTAAATGGGTCAACTGACCATTTCGGTCATGTTGACTTATTTGTAAATCTTACTTTGCTGAACATTATTGCTGTTTATAGTTTATCTCTATCTATAATAATATTCAAGATAATAACCAAAAACAGCAAAATTTCCTCAAAATTACTAATTCAGGGGCAGCAACCCAACAATGGGTTGTCCAATTCATCTGAAAATTTCAGGGCAGATAGATCTTTACCTGATGAACAATTTAATACCGTCAGATTTGCTCTAAATGCTTTAGTTTTTGAGTTATAAGCCAAAAACTGCATTTTACCCCTATGTTCTATTTTTAGCCATGGCGGCCATCTTGGTTGATTGGGCCGGTCACCGGACACAATTTTTAAACTAGATACCCAAATGATGATTGTGGCCAAGTTTGGTTAAATTTGGTCCAGTAGTTTCACAGGAGAAGATTTTTGTAAAAGTTAACGACGACGGACGACGACGGACGCAAAGTGATGGGAAAAGCTCACTTGGCCCTTCGGGCCAGGTGAGCTAAAAAGGATAATGGGTCGATAAGACAATACAATGAATAATGGAGTTCAGTAATTTCTGGGGATGGCAATTTTGATTAAGGAAAAAGTGTTTTTTTTCTTGGATACAGAAATTCTATACCAACGAAATCCATGAATAATGATTAATCCACAGTTCTAGAAAACAACTGAATTTTCAAAATATCTTCAGTTTGATTTTGATCTATTTGAGGTACTTTTCCTCCTACAAGTTTCATGGTTTATGATAAGGGATATTCCAGAAAAAAATGTATGGAAGGGGGGGGGGGGGGTTGGAAGGCAGTTTTTGTCAGCACCCACAACCCAGACAATTTTAATTGAGAATGATAGTGCTCTGATACCCATCACCCATGTATTATCAAAACACAATGTGCCTTCCAAACCCGTCCCCCTACATTTTTTTCTGGAATAGCCATTACAAACATTAATGAAATTGGCCATGAAATGTTAACTTGTGTATATGACATAAAAGAAGCAGAATTTTCAATTTGACAGGAAAACTCCTGTTCACTTTAATAAATATAATTTACTCTATTTATGCATGTTTAAACAATTCATCAAAACAATAGTAACAAATGTTTACCTCATTTGATCTTCTCTGGAGTCTTTAGAAACTTCTAGTTGTTTCCCAAACTTGGGTTTGTATTCCTCAACAGAACTATCAAATGAAGACATTGAATCCTCATCCATATCATCGTCCATTGGCTGTGATATAGTTGTGATTGTTGGAGTGGGTGGCTTTGTTACCATTGAACGTTGCATAGCAAGTAGTTTAGCTTGAATTTCAGGAGTCTGGTTCTGCATAAGAGCTTGTCTCACAACTGAAAAGTATTTTCATGTACAAATTTTCAATCTCAAACAATGGCTATTGCATGTTTTTATTAAAAAATAAAAAAAAGCCTGTAACTTTAATTTATAGTTTATTTGGTCAACTAAATACAAGCTATGAAGTTGATTTTACAAGTGTACACAATGTATTTAAATTGCTGAAAAGCTTGTAAAATCTGGCTGTAAGGCCGTTTTTATTAAATAAGTTGGTTTACGGATCCGCCGACCCGAATTTTCGCTAATTCAAATAAAAATAAACGCATATTTGTCCTTAAAAATTATTTCCGCCGACCTCATATTCATCGATTTACTAAGAAAATTTTAAACGGAATTTTTGTGTTTACGTTTCGTATTCTGGTTCCTATTACTGCATTAAAAAATCGTAAACCAGTGCACTGGAAACGTGACTGGTTAGCTTTCCCTGACACCCAAAAGCGAAAACAAGTCGCCCTGTTCTTGACGATACCAGTCGCATCCGTCATCGGACATTTTCAATTTTTAACAAGTTGATGAAACATCATTTTTTTATTGATAATTTAAGAAATTAAGACATAAACGGTTCATTATCTTAAGAAAAGAGGCTGAAGCATTGTATTTGCAGTGTGTAGCAGTTTATTTGATAAAAAATACAACTCATCACCTCGAACATTTTTGCAAGTTCCGGTGCTTGTCACTCGAAAACGTACATCAACCTAAATTTCGACGGCAAAATAAGTTTGTTACTTCATTTAAACGTGATAAAAGTTGCCTCTTAGTAAATGTTTAATCCATTTATTGCATTAAAAACGTCATATTCCTTTCCAAATAACTTGTCAAACATCGTTTATTTTTGTAAATTTTCTTGCATTCGTCCGCCATTTACCGATTTGTAAACTATGGATTTGAAACGGACCAGCTAAGACCGAAATCCGTACTTTTACAATAATTATTATGGACGCACAGACGAAACAGCTGACAGACGAATATTGACCACAAAGGGAAAAATTATGTATGTCACATGCATTAAGAGACTTTTAGTTACATCTAATTGATTGGTGTCTATAATTCCCTATATTTTTTTATGGATTGAATTTGTTTCAAACTTGATTAAAGTTGCTTAACTCTGAGACTATCACACTAGCTAATATCAATATATTATGGACCAGGTTAATAACTTATATATTTTTTTATGAGAAACACTGAATTTCATACTTAAGATAGTTTTGAATTAAATTGTAATTGATATATTATAATTTCTTTACATTTTTCAAAATGAAAAAAAAAAAAAAAAAAAACAATTTAGTGCTAGATATTAAATATTTAGTTGGAAGTTTCACACAAGAACCTAAGTAAACTTTTAATTTGAAATGTTACTTTAATTGTATACTCAGATATGAATTGAACAATATAAAAAGAACATTATTTGCATATGACCCTTTATACTATAGTAAAATCCAAACATTGTAGGGCACCATACAAATGAGCACTTCTCTTTCAAATCTCACCACTTCTCCCTATCAGTTTCAAAAAGAGAAGTCACTTCTCCCTATAATTCTGAAGAAGTGTGAGCCCTGCAGATATCCGTAAACCAATTAAAAAAAAAACTGGAAAGATCTAGTTTAAATTTATTTTTTTTCCCTCCTCCTACCCTAAGTTTTTTGGGCTGATGTCCGTAAACCAACTTATTAAATAAAAACGGCCTAATGTTTGTGTGAGTGGTTGTATTTTACAAATTCTCATCTTTTCTGCATCTGTATTTTTGTAAACATAAATATTTTGTCTGATTTTAAGAACAAACTGTTAAATTAAATGATTCAAAATAACTAGATGGAATAAATCATGGTTAAAATTATTAAATGAACTTGTGATTATGCAATTTTCATGGACAATTTAATTATATTCTAGTTCAATTTGACAGTCATGACAGTGAGTCATTAAAACATGTTTATATTTTATATATATATATCACATAACTTAGGCCACGGTTTTTTAATTTGTTGGTTTACGGATTTTCGCCATGAAAAAGTCGGATCGGTCGGTCGGAAAAAAAAAGAAAAAAAAAAGATTTTTCAAGACATAAAACTGATATGCAAAATAAAAATATATATTTCACCTTTCTAATAATATGTTTGTCATAATATTTTGTCATCATTCTTAAATTTTAGTTCAAAGAAATAGTATTTCTCAGCTGTAATAAACATCGCATGACATTGTCTAATAATTTCCCGTAAAAAGGGGTGCAAGAACAAAGACGAAATTAAATCGTCATTTCAAAGACAAGAAAAAGAGATTCGTGTCGGTAGCTCTTGATTAAAAATTGGTCAATGATAATTAGCACGAAAACTGATAAAGACAAAAATGTAAAAACGTTGTACCAAAATAAGTTTCAACACACGTGTCAAAAACGTAATAGACTCGTCCACTGGAAAAACGAGAATATCGGGTTAAATAATAGTTGTCATGCATTCCCGTTTTATATCCAAATGGACCATATTTTTTTATTATCTATGAAAACAAGAAAATTTCAAATGATTTGTTAAAATTCAGTACTTTAACTCGATGTCTTGAACTTCCACCTGTCCACATTAGGAAAGGTCTATTTCTATGAGAACAGGCATCTTACGGACTGGTGACAAATAAAGGAAACGAACTTATTGTGTAACTGGTTTTAAACACGGGTTTCGTTCCGCAAAATTATTTGCGCAAACAACATTTCAAGGTCATTAATAATTGATTTGTCTATTTTTAGAAACGTAAACTGAAAGTTTCATTTTTTCACAACAGAAAGTGTCATCACTTCTGTAAGTGATTTATGCATTTCCTTTCATAAAAAAAGGATATTTTAATTTTTTTCAAGGATAATGCATTTGTTAGGGTCGGCGGGAATAAAAAAGCATGAAAAGTCAATTTTATTTTTATTTTGGATATCGGCAAAATCGGGTCGGCGGATCCGTAAACCAACAAATTAAAAAATCCTGGCCTTATCTGTAAATAGAACCATACCTTGTTGGACAACTTGTGGAGTGACAGCATATTTAGTATTACCAGCAGCCGACACAGGTAATGCTGGTCTAGGTTGTTGTGCCAACAGTGATGTCACATTCTGTTGGGCGGTCTGTACTACCTGTTGTGGTTGAACCTGCTGTAGGACTTGTTGCTGCCTAATCTGGAGCTGTCTAGCCTATAAGTTCAAAGTTCAAAGATATCAAAGCTGTGTACAAATGAACACATGCATTTGTGCAGTTAATTTTCTATAACCATAATGATTCAAAATCATGATTATTCAGACATTAATGTAGTGTGTAGGTGAACACATTCATTTGTGCACTAAATTTCTTTAAAACAATTTGCTTCAATATTAGGAGTATTCAAAGATATCAATGCTGTGTATATGTGTGTCCATGTGTTTACATATTTTTTTCTTTTACATTGATCTCCATCACGATTGTGGATATCAAAAGATATCAATGTAGTAATTAGGTGAACACATGTATTCGTGCAGTTATTTTCTATGCTGAAGACATTGAATTTAAGATGTCATTTGGTTTGTTTGTTTAATTTGATTGCTGCCTAATTGACATTACCCAAAAGCTCATTTTATTTTAATTATACAGATATACTCTACATTGTTGCATATGAATTTTTTCATGACAAAAAAAAGATTTCTGGTAAATACAACTATTTTGTTGCTATGTTTTACCTGAAGTAATGCTGCTGCTGTATTGGCATTTATAACAGTTCCTGGTGCTGGTGATACCTTAACAGGTGTGTTCTGTGGTGTTGTCATGATCACCTGTCTAATGGCTGATGAGGCTGCATTTGTCAGAGACGAAGCGCTAGCTACAGAAAGAGCAGAACTTCCACCAGACTGAGAAATGATAACTGGTTGACCACCAATCTTTGCTATGCTAGCTGAAGCTGTGGCTGGTCTAGCTACTGTTATAGTTTTCATTGGGGAACCAGTCAGACCAATCTGACCGGGGGTTGCTGCCTGAGATACTATTGTAACTTGACCAGGTTGTCTGAGCTGTGTTCCAGCTACTGTCATGGGTTTAGCTAAAACAACACCACCTGCCCCTGAGACATTAGACTGTAGTTGGCTAGGTATGAGGACTCTAGAAGGTGATGTAAGGGTTTGTTGGTTTGATGTGATGACAAGCTGTGGAGTTGATCCTACTGCTGTAGGTATGGATGTTGATGATTGAGAATTGACTAGTATAGAAGTTTGTTTCTGTACAGCTACCTGTGGCACAACTGATGCTTGAGTGGTGGCCTGTGTGGCTTGCTGGTTTGGCATTGTGAGCAATTGCAATCTTCCATCTGGTAACCTGATGATTTGCTGCCCTGTAATAATCATAAATACATGTATTATTACTTTAGTGGTCATCAACTTTAAAATCATATTGAAAAGAAGATTGATTAGATCTTGACCTGATTTTTGGTACATTAGTGTATATGATGACAAAAGAATGTGTCCCCAGTACATGGATGCCCTATCCACACTATCATTTTCTATGTTCAGTGGACTGTGAAAATGGAGGAAAATCTCTAATTTGGTATTAAAATTGGAAAGATCATATCATAGGGAACAGACGGATGAATGAATGACTGAACAAACAAACTGAAAAACATAATTCCCCTAGGAAGGGTATAAACATAAATGCTTGAAGAAGAGATTAACAAAAGATAATTCATTACCTGGTAATAGACCTCTGACTTGTAATTGTCCAGATGGTCCTTGTATTATTTGGAGATTTTGGACCTGGCCTCCAGGGTTGCTTGGGTTTGCATTAGCTGGTCTGACTGTATTGACAGCTACTGTAAATAGAAACACAATGTTTAAAATAATATCTGCAGGGAGATAACTTCAATCTATGATGAGAATATGAAATATATGTTATCATCAAGGAATTAAATCAACATGATCAATAATAAAAAGTTTTATCGCTATTTTGTGCATTTTTCCTTTGATCTTTTTTTTGTGATAATTTTCATATCATGCTTCTCGCTTGAGATGGAAAAATTATCGCTAGAAACTAAGGAAGCCATGTGGCGTTGCTAAGGAAATTGACATTGAAATTGACAACGTCGTCATAGGTAAAATAGCGATAAATAGATTATCATTGGTCATCTCAACTCGATTGCTTTTCTCACTTTCGCTGTACCAGCTCAAGCGAGAAAATCAATCTCGTTGAGATAATCAACAATAATCTATAAATATAGAAGAGAAAACTATTTCATAATTTTTGTGCTATTTTCACATTTCCTGACTGGTGTGAGAAAAATATTTCTCCTCACTAGTGAAAAATCTGTTCTTGGCAAATGATTAGTCGAAATTTGATTATGACGTCTAGTTGTTTTGTTTTCTTCTAAATTTTCCTATTGTGACGCCATGAAAATAGGCAGTAATGCCTGATGACGTCGCGTATAAAGAACACAAGTTTCTGAAAATCTTTGAAAAAGAAGGATAAAAATCATTAGGGAAACAGATTCCGACACTATAACTCGTGTATTACGATATTTCTCCACTCTCAACAGTTAAATTTTAGTTATTTAAAGTGCTCGGCAAGCCTCGCGCTTTAAATAATAAAATTTAACTGTCTTGAGTGGAGAAATATCGTAATACATTTGTTGCAGTGTAGGAATCTATATGTCACTCAACATAGAAGTTGAATCTGCTTTTTTTTGGTAGGCAAACATTCTTTAAAAGTTATCCATTGTTATCAGAAGAACAATCTTTAATAATTGAAAAAAAAATAATTCAACCAATGAATGTTGCAAATGTATTTAACTGTATTGAATCCTTATGCAATATGTGCATAGATTAGTACAAAGGTAAATTAATCAACATTTGTAAATACCAAAGAAATTACAAAAGAATTCAATGCTTCCATGAGTAATAACCAAATCATCCATGGAACAAGGTGTAGTGTTGCAACTACAGTATATCTATAATTTTGGTGGTCAACAATTTACTGCAAAATTTACCCTGTTCAAAATATTCATTTAAAATACATAGTTCAAGGTTATGAATTGTCAATAATGAACACTTCTAAGATTTTACTTTCCATATATACGAGCCAATGGCAAACAAAATCATAGTTGAAAATAAACCGATGTACTGTAACTCACACTTTGGCGCAGAAGTAGCAGCAGTTGCTGTATTCCCTGGTATGACTATCCTAGTGGGCATGGTACTGGTTGTGTTTGTGGTGGCCACCATCCCTGGTTTAGGAGCTAATGCCAGCCTAGTAGTTGGTTGTATTTGTATGGTGGTTTTTGGTAACTGAACCTTAACCAGCTGGTTAGGAGTGGTTGAGGATATTGCTGATGTCACTGTTATACAGAAGAAAAACAATAGATTGAAAATCAAATGAACAAGGTAAATATGTTTTTTACAAAACAAATAAACAAAAATAATAATTTATTCCATTTGAAGGACAAAGAACTACCATTTTTATCTTTTACAATATACCACATAAAAGCAGACATTTTCTTTGGGATTCTCATTTAATCAAGTTTGTTGATAGATATAACCAACAAGATTTTAACCTATACAGAGAAGTAATACTTTCTCTACTATTTTAGTTTATAGAATTGTTGGAACAAAACAAATCTTAAGGTGGTACCTTACACTACAGGGAGATAACTCTGTAAAGTCAGCTAAACGTTTTAATTACGTTGTGTTGTATAGGGAATAATAAGCTTCTCAGTGATCAAAATTGGTGTTTGTCAAACTGCTATATAACCAGTGTATTAATTTTTCTGATAAAATGGTTGGTTCAAAATTTTCAAATTTTTTATATTTTTGTTAAAGGGTCAAGGTAAATACTTTGTTAAAACTTTATAAAAATTAAACGAGCCAAATTAATTTTAGTGTAAGTGTTGGGTACCACCTTAAATTAATAATAATTTTGTTTCCAGCTTCCTAGTATAAACAACCTTACCTGATGGTGACAGAAGTGACTTTGGTTGGACTTGAACATTCTTCAGGATACTAGTTGGACCAGTACCAATGAGAGATCCTGTGGTAGTACCAATGGTTTTGATGATGGTACCTCCCCCAGAACTGGACAATGTAGCTGTGATGATGGATTGTGTAGTGGAAACAGAGTCGGCTGTTTTACCCTGAGCTTCTAACAGTCGTTTCTGCTGTAATGCTAGCCGCTGTGCTTTGAGTTGAACTTCTAACGTGGCTTTGAGCTGTGCCGCATTGACTGCTGTCTGGTTTGCTTGTTCTATATTTACTTTCTCTGTTAGGGCAGCTCTTTGTTTGGCAAGTCTGGAAAATTAGGTATTATTTAAATTCTATGAAATCAAGGTATCAATACAGTCATTGTTTGTATGAATAACTTGTGGTATATTAATTTTTGTTCTTAAAGGGATGTTAGGCTATATATGCAAGAATGAAATAAGATTTATTTGAAATATTCAATAAAAGAAATTCTATGAAATCTGTGGAACATGCAAAATCTGTTTTCAATCATTGTTTTGTTTGTTCATGTTGTAAATCAGGCCGTAAATATTCTCGTTTAAATTGTTATACATTTGACATTTTGGGCCTTTAATCATTTGTTAATAGCTGTCTTTTACTAATAGGTTTTGCTCATGGTTGAAGGCTATATAGTAACCTGTAGATTTTATTTTCAACACCATTTTGTCTCTGGTGGAGTTGTCTCATTGGCAATCATACTCTTTTATTTTATATTCATAAAATCTTCTTGTTTCTTCATATTTTCATGTCTCGCTTAGACAATGTTAGATATGCAGGGACTATTAAAGAAAAGAGGAGGGAATTGAAAGAACTTTTATCTTTTACTCACAAACATAGCTAATAAGAACACACACAAAATAGTCTGTAGCATGTGCAAAGCAAACCTTTGATCAACTTGCTTGCTATGTTTTTGGATGTTTGTAAACAATAGGTAGGAATTTGATTGAATAATTAACATTAACTTCATTTCAAGGTTAATTTATGCATTGTATATAATTTTTGATTGTCTAATTAAAAAGACTGAAGCTCCACCTGCCTATTGTTTGCAAACATTGAAGCAAACATAGCAAGCAAGTGGATCAAAGTTTTGTTTTGCATGCTATAGAAAAGACGTAATAATTGGTTTTAGTATGGCATTGTTCTTACTTTTCACCAAACTGTTTGATTTCCCAGATTTCCAGTTCCTCTTCTGGTGTCCAGACTTCAGTAACACTAGGTTCAGTATGTTTTGGAGATTCAGCCCTCTTTCTTTCTCTCAACCCACTTCTCTGAGGTGTGTATTTTTCTGTAAATAAGTAATTTTAAAAATTTTCACTTTATGTTATATGCATATGAATCCTACAGTTTAAATCAATGGCAACTGAAATACATTCAAAATCAAACTCAAATAACAATCTATTTTCAATTACAAGTTTACAACAGTGCTTTGAATTTGTAACACTCAATTGAATAAAGTTGATTTTTGAATTTATTTTTTAATAAACATGATATAAGATAAACTTGAATTTAATATTTCTACACACAATTCTATTATCAAAATAGTGCATTTGAAACAGTTATGAAAATGTATCATGTCTAAAAGGCCATGTAATTTTTTTTCTGTCTGTCCACAAGTCTCATAAACATGCACTTTCTTTGTCAAAGCTAGACACTTCAAATATTCTAAAAGGCATTCAAATTAAAAAGCCATTTTATTTCACACTTTTATCAACAATGTTCATCAAGTACAAGCCATCTGCCTATTTTTTGCTGATGCAGCAGTATCTGCAAACTAGATGATTTTTCTACATGGCATAATTTGTCGAACAATCGATTTTCCACTTGTCATGCTTGTAAGCTGTGGTAACATACTCTTATCAATTCCTAAAAAAAACATTTACTCACCTTTTGGTTGAGAGGTAATTCCTAAAGGCACTACAATTTTCCTGACTAGAAATTCAGATCTGAGCATATGAGGCCCTACATCTCTACGCTTGAGAAGTTCAGTAGTTGTAATTTCACTCTCAGTCGACACAGTGTTAGTACCTCCTACTGGAGGTTTTATGGAGATATCATCCCATCGCAGACACACATACATAATACGTAACTGTAATGCAACAGATCCAAATGTTTTTACCGTTTGTGTCCGGTATTTCCAAGCAGTTTTAAAAACTGGTCGAGGACATGGATAAATCCAGTTCACATTGTTCATTTTGCAATTGTAGTTGAATGCTTTTGTCTCTGTTTTGCCAGCTTTTCTGGCTAACTTTCTGAGATCATGCTTCTCTAAAGCAAACATAGTCTTTTTGCCACTGGGAGTTAGATATTTATGACATTGAGGTAAATTGGCTTTCTTTTTATTCACCTTTTGTCCAAATCTAGAATATTTTATTAACTTTATTTCATGTTTTGTGCTCCTCACTGGAGGCATTTTAGTTCTGAGTTCATCTATACTCATTTTTTCTATTGCTTGTTTAAGTGCTAGCTGTGCACCCGTAAAGAACCCCTGATTCTTTTTATTTTGCAAGAGTGGTGGAATACTACTATTCACACCAGTTTTTTGTTTCACATCTTCCTTTTTTGAATCAACAATTGGCTTTACAGTTTTAGATTCAGACGGGACGTCCTTCTTTTCCCCATTTGAAGAATTCAAATTGGTCTTTTCTTCTCCAACTTCCACTTCCATTTTAACCTCGGTCTTACCATCCTCTGTAGATATGACATCAACATCCATTTTGTCCTCATTTTTATTTCCATCCTTTCCCCTGTCTTCGTCCTTTTTTTCATCTTTATCTCCCTCAACATCCACATCTTCATCTTCTTCCATTTTGTGGGTACTGTCTTCCAAACCTGTTGTTAACTCTTCCTCAAGAGACCTATTATGAATACAGAGAGGAGAGTAACACATACTTTTCCCTTGTCCACGACATAAATAGGAATAACATGTATATGGTGAAGATTCATCATGATGTAATGATATGTCATGGTCCGACTCGTCAGTATCGGTTTTTTCCTTGTTTTCAGCCTCATTTTCATCCTCCTTTGCACCAGGACTCAACTCACTTTTCAATTTCCAATTAATCTGTTGCTGTAATGCTTGCCTTTGTTTTGTTTCAATTTCATCCTGTTTGGTTCTCTTAGCAAGCAGCATGTCAAGTTTTGCATAAGGTTTTGTTATTTTGTCGTAAAAAGATCGTTCATTTAGAGCTTTGCTAACATCTAGAGTGTCTATATGTAAAATAGGTGGTCGTAATTTACTTGCTGCCACATTGATTGTTACGGTATGATTCTTATTACCGACACTAATAACCTTTTTCTCGTCATTCTCCTCTACGGTTTCAATCTCCATTTTTTTAACCATGTTAAACTCACTCCTATGCTTTTTTGGAGCTACAAGTATAACATCCAATTCAGATTTTTTAACTGGGCTGCCATTTTCAACATCTAATTTCTTAACTGGACTATTGCTTTCAATGTCAATATCTTTTTCGTTTTTTATCGGACTACTTTTTATGTCTACATCTATTTCTTCTTTCACTTGATTACCTTCACCTGTGTCACATTTCATCGTTTCTACTTTTTGTTCATCAGTATTGCACATTTCACCACTATCATTCCCTGAGTTTTCGACACCAGATATTTCACCATCTTGAGATTCCACAACAGAAGGTGGCTCTGTTTTTATTTCTGTTTTAATTTCCTGACTACCAGGACTTTCTACTTTCGGACTTTCACTTTTCACCACAATCTCCGTCTGTTCTTTATCAACTTCCATATTTTCTTCCTTCACTTCAGTTTTTACCTCAACTTCCTCTTTTTTAACTTCAGTTTTGACTGATACTGATTGATCATCAGGGTTTGAAACACTTTCCCCATCTTTTTCACTCTTGCGTTTTCTAGCTTGCAGTTTCTTTGCCACAGATCTAAGTCCGACAGTCTCCTGTGGTACATACTTGTAAGATCTAGTTTTACTTCTCCAACACCATCCCTGCCCCCCTGTTACTCTATATTCTTCACCTTTCTGCTTCCAAACCTATTCAAAATGGTATAATTCAATAGGTTATTTATTGTAAATTCAAAAAAGTCTAAAGAAATCTACCATCATGAAGACGTGAATAGTGAACCAAAAACATAAATGAATGTTATTATATATATATAATTCATGTTTCATACCAGTATGTATAATGAATAGCTTGCAATTGATGCACAACATACATATTGCATTTATTTATATTCAACTAAAAGCTGCAACTGAAGGAAGCATTATAATCCACATACAATATGGGATATTCAAACTTCGTTCTCCATGCGTAAAGTAAGATTTAGAAACTTGTTATTATTTCAAAGTACATTCTAAATCTGTTTGACGATGGAGACAATTTATATCTAAATGAAAAGAGAGTGATTGTTTATATTTGAGGGATAATAAAATCATTTTTAAGAATTCTGGGTAAAAATTGTGACTTGGATGGAGAGATGTCTCATTGGCACTCATACCATATCTTCTTATATGATATCTATAGAGAACATCTTATAAATAATGTACTTTACTATGTAAACATTCACTCGTTTTACCTGATGCTTTAAACCTAAAGTATATTTAATCCAAACTAAGGGTCTAGCATCTTCCTCCTCCTCTTTTCGTTTCCTGATTTCCTTTTCTTTTTTCTTCAGCTCTTCCCTATCAGTAGCAGTAATTTTCATCAGTTTTGAATGTCCTAAAACATGTAAAAATAGTTATACAGATGCAATTACAAAGCCAATCTCTTCTCTAGTGACAATAGAAAATACACAAAATATGATAAAAACTCAGAATTAATAGAGCATGTTGAGCAATGTCGAGTCTCTAATTCTACATGAGAAAAAAAGAAGTCGATGAGATAGCTACCCATTCTTGCAGGCACACTAAAATAGAAGTCTTACAATTATAAAATTTTTTTTACTTTCCAGTGTATTTATACATGTAATAACTATTGCCTGCTTAAATTTTCATACTATCATTGTTTTAAATGCAACTTGCAAGACTACAGAATTCATTTGTGGATTTTGTAGGTAAAGATGAACCACAAGTTTATTGTTCAATTAAAGGACAAATGTCCATTACATTTGTATGCATAATTTTGAATAATCAAATATCATCAAAAACAGATCCGCAATTTAAGAATAGTGGTTCCCATAGTATTTTTCTTATTTTTAAAGAAACAACACTTACCTAAGGCTTCTGTCCATACTGGATTGAATACAACTGGCTTCATACAACTTTCCAATATGGAAAGTGCAAGACCAAAATCACTAGGAGTTCGACATAATTGTACAGCGTTAGCCCAACTCTGCCGATGAAGTGGCCAGTTAGGATGTAATAAAGCAGATGGAAGATTAGATTCTAAGTTTGTAATTGTCGTCACTAATGTCTGTAGTACTACAGTTTTTCTACCGTTGCAAGATCCACCCCATTTGAATTCACTTAAAGGTGTTAGACTAAACTTGTGAGATAGAAATCGTTTTTTGTCTCTTTCTTCATTATGTTGATGTTTGTTCAGTGCAAGGGTACTGGTTGAATATTGGTTTGAATAGTTCTTGAAACTACATTCCATGCCTGAAATGGAAAAATACTTATACATGTAAATAATAGCTATACAATAACTATATAGAGATTATGGTTAGATGTAACACAAACATTGAAATACTTCTGAAAATCATATAAGAACAATTAATGTATTAAAACCATGGAGGTTGTGTTCTCCCTTACTTTACACAAATGTTACATTTCCTCATTTCTTTCTGTTTCCTTTTTATACTTCTACCTTGTAGCTTTTCCGAAATAGGCTCAAGGAATACCCAAAATCTTGCAAACAGTAAATATATTTTATGGACTTTTTTTCTGATCAAAAGAATTTTAGATAAATAATAACACTCATTCTTAAGGCCTAAATAAATATATTGTTTGTTTCCCCAAACCGACCCTGCCAAGCCACAGTGTGGGTAGGTAAGTAGAGAAATAATTTTATTTTTCCAAAAAGCTTGAACAATATCATACAATCTGGCAAGCTCGGAAATTGGAAATGAATAAAATAATATTTGACTTAGTTTTGACAATAAAATTTTATGAGTAGCACTGTTTTTGCAGGGTCGGTCGGGATTGGGGAAACAAACAATATTTTATTTTAGGCCTAAATTCTGCAGTAACAGAAATCATAACTAATTTGAACTACCATACATAATCTTACCTAATTTGAAGTACTGATGAGATTGCAATGACCATACTGAACTTTTACTATGTGTTATCCTGGTTATGTCGCCGTCTTTATTGATGACCAACAGATCATCAGAGCCTGATTTACTGATAGATTTAGAAGTTGTAGTTGATGTAACAGAATCTGTAAATGTTTTAGGTGTTAATGATCCAGTCTTTGACCTGGTGATAATTTTTCTACCTTCTGAAAATGAGATTAAAACAAAAATGTATTACTTATATTTACGAAGAAACAATAACTTCATGTTTCAGTTTCAGAGATTAATTTATAAGTGCATTTAATTCTTTATATCATAAACTTCCTGTGGTTTCAATTTGGAAGCCAAATGTATTGAATAAACAGAAAGGATAAAAAAAACAGACCTCTACCTGTGTAAACCAGCTTAATTTATAAGCAATTTTTTTTCAAGATTAGAGAATTTTTGTGAATTTGTAAAATCTAAATGTTCTTTTATTAAAATTCATGTAAAAAACTAGAAAATTAAACTGCAGTTAAGTCAGTTAAAAAGGACATAAAGTGACCTTTTAATGTGATTTTTGTGTCATTTGGTCTCTTGTGGAGGGTTGTCTTGTTGGAACTCATAGCACATCTTTTTTTATATTTTTACCAACAAAAAAAGTAAAAAATGTATGATCTGCAAAAAAAAGTTTGTTTACATTATTCCAATTCAAATAATTATGTTTATATAATACAGCATATACAGTGTATATTACCTGATGATGTTACAGATGTGAGAGCATTACTTATAGACTGAGATAGAGACATGGCTGTAGTAGGAGTATTCTGATCGCCAGCAGTGATTGGCTGTTTACTGACGGCTAACGTCACTTTGTTACCGTCCCTATTTACAATTAGCACTGTCCTTGTCTGTTTCTGAGCAGAACTAGAATCATCTTGAACTTTGAATATTGTTGGTTTTATAGTCTGTTTCTGTGGCGTGCTAGAATCATCCTGAACTTTTAGAATCGTAGATTTTACATTAGGTATAAGAGATTGTACATTCATAATTGTTTTATTTTCCTCTTTTTTATCCCCTGTTGGTTCAGATTTTTCTGCAGAATCACTTACTTTCCCTGATGAATTAGCAGTTGCGTTTTTGAAGATTTCCACAGACATTTCAGGAGTAATTTTTATGATTTTTGCGCCATTTGATGATGTTGCTGAGTCTGATTTAGTATCACTAGAACTTGTTGATATGACAGTGTTAGAAGAAGTGACTGTTTTGACACTGGTTGTGGTAGTAGTTTGTGACACTTCAGTTTTTTCTATTGACACTTTAGTCTGACTATCAATCTCGGCTTCCGATGTAAAAGAATTAGAAGCAGAAGTTGTTGTGGTAGTAACAGAAATTTCTTCAGCAACTTCCATACTTTCCTAGAAAATAATCAACAAAATTGAGACAAACATCAAATTTACAAAAATTCTGTCAATGTAATATTTTCTTCATTACAATACATATAAGGATAACAATCAAATCTTAATTTCTTTGTAATAATCAGTTGCCGATCCAGGGGGAGGGTTCAGGGGTAGGAACACCCCCTTTTTTTTTTTAAAGATCAATACATTTGAAAGGGGACATATAGTTGGAACCCCCCTTTATAGAATGCCTGGATCTCCCCGGTTAATAGAAGGGGAAATTGTCAATGTGATTGTAAGCAAACAATACAAGCAAAGGCAAAATATATCTTAGTTAATTCATAGCTTTGGATTACAGAAAGATGTCTGAAACCTTATACCAATGAATAACTGTTTGACCCCACCATACATAAATTTTAATCAAATGTTTCCTTTAAATGTTTTCTTGAAATAACATTAACAATCACCCATCAACTTTTAATTTAAGTCCCTTCCAAACCTCTATACAATTAATTTTGTAATTGCCCTCATAACAAACAAGCTGGGAAACTTTTTCCTTGATTCACCATGTTTTTCATACGAGAGACTAAAACTATGCTTTAATTTACACTTCATTTGGTTTGAATGTGAAGTTGATTTTTTTTATATAAGCTTTATTTGTCTTTTCATTTGTCTAAGTTAAGTCATAGTTTTGGATAATAGAAAGGTGTTTGTATTGCACTATGTCAATGAATAAATTTATCAGACCAAATAATATCTGAAAATATTTTTCACCAAGGCATAATTTGATCCTGATCCTGAAAATTGTTTTTCATCTAAATGCTAGGTATAATTTGACCCTGATCCACTATTAAACTATAAAGAGGCTATAAATGTAGAAACATAATGTACCACTTTTTCCTCTTGATTTTGCTTTCCTTTTTCTATTTGCTCCTCAGTTTTCTTTCTTTCTTCTTCAGCTTTCCTTTTATCTTCTTCTTCTTTTGCCTTTCTGTCCTTTTCCTCTTGTTCTTTCTGAATAACTCTTTCTGATTGCACTTTTGTTAAGTTAGCTAAAATTGAAAATTATCAATGTTAACATAGACTTTCTGTAGACTTTAAATTATGGGACCTAAAATAAAACTTACCCATTTTATGTTTATTAATAGGTGGATTCTCTTATTTTGTAGTGAATTTGATTCCATTTCTATTATTAGGTTTTGTGGGGAGGGTTGAGATCTCACAAACATGTTTAACCCCTCCGCATTTTTTGCGCCTGTCCCAAGTCAGGAGCCTCTGGCCTTTGTTAGTCTTGTATTATTTTAATTTTAGTTTCTTGTGTACAATTTGGAAATTAGTATTGCGTTCATTATCACTGAACTAGTATATATTTGTTTAGGGGCCAGCTGAAGGACGCCTCCGGGTGCGGGAATTTCTCGCTACATTGAAAACCTGTTGGTGACCTTCTGCTGTGGTTTTTTTCTACGGTCGGGTTTTTGTCTCTTTGACACGTTCCCCATTTCCATTCTCAATTTAATTTGTGTAGTTAACCATTCCCTTCCTAAGAACAATTTATCAATGCAGTTCTTTACCTTACAAAGGTTTGCATGAACATAGCCAATACCTGCCAACTGAAGATGAAAAGCAGCAATAAAAGTGCAGTTTGTTTGCTTTCGATTTGTTTATCTGCATGCTAAAAATTTCTGAATAACACGGATCATTTAAATTCTTTTATGGAATGTTGATAGTGCTATTAATCAACTGAGATGCAATGAGATAAATTCATGAAAATATATATATTAAACTGTTGACATTCATGACATTATACACCATGTACACATTATACCTATTTCCATATCAATAGCAGAATTTCTAGATCCTTTTTCTTACAAAAAGAAAGACGTCATATGCAGCAATACTTTGTAAAAAATTTGGATGCTTATAATGTAAAAAAAAAAAATTCTTATAATGTCACACTGGAGTAACATTAGTGAATTCCTGCCCATATATATTACTATTGACTTATTCACAAGATAGATACCTATTTCCATATCAATAGCAGACTTCCTAGTTCCTTTACTGGCATTGGTCAACTCCTCTGTAATCATCATCTGTCTGACCATCTCGTCCCTCATCTCATTAATAAACATAACAAGGTCTCTCTCATACTTGTTTTTGTCTAAAACCTCTAACAGTTCATCTATCTGGTATTTTGTACTGAAGTACCAAACATCATTGTCCCCCTCACTGAAAAAAATAATATAATCCATCACAATTAACGAAAAACCTCAAGTTATTACATGTCTAAGTAAACCCTTCCAAGGTAAAAGATTGTATCCTAAGGCCTGAGTTATTGTTAATCATAAAAATGTTAACGGTTTGTCATGTTTGTTGAAAAAAAAAAAATTCTTGTTCAAGTTAAAACCATTGATTGCCATCTAGGGAATTGGTATTGATGGGAGATCTTTAAATTTGATTCCATGTTAAAACTACTCACATCTCTGTACAGGTGTACAGTTATAGGCTTGCTATTTTGTTTGAATACCTGTCTTATATTGAAAACCCTGTGTTAAAACCTCAACATTTCTTTTCAGTGCTTTTGTGCAGTTGGGTTGTTGTCATATTGATTGTTAACCTATACTTTCTTTTATTCCTACCAAGATTACATGTAGCAAATCGCATCAATAATTAAAAGTTTAGGAGATATTGCATTAAAAAATATAAAACACACATACAAGAGCTCATGAGGTAATGCATTTTAATTCATGTTTGTATTTAAAACAAAAAAAAATCTAACTTACACAATGATTCTCCTTATCAAAAACCAGTATTTTCTTCGATGACGATCATATCCAATGGGTTCTTGTCGACAGAGTATCCCACTTTTCTCAGCTTCAGAGATACAATCTGTTACTCCTTGTATCTTTAAAAAAATTACAAATCATAGAATTTAAGAAAATCTTGTTCCACATTATGCATATTACAAAAAAATATGCATAGTGTTTTAATATAATTTGTTACATTAAGATGAACTCATAAACATTGCATTTTAAAATTTCAAATGAAAGAACAATATATAGGCCACTGCCACTCACTGAGGGTTTGAAGGAAGTCTAGGATCCCTGAACATAAATTTCAACATGTTTAATAAACTTGCATATTACAAAAATGTATTATTATACATGATATACAAAAAAATCTTAAAGACAAAACTAATATAACACACATGTATTTTAAAGTAAGATACTAGAAAGGTTTGATGTCAACAAAAAAACAGATTTATAAACACACTTAAAAACTTAAATCTCATTTCTAACATATTACATTAGTACATGTTCATGTGTTTGTTGTCTCCCTTCTCCTATACATATATAATTTTAATTTTGTCATGTATTGTAATTTCAAATAGTTCATGAAAGAAAATCACCACAATTATTTGTTCACTTTAACTTAAACTGTAATTGTACTGCTCCTAAAGCATCTTGATTGACAAATTAAAATTGTTGTTGTTGAGCATGTGATTACCCAGACCACAATAGTCAATATCCTCCAGCCTTACCTTATGTGCCTTACAAATAGAGCACACCCAATCTTCATCAGGAACCTCCTCTAAGGCAGGCTCAACACATGTCAAATGGTACACCGCAGAACAAGTTTCACAGCACAATAAATCTCCTAATCTAAAAATATAAATAAATTAACTAGTTAAGAAATAATACAAAATGAAATATAGTTGTGTTAAGGAATTTCCTAGCTAACTACCCTGTTTTGTCAACCATTGAGATGTTTTTACTATTTCTTGAAGAAAAGTTGACAAAATCAAAACTTTCCAAAATACAATGTACATACCGGGTACATGACATAATAAACTAAAAAAAAAACATCACACACATACTTGACATAGTGATACATGACATACATTTACATTATGCATATATGTATCATGTATATAGCTCTAGCTCAAAAAAGTAAATCTTACCTACATTTTTAGTATCCTGTTTTTGTAGTGAAAACCCAAACACATTTTTTAAGTGGCCTAAATTTACATACATGACAAAAGCTGCATTTTACTTTTTCACAATATTTATATATTTATAACTGTAAACAAAGGTAATATACAGGAAATATTTTTTTCTGTACAAACTGTTTGTATTTTCTAAAATTTTTGTCCAATATTTATTTAAAAAGCTGTCATACAAGTCATATTCATAACAATTTGCGTTTTTATAGAAAATTACAGAAGGTGATATTTTCAAACGGCAACATATTTTTGCCTCTTTCATTCCCAGCATTTAAAGTATGGGAAAAGTAATTCTATTGCATGTATGGAAAATTATTCATTTTTAGCCATGGCGTTGTCAGTTTATTTTAGATTTATGAGTTTGACTGTCCCTTTGGTATCTTTCGTCCCTCTTCTATCTAAAAAATTATTTTCCAATGTAAAATTCTTCCTCTCATTTTATATATACATGTATCTTTGTTTTTTCAACTCATCTACACCTGTCAACGTATATTTTTCCGCCTAACAGAAGTTCCAATGGAAACTTTCGGCCACACTTAAAAAATATTTTGGTTTGCCCAAACCCTTCCCAAAGGTTGAGACAGTGGGTAGGTAGGTAGGCATTTTCTTTTTTTTTTCAAAAAAAGAAATTGAAGTATCAGATGTTTATCATGTTTATTAGTCTTCATGAATGCCTAAAAAAAAACTTCTTCAAATCAGGAGTCCTGGACAATAAAAGAATTTGAGTAGGCAGCTTTTGTCTGGGTAGATAGTGTTTGAGCAAACAACCCTATTATTTATCATGGCCTTGTTATTAAACAGAGTCATAATATCTAGTCCTGCTGGAACAAATATTATGTACCATTTATTCCATTAGGAACATATAAAACTGTAATATTTATCATGTTTATTCCTTTGGAAATAATATTCCAGAATATTTTTTCCTTTAGGAACTTATATTTATATATCTGTTTATTATGAAGGAACTTCTATTCTGTGACAGCCTCTAGATACAATGCATTATATAAACTACTACTGTTATTCTCTGCATAAATATTACAAACTTACTTATGACATGCTCTGCAGTGGTCATCATACTGTATATTGCCCTCATTTAGGATTTCTTCACGGACACTATTGGAACCCAGAAATAAGTCGGTTAAAATTTTTAGTACTTTCATACGCTCTGGTAGCTGAACAAATGGATAATCTGGAATTTCTAAGGATTTAATTGCTTCTTCATAATCTGAATCTGCAGAATGTCGGTCACTTTCCAGAAAGGAACGTATGAGTTCAGACCATGTAAATGTGTCAATATGGAATAATGCAATATTAACACTGTCTTTTGTATCTTGGGGACCAAATGTTGTGTTATTGCCGTCTTCTTCTCTAATCAAGGATCTCAACAAGGTTATGTGAATTTCTGTTAGTAGAATACATAGTTCTTCACTAAGTAAAGCTGCACAGAAATCTTCAAATGAAAATGGTGATAACCTTAAAATAGTTCTATAATGTCGTAAAACTTCATATATGCTAAGACATTGCATCAAATAATCATTAGGAATTGTTAAATCATTTGAACTTGACGGAAGGATGAGGGGTGGAATTTCAGACTCATCATCAATATCTGGGGATACTGGACGGCGAATAAAAAAATGCCTCCTTCCAACAGAGCTTGCAACTGTACTGAGGCTATTATCACTAAAGTCTGAATCAGAATCTTCAAAAGAATCATCTGAAAGATCAGATTTTGTTTCAAAGTCATCAATAACACCATCCTCAGAAACCATACTTGATCTGGATGCCTCGTCCACTTCATCATCATAAGCAACACGTGAAATAAAGGTCCTACCCCTACCAGTCGATTCTCTAGTACCAAATCTGTTATTCTTTCTCGTTGGAGTCCCTGGAATGCTAATTGGCGTACTACATCTTGAACTGTTATTAGATTCATCTTTGTTTTGAAGGGCCTTCGGTTTGCGCAAGAAATTTATGCTTGTTCTTGGTCTATTCGACGACAAAGGGGTTTTTGGAGGTCGGCCTCTTGCTCGCCTGCCCCTTGTCGACATTTTCCACCAATTTAGAAGTTATGACACCATAAAATACACCCTACAATCGCAATTTACAGTAACTACACCATCATAATGGGGGGATAAGAAGTGTTTGGAACCCATGTTGAAAATTTTCGTAAGCCGCCATATTCGTAAACGCTGGTCACGTGACTTACAATTTACTAACAAACTTGGGCGCCATTCGGTCTTCGCTTCACGGCAAATTCTATTGTCTAGTTTATATGATATGATAGAAGACTTATATTCACAATAATATATGCAATGGAAATAATAAACTCTTTCCAGTATGTTATTTTTTCAGGGGTTTGCGTTTGGGTTTATTTTGTTCAAAACATGATGCAAGGCAAAATCGTATTGGGCGAAGTTTATAAGGAATTTTTCCATTTTCTTCGCAAAATTACACCTTTATTTCATCATAATAATCAAACATCAGTATAACATGATAGTCATTGTCAAAAATAAAACATGTGAAGTAAATTTAGGACGATATAGTGACCTAAAATCAATGAATGAAATAAATTGTTGCAACTGAAGAAGCCAATGAAAAAGCTCGTTACAGAACGTTGTAGCCGTTGATCGGAAGGTTAATCAAAAGACCACTACTACAGACTGATAAACCAACTTCATGAAACGTACTAATTAAGATTAGAAGAAAAATTGCGAAAACCCGAATTTCAAACTTACACGAAAATTCGTGTTACAGCACAAGGCATCACGAATGACGAACGAAAAACGTTTTTTTCCATGTACATTTCAGTTAGGATTATTAGTAATTTCAGTCCTCGGAGTTCAGTATTTTTGTGATATTACTCCGGCATCGCCGTCCCCTTTTCCTATATTGTTCACGTATATTTCTCATATAAAGCACAAAATGCCACGTTGCACCATAATTCAGTTACCTTGTTTTGTAAACCCCATTGACATACTGGTTACATTGGTTACACTCATACAAACTATCATAAATCATCAAATTTGGAAATTCCGAATCCTGGTTCATTTGTAACCTTCATTAACCTAATGGTTACATTGGTTACACTGGTTACACACATGCAAGAAAAAAAATATGTATACCCTTGTATCCCCAAAATGAATATTATGAATTAAAACACTAGTGGCTAAACTAATTTCATTTCAAGTCTAGTGCATTTATAAAACTGGGTTTTTTTTTTTTTTTAATGAAAAGGAAATTGTAACGACTACAACGGATAAAGGTACACCAGTTGGTTTTTTTACCAAAATTCAATAATACTTTTATTATAAAATTGAAATATAATCATTTGATAGGATTATATAGAAGTGAAGTATGCAGAGTAGAAAAATCATATATCAACAGAGACAAATTTACCCTTAAAGAAAAATAGCTTACTCAACTCGGAATTCCAAAGAGGTTTTTTTTTTGCAGACGTTGTTTTAAATTTGAAACATGTTTATTTAAAACCTTTTCTTCTACAGAAGTTACAAAGGTATCGAACGTGATATCAATTTTAAGTATTTCAGTATTTTCAGACATGAGGGTCTCTTTGTATACTTTAATTGTGTTTTTTGCCATTTTCTCTATCTCAATAATTTTTGCCCATTACTTTCTATTCTTTTATATCTTTTATATCTTTATAAATCCCCAATATTCTCCTAGGCTTTTCTGTCCTTTTTTGCCTTTTTAAAAGCTATTCTTTATTTCTTTTTTTTCAGTTCTGTTTCTGTTCTGTCAATCCTATATTCAGACTCTCTGACATATAAGTTTTTTTTTCATCAGCTTTCATCTTTAGCACCAAGATTTGTAACAATAAAAAAGACCGATATTGATGATTTTTAACACTAATGTCAGCTAATTTTAGACGCCAATAATGGTTTATATGGTATTTTGGCCGTCTATCTGTCTAAAATCACCTCTTAGTCTTTGACAATTTTATGCGTCCTGTAACATCATGACCAAAAGGATCACATATATCTTTAAAAGTCATATTTTAACAATAATATAGAAAAGAAGGTGTCATATGATTGCCAACGAGACAACTCTCCACAAGAGAATAAAATGACACAGAAAGTAACAACAATGGGTCCCAATACGGCCTTCAACAATGAGAAAAGTCCATACAGCATAGTCAGCTATAAAAGGTCCCGAAATAACAAACGTGAAACAATCCAAATGAGAAAACTAACGTATTTTTTTGGGCAAACTGACGATAATAATAATAATAATAATAATAATAATAATAGCTTTATCAAGCACGGAACAATTGGAAATTGAAAATTAAAATCATTGAGTAATGCACATGTTCAAATGGAGTTTCTTTTTGGTAAATGCTTTTGTTATTTAAAAAAAAAATCACTCTCATTTACCACTGGTTATTTTCGAGCCTTCGACTTTAGTTAGAGAAAGCTCGACAAAGGGATAGTGATCCGCGGAGGCTGCCCCTTTTTTTTTACATAAATCAGGCCGTTAGTTTCCTCATTTGAATTGTTTTTCATTTGTAATTTCGGGACCTTTTATAGCTGACTATGCTGTATCCGTGACCTCATTCTCATGGTTAGGTAACAAGTCTACTTGAGAAAAAGTTAAGATATTTTGTAATGTTAATTTCTCTATTATCATGAGCAGTAAGATAACTCTGTTTGGTATGTGCGTACCTTGCAAGGTCCTCATGCTCGTCAGATATTGTTTACTTGACCTCGACTTCGACCTCATTCCATGGATCAGTGAACAAGGCTAAGTTTTCAACGGGTGGTCAAGTCCATATCTCAGATACCATAAGAAATATGTCCAGTTATTTTTGTTTATGGAAGATTGTAAAGTATATGTGCAACTGGCAGGTGTCACCTGACCTTGACCGCATTTTTTTGGTTCAGTGGTTATAGTCATTTTTTGTGTTTTGGTCTGTTTTTCTACTGGTTTTTTTTTTTTATCAACAAACAACAAAAAGGCATGGATATATTGAGCACGTGTTAAACATGTACAATCAGATATTAGTTTATTTTAAAGACATCCATGCGTATTGCGATCACCGGATTTTAACGAGATGGGTCACATTGAGGTCACTTTGCATATAGAAAATATGTCGGGGGAATTGCTTCCTGGAAGTTAGCAATCAAAATAAAGTAAACTTCTTCTAAAAATGAACAAGTTAAAGAAAAAACAGAGACATAATTATAATACATGCATTATAGTATATGCATGTCTCTGGAAAAAAGCATATGTACATATTCACATTCTCATTAAGAAAAAAATCACCCACCTAATTAAATGGGCATGTAAAAAAGTCAGAATGTGAATATATATGTTCAAACTCTTTTAGGTCATTTTTTTGGTAGGAATAAACAAAACAAAAAACTATGTCAATTGGACATGCTTTGAAACTATATATGCCCTTGAATTTTTACTAGATAACATTTTTGTTCGCTTTGGAGATTCCGTATATCGTCAGGTTATCGGAATTCCAATGGGGACTAACTGTGCACCACTTATTGCGGACCTGTTTTTGTATTGCAATGAGTTACAATTTATGACAAAATACAGCAATGACCCATCGAAACAACATCTCATAAACAAATTTAATAATACTTTTAGATATTTGGATGATATTTTGGCTCTCAATAATGACGACTTCAGTATGCATACTAAAGAAATTTATCCTGTCGAACTTACTTTAAATAAAGCTAACACAAACAACGAACACTGCCCTTTCCTCGATCTTGATATTTATATCAATAACGGAAAGCTTAATACTAAAATTTATGATAAAAGAGATGATTTTTCATTTCCTATCGTTAATTATCCATTTTTAGATGGTGACGTTCCATTGTCACCATCTTACGGTGTTTATATATCTCAACTTGTACGATTCGTTCGTGTATGTAACAATGTTTTAGATTTTAACGAGATAAATTTATGTATTACTGAAAAATTATTACACCAGGGTTTTCGATATCACAAACTAGTCAAACCTTTACTAAATTTTATCATCGGTATAAGGATATCATTCGTAAATATAGCTGAACATGCAGACTTTTTCCCGTTTGAATGGTTTTACACTAGTAATTTTGGGGCCCTTTATAGCTTGTTGTTCGGTGTGAGCCAAGGCTCCGTGTTGAAGGCCGTACTTTAACCTATAATGGTTTAATTTTTAAATTGTTATTTGGATGGAGAGTTGTCTCATTGGCACTCACACCACATCTTCCTATATCTATTCTTATACGTTCAGGTATTTCACATCCTTTTTTTTAATGGAAATATTCTTTATAAAGCACAAACATGTCAGCATTCACCTCAGAAACTAACAAAACCTTTAAATAGACTTATCAAGAAGGGATATAGTTACGATACTGTTGTCAGGTCATTAAAGATTGCTTATTTTGGCGTTAATATTGATTCACTTATAGGGTCTTTGCATCGGAACTAATTATATAAACACATTTATTCAAGAACCAGTTGTTGGCATGACACGGGTTATGTTCTTCTCATATATGTTATGATGATATGATACTAAACCCCTAACGGGAAGGGTTGTGCCTGATATTCATATGATGAAATCATATCTTTCAATCAGTTTAATTAAAGTCTGGAGCTGTCATGTCAGTTAACTGCTTGTAGTCTGTTGTTATGTATTATTGTCATTTTGTTTATTTTCTTTGGTTACATCTTCTGACATCAGACTCGGACTTCTCTTGAACTGAATTTAAAATGTGCGTATTGTTATGCATTAACTTTTCTACGTTGGCTAGAGGTATAGTGGGAGGGTTGAGATATCATAAACATGTTTAACCCCGCCCCATTTTTGCGCCTGTCCCAAGTCATGAGCCTCTGGCCTTTGTTAGTCTTGTATTTTTTAATTTTAGTTTCTTGTGTACAATTTGGAAATTAGTATGGCGGTAATTATCATTGAACTAGTATATATTTGTTTAGGGGCCAGCTGAAGGACGCCTCCGGGTGCGAGAATCGCTACATTGAAGACCTGTTAGTGACCTTCTGCTGTTGTTTTTTCTGTGGTCGGGTTGTTGTCTCTTTGACACATTCCCCATTTCCATTCTCAATTTTATAAGTTTTATAATGAAAACTATCCATTGAGTTATAAAAAAACATATGCATTATTTTTTTTTAATTTGAGGTTTCTTAGTGACTTTAGCTGCCAAATTCATGTTCACCGATATGACTCAAATTCTTATATTTTATTTATTACAATGTAAAACATTTGTCCAAACTATCAAAAGTATAAAATAAACAATTTGCAGGACATGGTCTCAATAAGATGTAGCTTCGTTACGTGTGAATTTTAGCCAAGACGCCTTCTAATTAACTATTGCGCTAACTTTCTATGACCAGATAAGCGATGTAAAATTAAACAAAGATATAAAAAGTTTAAGCAACTCGTACGTGTACTTGGATTTTTATAGGTTTGAGAAATTTTGTATAATAGATTAAAAAATATATTTATCGTCGTTATATCCTTTATAAGAACGGTTTTGTGTGGATCGAATCAGTTAATTAAATTATTTAGCTTTGTTTCACTTTCACATGTTAACATTCTTTTCCTTTAAATACCCGTACACGGGTAATGCATGCGTTATTCTTTCTCTTTTTACGGGGTTAAATTGGAGTTCACATGAATAAATACGGATTTAATGAGGTCGAAACTTGCAAGTGAATAATTCATTATCTATGTTTATTAGCTTAATTTGACACTATTGAACCATTTTAGCTGATAAAAGCAAATCAATATTTCACTATTTCACTTTCATTACTGATTGAACAAAAAAAAATCATTCTTTTGATTTTTTATATAATAATAATTCTTTAGTTGCAAAACATACAAAAACCAATTTTGGTTATGACAAATACATTGACAAAACAAACATAATGAAAAATCGACAATATTATATGAAATATGATAAAAACAGATACTGTTCTCCTTTCCTCAGTTCTAATGTCTCTTTAATAAAAGAAACAACTGCTTTTACATCATTTGGTGTTGATGGATTTAGTATTATCACGAGTTTATCAGTAAAATTAAGTGTATTAAAATTTACATATTTTTGTATATAATATTTTAGAAAGATTTCTCTTTTATTTTTATTTATATATATATCTCGTAGCTAGTGCCCCTTTAAAGGGTCGTGTTTGTTTATTATTTTTTTTAAAACCAAGTGTGGGTATTAGTCAGACCTATGTCTAAGAGTTCTTTCCCTTTGCTCTTTTGACAGATCACACGTGTGGGCCGGCAATCAGTTGAAAAATGTACAAAGTAGACACTTTTTATAACAATGATGAACAAACATCTATTCCCGATGTCATGTACTCTTGTCGAAACTACCATAACCAGGTTTGTACGTTTCTAAATGTCCAGATTTTTTTAATTTTCAAGAGTCAGCAAGAAGCTTTCTTCTGACATTCAACAGTTCAAAACAAAAAAGTGTAAAAACATTTAATGTTTATATAGATCTACATGTATCAAGTATTTTCTTGCTTCACCCTGTATACATTCTGAATACATATTCAGGAAGCAGGATACAGTCAGGAAGCAGGTCAAATCGCCCTACTGGCAAATACGTGACTTCACGGTTATCGCCGCCATCTTGGATAGGGGGCACGGTGACCGCGTTTGTTTACTTCCGGAATTTTTGAGGCGGCAATATTTGACGACAACCATTTATAAAACTGATAATGACTTTCTAGGTAATATTTCAACACTTTGTAGTTTGTTTTTTTGTACAGAAAGGATCATTATGTTCCGCTGATATGATTTTACAGAAGAAAAGAGTATAAATAGACAAAATTCCATGATGAAAAAAGGGGGCGTGGTATTTCTATAAAACAAAATGAAAAGCAGTTTTATATCGTTTCAAATAAATTTTTAGCTAACCAGTTCGAATTATTTTTGCTAAAAATCAAACATATACATATGTATTTAAAATTAAAGTAGTATTTTGAGAGAAACAGTGAATAAATAACCTGGAAAAAGGGAATACCTGACATTCATGGATCTGCAATAAAGATCCCCCCTGGCTTACAAAGGTTATCAAAATGTGTCAGAATGAAAAAAATCCTACATATTAATTTTGTTCATCCCCATAAACATTATAAAAAAATGTTCTATAAATAGAGAGTAGTAAAAGACCATTTTTCTACTTTCAGGTAGAACAGTTTTGCCTGCTTTTCACAGCTTTGAACAATACCTGCCTGTCTACATGCTTCTTCCTTAAATAACCATGCTTATTAGCTTCTCCAGAAAATGTACTGCATTTCTCTGCATGCTTGTTGCTTGTATTCCTTAACATTTATATGCAATTTACTAACAATGGGTAAAGGTGACAGGTGTAGCATTGGAATATGCAATAATGACCGACGCTATCCTGACAAAATTGTCATAAAATCACATGTTACAAATTTTCAATTTCATGGCTTACCGAAAGACGAAAAACTACGTCAAATCTGGCATTCCAAAATTCACCAGGGAAGAAAAGATTATGCTGAAAATAAAAATGCTAAAGTTTGTTCCAATCATTTTGAGGATGGTGAACGCACATTCAGATGTTCATATCCAACACTTTTTCTCACAAACAGTGACAACAAAACCCAAAAACCTCCGGTTAAACGCTCACTGACTTTAAGAACGCCCGAACCAAAAATGAAAAAAAAGAAACAAAAAGAATCTTCATCAGAATTGAGTGTTTTAAATCAACAATTTACACTGTCTATTGCATCGGTACAGTTGTCCAGAGATGCAGACGTGCAGTTTTATACTGGTCTACTGAATACCACTGTTTTTAAAACTGTATTTGATCATTTAAGTTTGAAAGCCTCGGTTATGCATTACTGGAAAGGATCAAAACAAACTTTACAAGAGGCACCAATGAGGTATGCTATGGATGATGATCCAGATTCATTTGTAAAACCAGGTCCTTGTAGAAAACTGAAATTAGAGATTGAGTTATTGTTGGTGATGATGCGTTTGAGGTTAGGATTGTTGGTACATGATTTGGCATTTCGTTTCCAAATTTCAGAGGCACTTGTCAGCTCCATATTTATTACATGGATTAAACTGATGAGGTTGGAGTTATGCCATCTTATAGTTTGGCCTTCAAAAAACGTTATTAAAGAAAATCTTCCATCATGCTTTAAAACTTTTTACCCTAATGTCCGATGCATCATTGATTGTACCGAGATATTTATTGAAACTCCTTCAAGCCTTGACACACAGGCTCAGTGTTGGTCTGACTATAAACACCACTGTACAATTAAATTCTTAGTTGCCATTACTCCAAATGGAATGTTTTCCTATGTTTCTCCATGCTACGGTGGCAGAGCGTCCGACAAATTTATCTTTAATAACTGTGCATTTATTTTTAACTTGGAACCAAATGACCAAGTTATGGCAGACAGGGGTTTTAAGATAAAAGAAGACTTGATGGTTGTTCAAGCAAGACTTGCTATCCCGCCAAGCACTTGTGGTAAATTGTCTATGGCTTCAGGAGATGTATTGGAAACTTCCAAAATAGCAAATGTTAGGATTTATGTTGAGCAAGCCATTGGACGTCTCAAAACATTTCGTTTTTTGAAAAACGAAATACCTATTTCTTGTTTGCCTGTGTGTGATGATATTGTTGTTGTTTGTTGTGCTGCTTGCAATTTGCTTGACCCCTTATGTTAAATTATTTCATCAAATCAAATATCTCACATTTTGTATGCATTAGTATTAATAATTTTTTGAAGATAAAAAATACATGATATTATAAATGCTGAAAGTTTGATTGAAAAATACTGTGAAAAATATTATTTAACTATTTCCTTCAACAGTGAGATTTGCATGTATAATTAATTGAAACATGAGATATTGATTGTGAAATAATTTAGCACCATGCTTTCCCCCGAATGAACAACAAAGAACAAAGAAGTAGTTATAACTTTTATCTTTTTTTCAAGTTTCCAATAATGCAAATGAATTGAATTTTATTTTTAACATATAACAGATTGCTTCCAATTCTCGACTACAGTATTTTGTTGTTCATCTAGTCCAATAGGTAGATTATATTATACAGCTTACCTTTAACAAAAATATACCATGTATGCATCCTTATCTATTGTCACTTCCATAAAATAATTTGGACTGTCTTTTTTTAATTGAAAATAGTGTGATCAGAGAAAAAAAATCATGTTAAAAAACAAGTACTTTATAAAGATATATCTGTAGTTCATATTTAATCTTAAAATGAAAATCATTAAATTAAGATAAACAACCATATTAACAGAACATTTGATTTTAAAATGATAATATCCAAAAATATTAATATAGGAAGTTAATAAAAAGTGCATGCATTTATGGTGAATAAATATTAATGCATGCAAGTGTAGTGCTAGAATAGACTTACTAATATATATAATACTTTAGTGCTAGAATAGACTTACTAATATATATAATACTTTAGTGCTAGAATAGACTTACTAATATATATAATACTGTAGTGCTAGAATAGACTTACTAATTCTGTTAAATACTGTAATATTTAGAAATAATTGGTTTTTAATTTATTGCTATTTCTATATGGATGATTTATGAAAGAACTATGAAAAACTGTTTTCATACATATTTAAGAATCAGAGACTTTATTTTTACATATAATTGTACATTTTACCAAGTGAGACATGGGTTTGTTATAAATGTTATTAATTCACAATATATTAAAAAAACTTAATTTCTGAAATATCAGACTTTAATACTGGGTGGAAGTTCTGTATTCATATACATATTGCAAGCATCATATACCAATTTAAAGTTGGAAGAATTTTAGAAATAACTAACAGAAATACTTATTAAGTACATGTAGCTTGAACATTAATGTAAAATTATTTACAAAGTGTATGCTTCCTCATGCTTATAAAACAAATCTAAATGTATGAATATGAAACAATGTACAATGAAATTTACAAGTCAAGGGCATTCAAAAGACAGCTGGAACAAACCCATGTCTCAGTAGTTGGATTATTCTTAATGCCAACACACTTCCAGTGGTACCACAAATCACAACATTCACATAAAACACTACTTTCCAACTGATTAGATATTTCCTCTATTTCACAACAGACCTTGTCACACTTTGGACATACACAAAGTTGCTTGTTACATAACAAGTATGGAACGACATAAGCTGTGAAAAATATTGTAATTTGTTCCTGTAAATTTACCCAGTATTTAGGATCAAACTGTACTTTGGTTTGGAATGATCCCTTAGGAGACCATACAAAAAAATGTCCCATTTTCAAACCAGTCACTGCCATTTGAGCTTGCATTTGGGTGTAGTAACCATGAGACTGGTTAAGTTCTAATTTTTTAGTGCTCTCATTCATTTGCAAGTAGTCTAAATTCTTCCAACCATCAACAACAGATTTATTTGCCAATGAAAATGGACATTTGATCTCAAGCACCTGTTTTGTACAGCAAAGACATGAAACAATTCCATCTGGACTGGCTGCAATGTAAGGACGGTCTGCTTTTACAAATAATCCACAGTGTTCAACCTTAAAATTACGGTGTTTAGGTGATTCTAGAGCTAGGAACAAGTTCCTTGCTGTGTTTTCATGAGAACGGCCATATTTAATGGCTGGAACATGGTCAATGTTAGAAGTTTTACCCAAAACTTTTGCTACTAAAGGAGTGGTTTTTGTTATTTTGTTTTTAACAATCTCATTCATTTTTTTTGAGACTTCATGAAGGACTGATGCTGTTAATCTGCCTTTTCTCTGCTCCAACCAAAAATTGTTACTGCTCTGCCCTTGAGTTTTTTTTTCAATTAAGATAGACTGATCAGGAGTTAAAGTTAAACTGTTTATGAAACTGCTTGTATCTGTACTGTTTTTGGCAAAAATTTCTCCTGCGTCAAGCATTGATTTTGGACAATTAGTTTCAGCCTGTGTATTTGGAAAACCAGTGAAAAGTACTGCTTTTGGTCTTACTCTGTGAAGTGATGAATATAACCCCTCAACTTGACCATCTGACACTGACTTATGATCTTCTCGTCTTGGGTCATACTTAAGCTTAAACTGTAAGTTTACTTCTGCATTGTCCATTG
This sequence comes from Mytilus trossulus, assembly GCF_036588685.1. NCBI lineage: Eukaryota > Metazoa > Mollusca > Bivalvia > Mytilida > Mytilidae > Mytilus > Mytilus trossulus. The sequence goes on along the minus strand of NC_086379.1, from coordinate 36,264,403 downwards.
TAGATCCTGAAAGAAACCAGTTTTGAATAAATAGAAAATCTCAATGCAATTATGATGTAAATATAAATTCAGGTTCAAAAGTTTTTATTATTGTGACAGGTTTAACATACCACATATAAAAAAAAAAGCTGTATCAATACCAATGTTTTGCCATGTGTGTTTAGAATTTTGCATAGTATATTTTTAATGTATGGTATGTTTAGTTTCTTTAATTATTAAGGTCATACCTTGTTATAATGTTGTATTAAAATTGTTTGTTAATTGAATTTTCAGGTTTTATAAAATGATTCTAAATAAGTTAGAGTTATCTCCCATATACTGTTATCCACTAATGTATAATATTACAACAGCACAAAAAGAAACTAATACAAAAACTTATAACAGACATTCTTCGTTGACTTCAATATTCTTGTTTTTGTCCGGAAACAGTTGCCTTTTCTTGATGGTAAATTGTTTTCAAAAGTCTTCATTTTGAAGAAAAAGAGAAAACATTGACCAGGTTAAAAAAAAATGTTTTCACAAAGGTGTTCATTAAAATTATTATTACAAGTACCTGATATTTTACTACGGTTGTCTCGGCGTAGATTCAAATCAGATAGACGACATGGTTGAACATTTTTCTTTGTTGAGGTATTCCACCCACAAGGAACAGATGTACAGGAAGGGTCATTGTAACCCATGTTGGTGGCAAACTCAATCTTGTAAAGCACAGCAATGACATGGTTGCATGTTTGGGCAAGCCCAGCAATACAGCTGCACCAAGATACTTGGATTTCATTTTCATTGTTTACAGCCAACCAAACATCATGCGGCTCATTTCTGATGGATTGTGATGGAGTCACGTGGGACTTTATTATTTGAGATCCATTTAATGTTGCACAGAACACAGTATCAACAAAACCAGACTGGTAATATGAGTATGCCTTTTGAGTCTTGTAATGTCCAATGAAATCCATGTCTTGTTCTTTCTTAGATAAAATAAAAGAAAATATCTTGCCAAGATCTATTTTGGGCCACTCCTTCACATCTGAAGACCAGCTCTCATCTTTCAAAGACCTGGGGTCATCTATATTTGCCTCTTTTAATCTGTTAGCATATTCTGTCTTTAGTTTGCTTTGTTGCTCCTGTTCTGAATACCTTAATGGAATGTTCGACTCCCATGCAACAAAACATCTTGATACAAGCTGTTGCTTGTTTCCCATACAGGAAAGTCCTCTTGCAGACAAGAAATCCTTTAATTTGCCTATAGTGTTCGAAGAAAATTCCTCAAAGGCATTATCTGTTTTATCCATTTAATTTTACCTGTAAAATAAATTAAAAACTATGACTACAAATTCTTAAAGTTAGAATATTTTTTTCTTTTCAATTATTCAATTTCAATATCCTCCTGGAGGCTCATTGACAACCTTAAAGAACTGACTTGTTAGCACATCTTATTTTTTATCAGCAGTTACTTTTGGCGGTCATAATAAAAAATTTAACGATCACCTTGAAATCTTCTAAGCCGACTAAGAAACTTAAAGACCAGTGTAACATACTAAAGTTTAATTGATACTCATGAAGTTCAGGGAATACATCTTTATTAACACAAACTTGTTAACTCCTAGTGTACATGAATATAACAGCTTGCAGATTGATATATATAGTAACATATTCAGTTGCTTACAGAATCCATTCTGGTCATTTGGTATTTGGTGGATAGTTATCTCATTGTCATTCATATCTAATGTTCTTATTTTCATAGATAAAAAATTAAACATTCATGAGTCATGGACCATGACATAATTTTGAAATGTTACATCATATCACTGTTGGTTTTTTTTTAATATTGATTGCATTGAAGTATTTTTAAAGGATTTATTATATTTATATATAATATTTTGCTCCATGATATTTGAAAAATCCTTTAAATTATTTTTTTATATGGACTACACTTGTGTTTTTTTTTTAATATAGATTTCATAAGAGCTTCACTTTAATTTATATAACAGGATAGTTAACCTGATATTTTAGCATTTCTTTTGAATTTTTTTATAAGGACCATGAAAATACCACCCCAAGAATAAAGAAAAGAACAAGTTTGGACTGGATTTCTCTTATCCTAAAGAAATCTCACTTGTTCTAAAATGAAATAGATATTTTTTTTCTTCTAAGACTTACCTCAATTCTTCCAGTAATTGCATTTAACAACATGAAAACACTCTTACACAAAGGACTCAGGTAAGTGATTGTATTGTGAACATAAGGGTGTCTTTTTTTTCTCAATTTTATGCATAAAAAGATGATGGATTTTTCATAAAACGTTTTTTTTCTTCACACTGTTATGAAAACCAAGTATGTGCCACGCCCCCTTGTTTTCATAGGTTTTTTGAGGGATTTATTAATTAATAAATGTAATTTAAGGTCAGAAGTTATAATATATTACCATTTACAACTCATATATGATTTTCCAGTGTCTGCATCAACGGCAAATCCTTCTCCTGTAGATATGTATTTGATGTTGTCAAAATTCCCGCTACGAAATTTCCGGAAGTAAACAATCGCAGTTACTACGCAACTTGCCCCCTATCCAAGATGGCGGCGATAACCGTGAGGTCACGTATTGCCCCCACACCAAATAGCCCCACACCAAATCGCCCCACTTTTTCAACATCTTTCCCACTTTGAAAAAAGAAGGTGCCACAAACTGGGTTTCCAACTCGCTCCACTTTTATACGACTGCAAAAAATTAAAAAAATGTTTGGTCGTATATACATGATATTGGTATCACCTCCTCGTCAGCGTCATCCAAAGACATGGTTTCCGGATAATAGCTTTAGTATAATTAAATTAAATAGAAATCAAATTTTTTTAACACAATGTTTATAACCTCAAAAGGAAGCTTAAGATTGATTTTGGGGGTTATGTTCCCAAAGGTTTATGAATTAGGGGCCCAAGAGAAGCATTTATATAATTTCAGGACACTAATATAAGTTGTGTATAAGTATTTCAATTGCTCTGAAATTGTACCACAATGTTTAACATGTTTAATACCTTAAGTAAAAGGGTGGGATATATGTTAAGGGACATGGAGCAAACAGTCTTGGAATTAAGGGTAAAAAAGGGGCCACAAACAAGCATTTTTAGCTCACCTGGCCGAAAGGGCCAAGTGAGCTTTTCTCATCACTTGGCGTCCGTCGTCCGTCATCATTAACTTTTACAAAAATCTTCTCCTCTGAAACCATGGAAACTACTGGGTTAAATTAAACCAAACATGGCCACAATCATTATTGGGGTATCTAGTTTAAAAAATGTGTGGCGTGACCCGGCCAACAAACCAAGATGGCCGCCATGGATAAAAATAAAACATATGGGTAAAATGCAGTTTTTGGCTTACAACTCAAAAACCAAAGCATTTAGAGCAAATCTGACATGGGGGTAAAATTATTTATCAGGTCAAGATCTATCTGTTCTGAAATTTTCAGATGAATCTGACAACCCCAGGCCTCTACATTATCATTTTTTCTCACTTGTCCCTTCGGACAAGTTGCAAGAAAATCAACTTGTCCGAACTCATAACTCACTTGTCCGAATTTATAATTGAAAATTCTTCATATTGATTATACATGTTATATGCAATATTATAATAACACTTGCCCTTTGATTGTACCTAATAAAGATCAATAAAGGGAGCATTTTGTTATGTTATATGAATACTACATCAAAATTCATTTTATTATTTCAGACTGAAGGCTTATTTGCAAGACTGAGCTCTCTAACACATTGTCACTATCATGTGTCGTTCATTAAATCATATCTCTTCCCACACCACTAGGTTCTCCTATTCATGGACCTATATTCATTCTGAAGTGGTGGTATGGTTTAAATATACCTGGCACCTTGTTTGCAAATAAACCTTTTTAATTTATTGATGGTGCCAACCAAGCTTTTACAATTTGTCTTGATTTTTACAAACATTAATATATGATCATGAAGTACATAAAACATTTTAGTAAAAAATCTGCCTTTTTAGATTTTATCTAATTTTTCCATCTTAACTTATTATTTTAACATATAGATCTTATTAAATAATACCTTTTTTAATTTAATGTTATGCCTAAAAGCAAAATCAAATGATACAAACTTTAATTTAAAATTTTAAAGTTAAGGTCAAACTCTATATCATGCATATGGAGGTGCTCCTAATTCAAGAGGCTTATACTAATAAGAAACATTTACATTTGGTTTCCTTCCCCTTACTTATTTTCCCCTGGTCAATGGCTGCCAGCATGTTCAAATACGTTCAATCAGAGACATAATATACAAGTTTATGTGTCTCTGGTTCAATCAATGAATATTTATTTCATTTTGTATGATCAATAAAACAATCATTCATATTTTTAGGAATGTATAAGTCTTGAATTTGATCTATTAACATCTGACATCGATTTTTTCACTTGTCCCATCGGACAAGTAGTATGATGAATCTACTTGCCCGACACCTATTTCCACTTGTCCCGGACAATCGGACAAACGGTAATGTCGAGCCCTGAACCCTTTGTTGGGTTGCTGCCCCTAAATTGGTAATTTTAGGGAAATTTTGCTGTTTTTGGTTATAATCTTGAATATTATTTTAGAAAGAGATAAACTGTAAACAGCAATAATGTTCAGCATAGTAAGATTTACAAATAAGTCGATATGACCGAAATGGTCAGTTGACCCCTTTAGGAGTTATTGCCCTTTATAGTCAATTTTAAACCATTTTTCGTAAATCTTAGTAATCTTTTACAAAAATCTTCACTGTGCCAAATTTATCAAAACTTGGTCACAATCATCTTTGGGGTATCTTGTTTAAAAAATGTGTGGCGTGACCCGGGCAACCAACCAAGATGGCCACCATGGCTTAAAATAGAATATAGGGGTAAAATGCAGTTTTTGGCTTATAACTTGAAAACCAAAGCATTTAGAGCAAATCTGACATCAAAAATATTATTTGTCAGGTCAAAATGTATCTGCCCTGAAATTTTCAGATGAATCGGATAACTCGTTGTTGGGGTTAATTTCACCGAACATATAGGAATAGGAATGAGTTGAGGCCAACTTAAATTTAGTAGATTTTCATCCAAATTTTTGAAAAAAAATTGGGGTCGGTGGGAGGATTTTATTTTTTGTTGAAGCTGATTTTTTTTAGAAGTTACTATTTATTAATATTAATTTTAACCCTGACTGTATGTCCATGCTGTCATGTATGTCATTTTATATTTTAATATTTTATGATGTATTTAAATGAGTAGTGAGTAGGGTTAAAATGTGGAAACCATGTAGATGGTGTACAGGTCACAAATATCACATGGTGTCTATTTTAAAGATTTTAATTCCATGTTAAAAGTTTTTTTCTTTACTGGATTTAAAGAATTTTACATTGCCAATGATTTGGAATAAATTTTATATAACTGGAATTTCAAAACCAAATATAAATATAAATTTTTTGGCCAAAACATCAAGATAAAATGTACAACGATTATGGTATCCTGTATCAATGAAGAAAATATGGAAAATTCTGAATAAATTGTACTAATTGTTTTCAAAACAAGCACATATTTAGGAGTTTTATAATACTGTTACATTTAAGATGGATTTTAAGAAAAAGTATACTGTTCAGATTATTTAAGCAGATTTTGCAATAAAATAAAACTAAAAAAATGCTTTCGGTTTCTTATGGTTTCCTGTCATGTTTAAAAAAACTTTAATATAACATTGAAAATAGATTTTAGATATTAACATGAAGCAAGTAACACTAGTAATGGTGTTTATTTATGCCTTTTGAATTATATTGTGCAAATAAAGAAAATAAAGATTGGTTTCCTGTTTGGTTTCCTGTCACGTAAACGGTGAATCAAAATGTATTAATTTTTTCTCGAAAAACTCAATTGTTTCATTCATCATGTTCATACTATTCTTACACCAACATAACCCACAAAATAAAAGTTAAAATTTTAGAACTTATAAAAAAGGATACAAAAAGAAACCAAAGGCCGAATACCATGCCAGAGACAACTCTCCCTCCAAGTCACTTTTTGTAAAAGAAAAACCATAATAGGTCAAAATACAGTCTTCAACACGGAGCCTAGCTCTATAGTCTCAAACAGAACAGTACAAGCTATAAAGGGCCCCAATATGACTAGTGTTAAACCATGCAAACAGGAAAAGCATGTTTATCTGAGATTTTCGTAGGTATTGATTTTATTTATGAGTTGGACAGGATTGAGGAACAAACTGATAGATAAACAATCAGATTTCATGTTTTGCATCAAGTTGGGGGAGTTGACATTACCAGGTACCTAAATTATTCATCAGGATTTGTCTATTTTTCACAAGTAGGGCGAGTTGGCAGACCTTATTTCAGAGGGAATTTTACCCTTTTCATAACTGAAGCAAGTTATTTAACCTTTTGTAGGATTTTACTCTTTTTCATAAGTAGGGCCAGATGGTAAACAAAAGTGAGGCGATTTTTTCAAATAGTGTGGCAACTTAGTGAAAAAGTGGGGCAATTTGCCAGTGGGGTGATTTGTCATGGATTCCATAGTCACTTAATCAGTATAGTTAATTTTATTTTACTTTAGAAACCCTTCTGAAAATCAAACATTCCCTGAATTCCATCCAAACTTGAACAGAAACTTCTTACAATGCAGAATTAGATAGAATCTTTAGGTAAATTTTTAATATTTTTTTTCCCCCATTTTCATGATTTTTGTTGAGCCTTTGACTAACAGCTAAAGTAGAGGAGATACTGGGCTCAAAGTAACTCGTATGAACTTTTTTAAGATATTTGTAATGATATGGAAAAAGGTATTGCTTCATCATGACAAGTTACAGATTAAGTTAAAAAAAAATCCTATCTGATGATTTTGTGCAGAGTTATGGTCCTTGGACATAGAAAATTCACTTAAATAATTAGTTTTCAACACTTGTTTTTGTATAACTTGAAGATATTGACGATATTTTTGATATATAGTTTCCACCATGACAAGTTATAGATCAAGTTTGAATTTTGTTCCAATACAATGAACAATTTACAACGGTAGTGGACTATGTATTGCCAGCTGCAATACTCACAGAATGCTTTTTTCCCCTTAAATTCTTTTGTATATATTTTTTTACTCCCATGCCAGAGTGCATACACAAATACAAAATGTATGTCCTATTAAAAATATTGCATTCATAGATCTTAAGTCATATCAGAATTCATTTTTGTTGTTGTGATAAGCAAGGAGTCGCGTTATCATCATCATGATTATTAAAACCTAGCACTAATTTCAGTAGTTTAAAAAAGATATGACAATCACTTCACATTCCTTCATTTGGTTAGGGAACAAGCATTTAACTTCATGGGGGTGTCATGGTTCTTTGTCTAAGAACGAAAAAATTCTGTTTGGCAAAGCATGAACATTGACTTTAGTATTTCAACGCTATCAATCAAATCATTTCTTTTGGTAAAAATTTAACACTAGTTATGGGTAAAATCTGGACTCAGAATATTTTTTGGGGGCATCTGCTTACTGCAATATTTTTTTCCATCAAATTGGGGATCAGAATATTTTTATATGAAAATAAAATTCTGATTTAACATTGTCATAAACAAATGATAAACATGATAAAGCGGGAAGTTTGACTAGCCATTAAACATGGATCAAGTCACTGGTCAACCCACCATTTTTTCTTAAAATGTCATGTAACAAGACTGGTATATATGGCAGTTGTTGTTAAATAGTTCATTTCTATGTATGTTTGCATTCGTTTTTTGTTGCATTTCAGTGTTCCTGTTGTTCCTTGTTTTCCTCTTAAATCAACAATCAGTCAGTCGATCAATCTGATCATCTGGTAAAAATATTCTGCAAGTAATTAAATATGTCTTCCATTGATTGCCTTTCTTATTTACCAGAAGTTTGGAAAAAAATCACACCTTTATATACATGTAGCAGTTATCTCTATAAAAAAGTTTTTACTTTATATTTGAAAAGTTTGATCATAAAGACATGAAGAAAATTCAATTATAAATGTGTTTTTTCGTTTTATATCTTATAATTGTTTCAACTGCTATAAACTATTTTTTAAAAGAAAGATGAAAATAGACTAGTTAGATGAGTTAATATTCTGTGAAAATTATTTAATTCAGTACATGTTATGAAAGGGAGATAACTTAGTATTCCTTCTCATTGCTAGTATAAAATTGAGATATGATCATGCAGATTGAAATAAACAATTAATTTCCCCATAGGCGACAATGGTAGCCTTTTTCGAGATACAGACTTTAGAAAGTTGATTTTCTTAACGAAACCTTGCTAGAATCAAAGAAAAGTTATTAGGACAGTATTTTTTGGTCTTAAAAATATAGGGTCGCGTTGCTTTTCTTAGCGTATTTTGTACTTATCTCCCATGCCTATCAATTTTGCCCTTAAAAATACGGGTCTTGTCCTAGCGTTGAAAAGTCATCTCAGTGCCTTTAGGGCTACGGAATAATTTTTATCTTGCCTTTTGTATAAAGCAGAGTGCACGAAGTCTCTAAAAATAAAAAATAACGGGAGCACATATCGACCAATCAGGATTCGCCATACTCTTAATTCTGAATACCATGTTATGCTCATAAAATGGCTGCGCCCATAAAATCTAATGGTGTATTGTAACCTATACAGTATTTAATACTTTCTTGTATCGTGCAATTCATAGTTCGTTAGATGCACAAATATATATGCCACAAATAAACCATCTTCAAACCGTTCTGGCTTTAGTCTCTGAATTTTCAGAATTTTTTATCGGAGGTGACCTCAGTCGAAAAAAGTGAAGAAAAAAAATCAGTTTTTTTGAGTAAATGCGGTTGTGTTAAAAAGGGACTGAAGATAATGCCCACTTTCTCCACTGATTCTTTATATATCATCAAGTACTGATTATATTGATAACAAAACCAATCCAATATATAACTACTACGGTGAATTTTGAACAACAGTTTTAAATGAAACCGTTTTCGTAAAAAAGTACATTTTTGAAACAGACTACATGGACTATAGCATTTCAAAATATGGAATATGTGTTAATATTTGTGTTTTGACATCGAAAACTGTTTGTTAACTACAAAATGGCATGCTTATTTTATTCTTTTAGTTTGATATTCGTGTGAACATTTCAATGTTCGAAGGAGATCATTTCCGTACATTTTCGCTGAATTTGGTAATTTCGATGACAGCACTTGGGTCGAGATTGTTATGTTTAAAAATCGATTTATATTCACAAACTCTAGACGTGTACTTGCTCTATTCAAACAAATCAGCAGAACTTCAGAAAATGACATATTCGTTCCACAGTAAGTCAAAAGTCGAGCCCACCCTGTTTCTAAGGTAAAATGCAATACCAATATGAAACAGACTATAGCTTAAAAACTAGATAATCAATATTTCATTTGTCACCAAAAAATACCGTTTCACATCAAATGTCAAGTAAAATTACTGTTTTTGACACTTTTTGAGCACTATTATAAAGAAATGTCGATGCTGTATAGATTGAAATAAACAATTAATTTCCCCATAGGCGACAATGGTAGCCTTTTTCGAGATACAGACTTTAGAAAGTTGATTTTCTTAACGAAACCTTGCTAGAATCAAAGAAAAGTTATTAGGACAGTATTTTTTGGTCTTAAAAATATAGGGTTGCGTTGCTTTTCTTAGCGTATTTTGTACTTATCTCCCATGCCTATCAATTTTGCCCTTAAAAATACGGGTCTTGTCCTAGCGTTGAAAAGTCATCTCAGTGCCTTTAGGGCTACGGAATAATTTTTATTTTGCCTTTTGTATAAAGCAGAGTGCACGAAGTCTCTAAAAATAAAAAATAACGGGAGCACATATCGACCAATCAGGATTCGCCATACTCTTAATTCTGAATACCATGTTATGCTCATAAAATGGCTGCGCCCATAAAATCTAATGGTGTATTGTAACCTATACAGTATTTAATACTTTCTTGTATCGTGCAATTCATAGTGCGTTAGATGCACAAATATATATGCCACAAATAAACCATCTTCAAACCGTTCTGGCTTTACTCTCTGAATTTTCAGAATTTTTTATCGGAGGTGACCTCAGTCGAAAAATGTGAAGAAAAAAAATCAGTTTTTTTGAGTAAATGCGGTTGTGTTAAAAAGGGACTGAAGATAATGCCCACTTTCTCCACTGATTCTTTATATATCATCAAGTACTGATTATATTGATAACAAAACCAATCCAATATATAACTACTACGGTGAATTTTGAACAACAGTTTTAAATGAAACCGTTTTCGTAAAAAAGTACATTTTTGAAACAGACTACATGGACTATAGCATTTCAAAATATGGAATATGTGTTAATATTTGTGTTTTGACATCGAAAACTGTTTGTTAACTACAAAATGGCATGCTTATTTTATTCTTTTAGTTTGATATTCGTGTGAACATTTCAATGTTCGAAGGAGATCATTTCCGTACATTTTCGCTGAATTTGGTAATTTCGATGACAGCACTTGGGTCGCGATTGTTATGTTTAAAAATCGATTTATATTCACAAACTCTAGACGTGTACTTGCTCTATTCAAACAAATCAGCAGAACTTCAGAAAATGACATATTCGTTCCACAGTAAGTCAAAAGTCGAGCCCACCCTGTTTCTAAGGTAAAATGCAATACCAATATGAAACAGACTATAGCTTAAAAACTAGATAATCAATATTTCATTTGTCACCAAAAAATACCGTTTCACATCAAATGTCAAGTAAAATTACTGTTTTTGACACTTTTTGAGCACTATTATAAAGAAATGTCGATGCTGTATAGATTGAAATAAACAATTAATTTCCCCATAGGCGACAATGGCAGCCTTTTTCGAGATACAGACTTTAGAAAGTTGATTTTTTTAACGAAACCTTGCTAGAATCAAAGAAAAGTTATTAGGACAGTATTTTTTGGTCTTAAAAATATAGGGTCGCGTTGCTTTTCTTAGCGTATTTTGTACTTATCTCCCATGCCTATCAATTTTGCCCTTAAAAATACGGGTCTTGTCCTAGCGTTGAAAAGTCATCTCAGTGCCTTTAGGGCTACGGAATAATTTTTATTTTGCCTTTTGTATAAAGCAGAGTGCACGAAGTCTCTAAAAATAAAAAATAACGGGAGCACATATCGACCAATCAGGATTCGCCATACTCTTAATTCTGAATACCATGTTATGCTCATAAAATGGCTGCGCCCATAAAATCTAATGGTGTATTGTAACCTATACAGTATTTAATACTTTCTTGTATCGTGCAATTCATAGTGCGTTAGATGCACAAATATATATGCCACAAATAAACCATCTTCAAACCGTTCTGGCTTTACTCTCTGAATTTTCAGAATTTTTTATCGGAGGTGACCTCAGTCGAAAAATGTGAAGAAAAAAAATCAGTTTTTTTGAGTAAATGCGGTTGTGTTAAAAAGGGACTGAAGATAATGCCCACTTTCTCCACTGATTCTTTATATATCATCAAGTACTGATTATATTGATAACAAAACCAATCCAATATATAACTACTACGGTGAATTTTGAACAACAGTTTTAAATGAAACCGTTTTCGTAAAAAAGTACATTTTTGAAACAGACTATAGCATTTCAAAATATGGAATATGTGTTAATATTTGTGTTTTGACATCGAAAACTGTTTGTTAACTACAAAATGGCATGCTTATTTTATTCTTTTAGTTTGATATTCGTGTGAACATTTCAATGTTCGAAGGAGATCATTTCCGTACATTTTCGCTGAATTTGGTAATTTCGATGACAGCACTTGGGTCGAGATTGTTATGTTTAAAAATCGATTTATATTCACAAACTCTAGACGTGTACTTGCTCTATTCAAACAAATCAGCAGAACTTCAGAAAATGACATATTCGTTCCACAGTAAGTCAAAAGTCGAGCCCACCCTGTTTCTAAGGTAAAATGCAATACCAATATGAAACAGACTATAGCTTAAAAACTAGATAATCAATATTTCATTTGTCACCAAAAAATACCGTTTCACATCAAATGTCAAGTAAAATTACTGTTTTTGACACTTTTTGAGCACTATTATAAAGAAATGTCGATGCTGTATAGATTGAAATAAACAATTAATTTCCCCATAGGCGACAATGGTAGCCTTTTTCGAGATACAGACTTTAGAAAGTTGATTTTCTTAACGAAACCTTGCTAGAATCAAAGAAAAGTTATTAGGACAGTATTTTTTGGTCTTAAAAATATAGGGTTGCGTTGCTTTTCTTAGCGTATTTTGTACTTATCTCCCATGCCTATCAATTTTGCCCTTAAAAATACGGGTCTTGTCCTAGCGTTGAAAAGTCATCTCAGTGCCTTTAGGGCTACGGAATAATTTTTATTTTGCCTTTTGTATAAAGCAGAGTGCACGAAGTCTCTAAAAATTAAAAATAACGGGAGCACATATCGACCAATCAGGATTCGCCATACTCTTAATTCTGAATACCATGTTATGCTCATAAAATGGCTGCGCCCATAAAATCTAATGGTGTATTGTAACCTGCAAGGGACGTATAGCCAGTGAAGTTGATTAAAATCTCACATTATCGAAATTGATGTAATATTAATTCCGATATTTCTTGTCATAGATAATTAATGCAGCCATGATATTTAAAAAAATAATTCAATAACAAAGAAACAACAACATTTTTTGTTAGAAAACAAAACTATAATTTGCTGTATGAATTAATATTTATTCATGTTTTCTTTTAAATGTCAAACTTTTTTTGTTAGAATCATTTAATACACTATTGTGCATGCATACTAAACATGTGATTGATTTGTCAGTCAAATACTTAGATACTTAGATAATAAGAATATTTTGAAACTGCAAAACCTTTTTGATAAGCACAGTGAAAATTGGAGAGACATTTTTGTGTAAATACAGAAATGTAAATGGAGCTTACCCTTTCCTAAAGCTATTTTGTAACTTTTTTCCAGATTATAAGTATGTGATAATTATTATTTCTAATAGAATATTGTCACTTTTGTAAATGTTTTATTTATAATAATAATCTGTTAATTAAATGCAATTAGTAGGTTATCCAATAAAGGAAAATAATTATTAGAAAATTTATTGTGTGACCAGAAGACAATTTTGTATATCATAAATATTGCCTTCAAGTCTAGGTAGAAAAAATCTTTAGAAAAGTTTTGTTATTTTAAGAGATGATTGTACATGTTGTACAAAACATATCGATTATATATTGAAAAAAGTTACTTATATCTATTTTTTTATAACCAATTTTGTTAGTACATGCTATATAGCTGCCAGAGAAAAAAACCAAAACAAATAAAGGAAATAGAAACAAAACTGTTATTGCATCTGTTTTAAATACAAATTTTACTAATATAAACTTAAAACGGTTTATAGAGTTTCTTACGATACTTAAAAAGCAATTTCATATAAATAAATAAATATAATTTGCTAACGACAAAACAAATTATATTGAGTTTTTATACCTCAAATACATTTTCTTTCTTTTAGCATGTACCATTATGACTGATTATCAGTAGATTGTAGCAAGAAATGTGTAGCTGACACATGATTTGGTACAATGTATATGTACTCATAGCATTGCTGTGCATAAGAAAAGAATTTATGATTAATGCTGTAAGCACCACATCTATAGAGAGATGTGTGTATTGTTATTAAACATGTGTAGATAATATGGGAAATACACTTGATTTCTGTAAAGATAAAAAGGAAGTTGTAAAGAAAGAAGAAAAAGAAAGTAATGTACTAACAAATGTAGGTTCAGACAGATTTATATATAGTGTTTCTCAAATGTAATTTTATTTATATGTAAAATTGTTTCTGCGTATTGTGTATGTATAACTGTGCATATTTGAAGGCTTTGTCTTAAAAAAAATCATTATACTGATTTTCTTAAATGTTTTACTGATTCTTCTAAGCAAACTGATCAACTTGTAAAGCATGTTATAGCTCATTTCCTGACTTAACTTTCTTAACTGAGAAACAATTGCAATGTCAGGGTATTATAAAATTCCATCGGTTTTGAAATTATGACGACATAAAGTTACAGTATATGAATGATATGATATGTGGGGTTTACATCAAATTACAAATGTATGCAACAGTAACCCAGAGACACATTAACTTCTTTGATACCTCTAGAGATCATTATACTGTCTTTTAACAATATCTTGTACTGATAATTGTTCTTGTCTAAACAAAAATCATTAAATGTTGATATATTTAACAGTAATGAACTACCTTCCATGGTAATTCCTCAAAAATATTTTATGTGGACAATTTGCGTTTGCATAGTATGTCACCGTGTGTTTTTTTAAAAGTAGAAATGATACAGATACATTTCTATGCTCTTTAATTTCTGTATAAGAAACAATAGAGCAATTAAATTTTCAAAATGTTTTTATTATTGAAACGTTGTACGTATATTAAAGAAAATGGATTTAAAATTATTGCTTATCTTGCAGTTCTTACAAGGACATATATTATTACAGGTGTGGTTCATTAAACTTAAAGGAAAAGGAAAGGTGACTTCTGAAATTGATTTTTATTATACAGTTGATAATTACTGAATGGCACTTTTCACAGAAATCAAGGCATTCATGATCAGTTTGTTATATATAGGATTTTGATGGACATGAACAATACATGCATGTTTATAAAAATAACATTACTAAAGAGAATTTTATGGAACAGAAATTCCCATATGTTTTATTTACACATGCAGCACATGAACACAAGCATTATCATTTTGATATATTTGATTTATAGATAATTCTTGAATGGATAAATCTGCATGAAAAAAAGTTTTTTGCATGCAGCAAGTTTACAGTCTTTACCATGGTTAACATGAGCTCATCTCAAACTATTATCTCTCAGCATGCTAAACCTAAATTGATTTCTATTTCTGATATTTACTGTTTTATTTAGTAAGTGCACTGTAACATAACAGGAAGGCTTTATTCTATTCACCAAAGTTAGTTGTTCAAATTCAGCTAGACAGGCCAACTTCAGGATTTTTTGTTAATAATGAAGTTTTCAATAAATTAATGTTTTGTATATTACAGGGTTGTGTACATGGTTCTAAATTTGAACCATGTACCTGTATATACAAAACATTATTTTCTTGAAAACTTCAACTAATAACAAAAATTCCTGAAGTTGGCCTGTCTAGCTGAATTTGTTGGGAATTTCAAGCTATATTCAATGTTTTGCCGAGATTGATTGAAGATTTGAACAAATAATAAAATTTTCTATTCCTTCAATAACAATATCAGTCTGATAACTCTGAATTCTGTCTTAGTACCTGAAACTAATACTAATATTTATAAATATATGTATATGCTCAGAGATACAGGTATACATTTCTTTTGTTTTGGTTTTGTTTGTCACATTGAAAAATAGCAGATAATAATGCAAATCATGTAATTTTTATTATAAAAAATGAGATTAATTGCAGAATGACGAGATCCCAAATGCAGAATCTGATCCATTAGCAGCCTTGGAAAGAAAACAAAATGAAATTTTCAGCAGATTGCAGTGCCTAAGAGATACAGTTAAACAGCTGAGTACCAAATACACAATGTCTACAGCTATGACATCATCAAAAACTGCTGTGACATCATCAAAATCTGTGCAGGGAACATCATCAGACCAATCCAGTGTACCATTGTTATCACAGCAAAAACTTAACCTGGTATGAAGACATAAAGACAATGTCTATTTAAATGGAGGAGAATCTTTATTTCAAATTGATTGAATATCTTCTTAACTGATAATGCATGTATCTATACTTTCGCCTTCTAAAACCATTAGGTTAAATATTCACTAAAAACGTCTTTTCTCAATGCACAGAAATGAATGAATTTAAAGTAGACAGACTTGATCCTCTTTTAGGCGATTGATAAATACAACACTTCTTCACAATGAATTTCAAATGCATTCCTTTTTCCTGGCATATTTAATATAAAAAAGAAGATGTGGTATGATTGTCAATGACACAACTCTCCACAAAAGACCAAACACAGACATTGACAATTAAGCATGCTCTTATACTTGTCATTGATAAATAGTTCTTACAAACATGTAGTCACTGGTTTTCATTTCTCATCATGACATGTACCTCTTGAGCGCTGTCTACAAGATCGAGTGCATCTATTTTTATTTCATTGTTGAATCATCTGATTAACTATAAATTTCAGGGAGATGTTATCCATGACTTAGTAGTGAGTGCTGACCCAGACAGTCCACCTCTGTCACTACTTGTGTTGTATAGAGTGGCTAGTGAAATGTTTAAAGTGTTTGCCACATCCTATGTCCACTCCAGTGTTGTTGGCATGCCACAGAATCTACGTGAAGTCTTCCAGAATGGTGGCTGTACAAATAGAGACGGAAATGAAGTGGCTTTTACTCTTTTATGGAAGAAAGGTAAATATCTGTTATTTACGCTCATACTGTGGATTCATTTATTTTCTTTGTTACCAATTTTTCGTGGACTGATTATTTCATGTATTTTCGTGGATATTGGACTTCATGGTTTTGCCAAAGTCTGCATACCAGCCTATAAAATTTGTTATTCGTTGAACATTTAAATTCATGGTTCACTTGTATCCACAAAACCAAAGAAAATTGTTATCCAACAAATAATAATAAATCCACAATCTGTCATATATTAGCAGTCCTAGTAATATAGATGGAGTGCAGTTACGAAAGCTGGGAGGGGAACAATGGAAGTATACACTCCACTTTGATGGGAAAGTAAACAAAAATTTTGCATAAAATCATGTAAAATCTTTTTGCCTGACTCAGCTCGCCTTTATAGATTCAGTTTTATGCACTTACACCTTCTTCCAAATTCCTGGATCCTTACCAGTGTTCCCAGTGAATGACAATTAACCTATGTGAGACCCATATATGATATACTTCTTTAGATTGATTTGTATTGTAGTGACAAAGAAAATTTTCTTAACTAAAAAAACAATTTCAACCAGTACTATTTAAATTGATTAAACAGTATATTATATTTACTTTTGTATGTTTGTAGTTCAGAATGGCCCAACTTTAATGGTTAATCCCCACAAGCAAACAGTTATAGAAGGAGAATCTAATATTGCTCGATATATACAAAGACTTATAAATCCAGATTTTGACAAATGTGTTGTGGGAGCAACCAGGATTGACGAATGGCTTGATCTGGCAGAGCAGTACGTTAGAGGAAATAAAAAAGAAAATGCTGCAGTTCTGAAATCTTTAAATTCAAAATTAGGATCTGCTGAATGGTTAGTAGGAAATGCATTGTCATTGGCTGACATTGTCATGTGGTCTGTCATCAACCAATCCAAAGGCCAGAAAGATTCCCCATCAAATGTTAAGAACTGGTTACAACGATGTGATAGAAATCCTTATTTTGAATTGGCAAATGGTGCCTTGTGATATTCATATGAAGAAATTGAAGTATAATTTTTCTCAGAATACATTGCCAGAATCATGAAATGTCACCTTCAAATGGTTTTATTTGATTAATGGTGTAAAAAATGCAAATAAATTATTTATTCATATATTTTGTTAAGCTTATGCCAACTTCAAATTATATGTAAGAATAGACACACTCATTAAAAAAATACAGTAGTATATTAAAAAACACTTACAACAATAATGAAGTAAATAGTGCTTAAACTTAATGGAGCTTAAAATACCCTAGGCCTAGTAGGGAGATTTAGAAAAATGACGGGTATGTTTATGTACAAGTGAAGGTATAGTGAAATAATAAAAAAAGAACATGGAATTATTGCCAATGACACAACTCTTCACAACAGACCAAATGACACAGAAATTAACAGCTATCTGTCACTGTAGGACCATCTGCAATGAGCCAAGCCCATACTCCATAGTCAGCTATTACAGGCCCCAAAATTTAAAACAATTCAAATAAGAAAACCAACAGTCTAATTCATGTACAAAAAATGAACAAAAAACAAACACATGTATGTAACACTAACACAGCACAACCACTGACTTACAGGCTCCTGACTTGGGTAAGGCACAAACATACAGAATGTAGACGGTTAAATGTTTTAGCTGGATCCCACATTCCCTGTTACCTGGGACAGTGGTTTAACAGTTCAACATAAGAACAAACTATAAAAAATCAGTTGAAAAATGCTGAACTCATCAGATGCCTGATGGATACAAAAAATAATCATTGAACAAAAAAACAGAGTTTCCAAGCATGGTAAACAAGTTTTTCAACATCTCTGTAAAAATGAAGATTTGCTATCCTGTTTGAAATATTTAGCCAAACTTCAAACCAAATATTTATATCTGTGGAAGAATTTAGTAAAAGTGATTTGTAATAATGAAATTCCTTACTTGATAATTTACCAGTTTAATATACATAGATTATGTCTGTTTAAAATGTCTTAGATGTCATATAAGACATGTGAATAGCAAACCAGTTGTAAATATAAACACTAAGAAGGTGCCATAGGAACATCACCATCCCCCACAAAAAAGAATTGCCATTCTTTTTACACCTTCACTGACAAAAGTTTTCAACTCTTTTTGCTGGAGCCTGAATCAGTATATAGTTTATCAGGACAAGTTACATATCAAGCTCAAATTTTATTCCTGTCTGATGATTTTGTCCAGAGTTAATGGTCCTTAATCTTAGAAAATTCACTGGAATAATTAGTTTTCCACACTTTATCGTCATTCTTGAAGATATTGATTTTATAATTGGTATATAGTTTATCATGAAAAGTTACAGATCAAGTTCAATTCAGTTTCGGTGTGATAAATTTGTCCAGAGTTATGGTTCTTGGGCTTTAAAATATACCCTGGCAAATAATCAGTTTTGACAAATATTTTTCATCATGCTTAAAATAGATTTTGACTTGATACTTGTAAAATAATTTACACCATGACAAGTTATAGATCAACTTAGCATTTTGTTCCAGTGCAATGCATTTTTAATCAAAATTGGACTATTCCCATTCAATACTCTTAGAATGCTTGTTTTGTTTTTAATCTACCAAGGGTTTTAATAATAACAATACAAGAAAAGGATATGCAATTTGTAGATTTATGTACGGAAATTTGAGTAATAAAAAATTTGAATGATTTGGAATCCGTGACATTTTATTAAAAGATCCAATGACAGTGATACAAAAAATGACAAATAAGGCCATACAAAATAAACCCATTCAAAGTAAGTATATGTTATTGTATTACATAATTTTCAGTCCGAAAACCTTGTGCCATGTCATTAGACCCCTCATGGACCCCTCTGTTTTAAAATGCTATTTGATTAGATTACGTAGAAGGTTATTTGTGCTTATTTTCATGAAAGCGTAAATAGTTCATTTCATTTTAATTTGATAAATATACAGCAAAAAATGATGTTTTTTCTACCTTCATGAACATTTGATAAATATGAGTTATTTCTGAATAAAAAATGTATAAATTTTTATGATACTTATAAGATATAGAACTTACAAATTATTTAACAAAAAACAATTTGTGTGTATCTTTTAAAACAAAAAAGTAATGTCTTTCTTTCGAAAAGGAAAATACGGAATTTTGAGCAAATGTAAAAAAATTCGACATAATTTTACTCAGAAGTAGCACATGAAGGTATATTTTTTATTACATATTTGATTCAAAAAGCTAAAACATAGTCTATATGGATTTTTTTCATCAAAATGTAAATACGGGTTCAAAACTGTACCATATGCCCGTAAGATTAACATTCGGCATCTGAACACATATCGTATGTCATTCTTTAAAGGGACACAAACAAAAAACACATTTCAAACGTGAAATAGATTTAAAAAAAATGATTGAATTGAATAGTTGTTGTGATATATAATATACTTAAATTTCTTTATATCTCCCTTCGTATCTTATATTATACTTGCATACTCATTTGATTTAAAAGGCTAGAAATAATGCATCCGTTGTGTAAATGATCGTCATACATTGGTGATAAAATTCGTAGACAAGGAAGTATTTATTATCCTCAGCGTTATAGTATTCAAAATGGCCCTCTCGAGGTCCTTGGGGAAAGGACAGGCTCCAATACCATGCCAATTC
This sequence comes from Mytilus trossulus, assembly GCF_036588685.1. Classification (NCBI taxonomy): domain Eukaryota; kingdom Metazoa; phylum Mollusca; class Bivalvia; order Mytilida; family Mytilidae; genus Mytilus; species Mytilus trossulus. Next base: position 36,244,252 of record NC_086379.1, on the reverse strand, counting down.
TGTGAAAACGAGAGAAAAATTACAAACAAATGTGTGGACTGCAATTTATTAATGTGCGAAAACTGTTCTATTAAACTTCACGCAAAGGTAAAAGGAGCTAGCGACCATACTATTGTAAATATAAGAAACTTGGGACCCCAGCATTCTGTGGATTTTAGGGATTTCAGTTGTATGAAATGTAAGAAACACCAAACCCAAACAGCATGTTTATTCTGCAGCACTTGCAAGGAATCAGTTTGTCCGACATGTGTTGCGAAAAAGCATAAGAAACACACTATGGAGGAATTTCAAGATATATATGAACTTAAAGTCGAACGATTGCACTGTGGACAAGGAAAAGTAGAAAGAGACATCATAAAATTAGAGCGGAGAGACAAAAATCTAGATGATCTGAAAGCTGTGGAAAACATAAGACTTTCAAATATACGAGAAAATATTTTTGACCGAGCTGCACTTATAAAACATGAAATTGATGAATATGTGAGTAAACTTATTACTGCAGTCGATGAAGAGAACACAAAAGTTAATACAACAATTCACACAGAACAATGTGGAATTGATAACATAAGGCAAAATCGAAATAATCATAGACAAAAGGCACAAGATATGAAAGACACAAATGATATGGCGGAGTTTTTCGCTAAGGTTACTGATGTCACGAACAATATGGAGGAATGTTTATCACCGTCCTTTTCAATTATCAGTGATGAACTCCTGTTTTGTTCGGGAACAACGTTTGAACCTAATGTAGTAGGTGCACTTCAACATGTATCACTATTACGTAGTACACCTGGACCTAAGATGCAAATATTAAAGAAGTATGTCTCCGAAGAGGATGTTGTTCAGTTTCTTACCGAAGGCCCTGACAATGCGTTGTGGTACAGTAATAATATTAATCAACAAGTTCTCAAGAAAGTAAAACTAGGTGAAAAAAACCTGGAAATCACATCAAGATTTAATGTGATGGTTTATGGTTTGGCTTTCGTTCCTGGTTATGGCTTGTTTCTATCAACTGACGGAGAAACACTAAAAATCATCCCAGAAAACAGCAATGACATCCTTGATTCCAGGTTTTCAGTAGCTCCACTCGAACCTAAATGCATTCATTTGACTAAGGATAATAAGTTAGCCATAGGCGCAAAAGGTAAAGGACCTCTATATCCAGCATCCGGGCAACGAGTAGTCATTTTCATGGACATGGAAGCAAACAAACTTTCTACATTTGAGTTAAACAAAACAGGGAAACGATTGTTCACCAATCCATGGGGGATAGCGAGTACGACCAATGGCAATGTTTTTATTTTAGACAGAACAAGTAGTAGTTGTAGTGGTAGGTTGGTTGTTTTAAACCGAGACGACGGAGGCGTTATAGATATATACACAGGTAGAAAAGGAGAGGAGTTCGTTCCAAGAGGAATAGTGGCGACGGAAGCTGACAATATTATCATAACGGATACTGATGATCCCGATATATCGCTTCATATCTTGAACAGTTCTGGAAAACTGATTTCATACTACAATACTAGAGACATTGGAATAGAGAAACCATTTTCAATAACCTTTTCAGCATCTGGAAATTTTTACATTGGGGGAACAACATTGAGGGATAGTGGCAAAAAAGCTCAATTGTTTGAGGTCGATTTGATTGACATCTAGTTCTATCGGCATTAAAGTCCTTTTTAACAAATTCTTATAGTTATATTATATTATATTTGGTACACAAATGACCGTGGAGCATAAGCCTGGAAAACTGATTTGTATAAATATGTATACATGTTTATTGTTTCCATATGTTAAAATTTGTAATTTATTTTATTTCATGTACATGTATACCCACTTCCCAGTTATACATTAAAATACAATCATCTATCTATTTTGTCCCTTTATTCCAGACAATATGTGTTTATTTCAGGTTTTGAACGTAAGGTGCGAACCATTTTAGTAAATCTATTGAATCATTTATGACATATAGATTTAAGGGGTCAGAAACCCCAATGAATACACAAATATTCTTTATCACGAATGTACTACATACATTATTATTTATGACAACCATGATTGTCAACCAAACTGCATGAAAGACTTTTTGTATCATTTTAAGTTTATTGATTTATAAGACATTTAAATCATACCCTTTAAACTTTATGGCCATTATTCATTTCAAAGTTTGATAATGAAATTTACAAATACAATAAAACGTATAACAAAGAAGGTCAAAGTTTACAAAAAACTTATGACTGAAATTAAAATTAAAACACTATCAACCACGGACTTAATATTCCATTACAGCAAATTGATTAATTGCCGAATTTTTAATTAGATATTATAAATCAGTATTGGTAAGTTGCTGTATTCCAGAAAGGAGTGTATTTCACGTCGGATCTAAACACATTTATTCAAAAACCAGTTGTTGGTATGACACGGGTTATGTTCTTCTCATATATGTTATAATGGTAGGATACTAAACCCCTAACGTGAAGGATTGTGCCATATATTCATATGATGAAATCATAATCTTTCAATCAGTTTAATTGAAGTCTTGAGCTAGAATGTCAGTTAACTACTAGTAGTCTGTTGTTATTTATATATAATTGTCATTTTGTTTATTTTCTTTGGTTACATCTTCTGACATCAGACTCGGACTTCTCTTGAATTGAATTTTAAATGTACACATTGTTATGCGTTTTTTTTTCTACATTGGCTGGAGGTATAGGGGGAGGGTTTAGATCTCAAAAACATATTTAACCCCGCCGCATTTTCCCGCCTGTCCCAAGTCAGGAGCCTCTGGTCTTTGTTAGTCTTGTATTATTTTTATTTTAGTTTCTTATTTACAATTTGGAAATTAGTATGGCGTTCATTATCACTGAACTAGTATATATTTGTTTAGGGGCCAGCTGAAGGAAGCCTCCGGGTGCGGGAATTTCTCGTTACATTGAAGACCTGTTGGTGACCTTCTGCTGTTGTTTTTTCTATGGTCGGGTTGTTGTCTCTTTGGCACATTCCCCATTTCCATTCTCAATTTTATTATATCTCTTTTTCAATCAGCTGTCATGTGTGAAATAACTTGGACTAGTTGGAAATAAATTCATGGCTACTGTCAGTGGCGGATCCAGAGGGGGACGTAAAGGGTGTACGCCCCCTCCCCTTTGCTCGGGCTTTTTTTTTGTAAAGTGATTAATCAGACCAGACTTCGTGAACTTTTCCATTTCCGATGTACTGTGATTTTTAATTTTTATGCGACAATTCTTAACTCATAAAGATATTTTCGTTGGAATTTGCTGGTTGTCAAATTACAAGTGTCAAGTGATTCGCTATCGTGGAGTTGACCAGTGCGTCGAAAAAAAACATCGTTTCAGAATTAATTTTGAAATACAAATTACATTTACACATTGCTAAGGCTAATGCTGACAATCATGACACCTTCAAAGCGACACAGGATTTAACAAGAACGTATTAAGTTCTATTTCACTCTTCCACCAAACACCCTATAGACTATTTCATGGACTCTTATGAAAAAAAGTTCCGCCGGAATAGTATTTACCTACGAAAACATGTTTAACCCCAAACGCTCCAGTCTATTTTAAAATGAAAATAGCTGAATAATGATCCCGTTGTCAGTAAAAGCTATAGATATATTTAAAATCTAAGGTATGCACCATTTTATTTAAGGATCTGCGATATTTGAAAGAAAACAAATAGCTCTGATGTTTGCCTTAACAAAAATTCTGGCTGTATCTGGATTGAAAACAATAATCTTGTTCACTGTTTTTCGTATTAGAAAAAAAAATTTCCAACAGAATTATTGAGCATTAAATGAATAGGATGAATAAAAACAGGCATATTGTTTTTTTGGCAGGGGTTTGCATGTCTAAACGGCACATCTGTTTCGCCGAAATGGTATATTAAATACTTTTTTCAAGACCAGACTGCCACCTGCCGCCTACTGGGTGTGACCTTTATGTCTCCATTTGTCGATCGTCATTTATAAATTTGTTGTCATTTCAGACTCATTCGTAGTCTTTGGTTGATTCGGAACCCCTCACTTCCCTTAATTTTGTTGGTTGAAATATATCAACTAAACAATTGGATGCTTGTATGTCTTTTTTAAACTGGTACTGGCCGTATTGTAAATTTCATTGACTACCCTGGCGTATATATAATGTTTACAACAAGAAATCTGTGAGGTTATAATAACTTAACTTACAACAAAACGACGAGAATAAGCCATGTATATGTTTAATTGACAAGTCCCACATCAAATTTATCAGTTCATAGCTTTGTATCCATACTATCATTTTATGATAGACAATTAATGGAGAGAATACAGCATTGAAAATGTCCAACCCACTTTACAGCAACTACAAAATAGACACGCCCCATGCCAGGAACCGTTTAAAAAGTGCATATTACTCTTATTTTATGTTTTTTAGCCCCAAAAAGGTCCCCAAAATTTTTCGCCTAGCTCCGCTCGGCGATCTTTAAAAAGTTCACACCCATCCCTTTCCAAATCCTGGATCAGCTCCTGACTGTGTTTAACAACAAACATCACATGGAAGGTTGGGTAGCTCCCAAATACAATCCATAGGACCTCAACATATAACCCTAGCCAGATACTTGCTCTTACTCTTGATAAATCGTTTCATTGGACTGGGGGTACAGTATACTACCATTTGTACATGTGGGATTTTCCTTATCACACAGTTTGGTGAAGTAAAACCAGTTGTACATGCGCACACACGTAATCAATAACCACTTTTTGAATTTTGTGACAAAGGTGTACAGTGTGGTCACTTAATAGCAATTCTATAATGTGTATCAATGTTTTTTTCACCAAAATCCATATTATGAGTTCTTGTACAAGTTATCAGTAAATTTCTGTACAATTTGTTATTTGTACAAGCACTTTTTGTTCAAATTACAATTTGTACAAAGTCAAAATACTGATAACTTGTTCACAACATATATACGGTATAAGTATCAGACAATATGTGTTGTATATGCATTTTGTACGTAAGGTACAGATAAATTTAGTATATTTATTAAATCATTTATAAAAATGAATTGAAAGGATTAGAAGGCTCAAATGAATACACAAGTATTTTTGTCAAGAATATACTATAGACAATATAATTTATGTCAACCATGTTTGTCAACCGATAAAGATTGTATAAACTACTTGTAGTAGTATTTTCAATTTATTGATTTATAAGACTCTTAAATCATACCTTTTAAACTTCATGAATAATATTCGTTTCAAAATTTGATAATGCATTTGACGAATAGTATCAATAAGAAAATACAACAAAGAACTGGGAAGTTCATAAAAAATAACAAAATATGTTATTGTCATTTTGGTATCTTCTCCTCCATTACAACATTTGTATGGAATTAAACACGTACATAATTTTCTGAATGATTCATACAGCAGGGCGATGGATGAAGGTCCAATAACGTATGTCTGGTAACTAGTTGAAAAATAATTAAGAATTTGGCCTACGTTGATTATCGACAAAAGATTGTCTATTACTTTTAATAGATAGTTGGGTTATTATAACTTTTTGAACCTTTTTTAGGTTAAAAAAAAAGACAGTGATATTATATAGATTTCAAATTTCCACTGCTCAGTTCGAGTAAATCAAATTGAATTATATCCTGATATCATTCAAACCTACATCCTACTTTGTTAATTCCTTCTTTATTTGATTTTGGTAAACCAATAAATAAAACTGGGTATTTGTTCACTCGTCTATGGTTACACTTCCCCATTTTTCTTCGGTTTAAATAACAAAATACTGATCATAGATACCAGGCTTAAATTTTGTATTTACGACAGAAGCGCGTTTCGTCGACAAAAGACTCATCAGTGACGCTCTAACCCAAAAGTTTAAAAGGCCAAATAAAGAACGAAGTTGAAGAGTATTGAGGACCAAACTTCCTAAATGATTTGCCAAATACAGCTAACTTAATGTATTCCTGAGTTAGAAAAGCCTTAGTATTTCAAAAAGGCAAAATTTTGTAGTCAATCTTTGGTTAAATAATCACTATTCATCAAATAACGTTACCGTTTAATATTTATTAATTAAAGTATTCATATTTTAATGTCTATCTATTCAATTTGCATTCGACTGATTTAGTGATCGAATCTTCAACTGTGTCATTTGGCTTTCAAAAATTCAAAAAAAAAATGTTTTGAGATTTCTTTTATACACGATAGTGTGGTCACCAGTTTCGTTTACCTTTGTGTGAATTTTAAAAGTACAATGTTTACAGAATACTTGTTCGCAGTCCAATCACTTGTTTGTACTTATTCTGTTATTCTCAGAGAACTGGCAAAGACTTAGAGTTTTTCCTTTTTCTAGTGAAATCGAGAAAGCCATTGCGAATGCTAGTACTATTTTGAAACGTATTCCCAAAACATATAATTTGGATTATGGTGAAATACTTGCGGTGGTGTGATCCTCAGATCTTTTTAGCGTTATGAAAAGTTTTATTAGTAAATTCAATCACAATAATTATTTTATTCAAAGTAGTTTGAAAAAAATGTTGTTTTTGAATTAGGTATATATACATCTCTTGCGAATAGCTTTTATATTATTTTTCGAGAAGGTTATTTAGCTTAGTGTTACCAGCAAGCCCTCCATGTTGTTTATATAGCTTATTGTAAATACGTCTTCGTCAAATGTTTTCATTATTATTCCAAATCCATAATTTTTTCGCTTTATTATTCATCACTTAGTTTATAAGGACTGAGGCCGGTCCGCCAGAAGAGATATCGACCCCCAGTGCTGTAAGAATTTAAAAAAACAACACTTTACAAATTCCGTGTATTCGAAGGGCTTTTCTGGATAAACTTTATCAAGAATGCTCAAAATTGAACATTTCAAAGCCGATGATGTATAAGAAACGAAATGGTTGAAGATTCGATCACTAGATCAGTGGAATTTAAGATTGTATGAAAAGACCTTAATATATAAATAATTCAAGTAATAAATCTATTAAAGAGGTAAGGCAAGTTGGTGACATAATATTGGGTTTTTCAACAAAAGAGAAACCGTGAAGTGTTTCAAAATGGGAATTTAAACTGTTTAAAGACGAGATATCGAAAATATAGATATTTTGATTGGTTTACCCGTGACGCAAATAAGGATCGAACAAGGTAGTTTGAATAAAATCAAAATTACTGGTTAAGATCAGGATATAATTCAATTTGATTATTGCACGAACTTTATTATAACCCAACTACCTCACGTTTATCTAAAACTTAGTTAATCTTTATTAATGCAGTAGATAGTTCTTTGTCGATAATCAACGTAAACCAAAATCTTAAAAATTTCCAACTTGTTGTAAGAGATACGGTATTGAAACTTCACCCCTGCCTACTGTATGAATCATTCAGAAAAGTCTGTTTATATCTAACTCCATACAGGTGAAAATACTAAAAGTCTATAAAATCAATCATAAATTAAATAAAAACAAAAATAAAAAAAACAATCACCACATGAACACCAGTCCACTACACAGACCCAATCACAAATGTTGTTGAACTTAGCTATGCACCTAATTACACTCAGAACATATATTTAGAAGACACTGTGACAGTACAAATATGTATTGTAACATCTTAGAAAACTTGTTACAGATTATCATGTGTTTAACATTTATTGGTTACCAAATTTGCTGCGGTTGTATTGATCAAAAAGATGACAGAACATTTTTTTTTTTTTTAATCTTTTTATAGCAAGCATCCTCCATATTTGTTGACTACAACTGGCTTTTCAAATAAAGTGTTGTCTTTAATTTCTGTGTTCAAGTTGATGATTATCATGCTGGTATGTGCACTATTTTGTTTTTCATGTGTTTCCTTTTTATGACATGAAATTTGGCATAGACCTTTCTCAACTATTACTCGTTTATTTAAGATAGGGAGGCATTTGAAAAAAAAGTATCACTTCCGGTAAAATCCAAAATGGCGGACATCATACTTTAATTCGCCCAATATGGAAGGCTAGTATGTGAAAAGGGGTTATTAACATGCTACTATCATAATAATGGGTACCAACCTTTGTTATATACTACTTTGGATATATGATATAGATAAAGTGTCCTCAAAACCCTACTTCCGGTAAAATCCAACATGGCGGATATAGTACTAGAATAAGCTTATTTTTTAGGAGGGTAATTGATATGAGTTTTAATGTATTGCTTCTATCATTACATTGGACAGGAACCTTTCTTTTGTGCTTTTCATGGATACAATGTATATGATATATCTCTTTTAAAACCTTACTTCCGGTAATATTCAAAATGGCGGACATAGAAAGATCAATTTTCTATTTTTATATTCAATTTTTTTCAAAATGTAAAGAAAACCTTTTTTTTTTTTGTTGTTATTTTTTGCTTGTCGTTCAACTATTGGCTTCTGGTTATACCCAAAACCACTAATTTTATTCTGTTGTAAATTTTTAAATCACACTTCCGGTAAAAAAACCTAACCCCAAATATGGTGTAAATTTCAAAAATGAGTCCTCAATCCATATCTTTGATTTAGAGTTTTAGTTAGATTGGTTAAAACAAAATACAATTACTGAAGTACTTAAACATTTTTCGAATTACTACCAGTTGGCTCAAAATACATGTTTATTCACAGTAACAACACAAGCAAACAAAGCAGTGCACGTGAGACCCGATTTTCCACAATAACAACGATCGCGACATCCTCTGTATCTGTATGGATACGTTGTCGATACCAATTCTGGCTTTAATATAACGATTTACTGTCGAGACTTAAGAGCAAATTTAACGCTCTCTACGCTTGATGCGCGCTCTACAGTGTCGTCTATCTGATTGGACGCAATCACTGTCTTAACAAAGAATGAGTTTGAGTATTTTGGTGTTTTTCTTAGTGGAACGTCATAACACTTAGAGTGATTCTTTACTTGCTTTTCACAATATTTGTTGCGTGGTATTCTTCGAACTTCTTGGCACATATGTTTCTCTTATGACGTGCTTTTTGAGAAATTCGTCTGGTTCAAAAGCGCGAATCAGCCTCTAATCCACTTTGTATATAAATATCAACTTCTAGCTTGTTCGTTTTGCAATTGTCTGGAGGTCTTGTAGTTCCAGTTGAGCAAGCATATTGGAGACACACCCGTTCTCCCTTGACTTGTTATCTATGGTGATAAATCTTGCTGCTTGACGTTGTATCCTTTCTAGCTTATTTATGTTTGTTTCCGTGTAGGGGTCACATACTATGGCTCCAAATTTCATCATTGACGAATGAACGAGATGTAAGCTGGTTTTTTTTTTTGCAATCCTGTGGGGAGTATTCCAAGTTTCTTTGAAAGCCTAGTGTTGAATTGCTTTCTTTGCCACGTTTACTTTAATGTGTGGGTGGTCCATTTGAGGCCTAGGTACGGGTTATGTTTGACTTGTTTTAGTATGTGTCCAACTACACTGTAGATTTCATGGCTTTTTTCCTGATGATTAGGATGTAGCATTTTTGGGCATTGAACCGCATTCCCTAGTACATCCACAATGTACAAGCTTCTGACAAAATTATGAGGCCTTAGAAAGAGTTATTTAAAAGTTATCCTCTTTGTCCCTTCGCTATCCCCTAGCGCCTGAACTGGGTAGCATAGAGTAAATCCCAAGTTCGTCCCCCTAAACACCTGCCTTAGTATATTGCACGCTTTACATGCTGGAAAAATTAGACCAAGTTGAGAGAATACCCTCAATTAGTCTTCCCTTTTGCGCAAATAGTTATTTTCTTTATTCGTTAACCATGTTAACCCCATCTGATAAGTTTGTATGATCATTAAAACCTCGGTGATTTAGGCTGATTAATCATTTTTTATGTCAAAGTTACATCTTCAAATGCCATCAATGTCTCCCACGCTGTCTTTTTTTCCTTTTCAAGCATTCAGAGAACCATATCACAACTGGTAAAGACATGGATCACAATAAGTATGTTTAATCACTCCTTGCCAGGTGCAGTTGAAAGGTCATTGATATTATTTATCCACAGCTTTTTGCCCTCCCAAACCCATCCATTTTGTCCATGGATTTATGAGTTTTGAACAGCGGTATATTACTGTTGCCTTTATTCGTCTACCCCTGTCACGGAATAAAGAAACAGTAACGACTATTCGACTCATGACTCGGGCAAGTTCGTGTTTCATTGCATCAAACACATGCACCATGACTCTATTGTCAGTCTCTTAATGTGAACATGGTGATAAACTTGAAATACATCTCGAAGTAGATAAGATAGAATATCATGAGCATTTGTTATAACAAACAAGAGCTACATCTAGGGGAAAGGGGATACACAGACGAATCCAGAGTCAAAACAAGATTACGACCATAAGAAAGAACTTTTAAGTTTTCATTCGCAACAGTTTGCTCAATAGATTTTGAGGAAAAGGTAGTTGTTGCAACTCTTTTTAGGATGTTCTTTGTTATCAACCACATGGTGATGTTTCAAGCTTAGCATAATGTTCACGTGAAGTGGCTGACACTTGAATCAAGATGCATGTGTATGATGCAGTGAAACACAAATTTAACTGAGTCATGACTCGAACAGTCGATATTGATGGTGCTGTCGTTGCTGTTTCGCTTTTCAGTGACATAGGGGCAGACAAACTTTGGCTTGCATTTGAAAGTGGGATGAGCTTCAGATATATGGCTATCCATGACCTTTCAGAGAGAGATTACACGTTTGCTGGAAAAGGAACTGCGTTGGTGACATGGTTGGTGTTTTAAGATGTGACTCTACCATTTAGAATGATGATTGATCAGCCAACATCACCAGATATGGATTTGACAATGTCATTGATAGAACGATACATGGTTTTGTTGTAAGATCGAACTAACTTATCAGATGGGGTTAACGCAGCAAGAAAAAAATGTGTTTTTGGAAAAGGAAATACTTATTGAGGCTATTCCCACGACTCGGTTTAGTCTTTTTCAGCAAGTAAAACGTGCAATATACCATGGTGGGTGCAAATGAGTAACAAGCTTCGTATTGGTTCTTATGCTAACTAGTTCATCGCTTATGAAAGGCGGAAATATAGTCCATTGGAACTTTTTTGAACAACTCTTTGTGAGGCCTCTCCATCTTATCAGGAGCTTGTACATTATACTAGTAGATGTAAGAAACAATACCACGATCTTTGTAAATTTGGAAAATAAGCTCTCCGATATGAATAAACATGTTTCTGCAGCCATAAATAAGTTATTCTAAAATGTTTAAGAACTTTGAGTGATTTTATTTTGTTTTTATCAATCTATCCAAAAACTCTATATCGAAGATATGAATTGAGGTCTCATCTTTGTAATTTACGCCATATTGGATTGTTTTCACCGGAAGTGTTAATTTTGTATTGAAACATAGAAAGCTAAATAGAATTAGTGGTTTTTAGGATGACTAACAGCCAAAAGTTTAATGACCAGCTAAAAAAACCTATTTTATTTACACTTTGAAAAAAAGCTGAATATCAAAATGAAAAATTATCAATAATTCGAGGTCCGCCATATTTGATATCACAAGAAGTAAGGGTTTTATAGACATATGTCTTATACATTGTATCCATAAGAAGCCTCAAAGAAGGGACCCTGCACAATATAATGATAGGAACAATAGTTTAAAACACATTTCAATTATCCTCCCTAAAAATAGGCTTATTCTAGTACTATATTCGCCATGTTGGATTTTACCGGAAGTAGGGTTTTTGAAGACATCTTATCTATATCATATATTTAAATTAGTACAAAACAAAGGTTTGTACCAAATATTAGGATAGTAGCATGTTAATAACACCTTTTCAAAAACTAAACTTTGACAGTGGGCGAATTAAATTATGATGTCCGCCATTTTGGATTTTCCGGAAGTGAGACATTTTTTTTCAAATACATCCCTATCTGAAATGAAAGAGAAGTAGTCTATGCAAAATTGCATGCTTGTAGCAGGATGTGCACAATTTTTCACAAAGCCGCCGTACTATATGCAGTCAGTAATCATGTTTATTACATTGGTTGCAATGAATTACAGATTACCTTAGCCGTATTTGGCACAACTTTTTGGAATTTTGGGTCCTCAATGCTCTTCAACTTTGTATTTGTTTGGCTTTTTAACTATTTTGATCTGAGCGTCACTGATGAGTTTTATGTAGACGAAACGCGCGTCTGGCGTATAAAATTATAATCCTGGTACTTTTGAAAACTATTTACATTGATTTCTAAGTAAATCAAAACCGAAAATTGCACGTGTGAAATAAACGTGATACTTTCACTCCTCTAACGTCATACTTAGTATATTAATATGCGTTGTCAAGATGTCGTCAATAACATTGGATCAAAACAAATTGTAAATGCGTAGAAAAAGATATAGTTACTTACATTGTTGACGTTAATTGAAAAAACCCATTTACCAATGTAATATAGGAATATCTAATAAAATAATGCAAATAACGTAAAATATTCAACTCGTGACCGAACAAAACTGATGATTAACTCATACGCTACGCGCATTCGTTAATATATGTGTTGTTCGGTCACTCGTTAAATATTTTTCTCTATTTTAATTCTTCGTTTAGTTGATCTTTAAATATTGATACAAACTGCCTTTTATGTACGGAATATTATATAATTATACCAATAAAATAAGTTAATAGTTATCAAAGGTACCAGAATTATAATTTAGTACGTAATTTAAATGTACAATCAGAACTTTTCATTGTTTAGTACTATTTTCGTTTCATTAGGAATGTCATGCCAACAGAACTAGGTTTCACTCATATCGTTCTCAAACAATTGCGCTTTTTCGCCACTATCTCTCCATGTTGTCCCCCCAATATAAAAAAATCCAGTTGCTGCAAAGGTCATTTATTACAGACTAGGGGAATAGCTCTGGTAGCATGGATGGAGGCGATTACATACGGACACATAAAAACACATCAGCTTCCATTTCTACATTTTAATCAGGCAAAGATGACGTCACAAACATAAATACAAAATACTGACAAAAGGGGAACAACTCTCTCTCACATACAGAAACATAATCTGACCATACATACTGATATATAACATCCCGCCCCCAAAACAAAAATTTACTAAAATTTTACAATGGTCAATATGTTTATGTGTTACCAAAAAATACAATATATAATAATTTCAAAAATTGAAAGTTTACATGAATAAAGTTAACCTCTCACACTCTAGTAACCATTGTAAAACAAACGTATCAACGCTGCAAAACCGAAAGTCTGGCATCTCGGACTCCTCTCTCGGATGACCTTATGCACGCATTACTCTCACACAAACAATTACAGTGATACACACATATTAATGGCATTTCCTACTAGACAAACTAATATCATTATAAATAGCTGAATACACATTTGATAATATCATCAGAGACCTTAAACTCCTAAATTTAATAAGGTTTTATTTATGATAAATATCACACCGCTTAATGATAAACACGTTCATATTAGCTTAAATTCGAAGTAAACGAATAACGTAGTTCAAAATTAACATGAAAAGTATCTGGATTCATAAAATTAACATAGTTAAAAATAAAATTTTCTCGTACAAAATAAATTCATCAGGGTTTCTATAAAATAGGTCTTCTCGGAAATCTGCAATACCATGGCGATACAGTTATCACCAAACAGTACAGTTAATATAATTACGTTTTAAAAGACGGAGTCACATAAAGGTTACGGCGGAATGAAACACAACAGCAATACAGTCAAAATTACGCAATACACATCACACGTGTAGTCCAACGGATAAACTGGGTCAACATCAATAAACAGTTAAAATGGCTCTTTTGATGAAATCGGAAGTTTCGTATGCATGGCGATACAGTAATCACCGATACAAGTTGACATATGTAAAATCAAAACAGCATATATATAAACAGGATCCAAATGTTACAGAAATAAAATGTATGATCATGATGATGCAATGAGATAAATCGCACGTGCTTTCTGGTTGAAAACGGAATACATGTAGACATTCATAAATAATTCACAAAGACAGTACGTACACGAGACGAGACATGGTCTGTTCTTCTTCTTTCCAAAAAATCAATTTAAATGTTGGTAATATATTAAAAGTTCAGGTATAAATTTTTTAAAACACAATGAAAAGTGTTCAGCTTCATGGCGGCATGGCAGGATTCATCAGGAACATTCGGTCAACTTTATATGTAAAAATATCCAAAATTCAATGAAATATTAAATCCAAAATATGTATAAATCATTATCCACCGATCGTTAAGGTCACTCCACCATATTACAGACTAGGGGAATAGCTCTGGTAGCATGGATGGGGATGATTACATACGGACACATAAAAACACATCAGCTTCCATTTCTACATTTTAATCAGACAAAGATGACGTCACAAACATAAATACAAAATACTGACAAAAGGGAAACAACTCTCTCTCACATACAGAAACATAATCTGACCATACATACTGATATATAACACATTGAAAATGGTTTTTGTATGCCAATGTCACTTGTATTATAGTAGGAAATCAGCTTTCCAGAATTGTTCAAAATATGTAGGGTTAACTCGGGATCATCACAGTCCGTTATGATAATGTTGTCAGCATTTGTTGACACTATTCCTCTTGGAACGAAACTCCGTTTTTCCCTGCCATTAAATATATCTATAACGCTTCCATCTTCTTGGTTTAAAACAACCAACCTTCCATCACAATTACAATCCGTTCTGTCTAAAATGAAAACATTTCCATTAGTCGTACTAGCAATTCCCCATGGATAGGTAAACAAACGTTCCATATTTTTGTCGAACTCAAACGTAGAATGTTTGTTTCCTTCCATGTCCATGACTATGACTACTCGTTGGCCGGCTGCTGGATACAGAGGTCCTTTACTTATTGCACTGATAGCTAATTTATTATCCTTTGTTACATGGATACATTTCGGTTCTAGAGAATCTACTGCGAAATGAGAATCAAGAATTTCATCGCTGTTTTCTGGAATTATTTTAAGCGTATCTCCATCTGTTGACAAGAGAAGGCCATGACCAGGAATGAATGCTAAGCCATAAACCATAATTTCTTTACTTGATACAACTTGAAGTTGTTTTTCAGCAAGTGTAACTTTCTCCAGTACCTTTTGATTTATATTTTTACTGTACCACAACGAATGACCAGGACCTGAGGTAAGAAACTGTATAACATCATATTTTGAAACATATTTTCTAGTTATTTCTAACTTAAGTTTATATTCAAGATTTTCGTTCTCATGGCGAAGTTCGCCTACAACACTTGGATGAAACTTCATACCTTGAATAAACTGAAGTTTTCTCGTGATTTAACATGTAGGTGGTAAACAATCTTCCATCGATTTGGTGACATCAACTATTTTAGCAAAGAACTGAACCATATCATTCGATTCTATGATATCTTTTGCCTTTAGTCTTTCAGCATTCAACTTTTTCTTGATGTTATCCATTTTAGTCTGTTTGTTTGAATTGCCATGTCAAATGTTGTATTTCCTGCATCAATTTCAGCAATAAGGCTACTTTCATATTCATCAAATTCCCTTTTTATAAGTGTGACGCGGTCATGAATGGTCTCCCGCATACTTGAAAGTCTTGTGCTTTCCTCTGTTTTAATTTGATCTAAATGTTTGATTCTCCTCTCTAGTTCTTTGAAGTCGTTTTCTACTTTCCTTTTAACACAGTGCAGTCTTTCAATTTTAAGTTCATATGCATGCTTAAATTCTACGATTTTATGTTTCTTGTGAATTTTGGTAACACATGTCGGACATGCTGCTTGCTCACAAGTGCTACAGAATAAAAACGCTGTTTGCGTTGGATGCTGCGTACATATTATACTTCTAAAATCCTTCAATTCTACAGAATGCTGCGACCCAATACTTCTTATATTTACGATAGTGTGGTCACCAGTTCCTTTTACCATTGTATGAATTTTAAAAGAACAATTTCCACACAAAAACAGTTTGCAGTCTATAGGCATTTGATTTTGCATTTGGTATTATTTTCATAGAACTGGCAAATAATTGGATTCTGTACTTTTTCCAGTGACTGCAAGTTAGCATTTGCGATTACTAATACTTTTTTTGAAACGTATAAATCTACCTAAACATATATTAAACTATGGTATATCCTCTCGCTGGTAAGGTCTTTTGATCGGTTTATCGTTACGAAAAGTTTCAAAAGTAAAGTTAAACACAATAATCACTTCATTCCAATTATTTTGAGATAATTATTCGAAAAGGTTGTAATGGTAAGTTTTACAACTAATTATAATGTACGAATCCATCCATGAAGTGAAATTATTTTAAATATTTCCTCGTCAAAGGTTTATTCACTGTTGTTCCAAATCTATTTATATTCGTTTTATAATTTACAAAAATTACACTCAGTTTATAAAGACTGAGGTCCTCTTGGGTAATTTTTTTTTTATTGATATTCATCTTTTTATATTAATATTCTGATCATCGCGAATTTCCTTATTGTTTATTTACTATTGTTTATGAACATATAGACTGTTATTTGTTTTATTTTGATTAACACACAAGCAACAAACAATCTAGATCAAGTATATTTGTCAACATTGTGTATGTAATGTGTAACATGAGGCCTACTTGTCAACAATACAGCATATGTTATGCTGATCATTATTTTATGTTCACAATTCCGTCTTATCTTTATCATATTAGTTAAAGATAAAGGCCAACAATTCAAACATTAGTAAACAAAATCGTCATTTGCAGGAAATGGCTCTAAGAAGCAATGGATTTCTTAACAAATAGTTTTGATCATATACGAATTTTGTAGTTTTTGCTAAAAACATATTATACTTTCTTGAATGTTTATCGATGTTTTTATGCAATGCAGTGTAAATACACGAGGTACCTAAAGTTCTTTTTAACCTTTTGCGAATAAAAGCTATTTGACAACATGAAAACGATAAAAAGGTATTCTCCCAAAAGTCCTTGTACCATGATTACCGAACAACATATGATATGATCTAAGAGGCCACATGGTAACATTTGAGTGTACCCCTATTGTACATAACCGTTAATGATGAGTAGCAGTCTTCCTAACAAAATAACACATAGTCTATATTTTTCAAAAAAGCGGTCTTCTTTGATGTATACGAACAAAACTTGAATTTCTATGTAAGACCAGTTTGCTTTATTTGATACAAAAAGACTATTATTTATGGGAAGCCGTTTATCTATACACATGGAAAAAAGTATTGCAACACCTTCATTTTTTAAAACTTGAAAAATCAGTCTCTTATTTTGGATGGAATATGATAAAATATTTGTAAAATAATATTGAAACGTCGTTAATGATAACATTGGCTTTAAAACGAACAAAAATTGTATGAAAAAAAGGTTTTATTGAACCAAAATTTTTATAACAAAAGTGTTTTTGGTACAAAAAAATGCATTTTACAAGTTTTACTGTAGTCGAACTTTACAATGTCAGACATTTCAAAATTAATCTTTAGATGATTGTTCACATCATGGTTGATCGTTATGCGCAAAAGAATTGGTACTTTGTGCGCAGCTTTCATTCAAACGGATAACCGCATCTTAACGTCTTCTGATTCCTACCATAAGTCGACTCATTTGTTGCTAAGCTAGCAGCAACCATTCTTGACGAAGGGTATTGTTTATTTCATGACCTGTTTGAACTGGGGTGTCCTTTCGTGCACTTTACGCCCAATAGTGTCCCATGTCTGCTCAATATGGTTCAAATTCGGGCTAAGATAGGATCAAGGAAGATAAACCGAATTGGAACAATGGATCTTCCTCCACGACGTCAATTTCCAACTTTGGCGAGCTCTGCACTATATTTAATAAGGGCATCTGTGTGTCTGTTTCGAAGGCAAAGGTCCCCGAAATGATATTATCGCACGATAACCAGTAGCGATGAGCCGATCTTGAACAGTTTTTGTTTAAATGCTCCTGTGTGGTCATTATTCTCTTTTAAGGATTGTATTGTTTGCAATGGGTTTCCTTCTGACCAACCTTCATTATGCTTAATTTTCCCTAGCAGGTGTTATAGGGGGTCTTCTTGACCTCGTAAGGTCTTTAACATCGTTTCTTGCCTGGTTTTTGTTCTCAAAACGACTTATAGTGGAATGGAGATGACCAACAATACGTGCAATTATTACAGCGACATACCTGCTTCCCTCATGCTGGATATCTGCCATCTTGCTGCAGTTATGAGTTGTGGATGACCAATTACAAGGTGTCAATAACATAAATTCATAAAATTGGTTATTTTAAGTGTTGAAAACAATGAGGATTAAAACACCTGTTTTAGTGTTTACGAGTACAGTAGCTGCATGTGCAGATTAGAACTGATAGAGTCGATATTTATTGACTAAACTCAGGTGATATTTAGATAATGTTTAACTTGTTCTATTTCAACAAATTATTCAACAAAAAAATAAAAAGTATTTTTTGAATTTGAATTTGAATTTGGTGTTGCAATACTTTTTTCCAGGTGTATATTTATTCCAAATTCAAGATATTTCATAAGCTTTATAATTAAACTAATCGTAGATACCAGGATAACATTTTATACTAACGCCAGAAAAGCGTTTCGTCTACAAAAGACTCATTATTGACGGTCGAACAAAAAAAATATAAAAAGGTCAAATAAAGTACGACGTTGAAGAGCATTGAGGACCAAAGTAACTGAAAGGTAGAAAAACCTTAGTATTTCAAAAATTCAAAAGTTTAACAATTAATTTATAGATATGAACATATCGATGATAATTCATGACAGCACAGGAATGCTTACTACTAGACTGGTGATACCCCGGGGAATTTAAATTCCACCAGCAGTTGCAACCACCCAGTGGTTGCAAATAAACTTTTAACACATGCCAGAATTAAATTTTGTACATACGCCAGATGCAATTATCTTATTTAGTTTAAAAGATATAGTTTTTGAATTTCTATTTACTAAATGTTCTTTGGATATCAAGTTTTGAATGTTCTTGCATTTATTTGCACTGTACGCGCGAGGTTTGGCTAGCCACAAAACCAGGTTTAACCAACCTTTTTTTTCTTACAATGTCCTGTACCTAGCCAAGAAAATGGCAGTTGTTATCTTATAGTTCGTTTTTGTGTGTGTTGTCTTGTCGTTACGTTTTGTTGCATTTCAGTGTATCTGTTGTTTTGTTGTTTTCCACTACTAGTATATATAGATGATGTGTTTCCCTCGTTTTTAATTTGTAACCCTGATTTATTTTTTCTCACTCGATTTATACCTTTCGCCTTTATTAAGAACCCGAACCCGAATCCCGGGATATGATCCACCTACTAGCATATCATCTGTTAAAACAGAACATGGAAGATGGGTAATACTCAAATTATATACATAAAAACTAATGCAGTTTACGCAATACTGAGAGTATAAGAATTATAACATGTATAAGCAGTTGAAGGTGTCTTACGTGGAAGTTTCAGAACTACCCATTATCGAATTTTTGTCCCTGAGTTATTGGTCAATTTTGAAGTTTTGGGTTACTACCTTGAGTTCTATAATAGATATACATGCACTTTATAAATAAAATTAAGAATGGAAAATGGTATGTATATATATAAGTTCTACAGTTCGAACACCGCGGACACTATTTTGGCGCATTTGAGGGCTTATATAGTTGTAGAAAATGCTCAATAATCTGTAATTTACAGCACCCCCGTTAAAAAGGATGATAAAAAGATAAAAGAGGAAAACAACAAAACATCATAATACAAATTTTAGGGTTTGAAGATGCTCCTCCCTGTTATGTTAATTTTCATTTTTTTCTAGAGAATTTAAGTTTTAGTTTATATTTTATCAATTTTGTAATCAAATTCATCACTTCGTCACCTGGTCACGTGTTTGCTTTGTTTGCATTTTGTTACCTGACAATTGCAAAATATGTTAAAATTGTGACTTAAGATTTTAAATATTTCTCTGTAATATTGTTGAGGTTTAATGACAACATAATTGCCTTACATGTACTATGGAATGCTCACAGGATTATACCAAAACAATCCACGACCCTGAAAACATGATACATTGAAAAGTCTAATTTTCAGCTATAAGCTGTGTTGTTAAACTGTTTGAATAGTATATCATTAACGTGTTCCACATGCGAAGCAGCATTTGCTTACCCTTCCGGAGCACATGAGACCCCCCCCCCCCCCAGTTATTGATGGGGTTTGTGTTGCTTTGTCTTTGTTGTTCTTTTGTTGTATTATTTGCCTGTTTTCTTTTCTTTTTTAGCCATGGCATTGTCAGTTTATTTTTAATCTATGAGTTTGACTGTCCCTCTGGCATCTTTCGCTCCACTGTTACAATCATGTGTTATATATTATATTAACAAACAAATGATTAAGATGTACACAAACTTGACATGTTGGTTTGTACAAACATCTAATAGATCTTTTTTGCTAATAAATATACAACCTACAAATGATCTACTTTTATGTACAGTATATAGAAAAATATAAAAGTTATTTTTCAGAGCTTAAGGTCATACGATACAGTTTTGATCCTGTATTTACATTTTGATAAAAAAAAATACCATATAGACTATTTTGTACCTGATTTAATCGAATATGTAATAAAAAATATACCTTCATTTGCTACTTTTTGAGTAAAATGAGGTCGACATTTTGTATATTTGCTCAAAATTCGGATTTGTGACCATATTTTCCTTTTCGAAACATGCGAAAGAAAGACATAACTGTTTTGTTTTAACAGATAAACACATTTTTTTGGTTAAATAACTTATAATTTCTGTATTTCATAAATATCCTAAAAATGTATACATTTTTTTATTCAGAAATAACTCATATTTATCAAATGTTCATAAATGTAGAAAAAAAACATCTTTTTTGCTGTATATTGATCAAATTAAAAATGCACTATTTACGTTTTCATGAAAGTTGACACACATTATTTTATCGCGTAATCAAACCAAATGGCATTTTAAAAAAGGTGGGTCCATGAACTCGTTTTCAAATTAAATCAGTTTGAATGATAAAAATCAGTCAAAAACTGAATCTTTTCCCGATAAGTCATAGTTTGACGTCGCGAAAATAACAATTTACGTTAGCAACGTCATAAACTCCCCTGTAACTGTATCGTTTGCCCTTAAGCTACAGGACGTACGATAGGCTCGCAGAAATTTGATATATTCCACAATTTTTTATCTCCTTGAGTCCCAATAGTTGTCTCTGATTTTCAAAGGAAATGAATATGTATAGTATAAAACTGAAGAAGACTCTAACATAACCTGTTACTTTTAATTTTTTTTTTATCATATTTCCGTTTGCTCATTAAGGAAGCGGAGGGTACAAAGAAGCAAACAAAATATTTGTGTAAATCTGGTATTTGTTCAAAAGATTTAAAGATAGAATGATATGTGGTTACTTTGATGTATAAATCTGAGGAGTGAATACAGGTTTGAATTCATAGAAAGGAATGTCCGTCATTATTTGAGAACCCCCATGATCTTCAATTCGTCCTTTGTTTGACCTTTTGATTTTTTTATTCGAGCATCAACGGTAAGTACTATATTAACGAAAGGAGTTGGTTCAGTAAGACCCTTTTTTTGCCCCAAAATATAGCAGTTTTACAAATTTGTGAAAATGTAATCTTTTAGCTATTTATTGAAAAGAAGAATGATTCTGCTACACAAATATGGGCTGTTTTTCGACACAATAATGCACATATATCGGATAGTAACATCATTAAGTCATGCTAAATTACTGAACACTTCAAAATTTTAGCATTTTAGTTTAATTTTAGATGGTTTCCGGCTTAAATGGAAGTGGACGCATTCGTGTTCATCCATAATATTGAAATGCATATTGTATTTTATGATAAAACATAACATATATAAAGGTTGAGGATGAACACAGATGCGGCCATTTTCATTTTGACAAAAACCAACTAAAAATTGACGTTTTTTTGCATATTTGATAAATTTTTAGTATATCAGCTTGAATCGGAGCGTTTTTTATGACTAAATCAGTTAAAATCTTTCACTTAAACTAATTGAACCAATTGAAATAGACATTTAACTGTTTAAAAAGTGTCAAAAATCTTTCGTTAGATATACCTGAAATTTGAGCCCAAATTCGGTCCTTATCGGACCTACTCCTTTGCCCAGGTGTACGAAAACGTAAGCCTGATATCTATGATGAACTTATTAGACAGAATGTCTGACATTACCATCTATTCAATTAAATTCTAATTAATTGGCGAAATGTGCAATTGCGCTATACAATCCATGCAGTAATAACATTTACACAACTGCTTTGAAGATATAATACTACCATTAGCCTATTGCACGAAGTCATTCACTATCTTTGTGGCTTTGATTGTCGTGGGAGTCATGTCTTGTAACAACAGTGCAGTCGTTGATTCAATGTCAGAAAAATTACATAAATCACTATTTAATCAACTTGTCTTTTATTGGGATAATGACTTTATTATGGGTAAATTCCACGAAGGTTGAGATTGAAAATGACACGACTGCGTGTGTCTGATCTAATAGACTAACTACCATTACTATTTTCTAAATCATATATTATTTTATTAAACTTCACCGCAATTTATTAAAGTGCGTGCATTTTTGTGTAAAACAAATAATATCGTTAATGCGTAAAAAAGTTCTAGCAATCAAAACCAAGGAGTAAACAAAGACTCACAAAACCAAAAGACATTTACATCAGCAGTTATAAATAATAAATAAGAAACACAGCACAACAAGCACTTCACTAAAAACCGGGAGTGGAATCAGGTGCTCCGGAAGCCAACACAACAAAAAGACCCTGAAGGAAACCCTTGCACAGACTGTTTCGAAAAGGTAGCTACTGTAAACCAACTTATTTTCGCGAGCGATTTATTTTCGCGACTTCCGCGAGTAGAAAAATAACGCGAATATAAATCGTCGCGAATTGGTAAACCTTCGATCTTTCCTTATTAAACTTCATCAAGTCAATCAGAAAATCGCGAAATTAAATAGCCGCGAAGTGGTCAAGACAGGGTAAAACGCGAAACAAAGTATCCGCGAAAATAAGTTGGTTTACAGTATCTTTTTCATCGAAACAAATATATTGGTCTAGTTTTTCTAACGCAAAAATTAATTAATCAAAATAAAATAAAATTCAACAATACAACCAGTTGTCTTAACACATATACAATAATTTGGAAATATTGAAATGCTAATGACTCCGTTAAAAAGCACACACGACAACAAATAAACAAAATTATATTAGTCTTTTGGTTTTCCCGTTTGAATGGTTTTACATTGTCTAGAAGTTTTGGGGACCTTTATAGCTTGTTGTACGGTGTGAGCCAAGGCTCCGTGTTGAAAGCCGTCATTGACCTATAATGGTTTACTTTTATAATTTTTTGTTTGTATGGAGAGTTGTCTCATTTGCCTCACACCACATAAAGTAAAGAATAAACGGACAAAGCTATGTCATACATAAAAGGACAAAAATCAGTAAACCAAGAGTTCCAAATGGTAAAGTTGAAATCATCCCTTCGTAAATGTTACGGACGCCATCACAAGTTGGTTGACCGTTATGGAATAACCGTTTCACAAATTATATCGGATATGTTCCTTACGTCGTAACTACAATCCCCTTCCCTTTCTTGAACGTGACCTACTGAATTAGACTATTTACCGGATTTGTTATCACATTAGCAACACGACAGGTGCCACATGTGGAGCAGGATCTGCTTACCCTGCCAGAGCACCTGAGATCATGCCTAGTTTTTGGTGGGGTTCGTTTTGTTTATTCTTTAGTTTTTATGTTGCGTCATGTGTACTATTGTTTGTAATTTTGTCTTTTTCATTTTTAGCCATGGCGTTGTCAGTTTGATTTATATTTATGAGTTTGACTGTCCCTTTGGTATCTTTCGTCCCTCTTTTACAGAATACAACAGCGAAAACTCAAGACTAAGCAATACATACTTCGCAAAAACTGACGGTGATCTTAGGTGCTCTGGAAGGGTAAAATAATTCTGCTTCATTTACGGCAATGTCGTGTTGCTTATGTGAGTACAAAACTGGTGATAATTCTAGTTCGGTAGGTCACTTTGCAGGGTATAAAAAGAGGATAGGAATTTTAGATGCACCAAGGATTTATATAGTCTATATACGTCCCTGGATGCACCGATAGAAATATGACCGTCACCATCTGTAACACAGATATTTCCAATATTGCAACAAACGAAAACTAGGTAAGCGTACTTACATGTATACTGATTTTGTAATTTGGTTCTTGTTTTGTGTTGTTGTTTCTAGTTGAGGATATGGTTGGCGACTGTAGGCTTGTTCAATCCGTCACATTCTGTGTGTGTGTCACAAATCAAGATCTTGTGATTCATTTGTGGTCGTTTGATCCTGTAATATGTATTTCGTTTATTGTTTAATAATATAATTTTTGATGTAACG
Source organism: Mytilus trossulus (assembly GCF_036588685.1). Taxonomy (NCBI): domain Eukaryota; kingdom Metazoa; phylum Mollusca; class Bivalvia; order Mytilida; family Mytilidae; genus Mytilus; species Mytilus trossulus. The sequence goes on along the minus strand of NC_086379.1, from coordinate 36,219,753 downwards.
CGTCTTCTGATTGGCTGACTTTGTTTTGTTTATCGTTTTAAGATGGAATTTAGAATTACATTATAAGAAATGACTGTAATATTTTTTCTGTCTTTTCGAAATAACATAAAAAATGTGGTGCACACTGTTAAATAACCTGCTACGCGCGTTATGCAGTGTGCACTACATTTTCTATGTTATTTCGTCATAGACAGAAAAAACTATTACAGTCATTCCATTTTTATATCGATTGTGTGTTATTTCATCCGTAATGTCAAGGTGTCTTTGTGGTGTTGGCTTTGTTTGTTGGCGACTGTCATACAAGTGAGAGGTTTAGCTAGCTATAAAACCAGGTTCAATCCACCATTTTCTACATCAGAAAATGCCTGTACCAAGTCAGGAATATGACAGTTGTTATCCATTCGTTTGATGTGTTTGGACTTTTGATTTTGCCTTTTGATTTTTGATTTTCCTTTTTGAATTTTCCTCGGAGTTCAGTATTTTTGTGTTTTTACTTTTTGTTGGTTGTTGACGGCATGAGGTTACCTATGATTGCTAGCTTTAACGTCATTTAAGTCTTATTTTATCACGGATATACTGATGGAGAAATCTTGCTCTACCATGAATATATATTGTCGAAAAGAATTAATAATCAAGTGATTTGCAACAGGAATAGGTCAACCTCAAAAGCTGAGAATATAAAACTTTTTTGCAAATTTTTGCAGGGTAATTTTGTAAAATTTCTTATTAATTTTTTACATTCATTTTGTAATTTTTATGTTAATGAAACTATTTTGTATGGTCTAATAGAACATAAAAATGTAGTCTAATGTTGAAACTCAGTCGTTTTAATCATCTTTCCTTTCCGTGTAAGCCTTATTTAATAAACAAATGTCAGAGTAGAATAATGCTGTCCAATAAAGTTGTGAAACATACATTAATGTAAAGTAAGGTGGGGAAGTATATTGTATTATACATAATAATTAATAAAACAGATGCATCTAAATGTTCATGTTATTATGAAGTTTAAAAACATATAATATATCTTTAAACATGATTCACGGGGAGCTATCGAGATATCTTTTGGACATAAGCAAACATATTTGTTTTATTTCAAGTGAAGCAAAGCTCTGACAAATGAGGTTATCTGTCGTATACTTTATATAAAAAAACGTGCTACTAAAAGTTTATTAATGATAAAAAAAATTACAGAATAAAGACCACTTAAAATGAATGTGATTTACTTTTTGTGGAGGTAACGCAATCTTTTTGAATTGATTTTTACCAAATTGTCTTAATTTATGACTATAAATCACAGAATTCTATTACATAGAGTAGATGAAATGATATAGTTCTAAATGAAAGAATATGTACCATGTTACAAATAAGAAGTAACAGTAATATTGGATGTTCAAATTTTAGTTGGCCATAAAAAAGATATAAAATTAAATAAAGAATAACTGCATTGTTTCTGTCTATGAGGAAATAACATAAATAAATGTGGTTTACAGTGAACAACCCGCGTAGCGGGTTATTTTAAAGTGTGAACCATTTTTTTTAATGTTATTTCGAATAGGCAGAAAAAATATTACAGTCATTCCTTATAACTTAATTCTTAATTCCATTTTAAACCGGAGTAAATCATGAAAAAACGTTGATGACGTCACGGTAACATGACAAAATTATATCTATCAGCTGAAAAAACAAAACGACGTCAGACAAACAGAAGACTCGGTTCATCTAGAACTAAATTATTACAAAATAAAAATACACAACCGGGTGTACACAGGCTTAGTTCATTCATAAAAACTAATGATTTCAATCTAGTGTAGGTTTTGATGAGGAACCTCACTCTGCCAATGACGGTTACATGAACGAGCGTAATGTAATAGTTGATGTATGCATATGCTATACGATGGGTCAAAGGATATATGATACTAAGACGAAATGGTAAGCTGACAGCTTAAAATTTAGAAACCATCACGTTTGTCAGATTCCCTTTTGAAGTATCCAATATGAATGTACAACTAATGCACAAAAGATAAGACCTTTTAGTGATACATGTACTTTTGGTAACATTATTTATCTCAAATTCAGTAGGATACATGGGATTCCTTCAATCATTCAAATTGAGGGGTTTTAGGTCACAGAACATTTTATGTGAAATTAAATTTGCAAAATGATTTTCCTTGTCTCTTTGTCAGCTCCGCATGATGTTATTTTAAAGTGTGAACCATTTTTTTTAATGTTATTTCGAATAGGCAGAAAAAATATTACAGTCATTCCTTATAACTTAATTCTTAATTCCATTTTAAACCGGAGTAAATCATGAAAAAACGTTGATGACGTCACGGTAACATGACAAAATTATATCTATCAGCTGAAAAAACAAAACGACGTCAGACAAACAGAAGACTCGGTTCATCTAGAACTAAATTATTACAAAATAAAAATACACAACCGGGTGTTCACAGGCTTAGTTCATTCATAAAAACTAATGATTTCAATCTAGTGTAGGTTTTGATGAGGAACCTCACTCTGCCAATGACGGTTACATGAACGAGCGTAATGTAATAGTTGATGTATGCATATGCTATACGATGGGTCAAAGGATATATGATACTAAGACGAAATGGTAAGCTGACAGCTTAAAATTTAGAAACCATCACGTTTGTAGATTCCCTTTTGAAGTATCCAATATGAATGTACAACTAATGCACAAAAGATAAGACCTTTTAGTGATACATGTACTTTTGGTAAAATTATTTATCGCAAATTCAGTAGGATACATGGGATTCCTTCAATCATTCAAATTGAGGGGTTTTAGGTCACAGAACATTTTATGTGAAATTAAATTTGCAAAATGATTTTCCTTGTCTCTTTGTCAGCTCCGCATGATAACAACAAGTAGGCAAATAGGGTTTTTGTCAGTTTGTTCCAATGTTATTACCGACTGACTGTTGAAATATGAACCCACAAAACCCACCAAATATGTTGTCTAGATAAATGTCATGTTTTTAATGAAGTGTTATGATGATCTTCGGTATAGGGAATTCGTATCTAATATATTTTGTTTTGTAGAAAGAGCTTTGTTAATGATATTGGCGATTAACTTAGTAAAGATTTGAATGTAAATACTTTGAAGCAAAGAGAAATCAATTTGTTGACATATTTTGAAATGCAAATATTATTATATAAATAGAGCTTATGATATGACACAGATATGAATGTTCCTGTTCAAAACTGTTTCATATATTGTAAAGGATTTAATATGACTGTGAATAATTTAATTTGGATTTAACGCGTCTTCTGATTGGCTGACGTTATTTTGTTATCAGCCCAAAGACATAATTTAGTCATGTGACTGTGACGTCATCAACGTTTAATTACGGTTTAAAATTGAATTTAGAATTGAGTCAAAAGAAATGACTGTACTACTTTTTTGGTCTATTCGAAATAACATAAAAAAAAATGTGGTGGACACTGATAAATAACCCGCTACTCGATTTATTTAGTGTGCACCACTATTTTTTATGTTATTTCTTCATAGACAGAAAAAATATTACATTCATTCCTTAAATAGTGTACATATATGTTTGAACGTTTCATATCTATACCTACGTTTATGGTTTCAGAATGATACCGAGATATATAATCCTATAATCAAGTAACCAGCGAGAATAGTCGAAGACAAGACAGAGATCAATTAACAAATTGAACATGAGTACTTGAAATATTTTGTATGATAAATAATTTTGTTTATTTTTAATGTCATGGTGTCATACAATTTTATGTTATATGTACTTTAGTTTAATCCAAAGTAAATTTAAGTCATATCTTGAAGTAAATACCACCATTAATATCGTAAGTATTTGTTGGAATCGACAGGAATTACACTGTATCATTATAATCTGGCAATTATAGAGTCTCATAAATGAGTGATGATACTGCAAAAAGGTATTTTTACTTCCATACCTTTATTTCTTCTAGCAAAAGGTTCAATGAACGATTCTATATAAACAGTTTAAATCACATCAGCTAGCATATAACGGTAAACATAATGGCATATAATATACAGGATGCATCTTTAAACTATAGGTTAAGCAGGATGCGTCTTAAAAAGAAAATCGAAAGATACCAAACCGAAATTCAAACACATAAGTCGAAAATAGATTAACATAGACATGACAAAAAAAAAGAAGTACTTAAGACAAAAAACAGTGCACAAAACACAAAATAGACACTAAATACCGAGCAACACAAACTAGACACCAGAGGTGATCACAGTTGCTCCAATCGGGTAAGCACTATGCTCCCCAGGTGGCACTTTTTGTGTTGCTCATGTGATATCAACTCTGATAATAATTATAATTCGGCAGGTCACATACAAGGAAAAGAGTATGGGATTGTGATAACGATAATTGGAATATTCGACATTTGTAAAAAACGATAAACCAACTCGTTATGGCAGCCGTACAATTCTCAGCAACACTCTATAAACGAAATCAGGTCCTGGAATCTCGTGTCAACTGAAGATATACACTCCATAAGCAGGGGATGATGGAAGATATAAATCGAAAATTTATAATTGAGAAACTGGAATCCACTCTTTCATCGATAAGTTAATCTCAACCGACCCTCATTGTCAATTAATAGATATAATTTAAGATAAGAGGCAGAATAAACTGTATTTTTTGTATCCTTTATTTCATTTTTGGTAGGATAGATGCTTTCAACAAGCTTTTGGAGAGGGCATTATCTATATACCGGAGAGTGAATCGAAGGATGATCCCAACTCATTTGCATTATTCCGACCGAGCTTTTGTATAAAGCCTAATCAGAGTAAGGGAACAAGTCGACAAGAAGTAGATCATAATAGGTCCTATTTGAATGCGGATTGTTTGTTGAAAAACACAAACTATATTTTAGGCAGTGCACGCGACTGTGTACGGATTGTCAAGATTTACAATAAGGTAAAATGTTCTAAACGACTGGATTTTATTTTACTTCTTCTGCTCTGAAATAAAAACAAATATACTACAAGGCTTAGTTTAAGATTTTAATTATTTTTTTCAAATGAATACACACAATTACTTCTCTAGGTACATGTAATATGTTTTATTCGGGTGCTACCTCAATGTCGTAATAAATACATTACATGAATGATAAGTAAAATTACAAAAGCACCGACTTCCAAGGTAATTTTAAAAACTTTACCGACATTTAAGCATGATAACAGATTACCTTAAATCAAATGACATCATTTGCCCTGATACCATAACACCAGAAATTTGTTTCTAATTTTGTAAATATGCTTTTTGTCGCTTTTAAAGTCTTACAGTTCGCGAAAAATATTTCCGACGTAAAAGCGTCTCTTTCCCTTCTCGATTGCTCATTTACATATAAGTTAACAAGTTCAATAAAAACATGTTTTCTTAGTTGTCCTTCATTTTGTTATTTGGAAAATAATATAAAAATTCTGTGTAGTAAATAACACGTTGAAAAATTTGTACTGATTTGCACTGTTACGTTGACAGGCGTTGATAGGACATTATTGTATGAGGGCGTGACAAACTGCCACTATTATCCAATCAACTATCCCATTGAAACAAAGTTTGAAATGCGGTGCTCCTTGAACAATGGTAATGCTACTGTCATAGTTAAAGTACATGGTATTTTCACATCAAAGGGATGGTCGTGCACATTCACAGTAATGTTTACATTGACATGTTGCTTTGCAACAACTTCAATGATGCTGCCATGTGTAATATAGGCATGTGAAAAGGAAAGAACATGGTCTATATATACGCTGCTATTTATGTTCAGGAAATAAAACAGTTGTTCTAATTCTGTCAATCTTTCATCAAGCATTGAACAAGGAACATTTGAGTATTGCGCTGAGAAGTCTACTGTTTGATACTTCTACAAGAGAAAAGTAGGGGCTGAGTCTGGATTTTAGGTTAAGGGGGTAAATAAGGTTTTTTTTAAATTTTATATAGGCTGATGACCAAAAATTGTTTGACAATGTTAGGCAGAGGCTCACGTCCGCCATACATCCGCCTGAATCCGCCCCTAAAGAGGAACTATAGTTGAAGAACTCTAATAAATTATCATTGATGTTCTCAATCCATATCTGATTCACACTGTCAGTAGAGTAGTTGGTTTCTTCGTAATTCTCACGTCCTTTTCATTGTGCAATAGTCAGGGTTATTAATGCTTAGTACTGTAACACCTCAAATTAATAAATTATATTGTAACACTGAAGTTGCAGTTTGCGTTAGTTATATTAATTCAATTAATTTTTTCGAGATGACTATTTGTGATTTGACAACAGTATATTGTAAAAGAACGGATTATAAATAATAAATTTATTAAAGGTTTCCCACATCCTCACCCAAACTGTCTGTGAGTTTTAGGAAAGTGACCAGCAGTTGAAAAGCGGACATGTTGTTAAATATTCAAGAATATAAGTACGATTGTTCCACCCTTCGGCACATATTCTTCCTTTAAATAACTTTACGCATTCAATTCACGTGTTATCCATCTCAAGCTCAAGTCACACGAATAAGGATTCAATGAGGTCGACTTATTCACTTGCAAGTAAATAACTCATACTCAATGTTTTTTTTTGCCTATTTTGACAAAATTGACCTGATTGGCTACTAAAAAGGAATTATTATTTCACTATTTGTATTTCATTATTGATTGAATCAAAAAAATAATATATTTGGGTTTTCATATATATATCGTAGCTAATGCTCCTTTAAGGACAGAGATAATTACAATGTATATACACACTCTTGTATTTGAATGCTGCAAATAAAAATATTTTTCTAATGAATTAAATAAAGAAGACAGGACTGACCAGTGGTTTAGTCTAACAAGTACTCAATAAAGTTATTTAAAAAAATCGTTAACACAAAAGACACACAGCAATCTTTTGATAAAACATCGTGATATTCCTCAAAGCTTGAAATGCAAGCCTGAATATCATCAATCGTAAAAAGTACCAACCCTTTAAAATAATGATATATGGGACCTTTAAATTTGTAAACATAAAATTCCAAAACATTACGTGTATTTATGTGTAGAACTTTGTTTAATTGGGATGCAATAATTTGATGGTTGATAATAAAGGTTTTCCAACAAGTAAAAAACATTGATTGTGTAGCAGTGTTTTAACGAAATCGGATGCTTATTTATCTGAATTTTTCCACACCCAATGACCCATTTAAACTTTTTATTTTCATCCCTAAAATGACATAATGTTTTGATTGGATTGCAAAGTACGAACTCCTGTAACATAACAAAACATGAATGAATAAAATTTATACTTCAATCAGTAGACAAGGCTTATCTCAGAACAAGGTTTAAGCCGACCACTTTCTGTCCATAGCCATACTATTTTGTTATCCTTGTTATTTTGTCCTCTTTAGCTTAGTCTGCTTATCATTCAAGGCTGAACGGTACCTGTAGTTGTGAAAATCATCGTGCTATGGTGATTGATATTCGTAACATATGATGTTTAATGAATATATCTATTAGTTTGACTATCCCTCTGGCATCTTTTGCCCCTCTTGTCTTATTGTTGTTTTGTTGTTTAAAAGTATAAAACGCCCATTGCTAACAAAGTGAACTAAAGATATGATCTATTTATTGAATGTGTTACGCATTTAAGTTAAATTAAGTTTTTTTTTTATATTGGAGCGTCACTAATAAGTCTTTTGTAGACGAAACGCCCGTCTGGCGCCAATACAAATTTCTAAACTGGTATATAGAAATACTTTATTTACATGTTATTAGTTTTAATTTCTCGTTTTTGCATCATCATCTAAATATTTGCTTTTTATTAAACTTTACACGAATTATCTTTAAAAAAACAATTTCCTTCTTTAAGTTTTATTTGTCATGTCGATGCACTTTAAGCTAGCTGTATGCGATATGGGTTTTCCTTATTGTTGAAGGTCGTACGACGACTTAAATTTGATATCATTGACGTCATTTTGTTGCTTGTGAAGATTTGTCTCCTTAGCAATCATATCACACCTTCTTATTTTTGTATATAATTGTACTTTTTCTAACATGATAACCGGGAATATTTCTGTATTTAGGTTATTTTACCGTATATATTCTTTGTGAATCCGATGTGAATTTATATGTAGTTTCTTTAATTTTTCGTCAAATTTGTACAAAATGTATTATATTTCGTTCTTAATTGGCAAATGAAAAATCTACCAAGCTTAAGTATTTTCATTCAAATACGTCAATATTCAGACTAGTCAATTTACAAATTAGTCATTATTCAGATTAATCAATATTCAGATTAGTCAATATTCAGATTATTCAATATTCAGATTAGTCATTATTCAGATTAATCAATATTCCAATGAATTAATATTCAGATTAATCAATATTCAGATTACTCAATATTCAGATTGCAATATTCAGACTGGTCAATATATAGATTAGTCAATATTCAGATAAGTCAATATTCAGATTAATCAATATTCAGTTTGGTCAATATTCAGATTGGTCAATATTCAGATTGGTCAATATACAGATTGGTCAATATACAGATTAGTCAATATTCAGATTAGTCAATATTCAGATTGGTCAATATTCAGATTAGTCAATATTCAGATTGGTCAATATTCAGATTGGTCAATATTCAGATTGGTCAATATTCAGATTAGTCAATATTCAGATTGGTCAATATTCAGATTAGTCAATATTCAGATTGGTCAATATTCAGATTGGTCAATATTCAGATTGGTCAATATTCAGATTGGTCAATATACAGATTAGTCAATATTCAGATTGAATATAAAAAAAGAAGATGTGGTAAGATTTCAAATGTGACAACTCTTCACAAGAGACCAAATAACAAAGAAATTAACAACTACACGTGTAGATAACGAATCGGACTTCAATTTTAAGCAAAGACTATTCCACATAGTCAGCTATAAAAGGACTCGAAATGACAAATGCCAAACAATTCAAATGAGAAAATTAACGTCATAACGTCCTAATTAAGCGACCATCTTTGCTAGCCATTGGGTGCAGCAATTTCGACTGCAACCAATGAAAATCATTACCTTGTGTCTTCAAAATTCTATCTCAATCCGCCAAGGGTAGAGAGGTTAAAATAAATGAATGCAAAAATATGTAACACACTACTAAACGTCAACCAATGACATTTGAATGACTTAATACACGCACATACAAACTGAATATGGCGGGGTTAAACATGTAAGCGGGATCCAAACCATCCCCTAACCTGGAACAGTGGCGTAACAGTACAACATAAGAACAAACTATAAAGTCAGTTGAAAAAGGCTTAACTCATTAGATGGATACTTCTAACATAGTGGAGGTGGCCGGCTACTTCTACATTCAAACATAAAAAAGAAACACTAAGTACAGAGCTGAGAGTACTCGCAGTTAATAATAGCCAATGTAAAGCCAATAAAAACTAATAAAAAACACAATGCATCTCGGACTAAACTATCATTCAGTTCACATCCAACTTCTACTGGACGTCATAAGCATTCAGAGAAATACACGACCTTGTGCAATATTAGTCAATATTCAAATTTTCCAAAATTCAGATTAGTCAATAGTCTTATTCCATCCCCTATTTCTCTTCTGAAAGAAACAAAACTTTACAAAACGTTACCGACATAATGATTATGAGAACTTTAACCAAAGATAAATAACCCTTATGTCATGGTGAGTATTCACGAAATTTATAACATCACAAAAGATGCAACCAAACTTTTCACTTTTTGCTCTGAAATTAAGTTTTGTAATCATTTTGAATCACACTTGGCAGTCGTCATGTAAGGAAGGAAATTATGATAATTATTTGCTTTGTTTCATTAGGTTGTAAACATGACAACACGTTCAGATTCTTGCTTCTAAGAAGTTTCTATGAAGAATATACTCAGGTCAGGTTCAGTAATTGATGTCAGATGTTTAGACACCTTGTTTCCCCCTACAACACAGGGTAGATATTTTGTCCAATAAGTTAACATCCTTTTTTTCTTTTCATATATGACTGCAATAAATAATAAAAGCTAGGTAATTTTGCTTTTAAGTTGTTCCTAGATTTCTTTTCTTTCGATTTGAAACACGATTGATACCAATGCAAATATAAGGTTAAACTCCGATGCAGCCTTAGCTATCACATCGAAAAGGAGATCCGTAACATATCAATACTTTTAGCTTATTTTGTTCCTTAACTAATGTTCTTCCGACTTATAGTATCAATTTGAATTTTAGATTTTATTAATTTCACTTAAGTACATCCTTAAGACTTTTGTTTCAAAATCTGAAAGGTTAGTATGTTTCATTCGTGCATGTATAATTCAAATTGAGTGATATGTCTATTTTCAAGGAAAATATGACGTCAAGAATACAGAAAGTGAAAAACCGATTAAAACTTATCGACCTTAATTATTTTACATAAAGAATAATGCATTAGTCAAGACATACAAACTATTCGTCATATATTTTAGGAAGTACTTTAATTTTGTGAGGAAAAAATGAATAAAAATACGCTTTACTCTGATTGAAAAGAGCAGAATTTGAATAAAACTTTGTTTTTTAGACATTTCATAAGAATATCAAGTAGGAGTACTTAGATGGAGGGGATTTTCTAAATAGTTTTAAAAAAAAATCTATGTTTTTTGTTTGAATTTTTAAAAGAAATAATGGCAAAAATAAATGGTATCTGATGTTGAAAAGATGGACTTTGTGTAATTGTAGAAAAGGTGACACAATTTTTAAGAATTGTATGAAATTCTTTCTGTTATTTTCCTTTTTTTTGCCATGTCGGTGTCAGGTTTTTTTTTTTACTTCTGATTTTAAAAATCCCATTGGTATCTTGGTGTTTCTCTCTTTTGTATGAAAGCCATATTAACAGATTCAGTATATGTGATTTAAATAAATTAAAAAAAAAACATTAAGCGGAGTTGCAAACATATGTGGTATGGGGAGCAAGGGGTGCTCATGGTCAATGAGCTATCCTGTTGTAAGTGTTGTTTTTATAATGTATTCACCAACTACCAGTAATAATATTTTTTCATTTTAGCGTCTCGATAGTCTCACGATCTTAAACGTTTTGCCAACATTATATAAGTCTGTACAGTTGACATACAATTAATTATGCAACGAGTTTAACAGATTTCTCATATTATGTCAGAATTATATCAATGTCATTATATAGATAGTAGAAGACAAAAAGATGTCAACTATAAAATCTGGAGGAAGAAATACAAGGAATTAACAATTGGTTTTGCGACCGAATATGAATCTACTGTACTTTACCTAGTTTCGATTACTATTACAACACCAATGGTCTATATATGTTACGTCGTAGTTAAATTAAAGTGATCTTTTCATAAATTTCACTTGGGGTCGGGTGATTTAGTCTATTGGCTAGTGAAAATTTAAAGAATAAAAATGCCGAGCTCCAAGGAAAATTCAGAACGGAAAGTCCCTTATATTTTAAAACAAACTGTAAAATCGGAAGTTCAAATACGTCAAACAAATGGAACTGTAATATTCTACACTAAGTACAATCATTTCTTATGTGCAACGTAATGCATTTTAATGCTTGATTTAAAAGATTTAAAAAAAAACACAATATGTCAAGTTTTTTTATTAATAATTTAATTTTGGATGTAACGCGTCTTCTGATTGGCTGACATTATTTTGGTTTGAGCCCATAGACATAATTAGTCACGTGACCGTGACGTCATCGACGTTCTTTCATGGTTTTCTACGGTTTTTAAAGGAATTTAGAATTAAATTATAAGAAATGACTATAATATTTTTTCTGTCTATTCGAAATAACATAAAAAATTTGGTGCACACTGTTAAATAACCCGCTACGCGCGTCATTCAGTGTGCACCAAATTTTTTATGTTATTTCTTCATAGACAGATAAATTTTAAAGTCATTCCTTAAATAATCTATTAATTTTCATTGTAATGAGATATACATAATCGTATAACTACTATTTTTGACCTGTGAAATTGTGAAAGAACAGGTGAAGAATTGATCTCCCTTTTAGAATGACCTGGAAAACCTTTTACCAGTATCTCATGCTAATGAAATATATCTACAAAATGCACATAATGTAATATTTTATGTGAACTCTTTATATCATATGTAGATGTATTTTCAGAATCAGAAAAAAAGCTTAAACATGCTTTTTCAGTTTACGAACAATATTACAGTATGTTGAAACTGACAGTTGATACAAATAAGACAGATAAGACAAAAATTGTATCTTTTGGAAATAAGAAATACAAGTTACATTCAGTTTTTAAAAATCGATGGTAAAAAAATAAGTGTCATCGATACATACTCATAATTGGATATTTTGGCTAAATGGCACGTTATGTTCAGCTATAAAACCAAATTTGATTGAACAGTCAAATGAAGCATTATTGTTTGCTTTATATAGAATAAAAAATAGAAAATAGATATTTGCAACACCACTTGATGTTATGTTTAAATTCTTTATATTTCCTATAACACCTATGCTGAATTACTGAAGTATTTGGGATTTTAGAATAAAGTGTTATTAGAGAGAAAGAACGTGCAATTTTGCCAACTTTGTTTGTGTGAAACAGTACCAAAAAATGGTTTAGAAACTCGGTCGCTTTTCTGTTGAAATTGCAGTTAAGTTTGATAGTGATGTTCTTTCAAATGAAAATTAAATATCTAAAATTTATATACACTTGTTGTATAGTTTCACCAGCGTAAACCTTAAAACATTAAATGGATGGAACACCTTAAATAAATTATTGCTGAATGTGGTCATACCGATATAAGGAATGATCAGATATCTATTAAAAGATAATTGTCAAACATAAACTTGTTGATGTACGACAATTGTTTTCAGCCATGGAAGGACTTTATGTTATATGGGAAACTATATTTCAATAAAAATCCTATCTTTAAAGACCTTGACGCGCATACGTTTATATTATATATAGCAAAACTCCGATGTTCAAATCTTAAAATCCAAATTAAAAGGTAGAGATGGATGAAGATTTGAAAAACAGATAGGATATGTCATCTTAAGTTTGTAAACAAAATACTGGCAATGAAAACTATTATCTGTTTCTTTGTTCACGTATCACTTCCTAGACAACTTTTAAAATTTTTAATGAACTTGAATCATTCTTCAAGACAAAAATTGATAGGTTAACTTTCATATCGTCAAATACAGTCGTATACGAAAATATGTACTATTCATCCTTTGTTTTTAAATATTTCCACATATTTATATGTATCATAACTCATTCGGGTACATAAAACACCTTGTACACACAAACATGATCACGTTTCACGATTCAACATGGATAACAAAAGAAAATGAATGAGACTTCAATGAATGAATGAAAAAACAAGATGACAAATTTTAATGAAATAGTCCAATTAAGAGGTTGATGATTTGATCTGTTCTAATATTACATCTAGACATGCTATTATAGAATTCCTGCTGAACCATAGACTTTAAATGCTTCATGTGGTCAAATACAAATACGATTATCAAACATTTGCTATAGCAAACTAATGAAATTACGAAATTAGTTTCAGTTATAAAATTTGATCTGAAAGATATACCGATATAAGCTTAAATATGTCGGTCTTTGTTCATGATATCGTATCATCGTTAAAATAAAAGATTCAAGATGATAAATCGCAAACTGACATAAAATCAAGACTTGCCAATTTTAATGATATATTATTATTTGAGGGATGGTTTCTTTGAAATTTAAATTCAAGCACCGCAATATAATCTAGAATGTATCAGATTTGTTGCAAAAAATACCCGGTACACATAATTTTTCATATTTCGCGTACGAAAATTTGGATTTAAAAGAAGCATGTTCGATAAGGCCCCAATATGGCCCCTATTTCTAGCACTGTTTTAAAAATGACTTGATAGGCAAAAGGTATTTTTGAAAATCTACGTATCAGTGTTTCTTTGGAGTCAAAAATCCAACATTTTCTGCATTTGTGCTTATGTGTGAAAATGCCTGTACCAAATATAAAAAAAGAAGATGTGGTCTGAAGGCCAAGGAGATAACTCTCTACAAGAGATCAACATAAATTAATCAATATAGGTCACCGTACAGGAACATGACAGTTGTTGTCTATTCATTTGATATGTTTTATCATTTGATCTTGCCATTTGATTTGGAACTTTCCGTTTTGAATTTTCCTTGGAGTTTAGTATTTTGTGATTTTACTTTTAGCCAAAATATATCAAATGTCGAACCAAAATGAAATGGAAACATTGAAATTTTGATTAGTTTGAGGGATCGGAATCAAATGTATTAAAATTACAATGTTTTTTAAAAGAATATTGTACCACAATCATCCTTATTTTCGAACTAGTTGCCGATTTTGTGACATAGCTTTGTGGGGGAAAACTAAAACAAATAGAACCGTTTGACTATCCATTTGATTAATTTGAAACACTACTCATCTTGGGTCCGAAATGGCCCTTTCCGCATCTTCTCTAGTTTTGTTTTGGATTTTAGCAATGGTATGAAAAACATAACATGTCGTATTTACTAATGAGGCAACTATCAATCAAACACAAAGAGGACGAGGTTCATTATACGGTCATTATCAATGAGCAAAGTAGGTATTGTAACGGGAACACAATACGCCTCTTTAAGGATGTACTAAATGATGCTGAGGATTTTTTGTAAAATGTTCGTACAAATAACCAACAATATCATAGCAAAAACCTCCAGCAAAGCGACGAACAGACAAACAGAGGTTAACATTGCACACAACAAAAAAGACAGAGCAATATGAACCCCATTCAATAGCTTCCTTTTGAGATGAACAGATATGAAAAGTTCACAATATAATAGCGAATATCATTACTTTTGTAGTACCTGTAGATTTCAACCGATCCCCATCGTCAATTTCTATATGAATGTCAAGAACTGAATCTAAGGTACAAGTTTCAACTATTTCGAGTGATTTGCATTTGTTCAATCTTCTACCAACCTGCGAATTATCAAGAGTTGTTAAATAGATCATCCATCAAGTTGAAGGTGTAATGCTAGCTTCTTTTCTCATTTGGTAACAACTTTAGATAGTATGGATGCAGGAAAAAATCAAAAGTGGGTAGCTAGGTTTTCCCTTGTGAAATTGTAAAACTTTTGACTTAGTTGATTTACTCTAGTTGTTTTTATTCTAATATCAAGACAAATTGAACGAACTAGTTTAACTTCGTTTCTGAGACAGAATTACAAACTTGGGTACAAATATTTTGTTTAAGAACGGTATTAATCATTTTTTTGTTAAAAAAAAATATTCATTCTGATTCAATGTACACATCATTATTAACCTTATATATTTATAAAAAAAAATTCTTTACAGCACACTATCATTAAGTTGTTACATATATAAATCTGACATTTCTAATTTCAACTAATAGTCCAATTTTCAGCTACCGACTTTGTATTCAATTTTACATTTTGTTACATAATCATCATCTGCTATGTACAAATTTCGTAACTATCAATACGAAGCAAGTTTTGTGAACATTTTATACTATGCCGGATAAGACAATAATTTAGACGTTGTAAGTGCAATAGTCATCCATGGTAAAAATAAGATTGCATAAGAGATGATTACGCAATATAAAACTTACAATTAAAAAATAAAAACATACTCTTTCCCTATTAGTTAAGGAAAATCAAAGATTATGTACGCTACTTATTATACTTTACAGACTTTTAGTACTCCTGAACTTGAAATTAAAGAAACAACACACAATACGCCCTCTACCTCATGTTAAAACTTATACCTCAAAATTGACATATGGGATACCGGTATATATACCTAACACATTCGGTATTCCAGAGCTTGCAGCTGCTACTCAGACTTTATAAAACGTAGCAGAAAATTGACGAACTACTATGATGTCAAAGATCTTTCGTTCTTTTTCTTCAAAAGTAAATTGGAAGATATCAAGACCTTTTTGATGAATATTTCGTATCAATTTCACAAATAATACATGATGTTCTTGATTTATAGACTATATGTAATTACGTTTATAAATGAGATGATGTGGTATGAGAGCCAATGATACAACTCTCCATCCAAGTCACAATGTATAAAAAATTTATAATCTTAAACTACATGTAGTTGTGTTCTTTTGTTGACTTTGTATGTTAACAACCTTTACGGTTAAGACCACTTTTGGTTACCTTTGTTGGGTTTCGGTACTTATTTAAGATGTAACAAAAATCATAATTTATAGCTCGTTCAAATTTTACGTCCTCTATTTCAAAAACAATTGTTTTCAGATTCTTTGATTTTTGGACTGTTGTAAGAATTGCATTATGAAGTAATGTATAAAGAAAACAACCAAACATGGTAATGAAGCATGTACTTGATTAAATAAAGACTTGCATGCTTCCTATTTCAAAGCATTGTACAAATGAAAACTAATTATAATGAATGGTCATGCTGTTAATATAAAAGTATAATAAGGAATAGACATATCCTAAACTTTTTCAAATAAATTTGTGTAAAACAATAAAGTGATGGATATATGATTTGAATGGAGTTTTATCATTTTCTTTTATTCACTCATATTTCTACTTTTTCAGATAACATACAAAAAAATAAGAAACATATGCTGCCAGGAAAACTAAGAACGAAAAGTGAATTAAAACTTGTAATAAAGTAATTACAATAGAAGGTACCACAAGGAAATTAAGATATAAAAATCAAATAAATCATATTAAACAATGTTTTTATCGCTTTCATCTCATTGTTTAGCCATTAATAGAATTCCTTATTTATGAAATGAGTTTTACTATCATTTTCCAAGAGTAATACTGGAATATTTTTCAATGTCGACCTTTAATATTTGCGTTTCGAATTCTCATAAAGGTAAAATCTTTCAATAAGGTGTTATAAGCAAACTCATAATTCAGGGCACGGGAAAACAGTTGACACGACAAGGTTTGTATGCTACCATTAACTTAAAGCATGTTCACAAAATAGCTATATATGTTATCGATAACTTTTCCATCTTTAAGAAATAAAATGATATTAAACAAACCAATATACCATATGAAATATTAAATGATTTTATACGAAACTAAATATTCCTTTAATTGCCTACATTTCTTTCGCATTTATCAAATTATAGAAAAAAGCTGCTGAAGCGAAAGGAAGAACTAGTAGAAATTCAGTGTTTTTTAGATTTATTATGTGTGAGTGAGTTTGTCACTCCTCCAATAATATTAAATTATTCATTTATATCAGGAACGCAATATCAGATAGAGAAATACCAAAGAACAGAGGACTACTAAATATCGCGTGAGAATTTTTTGACGTTACAGACAGGAATGACAACGTAATTGCAGGTATCCCCCACACATAAGGATAGTAATGAAGCAAGCATTCATTATAAAAACAGCCAGCTAATGAAGATGTGGACTTACGCTTTTAGCAGGTAAATACCACATTTTTCAAGTTTGAAATATTACTTTATTTTAAAACTTATTCACTACCATAAAGGTGTTTTGATAAAAGATCAACAAGTCAGTGTTTATAAATTCTATTTAATATTCATATTCAAACCAAATTTGATATTCACTTATTTATTAATTTATTTTTAACCATTTTAACTTTTGTATTTCTTTCAAACATACTCGAAAATTCAAAACAATGTAAATGAACTGCATTCCAACAGATTTCGTAAGTAAGCATACACATGAGTGTCTATGGCTATAAACATGAAATTATTAATCTGTCCAAGAAATTACATATAGATTTCTTTTAAAATGATACCTTTAACGGATGTTTATTTCATATATAGTTCTTTGTTATTTGATATGTAACATAATAACATCGTCAGATAAAAAATAATCGTAGACTGTTCCATTTTTTCACATCAAAACAATAATTTTAAGACGCCATTGAAAGTTGATTAGAAGTACATTTACAGCTTTAGTAAAACATCAGTAGATACATTGAAGTCTTTGTTTCCATTTTCAGAAGAAAAGGTGCAATGTTTTTCTTGGTTTGCCTTTACCTATTCCATACAAGTAAGTATGCTTTACTTATATCTCTCTTTATATGTAAACATTTGTCAAAGGTCTTAGAATGATACAAGCCCATTTTCGGAAGTTTCCTTAACCAATATGTGCTATTGGAATTGTTTTCGAGTCTTTTAATTTTACCAGCATTTTATGAAAAATAATGAAAATTATGAAAAAATTATAACTAAAATCGTTAAAAGTTAAAGCTAGTTACATTATTCTTTATCGTGATCATTTCCCATGACTTAGACCTGCATGTAATGGTCTCTTGATTAATCATAGTCTAAAGTCCAGACGTAGAGTGGTATTTATTGGCGACATGTCCTTATCAATACTAGAGGTCTAAAACATACATCCCAATAAAATACATATAACATATTTTGCTGCATTAGATGTCCATTTCGACAATGAATGTCTCTTTAAAATTAGTTAAAGGATAAACCGAGTTTAAAGACAAACATCGAAATGTTTCATAAAACAAAAGTATTGTAATGCCCTTAATAATATAACATGTATAAGGAGACTGGCAAATATTGTTTTACTGTTCATTGTCAGTCAGTTCACATAAAAGGTCCAAATTATTCTTAGTTGTGTCATTATATACATAATCAAAGACAATATTATCAACGTTCATGTGCATTCGATCAACTTTTGCGTATTTGACGCCATGGTAAATAAAATTGCTAATTAGTAACTGGAATTAAGAATGTGGCATTACATGTTAAAATGTATTTGTGCTGTTTATTAGAGAAAACAAATCTATAAAAAAAATCAGTTAAAAATATTGTTTCTTTTCTAAAAAAAATGTACTATCTGATTTATGTAAATATTTTGATTTGCAAATAAGGAATATAAAAAAACACCAATTGCTGAGATTTAGTTCAACTGCATTGATAATAAATATAGTAAAAAGTAAAATTACAAAAACTCCGAGAAAAATTCAAAACGGAAAGTCCCATAATGGAAAGCTCAAACACATCAAACGAATGGAGAAAAACTGTCATATTCCTGACTTGAAACAGTCATTTTCTTATGTAGAAAATGGTGAATTAAACCTATAATTTGTACAAAATGATAACTTGTACACAACATATACATGATGCAATTACAGAAGGAAGTCTGAAAGTATAGAGTTTAAAGTTTTGAGTTAATCTTTACATTTGATGTTTTTTCTGTGTCAAATAAATCACAAATAGAAATATAATACTACCTAAATAGGACTGTTTTAATTGAGTTTAAAGTAAACTTGTAGTTCTTATATACATTAAATTTCCAAATATTATATATGTTACTATCATTTAGGTTCTGATGTACATGGCTTTGTCTTTCTAGAAATATATATAGGAAGATGTGGTGTGAGTTCCAATGAGACAACTCTCCATCCAAATAACAATTTAAAAATTAAACCATTATAGAAATGCATGTTTTTTCTGCAGTTAATGTCAAAGATTTTTTTTGTGGCTATTAGAATAATCTTAGATTTACATCCGAAAAAACTAGGATCATATCATACAAAAAGTATGTAATCGAACTATCTGAAGAAATGCTAGAAATAGAAAGAAACATATTCATTAACTCAGCAAAAAGAAAGATTATACAGGTTTCTCAAATTCAATTCCTAAACTTTATAAATTGAATAAAATCAATGTATTGCAATACCAAGTATAGAATATGTTATTGGTATAAGCTGTCAATTGAATATGATGCTTTTAAGCGATAAAACATTGTATTGGTAACAAAGGAATACATTTTGTGCAATAATGTTGCTAATGTAGTAGAATAAAGCTACTTCACCATTGCAGTATCATCTACTTTGTACTTAATAAATATGAAATGACGGTCACAACTTGATGATTAATGTCTTTTCAATGATGACATTTGGATAAATCTAGTAAAAAATGCCATAAAATGAAGTATATGATAATTCTCTTAAATTCATTCTACCAATTACACATATATTAGTAGTCACTGAGACGACGTATCCGTTATGTTGGTCATTTGTTATTTGCATGATGTCTTTGTACGTTGACCATACGTTAATTACATTCATAAATACATATTAGACACAATGTTAACCATTTGTCACAATCATTATATTCGCAAATTTCACAAAGTGGATACCAAAGGTTATTATTTAAGGTTGAAAGTCTGAATTAAATTATACTGATCGTTTTTCTTATGAGTAATTAAAGATACAACATCAGACACAGTGATTTGGTGATTTATAACAGTATACAAATAAGTACTCAATAAATGTAGGGAGTCATTTTCAGTTGCCTTTAAGATAGCAACTTCAATGCTTATTAATTTGTGAAACATATCTTGCTTGGACTGGTATTTTCAAGATATTGTAAAAAAAAAAATCGAGACTAAATGTTGGTTACGTAAGTGTATCACTATTTGTGATGCTTGTCGTTGATTTAATAAGTTCGTTGTTGTACTGCGGTTAACATGTTGTGTCGATGATTATTGTATTTGTTTGTGCGTTTTTCTGTGATGAGTGTTTTTGCGGGTGTTTGTGGTGTATTTCTGTAACGTAGTGTTGTCATTTTAGCAATATGTGTTAATATTGGTTATTATCTTGAATATTATTAGAGATAGAGATAAACTGTGAACAGCAATAATGTTCAGCAAAGTAAGATCCACAAATAAGTCAACATGAACATAATTTTGTAAATTATGCAAATGTTTGTTAATTTTAACAAAATATTTTTCTCTGTAACTAATGGGCCAATATAAAAAAAGAAGATGTGGTATGATTGCCAATGAGACAACCATCCACAAAAGACCAAAATGACACAAACATTAACAATTATAGGTCACCGTACGGCCTTCAAAAATGAGCAAAGCCCATACCGCATATAGTCAGCTATTAAAGGCCCCGATAAGACAATGTAAAACAATTCAAGCGAGAAAACTAACGGCCTTATTTGTGTAAAAAAATGAACGAAAACAAATATGTAACACATAAACAAACGACAACCACTGAATTACAGGCTCCTGGCTTGGGACAGGCACATACATAAATAATTTGGCGGGGTTAAACAAGTTCATTATAAAATGAGATAATTGTAAGAAGCAAGAATGTTGTTGTTGTTATTGGTTTTGGAAGGCGGCTTACTTATGTAGTAATTGCGCCTTCAATTCATATAACATAATTTAAGATATTATGTATATAATTATACTTTCAGTCTTTCATTTATTTTTAGTATTACGTTTTGCAAGAATGTTCTGACGAAAGATCTACAAACACAACACGATCACCAAAACACAATTTTGTCATGAATCCATCTGTGTCCTTTGGTTAATATGCACATAGACCAAAATGAGCGACACAGGCTCTTAAGAGCCTCTAGTTAATTTTCCTTTGAGTTTGGTATTTTTTCATGTGTAGCAACCGTGATTATCGAATTTATACAAGATCTACACATGAAACAGATCTACATGTTTATAATTTTAGAATTACCATGTATACATTTTCCTGACTGATAAAGGAATTAAATGAACTAAAAACTTTTCTGAAGTAAAATTTTGTAAAATTTTGATTAATTACGTTTGAAGATGGATTCATAACAAACTGGACATATATATATTACAGTTAATTGCTATTAATAAGTATTGCAATATGCATTTTGTTTTAATGAATTATCAGTATTTAGTTTTAATATTATCTTAAAACAATCATAATTCTAGCTCACTGTTAAATTATAGTTTTTCATAGTTATCAAAAGTACCAGGATTCATGTGTGACGTCATGCTGTTTATAATTTTATAAATTCAAATGTAGCATAACGTTTGCCTTTTCGCCATCGTATGTGACGTCATTTTTTAATTGCGTTAACGCCTGGACTGATTCTGGTGTGTCTATGCTGTATTGAACTTGGCATCATGTATTCGGGTTTAGTTTTCTGTAATAAGTTAATACTTTAGTTTCATTATAAATATATCTTTCACATTCATTTGTTAAAATTAACTGTTTGCAATAGCATGAATCGTTCTATATAATAGTGTTCTTATCCCGGGCATAATACAATGCCGTATTTAGAAAAACCTTTTCAACTTTTGATCTTCAGTGCTGTACAACTTTGTACTTTTTTCACTTTCGATCTGGGCGTTATGTATTCGGGTTTAGTTTTCTGTAATTAGTTTTTACTTCAGTTTCATTATGTATATCTCTTTCATATTCACTAGACGCGTTTTTGGCGTATTGAATTTTAAACCTGATGCTTTTTGTTATCTATTAATCATGCTTTTCTTTGTCTAATATGTTCTGCTTTTTATTTGTATTGTAGTCCTGTAATATTTTGTTTTCATTTCAATGTTATATTTAACTGTGCCATTAAAGTGTGAGGTTTGGCATGCCTTAAAACCAGGTTCAACCCACCACTTTTATTCCCCTTTAAAAGTGTCCTGTACCAAGTCAGGAAGATGGTCATTGTTATAATTTTGTTCGTTTCTGTGTGTGTGTTGCATTTTAACGTTGAGTCGTTTCTGTTTTCTCTTATTTTTGAGATAAGACGTGGCACGGTACTTGTCTATCCCATATTCATGTATTTGGTTTTGATGTTATATTTGTTATTCTCGTGGTGTATTGTCTGTTGCTTGGTCCGTTTCTGTGTGCTGTTGCGTTTCGGTGTTGTGTCGTTGTTCTTCTCTTATATTTAATGCGTTTCCCTCGGTTTTGGTTTGTTGCCCCGATTTTGTTTTTTGTCCATGGATTTATGAGTTTTGAACAGCGGTATACTACTGTTGCCTTTATTTGTACATTATTCTTTCAGTCTTGTTGTTCATTTACGTATACAACTAGGTGAACATCCCTGACATAGACATGTTTGGGTTTAAGTTTTCTTAATGGAGAAAATCTTAACAAAGTGCCCACGCCGCCCATATTTCATAGAGTACCACATGTGGAGCAGGCTCTGCCTACCTTACTAGAGCATCTGATATCACCCCCAGTTTTTGTTGAGTGGCTCAGTTTTTTGTTTTCTGTGTTTTGTTTTGTGACTGTGTACTTTTGTTTTTCTGTTAAACCTTTTTTTTTTTGGCCATGTCATTGTCAGTTTGTTTTCGACTGCCTTATGTCTTGCTGTATCACACAATAACTACAGTACATTATTCCAGAAGTGAACTAAAAGATGTCCTTTTGAAACCCTAACTTATTACCAAATTAAAAATCACCTATTTATCAATATTAACAGTTGATATAAACAAGTATTAGACAGGACCAATACAAAATTAAGCAGTTCATTATTAAACAACAACATCGTTTTTCTAACTCTTTCCCCAGGGCCCTGAACAAGTCAAGAATATTATTTTTATAAGTCGGTATCATCTCTGTTCCTATCCCATTAAAAATTTATCTAAACGAATACAAAGCATAAATCAGAAAGTAACGAAACGGATAGAAGATACAACAACATTGGTTTAATTTATGAGAATACTTAAAATTAATACTTTTCAGCTATTAAAACTCCCACCAGAATCGATAGTGTTATCAGATGTTGTGGAAGGTTTAACATATCCCAAATGCATTGTAGTTTTAGTTTATAGTACGAATATATGTTCGATTATCAATTTAAACTCTACAACGTTCACTTAAACACCAAAGACACTTCATCTTGATATACCAGGTCATTACGTGAACACAATGTTTTGATGTCAGGACATATAAGTAGATTACATAAGTTTGGTGTATAAGTAAATTCTACTTCAAGAACAGATTACCTTATCTGGCTTTCATTTAAACCAAGTTTTAACGTCATTGTCAGATATATGATTTTTATAACTCTTGTACCCCTATTTTTGACATTGTTACCTATTATGTCTGTTTGTTTTGTTCACACATCGTTGTCAATTTGATTTAATTTGATGCAAATAAACTCATCATAGATACTAGATGCCCGTTTCGTCTACAAAAGACTCATAAAAGACGCTCGAATAAAAAAGTTTAATAGGCCAAACAAAGTGCGAAGTTCAACAACATTGAGGACCTTAAATTAATAAAAATGTGCCAAATTTAGCTAAGGTAATGTATTCCCGAGATAGTAAAGCCTTATTATTTCAAAAAATTAAAGTTTTGTAAACTATCGTTACACGTAATAGGTTTAACTAGCTATAAAACCTGGTCTGAGGAACCATTTTCTACAAAAGATAAAGCCTGGATTAAGTCAGGTATAGATAAAGAAAGGCAACAGTAGTATATACCGTTGTTCAAAACTCATAAATCCTTGGACAAAACAAAATCGGGGTAACAAACTAAAACCGAGGGAAACGCATTAGATATAAGAGAACAACGACATAACATTAAAATGTAACGCACACAGAAATGGTCCGAGCATCAGACAAAATCCCACGAGAATAACAAATATAACATCAAAACCAAATACATGAATTTGGGATAGACAAGTACCGTGACACGTCTCATCAGTTGTTATCCATTCTTTGGATAATTTGATCGTTTGATTTTGCCATTTGCTTAGGGACTTATCGTCTAGAATTGTCCTGTGAGTTTGGCGTTTTTGTTATTTATTTTTTTTGCTTTAGAAGAGGAACAAAAGATACAAGAGGGACAGTCAAACTCATAGATCGAAAATAGACACACAGACAAACAATAGTACACATGACACAACATAGAAAACTATAGAATAAGATCTCAGGTGCTTCGGAAGGGTAAGCAGATCCTGCTCCACATGTGGGATCGTCATGTTGCTTATGAGATAACAGTCTTATAGAGAATAGTCTTATTCGGTAGTTCACATTTATGAAAAGTCAACCAACTCGTGAATGCGTCCGTAAATTTTTTTTACGAAGAGATGATTTCAACTTCGCCATTTAAAAGTTTGAAATGCAGTAATTCTAATGCGCCAATAAATTCAATACAGTGTATAAAATCGAGATTTTATTTTGTATCTCTAAATTGTGTTAATGGGGGGGAGTCTAAAATAAAACTTAGTTTAAATAACATGCCTATTTGTTGAGTTTCTCCGTTAGTTTATCACTATGGACTGTTGTTTGATTTATTTTCCTTTTCCTTTATTTTGGTGTTTGGTGTTGACGTGTAAATATTACAATCGACTTGATATCTTCTATTTAGCTTTTCCTTGACATGTTTTCGACTATCAAGTAAATGCTAGGATGCGATACAAATAGAAACCAATGACTTCGTGAATCAGACAGCGCCTATAACGGCGGATATATGACAATCACTCTGGTGTGTACTGATATAATTTGAATTGTTTTATCAGACTTTACTAGTTTAATTGCTTTGACCTCGATATAACGAAACTATGAATTTTGTTTAACTTTCATTATTTTAAATTTTATCCTCTAGAGTGGTTAGTTTGAGGCATTTCAAATTATCTATGTTTTAGTTTTTCCACTCAACGAACCAATTAACTTATCACGAGAACGACTTAATATTTTCGAAATAAGAGTCATTGAACTCATTAAAATTATTAATTTGATTAATTGCTTCTCTGCTTTAATCCGTTATGAATGTTAAAAAATTATGTCGTTGTTTTTATCATTTGATTTCATACTTTTTCGATTCTTTTACTTCCTCTTTCACTTATCTAGTTCATTACGTATCTATAAAAGTATAAAATCTTGGCTTTCAAGTGTTATTTTCATTTCTTATACAGTATCAAAGTAGTACAAATGCCGTTTTCCTTTTTCTAATCACTACCAAATTTCAGATCACCGTTACGTAAAAAAAACGTACGATCAAAATTTAATTTTTTAATTGATATGAACAAACAATAAACCGAACAAAAAGAGAAAAAGACAATTCAGCCTTTAATGAAAAATTATCAAAACCATACACCATAGAGAAGTTTATAACAACTAGTATATGAAAGTTTGAAAGGTTAGCCATTTCATGTCCGAATAGTTGCAATTTTTGTGATCCTCGTGACTGTCTTTATTCTTTTCCCACGAGAGCAAGCAATATGTTGTAGTATGGATAGCAATAAATGAAAGAATGATAACAATACGCATGAATACCAAAGTATGGGCATATAGCTGTTATATCCAATGCTATGCCCACCGAATGATAACATAAATACTGAATGCGCATGACAGTCTTTTACTCATTTTCCTTAGGTTTTTTTTTGTTGACGTGTAAAGTTTATAATGGCCTAAGAATATTCAAAGTTATATAGTTTGTCCTTGACATATATTGACTGTCGAAAGGAATATAAGACGATGTGAAACAAATTAAAACCAAGGTTTCATGAATCAGACAACGCCTACCACGGCAGAAATATGACAATCGCTCCAATTTGTTCTCTAATCATTTTGAATTTTTTATTTCAGTTTACAAGTTATAATGCATTGGTATTGATATCGTGAAACAGTAAATGTGTTTGTTTTTGTTTTTTAAATTTAATCTTCTAGATTGGCATTTCAGAATTCTCAATAAATTAATTTTTCCCAGTTAACAAACCAATTAACTTATCATGAGAATGACTGGTTATGTTCGAATAAAAGTTCATTAACTGATCAAAAATTATAAATTTGATTAATTGCTTCGTACCATTTGTGTCATATTAGTAACACTACGTAACATTTCAAAACATCTATTAAAATTAAAGTTCTGAGAAAAAATTAATGTCGGTGCTGTCGATGTCTGTTTCAGGAATCTTATTAACAAGTTAGTGACCTCAATATACACATTGTGTTTATTGCTAGGCGTTAAGGAACCATAAGCTAATCAATCCAAATATTACATAATAAAAATGAGGAATCATAAAATAATACAGTTCAACATCACCCATACACACGCGACTCTTACGAAAACAAATAAGACGTACACACAAAGGCAACCAACAACGAACAACATTTACACATAGTCAAGAAGTCAACAAAATGCTAATTTGTAGTTTTGTCCATTTTATGTTATACCTTTACTTCTTATTGTAAGTGGGGGATACCCTTATGGTTTCCTTTTATAATTATTGTAATAAAAACAGGTGGATAAAGATCATTTCAAATCTTATCTCTATTTGCATGATACGTTGTAACTACTCTTTATTGGTGGTATGAATAGCAAACTTAATATCTTCGTCTTATTTGAAATGAATACGTTGTAGTTTTCCAAGGTGTTTTCCCTTTAGAGAGTATATAAGTTGATGCTATAGACCATTCTAACACATTTTTTTTAAATGAACCTGTTTTGTTCAATTTTGCTTTGAAATATTTTTTTTGTACAGAACGAATTTGATAAGTGTCTAAAATCAATAGATTTACAATTCGAATAAGTTTATTTTGTTGTTTGGAATTTCCTTTTGTCATATTTAGACTCAACTTAAACTCTTGTCAAATTTATAGTTTGAAATAATATCTTGAACACAACATAACGAAATTACAACCATTGCATATTTGGAATCGCGAATTGATAAAACCATAAATGCTATTTGCTATATATATATCTATAGTCTCTGAAACCAATGCATTACATCGGCAACAAAGATAATGACAAATGCACATATAATTTTAAAAATGGCATAGGGGATAGAAATATATTAGAAAGACAAATTTAGATATGTGAAAAATAAAGTAAATAGTTGTCATCACCAGACACTTTTAAATTTTCAGAATAAAAAAGAATCCCATGACTTTAATCATGTAATATATAATGAGCTTATACTTTTAGTTTTATTATTTTCGCAAAATAGAATTTATCCATTCAAAATTGTTTGTTATATCAGCATGACATTATTCATTTCAAGTATGCAATACGTTGAGTTTTGGCAAATTGCTAAGCATAATTGTTAATAATTCTCGTTATTTCCATGGAAATTTTCTTTCCTCGTCTTCTGAACTGTTGTATATTACCTGCTGAATTTAAAAAATAATTTCAATAAAAAATTACAAAGTTCACTAGCACAAAGCATGTCTGAACTAGTTTTATATTAAAAGGACCATGTAATCTAGAATAACATCAAAAGACTTCTTAGATAGTAATTATATACGTTTTTATCAATTGTAGTCTGTTTCGCAATTATTTTCAAGGTTTATCTTTCAACCAATTTAACTTGCACATCTGGACAACTTCTTCCGTATTTTATTTCTTCGCTCGAACTACTAATATCTATAAAGAAGCAATACAGGATGTTAACTTTACATTCAGTTCAATGTTGGATCAGTATCCCTAGCTTTGATTTCAATACGTATATTATTTACAAATGTTGGCGAAATGTATTAAATATGTTGCTTCTAAGATTGGTGTGTGTTTTTCTCCTATTTATAATTACACACACATTTTTTTCAGAAAATACAATCTTTGAATACTTTTACCTATAGTAGATATAAAAAGAAGATGTAGTATGATAACCAATGATCTCCACAAGAGACAAAAATGACACAGAAATTAACAACTATAGGTCACCGTTATGCCTTCAACAATGAGCAAAACCCATACTGTATAGTCAGCTATAAAAGGCCCTGAAATGAATGACAGTGTAAGGCCTAGTTTCCATTACAAAGAGTGATAAATCTATGGATAATATGTTATGTAACATGTTTTCAACATTTTTTCCTGTTAAACCAGATGCCAACTTATAATTTAAGGGCTCACTCCGAAAGGGAAATTCAAATGATTTAAACAAGAAGTCCTAAAATGTAAAGATTCAAATTTGATGATAAATTCGTGTCATGTTCTGATGCCTTGATTGTTTGTTCGTCGTCTTTCGTTTTACGCCTTGCCATTTCTTATCAACAGTCTTATCATTTGAAGCGTCTCTACTGTTTTTGTTTTAACTGAATTATATAAATTGGCCTTTTGTAAAATCAAAATCATTTTTTTTTATTATTTACTCATGCAGCATCCCATTACATCTGATTAATTGTTAATGTTTAGCTCCAATTGCAGCACTATAGTTCATATTAGGAGTCGAACTCACCTGCCACTTTTTTGGAACTTTTACCTACTACTTCAGTTTTAACAGGCTTGTGATACAGTAGATAATCATCTTAGACCGCACGGCTACCGGACTTCCCCTGTCGACACCTGACCTGTTTCTTACCTTTTACATTTGACACTAACGTGTTTACTAACAAACAGTGTAACATATTAGATACAAACAGTTTATAACATTTCAAGACGTTCTTGATTTGAACTATTTAATAAGTAACTTTATTTTCGAGCGTTTTGCTTTGTCATGTTTCATAGACTTCCCTGCAATTCTAATTTCCCTTTGATTTCGATATTGTTTTGTTTTGAAATTTCACAGCAGTGGCTTTAGTAAGAGATCTTTTGCTGTTTGTTTAAAAAAAAAATCTATTCCAACCGGACACCTATCGCTTAATGTTTCGGAGCGGAGATGAGCTTTCAGATTGGACGGCGTTAACAAATTAGTCATATAGACTTTGATTTATTAAAACTCTTTCTTTTAACTTATCTAATTCTTTTTCTGTGAATTATAATTGTTTTTAGTAAACAACATACTTGTATAAAAAAAATGAGTACAACAGAACTATTTTTGTAATATCATTTTTCAGACTAATTTTATTGCTTTTTGATACATTTAAATGAAACCTATTTTTCCTTAAGCTACTAATATATAAATGTAAATACAAACTATGCAATGCATATCTTAAGTCAAACTTACATTGTCAAAAGGAAAAACTACGTCTGAAGCTAAAGGGTATTTAAACAAATAAAAAAAATCTACTTAATTTCTCCAAGAAAGCAAATGCCACATGTAAATGGTATTCATTGTCATTTGGTATTTTAACATTATAAAATGAATCCCATTAAACTGATAAAACTAACATAACGAAACATGCTTTTAATGTGAAATAAATGAAATGTTTTAGTTAAAGCTATAAAATCCATTTAATTGTAGATGACATATTTTAAAATTTGATGAATCACGTAAACAATGTATAATATTTGAAAGCAGCCCCTATTGTTCTCAAAGAATTTAGTGTTTTCGATAATTAAGAGTAAAGTACTATTGAGAATAGTTGGTTTATTCATATTTTAGTATGGGAAGAATTCATTTAGAACCTTCTATTAAAGGACAAAAAGAAAACGCACCTTACGAAATTCTTAAATTTTACTTTCATATACATTATTGAAGTCCTCTCACTGAATAACCTATATTTCAGTCAGAACTGGCATCTTTAACCGCTTCGGACGCAATAAATTATTTAACGTGTTATTTTAATTTTTTCTTTACATTACTACCTCTGCTGGTGGACTATCAGTCCCCGAGCGTTCCTGATGAAGGTAAATTCAGAAAAGCGCTTCGGACGCAATTAATTATTACACGTGTTGTTTTCATTTTTTTTTTACATATTCAAGTGAACTTGAAATGAAGAATACTACTGATACTAGATGGACTATGTCATACCTTGATTTTTTCCTCAATATTGACACCGATGGACGACTTCACACTAAAATCTATGGCGAACGGAATGATTTCAACTTCCCAATTATCAATTTCCAATTGATCTGCAGGATCATACCTTCTGCCCCGTCGTATGGTGCTAACATATCTCGATTGATACATTATGCTCGTGCATTTTCTATCTGATCCAACAGAGTATGCCGATACGATGTGTCTGTATCTAAATTGACTAACAACATTTTAACGACGTCCTAGATAGTAATTTAACATTTAGTGGTCGGTCTGCTAAGTTTCGGTATTTAAAAACTATTTATACATCAACCATTCAGGTATTTAGTTAGGTTTTTTCAGTGGGTTCAGTTTGATGTTGTTTTTGTCTTATCGTTTGCGTTCTATATTTTCGGTACATTTCACATATGTCTTATTTGTCAGTTCAGTGGAATTAATCTCCATTTTCAGTGCATAAAGGATTGTGTTAGTCCTAACAATTATGACGTTGTCACATCATTCTTTAAAATAGCTTTCCAAGAACGTCATGACCATGATAATTATTTCGACTAGTGTTTTGAAAATAATGGTAATTTTTAAAATCCTGTTTAATTTAAATGTAAAACAATTATAGATTATATAAACGTTAAAAAAAGACAACTTTATTTGTGGTGTGCTGTGCAATTGTGAATGAAAGATTTCCGTTGTTGTTATTCATTAGTTTGCAGGTTAAAATGAATTATTAAATTATTCATTTATGCATATATATGTGCTGAATGATCTTGCGTTTATTTGTACTGTATTACTGTCACATAGTTTTGTCAAGTTAGCTATACGTTTAAACATTACCATATAAGAGGGAGGTTTGGCTAGCGAAAAAATCAGTTTCCATCCACCATCTATTCTTTAAATGTCGTGTACCTAGTAAGAAATATGACAGTTTTTATCAAATAGTCTGTTTTTATGTATGTTGGTGTTTGTTTTTGTTGCACTTCAGTGATCTGTTGTTCCGTTCTTTTTCCTATTATAATTCATGTTTTTCACTCGCTTTAAGCTTGTAACCCGGATTGTTTTCTCTTAATGGATAAATGACTTTCGGTTTACTACAGTTGCCTTTATTTGTCACAGTGAATCAAATTCAGATGGCTTATATTTCAGCAATAACAGTAGTAAATCGCTGTGTATGCTAAACTGGTAGATTTCTGGACATCTTTACTAAAATGATGAGGTTTTTTCTAACAAAAAGGCAACATATAAAATGCGAAAGTAGAATATGAAATGGTTAACAGTTCAAATATAATGACTTGAAATATATATGTTGTTCACAATTCTGTCCTAAGGTTTATAGAATTGGTGTCTTATCTGCGATCATACCACGTCTCCTTATTTCAAAAACGTTCCGGAGCACCTAAGATCAACCACGGTTTTTGGTCGGGTTCGTGTCTCTCAATCTTTAATTTTGTCTATGTTGTGTAGTATGTACTGTTTGCATTTTCATTATTTTTCGTTTTTTTTTGTCATGGTATTGTCAGATGGTTTTCGATTTACGAGTTTAAATATCCCTTTGATATCTTTCGCCCCCTTTTAACACTTAGATACATAATTTATAAAAATCGTCTCCTAATTGTCTTGCTTTAAAACATGTGTTCCTTCGAGTATTGTGTTTTCTTGATCTCTTATACAAGATTATATTTTCATTTACATATTTTTGTGTTTGAATGAAGCTTGTAACGAGAAAATAAAAACTCCAAGATCGTAATGATGAAATTAAATCAGATATAATATAAAGTTTACCACCACTTTGTAATCGATGAATATGATATCTCTATTTTTCAACGACAAACCATTTGCTTCAGATTACATTTATTTATTTTTCCCGTAGGATATTTACGGATCGTATCGTTATCTT
The DNA here is from genome assembly GCF_036588685.1 of Mytilus trossulus. Classification (NCBI taxonomy): domain Eukaryota; kingdom Metazoa; phylum Mollusca; class Bivalvia; order Mytilida; family Mytilidae; genus Mytilus; species Mytilus trossulus. Next base: position 36,187,423 of record NC_086379.1, on the reverse strand, counting down.
TTGTGTATTATTATTTATCCCTATTCAGACGTTAGAGGCGTCTCCATGTTTAAACATAACCTACATGTAGGAGCTGAAGAATATGCAACGAATGAATAAACTTGATAACTTTGGATAAAATAGTTATATAGAAAATCAATTAAGAATCGTAGACATATTTTTAACGGCATTCAGTAAATCTGTGAATATTCACTCGTTGGTCAGATATCTTTTGGTCAGCTGTTTTGATGACGTATAATTACTTGATTTCATATGACAGATGATCTCATTAGTCAGTTCATTAGACAGTATTAATTCAAAACTAAGAATTTGTCATGAATATATATTCTGACAACTAGCATGATTATAGTCTGGTGTGTCTGTATGGACAAGAGAAGGTCAACACACATATTGTCTTTTCTTATACATTAATTTCTACGTTAAAGAAGGTCTGTTATAAACATTATTGTGAAATTTCAATTACTTGCACCACTTCTCCTTTAAAGAAGGTCTGTTGAACATTATTATGAATTTTCTATCTCTCGCACCAACAAAATAAAGTTGACAATTGTATTACTACATCTTCGTAAAAATAAAATCAAATGGTCTATAACATATACACAATTATAGTCAATATACCTGTAAAAATATATGGCTTAAAAAAAAAAGCGAATACTTAGCATTATATGACTCTTCTAGGAATTCTTTATGTGCAAACTTGCATGAATCTTTATCACTTATTATGTTTATTTTGTTGTTTATAATTGTCTGCTTAAATTTATATTGTCACAAACACACAGTAAATGTCTTTTAAAATACTAAGGCTTTTCTACCTCAGGCATAGATTATCCTAGCTGTATTTGGCAAAATGTTTAGGAATTTTGGTCCTCAATGCTCTGCAACTTCATACTTTATTTGGCCTTTTTAACTTTTTTGGATTCGAGCGTCACTGATGAGTTTTTTGTAGACAAAACGCGCGTCTGGCGTACATACTAAATTTAGTCCTGGTATATATGATGAGTTTATTGGCATTAACATTTATTTCATATGCTGAAAGTCACAAATATTCATTGACTGATTGTTATTTGCAGGACGATGTTAAAACAAAAAAAGACTAACCATGCATCACATTGAAGTTTTAGAAAAGACTGATTGTTTATTCAATTTGAGTTTAATAGATGAACTTTATAATAACATTCCAATTTATATTTCAGTGACATTGGTCGAGTCCCTTAGTAATGAGGCTACAAATTACCTGGATGCATTACTCACCTCACAAAACACTCAAAATAACGTGGACTCAAATATTTCACCGGTCAAAAGAGGTTGGGAAGCATGGGATATGCCTTGGATGAAAGCCAGTGGGCGTCCAACAAAACGAGCATGGGAAGGTATAGGTTTGATTAGTCGTAGAGTTATGTATCCTGGAACGTTGGAACAATTAAAGAGAGGATGGGAAGGATTAAATTGGCGATATAGAATGCACAACGGTAAACGAAGTCAAAATATTTTGGAACCTGTGTCAGAAGAAGCAGACAGCTGTGAATGCTGTACAAATGATAATGACCCGCTCTGTTGTGTATCTTGTACTAGAGAAACTGTATCAGAACAAAACGAAGACTCGGGACAACAGAACGAAAACTCGGCACAAGGATACACGTCTTTTTTAAACGTATTTTGTCGATGTTGTTCATCATCAGACGACGCCGAATGCTGTCGTTATTGTGACATGCTTACAAATTGAGGATTTAAACAGTGTTGTAACTTTTTTTTATTGTCATCAAACCATTGTTATTAATTTTTTTATAATGTATTTCACTGATTTTGCTTTTAAGTTTTGCATTACTATCTATATCTTGCAATTCATTAAGTAAACATGAACAAGGAAGTGGCATTGGTCTTTGATTTGTAATAAACATCAATATTGATAACAGAGAATGGTGTTCCTTTCAACGGCGACTTCTTCTGAAACGCAAGAAGACTGAACAATATACCTTTAGTATATATACTTTGTAATTAAATGAGATCAAACTGACCGACAAGAAACTAAAATTACCAATTTAAGGACACTCAATTAAATGTACCAAAAGATCGTCTATGATAGACAAGATTAACTTGATCATGTGCTTAGTATATCATGCCAAATACCTTTTACGTAATATAAGAAAATGTTTACAAATAATAACTATAGTGTTTTTTTGTTCATTTTTCACCTAATTGTAAAAACAGCAAATTAGAAAGATAGACCTATATATATATACTCTGTTTGTTGAAAGTTTGAAAAATGCAAATTTTGTTTAATATTCAGTTTGTAATTTGTCTATTTCATCTGTAATTATTTTCAATATTATTTCTTATCAAGTATCTAAAAGAAAGTGTACAAGATTGTATGATTAAAACACTTAAACATGTTTGTATTGGTCATTGCCTTTAAATATCATGTATGCTATCCGGAAGTGAGTCTCTCAAATGAATCCTTTCGAAGCAACATCATTTCACAATATCGTGTCTACAGTTGCTCTCCGTACAATTGACGATATATTCCCGCACATGTTCAGATATAATATAGAAATGATAATATCTTTGATTATAAGACTAATTTTAATTATTAATAATCAACTCAAACATTAACTCTTAGTTTTGTATGAGAACGGAGTTTGAACTCACTTACCTATTTTGAGGGCGTGTGGTAAATACAACATTTTTAGAGCCTCGTATCAAAAAATACAAATAATATTTAAACGTATCTGATATATTTTACCGGTAAAATTACGCAAGGGCATCATTTCTTTTAAGCGCAAATGAATAACTGTACTTTACATGAATATTTCGAAATGCAGTGACCCCTTTTTAGACCGATAACTTTGAGAGTGAAATTCAGGCAGATGAGTAAGAAATTCAAGTGCTTTCTTTTCTACAATTACTTGTTTATGATAAATCTTTGGTTTAAGTCTTTGAATATAACAACGCAGTACTAGTTTTAGTAATCTCAAATTTAAATCAATCCAAATATAGAAAACATTATTTTAGTGTAGTGTATTAGCACAGTGAATTGGAATATTTCATTGCTATTCAATCATGTGGCTAACTATACATCCCAAGGGGGATATTTCACCCACACTTTTTGGGATAAAAAGGCTAATTATTGTAATGTCAACAAATCTGTGTTATTTGAATAATTACTTATTAATTAGTGATCTTTATGTAAACATAAAATAAAGAAGACATGGTATATGATTGCCGATGCGAAAAACTATCCATCAGAGACCAGATGACATAGAAGTTAACAATTAAGTATGCTTACATTGTTTCAAGACTGTAAATATTAAAGAACGAATTCAAAAATGGCCGAATAGCAATTTGCAAACCGTTATAAATTGTTCACTCTAAATTTTAGTTATGAATATCTCAAAATAAAAAAAGAAGAATAATATTTTTTTTGGCGTTTTAACGCCCTTTTTATGCATCAACTTTGGGCTATTACGTAGCGGCCAGTTTTTATTGGTAAAGGCAGCCGGAGTGCCCGGAGAAAACCACTGTCCTTCTCCAAGTCAATTATGCATTTTTTTTATCAGCTATAATTAGATGAGGGAATAAGGCTGCTGCACACTAAGTGGTGGTATTGCCATACAAAAAGGTATAGGAAATTCCCTAATTAAAATCAAAAGCTCAAACACGTTAAACGAATGGATAACAACTTTTATATTCCTGACTTGGTACAGACATTGTCTTATGTAGATAGTGGTGGATTGAATTTGGTTTTATAGCTAGCTTAACCTCTCACATGTAATTACAGTCGAGTCAAATTCTATTATATTGACAGCGATGCGTAAACAAAACAAAGAGACATAATATGTAAAAATGTCTATAATACAGCAGTCAACACTGTGCTATAATCCTAATCACTAAAATACATACAAACATGTAACAAAGAAGCACAAAGTGGCATACAATCATATAAGTAAAAATTAAAGACAGGATTACACAAATTTACCATAGTACAATAACACGATTACGGGTTGTTTAAGTACAGAGCCACGTCATATATGTAACGGAGAAACATAAAAATCTTATACAAAAAGCACATAGCATAAATGAGAAGCGAGCAACAAACAAGTTTTCGAGTAGCACCAAAGGGCATATAGACAAAGCACATTAGCAAGAAAAAAATCAGAATTAAAACCAGGTTGGGCCGGTAGGAAGAAATTTTATTTTGAAATAGTTAATTAATTTTCTTTACATTTTTATGTATATGTCATGTATTGCATTGTCAATTGGTTACTGTATCCTCAAACAGATCCAAATTAGTATTAGCTACCAAAACCAGGGTTTTATCAGTACTTCCAACTGGGTTTGGCAAATTCTTTAAATCCTATTTTTTTGCCGTCCCTGGGAGACAGGTAAGGATAGTCTATCCCACCTACCAACCTTTCTTCCCTTTTCCATTTTGCTGAAACATCTAAATCTATAGAGATATTTATTACATGTCAAAGACCATAAAACACCAATTAAAGAAATAGAGGCAATTTCATATGACTTAATTTCACGTCAATACCAAAATAAATTATTCAAACTTTTTGTAATTTCAATGTTCTATTCACATGAATATGTAACACCAACCACTGTAAGACCCGAAACTGTATTGTTAATAGATGTTAGATTATTTTTAATTTTTTTTTAACTTTTCCTAAATAAAACACAAAAAATAAAATAGAACGAATACTTTAAATTAGTTATATGCTCAAATCTAAAACAACAAAAAATGCATTTTTACGTTTCATATCCAACATTTTTTGCTTTAATTTGTTAGAGGTGTGAAATATCCTTAATTCAAACCAAAGTGGTGCATAAAGAAGCAGAACAAAAAACAAAATCAATGTTAGTACCGATGAAACAAGATTCAAATAAAATTGAGAATGGAAATTGGGAATGTGTCTAAGAGACAACAACCCGACCATAGAACAGAAAACAACAGAAGGTCACCAATAGGTCTTCCATGCAGCGAGAAATTCCTGCACATAAACAAATATATATACTAGTTCAGTGATAATGAACGCCATACTAAACTTCAAATTGTACACAAGAAATCTCAAAGACCTTACTGCGCTACTAAATGAATAACAATACAAAATAATTAAGGATCATTGACTTTACATCATGCATGGAGCAATCATAAATTTATAGTCGGCTCTTTAAATAAAGTCACTGTAAAAATTAAGTTTGCTATCCCATTATTCAATGAATGAAAACAACTCCAAACGGGTCAATCACTCTTACAATCCAAGCATTTTATTTTTGAAAAGCATATGGTTGCAGTTTTAAGTAATTAATTATTGTGTTCTGACTGCATTATCTTATAGTTAAATATAGACTGCGTTCAGTTAAACGTCAAATTAAAATCACTGCTGACATCGGCATAGCAAACGAGTTGATAAATATACAGCCCGTTAGAAAGGGACAAAAGGAACATCACCAGGCAAATGAGGAAAATCTACAATAGGAAATAGCAATTAGCCGTCTCTCTAATTGTTGCAATATTTCTAAAAGGATTTCTCTTGTGTTATCAAATATCAAAATAAAACAAGGTCATCATTGCTTTTGATATTATATTTATTTAAAGTAAGTTCCCCAGGGTAAGTTTCTACATCATAATTATGTTCAGCAAGGAAATAAACAGTAAAAGTCCTTGTTAATCAAGAACAGGACATAAAAATTGAATTAAAGTAAAACCATTGGCATCATTAAGAAAACTTTGAAACGGAAAAACACGAAAAAATCTAAAAAATACAGGATACAGTAAAAGAAAGTATAAAATTTATTTGCCACTGAACATTTCATCTCATAATTCAAAAGAATGTATAATGAAAATGTGTGTCCTCTTAAAACTTATCTTGTGAGGATATTTGTCGGCTATGGACTACAAGAAATTTAGTTTAATATAGATTGGCTTTGTGCAGTTATGCTGCTCATCCATAAAAGATGGACGAAAGATACCAGAGGGACAGTCGAACTCATAAAAGAATATTACTAATACCACTCTTTGTGTATTATGTTTTCAATTGTTTTTATCGCTTACCAAACCTCTGTTTGCAAGCATGACTAATCGTTTTCTCAACACACTATAAACCTGTTATATTATGTTATAAATCTTCTAATTCGAAAGTTAATGCTCAGAAAGAACGATAAAAGAGTATTATTTATAGTGAAAGGAACACCAATAAATCTTTTTACTTGTTCACAAAGGATACTTTATATATCAAGAAACAAGTATATGTATGATATATTTGACACTGCACGTTAAATAAACGGCATCAACAGTTAGAATCACGATTCACGTACGCAAATATATATTTTTTTCTGTTACCTCTTTTCTTACATTCGAAAGTATAAATTAAAAATGCTAATCAAATTACTTTTATTATAATAGGAGCACATACTTATAACTTACTTTAAATCGTAACAATCTACATCAGTTTAAAAAGAAGTGCCTAACCATACAAGGATATACTTCATCAAGTACCGGTGTTGTATACCAAAAGAAAAAAAATCAAGTTTGATTTAATGATGAAAAAACTCTCGACGAACAGTTAAAATCACCGATGCCAGAATAAAAAACAGCCTTTAGTTTAGCTATTATATCACATTTCGTAATAAAGGCTTGGTATATCATTTATGTGTGTGAACCACTTTTCTTTAAGGAATACACATTTAACCAAAACATAATAAAATCTATAGAATGGGTACAATCTTATTTTTCGTTTCATGTTGGATGTTGCTCGTACACTACTAGTATTTTCGTTTTATCTTGAAGTATTCGAGTAATTTACATTTTATTTTGGTGTCTGCAAGTACCCTTTTTAAGTTATCTGAAGGTTTTACCACTGTTTTGTGTTGTCAGAGATTAACAGTATATTTGTTTTTATCTTTGGGGTTTCTACAAATTTAGGAATGTGTCCCGTTTGAGCTTACATGCAGCTAGTATTGTTCCTGGATTAATTTGAAGGTCCGCAGTATTGTTCTCGCTTTCTATTGGATGTCTCCAGTCATGTTCTCGTTTTAATTGAAGGTTTATAGTAATTTTCTAGCTTTGCAGTGCATGTATCCAGTGTTGTTCTCCCTTTAAATTAAGGGTCTACATTAATGTACTAGTTTTTTCTTGAATGTCTGTAGTAATAATCCAGTTTTATTTTGAAGGTCTAAAGTATTTTTTTTTGCTTTCTCTTGGAGGTCTCCAGGCATGTTCCCGTTTTTATTTGAAGGTCTACAGTTATGTCACTTTCTCTTTGATCTTTGTCCTTGGGGTTTAGTAATGTTTCCGTTTTCTTTTGAAAATTCTTGTAATATTCCTGGATTCTCCGGCAGGTTCTTAAAACAGTACATGTCCGTGTGCTTTATGTAAAAATACAAGCATTAAAAATACTCAAGGGTGTTTATTTATACGAAATGCATGGTATGAAATGAAAGATACAAAGAAGACCATTATCTTTAAGATGACTCAAACCACGATTCGCAATCTGGAAAGAAGCAACAAGACAAGTATAGGGTCAAACAAGGAAAACAACAGTAAAACAAAGACACAAATCGAAAACGTAAAACCAAATATTTCAGCAATACCTTTGAAAGAGGGTCTTCAGAAATACTATGAAACTGTTTACTAGAGAAGTGGTATTAACCATAGGTGGATTCTTAACTCAAAAGAGCTTTTGGATAATTTAAAATCTCGGTCTTTTATCAAAACTTTAGATTTTTCATCCTTGTTTACCACCATTTCACATTTCCCTCACTTTAATAGCAATATATCAACTTCACCTGCATATGGGATATACCCAAATCCATTAATTCCCAAGTTATGCGGTATTCAAGAGCTTGCAGCTCCTACTCAGAATTTCTAAAACGTCACCAGTGTCTGAGCAGAAAGTTGATGAACCAGGGGTATGTCAAAGAACGTCTCGTCCTTTTTCTAAAAAAGTTCATCGGGAGTTTCCAAAACCTTGTTGATAAATTTTCCGTATCAACTTCACAAATAACACTCGATGGTCTTGAAGTATAGATTCTGGGTAATGATGTTGCTTATCATCTTTATTACGCGTTATAGTATTACGCCATACGCGCGATTCTACGCCAATACTTAAAATCTTTCAATCCTTTATGGATTCATTTTACATAGATAATCAAAATCGTATAAAAGCATAATAAGGATGTTAAAGTTAACGTATGCCTTTTTGTACTTCTTTGTTACATTTGTTTGTTTTTATAGTGGTGAAGATGATAACACTATGTTGACTGCTGTACCCCTATTTATAACATTTTTACCTATTGTGTCTGTTTGGGAATTATCATTGATATGGTCATATTTATAAATTAACTGTTTACAATTTTTTTTGAATTTATGAAACACTTAGGCTTTTTTATCTGAGGAATAGATTACCTTAGCTTTATGTCAATAAAATTAGGAATTTTGGTTCTCAATGCTCTGTAACTTCGTATTTATTTGGCCTTTTAACTTTTTTGTATTCGAGCGTCACTGATAAGTCTTTTGTAGACGAAACGCGTGTCTGGCGTAAATACAAGTTTTAATCCTGGTATTTATGATGAGTTTATTTGGTTTTTTTCACGCATTGTTGTGACTGTCGTACATGTGAGAGGTTTATCTAGTAATAAAACCTGGTTCAATTTACCATTTTCTACATAGGAAAATGCCAGGAATATGACAGTTGTTATCCATTCGTTTTATGTGTTTGAGCTTTGAATTTGATTACGGACTTTCTTTTTTTAATTTTCCTCGGAGTTCAGTATTTTTGTGATTTTACTTGTTAGTACATTTGTACCACAATAACGACTATAGTAGTCAAAAGGCATTGTAACAATGTTCTGATTTACAAACTTCACTTATTGTGGTACATTATTATAACATACATTGTATATCGGTATTAATCTGCAAACGGACATTAGAAAAAAGGTGTATGACCGTTTGTGACTTATGTACCCGATTGTTATCCACTTATTCATAATAAGATACAATGTAGTTCGGAAACCTGTTTAGAGTGATTATTATCCTGATTGAACAGAAGTTGTTCAATTTATGATTTTAATGCAAAAATAAAAAAAGAAAGTCATGATCCCCACTTTACAAACATCAATCAGGGTTATTGTCATGATACCGTTTTAATTTGAAGGACGAAAGTAATAATCCTGGGTTTTTTTCTTGTGATTATAATGATATATCCTTTTTCTATCTAAGGTTCTAGTAATATTCCTGGTTGTGCCTGGAGTTTCTAGCAATGTTCACATTTTCTATTGACGGTTCTAGTAATACTCCTCCTTTCTCCTTGACGTTCTAGTAATAGTTCAGCTTGAACGTTGAGATTCTAGTAATATGTCTGCTTTCTCCTGAAGGTTTTAGTAATATTACTGATTTCTTCTTGAGGTTCAAGTATTATAACTGATTTCTCCTTGAGGTTCTAGTAATATTTCTGCTTTCACCTTGAGGTTCTAGTAATATTTCTGCTTTAACCTTGAGGTTCTAGTAATATCACTGCGTTCTCCTTGATGTTCAAGTAATATTCCTGCTTTCTCCTTGATGTTCTAGTAGTATAACTGATTTCTCCTTGAGGTTTTGGTAATATTTCTGCTTTCTCCTTGAGGTTCAAGTAATATTTCTGCTTTCACCCCTTGAGGTTCTAGTAATATTTCTGCTTTCACCTTGAGGTTCTAGTAATATTTCTGCTTTCTACTTGACGTTCTAGTAATATTTCTGCTTTCTCCTTGAGGTTCTAGTAATATTTCTGCTTTCACCTTGAGGTTCTTGTAATATTTCTGCTTTCACCCCTTGAGGTTCTAGTAATATTTCTGCTTTCACCTTGAGGTTTTAGTAATATTTCTGCTTTCACCCCTTGAGGTTCTAGTAATATTTCTGCTTTCACCCCTTGAGGTTCTAGTAATATTTCTGCTTTCACCTTGAGGTTCTAGTAATATTTCTGCTTTCACCTTGAGGTTCTAGTAATATTTCTGCTTTCACCCCTTGAGGTTCTAGTAATATTTCTGCTTTCACCTTGAGGTTCTAGTAATATTTCTGCTTTCACCTTGATGTTCTAGTAATATTACTGCTTTCTCCTTGAGGTTCTAGTTATATTTCTGCTTTCTCCTTGAGGTTCTAGTAATATTTCTGCTTTCACCTTGAGGTTCTAGTAATATTTCTGCTTTCACCTTGAGGTTCTTTTAATATTTCTGCTTTCACCTTGAGGTTCTAGTAATATTTCTGATTTCACCCCTTGAGGTTCTAGTAATATTTCTGCTTTCACCCCTTGATGTTCTAGTAATATTTCTGCTTTCACCTTGATGTTCTAGTAATATTATTGCTTTCTCCTTGAGGTTCTAATTATATTTCTGCTTTCTCCTTGAGGTTCTAGTAATATTTCTGCTTTCACCTTGAGGTTCTAGTAATATTTCTGCTTTCACCTTGAGGTTCTAGTAATATTTCTGCTTTCACCTCTTGAGGTTCTAGTAATATTTCTGCTTTCACCCCTTGAGGTTCTAGTAATATTTCTGCTTTCACCCCTTGAGGTTCTAGTAATATTTCTGCTTTCACCTTGAGGTTCTAGTAATATTTCTGCTTTCAGCTTGATGTTCTAGTAATATTACTGCTTTCTCCTTGAGGTTCTAGTAATATTACTGCTTTCTCCTTGAGGTTCTAGTAATATTTCTGCTTTCTCCTTGAGGTTCTAGTAATATTTCTGCTTTCACCTTGAGGTTCTAGTAATATTTCTGCTTTCACCTTGAGGTTCTAGTAATATTACTGCTTTCTCCTTGAGGTTCTAGTAATTATCTGCTTTCACCTTGAGGTTCTTTTAATATTTCTGCTTTCATCCCTTGAGGTTCTAGTAATATTTCTGCTTTCACCTTGAGGTTCTAGTAATATTTCTGCTTTCACCTTGAGGTTCTAGTAATATTACTGCTTTCTCCTTGAGGTTCTAGTAATTATCTGCTTTCTCCTTGAGGTTCTAGTAATATTTCTGCTTTCACCCCTTGAGGTTCTAGTAATACTTCTGCTTTCACCCCTTGAGGTTCTAGTAATATTTCTGCTTTCCCCTTGAGGTTCTAGTAATATTTCTGCTTTCACCCCTTGAGGTTCTAGTAATATTACTGCTTTCACCTTGAGGTTCTAGTAATATTTCTGCTTTCACCTTGAGGTTCTAGTAATATTTCTGCTTTCACCTAGAGGTTCTAGTAATATTACTGCTTTCTCCTTGAGGTTCTAGTAATATTTCTGCTTTCACCTTGAGGTTCTAGTAATATTTCTGCTTTCACCTTGAGGTTCTAGTAATATTTCTGCTTTCACCTTGAGGTTCTAGTAATATTTCTGCTTTCACCCCTTGAGGTTCTAGTTGTATTTTTGCTTTCACCTTGAGGTTCAAGTAATATTTCTGCTTTCACCTTGAGGTTCTAGTAATATTTCTGTTTTCACCCCTTGAGGTTCTAGTAATATTTCTGCTTTCACCCCTTGAGGTTCTAGTAATATTTTTGCTTTTTCCATGAGGTTCTAGTAATATTTCTGCTTTCTCCTTCATGTTCTAGTAATATTTCTGCCTTAACCTTGAGGTTTTATTAATATTACTGATTTCTCCTTGAGGTTCTAGTAATATTTCTGCTTTCTCCTTGAGGTTCTAGTAATATTTTTGCTTTTACCTTGAGGTTCTTGTAATATTTCTGCTTTCACCCCTTGAGGTTCTAGTAATATTTCTGCTTTCACCTTGAGGTTCTAGTAATATTTCTGCTTTCACCTTGATGTTCTAGTAATATTACTGCTTTCTCCTTGAGGTTCTAGTTATATTTCTGCTTTCTCCTTGAGGTTCTAGTAATATTTCTGCTTTCACCTTGAGGTTCTAGTAATATTTCTGCTTTCACCCCTTGAGGTTCTAGTAATATTTCTGCTTTCACCTTGAGGTTCTAGTAATATTTCTGCTTTCACCTTGATGTTCTAGTAATATTACTGCTTTCTCCTTGAGGTTCTAGTAATATTTCTGCTTTCTCCTTGAGGTTCTAGTAATATTTCTGCTTTCACCTTGAGGTTCTAGTAATATTTCTGCTTTCACCTTGAGGTTCTAGTAATATTACTGCTTTCTCCTTGAGGTTCTAGTAATTATCTGCTTTCTCCTTGAGGTTCTAGTAATATTTCTGCTTTCACCCCTTGAGGTTCTAGTAATATTTCTGCTTTCACCTTGAGGTTCTAGTAATATTTCTGCTTTCACCCCTTGAGGTTCTAGTAATATTTCTGCTTTCACCCCTTGAGGTTCTAGTAATATTTCTGCTTTCACCTTGAGGTTCTAGTAATATTTCTGCTTTCACCTTGAGGTTGTAGTAATATTTCTGCTTTCACCCCTTGAGGTTCTAGTAATATTTCTGCTTTCACCTTGGGGTTCTAGTAATATTTCTGCTTTCACCTTGATGTTCTAGTAATATTACTGCTTTCTCCTTGAGGTTTTAGTTATATTTCTGCTTTCTCCTTGAGGTTCTAGTAATATTTCTGCTTTCACCTTGAGGTTCTAGTAATATTTCTGCTTTCACCTTGAGGTTCTAGTTATATTTCTGCTTTCACCTTGAGGTTCTAGTAATATTTCTGCTTTCACCCCTTGAGGTTCTAGTAATATTTCTGCTTTCACCCCTTGAGGTTCTAGTAATATTTCTGCTTTCACCTTGATGTTCTAGTAATATTACTGCTTTCTCCTTGAGGTTCTAGTTATATTTCTGCTTTCTCCTTGAGGTTCTAGTAATATTTCTGTTTTCACCTTGAGGTTCTAGTAATATTTCTGCTTTCACCTTGAGGTTCTAGTAATATTTCTGCTTTCACCTTGAGGTTCTAGTAATATTTCTGCTTTCACCCCTTGAGGTTCTAGTAATATTTCTGCTTTCACTCCTTGAGGTTATAGTAATATTTCTGCTTTCACCTTGAGGTTCTAGTAATATTTCTGCCATCACCTTGATGTTCTAGTAATATTTCTGCTTTCACCTTGAAGTTCTAGTAATATTTTTGCTTTCACCCCTTGATGTTCTAGTAATATTACTGCTTTCTCCTTGAGGTTCTAGTAATATTACTGCTTTCTTCTTGAGGTTCTAGTTATATTTCTGCTTTCTCCTTGAGGTTCTAGTAATATTTCTGCTTTCACCTTGAGGTTCTAGTAATATTTCTGCTTTCACCTTGAGGTTCTAGTATTATTTCTGCTTTCACCTTGAGTTTCTAGTAATATTTCTGCTTTCACCTTGAGGTTCTAGTAATATTTCTGCTTTCACCCCTTGTAGTTCTAGTAATACTTCTGCTTTCACCCCTTGAGGTTCTAGTAATATTTCTGCTTTCCCCTTGAGGTTCTAGTAATATTTCTGCTTTCACCCCTTGAGGTTCTAGTAATATTACTGCTTTCACCTTGAGGTTCTAGTAATATTTCTGCTTTCACCTAGAGGTTCTAGTAATATTTCTGCTTTCACCTTGAGGTTCTTTTAATATTTCTGCTTTCACCCCTTGAGGTTCTAGTAATATTTCTGCTTTCACCTTGAGGTTCTAGTAATATTTCTGCTTTCACCCCTTGAGGTTCTAGTAATATTTCTGCTTTCACCTTGAGGTTCTAGTAATATTTCTGCTTTCGCCCCTTGAGGTTCTAGTAATATTTCTGCTTTCACCCCTTCCCCTTGAGGTTCTAGTAAGATTTCTGCTTTCACCTTGAGGTTCTAGTAATATTTCTGCTTTCACCCCTTGAGGTTCTAGTAATATTTTTGCTTTTTCCTTGAGGTTCTAGTAATATTTCTGCTTTCTCCTTCATGTTCTTGTAATATTTTTGCCTTAACCTTGAGGTTTTATTAATATTACTGATTTCTCCTTGAGGTTCTAGTAATAATTCTGCTTTCTCCTTGAGGTTCTAGTAATATTTCTGCTTTCACCTTGAGGTTCTTGTAATATTTCTTCTTTCACCCCTTGAGGTTCTAGTAAAATTTCTGCTTTCACCTTGAGGTTCTAGTAATATTTCTGCCATCACCTTGATGTTCTAGTAATATTTCTGCTTTCACCTTGAGGTTTTAGTAATATTTCTGCTTTCACCCCTTGAGGTTTTAGTAATATTACTGCTTTCTCCTTGAGGTTCTAGTAATATTACTGCTTTCTCCTTGAGGTTCTAGTTATATTTCTGCTTTCTCCTTGAGGTTCTAGTAATATTTCTGCTTTCACCTTGATGTTCTAGTAATATTTCTGCTCTTACCTTGAGGTTCTAGTATTATTTCTGCTTTCACCTTGAGGTTCTAGTAATATTTCTGCTTTCACCTTGAGGTTCTAGTAATATTTCTGCTTTCACCCCTTGAAGTTCTAGTAATATTTCTGCTTTCACCCCTTGAGGTTCTAGTAATATTTCTGCTTTCTCAATGAGGTTCTAGTAATATTTCTACTTTCACCCCTTGAGGTTCTAGTAATATTACTGCTTTCACCTTGAGGTTCTAGTAATTTTACTGCTTTCTCCTTGAAGTTCTAGTAATATTTCTGCTTTCACCTTGAGGTTCTTTTAATATTTCTGCTTTCACCCCTTGAGGTTCTAGTAATATTTTTGCTTTTTCCTTGAGGTTCTAGTAATATTTCTGCTTTCTCCTTCATGTTCTTGTAATATTTCTGCCTTAACCTTGAGGTTCTATTAATATTACTGATTTCTCCTTGAGGTTCTAGTAATATTTCTGCTTTCTCCTTGAGGTTCTAGTAATATTTCTGCTTTCACCTTGAGGTTCTTGTAATATTTCTGCTTTCACCCCTTGAGGTTCTAGTAATATTTCTGCTTTCACCTTGAGGTTCTAGTAATATTTCTGCTTTCACCCCTTGAGGTTCTAGTAATATTTCTGCTTTCACCTTGAGGTTCTAGTAATATTTCTGCCTTCACCCCTTGAGATTCTAGTAATATTTCTGCTTTCACCTTGAGGTTCTAGTAATATTTCTGCTTTCACCTTGAGGTTCTAGTAATATTTCTACTTTCACCCCTTGAGGTTCTAGTAATATTTCTGCTTTCACCTTGAGGTTCTAGTAATATTTCTGCTTTCACCTTGATGTTCTAGTAATATTACTGCTTTCTCCTTGAGGTTCTAGTTATATTTCTGCTTTCTCCTTGAGGTTCTAGTAATATTTCTGCTTTCACCTTGAGGTTCTAGTAATATTTCTGCTTTCACCCCTTGAGGTTCTAGTAATATTTCTGCTTTCACCTTGAGGTTCTAGTAATATTTCTGCTTTCACCCCTTGAGGTTCTAGTAATATTTCTGCTTTCAACCCTTGAGGTTCTAGTAATATTTCTGATTTCACCTTGAGGTTCTAGTAATATTTCTGTTTTCACCTTGATGTTCTAGTAATATTACTGCTTTCTCCTTGAGGTTCTAGTAATATTACTGCTTTCTCCTTGAGGTTCTAGTAATATTTCTGCTTTCTCCTTGAGGTTCTAGTTATATTTCTGCTTTCACCTTGAGGTTCTAGTAATATTTCTGCTTTCACCTAGAGGTTCTAGTAATATTACTGCTTTTTCCTTGAGGTTCTAGTAATATTTCTGCTTTCACCTTGAGGTTCTTGTAATATTTCTGCTTTCACCCCTTGAGGTTCTAGTAATATTTCTGCTTTCACTTTGAGGTTCTAGTAATATTTCTGCTTTCACCCCATAAGGTTCTAGTAATATTTCTGCTTTCACCTTGGGGTTCTAGTAGTATTTCTGCTTTCACCTTGATGTTCTAGTAATATTACTGCTTTCTCCTTGAGGTTCAAGTTATATTTCTGCTTTCTCCTTGAGGTTCTAGTAATATTTCTGCTTTCACCTTGAGGTTCTAGTAATATTTCTGCTTTCACCTTGAGGTTCTAGTAATATTTCTGCTTTCACGTTGAGGTTCTAGTAATATTTCTGCTTTCACCCCTTGAGGTTCTAGTTATATTTCTGCTTTCACCTTGAGGTTCTAGTAATATTTCTGCTTTCACCTTGAGGCTCTAGTAATATTTCTGCTTTCACCCCTTGAGGTTCTAGTAATATTTCTGCTTTCACCTTGAGGTTCTAGTAATATTTCTGCTTTCACCTTGAGGTTCTAGTAATATTTCTGCTTTCACCCCTTGAGGTTCTAGTAATATTTCTGCTTTCACCTTGGGGTTCTAGTAATATTTCTGCTTTCACCTTGATGTTCTAGTAATATTTATGCTTTCACCTTGAGGTTCTAGTAATATTTCTGCTTTCACCCCTTGAGGTTCTAGTAATATTACTGCTTTCTCCTTGAGGTTCTAGTAATATTACTGCTTTCTCCTTGAGGTTCTAGTTATATTTCTGCTTTCTCCTTGAGGTTCTAGTAATATTTCTGCTTTTTCCATGAGGTTCTAGTAATATTTCTGCTTTCTCCTTCATGTTCTAGTAATATTTCTGCCTTAACCTTGATGTTTTATTAATATTACTGATTTCTCCTTGAGGTTCTAGTAATATTTCTGCTTTCTCCTTGAGGTTCTCGCAATATTTCTGCTTTCACCCCTTGAGGAACTAGTAATATTTCTGCTTTCACCTTGAGGTTCTAGTAATATTTCTGCTTTCACCCCTTGAGGTTCTAGTAATATTTCTGCTTTCACCTCTTGAGGTTCTAGTAATATTTCTGCTTTCACCTTGAGGTTCTAGTAATATTTCTGCTTTCACCTTGAGGTTCTAGTAATATTTCTGCTTTCACCCCTTGAGGTTCTAGTAATATTTCTGCTTTCACCCCTTGAGATTCTAGTAATATTTCTGCTTTCACCTTGATGTTCTAGTAATATTACTGCTTTCTCCTTGAGGTTCTAGTTATATTTCTGCTTTCTCCTTGAGGTTCTAGTAATATTTCTGCTTTCACCTTGAGGTTCTAGTAATATTTCTGCTTTCACCCCTTGAGGTTCTAGTAATATTTCTGCTTTCACCTTGAGGTTCTAGTAATATTTCTGCTTTCACCCCTTGAGGTTCTAGTAATATTTCTGCTTTCACCCCTTGAGGTTCTAGTAATATTTCTGCTTTCACCTTGAGGTTCTAGTAATATTTCTGCTTTCACCCCTTGAGGTTCTAGTAATATTTCTGCTTTCACCTTGAGGTTCTAGTAATATTTCTGCTTTCACCCCTTGAGGTTCTAGTAATATTTCTGCTTTCACCTTGAGGTTCTAGTAATATTTCTGCTTTCACCTTGAGGTTCTAGTAATATTTCTACTTTCACCCCTTGAGGTTCTAGTAATATTTCTGCTTTCACCTTGAGGTTCTAGTAATATTTCTGCTTTCACCTTGATGTTCTAGTAATATTACTGCTTTCTCCTTGAGGTTCTAGTTATATTTCTGCTTTCTCCTTGAGGTTCTAGTAATATTTCTGCTTTCACCTTGAGGTTCTAGTAATATTTCTGCTTTCACCCCTTGAGGTTCTAGTAATATTTCTGCTTTCACCTTGAGGTTCTAGTAATATTTCTGCTTTCACCCCTTGAGGTTCTAGTAATATTTCTGCTTTCAACCCTTGAGGTTCTAGTAATATTTCTGATTTCACCTTGAGGTTCTAGTAATATTTCTGTTTTCACCTTGATGTTCTAGTAATATTACTGCTTTCTCCTTGAGGTTCTAGTAATATTACTGCTTTCTCCTTGAGGTTCTAGTAATATTTCTGCTTTCTCCTTGAGGTTCTAGTTATATTTCTGCTTTCACCTTGAGGTTCTAGTAATATTTCTGCTTTCACCTAGAGGTTCTAGTAATATTACTGCTTTTTCCTTGAGGTTCTAGTAATATTTCTGCTTTCACCTAGAGGTTCTAGTAATATTACTGCTTTTTCCTTGAGGTTCTTGTAATATTTCTGCTTTCACCCCTTGAGGTTCTAGTAATATTTCTGCTTTCACTTTGAGGTTCTAGTAATATTTCTGCTTTCACCCCATAAGGTTCTAGTAATATTTCTGCTTTCACCTTGGGGTTCTAGTAGTATTTCTGCTTTCACCTTGATGTTCTAGTAATATTACTGCTTTCTCCTTGAGGTTCAAGTTATATTTCTGCTTTCTCCTTGAGGTTCTAGTAATATTTCTGCTTTCACCTTGAGGTTCTAGTAATATTTCTGCTTTCACCTTGAGGTTCTAGTAATATTTCTGCTTTCACGTTGAGGTTCTAGTAATATTTCTGCTTTCACCCCTTGAGGTTCTAGTTATATTTCTGCTTTCACCTTGAGGTTCTAGTAATATTTCTGCTTTCACCTTGAGGCTCTAGTAATATTTCTGCTTTCACCCCTTGAGGTTCTAGTAATATTTCTGCTTTCACCTTGAGGTTCTAGTAATATTTCTGCTTTCACCTTGAGGTTCTAGTAATATTTCTGCTTTCACCCCTTGAGGTTCTAGTAATATTTCTGCTTTCACCTTGGGGTTCTAGTAATATTTCTGCTTTCACCTTGATGTTCTAGTAATATTTATGCTTTCACCTTGAGGTTCTAGTAATATTTCTGCTTTCACCCCTTGAGGTTCTAGTAATATTACTGCTTTCTCCTTGAGGTTCTAGTAATATTACTGCTTTCTCCTTGAGGTTCTAGTTATATTTCTGCTTTCTCCTTGAGGTTCTAGTAATATTTCTGCTTTTTCCATGAGGTTCTAGTAATATTTCTGCTTTCTCCTTCATGTTCTAGTAATATTTCTGCCTTAACCTTGATGTTTTATTAATATTACTGATTTCTCCTTGAGGTTCTAGTAATATTTCTGCTTTCTCCTTGAGGTTCTCGCAATATTTCTGCTTTCACCCCTTGAGGAACTAGTAATATTTCTGCTTTCACCTTGAGGTTCTAGTAATATTTCTGCTTTCACCCCTTGAGGTTCTAGTAATATTTCTGCTTTCACCTCTTGAGGTTCTAGTAATATTTCTGCTTTCACCTTGAGGTTCTAGTAATATTTCTGCTTTCACCTTGAGGTTCTAGTAATATTTCTGCTTTCACCCCTTGAGGTTCTAGTAATATTTCTGCTTTCACCCCTTGAGATTCTAGTAATATTTCTGCTTTCACCTTGATGTTCTAGTAATATTACTGCTTTCTCCTTGAGGTTCTAGTTATATTTCTGCTTTCTCCTTGAGGTTCTAGTAATATTTCTGCTTTCACCTTGAGGTTCTAGTAATATTTCTGCTTTCACCCCTTGAGGTTCTAGTAATATTTCTGCTTTCACCTTGAGGTTCTAGTAATATTTCTGCTTTCACCCCTTGAGGTTCTAGTAATATTTCTGCTTTCACCCCTTGAGGTTCTAGTAATATTTCTGCTTTCACCTTGAGGTTCTAGTAATATTTCTGCTTTCACCCCTTGAGGTTCTAGTAATATTTCTGCTTTCACCTTGAGGTTCTAGTAATATTTCTGCTTTCACCCCTTGAGGTTCTAGTAATATTTCTGCCTTCACCCCTTGAGGTTCTAGTAATAGTTCTGCTTTCACCTTGAGGTTCTAGTAATATTTCTGCTTTCACCTTGATGTTCTAGTAATATTACTGCTTTCTCCTTGAGGTTCTAGTAATATTACTGCTTTCTCCTTGAGGTTCTAGTAATATTTCTGCTTTCTCCTTGAGGTTCTAGTAATATTTCTGCTTTCACCTTGATGTTCTAGTAATATTACTGCTTTGTCCTTGAGGTTCTAGTAATATTACTGCTTTCTCCTTGAGGTTCTAGTAATATTTCTGCTTTCTCCTTGAGGTTCTAGTAATATTTCTGCTTTCACCTTGAGGTTCTAGTAATATTTCTGCTTTCACCTAGAGATTCTAGTAATATTACTGTTTTCTCCTTGAGGTTCTAGTAATATTTCTGCTTTCACCTTGAGGTTCTTGTAATATTTCTGCTTTCACCCCTTGAGGTTCTAGTAATATTTCTGCTTTCACCTTGAGGTTCTAGTAATATTTCTGCTTTCACCCCTTGAGGTTCTAGTAATATTTCTGCTTTCACCCCTTGAGGTTCTAGTAATATTTCTGCTTTCACCTTGAGGTTCTAGTAATATTTCTGCTTTCACCTTGAGGTTCTAGTAATATTTCTGCTTTCACCCCTTGAGGTTCTAGTAATATTTCTGCTTTCACCTTGGGGTTCTAGTAATATTTCTGCTTTCACCTTGATGTTCTAGTAATATTTATGCTTTCACCTTGAGGTTCTAGTAATATTTCTGCTTTCACCCCTTGAGGTTCTAGTAATATTACTGCTTTCTCCTTGAGGTTCTAGTAATATTACTGCTTTCTCCTTGAGGTTCTAGTTATATTTCTGCTTTCTCCTTGAGGTTCTAGTAATATTCCTGCTTTCACCTTGAGGTTCTTGTAATATTTCTGCTTTCACCTTGAGGTTGTAGTAATATTTCTGCTTTCACCTTGAGGTTCTAGTAATATGTCTGCTTTCACCTTGAGGTTCTAGTAATATTTCTGCTTTCACCCCTTGAGGTTCTAGTAATATTTCTGCTTTCACCCCTTGAGGTTCTAGTTATATTTCTGCTTTCACCTTGATGTTCTAGTAATATTACTGGTTTCTCCTTGAGGTTCTAGTTATATTTCTGCTTTCTCCTTGAGGTTCTAGTAATATTTCTGCTTTCACCTTGAGGTTCTAGTAATATTTCTGCTTTCACCTTGAGGTTCTAGTAATATTTCTGCTTTCACCCCTTGAGGTTCTAGTAATATTTCTGTTTTCACCTTGAGGTTCTAGTAATATTTCTGCTTTCACCTTGAGGTTCTAGTAATATTTCTGCTTTCACCTTGAGGTTCTAGTAATATTTCTGCTTTCACCCCTTGAGGTTCTAGTAATATTTCTGCTTTCACTCCTTGAGGTTATAGTAATATTTCTGCTTTCACCTTGAGGTTCTAGTAATATTTCTGCCATCACCTTGATGTTCTAGTAATATTTCTGCTTTCACCTTGAAGTTCTAGTAATATTTTTGCTTTCACCCCTTGATGTTCTAGTAATATTACTGCTTTCTCCTTGAGGTTCTAGTAATATTACTGCTTTCTTCTTGAGGTTCTAGTTATATTTCTGCTTTCTCCTTGAGGTTCTAGTAATATTTCTGCTTTCACCTTGAGGTTCTAGTAATATTTCTGCTTTCACCTTGAGGTTCTAGTATTATTTCTGCTTTCACCTTGAGTTTCTAGTAATATTTCTGCTTTCACCTTGAGGTTCTAGTAATATTTCTGCTTTCACCCCTTGTAGTTCTAGTAATACTTCTGCTTTCACCCCTTGAGGTTCTAGTAATATTTCTGCTTTCCCCTTGAGGTTCTAGTAATATTTCTGCTTTCACCCCTTGAGGTTCTAGTAATATTACTGCTTTCACCTTGAGGTTCTAGTAATATTTCTGCTTTCACCTAGAGGTTCTAGTAATATTTCTGCTTTCACCTTGAGGTTCTTTTAATATTTCTGCTTTCACCCCTTGAGGTTCTAGTAATATTTCTGCTTTCACCTTGAGGTTCTAGTAATATTTCTGCTTTCACCCCTTGAGGTTCTAGTAATATTTCTGCTTTCACCTTGAGGTTCTAGTAATATTTCTGCTTTCGCCCCTTGAGGTTCTAGTAATATTTCTGCTTTCACCCCTTCCCCTTGAGGTTCTAGTAAGATTTCTGCTTTCACCTTGAGGTTCTAGTAATATTTCTGCTTTCACCCCTTGAGGTTCTAGTAATATT
Source organism: Mytilus trossulus (assembly GCF_036588685.1). Lineage (NCBI taxonomy): Eukaryota > Metazoa > Mollusca > Bivalvia > Mytilida > Mytilidae > Mytilus > Mytilus trossulus. The sequence continues at coordinate 36,165,818 of NC_086379.1, read as the reverse complement.
TTTGCTTTTTCCTTGAGGTTCTAGTAATATTTCTGCTTTCTCCTTCATGTTCTTGTAATATTTTTGCCTTAACCTTGAGGTTTTATTAATATTACTGATTTCTCCTTGAGGTTCTAGTAATAATTCTGCTTTCTCCTTGAGGTTCTAGTAATATTTCTGCTTTCACCTTGAGGTTCTTGTAATATTTCTTCTTTCACCCCTTGAGGTTCTAGTAAAATTTCTGCTTTCACCTTGAGGTTCTAGTAATATTTCTGCCATCACCTTGATGTTCTAGTAATATTTCTGCTTTCACCTTGAGGTTTTAGTAATATTTCTGCTTTCACCCCTTGAGGTTTTAGTAATATTACTGCTTTCTCCTTGAGGTTCTAGTAATATTACTGCTTTCTCCTTGAGGTTCTAGTTATATTTCTGCTTTCTCCTTGAGGTTCTAGTAATATTTCTGCTTTCACCTTGATGTTCTAGTAATATTTCTGCTCTTACCTTGAGGTTCTAGTATTATTTCTGCTTTCACCTTGAGGTTCTAGTAATATTTCTGCTTTCACCTTGAGGTTCTAGTAATATTTCTGCTTTCACCCCTTGAAGTTCTAGTAATATTTCTGCTTTCACCCCTTGAGGTTCTAGTAATATTTCTGCTTTCTCAATGAGGTTCTAGTAATATTTCTACTTTCACCCCTTGAGGTTCTAGTAATATTACTGCTTTCACCTTGAGGTTCTAGTAATTTTACTGCTTTCTCCTTAAAGTTCTAGTAATATTTCTGCTTTCACCTTGAGGTTCTTTTAATATTTCTGCTTTCACCCCTTGAGGTTCTAGTAATATTTTTGCTTTTTCCTTGAGGTTCTAGTAATATTTCTGCTTTCTCCTTCATGTTCTTGTAATATTTCTGCCTTAACCTTGAGGTTCTATTAATATTACTGATTTCTCCTTGAGGTTCTAGTAATATTTCTGCTTTCTCCTTGAGGTTCTAGTAATATTTCTGCTTTCACCTTGAGGTTCTTGTAATATTTCTGCTTTCACCCCTTGAGGTTCTAGTAATATTTCTGCTTTCACCTTGAGGTTCTAGTAATATTTCTGCTTTCACCCCTTGAGGTTCTAGTAATATTTCTGCTTTCACCTTGAGGTTCTAGTAATATTTCTGCCTTCACCCCTTGAGATTCTAGTAATATTTCTGCTTTCACCTTGAGGTTCTAGTAATATTTCTGCTTTCACCTTGAGGTTCTAGTAATATTTCTACTTTCACCCCTTGAGGTTCTAGTAATATTTCTGCTTTCACCTTGAGGTTCTAGTAATATTTCTGCTTTCACCTTGATGTTCTAGTAATATTACTGCTTTCTCCTTGAGGTTCTAGTTATATTTCTGCTTTCTCCTTGAGGTTCTAGTAATATTTCTGCTTTCACCTTGAGGTTCTAGTAATATTTCTGCTTTCACCCCTTGAGGTTCTAGTAATATTTCTGCTTTCACCTTGAGGTTCTAGTAATATTTCTGCTTTCACCCCTTGAGGTTCTAGTAATATTTCTGCTTTCAACCCTTGAGGTTCTAGTAATATTTCTGATTTCACCTTGAGGTTCTAGTAATATTTCTGTTTTCACCTTGATGTTCTAGTAATATTACTGCTTTCTCCTTGAGGTTCTAGTAATATTACTGCTTTCTCCTTGAGGTTCTAGTAATATTTCTGCTTTCTCCTTGAGGTTCTAGTTATATTTCTGCTTTCACCTTGAGGTTCTAGTAATATTTCTGCTTTCACCTAGAGGTTCTAGTAATATTACTGCTTTTTCCTTGAGGTTCTAGTAATATTTCTGCTTTCACCTTGAGGTTCTTGTAATATTTCTGCTTTCACCCCTTGAGGTTCTAGTAATATTTCTGCTTTCACTTTGAGGTTCTAGTAATATTTCTGCTTTCACCCCATAAGGTTCTAGTAATATTTCTGCTTTCACCTTGGGGTTCTAGTAGTATTTCTGCTTTCACCTTGATGTTCTAGTAATATTACTGCTTTCTCCTTGAGGTTCAAGTTATATTTCTGCTTTCTCCTTGAGGTTCTAGTAATATTTCTGCTTTCACCTTGAGGTTCTAGTAATATTTCTGCTTTCACCTTGAGGTTCTAGTAATATTTCTGCTTTCACGTTGAGGTTCTAGTAATATTTCTGCTTTCACCCCTTGAGGTTCTAGTTATATTTCTGCTTTCACCTTGAGGTTCTAGTAATATTTCTGCTTTCACCTTGAGGCTCTAGTAATATTTCTGCTTTCACCCCTTGAGGTTCTAGTAATATTTCTGCTTTCACCTTGAGGTTCTAGTAATATTTCTGCTTTTCACCTTGAGGTTCTAGTAATATTTCTGCTTTCACCCCTTGAGGTTCTAGTAATATTTCTGCTTTCACCTTGGGGTTCTAGTAATATTTCTGCTTTCACCTTGATGTTCTAGTAATATTTATGCTTTCACCTTGAGGTTCTAGTAATATTTCTGCTTTCACCCCTTGAGGTTCTAGTAATATTACTGCTTTCTCCTTGAGGTTCTAGTAATATTACTGCTTTCTCCTTGAGGTTCTAGTTATATTTCTGCTTTCTCCTTGAGGTTCTAGTAATATTTCTGCTTTTTCCATGAGGTTCTAGTAATATTTCTGCTTTCTCCTTCATGTTCTAGTAATATTTCTGCCTTAACCTTGATGTTTTATTAATATTACTGATTTCTCCTTGAGGTTCTAGTAATATTTCTGCTTTCTCCTTGAGGTTCTCGCAATATTTCTGCTTTCACCCCTTGAGGAACTAGTAATATTTCTGCTTTCACCTTGAGGTTCTAGTAATATTTCTGCTTTCACCCCTTGAGGTTCTAGTAATATTTCTGCTTTCACCTCTTGAGGTTCTAGTAATATTTCTGCTTTCACCTTGAGGTTCTAGTAATATTTCTGCTTTCACCTTGAGGTTCTAGTAATATTTCTGCTTTCACCCCTTGAGGTTCTAGTAATATTTCTGCTTTCACCCCTTGAGATTCTAGTAATATTTCTGCTTTCACCTTGATGTTCTAGTAATATTACTGCTTTCTCCTTGAGGTTCTAGTTATATTTCTGCTTTCTCCTTGAGGTTCTAGTAATATTTCTGCTTTCACCTTGAGGTTCTAGTAATATTTCTGCTTTCACCCCTTGAGGTTCTAGTAATATTTCTGCTTTCACCTTGAGGTTCTAGTAATATTTCTGCTTTCACCCCTTGAGGTTCTAGTAATATTTCTGCTTTCACCCCTTGAGGTTCTAGTAATATTTCTGCTTTCGCCTTGAGGTTCTAGTAATATTTCTGCTTTCACCCCTTGAGGTTCTAGTAATATTTCTGCTTTCACCTTGAGGTTCTAGTAATATTTCTGCTTTCACCCCTTGAGGTTCTAGTAATATTTCTGCTTTCACCTTGAGGTTCTAGTAATATTTCTGCTTTCACCTTGAGGTTCTAGTAATATTTCTACTTTCACCCCTTGAGGTTCTAGTAATATTTCTGCTTTCACCTTGAGGTTCTAGTAATATTTCTGCTTTCACCTTGATGTTCTAGTAATATTACTGCTTTCTCCTTGAGGTTCTAGTTATATTTCTGCTTTCTCCTTGAGGTTCTAGTAATATTTCTGCTTTCACCTTGAGGTTCTAGTAATATTTCTGCTTTCACCCCTTGAGGTTCTAGTAATATTTCTGCTTTCACCTTGAGGTTCTAGTAATATTTCTGCTTTCACCCCTTGAGGTTCTAGTAATATTTCTGCTTTCAACCCTTGAGGTTCTAGTAATATTTCTGATTTCACCTTGAGGTTCTAGTAATATTTCTGTTTTCACCTTGATGTTCTAGTAATATTACTGCTTTCTCCTTGAGGTTCTAGTAATATTACTGCTTTCTCCTTGAGGTTCTAGTAATATTTCTGCTTTCTCCTTGAGGTTCTAGTTATATTTCTGCTTTCACCTTGAGGTTCTAGTAATATTTCTGCTTTCACCTAGAGGTTCTAGTAATATTACTGCTTTTTCCTTGAGGTTCTAGTAATATTTCTGCTTTCACCTAGAGGTTCTAGTAATATTACTGCTTTTTCCTTGAGGTTCTTGTAATATTTCTGCTTTCACCCCTTGAGGTTCTAGTAATATTTCTGCTTTCACTTTGAGGTTCTAGTAATATTTCTGCTTTCACCCCATAAGGTTCTAGTAATATTTCTGCTTTCACCTTGGGGTTCTAGTAGTATTTCTGCTTTCACCTTGATGTTCTAGTAATATTACTGCTTTCTCCTTGAGGTTCAAGTTATATTTCTGCTTTCTCCTTGAGGTTCTAGTAATATTTCTGCTTTCACCTTGAGGTTCTAGTAATATTTCTGCTTTCACCTTGAGGTTCTAGTAATATTTCTGCTTTCACGTTGAGGTTCTAGTAATATTTCTGCTTTCACCCCTTGAGGTTCTAGTTATATTTCTGCTTTCACCTTGAGGTTCTAGTAATATTTCTGCTTTCACCTTGAGGCTCTAGTAATATTTCTGCTTTCACCCCTTGAGGTTCTAGTAATATTTCTGCTTTCACCTTGAGGTTCTAGTAATATTTCTGCTTTCACCTTGAGGTTCTAGTAATATTTCTGCTTTCACCCCTTGAGGTTCTAGTAATATTTCTGCTTTCACCTTGGGGTTCTAGTAATATTTCTGCTTTCACCTTGATGTTCTAGTAATATTTATGCTTTCACCTTGAGGTTCTAGTAATATTTCTGCTTTCACCCCTTGAGGTTCTAGTAATATTACTGCTTTCTCCTTGAGGTTCTAGTAATATTACTGCTTTCTCCTTGAGGTTCTAGTTATATTTCTGCTTTCTCCTTGAGGTTCTAGTAATATTTCTGCTTTTTCCATGAGGTTCTAGTAATATTTCTGCTTTCTCCTTCATGTTCTAGTAATATTTCTGCCTTAACCTTGATGTTTTATTAATATTACTGATTTCTCCTTGAGGTTCTAGTAATATTTCTGCTTTCTCCTTGAGGTTCTCGCAATATTTCTGCTTTCACCCCTTGAGGAACTAGTAATATTTCTGCTTTCACCTTGAGGTTCTAGTAATATTTCTGCTTTCACCCCTTGAGGTTCTAGTAATATTTCTGCTTTCACCTCTTGAGGTTCTAGTAATATTTCTGCTTTCACCTTGAGGTTCTAGTAATATTTCTGCTTTCACCTTGAGGTTCTAGTAATATTTCTGCTTTCACCCCTTGAGGTTCTAGTAATATTTCTGCTTTCACCCCTTGAGATTCTAGTAATATTTCTGCTTTCACCTTGATGTTCTAGTAATATTACTGCTTTCTCCTTGAGGTTCTAGTTATATTTCTGCTTTCTCCTTGAGGTTCTAGTAATATTTCTGCTTTCACCTTGAGGTTCTAGTAATATTTCTGCTTTCACCCCTTGAGGTTCTAGTAATATTTCTGCTTTCACCTTGAGGTTCTAGTAATATTTCTGCTTTCACCCCTTGAGGTTCTAGTAATATTTCTGCTTTCACCCCTTGAGGTTCTAGTAATATTTCTGCTTTCACCTTGAGGTTCTAGTAATATTTCTGCTTTCACCCCTTGAGGTTCTAGTAATATTTCTGCTTTCACCTTGAGGTTCTAGTAATATTTCTGCTTTCACCCCTTGAGGTTCTAGTAATATTTCTGCCTTCACCCCTTGAGGTTCTAGTAATAGTTCTGCTTTCACCTTGAGGTTCTAGTAATATTTCTGCTTTCACCTTGATGTTCTAGTAATATTACTGCTTTCTCCTTGAGGTTCTAGTAATATTACTGCTTTCTCCTTGAGGTTCTAGTAATATTTCTGCTTTCTCCTTGAGGTTCTAGTAATATTTCTGCTTTCACCTTGATGTTCTAGTAATATTACTGCTTTGTCCTTGAGGTTCTAGTAATATTACTGCTTTCTCCTTGAGGTTCTAGTAATATTTCTGCTTTCTCCTTGAGGTTCTAGTAATATTTCTGCTTTCACCTTGAGGTTCTAGTAATATTTCTGCTTTCACCTAGAGATTCTAGTAATATTACTGTTTTCTCCTTGAGGTTCTAGTAATATTTCTGCTTTCACCTTGAGGTTCTTGTAATATTTCTGCTTTCACCCCTTGAGGTTCTAGTAATATTTCTGCTTTCACCTTGAGGTTCTAGTAATATTTCTGCTTTCACCCCTTGAGGTTCTAGTAATATTTCTGCTTTCACCCCTTGAGGTTCTAGTAATATTTCTGCTTTCACCTTGAGGTTCTAGTAATATTTCTGCTTTCACCTTGAGGTTCTAGTAATATTTCTGCTTTCACCCCTTGAGGTTCTAGTAATATTTCTGCTTTCACCTTGGGGTTCTAGTAATATTTCTGCTTTCACCTTGATGTTCTAGTAATATTTATGCTTTCACCTTGAGGTTCTAGTAATATTTCTGCTTTCACCCCTTGAGGTTCTAGTAATATTACTGCTTTCTCCTTGAGGTTCTAGTAATATTACTGCTTTCTCCTTGAGGTTCTAGTTATATTTCTGCTTTCTCCTTGAGGTTCTAGTAATATTCCTGCTTTCACCTTGAGGTTCTTGTAATATTTCTGCTTTCACCTTGAGGTTGTAGTAATATTTCTGCTTTCACCTTGAGGTTCTAGTAATATGTCTGCTTTCACCTTGAGGTTCTAGTAATATTTCTGCTTTCACCCCTTGAGGTTCTAGTAATATTTCTGCTTTCACCCCTTGAGGTTCTAGTTATATTTCTGCTTTCACCTTGATGTTCTAGTAATATTACTGGTTTCTCCTTGAGGTTCTAGTTATATTTCTGCTTTCTCCTTGAGGTTCTAGTAATATTTCTGCTTTCACCTTGAGGTTCTAGTAATATTTCTGCTTTCACCTTGAGGTTCTAGTAATATTTCTGCTTTCACCCCTTGAGGTTCTAGTAATATTTTTGCTTTCACCTTGAGGTTCAAGTAATATTTCTGCTTTCACCCCTTGAGGTTCTAGTAAAATTTCTGCTTTCACCTTGAGGTTCTAGTAATATTTCTGCCATCACCTTGATGTTCTAGTAATATTACTGCGTTCTCCTTGAGGTTCTAGTAATATTACTGCTTTCTCCTTGAGGTTCTAGTTATATTTCTGCTTTCTCCTTGAGGTTCTAGTAATATTTCTGCTTTCACCTTGAGGTTCTAGTAATATTTCTGCTTTCACCTTGAGGTTCTAGTAATATTTCTGCTTTCACCTTGAGGTTCTAGTAATATTTTTGCTTTCACCTTGAGGTTCTAGTAATATTTCTGCTTTCACCCCTATGAGGTTCTAGTAATATTTCTGCTTTCACCCCTTGAGGTTCTAGTAATATTTCTGCTTTCACCTTGAGGTTCTAGTAATATTTCTGCTTTCACCTTGAGGTTCTAGTAATATTACTGCTTTCACCTTGATGTTCTAGTAATATTACTGCTTTCTCCTTGAGGTTCTAGTAATATTTCTGCTTTCACCTTGAGGTTCTTGTAATATTTCTGCTTTCACCTTGAGGTTCTAGTAATATTTCTGCTTTCACCCCTTGAGGTTCTAGTAATATTTCTGCTTTCACCTTGATGTTCTAGTAATATTACTGCTTTCTCCTTGAGGTTCTAGTTATATTTCTGCTTTCTCCTTGAGGTTCTAGTAATATTTCTGCTTTCACCTTGAGGTTCTAGTAATATTTCTGCTTTCACCTTGAGGTTCTTGTAATATTTTTGCTTTCACCCCTTGAGGTTCTAGTAATATTTCTGCTTTCACCTTGAGGTTCTAGTAATATTTCTGCTTTCACCTTGAGGTTCTAGTAATATTTCTGCTTTCACCTTGATGTTCTAGTAATATTACTGCTTTCTCCTTGAGGTTCTAGTAATATTACTGCTTCCTCCTTGAGGTTCTAGTATTGTTCATGTTATTCTGAAGGTCTGTAGGAATGGTTTGATGTGTATAAAAATTAGTATAGCGTTCATTATCACTGAACTAGTATATCTTTGTTTAGGGACCAGCTGAAGGACGCCTCCGGGTGCGGGAATTTCTCGCTACATTGAAGACCTGTTGGTGACTTTCTGCTGTTGTTTTTTTCTATGGTCGGGTTGTTGTCTCTTTGATACATTCTCCATTTCCATTCTCAATTTTATTATAGTAGCTGAAACTAAAAATAACGACACTTCTTTAAATGAATGTCCTTTCAAAATGATCATGAAAACTGTATCGAAAACAGTACATGCCCGTATGCTCGGTTAAAGTTACCAGCATTTAAAAAACACATAAGGGCGGAAAAAGATATTTCTACATTATTTATATGAAATACATGATAGGAAATCAACGGAAAAAAGATAATAATCTATAAGATGACACCAAGCACGATACTGAAAGAAGTAGCAAGACAAGTATAGGGTCAAACAAGCTAAAGTAAGCAACAGGAAAACAGAGACAAAATCGAAAACGTAATACCAAATCATTGAGCAATAATTTTTATAGGTTAATACTACAATAACTACTAGAGTAGTCTACAGTAGAATCTGTCCTACCGAGTTATACTTTTTACCTTTATATGTGACATTTTTACCTACTAAGTATTGTGTCTGTTTGTTTTGTTCTCGCGCATCATTATCAATATTATTAAATTTGATGCGACTATCGTACAAATGAGAGGTTATAAAACCAGGTTCAATCCTCACAGTTATTAGAAAATGCTTGTACCAAGTCATGACAGTTGTTGTTCATACATTTGATGTGTTTTATCCTTTGATTTTGCCATTTGATTAGGGACTTTCCGTTTTCAATTTTCCTCGGAGTTCAGTATTTTTGTGATTTTACTTTCTACATGTACCAGGTTCTTCAAAAGGCAATGTAACTATGTTCTAATTTACAGACTTCACTAGTTGTGTCATATAAGTATTACTTTTAAAGGTATATGACCATTTATGACGAATGAACCCGATTATCATACACTTATTTATAATAATATGTAGTTATGTATATTATAACCCTGATTGAACAGTTTTTCCTCGGTTGTCAATTAATTAGATCGCGATTATGGAAAGTCATGGAAGCCTTGAATTGCATATGTGTTCATACACTAACTATTTTTGAAAATTATTTAAGAGAATAAAGTTTTCTGATACTGACTTGGAACATTGCATTTTGTGTTACGTTTTTTTATGATAAGAAATACTGAATAAGCACTTATACCTTTTTTTGTTTTGTATCTATAGTTTAAAACGTGAAATTTGTATATAATAAGACATTGAACGAAAATAATTGTGAATATACAAACATTAACTTAAAACCAGCAGTTTCCCATAAAACTGAATATTATTACAATTTTGTGCTCAATTAGGTTTCATTCCAAATATTTGCTTTGTAATTATTTGAACATCTGACGAAAGTTTATTTAACACGGGTTTACCATCTGTTTTATAAACTTTGATATACCCCTTATCCTATATACGTTTACCGTTTTAACGTATAAAAAATCTCTTGATGCATGGAGACAACGTTCATTTTTACTTGGATACTCCGAAGGTAACCAACATACCTCCTTTTTTCAACGATTTGTTTCTTCATTCGTTTGTGCAATCTTTGTACAGTTGCTTCAAAAACAAAAACAAAACACAAAACACAAAAAAGCTATTATTTTTATTCCCCTATTTAGAAAATTTCTATTGCTGCTAAATTATCTTTGGCTATGTTGATCCTACCTATTCTTTTTAACGTGAAATATAGATTTATGTTAGAATCCCCGGTCTGAATCATACTTTGACCATATACATGTGAATCGGGAAATTGACAGTGAGGATTATTTGAGAACAAACTTAATGACCAAAAATAATTCCAATTTATTTTGTATGTAGCAACATTGCTGAAGCACCTGCGCATTGAATACAAATACTACTGGTAATAGTATATTCCGTACTTGCATATCTCAATCATGATTTCTCTGAGCTATTGAACCAAGGAATTTGAATAGTATAGTTGAAGTTATTACGTCACATGCCATGATAATTTGATTGACAGTTATGGAATATCTGTGACATAGTTGACCACGGATAATACTGTTCTATTTATCTTGGCAAAGTACAATCCTGCATAACCTCCACCTTTTTTTTTATGAAATCAACGTATGAGACATATAAGATGAGTTTTATTTACCCGACACAATGACTGTCATTAGTAGGACAAGAACTGATTATCCTCATACAGTACCACTTTTTTTATAAACTGTTTTTTTTTATTTGACGTGTTGTCTTTTTTACTCCGACTTTAAGATTTATGTCAGCCACCTTTGCATATTTACGTTAGTTTTCTGCCACAACACAATTTATATGTAAATCCACATCAATCAGCTCGAATTACAACAACAAAAAAATGACTCTCTTCTCAGCTCATTCCATTCATTTTACCCGATGTAGTGAAAATCAAAGTTTAGTTTATCTACTTAATCAAATATTATTTTTTGTAAAATTCCAATTGTATCTTCAAAAATGTAAAATATTTAACTTTATATTCTTTTTCTTTCTTAAATCTGTAATACCATTTGCAAATTGTATTACAGCGAATCATTTTATTTCTTAATTTCTTAAATCGAACATTAATATTGACTAAATTATTGAAGAATAACGATATTCGTTATATCTATATACAAATCTAAGGTTAAAAGTCTGGTCTAGCCATCAATTATCGTACGTAGTACAGTTTCTAGGCGTTTTATATACAGCTAAGATTCTGGTATTTTGTCGCTGTCTTCGAGGCTGAAACCTTGCAACACAACGATCATATATGTAGTTTTCTATATAGGTTCTTATAGATGCACTTAATGTTGATACTTAATATTGATATAACATAGAAATCTGAAGAACAAGCAACACGAGCCCCACCAAGAACTAGGGTTGATCTCAGGTGCTCCGGAAGGTTAGCAGATCCTGCTCCACATGTGGCACCCGTCGTGTTGCTTATGTTATAACAAATCCGGTAAATAGTTGAATTCGGTAGGTCACATTCATGAAAGGGAAGGTAATTGTAGTTACGACCGATATAGTTATCCGAACGCAACGGAAGAGCTTCGCTATGTTAGCGACAGTGTAAAAAACTTTTAAAATTCATTTAATGGACTGGATATAAACAAAACATTTTGTTAAAACGGATATATATATTCTATTGAACAGGTCTGTCATCTTTCATATAAAACTTTAGCTAGTATAGACGGTATTCTGTTAAATAACAACGATACTCAGAACGTCCTAAATTATGACCTGCATACAGATTTTCTGCGTTCGGATATTTACTCAAGCAACTTTCAACACCGTGCAAACGTGGTTTGTTCCATCTTCCATGTGAGTAATATAGAAACTGGTGGTTAGCGCTTGTTGGCAGCTCCCACAAAGTTACATCTGTGATTGAACTATATTATTAATTTGAGGTTTAACTTTCATCGAATATGAACTTTAACAACAATAGGCTATCTATAGCTACCAGTAATCTTAGATATTACAGTACGTCCATAGCTAAACTACACCACCGCACTAGGCGCGGAACAAAGGCAGGGAGGAATGTTTTTCGACCGATACGATCTATTACAACAACACAAAGACCTTCAGTGCCTGTTCGAATAAGTTGCGTAGACAGGACAAATCTTGTACACATTGCGATCAACAAGAATGTTCCAGACACTTTTAGTGCTATCGAATCCTTAGTTCGATCGCGTGAAAATGCCAAAAGCGAGAACAAATGTAACTCATCCAATCTATCAAAAATTAAAACTTCGTCGAATGATGGCTCTAACACCGCTTTGTCACTTGTTACGCTTAATACAAGGTCTGTCAAAAACAAAACGACTTCTGTCTGCGACTTTCTGACTTTAAAACAACGTTGACATTTTTGCACTGACTGAGACATGGCTCGGCAGTTCAGTTGATAAACACATTATTTCAGAAATTACTCCAGACGGATACGATCTTCATCACGTTGCAAGGACCAGTCGGAAAGGGGGTGGTGTAGCTGTCATTTTCAACAAAAGCTTGGAAGTAAAACTTGTTTCCAGTAAACATTCTTTTTCACACTTTGAACTGTTAGAATGCAATGTTTCTTCAAAACATCACCGTTTTCGACTTTGTGAAATTTACCGCCCACCACCATCACGTATAAACAAGCTAAAGACGTCAACTTTCTTTGAGGAATGGTCCACATTTCTTGATCAACTTGTGATAATCCCAGAAGAAATTGTAATAACTGGCGACTTAAATTTCCACCTAGATGACAAGAACAACAGTGACGCTTGTAAATTCATCGAAACGTTGGAGGATCATGGACTTCAACAACATATAAATAGTCCAACTCACATCCATGGACACACCTTAGATGTCATCATTACAAGAGAAATCAGTTCGATTCTAAAGAATGCGCCGGTCGTACATCATCCGTATTTATGTGACAAGAAAGGCAATCCCGCTGGTGACCATATGGTACTGTTCGCTCAGCTAAGAATCTCAAGACCGTCGAAATATCGCCAAACAGTGACTTACCGCAAATATCGAGACATCAATCTGGACGACATCAAAAATGACTTTGTTGAATCGATTCCGTCTGTTGTAAATGTAACAGAACCTGTCGGTAACTTGGTTAGTCTTTACAATACGAATATGATATCGATTATTGACAAGCACGCACCGATAGTCTCAAAAGAAATAACACTTCGACCAAATACCGAGTGGCACACTGAAGAACTCCGCGACGCTAAAAGGAATTGTCGTAAAACTGAACGCCGCATGCGGAAAACAAATTTGACCGTTCATCAGCAGATACATCGGGATGCTTGTGTACATGCGAACAAACTCCTTATCCGATGTAAAAAAGAACACTATTCGACCCAAGTTGAAGAAGCTGAACACGATCAGAAACAACTCTTTCGCCTTAGTAAACGCATAATGGGAGAAAAGCAAGAAACAATTCTACCATCGCATAAAGATGAAAAAGACCTTGCTAACAAGTTCTGTCACTTTTTCATGAACAAGATTGAAACTATTCGGGCAAATTTAAGTGCATCTAATAAAAGCTCCATCACTATGTGCGAGATTATGAAATCAGACGAAAAGTTTAACGGTGAACGTTTATCATCATTCAAACCAACAACAATTACGGAACTCACGAAGATCATACAATCTGCACCATCAAAACACTGTGAACTAGATCCAATGCCTACCTATTTACTAAAATCTTGTTCAAATGAACTTCTTCCGGCAGTGCAAAACATTGTCAATTGCTCGTTTTCAGAATCACTGGTGCCATCTTCATTTAAGCAAGCTATCGTTCGACCATTGCTGAAGAAACCTAGTCTAGATCGTGAAGTGTTAAAAAACTACCGTCCAGTGTCAAACCTTCCGTTTTTGTCGAAGGTCTCGGAAAAAGTTGTTTCCTCTCGGCTTGATCACCACATAGAATCGAATAATCTGCACGAAAATTTGCAATCTGCATACCGAGCTCGTCATTCTACAGAAACAGCTCTTCTACGTGTTCACCACGATATAGTTTCTGCACTGGACAAAAACAGTTGTGTTGTACTTCTGATGCTCGATCTTTCGGCCGCATTTGATGTTATTGACCACAAAATTTTACTAGAACGTCTGAACTATTCTTTCGGAGTCTCTGATAGCGCCTTATCGTGGATCGAGTCTTACTTGAAAGATAGAACTCAGCGAGTTGCCATTGGCACCAAACAATCTGACGATCTACGTCTTCAATATGGTGTGCCTCAAGGCTCTGTTCTAGGACCAAAGTTATACTGCATGTACTCGAAACCTGTTGGTGAAATATGCAGGCGACATAAAATGCTTTACCACTCGTATGCCGACGACACTCAGGCATATCAAGTGATTAAACCGGAAGGTGATTGGGACGATCTATCCGACCGTTTGAAAGCGTGTTTGTCAGAGATAAGCGATTGGATGACATCAAATATGCTGAAACTAAATCAGGACAAAACAGAGCTCATCGTCTTTGCTCCGAAACATCGAGTCAAACAGTTATCCAAGTATGAGCTACCCTTCGATGGCACTATTTTAAGTGATGCGAACTGCGTTAGGAATCTAGGAGTGTTCTTTGATAAGACCTTGAGTATGGAACAGCAGGTAACAGCCGTCTCAAAATCATGTTACCATCGGAAACATTAGATCGTATATCACCGAAAATGCGTGTAAGACACTAGTCTGCTCTCTTGTCACCTCCAGATTAGACTATGGGAACGCTTTGCTATATAATGTTAACTCTTCCACTATAGCAAGACTACAACGCGTTCAAAACACAGCAGCTAGACTTATCACAAGAAAAAGGAAGTTTGACTCTATAACACCTGTTCTGATGCAGCTACATTGGCTCCCCGTGAAATACAGATCACAATTTAAACTTTTACTTTACGTTTTTAAGGCATTACACGATAAAGCACCTAAATATTTGAAAGAACTGATTGTACCATACGCTCCTATTAGAACACTTCGGTCAGAAAATGAAGAACTCATAACGAATCCAAGAGATGTCCGCACTAAAACATACGGTGAAAGACGATTCGACCGAGCTGGAGCTACATTGTGGAATGACCTACCAATTCATTTACGGAGAGAACAATCGCTTCCTCGTATTAAAAAAGGTTTGAAGACACATATTTTTAGACTGGCGTACTGTGATGTGTAAGAAATGTGATAATTTATTATTATTCTAAAAAGTTTAAGTGATAGGATCTTTTTTTTATTTTTAACTTATTTAAATTTTTAGTTTTGACGATTTTATTGAATAGACAGTTTTATTTATCTTTTCATTGTGTTTTACTGGAATGTAAATACTTATAATTTTCATCATTATTCTTTTATTGACTGTTATATTTAATATGTTTTATGGTATTCATTGTGATATATATTTCCCCTGCCAATGCTCTTAATTTCCATCATTATTCTATTTAATTTCTGTTTTATTCTTATGTTCATATATATATAATTGCTATTATTGTATGCATTGTGATATATATTTTCCTTCAATTTTATATGTTAAGCGCTTAGAGTATTATGTTTATTAGATAGGCGCTATATAAAAGCTATGTAATAATAATAATATAATATAATCTGTGACAATTTTCAAATATTTTGTTGATTCCTACAACTTGACCAGTTGAAGGAATATCAGTCGTATTTGAATTCACAATGGAAAAAGCAAATGTGGGATAAGATTGTCTATGAAACTAGGATCTACCAATTGCAAATACGAATTTATGAGAAAGCAAACAAATACAGGCTCATTACATGTATATGTGTTTATACAGGCAAACTTTTTGACTTGAGCATTCCAGATGAATGTAAATCTAGAAAGCCCTTCGGATGCACGAAATTCATAAACTGTTATTTTCATTTATCAGCTTTGTAAACAACTAAGAACAATAAGGTTTGAGTTGTTCTTGATTTCTATAACATCACGTGTATACCTTCAAAAATATTTTATGTGGATGTGGATAGGCCGATAATCTGATTATAATACTTACTTTGGACTCTACGATGTTTTGTTTTGATTTTGATGTGTGAGAATAAAATAGAGAATGGAAATTGGGAATGTGTCAAAGAGACAACAACCCAACCATAGAAAAAATAACAACAGAAGGTCACCAACAGGTCTTCAATATAGTGAGAAATTCCCACACCCGGAGGTAATTTAAAAGACAACAATTAGCAAAAAATATTGTTTTCAGATAATTTTGTAATACTGGTATACCATTACATGTATCACATGAGTAGAATTTCTAGGCTAAAATATGATTCGATATACATTCCTCCTGATTCAGTTTGATATTCAAAAAATTGGAATACTAACGTGCATTTGACGAAAAAAGTTTTGCACATATTTCTTTGTTTGACTTTTAAATAGTTCGATATACTGTTACTTCGATCAATAGTGCAAATGAATATGTGCATAACACGTTCTACACTCCTCCGTAAATATGAAATCAAAACTTATGTGAACAAAAATTCAAAAAAATAAATAAAACGGTACTTGCACAAAGTACATTTTTTTGGTAAAAGATGAATCTTTCTTGACAAGACTTCGACTATAAACGCAGACAACAAAATAAGATTAAAGTGAGTTAAAAATCCGATATACAAATTGGCAGAAAACATAAAGTGGTAATGCATTTCAAATATAGCAATCTGAAAATAAAATCTTCAATTAATATAATTTTGTTTTATATTTCGATCCCAGAACTAAGTCTAGCACATCTAAAACAAATCAAAATTAAACATGACTATTGCATTATTTTAAGATATTATCCGATTTGACAAATAGCTACATTCATATAGGCCAACCCAAAAAAAGTCATTATCAATTGAAAGTGATGACGATAAATTCTAATGTTTCAGATCACAAAATCATTTTTTAACCATAATCAACTAATTGTTCTTGACAAACACTTTATTTTTGTTAGAATTATATAGAAATAAAAACTCTTGACTGGAACTTACATAAGTTCTACCAAATTTGTAGGCGAAATTCAGTTATTTTTGTTCTTTCAAAGAACAAGTGTACCCAATGATATAAGGAACATATAAAATGTTACATATTCTATTTTCTATTTCGATAATTGAATGTACTTATGAGTCGAAAAATTAAACATTTATATATAATCTTGTAGATATGATGAAATTGACATGGCATTTCAGTTTTACACGAAAATTAATGACCAATGAAAGAAAATGTCTGATGGTCAGCGTGATGGATGTCTCTGGATCCCTAAAAATCATTCCATCTATAAAAAGAAGTAATGATTATTTATACCATTTACAACAATAGCATACTTAAGGCACCATTCGGAAATTTTCTATAGATGGTATTTGTGTATAAATATAATCTCAAACATCAGTAACAATTAATAAGATGTCATTTTTTTTTCAATTTTTAGGTCATGATCCACTTGGTTTTAAAATAACACGTACAAGCACTATGTTTTGGTTTGTTATAATATTATCTTTTTATTCAATAATTCTTTTTTCCAACACGATCCTTTTTTCAAACAGGACAATGGTTTATTTTATTCCTCTGGGTGAACAAATATATTTGTCACAGAAAGTGTGTAATATCATAAATTTGAGAAGGAAATGGGGAATGTGTCAACAACCCGACCATACAGTAAACAACAGCCGAAGGCCACAAATAGGTCTTCAATGTATCGAGAAACTCCGGCACCCGAAGGCGTCCTTCTACAGATTCCAGAGAACTCAGTTAATTACGCAACAAAGAGTTATCGTCCGTGCAATTGTCTAATTAAGAAATAATTCATGGAAGCCATAGATTTGTTGGAAATTTACACATGGCCTGGGCCGTGATATTCGAATTTTATCCTGAGCGTTAGCGAGGGATAAAATTAACGAATATCACGGCCCAGGCCATGTGTAAATTTACAACAAATCTATGGCTTCCATGAATTATTTCGATTCTAATAGGACAAATAAGTTAATTTAAATACTGAAAGAAGGGTTGGTATGCCTTGTGTGGAGCTGTTCTTTTTTACTCCTTGTTATATATAATTAGATAAAGCTCAAATATTCTCATACATCTTTAACTTGCATTAATTATTTCGTTAATAACCGCTAGAAAAAATATGTTTAATTCTCAAACCCAATATTTCCGATTTTTAATTTACATGTTTTCTTGTAAGCTACCGTCAATCCAAAATTGACATTTCGTAAAGAAGGAGCTGCCATGTTGACTCGCTGAATCAAAGGCAATAGAATAGAAAACCTCAGAATTCCATTTTAATACAATATTATACGAACTTCGTTGGTTACAAAAAAGTTTTTATTTTTGTGATATTGACTAAATATTGTTTTTATACTGCAACTTAAATTAGTATATTGATATTTTTTTTAAATCGTAACATAAATATCAAGCTTATTTACATCCCTTAATGAACCCCTCATTGTAGAGAAAGTGTTCCATGATGAAATTGACATTGCACAAAATATACAGTGTTACTATATTTAGGAAATAAACAAAACTAGTTGCAATACATTAATTCTTTTTATGATGCATCTGAATAAGAATAAAAGTTCTGTAATGTTTTTTGTTTAATTAAAAGTAGTAATACAATAAATTTGGCAAAGCGTTTGCAATGTAGGTTCAAATACATGTGGATTTACTAGGGAGGTATATTGTAACATCCATTATTATGTATATCTCTGAGTCTGCGCTAAGTATAGATATATCGAGAATTTTCACACAGTGTTGTTTACAAAGCGAAAGAAGCACGTCATATTAGAATATAAAACGACACCCTTTAAATGTTCAATTTAGTTGCAAGAATCAGTTAGTCTGCAGAATGTTATGACTGCACTGACCCTCAGAGAGATACTATGGTATATATACGCACTCGTACAGCATGTACAATATACACTGTGCTGATCGTGTACATATAATGTAGGTCGCAGAATCAGAAAGTTACTCTGAAACTGACAGCTTCAAAATTCTAGGAGTTTTATTTGACAACATATACGTTACATTGTATTGAACATATTTTTCAAAAAGCAATCATCATCCCTTGAAAAAACAACGTTGTTTTTGTACCTGTTTGTCTATCCTAATGATGCAGACTTTACATAAAAGCTTCTCAGGTGAAATGGAAAAAAGCTAGATTCACCTAGTATTAATTTCACATTAAGCTATAAAGTTGATGTCCTTTTCCTGAATAATTCAAATTTGATGACTACATGTATGTTGACTGCAATATAAGATGTTGCCAGATCTACTTTCTACACTAAAAGTACATGCATTTTCGATGTAACTGTAGTACACCTGTAAAGCTGTATGCTGGATGAGAACCATAAATCATAACCATAAGTTGTTAACAACAAATCAATTTAGACAACGATATCCTGATATAAAGAAGTGCAGATAATACCATGTAGAAATCTAAAACAATGAAGTCGAAGAAAAAGCATGCAACTGATCTCACTCGTTGTATATAGAATCAAAATAAAATATGCTTAGCTTATAGTTTTATGCAGAGCTGACCTTCTGAATCATTACCTTTATGGACACTTACTTCATTCATATATATGCTACATGTTTGTAGTGTTTAATGTCTATCGTTTTGTAATTAATATGCCTGTCTGTTTGTTTGTTTTTGTTTTGTATTTTAGTAACAATCCTATTGTTTGGATATTAGACTAATAAAATTCTTATTCTTGTTCTTATATAAAACTATTGCTTCAAATTGACCTTTCTTTGCATTCAATTCGCAGTTCGGAGAAATGCACCTACTACCGCGTTAATGAAGTTTGTATTTGCTAATGATGACTGTATTAAAGATCAGCAATGTTACCAGTTTCCTTTTCTTAAACTGTATATATTTAAAATTACAATTAATCTTATATCAGGAAAAAATAAGAAGCCTTCTAGTTAGGGGAGAAAAGTATATGTACTAGAATTGACATTCAAATGATGATCAATGAATTTCTATCCCATGGCTACCAAAATGAATACATAAAAGTTTCTATACTCAGTCTCTTAAACACAGTGTAATAGGGTCATTTTCCCTCAAACATGGTTTTGTTTTTACTGTACATAGTAAACATGAAAATTTGACCTTTTTATCAGTTCTTAGAGTTTATATATAATGTAGTATTCTGATTATGATTCAGTTCATTGGTGCAAAAGTTAATGCCGTATCGAGTATCAAATATCAACATAGTACTCGACTATTGACTATTTGGAATTTTGTTAGGACGTTGACCCCTTCTTTTCTCTATATTTTGTTTGATTTAAGAACATCTCGTCAATACTGAATAATTATAGCCGCTACACAGGCAAATTTCACTCACATCAATTTCACATGAATTTAGATTCATGTGAATCTCACGTGAAAATCACATCAATTTCACCTCAAACGAGCTTATACGTGAAACTCACATGAAAACAATTTTTGTGAGTTTCATATAATTCTCATGTGAATTTCACATGAAAATCACGTAAAAATGTTTCATGTGAAATTCACATTAATTTTTTAAAATAGAGTAATTCAAATAACATCTAAATTTTCAAATTTAATTAAAATCATGAAAGTTGTAAAAATATTTTGTTGTAAATTTCACGTGAAATTCATGTGAAAATTTCACATCAGATTCACCTGAATCTCAATTCACGTGAAATTCACATAAATATTTTCACGTGAGTTTCATGTAACTAAGCTCGATTGAGGTGAATCTCACATGAAATTTTTCATGTGAATTCACGCGAGATTGATGTGAAATCCATGTGAGGATGTTTGCCTGTGTATATTGACCAACAACACTTAAGTAAACTGCATCTTTTATTGTCGACATGTTTCGCCTGAAGTACAAAAAAATGGTATCATGTATGAGTAATTTTAGGTAAAACAGTTCATATGTTCTTACAAAAATGTAATAGTCGTTTCAAATACATCCGAAATCATTTGCTTGGACAGGTTGATAATAAAATGTCAAACGTAGTTAGCAGTTGAATTGACTTTTGTATGTGAATTAAAATCATGTTGCACTATATTAGAGCGAGACATCCTTTTTACAAAGTTACAAACCGACCGAAAGAGAAATACCGGGCGGTACTTTCCCAAATAGACATCTAGGGCTGTGTACACTCATATTATTGTGTATTTATAATTTGTGCAAATGATCGATTTCTATTCATAACATAGTAATTGTTGATATTTGACAGTTGCAAGAATTCCGAGTATACAAGTAAAATGTATCGAACCAATATTTGGATATATTTACCGAAACCTATGCAATGGGGAGATAAGTCAAATACAAATTTTATTCAAAGGACAACTTAAAACTAAAACAAATTCACTAAAACTTCTCCCCGAAATAAAACTACTGAAATTACATAATAATATATTTATTCTATCTTAATCATATTAACCGATAATACTCAAACATAACATCATAGCACTATTTCATAAACTTAAAAGTTGTATCTATAATTCTTTTTAAATATGTCTTTTACTTATCGTCTGTTGTTCGTTGCAGAAGTTTTTCTCGTGAGGTTCCTTTTGATTCCCCTGATGAAAACTAACAGTTTCGAAACTGATTGTTTACATTTTGAGTTTTTCTTCTGACAATTATTATTCCGCGACTGGTTTTCGGTCTCTAAGTCAGAATATATGTTGTAAAAATCTTCGAGTGACGCTGTCTTGATGCTGTTATCGATAGACCATGTCACGACACTTCCGGTATTAGTTGCGCATGTTTCATTGTGCTGCTGTTGTACTTCATCTATCAGATCTTCCATCATGGTAGATGAAGCAATTGGGTTAGATCGATTCTTGTTTCGTCTGCTGTTTCGTAGTTCTGATTTAGAACAATCTTCCATCATAGTAGATGAAGCCAAAGGTATAGATGCTGAAGCTGGTACGGAGTTTCTCTTGGCTTTTGGTGTTGTTGCTTCTGAGTTTTCATACTGATCGTAATAAATTCTTCTGGAAAGAAGTTCCTCTTCATAGTCTAACTCTGGTTCTAATTGGTCGTCGCTGTCACGTGGTTCTGAGTCGATATAAATTGGTAAATTTATGTCGTTGTCGTTT
Organism: Mytilus trossulus; assembly: GCF_036588685.1. Lineage (NCBI taxonomy): Eukaryota > Metazoa > Mollusca > Bivalvia > Mytilida > Mytilidae > Mytilus > Mytilus trossulus. The sequence goes on along the minus strand of NC_086379.1, from coordinate 36,144,290 downwards.
CCTTCGGTACTGCAGCATTCTGATGAATAAATATTTTTCTGAAGGACGTGTGTCTTAACTTGTTTCTTGGTGGTATGCCATGGTGTGTCCAAATTGTTTTTCTGGGAAGACAACAAAGCAGCCGAGAATTCCCTCAGAACTGATTCCATTGTAGCGTCATCTTTCTTTGTTGATGGTCCTCCATCTGTTTCTTGCAACTATAAATCGAACAAAGAAAATGCATTAGTTTGTTAGCTAAATTTAATGAACCCGAATTAATTTTTAAAGTTCAAATATCTATTTTTTAGAAATCTTCTGCAAAATCATAAAACTTACAAATATTTAAAGTAAAATTTGCTTTAAAAATACTTGTCTTCTACCAAAGAATATAAGAATAACATTTCATTTTTTTTTGGTTTCTTTTCTTGTCAAGTTGATAATTTCCGATATGAATTAAGCCATAGGTTTTCTCGTTTATATTATCCTTTATAGCTTACTACATGTATAAAGTATGTGTTTAGCTTATTGTTGGTGGCCGTACGGTGACCTATTTTAATTGTTTCTATCCTTATTGTTTGGTTCTTTTGGACAGTTGGTTTTTGAGCAATTGTACCACATCTTCTTAAAATTACATTTTAATATATACATGTTAGTATTATAACTGACAAAAGAATTAAACTAACGATGGCATCATGAAAAATATGGAAATAAGTTTTTTTTCGGTGTATGCATTGAAAGACATAAAATAAATAAATTACAAAAGATAAAAAAAAAACTTAAACGTGTTTCATTTTAAAAATAAATATAAATCAATAGGCGAATACATAAAAGTAGATGAATTAATAAAAAAAAGGAATAAAAAATAATAGAAATAATTCTGGAAAAAAAATAATTTGATAAAAAAGAAAATACAGTCTTACAAAAAAAATAAATGAACTTATAATATAAAAACTTACAATCTTCGACAATATAGACAATGCCTTTACACCAGAAACAACTGTATCCAAATTATCCTGGAGTAACATGTCGTTATCCCTCATTTTCCAACGTGAAGTAAATAAATCCTTCTTTTAAAGTTAATATTGACTCGAGTATGTATGAACTATATGTTTGAATTACTAGTACCCTCTTAAATAAAGTTGCAATGTTTGTATAAATAAAACCGAGTGAGATCTAATTGAGTTGCTTGTTGTAAGTCGAGTAAGTGGACTCAAACTCTTCACGGGCTATATATAGCCAGCTAGGATTAACTAATTAAAATTTATAACATATGTTAGTTAAATATTTATAACAGGTGTTTGCGCTAGCGCGCGTGCTCTTAAGACAACACCTTCTGTCTTTTTATATATTAATGAAGTGCAATGATTATACATGATGAAATTAATTAACGAGATAATTGATCAAAAGAAAAATTAAGACTATCCTACATTAATTTATTTCTTTATTTCCTTTTATTTAAGGTTAATTGTCCAAATCTTTATATATTTTATTTAGAATAAGAACTGTTCTTTAACGCAAATATTTTAATCAGTAGATTTACAGACAATAATTAGGGAGCTTTTTAAACGTATATTTAAAGCAGTGAAGATTTTTTTTATGTTTTTTTTTAAGCAGCGAGGTTTAATTGTTTTAACATTGAAAATCAATGTATAAAGTTTTATACAGTTTGTGTTTCATAAGTCAGCACTTATAAAGTGTAAATATTACATTTTTTAGATGTTTATTTAAAAAAGCTTTTACGAGCTTGCAAAATATAAAAAAAAGAAACCTTTCTATTCATTTTTCAAAATATTTCATCCGTTTTGCAGTGCGATACTAACTTGTTCCGTATTACATTTTTTACTTTTTGAATTATGTTATCCTACACAAAGTGGGTTAAATCTCTAGGGCTGGGTTTCAATATTTGTGATCAATCAATTTAGAAGGGTCAGATGCCCAGAAAAGCAGGTACATATGTGCAACTTAAACAGAATAATGCGATGTACATTTGTTTCTGTGAAGTTTCAGGAATCTATACGTAAAACTATAGGAGGAGTTTATTAGTACACAAAACGTTGCCTCTCTTTCGTCAACCCCCCCCCCCCCCCCCAAAAAAAAAAAGAGTTCCATAGTACTAAAACAATAATCATTAGTTCATGTTTCCTAAGAAACTAAAAATTGTCGGGAAGTCCTTAAAGTTCACATCTGAATCGAAAATTCTCTAAATTAAAACATGAAAGATTTTAAAGAGCATTTTTCTTCTTCAGATTTACATCATTCTCTAGAATAAGGGAAACACGAAAACATTAATTAACATTCAGGGGCGGATCCAGGATTTCAAATTAGGCGGGCGCAAAGTTTTTATATTGAAAAAATTGAGGTTAAATTTTTGAAATGTTCTTCTAAAGGGGTGCTATGTAGGTATTTCGAACTATTGTGAAATACAATCAGCAAGAAATTAAAGTTTCAAGTAGAAACCGCCTAATATAAAAAAGAAGATGTGGTATTATTGCCAATGAGACAACTATCCACAAAAGACCAAAATGACACAAACATTAACAACTATAGGTCACCGTACGGCTTCAAAAAATGATCAAAGCCCATACCGCATAGTCAGCTATAAAAGGCCTCGATAAGACAATGTAAAACAATTCAAACGAGAAAACTAACGGCCTTATTTATGTAAAAAAATGAACGAAAAACAAATATGTAACACATAAACAAACAACAACCACTGAATTACAGGCTCCTGACTTGGGACAGGCACATACAGAAATAATGTGGCGGGGTTAAACATGTTAACGGGATCCCAACCCTCCCCTAACCTGGGACAGTGGTATAACAGTACAACATAAGAACGAACTATAAAAAACCCTTCTGACGACAATCTACAATCACTGGTGACTGACTGACAGATCATGGATGGACAGTTGTGACACCTTTGGTGTATGATAATTAGGTCTCGTACAAACTTGAAAAATCTAAAACAATCTCCTAACGCCAATAACTTACACACTACATGCAAGAGATTCATATTGCATACTAGTATATATAATAGCGTTTATAAGCTTAAGGCTACAGATATAAAGCTGGAAACCAAAAGACAGAAGCTGAAGATCATACGAACATTTTATTTTGAGTCTGTGCAAACAAATCTACAATCAAGACACCAGGACTTGTTGTACAATGATCTATATATCAATATCAGGTAATAAGTATCTCAGTCAACCAATCCTTGAAAAAATATTGGTGCTGGTATAGTTGTGATAGACAGAAAAATAGAAACATCACAAAAATAAGAAGCCCTTGTTTGCAGATCGTCAATGTGTTTAAGTCATTTGTACATGGTTTCAATTATGTGAAATGAAACCGGTCCCACTTAAGAATAACTTTAACACCCCACAATACCACCCCGACAGATTTGGTTAAGACGATGGAAAATGTGAAGAGTAGACACATAGACGGGCGGGCGACCGACAGAAGCAAAGTGAAACAAGACAGATTACATCAACTCATATGACCAATACTAGATACTAGTATTAGATTTTGCAAACGAAAATTTCTACTTTTCGCCGTGATTTTCAATTGTCCTTTCACTATAAAGCTTTACATTTTCGGAAGTAGTGCCAGACTTTATACATACATTATGTGTTCGACACAAACCACTAAAATCAGAATAAGATGCATTTACGTAGTTATGTTTATTTTGTGGGGATGCCATGCATGTAATACGGTACATAATTCGGCACTTCGATTATCAAAGAAATTGATTATAAAAACGGCAAATACAATGTAACAATTTTTTGTACTTTAACTGCTTAAAACTTATTTTATTTTTTATCAAGCGTTTGACACGTAATCACGTTGATTCTGTTACTAAGTTACTTAGTTAAGTTAGTAAAGAAAATCCCTGGTTAAACTGACTGTTTTATATACTTTGAATGTTAAGAAGGAATGGTCTCTTCAGATAAAAATGTACATAAACAAGTTGAAGACAACCTATGTTTGTAAATTTTAGGGGGGGGGGGGGCATGCCAGCCACGCCCCGCCTAAATCCGTCATTCGTCACTTTAAATATAGGGGTCATATATTATTTCTTGCTAATAAATATCGGATTTTATCTTTAGTCACTACCTGGACCGATTTTAAAGTTATACAATGTTTACTTTGAATATCTAGTACACGAACATATGACCCTTTAACCATATATATAACCAAATACACACTTATATTTAATCTTTTTCATTTTACTTATTTAACATCCAACATGGCTAGTGCATTAAAAGTGCCGTTTCAGGTGGGAATGAGGCGGTTGTTTTATGCTGTAACACCTAATGAAACATCATTCTCTGATGTTAAAGACGTACCGCCCTACACAGACGAAGTATGTATAATTTGAATTGAGTATGAAATAAACCAAATGAGGTTTACTTTCTATACTTAAGTAGAGAAGGCGAGCTCTTTCTCGACACTTACTAATTTTCTGTTTAATTGCTTTTTTTCTTGATTGAATTGTATGATATGCTTAATGTCCACGACCTGTCAGGGGTTAGCAAGTTCAGGGCTAAATAATAAATATATCCACTTCAAAAAGGTACGTTGTGTATTGCTGGTTAACTGGCGGAAATCAGACAACAATTAGAAAATGAATTCCGGTATAGCATCAGGCCATCTACGGACCAACCCCTCATAGTGTTGTGCAATAGTTCTACAACGTACAGAGATCATGCCACCCACCCAAACTAGGCATCGGATTGTACGTCCATATTTTTGTGAACGTGTCTGCGTATTTTTGCATCCCATACAGCCTAATATACACACCCTTTATCAATTTGATCGGAGACGTACAGTGGTTCATAAGTGGGGGCCCACTGAATGCCTAAGAGCGGGCCCACTCTAATCACACTTCAGTGATTCCATATATAAGCCACCAAATTTTCCCAAAAGGGGAGGACGGCCCCCTGGCCCCTCCCTAAATCCGCCTCTGAAGTATATACATGATATAATTACTATACATTACACACTTAACCAACCCTTTCTTGTGATCTGATAACTAAAAGACATGTTTCAAACCAATATATTATAATAATAATGTTTTGTTTGATTTTCAGTCCGGGCCATTCTTCTTCGTTTTAATATTCCTAGAGTTGGCCATTTCTTCTTATAAAAAGGATGGAAAGTACAGACTCGGTGACAGTATTACATCCATTAGTGCTGGGGTGTTTTCTAGGTTTCCATTGTAAGTTTTTAGGATTTACATCGAATATATTATTTATCATTCTGGTGATATAGTATAGATACACTACAAAATTGGTTGATTGATGTGTGTTAAATGTTATAGCAATTCAAGGATTGACTTAGATATCATTTGCCTTTGTCAAACCAACATTTTTATTTTTCCTTTTTCCCTTTGCAACAACCCACTGAGATGGCACCAGTCTTGTTATTAACAAATAAATGATTCTTTTCCAAATTTAAAAATTGACCATCCCTCATGAAAACTTTCTATGTAAATCATGATTCTTTTATCTTCTTCTTGTATATTAAGTAAGAAATAAATCATTGAAGCCATATAAGTACTTGCCATTTAAATATGGCCTGGGCCTTGATCTTCGAATTCTTTATAAGTTTGCACTGGAAGGTATACATTTACAGACGTACCATATGTATGTGTACATGGTACAGACGTATCATATGCATGTGTACATGTACAGACGTATCATATTTATGTATACATGTACAGACGTATCATATTTATGTATACATGTACAGACGTATCAAATGTATGTTGCATGTACAGACGTATCATATGTATTTGTACATGTACAGACGTATCATATGCATGTTACATGAACAAACGTTTCATATATTTGTGTACATGTACATATGTATCATATTTTTGTGTACATGTACAGACGTATCATATGTACTATATTACTTGTCAGACGTATCATATGTATGTGTACATGTACAGACGGATAATATGTTTGTGTACATTACAGACTTATTATATGTATGTGTACATGTACAAACGTATCACATGCATGTGTACATGTACAGACGTTTCATATGTCTGTGTATATATGTACAGACGTATCATATTTATGTATACATGTACAGACGTATCAAATGTATGTTACATGTACAGACGTATCATATGTATTTGTACATGTACAGACGTATCATATGTATGTTACATGAACAAACGTTTCATATATTTGTGTACATATACATATGTATCATATTTTTATGTACATGTACAGACGTATCATATGTACTATATTACATGTCAGACGTATCATATGTATGTGTACATGTACAGACGGATAATATGTTTGTGTACATTACAGACGTATCACATGCATGTGTACATGTACAGACGTTTCATATGTCTGTGTATATATGTACAGACGTATCATATTTACGTTACATGTACAGACGTTTAATACGTATGTATATGTCGTGTACAAGTTGCGATTTTGTACAGGTTATAACATGTACAAAAATATTGTACATTTTATAACTTGTATAATGCAAAAATACAAGTTATAACATGTACAAAAGTACCTCATACATGTTATAACCTGTACAAAATATTGCTTAAAAATGGTTTTAACTTGTACAAAATCAAAAAATAAGAATATGTTTTTATTATCGCCACAGAATGATATACTGTCTTTTGATGAGGTAAATATGCAGTTTTATTGACTTTTGAAAAAGTGAATATTAGTTTTTCAAAGTCAATAAAACCCTTATTTACCGAAACTTTATTCCATTTTCCGAGGAAAGAAAATGTATTTGATGACAAACATAATTATACCAAAACAAATTTTACATGAAACATTTTACCATAACGTAGCATGTAAAAGTGAGTGACGTTTAGCGCGGTGAATAATACTTTCTCAGGTGAATATGCTTTTTTATTTAATATCAAATTCATATAGAGAAAACTACTAAAATAATACCAATATGGAATAACAGATGATATTGCCCTCAATAATATTTTCATAACTTTTTTACTGTATTATTCCTTCATGTTAGTGTGTATTGTCCTTTTTTGATACAGTTAATGTCCTGGGGTTGGTATTTCAAAGCATTCCTAAGACCTGTCCTAAGATATATATCTTAGGACAGATGTCTTATGATCCTCTTATGACTTTCTATGAACATATCTTTATTTGATGAATTATAATTGTGAGTGTCCACTTTGAAGGCAATAGTAAAATACTTTCATTTTTTGTTGACACTAAAAGACATAAGAGGATGGCCAGGATAGATGTGTAAATACAAATAAAATTGGGAATTGAAATGGGGCATTTGTCTAACGACAACAACCCGCCAATGGAGCAGAAAACATCCAAAGGCTACAAATAAATGCTTTCAAAGTAGAGGATATATATTTAAAACATCAAAATGACATTCGCCTCATGCAATGATCTTATAGTTTATAAACAAAAAGTGAGTTATAAATTTACAAAAGTCATGCTGAAGGCCAAAAATGTTGAAGAGTAGATCCAAAGATATTGACAATGAAGCGTGGTCCAATGAAAACTATTTCAGCTCTCTCTTGCTTTTACAGAGTAAGCATATACAACATTGTTTTAGTCTTTGCATGCTATAAACAAGAGAGGGAGGAGTATTTCCCAAAATTATTAAGAATCATTCTTAATTTTTTTGGAAGAATTTAGAAGCTAGTATCTAATGTAATTGTCATTGAGGAATGCAAGCTTTTAGTAAATAGTTTCACACTTATTTCAACCATGATGGACTGCATAAAACATACAATAACATGAAAACACATTTTGCCAACATTATTCATGAAACATATATTTCTGAAACTTTGTGATCAATGTCCTTAACAGAAAAGGACACGTTCTTCTGGCCTATTTATTGTTGTTCTTTATGCATTGGTGAATTTAAATGTATATTTTACTTTTCGGATTAGGCACGGCCTAAGTTACGGTACAAGAACAATTTACAATAAGAAAAGAGTATACTAGGGACTTGGTCAACGCAACTGCTACATGTAGTAGGCGTATCATTACCGAGGGTATCACCAACCCAGAACTATATATTATAACATTTTTTTTAATTTATTCTATATGCAAAACAATGGATTGTCAATATTTTAGGTTATTCATAAAAGCCATTAGCCTTGTGTCGTATATGTGGGTACATGAGCACTTCAAGATATTCGAGTTACCATGGAATTCGCAATGGACATGGTGGTTCTGCTTTTTAGGCGTAGATATGGGTTATTACTGGTTCCATAGACTTGCACACGGTAAGACTGTTTATAGAAACTTGCATAAAAGTAGGACTGTTTTCGGAAGCTCTGATAGACTGTTGTGTGATATTGTTTCACGTGGTTTTTGAAACAGCTTGCAATTTATCACATATTTGAGCAATATGTTTTTTAAACAGATTAATACAGCAGCAAATGATAATATATTTATTAACAATAGTGAAAAATGTCAATTTGACCACAATTTTTATTATAAATATATTTTTCTAGAGAATAGTTTCACAGGTGTAGATTTTTACGTGAGCAATATGATCATTATTTGTGCCTCTCGCGTCCGGCAGACAATGCCCGTTCGTCTGTATGGAATGTATTGTACATGAAATAATGATCTTCTGGTGGAGAATACCCTACTCTGACGTTACAAAGCTTTATAACTATTTGTGGAGCATGTTAGGAGGTGAAAAACCTGCCATTATCTTACATAATTATATACTCTTTATTTTTACGTTGCATTTAAATTCTAGCGCCCTGTTTTAAGATTGACCAACTTAACAGAACTTATCTATTGATTTTTTTAAATCGTTTATTTGTTCCGGACATGAATATGTATGAAATATTTGCCACTGAACGTTGAGCAAGCTAAATCAATCAATAAGTCCATATGAATCTTTAAGATTTCAATGATTCTATTTTATGTTTTCAATTTTCTATGTATTACATATTTTTATTTGTTTGTATTAGAGGTGAATTTTATGTGGGCAGCCCATCAAGTACATCACAGTTCAGAAGATTACAATCTAGCTACAGCCTTACGACAATCTATCTTACAGAGTTATACATCCTGGGTGTGTATGATATTGACAAAACACTGAAATCTGGAAATGTATTTTCCATATTCCCACACGTTTAATTCGTCACAGTCATTGCACAGGACTATTGCTATCTACATGTACAAGACAAATGATATACACATGTCAGTGCTTCTGAGACATGATAGTCTAAAAATATATATCACACATAAAAATAACACTACCAAATCGCAATGATTAAGAACTGATGTAGAGTTTAGAACTAAATCAACCCATAGAAAACCGTTGGTTACATAAATTATGACAATCACAAATACTTTCTGTAAAAAACAAATCACACAATTTAAGTATGACTGTTCTTTATTTGTTGTTTTTTTCCTACTACCAAAGACGGTTAGGAGTCCCATTCCAGATTTCTTCAATCATATAAACCAATCAAACTAGAGTTATCCCTCGTTTTACTTCATCTAATACACACTGTCTTTTTATTATTTTATGTATTTGCAGGTGTTTTATCTTCCACTTGCCTTATTTATCCCACCACAGATTTTTATTGTCCACATGGAATTGAACATCTTATATCAGTTTTGGATACATACACAGGTATGTATGGTTCATAAGTGTTTCTCGATTTCCGTTTTTTTACTGTAACAGATTAGACCGTTGGTTTTCCATTTGAATTGTTTTACACCAGTCATTTGTGTGGCCCTTTATTACTTGATATTTGGTGCGAGCCAAGGCTCCCTGCTGACGGCTGTAATCTGACCTTTAAATGTTTACCTTTACAAATTGCGACTTGATCTGACTTAGACGGAGAGTTGTCTCATTGGCATCCATACCACTTCTTTAAGGTTGTTGTATGAAGAGTAAAACGTTGAAAGAAGGAAAACGCAATTACATGTAGGAGTTTACTTAATCGAAATGAGATATTTGGAGTCATGTCTAGCTTTTTCTTCGACGTTTTTGTCCACTTTTTGTATATATCACGTCAACAATGTTTTTATTAAGTATTTGATTTTTAAATATTTTGTCCTTGCACATCACTGAAGAGACTTTCATTTTCGAAACGCGCATCTAGCACAGAACTAATACTGTACGGTTTAATGTTAATATCTTGTTTTTGTCAATATATGTTTAAATAGGTCATTCAAATGCGCAAGTAAATCATTTATTGTCTAAATGTGCAGTAAAATTATCACTGCTTAACGTTTTTGAAACAATTTGGACGACACCTCTGCTTTTGGACTGATTGTCTCGAGGAATCGACAGCCAGGTAACTCAATACTTTAGCTTTGGTACGGAAATAATAACATTAGATGTATGTGTCATTATAATACGTTATTCTGATTGGATAACTGCACACCACGTGTTATTCCTTAAGCAATTGCATTACACAATAAAACTTATTTATGATAACACGATGTCCAAAAATTTATAATTAATAAGCCTATGTAAATGTGTTATGTTAATTTTATATAAAAAAAAATATAATATCCTTGAATAACCATTCTGCAGCCAAAATTTGTATTCAACTGAAAAGTGTTAAAAATATTTTAAACAATAAAAAAAAATGGGAAAGTTCAGAGTGCACATCGCCAAAAGTTTTTAAAATGACAAATGGTACACATTTCCATGATCCTAGCTTAAAAATGTAATTATAAGTATTGAATGCTTCTTTTTGTAACTTCAAAGGATTGTAAAAGCGTTTACCGTGCGCACAATTTTAGAATGAAGCGCGGAAACAAAATGTACTTCGTTCAACGCTTTTACAACCCAATGAAGTTACAAAAAGAAGCATTCAATTCTTAAATATTTTTTTGTTGAAGCAGATAGCTTTTGAAACTTTGAGAGATAATTCGAAATAAAGGAACGTGCTTCCCTCACGATAAGCTACGGTAGCAATTCGTTGTCTAGGTTTTCCTATAAAATTGGCCCTGCACGGTTCAACGTTAGTATTGCAGGTTTGATTGAGACATTTTTTGTCTAAATGCGCATCTTATGCAGAAACAATAATATTGGGTTATATTTTAACTTTCATACTTTCATTGGGTCAATAGTATTGTTGATAAACGGTTATTGCGCGTGCGTGTCACCAGCCAACATAGCCCAACCAAATTCTTTTATTGAAAATTGCTATTAACAAGCTTAGTTTGTCTGAAATTAAGGAATGCATCGCATGCAAAAGCATTGATTCTACTTTTAGTTCAACTACATAGTTTATAAACTAAAGCTTCATGCTCCAAGTATATCTTTCAAATCATACAAGTACCCATGCACTGGCTATAGGAAAACAGTTCATAGAAAACTAGTCCTAGCAGTTCACAAAAGTGGTATGGACTTAAAACATATAGTTACTCCCCCTTCCCCGGATCAGTTAAATGTATTCCTGCAAGTATTAATCTAATTTAAATTTCATCTAACACACTCTACAGGATGGGTTGAAATCTCTTCCTGTTAATTACAATTGATCTAACGCATGCTATAATTGTTTATGTCGCGCGTGGGCCTTTCTCAGTAAACAAAACCAAGTGAGAGATCTAATTTTTATTAGATTGTGCAACTTGTTACAGAGAAAGTGAACGCTTTAACAATCCGACTCGGGGGATTTGTCTTGAACAATGTAGGGGCTTAATCAGAACATTTTATCGTCATGAATATAGCTGCACATGTTATATATGCAGCTGAACGATACACATTCTTCAATTTTATCGTTAATCAACCAATTAATTCTTAGAAAAACTGAAAAAGTTTACATAAATTTTACAGGTCGATAGTTAATTTTAACAAAACAAAACAATTGCAACATTTAGTTATTAAACGTTATGTCATGACCATATTGAAATTTTGTAAAGAGAGAAACTATTCCAGAATATATGCAAATTTTGAATGATAGGATAAATTGTAAATGATTATTTTCCAGTATGTAAAATCCCTCGGGCCATTAGAATATATACTAAATACTCCAAGTCATCATAGAGTACATCATGGTCGAAATCGGTATTGTATTGACAAGAATTATGCCGGAACCCTCATCATTTGGGACAGATTGTTTGGTAAGTTCGAAGAAATATATTCTATTGTATTTGATGACTTTGTTTCACGCAATGATTTAGGGTAAATAATTGCTTTTCTTATTAGTTTTCAATAAATTACACTGACTCACGCACGTTTCTTGGTACCAGCACTTCATCATGAAAGCAAACATTGACATATTTGATTTATTTTTGTTATGAGGAGAACCGTATGGATATATCACATTGACCTATATTTATAAATAAATGGCTATTTATCACGATTGACAAGTAATAAACTTGACTGGATTGAAACGGCGATTTGTATTCTTTTAGGATATTTTGTCATGTCCCGAAAATGGACTACTGTCAAAATTGAATAAGTCACGAAATGTGAAAATGGCAAAAACATAAACTGTGGCGAAATCATTTAACTTAAGACAAAATACGTATGGCAAAAAGTGATGAAACAAACACGAAATAATAACATAATTACATACTAGATAATTAAATAAAAATGTAGGAAAAACTTTATAAAATTGATAAATAAGAAACAAAGGAGATCAATAAAGTAAACTGCAGCTTCACAACCAGAAACGCAAGTTTGCTTGCGTAGTTTGCTTTAAGCTTTTTTAATAATGCGCAGATGCATGTTTAATACAATACAGTTTATGTTAATCTGAAAGGATTTCACATTAAGCTCATTCAAAAAAGAGCAAACGTTGAATTTATTTTCGAAAAAGATTGAAATAGATGTCGACATGCATCATGAAACATAAATGATATCATCATTGGAAGATGACGCTGGAACTGTCTCGATGTTTTGTTCAACGCAGGGTTTTATCACGAATCCCGTTGTTTAAAACATATCAAACTATTGTTATTTCAAAATGCGACGCCAATTTGACTTAAAAAAATCCAGCTTATATACTAATTGAAGATGACCACTAAAACAAAACACACAAAACACCTAATATAGACTTGAAAGCATTAAAAAAAAACCACTTAGTGATTTTTAGGGAAAGTGTTTCTCCAATCTGCATTATCTTTTTAAAGGAACGTTTGAAGCAGAAAACGAAGAAGTAGTATATGGGCTGACCCATCCCCTGAATACTTATGATCCAAACTATGTACAGGTAAAACATAATGTATTTTTAATCTAAAGTTAAATGATAAATTAACAAAACTACATATTGCTTGCCTTGAATATACATGTACATGTACAAAGAGATACAAAATACAAGTTTACAAGCTTCGGTCTGAGAGGGACGATATGACCTTTATCGGTACTCGGGTTGTTACGGCCAGAAATCGCCTTTAAATTGTAGCCAACAAAAGACACAAATCAATAGTAAAATTTAACAATATTTAATATACAAAAGTTTACAAAAGGTATTACACAAATATTACTGTTAACTTAACTGTCAAAATATGAGTCCAATCTGTTATCTTTATCTGTATCCGGAAATCTTTCGGAATCCAATTTGAATATTACGTTCACTACTAATGTCACAATCCAGTATGATGTTGTTTGTAGAATAAAAGTGTCAATCCAAATGCTGTGAATACTTATGTCTATCAATGTCTATGTCCAAGTTTAATTATTAGAGTTTAACTTTAGTGTCTGTATATATAGTGTTGTCATGGAAAATTCTAGAACACTCTATAATGGAACATTGTGGAAAATCCTGGAAAGTTACAACGGAAGTTTCTGGAATAACGTAGAAGTTTAAATTACGCATCTTTTATAAGGATCATTCTAGAAAGTTCTAATCATTCTGTGATTGTTACAGTGATTCCTAAACTGCACAGTTACAAGATTATTTGGTAAACAACTATCAGGCCATACAACATAAATTAGGCCAACATAAATAAACATAATAATTACAATATCATAACACCTCCCCCCTTAAAAGAAGTTTTTGTGTAACAAAACCTTATCAGGAATAATATGAATAAAAATACATAATATATACAAAGTGATTTAATAAGCTCTAGATAAAGCATCAGCTATTACATTATCTTTACCCTTAATATGTTTTACAATTACATCATATTCCTGTAACAATAAACTCCACCTAGTCAACCTCTGATTCTTGTTTCTCATTTTATGCATGAAGGTGAGAGGATTATGATCAGTATAAACCAGAATAGGATATACAGTGGGATTCAAATATACATCAAAATGTTGAAGTGCTGACAACATTGCAAAACACTCTTTTTCAATAGTTGAATAATTTTTCTGATGTTTATCTAATTTCTTAGAAAAATATGATATAGGTTTTTCAACATTATCATCTGTCTCTTGATATAAAACAGCTCCTATTCCTACATCGCTTGCATCAACGGCAAGTTTAAATTGTTTTTCAAAGTCTGGAGTAATCAGAACTGGACTATTAATTAAAAGTGATTTGCTATTTTCAAAAGCGTTTTGACAATTTTCACTCCAGATAAATTTAGAGTCTTTTCGTAAAAGATGAGTCAATGGTTGAACAACAGTAGCAAAATTTGAACAAAATTTCCTGTAAAATCCAATCATGCCTAAATATCTCATAAGTTGTTTTCTATTTGTAGGAGGAGGAAATTTGGAAATAGCTTCCACTTTAGCCATTATAGGTTTTACTTGACCTTGGCCAACTGTATGCCCTAAATAATCAACAGTGGCCTGACAAAATTCACTTTTACCAAGATTAACAGTCAAATTTGATTTTGACAATCTATCAAAAGTATCATACAAATGTGTTAAATGCTGTTCCCAGCTATCACTACATACAATAAGATCATCAATATAAGCATAACAACAGTCTAAATCTTTTATAACATTATTGATCATTCTTTGAAATGTAGCTGGAGCACTTTTCATGCCAAATGGCATTACAGTATATTGAAATAAGCCATCTGGTGTAACAAAAGCTGATATTTCACGAGCTCTCTGTGTCAATGGAACTTGCCAATAACCTTTCAATAAATCAAATTTGCTCACAAATTTTGCTTGACCAATATTGTCAATACAATCGTCTATCCTTGGAATCGGATAGGAATCAGATTTTGAGACTGAATTTACTTTTCTGAAATCAGTCACGAAACGAAAAGTTTTATCTGGTTTTGGCACAAGGAGACAAGGAGAGCTCCATTCACTGTTACTCGGCTCAATAATATCATTGTCAAGCATATATTTAATTTCTTTTCTCATAACTTCAAGTTTGAGTGGATTGAGCCGGTAAGGATGTTGCTTAATTGGAGAAGCATCTCCTACATCAACATCATGACAAACAGCAGTTGTTTTGTTAGGCACATCTGGAAAAAGATTTTTAAAGGAAAATACCAAAGCTTTTATTTCTTCTCTACGATCGAATGACAGATGTGCAAGTTTTGAATCTAAATTTGACAAAATTTCTGAATTTTTCAATCTAACTGTCTCTTCCATAGTTTTACAACTAAAAGTTGGTTCAATTACATCTGGTTTGTCATGATTGTTCTCAAATTTAACCATGCCTAAAGTGGCAATTGGTTTACTATCACATAGTACATTAGTACGCTCAAAATATGGTTTTAACATATTAATATGACACACTCTAGTTTGTTTGCACCGACCTGGAGTTTTTACAATATAATTCAAATCATTAATTTTACTCTCTATTGTATAAGGACCACAATATTTAGCCTGTAAAGGATGTCCAGGGACTGGCAAAAATACAAGTACCTTATCACCAGGCTCAAAAACTCTGTCCCTGGCATCTTTATCATACCATATTTTCATCTTGTTCTGTACATTTTTTAAGTTTTTCTGAGCAATTTGACAAGCAGTAAACAATTTTTCTTTAAATCTAGATACATAGTCTAAAAGATTCAAGTCAGTATGTTCAGTAAGCCACTTTTCCTTAATCAATTTTAACGGTCCCCTTACAGTATGACCAAATACCAACTCAAAGGGACTAAATCCAAGGGATTCTTGAACAGCCTCTCGGACCGCAAAAAGTAGAAAGTGAACTCCATCATCCCAGTCTCTGTCAAATTGAAGACAAAAAGTTCTAATCATGTTCTTCAATGTTTGATGAAAACGTTCTAAGGCACCTTGAGATTCTGGATGATAAGCACTTGATCTGTACTGAGCAATCCCTAACTGGTACACGACTTGCTGAAATAAACCTGACATGAAATTTGATCCCTGGTCGGACTGTATAGACTTAGGAAGTCCTACTAATGTGAAAAATTTGATCAAAGCTTTGACGATAGTCGGTGTCTTGATATTTCTGAGCGGAATAGCTTCAGGAAAGCGAGTAGATGTACACATGATTGTCAATAAATACGCATTTCCAGTCTTGGTCTTTGGTAAAGGTCCAACGCAGTCAATTAGAACTCTGCTGAAAGGTTCGTCAAAGGCTGGAATAGGCAGAAGGTGCTGGTGGTATTTTCTGGTTAGGTTTACCAACAACCTGGCATATATGGCATGATTTGCAGTATTCTGCAACATCGTTTCTAAGTCTGGGCCAGTAGAAATGTTGCAATATTTTTAGGCAAGTCTTCCTTATACCTAAGTGTCCAGCCAAGGGGGTGTCATGGGCAAGATCAATAATTTCTTGCCTATAAACTTTAGGCACCACCACTTGGTACACAACTCTCCATTCCTCCTCTGGGGTAGCATCAGGAGGCCTCCACTTTCTCATTAAAATGCCGTCCTGATGGTAATAGCATTCGGCCACTTTGTCTGCTTCCTCCTGTGGTTGAGCTCTCTGGCTGAGCTGAAGAACCTCAGGGTCTTTATGTTGTTCTTCAGATAAATTTTCTCGGTCTAATGAATGGCTGTTAACGTCTGGCCATGGCATAATAACATTCTTGTTAACACTAGGTGGTTTTGTAATGGCCTTTTCTGAGCTACCAGGACCTTCAATGTCAGCTATAAAAGTGTCAGAAAGGTCCATGTAATCAAATTTGTCTTCTTGCAAATTCTGATTTTGTTGTTTTCTAGCCATCGCCCTAGTAACAACACAAGCTGGATACAATTCAGC
Source organism: Mytilus trossulus (assembly GCF_036588685.1). Taxonomy (NCBI): domain Eukaryota; kingdom Metazoa; phylum Mollusca; class Bivalvia; order Mytilida; family Mytilidae; genus Mytilus; species Mytilus trossulus. The sequence goes on along the minus strand of NC_086379.1, from coordinate 36,127,258 downwards.
ATCATCTTCAGGTGATTTAACATCCACCACCGGTTCACTGGTAACAATTGGTTCAGCAACCACTTTGTTCCTAGCTAGATCATTTCCTAGCAAAAATGTAACACCCTCAACAGGGAGATTAGGACGAACACCTACAACAACTGGTCCAGTTATCAAATCTGAATTCAGATAAATACGATGAAGAGGAACATCTATACAACCCAACTCTACACCTTGTAACAAAACGGAGGCACCAACAGAAGTCTTCTCAGACAAAGGCAACACACCTTCTAACAATAAAGATAGAGAAGCTCCAGTGTCCCGTAAAATCTTAATAGGCTGAAGAGTGGTATCATCAACAATAGCAACAAACCCATCAGACATAAAGGGTTTATATTCCTCCATATAATCACAAAAACTGGACTTACAAGCCTGACTCGCAGGACATTCCAATGTACTGGTAATATAAGGTGTCGTACAAGCACTGGTCTTCGGCTTATTATCTCGTTCATTCTTCTTCTGGAGTCTAAAACAATCAGCCATCAGGTGACCAATCTTCTTACAATAAGCACAAGTCAGTGACTTCTTCTCAAAAGTATCAAATTTTGGACTAGACATATTATAACTGGACTGACTCTTATTCTGTGGAACAGGCTTACTATCAATATGCTCAGTGCTTTGATTTTTGTAATTTCCACTGGAAGTATTAACATATTGACCCTTGAAACTTCTTTTATGTGAAAGAGTATAATTATCTGAAATAACAGCTGCATCATGTATTGACTCAACAGTTTTGTCGTCTAAATGTGTTTTTAAGTCTAAATGAACACATTGTTTGAACTCTTCTAATAACATCAATTGTCTTAGGTTATCAAAATTGTTATCTGTTTTCTTTGACGTAAGCCATTTATCAAATAGATCTTCTTTTTCCCGAGCAAATTCCACATATGTTTGTGAATCAAACTTTTTATAGGATCTAAATTTCTGTCTATATGCTTCTGGTACTAGTTCATAAGCTTTCAAAACTTCCTTTTTTACCATATCATAATCAGAACTTTTTTCTGATGGAAGTGCGGAATAAATTTCAGCGGCCTTACCCTCAAAAACACTTTGCAGCATCGTAGTCCAATATGGCTTCGGCCATTTCAAATTATTTGCAATTTTCTCAAACTGTTGAAAATATTTATCAACTGTTTTTTCACAAAATTTAGGAACCAAACGTATATTTTTTGCTGCATCAAAATAATCTGATTTCGAGTGAACTTTAGTGTTGCTTTCTTCTTTGACCATTTCAATTTTCAGTTTTTCCATCTCTAGCCTTTCTCTCATTTCAAGTTCTTTTAATTTAAATTCATCTTCTTTTTTTTTTCTTTTCTCTATCTCCAACCTTTCCTTCATTTCCAATTCTGCTTGCAATTGTTTTAATTTAAACTCATGTTCTAATTCAAGCTGCTTTAATTTAAAGGTGTCAACATTTTCGACCTTAAGATCAAGAGCCTCTTCACCTAAAATTTCTGCGTCAACTAATTTGTCTATAACCAAATTTTTTATAATTTGTTTTCTCATAGATACTTTAAAAACTAATTTCAGTTGTTTAGCAAGCAACACTAATTCCTCTTTCTTTGAATTATCAAAACTCTCCAGGTCTGGCGTTTTCAAAAATTTACCAGCATCAAATGCCATTTTGTAGAATTTTGTTGGCTAGTTATAATAAAAATGCTAATCAAATTTTGAATAAAATATTTTTAAGATCCCAGGACGAGCCCCCAATTTCTGTTACGGCCAGAAATCGCCTTTAAATTGTAGCCAACAAAAGACACAAATCAATAGTAAAATTTAACAATATTTAATATACAAAAGTTTACAAAACGTATTACACAAATATTACTGTTAACTTAACTGTCAAAATATGAGTCCAATCTGTTATCTTTATCTGTATCCGGAAATCTTTCGGAATCCAATTTGAATATTACGTTCACTACTAATGTCACAATCCAGTATGATGTTGTTTGTAGAATAAAAGTGTCAATCCAAATGCTGTGAATACTAATGTCTATCAATGTCTATGTCCAAGTTTAATTATTAGAGTTTAACTTTAGTGTCTGTATATATAGTGTTGTCATGGAAAATTCTAGAACACTCTATAATGGAACATTGTGGAAAATCCTGGAAAGTTACAACGGAAGTTTCTGGAATAACGTAGAAGTTTAAATTACGCATCTTTTATAAGGATCATTCTAGAAAGTTCTAATCATTCTGTGATTGTTACAGTGATTCCTAAACTGCACAGTTACAAGATTATTTGGTAAACAACTATCAGGCCATACAACATAAATTAGGCCAACATAAATAAACATAATAATTACAATATCATAACAGGGTGTTTTTAAGCTTTTCGGGATTGACACTTTCGAGATCCAGGAATTGTATTTTCGAATTTCGGAATGTCGGGATCTAAATTTATTTAAATTCGGGACCGCGAAATTTTGTGTTTTTAAGCCCAGGATTTCGGGATCAGGGTCCCTCCTGTCCCCCTATGTGACGATGTGTCCTGAACACAAATACCCTAAAAAAAACAACTAACAAAATCGACGCAACACATTAAACAAACCAAACAAATGTATGTAACTTAAGACGACCGCCGAGGTTCCTGTTAACTTTTCTGGTAGGTTCGTCCCTATCTGCAGGGTCTGTTTGCCCGTCCCGTCCAAGGTTAAAGTATGAAGTTGTGAATTGAGGCAGTTAACGGAGAAGTTGACGTGGTCACATCACTTCGATACTCAGAACATAACACATATTCATCATGATGTGAACTTTTAGAAATACATACAACTTTTTTCTCACCCAGATTTCGCGTTCCGTTGATACGTCAGAGTTTGGGGTGTTGCCATTGCAGTAAAGTATACTTATAGATACACCTCTTCTTTCTCATACTTTTTTTTCTTTTTCTTTTCGCATTTTAATCTTATGTATTTTTTTGATAGTTTTGTCACGCCAAGTATACATTTCAACGGTTTTTGGATACGAAAGGAATAAAAAACAAATTGGGTGTGTTATTTTGTGGACCAGGATGGGAGGAAGGAAAACCCAGAACAGGATTAATTGAAGATATTCCAAACGTAAGTTTTGTTCGGCTCACTTTTGAAAAGTATATGTTATTTTTGAAAGACAGTGCTTTGTTCGGGCATTTGTAGTATGCAATATTGTATAAAAACTTACAATATTTTGGCGCTTTTATAATACGAGATTGTGATTATATCGTTTTAAACGCAAATGTAGTCAAATTTGATAAAAAGATTAAATATCAATGTTTATCATGTTTATGATTAATATTGCCGAATATTAGGTTCTTAGACAAATCACAACAAGAGTATTCTTTTAATATTAGAAAATAATTAGAGTTGGGTAAATTATAAATTTAGCTAGTAAATAAAAGTGGAAAATGCAATAAATGACCTGAGCCTAGTATAATATTATACATATTGTACATATATTTATATATTTACACATATGTTTATAACATTTTGTAAATATTTTATAGGTTAAGGCACCACATCCAAAGTATGACCCAAAGCATTCCTTGATATTTAATATTTACGCTGCTGTTCACTTTACAGTACTACTGATAATGAACATAGAGCTTGTAACACAGAAAGGGGTAGGTATAGTAATAATAATCAATGCATTGTGTGCCCTTTTGATTTTTCTCCGAGACAGTTACATGATCATTTTAGAAATAGACGTTGACTATGTCTAGATTATTTTAGACATGAAAACATAATCTTTAAAATCGTGTCAACTTCCGAAAACGACCAAACGTGTCAAACTCTTAAAAAGATTATATGGTTATGACGTTGACAATTTACAAGATACCCAGACAGCTGGTTAATTCAATGAGAATTTTGATGAAGTTTCATTCACTGTGTAAATTGCTTGTTTTCCATAATTTATAAATACTCTAACGAATACCATTTTAGCTACATGTTAGAAGTCATCCTGAAATTAGAGCTAACATTCTTTGACATATTTAACAGAATCTTATGACATCATTATCATGATTTCAGTGCGTGTTTCTGGATTGAGTTGTTATCAGCAACGCGTAAATGAGTCAATGATAATTTTCGAAGGCACTTTAATTTGATGTTTTTCATGAATAAAGTAAAAAAATATTTTGTATGAGCAACAGAACCCAGTATTTTTTTGTTTTTGAATTTAAGCCGTTTAATTGTAGATAGGAAAACAATCGTATTTGAAGAAACTCTGAACGTCAGATATTTTAAATATGAATATCTAATTATGAGTGGAGGCTTTTGCCACCAAAAGAAAGCAAATTTGTAATGATCACCAGATAAGTTAATACATTTTTTTTTATTATTCAACTATAAATTCCTTATCTATTATTAACTAAAAACAAAAATCCGTTAGCTCCCCTTCCCACATCTCTAGCCCTTGTCAATTCATATCCACACTGGTGAAAATGGCAACTATCTAATAATCTGACCTGGTCGTGGATTAAGGTTCATCATAAGGAATTGAAAAATATGGCCGTGTTTACACCTCAAAAATTACTATGAGTACAGACAAACTGGTACATCCAGGAAAGTTTTAAGGCATGGCAGGAACTAGATATATAAAAGTTATATGAAGTCTACGTTTCAGAAAATTAAAAACTTACCTGCATTTTGATGTGCATTTTTTTCCAGTCTGCAGAAGATAGAAAAATAAACAAACACCCGAGTTTCATTTGATACGGTCCACTCAGTTACACAGTTTAAACCTGTTAAATCACCTATTGTTTACAGGTGTATATTGTCCATCTATTGTCCATTTAAATCAATACTACTCACAACATTGATTATATGAGGGGAGCTTCTCAATCGTTTTCACTACTTAGTTAATTTTTGCACATTCTGCAGGAACGAAAAAAAATGGATAGCAAAATTTAGAAAAGTTTATAATTTTCTGAAACATAAAATGCATTTAAAATTTATATATCTAGTTCCTGCCATCCATTAAATCTGTTGCAGGTGTATAGGTTAGTCTGTACTCAGAGTAAAATTTGGGGTGTAAATACGGCCATTTTAGCCAAAAGGTTATGATGAACCTTAAGTTAGGCGATTTGTTTACGTCTTGACATTATCAAATGGTACAATCAAAATCACGTGATGGATATACACACACCGGAAGGTAAAGTCGAGCAGACCGCTTGAAAGGTAAGTAGTCGTATTTACTTGTTGATATCAATAAAATTTAATAAATAAGGTAGTGCACCGAATGTCGGATACTATCTAGTTTTGAAATACACAATTATCCTTGCTGGAAAGCGTGCAGTTAATGCTAACACTTCGACACAGTTCCAAAATTTCAACAGATAACTGTGTCGAAGTGTTTGCAATAACTGCACGCTTTCTAGCAAAACAAATTGTGTATTTTAAAACTACATACTATCAGACATTCGGTGTGCCAACTTATTAATCAAAATTTAATTGATATAAACAAGAAAATGCAACTACTAACCTTTCAAGCGGCGAGTTCGACTGTAACTACCGGTGTGTGTATATCCATCACGTGATTTTGATTGTACCCCTTGAATAGGTCATTCAAAAAACGTTTGAGTGGTATGGGCACTGTTTATAGCGTCGAAAAAACATGAAAGAAGGTCGCATTGCTGAGTTTACATATACCAGTAATATATCTTATTTATATTCTTATGATGCAAAATTTTCAAAAATTATGAACAAAGAAAAGTTCAAAGAGTTCTTGGATAAATCAAAATACCAATATTTAGAGATATACATCTTCCTTGTATGTCCAAAACACAAACAAAGACTGGATTGGTGTATCGCTACACGCATAATACGCCTATGTACTAGTATATAAATACCATTTGAGCTAAATGTTAAATTTCATCCCGAAATTGAAGCTAACATGCTAGACATATCTACTGGAATCTTATGACTTCATTATCGTGATTTTAGTGTGTTTGTCTGGATTGAGTTGTTATCAACAACGCTCAAGACCAAAGGTTGTGACTACAATTGAGCAGTTATGTAGTACTTTACATTTGTACTGGTATTACTTGTAAATTTAGTTTTATCTCGGTTTTACTATATGAAAATGTGTTTGTTAGAAGTGTGTAAAGTATGTAAACAATCATATTTGTATCATTTATTTTTTAGAGTTTGTCACAAGCTTTGATCATTTGTTTATTATTGTATTCCGGATTCAGTCTTACTTGCTTCGGAAAAATATTTGATAACGCGTAAGTATCAATTTCTAAACACCTCAGAAAATGTTAAGAACTATTAAAGACTCAATAAAAAATAAAAACTCTTTATACCCATTCTCTTTCTACGATGGTCTTTCACAATCACACAAAGAACCATTTATTATATGGTGTAATTTCAACTTTATATATCGTGGAGCTATTATTATATATCTTTGAAACGTTGTACCTATGCTTTAAGGTGCAACTCAGAAATAATCTTAACCATGTATCAAAGGCCAGATACAGATTTGACCGGAGATTTATTATAATTTCAAAGAAAAGAAACAAACCCAATTTTTCATGTGAACAGTATTCGGTCAAGGATCATGCTAATTGACCATATTAATGACCAATCGAATATAGATACTAAACTCCAAGGCAAATTCATCAAGTGGAAGTCCCTAAAAACAGAAAAATGCAAACGGAACAAGTAAAAACAAATACCGTATTCTTGACTTTGTACAAACAACTTCATACGAAAAATATCGGTTAAACTTGGTATTATAGCTTGCCACGAAACCTATCATATATTTACGTTTGCTCATATTTTAAGGGAAAAGGTGCCCACCATATGAAAAACAACTAAAAAGTGTACAAGAAAATAATATAAATGAGAATGTAAATAGAATTAGTGAATTTGCACAACATTTATTTTCAAATGCAAATGAAACGTCATTTAAAGACAATAGCAAACACATAAGGACAAAAGGACATAGTAAAAATACCGATCATATTATGAAATGTGGATATGGGTAAAAAGTATGTATGCTTTGTTGATAGTAGATTGATATTTTCACATCATACAAAGGTGATTTCGTATTTTATAATAACCAGTTGAAACCATGTAATGTTGTTCCCACAACATATACAGGTGAAATATCACCATATGATTGAAAGATAACATCATCAGTGATAAATGTAAACGGATGCCACACAATGGAAATACGTGTACAAAGGACAGTTGAAGAATTTCATGATAAAATGTGTGCATAACAGCATGCGTTTGTTACTAGATCTGTTCGGCCATTCTTTTGTCAGTCCGTAAAATATCTCTATCCCATATCTCAGCAATTGCGTATCTGATCTATTTGATATTTTAGATCAAGCTTCGTTGTAAAGCTGTACCGTTTCACACATATTTTTCACATTTTGTATCGTTGCTTACACAACATTTTTTTTCTGGAAAAAGAGGAAAACAGTGCGAAGGGGACATTCGAAACTCAAAAGTCGACGATAAACTGACAAAGTCTTTGCAAACAATGGAAGACGACGAGGGACAAACAAGTCCACGAATCAATATAATAAAACAAAATAAGACATTAACATGAACCCCTCCTAAATATGTGGTGATCTAAAGTGCTCCGGAATGGTAACAAGTGTTCTGCTTTATTCATGGCATTTTTCATGTTGCTTATGGTAATTGAAATGCGGCAAATGTCACATTCGAGAATATTGTACATGATTGTGTTTACGACCATTTTAATATATATGTGGTCTAATTATACATAGACATTCTTGCATATTCTCAAATGACTCACATTTGTTATCCAATTTAAGAGATACGAAACATAATTAATTGTATCTGTTGTATCCTTTCTTTGAAGTTATATAAGAAAGATGCGTTTAACATTTAGCACTGCGCATATAAATGTATAAATTATTCCATTGATACATTTGTACTTGATATACAGTTTTTTCCCGTTTATTAATCGAAGGGGATGAGATTTTAAAAACCCATAGGTTACCATACGAAAAACAACAGTTAACAAAATAATCGGCCAGTAAGCTATAAAAGACCCCGAGAAAACAAATATAGCTAAAAAGGAGAAGACCACAACCAATGGCTAGATTTGAACTAGTATCATTAAGCGAAAGCATTGAGTTACATCTTCTTGAATTTTGACATGCGTATAAACAATGTGACAGGGTTCAATGTCTCTGTTAGCGACCAGCACCCTTTAAACTTGGAACTGTGGTGTACTAGTACAACATTGAAAAAAGATGTAAAAACAAATTGATAAGGTGGTGACCCATCTGATCGGCGAGATGCACCAAATCAAAGAACACAATGAGAAAGAACAAAAAGTACCAAAGACTTTATCTTTTTAGAAAAGAATACTAGGGCCACACCAAATTAATTTCTTGTTCTACGGATTTTTAAACTCCAAAAAGTTTGGGCGAGCAAACGATTTGAAAATTTTAATAAAAACATATTGAATTTGCAAATTTTTGAGGCGAAGCTTGAAAAGTAAAGGCTAGCGATTTTTTTTTGTAAACATAAAATAGTAGGTTTTGACAATATTAAAACTTGATTTAACACTTATACTTTGACATTTCCTTAATATATGAAGTATTTGTTTCTGTTCACCAAGACATAATTCTATAATTAGATGTGGTATATGTATGTGTGACTGACAATGAAACAATTCTCCATCTAAGTCATAATCATGTTGGGAACAACCCATTAATGTTATACATATCCCTTTTATGGGGGTCAATACAAGTTATATATTTTGTATATATATATATAATGTATTTCTTTGTTAAAAAAACTGTTTAGTATTAAATGGTCAAAACATGTCCAAGAATTTTGTAAACCATGTTAACACATTTACTTTAACAGTTTAATATTATTCAAAATATGTGAACTCTTTTAGAAAAGTTGTTAAATATGTGAGGTATTTCTCCTCTATTAATTTTGAATAAAAAATTCCAAGTTTTCAAGGGTTTTGTATAGTAGCACAAGCACCATACAAATCCTTGATGATATTTCTATCATGTCTATTTTTCTTTTCTACAACAATAAAATGCCCCCTTGTCTGAGGTACTGACATGACTAAGGGTTGTTCCCAACCTGATAATAACAAACACAGGTCAAAGTACGTCCTTTACCACAGGGCTTTGATCCAGACTAAACAGCCAGCAATAAGGGACCCCAAAATTATTAGTGTACACAATTCGAACAGGAAAACCAACTATCTAATTTATATATCTAAACAGGAAAATACCAATGAACAACATTAAAAACGATAACTGCTGAACGGCAGGCACCTGAATCAATCAGGACAGGTACATAAACATGCAGCGGTTATGGATAGTTTTGTTTTGCCAGCATACAATATAATTGCAGTTGAAGGCAAATCTTTCTGAAGTTCTTTGTACTTTATTCTAACAACGAAATTTTTTTGATAGGGAATATAAGAAAGGGAGGAAGAAACCAATAATTGTTCTGTACAAGTATTTCCGCCGTTAACTATTTATATCGGAGCACTCCCACATGCTTGTTGTGCTAATGCGACGTAAAGCAATCAACCATCAATCAATCACATATGGGATAAATTGACTGTGATTTTAAAAAACAAATGTTGATATCATTTAATAGTGCGGGAAGCGGGAATAACAAAAATATAGAAATAATCTGTTTAGAAAAAAATAGGTGCGAGTGGGTCCGTCGAACAAGGAATTAAATTGGTGTGGCCTAGTACATGTATATTAGTAAAAACTTTGAAAATACACATGTCTCCATCTAAAAAATCGAAAAAATTATATTAGCAGTGTAAAGTTCATTTATATTTTATTTATTTTTAAGTTATCTAATGACAGTTTGATATCTGTTTTAGTTAAAACAGCTAAATTAAATGAAAAAAATACCCTTTAGTTCTCTTAACTGTAGGCACATGGTAGACGATAATCTCTTTCAGCTAAATTACACTTACAATTGTCGAAGTTGCAAAATTCTAAAAACATTGTATGACACAAACTACAACATCGTATACACCAATTAAAAAACAAAAAGAAAAAAAACATATCGAATAACGAAACAAAAATTCTTTTTCAGACCATACGCTGTGTATTACGAGATCACACGATGTGCTGCCTCATTATTACTGAATTGGGTCATGTGCTTTTTTGAAGTATATCAACCAAGTGATCGTCCAGAAAGTGTCAAGTTTCTACAGATACTATTCCTATTAAGTTTAGTATCCATTATGCTGTTTACAATAAGGAAGAAGGACAAAACAGCTTGAATTGTGAATACCAGGATTGTTTCAGAGAAACTATGAACCAAATACAGCATATTCTTTTAAGTGATATAAATTTTACGGGTGAAACATATAGTTAGGGTGTTTTCACGTCGAATTTGCCAATCATGCTTAATGCAATAATTCGTCTAGCTCTATAAAGCTGTCACAATTAGTTAATTTAACATTCCTTGGGTAAATAAACTCGTCATAGATACCAGAACTAAATTTAGTATATACGCCAGACGCGCGTTTCATCTACAAAAGACTCATGAGTGACGCTCAAATTAAAAAAAATATATTAGTGATTAGATACATTTGAATGATTCGTTTCCGTGCCTATAAATGACAATTAATTCATGCAAGATTTTAGTTTAAAGAATATCTGAAAAATGCAAATAGTTAAGAAACCAAATACTCGGTACGTATTTAGTGTATCAGAAACAAAAAGGGAATGCAGAACAAATTTGCAGAGAAGCTAAAACCGCATATGTGTAAACTTTCCGTAATGGAATAGAACTTGTTGTTTAGTTACAATGATGGAATTCGTAATATAAAAGATATAGAATTAAAATTTGTTTTATATATTACAGTACCGAACCAATCTGAATAGTTCACTACATCTGATTCAGTTGAACCAACTCCGTGATTGAAATAAAAACTTTTTCTATCATGGTTACTTATGATACAAATTTCTAAAAATAAAAATCGATTATCAATGTGCTCTAAGAGAATAGGGAAGAGTCCTTCCCTCCCCCGATTTTATTTTATACTAGTAAAACTTTTGCGACACTTTTTACCATTTGATTACAGATATATTTCACGCGTATTAGTAACATGATTCAGATATTTGAAGTTGTATTTGAATAAATTTAAATCGACATTACAATGAATATGTACAATAACTTGTGTATTGGTGGCAATATTGCTAATACGAATGTTATTACCCCACTAACTCCTGGGATGTCACCCTGTCTTCTACGTATTATAATTGCAGCTATGTATTGTCACGTAACAACTATTCATAGAATTAGATTAAATCATTACTTACGCTATCAAGTGCCAAATTGTGTTTGCCTTTGTTTGATGTATATTGTATTATCATTGATTTGTCTAGTGCGATGTATTTTTTTTGTTAAATTTGCATCTGTTATTTTAATTAATATGCAGATTTATGAAATAGCGAAGAATTATATTATTTGATTAATCATGTATTCTAAACAAATATTAACGAATAAAATGTGATGATTGTTTGTTCATGAATAAAAGAAAATATCAATCAAGGTTCTTTGTGTCATTTTATAGTCGGTTGTTAATATTTCGGTCTCCGGCACGTATTATGACTCAAGAGTTTAGATATTATATAATGATCATCTGTCTTATAAAAAAGATAAAAAAAAACATACAAAAAGTAAAATATCAAAATACAGAAGTCGAAAAGTAATTTTAAACGGAAAGTTTCCTTATCAGATAGAAAAAAATCAAAATATACATCACATCAAATGAACAGAAAACAACAGTGACTGTTGTATTCCTTACGATGATTTATTATCTTCTCATACAGAAAATACAAGTAAATACATAATTATCTGTGTACCTTCTGACATCAATATGTGTACTTTTTTTTTTTTTTCTTTAACTTATCTGTACCAATAAAGTAGTTTTTTTTAAGATTAAATGTGAAGTTTCATGAATACTCCTAAGCCGATTGTCTTTTCATGTGTCAAGTAACGTGACATTCATTGCTTAGTTTTTGCATATATCTATATTTGTTCTGAATTATATTCATGATCTACTTTAAATCAGGCCGTTAGTTTTCCCGTTTGAATTGTTTTACCTTGTTTTATCGGGGCCTTTTATAGCTGACTATGCGGTATGGGATTTCTCATTGCGAAGGCCATACGGTGACCTAAAGTAGTTATGGTCTGTGACATTTTGGTCTTTTGTTGATAGTTGTCTGATTGGCAATAATACCACATCTTCTTTTTTTTATATTTACTTAAACTAATAGAAATGGTGATTATATATTGAATCATATAATTTTAAATGCTAATTCTATTTGAAAAAAGAAATCTAGACACACATATTTACCATATTTGTTTGAATTAGACAAGGGAATTTTCGAAAGGATTAATAAACATGAAAACAACCCATTTTTAAGACATATTCGGTCCGAAGCACTTTTCTGGATTTGCAATTATTAGGAACGGTCAAAAGCCGAACATTTGAAAGCCAAGGATTCATAATAAAAGAAAAAGTGGGAGAGCTATGTGACCTTCGAAGCACCTGTCAGGATTTATCATTGTTTTGGACGTATCGATAATAGTAAACACAAAAGCGTCTTCAATGCTTCGTATGCTTTACTAGTCTATGATATACAAGAGAGACGTCGGCAAGTGACGACGTTGCGGGCCTGTTGTTACGTAATTGGCGGTAAAACGTTAAACAAATAAAAGAGTATAAAGTAACTATAACTAATTCACAACATTCTGGGGGCCGCAAAATGCAATTACTGTTCATGTATTGTTCATAAAAAGGGTGTTGAAAAACACTTTTAACAATTAAAGTTCATATTTCCAGTGGCACCAGTTTCACAATTGGTCTCGTGGTAATCAGTCCATTTGGTGTACGTAATTTGACTGCTCTTAGGACTCCATCCTTCCCGGTGATCAAATCTTCTATAACTGCTAGTTTCCACATCATTCTTGGTGAATTGTCCATGATTTGTACGACGGAACCGATTTTCACATGTGCGCTTTGGTCTCCGGAGACGCGATGAAATTCTCGTCATCCAGTGAGGTATTCCATTCTCCATCGTTTTGTAAAGTGTTCAATCAAAGTTACTTTATGATTCAAACGTTTGTTTGCCACTGTGAAATCTAAATTAAAATTATTGTCCTCTGAATCAGAATTGTTGTCTTGCGATAATCTTCTTCCCTGCAGTAGATGTGACGGCGTAAGCGGCTCTGGATCTCGGATGTCGGACGATACATACGTAATCGGACGATCGTTGATGATACGTTCAATTTCTATCAAAGTTGTTCGTAATACGTCAGAATTTACTTGTGATTTTCCGAGCACTTTTTTCAATGTTGTTTTCGTAATTCCAACTAGTCTCTCCCACCATCCACCGTACCACGGTGCTGCTTTAGGGATAAATTTCCAATTAATTTGAATGTTCATTTCCTTCGGAATGTCATGTGAGGCGGAAACAAAGGTTGGTGCATTATCGGAATACACAGTACTCGGAATTCCTCTCCTACTTACGAATCGTCTAAACGCTAATTTGAATGACTCGATTGTCATATCCGTAACTAGTTCTAGGTGTACGGCACGAATACACGCACATGTGAATAGGCAAATATACGATTTTGTAACAAGTCCATTATCTTTAACGAATAGTGGTCCAGCGAAATCAACACCAGTTGTCGTAAACGGTATCATATCGGTGACTCTATCCTTTGGTAGCGGAGGCGAAATTTGCTGTGGAAATACTTTTCCGGTCACTTTTCGGCACTGTACACATTTCTGTACGATGTGGTTAACGCATTGTCTGATGGAAGGTATCCAATATGATTGGCGGATTTGCGTAATTGTCTGTCCAGCACCAGAATGTAACATCTGCAGGTGCGCGTTCAATATAACTAAGTCCGTAAATTGATTTTTCTTCGGTAGTAACACTGGAAGTTTCGCGGAGTCGTCTAACTGTGAATTGTGTATGCGCCCGGCGAATCAAATGACACCGTCTGTATCTATGAAAAAGCGCAGTTGCCTTACTAACGGTAGATTCTTGTCACGTGACGGGTTTACGAGTTGCCCCTTTTCACTACTAAATTTTACATTTTGAATATCTGTAATCCATGTACTAGTTGCGCGGTCGATTTCATCTTTCGTAATATCTTTTCCGTGTCTAGCATATTTCCTCAAGTTAAACGATCGCTTACTTTTACATATATTCACAAATTTAAACACGTAGCATGTAACTCGTAGTAACTTCTTCAATGACGAGAATCTTGATAGGTCAATTAATTTCGAAATTCCATTTAAAGCACACTGTTTTGTCTTTTCGCTGTCATCTGTTGTCGTTAACAAAAGAGTCTCTTGTTTAACTTGTGGGGTCCATGTAGGCCAACTGTTCTCATCTGATATCCACGACGGTCCATGCATCCACAAAGTCGATTCTTAGAATTGCGTTGATGATATTCCTCTAGTTTGAAGGTCGGCCGGATTTGAGTCTGTTACGTATTTCCAGTCGTAGTTATGTGTCGTTTCTTTAATTTCTATCACACGATTCTGAACAAATCTTCCAAATGATTTTAAAGACGAAATCCAGTGCAGAACGATCTGACTGTCACTCCATAGTACTGTGCGTTGTGGTTTTTGGGTTTTCGTGAGGTTTTTAGACATTCGAGCTCCTATTACTGCAGCCATCAATTCTAGCTTTGGTAATGTCATTTTGGCGAGCGGAGCGATCCGTTTTTTTGCAATTACGAGAAAAGAAGTGTTTCCTTTACATAAGTAGGCACTGGCGCCATAAGCGCGTTGGCTGGCATCAACAAAGACATGTAATGTGAATTTCTCGTTGCTTTCGTTCTCATTTTGATCGTTGAAATAATGTCGTGCGATTTTCGTATAAACTGTTACATCTCGGATGTCATCTAAAATTTCATACCATGATTTAACTATGTTGCTAGGCAACACCTGGTCCCTATCGTATCCTTCTTTCCATAATGTTTGTACCAGTAGCTAAGCTCTTACGGCCACTGGTCCAAGAATTCCGAGTGGGTCGTAAATTGACGATGATTTACTCAATATTTCTCTCTTTGCCCCTTGTGAATTATCAATATCTATACGATCTTCATTTAATTTCGCAAATGTCAATATGTCTGACTTTGCATCCCAACGCATCCCAAGAATTTTCGTCTCGCTATCCGTATCAAGTACGTTTTCCTTTGTAGCTTCGTTGCTAAGTTGATTGCTATTTGAATTCCATGTTCTCAAATTAAATCCTGCATTTGTCATGAGTTCTCTAGATTTTTCAAAGAAATTTAAGGCGGCTTCTTCCGTATTAACACTTGTAAGTACGTTGTCTACATACAAATCTCGCTTGAGTATCTCAGCTGTTGCACTTTTAACCGTTGATAAATGTTTCAATAATGTAGCGTTAATAATAAATGGCGAACATGTCGCTCCGAATAAAATTACCTTGAATCTGTAAGTCTCAAGTCCACTCTTGGGGTTGCTTGGATCTCTAAGCCAGAAAAATTGGGTGGAATCGCGGTTTTCTTCTTCTAGTCCAATCTGGAGGAATGCTTTCTCAATATCAGTTGTTAAGGCGTATTTCCCGTAGCGGAATCTTGTAAGTATATCTGTTAGCTGATTAAGCTGCGGCGGTGTAGAAGAAAGGCAATCATTTATGCTGGGTGACTCTGAATCTTGACGACAACTGCAATCCTAAACTATACGTATCGGTGTAGTCGATGAATCTTTTTTCACTGGGTGGTGCGGAATATAATGCACTCGATTAGTAGTCTCATCCAGGGTCTCAACCTTCTCTATAAAACCTCGATTTTCTTGGTCGTTGATAATGTTACCGTATATCTTAAGCATCTCTAGTTCTTTAGCAAGTCGGTTTATTACATTGTATGCTCTCTTTCTGGCGATCATCTCGTTGCTAGGCAACTCCGGATGTTCTTGTTTCCATGGAAACTCGGCGATGTACCTATTGTCTTTCAAATGAATGTTATTCTCTTGGTAAGTGGTCATTTCTTGTAAGTATGTTTTCGCTTTCACTTCGCTGTCTGTTTCTGTTCCTATGGATTCGATTTCCCAAAATTTATGTCTTTCACATTCTTCTAGTCTGTGTGGGGTCAAAATGTTCATAATCGATGACGTTGATTGATTATTACTGTTAGTGTTCAATTGTATAGGTCCTGATAGCAAGTATCCAACTTTGGACTGTACAGCGGTTGGTCCGGAACCTCTAATTACTCTGTCTCCAACTATATCCCAATAATAATCGGCGCCAACTAAGACTGATATATCAAAATCCTCGTCCTGTAAAGCTGGGTGGGCTAACTTCAATCCATTTAAATGCTGAAAACTCGACTGGTTCCTTGAGTAAGTATGTATCGGATAAGCAATCTGTGGTATAATAAGAACTTCGATAGGGATAAGTGTATTCTTTAGACCTTTTATATAGATAGTAGCAATTTGTAAATTTCTAACCTTCTTGTTGGATTCACCGAAACCGGATATCGTTATCGCTTCTTTCCTGTGTGGTCTAAGGTTTAATAAATCGGCCATCTCTTGAGTGATAAAGCTTCGCTGGGCTCCTTCGTCGAATAGTATATTGGCGGTGTTAAAATGTGTCTTGTCATACGTGATAGGTGCTTTCGCGGTTTTCAACAATACCTGCGATCTAACCAATGATGTTGATGAATGCATGCTTGCGACTGCGGCATCAGTATCTGGTTTTGATGTAATGCTATCTTTCGACTTGGTATACAAGTGTGTTTCAGTCTTTGAACAAATGCTAGTATGGTGTCGTTTATAACAGTTTTTACACGTTTTATCGGATTTGCAATCGGCAACTCTGTGATTTCCTAAGCAATTGAAACATGTCTGTTTCTCCTTAACAATGCGTTTTCGAGCTTCAATTTCCGTAACAGTTTTGCAAGCTAATGGGGCGTGAACTCTTTGACAAAAGATGCACGGCTTCTTGGTTATGTATCTTTTCCCTTTCTGATTTGCGTAGTTGCGATTTGTACCCGTAAAGAATGCTGATGTGGGTGTGTAATTTGGCTCTATATCATCACCGTTTACCGACTGATCCGCTTCCTTAATCGTTATCTCATGTTGAATAGCTTGTCGTAACGACGGCAAGTTCCAGTGGTCGCCTCCGAGGGCACGTACCATGTTTTCTCGTATATTCCCAGGTAATTTATTTAATATTATGGGCACTAAAAGGCTTCCGAACGACATCGTTTAAAGACAGGTTATCGTGTACGGCAGCACTAAACGAATCCCAAAAGGGTTGCCATTCTAACATATTCCCACCGAACGTTGGTAAATTTAATTTGGGAAGTTTGTGGTACATGCTGGAGTTTGAAAAAACGGACGCTGATGTATTTGCGTGCATGAAACTGGGCTGAGGTTGATTTTCTTGATGATTTGTTAAATTGATAAACTCGTGTGCATTTGGGTTAAGCATTGACTTACTTAACTGTTTGTCTGTGATTTCCGATTCCTTAATGATTTTTGAAAGTTTAGTTACACTCATTTCTATGTCATATGTGTATCTGTCGGCTTCCTCTATTTCTTCGCTCACTTCCTCTTCCGATAGTTCCTCCACAATCTTCTCGTTCAGTTGATCGATCGTTTCCTGCTTCTTCACAATAAGTCCTCGATTGGTTGAAAGTTCACTAACGTCATATTCCTGCAAAAGTTCCACGGAACTCGGTTCCACTTTCTTCAGTAACTTTGTAAGAACTCCCCGATGTCCAGCTCGTCTGGTCTTCATCTTCGCGGTACTCATCTTTCGTATTCTTCTGTTTTTGTCACGGCACCAATGTTTTGGACGTATCGATTACAGTAAACACAAAAGCGTCTTCAATGTTTCGTATGCTTTACTTGTCTATGATATACAAGAGAGACGTCGGCAAGTGACGACGTTGCGGACCTATTGTTACGTAAATGGCGGTAAAACGTTAAACAAATAAAAGAGTATAAAGTAACTATAACTAATTCACAACAACCATCATCAGGAACTGTCAAAAGCCAAATATTTGAAACCAAGGATGAACGATAACAGAAATAGTTTTAGAACTATATGACCATAGATGACCTGCAAAACATAGAAAATTCATCTTAAGTGAACCTTGCCTTGGGGATTTGAAACCTTAGTTTCTTTATAATCTAAAACATTATTACTGGAAAATAATGAGTTAAGGATTATTCTTCTGACTTTTCAGTCTCGTTTAGTCTCGTTGAAATCTCGTTCTTGAATTTTTTCCAAAATATATAATACAAGTGGAAAATATCAATGAATTTTAAAAATATTATTATCAAACATAACTCTGTGAAAAAATTGTGTATTTACAATGAATGGTTTTCGAGTAATCCAGTTTTCAAATTTTACGATCAATCAAGTCAGTATTTTTAGCCAAAATTTTGAGAAAATGGGTTAAGGATACAAATATGATTTTACAAGAATCATGTGCATCCCATATCATTTTGGTCTTTTCAAATTTCTAAGATATGTATTTTTTCAATCATTTATAACAAAAAAGTTGAAATAATATACATTTTGTTCTTAAAACTGAAAAAAAAGTTTAATTCTTGAAATTTTTGTCTCCTCAGAGTAAACATCCTTAAGCTCACAAAATGTAAATAATTTTTAATAAAGTTAATTACTTGCTAACGTAAATACGGGACACATCAGTGGCGCTCGAAACATATCATTAAAAACACCCAATAAAACGATTGTTAAGAAGATAAAAAATCAAACTTCTGAATAGTTGCTCGAAAAGCGATTGAGGTAATTTGCGCCTTTGAATAGCCAACCCTAGTATTTTGAGTAATTTACCATTTAAAAACAAAGTAAATTTGCAGGAAATGGAAAAATTACCGGAACCAATTTTATTGCAGCGAATGCGAGATGAATGATAGTTCATTAGGACACATAATCGGTGGTACTTGACGGGGGAAATGTTCACCAGTAGTGACATCGACCTAGAGGTTGTAGAAATTAGTCAAAGATACAAAGCTTGTAATGTAATACGCCTGACGAGCAATTTCAATTCAGCATACGTTGTAGATCAACCTTATTACACAATAGGCAAACTATCATTCGTGTTTCACAAATAAATGATGTAATTGAAAAGGATATGCATTATCACTGTGTCTAAACCACACCGGCAAAAATTATTCGGACTCGATGGTATCTATCATCCGGCACAATGACGGAACATTAATAGAAAGAAGAAAGCTAGGTTTCTCCTTATTTTCTTATTTTTTTTATGATGTCACATTGTACGGGAAGATAGATACTGACACGGAGATTGCAAAACTTGTTTTAATGAACATCTCAATACTTGTATTTCTGAGTATGGAACGAAAGAAATGGGTCATGTCAAAATAGAATTGGCCGGTTTCGTCAATTTTTACCACCCGGTTTGGTCATAAATTTCACAATGCATAACCCGTTTTGGTCAAATTAAAAAAAAATATAATCGCATTGCATTATAATTGATAATTTAACTTCAGTGTAAAAAAGAAGTTTTGTGACCGGGTCGTTGGAAAACAAGTTCTTTCACAGGACAACGGCTTATTATTTATATGATTAGTCTCAGATTCAAATAAATAATAAGCAAACACTAGAATTCCTACTCTTATAGAACACAAATAATTTAAATTTTACCTTGCATTCAAAAAATGTTAACAGCAGAATAGATAGAAATGGAGGTTATATCGCAAATTGAGGTTAAAGCTCTCAAATATGCGTTTTCTACATGTATATGAATTATGGAAAATATGTTTAAACTTGAAATTAGAGTTAAACTTTACGGTCTTAAAAAATCGAAACACACAATTGATATGTGATTTTCTCATACAAGAGAATGGACACCTTTATAAGGGATCTAATCATTCTATGTATGTAATCTTTTCTGTGATTGTTAAAAATAAATCTTCTTAAGGATAAACGTTGATGATAAGACAAATGTATATATGCATGCATAATCGACATGGAAAATGAATGTTTATTGGAAGAAAAGGATAAACTCTACCATGTATCAAAGGTGGGGTCGGGGGATTGGGGGGGGGGGGGGGTTCTAGATTCGCCACTTATCTTATAAAGTGTATACCGAATTAAAATATTGTGAGAATTAAGAAAGCATGGAGTCCCCCGCGAAATCGGATTATATGAGTTTTATAGCTTTGTTCGGTGTTAGCCAAGGCTCCATGTTGAAGGCCGTACATTGACCTATAATGGTTTACCTTCTGTTAATTGTTATTTGGATAGAGAGTTGTCTCATTGGGACTCACACCACATCTTCCTATATCTATTGATTATGTTTATTATAAACATTCTCAATGAAAATTCAAACAAGCGACGACACTAAGTGATTCGAATTCCTAGCGTTTTGAAGTATTTGTATAAAGCTGCATATGTCAAAAGTTAGAAGGGTTGACTGTAACATATACAAGAATGGAACACAGATCTAACTATTTTTTTCTCTATTTGCCATATGTCAATTGCCCCTGCCCATGACCTCGTTTCTATATTATTTTTCCTTCGGCCACAGACCTTCATCAATTGAATTGCGACCATTTAAGCATTTGTGACATGTCAGTGCGTACATGTAAATATAAATAATATGTCTTATTTGTTTTATTGCAAAAAACCGCCAGTGAAGTTGTTTGCTATGTCCGATCCGATTCGTAAAATTTGAAATTTTCAGTTGTTACACATTTGTTTTTTGAATTCAAGAACGGTGTAATTTTGTTTGGAATTCTTGATTGCTTTTGTCTCACTTGACCCAACAGGAAAAGTTGTTTTTTCATCACTTGGCACCGGTCGACCGTCTTTCATTATCTTTCAATACAATGTTTTACATAAATGTTCACATCTAAAATTACTAGGCTGCATTTAACAAACCTTATTTAAAATCATATGTCTTTTTTAATTATAATTAGGGTATCTAGTTTTAAAAAGTTTATTGTGACCCCACTTGTAAATTTTTCAGTATGACTAATGAAGCAAGATTTAAATTTTTGTATACGTGTGTTGAGACTGATATAATTATAATTATTGTTAAATTTATAAGCGACATGTACATTTTTAGAAATGCTTTAAGCACTAAATAACTTTGTGGTACCATCTCCTCATATAATGTTTATAAATTTGGTATGATATATCAGAGACATATATAAAATAAAAAATAATAAATAATAATTTATTTTATTATTGTGTCACATATTGATTGACATACATATCATACAACAATATTAAAACATACATAGAACAATCAATACCCAGCCATATCATTTGGCTTATGAGACACATTGCACAAAATATATATACATTTTCTAAAAAAAAAAATCCAACAATACCTTGAAATATTATATTTTTAAAAATAATAACTATGATTTTAAAGTATTTTCAACATGATGAATACAACTTAAGTAAAAATATTTAAAAATGTTTCGTAAAAAATATTTATTTTACATACATTTAAAACTTCACACATATATATATGAAAATATTTACATTAAGATATTGCGCGGGGGAAAAAATTAACTGATATGCATAATTTAAATAAACTCAATGAGCTAAAATAATTCTCTACGGTTAAAAATTTAGGTAAAAAATCTATGTAGCATGAAAATAGTTAAAAATTATGTAATAATTTACGTCGCATAAAAAACTTATGAATACTTTTACATAAAAATGGCTGAATCTCGTAGCAATTCATGATTTGTATAAATTTTAAATCGTCATTCAAATTTTCAAAACTATTAATATGTTGTGAACATTCTGAGTAAAGGTCAAATCTTCAGTCATTATATAGACAGCAGTTCAATAAAAAATGTTTCTCAGTTTCAACACTATTGTCAGAGCAATAAACACATAAACGGTCATCAACAGGTATTGGCGGCTTGGTGTATCTTCCAGTCTCGATGGCTAACGGTAGCGAGCCTGCACGAAACATGGCCATTACACGTCGGTGCGACCGTGGAATTATTTTTAACACATACGGTTCCACGGAACAGTTGCTTTTGCATTGCCTATATGTTCTAAGTTTATTTCCATTGTCTTTTCCGCGATCGTTTAAGAGTTCTCTCTGCCATTCTGTATTATTTAAGATGTTAACTTGTTCAGTGACTTTTTTCATGACTACTTTTGTACTTAATGATACATCACTAACAATGTTCCTAATTTCCAATAAGTTCACCATCTTGTTCACCTCCGTATTCCAACCTTTTCGTCGACGTGATATCCAACTCCAAACATCATATACAGTTCTACTTTGATCCATTCGTGTTAGTTTACACAGAAGCCGAACGCATGAAACGCGCTGTTTATTCAAACATGATGTCCATCCTAAGTCGCCCATAGTAGAAATATTAGACGTATTTCTACCAACTGATATATGTGTATATATGTCTCTGGATATATATATGTTTGTATGTTTGTGTATAACAAATTTGTGTTGTCTTGGTATCAATCCTGTAATTTAGGATTTTAAACCAATAAAAAAATTACTTACTTACTTACTTACCAAGATGGCCTTCATGGCTAAGAAATAAACAAAGGGGGGCATGCAAGTGCATGATGTCAATTATTTAAAAACAGCCGTAGACATAGACAATTCGAAAGGGCCAGATGATTATCTTCAAAATGTTGAGCTCTACCGTTTGTCCATTTTCTATAAAATTCTCACATTAGTTTTTTAAGGAGTTATTGCATTGCCCTTAAATGACGAATTTGAAGTTCTTTTATCAATTTCTATCTATTATTTTCAAACATATACATGTTTATAAAAGTCATGTAGCAAAAATGGCTTAGGAAGTCAAGAAGATATACAAATAAATCGACTTGGCCGATATCCTAATAAAACTAATTGACCTTTAATTAAGAGTTTTTTTTTTTCATTTCATTGCGTTTTTACACGCCCACCACAATTTTGACAGGACGTATTATTTTATACATCCATCCGTGTGTCTGTCCTTCCATCCGTCCGTGCCTCCATCTATCAGTCATTCTGTCCGTCCGTCTGTCCGTCCGTATATCTATCCATCTATCCTTTTGTCCAGCGTAAACATGTCGCTCCGTAAATTGAGAACAGCGTATCTAGTTTGCATGAAACTTAACAGTTATTTCTTGAAATGGTCAAACGATCTGTTAACCTTTTAGTGAAAATCAAATTGAATCTTTTTGAGTTACATAACTTTGTAAGTAAAACAGGAGTGTGTTTTTTTAACATGTCTCGCCATATCTCAAAACGATTTATCATTATTGCATCAAACTTTACACACTTCTTAGTTATATAAAATTTAACTTCTGCATACTTTTTGGTGATATTTAAAATTTTTTTTATTAAGCGTTATTTAGGTTTTCTTTGTAAAAAAAAGGGGGAGTCACATACTGCGATGTATCTCAAGACCTATATAAAAAAATATCATAATGTTAATTTTAAAAAAATTTATTAGATATCAGTGTTTGCTCTTGAGTATTTATATTTCATTTAAAATTAGTTTGAAGATCAGTGAAATAACGGATACACCTTTCATTGGGAAAGTGTGTAGTACTATAATTACCTTTGTGAATAAATGTAAACACGCCAAGTTTACTTTATAATAAATATATATTTAAATTCTTTCGAAAGACAATGTTCAGATCCGTGTTAACGTTTCTTTTCAAAAATTGTTGGTTTAAAAAAATATAAAAAAACGGGTGATATATATAGACGAAACCGGGTGTTGTGTAGTAAACAACAATGACGAAACCGGTGTATTTTAATTTGACATGACCCATTTCTTTCGTTCCATACACAGAAATACAAGTATTGAGATGCTCATAATGACTAGTTTTGCACTCTCCGTGTCAGTATCTATCTTCTCGCACCTTTCTTTCCGTACAATGTGAACAATTTAACGAGAAATTAAACAATTTCAAGGCAAGGTTCACTCAATGCGTCATTTTGACGTGCATTTTTACTTATTTCTCCGTTAATATAGAACGGTTGTAGAAAATATTGCATATCACAATAGAAAATAGTTGTATATGTATATATATTCTTCGATATCATAAAAAAAATAAAAATAAGGAGAAACCTAGCTTTCTTCTGTCTATTAATGTTCCGTTATTGTGCCGGATGTTAGATACCATCGAGTCCGATCAAATTTTGCCGGTGTGGTTTAGACACAGTGATTATGTCTTAACGTGGGACTACCTGATGAAAGTTACTTTGATTATTAGTACCAGGTTATCCGTCTTTACGTGTAAGAACCTTAAGTAATATTTTGATTATTATTAGGTTTTCACCTTTCGGTTCTAGGAATTATTTAATACTTCATAAAAATTATATCATTATATTAACGGTAGCAAAATTATTACACCAGATACGCATTAACAATTCATTTCTCTTCAGATAAATCCAATGCCTAACTAAGACATAATTAGGGAGTTGATACTAGCAAATAATACCCCTAACTAAATCCCAACTCGGACAAGGCATTCAATGTATATATGACGGAGATATACGTCCTACTTTACCATGAACTCATATATTTCCGTGTCAGCCTTTTCTGTCCAATCATTTTAGTTCATTTGTTTTACACAATGGTCTGAAAATGTTTGATATCTTCTTTATATATTTGGAAATGAAATAGACACGTCTCAAAATTAAATACTACTTTGTCCTCAGATTGTGTGATAATTTTTGAAGTTGAATGATGGTTTATGATTCATTTGAAGATAACTTTTGGTCCCAATTAGTTTTGATTTGGTATTCTAAATTATAACATGTATCTACTAATTAATGGCTTGTAGAGTTCATCAACATTAGTAAGATTGCTGCGTAGGCTGACTTTAATCTTGAAAACTTAATTATACTGAAATATTTCTCATTAGTGTAGAAACTTATCAGATAGAGAATTTGAATCGTTTTTTGATTCTTGTTTAACAAAATTATTGTTCCCATCAAGCATGTTAAGATTCTTACAAACCATTATACATGTTATATGTTGATGACTTTAATTTTACTGTAGACAAACTATGAAATTCTAAATTCGTTTATTTGCGTTAAATTTATTTCCCCAGAACAAATGAAATACGTTGAAAATTTGTGAATTATATTTAAATGAAACAGTGTCTTTTGGTAGTAAAAGAAAGCAACGATTTATGAATTTTGTGCGTTTGAAATAAACTTTATAAATACCATGATAATAAAAATTGTATATTTACGCAAGACGCGTCGTTTCGTCTACAAAAGACTCATTAGTGATGCTCGAATCAAAATATGTTTAAAAGGGTAAATAAAGAACAAAGTTGAAACGCATTGAGGACCAAAAAATTCCAAAATTTTTTTCCAAATGCAGCTGAGGTAATCTATTCCTGAGGTTGACACGCCCCGTTTCATTTATGTACACATTGAATGCTTCGACAATTGTTATCGAGAGAGATATTTATAGGCATAAACGTAAAGAGCTATAGGAAATAAGAGACCTACCAAGACTAGCAAAATTCAAGCACAACTTCTTTGCATGAGAATGTTGGAACTGTATTCTCATAGTTAATGGACAGGGAGGTTCAGAAAAGTGTTGAAGCACTAAATTCTACACTATAATGAATCCATCGGACGTTGACTATGGATTATAAAGATGGGCTCAAAACATATCGTTCTACTAATGCAAAGGCATGATTGTGTGTGATAAATGTGTAAATTCGCAACCCAACACATTTCATCAATCACTTAATTATACTAAATCAATCACTCAATAATATAATAGTATAATACCTCAACCAGCGTACACACCGTTTCAAAAATGATTTAATCAAAGTTAACTTTTCAGAACGCTTTAATGAATTTAAATTTCGACCAACTCCAAAAAACCAGGCGAAACAACATTTCATTTCATATGTATAAAATGGGTATATTACACTTCTTTTTCTTTCGGTTAATGTGTTTGAGCTTTTGATTTTGCCATTTGATCAGGGACTTTCCGATTGAAAATTTCCGTGGTGTGCAGTAATTTTGCTGTTTTACGTTTTAGTACCTATTTTAACTGTTGAGATTCTAAGCAAGTAAGGTATCGAAACCCACAGAGTAAATTATCCTTGCCAATTTGTGTTAAAATCATACTTGCTAACAGTTCATCATTTCATTTGGTATTAGCCAAGAATGAGGCGAAATTCTTGTTGTTGCATTGCTTTTTTTCTTGGAAAGATAATTGCAGTTTCCTTTTGTATAATTATTCTGATGACTACAATCTTCAGAAAAAAACATTGTCCTGTTTCTCGTTAATAGTATTAAACATATCGTGACACATGTACAATGAACTGGCATCCTCCAGACAGAATTAAAGACATTGTAGGACAGTTCGTATATGCGTGTAACCGCCTATATGTGCATACTTTCCCTAATGGTGTAGACGTTGTTTTTTTTATTTAACAATGAAAAAATTCATAATATAAAATATATAGCATAAAATGTATCATTATATAAATTATAGTACCGAACCACAGGGTGTTGGACAGTTAACTTTCCGCGAAACCAACTGGTGATTGTAGTGAAAACGGTTGTTATCGTGGATACTTATGATACAAGTTTCTAAAATAATTGACCTAAATTGTTCTCAAGCTCTCGCGCCATCCGCAGGTTTTTTTTTAAACAAGTAGAACTATAGCAGCATTGTTTGACAGTTTTATTTCACGCTTAATTGGTAACATGATGAAGATATTTGAAATTGCACTTGAATAATATACAATTGACATTGAATTGAATATATACTTTAACTTGTATATCGATTGACAATATTGCCAATATGATGTGTATTCCTCTTTAACTCATGGGATGTCACCCTGACTTCTACGTATTATAAATTATAATTTTGACTTTGTTTGCCGTAACAACAATTCATAGTGATGATATTGAAGCATTAAATACAATGTCAGGTGCCAAATTGTCTATGTCTTTGTTTGATGTATTTGTTATTATCATTGATTTTTAGAGTGCGATTTTTTGTTTTAATTATTTGCATCTGTTATTTTAATAGATATGCAGGTTTATCAAATACCGAAGAATTACATTATTTCATTGAATTTTTATTTATAACAAATATTAATGAACAATATGTGATGATTTTCTGTTCGTGAATAAAATATCAATCAAGGTCGTTTAAGTAATTCTATATACCGTTATTAATTTATATCAGTCTTCGTCACGTATAATGACTAACGAATTTCTCATCTGCAGTGCCGTAACTAAGGTTCGAATTCCGGGTAGTTTCGGGGCCGCCGACAAGGCCCCTTATAGATAGGGTGTTGGGGGCGCAGCCCCCTGCCGATTTGTTTTCCCTCTCAGTAAAATGGTTAAAAATTACCCTTTTCCCTTCGATTTCCTTACTTAAGGACATACCAGTATTGCTTGAAACTTTTATTCAAGCAATTATTATCTGTATTTAAAGATATTTTTGTTAGAAATCAAAGTGGTAAGTTAAAAAAATACATAAAGCAAGATCATAGAACGCAAGATATTCTTTTTATCGAGGACCTTGAATTTCAATATTGCTGAAAGCTGAACAGACATGTATATAACTATGATAAACAGATAATATTTCTATACTAATATATAGTACTTAGTATAGAAATTCCCTGCTACAACGAATGGGAGTGTTAAACTACTAAGGCATAGACCATAATGACATTATTGTTCTCGTACGATCGAGAGACGTTAAAAAAATATTACAAAAGATGATGTAGCCGGTAAGGAATTTCCGATATCATAAAAGATTCACAATACAAAGGGAACTTACTTCCTCTTCTTAATTGAGCCCCTAAATAAATGTGAACAGTTATGTTTTATTCAAAATTGTCGAAAGCAAAGTTTCACATGTGTTCTCGTACGAATAACGAATAACATGACGGACGAATCCGGGTCTGTTCTCACTCATTCACGTTCGCGGACGACCACACTAAAAAAAAATAATACTGAAACGTTTCACTATCGATCAAAAATGCGGAAAATGACATATATCACTTATCATGATATCACTGTTAAAACATTTGGTGTAGAAAATTCAGGGGAGGCAACTGCCCCCTGCCTCATAGTTAGTTAAGGCCCTTGTCTGTGTTTTTGACAAAATAGATACAAAATAAAATAGAGATTGGAAATGGAAAATGTGTCAAAAAGACCAAAAAGTCAAAGAAACACAGCCAAAGGCTTCCATTGAGTCTTTAACAAAGCAAAAAATCCCACACCCAGAGGCGGATTGCAGCTGGATCCTGAACAAAAATATGTACTAGTTCTGTGCAAAAGGACGTCACAATAAACTCCTAACCAAATACTTGAAATAGAATTAAAAAAACCCATACAAGTCTAACAATTCAAAGGTCAGATGTTCCTGACTTGGGACAGGCGCAAAAGTACGGTCGGGTTAAACATGTTTAGTGAGATCTCAACCCATCCCCTACCTCCAGCCAACGTAGATTAATTAAACAAGCACACAGCAATATGCACAGTAAAATTCATTATGATCGAAGTCCGAGTCCGATGCTAGAATAGGTAACGAAATAGTAAATTATCAAAAATACCGAATTCCTATGAAAATTGAAAACGGAAATTTCCTTATCAAATAGAAAAAATCAGAAGCTAAATCACATCAAACGAACGAAAAACAACTGTGACAGTCGTATTCTTTACGAGGAACTATTATTTCGAAAACGGAAAAAAACCAACGGTCTAATCTATATAAAAAAAAAGAGAAACGAGAAACACGTATAAATTACATAAACAAACGACAAATACTGTACATCAGATTCCTATCTAAGGACAGGTGAAAACATTTTCAGCGGGATTAAACGTTTTAATGGTACCAAACCTTTTACTTTTTCTGAAACAATAGCATAACAACACAACATAGAATAGTACACGGTAAAATATCAATTGGTAGGCTTAACTCAATCCAAAAACGTAAATTAATATTTACTCTATTTCGTAAAAAAGAGATCTAAACATTTCCAATATTTTTTCGAATTAGATAAGGGAAATAAAATATAAAATGGAAATGGGTAAATGTGTCAAGAGACAACAACCCCACCAAAGAGCACAAAATAGCCAAAAGCAACACATGAGCCTACCATACAATGAGAAAATCTCGCACTCGGAGGCGCGCTTCAGCTCACCCTTAAACAAAAATATATGCCTCTGCAGTGATAATGAATGTCATACTAAACTCAGAAATACAGAAAAGCCAGAGGCTCCTTTTTTGGGACAGGCGCAAAATTGCTGTGGGTTTAAACATGTTTTTTTTAAAATCCCAACCCTTCCCTATACCTCTAGCTAATGCAATAAACACAAAAACAGTAATACGCACGGTAAAACTCAGATTAAAAAAAGTCCGATCATCTAAGAAATGTAGCCAAATCAATCTAAGGTGAAGTTTGCTTGGTGGATTTGAAACTTTAGTTTTTTTTTATGATGACGAGAACTTTAATAACTACAACAGTAGTATACAGCTGCTTAAAAGTCAAAAATCGTATGAGAGTAAATAAAAATGGGTTACAAACTAATACCGATGGAAACACATAACTTTAAGTTGAAAACAACGGAACAACAGAAACACTGAAGTGCATTGGAATACAAACGCAAAATCAGCATACATAGAAAATAACTATTTAATAACATCTGCCATATTTCGGACTTAGTACGAGACATTTTTTTTGGAAAATATGTGACTTGCACCTGGCTTTATGACTAGCCAAACCTTGCATTGAATGGCAATGACAACATTTAAAAAAAACCCCAGCAATTTTGAAGAAAATTAAATTAACTGTACCATTATAATTGCACCGAATGCAATATAAATAATAATGCATGTGGTCACAAAGTGCTGATAAATGGGCGTGTGATAGCATCGGAGACAAAACCTATAACAGCAGTGACATTGACCCAGGGGTTGTAAACAATCATCAAAGCTTATAATTTGGAAGCCAGACGAACGTTATCAAAAGATATCAGGCTTATGATTTTGCACGCCAGACGTTCAATATAAATTTAGTATCTTGATATCATATACGTTGTAGATCAACCTAATTACACAATAGACAAACTATCATTCGTGTTTCAGAAATGAATAATGATAATGAAATGGATATTTATTATGCCTTTCCTTGGAACGACAAAATGAAAATTGCTCTGTCTATTAGAACCAGGTTATCTACCTTTTCGTATTGTTAGGTTTTTCACCTTTCTGTTCTAAACATTTAAATAATTCCTAAAAATCTATATTTGATTGTGGCAATACTATAACACCAGACGTGGAAGTTAACACATTTAAAATATCTCATCAGGGATGATATAGGTCTTATTAAGATAAATGTTGAGAAATTGATAAAAACAAAACATACCCAAAACTGAATTTCGACCCGAATAAGACATCCGCCTTATGTATGCGTGAGACAGATGCCTTTCTTCAATAATAATTTCTTATATATGCATGTCATCATTTCTATTCCATTATTTGTGTCCCATTTGTTTCATAAAATGTTTTAAAGATGCTTGATATTTTCTGTATATTAGGTAATGAAATAAAAACTTTTCAAAATTAAATACTACTTTGTCCTTCTGTAATTATAATTTCTGAATTTAAAGATTTGAAGATAATTTTCTTGTCCAAATTTAGCTTATTTTAATTTATAAAATGTAGCTGCTAATGACCTGAAGAGTTCATTCACACTATTTAATTTGATACTTAGGTTGACTTGAAATGTTAGAACTTAATAGTATTGAAATATTTCTTATTAGTGTAGAAACTTATAAGATAGGAAATTTAAATCGTTCTTTAATTCTTGTTTGACAAAACTATTCTTCCCATTAAGATTCTTACAAACCATTATACATGTTACATGTTGATGATTTTAATATTCACCCTGTAGTACGCCAAATGCAGGGTATCGAGTATGTTTGACCCGGGGTGGTAATTTCGAAGCAAAAAAAAGCTATCAAAGTAAGTTCAAGTATCAAAATTTCTTATTGTAGAATTCTTAGTATCGTATAACATGTATAATGTATTGCACGGAAGGAAGTGAATCACAATCTTTTTCTTGCAAGCAGAAGCAGTCGTTTCCGGTGCTCTGTTTCCTAAAACACCACTCTCTAGTTTTCCGTGTTGCAGATTTTATGGCTTCATAAGCAAATGTCTAGATAAAAACTACTTTAGACGACATCACCCCGTATCATTCGGGTGTCAGATTTGGCGTCTCCAGGGGTAGAGGTTTTTGATAAAAAAAAAAAAAAAGAAAGAATATATATGCATATAAAACGGTCATTATCTGATACCTTTTTATTTAAACACATCTACTATATTAGGCTAACACATTCCAAACTGAAGGTACTGCATTTTGCCTGTTTTTACTCTTATAAGACATGTGCTTTTGATTTTTATAAATAGTAAAATAATACTCAAAATATTGTGTTTGAAAGCTGGAAAATTTCTTTCCATTTCCCATCACAAGCATGGTCAATTAAAAGTCACAACTGTAGCTCAATACACCGAAGTATGGAGAAAATCATAGAGCAGACCTCCATTCATGATTTGGCCGAAGCTACAAACAATCAAACTTCATCTTTGGCATCAAAGTTCTTGACCAGGTTCCTCTCAAAAGGCAGAGGTGTTTGAGAAAACAAAGCACTGAAAACGACTGCTTCTGCTTGCAGGAAATATATTGTTTTTCAGTTCCTTCCATGCAATACATTATATGATACTTAGAATTCTATAAAAACACAAATTTGATACTTGAACTTGATACCCTGTGTCATTTATAGTCGACAACCCGCATGTGGCGTTCTACATGGTGATATTGCTGCTTATCAATTAAGATAGTTCAAATTCGTTAATTTACGTTAAATCCATGTCCTAAGACGAACGAAATACGTTAAAAATTTGGGAATAATATTTATATAAAACAGATTAAGAAAAAAATAAATGATTCAGGGTTAAACAGAAGGAAGTAGATTTGTTTTTTACTTATCAATAGCCATTCAATAATAACATATGTATGCGTACCTCTTTTTATTAAATTGGAAGGACTATATGGCTGTATAATAAAAACCAGTTTAAACAGAAACCCCAAACCGTATGTGCCAGTTTTGTCGTTTGGATTGAAAAAATTATGGCGTATTGCAGACTTAGATATTTGGGGAGAAAGCATTTATCAAATGTATTGCAGTGTTACATTCAAAGAATTAACTAGGATTAAGAACTATGCACACCAAAACCTCTCGTACTTGTTTGTGATGATTGTTTAAATTCGCAAACCCACACAAACCAATCAATCATGCGATTACTAAACCAATCACACACTCATATCTACGATACAAACCAATTAATAAAGTATAAGACATCAACAATCATATATGCATCGTTTCTTGTATGATTTAGTCAAAGTCATCTTTTCAAAATGCTTCAAAAATTTTAAGTTTCAAACAACTCATAGAAAACCAGCCGAAACCGATTTTTATTTTAAAAGAATAAAATAAAGATATAACATATTTTTTTTCATTCGGTTGACAGTTGTTTTTATTTGTTTTATGTGCTTGAGCTTTTGATTTTGCCATTATGATAAGGTAATTTCAAATCTTAATTTCCTTCGGAATTTGATATTTTTGCTTGTTAACTTTTATGTACTTATTTAAACAGCTTGACCTCTCTTCTCTTACAAACAAAATAACGTATCAAAACACAGTGAAAAATTGTCCTTGCAACTTCATGTGAAACCTTAAGAAACACACAGTTCATCACTTCATAAGTTATTAGCCAAGAACAAGGCAAAATTCGTGTTATTTCGTTGACTATTTTCTTTGAAAGATATTTTAAGTTTGTTTGTATGATAATTCATGTTATTCTAATTTAATTCTTCAGAAAATATAATGTTCAGTTTCACGTTGATATTATTAGAAACATCGTGACAAAAGAAGAACAATAAACCAAGCATCCTTAAGGACATTTAGGACAATCCGTATAACAATGTGTTGATGAAAATACCCAAAAGATGATATAACAATTGTTTTTATGACATTGATTGAAAGTTTATATCTGCTCATGGTATTAACATGTTAAGGACCACAAAGAAAAATCATTAGATCAAACAACTATTAATGTCCTGTTTAATAGTTATCTCAATGGCAATCATATCGCATCTCAAGGTAGCTTATAATAAATAATTTGGTCAGACTAAAATAGTAGCTAAAACTAATTAAAACACAATTCGCAGTACGAAATTGTAGAGTCTTTAAATTTGAAACCAACTCATCGACTTAAAATGATGTTTTCTTTCCTTATCATCTAAACTTTAATTATGAGTTACTCTTCTGGCTTTTTTTATTTAATGAAATTTTGTCACGAAATGATCTACATTATTATTGTGAAACGGAACAATGAACTTTTCTGAAGATTGACATTTCATTAGTATAATTATACAGAAAGACACTGTAAATATCTTTCTAAGACATCATATATGATTTCAAACATCTTATAATAACAGTATATATTAATGTGCACACGTTATAAATGATCGAGACTATATATACCAGATTTAAGAATTTGCTCTACAGTTTAAAAGAGTAGTAACCATCTTTAATGCAAAACTGGGGTTGTTGATATATTGTATAAAAAAGTAATTGCAGTCGGTAGTCATCTTATTGATTAGTTGTCACAGCATGAACTAAATTAAAACAGGTATTTGCTGTCATATTCATGTTCACTTATTTGACTTAATTTCTCCTATTTGATATTTGACGTATATCGAAATTACAGTAAGCCCGATATAAACAATAACAATATAAAAAAGAAGATGGAGTATGATTGCTAATGAGACACCTCTCCACAAGAGACCAAAATGACACAGAAACTAACAACTATAGGTCACCGTACGACCATAAAAAATGACCAAACACATTGTGGACGTGACAACAACAATATATTTCAACGTTTCTAGATAATATATGTCAGCATTTCATGTGTATTTAGTGTAGACACCTTCTAATCAACCATCGAGGTGATCTCCAAAGACTGTTTAGGGTCATTTAACTCAATAACAGCATAAATATAGTCATAAATATATAAAAGAAAGATGGCGCCCATGAAGGTTTGATGTGAATTTCTTGCACAGAGTTTTGTGTGTTTATGCATTAAGAGATATTCTTTACGTCTTTTCTGTTACATCGATGTTACTACTAATTGATTGGAATTAATGTATTCCAAAAAGCAGAACTATAATTATAAAGATTGCAGTTTAAATTACGAATTATAAAATTGACAACCGAGTGAGTAGTAATTAGCCAATGTTTACATTTAGATGTACACATAAGTGAACTTTCAATAGTTTAAATCGCCAAATGTAATATGTCTCAACAACAACAACAAATAACCAGTTTTATTTCTACTGTGAAAGTCGATAAACTGTCAGCCAAAAACACAAATAATGCCGAGGAATCAGCATTTTTAGAGAAAACAAGAGATAAACATAATATCACAAATCCAGCCAAGCGTCTCCACTCTTGCCTCTCCAGTTCCTCGGACCATAGTATTTGTATAGAAAACGAACTTGATGAAATCAAGCAGTCCCTGTTAAATGTCCCGAAAAAATCTGACCTGAAAGAGATTGTCACAGAAATATTTAAACAGTTATTCGAAAACCTGAAAAAAACAAATTAAAAAAGAGATAATGACGGAAGTCAAGTCAGGAGTTGATAAATAAAAAAACCAATTACGATTCCAAAATATCTCATCTACATGACAAATTAAGCACTATTGAGTTTGAAAATGGGAATCTGCTTGAAAAAAATGCTAGTCTGCATTCTGATCTTCGAAAAATGAGGGATGTCGTTGATGTAAACAACAGGAAAGCAACTGAAAGTGTTCGGCTTGGTAACTGGAACGAACAATACTCACGTAAGAAAAATGTGAAAATATACCAATTGCCAGAAAATCGAAATGAAAACCTACCACATTCTCTCCTAAACGAACTGAAAAACAAAGTCAAATTAGATATCAACCCGTCAGAAATTGTTGCAATGCATAGAATACCAGGAAAAGAAGGGAGTCCAAGACCAATTCTCATAAAATTTCTTAGAATGGATACCAAAATTTCACTCCTGCGGAAGAAAAAGAGCATAAACGAAGCACTCAAAGTCAGAATTGGTGATGATATTACAAAACTCAACCAGGGTCTCCTAAATAGACTGTACCAACATGACAACATCATAAGCTTGTGGTATTTTAATGGTCATGTATATGGATCTGACGAGGAAGGAACTAGACATCGGTTCGAAATATTTGACGACATAGCCAAAAAACTGAAAAAATAAAATGTGTGTATATCACTTTGAACTATAACATGCTTTCAATATTTGTTTCAAATATGTATTTTTATATAACTCCTGTTCAATTATCATTATTTTTTGTTTATAACACAAATGTGAACTTAGGGTTGACATTCTGTCTCTTTTTCTCTCATACCAATCAACTATTTGTATTTCATACTTATTTTTTTATAAAAACTCATATTTCCGGTTTGCTTGCAGATTTGTAAAGATAAATATTTTATTATTATATCCATATGTAACTAGTTTTACACATGAGATTTACACAAAAAACAACTGGCAAATGGTTACAATAGTAAAGCTTGTCCCATACATTTATTCTCATAACTATAGTATTATCAGAATCAAAAACATAGAGAATATAAATATGCGTTTCACGTCTACACTGATAAATGAAATTTAAGTCGAGTCTACTATTTTTTGTTCAGCATATTCTATTGATTAATCTAGTCAATATCACTGTTCATTATTCATTTTTTGTCTGAAATGCAAGCTAAATATTATCCTACTTTTACTTATTTATTTTGCTTTTGATTTGTTTTGTTTTCTACATTTCACAGTCTCACAATTTACAATTACTGCCAACATCTTTGTAACTCTAAAACAAAGATTATTGCATGAACACAGACCTTGCTAAATTATTCTTTGTTCAATATTATTACAGTATCACAATATAAGTGATAATTGATATCGTTAACATGTGTTATTTATCAATGTCTTCTTTTTGTATATATGTTATGTACATGTATGTTTTGTTTTGTACTTTATCTCGTCTAGTTTTGAGTGTCCTGTCAATCAATGCATATGCCGGCTTTTGGTTTCGAAGGTCTGTCTAAAGTTTACATCATGTGCTTATGTTTCACTTTATATTCATCATCAGTTTTGATAGTTTTGACTGATCAATGTTTTTAACATTAATCTGTAACTTAGTAAACTATAATATAAATCACTACATAATCCCCCCTATACTCATAACAAATGTTTTTATCCTCAGTAGTATTATACTGTTTTTGCTACTGGTTGCTGGAATTGAGCAAAATCCAGGCTCAGATCAGAGTAACAAAAAGAATTTGAAAATAGTACACAATAATGTGTGTAGTTTACTTCCTAAGTTATATCTCATTAACAATGAACTACATGATTATGACATTATTTGTATATCAGAATCTGATCTTGACAAGTCAATTACCGATGACCAAATTAAATTAAATGGGTTTCATAAGCCTATTAGGTTAGATAGAAATAGACAAGGTGGAGGTGTGACCATTTATGTGAAAACTAGTCTACATTTTATTATACAGAATGACATATCTGTGAGCAATCTTTTAGTTGGTGTTTTATACCGGCCTCCCAACTCAAATTCTAATATATGGGAATTATTTAATGAGTCAGTAGATAAAGCACTTGATTGTAATTTGCCAATTTTCCTTTGTGGTGATTTCAATTGCGATATGATGTCAAACACAAGTAACTCTTTTAAAAAGTTACTTAACCGTTTAAACTTAGAAAATGTTGTTTGGGAGCCTACAACTTTACAACCCAAATTGGAATTTGTATTGATTTATGTGTGACTAATCGCAAGAACTTAATTAACTCAGTAACTGTTCTTACACCGATATGCAGCTCTCATTCTCCTGTTTCAGTCGAAATTCTTTTAAAACTTTAAAACAACACTCGTTTAAAAGACAAATTCGTGATTTTGAGCGTGCAGATTATGAAGGTTTAAAAAACCAGTTGAACGATACTGACTGGGATGATGTTGTTTTTAATTCAAATAATATAAATGATGTTTATATGAACTTTGTCAGAACATTTGAAAGTACTGTAAATAGATATATACCTACTAAAACTATTACAGTAAGACCAAATGATAAACCTTTTATGAACAACTTAATAAGAAACAAGATAAGACATCGTAATAGAATTCACCACATTGCGAAAACTTCAAATAATCCAGATCACTGGAAAAAATTTAGAGAAATTCGTAATGAAATTATCAGCTTAGTTAGAAAGGCAAAAGAAGAGTATAAGTGCAAACTGACATCTCAACTTATTGACAAAAATATTTCTCCTGGTAAATGGTGGCGCATTGCCAAGTCTGTATCAAATTTTACCAAAAATAGAGATTCTCCCCCTTTTTTTTGGAACATGATGGCCAAATTTTTATTCATCCATTGGACAAATCAGAGATCCTGAACAATCATTTTGCTAATATAGCTTATATTGATACAGAACCAGAAATTCCTGATAATAATGAGCCTCCTCCATGTCATTTAAATAAATTTGTCATCACTGAGAAAGAAATTTTAGATCAGTTAAAAGTCTTGAATGTTAACAAACCTCCTGGACCTGACGGTATCAGTCCTAGAATTTTAAAAGACGTTGCTAGCTTTATTTCTAAACCATTAACTAAGTTATTTAATATGTCTCTATCAGTTAAACAGGTTCCACTGTTATGGAAAATTGCACATGTTAATCCTATTTTTAAAGGAAAAGGTAGTCCACATTCAGCTCTAAACTATCGTCCAATATCTGTTACTAGTATTGTTTGTAAGATTATGGAAAAAGTTCTATTTAAACATTTGTATAATTGTCGGTGATTTAGAGACAGTTTAACTTACGCGTCAAACGTTAACACTTCTTTTAACGCCGTTTCCATTCACATTGTTAACGTCATCATATCTTCTGTTAACGTTGTGCTATTGTTATGTATCATGTTGCTATATTGAGTTTAGATTATACGCTCAAACGAACCAGACGTTGTTTTACTGCCTGTCTAGACTTTTAGCTAACCCATCCGTCACATTGGTGCTGTGACCAGAGGATATAATGACGAAAAAGAAAGCCATTAGAGTGGGCCATCGAGGAGCTGCAAGGAGATTAATGTCAAAGATTGAAGAGGAATTAGAGAAAAAAACAACACAACGCGACGAAATAGAAAGCCTATGTGAAACATTGAAGAAGAAGAGGGATATTCTTTCGGAACTTGATAATGAAATATTAGAGGAAATTGCAGAGGAAAACATGGAAGCAGAGATAGAAGACTCAGATCGGTATGTTTTAGATATAGAACGAATTTTGACAAAAGTACGCAATTCATCAAGTTCAAAACAGAAAAACAAATCAAATGAAACTAGCTCTAATCAGAATTTAAATCCAAATGCAGCAGATTTTGTTTTTATCAACTCCACATCTACATGTAATACTCCACATCCCATGCAGAATAATGATATGCTATACAGATCGTCAATGAGCGCAACAAATTCTAGCATCTACCACAAGCTACCAAAATTGAATCTACCATATTTTAATGGCAATTTGTTAAACTGGCAACCTTTCTGGGATGCGTATCAATCAACAATACACGATAACCAAACATTAACAGACGTGCAGAAATTTACGCATTTGCAAAATCAAATTCAGGGAATAGCCGCGCAATGTATCGCCGGTTTACCACTTACAAGTGCAAATTACTATCAAGCCGTATCAATACTGAGAGAGAGGTTTGGTCAGAACCACAAAATCACGAACGCATATATTCAGAATTTAATTGATTTACCCGCACCGAGGTCAAACGCAGACAGTTTGAGAAACTTTTCCGACAGAATTGAGTGTAGCATACGCGGATTAGAATCGTTAGGAACAAACGAGAGTACATTTGGAGCCATTCTTACGCCTATTATATACAATAAGTTGCCATCCGACGTACGAAAAAACATAACCCGAGATCGCGGAAACGACGACTGGGACATCGAATAATTGAGAACAGCAATAAAGAGGGAAGTATGCGTACAGGTTGCAAGGCAATCTACAGGTCCAAGTAATGAAGATTTAGAAATTTTACCGACCGCTTCGTTTATTGCAGAAACATTTTCAGGAAAGAACAGAAAACAGTCACGTAAGAAATGTTTATTTTGTGAAGAATCCCATCATCCAAATACATGCAAAAACGTGAAAGATGTTGAGAAACGAATAGAAATTGTGAAGCGAAAAAAGGTATGTTTTAACTGTTTCGGAAGGCATAGAGTAGCTGAATGTAAATCAGAATTTAAATGCCGCCAGTGCGGAAAGAGACATCACACGAGTATATATGTACAAGTACATAACACAGAACCAAAGAGCTTGACCGAAAACCAGTATAGTACACAAAAGACAGTAGCACATACCGCCGTAGAGGAAACGCCACTGGAGCTAACCACATCCTTACATTCTACTGTTACTGCACATAGAGATGTTTTACTGAAAACTGCCGTAACTCCAGTTTGGTCCGAAAATCGATCGATAATGACAAATATTTTACTTGACGAG
This sequence comes from Mytilus trossulus, assembly GCF_036588685.1. Lineage (NCBI taxonomy): Eukaryota > Metazoa > Mollusca > Bivalvia > Mytilida > Mytilidae > Mytilus > Mytilus trossulus. The sequence goes on along the minus strand of NC_086379.1, from coordinate 36,087,572 downwards.
GGAGCACAGAACTCATTCATAACTGAAGATTTAGCTAGAAAATTAGAAATTGAGTCCACCGAAAAGATTGCACTGAAAATATCTGGATTTGGAGGAAACGAAGGACAAGTTCGTCATCTCAATAAAGCAAACATAGCTATTGAAACAGTTGACAATCAAAGAATAGAAATAGAAGTAATAATTGTACCGAAAATTGCCGCTCCTGTTCAGACAAAATCACAAAAGGAAATCAAAGCACTGCCATACCTACGTGGTTTACGACTCGCACATCCGATATGCGCAGAAGACAAGTTCAACATATTTTTATTGATCGGCGCAGACTATTACTGGTCAATAGTTGAAGATGAAATAATAAGAGGAAATGGACCGACCGCAGTTAAGTCGAAAATTGGTTATCTCTTGTCGGGACCCGTACTTACTAAGAACGGAAGTACTTCGAAACAGTCATGCTGAATATTTTGACTGATCACAGAGCCGTGTTTTGCGACTTAGAACAGTTTTGGAACTTAGAATCGTTGGGGGTTTCAGGAAGCGATAATATTAAAAGTCAGTCTGAAGTTGTAAGAGAATACGGAGAAAAGTCTATAATACTAGAAAATAGAAAGTACACAGCTAAGTTACCATGGAAACCAGATTTCCTTCCGCTGCCGCATAACATGGAATTGGTTAAACAGAGAACAGGTAGCGTTATTAGACGTTTAGCAAACAAACCTGATTTACTTAAAATGTACGGAGATATCATAAAGGAGCAGGAGAGAAGACATTTTATTGAAAAGGTTGAGGAAACAAAACTTCCTACCGATCGATCCGTACACTATATCCCGCATCATCCTGTTTCCAAGGAATCATCTACTACGCCAATACGCATTGTTTATGATTGTAGCTGCAAAGATGGAAGAGACAATCCAAGTCTAAATGAATGCTTAGAATCACACCCACCTGTTATGAATGACATTACGGGAATACTTATGAGATTTCGCGCTAAGAAATATGCCAGAACTTCAGATTTAGAAAAGGCATTTCTACAAATACAGCTCGACGAGAAAGACCGAGATGCAACGAGGTTCTTATGGCTTAGCGATCCTACAAACACATCAAGTCCGCTAATAACATATCGCTTTAAGTCCGTACTCTTCGGAGCTACATGTTCGCCATTCATTTTGAGCCCCACACTTCTCAAGCACTTCAAAGACAATCCGGGGAAACTTTCAGATACAATTGAAAATGGGTTATATGTGGACAACATTTTAACTAGCTTTGATAACGAAAATGACGTAATAGATTATTACAGGAGATCGAGAGAATTACTTACGAAAGGCGGATTCAACCTACGCTCATGGAATTCAAACAGTCCAAAATTACAAGAAATCGCTAGCAAAGAAAAAACCTTAGACAAAGATGAGCTTACTAAAATTCTTGGTATGCAATGGAACGCTAAATCGGACAAGTTGTTTTATCAAAGTAACACTTTCGAGATGGACAAAAAAGGAAAACTGACTAAAAGATATATTTTACGGCAATCATCCAAGATTTTCGATCCGTTAGGACTATTAAGCCCAGTTACTGTAAAGGCGAAAATCTTTATGCAATCGACGTTCGGAAGATTAAAGAAGGCGATGTCGTTCAGATACACGACGAATCAAAGCGTGTGCATTGGAGACTTGGAGTTGTGCAGGACACTATTAAAGGCAAGGACGGCTTAGTACGCGTCGCTATGGTGCGTACCAAATCAGGAATTACAAATCGACCCGTGACGAAACTCTACCCATTAGAAGTCAACAGTATGGACTGTTATCTGAGACGAAGTGAACGAAGAAACTAACGTGTGTGAACAGACTTGTTAATTTTTCTTATTTGCGAAAGGACTGTAAATTCAAAGAGTTTTTTACGTAAATAATAATTTAATCCTTTTTTCATTATTTGTGAGATCAATCTATTTTTGTTCTTTCCGCATGCCACTATATATCACAGCTAATGGACATTACATCTGGTGGCCCCGAGTATGTCGGTGATTTAGAGACAGTTTAACTTACGCGTCAAACGTAAACACTTCTTTTAACGCTGTTTCCATTCACATTGTTAACGTCATCATATCTTCTGTTTACGTTGTGCTATTGTTATGTATCATGTTGCTATATTGAGTTGAGATTATACGATCAAACGAACCAGACGTTGTTTTACTGCCTGTCTAGACTTTTAGTGAGAAGTAATAACCTTTTGTCAAAGTTTCAATCTAGTTTCGAGCCAGGTGACTCAACTGGTAATCAGTTAATTGAAATATATCATAAAATTATTAGTAATATGGATAGTGGGAGGGATGTAAGGTTTGTATTTTGTGATGTATCTAGAGCTTTCGATAAAGTTTGGCATAAAGGACTTTTATTTAAACCTAAACAATCTGGCATAAATGGTCAGCTCTTATCTTGGATAGAGAGTTATCTTTCAGATCGTCAACAAAAGGTTGTTTCAGAAGGTTTTTCGTCAACTCTAAGAAGTATACATGCAGGTGTCCCCCAGGGATCAGTTTTAGAACCCTTTCTGTTTCTTATTTATATAAATGATATAGTTAATGACATTTCTAATGATATTATACTTTTTGCAGATGACACCTCTTTATTTGTTATAGTAGATGATGATCCTGATGTAGCAGCTGCTTCTTTGACTGATGACTTGGATGTTATCTCAAATTGGGCAAAATCATGGGCTGTTCAATTTAACTCTAAGAAAACTAAAAATATTGTATTTACTAGAAGGGAAAGGGAACACCCACCTGTATTTTTTGGGATAAATGGGGAAGAGGTTGAGATAATAAATATTCACTGTCATCTTGGGATATCATTTCAGTCATCAGCTTCATGGAACATACATATTGATATTATTTATAAAAAAGCATGCTCTCGTCTATCTGTGCTTCGTCAAGTCAAACATTTATTAGATAGGAGTTCACTTATACGTATTTATTATGCTTTTATTAGACCTATTTTAGAGTATGGTGATGTTGTATGGGGCAATTGCTCCCAGCACGAGTCTGAGCTTCTTGAAAGTATTCAGATAGAAGCCGCTAGAATTATTACAGGCTTACGACGTAATTCCTCCAGACAAAAACTTTATATTGAATTAGGTTTAGAAACTCTGGAGAATAGACGTAATAAACATAAGCTTATATTATTCTATAAAATTTTAAATGAGATGACACCTGCATACTTATATGAGTTAGTCCAGCCATATTTTCCCAAACAAACTTCTTATACTTTGAGGAATGAAAATAACACTTTTCATCCGCCTCTTGCTAGAACTAGCTCTTATTTTAATAGTTTCATTCCTTCCACTATAAGACTTTGGAATAGTCTTCCTTTGAGTTTACAAAAATCCCCAAGTTTGGGTATATTTAGAAGTGGACTGGATAAGTTTTATAGGACTGATGATATCTCTAAACCTTTTAACTATGGAATAAGGAAACTTAATATAAGTCATTGTCAACTCAGAAATAATGCTAGCAACCTAAAATCTCATCTGTTTAATCAGTTCTTATCAGAGAACACTGTTTGTGTAAACTGTAATCACCCTGTTGAGGATAACAAACATTTCTTTTTCATTTGCCCTAAGTACAATGATGTAAGACAGATCCTCCTTGATTCCATTAACTCCATTGCTGATAATGTTGATATAAATATTGAATTATTATAATTTTTGGAAACAGATTATTTTCATATGATATGAATATTGCTATTTTTAAATCTGTTCATAAATATATCAGTGACACTCATCGTTTTGTTTAAAACTTACCTGTTTTTTGTTTCATTTAGTTTTATTTTTTATTTTTCTTCTTCTCCACTTAAACATTATTTCATTTTATCCACTAAGCAAGCTTAGTGTCTCTTTCAAGCCATATATATATATATATATATATATATATATATTTCTAATGACTTATAAAGGATATTTGCATGTTTCAAGGTTCTTGAATACATCATGAGTAATTGCCTATATATACTTAAATATACTTTGCATTTAGTAAGTAACACTGTAAACATTTATTTTCTCGTGTGTGCTCATAAGTAGCATGCATGTTCCACTATATTGCATTATTTTAAATACAGTTGTTATAATTGAGTTATACCTTGAACATGTAATATGGAGAGAGCTTTTATAGGCTGTGCCTGTTGCTCAATCCTTTTCATATCTTAATGAATAAAATATGTTTAAAATCAAAAAATAAATATAAAGCGAACCCATGCAATTGTATTTTATTGGTTGAAAATTTGGTTAATCATAATTTTTAGCTGTATAAAAATGATTTTTAGGATAGATCGAATCAGTCAACCAAATATTTCTAGTTTGTTTCACTTTCAATTTTGACAATATTGTCCTTCTGATGACTGAACAAAACGAACACATGCTTAACCAAATTGTAAATAATGGGTTAAATGGAAGGACATATGAAGAGGGAGTCAATAAAGTCAGGTTTCAATTTCATAAATTATTAAAAAAAAAAAAAAAAATCATATTTCAACTTTTTTTCATATCTCGCGTAGCTTATGCCCCTTTAACAACATTCAAAAGTATGTAGTTTTGTAAACAATAAATCATTTTAAAGTTGGTACCCACAACACTCTAATCAGTTGCTTATTTCATTTTCTCTAACATTGCATTGTATAGTTCGGTATCGCAATTAATTGTTTCCAAATCTTTCTAACATTTTGAAATTTTGAAACAAAACCACAGACAAAATTGACAATCGATAGAATTGTTTTTTCGAGGTCATTTTTGTTATAGGAGTTGCTCAACTGTTTCAGCTCTTAAACATCCATCGATTTTAAATATTCGGCTTTGAGCATTCTCAATAAATACTTATCCAGAAAAGCGCATCAGACGCATCAAATCTATAGTGTTGTTTTTGCTCTTAACATTTTTCTACATTAAAATTGTCAAGTTTAAGAGTTTTTCAAATAATAAATCTTTTATGACAAGATAATAATATTTTAAAAGTATATCATCTTGGTCATAAAAGTAACAAAATAATAGATTCTTATAGTTTGTGTTAATAAGACTTTTATATTTATATTTCGGTTGTTTAAATTATTTGCTTTTTGTTCTACGTTAACACTAGCAAAATCTCGCTTAATATAAGCTATAATTAAAAGCTAAACATATCACAATAAAGTTGTTGTAAGGTTAAGGAAACATAAAAATCTGTTAATGGTAATTACTCAGAAATATTAGTAATACAGTTCATGCTATAGCCAGCCGATAACTTGTTTCTTACAGTATTTTTATATCCTTTATCGTGTAAGAAAATCACCTTTTCCAAAGAAAGCAACACATGAAGATGGAAGTATTAATTTTTAAGATGATTTATCACTTTGTCTTTATTCTTACATCAAGACAAAATGAATCTAAAATCAAATATCAAATTATTGAATGCACAAATAGATTACTCTATTTAACAAATGAAAAGAGATTTCGTTTACAATACTCTTCAATTTGGAACCTCCTACGTAAATAGCTGTCAAGATATAATAGAAGTAGAATGATTATGTGGACCTTTAATAAAGCAATATTTTGTCTTTGATGCATGCATGACTCTTACTTAGTTGTGTTTGGCTTTATACTAGCTGTCAGTATTAACGTGAACTCTCAGATCTGTATTAAGTGTCTTTATGTTGTTCGGATGTACATTACCCGGCCACACCCACTCTTTGTTTTTGTTTTGTGTATTTCTATTTACATCGAACGGATGGGCTTAACCTTTGTCAAATGAATTGCATAGTTTGTTTTTATGTTGTAACGTTACACGACTTAACTTGACAGACTCAGGACTTCAATTTTTTTAATTTTAAATGATTTGAATATTGTGTAGAGCCCGGTCTATTATTGAAGACAGTTTATTGCCAAAACTATTGTTTTTAGCTTTATATGTGGTTGTGTAGGGTCTTTATTTGTCACGTTGCCTATAATTTTTCAACATCATGACATTTAAGACCAATCTAACGTGATAAATTGATGGCAGAATTTTCGACAAATGTCAAAAGTTTCTAATTCGAATGAAACAAACGTTATCAACATATAAACTAACACTAATAGAGAGTCGAAAGATAACAGAGGAACATTAGAACACGAAAATAAACCGACAAAGTCATGGCTAAAAATGAAAACCACAAAGAGACAAATAATAGTACACAAGACGCAACATAGAAAACTAAAAACTGAGTAAAACGAACCCCACCAAAAACTGGAGTGATCTCAGGTGCTTCGGGAGGGTAAGTAGACCCTGCTCAACATCTACCCGTCGTTTTGGTCATGTAAATATAAACCCGGTAAATAGTATAATTTGGTATGTCACATTCATGAATAGGGAAGGGAATCGTAGTGTTGACGTAAAAAACATATTCGATATCATCTGTGAAACGGTTAATCTATTGTAACATTTCCAAATTGACAGTTACTTCTAATTTATGATTTCCAAATAAAAGAGATAGTATCATGTGACACACGTGGGCTTGAAAATTTGCACTAACATGATCACATAAAGGCAACAGTCATAAATCGATTAAGAGAAATAGAATCAGGGTAACAAACAAAAACACCAACTAAAAGAAGAAATATAAAAGAACCAAAAAGGAACACAGGAGTGCAACAAAAACAAACATCAACACACATAGACACAAAATATTTGATTACATCTGCCATATTCCTGACTTGGTACAGGATATTTTACATTGCTTGAAGAGCAAAAGGTGGGTTGGGACTTGTTTAATCAATGCCAAACTTGTCGACATTGTTAAAAAATATTGCTTAAACACTACGTGACAGAAATACAACAAAAACACACGCACGGCCATTCATTACAACAAATATAGTAAAGGATATTATCGAAGAAGACATCATGTCAAACCAATTATCACGTATTCGGATGATCGATTAAACTGGAAAAAATATTTTTAATTCATGTGTCACTGACGGTCAAAAAGGTTAACAGTAAGTAGTCCATACATACTGGCTATTCAATGGACATGTTTTATTACACATATAGTATCATGACCAATTTTAAGTACTTTAAACTAATTTGAGAGGGAATGTTCTGTAACCATGATATTAAGGGAATTACAACGTGAGCATTAAATTAACGTTGATACCAATCATTGTCTGGACTAATTTAATAACTTTTATAGAAGCACCATAACCTTATAATTTATTCCGAAAGCAAATAAAGTTTATAGGATACATCCACATTAAGATAAAGTTATAATGGACAATTTGATTCTTTTCACACGATCAAGATGGATCGAGCTGTGGGAATCAGTTAATACTAGGAATGTCAAACATTTAAATTATTTATTACCTTCAACTTTCTAGTTCATCGGTGTCAATACAAATTTTGAAAGTAGTAAACAAAACCACACACAGAATGTTCTTGTAATATTGTCTCTGATTTTGAATGCAGTAAAAATGTATTTTCCTAAATTGGTTTACTGTTTGATGTTCTTTAAACTTAAAAGTTCAATAAATTTAAACACACTTGGTATAGACAAGTAATATTTCTTTATGAATTTTACTCTAAGTTCCTTATATTTCGGAAACATTTAGATGAAATGGAATTTATCTTTTATACAGGTTGTCTGCTCTATGGTCGGAATGTTGTCGCTTTAACACATTCCCCATTTATTTTCTCAATTTTATTATGTTCTGCAAATGATATTGAAAGTACTGAACATAATGAAAAATGCACTGAATATAACGGCAGAAGTACCAAACATAATTTAAATAACACTGCATATAATAATGAAACTACATAATAAACAAAGCACCGAACATACTGTCAAAACTACTAAACATAATGTTAAAAATAATGAACATTATATGAAAACTACTGAACATTATATAGATTTTACTGAACATAAGGTATAAAGCACCGAACATATTAAACAATCAACATAAGAAGATCGTCATGTCGTTCCGTAATAGGAAGCATTATTTGTTACGTAGCCCATGACAGAATATACGTGTATCTAAGATTGTATCCTCCTTAAAATACTGAAGTTCATTCACCCAAACCTACAGATAGTTAACATCCGACCTGTAAATTACGGATAGTATCATTTCTTACCACAGATGCCATACCTATAGTAATTTAGTAATGAACTATCATTAAAACCAAACAATAAATAAAACTAAATTATCAAAACTTGTAGCAAGTTAAAAAACAAAATTGTTTCAGGGAGCCATAATTAATGACACAAGGTGTTTCTCTGTCCTGAGTGAAGTTGCATTTATTTGTACTGTAGTCCTAGCATTTAATGTTGTCATTTAAGTGTTATGTCTAACATTGCCATAAAAGCACGAGGTTTTGCTAGCCACAAAACCGTGATCAACCCACCATTTTTTTTAGATGTCCTGTATCAAGTCTGTACCAATTCTAGAAAAAGGCAGTTGTTAGCTAATAGTTCGTTTCTGTGTGTGTTGCATTATCTTTGTTTCTTGTTGCATTTCAGTGTTTTCTTTGTTTTCCTCTTATATTTGATGAGTTTCCCTCAGTTTTAGTTTGTAACACGGATTTGTTTTCTCTCAATCGGTTTATGACTTTCAAACAGTGGTATACTACTGTTGTCTTTATTTATGCTCGGACCAAGAATGTAAAGGCTACCTATGCCTAACTTTATTAATAAAGAACTGACATCGATGCATACTGGTCGATAATATTATAATGGGATATATTTCAACTGTTATCGTATTATCGAAGACACGACAAAATTTATAAAGACGAATAATAATTTTTCAAATCTCCTAGACCAACAATTTCCTTGTTGCGAATAAAGACAAGAGAGACATATTACATTACATTACTCATCAAAGCAATCAATATTACGAAAACTTCTAACAAACGAATCGTATCTGACAATAGTTTGAGTTTAAATACCCTGAATTATTAACAAAATATAAACTGCTTCAATGGGTCAACAAGGATAGTCCACAAACATTCACGAAAATCACAAACCAGTCAACAAATGAAATGTCTGACAAACAACTGTCATATTCTAGTGAAACTTAAAGCGATTTTTTTTTTATAGAAAAACATGTTCTGTTAGCAAAATGTAATGTATTTGAAAAATGATATGCATCTGTTTATTGAGAAGACTTCTGTATATTTCTTTTAAATCGCCTATATGTTCATCGAAGTCACTCTTTTTTGTCTGGTAAGTTTTTTTTATTTGATAATTCCTTTAGCAATGTTTTATAAATCATTAAAATGAGAGATATAAGATAAATGTCAATAAGACAAACATTCAAACCGCAAAGTGTGAGCAACAAAGCAAATTATTTTTTTCAGTTCAAACGTCAATATAAAGGAACAGCGGCTCATACTGTATGATGAACATCATATGTTCAAACAAAAGAAAGATCATAATTATACAGAAATTGATAATCACTGTATGGATAAAATGGATCCTAACAAAATTATCAGCAAATAAACTGTACTTAAATTATCCTTTTTTTAATATTTGCTTGTAGTGGATAGTACAAAAGGTGTATTGAGCACCAATTATATGACGCATATTAATTATTAACTTTACTTTGTACTTACTAAAAATAAGTTTTTATTTTGGAGGAATATTGGGAGTCTCCAGTGGTTGATTGACTTTTGCTCTCTTCATCATTATGTTTAAATCATTCGAACCATCTATAAGACATATATGTTCTTGTTGTACTCTACTGACCTCGTGGCATTTGCCGCATGACTGCTTACCACGAGTAATTTAGAAATAAAATTATAGACTGAAAGGCATATATTCCAAATAATATGAAAAGTTATTGTTCTATATCTTGGACAATATCCCTAATGCGCCTTGAAGTGAGGAACTCAAAAGTCATGTGTAAACAAAAAGTCTCTGTGAAGTGATATTTGACACATTTCTAGGATAAACAAATGACTGAGCTGAACCATTTGTGTTAATTTAAAAAGTAGGTGAACACAGAATAAATATGTAAAAACTATGGAACTATTAAATGTGTTCAAAGTATTAAATTTTCAATGATTTTATTGTGTTAAAAATGGGATGATTTTTATCAACGAGGAGCCGCATTACAAAAGGATACTCAGGGTTTGCTAATTTACAGAAAAAGTAATCTCACTTCGTACCACGAAAATTTAACCACATATGTGAAAATGTCTCAGCTTCGAAACGAGCCATCATACATATCTAAGTTAACGATATGTACTGAGCAACAGAAGAAAACGTTACCATTATGGCCTATGGAGAAACTAATACGCATCTTGACCCATCTGCATAAAAGTTAATACCATTTGAACTTATTTCCACTTAGAAAAAGGGTTTAATTTTATAACAATCCGATCTTCATTCAATGTTTGCACTGGACAATAAAAACGCGCGTCTGGCGTAGATATAAAATTTTAATCCTGGTATCTATGATGAATTTATTTACAACCACTGGGTCGTTACCACTGTTGATGGAGATTTATGTCCCAGAGAGTATCACTAGCCCAGTAGTCAGCACTTCTGTGTTGACTTGAGTTATCATTGATATGTTCATGATAATAAATTAACTGTGTACAAAGCTATGATTTTTTTAAATACTAAGCATTTTCTACCTCAGGGTAAGGAATTTTTGGTCTCCAATACTCTTCAACTTCGTCCTTTAAACATTTTTTTTCATTTTCGAGCATTACTGATGAGTCTTTTGTAGACGAAACGCGCGTCTGGCGTAAATATAAGATTTTAATCCTTGTATCTATGATAAGTTTATTTACCATAAATATTTTCAGTTAATTACATTAAAATCATCATACTAACATTACCCCCCAGATATTGGATGAGAAAAAACAAACCGACAAGATACCCTTCAGCTTCCAACACGAAAGTGAAGCAACAACCAAGTTTTCTATGTTATGAACCATAATGTAAAATAAAGTTGAAGAAATATTCTGTGTATGTATTGAAATTGTAATTTTTCTCTTACTTTATGGCCAAAAACCTCAAAAGACATTCATTATGACACAATAGTATCATTTCATTCATTGTTATGTTTATTAACTATTTCCCAATCAACAATATGAGGATATCGAATATGATGAATATGGACAGGGATTGCTCTTGTATCTCAGTTTTTATGAATGCTTTCAAAATTCGTGAGGCCACTCACCGATACCTACATAATGTTAACATCACATCAGAAATGTAATCAATAGAATCCTATATTGTAAGATGCGAAGCAATGTTAATTCAATGAAGCCTATTTAGACAAGGCCATTTTCGCCTCTAGACAAGGAAGATGTAGGCTTCATGTTTCTTACTACATCAGGAAATGAAATGACATATTGGTATAATGAATGGCGGTATGAGAAACACTAAACAAAGATAATGTCAATGATTAATAAACACAACCTGCTTCAAGGATTCATAGTAGTCAAAATTAGAGTTAGTAAACATCCACGAAATCCATAAATCAATCAACCGATAAAATGCGTGGCAAACAACTCTCATTTCTAGAAATGCTTTATGCTATTTGAATTTTGAGAGTAAAGGTTATATATAGATTATAGAAGAAGTGGTACGAATATCAATGATACAAATCTACATCCAAGTCACAACTTGTAAAAGTAGACTATTATATGCCAAAGTACAACTTTGTTTTCTTTTTTTGGCAAAATCTATTTGGAAAATCAAATGCCAATTTGTTTGTTGAAATTTCATTTGTATGTTTCTTGTTTCTCGTGACTATTTTCATTCAGTGAATTCTTGTTTGTCTGGTAAGTTTTACATTCTATTGTATTCTATATGAAAATTATGAAACGGAGAGATATTGGATAAATGTCAATAAGACAAACAATGAAACAGTATAGTTTGACCAACAAAGCAAACATATACCGACTTACAATCTTGAAAACTGAACGAAGGTATAAACTGTATGCTATCCTTCAAGTGACCCCATCTAGAAGAAATTAAACTTTTACACATAAATTCAATATGCCATGGCAGTTTATAGCATTTACTATCTTGATGTTGTATTATACATCGGGTACAATAAAATTGAGAATGGAAATGGGGAATGTGTCAAAGAGACAACAACCCGACCAAATTAAAAAAACACAACAGCAGAAGGTCACCAACAGGTCTTCAATGTAGCGAGAAATTCCCGCACCCGGAGGCGTCCTTCAGCTGGCCCCTAAACAAATATATACTAGTTCAGTGATAATGAACGCCATACTAATTTCCAAATTGTACACAAGAAACTAAAATTTAAATAATACAAGACTAACAAAGGCCAGAGGCTCCTGACTTGGGACAGGCGCAAAAATGCGGCGGGGTTAAACATGTTTGTGAGATCTCAACCCTCCCCCTATACCTCTAACCAGTGTAGAAAAGTAAAAGCATAACAATACGCACATTAAAATTCAGTTCAAGAGAAGTCCGAGTCTGATGTCAGAAGATGTAACCAAAGAAAATAAACAAAATGACAATAATACATAAATAACAGCAGACTACTAGCAGTTAACTGACATGCCAGCTCCAGACTTCAATTAAACTGACTGAAAGATTATGATTTCATCATATGAACATCAGGCACAATCCTTCCCGTAAGGGGTTTAGTATCATACCATCATAACATATATGAGAAGAACATAACCCGTGTCATGCCAACAACTGTTTTTAGAATAAATGTGTTTAGTTCCGACGCAAAGACCTTATCAGTGACTCAATATTAACGCCAAAATATGCAATCTTTAATGACTTGACAACAGTATCGTAATTATATCCCTTCTTAATAAGTCTATTCAAAGGTTTTGTAAGTTTATGAGGTGAATACTGACACCTTTGTGCTTTATAAAGAATATTTCCATAAAAAATTGGATGTGAAATACCTGAACGTATAAAAAGTCTGCATGTTGAGCTATATTTACGAATGATGTCTTTATACCGATGATAAAATTTAGTAAATGTTTTGACTAGTTTGTGATATCGAAAACCCTGGTGTAATAATTTTTCAGTAATACATAAATTTCTCTCGTTAAAATCTAAAACATTGTTACATACACGAGCGAATCGTACAAGTTGAGATATATAAACACCGTAAGATGGTGACAAGGGAACGTCACCATCTAAAAACGGATAATTAACGATAGGAAATGAAAAATCATCCCTTTTATCATAAATTTTAGTATTCAGCTTTCCGTTAGTGATATAGATATCAAGATCGAGGAAAGGGCAGTGGTCATTGTTAGTATTAGCTTTATTTAAAGTGAGTTCACCAGGATAAATTTCATTAATATACATACTGAAGTCGTCATTATTGAGAGCCAAAATATCATCCAAATATCTAAAAGTATTATTAAATTTGTTTATCAGATGTTGTTTTGATGGGTCTTTGCTTATTTTTGTCATAAATTGTAACTCGTAACAATACAAAAAGAGGTCCGCAATAAGTGGTGCACAGTTAGTCCCCATTGGAATTCCGATAATCTGACGATATACGGAATCCCCAAAGCGAACAAAAATGTTATCTAGTAAAAATTCAAGGGCATATATAGTATCAAAGCATGTCCAATTAACATAGTTTTTTTGTTTATTGCTACTAAAAAATGACCTAAAAGAGTTTGAACATATATATTCACATTCTGATTTTTTGAATGCCCATTTAATTAGATGTGTGAATTTTTTCTTAATGAGAATGTGAGGCAATGTGGTATACAGGGTAGAAAAATCAAAACTTTGAACAGATTCAAAATCACCAATATAAGCATGCAATTTATCAAGTACTTCCAACGAGTTCTTGACACTCCAAAAGTAATTTATTCCACTATTTTCGAAGGCCTTATTTGAACAATTTATTATAAGGTTTTTAATTGTACCAAGTGTGCTGGTAAGAATAATAGACAATTTAGTAGTTGAACAATGGCTTGAAGACGAAATAAATCTATATTTGTAAGGGGTTTTGTGTAGCTTCGGAAGCCAATACATAGTTGGAACTTTCATTGTATTTGGCTCTGCTTGTAAAGCGGTGGCTAAAAGTTTATGTTTGTTACAGATTTCGTTTTCTGAAAATGGAGTCAGTTGGAATGTTGGTGAATTGGTGATTTCCTTTTTCAGAACCTCGATGTAAAATTTACGTCAAACAATAATAATATTATTAGCAGCTTTATCGGCCGGGACAAAAACAAATTCCTTGGCTAGTTCTTTTAGTTTATGTTTGATACGAGAAATAGGTTTATTGTGGTTATTGTTAATAGTAAAATGTTCTTTAAAATGTTGAATACGTATATCAACTATCTTCATTACTGAATTAAAAAAAGAGTCCAAAGATTTTTTGTCAGCTTTTTCCCGTTTTATCCATTTCATACAGTAAGTAAGGAGTGAGTCGTGGATGATATTACGACACTCATTCCAATTAATAATTGACGGGGGACGATATTTAGGTCCTTTACTGAGAAATGATTTTAACTCTCGGTCTTGAACGATGTTAAGATCTCCTGTTATAACATGGGAAATGGGTCCATAAATATATTCGGAATTACTGCAATTACATGAAGTAGGTGTATTTTCACTGATATTAACATCTTTACACAATTGACTATAATTAAACACAAATTTCCGGGTAGATTTCTTGTAAATATAACAAATAAGAGGTAGCTCAGTATTGTCAAAATATCCAGGAATTTGTTCTTTAACAGAATGGTCGTTAAATATACCGGCAATATTTACAAAATCAAAGCCTTTGTTGACATACTTAATTTTAATAAAATGTTTTTTATGATCTTCAGGGCAATCAATTTTGGGAAATAATTTAGAATAACAATATGCCATAATAATTTGAACAATTTCATACTTAGGACTGCTATATGAAATTGTGTTGCAATCCTCCAAAATTTTATTTAACTTATTAACCGGTAACGAACAGAGTTTTGTTAACAGATAATGTCTGCCGTTGTTTTTTGAAATAGAAATAAGGTCCGAAATATTGGTATGATTGGCCCGAAATTTTCTTTGATTGCGATTTGTTCTACAACCGTGAGAACGATTTTTACGAACAGTTTTAGAAACAATATCCAAAATGTTAACGGAATTGGTTCTAGATATATTACCAATTCCCATGATATTATCATTTAGACCGAGAGGGTAAACTGTCTGTAATTTTTTAATCCAATTTAATTCAATTATTTTCCGTGATCGTACAAACTTTGAATGCGATTCACCAGGCTGCTTATTTACTACTTCTAAAGGTTGAACTGCTAAATATTTAAAAGGATGGTTGTGCTTCTTAAGGTGTTGGTAAATGATACTTTTGAATTTATTAGGTCTTTTAAAACGATACAGATGTTCTTGAGTGCGTTTTGATAAATATCTTCCAGTTTCTCCTACGTACTGAATACCACATCCCGGTTTGTTTCATGTGAGTAAATAAATAATACTGTTTGTTTTTCAAGTAATATCAGTTTCAAAATTTAAAGAAAATGTGCGACCATTAAACGTGGACCTTACCGTATTGTTGGTGGAAAGACGGGGACATGTAAGTCATTTTTTGGCATGACACTTATCGATAGAAGGGTAACCACGATTTTTATTGTTAAAAATGTTAGCGATGGTAGTATTTTTAGATAACCGATTTTGAAAATTGAGACGTGTAGATACCCTTTGAACAAGTTTAGTATTTAGTATTTTTCCGTTTCTTAGTTTCATAATTGTTTTGTTAGTGAATTACATAATAAAGGAGCAAAGATTGGCGTCCAGAATATGAACCAGCATACAATAATTAAGTTAAGTAAAAGTGATAAATGTCGAACGCTATCAGTATTAATTACCCGAAAAAGATAGTGTATATCAGGGTATGACTGATGGCTGACCAATTAGTAGAATGGGGCTGAATATTGAAATACTACTTTTTGATAAACATTCCTAAAGTAATGAACTAAAGAAGTTCTCGCTCGGACACACACTCCATATTCTAGTATATTATAAGAGCATAAACCTGAAGCACGGGGAGGCACTCTACTGCCTCCACACGGCACTAAAGACAAACTCTGTAAAAAATAAAATTGAGAATGGAAATGGGGAATGTGTCAAAGAGACAACAACCCGACCAAATTAAAAAAACACAACAGCAGAAGGTCACCAACAGGTCTTCAATGTAGCGAGAAATTCCCGCACCCGGAGGCGTCCTTCAGCTGGCCCCTAAACAAATATATACTAGTTCAGTGATAATGAACGCCATACTAATTTCCAAATTGTACACAAGAAACTAAAATTTAAATAATACAAGACTAACAAAGGCCAGAGGCTCCTGACTTGGGACAGGCGCAAAAATGCGGCGGGGTTAAACATGTTTGTGAGATCTCAACCCTCCCCCTATACCTCTAACCAGTGTAGAAAAGTAAAAGCATAACAATACGCACATTAAAATTCAGTTCAAGAGAAGTCCGAGTCTGATGTCAGAAGATGTAACCAAAGAAAATAAACAAAATGACAATAATACATAAATAACAGCAGACTACTAGCAGTTAACTGACATGCCAGCTCCAGACTTCAATTAAACTGACTGAAAGATTATGATTTCATCATATGAACATCAGGCACAATCCTTCCCGTAAGGGGTTTAGTATCATACCATCATAACATATATGAGAAGAACATAACCCGTGTCATGCCAACAACTGTTTTTAGAATAAATGTGTTTAGTTCCGACGCAAAGACCTTATCAGTGACTCAATATTAACGCCAAAATATGCAATCTTTAATGACTTGACAACAGTATCGTAATTATATCCCTTCTTAATAAGTCTATTCAAAGGTTTTGTAAGTTTATGAGGTGAATACTGACACCTTTGTGCTTTATAAAGAATATTTCCATAAAAAATTGGATGTGAAATACCTGAACGTATAAAAAGTCTGCATGTTGAGCTATATTTACGAATGATGTCTTTATACCGATGATACAATTTAGTAAATGTTTTGACTAGTTTGTGATATCGAAAACCCTGGTGTAATAATTTTTCAGTAATACATAAATTTCTCACAAATCTTCTGACTGATATGGTACACGCAGGATAGCTGAAATACAATTGAGAAATAAGATTAGATAAATAACTTCGAATTATCTCCACTAATATGAAATTAAGATAAAACATACCAAAGTCTTACTGTTATGCAATACAGGTGAGTATATGTTTTTATATCCACTATCTTCATATAATCGAAACTGGTGATTTAAAGCAAAAAACTAAACCCCAAAATGACGGCAAGACTGGTTTAAAAGACCATACAACGTTAAATGTAATTGATGAAAAATACATAAGCAAGACAAAACAAATAACGTAAGTCTAATTACACACATCATTCCTACGTTCCATACTATCAAAATTAATATCATCGAATACATAAAATTTTCTCTCTACTATTGATATAACATTGATAATAAGTGCATGGAATCGAAAAATGTTGTTAATCACTGCGTCTTGTTTTTTTTATAAACATCAACTCTGACTGTTTCATACCATCAAACTACATTTCTTATTTCTTTTGAATAAGAATGATGTCTTGGATAACGGAAACAAAAATATTATGTAACAAGGAGAATGGATGAGTCTAATGATAACGGATCAAGCGTCTGGCGTTCATAATTTTAATCCTTGTATATCTGACGAGTTGTTTTCCTTAGTCTTTAGTTTGAAACATTGGTAAATATCATGACTTACTGTAATGATTATGATGGTTCTGTATGACACCTGTTAAGTTCAGCTACGTATAGTATGAGTAGGATGGCATGATTTGTGAGTTGTTTAAGTTCGTAGACCTTGCTGTCAGTAAATGGGTACTTTTGGATACTGTCCTCGTAAAATTACTGTCATTGACATATAGCCACGGTATCTTTCTATTTTTATTGCAAAGCTCTTTATTGTTGTGCTTAGCCAAACCATTTATTTGTTTTGTTTTATTTCATTTTAACGCTTTCTCATTTGACGTAAATTTAAATTTTCAAAGGGGATGGATTGTCTTGGAAAGTGATAAATCTGCTATTATATTCATTAACTATTATTATCTTTATAATCTAAATAAATTTAATGAGCAGTCTTTGTATAATGATAATCAGTGAAGCTTTAAATAAATTATCAGAACTAAATTGCGTCTAATTGTTGTGACTATGTCTTTAAAATTACATCATTGTTCAATTAATACGATGCTTGACGTTCCTGAGAATTGTTATAAGCGAGGATAACATAAAATGCGTATGGCGTTCATTATCATTGAACTAATCTATATATTTGTTTAGGGGCCGGCTGAAGGACGCCTCCGGGTGCGGGAATTGCTAGCGGCATAGTAGACCTGTTGGTGACCTTCTGCTGTTGTCTGCTCTATGGTCGGGTTATTGTCTCATTGTCACATTCCCCATTTCCATTCTCAATTTTATTTAAGCTACAGTTTTATCATCGATAATGGTAGTAAACACGAGTGTTAGGACAAGGCCAAACAGCTGTTTAATAACGTATATCAAAAATATAACTGTGAACGTTCAACACGAACACAAAGACTAGAATATAAAAATGTAGAACCTCAAAACTATTAAAGGGATATTCAAATAATTAAATATCTAAATATATAGTTATCCATGATACACATACTTATTATTTTTACAGATATAGGTAATTCAACTGCCTTCAACAATGAGCAAAATCAAAATCGTAAAGAAAGATAGATTGCTCTAATTCTCTCAGTCAAAATTGAGTCGTATGGACTTGTCTATTATTTTTCGGTCCCTTTTAGCCCTATGTTTGTTTTGGCTTTTTTTTTATTACATTATTGGCCTTCAAATGTTTGTTTTGAGCGTTCTTTAAAAGTTGAATTTAGAAAGCTCTTTTGACGCATGTAAATTATAAAGTCTAAGTAAATTTCATTTTTTTTTTATATTTTCAATATATTGATGATATATCAGGTACAAACTTTTTGACTGGTATGGTACACGGGATAGTGAAAATACAAGGGAATTTGATGAAGAACTATAGAATAACTAATCGAAGAATTCAAAAAGAGACGTGCATGAGTTAACTATTAGTGTTGTTCTGTAACGATTTGAAAATATTTTTCGATATATGAAGTCTTTAATTAGTTATTCTTTATATTACATTTGCAAATGGCTTTTTTAAAGAAATCAATGTAAACATGTCTTTTAACTACGTATTCACAATTTGTTTTGATCCGACGTTATTGACGTCTTGACAACGCCTATTGTTAACGTTGTATGAATGACGTCAGAGAGTGAAATAACCACGTTTATTTCACATGTGAAATTATCGGTATTTATCTAACTGGGAAATCAATTAGTACGGTGACGGAATACATTAGTAAAAAGGCGATTATTAACAGAGTTTAATTTCACTTTCGGGTATACGGCTAAAAATTGATATGCATCTAGAGAAATGATTTTACTTTAATTTTATACAAGTCGTCAAAAAGTCGTACGGTGCAGTTTATTTTAATTTGCCGTTTTGTTAGCAAAAATGACAAAAAATGTGGACTCTACGAGGCATGTGATTTCGGCAATTTTTTTTAAATCGTTGCCAAACATATGTATTCCGTATAGGATTTGAATAGCACATATAATATGTTATTCATTAAGCAATAAAAGTAACATTTTAAGTCTTTTGTTCAATAAATATGAAGATACAAAGTCGCTTCACCGTATTTCAATACATTGCAAGAACGCACGTATCGTTAAATTATGAACTTATTTATACAACGTGAAAATTCAGCAAATACTCTTTTCAGTGACATAATTTTTTATCATAACAAATTTCACAAAAAGATGTAAAATAGCATTCAAAATATTCACCCTCAAAAAACATTCTTACTTAAATTTCCGGAAAGTCGTGTCAGGTACGGGTGATCTGATATTATAAACCTTATTGATTTTGAACTTCGAGCGCACCATATGCTCGATTACTACATAGCAATTATCACTTGATATTTCTGGTGAAAGTTTTTGGTTTCTTAGATATTTTTGTTTGTTGTTTGTTCAATTTTGAGGTTGTGTTGATTAGGTTGAATTCTTTGAAGAGGAATATAAATTATTTAGTTGGAAGTTATTTTTAGAAATTGAGGTCTGGCCTAACCACAAAAGATGGCACAACAGGGAAGTCCGTTGAAACTTGGTCCAAGTACTGCAAAGCGACTCAAACCAAGTTTAATATTAGAAAAATGTGTAATTTGCCAGAAAAGCAGTAATGAAACAGTAGTTTTATTTACACATTACAGTAAATCGCGTTTTTTTTACTGTAAGCGTACACATGATATTTACTTGAAATTGATTAGTGTATATGATTCATTCGATGATATACCGAATGACAGTTTAGAAATGGTTTATCATAAAAGTTGCTACAAGTCTTATACAAGTGAACCTAACATTGCGGTGTTTATTAAGAGACAAGATGATGAAGTAGCGGAATGTTCAGTCCAGTCCAGTACAGTCACGAGTATCTTAACTCGATCTATGTCTTCTCCTACCAATTGGAGTGCTTGTATCTTTTGTAATAAGAAAAGCTACAAGCAAGACAAAAAACTTTTAAAAATTGAATCGGATGAAAGGGTTAGTCGTATAACAAACGCTGCAAACCATAACGGTGATTTAAACTTGCTACATAAAATTAGTCAAGCCAATTTTAATTTTTGAGGTCGTTGGTAACTCAACTTCAGAATGTGAATCCATAAATGCAGGTGCTTTTTCCAAATTAATCTCTTGCATAAATGATGATTTATTAAGGAATAAAAAGGCATTTCTATTATCCTCTTTAATTGAGAAGTTTGTTTCATACCTACCAGAAAATATGCCTACAAGCTTTACAACAAGGAAACTGCAGCGATATTTGGAAAACCATTACGGTAATTCTGTTGTCATTCAATCACAACAAGGTCAGGGTAAGTCCAACGTGATAATAAGTAGCAATATAACACTAGGGGATGCGATCAAGGCAGCCAGTAATTTGAAAACTGATTTAAAATGGTCAAATGAAATACAAACGAGACGTATTTATAGCGAACAAACGGATGACCAACTCCTTTATTCAGTAGCAAGTTTATTTCGGAGAGTCATTGAAAAAGTAAGAATTTTTAAAGAAAACTACCCAACTTCAACAGAGGTATCATTCGAAAGTTCTTAACAGTCAATGCCCGTTTCTTTGGTCAAACTACTAAGTTGGATTACAGACGAAAAGCCCTTTAGCACTTGCACGGAATGTATTGTTGCAACTAGCCGCAATATCCTTACACCTTTTCATCTTGGTCTTGCAATTCAAGTTTACCACGAGTTTGGGTCGAAGCGCCTTAATGAAATTCTGAACACGCATGGGTTTTGCGTTACCTATACCGAATTGCGGAGATACCTTACCAGTGTTGCAAAACATGAGATAAGTCGTATTAGTGGCGATCGATACATCCCAGGGGGTATTCGTCCCATTTCAGAAGGAGGTCAATTGATTCAAGAGGGTTCTGATAATATTGACATAAACGCCGTGACAATAGATGGAAAAAAACACCTTCCATTCTCTAGCTAGGGCTGTATTTCAAATTAGATTAACTGGCGTTCATGGTTATGGTTCAGAACGAATTAAGCGAGGAATAGAGAGATCTTTGGCTATAGATGATACAACAGCATAATTGACCGATGCCATTCCTTACCTTAAACCAAAATGTAGATCAGAACCTCCACGACGATCGGATGCTTTCGATAAACTTCAATTATGTGATTATAATAAGAGTAATGATGCCGAGCAGATATGGGTTTTCTCCAGACTTTTGTCAAGGGATGTTATAGAGTTCCCAATGGAAATAAAAGTGAATGAACAAAAGATTCCTTTTTGGACAGGGCACAATTGTCTTTTGTCTAAAAAGGGCGCCGATGTTACAGTTGTAGCATATCCTCCAATTATAGATTCTAAACCGAATGATATGGCCACAGTGTATACTGCCATGCAGAAATGTCTTGACATGTCTAATGATGCTGGACAGGATTACGCTATTCAAACATTTGACCAGCAACTCTACGCAATCGTACAACAAGTCAAATGGTCGAAGCCTGACATTTGTAATCGCCATATTCTCAGGCTTGGTGGTTTCCACAGTTTGTCGTGTTTCTTAGCCTCTATCGGGAAACTTTGGGCCGATGGCGGTCTTCGCGATTTGTTGGTAGATTCTGGTGTGTACGCTGGAAATACAGCCGAACTTATGTTGAACGGTAAAGAGTTTAACAGGCCTGTCAGAGGGTTCACGCTCGTGTTTGAAGCCCTTCAAGTTCTTTTTATATCAGCATTTATACACTGGTGTAGGACCTTTGATTACTTCGATCAGATACCATCTGCGTTCTGGAATGTGTTGTTAGAGTTCCATACAAGTATATGTGATCAAATGGACTAAGCCTCAGAAATTAAAACTAGACTGGAAAAGACGTTTAAAGACCATGTACAGCCTCTTATTGGTCTGTTCAAAGAATGGGGTCACGATGCATCACCTACTTTCAAATATTGGGACATGTTCCTCGTTGCCGTTCAAATTATGTTGTCAAATGTACGAGCAGAAAGAGAAGGTAATTGATCGGCACATTTAATGTCTTCATCCAAAATGCAGATGAAGATGAAGATGGAACAATGAGAAAATCTTGTAAATCGGATCTAGTAAAACAGTTTGAAAATGAAGTCTCGCCGGTTCTTTCGTTGCCAGATTTTGATCCTTCGTTGACAACTTATATAAGAGACGGTATGGCTATAGTTCAGTGCATAGATGCAACGAAACATAAAACCTTTGGAGATCTTGCTCTTGCCTATTGCAATTATTCAGCAAGTTGTTTTACAAAAACACACACAGTGGCCGATGTTTTTGATCGGTATGATGTAAAACACTCCATTAAGTCAGCTGAAAGAGAGCGTCGTACCAAAGGTGTTTCAGGTTATTGAAGGAAGAAATGTCCCCGACTGGAAGAAATTTCTTTCTGTTAAAGAAAACAAGCAGACTCTCATTAAAGTTTTTAGTGACTTCTTGGTCAAGTTCATTAAAAGCAATCCTCTATTAGTGCTCCCTGGGCATACTTATTATATGTCAGGTTCCTTTGAAGATCCTGAAATTGCTAAAGTTATTTCTGACCAGGATGTCGTTGAATGTCCTGAATTGTGCAGTACTCAGGAAGAGACAGACACCTGCATGATCCTTCAGGCTTTACATGCAGACAAAAGATTGAAAGAGATGGGAAAGAAAGGCAGGATTGTTATCGAAACATCTGATACAGAAGTCATTGTTCTCTGTATTCATTTTTTCAAGCAAATGACCAATACGAGTGAATTTTGGATCCAAATGGGATATATTGGTACTTTAAAAGATAATAGAAGGTTTTTGCCAATTCACCAACTGTGTTCTTCTCTCCCTGAAATCATTTGTAGAGTTCTTCCTGCCGTACATGCTCTCTCTGGGTGTGACACTACATCTTCCTTATTTGGAATTGGTAAAAAGTCGGTGTTTAAAGTACTGAAAGATGCAGTATTTGATTTCAGTGATCTGTACAATTTAGGAGTTTCCGACACAGAGACTGCCATATCATGCTCAAGACGGTTTGTGGCAAGACTTTACGACCAAAATCAGAAATATGCATCCTGCCATCAAGACATTAACTAACTTTGAGTTAAGCTTGCTACCAGCAAGGATTCAAGTCTGGTCAGATTGTCACCCTCTGATGCGGCGCTTCGACAGCATATCCTTCGTGCCTCATTTCAGACCAAAATTTGGCATGCTTCTTGTCTTGCAAACCCACCCCTGCCTTCATTATTGGAATACGGGTGGAAATCATTCAAAGATTCCTTGCACCCTGTCTACTTTGAAGGAAACATGTCAGTAGATTTTCTGCATGACCTCGTGTGTTCGTGTAAGAGAAAATCACAATGTAAAAAGTCATGTGTTTGTGTCGCCCAAAACCTTGCATGTACCGACTTATGTTCCTGCCAAGGATCAGAATCATGCAAGAACGTTTATACACATGTCCTTACAGAAGAAGCTTGAGAACTAAATTTTATTTGCCGGTATATATAAGGCTTTTGGTGCGATTTTCAAATTGAATGTGCATTTCTGATTTTGTATCACTTAAACCTTTATTAAAAATCTAAAGTTTACGCTATTCAAACATTTGACCAGCAACTCTACGCAATCGTACAACAAGTCAAATGGTCGAAGCCTGACATTTGTAATCGCCATATTCTCAGGCTTGGTGGTTTCCACAGTTTGTCGTGTTTCTTAGCCTCTATCGGGAAACTTTGGGCCGATGGCGGTCTTCGCGATTTGTTGGTAGATTCTGGTGTGTACGCTGGAAATACAGCCGAACTTATGTTGAACGGTAAAGAGTTTAACAGGCCTGTCAGAGGGTTCACGCTCGTGTTTGAAGCCCTTCAAGTTCTTTTTATATCAGCATTTATACACTGGTGTAGGACCTTTGATTACTTCGATCAGATACCATCTGCGTTCTGGAATGTGTTGTTAGAGTTCCATACAAGTATATGTGATCAAATGGACTAAGCCTCAGAAATTAAAACTAGACTGGAAAAGACGTTTAAAGACCATGTACAGCCTCTTATTGGTCTGTTCAAAGAATGGGGTCACGATGCATCACCTACTTTCAAATATTGGGACATGTTCCTCGTTGCCGTTCAAATTATGTTGTCAAATGTACGAGCAGAAAGAGAAGGTAATTGATCGGCACATTTAATGTCTTCATCCAAAATGCAGATGAAGATGAAGATGGAACAATGAGAAAATCTTGTAAATCGGATCTAGTAAAACAGTTTGAAAATGAAGTCTCGCCGGTTCTTTCGTTGCCAGATTTTGATCCTTCGTTGACAACTTATATAAGAGACGGTATGGCTATAGTTCAGTGCATAGATGCAACGAAACATAAAACCTTTGGAGATCTTGCTCTTGCCTATTGCAATTATTCAGCAAGTTGTTTTACAAAAACACACACAGTGGCCGATGTTTTTGATCGGTATGATGTAAAACACTCCATTAAGTCAGCTGAAAGAGAGCGTCGTACCAAAGGTGTTTCAGGTTATTGAAGGAAGAAATGTCCCCGACTGGAAGAAATTTCTTTCTGTTAAAGAAAACAAGCAGACTCTCATTAAAGTTTTTAGTGACTTCTTGGTCAAGTTCATTAAAAGCAATCCTCTATTAGTGCTCCCTGGGCATACTTATTATATGTCAGGTTCCTTTGAAGATCCTGAAATTGCTAAAGTTATTTCTGACCAGGATGTCGTTGAATGTCCTGAATTGTGCAGTACTCAGGAAGAGACAGACACCTGCATGATCCTTCAGGCTTTACATGCAGACAAAAGATTGAAAGAGATGGGAAAGAAAGGCAGGATTGTTATCGAAACATCTGATACAGAAGTCATTGTTCTCTGTATTCATTTTTTCAAGCAAATGACCAATACGAGTGAATTTTGGATCCAAATGGGATATATTGGTACTTTAAAAGATAATAGAAGGTTTTTGCCAATTCACCAACTGTGTTCTTCTCTCCCTGAAATCATTTGTAGAGTTCTTCCTGCCGTACATGCTCTCTCTGGGTGTGACACTACATCTTCCTTATTTGGAATTGGTAAAAAGTCGGTGTTTAAAGTACTGAAAGATGCAGTATTTGATTTCAGTGATCTGTACAATTTAGGAGTTTCCGACACAGAGACTGCCATATCATGCTCAAGACGGTTTGTGGCAAGACTTTACGACCAAAATCAGAAATATGCATCCTGCCATCAAGACATTAACTAACTTTGAGTTAAGCTTGCTACCAGCAAGGATTCAAGTCTGGTCAGATTGTCACCCTCTGATGCGGCGCTTCGACAGCATATCCTTCGTGCCTCATTTCAGACCAAAATTTGGCATGCTTCTTGTCTTGCAAACCCACCCCTGCCTTCATTATTGGAATACGGGTGGAAATCATTCAAAGATTCCTTGCACCCTGTCTACTTTGAAGGAAACATGTCAGTAGATTTTCTGCATGACCTCGTGTGTTCGTGTAAGAGAAAATCACAATGTAAAAAGTCATGTGTTTGTGTCGCCCAAAACCTTGCATGTACCGACTTATGTTCCTGCCAAGGATCAGAATCATGCAAGAACGTTTATACACATGTCCTTACAGAAGAAGCTTGAGAACTAAATTTTATTTGCCGGTATATATAAGGCTTTTGGTGCGATTTTCAAATTGAATGTGCATTTCTGATTTTGTATCACTTAAACCTTTATTAAAAATCTAAAGTTTTCACACAGTTTAATGTAGTACTAGTAACCCAAAATACTTTTTACAATTGTGTATATGTTCAGTGCTGACTTGTGTTCCTTGCAATTCATGGTATAACATATAAAAAGTTTTTTTAAAGCCACATATCAGTCTGTGTTTATAGAGTTTGTTGTAAATTTAGCGTGTACTAACCGTATCCTAAGTGTACAAAACTTAATTGTTTAACCTATACTGGGTAATAAAAGATATTTATCTTAAAGCAGGCATGTTTTTTCGTATTTTATATTCATTTATTATAGTTTTGATGCTTGTAATAATGAATGTTTCGAAAAAATATTTCTTTTTAAGTAAAACAATCACCCCCCTTTTTTTAAAAGTGTTTTACTTTATCGAAACAGTTTATTTTAGGATAATTTTTGATTTGTAGGTG
This sequence comes from Mytilus trossulus, assembly GCF_036588685.1. Lineage (NCBI taxonomy): Eukaryota > Metazoa > Mollusca > Bivalvia > Mytilida > Mytilidae > Mytilus > Mytilus trossulus. The sequence continues at coordinate 36,060,874 of NC_086379.1, read as the reverse complement.
AAAAATGGAATGAAAAAACAGAACCCATGCTGTTTTGCTAAAAAAATAATATGCGATAAGGTATTTTAGTTGTTATCTAATTTCCATTGCAATTATGTATGGAACATGGTGATTGACCTTTGATCTCGACTTCTGAAAAACTGCACCATTTTTAGTTTTGACGACCAAATTAATTTTAAAGTACATATATTTTCGATTCGAATGATATCTGATACAGCCGTATACCATTTTTGACGATTAATTTTTTAAAATGTTCACTCTGGTCACCGTACTTGTTTACTGTAATGCAATACGAATAGTACATGCCTTTATATCTACTAACTTCATAATCGAAACCGGTGACTTAACAAAAAACAACCCCAAATCACAGCAATAGTTATCAAAGGTACCAGAATGATACTTTCAAGAGTTTCAAGACCAAACAACGTTAGATGTAATTTTGATATATAAATATACATATACATGTCATTATTAGTATATGGAATCGAAAAACTGTCTTATATAACGGAAAGAAACGATTTTCATTTAAGAATTGAATGCTTCTTTTTGTAAATTTATTGGGTGGTAAAAGCGTTGACCGAAGTACATTTTGTATGAAGCGCGGAAGCGCTTCATTCTAAAAATGTACGCACGGTCAACGCTTTTACAACCCTATAAAGTTTCAAAAAGAAGTATTCAATACTTATAATTACATTTTTTTAGCTAAAATCATGAAAACACGATTTTTATCCAGTTTTATTTAATTCACCTGTGTACTTTTTTGTGGGACCTCGTGTCATCATGCATGATAAATGTTATTGTCTGATGCAATTGTTTACGGAATAACATGTTAGCCAATCAGAATAACGTATTATAATGAAACTAACATCTAATGTAATTATAATGTAATAAGGTCAATGGAAATAAAAAATGATGATAATTCCGAGGACGACACGCGCGTGTGACATACACAATTTTTTATCTTGGTATCTTTTATAACCTTATTTCGTTGATCTATAATTTGAGACAGGCAATACGTGAAATGTTCGTCTGTATATCTGTGACGTTTGTTCATGGCATTTCCCGATGGCTTGTTATTAACTGTTATTAATATGATGTTTCTATTTGACATATGTGAAGTCGGATTTGATTGTATGATTTTAAGTCAGTTGGTTAAGCTTGTTGGGCTTATTCAACAAAGAGGTATTTTAATTCTTCTTTATAAGGTGACTTTTAAAGAAATATCCAACCTATCCTTTAAATTGTATTGCAAAGAGATTGAATATTAAACTCCGTGCCCTTTTACCAGCCAATGACGTTTCTCATTTATATAATCTCGATTAATTTCATTTTTCGTATGATGATAGCTAATAAAGCTTTAATAAATTGAAACGAAATATGATTAAATCGCTATCTAATTGTCATAACTATGTCTTTAAAATTACATCATTGTTTAATACGAACATTGGTGTCACTGAGCATTGTTATATACTAGGATAGATAGAAAACGAACTTTGATGTGATAGTTATTTAAATAAAAGCCCCCGATGACCCTTCTATAATATTCAAGTTCGGTTTTATCAAATTGTCGACGTGCGTTATCTTTAGTTTGTACATGTCGTGCGCACAAGTTCAAAAATCGTGATAATGAGGATAATGAGAAGTTGCGATCACGAGTATAGAAGTCGTAACACACGAGTTTGAAAGTCCTGTGCACTACTTTTTAAAATTGTACGTTTTGTTTTAGAGTTCCAATCATCTCCACGTTCCACTCCCTATCAATCCAAGGGTAATACTTAATTATATAAATATCTGGCATGAGTTGTATCCGTTAAAGCATTTCCAATGCAATTTTCTATATAACTTGTATTTCCAATAGAGTGACTGAGACATAACTGTTTTAAAAACAGTTGTTTAACATTGATTTTCGAAGTGTCTTATAAACACTTTTAACTAACATTCTTATAAAATTCTGGCAAGAATTCTATATACAGGCAATGTTTTTTTTAAAGACATGCAATTTTCTGAATGATTTTTCTCTGGTGCCGGAATAACCTAAATCAACTCCCAGTCCTTCAACAATTTTTGAACTGTTTTTGTAATAAATGTTTCAAATCCATAATGATTAATACGAACCAAGTGCCAATAGATACTTGTTTTTGTTGTTGGATGTGAGTACTTTCTTGAAGCTTCAAGATTAATAAGAGCAGCATGAATATTATCTGCATTTTTGGGTGTTGCATTGCGTCAGCTGTAGCAATTTCATACGCGTTGGCTGTTGCATAGGTAAAGCGTGTATATATTTTTCCATTTTCTGGCCCAATATCTAATTTTAAAATGCATGCAGCTCTACTGATCATACAGTAAAGGGTGGCTCATGATCTGGCAATAGAAACCGATTGAATTAAACTGTATCAGCCATACACGACATACACAAGACAGCAGGTATCCAGAATATACGGAACAAGAAAAAGTGAGAAATTATAGGAGGCTCAATAGACTCATTGCAGATTACCAAGTCTTGTTTTACATATAACTGGTTAATGTTTAAGATAGTCATTATTAGACACGGGTTATGTTCTTCTTATATATGCTATGATGGTATGCTATTAGGTGCCTGATATTCATATGATAAAATCTTTCAATCAGTTTAATTGAAGTCTGGAGCTGGCATGTCAGTTAACTGCTAGTAGTCTGTTGTTATTAATGTATTATTGTAATTTTGTTTATTTTCTTTGGTTACATCTTCTGACATCAGACTCGGACTTTTCTTGAACTGAATGTGCGTATTTTTATACATTTACTTTTCTACATTGGCTAGAGGTATAGGGGGAGGGTTGATATCTCATAAACATGTTTAACCTAGCCCCACTTTTGCGCCTGTCCCAAGTCAGGAGCCTCTGTCCTTTGTTAGTCTTGTATTATTTTAATTTTAGTTTCTTTTTTTGGAAAATTTGGAAATACGTATGGCGTTCATTATCACGGAACAAGTATATATTTGTTTAGGGGCCAGCTGAAGGACGTATCACTACTTTGACGATCTGTTGGTGACCTTCTGCTGTTGTTTTTTCTATGGTCGGGTTGTTGTCTCTTAGACACATTCCCCATTTCCATTCTCAATTTTATTATAGAAATTATGAGATTCTGTATGATTTCCAATGAAGCAAATATCTACCAAAGTTCAAATGAAGTGGTTGTAAGCAATTGTTTTATCAACCGCTGAAACAAAATCTTTTTACAAATAATACTTTAATAATGAAAGTACAATGTTTATAATAAATCAAATATTTTGAGATTGACCCAGGCAATCAAAGTGTAATAACTTTCTACTAGGACGTTGGAGTTCGTTGATCTTTCTTTTTGTAAATTGATATTTTGTTAATATTCCATTGTTAGGTTTTTGTTAAAATTGATTTAAAACCATCATATCCTGTTATTTATATGCCAATGCGATTAAATGACACGTTCTGTGTTTTGAGTCAAACCACTTCTTTCCTTTCCTTTCCTTTCATTTCGTTTTAACAATTTCGCATTTGAAGATTATTATATCATTAAAGATGTTGGATGATTTGTTATTTGGGATAATGATCAATCTGTTGTAGTAGTCAATGACTTTTCTCATCTTTATAATCTCGATAAATTTAATTAGGAGTTTTCGTAGGATGATAATAGGTGAAGCTTCGAATAAATAATCCGACCATAATTGCATCTTAAATTGATTAAAATGTGATGACATCACTATCTAATTGGCATGACTTTGTTTTTAAAATTACATCATTGTGCAGTAAATACGATAATTGGCGTCACTTAAAATTGCTACAAGCTAGGATAACAAAACAATGCAAAAATATTTTGAAGTGATAGTTATACAAATAAGAGCCCCCATTAAGACCTTCCTGTATATTCATTTTCAATTTGATAATCGTTCATGTTCCACGAGCATTAAAGATTTTAATACTTTTCACTATTTAAATTGTGGAACGTCGAAAGGATATTTAAACAAATTCCTTCTTTTTATCACTCCGATGTAATGGATGCTGTTATACCTCTTTATTGTTCCCCTCTCTCTCTCTTTAAATAAAAAAAATAAATATCACAAATAGTATAAGTTCACACAGACAAACACTCTAAGAGTAGTTGTATGCTTGACAATGATAGCAAACTGGCACTAAATAATGCATCTCAGATAACAAATTTGATCAAAGAAAAACGATTGTTAAAAAAAAGTAAAAAGTCCATCAATTCACATGATACCAATATGTATTACTGTGACGTTCCAGACGAACATAAATAGTCGGATAGTTCCTGGTTATAGGCAAATGAATACACTTATTAGTCAAAATTGTATTCACTTATAGACTTGGGAAGAAGAAGAAATAATAACATGAAAAAGAGTTTAACCGCTCGTAAATCAATAAAAACAAGTATTAAGTTTCACAAATAAACCAAAATAAGAAGAGCAGCAATAACCTTACTTGGTTCCCTTTTCCGGACTAAGAGTTACAACTGTAAGTCCATATTTCATCGACTTTAATATCAGGATAAATATTGTAACTAGAATATCAAAATATTGAACCCACAAATACTAAAGGGAAATTTAAATATAAATATATGGAAAAGTGGTATGATTTTCAAAGATACAACTATTCTTTAACATAAGTGACTTCGATGTCAATGGAAATATATCATCGATTTGCCTTTAACGATGAGCAAACCAAGTAAAATATAGTAAGATATATGGTTTCAACTCCATCAGAAAATGTTGATCGAAGATTGATTTTTATATTATGTTTTGATCTTTTTTAGCTCTTGGTTTTTTATACGTTCTTGGGTTTTGAATATTAGTGTTGAGCGTGACTTATTAAGGTAAGTTCAGAAAGCTGTTCAGAAACATGAAATGTAGTAAGTGTTCATTCATATTTTACTATGAATGCCCCGTTATTTCAAAATGTCAAACAGTTCAAACAAAAACAATCAAACATCTTGATCTATTTTGTTGCCTTTTCAAAATTATATACTTATGAGTATGTACTAGAAGTGCGGTTTTAGGTTCTTCTGATAATTGTACTAGATGTAGATATATGTGCTATGTTTGTATGAGTTTGGCCTGTGATATGGAATGATTGTAAAGATACGTCTGATTCCACGATTGAAAATTTGAATGTGTTATAGGTCCACTTGATTCTATGGATATGCTTTTAAGTAGTATATTTTGTCAGATATGATTCTAGTGCTATCCTGCTGAACAATATTTAACTATGTGAAAGCTAGGCAAACAGTTCAATGGAACACAATGGCCGTTTGGTTCACAGTCAGGCTGTAGATTTTGTTGTCGTTTTTTGCTGTTGAATACAGTTTTTTGACCGTCTCCTAAAGTATTTGAATAATAGATGTTTTTCATGTCAATCGTATTATTCAGTTATAATATTGATAGTATATTAAGTTATAATGTGTAGGTTTGGCTGTTTTATTATATTGATGTAACCTTCGTTGCAAGGTTTTATGTACTCAGTTTCATGAGTTATGTTGTTAATCAATGTTATCGTGTCTTATACTTTACGTTAGCAAATGTTAAGATCCTTTTTTTTCTTTCGTTTCAATTTATTTTCTTTCATTATTGTACTGGTAGATGTCAATACTATTGTATCATGCTATATAGCACGTAGTCAATACAGTTATTGAACAGTCAGGAAACAGTCCCAGGAGAATTACATAAAACATTACATAATAAATCTTAGTATGAAAAAACACTGGAATTTACATTTATAAAGTTAATGACGGCTTCTCAATTTCACTACTCTTTATTATAGTTCTACGCAGATAAAATAGAATATGAAAAGGATTCACAACAAAGATATTTCAGTGATTTGAATGTGTAAAAACAAACAACTTCATCTAACATAGATAGTAACATATTTCTTTAACTCGATCTTGAAAAAAGTTTTATCGAACATCCAATCTTCTTGAATTTGTATAGTATCACACCGCTAAGTATAAATCATATTATCTTTACTAGACAAACATTTAAAAGATGTCGCGATACTATGAATACTAGCCGAATAAATGTGTTTTTGTTACATAGTTTAAAGACCCAAATATTGCAAAACACTAATCCTATCTCCATGACAAATATGTTGTCCCCGCAAATAAAGCCCTAAAACACATTGTTTTTGTGTGTAAAACTCATTACATTAACTGCTTGATAAACGAATTAGGTATTGACAATTCACTTGGAAACTCAACATATTCCCTAACGACACTTACCAAAGAGAATATCCTGGATAATCAAAGGTCTGTTCTATGTTCTTTTTAAAATGTCAACCAAAGATGAAGAACTGGATCTTCCATCACTGTATTGGATACCTAAACTACATAAGTGTCCTTACTAATAACGGTATATTGCTGGGTCTTCCAAGTGCTCCACGAAACCTCTTTCTAAATTATTAACATTTTTTTTATATTAGCAAACAAAGACGGAATTCAAAGTTATTGTGAAACTGCCTATTCTGGAGGTGGCGTGAATCAGTGGATACTTCAAGCATCGAAAGGTCTTTTAGAGTACAGACAATCTAACTCTCTTTCATCTTGTAATAGTATTAACACATTTGATTTTTCTATTCTTTACACAAGTATTTCACATTCCAAACTAAAAGACAAAGTAAAAGAGTTGGTATTGCTTTGCTTCATAAATAAGATTGGCCAACGTAGATACAAGTATCTTGTCTTACAGACGGATACACCTACTTTGTAAAGGATCACTCTGATTCAAACAAAAAATTCTCTGAAACTGATAGAAGATGCTTGATTTCTTGATTGACAACATATTTGTTATGTTCGGAGGACATGTTTTGCAACAGACTGTCGGCATTCCAATGGGAACAAATTGTGCCCCTCTACTTTCCGACTTGTTTCTGTATTAATATGAGGCTGACTTCATGCAGGAACTTATTCGTAAAAAAGATAAGAAGTTAGCGATATCCTTAAACTCTACTTTCCGCTATATAAATGATGTTCTTTCACTAAATAATTCAAAATTTGGTGAATATATGGAACGCATCTATCCCATCGAACTAGAGATAAAGAATACTACAGATACAGCTAAGTCGGCCTCATATCTTGACTTACATCTAGAAATTAACAATGAGGTTCGGTTAAAAACAAAACTATACGACAAAAGAGATGATTTCAGCTTTCCAATTGTGAACTTTCGATTTCTAAGTAGCAACATTCCAGCAGCAACCGCATACGGGGTATATATCTTCCAATTGATACGATTTTCCCGTTCTCGCATTTCCTATCAGGATTTTCTTGATATAGGTTGCTTACAAGGAAGCTATTAAACGAAGAGTTCCAAATAGTAAAGTTGAAATCATCCCTTCGTAAATTTTACGGACGCCATCACGAGTTAATTGACCGTTATGGAATAACCGTTTTACAAATGATATCGGATATTTTCCTTACGTCGTAACTACAATCCCTTTCCCTTTCATGGATGCCACCTACCGAATAAGAATATTTACCGAATTTGTTATCACATAAGCAACACGACGGGCATGTGGATCAGGTTCTGATTACCCTTCTGGAGCATCTGAGATCACTCCTATTTTTTGGTGGGATTCGTGTTGTTTATTCTTTTGTTTTCTATGCTGTGTTATGTGTACTATTGTTTGTTTGTTTGTGCTATTCATTTTTAGCCATGGCGTTGTCAGTTTATATTCGATTTATGAATTCGACTGTCCCTTTGCTATCTTTCGTCCTGCTTATTTATATTACATCTCTTCTATTTATAAAGTTTGCAATGATTCAAACTGTACGACGTTGAATACATCTTAACAAGTGTATTATATCGATGAATATGTGAGATAATCATGGATCTTGAACATATACTTATTAGGTACGCCTCAGTCATCTTAGAGTCTTTAGAGATTTACCAATACAAAATATATACACACCAAAAAAAGTTTTGAAATAAGAGTGTCATTTTTACTGCTGAATTTGATAAAAAAAGGAATGCATTAATATAGTAAAGAAGTAGTACAGATGTTCTACCTCATGAATATACTATCGTATTATAGTATGTGTCGAAACCTTTCGGAATATCGGGTTCTCAACGCTTTTTGTATTAACATTTGTACGTTAGTTAGCCTTTTTTACTTTCTTCGATTTTAACTTAACTAATGAGTGTTTGTTTGGAGAAACTCGTACCTGACGTACACAGTTTGAATCCTGGTATCTATGCTGACTTTACTTACATTTACCAAGTTTGAGAGTTACATAATATTACTTGCATAATATTACTTACTTATTTACCAAGAACATAAACGGAACTAAATGCGCATTTCGACAATCAATGCCTCTTCAGTGATGCTCTAAGCCAAAACATTTGAAATTTCAAGGATCATCCAAAGGATAAAGAGCTATGAACAAAAAAATGAGGCAGATACATTCCTTAATTTTTAATAATTTAGCAAAATACTGATGTTCATTAAAATGACGTCACAGATCTAATTTGAAATGTTAGACTGATGAGAACTGTTGGAGATTTTGATTCTATGCTAGATAAATAAAGTTAAAAGGAAGTAGAGAGACATAGAGTGCCGATAGTTTTTGTAAATTCCCATTCAAATATAAACACGATATAACTAAAACCTATACATCATTAACAAAAAACTCAAGTACCGTTGTAGGATAAGATAAACTTACCCTTCCGGAGCACCTGAGATCACCCCTAGTTTTATGTAAGGTTCGTGTTGTTTCTTCTTTAGTTTTATATGTTGTGTCATGTGTACTAGTGTTTGTATGTTTGTATTTTTCATGTTTAGCCATGGCGTTGTCAGTTCATTTTCGATGTATGAATTTGACCGTCCCTTTCGTATATTGTTTGTATGTTTTTTCTTTTTCATTTTTAGCCATGCGTTGTCAGTTTATTTTCGATTCATGAATTTAACTGTCCCTCTGGCATCTTTCGTCCCTCTTTTATATGAATTATTTCATTAAGCGAGATAACGCTTAACATTGATGTATGGTTTGAAAAAAAGTAAAATAACAATAATACCAAACGCCGAGGAAAATTACAGATGGATAGTCCGTAATCAAATGACAAAATCAAAAGTTCAAACACATCGAACCCATGAAGTATATTTTAGAATTACGTAAGCAACACAACTGGTATTTACACTGTAACTATGATTATGTCTCTGTTCCATTGATGCAACAATGCGATATAGCTATATTGATAAAAAAACATTTGTCTTTGCATTAAAGTTATTAAATAATATTCTGCGCACTTGCTCCTCATTTTCGATCGGTTGATTAAATATTGCACGTTGAATGCGGGCATGATTAGCAGTTTAAAATATTCAGTAACACGGATGATAGCGACGCATCAATCCTTTTAACAAACACAATTTAAAGTTATTTTTTAATTACGAACCATGTGGGCTTCCAAGCCTTAGAAATCGGCAGGATCTGAAGTCATTGTAATTAAAAATCAATAAATAAAAAGAATAAAATTCAAGGTTTGCTTGTTTAACATGACATTTGAAAAGATTTAATGCAAAATGGAATGAACTGCGTCAGGCCTTTATGAAGCTATTATCTTTGCTTGAAATTATTCACTCAAGCGTTTTATGAAATATATATTGTTAATCTTATTTTATCATTTTGACTATTAGATCATGAGGACGAAGCACATGTTTTGATGAGGTTATTTATATACAAAAATAAAAACGCAAAAATACGGAAATCCGAGGAAAATCTGAAACGCAAAGTCCCTAATTCAATGACAAAATCAAACGCTAAAGCACATGTTTGTTTTGTCTGTAAATTTCAAGTTCATACTTTAACGTGTTTTTTTAGTTAAACTAAGGATTCCGTCTCCCTAAGCTAATGTTAATCTGAAACAGTTATGGCTTTACTTCTCAGGCCATTTTAATTATTCTGATCTCAGATATTTTATATTATCTACAGAAATAAAAATTAGCCCAGAAGAACGTGTAGTACGAATTGAGAGGAGTGTTGTACCTTTTAATTTTCAATAAAAGATATTAAGACTGCATCATGTGTACCTTATATTAGAGCCAATTACGAATAAAAGACTTTTTTTTTATATAAAGTTCCTTCACAGAAATAAATCCGTTCGTTTGAATGAAATTTGAGGGCTTTTGGAGTTGAATTAAATCAGGAAAACTCAAAACCATTGTATAATGATTTACATACTTCTGTTCACACCAGACATAATCTTTTTACAGGAATAAAATGATTTAGCCAATACTATGCTTGATGTTTAAGTATAGGTAAAGTCTAGTATATCAAATTTTTAAGAAACTATATTTATTACCTTTTTCTATTTACACATCAAATCAAATAGTCTTAATTATTTAATTATAATTTTTTTCCATTTACATTGATTCATAAATTGTCTGTTTTAGAACGGTATATTTTACCGCTCATGTCTCAATAATTTTAAAGCGTTTAATATACAGTTTATAACACTGTTAAATGTATGTGCATCGACGAGGTTAATCACTTCATTGTCGAAAAATAAATAAGCAGAGTTCCTAAAGCCAATTATGAGACTGGTAATGATCAGTTTGCTTTGGAAGTTTTTATATGTATCAATAGTATGGAAAGGTAGCTCCATGCATGTTATAGCAACATGTCTCTGTAGTATAAAAGAATATCTCCATGACAAAGTCAAATTAGATAATAGTATGAAAAAAATATTCTATTTGATATCAAAACGTCGTTATAGTATCCAATTTTATTAAAGGTATATATTTAAAATTGACCGAGTAGTATATTCAAATGTCGTAATAGAGTGTCGAAAACTTGCTTTATGATATATCTCAACCCTAAAGATATAATTATCGTTATTATAAGGCAGCTGTCGCGTTCAATAGAAATATAGAGCTTTAACTTATTATAGAACCAGGTTTAATCCACCTTTTTCTACATAAGAAAAGGCCTATAGAATTTTGTGTGAGCTTTTGATTATACTATTTAGTAACGGATTTTCCGTTTATAATTTTCATCAGAGTTCGGTATTTTGTACTTTTTATTAATAGGTTCGAGATATTTTTGTAGGTGTATGCACTTGTAGATAATGTAAAAATGTATTAGAATATAGCCAACCTCTTATCTTATCAGTTAAAAGAAACTATTCTAAGTGTTGTAATCAACAGACAGTCAGCTTTCTTTTTTATGCAAGCCAACAACTCGTGAAAAAGAAAGATATATGCTTTCTATATGCAGTTTATTTTTATTTGATAGTTTGTCAGTCATATGATATATGGTAGCTTTAACTGTTGGTTTGGCTAAAGATTATATATAAATTAGAATTTCCTACGACACAGTTTAAGTTGTGGTATGTTTCTTTTATCTAAGGGAATGACTTCTAATTGTCATAAATGTAATGGCAGAACATAGGTATTGAAGATTGAAGTAGAAGCCCGGCTTTGAATGTTGAAACAATTCAAATTGATAATTTAGTAAGAGGTTCCGTGGAGCACTTGGAAAACCCAGCAGTATACTGTTGTTGTCTAAAGATTAGATATGTTAAGAATGTACCTATAGCACATGAGAATTACGGTACAAATGTCAAGGCTGAATAGAGGTTTTATAGATTACTGCTTATGAATATAGCCGAAGGGTCCAATAAACTCAGTTTCTTATTGATACAATGTTTTTGTCTTGTTAACATCTGATGGGAACCGAGTGAATTGAACACACAGATTTGCAAAGTGTTAAATGCAGAATGAACCTCTCATTTATGTGTTTTTGAGTTTATTGTGACTCCCATTTTTACTGACCTAGTACACATTTTTTTAGAGGCCTGCCGATGCCGATTACGGGTGTGAGATTTTCTCACTGTGTTGAAGACCAATTGGTGACCTTCGACTGTTTTCTGCTCTTTGGTCGGGTTGTTGTCTCTTTGTCACATTCCCCATTATGGTAGTACAAAGATTCATTACTAGTTGATGCGATTAAGATAATACATTCCTTCGATAATATCATGAAACTCTTTATGTTTTGTCTTAAACACTAGTATCATAAATTTATGATCATATCATTGAAATTAAATGTAAACAGAGACATGTGACTAATGTCTTATGCTAGATTTTTATAGGGTTGGCTTTAGTTGCAATTAATCTTTTTAATCTTTCTGTAGATCGTTCTGAATTTAATTGCTAACATTAGTATTTTTATTTTTTATCTTCAGTTCCACCACCAAAACACACGGAATAAAAAACGTAAAATATTCATTTCATGTTTATAAACTGAAGAGATGACAAAGCAAAAATTACATCTCCTCTGCTTGATATACACAGAATCGTTTCTATTAATTATAATTTAGTAAATCTTGCGTAGTAATTATACACACATGGAATGATCATAATTGTGTAAAAAGGTCATCGGCTGGTTAAGTGGAATAGATAACATGAGGGATTTTGACAAGGTTCCAGTGTGATTATAATTGTTAATGAATTGGTAACATATTGGATAGCATTTGTGATTTCAGTTTGAATATACAAATGCAATTCTGGTAATACGTAAGATTCAGATTACCTAACGTCAAGAACTCTTTTGTACATGAAGGTACGTAAGTCGTGTGACGTCGGGGCAACTATTTGTTTACATTGACGACAATGGACTCTGATTTTAAGAATAAAAACGTCCCGGAAATCAAACAGTTCTTGAAAAACAGAGGTGTTAAAACAACGGGTTATAAAAAGAGTAAATTAGTTGAACTAGCTGAAGAAGCGGAATTACAAAAGATTCCCGCCTTTGAACCCGATAATTACATATTCGCAAATAAAATACGGCGAACTGTAGATGGTGTTGAGTTGCCGCATCCCAAGACTGTTATTGATTGGTCTGATGATTTAAATACAATTCCAATAATTGAAGCGTTTGATGTTAATCATTATTTAAAAAACATTTGTAACTGGACAAATGAACGTTTGAAAGGCTATAAAAATGACAACAGTTACCGTCTTCATTCTAATGGACATATCCGTGATGTTAGGCAGTCAAAATTTCACAGCGATATACATTATGTAAAAGCAGCATGTGTACCAGAAGAGAGGCAGTCTGCTGACCCGTACGAAGTTTGGATAGTGGTCCTATTTGATGGGTCAATACATTCAGCAGAATGTACATGCGTGGCGTAAGTTCTTACCTGAATAATCCGAGTCCGAGGGTGAGGGTGCCGATAGGTTTTACAGAATAGAGAATAATGGGGTGTTAAAATATAAAGAATAACACAAGAACATAATGAATAGATTGGTTAAAAAGTATGCTGATAACAGAAAAGAATAATAATATCAAGAATACGGTTATCAAGTACATGTAATTGTATAATTCTGATTAGCCATTTATCTTTTTCAAATAAAAATGAAATAATGAGCGAGAAAAATAAAATAAAGATTAAAAAAGATGAATAATCCCATCAAGAAATGCCAAAAAAATGTGTATTTTTATTATGTCATCTGTTTTTGATTTTTAACCTACATGGAATGCCACATTATCAGTTCACTCCAAATTAACTGTAAAATTAAAGGGCACATAAAATTAATTTCCAGTTTTTTTCCTCAGAATTATCACCTTCAAAAAAGAGATGCAAACAAGCGTGGATAGTCAATGTTGATTTTTCAGAGACAAAAGATTTTTTTTTCAAGCAACTTTTTGTTTTTATTTTTTAAATTTAGGGAAACATTGTTTTTTTTTTTAATGTTTAAATTTCCCTCGAGCACTTCTAAAAAATGAATACTTCAGTGTATATAATTATTTTACAGTGGTGATGGAACATGTAAGCACGTGGCAGCACTCCTGTTCGGGATGCAAAGATTTTGTCAGGATTTGTCCGATAGATCGGTTATTTCTGTTACTGACAAGGCTGCTAAATGGGTTAACCCAGTCAGAACATCAGCTCCAGTAAAAATAACCTCTTTAGACCTGAGGAGTGAGCCTACAGGACAACCACCAATCAAACCAACAAGTGACCATTATAGGCCATCTTGTCATAACATGTCACCAAATGCTATAGAAAAAGAAATGCTTCGGTTAATAAAATCAGAAAACTTACCAGCATGTGCAGCATATGTTCTGTCAGATAGCTCTGGTTCGGAGTATGATTTTGAGTGCCTGCCTGTCAACATACTAGATCTAGCAACACAATTTAATAATGATAATTCGTCAGATGATTCACTTGAATCTTTTATTGAGCACATACATAGAAATATCCCTGATAATTATTTCACTGATATATTCGAAAAGACCATCAGTCAGAGTGATAGTGATTTGTGGTTTTATCAGAGACATGGCAGAATAACAGCTTCCATTTTATATAGTTGTCTTCATTTTACAGGAAGAAACCCTGATGGCCATCTAGTCAAACTCATTTTAGGTCTTGCAAACAGTGTTAATTCAGACTTGCCTGCTTTAAGACATGGAAAAAAATTTGAACATGTTGCTAGAGAGTCTTATCTTCATGACAAAAAAAACTTGCATGATAGTTTAGAATGTAAATTATCTGGGTTTGTAATTGACAACAACAGTCCTTACTTAGGTTGCTCTCCTGATGGTTTACTAGAGTGTAAATGCTGTGGACAAGGTTGTTTGGAAATAAAATGTCCGTTTAAATTTTCAGAAGAAACTCCAATCAATGCTGCTTGTTTAGACAAAACAAACTTTCACATAGAAAATGATACCCCACTAATGAAGAGAAATGACACATCTCCGTATTACTGTCAAATTCAATGTCAGCTTGCAGTTACTAAAAGAAAATGGTGTGATTTTGTATTATTTACTTTTAAAGGTGTACATCATGAGCGAATACCATTTGATGAACAATTTTGGTCTAATGTTTTACCAAAACTTGCATCATTCTACAGTTCATATGTTCTACCAAAAATTCTGCTAGTATAGACGTTAGAATTCCACATGTATATTTTGTATCAGTTGAATACTTTGTTTGAAGTTCATTACAATTCACGAAATAAAACAGTGATAAAGTTTGGTTATATAATTTAATTTGATTAAACATAACTAAAATAAACAATATTAAACATAATAAATATCATCTTTTATTTTAAGACAACTTATGATATATGCTAAATAGTCTCTATTCTTCTAAATTTATAAAAGACAACTCTTTCAAATGGGAGATAACCTACTGTTGTGCCTAGACGTGTACATCTGTTAGTTTTGACAATACACGATAAAGCCATATTTCCACTACTTATCAGTTTTTGAAAGAAAATTTTAGAACAGAATAATTCTCTTTAATATTAAGCTGTTGATTTTTTTTAATCAAGGAATATAATTTGTAGTATTAACATGAATCATAAAAGAAAAAAAGAAACACTGGAAAAAAAAATTGCCAATCATTGCTCCTTTAATTAATATATATGTCAAATAAATTTCCAATGATTTATAAAACAAAACACGTTTTATAACTTTTGAACTAATGGTTTCATCAGGTTACAAAAAAATCCTGCAACCTTAAGAGCCTGATTAGCTACAGAAAGTGAATTTATTGGCATAACACCACTTAAGAATTTATAAGATTTCAGTCTCTGGATTGATCTTTCTACATGTATTCTCAAAGAGGCTATGGATTTTGATTCCTTAATCTCCTTTGCCGTAAGACATCGTCCTTTTCCATGTTTACATGGTCTGGTAAATGGTGGCATATTTAAGGTGGCACCTTTTGATAATAATAAGTCTTTGATTAAAAAACCTCGGTCAGCCATTACATGATCCCCCTTTTCAATCAGATCAATGAATCCACTTCTTTCAGTAATGCTCCTATCAGAAATGTTACCAGTCCATAAGTCAGATATAAACGAAAAAGCTCCATTTGGTGTTATACCTACAAGCGTTTTAAAAGTGTTCTTTGACTTGTAATTTGACCACGTTTTTGACTGTGCTGTTGGGTTTCTTGGTCTCTGCACATAAAATTCAGTAGCATCGATGATTACACGAGTGTTAGGATATTTTCTACGAAATGATAGAGGCATGTGTTTTTTAATCTTTTCTTTAGATGGCCATTTAATAAGTGGTCCTAAACATTGTGCCATTAAAGATATCCAAGTCGTGAAAACCCTGCTAATTGTTGACTGTGAAACACCAAACAAAAGAGACAACACATATGTGTTTAGTCCTAGCCTCAATCTCAAAAGAGTTATAACAAACTCTTCAAAAAAAGTCAATTTCCTTGAAGCACCAGGTTTTTTCTTATTATTTACTTGCCATCTTTTACCGTCACTTGAGTCGGGACCCATCCAGTATTTCATTTTTGAAGCATGTCCTTCTAATAATTTAAAAATTCCAAAAAGCATTGAAATACTTGGCAGTCCAAGAAAACATTTAACATTACTATTTGATTTAGTCAACTTTTCAACAAGTTTGTCCTTAAGCAGTTCATCTGTATTATTAAACTTCTCATTTAAAACTTTATTTTCCTCTTTGGTAGCATGAAGTTCAACTTGTAGCAATTTAACTTGCTTCTGTAGCTGGTTATTATCTGTCTCATATCTTTGACATTTTTGCTGTGAAAAAAAGTAATAATTATAAATATATAAATCAAGGCAAACAATTTATGAAATTGTTTTTGTATTTTTTGTTTACTTAAGTCAAGTTGTTAACAATAAAAGATTGATTGATTTTTGGTTGCTTAACATTCAATTTCAGTGGCAAATATTTCATGCATGTTCAGAATGAAATACAGTTATATGGTAAAATGACTTAAAAAACCCATTTACATGTAATACTATATTTCAACATGTTCATGTTGGATTACAAATTTTAAAAGTAATTATATATTTAGTAAAATGTTTGAATAGATCATATTTAATATTGATGTACTAATTTGAATATAAAAGCACCTTGCTTCTTACATTATATCATTTTTTATGTATGAACTGCCATATAATAAATTAAAACAAATCAATTTTTGATTGAAATACATATTATTTCTATAGTTCATAAGATTAAAAAATATCTTTTTCATGGCTTTTGACTCTTATATCCAATGGAGGAATTTTCAATATCAAATAAAATCCCAATTAATTTCGTACCTCTAAAGCGTTGCTATTTTCAATTAATATCGCACATTTTTCCTCAATGGAGACATCTTCACTAACTTCAGTGCTAGTGCAATAAGTGTGGTCCAAACTTGGCTTTTCAATGTAGGAAATTACTGAAAGTAAGTAAATATGTACCATTTAAATTAGAATTATTTGACTACAATGTACATCAGTCAGGATCATAGACTGGTCGATTTTAAAGAATTAAACGTACAAAATGTGCATGTAATTTAGAAAGTTGTAGTACAAAAATGTAGTTAATCATTTTATAAAGGCCAACTAGAACCATATGTTTAATAATAATACTTTATTCCGAAAGCAATACAGCTTATAAATAGGATACATATATACACAATTTTACACCAATATAAGAATTTTACAAGAGATATATAATATATATAAATATAAGGTGTGCACGAAAGAACATATGCAATGTAATACATAATACATAATACTTAAGAGCCATAACTCTCAGAACACATATCTTTTCTACTGGACCTTTAACGACTGTCCACCAGTATGCCAGTTGATGGTGTACATGTAGTGTGCAGACAAAATTAATCTGAGACTCATATCTATCTTTTCAAAATACTTTTTAAATTTTGTTTTTGAAGTTAGGTTTATTTTGTGATAAAATAATATTGGCAATTATTTTATCTTGAAATTGTGAAGATAAATTGTTTTAAATTTAATATATGACTTTTATATTTGTATTTTAATTAGAATAATATTATAATTGTTATTTTAGCATTGTTTACTAATTGATTTTATGTCGTCATTGACTGATTAATCACAATTATTATTGTTAAATTAAATTATGAAAACCGTCCATGCACTTTATATATATATATATGCCTATCAGAACATGCAGTCATACAATAGACTGACCCCTATGTTCCTTGGTTCAATTACAAGTAGCTCCCTCTGATTTACAACAGTACCATGGTGGCACACTGACTATTCAGTCATAACATCAATTTTTTTTAGTTTTACTTAAAATTACCTGGAATATCTGGTATGTTATTCTTTTGTCTTGGTACTTTTGGCAGTTGTGAAACTGTAACAATGTTTGCTGGTCTGTAAAATATATATATACATGTATATTAAAAAATAAATATATCTTCATGTGCATACAGTCCAATATTTAAAAAAACACTGTTCGTGAACATGAAAACCATTTTTTAAGTTGTCAAAGCTAATTATCTTGGAGCCTCGTGGACATAAGAGGGGTAATTTCCGCCTCTTTTAAACAGATAAAAGGGACTAACATCTACCCCCCCCCCAAACACACACACAATTTTCTTTTACTGTTTCATCATAATAGGCAAACAAGACAAAAATATATTGAAGAATGAAAAAGAAAGAGGACACTAATTTCAACTATTTGTTACTTACTGTGTTGTCAATATCACTTGTTCAATGGGACGTAAGGTACTGTTCTTGGTGTCTCTTGGTGTTCCAGTTTTGTAGTTGTTGTAGGCAAATAGGGTTGGGACTGCATTTTCCTTCGTAGGTCTTCCTTCAATAAAGTGACGGGAGCAAAGTGCATGCCAGTGACAATTTGGATCGGGATTAAACCCTTCCCTTCTTATCTGAGACAACCAGAGCTTCCTTAGTTTAGGATTCTTTATGACTGAAGGAAGTACATGAAAGTCGACGATACATCCATTTAAAATCATATCAGGATACTTTACAGCATTATGTTTCTTTCGTGAATCGTTGGAGCAACCCTCCGCTATGCAGTGAAAATTCACCATGCTTCTTTTCGAAGCTTTACCGCTCAAAAACTATCATAATAATTTTACATGACGTACATTATATACATGTGCTTTGACACAAAACATGCCCATAATAACGCAAAATCTCGCAGTAAACGTTATCACTAGGGCGAGACTAACGGTAACCTCAAATACGGAACGGATAATCTGAATCTTACGTATTGATCATTGAGTTTACTGGTCAGTGCTTCATTGTTCATATAGTATAGTGACGATAAATGGGAAAGTCAAAAATCAAATTAGGGAAACACCGGAGTTTCCATAAAAAGCTATGCTATCAATCATTTAGGAAATTGAATACTTTGACAATTTGTATTATGACCAATAACATGCCAGAATAAGCTAACATCATGTGTGAAGGATATAAGAATGCGTTTAAAAGTTACATTAAAACATGTTTAAAAATGGGCACAGTCGTGAAGATGCTGTTTTGAACTTATCAACAGAACGATGAACTCACGACAAAACCTGTGTTGTGATAATAAAATGTCTATAAAATCATTTAAAATTTAATAATCAAACGAAGGCGACAAAGAAGAAAGAAAACACATCATTGAAATAAGAATATGTTTCTATATGGTTATTTCAGTTGTGCTATTAGGTAGGTGAAAGATATAGAAACACTGACACCATATCATAACATATCATAACTTACTTTAATTTTGATTTATTCGAGCGTCACTGATAAGTGTTTTAAGAACAAAACGCGCAACGGGCATACACAATTTTAATCCTGTTTTCATCGACAAGAATGTAGTTGTAGTTTTCAAGGTTTGAATGTAAGCGAATTACTTCATGCTTCAAATATTACTCTTGGAGACCCATGACGTGGTCATTCATAACTGACTTCAAGATATAAGTTTGGCTCATTGTTGAAGGCCGTTACCTATAATAAATGCTTATTTCCATTTATAAGTTTGAACTTTTCTGAATATCTGTTTCAGTGGCAATCATACATCATTGTTATCTTTGTTATATTCGACCGTTAAAGTCATTAAATAGTAGTTCTCCTTCTCTATGGAGATCACTAGAATATGGTTAACATTAAATTTATCATTGGTAAGCGACGCTACGTACAATGTTAAATCCTTCTAAAATCTATTCTTTTGTTTGAAGAGTTTGATGGTTTGATTTTGCCATTTGACAATCGTGCTGGGATCACTGATCTAGCAAATGTTAAAAAAAAAACAACATGTCAATTAGTTTAACGCTAGAAATCTTAATTTCTGAAATTTAAGCATGCCTCTAATGATTATTACGTCTTTGTCTAACGTACTTTTACTAATCCATTGATATCCAAGAAGTCCTTGTCACCTACAGTAACAGGATAATTGTGTACATAAATGTAAGGCAAATATTGATGTCGACCTTACATTTCTATAGTGTATTACATTTTGTAATACAAAGATAAGCGATTTTGTAAATCCTCTTTTTTACCATTTAATCCTCTTAATAACAAATCGTATATGGTGTTTGATAATCATTTTTCTCTAATTTTTATTTGATGTATCCCTTTCCTGACCTGCTGATTATTTTTATTTAATCGCCATGTGGTTCGACGGAGTAGTCTAGTTCTACAAACATGTAGATTACTAGTCTACTCTTAAAGGAGGGTAGTTTACCTAGCCCCCTCATACGTATCCTAATAAGGACTTCACCGTTCAGCTAGCAAGGTATTTGAAACAGGAATTTTCAGATTGACTTTAAGACAACACATTTAGGTTCATTCCACGATAACAGTTTCCTTTCTCTTGCTTGTATAACAAAAAAAGCTGAATGTTAGGCTTGCCACAAAACCAGGTCCAACCCGCCATTTTGACTTAAAATGTCCTGTACCAAGTAAGGAAAAAAATGGCTTTTGTTATATTATAGTTCGTTTCTGTGTGTATTGCATTTAAGTGTTTCTGTTGTGTGTTGTTTTCCTCTTATATTTTATGTGTTTCCCTCACTTCTAGCTTATAACCTGGATTTGTTTTTTCTCAAACGATTTATGAATTTCAAACAGCGGTTAACTACTATTGCCTTTATTGTGAAGGGGTCTTGTATAACGGGGGAAATTTTACTGTGTACACATAGTTTAAAGTTAAAAAGATACAAATAATAGAAATTGAAGACGAATTTTAGTTTCACAAAACACTGTAACAATATTACAACGTAAATCAAAGTTCGTTGTTTTCATTATTAAAACAAAATAGATTTGTGAATATAACAAATAACATACAACATAACAACAAATTAACAATAATTTGATCACATTTCAAGAATTTTATCCTATTAATACATGTTCTTCAATTTGGGTTCATAGCTGAATCAGTACATGAAATACATGTATACAAAAGATACAGACGATATCAAGGATACATTCAAACTCACAAGTTGAAGGAGATAACGCCCTTCTGCTAAACATAGAAAAGACCAAAAGGTATACACAATATTATAAAAATAATTCTACGACGCGTGTTACATGTTTACCATTTAGAGACAATTGACACCACCTCCGGTTTTTTTTGGGTTCATGTTGTCAAATTTTTACTGTTGTTTGTTGTTTTTTATTTCTTTTAAGGCAGTGCCTTTTATTTGCAGATAAGGAGTTTGAATGTACTTTGGCATCTTTAGCCTCCCATTTACATAGTAAACTATAGTTTGAGTAATACGAATCATTAGATTCTCCAAAAGGGTGAGCAGTACCTCTTGTCTTGCTCATGCAAGTGCAAAATCTGTTGAAAAGTTTCATTCTACAATTTGAGAACCGAGGGAAAAATTGTAGTCACAACAATTGGAACATATCCAATAGAGGAAATAAGAAAATTTGGAAAAAGATTATAATTGATATAAAATAAAAAAACCTCATACAACTTCCTATGAAAAAACAAAGGAATCAACGAAATATAATGAAAAAAAAAGAAAAATCAATGTTTAGCAACGAAAATTTAACACGATATATGTAGTAATACTTTAACAGCCCCTAATTTTGGAATCAGGTGTTACTACATTTTCTATCAATTAACACGACTCGTGTCTTTGAAGAACTTATATGTAGGCAAGAGTGATATAAAATTACATTACAAACTATAGCAGTTAGAAAAACAAAACAAAAGTATATATGTTTGTTTCACATTTGAATTTTTCTCTGCTATTTCTTTTACATTTTCAGTCGAACTGATTTTATAATACATCATAAGTATAGAACATGCGCGATACTAAATGAATATATCAACTGCTTTTAGCACTGTTGGCATTTTCAAACATGTAAATATTAAATTCAGTACATAAATCCAATGCTGACCTTTGTAAATTCACGAAACAATCGTGTATGAAAATTAGTTCATGTTGAATGAAAAGGTCATAGTACAGTTGTACTTCTACTTCTGCTAATCATTCCCATGTTTGGGCTGGAATTGCTGTCTCTGTCAAAATTTAATTTCATGTTTTGAGTATTATTTGAGTTGTTTCTATATGTCGCGTCTCCTGAATTTTGAAAAATGCTTCTTATCATTTTTCTATACTTTGAATGTAATAACGTATAGATAATTGGGTTAAAAAATGAAGACATTTTAGCGAATAGCCCAGGTAAAGCAGACGACAGCGGGGTAATGATTGACGTATCGCTAAACTGGCCAATCAAAGCAATGATAGCGTAAGGTGTCCAGGAAATGCAAAATACCACAACAAGGATCATCGCAGCTTTTGTAGCACGCCATTCGACCTTTAGTCTGTCTTTACTTGATGAAACCCGCAAGCATACCGCTTTAGAGTTTGATTTCGAGTGCGAAATCTCGTGTTGACGGGAAAATACCACTGTCACAATTTTCAGATATGATAAAGATATTATAATCAATTGTAACACAAAACAAAACACTATTAAACATATCACATACATTCTGTTGTTAATAGTTTTTGTGAAGTAATCAAATGTACACGATGTCCTTGACCCCTCCATCATGTGTCCTCCCCAACCAAAATACGGTAGAATTGACCATATTAATGAATATATCCATACAATGACACATAATAAAACAACTCCTGGATTCGATAGTCTGTTGTTATAGGTAAGATGACACGTGATAACAACACAACGCTCTATGGCTAGCACAGTCAGTGTATTTATAGATACGAAACCGGAAAGTCCACCAAAGAATGCAAAAAGGTGACAACCTGAAACGAAATATTGACTATGTGTTAATATTGCTATATATTTTGGTGGTTTAGAAATTAGCGATCATGACATGTTGGTTTTTATAATGCTTCACGTTGAAATGCCTGACATTTACTCTATCCCATGTCTGAGCGGGAGACTTTTTTCATATAAATGTCACCCTCTGGTGAAGACCATTCAAAAACTGGTAATCTGAATGACAATGAATTGAATGAACACCATGTAATTAAAGACAATGATTAAATTCCACGTTTTGACACATAACTTGTTCGTTGACTGTCTATTAAAAAAGCACATCTTGCCTCACTTCTGTTGATTTTTCGAAAACCTTAAACGTTGTTATGTACGTGCCGTCATAGTAAAATATTTTGAATTTAAAATTCAACCGTAAGAGACAATAATGAAAGGGAATTTAGTTTACTAAATCGAAAAACACATAGCTGAGAAGATGGTAGAGCATATTGGTTGCCATCAAAAAAGCATTGTCAATCTTGGCTTAGCCTCGTTTGACAATGATTTATCGGGGTAACAATCTGCTGTATCACCCTATCAGCTAAATGATATTTAGACTATATCACTTTTTTCCCTGAATACGAATGGAGATTTTCACATTGTTTAATAAACTTATAGATGATGGTTGAACTTATACTGTGTTTATATCTGGTATGTTTTAGATTGCAAATCAATTTGCTAATTTCAAGTGTTTCGATACTTAATGGGTTTTGTTTTCGTCATTTCGATTATTCAATTGGTTGTAAAGTTACTGATAACACTGTTGGAATTATATTATTAAGTTAAGCAACCGATATTAAAGAAAAAGAATAGATATAATACTTCTTATTTTTCACTGATAATTTTTATTTTACATCTATTTTAGGATCAATTGGATTTTTTTTTGCTGTAACTTTCTTTCGTTTTTGTTTATCCACTAATTTATAAAAAAGAACATGGTTTGAGATTTTAAAAATTAGTTTAACGTGTCACATATTTAGGAGTCTGTTTAAAAGGAGGAACCTCGCAAGCGATAATCCTACACCAGTATTCGTATTTGAAATTGTTATATTAAAATCAAAATGATAGAACGCATTTGAATAGGGCTGGTTTATCGTATAGTGACAATGGACAACAAGAGCACTTGGGGTCAACATCGTTTTTGTTTATGGATTTCATGTTGCTCAGTCTTTCCTTCATTTCGTCGTTTTATTTTTTTTACCATAGTGTTGTCTATTGTTGTTGATATTTTATTGTCTCCTGAGGTATTTCTCACCTATTAGCTAGCTTTTAGTTACTTAATGTAACTGCAAATACTGTTTAGTCAATACTTCGATACACGACGGATTCCACATGTCGAGCAGGTTTCAGGTTGGGTCCGTGTTGTTCAGATATGAGTTATTCTATTATTTGTCATTTGGTTTTATATTTTTCTAAGCCACTGCGTTGTCAGTTTATTTTTGACTTATGAGTTTGAATGTCCCTCTGGTATCTTTCGTATCTCTTTTCGTTTGGTTTATATTTTTGTTTTGTTATGCTAAGTTCAACATGTCATTATTCAATCTTTGTGAGAATACTATGTATGTATATATAAGTATTTTCGGAAACATAAACATCTACTTTCAATTTTGTTTATTCTTACCCATAACTCCACCTATCCATTGTGCACGGAAACTTGAAATCACTAACAATGGAACATTTGCAACTATAAGTAGTGTATCACCCACTGCTAAATTCAAAACAAAGAGGTTTGCAGATCGTCGTAAACTTTTATACCTGGAATGAAAAAAAATAATTATTGTACACAATGTGCAGACATTGTTATTGTTATTTGAATCAGGGATATGATACCAAAATAGACATTCAAAACCAGCAGACAAAACACAAGGCATCAATCGGCCAATTATTTTGTTTTTAGATACAACTGTCAACATACTCTACTCATAAACATTAATTTGGAGCAACTTAAACCAAAGCAGTGATGAACGCAGGTGCCCCATGCTACACTAGTCATACCCGTCGTGTTGTTTATACTAATTCTTGATAAACATTTTAAAATGTTGTAATTTCTTAAGCATTTTATCAATTGTATCGTGTAATTATATTTTAAAAAATCTAGTTTGCTATACCTTCTATTAAGATTTTACAACTATACGTTTCTAATGTCAAAACATTGTGAAAAAGGTGTGTTTTTTGTCAAACTAAACGTGAGAACAATATTCATGTTGTAGTGTTACTATATCTGGTTTAATTATTATGAGAAAAGGTGTGAATAATTGATAAAATAAAATGTATGTGCTATGATTGCAGATGAGACAACTCTCCGTCAGAACCAAACGACATTGTTTTATAGTTGTCAAGATGTTAACATCGTCTTAAAAGAGGGACAAAAGCTACCAGAGGGACAGTCGATCTCATAGATTGAAAATAAACTGACAACGTCATGACTAAAGCTTAAGATTCTCGTAGTATTTTCTGGAGTTGGCAGAAAAAAAATAATTTCAATATAAAACATTTGTTTTCATATCGCTCATCGAAAGGACAATTGCATTCACACTGAAAAAATATATTTAAAAACTGTATATATGAAAAGGGAAGATATGGTATTATTGCCAATGTTACAACTTCCTCCAGAGACCAAATAGCATAGAAGGTTAACACATATAGGTCACTTTAGATGTTTTTTTTACTGAGTAATTTATTTTATTTGTTTCCCCAATAGATATTACAAATGGATCTATTTCCTTGTTGTTGAATTTTGCATATATTGTATACAAGGGAAAAAAGAGTCACATCAAAGCAGTTTTAACATTTTAACAAACCAATAAAACACAACTAAAAAAATGACACCGCACATTAAAGAAGTATATATTTTCTTTATATATTACGATAAAAGTGATATAAAGAATAAAGCTTCACAATAGACGTTTCATACAAAAACTGATATTAACAGACAATATGCCATGAGGTTTTTGACCTTTTTGAACACTACAGGATGAACAAATCATTAATGATAATAATCTTCCATATTTTCTGTCAGATTTGATTTCTGTAGACTAATAGAATTCCTATATATTTATGCAACTAAGTATCTATGTAAATCGCATGATGATAATTACCTTGTAATCAGTCATAGACCTGATCATGTACTCTAGTATTTAAAAGACACCAAGAAACAATTAACCTCCATCAAGAAAAGAATGAAATATAATGTATTTCAAATTCAATAAGAACAGCTACCTAACGGATACAATATTTATATTTTAAAAAGCAATCCATATTGATGGGCAGTAGAACTTTTCGTTTTGTTTTGATTCTTTGTTAATGAATTAAAACATTTTTTTTTTTATCTATGATCAATAAGCCAAGGATGGTTTCATATTCAAAATGTTCTTATTGTTAACGAGGTATAATGGACAGATACTTATCTCTGATGTTTTGTTTGTATTATGATAGAACAGTTGATCAATTGTTATAGACATTTTATAATTCATCTGTATTGTCATGTAAGTATAAAAAAAAACCCGACTCAATGGAAAACAAAAAAGAGATTTGTATTTAGATATATACACAAACAAAAATGTTGTCGATGATGTTTGAATAACTTGTCCAACAGTTATAAAATGTGCAAGGATTATAACTTTTAAATACGCCAGACGCGCGTTTCTTGTACATAAGAATCATCAATGACGCTTTGATCAAAAAGTTATAAAGCCAAACAATTACATAGTTGAAGAGCATTGAGGACCCAACATTCCAAAAATGTGATGTAGGGGAAAACACAAAATATTCGAAAATTATTTTTTGCAAAACATCGTCTTTTGACATATGGAGATGGATAATTAATAATTTATAACCAAAAGATTTAATGAAACATTTTAAAGGTCAATGGTACTGCTGTTCAACGTTCAGTATATGGATTATAGTATAATTGTTTAGTGTTTTTAATATACAATAAATCTACGACATTATCCTCTTTTGATGTTTACATCAAATGAGAAAAGTATCTAATATAAAGAAAAAAGATCGGCATTCTCATCTTCATAGTTGAAACAAATAATAAAAAGCAGATTTAAAGATATTAAAAAAAATCATTTGTTCAGGGATGTAGGTGTGAATTTATTTACAGATGGATTGTTTATTTCATTTGTATATTTGATATCTTTTTTTTTAATTAAAAATCATGGTTATTGTGTGTAATGTAGTATTATAATTGATGTATTGTCGAAAACGACGATTTGAATAAAAAAAGGATGTCTTCGAGTTTCTGTTTTAATGATGTATATCTCACATCTCCTTGTATTATGATTTATAAAATACGAAAGGATCGATAATTCTTTTACTTTATTAGGAATAATGTCAATATAAAAATTAGAGAGTTGTGGTATGGAAGTCAACGAAATCTCGACCAGATACCAAATGACGTAAAAGACTGTATAATATAAAGACATCCACCACAGGCACGGAAACGCATTCTAATAAAACCACATAGCACAAACAACAGAAACGGCAGTAAAAATAAAAAGAAACCCAAATGCATGGCATATTTGATATTGATACAACTTTCGTCTTAGGCCAAACTGACTTCACTTAAGTTACGAAAAACCTTTTAATGTAAAAATTAAAATACTCCAGACAATGGCTGTACCAAGTCCGGAAATTTGACAGTTCATCCATTCGTTTGATAGGTTTGAGATTTTGATTTTGCCAATTTGTGTAAGGTACTTTCAGTTTTGATATTCACTCGGAGTTATGTATTTGTGGTGTTTCTACGAGAAAACAAGCTAATATCTGCCTTTTTTCAAGTTAGTTTATGCAAATAACGACTTTTTATCATATAAAGATAATGTCATGGTCAACGCCAACTCCTGACGATTTTATTTGTGGAGTAAGCACTAACACATTTGACGGGGCTAACCCTTTTAGATCTTAACTTCTCGAACATTGATTAGACAATCCATATTACCTACATAAAGAAAATACAATAAAGACAAGTACAGGAAAACACAAAACTATATACTAGTATATATAAAAGAACGCGTGTATAACACGTAACATAAACACAGAAGAAACAACAAGATATGTCTAATCATGGAATGATCTTATCAACCTTAGCAAACACAATGTAATTACTCTTCTGATAAACAGCATGTCGTTTTTTCTCAAAAAGTTTACATTTAAAAATTTAAAAAAAAAATATTCTACAGCATGGACATAGTGATCTTGTACAATCTCAATTTTTTTTTTTTTTTTTTAAATTAAAAAAAATCCATTTTCAGTATTCTTGTAAATAAGCGATATTATAATAATAACCTTTCCCGAAATAATTATTAAGCTTAAACACAGATTTGAATGACCAATTCCTCAATATGGTAGCTTTACAAACAGTGTTACCGTAGAAAGCTACAGTTTTATTTCTTGTAATACTAATGATAATAGTAATAATTATAAAAGACATTAAAAAGAAAAAAAAATGATTGTTGTTCCTTATTTGCTATAAATTTGTCGCTAGTTACACATGTATGCATGTCATACTTTATATAAAGCCTTTCTATCTGTTTTGATTTACATGTATATAAGAGAATTTTACTAATATGTAGATTCTACCTGGAATGGCAGCAATGCGTCATTTGAGAAATGTCCTTCACAATATGTTGGTTAATTAGGTATTGAACTGATTTACTGTCTAATGTCTTTTTAATATCACTAATTTGACTATAATATAGTGTTATAACCTACGAGTATTTGCAGGTTATTGATTGGTGTTGATTCTTTACTTGCAATGTTCTAAGCCATAAATGGTCAATGAAATAAACTTGATGACTGCTAGCCAAGTACATGCAGTCAGGACTTCAATGTTGACATGATTGTAAATTAACTGTGTAATAAAATGTGTATTTTTACTAGACACTTGCGATTTGTTTTACCCAGAAATAGATAACCCTAGCTTTATTTTACAAAACCCTTAGGAATTTCGGGTCCTCAATGTTCTACAACTTCGTAGTATATTTGGACTTTTAACTTTTTTTTATTCGTGTGTCACTGGTGAGTCTGTTATAGAAGAAATGCATCTCGGGTGTAAGATATTAAAATACTGATTTCATTGGCATCATGCCATATCGTTCTGCCTTTTACTTATATATATATATATTATCAACTACAAATAAGAAGATTTTATATGTGTGCAAATGAAGCAACACTCCATCCATGTCACAGTAGTATACATGAAAACAATTACAGGTCAAAGTAGACCATTCAACAAGAAGCCTTGTCTCACACCGAACTGTTAAGCTATAAAGCGTCAAAACAATGATTTGTGTAAAACGATTTAAACAGTTAAAGCAACTATCTCATCTTTATAAAAAATGCTCTTCCATAATGTCTTTTTTAATCCCCCTCCCTTCAACTGGTCGATGATATTGTTGATTAATGCCAATACGGTAGGGGGAAGGGGAGATCGTTAATGGGATACAAATATGTTTACCCATTTTCCAGAAATTAGCTTTTCAAATTGTACCAATTATTTGTTTTATCTCGTCCTGAAAATTTTTAGAACTGGCTTGTTATTTGCACACATCGACCAATCAACACATCAATCAATCAATTATAAGATCTGCCACAATGTACGGAAACTATTGCCTTCCGAACTTTTACAATTTACCTTAAGCGTGGGTGTGAAACATTGGCAATTATAAACTAATTAAAGTCGAAAAATAAAATGGCGCTTTCGATCGTTTTTCTGTGGTGTAGTTTTTAAGCCGATACCTAAACATACTATGGTGGACGATTAACTGGTATTAGTATGACGACGAAATAAAACAGTATTTTGAATAAATTATTACTGGTAAAGAATTTGTTTGTGTTGTTCAAGTTCAAAGTCATTTTCATTACATCAATCGTTTACAATAATTGTATTGGTTGATAGTTCTTTGTTAATTACACAAACAGCTATATGGAAAGGAAAGGAAGTTGATCAATCCAAATATCAACGACATTATCTTACGATTTACACGTTATTTCCAAGTTTTTCACAATCTAAAATATGTACTCAAATATTTATTTTTCGAATTACCCTTGCATTGCGATCATCTAATGGTTTTTGATCAATTTGAAAAGAAAGCTGATTTAAGGGACCACAAACCTGGCCTTATCATTCCATTTCTTAGTTTTAATTTGGAAGATCAGACACCTTTTATATAAAATTTCTGGAATGAATACGGTAAATGAAGAAAGTGAACGAATGAGAAAAACGGAACCAATTAAAATAGTTTCAGAACGTAATGGAAGACGGAGAAATTATACATATTTTCATGAAAGGCGAATCAAAGGAATTAAATATAGAATAATGATTATAGTTCTGTATCTGTTTATTCCCTCTACATCACTGCAAACTTTAGTTGCATAATAACATATATCCTATCAGATAAACATGATAATTAATTGATAAACAATATTTGAGTTTGCTACATTTAACAAATATTTGTATGATTTTTAACGGAATCTTGCTCAAATGGCACTTCTGGTTCTGAAAAAACGAATGCGCGTTATGTTTGAAGCAGGAATATTAATTAAAGTCATGACGCCAATAAAATGCAAAATATTGCAGGAAAGGTTAAATGGGTCCCTGCAACATTTTTTATTACAGAGATTCTAAATGATTTATAGATAATAAAATTAATATAAAAGTTTAAAATAATACTGTTATTTTATTTCTATGATATAAATAAAAACATAAAAAGCGAAAGAAAAACAGTTAGAAAATTAATTATAACAACTTTTTATTTTCAACTTCTAAATTGAGGATAAGTGTCAAAAAAAGCTAATTATCAAATTAATGCATGTACCAAATACCAATATGTTTCAAGATACGGCAAACTAATCAGTTGAAAAATGAATAGATAAAGAGCGCGGTTTGGCTAGTCATTAAACCAGTTCAACCAATTATTTTTTTTAACAGGTCAGGAACAAGCCAATTGATATCTAATATGTTCGTTTTTATGTATTTTGCATTGTCGTTTGTTTGTTATTGCACTTGAGTGTTTCTGTTGTGTCATTGTTTTCCTCTTCACGTTGACGCGTTTCCTTCGGATTTAGTTTGAATCCCGGATTAGTTTTTCCTCTAATCGATTAATGACATTTGAACCGCGGCATACCACTGTTGCCTTAACTTAATGTCAAGCTTAACGCTAGTGATGGTTTACAATAATTGGTGCATAAACTAAATTTCTACTTATACAAATTCCAAATCTTCAACTCTTTAAGTTTATATATTATTGGAAACTCGTGTTTTTATGCGTAAATAAGTGAGGTGATCACGAACATATCTTGTATGCAAATATGTTTAATTGGTTTTGTTCCGTTTTGAATTTCATCCCATTCTTAAATTGTGAAAGATAAAAAAGACATACATTTATTTTTTTCTTAGATTGATGTTTATTAACTTCTTTACTGTTTGAAAGATACTTATAATTAGCAAAATAATGTTTAAACTGATAAATTGTAAGAAATTATTATAATTGATTGGACAAAAACACGATCAAACACTGCTGTTGTGCAAAATTTTAACAGCTAAATGTTATTTGTCTGAATGAAGGTCAGTCTGCGACATTCACAAAAACATTTTATTTTTACAAAAACACAGTCAATATATAGATATCGATATGTTTTTCAACCTTGCAAATAAGCCGCCGTTATCAGTTTTTGCTTTAAAGCAAGATATGATCTACAAATCAGCAGCACATTTATTTATAGCTTTTATGTCCATTCTTAGTCATAAAACCATAGTTATACAGTACTTTATGTTGATAGCTAGATAAAATCCAATATACATGTTTAATTATAGTTCAACCAGGAATCAAATGTTTTATCTGTGATATAATGTGGGAGCACATATTTGTGTTATTGCAAAACATCAAGAGAGGTCCCCTTCAGACAAAAAACGTATCTTGTAAGAGTGCGGATGGTTAACTTGAATGTTTAACTGTTGGAAATTAACTTAAGGATGCTCGCGGGTATAAGATTTTTAGAAAAAAACTAAACATTTATTTTTCATTACAAATTTTATTAATTACCTCTAGTAGTTGTTACTTTATCATATGGTACAAAAATCATTCCAAAAAAATAATTCGTGTTGACCCCAGGTGACTTTTAAAATGTAGATATCATTGAAAAAGCTCCAAGTTATCTCCCTTTGGTGCAAAAATGCCATTGTTTGGCATTAAAATTGAAATATTTTTTTAAAATCATCGGTGACCTATATCTTTTATTGTTGTTTTCGAATAAGCTGTACACAAACTAAATTATTGTTAAATTTAAGCGATTTCTGTAATTTAGTTCTTTTTTTATTTTGATATTACCGTTATTTCTCCTATTAGATCAACAGAAAAAAAAGGATATTGACCAAAATGTATGCTTCTTTTGAAGGCAGATTGTGAGCGTAAATGAACGGTGACCCCATTTTTTTATTTCATTTTTCCATTAAGTATAAGATAAAGTTCATTTATAGAAAAATATAGCGAAATCCTATATTAAATAAAAAAAAATCATTTAGAACCGCAAGCCCCCTTAAGTTTATTCCTGACAATATCCTATCTTGTCAAAAAACATATATAGGCGTAGGTTTGATCAGCCCTTTTTAACCTCGGATTCCCAAATATTTTTTTTTTTATAAATACAACATAATAATCTTTCAGGTGGTCATTAAATTTTTTTCTGTAAGAAATCACTAATTGTTTTTTGTAAAATGTGCATTCGTAAACTTTTTTTTAATTTTGGGGGTGGGGTGGGGTGGGTGTGGACGTTGCTCGTATTTCTACATCTGTTTCAGGACAAATACATTTAATTTTAACAATTCATTAGTTTTGACATTGCAATGACGTCTTAAAGAACACAAAAAAAAAACTAACTTAACGTATCTTACTCCATAACTAGAGAGTGAATCTTAATATGGTTAGACGAGAGCATAGTTCTGTTATCACGTTTGTAGTAGCTGTCTCATTAAACGTTTACATGTGATTTCTTATAATTATCAGATATATGTTGACATGAAACGATACATCATAATTAATATTATCGATCACAGGACTGTCATATCTAATTGACACCAACAAGACTATTGACTTTCCCCTAACATTAAACGGAAGCATTGGTCATTCTATTTTTCTTACTTGTAAATATAATTTAGAGATAAAATGCTATGGTTAACTCGGTTTCAGCAAATTTTTAACTTTTTAACTTTGCTGAATCAAGTATCAAGAGTAAAATTCGAGTAATGATTATAATATTTATAATTAAAAAGAAAAAAAAACAGTACTGTAGGAAGGTCGACATCCTAATTAACTTTACAAACCTGTGAACTTTATAACTACAGTTGTTCAACTAACCGATTTTAGGGCGTAATAATTTTCAAAGCAAAGCTATTTGTATCTCATGTTATCTTATATGTAACCCATATCTTCGAAATAGATGTTCCATTGTCTATTCAATCTCGTTGTTTATTCATTTTATGAAACAATTTAGATTTGTCGAGTATCTATAAAAAGTATAATGTGAGCATGACAATGATATTGATAAGTGAAAAAAGAAAAACAGTTCTTTAGGAAGGTTTTTAACTCAACTGCAAACCTTTGAGTTAATAGTTAACGTTCTACTATTAACAGATGTTATGGCTAAAATTGTTTTAAGCGCATACATCTCTCCATCTCGTTAATATTGAATGCAACAAAGAATCGTCAATATTGCTGTTGTTTACCACTTTAACTTTAATAATAATTTACACATTTTATCACAATACTTGATTTCAATATTTCATCTGCTCTCTCTAATTTCTTTGAAGATACTTAAAAGTTTATATATCTCGTGACACGATATTCGACGTTATTTTATCAGTTATCACGAATATGACTATTTATAAATATTGATCGTAATATTTGATCATGAAAGTTTAAATTATTTCGGTTTCTATACTTAAAGATAATCTCTCAAGATAAAGCATGTCAATATAATAATCATAGAGATTTGTCAAGATAAAGCAAAGACAATCATACTTTATTGTTGGTCGATAGAAATAAATATCATAATGCTTGATATTCGTTTTTTTCGCTTCATAAACTAGAGCGCTAATCAAGGAACTTGTTTTGCTCCTATAGATCTATTCGAAAGTAACCTTACTCTCTAAATGCACAGCTCGTGAATCTCTAGGTCAGCAATGATATGGCAAAACAGAAGCGTCACCAGACATAAAACTTTTTGCAGGCGATTTCCTTTTTCAACAATCAGACCAAACAATGTTATTTTTCTCAAAGACCCAACATCCTTAGAAGATTGGAAGCCGATCAATAAATGGCAATACATACAAATAGATATATAGAAATAACACAAAAAAGGGCAAACAAAAGTTTGAGACATTATACACGCTCCATGGACATTCACTCGACGGTAAAGTCAGTATATACCTACGAGTAACCATTAACGACACATAAGCTAGTGATAGATAAATTGACAACATCACAATCAAAAGAAATAAGACATTCAATTTGTTCAATTTGGAATTTATCAACCGAAAACTAAAGGCATCTAAGGTGTAAAAGCAGCAACGTATCCTTTTACTCACACTGAAATATGCTTGTACAGTTTGGATCGATCTATCAAGTCAAGAAAAGATTAAAGCGATTTAGAAGTCCATAAAACAAGAGCAGCGAGATGTGTCCAGGACAATTACAAAGATGGAATATGGTGGCATATTCTCCTGTACAATTACACTTTCTCCTGTTTGCTAAATTAATTTCCGATTTATACTGCATCGATGACTGACCCCATTGTGAATTATAACGATAGACATTCTGAATTGATCTTGTTATCATGGATTGATAGTTAATTAGACATTTTTGTCACATAAACATATAAATAAGAAGATGAGGTATTGATTTGATTGAGACAAAGATCCACTAGAGTTCAAATGGTTAAAACAATTATAGGTCATTGCTCGACCCTTCAAAAATGAGAAAAAATTATATGATCAGCGATAAAAGGCACTGACATGTAGAATGTGAAATATTTAAATGGAGGAAAAAACCGATCTCATGTATATCAATACAATTTACAAAAAGATGTGTGCCAAACATAAACAAACAAGAACCATTGGATAACAAGTTCCCAACTTTTGGTAGGTGGTACTACAGAAATGTGCCAGGTTAAACATGTATGTGAGCGGTCAAGACTGTCATAACGTAGGTCAGTGCTGAAACAACACAACATACGAGCATGAGCTTATTAGTACTGTTTTTGTGTATAAAGGTTTTAAATAAACATATCTTATTTTCTTTATACCCGCGCATTGAGATATTAAGATATAAATGTAATGCATCGGTTGTAGCATTGGTGGGTTAACTCCTACATTACTTGTATTCAACATCAAGAACATAACCCGCACGGAATATCCCAATGTGCAGTTATGGATCATTAATAGGATAAAATTATGTAAAACATTTCTTTTATATTATATAGCATCGTGAGACCTTACTTATAAGCTTAATGTGACAAAAAAAGATGAATAACAGTAAGTTTTGAAATCTCTGTCATTGACGGTCAAGATGTAAAATGTGAAAAAAATTAGAAAACTAGAATTATGGCAGACCTGAATTATCGACAACCACTGAATACCAGACTTTGTAACAAAACAAAACTTTATAACAAGATAGATGATTTCAGTTTTCCAATTTAAACTTTCCATTTCTATGTAGCAACATCACAATAGCGTGTGCATACTCTTATATCTCTGAGTTTATACAATATACCAAGACTTATAATTCCAATCTAGATTTCATTGAAAGAGGGTTTTATCTCACATTGAAACAATTTAAACAAGAGTTGCAAGTGGTGAAGTTGACACATCCTTTTGTAACTTTTACAGACATCATTACGAGTTGATTGACCGTATTAGAATATTTGTTTCACATATGAAGATGGATATGTTCCAGTTGTCGTAACCACAACCCCGTTTTCGTTTCCCCGAATTTAACCTATTAAATCAGACTTATCATCGGTATGGTTCTTACTTGAGCACCACGACGGGTGTCACATGCGAAACAGGATGTGCATACCCTTGAGATATTTTGAGACCTTGATTTTCGTTTGGTTTTCGTTGCTCAGTCTTTGGTTTTCTTTGTTTGTGTTTTGTGTACAGTTGTTTATCCTTTGGTCTCTGTCGTTTTTGCAATGGCGTTTCAGTTTGCAACTTATGAGGTTGAATGTCCCGTAAGTATCTTTCGCCTCTCTTTTACTTTGCTATAAGTAACAAAATACAGAAAGATTATTCAACAGAGGAAACGTTTTTACAATTGAAAGTGTACCCATACAAGAGAGTGATTTGCTTTTATGTTATTATTGATCTCTTCCAGCAATGGTTGAACCCAATTCCTCTGGAACAGCAAGATATCACTTTATGCAAAAGAAATACTCGAATACCCCTAATTAAAGCGGAATATGGTTTTATTCTTGGTCGAAGGACAAATCTATTCACTCTTCCTTTCACGATTGTATCATCTAACACCATCTGTAAGCTGAACTCCCCCTTCTGTATCTATTTAAGACAAGTACGCTAGCAATTAAAAAAATTATGTCATTGTCTATATTTGACAAAACCTTACGGGATATATGGATACTCAATGCTCGTCAACTTCGTACTTTATTCGGCCCTTTTAACTTTTGAATTCGAGCGGCACGGATGAGTTTTTTGTAGACGAAGCGTGTATATGGCGTACAGAATTTAAATCCTTGAAACTATGATGGGTTTACCCTAATTATATAATCATATACATAAGTTAATAATATTCAAATGTATGTACAATACAGTATTCCTGACAAAATTAAACTGCGCATGTTTGACCCCGCATGCATATTAGGTTTCCTCAGTTATGATTATTTAAACTACATGTACAGCAAGAAAATCATTTTATGTGTACTATGTAGAATATTTGTTTGAGTAACATTACAGAATATATTGATATTCCCGCATTTGCTTTTATCATATTACTAGAATGTGCATTACATAGGTCGAGCAGTGGCAAGCCATTCACAGGCAGAGAGAAGTATGGTAAGCAAAGGTGGCAGCAAACTTCGAACATATGATTTATTTAAGACAAATTTTGAATCTGAAACAATAAAACATTCTAATAAAATGTCTTTAATCCATATAATTGAAGTATTTTGATGTTGAGTGGCACAATTTTAGATTCGAAACAAGGAGAACCTGAAAATTTACATCTACGAGGTCGAGTCTATTTTATCGTAAAAAATAATTAGGAAGATGAATCCTAAAGTGTCCTTTCGTTGGAGGATGAAAGGCAACATTTATTTGATGAAACAAATTGTATTGATAGTGATAATATGTTTTTGATGATTAACAGAAATACAGGTTTTCATTAATTAATATATTCTGGTTCGTAGCCTGTTTACAGATTTTATTTAGACGTAGGAATGGTGTATTCTTTACTTGTAAATGTGTTATTATGTGCTGTAATTAATTAACGTTGTAGTATTGCATAGGTTTGTACAGAAAGCTTATCTATTATATCTGTATTACATTTGTAACAGTGTATATTTTCCAATTTATGACGGTAATACTGACTTTGCGATTCATCTCACGTTTGCTTTCAGATTTTATGTTCTGACAAAAAAGCTTTAATCATCCGAATTTATACTATACATGTAGCTTCTTCTCTTAGCATGCCAATGTCTTGCACATAATATATTTAGATCATGTTCCATTAGGGCCACCTGTCGTATTGCAGATTTTAGTACAAACGTGATTACTAGTCTAATTTGGTAGGGCACATTTGAGGAAAGGGGACGGGATTGTAGCAACGCCATGATTTGTGAAACGAATATGCCATAACGGTCAACCAACTTGTGATGGCCGTAAAACTTACAAAAGAAAGATTTAAACTTCACCACTTGGAAGTCTTGGTTGAATAACTTCCTTATTAGCAGCAATACTCTTTCAGGGAAATCATGATAGGAAAAGAAAATACAAGCCCTGATATATTGATATACACTTTGTATGCAGGAACCTCTGGAAAGTTACAACATATAAATAGAAAGTTCACAATTAGAAAGTTGAAATCATCTCTTTTGTCGTAAAATTTTGTTTTCAATCGACTCTTATTGTCAGTTTCTAGATGAAAGTCAATATATGAAACAGACCTAACTGTATCTGTTTTATTGTCATCTAAAAATCGATTGGATAAATGCGTTAAATAAAGTTATAAAGTTTGGAATATTTTTATCCATTCGTTTGATGTGTTTGAACTTTTATTTTGTCATAAGGACTTTCTATATATAATTGTCCTTGAAGCTCGATAATTTTGTTATTTTACTTTTACTAGTATCTTGACTACCATCGCTTTGAAACTGATTACAATAGAACGTAAAATATACTTCATTAATATTTATATACTGCGATTTTACGTGTGATTCTTCGTAATTACGTTATTGATTGCTAAGTAACTTCTTGCCTTTCAATATTGATCACCACTGTTTAGTTTAAACATATTTTATTTGCTGAATTAAAGCAAAATGGATTAGACACAAGTAAATTATACTTATGAAGTCTTCTCCATAATACAATATAAAGTTACAATAATAGTATAATATAATGGACATGCAAATAAAACAAACAGTTTATACAATATAATACTAGCTTTCATAGGTGAACAAAGAGGAGACTAACTAAAAAAGGAAAAAGAAAGTTTGAAAAATCGTATACTTCTGTGACGATGACTTGTGGATTGATGACAACGATGACGTCCTGTGTCAGCAATAATAACGCTCTATCAAGGCATAAGAAATCTGTTTGACCTTTTTATGTAATTCTGAACATGTTTGAAAATTTGAATATTTTGTTCGTTCGAAAGTTCCAAGTGTCCGCAAATTAATAGTTTTGTATCTACCACTGTATTTGTTTTACCAGTGAAGTCAACACCATAATTTATTATATTTTAGTTCAATAGTTGTGTGTATTATAAACTAGAATCCAGTCATTACTTTTACAAAATAAGAATGAAAGTTTAACCTTATAACCGAATTGATAGCCCATTTAGCGCCAAATCAATTGAACCACTTGTCTTAAAAGATGAGTTGAATAATATTTACTTTACTTTCATTTTAAGGAAAGATCAATTTTGGGCATACTTTTAAAGTTTTGCTTATATGTAATGTTTTTTTAAATATTGACATGAATGTTGTTACCAAACTAAAGGTACGATGATATTGGGATGTCAGATTATTGATAGATAAAGAAATAGATTCAAACACGATAAAATTTCAGCTACAAGCATATATTTTTTATTGTAATCAATTAGATGAATTTACTGTTCAAAACATTCATCCCTTTCGACACACAATTAATTTATGAAATATGATATTTCATTATTGTGCAATTTTAACATTATAACCTTACATAATCCCCACATTTTACTATGGTGTGTAAAATATAATAAGTAAATATGTAGCTATTATGAGCAATAATTAATCAATTTTGTTGAAATTGGTTATAATTTGACGCCGATATGTGTTACATGTTCACCTTAAATATCCTATCGATTCGCTAAAATGTACTCTGCCAGCTGTCACTTACGTCGTCTATTACAAAAAAATTAAATCAGACATTTTCATTATCTAACAGTCATGAAGTGCATCGAAAGTCTTAACGAAAAAAAAACAAAGATTTACAAACATAATCAAGCTATAAATGAAAAAGAGATATTTGTATGTAATATACAACCAACAGTTACGCACTGAATTGAAGACTGAGGAGTTCAAATTTACAGAAATTATAGAAATTCGATAAATCGTATGACAAGAAAGGTCTGTAGGACTCTATACAATAAATCATCTGTGCAAAAGTTATATGAAAGTAATTTGTAAGCTTTTTAGAAATTATACAGTTTTTATTAAATATGTCAACAACAAACAAAAAATCGGAAATTAAGGATTTGGAAGATTTTGATTAACGATAAAGTATTGGATAGTTTTATACAGTGTTATGACTTACCATTTTTGCTTGTTCAATCTATTGTATTCTTTTTCAAATTTCTCAAATCTGCAAGAAGTGATTAACAAAAATACCGAACTTTAAGGTGAAAACTGAAAAGGGG
Source organism: Mytilus trossulus (assembly GCF_036588685.1). Classification (NCBI taxonomy): domain Eukaryota; kingdom Metazoa; phylum Mollusca; class Bivalvia; order Mytilida; family Mytilidae; genus Mytilus; species Mytilus trossulus. Next base: position 36,020,727 of record NC_086379.1, on the reverse strand, counting down.
TTGCCAATAAAAAATGACAAAGTCAAACGCTACATTATATCAATTAACGAACCGGAAGGAAGTCAACAGTCATATTAATGAATTGGTACAGAAATTTTCCGAAGAAACGTGGTGGATTAAAACTATTTTTAAAGCTTGATATACCAATTGTGTTTAGTTTCTACTTTTTAGAATGGTCATGTTGAATGTTTGCAATAAACTAATAGAGTTATTGCCAACAACAACACCAGCTTACAGATACTGAACAAGATAAGCAGCATGAAAATTAAGTCACTTCATACATCTTTCATATGTTTAAGGAAAAAAAAAGAAACAAATAGAACTTTCTTCACAATTTGAACAAAGGGTCTTACCTTGACAGATATAAATATGTTACACAAGCGTTCCCAGTTGGAATAACAATCCCGCTTTATTTTGCAATTGCAAACTTGAATTTTAGGATTAACTACATAGCAGATTGTACAGCATTTCATATAAACTTTTTAAAATATTCAAGTAAAACTGCTTACCTCACAAAAAGACAAATCACTATTAAATTTCCTATTAAACCTCCTGTTCCTACTATCAGAGCTATAAATCCAATCAGTATGTGTACACCATATGATATTTCTGGTTCGTTTTTCCACATATCATGTAAAAGAGGAAACTGATATTGAAGAACATGTAAAAAGTGTTCAGCTCTCATAGTATCATCACTGTCATTTTCACCAATCTTAAATGATATATTATGGGTATATTTATTATTTCTTAACGTTAAGTTTAATTTATCAAAGCTTGATAATGGAGCAATGAATGTCGTATCCATTATCACTGTATTAAGAATCTCTGGATTGCTCTCTCATACCAAAAATAAATAAACTACGGCTTTTCTTAGAATATGAACTTTCAGGTAAAATCGATGATCCAATGAAGTAACATGTAACAAGTTGACAGTCTTTATGTCTATATATCCAATGTCATATTACGTTTAACACATATATAACTGCAACAACACAGATAATAGATGAAAATAGATTATTGACCAAGATCAATTATTAGAAAAGATAACGAAAAAATCGTATGATACTTGTTTACTGCAATACCTATTTTTATGAGCTTCCAACTTCCGAAGAATGAAAAAGTATCGAATTTACATATGCTGTGAAAATGGTTTATTTGTTGAGTATTAATGCTAAAAGCGCAATCAGATATGTCAGATTATATGCACTATCCTGTCTAACTATGTTATTCTTCATTAAATGATTGGTTTTCAATATACCTTCATAATGCGATTGCATATGTTCTAAAACAATAAGTTATATTTTATTTAAGAACAAAACTATAATATATATAAACGACTAAAAAGTGTACAAAACAAAACCAATAGTAAAAAAAAACCACAAATATATGTAATTCTCTATAAATATTTCGGATAACAGATATCCTTCATTAGTATGATTGTAATGTAAAATGAATCATATTAATTTGTTCTAATTTAACTTTACAAATGTAACCATCTTGAAATTTATAGTTAAACAATTAAAACCGAACACAACATCTCTTGTACAAGTGTAAAATAATTTCAGATATGACGTATGTTGGTTATCATGGTTACATAGCTATTTACAAAAGAGAAGCATAGATATAAGTAAAAATGATAATGTGCGATATAAACAAGTACAATTAAATTATTTCAAAGGTAAAGATTTTACAACAACGCCTGCATGGAAATACATTCCCAATTATTATCATTGACCGGTCTAAGCTGATATATTTTTTTTCAAATTTAACGTTAAAAATGATAACAACATAACCTGCGTATCTGAACATCACAAATAAGTTTTGATAATGATTAGTGAAAAACCCCAAAATTAAAAATAACCAAACGTGACTGCGTACTTGTCCATCCAAAAATTAATACAACCCTGCGACTTAAGCTGGTATTTTTCTAGAATTAAAAAGTTGGTAATAGTAAATAAATAGTAACATAGAATGTGTTGTAAAATGGTATATAGCTCACATGAAAAGCATTGCGAAGATTTAAACTTCACCTTTCCATTAATTGCATTTTGTGCCAAAGTTTTTAATTTTCATATTCATAATATTTCCCTAGAGAGTCTAGTTCCCTCCCTAGAACAAGCAGTGTTGTGGTATATAATTGTAATGGGCAGTCGATTGTGATCTGCCTTAGTGTGGACAGGGGATCTCAAATGTCGACTGAGATTGAAAGATAGTATGATTCCGCCTGTTTAACTATATATCTGAACAAATGTTTAATCGTGACGTTTATATAGTTTCTTGCTAACTATTTGCGGAAAAAAATATTTCTTAAATCTACTAAGAAATTAGTACAAATAGTCTTATCTTTTAAATTACGGATAATATTCAGATGCCTAATAAGTTAAGACAGACGTTTTATGCTAAATTTATGTCTCTCTTACCAATTAATTTTGAACTCATTTGAAGATTTTTTAACAAATTGATGAACATGATTAAAAGGTTATCATTGGTCATCTTCTTTTTTTTTTTTATATCAAAACTCACTCACAATATCTTCTTATTAAAAAGTTTAATTTTCAAGAATCATCGCTAATCCATTGTATCATTGAAACATAATACGCACAAAGACATAAAATAAACATTGTGTTATGCATCCTTAATATTGTTAAAGACAATAATCATTCACAAAATAGATCTATGCACAGCACGTACTTAATTTCAACGGTATTACGTCATTATTGTTCTATGTTACATTTTAAAAACATATAAACATAATTTAGGACTTGTCCCATAATTTCGGTTGTTTGTTATTTAGAAAGGTCACATCTCTTGTGAGATAACTTTTGAAATTTCCGATTAATATCCGTAATACAGATTTTACTACTTTTAACTCTTTCATGCAAGCAAACAGTAAAATCACAAAAATACTGAACTCCGAAGAACATTCAAAACGGAAAGTCTCTAATGAAATGGCAAAATCAAAAGATTAAACAATTCAAACAAATGGATAACAACTGTCATTTCCTTACTTGGCATAGGCATAGATTACCTTAGCTGTATTTGGCACAACTTTTTGGAATTTTGGATCCTCAATGCTCTTCAACTTTGTACTTGTTTGGTTTTATAAATATATTGATATGAGAGTCACTGGTGTGTCTTATGTAGACGAAACGCGCGTCTGGCGTACTAAATCACAGTTAAAACATACAAATATGAAACAAAGAAGCACAAAATGGCATATAGACCAAGCATATTAGCAAAAATTAAAAACAATAATACACAAATTTACAATAGTACAATAACACATTGACGGGATGTATAAGTACAGAGTCACTTCATATATGTAAACATAAAAAGGCAAATAGACCAAGCAAATTGCAAACTTGAGAGACAAGCAACTAACAAATTTGTTTTATTCAACACAAATTTCGAATATGTTTTGACAAAATATTATTATATCGAGATAATTCAAGAGACATCAGATGTTTACTGATGTCAAATCTCGTAATTTTGTTTTTAGATATACATTCAAAGTGAAAACGTTAGAGGAAACACCATGCCTCCATCGACATTGATGTAAATTCGTTTATTAAAAGTATTTTAAGAGTTAAGATGTATATTTAAAATTTCAAACTTATGTCAAAGAAAAATGAAATTTTGTTTAAATAAATTGTAAAGGATGTTTATTTACGACACTTAATAAAATCCAATCTATTCACAATGATTGTCAAGTGAAGAACACAATTTCACTGGAAAGGAGTGTGCTGTAAAGAATAATGTTAGAAAGTTGATTGTTCAGAGTGTGAAATATGTGCTTACGTTCGATATATAGGCACGAGGGAGGAATTTTAGTGTTCAGTTCAATCGTAAAAAATATTTTGTATTTTTTCAATACGATTATAATTGTGTATTTGCTGCATATACAAGTTAATGGCATTAGTTTTGAGTTCAAAGACAACAGAACGTGGATGTTTGTAACTATTGGACACTGTTCGCGGTCACGGTCAAAAAAGCATGTTTCTAGTCTTGTTTAGCGATGTTTTTGAATAGAAAAATGAGAATTAAAAGAATATGTAATATTTGTATCGTTTTTAAGAACATATGTATTATATATATAAATAAAGATTGTTGGATTTGCCCTTCATTTGTTTTTTTTATTATTATTATTGAAAATGCTCCATCAGAATAATTTTTTTTCAAAAGTAAAATTTTTATAGAGCGACTGGCTATAACAAAGTTATCTGTTCTTACTGGATTAAATCAATATGATATACAAAAAATAATCTTTTTGTTTTTGTTTTTGGTTGGTAATTGGAATGTTCATTGACATCGGGTAAGTCATATATCATGTTCTAGGGGTTTCAAGCTTGCTTTTTTGTACTTGAGACTATATTTGCTTATAAATCATTGTAGATTTTATCTTCCCTTTTTGGTATAGTCTATTTCCCTTTTTTAAGTCTTCTAATAATAGCTTGTTTTTTTTATCAAAAGTTATCTATGTCCAAATAAAAGATTTTTGATATAATGTTTATTTTTATGGTTTCAACGAGTTCTTCTATAAATGAATCCCAGACAATGTTGACAATATATTGTTGGTGGATTCTAAATATACAACGATATCCTTAAATGTGTTTTTGATGAGTTCTCAGATTACCCTTTTGTACTTGTAGACATTAAGGGTTCCACGCTTATCTTTTTATATTAGCAGACTTTCAGGGTTTCAAGTTTTCCGTTCTAAACCTTAAGATTTTTTAAGTAGTTTTTCTTATTTTCGTGACTTAGATTTTATTTTGACATGAATAATCACTCTGGCAGTTAGCTTTTAGAAAGAAATGTTGCCAATGAGACAACTCTCCACAAGAGACCAAAATAACACCGAAATTAACAACTTTAGGTCACTGTACTGCCTTCAACAATTTAAACGAGAAACTAACGGCCTAATATATGTAAAAATTTAACCAAAAAGCAAATATGCAACACATAAACAAACGATCATCAATGAATTACAGGATCCTTAATTTGGACAGACACATATATATATAGAATGTGGCGGGGTAAACATGTAAGCTGGATCCTGAAGTTATCGTATAGCTTTGTCAACTACGGCAATGTCTGTAGACAATTATCAAAGGTACCAGGATTATAATTAAATACTTCTTTAAAGCTTCAAACAGGCCGTTGGTTTTCAATGTTTAATTATTTTACTTTTTTCAAGCGTGATCTATATAACGAACTATATGGAATGGGTCTTACTCATTCATGACAGTAGTCCGGTAATATATTATCAGTTACAAAGTGTGGATGTTACCTATTACGATATTTATTGGGTCGGTAAATTCCATATGGGGTGAGAGCATAAGTTGAACTCCATATGGTATTATTGACCTTATATATATCGTATTAGGTAAATAAAATACTGTGTAACGGATTTTTCTACCAACTATCGTAACATGGGAAATAAAGTTGCCTATCAAAGTGATTAAGTCTTTAAAATAACGATCTAACTTCCATTGGTCTATACGAAAGAAATATGCCAACAATAACAACTTGTTAGTTCTGCATTTATTTCAATGGTTCATCTTCAATGTCTTTGTGGTTGAAATGTTAAGGATATTTGCTTAACGTCTTGATGATTTTATAAGTGGACGTAACATAACTTTTTACCATTTATTAAAACAAATCTAGCCTACTTTTTACTTGGTATAGAAAGAAACCTGGATAAGCAATATTGAATTTTCAACATCATCACCTGATTTATGGTGGTTGTCAATCAGTTATCCATGAAGTGATTTTTTTTAAATATTTAGATATTAGGATTTGCAACTGGAAAACAAACTGGATCATACTTTTCATTATTATTGGTTTAACAGTACATGAACAAAAAAGTTAAATAACAAATGAACAAACTTAATTGAAATTCAAAACGAAAATACCGTTGTCAAATGACAAAATTAAAAACGTAAACATATCAAACGCATGGAAAACAGCTGTTACAGTTTCGACTTGTTACACGTATTTTCTTATGCTGAAAACGGCGGATACTTGATACATATCACACATATTAACTGAATAATAGATTAGCGTAAGTCACTTATCTCCCAGAGAATGAAAGTTGTCTGACGCTTTAATAGTGTAACAACAGAGGCATTGGTTATCATCGACATTCAAATAATAGGAATATCCATTACAGCTCGTTAACCATACACTTACAGGTTATACGTCTAGTATTCTTATTTATGTGTACATACCGGTGATTAAATCTTCATTTGACGTAAATTTTCTTGAACCTAATATGTCTGGTATTTAAAGGTAATTGTTCTGTATTAATGGAACTCGTCGAAATAAGGCATACGACAATGGTGTAATTTAGATGTCTAGATTATTCAGTACAATTTGTATGCTACTAACAAACAGAACTAGAAACAAATATCATACAATTGTGGGTTTCAATCCTAGCTATAAAACCAGATTTAACCTATAAATATCTTCGACGATTGCCTGGCCAAATCAAGCTTATCACAGTTGTTTTCTTTTCGTTTTGTTATTTATTTGATGTTGTCGGGCCATGTGGACTTTACTTTTTCTGAATTTACTAGAGATAATCGAAATTTTGGTTAATATCTTTTTTTATGAACATTGAAAATTTAAAGTTAAAAATATTTCGATTGACTTTATAACAACATTAAGCTACGTTCTCCGTAAACTCCTGTTTCATACAGTCATGTTTTAACTCCATCTAACTGGTTTTATAAAAGTCGGTCACATATTAACTTGTCTTCAAAATTTCGTTGCAACTACATGTAATATTCGAATTTATATATTAAGAAAATATGTAACTTAAATTTGAAAGCATTTATTTTTTCTTAATTTTGTCTATTTGTCTATTTCAAATATACTGACTGACTTAATAAGCGCAACACTCGATTAATTTGTTTATCTTTTATTTTAAAATACACATAACGCATGCAATAATAAATCAAATATGAAGTTGATTCGATCTCCATCGTCTTATGTTAGTTTTTAACTCGAAAATTGGATTGCTTACGTCACGCTTAACGTTTAAATCATGTGATATGAACGAAAATCCTGTTTTTCTCTTCAATACTGGTCGTGGCAATCGTCAAATGCAAGGACAGCTGTTAAAAATCCCTAAACGATTGACAAAAATGTAAATCAATAATGTAGGGAATATTTTAAAACAGTTTCCCCCTTTCTGATTTTATCCATTTCCACTCATATAAGTCTATTTTTGCAGTGATTTAATATACAATCTTTATAAACAATACGACAGTGGATTATGTGGCATTTCACAATACCAGAAACATTACCGAGGTGAGATGAATATACCTTGCATGACATATAACGGCTTTGTTTAAAATTGACCTTGTAGCCGTTATACTGTGTTGTAAATGACGTTGCAAATTGTGTTTAGATAACGATACGGTAAAAAACAGTTTTCAGGTCCGTAGGTAGTCATTTACGAGTTATGACAACCTGATCCGTTTTATATTTACTTTAAAAAACAAAAAACAAAAAAAACCAATTGTATATGGTAGCATGATACTGCAAACAATGAAATAAAAATAAGTCATGATTTAATGAAAACAATAAATAAATTATGTGGTTTTAAAGTCCGTATTTGAAAAAAAAAGATTTAAGGCATTTTCTAGTTGTCCTTACTATTGATTGGAAAGTCAATGCAACATACCACGTATAATAACCGACTAATGGTCTAACGCTGGAAAGTAATCTCCTAGTAAATTACTGAAGTATTCTATAACAACAGAAGCCTTAGTTATCAATAAACCTTAATATAACCAAAAATGGTATATATTACAATAATTTAAAAGTATATAGACTTAGTCTTTGATAAATGATTATTATATAAGTTGTAATTGACATTGAACTAGGTGTCAGAAACTGTAAGATCTGTAATTAGTGTCTTTCAACAAAAAAAATCTGTACTGTAACACCACCGTTTAGGGTTAGTGGAGGGTTGAGTGCTCGAAAGAATGTTAAACTCAGCCACATTCTATATATGACTATCCTAAGTCATGAGCCTATAGTTCAGTGTGTGTAGTTTGTTTATTGTTTGTCAAATTTGATTTTCGTCAATTGTGTGAATATATGTATACACATAAGGTCGTTAGATTTTCACTTTCTAATTTGTTTAAAATTTGTCAAATCTGGGCCTTTATAGCTGACTGTACCGTCTTGGATTATTTTTATTGTAGAAGTACATAAGGTTGCATAGAATTGCATACATCCACTAAGATTGAACTTTGAGGGGTACTAGTAGTAGTTCAAATGGGTAATCATATTCAATCTCCTTTTTTACGTCATGTGATTGCAAGTTTGGCTCGTTTTGATTATTTGTATATTCATTTTTACGTGTATATGTTAAACTGAAAATGTCTTGTCAATAAACTTAGTATTCAAATCGTTCTATTGTGCTTATGCTCAAAGGACATTGATACCGTTCAATTTAGATGGAGTAAATATATAAGGACCTTAAGATCGAACCCATTGATGGTACCGAATGTTTTCAAATCGTACGTTGGCATTCGTCCAAACAAGGATATTGGATACCGGAAATAAACACAATTGGTAAAATTACGGATATCACGATGTATATGTACGCATCTAAGATTATTTAAAAAGAAATATTTTTAAAACTTATTTGTAAAGCTAGTTCTATATTTTTAATCATGAGCTGTGAAATAACAGTGCAAGAATCTTCGAAAATTCGTTACAGGGCTGTCTTTATTTTGAAACGTCGTCCTGCGACTTACACTTTCAAAAACCTTGTCTTTGCTGGACATATTGTATAATATGTTATCCAACAGTTTTAATAACAGAGGTGAAAGATACAAAATGGACACCCAAATTCGAAATCAGACTGCATAAAACACAAAACACAACACATCGGTTAACAATAACTATATAATTATCACTCATTTAAAAATCGGTAAATAGTTTCTACCTTTAATTCTACCTTTAAAAGAGAGGAAAAATATTCCAAAAAAAGATATTCAAACTCATAGGTCGTCCAAAATAAACAACACACCAGACAAATAATAGTATACAAAACACAACAAATACCACTTTAGACTGCACAATACGAACCCCACCAAAAAACTTGGAGTTTTAAGTTAGGTTACGCAGATACGGAAATTTGTATTCAGACACAATACTCACAACACGAATTTGAGACACGTGAATATTATATCAATAATTAGATAAGGTCACAATTTGCTATATTATTGATTGGAAGACTCTTAAGGTAAAAGCAGTGAACTTCACTTGAAATTTAACATTAAATAATATCTCTGATATTCATAGAATATCTTTAAACGGTTTTTCATATTCTGATCAAAATACTACAATCTTATTAAAATATGAATTAAATGCCTACACGTTGGTTAGTGATTTCAGTAAATATTGAAAGACTTTATAAAAAAGCCATCGTGGGAAGAAATAATCATAGATACCAGGATGCAATATTTGAAGGCTAGACTTCTACAAAAGACTCACCAGTAACACTTGTATAAACAAAATTAAAAGGAAACTTATATCATTAAGAGCATTGGTAACGAAAAGTTTTGAATATAATGCTATCCCGGATTATGATGCTAACCCGGATTTGTTTTTTTCTCAATCGATTTATGAATTTAGAACAGCGGTATAAAACTGTTGCCTTTATTAACCACAAATATGAAAATTTCGGTGGAAATTGCCCAGATTTACATAGAAATATAGATAACATATTTATACACCTTGGAATTTTTCTTTCAAAGCGAAATTTGTATGAAGAATCAAGCCGGACGACACCAAATTTTTGTCAAATTTGTTTCAAGGTATAAAAATGAAGACCTGGAAAGATCCATATTAAAACAAATAACATTGCTATATTAAAATTGAAGAAAACATTTACTCTGAACAGTTTGTTATAAGTTGTTGAAATACACATCTGGTCTTCCACGTTAAAAATGAAATGAAAAGAAATAAGGATATAGCTGCTCTCTATATTACATGAATATCAATAATGTGATCATTTGATAAATTTTTTGTTTACAAAACTTAGATTTTTTTCGAAAAACTAAGGATTTTATTATAGCAGGCATAGACTCCCTTTGTCGTATTTGGTACAACTTTTTGAAATTTTGGATCCTCAATGCTCTTCAACATTGTAATTGTTTAGCTTTTTAAATATTTTGATATGAGCGTCACTGATGAGTCTTATGTAGACGAAACGCGCGTTTGGCGTACTTAATTTTAATACTGGTACCTTTGATAACTAATTATACTAATAAAATAAATTGATCCAACCAATAACTTACAAAATGTCTTTTATATTTCATGCATCGTAACAATTCAACAAAGCATTTCTTCTTGCAAAAACAGTGGCACATCTGTTGTAACATGATAATGATTGCTAGCTTTTATATCTAGATCAATGAGTAAGTTTCATGTCACCTAAGAAATGACCCGTAGGCGTATCTGGAGCTGACCGCGTCAGAAAATAATATCTTACGTCATTGTGGTCAGTAAAATAAGATGCAAACTATTTCTTTATCAATTTTTCTACAAATAGTTTCAGATTAAAGTGAAACCATTCCAAATTGATTACATGTATCGCGAACAATACATTTTACAAAAACATGGGTATTGTTACACCAAAATAAAGATAAGTATTTGACTCTGTTCTTTCTATAAATGATTAATATTTTGATAAACAATCAATCTGGAAATAATTTTCAGAAGTATTAGAACGTAGTCATAGACATGTCAAAAATCAAGTTTATAACATAATCAATACCGATTAATGAGTATAATGCATTATTGGAACTGGACAAAATAAATATATACATATATAAATGAATTTAAATGATTATACCAAACGCTTAAAATATGATAAGCTTGAATGATAATACAAAACTGCGTAATTTTAAATTAAAAAAAAGATCGTTGTTAATTCATACAGCACAGATATCATTACGTGACGGGGAAAATTCTAATCATATGATAGAGAAGTGAAGGTGATATTTACATCCTGATTGAATCCATTGCCTAAAGGAGAAATTTATAACGACGATTTATTAATATCATGTTTCCTAAAAAAACGTTCATTTAAGCTCAAAATATGCCTTTAAAAGAATCATGCATTTTTGTTAAGGTATTTTTTTTCTGTTAAACTTAGAGGAGAAAAAAAAGTTAAATCGCATAAAAAAAATATCTATATTGCAGAAATCGCTTAAATTTACAATCGTTTAGTTAAGTACAGTTCATTTGAAACAATAGTAAAAATATATGTCACCGATGAGTTAAAAAAGTTATTCCAATTTTATGCTAGAAATGATATTTTTCACCAAAGGAAGATAACTTGGAGCTTTTTTAATGATATAAATATTTTAAAAGTCATCTGGGGCCAAAACGAATTGATTGTTTTGGTTGATTTTTGTACCATATCATAAAGTTACTACTAATGGTGTAATAAATATTTTTTTTAATAAAAAAAACCAAACTGTTCAATGCTTGCTGATTTTTTTTGTACCCTCCTTAAAACAAAAACAAAAATGCTGAGTTTTCTAATGTTTCAATACTGCGAAGATACATCAGATGAAGCATGGTGTTTACGGTTTAAAATAAACCATTTTCAGACAAAACATATGCAAAGCATCTGTGAAAAATAAAGTTCTTTGCTACTATTGAATTCAGTGTTACGAGTTGACAAAGTGACATAAATTCATGATGATTTTAGATTCAGAGCTTCGAATTTTAGATGGACAGACGTTAAGATTTATACATGTGCTGTTGGATAACTGTCCGAGAATCCGCGAGCAAGGGGTGATCACACATATTGTTACGTTTCCCTATTGTAATGTACTTGTCCGATTCAGTGTTACTATAATCAAGTGGTTATCGTTATTTGTTGTCTTCTATAACAATACTTGATCAATATTTTAACCATCAACCAATGTATTCGATTACATTCGAATCAATGTTGATTTTTATACCATGTGTATAAAATTTTGATCTTCACTCGATTGCTTTAAGGTAGTATTTTGTTCATTGTTTAATAATATACGACAACTTGCACATTTTTTATCCTTGTCTTTGTTGGGTTTTAGTACCCAAAGTTGTTATACAGTGTTCTTAAATTTGTATTTATAAAAATATTAGAGAATCGGTTAAACCGTATTTTAATCTATACGTCACCTAACACTCATTGTCTATCTTTAGATGATCTGTTCTTCCCTTATTTTAAAACCATTTGGAATTTACAAAATAAGAACTTTTAAAAATGTGTGCAAAATGTTATTAACATTAATTACCATTTCAAGATGCCACAAAACACTTTCGATGTTCATACATATTCATTTTAGATCTAATTTGTTGCAGTTATCAAAAACAACTTCTATTAAAGATGATAAAAAGTAATACCTTTCGGTTTTTTAAACTATGATATGTGGGATGATATTTTACTAGATTGCAACATAGATAAATAATAATTACTATCACTCATTAAAAAAATGATTGGGGACATAGTTTCTTATTTTAAAAGAGATGCGAAAGATACAAAAGGCAACTCCAAACTCATAAGTCGAACCAACATACACCAACAAATTTCATGGCTTAAAAAGAAAAAGACCAACAGATGACTAATTACACAAAACACAACAAGGAAGACTATAGACTGAGCAACACGAATCCCACCAAAGGGGTTTAAAATGTATCTCATATGCAACGTCAAACTGCCAACATGAACTTCTGACAAATTGAGATCGTGTATAATATCAATTATAAGTAAGGGTCAATATTTGATGTATTTATATATTGAAAGGCGAAAAAAGTCAAAGCCTATTTAAAAGCAAATAGGTACTAGTCTATATTATATAACAATTATATTTTTAAACATTTTTACATTTGTCCTTCAGAACAAAATGCTAGTATCTGATAAAATTACAAATAATATGCCCACACGTTTGTCCGTACATGTATTACTATATATTTTAGAAAAGATTGAAAGACTTTCAAAATATTCGGCGTCGTCGTATAAAAAAACTATTCGAAAAAAAACAATAATTAAAATTTGAACGCTTTTACAAATTAAAAGAATCATCAGTGAAGCTCATACAAAACAAAAGTTAACAAGAACTATCTTTAAAAAAGATATCCGACGTATTTAAATTTGAGTATATGTTTCAAACTATCATTTCGATAACCTTCAGAAGCACAATGACTTAATGAGGCAGGACCTCTTTCATTTAATCTCAATCTGCATGTAACTGCAAGAAATTCTTTACTAAGTCTTGTTATTTTAAGGCAATAATATATAAGAATATTGTGACGACAATTTAAAAAAAAATTTGTCAAAAAATCCAGTGCAAATAACAAGAAGAATTACACAATGTTACAATTTTTTTGTGAATATTCCGATGATAAAAAGTGATTTACTATTTAACAAAACCCCGCGGAAATCTCACCTGCGTAGGTGCGTTCTAAAAGTCATGTACGTTCGTACAACAAAGTTAACATTAAAAATCATTTAATTGTCCCGATTAAACAGCAGTCATGGATGCAAAGAGCTATTGGAGAAACAATTATTTTGTGAAAATATAAATCTTTGAAAGATCTAGTTCAAATATTAACAGTTTTCACTTGCTTTCCATCACGATATAATTAACGAGACGTTTTTTCAAACACAACCAAATCACCCACCATGACAGCATTTTGTCCAATCACAGAAAGGATTTTCGAGCATGCGTATTCTGCTGCCATAGTTGAGCGTCCTTAATTTCAAAGGGCACAAACCGAAACTATACCGACTACGTCGGAAAAAGAATGATTCCAAGGTTAATAAAACTTGCCTAAAGGTACAAATACTTACCTGTGTAAAAAAGGGGAAGTTAAATTCTGACTAAGCTCTCAAGTTAAAAGAAATTGTATTGCAATTCTACGTTGAAGAGAATGATAACTTTGAACAGATCGTTATTAATTTTTGCGAGAATAAAAAATCTGCTTTTCGGCGATACTCGTATAATGTTAAAGATAAAACAACATACATGTCGCTTCTCTCTTGTTGATACAACAAAAAACTTCATTTTCTCCTTGTTTCCTGTAGCTACGTTGATAAGTATGTTGTAATTTGTCAATGATAACTTACGTAAGTACGTTTTATATCATATAACATAGTAATTGAACAATATGGTGTTTTGAAAGCTGAAAGCAACAGAAAAGAATATCCCACTTTTTGTGGCAGGTAAACTTATATGCAAATCCTGCAAATCTTCGCAGAACATATTTTTACGGCATAGACATCATCACTGTGCTTAAACGGCCGTGGGTAACTTAAGTTACCCACAGCCCAAGATGGAACCGGCTTGCTTCGGTTAGGAAGTTTTCTCCTATATAATTACAATACCATGAATGCAAAAGAAAAGTTCAGTAATTAAAAAGTTATATAAATCTTTTAGTGAAACTCTGCAATGTAAAACGTGGTTAGTTACTACAAAATAAACGATTACAGCACGATTTGCCAAAACACTTATGATGTCCGTAACTTCAAAACAACGTGTCCGTAACTTTTCCCCTTATATCAATAGGGATGTCCGTAACTTTAGCATGATGTCAGTAACTTTGTAAGAGGTCAATCCTTAGCAGAAATACAGATGAATCAGTCCAAACCTCTAAAGAAGATATGTATGATTTGATACCCGATCTTATTGAACCCCTGAGGTCAATGAAACTGTTAGAAGATTTTAAATATACCCTTATTACTATAATAAACTGACACATGTTCAACAATATAGCCTTCCATCTACTCCTAGATATTGGTATTTTTTTCTCACAATCACCAACACATCACACTAGATATAGTAGAGACCATACCTTTTTGGCTAACAATTCAGAAATTATTTAAAGAAAAGAATATCAATTTTTTCCGCCGAGGACTCATCAGTGAACAATCTATAAAGCTAGAAGACTGTTAGATAAATTTCGCCGTACCGTCAGATCCCGTTTTATCCCGGGAATATTTTTTCAAATTTAACGGAAAATCCGTGACACTCTGGTTTACTTTTTCTCTTGTTTAGTTTGAAGCATATCGCTATTGTATAAATCTTTGTAATAATTAAGGGGTTTGATAGTGTTTATTGTCCTTTAACTGTTGAAATTGTTAATCTTACAATTTTGAAAAAAAGTTACCCACATCCGAAAATAAAGTTACGGACAGTCTGATTATTTTTAACTTATAAGTTACGGACATCTTATGCATTTTTTAAAAGTTGACCTTGCGCTAAAGTGAAGTCAAAATTAACGAATTTGAAGAGATGGTAGGTGATTTCTTTATTCAAAAATCCTTTCAATATTTACATAGATCATGAAAAACATTGCAAAAAGTATATTTCGTATCAACTGTCATCTCAACGAGTTTAGAGTCCGCCATCTTGGGCTGTGGGTAACTTAAGTTACCCACGGCCGTTGAAGCACAGTGATCATATAATGTATATTTCAAAGTTCTGTCTTGTCGTATAACACACTTTGGGGTATTAAGATTGTCCAAACATTATTTGTGCATAATCTGTAACATAATGCTTGTTGCTTGAAGAAAGGGAAAACTTTTTGTGTCTTTGTACTTTTGATTCAAAAAAGTTAAATGTCTATTCTTGGAATTAACTTATATCTAAATCGTTTCTTTGTCATGTTTTCTACAAATATTACTAGAGAAACTTAATTTACGCGGGTTATTGTGTAGCTATTCTATTTTTTACGAACAGGATATTTTACAAAAATACTCCTAAAAATTACTATCAAGGCAAGTATTTGATTTTATTCTATCTATTTACGATTAGTTTTTGATACGCAATATGGAAATAATTTTCAGAAGTAATAGTACGTAACTATATACATGTCAGCATCAAGATTGAATCATAACCAATACCGATTGATGAATACTATAAATGATTCAAACGGAAGAACTTGAATGATTATACAAAGCCGCGTAACATAAGATGTACTTGAAAGATTATACAAAACTGCGTAAAATATTATGAACTTGAATGATTATACAAAACTGCGTAATTTTAAATTAGAAAAAAAATCGATGTCAGTTCATACACAACAGATCATTATATGATGGTGAAACTACTAATCACATCACAGAGAAGCGGAAGGTGATAGTTAAACCCTAATGGATTCCATCGCCCCAAGTTGAAACATATAACGACAACTAATTTATAAGTAATATCAAGTTTACGATAAAAGTTGTCCTTTAACGTAGTCGACAAATTGGAAAACTTTTCTGTACTCAAAAAATTTGTATTCATACGCGGCTTTAACTTTGTGATAACATTTATGTTATTAATAGTATTCCATAGCGTTGTATTAACAATAATGGCATGTATGACAGTTTGCAAAGATGAAGAACAATAAAAGTCCATTTTGTTTGCTGTTTATGTTTTTTCTGTGTATATAAAGACTTTGTGTCATTAACAAATACTTGTCCTTTCTTGTCTTTGATAAATGGCCCGAACGTTCATATATTCAGGAAATATATTGCCACTACAACACTGATCTGTGGTGTGATTCAAACATAAAACGCATTGCTACATGTATCGTTAGTCCTAAATATAGTCGTAAAATTTACCACTTCAAATGTATAGTTTCAGTCATTTCCATTCGAAGTGTGACTAAAAAGGTAAAACCACAAAAACTTCGAGGAAATGTAAAACAGAAAGACTTAATCATGTTAATTAAATGGCAAAAATCAAAAGCTCAAACTCATCAAACGAATGGATAACAACTGTCGAATTCCTGATTGGTACAGGCATTTATTTATGTAAAAAATATTGGATCGAACCTGGTTTTAAAGGAAGCTGAACCTCTGACTTGTATGACAGAAAATGGAGTTCGATCAAGGTTTAATTACTGACATTGATATGAAAGTATCATGTTTCATTAAACCACCCTGACAGTTTAAAGGAAAATAGACACGATTTCTTTTTTTTTCTGAAAAAATACTTATAATTAGATTATGACTACATGTTAAGATAACAATATATCATACTTTTAGCTGCAGTAAAGTGACATGACACGTTCATATAAGAATTAAGTCCATGTACTATTCTGGATTATGCTCTTGATCTTTTAAATAAGCTTTTTATTTTCAAATAGTTTGCACTCGAGCATCACTGAAGAGTTATTTTTTGTCAAATAAGAATCTGATAAAGAAAAATTGGTACTATTAATGTTATTCAGTCCCTTTCATCACGTTTCAATTAAAATAAACAAAATTCGATGCATTTGATTCCATTGAATTAAAGTCCATACATTTACAGAGAATTGAAAAAAAATGTTTGAATTATAAGGTCCATTTTGAAAATCTATATATCGTTTGAGTTGCAATTTTGTTTTTGTAAACAAAATTAAATCAGTCGTTAAAATCTGATCTATAAATGTATTTACGTTTTGACAAAAAAAAAGATAATTTGAGAATCACTTAGACTACACCCGTAGAAAAACCCAACTCCTGCTAAAGATTGTGTACGATGTTTTAAAGTTTTATTAACCATGCTTGGTTCATTTGAATAAGTTGTATGAGTAACATATTTAAGCCTATATATATGTTCTTTTTGACAGAACACAAACGTAATGTGTCAATTTATCCTACATTGAAGAGATTATTTTATCCTTCCAGACCAGAAAATAAGTACAATATACATATGATACTGTATATATATTGTAGATGATTATGAATCCGATTTGGCGTTTGTATAACTCGATAATACTGTGTCAACTCACCATGATAGCTTCCTAAATTAAATTTCCTGATGCATTATATATGTCTTGTAACTTTTTTACCGGTCTGGCAGATGTTCTATTTTACATCAAGCGGGTTTGCCTTACATTGCTCTGGTTTTTGCAACTATCTTTATTGTTCTTTCCTTTTTTATAACTATCTGTGTTTGTTGGGCCATTTTTTTTTATTTTTCCATGTTTGGTCTTTCATTAATAAAGCTATACTTTAATAAACAGCATTGTAAGCTCCTGTTTTCTTTGTGTCTGATAAATAGTCTAAAATATCATGTGTATAGGCCTTCTAGTTCGTAAATATCAATGAATTGCATTGTGTAAAGTATCAATTAGAGTGGTTCGATATTGATTGTCGTATACTTTTTTGTTATCTCTTAAAGTCTTTTCTTTCTTATTTGAAAAGTAAAGACAATTTTACAAGTTCTGTTATATCAATTGAAACAAATTGATACTTCTAACCCATATCAGTTCGATCAATTTTGATCCTAGAATCTTTGATGAGTTGATAACAATCTAAAACACATTGTTTTTATTGTGTTTTTGTTAGTGTTTTAGTAGAGAAAAAAAGAAGATGCAGTATGCTTGCCAATGAGACAACTATCCACAAAAGACC
Source organism: Mytilus trossulus (assembly GCF_036588685.1). Classification (NCBI taxonomy): domain Eukaryota; kingdom Metazoa; phylum Mollusca; class Bivalvia; order Mytilida; family Mytilidae; genus Mytilus; species Mytilus trossulus. Next base: position 36,002,321 of record NC_086379.1, on the reverse strand, counting down.
AAAATGACACAAACATTAACAACTGTAGGTCACCGTATGGCCTTCAACAATGAGCAAAGCCCATACCGCATAGTCAGCTACAAAAGGCCCCGATAAGACAATGTAAGGCAATTCAAACGAGAAAACTAACGGCCTTAATTATGTAAAAAATGAACGAAAAACAAATATGTAATACAGAAACAACCGACAACCACTGAATTACAGGCTCCTGACTTGGGACAGGCACATACATTAATAATGTGGCGGGGTTAAACATGTTAGCGGGATCCCAACCCTCCCCTAACCTGGGACAGTGTTATAACAGTACAACATAAGAACTAACTATAAAAATCAGTTGAAAAAGGCTTAACTCATCAGATAGACCAAAAATACAAGTAGACGTGGCCAGGTACTTATACATCCCGATACAAAAAGACACAATGAACAGATCTGAGATTACTCGCAGTTATCTGTCAGCTAGTTCAAAGCCACTAACAGCTAATAAAAAAATTCATGCCTCTAAGACTAAACAATCAATCCGTACACATCCAACATACAATGGATTTACATAAACAGCCAGAGAAGAAACATGACCTTGTGCAATGTCAAGTTACAAGTATGTTCGTTTAATATTCTGAATTAGTTGTGGTGTGTGTCTGTGATGAAAATTTGCACAGTTTGGCTGACGAACCCAAATTATTGTCACATAAGCATGTGTAATTTGTTTGGAATAATAATTCGCTTTTCATTTAACAAGCGGGATAATAAACAACTATCATTTGGATGTAAATGTAGCTCAGGTTTCACTTCGAAAAACGTTTATCCCAAGTAAGTATACCTGCAGTTGTATATCGCTAGTTCCGTTTATATTTTGTCACTTTTGATGACTTTTCAAAAACTCATTTGCATGTTTATCAGATAATTGGAATTAAGCAATACATTGAACAGATGCAATGAACATTATATTGGCCAATCACAAACGACATTAGTTGAAGATTTACAGTCCATCTATAACACATCTACCATCCAGAAATTAGGATTATAAACATCAATGAACCTTTAGATTTGAAAGTAGAAAATAAATTACCGAAAAAAACAATATATTTTTGTTTTATTAATTTCACTGCAAGACTTTTGAAGAAATACGTATTTTATACAATAAAAGAATCTTCATTAACAAATCTTTGTGTGAGTCTTATTATGATGTATATTTTTTTTAAATGTTAGCAAGTTGGATAAAAGTTTTAAATTGCAAAATCATTAAATAATTAACTGGGATATATAACGTAATGTAGCTATAGGAATCAACTTTACGGATTTATACTCTTAGTTCAATTTTATTATAAAAAAACACCTTTAAAAGATGAGGCAATCTTGTCTGGCTATAGAATCATATAAATCTTTTTATAGAAATAATTATGTTCTATATTTCTATTTTAAATAAACTTTTCAATATCATCATAACTTCCATTGTCCAACTTAATGAATACACTATTGTTGTTCAATTGAAAGTGTGACATAGACCAAGGCGATAGAAATTTCTGTTGTCATAAAAAAAAAAGTTCAATACTTACTGCACATTTGACATGACGTTCATAGTGATACACAGATAAAACCGAAGCGCAAAGCCTTGCATACAGCACTAAGCTTGTAAGTAGTTCCTGGTGTGCCATTGAATCCTTTGTATTGTTTGTAATCAGTACAATTCAGTAATCATCTTTCACAAAACCAAATCACGATGGTTTTTGTAAAACTTTCGCAGAAAGAAATTTGATTAATCGCATTATGAATTTTTTTATAATTGACCCATAAAAAAATATTTAAAAAATATGTGAAAAAATTGAGAATTGAAATGTGGAATGATTCAAAGAGACAACAACCCGACCTAAGAGTAGATGATTCAGCTGACCCCTAAACAAAAATGTGTACTTGTTAAGTGATAATTGACGTCATGCAGAACGCCGAAATATATGTATGTACTACAATTAAAAACATAAAAGACTAACAAAATCCACAGGCTCCAGACTTCTGACAGGCGCAAAAATTGCGGCAGGGTTAAACATGTGTTTTGAGATCTCAAGCCTCCCAATATACCCCTAGCCAATGTAGAAAAAAAAAACCAAAAGCAATACGCACAGTGTGTTATAAGCATATCACTTGATAACATGTCTTGTTTTCTTTTCTGTCCATGATGTTGATGTTTCGTTTATGAAGTGCAGCAAACGTTATCTACATGTAACACAAAACGGTATCAAGAGATTACACACATTTTACCTAAAGGTATCTTACAGTAATTAAGATCATTGTTTGATACGGTGCAATATTGTTAATGTGTGTTTTGTTAACTATAAGTAACGCATTAATTGAGAATTGAATGTTTTTTTTAGTTTTTCTTGATATGATACATGTAAGTACCTTTTGTTCATCTTTAAATCGATATAAACAGGGAATTTTCTTATGACATATCCAAAACAATTTGTTGCATTTTTGGGAAAGATTTTAAATTTTTCGAGCACGCGCCATAATGATAACATGAAATAAAACGAAAACCTTTAGCTAGGGTCGATGTAAAATTTACCATAATCTACAATATGTTTTGCGTGCATCTTTGTTAGATTTATTGGTGTGATTGTTTTGTATTTTATTGTATGTCTGCTGGATCCTAATTCATGTCAAATTGATAAATGTTTACACCACTCGGTCGATGCCGCCGCTGGTGGAAGTTTCGTCCCCCATGGTTACCAGCCCAGTAGTCAGCACTTCGGTGTTGACATGCATATTAATTATATGTTATTTTTATTTTTCAAATTGTTAGCAAATGTATAAATTCTTCGAAAGACTGAGTATTTTCTTATCCCACGCAGAGATTACCCGTGCCGTATTTAGCACAAATTTGGGGTCCTCAATGCTTTTCAACTTTGTACTTGTTGGGCTAACTATTTTTATCGGAATGTCACTGATGAGTCACGTTGACGAAACGTGCGTCTTGCGTACTAAATTAAAAGCTTGGTAGCTTTGATAACTATAAACAACTGTTATACAAGTGTGCGTTTAACCTGACTAGAACTCTACACCATTTCCCCCAGAATACGGGACTTTTTCGGTTGGTTGATAACATTTGATGTTGCAATATTTTATAAATTTTTTACTAATATTAGATTTTGACATTTTTGTTATACGTTCTAAATAGTTCTGTTTAATTTATCAATTTTTTTGTAGACGCAGAACGAAATAGATCTTGATTTATTGTATCACCACTTGTTTGTTCTGTTGACGACTGTACATTGACCTTTATATGTCCTTGATTACTTGTGTCGTTGCCCCATACTCGCATTAACCTTTATGTCATTGAAAATATTTTGTCAGAACTTTATCCTGAAATTACATAATGTAAATTTATGGAATTCTTTTGGCAGCGAGACAATTTCAAGATGTTGATTTAATCCTATTCATATTGATGACACTTCCAGAATTTAACGCTACATTATCTGATTAATGAACAGGATATTATTTTACATTGTACAACATGAATTATCGCTGTTATCAGACTTGTCGGTTAAAAGGAAGTAAATACTATCAATATGACTATTTTAGAATGCGCGCTTTCTTAATAGAAAATATATTTGAATAGATATTTATTTCGTAGAGTTTTGTTTATTTATGGTCGCATTTATTTTGGGTTTCTTTATTTAGTCCTGTTATGACAACCTCCCTTTTTATAAGACGGTCAGCGGAAAAATTTACTTTTATAATTGTTCTATGAACTAGACACTGTATGTGAATCAACTCGTGTTGAAATGAGATTTCTATTTCTCGTTATTTGTTTAAATGTACACGTAACCACTTTAAATATGTCAATTTTGGCACAAAGGGCGCTAAAAGAATGTCTAATTTAGAAATGCGCCTTCTTGTTAAAAATTAAATTGATAAAACTGGTATCGTCCGGGTTTTATGACACATTTTCACAAAAAAAAAAATTAAATGAAAGAGAGTCGAAAAAAAGATAAGGAATATTGATTGTTTGCAAATACAGTGGCAACACTTTTGCAATAAAAATGATAGAAAAGACAAATTACTGATCAATACAAAGCACAACATAGAAAATTAATGACTGAGCAAGATGAACCCACAAAAACCGGGGAAATCTCATGTATTCCGCAATTATTAACAGATTCCGCCCATCATGTGGAAACCGTCGTGTTGCTAGCGGTAATGTAAGTCAAACCTGGTGACTTACTCTAAGAAAATAAAAAGACAATGCAACTTCTTATTTTATATTGGAAATATTTCCGAAAACTCGGACGATATCATATACTTATGTATACGCCTTTTTGTATTCTGTTTGCAATGTAAAATTATAAATGAACAGTACAGATCAAAACGAGATTTATATTATTTTCTAAGTTAGTTTCAATAATTAGTTTAAGAAATGTAAACCAAGAAGCCAAACGTGTAAAATTATTCTTCTATGTGAACAGCATCAAGTTCGTTTATTTCTGTTAGTGCGTTTCTACAGCGTTCACATAAGTCAGTTATAAATAATTTCATATGATTTTCACTAGCAATATATTTTGTGTGAAGTTACATACAATATCAAACTCCCATCTGAAACAAAACTATAAGGATTGTATCAAGAAAAAAACAATGTTCTAACATATTTGCAATTAAATACAATGTAAGGTAGTTCCCTTTGAAAGTTTTATTTTGTTTTGCAAGGACGTGTCGCGATCTATTTAATGGAAATTCTTAAAATGAAGAGAGAGTTTATAAAATATGTCGTAAAATGCATTATGATTGTAGATTTATAAATATATTTGTTTTCAAATTTAAGTCGTAATTGTTGTATTTTACTGTGCATAATTGTACAAAGCTTTACATACTTTCCATAAAGGGCTATTCTATGATTCTTACTCTTCTAATGCATCCAGCTGCTAATTGAGTTTAAAATTATTCAACAGTTATTTGACAACAGTGAACAGTTTTTTGTCATGCAACATATATACACTATATTGTTTCGTGCACTCAGTTAAAGTGATAAGTGCCTGTTGTTAGAACTCTTTATAATTTGTTCTGAAATTTATTTTCGTTTATTTTATAATAAGTAATTAAACGTGCATTTGTTTGAGTATGCTTTCGTCATTATATTTTCCATAAAGTTGTTTAAATTCCTGTGCACGTAGAAATTACATGACGGGGGAATGGTTATGCAATAGTTATATAAAATTATGAAAGAGCATTATATGTGTTTAAGTATGAAAATAGAAATATGAACAATGAATTTCTAATCAGTTTGTCTAGCTTGACAAGAATGCTGATCAAATTAATCAATCTCAAATCAACCAGCACAATATCCTTTGCCAAAATTATCACATGAAGTTTCACTAAGTTAAAGTTCTACAAAGACTGGCTTGATATTAAAAGAACTATATTTATAAGATACAAAAACGTGTGTGTGTGAAAGATAATACGAATAATGAATTGTAGAAAAATATCAATATAAAAAAAGACCTAAATTTCTGTTTTATTTTATCTCTTGTGGAGAGTTGTCTCATTCAAAATTCCATCCCAACAACAATGCAACATACAGTAGTCTCTATCAAAACCATGAAAAATTGTAAATCTGGTAAGTATGTAAGATTGATGTTATTTGATCTAGGACCCAGTTGAGCATCACTGAAGAGACATGTATTGTCGAAATGCGCATCTGGTGCAAGAAAATTGGTACCGTTAATTTTATTGTTTGACTTTGCTGATGTCACGTCCTTGATTACAAATCAGTTGATTATCATAAACCGTAGATCAATTTGCACAACAATTCATGGCAACAATAACTGTTGCTGTCAATAAAACCAGCTGCATATAATTATTTCCTTGTTGATTTATTAGCCTTATATACTTTAACAGCTGAACAAATAATTAATGAAAAAAAATCTGACTTTATATACACTTAATTATACATGTTGACATTCATTCTACTGCTTAATCAAACCTATCATAGGTTGGACTCAGTGACCTGTAATTACTTATGTTATGAAATGAAAGTGAAATGTGTATTACGTATATAAATCATTATATATGATATATATGCTAGATAATCCTTTAGTCAATGTGAGCAAATACGAGCTGAAGACATTTAACATTTATCGCGATCAGTACAAATGCTGTTTTCTATACTTGAAGTCAAATTTGTAAAATATTCCGACAAACTAGTGTGGGTTAATGAGATTCATGCCAACCCTATACAGAGTTTGGGTCTTTTTTGCTTATCTTTCAAAAGTAACACAATCAATGTATAACGTCAACTTGATATCAACAGTTTAAGAAGGGGTGGACTTTTTTTAATGAAGAAACAGAGCGTCATTCATTTGCAAATTTTAAATGCATATTTTTTTATTTATTTCGTGCACATATCAGAAAAAGGACAAACACTTAAGGATTATTTACCTTTGTGTTGACTAAATGCTAAACATATGGACATTTTATAGAAAATCTAAAGCCTTTCACCGTGTACTCTCATATTTAGCAATTCGTTGCTTGATAGATATAGGATTATCAGGGATGTCATTCGGTTTAACGAGAGAATGATCGTGAAAGAATATCTAACGGGGGTCAAGTATTGCGAGACGAAAGCTCTGGTACCGGATCGTGAAAGATATTCAATCGAGAATAAATATAAAATGTCAGTAAATAATCCAATTTAATTAATTACACAGACAAATTTAAAACAAAATAAAATTGTCTGTCAAAATGGTTCAACATTTTGATCAGTATTTGGAAAATTCAGTTTCGAAAGTACAAAGATTTTACAAAACAACAAAAGGCAGATTGCCTCTCGACATTTCAATGACATAAAAAAAATGTAAACAAACATGATTTTTCACCAATTCAAATAAAATGAACTACTTTTATCCGAATAAGAGCATTCTATTTGAATGAATCAAATGATTCTTATATTTATTTTGTATAAGAAATATTTCGAAACTTGGTAAAGAAAAGAAATATTAACACATAATTGATTTTTTGCATCGCGAAAGATCACGCACCGCTTTTTGAAGGTCATGAAAGATCTGATGCTACGAAACGTTCAAATTATTTTTCAATTATATGATAATCAATTTTTACTTTTGGTATAGAGAACAACTAGATTAAACCAAGATTCTTAATATATTTAAACATTTCAAAGTATTTGTATTTTCAGAAAATGAAATGAAAAAGAATCAACAAGTACGACAATACGAAAAGACAATGGTCAACAAAACGCCGAAAGTATTTTCTTTTTATGGTTAGCAAGATTCCATACAAAGTTTATTCTCTTATATCTAAAGACCAGCAGAATTGGCTCAATAATATATTTTGAAATGATATAGTTATCAAAATAAATGTTACATGTAATGATCATGATAATGATTTGGTGTCACGCAACTTCCGATATCACTGTAGGACACAGTGAAGTCGCAAGAAAAGAGTAAATTTTATATTATCCACCAATGTATGTATATTGTTATTATCCTGCAATTTACATCCGGCACTTAAAACCTTTGTTTAAACATCGACATGGACATCGAAGAGGAGCCAAAAAATCAACTGTTACGCATACAGACAATCCATATTATTGCTTGCTTAAGATATAAAATGGTTACAGGTGGTTTTATTTGAACACCTTTATTTTGTGTACGATATGTTTGTAGAGATCTGTACGGCATGGTTCATCTGATCTTGACCCTTTTTAATGAACCGTTGACAATCTTAAGACACTTCTAGTAAAACCCCTTAATATAACAGACGTTCAACAAATACAGGGGCGAATACCGAAGACTCACATTAGATGTTAACATCACGAATATATACTGTACATGTAATTTATAAAATGTGAGAAAAGAATATATACATATGAACAATACTTGTTTAAAAATGCAAGTGTTGATACACAAGGTGCCTTAAAAGTACTTAATTTGAGCCTACATTTTATAGTTTTTAAGCGCAAACACATAACATGTTTATCTATAAAAAAAAATTATATTCACTCGAAAGAGCCCGGACTGCTTTCGAAAAAAGCTCGGACATGAAAAACTGAATTAAGTCTCAAAATGTAGTTTTCAATGCAACTACTATTGTTTTTGAATGTAAAGTGTCTCTTTATCTAATGATATGTAGATTCCATGAATGCATTTCCGTCGACATTTGCATTGGTATGTGTAAAAAATGGCTTTATTCGGTATATGTTGGAATAAAAGCATTTTGAGGCTAAATTTAACTTTTTTAGCAAAAAGCAATGTTAGAATGTTACTGTCTGTACACCACAAATACTAACTTATCATGAATAACCTGTATGTAAAAGTCAAGCTCGTATATCACGTCTTGTTAGAAAAGAAGTCTGTTTGTTTAAATTTTTGATCATATTTACTCGAAAAGAAGTGGTCACACTCGAAAAACCTCGATCAAATTAGTCGAAAAACCACGATCCTAGCTGGACACTATATCTACCGGTTTTTTTATAGGAAAAATACTGTATTAAAGTCTGTGGAATTTCTACAATTGTTTTTGCTTTATCTGACACAAAATCCCCTCTTTCCTAGGTATATGTACAAAATGTCCCATCTTCATTATTAATTATCTTGCTGCTTGGATACTATCACAGTTTGCAAATATTGCATTTAACATAACAACAGAAGGAGTCATAAACCTTAAGGTTTGTCGAGAAAAATTTGAAGCTTTAGCGTCTGATGTTTTCGTTAACTTTCATAAAGAAGTAATCTTGGTATTCTACATTAATTCGGATTTATAGCAATAAGATCCAATAAATAAACATATGAAAACGGCTTGGTGTTTCCTTAGTACGCACTACTCGGAATTCTACCACCAGTTAAGTTAGCTTTAATAATAACTATCTTTTCATGACAGAGAGGTCATTGCGTTGTCTGTCATGTTGTGGGATTACCGAATGCTATTCAATTCAGCCAGAGACATAAACAAATTGTATAAAATGTGTCTGGGTCAGTTTATGTCTTCGTTGCATTTTGTGAGAGTCAATTTTAATGAGATGAGACATATATTTTCCTTTGTGCTAATAATAATTAGTTAAACGTACATTCATGGATTTTGTTCAGATTATTTCCTCTTATACAATTGTAATTGAATGTTATAAAAAAACCTTTCAGTCATATTCACATCCTAATTAGGAAAGTTGTGCAACGGTTCGACATCTTAATTCAACACATGTTAAAACATAATAAGATCAGAATGACATTAATTAAGTTAACCGATGACCTTCAAAAATAATCAAGTTTGTTATATAATGAGTTCTGATAACAACGCAGTAATCCAATAGTTACGACAGAAATACAGATACCATAAATATACAATATATAAGGAAAAAATACAAATTTCTGTTAAAGACCTTGCAATGCTGACATCCATAACATATTCTAAAAACTAATTCATAAAAACAAGCATCAAGTTCAATTGCGTCATATTTATTGAACAAAACAATACGATATCAAATTTTAACATTAAATGTCTAAGAAATGTTGACGACAAACACACCAGACATACAGACAAAACTAACTGCATTCAGACACCTCTATAAAAACTATACCAACCAGAGAAAAATCTATAAAATGAGATACACAATTCTTCATCATCGACATATCCTGATAACTGTATTTTGTAATGAAATAAAAAGAATAAACATTTTGGTAAGCAAAACTGATTCAACATAGAAGCATAACGTTAAATTCATTTTTTTTTTCAAAATTGTAGCACCCTTTTTTATTTCATAACCGTATTTATCTTTATAATTTAATTCATGGTGAAACGAATTCCCTTTTCTGCAGCAATAGTCGCAGCCCATATTCTGAAACTGTTGCTTTTCTGCATCGCGTGTATAAATAAATAAACGACAGGACGAAATCTAAAGAGAAGTAATAAGTGCAGGTACCGGGGCATCCAAACCACAGTTGTAATAAAGGTCAAGTTTTTTTCGAATGCTGATCGAAGACTCCTTTAATTTGTATATAAGTTGTCATAAATCTGACACATTAGATCTGTGCAATGTGTTTGTATCAATAGAAACATTATTTTTGATAATTCTTATCCGTACTAGTTATATATATATTTTCTTTCGCGGATACAATCTGTTGATACTTATATTTGGTTATTGCATAATGTCAAGATTTTCGCTGACTGTAAATGGTGTGTTTGTACTAGCTATATTGGGTGTTTTTATTTTTTTTAAAATAAATTGGGTGTTAGATGTGAACTGATTGCTATTTTACTCTAAGATACAGGATTTTGTTTTTCAGTTATGGGCTAAAAACAGCGTTCAGATACTGCAAGTTCTCTCATATCTGCACTTAACGCCTTTTGTGTCTTTGTTATATTTTGTAGCTTTGTATCGATCGAATGAGTTATTTCATTCAATCTTATTGTTATAGTTTGTTCAAATGAAGTACCGTAATACCACTTGCACATGTAAAGTGCAGGGTTTAGCGCCGACAAACATGTTAAGTTGCATGTCAAAAGGATGTTATTCAGTGGTTTTTGTTTGTTGGAGAATATCATATTTGTTTTTCGTTTATTGTTTTTATCATAAATCGGGCCGTTTTTCCTCGTGTAAACAGTTAGTCATTCTGGAGCTTCTTAACCCACTATGCGGTATTAATTTTGCTTATTGTTACAAATCGGTATATTGCCTTTGATTATTAACTTTTACGTAATATGGCCACTAGTGGAGAGAAGTAGCATTGCCGTCAATACCACATCTTTCTCACTTTATACATTATATTTAGACTCTGGGTAGTCAATGTAAATGGTTGAGACTACTCATTCGTCCTAAACACAAATTTGTAATCCTTAAAAAAGAATATGTTCTACATGTCAGTAAAACAGCATCTCATTATCATTTTCATTTTTGTTATACCAGAGCTATGACGCAAAACTTATACAATGTCGTATATATAAAAGTGTCGTTGATATCATGTGATTTATTCATGACGTAATTGAATGTTTTCAATTGATTATCTATAAAACTTTGATATAATGTCCTAGCGTGATGTCTAAGATAAATGCATGTCCTCAATGGAAAATATTTTTTACGTAGATAGACCAGTCAGCGTTATTCGTCCTATTTCAAATATGAAACAACAAAAATAAAATGTAAAGTGGATGAAAAAAAAAGTGTCATAATACTACAGTCCCGATCTTGCTTAAGTTCCATACATACAAACGTTGTTTTTTCGTGAGAGGTTAACCATCTACTAAACAAGATTTAATCCACCATTTTCTACATAAGACAATGCCTGTTCCATGTCAGTCTATTGATACATGTTCAAAAATATAATAAAAATGATAGGTCACCGTGCATTTTCTCAAGCTGCAGGTTGTGACAAAATGACAGATTTTGTATGGATTATACAGGAAAAAACACCATTTTGTTATTAGAAACTAAACAAAATGATAGAATTGTAAAATAAATTAGGAAAAGATAGCTTTCAGACAATGGTTTGAGAATATCAAAAGAAAAGATAGGGTCACCGTACGTTTTTTCCGACTAAAAGACAAAATAGGAAAATTCTATGTATAGTCCTTCAGAAAAGGCACCGTTTTAGAGTTATCTCCCCTTAAAATGCAAATTTGAAAATATTTAAAAACAGCCAAAAATAATCAACACTTGTAACAATATTAATATTTATAAGTCATGTTCTTATAAACTGGTTCTTTTAAATGAAAATTCACATTAAATATCTGCATTCCCACATCAAATTTTGCTAATTTGATAGAAAATACGGACCTTAGATTCTCTGTTTTTTACTATCCAAGATGGCGAAGACACCCATACCACCTTAAGATCTACTTTTTGAATGACATCAAATTAAATTGCACTTATGCTGCTTTAACTTTTATTGATCCTAAAGGAAATTGTATCTTTTCTGTTTACATATTTTAAACTTAAGTGTTGTATTCCCATGAGAAGTAAGGGATGCATCAAGATTTCTAATTTCGGCTTAACATGAACATATTTTGATGTGAATTGGAAATGAACATTTGAAAATTAAATAAAATTGAATGGGTTATTAAAACATAACAAAATCGAGAAGCCGATATAAAGATTTGAATTTGAAACAATAAATCTGAAATAAGATAAGTTGAATTGATGACCTTTTTAAATGTCTCAAAGAATCTTCCACTAAAACAAATATGAAGATTATAAAGACTGATTTTTTTTCTGTAATGCGTTACACGAACAATTATTTTGAAATAAAATACATGTACGCTGCAATTGTGGTGAAAATAAGACAAACATATTCTCAATTTCCATATGTTTCTCCCACGTTCTACATTTGTACAATATTGCAATATTAAGTAGCATGGATGTCATGACTTAGCATTAAACGATAAATACTACATCAGCACAAAATATGATGATGTTTGCGCTTTATTTGAATTGCTCAATTTTCACTTATACCCATAAAATGTGTTATATAATACGAATCTATTAAGCTTTAATAAAAAGATAATTATGTAAGATATTCATTTCTTAATTTGGCATATATATATTCGCATACGCTTAAATTCGCAGTAATTCTGTTTTCACACATATATATCTGTACAGTACAATTTCTCATCCCAAATTGCTTTTTGTTTTATTTATATATTATTAAGACAATTTTTATGTTCGTATGAGTACAGCGAAGAAGAACATAAATGTAATATACTGATTTGTACTTTAAATGCTATAAAAGAACATGTATTAAATATAATGGACAAACTGCAATAACATTAACGGTACCAAATGTCCTGCACCAGATGCGCATTTCGACAAAACATGTCTCTTCAGTGATGCTCGTGGCCAAACTATTTGCAATTCAAAGATTATATAAAAGATGAAGAGCTATAATCCAAAAGGTCTAAAAAGTAAAGCCAAATCCGTGAAAGGAATCAGAGCTTTGCATGAAGAAGATACATTTCTTAATTTATAATAATTTCTAAGTGTGGTATAAAAAATAACAAAAAATATCCGCAATTCGAAGATGTTGACTCCCACTTAATGGATTTGGACTAGCCTGTAATTTATTCAGTGATTATCATTTTTTGCTCTGTATCAAATCATATTTCTTTTAGTTCATTGTTTTGTATGTTAATCAGACCAATACTGTTCTCGTTTGAATTGTTTTATATTTTTCATTTATTGGCCTTTTATGGTTATATGGTATGGGTTTTGTTCTTTGTGGAAGGTCTTTTGGTGATTTAACGTATATGCCATTTGGTCTCTAGTTGAGGTTTTCTCATTGGCAATCATTACCATCAACCTATTGTATGTATATTGGTCAAGAGATGGTGTAATATAATAGAACTTCCTTAATAACATTAGTTCCAAAGAAAAATAATTGACCTGAATAAAATTATAAAGAAGAACTGACACAATTAATTATACTGAGTATGTGTTTTAAACGGAATGATAAATGATGATTATGATTGAACATATTTTATGATAAAATATTTATGTCACATTGTTTATCAATTACTGGTTTTTTACTACGTTTCAAGTGAACTGCCCATTAAGGGAACACATATTTAGTTGATAAGTATACTGTTTATTTTGAAATATAAATTTGTGTTCTTTAATAAAATTAATACATATGGGATTCCTTGTCCTTTGATATAGATAACATTAGCTAAACAACGGAATACAAGACTAAGTTCACTTGTACAAATTAACTATTATAACATATAACACTTAATTTCAGTACAACATACTATTCCCTCAAAGCTAACAATTTTTCATGTTACATTTGTTCTTTAAAGAATGTAGATATTCAAGGAACAAGCCATTAATACATGTTAAGATATAATAAGATGTACTTTATTAATGTATTTTATGATGTTTCTTCAATAAATCAAAAAGCACATACATGTACACATATAAATTTTATACGTACTGTGCATGCACTTATTATTTTCTTATTAATTTGATCTATAAAAGTATTGTAATAATCGATTAAAAAGAAATTATCATTAAGTTTGATAACTTGATTGTTTATCTATTGTTAATACTAATTTTAAGATTATCAAAAATAATAGCAAATGACCTTGGTATAATTTTAAAGTGTTTTAATATTGGTTTTGCGTTATTTACTTTAAAATGCTTTAAATTATAGCGAATAAGCGGCTTGATTACAAAACTACTGTTTCTAAGCAAACCCCATGCCGATATAAACCAAAGTGATTGAAAATGAGTGTAATGACTAAGCATGACACAATTTATACAACACCAGAATAAATATTCAAAAACACATGGACAAATCAATTTTCATCATTGATAACAAAATGTTTAACAAAGTTGTGCAAAATGTTCTCTGGTGTAGCAATTCAAGCTTTACTTTATACACAGAACATACAGAGAAAAGAAATAAACAATAATGACAATCATGACACCGGTAGGTGATTTTTTTCGGGTCCAATGATATAAAAAAAAAAAGAACTAATTATTCTGCAAGCATGAGGGGTTATTTTGCATTTTGATCAACGCCGTCATGTTATAAAGGATTTTGGGTATAACATGTAAAGCTTGGTCGTTTTTATTCCCTGTGGCACATCTAGCATAATTTTAGGAACATTTTGTTTTCAAAGCTCTTAATTGTTTTGTTCGTACCTCTACTTTGCCTTTTTCGCTACTTATGAGTCGTGGGTAGGTGAAACCGACATTGAGATTAGAAACTCATAAGCAGATTGGTGTCAATATTTGTCTATCCATATGTCCAACATTTTATCAAATTTGTCCGACGGATGTAACGTGAACAGCTAAGAACCCGATTTTAATTTTGGCTAGTAATTCAAAGATCCACGTTTACTACCTATTTTTCATTTTTTAACATAATTTTCAAGCAGACTTTACAGTCTTCTTCATAAAAAATATTTCCCCTACTTGCAATATATTTGATATGTTTTTCCTTTTTTGAACATATAACAATTGTAACTCATCCTATGAACTCATGCTTTTCTTGATTCAACTAATGTACATTGTTTACATCGACTGTACAGTTAATTATATTTTTGATCTCTACGTTATGACATACAAATTTAAAATGTATTGTCAATGAGAACTGTCAATCTTTCTATTTGCATTTTTAAATTTGGTATATCTTACTTTATTTGGCATTTTTAACTTTTCTGGATTCCAGCGTCACTGATGAGTCTTTTGTAGACGAAACGCGTGTCTGGCGTATATACAAAATTTAGTCCTGATATCTATGATGAGTTTATTTACCTACAAGACGCTACAATGTATGAACATACAAACATGAAGATATTTATTCACAATTCGTTTAATGAGGCAACGTATTACGTGGTGGAGGACGTTTGTCCTTATATACGGGTGTCGTCTGTAATTACTGAATTACTAATTTCCTATCAGCATCCATCATCCATCAGCTTATGAATAACTACGCTCGATGTCGGTTTTGTCTATCTACGACTCATTAGTAATGAAAAAGTAGGCAAACGATCAAATCAATTTAGAGCATTAATTTTTTTTTCTCAAAAAGTTGTGCTATGATCTTGGGTTTAGAAATACAACTGAGCAACAGTAAATAAACTCATCATAGAAACCAGGAATGAAATTTCATATCTAAGCCAAACGCGCGTTTTGTTGAAAAAAAGACTCATTATTGACGCTCGAATAAACAAATGTTAAAGAGACAAAAAAAAAGTTTTGCCAAATACAGCTAAGGTAAAAGAGGGACAAAAGATACCAAAGGGACAAAAGATACCAAAGGGACAGTCAAACTCATAAATCTAAAACAAACTGACAACGCCATGGATACAAATGAAAAAGACAAACAGACAAACAATAGTACACATGACACAACATACAAAACTAAAGAACAAACAACACGAACCCCACCAAAAATTAGGGGTGATCTCAGGTACTCCGCAAGGGTAAGCAGATCCTGCTCCACATGTGGCACCCGTCGTGTTGCTTATGTGATATCAAATCCGGTAAATAGTCTAATTCGGTAGGTCACATTCATGAAAGGGAAGGGGATTGTAGTTACATATCCGATATTATTTGTGAAACGGTTATTCAATAACGCTCAACCAACTCGTGATGGCGTCCGTAAAATTTACGAAGGGATGATTTCAACTTCACCATTTGAAACTCTTGGTTCAATAGCTTCCTTGTAAGCAGCAACCCTCTATCAAGAAAATCATGATAGGAAATGCAAGCACGGAAATATCGTATCAATTGGGAGATATATATCCCGTATGCAGGTGCAGCTGGAATGTTGCTACTGAGAAATGGAAAGTTCACAATTGGAAAGCTATTCCTGAGGTATAAAAACAGTTAATTTATAATTATGAACATATCAATTATAACTCAAATCAACACAGAAGTGTTGACTACTGGGCTAGTGATACTCTCGGGGAAGTAAATCTCTACCAGCAGTGGCATCGACCCAGTGGTTGTAAATAAACTCATCAAAGATACTAGGACTGAAATTTCATATTCACGCCAGACGCGCGTTTCGTCTACAAAAGACTCATCAGTGACGCTCGAATCAAAAATGTTAAAAAGGGAAACAAATGTAAGAAGTTGCGGAGCATGGAGGACCAAAATTCCTTAAAGTTTTGACACTGCCAAATGCATCTAAGGTAATCTATTCCGGAGGTAGAAAAAACGTAGATTTCAAAAATTAAAAATCTTGTAAACAGTAAAGGAGTAGGTTCAGTAAAACCCCTTTTTGGCCCCAAAATATAGCAGTTTTACAAAATTGTGAAAATGTTATATTTAAGCTATTAACATGATTAACTGGAAAGTAGAATGCTTCTGCTACATAAACATGGGCTGTTTTTTTACAATACAATGCACATATATCGGGTACTGGCATCATGAAGTCATGAAAAATTACTGAAATCTTCACATTTTGAGCATTTTAGTTAAATTTTAGACGGTTTTCGTCTTAAATGAAAGTGGCCGCATTCGTGTTCATACACTCTATTGTATTGTAAGTTGTATTTGATGATAATACATATCATATATAAAGGTTGGGGATGAACAGGGATGCGGCCACTTTCATTTTTGACAATAAAACAGCTGAAAAGTGACGTTTTTTTGTCATATTTGATAGATTTTTAGCTTGAAAAGTATCGTTTTAAATGACTAAATCCTTTAAAATCTTTCACAAAAAATAATTGAATCAATGGAATTATACAGTTAAATGTTTAAAAAGGGTCCAAAATCTAAAAATTTAAGGCCAAATTCGGCCCTTACCGGACCTACTCCTTTATAATTATGTACATATGATAACTCAAGTCAAAAACAGAAGTGTTGATTACTGGGCTAGTAATATCCTCGTGGAAATGAATCTCCACCAACAGTGGCATCGACCCAGTGGCTGTAAGTAGAATTATTATAGATACCAGGATTAAAATTTCATATTTACGCCAGACGCGCGTTTCGTCTTCAATAGACTCACCAGTTTATGACAGAATCCATGAAATTCATAACAGCGCAGACGTGTCGACAAATCGGCTGGTAATATCTGGGATCCAACTGTCAAACATTGAACTTATTATTTTGCTAACATAAAAGTTCCTTTTGCATTTTTCAAAATGATATTCGTCATATGCTATTAAGGATTCTTTTATAGTAATTGGTCAAAGCTCATCTGTTTCATTTGTGCATTGAAAACCTTCACATGTTCATTTTACTAGTGTTGTCTTTTATCTGCATAACGATAAAATAAAACTGGCCGATATTAAAGTGGTCCGAGACTACAAATGTCGTCCCTTGATTTTCGTTGTTCACAAAATATAGTCCCTAGTGTTGACAGTGGGTTACTTGCCATTAATTTTTATACCCCTTCCAAATTTATTTCTCCATGTTTAATGCCTCAAATTGCAAGTAGGGGGTGAAATTACACTGTAAAAAAATTCGGGTTCAGAATTTTAAAGGAAAGTAGTGATTTGGTCCAGGTGAAACAGGTTGAAAAATAGCACTTCGGAAGCTGTTAAATGATTTCCAGACGCCTTAAAGATAAGATTGTTAATATTTTGAGTTAGAGACGATGAAGGTTTCTATAATTTTGATATAATTTGTCCCAAAAGTAGTACAACAAACTGTAAAAGTTTCTTTGAGAAAGCGCAGGTGGGCTTTTTTTTATTTTCATTAATGTTCTAAAAAAATGCACTACGAAATAATTGTGGTCTCGGACCAAGTGTCCCATTTCATAACTAGCTGATGTTTGCAGATAAATTTATATTGAGCTATTTTCCTCAAAATTACATTACTTGGGTTTCCTGTAAAAAAACAAAAAAGAAAACCATATCTGGCCTTAACATTATTATCCTGTTTTTCAGGTCATGAGTTCTGATGATAACGCAATAATCCAATTTTTGATAATAAAAAAAACCCAATATATTAGGACACACGTCATCCACTACGAAAACTTTTGCTTAATTTGATTAGTTCTGAGTTAATATTTTCAGGTTAATATATCCATGCATAAATTGTAAAGTGTCAGTGTGTGTGTGTGTAAAAAGAGCAATCTAGCGGTGTCCTGTAGGGATGATATATTAAATTCAAAATGCTATTTGAAAATTGACAGTCCTCATTCACTATCTCATTTGATGTGTTTGTCATAAAGTAGAGATTTAAAGCACGGACAGAGACTTGTACTCAATCCCAACCATGTAGCGGGGTTTTGAAGAAAAACATGGATGTAAATATAAGTTACGATCTTTAAGGGTTTTTAAAGAAAGAAACATAATTTTTAATGGTAAAATAATCCTTCTTGTTTTTTTTTTTATAATGAAGACTGTACAATATGCTGGAAACTTATTTCAGATAATGAGAAATAGTAGGAATTTCATCTATAACTTTGATTTGCTGACCTAAATAAAATAGGAACCTATAATGCCTAAGGGAAATTCATAAGCTTTTTGTAAAATGCTGGATATCAAATCGAACAATCTAAACACCCATGATCTTATAGTTTACCACAATCTCTGTCAATTTCGTCTACTTACGACTCGTATAGATATAGTCAAATAAGGCCAATGAATACATCAATGAAGGGCGTTGGAAAAACAAAATGCTTCTTATAATTGTGTTAGATATTAACAAGGGTAATTAAGCGAGCTTTACATTATATGAAAGTTATTTAAAAAAACATAAAGACACTCTTTGAAATTCACGAGAACTCTGCTGGTAAAACTCTAAGGTCCAACAGCCGAATGTCGAATTTATACTTTTGCAAACAGAAGAGTTTCTTTTGCATTTAAATAATCATGGTCATCTTCAATTAAGGATTCAATGTTCTTTAATAACATTTTTCAAATTAACATTGACTTTGTCAAGGTGTTCATTTTAATTGTGTTGTCTAAAAGATTCCAAACGGTGTAAACATTACCCGATAAAAATATTTAGCGTTATAAACATCAACAATGAACTTGGCAATTGAAATGTACTATTGTCTGCAAAATAAGGTTAATTATTGCTAGGAAAAATGAAAAAAGAGGGATGATCTTTACAGCCTTCTCAAGTTAATCGGATAATGTTTGCTGATAAGAGTGCAGTAATCTGAAAATTGATTGTCCAAAACAATAGATAAGGACAGTAGCACTCCGCCATGTAACACTGTGCTTCATTAAACGAGTTCTTATATCATATATTTTGTGTTATAATATACATACATGTACATGTAAAAGTTTATGTGTTGTAAAAAGTGATTCAGCAGTGTCTTTGGGTAATATAAATTGGATATAAACACGCAATTAGAAGATTGAATGTCCTACTTGACAGTATATTTCAGATTTGTTTGTTATTAAGTAGATATAATAAATGAAACTTCACAGCCGATTTAAACCATGTACCTTAGTTAGATATAGAAAAAGTTTAAGTTAGACAGAAGAAGAGCAAATGAGATAACTCTCCATCCAAGTCACAATTGTAAATAGGATA
The DNA here is from genome assembly GCF_036588685.1 of Mytilus trossulus. Taxonomy (NCBI): domain Eukaryota; kingdom Metazoa; phylum Mollusca; class Bivalvia; order Mytilida; family Mytilidae; genus Mytilus; species Mytilus trossulus. The sequence continues at coordinate 35,982,382 of NC_086379.1, read as the reverse complement.
AATTACAGTCTTCCATGGAGCCTTGGCATAGACCAAACAGCAACCTATAAAGGGACCCATGAATTACTAGACTGTGTAAAATTATTCAAACGAGGGGGAAGAATTCGCAAACATAAGGGCTCCTTTTGCATTTAAATAAACATCTCCATATGTTAATAAGGATTCTGTCAAATAATTGGTCCATGTTCTTTATGATTGTTTAAATTGTGTTGTCTATAGACTGCAACACGATGCAAACATGACTGATTTTAAAATGTTACACTTCATAAACATCAATAACAATCTGTGCATGTAAAATTATAGTATGCTCTTCAAAATTACATTAACTGAGTTTTAAAAAATAAATAAATGAAACGGTGGATAGCTTTTACATTAGTATCAAGTTTGTCAGATAATTAATTTTGATGAGAAAGCAGTAATTCAATAGTTAATAGATGAAAACAATAAATAAAGACACACGTTCTCTGCCACGTAATACTGAGCTTTTTTAAACAGGTTCTGGATTTAAATCTATATGTTCATGTAAAGTGTATGTGTGTTCAAAGAGCGACCCAGTAGTGCCTTGCATGAAAAAATATATTGAATATAAAAATACAAATAGAAGATTGACAATGCTTTTTGGCAACCCAATTTGATATGTGTGTCATAAAGTAGCGATCAACAACATAATGGAACGGTACAGTCAGTTCAAACCATGTACTCAGATTCAAAAAAGAAAAGCATGGCTGAAAGATAAGTTACGATCTTTTTGGTTTTGAAAAGAAAGAAACATGTGTTTCAGTTTGGGAAAAAACTTACTAGACAATTAGGTTAAATAATGAGAAACAGGTATTTCGCCCTTAGTAGATATATAAAGATTTGATAAGAGTGACAATGATACAACTCTTCATCCAAGTCACAATTTGGTATAGGTCAAAGTACTGTCTTCAACATGACTATTATAAAAACATTCAAACCAAAAAAACTAACGGTATAAAATATATAAAAAAAAACGAGATACACTGAACATTAGGTTCCTTACTTAGGACAAGTGCAAACAAGTTCAGCGGGCGAACACGTTTTATTAGGTACCAACCGTCACCGTCACCTAAACCAATTGTATAACATCACTACATAGAAAACTTTGATTTACTGACCAAAAATACAATCGAGTCCTATGCTCTCCATGGGACATTCGTCAGTCAAATTTCTTTAAATGTTTGACATATAGTTCGAAAAATATTAACACATATCTGGTTATGGTGTTTTTTCTTTAACCTATGACTCATTAGGTTGGATATAGACAAATAACATCAATGAATAAATGAATGCAGAGCTTTGAAATTTATATGCTTCTAAAAGTAAACATGTATGTGCCCGGGGGTAGAAAAAATACACAGATTTACATTTTATGCCCCGTGAATCTAAAAACAAACCTAAACCATTGAAATGCATGACATCGCAGACAAGTCGACTTCTCGACTGGTGATAGCCTTAAGTGGAACTTATACTATTTCAAACATCTTTGGCATTTAAATAAACGCCGTCATATTGTATTAAGGATTTCGAAACATAATTGGCCCATGTTCCTAATCATCAATTTCAAATGTAGAATAACTTTGTCAATGTGTTGATTTTAATTCTGTACTGTCAGTGTTAGCTGCAAAAAGATGAAAAAGGATTAACGTCATAGCCTTTAATGTTGAACTTTGCAAATACAATGATCGTGTGCTATTGTTGTGAAAAATAGATTAATTGAGTTATCTGTGAAAAAGGAAACGATGGATGACCTTCAAAACATTTTCACGTTTTGTGAGATAATGAGTTCTTATAAAAAAATTAGTAATCCAATTTTCAATAGTCGAAAACAATATGTAGGGACTCACGTCCTCTGCGTAGTAGTATGCTCCATTAAATGACTTCTGCATTGATAACGATGGATTTAAATAAAGTACAACAACGATATAGTGTTAGTGTATTTGTAAAAAAGAACAGTCCAGCAGTGCCCTTTAAATGAGATATTATTGAATTTAAAAAGATTCGGTGTGAGCCCAGGATCAGTTTCATAGGCTGTACTTTGATCTAAAATGAATGGTTAACCTTAACTAATTGTGACTTGGCAATTATACCACACCTTCGTATATTTATTTGAAAGATTGACAGGTCTAATTGACACCCATTTTTGTTATTTTCATTATAAAGTAGATACAGCAACAATATATAAAGTAACTGTGCAGTCAATTTGAATCGTATATATCTTGTTATTTCTAGAAACAACATGTGTGCATAGGCTAGCTACGATCTGCCGGGTTTTTTTTAATAAAGAAACATATTTTTGGATCGGAAAATCATCTTTTTTATTTTGATTTCAAGTTATATCGTCTGCTGAAGATTTGGCTAAACAATTAAAAATGTATGCCTCTTTCCAAACAGAAAATTGAAATGTTCGTAAGTTAAGTTTGGTATAATGTTTGAAATGCGGTTAAAAAACATGAACCACCATCCCTTTTTCATTGATTTTTTGTCATAAGCATTTGATTTTGGTTTTAAACTATTCTTGTTGTCGTTGGCTTACTTGTGTTTATTGCTGACATCGTTCGGATATATCTTGTCCTATTTGTGTTGATTCTCTTTGATGTTTCCTTTTTTTAGCATGTTTTTTTTGTTGCCTATATTGTTGCTGGTACATGTAGTAGCTGATGTGTGTTTTGGAAAATAAACTCATCATAGATACCAGGAATAAATTTTGTATATACGCCAGACGCGCGTTTCGTCTACAAAAGACTCATCAGTGACGCTCGAATCCAAAAAAGTTAAAAAAAAAAAAAAAAAAAAAAAAAAAAAAAAAAAAAAGTCAGATAAAGTTCGAATTGAAGAGCATTGAGGACCAAAATTCCTATAAGTTTTGCCAAATCCAGCTAAGTTAATCTATGCCTGAGGTAGAAAAACCTTAGTATTTCAAAAGTTCGAAATTTTGTAAACATATAATTTATAAATATAACCATATCAATGATAATTCATGTCAGCACAGACAAACAGTGCTGACTAGGGGGAGTTATTCCGTGCTGCTTCCTATCTAATAATGCATCCTACACCATGTTCTTATTGATTTATATTTTAAATACTTTTTGTGTGAATCAGATATATATAATAAATCCAGGGTTAACTAGCTCTTGCATGTATATATGAACATATTTTCTCTCAATTTAAAAAAAAGCAGTTTTTGATTTATATAAAGATATAAACATAATAGATGTGATTTGATATCATATATTCCAGTATTTCCTTGTTGAAGTTTTTAATTTACTGTTTTGTCTACTGATCCTTACAAACGCATGAAACTCATCGGCGGTTGGAAAAATGGTGTATTGTATAGAGTACATCCTAAAAATTCATTTTATTATTTCAAAATAAGTGTATTACTATATATATATATAATTTAATTTTTCAACTTAACTTTTAGGGGAAATCATGTACATGTGTACTCACATGTGTCATATAATGTTTGTACACAACATCGGCCATCGTTTATTACTAACTTATTCCTCTGTAAAGGATGTGTGAAATTGAAGAGACAAACCTCAGGTTGAGACGTTTTTAGTTCGTACATAATGTTTCTTAAATTTCTAAAATAAGTCTTTCTTTTATTTTAAATTTTGAAACTTTGTCTGTAGTGATTTAATGGAATATTGCTACTGTGACAGTAAATGCAAGCTGATTATTTTCATTCGTTTTTATCATGATCAACATAACAAGTCATATACCCTACTCTGAACCATTTTCGGTCGATGCTTTGGAATAGTTTTCCTGTTTTCTCCAGCGTTCCGAAAGACAGCGGTTCGCCTTAGGCGTTTATTTTGTGCGCCATATGTAAATACTCTAATATATGTCTTCGACATTTGTCTCTATTGTTATAACACAGAATAAAAACCTGAAACTATCGATAAAGCACCGACCATTCATCTATTGGTTGTGGGAGGTATCTGGTTTTTGAAATTTGATTTGTAAGCAACTTGTCTCCGAAGGCAGTTGAAATAAATTGTAAATTAAAAAACCTAACAAGGATTGATTAAAAATGTTCGCGCTCCTATTTCCTGTATATGTTATAAGAAAATAATTAGTTTTTTTTATTCATTATAGTATGAAATGCATCCCCTAGGAAAAACTCAAAAGTGTATAGTTGATGTCTAAATAAACAGTATAGCTACAAGGTGGTTACACTTTTAATAAAGGACATCTCGCTAATTTAAGGCATAAACAATACAGTAAGATTTCATGACTTTCAAAACTTATAATAGTCATTCTTGAAATTGTCTGTCAGATTATCATTTTCGAATGAGTGCTGTCATACAGTTGGCTTGCGGTTTACTGGTGAATTTTTACAAGCAACAATCGGCCAGGAACAACACAATGGTTGACAGTTATACAGGCGCATTTTGATTTATAGATAATGATTTCGATGCCGTTACTTTCTCTCGTTGACATTCAGGGATATATAATTGGTATCGATTTTGAAACTACTTGCTGTGTAACTATTAGTTTTAATTTGTAATTATTTTGGAAAGTTTATAAAGTTCTTATCGATGAGAGTACCAACCACAATTTTATTAACTGTTCAAGTTAAATATATCATATTTCTTTATTACTGAAATTACACGAATATATATATATATATATTCAAACCTCGCCAGGAAAAACTCTTCGGGAGATTATAGTCCATTTGATATATTACATAGATTTATCTTACATCCTATACTTTTCTATATTATGATTGGTTTGAAGTATCCAGGTGGAGATCCTATATATATATGAATATAAGGTTAGTAGGCGAAGCTTATTTAAAACACCGTTACCAGGGGTAACGCCTTTTACATAAAAACGTCCTTTTACATAAAAACGTCACGGTATTGATGAACTATTGAAAGATTTCAATAATCAAGGAATTTGATAATGAACAATTGAAATAAACTTGTAAATAAAGGCAATATTAGTATACCACTGTTCGAAGGTCAGAGCGAGCAGCGAAACAACAGAAACACTGAAGGGCAATAAGTATACAATATATGTACATTGTCGGAAAATATAAAATTGATTCTATGAGCTTTAAAAACAGGGCGAAAAGCGAGGTTTGCTGATCTTTTCTCCTGTTTCGCACCCAGTACAAATAAATTTTATATTTTCTGATAATGTACATATATTGTTTTTGTCCTGAAATTTACTCCCAACAATGCAGCTTTCGTTATTAAAATCTAAAGCATGATCTCTTATTTTTGAAATATATCGACATACTGTGAACGCAGACCGCGAAAAAGACACCAAAATAAACTGATATAAACACATTTCCGCTTAGCACGAAAGTGGGGTAACAGAAATAAAGCAAACATTTATTTGTGTACCTGTTATTTGTACAATAAAAGTCTGATTGCAGGATAAATAGAAAAGAAAATGCAACATACACAAAAACGAACTATACTTCTATGTTGTGATGATATGCTATTGTTTCAGAAAAGGGAGAAGGTTTGGATCCATTTAAACGTTTAATCCCGCTGCAAATGTTTGCACCTTTCCTAAGTCAGGAATCTGATGTACAGTAGTTAAGAAATAATTCCTTCATGTCATGCTCTATGCTCATTTTAACATGGGTAGGCATTATATTTGTCGATATTTTACACTGAGCGTTAGCAAGGTGTAAAATGTGGTCAAATATAATGCCTACCCATGTTAAAATGAGCATAGAGCATGACACGAAGGAATTATTTCGATTCTAATAGGACAAATACAGTATTTTGATAGGTCGAAGCGTACGAAACTACAATAAAAATGTTTGGCTTTTCCCGTTTCCTCCCCGAGGAGTCTGTGCATTACATTTCATATTTGATAAGTTTAAAAACTAGGAGCAGGGTAAATATATGTTGTTTTATAAAAAATATATAATAAAAGTTTATGCAAGCTGCTTAAATTTATATATTTTAAAGGATAACGATGAAAATAACGTAAATATACACAGTAAGTTCGTGCGCATGTGTCAAACATATTTTGTGCTCATTAGACACGGCTTTGTTTACAAAGCGTAACAAGGACGTCATATTAGAATTGTCATTTGTTTATATAATATATACGTGTTTCTCGTTTCTCGTGTTTATAAAAATTAGACCGTTGGTTTTCCCGTTTGAATGGTTTTACACTAGTAATTTTGGGGCCTTTTATAGCTTGTTGTTCGGTGTGAGCCAAGGCTCCGTGTTGAAGGCCATACTTTAACCTATAATGGTTTACTTTTTAAATTGTTATTTGGATGGATAGTTGTCTCATTTGCACTCACATCACATCTTCCTATATCTATATAAGATAACAATTGCCATTTTCCTGACTAGGTTTAGGACATTTGAAGAAACAAATGTGAATTGAATCTGGTTTGATTTGTGGCTAGCCAAACCTCGCGCTTTTATGGCAATGTTAAATATATCAATCAAATGAAATTAACAGTACGATTTAATGCAACAACATTCAGAACAGAAAAATACACCAATAAACAGTAAAATAGTTGAATAGCGTTGATGAAACAACATTTAAAAATTCCATAAAACACATTAATATATATGTGGTAAGTAACTTCCTAATAGATATTCGAGCTTCGCTCTCACCGGTACCACGTGTGGAATTTACTGACCCCATGTATATCCGTGTTATGTCACTAGAACACTATGTAACTAATAATTTAGTGTTATTAACTGGCTGTTTCTGTATTGGCCCTGTTATAGATGCGAGATAAGCTGTATTGGACCCGAGACTCGAAGAGTCGAGGACCAATACAGCTGATCAAGAATCTTTACAACGACCAATACAGAAACAGCCTGTTAATAACGCTTTTTTCAAATAATTTTAAAGAAACTTACCGTGACGAAAATACAGAATTTTATATCTGCTCTTTGAAGAACCTGTGTGATGGCATATTTCACGTCCATGGATTTTTGGTAAACATTGTCCAATGTAATGTCTTATTTCTCGTCCAAGTACTCAATATTTTTCTATTACAATTCATGTTATCTAGTAAACATAAAGTAGTTAGAAAGAATACATAAGACAGTTTAACTGTTCGTACTTTGTTCGTCTGCGTTCAGATGAATGATCAACGGAAATGAAACAATGTCAATAATCGTAAGTCGTACTGGAAAAGACTGTAAAATATTTACTTTTCAAGACTTTGAAAACTTTGTATTCTATGATTTAACTTAAGGTATAAATATATTACCAATTTTTAGGCATAACGATACGTTTTAAGTTAAGTAAGACGTAAGAAAATTGAAACCAAAAGTGAACAGCACGTATTAACTCATTTGCCAACATGGCTTTTTGCCGTATTGGCCCTTTTCGAAAGACAATATTAACTCTTGATTTATATCAACAGTGGTACGTCATCAGTATTGCACAGACAGGTTGATTTAATCGTTTTAGGACTGATTTGCTCATATCTTTTAATAATATAATGTCCAAGCAAGGTATTTCAATACAATTAATTGTGCATAGTATATGCATATCGTTCAGAAATTACGACAAATTTCATCAAACAGAGGAATCATTATTCATCTTCGATAGCGTTGGTGATAAAAAGAATATATACCTAGTAGCTTTTAAGTAATCAAATAACAAATAATAAAAAAAAAAATAACAGAGTATATCAGGTGCAATAGCAAAATAAATCATTATCGATTGCTATTAACAAATTATAATCCTATGTATGTCTCGCACATAACTTCAAGTATGCTGTTGTACATGTACCATACAGAACTAACAAACAACCGAACAATTAAACAAATATTAAAACATATTTTTTTATGAGAAAACCCTTTTTTCTGCATATTCATTGTTTCTAATATATGTTTATATATAAAGGTAGCGTGTTGATATAACCCTGACAAAACTTTTTTTTTATAAAAACATTATTCTGAACAGCACGATCTCCATATGCAATGAGATCAGGTATCTCGGTAGGGTAAATCTTTCCTGCTATGTATGCAGTGTTATTGTTTGCCTTAAATTAGTGGAGAATAAAGGCCTTTTCCCCTTGAGAAGAATCCCAATTTCAAATAAAATGGCTTAAAATTATTCACATAAAGACAACTTTTTTTCCCAAACAGTGCAGTCTCAGTGGTAATTTTGCATAAATACACACTAAAAAACACTAATTTATCAATTTTTCATGCCTTTAATTACTATAGGTGCAAATTTGAGGGTCTATTTATGCATCGTCACTGACAAATTGAAGTCTTATTTTAAAGCAGTGTTTGACTCTTGAAAATGGGTCTGTAAATTGAAGTTTCAGTCAGATTCATGGTTTATTTTAAACTTTCCAATTTGATGAAAATGTAGCATGGTAGGAGTACAGTTTAGTGAAGACGGATTTAGGAATTGATATAACCAACAAGATGTAGATAACATATTAAATTAATATCATGTAGTTCATCAAAAATCAATTTATGTCTATTTTTAAAGTAAGTTAACCAATTATTTTGTTTTTGACAACTTGAAAAGGTTTATGACACGCTATCACTGTGCGAAATTTCACTGAGCTTGACTTTCTAGAACTGGTTAGTGGTATATTATTTATAGAATATTTTCCCAATAAAAAAGGGTACATCTATGCTATGCACTTGAACTAACCCGAATAATTCAGTCGTTATATTCCGCTGATCTACGAAGGCTACATTAACCTCGTGAAGGAGAAAATCGGACACAGAAAGGGCTTCAATTATTCGAGTTACACTTGAACAGCAATTGTTGAATTTTCATACAATAAAGGGATTTACGTACAGTAACTCATTAAACTTTTACTATTTAAAAGTCAACACTCTATCAAATTAAAAACTCATTATTACATACCTAATCTCCATCTTCAGAAACACTGTATAAGTCAGGACTGAATAACAATCTAATCTTTTTTGCTGGTGTTTCATACATTTTTCTCACTCTAAAAGAAATATTTGAAGTAAAAATACATGAACATTTACTCTGTTATTGTTTTTCTTCAGGCATATTTCTTAATTTTTTATCAGGATTGGCGTTAATCGTTCCCAACTTCAGAATATGCATGTAATATTTGCCATTGGACATTCAGCCAGTCATGATCAATCAATCAATCAATCATAGAGTCTTAAAACAGATGAATGGTTCATGCCTGGGAGACAGCGAACTGAAGACACAAATTACAATTAAAAACAGGTTTCATAAAGTTTAAACAAAACACAGGACTGGTGTTGACAATACTTTTACCTACCCCATTCAACATACCAGAAAACAAGTAAGACATGTTTCAAAAAGAACAGCAGCTTCCCCAGGCAAAAGTATGAGTAATGTACCCAACACATTCCCTCTTCAACAAAATATCAATTTTCCTCTCAAAATGTTAAAGATGCGCCTTCGGCACTCTGATACAAAAATATATTGAAATTTAGGTACATGTACTTTTGTCAACACTTTACACATTGTATTACCAAAATATGAGTGCAAATGTCTCGCCTTTTTCTTACTTATTATTCAAATCATGTTGGAAGTCGTTAGTATGGAGGTTTTACTACAAATATCACGTATACTTAACATTAGCAATGCACAACTACATTGTATGATTATTGTCATGTATACTATTAAACGAGAAGACCTCTTTTTGTGTGTCGCTTCTCTTCCTTCCACCGCGATAAATTATTCATCATGCCTCGACCAAAAACCTTAACCTGCAGCGGGATAGATGGAAGGACGAACAAACGAACGAACGCGCAGATTCGCAGACTAGAAAACACAATGCTAAAAGATGGGGCATAAAATTTATTGTTGAAATTGAAAGTAGTGAGTTGGCAAAAAAGAAATTAGTGTAGGGATAAGAGGGAATCAGGACTTTTTCGGAACCTCGGGAATTGGGGATTGAACCTTGCGGGATCCGGGAATATATTTTTCGATTTCGGGATATGAATTTCTTTAAAAACTGCATCTCGGGATTTCATGTTTTTAAGCCCGGGATTTCGGGATCAGGACCCCTCAGACCACCCCTCAAATAAGCCTTAGTCGGTCAGTCATATATACAAGATTCATATCCCGTCATTGGCATGTTAATAATGCCTTCAAAAGAAAAAGCACTGATGGATTGTCCTAGAAGCATATTTTATTAGACTAATATGGTCTATATATAAGCAGTTACATTTATTTCATGTTTGGAGCGGTGCAAATTTTACCAAAAGATGCATTGTAGCAAAGGAGAAGAATAATTGTGGTCTGAGACCAGAGACACAAAAAATATTGAATTTAACAGAAAGGAAACAAATATCAGACTTTGAAAAAAGGGAGAGGGCTTTTGATACCTTTTATGAAATTCTTCATACATAATATCTTTTTAATACAAAAAATCATCCCAGTTCACAAGCTGTATATGACCGCGATTTTGTGGGTGTGTGTTATGGTGTTGCTAATAGAACCTGAGAATCAGATCTTAATACAACATCTTATCATCAAACAATTAGGTTAAGGTCATGGCTCACACCGAACAACAAGCTATAAAGGGCCCCAAAATTACTAGTGTAAAACCATTCAAACGGGAAAACCAACGGTCTAATCTATATAAACAAAACGAGAAACGAGAAACACGTATATATTACATAAACAAACGAAAACTACTGTACATCAGATTCCTGACTTAGGACAGGTGCAAACATTTGCAGCGGGATTAAACGTTTTAATGGGCCCAAACCTTCTCCCTTTTTCTGAAACAATAGCATAACATCACAACATATAAAAACATACGATAAAATATCAATTAGCAGACTTAACTCAATCAAAAAACGTATGATTACACAAAGAACGAATAAATTTGATCTGCGATATCTGAATACAAATGCACAGTTAATTAAATATTAGAGACAAACAGTCATGACCAAAAGGCTATCAAATAAATTCAAACACACTGAGAAATATTTAACCAATCAATGTTCACTTTAGAAAAAAAACGTTTTTTTTATAATCTTGAAGTTTATACAAATGTTGTAAGAATAAGTGAAAAATTGAAGATATTACAAATAATCAAAGCTGGTATACAGCCAAGATCCATATAAATAAAAAATGACAAAAAAGCATTATAAACAGTATCAACAGGTCGAATTAACAAGAAAATACGATTTGAGAGTACTCGCAGTTACTGACAGCTAGTTAAAAGCCAAAACCAATTAATAGTAAAAAATCATGCATCAGAGACTAAAATCGACTAAAACACACTACATATTATTGACCTATTATAACTTGCTTATAATGCCCGAAAAATTGACCCAACCACACAACTAAAAATTGTACAATGAACCATAAAAATGAGGTTGAAGTCAATTGAGACCTGTCAGACGGACATTTCCAGCTGACAATGATTCCATACATGATACACATTGTATAGTGACCCCACTGTTTAAGGCATCTGAGAAATAGACCAAACCACAACACCATACATCGGCCAGTGAACTATGAAATTGAGGCCAAGGTCAGACGGAACCTATCGGGTGGATATGTACAGCTTACAATCATTTCAATACTCAATACAGCAAATATAGATGACTGACTAGTTATAGTATCTAGATATACAGTCTTGCTTAAGTTACTTTATCTTTGATAAATGATCCATGGAATAAGGTCGAGGTCAGGTTAACCCTTCATGTACCTAGCTGACGAACATGCAAATGTTGCTAGGAACCCATATACCAAACATAGTTATCATATTACTCATAATAAGTGAGTTTTTTATTTAACAAAACAAAATGTATCAAGCAGTTACTGAACCATGAAAATGAGGTTGCCGGGACAATGATATATGACAGACGAAAATTTCGTAACATATCATATGAAACATTTCGATTGTCTAACCTATGAAATATAATGCTTCAAACAAAGAGTGTACACCATTGTCGCCGGTGCCGCTGGGTTGCAATACCTACTATGTCTCACAGGCGTCGGAGAAAGAAAAAAAAACACCACTGCACAACATACATCAACGTTTCATATAAACCGCTGAAGAAAGAGATACCTTTCTAAGAAAATTTATTTTTTTCCAAATAGGACCCATTAATTTGTATTCATGCTTGACTATATTTCTTCTAGAGTTTAATCTTTATTATACATAATATCTATCATGTGTATGCTACACTTTTACCATTATATTATATTTATGAAAAATTCACTATTGTCTAAGTGTGTACATTTCCCTCGAGATACAATGTATATTATTTACCATTTAAAATTTCTTGCAGTCAGAATTAATACATTTTTTAAAAATTTCTCGAAAATGCCTGCCATAACAAGTATAAATTTGATGACCATTCAGGCATTCATTTGAGAAGAAAGATTCGTCTGAGGTGTGTCTTTTTAAAGAGGTTCTTTTAGTTCGAAAAGGACATCGGTGGGTAACTAAAATAGTGCATAGTTAAGAAAATTTGTCAACAGAAGGCATGAAAGGCTTATAATATCTATGTTAATATTTATAAAGACATGAAATAGATACTTACAGACTTTTGTTGTCTATCCTGATATGTTCCTGGTGCCATTTCAACCACGACAAATACAATGCACAATTGGACATTGAAAGAGAGACGAAAGATACCAAAGGGACAGTCAAACGTGAATCGTTGCTCCTAATCTTTGAATATCTTTCCTCCATGTACTAACTCGAATAATTCAGCGCCCCTATCAACTACTTTTCTCGTTGAAAAGGGTTAATGGAGTGATCGAAGTGTTCGTAATATAACGACTGGAGTATTCGGGTTATCCATGTACTGACAAATGTATTAAGATACACGCTCTGGATTTATCATGTAATTTCCGTCGTTTGTTTGTCATTATCTATCGTGCGAAATTTTACATTCGAATGTTTATAATTTATTAGGGTTGATATGATCACGATGACCAAAGTATGTGGTCATTAAAATATGATACGGGTAATTAGCATATGATAACAAATCTTGTTCGAAGAAACTTTAGAATCGTAAGATTTTATATTAAAATTCTCTTTTTCGTTTAGTTAGGTTAGAATATCTCATAATAACCTCCTTGTTAAAATTAAAAATCATTTACGTTATTAAAAAAAAATCGAAATTTGGAATTTACCAATATCTTTTTTTTTGTAAAGGAACATTTTTTCCATAGAAAAACAAAAGAATATTGGGTATAAATCCGTGACAGAAAATGAATATAACCACATTAAAAAAACACATTAAAAAATGAAGCAAAGGAACAGCGCTGTAATTGCTGTAAGTCACATTAAACCGTCAACGTGGAACGAAAAGTATCTCACAAAACTGCATGTGTAAGACGACCACTAGCAACAGCCAGAGCGAAATAGTTTTCCAAATAAATTGAATAGACTTCGTAAGATGTTACACCAACCATTTTGGGTGCGTTCAAAAAGGAGAGAAGTACGTATTTAAAACATTTAGTAGTTCTTACGTATTTATATCAAACTATATTATATGCAGAATAATTTTTGGTAAGTTATATAGATACATGTATCAAATGAAAGGATAAGGACTGCTGAACCTTGCAGAACACACACATTTGACAGATGAGTACAAATGAAACAAATAGCTATGAATTAGTTCTATAAAATTGAGGGCGTACATTGCCTGTTACTCATATATAAAGTACCTTGTTTGGTGTATCCAAAGTTATGATATAACTAGTACAGTCTGATGTGTAAATAATGGTTTACTTATCCCCCATATATATATGTGCATGCTGTTTTTTTGTGTTCACGTCCGGAATACTACACTGTTGACTTAGCTTCTTGTTTCAGCTTTCCGTAAAAAACAAGGGTTTTTTCCATGATATTACATGTAACATTGCTCTTATCAAACAAATAATGAAGGTTACGAAAACATTCGTTTATAAGTAATGAAAGCATTTGAATACTGGTACGATTGAAGTTAGAATAATACGTCTTAGCACGTCTTAAGCTTCTTACAAAGTTATTTGTATCTGCTGAACAATGCGTCAAAACATCTTACTCAGTTTGTCTAGTACAAAACGTGTTAATAACATAAAGCATGTTGTCATTCTGGGTGTATGTATGTAATAGTTACCACTGGACATCAGACATCGTTTTTATCGTCATCCTCATCATTCTTTATATAAATAATGACGCGAATATCTTATGATAAAAAGGGACATAAAAAAGTGGTTGAAACTTTGCTCCATCATGGATATCAATCTAAATAAATACAATTCTCTAAGAGCCATGGCCAATTTGCCGGCGATTTGTTTCATTCGATTAGATAGGTAAATCATGCTTTAAATAGCCCGATAGATGTTAATTATTGTACATGATAATACGTCACGTCATCTATTTTCATACCTTGAACAGGTATTCCTACATAAACAAGGCCAAGACTATTGATTTTTTAATATTGATTTTATTTTATTATTAACATCCTTTATGCAAGGTGCCATACCACGTAACATGCCAAGGAGCCAAATAACACGGAACAAATTCAAATCTTGATTGTCTCATTCTAAATATATGTATATCTGTACTTTTCCTGGTCTTTTAAGGTTTTATCGTCTATAAGATAAGATACTACATGTTTATATTTTAACCCGAGAACATCTTTAATACCGTCAGTAAGTCATAGATCACCCTGTGTTACTGACACATGTTATATTGCCTTTTCTGTCATTTTAACAAATCGGACCTTCGTTGTGATACAGATGCAACAGCTTCTTGATGTTTTACCTACAATCACGATTTGTAGTGTAATTGATTGTTCTGTTGTGTTGTTTTATTTTCTGATGACTGAAGTACCGGTGTAGGTTAAAAATGTTACCGACTTTTCTGTAAGTGGGTGTTAATAAGTTGAGATCGACCCTGTCACAGAGGGAGATTTGTCCTAATTACATACCCGAGTAAGAACGGAAACACCCGAAAAAAATATAAAGAATAGAAAATAAAAGGATGATCAAATAGAGAATAATGAGCAAAATTATAAAGAATAGAAAAAATTGTTTTAAAAATTAAAAGAATACAAAATCGACGAACCATCCATCCAGACCATTATACTTTTGTAGTTGTTCATTTTTGTTTAACATATTATTTTATTTGAAAGATATAAAATGACCATACATTAATAACCTCTATGAAATGACACAGATTCAAATAATTTATAACCTTCGATTTGTTTAATTTATGTTAGCAAACAAGTGCCGCACATCTATCAGAAGTTGTAAAATAATTATTACTAATTACAAAAAACGCGGCTTAAAAGCCTTATCAATTTTATATAATGCACGCGTACGTTGATTGTAGGCCCCCTAGTGTTACCACATGCCGAGAAGTCTTCAAATGGAAACACAAGATAAATAATGACAAGACGTAGGACACTTCAACTGGACCCCTGTTGTGTTCACTTATCGCTACACTGACGGTGCAAAGCTATAGGCTATAGATGGAACGGCGGACCAGTTTATATGACACTGATCTGTAATTTTGTATAATATGATCACTTGGTATTTCTCTCTATGTACGTGCAACGAAGATGACAGACAGTGGACATCAAAAGGAGGAAAAACAAGTTAAACATAGACGGGATAGTTTTCCAGTTTCGTTGATGAAACATTCATCACAGTTCAAGAAATTGGAGGTTAGTTTTGCTCAGTTTACTAGAGGTGGGGTGAGGGGTGGGGGTCGAGGATACTGGGGTCCCCTCATGGATACCCGACATATATGCTCATTTAATAAGTCTCTGATTATGCCCCTTTTCAAATCCTCGATCGATCCGCATCTGCGAATCAATTTGCATACTTTTTTACGATAGCACTGCATGAGAATAATATCGATCACTCCATAATAAACAAGTACAATTTGAAATAAAACATTTATGGAACTCCAAAACTGATTATGATAACGATAATCATATCATTAAAGAAAGATGTGTATCATGAAGCAAAGCTTAATGCTATAACTAAATTTGACTTTACATTGACAATTTGTTATATCACAAAGATAAATTTATGTACTACAAGTGTGGACACAGATCAGTGTGGATAGTATGTTTGGTTTTTTTACAGTGTTTTGTATGACAAAAGAAGTTCTTTGTTATCTCCATTGGTTTCTATATTATTAACTATGTTGCATAATATGACAACTAACCTGAGCATTAGCAGAGTTGTTTATTTTATATTTATTTTTTTATTTTCAAGACGAGCATAAAAGAGCTCGAGACACTAATTGCATCAGTTATCAAATGATTATGTCAGATAGAGTATGTTCCACATTCTTGATTTTGGATACATTTTGAAGCTAGTATAAGAGGAACACATAACAAGTAAATTTTTTCATGATGTGATTTTTTTTATATTGGAGATGGTATCTGAAAACATGCGAACATAAGTTTGAACGTAAAATTATTAGATAAATATTATTTATTATCTTAAGTTTAATTATTATGATACTAATAATGTTTCTAATTGGTAATCTCATTATTATTTCCTACTGGTGAAAGTTGAAGTAATCTTTAAACATTTAAAAAAATGATAAGTTAACTTTCTTTACGCTTAGTCTTCGAACAGCTGTTAGGACACACTAGCTATGAAATTGTTGCATAGAAAGATGGAAAATGTACCTATTATTTTAGCAAAAGGTGAAAGATGCCTAGGGGCGGGACCAGTCATTTTTAAAAGAGGGTTCTAAACATTTGTTCCAATTTAAAACCAATGATCTTAAAAAAAAAAGGGTGTTCAAAGCACAGAACCCTAACTGGATCCGCCACTGAATCCAAAGGATATTTATACTCATAAGTCTATGAAAAAATAATACACCATTGCGAAAAACGAATAAACGAGCAAGAGATTATTTTATGTAAAAAACTAGTTTTGAACATTTTCATAAGTACCTAAAGAACTGTACTCCCACTCTTATGCAATCTGTTTGGCACACAGAATAATTGACAAAAAGTCTGCATCTTCATGGATAACATGACCATTTCAGTCAAAAAATAATACGCTGTTCTGTATAGGTCACCAGACACTTCTATCAAAAGGAATTTGTTTAAAGAAACACAAAAGTTTAGAAGGCAGACAAAATGGCAGAAGTTACTACAACCACAGAGAACATTAGTGAAGGATACATTTTGAGGAAGATCTTTAGAGGTAAAAAAAAAAGAAGTATCTTAGAATGCTGAAATTAAGATTCATAATTGTTATTTTATAAAAAGTGTTCTTTCTTATCTCATTGCTTAAGGTTTTGAAAGTGCTAATTTAAATATAATTCATACATGTATTTTGACAATTGTAGTTCGGTCGGAATTGTTATAAGTGAATTAAAATTCATTATTTTAAGAATGCGTGCAATGTATAATAATCGGTTACTCTATGAAAAGGAAAATATTATGAATTTTAGAGCGAGGGCCTGATATGTGATGTTCAGTTGTACAATCATTTACACATCTTATTTATACGGCGATCAGATCCGGCTGCTCCTTCAGCCCTTGTACATCTCTCTGAAACATTTGCTTGCTTTACAAGTTACAGTTCGTTTTTGATAAGTTTAATGTAAGATGTTGCAAGACTTTTACCATCTTGAGTTATGCCCATTTATAACCATAAAAAATGCTGGATGTTTCTGTTCTCTAACTTAAGTTTGCCTAATGAACCGAATGTTAAAATCACAAAACTGTCTTAACTACTTGAATCCTGTGCATGTATCTGAATGTGAAAGTTGACACGTGCACATTTACGAGCAGGATCATTTGTAGCCCATAGACACATTTTTCTTTTTTTTTTGTATGAACTACATTTTTTTATTTGATCTTTCAGATAGCTTTGGTTGAACGGAATAATGGAAACATGTATTTAGGAATATTACATTTACAAAGATGATTGTTCGAAAAGTTATGAAGAGTTTGAAGATGAATAATTCCAACTATACATGCAGATCTGCATGTCACTAAAAGATCAGATTACTAAACGATTAGTACCAGATGCATTATAACGAAGCTTCAAGTTGTCTCTCAGTTTGTCTGTAATAAATAAGAGCATTGGAATTTTCTTTTAAATTCTTTAAATTTTGTATCATGTAATACTTTTAAGATTATTTTTATATAGAACAAAATTCATATTGAATGTAGAATAAATTAATTCTGTGTCTCAGCCTCACCATACAGATAACTTTACTGAAAATAAATTTATTTTATATTTTATTATAATCCGAAATCTCATTGAAACTAGAATTAATTTATTCTGTGTCACAGCCTCACCATACAGATTACTTTACTTCAAAATAAATTTATTTTATATTTTATTATAATCCGAAATCGCATTCAAATAGAATAAATTTATTCTGTGTCACAGCCTCACCATACAGATAACTTTACGTCAAAATAAATTTATTTTATATTTTATTATAATCAGAAATCGCATTCAAATAGAATTAATTTATTCTGTGTCACAGCCTCACCATTCAGATAACTTTACTTTAAAATAAATTTATTTTATATTTTATTATAATCCGAAATCGCATTGAATGTAGAATAAATGTATTGTGTGTCTCAGCCTCACCATACAGATTATTGAAATTTCAAAATAAATTTATTTTAAATATTGTTATTATCATAAATGACATTGAATGTAGAATAAATTTATTCTATGATTTTCTCGAACTAATAATAGATATTATGGCTCTATATAATAAATTTATTTTATAAATGATCATATACAGAAAGCACCATGCATTTAGAATAAATCTATTCTATGTTGAATCCTTTACAGAGAGTTGACTAAAAATGGACAGCTAAGTGTAGATTTCAGTATAAATTTATTTTGAAATGTAACAAATAAATACTAATACAACATAATTGTCTTTGTTTTTCATAATTTTTTCTCTAATACATGGGTTATAGAATAAATCTATAATTACGTTCTGGTCCGAATTTGGCCTCTAATTGCACTTGTCAGAATTAAGAGTGAAAAAAGAGGAAAATTGGTTTTTTCCTTTTTTATTCTGCTCTCAGTTAGAGGTAGTTTTAAAAAAGCAATATCACGGCTATGCCACCCATTGAAGTAATTGCACAGACAAATCCAGTAGTAATTTGCGCAGATGGAGGAAAAATATGCATTTTCTTTATTTTCTCATTGACTTAAGGGGCTATGTTGAATAAGTGACAGAGTGAAATATCGCAGGTGATAAAATCAAGAAAACATCATTATAATACATAATTGCTAAAAAAAATGAATCTATAGCAAAACCCAGTAATAGTTATACGGGAATAACTACCATACAATACATAATAATGGAAAAATGTTTGAGAAAAAAAACATCTGGTAGCCATTATAACCATGATTTATTTGTATTCAAAAGGAAGATTAGTGAGAAAAAAAAATGTTTATCATTTACATGAGTAACTATAGTCATGAAAATAAACATGCACAACATCAAAGACTTTCTGACATTAAACCATTATCATCTTTCGAGACCATAAGTCATTCATTTTGTTACAAAATATATTCTATAAATAATATACCACTAACCAGTTCTAGAAAGTCAAGCTCAGTGAAATTTCGCACAGTGATATCGTGTCATAATCCTTTTAAAGTTGTCAAAAACAAAATAATTGGTTTACTTACTTTAAAAATAGACATAAATTGATTTTTGTTGAACTACATTATATCAACTTAATATGTTATCTACATTTGTACATCTTGTTGGTTGTATCAATTCCTCGATCAATTCCTAAATCCGTCTTCACTAAACTGATCTCCCACCATGCCTACATTAGAAAAAAATGACAAACTCTTTCTATTCCTGGAAATTATTACAATTGCTGTTTTAGCCATTCAGATTTAGATATACAGGTAATTACATGTTTATGCACATGGAAATATACTGACCTATTTTAGAAACTCTACACCATATTATATTTTTTAAATCCCATTTTTTATGCTATTTTGTTTATTTAAGTTCATTTATTTATTTTGGAGTTTAATTAGCTATATAGAGACGTCCATTATCACTAAACTATTACACATTTTTGTGAAGAGGCCATCTGAAGCACGCCCTCGGAAAGGGATTAATTTTCTTGCTGAATTGATAACCCATTTGTGGCCTTCGGCTGTTTTCTGCTCTATGGTCGGGTTTTTGTCTCTTTGACATATTCCCAATTTTTATTCTCAATTTTATCATGAACATTAATTTTATGAATTCTCAGATTCGAATCTGGTATGATTCTCAGTGTGGTATGATTCTCAGTTCAAAAGTTGAAGTCATTACGTAATTTTCAGTGTTTCCTTATTCACGAAGACAATGACTACCTGTAATCAACGCCAAAATGATTATCATAAAGTTGACCGATTCTATTAAGCATGCATGTATTTCTATGTCGTGGTTTTCCCGTTTAAACGGATTTACATTAGTTATTTTCGGGGCCATTTTTAGCTTGCTATTCGGTATGAGTCAAGGCTTCGTGTGGAAGACCGTACTTTGACCTATAATGCAAAACTTTTATCAATTTTGACTTTGATGGAGAGATATCTCATTGGCACTGTTTTTTGCCTTTGTCCCATCCATTACATTGAGTTTTACCAATTTTCTGCGGTTAATTTTTTAGGGCTTTAAATGTCTTTTGAGTCGATTCTTTGGCATCTCAGTTTATGTGAAACATTTATGACATGAAAAGCCATGTCATTCGGCTATTTGCTTTAACAGTTGACGTTGCAGCCATTACGATAACTCGTAAATAACATTACGTAATCATATTCTACTAACGTAATGTGTTGTTGTCAATACATATTGATGCAGGTCGAGAACAATTAGATGAGTCTCTGACGTCAAATTGTCTAGTTAAAACACATTAACTTCAATATTTCTTTCCTGTAATACGTATATTTTATGGCTGATTAAGTTTTCAATTGCTCATATAAAAAAGAAGATGTGGTATGATTGCCAATGAGATAACTCTCCAAAAGAGATCAAATGACACAGAAATTAACAACTGTAGGTCATCGTATGTCCTTCAACAATGAGAAAATCCCCATACCGCATAGTCAGCTACAAAATACCCCGACATGACAAGTGTGAACAATTCAAACGAAAAAAAAATAACGGCAAAATTTATGTACAGAAAAATGAATGCAAAACAAAGATGTAACCATCAACAAACGACATGTGGCGGGGATAAACATTCTAGCGGGATCCACCTCCCCTCGCCTGGGACAGTGGTGAACAGTACAACATAAGAACGAACTATAAAAATAATTTCAAAAAGGAATAACTCATCAGATAGATACAAATAGAAATACATTTAATAAAAAAACACACAGAGTGTGTTTGGCTGGGTACTTCTTTATCCTAACGTAAAAAAAGACACTAAGTATAGATCTGAGTGTACTCATTTACTGACATCTTGTTTAAAGCCACTTACAACTATTATAAAAAGTCATGCATCTAAGACTAAATTATCAATCAGTACACATCCAACATCCAATAGATTTAGTGTAAAGACGTCATAAACAGTCAGAGAAAAACACGACCTTGTGCTATGCCAATATATACAGGTATCGACATATTGTAGTTTGCAGATCTGTATATACTAATGATATTCAGTTTGCTTATAAGTCACTGCTAACAAAATCAATATCAATACCAATAAAAACAATATTCAATGACCTTATTACAGTGATGAAGTGGTAAGCTTTTAGAATAAGTTTATTTAAATGATCGATAAGTTTTCCAGGATCGTTTCTAAATTTCAGAGCACGGTTAACACCTCCAAAAAATATAAGGATGTGATATTCCGTTTGAAACTAGGTTTCTACAGAAACAACTCAATTTTAAAACCATATCTTTATATGTATTATGGAAGAATTTATTTAAGGTTTCAAGTAATGTGTGGTAACGAAATCCCTCGCTTAATAATTTACCAGTAAAAAAAAGAATAAACTCGTTAAAATCAAAAACGTCACAACAGACACGGGCATAACGAACGAGTTGTGAAATATAAAGACCATACAATGGTGTAAAAGAAACAGCACCATCCTAAAAATTAAAACTAACAATAGGAAACGAAAAATCGTCCCTTTTGGTGTACAGTTTAGTGTGGAGTTCCCCCGTGTAAAACCAAAATATCTTAATCTAGGAAAGGACAGTAATTCCCGTTTGAATTTATTTTATTTAAAGTAAGTTCCTTTTGGGTAAGTATAAGATAGTCAAGTAACTTAGATATGTTTCTCCTATATACTTGGTTTATTGAGTGTACAATATAGAAAAATATTTTATTTATATGCTTTATTTTATTGGGGAGATTCAAAAGTACGTCTTTAATCAGTATTGGCAATATGTAGATGCATCATTTTTAACTGTTGGTTATAGATTGAAAGAATTGTTTCACAAAACACTCTTTTTGTTTTATTATTTGGGTTAAATTATATAAGTTCGATCTTTCTTTAAATATTTTAAGAAGTATTGCGGACAATGAAATTGGTAAGTAGATATAGAAATGAACTTTAAGTAAATACAGATTATTCTAAATATAAAACAAATCTTTATTTTACTAATTTGAACTATTTTACATTTTTCTTCTTAGGGCTTTATAAAGATTGCTGTGTGATATTGGTTTGCTCAACGTTGAAGACCACAGTTTTAAAACATCAACGTCATTTGGTCTCTGTTGAAGAGGTGTCTCCTTAATATCATTACGCATCTACTGAGTTTTTATATTTCGTAGAATTTGAGTTCTTGATTAAAAACATGTATGATAAATTCTAAAATTAACAATATAGGGTAGTCCAGGAACAAAGATAATGTTCTTCTCTATCATAACGTTATCTTGCTTTATGCATTGCTTGTTATAAAGTAAGGTATTTTTTTATGATAAGAAAATAATAAAATCATTATATTATTTACATGATATATTGATTTATATTGGAGATAAATAAGTGCGTCTTTATAAAAGAGGTACAAAAGATACCATAGGGACAGTCAAACTCATAAATAGAAAAAAAACTGACAACGCCTTGTCTTAAAACGAAAACGACAAACAAATAAATGATAGTACACAAGACATAACATAAACCAGATGCTCCGCAGGGCGCAGCTTTATACGACCGCAGAGGTTGAACACTGAACGGTTGGGGCAAATATGGACACAACATTCAAGCTGGATTCAGCTCTAAATTTGGATTGTGATTAAATAGTTGACACTGCATAGGTTTCTGACACAGAATAAATGTGGTCTAATGAACTTAAAATTTTTGTTTTGCTTTTGAGCAATTCACTATGCTGTTGAATATAAATCCTCTCCAAAAAATGTTTGAAGAATTTTTCTTTTTATTTATGAAATTTCAAATGAGAAAAATTGAACCCCCGGTGGCCCTCCCATTTTTTTTCACATCCCCTATCCTATATTCCAAAACCGATCTCAATTCAAATTTCTAATGGAGTTTGCAACAATAATTACTCATTTAAATACATCATAAAATATTAAAATGTAAAAAAAAGTGCTTGTTATCACTGAATGGTAAAGATTGTTTTAATTTATTAGTTGGTAGTAAAAGTAAATATACATTGTATATTGTATAAAACAATGATTTAAGTTGATTCAACTACTATTCTGGACAAAGAAAGATAACTCCAATTGAAATTTCTTGCTATTGCACAATATTGTGCAATTAGATATTTCTTGCTATTGCACAATACTGTGCAATTGAAAATACTTGCTATTGCACAATACTGTGCAATTGAAGATTTCTTGCTATTGCACAATACTTAATATAATAATTTTAGATCCTGATTTTGACCAACTTGAAAACTGGGCCCATAATAAAAAAAATCTAAGTACATGTTTGGATTCAGCATATCAAAGAAGCCCAAGAATTCAATTTTTGCTAAAATCAAACCAAGTTTAATTTTGGATCCTTTGGACTTTAATGTAGACCAATTTGAAAACAGGACCAAAAATTAGGAATCTACATACACAGTTAGATTTGGCATATCAAAGAACACCATTTATTCAATTTTTGATGAAATCAAACAAAGTTTAATTTTGGACCCCGATTTGGACCAACTTGAAAACTGGGCCTATAATAAAAAATCTAAGTACATTTTTAGATTCAGCATATCAAAGAACCCAACCGATTCAATTTTTGTCAAAATCAAACTAAGTTTAATTTTGGACCCTTTAGAATTAATGTAGACCAATTTGAAAACGGGACCAAAAATTAAGAATCTACATACACAGTTAGATTCGGCATATCAAAGAACCCCAATTATGCAATTTTTGATGAAATCAAACAAAGTTAAATTTTGGATCCTTTGGGCCCCTTATTCCTAAGCTGTTGGGATCAAAACTCCCAAAATCAATACCAACCTTCCTTTAATGGTCATAAACCTTGTGTTTAAATTTCATAGATTTCTATTTACTTATACTAAAGTTATAGTGGGAAATCCAAGAAAAATGCTTAGTTGGGCCCCTTTTTGGCCCCTAATTCCCAAACTGTTGGAACCTCAACTCCTAAAATCAATACCAACCTTCCTTTTGTGGTCATAAACCTTGTGTTTAAATTTCATTAATTTCTATTTACTAAAACTTCAGTTATTGTGCAAAAACCAAGAATAATGCTTATTTGTGCACTTTTTTGGCCCCTAATTCCCAAACTGTTGGAACCAAAACTCCCAAAATCAATTCCAACCTTCCTTTTGTAGTCATAAACCTTGTGTTTAAATTTCATAGATTTCTATTCATTTTTACTAAAGTTAGAGTGCGAAAACTAAAAGTATTCGGACGACGACGACGACGACGACGACGCAGACGACGACGCCAACGTGATAGCTATATACGACGAAATTTTTTTCCATATACGAATTTTCAAATTTTGCGGTCGTATAAAAACTAAAAATTAAGCAATACGAATTAATGAGACATCTATCCGATAAAGTCTTAATGATGTGGATTAAAGCAACTAATATATGTCTGCACCAATGAACAAAACCCATTCCGTAAAGTCAGATATAAAAGTCCCAGACATGACTATTAATACTTCTATATTGCACATTATTTGGCATATAAAGGTTTTTCTGCATACTTACCTAAAGGTTAATTAGTAAACTTTACGTTTTAACATCCCAATCCGATGTAATCCCTTATCCATTTCAGTATAATACTATTTCTACATGGATTTCTTATAACTGAAATCATCAATGTTGTAAAAGCAGGAATAAACCGTCCAAGTATCGTTCGCAAGCTAAGTTTGGTTTAAGATTGACATTATGGTTCAGAAGATATAACCACTCATCAAAGATACCAGCTTACTACGATAAATCTTTGTTTCGTCTACATAAGACCCATTAATGGTGCTAAAACCAAAGTAAATGGAAATATAAATCAATAAAGAACAAGAAAAACAAAATTTTATAAAAACAATTGTGTGATAACTGTTTATTTTTGTCTGTTTATTTAACGCATCAATGTAAATATAACGGAATTTGATGAAACTGTCATTAAAGTGAGAGGGTTAGCGCTATAGAACCCTAATAAAGAATGCAGTACTTTAAACGCGAGTTTTATTTTTTGTAAGGCAACTTATGGGTGGTGCTAAAAATAAAAGAAGTCACCAGTCCACATACACAAAAACTATAATGGCATTTAAAATCAAAAGTTACAAATTAATGTACCAAATCTGGTATAGGTTATCTTCGACAGGGGAGATAAACGCTTCTGATGATCTTTAGTTTTGATAAAAGATAAATTTACAGACATTACCTCATCAATGATAAATCTATGGAAAAAAACGTTGGCCAATCTTAGATTTTTTTACTGATTCAAACTTGACGGTATTAGACATATTTACTTCAAAATGAACTGATGTTTTTTTTCATCATATGGGGCATTATCACACAAAGTGTGGTTAAAGTTAGATAAAACCAATAGGATCATCATACAAAAGGGAAGTATATAATTAAGTTAGGTTTAATAAAAGTTAAAGATACGACTCGATTCTTAGGAAACTTCTTTTTCCAATTACATCCGGAAACCACATTTTCGATATGACCTTGACTTTTGAACACTTTCTTCAAAATTGATCATAACCTCCCAAACTTGATTGGACAATATCAAACTTCGTTATAGTAGAGGCTCGACATGCTATTCAACCGATAACAACAGATAACATCCAAAAACCAAAATATAATTGCTAGGATATAGTATATTAATACACTGCATCTGCTGTGACCTTGACATTTCATCAATTGATTACAAATTGAAAAGAGTTCTATCTTATCGACATTGTCAAAAAAATTTTTTTAGGTAGAATCACAGGTGCTTGAGGACAGGATCCTGTATGAGCCCCATATAGTCCCTCCCCCCTTTTTTTTTTTTTTTTTTTTTTTTAACATAAATCGCAGATTTTTCGATATATATCACTTATTTGTACAATATATATACTAATATACCATATTTATACTCTAAATATGCATGTTTACTATCAACATGAATCTCGACTATAGAGCGAAGCGAAAGGTTGCCAACTTCGTTTCAAAAAATTGGGGCAATGGTCAGGAAAAATTGTTTTAAAATCTAATAAAATGTCTCTTACCGGTCTAATCAACGAGTACTTGCTGTTCCCATATAATTATCCTTATCGAATATCAATATCCAGACATAATATATTACTGTTTAAACACTTTTAATTAGTTTTTTCGCTTGCGGTGTTGCTGTTTTTTGGTCCATTCAACTTCGATCAACGGAAGTTACAAAACAACGACATCTGTGTGGTCTTCAGCTCAAGAAGGATAACTCCACCTGAAAACGCGGGAAATTAGATGAGTTCCGGGGTAAATACAGGGAATGAAAACATACGAGAATTTCGAATGCGTACATTTCGAAAATCTCTGACTTTTTCTACCCCGGAACTCATCTAATTTCCCGCGTTTTCAGGTGGAGTTATCCTTCTTGAGCTCAAGACCACCCAGATGTCGTTGTTTTGTAACTTCCGTTGATCGAAGTTGAATGGACCAAAAAACAGCAACACCGCCAGCGAAAAAACTAATTAAAAGTATTCAAACAGTAATATATTATGTCTGGATATTGATATTCGATAAGGATAATTATATGGGAACAGCAAGTACTCGTTGATTAGACCGGTAAGAGACATTTTATTAGATTTTAAAACAATTTTTCCTGACCATTGCCCAAATTTCTTGAAACGAAGTTGGCAACCTTTCGCTTCGCTCTATAGTCGAGATTCACGTTGATAGTAAACATGCATATTTAGAGTATAAATATGGTATATTAGTATAAATATGGTACAAATAAGTGATATATATCGAAAAATCTGAGATTTATGTAAAAAAAAAAAAAAAAAAAAAAAGGAGGAGGGACTATATGGGGCTCATACAGGATCCTGTCCTCAAGCACCTGTGGGTAGAATCTGTTCTGAACTTCCGAAAGAGACAGAAATACACAAATAATTTCATGCATCTCTAAACATGTGTTAATGGTTAAAAAGCATCTCTAAACATGATTGTGTTATTAATGGTTAAAAATACTGTAACAAATATTTTCTTGCATCTTACGTCCTTAGGTTTACCTTGAATGATTGTGTAGATAACAAGTATACCACATCTCCTTATTTAACATGTTATATACAAATTGAGTTGAAAATAATCGGAATTCCACGATTCCAATCGAAGAAGTGATAGCGTGTGTTAACAGATAAATCATCTCTTGGTATGCTTGCATTATTCGTATTACCATACTATAGTCGCATGCAGTAGAAACAACAGTAAATAATTAGAACTTACATATTTATCAATGTTTATAAAACCAGAAGATGCCGAAAATAAACTTATATTTATAGCAATGAGTGTTCATTGTCAATCTTATCGAGATGACTATTTGTTCCAGGTTGAATGTACATAACATTCTTTATCTGTCATGTTCCCGTTAAACACATTAAACAAGAATCAGGGACTGTCACAGCTCAGCGGAATACCTGTATCGGTGACCATCAAGGAAGCATTATTAGACTTGTAAAATTTAGCAATGTTGTATATGGAAAAAAAAACAACATTTTTTTCAAAATTATTTGTCAATATTCTATGTTCACAATTAAAAAAACATGCATTGCCGCGTTAAGTTAAAAAATGTACATGTATATTCATTTAATGCAACACAAAACTCAATTTATGTTAGGCACTAATTAGTGTCCCTAACAGTTTGAAACATTTCCAATGGAAAGATACGTTTTTCCTTCATAATTTAACGGAATTCTAAGATGGCTTGTAGTAGAATTAAAGTGACATTATATTGCCTCGTCCAATGCTATTTAATGCTATTTCTGAGTTCTTTCTGGCGGTGCAAAAATGGTATTAGTCAGTCTGACATTAGTTGCTAAAATAGAAAGGATTAAAACGAAAGAAATATTAATTGTTTTGTTATAAAAATAAGTTCAATCGTTTAATTTGTACGTGTTTTGAATTATCCGAAATCTCGTGTCAATGACAAATTACACAACACAAAAGACATCTGAAGGAAAACATATGGTATTGATAATTAACCAAACCGTATTATGTAGTCAATGTAGTATATGCAGAGATTAAGATCGCTTTGAATGCCAATGAAAGACATACCATCAACACCAAATGTCCTTAGAGTAGACTAAGGACAATCACTGACGGGGTTCCAGACTTTGGACTTGCTCATTTGTACTATTGAGAGAAATAGAAAACATATAGACTTGACATATCATGATTTTTTTTATGAATAATTATGTTAAAAACGTAGAATGTCAAAAGTTTATAAATTCAATGTATATGTAAGAAGATGTAGTATGAGTGCAAATGAGACAAATCTCCATCCAAGTCACACTTTGTAAAGGTAACCCATTAAAGGTCAAAGTACGGTCTTCAACACGGAGCGTTGGCTCACACCGAACATCAAGCCATAATGGGCATTAACCATGTTAACAATGACTTGTTCAGCAATTATACATTAATGACTGAAGGCCGAACTTTGGCCTATACTGGTTAACTTTTTACAAATTGTGACTTTGTAGAGATTTGTATCATTGGCACTCATACCACATCCTCTTACATCTATTGAACCGATTCCTTTGAGAAAAATGAACAATGCATTATGAAACGTCTTCAATGCTTTTTACAGGCAAAACATTCTTGCTTTTCGTAAAACAAATCCGTGTTATCAAAACCATTAATCCAGCAAAACATATACAACTTCCGCCTGAGATGTAGGTGTTGTCATAACTTCCAGATATATCATACAGCCAGCCTGAAAGTAGATAGATAGTTAATAATTTTATAATTTCCAGATATATCATACAGCCAGCCTGAAAGTAGATACAGTAGGTAGATAGTTAATAAGCTTATAACTTCCAGATATATCATACAGCCAGCCTGAGAGAAGATAGAAAGTATATAAATTTAAAGAAAGACAAATATGTGCGTTGACTTAAATAATGTATCATGGTAAAAATACTTTAATTTATAAATTGTGAATTGAATTGAGAGTTCAACTTGTCTCAAAAATCCTCAATGGCACTCACTCGTACCACGTCTTCTTATATCGATAATTTTTGGCGCTAATGGCTAATGTTAAATTGGAATTCTAGAATTGTTGTTTATATCCATATTTTAGTTTGGTCAATCCAATTTCGGTCGATTACACTCATTGTCTAGACGGGTACAAAATAGAAGAATTAAGATAATCAGGCGGCTTTATCTATCAGTAAAGTAATTATCAATACGCCGGAAACCGGAGGTATGGGAAATCAACTGATGATCAAATCATTTATAATTACCTTGTCGATATGCAGCTTTTTAAGAAATACCAGTGATTCTTTAAGTTGATTTATAAAACATCTGTCTCTAGCAGAAAACTTTACGAGAATGCTAATTTGCACTTTATAGCTACTTATTCACGACTTATCATTCTCATTATTATTGCGTAATTGTTGCTATGTCATCATACCATTGGGGTATTTGAATTTTACCGTTTAGCGAATGAAAAATTCAGCAGAAGTCAGACCGTAAGGTTTTCTCACAAGAAAAGTTTCACGTTTAAGCCTGTCGGTCGTCTAATAGTTCAGCCCTAGTACTATACGTTAGGGACATGTCTCATGGTTAAAGGCCATTTTGTGACTTGTGGTTTTGTCATGATTGTACATCGTTGTCCATTGGTCGCTATTGTATCAAGTCAGGAATAGTCAGTTCTGATGTATTTGAGCTTTTGATTTTGTCATTTGATAGGGAATTTCCGTCTCTAATTTTCATGGAGCTCGTTATTTCGTTATTTTACGTTATGGATGAAGTTCTCATTGGCAATTATATTAACATCTCATGTACTTCGGTTATTTTTGTTATTTTAAGTTTTGGATGAGTGTCTCATTGACAATTACAATGTATATCACATCTCCTTTATTTATCATCAACTTTTTTATAAATACAACTTACCAGCAAATGGAGGACCAGTTAAGTTAGCAATTCCTTCAAAAAACATCAAAAGGCCATACGCATCTGTAATTTTATCTTCACCAAGAATATCAATAATTATTACTGCATGTATTGCCTCCTGGCATGCCGATATTAATCCAAATGTTCCCGCTAAAATCATGTTTGGAATGTAATCTCTAAATAAAGGAACTGCACATATATTAACTCCCCAGATACATAAACTTCCGCAATAAAGATAAAATCTAAATGTTTCGTTTTTGCTGCCCAGGAAACCAAATAGTATATTACCAATAATATGAGAAGCACCGATTACTGCTACAATATATGAACCTTTCTTTGTAGAATATCCAAAACCTTGCATTCGGTCAACTGTAAAATTATACGGGAGATCATACCAAAAGTAAACAATAAACAAAGAACATGTAAACAGTAGGAAATTAATGTCTTTAAGCATTGAAAATTTACGTAAAATATTTTTGTAAATGTTTCTTAACAATGACATGCTTGCTTTCGATTCGTTGTCTGTATTTCTGGTACCAGAATTTTCGATGATTTTTTCTGTTACATCTATGGATTCAGAGTTTTCTTTTTCTGTCATGATATTACTTTCTAATGGCTTTTCGATGATGATTTCTTCGTCTTCTATTTCCACAAAATCATTGACATTTCTGAAAACTGCACCACATGGTATTGTTTGTAATAAAATACCGCCAATTATAGTAAGAGCTCCTCGCCAACCATACTGTTCTATAAGGAATTCGTATAGTGGAGCAAATATGAGAGTTCCAAGCCCGGCACCACTCTGAGAAAATCCCGTAGCAATCGTTCTTTTCTTTTCAAAATAGGCCGTTACAACTACAACTGAATTGAGGTAAGGTATAGATATTCCAAATCCAGCTATAAGTCCAAACGTTAAACACAAGGCCTCAATAGAATTGACAAAAGTACTGGCTATAAATCCAGCGAAGCCTATTAAACCACCTAATATTGTCGCTTTTCTAAACCCAATACGCTTAGTGATAATACTAGCAACTGGACCAAATAACATGGGAGCTGAATCTAACATAGAACCTATCCAAGCGGTGTTACTCCTTGTTTCTTTGAATTCTTCAAGGAACTGTACATAGATCACACCGAAAGAAAACAGACATCCGTCAACTATTATATTGATGACAAAAGCTGAGAATACTATCATCCAACGTCTACCACTTTGTGGTTTCTTATCACCATCTGTATTATTTCTATGTATACTCTTAACACTTTCATCTCTGTCCTTCATCGTATGGTATTCAGACTAACTGTTGCTTTATATCTTACATTTACATGGTCATCATTTAAAAATTACACTATGCAACGAGCAGGCTGAAAATTAAAAAAAAAGAACAACATATAAAACGTTGTATTACATAATATGTACAATACTACAGTATACATTACTGAAATTACGTTTTATCGGAATTATAAAACGGAACTAAAAAAAATATAAATCAAAAATATAAAAAAAAAACTAGATAAAATCATGAAAGTGATACCTCCCAACCCCCCCCCCCCCCCCCCAACCCCCCCCCCGCACTCCACTCTGAAATAACTGTATTATAACAAAGTCAATGTAGGACTTTCTTTGAGATATTATTGTGTCTGGGACATACGATTGATGCCACCGCAGATGCAAAGTGCTTTTTTTTTTTAAATTATCATAGTATTTAACCGCATATACCCCCATAATGACAAAGTTCCAACTATCTCACAAAAGAGCAAATTTGAATAAAAATCAATACCCTGACAACATGCACACATTGAAAACTTCCTAGCATTCAAACTGTCGTCAGAGTTGTGTGTAGTATAACTATATACTCATAATGAGACGGACGGACAGGGGTAAAACAATATCAAATCAAATCTGTACATGTATCAGTGATAAAACTTAAGAAATATTAGTTTAACTATTACGCTTAGTTTTCGATTAGATTCTTCGAGAAAATACACAAGCAAAACTTTTTTCAATGGTGAATTAAAAGGTGAAATATCGTCATCTAAGTGTAATAACTCTTTTCAGGAGATGTCTACCGATTTCATCTGTCAGACCTCTTCGTCTTTCTGATCTTTTTTTCTAGAAAAAATTTCTCCTAACAAGTACATTTTTCATGATAATAGGAAAAATAAAACCAAATGACAAAACTGCGTCATTTCATAACAATAACTTCTTTAAAAAGTCGGTAGATCACAATAGTATTTTCTCTATCTACACACATGATCTCCTATGCTCAATGATGATTGGCCATGTTTGTTGGCAAGTATTAAAGATCCTCGGTCAATTTTTAAACCAACTATCCAATTTTTTTAATGATGATAGGGGTCAAGTTCGGTTAAATTTCCCCCTCATGCCCCTGTAGTTTATGAGAAGAAACTGTTTTTAAAAGTTAACGAACGACGCACGACGGACGACAATGGTTGAAACTACAAGGTGAATGTAAAATTATCAAATCCCCTTATTAATTTGTTTTCGTTGGTAAAGATTGATTTCAAAAAAACAGAGGGGAATGTTAATAATATACTAAAAATAGGAGGGTGATACCGAAGGAAAAACCGAATCTCATCAGGTCGAAAAGAGACCGACACAATCATGTC
The DNA here is from genome assembly GCF_036588685.1 of Mytilus trossulus. Lineage (NCBI taxonomy): Eukaryota > Metazoa > Mollusca > Bivalvia > Mytilida > Mytilidae > Mytilus > Mytilus trossulus. The sequence continues at coordinate 35,949,315 of NC_086379.1, read as the reverse complement.
AAAAACGGAAAAACAAAAGTTAAATTTTTAAGAACAAAAAACTACAAAAAACAAACTAAAATCTGAGATAACAAATCCCACCGATAGCCAAGCGGTGGATATATTATGCTTTCCGGAAGGGTAAGCATGTCCCGCTACATTTTGTCACTAGTTGTTGAACTCATTTCAGGCAAGAAAAAAAACCTCGGTGGTAATTAAGTTATCTGGGTGGGAGGTCGCACGTTAATAATTAATTGATAAGGGTCCTGGGTGCCGCTGTGGTTCTGTTACCCCACTTTTTCATTTGTTTCAGATTTAAAAAAAATGTATACCTATTCATATAATTACATTAGATGAATATTTCAATATAACTCGTTATTCTGATTGGCTAACTGCACACCACATGTTATTCCGTAAGCAATTGCATTAGACAATAAAATTTACCATTTATGATGACACAAGGTCTCACAATAAAGTGCACAGGTGAATTAAATAAAACTTGATAAAATCGTCTTTTCATGATTCTAGATAAAAAATGTAATTATTAGTATTGAATGCTTCTTTTTGTAACTTTAAAGGGTTGTAAAAGCGTTGACCGTGCGTACATTTTTAGCATGAAGCGCTTCCGCGATTCATACAAAATGTACTTCGGTCAACGCTTTTACACCCCAATAAATTTACAAAAAGAAGCATTCAATTCTTAAATATTGCGTAGGTAGATAATGTAACATTTTCCCTTAGTTGGGAATCGTGTGTGGTGTGTTGGACAAATGAAATATCAAAGTGTCCAAAGATGGTAAATGTGTGGCCATAGCACCAAGTAACAGGGCTTTTATATAATACTAGTGAGTAATGAAAACTTTATTGACCTTATCATATATTTCTAACAGCTTTCCGAACTATTCACATATTTTAGAGCCGGAAAATCTGCGGCACTTCCAAACAACTTTTATAAAAGAATTGCCCCCCCCCCCCCCCCCTTTCCCAGGCCGCAAAAAAAAATCATAGATGTCATAATCAATGCAAAGAGAACTGGATAACTGTATAATAACGACACTTCGAACCCATATCAGTGTACATCTGTGACAGTATGAGTGCATTTTGTTTTGAAAGTTCTAAGCCATGCTGGGAGTATCTAAAGAATTTCTTTATCAATCATGGTTCAATTATACAAAAAGAAGACTAGTGTGGATCTAGCCGTCGATAGCAGCCGGCGTTAATATTCATGAGGCCAGCCTTCAATAATATTCATGAGCCGTCAATAATATTCATGAGATGACTTGCGTTCGAAGAAGTGTTGTTAGAAGCTATGAACGATAATTATAATTAAATAACGTTCCTATTTATATTTGATATTGCTTCAAACAGGCATGTCAATGGGTGTCTTCTTCGAGGTCCGCGTTTACCAAATCAACTTTGGGTGTTCTTCAAGGTCTACGTCTTTAAACAACATTGTAAATATAATAAAATAATGTAAATGCCTCCATAAATATAAAACAAAGAAATGGCCTTTTAAGATCTTTTAACATTCTGTGATTAGAGAAATAATGTAAACTAAAGCAATGACAAGTTAAAAAAAATATATAATTACATTTAGAAATTTAACGGGACATTACAACAAACAAATAAAGTAAAGAACAGTTCTTATTAAAATTTTGTGATTTTTGAATCAATGTAAGCTATAATAAATTAAAAAAAAAGGTTTTAATATAGAAATTTAGGAATGACAGGTAATTGATGGTCATATGGGCATTCCATAATTGATGGTCATATGGGCATTCCATAATTTGTTCGTTGTCTACAAATATAGTCCAATCATGAAACTAAAACATACAATACATACGACAGTATTTTCTATTTAAACAGATCAGAAAAATCGAAACATAGTTTATTGTAGAAATAAAAACAACAGAACAATAAAAACAGTCAATTACTATTTCAATGACATATGATTCTTCAAAATTACGGAGACCAATCTGAGTTATTAATCAGTTAACATTAACAATTCATATTATTCCCTCTAAAATGGCCCATAGCACTAATGCCCTAGACCCGTACGAGTTAGTCAGGAAAGGATAAGGGGGTACCCTGGTATATCACAAATTCGAAAATGAACTATTACCGGCTGGCCAAACGAAGAGATTCTCCACATGGGCAATGATACCAGACGAAGAGGTACTTATTGCCTTTAAAATGGCCCATAGCACTTGTACCCTAGACCCGTACGAGTTTGTCAGTAGAGGGTTAAAAGGGGGGATATGGTATCCCGGTTTACACCAATTCTTACTGAACTATTGCCGGCTGGCCAAACTAAGAGATTCTCCACATTGACCATCATACCAGAGGTAGAGGTTGGTATTGCCTCTAAAATGGCCCATAGCACTTATGCCCTAGACCCGTACGAGTTAGTCAGGAAAGGATAAGGGGGTACCCTGGTATATCACAAATTCGAAAATGAACTATTACCGGCTGGCCAAACGAAGAGATTCTCCACATGGGCAATGATACCAGACGAAGAGGTACTTATTGCCTTTAAAATGGCCCATAGCACTTGTACCCTAGACCCGTACGAGTTTGTCAGTAGAGGGTTAAAAGGGGGGATATGGTATCCCGGTTTACACCAATTCTTACTGAACTATTGCCGGCTGGCCAAACTAAGAGATTCTCCACATTGACCATCATACCAGAGGTAGAGGTTGGTATTGCCTCTAAAATGGCCCATAGCACTTATGCCCTAGACCCGTACGAGTTAGTCAGGAAAGGATAAGGGGGTACCCTGGTATATCACAAATTCGAAAATGAACTATTACCGGCTGGCCAAACGAAGAGATTCTCCACATGGGCAATGATACCAGACGAAGAGGTACTTATTGCCTTTAAAATGGCCCATAGCACTTGTACCCTAGACCCGTACGAGTTTGTCAGTAGAGGGTTAAAAGGGGGGGATATGGTATCCCGGTTTACACCAATTCTTACTGAACTATTGCCGGCTGGCCAAACTAAGAGATTCTCCACATTGACCATCATACCAGAGGTAGAGGTTGGTATTGCCTCTAAAATGGCCCATAGCACTTATGCCCTAGACCCGTACGAGTTAGTCAGGAAAGGATAAGGGGGTACCCTGGTATATCACAAATTCGAAAATGAACTATTACCGGCTGGCCAAACGAAGAGATTCTCCACATGGGCAATGATACCAGACGAAGAGGTACTTATTGCCTTTAAAATGGCCCATAGCACTTGTACCCTAGACCCGTACGAGTTTGTCAGTAGAGGGTTAAAAGGGGGGATATGGTATCCCGGTTTACACCAATTCTTACTGAACTATTGCCGGCTGGCCAAACTAAGAGATTCTCCACATTGACCATCATACCAGAGGTAGAGGTTGGTATTGCCTCTAAAATGGCCCATAGCACTTATGCCCTAGACCCGTACGAGTTAGTCAGGAAAGGATAAGGGGGTACCCTGGTATATCACAAATTCGAAAATGAACTATTACCGGCTGGCCAAACGAAGAGATTCTCCACATGGGCAATGATACCAGACGAAGAGGTACTTATTGCCTTTAAAATGGCCCATAGCACTTGTACCCTAGACCCGTACGAGTTTGTCAGTAGAGGGTTAAAAGGGGGGGATATGGTATCCCGGTTTACACCAATTCTTACTGAACTATTGCCGGCTGGCCAAACTAAGAGATTCTCCACATTGACCATCATACCAGAGGTAGAGGTTGGTATTGCCTCTAAAATGGCCCATAGCACTTATGCCCTAGACCCGTACGAGTTAGTCAGGAAAGGATAAGGGGGTACCCTGGTATATCACAAATTCGAAAATGAACTATTACCGGCTGGCCAAACGAAGAGATTCTCCACATGGGCAATGATACCAGACGAAGAGGTACTTATTGCCTTTAAAATGGCCCATAGCACTTGTACCCTAGACCCGTACGAGTTTGTCAGTAGAGGGTTAAAAGGGGGGGATATGGTATCCCGGTTTACACCAATTCTTACTGAACTATTGCCGGCTGGCCAAACTAAGAGATTCTCCACATTGACCATCATACCAGAGGTAGAGGTTGGTATTGCCTCTAAAATGGCCCATAGCACTTATGCCCTAGACCCGTACGAGTTAGTCAGGAAAGGATAAGGGGGTACCCTGGTATATCACAAATTCGAAAATGAACTATTACCGGCTGGCCAAACGAAGAGATTCTCCACATGGGCAATGATACCAGACGAAGAGGTACTTATTGCCTTTAAAATGGCCCATAGCACTTGTACCCTAGACCCGTACGAGTTTGTCAGTAGAGGGTTAAAAGGGGGGATATGGTATCCCGGTTTACACCAATTCTTACTGAACTATTGCCGGCTGGCCAAACTAAGAGATTCTCCACATTGACCATCATACCAGAGGTAGAGGTTGGTATTGCCTCTAAAATGGCCCATAGCACTTATGCCCTAGACCCGTACGAGTTAGTCAGGAAAGGATAAGGGGGTACCCTGGTATATCACAAATTCGAAAATGAACTATTACCGGCTGGCCAAACGAAGAGATTCTCCACATGGGCCATGATACCAGACGAAGAGGTACTTATTGCCTTTAAAATGGCCCATAGCACTTGTACCCTAGACCCGTACGAGTTTGTCAGTAGAGGGTTAAAAGGGGGGATATGGTATCCCGGTTTACACCAATTCTTACTGAACTATTGCCGGCTGGCCAAACTAAGAGATTCTCCACATTGACCATCATACCAGAGGTAGAGGTTGGTATTGCCTCTAAAATGGCCCATAGCACTTATGCCCTAGACCCGTACGAGTTAGTCAGGAAAGGATAAGGGGGTACCCTGGTATATCACAAATTCGAAAATGAACTATTACCGGCTGGCCAAACGAAGAGATTCTCCACATGGGCAATGATACCAGACGAAGAGGTACTTATTGCCTTTAAAATGGCCCATAGCACTTGTACCCTAGACCCGTACGAGTTTGTCAGTAGAGGGTTAAAAGGGGGGATATGGTATCCCGGTTTACACCAATTCTTACTGAACTATTGCCGGCTGGCCAAACTAAGAGATTCTCCACATTGACCATCATACCAGAGGTAGAGGTTGGTATTGCCTCTAAAATGGCCCATCCCAGTCAGCAGACTAACAGTGGGCCAACGTTGGCAAATGGTCGGCCCGTTGGTCAACCGTTGGTGTTGGCTTTACAACATTGGCCCAACGTTGGCAAATTGTCGGTCCGTTGGTCGCAAGTTTATGTTGGCTGCACAACATTGGCTCAACGTTGGCAAATTGTCGGTCTGTTGGTCGCAATTTTATGTTGGCTGCACAACATTGGCCCAACGTTGGCAAATTGTCGGTACATTGGTCGCACGTTGGTGTCGGCTGCACAACATTGGCCCAACGTTGGTCTGTTGTTGTAAATTCATATTATTATCTCATGTTGGTTATAAATAATCGGGCAAATGTTGGCATTATGTTAGTAGCAACATAGGGCCGATATGAAATTGTTTTAATGGAATTGATTATATAATATTTTACGCTTTATTTCTCTTGGGAGGCGGATAATTTCGATTGCAGCAGGCTTTATGAAAAGTTAATGTTATACTGAAAGTTTTTATCAACTGAAATTACATTTACAACTCTATGTTGGGCCAATGCTGGCCCAACGTTGCATGATCATATATCATACTCTATATATAAGTCAGGCAAAATTTATACTGGAATATCATTACTGTAATAAAAAAAAATGTATATCGTAAACATAGATTGCCTGGTTAAAAAATAAAATGTATTCCAATCATTATTTATAATAACTTTATTCATTAAACTTGTGTGAAACATAATAATAGCAATTATATGCAGAGTGATATTTGATACAGCCAGTCTGTTAATCAAGCCCATTCTGATAAGGTTGACCATGTGTTCGACAAATTTCAAAGATAGTTGCTATGGTAATTAAGTTTATAGGAAATCTGAATGTAATGGGATGGTCACTTTTGTGATTATTTCCTGTTGTGTATTTGTAAGAAAGCAGTGATACGAAGAAAACAAAAAGAGAAAATCATGTCATCTGGGATTCAAAGAGAAAGATAGTAACATGTAAGTTATAACTTTAAAAAATCTGATAAATATACGATTTAGAATGACAAATACAATATGAATTTTTAATCTGAGGGATGTTGTTAAAAATCAAAACATATATTAATTTCTATCATTTTATAATGCTGATCTTGAAGTTTATACGTTTCGGGTGAAATATTTTCTAGATTTTAAATCATTTCAATCCTATTAATTATCATGAAATATTTGCCACTGAACATAAGTATCTTCAAACAAATGGTAAATTATATCAATCTTTAACCACAACATGTATGATCATTACTGAAGTTAATGGAATAAAATTGTCTTAAGATGTACCTTATTCCGTAAAGTTTCAAAAATGTGGTATAATGATTGCTACTTCATTAAAATATAAATGAATTTGTTAGTTTTATTGTATTTCTAAATCGCATGCAAACAGATACGATATATTTGTGAAACCTGATCATATACACACTTAAATGTGTAACAGTGTTTTTATATATCAAATATATAACTGTTCATTAATACACATCTGAATTATTCTTTATATATCATGTATATTACGAATATACAAAGTATGATACCGAATTCTGAAATAATAGTAAATAAGGGTTTGTTATACCCACAAATCCGTCTAATACTAATAAATTTCTGACCATTAGAAAAATAACCAATATAAAAAAATGGTTATTTAAGATTTAATTTGTATTCAATAGTATTTAAACTATTTAGAATATACATTAATTTATATTACATATCTAGAAGGGAGATTACGCACGCATGCATTAGACAAATACGCAATTCAAGTTTACTTCTAACTTTATTACAGATTCGGTTAGAAAAAAAACATAGCTGCAAAGAGTCTTCGGATAAGGAGATGGATGATGCAGCTAAAGATTGGCGGCGCTTAAGCCTTGACAGAGAAGGTAGCAAGAAACAGAGAAGGGAAAAACGAATAACATATATAAATAATAATGACACTGTTGAAGTTTAAATTGAGGAGGACACTACTCGTGGTGACGACCAATGATATCAAATTTAAAATAAATAAAGTTTCATCTTCTGAATTATTTAATTTTCATTCTGGATCTGGAAACAATACAACTAAAATTACATCTCCGAAAAAACTATTTGTATGATCGCCTAACCATAAGCCATACTTCATTTGTTCTGTTAAAGAAATAAATGAAATTAATATGAAAAAAGAAGATGTGGTATGATTGCTAATGAGACAACTCTTTACAAAACAGCAAATGACACAGAGTTTATCTGGTCGATCCATCAAACATTGTCAAAGAAATATCTTGGCGTCACACAATAAATAAAATTAAAGAGGCAAAGTTCATGAAAAAAACAAGGACAGTAACAACAATGGGTAATACAAAAATACAGAATTGCTACCTTAAACTTTGGCAGTTTGGAACACAATAAAAAAAAAGATCAAAGTTCTCCAGAGTATTTATCATATACAGCCCCTCATGCAGCATCCATTGTAATTTGGTTGAAACAATAGACCAACGTATTGCCAACATAAAAATGAGAAATACCTACCTTGGACCAACATAGTGCCAACATAAGAGAAGATATTTCTACGTTGGTCCAACGTTGTGCCAACATGGATTTCGTTTTTCATACAATGGGCCAACGTTGGCTCTATGTATTGTATATAACAGTACAACGTTGGGCCAACATGAAGCCATCATGTTGGGCCAACGTAGGCCCACTTTGCACTTATACGTTGGGCCAACGTTAAAATACAACGATGGGCCAATGCAATGATATACGTTGTGCCAATGTTGGGCCAACATACTCATGTTGTCTGGGATAGCACTTATGCCCTAGACCCGTACGAGTTAGTCAGGAAAGGATAAGGGGGTACCCTGGTATATCACAAATTCGAAAATGAACTATTACCGGCTGGCCAAACGAAGAGATTCTCCACATGGGCAATGATACCAGACGAAGAGGTACTTATTGCCTTTAAAATGGCCCATAGCACTTGTACCCTAGACCCGTACGAGTTTGTCAGTAGAGGGTTAAAAGGGGGGATATGGTATCCCGGTTTACACCAATTCTTACTGAACTATTGCCGGCTGGCCAAACTAAGAGATTCTCCACATTGACCATCATACCAGAGGTAGAGGTTGGTATTGCCTCTAAAATGGCCCATAGCACTTATGCCCTAGACCCGTACGAGTTAGTCAGGAAAGGATAAGGGGGTACCCTGGTATATCACAAATTCGAAAATGAACTATTACCGGCTGGCCAAACGAAGAGATTCTCCACATGGGCCATGATACCAGACGAAGAGGTACTTATTGCCTTTAAAATGGCCCATAGCACTTGTACCCTAGACCCGTACGAGTTTGTCAGTAGAGGGTTAAAAGGGGGGATATGGTATCCCGGTTTACACCAATTCTTACTGAACTATTGCCGGCTGGCCAAACTAAGAGATTCTCCACATTGACCATCATACCAGAGGTAGAGGTTGGTATTGCCTCTAAAATGGCCCATAGCACTTATGCCCTAGACCCGTACGAGTTAGTCAGGAAAGGATAAGGGGGTACCCTGGTATATCACAAATTCGAAAATGAACTATTACCGGCTGGCCAAACGAAGAGATTCTCCACATGGGCAATGATACCAGACGAAGAGGTACTTATTGCCTTTAAAATGGCCCATAGCACTTGTACCCTAGACCCGTACGAGTTTGTCAGTAGAGGGTTAAAAGGGGGGATATGGTATCCCGGTTTACACCAATTCTTACTGAACTATTGCCGGCTGGCCAAACTAAGAGATTCTCCACATTGACCATCATACCAGAGGTAGAGGTTGGTATTGCCTCTAAAATGGCCCATAGCACTTATGCCCTAGACCCGTACGAGTTAGTCAGGAAAGGATAAGGGGGTACCCTGGTATATCACAAATTCGAAAATGAACTATTACCGGCTGGCCAAACGAAGAGATTCTCCACATGGGCAATGATACCAGACGAAGAGGTACTTATTGCCTTTAAAATGGCCCATAGCACTTGTACCCTAGACCCGTACGAGTTTGTCAGTAGAGGGTTAAAAGGGGGGATATGGTATCCCGGTTTACACCAATTCTTACTGAACTATTGCCGGCTGGCCAAACTAAGAGATTCTCCACATTGACCATCATACCAGAGGTAGAGGTTGGTATTGCCTCTAAAATGGCCCATAGCACTTATGCCCTAGACCCGTACGAGTTAGTCAGGAAAGGATAAGGGGGTACCCTGGTATATCACAAATTCGAAAATGAACTATTACCGGCTGGCCAAACGAAGAGATTCTCCACATGGGCAATGATACCAGACGAAGAGGTACTTATTGCCTTTAAAATGGCCCATAGCACTTGTACCCTAGACCCGTACGAGTTTGTCAGTAGAGGGTTAAAAGGGGGGATATGGTATCCCGGTTTACACCAATTCTTACTGAACTATTGCCGGCTGGCCAAACTAAGAGATTCTCCACATTGACCATCATACCAGAGGTAGAGGTTGGTATTGCCTCTAAAATGGCCCATAGCACTTATGCCCTAGACCCGTACGAGTTAGTCAGGAAAGGATAAGGGGGTACCCTGGTATATCACAAATTCGAAAATGAACTATTACCGGCTGGCCAAACGAAGAGATTCTCCACATGGGCAATGATACCAGACGAAGAGGTACTTATTGCCTTTAAAATGGCCCATAGCACTTGTACCCTAGACCCGTACGAGTTTGTCAGTAGAGGGTTAAAAGGGGGGATATGGTATCCCGGTTTACACCAATTCTTACTGAACTATTGCCGGCTGGCCAAACTAAGAGATTCTCCACATTGACCATCATACCAGAGGTAGAGGTTGGTATTGCCTCTAAAATGGCCCATAGCACTTATGCCCTAGACCCGTACGAGTTAGTCAGGAAAGGATAAGGGGGTACCCTGGTATATCACAAATTCGAAAATGAACTATTACCGGCTGGCCAAACGAAGAGATTCTCCACATGGGCAATGATACCAGACGAAGAGGTACTTATTGCCTTTAAAATGGCCCATAGCACTTGTACCCTAGACCCGTACGAGTTTGTCAGTAGAGGGTTAAAAGGGGGGGATATGGTATCCCGGTTTACACCAATTCTTACTGAACTATTGCCGGCTGGCCAAACTAAGAGATTCTCCACATTGACCATCATACCAGAGGTAGAGGTTGGTATTGCCTCTAAAATGGCCCATAGCACTTATGCCCTAGACCCGTACGAGTTAGTCAGGAAAGGATAAGGGGGTACCCTGGTATATCACAAATTCGAAAATGAACTATTACCGGCTGGCCAAACGAAGAGATTCTCCACATGGGCAATGATACCAGACGAAGAGGTACTTATTGCCTTTAAAATGGCCCATAGCACTTGTACCCTAGACCCGTACGAGTTTGTCAGTAGAGGGTTAAAAGGGGGGATATGGTATCCCGGTTTACACCAATTCTTACTGAACTATTGCCGGCTGGCCAAACTAAGAGATTCTCCACATTGACCATCATACCAGAGGTAGAGGTTGGTATTGCCTCTAAAATGGCCCATAGCACTTATGCCCTAGACCCGTACGAGTTAGTCAGGAAAGGATAAGGGGGTACCCTGGTATATCACAAATTCGAAAATGAACTATTACCGGCTGGCCAAACGAAGAGATTCTCCACATGGGCAATGATACCAGACGAAGAGGTACTTATTGCCTTTAAAATGGCCCATAGCACTTGTACCCTAGACCCGTACGAGTTTGTCAGTAGAGGGTTAAAAGGGGGGGATATGGTATCCCGGTTTACACCAATTCTTACTGAACTATTGCCGGCTGGCCAAACTAAGAGATTCTCCACATTGACCATCATACCAGAGGTAGAGGTTGGTATTGCCTCTAAAATGGCCCATAGCACTTATGCCCTAGACCCGTACGAGTTAGTCAGGAAAGGATAAGGGGGTACCCTGGTATATCACAAATTCGAAAATGAACTATTACCGGCTGGCCAAACGAAGAGATTCTCCACATGGGCAATGATACCAGACGAAGAGGTACTTATTGCCTTTAAAATGGCCCATAGCACTTGTACCCTAGACCCGTACGAGTTTGTCAGTAGAGGGTTAAAAGGGGGGGATATGGTATCCCGGTTTACACCAATTCTTACTGAACTATTGCCGGCTGGCCAAACTAAGAGATTCTCCACATTGACCATCATACCAGAGGTAGAGGTTGGTATTGCCTCTAAAATGGCCCATAGCACTTATGCCCTAGACCCGTACGAGTTAGTCAGGAAAGGATAAGGGGGTACCCTGGTATATCACAAATTCGAAAATGAACTATTACCGGCTGGCCAAACGAAGAGATTCTCCACATGGGCAATGATACCAGACGAAGAGGTACTTATTGCCTTTAAAATGGCCCATAGCACTTGTACCCTAGACCCGTACGAGTTTGTCAGTAGAGGGTTAAAAGGGGGGATATGGTATCCCGGTTTACACCAATTCTTACTGAACTATTGCCGGCTGGCCAAACTAAGAGATTCTCCACATTGACCATCATACCAGAGGTAGAGGTTGGTATTGCCTCTAAAATGGCCCATAGCACTTATGCCCTAGACCCGTACGAGTTAGTCAGGAAAGGATAAGGGGGTACCCTGGTATATCACAAATTCGAAAATGAACTATTACCGGCTGGCCAAACGAAGAGATTCTCCACATGGGCAATGATACCAGACGAAGAGGTACTTATTGCCTTTAAAATGGCCCATAGCACTTGTACCCTAGACCCGTACGAGTTTGTCAGTAGAGGGTTAAAAGGGGGGATATGGTATCCCGGTTTACACCAATTCTTACTGAACTATTGCCGGCTGGCCAAACTAAGAGATTCTCCACATTGACCATCATACCAGAGGTAGAGGTTGGTATTGCCTCTAAAATGGCCCATAGCACTTATGCCCTAGACCCGTACGAGTTAGTCAGGAAAGGATAAGGGGGTACCCTGGTATATCACAAATTCGAAAATGAACTATTACCGGCTGGCCAAACGAAGAGATTCTCCACATGGGCAATGATACCAGACGAAGAGGTACTTATTGCCTTTAAAATGGCCCATAGCACTTGTACCCTAGACCCGTACGAGTTTGTCAGTAGAGGGTTAAAAGGGGGGATATGGTATCCCGGTTTACACCAATTCTTACTGAACTATTGCCGGCTGGCCAAACTAAGAGATTCTCCACATTGACCATCATACCAGAGGTAGAGGTTGGTATTGCCTCTAAAATGGCCCATAGCACTTATGCCCTAGACCCGTACGAGTTAGTCAGGAAAGGATAAGGGGGTACCCTGGTATATCACAAATTCGAAAATGAACTATTACCGGCTGGCCAAACGAAGAGATTCTCCACATGGGCAATGATACCAGACGAAGAGGTACTTATTGCCTTTAAAATGGCCCATAGCACTTGTACCCTAGACCCGTACGAGTTTGTCAGTAGAGGGTTAAAAGGGGGGATATGGTATCCCGGTTTACACCAATTCTTACTGAACTATTGCCGGCTGGCCAAACTAAGAGATTCTCCACATTGACCATCATACCAGAGGTAGAGGTTGGTATTGCCTCTAAAATGGCCCATAGCACTTATGCCCTAGACCCGTACGAGTTAGTCAGGAAAGGATAAGGGGGTACCCTGGTATATCACAAATTCGAAAATGAACTATTACCGGCTGGCCAAACGAAGAGATTCTCCACATGGGCCATGATACCAGACGAAGAGGTACTTATTGCCTTTAAAATGGCCCATAGCACTTGTACCCTAGACCCGTACGAGTTTGTCAGTAGAGGGTTAAAAGGGGGGATATGGTATCCCGGTTTACACCAATTCTTACTGAACTATTGCCGGCTGGCCAAACTAAGAGATTCTCCACATTGACCATCATACCAGAGGTAGAGGTTGGTATTGCCTCTAAAATGGCCCATAGCACTTATGCCCTAGACCCGTACGAGTTAGTCAGGAAAGGATAAGGGGGTACCCTGGTATATCACAAATTCGAAAATGAACTATTACCGGCTGGCCAAACGAAGAGATTCTCCACATGGGCAATGATACCAGACGAAGAGGTACTTATTGCCTTTAAAATGGCCCATAGCACTTGTACCCTAGACCCGTACGAGTTTGTCAGTAGAGGGTTAAAAGGGGGGATATGGTATCCCGGTTTACACCAATTCTTACTGAACTATTGCCGGCTGGCCAAACTAAGAGATTCTCCACATTGACCATCATACCAGAGGTAGAGGTTGGTATTGCCTCTAAAATGGCCCATAGCACTTATGCCCTAGACCCGTACGAGTTAGTCAGGAAAGGATAAGGGGGTACCCTGGTATATCACAAATTCGAAAATGAACTATTACCGGCTGGCCAAACGAAGAGATTCTCCACATGGGCAATGATACCAGACGAAGAGGTACTTATTGCCTTTAAAATGGCCCATAGCACTTGTACCCTAGACCCGTACGAGTTTGTCAGTAGAGGGTTAAAAGGGGGGATATGGTATCCCGGTTTACACCAATTCTTACTGAACTATTGCCGGCTGGCCAAACTAAGAGATTCTCCACATTGACCATCATACCAGAGGTAGAGGTTGGTATTGCCTCTAAAATGGCCCATAGCACTTATGCCCTAGACCCGTACGAGTTAGTCAGGAAAGGATAAGGGGGTACCCTGGTATATCACAAATTCGAAAATGAACTATTACCGGCTGGCCAAACGAAGAGATTCTCCACATGGGCCATGATACCAGACGAAGAGGTACTTATTGCCTTTAAAATGGCCCATAGCACTTGTACCCTAGACCCGTACGAGTTTGTCAGTAGAGGGTTAAAAGGGGGGATATGGTATCCCGGTTTACACCAATTCTTACTGAACTATTGCCGGCTGGCCAAACTAAGAGATTCTCCACATTGACCATCATACCAGAGGTAGAGGTTGGTATTGCCTCTAAAATGGCCCATAGCACTTATGCCCTAGACCCGTACGAGTTAGTCAGGAAAGGATAAGGGGGTACCCTGGTATATCACAAATTCGAAAATGAACTATTACCGGCTGGCCAAACGAAGAGATTCTCCACATGGGCAATGATACCAGACGAAGAGGTACTTATTGCCTTTAAAATGGCCCATAGCACTTGTACCCTAGACCCGTACGAGTTTGTCAGTAGAGGGTTAAAAGGGGGGATATGGTATCCCGGTTTACACCAATTCTTACTGAACTATTGCCGGCTGGCCAAACTAAGAGATTCTCCACATTGACCATCATACCAGAGGTAGAGGTTGGTATTGCCTCTAAAATGGCCCATAGCACTTATGCCCTAGACCCGTACGAGTTAGTCAGGAAAGGATAAGGGGGTACCCTGGTATATCACAAATTCGAAAATGAACTATTACCGGCTGGCCAAACGAAGAGATTCTCCACATGGGCAATGATACCAGACGAAGAAGTACTTATTGCCTTTAAAATGGCCCATAGCACTTGTACCCTAGACCCGTACGAGTTTGTCAGTAGAGGGTTAAAAGGGGGGATATGGTATCCCGGTTTACACCAATTCTTACTGAACTATTGCCGGCTGGCCAAACTAAGAGATTCTCCACATTGACCATCATACCAGAGGTAGAGGTTGGTATTGCCTCTAAAATGGCCCATAGCACTTATGCCCTAGACCCGTACGAGTTAGTCAGGAAAGGATAAGGGGGTACCCTGGTATATCACAAATTCGAAAATGAACTATTACCGGCTGGCCAAACGAAGAGATTCTCCACATGGGCAATGATACCAGACGAAGAGGTACTTATTGCCTTTAAAATGGCCCATAGCACTTGTACCCTAGACCCGTACGAGTTTGTCAGTAGAGGGTTAAAAGGGGGGATATGGTATCCCGGTTTACACCAATTCTTACTGAACTATTGCCGGCTGGCCAAACTAAGAGATTCTCCACATTGACCATCATACCAGAGGTAGAGGTTGGTATTGCCTCTAAAATGGCCCATAGCACTTATGCCCTAGACCCGTACGAGTTAGTCAGGAAAGGATAAGGGGGTACCCTGGTATATCACAAATTCGAAAATGAACTATTACCGGCTGGCCAAACGAAGAGATTCTCCACATGGGCAATGATACCAGACGAAGAGGTACTTATTGCCTTTAAAATGGCCCATAGCACTTGTACCCTAGACCCGTACGAGTTTGTCAGTAGAGGGTTAAAAGGGGGGATATGGTATCCCGGTTTACACCAATTCTTACTGAACTATTGCCGGCTGGCCAAACTAAGAGATTCTCCACATTGACCATCATACCAGAGGTAGAGGTTGGTATTGCCTCTAAAATGGCCCATAGCACTTATGCCCTAGACCCGTACGAGTTAGTCAGGAAAGGATAAGGGGGTACCCTGGTATATCACAAATTCGAAAATGAACTATTACCGGCTGGCCAAACGAAGAGATTCTCCACATGGGCAATGATACCAGACGAAGAGGTACTTATTGCCTTTAAAATGGCCCATAGCACTTGTACCCTAGACCCGTACGAGTTTGTCAGTAGAGGGTTAAAAGGGGGGATATGGTATCCCGGTTTACACCAATTCTTACTGAACTATTGCCGGCTGGCCAAACTAAGAGATTCTCCACATTGACCATCATACCAGAGGTAGAGGTTGGTATTGCCTCTAAAATGGCCCATAGCACTTATGCCCTAGACCCGTACGAGTTAGTCAGGAAAGGATAAGGGGGTACCCTGGTATATCACAAATTCGAAAATGAACTATTACCGGCTGGCCAAACGAAGAGATTCTCCACATGGGCAATGATACCAGACGAAGAGGTACTTATTGCCTTTAAAATGGCCCATAGCACTTGTACCCTAGACCCGTACGAGTTTGTCAGTAGAGGGTTAAAAGGGGGGATATGGTATCCCGGTTTACACCAATTCTTACTGAACTATTGCCGGCTGGCCAAACTAAGAGATTCTCCACATTGACCATCATACCAGAGGTAGAGGTTGGTATTGCCTCTAAAATGGCCCATAGCACTTATGCCCTAGACCCGTACGAGTTAGTCAGGAAAGGATAAGGGGGTACCCTGGTATATCACAAATTCGAAAATGAACTATTACCGGCTGGCCAAACGAAGAGATTCTCCACATGGGCAATGATACCAGACGAAGAGGTACTTATTGCCTTTAAAATGGCCCATAGCACTTGTACCCTAGACCCGTACGAGTTTGTCAGTAGAGGGTTAAAAGGGGGGATATGGTATCCCGGTTTACACCAATTCTTACTGAACTATTGCCGGCTGGCCAAACTAAGAGATTCTCCACATTGACCATCATACCAGAGGTAGAGGTTGGTATTGCCTCTAAAATGGCCCATAGCACTTATGCCCTAGACCCGTACGAGTTAGTCAGGAAAGGATAAGGGGGTACCCTGGTATATCACAAATTCGAAAATGAACTATTACCGGCTGGCCAAACGAAGAGATTCTCCACATGGGCAATGATACCAGACGAAGAGGTACTTATTGCCTTTAAAATGGCCCATAGCACTTGTACCCTAGACCCGTACGAGTTTGTCAGTAGAGGGTTAAAAGGGGGGATATGGTATCCCGGTTTACACCAATTCTTACTGAACTATTGCCGGCTGGCCAAACTAAGAGATTCTCCACATTGACCATCATACCAGAGGTAGAGGTTGGTATTGCCTCTAAAATGGCCCATAGCACTTATGCCCTAGACCCGTACGAGTTAGTCAGGAAAGGATAAGGGGGTACCCTGGTATATCACAAATTCGAAAATGAACTATTACCGGCTGGCCAAACGAAGAGATTCTCCACATGGGCAATGATACCAGACGAAGAGGTACTTATTGCCTTTAAAATGGCCCATAGCACTTGTACCCTAGACCCGTACGAGTTTGTCAGTAGAGGGTTAAAAGGGGGGATATGGTATCCCGGTTTACACCAATTCTTACTGAACTATTGCCGGCTGGCCAAACTAAGAGATTCTCCACATCGACCATCATACCCGAGGTAGAGGTTGGTATTGCCTCTAAAATGGCCCATAGCACTTATGCCCGAGACCTGTACGAGTTAGTCAGGAATGGATAAGGGGGTGGGGGTACCCTTGTACATGTGTATCACAAATTCGAAAATGAACTATCTAAGAATAGAATAAGTGGTTTAGATGATCAGTTAAAGCCAAAGCGAAATGTTCACTGACCAGCACCAAAAAAAGCAGTTTTTTTTACATTTTAAAATAAAGTTGAATTTCAAAATAAAATAATGATATTTTATGTCCGCCAGATTGAATTTAACCGGAAGTAATGATTTTGAAGACATATGTCTCATGTATTTTATCCATTTGCAGCATCAAAGAAAGGTCCCTGAACAATTTAATGATAGTAGCAATACGTCAAAACACGTTTCAATTACCCTCCCTAAAAAATAAGATTATTTTAGTACCATGTCGGCAATGTAGGAAAGCACCGAAAGTAGGTTTTTTTTATGACATTTAATCTATATAATATATCAAAAAGAAGTACATAACAAAGGTTTGTACCAAATATCATTATAGCAGAATGATAAAACCCGCTTTTCATACACTAGCCTCTGATATTTGGATGATTGAAGTATGATTTCGACCAATTTGAATTTTTACTGGAAGTGAGACATTATTTTTTTTTCAAATGCCTCCTTATCTGAAATAAAAGAGTAATAGCTGAGGAATGCCTATGCCATATTTTATTCCTGTAGCCGGATTTGCAAAATTTTTCACAAAGCGGTCGTATTTATTTCTGGTACATCCGATCTTCGAATCACCTATCTATAACATACCAAGTACTTTTGTGTTTTGTCAGCATATAGTACTTTTTCCTTCTTAGCTACCTTACGTATATCCACACTGTTTGACGTCCAGGATCGAAGATAGGATCCAGTTTCCTCCATCATTGTTCTCCCTTCCTTATAGTCAGCCCAACCTCATTCTGTAAACTTAACAGAATGTTGTCCACATCCTAATCTCTTTCCATCAATGTAGCTGTTATTGTGTTATTACGTTGTGAATGTTAAGTATCGTAGGGTTTGGTATTAACGGTAAAGAAGTCGCTCCGAACATAACGGATTTGAACTTCTAAGTCTGTAAATAATTTGTTGGGTCGGATGAGTTTCTTTAGCCAAAAGAAACGTGTAGCGTCTCGATCACCCTTTGTTAATTCTACATGTAAAAAGCTTTATAAATATCCGTTGTTATGGCGACAGGATCGGCTGTATACATGTATCTCATCAGAATTTCTTTCAGGTCGTTTCGCTTCGGCGGTGTATCCAAAAGGCAGTCATTCAAACTTGGCGAATTATGCGACTGTCGACAACTACAGTCATAAACAAATCTGATAGGCATAGTGCTTGATTCCTTCTTCCAGGATGATAAGAAATATAGTGATATTATTCTTAAGTTCAGCGGTTTCATCTACCTTCTCTATGAATCCTCTTCGTTCCTGTTCTTGTATAATGTTTCCGTACTTCTTTAACATACATGTATCTGAATTTTGAGTAACGTCCTTTCAAGTCTTAGAAGGACGTTTTTTGTCCTTCTGTTCGTGACTGCTTAATTTGTAGGCAATTCATCACGTGTCCAAGGTAACCTAGCGAAACATTTATTCTTAGAATCCAATTGATCTGTCCTGATAGATTTTAATAAATTCATTGTCGTCTTCGTCTACCTCCCTACTATTTATTCCTATTGAATCTAAATTCCTAATTTCTCTAGATTGAATTCTTCAATTTTGTGTGATACTAAAACATTAAACATACTAGTCTTCGACGTGTTTGATTTCTTACCGTATGTAAGTACCGAAAGCATATATCCGATCTTGGATTTCACGGCGGTCAGATCGTTTCCACGTACTATATAATCTTTAAAAATGTCCCCGTAGTGATATGCGCCTACCTTCAACGATATTTCGAATGAATCTTGCTTTGTCACCGTGTGCGCTAACTTTAAACCACGCAAATAACCGTTCTGTGTAATAATGTTACGTATGTGATTCTGTAGAGACATGCCGATCATCTGTACTATCAGTACTTTGATTGACAAGACGTGTCCTGCTTCGGTTTTCAGATAGATTGTTGACTTTTCTATGTGTCTCGCGTCTTTCTCGGCACCTCCAAATGCCGATAAATATATTATTTCTGTTCCCGCTATCTGTAAACTTAGTTAAGTTCTGCGTTTAAAAAGATGTTTGCGCTCCTTCGTGAAAAAGAGTGTTCGTATCAATAAATTACTGATTTGAGCCTACTTGTGCTACGGCAGTTTTCAAAAGTACCTTTGATTGCAATTCTGTCGATTGAGAATACATAGTAGCATTATGTTCCTCATCGTGAATGTCATTCAAGAGTTGAACGTTGGTCGATAGTGGGTTTAATGGGTTGCTGCTCTGATTATCTTTTGCGCGAAAATTCGTATGCGCTGAGTAACTACCCTTGTTTATATGGCTTATCGTATTCCCTTGTTTTATGTTGTTTCTTAGAAGTGCATTACATACGTTTGTATGGTGTTTCTCATTACAATGTGTACATGTGTGTTTAGATTTACATTCGTTTAGTCTGTGTATACCAAGGCAGTTAAAGAATATCTAATCTGTTCATACGGGATTCTGTGTCGGCTATTTTACTGTAATGAGTTGGTGC
Source organism: Mytilus trossulus (assembly GCF_036588685.1). NCBI lineage: Eukaryota > Metazoa > Mollusca > Bivalvia > Mytilida > Mytilidae > Mytilus > Mytilus trossulus. The sequence continues at coordinate 35,929,512 of NC_086379.1, read as the reverse complement.
ATGTATTTTGTGACAGAAAACGCTAGGTCTAGTCTCAATATTCTTGTAAGATTTAGATTTCACCAATTTTGGGAGTCGACTCTATTATCCTGTGTCCGGTATAACGATCTCGTCTAATATGTGTCTACGGAGGTCCCGTAGGTTTTTGTTCTATTTTCTCGCGCGAGATATTTTCTGACTTCTACGGGTAATTTGTTAACAATCATGGGATCAAGTAGCGTGCCGTATGTTTCATGTGTCTGACCAAAAGTGTCTAGACCCTGCCGCTACCTTCAATTTGATCGTAAAACAAAATCGTAAGCTTGTTAACTGATTTATAGGCGAAGGAGTTTCTAAACCTAGTGCTTTGTGTGCAAGTTCATGAGCTTTCAAGCAGTTATATTTTTTGTATATTTGTAAGTGAAGGGTTCGGATGTACGGCAGACTCATATGAGTCCCAGAAGGTTTGCCATTCTAAAATGATGCCTTAGAAAGTTGGAAGCGTAAGTTTTGGTAGGCCGTGACTGATTAATGGCTGCAGGAAATGTACTTTATTGCGTGTTGATTGTGAGACTGGCTTGGGCTAACTGGTTTTTAAACGACTGTGCGTTGTGTGGGTTGGCTATGTTGTGCGTTGAAACAAACGGTATAGTTTCTGGATTTTAAGTGTGCGTTCTAGTACTTTAGTATTTGATTCAATATGACGGGAGTGCATTGTTTGTGACATTTTGTATGAACTTACGTACGTGTCGAATCTTCAATAATCTTATTTTCAACATCTTCCGGTTCCGTTTACTTTAGAGTTTGTTCATTCAAGTACTAACACAGTGTTTGTTTTTGCACAAGTTTTCCGAATGTTGAAATGACTGCTACTTCATCGAAATTTGTATTCTCCTTGCTTCATCTAATCTTCGGATTACCTTGAACTACACGTATTTTGCGACTGAATATCTGAGCAACGGAACAAAATTACGTTAGTGATTGCGAAAAACAGATGATCGCAAGTGAAAAACCTTACATAACCGCAACTAGAACTTATGGGCGCAGTTATTGGAACTAGACTAGCTTTTCATGTAAAATCGACCTGAATGTAAAAACGTGGTTTTCTGGTCGGATAGCTGTATAGTATTGCACTGGTTAAAATCATCGAAACCGTTTACTAGTAATTGATTTATATTGAATCGAGTGCGACAAATAGCAAAATCTACAAATTCAACATTAATGGAGATATTGCACAAAAGAATGAAACCCAACCGAACTCTTTACACGAGGAATAGGCGTCGATCAGAACATCGATAGTGTCATTAAAAAAGACCGAATAAGTTAACGGTATTGACAATTACAGAAGAAAACGAAGACGAGGAATTCTAAACAATGAAGTTCATACTAATCACTATGGTATCATTAACGTTATAGACAATTGGAAATATGGAACTTTCAGGAAAGCGATTCGTGTAACTGCTTACGTTCAGCGGTCCATATTCAACTACTTATATACTGATATACTAAACATCTGAGATAACAACACAAGGAAATATCCTAGCATTAGACAATTAGGACTCTTCATAGATGACGGTAGCGTTGTGAGATGTAATGGAAGGATTCACAACGCAATGATTTCAGAGAATACCAAATTTCCGTATTTTACCTGCGAATCATTTACTTACCAAACTGATAGTGACAGACGCACACGAGTGTTCACTTCACTTTGGACTCAACGCTACGCTTACTTACGTACTACAATCGTATTGGGTACCGATACTTAGACAATTTGTTAAGGAGTAATTGATCAAGTTTTCGGTGCTGTTAATCAGTATTATGTTACCTAAGTGAGACGTGTTGCCATTATAGTCCGCATAGATATACATACATTCTATTCGTTTTTGTTATTGTTAGCTTTATAGTTGCCCGATGTATCATCTTAACGATATTGGTGTCAAGTAACCAGGACGAATTTGAAGCTGAAATCGATTCTAGCAGGACATAGAAACGCCGTTTCCAGAATATTCTAGAAATTCGACGAAAATGGGGAGAGCGGAACAAAACTTTCTCATTCCGATGAACTTTCGAAATAGAATTCGTTCACTCTGATGAGTATTTATTTAATTTAGAAACAAAAATACGTCAAATAGCAAAATTTAAGTACAAACATCAAACCTAAACACAAATGCCACAAGTTCACAACATCACGCAGAAGTACACGAATGCATTATTTTACATATCTTCATACAAGAGTTTACGTAATTTTTTACGACAGATTGAACCATATGTACGTGGTTTAGAATCCCTTGGTCTGACAGAGAATACATATGGCCCCTTATTGGTCCCTAATATATTGAAAAAGTTACCAGGGGACGTACGCATAAATATAACAAGACACCATGATTCGAATATATAGTTGGCAAATAAATGAACTATTACAAATACTATCTCACGAACTCAACATTATGGAGGAAGGCAATTCCTCTGATCATACGGAAACTTATGCCACTACAGCAGCACTTCACACCAATTCAAAGGAACGTACAAAATAAATCAACAGAAAAATAAACGTAAAACCATGTGTACTTTTGTAACAAATCACATGTCCCCGTTAACGGCACTAAGATAATTGATCACACAGCAAATATTTCTATTGTTAAAAGGGATCGTTTATGTTTTAAATGTCTTTGACCTCCAAATATAGCTGATTGCAAATCACACCAAAGTTGCAGGAAATATAAAATATGTCACCATACTAATTTATACAAAGACGAGGTTGAAAGATGAAAAGCAGAGTAACACTAATGTAAATATTAACACAATTCAGGAAACACAACACAACGCGAAGAAAACGTGTACATTTCTTAACTCACAGACACAGACTAAAATCTGCCGTAGGGCAAGTAAGCCTGGGCATTCCATGTACTAACACAAACACATTATTTGACAAGGGTGCACACGTGTCTTTCATCACAGAAAAACTACAGAACTTGATTTGACAATTACCAGACAGGAGACCATAAACTTGTCAGGATTTGGTGAGACAAGAGAGGGCAAAAAAGTTCGACATCTAAATAATGGTACCATTTGCCTACTTACTGCAAACGACGGAAAATGACCTATTTTTTGTTTTGATTGTACCAGCAAAAGCTGTGCCAATGAAGACTTGTGTACATAATATTACCAATTTAAAGTAATTGAGTGGCTTGAAAATAGCCCACCCGGTCTCACATGAGCCAATGGTTGAATTTTCTTTATTGAATTCTATCTAATTCTATTATTACTGGTCAATTGTCTATGATCGAATAGTTTGAGGAGCAGGAAATACTACCGTCAAGTTTGAAATCTGTAACCTTCTGTCCGGCACAATCAATTGACCAGACCACACACATGCGCCAATAATGAACATATTACTAGGTCACACGTACAGTTGAAGAGTATATATTGGAGAAATTTTGGGAAGTTAAAGCTGCTATTATTAATAATACTGACAACAATCTGAAAATATTCAATTCCAAGATGTATATGAATCAAATTATACAGGTTACCATATGAAAACAGAAAGATATGTTGCTAAGTTACCGTGTGAGGAGGAACACCACACCTTAATAGACAACAGAAGTATTGCGCAACGAAGAACAGAAAACTCCATTAAGCGTCTTAGTCCTGAACTTACACTTTTACAGAAAAACTGAAAAAATATAAATGAACAAGAAAAACGTGGATTTATCTAGCGAGTTGATGAACTATCAACCAAAACTAATGTTTATTCAATACTGCACCATCATTTCCGTAAAAAGTCGTCAACCACGCCAGTCTGAATTGTATTTGACTGCAGCTGCAAACATTCACTTTTAATCTGAGCTTAAACGATTGTTTGATGGATTTTTGGCCAAACTTTACTGATTTAACCGGAATTTTTCTCCAATTCAGAATGCACAAATACACCTTGTCGACAGATATAGACAAAATACCTTCTTAATATTGGTTGAAGATGGTCGTGATGTTACTATATTATTTTAGCTTAGCAACCCGGATGACCCAAATAGTCAACTACTAGTAACCGCAAACAGATTCAAGTCAGTTTAATTTGGAGAAACTTTATCTCCGTTTATCCTAAATGCTGTTATACGTAAACATTTGACTGCAATTCCACAGACTGGACAACTATGTTAAAGAAAGACTTTTATGTTGAAAATATTATTTCCAGCTTTAATAAACAAAGAGCTGTGTTAGACTTCTTTCATGCATCACGTTTAGTATTTGTAAATGATTTGTATTGATTTGTATGATGCGAGAGCATAAGTAATTGGACATTCATTAAAATCATCATATAAAACCGAGAAGCTTAATTCTTATGGAATAATTTTGTTCGGCGGATGGTAGAAGAGATTGAGAGGAATAGCGAAAAACTGCAAAAAAGGGTAAATGGACGACACTCAACACGATAATTACTGAAGTAGAAGTTTTACTCAGTGATCGCCCACTAACATACGTTTCATCGGACCAAACGTACGACGAACCCCTTACTCCATCACATGTATTATATATTGAAAACGGACCAAGACGCTACCGTATAACGGCATTGAAGACTGTAGTTCACAACCAGGAACCAAAGACACTACGCATGAACCAGAAACTTCGAATATCGAAGTTTCTTTTATTATTTCTTGAAAACTACACAAATAGAAGAAAGCAGGAATACATAAATTCGCTATTACTGATACACAAATCGAAACACATAGAATATTCAAGTCGGAGATGTAGTTCAGATTCAGGACTAGGAATCAACAGTAAATTGGACTTTGGCGATCATTGACAAATTATTTTACGGGAAATATGGACTTACACGATCAGCCATATTTCGAACAAAAATTGGTTTGATATCTACCATCAAACTTTATCCGTTAGAATTAAATTCTTTGGAACTTGAAAGTACAGCAGGGCAGAGTGAGGCAAAGACGAAAAAAGCATAGACTAACATGTGTTATATGTAAATTGTGAAAAGTAAAATGTTAATATGTGATTAGCATATGGACATTAAAATGAAAATACACCGTGGGCTGCTAAATATTTTACATATACACTTTAAAGTTTTAATTTATTTTATTAGAACTTTAATAATTAAAGTTGTGATCATTTTTATTTATTATTAAGTAATGTAACTCATGTGCGGCCCAAGCATGTAAAGAGCAAAATCACAAACGTAACGTTCTCGCTGCCGCTATTCATTGTAACGTCACCTAAGTGTAACATTAGACATTAGAGCTTGAATAGAGATATTTGTTATTGTTAGCCATAAAGTTGGCCGATTTATCCACTAAACGATAGCCTAGACCCGTACGAGTGTGTCAGCAGTGGGTCATAAGGGTATTTACCCGGTTTACCACGAAGTCGAAATAAACTATTACTGGTTGGCCAAACGAAGAGATTTTCCACGCAAGCCATTATATCAGAGGGAGAGGTATCCATTGCCTCTAAAATGACCCAAATCGTTAATGCCATAGACTCGTACGACTTAGTCGAAATGAACTATTGCCAGCTGGCCAAACCAAGGTCATGACACCAGAGGTAAATGTAGTAATTGTGTAATGGCCCCTAGTTATTTTGTCATAGACCCGTACGAGTTTGTCAGTAGGGGGTAAAAGGGGGATGTTGTACTCCGATTCATCACGAATTCGAAATAAACTATTGCCGGACGGCAAAACTAAGAAATTCTCCACGTGGATCATTATATCAGAGGAAGAGGTAGGCATTGCCTCTACAATGAACCATACCACTTATTCCCTGGACCCATAAGACTTAGTCAGCAAGAGAAAGGCGGGTACTTTTATATACCTCAAAGTCAAATTGAACTATTGACGACTAGTCAAACTAAAAGTGTCTCCTCATGAACCATGATACAGGGGTTAAGGTAATTATTGCGTTTAAAATGGCCAAGAGTAAAAGAGGGACAAAAGATACCGAAGAGTCAGTCAAACTCATAAACTCTGAAACAAACTGACAACGCCATGGCTAAAAATGAAAAAAAGGCCAATAATCAAACAATACTAGTAGTACACATGACACACGTCGTTTTCCTTATGTGATAACAAATCCGGTAAATAGTCTTATTCGGTAGGTCACTTTCATGAAAGGGAAGGGGATTTTAGTTACGACGTAAGGAACATATCCGATATCATTTGTGAAACGGTTATTCCATAACGGTCAACCAACTCGTGATGGCGTCCGTAAAATTTAGGAAGGGATGATAGAAGTATGTTTGAATATTTTGATAGACAAGAGTACTTCCCAAACCCTTTTCCTACCAATACACTTATCTATGATATACGATATATGAGAAAACACATACGCTAATCTTTTTAATAGCCCACAAGGAGAATCTCTTATTTCTTTTAATATTATCTTTTAAGTCTAGAACATAAGAACCATGGGAAATTTTCGAGGCAACTTTATATTCTACATCTGATATAATGGACAACGCCATCAGGGTTAGTGCCTTGGCCTATCTTAAAGGCAATGAACACCTCTACCTCTGTTAAAATGGTCCACGTTCAGGATATATTAGTCGGTCAGCTGGCAATATTTCATTTCGACTTCGTTGCACACCGGGATACAATATCCCACTTTAAACCGTCTGCTGACAAATTTGTACGGGTCTAGGGCATGAATGTTATGAGCCATTATAGAGGAAATGCACACTTCCACCACTGGTATAATGGCCAACGTGGAGAGTCCCTTAGTTTGGCCAGCCGCCAATAGTTTATTTCGACTTCGTTGTAAACAGAAATACCACCTCTCCCTTTTAACCCATTGCTGCCAAAATCGTACAGGTCTAGGGCATAAGTGCTATATGCCATTTTAAAGGCTAGGTCTACTTCTCTCTTTGGTATAATGGTCATAGTGGAAAATCTCTTAGATTGGCAAGTCGGCAACAGTTCATTTTGACTTTGTGATATTCGAGGGTACCCTTACCTTTTGCTGACTAACACGTACGGGTCTATGGCATTAGTGTTATAGGCCATTTTAGAGGCAATACCAACCTCTACCTCTGGTATAATGTTCGATGTGGAGAATCTCTTAGTTTGGCCAGCCGGCAATAGTTCAGTTCGAATTCGTTGTATCCGGGATACCATATCCCCCCTTTGAACCCTCTACTGACACACTCGTCCGGGTCTATGGTATAAGTACTATGGGCCATTTTAAAGGCAATAAGTACCTCTTCCTCTGGTATCATTGCCCACGTGGAGAATCTCTTCGTTTGGCCAGCCGGCAATAGTTCATTTTCGAATTTGTGATATACCAGGGTACCCCCTTATCCTTTTCTGACTAACTCGTACGGGTCTAGGGCATAAGTGCTATGCGCCATTTTAGAGGCAATACCAACCTCTACCTCTGGTATAATGTTCGATGTGGAGAATCTCTTAGTTTGGCCAGCCGGCAATAGTTCAGTTCGAATTCGTTGTATCCGGGATACCATTTCCCCCCTTTGAACCCTCTACTGACAAACTCGTACGGGTCTAGGCTATAAGTGCTATGGGCAATTTTAAAGGCAATAAGTACCTCTTACTCTGGTATCATTGCCCACGTGGAGAATCTCTTTGTTTGGCCAGCCGGCAATAGTTCATTTTCGAATTTGTGATATACCAGGGTACCCCCTTATCCTTTTCTGACTAACTCGTACGGGTCTAGGGCATAAGTGCTATGGGCCATTTTAGAGGCAATACCAACCTCTACCTCTGGTATAATGGTCGATGTGGAGAATCTCTTAGTTTGGCCAGCCGGCAATAGTTCAGTTCGAATTCGTTGTATCCGGGATACCATATGCCCCCTTTGAACCCTCTAATGACAAACTCGTCCGGGTCTAGGGTATAAGTGCTATGGGCCATTTTAAAGGCAATAAGTACTTCTTCCTCTGGTATCATTGCCCACGTCGAGAATCTCTTCGTTTGGCCAGCCGGCAATAGTTCATTTTCGAATTTGTGATATACCAGGGTACCCCCTTATCCTTTTCTGACTAACTCGTACGGGTCTAGGGCATAAGTGCTATGCGCCATTTTAGAGGCAATACCAACCTCTACCTCTGGTATAATGGTCGATGTGGAGAATCTCTTAGTTTGGCCAGCCGGCAATAGTTCAGTTCGAATTCGTTGTATCCGGGATACCATATCCCCCCTTTGAACCCTCTACTGACAAACTCGTACGGGTCTAGGCTATAAGTGCTATGAGCCATTTTAAAGGCAATAACTACCTCTTCCTCTGGTATCATTGCCCACGTGGAGAATCTTTTCGTTTGGCCAGCCGGCAATAGTTCATTTTCGAATTTGTGATATACAAGGGTACCCCGCTTATCCTTTTCTGACTAACTCGTACGGGTCTAGGGCATAAGTGCTATGGGCCATTTTAGAGGCAATACCAACCTCTACCTCTGGTATAATGGTCGATGTGGAGAATCTCTTAGTTTGGCCAGCCGGCAATAGTTCAGTTCGAATTCGTTGTATCCGGGATACCATATCCCCCCTTTGAACCCTCTACTGACACACTCGTCCGGGTCTAGGGTATAAGTGCTATGGGCCATTTTAAAGGCAATAAGTACCTCTTCCTCTGGTATCATTGCCCACGTGGAGAATCTCTTCGTTTGGCCAGCCGGCAATAGTTCATTTTCGAATTTGTGATATACCAGGGTACCCCCTTATCCTTTTCTGACTAACTCGTACGGGTCTAGGGCATAAGTGCTATGAGCCATTTTAGAGGCAATACCAACCTCTACCTCTGGTATAATGTTCGATGTGGAGAATCTCTCAGTTTGGCCCGCCGGCAATAGTTCAGTTCGAATTCGTTGTATCCGGGATACCATATCCCCCCTTTGAACCCTCTACTGACAAACTCGTACGGGTCTAGGCTATAAGTGCTATGGGCCATTTTAAAGGCAATAATTACCTCTTACTCTGGTATCATTGCCCACGTGGAGAATCTCTTCGTTTGGCCAGCCGGCAATAGTTCATTTTCGAATTTGTGATATACCAGGGTACCCCCTTATCCTTTTCTGACTAACTCGTACGGGTCTAGGGCATAAGTGCTATGGGCCATTTTAGAGGCAATACCAACCTCTACCTCTGGTATAATGGTCGATGTGGAGAATCTCTTAGTTTGGCCAGCCGGCAATAGTTCAGTTCGAATTCGTTGTATCCGGGATACCATATCCCCCCTTTGAACCCTCTAATGACAAACTCGTCCGGGTCTAGGGTATAAGTGCTATGGGCCATTTTAAAGGCAATAAGTACTTCTTCCTGTGGTATCATTGCCCACGTGGAGAATCTCTTCGTTTGGCCAGCCGGCAATAGTTCATTTTCGAATTTGTGATATACCAGGGTACCCCCTTATCCTTTTCTGACTAACTCATACGGGTCTAGGGCATAAGTGCTATGAGCCATTTTAGAGGCAATACCAACCTCTACCTCTGGTATAATGTTCGATGTGGAGAATCGCTTAGTTTGGCCAGCCGGCAATAGTTCAGTTCGAATTCGTTGTATCCGGGATACCATATCCCCCCTTTGAACCCTCTACTGACAAACTCGTACGGGTCTAGGCTATAAGTGCTATGGGCCATTTTAAAGGCAATAAGTACCTCTTACTCTGGTATCATTGCCCACGTGGAGAATCTCTTCGTTTGGCCAGCCGGCAATAGTTCATTTTCGAATTTGTGATATACCAGGGTACCCCCTTATCCTTTTCTGACTAACTCGTACGGATCTAGGGCATAAGTGCTATGGGCCATTTTAGAGGCAATACCAACCTCTACCTCTGGTATAATGGTCGATGTGGAGAATCTCTTAGTTTGGCCAGCCGGCAATAGTTCAGTTCGAATTCGTTGTATCCGGGATACCATATCCCCCCTTTGAACCCTCTAATGACAAACTCGTCCGGGTGTAGGGTATAAGTGCTATGGGCCATTTTAAAGGCAATAAGTACTTCTTCCTCTGGTATCATTGCCCACGTCGAGAATCTCTTCGTTTGGCCAGCCGGCAATAGTTCATTTTCGAATTTATAATATACCAGGGTACCCCCTTATCCTTTTCTGACTAACTCGTACGGGTCTAGGGCATAAGTGCTATGCGCCATTTTAGAGGCAATACCAACCTCTACCTCTGGTATAATGTTCGATGTGGAGAATCTCTTAGTTTGGCCAGCCGGCAATAGTTCAGTTCGAATTCGTTGTATCCGGGATACCATATCCCCCCTTTGAACCCTCTACTGACAAACTCGTACGGGTCTAGGCTATAAGTGCTATGGGCCATTTTAAAGGCAATAAGTACCTCTTCCTCTGGTATCATTGCCCACGTGGAGAATCTTTTCGTTTGGCCAGCCGGCAATAGTTCATTTTCGAATTTGTGATATACAAGGGTACCCCCCTTATCCTTTTCTGACTAACTCGTACGGGTCTATGGCATAAGTGCTATGGGCCATTTTAGAGGCAATACCAACCTCTACCTCTGGTATAATGGTCGATGTAGAGAATCTCTTAGTTTGGCCAGCCGGCAATAGTTCAGTTCGAATTCGTTGTATCCGGGATACCATATCCCCCCTTTGAACCCTCTACTGACACACTCGTCCGGGTCTAGGGTATAAGTGCTATGGGCCATTTTAAAGGCAATAAGTACCTCTTCCTCTGGTATCATTGCCCACGTGGAGAATCTCTTCGTTTGGCCAGCCGGCAATAGTTCATTTTCGAATTTGTGATATACCAGGGTACCCCTTATCCTTTTCTGACTAACTCGTACGGGTCTAGGGCATAAGTGCTATGAGCCATTTTAGAGGCAATACCAACCTCTACCTCTGGTATAATGTTCGATGTGGAGAATCTCTCAGTTTGGCCAGCCGGCAATAGTTCAGTTCGAATTCGTTGTATCCGGGATACCATATCCCCCCTTTGAACCCTCTACTGACAAACTCGTACGGGTCTAGGCTATAAGTGCTATGGGCCATTTTAAAGGCAATAAGTACCTCTTACTCTGGTATCATTGCCCACGTGGAGAATCTCTTCGTTTGGCCAGCCGGCAATAGTTCATTTTCGAATTTGTGATATACCAGGGTACCCCCTTATCCTTTTCTGACTAACTCGTACGGGTCTAGGGCATAAGTGCTATGGGCCATTTTAGAGGCAATACCAACCTCTACCTCTGGTATAATGGTCGATGTGGAGAATCTCTTAGTTTGGCCAGCCGGCAATAGTTCAGTTCGAATTCGTTGTATCCGGGATACCATATCCCCCCTTTGAACCCTCTAATGACAAACTCGTCCGGGTCTAGGGTATAAGTGCTATGGGCCATTTTAAAGGCAATAAGTACTTCTTCCTCTGGTATCATTGCCCACGTGGAGAATCTCTTCGTTTGGCCAGCCGGCAATAGTTCATTTTCGAATTTGTGATATACCAGGGTACACCCTTATCCTTTTCTGACTAACTCGTACGGGTCTAGGGCATAAGTGCTATGAGCCATTTTAGAGGCAATACCAACCTCTACCTCTGGTATAATGTTCGATGTGGAGAATCTCTTAGTTTGGACAGCCGGCAATAGTTCAGTTCGAATTCGTTGTATCCGGGATACCATATCCCCCCTTTGAACCCTCTACTGACAAACCCGTACGGGTCTAGGCTATAAGTGCTATGGGCCATTTTAAAGGCAATAAGTACCTCTTCCTCTGGTATCATTGCCAACGTGGAGAATCTCTTCGTTTGGCCAGCCGGCAATAGTTCATTTTCGAATTTGTGATATACCAGGGTACCCCCCTTATCCTTTTCTGACTAACTCGTACGGGTCTAGGGCATAAGTGCTATGGGCCATTTTAGAGGCAATACCAACCTCTACCTCTGGTATAATGGTCGATGTGGAGAATCTCTTAGTTTGGCCAGCCGGCAATAGTTCAGTTCGAATTCGTTGTATCCGGGATACCATATCCCCCTTTGAACCCTCTACTGACAAACTCGTACGGGTCTAGGCTATAAGTGCTATGGGCCATTTTAAAGGCAATAAGTACCTCTTCCTCTGGTATCATTGCCCACGTGGAGAATCTCTTCGTTTGGCCAGCCGGCAATAGTTCATTTTCGAATTTGTGATATACCAGGGTACCCCCTTATCCTTTTCTGACTAACTCGTACGGGTCTAGGGCATAAGTGCTATGAGCCATTTTAGAGGCAATACCAACCTCTACCTCTGGTATAATGTTCAATGTGGAGAATCTCTTAGTTTGGCCAGCCGGCAATAGTTCAGTTCGAATTCGTTGTATCCGGGATACCATATCCCCCCTTTGAACCCTCTACTGACAAACTCGTCCGGGTCTAGGGTATAAGTGCTATGGGCCATTTTAAAGGCAATAATTACTTCTTCCTCTGGTATCATTGCCCACGTGGAGAATCTGTTCGTTTGGCCAGCCGGCAAAAGTTCATTTTCGAATGTGTGATATACCAGGGTACCCCCCTTATCCTTTTCTGACTAACTCGTACGGGTCTAGGGCATAAGTGCTATGGGCCATTTTAGAGGCAATACCAACCTCTACCTCTGGTATAATGGTCGATGTGGAGAATCTCTTAGTTTGGCCAGCCGGCAATAGTTCAGTTCGAATTCGTTGTATCCGGGATACCATATCCCCCCTTTGAACCCTCTACTGACAAACTCGTCCGGGTCTAGGGTATAAGTGCTATGGGCCATTTTAAAGGCAATAAGTACCTCTTCCTCTGGTATCATTGCCCACGTGGAGAATCTCTTCGTTTGGCCAGCCGGCAATAGTTCATTTTCGAATTTGTGATATACCAGGGTACCCCCTTATCCTTTTCTGACTAACTCGTACGGGTCAAGGGCATAAGTGCTATGAGCCATTTTAGAGGCAATACCAACCTCTACCTCTGGTATAATGTTCAATGTGGAGAATCTCTTAGTTTGGCCAGCCGGCAATAGTTCAGTTCGAATTCGTTGTATCCGGGATACCATATCCCCCCTTTGAACCCTCTACTGACAAACTCGTCCGGGTCTAGGGTATAAGTGCTATGGGCCATTTTAAAGGCAATAATTACCTCTTCCTCTGGTATCATTGCCCACGTGGAGAATCTGTTCGTTTGGCCAGCCGGCAAAAGTTCATTTTCGAATGTGTGATATACCAGGGTACCCCCCTTATCCTTTTCTGACTAACTCGTACGGGTCTAGGGCATAAGTGCTATGGGCCATTTTAGAGGCAATACCAACCTCTACCTCTGGTATAATGGTCGATGTGGAGAATCTCTTAGTTTGGCCAGCCGGCAATAGTTCAGTTCGAATTCGTTGTATCCGGGATACCATATCCCCCCTTTGAACCCTCTACTGACAAACTCGTCCGGGTCTAGGGTATAAGTGCTATGGGCCATTTTAAAGGCAATAAGTACCTCTTCCTCTGGTATCATTGCCCACGTGGAGAATCTCTTCGTTTGGCCAGCCGGCAATAGTTCATTTTCGAATTTGTGATATACCAGGGTACCCCCTTATCCTTTTCTGACTAACTTGTACGGGTCTAGGGCATAAGTGCTATGGGCCATTTTAGAGGCAATACCAACCTCTACCTCTGGTATAATGGTCGATGTGGAGAATCTATTAGTTTGGCCAGCCGGCAATAGTTCAGTTCGAATTCGTTGTATCCGGGATACCATATCCCCCCTTTGAACCCTCTACTGACAAACTCGTCCGGGTCAAGGTTATAAGTGCTATGGGCCATTTTAAAGGCAATAAGTACCTCTTCCTCTGGTATCATTGCCCACGTAGAGAATCTCTTCGTTTGGCCAGCCGGCAGTAGTTCATTTTCGAATTTGTGATATACCAGGGTACCCCCTTATCCTTTTCTGACTAACTCGTACGGGTCTAGGGCATAAGTGCTATGAGCCATTTTAGAGGCAATACCAACCTCTACCTCTGGTATAATGTTCAATGTGGAGAATCTCTTAGTTTTGCCAGTCGGCAATAGTTCAGTTCGAATTCGTTGTATCCGGGATACCATATCCCCCCTTTGAACCCTCTACTGACAAACTCGTCCGGGTCTAGGGTATAAGTGCTATGGGCCATTTTAAAGGCAATAAGTACCTCTTCCTCTGGTATCATTGCCCACGTGGAGAATCTCTTCGTTTGGCCAGCCGGCAATAGTTCATTTTCGAATTTGTGATATACCAGGGTACCCCCTTATCCTTTTCTGACTAACTCGTACGGGTCTAGGGCATAAGTGCTATGAGCCATTTTAGAGGCAATACCAACCTCTACCTCTGGTATAATGTTCAATGTGGAGAATCTCTTAGTTTGGCCAGCCGGCAATAGTTCAGTTCGAATTCGTTGTATCCGGGATACCATATCCCCCCTTTGAACCCTCTACTGACAAACTCGTCCGGGTCTAGGGTATAAGTGCTATGGGCCATTTTAAAGGCAATAATTACCTCTTCCTCTGGTATCATTGCCCACGTGGAGAATCTGTTCGTTTGGCCAGCCGGCAAAAGTTCATTTTCGAATGTGTGATATACCAGGGTACCACCCTTATCCTTTTCTGACTAACTCGTACGGGTCTAGGGCATAAGTGCTATGGGCCATTTTAGAGGCAATACCAACCTCTACCTCTGGTATAATGGTCGATGTGGAGAATCTCTTAGTTTGGCCAGCCGGCAATAGTTCAGTTCGAATTCGTTGTATCCGGGATACCATATCCCCCCTTTGAACCCTCTACTGACAAACTCGTACGGGTCTAGGCTATAAGTGCTATGGGCCATTTTAAAGGCAATAAGTACCTCTTCCTCTGGTATCATTGCCCACGTGGAGAATCTCTTCGTTTGGCCAGCCGGCAATAGTTCATTTTCGAATTTGTGATATACCAGGGTACCCCCCTTATCCTTTTCTGACTAACTCGTACGGGTCTAGGGCATAAGTGCTATGGGCCATTTTAGAGGCAATACCAACCTCTACCTCTGGTATAATGGTCGATGTGGAGAATCTCTTAGTTTGGCCAGCCGGCAATAGTTCAGTTCGAATTCGTTGTATCCGGGATACCATATCCCCCCTTTGAACCCTCTACTGACAAACTCGTCCGGGTCTAGGGTATAAGTGCTATGGGCCATTTTAAAGGCAATAAGTACCTCTTCCTCTGGTATCATTGCCCACGTGGAGAATCTCTTCGTTTGGCCAGCCGGCAATAGTTCATTTTCGAATTTGTGATATACCAGGGTACCCCCTTATCCTTTTCTGACTAACTTGTACGGGTCTAGGGCATAAGTGCTATGGGCCATTTTAGAGGCAATACCAACCTCTACCTCTGGTATAATGGTCGATGTGGAGAATCTATTAGTTTGGCCAGCCGGCAATAGTTCAGTTCGAATTCGTTGTATCCGGGATACCATATCCCCCCTTTGAACCCTCTACTGACAAACTCGTCCGGGTCAAGGTTATAAGTGCTATGGGCCATTTTAAAGGCAATAAGTACCTCTTCCTCTGGTATCATTGCCCACGTGGAGAATCTCTTCGTTTGGCCAGCCGGCAGTAGTTCATTTTCGAATTTGTGATATACCAGGGTACCCCCTTATCCTTTTCTGACTAACTCGTACGGGTCTAGGGCATAAGTGCTATGAGCCATTTTAGAGGCAATACCAACCTCTACCTCTGGTATAATGTTCAATGTGGAGAATCTCTTAGTTTTGCCAGTCGGCAATAGTTCAGTTCGAATTCGTTGTATCCGGGATACCATATCCCCCCTTTGAACCCTCTACTGACAAACTCGTCCGGGTCTAGGGTATAAGTGCTATGGGCCATTTTAAAGGCAATAAGTACCTCTTCCTCTGGTATCATTGCCCACGTGGAGAATCTCTTCGTTTGGCCAGCCGGCAATAGTTCATTTTCGAATTTGTGATATACCAGGGTACCCCCTTATCCTTTTCTGACTAACTTGTACGGGTCTAGGGCATAAGTGCTATGGGCCATTTTAGAGGCAATACCAACCTCTACCTCTGGTATAATGGTCGATGTGGAGAATCTATTAGTTTGGCCAGCCGGCAATAGTTCAGTTCGAATTCGTTGTATCCGGGATACCATATCCCCCCTTTGAACCCTCTACTGACAAACTCGTCCGGGTCAAGGTTATAAGTGCTATGGGCCATTTTAAAGGCAATAAGTACCTCTTCCTCTGGTATCATTGCCCACGTGGAGAATCTCTTCGTTTGGCCAGCCGGCAGTAGTTCATTTTCGAATTTGTGATATACCAGGGTACCCCCTTATCCTTTTCTGACTAACTCGTACGGGTCTAGGGCATAAGTGCTATGAGCCATTTTAGAGGCAATACCAACCTCTACCTCTGGTATAATGTTCAATGTGGAGAATCTCTTAGTTTTGCCAGTCGGCAATAGTTCAGTTCGAATTCGTTGTATCCGGGATACCATATCCCCCCTTTGAACCCTCTACTGACAAACTCGTCCGGGTCTAGGGTATAAGTGCTATGGGCCATTTTAAAGGCAATAAGTACCTCTTCCTCTGGTATCATTGCCCACGTGGAGAATCTCTTCGTTTGGCCAGCCGGCAATAGTTCATTTTCGAATTTGTGATATACCAGGGTACCCCCTTATCCTTTTCTGACTAACTCGTACGGGTCTAGGGCATAAGTGCTATGAGCCATTTTAGAGGCAATACCAACCTCTACCTCTGGTATAATGTTCAATGTGGAGAATCTCTTAGTTTGGCCAGCCGGCAATAGTTCAGTTCGAATTCGTTGTATCCGGGATACCATATCCCCCCTTTGAACCCTCTACTGACAAACTCGTCCGGGTCTAGGGTATAAGTGCTATGGGCCATTTTAAAGGCAATAATTACCTCTTCCTCTGGTATCATTGCCCACGTGGAGAATCTGTTCGTTTGGCCAGCCGGCAAAAGTTCATTTTCGAATGTGTGATATACCAGGGTACCACCCTTATCCTTTTCTGACTAACTCGTACGGGTCTAGGGCATAAGTGCTATGGGCCATTTTAGAGGCAATACCAACCTCTACCTCTGGTATAATGGTCGATGTGGAGAATCTCTTAGTTTGGCCAGCCGGCAATAGTTCAGTTCGAATTCGTTGTATCCGGGATACCATATCCCCCCTTTGAACCCTCTACTGACAAACTCGTACGGGTCTAGGCTATAAGTGCTATGGGCCATTTTAAAGGCAATAAGTACCTCTTCCTCTGGTATCATTGCCCACGTGGAGAATCTCTTCGTTTGGCCAGCCGGCAATAGTTCATTTTCGAATTTGTGATATACCAGGGTACCCCCCTTATCCTTTTCTGACTAACTCGTACGGGTCTAGGGCATAAGTGCTATGGGCCATTTTAGAGGCAATACCAACCTCTACCTCTGGTATAATGGTCGATGTGGAGAATCTCTTAGTTTGGCCAGCCGGCAATAGTTCAGTTCGAATTCGTTGTATCCGGGATACCATATCCCCCTTTGAACCCTCTACTGACAAACTCGTCCGGGTCTAGGGTATAAGTGCTATGGGCCATTTTAAAGGCAATAAGTACCTCTTCCTCTGGTATCATTGCCCACGTGGAGAATCTCTTCGTTTGGCCAGCCGGCAATAGTTCATTTTCGAATTTGTGATATACCAGGGTACCCCCTTATCCTTTTCTGACTAACTTGTACGGGTCTAGGGCATAAGTGCTATGGGCCATTTTAGAGGCAATACCAACCTCTACCTCTGGTATAATGGTCGATGTGGAGAATCTATTAGTTTGGCCAGCCGGCAATAGTTCAGTTCGAATTCGTTGTATCCGGGATACCATATCCCCCCTTTGAACCCTCTACTGACAAACTCGTCCGGGTCAAGGTTATAAGTGCTATGGGCCATTTTAAAGGCAATAAGTACCTCTTCCTCTGGTATCATTGCCCACGTGGAGAATCTCTTCGTTTGGCCAGCCGGCAGTAGTTCATTTTCGAATTTGTGATATACCAGGGTACCCCCTTATCCTTTTCTGACTAACTCGTACGGGTCTAGGGCATAAGTGCTATGAGCCATTTTAGAGGCAATACCAACCTCTACCTCTGGTATAATGTTCAATGTGGAGAATCTCTTAGTTTTGCCAGTCGGCAATAGTTCAGTTCGAATTCGTTGTATCCGGGATACCATATCCCCCCTTTGAACCCTCTACTGACAAACTCGTCCGGGTCTAGGGTATAAGTGCTATGGGCCATTTTAAAGGCAATAAGTACCTCTTCCTCTGGTATCATTGCCCACGTGGAGAATCTCTTCGTTTGGCCAGCCGGCAATAGTTCATTTTCGAATTTGTGATATACCAGGGTACCCCCTTATCCTTTTCTGACTAACTTGTACGGGTCTAGGGCATAAGTGCTATGGGCCATTTTAGAGGCAATACCAACCTCTACCTCTGGTATAATGGTCGATGTGGAGAATCTATTAGTTTGGCCAGCCGGCAATAGTTCAGTTCGAATTCGTTGTATCCGGGATACCATATCCCCCCTTTGAACCCTCTACTGACAAACTCGTCCGGGTCAAGGTTATAAGTGCTATGGGCCATTTTAAAGGCAATAAGTACCTCTTCCTCTGGTATCATTGCCCACGTGGAGAATCTCTTCGTTTGGCCAGCCGGCAGTAGTTCATTTTCGAATTTGTGATATACCAGGGTACCCCCTTATCCTTTTCTGACTAACTCGTACGGGTCTAGGGCATAAGTGCTATGAGCCATTTTAGAGGCAATACCAACCTCTACCTCTGGTATAATGTTCAATGTGGAGAATCTCTTAGTTTTGCCAGTCGGCAATAGTTCAGTTCGAATTCGTTGTATCCGGGATACCATATCCCCCCTTTGAACCCTCTACTGACAAACTCGTCCGGGTCTAGGGTATAAGTGCTATGGGCCATTTTAAAGGCAATAAGTACCTCTTCCTCTGGTATCATTGCCCACGTGGAGAATCTCTTCGTTTGGCCAGCCGGCAATAGTTCATTTTCGAATTTGTGATATACCAGGGTACCCCCTTATCCTTTTCTGACTAACTCGTACGGGTCTAGGGCATAAGTGCTATGAGCCATTTTAGAGGCAATACCAACCTCTACCTCTGGTATAATGTTCAATGTGGAGAATCTCTTAGTTTGGCCAGCCGGCAATAGTTCAGTTCGAATTCGTTGTATCCGGGATACCATATCCCCCCTTTGAACCCTCTACTGACAAACTCGTCCGGGTCTAGGGTATAAGTGCTATGGGCCATTTTAAAGGCAATAATTACCTCTTCCTCTGGTATCATTGCCCACGTGGAGAATCTGTTCGTTTGGCCAGCCGGCAAAAGTTCATTTTCGAATGTGTGATATACCAGGGTACCACCCTTATCCTTTTCTGACTAACTCGTACGGGTCTAGGGCATAAGTGCTATGGGCCATTTTAGAGGCAATACCAACCTCTACCTCTGGTATAATGGTCGATGTGGAGAATCTCTTAGTTTGGCCAGCCGGCAATAGTTCAGTTCGAATTCGTTGTATCCGGGATACCATATCCCCCCTTTGAACCCTCTACTGACAAACTCGTACGGGTCTAGGCTATAAGTGCTATGGGCCATTTTAAAGGCAATAAGTACCTCTTCCTCTGGTATCATTGCCCACGTGGAGAATCTCTTCGTTTGGCCAGCCGGCAATAGTTCATTTTCGAATTTGTGATATACCAGGGTACCCCCCTTATCCTTTTCTGACTAACTCGTACGGGTCTAGGGCATAAGTGCTATGGGCCATTTTAGAGGCAATACCAACCTCTACCTCTGGTATAATGGTCGATGTGGAGAATCTCTTAGTTTGGCCAGCCGGCAATAGTTCAGTTCGAATTCGTTGTATCCGGGATACCATATCCCCCTTTGAACCCTCTACTGACAAACTCGTCCGGGTCTAGGGTATAAGTGCTATGGGCCATTTTAAAGGCAATAAGTACCTCTTCCTCTGGTATCATTGCCCACGTGGAGAATCTCTTCGTTTGGCCAGCCGGCAATAGTTCATTTTCGAATTTGTGATATACCAGGGTACCCCCTTATCCTTTTCTGACTAACTTGTACGGGTCTAGGGCATAAGTGCTATGGGCCATTTTAGAGGCAATACCAACCTCTACCTCTGGTATAATGGTCGATGTGGAGAATCTATTAGTTTGGCCAGCCGGCAATAGTTCAGTTCGAATTCGTTGTATCCGGGATACCATATCCCCCCTTTGAACCCTCTACTGACAAACTCGTCCGGGTCAAGGTTATAAGTGCTATGGGCCATTTTAAAGGCAATAAGTACCTCTTCCTCTGGTATCATTGCCCACGTGGAGAATCTCTTCGTTTGGCCAGCCGGCAGTAGTTCATTTTCGAATTTGTGATATACCAGGGTACCCCCTTATCCTTTTCTGACTAACTCGTACGGGTCTAGGGCATAAGTGCTATGAGCCATTTTAGAGGCAATACCAACCTCTACCTCTGGTATAATGTTCAATGTGGAGAATCTCTTAGTTTTGCCAGTCGGCAATAGTTCAGTTCGAATTCGTTGTATCCGGGATACCATATCCCCCCTTTGAACCCTCTACTGACAAACTCGTCCGGGTCTAGGGTATAAGTGCTATGGGCCATTTTAAAGGCAATAAGTACCTCTTCCTCTGGTATCATTGCCCACGTGGAGAATCTCTTCGTTTGGCCAGCCGGCAATAGTTCATTTTCGAATTTGTGATATACCAGGGTACCCCCTTATCCTTTTCTGACTAACTTGTACGGGTCTAGGGCATAAGTGCTATGGGCCATTTTAGAGGCAATACCAACCTCTACCTCTGGTATAATGGTCGATGTGGAGAATCTATTAGTTTGGCCAGCCGGCAATAGTTCAGTTCGAATTCGTTGTATCCGGGATACCATATCCCCCCTTTGAACCCTCTACTGACAAACTCGTCCGGGTCAAGGTTATAAGTGCTATGGGCCATTTTAAAGGCAATAAGTACCTCTTCCTCTGGTATCATTGCCCACGTGGAGAATCTCTTCGTTTGGCCAGCCGGCAGTAGTTCATTTTCGAATTTGTGATATACCAGGGTACCCCCTTATCCTTTTCTGACTAACTCGTACGGGTCTAGGGCATAAGTGCTATGAGCCATTTTAGAGGCAATACCAACCTCTACCTCTGGTATAATGTTCAATGTGGAGAATCTCTTAGTTTTGCCAGTCGGCAATAGTTCAGTTCGAATTCGTTGTATCCGGGATACCATATCCCCCCTTTGAACCCTCTACTGACAAACTCGTCCGGGTCTAGGGTATAAGTGCTATGGGCCATTTTAAAGGCAATAAGTACCTCTTCCTCTGGTATCATTGCCCACGTGGAGAATCTCTTCGTTTGGCCAGCCGGCAATAGTTCATTTTCGAATTTGTGATATACCAGGGTACCCCCTTATCCTTTTCTGACTAACTCGTACGGGTCTAGGGCATAAGTGCTATGAGCCATTTTAGAGGCAATACCAACCTCTACCTCTGGTATAATGTTCAATGTGGAGAATCTCTTAGTTTGGCCAGCCGGCAATAGTTCAGTTCGAATTCGTTGTATCCGGGATACCATATCCCCCCTTTGAACCCTCTACTGACAAACTCGTCCGGGTCTAGGGTATAAGTGCTATGGGCCATTTTAAAGGCAATAATTACCTCTTCCTCTGGTATCATTGCCCACGTGGAGAATCTGTTCGTTTGGCCAGCCGGCAAAAGTTCATTTTCGAATGTGTGATATACCAGGGTACCACCCTTATCCTTTTCTGACTAACTCGTACGGGTCTAGGGCATAAGTGCTATGGGCCATTTTAGAGGCAATACCAACCTCTACCTCTGGTATAATGGTCGATGTGGAGAATCTCTTAGTTTGGCCAGCCGGCAATAGTTCAGTTCGAATTCGTTGTATCCGGGATACCATATCCCCCCTTTGAACCCTCTACTGACAAACTCGTACGGGTCTAGGCTATAAGTGCTATGGGCCATTTTAAAGGCAATAAGTACCTCTTCCTCTGGTATCATTGCCCACGTGGAGAATCTCTTCGTTTGGCCAGCCGGCAATAGTTCATTTTCGAATTTGTGATATACCAGGGTACCCCCCTTATCCTTTTCTGACTAACTCGTACGGGTCTAGGGCATAAGTGCTATGGGCCATTTTTGAGGCAATAAAATGGACTGGTAATGTTGAGATTAAAGACTCTTATTGATCTCCGTAATTTTGAAGAATTATGTCATTGAAATAGTAATTGACAGTTTCTATTTTTCTGTTTATTATATTCCTTCAATTAACTATGTTTCTTGTTTTTCTGATCTTTTTAATTGTGTGATACTATCGTATGTATTGTATATTTTAGTTTTAGAATTGGACTATGTTTGTAGACAACGAACAGATTATGGAATGCCCATATGACAATTAATTCCATTTAAATACCCTATATTCAATCATCTTGTTTTAATTACTATAGTTTACATTGATTCAGTAATAACAACATTTTAATGTTCATAATTGTTTTGTGTTGTGTGAGGCAATGCAATTAAACTTTTCATTTACTTTCATTTTAAATGACGCGGACCTTGTACATGTTGTAGAAGACACCTATTGGCTTAATTTCCTAATTACTTTATATTGCTATAAATAGCATAACCATAATGTATATTAACATCAAAAGTTATTTTTTTGTCACAATCTAATCTAATCTTCATCGAACGCGGTTTTGATCTCATGAATATTATTGACGGCTAGCCTCATGAATATTAACGCCGGCTAGATCCACACTAGTTAAATATTCCCATCAAAAAAGTTTTAACGGCATCTGTTAAATTTATACTAAAAAACAATGAATTTGAATTTAATAGACAATTATACAAACAAATTATAGTGGTACATTTTCTCCGACATGCACAGATGGTGTCTTCAACATGGACGTCAAGTTGGTTACTTATTCCTTTTTCGTTACTTATTCCCTATTCGTTACCTATTCCTTACTCATTCCCTATTCCCTATTCGTTACCTATTCGTTACTTATTCCCTATTCCCTATCCGTTACCTATTCGTTACGTATTCCCTATTCCCTGTTCGTTACTTTTTCGTTATTACCTATTCGTTACGAATTCCCTATTACCTGTTCGTTACTTTTTCGTTATTACCTATTCGTTGCCTATTCGTTACTTATTACTTATTCCTTATTCGTTACTTATTCGATTTTTGATATCCTTCCCCCTTTTTAATTGTGTACATTCTTATCTCTGGTTATAGTTCTAAATTTGTTGAGGTAAAATTACCTTTTAATGACCTCTTTATATGTGTTTGTGCTCAACCGATCCTGTTGCTTTATGTTCGATACTTATTTGTTTCTTATATTGTTTTTATACGCTCTACCTTTTAAATGTTTTATATTCGTATGTTTGAAGATCTGGTTCTCGGTTCCAAGAGGTAAAATCACCTTTTACCGCTTGTATAAAAATGAAGATGTGGTATGATCGACAATGAGACAACTCCCCCACAACAGACCAAAATGACACAGAAATTAACAACCATAGGTCAGGATACGGTCTTCAACAATAAGCAAAGCCCATACCGCATGATCAGCTATAAAACATGTTAGCGGGGTGTACATGCACATCGTGTCGGAGCTTGACTAATACCTTGTTTATAACACGCGTATTATACGTTGCACCTTTTAGAAAATGATTTTCAATTGTGTTCTTGTCTCTGGCGGTAACTATGTGTTCTGAGAGATAGCATAACCCTATTACCGCGTATGTACCCGTTCCAGCGCTCGGTTAATAACCTGTTACTTATTCGTTCCTTATTCGCTTTTAATACGCGGGGTATATGTTGCACCTTGAAATAAATCGATTTTGAATTAGGTGCATGTCTCTGGTGGTAACTATGTGTTCTGAGAGATGAAATAACCCGATTAGCGCGTATGTACCCGTTCCAGCGCTCGGTTATTGCCCTGTTACTTATTCGTTGGGAGACTTTTGAAAAGGGACCCATGCTTTATTAGTATAAGCAAATATTCCAGAAACACTGTTTGTTATTATTTTAATTATAGGCAACAAACTTTCATATAAATGCAATTTAAATAAAACGGTGTAAAGTCTTGAGATTAATTACGTATGTTGGTCGAACGAACCACACTTCATTACAATTGTGATATACAAACTATTTTAAGAACGCAGTTTTCATTGGTTAAAACAAAAAGACAAACGAATGTTTATTTACGCGTATATAATGATTTCATACGCGTATAGTAACGCGTATATTTATGCAATTAACGCGTATATAAACGCGTATATAATGATTGCATACGCGTATATTAACGCGTATATGATAAATAAATTGGATTTAAGTATAAACGTGTATATTTTAACAATATACGCGTATAAAACTACAATATACGCGTTGAAAACCACAATATACGCGTTGAAAACCACAATATACGCGTATATTTACGCGTATAAAATCATATACGCGTATATAATCACGCAAATGACATGAACGGCCACTCATAATGTCTCCTCTCTATATGATATCAATTAACTTTTCAATTATCCAATATGATATTTTTTAAAGTAAACTGCGACATTAGTACGTGAGCTATAAAATCATACCAAGTAGGAAAATTGAAATAGATGACATCTTTCTATAAAGATATATGTACTTTGTGACAAGAAAACAGCATTTATTAGCAAATTTTTTAAACAATCGAAATGTTTCATCAAAGCATTACGACTTCCGCTTCCGGTATTGTCTTCTGCGGGAATGTCAATAATCATTACGAAGTAATTTTTAACAATATCTGATAACTTTTATTGAAAATTTATTACAGTCATTTGCATAAAATTGACCATTAATTCATTTTCAATTGATATTATATGAAACATAAAATGATAAATGGAATAGTCAATAGAATGCCTGCATATCTAAAGACATATTTCATGTTATATGTAAGATACGCGAATGTTAAGTAGCCGTCAATCCAAAATCAGGACAGAAAAAAAAGTAGACCTGGAATTTACCAAAGCATGTTACGTAATATCATTCAAAACTTAAAGGGGCACTTAAATTAAGAGGGTTGAATTCGGAAGTATTTGCATGAAAGCTTTTGAAAGAATGGTGCCATTCACGTGCATAAGGAAACGGGTGCTAATTGAGTGTTCACCAATAAATATTGATAAGTCAATATGTATTAATAAGTCAGTATTTATCCGAATACATACTTTTGCTCTGTAGTTGTTTGATTTTTATACAAACTTATGTGGTTGTACCAATAAAATAAATGATTTAAAGCAATTACTGATGATCAAATGAAGCAACCGAATAAGAAGAGGAAATAAAACAACGGGTTTTATAGTTAGAATTAAAATATTAAATCCATCAAATTTGCGGAGACCGAAGCTTTTTGTATGAAAAACAAGGACACCGGGAAATTAAAAAAAAACCAAATGTTTTCGCTTCAGACGTTGACTCGGACACATATATGTGGCAATAAATATATGTCAGCTTAATTTATCAATAAAGACAAACTCGTAGGTTCATAATTAGAAGATAACAATGGGTTTCAAAAATAACACTTCACCTTGTAATAGCTTCTTGTTTTAAAATCAATTATGGATCGGTTTATGATATGTCATGAAATGAGGACCAATTTAAAAGTTAAATTCCAGAACATGGCCATGTACTTGAATTGTGATTTTACATGCGTTGCAATATGTAGTATCGAGTAAAGTGTCGAGAAACGAAGATTTTTTTTTACGTCAATTAATTTCTGGCTAGTTTCTAAGCATTACTCAATACATGGTGTTACTTAACACTCAATTCCCCCTACTTAAAGTGTCTATCAAAGACATATAGATCATATAGACGGCCTTCATAAGTACAAACATATTGAATTTTAAACACAAATCATTTTCCAAAGATAAAAAGATAACAAACTGAAAGATCATTAAAATAATTTTGAATAACCTATGTTTTATCTTTAAATCAATTCGTCGTTTTTATATGGCATAACATTTATGGGAAAAGTAATTATCGCGCCAGTATATGCCAGTCGTTAATAAGGCTATATCTATAAGTTCTTTTTACTTTAGTATTTCGTTTACTGGTTGGGTTGAAAGTTCTTCGATCATCGTAAATTAATCAAAGTCACAATGCATATAACCATTATGTATCCTTTGAACAATGATGAAAGTTGTCCTCATTACAAGGTCGTTCGATGCAGTTTAATGTACCGGACGTAGCAATTTGGAAAGTATAAATACTCACTGTTAACCAGTTTAAAAACAAATACTTGAAAAATAATAGCTTATTATTTTGAGAAGCATGATTAAGAACGGGGTCAAGGGAAAGTGGGCTTAATTGGTGCCATTTCATACCATATAAACAAAAAATAATGTTCTGTTTAATGTCTATAATTATAAAAACGACTAACAGCTGTCGATTGACTCCACTAGCAATAGCTTCATTTCATTAGGATTGCCAATTGAAATTTTGAGGCACCTAATGTTCAACGTTTTCTCCCTTTACTACCAAAAATAGATCCTTTTCTCGTAGACAAAAAGACTCGATATCATTTTTTTTTAAAGAAATGTAATTACATTTATATGGAATATATTATGAAAGGCCATAATACTGCACAAAAGTTTAATCACGGGATGCTTTTTGAAAAAAAGGTATTCTAATTCTTTGAAATGTGTCCTATTTGCATGTATTATCATAAACATCGTGTATATGGCTCTCTTGTGTTACGGGTCATTTTTTCAATTACGGATTTATATAGGAGAAATATGAGAAAATCAGGGACATGTGGATATAAAGATGCCTTCTATTCAAAAGTACTAAAGAAACGGACATGCTTCTTTAAGTATTCACAGAGCATCAATATTCCTAAACCTTCACCAAACCAATTTACCAATTTTCATGACATTTATATTTGTATTAAATTGACCTTTTCAGAAAAAAAATATACAAGTTAATTTCACGCACTTTAAGCTATACTATTTAAAATAGTTTCAATTTATCAAAAATATGAAGCATGAAGTTTTAACACAAGTCTCCCAGATCGACTTTGATATATAATAAAATCAAATATCAGTGTTTTTTAATTCGTATATTGTCGAATTAATTTAACTAAAATATTCGCAAAATGAAATTAAATGCAGATAACTGGTGAAATGCATTGTGCTAGAATTGGTAAAACCTATGCAAAGCTGGGAAGGATATCAAGCTCCCAGAACGTTTAACTTTATGAACCAGTCACAGGTTTAGAACCTATCAATCAGTGATTGTCGTTAGTGGATGTCTTTCATGTTTATTTCGTTTATTGTTTTTTAACATAACTCTGTAAAAGAGGGACGACAGATAACAGAGGGACAGTCACACTCATAAACCGAAAATATACTGGCAACGCCATGACATAAATGTAAAAGACAAACAGACAAACAATAGTACACATGACTCAACAGAGAAAACTAAAGAATAAGTAACACGATCCCCACCAAAGACTAGTGATGATCTCAGGTGCGCCGGAAGGGTAAGCAGATCCTGCTCCACGTGTGACACCCGTCGTGTAACTATTGGTTTCCTCTTCTGAATTGTTTCAGATTTGGTCAGTGTTTACCAACTTGATTTGTTATGTTGGTATTCTGTCAGTATAAGAAATTGGTCGCTTGTAAAATAAACTACTTGACTACTTTATGTAAAAGTTTTCGACAACATTCCTTTTTCGTGAAATACACGAAAAAATAATGATATGTGCCAATTCAGAAAGACTAAAAATTGATTAACCAATCGAAAACTAGATGCGATTACTTAGTGGTTCAACTTAACAGCATAAAAATAAACTGCCAGGAATAGAATTTGATACGCAAATACTAACATGTTAAAACACTTTGACGTTTTTTGTTTGTGTGTGATTTTGTATTTTTCTCTATGTTTTTGAAATGGGTCTGAATTTGATTAAGGTTAACTTAATGAAATAAATGTTGTTGTCTCAATTTAATGTCCTATGTCTTTCAACTTTTTTATTGAATGAAAAACGTTTTAATTGATTTTCTTTACCCGCCTTATAACTTGTATACAGATTATTATACTTCCGAGTCACGCTTACGCTCTTTGCTGAACAAATAGTTGCTTTTCAGGTGACTGAATAGAGCATTAAGCAGACACACAAAGAACTTCCTTTCTAACACGCAGCTTTATTTGATTTCGTTTAGTATAAGATGTTAATTATAGGTAAATGTTGATATTTATTTGATTTCTAAAGTCAAATTTTCCGTTTCATTTACAATACAATCTTTTGAAATAGGTTTGCTATTGATATTTCTATCAGCGATATGCAAAACGGATAAGTATAATGACAGATCGAATATACACCGAGTATGTATATTGATAAAGGGAAAATATATATCAAAAAGTTTTATTGCACATTCTATCTATATATTATTGAATGCGTGGAAGACTGTTAATAACATTGTAAGTTTATGAAAAAATAAGTTTGTCCTTGAATACGAAATTCGACGAATTGTGGTCTTTCAGCACACAAACATGTGAAATGTTAATTGAATCATGCATGTGTGCGTTCTTTAATATCTATGAGTTTTCTTTCTCTTGATCCGATAATTTTATTTTTCAAAAATAAAGTCTGAAATTAAAAATATGACTTTTCGTTAGATGCAGTGGCGGATCCAGAAAAGGGAGGGGGTCGGGGTTGGAACCTCTCTTTTATTTTGAACGAGCAATGTGTTTAAATGGGGACATACAGTTGGACCCCCCCTTTTTTTTTTATCCTGGAGTGGATCCACTTTAAAAATGGCTTGATCAGCCCCTGGTATGATTGGTTGTATGTTACCATTGTTCTTTACAACGGAAAAGGGACAAACATCCGTTTTAACACGAATAAAGAGGCGAAAGATCATACCATTGGGGAATTCAAACTCTTAAATCTAAAGCCATCTGACAATGATAATGGCAAGGCAAAATACATAAGACGACGTTGAACCAAACAAAGCCACCAAACAAAAACAAAACTGAGGCTTTAGGAACCAAAATACAAATTGGAGTGATTTCAATTCCTACAGTGGGGCTGCGTTCAATTTCGTAGCAGCCACGTAGTGCTACGTAGATTTTAACTATTGAACGTGTAGCTATAGACTAGTTGTTACATAGATATTGATAGCCGCTGCGATATTGACACCAACCCAGGTAAGAAAATCCTGCATCGTAAGTAGTACCCGTCATGGTCATGTTGCTCCTGGTACAATTAATCGATGAAAAATCTCATTCGAAATCGTCCCAATCGAGGAAAACAGAACATGATGGTGGCAGCTACAATTTGAACATTCTAGTGGTTAGTGGTAATAGGGGACAGATTATCCGTCGTGATCAACCATCTTGTTATGTTATCCGTTAAACTTTTGAATTATGAAGGTATGACCTGAAAATTATCATTTGGAACTCTTGGTTCAATAGCTTCTTTGTTAGTATTCTCTATCGGGGAAATGATATCGAGCAAATCACTACGGTTAGAAAGTATAGAACATTAACATTAAATATGAAGTAAAAATACGTCAGTCGAAACACTTGTCCATATTGATTAATTTTGCGGGACGACGTGGTTATAGCCAATTTCATTGAGTGTGTAGGCAACGGCCATTATTATGTTAGGTATACTACCCTCCTTTATAAGTAGCCTTTTCCAACAGACAGATAGGTTGGTTATCTGTCGGACTAGTCTACTCTTAATTTAAAGGTGGGTAATTAACCTGACATAATAATGACTTTACGGTTCAGCGAGCAAGCAAGCTTACCAACGATATTACCTTTGCCTATACATGTACACTCAATGCAATCGGCTGTAATTGTTTTTATGTATATTTGTTATAAAGCCAGGAAGGTAGCTCCACAAATTTATATATATTTAGGTGAATTGTAAATCTGAAGATACATACATTCCTAAGTCTTTGTTTGGTCAGGTGAATTTGTTTGTAAAAAGGTTTAATTTTGATCCTACTTTATTGATCAGTAAAATATATCACTTTCAAAACATACTACTTACATATCTATATATTCAACTGAATTTGTTTCTTTTAAGCCAAACAAACACAAAAATTGTTATTTTGGATACATGTTTAGATTTTGTATTGAAAATTCAAATATCTGTCAAATATACCGTCTTTTGGTTAAAGTATGATTCAAAATAAAATGCACCAATAGGGTTATCCTGATTTAAACGAACAAAGCTATACTTAAATTTTAAGAAATAACTACTGCCAGCATGTACAATTGGGCTACTAAATACATAAACTTGGTCCTTTAATACGTCTCAAGCTTGATAGATGGAGGTGGGTGGTTCGTCTCTTTACCGACTCCAGATTTCTCATTTATTCAACAAGGAGCGTTATTGAGAACCAAACAAGTTATCCATAGTAACACACGTCATTCATTATTATCAAGATGTCATTTCACTTAATTTCATATTAAAGAATTATCTTAAAAAACGAATTTGTCAAATTATTTTTAAATGAAATATTTAAACTATTATTGAGGTGAAGATAATAACGCCCTAACGTCGATTTGCAATAAAAGCTTTTGTTGTCGCACTTTACAAAAAAGTATTTAAACAAATATACCAAATAAATATATCAACATTAAAGTTATGTCATTGATCGTGTAAATTCTATAGGTTTACCAAACTATTATCTACATATAGTTATAAATTATTTCCAAATAGTATGAATAGTTTTCTTTATAACGATATCGACGAAACTTGGTATTGTAGTTAGTTAGCTTATCTGTTTTGTTCGAGGTGCGTCAAGATTGAGAAACTGTTGTTAAAACGGCACTTAATGTATGAATATTAACGAATGTTAAAGAAAAAAGATTATTTATTATTCAAATTAAGCGCCATTGATGGGGCAACATGACATTAACATACAAAAACATGATCAAACATTACTCTATGATTTCGTAACACGTTTTAGCCTTATTTTTTAAGTTAGGCTTGTTCGTGTAATACGGTTTTAATAGATTGTAATAGATTGTTTATAATAACTTTGAGTTCAGTTTTACTAGAATAACAGATTCAACATGTCAAGTTAAATATCACATAAACAACTTAAACTAAGCAACTAGAAGCCCAACTACCATATTACAAAAATCAAAGCTACACCATCTAAAAATGCATATAATGTATTCAAGAATTAATGATTTGTTAATTGGTGTGTTTGCACACCTTCCAGTTTCAAGTAGATATTTATGAAATCCATTACATGATATACAAGTATGTTAACATATCAGCAAAAATTCTAACACCACTGGTCGCAAAATCGAACGATTCCTTGTCTTTCCCCTTTTTGTAGAGGAGCACCGGATTCACCCGATGTTTGCCGATTTTTGCTAAAGCGTAATATATACATGTATATCCTGCACCTGATTGTCCAAACTTACAACTTATGGCGTGTATCTTTGTGCACCGTGGATTAAGTGACCAACTTGCTTGAACTAGCTTAATCTATCAGGATAAAAAAAAATATACAAGTCAAAATTTAATTTGATAACACTTATACTTTTAGGGAAACGATACCCGGATACAGATTTAGCGTTGCTAAGATAACGTGATTAAAACATTTCCAAAAATTGATAAATTGCACAGGTCTAAGCTGCGAGCCTATGTGTAATGATGAACTCTTCAAAATAGAAATGAAAACATCATTATGAAGAAGGAAACTGAATTTCTATAAAACATAAAGGACGTATATTAGTTATACGTACGTCCTTGGAACATATTTTGACATAAATCATAATTTCAATTTATAGTCTATGCATATTCTCAAATGAAATGTAACATAAAAACTATCTTTTCTTCAGTTTACATTCATTTAATTTAACTTGATAATAAATTTGACAATTACATTGGCACATGTCCCGACATCTTAATATACAGTTTTTATAACCTATTCTTGAAAATAAATTAACTCTCTATTTAACTGAGAAGAAATCCATTAAATGTTATATAGTTTTTGTTAAACTTGTTTACATATAAGATTTGATATTTTAAAAAGGAATAATT
Source organism: Mytilus trossulus (assembly GCF_036588685.1). Taxonomy (NCBI): domain Eukaryota; kingdom Metazoa; phylum Mollusca; class Bivalvia; order Mytilida; family Mytilidae; genus Mytilus; species Mytilus trossulus. Next base: position 35,897,462 of record NC_086379.1, on the reverse strand, counting down.
TTGTCTAAGATTATGTAATTTTACTTCAATTGCGAATCAACAAAAACATATTCAAATTGAATGTGTCTGAGTGTGTTATAGTGTGAGAACCTTGAGAAGTACGACCTTCATTCGAACTTTGGTTTTCAATAACATACACATTTTTTTAAGTTCGAATGTTATGTTCCCACAAGACCTTTGAACTATATTTAATACGTCTCTGCATTTTATAATTGAAGTAAAATCTCTACACTCCCTCAGTTTTCTTTGCTTGGACCCCACAGCCACCGTGCATAGACATTGTGCGAGTGCATAGATCGGAGTTAATTGTATTGATGTGTTTGTTACATTGAAACAGAAATCAAACAATAAAAATGTTCTGCCTTTGACTTGTTGCAAGGAACGCTCAGGGTCAAGCATTTGGTCGGACAAAGACGGATAAGCTCCGCTAACTTAAAACAGAAAGTAAAAAAACCCGCACAATTGTCTTTGATAAAGGGTGTATACACTTTAAACTCTATAAATTTATGCACCATGAGACTAAACGTTGACAGTAAGTCGAATCCACTCAGAAGTAAAAAATGGGGTCTAAAATATGTTGATAATGGATGACCAGAAAACCGGCTTGGGAAGCCAAGGCTAATATTTAAGACATGTATATGAGTTGCCATTAGTTCCGGTTTAAGGTAATAAAGACATAGCAATAGTTCATATACACACACTGAAGAAATGATATTATAAAATTTAGGACTTCTATCAGGCAAACTATGAACATATTTTACAAAATGATATAATATCTTATTGGAATTATTTTGATCGTTAATTTTGTATGTTTTCCCTTATTCCCTATCAACCAAAAATGGATATTTACTAATTCTCTTGGTAGCCTCTTAGATCTCCAGCTGTTTTGGTGTACAGAACAACTTCATAGTCGTTGGTTGCATAGGAATATTCAATCGTACAGTTAAATGAATCAGAAATCAAAAGATTGATCAATTCACAGACCTCAGATGCAAGGTTTTTAAAACTGAAAATGTTTTAACGTTATACTTTCAAAAAATCGATTAATGATTCAAATGTTAACAATAGTCTTTTAAAATTGCAATTTCCTCACTATTCTCCAATAATCAATGCAAACATTTTGGTATAATTGCAATTTTTATTTTAATTAAGTTCATATCAAATGAAATCATAGAAAATTAACTTTTGATTGGTCAATAAAACTATTTAAAAAATATATAGTTTAATTTTTCATGGAAAAAAATCGATCCACATTCACAAGAGCAAACTTTGTTTACTGAACATTGTAATGTTGATATGTGGTTTATTTGAATCCTATACAAATTACAAAAAAATGAGAATTTAAGAAAAAAAAATGCGTCGAACAAACATTTACCCATTCGATAGCATGATGTCCAAGTGTGGTCACCTCAAGTATTTAAAGCAAATTAACGACCAACGATCAGACAACAGTTTTAAATTCCAGACCAAAATTTTTAAAAATCCAAATATAAGAAACGTGTGAGGTTACAAAAACTGAAATGACCTAACCATAACAGTTATAATGAACTCCGTCTAAGGTCAATTCGTTAATCATGACCTATAAATTCACTGAATTCCTTAAGTATCGTTTTATTTTATGCCAATACAAAATCATTGGCTACGTACGCTACTTGGTTCAGGGCACCCTTGCTGTTAGAAAGTTCATTGGCAGAGGTACCGACACAGTTCCATTAAATGATGTCCTTACTCCTACCATGTGTTTCTATAATCACCTTCGTGGTGTTCAGTTTTTAAATTTTTCTAGATTATGTCTTGTAGCTGTTTGTCTTTAAATTTCATTTTCGTTATTTGGCATGGGGTTGTCAGTTTGATTTCGACTAATGGGTCAGAATATCATTTTGGTATCTCTCGCCTGAACACAAATGTTTGGAATATTGGCATCTGTTGCTTCTACATGTATGTCAAGCGCGCAAAATATTTGAGTCAGAAAAAAAAGACCAGTCCGCTCACTTGTAGCGTCCAGGACTGGATTGCTTAAAACTGTTAACCAGCGAATAAAGCGATGTATATTCAGTGTCCGTGATCCCCTCTTCTTTATGACGATCAATTCTTTTGAATGGGAACATATGATTGGACACCCCTCTCCTTTAAATATGTTTGGATTCACCCCTGATTGTAATGATCCAGTGGACTAATCGTATTCATTGGTCAACTGTCTTGAACAACTAAGTGCCAAAATATGTTTCGGTGTTCTGGTATTAAAACTGCAATAAGTGTGTTAAGAAATCTGCTAAGAGTGGTGATATGGAACAACCATATGCTTATAATAATGATGATTTTCATATTGTCCACTGGACCTTACCTATTTTCAGATGATTCGTTAATTGTACTGTTCCACAATGTTCATGAGTATATGAGTGTCAAATGAAATAGATAAGTCCAAGTACATGTAATTTTTTTTCATGCAAAAACGGTACCACTGTTGTACTTGGATAACATTGTTAATTATCATGATGTGTTAACACAAGATTCAGTTAAGAGAAACTTTCAGGAGTTATGATGCGTAATAAATTTTCCATTTGCAAATTTTAAAACATTCAAATATCATTGAAATTCAACTCATACTTCTTACATAATTTTAACAATCGATACAAATTTCTTCAAAAAAATATTAATGTATTTTATTGTTGTACATTGATTGACAACCTCTTAGTGCCAAAAACTTATATTGGTACTCAAAAGTTCTAGTGACACGTGGTTTGGGTTACATTTAACCTAATCAAACCCAAAATGTAATCTAGAACAATGTTATTTCTAATTTCAGGTTCAACTTGACTTATATCGACAACTTGAGAAGTTATTTAGGTACATCTGAATTTGAATGTACTTACAATTTGCCATCGTTAGAAACAATATAACGTTGTGCACGATGTCCCTACAACACGACGTTACAACACCACGACGTCAAAGAGAGTTTTCTGAAACTTTTGACGTTTATTCATTCAATTTGCAAGTTTCATTTGCTTTTTTTTATCATGTAGTTGGTTGATTCCAAATCTGTCTCTATTAATTTTGTGATGTCTATTTACCATGAATTTATTTACCTCAAGTTGTGGAAATCGATTAAATAACGTATACCCTTAATTCACCTTAAAATGTCGTAAGTAATCATTATGAACTCAAAGGAAGGAAAAGTGGGACAAAATTATACGGTTTTCAATAAATAAATTATATTAAAAGTTTGCTTGACACGTAACTTGTCGAAATACAACCATGGAATAAAATTATTGTAACCAGATCTTGAAAATTATTTTCCAAGTCATTTGAAGTTGCTTGCTTTTAAAATGTACTAATCTTCTCCTGTATCGTCCGTATAATACGGGGTTGCATGAATATAGTGATTAATTATGTAACTGTTTTTGTCACTGTTTCCGAAGAGTCTTTCAGTTACCTCCGTTTCATGCACAACATGCACCGTGAGTTTTTTTTTCGACAACCAGCTTTTTTTTTTATATCACCACGCGATTTGTTTTAAGTATCAGGAATATAGAGGGAGAGTAAGGAGGGGTCCTTATCCCGAAATCCAGAGCTTGAAAACACGAAATCCCGAAATCCCGGGATTAAAAAACCCGAATTCCCGAATTCCCGAAATTTGAAAAAAGAATTCCCAGATCCCGAAAGGGTCAATCCTGAAATCCCGAGCTTAAAAACACTCGATCCCGGAGTCCTGATAAAGGTCCTATCCCTCTCATTATAAAATTGAACACATTTTGCACATGTAACGTCGAAAAAACCCCGTTTGTGTGGATTTTTCGACGTTTTTCGACGTTTGGACAAAATGGCTACCGTTTTGTAATGTTTCGTAGCACTTTATTCCTGTAACACCCAAACATGCAGTTAATAAAAAAATAATCTAGACTTTATGTTCTTTTCGTGTATCTAACTTTTGTTTTGGTAAATTATAAATTACTTATTGGAATATCAGGTAAAAAACCCACACTAATTGCTTGGACAAATGAAATATCAACTTGGACAAAATGGCTACCGCTTGAAAAACGACTGTACAGAGATGGGTTTAGAGAATCTACAATTTTTGAACTCACGAACAAAGAGGCAAATGTTTGTTCTTTCGGTAGATGATATTCTAATTTCACAATTTTTTGAAATTTTTAGCTATGTCTACTTCTAAAACTACCTTTCAGTCGTTAAGTCAACGAAAAACGTCATTGGACATTTTTCTGATTCCAGCTTAATATGCAGCCACCGCGTCAAACGAAATTGGACAAAAGAACGGCTTTACTGTAACCAAGATCTGACCCACTCCGTTGCTTCTACCAAGTTTCGGGAAGATCAGAGAATACGAAATAGGGTCACTATACATAAGAGATAAGACAGTAGTTCAAAAATGTAACGTTGGACATCCGTTTTTTTCACATAGCTTTGTTGTTTTAATCCTCAAATATACTAGATATTACTAAGCAAATGACCAAGAGCCATAAAAACATAAAGGATAACATATACTGATTTAGTTTTTATAGTGGTTAGTGTTTGTTAACAGTTTATTTTGTTTTGCGGAGGAAATTTCGAAGATGCTGTTTTAAAACATAGGGGTTGTAGGAACAGCGTGCGTGACGTTTATACTATTACGTAATATCTCAATACTTTATTTATGAACTTAATGAATTGCTAACTCACGAAGTTCTCAACAAACTTTTGTTTTTAAAAACTAACAAGACGTGTTAGGGCTTAATGCAGACAGAAATTATTCATTAATTAGAACTTTTTGCGAATGGTCTAATGATGTTCGGAACATCATTTCATTGATACTATATGTACATGGTGGTTAACTGTATATATATATATATACTAGTCAATTAATGGTAAAGGGAATGACATTTGGTTTAAAATGTTAATTAAAACAGATTTTGTATACCCCATAGCTAGCTTTAAGATATAAATCGCATTTAAATTGCATTGATTTTATCATCGTTATTTATTAATTGTGTGTGAGAAATTGAATACTGATTTTACGGATTTGGATTTAAAATCTGTCTGGTCAGGACAAAAGTTACATTTTTATCCAAAAGGCGTTAGTTCAGGAAGATGGGATGTAAACAATGTAACTAACAACCTTCCAATTAAATAGTTGTTCACGAATCCGATCGCAATCATATTTCTGAATGAATTGAACTGATATTATAAGTAAACCCAGCATAGATAACAGGCTTATAAGAGTGAACGTCAAATGCACGTTTCGTCAAAAGGCTCGTCAGTGACCCTCGAATAAAAAATAACGGCAAATAAAGTACAAAGTCGAAGAGCATTTAGGAACCACAATTCTGAAAGGTTTAATCAAATACAACCAATGTTATCTATTCCTGGGGTAGAAAATCTTTTAATTAGTATTTCGATAAATTCAAACTTTTGTTAAGATAACTTATAAAAATCTCCATATCAACCAGGAACATGTAAATTGTTAGAAATACTGTTCCCAGTATCAACCAATGATAGTTATATAACTCATATATCTGACATCATATACTGCAGAGTTATCGCGTTGGTACTATGTCATAAGTTTGTTTTGTTTTTTGAGTGATAGGAAGCTAACCCTTAATGAGCAAAACAATTCGACATTTATACGGCACCTTTCCAAAACCGTCCTGTGAATCTTGGCAGTTAAAATATCCCATAAATCTTAGCCAAATGAGTAGAATGATTTGATATTTATAATTGTAAATACAAAACACTGAATGAAAATATGTGTAACTCATGAAAGCAACCAGGTTTTAAGGACCATCTATGACTATTAAACGACAGCATGAATTGGTCAATTAACTTTTATTCGTACTTTCAGTTCTTATGGTTTTAAACCTACAGGCTTAATTCTATGTTTGGCCTGTTCCCGTATATATACACTCAAGTATATACAATAGAATAATGACAATGCAAGTCCACTCAAATTTCTTAATTCATAGACACACACTGAATTCGATTAATTGTGCGGTTTTCCAATTCATCAACATTTAACAATTTATATAAACCGTACACATTTACACGTCTATGTATACCAACGATACAATTTCGTATGTAAAGTTTTCATAAATGAAATGAATAAATTATATTTTACGTGGATATCAAAACATTATCTGGTAAACAAAATCTTATAATTATACCTAGTTAACAATATACGAGTGTCATATTTAATTCGTTTCTGTTACGGTACTCTTTTTCCAATATTTCTCTTTTCAAATAAATGCTGAAAATTAAATAAAATAAAAATATCAAATAAATCTTACCTGTTTAAAATTTAGCTGAAATAATCCTACAAATGTTGAAAAACTTTTATAATTTTGATACCCGTCCTGTTTTGTCTTTCAAACGAAAACACGGTCGAGTTACCGTACCTTGGTAACTAAGGACGCCCTATACCGGCTTAGTACTAATAGTCAATAGTTAGTTGATTAATACCCAACTATTTAACAATGAATACCCCGGTAATATAAAAGTATTTAATCCTTAGATTGTTTGAATCAAGTGGCAAATTGGTGGAAAATGGTAGTTATTTTTTTCTTCTTTCATTACGATACTGAAATATAGTGTGTATCGATTCTGCATTTAGATATACTGCTAAAGGGGGCAGCCGTTATGAATGTTATCGAAGTGTGAATCCCCGGAAAGATTATTGCAATAGATATAATTTGAGCTATTTTAAGGATATAAGTAAGCCATTACCTATAGAATGACATACATTTAACCCTGACAACAATAGCTTTTAAATAGACAAATTTTTGTAGCATATTTGTACGCATGTAAATACTGTAAATGTGGGTCTAATTGGCAATTTTAACTGTTTTAATTTAAGAATTCATGAAAAATCTAACGGACTTTTAAAAAATGTATATGTCGCACATAAAATATTCAAGGATCTTTTTTTGTTATTATTATTTAAGATTATGAATGTATTGGGGGGAAATCATTAAACTTTAAAGAAAAATAGAACATATATAGACCACAGTCTGCCTATCTGGTAGATCGAACATCTAGATCATAATATGTTTCCTTAAAAACAAAACTTTGAATTTTATCTCTCTGTTATTATTTTTTTTTGGGGGGGGGGGGGGGGGGGACAAAGGGGTTTCTGCACATATAAAAATCGGGTTTTTTTTCTGTCTTTTAAACAAATTTTCGAAAAACTTAAAACACAATTTACCCCTGTGGAGTTACTGATTATTTTTTTTTAACATCACAACAAAAGTTGAGCAAAATCATCGTACGAAAGAAACTTGCACAACTTTTATAAATCAATTTGATATTTTTTTAATGTTGTTGTCAAAACGAAGTACGTAAAAGTCACAACAACATGAATAGAGGATAATTGGGATATACACGAATGAGACAGCGACCACACGACACAAAAACAAAATACATTCAAGAATCTCTATACAGCCTTTGCTTTAATAATAGAAAAATGTCTAACCAAATGCCGAATATAGTACAAGTATATAGAAATAGTAAAGAAAGTTTAACAATATTCATGTCATAAATATTTCTGTTAATTATCACACTAGCCATGCTTCAATGCACATGCACTTATTTCTATCCATGGGAAGCTTCCCTATCCATATGCAATAGAATCTTATGAATATAAACGACCTTCCCATAGATAGAAATAAGAGACTGTGCATCAAGATCTTTTTATGAAAAAAATCTTCCCAATGTCAACAAAGGAATGGCTTCAAAAAATATGATGAACCGACGGAGAAGGCCTGGGATGAGTTCTCATATATTATTAAATAAAGGACCATCAACTCATGGAAGTATTAAAAAAAGGTATCTAAATATTTGGTTACTCAAACAGAGCAATTATCATATAAGTTTCCAATAACTTCGACGTTAACGTTAATTACTATCAAACTGATTCCGATATAAAATAAATAAGGAGATTTGGTATGACTACCTATGAAACATCTATCCAACCGAGTTCAAATGAAGTAAATGAAATAAATTATGGGCAACATAAATATTAACAGCCTTCAACAACTAGAAAAGACCCACACTGTATAGTCTGATTCAAAAGGACTAACCGTAAATAAAAAATGTGATGCAATTAAAACGAGAAAATTAACGGCCTTATGTATAACAAAATATTGTACGAAAACACCTACCGCACTAATATAAGCAGCGACATTTATACGAAGAATATGGAGGGGTTAAATATGTTTGTAAGCACTCTATCATCTCCTGTCATTGGTCATGGATGACAATAGTTGCTAACTAAAATCTGCCCTTTTCCTGATTTCTATGCAAACATTTACAAACAACTGTGACTTTCAATTTTACGGAAGCATTCGCTACTGCTTTCTCCAGTGTAGTCAAATCTCCTTCAACAGAACAAAAAAGTCTTCAAATATGCCGCAAAATTGCATTCATTTTATATATCATCTGTTTTTCACTAAGAAGCTTCCTTGTCACGAGAAAAAAGTACAGTATAAAGCGTTGTCCCCCACCCACATTTACTATAACACAAAGAGGGCTTATGAATATAATTTTGAATTAAGAGAACATCAAAAACATATATATACATCAAAAATGGTTTGAGTAAAGTGACATATGAGTGTTCAGGATCATTTGGATATTTAGACCATACGCATATGATCCTGATAATTTACTATAGGGTGAACCTGAAACGTTAACATTGCATATATTGTTAATTATATATTTAAAGTATCTTCTTTCAAATTGTTCTGAAAAGGAAGGGGCTGATCTCAGATCAGCCAGAGATTCTGGATTGAAGTTAAAACGTTTTTCCACTTTGGATTTGGAGAACGTGATGTGTGTTCCTACGAAAAAGGTATGGAATTCAATATCACATGCACCTTCTGCATTCCTTATCAATTTAATTATTTTATCTTATATTTATATGACCTTAATATTAAATACGGTACGGTAATAAATTAACAATATATACTCATATGGTCCGGAACATATGTCGTTATCTTATAATTGTCATAAATTGATCAAAGTGTCATAACTCCTGCAAAAACTGTTTGATGAAAATGTTATAATCTCAATTACCTTACATATATACTTAATATGTTGAAGACCGTACTTTAACCTATAATGGTTTACTTTTTAAATTGTTATTTGGATGGAGAGTTGTCTCATTGGCACTCACACCACATCTTCCTTTATCTATTAATATATAACAACAACAACTTTGATTTGCAGACAATAATGGCGAGAAGCGGCCAAAATTATATTGTATTCCCTTAAAAAAACCAGTCATGACTATACATGCTTTCCATGACAACGTCACAGCAATGCAAAGAATGATAAACAAAAACTTGCTCTGATATGTTATTTTATGGTTGTTCATTGGAATGTAATAATAAAAATTAAATTATTCTTTTCAAGGTTCAATAGGATTGTAAGCGAGTTCATCATGAACACATTATATAATGTAAATACAAATGGTCAAAGTTCCATATTTTTTTCAATGGTGGCATATATATTGAAAACAACTTTTCTGATTACATGAGGTACATGAACGATTTTTGTTTCAAATTCAAAACACATATTTACATGACCAATAGGAACCGTTGATTATGTTTTCTAATTGCGAGCAGTTAATAAGGGGATGTACATTTAACAATCTAGGTGGTGGGGGGGGGGGGGGGGGGTTAATTTAGAAAAAAAGTAACTCATAGATATAGGAAGATGTGGTGTGAGTGCCAATGCGACAACTCTCCATTCAAATAACAATTTAAAAAAGTAAACCAATATAGGTCAAAGTATGGCCTTAAACACGAAGCCTTGGTTCACACAACAACAAGCTATAAAGTGCACCAACATTACTAGTGTAAATGGTACCAAACCTTCTCCCTTTTTCTGAATCAATAGCATAACATCACAACATAGAATAGCACACGATAAAATATCAATTAGCATGCTTAACTAAATAAAAAAACGTAAATTAATCCGTATGAACAAATAAATTTGTTCTGCGATATCTAAATGCAAATGCACAGTTAATAAAATATTAGGGACACACATTCAAGGCAAAAAAGCAAACGAACAAGTCTAAACAAAGCCTCAGACTTTATGTATACATTATAGATCAGGTTATTTATTTTCAAATTACCGCAGAAAAAACCATTAATTTTCCGTATTATCAAGCCTCAGACTTGATAATACGGAAAATTAATGGTTTGTTCTGCGGTAATTTGAAAATAAATAACCTGATCTATAATGTATACATAACTCGGAAGGTATTTTAATTTATTTTATAAATGCATGCGTTATTGTAAGAGATGGCATCAGATTCTACCAAAATATATAAAAAAAGAAGATGTGGCATGATTGCCAATAAGACAACTCTTCACAAGAGACCAAAAGACACAAAAATTAACAGCAATTATAGTTCACAATACGGCCTTCAAAGATGAAGAAAGTCAGCTTTAAAAGGCATCGAAATGACAAATATAAAACTATTTGAACGAGAAAACTAACGGCATTATTAATGTACAAAAAACTAACTAAACTGACTTAGAACAGCTACATACATACATAATGGGGGGGGGGGGGGGGTAACATGTTAGCGGGCTCCCAACCCTCCCTTTACCTGGAACAGTAGTACAAGAGTACAACATAATAAAGAGCTAATAAAATAAGTTGAAACACTCATCAGATGGAAACGTTTCATTGTCTTCAGTTTATAGTTCGAAATTTCACAAACCATGTCAATGTAATATTTTTTTTTTTCGCCTGTGAAATAAGTTGCAAACTGCTAGACATGAAGTAACAATTCGAAAGCGTTGGCGGCAGAGGTGTCGAAGGAAATATGTTTTTAAAGCTTAATATTTCAGGGGGACAGAAAGAGTATAACAAAATACCGGACTCCTTATTGCTGACTCAGTGGTATTGACATTGTTGAAGGCCGTACGGTATTTTTGTTACTTACTTTTTAATGACGTCTGCATACTAGCTTTCAGTCACCTACCAGGTATTTTAGATAGCTGTATCATTGATTACATTACAACTCCCTATTTTTATCAATTGGTTTGTCTTTTTGTTGATTGAATGTTAGTTGCTAAACGTCCAGTGGCAAATAGTGCATGTATGTTCAGGACAAAATCAATGTATACAATAAATACAATAGGCAGGTCAGGTCCTGTAATGAAGTAGAATGACAGACACATAAATTAACAACTATATAGATCACTGTACACCTTTCAACTATTAGCACAGTCCATACCACATACATGTAGTTTAAAAGGTCAAAAACTCACAAATGTAAAACAGTCAAGCAAGAAAAACTAACGACCTAATTTATGTTCTACTTTGAACAAAACATATACTATGTTACACAGCAAAAAACGACTACCACTGAAATAATAGCTCCTGACTTGGGGCAGGCACATACATACAGAATTTGGCGGGTTAAACATATTAGAAGGATTCCAACCCTCCCATAACTAGGGACAGTAATGTACTTTAGAACGAATTATTAAAATCAGTTGAAAAAGACTAAATCATCAGATAACCGGAGTCAGCCTTGCCAGAAACCGCCTTCGGACCACTCAAAGAGTTTTTACGGTGGTACTCTCTCTATCCCCGAGGCATCGGGTTAAACTCATGACTGGACGTGGCTGCGTATTTTTACATCTCTGTCAGTCGAAATGGAATTCCTTTTTTTTTCAGTGTTTTTGTCAATTGCCTGTCACTAGAAGACCTGCATGTGTGACCTTATTTCTTTTCCCAAGTCACCCATTGAGCATGACAATGTCTTTTCTCACCAAATATATCATTATGCAACCTGAAGTAACTGAAACCTATTGGTAACCATTGAAGAACTATTGGTGACCTTCTGCTATTGTCTGTTTTATGGTCGGACTGTTGTCTCTTTGACACATTTCCCATTTCCATTCTCAATTTTATGAATGTCAATAAATGCTTTGTCATGTTTTATTTGAAGCAGCATTTGATCGGTCTTTTCGAAAGATAGTTTCCAGAAATTCAACTTTCTCTTATTTGATTCTATTTTTAAGTGTTTATCATTATATTAGATCAAACAAGCATCTTTTGCACATATATATTTCAATAGCTGCAGTAGTTTGTTTCGGAAAGTGCCTGTTGGTTAATAATTTATAGCACGAATGATACATTATTTTGTTTCGGAGTTCTGAAGGTAATGTACGCCAGAAACATCATGCAGTGCTCATTTTTGCTTGTTTGTATGGTTGATTTGTTTGTTTTGAATGGTCAATCAAGATTGAAGTTGGTTGTTTTGTTCGGAAGATTAGGTTTTGTGTCGGTCCTTAATAACTTTAAACTTTTTGAATCGATTTTGTTGCCATAATTGGAAGTATAATGTTGGGTTTAAGCCAAACCCGGAATATGGCGGAACCGTAATAAATACGTGATATACAAATATAAGAGGCAACAGCCAAGTCTGTCTGTTAATTTTGTGATAGGACTGGCAATACTAGCAGATTCATCCCGTTTTTCTATGGTTTGTTTTGTCGTTTTTTGTAATCTTTTTTTTGTTTTTACTGAGTTTTCCTTTGACCATGAAATTGTATGTCTGTCTTCAAACATAAGATATTTCAGAAAAGGAAACAACTGCCGATTTAAAGTCAAGGGTAGGGAAATCAGTTTTCTTCTAATTGGCGCAATGATGATCGTATGTTTTATTGTTAGAGCAAATGATACCATGTAATTTTAAATCAGGTGGCGCAAACGGAGAAAAAAGTTGTGGCGCAAAAGGACGCATTTTTGGCGCAAACGGATCTCTACCCGATATTTATGATTGTCCCTCTGTTTTTGTTCACTATTTTCATTTATAGTCAAAGATCTAATTCATAGGTATAGAACGATGTGGTGTGAATGCCAATGAGACAATTCTCCATCCGAATAACAATTTATATTAATAACAAATTATTATAAAAGAATCAAGTAGTCTAAGAAAATGTATTTATTGGCGTAAACGGTATTTCATATCAATGTCGATTTACAAAATTATATTTGCACAATCAAGACATATCATTAAAATGTATTAAGAAGTACTGGAGTGTAATCAAAATTGAACGATTAGCAAAATCAAATCGGGATACTTTAGTAAAATTATGTGACTATCATTTGATTTTTGAATAGGTGAAACACAAGACATATTTTGTACATTTTAAAAAAAAAATTCATTTGTATGTAAAAACTTTAAAATGTTCTTTACATGATATGATTTGTGCGTCATTTGCCTCTGGCTTCTCGGTATTGGGATAAGTATGCATGTGTTTCAATAAAACCCTTTCATAAAATTCAATTAGTCATCACTTTACTATTTAAGCATTCCAAAGTACATTTGTTCACTATTCAAAAACTCAAGACAGGGTTTGTCATAACTAATCAATTGTAGCAAAAAATCAAAACCCGAAAGGGTTTGTCATAACTAATCAATAGCACATAATCAAAACCCTTTTGACATACCTATACACGCGTACTCCTTCAATGCAAATAAAAAACATTTTGTTTAAATTACAAAGGCGATGAGAACAGAAATAAAAAAGTCATATACCAGACTGAAAATGTATTTAGTTTAGTATATGTATGTGTTGGTTTTAGCAACATTTTCTTAATCATGGCAGCCATTTTTTTTTATTGAAAGAGGAAAACTGAATTAATTTATCTGATGTCAAACTGTCAATCTATGCCAATCGCCACCCCTTCGATCCCAACACACAAAAGCGGTACGAATGCTTTAGCTTCCTAATATTAACACTTTTCGGTACACACGACATGTGTCCAAGGTAAATTTCATATACTAGTATTGAGGATACGAACATTTAAAGACGTATACAAAACTATTACAATTTATCGATCATCGCCTTTGTAATGACTATTTTGTAACAAACACATTATGATATAACTATACTTATACATCAGTAGAAATATTCAAATAAAACATAATTATTATTCCATCAATAAAAACTGAAGAAGGCTCGGGAGTTTTCTGGACAAATGAAAAATACAACTTCAAATCTTTACATTTTGACTTATAAGTTCACATATCATGAAAACTATCAATGTTACCTTAACAATTCAAACAAATTCAAAGTAAAACGTATATACAGCAATCTAATTTTACAATATTTACAAATAACATCTTGAAAGCTAAGCAGATTTACAATTGGGGTTCGTTTGTCATATTAAACAATGACACATATGATTAAATACATTTAGTTGACATTTTTGGGGAAATTATAAAATAATACTAAAGAAATGTAAAACATATAGTGATTTATGTATATCAGTTTCAATAAAACATTGTTTTATGATCACAATAAAAACACAACACATATTTAAAAAAAAACAAATATTCGATAATCTTAATGTTATTTATTGCCAAAAACATTGACAATGGTAGTGGCAATACAAGTTAAAGCAAATAATTAACATCAAGTACAAAAAACAGTATACAAAAAACCCAATAATAATGAAAATATAAAAAAAAAAACTATAAATTGATAAATGGATTAAGAAATAGAACTAATTTTCAACTGACGTAGCCTTACATGTGAATTATTATTAAGGGTAACGTTAGTACTGGACACATTGAAGTAATTATTCACAATAAACTATGCTCTAATGATTAATCATAGAATTAGTAATTAGTTTCTCTACGCGTGTTTAACTTGGTTAGAAACTTTGTGAATTAAAATTGGGGATACAACTAAAGCCAGACCAACAGAAATCATAAAAGGATTTAACAAACTGTTTGCCCAAATCAGTGAACGATAAACATCAATAATAAACAACTATATATACATTTCGTATGAATTAAAAAATAAAACAATCTATATTGGAATTATGTATATACATGTAATAGTAGAGGTCGGTCATTTCAAGACGTATCAACCGTATCATATACGTTGACGTATCCGCATCTGCAGATTTACAAAAAAAATAGTATATGATCCCGAGCTTTGATTTTATGTTCTTTCAATAATTCAAATGGGCGACTGATTAATTTCTAATGCAGAAATTTACCAGTCAATAAGGAAATATCGAGTTTTTGTGGAATATGTAACTCTACTTTTAAAGATATTCCGGATAGTTGAATTGGAACAGTTTACAGGTATGATAAGAGTGAATACGGTAAAATCGTGTGTTTGTGTATGAACTTGTGTTCACGTAGAACCAAATTGTTAATTGACAAATAAAGTGATACTCAGTACGTTCTTTTACCTTTTATGATAAAATATTGAATGAACCATATTCAAAAATCCTTACATTTATATAAGTAGTACATTTGTTTTTTTTTGTGTTTATTCATTTACGATCTTGAAATATTTTTTAACTAGATTAATAAAGGATATTCGTGTACCAGCCCTACATTGGCTCCTTTTTAAGGGCATGTAAAAGTAGTTTTAGAACCCCTTATTTTTGTTTTACAAAACACCACCATTACAAATATTAAAAGTGTATGTTTGATCGTTTCGAAAAGATTCCAATTAGTTTTTTTTAAATGAAGTATGGTCTTATTAATCAGCTCGGGATCACAAAATATTTTTTGATATATCTGCAGATGCGGATACGTCAACGCATACGATACGGCTGATGCGTTTGTAAATGACCGACCGCTAGTAGTAGTAACACTAGGGTTATTCAAAGGTAACAACAATGTAATGATGAATTATCAGAAAACATTTCAAATAAACATGCCTTTTCATAAATATTTAGTACACCAAAAGTAACCAACTGTACAAATCGCTATATACATTACACAACAATATCAATTTTCTGCAATGTAGCTGAATAATGAATTTGTACTTTTGCTTGAATGATCTTCTCCCAATATAATATTTAAAAACAGCTTTGTACAGTGTACCTTACCGTAGTCATGTTCTTTGGTGTTATATGTAGTACAAAAATAGGCAGTGATTAGTTTTTGCTAGAAAGCTGATATCCAATCAATAAATTAATTTCAATCTGATGGTTTAAATTTCTCAAATAGTGTAAGTTTTGGCAAACTAGTATTATGTTTTTTGTTTTTGTATTTCATTTTTTTGTTAAAAAAACTAATCTGATAGAGAATATTTACTAAAGACCAAAGTCATAAAAACAGGAAATCTTAGCCAAACAGACCTTATTTCCACAATATATATATCTTTGTAAAGTTATTTTTTTTACTGATGTATCTCAATCTCAAAATCAACTTTTGAATGTTTGTTTTGTTGGGTGAATAATACGGTTAATGAGTCATAAAATATTTTATGCAAAGTCTGAACCAGTAGCATTTAAAAAAAATTACAAACTACAAAGTTCTACATGAATAATTCAAAAAGATAATAAAAATATACAATTTTATTTACACTCACAATAATGAAAAATAACAAAATAGATAACTAGAGGCTCTAACGAGCCTGTGTCGCTCACCTTGGCATATGTAAATTAAACAAAGGAAGCAGACAGTTCATGACAAAATTGTGTTTAGGTGATTGTGATGTATTTGTACATCTTCCTTTACTGAACATTCTTGCTGCTCACAATTATCTCTATCTACAATGAACTTGTCCGTGTAGTTTCAGTTGAAAATGTTAGTAAAAATTTACAAATTTTATGAAAATTGTTAAAAATTGATTATAAAGGACAATAACTTCTTAGGGGGTCAATTGACCATTTTGGTCATTTTGACTTTTTTTTTAGTCTTAAATTGCTGTACATTATTGCTGTTTACAGTTTATCTCTATCTATAATAAATAATAACCCAAAACAGCAAAATTTCCTTAAAATTACCAATTTAGAGGCAGCAACCTAACAACAAGTTGTCAGATTCATCTTAAAATTTCATGGCAGATAGATCTTGACCAGATAAACAATTTTACCCCTTGTTAGATTTGCTCTAAATGCTTCGGTTTTTGAGTTATAGTCTAATAATGATTCTGGCTATGTTTGGTAAATTGGCCTATTAGTTTCAGAGAAGAAGATTTTTGTAAAAGTTAACCAAGATTTACGAGAAATGGATAAAAATTGACTATAAAGGGCAATAACTCCTAAAGGGGTCAACTGACGATTTTTGTCTTGTTGACCTATTTGTAAATCTTACTTTACTGAACATTTTTGCTGTTTACAGTTTATCTCTATCCATAATAATATTCAAGATAATATCCAAAAACAGCAAAATTTCCTTAAAATTAGCAATTCAGGGGCAGCAACCCAACAACGGGTTGTCCCATTCATCTTTTAATTTCAGGGCAGATAGATCTTGACCAGATAAACAATTTTACCCCATGTCAGATTTGCTCTAAATGCTTTGTTTTTTAGTAATAACCAAAAACTGCATTTAACCTCCATGTTCTATTTTTAGCCGTGGTTGCCACCTTGGTTGGTTGGCCGGGTAAAAAAATCACAAATTTTAAACTAGATACATCAATAATAATTGTGGCCAAGTTTGGATTAATTTGGCACGGTAGTTTAAGAGGAGAAGATTTTTGTAAAAGATCATGAAGATTTACGAAAAATGGTTAAAAATTGACTATAAAGGGCATTAACTCCTAAAGGGGTCAACTGACGATTTTGGTCATGTTGACTTATTTGTAAATCTTACTTTGCTGAACATTATTGCTGTTTAAAGTTTATCTCCAGCTATCATAATATTCAAGATAATAACCAAAAACAGTAAAATTTCCTTAAAATTACCAATTTAGGGGCAGCAACCCAACAATGGGTTGTCTGATTCATCTGAAAATTTCAGGGTCAGATTTGCTCTAAATGCTTTGGTTTTTGAGGTATAAGCCAAAAACTGCATTTTACCCCTATGTTCTATTTTTAGCCATGGCGGCCATCTTGGTTGGTTTGCCGGGTAAAAAAACACAAATTAATGATGATTGTGGCCAAGGTTGGTTAAATTTGGCCCAGTAGTTTCAGAGGAGAAGATTTTTGTAAAAGTTAACGACGGACGACGGACGACAGACGACGGACGACGGACGCCAAGTGATGAGAAAAGCTAACTTGGCCCTTCGGGCCTGGTGAGCTAAAAAGATTGTACCAACACAATATGTTTTTACATACAATGAATAAAACTAACTCACAAATTGATGAAAGTTGAACATGAAGTTTAAACAAATACATATTCATTTTGTATGGGTTAAAAATAATAAATCTGTATCGGAAATATGTACATAATAGTAGTAGTTGGGTTATTATTGGGTTATTCAAAAGTAACAAAATAAAATGATGAGTTATCAGAATACATTTATAATAAACATGTCTTTTCATAAATATTTAGTACACCAAAAGTAACCAACTGTACAAATCGCTATATACATTACACAACCATATCAATTTTCTGCAATGTAGTTGAATAATGAAATACACAATGTATGTTTTTACATACTGCCAATTTATGCTAAAACAAAATTCATGATCTCAAATAGTGTAAGTTTTGGCAAACTAGTATTATGTTTTTGTTTTTGTTTTTTAATTGTTTTGTTTAAAAAAACTAATTTTGTTTATATGGCAATCAAAAGATTATGATCAAAATGTATCATGAAATGAAATTTGAATTCAAGTAGATAAACAGTAAGATAAAAACAATTAACAATGCTTCAAACAAACAACTTAATCAAAAATTGCGAGGCGCTATATTTAAGTATTGATATACCGACTTAATATCTATATACACATTTTATATTAAATACCGCGTAACAAAAGAACAGTTCCTATTATTACAGTCTTTTCTTCATTTTCCTTATTACCTGTTTTCCATGTTCTTTTTTAAGATTCTGCTTTTCAAGTTTCGGCTGCTCCATGTTGAAGAAGGGCTGCTCTTTTTGTTTTGCCTCCTACAAGAATAAACACGCGATTAACTTCGCCATGTCTAGGATTTTACATTATTGCCAACAATGCTAAAATACTTGACTAAACTGCTAAATCCATTTTGACAGAATAAAATTAGTGTGCATGACAATCCGTTTTACTATTTATTCTAACTTCAAGATATATCATGTACTATATTAGATATCTGCTTTTTAATGATTAATCTAAGGGTTATAGAATATCATATCAAAGAATGAAAGATATCTTACAAAATGGTTTTGATATTTAATAGATATTTTCATATATAATAAGTTATCTTATAATGTTTATTAGATTTCTTATATACCTCATACGATATGTTATATATTCTTACGATATCTTATTTACTATATAATGCATCTCGTATAATTTCATTATATCTTATAAAGCGGCAAATTATATAAGATATTCTATTAACTATATGAGATATCTTATTAACCAAATGAGATATCATATAAACTGTACAAGCTATCTCATATACTTTTATAATTCTAATATGATTTGCATACTACAGAAAACGTTGAAATGATTGGTCAAGAGGGCTTCCGATAGTGGGTCTTGATTTTAATTATTTTTCAGAACACGACTTTTTGTAACCAAAGTAAACAAGATGGCGGTTATAATAGAAAAAAACCGGGCCGACGTTAAGGATGTATTCTTCTGATTTTTCAGTCTCGTTCAGTTTCGTTGAAATCTCGTTCATGAATTATTTCAAAATACAAGTGGAAAATATCAAAGAATTTTAAAAATATAATAATCAAACATAACACTGTGAACAAAAGTGTGTATTTACAATGAATGGTTTTTGAGTCCAGTTTTCAAATTTTACGACCAATCAAGTCAATATTTTTTAAAAGCCAAAATTTTGAGAAGATTGGTTGGGGATACAAAAAAATATTTTACAAGAATCATGTACATCCCATTTCATTTTGGTCTTTATAAATTTCTTGAATATGTATTTTTTCAATCATTAATAATAAGGAGTTGAAATAATATGCATTTTGTTCGTAAAAATGGGAAAAATCAAAAAAATACAAAATTGACAGCATGGTAAATTTTACACAAAAAAGCGTCAAAATAAGATTAACTTTTTTATACATGTAGTAACACCTACCTATAGTTTTTTTAAGTAAAATTTATTCAGATTAGTCCACTTCATCTTTATAGAAACTATGAAAAAAAATCAATTGTTGAACTGTTTTGTATTTTTCCCCCCGATAATAGCCCAAAAATAGGTAAAAATCGATGAAAAATGGGAAAATCATCAAAATTGGTCATTTTCAAAGTGCCGTAGCACCTCAAAAAGTTCACCACTATATGATTTTTTTCTTCACCAAATATTTTGTTACAGTCTTATAAATCCAAAAATCTGGTTAAGAAAAAAGTTGAACTCTAGAGATATTTGGGCCCTTCTTAAATATATTTATTTTCGCTGCACGTTCATCGTTTTATTAAATCATAAACAAAAGTCATTCATATGAATGGAAATTAGATATTTTTTTAATTTATTTTTTCAAATAGCAAATTTCATGGAGTATATTC
This sequence comes from Mytilus trossulus, assembly GCF_036588685.1. Taxonomy (NCBI): domain Eukaryota; kingdom Metazoa; phylum Mollusca; class Bivalvia; order Mytilida; family Mytilidae; genus Mytilus; species Mytilus trossulus. The sequence continues at coordinate 35,877,086 of NC_086379.1, read as the reverse complement.
TGAGCGTTAACCAAAAATATATCCATGCGCCAGTTTTCTTTCGATTTTACAATTTACGTGTGATAGAGGTACCGAGTTGAGAAATCAAATTTCTTATCTCCAATTTTGAAATTTTATAAGGATTAAACGCATTTTTAAATGAGTATTTTGGTGTATTAACTTGACATGGTCATTAACAAAATTCCTTTCAAAAGTCGTTCAATCCTATATTGAATATCTTTATTCAATATAGGATTGAACGACTTTTGGAAGGAATTTTGTTAATGACCATGTCTAGTTTATACACCAAAAAATATCGTATACTAGTATACTTTATAAGGCATCTCGTACAGTTTATAAGATTGTTCATATAAGTTATAAGATATCTTATAAAAGAGGGACGAAAGATACCAAAGGGACAATCAAACTCGTAAATCTAAAACAAACTGACAACGCCATGGCTAAAAATGAAAAAAGACATATAAGAAAGTTATTAGAGATAATTTAGAAAGAAAATTGTATAACATAGACATAGTTCAACAAGACATAGTCAAGTTGTTCAGATGGAGCGAGAAATGGCTATTACGGTTCCACCCTGATAAATGCAAAGTGCTGCCAATATCCACGAAACAAACAAAAAACCAAGATGGGAGATACAAGATGCCAACATATGATGGTGCAGAAACAACTCTTGAAACTGTGGAATGTGAGAAAGATGTAGGTGTAAACATAGACTCTAAACTTAAATTTGACAAGCATATACAAACACAGGTTAACAAAGCCAACCAACTAGTAGGACTAATCCGAAGGTCATTTAGGTACTTAGACGACAAGAGTTTCTGTTTACTATTCAAAGCACTAGTTAGACCCCATCTTGAGTATGCCAGCAGTGTTTGGAGTCCATATAAGAAAAAGGATATTGAATCAGTTGAAAACGTACAAAGACGGGCTACAAAAATGCTTCCAAACTTGAAAGATTTATCATACGAAGAAAGTTTAAAACTCTTGAAATTACCAACACTTAGATATCGTAGACTACGAGGCGATATGATCGAGACCTATAAGATTCTCAATAACATCTATGATGAAAGGGCATCAAGTGGTATTTTTACACTAAGTAGTGGTTCAACAACAAGAGGGCATTCTTTGAAGTTAGTCAAGAACAGGAGTAGGCTAGATCTTAAACAGTATTATTTCACCAACAGAGTAGTGGAAGTCTGGAACAGTTTTCCTGAGACAATTGTAACTGCCAAAAACATTCAAAAGAAGACTAGATAAATATTGGAAAGAACATCCTATGATTTACGACTACACAGTAGATTACAACTTCATGATCGGAGGTAGCACAGTAATCCACAGTGATAGTGACAATGAAATAGAGCCAAATATAGAGGAGCAAGCTGATCTCCTGCGTTTGGAAACACTTAGGTAGACTTAGGTAGGTAGACATACTTTATAAAAGTATAAAAGATATCTTATGAACTACATAAGATATATAGTTATCAAAGGTACCAGGATTATAATTTAGTTACCCCAGAAGCGCGTTTCGTCTACATAAGACTGATCCGTGACGCTCATATCAAACTATTTGTAAAGCCAAACAAGTACAAAGTTGTAGAACATTGAACATCTAAAATTTCAAAAAATTGTGCCAAATACGGCTAATGTAATCTATGCAAGGGATAAGAAAATCCTTAGTTTTTCAAAAAAAATCAAAGTTTTGTAAACAGGGAATTTATAAAATGACCACTTTATTGATATTCATGTCAACACCGAAGTGTTGACTACTGGGCTGGTGATACCCTCGGGGACGAAACATCCACCAGCGGTGGCATCGACCCAGTTAAAATAGTTATCAAAGGTACCAGAATTCTCATGAACTATATATTATAAGATATCTTATAAACTTTATGGGATATCTCATTAAGTTTATTAAATATTTTGAATTTAAATAAATAGTAAATAGATGTGGTATGAGTAACGTTTAAAGGTCAGTTTGCATTATAAAAAAAACCAGATCACATAGTAAAGTTTCATATAGACTTAGTACGATTTGAAGCTTTATGTATTGTATGAACATCTGTCTGCTAGTGAAGACTGTATGTAAACGTCTAGGTCTCTATAAGATGTGACATTAGGAAAAGTACAAAAAGAACCGTTGATATTGGACAGTATTTCAAAATGAAGACCAAGTCATATAGTTAAATATCCGACGAATACATGAATGCAACAGTGAAACCACATATACCATTCCAAAATCTAACGTGTATACTAATTAAAGATCAGATAGTATTCTGACAATATATCTGGAACAATATATACAGCATTAAAAAGAGTTGAAAATAAAAAAAATGATTCTTTGACAGACATCCTGATTTAATGAAAAAGATCACAATACAATTTTCCAAACACCAAATTTCTGATCACTGGAACGTACAGATAAGGAACTTGAATGTGTTCACACATATATCGGAACATTAAAATCGATGCAAGATAAAAGTATGTGTAGTAGAATTGCAAATCAGACAACTATTCAACAACGGCTGAGGGCACACATATAGTTTTTCGTAGGGTTCAAACTCATACCATATCACTGCACAATATCTTGCAATTCTGTACTTTTAAACAATAATGCCATATGGAACCTTATTCTATCTCACTTACATGCATTTTAGTTGAAAATATCATAATTAGAATTTTAAAAAATCTATTTGTACGGATACAGTTTAACCTTAAATTGAATCTTCGAACTAAGAAATTTGAGGTCATACTAACATTTCCCTGATCCTTGATACGTTCGTGGATTAATTATACAATAAAATAAAAATACATTGTACTGCAATTACGTCAAAATACCTTACATTCAGTTACCATTGACTAAATTCAGAAAAGTTTATTGAAAGTTAAACATAACTAGTACCATATTTACCGTAATATACATTCGTAGATATTTTCTCAAAAGTCAAATGTATATATTACTGTAAATCTTTTAGATATCACTTTATTTACATATTCATGTAAACTGAATATTTATTAAAGGTAATGTCACATAAATTGACCAATTTCTGTTTGAATGATTAAATAGTATTTTTGTTTTATTATAACGATACTAATCTAAATTATAAAAGAAAATATAACGCTTGTGTTAAAAAAATATACATACCTTGATTGTCTCTGCAAGGAACTGGACAGTGTAGTATATATTTTCTACCATGATTAATGGGGACAGTAATTCCTCCAAGGATTTACATACACCGTTTGCTACAACAGAAATATTCCCATTCTTCTTATCTTCATCATACTTCAAATCGTCTTGCCACCATAGATCTTTATTTGCCAGATATTCATTTAACGGTTGGGAATGTCTTATTTTATTGCTTGTAACAGAAAGACATCTATGTGCAAAAACTTTCAGTGGATGATCTAACTTCTCTAAGTGATCAATATATTGTTTTGCCATATGAAGGCATTGTACAGCATTGTCTTGTAACTCAATACGGTATTCGTCTTCTAAAGTATCGAGTATACTATCTCCATTTAATTCTTCCAGCCATTGGTATAAGTTAACAGCATGACTTATTTTTATATCGCCAGGAAACAACGAATGAATAACAGATGAACTCATACCTGTTATGTGTTTTAAATTGTGTAGATAATCCCTGATAGATATATCTACAGAACCGGATCCAGGGCCTTTTTTTCGGAGTAATGATAATGTCATGCCTGTATGTGTTAGAAGCTGACTGACTGTTGAAATATCTCTAGAGGTTTGCAAGCGTATTGCAGTTTTGATCTTTTCAGGCAATATGTTTTGAACATAATTTCTGGAAATTTCCTTCAAAAGTTCAATACTATTTTGAAACAATTCATCAATGAAAATTATTTTCATCACGGGATTGGGAATTTCTACAAAAACTTTTCCAGATAAAATATCTTGTTCCATATCCTTTTCTATCATGTCCAAGTAAAAGTTCATTTTAAGTCCAAGACCATAACGTGTTTCGCACTGACAGTAATCTATCCAATCATCGTCCAATTTAAAACTTATTAGATGTTCGCATTTCACATCCTGTATTGATATTGTATGTATCAGCATGCTATTCACGTTTGTTATTTTGTCACCCGAATCTTTTAAAAAATGATTTTGAATATTTGCAAGATACTTAAGAACTTCAACAAAAATAGAATCCTCATCAATGATACTACATTCCTTCATTGTTGCATTTTTGTGCATTAGACTTAATTCAATCTTTCCACTTTCAGTCTGACAATTTAAAACTTCCTTCAAGTTTGACAAAGCTAAACGAATTTCGTTCCAGCTTGAAGCGAATTCTTTAAAAGCCTTTTCTAAAACATTTCTCTGAGAATCTTCATTGAATGCACATAAAAAAGACGAAACTGTCATATCTCTAAAATCTAGTTTCCTAAATTTATACGTGCCGAAAGTTACAACTGAATAATGCCATTTTATCAATGACGATAAGTGTTTGGGTAATACAAGCTTTGGCATGTTTTTCACAACAGTGGTTAAAAATCTGAAACGACTCTTGTGCCCTGCATGAATCTCCGTAAGAAGCATATTTTTAGATGATGAATGAGAAAGTCGTAACAAAAGAGCTACTTTTGGGAAGTCCACATTTGAAGTGCAATGTCGTTCATCTAATACACATTGTTCCAGGTCACTTCCAATCTTTCGAGCAAAACGTGTCTTTGCCTCGTGAATGACCTGCATTCTATTGGCCATAATTTCTTCTAGAATAACGGCATGTTCATGTATTAGTTTTTCGCTCAAACTGTTCATGTATACTGCTTTTCCAGCAAACAAGTCTTTAGACTTAAATAGAAACTCATGGAGAAGCAGACATATATCAAAATAGTTAATTTCTAATAGATCATGCAAACAAGTCCAACTGTTTTCTAATGATTTTCGCAGATATTCTTCAATATTTTCTGTACTTTCAGATGTTAATTCTTCGAGTGATTTAGTATCTGCAAATCCAAAGGCGTACGAACAAGTCAAACAACTGTACCAAATCAGCTTTAATACATCTTGAATCAAAGGAGGTAAATCTGCAGATAATTCGAACTTAACTGATGATGGACAGAATAGTTGTTTGTGCCATGCAGTGTTTTCCTGATTATTCATCACTATTATAGTCGCTAAATGAATCATTACTGAAACCATTTGTGGTACTGGTGACTCAGTTGCTTCAGAAAGATTAAAAATACCATGCTTGAAATCTTTCTGTCCCAAAACAAGCTCAATGATATCTTTAAATTCTTTTTTAAGAACAGATTTTTCAACTATACCTAATATTGATTTGGCTGTCCTTTTTTCGTCATCAGTCAATTGACCAAAACATTTTTTCATATAAAATTGTTTTGTTAGCACACATAAAATGGTAATGGGACTACCGCTGCTGGTATCATCTAACAATTCAGACAAAGGTGTGTCATCAGTTAATATATCTTTTATATGGCGTTGATACTCCCCCAAGGCATTCGTTTCGACATGCAATATCAGTGGATTGAATACAGACATTTCTTCAACAACTTCAGTATTCCAATGTATGTTTTGTAGTACTGTAATAGTGTTATCCAGTTTACGTAGTATTTGTTCCACATTTTCCTGGCCGGATACATGCTCAACGATTTTCAAAAATAGATGAAGCATCTCTGATGACAATAATGTAACAAAACCAGTGTCTTTCCTCTGACATAATATAGCATTCATCTGCTGGGATAACACTCCCTTGTCGGTACAGTCATATTTGCGTCTTTTCAAAATAATGAATGCATTTTTTAAAAATTTTCTGATGTATGCCACCGAAGCAAGAGTGTAAATGCCACACATTCCCTTTTCTGCCAAATTCATTGCTTGTGACAGATAGGTTAAAAGTTTTGACGACGCTGAATCAACCTGGTTCAGTTCATCAATGGACAGATCTTCACAAAATGCAATATATTCTAAAATGTCTGTCGCTAAAACAGGTAGATACATATTTTTGTCCAATCTACAGTCTAAGTTTTGTAAGCAATCATCCAAACATTTGCAGAATTGTACGTTTTCATTTAAAACATCCTCTCCAGAAAGCATCTCCAAAAATATATTCGGATTTTCGTCGGCATCTAGTAACACTGCATATTTCAATATTTGTCCGTAATAGCTTAATGTTATGTCAAAAACCTCATCTGAAGCTATCTTTTCTAGACAAAATTGGAATGGATACACATTTTCACTGTTGGTTTTCAGACATCTAACGATATATGAGCAAAACAAATTCTGCAACACTTTTCCATCAACATTGGTTTCATGCAATTTTTTTAAAGTTTCAAAAATGATATTGCATACTTCTTCTGAATCAATTGTTACGTTTGGGTTTTTTAAAATGTCAGCGATCTGATATATATTATTTTCAACTGGTATCTTGTTCTCAAATAATGCTTCAGATATTTCATGGCAAAGCTTTAAGCAACGCAGTGCACTGGATTCATAATAAACACTCTGAGCTAGTTGTAAAATTTGTCCAACTTTAAGCAACCATTTTGATACTTCATAATGTTTTAATACTGTAGACGTTGGTAAAAGTGACGAGCAAATAACTGTAACAAACGATTTTCGGTCTAAAATTTTTATGGAATGGGAATCATTTTCAGTGTTTTGTTTGTTTTGAAAACCAGGAACGAGCGTCTCAGCTGGCCGTTTCTGTTCATTTCGCCAAGGAATTGGGTAGGTGAGGTCTAACGACGCTGCTGGTTCTAAAGCCATTATACAAATTGCTTTAATCACAGTACCATATACCCAGACTGTGGCATGAAGAATTGCTACTAAGTTTTCAAATTTTCTACTTGAATAAAGTGGAAGATTTATAAAATTTGACAAAGCCCACTTGAAAACTTGAATTCTATTAGGTTCATCTGTGGTCAAAAACTGGGATGAAAACAAATTACTAAAATCGTAGATGTAATCATCGTTCTGGCTGTGATAATGATCAATTGTCAAGGCATCATAGCAAATGATTTCAACACTATCATTTACTTCGTTCTCAAATAACTCCCGTGGTATTTCTTCGTCTACTTCAATATTCTTTTCAATACAACGTCGTCTAACAATATATAGAAACTCGTCCTTTCTGTTTTCAATTGTGTGACTGAAAACTTGGCTAAACGGCATTCTTAAATTTAGGAATCTGCTACTGCATGAATAACATTCCGGCCCTGAAGGTTCAGGTATGTCTTTGATGTTTAAGTGTTCCGTTGACAAAACACATTTTTTCCATGATTCCCTTCTACATGCTGTAAATTCATCTTCAAAAATGACAGGAGTCAAAATATTAAGGTCTATCATCTTAAAAATGTACTTTGAAAGAGGTGCTTTGATAAAATCTTGAATATTGTTCTCTAGTGCTCCTATTAAGTTGCCAGATAAGATTAAATCATGAGGGCTTTTCGCAACATTAATACACCATGTACTAGAACTTTCTGACTGCGTTCGTCTCTCAATCCAGGAAACAATCATTTCTTCAATTGTATCAATTGCATATTTGCATGAATTCAATGACGATAACAGAAATTCTAGGAGCGATCCTGATAAATCATCGCCCGAAGCAAATTTGATTCTTGAAAGAACCCAGAAAAGTGAATCGGTAATGTATTTATGAAGCGGCATCCGTTCCTTCACTATTTTCAGTTTATCAACTTTAAGAAAGTGGTCTAGTGGAGTTCTTGGCTTCTGAATGCTGTCCATATAAAGCAAATTCCAACTGGATAAAAAATTAACTGGTAAATGAACATAACAACCACGGTCTAAATGAAAGATTACATACACATATTTTCTGGACTGATTCAATTCACCAGTTTGTTGATATTTTCTGACAACTTTTTCTATTATTGTTTTGGATAGAAGCATATGTTGAGTTTCTGAACCTGCAGTACATTGCAGAATAAACACATTACTTTTGGACTCAAAAAAATGTTCCACTGTTGTCGTAAACTCTTTTTCCGATTTAAAAGATGCAATTTTCTGTTTTTGTACTTGAATATCACCAAAATGATCTTCAATGGTTGAGTGCAGACTTGAATATGTATATACTACGAAACATTCTACAAATTGATCGGAAGAACCATTTGTTCTTAATGATTCCAGTACAGAATGTTTGATTTTTTGAGAAAAATGACATATTCCACCATGTATAGGTAATTTCATAAATTTACGAATTGTTTTTGTCACAAAATATTGTTCTGATTGAGAAAATTTACTTTCTTGTGCACGTATCATTACTTCAGGTGGTAATAGCCATAGTATCCTTTCAAGTGCATACTCTTTGATATGCTGTTCGTCCACTTTTTGGTTAGAATGAACTATAAGGGAAACGATCAGATCTAAGCTGTACGAAGGAATCACATCTTCTGGAATAAATGAATGATTTGGTATCTGACATAAACTCGTCATTTCTTGGGAAAGTTCTTCAACCATTGACTTCATATTTTCTGATTCAAGTAAATCAGTAAACTGAAAGTGCTGTTTTTCAAATCTGTTAAGAAATGGGGGGTCAGAATAATCAAGATTGTATTCCTCAACTAAAACAATGCACTTGAAATCATCATGAACATGACACATTGGGTTGCTGTAGTGTCCAAGTGCTACCCTACAGTTTTTCTTTTTGCCAACAACAGTGTAGTTCTGATTCAACATGTCATACAAGCTACCATAAATTGCGTCCAAATCTTTCAAAATCAAAACCATTCCTTGCTCCATGCACAAGATAATACGACTAAGAATCCGATAATTGTAATCTTCGTTTAAATCGTCCTTGAAGTTGCTGCCAAATATGATATCGAAAGGCAATTTCATCACATTTAGTTCACGCTCCAGGACACTGATCACAGCATTACCACTAGCAATTAACATAAGATGTCGACTTGTTTTGTCTTGGATGTTTTCAAGGATAAGTTTCATAACAGGTACAGGGGTTGATGTTATACAAGGGATGAACTCTTTGAATATTTCTAATATATTTTCTTTTTCTGTTGGTAATCCACCAAAGTTCCGAAGTATTCCAATAAGTATTTCTTCTGCCATTTTCTTTTCCCCTGCAGATAAAATACTTTCCATGTTGCGTCCAATGTACTTGGTCAGAGAGTAAAAATCACGTAGGCCATGAAAATGTGGAAATTTCTGTGCTCTTGAACAATACTCCTGATAGCCACTTGCAATACCATCCAGTAATCTTTGTACAATATCATTAGAGTAAACGTTGTCATTACCAGATTTTACACTCATGACAAATTCTTTATTCTTCTCTATTGTTGTCATCATACTTTTGTATATTGACCGGCCTGTACGTTGAAGATCTTTTAAGTTCATATCTGGACGTGATAAATGAATGGCTCGATTCATCTTTGCTGCATCTAAAGCCCAATTTGAAATTCCGACAACTGCGATGTTCAACTGTTTTCCCTGTCCTGGTTCAAGTATTTCATGAAGCACTTTTAATGGATTAAACCGTGATTCCTCTGCTAATCCTATTTCATCTAATATTACCAAAGACAACACATCTTTTTCATCATTGTATTCCTGATATTTCTGAGCCTTTTCAAATACCTTAATGATCCCCTCAGACGTTGACGATTCAGATCCCTGAAACGAAACACAAAACAGTTGTGGCATGTCTTTAAAAAGATCATTTGCAGAATCTTTCCCTCGCAGATTACTACGAATAAGTTGAATTGCTAATGATTTGCTACATCCGGGTTTCCCTACCAAAAATATAGGAATCTTACTAAGAATGCAAATTAGCAGCATAAAAACATTTTCCTGTAGCGCAACATTTAAGGCAGTCCCTTCCGGTAAATATTCCATTTTGTTTAAAATATTTTCTTGTTCATTTGTTATAACATCCTCTATATCACGTTCTGACATATGCATTAAAGCAGCTATTTGCTTACGATAATCTTCTCGAATTGATCCCTCACAAAAGCGACTTTGATAACAAATTGCCAAGCTGAGTATTATGGAATGAAATTGTCTTGTTTTTATATCCAAATTAAAACTTTTTTTCCCTAGGAAACTATCAAAAATCCATGTAATGAGTTTTGTACATCTATCAACGTCACGCAAGCTCACACAATAATCATTGTCTCCCTTTCCTCTAACAAATGACTGAGACATTACGAGTAAGTTTTTTAACATTTCAGTAATGCCATTTTTAAAGTGAAGCCTTTCAACCATTTTCAAAATATATGCCTGTTCATCTGTTTGACTTAGACTGCCATAATCCCAAACAAAATCCATCATAGTTTCTGGGAGAGGATAAACCCGATACACTAATTTTGATATATGGTCAATTTTAATTTTCCCTTGTAGGCCTTTCGTATGGATTGAATCTTCTCTTCTTAGTCGGTACGGATTACACGCAGCTAAAAGTGTAAGATTAGGTGCAAGCTGAAAATCACGACAAAACCTATGACACAAAGCACTTGTTAAAAATCCCAGGTGCTCACACGTATTTATTTCGTCAAGAAATAACCAAAAACCTTCGTTTAAATTAGAAAAAGCTTTTTTGCTTGCAAGACTTATTCTTGAATAAATGTTGTCTTCAGAAGTGCCTGCGTGTATGCTAAAAATGTCCAGTTCGATGCCACACATTGTAGCCAAGTACTGTATTAGTGAGGTTTTTCCACAACCTGTTTCCCCCATTACGATGACTGGTATTCTAGTATTTATTCTCAGTGATATAAGTATCATTTTTAAGAGATTGTCAGGTGTCAACACATATGTCTTTCGAAGGTCGTCTATCAGTTCACTGGATACATATCTATCTGGTTCCCTTGCTAATTGAATGAGCAAGTTTTCTAGTTCATCTGTCTCTTTTAGATTAAAATTAGTAAGTTTCTTCGTTGACTGACTTTCAACAAGCTGAATGATTGACTCAGGGACCTGATCAAGATGGCGGTATATGGCGGAAATTGTCTGGATGTCCTTGTGGAAAAGAATCATTAAATGATTACTTTCATCCCATCGAATCATACGAGATACTCTTTTTGCTAAGATTTCTTCAACATTCAATTTCTTATCTCCATTATTTAACATAAAAGATAATTTAGTTGCTCTACATGTATGCACAGACCTACCAGTAAACAATTTTGAAATATCAACTAAAGCTTTCACAACTTCTGATCTTACGGTCATTGGCTGATCTTTGCCAATAATTGCCTTCACCGACGAGGTCTGAAAATACAAACTAGATGACAGTTTTTTCAATTGATCAGCAAGTACTCGTACGAAAACATTAACTAATGTATAAGACATGTCACTTGAATTGTTGAATTTTTTTAACAAAATGTCTTTACATTTCGATTTTTTCAAAGGCTTTACAGCATTAGGACCATTAAAATAAAAGTCTTTTTCATCTACCAAGCATTCGTCAAGTTCCTTTAAATATCGACAAACGACCTGTATTGGACTGTTAATTTCCATGCTTACTTTTAAGTCTTCATAATTCTTCCATTTTAAATGTTCTCTTTGAAAAGCTGTTACTGTAGAAAGAGCATCACAAAGTGTATTTTCCACAGAATTTGCTATTTCGATATAGATTTTGGCACATGGCAGTGCATATGATGTAGACCCGGCAGACACATATCTTAAAACAATTAACTGGAAAAGAAACAAGTCAAGTTCGAACGGGTCTGATACAGTTCCAATATCAATATGCAGAGAATGATAACTTTTTAGTTCAAGCTGAAATAGTCCTTCAATGATAGATAGTCTGTTTAATGGTCCACTGATATGTATTGTTTTACATCGCTTTTTGTCATTGATAGCTTTATTTTGAATCAACTCAGTTTTTCCTGCACCAGGCACATCAGATGTGACGACCAATACATGTTTGCAATGGGTCTTAAAACATTGATCCATCTTTGTTTCAGATATCGGAGAGAGCTTGAAAAGAGAATGCTTAAACTGATCTAAAAATGGATGAGTGTCATTTCCACGACAGATAAAGCATAGCAAAAAGTCCCCATTAGAAAGATGTCGAATTCTATCATGCAAAGTTATTTGTACTTCTCGTTTTAATAACTCTACATTTACAATTGAAAACAAATCTTTTGTTTTTTGTTTTCTTATTGATTCTTTACATCTTCGTAACAGAAGATCTATCTCCTCAAATGTTGTATTTTCATTGCAGAATAACACTTGATTAGCCTCTGGCAGTATATTGGTTGTGTTGTAATACAATGCCAATAACACTTTAATAACTAATGAACTGCTTTCATCCAACCATGCAAAATACGGTTTTCCAGATTGAACTTTCTCGATGAAGGGGGCCTTTCTGTCATCGCCTATTTCTTTACGAATTTTAGCAGTCATCGAATCTCTTTGGCTGATATAATTCAATGTTAGCCCTATATTGTCAAGAACTTTAGTATAGTCGACGTCGTCAGCTGGATCTGGGAGTGGATAACTCTGATATCTCATAGATATGCTATGAGAATCATCTGTAGACAATCCCATAAATTTGAGAACTGCCATTGCACGTGTCTCGTTCTTTGTACTTGTTTCTGTATTTCCTTTGAGAAACTTGTACAGTTCATACAGCTGATCAGAGAACATAAAATTCATGTAGTAATACTTCGAACGAATTGCTTCGATTTTTGTTGTCCACTCATCATATTGTTCCTGCAGTCGTATTTTAAGCTCAAACATCTCATCTTTTCCGCATTTTGTTTCATAAAATTCAAAAGCAAAATGACCAGCTTGTTTCAGATTCAGACAGATGGCTTGAATTTCAAACGCATTATCTACGAGTTGAACAAAATTATTCAGTTCTTCTTTTGTTAAAACCTTTTGATCAGTTTCGCATTTTTTTTCAGCGTTCATAATGAGAAGAGCTCTACTTCGTAGGTCATGTAGATCCATATCTCTATATTTAAAATCTTTTTTCTCATGCTGATAATGCACAACCACTTCACATATTCGTGTTTCTAGTTTAAAATGAAACATTCCTTTATCAATAATCTTAGCTATTAGTTCAACAGTGTGCTCCCCTCTGTTTGCAACATTTCGATAGAGAGCCTTAAGTGAATGGAGATGATCTCGACATACCCGGATTTTCTCCGGAATTTGATGTATTCCAGAGTCCTTGTGTTGCTGATTCAATAGTTTGAATAGTTCAACGATATTTACCTTTAAATCATCATTTAGCATTGGGTGAAAAAATCTTTTCACTTCAATCAAATTTGAGACAGTAGATTCTCTTACATATTGTTCAGAATGTTCTTCAACAGCATCAATGAGGTTTCGGATATCTTCGTCAATCACATCTCTTAGAAAATCAAGCAATTCAGACGAATCATTGATTGCACTAAGAATGTCCGATAAATCTTCGTTCACTCTGATGATTGTCATGATATTATGAATTTCATCCAGAACTGGGGTTATTTCTTTCAATGTTAAGTTTGAAAAATTTCCTTCCATCATTTTCTCAAATTTTGTGACAGTTTGTTTGAATTCGGAATTTGGTGTTTCCTCAAATTTAAAAGACTTTGCTACTGCTTTTATCTGTTCTACTGTCATTTTGTAATCATGGATTCTTGAAAATCGAATTAAGCTGTTACGATTTTCATGAGGCAACTCGAAATTACATATAACTTCGGCAGTTTTTATTTCTGATTCCATATTCTCTATTCCTTTAAAAACCTGTGAAGTCTCACTTATGTTCTGTTTCATTTCATGCCTATAATCACTCCATAGATGCTTGAACTGTGTCATACACTCATTTGAAATAGAGCAGAATGTCCTCTCTGTAGAACTAATAATTGATGTTTTTAGTTCCTCTTGATCAACGTCTTCATTTCTATATAATCCAAAACGATGAACTTGCAGGATTATGTGATCAATCATGTCAGGCTGCTTCCATAAATGTTGTCGAACGATATTCCAAAAAACGCAAGAGGTAGATGCCAAGTCAATACGTCTGCATATGTCTGCTATATTATGGATTTTCTTCAAATATGGACTAGGCTGAAACAAATCAAGCAATGCTAGAGTTCCATCATCAATTTTTATTCTTTGCTGAGATATGTAATCGTAAAGATGCCTTCTGTATGGAATCAATATCCCTACATGATTTTTCACTACGAAATGCATGAGCTGTTCAATAACTATAAGGTCATCTTCAAATTGAGTCAATTTTTCATGACATATATTCAATTCATCAATTAAAATATCTGTCGTTGACATGTGTGATGAGATTTCCAGAACTTTTGTTTTGTTCTTTTCAAGATATTGTAAAAATTTACAAGATATTGACTTATCTTTCATCTTTAAAAAAGTTTCTCGTATTGCTTTTTTAACCAATATGACAAGCTCATGCTCCTCGATCTTTCCCTTTTTTTTGCCTGTAATATTTAAAACCTTCTTCCAAAATTTACTGCCTTCAAGAACCTTGAAAAGAATAGTCTCAGACGATGTATCTCTAGGAATATTCATTGTCTCTATAATAGCAATCACCACGTCGGCAGTCTCACTGAAAAACATTTTTACAAGATATAGAAACAGAAGTTATAATCAAATTGGTTACATGTTTTATATTTGCCATTACGCGTGAATCTTAGACAATAAGCTACCGCCTAGGCAGTAAGCCAATAGCATAAATAATTCTAGGTTAGTCTTAAATCTTAGGATTTTAACTTATATCCTGACAATTATGCGGAGGCATAAATGTTAATGACTAATCAATAAGCAGAATGCTCTGAAGGATACGGTTGCCATAGTTTTCATTGACACATGTATAGCAGTTCTACCATCTTTTCCTTAAGCAAATGCGTGAGATTTGGCGACAATTGAAAAGAGGAAAGAGGGGGGAAAATAGACCCAAGGATACTTCCGCAAAAAAGCATAAACATGCACGAGTCTCACGAATTTTTGGCAGCCCTGGTACAGCTGGATAGTGTAATTTTCAAAACTAATTCAACGGCACATGCAAAATGTAATAATCTGAATAGTTACTTAACTTTAAAAATAGCCAATCCCGAATACAAGTGTATGAGCAATGTACTTGTTGTGTTTTTTTTTTTGTTCTATCAAATTCAAGTTTACTTTCCACAGCATTCACTGAGAGTGAGAGAAGGTATTTCACTTCGTATCTTATTACCGTTAATTCTAGGAGGAACACCATTTCTAACTCTTTAAAAAAATAAATTTCCTTTGGGTTAGTGGGCACTACTCCTTTCCGTACACATTCCTCTATTTAAATTGAGATCGTTCTAAATAAAATACGACGTTTATCGACATCTAACGAGTTAATTTTTCTTGACGAGTTGTATTGTATTTCGATTTTGACGGGAAATACATCCGGAAGGGAGACAACTCGAAACGATAATATGGAAGACTTTATTTCGGCTGAAGAGGTGTTATACGTAAACCTAAATGAGGACTACATTAATTTTAATTCAAATGATGCATATGATTTAAAATTATGCAACAACAATAACCCTCAATAGCAGACAGACATAGAAAGAATCCCATGAGTTTTAAGTTAATCAATGAAGTGGCGAATCCAGATCAACCACTCAATCTGCTACCCCTTGAAATCCAGAAAAACTGTACGCATGCGCATTAAAGCATAAACAAACCCGCGCTTTAAATTTGGAATAAGAATATTTATTAAATCATATGACGAAAGGTTCTCCATTTCTTTGTCAGAGTACAGTATCAAATATCAGTTTCATAACGGTAAAATATAGAAAAACTCCACTTCAGTTTTTATATGACAGAAATAGAATTATCGGAATTCAGAGAACTCTCGCATTTATCAAAAATGGGGAAATCCCTTGTCTAGGCTCTGACGTCTTTCTAAATTATAAAAACACTAAAGCTTAATTCTGATTTTCCGTGTTGTTGAAAACACGCATACAAGTTTAGGGAAATATCCAATATGAAGATTATGAGAAGAACATTACAGGAAAGTTGTTTATGTTCAATCCTTTTGCTTGTTTGAACCGCTTTAAGCAAGACAATCATTAGAATCTGAGATGTTGCTGAATTTTTAGAATAAAACGGTTGACGTCAGGGAATGCAGCCCCGAGTCAACGGTAAAGTCTACAGATTGCTTGACAGCAATCGTATTCCAAAAAAATGAAAATGAAGGTTAACAAAAAGAAAAACCTTTTCAAGGATAAAATACATTTGGTGAATAATAAAATAACAAGAACTGAAGTATCTAAATGTTAATCATATGTGACGTGCTTCTTTCGCTTTGCAAACAACACCATGATAAATTACCCGAGATATCTATATTCAGCAAAAAACAAAAATTAATGCAGAAGAGCTCTGAGAAATCTACAGAATTAAGAAAAAAATCCTTGAAAGTCCATTTATGCTGCTGGCGCATTTAAGTCCTTTCAAAACATGACGTCATACAAATAAAAACTCGAAAGCTGAAGATTTTCCCGTTACGCGGACCATGGAAATTGGTACAATATTGCATGGAAATGGTTTTTTGAGGTACATGTAGGGTTTGTTTTATGTCTATTGTATTGCATAATTCGCATATTTATCGATTTCAGAAAGTTAACATGGTGGCTCCTTGCGAAATATTTTATGCAAGCTACATTAACATTAAAAATTTTAAATGTTTGATTATTTTGAACTTTATCTATAGCTAACGGAGAATACAAAAAGGAAAAGCCACACACACTGCATACCTTTACTCGCTTCGGATTTTTTATGACCGTAGTTGTCCTTTTAGAATCGAAATAATTCATGGAAGCCATAGATTTGTTGGGCCGTTGTATTCTTTAATTAACACTCTTGCTGCCGGAGCAACACATATGTCAATGGTTGAATTTATGCAAGCTACTTATCAATGATGTATCTCATTCAATTAAAAGACCTAATATTTAAAAGTGTTATGTTTTTCTCCAATTGGTCCCAAATGTAATGGTCACTATGTCGTGATGTCATATATCGAATAGTTCTATAATTCTATTCTTGATATGTACTGAATGTTCCACATTGCTAGAAACAGAAGAATTTAGAAAATTGGAGGCCCACAGGATAAAAAATAGGGAAAATTGACTATCCCCTGTGTCATACAATAGATAATTTAACTGGTAAATGCTTTGATTTTATTCTAAAAGGTCTTTTGTATTGAAAACTGTTGCTTGGAAGTTGTGCAATAAGAGTGCACACGCTGAAATGTCTCGCCTTCTTTACTAATCGTTGATATTATGTCGATAGACCTAAATATAAAGCTTTATTACAACTGTCACATAAACAAAACATAAACTAAGA
Source organism: Mytilus trossulus (assembly GCF_036588685.1). NCBI lineage: Eukaryota > Metazoa > Mollusca > Bivalvia > Mytilida > Mytilidae > Mytilus > Mytilus trossulus. The sequence goes on along the minus strand of NC_086379.1, from coordinate 35,859,811 downwards.
AAACTAAACATTGATCAATGAACTATGAAAACTAAACATTGATCAATGAACTATGAAAACTAAACATTGATCAATGAACTATGAAAATGAGGTCAAGGTCAAATGAACCATGCCAGGCAGACACGTACAGCTAACAATTATTCAATACAACAAATACAGTTGACTTATTGCTTATAAATTAGGAAAAACTGACCAAAATACACACACTTCACACTTAGCAATGGACCGTGAAAATAAGGTCAAGGTACAACAAAACCTGCATAACAGACATATAGATCATAAAATATTTCCATACCACAAATATAGTTGACCTAATGCATAAAATATTAGAAAAATAGACCAATTTGAAAACTCAAAAACTCTGACCACTGAACCATGAAAATTAGGTCAAGGTCAGATGACACCTGTTAGCTAGACATGTACACCTTATAATTATTCCATACACCAAGTATAGTAAACCTATTACATATAGTATAAGAAAAACAGACCAAAACAATAAAATTTAACCATAACCACTGAACTATGAAAATGAGGTCAAGATCAGATGACACCTGCCAGTTGGACATGCACACCTTACAATCCTTCAATACACCGAATATACTAAACTTCTTGCTTATAGTATCTGAGATATGGACTTGACCACCAAAACTTCACCTTGTTCACTGATCCATGAAATGAGATCGAGGTCAAGTGAAAACTGTCTGACGGGCATGAGCACCTTGCAAGGTACGCACGTACCGAATGTAGTTCTCCAATTACTTATAAGAGAGAATTTAACATTACAAAAAATCCCAACTTTTTTCAAGTAGTCACTGAACCATGAAAATGAGGTCAAGGATATTGAACATGTGACTGACGGAAAGTTCGTAACATGAGGCATCTATATACAAAGTATAAAGCATCCAGGTCTTCTACCTTCTAAAATATAAAGGTTTTGATAAGTTAGCTAACACCGCCGCCGCCGCCACCGGATCACTATCCCTATGTCGATCTTTCTGCAACAAAAGTTGCAAGCTCGACAAAAATCAGATGTTAGCAGTCATTTCGATGAAACTTTTATTGAATGTATACACCAAACTGGTATCTCCATGCCAACAACTTTTGTAAATACATGTATGACTTTGTTTAAACAGTTCTAGTTAAAAACAAAATAGCTGAACTATATAAGATATATGATTAGAGATGATACTTTTGTGAAAAGAATTAACTATAAAAAAGAAGATGTGGTATGATTGCAAATGAGACAACTCTCTAAAAGAGACTAAATTGACACAGTAAATAACACCTATAGGTCACCGTACGGCCTTCAACAATAAGCAAATACCGCATAATCAGCTAGAAATGACAATGTAAAACAAATCAAACGAGAAAACTAACGGCCTTATTTATATTGAAAATTAATAAACGAAAAAAAAATAATATGAAACACATAATTAACAAACGACAACCACTGAATTACAAGTTCCTGACTTGGGCAGGCAATGCATACCTAATGTGTCGGGTTGAAACATGTTAGCGTGATCCCAAAACCTCTCAATACATGGGATATCTTTTAAATGTTCATATTTGATTATATTCTAGTCTATAATGGCTCATAAAGAGAAATAATCGATTAACGATAATTATAATTGTTCACAAGAAAGATTTCGTATATCAATTAATTTTTTTAACACCTTTTAGCTAATAAAATTGAGAATGGAAATGGGTATATACTATATATACTAGTTCAGTAATAATGAACGCCCTACTAAACTCCAAATTATACGCAAGAAACTTAAATTTAGAATTAAAAACCAATTGTTCAAAGAACAATTGAAGGTCTTTCAACCAATAAGGATCTATTTTGATATGAAAATATTAAAATTCAGTTGAAAATGTGTGTTTCTATGGCTTTATGATGTATAAATATGAATTTGAAGCAAAGGTCAAAATCTAGAACGTCCAATTTAACCTTGACCTTGACCTCAATTTCAAGGTCATAAACCAAGGATCCCAAATCAAAAGACCCTAGGTCTGTATTATGTATGGTTCATGAGTAATATCACTTTACGCATAATTCTAAATATAAAAGGGGCAAAAACTCCCATTTATTGTATACGCACCCTTCCAATCAAAATTTATAAGTTACGACATGTCGCAAATAACAATTTAGTAAAAATAATTTGTCGAAATCTTATAATGTTAATGAAAATAAGTGAAAATAAGCCAAAATCAAAATTTAGAATTTGACCTTGACCTTTGACCTTGACCTAATGTTCATTTTTTTGGACCAAGAATCTTAAATCAAAAGACCCTAGGTCTCTATCACTTATGGTTTACCAGTTAGAAATGCATATCACTTATATCATATATAAAAGGGGGGATAACTCTCATATGGAGTCTCCAGATAGCTTCGGTCAAAATAAAACAGAACATCCTGAGGATATAATGAGCAATTTGGAAAAATAAATTTGTCGGTTTCTTATACGGTTGCGAATATTTAGCGATAACAAGAAAAACAGTGTTTGGGGAGATAACTCTTACATTGAAAAGATTTTGGTTACACAATGTGAGTCACAAAAGCGTAATAACTGTTCGATATCATATACCATATGTCTAAGCGACATCTTGCGAAACAAAAAAACTGCGAAGCAAAAAAAAGTTGGCGGAAGAAAAAAAAAATAATAATAATAATCAGAAGAAAACCAATAGGTCTTTCAACCGAAAAGGTTGAAATACCTAATAATACAAGACTAACAAAGCCCAGCGGCTCCTGACTTGGAACAGGCGCAAAAATGCGGCAATATCTCAACCCTCCTCCTTTACATGTACCTCTAGCCAATTTAGAAAAGTAAACGCATAACAATACGCACATTGAAATTCAGTTCAAGAAAAGTCTGAGTCTGATGTGAAAGTTTATGTCTTCATCATATGAATATCAGGCACAATCCCTCCTGTTAGGGGTTTAGTATCATAACATATATGAGAAAATCATAACCCGTGTCATGCCAACAACTGGCTTTTAATTAAATGAATCGATTATTTCGAAAAAAATCGATTATTTCTCTAAATGGCCTGTTAAAGACTAGAATATAATCAAGCACGAGCATTTGAATAAACTTAATAGCTATCATGTTTTGTAGTTAATCGAATGATTTTTTGTTTTATTGTATTCAACTTAGAAAATTTGATTATCGAACCGAATGCTAGCAGCCCATTTGATATTGGATATCGAATAAATATTAATGAACCAGCTGCTAACTTCACATACATGCATCATGATGCATGTATCTTCTATTTTTTTTTTGTGTGTGTCGGTTCTCTTCCTTAATTTTGCCACTGTATTCTATAGATATATTTGCATTATCGCGTATGTCATCCTCGCTTATAATCATATGGGTTTGGTTAAATTTAGAAGAAAACGAAAATTTAGGTGTTAGACCACCAATTAATCCCTCCAATTAGAGGTAACCGGTGAGATCACGAACCGACGAATAATGACGAACGAACGTATTAGGAGCCGTGATTTTCATATTTTGTAAAGTTTATTAAAATCGAATAATCCACTAAAATACCTCTTCATTCCCCCACAGAGTCCCTTTATGAAAAAACAACGATACCATACAAGCTTTCAAGTATAAGGATGTATATATAGACAATAACTGTTTATTGTCTTTAAATATCAGCTGTACAAGGCTAGGAAACAAGGTGTATGCCAGCTTTTAGCGAGCTACTACACCTGTTTCGAGCCGAGTACAAATACAGCTTATATTTAAAGACACTTACAGTTATTGTCTTTATCATGCAATTAATTCTGTATATTGTTTGTGTTTTGAAAGACACAAAAAACTAACATATTTAGCATTTATTTTCCATTTGTAATCCTTTGGGGCCCGCGTAGTAGTATCAAAATCACACATTACGCTGCAGACGGATTCGCAAAAAAAGAATCTGGAATGGTCAACAATAAAACATCGCTCAAAGTGAATAAATATCTATTTTAACATAACAACTAATTTCAACAGTAAAAACAAATAACAAAACATTGTCAAATTAAAAACAGAAGTGTACGAGTTGTCCTAGGCTTCAAACTTGACATTCACTAAATATGCATGCTGAAATTGACATGGTTGATTATGTAACATCAAAATTTGAAATCGACAGTTGTCATCGTCATTGGAATGCAACTGGAATTAACATTCAGAGGTCAGACAGGTTCAAACAATACTCAATCCGGTAGTGGGCGGAGCTTTTAAGCGATATCTGTATAGTATACAGATACAGCATAGCGATATCTGTAGGGCTGTATCTGTATAGTAGAACACCCAATTACAGGATAAATACATTACAGTCAGTTTAAATTGAGCCGTGAAATTTGTAATATCAGTCGTATTATGCTCAGATAGGCTGTTTTTAACTACAATGTGATTTAGGATTAAGAATAAAGCTAAACAAAAGATTTCTGATCATTTTTTTTGTCTCCTTAGATGTCAGACCTCCAATTATTTACTCCCTCCAATTTGGAAAGTATGTAAAAAGTATCCCATCTCTGACACCAAATTGTGTTTTTGATGTCCTTGGGTACTTAAATAACCCAAAAATTTGCAAAAATAAAACTTTTAGTTAAAGAATAATACATTTAGATCATTTCGAACCAAATTTTACTTGTCTATAAGTTTGCATTAAAAATTGAAGATTAATGCGCTCTACAGTATACTTATTCAAGGTTTCCGAAAAACCAGGGGTTATTTTTGGATTACCTCTTTTTGAGATCAGGTTTTCTTTCTTTCTTAGAAGCTATTAATGTATGTTGATAATTGGCATGCTGAAAGCTGATTCATGTACATCTCAGGATTTTCCTGGTTTCTATGAAATTAAACTTAAGGTAAAATATTAAGAAACCTGTGACAATTGCAAAATTTGGTTGAACAGATAGTAATATTATGCTGAGTTCACACGTAATTCGCATTCGAAACATTTTACGTTCTAAAGTTAATTCTAATTCGAATTACAATGCGCGTCAAATTCGCTTTACTGTCCAAACGACGTAAACTTTTAATTCGTATTAACAAAAACGTATTTCTAATTCGAATTTGAAAATTCGAATTAGCCAATTCGAATCACTTCGAATTGAAAAAGAAGAGTGTGTGAACGCGATTAGCGAACTCGATTCGCATTCGATTCGAATTCAATTCGAATTTTAAAAATGTCCGTGTGAACCAGGCATTAATTTATCTGGTGATCTATTACCTAAAGGCGAATAATGTTTCCGTCACCAGGCGGAAATTTTTAAGTCACAAACAGGATTTCCGGTAAGGACTGATTTAAATTACAGTGCTTGGGACCAGAAAAATTGTTTTCTTAAAATAAATTGTATTTGCTATAAAATATATATGTGACCGACACGGATAGCAAACTTGAAATTATTAGTAGATAGCAAATACACTTTATTCAAACGTTAATTATAAAAAAGGAAGATGTGGTATGATTGAAAACTAAAGAACTCTCCAAAAGAGACCAAAATAACACAGAAATTATCAACTATACCGTACGGCCTTCAACAATGAACAAAGCTCACACCGCATTGTCATCCACCAAAAGCCCGAAATAAAAATGTAAAACAATATAAACGAGAAAACTAAGCATGTTTATAGTATACCGAGAAAAAAAAACCAGAAAACAAAACAAAAGAAATGGACGTTGGAAAAAGGTTTAGGTCAAAGAAAAATGTGTCCTCGCGATTTCGGTGGTGTTTTTAAGTAGTTTAAAAAAAATGACCAAAACACAAAAACTTAACATTGAACAATGTACCATGAAAATGAAGTGAAAGTCAGATTATACTTGCTAGACAGATGTGCACCCCTTACAATCATTCCTTACATCACACATATTTAAAAAGAGATGTGGTATAATTGGCCATGAAACAACTATCCACAAGAGACCAAATGACTCAGAAATCTTAAATTAGTTCATTCTTCTGATCATATATAGTACTTGAGAAACGGATCAAACCACTGTCCCAGGTTAGAGAGAGGGTTGGGATCCAACTAACATATCTAACCCCACCACATAATGTATGTATGTACCTGTCCCAAGTCAGGAGTCTATAAATCAATTGTTGTCGTTTTTTTTATGTGTTACATACTTGTTTTCGTTCATTTTTGTATATACATGAGACCGTCAGTGTTCTCGTTGGATTGTTTTACATTGTCATTTCGGGGCCTTTTATAGCTGACTGTGCGGTGACTTATAGTTGTCAATTTCTGTCTCATTTTGGTCTCTTGTGGAGAGTTGTCTGAATGGCAATCATACGACATCTTCTTTTTTTTATACTAATCACGCAATATTTACCTTAAGGGCATATGATATAGTTTTGATCCCGTATTTACAGTTTGATGAACATTTCTAAGTAGGATATTTTTTTGTCTGATTAAATCAAATATGCAATAAAAAAATATACCATCATGTGCTACCTTTTGAGTTGATTGAGGTCGACATTGTATATTTGCTCAAGATGCGGATATGTTGCCGTATTTTCCCGTTTGAAGAAAGCCATAACTTTTTTGTTTGTTTAAAAAGATAAACACAAACTGTTTTTTGTTTAATAATTTGTATTTTCCTTTAACACTAAACTAATTTCATAATCCCCACAGTGTTCCTCTTCACGATAATCTACTATTAATTTACTAAACCATGTCCAAAAGTTCAACTACCATCTTTTCAAAGTATCTTCTTCCGGTTTACATCGCAGTCAATTTATTTTGTTTTCATTGACTCAGTTTCTTTCCCCTAATTCTATGAATTTGAATACGTTTTTTACCTCCAAAATAAAAGATCGATGAAATTCTTTAGAGTTACCATATACATTCGGAATTCTCTAGTATTATCGAATTCATTCAAATTAGTTTCTGACTTTCTGAATTTTTTAATAACAACGATAAAAGAGGGACGAAAGATACCAAAGGGACAGTCAAACTCGTAAATCTAAAACAAACTGACAACAGTCATGGCCAAAAATGAAAAAAGACAAACAGAAAAACAATAGTACACATGAAACAACATAGAAAACTAAAGAATAAACAACACAAACCCCACCAAAAACTAGGGGGGATCTCAAGTGCTCCGGAAGGGTAAGCAGATCCTGCTCCAAATGCAACTTATAAATGTACTTATTTCGGTGAAGTTCCATCTTTAAAAATATTTTGATAATGAAAATAATAAACTGGTAATTTTACAGGATCAATTCGTTTAAAAAAAAATAGCAATCTGCCCACAACCGGAAGTAGATACATTGAAAAGATGGTAGTTGAACTTATTGGACATGGTTTAGTGAATTGAGAGTAGATTACCATGAAGGGGAACACTGTGGGGATTATGAAATTAAATTCAAATGAAAAAAAAAGCAACTGAATATTTTTTCAAGCAATCATTGAATCATGAAAACATGACGAATGACAGATGGAATTTTCTTAATATAACACGGCTGGTTATCTTCACACGCAGAAAATTTGGTTCTGCAATGAAAACCGTGAGAGGATTTTCCGGTTGTGCTTGAGTGGAGCAATTGTCACCGCTTCGAAAGGTATATACATTTCTAAATTGCAATTTCCTTATTCGACTGATCAAAAAAAAAAAGTGACTAAAACACAGCTACATAAGTTTCCCTTCCCGGTGTTTTAACTCTTCCTCCCAAATAAACTAACCCAGCAAAGCTGTAGTAAGCGAAAACTTGCAATAGGTGACATGTCAGGGATCCCCTAAAACAAAATGGAGGTGCTGCTTGGGCCTCTTTAAAATCGGTATTTCTTGATTTAGAATTCAACTCCCCGAGTTCATAGGTACGAAAAATGCTCGCAGCGACAATGCCTTCGATAACTTAATGTGGCAATAATTTGTAATTGCTACTAGAACTTAATCGGCTGGACTTGTCAGTGTGTGTCCGTCTGTTTAAGGTTCCAGTTATCGATTGCCAGATCCGGAACGAGGCTCCTCCGTCTTCCGGATCTGTCTCCTTCTCAGGCGGAACACCACTGACGTCCCTGAGGTACAACAGAAGTCTGTAATTGTCGGGACTCTGACGTGGGTATCAATGACGAATTTCGTAAATCGCAATTTCCTTATTCGACTGATCAAAATATTGAAAATCGGAGATTTCTATGCTGTGGTGAATACTTGAACGAAGAGATACTTACTGTTGAACGTGGAGTTGAACTCCTACAAAATCAGTTGTGTCACGATAATTTGGCTAAAAAAGTGACATTTTGATTTTGAAATGGTTCTATTAACAGACCTACAATTTCAAATTTACTTTTTCTTCGCGCAATGGGTATGAATGTCGTTTTGGGCGGCGTGGACGCTGTCTGGTGTTGATAGACATCTTAATAAATCTAAAAACCTCATATTTTCATTATGACATGCGTGAGGGTTCTGATTGAGGACATCGTGAATGCGTGAGGGGACTTGGAATCATATCTTTATACACAAGCTATCAGTCGTTTGAAAGTTGCCTTAATATGGTTAGATTGTTTATGAAAAAAACATTTGTGTGCATAAATAAAAATTATGAGATAGAATTTTGAAATAGCAATAAATGACCATGTTTTCTTTTTATGAATAAAAGTCTACCCAATAAATATCAAATATGTGTCCAAATTCGTGGATTTGGGCAAAACATCGGTATAGTTTACTACCACAACGTGTTAACTCGTTGAGCCCAAACTGTTTGGCCAACTTACCAAGTCCTCATAAGATAAGTCATGTCATTTTTCTATAAGCAAGGCATACACTCACAGGGTTTTCCATCAAGAGACAAGCAGAGCTGGCCTTCTCTGCTGGTCTTTGCAATCCCATGTAGACCACCATTTGACTTAGAATAATCGGAAACATTTGGCATAGAAAGCCTGACAATTAGTTTTCCCATCATACTTTTTGGTAGAATTGGAGGTCTTACCCCAGTGGGCCCCATTGGCGATCTTGAAGTCTCTAGATATCTGCCCCCCCCCCCCATTATGTTTTCTTGGTGGTCATAGGCATTCCGACGAGAGCTCCTCTGGTCACCAGTTTCTCGTCTAGATCCCCCTAATCCTCCGGGGTAACCCATACTACTGGCGTGTCTCGAAACCTTGGGCCCTTGTTGTCGGTATAACGGTTTGGAAAGCCCCCGTTTCCTACCTGTATACTCGGTATTGTTATAGCGGGATCGAGGTGATTCTTCTTCATACCTGTAATCTCTAGTATATCCGTACTGCTTCTTTTCCTGCTGGGCCCGATGTCTTCCCTGAACCCACGGTTAAGTTCCCCACAATCTTGAAAATTGAGATGCTGGGAGTCAGATGGTGACCTTGGGGCCCTGGCCCTGGGTGTTTCTCCTGGTTGAATGGAATACTCATGTGTGGTTTGACCCCTAACCCTTACCTGTATGAGGTTATCAATACGACGCACCTTTTCCTGATGCCCTATCTCCTCCTTGCAAAATTTATCAGGCCCCCTGTTTGGTGGCAAAGAGGTACTCAAACCCATGGACTTAATAGCTGCATCAGTGATCCCCATAAAAGGAACGCAAAACAAATATGTAACACATAAACAAAAGTATGTGTATGTCAATTTGACACTTTCAATAGTTCTTTTTTTCTTCTTGCAAATGGATGCTGAACTGCGTAAGTCAACTCAGTGCAATACGCAGCGGAAAATGATTGGGGGTTTACACAATTTCCTACAGGGGTTTTACAGAACAATTATGGGGTTTACACAGTTCCCTACAAGGACTACGTAGACGGCCAAATATGTGAAAAATCCCTAAAATTAAAAAAAAACGTGACTAAAACACACCTACACAAGTTTCCCTTCCCGGTGTTTTAACTCTTCCTCCCAAATAAACTAACCCAGCAAAGCTGTAGTAAGCGAAAACTTGCAATAGGTGACATGTCAGGGATCCCCTAAAACAAATCGGAGGTGCTGCTTGGGCCTCTTTAAAATCGGTATTTCTTGATTTAGAATTCAACTCCCCGAGTACAAAGGTACGAAAAATGCTCGCAGCGACAATGCCTTCGAGAACTTAATGTGGCAATAATTTGTAATTGCTACTAGAACTGAATCGGCTGGACTTGTCAGTGTGTGTCCGTCTGTTTAAGGTTCCAGTTATCGATTGCCAGATCCGGAACGAGGCTCCTCCGTCTTCCGGATCTGTCTCCTTCTCAGGCGGAACACCAATCGATCAGGCCTGGATGCAATCTGGACTCAGTCGGCAGAAAAACAGCAATGAAAATTTTCTCCAGAACATACCCGTTCCACAGGACACCGTCCAGAATACACAGAACATTGTCAGAATTCTGATCCGATATAGCAGAAACTGTCACGACATAAGCACGACACACATTGCCGATTTTTGCTCCCGTTTGAGATCATACAGCGATACGACACGAAAAGTGAAAAAGTCGGAATATTATCCTCAATTATCTGGAATGTCCTATCATTGTCTGAACGCAGTCGTTTTAGTTCCTAACAGATTCCTACTGGTCGGGAAGGGTCCAAATAGTTTGGCAAAGCACCCCGACGGTTAGATGCGTCCCGTACCATTCGGGGAAACTCAGCCGATTTTGTCTAGTCGGATTACAATCGTGCCTATGTCGTGACAGATTCTACTGTATCGGATCGAGTTTCTAACAATGTTATGTGTATTCTTGACGGTGCCCTGTGGAACAGGAATGATCTGGAGAAATTTTGCATTGCTGTTTTTCTGCCGATTGAGTCCAGATTGCATTCAGATCTTGTCGATTGCGAACCGTTTATGCCGAAACCGTTTCGAAACAGTCCCGTTATTAATTCTAAATTCGTCAATGATACCCACGTCAGAGTCGTGACAATTACAGAATACAATACGACTAAGACCAGACAAAGCCGTTTGCAATGCGATAGAGCGATCCGTGATATGATTCCGTTCCAACAGTATCGGATCATCCCGGGTATACCGACAGTTTTCGAACGGATAACTTCCGTCAGCGTCGGTTCACTGTCTTGTCATTATCTGATCTCTGTCGGATTACATTTGGTAGAATCGGGACGCAGTCGTGACAGAATCGGTCGAATTTAACCTGGCGAAAGATACAAATCGGATTAGAAGCGGATTTAGAACGGGATTATCGGGATAAATTCGCATGGAAACGGATGAATGTCGACGCTTCCTGAACAATATCTGTCGTCGTGATTATAACTTTTTTTTTTTAAATTTTAATTAAAGTTTGAATTTCCAGAAATCATGAATAAGTTCATCTTCTGATCATGTATATAGTACTTGTGAGACGGACCAAACCACTGTTCCAGGTTTAACTCCAACACGTTATGTATGTATGTGCCTGTCCCAAGTTAGGAGTATGTAATTCAATGGTTGCCGTTTGTTTATGTGTTACATACATGTTTTCGTTAATTTTTGTATATATATGTAAATGAGACCGTTAGTTTTAAATTGTCATTTCGGGGTCTTTTATGGCTTACTCTGCGGTTTGGGCTTTTCTCTTTGTATTGCGACTTATATTTGTTAATTTCCGGGTCATTCTGGTCTCTTGTGAAGAGTAGTCTCATTGACATTCATACCACATCTTTTTTTATATAATTATTACGCAATGTTTACCTTTATCACCGATCCATTCAATGATGTACAGATCAGGTGAACTATTATCAATCTGCCTGACGAACCTGTAGACGTTACACAGATCCGTACACTAAATATAGTTAACCTATTTCTGAAAATAGGAGTCACATTTAAATGAAATAAACAGCTGCGACATGAGCACATGATACGCCCGACGTCTGGTGTGGAAGTTTAATGCAACAATCATAAATAGTTTCTGAGAAAGTATTAATCAAAAATTTGTAAGGGTTCCGCAAAACCCAGTGTCTCGCCTACTTTTGCTGAAAATCACAGGCTCAACAAAAATGAGAAAAGAAATCAATAAAAATATTCCTCTTGATACTATCTTTTGATTGTTAGAAGCTTCTGTCCAAGTTTGGTAAAAATCCAGGATTTATGAATCTAATAAATGTTTTAAAAACTTTAAACTGCAGACTGTATGTAATGTTAACAGGAAGAAAAACTAAGTCCATTTATAAGTAAAATACAGATACCCAGGTACAAAATATTAACAAAACTTCCTTCTAAATGTGAGCTCTTGGTCATAAAGAAGCTTCTGTCTAAGTTTAGTACAAATTAAAAGTAGTATAAGAAAGTTATGATTTTTTTTTTAAATTCAACCACAGAGTGAATGTGTTGTTTTCTGGCAGAAATTCGAAGTCCATTTAAAAGTAAAATACGGAAAAAACGGATTTATGTTTCTACAAAATTTACTACTGTATATTATCTTTTGATCATAAACAAGGTTCTATCCATGTTTGGTATAAACCCAGGATAGTTTAAGAGAATTATTAAAATTTTAAAAACTTTTAACCACAGAATGAATGATTTCCTGCAGAAAATCTAAGTCCATTTATAAGTAAAATACGGAAAAAATGGAAATTTATTTCTACAAAATTTACTATTGGATATTATCTTATGATTATAAACAAGCTTCTGTCCACGTTTGGAAGTAATCCAGTATAGTTTAAGAAAGTTATTAAAATTTCAAAAACTTTAACCACAGAGTGAATATTTATGGACGTCGCCGACGACGACGACACCGACGACGACGGAATGTAGGATCGCTTAGTCTCGCTTTTTCGACAAAAGTCGAAGGCTCGACCATATATTGTTTTTAAAATACAGCAGGACATGTGAACACACCCCTCTTTTTTTTTACAAAATACTAAAGATCTCTAAAATAAAAGGAGTAGGTCCAGTATGACCCCTTTTTGGCCTCAAAATATAGCAGTTTTACAAAGTTGTTAAAATGTAAATTTTTAGTTATTTATTTGACAGTGGAATGCTCCTGCTACATAAATATTGGCTGTTTTTGACAAAACAATGCACATATATCGGATACTACCACCATAAAGTCATGTTAAATTACTGATATCTTCAATATTCTGGCATTTTAGTTAAATTTTAGACGGTTTTCGTGTAAAACGAAAGTGGCCGTATTCGTGTTAATCCTTAATATTGAAATGTAAGTTGTATTTTATGATAATACATATAGCAAAGGTTGAGGATGAACACGGATGCAGCCACTTTCTTTTTTGGCAAAAAACATCTGAACAGTCACATTTTTCGGCATATTTGGTAGATTCATATTTGAGCTTGAATTGGATCGTTTAAATCAGAGACATATAATACAAGAGATTGGCAACTCTAGTAGAGTCTACATAACGGCCAATGAAATCACTTGGCCACCGGAAATGCTTGGGATTATGATGTGACCTGGGATGAAGAAGGATCGAGATGAGAAAATCCCGCCATTGTTGTTTAGAGTGACGATACGCTTACAGATTTATTTTCTCGTTTATGTCGATTGCTTTCACAGCTAAAGCATGTAAGTATAATCAAAAGATACATCTAACTAGTTCTACCCATTTGTTTATACTATAATGTGCTGAAATGATGATAATAATCAAATGCAGATCAATTTAAATTCGGCCCATTCAGCTTCCCCACTTTATTGCTGTAGAACCAGGGTGGCCCACCATTTTTTTTCATAAAACTTAGAAGTGTACGATTATATATGCAATTTTATAGTGTAATTCTACTCCCGATTGTTATCCCGTTAAAATGATACTATTTTCGTATATTTTGATCAAATAGTGTTTTCATAAAATACCATATCAAAGGAGATTTATATTTTTCTCCCATTGTTACCCAAATCCGGCTATGGGAGACTTACCTTTATTCATAAAACTTAAAAGTTATAGAATAAATATGCATTTTAATGAGCCTGTAATAATTCCAAATTATCTAGTTAAAATAAGGTCAGCGGCGTATATATTTGTATCACCATGGACTTGTACACATTCCCAATTTATTTCTCTTTTCTTTGTAAATTTTCCCCATCATTCTTTATTCTTTATTTATTTTAGCACCCCATATCATTCTCAAGTCTTGATATTTTGATAAGATGTCTTCTCTTGTCCTTACTTTTCTGATTTCAATTATACCGATACCGAGTAACTCTTTTGTATGAATGAAGGACGGTGTCAGAAAGTCACACAACAAAAAGTCACAATTCATTTTTTCTGATTATTTTCTTTAAACAAAACACACACTCATTCCTATTCTTTATTAAAACCAATTGTGTAAACAAAAATTATCAAAAACATATCAAAGATGACCAAATAGTTGTTAAAAAAACCCATGTCAAACTGGTTTGGCGCTTAAATGGCTTCATGGTGCCAAGACGTCTTTCTTTTGTATGATTAAAATTTAATAAATCTTCATTTTTCAAATATAATGACACATTTCTTAAACTTCAATATGAATATAGGTATTAAAAAGTAAATATTTAAAGATATTTCTCTTAGATATACAAACAATTGTCAAAAGATTATTTGTGATTTTTTTGTCTTGTGACTTTTTGTCCTTCTAAATTTTTGACTTTCATTCCATTATGCTTGTGTAAACCCCTTTTAGACACTCATGAGACCTACAAAATATATAGAAGCAGAGACTAAAAAAAGTTGATGTCAACAACTTACATTGTATGTTCACTGTACCACTTTTAACAATTGACACATATTTGTACCCCATAGCAAGCTTGAAAGGTCTATACATGACACAATGAAATTTAGAATAGATTTAGCATAATAAAAACCTGCAGAATGTTTTATGACATACATGTAAGACGTAAAGTTTAAAAGTAAGACAAATAGTCTTTTCAACACTATTTTTTTTAATTTAGAATGCCAAAGAGGAAAAGATGTAGAAATTAACAAAAGGAGTCAAAAAGAGAGTAATCCTCGACAGCTGTTGGTACCATTATGGAGGAGATATCTGTTACAGTTTCAATCCACACTGAAGATGGAAAGAGAATGAAAAAATATGAACGCTTGAATTTGATTGTCTAGCACCAGTGGAACACACAGAGCAACTGATTGCACAAGAAATTGAGATATTTGCAGTGACTGAGACACACAATGAACATGAAGAATCTTGCCATCTCCCTTTCATCTTTTATATAAGCTTTGGATTTCAAATATTTTGGCCACGAGCATCACTGAAGAGACATGTATTGTCGAAATGCGCATCTGGTGCAAGAAAATTGGTACCGTTAATTGTTTTTCACTGTATGCAATTTATTACAATTTAGCATCGGTGATACATATATCGTTAGCTGTACAGATACCGAAATTTGCATAGTTTAACTGTACCATTACAGTTGCAAGGAAATGAGCATAAAACTCTCAGTTATCATTGACAATAACATTATGAATAAAGGTTTTATAATAAAAATATTAATTATTTATACCTGGAATTATTTTTGTTCTCTTAAATTTTGGTTTAATTATTAAAAAAAGGATGGAATCATGTGTAGCGATATTCTAAATATATTGTATACATTAATACATGTACATGTTATGATTCTCAGTCTGACTGGTACTTTTCATTTCAGAATACTGGGATGTATGTCGGTGTTTTTTAACAGTCGTAATTTGATTTATTCAAAAGCCACACCAAATTAATTGGTTTATAGGTTTATAGATATGCTCACTGTGGGGAAAAACATAACAAAAAACAACAAACAAGAACATAAAATTGTACGGCTTGTGATAATGGTGAATTTTTTTATCATGCCTTTATTATACATGTGCCTTTCCAAAGTAAGGAGCCTGTAATTCACTGGTTTGTTGCTGTAAATATCATATTTTGGATTTTTTTTGGTTATTACTTTGTTCATAAATTGGACAGTAAGTTTTCTTGTTTGATGTGTTAAACCTTTTTCTTAAGTAGACCTTGTATAGTTGACAGTGCAGTATGAATTTTACTCATTGCTTAGAGCCTTTTGGTTACCTAAAGTTGTTAATGTCTGTATCATTTGGTTTCTTGTGGAGAGTTAAAAATTATATTGCATATACTGTACAGAAAAAAAATGTATACACTCGCACATCAATATATAAAAAAAATATGAAATATTTGCCACTAGACGTTAAGCAACCACCAATTAAATCTGTCTGATCAACAAAAGGTAGTTAAATATTTCTTCTTACAAAAATTGTTACATGAAATGGCAGCAATACCTGCTGCTGCTGTGAGTTTTTATTGTATATTTAGCAGTTCCTGACGATTACAATATGGATTAATCCCTTTATATTCGAGGTCAAAAGTGAGACTTATACTGCCATTTTCTATTAAATGTAAGTCCTATCTAAATACACAATCCGTGAAAAGGAGAAACCATAAATTTACTGACAGTCATAAAAACAACTCAATACAAGCTCATAATATAAATTTCGAAAAACACACTTTAGAAAACAATTTACCGACAATCATAAAAAAAACAAATACAAGCCAAATTAATGATGAACCCAGAAAGTAATCAATTTTTAATGATCCAAACAAATTATGAATATAAGACAAAATCGATCATGACGAACAATAAATCTATCAAACAATTTAAGTTTTTATTTCTTTACATTAATTAATTTTATATTTTGTAAATAGCCTTTTCGGAAAGAGTGGACACCTGTGGTGTAACTACTTCGTGTGTACCAGGGCCCAGATTCACGAAGCTGTCTTAGGACTAAGACATGTCTTAGGATGCTCTTACGACATATCTTAGTCCTAAGTGGGTTTCACAAAGTGGTCCTAAATTAGGACATCTCTTAAAGTTGGTCATAAAGTTAGGACAACGCGAGAGGTGTCTTATGATGGTCTTAGGATAGTTATACGTTTATTTATATAAATTACACTCTTTTTTTATATTAATTTTGAAAAAAAATCTTATTATCATCTAATTATTTATTATCCTGTTCCTGGCTATAACGTTATCTTTCTAGATTGACGGATTATCATGATTTGTCAACAATGAAAATTCGCTGTATTGATATCAAGATTGCACGATTTGATCCCTTAACCTTTTATAATCAATAATGTCGAAATTGAATTCAACTTACTTGTACCAAAAAAATGTCATCATTTTATATTCTTTTTTCTTAATTTTGCATTAAAAATTTCATATTTATATTGATGCATTGTTTAAAGATAATTTATATATAAATTACTTTTATTTTTTTATATTTATTTATCAAATTATGTCATTATATTAATCAATACGTTTAGAATAATTTTCTCCTGCTACATAAATATTGGCTGTTTTTGACAAAACAATGCACATATGTCGGATACTACCACCATAAAGTCATGTTAAATTACTGATATCTTCAATATTCTAGCATTTTAGTTAAATTTTAGACGGTTTTCGTGTAAAACGAAAGTGGCCGTATTCGAGTTAATCCTTAATATTGAAATGTAAGTTGTATTTTATGATAATACATATAATAAAGGTTGAGGATGAACACGGATGCGGCCACTTTCATTTTTGACAAAAAACATCTGAACAGTCACATTTTTCGGCATATTTAGTAGATTCATATTTGAGCTTGAATTGGATCGTTTAAATCAGAGACATATAATACAAGAGATTGGCAACTCTAGTAGAGTCTACATAACGGCCAATGAAATCACTTGGCTACCGGAAATGCTTGGGATTATGATGTGACCTGGGATGAAGAAGGATCGAGATGAGAAAATTCCGCCATTGTTGTTTAGAGTGACGATACGCTTACAGATTTATTTTCTCGTTTATGTCGATTGCTTTCACAGCTAAAGCATGTAAGTATAATCAAAAGATACATCTAACTAGTTCTACCCATTTGTTTATACTATAATGTGCTGAAATGATGATAATAATCAAATGCAGATCAATTTAAATTCGGCCCATTCAGCTTCCCCACTTCATTGCTGTAGAACCGGTGTGGCCCACCATTTTTTTTCTCATAAAACTTAGAAGTGTACGATTATATATGCAATTTTATAGTGTAATTCTACTCCCGATTGTTATCCCGTTAAAATGATAATATTTTCGTATATTTTGATCAAATAGTGTTTTCATAAAATACCATATCAATACAAGCTCATAATATAAATTTCGAAAAACGCACTTTAGAAAACAATTTACCGACAATCATAAAAAACCCAATACAAGCCAAATTAATGATTAACCCAGAAAGTAATCAATTTTTAATGATCCAAAAAAATTATGAATATAAGACAAAATCGATCATGACGAACGATAAATCTATCAAACAATTTAAGTTTTTTTTTCTTTACATTAATTAATTTTATATTTTGTAAATAGCCTTTTCGGAAAGAGTGGACACCTGTGGTGTAACTACTTCGTGTGTACCAGGGTCCAGTTTCACGAAGCTGTCTTAGGACTAAGACATGTCTTAGGATGGTCTTACGACATATCTTAGTCCTAAGTGGGTTTCACAAAGTGGTCCTAAATTAGGACATCTCTTAAAGTTGGTCATAAAGTTAGGACAACGCGAGAGGTGTCTTATGATGGTCTTAGGATAGTTATACGTTTATTTATATAAATTACACTCTTTTTTTATATTAATTTTGAAAAAAAATCTTATTATCATCTAATTATCTATTATCCTGTTCCTGGCTATAACGTTATCTTTCTAGATTGACGGATTATCATGATTTGTCAACAATGAAAATTCGCTGTATTGATATCAAGATTGCACGATTTGATCCCTTAACCTTTTATAATCAATAATGTCGAAATTGAATTCAACTTACTTGTACCAAAAAAATGTCATCATTTTATATTCTTTTTTCTTAATTTTGCATTAAAAATTTCATATTTATATTGATGCATTGTTTAAAGATAATTTATATATAAATTACTTTTATTTTTTTATATTTATTTATCAAATTATGTCATTATATTAATCAATACGTTTAGAATAATTTATGGTAAGACATACATTGTACTACATTTACAAGATTTTTTCCGTAAATCATATTTATATTAGAAAATTTAAAGAACTTGCGACATGTTTAGGATGTCTTAGCTAAGATCATCATAAGACAGCTTCGAGACGAGGTCTGAGATATGTCCCAGGATAGTCATAAGAGGATCATAAGGCATGTCCTAAGATATATCTTATGACATGTCTTAGGATAGCTTCGTGAAACCGGCCCCAGGTGTCAAATAAAACTCATTTTAACAGGTTGTGATTTACCTGACCATCGGATAATTCAAGCCGAGTATACATGTCACACTGTGACACTGTCTCCGAGACAGGTGTATATTTAATAGAAACCCATTATGAAACTATCAAAAAAAATTAACCCTGATACAAGACATACAATTTATTAAGTGTTAATATTTAATATCGTATTTTTAATACAATATGAAATAATGTCTCTTTTTCATTAATACAAATCAAAATCAAAATGACATTGAATAAATAATAACGTATGAACTCGAATTAGTCAATTAATTATATCAAATTTAACACTGAAACAGTTAATTTATGATTCAGCTTCACCTTTTCTTCGAGTACTTTTAATACTTTGATAAAGACTCTATTACCCAATGAAATCTCGCGAGGTTTAAATCTGGCCGTGTGAAAGCACGGGATTTCGCCGAGTTGCCAATCTCTTGTATTATATGTCTCTGTTTAAATGACTAAATCAGTTAATTTTTTTCACATAAACTAATTGATTCAAATGAAATAGACACTTAAGCGTTTAAAAAGTGGTCAAAATCTTTCGTCAGATGAACCTGAAATTTAAGGCCAAAATCGGTCCTTATCGGACTACTCCTTTTGAACCAAAAAAAAAATTAAAAGTCTACTTATCTTTAGATTGATATAACAATGAAGTGTATAAATTTAAAGCAATACTCACAAATTGTTTTTGAGAGACGGCACGACATGTTAAAAAACCCTACCCTTTTTTAACAAAATAAAAAGAAGATGTGTAAAGTTTAAAGCAATAACCATAAGTTATTTTTGAGATACAGCGCGACATTTAAACCCCCCCCCCCCTTATTTTTTTTACAAAATACTCAATAACTCAAAAAAGAAATTTTGAATCATCACTAAAAAGTATACAGATCTTAAGATTAATATAACTAAGAAGTGTGTAAAGTTTTAAGCAATAATCAAAAATTGTTTTTTTGATACAGTGCGACATGTGAAAAAAACACCGCCCTGTTTTAGTTACAAAGTGCCGTAACTCAAAACGTTTTAATTTATTTTCACCAAAAGGTAAACAGATCATTTGACCATCATAAGCAACGACTGTATTGAGTTTCATGTAATTTGAATAGGTTGTTCTCAAATTACAGTGCGACATGTTTACGCCGGACAGACGGACAGACGGACGGACGCCGGAAATTTGTATACCATAATTCGTCCCAACAAAATTTTGACGGGCGTACAAAAAAGCAACTTCATATTTTTTCAAGCAATCACTGAATCATGAAAACAAGACGAAGACACATGACAGACGGAATTTTCTTAACATTATCGATTTATGTAATTTCGAACAGCGATTTACTACTGCTGTCATAATATAAGGTATTTGCATACAGTTAAGAAGCATTTATGTCTCCTACATTTCAAATATGACGCTACACGCAATAATTTATACATGTTCCGCAGGATAGTAATATGTATGCCTGGCATAAATTTGGTTTAAAGGAGCGATAGAATCAAAGTGATGGAAATCACTCATGGAAAGATTAGAAGAGTAGTTTGAATTATTTCAAATTAAGGTATGGAGGGGAAAAATGAACATTTATAAAGCACTATTGCTGAAAATTGCATTAACAGCAGGTCTTCAGAAGGAAACTTGCTTTTCAAGTATAAGGGATAAAATGAGCTCAAATCAAATAATATGGGTCTATTAATTTGCACAATTTTATTTAAACTGCAGTTTATATGTTATAGAAATTATGATGCCTGTTTTGAACATGTTAAAAAAACAAAAAAATGCAAATAAAAAATTATTCTAGTAAATGTTACCAACTATCCTAGATTGTAAGACAAATTATAAATCTAGACCAAGAGCTTAAACCTTTAAAATGTCAACAAAAATAATCTAAAAATGTTAGTTGAAACAGAGGTTATATGACATTGAAGATTAAAAGTTTTAGAGTGTCTTTTGATCAATTTTAAAGTATTTTTCAACAAGGGAATGTACTTTTTCAATATAAACCAATTAAAAAACTTATTTTATTGAAATGTGGATTCTTTCTTGATTGCAAAAATATATATTCACTTCTAATAAAAATTCAAATGACTAAAATAGACATAATGATTGATGGTACATAAACTAATAAACATTATAGTTTGTTATAATTAAAAGTTTTAAAATTTCAAGCCAATTCCTGGTAAAAAAGGTGAACTAATCTAAATTGTTGTTTAATTACAGATTATTGGAAATTTATCAAGTAAAGTATAGGACTTACTTGAATATCTTTTATATATTCATATTTATATTCATATTTCATTTTTTTTAAGATCTTGTTAATCCATGAATCATTTATCTTTCAAATATAATTTACAGAATCACTTTATGCAATGTAGATCAAAAGTAATTGGCAAAAATAAAACTATCATCCTTATAAATATCAAACATCTAATATACACATTTGTGTATTCAATTATGATGTCAAGTACTTGTGTATTAAGAATTAGATGTATATTGAGTGGTTTGTATAATTATGTAAGACTGAGGAGGATAGGTAATGTGGTCAATTTGATTGGCAGTTTAGGAGGTGGGGCTTTGTAATAAAAGGTCCACCTTGTCTCTGATTGTTTATTGATAATAACAGTTGTCAATCATACTAGTATTGAACCAATACCCACTTACCTAATAAATTTTTTTTTTAAATCCTGCACATCAACACACCTTAATGACATGCATTCTTGAATAAACTGCTCCAATAATATGCCCATTTTCACAGTATATATGTGTATTATGTGCTCATACATGATAACCATAGGGAACTATATTTCAGTGTGAATACATTTAGTAACAGTAGCTAACCTGTCCTGCTGTTAGAGAGGCCAGTGCCTAAGTAAAGATTTAGAACAAGTTCTAATCTTTCAAAAAAAAAGAGATCAACAAGACAAATAACAGCATATACAATTAAACATGAATTACTAAAGACCAAATCAATAAAGAAAAAAAACTA
Organism: Mytilus trossulus; assembly: GCF_036588685.1. Taxonomy (NCBI): domain Eukaryota; kingdom Metazoa; phylum Mollusca; class Bivalvia; order Mytilida; family Mytilidae; genus Mytilus; species Mytilus trossulus. The sequence continues at coordinate 35,837,696 of NC_086379.1, read as the reverse complement.
TTGAGAGTCAAGAGATAAAAGAGCTATATCTCGCACAATTCCGTCATAGTTGTTTACAAAAAGTATAAGTGATGTCCATGTCCTCCTAATAAAATACATATCACAGAGATCAAGCTACTAGAGCTATATATTGTGTTATTAAGACGTGTAGATCAATCGGTCTATCTACAGAATGCCAGCTCAAAATGTTTAATAAAGCTATTTACAGTTCTTGTCCATTCCATTTGTTTTTGATACGTTTTGTTATTTGATTTTGCCATGTGATCATGGACTTTCCGAATTGATTTTCCACTGAGTTCAGTATTTTTTACTTTTTACCTATACTTTAACATAGGAACGAAATCTGGGGGGTACAAAAATCTCTAAGTTTTTGAAAGGGTATACTAGTATTTGAGTTTTTGTCAACATGTTTTACGGTTAAAAAGATCGACCTTAAATATAATGGTTTACGGGGAGTTGAGACAATATCAGATTTCTTTATACGTTCAATTACGAATGATAAAATTTTGGTGCAATCTTCTAGATAACATACTTGATCACAAGATTCCGTCAATGTTATATAAGTTGAAATATATGAATCAAAATAAATATGGAATCGAAACAAATGGTTGTTATTTATCAAAAGTATTTCTTTATAATGACGGAATGTTTAACATATGCAAGTTTCAAGATTGTATCTAAAAAAAATGGATTGTATAAAGCATTGAACAAAACTTACAAGATCAGTTTTGAGAAGCATGGCTTGCAAAATGCATATCAATCATTTAAATTATAAATTATTTAAAACAGAACGTCGGGATTTATAATTACCCGGCCACGTCCACTTGTATTTTTTGTCTATCTGATGACTTAAGCCTTTTTCAACTGATTTTTATAGTTCGTTCTTATGTGGTACTGTTATACCACTGTCCCAGGTTAGGGGGAGAGTTGGGATCCCTCTAACATGCTTAACCCCGCAACATTAATTATGTGCCTGTCCCAAGTCAAGAGCCTGTAATTTAGTGGTTGTCGTTTGTTTATGTGTTACATATTTGTTTTTCGTTAATTTGTTTACATAAATAAGGCCGTTAGTTTTCTCGTTTGAATTGTTTTACATTGTCTTATCGGGGCGTTTTATAGCTGACTATGCGGTATGGGCTTTGCTCATTGTTGAAGGCCGTATGGTGACCTTTAGTTGTTAATGTCTGTTTTATTTTGTCTTTTGTAGATAGTTGTCTCATTGGCAATCATACCACATCTTCTTTTTTATATAAATTTGAAAATTATATTTCAATTTTATCTTAAAATAAAGCACTGAAACTATGTACATTCAGATATGGCAATCATCATTTACCAGTGGAGACTGGCAGGTGTCAAAATTTTCAAAATCCCGAGAGAGTATGCCACCGTTTTGAATCAACTGACATCGTCGATGAATTCCTTTATGTATAATATATTTGTCCTTTAAAAAAAAAAAGATATATATATTTACCACACTAGTATTGTACAAATGTTAATACTCTTAAATTCAAAAAATGTATTCACTACAGTCAATATTGTCTTACTAGTAAACGTGTGTAGATTTATAAACTATATATCAGTAAAAAGTCTGTCCTCCTGGGTAAATTGCATTTATCTATGTACATTTCACACATGAAAAATATCTTGTATTGTATTTATTATCTTCTCTGTAACTTTAAAATCCAATTTATGAGAATAAAGATTTATCTATCTATTTACATATCCAAGTTTCATCCGTTTTCATTTCAAAACCTAGTAGCCACTTGCACATATAAGGTGAAATAAGATCACAGTTATAAGTACAACAATTTTCCACTATCCCATTCGATAACGTCACGGAAAGGTACAAAATGTATGTGATAACAATCGAACATGTGATACACTTTTCGTATCAAAAAATGGAGTTAACGTTGATTTAATGTTATTAACACATGTTTTGTACAGCTGCTATGTCCGTTTTATGGACAATAAATGCCAAAAATTAAGGTTGGTTATCAGCCCTAGGGGCCAATATCGATATCAGCCCTCAAAATCCATATTGAGCCCCTAAGTTTAAGTTCCGATAACCTGTCAATCAACAATTATTTGTAAACAAGTTGCCATCCGAAGCAGCTAGACTATCAGGTTTCTCACAAATCAAATGACGATGCATGTCAATTCATATGAAAAATGAGAATACATTGAAAAGAAATTTAGAAAGTTACGAATCTGCAGTAGTAGAAAAAAATTTGTAAAAATCAACAAAGTCACAAAGTTCCCGTACAATTTTGACGTCATATAGAATTAGTAGCGATATGATGTATCTTTTCGCAGCATTAATTGGAAACGTAACACTTCAAGTCGTTTAATATTTACAATTCTGATAATTAATTTATTAATTCATTGTACCACTTATTGCTGACCTGTTTTTGTATTGTTATGAGTTACAATTTATGACAAAAATAAGCAAAGACCCATCGAAACAACATCTGATAATGCCCGCGTCACACTGTCCCGATTTTTATATACAATGGACACCCGAATGCGAAAATTGTGAGTTTGTACGAAGTTGGTCCCGATCTCGTTAAAAGACCAAAAAGTGACCGAAGCAAGTACGGTAAATAACGAAGTCTATACGATGGTGCCGAAATTATATACGATAGCAAAAGATGGACATACGAAGGTTAACCGAAGACGGATATTTAAGTTCATATCTCAGCCGAAGCCTACACGATGGATCACGAAGGCTACACGATGGATTACGAAGGCTACACAATGGATTACGATGATGACGCGATGGCCATACGATGTCTAAAAGACGTCGTGTATAGCTTACGATGTATGGCAGGAAATCGATCTTTTTGTCTAATTTTAATAAAACTTAGTTTATTATCCCCTCGCCTACTACGTGTAAGTTGCGTGTAGATAAAATTGTTATATACATTCTAGAACCAAAATGGTCAAAACTTGGTTTGTGTTACTCGTAAAGAATATCTTAAGCGCTATTGACTTTAAAGTTCAAAGGTCAAGGTCACAGTGGCAGTTGTAATACAAGGCAATGTCACCCTTGTGGACACTCTAAAACCAATATGCTTCAAAAGATTTTAACCACATTTGGTATATTGTTCCTCCTTGTAATGATCTGACATGTTTTACCTTCAAGGCCAAAGGTCAAGGTCATGCAGATGGACTTGTTTTTTCTCCTTGAAATAGCATAATACACAGGAAATTGGTTGCTCATTTTTTACCTGCTGGTTCTAAAGACAATATTAAAGGTATTTCCAGTTACTGAATATTTTGGTTGATTTCTAAAAAAAATAGTTTATGTATCAAATATGCATATTGAATTTACCAGTTTCTGCATGTGTTATATACAAATATAGTGTCCATATTTGTCCCCAATATTTAACATGCGTGGGGATGCCATGCTCGGCATTGCCTTGTTTGAACTGTTAAGTGCGTGCACTAGTCTAAATAATCACCCATAGTTATTCCCATGTTTAATGATCTATCTTACAGGTAAGGTAATGGGCTCGTTGATCCTTTTTATTCAAAAAGAGCTCTTTCCAGAAGAATATAATAATAATATAGACAAAAGGAAGGATGTGGGAAAAGCAATAAATGCCGCAAAATATGACATATAGAAAACAAAATGGTTATGGAGTAAAGATTCGTGTGACAACAACTCAGACGATACATAAAAAATGAGAATAATGAAGAAAAAGTTATTTTATTTGGTCGGGTTGTTGTCTCTTTGACACAATCCCCATTTCCATTCTCAATTGTATTTCCTATATACGTGTACCTGCAGTGTTGGTGTACGAGGCGCGTGTATGATTTTCATTATGTTACTTGATATGAAAAATTCACAAAAAATAATATATATTTTACTTTTAAAAATATATCCAGAGCCTGCAATAGCTGCTCTTCTTGTTCCATTTGAATTAATAGAAACAACGCTGTCGCCTTTCTTGTTCTCATAGAGTCATATATATGATATGAGCTTCATGTTTTGTGAACGTCTTTCTTAACTGTCGTATTAGACTAACCAGTGCATATCGCGCATGGCATTTAAATGTATTTTAGCGTTAAAATTCACTTACATTTAGCTGGATTTTTCGACCTCGTAGTTCCATCTGGTCGCCTTCGTACTTTTATTCGATGTCAACACGACGGAATTTCGAGGTCTTCACGAAGTTGTGTTGTCATCGTAAGACCTTCAGGTAGCTTCGTGCTTCATTCGTGTAGACATCGTAATGTCAAAACTGCCCGATGGAAACGATGGAAATACGAAGGCAATACGATGTTCAAAGATGCATTCCCGGTGACATTACGATGGTGATGATGGTATTACGAACTCAATACGAACCCTCAACATCGGACGCACCTTCAGGGATTTTTTAACATGTTAAAAAATTTAGAACACCTTCCGAAGTTGTTCCCGAAGGCTAGAAAAAGTGGATGATGGTTCTACGAGGGCTAACGATGGCACTACGAATAGCCCGATCTAGATACGATCAGTCCCGATTTTGAAAATTTCCATAATCGTTTTGACATCGGCGTAAAAATCGGGACAGTGTGACGCGGGCACATACAAATTTTATAAAACTTTTAGATATTTGGATGATATTTTGGCTCTCAATAATGACAACTTCACTGTTTTTATTAATGAAAGTTATCCTGTTGAACTTACTTTAAATAAAGCTAATCCTAACAATGACCACTGCCCTTTCCTCGATCTTGGTATCTATATCACTAACGGAAAGCTGAATACTAAAATTTATGATAAAAGGAATGATTTTCCATTTCGTATCGTTAATTATTCGTTTTTAGATGGTGACCTTCCCTTGTTACCATCTTACGGTGTTTATATATCTCAACTTGTACGATTAGCTCGTGTATGTAACAATGTTTTAGATTTTAACGAGAGAAATTTATGTATTACTGAAAAATTATTACACAAGGGTTTTCGATATCACAAACTAGTCAAAAAATTTACTAAATTTTATCATCGGTATAAAGACATCATTCGTAAATATAGCTTAACATGCAGACTTCTTACACATTCAGGTATTTCACATCCAATGTTTATGAAAATATTCTTTATAAAGCACAAAGGTGTCAGTATTCACCTCAGAAACTTAGAAAACACTTGAATATACTTATAAAGAAGGGATATAATTACGATGCTGTTGTCAAGTCATTAAAGATTACATATTTTGGCGTTAATATTGAGTCACTGATAAGGTCTTTGCATCGGAACTAAACACATTTATTCATAAACATAACAGTTGTTGGCATGACACGGGTTATGTTCCTCTCATATATTTTATGATGGTATGATACTAAACCCCTAACGGGACGGATTGTGCCTGATGTTCATATGATGAAATCATAATCTTTCAGTCAGTTTAAGTGAAGTCTGGAGCTGGCATGTCAGTTAACTGCTAGTAGTCGGTTGTTATTTATGTATTATTGTCATTTTGTTTATTTTCGTTGGTTACACCTTCTGACATCAGACTCGGACTTCTCTTGAACTGAATTATAATGTGCGTATTGTTATGCGTTTACTTTTCTACATTGGTAAGAGGTCTAGGGGAGGGTTGAGATCTCACAAACATGTTTAACCCCGTCGCATTTTTGCGCCTGTCCCAAGTCAGGAGGATCTGGCCTTTGTTAGTCTTGTATTATTTTAATTTTTGTTTCTTGTGTACAATTTGGAAATTAGTATGGCGTTCATTATCACTGAACTAGTATATATGTGTTGAGGGGCCAGCTGAAGGACGCCTCAGGGTGCGGGAATTTCTCCCTTCATTGAAGACCTTTTGGTGACCTTCTGCTGTTGCTTTTTTTTATTTGGTCGGGTTGTTGTCTCTTTGACACATTCCCCATTTCCATTCTCAGTGTTATTTGCTAAACTTTTTACAAAAAAATTATTACTCGGACTGTTACCAACTTTGTTAACTAACTTTGATACATTTTTTTTTATTTTTCTCGTTTAATGTTCTTTTCTGAATTTTTGTTGAAAATATCAAACATAGCTTGGTATATGTTATCTTTTTCTCTTGCTTGGAAATATGTGACAATTAGATCATAACATGTCATTTTCCATATAGCCCACGGTATCAGCCCAAGACACATATCAAGCCACTGCCTGAAGCTCCTGGCTTGATATGGGAGTCTAGGGCTGATACCAGGGCCAATATGTAAACTGACATGTAATGATCTATTATTATCATACAGTAAAAATCATATGATATTTAGTCTAAATATTTGATGATTATGTTATATCAACTATAATAGTTCATCTTAAATATGTTAATCTGGATAAAACGATAATCTTCTAAAAGATAACAATATGACAAAAATATAGATATTGACATTCAATTAGTTATATCATATGATTTGAATATAATTTTGTATTCATTTATCAAAGCAATCAACATGAAAGGGATAACATTTTGCTAAAAAAAAAAATATTTGAGGCCAAATATGTTCCTTTCCTTCTGTCCAATTTATATAGTTATTGTTTTACATTGTGATTTCAGGGCCTTTTATAGCGGATTATGTAATATGGCTTTTGCTCATTGTTCAAGACCACATCTTCATTATATATATGTTACAGTGAATTTGTATAATCAGGGATTATGTAGAATCCCTGATTTTGCAGGGAATATTTAGAATAACTAAAATCATTAGTAATTATATATAATCCCTGAAAATGACCAGTGATTTTACATAATCACTGAACATTTTAATAACTATTCTACATATTCCCTAATATGATTTCAGGGATTATGAATAATTTGATGATTCTTTGTTTGACAAAAAAAAATATGGACAAATCATATTTTTTTTCTTCCATTAATTTCTTGCCAGATGAAATAATTTTGCTTTTAAACACAGAGGATGATCTAAAAGATATAACCAACACAGGATTTCGAGATAAAGTTGAAGACTTCAAAATTAATAATATCAACACTCCCTTTATAGCAATAGCTTTACATGTATTGTTTGTTTATTAAAAGACAATATCAAATGAATATTCAGGTGAAAAGAAGATGTGGTGTTAGTGCCAATGAGACAACTATCAACAAGAGACGAAAATGACACAGAAATTAACATTTATAGGTCAAAGTACGGCCTTCAACAATGAGCAACGCCAATTCAAACGAGAAAACTAACGGCCTTATGTATGCTCTATTTTTAAATCCACAACGTATGTTATTTGTGATACATGTAAAGCAAATGGTGAAGAAGATTATGGAACATCTGTTTTGTGTGGGGTTTTTTTGGGGGTTAAAATGAAAAAGACTTTTAAACTGTGAGAACTAATCTAAATGTAGGAAAAACAGGCAGGACTTCGGATTGACACATAGAAACAAATTTTAGAGGAATCTTGCATTTGATGTTTCTCATAGCAATTCCACATGGTAAAAAAGGAAAGGGAAACCCGAAAAAAAAATAATGACAATTGTTTAAAAAAAGTCTGAAAAAGGATATCATCTGACTACAAAACATGGTAACTTTCTTGCTCGAACCAGTTCAAGGTTGCAAATTCACTTCTTTTGTTAGGCGGGGGGGGGGGGGGGGTACCTTCAGATGTTTTACCGAACACTTTATTTTCATTTATGTGTGTCGTTAAAATCTGATTCGATATGTGCAGGAAAAGGTTTTCTAAAATGTGGATATTGTTGTAAAAACAGATTTGAAGCATATTATTTTGATATATTGTGTTTCACCTTTTCATGTAGTGTGCCTTACATTTAAAAAAAATTGGGTTATCATTGTGAAATATTGTGCTTAATATTTTACAATTTATGTTACTTTATAATGATGTTTTTATGTGATTCTATAGAATTAATTATTTCAATTTTATTCATTTTCTTTATAAATAAAGCTATTTCTTCATTTTAGTTATTATGTAGAATCCCTGACGTTTTTTCTAGTGATTATACATAATCCCTGAAAATTTGAGAAATTATATATAATCCCTAAACTAGCCAGTGATTCTACATAATCCCTGAAAATGTCAGGGATTCTACATAATTACTGATTATACAAATTCACTGTAACATATATATATATATTTATATATATAACGTATTGATTTTTAAAAAAGTTTGAAATGCTGTAATTGAGCCCAGTCTAGCTTTAATAAAAAGTTTTCGTCTTTTTTTTTTTATTTCGGATAAGACAAGATTTTAATTTTAGTGATTAACAACTTCAAACAAACCAAAAGACAAAAGATCATAAATGTATGCTGTAATTCCAGGTTTACCAAATGTTCTAAAATGTTGGTTGAATTTGGCGCAGCAGTTTCAGAAAAGAAAATTTTGTAAAAAATAGAAATTACTATAAAGGGCAATATCTTCTTAATGGGTCAACTGACCATTTAAGTTATGTGATCTTACTTTGCTAAACTGTTGTTTTAAGTTTATTTCTATCTATAATAAAACTTTTAAAAATACCTTTAAATTATCGATTCAGGGTCAGCATAATTATAGGTTTTCCGATTTGTCTGAAAATTGCAGGGCAGATATATCTTGACCTGATGAACATATTATTCCAGTCAGATTTGCTCTAAATGTTTTAGTTTTAGAGGTATAGACAAAAAACTACATCATTTGCCCCTTTATTTTAATTTCTAGCCATGTCGGCTATGTTGCTTTGCGGACCGGGTCATCGAACACATTTTTAAACTACATACCCTAATGATAATTGTGGCCATGTTTGATTAAGTTTTGCCCAGCAGTTTCAGAGGAGAGGAGTTTTTTAAAAGTTAACGACGGCCAATAGACGACAGATGACGGACGACGACGAACAACAGACGTCAATTGATAAAAAAACTCACGGGCAAGGTGAAATAAAAAGAAGGATGTGTTCATAGTTCACGGATGGCCCATCCGCACTATTCTTTTTTATGTTCAATGGACAGTAAACAAGGGGGTTCTCTAATTTTGGCATTCATGTTAGAAAGATCATTTCATAAGGAACATGTGTACTAAGTTTCAAGTTGATTGGACTTCAACTTCACAAAAATTACCTCGACCAAAAACTTTAACCTGAAGTAGGACGATCGGACGGACGGACGGTACGACAGACGAATGGACGGACAACAAAACCCACAGACAAGAACACATAATGCACATAAATGGGGCATAAAAACCTGATATGTGTTACTTACCTCTTTTTCACATTCAATTCATCATTTTCACAAAAATCATTAGCATCATGTCCAAAACTTCCTTTTCGGAGCAATTTTGTGATGTGAGCTACAAGTATGCATTGAACTTCTGAATCTTCTACTTCATGTAAAACTTTAGCAATAGCTTTAAATTTGAATTGATTGATCAATTCAAAAACCGAATTTTCTAAAAGACACATGACGTCGTCCTGCTCTCTTACATATTTTGTTTGTATAATGTCACGTAATCGTAGGTATGTTCGACTGATTATTTTAAAATCATCCTTCTCATATTTTTGGACTGTTTTTGTTTCTAATCCATTTCTAAACCACTGTAAAATGAATTGGCCAATTTCAGGTCCAGACGCAGTTAAATTTTCGTAATTAAGCATTGCGATCAATATTTCCAACGAATTTTCAGAGTAGGCTGTTTTCGATCTGGATAAATTTTCAATCAGATTAATTTGCAAGTTTGAGGGCAGAAAAAGATTATCATCTGCAAGAATTTTCAGAAGTAACTGAAATTCGTTCTCACTCACTACAGATTCCTTGGAAATACACGAAAGAATTGCTTTTTCAGATTCATTGATGAATTTCTTTGAAGGTTGAAAATTAAATATTGCTGTACTTTCCCACGTTGACAAAACGTAATGCAACTCTTTCCTAATACCATATTTTGTTACAGCCTCGCAATTGCGAGAATTCAGAACAGATTCAAACTGTTTTACAGCTTGATTATTAATTTTCGAAATAAAAAATAGAAGTAATTCAACTAGCATTTCTCTATCCAATTGCTTTGCGATTCTTGAAAGGGGAGCATTATTTTCCTCATTCATTATTAATAATAAATTTTTCCATTGAAAAATATCAGTTTTAACATATAATGGAAAACTTCCATACTGATTTTGGCATTCATCTATTATTTTCATTAATACATCTGTGCTTGCAAATCCGTATACTATATCTATCAATAATAAGACAGATGCTGATTTCACGTGCACAATTTTGCAAATATTTTTCAAAACTGAAACTATTGGTTCAATATAAGCTTGGGGTATTTCTTCCTTTTTGATATATCTAAAAGAATCTATTGTCGATTTGGCAGTAGGAATGTCCAACATCGTAAGAGAATTGTGTGAAATGATTTGTTTTTCCGATAAGACGACAAAAAGAAAATAAGAAAATGCTATTAAATTCCTTGAGTGCTTTTTGATTTTTTCTTTAACACTTTCGATTAACGACTTCTGATTGCATTTCTGAAAAGTTCCATATTTATCAAATACAATTCCATAATCACCCTTCTTGCTTTTTTCCTTATTAATAACTTTCACATCATGTTGGTTTGTCATAGTTTCTATCTGTAACAGTGCATCTGGAAGATTGGACGGCGAAACGTTGTTGATTATATCAATAACAAATTCACATACCCCATCTGTTCCAAAAGTCTTAAAATCATTAGTCAGTCCTATAAAGACACACTGTGATCCTGATTGATCAAGGAAAATTGAATTTATTTTCTTGTCATTAGAAGCCTTAAAATATCCTGCTACGTTATATGTAACCTCAATTGAAAACATAAAGTTTTCATGCAGTTGTTCTGGAAGAGATATATCTCTTTTCCATACGTGTGTACCTTTGACCTTGTATAATCTATCTCTGCTATTTCCATGTGCTAATTCCACCATCTGGACATCATATTTGTCTTTCAGATCCAGGTACACTGCTACACATTTTTTTCGTAAGTTCTGAATAGAAAATATAAGGATATAAATATTCAATGTCTGATTGAGTTTGAGAATTCCTAACTAAGCGATTGTGAAGCACGAGTTTTTTTAAGTTTTGTTTTCGTTTGATCTAAGATCTTGTTTATGAGAAAACCATGCAATCTGTCAAAAAACATCCCGTACGCAAGTTTAGACATATATCTGGAAGGGTGACACGTAGAGACTCTGTGTATATGTAATCAAAAGTAAAACTATTCCTTTCTATAAATGGAATACATCAAGTATTTTCCTGTGCCAAAAAAATTTCATCTTTGAAAAACAATGCACACATAATATAAATTACAAGCATCAAAATTGAGCAATCCGAGGGCTTTATATAACTCGTATTAAACAACAATCTTTTTATTCTAATTAAATAGAATCTTTAATATTTTACATATCAGGTCATAAATTCCGTTATTTCATTCATTTGTTTAGTAGTTATAACAATACAAATAGCTGTTTTAATATTGTTCATTCTAAATCATTTATTTATGTTTATATAGAATGTCAAAATTAACCTGTTTGTGCCTCAGTTTAAATTACCTCCCCTGTATCTTCTCTTATAGTATAGTTAACATTGGTGACAAAAAGGGACAGGACAAATTGTATGTCCTCACTCCTTTTCCCCCAATCATTGTGGATAACAAACTTAGTTTTGATAGTAAATAGCAAGTATAAGTTATTTGTATAATACATGTTAAATGTATGTTCTAAAAATCCTTTCCAAATTTATCATCAACAGCGGTCACTGATATCTTATATAATATCTAATATATCAGTGACCGCATTATATTCCAGTGAAAATAAAGAGAATAAAGAGATACGCAATATATTAGACATAAACTGGAGATCAAACATTGTTATATATCTAGATCCGTTAACGTCAACGCATCTGATATGAGTGGATAATTTGAACGACCACTATAAACACTTGTAAGATAATAACAAAAAACAGATTCACTACATTAATTGCAATTTTATAAAATAAACGGAGATATCATAATAAGTATACGGTTTTTACCAATGTTCGGTAATTTTATCCACATGTGTATATAATTACACACATCAACATTGAACAATTCACCGTAAGTTGAAAAAAAAACACACACAGATTTTTTGACTGTTTAAATTAAATTAATCATCAGAATTATTCAAATATAGTTAATATGAGGTCCCTTCAAAATGAACTATGAATTAGTTTTTTTTTTGAAACACAGGATTTGAAGAACTGAGAAGTATCAACAGCTTTCTTTTTTTCATGTAAATATTTTATAAAGCGAGCTCTTTATACTTAAAATAGTGTAACGCATGCAATTTTTATTACCGGATTTGTTTTAATAAATATTTTATATTTTTTTCTATAGGAATCTGTACCAGTTTGTTGAATAGTCGTTGAAAACTTTACAAAAAATTGCTTTGAGTACCTATTTTAACTTTCTAAATATTTTATATTTGAAGCAGCAAAGCAATTTTCATTGGTGTGTGGCAGACAATGCAGACGTTGGGTAAAACTTTTGCTCTTAACTTTCTTGTCTCCGACGGATGATTATTCTCAATAAAAATCAAACCACATCGTCCTGCTTTATATATTTATATTACCGCCTAAACATTTCTAGAAATATAATTGGGTAAGAGCAACCGCTAGGAGAGTGTATATGCCATATAAGGTTAATAGGGTTCCATTTTAGGTTTGTAGGCGGGGACTATTTCAATGCACGGTTAGAAGTGCTGATAAGTCTCTTTATTAAAACTTCACGGTGTTGAGGAAATATCTTAAAGGTTTCAAAAGACGATGAAATTGATGATGAACGATTGAAATGAATTCATGAAAACACATGTACATTGTTGTGAAGCTAACACGTTTTCTTTTTGTACCAATGGAAGTATGATAATGATGGAAGTTTTCAATGACCTTGACGGGCCGTACAGCCCATGGACGTCGGCTTATGGAAGTATAGGTTCTTAACACTAATGTAAATAAGACTTGATCACTTTGATAGACCATTAGTATAAATACCCCATGTTTATGATGTTAAGAAATTTGGTAAGATAAATTCGTTACATAGAGTGCTAGTGATCTTATACGATATCATTGGGGTCAGAAAATTCCATATGGTGATTGGAGCTTCGCTCCCAACCCCCATATATCTTATTATGTCACTAACAGACCATGAAACTAATAATATCCTGTCATTCTTAGGTATTTTACAAGGAAAACTAGATTTACAAATATATATCCAGCAGAATAATATGGGGAAGATTGATCATTTATATTGTACTTTGAATTGCCGGAAATGAGTTTTGAATAATATTTTATAATAAATTGATTTACGACCACAGAGGTCCAACATTGAACAGTTGAGGTAATATGAACAAAATATTCGCGTCTGCATTTAGATTGTAATAAAATAATTGACTCATCACAGGTTTCTGACTAACTTTAGTCAAAGAACTTAGAATCGGTTATATGATTTGAACTGATATTCAATTTTTTGCTTCTGTGCAAAACACTATTCTGTTGCGAATTGACCCTCCCCCCAAAATATTAACATTTTTTTTTTGCTTTCGTGCAATACACTATGATGTTGCAAATTGACCCCTACCTCCCAAAATGTTTATCTCTGTAACCTCTTTTTTTTGCCCAAAAATATTAGAAGAAATTTTCCTGTTAATTACTTAAATCTTTTTTTCACTTCCCCCTTTTTACCAAAATAAATGTTCTTTCTCTCGAGATATGGTCATAATCTCAATTCAATTTCCAAAGGCCTTTGCAACCCTCGTTATCCTTTTAAATACAATAGAAAAGTCTTAAAAATAGAAAATGACATACACAATCATGGCTAAGATTAATATACATTTATCAGCATTTCAAATAGTAACTTGACAGCTAATCAACACAAGACAATATTCCATTTCTTTATACATAATTTAAAAGCCGTGTAAGGGAGGTAATTTAAACTTTATGTTTGAATTACCTCCCTCAAGCTGTTTTTTAATTATGTATAAAGAAATGTACTTTAAAAGTAATTGACCCTTGTTTTCCCCTTTTTGTCCCTAATTCATAAACGGTTTGAGTCATTTCCCCTGGAAGTCAATCCTAATCATCCGTTTGTGGTATAAAACAATTCTTTTTGTATAATTTCAGAAAGACCCATAAACCGTTCCTAAATTATTGTCTGGAAACTAGAAAAAATGCTTTTGGTGTTCCCCTCCCTAACTCCTAAAATTTTCGGATTATAACACCTAAAATCAATCCCAACCTTCCTATAGTGGTTATTACCTCAAACCTTTATCTCCGGTGTATATTCAATCGCGTAGGTATCGATAAATAGAGGCTCTAAGGACCCTGTGTCGCTCACCTGATATTTTTATTTACGATTGATGCATGAAAGAACGCATCCGTTATTTTTTTTGCTCCAATTTTAAGATATATAAGTAACAAACTGCATTTCCCCCTATATTTTATTTTTAGTCATGTCTGCAATTTTAGTTTGTAGGTAGGGTCATTGTACACATTTTCCTTAAAATTGCGAACTCTGAAGCAGTAACCCCACAATGGATTGTCGGATTCGTCTGAAGGGGGAAAAGCAGCACAGATGGTTCACATTGGAATAATGATATTATGTTTAAAACCACGTCCTAGCGGGAATTCTGATATGTTGAAAAACTCTTCCTCCAAAGGTAAGAAATATAAAGTTTCCAAAACAATAATAGGGAGAAGACATCATAAGTACGTTTCACTTGTATCTGATCATTTTTTGCATTGAACAAGTACAATATGTTTAATCAAAATGCCCTTAACATAGATATAAAATTCATCATTTATTAGGGTTGTTGTGGGCTCAAATGGGAATACTGATAATATGTTAAATAAGAATTTGTCCATCATGTCCATAGTACAGAGATGTGCACTCGCACTAACATATGCTATGCTCAGTGGGCCGTTGAATTGGGATCAAAACTCTTACCAAAAACTACCTTGACCAAATATTTTTACCTAAAGCGGGACAGATGATCGAACAGACAGACAAACATACGAACGGACGGAAGACGCACAGATCAGAAAACATGATGGCTTCCACTGTCTTAGGTAGAGCATACAAACACATATTAATGAAAATATACTGAACGACTATAGAATCGCTACACTCATTTTGTTGATTTTTTTTACCAAATCTTATTTGATTCTCTTATAACTTCTGTTCATGCTTATATATCATACTTCCTTCTCCTTACAAAACATCAAAATCTGACTTTACTTGTGGTTACTGAACATACCGAATTTTTGAAAAAGCGAAATTTTGGACCCATGAAAGCTTGTTTCAGTTTTTTTTTGCTCTATAAAACAGTTCTTTCAATCCTTTGCCTCACTTAATTTTGTTTTAAAATGTTGTATCTCCATTTTGCTAAGACTGAGAAATAAAAAACTGAATAAGCCCTTAAGAATACTGCAAACATGAAAACATAAACATACTGCAACCATACTTTAAGACTTCAGACACTCGTCTTATATGTATTGTTCTTCGGACAACGAAACAAGTAGACCAGATTTGTTTCTGGCCATCAATGAACAGTTCAACGTGTAGTGACATCGCACGTCAACAGAGTTTGAATACACAACGTCATTTGTAAGACAAGTTTACGGCCGCAACGTTAACTGCTTATCAAATTGCCGAGTGCCATTGAGTACAGATTCATGCCATTAATGATTCCAATCAACCGATTTGCCAAAGAATCAACTGAAAGAAAATCTTTGAAGCCCTGACGTTCCAACCGCATAATTGCCAAAACCAATTAATGGGTTGACCAAATGCAGAATCAGAAGGTGTAAAACAGAACCTAAAACATATCAGACAGAATTTGTTGACCTTTCTGACATTAAATAATCTAGTGTTGCGTTTCTAAAGTCGGTCAGTATACGTCCTTTAAACGTAACAAATTTACCGACTTTCATCAAATCAGACATCTTATTGAAGTTAAAAAAAAAGCTGATCTTGCAAAGCTCAAGAAAATCCTAAAGAAATGCAAAGAAAAAACTTTTATATTTCAGGGCAATCACTTAAAAACGGGCCGACAACTATTCTGGAATGTTTTAGTTTTAACAGATCTTTACAGGACTTTCGGGCTTATCAGTATTGCTTTTTACATCTGATTACTCTAAAAAAAAAAACAAGGTCAAAAGATCTTTTTCGAATTCTTAAGTTAGACACATATTGAGTAGATAATTATTTTTAGCTTTTAATAATATTTCATGTTTTAATTTGCTGATGACAAAATCGATATTTGTGCCAATGTAAACTATAATAAAAGATATAATTACAACGTTGGTACGATAACCTTTACTAATAAGTTTGTTTAAAAGTTTGATGAGTTAAATCGGATCGCAGTGATTTTCGTGCTTTCAGTACGATATTACCGCAAAATTTAGTATGTGAAATACCCTTTTTTTAATTTTCTACAGGAAAGGTCAACTTTATTTATTAAATCAATGTATTTATGAAAGAATATAGTAAAAGTTTCAAGTAACTTATGGTAACAAAATTGTTGATTTGTTACATTTAGTTAAAGTAAAGTAAGTTGCTATACAAACATTTATTCAAATAGAAAACTCTCTAAAATTAGTTTTCATCACGTTATTCTCACTTGTCAGAACTATAGCCTTAAAGAATTCAAAGTATATACTCCAATTTTTTTTTTACTGTACATTGTATACCCCCTCCCCTGTTTCAATTTTTTAAAGAATTTGAAAACAAGGCTTTAATTATTGCCAGCTTATCCTATTTGCTTATTTTCTAAAATATAAAATGCCTAGAACCTGTTCAAAACTGTTTTGATAACATATTTAAAGCAAACCAAAATACTATAAATGTAATGTTTAGCAGTCAATCATTACAAAATTCAAGATTATATAAAGATAAAGTAATTAATCTAGCCTCTGTCTTCAGTCCACATCTTACTGTATGCCTATTTGTCAATTAAAGTACATATTTTCTGCCTCTAATGATCAATTAAGAATTCTTGTCACAACAATATCATCTGTAACCATATATCTGACACAATTCAGCTAATATATATACTAGAAGGGTTCAAACAAAGCCATATTTGCAATAAATGTATGTATGCAGATACCAGTTTCAGATATGCTGTGGTGACAAAAAGCAGATTAATGTTTTGACGCTTAATTTGGGGTTATAGAAAGGACCCAAATACCCATAAAAATTATTCAGGAAGGATCTATGAGTTTCAATGACTGCGAAGAGTAAATATAAGCACTTCTTAACAATTTAACTTACACATATGCAAATATTATGAATTAATTTTGTATCCATGTCTTTAAGTAAATTATGCATACTGTAAACTGTTAATTTATGCTGAGTCATCATATTTAAGGCCTAGGATTATATCAATCTTCATTAAATATTTGTAAAACTTCATATTTGAGTTAATTTCTTTAAAATCTGTGAGAAAAAGCAATTTGATTAATTCTGAATGTTCCCCTTTTCACCCCAAATAGGTAAATTTCGGTAGTGTATTAAGAGAAGTCTGGATTATTGAAAGAAAAAATATCATCAAGATAACGGTACTGAGTTTGGTCATGTACATTTTGAGCTTCAATAATATCTGCACATTTACAATAAGTGTATTTAGCGTTCTTTCCTTTTTCACAACGAAAACTAGAGACTCTAAAGAGCCTGTGTCTATGTACATAGTTAACAAAAGACACAGATAGATTCATGACAAAATTGTGTTTTGGTGATTGTGATGTGTTTGTAGATCTTAGAGGCATGATTTTTTTATTAGTTGTTAATGGCTTTGAACTATCTGTCAGATAACTGCGAGTACTCTCAGATCTGTTCATTGTGTCTTTTTGTGTAGGAATGTATAAGTACCCGGCCACGTCCACTTGTATTTTTTGTCTATCTGATCGATGAGTTAAGCCTTTTTTAACTGATTTTTATAGTTCGTTCTTATGTTGTACTGTTATACCACTGTCCCAGGTTAGGGGAGGGTTGGGATCCCGCTAACATGTTTAACCCCGCCACATTATTTATGTATGTGCCTGTCCCAAGTCAGGAGCATGTAATTCAGTGGTTGTCGTTTGTCTATGTGTTACATATTTGTTTTTCGTTCATTTTTTTACATAAATAAGGCCGTTAGTTTTCTCGTTCGTATTGTTTTACATTGTCTTATCGGGGCCTTTTATAGCTGACTATATGCAGTATGGGCTTTGCTCATTGTTGAAGGCCGTACGGTGACCTATAATTGTTAATGTTTGTGTCATTTTGGTCTTTTGTGGATAGTTGTCTCATTGGCAATCATACCACATCTTCTTTTTTTATATTGTAGATCTTACTTTACTGAACCTTCTTGCTACTAAGTTACAATTTTCTCTATCTGTAATAAACTTGACCCTTAAGTAACAGAGTAAAATATTTTGTAAAAATTTACAAAAATTTACCAAATTAATGAAAATTGTTAAAAATTGACTATGACGGGCAATAACTTCTTATGGGATCAACTGACCATTTTTGCCTTGTTCACTTATTTGTAGATCCTACTCTGCTGAATATAATTGGTGTTTACAGTTCATCTCTATCTATAATAGTATTCAAGATAATAACCAAAAACGTCAAAATTTCATAAAAATTAGGGGACAGCAACCCAACAACCAGTTGTCCAATTCATCTGAAAATTTCAGGGCAGATAGAAGTAAGTAAGTAAGTAAATAGTTTATTATAGTGTCACGATCCAATATACATCATCATATACAATATAAAAATCTTTAAAACCATATTAGATCCCTGCCTTTAAGACATATGAGACACTTTCATCCTTTTCAAACTAAAAATATATACTATAAGGTCCGAGTATAGTCCTTAATGTGGACAGTGTGTTACTTGCCAATTTTTGTTATACCCCTTCCAAATTTAATTCTCAATGTTTTATGCCTCATATAGCAAGTTGGGGGGTGAAATGACACTGTAAAAAAATCTTGGTCATAAATATTTAGGTAAAGTAGTGATTAGGTCCAGCTGAAAAAGGTCAAAAATTAGCACTTCGGAAGCTGTCAAAAGATTTCAAGACCCCCTTAACACAAAATTGTCCATATTTTGTGTTAGAGCTGATGAAGTTTTCTATAATTTTGATATAATTTGTCCCAAAAGTAGTACAACACACTGTGAAAATGTTATTGAGAAAGCGCAGGTGGGATTTTTTTTATTTACATTTATTGTCTAAAAGAAATGCACTACGAAATAACTGTGTACTCGGACCATAATGTAAAAGAAATATTTAAATAATAAAACTGATCATGATACTAAAAATTCTAAAAAAAACTCTTATAAGTTCATTTATACCATCAATAATGATTAAAAATTTACAAATTAATCTTCCTACGTTTAAACATAAGATGTAATGTCTTGGCTAATAAAACCTGAGCATGATCACAGTTTATAATAAAATCAAATTGTTCATCATAGTCAAAAGCATTAAAAGTGATATTCAAAGCATTTAAATAATTATAAAGTTCTTCTCTTAGATCTTCACTTGATTAACAATTTGCCCCCCTTTTCAGATTTTCTCTAAAAGCTTTGGTTTCAGAGCTATAAGCCAAAAATCAACATTTTACCCCTATGTTCTGTTTTTAGCTATGACGACCATCTTGGTTGGTTAGCTGGGTCATAACATACAATTTTTTTACAAGATACCCTAATAATTATTGTGATTAAGTTTGGTTAAATTTGGCCCAGCAGTTTTAGAGGAGAACATTTTTGTAAAAGATTGCAAAAATTTACGAAAATTGGTAAAAATGACTAGAAAGGGCAATTACTCCTTAAAAGAGGGACGAAAAATCCCAAAGAGACAGCCAAACTCTTAAATCTAAAACAAACTGACAACGCCATGGCTAAAAATGAAAAAGGCAAAAAGACAAACAATAGTACACATGAGTCACAACATAGGAAACTAAAGAATAACCAACACGAACCCCACCAAAAACTAGGGGTGATCTCAGGTGGTCCGGAAGGGTAGGCAGATAGGGATCAACTCACCATTTTGGACATGTTGACTTATTTGTAGATCTTAATTTACTCAATATTATTGCTGTTTACAGTTTATCTCTATCAATAATAATATTCAAGAAAATGATCAAAACACGGCAAAATTTCCTTAAAATTACCAATTCTGGGTTCAGCAACCCAACAACCGAATGTTCGATCCATCTGAAAATTTCAGGGCAGATTGGTCTTCATTTGATTAACAATTTTATAACATGTCAGATATGCTCTAAATGCATGTTTGCAACAAGATACCTCAATGCTGACGGTGGCCAAGTTTGGTAGAATTTGGCTCAGTAGTTTCAGAGGGGAAGATTTTTGTAAAAGTTAATGCCGACGGACGACAGACGCCAAGTGAGTTAAGAAGGCTTCAAACCAGTTAAGGAATGTATTTCCCTCATGCAAAGCTCTGATTCCTTTCACGGATTTGGCTATACTTTTTGGACCTTTTGGATTAAAGCTCTTCATCTTTTATATAAGCTTTGCATTTCGAAATGCGCATCTGGTGCAAGAAAATTGGTACCGTTAATTTTATTACTACCACTGGGACGATGCCTCTGCTGCTGGACTATTAGTCCCCGAGGGTATCACCAGTCCAGTAGCCAGTACTTCGGTTCTGGCATGAAAATACGGACTGTTTGTGTTATTAAAATTTGCTGTTACAAAATATCAGAAATTATTATAAATTAAGGAATGTATCTCCCTCATGCAAAGCTCTGATTCCTTTCACGGATTTGGCTATACTTTTTGGACCTTTTAGATTATAGCTCTTCATCTTTTATATAAGCTTTGGATTTCAAATATTTTGGCTACGAGCAGCACTGAAGAGACATGTATTGTTGAAATGCGCATCTGGTGCAAGAAAATTGGTACCGTTAATTTTGTTACTACCACTGGGTCCATGCCTCTGCTGGTGGACTATTAGTCCCCGAGGGTATCACCAGCCCAGAAGCCAGTACTTCGGTTCTGGCATGAAAATACGGATTGTTTGTGTTATTAAAACTTGCTGTTACAAAATATTAGAAATTATTATAAATTAAGGAATGTATCTCCCTCATGCAAAGCTCTGATTCCTTTCACGGATTTGGCTATACTTTTTGGACCTTTTAGATTATAGCTCTTCATCTTTTATATAAGCTTTGGATTTCAAATATTTTGGCCACGAGCATCACTGAAACGAGATGTATTGGGGTCCATGCCTCTGCTGGTGGACTATTAGTCCCCGAGGGTATCACCAGCCCAGTAGCCAGTACTTCGGTTCTGGCATGAAAATACGGATTGTTTGTGTTATTAAAACTTGCTGTTACAAAATATTAGAAATTATTATAAATTAAGGAATGTATCTCCCTCATGCAAAGCTCTGATTCCTTTCACGGATTTGGCTATACTTTTTGGACCTTTTAGATTATAGCTCTTCATCTTTTATATAAGCTTTGGATTTCAAATATTTTGGCCACGAGCATCACTGAAACGAGATGTATTGGGGTAGATGCCTCTGCTGGTGAACTATAAGTCCCCGAGGGTATCACCAGCCCAGTAGCCAGTACTTCGGTTCTGGCATGAAAATACGGACTGTTTGTGTTATTAAAACTTGCTGTTACAAAATATTAGAAATTGTTATAAATTAAGGAATGTATATCCCTCATGCAAAGCTCTGATTCCTTTCACGGATTTGGCTATACTTTTTGGACCTTTTAGATTATAGCTCTTCATCTTTTATATAAGCTTTGGATTTCAAATATTTTGGCCACGAGCATCACTGAAACGAGATGTATTGGGGTCCATGCCTCTGCTGGTGGACTATTAGTTCCCGAGGGTATCACCAGCCCAGTAGCCAGTACTTCGGTTCTGGCATGAAAATACGGATTGTTTGTGTTATTAAAACTTGCTGTTACAAAATATTAGAAATTATTATAAATTAAGGAATGTATCTCCCTCATGCAAAGCTCTGATTCCTTTCACGGATTTGGCTATACTTTTTGGACCTTTTAGATTATAGCTCTTCATCTTTTATATAAGCTTTGGATTTCAAATATTTTGGCCACGAGCATCACTGAAACGAGATGTATTGGGGTAGATGCCTCTGCTGGTGAACTATAAGTCCCCGAGGGTATCACCAGCCCAGTAGCCAGTACTTCGGTTCTGGCATGAAAATACGGACTGTTTGTGTTATTAAAACTTGCTGTTACAAAATATTAGAAATTATTATAAATTAAGGAATGTATCTCCCTCATGCAAAGCTCTGATTCCTTTCACGGATTTGGCTATACTTTTTGGACCTTTTAGATTATAGCTCTTCATCTTTTATATAAGCTTTGGATTTCAAATATTTTGGCCACGAGCATCACTGAAACGAGATGTATTGGGGTCGATGCCTCTGCTGGTGAACTATAAGTCCCCGAGGGTATCACCAGCCCAGTAGCCAGTACTTCGGTTCTGGCATGACAATACGGATTGTTTGTGTTATTAAAATTTGCTGTTACAAAATATTAGAAATTTATATATTATAAATTAAGGAATGTATCTCCCTCATGCAAAGCTCTGACTCCTTTCACGGATTTGGCTATACTTTTTGGACCTTTTGGATTATAGCTTTTCATCTTTTATATAAGCTTTGGATTTCAAATATTTTGGCCACGAGCATCACTGAAGAGACATGTATTGTCGAAATGCGCATCTGGTGCAAGAAAATTGGTACCGTTAATTTTATTACTACCACTGGGTCGATGCCTCTGCTGGTGGACTATTAGTCCCCGAGGGTATCACCAGCCCAGAAGCCAGTACTTCGGTTCTGGCATGAAAATACGGATTGTTTGTGTTATTAAAACTTGCTGTTACAAAATATTAGAAATTATTATAAATTAAGGAATGTATCTCCCTCATGCAAAGCTCTGATTCCTTTCACGGATTTGGCTATACTTTTTGGACCTTTTAGATTATAGCTCTTCATCTTTTATATAAGCTTTGGATTTCAAATATTTTGGCCACGAGCATCACTGAAACGAGATGTATTGGGGTCGATGCCTCTGCTGGTGAACTATAAGTCCCCGAGGGTATCAGCAGCCCAGTAGCCAGTACTTCGGTTCTGGCATGAAAATACGGACTGTTTGTGTTATTAAAACTTGCTGTTACAAAATATTAGAAATTATTATAAATTAAGGAATGTATCTCCCTCATGCAAAGCTCTGATTCCTTTCACGGATTTGGCTATACTTTTTGGACCTTTTAGATTATAGCTCTTCATCTTTTATATAAGCTTTGGATTTCAAATATTTTGGCCACGAGCATCACTGAAACGAGATGTATTGGGGTCGATGCCTCTGCTGGTGAACTATAAGTCCCCGAGGGTATCACCAGCCCAGTAGCCAGTACTTCGGTTCTGGCATGACAATACGGATTGTTTGTGTTATTAAAATTTGCTGTTACAAAATATTAGAAATTTATATATTATAAATTAAGGAATGTATCTCCCTCATGCAAAGCTCTGACTCCTTTCACGGATTTGGCTATACTTTTTGGACCTTTTGGATTATAGCTTTTCATCTTTTATATAAGCTTTGGATTTCAAATATTTTGGCCACGAGCAGCACTGAAGAGACATGTATTGTCGAAATGCGCATCTGGTGCAAGAAAATTGGTACCGTTAATTTTATTACTACCACTGGGTCGATGCCTCTGCTGGTGGACTATTAGTCCCCGAGGGTATCACCAGCCCAGAAGCCAGTACTTCGGTTCTGGCATGAAAATACGGATTGTTTGTGTTATTAAAACTTGCTGTTACAAAATATTAGAAATTATTATAAATTAAGGAATGTATCTCCCTCATGCAAAGCTCTGATTCCTTTCACGGATTTGGCTATACTTTTTGGACCTTTTAGATTATAGCTCTTCATCTTTTATATAAGCTTTGGATTTCAAATATTTTGGCCACGAGCATCACTGAAACGAGATGTATTGGGGTCGATGCCTCTGCTGGTGAACTATAAGTCCCCGAGGGTATCAGCAGCCCAGTAGCCAGTACTTCGGTTCTGGCATGAAAATACGGACTGTTTGTGTTATTAAAACTTGCTGTTACAAAATATTAGAAATTATTATAAATTAAGGAATGTATCTCCCTCATGCAAAGCTCTGATTCCTTTCACGGATTTGGCTATACTTTTTGGACCTTTTAGATTATAGCTCTTCATCTTTTATATAAGCTTTGGATTTCAAATATTTTGGCCACGAGCATCACTGAAACGAGATGTATTGGGGTCCATGCCTCTGCTGGTGGATTATTAGTCCCCGAGGGTATCACCAGCCCAGTAGCCAGTACTTCGGTTCTGGCATGAAAATACGGATTGTTTGTGTTATTAAAACTTGCTGTTACAAAATATTAGAAATTATTATAAATTAAGGAATGTATCTCCCTCATGCAAAGCTCTGATTCCTTTCACGGATTTGGCTATACTTTTTGGACCTTTTAGATTATAGCTCTTCATCTTTTATATAAGCTTTGGATTTCAAATATTTTGGCCACGAGCATCACTGAAACGAGATGTATTGGGGTAGATGCCTCTGCTGGTGAACTATAAGTCCCCGAGGGTATCACCAGCCCAGTAGCCAGTACTTCGGTTCTGGCATGAAAATACGGACTGTTTGTGTTATTAAAACTTGCTGTTACAAAATATTAGAAATTATTATAAATTAAGGAATGTATCTCCCTCATGCAAAGCTCTGATTCCTTTCACGGATTTGACTATACTTTTTGGACCTTTTAGATTATAGCTCTTCATCTTTTATATAAGCTTTGGATTTCAAATATTTTGGCCACGAGCATCACTGAAACGAGATGTATTGGGGTCGATGCCTCTGCTGGTGAACTATAAGTCCCCGAGGGTATCACCAGCCCAGTAGCCAGTACTTCGGTTCTGGCATGACAAAACGGATTGTTTGTGTTATTAAAATTTGCTGTTACAAAATATTAGAAATTTATATCTTATAAATTAAGGAATGTATCTCCCTAATGCAAAGCTCTGACTCCTTTCACGGATTTGGCTATACTTTTTGGACCTTTTGGATTATAGCTTTTCATCTTTTATATAAGCTTTGGATTTCAAATATTTTGGCCACGAGCATCACTGAAGAGACATGTATTGTCGAAATGCGCATCTGGTGCAAGAAAATTGGTACCGTTAATTTTATTACTACGACTGGGTCGATGCCTCTGCTGGTGGACTATTAGTCCCCGAGGGTATCATCAGCCCAGTAGCCAGTACTTCGGTTCTGGCAAGAAAATACGGATTGTTTCTGTTATTAAAATTTGCTGTTACAAAATATTAGAAATTATTATAAATTAAGGAATGTATCTCCCTCATGCAAAGCTCTGATTCCTTTCACGGATTTGGCTATACTTTTTGGACCTTTTAGATTATAGCTCTTCATCTTTTATATAAGCTTTGGATTTCAAATATTTTGGCCACGAGCATCACTGAAACGAGATGTATTGGGGTCGATGCCTCTGCTGGTGAACTATAAGTCCCCGAGGGTATCAGCAGCCCAGTAGCCAGTACTTCGGTTCTGGCATGAAAATACGGACTGTTTGTGTTATTAAAACTTGCTGTTACAAAATATTAGAAATTATTATAAATTAAGGAATGTATCTCCCTCATGCAAAGCTCTGATTCCTTTCACGGATTTGGCTATACTTTTTGGACCTTTTAGATTATAGCTCTTCATCTTTTATATAAGCTTTGGATTTCAAATATTTTGGCCACGAGCATCACTGAAACGAGATGTATTGGGGTCCATGCCTCTGCTGGTGGACTATTAGTCCCCGAGGGTATCACCAGCCCAGTAGCCAGTACTTCGGTTCTGGCATGAAAATACGGATTGTTTGTGTTATTAAAACTTGCTGTTACAAAATATTAGAAATTATTATAAATTAAGGAATGTATCTCCCTCATGCAAAGCTCTGATTCCTTTCACGGATTTGGCTATACTTTTTGGACCTTTTAGATTATAGCTCTTCATCTTTTATATAAGCTTTGGATTTCAAATATTTTGGCCACGAGCATCACTGAAACGAGATGTATTGGGGTCGATGCCTCTGCTGGTGAACTATAAGTCCCCGAGGGTATCACCAGCCCAGTAGCCAGTACTTCGGTTCTGGCATGACAAAACGGATTGTTTGTGTTATTAAAATTTGCTGTTACAAAATATTAGAAATTTATATCTTATAAATTAAGGAATGTATCTCCCTAATGCAAAGCTCTGACTCCTTTCACGGATTTGACTATACTTTTTGGACCTTTTGGATTATAGCTTTTCATCTTTTATATAAGCTTTGGATTTCAAATATTTTGGCCACGAGCATCACTGAAGAGACATGTATTGTCGAAATGCGCATCTGGTGCAAGAAAATTGGTACCGTTAATTTTATTACTACGACTGGGTCGATGCCTCTGCTGGTGGACTATTAGTCCCCGAGGGTATCATCAGCCCAGTAGCCAGTACTTCGGTTCTGGCAAGAAAATACGGATTGTTTGTGTTATTAAAATTTGCTGTTACAAAATATTAGAAATTATTATAAATTAAGGAATGTATCTCCCTCATGCAAAGCTCTGATTCCTTTAACGGATTTGGCTATACTTTTTGGACCTTTTGGATTATAGCTCTTCATCTTTTATCAAAGCTTAGGATTTCAAATATTTTGGCCACGAGCATCACTGAAGAGACATGTTTTGTCGAAATGGTGCAAGAAAATTGGTACCGTTAATTTTATTACTACCACTGGATCGATGCCTCTGCTGGTGGAATATTAGTCCCCGAGGGTATCACCATCCCAGTAGCCAGTACTTCGGTTCTGGCATGAAAATACGGATTGTTTGTGTTATTAAAATTTGCTGTTACAAAATATTAGAAATTATTATAAATTAAGGAATGTATCTCCCTCATGCAAAGCTCTGATTCCTTTCACGGATTTGGCTATACTTATTCGACCTTTTGGATTAAAGCTCTTCATCTCTTATATAAGCTTTGGATTTCAAATACTTTGGCCACGAGCATCACTGAAGAGACATGTATTGTCGAAATGCGTATCTGGTGCAAGAAAATTGGTACCGTTAATTTTATTACTACCACTGGGTCGATGCCTCTGCTGGTGGACTATTAGTCCCCGAGGTTATCACCAGCCCTTTAGCCAGTACTTCGGTTCTGGCAAGAAAATACGGATTGTTTGTGTTATTAAAATTTGATGTTACAAAATATTAGAAATTATTATAAATTAAGGAATGTATCTCCCTCATGCAAAGCTCTGATTCCTTTCACGGATTTGGCTATACTTTTTCGACCTTTTGGATTAAAGCTCTTCATCTCTTATATAAGCTTTGGATTTCAAATATTTTGGCCACGAGCATCACTGAAGAGACATGCATTGTCGAAATGCGCATCTGGTGCAAGAAAATTGGTACCGTTAATTGTATAACAGTTAATAAATTTGCAGCAAGACTTTTCAAATAACCTTTTAATTAAATATGAACACTTTTTCTTGATTAGATTGTGTGTAATAAATATATGTTTCTCAATATGTCGCTTATATATTTCTGATATTGTATTCTATAGGTATGCGCTTTTTTTATTTCACCATGCTAAGATGAACACTTTATTTTGTAAGAGTTACCTTTCTATACACTGTTTATAATGTTACTGAATCTCCCTTGTAACAAAACAAGATATCGACAAATTTCTTTTTCTAAATTGTTTGTACATTCTCAGGAATATTTGGCTAATTTGGATCGAAGCGATTTGAATAAGTTTTTTAAGGGTTATCTACCTTTACCAAATAAATTGGTCGGTATGTTTTTTTAAGTCATTAACTGTTAATAGTTATCAAAAGTACCAGGATTATAATTTTATACGCCAGACGCGCGTTTCGTCTACACAAGACTCATCAGTGACGCTCAGATCAAAAGAGTTACAAAGCCAAACAAATACAAAGTTGAAGAGCATTGAGGACCCAAAATTCCAAGAAGTTGTGCCAAATACGGCTAAGGTAATCTACTCCTGGGGTAAGAAAATCCTTAGTTTTTCGAAAAATTCAAAGTTTTGTAAACAGAAAATTTATAGAAATGACCATATAATTGATATTCATGTCAACACCGAAGTGCTGACTACTGGGCTGGTGATACCCTGGGGGACGAAACGTCCACCAGCAGTGGCATCGACCCAGTGGTGTAAATAGTTATCAAAAGTACCAGGATTATAATTTTATACGCCAGACGCGCGTTTCGTCTACACAAGACTCATCAGTGACGCTCAGATCAAAAGAGTTAAAAAGCCAAACAAATACAAAGTTGAAGAGCATTGAGGACCCAAAATTCCAAGAAGTTGTGCCAAATACGGCTAAGGTAATCTACTCCTGGGGTAAGAAAATCCTTAGTTTTTCGAAAAATTCAAAGTTTTGTAAACAGAAAATTTATAGAAATGACCATATAATTGATATTCATGTCAATACCGAAGTGCTGACTACTGGGCTGGTGATACCCTCGGGGACGAAACGTCCACCAGCAGTGGCATCGACCCAGTGGTGTAAATAGTTATCAAAAGTACCAGGATTATAATTTTATACGCCAGACGCGCGTTTCGTCTACACAAGACTCATCAGTGACGCTCAGATCAAAAGAGTTAAAAAGCCAAACAAATACAAAGTTGAAGAGCATTGAGGACCCGAAATTCCAAGAAGTTGTGCCAAATACGGCTAAGGTAATCTACTCCTGGGGTAAGAAAATCCTTAGTTTTTCGAAAAATTCAAAGTTTTGTAAACAGAAAATTTATAGAAATGACCATATAATTGATATTCATGTCAACACCGAAGTGCTGACTACTGGGCTGGTGATACCCTCGGGGACGAAACGTCCACCAGCAGTGGCATCGACCCAGTGGTGTAAATAGTTATCAAAAGTACCAGGATTATAATTTTATACGCCAGACGCGCGTTTCGTCTACACAAGACTCATCAGTGACGCTCAGATCAAAAGAGTTAAAAAGCCAAACAAATACAAAGTTGAAGAGCATTGAGGACCCAAAATTCCAAGAAGTTGTGCCAAATACGGCTAAGGTAATCTACTCCTGGGGTAAGAAAATCCTTAGTTTTTCGAAAAATTCAAAGTTTTGTAAACAGAAAATTTATAGAAATGACCATATAATTGATATTCATGTCAACACCGAAGTGCTGACTACTGGGCTGGTGATACCCTCGGGGACGAAACGTCCACCAGCAGTGGCATCGACCCAGTGGTGTAAATAGTTATCAAAAGTACCAGGATTATAATTTTATACGCCAGACGCGCGTTTCGTCTACACAAGACTCATCAGTGACGCTCAGATCAAAAGAGTTAAAAAGCCAAACAAATACAAAGTTGAAGAGCATTGAGGACCCAAAATTCCAAGAAGTTGTGCCAAATACGGCTAAGGTAATCTACTCCTGGGGTAAGAAAATCCTTAGTTTTTCGAAAAATTCAAAGTTTTGTAAACAGAATATTTATAAAAATGACCATGTAATTGATATTCATGTCAACACCGAAGTGCTGACTACTGGGCTGGTGATACCCTCGGGGACGAAACCTCCACCATCAGAGGCATCGACCCAGTGGTGTAAATAGTTATCAAAAGTACCAGGATTATAATTTTATACGCCAGACGCGCGTTTCGTCTACACAAGACTCATCAGTGACGCTCAGATCAAAAGAGTTAAAAAGCCAAACAAATACAAAGTTGAAGAGCATTGAGGACCCAAAATTCCAAGAGGTTGTGCCAAATACGGCTAAGGTAATCTACTCCTGGGGTAAGAAAATCCTTAGTTTTTCGAAAAATTCAAAGTTTTGTAAACAGAAAATTTATAGAAATGACCATATAATTGATATTCATGTCAACACCGAAGTGCTGACTACTGGGCTGGTGATACCCTCGGGGACGAAACGTCCACCAGCAGTGGCATCGACCCAGTGGTGTAAATAGTTATCAAAAGTACCAGGATTATAATTTTATACGCCAGACGCGCGTTTCGTCTACACAAGACTCATCAGTGACGCTCAGATCAAAAGAGTTAAAAAGCCAAACAAATACAAAGTTGAAGAGCATTGAGGACCCAAAATTCCAAGAAGTTGTGCCAAATACGGCTAAGGTAATCTACTCCTGGGGTAAGAAAATCCTTAGTTTTTCGAAAAATTCAAAGTTTTGTAAACAGAAAATTTATAGAAATGACCATATAATTGATATTCATGTCAACACCGAAGTGCTGACTACTGGGCTGGTGATACCCTCGGGGACGAAACCTCCACCATCAGAGGCATCGACCCAGTGGTGTAAATAGTTATCAAAAGTACCAGGATTATAATTTTATACGCCAGACGCGCGTTTCGTCTACACAAGACTCATCAGTGACGCTCAGATCAAAAGAGTTAAAAAGCCAAACAAATACAAAGTTGAAGAGCATTGAGGACCCGAAATTCCAAGAAGTTGTGCCAAATACGGCTAAGGTAATCTACTCCTGGGGTAAGAAAATCCTTAGTTTTTCGAAAAATTCAAAGTTTTGTAAACAGAAAATTTATAGAAATGACCATATAATTGATATTCATGTCAACACCGAAGTGCTGACTACTGGGCTGGTGATACCCTCGGGGACGAAACGTCCACCAGCAGTGGCATCGACCCAGTGGTGTAAATAGTTATCAAAAGTACCAGGATTATAATTTTATACGCCAGACGCGCGTTTCGTCTACACAAGACTCATCAGTGACGCTCAGATCAAAAGAGTTAAAAAGCCAAACAAATACAAAGTTGAAGAGCATTGAGGACCCAAAATTCCAAGAAGTTGTGCCAAATACGGCTAAGGTAATCTACTCCTGGGGTAAGAAAATCCTTAGTTTTTCGAAAAATTCAAAGTTTTGTAAACAGAAAATTTATAGAAATGACCATATAATTGATATTCATGTCAACACCGAAGTGCTGACTACTGGGCTGGTGATACCCTCGGGGACGAAACGTCCACCAGCAGTGGCATCGACCCAGTGGTGTAAATAGTTATCAAAAGTACCAGGATTATAATTTTATACGCCAGACGCGCGTTTCGTCTACACAAGACTCATCAGTGACGCTCAGATCAAAAGAGTTAAAAAGCCAAACAAATACAAAGTTGAAGAGCATTGAGGACCCAAAATTCCAAGAAGTTGTGCCAAATACGGCTAAGGTAATCTACTCCTGGGGTAAGAAAATCCTTAGTTTTTCGAAAAATTCAAAGTTTTGTAAACAGAATATTTATAAAAATGACCATGTAATTGATATTCATGTCAACACCGAAGTGCTGACTACTGGGCTGGTGATACCCTCGGGGACGAAACCTCCACCATCAGAGGCATCGACCCAGTGGTGTAAATAGTTATCAAAAGTACCAGGATTATAATTTTATACGCCAGACGCGCGTTTCGTCTACACAAGACTCATCAGTGACGCTCAGATCAAAAGAGTTAAAAAGCCAAACAAATACAAAGTTGAAGAGCATTGAGGACCCAAAATTCCAAGAGGTTGTGCCAAATACGGCTAAGGTAATCTACTCCTGGGGTAAGAAAATCCTTAGTTTTTCGAAAAATTCAAAGTTTTGTAAACAGAAAATTTATAGAAATGACCATATAATTGATATTCATGTCAACACCGAAGTGCTGACTACTGGGCTGGTGATACCCTCGGGGACGAAACGTCCACCAGCAGTGGCATCGACCCAGTGGTGTAAATAGTTATCAAAAGTACCAGGATTATAATTTTATACGCCAGACGCGCGTTTCGTCTACACAAGACTCATCAGTGACGCTCAGATCAAAAGATTTAAAAAGCCAAACAAATACAAAGTTGAAGAGCATTGAGGACCCAAAATTCCAAGAAGTTGTGCCAAATACGGCTAAGGTAATCTACTCCTGGGGTAAGAAAATCCTTAGTTTTTCGAAAAATTCAAAGTTTTGTAAACAGAAAATTTATAGAAATGACCATATAATTGATATTCATGTCAACACCGAAGTGCTGACTACTGGGCTGGTGATACCCTCGGGGACGAAACCTCCACCATCAGTGGCATCGACCCAGTGGTGTAAATAGTTATCAAAAGTACCAGGATTATAATTTAATACGCCAGACGCGCGTTTCGTCTACACAAGACTCATCAGTGACGCTCAGATCAAAAGAGTTAAAAAGCCAAACAAATACAAAGTTGAAGAGCATTGAGGACCCAAAATTCCAAGAGGTTGTGCCAAATACGGCTAAGGTAATCTACTCCTGGGGTAAGAAAATCCTTAGTTTTTCGAAAAATTCAAAGTTTTGTAAACAGAAAATTTATAGAAATGACCATATAATTGATATCTTTTTTATTAGAGTTCCGTTCCCTAGGTCCTGACTTAGAAAATGAGCTCAAGGATGAAGGTCAAGGTCAAGTTCTCAATTGTGATAATGCCTTTTTAAGGCATTTTCTCTGACTCTTTAAAAAATATATATAATATAACAATAGCAAAACGTTTGCTTTAATGAAGAATTGTTTCATTTGGTCTGATTCAATTTAATGATATCTTTTAGGAGTAAAAGCCCATGGAATGACTTATTATAAGGGCAATTGATTATAAATTCAACTTGGTTCATTATAAAGCCATATGACCATTTACAAAAGATAAGGTGACAAAAGACTTTCAAAAATGACGACCGGAAGTGTCCTTGAGAAAAACGGAAGTAGCTATTTTGGCACTTTTTCATGGTAAAATACTAAAAACATATATTTTTTTTGTAATACAAATACATAAATTTCTCAATAATGACCACAAGTGACTTTCGATAATTATACTTTAGGAATCAGTGTGAAAGAAGGTATTACATTAGACGGGAAGTGACATTCACTTTACCGGAAGTAGGTAATTATTTCCCTAATCCACTCAGATCCCTGATTCCGGTGTAATGTTAAATTGCGGGTATTGGTTGAACTAAAAGCGCGTGAAAGGGTCAGGGGTTACCGGTTACAGACAACTGGTGCATTGCTGTCATCAAGAAATGTAAATACGTCAAACAGTCTTCATAACAGGTAAATATATATATATTAGGGCACGATAGTATGATTTCCATAATTCCCAAATTCAGTCAAATGCCATAAAATATCAAGCCATCTAAAAATATTGAATAATCATCCCAAATCGATTTATTGTTATTGATTTTTCGTCTGCCATTTGCAAGGCGTCCCAAACAACAGTCACGTGATGATACAGCCTCGATATGACTCTGAAAAATCTATGGAAAGCCTTATTAACAAAAATGAACACTTTTACAGTTTATTTTAGAAAAAAAGTTATTAATCTCGTTTTTATGTTTATGAAACTATTTATGTTGATTGAATTTGATAAGAAATAATAAGAATGAATATAAAGAACGTATTACTGTAATTAAAGGACATTATGCTTGCACAATAATTATTAAAAAACATGTGCTTTATAGTTAAGTGGAGGTATACATAAGGGGGGGAATGAAAATATTATTTTTCAAACTGAATTTAAAATTCTACTGATCTTTTGTAAATGTTTATGACTATTAATTTTTATTACAGATACAATGAAGAAAAAGCAATATGACCCAAATGCTTTGACATTTGCCTATGATGCTGTCCAAAATGGAATGTCTGTTTACAAAAGCTGCAAAAAACTATGGTGTTCCAGAAAGCACTCTAAGAGATAGGACACTTGGTTTGGTTTCTGTGGATGGGAGATGCTCCAATTACCTTTTTGATAAGTCTACAGAGAAAAAAATGGTGGACATCATTGCACATATGGCCAGCATTGGTTATGGTTTTTGAAGAATAGATGTCATTTATCTAGCAACTGATGTAGCTGTGTTTATGGGCAAGAGAATACCTCAAGAGGATATATTGAGCAGCAAATGGTATTACTCTTTTATAAAAAGATAGCCAAATCTAACTATTAGTAAACCACAGAACTTGTCCATGCAGAGAGCTAGACGTGCATCAAAGGAGACACTATCTAACTATTACAAAGAGTTGGGCACTATTATGACCAAAAACAATCTGCATGAACAGCCACACAAAATATTTAATATGGACGAGAGTGCTCTGCAAACTGAACATAGCCCAGGTAAAATAGTCCATGACATTGTTGTTAAGTCGCAGTCTGTCACATCGCCAAGATCTACAAATGTCACTATAATTGGTGCTGGCAATGCAACTGAAAATGCTGTTCTACCTTATTATGTATTTCCAGGTGTTAAATTTGGCAGGGCTCTACTTCTTGATGGGACTCCATCTGGTTCTGATGGCCAATGCAGTAAATCTGGATGGTCTAACTGTGAAATATTCAAAATGTACCTGGAAAAGCATTTTCTCAAGTATGTATCACATGATGTAAATGGCACTCCTCTTGTTATATTGTTTGATGGCCACCGCTCACATGTGAGCTTAACTTTGCAAGATTGGGCTGAATCAAAGAACATCATTATTTTCATACTTCCACCACACTGTAGCAACATTTTACAGCCATTAGATATAGGGTGTTTTGGACCACTAAAGGTTTGTTACAACCGGGAGGCACAGTTGTGTATGAGAAAAAATCCAGGATGTAAAGTTACAAGGTATAACATAGGACAAATGTCTTGTTCTCCCTATCAGAAAGGTCTATCTGCACAGAACTTGATATCATCTTTTAGGAAAAGTGGGATATATCCTTTTAACCCAAAACCCACAGCTACATTAGATGAAGCAAGTACAATGAATAATACACATATTTCACAAGAAGATGACAACACTTCCTCTCAGCAATTTAACAAAGCTGCCACTCTGACGATACAACAATTCGAAGCTTCATCATCAGCCCAAAAGGAACAAGATATCTCATCAGATCAAGATGAATCAAATGGTCAACCTTTGCTTACTCTAGTTCCTCCTGAAAACAGGTATTCTGATGACATTCAAATATATACCGCAGATCCAATAATTGAATCGAACACATCAAACAACACTTCGAATTTAACCACATGTACAGTAAACAGTTCTCCATCCGGATTCCTGATTGAAAGATCTGTTGTTTCAGTTGAAAAGACAGAAAAGAAAAGGAAACACTTCACAATCACAGGAAATTTAGGAAAAAAGAAAAACATGGATCATCTGAATCAGTCAAAAAAGAAAGGAACTTTTAAACCATCCTATAAAAAAGCAGAGCCTAAGACAGTTGAAAAGGAAACTAAAAATCGAAACAAAGCAGGAAAAGATACCAAAAATAGGACACCTATAGAAAGAAAAAGTTCAACTGTGACAGAAAAAATTGAAAAAAAAAAAAAAAATCAGAGGATGATGTTAATGCAGGTCTTGGTACATCTGGTTTAAACAAGGATAAAGGAGGACCAATAAGTCTTGAGAATTCATTACGTGACAGTGATCAAACCGATGATGACGACGGTGAAACTTGCTGTGTTTGTAATAAGAAATCTCCCTCAGAGATCAGACAACTAGCAGGAAAAAGTAAAATCACAAAAATACTCAACTCAGAGGAAAATCAATACGGAAAGTCCATAATCACATGGCAAAATCAAATAACAAAACGCATCAAAAACAAATAGACAAGAACTGTCATATTCCTGACTTGGTACAGGCATTTTCAAATGCAGAAAATGGTGGATTAAACCTGGTTCTATAGCGCTAACCCTCTCTCTTTAATAACAGTCTCATCAAATTCCGTTATATTTACATGATGCGTTAAATAAAGTCACAATGAATAAAATAGTCAAAATATGGGTACATCAGTCATCATCGCATAACAATTTTAAAAGGGACAATTTAACAGAACACAAAAACATCTATCTACGAACATTCACATGGATTGACTTGAGTGTCTGACGTCATTTTGTATACGTCACATAAATTTGTTGTTCAATGTGCATACAAACAGTTTTAAAATTTAAATAGGCAATGTTAGCAAACAGAGTTAAAAAATCAAAAGTATGTAAGAACAAATTACAGAAATAGACCGAGATTTAAACTAGTCCAAAAGTTATAGGTAGAATTTATGAGAATCCAAAAATAGTTAATTCCACTACGCGATTGAATGATTTTGACGTTTGTGGTTCAACGTATATAGTAATTCATAATAGAAATATATCATAATGACATATAATAGACCAAAATAATACTGACGGGATCTTTTAAAGTACAGAGTCACGTAATAAGAACAAAAGAAATACAAAGAGTCGCATATACAAAACAAACCACCAAAAAAGAAAGTCAATACACACACATTGACGAGATGTATAAGTACCAAGCCACGTCAAACGGATATCACATAAAACCATTCAACAGTAAAAGTAATATTAATAATAGAACAAAGAATTGTGTTTGTCAAATGGGCACAATGTGACAATGATAACTGCCGTCACTGGACACATCTCCAATTCTGTAGTGATGTTAGAGTCTTGCGGAGAGGGGATACTTTCTTTTGTCCACACTGTTAAGAACGGTAAACTGTCCAATATACAGAACACTATTCCAAGAACTGTTATTCTGATTAAAAAAACCAACAAACAATATATTTAGAACTGTTTAATATTAATGTAATTTTTCTATTTATTCAGTTAAAGTAGATTTTCAAAAAGTAAACTTAGTGAAATATTATTTTCCCACTATTAACATCAAAATAGAATTATTCAAAATAATTTCCACAAAAGGGTGAAAGTAAAACAAAAATTTGAATGAGAATTTTTTTTTTTAAATTTAGAAAAAAAATCTTGCATATTGGACTTTTCAACACTTTTCATCTTGTCAAAAATAATTTTTGTATTTGTCCTAAATAAAATCGTGTTTTGCTGATCTGTACTTCTTTACTAGAATATTAGCGTTATTTGATGCACAAAATAAGGTGCATTAGTGTTCCAAGTTGTCCTCCATAC
This sequence comes from Mytilus trossulus, assembly GCF_036588685.1. NCBI lineage: Eukaryota > Metazoa > Mollusca > Bivalvia > Mytilida > Mytilidae > Mytilus > Mytilus trossulus. The sequence goes on along the minus strand of NC_086379.1, from coordinate 35,800,758 downwards.
TATATTTTACCTTTGCACCGGAAAGATGTTAATAGCAAAAACAATGATGGGTGGTGATCAATGATTTTCAATCATTTATTAAACTGATAAAACTTGACAAATGGGTAACATATTATGCATCATTGAAGAGCTAAATATCTGAATTTTATTTATTTCAATAATATTTGTTCCGTCCAGTTCGACCGGCACTTTGGAATAATAATTAACATTTTGACCACCGGAATGGGGTTAACCCAGTATATATAGAAACCATTTATTTATCAGTATTCAGTATGAAAAAACTTTTGATATGATGCTAATTTTAATTTTGAATTAAAGAACCTTAGTGAGCACACTCACATACCCCACGTCCCCACATTGTCATTGGAGAAATTAAATAAGTGTAAGAAAAAAAAATTGTATAAGAAAAATTATTTTCCTGCCAATATGTACATCTAAATAGTATGCCCTTATTATCTACAAAATTTCATGAAATTCTGTTGTGTGGTTTCAGAGGAGTTGCGATGAATAACTGTTGCAGTAGAACATTGAAGCGAATAAGTTCAAAGGGGCGTAACTCCTTAAAAAAAAATCATCGTAATTTCCCGTCGATATGCACAACTACATAGTATGTCCTTATCATCTGAAAAGGTTTCGTGAAATAGACCACTTTCGAATTCATCCGTCACCGGCAAAAACTCGTCAATTATGCACGCCTTTATGACGTCATTTACCAGATAGAGGGGGTCGCCTGTATCCCTGCACTATTTACGTTCATCAAGAGTCTTAGTGATCGTCTTTGTGCAGGATAAACTAGAAATAATGGTTGCTCTGTAGGTACTTACTAACAATCCCCTAATGACAGCAGTGTTGATTGTCAATTTTGAGAATTCAATTTGCCGAATAATTCGTACAATATCGAATTATAGTTTTCCAACCACTCGCTCAACATTGGAAGGGAAGTGACGACGCCCCTAAACGCACAAATGACGGTGATAAAGGCGCGTATAATTGACGAGTTTTTTCCGGTGACGGATGAACTTGAAAGTGGTCTATTCTGTTGTGTGGTTTGAGAGAAGTTGCGATGACAAACTGTTGCAGTAGTACATTAAAGTTAATAAGTTCAAAGGGGCGTAACTCCTAGAAAAAAATTGAATCGCAATTTCCCTTCGATATGCACAACTACATAGTATGTCCTTATTATCTGAAAAGGTTTCATGAAATTCTGTTGTGTGGTTTCAGAGGAGTTGCGATGACAAACTGTTGCAGTAGTACATTTAAGGAAATAAGTTCAAAGGGGCGGAACTCCTAGAAAAAAAAATGAATCGCAATTTCCCGTCGATATGGACAACTACATAGTATGTCCTTATTATTTGAAAAGGTTTCGTGAAATTCTGTTGTGTGGTTTGAGAGGAGTTGCGATGACAAGAAACAGGACGGACGGACGGACGGATCAAAAACAGTATACCCTTCGCAACCCGTTGCGTGGGGTATAATAAGCGGAACTCGATTCCTTTCAATAACTTTGAATATTGAAAGACCTGCAGAGAACGATTGGTTTTTAATCATTTTTAGAATTCTTTTCAAAATGATTATACAAATAGCAATAGTATTAAAAATTTCATTCATTTAACCCTCTAGAAGATTCTTATCAGATTTTTCACGTTTACACCAGTTTTTACACAAGGCAGACGGGCGTCTTTAATGACTTGACGACACTGTTTCCCATATTTTATAGATGGAGAACAATATTTAGGTCTTTTCTTAAGAAAAGATTTCACCTCACGATCTTCAATGATGTTTTAAAGGTCTCCTGTGATGACATGACCATAGGGAACATATCTAATACTAGATGTTTCACAGTCTCAAGTGGAAGGAACATTATTTTCTGTATTGACGTCTCATCTTACTGACGTATAATCAAAAGTCTAGCTGGATTATACCATGTATTGCAATAAATATTGTTGGTTTGCAGTAAAATTGCAAAGTATTAACACTTAGTGGATTTTTTATATGCTTAAAAATTACTTTCCGTTCCCAGTTGAAAATCTTGTTTGAGGCCTGATCTGTGGGTTAGAATTCTCAAATATGTCGACATATCAAGTCAAGCCACATTTGTTAAATTTTAGTTTTGACCTTTCTTTTTGTTTGTGCAAAACCCGCGAAACATGAACAAATGTAACCTATAAAAGATCTCGAGATAAGTTACGTTGAAATCAAAGATATCTGCATTGTGATAATATTCCTTATTGGTAAAAAACTGTATATTATATAATAATCAAAATTGAATATATTATTTTGATGAAAAAAAGCGTACTATCATAAACCATTTTCCTTGTTCCAAGTTGTTGTGAGAACATAGTACCTTGTTTTGGTAACATTTTAGAAAATAACTCGATCGTTTTGGGAATTTACGCAAATATGAGTTACACATTTTCTGCATCAAAACAATGAACATTTAGTGTTATAAACTTATTTGAGTTTTTTGGCATCATCTTTTTTCATAAAAATTAACACAAATATATGTATTTCAATTATCTAAAATCTTTTATTTTTCATAAATACAGACAATAATAAAGATCAGTAGATTATCAAGTAACAATCTCAAACCCATATCAAAGGAAGCACGGTTACAGTAGTATTTACGTTCCGGAATTTAGGTTGCTTGGTTGTGTGCCTTACTTATGTCAATGTATCTAAACAATGTAATTGGACAAAAATGACAGTATTAAATATTAATCAATTGCTTTCAAAAAGCAATTGTAAAAGGTCTTTCCCCCCTTGAAATTGATTATATGGGGGGGGGGGGGTCTGTTTATTTGTTTGTTCGTTTGTTTGTTTCGGTATGGGGTCTATATTATTGTGTTACGGACCTAGCAAGCGATTTTTACGGCATTGCCATTTATTTTCTCTAGGGAAAGCTTTGAGAGATATCTGCACCAAGTTTTTTTATAAACTTTTAGTCCATGTATGCCCTGGTGACTGCAAATTTTGAGGTCGATTGTACTTGTAGTTTTAGAGTACATGTGGATTTTTTTTTCAGAAGTGACGCAAGAACAATATTAAATTTCGATTTTTCATGAAACATGATTGATTGATCATGATCTTGATTGATTGATTGATTGATTGATTGATTGATTAGTTGGTTGGTTGGTCGGTTGATTGGTTGGTTGGTTGGTTGGTTGGTTAAACACGTTGGATAGGGTCAATTGAAACAGCGAAAAAGAAACAGATCTTGGACACTATACTAAACACATGATTGATTGATTGATTAATTGATTGATTGGTTGGTTGGTTGGTTGGCAAACACACATAAAACTCTTCAATTAGTGCCAAAATCACATAATGTCCCTTTGTACTTGACCTTGACCTTTGACCTTGACCTAATTTTCATTTTTTTGGACCAAGGATCTCAAATCAAAAGACCCGAGGTCTCTATCACTTATGGTTTTCCAGTTTAAAATACATTTCAAAGTTTCAAAAACAAAAGGGGAAATAACTCTCATATGGAATCTCTATACGGCTTCGGTCAAAATTAAACAGAACATCCTGAGGATGTAACATACCATTTGGAAAAATAGATTTGTCGGTTTCTTAAACGGTTGTGAAGATTAAGCGATAACAAAAAAACAGTGTTTGGGGAGATAACTCTTATATGGGAAAGTATTGGGTTTCGGGGTGTCAGTTTCAAAAGCGCATAAACTGTTTAATATCATATTTTATTTATCTAAGCGACATCTTACGAAACAAAAAATCAGCAAAGGAAAAAAAAGTTGGCAGAAGAAAAAAAATAATAATAATTAAAAACCAATTGTTCAAAGAACAATTGAAGGTCTTTCAACCAATAAGGATCTATTTTGATATGAAAATATTAAAATTCAGTTGAAAATGTGAGTTTCTATGGCTTTATGATGTATAAATATGAATTTGAAGCAAAGGTCAAAATTTAGAACGTCCAATTTAACCTTGACCTTGACCTCAATTTCAAGGTCATAAACCAAGGATCCCAAATCAAAAGACCCTAGGTCTGTATTATGTATGGTTCATGAGTAATATCACTTTACGCATAATTCTAAATATAAAAGGGGCAAAAACTCCCATTTATTGTATACGCACCCTTCCAATCAAAATTTATAAGTTACGACATGTCGCAACTAACAATTTAGTAAAAATAATTTGTCGAAATCTTATAATGTTAATGAAAATAAGTGAAAATAAGCCAAAATCAAAATTTAGAATTTGACCTTGACCTTTGACCTTGACCTAATTTTCATTTTTTTGGACCAAGAATCTTAAATCAAAAGATCCTAGGTCTCTATCACTTATGGTTTACCAGTTAGAAATGCATATCACTTATATCATATATAAAAGGGGAGATGACTCTCATATGGAGTCTCCGGATAACTTCGGTCAAAAAAAAACAGAACATCCTGAGGATATAATGAGCAATTTGGAAAAATAAATTTGTCAGTTTCTTATACGGTTGCAAATATTAGGCAATAACAAGAAAAACAGTGTTTGGGGAGATAACTCTTACATTGAAAAGATTTTGGTTACACAATGTGAGTCACAAAAGCGTAATAACTGTTCGATATCATATACCATATGTCTAAGCGACATCTTGCGAAACAAAAAAACTGCGAAGCAAAAAAAAAATGGAGGAAGAAAAAAAAAAATAATAATTAAAAACCAATTGTTCAGAGAACAATTGAAGGTCTTTCCACCAAAACAATGTATTTTAATATGAAAGGTGTAAAAATAGGTTTAAAATGTCATTTCAATCGTCAAATGATAGCTTATTGTACGCTGATTACAAAAATATATGGTTTCTAAACAATATTTCTTTAGATAAGGGAGATAATTTCTTACTTCCGGTTTGAAAAACGCTATTTCCGATAATATTTGACTATTTACATGACACTGATTCCAAAAATATCTTGTTCTTTATAGTTTACACAAGGTCACTTCCGGTTGTTTTTTCAAGGTTTAATGGTTTGATACCGTTTGCCAAAAGTCTCATGGCTTTATCATGTATACACATGAGATAAAAGCAAAGGTCAAAATCTAGAACGTCAAATTAAGCTATGACCTTGAGATCAATTTCAAGGTCATTAACCAAGAACCTCAAATCAAAAGACCATAGGTCTTAATTATGTTTAATTAATGAGTTATATCACCATACGCGTATTTTTAAATACCAAAGGGGATAAAACTCCCTTTTACATTCAACGTACCCTTGCAATCAAGATTTACGTGTTACGACATGTCGCAACAAACAATTTAGAAAAAATAATTTGTCAATATCTTATACGGTTTCTGGAAATGAGCCAAATTCAAAAATTAGAATATGACCTTGACCTAATTTTCGTTTTTTTGGACCAAGAATCTTAAATAAAAAGACCCTAGGTCTCTATCACTTTAGAAATGCATATCACTTATATCATATATAAAAGGGGGGATAACTCTCATATGGAGTCTCCGGATAGATTCGGTCAAAATAAAACAGAACATCCTGAGGATATAATGAGCAATTTGTCGTTTTCTTATACGGTTGTCAATATTAAGCGATAACAAGAAAAACAGTGTTCGGGAGATAACTCTTACATTGAAAACTTTTTTGGTTACACAAAATGAGTCACAAAAGCGTAATAACTGTTCGATATCATATACCAAATGTCTAAACGACATCTTGCGAAACAAAAACACTGCGAAGGAAAGAAAATTAGGCGGAAGAAAAAAAAAATAATAATAATAATCAGAAGAAAACCAATAGGTCTTTCCACGGAAAAGTGGAAAGACCTAATAATAATCAGAAGAAAACCAATAGGTCTTTCAACCGAAAAGGTTGAAAGACCTAATAATAATAATTAAAAACCAAATGTTCGGTTAAACAGGGTGAATTTCAAAAGCGTATAGACTGTATGATCTCATATACAAAAAAACTAAGCAACATCTTTTGAAACATTTTTACACCGCAAGAAAAAAATTAGGCGGAAGAAAAAAAATTTAATCAGAACAAATTCAATAGGTCTTTCCACACGGAAAGGTGGAAAGACCTAATAATAATAATAATCAGAACGAAAACAATTAGGTCTTTCATCCGAAAGATGAAAGACCTAATTAAGGTGGTACCTGACACTACAGGGATATAACTCTGTAAAAGCAGCTGAACGTTTTAATAACGTTGTTTTGTTAAGGGAATATTAAGCTTCTGAATGATCAAAATTAGTGTCTGTCAAACTGCTATATAACCAGTGTACATTTTCTGATAAAACGGTTGGTTCATCTTTTTTTTATATTTTTATATTTATTTCAAAGGGTCAAACTAAATATTTTGTCAAAATTTTGGAAAATTAAACGAGCAAAATTAATTTTAGTGAAAGTGTTGGGTACCACCTTAATTGAACCTACTTTCCAAAACTGAGGGATGAATGAGGTGTTGGAAAAATATGAAATAATTCTTCATACAGCGTTGTACAGGTGAAATGAGATTTTGAGATTTTTTTCATTTGTTTTTACTGCATTATAAAAGCATAAAAGCACTATAGGCAATATGTTTTCAACAATAGCAAAAAAAAATGAAACGATCATATAACATAATTAAAAACCAATTGTTGATAGAACAATTGAACGTCTTTCAACCAATAAGGATGTATTTTGATATGAAAATATTAAGATTCAGTTGAAAATGTCAGTTCCTATGGCTTTATGATGTATAAATATGAATTTCGACCAAAGGTCAAAAATCTAGAACTTCCAATTAACCTATGACCTTGACCTCAATGTCAAGGTCATAAACCAAGGATCTCAAATCAAAAGACCCTAGGTCTTTATTATGTATGGTTCATGAGTTATATCACTTTACGCATTATTCTAAATATAAGAGGGGCAAAAACTCCCATTTATTGTCTACGCACCCTTCCAATCAAAATTTCTAAGTTACGACATGTCGCAACTAACAATTCAGTAAAAACAATTTGTCGAAATCTTATAAAGTTAATGAAAAAGAGCGAAAATAAGCCAAAATCAAAATTTAGAATTTGACCTTGACCTTTGACCTTGAACTAATTTTCATTTTTTTGGACCAAGGATCTTAAATCAAAAGACCCTAGGTCTCTATCACTTATGGTTTACCAGTTACAAATGCAAATCACTTATATCATATACAAAAGGGGGGATAACTCTCATATGAAATCTCCGGATAGCTTCGGTCAAAATAAAACAGAACATCCTGAAGATATAACGAGCAATTTGGAAAAATATTTTTTTCGGTTTCTTATACGGTTGCGAAGCCTTAGAGATAACAAGAAAAACAGTTTTCGGGGAGATAAATCTTATATGGGAAAGTATTCGGTTAAGCAGAGTTGGTTTTAAAACCGTATAAACTGTTTGATATCATATTCCAAAAATCTAAGCGACATCTTGCGAAACACAAAAACAGCGAAGGAAAAAAATTAGGCGGAAGAAAAAATAAATAGAAAAATAATTAAACTGTCAATTGTTCTTGAACAATTGAGAGGTCTTTCCTTTTGTAATGTAAAATACATGTTCCAACAGACATAGAATGTATTGAAAAGGTCAAGGTCAACCTTAAAAAGCTCGAAAACACACTAAAAATCCTTTATATAAGGTTAAAAACACTAAATTCGCTATCTTGGACATGACCTTGACCTTTGACCTTTTGACCTTTGTCAAGGTCATTACTCCCCAACGCCATTACTGAAGACCCCAAGGGTCTAGGACATTTGGTTATATAGTAAAAGCTCATTTTGTGTTTTCAGAAACCTAAAACAGGGGTTATGCCCCTTATAGAAAGCTCAAATCTCTTTGGTCAAAAAGTAACAAAGTTGTGCCATATGAAAGCGACACGTCTTACGGTTAACGCGGATAAATTTGTCAAAGTTTGGCGGAACAAAAAGAATAATAATAGTCAGAAGAAATACAGTAAGGTCTTTCCCTTTAGTAAAAGGAAAGACCTTAATAATAATCAGAAGAAATCCAATAGGTCTTTCCACGGAAAAGTGGAAAGACCTAATTAAATCCATTTCTAAAAAGGAAAATGAAAGTACTTCAGTTAACTGTAAATAGGGAATTTTGGCAGTATTAGAAAAGGGTAGCAATTTCTTTAGAAAAAAGAAAAAAAAGGCTATTATTATCAAGTATGAGCCAGGAAATACTACCGTGTCACCTTTACTGGGATATATGTTTACACTAGATCAATGAAGGTATTCTAACCTATTTACTTCGTTATTTTATCAGTAAAAAGTTGTTAAGGGGCAACTGGAATAAAAACAGACCTTATATTCCGCCCCGTGAGTGAAAACTGCTGATTCTACTATTTTTGGTTTTGCCTATACATTCTTTAGTTTTCACCGAAATTAATCATTATGAATCGCATTTTTTTTTCAACACAAACATACAGCTATACTAGGTTTCTATTGGTTTAATGTGCAGTTCTGAATAAGCATGACACCAGTCCTTTGTGAAATTTTATAGGAATAAGCCTCCATTTTCAGCTGAACTAAAATTAGCTAAATTAATTTGTATCAATAAGATAACGTTATTTTGTTTATTTTTCTATGCAAATGTGATGAATTGTTTAAATTTGCTGACCCTGAAAGGCACAAAAAAGTAAATTGATTATGTAAGGGGACATAATTTAACTAAATGTATACATGAGAGAGAGGCAAATATCCAACTTAGAGATATATTCTTGTACATGTATTGTCAAAAATATTTTAAAATTATAGTTCACTACAATGTGAAGAATCTTGGTGTGTTGCCTACATAATTTGGAAATGCTCATATGAATGAAAGACATGCTGTAACATGTGGAATAGACAATACGCACGGTGACCTATATAGGCAATAGTAGTATACTGCTATTAGATATTCATAAATCGATTGAGAAAACAACAAATCCGAGTTACAAACTAAAACTGAGGGAAACACATCAAATATAAGAGGACAACTACGACACCACAGAGACACATTTAAATGTAACACACACAGAAACGAACTATGATAAAACATTGACCATTTTCCTAACTTAATACAAAACAAAATGGTGAGTTAAAACTGGTTTTGTAGCATGCCAAACCTCCCGCTGTAATTGCAATGTTAAATATAAAATTAAAATGACAATATTACATAAAATTGAGAATGGAAATTGGGAATGTGTCAAAGAGACGACAACCCGACCAAATAAAAAAAAAAACAGCAGAAGGTCACCAACAGGTCTTCAATGTAGCGAGAAATTCCCGCACACGGAGGCGTCCTTCAGCTGGTCCCTTAACAAATATATACTAGTTCAGTGATAATGAACGCCATACTAATTTCCAAATTGTACACGAGAAACTAAATTTAAAATAATACAAGACTAACAAAGGCCAGAGTCTCCTGACTTGGGACAGGCGCAAAAATGCGGCGGGGTTAAACATGTTTGTGAGATCTCAACCCTCCCCCTATGCCTCTAACCAATGTAGAAAAGTAAACGCATAACAATACGCACATCAAAATTCAGTTCAACAGAGGTCCGAGTCTGATGTCAGAAGATGTAACCAAAGAAAATAAACAAAATGACAATAATACATAAATAACAACAGACTACTGGCAGTTAACTGATATGCCAGCTCCAGACTTCAATTAAACTGACTGAAAGATTATGATTTCATCATATGAACATCAGGCACAATCCTTTCCGTTAGGGGTTTAGTATCATACTATCATAACATATATGAGAAGAACATAACCCGTGTCATGCCAACAACTGTTTTTAGAATAAATGTGTTTAGTTCCGACGCAAAGACCTTATCAGTGACTCAATATTAACACCAAAATATGCAATCTTTAATGACTTGACAACAGTATCGTAATTATATCCCTTCTTAATAAGTCTATTCAAAGTTTTTGTAAGTTTCTGAGGTGAATACTGACACCTTTGTGCTTTATAAAGAATATTTCCATGAAAAATTGGATGTGAAATACCTGAACGTATAAGAAGTCTGCATGTTGAGCTATATTTACGAATGATGACAGAACTACAATACAAATAAATTGGAGAACACAAAGGACAGAGAAACACACGAATTATAGCTAACAAAATGTACAAGGTTTAAAATTTGATACGCCAGACGTGCATTTCGTCCACACAAGACTTACCAGTGACGTTCAGATGTAAAAATTTCGAAAGCCAAAACAAGTACAAAGTTGAAGAGCACTGAGGATCAAAAGTTCCAAAAAAGTTGTGCCCAATACGGCTAGGGTTTTTAGCCTGGGATAAGAACATCCTTATTATATAGAATAATTCATACCCCTGCAAACATTAAATTTTATAAAACTACTATATAATAGATATACATGATAAAACCGGAGTGGTGACTAACGGCAGACTAAAAACGAATACATTACATAAACCAGCACATAAAAATACACAGATGATTTCGACAAAGCTATCAGCGCACAAAATAATGTTACATTTAAATTTCTAAACAGATTTCCCAAAAATAATATAGAGCAAGGATAGAATTCAAGATTAGATTTGTAAATAGTTATCAAAGGTACCAGGATTATAATTTAGTTCGCCAGACGCACGTTTCGTCTACATAAGACTCATCAGTGACGCTCATCTCAAAATATTTATAAAGCCAAACAAGTACAAAGTTGAAGAGCATTAAGGTTCCAAAGGTAATCTATGCCTGGGATAAGAAAATCCTTAGTTTTTCGTAAAATTTAAAGACTGATATAACATTTATCAATAACAATGAAAATTATAATGCTAAATAATATCAAATTGTGGTTGTAATTATATAGTTAATTGTATCATCTAGCTATGTCGGTGTTTCTTCTGAATCTGCCCCTAAAGTTTTTACTTGCCGTGTCATGTTGGTCTCTTGTGGAGAGATGCCTCATTAGCAACCATACCACATCTTCTTTTTTTATCTACTATATTCTTAAAAGATTTAGTACTTAAAGACTCAGAATAACTAGAAATATAGTTGGAAATGCAATAATTCCTCCTGAATCATCAATTTTTACTCCTGTGCTGATTTGAAACATTATATATTTAGTTTTTGTTCACTCCTTAATTAAAAGTGGAAAGATGTAAAATAATGAAAATCTGCCAGCAGGGGTGTAGAGGTATTTTTTTCATCTAAATTGTAAAGGTTATGTACAAACTAGTATTCTTTATATTCATCAAGTGTGTGATGTCTTGCTGAGATATTTGGACAGGGTGTGAATACGATGGGTCGGTGAAGCATGAATAGCACGATACGTTTATCCTATCGAAGCACTAATTTAAGTCTCTAGTATTGCTCTTATTGAGAGGTTATGTGATACCCTAAGTATATGAATGTCATCTCGATTTGTCTCTTTCTAAACAATTTACTAGACAAGAATGTCATTCAACTATTTTTCACCTTGCTTCATACACAAACATTAAATTCGACGTTTTTTTTAGGTAAAAAATAAGACTTGTATATCAAAGAATAACTTACCACTTCATGACTTTCTGCAAAATATTCCAAATTTTCGTCTTCTAGTGTTTCATGCTCTGATTCTAACTATTTAATTAGAAACAAAAACAACATAGTTAATATACATGTACTAATATCTAAAAAGATAAGGTATGAGTGTACAGGCGGAAACCTGGTTGAAATAGAACAAAATAATCGAAGCTCTTTGTTAGAGAAGGCGATAAATGCTCACTGTAATGTTTACTGTAGTGACAAAATTTTTCAATGTTAATAGAAACAAATTAAATGACAATTTTCTTCTCATTTACGAAGCGTTTTATTTTAAAAACACTATTTGCATAAGCTTTCAATTTATCTAGTTCATGTTTATGCAGAACAATAAGATATCAAGTCGACGACATGGGTATCTTTCAAGTTGGATGTAGAAAATGCATAACCTCCGATTGTTTTTAAAAAATTACCACGGACGGAAAATATATCAATCTATTAGTTCAGTCATTTTCGTGTCTGCCCTTTCATTGTGTGCCTCACGGAAAAAAAATTTACAAAAATGTGTAACAGTTGTATCGAAAAGAGAAAATCGAGTGCACCTTTTTATGTAAGGGCGTGTTTGAGTTCAATATTTTATCTTGATACCGTACAAAGCAAGAATATTTCATACATCGTATCACTTCAGATTCTATCATTTTTATATACCAAAGCTACAGGTTGACTTTATAACATACAAAATCACAGTACTAGAAGAAGAACTATATGAGTCAAGTGAAATATCTATCTAATGAATCACAAAAACAGAGTAGGTGTGTTCGAAAAGCTTTTTTTTTCTCCTAAAAGTACTTTACGACAAGTTTAAAGTTGGATGATTAAAATGCATATCTTCGAAAAATTATATTTTTTTGTGAGTGATAACCAGGGTTTTTAGTCTTCCACCACTAAAACAATCTAGTCTGCCCTTCCACGAAATATTTAATAAGATTTTTTTTAAATCTTTATGAATTTTCGAAAATTCCACCTGACAACCGATCAGGTAATAGTTTTAATTTGAATCAATGCAGACAAGTTCATAAACTGATGCTCATTGGCTATTTGATACATTCGTCTTTTAAATACAACTAGCATATAAGGATCGTAATGGTGCAGTCTTGATAAATTTATCGGTTTGTGAAAATGTACAGGCATAATGGGGAGCTAATTTTGTAGAATCATGACTGTGTAAATGAGCAAACTCCTAAGGCTTGTGCAGAGTAGAGTAGAGTTTATAACAAAGCACAATGTAAACCTAGAGGCTCTAAAGAGCTTGTGTCGCTCACCTTGATCTATTTTCATACTAAACAAAGGACATAAGTAATAGTTCAGAATGGAATTCATTACAAAATTATGTTTTGGTGATGATGATGTGTTTGTCAATCTTACTTTACTGTACATTCTTGCTGTTTAAAATTTTCTCTTTCTATAATGAACTTAGCTGCGTAGTTTCAAAGGAAAGTATATCGAAAAGTTTACAAAGGTTTACATAATTAACAAAAATTGTTTCAAATTTACTATAAATAGAAATACAATCTTAAGAGGTCAATTGACCGTTTTTGGTCAAGTTGACTTATTTGTAGATCTTATTTTTTGCTATACATGGTTGCTGTTTACAACTTATCTTTATCTATGATAATATTGAAGTTAATAACCAAAAACTGATTTTTTTTCTCTTAAAATTACCAATTCAGGTGCAGGAACCTAACAAAGATTGCATGAATTGTCTATAAATTTCAATGCAGTTAGATCTTGACTGAATAAACATATTTTGATGAATGAGATTTGCTATAAATGCTTTGAATTCAGAGATTTTAGCCAAAAATGCACTTTAACCCTATATGTACTATTTTTAACCATGTCGGCCACATTGGTTCATGGACGTGGGCATTGGACACATTTTGAAACTACATACCCTTAAGATGATGGTTCCAAAATGAAGTTTCTGAGGAGAATTTTTTTTTAAAAAGATTTCTAAAATTTTTGAAAAATGGTTAGAAATTGACTAAAAATGGCAATAACTCCTCAAGGGGACAACTGACAATATTGGTCATGTTGACTTATTTTTAGATCTGACTTTGCTGAACATTATTGCTGTTTACAGTTTATCTCTGTCTTTTACAATTTTTTCAGAGAATAACAAAAAACTGCAAAATTTCCTTAAAATTACCTTTTTGGGGGCAGCAACCTAACAACGGATTATACGATATGTCTGATATTTTCAGCACGGATAAATAAATCATCATATTATGAACCAGGACTAGATTTAGTCTATACGCCAGACGCGCGTTTCGTCTACAAAAAGATTTATCAGTGACGCTCGAATCCAAAAAGTAAAAAAGGCCAAATAAAGTACAAAGTTGGAGAGCATTGAGGACCAAAATTCCTAAAAAAAAATGCCAAATAAAGCTAAGGTAATCTTTGCCTGAGGTAGAAAAGCCTTAGTATTTCAAATAATTCAAAAATTTGTAAACAGTAAATTTATAAATATAACCATATCAATGACAATTCATGTCAGCACAAAAAAAAGTCTAGACCTGATAAACAATTTTACCCCTGTCAGATTTGCTTTAAATGCTTTGGTTTCGGAGGTATTAGCCAAAATCTACATTTTACCCCCATGTTTTTTTAGTTTTTAGCCATGGCGGCCATCTTGGTTGGTTGGACGGGTCATCGATCATATATTTTTCACTAGATACACCAATAATGATTGTGGTTAAGTTAATTTGGCCCATTAGTTTCAGAGGAGAAGATTTTTGTAAAAGTTACGAACGACGGACGCGGGACGATGGATAACGGACGCCAAGTGATGAGAAAAGCTAACTTGACCCTTCGGGACAGGTGAGGTGAGCTTTAAAGGTTTAAAATTATTTGCCAAAGTCGACTAGTATACTAGTACATTTTATGATGATACAAGTCGCTAAACCCACGTACAAATGTTCAAAGCTGCGACTTATAAGACAACAAACACCCGAAGCTACAATACATTATACAGTGTAAAATTTGGATAACGACGATTAATAGCTCTATAGAGGTGACAAATTGACAATACCTTATAAAAAGCTTAACTTCATACCGATAATAAAACAAAGTCAAGAATAAGGAAAGGGATGTTGAACAAATAACTCAAAGACAAGTTATCACAGCAATGGCTACAAAAACACGACGAAAAGATAAACAAGGCTACTAGACACAACATAGGAAAATTTGGATGGAGAGTTGTCTCATTGGCGCTCATACCACATCTTCTATCTATGAGCAACACTTTCCCCAAACAATAAACCGTGGTTGATGTTATGTTTTCCAAAAAATATCAATATATCTGTTTTACACGTGGCACATAACGAATAGTTTATGCCTAGGTCACACATTCATGGATCACCTCGCCGTATCCGCTACGGATTTAATCTGACGGTTGATCCAGGAAATGCATTTTCCGTAGTCTGATACGGATCGGATACGGATGCACAACGGTACAACTACGAGTTTTCACGTTACTACCACGGATATAATGAAGGAGTTGCTTGATTTTGAAAAATGAGTGATACGGGTAAGACACGGTATACTAGAGATGACCAGGATATTGACGAACGAACCTATCTCGACGAACGAACGTATTAGGAGCGGTAATTGTATGTTTACAAACGTACTTTAAACCAAAAGGTGTTGCTATGTAATGGTTAATATGTTTGAGTTATATTCGGATGCAATCACCATAATAGAGAGAAATGCATTAAATATACCAATTTTAAATGGTTTATATGATTTATCGATAAAAGACGTATAAAAGTGTTACGTATGTTACGATATCATATAGATGTTGAACGCATAATGAAATGTACATTACGCACAAGAGTATTCGAGTAAACCGACAACTTTTACTATACTCATACAGATATGAATGCATAATTTAGATGCTCTGAAACAATATGTAAATGTAATGTTGAGGGATTGTTTCTTTATCTGTCATTTTAATTGGGTATTCAAGTTTTATATGAAATCTCGTCGATCAGTTTATTATAAAAAAATATATCGCTTTTTAACCCGTTCAAAAATGATTTTTTTTAAAGAAAGAGGGGGGTTGAAAGGCTAGTATGTAAAATGTTGTCCTGTATTTTATTTAGAGTGATCTCTGTCATTTTTATTTTTCTCTCTATTCGGTCCTGCCTTTTCATATAAGTTTGTCCTGACTTTTTTACATGAATTGTCTATCGTTGTATCCGCCTTTTTTTACCCCACACTCATGTCCTGCCTTTTTCAAATTTTATCCTTTCAATATTAGACAAAATCCTGGACCGGTGTTACAAAATGAAATCAGTAAAAACTATTTCTAAATAAAATTCAGAATGGAAATGGGGAATATGTCTAAAAGACAACAACCCGACCAAAGAGCAGATAACAGCCGAAGTCCACCAAATGTCTTCAACTTCGCGAGAAATCCCGCATTTTGAGGTTGGCCTCAGCTGGCCCCTTTAAAATTATGCACTAGTTCAGTGAAAAAGGACGTCACAGTAGACTCCAACACATAAAAATGAACTAAAATTAAAAAATACATACAAGACTAACAAAGGCCAGAGACTTGGGACAGGCGCAATCATGCTGCTAGGTTTAACCTGTTTGTGAGATAACAACCCTACCTTATACCTCTAGCCAATGTAGTTTTGTTGAAATGGTCCTCATGGAATGAAATTTCGTTTAAGAATTTTGGTTATGATCCTGGACACCAATGGTAGAACTAACGGAAATACAATAAACGATTTGAAATCAGAAAGTGCGGATGAGGCATGAAGTACAAGTGTATGTCATTCGCAAATTATGAACCCCTCTCCCCATGCAAACAGTTTTGTGTATATAGGATAGGAATCGCCCCGCCCCGTATGTTTGTCGGTTTTTGTATCTGTTTGTCCCTTCCAACTGCCTGTGTATTTTGTCTTAACTTTATACAGCTCCTGGCAATGATATGAAACTTCAATGTAGATAGGATGCTCCGGTTCATTAAGATCTCTTAGAGGCCCTTTGAAATTAAAAAAAAAATGACTGTATATATTATGCACCTTGTCACAGATACTCCAAAGTTCCAAAGACAAGTCACTTTGGGAAAATATTTTATAATCGTTATTGCACTGTGGAGTTTTACTCTATCCAATGTAAACCTTAGCATCGCAACTCCTTAAATTTGATTTCAGATACACGTAAAAGTTTGTTGGCGGGTAGATCCTCGTTTACACACCTACACGGAGGAATTATATTGCAGTCCATCAATTTTCCAAAAGTAACTTGTCTTCACTTAGGAGTTTCGGCGAGAAAACAATGCATTTCGGTTCTCCCCAATGATAAGTCTTACAAGTCCATAGGTCATTTTTTGACGTTTGAAATGTGGAAGGATTTCGTTAGTAATATACCCATTGATTTAGTGTAGAAAAATAGGTATAAAATAACTTATAAATTTCGGTAATTACATGTTAATAAAAAAAAATAGAGCTTTGTCGTAAATTTTCGATTTTCACATGAAGCAATAGCAGTTCAAAATGATGTTTTATATATTGTCTATTTTGTTTATGCCATAATATGATACTCAGCCAGTTTAAACGTACTTTCGGTCCATCTGTGTGTTTGGGTTGGATGCTCTTGTCCAATTTTTCTAGGGTTATATCCCTTATAAAAATTGGACCTTCACCAGTATGCACCTCCTATGCTGAGGTATATTGGATAATAGCAGTCTGTAAACTTATTTATGTTCGTAAACATTTGCAATAATAATGAATAAACTAATTAAATGAGCGGGAAATGTAATAACCATAAAAGATGCAACTGCAATTTGATTATCAAAAGAATCAATATACTACTAGTACTAAACTTCAACATCTATATTTGTAGCATCCCTTTTCTAAGACATGCAAAATATTTAGGAAATTATTTCTTTTATTTGATCAGGGTTCCTTGTAATCAGCCTAATCTGGCTTGTCTGGAGGCAGAAGCCGACGAAGATATATAAATTTCGGAAAAGAAAACAAGATTTAAAATAAAAAATGAATTACATCAATATGGTAAACTTTGATACATGTATATATGCTTTCATCCTTTTATACCCCTCCAAAACACTTTCAGGACCTCAAATTTTAAAACAGAGTCTTGAATATCGAGTGCACCTTTTTCTATTGCAGCAAACATTAAGCTATTTATGATTGGAGTAAGCTTATAAACAGGTAATATTTCTTTTAACTACATGCAGAACCATGCAATTTCTGTCACTTCTACGATTTTATGTTGGATTAATTCATTAATATGTATGAACTACCGCTCCCGTTTCGTACGATTCGTAAAGTTACGCTTTCGTACGTTCGTTCGTCAATATCCTGGTAATCTCTACTAAGGAAATGACACGGTTTTGTACGCAAAAGACACTTGTCGTGACGTATGTACTGCAGATAAACAACTACTGTTTGCTACGATATAGTAAGGGTTAGTACGATTGATAACGGTCTGAAACGGAATAGTACGAACCGTCACATATCTATAATATACTTGTTATTCATCATTTCTATATGGCAATTAATCGTAGACTATTTTTCGTTGTTGTTAAATTAATTATTTATCTGTCTGTATGTTCTATCCGGTGTTAATCTTAATCCTCGGACTAACGACATGTTGCAGTTATTGGAACATATTTAAGACTATTCTTTGAAAGTTCTTAAATATAGTGGAATCTTTCGAATACAATTTAGTCATGAGGGACTCAAACAGGCCATGGATAGGGAAATCAGTTCCTAGTCTACCATCTTCTCTGTCTACTGTCACCTCTACGTCTGTCATCAAGTATCTCGACCCTGCCCTGTCATTTGGGCCATATCAAATAAACTTCCAGCCAATTAATTGCAAACAGCAGTTGTTGATTATTCATGATGAATAATCATTATGTATGCATCAACGTCAAGACACAGAATAAGTAGGGCCTTATAAGTAAGAAGTATTTATACAGAAGCATTATGTCAGTTCGTTGTATACGCCAGATGTTATATACGCCAGACGCGTTTCGTCTATAACTCACCAGTAACGCTCGAATAAAAAAATGTTAAAAAGGCCAAATAAAGTTAGAATTTGAAGAGAATTGAGGACCAAATATTCCTAACAGTTTTGCCAAATACAGCTAAGGTAATCTGAGGTAGAAAAAAAGCCTAAGTTTTTAAAAAAAATCAAAGTTTTGTAGAAAGTTAATTTATTATTATGAACATAGAAGTGCTGACTTCTGAGCTAGTGATATCCTCGGGGAAATAAATCTCCACCAGCAGTGGCATCGACCCAGTGGTTGTGAATAAACTCATCAAAGATACCAGGTTAAATTCTATATACGTCAGACGCGCGTTTCGTTATGCAAAAGACTCATCAGTGACGCTCGGAAAAAAAATGTTTAAAATGCCAAATAAGACGTTGAAGAGAATTGAGGACCACACATTCCTTAAAGTTTTGCCAAATACCATACAGAACACAACTTCCGGAATAAAAATTTCTTTGGTTATAATGGTGCATGTATTCTCGGTAGAACCCGTACTAACGTATGCGTGTAAGAAGTATGGGCACTGCTGGTCTTGTTTCGATCGGACGTTGAGAGACCAATAACATGTATCAATCAATCGATAGAAGCGTAACTTGAACTTTATTTATAGTGAGGCAATGATTTAAATGTTGGAAGTCAAATTCTTATCTTGGTTAAAGGACATCAATGTCAATTAGGAATGAGCAGTTCGTCGCAAAAATAGGGCAGAATCAATTTGCGCCAATTGAAGTCTTAAAAAGGTATAAATTGCGTAACTACTTGTATCTGTTCTTTCTAATTGTATTCAATTGTGTCAATAAATGGAATTAAATTGCGCTATAGTTACCTGTATGTTTTTGATCATACAAGTAACATGTACCAGTATAATCAACCTATCCACTTTTTTTTAACTTTAGATTAAACTAAACTGTCAACAAAATTCAGAAAAACTCACCAATAAATGAATTGTAAAGAAATACATAGTTTTAAGAAAGTAAAGGTGTCTTAAATATCGTCAAAGAAAATACAGTCTGTAAGTAAAAAACCTTTAGATTGTGATGTACATTCAAGTCTATTTGTGCTAGGCTATTCGCAGACGAATTTTGTACAGAAATGTTGAATAGATAATATACCAACAGAACATGATACAACTAATACTCAGAAACTAGAAAAACAGATTTTGAGAATAGCATGCAAACGAATTCAAATGCCAACAGATATCTTACCTAAACGACCTTTTCATATAATTAATTCAGAGCTCCTGACCATCAAATTGACGAAAAAATTTACGAAAGACAGATTTCGAAATACTCGTCAATCCATGTACAGAGAAAGAAGGACACGGTATCCAGCTCAACCATTATATCAAGCCAAATTTCAGTCTGATAGACAAATGTTTAATTGTATTGCAAGACTTATAACATCGCATTTTCAAGAATAATTACAAAAAACAACAGAAACATTTACCTTTAAAAACAATACTTAACGACTAAATAGATTCCCAAATTGTGAATGTTTCATTTCTATGTAGGCGAATATATATCCAAGTTGATACGACGTTTATCATAGCATTATGAACTTATTTCACATACAAGAGACCATTTCTGAAGAAGCTTTGTTCTTTTATAAACAAAATATAAATTCTTGTGTTCGACTCCTGGCTTGTAACAAAAGTAACCCCTTTCACTTGTTTTGTGCTAATTGTAAATATGTATTGTTGCATTCATTATCTCTGTTCCGATGTAATGCATTGACTTTATTATACACCAAAATTGTGGTCAAATCTTAATGTGACATTCCGACTGCGTGTGAACTATATGGGTTGCTGACGCATGTGTAGCAGGATACGATTACATGTATCTATTGACGCTTCAATTCTCTCTCTATGTTAAAGGTCTTATTCCCTTATTTTTTTTCCTTTACATTTTTGATTGGTTCCCTTGATGTGTCTCTTTCTAATCATTTTACTAGATTAGAATATCATTAAAATATTGCCATCTTACTTCAAAGACAAAACTTTTAACTAGACTTGAATAAGCATGAGCAATACTAGTCGTATATTTAACATGTTTAAGAATAACTTACAAACTCAAAACTATCTCCATGGTATTCAACTGTTCCTTCTTTTGGTTTTGTTGTTCCTTCTGTTGGTTTTGTTGTACCTTCTTTTGGTTTTGTTGTTCCTTCCGTTGGTGTTGTTGTTACTTCTGTTGGTTTTGTTGCTCCTTCTTTTGGTTTTGTTGTACCTTCTTTTGGTTTTGCTGTTCCTTCTGTTGGTTTTTTTGTTCCTTCTGTTGGTTTTGCATGCTCTGACTCGAACTATTAAATCAGAAACAAAAACAACATTGTTTATAAAGATAAGGTATGCGTGACAATGAAAAAACATTCCAACCAAGTCGTAATGTATAAAAAAAAGTTTACCATTACATTATTGTTCCGATCGGACGTTCAGCGACCAATTACATATACCAATCAATCGATAGTAGCGTAACTTTATTTATGGTGAGGCAATGATTTAAATGTTGGAAGTCAAGTCCTTATCTTGGTTAAAGGACATCAATGTCAATTAGGAATGAGCAGTTCGTCGCAAAAATAGGGCAGAATCAATTTGCGCCAATTGATCCACCTATCCACTTTTTTTTAACTTTAGATTAAACTAAACTGTCAACAAAATTCAGAAAAACTCACCAATAAATGAATTGTAAAGAAATACATAGTTTTAAGAAAGTAAAGGTGTCTTAAATATCGTCAAAGAAAATACAGTCTGTAAGTAAAAAACCTTTAGATTGTGATGTACATTCAAGTCTATTTGTGCTAGGCTATTCGCAGACGAATTTTGTACAGAAATGTTGAATAGATAATATACCAACAGAACATGATACAACTAATACTCAGAAACTAGAAAAACAGATTTTGAGAATAGCATGCAAACGAATTCAAATGCCAACAGATATCTTACCTAAACGACCTTTTCATATAATTAATTCAGAGCTCCTGACCATCAAATTGACGAAAAAATTTACGAAAGACAGATTTCGAAATACTCGTCAATCCATGTACAGAGAAAGAAGGACACGGTATCCAGCTCAACCATTATATCAAGCCAAATTTCAGTCTGATAGACAAATGTTTAATTGTATTGCAAGACTTATAACATCGCATTTTCAAGAATAATTACAAAAAACAACAGAAACATTTACCTTTAAAAACAATACTTAACGACTAAATAGATTCCCAAATTGTGAATGTTTCATTTCTATGTAGGCGAATATATATCCAAGTTGATACGACGTTTATCATAGCATTATGAACTTATTTCACATACAAGAGACCATTTCTGAAGAAGCTTTGTTCTTTTATAAACAAAATATAAATTCTTGTGTTCGACTCCTGGCTTGTAACAAAAGTAACCCCTTTCACTTGTTTTGTGCTAATTGTAAATATGTATTGTTGCATTCATTATCTCTGTTCCGATGTAATGCATTGACTTTATTATACACCAAAATTGTGGTCAAATCTTAATGTGACATTCCGACTGCGTGTGAACTATATGGGTTGCTGACGCATGTGTAGCAGGATACGATTACATGTATCTATTGACGCTTCAATTCTCTCTCTATGTTAAAGGTCTTATTCCCTTATTTTTTTTCCTTTACATTTTTGATTGGTTCCCTTGATGTGTCTCTTTCTAATCATTTTACTAGATTAGAATATCATTAAAATATTGCCATCTTACTTCAAAGACAAAACTTTTAACTAGACTTGAATAAGCATGAGCAATACTAGTCGTATATTTAACATGTTTAAGAATAACTTACAAACTCAAAACTATCTCCATGGTATTCAACTGTTCCTTCTTTTGGTTTTGTTGTTCCTTCTGTTGATGTTGTTGTTACTTCTGTTGGGTTTGTTGTTCCTTTTGTTGGTTTTGTTGCTCCTTCATTGGGTTTTGCTGTTCCTTCTGTTGATTTTGTTGTTCCTTCTGTTGGTTTTGCATGCTCTGACACTAACTTTTAAATCAGAAACAAAAACAAAATTGTGTATAAAGATATGGTATGCGTGACAATGGGAAAACATTCCAACCAAGTCATTATGTATAAAAAAAAAAGTTTACCATTACAGGTCAAAGTATTACGCTGGAATTCAAATACAATAAAACGTGATAAAAGTCGCTGGTTGTTACAAAAACGTTGCAACTCATATAATAGACTTACGATTAAATATAATGTGTTGAATTAGGATAAAGACGATTCTCAATGCGTTTAAAGCTTGAATATTAGCATAACATTAATACAACATTCGGGAGAAACTAGTAAATCTATGGACAAAAAACAAAATTGGAGTAACAAACTAAAACTGAAAGAAACGCATCAAATATAAGAAGAAAACAACGACACAACATGAAATGTAATACACACAAAAACGGACTAAGCATTAGACAAATCCGATGAGAATAACAAGTATAACATCAAACCAAATGAATGAATTTTGGATAGAAAAGAACCGTGACACGTCTTATAGTAATGTCAATTCACACTCCAATGTATAAGAAAAAACAAACGACACCACGGAAACAAAACGTTAAAATGTTACACACAAAAACGAACTATGATAAAACAATGGCCATTTTCCTGACTTGGTACAGGACATTTTGAAAGATAAAATTGGTGGGTTGAACCTGGTTTTGTGGCATGCCAAACCTCGCACCTTAATGGCAACGTTAAATATAACATTGAAATGACAACATAATATTACAGTACTACAATACAAATAAATAGGAGAACGTATTAAAAAAAGAAACACATGATTAATAGAAAATAAAAGGCGCCAGGTCTAAAATTCAATACGACAAAAACGTGCCTCGTCCACACAAGACTCACCAGTGACGCCCAGATTTAAAAGATCGAAAGTGAAAAAAGTACAAAGTCGTACATCACAGAAGATCAAAAGTTGAAAAAGGTTGTGTCAAATATGTTTTTCTGCTCGGGCACAGAACATCCTAATCGATCAGAACAATTTATGCTATTGCAAACAGTAAATTTTATGAAATGAATATAACAGATAAACATAATGAAACTGAGGTATTAACTAATTACAGAAAACAAAACCCGAATACATAAAACAAGGACCAACACAGAAAAATAGACACACCCGACTTAGTCCAGGCTTCAACGCAGGGGTTAATTGCATAGTTTGACAAATGACCACAGACAAGTATAATTCAACATCCGGACTACTACGTCACCGGCCATCAGCTATTGGCCAATGCCTATGGACCACTGAACTATATAAGATCCAGCTTTGGGGGGAGGACAGATCGGTACCGGAGATTCCGCCAAGGTCTCCCCCCTCGTGGGTAGGCTGGAACTCATGCGCTTAATATCCGTACGTACTCCATCAGGACTGAACAGTTATACTATACGTTCACGCGCTCGTGTGAGATATTGCACATTCGAACAATTCAACTTTAAAGATAGTTTGTGAACATTCGAACATTTGAACTTTAGAATATTTCTTAATTTTGTTATTACATAATAAAATATATTTATCTGAATACTGACTTCGTCAGATAAGTCATGTTTAAGAATAACTTACAAACTCAAAACTATCTCCATGGTATTCAACTGTTCCTTCTTTTGGTTTTGTTGTTCCTTCTGTTGATGTTGTTGTTACTTCTGTTGGGTTTGTTGTTCCTTTTGTTGGTTTTGTTGCTCCTTCATTGGGTTTTGCTGTTCCTTCTGTTGGTTTTGTTGTTCCTTCTGTTGGTTTTGCATGCTCTGACACTAACTTTTAAATCAGAAACAAAAACAACATTGTGTATAAAGATATCGTATGCGTGACAATGGGAAAACATTCCAACCAAGTCATTATGTATAAAAAAAAAAAGTTTACCATTACAGGTCAAAGTATTACGCTGGAATTCAAATACAATAAAACGTGATAAAAGTCGCTGGTTGTTACAAAAACGTTGCAACTCATATAATAGACTTACGATTAAATATAATGTGTTGAATTAGGATAAAGACGATTCTCAATGCGTTTAAAGCTTGAATATTAGCATAACATTAATACAACATTCGGGAGAAACTAGTAAATCTATGGACAAAAAACAAAATTGGAGTAACAAACTAAAACTGAAGAAAACGCATTAAATATAAGAAGAAAACAACGACACAACATGAAATGTAATACACACAGAAACGGACTAAGCATTAGACAAATCCGATGAGAATAACAAGTATAACATCAAACCAAATGAATGAATTTTGGATAGAAAAGAACCGTGACACGTCTTATAGTAATGTGATTCACACTCCAATGTATAAGAAAAAACAAACGACACCACGGAAACAAAACGTTAAAATGTTACACACAAAAACGAACTATGATAGAACAATGGCCATTTTCCTGACTTGGTACAGGACATTTTGAAAGATAAAATTGGTGGGTTGAACCTGGTTTTGTGGCATGCCAAACCTCGCACCTTAATGGCAACGTTAAATATAACATTGAAATGACAACATAATATTACAGTACTACAATACAAATAAATAGGAGAACGTATTAAAAAAAGAAACACATGATTAATAGAAAATAAAAGGCGCCAGGTCTAAAATTCAATACGACAAAAACGTGCCTCGTCCACACAAGACTCACCAGTGACGCCCAGATTTAAAAGATCGAAAGTGAAAAAAGTACAAAGTCGTACATCACAGAAGATCAAAAGTTGAAAAAGGTTGTGTCAAATATGTTTTTCTGCTCGGGCTAAGAACATCCTAATCGATCAGAACAATTTATGCTATTGCAAACAGTAAATTTTATGAAATGAATATAACAGATAAACATAATGAAACTGAGGTATTAACTAATTACAGAAAACAAAACCCGAATACATAAAACAAGGACCAACACAGAAAAATAGACACACCCGACTTAGTCCAGGCTTCAACGCAGGGGTTAATTGCATAGTTTGACAAATGACCACAGACAAGTATAATTCAACATCCGGACTACTACGTCACCGGCCATCAGCTATTGGCCAATGCCTATGGACCACTGAACTATATAAGATCCAGCTTTGGGGGGAGGACAGATCGGTACCGGAGATTCCGCCAAGGTCTCCCCCCTCGTGGGTAGGCTGGAACTCATGCGCTTAATATCCGTACGTACTCCATCAGGACTGAACAGTTATACTATACGTTCACGCGCTCGTGTGAGATATTGCACATTCGAACAATTCAACTTTAAAGATAGTTTGTGAACATTCGAACATTTGAACTTTAGAATATTTCTTAATTTTGTTATTACATAATAAAATATATTTATCTGAATACTGACTTCGTCAGATAAGTCATGTTTAAGAATAACTTACAAACTCAAAACTATCTCCATGGTATTCAACTGTTCCTTCTTTTGGTTTTGTTGTTCCTTCTGTTGATGTTGTTGTTACTTCTGTTGGGTTTGTTGTTCCTTTTGTTGGTTTTGTTGCTCCTTCATTGGGTTTTGCTGTTCCTTCTGTTGGTTTTGTTGTTCCTTCTGTTGGTTTTGCATGCTCTGACACTAACTTTTAAATCAGAAACAAAAACAACATTGTGTATAAAGATATGGTATGCGTGACAATGGGAAAACATTCCAACCAAGTCATTATGTATAAAAAAAAAAAGTTTACCATTACAGGTCAAAGTATTACGCTGGAATTCAAATACAATAAAACGTGATAAAAGTCGCTGGTTGTTACAAAAACGTTGCAACTCATATAATAGACTTACGATTAAATATAATGTGTTGAATTAGGATAAAGACGATTCTCAATGCGTTTAAAGCTTGAATATTAGCATAACATTAATACAACATTCGGGAGAAACTAGTAAATCTATGGACAAAAAACAAAATTGGAGTAACAAACTAAAACTGAAGGAAACGCATTAAATATAAGAAGAAAACAACGACACAACATGAAATGTAATACACACAGAAACGGACTAAGCATTAGACAAATCCGATGAGAATAACAAGTATAACATCAAACCAAATGAATGAATTTTGGATAGAAAAGAACCGTGACACGTCTTATAGTAATGTCAATTCACACTCCAATGTATAAGAAAAAACAAACGACACCACGGAAACAAAACGTTAAAATGTTACACACAAAAACGAACTATGATAAAACAATGGCCATTTTCCTGACTTGGTACAGGACATTTTGAAAGATAAAATTGGTGGGTTGAACCTGGTTTTGTGGCATGCCAAACCTCGCACCTTAATGGCAACGTTAAATATAACATTGAAATGACAACATAATATTACAGTACTACAATACAAATAAATAGGAGAACGTATTAAAAAAAAGAAACACATGATTAATAGAAAATAAAAGGCGCCAGGTCTAAAATTCAATACGACAAAAACGTGCCTCGTCCACACAAGACTCACCAGTGACGCCCAGATTTAAAAGATCGAAAGTGAAAAAAGTACAAAGTCGTACATCACAGAAGATCAAAAGTTGAAAAAGGTTGTGTCAAATATGTTTTTCTGCTCGGGCTAAGAACATCCTAATCGATCAGAACAATTTATGCTATTGCAAACAGTAAATTTTATGAAATGAATATAACAGATAAACATAATGAAACTGATGTATTAACTAATTACAGAAAACAAAACCCGAATACATAAAACAAGGACCAACACAGAAAAATAGACACACCCGACTTAGTCCAGGCTTCAACGCAGGGGTTAATTGCATAGTTTGACAATTGACCACAGACAAGTATAATTCAACATCCGGACTACTACGTCACCGGCCATCAGCTATTGGCCAATGCCTATGGACCACTGAACTATATAAGATCCAGCTTTGGGGGAGGACAGATCGGTACCGGAGATTCCGCCAAGGTCTCCCCCCTCGTGGGTAGGCTGGAACTCATGCGCTTAATATCCGTACGTACTCCATCAGGACTGAACAGTTATACTATACGTTCACGCGCTCGTGTGAGATATTGCACATTCGAACAATTCAACTTTAAAGATAGTTTGTGAACATTCGAACATTTGAACTTTAGAATATTTCTTAATTTTGTTATTACATAATAAAATATATTTATCTGAATACTGACTTCGTCAGATAAGTCAGTTTGATGCCGTTTGACCACGATCGACTTGGATTGTCTAAAATAGCGCGAAGGAATATAAAAAGTAAGAACTCAGTCACTTTCAATCATTTTTCCTGATGGAAAATCCAGATATTTTTATGTCAGTACAAAAAGTAGAAATTGCTTTTCAAGGGATGGCACACATATTAAGTAAAGTTTATAATTTCAAAGGGATTGAGGCCGTACTTTTAAAAGGCTTAAAATCTGATGTGTGTTCACGAGAGGTGGTTGGCACGATTTTTGTTATTAGAGGTTTTTAGGTACTATATATATAGGTCAATTTTAAAAATTATGAATACAATTTTTTTTCATGATAAGAATGAAAGGTTATTGTTTTTGTGTTATTTTTTATGCTGTACGTGTTGTTTGAGATTAAATTAACGGTACCAATTTTCTTGCACCAGATGCGCATTTCGACAACACATGTCTCTTCAGTGATGCTCGTGGCCAA
This sequence comes from Mytilus trossulus, assembly GCF_036588685.1. Lineage (NCBI taxonomy): Eukaryota > Metazoa > Mollusca > Bivalvia > Mytilida > Mytilidae > Mytilus > Mytilus trossulus. The sequence continues at coordinate 35,772,642 of NC_086379.1, read as the reverse complement.
AATTTTTTTTAAATCCAAAGCTTATATAAAAGATGAAGAGCTAATAATCCAAAAGGTCCAAAAAGTATAGCCAAATCCGTGAAAGGAATCAGAGCTTTGCATGAGGGAGATACATTCCTTAATTTGTAATAATTTATAATATTTTCTAACAGCAAATTTTAATAACACAAAAAATCCGTATTTTCATGCCAGTACCGAAGTACTGGCTACTGGGCTGGTGATACCCTCGGGGACTAATAGTCCACCAGCAGAGGCATCGACCCAGTGGTAGTAATTAAATTAACGGTACCAATTTTCTTGCACCAGATGCGCATTTCGACAATACATGTCTCTTCAGTGATGCTCGTGGCCAAAAAATAAGAGATAGGATAGATTAAACATATCATTCTTCAAAATAAACCGTTTTTTGTGAAGTTTAGAGAAGCTAGTTTTTCGTTTAAAGTGAATATGTTAAAAGATAAAATGTCTGATACACTAGCATTTTTTCCGTATTTAATGGTGGTTTTTGGTCATAATATGGGTTATTTTTTTAAAGATACATTCAATTATTCTAGAAAATATTTATTTTACGTAAAATAAGTAGAGCACCGGTGTAAATTAAGGTTGATTTAGAACCTTTGGTAGATGGAGTTAAGGGTACATTGGGGATACATTGTTTGAATGTAATTCTGTATTAGTAAAAAATATCAGCAATCAGCATATTCCAAAGTACTATGTGAAATATCCAAGTGAAGCAAAAATGAAAGGACTACTGTCCTTGACTAATATTAACGTACTTAAAAATGTGTCTTTATTCATTTCAAAGTTAACAAAAATATTATAATAAATATTATAATATAAAGTGAGGTAATTTTCTAAATATTTCATTTCTAAGTTGTTTTATTTATTTCTTTAATTTTATGTGATTGTATTTTGTAATTTACCTCTTGTTTTGCATGTCAATGTGACTGAGTGTTTTTGAAATAAAGCATAGTGTATTGTATTGTATTGTTTGCATTTTATTGCCAATTATGATTACGGGTTTACGCAGTTGGGTAGTGTTTACGCACATTTGTTTAGAGAAAACAAATAGACTATAATTTTAGATTCCAACCCCTTCTTCGGATGATTAACATAAGTGATGTTAAGTTATTAAATGGTGCAAGTTGGGTTTTTGTTTTGGTGTTAGATTACGCCTTTTTTTTTACATATTGTGATTAGGACAAGAGATGTATCTTCAGAAAATAGCACATAACACATAAACATTAATATGTTTTGCCATAATGGATTTACATACTAGTATTGTTGTCGTAGATTGGTATTTAAAAAAAAGAGAGACACATACGAACTCAATGACCAAATTTAAGTGAAATAGATAATTGATATTAAAGAAAAACTAGCATTCAAGTAAAATTGAAATTGAAAAGTAAACCACTATGAGTTGAAAAAAGAATCTTAACGATGTGTTTTGCTCATAAGTAGGCATAGATTTGTTTAATTATTTTAGTTTTCAAGTTAAGTTAAATAAATGTATATGATATTTTCAAACTCAGATCTCAACATATACTCTAACACTAAGTCGTATTGAAATGTATAAAAGGGATAGGCAGTAAGCTTGAAATTTTAAAACAAATGAAAAATAGACATATAAAAAAGAAAGGAAATAGTATGATGAGGAAACTATATACCAATTTTAGAAAAATATAATACATTACAGAGAACGACATTTTTTTCGCAATAAGGTGTTTTCGTTGTCAAATATCAAATATGGAGTCAGTAACAAATTGCGCAAGAGGTAGTTAAAAGTTTATTAATGGAATCTTAAACGGTTTTTTTTTTAGTTAGGAGATATATTTGTGGTCTACATTCAACGTGAAGATTAATTAATGAAACAAAATTTAAAACTGTAAAAGTATAACAATTAGGAACAAAGTAACACATATATATTTTTTAGTATATATTATTTGTTATAGGTATCAATCATGTAGGTGTAGGGGTTATAAAAAAGGATCAAATTATATTTTTTTTTAATTTGTGAATCTATTTTTTATGTCTTGTGTTAATAAACATATCTTTGTTTTTATCATGTAGGATTTTCAAACTTGTAGAAGTTGTATACGACAGATTCACCCTTTTATTTTATTTTTGTTTAAACGGATAATTCGATATAAAAATAACGTATTGTATTGATTTATAAATAGAAATTGTTTTACAAAATATTGCTAGGCTTGGACAATCCAGCGAACTCAAGACGAGTGAACAAACTATCAATAATCTGACAGATGATAAATAAAATAACGAAATAAGGGGAAGTAAACAAGTTTTAGTTTGTCCGAATTAAGATAAGTTTATCAGTGGGATTTAGGTGCGATCTTCATTGGAATAGCTATATTTTTGTACTGTTAATAAATTAAGAATATATATCTTGGTTAGCCAAAAAGAATGTTGTGAGTTCTGGTTCTCATGCCACGAACAATTGGGTAAAAAAACAAATGGTGTCTTCGCAATTGGTTGGAATAGATGTTACTGATAACAGAGAGATGTCTTCCTCCGCGCCATTGATCAAGAACAAAACTTAACCGAAGGCTGATTTTAACAGCCTCTTAAGAAGGACGAACCAACCAGCTAGATGCGTCAATACTAAGTAATGGAGATGATGATGACAGACTCTTGTACATAGATTTGCGCCCTTTCTAGCAGTTGATGAACATTATGCTATGATGGTGACGGAATTAAAACATGAACTATGTATACCGAAATATTGAACTTATGATTCGAATGAACTATGTGTAAATATATCCAGCTATTGGACTTAAGGGCATACGATACAGTTTTGATCCTGTATTTACAAGTTCATGAAAATTTGCATATAGGCTAGTTTTTACCTGATTAAATCAAATTCGTAATAAAAAAATATACCTTCATGTGCTACTTTTGGAGTAAAATGAGGTCGAAATTTTGTATATTTGCTCAAAATTCAGATTTGTGGCCGTAATTTCTTTTTCAAAAGAAAGACATAACTTTTTTGTTATTAAAGATAAACACAAATTGTTTTTTGTTAAATAATCGGTAATTTCTGTAATTTATAAATATCCTAAAATAATATGCATTTTTTATTCAGAAATAACTTATTTTAATCAAATGTTCACGAATTGAGGAAAAAACGTATTTTTTTACTGCATCTTTATCAAAATTAAAATGGGTCACATAATCTCCCTGCAAAATGAAACAAAATGCCGTTTTTGGAAATAGGGGTCCATGAACTCGTTTTCAAATTAAATCAGTTTGAATGATGAAAATCAGTCGAAAAATGCATCTTTGCCCGATATGTCACAGTTTGACGTCGCGAAAATAACAAATTACGTTAGCAACGTCATTACCTTCCCTGTAACTGTATCGTATGCCCTTATTGAATTAATGAACTTATATTATATCCTGATTTTGGACTTATAGATCTTTATAAACTGTAGATGTGTGGTTATGGTTACCGGAAACTTTACAATGAACTGTCAGAATAACCTACAGGAAGGGGAAAAAAACTACCGCATTTTATTGAACTTCCGTTTTATTTTGGAGGATAGACATAATATGTAGCACAATTGGGTTTCATGTCATTAATTATTATTATTATTACCGGAGTATTAATTAGGAAATTTATTAAAAAGGAATTAATTACAGCATAACCGAAACAATTCAATGACATGTACCCTTTGGACACTAAATAACGATCTGTACGAATATTATAGACATATACCCTACAGCCAGTAAATTATCATGTCTACTGTGAAATAACATGTATTCTTCAGGGGAGAATTGCATTGTTTGACAATTAACCACAGACAAGTATAATTCAACAGCCGGACTACTACGTAACCGGCCATCAGCTATTAGCCAATGCTTATGGACCACTGGACTATATAAGATCCAGCGTTGGACTTGGGGTGGACAGATCGGTACCGGAGATTCCGCCAAGGTCTCCCCCCTCGTGGGTAGGCTGGAACTCATGCGCTTAATATCCGTACTTACTCCATCAGGACTGAACAGTTAAACTATACGATCACGTGCCCGTGTGAGATATTGAACATTCGAACAATTCAACTTAACAGACAGTTTGTGAACATTCGAACATTTGAACTTAAGAATATTTCTTGACTTTGTTATTACATAATAAAATATATTTATCCAAATACTGACTTCGTCACAAGAACCAGCAGGCCTTAATCAGATTTCTTGGTGAATTGATTGTACGGCATCATGGTATATCAAAAGTAGCCATAATACTTGTACATGAAGAAGTCATAATATATTTAGCACTTCCAAGGACCGTAAATCAGCTCAGAAGGAGTAGTCAGGTTTTGAGAAGTATTGTGTACGCCCGATGAAGTAGATTCTCGCATGATTTTACATGCTATTCATGTACTATTGATTCATTTATTTTCGAGGGTATCAATCTTCGTGGAATGCTGAAAACTTCCATATTCGTGGATATATGATTCCGTGGTTTTGCCAATATATAAGGCCTATTGAAAATTTGTTATTCGTTGAACATTATAATTCGTGGTTCACCTTTTCCCACGAAAGCCACGAAAATTGGTATCCAACGAATATTAATGAATCCACAGTAATCAAAGAGTTCGGTGTGAAAGGAATCAAGAGTAGGTTAATAATAAAGTCACAAGATACAGATGTTCTGATCTTATGGGTTGATAAGTACAAGTGAGAGGTTTAGCGCTATAAAACCATGTTCAATCCACCATTTTCTACATTTGAAAATGCCTGTACCATGTAAGGAATATGACAGTTGTTGTCCATTCGTTTTGTCATTTGATTTTGCCATATGATTAGGGACTGCCTGATTGAATTTTCCTCGGAGTTCAGTATTTTGTGATTTTACTTCACCTCCATGCAGTGTACGCATGAGCTAAGGTTTCAAACAGGCAATATAGCTTGCACACAAAATTTGCGCCGCTATTAACTTGTTCAAAGTATCGGGTTTGCCATCTGTAACATGGTACCATGAAGCCGCACATGATGCGATACAATGTAATCGGTCCTGTTTAGGATCGATTGGCGCACTGTTTTTTTGTCTTGAAGGACAACCCAGTTGAATTAACCGATTTGTCAAACCTTTTTTAAAGTGACATCGATGAATCGATAGATGCAGTTCGAGATCTTGTTGTTAGGTTGGATGATCTGAAGTCAAAACTAAAAATTGATCATTGTGCTTAAAAAAATTGAGCGTAAAATTGTTTACAATTTAAAATTTCTCCCTTGTCAAATTTCCTTCTTGTGAATCTACTTTTAAACAATATAAAATAAGCGCTTCACTCCAGACGAAAAGATACGTTCCAAAATTGGGAAACTAACCTAGCATTCTCCTCTTCAGTTCGAATGGGAAAAGAAACATGACTTGTCTATCTCGAAGGTCAGATGTTATCCAAATTTCAGCAAGATTTAGTTTGTACTTGTGAGGGGAAATCTGTGTTTTCAAAGAGTTGCATTTGCTTCGACAAAATCTATCCTGTACAGATTTATGCCCATGTCAGGCAAATGACATATGTCAAAATGTAAATACTCGTCTGGGTTCAGTTAGAAACATCGATGACGACGAAGATGACGATGTATGAGATTTCATTTTTCTGTATGTACCTTATAAATAATTGTAAGCTATCGAATGAAAATTAAGCAGTCCATAATATTTTCTAAACAACAATTGAAACATATAATCAATTTTGATATCGTTGGAAATATAGTACTAATCATTCTAGTGGGGATTCCGAAAGATATGTAAATTTTAAAATAAAAAACCCTGCCATATGTTCTCTGACCCAAGTTGGCATGGTTGGTAGGCTAAAACTACAGGAGACCATAGAACGTGGTAGGTAATACTAGATTCGATCATAATTTTTCTATTTGCATTTGATTTGTGTGTGTGTTTTAGCCATACTGTTGTCTGCTTGTTTTTCATTTTCTAAGTTTTAATGTTCATTTGGTTTCTCACTCCTTTTTTGTTTTGATTTGTTTGTAAAAACATCAGTGCTGTACATAATCCTTTCCCTTACAACATTTATGGAATACTCGTAAACATTATAGCCAATTGTTGCTCATTTAGTCATCTGTATATGTAGGATGGAGTGTTTTACCTGTTCTAATAGACGTTTTGTTAACATAAATCCCCCCCTCCATTCTTTCTCTATTTGCAGTAATTTTTACTTCTTTAAAGCAAGGCTATACACAGAGCTTTAAATTTAGCCAAGTTCGACGTTAATTTCGGAAGAAATCATTTATATATACCATTTCGCACCCAATAACAAAAATTTGATATTTACCTAGAAAATGACGAACACCTTAATTTCAAAAGACGTGAAAAATACATATTGTTTTCAACAAATGATAAAAGTAAAGATCTAAAAAAACACATATTACAATATTACTTGTAGCTAATTGAAAACAAAAGTAACACATTTAGAAATTGAAATATGTCAAGGTCACTGTTATTTAACAGCTGTTTCAAAATTTCAAATTTGTACCCTACATGCAAAAAAGTCAATTTAAAGTCATTTTTGGTATAAAAATATAAAATTAGTTCTAAATGTAGACACAAAAGATATTTTTCTATAAATTAATTATTTTTATTTTGCTCCAAACGCATAGATCTAGGAGAATCAAGCTATCTAAATATGACTGTGCATTTTTCTTGAATTTCGCCTTGACCTTTGATACTGATGTAAAACAACGACGACAACGCTATTTCGATGAGGCTTATTCTCCTCTTTTCAATGATATAAAATATATATATAAAAAAAGTTTCTAATACATTTTTTTTTAATTGGTGAGGGTGCATTATTGGTATGAAATTTAACAACAGTATCAGACAGAAACTTACCTTTGCAGTTTCAATTGTTGAAATGGCAGTTACCTCTGATGATTTTGATGTTCCTGGCACGCTAGAAATAAAATTTTGATATTATTTCGGGTATAAATGTGAAATATCATACTGTTGGGTAATAGAAAATAATTCTTAAACGTTTTCAGATTAAATTAATAACAAAATACTGCATATTAAAAGGGCATTAGCTACAAGATATACAAAACATGTTGTATGAATATCGTTGTTCAATCATTTATAAAAGAACAACAGTGAAATAATAGTTCACATTTAGCAGCCAGTCTTGTTAAGTTTTTGTCAAAATGAAGTGAGAAACATCCCTGATGAAATTTTCACATGCAAGTAAATAATTCAGCCTCAATTAATCTGTATTCATGGGACCACCAATTTAATCCTTGATTGATCACGCATGACTTATAGTCGCCGTCAGCTGAAATTCGTAGCGGTTATCAGTAAAAATAATCTAAACTATCAACCACGTTCACTCGAGATATAGTTTTTCACATTCCATTCATGAATCGCGAAAAGAACAACCACAACTGACCTACCTTTTACGTGATTGCACTGTGATAATCCTGACCTTCACATTTTCCAAGACTATTTTGAATGGTGGAATCCGTCATTGTTTTTTTCCGGCAGTGTTTCCGTGGAGTTCAATTTCATAACATTTGCATAAAGCGCGGGAAACCGTATCACATCAATGAAAAGAACATTTCAGGAAACTGCGCAAATGACGAATTTCACATGTAAACAAATGATTCTCATAGAAACGAAGATGGCGGAATTACAATGTTAAACATTCTGGAAAATGTCAAGGTCATGATTATTACAGTGCGATCACTTAACAGGTAGGTCAGTAGTGGTTTTTCTTTTCGCGATTTATGAATGGAATGAGAAAAACTATATCTCGAGTGAACGCGATTGATAGTTTAGATTATTTTACCGATAACCGCTACGAATTTCAGCTGACGGCGACTATATGCGTGTTCATTTATTTAAAGGAAAAGTAAACCATACAAGGGTAAACCATGTGATTAACGGATTCAATCCACAAAAACTATGTCTTTTGTTAGTAAAAATGAACCTTTAATAGGAAATAAAACAGATCTAGAAATTCCAATTTATCGAGTTCGCTATTTTTATTTCATATCTTTAATTATGATCCATTATATGACCGTCGGTAGTCTTTTAAAGTCCCCTCGATTGCATATAAGATGTAGTCTAGACTAAAGTACACACGAACAATTTTTTACATAGCAACGAGCCAATGCATTTTTAATTCTTTATTTTAGACTTGGTTATTATCAAGAAATACGTTTGAGTATGTTACAACATGTACAAGTCAAGTGTGAGAATTTTAGTTGCATCTATGAACCTAAACTTGTTATTAACAGCTTTTGCCCGATTTAGTATGTTTTTCCAAATACAATCAAACATTGTTTGACATACACTGAACAACTCGTAAACGTTGTTTTGTGTTTACGCATAATGTTTAATATTCCGTACACTTTACTTAACCATTATTTTCCTCATTTATTTGCCTTTGCTTTTAAGCAACAATTCACACACACAAAAATGATCCTCATGGCTTTAAATTATTAAAAGCTGAACACTGAAATAGTATTTCGCTATTAGCAATTACTAAGCCAGTACCTGGTTCTGTTTCGTCAAAACTATTTTTGTTTAATTAGCTTGATACTCTATGATAATAACCTTCGTTAACTGATTCGAAACAACAAAAGGATATATATAGGTAAGAATATTATTTATATATTTTAAATGATTGGCGTGAAATCAAACAAACTAAACACCATCGATATTGTTTTTATCAATGCCGATCGGTATTCTTCGGAGGTCATCTTGAAGGTTATTACAGTGCCGTTTAGTCTTAATTAAACATAAAATTGAGAATGGAAATGGGGGGGGGGGGGTATCAAAAAGACAACAACCCGACCATAGAAAAAACAACAGCAGAAGGTCACCAAACGGTCTTCAATGTAACGAGAAATTCCCGCACCCGGAGGCGGCCTTCAGCTGGCCCCTAAACAAATATATACTAGTTTAGTGATAATGAACGCCATACTTCTTTCCAAATTGTACACAAGAAACTGAAATTAAAATGATACAAGAAGAACAAACACCAGAGGCTCCTTTTTTTCTTCTTCTTCTTTCGTAATTCCCTCCTGTTAAGGAGCACTCGGATGAGACCAATAAATGTTAACAGTATATGTACATTAAAACACAACAAATCCTCTGTAAACTTGACTGGGGTTAAACTGTTTATGAGATCTCAACCCTCCCCCTATACCTCTAGCCAATATAGGAACATGTATATTTAAAACTACATAACGAGTCCACGCATAGTTTATTATTATTTCCGTTACCATTAACTCTCTTAAAAGCGTTTAGGGGTATATTCAGTAAATAAATAAATGACATTTGGGACCGCCCATTTGTGAGAGAGCTTTCTGTATAAAACTGAAGTCCTATGTTCTTCTGATTGGTAGATAATATTTTAGATAACTGGATCCACACTAGAGTAAAACAAAATACAAACAGAATGCTGAATGTACTGATTTATTTTACTACTGTCTTGATTGACAGAATCAATACAATTACACAATTGATAGTAATGAGAGGCATAAATATTCTCCACATTTTACATCACATTTTGCATATATTTCTTCTTATATTGTGTAAAAGCAAATGCAAAATCTGAATTACCTCCCTTTGACATAAGCGTACTTTTTTAGCAGTGTTTCTTATGCTTAGATTTAGATCAATTGTAAATATTAAGAATTTTTCGAATATTTTAACACTTGAATAACCTAACCGTATGAAAATATTATGTTTACATAATTCATTGCGTTTCTTTAATTGAAAAAAAAATTGTTATAGTTACATTTGTACATACCCTATCTTAAAATCAAACTCAGCATATATGAATTTTTACTGAAACTGAAACTTGAATTTAGATACATAAAATGATTGATAAAGTAGGAAGAGAAGTTTGAAAGTCCCTTATAGAGGTGAATTTAGTAAATAAATATATACATCTTAACTGCAGACACATTACCTCACCATTTCATGAAATAACGGACGCTTTGACGTCAATGTGGGATACACTTGTTATATTCGGACAAGCTTTTCTGTTTACAAGTAATCTTTGTTTGATCTGAGCGTTTGAACTCATTATTAACGTAAACTTTTTGGCTTTCGGTTTAATATGCAAAGGTTATTTTAAGATGTCATCGATAAGGAAGACATACCGAATGTTACATTGTGTGGGTTTATCATTATTTTATGATATTTTGTCTTTACAGATAACCATGTTATATAATGATGTTTTGATACGAAACTTTCCGATTTGAATTTTCGTTGAAGCTCGATATTTTTGCTATTTTACTTTTAAAAACTCAAAATAGAAGAGTCATTACTTAATGATATTTTAAATAAACACGACATGGGTTTGTAATGACTTGATATACCATTGTATAACCCTCAAACTAATTGCAACAGAAAATGTGTTAGCTCTAATTCATAGCATTAAGCCCCAAATATACACAGAAAAAAGAAGAAGAAGAAGTTTTATTCAATTCGAGATTCTTTACTTTAACATGTTGAAAATCTAATGCAATGTTCTCTAATGATTTATGATATCTAGGTTGTAGCTTGAAAGATATGAAAACACCTTTATAGTTGTTTGGTATACTTGAAAGACAGCTTAAATATCAAGAATCAATACATGCAGGTGAAAAAAAGCAGTAGAATATAATTTTGTTTCAATTTTTATCGACACTACAGCCTTTTTTGAAGAGTTATCTCCCGTATGAATGCAAATCTCCATAGAAAAAGTAAAATCAGGGTTTATTTTGGTTTCAAGTTAAATTCTATGGGACTTTTTCTGTGTATACATGGGGGTATAATGCTAAAGATTTACAGATCTTCGATTGTAAATATTTCAAGGTTAGGGTCAAAATTATGCTAAATTTATTGGACTATTAGGTAAATAAATGGGGGTTTAACATTACCTGTTGTGTATATGAGGTAACCGATGCATGAGTTTTTCCATTACATGATGTGGTGTTGTTATTTTGTAATGATGATTTTGCGATTTTGTATATGGTTTTAACATTACATAACGATGTTTCAAAAGATTGACAATTTAAAATTACAAGATGTGCTTTTTTCTGGCAATTGAGGTGTTTCTTTCATTCTATCATTCTTTGATATGGTGATGAGGTAAACTCACATGATCTTATGTGAATAAATAACTGTATATCTAAAAACGATTCTCAAGTCGTTTAATGAATGTGCATCGGATAAGTGTGGCGTCTGACTTAAAGTTCGGTTTATCTTGGAGTAAGTATTTTCTTTAATTTCAAGTAAGAATTCAAGCCATAATTGGAATAAAACTTCCGAGTTTCAGTCACACTAAAAGGTAGAGCTCAAGTTATAATCCAACCTATAATTTCAATTAAAGACACATCTTGAGGTAAAATTCGAGTTAAACTTTGAATTTTTGTCTCATTAAGATTAAGATTTCGAGTACAAATGATCAGAGTTAAATGCAGTGAATGGAATAAATTATAGTCAATCGTTAGGCCTTAACACACCATAACGTCGGCTATGAAAAAAGGGAAATAACGAAACCTGCGATCTCTGAGGAAAATTAAAAACATAAAGTCCGTAATAAAATGGCACAATAATAAGATCAAACGCATCAAATGAATTCATAACAATTGTTATAATCCTTACATCTGTACAGGCAGTTTTAAATGTTGTAGAAGCAACCATGTGAAGTTGTTCATTCATTCAAAAGAATATTTTAAGAATATTTAGACTTACTACCTGATACAGATAAGATAACGTTATTTAGGTTAAGAACTGGAGTGAACTGTTATGTGCATAAGCTTCGAGATATAAAAAAAAAAATATATTTTTTTGTTGTTGTTAAATCATTAATAAAAATGATATAGTGAAATTACAATTCACTATTAGCAGCCAATCTGGTTATATTTTGTTAAAATAGCTGAGAAACAAGGTTGATGAGTTGTGCACTTGCGAGTGAATATTTGGAGATCTTTGAATACGTATTCATGTGACCTTCAATTCAACCTCTAGCTGGAGATGGGTTATCGATGTATTAAGCTATTAAAGTTGTAAGGGTTTTACAGAACAAATAGCCTACTTTTGTTGTTAATTGCAGGCTCAACAAAAATGAGGAAATAATATTAAAATTTTCCTCTAGATACTATCTTTTGACTAGAACTGTAAGAAGCTTCTGTCAAAATTGGGTAAAAATCCAGGATGGTTTATAAAACCTAATGTTTTAAAAACTTTAACTGCATAGTGTATGAAATGTTAACCGGGAAAAAAACTCTAGTCCATTTATAAGTAATACGAAAAAAAAAGGATTCTTTTTACAAACTTTACTTTTTGATATTAACTTATGATCATAAAAATTTTGCTTCTATTCATGTTTGGTAAAAATCCAGGATATTTGGAGAAAGTTATTTTAAAGTTCTAAACCACAGTGCATGATAGAGATTTTAGTTTAACCAAATTATGAAAATCAATTTGAGATAGCTATCATTGTCTTGCATGCATATATTTACAGAGTTACAAGACCTATAAAACAACCATTTTCCAGTTTTTATTTACAAACACTAAAGAGTATGCACTTTTGATGTGCCTTATATTCCTACATCCTTAAATAAGCTCCCTTAAAATCCCTATTCCTTCACTTTCTTATTTGGTATCTTCAATTATGTTTTTAATTTTAAAACAAAACATCAAGTAAGTAAATAGCTGTAAAAATGACCAAAAAAATCAGTGATTACCAGTAATCACTGGAACAACTAGTAAATACATGTAATTACTAAATTGGCTAGTAATTACAGGTATTTACTGAAACGTTCTAATTACGTTTTAATTCAAATCCATCACACATACTGTACACATTGTAGTCCGAAAAAATAAAGGACTTCATTCCTATCAAACACCTTTTTAATTGTTTACCAGTATACATGTGTATTTCTTTTAGTTTTGGGTAAAATTGTAAAGGAAAACATACTATCAAGACGTCCTTCCATACATCCTTTTTTTCTGTTCTGACTTGAAGAAATGACTACTTTTCGCCCAATTGAAATGGTGCATGGACATATTTTGTTTCATATTAAGTACCAATAGTTCGGTCACTACTCAATTAAAAGTTTGTCGATAACGTAGCTAATTTTGACGGTAAAGAAACTTCAATTCGATCTCTTCTCTGTTACGGGCTGTATGTGCTTTCTTATTACATCAAGTACTCAAAATTCTCAAACAAATAATGACAATTATTAACCAATTATAACTTTATTGATATTGCGATTAAGACAATATAATTTTAATACCCGCGCTCACCTATTGTTTGTTGAAAAAAAATGGAAATAGTGGTTAACACCTGTAAAACATTTATGGATGTGTCAGTTATCAGTCTGTTTAATGTCACCACAGACAATAAACCTATGCTTATTAATTTTTCATTAGTTGTTCAAGTTTGTTTGTAAATAGGGCAGTTGGTGAAAATTTAAAGATCAAACAAAGTTATATCGTTTACTTAGAGAATGGACACTTGCCTATAGCTTTGTTATCAAATTACACATGTTACACTGTACTTGTCTTTGGCCGTGTTCACACCAAACGCCGTGTAGGGTAAACATGTTTGTTATTCGTTTAGTGTAGTGTACACTGGTTTCACATTACATTTGTTCACATCTATACACCTTGTTTAGCTACCTGTACATAAGATTTGTTCTCACTTGTAAACAATATGTCATTTAAACGTTCATTACGTAGAACTGAATTCAAAATTTTTGAACAATTTTTCTAGCGGTAAGGGATCAACCATTTGTCTTCAAAAGGGCCGGTGGAAATAATCAGATAAAAAAATAACCCTCCCCTTTTTAAGTTAAGTGGTTGGTACTTTATGAAAGCCATTTTTATAATTTGCAATAGTTTGAATATACTAGAGATGTCTCGATTACGCATTAGAAAATGTTAGCTGCAGCAGCGTGCTTACAGCCGAGAAAGTGGATTGAGATATTAGGGATCACTACATTTTTATCTTTTCTGTTCGTTTCAAATGGCATTTCTTCTCCAATGAGTATTTGGTAAAGGAATAGGGTACCGGTTTTTTTTATCTACTTTAAGTGTTATTTAACGGATCTGAGATACTAGACAAACATATCATTTACCTCACACTTTTTTTAGTCATTCATTTATGCGTGAATCGTTGTTTGAGTAAAGACCAGTGGCGAATATTTCTGTGTACGTCAAGTCGATTCGGGAAGACCTTTTCAAATGAATTAGGCAGCCACTATTAACTTCAATTTTTTGGGAGGAGGAGCGGAGGTAGGGGGCGTGGGCTATTGATTTATTTTCAGGACAAGTTTTGGTGACTACTCGAAATCAATTTTAGCATTATATATAGTGGCAGCTGAGGGTGAAACAAACAAAACAAAATTCAGGGCCAAAAACCGGAAACATGTTTTGTTTCCAAAACAAAATCCATAGCTAACCTCCTCACCCCCTTGCTTTAATGTTTTTATAGCACCCCCCCCCCCCCCCCCCCCCCGAGTACGTTATTTTTTTTTAACAAAAAAATATCTGTAAAATTTAGACAACAATTTCTGTAAGGAACTATACTACTAATTATCAAAAATATCAATTTTACTCAAAAATAGTTTCCTCCTTAAATATATACACGGTAAAACTAATGTCCTAAATGCCTAGTATTGTGTACATTTAACCTACACAAGGCCTACATTGACTATCGACTGTGTGTAGATAAAACATAATTTAAACTACATGTAAACATTGAGTTTTATCAATGGCAACGCAATTGTGTTTAGTTTACGTGTGAGTTACACTAACACAACACCGAATTTAGGTCAATGTGAACACGGCCTAAATTCTTTAAACATTGAAAAGGTAAAAAATTAATGTTAAAATTAAAAAAAAATCAACAAAATTAACTTTTTTCGTGAACATAAAAAGCCATTAGACATTCTTAGATATTGCAATATATATATTATATATAAGTAATCTATTTAGTAATCATGAAAGAAAGTTTTCTAATGTAATCGATTTCATTTGAAAAAAGGTGTAATTGCGATGTAATCGATTACATGTTATAAGCAAAGTAATTGTAATTTAATCGATTAAATTTTAGTGTAAGATCACCCCGATGGCCGGAGGCAAGAGATCTAACACTGACACACCAAGTCTGAGTGTGATAACTATTTTACATCCAAACTGCTTTAGATTAGACGAAAAAGAATTAAATTAATTTAGTTTAAAATTTAGTTTAGAACGCCACACTTTCTACCTAGAATTGTAAATATTAAACATTGGTACTCTATGTATCAAATGAAAGGCGAAGGACTGATAATTCTTGTAGAACACATTTTGACTGATAATTTTGAAATCTAAAAAAGACCGCATGCCGTGTATATTGTGTAGTGCCTGCTTCCAAGGGAGAAGTCCTGTTCTGGTTAGTAAAACTCAATGGAACTATAAATCATGGTGTTTATACTTTGAACATAATAAATGAAATATATATAGAAAGCAATGCAGTCAAGAGATATATGGTTTGGGTCTTCTTAAAAAAGGACCATAAGGGCATACATGTACACTCATGTACTCAAGCTGTGACTATCTGTCTTCGGTTTCCACACATTTATAGTCTGTCGTAAAAGAAGATTGTGTGTTGAATCTCATTCAAAAGAACCAAGTTATCTAAAGTGGTGGTTTCTTTGTGGAATTTTTTTTTTATATAGAATCGTTAGTTTAAGCATCGACCTTTCATCTTTTTATCTCACTTAACTTCTATACGATCTCTTGTTTAGCAGAATCTGAAATAGTCATGGTTGCCTTTCTTACCATGACTACATGTTGTTTTGTAAACACGTTTCTAATCAATAAAACTTAGTACGCCTGCGCATTTGATACCACCAATGACCCTATAATAATTTTATATTAACGAAAGTTAACGGAACATATCATTTGCATAACAAAACCTTTTGGTGATTTGGTGATTTTTTAAGACAAATGTTAAAACGTTTTTCCTCGCTGGTATGTGCTTCTGCAATAAAAATATTTACCTATATTTTAAGAATTCAAATAAAAAAAATCAGACAATAAAGAGACAAAACATTATAATTTCGATTTTCAGCTAGAGTACAACGAGCCAAATTAAATGCAAATGTTAACCAAAAGCTCTTACATGACCAATGCAAGATACAAATAATGTATATAGACCGAAATACAGATTCAGGATGGCGACAAAAAATTTAAAAAAACATCAGTTTGTCTAGTATTTAGAACTAACCTTTCCGGCCTTTCTGGACTAACACACTGTATTCTTATATCTAAGGTCAGTTTCTGTTCGTTTTGTCCAACAGTTTTGCCTTTTATATCCAATCCGTTAATATAGGAATCCAGAATTCTTTGAAAGAGACCAGAGCTATGGTGCAAATTTAATGTTTTACGGTCAAGCCCTCTATCACAGTACCAATGAAACTGTATGAACAAATTTTCAACGCATGTAATCTTTGAATTGTTCAGTGTTATTCCCTGCTTGTAAAGTTCTCTAGTAATGTATTTTGTAAAATCTTCAGATTTTTCTGTCAGGGTTTCATGAAGATCCCTTACTATGCCATACCTATCCGACAAATCTTCTGGAGGATTTTCCGATGTTTTTATATACAGCTTTAACACTGAAATAAAAAAATATTGAAGAGTATTTAATGGCTTACAGTAGTTCTGTAATATATATATAAGCCATAACAGTCCATTCTGTAAAATTTTGAACAAAACTTTTCCAGGTAAACATGCAGGTTTGACTGTACTTAGAGTACAACCTACGCACTGGAAAAAGTTTTTATTCATGCCTAAAAACTTTTTCCATCATATTTATGTTTCAGAAAACAATTCTCTTTTCTTGATTTTGAACTAGTGCGAGGTAAAATTAGTGAAAATTTTTTGCAAGCTCGTATCAATAAATTGTTCGAAATTAATTTACCATTTATTATACTAGTTTTTCTGTAATTACTGTAAAAATAAAACCAATTATATCAAAGTTTTATAATCAAATATAAAAATGGAAAATAAGGTTGATAGCTGTCATAGTAGAAGAAAAACATTTATGTAAGGAATAAGAAATTGAGTGGGTTTGGTAATGTGATCCAATCGCATATATTACATGCATATCAAAACATGAACATCTTATTGTGACATAAAAAGAGCAATGTAATTAAATCGTGGCCTATTTTTACTTTGTTAGAACCACAGGCACTTGTCTCAGAAAAAAAAATCCTATTATACTTATTATGACACAAGGTACTTAACTTACATTTTAGCAAAATGTCAGGTAGTGACGAAGTTCCGTATTATATGCCGCTTTAAGACTGCCAATCCCACTAAAACTTGTTATATCGTAAATCTAAATTGATTTATCTTATGGTGTATAACATGCCTACATTTGTTGTCGGAAACATCCGTATCAATCCTACCAAAGTATGTCAATCGTAATAATTTTGCAAACCGCTGAAGAATTGGCAATATTTTGGTAAGAAACGGTTTTCATACACATTTCTAGGTGGTTATATGTGATTTCCGTGTGAATCTTTTATGAATTCACATCGTACCAATGTATGCTTTGTAAAGAAAAAGATAAAGAAACACTTCCGTGAATTTTATACTATTCATCTGTGAATTATTGTAATTAAACAGACCAAATTCCACTATGAAAATTTGTCCATCTCAAGACATAATTTTATAGATGAGGACAGAATTTCGTAATACATAGTCATGATATATTGTCTCGTTGGACAATATTTCATAGGACATTATTTTGCTTCACATACGAGTTACGGTCATCGGCTTTACCATAGTGTTTATGACCCAGAACACGATGAGTTAGATATCAGACAATGTCAATTCGCCCAACTTGCCAATCGGCCCACACTATATCGCCCCACTCTTGTTTACCGACTCGTTCCACTTTTGAAAAAGTGTAAAATCAAATTGAACAACCAGTCTGACGACTCACTTATTAACGAAAAAGGTTTAAACCCCACTGAATAAAGGTCTGCCACCTCGCCCCACTTATAAAAATATCTTGCATCCTTTAAGTATGTTAAATAACTGTTATTTCGTATCCGGTCGTCCAGGTGTAGTGGTATGTGTCGTGGCTTGATATGCTTAAGGTCTTGAGTTCGAATCCAAGCACTGGATTTGTTCTACGTGAATATTGATAAATATAATTATGTTTAAATTTAATAGTGAATTTGATATTCCCGCCAAAATTTTACAGAACAAAGGAAAGCATGCATAACAAAGAAAAACAAACTGGGGTGATCTGCTTCGGGTGATCTGGCTCAGATCACCCCTATCAGAACAAAGGAGCTGGGATGTAATCTACTAGGGCTCTGCAAAATGTAACCAAAATCAGAGATGCGGAACATATTCTTTTATATAATCATTTGGTAATCAATGCAATTAGTGTCTCTTCTATGCCAGTCTTGAACATATAAAAAAACTAAATATTAAATAAACAACTCTCCTAATGCTCAGGTTGGTTGTCATATTGTGCAACGCAGTTACTAATATAAAACTCTATGGAAAAACACTGTAAATCATCTGAATATACTATCCACACTGATCTTTGTCAACACTTGGGAGTTTATGAAGTATATTAGATGCAAGCCAAATTGATAAAAAAAAATCCAAAAAATCTGCAGTCGTCAGTACACGCATGTGCAAACATAATTTTTTTTTAATTTTGAGCGTGGGTTTATTTACAAAGCGAAAGAAGCACATCATATTAGAATTATATACTTACAGCATTGGTGATCAATATTATCCTGATCAACATCTGATGCCATGCTTAAAACAAGTTGCTTTCTTTAAAAAAAAAAGAAAAGCAATATCGCTGGTTGCTGAATTTGTGTTTCCTTTTAAACTGAAAAAGTTGACTGCGAATAGAAGAAGATAATAAAAATGTTAAACTACCTTTATCAAAAATATGCAATTGTGTGTAAATTCTTGCATAAGTCAGTGAAAAGTAATGCTGGATATTAATGAATATACAGCTACTTTTTGAATATACATTTTAAAATGCGTCTATTTTATTTATTACCTGGGAATACACATATATTTTCATAATCCTTTTGCAAATCCCAGTTTTTACAAACCAGATGTGTAATGCAAAATGCACAAAGGGGGACGAAAGATACAAAAGGGACAGCCAAACTCATAAATCTAAAATAAACGGAAAACGCCATGGCTAAAATGAAAAAGACAAACAGACAAATATAGTACACATGACACAACATAGAAAACTAAAGAATAAACAACACGGACCCCACCAAAAACTAGGGTGATATCAGGTGCTCCGGAAGGGTAAGCAGATCCTACTCCACAGGTGCCACCCGTCATGTTGCTCATGTGATAACACATCCAGTAAATAGTCTAATTCGGTAGGTCACATTCATGAAAGGGAAGGGGATTGTAGTTACGTGAGGAAAATATCCGATATCATTTGTGAAACGGTTATTCCATTACAGTCAACCAACTCGTGATGGCGTCCGTTTAATTTACGAAGGGATGATTTTAATTTAACCATTTGGAACTCTTGGTTTAATAGCTTCCTTGGTAGTAGCAACCCTCTATCAAGAAAATCATGACAGGATAGGAAATGCAAGCACGGAAATATCGTATCAATTGGGAGATATATAACCGGTATGCAGGTGATGTAGGAATGTTGTTACTTAGAAATGGAAAGTTCTCAATTAGAAAGCTGAACTCATCTCTTTTGTGGTAAAGTTTTGTTTTAAACCGACCCTCATTGTCAATTTCTACATGTAAGTCAAGAGATGAGGTCGACTTCACTGTATATGTAGTATCCTTTATCTAAGTGACTCTCGAATAAAAAAATGTTTGAAAGGCACAGTTAGGTAATATATTCCTAGGGTATAAGATTCTTGTTATTTCGAAATTGTCAGAGTTAACAATAGGACAGTGACTTGAAAAAACAAAATAAAAGAGAAACAGCTAGCGGTCGAAATACTGTAAAGTCACAACTCAATCTCTTACTGTCTTGTCTTGAATTTAAATAGGAAATCGAAAATTCTTATTCACGAGTTTAATTAATAATCATACATGAACATGGTATGTTTGTCCAGGAAAGATTTAAAAGGAAAACATACACACGGATACTCTGGATAAGAATACTCGTTTGCGCCATCGCATATATTAATATAATAGCTGAATTCGGAAGTCAAACTACCTACCTCAAGTATTTTGACTCCGGATTCATTGCATTTTATCTGGATTTTTTGTGATAGTGGGCATATTTACAGGATGATGTTTAATGTGAATGAATCAAGACGTGTAGGAAGCTGGTCAACACAATGAATACAATTTTCAAAACGCTACCATAGTACACACATTAAGTGCAATAAGGTTGAACTAAAAAAGAAAAACAAACAAAGAACTGAAATTGTATGATAAACTTAGAACATTCCTGCTTGTGATTTTATTTCCCAAAAAATAGAATATAATATCATTGAACACAAACGTTGAGTATTAAGTGTCTACATTGTATTTATGAAATGAATCTCCTTTTAAAGTCTTTATGAAGATATTGCTATACAAAATATAAACAGAGACTAACAAATCCATAGTTAAACAGTGTAAATAAATAAAATTATAATTAAGGATTAACAGGACTGTAGTTGAAGAGTTGCCACCGTCAATTGTAGATTTGACGGTTGCAAATGCAGTTTTACTGGCGACGCCATACAAACGGAAACTTACAAACTCTCTCTCTTTGGCAGGTCTCTCCTTAGTAACGCCTGGTCAACTGTGGATTTGACGGCAACTGTTAGCCAATTAAAAAAATTGTTACATCCAAATTGCATTAGAATTAAGGAATAACAGTACTGTAGTTGAAGAGTTGCCACCGTCAATTGTAGATTTGACGGTTGCAAATGCAGTTTTACTGGCGACGCCATACAAACGAAAACTTACAAACTGGAGGTTATTTCGTCACCTGTACGCTTCAAATTTGGATAAAATTACATTAAAACGGCAAATTCGAGGTAGGTGTTGTTTTATTTTTGATTATATAGAAGAAATCGAACATTTGTTGATTCATTAATTCAAAATGGCGGGTCTCTCCTTAGTTACGCCTGGTCAACTGTGGATTTGACGGCAACTGTTAGCCAATGAAAAAAATTGTTACATTCAAATTGCATTAGATTTGACGGTCGCAAATGCAGTTTTACTGGCGACGCGGAGCGGAGACAGTAAAACGGAGATTTGCGACCGTCAAATCAAAATTGACGGTGGCAACTCTTCAACTACAGTACTGTTATTCCGATTTTAATGCATTACAAAAAGAAAAAATACGATAAAACTTGAAAAAATGTCTTAATTTGTAAAATAAAAAAAAATCCGCGAAACTTCATGAATTATTTTGACACAAAGACGTCATTGCTAAACGTGACGTCATTCAAATAAATTTACAAACTGGAGGATATCACGTTACCTGTACGCTTCGAATTCGGAAAAAAATACATTAAAACGGCGAATTCGAGATAGGTGTTGTTGAGACATGATAATACAAGTATAAATTTCAATTTCAATTATATTCTATTGCATAATATTTAAGTGTGGTAGTATCTATTAATGAAATTATACTTTTTTGACAGAAAAATCTGTTTGTTTGATTATCTATAGAAGCTTTCATAAAGCTAGGTTCACAGTGCCGATCAGATCAACTCGATCAATCTCGATCAAGACAAAACAAGCGATCGGGAGACAGGTCTGTCTCAGTCGACAAGAATGTTCGGGGTGGTCTATCTTGATTGTCATCGATTTGACATGTCAAAAACATTCGAGTAAGGATCGGGAAGCCAGTCACTCGAGAAGAGATCGATAACTCGTCGAGTAGCGGTCGAATTGATCGAGAAAGGATCGTGTAGAGATCGATTTTGGTCGGAATACAAATAGTTTACCGATCAGTACTCGATCAATTCGATCTTTTCTCGACTAATATCCGATCAATTCCCGATCAACGACAACCTGTACGATATGTGGTCAAGATTATCTCGGCCAGTGCCCGATCGCTTCATGATCACTGCGACTTCTATATTTTTTTCATCCCCGACCAACTCGACCAATACCCGATAACTGTAAACAATTACCTTCATGTACAGTACGCGTCTGTACTGTTGTACAATTTTTAAAGAGAGAACACAGATACCAAAGGAACATGCAAGCTCTTGAAAGTTCTTGTGCAGCAGCAATACAACTCATTATAAGACAGCTGATGACTAATTTAGCTTTACAGGTTAGTTTTTAAGAACACCAATTAAACTGTTTAATGGGCTTTATTTGTTTGACTGTCCCTATTTTCCATATGTCCAGAAGTTTTTGAACCCTTCAATTACGTCGGTATCAGTTCTATGTAAAATACTGAACATATATAAGACACTAACAGTAGACTGAATTTGTACGAAATAAAAAAAAAAGGGGGATTGGTTATATATTTATGTTTATTGCTATCTAACATTAGTACTTATCCACTCATTTTGAAGAAAATAACAGTAAAACTCCTATAACAAATCAGCGTCCTACTTTACTTTCAGAAAGTTTTAATAACCATTTCGGTCCTCTTTGTTCAGCTCCTGCAAGTCTCTCATACCTTTTGATTTTGCCATTTTATTAAGGACTTTCCTTTTTAAATTTTCCTTGGAGTTCAGTATTTTTGTGATTACTTTTAATACTGTGCACACAGTGGTCGTCCTGTCAGCCATTGCATATCTAGATTTTTCAGCATCCGTAGAAGTCTACACCTTTTTGATTGTTTTCTATGCTCTCTTCAAGCTCCGTCACAGCTATTAACCTGTCTATATGAGCCCTTACCACCTTGCCAAAAATCCAACTTCTTTATTTCCATGTAGATATTTAAATGTAAAATTTTACTCAGACCTTCTGTGAACAACTGAATCTAACCAAATAAACGGAGAACGTGTCCATTTATAATGCCCAAACTTGCATATAACGTATAATAATGAGTCATTACTCAAGAATAGTAAAAGTGACACCACCCAAATTTATGTTTTATGGTATTGCGTTTCATAAAATTTGGTTAAGGCAAAATAAAATTAGAGAACAGAAACTAATTGTTGGGACGTACACGTGTATACGTACTTGCGGATCGACAAGGGTAACTCTGTTGCTGGTGCATTTTGGAGTTTTTTGCTCACATTTGATAATGTACATTTTTCATACTGACTACTACTCTGGCAGAGTTTTTCTCATTATATTGAACCTTAATGGCATACAAGAAAAACTTCGTAAAGGTTCTGCGCAACCAAGTGTCTTGCCTGCTTTTGCTGTTTATTACAGGCTAAACAAAAATAGGAAAGGAACTGATAACAACATTCCTTTCGATACTATCTCTTGGTTGTAAAAAGTTTCTGTCCAAGTTAAGTTAAAATCCAGGATAGTTTATGAATCTAATAAATGTTTTAAATCTTTAACTGCAGGCTGTTTGTAATGTTAACTGGAAGAAACATTAAGTCCATCTATAATTAAAATACCGATAAACAGGTACAAGACTTTCAAAATGCGCGTCTGACGTACAAAATTATAATCCTGGTACTCTGATAACTATTTACACTACTGGGTCGATGCCGTTGCTGGTGGACGTGTCGTCCCCGAGGGTATCACCAGCCCAGTAGTCAACACTTAGGTGTTGACATGAATATCAATATTATGGTCATTTTTATAAATTTCCCGTTTACAAAACTTTAAAAAATTTCAAAAAACTAAGGATTTTTCTTATTCCAGGAATAGACTATCTTAGTCGTATTTTGCACAATTTTTTGGAATTTTTGATCCTCAATGCTCTTCAACTTTGAACTTGTTTGGCTTCATAAATATTTTGATATGAGCGTTACTGATGAGTCTTATATAGACGAAACGCGCGTCTGGCGTACAAAATTATATTTCTGGTACTTTGATGACCATCAAAAACATTGCTAATATAAACCTTCGATATTAGATTCTGACAATAATTGTACACATGAAAGCGATAACATTGTAATTTATATGTAAAAAAATTTCAAGGGAAAACTCTTTAGTGATCGGTTATGATATTTTAACTCTTCCAAGTATCTTGATAATAAAAAAAAGTTTCTTAAATACGGTGCATGAGTTGTACACATTAGAGCGCTTATATGGCAGTTTTCCAAATAATAAATATTCTGAAGGGTTATAACTCGTTTAAAAATAATGATCGGCACTGAATTTTGAAACTAAGATATTGGTACAAAAAACGTAAGATATAAGTTTCATAAACAATCTGGCAATAATTTAATAAATAATTTCTTACAAATATTAATTCAAGTTTAGATCGTCTGACTTATAATTAAGTTCCAACATGTAATTTGCTTTCTTTTTGCTCATTTGTTTGGGAAGTAACATAACTTATCCATGACCAACTTAACCAAACTATGACAAAATCACTGTACTAAACGCTCCTCGATATAACCACTTTACTACCCGTGTTCACAGGGAAATAAAGCAAAAAAATGCATTTATCCGCTATGTATATTGTTTTGTCATGACGCCATTTTAGTTGGTAGGCGGGTCGTCGGACAAAATTCGAAACTAGATTGGCCAATAACCGAATTGCATTTTGTTTTCACATGTAACAACATACTTTTTTGTTTTGTCAAAACATGAATGATTGTAAATAAAAAAAAAAGTTTGAGCTAAATTCATCATAAAGCAAATTCTGGTTTTGGTATCGTAGAATTAAAAATACATTTAGAACTTACCTGGACTCGATCAAGTGCGCAAGCATTGACAAATACTGGGTTGCCGTTTATATACCGCTAAGTATGTCTCGTTTTCAAAATCTGGATTGGTGTTAACAACTAGCCAATCGAAAATTGCCAATTTACATTTAGTGATAATTGAACATTGAATCATGTGAATTATTTCAACACATTGTACCTATTAGTATTGGCTGTTTGACCTATTTTTGACTGCAGGGTAGGTCGATATTATTAATTCTCTACATTTTCCCCGTGGTATAGCTGGTAGAGTCTTCTATCCGTTACAAATACATATGGAATACATACTACTGTTGCCTCTATTTACATCACAAATCTCACGTATTCAAGCAATCTGCATATAGTAAACATACAAGAAACTGTTGTTATATTTCATTGCATAGGTAAATTGTCTCGTTTTACCTGTTCAAGTTAATAATCGACTAGTATAATATAATTCGTGTACTAGTTAATCAAGGTGAAGCCGTAGGAAGAAGGTAAGTTCAGATTAATTTATGTTTGAGTTATGTTTAATTTTTCGTAACTTGTTTTTGAAAGTTATGAGCAATTAGACCTATATTGCGTTTCTATTTCTGAATAGAATAATACGTTTATCAAATAGAAAAGAAAAATGTAAAATGTGTAAATATAATTCAACAAAATGTTGACCTAAATTATTAAATCGTTTGTACTTTGTATGACATTTAGAGTGTCTTATCTAAACAAGTATGTCCTTGTCTTACCTGAAACAAAACGTTCCTAGATTTGGTCGTCATCGCCCTGGTCTTAAATTTTGATTTATTTGAGACTCCAATAACTAGACCAAACCGTCATGGAACATTTTGAACAACGAAATATCTACGGGGAAAAATAAAATATTATTTTCTTTCTCTCCATTTATAACGGAAAAATGGACTATGTATTTGGCAAGCATGTCTTTGCCTGAATAGGTTTTTTTTCGTGTTTTTATAATTTAAATTACTGTTGGATGTTCACGTGGCCTGATTATAGTTATCAAGAGCTACGATTACGACAAGAACTTGATATGTGATTTGTTTTTTTGTTTCAATCATTTATGAACGCGGGATATTGAAATAATATGTCGTTATAAGATGCCAGTTGTTACAATAAGAGAGTAGTGTTCCAGTCTCTCCCGCGTTGTCCGTATTTTATATGTCTAAAACAATTCCTAAAACATGCTGGGCTTTATGTTTTATTCATTTAAACTTTAAAGAACAGCACTCTAATGTCCATCACCACCCCGCATGTTTTACTACTAGAATCTTATATGAATTGCACATCCTCTGTGAGTCAGTGTTACCTGTGGGAGAACTGACAATCACAACCTAACAACATAGCAAATCTGTTTGCAACCTTAAACAGGTACTTCAGACACCACACGAATGAAGTTTTTTTTAAGTCAGTTTCAAAAAAACTTTTGATAACATCGTCACAAGTTTTGTTTTAGTATTGACTTTCTCGACCCGATCATAGGAAGAGTTAAATTTATGTTTGTACTGTATATTTTTATATTTATCTTATATTTATTGCGAAACTGCTTATATGGTATGAACATCAAATAGGATAATGAAACATCAAGTTCAAAAGACAAATAGCTAATTATAATAACTCAAATTAGAGACTGAAGTGGTCTAATATATGATATCATGTTATAAGTGGTTTGATATTAGGTATACAGCAAGTATCTTTTGAATAATTATTACTGTATAAATCATCTTCATATCAGTGCACTCGCTGCATTATTTAACCGGAAACCATCCAGTAAAAGAACCATGACCCCGTGGCAACCTCTCCTACCTGACACCTGCGCGTCCTAAATCTTTATCATTTTTTCCGGTTCCTCGTTACATGCTTGCTGCACGGTTGTTTTTTTTTGGAGAAGGAACAAGTTTTCTGGGAAACCAACTTCTTTATTTTAATATATAGATATTCAAATTCATATTTTTGTTTAATTAAAATTGTATTTACTAATTATATTTGGATAAACTTATTCATTTTATATGACTATGGATAAAATTCAAGCTTTGGTGACGCAAGGACAAGAGGGAAGTGACAGTCATACACACATAATTTCCATTAGTAGTTTGTTGCCCCCTTGGCGTTTGGCCACTCATTCCAATGAAGTTTGAGGTCGGAATTTGGATTTTATCCCAAGTTTTTCGGGTGTTGTTCTGGAACAGGACCCATGACTAGGTGGCCCACGAATGTTACTTACCCTCCACTGCCTACTGGTATGCCAAACTTGACGCCTTATCCCGAGCCATTTGATCCTTATTCGGCTCAATCAGTTTGATCTGGTCAGTGTTTTGGTGGTAGAACCTCTTTGGAGTCACCCCTTTCAAGGATGAGACGAGGAGTCGTGCCACCTTCAAACATGAGGTTCAAGCTACAGTTAATGTTAAAAGTTCTAAGAGTTTGATAACAGGCTTGACCTTATTGAGTGTAGGTGTCTGTCTCATGATCCTTCACATGACCCTCCCAGACCCCCTAAACAGTTGGTGTGAGATGACTCTGTTTCTTTGGCTTCTAGAAGCCAAGATGGTAACTTCTTGGATGATCAAGGTGTTTCTTCAGATGTTCGCAATGAATTAAGCGCAGAGGAAGATAATTTCATTCATGAGGAGCCTAATTCAGGCATGAACTCTTCTGATTGCCTGAGGAGTCTGGTCTACTCTATTCGCAGGGATATGTCAGATATTCCCATGTCGTCTCCACCTAGGATTTCTGCTACTTCTTAGGATTTTAGGGCTTGCTCAGGTTTAGTTAAGCCAGATTCCAAGTGGTATCATTCTTTACCAGAGTAGGGTCATTTAAGAACCGCGTTGTCTTTTGTAAATTCTTCTTTGGCTGAGAATCTTGCTAACAATAGCAAAACTGCTGGTAGTAAGTTCTCTGGTTTCAGACCTGCCTCTCACCAAGGGAAATGCACATCAAAGGACTTTGAGATCCATGGATCTTCCTTTGGTATGTCGGCTCCTGCCTGTGACAAGGCCTACTCTGGTTTACTTGGTTCGAAACCCTTGGATGGCATCAGACTTTCTCAGTCGTTATATATAAAGTCAGGGAATAGTCTGAGATGTCTGACTTTTGTCCTGAAAGCGGCTGAAAACTTTTTGTCGACAGCTTGGTCTCTTTTAAAGGATAAATGGTAGAATTTTTTAAACTTGCTGTCTATGCTGCTTCCGGTAGACAAGAGTCTTGAAATGTCTCACTTCCTCCTTCTTTGTACTGTTACCAACTTTACTCTTGCTAAGAGACAGAAGATTCTTGATAAATCAACTGTCTCTGAAGCTCTTCGGCAGAGACTTGTCAGTTCTCCTTTGTCTATGGACAAGTTGTTTCTCTATTTCCTTAGATCAGTTACAGGAGGAGGTGAATAAGGCCCTTCCTGTGGTCAAGGTGAAAGGTCACTGATGGGAAAATATTTGTCAAGACTTCGCAGGTTAACAATCCTTCATCCTCTCATCAACCAAAGGCTTTTTCCTCTTCTTCTCCGTCACAGCCTTTACGAGATCAGCTTTTTCTCGTCCCAACTATTCATGTGGGAAGAAAAATAAAATTGTTAAAGGAAAGAAGCAGGGTAAGTGATGTGTTGTTCCCTCTGTTGAATCGTTCCCCATTGGAAGATTTTACGTAAAGGATTGGAGCTTCAGTTTCTGAATATCACTGTTCCTAATCAGTATCTGGTGGTCCCATATTTCATAATGGAGACCAACAGGTCTATCTGGTCGACTTTTCATCTAGGAATTCAGGAATTTGGACAACCTCTCTAGATTTGATGGACGCCTATTTTCACATCCAAATTTCTCACAAGTTTCATCATTCTCTGAGACTGGTTTGGGCAGACCGGGTTTACAGTTTCAAGGCTTTGCCTTTCAGCCGGGCTATTGCACCGCTAGTTTTGACCAGGATTTTCCTTTTCAGACGGTGGTGTCTTATCTTCATACTCAGACAGTACTCATTCACTCCTACCTAGACATTCTTTTATCAAGAATCATTGCCCATTTCTTTTGGAGGAACACACCAATTCGGCTATCCTTTTACTCCTGAAACTGGGTTTTTGTTTTATTTCATGAGAAAAATCAAAGATAATTCCCAGTCAAAGTTTCAATTTCCTGGGAGAACATTTTCGGGCATAGTTGGGTCTTGTGCTTCCTCCAGAAGAGAAGGTAATCAAGGTATGTCAGTAAGTCAGTGCTCTGATTCAGTTTTCATCTGTCCCATCTCGTCCATTGCTTTAGCTGGTAGGCTCCTTGATTTTGATTATGGACGTCATTCCACTAGGACGTCTACACGCTCGTCCAATCCAGTGGTGTCTGTCGGAGTTGGCACCCCATCTCTCAGTTGTGGGAGGCACATGTTCCAATTCTTCCTCATTTATGATCTTATCTTCAGTGATGGCTTCAGGAAAACATCTTCTGAAGGGAGTTTTGTTGGATCCCTCAGACTCCAGCCTAACTTTGTTTACAGATGCGAGTCTGATTGGTTGGGTAGAGCTTATCTGGAGGACAAGCCAGCATTATGTGTTTGGTTAGGTGCAGAGTTGGAGGAACAAATCAATCTTCTAGAGATGAGAGCTGTGGTTTTTTTTCTCTCCTTCAGTTTCAGACTGCGATTCAGGGGCAGTCACCACTGGTTGCCACGGACAACTCCACATTTGTGCCTTATCTCAGAATCAAGGAAAACTCGTTCCGTTTCTCTGTAATATCTGAGTACGGAAATTCTTCTTCTGTGTCACAGTCTCGATTTGATTCTGTCAGTGATACATGGTCCAGGCAGTCAAAATTTATGCCGGATGCTCTCTCCCGTTCGCGTGTTCCAGTAAACGCAGAATGGTAAATTCATCCATCAGTGTTTCAGGAGATCGTTCTTCGTTGCGATCGTCCTCATAAAGATTTTTTTTGTCACCAGTCTGAATCACGAGAATGCTTGGGCAGTAGATGCTGTGACCCTATCTCGGAAGGAAATGTTCAGTTGTGTGTCCCTCCTTTTCGTGTTCTTCCAATGATCTTG
Organism: Mytilus trossulus; assembly: GCF_036588685.1. NCBI lineage: Eukaryota > Metazoa > Mollusca > Bivalvia > Mytilida > Mytilidae > Mytilus > Mytilus trossulus. The sequence goes on along the minus strand of NC_086379.1, from coordinate 35,742,846 downwards.
CACAAAATTCAGATGGATTTTTTCAAGACCATGTTTATTGCTCCGGCTTAGCTAAGACAGTCTTGGCTCCCGGAACTACTTCTTCTGTGTTGTGCGAAGTCTCTTCATCTTCCTTTAAGAGACAACCTACTGTCTCAATTCAAAGGAAGAAAACTTCATAAGAGTCTAGATTGCACGCTTGGTTACTGTCAGGAATTTACTCAGAAAGGGAGGCTTTTCTGATGGAGCAACCAAGCGATCTCAGGATTAGTAAAAAAAATCAACAGGAGCAGTTTAATGTAATAGAATAAAAATTTTAAAATCAAAATTTAGTTTGTAAATTAAATACTCACCTTCATAAATCAGATGTCCCTCTCCCCTTCCTTTCATCCCCCTTAGTGTCTGGCAGTTGAAAACGCGCATGTGTCAGGTGGGAGAGGTTGTCACAGGGTCATGGTTCTTTTTCTGGCTGGTTTCTGGTTGAATAATTCAGCGCGTTGAATGATATCTCAATTTATGAAGGTCAGTATTAAATGTAAAAAACTAAATTTTAATTCTAAAAAAATGATTTTAAAGGATTTCAATAAATTAATTATAAACATAACTAGTTTAGCATAGTTTAAGCTTGATACCTGTGGTTATTTTTCTTGTTTATTGATATAGATAAATAAAAAATATTAAATTCACTGTGATTGTTGATGGTTAATGTCTGTCATATATTCCTATTTCATTTATTGTTATTTCTTATAAATAATTAGGTCGTTTGTTTTCTTGTTTAAATTGTATTATATTTTATCATGTGGGAGCTTTTTATATCCATATACTATGCATTGTTATTTTTGAAGGCATTACGTTGACCCACAGATGTGTTTCATTTGATCTCAAATTAGAAATTGCCTCATTTGCAATGACACGATAATATTTTCAATTTAAAGCACTTCTTTTTCGTAAATGTTATAGGGTAATAACCTACTACGACAAAATTGAAGATTCTATTCTTTCCAACTATTCCATTTGCAGCAGAAGACCTCGGGATGTATAAATACCCGGTCACGTCCACTTGTATTTTTTGTCTATCTGATGAGTTAAGTCTTTTTTAACAGATTTTTATAGTTCGTTCTTTTGTTGTACTGTTATACCACTGTCCCAGGTTAAGGGATGGGATCCCGCTAACATGTTTGACCCCGCCACATTATTTATGTATGTGCCTGTCCCAAGCCAGGAGCCTGTTATTCAGTGGTTGTCGTTTGCTTATGTGTTACATATTTGTTCTTCGTTCATTTTTTTTTACAGAAATAAGGCCGTTAGCTTTCTCGTTTGAATTGTTTTACATTGTCTCATAGGGGCCTTTTATAGCTGACTAGGCAGTATGGGATTTGCTCATTGTTGAAATCCGTACGGTGACCTATAGTTGTTGATGTTTGTGTCATTTTGGTCTTTTGTGGATAGTTGCCTCATTGGCAATCATACCACATGTTCTTTTTTATATCGTGTAAGTAAACTTTGTGCTGGGTTTCAATGGAAATAACGATATACTAGTACGTGAATTTTAAAGTTTAAACTTTAAGAATTGGCTCAGAATTTAAACTGATTTAAAAAATCAGAACTTTGTTATTTGTTGTACTGTTACGTACTGTTACAAAACTGTCATTGCTGAAAGCCTTTCGGTTGCCGAGAATTGTTGATGGATAGATCTCTCAATTACTCATATCACATCTCCTTATTCACTAATAAAAAAGATTGTAAATTATTTACCTGTCCACGGGCTTGAGACTTCGGATAACGACACGCTGCATCTTTCTCTTTCAAAAAGGTTATGGTAGGTAAAGTGTCCGGCTAGGATCGTAGTTTTTTAAGTGAATCTGTCCATTTATTTTCGAGTGTAGATCGGGCTTTTTTCAAGCGATAAAACATGCGATCAGGTCAATTAACTGTTAATTCGTTTTTGAAATAGTTATTTACATGACTACCTATCTTATTGTGAACACAATACATGTTTTGAGCAACAAAGAGGCATACTTACTTTGTACTTAACTATAGTTCAGTGTTTGTTATGGCCCTGTTTTTTTTATAGAAGAACTGTGAAATCGTACAAAAGTATTCTTGACTTTAAAAAAAATACTTTTATAGTTTATTAATGTACCTTAATGAATGAACAAATCATATATTCTCAATAAATCCCAACAACATATTACTTAGTTGATAAATATTAACCATTTTCAATTTAGTGCATTTTTTTGTACGGAAAACGATCTACCACAACTTTCCAGTATTACATTAGATTCTCTAAGGGGGACTCAGAATCTGTTTAACTTCATTGTATGGTACTTTTTGTTGTCAAAGTTAATACTATTTTCGAGATGAAAACCGTTGTTTCTATACGTGACGTATTATGGTATACCGTTGTTCGTCCGTCCGTTCGTCCGACCGTCGTCAGCATGTCAGACAATAGCTCAAGATCGCGGTAACTAATGTACTTGTATTTTGGTGAAATGTTTATATCTATTAAGGTATCCTCCCTTTCGATCACAGTTGTAAAGTGTACGTTTCCGAGTTATGGGATTTTATCAAACAAACTAAAAGCTCTAAAGAGCCCGTGTCACTCAACTTGGTCTATGTGCTGCAGTAAATATTCAACAAAGAACGCTCTTCTACATTAAATATAAAAATAGAATTCATGACAAAATTCTGTGAGTTTTTTATATGACATTGAGTAATTATTTATTACAAGTGAGAATGGATATCGATTGATAACAACTCAGTTATTTAACTCAATATAATGATAAATTGGCCTCCTTCGAGATTATTATTACTATTTGAAGTCTCGGTTATGTATAGAAGTCTCGGTTATTGAATAGAAAGGTATGTACTATGAAAATTAGAGCGCGGGGCTATGCCCTCAGCTCTTATTTTTCATAGTATATACCTTTCTATACAATATCCAATTTAGCACATATTTACAAATTGAGTAATACTGTAATTAGCCTATTGATATGTTTTGGCTGACTGGAAGTAGCTCATTTACATAGTTTTGTAAATCTACTCACTATGATATCATTGTGAAACTGGGATCTCAAAAGTTTCATGACTTTAGAATGTAAAGAAGGTAGCTGCTGGTGTAAGTATATTTATTGATATAAAGCGTTGTTTTACTATACATGTACTTATTTACATGAAAAGATGACAAAATGAATTGACCAAGCGCAAACAATTCTTAAATTGCAATGAAAGCTTTACATTCTTGAAAACATTTTTTTAATTTCACATACACCCTAAAACTATCTTGAAAATGCGTTTGAATAAGTACAAACAGTTGTACCCCCTCCCACATCTTTGAATGAAACACCTTTAAAAAATGGCTGGATCTGCCCCTGGTATGTACCCATATGTAATCTAGTGAATAGTGTATATGCATGAAATATTTGTCACTGGACATTAGGCAACCAATTATCGACCAATTTATGACTAAATATATCAAATTGCTTCATTAATAATTTCCCTTCAAAAGATTCATGGTTGACTTTTTATGTGTACAAAGTACTTGCATGGAGGATCAAGATTACAAATTTTAGATTGAGTTGTACTTTAATCAAGGTATAAAACACCATATAGTTATTACTCTTTATTTAAATGAAAGGAACTTTTTTAATTGTCAAAACAAAATTTATATGAAAAGATTGGTTAGTAGGATGTTAAAAATCTGTTTAAAAAACTAATTACAAACTATTTAGTTAAATTTGGAACACAGAATTTATTTCAAAATAGCCAGTAGCAATTTTGTTCTTTTATCTTGATTTCAATACAATGAAATCTTACCCTTGTGGTCATTCATGCGTAGTTACATAGTACACTAAAAAGTATGTACTATGAAAATTAGAAGACAAATTAAAGCAATTTCATTGGACGAAAAGTTGTAAGTATGTGCTTATAAAATAAAATGAGAAAATTACTTACTTACGTACTTGAATTGAATAACAAGAGTTGATATAAAGTGTTAAACCATTGTGGTGACGTCAGCCTATTTATTTACCGTGGATTCTTTTTCTAGAATCAACGCTTCCTTAATTCGTTGCTGAAATGGACTCACCATTTTATATTCTTTTGTTTCCTTTGTGTGCCTAATTGCATTAAGGTTGAATTGGCCAATTTACTGATTTCTGTTCAGTAATGGAATTAATTTTAAAACTTACCATTATTTTATATATGCCTGCACTGGGAGTCGAACCAGTCCGTGAATTCTTTAAGTGTCAGTAACATCAACATATCGACGAAACCTCTCGGCTACCAATTGGTTACGATTAACTTGTCTAATTCATATATATAAATGAATACTTGATATACATCGGTACAACGGACACATAAGGGTTGTATCTTTATATATACTATAATAGGCAGTCATTTAGTATGAGTTGGTAGCCTCGAGGTTTCATGCACATACTCAATGAGTCTGAACTTGTCGGCTTGGGTTCGAATCCTGGTATTTTTTTGTTGTTGTCCCTATTCTCTAGTTTTCATGTTTTGTTTCTTGTTTTTAAGGTATTTTGGATATTTTGTTTTAATAAAAGCGAGTTTGTGCGTGTATTATCAGATCATTGTTAGCTATTCTAAATGTTTGAAACGAAAATGTTAGCATTATTTGTGTTTGTTTTATAAATCAATATAGTATGATTTCATCTGTTTATTCGCAAATTCCTATGCAAGAAAATCGTGATGTGCCAAGAATAAGACTTCTTGTTAGAAATTATGGACACATGCTTTATATATAGATGCTATTATATATATGTTGTTTGACAAGTTGTTGTCCCCGGCTTTGACACATTTCCCATTTTCATTCTCAATTTCATTGGAAATAAGATCAAATATGTCTCATTTTGTCAAAACATATAATGTTCAGATGCCTGATAAATGAAAATCTTTAAGGGCAGATGTGTTGTGTAAAACATGCATTTGTATTGTTTTAACCATTTTAATGTAATGTATTATTTTTATTGTAATGCATCGTTTGTCACGATAACATGGTTATTTAAACTCACTTACAATACCTTATAAATAAGAATATGCGTTAATTTTGAAAAGACATTAACACAATAGTTTAAGTTATAGATACAATGGATAAACGTTGATTCATGAAAAACAAACCATTCGCCCTGCGGGCTCATGGTTTCTTTTTCAAAAATCAACGCTTATCCATTGTATCCATATCACTTATCTCATTCCCAAAACCCTATTTGTCTCAAGGTTTATCGTTAACACTCTGTTTGTGTTAAACATTTCGCGAATTGTTTGTCTAATATTTTGCATATAAAATGTAAATCGAAGTATCCTATGATGTCATTAATAACCTAATGAATAGCCAATGGAAATGTAGTATCCTCTCAAGATGTTGGATAAGCAAATCACAATGACACAGATATCACTTTTTCATATGACACTCCGTGCGGTGATTTAAGTATAAGTATTTCAACATTTTTGAAAAAAAATATCATTTTCCTGTAATTGACACATTTTCATTAGTAGCAAAATTTTACAAATGAAAACCAAACTCTTTTAAAGAATTTACAGACTTTGATACGAAGAGATTTTTGTCATAAAATTTTAAATCTATTACTCACTTGATTGTTTATGATGTGTTAGGGTTTATTGTTTACAAAACGTCCTGCATAACTTTGCATTCCAAAAAACCTCATGCCGATTCACTAATTAAAAGGCGATTGCATCCTAGTATTTTCTTAATTTATAAACTTGCTCTACCACAATTATTGCCAACCCTGCATGCAATAATCCTCTATTTATCAAGCACCGCATTGTCAAGTATTAGAGTATGAGTACAAAGGATATTTTTATATCAAATTATCATACTTTTAGCATTAAAACAAACGACAAGAGTAAACGATCCTTAAAAACCAAAATAGGGCATATCGAGTCTATGTTAGGATCTTAAATGATGCTTAAGACATAAACATCCCATGGTGTTAACGATAACAAAAATATACAATGCTCTTGCCATAAAACATACACCAGGCGGCACGGTTCAGCAGTTATTTCAAAGCTGAATCGGCAATAGGTTTGTCCGAGAATACCACTGAGGTATTAAACATATATTTGACAAGCATGTATGTTCAATTTATCTGCCATATTCAAATTGTAATGTTAGGATTTTGTCTCTATACTTTTAAACATCGGACATAGAAATAACCTCAATTGTCCTAATCAGAATCGAAATAATTGATTTTTTTTCTTTTAAATATTTTCATTCTGTCAAAGTTCAAAGTAATTTACATTGCCTATGTAAAATTTAAAATTGTTTATAATCCAGGTACTTTTGATAACTATTGTATGCACATTGAACGACAAATTTATGTGACGTATATAATTTTTCTGACGTCAGACACTCAAATCAATCCATGTGTTCGTAGATAGTAGATGTTGTTGTGTCCTGTTAAATTGTTATACGATGATGACTGATGTTCCCATATTTTGACTATTTTATTGATTGTGACTGTTTATTTAACGCATCATGTAAATGTAACGGAATTTGATGAGACTGTTATTAAAGTGAGAGGGTTAGCGCTATAGAACCAGGTTTAATCCACCATTTTCTACATTTGAAAATGCCTGTACCAAGTCAGGAATATGACAGTTCTTGTCCATTCGTTTTTGATGCGTTTTGTTTTTTGATTTTGCCATGTGATTATGGACTTTCCAAATTGATTTTCCTCTGAGTTCAGTATTTTTGTGATTTTACTTTTCACATTAAGTTCTAACCAGGCTTAATTATTGATTTCAAAACCCTGCGCCTTTCCCCCTTCGTTAACAAACTGCCGTCACCCTACTACACACTAATAAAAGAACGTCATCAATAGTCTGAGAAATTATGATCATAAACAACACCACTACCGTGAATTAATATATATATATATAACTCGTCTAAACATCAACCCAACAATGTTAGATCTGTAAATTTGCTTTCGCAAATTGTTGGTTCTTCCCTCGCCCGGAATCGAACGTATGCTACTGTGATATCGTGACACCAAATCGCCTGCACTGCAGCCGTCCCGCTAGACCACACGACCACCCGGGCTCTCAAAAAAGAGTTTTCGCTGGCCATGTGTGACCTTTCCACGTCAGTTTTAATCTAGAGGCGTACTACAGTACATTATATATAAGGCATGAAGATGTTATTGTTACAGATCAGCTAAATTAGCTATAGTAAAGGATCCTACAAATTAATGTAAGATGCAGTCACAGAAAATAATTATATTTATAAGTACGTCTGAGTCAGTGACAACTCTTCAACAGATGTATCCATCGGATCGCCATCAATGATGGTGATACAAGGCTGTGTACATAATGTATATACAACTCGTCTAAACATCAACCCAACAATGTAAGATCTGTAAATTTGCTTTCGCAAATTTTTGGTTTTTCCCTCGCCGGGATTCGAACATATGCTTCTGTGATATCGTGACATCAAATTGCCTGCACTGCAGCCGTCCCGCTAGACCATACGACCACCTGGGCTCTCAAAAAAGAGCTTTCGCTGGCCATTTGTTACCTTTCCGCGTCAGTTTTAATCTAGCGGCGTACTTCAGTACATGATATATAAGGCATGAAGATGTTATTGTTACAGATCAGCTAAATTATCCTTAGTAAAGGATCCTACAAGTTAATGTAAGATACAGTCACAGAAAATAATTATATTCATAAGTACGTCTTAGTCAGTGACAACACTTCAACAGATGTATCCATCGGATCGCCATCAATGATGGTGATACATGGCTGTGTACATAACGTATATACAACTCGTCTAAACATCAACCCAACAATGTTAGATCTGTAAATTTGCTTTCGCAAATTTTTGGTTCTTCCCTCGCCGGGATTCGAACCCATGCTTCTGTGATATCGTGACACCAAATCGCCTGCACTGCAGCCGTCCCGCTAGACCACACGACCACCTGGGCTCTCAAAAAAGAGCTTTTGCTGGCCATGTGTTACCTTTCCGCGTCAGTTTTAATCTAGCGGCGTACTTCAGTACATGATATATAAGGCATGAAGATATATATATATATATAAAAGTCTATAAAAAGGACCATCCAGCAAATTTACTATATACTGGATCGTCTAGAATAGGCGATATTATAATAGTGGTACCTTTGATAACTATTATTAAACGAAAATGTTGTTATTAAATTGTGTTGACAAATATTTCGGCTCAACAAATGGCCTTCTCCTTGTGTCACAAGTTTTAACAATACTGATACATAATGTATAAGGAGTGAAAATAGATCAGTAATAATACAGGTCAGTTTTGGTCGATTGATTTTGATCCTGAATATCATAATTTAAACAAAACACTATAATTCAATATACGTGACTGTGTATATTAACAATAAAAATGAGTGAAAAACAAAACTGTTAGTATTTCTTTTTGATTCCGTTTGGGTGATGAACATTAAGTTCCTTTATCCAAAAGCTTTCCTTAACCTGTCGCTGTGCATCACTCCAGTATATGTTCTGTTCAATTATTAGAATTTTCATGCGGTTAAAGTCATCAAGTTTGTGATCCGACTGTCTGAAGTGCTGAGAGACTGGAAAAAGTGGCTTCTTAGAGATATCACTCCTATGGCCATTGAGGCGTTTGTGGAAAGGCTGCTTTGACTCACCAACATATTGGAGGCAACAAACTGAACATTCTAGTATGTAAATAACATTCATACTTTTGCAGGTAACATTGCAAAATATCTTATAGTTATTTTCGGTTGCCTTACTGTGAAATTTTGATGAATGCTGCATCTGTAGGCAGCAGTTCAGCGTTTTTCTCCACACGAACGACATTCTCCAGAAGTACTTCTATTATCAGACACTTCAGCCCGCACTAGTAGGTTCCGCAGACTACTAGGTTGCCTAAAAGCTATCATTGGAGGCTCAGGAAAAATCTTGGACAGTTTGGAATTCTTTTCAACTGGTTTCCAATGCTCACGAATGACACCAAAGCTGTTTTTGAGAGATGGGTGATAAGTAAGAACACATGGAGTCCTTTTATTTTTATCTTTTAACTTTGTATTCCAATAGTTCACTCCTCGGAATTGACTCCGCTTTCTGAAAGCTTTTTTTGATATTTCTGTGTTTGTAGCCCCTTTTCTTCAAGCGAGTTTCAAGTTTACGCAGTTGTCTTTTAGTTGTTTCTGTGTTGGAGCATATTCGCTTAACTCTAAGTGCCTGACTGTATGGAATGCTCTTGGTAAGGTGAGCAGGATGGCAAATTTTAGGGGACAAATATTGATGAGTGTCAGTAGGTTTAGAATATAAATCTGTAGATATGATGCCCTCTGTGAGCGAACTTGAAGTATCGAGGAAGACAATTTTAGATTTAGACTTCTCATGAGTAAATTTGATCCTTGGATGTATGTTGTTGACATGAGTGATAAAAGTATATAAATCCTCGTCGCTTTTATTCCATTTCATATCCACATCATCTATAAATCTAAACCAGGAAAGCTGTTTTTCGTTGGAAGTTTCAAGGAGTTTTTTCTCTAATTTGCCCATAAATATGTTGGCATATGACGGAGCCATTTTGGTGCCCATGGCAGTTCCATTTACTTGCAAATAATGATCTCCATCAAAAGTGAAGTTGTTTTTCTTAAGAGCCAGCGTGAGCAGTGAAATATCCATCTACTGAATGCCTGGTCAAAATGCTCACGCTGGTTCCTAAGAAAAACAACTTCACTTTTGATGGAGTATCATATTTACTCATGAGAAGTCTAAATCTGACCATAAAGCTTATATATGTATGGTTCAGGATATTTGAATGGTCATGCCATAGTTTAAGGTGAACCTGGCTCTCCATGGTCATTAATCGGTTAATTTCTGAAGTGCTGTCTGTTTCAGTGGACTTTGTTGATGATGAAATTTGTTTTACCTATTATTGACGGCCTCCTTTGATAATGATTTGTAGTGCTCGTCACTCTTGGATATTAAGACGCCAGATTGTGTAAGCCTTTGAATTTCTTTCAGTATTATATCTAAGGGGAATTTTCCGGCCATATACTTGAATTGATGTTTCTTGAATATTACCTGAAGAATCAATGGTGTTCTTTCGGATTTCCTTAGGGTCAATTTTTAGGCCAATGTCGTAAATTTTTGATTCCAATTTGTGCTGAATGATAGATTTGAAATTTTTAGCTGTTCTTTTATTTGGAATAGCAAGTTTTCCCCCTGAAGACTCGCTTTTTTTTCCCTCTAATTCGTTGAAGATGGTCCTTTCCACTAATCCTTAAATGTGGATTAAATTGGTTGACGTCAATATTGTTGTCCTGTGCAAATTGCTTAAGGATTTGCCCCCCCCCCCCAATTGCCAGCAAGCTTTCCGTCTAACATGACGTTGTATTTGATAGCCATTCTGGTCCAATTCATGATGGTAGATTTACAATTTTTTACTTCCTCAAGAAATTTTTGTCCATTACAATTATAATTGGTGTATTTGCCTATGTGTGTCTTTGGCTTTTTACCTGAGGCAAGTTTGGTCTGTAGGTCATCAGCTTGTCTTTCAGCTTGGTCGGTTGTAACATAACAGGTTTGAAGTCGCTCCCTTTCATACTGTAGAAAAGACTTCCCACTGGCAAGCAAATTTTGAATGTCACCATCATTTTCAGTCATTGATTCCGCTATTTGTTGTGTTGTCTCTCGAATTGATGTCAAAATTTTGTTGGTTTTTTTCAACAGCCGATTCTCTAGGTGACATGTTCATAACATCTGCCAACGTTTTTTTTTAAATTAATGTTATATTGGGTTTCAATAATTGGTTCTAAAACTTTAATAACATTTTGAACTGTTTTTTTTTTCAATTGATGAAGAAGGTGACACAATAATCTCATTGATGTTGTTTACAAGGTCTTTACATGGCTTTACTAATGATGAAGCATGAGAATATGACTTGTGCAGAGATGATATGCTGCCATGGGTGGTCAAACAGGTGGAACAATCTTGCAATTTGTGGCTTTGCTTTTTATTTTCTGGAAGTTTACGCCAATAAAATAGAGAGAAGTTATCAGTGAACCTCATTTTTTCACCATCTTTGCCATTATGCACAAAATATTTGCTGTTTGTTACATAATTTTGAAGTTAAGGGAGCTGGTTTTTGAATATGTCATATGATGGCATCTGTAGATTTCTGTATTTTGTCATAAAAATGTTGTAGTTTTCATGTCTCTGCTGAATTGATATACTATTTATATACTTTGCTTTTACAAAATTTGATGTAGTTTTGGAATTATCATAATTATTAAAAAATCAATTGCTGCACTGTCTTTTGTTGATCTGGCCAAAATAACCTTTGAAAAGTTGCAGTAGGTTTGTGATTGATGGAAATAAAATGTAGAAGAGTGAAATACACCTTAACTGTTATTGTGGTACATTAGGACATAATTTATCCAAATTTGACTCCTGTAATCAGTATGTCCTTGAATGATCCCTAATTAGTGCAAAGGCCCCTTCCTACACAGAAATATATATATATCCCCAAAAATGGCAAAAGATGCAGGGAAAACGGGTGAAAAAAATATACTAAATCAATATAAAATACAAGTGAAATTTACATCATTTTATTGCAATGATAAATGGAGAGGATATGTTTTCCTCAACTGTATATGGGACATTATACATGTACATGTATGCCAATTTGTTAATTCATACACATTAACACCCTTCAGAAGAGCAAAATAGTATTTCAACAATATTTCACTCATAAGCACCCAAAAAAAAAATGTTGTCTCTTGTATGCGAGGGTTTATGTTAGTGTTTTTCAGATGATTATAGGGACATCAGATTGGCTTATTTTCAGTTAGGTTTACTCTAGATAGATCTATATTTATAGTAAAGTTATATCATTAATGGTTTATATATGCATACATAATTTTATTCTTAACACCTATGAAGTTTAAATATAGACGTTTTAGAATCTTTTCAAATTAATGGTCAACTTTTTTAGATTTCTCATTCCTTGAAAATTGTTGTCAGAATGTTGACAATTCCAACTCTTCTCCAAGAACAAACTAGAGCTAATTATTTGTATTATTACTAGCTTATAGCCTGTAAAAGGGAAGATAACGGATATTCTCCTCAGGTTGGTCTTTTCCTCAGTTGTCCGAGATAAAACATTTAGATTGTATATTCTTTCCAGATATCATGAGTACTAAACGTAAAATACGTCTGTAAAAACTGTTCCAATCACTTGAAGGAATTGCCAGGGAATACTTAAAAGTATATAAATCAACATAAAGGTTATTTATTTTAATGAATGCAAGCAATAATGCAAGAAATGGTGAATACAATCGCGAGTCATATCGATTTGAGGTTTCGTTTTTACATTTCCCGCATCTTTACAGAGTAGCGTCCCTTTGTGTTTTGTTGACGTCTCTTGAACGTTTGACGGCAAGCGATGAAATGTTTACCTTTGTTGACAAACATAAAGAATCCCAAAGTACAAGTTGTTCTATATGTTATTATAACGGGATGTCTATATCATTTTATTCAGAATTTCTTTCTGCTTTTAAAAATTGCTACTTGCATTTTAAGAGATTACGATTAATGTACAAAATTGATCTTTTTTCACGCATTTTAACAACAACGGACCTACAGAAAACATTTTTTATTTCAAATAATACTTGAGGTAGCGGGGTCTGCGAGTATCATTTTTTTCTAAAGTGTGTTAATTTCTGAAGTGATGTGTAAAAAAAAATCCCAATTTAATGGTGAGGAACAACTTGTGCTTTTCCGATTTGTAAATGTCACTAGACATACCACAAAAATCACGTGATATGAAATTACAGGTGTGCGTAAACATGAACCGGTGTTCTCATTTGTTTTATTACATCAGTATGAACATTTTTCATTATAATTGAGGTAACAAAATATGGCAAGATAAAATACAAAAATCTGATTAAAAGATTATGGCCGATTTAATGGAAAACAACACCCATAAGTGCCTTAACCTACCTGCGTAGATTTTTAATATATAACATTAATAGGCTGTCTTCCCAATTCATTCCTTGTAGCCTCGGTCACACGAACGGACGTCTAACGGATGAAAACAAAAGTTGTCCGCTGACAAAACTGTTATCCGTTGGATGTCCGTTGATGTACTGACCGAATGAAACGGACGTGTAAAGGATGCATAACGGACACACAACGGATATGCAACGTACGAGAAAGGGGAAACGTACCGGACAGAACGGGTGTCGAACGTACATCCAACGGACGAGTACCGCATAAAACGGACAGCTAACGGAAGCGTACCGGATAAAACGGATGAACAAGATATACGGAAAAGGCGACAACAATAATACATGTAAATCGCATAAATATTCAAAATGTTTCTGTGTAAATGTTTTGTTTTAGTCTTCAAAATTCCTCCAATGGGCAGTGTCTGGCCTGAATAAGAGCTGTTTGATTGTGAAGACGTGCCTATACTCTAATATCGATAATGAATAATAAGAATTCATGAACATTAAGAAATCTGACATACTGGCATTTCTGACGCGAAATTTTCAATTGGAATTTCTCCGTTTCAGATCCGTTCATCGTCCGTTTTATCCGTTATACGTCCGGTATGAGTCCGTTTCTCATCCGTTCAACATCCGTTTTATCTGTTAAACGTCCGGTAGAAGTCCGTTGGTGAATTTATCTTCCAGACCTTCGGCGGATGTATAACGGACACGTTACGGATACAAAACGGAATATAAACGGACGAGTAAAAGCGTTGACCGTGCGTACATTTTTAGATGTATTTCGGTCAACGTTTTTACACCCCTATAAATTTACAAAAAACTATTTCTGTACTTAAAATATGTAGTACTGGAAATTTACTTGTAATATTTAGTGCTTTTTCTTTACTTTGTAATATTCAGGTACTTGTATTTTCCAGTACTTGATTTGTACTTAAAATATTGGTACAAAAATAATACCATATTAGAACATAATAACTTTATAAGATTTGAAAAAAGACAATCCTTTAAAATGCTAAAAACGTAACCGTGCAACCCAAAATCTGTGGTACTTAAATTTCAAGTACAAATCAAACTGTGTAAAGCATAGGTATCTAAATATTACAATAATTATTAAGTAACAAAATAGTACTAAATATTAAAAGTAGATTTTCAGTACTACATATTTTTGGTACAGAAATAGACTTCATGCAAAAGTAGCAGTGTAAAAGGGCTGTCTTCAATACATAGTCAAATGGTTTTGTGATAAACTGATTTTGTTTCAAGTGGTGTACGCTTTTTTTCGGTCAAGTCTTTTAGTATGACATACGTGATAAAGTTTATTATCTATATCTTCTCGTCCTTTACAGGTTTCATCTTGTATGCCAAACCTATAAGCTGCAATATTTTCAATATTTCAGACCCTTTTGTTGTAATGGTTTCCTAACCCCAAGGGTGACTGGGGTATAGAAATGTGGTCACTTGGTCTTCTCCCGACCGGCAGTAAAACGCTTGCCGAAGAGGGGCGTCCGTTTGGCTGTGCGGGATGTATCAAGTTCGCAGTCACGTCCGGTCAGAAGGGGGACGCCAAATCCGGTGTCTCGTGTACAGAGAGTGCCACGTTAAGAACCCTTGCAACAACTCTTTGAGGGGTCCGTAGGTGGCCTGTTGCAAGGCTAAATTTCTATCCTCATTTAATATACCCTCATTTTCCAGTGGCAGTCCAAATTTCCCCGACCATCATCCCAGATGGCCTCTATTGTATCAACCTACCTATTGTATTTATTGTGAACTTGTTCTCGTCCTGAATATGCATGAAATATTTGCCACTGGACGTTAAGCAACCAACAATCAATCAATGTAATGGTTTCCTTAGTACTATGAAAAGCTACAGTAACTCTCGGTATTTGCATTGAATACCTTCAATTTGTAAGTGACTTAAAACACCCTAGAAATGAGTTCTCGCTAAAAACACAACGTATACGAAAAAACACTAGTCTTTAAAAACGATGATCAACGATCAAGTATAACACGAAATCAATATTTTCAAAATATCGTATTTGCTTCGCGTCACGGTGTGGAGATATTAGTTTCAGTTAAAATACACGCCCTCTTGAATAAACTTATCACGTATAGATACTGATTGGCTGCATTATAATGAGGCTGAGATACAGCAATAGCTATTGGCTTAAATGAGATAAAGAATTACAGACTTTTCTCTTCCAGGATAAGACATCAAATGCCGGATAATTAACTATGTGTATTTCCGATCAACTGTCAATGTCGTTTTTTATGCATACATTTCACAGATAAATTCAATATTCAAATATCAATACTAATATGATGTCCTTATTACGCTTTGTAAACAAAGCCGTGTTCTAATGAGCACAAAATATGTTTGACACATGCGCTGCCGCGCGAACTTACTGTGTATATTAACGTTATTTCTATCGTTCTCCTTTAAAATATATACATTTAAGCAGCTTACATAAAATTGTATTATATATTTTTATAAAACAACATATATTTACCCTGCTCGTAGTTTTTAAACTTATCAAATATGAAATGTATAGCACAGACTCCTCGGGAAGGAGACGGGAAAAGCCAAACATTTTTACAGTAATTTCGTACGCTTCGACCTATAAAAATACTCTATTTGTCCTCTTAGAATCGAAATAATTACTTCATATCATGCTCTATGCTCATTTTAAATTGGGTAGGCATTATATTTGACTACATTTAAACCTCGCTAACGCTCAGTGTAAAATATCGACAAATCTAATGCCCACCCATGTTAAAATGAGCATAGAGCATCACATGAAGGAATTATTTCTTAATTATTAATACGTATTCAATTGCTTTGTTACTCTGCAATTTGCACGATTTGTTTCATACAATGTTTACAAAAATGCATAAACCGTTTTTTACAACTTCTGACAATATAGGCACACCTCCAGAAAGGCACACATCAAGAGTCGTGTTTAAATTTATTTAATTGTTTTAATTTCAAACAAGAAATTTGAAGTATGGGTGAATAACGCACATTCTTTAAATAGGTCCATTTTATATCAATCAATATCTAAAAATGCCACATTTCCAATACTAAGTTAACAATCACATGCACACATATGACCTTAGATTAGTAAAGTCAGCGAAGCAGTCCATTGCTTTTTAGAAAGCTAAAACTTATAAAGGATTATTTTAATATATTCTCAACTTTTCCCTGGGAAAGGCATTTCGGATTTATTGGTAAGTGATATAGTTGTTCGTTTATTTCACTCTGCTACCGATGCCTTTTTAAAATAAGAAGATGTGGTATGATTACCAATTACATGTAACAAACGCTATGTCTTGATTATTTAACCAAAAATGCCCATCTATCAGGACTTGACTCACGCAAAATTGAAAAAAACATATTTTTAGACATACATTTATTGATTTAAAAAAATAAATATATTATGTTACGACTCCTATCACAATAATAGATCACCATACGAACTTCAAAAATAAGGAAATATTAACACCTCATAGTCAGCATAGGATTCAAAAGATTTCTATGATAAGTTAAATCACAAAACAATTAAGGTGTACTGTAGACTAATTATTGTCGAAAACTAGACAATTCTTCATAAAGAACAAACAATAAAAATATAAACAAATTTATAAAAAAATCACATAACGACTTTCCACAATGACCAACACCTATTATTACAGAAACTGTGCGTGGCTTAAAAGCCCTGGTGTAATAAAATGTTAAAAATTTGAAGAAAAAAACTTGGTCATAACTTGAAATAAGTAACCTATAATAATCAATACCTAAGAGTGTTCCCATTTCAACAAGAGAAGTACAAAAGGTTGATTTTTAGGCTTTATTCTTGACCGTATTATAACAATCAAGAACAATTGATACTCTAAAAGATAAAGGATATGTGAGGGTCTCGGTAGGGTAAGATTAATGATTTAGATAATAATGAATAAATGTAAACAAAATTATTCTATTATAATAAATAGATTTTTATGAGATGCTTTATTCAAGAATTATTTGCAAAACAACAAACAAACAAAAAAATGCAGAAAATGGAATTGAAGTAAATGGTCTGAAACAGTTTGTATACAGAAATGAGTACATCAATTATCGAGATCCTCAAGTGTCATCAGACATAACTAGCTTACTGTGTAAATACAAATTACCAACTGATATGAGGACCAAAGTACGGCTTTCATGATACAACATGATATATGTTGATTTTGAAAACCTAGCAACCATTGATAATTTGATACGGTAAAATGTAATTATACCCATGTTACTTTACCCTTTCAAGAATGACGTCAGCTTATACTATTCACCGGTTTTCAATTGTATAACTATGATTCAAATGACATCATTTTAAAAGCATTCCTTCATTCAAAACATATATTAATTCACATTTTACCACTATAATGATTATACAAAGAAATAATTTGATACATTGAACACTCACTCAATATAGTGAACAGGCAAATAAAGTCGCCTACTAAAAGCTGAAATTAATTACTTTTCGCTAGACATGAAAGAAATAATCGAATACCCGATACTTATTATGTTTAAATCACTTGCCGTATTGAATGATAGGTTGTTCGATCTGTTAGTCAAATGTGTTATGTTGAAATATACTTTTTAACTTTTTGGTGTTTTGAAATATGTGGTTTGTGCTTCGTTGATACACTACTACAACAGAATTCTTTTTACATGCACACGTGTTAAAATTGCGGTTTTTATCCAACGCAATCATAGGTTTGAACGTAGTTTTCAATTTAGACTTGTTCATTTTTTTTCGTTTGGGCTTGTATCTTATTTGCGCTGCGGTTTATATGATCCGTCCATCCTATTTTATTTCTTTCAATTCAAGAGTTTATCATAAATTGCTGTAAATTATATGGCCTTCCAAATACCGTTTCGATTCCTAACATCACTAAAGAAACATTTATTGTCGAAATCCGGGTCTGGTGTACAAACTTGTTTGCACCTCATATTTGTGGTATAACATCATTGCCGCAAGTTTATTGTTTTCCATTTTGTATCAAATTTATATTATGATCCATTTTGTTACATCTTGTGATCAATTTATTTGGCAATCACCAATGGAAGTCAGCAGGGTTTAAGAAGGTTTTGCATGCCACGAAACCAAGTTCAACCCACCATTTCTATCTTAAAATGTCTTGTTCCAAGTCAGGGAAATGGCCATTGTTATATTATAGTTCGTTTTTGTGTGTGTTGCATTTTAATGTTATGTTTCTGTTGTGTCGTAGTTTCCCTCTTATATTTTAATGCATTTCCTTCAGTTTTCTGTATCCTCATTGTACTATAAAAGTTCAGGTACTGTTCAACTTTCAGATATTTTAGATTTCAATGACAACCACTAATATTGCTCTATTACCTAATGTCACCGTATAAAATGTAAAACCTGTACATGTGATATACTAATACCCACTTTCACAGTAATTTAACCACCAAAAGTTACAATACATGAGGATTTGAATTGCACTGCTTCCAATATTGTGTACGGTATCGAATGTACTCTTTGAGAATTGGTCTACATTGTGGAAACTCGACAAAGACTCAATTTCAGAATGAATGATCATCAGTCTAATGTAAATGATCCTAGTAACAACAAATTTCTCTATAAACATTTCAAATAGCACGACCATTCTTGTGTTTCAATAAAAGTCCAGATTAAAGAAAAAATATATTATTCAACAAATAATCCCATATTGAATACACCATATCGTTTACAAAGAGACGAATTTTGGATAAGAGAGTTGGGAACATCCATTTTCTATGGATGCAATGACAAAGTTTATGGTGGATGTATTTTGTCTAGTCCCAGGTGAAGTACAGTCATTACATTACAATTGTTTAATATTTCTGCTCGACGAAATTGAAGTCGTGTTCAAAGAAAATATATACCGCCTACTGCGCACATCGTGACAATGGATAGTCTGTTACCGTCTGTTCAAAAACCTTAAGACATTCATCATATCAGACCTAAATTATATTCCATTCTATTGTCAAAACTTTTTTTATTAATTCAAGAGGCCTAAAATACTTCCGTTACTGATTTTCGTTCTGTTTTCAGATTGATAGATTAATCATAAACATTGCTAACCATAGACTATTCAAATCTGTATCGGCTGCATAAAAAATTTATTTAAAACGTATTTTTAAGGTAGAATTCGCCAATAAAGTTTTAGATGCGATAACTATTAGCAATATTTTCCATCAAAAAATTGTTCAAAAAACTATACCTGATTATTTCCAAATTAAAGCTACACCTGTTATTTCTCAAACTTACACAAAGTCTTTTGAAACTGAGATTATCAACCACAAGAAGGTTTTAGAGGCCCTCAAAAATGTGCAATCCAAGCCCTGGATTGCTCATGTACATCGTCACAATACAATTATAGTCCAGCTGGTCATACTACCACTGGTGACCTTGGCATTGTTACCAATGAACAGCTACGAGAGTTGTTAGCCAAGGGAACAAAATATAGAATTCCCCAGCCCATCAACTGGAAAAAGAACTTCAAGCTACCGATGGATGCAGTTGAGGACTATGCAAGAAAATGGGTAAAGCGCGAACCAGACGCACCAGATAATGCATTAAGAAGCGCATTCAAAAACTGTGCTGTACTATTACCAGAAGAGTAACTGACCCTTTCCAGAATCCGGATGTTGTTGCTTTGTCCTCTTTGCATGACAAGTATGTTTATTCGCAAATTCCTATGCAAGAAAATCGTGATGTGCCAAGAATAAGACTTCTTGTTAGAAATTATGGACACATGCTTTATATATATGCTATTATCTATATGTTGTTTGTCAAGTTGTTGTCCCCGGCTTTGACACATTTCCCATTTTCATTCTCAATTTCATTGGAAATAAGATCAAATATGTCTCATTTTGTCAAAACATATAATGTTCAGATGCCTGATAAATGAAAATCTTTAAGGGCAGATGTGTTGTGTAAAACATGCATTTGTATTGTTTTAACTATTTTAATGTAATTTATTATTTTTATTGTAATGCATCGTTTGTCACGATAACATGGTTATTTAAACTCACTTACATCAATTTGACCTACCGAATTAGACTATTTACCAGATTTGTAATCACATAAGCAATGTGGAGCAGGATCTGCTTACCCTTTCGGAGCACCTGAGATCGTGTTGTTTATTCTTTAGTTTTCTATGTTGTGTCATGTGTACTATTTTTTTCTGTTTGTCTTTTTCAATTTTAGCCATGGCGTTGTCAGTTTGTTTTAGATTTACGAGGTTGACTGTCCCTTTGGTATCTTTCGTCCCTCTTTTACAATACCTTATAATTAAGAATATGCGTTAATTTTGAAAAGACATTAACATAATAGTTTAAGTTATAGATACAATGAATAAACGTTGATTCATGAAAAACAAACCATTCGCCCTGCGGGCTCATGGTTTCTTTTTCAAGAATCAACGCTTATCCATTGTATCTATATCACTGATCTCATTCCCAAAACCCTATTTGTCTTAAGGTTTATCGTTAACACTCTGTTTGTATTAAAAATTTCGCGATTTTTTTGTCTAATATTTTGCATATGAAATGTAAATCGTAGTATTCTATGATGGTCATTAATAACCTTATGAATAGCCAATGAAAATGTCGTAGTATCCTCTCATTATGTTGGATAAGCAAATCAAAATGACACAGATATCACTTTTTCAAATGACACTCCGTGCAGTGATTTTAGTATAAGTATTTTAACATTTTTGAAAAAAATATCATTTTCCCGTAATTGACAAATTTTCATTAGAAGCAAAACTTTTACAAATGAAATCTAACTCATTTAAAGAATTCACAGACTTTTATAAGAAGAGATTTTTGTCATAAAATTTTAAATCTATTACTCACTTGGTTGTTTATGATGTGTTAGGGTTTATTGTTTACAAAACGTCCTGCACAACTTTGCATTCCAAAAAACCTCATGCCGATTCACTAAAGGCGATTGCATCCTAGGATTATCTTAATTTATAAACTTGCTTTACCACAATTATTTCCAGCACTGCATGCAATAATCCTCTATTTATCAATCACCGCATTGTCATGTATTAGAGTATGAGTACAAAGGATTTTTTTATATCAAATTATCATACTTTTAGCATTAAAACAAACGACAAGAGTAAACGATCCTTAAAAACCAAAATAGGGCATATCTAGTCTATGTTAGGGTCTAAAATTATGCTTAAGACATAAATATCCCATGGTGTTAACGATAACAAAAATATACAATGCTCTTGCCATAAAGCATACACCAGGCGACACGGTTCAGCAGTTTTTTCAAAGCTGAATCGGCAATAGGTTTGTCCGAGAATACCACTGAGGCATTAAACATATATTTGACAAGCATGTATGTTCAATCTTTCTGCCATATTCAAATTGTAATGTTAGGATTTTTTCTCTATACTTTTAAACATCGAACATAGAAATTACCTCAATTGTCCTTATCAGAATCGAAATACTTGATTTTTTTTAACATTTTTTTTTTCATTCTGTCAAAGTTTAAAGTAATTTATATTAAGTTCTAACCAGGCTTAGTTATTGATTTCAAAACCCTGCGCCTTTCCACCTTTGTTAACAAACTGCCGTCACCTTACTTCACACTAATAAAAGAACGTCATCAATAGTCTGAGAAATTATGATCATAAACACCGCCATTACCGTGAATTAATATATATATAATATATATAATAATGAGGCGGCGAAGGAAATTGATTCTATAACATACGGTTACTTCGTAAAAGAATTGATCAGTATACAAAGTATTAATCATCCAATCCTTATACCTTCTGAAACATAATGATGCGTGCACACGAAATTCGAATTCGATGAATTAGTTAAATTCGCGTTCGAAACCTTTGATGGCCAAACCTATATTCCAATTCGAAATGCAATGCGCGTTAAATTCACTTTACTGTCCGAGCGACGATAACTTTCAATTCGTATTAACAAAAACGCATTTTTAATTCGAATTGGATAATGCGATTTAGCTAATTCGAATCAAATCGTAATAAAAAAGAAGAGAGTGTGAACGCAATTAGCGAATTCGATTCGCATACGATTCGAATTCAATTCGAATTAAATGTACGAGTGAACGAGGCATAAAGCTATACAATGAAACATAATAGCTACTTCCAGCTTCGTCAATATTTCATTTATTTCCATTCGATTTAAATTTCAATCTATATATATTAACTCGCAAGCTCGTATAATAAATAAGCACCTGTTACGTAATAAAATGTCTACATTTTAATTAAACTAACATTGTTTAAAGGTGTTTGCAGACTACATCAATACTGTGCATAAGCTTTTTTGGTAGATAATCTTTATCTTCATGTCAAATGTAGGCCAATATATACTCAACAAGCCATAAAACTATGTAAGATGGAGTGATTGTCATTTTTTCATCACTTTAACATACAACCCTCCCCATTTTCTCCGTTTGTAGTATTTCTTATCGTGATAAAGCAAAGCTATACTGAGACTTGCTAATTCAATATGCTGCATTCTTATAGTTATCAAAGGTTCCAGGATTATAATTTAATACGCCAGACGCGCGTTTCGTCTACATAAGACTCATCAGTGACATATTATTCCAGTTTTTGAAACTAGAAACCTTTTGATGCGCTTCCACAAATACCAAAGGAAAACGCATATTTACCCGTAATATCTTTACGAACACCTACTATCAAGAGATGGATAAATCAAAAGTTTGGTAGGCAACTAACAAATCTTTATATCTTATAAACATCTCTAGAGATCATGTGTATATAATCTTACGCATGTTATGTAAAAGTTCCAAATTTAAGATAATCGTGAACACTGCAGATACATGTAACGACGACACCAATATTTCGATAAGGCTTGTTCTCCTCTTAAAAAGATATGAATATACAGCCGTATGTTATTCCGATAACCAGAATGAACAAAATTTACTGACTTGGTGACCTACTACATGTCTTCTTTTTTATATTCTTCACAATTTACACATTTGATAGCAAAGATGATTTTTAGCTGACCTACTGTACTGTCTTCCTTAAAGCTTTTTTTCATTGTAATGGATATGATATGTTTCATTGCTTCAATTATCAACCAATTCAGAGCCATAACTGCATATTTGAGTCTTTCAGCAAAGCGACTTTCCTTTGAGAGAAGTTCAGCATAAGAACATTTTTATTTGTTTTCATTGAGTTACAATGTATGTATTATGGGAAAAGCTTTCTTTATGAAAATTGTTATATTTTGGCTACAACTCATTTTGGATTGTAAGTGGCGGCCAAGGTGTTTCTAAAGCTTTTAGGCCTGAAAATTGCACAAAATCATCATATTTTTACAAAATGTCCGAAATGAATAGACCCATTTACGAACCAAATTGTGACTCTTTTGGTGTTTAATGATAAATTTGATATTTAAGGCCATTTTTTCACATAATCCACAGGAAAATTTCATTCACATCAATTTCACATGAATTTAAATTCATGTCAATTTAACCTCAAACGAGCTTCTACATAAAACTCACATGAAATCAGTTTATGTGAGTTTCACATGAAAATCACATAAATTTTTATTCACATGAAATTTACATGAAATTTTAAAATACAGTAATTCAAACAACATCTGAATTTTCAAATTGAGGTACAGGCATGAAAAATCCCCTTTTTTCTTTTGGAAAATGAAACATTCATGTGAAATTCATATGAAATTTTTCACATGAGTATCATGTGAATCTCAATTCACGTCAAATTCACATGCAAGTTTTCAGGTGAATTTCATATAAAAATTCGTTTGAGGTGAATCTCACGTGAAATTTTTCACCCGAATTTCAGGTGAAATTCACAATAGCAAATTTGCCTGTGTACATCACCCTGTTCTCATGCACGCACACTATTGATATGCGTTCACAAATTTCCGGATTACATGTCAATGAATCCGGAGTCAAAAC
This sequence comes from Mytilus trossulus, assembly GCF_036588685.1. Taxonomy (NCBI): domain Eukaryota; kingdom Metazoa; phylum Mollusca; class Bivalvia; order Mytilida; family Mytilidae; genus Mytilus; species Mytilus trossulus. The sequence goes on along the minus strand of NC_086379.1, from coordinate 35,718,875 downwards.
AATTGAGGTAGGTAGTTTGACTTCAGAATTCAACTATTGATTAATACATGTGATGATGCAAATGCGTATTCTTATCGAGAGTATCGGTGCGTAGGCTTTTATTTGCAATTTCTTGTACAAAAATACCACGTTCATGTATAAATATTAATTGCTCACTAGAACGCGAATTTTTGCTTTTCTTATTTTAATTCAGGACACTGCAGTAAGATATTAAGCAGGATCGTTAATGCTTACGGTACATTGACCTCTAGCGGTTTCACTTTTTTAAAGACACTGTCCTTTTACATTTTTTGACCTTTTCGAAATGCCAAGGATTTTTTTCTTAGAAATAGATTACTGAATTTTGTAATGATTTTTGATTTTTTTAACTATATTTATTTGAGCGTTACTGATGATTATTTGTAGACTTTTAAAACTCGCGTTTGGCTTACAACATGTTCATCCCGGTATCTTTTTATGAGACCAAAATAATTCTCTATAAAAGAGGTCCTAAAGAAGCTGGTGTATTACTCTCAAGAAATATATACGAAACCTTCTTATAAGTTGCATGCCCCAGGGTTTCATTTCTAAATATATCTTAAGGATGTATTCTTCTGACTTTTCAGTCTCGTTCAGTCTCGTTGAAATCTCGTTCTTAAATTATTTCCAAAACATATGATAGAAGTGGAAAATATCAATGAATTTTAAAAATATTATAATCAAACATAACTCTGTGAAAAAATTGTGTATTTACCATGAACGGTTTTTGAATAATCCAGTTTTCAAATTTAACGACCATTCAAGTCAGTATTTTTAGTCCAAATTTTGAGAAAATGGGTGAGGGATACAAAAAATGAGTTTACAAGATTAATATACATCCCATCTCATTTTGGTCTTTTCAAATTTCTTAGATATGTATTTTTTCAATCATTTATAACAAAAAAGTTGAATTAATATGCATTTTGTTCTTTAAAATGAGAAAAATCATAAAAATACAAAATTGGCAGTATGGTAAATTTTACACAAAAAAGCATCAAAATATGATAAAACTTTCTTATATTAACACCTACCTATAGTTTTTGTAAGTTAAATTTATTCAGATTGGTCCACTTCATCTTTATGGAAAGTATGAAAAAAAGTTTAATTGTGGAACTGTGATTTTTTTCGCGATAATAGCCCAAAAATAGGTAAAAATCGATTAAAAGTGAGAAAATCATCAAAATTGGGCATTTTCAAAGGGCTGTAGCAAAAAAAGAAGCACACCACCATATGATTTTTTCTTCACCAATTGTTTTGTTACAGTCTTATAAACCTAAAAATCAGGTTAAGAAAAAAAGTTTAATTCTAGAAATTTTTGGCTCCTCAGAGGTGTACATCCTTAACACCTTCTACAAATAATATATACAACTTCAATAAATAGCTAAGAATATAAAGGCATCTAGATGATAAAGCAAACTGAGTGCTTTAATTTATTTCGCAATTGATTTGTGCAATTTGCTTTGGTTATCAGTCAGCAGTGTCAGGTTCACGTATTGCTTTTCTTTTTCTGAAGAAAGCAGCTTGTTTTTTTGTTGTCTTCTATGTTAATGCAATTAAAATATGTGAGAACAATTTATCAAGAAATGATTCTCATCATCTAGTAATTTTATAAAGTCTCTCTATGCGAGGAATTTTAAAATGCCTTCCTTTTTCGATTAATAATGAATGATCGCTGATTCTGTGTTTTGTAATTAATTTTCTAATTCAAAGTTTGAGTTAAAGAGGTAAGGTTTTACCAATATATTTGGATTAAGTCCTTTATAAAAAAAGAATTACTTGTATCATCAATAGATCTCAACTTATCTATCAACAGGTTGTTGTAGTATGAGTTTATTTGGGGTTTAATATAGCTTTTAATATTTTTTAACTGTTTTAAATTATCACAGGTTTTTAGTCTAAGACTATCTATATCAATGTTGGATTCATGACAAGGACCCACTAAAATCCAAAGTTTAGGTTGATTGAAAAAAAACATGTAATAAGGGATTCAAATTTTAGGTGAAAAGCCTTGCTAAATACTAATAGTTACGGTTTTTAATATATAACATTAAATATGCTGTCTTCCCATTTCATTCCATGTAGCCTCGGTCACACGAACGGACGTCTAACGGATGAAAATAAAAGTTGTCCGTTGACAAAACTGTTATCCGTTGGGAGTCCGTTGATGTACTGACCAAATGAATCGACGTGTAACGGATGCATAACGTACACACAACGGATATGCAACGTACGAAAAACGGAAACGTACTAGACAGAACGGATGTCGAACGTACATCAAACGGACACCTAACGGAAGCGTACCGGATAAAACGGATGAACAAGATATACGGAAAAATCAATGGCGACAATAATAATACATGTAAATCGTATAAATATTCAAAATGTTTCTGTGTAAATGTTTTGGTTTAGTCTTCAAAATTCCACCAATGGGCAGTGTCTGGCCTGAATAAGAGCTGTTTGAGTGTGAAGACGTGCCTATACTCTAATATCGATTATGAATAATAAGAATTCATGAACCTTAAGAAATCTGACATACCTATAATTGGCATTTCTGACGCGAAATTTTCAATTGGAATTTCTCCGTTTCAGATCCGTTCATCGTCCGTTTTATCCGTTATACGTCCGGTATGAGTCAGTTTCTCATTCGTTCAACATCCGTTTTATCTGTTAAACGTCCGGTAGAAGTCCGTTGGTGAATTTATCTTCTAGACCTTCAACGGATGTATAACGGACACGTTACGGATACAAAACGGAAACGAAACGGACGAGTAAAAGCGTTGACCGTGCGTACATTTTTAGATGTATTTCGGTCAACGTTTTTACACCCCAATAAATTTACAAAAAGAAGCATTCAATTCATAAGTAAAAAGACTTTTCTACTTTCATTTTGCATAATTTATATACACAGCTACTTTTGCATAGGTACTATTTCTGTACTTAAAATGTGTAGTACTGGAAATTTACTTGTAATATTTAGTACAATTTCTTTACTTTGTAATATTTAGGTACTTGTATTTTCCATTACTTGATTTGTACTTAAAATATTGGTACAAAAAAATTGCCATATTAGAACATAATAACTTTATAAGATTTGAAAAAAGACAATCCTTTAAAATGCTAAAAACGTAACCGTGCAACTCAAAATCTGTGGTACTTAAATTTCAAGTACAAATCAAGTACTGTAAAGCATAGGTACCTAAATATTACAATAATTATGAAGTTACAAAATAGTACTAAATATTAAAAGTAGATTTTCAGTACTACATTTTTTTGATACAGAAATAGACCTCATGCAAATGTAGCTGTGTAAAAGGGCGGTCTTCAATACAGAGTCAAATGGTTTTGTAATAAACTGATTTTGTTACAAGTGGTGTACGCTTTGTTTCGGTCAAGTCTTTTAGTATGACATACGTGATAAAGTTGATTATCTGTATCTTCTCGTCCTTTAAAGGTTTCATCTTGTATGCCAAATCTATAAGCTGCAATATTTTCAATATTTCAGACCCTTTTGTTGTAATGGTTTCCTTAGTACTATGAAAAGCTACAGTAACTCTCGGTATTTAAATACCTTCAATATGTAAATGACTTAAAATCTCGCTTAAAACACACTAGAAGTGAGTTCTCGCTAATAACACACAGTATACGAAAAAACACTAGTCTTTAAAAACGATGATCAACGATCAAGTATAACACGAAATCGATATTTTCAAAATATCGTATTTGCTTCGCATCGATCACAGTGGGGAGCTATTAGCTTCAGTTGAAATACACGCCCTATACTTATCACGTATAGATTCTGATTGGTTGCATTATAGTGAGGCTGAGATACAGCAATAGCTATTGGCTTAAATGAGATAAAGAATTACAGACGTTTCTCTTCCAGGATAAGACATCAAATGCCGGAAAATTAACTATGTGTATTTCAGTTCCGATCAACTGTCAATGTCGTTTTTATGCATACATTTCACAGATAAATTCAATATTCACATATCAATTCTAATATGACGTCCTTATTACGCTTTGTAAACAAAGCCGTGTTCTAATGAGCACAAAATATGTTTGACACATGCGCTGCCGCGCGAACTTACTGTGTATATTAACGTTATTTCTATCGTTCCCCTTTAAATATATACATTTAAGCAGCTTACATAAAATTGTATTATATATTTTTATAAAACAACATTTATTTACCCTGCTCGTAGTTTACAACAAAATTGGTACCGTTGATTTTTATTACTACCACTGGGTCGATGCCTCTGCTGGTGGACTATTAGTCCCCGAGGGTATCACCAGCCCAGTAGTACTGGCATGAAAATACGGATTTTTTGTGTTATTTAAATTTGCTGTTACAAAATATTAGAAATTATTATAAATTAAGGAATGTATCTCCCTCACGCAAAGCTCTGATTCCTTTCACGAATTTGACTATACTTTTTGGACCTTTAGGATTATAGCTCTTCCATCTTTTATATAAGCTTTGGATTTCAAATATTTTGGACACGAGCATCACTGAAGAGACATGTTTTGTCGAAATGCGCATCTGGTGCAACAAAATTGGTACCGTTGATTTTTATTTTAAACTTATCAAATATGAAATGTAAAGCACAGACCCCTCGGGGAGGAAACGGGAAAAGCCAAACATTTTTACAGTATTTTCGTACGCTTCGACCTATAAAAATACTGTATTTGTCCTATTAGAATCGAAATAATTCCTTCATGTCATGCTCTATGCTCATTTTAACATGGGTAGGCATTATATTTGACTACATTTTACACCTCGCTAACGCTCAGTGTAAAATTATTGACAAATCTAATACCCACCCATGTTAAATTGAGCATAGAGCATGACATGAAGGAATTATTTCTTAATTATTAATACGTATTTAATTGCTTTGTTACTCTGCAATTTGCACGATTTGTTTCATACAATGTTTATAAAAATGCATAAACCGTTTTTTACAACTTCTGACAATATAGGCACACCTCCAGAAAGGCACACATCGAGAGTCGTGTTTAAATTTATCTAATTGTTTTAATTTTCAACTAGAAATTTAGAAGTATGGGTGAATAACGCACACTCTTAAGTAGGTCCATTTTATATCAATCAATATCTAAAAATGCCACATTTCCAATACTAATTTAACAATCACATGCACACATATGACCTTAGATTATTGTAGTCAGCGTAGCAGTCCATAGCTTTTTAGAAAGCTAAAACTTATAAAGAATTATTTTAATGTATTCTCAACTTTTCCCTGGGAAAGGCATTTCGGATTTATTGGTAAGTGATATAGTTGTTCGTTTATTTCACTCTGCTATCGATGCCTTTTGAAAATAAGAAGATGTGGTATGATTATTAATTAGATGTAACAAACACTATGTCTTGATTATTTGACCTAAAAATGCCAATTTACCAGGACTTGACTCAAGCAAAATTTAAAAAAAACACATATTTTTAGACATATATTTATTGATTTCAAAAATAAATATATTATGTTATGACCCCTATCACAATAATAGATCACCATAAAAACTTCAGAAATAAGGAAATATTAACACCTCATAGTCAGCATAGGATTCCAAGAATTTCTATGATTAGTTAAATCACAAAACAATTAAGGTGTACTGTAGACTAATTATTGTCGAAAACTAAACAATTCTTCATGAAGAACAAACAATAAAAATGTAAACAAATTTATAACAAAATCACATAACGACTTTCCACAATGACCATACCTATTATTACAGAAACTGTGCGTGGCTTATAAGCCCTGGTGTAATAAAATGTTAAAAATTTGAAAAAAACTTGGTCATAACTTGAAATAAGTAACCTATATTAATAATAATCAATACCTAAGAATGTTCCCATTTCAACGAGAGAAGTACAAAAGGTTGATTTTTTAGGCTTTATTCTTGACCGTATTATCAGTCAAGAACAATTGATACTCAAAAAGATAAAGGATATGTGAGGGTCTCGGTAGGGTAAGATTAATGAATTAGATAATAATGAATAAATGTAAACAAAATTATTCTATTATAATAACATTTTTATGAGATGCTTTATTCAAGAATTATTTGCAAAACAACAAAAAATATATGCAGAAAATGGAATTGAAGTAAATGGTCTGAAACAATTATCTAGATCATCATGTGTCATCAGACATAACTAGCTAACTGATATGAGGACCAAAGTACGGCTATCATGATACAACATGATATATGTTGATTTTGAAAACCTAGCAACCATTGATAATTTAATACGGTAAGGGGTAATTATACGCAGGTTACTTTACCCTTTCAAGAATGACGTCAGCTTATACTATTCACCGATTTTCAATGGTATAACTTTGATTCAAATGAAATCATTTTAAAAGCATTCCGTCATTCAAAACATATATTAATTCACATTTTACCACTATAATGATTATACAAAGAAATAATTTGATACATTGAACACTCACTCAATATAGTGAACAGACAAATAAAGTCGCCTACTAAAAGCTGAAATTAATAACTATTCGCTAGACATCCAAGTTTATCCAACGCAATCATAGGTTTGAACGTAGTTGTCAATTTAGACTTGTTTATATTTTTTCGTTTGGGCTTGTATCTTATTTGCGCTGCGGTTTATATGATCCGTTCATCCTACTTTATTTCTGCCAATTCAAGAGTATATCCTAAATTATGGTAAATTATATGGCCTTCCAAATACCGTTTCGATTCCTAACATCACGAAATAACCATTTATTGTCGAAATCCGGGTCTGGTGTACAAATTTGTTTGCACTTCATATTTGTGGTTTAACATCATTGCCGCAAGTTTATTGTTTTCCATTTTGTATCAAATTTATATTATGATCCATTTTGTTACATCTTGTGATCAATTTATTTGGCAATCGCCAATGGAAGTTAGCAGGGTTTAAGAAGGTTTTGCATGTCACGAAACCAAGCTCAACCCACCATTTCTATCTTAAAGTGTCTTGTTCCAAGTCAGGGAAATTGCCATTGTTATATTATAGTTCGTTTTTGTGTGTGTTGCATTTTAATGTTATGTTTCTGTTGTGTCGTAGTTTCCCTCTTATATTTGATGCATTTCCTTCAGTTTTCTGTATCCTCATTGTACTATAAAAGTTCAGGTACTGTTCAACTTTCAGATATTTTAGATTGCAATGACAACCACTAATATTGCTCTATTACTTAATGTCACCGTATAAAATTTAAAACCTGTATGTGATATACTAATACCCACTTTCACAGTAATTTAACCACCAAAAGTTACAATACATGAGGATTTGAATTGCACTGCTTCCAATAGTGTGTACGGTATTGAATATACTCTTTGAGAATTGGTCTACGTTGTGGAAACTCGACAAAGACTCAATTTCAGAATGAATGATCATCAGTCTAATTTTAATTATCCTAGTAACAACAAATTTCTCTGTAAACATTTCAAATAGCACGACCATTCTATTGTTTCAATGAAAGTCCAGATTAAAGAAAAAATATCTTATTCAACAAATAATCCATCATATCGTTTACAAAGAGACGAATTTTGGATAAGAGAGTTGGGAACATCCATTTTCTATGGATGCAATGACAAAGTTTATGGTGGATGTATTTGGTCTAGTCCCAGGTGAAGTACACTCATTACATTACAATTGTTAAATATTTCTGCTCGACGAAATTGAAGTCGTGTTCAAAGAAAATATATACCGCCTACTGCGCACATCGTGACAATGGGTAGTCTGTTACCGTCTGTTCAAAAACCTTAAGACATTCATCATATCAGACCTAAATTATATTCCATTCTATTGTCAAAACTTTTTTTTATTAATTCAAGAGGCCTAAAATACTTCCGTTACTGATTTTCGTTCTGTTTTCAGATTGATAGATTAATCATAAACATTGCTAACCATAGACTATTCAAATCTGTATCGGCTGCATAAAAAATGATTTAAAGCGTATTTTTAAGGTAGAATTCGCCAATAAAGTTTTAGATGCGATAACTATTAGCAATATTTTCCATAAAAAAAATTGTACAAAAAAACTATACCTGATTATTTCCAAATTAAAGCTACACCTGTTATTTCTCATACTTACACAAAGTTTTTTGAAACCAAGATTTTCAACCACAAGAAGGTTTTAGAGGCCTTTAAACTCAAAAATGTGCAATCCAAGCCTCTGGATTGCTCATGTACATCGTCACAATACAATTATAGTCCAGTTGGTCATACTACCACTGGTGACCTTGGCATTGTTACCAATGAACAGCTACGAGAGTTGTTAGCCAAGGGACCAAAATATAGAATTCCCCAGCCCATCAACTGGAAAAGAACTTCAAGCTACCGATGGATGCAGTTGAGGACTATGCAAGAAAATGTGTAAAGCGCGAACCAGACGCACTAGAACTGAACACTTTGTATGAATGGATCAAAGCTATTCGAAAATGCATTAAGAAGCGCATTCAAAAACTGTGCTGTACTATTAGCAGAAGAGTTACTGACCCTTTCGAGAATCCGGATGTTGTTGATGCTTTGTCCTCTTTGTCGTTGTTCAAGCAGATAAAGCCTCTAAAAACCATTATTTGCAATGGCTCACACACTCAGAGCTTGGAATAAATAGCGTGAAGAAAATTGACCATCGTTACTACACAAAACTCCATATAAAGAACGATATGTAGCTGGATCATAAAATGTTCGACTAAACAAATTTCAAAAATACTGACTATAATTCTTTCTAAAGTTAAAGATGGGCTTCAAAAATATTTTGATGAGATATATTCTACCAGTGGTATTTACCGGATGTGGATTCTCAAAAATTCGAAAGATATACTGCACAATCTTTGCAATTTGCACTAACATATAGACTTCTGATTTTTCTACGCTTTACACTACTATTCCCCAATGCTCACTTGAAAGCGCGACGTCATCATCTCATCAAACAGAGCTTTTTCTATAAAAAAAAAATTGTACTCGTAGATACAAATTTCTTGTTTTGAGTTACAATAATTCATAAGTTGTGAAAAAACACATGAATGTTTGATGTTATCAAAATGACGAACTGTTTGATCGATAATATGTTTGTTCAGCTTGGAGGATTCTTATTTCAACAGACAGTCTGTATTCATATGGATACTAATATGTACTAAAGTGCATCCTTACTGGCCGATTTGTTATTGTCCTCGTATAAAGTAGAGTTCATTCAAAACCTTCTAAAAGACAAAGAGGGAATTTCAAAGCACCTTACGCAATTCTTTAAACATTGAACAAGCCATATATCAGCCAATACTTTCATCTCATATATATCCCAGTGAACTTGAAATTAAAGATACTACAGATACCAGAAGGACTGTTTCATACCTTTATATTTTCCTTAATATTGACACAGATGGACGACTTCACATGACAATTTATGATAAACAGGACAATTTCAACTTCCTAATTATCAATTTCCTACTTATTAGTTTTAACATACCCTCTGTCCTTTCGTGTGGTGTTTACATATCTTAATTGATACGTTATTCTTAAGCATGTTCACACTCTATGCTCCTAACGCAGAAACTGCTCCTACAAAGTTATGAAGAGCACAGTTAAAAATGACACTCCTGAATTTTACGGACACCATCACGAATTGGTTGATCCATATTATGTGTCCTTGTCCAAACTTACTATGGACATTTTTTCCACGTATTAGATTATGGTTTGTCATTACGTCGTCTGATCTTTTAATTACCGAACGTAAATAATTCCTGATTGTGACTGTTTTGCTGAGTGTGAAATCGCATTGCTATAAGACGTGCGACAGTACTTTTTCCATCCCAAATTCATGTATTCAGTTTTGATGTTATATTATTTATTCTCATCGGATTTTGTCAAATGTCTTAACGTTTGTAGTTATAAATCTTATTTTTTTCTGTTGTATTTGTGTGTTATGGTAAATATAATAACTAGTAATCATTTAGTTCATTTATCAATATTAGATGATATATTTAATTATCTAATAACTACCACAATTTGATATAAATAAGTATTGTAATTTTAGTTATTGATAAATAGTTATTCAGTCTTAAAAATCTAATCTTGAATTCTATCCTTATTCTATCTTATTTTTGGGAAATCTTTTTAGAAATTCAAATGTGACGTCACCAAGTTCGTTGATGACCTTGGCTAACTTTATGTGCTAGTTTAAGTTGTTTCATGTAATGTATTCGTTTTTATTCTGCAGTTAGTCACCACTTCGGTTTTATCAAGTGCATCTATCATATAGTCATTTTAAAAAAAATGTTTTAAAAAAAGATGAATTATTTCAGGCAAAAAGTCTTAGCCGTATTGGTCACACAATTTTTGGAAACTTTCGATCTTCAGTGCTCTTCAACTTTGAAGTTGTTTTGGCTTTCGAATCTTTTTATCTGAGCGTAACTGGTAAGTCTTGTGTGCACGAAACGCACATCTGGTGTATTAAATTATAACCAGGTTACCTTTTGTTAGCTGTTATTCCTATGTTATTCTGTCCTATATATTTTTCCTATGTATTTGTATTGTAATCCTGTCATGTAATGTTGTCATGTTATTGTTATATATAACATTGCCATTAAAGCGGGAGGTTTGGCATGTCACAAAACCAGGTCCAACCCAGCATTGGTTTTTTTTCAAATGTCTTGTACAAGTCAGGAAAATGGCCATTGTTATATTATAGTTCGTTTCTGTTTGTGTTACATTTTAATGTTTTGTTTCTGTTGTGTAGTTATTTTCCTCTTATATTTGATGCATTTCCCTCAGTTTCATTTCGTAATCCTGATTTGTTTTATTTTTCCTCAATCGATTTATGAATTTTGAAACCGAGGTATAGTACTGTTGCCTTTATATTTCGACCTAATAGTCAAATACGTTTTGTTAAATTATACTTTTACCCTTTTTCAATGTGCTGTATTAAGACCCATCTACAAATGAATTTGTTTTACATGCGCACGTATAAAAATCGCGGTTTTTATCCAACTTAATCATAGGTTTGAACGTAGTCTCAATTTAGACTTGTTTACATTTTTTCGTTTGGACTTGTATTATATTCTCCCTGCGGTTTATATGATTCGGTCATCCTATTTTGACTCTTTGAATTCAAGAGTCTATCCTAAATTGAGGTAAATTATATGGCCATCTAAATATCGTTTCGATTCTGAACATCACTGAAGAGACATTTATTGTCGAAATCCGGATCTTGTGTGCAAAAATTTTTGCACCTCATGTTTGTTGTAAAACATTTTTGCCGCAAGTTTATTATTTTCTGTTTAGTATTAAATTTATATTAAGATCCATTTTGTTGCATCTTGTGATCAATTTATTTGAAGACCCAGATGTAACCTTTTGTCTGCTCTATGGTCGGGTTGTTGTCGCTTTGACACATTCCCCATTTCCTTTCTCAATTTTAGCTGGCAATCGCCAATGGCAGTCAGCAAGGTTTAATAACATCAGTTGTTCGACCGGTTAGTCAAATGCGTTTTGTTAAAAATATACTTTTTCACTTTTACTAATCGTTTAAAAAATGTTATTTGTGCTGTTTTTAGACCCGTCTACAACGAAATTGTTTTACATGCAAACGTACAAAAATTGCAGTTTTTATCCAACGCAGTCATAGGTTGGAATGTAGTTTTCAATTTAGAAAATATGGTATGCTTGCAAATGATGACAACTATCTACCAAATTTACAAACAAGTGGATTTAAGTTATTATAGGCAACCTTATGACTTTCAACAATCAGGAACACACATATCATATAGTCGGCTATTAAAAATTTCTCCAGTTATATGATTGTGAAAACTAACAGCCTAATTATATAGCATAACAATTTACGAAAAACAAATAGCATGACAGATCTAAACAAACGAACACCACTGAACCACAGGCTCCTAACTTGTGACAGACACTAAAATAATGTGGAATTAACATGTTTGTAAGTGGGACAAAAATAAACTCACCCGTTCTTGGGCAGTGGTGTAACAGCACAACATAAGAACAAACTCTAAAAATCATTTGAAAAATGCCTTACTCATCAGACTGATTCAAGAAGAAAAACACCAATCAAACAAAAAACACACCGGATGTGGCGGGTGTTTATCCATTCTTCATACTTTCCTGCAATAACAAAAACAACAGTTACAGAAAGTATAAATATGAAATACTCGCTATTACTGATAACTAGTTAAAATTCATAACAACTGATCAACCAAAAAATGTAACTAAAAATGTCTTAATAATGCATTGAGAATGGTCCTTATACGCTAAAGTATTATTATTATATTAGCCTATTTATTTATCATTTACTTCATTATTTTTACAATTCAAGATGTAACTTTAACTTATAAAGTATTTATTTATTTTCAGGTTTGAATCAGTAAACCATGACGTGCGTTATATGTAACTTGGAAAAATTGTCTGAGGAGTTTTGTCCAGAGAATGCATCTACAAAATGTGATCACCCCTGCTTAGTATGTCTCAGGGTGAGTTTGTCCAAATTTCTAGATACTTGTGTATTTTTCATTTTTCTTTATCAACAGTTGTTTTCTTACAGGTTTTTTTTATCTGTATTCCTTTGGTTAAAAGAATATGTGCACACTCCATAACCGAATAGGACGGCAAACAAATGACAACATATTTATTTCTGACGTCAGACACTCAAATCAATCCATGTGTTTGTAGATAGTAGATGTTTTTGTGTCCTGTTAAATTGTTCCTTTTAAAAGTTTTGGATTCTCATAAATTTTATGGATAACTTTTGGACTAGTTTGAATCTCGGTCTATTGCTGTAAATTATTCTTACATACTTTTGATTTTTTAACCCTGTATGCGTACATTGCCTATGTAAATTTTAAAATTGTTTGTATGCACATTGAACGACAATTAAATTGTTCCTTTTAAAATTGTTATACGATGATGACTGATGTACCCATATTTTGACTATTTTGTTAATTGTGACTGTTTATTTAACACATCATTTAAATGTAGCGGAATTTGATAGGGTAAGCGCTATAGAACCAGGTTTAATCCACCATTTTCTACATTTGAAAATGCCTGTACCAAGTCTGGAATATGACAGTTCTTGTCCATTCGTTTTTGATGCGTTTTGTTTTTTGATTTTGCCATGTGACTATGGACTTTCCAAATTGATTTTCCTCTGAGTTCAGTATTTTTGTGATTTTACTTTTTGTAACATTCGGAGGACGTGTTTTTCAACAGATTGTCGGCATTCCAATGGGAACAAACTGTGCCTCCCTTCTTGCCGACTTGTTTCTGTATTATTATGAGGCAGACTTCATGCAGGAACTTCTTCGGAAGAAAGACAAGAAGTTAGCAATATCCTTTAACTCTACTTTCCGCTATTTAATGATATTCTTTCACTAAATAATTCAAAATTTGGTGACTATGTGGAACACATCTATCCCATCAAACTAGAGATAAAGGATACTACAGATACAGTTAAGTCGGCAAATTGACAATGAGGGTCGGTTGAAAACAAAACTTTACGACCATAGAGACGATTTCAGCTTTCCAATTGTAAACTTTCCATTTCTAAGTAGCAACATTCCAGGAGCACCTGCATACGGGGTATATATCTCCCAATTGATACGATATTCCCGTGCTTGTATTTCCTATCATGATTTTCTTGATAAAGGGTTGCTGCTCACAAGGAAGCTATTAAACCAAGCGTTCCAAGTGGTGAAGTTGATATCATCCTTTCGTAAATTTTACGGACGCCATCACGAGTTGGTTGACCGTTATGGAATAACCGTTTCTCAAATGATATCGGATATGTCTCTTACGTCGTAACTACATTCCCTTCCCTTTCAAGAATTTGACCTACTGAATTAGACTATTTACCGGAGTTTTTTGTCACATAAACAACACGACGGGTGCCACATGTGGAGCCAGGATCTGCTTACCCTTCCGGAGCACCTGAGATCCCCCCCTAATTTTGGTGGGGTTCGTGTTGTTTTCTATAGTTTTCTATATTGTGTCATGTGAACTATTGTTTGTATGCTTGTCTTTTTTTATTTTTAGCCTTGGCGTTGTCAGTTTCTTTTAGATTTATAAGTTTGACTGTCCCTTTGGTGTCTTTCGTCCATCTTTTTTCGTCCCTCTTTTAGTTTTCTTTTTCCAATTTGATATAACAAATTGTTGATTTTATATAACACATTGTCAATTAGATATAACAGATTATCAATTTGATATAACAATTATCAATTTGATATTACGGATTTTATATTTGATATTACAGATTATCAATTTGATACTACCATGGATGTATAATGTGATACTTCCATGATACTACAAACTATTTATTTGATATTTATAGATTATCGTTGATCATCTCAACGGCGATTGCGAGAAAAGCAATCGATTGAGAAGACCATAAGTAATCTGTTTATCGCTATTTTACCAATAGTGGAAGATATAAGCAAGCAAAATCGAGGGAATTGTGCAAATAATGATACAAACATGAGCATAAGCACAAAGCATCATTATCATATACTTAGACTAAATAACATATTATTTTTACTGTATGATAATAGCATTAGATTAACGTGAATTCCATATTTTTCGAACTGGTGCTTAGCGGGCTGATATGAAAAGTTTATCACATGCTTCAAGTGTTTTCACATGCCTTTCTGTAATGTTATCGCATGGCATTCCGGTAAAACTCGGCAAATTCCGGAAAATACAACTCAATGCTACGTTTTCACTGAAAAACATTACAAAGTAGTGTACAAAACAACTATTTGCATACTTAAAAGTATTTTTTGTAAAATAATTTAAAAAAAACAAAAGCAAAAAAAAAATCAAATTATAAAATAATGCGTTTAAAAGTTTCCAACATAATTTAGAAAGTTACTTTACAAAAAAGTTGACTTTTCCAAACAGTGTTTATTATGTATATTTCTGAATATATTTTTTTTGTCGTTTCGTCAAAATTTTAATGTTTTTCTTCTCTGTTGAGGCATATGATAAAAAGATATCATATTGAATGAACATGAACTTTTCACCCTTTGAACATCTATTTGGGAACCACGTAAAAGGATCAATATATGAATCTGTGATTTTTCTCCATCGTTGAAGCATATGATAAAAAGATCATAACATGTCATTTTTCATATCGCATGTATTATCAGCCTCAGTCAATATCAGCCCTCGAGCCATGCGGCTCTTGGGCTGATATTGAACCTCGGGCTGATAATACATGCGATATGAATAATGCCATGTAATAATCTGATATTATCATATTCCTTTTAGAAACTGCTAGCCATTAAAATAAAAAAATCAAGAGGGCCACGGCCTTTTTCTAAAATGGTTGTTTTAGGCTTGAAAATACTGTTTTTTTCTAGAAGACTTTCTTTGTTCTTCTTTTGGTGGCTACCTTCCTTACATGTGACGTATTTACTAGAAATGAATATTTGACATATCAAGGGTATGCGCATTCGTAAAAATGTAACAAAATTCATTCAAAAACATTTAAACTATTTACTATATTTGTTTGTGCTTTTCTATTTTTAATGATATAATTATGAATTGGTATGATAAAATTGTTCATGGTAAAGATACACATGGATGATGCGAACAATTTTGCGCGTATGCAAACTATATTTAGATATCAAAAGCGATGTGCATGTACTACCAGAGTATACTGGTAAACATCGTAGTTCTTTTCATTACTCTTAAAAAATCGAGGCTCTTCTAGAGCTGTTTAAGTAAGTGTAACTTCAGTGATGTAACTTCTATGATGCCACTAAAACACGTCTATTCAGTTGCAATGATCATGTATTCGATGGATAAGGCGACAGTTTGGTTAATACCGAAGAAACATCAATTGTAACTGCAGATCAGCTGGCTTATAAAAATTCAGAGGGAATGGTCTGTTTTGTACGTAGAAAATACAAGAGATGAATGACATCATGACAAATCTACGAAAACACAAAGGATTTCTTTAAAAATTTCCAAAGGCTTTGAAAAGTGATGAACTAGTTTGGAAATCCATTTCTAGAAGAGTCGTCAGATTTGTAAAAAAAAATCTCAATGCTTTTCAACTTTTTATTTGTTTGGCTTAATAAATATTTTGATATGAGCGTCACTGATGAGTCTTATGTAGACGAAACGCGCGTCAAGCGTACTAAATTATAATCCTGGTACTTTTGATAACTATTAAGGAAACTGTTGATTCGGAAGCAGGTAAGATATTTATATCAACTCTAAAATACGAAGATCTTTTGCAGCAAATTCGAAACGAAGGAGAACCTGTTTTTATAACCAGGTGAAAAACAACAGATTCCTATCATGGTCGTAAAATAAAACTGGAAGCGTCTTGTCAAAACCAAAAGAACCTTTACAATGATTGCGATATCTTTTCAAAACTATTCATTTCTTGTCACAGTAGACAGTTGTATTTGGAATATTTCTGTATCCATAAAAACCAAATTGACATAAAACAGTGGTATTAAAAGTCGATGCAAATGGATATACTTAAAACATTCTGCGATTTGCTGATTCAATTTTTGACGCATTTATCGTTGGTTGAGCTAATACCATGCCAACAAGTTGGGGAACTATGTTTTATGATCATGCAAATGGTGTAATAAACTCTTGCATCGATAAGTAATCAATAGTAGATATTGTATTTGGTTTTTACCAAATTAATAATTTAAAGGCTGTGACAAGACAAAGGCACATTTCTTGTGCTAGACGGAAATAATTTGGTTCTGATAGAACACCAAGGATTTGGAGTAGTTTTTTCTGTGACGATAAAAACGAAACGAAATTTCTTACCGACAGAAGTGCTTCTTTAGAGACTAATAAAAATGTGAATGTAACTCATGATGAAATATTATTTTAAATCTTATTAAGGATATATCCCAACCACTCCTTGTAATTATGGAGAAGCAGATACACGAATGTTTTTCAATGTTTGGCCTAATTATGAAAATTGCTGTAAAAAGTAATTTTTTGTAGTACTGACATAGATGTATTCATTTATATACATTTTTTGTTTTTTTTTCGTTCTTTAGGAACTGTAATTTTGACTTGACTAGATTAAACCCATTTATACTGTACCGGTTTGCGGCAAAGTTAATGTCAGGCGACCATGGGAATGCCGAATTATTGAATTTTTGCTTGTGATAATTCGTAACAGCATCCTGTTACAATAGATAACTTTCGAGTTCGATGCATTTCCGTAAAAAACTTTGGTTTAAGTGAACGTCACTCGTGCATTTAGGTGCGTCGTCACTTCCGCTTCCATGTTGAGCGATCGCGAGTGGTTGAAAAACTATAAAAGCTGTATTGCGAATTGACAAGATTCTACAATCGAATAATTCAATAGCTTCCTATCATTTGCATAGTAAATCATTCCGTTTAACCCCGATACGAATGAATTCGGACGTTGACGCGTTCGAATCATTAATCAGGACAACATTAGGGATGACAATAATTTATAATTCAACTTATTTTAGTACATGTCAATATGTCAATGTGCATGTTTATTTATTCAATTGTTGCAAGTCTTAGATATTGTATAAAACATTTGATACAACTGCTAGATGCGCCAAAAACGCAGGCATGATGTGATTTCCTACGTTTTGTTAGGTAAACAATGCTGAATATGTTTTCATACATAAACGTTTTTTGCGTATCAATACCTAGATAACTATACGTTGAATAACTGCATGACTTCAAATCCTGTCTAGAACTCAGAATAAACGAAATAGCTGTGACTAAATAAATAAGTTTTCTCGTACTGCACCGTTCGTTTCGACAAATGTTTTGAGTTCGTTGCTCGTTTTAAATTTATCCCTGTACAATTCGTTGACAAAAACCCTCACAATCCCTTTTTTTTTTTTTTTTTTTAATGTTTTCTAGATGGCATCGGCGACAATTTTTCTGTATTCTTTTGTAATCATTTCTCTGTACATTTAGTGTGAAAGTAGTTGACCATAAATTATCAGTCATTCAAATCAGAAATTGCACTGTTTTAATCACAGTACACTTGACACGAGTTGTGCCAAATACGGCTAAGGTAAGCTATTCCTGGGATAAGAAAATCCTTAGTTTTTTTTCGAAAAATTCAAAATTTTGTAACAGGAAAAAATGACCATATAATTGATATTCATATCAACACAAAAGTGCTAACTACTGGGCTGGTGGTACCCTCGGGGATGAAACGTCCACCAGCAGTGGCATCAACCCAGTGGTGGAAATATTTATCAAAGGTACTAGTACCAGGATTATGATTTAGTACGCCAGAAGTGCGTTTCGTCTTCATGCGACTCATTAGTGACGCTCAGATAGTTATAAAGCCAAACAAGTAAAAAGTTGAAGAGCATTGAGAACCCAAAATTGAAAAATGCAGAATTAGTGAAATATTGAATTTTGAAGCTTGCAGATAGTCAATTATTACAGATGATTTTTTTTTTGGGGGGGGGGGGGACAGGGTGCTTAGTGAACATAGTCCTTTGTTTGCCGAATGCATTAGATGGCATTCCAACTGTGTTTTTGTTGTATTTTCTCACATATAGAAATTTGTAGATGTTATATGGTGACCAATGAGACAACTACCCACTAAAATTTAAATGAAGTGGATGTCAGCAATCATCAAAATCAAATGTACGGCATTCAAAAATGAGGAAAATCTATACCGTATAGTCGGTTATAAAGGAAGTTCTCCTGAAAAAATAATGGCACCTTATGTTTGTGGCATAACATCTTGACCACAAGTTTTTTGGTTTATGTTTAGTATTTAATTTGTATTAAGATTTATTTTGTTACATCTTGCGACATTTTATTTGGCAATCGGCAATGGCAGTCAGCAGGGTTAAAGAACATCAGTTGTTCGACCTGTTAGTCAAATGCGTTTTGTTTGAATATACTTTTTTGGTCTTTTGGAAAATGTTGTTTGTGCTGTATTTAGACTCTTCTACATTTAGACTCTTCTACGAAATTTGTTTTACATGCACACGTATAAAAATTGAGGTTTTTATCCAACGCAATCATAGGAATGAACGTAGTTTTCAATTTAGACTCGTTTATATATATATATATATATATAACCCCTCTAAACATCAACCCAACAATGTTAGATCTGTAAATTTGCTTTCGCAAATTTTTGGTTCTACCCACGCCGGGATTCGAACCCATGCTAATGTGATATCGTGACACCAAATCGCCTGCACTGCAGCCGTCCCGCTAGACCACACGACCACCTGGGCTCTCAAAAAAAGAGCTTTCGCTGGCCATGTGTTACCTTTCCACGTCAGTTTTAATCTAGCGGCGTACTACAGTACATGATATATAAGGCATGAAGATGTTATTGTTACAGATCAACTAAATTATCTATATAAATATATATTTAGGACTCTAAAGTTTGATGGTACTCTTAAGTGTGATGGTACTCTAAAGTGTGATGGTACTCTAAAGTGCGATGGTCACGCTAAAATGCGATGGTCTATGCTTAAGTACAATGGTGTATCACGCTAAAGTGCGATGGCTGTTTGTTCGCTAAAGTACGATGGTTTATCACGCTAAAGTGCGATGGACTAAAAGGGTAATGTTAACGCGCTTAAGGTATTTAAGATCACAGATTTTAAAAAAAGAGTCTTTTTGCGAAAGCTAGTACAAGGTTTTATGACATATTTGATAGGCTTTATAATTACCGGTAGACTTAAGTGATCATTGTTCTAAATTAAGAAGAACGACCACGTAATAATTGCTAATTAAACTTTATTTAACCAACTTGATTTTTCATTAAAATTGACAATATTTGAACGGGAACGGCAAAGCAAACTGCAACATAAACAATGATTTCAATGTAACCGTTAGCTTCAAATAGAAACAGAATAAAGGATACTTATGCGTATACTTTTGTATATGTATAGTAAGATAGTCGACTGCAGGACAAAAGTCCTTCTTCAAGCACCGAAAAAAATCCACATTTGCTTTAGCCGACAAAACACGGTTATCATGTTTAAATTGAGTAAGTCATGGACATTTGCTGTAAAGTTGTTAATCAAATATTCTACATTTATCTTTCGGCATTTCATTTGTTGTCTGTATAAAAGACTGTTCACGTCATTATTTATAGTGACGTTACGCACGGTAAAACGTTATTATATGATTTTAGAACAGCAATCATTTGCCTATACAAATTAAAATCACCAACACCCATATTATATATCTATAGAAAAGCCGGACATATTTTTTGTATTTTAAGTTAATTCTATAAATTTTTGCACCATACATCTATTTTATTAAACACACAAATCTTACTTTTGCGTTAAAAATTGCATGTCCAGCGTAACATTTCAGATTAAATAAAATGCATTTGTCTATGTTCCGTTGTAATTTTGCACATTAAATCGAAATTTAGTATATATCAGCTTCCTACTAGATTTGAATTTTAACATCATACCCGTTTTTTTGGTATTGGCTTAAATTTGAAGCAAGCCTTCAGCTAAATAAATATTCAGGAGAGGAACCTGTCTCAATGTGTTAATATGAGGAAAGTTTATCAAAATTTCAGTTTTATTATCATCCCTATAAAATAATCGAATCATATCTAATCAATACTCAGTAGAAAGTTCTAAAAAAGATCAACATTTTCAAAGTTTCAATGTAAAAAAAAAAAATCTTCAAGAAGTGTCTTAAAAAAACGAATGTTCAAACGTAATTTTTGTCCATTCCTTAGGTGAAACATGTTGTATAAATACTAAATGAGCATTTATAATACAAAACTAACATATTTATAAGATACAAACTATAAGTTCATACAAATGAGTCGGTTGTTTTCACAAACATTATGACCTTTCAAATTTTTTTCGGAAAGCATTCCCTTTGTCTATCCATTATGTCCAAGGAAGTCATTTGGACGTTTCTGCGCAGTGGCGTCTTTTGTACAAATACACACTATTTACGAACTGTTTAGGCAGTTAAAATGATGCCGGGAAATATTCATTCCAAAATGGTCTACTGAATCAAAATAACACACAGATGAGAAACACACACACACATAAAGAATAAACCCTTTAAAGACACAGGGAAAAGAGGGGTTGGGCCGAGGGATAATTTCTTTTGGACAGAAGTTTTCACGCAAATCTAAAACACCTTTATAGATTAGAAATCGATTAGAACCAGAGGTACAATGGTCTTATAATTTTTTAACAATTATATAAGTACGTATTTGTAAAAAAACTCGCACAGACACATACAGATATTGGACAAAAGTGATTTCAATCTAATAAAAAAATCATTTCAACTAAAATCATTATCAAAAGAAATATTGCTGAATGACCGATTTTTATGTGAAATTTGTCAAAAAATTGTCAAGGCTAGATCTAATTTCTCATGTGTCCCTCCGGGAGCAAGATTTTTTTTTATAGATTGCAATGTATTCTATCTCAATTAAATTTGGAAACAGTTGCATTTGTTTTCATCTCATCACAGATCAGAAAATAATCAAAGTGATGGAAATCACTCATGAAAAGATTAGAAGTCCAGTAGTTTTAAAAAATTCATATTGATATATGTTGGAGGAAAATGAACATTAATAGAGCACTATTGCTGAAATTAGCATTAACCACAGGTCTTAAGAAGGAAAAGTGCTTTTCTGAGAATAAATGAGCTCATTTAATTAAATAATATGAGTCTCTTAATTTGCACAATTATATTTAAATTGCAGTTTATATCTTATCCAAATAATGTTGCCTATTCTAAACATGTTTAAAAAGACAAAACAATTGCAAACCAAACATTCTCCTTGTAAATGCTTACATCTGTCATTGTAAGACAATAAAATCTAGACCAACAGCTAAGAACTGTAAAGTGTCAACAAACATAATCTAGATATGTTGTTTTGGAGCATTTTGTAAGTTGAAACATAGGTTATACGACATTGAAGATTAACAGTTGCAGAGTGTCTTTTGGTCAATTTTCAAAGTATTTTAAAAAAAAAAAGGTCATTGAAAATGTACTTTTTCAACGTTAACAAATTTGAAAAAAACTTATTTTATTAAAATTTGGATTCTTTCTTGATTGCAAAAATATATTTTCACTTTTCATAAAAATTCAAGTAACTAAAATATACATAATGATTAATGGGGGGATAAATTAATAAACAATCATTATGGTTTATTTTAATTAAAAGTTTTAAAATTTTATAACTGTTTCAAGCCAATTCCTGATGATAAAAAAATAAGTGAACTAATCTTAATTGTTGATTAATTACAGATAATTATTGTTTTGGGTTAAACCTTGTTTTATTTATTAGATATAACTCAGATATTCAGGTTTTAGAATGATGTGTATGTCCACTTTATAAAGATATTTGTCAAGAGAAATTATTAAGTTGAGGATGGTGCATGAGTTTATTTTCTAAAAATAACCATAACGTCACTGTGAAAGGAAATAATTAAGATTACAGTTATCTGCCTTTGTCTAAAAATCAAAAAAAGTTGAGTAACATGGAAATTTATCAAGTAAATTATAGGCCTTACTTGAATAGCTTTTATAAATTCATATTTATATTCATATTTCATTTTTTTTTAAAGATCTTGTTAATCAAATTGATCATTTATCTTTAAATTTTACAGAATCACTTTATGTATTGTCGATCAAAAGTAATAGGCAATAATTAAATCTATCATCCTTATTTATATCAAACATGTAATATATACATTTGTGTATTCAATTATGAGGTCAAATGTGTGTATATTGAAGTTGTAATTTGAAGGTTCTAATTATGTAAGACTGAGGTTGATAAGTAATGTGGTCAATTTGATTAACAGTTTATGAGGTGGGGCCGAGGGTGGGGCATTGTAAGTAAAGGTCCACCTTGTCTCTGATTGTTTGGCGATAATGACAGTTGCCAATCATTATAGTATTGTATCAATACCCAATTACCTAATCAAAATGTTATCGAAAAAAGCCTACACATCAACACATCTTAGTTACATACATTCTTGGATGAACTACTCCAAAAATATACCATTTTTTTCAGTTTATATGTGTATTATGTGCACATACATGAGAAATATAGGGAACTACATTTCAGTGTGAATACATTTAGTAACAGTAGCTACCCTATCATGTTGTTAGGGAGGCCAGTGCCTTAGTAAAGATTTAGAACAAGTTCTAATCTTTCAAAAATCGATCCTTACGTAATCAATTGCCTTATAAGTGATAAATTTTGAAACATTTCTCCAGCTTATGGTATTTACTTGATAAAAGTTGATCGAGTATAGGTACTCCGCTCTTGATAACAAAATGTCAAAGTTAGTATATGGCGTCAAATTTGTCAATTATATATTTTACGTCTTGCGACGCACCATCGTGCGTAACGTCAGTACGCTTTTTGCGTCGATAGTTTTCGCGAACCATCGCACTTTAGCGTGTGTTGGCATCGCACTTTAGCGTGTGTTGGCATCGCACTTTAGCGTGTGTTGGCATCGCACTTTAGCGTAGACCATCGCACTTTAGCGTGACCATCGTACTTTAGCGTCCCCATCGCATTTTAGAGTCCTACATATATATACATAAACAAGTTTTATTGTCTGCTATATGGTCGGGTTGTTGTCTCTTTGTCACATTCCCATTTCCATTCTCAATTTTATTTGAATTTATCGGACTGCAGAAAACATTTCCTTGCATTTACAGTGTTACAGAGCGAGGGAAAGACGTCAACTTTTTCATGATACATGATTTTGTTTTTGTCCAACTCCCAGTGGCAATAAATATTTCGTACATTGTGATTGCAGTGTATCCATCTCTTTTCTGTTTTAAGACATGGTGAATATTATTCTATTTATGTTGAATAAGGACAAGCGACTTTAACTGCCTAGTTCGGTGCCTTTCTATTGCATTTACTGTATTAACTATTTCCGTAATTTATTGTTATCTGGACAAATACATGAGTTTTCTTACTATCAAACTAAGAGACATTTCTTTCTTTCAGTGTTTGGTTGACAATGCAACAAAAAATGGAAAATGCCCTTACCCTAAATGTGCTGTAGACATTGAAACAGAATCTGATAGTGTTGCATTGTTTGAGAAGATTCTTTCCCAAATGTTTACAGTATACGAGGCTTCCTATCAACAAAAAGACCACAGCGCATCTGGTGAGGATGAGCATGTTATTATCACAGACCTGACTGGGGAATCCATCAGAATTCCATTATCCCAGTCCATGACCATTAATCAGTTGAAAGATATAATAAAAGAACGTCTGGGTCACGAACAAAATAAACAGAAACTTGTGTTTGAGGGAAAAGACATGCAGGTAAATAAATAAAATTAATAATTAATTCTTTATTTTAGGTGTAATTTGTACAGAAAACTCGGCAAATTTAAAAGATTTTTTTCAAATTAATAACTTTCTTCAAAATATATGTGTTGTCTTATATTGCTATTTGCTTTGTCGATCACAGTTTAGAACAGCATAGAGTTCAATATGAACATTTAAAACAATAATCAGTGTTAATTTAATTATTCTCGTTATTGTACCTACGTTGCTACATTATTATTAGAAGTATTCTATATTACTCATTTTAGGCAATTTGTCATCATTAACCGTTCGAATGTTTGACTTTCCGTCCACCATCGTCCGTCCTTGATTTCCTGACTTCCCCTATTTGTTTTAGTTTGTTACAACGTTAGGTGACACTTAGTGAATATATGAAATAACAGCTTGTCACTTGCAAAAAATTAATAACGGTCCCAACTATACGAAGAAATTTAAGGAGTCTCGAGGGTACAAAAATTTCAGCAAATTTAAAAAAAAAATTCATTCCAAATTTTATTTATTACACTATTTGTTTTTATCAACCAAACCAAAGCACTGTAAGCGCTGTAGGCAGTTAACCAAAAACCAATGCAAACGTAATAATAAAAACTGTGGCAATATTGCTTCAATTTTGTTTAATGATTTAAAAGAACAAACATTGAACATTCATATATTGTACATTTATGTTTATTTAATGAATTAATTCTTAAGGCAAATAGTTTATATTTTATCAAGGTTTTCAAAAGCAGCGCATATATCAATATATATTGTTAATGGTGAGTCTGCATTGGTATAGGTTCGCATGATTGCAGTTGTTCTAGTTGGTAGTTATAACGTTGGTTTTATTTGACTGTTAGTAGTACAAGTTGACATAGTACGAGCTTGTAATAGTATGAATGGACTGCCTTCTCTGGAAAGAAAACTGCGTGTGTGTTCTACAGTACAAAAGTAATGAGACACAAATTAGACAAATGTTTACTACTATAGGGATCAAAGGTGAGGTCTGACTTACCTGCCCATAGTAAATGTAAATTACCCTCACATTCACCCTAAGTCCTAAATTTGGAATGAAATGACAGGTGATTATAAAACAGTTGGTCAAACATTCTTGGGCTTGGAAGGTTTATATATTTTCTTTAAAATGAGCCATGAACCTACTCATTTTTTGCATCAATAAAATTGTATAATAAACATGAAATAATTGTTACAAGATGCTGTTACATAGTCTCCCAAACAAAGCTCCCATAATTATTCATTCCCATGGTCGCCTGATATCGGACAAAGTCTAGTACATATTGTGACATGTATATGCGAGGCCTAGGAGAATGAACTTGTAGGTCATTAAAATCTTTTTGAAATGACGAACAGGAAATTCAATAAATATGGTTTAGTTCTCGAACACACACAGGAGGGGGGTGTAACCCTAGGACAACCCCTATATTTTTTTTTATTGTCCCATACATGCAGATATATATGGTTTAGGGGTGGGGATCTCGACTGTTTTTAAGTTCTCAAACAGGAGGGACGGGATGACACCAGGGTCTCCCCCTATATTTCATTTAATTTGTCATATTGTCCAATCATCATTGGAATACCGTATAGCGGGTTATTTTCGCGGGGTGTAAATTTTCGCTTATTTTCGCGGATAGAACAAAATCGCCAAAATAAATTCCGCCAATATTAAAGTGTACATGCAAAGGTAATGTTAAAAATGTTGAGTCCGCCAAAATAATAACCGCCAAAATTTTTCGTATACCTTATTCAATGAAAAACGCGAAATTTTACACCCGCGAAAATAACCCGCTATACGGTATCTAGTTTTAAAAAATGTGTGGCGTGACCCGGCCAACGAACCAAGATGGCCGCCATGGCTAAAAATAGAACATAGGGGTAAAATGTAGATTTTGGCCTTTAACTCTGAAACCAAAGCATTAAGAGAAAATCTGACATGGGGAAAATTTGTTACTTAGGTCAAGATCTAGCTGCCCTGAAATTTTCAGACAAATCTGAGAACCCGTTGGTGGGTTGCTGCCCCCAAATTAGTAATTTTAAGGAAATATTGCAGATTTTGGTTATTATCTTGAATGTTATTAAGATAGAGATAAACTGTAAACAGTAATAATGTTCACATTACTAAAATTGACAGTTGACCCCTGAAGGAGTTTTTGCCATTTATAGTCAAGTTTTAACCATTTTTTTAAAATTTTAGTATTCTTTTAAAAAAAATCTCCTCTGAAACTACTAGGCTATATTAACCCAAACTTGGCCACAATCATCATTGGGGTATCTAGTTTAAAAAATGTGTGGAGTGACCCGGCCAATCAACCAAGATGGCCCCCATTGCTAAAAATAGTACATGGGATGAAATGTAGATTTTGGCTTATATCTTTGAAACAAAAGCATTACGAGCAAATCTGACGAGGGGTAAAATTGTTTATTACTATCTGACCTGACATTTTCAGACAAATCTGACAACTAGTTGTTGGGTTGCTGCCCCCCAAATTAGAAATTTTAAGGAAATTTTGGTTATTATCTTGAATGTTATTATAGATAAAGATAAACTGTAAACAGCAATAATGTTCAACAAAATAAGATCTACAAATAAGTCAACATGACCAAAATTGTCAATTGACTCTTTAAAGAGTGTTTGCCCTTTTAGGTCAATTTTTAAGTTTTCATCAATTTTTGTATATCTTTGTAAATTTTTTAAGAAATATTTTCAACTTTTATTACTGGGCAAAGTTCGTTATAGATAGAGATAATTGTAGCAACAAGAATGTTCAGTATAGAAAGATCTAAAACACATCACCATCACAAAACACAATTTTGTCATGAATTTATCTGTGTCCATTGTTTAATATGCAAATAGACCAAGGTGGGCGAAACAGGATCTTGAGAGCCTCTAATTCTAAAGCAAAGTATGGTTAATCAAGTTTGTCTTATCTACACGTTTTATTTTATTTTTCAGAATGAGGAAGCTCAACTGTCAAGTTTTGGAGTGACATCGAATTCGAAGATTTGCCTGGTTGTATGCCTCTATGCCATTCCAGAATATTTCGATCATGTCGTTTTCGATCTGTATTGGGGATTTCCAATGAAGGAAACCAGCAGTTTGTTGTCGTTTTTTGGTTTAGGAAACAAGGAATATCAGCTTGATTTTCTTGATGCTTCCTGCTTGATGTTCTGTGGTCCTGACCATTACCAAACAATTGATTACAGAAAAAAAATCTCTGAAGCTGGTGTTGAACATTCAGGTGACCGAAATGATTATGCAAACAAAACTGGCCATCATACTATTGACGTTCATATCAGTAAAATTCCACATGATGTAACACATTTGTTTTTTACATTAAGTGCATGGAACTCTCCAAGCATTTCAAAGTATCCAAATCCAAGTTTAAAGTTTTTTAAAGCATCGAATCGTCAAAATAATCTATGTAAAACTTCTTTTTCCGATGCTGGTAATTCACAAGCTGTTATCATGTGTTCGGTTTCTAAATCTTATGGAAGGTGGAAAATATTTGAATCGGGACAACTATCAGCAGGAAATGCAAAAGATTATAACCCTTTAGTGGCAACAATCACCGAGCTCATTGCAAAAGGATATTAACAAAAAAAAATTGTTTTATTGCATTTGTGAAAGAATTTATTTTTTATTTATAAATAAGTTTTTGGTGAAACTCAGTTTTACAGTTCAAATATCTATGTATACATATAATGTCAATTAGAAATGTTACTGAAAATCTTTTAAATGAACGTACAAATATATATGCATATGTTTCTTGACAAAAAGAGAGTTAGAATATTTCTAAAACAACACAACGATTATATGACTTCATATCATTATCATTACACTGGTGATTCAATGTAACAATGATGTAAGAAATTAAATAACATTCTTAAGGTGATGTGTTCTTCAATTATTCCATGTCAAATGATACTGTATCATCCAATATAATTGCTTATCAAATAATATGCAAGGTATAATATTAAGTATTATAATTACCTTTTGCTTATAGTGTTAGTTAAATGGACAAAAACACAAACTTAGTATTGACCAATGAACCATGCATATAAATTAAGTGCAAGGTCAGATGAAACCTTCTGGACTGACATGTACATCTTGCAATCATTCCATACACCAAATATAGAAGACACACAGCTTACAGTATCTGAGAAATATACATAATCATGAAACTTCAACCTTGATCACTTATCCTTGAAATGAGGTGGATATCAAGTAAAATTTAAACCTGTCTGCCCTCATGGTAATAAAACTTTCTAGCATGATTTTTGTACTCAGAATCGAAATCAACCAATCAAATTGCTGGATTTCATGTTTCCAAGATGATTTTTATGCTTAGAGTAGAGGACTGAGCAAAGTGTTATGCCTTCAAGGCCTGGTGAACATCTGTTTTTGTGTTTACTTGTAACACTACTGTGTTGGTTTTTTTCTGACCAATCATTTTTGACAGACTCTTCGGTGTTTTCTGTCTCTTTTATTGTTTTTATCCTCAATTCATTTTAAATTCTGATTATCTTGATAATAGTTTAAAAAAGAATACATTTTCATATAAAAAGACTCAACAACTATATATAAATTGATTTTGTATTAAATACATCATTTGACATTTTGTATTAAATACATCATTTGACATTTTATATCATATATCATATAAACTGCACAAAATTATAAATATACATAATCAACACAACCATAAAAAATATTCATATATATTGGTACAAGGTAAGAAAAGAGCTTAAGTATCACAATGCAAGCATCATAAGCATTTAAGCATTTTAAAATTTGTCAGGTTAAAAAAGATAATATTATAAAAAATATTGGAATGTTTTGCTTACAATATTGCAATCAGAAACAGATCACACACTAAGAAAAACATACATACATTTAATGTATACATATAACTGCACATATATTTTGTAAAATGAAACAACCCTATACATTTTCTACAACAATTAAGGCCTGGATTCCATTAATCAATTTGAATTTGATGTTTTTTGTCAGTGTTTGGATATAATGTCAGATGGCAATGGCTTGGGTGTTTAAGGATCTTCTACCCTTAAGGATCTGGCGTAAGGTTGGTCTATACTATTACATGTATATAACAAACATTATCGCTATTTTGTGCATTTTTCCTTTGATCTTTTTTTGTGATAATTTTCATATCATGCTTCTCGCTAGAAACTAAGGAAGCCATGTGGCGTTACTAACGAAATTGACATTGAAATTGACAACGTCGTCATAGGTAAAATAGCGATAAACAGATTATCATTGGTCATCTCAACTCGATTGCTTTTCTCACTTTGGCTGTACCAGCTCAAGCGAGAAAATCAATCTCGTTGAGATGATCAACGATAATCTATAATTACTACTTATGAAGGAATCCAGAAATATTCAAAACTGTCAGTCTCAGTCAAGAAATTATATTTTGCAGGCAAATAAAATGGTTTATTCTTTACTGCAAAATTCTAATTTACTTTTTACCTTAGTAGAAGACTTAAGGCAATATACACAACATTCATTGTAATGGGTGGATGGATAAGAGAGTTATCTTTCCAACATGTGATATGAGTTTGACCCCTGTTTTGTAAAAAAATGATATGCTGGGTTGAATATTTTTCACATTAAAGCTCAGAAAGTGACGAGAAGATTTGTAAACCAAACTCTACTCATTCTTTACTGTTAATCCTAGAACACAAAAAGCTTAGCAGATAAGCAGCAAATAAAAGTTTTTGGAAAACCCCTGCTGGAAATTGAACCAAAGATCTCCAAAACTTGAGGTGAGCATCCAACTAAAAGATAAATACAAAATAAGACTAGAATATACTGTCTTATAAAAGACGATAAATATTTCTATGTAAACAGTATAAATATGCATGCTTACATTCAACTATCAGCTGCAGTACTGCATAGAGGATTTCATACAGCAACATCACAAATAGTACATATATAAGGAAAAATAATCTTTTACTATTCCAAAAAAATGCCCTGTGTAACAATCTCTTTTTATAAAAATATCTAATATAAGGGTTGCAGACATATTGAAACTAGAATACAATATAATCAAAACAAGAATACAATATTTGAAACTAGAATACAATGTCAGAAGCTAGAATACAATATTTGAAACTATAATATATGATTGTCCTGTACTTGTACCATGTGTACTAAGAGATCAGATATTAAAATAGAAAATATTAAAATAATATCTTAGATATTTTTCATTTCATTGTATAAATATTTTTTACATTTTCGTTTTATATTATAAAAGTGTTTTTTAGTTGTAAATTCAGAATCACACCATTAGTAATGGTGTGATTCTTCCACAAGCTCACATATCTTTTTTACCATTCTGCGATTTAGGTCTTAGAGACAACTTTCATATTCAAGTATGTTCTTAACACATTTCGTATGTCAAATTATTCATCTCTTATTATTTCACAGCTAGAGATAAATGTTCAATTATGCCAACTGACCTATTGTCAATCAGAAAAACTAATTCACAAAAAAAGAACTCAAAATTGGTCTATGGCTAGGAATCATTGGTAAAAAAATGTCATGTGCAAGCAATAAAATAGTGTTGCTAAATATATAATTTAAATGTATATATTAAAATGTATTTAAGTTGGTACCTAAAACTACAGGGAGATAACTCTGTAAAATCAGGTAAACATTTGAATCATGTTGTATTGTTAAGGAAATATTGAGCTTCTCAATGTCAGATCAAAATTAGAGTTTGTCAAACTGCTATATATTCAATGAAAAAATTTCTTGAGTGATTGGTTCAAGTTTGTTGAAATTTTTATATTGTTGTCAAAGGGTCAAAATTTATGAAGATGAAACGAGCCAAAATAATTTTAATCCAGATGTTTGGTACCACCTTAACATATACAATCCTTAATATTTACAATATAAGTGCATTTGAATTGGAGCTAATAACAAAAAGCATACAATTGTCAACTATTAATAGGAATGACTAAAATTTAAATTAAATGCATGGTTGAAACAGTCAAACAGTTTTAACTACTAAGGCAGCATTTCAAAATTGCACATTTTTATCAAAACAAACAAACAAACATTTTATACTAAAATATATAATTTTTAAATCTAGCCTAAACTTCTTGCTAAAAAATAATTTTCATGTAAATTCTGTATAAATATTTAGTAAGCATTTGATCCAAACTCTTAATACCTTTCATCTGTAGATGGTAATATCAATGTTTAACTAAGGGAATCATGTCACTGTTTAAGGACAAGTTTATATATATATAGAATAATCATATATTGTCTTAAATATCAATGTAATTTGTACGAGGCTTAGAAACAGGTAGAAAGCGAGGCTGTGCAGAGCATTTCTACCAGTTTCAAGCCGAGTTCAAATAACTGATTGATATTTCGAGACAATGTATGGTTATTCTTTATAAACTGCAACTCTTATAAGTTTTCTAAATGAAATGTTTTGGGTAAAAACAATCATTTTTTAATTTTCTGCGAAAACTTGTATGTTTTATTGATGTCATAAATAAAACTCTACAGAAACGCATTGTCAAAGTCTTAAACAAGATGATATACGGTCAGTAACTGTATATCACATATAATATAGTCAATCCAATTTGACTGATCAAATAGGACAGTTGCAGTATATAACTAGAGGCTCTAAAGAGCCTGTGTCGCTCACCTTGGTCTATGTGAATATTAAACAAAGGAAGCAGATGGATTCATGACAAAATTGTGTTTTGGTGATGGTGATGTGTTTGTAAATCTTACTTTACTAAACAGTCTTGCTGCTTACATTTATCTCTATCTATTATGAACTTGGCCCAGTAGTTTCAGTGGAAAATGTTAATAAAAATTTACAAATTTGATGAAAATTGTTAAAAATTGACTATAAAGGACAATAACTCCTTAGGGGGTCAATTGACCATTTCAGTCATGTTGACTTATTTGTAAATCTTACTTTGCTGAACATAATTGCTGTTTACAGTTTATCTCTATCTATAATAATATTTGAGATAATAACCAAAAACAGCAAAATTTCCTTTAAATTACCGATTCAGGGGCAGTAACCCAACAATGGGTTGTCAGATTCATCTGAAAATTAGAGGGCAGATAGATCTTGATCAGATAAACAATTTCACACCATGTCAGAATTGCTCTAAATGTTTTGGTTTTTGAATTATAAGCCAAAAGCTGCATTTTACCCCTATGTTCTATTTTCGGCCGTGGCGGCCATCTTGGTTGGTGGACTGGGTCACCGGACACACTTTTTAAACTAAATACCCCAATAATAATTGTGGCCAAGTTTGATTGAATTTAACCCAGTAGTTTCAGAGGAGAAGATTTTTGTAAAAGATAGCTAAGATTTACGAAAAAATGGTTAAAAATTGACTATAAAGGGCAATAACTCCTAAAGGGGTCAACTGACCATTTCAGTCATGCTGACTTATTTGTAAATCTTACTTTGCTGAACATAATTGCTGTTTACAGTTTATCTCTAACTATAACAATATTCAAGATAATAACCAAAAACAGCAAAATTTTACCAATTCAGGGGCAGCAACCCAACAACTGGTTGGCCAATTCATCTGAAAATTTCAGGACAGATAGATCTTGACCTGATAAACATTTTTACCCCATGTCAGATTTCCTCTAAATGCTTTGGTTTTTGAGTTATAAGCCAAAAACTGCATTTTACCGCTATGTTCTATTTTTAACTGTGGCGGCCATCTTGGTTGGTTGACCAGGTCACGCCACACATTTTTTAAACTAGATACCCTAATAATGATTATGGCCAAGTTTGGTTCAATTTGGCCCAGTAGTTTCAGAGGAGAAGATTTTTGCAAAAATTAACAATGACGACGGACGACGGTCGAGGACGGACAACGGACGCAAAGTGATGGGAAAAGCTCACTTGGCCCTTTGGGCCAGGTGAGCTAAAAATGGTATTTATAACAAAGCAATCAATTAGGAGAACAAAAACCATTTCCATACTGCATTGAAATATATTGGATATGCATGTTCTATACAAAAAAATAATATCTAAGCTCTTGTCTTTAAATTGAGAATGGACTTGTCATGTATATTTTGTATGAGCAATTTTGGTCCTTTAAAATGTCATTATTTTTGTAAAAATTCTAAACCATAGCAAAAATATACTACCAGTCTAAAGATACCAGCTTATATTCCAATTTAAAAAAAAATTTCATGTCAATAATAAACATTTTATACCAAGCAGCTGTTTTGGTACAATATTAATGTACTGTATATTCAAATAATATTTTAATAATATGATCAAAGGTACAAAATATAAATATAAAGCCAGCAGAAATCTTGGCTAGGATGTAAAAATATATAATATTGTCATATTTTCCAAAAAATTGGGAAAATGTTCATATACATGTATCATAATACTGGTTCAATTTTAACAAATTTGATATTAGATTGGTTTTGTCATTGTAGTATATAATGCTGGCTGAAATCACCCATACTTTTAGAGTTTCTTCTGATGTCATCTCTTTCTAAACAACCTGGAGGTCAGACAGACTAGTAAACACACACATATTGCCACCAGATATCCATATAACATTTTGTATCTCGCTGGTGTCCATAAAATTGTATATGACAATTCACCATTCTTTCCTGAAAAATTTCAAATAAAAATGTATCTTTGGCAAATTTTGAGGACAAAAACACATCACTGTAAATAGTTCATCTTATACATTAAACAAAAAACATTTTGCTAATAAAATGGGACAAAGAGAAGGACAGTTGGAAAGACAGATGTTCAGTCAAGAGTGACACTTATTGTCCCCTTTGATTAGCAGTGGGAAAAAAAATAATTTCAACATAAATTTTTCATGAAAAAATTTAGAAAAACAGATTCGTTGGTTTGTAAATCAACAACTTTAATCCCTCAATTAAACAGTGACCACTGGCAGGTATGTCTTAAGACACTAGATTCTTTTAAAACTTGTACTTTACATTTCATTAATTTATCACCATGATAACATAAATTGAGTAATTTGGGCTGTGATCTAATTTGGTTTAATAAGAGCTTAAGATGAATCTACCAAAACAAAATTCAGTTCAAGGAAATGAAAAAATTCAATTCAATCAAATGCAATTCAATTTGAAGAAAAAAACAATAGCACTAATTATATGTAGTTATTAAGGTCAACACATTAAAAGAAGTAACAGTTTCCAATCCTATTATTTAAATGCAAGTTTAAACATGTAACTCTAATTGGTCTACCATCTGTTTTAATGCCAGGTGTCAAAACTATATTTATTTTTCATATTGAAATTATTCAATTAAAGAGATATTTAGTATATAGTGCATCAGTCATCCTTCTATTTAGTAGTGCCTAGCTATGAAACAGTGATTTAAAACTGTCGAAAGAACCATTGATAAATTAAATCACTATTATTGGAGTGAATCCCACGGAAAAAAAAATATCCCACAAGTTCTTGATTTACACTATTCAGTGTAATGTCATGAATGTCATTAATTCCTTATATGCTAAGGAACATTCAGTGGCAGATGGAGTTCTGAGGGGTTTGAACCCCCCCCCCCCCTCCCTTATTTTCTATTTAAAAAATCAACACTTTTGAATGGGGACATGTGGTTTTTCCTGATAATTACCTACTAATTAGAGTGTCTCTTTTCCTGTCTACTTACTAATTATAGCCTCACCATATCCCATACTTGGCACTCCCATTCTATAACTACAGACAAGACAAGACAAGACAAATACTTTATTAAAGTCTCACCACTTGTTACATATAAAATATACAGCTTTTTAAAACACAAATTAACAACAAGAGCCACTCTATAAAGAGTTATGAGAGACTATAAAACAATTTTTTTAAATTATAATACAAATACAACTTAAGTCAACTATCACGAATATAAAATACATTTTCGCTTTATTAAAATTTCATAGCAGATTTTGGCAGTATAAAATACCATATTTTCATTTGTAAAAAGAAATATAAATTTCTCATTATCAGACATATGTAAAAAATTCTCATCAACAATACTAGCATGGTTAAAAATAACATTACGAATCTCTGAATATACAGGACAGTTTAACAAAACATGTTTTTCATCTTCAACGTCATCAGTACAGTTAAAACATAATCTATTTTCAATATCAATATTCTCATAACGACCAGTTTCAATTCTGATGGGTGCTACACCGCATCTAAATTTTGCTAAAGCACTCCTGTATCTACCTGGTATATTAAAAATTAAATAATTTTCTACGCCATATACATTTTTAAACATTCTATATGTACGTAATTTATTTTTATCATCTGACATAATCTTGTCATACCATTCTCCCTTAAATTTTTCAAAACATACATTTTCAATATTCTTAATTAAATCCTTGTTCAAAATAGCACCATTACACAAATATTCCATATCAAGTTCTTTAAACTTATTTTTGACTCTAAAATGCCAATTTTTTACTTTTTTACATGTGTTACCCCATATAAACACTTTTTTATTTACTCTATCATCATTCATTTTATTAAAACGTGTCCAGTTTCTAAAAACACTAGTCCACTGTTTGATTTTACATGGCATCCAGCCCATGTCACCATACAAAGACATATTAGGCGTGTATTTTCCTACACCCATGACAAAACGCATGGCTCTATTTTTAATACTATTTATACATGAAAAATCACGTGTTCCCCATATAGAGGCACCATAATCTATTACAGACCATACAAGTGTATCAAATAATTTTGTAAATGTACAATATTGAAATCCACCATTAGCTTTACATTTGGATATTAACAGACCCAACGATCTACTGGCGGCTTTAGCAACTGCTTTTGCCATATTATCATAGCTTAAATGCTCAGTAAACAATAAACCTAAATATGTGTATTGGGAAACAATATCTACATTGTTACCATTAAACAAAAATGAAAAATTTGATTTAGATACAGACTGTGTTCTAAAATGTACTATTTTAGATTTTTCTAAGTTAACAGTTAGGTCATTAGTACAACACCATATATTCAAAACATCTAATATTTTTTGTAAATCACTCTCATTCTCAGTGATAAAAACAAGATCATCTGCATATAACAACATGCTAACTTTATCATTTTCAATGTCTATACCTATGTTCAATTTCTTGACCTCATCAACAAGATCATTAATATAAATATTAAATAATAAAGGCGAAAGGATACACCCTTGTTTTAGACCACAATTTACGTCAAACCAATCGGTTAAGTTACCATTTACTTTAACACAAGCCTGTACATTGTTATAAAGAGAATAAAGTGATTTTAACATTTTTGAACTAATACCAAGTGTTTTTAATTTACAAAATAATAAATTTCTATTTATCCAATCGTAAGCTTTTTTGAAATCAATGAATGCCACATCTGTTGATTGTTTACGAAGTTTTCTAGTTTCTATAATAGTAGCCAATGTACTTAAATGGTCAACAGTACTACGTCCTTTTCTAAAACCATTTTGCTCGTCACATAAGAAGTCAATATCATCAAGCTTATATGTTAGTCGAGAGTTCAATACTCCACAATACAATTTGTAGGAAACTGGTGCCAAAGTTATACCACGGTACGACAAGGGATCTCTCGGATCTGATGTTGAGCTTTTTGGAATAGGCATTATAATCCCTTTTGACCACATTGCTGGAACTTTACCAGAGTCAAAACAAATATTGAATACTCTAGTTAGTGCATTTAACATAGTTTGGTTCTTATACAATTCAACTGGTATTTCGTCATATCCTGGTGATTTACCATTTTTGGAACTTTTTAAAACATTAAATACTTCTTCCACAAATATTTCACAATCTAACATATCATCATATATAACATCTACATCATTTTCACATATATTTACATCACTATCATCATTTCTATTAAACATATTAGAGAAATCACACTTCCATTTATTTAAAACTTCATCTTTATCACTAGAAATTTGACCATTATCTAATTTTACTTCCATAGGAATATAATTTTGGCGCTCACTACCTACACCAATTTTTCCAATTTTTCGCCAAAACTCTTTTGGGTTTCCACACGAATTACTCAATTCTTCCTGCATGGAGTACCAATATTGGCATTTTGCCTTTTGAACCGCTTTATCAAATAGTTTCCTTTTATTCACAAATACTTGTTGAAAAAACTTTTTCTGATTTTGAATTTTACACTTTATCCATATTTTTTCGGATGCACAAACGTCGTTCCATAATTCAGTTAACTCCTCACTCCACCAAGGTTTCTTACATCTCCTTCTTTTGTTATTTACGCCGTCGGATAAGACAATCACTTTAGATGATAATTTTGTAGACATTTCCGTTTTAATAACATTCACAAATGCATCATACATATTGTTAATCTTGTCTTGCGTTACATTTGAAAATTCCAAATTTTGAATAATAATATCAATATCATTCAGAGCAGATTCGGAACTGAGCCAGTCTTCTGGTATATTTTGATGTCATATTTGGTTTTAGTTTTACGATTGTTTTTTGGTTGCGCAGCATTTTTATTACTTTGACTAAATTTCAACGTTATTTCCCAAGTCAGTAGAGAATGATCTGGAATAATTTTCTGAAGATCAAATTTACCATTAGCACATATTTGCTCTATAATTAAACTAGTTCTTGTAACTTTAAATTTGTTGAAAATATCCAGCATTTCGTACGGTACTACGCAGTAATCCACAACGCTCAGACCGCGGGTAGATACATAGGTGTAGTCATTTAGTAGGGTATTTCTTCCATTTAAAATACAACAGCTAATATCTGTAAGAAATTCACAAAAGACCTTCCCATAACTGTTACACTGAAAGTCTACAACATGTCTGTCAGGAAGATTATCAATACCAGTGATTGAATCAACGAAGTCCGAACATCGGCTATTCCAGTCACCACACATATAGAAGGGGTTTCCTTGAGGAACAGTGTATACTTTAGTCATTAAGTTGTCAAAGAATTCATGAACGTTAACTGCACGTGTGGAATTTTCGGGAGGAAGATAAACAACACAGACATAAAGAACGTTATTGGCATTGGTTTTGTTCTCAAGTTTAATCCATAAAATTCCCTCAGTGTCATTATCTGCAATTGT
The DNA here is from genome assembly GCF_036588685.1 of Mytilus trossulus. Taxonomy (NCBI): domain Eukaryota; kingdom Metazoa; phylum Mollusca; class Bivalvia; order Mytilida; family Mytilidae; genus Mytilus; species Mytilus trossulus. The sequence goes on along the minus strand of NC_086379.1, from coordinate 35,680,403 downwards.
AACATCAAATTCATTGCATATGCTATTTCGTATTAAAATTCCAACACCACCCGATCCGGATTTTGCTCTGACATGAATATGTTTACGATTAAGACCAAACCACTGATAACCTTCAACGCTAATAACGTTATCCCCAGTAAGATGCGTCTTCGCTAGTCCAAGTATATCTAAATCATAATGTTTTACACATGAGATTAAAAACATATATTTATCGCTATTTACATCAGACTTCCAACCATTAATATTCCAAAATCCGCAGTTTACCTATTTATGCCCATCACGGCTATTCTGATTATGACCTCCGTTCTGACCTCTGTAATTTCCTCGTCCCCGACCGTTCAAATTCCTTTCTGACTGATTATGGTTATCATTGGTAGATTGTCCATTTCTATAGGTTGACCTTTGATCCGTGTTATGGCTATTTCCACCTCTAGTGTTTCCACGCCCACGATCATTTCGTCTGTAATAGCCACGATTACCACTCACATTATTGACTATCGTATCGTCTCGGTCTCCACGTCTTTGTGTATTGGTGTAGGTGTCACGTGTACTTTTATCGTGTCTAGCCCTTACCACTGATCCTCTGATCTCAAGCTTGTCGTTACCAATTGCGTTGACAATACTTCTCAAATTAGAGTTCAATAGGCGTTGTGCGCTTGGAATGGCATTGTTAATACAGACATCTTTATAGATACGAGCGTAGGTACCATGATTTCTGTGTCTACTTACTAATTATAGCCACACCATATCCCATACTTGGCACTCCCATTCTATAACTACACGTAGGTACCATGATTTCTGTGTCTACTTACTAATTATAGCCTCACCATATCCCATACTTGGCACTCCCATTCTATAACTACACGTAGGTACCATGATTTCTGTGTCTACTTACTAATTATAGCCACACCATATCCCATACTTGGCACTCCCATTCTATAACTACATGTAGGTACCATGATTTCTGTGTCTACTAACTAATTATAGCCACACCATATCCCATACTTGGCACTCCCATTCTATAACTACATGTAGGTACCATGATTTCTGTGTCTACTTACTAATTATAGCCACACCATATCCCATACTTGACACTCCCATTCTATAACTACATGTAGGTACCATGATTTCTGTGTCTACTTACTAATTATAGCCACACCATATCCCATACTTGGCACTCCCATTCTATAACTACATGTAGGTATCATGATTTCTGTGTCTACTTACTAATTATAGCCACACCATATCCCATACTTGGCACTCCCGTTCTATAACTACACGTAGGTACCATGAAATCTGTGTCTACTTACTAATTATAGCCACACCATATCCCATACTTGGCACTCCCATTCTATAACTACACGTAGGTACCATGATTTCTGTGTCTACTTACTAATTATAGCCTCACCATATCCCATACTTGGCACTCCCATTCTATAACTACACGTAGGTACCATGATTTCTGTGTCTACTTACTAATTATAGCCTCACCATATCCCATACTTGGCACTCCCATTCTATAACTACATGTAGGTACCATGATTTCTGTGTCTACTTACTAATTATAGCCACACCATATCCCATACTTGGCACTCCCATTCTATAACTACACGTAGGTACCATGATTTCTGTGTCTACTTACTAATTATAGCCTCACCATTTCCCATACTTGGCACTCCCATTCTATAACTACATGTAGGTACCATGATTTCTGTGTCTACTTACTAATTATAGCCTCACCATATCCCATACTTGGCACTCCCATTCTATAACTACATGTAGGTACCATGATTTCTGTGTCTACTTACTAATTATAGCCACACCATATCCCATACTTGGCACTCCCATTCTATAACTACATGTAGGTACCATGATTTCTGTGTCTACTTACTAATTATAGCCACACCATATCCCATACTTGGCACTCCCATTCTATAACTACATGTAGGTACCATGATTTCTGTATCTACTTACTAATTATAGCCACACCATATCCCATACTTGGCACTCCCATTCTATAACTACATGTAGGTACCATGATTTCTGTGTCTACTTACTAATTATAGCCTCACCATATCCCATACTTGGCACTCCCATTCTATAACTACATGTAGGTACCATGATTTCTGTGTCTACTTACTAATTATAGCCACACCATATCCCATACTTGGCACTCCCATTCTATAACTACACGTAGGTACCATGATTTCTGTGTCTTCTTACTAATTATAGCCTCACCATATCCCATACTTGGCACTCCCATTCTATAACTACATGTAGGTACCATGATTTCTGTGTCTACTTACTAATTATAGCCACACCATATCCCATACTTGGCACTCCCATTCTATAACTACACGTAGGTACCATGATTTCTGTGTCTACTTACTAATTATAGCCTCACCATTTCCCATACTTGGCACTCCCATTCTATAACTACATGTAGGTACCATAATTTCTGTGTCTACTTACTAATTATAGCCTCACCATATCCCATACTTGGCACTCCCATTCTATAACTACATGTAGGTACCATGATTTCTGTGTCTACTTCTTATTATAGCCACACCATATCCCATACTTGGCACTCCCATTCTATAACTACATGTAGGTACCATGATTTCTGTATCTACTTATTAATTATAGCCACACCATATCCCATACTTGGCACTCCCATTCTATAACTACATGTAGGTACCATGATTTCTGTGTCTACTTACTAATTATAGCCTCACCATATCCCATACTTGGCACTCCCATTCTATAACTACATGTAGGTACCATGATTTCTGTGTCTACTTACTAATTATAGCCACACCATATCCCATACTTGGCACTCCCATTCTATAACTACATGTAGGTACCATCATTTCTGTGTCTACTTCTTATTATAGCCACACCATATCCCATACTTGGCACTCCCATTCTATAACTACATGTAGGTACCATGATTTCTGTGTCTACTTACTAATTATAGCCACACCATATCCCATACTTGGCACTCCCATTCTATAACTACATGTAGGTACCATGATTTCTGTATCTACTTACTAATTATAGCCACACCATATCCCATACTTGGCACTCCCATTCTATAACTACACGTAGGTACCATGATTTCTGTGTCTACTTACTAATTATAGCCACACCATATCCCATACTTGGCACTCCCATTCTATAACTACATGTAGGTACCATGATTTCTGTATCTACTTACTAATTATAGCCACACCATATCCCATACTTGGCACTCCCATTCTATAACTACATGTAGGTACCATGATTTCTGTATCTACTTACTAATTATAGCCACACCATATCCCATACTTGGCACTCCCATTCTATAACTACACGTAGGTACCATGATTTCTGTGTCTACTTACTAATTATAGCCTCACCATATCCCATACTTGGCACTCCCATTCTATAACTACACGTAGGTACCATGATTTCTGTGTCTACTTACTAATTATAGCCTCACCATATCCCATACTTGGCACTCCCATTCTATAACTACATGTAGGTACCATGATTTCTGTGTCTACTTACTAATTATAGCCACACCATATCCCATACTTGGCACTCCCATTCTATAACTACATGTAGGTAGGTACCTTGATTTCTGTGTCTACTTACTAATTATAGCCACACCATATCCCATACTTGGCACTCCCATTCTATAACTACACGTAGGTACCATGATTTCTGTGTCTACTTACTAATTATAGCCACACCATATCCCATACTTGGCAATCCCATTCTATAACTACACATAGGTACCATGATTTCTGTATCTACTTACTAATTATAGCCTCACCATATCCCATACTTGGCACTCCCATTCTATAACTACATGTAGGTACCATGATTTCTGTGTCTACTTACTAATTATAGCCACACCATATCCCATACTTGGCACTCCCATTCTATAACTACACGTAGGTACCATGATTTCTGTGTCTACTTACTAATTATAGCCACACCATATCCCATACTTGGCACTCCCATTCTATAACTACATGTAGGTACCATGATTTCTGTGTCTACTTACTAATTATAGCCACACCATATCCCATACTTGGCACTCCCATTCTATAACTACACGTAGGTACCATGATTTCTGTGTCTACTTACTAATTATAGCCTCACCATTTCCCATACTTGGCACTCCCATTCTATAACTACATGTAGGTACCATGATTTCTGTGTCTACTTACTAATTATAGCCTCACCATATCCCATACTTGGCACTCCCATTCTATAACTACATGTAGGTACCATGATTTCTGTGTCTACTTCTTATTATAGCCACACCATATCCCATACTTGGCACTCCCATTCTATAACTACATGTAGGTACCATGATTTCTGTATCTACTTACTAATTATAGCCACACCATATCCCATACTTGGCACTCCCATTCTATAACTACATGTAGGTACCATGATTTCTGTGTCTACTTACTAATTATAGCCTCACCATATCCCATACTTGGCACTCCCATTCTATAACTACATGTAGGTACCATGATTTCTGTGTCTACTTACTAATTATAGCCACACCATATCCCATACTTGGCACTCCCATTCTATAACTACATGTAGGTACCATCATTTCTGTGTCTACTTCTTATTATAGCCACACCATATCCCATACTTGGCACTCCCATTCTATAACTACATGTAGGTACCATGATTTCTGTGTCTACTTACTAATTATAGCCACACCATATCCATACTTGGCACTCCCATTCTATAACTACATGTAGGTACCATGATTTCTGTGTCTACTTCTTATTATAGCCTCACCATATCCCATACTTGGCACTCCCATTCTATAACTACACGTAGGTACCATGATTTCTGTATCTACTTACTAATTATAGCCACACCATATCCCATACTTGGCACTCCCATTCTATAACTACACGTAGGTACCATGATTTCTGTGTCTACTTACTAATTAAAGCCACACCATATCCCATACTTGGCACTCCCATTCTATAACTACATGTAGGTACCATGATTTCTGTGTCTACTTACTAATTATAGCCTCACCATATCCCATACTTGGCACTCCCATTCTATAACTACATGTAGGTACCATGATTTCTGTGTCTACTTACTAATTATAGCCACACCATATCCCATACTTGGCACTCCCATTCTATAACTACATGTAGGTACCATGATTTCTGTGTCTACTTACTAATTATAGCCACACCATATCCCATACTTGGCACTCCCATTCTATAACTACATGTAGGTACCATGATTTCTGTATCTACTTACTAATTATAGCCTCACCATATCCCATACTTGGCACTCCCATTCTATAACTACACGTAGGTACCATGATTTCTGTGTCTACTTACTAATTATAGCCTCACCATATCCCATACTTGGCACTCCCATTCTATAACTACACGTAGGTACCATGATTTCTGTGTCTACTTACTAATTATAGCCACACCATATCCCATACTTGGCACTCCCATTCTATAACTACATGTAGGTAGGTACCATGATTTCTGTGTCTACTTACTAATTATAGCCACACCATATCCCATACTTGACACTCCCATTCTATAACTACATGTAGGTACCATGATTTCTGTGTCTACTTACTAATTATAGCCACACCATATCCCATACTTGGCACTCCCATTCTATAACTACACGTAGGTACCATGATTTCTGTATCTACTTACTAATTATAGCCTCACCATATCCCATACTTGGCACTCCCATTCTATAACTACATGTAGGTACCATGATTTCTGTGTCTACTTACTAATTATAGCCTCACCATATCCCATACTTGGCACTCCCATTCTATAACTACATGTAGGTACCATGATTTCTGTGTCTACTTACTAATTATAGCCACACCATATCCCATACTTGGCACTCCCATTCTATAACTACACGTAGGTACCATGATTTCTGTATCAACTTACTAATTATAGCCTCACCATATCCCATACTTGGCACTCCCATTCTATAACTACATGTAGGTACCATGATTTCTGTGTCTACTTACTAATTAAAGCCACACCATATCCCATACTTGGCACTCCCATTCTATAACTACATGTAGGTACCATGATTTCTGTGTCTACTTACTAATTATAGCCACACCATATCCCATACTTGGCACTCCCATTCTATAACTACACGTAGGTACCATGATTTCTGTGTCTACTTACTAATTATAGCCTCACCATATCCCATACTTGGCACTCCCATTCTATAACTACACGTAGGTACCATGATTTCTGTGTCTACTTACTAATTATAGCCTCACCATATCCCATACTTGGCACTCCCATTCTATAACTACACGTAGGTACCATGATTTCTGTGTCTACTTACTAATTATAGCCACACCATATCCCATACTTGGCACTCCCATTCTATAACTACACGTAGGTACCATGATTTCTGTATCTACTTACTAATTATAGCCTCACCATATCCCATACTTGGCACTCCCATTCTATAACTACATGTAGGTACCATGATTTCTGTGTCTACTTACTAATTATAGCCTCACCATATCCCATACTTGGCACTCCCATTCTATAACTACATGTAGGTACCATGATTTCTGTGTCTACTAACTAATTATAGCCACACCATATCCCATACTTGGCACTCCCATTCTATAACTACACGTAGGTACCATGATTTCTGTATCAACTTACTAATTATAGCCTCACCATATCCCATACTTGGCACTCCCATTCTATAACTACATGTAGGTACCATGATTTCTGTGTCTACTTACTAATTAAAGCCACACCATATCCCATACTTGGCACTCCCATTCTATAACTACATGTAGGTACCATGATTTCTGTGTCTACTTACTAATTATAGCCACACCATATCCCATACTTGGCACTCCCATTCTATAACTACATGTAGGTATCATGATTTCTGTGATGGAGAATGGTTTCTCTGTCAGATTTGTAACCATCCATCCTGTCATGTCTTCTATGTTTCTCTGTTTTACACTCCATGATGAGTCATCATCTTTCATACAATCATTGCACAGAAATACAGTGGCCTGCAATTTTAGTTTAAATGAGTAGGTTTTTAAATGAAAAATCTAAGTGAAAACTCATATTCCCCTTGTCGAATACAATTAATGTGGAATACTGTGGATTAACCATTATTCATTGAATACTAATTTTCCTGGGTTTTAGCGGGTACAGGTGAATCATAAATGTAAAAGTTCAAGGAATAACTAATGCCCTATAGGCTTGTATTGCTAAAACGATGTAATCAAGTATCTATGAAAATGCAAGTTTATCTGAATCCATAAAAATTTAAAGCAATAAAAATAAAGGAAATCCACAGTATTAATTTTTTGGCATTTCAGTCATTATGATGTTTTTTATAAACTTTCTTCAAAATCAAAGGTATTTGACCAAAATATTGAAAGCTCCAGCATGGCATTCATAAAGTTATGACAGTAGGACTGACAGACAGGATGAAAACAGGATCATTATGTTTTAAACAATAATAGGAGTGCAATTGAGTGCTTTTCCTTAGATACTTAAAAGATATAGTATAGGCTAAATTGTTTATCATAGTCTTTTTCTGTCAGTCTTGATCATTAGAAGAAGTTTAATGTTGAAAACTTTATTTCTGTACCAACCAAACATTTCCTAATCTCAAGTTGGAATGAAAGAAAATCACTATTGAACTAGACAATAAACAATAAAAAAATTAATTCCTTTCCTCATGATTTTAGCAGTGTATTAAAGCTGAGCTATAATAGCTGTCTATTATTGGAGTAAATACCTTTTCAAAACTTGCGCTTCATTCTAAAATCAACCTTCATATCCCAATGAGTGTAACATTCATGATCACACGTGCCATCACAATAAAGTGCACAGTTTAATTAAAGATGTAAATGATAGAAATCTATTTTTCACTACCCTGTCATAAAATATAATTATATGAAGCACACTTTGCTTGAAGTGCTTCCACGCTTCATACTAGAAATGTGTGCACCCTCAACACTTTACAACCCTATAAAATTACAAAAAGGAAGCATTCACTTCTTAAATAAAACCTAGCAGGAAATTCCAAATTATATGCAAAAGGAGATGTGAGGTTTATGTCAACTATACAATGACCAATAATACCAGAAAACAGAAATAGATGCCAATAGGTCTTTCTAAAATAGCATGCTTTTCTACCATATGAATTTTATAAACCTTTTTTTTTATCTTAGAGACTGCAGCTGTGGCAAGAGTTTGCCTTTAAGTATGACACCTATTTGATCATGTTAAGTTTATGTTTGTAAAGCAGTATTGGAATTGAAAATACTTTTCAACAACTTACCTTATGCCAGTGTCCTGAGAATATCAGGTGAGGACGGACTTGTTGCAGGATCTTCAAAATTAAGTAAAGAATTAATAATATACATGTATTACAAAAAGAATCTATCTACTAACATAATTAATTTGAATCAGGTATGTTTTAGAAACTATAATAAAAATTCTCCATCTATTAAATTTTATTTGTAAAATATTTGATATTCAATTCTTTTTCAACTATTTAAATAATTAAACTTAAAATTTGTTAAATATGTAATATAAGGTTAATAGAGGCTGCGCTTTAGCGCATGATACGCCCGTTGCTCTTTTAACTTGTCTTTTATGCTTTAAATGAATTTATATGATCAACTAGAAACAGTGTGAGCCCTGTCAAATACCCCCCCCCCCCCCCACCCATATAATAAATAAAAATGCACAAAAAAATTGGCACTATTAAGGTCAATAGATATAAACAATTTATCAAAGTTGCATAAAATTTTGTGAAAGTGTTAGTTATTGTCCCAAAATTGGAAAATCCCCCCTTTTTTAAGCATAAAAATTCATAACACGGAAATGTAAAATCTGAAATTTATAAAAATTGAAAGGGAGCTTACATCAATAGATATAAACAATTCACCAAAGTTTCATGGACATTGGTGAAAGCCTTTTTGAGTTATTGTCCAGTGTTAAAAATCCCCCTTTTTTTATGAATAAAGCCCCATAAATTCAAAACTTTAAATCTGAAATTAAAAAAAAATAAAGAATAACAAAAGGGAGCTTAGGTCAATAGATATAAACAATTCACCAAAGTTTCAAGGACATTGGTGAAATCCTTTTTGAGTTATTGTCCGAAGTGTTGAAAATCCCCCCTTTTTTATGAATAAAGCCCCATAAATCCAAAACTTAAAATCTGAAATTTAAAAAAAAATGAAAGGGAGCTTACGTCAATAGATATAAACAATTCACTTAAGTTGCATGGGAATTGGTGAAAGTGTTTTTGAGTTATTGTCCGAAGTTAGGACGACGGACGGACGGACAACGGTATACCATAATACGTCCCGTCCCGGGCGTATAAAAATAAAAGAAACAAAATAATTAAATATTTTAAAACACAAATAGGTAAAACATATCAGACTATATTAACAAAGTTAAAATCTAATATTGACAGAAAAAGTCAGAGTTCTGTTCTAGCAATAAAGTATTGAAAATAGGAAGAAATCATTTTTTTATCTGTCACAAATTTGGATCAGTTCACATATTGAATAAAAAAGTGAAAAACGTTTGGTTATCAACAAAAACTAGGTACTCCTAGAAACACAGGTATATTGTTATGTTAGAAATTAGATAAATAACAAATAATTTCCATTGCAAAGTAAAGTAAAAAGAATTGCAGCAGTTAGAAAGCATAAATAATTTCAATATATTTATCCATAAAAAATTAGAAACACATGTATATTTCTATGTCAAACATTAGAAAAATTACAGATTGCAATAATTATCATTGAAGCATAAATAATTTCAACTTGAGTGACATGTGATATGCTAAAATAACATAAAGCAGCAAAAATGTAAATAATAAATAAAGTAAGGTAATTAATGGAAGATATGTAGATACCAGAAAGTGTATTTTCAGTTGCAAAACTTAGTTTTTCCATTTTCATGTTGTACTACAAATGCAAGTTATATTCAGAGAATCCAAATACTGTTTCAATACCTCAACTTTTTAAAGCAGGGTAAAAAAATCTGCACATTAACAGTAAACTTGCACTTCATATCATTTTTTTTTCCTTTTTAAAATTATTCCTGCAAGGGATGATTTCCTGCAGATTAATCAAAGATAACCTCTAAAGTAAATGTCTATATTGACAGTAAGACTTTATATTTACAGTCTACTAATGGGTTCCTCCTAAAAAATTAAAGTAAATAAATAAAATAGATCTGACCAAAATCAACAATGTGTTATGATGTAGCAACACTCTATCATGCTTTTTATTGTTGAGAAAAACCTACAGGATTAACTCTCATTTTGTCTCTGAGTAGAACAGATAAATGGCTGACTAAAACATGGACAGGGGAGGCTTTTCTTGGCCGTACAACCCACACCATATCTTCTGGATTCTGTAATTATATTGGTTCATGTTAAAACAATTAATAAGAGGCCTTTTATGAACATGGTTGTAGATATACTTCTTATGCAACAGGTTCAGTCATAAAACTATTTTTATGTAAAATTGATGTGGTATACTGCAAATTAAGATGATTTCTTTCTTCTAACTTTTAGGCAGTATTATTTAATTGTTTATAAAAGTCAAACATATTCATGAATGTATTCTTATAAAATAATATTAAATAAAAAGCTAAATCAACCTGAAATATCACTGTTGCATTAGAAATATGTCACTGAACAATTGTATTACCTCTGCATGTATTTTACACGATTTTTAAATATCTAATCAACTGACATATAAAGAACCAAATGATTTTTGTATATTGACACAATATAAATGCATAAACTATATACAAATTGTGATAGTCAAATTAATCTTTTTGATTTTTTATATTTTTATATTAATTAATGTAAAATACAAGCAGAATTCTCCTTGCTGCTTTATGCTACAAAAAGCATGAATATATTAGACAAGTTTAGAATATAATATAAGTAAGATAATTAGATTTGTTTTTAAAGCCACCAGTTAATTATAATTGTTTACATTAACAATTTTCACACATCTGAACATTGTTTTTTGCATTATATTCAATTACCAATGAACATTTTGGAGAAAGTGAAAGTCACAAAGATTTTCTTTCAATATGGTCAAAACTATTTTCACTGTGGATTCATTATTATTCATTGCAAACTTTTTTTTTTTAGGATTCCATAGGTTAAGATTTACCAAAATTTTATTGGTGAAATAATGAAAAATTTTCCTTTTTGCTTTTTTGCAGAGTATTTCAAAATCATGAAAATAAACATCTGAGAAAATACAATTTTCCCTCAATCTATGAAAATATGTCCTATACACAGTATTCAAAGGTGTGAAAATTGGTCTCTGTACACATAACATATAGATTTAAAAAGTACACAAAGACATGAAACCTACAGAAATAACAAAAGGTTTGTCTCTTGGTAAAATAGTGTAGTGTGTGAGGAAAATATGAATACCAGGACCAAGTTTGTTTCCAAATGATGTAGCAAGCATTCTTTTCTCAAGAAATCTTGGCTCAGGAAACTGCATATCTAACTGCAAAGTACAAATATGTATTTAAAGAGTATTTGCTACGAATTATGTGAACTTAATTTCATCAAAGAGTTTGTAAGATTTTTCAAAATGGTATGAACTATGTACTTGCTCAGAAGAAAAAGGTAATATTAGACCTAGGAATCAGGGGATAACAAATCATTGAAAGGGGTAAATTTCATTTTCTCAGAATCATATCAATATCATTAATATTTTGAGTCCTTATATTTTACAAACTATTAAAAACAAAATTCATGAATTAAAAGAATTTCATGCCCAATGAAATGATTATTTTCAATTTACTTAATAGGTGCTTATTTTGACATGACAAATTAATATATAACAAAACATTAAAAAACTTAAATACACTGAAATAATGTACATGTATTTACACAGTACTTTCTTGAAGGGGAGATAATTTAAAAGGAAGAATGAGTATTCCCCCTTTAATCATGTTGTAAAGGTCTTATATATCTTATTTGTTATTCTGAGCATGACAACACAATAACAACCAGTTTAAATGATAATGACCAAAGAAAAACAGTTATCATACAACCATACCTTTATGTAATCTATGAACCCAAATGTAGACACACCAGTCATATTTTCAAAATTTTTAACAAATCTTTCCTCTTTTTTCTGTGTTCTGAAGTCTCTGCCTTCGCCACCTATATCATTGTCACCGGGAATATATATCTTCTAATTACAAAAGAAAAATACACAATGTTCAGATTTATCTATATCAATCATGTCAACTATGTTGATCATTTGTAAAGTGTAATAAAAAATATAAAAAAGACTACATGTACTACCATTACACATGTTACATACTGAAATTTATTTATATTTTTTTTCCTTTACATAGTCAAACAAGAATGTGTCCCCCGTACATGGATGCCCCACTTGCACTATCATTTCTATGTTCAGTGGACCATGAAATTGGAGTCAGAACTCTAATTTGGCATTAAAAATAGTAACATGTATACGAAGTTTCAGGTTGATTGATCTTCAACTTCCTCAAAAACTACCTTGACCACAAACTTTAACCTGAAGCGGGACAGACGGACGGACATAGGGACAAACAGACAAACGAAACGCACAGGCCACAAAAACATAATGCCCCTCTACTATCGTAGATGGAGCATAAAAATATTTCCAGGCAAATACATTTCATTTCTGTCTTTAAACACCATTTATCAAATTAAATAACAGCTTAAGGACAAACCACAATGTGTCCCAAGTACACAGATGCCCCATCTGCACTATCATTTTCTATGTTCAGTGGACCATGAAAATGAAATAAAATCACAAATTTGTCTTTAAAATTAGACAGATCATATCATAGGGAACATTACTAAGTTTCAAATTGATTGGACTTCAAATTCATCAAAACTTCCTCCACCAAAAACTTTAAATTGAAGCGGGACGGAAGGGGGCACAGACCAGAAAACATAATGCCCATAAAAAGGGGCATAAAAAGATATGAGCACTAGCCAATTAGTTGTATTTTATATTTACTTTAGTATACTGAGCTGGTGAGAACACATCATTAAATCTTTGGTAAGCATAATAAAACTCGTCATCTGAAGCTGTACTGCCCTCATCAATCAAATCACCAAGGAATAATATAATATCAGGTTTTACATGATGATAGGCTAAGCCAAAAGTTCTGGTTAAATATCTACAAAAAATACTAACATACAAATTTCATAATATTCTGGTTAAATTGATCCGTAGAAAAAATTGATGATGCATTATTTATATAACAGTAGTCATTGGTTTTCTTCATAATCATAAATTTTTACAAACTTTGAATTGGTTTTTGGAATGATTGAAGATGCAAGTACAATTTTTTCATTTTCATCTTTTTTTTTTGTCTTTAATACATGTGTTTATTTTTTATGTTTTTAATTACAAATGTTTGTGCTAGAAAAGTAAGTTGCATGTTAATCTTAACTTTTCTGCAGTTGATTATTGTTAGGATTTTATCATATTACTACTTCAGAATCATTGTGGTGTATATTTTTTTTACAAATCTAATAATGTCTCTCTGATTGAAGCTGCATGAAGATCTGTTAATGTATCTAAATATCTAGCATTATTGTACTGTGTAAAAGGATCTGAATAGTTTACTGAATGATTTATGTTTACTATGAATGGATCTTTAGCAATACCTGTCAGTTTTTTCAAAATATCCAAGGGGCTTTGGAATGATAATCAGGTCAATACCGAATGGCCATATTTTAATCTGTTTATCATAAACATGTACTATGAGCTAACCAAAGGTTGAAACACACCTAGACTTATCAACTCTTTGCAACCTGACCACTTGATGTATAACTTTATTACAAGTACTCTACATACAAATATATGTTAAGTACCTATCTATGTCCCATCTAGAAAATGCTCCTACAGGAAACCGTGGTTCCATCTGGTACCCTTGTAACTGTGGATCAGATACCAGTAATATAACTTGCTCTTCTTCATAATTTCTGGAGAGAATAATTTCATAACATTTTCAAATTCTAAAATTCTGAGAGATATGGTGTAAAAATTAAACATGTTAAAACAAGGAGTTGCAAAGGGAGGGATGGACCAAGTGATTGCGGTATATTACCAACTCTGTTAGGTGGGATAAAATGTTTTTTCAAAACTGAAAGTTTATAAGGCTTCATGGAACTTCAGTAAAAAATGTGTATGTTTTCTTGCAGTCAGATCACCTCATTTATCAATCTGAAATTTCAGAAGTCTGACAACTTGGGAGATTCAATCTGGGTGACTAGATTGTGCAGCAAGTAATATTTCCTTACTTGACTATTATATAAATGACATAACTGTGAATTTACTTTTTTTGACTTATACAAAATTCCTTGAAATGACTGACGACTAAGCATGCTAATAGATATAGGAAGATGTGGTGTGAGTGCCAATGAGACAACTCTACATCCAAATAACAATTTAAAAAGTAAACCATTATAGGTTAAAGTACGGCCTTCAACACGGAGCCTTGGCTCACACCGAACAACAAGCTATAAAGGGCCCCAAAATTACTAGTGTAAAACCATTCAAATGGGAAAACCAACAGTCTAATCTATATAAACAAAACTAGAAACGAGAAAAACGTATATATTACATAAACAAACGACAACTACTGTATAACTACATGTATAATGCTAAGTATACATAACATGTATAACCTATGATAGGTTAACATGAAGTACAAAAGAATTTCCAGTTAAACAAGGACATTTGTAACAGTGAAATCCTTGCTAAACATGCGTACAGGTAAATAAGAGACATTAATTCTAATGGTCAACTCTGTAGTTGTGAGTTAAACCCTAGGGCAGGTGTATGCAACCTCTGATTGTAATCAACTAGGATTGCCAATTTCCTGCTGAAGTTTGTCGGTCTCTCTGTCTTCCTAAACAAATAAAAAGTGGCCACCTTGATATTTAACCAAAAGTGATTAAAGTGGTGTAAATCAACATCAATCAATCATAAATGTACATGATGTATCAGTTTATCAGCGATTAGTTGATAGTATTATTCATATATACCTGTAATCATCTAAGCCTATGTCTGGCCATCTAAAACTCTGTATGATGTATATAAAACATTCATTGAACAAGACAGTACCAATTATTATCGTCAATATGATAGATTTGGGTGTCCATTCACAGGCAAAATTCTTCCTTGCCATTTAAACCAACTGGACATTCTGTCAAACCATTGTGTGTGTAAAACCTTCAAAGAGAAGAAGTAAATTCTTAAATCATAAAATTTAACCAGGTGCTCCGCAGGGCTCAGCTTTATACCACCATAGTGGTCAAAACCTGAATGTTTATAGGTAGTTAGTGTTTTCGAATGAACTAAAAAATGAATCAGCACATGGACAGGAAATGACTATAAAATCTGGTAATGAGTATTTCCTAAAGTGATGGTTTTGTAATTGATTGAATCATAAAAAAAAATATTTAATTCTTTTCAGTACTGAAACATACTAGTAAATATTTTTTGATTGATGTTTGAACTGCTGAAATTTTAACATTGTGATTTTTTTTCAGATTGGCACTGAATTTTTACAAAAGACAATACTTTCATGACTTTTTTAAATTTTAAAATGCAGTTTTCAAAATTTGTGATGAAATGGTAGAAGAATAAGACTGTATATATGTAAAGATGTATAAACAAATTGACAATAGAATATTGAAGGAATGGAGTTTTAACCACCATTATATAAAAGAACCCTGTTAATTTTAACTTGATGGTTTGTAATAAAATCAACCAAAAATACACATTACAGTCACATGTCTTGAAGATTTAGTGCCAAACAGGCAAACAACATATCTATACTTCATGTAACCCTTGACAGAATTTTTTCTGAACAACTATTCTAGTGATGCATATTTTGGACGTTAAATACAAATGACTTAAGCAGCAACCATTTGATTTTCTAAGGGGGGGGATTGTGTTTTTTTGGAAAAAAAAGTTTGTTTGCGGGTTTTGGTGAAAAAAATAATTTGTTTTGGACCCTGAGAAAAAAAAAAATTGTTTCACCCTCAGCTGCCACTATATCCATGATATCATGTATATGTAATGCTAAAATTGAAAGAAAAAAATAGATTTTTCTGCGCCGAGCCGAAAAAAAACCCATAGCCCCCAAGAAAATCAAATGGTTGCTGCCTAATTTGCTCAGTTTTATCAATTTTTTTCTAGAGTCTTTCAACATTGTTCAAAGTGACTTTGAATATGTTATAAATAGGTCCAGTTGTGGGGTTGTTGTTGTTCCAAATATAGAAACTGAAAAACATGCCAATATATGCGCATGTGCAATCGAAGCCAATATCAATGAAATATGGATAATGTATGTATGTACTGGTAGATTCCCCCGTTATTCGGAGCACCCTTCGAGAGCCGCAAGCTTGGGTACAACGGAATCTATGTACACTCCATTTCAGGATTTATGGAGATGTGTCACTAACATATTAACAATGTGCAATATTTACCAGAACAATCCCAACCCCAAGGCCTAAAAAAAATAATGTTGCGTTTCCGATCACCCCCTTGAAATTTTTAAGGGACGGTAGGTAGGGATTTTTTTTTTATATAAGATTATGCTTCATTGCTGTCTCGGTTTTGTTTTAAAAGCATGGGCACTTTGTTCATTACTTAAGACCATTTGACAATTTTCAAGATTATTGTGTGAGTTTTTATCAGCCTTATCCATTCATTTTCTTTTGTATTTTATATATGATAACTTGTATAGTAGTTTACCCCTTTTAAAATACCCCTGAAAAAAAAACGAAGTCCAAACCTAAAAAAAAATTTTAAACCTGATTCCCCTATTTCAGGACCAAAAGTTTGGGAATGTCAGATTTGTAACATTTGGGGTTAATTTTAAAAACAATAACTCCTGCTCATTATCGATCATGACATAACCAATGTGAACTCTAGAAATTGGGCTTGGGGTGATCTGTATTAATGTTAAATATTGTAGGGCATTTATATGGACCATAAATTGGGCTCCGTTTCCTATAACTATAGACAATGATAGAAAAGTGATAAAATGTGAATAACTGTAAGAAAAGTTGTAACTACATCTAAAGATGCCATTATTTTTATCAACATACAAGTGTACATGTATGCTACTCTTCCCTAGAAAAAAAAATGAAATATACGAATTTCAAAGATTCTACAACCGTATTTTTGTGTCGTTTCTCGCGTTACTTTTTGCTTCCGAAGAGCATAACGCTGACTGATTTATAGATAATCGTCACCGGCAAATTCGTAACTTTTGCTTTCAAATAACAAAGAACATCGACCAATAAGAATAGTGAGAAGAAAATGCTGAGAACTATAAATATTTATGTAGCAGATGTAAGAACAGTGGCGTGACTTTTGTGTCCGATTTCGTAACGCAAATTTTAGATGATGTAATCTGCTTTGTTGTAATAGAATTCTTAAAAACAATATGCAAATATGAACTCTCGCGAGATGTTCAAACAGGTAAATCAGAGATGATTTACATTCTTGTTTTGATCTTCGTAATAATTAAGTTAGAAAATGACGTTATCATTATGCGTTACATTTCACACGAAACAGAAGTCCAGTTATTTCCTTTTTTTTAATAAAAATTGTTTGTCTATTCATTTCCGATCATACGTGAAACATGTGACTAACATGTGATCACACCATTATGGCCGGATGTACGAAATACTAGGTCTAAACATTGTTTTTGTTTCCAACGGGATGTTAGCAAACATAATCTGTAGACTTGTTTCGTCTTGTTTAAAAGAGGAAAATACAATTGTCAAAGAGATTGCGCCGGTGGTCTGTTATTTTTCCGGTTACACGCCATTATTCCGACAGCCCATTAGTCCGACAGCCCATTGGTCCGACAACCCATTAGTCCGACAACCCAATAGTCCGACAACCCATTGATCCGACAGCCCAATACTCGGACAACCCATAAGTCCGAAATTTAACAAGTCAGTACCAGGGTATCAGGTGAAAATAAAATGTGTCTGTCTGTATTATATTACGTCTAGATATGTAGTAACATATTTTAAGAAATAATTCCGTATAAGGCTCTTTAAAGAACATATAAATCAAAAACAACCATTGAGGGTACGAGCTGCTGATGATACCCCCGCCCAAACATTTCGGTAAACGGGAAATGTATGAGTTGTGAATCATTGAATTGTAGTTTCTGAGAAAAATGTGACGACAATTTTCAACTTGGCTGTCATGTAATGAGTAATGAATTTGAAAACGCATCACACGACATAGCCAACTTCAATAAACCTTTCAGAAATCCTTGTTATGTAGTTCCTGAAAAAGATGCAACGAAAATATTTATGGGACGGGCGGACGAACTGACGGATGGACAGACAGAGATAAAACAGTATACCCCCACTTTTTCAAAGCGGCGGACAATGATTGGGTCAATATTCCTGACATTTAGACATTACAATACTTGATATAATTATCTTTAAAGCACTATAAGCCTCAGTTACCAAGACAAAATACAAAAAAGCAACTAACACATTGATATCAAATAATAGTCGGTATCAAGACATGTACTATATAATTCAAAAGATCTAACAGTGTAATCATCATCCCCCTCCCCCCCCCCCCCCCCCCCCCCCCATAATAGTAAAGTTTTCTTGTGTTAACATCGAAAATTTATCATATTTATCTTACTTTTTAAAGTTCTTACATGTGCTAGAAATATGGTGAAAGAGTTCCTCCCTCAAATTATTATGAAGTGAGCATTCGATTAAAAAATGACTCTCATCCTCAACTTTATCAGCTGTACAAGTATCTAGCATTTTCAATTCTTTTAAAATGTAATGGAAGAGCACCGATTGTGAATTAACATATGAACTACCTTTCTTAAAATCAATAATATCTAAATATTTTTCTTCTTCTTGAAAACAATCTTTAAATGAAAAATAAGTGACAAATTTCCAACAAAACACATAATGTACCAAGTTTCTTTAAATGAAAAATAAGTGTCAAATTTCCAACAAAACACCTAATGTACCAAGTTTCTTTAAATGAAAAAAAAGTGTCAAATTTCCAACAAAACACATAATGTACCAAGTTTTTTAAAATTAGACAATTTGACAATAACATAAGCAGGACAAGAATGTCACACATTGTCTTAGGTTTTTTACTAGTTTGCTATTGGCTTTCATACTGCAGTCATTCTATTTGAGCAGTCAAAATGCGTTTACTGTATATTTCTGCGACAAAACTAATTTAAATAAAACTCAGATGATTGATACAAGGAGAGAAAGTGTTGCGACCAAAGAGGGTGGGTAGTGTTATTCAACTCCGATATATTTATTTATGTAGTTAATAGTAGGGGAAACCTCACTCCCCTGATACGCGAAAGGGGGGACCGAAGATCTAGTTAAGTCTTAGATGCATGACTTTTTTTATTAGTTGTTAGTGGCTTTGAAATAGCTATAACGGCGAGAACTCTCAGATCTGTTCCTAGTGTCTTTTTTTTGTCGGGATGTACAAGTACCCGGCCACGTCCACTTGTATTTTTGTCCATCTGATGAGTTATACCTTTTTCAACAGATTTTTATAGTTCGTTCTTATGTTGTACTGTTATACCACTGTCGCAGGTTAGGGGAAGGGTTGAGATCCGGCTAACATGTTAAACCCCGCCACATTATTTATGTATGTGCCGGTCACAAGTCAGGAGCCTGTAATTCAGTGGTTGTTGTTTGTTTATGTGTTACATTTTTGTTTTTCGTTCATATTTTAATACAAATAAGGTACTTTTTACATTTTCATATCGGGGCCTTTTATAATTGACTATGCGGTATGGGCTTTGCTCATTGTTTGAGGCCGTACGGTGACCCATAGTTGTTAATTTCTGTGTTTTTTGGCAATCATACCACATCTTCTTTTTTATATTTTAAAGTTAAGAAGTATTAGGCACAATAGTTTCAGAGCAGAAGATTTTTAAAACGAATATTGGATGAGGATAAGGACTGAGCAGTTCCTATAAGCATGTGTATCAACTCAATATACTGAGACACATATCCCGCATGGAAAGAATATTTCTAATCAAGACGGACAACCACACATACCATAGAGGACGGAGTTGGTCTTTTTAGAGAAAATTTACCAATACCATAAGAAAAACGCATTGTCGGAATAATGGGCTGTCGGAGTAATGGGTTGTCGGAATAATGGGCTGTCGGAATAGTTGGCTGTCGGAGTAATGGGCTGTCGGAATAATGGTTGTCGGACTAATGGGATGTCACCATTTTTCCTACATTGTGTATGTGCATAATGCTACATACGATCCTGTGTGAAAATAAATGCCCAATGACTTGACAAAATCGATTTCAGATTTGACAGACGTTAGAACACACTTCGTCTCCCGATAATGACGTGTCGAGTCCTTGGAAAAATCAATCGAAATTACGTCTCTTATCATTGTACCAATGCTCGTTGGATTGATTTAACTTCAGCAGTAAATATTACTGGATATTTTAGGTGAATAAATATAATTTAATAAAAAATACATGTTAATATGCCGTTACACTTGGAATGTACAAAGTTGGAATCTTTGTCACAATTTTTAATTCTTATTTTTTATTCATTGTCTGCAAACACTTATCAGAAACGCAATAAACTTGTCAAAGGAGAAGTAAACTTTTACCATGCATGACCTGAAAGGAAGTACTTTATTGATTTTAGCCCACTAAAGTAGGTTAAAATGTAGAATCCATGTAGATGGTGTACAGGTCACAAGTATCACATTGTGCCTATTTTAAAGATTTTAATTCCAAGTTAAAAGTTTTTTTCTTTATTGGATTTAAAGAATGTTACATTGCCAATGATTTGGAATAAATTGTATATAACGGGAATTTCAAAACCAAATATAAATACATTTTTTTGGCTTAAACATCAAGATACAACGATTATGGTATCCTGTATCAATGAAGAAAAAATGGAAATTTCTGAATAAATTGTACTAATTGTTTTCAAAACAAGCACATATTTAGGAGTTTTATAATACTGTTACATTAAAGATGGATTTTAAGAAAAAGTATACTGTTCAGATTATTTTAAGCAGATTTTGCAATAAAATAAAACTTAAAAAATGCTTTCAGTTTCTTATGGTTTCCTGTCGCGTTTAAAAAAAACTTTAATTTAACATTGAAAATAGATTTTAAATATTAACATGAAGCAAGTAACACTAGTAATTGTGTTCATTTATGTCTTATGCAATATATTGTGCAAAATAAAGAAAATAAAGATTGGTTTTCTGTTTGGTTTCCTGTCATGTAAACATGGTAAACGGTGAATCAAAATGTATTATTTTTTTCTGAATTGTTCCATCAATACTATTCTAACACCAACACAACCCACAGAATAAAAGTTAAAGTTTTAGAACTTATAAAAAAGGAAACCAAAAGAAACCAAGGCTGAATACCAAATTATGGTCCATATATGGTTAAAGAATTTTATACATGAATCATTTTGTTTTGATAATTTATGAAAAGAGTATTTACTCTTAATTATTATATTTTCTCACTTTCAACACTTGTGTCCAGCAAATAACCCGTACAGGGCCCCATAAATTGTGAAGTATTGTTTAAAAGCTTATTTTAAGCAAAGCATAGCAATGTACAGTGTACATATTATGTCATAGAAACAAATCTATTTTTAGAACAGTTTATTTTCGTATCCCAGGTAAAGGAAAGGTCGGAATTCAAATAAACTAAAACAAAATGTGTTTATCATCTTTATTAAAAGAAACAAAATAAAATAACACATATGACACTAGACAAATAATTTTTATTAGAATAAATCAAAATTCAGTATGTTGTATGTGGATTACAGACGTTCATCTTTCTTCAGGGATTTCCTGATCTGTTCTATCGATGTTATTTGACTCTGTCATTTGGCATTTCGGATATAAGAATACTCTATTTTATTGCATAATTTTGTCTGACAAATAGGCAATGCAAATAACCGTAATCTACTGTACATTCTAAAAACAAGCCTCAAGTTTAAAATTAGCGGTTGTTTTCTTTTGGGGCGATAAAAAGATCGAGGGACTTAGAATTTTTAATTTTCTTTCAGAAAAAACGGTCGGTAGGTATAAAAATTAATTTTTCCCACATCAGCTTTAAAAACTTTTGAGTCGGGGGTCTGAAGGACGGTCGGTCGGGTGACCGGAAACACAACATTTTTTTTTTAGGCCCAACACAAAGGGAGTGCTAGGACACTGGGATATCTGTTATTATGGTGCAGGAAGCCAAAGTACTCAGAGAGAACCACTGAGAAACTCTGCAGAAACAGACAAACCAAAGAGATATCATTAGCTGATTAATCTCCAGGTCAAAGCAGGGGACAACTTTGACCAACCTAGGCCCCTAAAGTATGATACGAATATGACGTAGGAAAACATATGACATACAATAATGAATTTTCCCCTTTTAAATTCAAAAAGCTAAATTGTTTTTCTTTTTTCTTTTATAATAGCAAATAGCCTCTTTGTCTGGGGACAATCCGTCATTTAAGAGATATCCCTCATTTGGATGTTGTTCCTAACCTGTTAATGTTATTAAAGTGTTACTGACATACTGTGGTTGTGAGTGTGAGTATCATAAATATTCTACATTTGAAAATGCCTGTACCAAGTCAGGAGTATGACAGTTCTGGTCCATTCGTTTTTGATGAGTTTTGTTATTTGATTTTGCCATGTGATTCTGATGGACTTTCCTAATTGATTTTCCTCTGAGTTCAGTATTTTTGGGTATCAGGTGCGTTCGCACCCGAGGTCCGTTCACACTCTACACGTTCGCGCCCAATTTTAATTCAAATTGCAGTAGAATAATTGGAAAATCATGATTGTTGTTTTAAATTGCTTTAACTGCATGTATTTGGCTTGGTACGATGAGTAAAACATTGAAGATTTTAAATGAAAAACACAAATTAGATAATTGTTTTTAACAGCTTGGTCCAGTTGATCTGAAACAATGAAACAATAAAATATAGCAATACACTATAATAATCCAAACATGATTAAAAAAATATCAACACAGAAAAAAAAACGTAGTCAGAAATTCACTTTATTTTGAAACAAGTCAATTTAACAAAGTTTTAGCAATACACTAACCAAAATATGATAAAAGAGTTATTCAACACAAAATAAAATGTTGAAAGAATCTCACTTTATTTGAAAAAGGATTATTTTTTTTAACAATACACTATCCAAAACATGACAAAGATTTATTCAACACACACAAAATGCTGTCTCATTTCATTTTGAGACTATGACAACAAATATACTTATAAGAATACACTTGCCAAAACTTGATTACAAAGTTATTAAACACAAAACCGATTAAAATTGGGCGCGAACATGTAGGGTGCGAAAGTGAAAGGGGGCGAACATGAGTGGGTGCGAACGTGAATGGGCGCGAACGGACCCGGATTCGTACAAACTCCGAAACAGTGGTGACATCTGGCTACGCTTCTTTACACCACTGCCATCAGCCCTTTTCAAAATCACAAGATTCTTGTGGTTGCGCTTGATTATCAACGAAATGATTCCAGATATTCATAGAATTTTCATTTTTATTAATCGATCAAAAATGCATAATAATTTTTATAACAATGCGGTATATAGCAATGAATTAAAGCGAATTGTTTGGAACTTTTTTTTAGGGGTGTAGTGACTCAAATCGCACTACTTCATTATTCCCGGTTACAAATGGATGATAAAATTAAGAAGGTGTGTCATGAAATCTATCCAGATTTTTCATTAAAAGGAGAACAGATGGCTGGAATTGCAGCGATATTAAATGAGAAAGATGTTGTGGTTAATCTTCCTGTTGGTTTCGGGAAGAGTGTTATTTTCCATGCTCTTCCAGGTAAATGTCAAAGTGAAAAACGGAGACGAAGAAAATTATTTTATCTAAACTATCTCGGGATATAAACTTATACTAGAAGTTCTGTGATACTTTGTGTCATTCTATCCACCTTGTAACATTTACATTGCAGTACAAGTAGAATTATATCTTTCCGAGAAAATATAGCCGTCTTTCCACTGATAATAGTGGAAAGTGTTCTCGCTGCATAGATAATTCATTCAGAAATTAGCCTTGCATACTCTAAAATTTTATCACACACTTAAATAAGCCCTTTAATATGTTTAATGTTGTGTGTCAAATAAGGTCCTTATCGATGATACTGATCCTTCAAACATGGTTGTAAAGCTTTGTTTGTCAAAACACAGGCAGTAGACGTTCTGTCAATAGCATGAAAATATTGGCAATAGGAAGAAAATCTAGTGTCTGTACATGTGGTCAAAACAATTCTTTTTCTCATCATAAAAGTTTTTTTGTGGTTTTTAATTGTGACTATAGAGTTCAAATCTGATTCAAAGACATTTTAATTATTCATGCCTCAGTAATGCCTTCCTTTTGGGCAGTAAGAAGCATTCAGCCTGCAGATTCGTTCAATTCTAAATAATCTCTCAGATGAGACGTTAATGATGCTATGTATCACTTAGTCTTAGGTATCCTAGCAAAACAGTGACTTTGTTATTTGATTTTTCACTGATAATCCATTTTCTATATTCTTTTCGTAAATACGCTGTTCCATTTCATAACAAATGTAGTTTAAAGATGAAAAATTTGCAATTCCACTTTTTATACTTCACAATAATTGACAACTGATGTCATCGGAATATTTAAACAACTAGAAAAAGGCACTTCTGTCACCTTCATACTTAAATTCCGATCTAAACTAATAAATACCTATTATCTGAGTCAACAATTTCAACTACATAGGTCGACAATGCATTAGGATTGTGCAATGTTGTAGCAGCTGATTCCAATTGCCTTGGATCTTCATTCTATACATGTACATTCAGTTAAATGCTTATATGATGTCAGTTCAATCCTCTATTTGTCATGAAGTCTTAAAGTCTGTACATTGACCTATAATGGTTTTACTTTTAAAAATTGTATCTTGGATGGAGAGTTGTCTCATTGGCACTCATACCACATCTTCCTGTATCTATGAAATGAACTATAGTTTTGACATTGCTTAAAGCCTTCAATGTAACAGTTAGAATTATCTTGGCAAAAAATTGAAGTGAGAACCCTGTAATAAATGCCACCAAGACAGCTATCAACCAGATTTCAAATTTGACATACATGTATATGTTACCAACAATAGGTAACCATACAATCTTCAACTATGAGCAAAATACAAACTGTACGACCTTTTTCAATTGACACCATGACCAAAATTACACTATGAAAACTTCTTTTAATATGATAAGAACACAATTATTGAAAAACAAGTATGTCAGACACATGAACCAATGACAACCACTGCATTAATTTTAATAACAATTTTCAATTTGAAACATCTTTATATTGCATTATTCTCATCTTGAATGTCAAGAATGAAATAAAACGAATAAATAATCAAAGCAAAAAAATACAATACAACATATACTTCTGTCAGATTAATAGTTTTCAAAAATATTAACTTATCTTATTCCTAAAATATTAAAGGCAAGTAAGTTTAATCAAAGAATCTCGAAATATAAATAACATGTTGTGAAAATCTAGTTAAAAAAGTGAGTTCAATCTTATAACTTGACCACCATATGATCATGATGATACAATTTTCAAGTATGCCATTAATTTCAATATAATTGAGAAAAAAAAACACATGAAGGGGTACTCAAAGTTATTATTTTTTGTTGGCAGTTAAAATAGATTCATCATTATTGAAATGGATTTTTTTTACTTATAATCATTCAGTTTTCAAGTGTTGTATATTTTTGATGAAATGTTCCCAATATTTACAAATGAATCACTTGATTATATACTTTGTCAGTTTCAGTTCATAAAAATATATTACCACAATTTCACAACAAAATTCACATGAGTAGCATGAGTATATACATGATATACCAAAATGTTAGTGTTTTGTAATTTAATACAACTAAAGAAATTAAAAGAAAAAATACATTACTAAAATAATATACATTTTTAAAAACATTATTTTACAAAACCATCCTGATGACCATTTTGATTACTTTCAAATGTCACAACATACAAATTTACAAAATGTATTTGAATTTTGATGTGCTTATTTTGTTCTCAATTTATTAAATTGTCATTTGACATACACTTCTGCACCATAATATGGACTTTGTATACCATGTACATGTATATCAAATATCTCTGAATTAAAAAAATGAATTTGTATTGTGTTCATAAATTGATGGTTGCAGATTCATGTTTTATAGGTGTACTGAATCTGTATAAAAGACCTAACAAAGTTCTGGTCATATTGCCCTTAACATCCATCATCAAAGAGCAAAAGGAAAAACTTGACAAAATAGGAGTTAAAGCAGTGGCATTGAGTCAAAAATGTACTCTATTAACAGAAGAGGAAGCTGATGGTGAGTATATTGTTCTCATTACATAGGTTTAAGTCATTTGAATGCTTTTAGTTAATAACTAAAATTCTACTAATTAAAATTCGTTTAAAAAAGTGGTGTAAACAACATACATTTCTACATTCATTTACATGATAACATTTGGTTCAGAAAATGTATTATTCAGTTATAAAAGTCAGTTTTTCGAGATTCTCTTTATACTTCATTATGCTCATAATCTGATTCAAGTTTTAATTAAAATAGAGTGAATCTTTTCATTAATCATACTTAATATTAAAGTTTTGTGTTGAATCAGATATTGAGAAATTTGAAGGGTGGCGAGATGCCTGGGATCGAATCCCTTTAAGAGGATAAGCCCTTCCTCCTAAAACTGATTTTTATTAATGAAATTGTATTTTTTAATATGTTTAGTATCAGAAGCAGTGTTGAAAAGCAGTGTTATATTAGCCCATCCTGAGGCGGTTTTAAATGCAGAAAAAGGTGTTGAGATTCTAACATCTTTAGATGGGAAAATTGGGGCCATAGTTGTAGATGAATGCCATAAAATAGATGATTGGTAATTCAAAAAGTTTTGCTTCTGAATTTCTTATTTTTTTTTCAAACAGATGTGTTTTTGTTCTATGACTAAATGTTTATTTGTTGCATTTGTTTTATGTTTATTCGGAATTCATATAATTTGTTGATGATGCATGCAGGGAGGGTGTTTGCCGGACAGTTTCAGGGTTTGAATTTTTATTTATTTTTCAAATTTTGATGTCCTGTTTTCTTGCACATCAATTTCACTTTTTATGATGTTATAATGTTCTCTCATTTTTTGATTTTTCAAATATATAGAATTCTCATATGATTGAGTTATTTCCCTTTGGACCAAAACTCTTAAGATGTACATGTATGAATTAAATATTTGTTTTTTTTATAGAATGATTTACCACACCAGAACCAGGTTGGCAATTCATATGAGCAGAAAATTCTAAATCCTTATTTATAGTATTGTCCATTATTATGATAATGTACATAGAATCAGTTGATGGATAATATTTCAGGCTATTTGGACAAGTGTTGGAGTCTCTTTGTATTACTATGAATAAAAATTCTATTTAGAATATTATTCAAACTAAATATTTCAGCTTTCATATACATGTAAAAGGATTTTTTTTGTTTTATTTCCTAGAAATGCTATTAAGACATTTCATATCTAACAGATTGTGAACAAATCATTTTTAAAGCAAACAGTTTAAATTTGATGAACATATTCAGATATTACTACATTTACTACATGTGTACATGTATGTGTAAATTCAAAATAATTAACATGTGATGCTGAAGCTTACATTTTGCCTATTTCTTTTCAGGGGAAAGGACTTCAGAAAAAGCTTTTCAGAATTATATATACTGAGATCTTTTTTCCCCAAGGCACCTTTTGCATGTCTGAGTGGGACACTGACCAAACACCATATAAAGAGTTTGTCAAAATGTTTACATCTTGCAGATGTGGAATACATATCAGTCAACCCTGACAAACCAAATTTATTGTTACATTGTTTGAAAAAAGACAAAGGGGACTCTTTAACTGTTATAGAAAATATATTCAAAGAACAGGTAGATAATCTCTATAAATGCAGAGAAGAATTTTCTGTTACTCTTATGTTTATGCCATTGCAATATATTTCCCATGCAATGTCATATGCATATTTTGTTTTTGGTGGAAGAGAAATTGTCAACCTTAATAATGCTTTATTTGGTTGCTTATATTCAAACCAAGATGAAGAGGTCATGTCTTGTATACTATCTGATTTGCAGACTATCTGCCCCAGATTTAGATTAATTTTTACAACTAGTGTAGTTGGCATGGGATTCGACCCTCCTTCAGTCACCCATGTCATTCATTGTAAACCACCTAGAAATTTAACTAATTATTTGCAAGAAATTGGTCGTGCAGGTAGGAGGGGACAGTCTGCAAAAGCAACTCTGCATTTTAGCAATTCTGATATTTCAAGAAATCTTCCTGGAATTCAGGATGATATCATTAACTACTGTCAATCCAATTTATGTTTAAGGGAATGTTTGCTGAACATCTTTTCGTTTAGTAAATCTATGAACAGCCCACATGGTTGTTCGTGTTGTAATATTTGTGAAAAAGATTGTAAGTGTGATGACTGCTTACTTGTAAATACAGTTGTTGAATTACATGTTTAACTGAACAAATATTATACATGTTATAAGGCAAACTTTATAGTGATTTCTGATAAAAAATATTATATCAAGTCAAATTATAAATTATTAAACTGATACATAATTAACCTACTCACTCAAGATTATCACTTCCATCTAATGGACGACAAATGTTGTTTTTTTTCCCCAGCGTTTTCTGGTAAAAACATTTTGAATATATCTGCTTAACATAAGTTACCTCTAGCTTTGTGATAAGAGTCATCCATTAAAGTATTTTATGAAGTTTACATATATTATATACATTAAAAGATTTATATAAATCAAATAAATTATTGTAGTTCCACCTCTATACATGTACAATACAAACATGAATACAATATATACAACAAATTTTAAATTAAAAGTACAAAACAATCTTGAAAACATTCCAGAGCCACTCTCAAAAGAGTTGTGAGAGACATAAAAATAGACAAATCGATAAAAATACAAAACATTTTTTATCATCTATATGAAACATGTTTCCTTTGAATTAAAATATCATGGCAGATTTTGGCACAATGAAAGCACAAATTTTAATTTGTAAATAAGAATATGAGTTTTTAATTATCATTTAAGTCTAAAAATCACTATTAATAGAAACTGCTCCGTTAAAAACTTTTTTCTTTCATGTGAATATATAAAGGGGCACTTGAGTAAAACATGTTTCTCATCTTCAATGAGTTTCTGTTTCTTAGAGGAATCATTAAAACAAAGTCTACTTTCACATAAAACCCCTTCATATCTGCCTGTTTCAATTCTAATCGGCAGCACACCACATCGAAATTTAGCAAAGGCACTTTTATATCAGGGCATAATAACACTTAGATAATGGTCTTTATTATATTCTTGTTTGAATCATCTATAGGTACACGGTTTACAGTGACCATTTTCTCTTGTACAATTCAAATACACTACTCTCAATATTCTTAATATAATTTTTACTAAAAGTACAGTTTATATTACAAACATTTTCAATATCAAGTTCTCTGTTTTTGATTTCACTATTACAAATTGTATTTGCCCATAAAAACACTTTTTTAGTAAGTCAGGTATAATTCATTTTCAAAAATCTTGTTCAATTCCTAAAAATACATGACCATTGTTTAATTATATATGGCATCCAGCCCGTATCTCCATATAAAGTTATATTTTGGGTATAATTTTCGACACCCATAAAAAAATGCATGGCTCTATTTTTAATTGCATTTATACCTGTTAATTCCCTAGCTCACCATATTGAGGCACCATAATCGATAACTGACATAACCAGTGTATCAAAAAGTTTTGTGTATCCATATAATTCAAATATTCATTCAACACTAGTCCCAGATATATATAATTTCCTACAATATCTATGCTATAATCATTTAACATAAATGGAAACCTAGATCTCTGTACTGACTGGGGTCTAAAATGAACAATTTTTGACATGCTTTACTTAAATATACAACAAGATCATTAGTGTTATACCACTGACCTAAAATGGCTAATATTTTTTGTAAATCTTTTTCATTATCACAGATAAATACAATGTCATCTGCATATACAATTACATAAACAATATCATCATCAAGTTTTATGCCAACATTTAACCTCTAGACCTCATCAATAAGATCATTGATAAAAATAATGAACAAAAGAGGTGATAAAATGCATCCTTTCTTTAATTCTGAATTGTCATTGAACCATTCTCTCTTAGGCAATTTATTTTAATATTTTAAAAATAACCTCAATGACTATCAATATTTTAGCTTATTTTATCTTTAACCTAATATGTTCTTCCAACTTATAGTATCAATATTAAATTCCTGCTTCATTTAATTTCTCCTAATTACATCCTTAATGTACTGAATATTACAAATAATAAAATTACATTAATTATAAGATACAAAAAGAATCTTGAACCTTTATAACCTGCATGCTGAATCAGCTAATTTCTTATAACAACGTTGATACTGAAAATCTCCACATTCTGTCCTCACAACTGACTTCAAAAAGGCAAATCTGTAAAGAAATATAGGAAAGTTGTGTAAAATTATATTTATACTGCAATCAGCTATTTTACTATACAGATAAAGTTATACGTATAAACGTTATTTTTATACGTCAATGACCCCAACTTATCTATAAGCCCTGCCTCCTTTTTGTATTTCATCAGCAACGTCACGTCACAACCATGACAACGTAAAGTAACAATGGTCAAACTTTTATGAATTTAAACTTTTATGTCTTCAAATTGGTTATTTATATACCATGATTATCAAATGTTATTAATTAAGTTCATTTTCCCTTTTTAATTCCTTGATATGTCAATGTCTTAACGCCTGGACTACGCTCATAG
The DNA here is from genome assembly GCF_036588685.1 of Mytilus trossulus. NCBI lineage: Eukaryota > Metazoa > Mollusca > Bivalvia > Mytilida > Mytilidae > Mytilus > Mytilus trossulus. The sequence continues at coordinate 35,649,314 of NC_086379.1, read as the reverse complement.
GGAAATACCCCAAAATGGTACCCCAAGAGGGAAATTCCAAAGACTTTTTTTAACAATTTTTGATATATGTTTTTTTCATTTTTAAATTATTTTTTTTCTATTTCAGTATAAAGACAATAAAACATGGTTATTATTTATTCTTAAATTTATGTCTTTTTCAGTGACAATAACTTATTAATATCAACACTAATTTGATTTCAATGTGATAGTTTTCTGGAAGGAAAAGTCAGCTTGTTCAATTGTACCAAAGAAACATCCAAACTCAGAAATTGAAAAGAAAACAATGCAACAGCTAAATAAGAAATGAAATGGTAGTCATATTTAAATCTTACTCAGGGAATATCTGGTAAATCAGAATCAGTGTCTTCATCATCATCATCATCATCATCATCATCCTCCTCACTATCATCATTCTGGGCCAACCCTCTACCTAATCTCTCTACTATTCTATTGATATCTATTTCCATCTTGTTGACATCAACTCTCCCAGCTGGACTGTTTGTAATGTTATTAAAACTCCTGCACTTCCGACCTGCAGTTACTTTGAATGGCCTTAACTTTCTCAACGATTTTTTCAAGATATTGACGTCTTCTTCTGATATGTGTTTGGTATGCCTATTACCTTTTTTGATGATATCATGCTGGTTATCAAAATTTCTGCATATGGAGGTTATGATAGGAGCAGCTGCTGTTACTGTTGATATGGCATTTTCAGTTTTGTTAGCACCTAGCCCCCTTATCAGATCCTTCTGATTCCTCACAGAGTGTTCCTGTACCAAGTCAGCTTCTACATTGTTCCCAACACCACCTCTTAAATTAACAAAACTTCCCTCCAGAATCCTTAGGCTGTCTAAAGGAGACATGTAATGATTCACCTTCATTAGGTAGTCAATACACTCCACCATGTATTTAGATAGACAGGAATGCTGATAAAATATAGGTATGCAAACCTTCAAATTGGGTGAGACCATGGTCAAATTGCCTTCCTTGGCAGTATCCTCCAATTGCAAATAATGCAATCCTCGCAGACAAAGATTACTACAGTAGTTGAACTTCTCATCGTCTGTATTCATTCCCGCTTGTAGGAAACCCAGCATGTCGAGTAGCGAGTTGCCAATATTACGCATGGCAACCTCTTTTGTGGCTCGGCATGCCTTGTCTATACCAGCGGGAAATGTATCATCTGATGTCTCCCTCATGTTGAACAGTTCAAGAGCCTGTTCTCTGATAAGGGACTCTGTAAGTATCTTGAAGAACTCACTATGAGTCTTGAAATGGCCTTTGACCTTCCCATTGACATCGTTTTTTTTCAATACATTTCTAAAGTATGACATTGTGCCTTCTTCCATCATACTCTCTTTTCTATACAAAGCTTTGTAACATTTCTATTTATAAAAAGAGAAAAATAAGAATGTTATTATGTATCATATTTTCTATTTTCAATGGAAAAATTAACTACACAAATAATGATGATGATGATGCTGATTAAGACAATGATAATTATGAATAAAATTGATGAGTGGAGAATTTGTTGATTATCTTGATAACGTCTTTGAGTGTGAATAATATAACATGTGCAAATATGTTCAGAATGTTGAGATCCTTTCAATGTTAATGCATTGATTGGTTAAAAACAGTAACAACAAAGGAAATATTTATTTTTGATCTATATATAGTTTCATTTTAAAAAATTGTTTTTGGTGCATTGCCTCATGCATCAATGGTAAATAAAATATCAGGTGAGAAAGATTGCTCCTTGCAATTGGACCCTGTAATTTAATTATATTTTGTTTTCAATTAAAGCATAAAATAAGATTACCTTCCCATTGTGAGATCGTCATGTGTATTATTGCATCAAGATCATCTTTTTTTAATTCAGGAGAGCATAGTTTTTGATTGTCATGAAACTTCAAATGAGCTACACTCAAGTGAAGCATATTGTTGTACATTTCTTTAAAAAATGTCTGAATTTTGGTTAATATAACATCCACTATTTAAACTTGAAGACATGACTTACCTCAAGATAATCCTGTTTTAAATGCCACAGTTCACATACAACTGGTTGGACATGCTCTAATCTTCCTGTTGAAGTAGGAGACATCAGTCTAAGATTGATAGCTCCTGCAAACCTCACTTTGGTCAATTGATCTCCTCCTGTTATTACCCTATATTTCTCCAACATTTGGATATCTCCTACAGATATATTATGCTAAATGTACTAGTTTATAAACTTTTTAGAACAGTTATATTGTTCAAAAAATATATAATGCAATTCTTTCTTTTATGAATATTTATGACATCATTTTCTTTGGATAACTGAAAATGACAAGCACATACATAAACAATCTCAAACTAAAGCGTAAAAAAGTTAGATAAATGCATATATTAATGAAATTGAATTTCTTAATAGCAACCCAATTGTAATTAGTAATAAATATAAAGTAATAGGCAATTTCATTATCATTAAGATCCTAATTAGTTTCTTTTTTGGATGACAATGCTTTCAAGCAATCTGTAGACTATGGCTTTTGCTCATTGCTGAAGGTTTTAAGATGACATTCAATTTTAATGTTTATGTCCTTTAATCTCTTGTGGAGAATTGTCTCATTGGCATTCATTCATCTGCTTATAATTAGGTATGGCCTAATTTACACTCATAATTTAAATTTGAATATTGGCCAAAGAAGGGACGCAATGGTTTAATTCAAAATAGAATTAAACAAATCATTTACAATACATTGTACCCTGCAATATTTATATCACTTAAAAAAATCATCAGTATCTTTATATTTAAACAAACCATGAGCCTCTCTAAATGCCTTTTGCAAATGTTTCTCATAGTCATCCATAATTGACAGCACATCTTCATATTTTGCTTCATTTTTATGCTGAAGGGGGAGCTGAAAAACTTGACTTTTCTCTGCCATTGCTGCTTTGTGAGGGTGGTGAATATGTTTTGGAATAATGGACTCCATCCATTTGAATGGTCCCATTGAGCTAAGAATCCTTGATATCTGTTAATACATGTATATATTGATTTGTCATGAAATAATAAAGTTGTGAATTCTAATGTGGAATATGTCATAGAGACAATAACAGAACAAAAGAGCAGTTAACATAAGAAGGCTGCTATTTCATTTTACACTGTACACACATGTTTGTATATGTTGAAATTTTGATTCCAGAATGTTGTGAAATTTGACACACTCATGTTGTTTCTTGCTTGAACACAGGTCTATATTGTATTTTAACATTATTTTTCATGCAGGTTGGATTTTGAAGTGCTGCTGATGATTTGGAACATTAATACATCAGTTTAAGATTAATTAATTATACAATACTGCAAATTGATGAAACACTGTTTTACACAATTATAGTGAAATTTTAAACTTTTGCATATATGTACAGATAGTTTTTTTCAATTCAAATCAAAACATACTTCCAACCATTTCCATTTTATATTTTGTTCTTGCATTGTTACTCTACACCACTGTTCAAGATAAGGAGAGGGTGCCTTAAAAAACATGTTCTTAATGTGCCTACCCCAAGTCAGGACCCTGTAATTTGTTGTTGTTGTTTCATTTCTTGTGTATGTGCTTATTAAAGTTTACAATGTGTTTTTTTCTCAATATTGAAGGATGTAAATTTGTCTTGTTTTTTCATAAATTCTCTTAATTTGCACTCTGATGGATAGATATATCATAGAAAATTATTCCACATCTCCATCTTTATTTTCAATTAGTTTCTGCTACTTTCAATTAAATGTTATTGAATTGGAAAGTTTTGATTTTACCAAGTTCAACCAATGAAGCTGTATTTCATTGGAACCTACCAGAACAATATACGAATTTCTAATGTGATCCTTCTCTGTATCTGTTAATCTCACTATATCACTGTTAAGTGGCCCTACATCTTTTGGTGCTGACATATTCAGGTCTGGGGTAGCGGCTCTACATGATATTGCATTGGAAGCAAATAAGTGGAGATCATAATTGCTTTTTTCTGTAGATTGACAACTTGGCTTTATAAATATGTCCAAGTTGTCTCCAGTTATTTTTAGCAATGGACTTCCCTCTAAATAATCTATCAATTTTTTGTTGGAGTTTTTTCCACACTCTGCTATCAACCTCTGCTTACTTGCAGTTGACAATGTAAGCCCGATCTTGTTCAGTCGACTTAAAAGCTAAATAAATGAAGATAATGTTATTCAATGTAAATAATTTTCAGAATTAACAAATTACAGTTAAGGGATTTTTTTTTCTACCATGTCCAGTCTGTATCTGCCTAATTAGTCATATTTATAAAATAGCAATACAATTATCAAATATACTGTTATTTATAAGTGTATTTATGCAAATGAAATTTGAACTAAAAAGGATGTAAATTTAAGGTCTGATAAATTATCGACCTTACATTTGTATCTATTTATTCAAATTATTGGAGTACCAGAAACAATTGTATTCTACACTTGTTGAACAAAATTATAAACCTTTCTTGATAGCAGAGTTTAAGCAATTAATTTTCAGTTTGGTATATAAACATATAGTTGTTGAAATTAATTATCTCTCTTGACATCGTATCTCACGCAGTATTCTCTACATCAGCCAATATTAAAGCTGCAATTGAAATTTCGTAAAATATGATGATGCTTGTAGTCAAGTAGTTTCACTGAGGTCAAATAATTGGAAAGTATTTACTGGTCCAATATTTCAGGGCTTGCAACTTAAGAAAATATTAAATATATTGTGTAATTATTCTATACAGAAAATATTGACGAAGGTATAAAAAACTGTTATACAGTATATTACCATATCCTCAGCACGTCCCCTAATACATAAGGCTGTTATCAATCTCTGATAAGCACTTAATTCTGGATTTCTGGTAAACATAATCACTCCATAAACTAATGCTATTGCCTCCTTTATTTTCTCATCAGCAGTGTCATTGTGCTCTTTTACAAAAGTTGCTTCCAACATTTCCAACAGTGATGGGGTTCTATGTTAAAAAAAGTTTTAATACATGTTATACATGGCCTCTGGCCTTTGTTAGTCTAGTATTATTTAAATTTTAGTTTCTTGTGTACTCTTTGGAAATTAGTATGGCGTTCATTATCACTGAACTAGTATATATTTGTTCAGGGGGCAGCTGAAGGATGCCTCTCGGTGTGGTAATTTCTCGCTACATTGAAGACCTGATGGTGACCTTCTTCTGTTTTTTTCTACGGTTGGGTTGTTGTCTCTTTGACACATTCCCCATTTCCATTCATAATTTTATACATTTGATAAGTAATTTAATATCATGTTTTTTGTTTACTGTAGATTCAGAAATATTGACATCTTCTGACCACAGGAAAATGGATTACCGTGTTGAATCCTCTGAGCATAGATTATATGATTATTAAGAATTAATATTGCCAAACACATTAAAAACAGTAAAAATGATTCACTTGTGGAAGCCATAATTTCCTGATTCAATAACCCACAACTTGAGTTAACCTTTTTTTTTTGTGATTTTGTATTGCTTCACCTTTGGTTTTCTATGTTATTTGGTTTATCCATGTTTTTTTTTTCAATTTATGGTACTGTCAATTTTCTGTGTCTTGAGATTCTTCATCAAAACTAAATGAAGGACAAAAAAATAAAATAATTAAAATATCAAAACAATAATTAACTGATTATAATGATTATAAATAAAGGGAAAGATAATAATCTGAGAATGTGTAAATAAAACTTTTTTTCTTCATCTGAAATAAAAGAAAAACTGAAATAAAACTAAACCAAACGACTTCTCTAAATGTTGTAAGTAGGCAAGTCAAAAGTCAGTTATCATATTATCAGTGGCATGTTTAATCAAACTGCTCACTGAAAACATAACACCATCTTTCGAAAACCTCAATCTTACTAGGAGAGCATTATTTCTTTACTTTGAAATCCTGATAGAAAGATAAATAATGTTAATGCCTTGTACTGTATCAAGGTAATAGATGAGAGGGCTATATTAAATAGCCCTTTCTCCTATCACTGTAACTTCAAAAATTTTGTGTGCATTCATTTTACTAAATTTCAACAAAAGATTTAGGTTTCAGTGAATGCTGCATACAGGTAAGTTAAAAAAATATTTATATTTGAAAAAGTTATACCATGTAGGTATTAGATCAATCATAAAAACATACAGAAATTTCTGAATTTACAGTATTTATCAGCAAGGTATCTGACTCCTGCGCAGACCTAAAAAGTTAGCTATTTAAATATCACTCAAACTACCAGAAAATTCAATTGATTTCAATTATAACTTTTTTCATGGTAAACGATTAATATTCAAATAGATAACAAAAAAATAATTAAAATAAAATAAAATAGTTAAATGAATGTAAATGAAATTAATTAATTGTGTATGTCTGTGCTGTAAATTATATATGTGTGTAATTATGAATATTTAAAAATTTTCACCTGTCTTTCATTTCTTTCAAAATTTCTCTTGTCATATCAGTATTTTCATCTGCAAGGGATTCCATGGATTTTTTCCTCATTAAAACACTCTGTTCACCTTGACGCTTGGTGGAAACATGCATGCATTCATTACTGATTACCTTTAAAAAGTTCTTATTACTGTTTATAGGTTTTATACTCAGGTCTGGTGCATCTGAAAAGTTTATCAATTTATGTTTAATCTGACAGAATCAGGAATAGAAATTATTTGTTTAATCTATCATGGATCTTTTGGGGTTTAAAATTTCATATTTCAAATATAATGAAATTTTCATTACCCTCAAACAATTATTACAAAAAAAATTGCATGCTTGTGAAATAGAAAAATGATAAAGGGGAGACAATTAAATATTTTTTTAAGGATTATTTCCCCTTGAATAGTGCTGATATTTTAGTGTTCAGATGGAAGAAAATCCTTTATCTATATCTAAAATTACAAAATATCAAAGTTACACTTTTAATTGATTTATATGAATATAAATCCCATAACTTACTACTAGTGTTTTCACCTCTGTTAATTGGTACAGGAAACAATTCTTTGCACACAGCTTTTCCATTTGTTCTTGGTCTAGTATATCCATGTTCATTGTTAATATTTTTGGTAGGTTTTCTAAAGAATACATGTAAATTCAATGCATACAATTTATTTCATAAGTATACATAAATATTCAATTCCACATGGTTATATCTTAAGTACAAATAAGTGATTCTTTCCTATTGTTTAGTGAAATGTCATATGTATATAAGGCCATAATAAATAATAGGAATGTTTGCCCAAACGCTACCTACCCAGAAAAAAGCTGCCTACTCAAATTCTTTTATTGTCCTGATTTGAAGAATTTTTTTTTTAATCAAATAGGCATGAAAGACTAATAAACATCTGATACTTCAATTTGGTGTTTGTAAGAAAAAAAAAAGAAAATGCCTACCTACCTACCCACTGTCTCAACCTTTGGGTAGGGTTTGGGCAAACCAAAATATTTTTATGTGTGGCCTAAACAATATTATGTCAATTCACATTTAACCTACCAAATCTTTAACCTTTTACCTTGATAGCCCAATATCCTTAACTAACAAAGTTAATGTAATTTTACATTTCATATGAAATCTGAATAAAATAATTTAAAGTTTACTATTTATCCAAAATAAACCAGAGAATAAATAATCCTGAAATGCAATTACTTGCATATCTCAGAAATATTCATCTTCACATGTATCTTCAAGTATAAATTGGATTTTATAGAGTTCAACACATTGAAAGTATCAAGCTAATCCAAGTCCACTTTCATGAAGGTAAAGTAACCAATATATTGAAATAAGACATTACTCACTGTAATTCAATAGGTATATTGAAATGACCTGAAGATATTTGTCTGCTGTAATCATGTTCTCTGAAATTTTATAAAAGTATATATATACTTCAGGTAATTTCCATTACCATGCCTATTTCTTTTTTTTTTAATGTAAACATTTTTTACATAAAAGTAATCTTAAAAATTTCAGCTTTTGGATGATAATAATTCTCATTTTTTATCACTTGGACAATATATAAATATTACTGATGGTGTAATTACTGACTCCAAAGAGTGATAACTCTTTTATTTAATAAATTTTTCTTTATTCAAACTTATATATTCCTTACACCTTTCTTACAGTGTCCTAGTACAAGAATTTATCTTGGGAATCAAAATCATATCGGGAGATGGAAAAATACATTAAGTCTATAAAGAAACTAAAAAGAAGTCAATGGTATAAGGGAGATAATTCTAATTAAGGTATATAATTTGAAATTTATAAAGACAATACCCTTTCAAATTGCTATAAATTACCATAAATCAGGTTGACAAGGTTTATTTTACTAATAACTGTATTCAAAGAATGTGTTGTATGAGAATTTATTGTGACACTCATATTATATTTATGAGGCTTCTGGTATTGAGTTGAAACTGTTCTTAATGTGCATTAATACCCACGAGTATAGCTGTGAGAAATCTTCATCTTTACTCTTAGCTCTGTCTTCTTTAACTGATGGACGTGGGATAATACTGAAATCAATAAAAATATAGCATATTTCAAGATATCCATGTTATTATTAAAAACATTTCAAGCATCAAAAAATAAAATTCAAACTGTTTCGTCCCTGCCAAGGGTACTCATCAGGTGGCTTCAAGGCTGCCACTACAGTTTTGCATTTTGCTATTATTTCACTATTTGCAACTTGTATCAAATACACCAGGATATGAATTCAGTCATTAAGTTTAGTTTTTAAGAGTTTATTTTTGTTCTTCTGAAAAATAATGAAGCGGCTGTAGTCTTTTTAAACACGTACTCCATTTCCTCTCTATATATTTTACACTGTTACTGATATAAGTAAAATTTAAACTGCCTCTTCCATTCGTATACCAGAGGGTACATATCAGGTGTTGTTTTTTTTATCAATAATTGGCTAATACATTCAGTTTCTTATTTACATTTGGTTTAAAATTATACAATCAGTAGCTGATGATAGACTTTTAATAACAAAAAAGAGAATCACCATCACATTTTTATAAATAGAAGCATCATAAAAAAAATATTTCAACTGGTTAATCTTTGTATAATTTGAATACAGTTGAATAGTTAAATGTACACATATCAAGACAAACCCACCATAATTGCGATGAATCTTCTACACTTGTATCTGCCTGGACTGCTACACTTAACATGCTTAAACTGAAATAAATTTGATAAAAACAGAGCATAAATGTTACTTTTCAATTAAATTGATATAAGATGTTTCTACTTACAAAAGTTGTATAAATCTAACAAAAATCAATATTTTGTTAGTTCAAAGCATAAACTATCTCACTGTAGTATATCTTTTGTATTTGTATTGTACTCAATATTTAAAGTGTAATATTATTTGTGACTTCATCAGTTGTTTGTATATTTTTTTTGTTTCCTTTTTGCAATTCATTGGATTGTTTGGCACCTACAACTTATATATTGTACACAACATATGTTAAGGTAAATCAGCTGTTAATGATTTATGATAACTATTTATGTAGGTAAAGACTTCATATCAGACAAGACTCTCCAGACTATGTGTGTGGTCTTTTTTTTTAATTCATACATGTATGCTCTTGATAAGACAAAGTAAAAAAAATGTCTGTAATTGTAATGTATTTGTGCTAAATATAATATAGTAATAAATCATATCTATTTCTGTCTAGTCTTCTTATGCCTATCATTGTCTATACAAACAATACATGTACTTGATCCTGTTAACTTTGCTTGACTTGGGACAGACACAAAATTATCAAGATAATTTAATGTAATCATGTACCAAAACCAAGTTCATGTAGGTATCCTTTATATGTAGGATATGGTTTTAGTGATGTGGGTGGTTCAAAAGTTATTTGCCTGATATTAAAATTATATTCATATATAACTTCATAACTATATTATATTATACTCTAGTAATTCAAGCCCGACATTGGGAAATTTGTTACTCAATTATCAGACTAGTTTGGTTTTTGTAATGCAATGCAAGGCCATTAACTTGCACAAGTTTAAGAATTGTCAATGTGTCACTCTGAGTGTCAAATCAATCTCAATGTTATTGACTTGGTTCTTACTCTAAATCTGGAGAGAAGTTAGCCATTCTCTTTTTGGGTTGTTGGTACCCATCTCTAAACTTAATCAAATTACTAACTGCCTCTTGTCTAAAGGAAATAAAATTTTGTATCTTTTGAAAGCAACCACGGCATAACCGAGTGGATGGTATGATGGTAATTTCCTGTAATAATTGATTTGAACTTAAAAAAGAAGAAAATAGATTATTGAATTTCGAAAACTTAGGACCAGAAAGTGAATAACAATTTGAAAGGTTTGTTCTAAAACAGAAACAACAGCTGATGTCAGTTATCTTTTCCGGCGTCTGCTGCCAGGCAGCCATTTTGACGCTTTTGCTGCTAAGGAAAGTAGTTCCAGTTCAATCCGCAGCAAATAACCGAAAGCATCCGAAGGGCCGATGGCAGTGTTTGTAGAGAAAGGGAAGTATGACCCGAACGATAACGCTGTATGGAGTTTGGGATTCGTATTTTTGTGATTTTACTTTTTATATAAATTATTCCCAACTCGTGTACCATATTGATTGGTAAGTATATTTATATACTATATTCTGATGAAATTCTGTCATCAAGAAGATGTGAAAATATTTTTCAAGTGTCTAATACCTGAAATTGTTGAGGAATGACTTTTTCTTTCTTTTTTTCAAAGAAATTATTTCCCCTAGGTGAACTAATTTTAAAACCAATAGCGGATCGGACATGTTTAATAAATATGTATTTTTGCCGGAACATTCGATTTTGATCCTTGTGCTGTATGATATTGTAGAACACGGTTCTAGTCCAGTCAAACTAAGATTTAACCTCAAATTAATTGCAACAGATTTTTTTTAGTTCTAATCTATAGCAGTATGCCTTTTATATACACAGAAAAAAAGTCCCATAAAATCTAACTTGAGGCAAGGATTTGTATAGTGAGACTATACAAATCCTTGCTTGAGGAAAACTCAAAATCAACATTTTTAATTTCCTATGGAACTTAACATTGGAAGGGGAGATAAATCTTTCAAAAATGAGTCTTCTTTGGTAAGTTTTTGTTTATTTTTCTTGAAATTTAGGTATAGTATGATACTTTGATGGGATTGTAAGTTTGTATTTGACTAAATTATATAATCTTCTACTCATGATATGTTCAAACCCGAAATGTTATGGGTAGTTTTATTTTTTTTGTGCATTTTTCATTAAAGAAATTGCAAATTTGAAGCTTTGTGACCATTTTGAAAAAATAATGTGAAAATTGGGTATTGTGTATACCTGCATATTATATTTTTTCAGCAACTTACCTATCTTAAGAAACTTTAAACCACAAAAAGAAGAATACATGCTTAATTATTTTGATTAAATTTGCGATTCTTTACGTTGACAGGTTGAAAAATTCAATAAATGGTGAACTAATGAATTACGAAATCGAGATTATAGCTTGATAAAAGATATGAAAACACCTTTAGAGTTGTTTGTAATACTCTAAAGACCGCTAAAAAAATCAAGAATAAATACATTCTGATGAAAAGAAGCGGTAAAAATATAATTTTGTATCAATTTTCATTGATATTTCTGCCTTTTATTGCAAGAGTTATCTCCCTTTTCAATGCAAATCTCCATAGGAATTTTAAATGGTGATTTTTTTTTAGTGTTCCTCAAGTTAGATTTTATCATATGGGACTATTTTCTGTGTATATTTGGTGTATAATGCTAAAGATTACAACTTTAAAATCTTCTGTTGCAATTACTTTCGGGTTAGGGTCAAATTTATGCTAGATTGACTGGACTATTCGTCTCTATTACATCATACTTGGTGAATCATAATGGGCACCCATTTTTTTTAAATTTTCTCTCTATTTTTTTTAATAAATATTCCAACAGACTTTATCTAGATGTTTTAATTATTTTTGTGGTAAATACTCACTTACAGAGACTGTCAGACATATACTGCACTGCATCTGGAAGTTTTCATCTAGCTAAAACTGAACTTTATAATAAGGCTCTTAAGGCCTACTATAAACTTAGAAAGGATTTTATCAATTTGTCTCCTGGAATAAAATCTTGTGCTCATATTTTTGATCATACCCTTAAACCCATTCTGTTATATAATTCAGAGGTATAGGGAGGTTATAATGTTTCTTGTAATAAATTACAGTCTTCTTTATTTAATCTTGAAAATATTTTTTAAAATCTTAAGTGTGAGAATCTCCATCTTAAATTTTCTAAGTTTATACTTGGTGTACACAAAAGGAGTGTCAATTTTGCTGTATTATCAGAACTGGGGCGTTTCCCCTTACATTATGATATTGTAAAGTCAATTATAAAATACTGGTATAGATTTGAAAATCTTACAACTGAATTCAGTCTATTGAAAGATGCGTATAAATGCAGCCAAGAGCTTCACAAATCTAACATAACTTCTTGGTACTCATTTGCTAAGAAAGTATTAGAAGTTTTTGAAATTAAACAAGAAGTAAAACATTTCGGACAATATAAATTTTTGAACATATCTAGCAAATTAATTCACACTAAATATATTAGCAATTGGTATGCTAGCCAAAATAAAGGTTCTGATGGAAAACTGTTTAATTATGTGAAATTTAAGCAGAATTTTGGTTATGAAAATTATCTTTCTTTAATTAAGGACTTTGATTTAAGAAGATCTATATGCAAATTACGTATTTCTGCTCATAAGCTTCAAATTGAAGTTGGACGTTTTTCAAATATTCCACGAAATGAAAGAATTTGCAAAAAATGCTCCTCCGGCTGTGTTGAAGATGAAATCCATTTTTTAACTAATTGTGAAAATTTTAAATCAGATAGAGATGCTCTCTTTGACTTTGTTTGCCAAAGAATTCCAAATTTTTCTATACTGGATAATCAGCATAAATTTATTTATTTATTAAACTGTGAAGACAATCAGGTCCTTAATGCTGTTGGTAAATTTATTAAAGTGAATATGAGTTAGTAATTGTATTGTTACTGTATGTAAAATAATGTTTGTATCTATGTATCTATCAAATGAATATTCTTTTTCCTTATTCATGTATGCTCTGTATGCCCCTTGTGGGCCCTTAATTGGAAATAAAATATGTTATGTTATGTTATGTTATACTCTGAGCTATTATATGTTTCTGCAAGGATTTGTATACAATGGTCTCTGTCAGACTCACTTATTTAATGAGCCTTCTCATGGGATCAAGATTTGATAATGTGATTGCTTGGCCGTTTTTATAGTGATTACTTGATTACCAGCCCAAAGTATTTCATGAATTATTTGATAAATTTTTGTTTACTGAATTTCATTAACTTGTTTAAAAAAAAATTATGACAAAACTTGTTTTAAAAAAATAATGACTATGTGATTATATATAATTTATGATTACTTGGACATCTGTATACCATTGTAATCAGTTGTCAAAATTGACAGAATAAAGATATATACCATCAGACAACATTCGAAGGGCCGGCCTTTTTAATGTGTTCCGCAGTGTTCTTTTACACATGATATATGACAATTTTAAAAAGTATAAAATTTCAAAAATACCGAACTCCGAGGAAAATTCTAAACGGAAAGATCCTAAGCTTAGCAAATGACAAAATCTCAGTAAAGCTCAAACACATCAAACAAATGAATAAGTGACAACTGTCATCATCGAGCTGTCATATTCCTGACTTGTTACACTGATTTTCTTATGCAGTAAATTATAGATTTGACGGCTGTTTGTTTTTTTTTGTTTTTTTTTTTATCTTTTATAGCTAGCTAAACATCTCACTTGTTGTATGACTGTCACCGTTAAATTATAGTCGCATCAAATTCCATTATATTGACAACGATGTGTGAACAAAACAAACTGGCATAATATATAACTAAACATTAAAAATAATAATTAACAAAAGACAATTGAAAAATGTTAACACGTTATTAAGATAATTAACAACAAGGTTTTGCTGATTTCCGATGATTTTTTTTCAGTTTAGAAAAAGGAATCATGGTGTTCTTTGATATACACCTGACTCATCAACTTAGTTCTGCTCAAACAGTTTCAGTAGCAGCTACAAGCTCTTGAATACCGAATGAGTTTTGAAATGCATATCCGATAAGCAGGTTCAGCTGTTATATTGCTACTAAGGTGGGGTGGAAGCCCGGAAGATTGATAATTTCCAATTTAATTCAAATACTGATCTCTGATTACGTATACTACATATTCTGGACAGGTCTGCTTCTTCAGATTTTCTCTATTTATTTTCCTGAAAATACAAAATGTGTTCTATTAATTTATAACCATGTCGAACATATTGGATGACAGGCACACAATGATGATTGTGGATAAGTTTGGTTACATTTAGCCTAGCAGTTTCAGAACTTTCTTTTTTAAACAAATTAACAACAACGGACACCAAGGGATAACGATGTATCCTAGCTACTTTGTTCTACCAGGAGTGATCAGAGCTGGGTTATCCCTACCAGATGATGATCACCCCAGCTTGAGTAGTTTTTGTTTTTTAACATTTTGGCGGGAATGCCTGATCCACAATAAAACTTAACAACTATAGGTCATCGTACGGTCTTCAACAATGAGCAAAGCCCAAACCGCATAGTCCGCGTTAAAGGGCCTCGTAATTTAAAAAAATGTAAAACAGTTCTGTGTTGGATGAATGCACATTTGACACAGTTGTCAGTGTATGTAAAGTGCGGATCCTAAAATATCATTTTTACTGTATATGCCATAATATATAAATGTCTAATGTAGAATGATAAATAAACAGACGAACTTTTTATAATTTTTGAAGAAAATGAAGAAAATTAGTTAAAATGTATATGTTCAGAAATACATAATACCCAAAAAACAAAGTAAGAGATGCGAGCTGGGTTTTATCGCGCCTAAAGCCATCCAGCTGTGAAATATATACCAAAATAGGTGAATATTTAGGACATTTTACGAACAGATCGTGCAGGTGCTTTATAACTAACAAGTAACATGTTGTTGCAGTAAAAAAATAAAGTTGTATAACGTAGAATATGTTTTGTCATTCAGTTTCTTCATATTTAACTAAATTCCACTATAATGATTTCTTAATGCTAGTCATGTTTACTGTCGAATAATGATACTATTCTTTCATTTTCACTGTGGAGCGGATCATTAATATTGTATATAATATGCGGTGCATTTTCACTGTATAATTTATTTATTTTTTATCTATTACAGCTCATTTCTTTAAGCATGTAGAGCAAGACTTTAGTTGATTTGCTTGCTTTTTTTATTGGATAATCATTATGATAACACCCAATTTAATTCAAATATTAAAAATACAGGTTAAACTATGCCTATTCATATTGTTTAAAAATGTCAATCTTATTTACAAAGTTTGTATAAACAATTATACAAACAAAGCAAGCAAGCCAACCAAAGTTTTGCTTTACATGCATTAGGAAATTAGCTGTAAAGCCTTAATTTAGCCGACTTGCTCAAACAATAGATAAAGTAAGAGAAAGATTTGATAAAATTTAACTTACGGAGGAAAGTTTGGTTTTAAAACACTCTAATAAATTCAATAGAAATAACATTTATTTCAAATGTATTCCATTTAGTTTCTTATAAAGCGTATAGGGATCTTTATCCTTATTTTTTTTATCCATTTCCATGGCACTTCACCACTAATTGCGTACATCTTGATATATGTTGCACCTTTGTTTTCCCGTTTAAAAGGTTTTACACTGGAGCCCTTTATAACTTGCTGTTCGGTGTGAACCAAGACTCCATTTTAAAGACCGTATTTTGACGTATAATGATCTACTTTTATAAATTGTGACTCGGATGGAGAGTTGTCTCATTGTCACATACGACATCTATAAATGGCTCAAAAACGAAACGAGACGGGATAAAAAGGGATAACAAAATCCACGCTACTTTTTTAATATATTTATAATGGGCTTAATATGAGTCAAAATAGAGTAAAATAGTGGGTCGCATTTGGGTATAAGCGTCACGCCGGATTGCCGATTTTTTGCAAGCGTGACAGGTGAAAGTCAAATGATTGTGTAGTGAAAAACGGGAAATGAAGTCTAGCGGGACACGGATAATTACAAAAAATTAGAACTGCATAGTATAAGCGGGATATGGGAATCTGACAAAACAATAAGCGGAATACGGGAATCTGCCAAAACAGTAAGCAGGATCCGGGATCAGAACCCCCCAATGAGACCCAAGAATAAGATATTTTTGTATATTCATCCTATTGTTACAGTCATGCCTTCAATAACAAATGTATCCGATGCATGCATTTTTTCTATATTTTTGGTCCCTTTTTCAATTTTGTGGGGTCCAAATTTATAGACAAAAGTCCTTTAATATAGATATTTGGAATTCGTTGACATGCTGAATCTAACCGTGTATCTAGTTTGGGGATTTTTTGCCTAGTTGCTTAAATAGCCCACATAGAGTTCCAAAGGGTCTAAAATCAACAAAAATGAATTGTAGCATGCACTTCGTGTACAATAACCCAAATGTGCATGGTTTTACCTCTGCGGTAGTATCGATTCGCGGATCTAGAATTTTTCATAAGTAGGGGCCCACTGACTGCCTAAGAGGGCCGCTGCTGTCACGCTCCAGTGATTCCCTATATAAGTTAAAATCAAGGAGAAACGTAATCTGAAGAATACAATATGACATTTTGAGAATCGCTTTTGTTACAAGTTTGAAAAGCTATATATAATACATTACTAACATGCAAAACGCAGCATAACCACGAACATCTTTCATTAACAACAGTACAGAACTCAACAGACAGTGGCGTATTTTTGTGGCGTATATATAATTTTGAAATTCATGTGGCTTAATGAAACGAGATCGAAAAGTTAACAATTACTTTCACAATACTAGTCCAACCAATTAGATATCTGATAACGACCGTATTGAAAGGCCATGTTGAATTAATGCTGAGTGTGACGACGTCATAATATTTGGACTAACACAATACTTTATATTTGATGAAGAATGAATTTGAAAATACATGTATCATAAATCCTAAAGTCATCAACTAAGTTTTTTTTCATTTGTTGCAAGTGCATTTATCACATAATTCTACAATAAAAATTCCTCGCATCTTTGAAAATTCTACATTAACCAGTGGCGGATTCAGAGGGGGGCGTAGAGGGCGTACGCCCCCCCCCCCCTTTGCTCGGATATTTTTTTTGATTTTTTTTTGTAAAATGATTAATCAGACTATAATTAGTGAACTTTGCCATTTCCCGAGTATTTAATTTGTATATGACAATTCTTTTCTTATAAAAATATTTTTCGCTGGTATTTACTGACTGTCAAAGTCATGTGAGTTGCTATGGTGGAGTTGATCAGTGCGTTGAAAAATTTTTGAAATTCAAATTACAGTAATACACATTGCTTAGGCTGAGGATGTCAGGACAATCAGGAAACCTTCAAAGCGACACAGGATAGAGCAAGAATGTATTGACTTCTGTTTCACTATTCCACCAAAAAGAAAGTAAAAGTAAATACTCAATAGGCTATTATACTTTCATGAAAAAAAAGTTCCACAATATTATTTACCTACGAAAACATGTTTAACCCCAAACACCCCAGCCCTTTTAAAATAACATAGCTGAATAATGATCCCCAGTCAGTATTAGCTCTAGAAAGATTTCAAGTCTCAGGTACGAAGCATTAGATTTGAGGAGGCAGTCTGAGACATTCATAACTTTGTTGTCATTTCAGACACTTTCGTAGTCTTTGGTGGATTTGGAACCCCTCACTTCGGTTCCCTTAGTTACATTTGTATGTTGGGTGAAACATAATTAATCAGACATTTTGATAAAAACTGCTTGTTTGTCTTTTTTAACTCGTGTCGGTCGTATTGTAAATTTCATCGAATTTCCATGTCTATTTTTTACCGACAAGTCCTACATCAAATATATCAGTACATAGCTTTAGATCAATACTATCATTTTATGATAGATGATAGACAATTTTAAAATAGGGAGAATACAGCATAAAAAATGTCCAACCCTTACACTTTACAGCAACTATAAAATATACAAAAAAAAATTTGGGACCTTTTTGGGGCCAAAAAACATAAAATAAGTGTAATATGCACTATTAAACGGTTCCTGGAGTGGGGCATGTATATTATATAGTTGCTGAACCGTTTAAATAGTGCATATTACACTTATCTTTATGTTTTTTGGCCCAAAAAAGGTCCCAAAATTTTTTCGCCTCGCTCCGCTCGGCAAATTTTTAAATCTTCGCCCCCCCTTTCCAAAATCCTGGATCCGCCCCTGTTAACAATGACTGCACTTACAGTGATATTTCATTATAGGTTGAAAAATATAGGCAAAGTTTAGATGTTTATGAAGTGTCCTATATTTTGACTTTAGTGGAACCTTAATGTGGTTCAATGCAGTTAAATAAATAATGGCATTGTAAACAATTTTTCCATAGATTTGCATGATAAAAGGAAAGGAAATAAAAACTTAAAAAGGGTAATAAATTTGTCTATATCTAATCCAACTTCTCATCCAAAGGATCATATAAAGAAACTTGTATCATAAAAATAAATCCGTAAAACGTTCACATCTTAAGCAGAGTGTACTAGTAATGACACTATGAATTTATCGTAGTAGACAGGTAGAACATTTTAAAACAGGTATAGCTAAGAGCAGAGAAAATAATCAGCCATAAGAAGAGTTCGGTATTCACAGGCAATGCACTGAACACGAGTCGACTACACCAGTTACTTAAATATTAGAATTTTTCCTGATATTTTAATTAGATTGAAAGAGATCTGAACTGTACGACTAATTATTTGATAAAAGCAAATCTTTCCAACATTTTGATTCGTGACTTTCCGCTTTATGACAATCAAGATTTTCAAGGCACTTATGTTCATGCAAAATAAAAATGTATATTTGTTTTTTGTTTGTTTGTTCTGAAATAAACTAATCATAGATACCAGGATTAAAATTTTATATTTACGCCAAAATAACGCAATAAAATACAGCAGGGATTCGCAGGCAGGAGGACAGGGTTTTGTAGATGAATTGATTATGATTACAAAGGATAGGAAGGAGAAAAGAACGGTTAAAGTCCAGGGCAGTTTTGAGCAGTGCAGATAGAGTTTACAAAAATATTTTAAACTACGTCAAACCGCAATGATGAACATGGTTTGCAGATGAGCTAACGAGTGGTCTGAAGTATGCCTTAAAACCTTTTCACAACAAATAAAATAAAGTATTGGGTTTGAACTCAACAGGAATTAAAAGTAACTTTGGAAAAATCTTAGTGATGTTATTTTATTTAAACAGCTCACGTACAATTTGCTTTTTAGTCATTGTCACAGTTAGACCATCGCACTTCAGCGTAACCACCATCGAACTTCAGGGTAACTATCATCGCACTTTAGCGAAGCTAACGCCACTTCAGCATGGCCATCGCGGTTCCGAATCCTACATATACATGAAAAGCCGAGAGGCGAATCGATACCATAGGGATATTCCAACTTACGAGTCGAACATAGAACCTGACACTGCCATGGCTTGAAAATAAGAACGACCAAAAGACAAACAACAATACAAAAAACAACATGGAAAACTTGATTTTAAGACTTGGGGATACGAACCCCACCATAAAACCAGGGGCGTAATAGTAAAAGTCAAATGAAAATCTTCCATAAATAGTTCGTAATAATTATTCAGTTAGTTTTTTGAAAGAACCGTGACTGTAATTACTAATAGTTTGATTTGAAAGTCTCTCAAACGAATATTGGCTACTTTTTTTATGTTCAGTATATTATGATGTCATATCAATGAGCTTTACTCAATAGAGAGAAAAGCGACTTAATTAACACCACAGTTATCATATCATAACATGGAAGAATATAGAGGAAAGTCGAGATTAATTCCGGTGCCGGTTGTTTATCAACATGTTTACAGAAGAAATGGTGTAAGTTCTGAAAATGGAAAAAGATTTTATGCAAAAGAACTTAGACCTGGTGACAATTTTACAAATCGAATTAGATATATCCCAAAGACACAAGTTGGTTATCAAGTAGGATATAAAAAGTATGTTTATAGGTATGTTCTGTATATATCGTTTAAGATAGTGTGTTTGAAATTTGCATCCTGAACACACAAAATAATGTCATTCGCCGAGAATTGCATGTGATTTTCATTGACTTTGATTTGCTTGTGCAACTATATTTCAGAAAAAAAACTATAACTTGGTGCGACTGTCATACAATTGAACAAGATAGAGGTTTAGCTAGCTATAAAACCCAGGTTTAATCTACCATTTTCAACATATGGAATGTCAGTATTAAGCCTTGAAAGTTGTTTTTTATTCGTTAGATGTGTTTGAGCTTGTGATTTTCGCGTTTTGGATTTCCCTTCGAGTTCGTTGTTATTCCACCCTCTGATGAAATAGGTCACCATGACTCACATAACATTAAGATACATGTACAGCCTTGTGTTTAGGTTTTCTTTTAGACAAAATAACTGGTTAAACCGATACAATTTTATGAAAATTTCACGATTAAAAGATGATAGTATGGCAATTCGAATTTCAAGATATCTCCTATAATATATAAGATATCTCCTTTAATATATAATATATCTTATCTAATTTAATTTTTATAAGATATCTCTTATATTATTTAAGATATCTCATATATTATATAAGATATCTTTAATGTTATATAAGATATATCATATACGTTATAAGATATCTTATAAACTTAATAAGATATCTTCTGAAGTTTATAAGATATCTTATGAAGTATATGAGATATCTTTAAAACAATTTTTATATAAGATATCTTATATAATTTATAAGATATCTTATAAAGTTTATAATATATCTCATTTAGTTTATAAGATATCTCATTTAGTTTATAAGATATCTTATAAAGTTTATGAGATATCTTGAAGTAAGAATAAACAGCAAAACGGCTTGCCATATGATAGCTGTATTCTGAAAAATTGGTTTAATAAAAAATTGTATCTCTGGAACTTTAAATGCAACTTGTGTCAATTTCGATCTTCAGATGGAGTTCAATAGATTCGTAATGCATACTAAAATGAGCCATCAAAATCCCGGTGAAAGATTGCCCAATGAAGGGTCTGCTTGTCTTGATTTGATATCGCATGTATATGTTGTGTACAAGTTGTAATGTTGTACAAATTGTAATTTGTACAGAATTTTTGTACAAGTTATCAGTGTTTTATGACCTGCTGAACAAAAATGGATGATGCAAGCACACATTCTTTTGCTTCGCATATTTCTGTCAATTTTTCACAGTTTCATAATACAGTCTTATATATTGAGCATTGATACAAACACATTAAATGACCTCACAAAGATTTTGTATGGATATGAATATGGTATAAGGAAAAAAATAAGAATAGAATTTAAACCATTCAGGTATCCTCATTTCCAGTTTGAAGGCAAGGAGAATAGCACTAAATGTTAGGTTGAAGTATATATTTTTTTTAATTTAAAACATTACACTGGTACATTTTATAAGTTAAACCTGTATCACCTGTTGCACGAAGGTAGGTGTCAAAAAACTTATAACTTGTACAAAATTTAAAACCCTGTACAAATTATAATTTGTACAAACTTACATCTTATACACAACATATATATATGTTAGAGTAGAAATTGAAATTCGGTGGGATCTAAACATGGTCCTCCTTTTATCAATTAGAATTCCAATACCTATACTAGTAGGAAATTATAATTCAGATTATCAGTAAAACTCAGAATTCCAATTTCTATTGGGATGTTCACATTTGTACAAGGAGGATTTTGGTCAAGTTGTGCTCAATTTTTAGTAGGATTCAGGATTAGTCCCGTGACCGAAATAAAACCTCGAAAGTTGATATCATTTGCGCTCGAACGTTTTTTATCGGATTTTTTTCACTACGGGTTGAATTTTGACGTCTCATAATTAAAAGTCAGTGTGATTCTGAATTTTAGTGGATTATTATTTCATTGTTCATTATTTTTTATGATACACTTGATAACGGTAGGAAAGGAAATGATAATATGATATATACAAACTTATTTGATATTTTATTTGACAAACAATGTATAGTAAGTAAGCACAGAAACATTTATGAAATCTTTGTATTTAAAGAAATAATTGCTCATATTTTGTTTATGGTATTTTGATAAGCAAACACAAGTTTCTAACTCCAATTCTGACATAAACCAAGCTCGAGATAAGGCTTTACAGTTTAATTTACAAAATTGTCTTCTGAAAATTTGGAATTTTTATAATTATAATTTTGTTCTAAACTCCAAATTTTCTAAAATTAATGTTTAGCCATATTTAAAACTTATGTGAACTTGTTGAATAACTGTACTACCTTCAAGCAATTTTTACCATCAACATCCCCCAGAAATAGTTTAAAAAACCGTTTATATTACTTCTTCTTCTTCTATGTGGTTAATCTGCAGTCGGAAATTCCATAACGCATGCATGCGCAAATATACTGTGCGCGTGTGTCAACCAGTACACGCCAAGTTAAAAATAACAAACTTTGTTGTTTATTTACATGCAGGAACAAAACACATAAAAGTATGTGATGTTTGCAACAACTGTACAGGGTTAAAATCAGGTATCAATAGTTACGCCAGGAACTGCCACACACAGACCCGAAAGGCGACTGTTGTGGGAGCTTGAATGGCACATTCAGGTATAGTTGGTTCCAGTCAACAATTGTTCTTGGGATGAAACTGTATTTATATGCATCCGTTGAAGTGCTGACTCTTGAAAACCTGTCTCTGTGGTATTGTCGGGTTGTTACAGTTGGTCTCCAGATGTAATCTGGAATAATGACTGATGCTTCTCCATGTAAGATCTTAGAAAGGAGTATGAGCCTGGCTCCTTGTCTGCGTACGTGTTGCTAGTGTTGGCCAGCCAAGTGTCTGTAGGATGTTGGTAACAGTTTCTGGTTCCCGAGAATAGGTTGATGTTACATTAAATCGAGCAGCTCTTCGTTGTACCATCTCGATTTGGTTAATATGGCACTTTTTATATGGGTCCCACACTGCAGATGCATACTCAAGGTGAGGTCGGACTAATGTTTTGTATGCACTCTCTTTTATGTCTTGTGGGCACTTATTTAAGTTCCTTCTTAAAAATCCAAGTGTTCTGTTGGCTTTTGATGTTGCTTTTGTTATATGGTGGTCCCAATGCATGTCCTCTGATAGTTCTAAGCAGAGGTATGGATAGTGCTGAACAGTTTCCAGGTAATGTCCCATCATATGGTAGCTATATATAGTTGTGAACGACAGGGTTGCGTTTTCTGGTTACCCTAAGGATGAAACATTTTGCTGGATGGAATGTTATCTGCCAGCGTCTTGCCCATTCTACCAGTTGCCGCGGTAAGGTCTTGTTGTAGCTGCTGGCATGTATCCGAGTTGTGGACGCTTCTGTACAGAAGGGAGTCGTAAGCAGAACAGTCGTAGACTGGTACATGGCGATATAGAATCGCCTTTGTCGTTGATGTACAGCAGGAAACATAAGGCCGTCCAAGGACCGTCCCCTGGGGTCACAGGCACTTGTCTCAAAAATTTCCTATATACCTTAATATAATAAGGTATATAGGAATTTTTTTTTGAGACAAGTGCCTGTGCCTGGGGTACACCGGAACGTACTGCTTTCATATCACTCATTTCACCATATACACAAACTCGTTGATTTCGTTTGGTAAGCCATGCGCTTATCCAACCAAGAACAACTCCACGGATACCGTAGTAGCTCATTTTCTGCAATAGCCGCTGGTGTGGGACTGTGTCAATTAAATGCCTTGGAAAAGTCTAAGACAAGCATATCTATTTAGATATATATTAGAACTTGTCGGCTCAAAGAGCAATTGTTTTTTTGTGACACGAAGATTTTAAATATTGCAGGCTCTGCGCGTACCGGCATGCGGGTACGAATAGTCAAATTTCCATTCATAGGTTTAACTGAAAAATGTTTCTCAAAGTGCGAACGTCGTCGAAAGCACCCTTAGATTTTGCAAGGTTAATCTTAACCGACTGTATTTCTGTTACTTCCGGTGCACCTTAAATTTTGCGCATGGCCACATTGTTATTTCCTGCTTATCAACCGTAAACACAAGTTTGTTGTTTATATTTAGATCTTTATGATAGTTCATAAACCTAAATAGAAGTAAGTGTAAAAAAGAATTTAACATGATTAGTGTCATAACAGGTAGAAAAGCGTTTTTTTAATTATTGGCAAAGGCGTTACATGTAGCTTTCACAGCTGTCGGCGAAACCTTGTTCACTTGCTCCACCATAAAATTATTTTACACTGGAACATCTCTGCCACACACATGTGTATTCCCCAGACCATACATCCATAGGAGCAAGATATGTGGTTCTTCACCCTTTGAAATTATAAAAAAATCATGCTCCACACTTGATGTAGCATCATTTTGGTCAGTCAAATAATTATGAAATACATGTATCTCAAAGCTATTATATTTTTGCTGCTTTCATGTCTTAGACATCAAAGCAAAAAATTAAAATAGCCTTCTAAGATGTCATTATTATTTGGTCTACATTCTGGTTGCAGTGAACTGAAAAAGTATCTCCTATATATGTGAAGTGATTTTCTTTCTATTATGATAGCATTATTCATGATTGCCATTGAAAAAGCATGCAAAGTACGAAAACATATGACATTGGAAAAACATATGATTTGACCATACACCATAGAGGGGATAGAACCTTTATCAGGACTCCAGGATCGGCTGTTTTTAAGCTCGGGATTTCCGGATTGACACTTTCGCTATCCTGGAATCCTATTTTTAATTTCGGGATGTCGGGAGTTGCTTTATTGAAATTTGGGACCTCTGGATTTAGTGTTTTTAAGTCCTGGATTTCGGGATCAAGACCCCTCCTACCTCCCCCCACCATAGTAGTACTGTCTGTACACCATTACATAAAAAAAAGCAGTAAAAGTAATCACATGTTTCCCTTAATTCCATTTTTGATTCTGTGTGCAGAGAGATTTTGAAGCCAGAAAATTGCTTCGGACAACATGGATAATGTAAACAAGCATGTTTTACATAAATCCATAGAATAGACCGAATGCCAGACAAATTGCCCATAAATATCAATTCACCGATTATAAGAATAGAAAATATTTTAAAGTCGTACACATACTTTAATTAAAACCTCTATCATGTCTATTCAGCCTATGACACTAAAAGTTTCATAGAATGACTGCAGAACAATTCAACCACTGTCAAATGAAATCAGTACCAGCGCAAATTTTTAATAATTAATTTCTTCAAATTATTAAATACACAACATTACATTTTTAAATTGTATTTTCCATTGTACTTGTATATAATGTGATTAACTACATTTTTTGTACATTTCAAAATTAATGTAAATGTAATTTGATTGAAAAAAAATAGTATGGGATTGAAATGTACTACTTTCTCATGTACAAATGTAACTTACCTCAGGTCGGACTCAGTATTCAACTAGTATATATATAGTTTTAGGATACTTTTCTTTAATAACATTCCATTTTCAAAAGCATAGTGATAGCAAAATAAAGTAAAATTTAAAAATTGACGTGGATTGAAACTTTTGTTTATTTTAGGACACAATATAACACCAGTAATAAGATGGACAGACAGTTTTCCAGGATGACCACAGCTAGTGCCCCTGGAACCCGTACCTCAAGTACAACTGGAGAGGGGAAATTCAATAAAGCTTCAAGGTACAATGTAATTGATTGTAAATAAACATAGGCACATGTACATTGTAGATATAAGAAAATGTGATATGAGTGCCAATGAGACAACTCTCCATCCAAGTCACAATTTATAAAACGTAAACCTTTATAGGTAAAAGTACAGTCTTAAACATGGAGTGTTGGCTCACACCGTACAGCAGGTACATTGTAGTTAATATATATCCATGCCTCTGACTTTGGTACAAAATAGATATAAAATCTGTATTAAAACCCATTCAAATATTTAAATTTCCCCCCTTTGAGTATTTAAAAAAAATTATAGATTTAAATGTATCTCCCTTGAATTAAAAACAAAACAATACAGATATCAAACAAATGTTAGTCCAAAATTAAGTGTTTTTATACAAGTTATAAGGTTTGATATAGTTGTTGACCTGTGACTGGCTATACAGTGGTGCATGGTAAATGATCATACATGACCTATACATGTATATATGTTGTCATTGACGTTGTCATACATAAACTGACTTACAACACTTTGAATTGTTCAAAATTCTACAGATTTTCTACACCAGGAATAGATTACCTGAAGATGTATTTGGCAAAATCTTTCATAAGTTTTGGTCTTCAATGCTCTTTAATTTTGTACTTTATTTGATGATTTGACATTTTTGATATGAGTGTCATATATGAGTCACTTGTGTATGATGTGCAAAATTATAAGCCTGGTATCTACAATGATCTATGATGAAATAATTTTCATAAAGAATATGACCATACACTTGCACCTTTTGTATTTTTCTTTTGAATATCTGAAATATAATTTATACACCTTTTAATGGTGCAAAGCAGTATTATATAATTTGATTGACCAGATTTACATAAGTGTAGCATTTAGAAAAAGAAGTACTGGAAAGAAAATCTTGAATCATTTCTGTTTAATTGAATTTTAAAAGGAACAATGGAACTGATTTCTCCAGTTACACAGTCAATAGAATATATTTATGTTTGATAATAACATAATACATTTTTGCTTAGGTTTCCTGATTTAAAAGGAATATTTGACAAGACTCACAAGCACATATTCTGAAATTTTATTTTTATGCCCCACCTATGATAGAAGAGGGCATTATGTTTTCTGGTCTATGCCTCCATTCATTTGTCACTCTGTTCATTCTGCTTCAGGTTAAAGTTTTAGATCCAGGTAGTTTTTGATGAAGTTGAAGTCCAATCAACTTGAAACTTAGTACACATGTTCCCTATGATATGATCTTTCTAATTTTAATGCCAAATTACAGTTTTTATCCCAATTTCACAGTCCACTGAACATAGAAAATGATAGAGTGAGTGGGGCATCCATAACTTGGGACACATATTTGTTTATTAATATCATAGAAATATATAAAACAAGAATATGTGTCCATAGGACACCATGCCCTACTTATGCTATCATTCTTTTTTTAGTGAATAACAAAATCTAGGTTTTGGCTGAAAAAAGTTGCAATGGATTATGGAGAAAAAAAGGTATTAAACTGCTTTTGCCAGTGTACAAATATTGTACTTCAAGTTTTAAAATGCGTAAGATACATAAAGACAAAAACTTCAAATAAGATTTGTTTATTTCAATCATTAATTAAAGCAGAATATTGAAATTTAAAATCAACCTTGTTGAAATCCTTATTTATATTCACGAAACCTTTAATTTGAAAGTTGTCAGCAGAGGTCATCTTGGGTTAAACATTTTTGGACCTTATCAATCAAATATGAGATTAAATGTCAAATCAGTTAGGAATTTGACAGCTAATCATGTTAATGCCCCTTTAATATGTCAGCTTAGTTTGGTAAAAAAAATATGATGAAAGTGAAGACACTCAAACCTGTTGAGAAATTTGAATATCACAAAATATTAAATAAATATTTACAGAGAATATATGTTAATAATATTTATTGCAGTAATGATCTATCCCATAACTTGTCTGAAATAATAATTTGAAAAGGCTAATTCCTTACATGTAAGCATTGAACAGAACAATTCAGAATTTTGTAGGGAAACAAGCTGTATCAATTTGTATATATATATTTTTTGGAGGGAAGGCAAATTTGATTTTTGATTTTTTTTTACCATATTTGAAGTAAATCTTTAACATAATTAACGTAATGAAATTAAATAGCCTGAAATGAAATTGATTTATTTGTGAATTGTAAGAAATCACAACTGGGGGATGATAATCTAGGAATTTATTTATTTTGGCCTAACTGGACTATGTTCAAAATTCAACCTCCCATAATAAATCTTTAATGTCCAATCCCTTTAGCCAAATGAACAGAATCAATCTATATTTTATCTTTTTTTCATAAAGATATTTAACACTTATATTTTTGTATTTTACTTCATAGGTAAATAGAATGATAGAACAGTATTTTTGGTGCAAATTTCTTTAAAACTTCTTTATTTATAATAACAAATGTACTAAATTTTAACTATGTGAAGAAAAAACATCAGGTACAAAGTGAGCAAATTGTTATACAACATGTAAGATAAGTCAGGTAAGCAATTGAAGCAGACACTAAACATGATCCAAACTTCACACATGAAGTGCCAACTATAACAGAATCAAAACAGTTACTAGCTGTGAAAGTTCTGTTTAAATAAAGAAAATTCAAGGTTTCTATGCGGGAGCATGTCAGGTGGAAATTGTTTACTTTTCTTTATAGATCTTTACTTTTACAGTATAAAATTACGTAACATTGATAATAGAATTTAAATCCATTGGCATTTAATCTGATTAAAAAAGAAAATGTATAATTATTTATAATTTTGCATACACATCATATAACTGAACATGATATATATACTTAAAACACATTTACCTGGAAAAATTTACAACACTCCAAAATAGAGTTTTGAACAAAAAATATACATGTATATGATAATTGTTTCAACTGTTATAACTGTGTTTTGTACTTGAAGCCAATAAGAAATTAAAAACAAACTGTTCTTTAACATAAAATAATGAGATGTGGTATCATTGCCAATGAGACAAGTTTACTATCCAACAAAGCCCATATACAATTGATTTAAGCAATTACAGGTCTTTCAGTCTTTAACTATAAGAAAAACTCATTCCATATATATGTAATAAATAGATATAGAAAGATGTGGTACCATTAGTGCCAATGAGACAACTTGCCATCTGAATAACAATTTATAAATGACTTTATTTCGTGTTTTAAAAAAATAATTAGTTCTCATAAGTGATCCTCAATTCTTTTTTAATGCTTACAGGAAATTAAAGAAAAGTTTGACAGGATTTTTCGGCTTGGACTTAGATGACGAGCATGAAGATAAAAAACAAAGATGGAATAACAGACGAATGAGATTATATAAAGGAAAAGTTAAAGATGATTATCTTCTCAAAGCAGAATCTGATGATTTGTTTTTGGAGAATTCACACCAATTCAAATATATCCATGATCCACTCCGTAGAGTACATCGTGATCGTCCAAGTGAAATGTCATCTAGACGTACCACCCCCTTATCCAGTTCAAGTACTTATGCCAGGAGTAGACCTGGCGGTCCTAAAAGGTTACGTAAAGATTCTGTAATGCAGATGACATGGAAAGGTCTTCGTACAATTGCAGTAAGTTTCAGTTTATACCATTTGATGATTTCCATAGCTTAGATTAAACATAAGGGAGTGAAAAAGTTTCAGACCTAATTACAAAAAATGAAATTATGTTTGCATCTACATTTATAAGGAAAGAATAATAAATAAAGACAATTATATGGTGTTTTTAATATCACACCCCTATTTATTTGGAACAAAAAAGAAATTTCAAAAGCTCTGCTCTACAGATTATATTGGTTGAGGGTTGATACAATGTATGGTATTGAAAAAGCCATATCCATACCTGCAAACTTTTCAAAATCTTCATTGGGGATTTTAAACTTTTTTGTAACTGTTACAAAATATCTAAGGAAACTCCTGTAATTTCAAATCTTGTTTGGTCATTTGCGGTATTTTCATGGGAAAACCCTTTTCAATCATCACACAGAAGTTGAAACTGCTTGTAAATAATTCTATTACTTTTATATAAAGTATGTAATAAAATTGAATACAGGCAAACATTTTCTAGCTTCTAATTTGTTTATTTCTCTTACAGGCCTCAAGAAAGAAACTTAGAGGAAAATCGTACAAACATAGTGCCAGTTTCGATCCTGCTAGAATGGGTGAGGAATTTGGAGATGACCTCTCAGCAAGTTACGGATATGCGGTAAACAAATATTTGATAATTTTATATTGTGGATCCTTTATTTTTCATGGATAGAGTAAAAATGTATTTGTGTGTGTATTGATGGATTTTGTCACCGACTGCATACCAGCCTATAGAAAATTTACACTCCATTGAATATTAAATTTTTTTTAATTCTTTTTTTCACCTTTACTCGTGAAATCAATAAAAATTGGTATCCCATAAATAACACAGTATGCTTAGTATTACTGATCATCATACAGATTGGCTAAGAAATTTGTTTGAAAATAGTCACAGGATATATACCATTAGTGTTGACTATTCTGTAAGAGGTATTCAAAAGAGAGGTAAAAGATACGAAAAGGATATTCAAACAGAAACTTTTAACACCAGAAATTAAAAATGATGAAGAGACACATAAAATCTACAAAACACCAGAAAGCTTGAGACTGAGCATCATGAATCACACTAAAAACTAAGAGTAACCTCAAATGCTACAGGAGGGTTAACAGATGCTGCTCCACAGTCTGTTAAAACAAAATTAGAAAAAATAAAACTGAAATTATTCAGACCTTGTGGTTAAAAAAATATTTCAAATATCAGTATTGATACCTAGCAATGATAATGTATATAAGTGAATGTTCAAATAATTGAATAAAAGTAAAAGCTATTTGCCTAATATTTGTAATCAACAATGAATATATATATTTCAGCCACAACATGAAGATGCTATAAGTCTTGTAGATGATGTATTTTATGATGAACCAATTGCTCCACCAACACACAAGATGTCCAGAGAATACGAGAACTTGTAAGATATCACATAAATAATTAGATCACAGCTGTATTATTATGCCCTTGTCATACATAGCTGTAGATATTTTCAAGTGCATAATTGTGATTTTCATCAAATTAAATTACCTTATTACAATGGCCATTATTTATTTAAAAGTTGGTATCAGGCATGTGTATTCAGGCCATTGCAACCATTGAACCCATTGGATAAAAGTTCAGAAAAATGTTAAATCATAGGTCACTTAACAACGCTTAATGTTTCAAATTTGTATCTAAAATTATTTATGATGTGCTAAAGTTGAAATGACAAGTGCAATTTTCAGCCAGGCATATAAAAATGATAGAGTTTGTCATGGTTTAAATAGTCCTATTATACATAATTCAAGCCATAAGTAGATTCTAAATTAAATGTTCTCCATAATTTCTGAATTTAGTATCACTTTCTCAAAGTAATGATTTATCTTCCAGACCAGCAGGAGGATGGAGGAGGCAGCCACCTCAGGGTTTACCTTCTACTCCATATGACGAGCTTGACATGCCTGAGTTTTGCATGAGAAGAATCAACCCCCAAATCATGAATAATGAAGTTGGTCCAGAAACGAGACAAGTTGGAATGGGATTTGTTGGTAGACTATTTAACAGAAGTTTTAGAAGTGACAGAATGAACTCCAATATTAAAAGTCAGATAGCTAATGTGGATGATCATAGGTAAAAACTGTCTTAATGTCTAAATAAAGATTTAATTATCTCCCCCATTTATTTGATATTTAGTATGTTGTTTCATTTTCAAAAATATTTGTTCCTGTTTAATGTGTGTCAAGCCAAAGGTCTATAAATGTGAACCTTTTTGAAGATGATTTGATTATTGAACTGGTATTAAAAAATGCAACACATATGTTTACATGTATCTTGTACAAAGCATGATTTATTTCAATATCCAAAATTCTTATATCTTGATATAATTTTCTTTACTAGTATGTAAGATGTTTTTTTCATACATTTTTGTACCCAAGTAAATTTTCAATTTTCAACTCACCTTGAGTAACAATTTTCTATGCAACAGAGTTTCATGAAGGTTAATTAAAGTACATCAGACAATTAATATTGCCATCTTGATTTATTAAAGATGACATTTCTAAAGAGTTTTTATTTTCCTTTTTCAGACCATACTTTACATTCTGGGTGACATTTGTTCAGCTGTTGGTGTTCATTGTTTCTATAGCTGTATATGGTATTGCTCCTATTGGTGTGTCAGAGAGAGTGTATGAAGAATCTGTAAGCATAATATATTCAAAGAAAACAAGCTTATAAGACTTATCAGTTTGAATTTGGAATAAAAACATTTTGAGGGCATTTAAAAAATTCAAGGCTGAAAATCAATAAAATACAACAGTTCAGAAAGTTATGTGGCTTATAAAATCTAACTTTGTGGTTGAAATAAGATAAGTGCTTTGATTCAACATTTTATGGGCATAGAAATATGAATTTAATCAAATTTAATTATCACAAAATCTAATATAAAGTATATACATAGATTTCAAAGTTTTTTTCACTGATTCTGGTATCATATTGACATTTTCTCAAAATATCTGGAATGTTCTTTTTGTGTCCATTTCCTATTGTTATCAGGCAGTTGGAATTCGTCATCACTTACTTTTATAAGACTTTGAAAGATCTAAGTGTAAAAATAGTGATATAATCTAACTATGGAACATTTTGTCAGACGGAAATTATATATCCCATTTTGGGGTGTTAGAACAGTTGACAGTACAGAACTATTGCTTTATATTCCTTTCCCATCTTACAGCAAACCATTCTAAACCTACAGCAATTTACTATTCAAAAACTGTAAATACAGTCAGATCTTTGCAACACAGTCTCTGCACAGTATAGAAAAAATAGAAAGCCTAGGCCACATACTTAGTAATCAGATGTAATTCTTACATACTTTTACATATTAAAACATGTTTTTTGATGATAATATCTGCATAAACAAAACACAGTAGGGGTAATGGACAGAACAGTTCAATATCCAATGTATATATATATACATGATATATGTTGTCTTTCAAGGTGATGATGCCAAACCTCGCATTTGAGAAAGTTCGATTTTCAGAGGCTGAAAACTTATGGATTGGACCCAAACAGGTAGGATGAACTTAAAAGGCTTACAACTGTTTAAATAATTATTTATGTGAATATATCACTGCACAGGTCACTGTTGTAGGTCTTTTTATAATAATTATTTAGTTATCTCCCATGTTGGTATTTCATTTGATATAAAGTAACTTGTGTAGCTTCTTGAATAGTTGAAAGCATGCTAATACAAACAAAGTAAATTCTGTTGAAAAAATGTTGTTGATTAAATGTCAATACTAATCAGAAATATGTAAAGAAATGGGCTATGAAATAGTTTTCACATCTTAAACAGAAATATGGGAGCTATTCCATATAAAGTGGAAGGGTAAGAAGGAACTCCAAATATTCCCCATAAAGAATATACTTTCTTTTAGTTATTGTTAATAAAAAAAACAAATTATCATTTATAGAAGTCAAGGTAAAAAATTAATCCTCCATTCCTACCCTCTCCGGTACATTATAATGGAATTATTTATCCTAACCATTAATTTTGATAAATAGTTTATATGCCATATTTCCTTATTGCAGGCTGACTTGATTCATCTCGGTGCTAAATATTCCCCCTGTATGAGAAAAGATGAGAATATATACAATGGTATAGCTAAAGACCTAGTAGAAGAGAAGACATCAGGATGTTGTATAAGGAACGATGGATCAGGATGTGTACAAAGTGTCAGGTCGAAATGTAGTGTAAGTAAAAAATACCAGTTTTGTAGACTTTGTAGGTAAAGATAAAACCACAAATTTAAAAGTTCAACAAAGTACATAATTTCTATTGTCTTGAATATATGCAGACTTGTGTAAAAACCATGAAATCAATTACATGTATAAACAATTTTTTTTTTAAAGAAATGCAAAACACTGCTAAAAATTAAAAAAAATATCTCACTTTATCTAAAAAAAAATCCAATTACTACTATCAGTTATTGAAACAAAACACCTACAAACATTTATAAGTAAGTCTATATTATGCCTAGCAAACTTGAATATTCATTCAAACTAGAAAAAACTAAAAACAGGATGTACTACACAACAACATTGGTTAATTTAGATACATTTTTGATAGAGAAAAATATTTACATTATCAACTAGACTATATTATTTTTTACTGTTTGAATTGTTTTACATTTTCATATCAGGGCCTTTTATAGCTGGCCATGCAGTATTGGCTTTGCTCAATGTTGAAGGCCGTACGGTGACCTATAGTTGTTAATGTCTGTGTCATTTTGGTCTCTTGTGGACAGTTGTCTCTTTGGTAATCATACCACATCTTCTTTTTTATATATAGTTAATTGAATCTATTTTTTTCATTGCAGACAACAATATCAGAATTTAAAAAGTATAATAGTACAAATCCAAGTAGCTTGGGCTTCCTGACCGGTGCTGTGTGTGGTCAAGATCCAAAGTATGTACTATAGAACTAATGTTGAAAACAATGTGTGTTCAAAACAAACTCATTTTATTTTAACATTTCTTTATTCTGCATCTGAATAGTCCCAGAAGGTATTCTAGAATAAATTACAGTTCTCTCCCTTACAGCGTAATTAAGACAGCTCATATCAAAGTTTTGTTATTAACAGTAGTTTTACAACCTGAATGTTCTGAAAAAAAAATGATATTTGCTGGGTTTTTTTTGTATTAAACAAATTGGAAATGAATATAATGAAATAAGGTATTAAATATTATCTATGTTTATTACAAATTTTATTTACAGATATTGCAAAAATCCAGCTTCAGTTGCACCATTTGAATGGAACAAAAATGACATAACAAACTGGCCTGTAAGTTTGGTTTTTTTTTTATCTCAATGAGAATGTATAGATGTATTTTATATTAAATGAGAAGGGTCCTTGCCATCACTGTAACTGTTGGCTGAGTTATATCATGAGTGACAAATGTCAATAATGATAAATAAGTGTTTTATGCAGTAGTTAGTTGTTTTTAAATCTGACAGTTGAAATGGACCATGTTTTAGCAAAATAGTAAAAAAAAACTTAGTTCATTTCTTTCATATTTGTTTTTGTCTCGCCTTGACGTAGTCAAAAAGTGAGACATAAGTATGCTGTTTTGGGTGTCGTCGTCGGCGGTGTCAACAATGTATTAGTTTGTTATTAGGTCTAGTTAATGGTGAACCACAAGTGGTAGGTCAATCATATTTGGTGTGCAGTTGTATAAGCATTGGCACATCTCATTTCCATTGAGATTATTTGGCCCTGCTTCTTCAGTCATGGTCTATTGACTTTGAAACCTTTGCTTATTTTACATGTATTAGTTTGTGATTTATAGGTAAGTTTATGGGAAATCACAAGTGGTAGGTCAATGATATTTGGTATGCAGTTGTATAAGCATTGGCATTTTTCATTTCCATGGAGAATATTTGACCTCGCCCCTCAGTCATGAGTGACTTTGAAACTTATCTTAGTATACTGTGGATTCATTTATTTTTGTTGTTACCAAGTTTCGTGGTTTGAGGAAAACTTTTATATTCATGGTTCCCCTTAACCCACGAAATTCACAAAAATTGGTATCCAAAGAATATTAATAAATTCACAGTACATGTATTAGTTTGTGATTAGATCAGTTTATGATGAACTGCATGCTTATGTTAAGTCAACGATATTTGGTTTGAAAATTTATTGGCATTTGCAAGTATCCTTTCCATAAAGATTATATAGAGCCCCACCCCCTCTTCATGGTTCATTGACTTTGAAACTTTTACATAGTTTTCAAGTTAATGGTTGTATTTAGGTTTGGGAATGACCATCATTTTTCTCAATTGAACTGTTTCATATTTTTATGTAAGGATCTTTTATAGTGGACTATACAGTATGGAATTTTCTCTTTGATGAAGGCCCTAGGATTGCCTATAATTGACTTCATCCACTTCATTTAAAATTTGATGGATAGTAGTCTGATTGTCATTCAATATTTATTGATATATTAGTAAGCTTTTTAATGAAAAATGTTTCAAATAAAAATAATCAATTTATTTAAATGATAGTTTCCAGTGTTAACCTTTTTGAAACTTTACTTAGCATTTATCTAAATGTCTTATTTTTTTTTAAAGTTTTGTGAGGACACCAATGCACCATTAACTAATACCAGTTTTGTATCTGGAGAAGATCGTCATATGACCTGTGAACTTTCTGGCAGACCTTGTTGCCATGGGATACAAGGGGAATGCATGATTACCACAAGAGAACATTGTAATTTCATGCAAGGATATTATCATGAAGACAAATTCCTGTGTTCACAAGTATGTTACAAGCTTACATTTACACAAAGCAGAGTACACAATAAAATATATATGATAGAATTGTTCAAGAAGAAAACGTTGAGTATTTTTATTGTTTGCTAGCCAGGAAGCATTGCCGTGGTTGACAATGTTTTCTCGGGGTAACAATCTGCTCTATCACCCTCTCAGCTATGTGTTATTAAAATAATGCTGAAAGTGGCTTTAAAATCCAGAAACAAGTAGCTGTTCTAGAATCTAAAGGACTATGGGTAATTTCATTGAAAAAAAACGTCACTTCTTTGGTTGAATTCTCATTGTTAAGGACATTTTGAACAAATCACGATGTTTTTGTATACACTTTTGAAAATATTACCCATAATGCATTAGATTCTGATATGGTGAATAAATCAATATTTTTTTTATGAACAACTGTACGTTTAAAAAAAAGTACTGTGGATAAGGATTTGAGTTTTCAGATATAAATTGCACACAGTCATGATTTAAAGAATTTAGCAATAGAAAAGCTCTAGTCACTAACACATGTACCATTTTAACATATTAACTTATTTAATACTTCTTTGAATAGGTAAAGTGTTTGAAGCAGATTTGTGGAATGATACCATTCACTGATGATGATATTCCTGATCAATTTTACAGATTATGGACATCAATATTCTTGCATGGAGGGTATGCTATCTGTTTTATAATGTCAGAGGGAAAAAATGGAAAAATAGACAGGAAAATGCAAAAAATATTTGATTTTGTGGTTTTGCTAAATAGTCTGCATATAAGCCAATAGACATTTTGTAGTGATGAACATTTGAAATTGTGGTTACCATTTATTTTGCCCAAATAATTCATTAGAATTGGTACCCCAGAATAATAATTATATATATATATATATATATATAATGAATCCATCAAAATTATTGAAAGGAAAAATTAACAAAGAGAAAGACTTAAGGTGGTACCTAACACTACAGGGAGATAACTCTGTAAAATCAGCAGAACGTTTTAATGGCGTTGTGTTCATAAGGGAATATTAAGCTTCTCAATGATCAAAATAAGTGTTTGTCAAACTGCTATATAACCAGTGTAGTTTTTCTGATCAAACGGTTCGTTCAATTTTTTTTGAAATTTTCATATTTTTGTCAAAGGGTCAAAGTAAATACTTTAATTATTTTTTTTAAAATTAATTTTAGTTAAAGTGTTAGGTACCACATTAATAAAATGAGTTCATGATTTTTAATCAAAAGTTTCTTGGATACATGGGTAATCTATAACTTTACAAAAAAATAACTGTACACTTAGATGTTTGTTTGTTGAAAAATCAATGCCTTGTACATATTTTTAAAGAGCCACTATGCACAGATGTATGTTTATAAGCATATTTTCAAAACGTTAAAGCTCAAATTAGTGTTTTTATGATATCTTTTTTCTTGATGTACTATATAACTGATTTATTAATATAATACATATTTATTTTGATACAGATTATTCCATTTGCTGATAACAATTGGCTTCCAGATGTTGATAATGAGAGATGTAGAAAAGTTAACGGGATGTATACGTATGACCATTATCTATGTCGGGTCTGGTATAGCTGGCAATCTAGCTAGTTCTACCTTCCTTCCATATCATGTTGAGGTAGGTCAAAGGTTCATGTTGATAATAACAAATATAGATACTGGAAACTCAAAATTTTTGGTGAATACCGGTAAATAATATTGCAAAAAATGCAATGGGATAGGTCTTCAAAAATTAAAAAAAATGTGAATTTCTTATTTCTTTTAATTTGAAATTGATTGCGTATATAATAAGAAATACTGATAAAAGTTAATAAGTGATAACAAAACTTGATGAATTTATGTAATCAAGGCGCTTTTGTTGGTTTACCTTCATCAGAAAGGCTAGAATCTATCACTTTCAAAATAGGGACGTACAAATACTTTGAAACAATAGGAGCTGTATGCATATTTCTAAAAGGCACCTTAAAACAAAGCCAAGTAAATAATGAAGATCCAGGGATATATATCATGTATATGTAAATAATAAGAAACGGTAGAAATGATGAAAAGGGACTCAAAAGAAAATAATAAAGGAAGCAGGAAAACAAGTTGTATGTTTTTTATGCCCCACCTACGATAGTAGAGGGGCATTATGTTTTCTGGTCTGTACATCCAATAATCACCCTTCAGGTTAAAGTTTTTGGTCAAGGTAGTTTTTGATGAAGTTGAAGTCCAATCAACTTGAAACTGAGTGCACATTCCTTATGATCTTTCTAATGTTAATGCCAAATAAGAGTTTTGACCCCAATTTCATGGTCCACTGAACATAGAAAATGATAGTGTGAGTGGGGCATTCATGTACTGGGGACACATTCTTGTTGACATTATATTTACACCTGACCTTATAGTTAGACTTGATCTTAAATTTATATTTGTCCTTGATTTCTTACTTGGCCTTAGATTTAGACTTGATCTTAGATTTAGACTTGAGAGCTTAAAATTAAGACTTGAACTTAGATTAAGACTTGACCTTAGATTATACTTGACCTTAGATTTAGACTTGATCTTAGATTTATAATTGACCTTAGTTTAAGCCTTGACCTAGATTTATATTGAATCCATTTTATGTTTTAGGTTGGACCAGCAGGAGCACAGTTTGGTATTCTAGCCTGTTTATTGGTAGAAGCCATACAGAGTATACAGATGTTAAAACGACCATGTTTAGAAGTAACCAAGGTTCTCCTTTTCATTGGTTTCCTGTTCTTACTAGGACTATTACCATGGATTGACAACTGGGCACATTTGACAGGTTTCGTCTTTGGATTTTTGTTGGCATTTGCAATTCTGCCATACATCCATTTTGGCAGTTTTGATAAGACAAGAAAATGTGTAATGATTCTTTTTGGATTAGGAGGAGCTACCATTTTGTTTGTTATGTTAATTATATTGTTTTATATCTCTCCTATTTATAACTGTCCAGGGTGTCAATACTTCAATTGTATTCCAATTACAGAAAATTTCTGTAAGAATATGGAAGTTCAGATCGACAGAGAATCTACGTACACAGCTTATTTGTAGACATACACTTCAACTCGCATGGATTTTGCAATTTTTACCTGACCAAGGTGAGATGGGGGAAACCTTTTGACAGACACCTCCAAGTCAGAGTTCAAGTTTACTAATTTTTAAAAACCTTAAAACATACACTCACCTGTGCCCACCATTTACAGTGGATATACAAATGGATAAAGAATACCTTGCAAACAACAAAAAAAGCTTTTTGATAAAAAAAATTGACCAAAGTTTTCATGAATTTAGTAGGCTTTTCATGGGTAATAGGTGGAAAATGCAAGATCCAACTGAACTGAAGTGTATTTTTCTATTTTAGAATATTTTCTTTTTGATAGATGCATTTATTAATTATTTAGGTTTATTTTGTGTAAAAAATTAGTGCTGTTTATAATTTTAGCCAAAACAAAAAGATTTAGATAGGATTTTTACAAAGAACTATTTTTTTTTGTAAAGTCCGTGCATGTTTTGATATTGTTACATTTGATATTAGATAACTCATTTAGTTCCTTCTTGATATTTCAATTCATAAAACATAGAATACATATATTTTCATCTTCATTTTAAAATATGCAAGTTTTAAAATTTCCAATATATTTTGTTAAGCATTTGTTGAAATGGGAAGTACCTTTCAATACAGGAGTTTGGGTAAGATAATTTGATAAGAAAATTTGTGTTTTCATTGACAGTTATATAATCCAATGTTTATTGCAAGTAATAATTTGATGAAAGTATTGCACAGAAAATATGACATTTTTATATCTTTGTTTGTTCTACTGCCTTGTTGATCATGACAAATTTTACTATATGCTGTAGGTTTTGAAATGAAATTCTACAAAATTAAAATAATGTAATAAATCATGATTTCTGGAGGTGATTTCATTTTAAATTGTGCATAATAACAAAATATTTACATGTGTTTAAGTGAAATTAGTTTCTCCAACTGCAATAAATATGTTAAACATTGAAATTAAAAATTTGTGTTGAAATATTACTGCAGTTGATAAATATTATGTATACATAAGACTTTAATATTTAGTGTAAAATCATTTAATCAATTTGCATTAGAGTAAAAAAA
Source organism: Mytilus trossulus (assembly GCF_036588685.1). NCBI lineage: Eukaryota > Metazoa > Mollusca > Bivalvia > Mytilida > Mytilidae > Mytilus > Mytilus trossulus. The sequence continues at coordinate 35,608,920 of NC_086379.1, read as the reverse complement.
AAATCAACTATTCTGAACTGTTTATGGTTCATTTTTGCCTAAATATTTTATGTATTTTTCTTGTTATTCTTGACTGGAGGGTACATTCTTCAGATATGTTGCTCAACTGTTTGTATAAATTGTGTCTTGGGATAATGATCTAGCCTTTTCGATAGTATTCAGACACTTATTAGTGAATGTTGATTCTCTGTGACCCAGTTTAGGACAAATAGTTGTCCCAATTCAACTGTTCTCAGTAAGTTTTATCTAGGACAGAAATAAGAATCAGTTGGTCTCTCTGCATTATTGACTCTCACTAGGGATTGCCTGCACTTTTTATTACATAAAAATTGGTCAATATATAGCGAGATGATAGCCATAAAATGTTATGTAAATCCAGAGATTATTCTGAATGATTTATTTATAATTCATTGACTAGGTTTACAGGGGTTAATGTAGCCATTGTAGAGCAGTGGAAAAGAACAACTGAATTATTTAGGTAACTAGGACACACATTTTTATGAAGTTTTTCAAATGGTGACTAATTTATAGATGTTATTTTGAGTGTGTCTTGAAAAGAACTTTGTCTTGTTTTATCTGTGATATCTGTCTCATTGAATGTGATTTCTCTATTTATTGTAATTGTATATATATGTGTAGATACAAAATACAAGTAGAAAATATTATAAATATCTGTGTATGATATTGACCTTGTGATGCTTTTTTTTCATGTCTGTATAATAGGTCTGAAAAAAATATGGTTTATTTTTGATACAACTACCATTTATCGCTTTGATCATTATCATTCTATACATTTGTTGATTTTCAACTGAATTTGTGTTATACAAGGATATTTTTTGTAACCAACTGTTCAGATTTTTAACTAAATGTATTTATATGTACCCGGTATGATATCTTTGTAACATATTCTTTATTATTTTTTTGTCTCCTAGCGGCAGCTGTTTCTAAATTTGGATATTTAAACAATAAGAAAATATATATGTATACAATGTTTCATTTCACTAAATGATATATTATACATAATTTTATTCAATATTTGAATAATGAACCAATTGTCAGAAAAGTTAACCTAATAAAAAAAATATGACAGCAGTAAAAACTTGATGACAATGGCAACAAATTATGACGCATGTATTTTGCATTAAACCTATGTTTTCTATAGCGATACATATCAATTAAAATTTTCTAACTAGTCATCATTTAGCGATGTGTCTTTCTTATTCTAGATATATTGGGCACATAATTTTTACTTAACTTATATTAAATAAATTTATCTTCCACAAAATATCTTAATTCTGAAAAACCAATATTTTTTTATGTATAATTATAATTACATGCAGGCATAGCAAGGAAAACATAAATGCAATGAAAGGCAAATAAATGGATTTTCCAGAAAATTTCAAAAACAGTTATCCTTTTAAGAAAAGCATTCATTTCGTATTACTTGCAGTTCCCATAATGTTTACATGTAATTGTGAAAAGGTCTTTTTGATCAAACATGACTGACAAACTTTTAGTCTATGAATATTTTAGATATTGTACTGCATAGATAAATAGCTCAAATTTGCATTTAAATGGAATTAATGAATATTTGTTTGTAATATTATAAGCATCATATTTATTTTGTAATTAGTTATTTCTTCATGAGCAATGCATTATATATTTTTTTTTATTGATTATTAAAAAGTAGGGAAAGGTATTTTTACTTTAAACTGAATTTCTTCTGCTGAATTTGGCATTGTAATATATATATTATTTAGATTATGGATAAGTAATGAAAAATGGTTGTGATAAATAGCATATATGTACAAATTTTGTTTTTTCATAATTGTGTGCCTTTTTATTTTTCATAATAAAATGAACTACATGGAAAATTAAGGCAAATAAAAATTTTAACATTCTGTCTCAATTAAAAACTGACTTCCATATTTATAATTTTTATTTTTATATATTTTTAAGGATCTTTAATAACAAATATTGATGTTATGCATTCTACTAGTAGATGATCACTCAAAAATATGAATTAATTTCTATTTTTTTTTTTTAAGATAAAATCAGTTGCAATTTGCTTAGCTTGTTTAAATTTGAAAAAAAACATAGTGCTACCTCAAAAAATAACAGTTTAAAAAAGATTCTGAACTGGTTGTATTTAAATCAAGAGCAGATAATCAAAATAACTTCACAAAATACTGTAAATTCTAAAATTTATGGGATGTAAATTTTTCTTTAATCTGTTTGACTTACATGTACATATAGATATTAAAGGACCATGTATTCACAAATAATTCTTTGTGCTTCTTAACTTTCCATCGATTTGGAAATCATTCCTATTTTTTTTACTGAAATGCATGACTATTTATGTGTTTCTTTAGTATTTTTTTATGATATCATCTTCAAATTGAAATTCTAGGGAATTTCTGCACATAATGTGAGTCTCAAAATTATTACACAACACAAGGCTTCTTAAACTTGTGTGTTGCATAATTTGTTGCTTAGTAAACTGAGTAACAAAGGAGACATCTTAAATAAAATGAAAAATTCCAGCTGAACATTCCTTTCAATTTATTTTTTCTTATAAACCTTTCTACCATCATAAACTATGTGTTGATCAGCATACCCTCTCTCAATCATCTCCTAAGTAAAAGTGAATGTGCAAGATGGCAAATATTTAACAGAATTTTATGTTTTCCCTAAAGTTTTTGTCAGAGATTAATGAGTAAAAAAGCATAATACACAGATGTGGCAATTTTTAATGTGTCTTCAATACTCAGGCTATTTTTATATATTTTGTTTTTCTGATACTATTGTTAATGTGTACTATTTATCTAGTGCCTTCATATCTGTATTTATTTTGGTAAAATATTGTTAGAGGTACATGTACAAAGATATTTTATTATAAATAAGATGAATTAATCAGTGTACTGAAAGTTCAAAGTAAAACTAAAAACGAAGCACTAACGATGCAAAATGTATAAATAAACATTTTAAGAATGTTATAAAAGATTGTATTTGAAGAACTAACAATTTAAATAAACCTACAATATATTTTTGAAAGATTGTTTTTCTGCTTTTTACTGAAAAAAAAATGAATTAAGGTGCTGGTGCATTATTTTATATTTAATAGCAAATTTTGTATTAACTAATAAATCTAAATAATAGGTTGATACACATTTTGCAGGTTACAGTTTATTTGTTTGTTTTTTTGCTTAACAATTGTCATGTATGTTTACATCTAAACTAAGTCTAATCTGTGTGTGTGATCTTGTTATTGTGTTTCTAACAGGATGACTATTTGTTTTGTAACAGTTTTGTTTATAGTCTCTCCTTCGCATAAGGTGCAAAATAACTTTGTTTAATAAAACAGCGTTTTCTATATACATGTATACCCTTAGAAGCATCATGTGATAAGACTTGGTCCAGAAATTTATATTGTAAGTTTATAGTGTTAACATATGTTGTATGTTGAGGAACAATATTGAAATATTGTTTGAAGTAGTTTCATCCATTAAATAATTTATAGAACTTTTCTTTCTGTGTTATTATTTGAGTAATTGCCAAGGTACCAATTGCGACATTAATGTTTATTTATAGAAACCATGCGATTCCCTTTTTTTGGTATTCATTGAATTTTTTCAGTTAACATAGGAAGAAAGACAATTCCTACCCACATTTTAGTTTTTATTTTGCCTTAGAGGAGTCAAAAAGCTAGCCATAGGTATGCTGTTTCTGATTGGCGTCAACTATGTATAACTTTTTTATCAGTTAAGTTTTTATGGGAACCACCATTGGAAGATCAATGGTATTTGGTATTCAGTTGTATAAACATTGGCACATCTATTTTTATGGAGATTATTAGGCACTGCCTCCCTCAGTCATGGTCTATTGACTTTCAATTTTTTGCTTATTTTACATTTATTAGTTGGTGATTAGGTAAGTTTATGGGGAACCACTATTTGTAGGTTAAATATATTTGGTATGCAGTTGTATAATCATGACACATTTCATCTCTATGAGATTGTTAGGCCCTATACATTCAGTCATTTTTCATTGACTTTGAATATTTTGCACATTAAAGTTACATGGTAAAGCATTCAATTTTTGTCGGTGAAATTAACAAAAAAGGTGAGATATATCTCTGTAAATAGTTCATAAGAAGAAACTACTGTACGTAGAGAGAAGCATTTAACAGAGAAAAAAGTCAGCATGGACAAATTCATCAATTTACCCCTTCATTGGCCTTGAAAGACTGCTTTCACTCATGTTGTTTTTAGTTGGTTAGGTAGGAGAGAAAATTATAATCTCTGCAAAAATTATCAGGAGAAATGTCAACATGGGGGAAACCATTAGATATTTGACAAAGTAGTTGACGCCCATTGTTTAAAATTTTTAAATCTTATTTCACAATATTTCATATTAACTGAAAACTGAATTAGATATAGAAAGCTTTTTTTTAAATAAAAACAGCATGAATGATCATTGATGCAATATCTACGTAAAAGGTTCCAGATAAGGGTTTCAGGTACTAGGAACATCTTGTGTAAAAAAACGCTGCACCACATGGTAAATTTGATGGGTTTATTGGTTTAGAAATAATCCAGAATCTAACGTTTTTGCAGCTTACATAATTTTCTTTTATAATATGTGTATTTGATACCCAGTTGAATTTTACGCACGGCATCTTGTGTTGATTGACCGTTATGGAAGAACTGTTTCACAGATGATATCGGATATGATCCTTACGTCGTAACTACAGTCCTCTTCCCTTTCATAAATGTGACCTACCGGATTTGATATCTCATAAGCAACACGACGGGTGCCACATGTGGAGCAGGATCTGCTTACCCTTCCTGAGCACCTGAGATCACCCCTAGGTTATGGTGGGGTTCATGTTTATTCATTACTTTTCTATGTTGTGTTATGTGGACTATATATTGTTTGTCTGTTTTGTCCTTTTCATTTTTAGCCATGGAGTTGTCAGTTTATTGTCGATTTATGAGTTTGACTGTCTCTCTGGTATCTTTTGTCCCTCTTTTTTAATACTCGTATGCTTTATCAATACTATCTTCTTGCAGTTGTCTGTGTCCACTTTGTTTCTCTTCACTCAAAAGACGGTTATGAAGTTGCCATCAGTCATATATATTTTTAAATGTCATTGGTCTTATTATTAGTTACAAAATAAAAACATTTTGGGTGTAAAGTGATTATTTTAGTTACCATATGTAATAGGACTACTACTATATTTGTTAAAAAAAGAATTCATATGGAAAACTTGTCTGCCTGACCAATTGATTTAACATTTCTATATTTCCCTGCAGCAGTCTTAATTACCTGCCGAGTATACCCAATGTAAAATAAACTCCTCAAAGATACTTTTATTAACATTTTGTACGCATTTCATTCATAAACGACTCATCAGTGACGCTTGAATCAAATACAAAATTGTACATCTTTAAAGTAAAATGAGATTTTATTAAATAAATAATTACCATCATAAATTCTGAGTGCATCCATCTGCGCAAGTCTGACAGGCGGAAAACCCCAAATACAAATATCATCCAATGAGAAGAGGGATGACCAGTGCCCGTATAACCATGCCTTTATATCATCCATTTAATTTTCCAACGTAAGCATGAAGCCATAGGAAAAAAACAGGGGATGAAGGGGAGGTTGGGAGGGACCTTTAATTTATGATGGTAAGTATTTATTTAATAAAATCTCATTTTACTTTAAAAATGTACAATTTTATGTCAATAAATTCGTTACCATCATAAATTCTGAGTGAAATATAGAATCTAACACAAAGCTGAATCCCCTGAACCAGAAGATGCAGGAGGGAAAAAAACTCTTTGTGCGTAAACTAAAGGTCCTAAGGAGTACAAACTCTGAGCTTGAGTAGCTAAAGACTGCATATAATGAGAAATGAAAGAATTTTCAGTTCTTCAGAAACCTGCAGATAAGACTTCCTCTAAAGAAGCATTATTAAACAGGGCCCAGGAGGTAGAAATAGCTCTAACATCATGGGCGTTAATATGCATACTATTCAGAAGTTCTTCATTAGAAAAACTGTAAGCTAATTGAATAGTTTTACAGATCCAAGTTGAAATGGTTTTAACAGACAAATCTTGTTTTCCTTTGTTAATAGGAATAAATAACCTGGAATTTGAGGAGGTGCGGAGACTTTGAGTTCTCTGAAGATATAAAAGTAAGACTCGGATAGGACAGAGTACTTCAGAACTTGAATCAACAGGAAGGGCTGGAATCACAATCGGTTCTGAACCTCTACCAGGAATTTGATTTTTGGCTAAAAAAGCTGGATCCGTTTATAGGGTAACAGATAACTTATCCTTATTAAAACGAAGGCAGTAGTCAGCAGTGGAAAAAGCATGAATTTCACTTCTTCTTCAACCAGAAGCCAAGGCAAGAAGGAAACAACACTTATACGACAAAAACTTGATTTCAACCTTTTCCGCAGGTTAAAAAGGATGGTTTTTTAATGCTGATAAAACAAGACTCAAATTCCAAGACGGAATTAAAACTCTCTGTCTAGGGCGTTCAAGAGTGAAATTCTTAACTAAAAGAGAAATGAATTCACCATTACCAAAGTCTTGACCTCCAGACAGTTGAATCGTCCTAGAAATAGCAGATCTATAGCCTTTAATAGTAGAGGGAGATAATCCTTTCTCTTCAAAAAGGTGGATCAGAAAGTCTGCTAGTTGTTGTACAGAAATTTGGAAAGGATCAATTTCCTTCCCACTACACCAACTACTGAAGATAGTCCACTCGGCATCATACACGATGTTAGTGGAATCTCTGACTGCCCTGGAGAGATGTCTGGCTGCGCATTCAGTAAAACCTCTCTCCTTGAAGCTATCCCTGACAGAAGCCACGCGAACAGATGTAGCTTCTCTGGATTGGGATTGTGTCGTACTGGTAGAACCAGTGGACGAGCACAGGATATATGAAGAAGATCTGGAAACCAGGCTTGTTTGGACCAAGCTGGAGCAATAAGAATGATCAATCATTGCTCTGCTGAGATCTTCCGAAGAACTTGTGACAGATATCTGAACGGTGGGAAAGCGTAAGCGAACATCCCGTCCCAAGGAACACTCATGCAGTCCACTGCGTAAGCTTTCGGATCTGGTACAGGAGACATGAACACTTGAATTTTGTAATTGAGGCTCGTTGCAAACAGGTCTACATGTGGAGACCCCCACTGAAGTGTTATTGCCTGAAATACTGATTGTAGAAGTTCCCACTCTGTATTGACTGGAGTAAGTGTTCTTGACAGAGCATCTGCTAACACATTGAGTTTCCCTGGGACATGACGAACTACAATCTGTAGATGAATTTGATTGCAAAGAAGAAGGATTTCTCTTGCTAAAAGATACAGCTCGTAACAATGAGTTCCCCCTTGGTTTCGCAAATAAGCCACATTGCTAGAACCAGAGATTTGTTCTGCAGTAGGGACTGAAAATGAGACAGGGCAAGAAGCACTGCCTTCATTTCTAGTATGTTGATGTGTTCCTTCAAAAGAGTCCACACTCCTGACACTGAAAGACCTTCCAGATAAGCTCCCCAACCGAGGTTGGAGGCATCTGTGAACAGAGTCTGATTTGGAACTGGAGAGGACAGAAGTTGGCCTCTCAAAACGTTTGCTTGAGAAGTCCACCAAACCAAATGAGGACACAATTCCTGATGAATGATTGGAACTGGAAACTCCCAATTCTGTGTAGCTGGGAGCCAATGTTGGTGTAGATAAAGTTGAAGAGGTCGAATGTGAAGGCGACCAAGTAGAACACCATCGGCTAGAGAATTCAAGAGACCTAGCAGTTGTGAAAACTGGCGAGCAGTGACTGTTTTTTGAGATAGAAAAAGATGAATTTTTGAACAAAGATTCTGAAACTTTTCCTGAGGAGGTCGAACTATGCACTGATGAGTAAGGTAATGTTCGCTTAGGAAAATAAAGTCCTGAGACGGAATGAGGTCCGACTTTTTCCAAGAAATGAGAAACCCCAGAGAGTTTCTCGGGAGAAAGTTCCTTGATCAGTGAGTCGTCAAGGTAAGAATGAATCTGAATAGCCTGTGAATGAAGGTGAGCAATTGCTACCTGCATAAGTTTGGTGAAAGCTAATGGTGCAGTTGACAGACCAAAAGGGAGAGCCCTGAACTGGTAAACCCTTTTGTTCCAAACAAACCGAAGGAATTTGCGGTATGAATGGCAAACTGGAACATGAAAATAAGCGTCCGTCAGGTCCAGGGATGTTGTCCACATACCTGGAAGAATGGAAGCTCTTATTGAACGATTGGTCTCCATTTTGAAATGGGGAATAATCATATAAGAGTTGAGGATAGACAAATCGATGACTGGTCTCATTCCTCCGGTCTTCTTCGATACAAGGAAGAGACGAGAATAGAAACCTGGATCTATTGAAGATACAGGGACTTCCTCCACTGCCCTCTTTGTCAAAAGAGTCTCTAAATCTGTCGACAGAAGAAGAAATTTCTGTGGATCTTGAGTATTGGACAGTGGGATAGGAACAGGTGAAAGAGGTGGTTGTTCTTTGAAATGAAGAGTCAATCCCCCTCGAATTACTGACAGAACCCAACAATCTGAGGTAATACTTATCCATTTTTTTAAGAAAATGAGTTAACCTCCCCCTACTGGTAATTGAGAAAGAGGAGTTTTGTAGTACATCTCCGGATTGGGTTCTGACAGTAACGTACGAGGGAGCAACTTCCTAGGAAGAGGGGTTGGCCCTCTTGCCACCTCTCTTAAAACTGTTAGGTTTAGACCTAGGGATTGAAGATTTCTTAGGTTTATTACCTCCATCATTTAATAGTGATTTTCCTCCTCTTCTCCTGAGAATTATAAGATGAGCCTCCAGCAGAAGAATAACTACCTCGTTAAGAATTATTTCCCGAAACAGATACATTTACCTTCACTGGGACTGGAGTTTGATTGAGATGTTTCTGTACCTCATCAAGTGGTAACCCAAATATCTTCTCATCCAAAGGAGACTTGATTAAAGTATCCTTAAGATTATCTGACACCTTTGCCTTCTCCAAAATTTCAGATCTTTTGGATAAGGTGCAGTTGGCGATGGAACCCAGAATCAGCAATTGGGAGGCACCCAAAGCCTTGTCTACCTGTAATAGGAAAGGTTTGACCTCTGGTGGAAGAGAAGAGTCTTTTAGAACTGGGGCAACTGCTGATAAGAAATGTTCAGCAGTGCCTAGAACATGAGAAGCGTTTCTAAGAAGATTCTCTGTTTTAGACCAAACAGACTGAGTAAGACGCAGTCCATCGGCGGGTTTAGAAGAAATAGTGGATGATAACACTTTGTCACATTTGGATACTAGTTTACCCAAAGTAGAGTAAAAAATTTCATAATCCTTAGAGCGGAACTGCTGAGGCCAGACCGAAACCACTAACCTGTGAAAATTGGGACTCATTAGACACAATCCCATCATAAATGATCTGCAAAGTGGAGGTTAGTTTCTTGGGCCTGGGAGGTGACTGAAAAGGCACCTTGTTGACATCTCTCATGATTGTATAGACAGAATCTCTGAGATCCTTCAAGGAGGAAGGAGCATCTTCAGTCTCTGGTTCTTTACCAGAATTGGTAGAAGACTGACTAATTACAGATGAAGATAAAGACACAGGAACAGAAGGTTGCGAAACAATCTGAGAAACCTGAACTGAGTTGTCAGTTTCATCCGAAGTAAACCCTTCTTCTTGGCTGCCTGGGGCGACTGAAAATCGTTCCTCCTCATCACTGTCTTCCAGGTCACTTCCAATGTCATGATCTGGACGGAGTGAAATCACTGGAGAACTTGACTTATTGGCAATGTTCTCTAGTGTACACAGGCGATTGGAGAAGGAAGTCAATTCCGAAGAAATAGATTGACGAAAATCATCCAAAATACTCTTGAACCCATCTAAGGATGGGCCAGAGTTAGCTACCTGATTAGACTGATGCCCAACAGAAGAGGTAGGCAGAGCAGCAGGTACAGATATACTACTACCCCTACTAGACACTGCTACAGGAGGAGCAGGAACTGACAGATTAGGTGTAGTACTCTGTGGAACAATAACTGGTGTTGGTCCACAATAAGGCCAGAAACCTGGAAAGGGCTGACTAGGAAAAACCTGATTAGGAAAACCTTGACCAGGAAACCCTTGACCATGAAAACCCTGACCAGAAAAGCCTGAATAAGGATAACCCTGAGACCAAGGAGGTCTAGACCATGACATGGCATTACTAGCCGAAGCCGGTAAAGTTAAGCCACAATAGGACGCTGGTGCTCTAGAACCAGGTAAGTTCAAACCCATAGAGATACCAGGGTAAGATGAAATGGACCCTGTGGTGTCAACTGGCCTAGAAAAAGTGTGTAACCGTAGCAGTGGTAGGGACACCTCCATCATAACCGACAGAACCTGCATGCAGGGTCTGTTGACCGGTCTTAGTAGTCACCGAAGTAAAAACGTCGGTTAGTTGACTACTAATAGGAGGGGTTCCCTGCCCTACCGCTGTTACGGTCACAGGAAAAGGTAATGAACCGTCTAAGAAAACATCATTACCTGTAATGGCCTCGTAAGGACTGGGAGCATTACACTCCATAATTAAATAAGTATGAAGTTAAACACTTATAACAACAATATAATAACAAAAAAATGTCAAATAAATAATGGTATGGGGATACCTACGATATTCAATATAGAAAAAAACAAAATACTTTAGTTATGTAATAATACAAAAATACGTGTGTCTTGATGCGGAGGCGGAAATTAAATGGATGATATAAAGGCATGGTTATACGGGCACAGGTCATCCCTCTTCTCATTGGATGATATTTTTATTTGGGGTTTTCCGCCTGTCAGACTTGCGCAGATGGATGCACTCAGAATTTATGATGGTAACGTATTTATTGACATAAAATAAGTTGAAGAGCATTAAGGACCCAAATCCGATGTTTTCCGTAAACTGTTTATGTGTTTTCCTGTGGAATATACAGCCTGCGACATGAAGATTTCATCACTGAAAGTTATGCAGGCAACATTAAATGAATCTAGATAGACGAAAGAGAGAGAGAAGCACGTTAAACTGCTTTAATTATCCCACCTTTTGTGTGTATGCACTAAATCATATTACTAGTATTCAGATCATATATGCATATTGTTCGTTGTTATTTACCTGCTTTTCTGGGGAATAAGGTATAAGTGTTGTCTAACTGTATGTTACAAATGTCTGCACGACTGATGTAAAAATTGCTTTCACACCACAACTCAACATACTGACATATCAAACTCTACATCAAATATAAAGTTTCAAGGAAAAATTGACAAAAATATCCCTTGTACAATGTGTGTTGTAAATCATACAACATTCAGCAAACAGGAAGTAACTGCTCGTACTCTACAACACAAAACTATTGAACTCTTAGACCAAATATAAAATTATTCATTTTATAACAACAAAAGAAACGTTTGACAATTTTTTCAGTGACTGTAAAAAAAATGCATCAATTCAAACAACAGCTGTTTAGTAATAGTTGAGTTTACATGTCAAATTGTGAATTGTTGGTCCTCAATGCTCTTCAACTTCGTATTTCATTTGACCCTTTTCTCTTTGTTTGATTCGAGCATCACTGATAAGTCTTTTGTAGATGAAACGCGCGTCTGGCGCCAATAAAAAACATTCAAACCTGGTATTTATGAGGAGAATATGTTTGGAAACGCCTGGAAAACATGGAATAAAAATCACCACTCTTTCATAATAGTCATCTCACTTATTTTTTCACGTGTCCCATAGTTCGGTGTTGATTGTTTACTAAGGTCACGATCAAATAGGTGAGCAACAAATCCCGAAAGTTGATAAGCACTTAATATTTCAAACAGCAATCACTGAATGAGGACTTATTATAGTGTATATGCATGCAGTAGTTCAATAATTTCCTTAACATAAAAATTACAAGTACTTTATTTCCTATGACTGTAATACAAGATAAAAATGCATGTTTTTTTTATTCATGATACAAACACATCTAAATGATTACAATAATCATGTAAAATTGGAAAGCACAATAAACCAAAAACACACAGTTAAATGTATAAAAGTGTATCTTATAACTGATATAAAGTACGTTTATGATATATATAGAGAATAATACATGGCAAAATCCGTATCATATGTCGTATCATCCCGAGACATCAATATCAGCCCGAGGGCCTTTAGGCCCGAGGGATGATATTGGTCGAGGGTGATACGGCATTTGATACGGATTTTGCCATGTATTATACGCTTTATCATATATTTCAACAGAAGAGTATTATAGTATATGAACTGTTTTCTGATCCATAGCACTGGGTTACCTTCAGTTCTGCTTTTGTCTTGTTTCAAAGCTTTAAAATAACTGCTCAATTATTTATACGAAGCACCTAGGTTACCTTACAATCTGTTGTTTTGAAAATATTTTGTTTATTATTGTATATATTTAAGTGTTTTGTATTTTTTATAGTTGCATTGAGTGTGCCAAAAAATATGTTGTAAAAACTTGATGTTTGGACGTCACATACAATATGAAAACTTGATGTACGTGACGTTACATACCAAACAATGACGTCATTCCAAAAAATTACCTATTTTTAGAAAAAAAAATCTTAAGCAAAATAAACCCCTAAAAAACTGACTTAAATTGAAAAAAAAAAAAAAAAAAAAAAAGTATGCGATACGGGTTTTACCATGCGATACGGGGTATGCGATACGGGTTTAGCCATGCGATACGGGGTATGCGATACAGGGTAGGTGATACAGACTGGAAAAAAAGAACCTTTATTAGATATACAAAAAAGCTGTATTTTGTACTAAATATATGATAAAAGTTAATACAAACATTTTCAACAAATGAAAAAAAATATCACCCCATATCACAAGTTATCAATCATTGGCTTTCATTCTATGGTTAGGGCGTTCCTAAAATAAATAAAATCCACAGACTTTATTTGTGCGCATACAATTTACAAAGTTTTATTCTAATTGTTAAGGTCTTTCCTCTACGCGAGGAAAGACCTTATTGTTTTTCTTATGTTTTTTTGGGGGTTTTTTTCTTGATGAGGCTGTGTAGGATTTCATCATCCCCTGTAGAAGTTATCTCCCTTTTATTGGATTTTTTTTCGACATGCCCCCCACCCCCCTCGTTGTTTTTAAAGATATCATGACCTTATGTGGACAATAGGTAGATCTCATCATGATGTATTACCATATGAGGCTGCGTAGGATTTAATCATTCCCTTTGAGAGTTATATCCCCTTGAAGCAATTTCTGTTATTTGCATTTTTCTTTAAAAGTATTAGAGATAGAATCGATTTGAAAATGGCAGCATGTACAAGAACTTTTAATGTAACAAAAGTAATAAAAAGCCGAAATTATAAAAGGGACATACACATTTTTAAATGAAAGAAAAATGATCATCACAAATGAAAAAAGACCAACAGACATAAACAATGGTTCTTTCAATAATTGAAAAGACATCTAATGCCGGCGTCACACATTGGAGTATAGACCAGCGTGCACACAACGTACAGAGAAAATTGACAAAATCGGTAAACGTTAGTTGCACGCCAGAGGAATGCTAAGCAATCGTTAAACGCGCGTTGCATAAGTTTGAAGTACGTCGAAATATAAAGGTATATATATGCTTGGTGAATACTACAACTCGAGGACATTTATATGCAGCATACAAATTTGCATCCAGCTCAAGCTTGTGTCTAGCGTATACCTGTACGCTACACGCACGTACTACGTACACTACAAGCGCGTTTAATGCGCTACAGATAAGTTTGAGACACGTCTAGGGCACGTTGTGTACGCTTCAAGATCGTTCGACTTTAACTAAAACGTATGCGGGTGTGTTTGTAACAACCCCCTATAATAGAACGTACAAGAAACGATCATGACGCGTCTCAAATACGTTCAAGAAACTTTTTTCTTTTGTAGCGTGCATTCTATCTACGTTGGACAAACGCCAGGCATACGTCAACATACGTTTCTTGAACGCCCGATGAATCCTTTGGTACGCTTTGCATACGCCCAATACTCGCTTAAAGTTCGTTGTGCCCACGTTACAGATATCATTGACAGGTTGAATACATCCAAAATTACTATCGTATTGGCAGCGTACATGATTTTTCAACACGCCTGGCGTACGTCGGAGCTATACACTGATGTGTGACGCCGGTATAAAGACTGGGCACCACCAAAATACACAGACTAATGATCATATAATAATAAGAATCAGATATATATTGTGCTTAGCTAAATGCACGATCTTACATTCATTTCAATCGTAGGGATATTTCATTAAATGATAGTGGAAAACTCGAGTACAGTAAGTTTACCAGATGATAGTATCAACAGCTGGTTGTCAGATTTTAAACTCAAGGCTGACATGTATCCAATCATTCCATATTCTTTTGTATTTATTTTTGTTAAAAAATTTCCCTCCGCTTTCAAAATTTGTATGAATTCACTTGAATCAATTAAAACAATATTTCCGAGTTTGGTAGTTACGATGGCAATTGGACTTTTACATTTTGTATAGACCCACATCTTATTCCCTTTGTTGTTGAAGTCTACAATTTTACTCTCATATTCACAACTTACACAGAAGTGACCGTTGATGTTTTCGCTTATTCTAAATGCATAATTATAAGTGGGTGATCGAATAGGGTCCCCTTTGCAAGACATTGATTTGATTAATTTTCCATCATATGATAATTCAAAAATATCGAGAGTTATTGAACCAGTGAAAAAGAAATAGTTTGACCATGTAAGAATGACTATTCTACCATCCTTACACACATGCAAAGCCAAAGCATTCAACCTTCCGTTATAGAATTTCTCACATAGGCCCAATTTATTTTGAATATCAATGACATTTTTTCCTTTATAAGTTATTAAGAGACCTTTGGATTTATAACAAGAAATATCATAAATGTTTTTGATGGATTGATGGATGTTTTGTTTTTCGTTTGAAATATTTTTGACGTGCAACAATCCGCTAGAATCACTAACCCATATCGCTCCGTCTTTGCTTATTGTTAACGAACTACAAGTACCACACGCATTCTTGATATCATAAGAATTAACTTTTTTAACTGGTACTTCGTCTCGTATTGAGCAATCTACTAAATCGCCTAATGCTATCTCAATATCTTCATCATGGATTTCTTTTGGATTGAACTTTTTCACGAATTGTGGTATCAATGTTGGCATATCCCATTGTTTTGTATTGATGTATATATTGGTGATACCTTTCTTAATTTCACTTAAGGCTATCCCAAGTTCACTATTTTGTGTCAGAATTTTTTCCTTAATGTTTTGCTCTAAATACTCTATTTTCCTTAAATCTTGTTACATTCTTTGCTGCTTATGTGTATTCGTTAATTTATATATATTGAAATGTTCTTCTAATTGTTCAATTACTTTGTTTGATCGCTCAGTGATTCTCCTTTTCAAAACTTCAGCTTGTCTCAATACTTTCTGTTTTTCTTTTTCAAAATGTTTCGAATGCCAAACTTCGGCATTCTCCATAAAACTAACCCCCTTCTTTGCCTTTGGTAGCGCCTTATCTTTAATATAAGATTTATATTTCAAAAGCTGTTTTCTTTTTCTTTGAAAAACAGTTTCAATCAATTCCAGTTGATGACGTCGACCTGCATGTTCTTCATAGCGACATTTCGCACATATAACTTTTTTACACGGCAAACATACATCAGTACAATTATAATCCACATGATATTTGCATTTGAATTTTGTAAACATTGAGTCATCAATCTCTTCATTGAGATGATTATTCAAGTTTGTATTTTCACTTGTATTTGTACTTTGATGTCCTTGATGCATCTGTAAATGCTTTTCATTACACGATTCACACATAATGATATCACAGGTCATGCATTTCCAGTTTGTCGTTTTTTCCCATTGACATGTACGACAAAAGGGATCAACTTGCGCCATATTGAGTTTTAATTTTATCTTTGACACGTCCACAAATCCATACTTTGTTTCTCGTTCAAAGCTTTTATTATAAATACATCGGTATTGATTTTAAATGTAAGGTATCTGTAAAAAAAAATTCATACCTTACCTTCGGATAAAGGCTGGTTAAAATAGACATGTAAAGGAAATGATAGCGTTCTGATCGACCATTCCTTAATCTAAAATTTCAATGACTATAATGGTTCTAATTTGATGAAGATTTACTATTCGAGTACTCGTTGGATTTACCGAGCGATACTCGAGTACTCATTTACAAATGGTAACTGTTACACAGAATTATACTGCCAGTTGACATAACATTCACTCTGTAATTTAAAGTTTTAAAATTTTAAATACTGTGACTTTCTTAAACTATCCTGGAGTTGTACCAAACTTGGACAGAAGATTTGTTTATGACCAAAAGCTAGTATCAGAAGGATCATGTGTAAATGAATTTACCGTTTTCCGTTTATTACTTATAATGGACTTTTCTTCCAGGTAACATTACATGATAAAGTCTGCAGTTAAACATTTAAAGTTTTTAAAACATTTATTAGATTCGTTTACCATCCTGAATTTTTGAACCAAACTTGGACGGAAGCTTCTTAAGTACAATCATTAAAAGTATTTAGGAGACAAATTTTTATAGTTTTCCCGATTTATGTTGATACTGCAACTAACAGCAAAATTAGGCGAGAAACTGGGTTCCGTAGAACCCTCACCAATATTTAGGAGTTTTGTTTATGTTTTATTTTAAGACGGCTAAGGGTCACATGACCCGAAATATAGTGCCAGAAAACCACACAATTCTAATAGTTTCGATACATTTCTGACAGAATTAAAATAATAATTTGTTAGTACCGAATTATGATAAAGGTAATTGTAGTTAATAGTTATCAAAGGTATTAGAAATTAATTGGCAGAATTATAATTTAATACGTCAAACGCACGTTTCGCATACATAAGATTCACTAGTGACGCTTAGCAATGCTTAGATCGTTTATATTTAGTTATAAAGCTAAAAAAGTACAAAGTTGAAGAACATTGGGGACCCAAAATTCCAAAGAGTTGTGCCAAATACGGCTAAGGTAATCTTAACCTCGAATAAGAAAAATCCTTAGTTTTTCAGCAGGAAATTTATAAAAATGACCATATAATGAAATTCATGTCACCGAAGTTCAAAATTGATTTCGGAAGAAAATCAAAAAGCAAACACACACACATTTAGGAAATCGAATGAACATTGAAAGGAATGCAATCGCCGTAGTGTCGACTGGGTATGTGTCTCATGATATGCACGCATTACCTGCCATGTTATTCTACAATATGTCACCATCGGGAATATGAGACAATCATGATCAGTACAACGACATATTCTGCGAAAACATGTTATTAGTCAAATCGATCTCTTTCAGGCGCGTAGCTCCCTATACGCCAACACGCAGTTGCGTGCACATCGGTTCGGCATGCAAAAAAAAATATTGCAAAATTAAAAAATTACAAATTAAATTTTAAAGGAAACACATATGTTGTCACTTTTTTAATTAATGAAATGTCATTAAATAACGGCATTTGGTTTCAGAATAGAAGTTTTATTGAAGATCATGCTGCTACATGACAAAATCGGACAGTGTAACTTGTATCTTTTACAAGATATGAATTAGTTATACTCAGTCTAACACATGTAGTTTCGGAGCACAGTTTACAGAGTACGGTTTATCTGTTTGGAATGAGATGTATAAATCGGCATGAGATTTATCAGAACCCTTCGATATCGTTGAAATTATGCCATGGCGATGTGTTCGACGGACTACCAGAGCCACTCATCCTGCAAACACGCCAAAACAGTATTGGAAAGTTTCATTATATTTTGTGTTTATAGACCATATGAAAATCGAATGCCTATGATAATGGAACTGGAGAGTGAAGTCGCGTCTGGTATTATCAGAAAATCGCTTCTCTGTGTCGTATCTTCTTCCTCCTGTTTTAGGAAATATAACAAACGAACAAATCTCAACATTGTCAGAGACATACGAAACTGATCTGGTATGTAATTTTGACGAATTCAATTGTGAGGTCGCTCAAAGGCGAACACGTACACTGGTTTATAACATCTCGCGAGTGCTACCGTGGAGATCTATGTACTACGTCTGTTGAAATCAAATGTACGATCACTAATGAACAATGACAGGTTATCATCGCTAGCATAACTGCATATTCATCGGAATAGTGTGAATATTGCCGACAAATAAATAGAGAAGTTCGTTTCTGCCTAGACCCGAAGAGCAGATTTTTGACAATTTCGAGTAAATTCTGTATCAGAAAAATGTGTAGTTTATGTTTTTAATTAACCATGATTTACTCTATTCAGAAGCTTTATAAATAGTTTTACAATCATAAATTGTTTATAAGTCCTATCTACATGAAGCTCCTCTATCAACTGTCCTATGACCGAAAACCGAAAAAAAACATTTTCCTGCATAAAAGGGTCCCAAATTTTTTTCGCCTCGCTCCGCTCGGCGGTAGTTGCTTGCACTTCGTTTCTTTCTAGCTACGCCCCTGTCTTTAAGAGGAAAACAAGCTCTCATATTTATATTTCCAATAGACGAATATTGCATTAAATGACAAAAAAAAAAAAAATAAGTATATCAGTTCTTTGTCAGATTTGAAACGCAAGCCTGATTTATATCGTTTTTGTCTATTTATTGTTGGTGTTCAACTTTGATTAAAAAGCACCGTCAGAATTCAGAATATGTATGCATTGATTTGAATCATTTATAACAATATTCCCGAGTTTAGTGTTAACTAAGCCAAACGGCTTCTTATATTCTTTGTAGGACCAAATCAAATTCCCATTTTGAATTAGAAATCTTCATAGGCATTTTTGTTAATTTTGAATAAATAATAAAAACTGGCTACTCATATGAATCCCCTTTACTGGCATCGGATTGTTCTGATTAGTTTTCCATCATTCGTAAATTCAGAAATATAGTCTGACCATGTAAGAATATTTAATTTCTCTTTCTTATAAACATGCAGTTCTAGAGCATACATGTTTTCCGTTTAGCTTTTCATTGAAGTTCTCCACATTTATTGTGTTGAATATCAATGGAATCTTGTTCTTTTTATGCTATTAAGAGAACCCTGGATTCCATAACAGAAACATAAAAAAAGTTTTCGCTGGCTTGGGGGACATAACTCTTCCATTTTGGCCATTTTGCATCAAACCTTTAGAATCGTTGTACTTGTTTGGCTTTATAAATATTTTTATATGAGCGTCACTGATGAGTCTTATGAATACGAAACGCGCGTCTGGTGTACTAAATTATTATCCTGGTACCTTTGATGATTATTGACCCATACTGTTCCCTCTTTTTGATGAATGCTAAAGAACTATGACCATCATCGTTTTCGTATGACATGAATTATTTGGAATAGTTGATATGCCATCTAGTATTGAACATTCTAAAACATCGACTAAAGCAATGTCCATATCTTCAACACTGATATCTAACGAATTAAATTGTTTCATTGACTGGAATAAGCGTTAAAATGTCATATTGTTTTGAATTGTTGTCTAAATATTAACATTTTCAGTTGGTTGATTTACACCTTTATATTAAGAACAAGCAGGGTCCTCTCATGATCGTGTTTATAACTTTTCATTTTATCTTCCACATGCACATCTTCAAACTTAAGGTTTATAACCCCTCTGGAACCATGTAAATAACGAAATTTGTAAACTGGAATGTTCTTGCGTTTATTTAAACTGAGGTCCTGTCATGTTGCACTTCAATGTTTCCTTTGTTTTCCTCTTATAATTGATGCGTTTCCCTCGGTTTTAGTTTGTAACCCGGATTTGTTTTCTCTGAATCGATTTATGGCTTACGAACAGCGGTATACTACTATTGCCTTTATTTGAAACTATTGCAGTTTAAAAAAATCGTTATGCATATGGCTACAGAAAGGGTCATCCAAAGTCTTTTCCCTTGATCTCACATATTTGGCAATTCAGTGCTTGGTAGATAGAGGATAAGTGCATGCAGTATGTGTAATGATTTCCTTACAACTTTTTTGTGTGGATTTTCTACAAAAATTTGTTTTATTTGTGACGTTTTCTATTAAGATGGTATGGGAGTCTAAAATAATCAAAGTGATGGAATTTGTTCATACGTTGCCAAAAAGTAGTATATATTGATATAAGTTTAAAAAGTATAATGAACCAGGTGCTCGGCAGGGTGCACCTTTATACGACCCCAGTGGTTGAACCCTGAACAGTTGCGGCAAATTTGGTCACAATATCAATCTTGATTCTGTCTGAATTTGGATTGAGATAAAAAAAAAAATACATAATATAGGTTTTTGTCACAAAATTAATGTGGTCAAAGATCTAACAAATCTATTGCACAATACTGTGCATTTGAAGATTTTGAAAAAAAAGGAAGCCCTTCAAAAAAGGTAAACAACCCCTCCCCCCCCCCAACTTGTTCAACCCCCCTTTGAGCAATAACCCTTAAACTCAATCCCATGCTTTCCATTGCAGTATTGAACCTTGTAGTACAATTTCAGAGAGATCCATACACTTAAACAAAAGTTATTGTCATGATTGTTTGGAAACTAGAAACACGCTTCTTTTTGGCCCCTAATTCTTACATATTTTGAGCAATTAACCCAAAACTTAATCTCAGCCTCCCCTTTGTTATATGGTACATTGTGGTACAATTTCAGAGAGATCCATACAATTACACATAAGTTGTGATCTTGAAACTAGAAAAATGCTTGTTTTGACCCCTTTTTGGCCCTTAATTCCTAAACTTTGGCCCCATAACCCCTAAAATGAAACTTGTGGTTTTAAACATTGCGGTATGCTTTCAGAGCAATTGAAATACTTCTACACAAGTTATTATCATGAAACTAGAAAAGTGCTTGTTTTGGGCCCCTAATTCCTAGTCGGTTGGGACCATCATCCCCAAACTTCCTTTTGTGGTATTGAACCTTCTGAAAAAATTTCATGACGATCTATTCACTAAAACTAAAGTTATTATCCGGAAACCAATGTGTCTTCGGAAGACGACACAGACGATGCAGACCACGACATCATACCATTATACTATTCCAAAATTTTTTGGGGTCTTAAAAAAAAGATAGGTCACCACATATTTTCTCAAGCTACAGGTTGTGACAGAATGGCACATTTTGTATAGATTATATAGGAAAATACATCATTTTGTTATTGGAAACTAAACTAAATGATAGAATTGTAAAATAAATTACGAAAAGAAAGCTTTAAGACATTGTTTTGAGAATAGCAAAAGAAAAAATATGTTCATCAAACGTTTTTCCGGCTAAAATACATAATAGGAAAATTCCATGAAGATTCCTTCAGAAAATGCAGTTTCAGAGTTACCTCCCCTTAAAATAACAATTTTAAAAAAAATCAACCAAATAATATACACTTGTAAAAATATTAATATCTATAAGTTATATTCTTATAAATAAGTTCTTTTGGATGAAAATTCACAGTAGTAATCTGCATTTCTGCATCAAATTTTGCTAACTTAATTGAAAATCTGGACCTTGGAATCATTTTTTTTACAATCCAAGCTTAAGATAGCAAAAGACACCCATGCCACCTTAAATGCAATAAAACAATAAATAATAATGCTTGGCACAAAGTTTCCCCGTGGTATATGTACACAACGGCCAATCTCTATTTTTTTTTATGTGTTTTGCTGTTTTGTACTTGTTTGGCTTTCTTACAATTTATCTGAGTGTCACTGATGAGTCTTATGTAGACGAAATGCATGTCTGGCGTATCAAACTATAAGCCTAGTACCTTTGATAACTGTGGACATTTTGAAATGTTATACCCTGGTATTGCATTAATTATTTGTGTATTCATTTGTCCGAAATGTTATTGCATGTATTTGTACTGAAGTCCTGTCATGTAATGTTGTCATTTTAAAGATATATTCAACATTGCCATAAAGGCGTGATGTTTGACTAGATTCAAAACCAGGTTCAACCCACCAAATTTACTGTACGAAGTCAGGAAAATGGCAGTTGTTATCTTATAGTTCGTTTCTGTGTTTTTTTTTTTGCGCTTCAATGTTTCTGTTGTTTTCCTCTTATATCTTGTAATCCTAATACCTTTGATAACTATATACACATGGAAAAAAGTATTGCAACACCTTGATTTTTTAAAACTTGAAAAATCAGCCTCTTTTTTTGGATGAAATATAATAAAATATGTGTATAATATTATTGAAACATAGTTTATGATAACATTAGCATTGAAACGAATAAAAAAATGTTTGAAATTTTTTTTTATATAACCACAATTTTAATACCAAAATGGAGTGTTTTTTGTACAAAAAAATGCATTTTACAACTTTTACTGTAGTCGAACTTTACAATGTCAGACATTTCAAAATTAATCCTTAGATGACTGTTCACAACATGGTTGATCGTTATACGCAAAAGAATTAGTACTTTGTGCGCAGTCTCCATTCAAACGGATAACCGCAACTAAACGTCTTCTGATTCCTGCGATAAATCGCCTTATTTGTTGCTAAGGTAGCAGCAACCATTTCTGATGAAGGGCATTGTTTATTTCATGATGTGTTTGAACTGGGGTGTCCTTTCGCGCACTGTCCGCCCAATAGTGTCCCACATATGCTCGATATGGTTGAAATCCGGGCTACGATCGTGCCAAGGAAGATGAACCAAATTCCATTTGAACATTGGATCTTCCTCCACGATGCTTATTTCCAACTTTGGCGAGCTCTGCACTACATTGGATACGGAAAACTGTGTGTCTGTTCGTTAGCAAAGGTCTTCGAAATGGTCTTATCGCAAGATCAGTAGTGATGAGTCGATCTCGAACAGTTCTTGTTAAAAGGCTCCTGTATGGCCACCACTCTCTTTTTAGGATTGTCTTGTATGCAATGGGTTTCCTTCTGACCAACCTTCATTATGCTTGATTTTCCTTAGCAAATGGTATAGGGGGTCTTTATTATCTCGGAATGTCTTTAACAGCGTTTATTGCCTGATTTATTCTCAAAACGACTTATCTTACGACTCTTCATCTTTTATATAAGCTTTGGATTTCAAATATTTTGGCCACGAGCATCACTGAAGAGACATGTATTGTCGAAATGCGCATCTGGTGCAAGAAAATTGGTACCGTTAATATTATTACTACCACTGGGTCGATGCCTCTGCTGGTGGACTATTAGTCCCCGAGGGTATCACCAGCCCAGTAGCCAGTGCTTCGGTACTGGCATGAAAATACGGATTTTTTTGTGTTATTAAAATTTGCTGTTACTAAATATTAGAAATGATTATAAATTAAGGAATATATCTCCCTCGTGCAAAGCTCTGATTCCTTTCACTGATTTGGCTATACTTTTTGGACCTTTTGGATTATTGCTCTTCATCTTTTATATAAGCTTTGGATTTCAAATATTTTGGCCACGAGCATCACTGAAGAGACATGTATTGTCGAAATGCGCATCTGGTGCAAGAAAATTGGTACCGTTAATATTATTATAGTGAAATAGTGATGACCAACAATACGTGCATTTTTTACAGCGACATCCCTGCTTCCCTTATGCTGATAATCTTCCATCTTGCTGCAGTTAAGAGTTGTCAAGAACCCATTATAAGGTGTCAATAACATAACTTTACAAATTTGGTTATTTAAAGAGTTGAAAACAATGAGGATAAAAACAACTGTTTTGCTGTTTACGGGTACAGTAGCTGCATGTGCAGAAAAAATATCGAGTCGATATTTATTGATTAAACTCAGGTGATACTTAAATAATGTTTAACTATTTATACTTTACCAAATTATATACCGAAAAAAATAAGAGTGTTTTTTTAATTTCAATTTCAATTTGGTGTTGCAATACTTTTTTCCATGTGTATAGTTGATGTGTTTCCCTAGGTTTTAGTTTGTCACCCCTATTTGTTTTTCTCAATCGATTTATGACTTACAAACAGCAGTATGTTACTGTTGCCTTTATTTTATACTATTGCAGTTTGCAAAAATGCATTATTAACATGGCTAGAGAAGGGGTCATAAAGATTAACAATACGTTCTGATCATTTCATTTTATAGTTTCATTGATATCTATTGTGAATATCATGCAGTTTTTTAAACAAAATATTGGTAGACCGATCTTCTAATGGAGGCTAAGTTACTACGCTTGTATGAGGAATTGGAACGTCGTGTAATTCAATAGAAAACAACTATTACATTGTTCTTGCTATTTCC
The DNA here is from genome assembly GCF_036588685.1 of Mytilus trossulus. NCBI lineage: Eukaryota > Metazoa > Mollusca > Bivalvia > Mytilida > Mytilidae > Mytilus > Mytilus trossulus. Next base: position 35,584,602 of record NC_086379.1, on the reverse strand, counting down.
GCCTGCTGACCAGTTGAACAGCTTGATTGTATGAACCATTTTGATATTGAATCAGAATTTCAAATGAACAGCATAAGTTGGCGAGAGACACATATCAATAAATTAACTGTGGTTTGATAAAAGTTTATGTCACATTCTTCATTGGTGGACTAGAACAGGATTGTTTAAAACAAAATACACTAACAAGGAGGGTCTCAACTGCACAATTGATAAACATTGGATTTAAAATTTAAAATTCAACATATATATTAATAAAAAAAATAAAGAAATACCATGAACAAACTGATGTTCCCACAATTTTTGGTTGGTTTGTCAAATCTTTTAATTTCATGTGCTCCATTTAAGACCTAAGGATTGTCTTTTCATTTTTTTGTTGCTAAGGTCATAATGTTGTAGGTAATGTTTTTAAACTAGCATGATTTTTATTACTTCCTTGCTTTTAATCTTCCGTTTACAAAAATATAAATAGTTAGATATTAATATTACTGCTTGATGTCATTTATATATAAATTTAACTAGTGAAACTGTGAGCTACTGCTCACTGATGATACCCTCGTCTGCCCAGTAATATTAAGAGACAATTATCAAGTAATGACTTTGTTTTCTTTGAAGTGTTTTTATTAAGTTGCTCTTGAAGGAAGCATCTGTTACATCTCTGAAACAGGCACTCTCTGATGCTTTTTCTAAGGATGTTGTGCCAGTTTGATCACTGTCAGTTTTAGTGTTCTTGTCTTCTTTTGCATTTTTCTTTTGGGTTTCATTTGTGGCACTTTGATTTAGAATTAAACGGTCACTCTCTGATGCTTTTGCTAAGGACGTTATGCCAAAAGATGCAGTTTGATCACTGTCAGTTTTAGTGTTCTTGTCTACTTTTGCATTTTCCTTCTGTTTTTCATTTGTGACACTTTGTTTTTGAAATTTGTCAACATTTACAGGGAGATATTTATATCTAGTGCTTGAACTTGGTTTTGAAAAGTCCCTGTAACTGCATGCAGGGCTGTCCATTTCACTTAATAATGTATTTGTGTCTGAATTGTCTCCCGATTCCCATGATTCACTATCACTCTCTGTATCGGTGGCCATTTTTGTTTTGTTTTGTTTTGTTTCAGCAGACGAAGTAAGTGCTTTAGACTTGTCAGGAAAAGGGTGTTTAAGCTCTGATAGAACTTTGCATAATTTAATGTAAAATGTTTTAGCTTTGCCATGATTAAACACAAGTGCATTTTAACAATTTTAATTAAATTTGTTATTGGTTTTACTTTGAATAATTGGTTTATACTGTAAATATAGTTTTAATTGTGAAATTTTCCACCCCTGCTTTGTTGACATTTGTTTTGGTAGACTGATCTCAATGTAGGTCATACCAGGAGTTCATGCAAGTTCACAGAGTTCAATTTAAATAAAAAGTAGTCCCGCCTACGTTATTTAGAATCCTGTGGGACACGTTTTTACTATTGCTTATTCAATAAAAAAGGTAAATTTGGCAACATGAAAATTGCACAATGCAAAAATTAGTATGCAAGGGTAATTTATTTGGTCAAATCATCTTTGTAGGTGACATGCTCATTACAATGATGGAATTAATGTTGGGAGAATTTGTTGATATTTCCACCTCAAGTTGATAATGGTTCCTCAGAGCTCGCGCTATCGTGATACAATTTTACGGATACATTGAGGAAACAGATATAGCAGTAGGGAAGGATGATAAGAGACAATTATCAAGTAAAGGAAAGAACAGCTGGTAATAATTTATTAGTAAACATTCTTTTCAAAACAATAAATACATCACTAATGTCTCATTCATTATCTTTTTGGATTACTGATTGTAAACCTTAGATCTTTTATATTAAATCCTCTATTACTACTTTGTGTACCAGTCTTGTGTTTTATAGATGGACCATCTTTCTTATTCTTCTTTAATTTATCTGAAAAATATAATCAAGAAAATTCTTAACTAAATGTCAGCAAGTTAAATTACAATATTAATTATATTCGCTAAAACCGACATATGCATAATATGTGAAACACGCCTTTATAAGTCTGGTATGAATTTTAATTTTAGTTTCTTGTGTATATTTGGGAGTTTAGTTTGACATCCATTATCACTGAACTGGTATACATTTTTATTTAGGGCAAGCCGAAGCACGCCTCCAGGTGCAAGAGTTTCTTGCTGCATTAAAAAAAAAGAAGACCCATTGGTGGCCTTTGGATGTTGTCTGCTCTTTGGTAGGGTTGTTGTTTCTTTGACACATTCCCCAATTTTATTTTAATATTACAATGACCAACTAGAAATTCTAAGTTCTTACTTGTTTGGGTTTAAACAACCTTGATTGGTTATAAAGCCCACGAAATGTCGGTTTAATCTGAGTACAGGAAATATTTTCAACATAAATCTACAAGGAAGATGAGTACAAAAAAGAATTACGGCAAATTAACTTTCCCACATGTTGATGTCACATGGGCATGGCAACAAACCCATCAGTGTGTTTTCTTAGTTGCAATGTCATGGTATTTTAAGGTACTCAACCCTCTTCTTACAAATGGGGTTTTATTTGTAGAATGTGTAGGATCAAGAAATTGTGAAGTTTCAAGTAAATATGCTTCTATTGATTATATATGGAATTTGATCAAAACTTGCATGTTCATGGATGTTTAATTTCGTGGTTTTGTTAAAATATGCATACAAGCTTATAGAAAGCTTGTCATTCATTGAACATTTAATTTCATGGTTCATCTGTACAAACAAAATCTACAAACTTTGGTATCACACAAAAAATAATGAATCTGCAGTACATAAATGTGATGTGAATGCTTACATTAAATATAAATGGTCTGTTTCTAGTACTTCTTTAAAATCATTAAAAAAAACTCATTCTAGAATCTCTATACATACTTTTCTTTTTCTTGGGTAGGGGACCATAATATTCTTCCTCCAAACTCAATCTCTTTTTATTCTTTTTCTTTCTTTCCTTTTCCTTCCTTTTTATGCTTTTATCAAGTTTATTTTTATCTGATTTTATCTTTCTATTTCCGTATGTTTTCTTTTCACTAGTATATAAATCCATGTCCATCATTTTGCGGAATTTGTCAGGTTTTTTCTCCTTAAACGTCCATGTAGTCTTCTTTTTCTTTTTCTTAGTATAACTATAGTCATTGGTTTCAATGTAACTACTTCTATCAAAGTCTTCCTCATAGTTTTTTGTTATTTTGAAACCACCACTGTTTGAACTATATTCTTTGTCTATTTTCCTTATTTTCTTTGGACTGCTTGTATCCTCTTCATGCATTTCTGATGAAAAAATAAAAAATAAAGAATCAACTGCAACATAAGCATGAAATAAAGAAACCATTTTGAAGTCAGAATTTACATCATCCTTTGAAAGAATGGTGTTTATTTTGTCAAACTTAATTTTAATGCTAAAAATCTACATAAAAGGAATATGCCATCAAGTTCCTTTCAATTTACTTGAAATAAGTTAACCAAATTGTTTTGTTGTTGCAAGAATTATACAAGGAGAAACAAAAAATATATGACACAAAACAAAACTTTTTCATGGACTATTGAAATAAGATAATGTGTTATCCAAGTCAGTTTTTTAACACCAATTCATTAACTTTTACCTTTTTTTCTTTTGGCAACCCTGACATCAGACTTTCTGTATTGGGATATCAGTGTACATGATGGTAAAGTATGTCTGTCCATTCTCTCTTCCTCACAATCCTATTGAAAAAAGATAATCTTAATGAAAATTAAATTGTTATACCCTGGTAATCACTTAATTTAGTGCTACACGTGTTAAATAAGAAACAGCAAAGTGACATGATGTTAAGTTTTCCTGGGTAATGAAAACACTTGCTTCTTTGGGTTTTAAATTCATAGTTTTAATGTTAAACCACTTCTAGAGACACTGAAAAATATCTAATCAGAGGTATAACTGTACCCTTTTCCAGGTTTATTATAATTAAATTAACTAATGAAACATTTGTCCACCTGATTTTTTTTTGTGTGCAAAAGTAAGAAGAAATACATATCCTTTAGAAGCCTTGTTGGCTGTGTAGTTGGTCTATGTAGTCCAACTAGCCTGTCCGCATTGAGTTTGTGAGTTCAAATCCAGTATGTTGCAGGTGCATTTGACTCCAATCTAAATTTACTAGGATTGAAAGTTTCTAACCAATGGTCTGTGGTTTTTTGGCTTCCTCCATTGATAAAAATTGACAGACACAAAAAAAAATGGTGCTGATGAAAATGGCATTAAACATTAATGAATCAATCAAAATATTTGGACAACACAGCATGCAAAATTATAATCATGAAACTATAGATAAACTTACATGGTCAAAATGGTCATCTCCTGCACAATTTGAACAATGTTTGTATGGGTTTTCGTTGTCTTTACCTCTTACCAATGGACCATGAACAGTCTGAAATTAGTAAAATTACATCATAAATTACAAAATCATTTAAATCAATATTTTAATTGTAAAATCAGTTAAATCACAAATTAGATAAAAAAAAACATATAAGAAAAGTGTTACAATATCCACTGCCAAAACACATTTTTTATCTGCACAAGGGAATGTTCGATTAATTATATCAAAATTATTATGGTAAAAAAAAATCTCTTTCAAATTAAATATTTTACTAAACAATCTCTATTTTTATGTTAAGCTAACTATAAGACGAAGTGTAAACCAACATTTTCTACATAAGAAACTGCCTGTACCAATGCAGGAACATGACAGTTGTTGTCCATTCATGATGTGTTTGAGCTTTTTATTTTGTCAATTGATTAGGGACTTTTCTTCCTCAGAGTTCAATATTTTTGTGATTTTACTTTTCATTTGACATGTTTGAAGCATATCTTCACAACATATCATTGAGGGAGGCAGGACCTTTTTCGGGACCAAGGGTCAGGTGTTTATAAGCTTGGAATTTTTGGTTTGATCCTTTTGTGATCCTGGGATTCTTTTTTTTGAATGTCGGATGTCAGGAGTAAAATTTCTTAAAAAAAAAAGAAAAAAAAACGTCATAAATAACTAATAATCTATCTAACATTGAATATTTTGGATCAAATATTGATGAAAACAAAGGTCAATATGCCAATTTTTTAACTAGGTTATACCATATGGCAAAATTCCTCTGTAAATATCTGACTATTTATACATCTCAGCATCTTAAGGTGGCACGGTAGTATTTGCTTTCCAGAATTTAGGTTGCTCTTTTGTGTACCCTACTTAGGTAAATGTATCTAAACAGTGTGATTGGACAAAAAATACAGTATCAACTGAACATACTTTCCCAAACTGAGTGATGAATCAGGTGTAGAAAAATATGAAATAATTTTATATACAGATGAAAATGACTTTTTGAGAATTTTTTTAAATTTTGCATTCACTGCACCATAAAAGACCTAAAAGTACTAGTGGCCTTAGGATTTTAAAAATAGCAAAAAAAGTAAACGGTCATGGTACATATCCAAATTCATTTCTGAATGGTTAAATGAAAGTACCTCAGTTAACTGTGAATGTAGAATTTTTTGCAGTGTTAGAAAGTGGTGAAAATTCTAAAAAGGCTATCATTATCCCTTATGGCCAGGAAATACTACCGTGCCACCTTAAGGGGGATATACATTTTTACACTAAATCAATAAAGGAACTTTTTTTACCTATGCAATTTGTTAGTTTATCAATACAAAGTTGATTAAGGTCAACTTTGATAAAAACAAGCCTTAAATTCCACCCCTGAGAGTAAAAATTGCTGATTCAGCAAATTTTGCCTGATCTGTAGGTAATAATGTAAAAATTTACCTAGAAAGTAGAAATTCATTATTTTTATGTAACTGGCACTACATTTTTAATTATAAATGCTCGCTTTGACTTTTAACAGTGCCTGACACATGTGCAATCACTGAAATTTGAGACGCGACATTCTTCGGTTGCATGTACATCCTATTATTTTCACCGAAATAAATAAATTGCATAATTTCTTATTTTTTTCAACACAAATACAGCTATACTAGTTTTCTTGAGGTTTAAATTGTAGTTCTGATGTAACATGACACCAGTTGGAGCTTTTGGGGAACTAGTAAGTGGTTAAGGGGTCCTTACTTATTCATTAAGCTCTAATACTGGTCTGAAATAGAGATAGAAATAGTAGTTTCTTTACATCGAACATACCTTATTTTTGACAAAGAATGTTTTTATGATGTTATATCAGCAAGATTAAATGGTTTATTCATTTTCCATGCAAATACCATTAGTTGTTAAGATTTTCTGACAGTGAAAAGCACAATAAAGGCAAATTGATTATGTAAGGGGACATAATTTAATTTATTGCATGCATGAGAAATAGACAAACAGTCAACTTAGAGATGTGTTCTAGTACATGTATTGTCAAACAGATTTTGGAATAATAGTTAACTGCAATCTAAAGACTCTTGTTGTATTATTCTCATAATCTGAAAAATGTTTAAAGTAATATAAGGCATGCTGTAAAATGTGGAATGGACTTTAATACCAGTTTTCATGATTTGGTGCTAAAACTGTTTCTTTCAGTCAGATTAACCATAAACAGAGTTGGCAATCCACTAATTCCTCTTGAATCATCATGTTTGACTTCTGTGTTGATTTGAAACATCATAATTTTGGGTTTTGTTCAATCCTTAAGTAAAAATGGTAAGATGAAAAAAAAGTGAAAATCTGCCAGATGGGTAGGGATGTAATGTTTCATTTTTTTTGGGTAAGAAATGAGTGCAGACTAGTATTCTTTATTGTAATATGTTCCAAAATAAGAAGTCTATGCATCATAGGTGTCATGACTGGTTTCAAGTTTGTTATTTCTTGGTTAAGGTGGCACGGTAGTATTTGCTTTCCAGAATTTAGGTTGCTCTTTTGTGTACCCTACTTAGGTAAATGTATCTAAACAGTGTGATTGGACAAAAAATACAGTATCAACTGAACATACTTTCCCAAATTGAGTGATGAATCAGGTGTAGAAAAATATGAAATAATTTTATATACAGATGAAAATGACTTTTTGAGAATTTTTTTAAATTTTGCATTCACTGCACCCTAAAAGACCTAAAAGTACTAGTGGCCTTAGGATTTTAAAAATAGCAAAAAAAGTAAACGGTCATGGTACATATCCAAATTCATTTCTGAATGGTAAAATGAAAGTACCTCAGTTAACTGTGAATGTAGAATTTTTTGCAGTGTTAGAAAGTGATGAAAATTCTAAAAAGGCTATCATTATCCCTTATGGCCAGGAAATACTACCGTGCCACCTGTAACTGCTGAGGTCTGCTGCCATTGGAAATTTGTTATTTACTGAACTAATTTATATGGAAACTTTATGTTGACTTACTCTCCAATGGTGAATTTTGACCTCTTTTGTTTCATTGTATAAAATATATTTAGGCAAAATGGGCGGGAGTGCAGATTGCATAAGGTACAGTCACTCTAATAATTCATGATCCTATCGCTTGCTATGAATTTCTAGCAATCATAGCTTTTTTTCATAAGTTTATAAATGTGACAATTATTCAATGTCTAACAAAATCTTGTTTGATTTAAGAATGGAATGCTTCTTATTGTAACTTCATTGGGGTGTAAAAGCGTTGACCGGAGTACATTTTGTATGAAGGGCAGAACTAAAAATGTGCGTACAGTCAACGCTTTTACAACCCTATGAAGTTACAAAAAGAAGCATTCAATACTTATACATGTAATTACATTTTTTAGCTTTGATCATGAAAACACAAATTTTATAATTGTTTTATTTAATTCACATTTGCACTTTATTGTGGGACCACATGTTATCGTGAATGATAAGTTTTATTGAGTAATGCAATTGCTTAAGGAAAAACATGTGATGTGCAGTTAGCCAATCAGAATTAAGTATTATAATGAAACATACATCTTATGTAATTATAAAGTTATAAAGTCAATGTATCTAAAAGTTGCATTTTAGATAGCACTGCCTCCAGTTAGTTATAATTACAAAAAATAGGTTCATCTAATTTGAAAAACTGTTCAAATAGATAAAATATATACTCCACTTTTCAAACTTTTTATGTCATTCAAAATAATACTTCCAAAAGATTTTAAATTATCCCAAGACCCTCTTTCATTTCATACCAGAATTATTTAAACATTACTCATATTTCAAAAGTTGCAACTATGCATAGGAACTGATTTGTTTTTAATATGTACTACATTTTAAGGTCCGTACTGGCAGTACCCAAACTAATATAGCAGAGGCATTTCAAAAAAATTTCAAAAAAGGAGGGAGTGGCACTGACTGTTATGGAGGGGCCCTCTCCAGTCATGTTTCTGTGATTCCTTTTAAAATCAACAAAATTGTTCCAACAAAAGGGGGGGGGGACTGCATACCCTGCCCTTCACTTAATCTGCCTCTGAATAGTTCTTTACATATATACACACACATTGAACTGGAATTGATCATATTGAGTCAATATCATTGAAGTGTTGTGTCAAATATATTTATTTAGTGGTGTGTCAATTTAGCGAGGTAATATTTAGATCATAGATGGGTAAACATGTAATCATGAATGTTTCAATGGATCACACATTCAAATCTTCAGCTTAGATGTGTGTTTATACTATACACTTTTCCTTGTATCTAATCAATAATAATGATCTATCACATGTGGTTAACATATTTTTCTCAAATTACCATTCTTAATCACATTGTAGGTACAGAAACAAAATTGTAATTATCTCCCATGTTTAACCATACTATCATGGAAAAACAGTAAAACTTTTTAAACAGCTAAAGAAAAAGAAATTCAAATTCAAAATATATGATTCATCTAATAATCTACTATACATGTTGTACTGATAAAAATTTAGTTTACTACTAAAGGTGATTTGCCAGTTTTGTAACTAGGTTATACCATAAGGCAAAATTCCTTTCTAAATATCTGACTATTTATACATCTCAGCATCCATATCTACTGAGGTCTGCTGCCATTGGAAATTTGTTATTTACTGAACTGATTTATATGGAAACTTTATGTTGACTTACTCTCCAATGGTGAACTTTGACCTCTTTTGTTATATGAAATTAAATATGTTTCATTTTGTAAGTTGATGTATACCTAACTCAAATTAATCTTTTATAGAGTAAAAATGGACAAATTCTAATAAGAATTAAATCTGCTAGTGATCATCATACAATGTAACTCTTCGAAACATTTTTTCAAAATACTTCTCTTTATTAAAAAAATAGATGCACAGGAACAGAACATAGAATAACTTATTCAGGAATTCAGTTACCAGTATCATGATTATAGAAAAAAAATCAACATTTCACAAAACATACATGACATAAAATTAGGAATGCGTGTATTGCATTTGTCATGGTGTGTTATTTGGCTTAAATTTGTGTTAGTGTTATTTTGGATAAAAAAATGTTTTAATTTATGAAAGAAAATTTAATGTTTGTATTTTGTAAAAGTTTTAATTAATCTGTTTAATTAATTTTACCTATGCTGTGGCATTAGTACTTGAAATGTCACAGTTTGCTCAAAGCACTTAATTTTGAAAGACTAATTGTAATTAGCATATGTCACTTGGAAAGTTTACGTTTTTTTATCAAAGCTGTAATCAAAACATTATAGGATTAGGCTTTGTTAATTAATGTCTATTTTTTGTTAATGAGAGTAATATCTACATGTCGAGTCATATTGATTTATATTTGGTTTTAATATAAATAGCGTTGTGAAATTTAGGAAAATCAGTCACCTTTCAGAAACCAAACCTTTCACTTCTTAAGTCTATTATACTGGTACTGTAGGACTGTCGATCAGTCTACCAGTTGACTTTGTAGTGTTTAGACAAAAATGTATTTTTGACTCACCTTTTATTTTTGGGAATTTTTAAGATAACAGTCAGTGTTTCGGAAGCGTAACCTCACACTACTCATGTCAATATACTGGCCCTATAAGACTGTCTACCAGTCTACCAGTTGACTGTGTAGTGTGAGACTAAATTTATCTCTGACTCATAAATTTAACTTTAGAAAATACTTTTGAGAAACTTTTATTTTGATACTTTTATATTTTGAAATTGAGATTAATTACATTTTATGTTTTAGTAGTTTTGGCATTTATTTTGGATTTCACATTTAAGGAGAAATAGTTTTTACTTTGGAATTGATATTTAGATTTGATACTTTGTACTTGATTTAGATTATTATTATTATTTGGAATTGTTTACTAATTGATTTGTTATCATCATTCGTTTAAATTGTTACAGTAATTAAATTATGAAAACCTTCCTTGCGTTTTAGCTATGCCTATCAGAACATTAAGTCTAGCGATAGACTGACCCCCTGTCCCTTGGTTCCAGCACATACGAGTTAGCTCCCCCTTATCTAACAGTGCTCTGAAGTGAACCTTGGTGACACATTATTTAATTATCAATGCTGCCTGGTCACAAGTTCAATTCTAACTCTGATCTTGTTCCAGAATTCCCATTTCATGCCATAGGATGAGCTAGTTAGAAAACAAAAAAGAATGGGAAAACTGAGCACTGAGCTTTTAGTTATTGGTAGACTTTCCCTCATTAAGACAAAATCTTAAGATATTCTTTTACATTGCTTGAGATGGCTTTTTTGCAGATTTAAGCTTTGGAATATACTTCTAATACAAATTCACACTTACTGTTAGATGAAACTGTCTCCAAATTTCTGGACATTCCTGAAATAACAATTAGAATACCCCATAATTCATTAAGATTAATGGATGTCATTTCATAAGCAACACTGATTCAACATTGCACTATTCAAAAAGACTGTGCACCATTTCAAACAATTTGAGATGTAATCTCAATTCTTACTCTGATTCATAACATTATGCCAAAATAAATTCCAAATTGTAATTCAATTTCCAAAGACATCATTGAATTGGGTCATTGAAAGTAAATCATATGGTTAATGGTCAATAATGGGATAAAAGTCCTTTTTTTACTGCCATTAATTTATATAGAAAACTGATATCTTCAAATTGTTAGCCAACAGCTATTATCAATCAATAAAATTGAGAATGGCATTGGGGAATGTATCAAAGAGACAACAACCCGACCATAGAAAAAACAACAGCAGAAGGTCACCAACAGGTCTTCAATGTAACAAGAAATTCACGCACACCGAGGTGTCCTTCAGCTGGCCCCTAAACAAATATATACTAGTTCAGTGATAATGAACGCCATACTAATTTCCAAATTGTACACAAGAAACTAAAATTAAAATAATACAAGACTAACAAAGACTAGAGGCTCCTGACTTAGGACAGGCACAGAAATGTCTACTTTTCATCAATAAAATATTCAATTTATAACAAAAAAAGACATGATGGTTAAAAAGTCACACAAAAACATCACTTGGTATACTTTTTTACTTACATAAGCTGTATGTCCATACATTTGGCATCGATGGCAGTCTATATATTTAGATCGTCTTGATTTTGTACATTCATTTGTAATATGCCCTGGTGTGTTACAGTTAAAACATATAGGATTTTTACAATTTCTACCAGTGTGGCCCTCGTCTCCACATAAATAGCACGCTACTAATTTCTACAAAAAGAAATATTATAAAGTTCTCTCTGACTACAATTGATAGTAGGACTGAGTCCTACATTAAAGTCATAAGAAACAAGTAACTGGTAAAAAATAATGTTCATCCAATTCTTCAACCCATGCATACACACATCATAAACTTAGTCTTCTGTGCACGAATTAATCATTTTTTTCATGTAAATTTTGTATAATTGTCAATTTTTTTTTCAGTCGGTCAGTGTTGTTGTGAAAATATTGCAGGTTATTTAAGTCTGTGTTTTAAATTATCATTATAATAGTATCAGGCCCGTAGCCAGGAATTTCCAGACTTTAACAGTCACAATTCGAACAGAACATTGACTTTAACAGTGCTTATTTGTTTTCAAAGGGGGGGTTTGTCCTGGCTACGGGTATGAGTATGCAAAAATAGTAATACAACAGTCTAGTTTTTGAGCTTATCTGGACAAAATTAAACTAAATTGACTGCTTATAGCTAAATATAATTTCAAGTTTCCACTTAAATAAATGTTTGACATGTTTGAACATGTTGAAACAAAATAATCTTATTTTCTATTTTTTGGTAAAATCAAACCTTATGCCCTTTCAGAATTAGAGTATTATGCATATTCATGGATATTTCATATTCAAGTTCACTAACAGTATCCTTGTAGAATTTGTTAGGTATTTTGTAACTTCAGAATCACAAGTTTTTTTGGTAGAATAACCTAATTCATAAATCATACTTTACCTTAGGTTGGGGACAGACTTTAGATAAATGTCCCGTTTCATTACAATTATGGCATCTTACTGAAGATGATCTGTAATATCTTCCCAACAAAGGATTACCAACAAATCTGTCTCTATCAAGTATTGTCCATTTTTCTGAAAAATTGAGAAAAAAATTACCATCATGAAAATGAATTCATCATATAATTGTAAAGAAAGGCAACATTAAGCATTGTTAAGGAGGCTCGCAGGTATAAAAATTTCAGCAAAAAATTAAACATTTGTTTTATCATTACAAATTTTATTTATTCCACAATTAGTAATTACTTTATACTATGGTACAAAAATCACCCAGACAAAATGATTTGGTTTGGCCACAGATTACTTTAAAAATGTTTATATCATTGAATAAGCTCCAAATTATCTCCCTTTGGTGCAAAAATGTCATTTTTTGACGTCTAAATTAAAATATCTTTTTTAACTCATCGGCGACCTAAATAATTTATTATTGTTTTCAAACAAGCTGAACATAAACTAAATAATTGTAAAATTTAAGCGATTTCTGTAATTTAGTTCTTTTTTTTATTTCGATATTACTAATATTTCTCCTATTACATGTATTACATGTAGTTCAACAGAAAAAAAGGACATTAACAAAAATGTATGTTTCTTTCGGAGGCAGATTGTGAGCTAAAATGCATGGTGACCCCATATTTTTATTTTATATTTCTATAAAGGTATAAGATAAAGTTTAATCATAGAAAAAATTGCAAAATCCTATATTAGAAAAAAAAGTTTTATTACCTTCATCATCTTTTTCCCCAATATCCCTGACTGTCAGCTTATCTAACATGGTTCTCTGATTGAGATCTACATTCAGGACAATGTCACCCATGTCATCACAACTCTCGTCTAACATCATACAATCACTATCCATGTCAAGGTCAATGTCAGAACTGTCAACCTCTATTCCTTTATCAGAACTTATACTTATTGCATCTGTATCTGTTTGCGAATATATATGAATCACTTCTTCCTTCTTTCCCTTTTCATTTTTTTTCAATCCGTCAAAAGAGTCTATTAATAATCTCTTTTTCTTGGATTTTTTTCTCTTACAAGGTGAACCCTCTGTACTCGATGATATTGTTATACAACTGTCATTAAGTGATGATTTAATTGTCATTTTCTTATCCTCTGACTGTACTTCACTCTGTTTCAATTCTCCATTTTCTGAACATTGAAAAATGAAGTGTTTATCATCTTCTTCTTTTGCATTATCCTGACAGTAATGGATCTGAGCATACAATGCCTGTTCAATTTCTTCACGATCTGACTCACTACAATGGCTGTGTTCACTGTCAGAGCCTTTAAAGCCATCATCTTCAAACTGGTTATAACTAGAGGAAAACATTCTTCTACAAATGACACCAAAAATTAAATATTATAACATAAAGTGAAATATATCTGGCAAAATCAACAAATTACAAAATATACAAATACACTGTTTCAGCTCCTTTTTAATGTTTACCTGGTTTCTCCAGATACTTCATTTCAGGGGAGTTTAAATATTTAAGCACAGAACTCTGTTAAATCTGATACACCTGAATTTCCCGGACATTTATTTTCTATATGATATAGAAATTTTGGACTGTCAAATTTCAGAGAACGGTGAGAAAATATTCTATACTCTCCGATATTGAAATACTGTGGATTTATTTATTTTCATGGGTTCCAATTTTTGTGGATTAAGGAAAACTTGCATGTTATTGGATATTTGATTTTGTGGTTTTATCGTTGTTTGCATACAAGCAAATGGAAAATTAGTTATTTGTTGTACATTTAATTTAGTGGTTCATCTAGATCTGTACCCATGAAATCGATGGAAATTGATATAAAAAATGAATAAAAATGAAACCACAGTCATGACCATATCTCATTGTATCTTGGGAAACCATGGTAACTGTTTTAAAAATGCAGAAGGTCATACATATATTTGTTTGAACTACCTCAGAATTGACAATTTTTTTATCATTACTTTTCTAATTTTTGGAAATATTTTGGAAAATCAAGCACAAAAAAAGGTAGAATTTGAATGCTTAAATTGCTACTGGTCATTCAATATGATCATGGCTAAGTTGGGTCCCAGAGTTGAGAAGAAAGTCAAACTAATAAAAATGGCTTTGACTTTTTGATGTCAAAAGGAAGCTAGCATCACAGTAAAAAAACAAACAGTCTTTGAAAAAGTCATAATTATTTGGTCTACTTATGATTATGATTGTGTAATAGACCATTTTTGAATGAGTTATGTGCTTCACCTGAAAAGTTTGTCAATTATGCAAACCCTATGTGCATGATCTGAAGTCATTACCCAGATAGAAGGAACTGTCTATATCCCTGCACTATCATGACTATGAAGGTTGATCCAGCATCTTCATGATAGTCATTGTGCAGGATAAACTAGCAAAAATATTTGTTTAGAAGGTAGAATGTACTTTATCAAAATTCCTTAATGACACTATCATGACTATGACAGCATTGCTGATAAACAATTATAAGAATTAAATTTGCTGAATAATTTGAGCAAGATAGCTTGTATCGTATTTTTTCAACCTCTCCCTCAATACAAGAAGGAAGTGACAATGCCCTAAACACAAGTTCATTTAACCAAACTTTTAGACGAAAATGAAATGAACTTAAAAGTGATCTATTCACATTGGGACAATACACCTTATTGTCATTTGTCTGCCATAACTGGACATCACACAGGTTCATGTAGAACTTTGACATCATTATACAAAATATTTGACGCCACAATGGAAAAGAGTTTTTGTATGTCGTCAATAGTTCAAGTGGGACAAATTCTTGTGTCAGTCAGGAATAGCGATAAGGTGTATACTAATCTGTAGTTAAAATTGTGTAGTGCAATCCTAATTCAGGTAACTAAGTACTAAAGTAGGGAGGTACATTGTAATTGATTAATTTGGTATGGCAAGGATCATGAAAACAACAAAATAGTAATAAAGTGAAATAGAGATCTATAGAACTTCTTAAAATCAGCAAGACGAACCATCACAGTAAAATAGTTGGGACAATTATCAAGTAACTTACATAATCAAAAAACAAGAGAAGCAATACTAGGTGCACAACAACTTTACAAGTGTGTAGTCCGAGATTACTTTGACACCAACGGCTGGTTTGCCAGACAAGCTGGGGTCTTGGGACGTCAGAGCTTGTCCAATGTGGATATTTGCCAGTCCTGCTTCGTCGCTTCTGGTGCCAAAATGTGCCAACTAACCATGCTAACGGCTTTAGAATTATATAAATCAGGTGTCAATTTGTTCATTTTTCATTTATCTCTTTATTTATGTAAAATAAATGAAGAGATAAATGAAAAATAAACAAATTGACAACCGATTTATAAAATTCCAAAGCTGTTAGTTGGCACCAGAGGCGACGAAGCTGCGCATCTATTTTGGACAGGCAAATATCCACTTTTTCATATGGGGCGAGCTCTGACGTCCCAACGGCTTCAGCTTGTCTTGCAAAACAGCTGTTGGGCATCAGAGTAATCTCTGACAAGTGTGAAGATCCAAACGGAAACGATTATATGGGGACAAATTCCCAAATTATGCAATAACCGTAGAAAAATCAATAAAAAAAAAAAAAAAAAAAAATCGGGAACATTTTCCCTAAATTTTCATTGTACTAATGAACTCAAAATCGTTCAATTTTTTTGATGTCATGTTTTGAATTCCTGCATCTGTGTAGAAATCTACAATGTACTACCTTTTTCCGGTCTCGTTTGTATGAAACTTTGAGTAAAGTAAATATTTATCAGTCTAGTATAACCAGATAACATAAGAAGGAACACAATACCAATTTCTTTTTTAATAATTCCTTGATATGAAAAAACATTACCTGATGATAGCCTTTCTTTGTTTACATTGCATAACTGAATAACGTCACAACTAAAATCCCTAACAACAGAACAAAAATCGGAAACGTTTCAGTATTTCCGTTTGTTTTTTTTAACAAATATTTAAGTTACATAAAAATAATTCATACAGACTTCGTCCCCATTTTCAGGTAATGCCTGCCTCATAGTATTAAAATTAACCTGTCTCTTAGTCCAAATAATTATGACGTCTTGAAAGGCTATTATAATTTTTTTTCTTTTTAACCCTTAGACTGCTACGCGCGACTATTGTCGTTCCGATAAGACAGTCCGCTACTGGTACTCACGACTATAGTCGTTTCTGTAACTCGCTTGTTTACACAGTTACCATGGAATGGGAGGAGTCAATATTCATGAGATTGTGGCAGTTTCGACTTGTATGGATTCTGATTGGTTAAAAATCTGCGTTCTTTCGAGTGTCTCTTGACTTTTAATCAGGTATAAGGCAGATTTTACAATAAGAAGGAATTATTGTTTTTTTGTATCCATCAAAAAAGCAATTGCTGAAACTGTGAAACAGACTGTGTAATGGAGTAATGCATTATGTTATTGAATAAAATGTGTCTTTCTGAGTAAATAAAAATAAAAATTACTCTGTGCTTGTGTTTTTTGTTAGAATTAGAGGGTTTTCAATTTCAAAATATTGGACATGGAATAGACATCATGACCTACTTTACTGACATCCAGCTTATTTGGAGTGGAATTTTGAAGTATTATTTATAAGTTGAGCCTTATCACATGGACTGATATTTTAATAAAAAGTCTTCTTTTGTGTTTTAATCATAACTTTAAGGCAGATTTTTATTGGTAAAGGCTAAAAAAGGTAATTTAATAATATTGTTGCTAACGTCACGTCTTTTCCGTCCATTGTGGTATGTCACGATCGCAATTTTCTTGTTGGTTCTCAGACAGGCAATTGTAGTTATTTTTATCCCGGGTTTTATAAATAATTGAAAATAGCAATCATATTAAATTTGGATGACGTAAGGGGGTCAAAGGACTTGAGGAATCAATATCATTGGCTGTTTTATTTTTTGCGAACGTTACTACTTGAGGTTTCCGTCCAAATCAGTGTCACGTGAGCAACATATATTTAGATCTGTAACTCTCCTGTATAGGAGTTACGATATCGCCCTTTGCAGAATTAGATTCGGAGTCAGTTCCTTCACATGATGGGGTAGCAAAGAAGGTTAGTTGTATGTAATATCGTTACAAGAGGACCTTAAATGTATTCCGTCCATCAAAAAGACGTTCGCAACAAAACGTAATGTCATGATAGTAGATGTTGCTAATGTTACTATTACGAATTGGTTTCATGTGTATTCATTTGATATAAAGTACACCTGCAAATGACATTCTGTATATTTAGAAATTCTAAACCAGACTGTACAATTTAATACTTCAGGCATATATTAAACATCACTGTGTGCATACATTTGAACTTTTAAAGATGTTGTTGCTCATGTTACATGTCCAAATGTCGCTAACGTTACTTATTTTTGTCTCCGTCACGTTAGCAACATGAAAGTAGGAGACAGAACACAATACTGTAAAATCTGCCATAAGCAATAAACCGAAAGTGAAAATTTTTGATGAAAAAAGTGACAAAATGGCGGACATTATTTGGAGAAATGGCCAACACGTTCAGAAAAATTTCATTGATAACAATTTAACAGTGGCGGCCGATTAGGATTTGGACGAGAACCGAAGATATAATAGACAGGAATAGAATCATACTATCATAACTGCAAACAGGAGACTTTTAAAGCGAGAATTGCAGGGATTCCCAGACCTTGTTCAAAATGGATGACATGAAACAGGATTTGCAATGTTTATCATTTCGCCTTTCAAATGTGAATCAATATTGACTGACATTGATAGACCTGAACTTTAAGTTTGTCAAGATTATATATTGATGAAAGCTTTAACAATGATCTTGTCGTATAAATATATTTGTACATGGAAGTAAAAGTCGGCGCAGTGAAAGTTGGAGGAAAATATCGGAAAATATTTGCATAAAAACAGCCGTTGGTCTGAGAAGAAACTTTTATTTTTGGATTATCACAATGGAACTTAGTTCTTAAAAGAGATTTTTAACTATATTGGTTCAATTCTGAAGTCATGGATACTTTTACATTGATTGATTCGTTAATAAAACATGAAAAAATAAGTTTACCTTTGTTTACCTCTATTTGCACCTGAACAGGTAAAAAATGACCAGAGACTCACACAAAAATAAAATAAATAGAAAATACAGAATCCAACAATACTTTTTTATATAACTTTTATTTATGAATATTCAATATTTACAAAGATACAGCAATTGTAAGTGAACATGTTTATTTCATCAGTGATTAAAATTTTACTCAGCATTACACAAAAGTACAATAGAAATCAATGCAGCAGTCCAAGGGTTAAGGCGTCAAAGAAAAAAATTATAATAGCCTTTCAAGACGTCATAATTATTTGGACTACCTGTCTCTGTGAGTGTGAAACTGATTTTTGACCCAGACTGCCAGAGTAATCGACAGAATTGTAGTCTTGAAAATATTTTCAAAGAATAGTTTAATGAGAATATGATTAGCTTACACCAGTTAAACTGATTAAGGTATCAGCTGCTCATAGTAAGGTTTGTTTTACAATAATTTTAACATGCTCCAGAGATAGCCAAATCCTGTTTTGCATGGTCAAAAAGTTTTTTTCAATTATCGACAATGAGCGTAGATATTTTTCTTTTATTAAACGTAAAAATGACTTAGATTTATAACTTGAACTCAATCTTTTAAATGTTTTTTTAGAGCGAAGATCTACATCAAGCGTCTATTAGATTGAGACTTACATTCCTATCTGAGTTTACATTGGATACTGGAATATGGCTCATCTGCAGCTAAAAGAGGGCGAATATACCTCAACAATTTATGGATTGGTATATCTTTTAGTCATTGTTTTATTTTTCAACATACTAGTTTTGTAAATTCAGTATACGAGTAAAATCCATAGTTTACCTAACTTTTTATTTTCAAAATTCATGACACAATAAAATTGAAAAATACAAACAGATTAATTTAATTGATGACAATCTTTGCTACATGTACAGCCTACAATATATTACAGTGCCATGAAATGAGCTGAATAGAAAACATTACTTTACTACAATTTATATTTATCATGTATATTAAATCATGTAAATTAATATGTATTCAAATGACAAATATAGTAATAAACAGATAAACACAATCTTGTCGTGATTAATCATGGGTGCAAAAAATATGTGGATATCCTATACATCATGTACGTACATGTATAATATAGTCGATGATTGCAAAAAGCAGTACTACATTGCCTTCTTATCATTAGTCTTTAAACTTAGAATTAAAATATATTAATGATTATATGAAAATGTTTGAATGTTATGTTCGTAGTCTAGTGGTTAAGACTGATGGCTACAGTGCTGAAGGTCCAGAGTTCAATTCTCACTCAGGGTGCTAAAAATATTAGTACACCAGAAGTGTAATGTTCACTTTCTCCCACACAACTCTGGTACCCAGACCGGAGCTAAAACAAGAATGGGTACTTTGGGGGCCTTGGTTGGTCAAAGTTGTCCCCTACTTTGACCTGGAGATCTCTCTGGTTTGTCTGTTTCCACCGAGTGGCCCTGTGGTTCTCTCTGAGTACTTCGGCTTCCTCCACCATAATAACAGATTTCCCAGTGTCCTAACACTCCCTTTGTGTTGGGTGGGTATTGTAATTCACTCACTCACAGATTGTCCTTGTAAAAATAATTGTTGTATGAATATACGTTAGTCACACATCTCTGTTAATCCCAATAGGGAGTGTACATGGATGCCACTGTACCCTCGCAGCTTTCGAGGGGTTCTTCGGATATCGGAGACATTTACCAGTACATATACATGTACGTTAGACGGTTAGTAATTAGTTTGAGAGATACAAAAATGTATGTTGATTATCATATCATAGATCATAGATGCTTAATTTTTTTTATTTAATGCTACAAATTTAGGATCATGAGGTACATGTACATGTATACATGTAATGGATAGCAGACCTACAAAATTAGATTGGAATGAAAAAACCCATAAAAAACCACAGGGTAAAGAGGCACTAACTGCAAAATTAATGAAAGTGAGGTAGTGAAGTAAAAATTTGCTTATAGTGATCAGTTTTGTTCAGTTAAATTGTCAAAATCAGACAAGTCTGTATTTTTGTCCATCTGATGAGTAAAGCCTTTTTCAACTGATTTTTATAGTTCTTTCTTATGTCGTACTGTTATACAAAAATGTACATGTACCACTGTCCCAGATTAAAGGGAGGGTTGGGATCCCGCTAACATGTTTAACCCCGCCACATTATTTTTGTGCCTGTCCCAAGTCAGGAGCCTGTAAATTCAGTGGTTGTCGTTTGTTTATGTGTTATTTGTTTTTCATTCATTTTTTACATAAATAAGGCCGTTAGTTTTCTCGCTTGAATTGTTTTACATTGTCTTATCAGGGCCTGTTATAGCTGACTATGCAGTATGGACTTTGCTCATTGTTAAAGACCGTACGGTGACCTATAGTTGTTAATGTCTGTGTCATTTTGGTCTTTTGTGTATAGTTGTCTCATTGGCAATCATACCACATCTTCTTTTTTATAAAGCATGATGTTTTCGGCAGCATCAGATGTCAGCAATGTCATATCATATAGTTTGTGATTTGGTTAGAAGTTATATGAGAATTAGCATCTGTCATATTGTTTGAAATTATACATGACATGTGTACAACAGCCTGTGTGGATTTTGATTTTTCCACCTGCCCACCGTGCCCTCCCTATAGCTAGCTGTAATCTCTTTTTTGGAAAAAATATTGATAACAAATGCTTACCTGCTTTTATCAAATGATTGTACTTGCAAGTCTTTAAATGAAAAAAAAGAAATTGTATACCCACTCATACAGGTGGGTGAGCAGAGTGAACAAGGTCTGAATTTTGCCCACCGGGTGCCTACTCCCATGGTGGGCCGGTGGACAAAGCAAAATCCACCCAAGCCGTGGTGTACATGTAAAGTATAGCCCATATATATGCCCCCTCAGTCATGCTCTTTTGACTTTGAAACAAATTTCCTTAGTTTTGAATTTCATGTTAAAGTTAGTGATTGGTTTAGTTTAAGTGGAACAACCAGTGGTAATAATAAGTCTATGATATTTGGTGTGCTGTTGTATGAGCATTTTGGAGAATGTTTTTTTTAATTTTTCAATGCAGAAGCTTAAGGATTCATTTTAAAATTTACCTGATATCAATGCATTTATTATGTTTTTCATGTTTAAGTAACTCAAAAAAAATTATGTTGTAATTTTCTTTTATAGGTAAAAGATCAAAGGTACAATGATGCTGTCCAGATTCTTAATAATCAACTACAAAGTCATCAGAAAGTAAGTATTGAGTGTGCAGTCTTTAAAATAAATGTTAATGTGATGTATTAAATGTACATTGTATGAACACAATGAAAAGAATGCTGATAACATAATTTTAATTCTTCTTCAAATATGTTTGGTTATTGCATTAAAGATCTAACCCACTATTATTGTCAAACTTTTACTTTTAAATTACAAATGTACATTAGTTTGACCAAGGGGAGACAACTTTATTTTTTCTGCATAAAGACAATATGATACATGTATTAGGCTATAGGTGCAAATAGGTGGTAATTCATTCATCTGGATTTCACAGCAAATGTTGAAGCCTAAATGAAAATACATTGTATTACTACAGAAAATCAGATTTTCAATATCATGTACATGTATTTAGATAATTTGTTTTAAAAACAACAACACAAAATCATTATATCACTGAAATAAATGTAAAAACTTAATTTAAGCTTATCATATGTTATATATTTTTTCAGTCAAGAGCAGCCTTGTCGCTGTTGGGATATTGCTATTTCCAGATGCAGGATTTTGTTAATGCCTCAGACTGTTATGAACAGTTGAGTATAATGCATCCAGAAGTTGATGATTACAAGCTGTATTATTCCCAGTCCCTCCACAAGGCTTGTTTGTATCAGGAGGCCATGAAAGTTGCCTGTCAGATAGACAATCCAGAGTATCAAGGAAAAGTAAGATTTGACCAATCATATTTATTGATTTCATTACTAAGACTCACATCTTTCCATAATCAGAAAAAAATCTTCATCTTCTTTTTCATGTGCAAACTTCATTCATGCTTCATTGTACTGACATTAAAATTGTGTCAACTTATCTTATTTGAAGAATTAATCTTGTGCACATTAATCCTCCTACATGCAGAAATATACTTATATTTATCATTTATCCCATTTTTAGCTCACCTGGCCCGAAGGGCCAAGTGAGCTTTTCTCATCGCTTGGCGTCCGGCCTCCGTCGTCGTTAACTTTTACAAAAATCTTCTCCTCTGAAACTGCTGGGCCAAATTAATCCAAACTTGGCCATAATCATCATTGAGGTATCTAGTTTAAAAATTGTGTGGCGTGACCCTGCCAACCAACCAAGATGGTCACCACGGCTAAAAATAGAACATAGGGGTAAAATGCAGTTTTTGGCTTATAACTCAAAAACCAAAGCATTTAGAGCAAATTTGACTGGGGTTAAAATGTTCTTCAGGTCAAGATCTATCTGCCCTGAAATTTTCAGATGAATCAGACAACCAGTTGTTGGGTTGCTGCCCCTGAATTGGTAATTTTAGGGAAATTTTGCTGTTTTTGGTTATTATCCTGAATATTATTATAGATAGAGATAAACTGTTAACAACAATAATGTTCAGCAAAGTAAGATCTACAAATAAGTCAACATAATCAAAATGGTCAGTTGACCC
Organism: Mytilus trossulus; assembly: GCF_036588685.1. NCBI lineage: Eukaryota > Metazoa > Mollusca > Bivalvia > Mytilida > Mytilidae > Mytilus > Mytilus trossulus. The sequence continues at coordinate 35,561,498 of NC_086379.1, read as the reverse complement.
CTTTAGGAGTTATTGCCCTTTATAGTCAATTTTTAACAATTTTTGTAAATCTTAGTAATCTTTTACAAAAATCTTCTCCTCTGAAACTACTAGGCCAAATTAAAACAAACTTGGCCACAATCATCATTGGGGTATCTAGTTAAAAAAATGTGTGGCGTGACTCGGCCAACCAACCAAGATGGCCGCCATTGCTAAAAATAGATCATAGGGGTAAAATGCAGTTTTTGGCTTATAACTCACAAACCAAAGCATTTAGAGCAAATCTGACAGGGGTTAAAATGTTCTTCAGGTCAAGATCTATCTGCCCTGAAATTTTCAGATGAATCGGACAACCCGTTGTTGGGTTGCTGCCCCTGAATTAGTCATTTTAAGGAAATTTTGCCGTTTTTTGTTATTATCTTGAATATTATTATAGATAGAGATAAACTGTAAAGAGCAACAATGTACAGCAAAGTAAGACTTAAAAATAAGTCAACATGACCAAAATGGTCAATTGACCCCTTAAGGAGTTATTGCCCTTTAAAGTCAATTTTTAACAATTTTCATAAAATTTGTAAATTTTAATTAACATTTTCGACTGAAACTCTTTGGCCAAGTTCAATATAGATAGAATGTTTGTAAGCAGCAAAAATGTTCAGTAAAGTAAGATGTACAAACACATCACCATCACCAAAACACAATTTTGTCATGAATTCAAATGCGTCATTTGTTTAATATTCACATAGACCAAGGTGAGCGACACAGGCTCTTTGGAGCCTCTAGTTATAACTGTGATAGTCAGATACTGTAACTCATAATCCCTATTAAGATGATTAAGATTATCTTCCCTTTGCCTAAGGTACTGGCATAGAATAAGGCCACACTTTAAAATATTTTGGTTTGCCCAAACCCTACCTGCTTTGGTTTTTGAGTTATAAGTCAAAAAAAGAAATTGGAGTATCAGATGTTTATTAGTCTTCATGTCTATTTGATTAAAAAAAAATTCTTCAAATCAGGGCAATAAAAGAATTTGAGAAGGCAGCTTTTTTCTAGGTAGGTAGCGTTTGGGCAAACAAACCTATTATTTATTATGGCCCTAATGCCAAAACAAATGCATACCTATTTATATTAGAAACATATATCTTCTTCTCTTAGTTTATAAGTAACTAATTGCAACATCTCTTTTCCAATTTAATGGAGGTTGCAGAAAGATTAATTACATTTTTTCTATAATATTTGAATGCCTCAGACATCTTAAGGAAAATGATAATTTTAGTGGATTGGATAGATATAATTCCAGCATTAATAATATTTTATCCACAAAGGATTCCAAAGCAATAGCTAAAAAGAAGCTTATGGTGAGGTTCATTAACTTTCCAGTTGTTCCTGTTTGTTTTATTTCATTGTTTTTATTTTTGTTTGTTTAAAGTTCTATTTATAATTGTTAAATGTATCTAAATAAAGAACAGATATTGTGTCCACATACTTTGCTTATAAAGATCTGACAATGCTTTGTCCTACTTTCTGTTTTAATGACAGATTCTCAGGTTTTAACACAATGAAACAAAGTTGAAACCACCCAAAATTTTGTAGGCAAGAATTTGAAAATTTCATTGGCTAATGTAATAATTACTAGAACAAAAAGTGAATTAGAGTGCGTTTTGTTAGATCCAGGAAAGGGAAACTTGCACACAGTATCTGTACGTGTATTTTAAACAGATTGATTGTTAATAACTTAAATATGAATAAATTATACAAGAAAGTATCATATTATCAATGTTAATTAATAAGTATTTACATGGATACTGTGAATTCATTTATTTTCATGGGTACCAATTTTCATGGATAAAGGAAAACTTGTATGTTCGAGGATATTTAATTTCACGGTTTTGCTGAGGTCTGCATAAAAGTCAATAAAAAAAAATTGCCATTCTCTGAACATTTAATTTCATGGTTTTGCCTGTACTAATACAATCCTTGAATATTGGTATCCAACAAATCATAATGAATTCACAGTAATTCATAACTTATCATTATCATCTCATCTGCAACAAATGTCAATGAAAGCAAATGTATGCTTTATTGTGTACATAGCTTTAACTACATTACTTAAAAAGGTATAATTTTAAAAGCCCAATTTTTCAGAAAGCTTATAATATTTATTTAGTATTTTGAATCATATCTGTCATGTCTGTCAGTAATTGGGGTTTTGATCTTGACCTCCTTTTCATTGTTTTAACTGTTCAGAGTGGAGTATTTTGGGGACTATGTCAGTTTCTTGTTTTAATACCAGTTTTGCCTTAAAAAAACAAAAATGTGTATCGCTATCAGAATAGGGTCATCATACTCACATTTATAGATCATTGATGTATGCAAAAAGTATTGAAGTCTAAAAAAGCCTATTATGGTATTCATATCTATCTGACAGGAGTCACTAAGTGACTTCATTTGTCTTTACTATTATATATATCAGTAAGATGTCAACTTTATTTGGTTTATAGAATCATTCTAATGCATTCAGGTTCTTTTTACATGGTTGCTAATTTTTAGGGTTCATTGGAATTGTTTCATATAGGATAAGTGATTTGGCTTGTTTCTTTTGTCAGACTTTATACATAATAACTATATATAATTTGTTCTATGATTGGACTTGTAAATTGCAAATTTCCAGCAGCAGTGGGGCATTAAGTTTTACCCTTGTCCATCTGTACTTTAGTAGGAACATCCCAAAGTTGATTTCTGTTCTGTAACTTTAGTTTGCCTCAACCCAATGATATGAAACTTATACGCATTGCTTATTACCACATAATACATATAAAGATTGAACTTGGGTGGCATCACTTTTACTTTTCAAATTTAGTTTGCCTCAACCAAATGTTATTAAACTTATTCATGATGCTTAGTACCACAAAATACTGATCAAATGTGAAATTTGGTAGTGTCACTTTTACTGTTCTAGAGTTATTCCTGTTTTCAAATGAAAAAACTGCTAAATTTTTACTTACTGTTCTCTTACTTAAAAGTTAGCCTCAAACCAAAAGTTTTGAGACTTTTACACAATATATGTATTACTACAAAACTCATATCAAGTACAATATATGATATGCCAGCAGGGGCATCATCTGTGTCCATGGATTCCCTATTTATTTCGTGAACTAGAACTTCAAAAAACTATAGCTCAGTATGTTGATTTAGTAAATGGCAGGAATAATGCATAGGTACAATGTATCCAAAAGATGACAAAATAACATGTTCTTGTTCTGATATACTTTACATCACAAATTACATCATCATTTCACCATGTTACTGATTTTGAAGTTTCAATGTAGAAAATATTTTTCTTTTTTCCTTCTCTGATCTTTTCTGTTATTTAATTATAGTGGATTGGGAAACAAGATTTGCAACTTATATAAATCCCTCTCCACTTTACGGGTGTGAGTGCTGCCTTATAGCGGCATTAACCTGCTCTTTTGAAATCTACAAGGGTTTCTTTTACATGCAAGATATATGGCTCTCTCTTTACATGGTTCACACATTTATCCTCCCTTTCTGACGGACTATTATGGTTTCCTCAACACCATACTCGTAAATGGTGTCAAGTGAGAGACAAAAATTCAGTTCCTGAAATTTTATCCTGGAACGGGAATGGAACCAGGAACCTTTGTGTAAGTAGTCAGATGCACTAACCACTACACCACGGTTCTCTATCTTTTCTTTTCTCATCCAACTACAAAAGAAATCAACCACTTTGAAATATTACTTACCTTTTTTGCATGACCTTATATTTTAACATGATAAGAATATTTTAAAATGTTTTTCATATAACTTTTTCAGATCACTAAATTACAAGCTGCTATTAAATATGGTGAGGAAGATTTACCTGGAGCTAAGGTGAGTACAGTTATTTATTTTATTGTTATCTTGAAAATTTGTGTTGCTTTCCTTCTAAATTCCTTGCAGTGATATGAAAAATTCCAATTTTTTTGGATAATAACTAACAAAATAGATGGGAAAAGGAACAAAATACTTGCAAACAGAGTACAATGCATGTTCTGTTGTTTAAGTACTATATAAACCAATAGATAAATTTTATTGAATGTAAAGTGTACATTTTGGTCTAGACAGTATCATCTGACCTTGACCTCATTCTCAAATGTTATAAGCTTCATACAGGGGGATAATAATATTATTCTGTCACATTTAAAACATTGTTGTGACGTTATTCTATTGTTATACCCGTTCTTTATTTCAGTGATTAGACTATCATTTACCTGCGAGAAACCATTATGTTACCTTTCACTGTCCAATATTTTTAAGAATAACCCTCCTCTTTCTTAAAAATATTGGACAGGTGAAGGTAGCATAACTGATTCTTACAGGTAAATGATAGCCCAATCACTGAAAAAAAGATCGGGTACAACAATAGAATGATGCCAATTGTTTTCATCATGTGAATAGAAAAAATACAACCAAATACCAAATGACAATTACAAGAAAACATTTTATTAAAGTCATCTTCACTCGTCGAAACAGTTTCTTGAAAACAAAAATCACTTTCAAATTGATTTTAACACTTCCAAAAGATTTATTCTCGTCCGTCTTTGGTAATCAATATTGACCTCTGTTGTTGCTTTTATTCTTCCTAACATCATTTTCATCTACAAGGACCATAATCAACACAAAACTCATCCGGTGTTAAAATGCAAATCTAGAACTTGCTTCTTAAACTAGGGAACTACAATAGTTTTTATAATTTTCAGGTTTTGACGTTGATTTACAAGTTGTTGTTTTTTGAGTCTGATATTATTGCTTGAATATGACTATTATAATGCAGCATATCATTTCGCTAAGTAACCACGATGAATATGGGAACGTTACCGCATCTTATATGTTAAACAAATCAAATGTTCGATTTGCACTTTGTTCGAAGTAACCGTTGTATGTTATAAAAGAAAATAAAAAGGGTTTTTTTGCAAAAGAAATTGGCAGACAAAATCATGTTCAGTAAAAAAACAAAATAAAACACAAGGGACACCAATACACAAATTAACGCGGAAAAAAAGAGGTAACACGACCTTCCAGGATAATAATAGATAAAAAGGGGAGGGGTTAACCTGGTGATACCGTTCGGGTAAACAATAACATTCTTTTGAAAATTCCGATGAAAACAAAATAGTTTCAAATGATCGCACGTTGTTTTCCCTTAATTTGATCATAATAATTATATATTTGAATCAAAATCGACTGCGGTGCACTCAATATGGTCCAACGTGTGCCGTCACGTTATGCCATCACATGTGCTTTTCTTTTTTTTCTCTCGCTCAAATAGAAAGAAATGAAACCCGATTAGAAAAAAGAAGCTAATAGGAGAGGACTGCAATTTGAAAATAAATTATATATAAAACTTGCCATTATTAGCTGCTGAAACTATATCCTCTTTTTAATCCACACTAAAATTGAATATATCTGAATACACATTTTAATCCAAAGTTTTAAACAGCACAATCACTTAAAACGACACCATTATATTCGTTTTATTAGCATTAGGAATAAACTTTCCACTTGTATCCATTTTGCAACACAAAAAGCATGTATAAAAGGTATTCACTGAACATATTATGAGTAGTCCTTTCGCAATCACAAATCATGATGCGCATACCTTGAGTCTTAATCTACATGTAGCTCTACATGTTGACAATGTTTACCTTCAGCTGTACTTTCTTTTTTCTCTTGTTTAAGTTGAGCTGCTTTTTATAGGGGCCAACATGTAGGATAAATTTTAATGTAAAGAAAGCTTATTCACCAACAATTTTCACTTTTGATGAAAATAAAACTTTTTTATTTGATTGCATTTGTTCCACCTTTTTGACTTGTTAAACAATGTTTTAAGTAAGATATAAGCCTCTAACAGTCCATTCTGTAAAATATTGAACAGGTCTTCGGCCTGCGGCCTCAGACCTGTCCAATATTTTACAGAATGGACTGTTATCAGCTTATATCCTTTACATAGTTTTCTGAAACATTGTGACATGGGAGATCTATAACTCAGGGAAGAAATCCTGCTCAGAGAACAAATCTTGTAATAAATATTTAAAATGAATATTTCAAGCATTGGAACTTGAAAAAGATATGCACATACAATATGAATTAAAAAAACAGTTAAAAGGTTTATCAAAAGTGTTGGACACTTATTTCTGAATGTACAGTATATTCCAAGTAAAGATGGAGAAAGTGAAAAAAAATGTTATTGAAATTAAAAATTGAAAATTTGATCAAAAGAGGTCAAAGTTCACCATTGGAGTTATAAGTTATCATCTTTATTAAGTTTCATATTCATTAGTCATCATTAGTCTATTGATAAGTATAAGTTTTACCAGAATCCAATGGTAGCAGACCTCAGTAGTAGTAGAAACTTGGCAGTATATATAGCTATCTATTTCAAGGTGAAAAGTAATCAAGGTGCAAAAGATTTTTTTCTTGGCAAATACTAAAAGATGATTAGTTTATGTTTAAATGTTTAAGATTCATACTTTGGTGAAACCAATCATTAGGTACAAAGTGAAATTTAAAAATTTGAGAGTTAACATTAACATTAATATTTAGTAATTAGTTTTAACCCGATGTTGCATGGGAAATAACCATGTTCCAAATTATCACTTGTTTACATGTTTAATACATTCTTGTCATACTGCCTTAGGGTAATGATCCACTGATCATGTAAATAAAATAATGTTACCTTGCTATGCCTTTTTTTGTAATATTGCTCAGGGATAACGATCATTATAGTTATAAAACAAATGTTATCTTCTTGGGCCTGTGACTTTTCATGCTTATTATTTCTAGATGAAAAATAAAGATACAATATTTGTCATTCCTAAAATTTTACTACTATATTTATTTAAAAAAAAAAATTGATATATTTCATTTTAATTTCTTTCAAAATAAGATGGGCTAGCAAGTTTAAGAGAAGAAAAAAAACATTCAATCAAAAACCATGTTATATAGATATAGGAAGATGTGGTGTGAGTGCCAATGAGACAACTCTCCATCCAAACAACAATTCAAAAATTAAACCATTATAGGTTAAAGTACGGCCTTCAACACGGAGCCTTGGCTCACACCGAACAACAAGCTATAAAGGGCCCCAAAATAACTAGTGTAAAACCATTCAAACGGGAAAACCAACGGTCTAATCTATATAAACAAAACGAGAAACGAGAAACACGTATATATTTCATAAACAAACGACAACTACTGTACATCAGATTCCTGACTTAGGACAGGTGCAAACATTTGCAGCGGGATTAAATGTTTTAATGGGCCCAAACCTTCTCCCTTTTTCTGAAACAATAGCATAACATCACAAACTATAAAAACATACGATAAAATATCAATTGGCAGACTTAACTCAATCAAAAAACGTATGATTACACAATGAATGAATAAATTTGATCTGCGATATCTGAATACAAATGCACAGTTAATTAAATATTAGAGACAAAAATTCATGACCAAAAGGCTAACAAACAAATTGAAACACACTGAGAAATATTTAACCAATCAAGGTGTTTAGAAAAAAAAAACGTTTTTTTATAATCTTGAAGTTTATACAAATGTTGTAAGAATAAGTGAAAAATTGAAGATATTACAAATAATCAAAGCTGGTATACAGCAAAGATCCATAGAAATAAAAAATGACAAAAAAGCATTATAAACAGTATCAACAGGTCGAATTAACAAGAAAATACGATTTGAGAGTACTCGCAGTTACTGACAGCTAGTTAAAAGCCAAAACCAATTAATAGTAAAAAATCATGCATCAGAGACTAAAATCGACTAAAACACATCACAGGGATTTAGTATTTTAACGTCATTAATAGTCAAAGAAGACATGACTTGTGCAATGCCAAAAATAAATGTATCGACAGGTAGTAGTATAGTGAAGAGCGACTTCTATAGAAATAAAAGTAAACGTGGCTGTGTCCCCTATACATCTCGCCTCAAAAGATAATGAAATTTAGTTATGTTTTAATTTGCTAATGACAAAATCAATATTAGTGCCAATGTGAACTATATTCAGAGATCTAATTACAATATTGGTACGATAACCCTTACTTATAAGTTTGTTTAAAGGTTCGATGAGTTTACAAGGATCACATAGTGATTTCCTCGCTTTAAGTACAATATTACCATAAAATTTAGGATGAGAAATACCATTTTTAATAAGCTTTCTACAGGTATAGCCAAATTTACTAATCAAATCTTTGTATCTATGAAAGAATTTAGTAAAAGTTTTAAGTAATTTATGGTATCGAAATCCCTGACACAACAATTTACCAGTGATGCATTGATTACGTTCGTTAAAATCTATGACATCAGAACACACACGGGCAAACCGAACGAGTTGCGATATATAAACACCGTATGATGGAGCCAAAGGCACATCGCCGTCTAAAAAAGGAAAATTAACAATAGGAAATGAAAAATCGTCTCTTTTGTCGTAAATTTTAGTGTGAAGTTTCCCGTTTGAAATTGAAATGTCTAAATCTAGAAAAGGACAACTGCTGCTGTTTATGTTAGATTTAATTAAAGTAAGCTCGTTTGGGTAAATTTCTGAAGTATATTTAGAGAACTCTGGATTATTCAACGAAAAAATATCATCCAGATAACGGTAGGTATTTTTGAATGTATCAACCAAATGTAACAATGATGGGTCTTTACTGAGTTTGGTCATAAACTGAGATTCATAGCAATATAGAAATAAATCTGCTATTAAAGGGGCACAGTTGGTGCCCATAGGAATACCTACTACCTGACGATACACTTTATCGCCGAAACGTACATAAATGTTATCAAGCAGAAAGTTTAAAGCTTCAATCATATCCTCACATTTCCAGTAAGTGTATCTAGCATACTTTCCTTTTTCGTTACAGAAAAAGGCCTTAAACGAGTTACAGCAAATAAAATTACAATGAGATTTTTCGAAAGACCATTTTATCAAATACAAAAACTTTTTCTTTATAAGATTGTGTGGAAGTGTAGTGTACAGAGTAGAAAAATCATAACTGTCAACAGAATTGTAAGGACCATTGAGAGCATGTATTTTATCTAAAACCTCTAAAGAATTTTTAACACTCCAAAAATAATTAATACCATTATTTTCATAAGCTTTATTACAAAAGTTAATAACCAGTTCTTTGATAGTAGTAAGGGAGGTGGTTAGAAGCACTGATAGATTAGTAGTAGAACACTTACTCGAAGCGGAGATGAAACGGAATTTAAATGGTTTTTTGTGTTATTTCGGTAACCAGTACATGGTAGGGACTTTCAAATGTTCGGAAGATGCTTTAAGCTGGGCAGTGGCAGTGGTATGCTTGTTAACGATTTGACTCTCTGTGGTGCGCACTGACCTAAATGTAGAGGAATTGATAATTTCGTTTTGAAGAACTTTCGTGTAGTATATGCGTCACACCACCACTACATTATTTGCTGCCTTGTCTGCCGGTACGAACACAAACCACTCTGCGAGTACCTTGAGTTTGTTTTTTATTCTAGAAATGGGTATATCATGGTTCCTATTATTAATTTCAGAATTGTTTTCTAAATGAGATATTCGAATATCAACAGTATTCATAATTTTATTCAAATAACTGTCTAAAGATTTTTTATCGGATTTTTCACGTTTGCACCAATTTTTACAATAGGCAGACAGAGCGTCTTTAATGACCTGACGACACTGTTTCCAATCTATTGTAGATGGAGGACGGTATTTCGGTCCTTTCTTTAGAAAAGTTATGACTTCACGGTCATCGACTATGTTGAGGTCTCCTGTGATAACATGACCATAGGGAACATATTTAAAACTAGATGTTTCGCAATCTCAAGTGGAAGGAACATTATTTTCTATATTGACGTCTGTTGTAATTGACGTATAATTGAAAATCAAATTTCTGCTCGGTTTTTTATAAGAATACGAAATAATGGGTTGTTCTATATTATCAAAATATGGAGGTATTAAGCTATAGACAGAAGAGTCATTGAATATGCTAGACAAATTAATAAAATCAATACCTCTATTTATATATTTTAATTTGAGAAAATGTCGTTTACGATTTTCAGGTAGTTCTTTTTTTCTTTTTTTCATACATCAATTTTTGATAGAATCTACAAAAAAAAGAAGATTAAATTCTTTTTGGACTTTATTGAGGTAGAGAGCTTGCATGCTTTGCTAACTTACTAAATTGTTGTTGTTTTGTCTGCTGCTGTGAAAATAAGTTTGAGCTTAGCCTTGCCTTGAGAAAATGACTCTTTTGACTGTCTGTCTGCACATGTCTTTTTCAAGTTATGGGGAAATATTTCATGTAGGGTACACAACTTTTACTACTAACTCACATAGAGGTTTCCTTTATGTATTTGAATGTTAATTCATATACAAGAACTGTGCCTATTTTTATGATTTAAAAAGTAGTCAGCTATAAAAGGCCCTGAAATGAAAAATGTTAAACAATTAAGTCTAAAAAACAAATGGCCTGATCATGATTTATGTACAAAATTATGAAAGAAAAACCAATAGGATATACAGCTTGGGACTTGGTGCAGGCACATACACATGTACAAAATGTAGAACAATTATATCTAGAAAAATAAAAATTTCATGATTTTTTCCCTACCCATTTTCAGTGATGATTTCCAATGTTATATTTTCAAAAGTCATTAGGTAATTAACTTTTTTAATACTTTTTACCAATACTTTATAAAAGATAGACTTTCTAAGATATAAATGATTTTGACTTAATTTACATCTTGTTTAATTTTATTCAATTTGCAAAACATTAAAATGAGGATAAATACAAAAATACTTATGTTAGGATAAGTGGTAATACATGTATTTTGATAATATTCCATACTCTAAAGATAAAACTACTGTGTAGTCAGTTTTACCATTAAAGCATTTGAGATATATGCAGCATCTGTTTACATGTAAATTGTCAACAAATTATGTCAGGTCCTGCTGATTAACTGTTAATCACAAACTTATGTTTTACAATCCTTGAGAAAATTTTGAGCAAAATTACAAAAAAATTATATGTTGAGGCATCTAACGTTGGAAAAAGTGTAACGAAATGAAGAAAAATTATTAAAAAAATTCTAATTATTTTCCAAATAGCAAAAGAGGTCAAAGTTCACCATTGGATTGTATAGTAGTCATATTTTTCTTATTATATAGTATACTTAGTTACTTTTTCATATTTTCTTAGTAGTAAGTCATTTTCATTTTTTCTTAGTATTCATTACATAGTGTAAGTTTAATCCAATGGCAGCAGACCTCACATGTACTGATGTTTGATCCTTTTATATAGCAGGAGAAATGCATCATTTTACGTCTGCTGGTGAAATTTATTAACTATTTGTGCAAATAACTTTGATTGACATATTCATTGAAATATTAAATTTGGGAGAAAAAGCAATAATTTTCATTGAAGTTTTGAGTAAAATTTTCTTCTAGTAAAATCTTTTGGAATCTGCATTATTTGGATATTTAAGATTGGTGCATTGTATGGGGGAGTAACTCAGTTGATTAAGAAATACATGTATAGAAAGATGAAGAAGAAAAACAAACTTATAATACATCATATGTTGCCAATGTGTAATTAGCTGTGAAAAAGCCATTTTACATTGATATATAATATTCATCTACTTCATTGATTGCATCTGTATCATGTATTTATAAGATATTTTTTTGTAAGAAATGTTTTATGATGTATACATACAGATGCATGAGTCATATTGTGTCATATGTTAATAATTATTGACAAACTTCCATATGAACCTAGAAATTAAAACAGAATTATTACTGCTGTAGAATTATCTGATTCTTTAATAGTAAGAAGTTGAGGTAGACAACAAATTAAGAATCGGGGAAATAGAGGACTCTTCTATTGGAATTACTCTGTGTTTGGTAAGGGCACCCTCCCCACTTTAGTCAAACTCCTACATATGTGTGCAGGGTTCAAAATCTGTCTGGACTCACCATTTTCAAAACTGATGAGTCCACTGTGTGACCTCAGATGCATTAAGATTGAAATATTTTGTATAAACTGAACAAAAATAAACATGAATATCATCATTTTATAGTAAAAGTTTAAAAGCAATCTTAATTTAATGTTATTTTATTGATCTGTTAGGCCCTGGAGACTAAAATATTACATTATATTGTAATGAAATATCTTCTACTTGCTTTTGGACTCACCATGGCAAAAAATGACGAGTCCCTGGACTCGCCTTCAAAAATCCTGAGCGAGAACCCTGCCAAACAGTGCCAGACCAAGTTGTGATTGTTCATGTATATGTACATGTACTCATACATTACTCACATAGCAACTGAGATTACACCCTGTTTTTGTTGGGAATCATGTTCTTCAGTCTCTAATTTTCACTATGTTTTGTTTTGTATACTACTAGTGTGTTTCTTATGGTCAATTTTCTTTTTTTGCCATGGTGTTGTCAGTTTGTTTTTGACTTATGAGTTTGACTTAAGTTCCCTTTTCCACCTCAAAACTATAGTAATCCTGTTATAAAATGTTAGTAAATTAAAAAAAATCTCTATCATACACTTTACTTGATGATTTAAGTATGAAGTTTATTAAATCTTGATCTTAATACATTTTAGAGTTTGGTAGAGCAGTGTCCAGCAGATGATCCAGATACAGAAATCAATCTTGGATGCCTCTTGTTTAAGGTAAAATATAAAACATATAGTTTCCACCACTGCAACAAGTGTATTTCGATATTTCTCCACTGGAGACAGTTAAATTTTAATATTTAAAGGGCGAGGCTTGCCAACCTTTTTGAATAATTAAAATTTAACTGTTGAGAGTGGAGAAATATCGTAATACATGAGTTACAGTGGTGGAATCTGTTTTTCTAATGATTCTGATGATTATTGTCCTTCCTTTTCAAAGATTTGGAGATAGTTGTGTACTTTTGGTGTGAGGATATCAGGCATGGACGCCTTTTTCCATGAGGTCACAATAAGAAAATTCAGAAGAAAACAAGAAAATTTAATGTCACAACTAAATTTCAACAAAATTTGCAGAGAACAGATTTTTCACTAGGGAGGAGAAATATTTTTCTCTCACCGGACTGGAAATGTGAAAATAGCACAAAAAATTGAGAAATAGTGTTGTGTATTTTCGGTGTGAGAAAAAAACTTGTATTCCAAGTCAACTTAACTAAATAATTTTTTAAAGTATAGAAGTGAAAAGAAGTGTTTCTAATGTGCAGAATACTCAAAGAAAAGGGTTTTGATATAGAGGAAAAACAAAATTAAAAAATAGTTATCATAGTAAATTTACAAGTGGATATCTTAAAATAAATTCTAAACTAATTCACAAGGTAAAACTTTATAATATTATGATTGGTCTTTCATAGATGGTTACACTGCTTTTCTCCATTCTTTCTTATATTTACATTTATATTTTTTTTTTCCTTTGGGGAGTTCAAATCAATAATATATTTTTTTGGTGTTTTGATATTGCTCTAATTTATAACCCAGTAGATTCTATAAGTTTAAATTCATTTTCAAAACATAAACAATATATTAAACTTCAATTTTAGGATGGAAGATATGAGGAAGCTTGTTCTAAGTTTACCACAGCCATGCAGATACTAGGATACAAAGCTGATCTATCCTATAACATAGCTTTATGTCACTACATGTTGAAACAATATGCTCCTGCACTTAAACATATTGCTGATATCATTGAGAGGGGTATTAGAGAACATCCAGGTAAATTTTATCAGCTAAAGTCTAAATAATTTGTTTGTGTTCAATATTTTTGAAATGAGCTATTTAGCAGATGTACAATAGAATAGAACAAAATTGTAACAATTATTAGGAGAAACACTTCAGATTTTAACAAAAGAGGTCAAAGTTCACCATTGGAGAGTAAGTCAACATAAAGTTTCCATATTAAATCAGTTCAGTAAGTAACAGAAATCCAATGGCAGCAGACCTCAATGTGATGGGATTCTGAGGAGTATATATAGTCAGCAGTTTACCATGAATAACAGATTGATGGTTTAATCTATGTATTAAACTGGCAATTATTGATTTAATAATTGATTGAAATAAGAAAGGAAAATGTCATTTTGTTCATATAAAGATTTTTAATTTCTTTATACTTTATTATTTATTTTTATTGGAAATTAATCTTATTATATCAAATTTAAAATATTACAGAAAATATGGGAGATAACTGCACATCTTTCTGTCTTATGATACATTAATTATATTAATCAATAGTGACGAGATTTCCAAAACAGATCTAATGTTATATCATTCAACAAAAAAAACAATTCTCCCGCATTTATTGATCTGAAAATCTTAAATGAAAAAAAGCAAAACTTATGTACTGTTATTGATTTTTGGCAGTTTGTCAAAAGTATGTTAAGTATTTATCATCATGCATGCTCGAGCAGAGTACAATGAAATAAACGATATGTTTATAGAAATGAGGATGTATCAGTGTTAAAAAAAATAAGAACAAATGTATGTTTAATATTTATCATGCATGCAGAGTCCAATAAAATAACTAATATGTTTACAAGGTTGAATGTGTAATTGTTCAAAGATGTAAATTGAGAAGCTTTGAATAAACCATTTATATTAGAGTACTATAAAAAAGAAAATTGTACATTTAAAAGAAAGATTTTGATTATGTAAAATAAAGTATGTTAATTAGTATTTATCACCATGGAAATGATAGATTTATAATTGGGGATTCAAAAGTCTTCAATGACAAAGTATTTATAAATAAATCATTTACATTGAATTACAATAATTTAACTTTGGGGATGTAATGTGTCTTCTGATTTTTAAATAGCTGACATTGTTTTGTTTATCAGCTCATAGACATAATTAAGTAATGTGACCGTGACGTCATCAATATTTTTCATGATTTTCTCTGTTTTAAAATGTAATTTAGAATTAAATTAGAAGATATAACTAATATTTTTTTCTGTCCATTGGAAATAACATAAAAAATGTGAAGCACTCTTTAACATAACTCGCTACACGGGTTATTCAGTGTTCACCACATTTTTTATGTTATTTCTTCATAGACTGAAAAAACATTGCAGTCATTCCTAATTATATTTTTTTTTTTATATTAGACAGGAATAGAAGTTTAACTTTTTTTCTTATTATTAAAGAAAGAAAGTGGGAACTAGGACCATCCAAATATAACTTGTTAAGATTTCAACCAATGTTTTTTTTCCAGAATTAAGTGTTGGAATGACAACAGAAGGGATAGATGTTAGAAGTGTTGGTAACACTCTGACTCTCCATGAGACAGCGTTGATTGAAGCATTTAATCTGAAGGCAGCTATAGAATACCAACTCAAGAATTGTAAGTTTTGTATTATATGGTTGTATGATACAGCATAGCAATTACTATAGTCTGATATATTGTGGGTTCATTGAAATATTTGTAGAGTACCATTGATTCTTTGATTACATCAGAATAGGCAAACCATGAATTAAAGGTTAAAAAAAGAATAAATAATTAAATTTACTTTAGGCTTGTATATAAACTTTTGCAAAACCACGATATCAAATGTCATTGATTGGGATTCCAGATTGCAATTACCTCATGCTTGATGTAGAATAGAGAGCATTATTTTGTGTTTTAAGTTTAAAATGCTTTTTCAAAAACTTCAATTCTCGAGCTTCAACTACAATAGCAGGATGCCTGAATAATAAAATAAAATATGCATAATTGTAATAATCTAATTTTGCAAATAACCAGTTAAGGGCTGTTCCAGAAAATACTATGTCCCCCCCCCCCCCCCCAGGGACTGCACTTTTTTTTAACCCCCACCACCCACAGAAATAAAATTTAATTAGAACAGCACTCCCTTTGCATTTTGGTATTTCAAATACAACCACCCACATAATATTTAAAAAATTGCCTTCCCTGGGGGGGACATAGTATTTTCTGGAACAGCCCTAAGGTATAACAGATTAATCAAATAAATATATATATATACCTAAATAAAGGTTTTAACCCTATTAGCTTTATTAAATCATTGCATCAATTAAGATTATTTGTTATTTTTCCAGATGAAGCTTCATGTGAAGCATTGACAGATATGCCACCAAGAGCAGAGGAAGAGTTAGATGCTGTGTCACTTCACAACCAAGCTCTGATGAACATGGAAACCAATGCCACTGGTGGCTTCCAGAAAATGCAGTTTTTACTGCAACAGAATCCCTTCCCTCCGGAAACTTTTGGAAATCTTCTTTTATTGTATGCCAAATATGAAGTAAGTAAATTCTCTTTTTCTTCACACTACTACAGTTATGTGTTGATATCCCAATTTGAAGAGTGCTTCATTTTCTGAACAGCAGCAAACACTTGTTACAACCTTTTGAAGACAGTAAACAACCTCTTCTAGGAGAAATTTTTGATCTTTTCAAACATGCCAATATTTGGCAGTGACTGTCAGCATGTTCTTTGTCCTGGTCATATCACTTTACAGAACCTACCTATATTTATAGATTATCGTTGATTATCTCAACGAGATTGATTTTCTCGCTTGAGCTGGTACAGCGAAAGTGAGAAAAGCAATCGAGTTGAGATGACCAATGATAATCTGTTTATAGCTATTTTACCTATGATGACGTTGTCAATTTCAATGTCAATTTCGTTAGCAACGGCACCATGGCAACGTGGCCTCCTTAGTTTCTAGCGATAATGTTTCCATCTCAAGGGAGAAGCATGATATGAAAATTATCACAAAAAAAGATCAAAGGAAAAATGCACAAAATAGCGATAAAATAAAATGCTAACTTGTTTTTATGTCCTAAATATGCATGAACTATTTGTCACTGGAGGTTAAAAGTAACTATAAATCAATTATGATTGTTACAAGTTTTATCTGCTGTTTTTGCCATAGTATCTTTTGAGTTACTCCCCTTACAACATTAGGTTGTGATTACTCTGAATACATTTATTTTCATGGTTATGAATTCTCACTGCTTGAGGAAATTGTAAATCTATAGAAAATATTTATTTCTTGTAAAATTTGAGTATGAGGTTCACCTATATCCAAAATGAATTCACATTGCAAATTCTTTTTCCGCCTATTGGTTCATATTGTTTTTTTCTTTCAGTACTATGATCTAGCTGCTGATGTACTGGCAGAAAATGCTCACCTGACTTACAAATATCTAACTCCAGTAAGTATTTACATACCATTTATTTATACTGTTTTAAAGTTTGATGTTTTTAAAAATGCTTATGTAAATAAGTGTACTACCTGTAGATAGTGCATTATTTAGCATATTTTTAACTGATTTAAACCAGAATGAATAATAATTACAAACTGGTATTTCGGAAAAACAGTGGAATTGTATGGATGTTGACTCATTTTTAAGATTCCATTTTTGACTTACATTAACAATTTTTTTTTGGTTTGAATCGAAATTTGATAAATTTGCAAAGACAAATTACAATACATTTTCTTGTGTAGATATAATGCTTTTTAAGTTTGGATAAATGAAAAAGTGAAGGAAAAACATTATAATTGGAATCAATCTGCTTTAGGACAAATTGTCTAAACCATTTTTCAATTCAAGGTCTTTTACTTTAGAACAATACCTAAATATACATTTCTTAGGAGAAAATACTTATAAGACATATAAATGCAACAGTTTTTTCCATAACCATATATGCATCTTCAAACAAAAAGATCTAGATAGTACATAAACTTTGGTCCTTCAAATTCTTATTATAACTGTGTCATCTGATAGCTATTCTATAGCTGCATAAAGGTCACACTTCTGTTGCTGACAACATCATCTTTATCATTGACTCCTGAATAAATTTGATAAGACTACCACAGATTCATCTATAAAACATTAAGCTGAACACCTTCTATTTTGATTTTTAATATGAGTGAAAAGGGGTTTCTCCTATATTAAAAAGTAAAATCACAAAAATACTGAACTCAGAGGAAAATCGATTCGGAAAGTCCGTAATCACATGCCAATATCAAATTACAACACACACCAAAAATGAATGGACAAGAACTGTCATATTCCTGACTTGGTACAGGCATTTTCAAATGTAGAAAATGGTGGATTAAACCTGGTTTTATAGCATATTAAAAGACAGCATTACTATTTCTGCTTTTAATCCATTTAATTTCATTACCAAGCCTGTTGTTAAAAATGAAACATTAGAATGACCTTCAGGAATTGATATTAATTTTTAAAATTTTGAGAGAAATGGAAATATATTTTTGAACTTTAATATTTGAATCTGACATGATTTGGAAACACTTTTTACAGAATTCTAAATATCAGAATGTTTATCTATCAATGAAAAAGAAATATTTATTTTGCAAACCATTTACTAATACTGACAAAATTAATTGATTGAAATTTGTTGGAAGCCTCTATTTAATTCTGTTATCGTACACTTATCTGTCTTTTTTATAGAACATTACTATGTAATCACTGGATTGACAGAATGAGTGATCACTTATTTTTAATTAAGTTTAGCAATCAATAGGAAAATAGCCTTGAAAACTACTTTCTCACATGCAACCTTTTATAAAAACTGGGTTCTTCAAATGTTTCATGTTAGGCCAAAAAAATAATACACTTTTGTTACCATTGTTACCAGCCTCCTTACTGAAGTACACTAAATGGTCATGCCTATGATACTCTAAAGCATTTTTATGGACAATTTTAGTTTATCATTTTAAGTCTAGAAATTGTTGGTTTAACAGGGTATAGAGCGTTATCCAATATGTCATTTTAGTTGATGTGTACAAATTGAAATTTGAAGGGTCAATTTTTATACGCCCGTCAAAATTTTGACGGGAATTTTGACTGGCGTATTATGGTATACACATGTCCAGTGTCCGTCCGTCTGTCTGTCTGTCTGTCTGTCTGTCTGTCTGTCTGTCTGTCTGTCTGTCTGTCTGTCCGGCGTAAACATGTCGCACCGTAACTTGAGAACGACTTATCCAAATTTCATGAAAATTAATAAAGTTATTTCTTATGATGGTCAAATGATCTGTGTACTTTTTGCTGAAAATTAGATTTAAACTTTTTGATTTACGGCACT
This sequence comes from Mytilus trossulus, assembly GCF_036588685.1. Classification (NCBI taxonomy): domain Eukaryota; kingdom Metazoa; phylum Mollusca; class Bivalvia; order Mytilida; family Mytilidae; genus Mytilus; species Mytilus trossulus. The sequence goes on along the minus strand of NC_086379.1, from coordinate 35,542,380 downwards.
TTGTAACTAAAACAGGGGTGGGTTTTTTTCACATGTCGCACTGTATCTCAAAAACGATTCTTCATTATGGCTTAAAACTTTAAACACTTCTTACTTATATTAATTTCAATATCTGTATACTTTTTGGTGATGATTCAAAATTTTATATTTGAGTTATTGAGTATTTTGTGAAAAAGGGGGAGGTTTTTTTACATGTCACGCCATATCTCAAAATCGATTTATGATTATTGCTACAAGCTTAAACATATTTATTTATAGTGGATTGGGAAACAAGTTTTACAACTTATATTAATCCCTTTCCACTTTGCGGGTGCGAGTGCTGCCTTGTAGCGGCATTAGCCTACTCTTTTTCGAAAATCTACAAGGGTATCTTTAACGTGCAAGAGATGTGGCTCTCTCTTAACACGGGCCAGCCATTTATCGTCCCCGTCCGACGGACTATCATCGTTTCCTCAAGACCATACTCGCAAATGGTGTCAAACTACAAACTTTACACATGCCTTTGTTATATTAATCTTAAGATCTGTATACTTTTTGATGATGATTCAAAATTTCATTTTTTGAGTGATTGAGTATTTTGTAAAAAAGGGGGAGGTTTTTCTTACATGTTGTGCCATATCTCTATAACAATTTATGATTATTGCTTACGACTTTACACATTTCTTTGTTATATTGAGTTATTGGGTATTTTGTTAAACAGGGGAGGTTTTTGTTGAGCCTGCAACTTTTTTTGCAGAAAGCTCGACATAGGGATAGTGATCTGGCAGCGGCGGCTACGGCGGCGGTGTTAGCTCACTTCTTAAAAGCTTTATATTTTAGAAGGTAGAAGACCTGGATGCTTCATACTTTGTATATAGATGCCTCATGTTACGAACTTTCTGTCAGTCACATTTCAAATGTCCTTGACCTCATTTTCATGGTTCAGTGACTACTTGAAAAAAAAGTTCAGATTTTTTGTAATGTTAAATTCTCTCTTATTATAAGTAATTGGATAACTATATTTGGTATGTGCGTACCTTGCAAGGTTCTCATACCTGTCAGACCGTTTTCTCTTGACCTCGACCTCATTTCATGGATCAGTGAACAAGGTTAAGTTTTCGTGGTCAAGTCCATATCTCAGACACTATAAGCAATAGGTCTAGTATATTCAGTGTATGGAAGGACTGTAAGGTGTACATGTCCAACTGGCAGGTGTCATCTGACCTTGATCTCATTTTCATGGTTCAGTGGTTATAGTTAAATTTTTGTGTTTTGGTCTGTTTTTCTTATACTATATGCAATAGGTCTACTATAATTGGTGTATGGAATGATTGTAAGGTGTACATGTCTAGCTGACAGGTGTCATCTGACCTTGATCTCATTTTCATGGTTCAGTGGTCAAAGTTAAGTTTTTTAGTTTTGGTCTATTTTTCTAATACTTTATGCAGTAGGTCAACTTTGTTTGGTGTATGGAAATATTTTATGATCTATATGTTGGTTACGCAGGTTTTATTTGAAATTGACCTCATTTTCACGGTCCATTGCTAAGTTTTAGGTGTTTGTGTTTTGGTCTGTTTTTCTGAATTTATAAGCAATAAGTCAACTATATTTGTTATATTTAAGAATTGTTAGCTGTACATGTCTGCCTGGCATGGTTCATCTGACCTTGACCTCATTTTCATGGTTCATTGATCAATGTTTCATTTTCTTGGTTAATGTTGAGTTTATGTGACAGTTGTAATAAAGCTTTATATTTAGGTCTATCAAGATAGTATCAAGGATTAGTAAAGAAGGCGAGACATTTCAGTGTATGCACTCTTGTTTTTACATGTCGCACCGTATCATGCGCTCATGGCGCAGCTGTTTATTAACTTAAAGAAATAATTTTCAAATAAATTCCTAAATTTGTGAAAATCTAAAATCTTAAAAACCAACAGAAGAAGTCACTTGATTGTAAACAGATTTGAAACTTGAAACATGAATTTTAAAGGGGAAAATTGTAATACTATTTTTCAGTAGTTTGGTCCCAAACATCTTATTGTAATAGCAATTTATTTGAATTAATAACTGAATAACTTATTACTGGTATTTTTTATGTTCAAACTACAAAATCATTACATAACTTTTTCAATATATGGTTATGTTTATGTTTTAAAGTTATTGGACATAATTCAAAATGTTATTTCAGGCTCTGTTAACTTTCCAATCAAAATTGTTTACACGAAATCTAGTTTGGAATGAAAGAGTTATTTCCTGTTGAAAAATCAATATAGCCATTAATGGTCTAACTTTTAATTATTTTTTGCTTATATAAGTTTATTGTTTGTTTTAGTGAAATTTCAATATATTTGAGTTTTATTACATATCAGTACACAAATGGTACTAGTGTCCCCTGTCTGAGTAAAATGGCTAGATCCTAACACTTTGCTAACTAGTTAAAATGTAACTTTCTCAGTTCATTTGTAATGTAATGTAAAGTAAAGAGCTTTCGATTTAGTTTTGTGATTTCAAAGACCAAAACTGATCACAAGATTTTATTTCATTTTTTTTCTTGTCTCCAATTTTCATCTCCAATAAAGTTAGAATTAACACGAGGGAATATTTTAGCTATTTTAATTCAATCCCAAAATTTGTGGTATTATACTCCTGATAATATTCTGATTTAAAAGTTTTTTAATATTTTATTTATTCCTACAACAATTTCCATATGTAAGTGTATACCATGGACTCCTGGCACACAGGTCTATGGTAAAGGTTTTTCAAGGCTATTCATTAACATTGCTTTTAATAATTAAAAAAGATTATTAATCATTCAAATCAAACAATTTATTAATAGGCAATCTAATTAAAAGAAGATCTCAACATTTGCACACTATCTTTATGCTCCAATTAAAAGCTCAACTGTAATTAAAAAAGCATATTAGAAAAAAGATAAACATAGAAAACTATAATAACAAGAAACATAGAGCTTTGCATCATCAATAAGAAACATCATATCTCTAATTTTTGTGTTTTTTTCACATTTCCTGACCGGTGTGAGAAAAATATTTCTCCTCACTAGTGAAAAATCTGTTTTCTGCAAATGATTAGTCGAAATTTGAGTATAACGTCAAAATGTTTTGTTTTTCTTTTCAATTTTCCTATTGTGACGTCATGAAAAAAGGTGACCTTGCCTGATGACGTCGCATATAAAGAGCACAATTTTCTGAAAATCTTTGAAAAAGAACGATAAAAAGCATTAGAGAAACAGATTCCGACACTATAACTCGTGTATTACAATATTTCTCCACTCTCGTCAGTAAAATTTCATTATTTAAAGGGCTTGGCAAGACTCATGCTTTAAATAATAAAATTTAACTGTCTTGAGTGGAGAAATATCGTAATACACTTGTTGCAATGTTTCATCATAGCCAAAAATCTCAAATTAACCATTTAGGTGATCAGTTATAAGAAATATTTTGTACAAAAAATTCATGCTTGCAGATTTAATCATAACAATTGTCCTGTCATTCAGTCATAAATTGCACATAAGTTGACAATATTTTCTTTGTTACAGTATTTGTATGACTTCTTAGAAGCTGTGATCACTAGACAGACTTCACCAGAGGAGGCTTACAGGAAGCTTGAAGACATGGCCAAACAGCAGACTGAAACACTCAGTAAACTGACTAAACAGGTACATTATTTTTAATAGAACATTTGTTGGATTTGTTAATTTACCAATCTTATTGCAAACCACCATAGATTCAAGTTTTTTAAAAGGTACATTGGATAAGTTCTTATATCCTACTTCATGTGAACCTCAGTAGATTAGAAACCCTTGTTACTAGTGGTTAGTACAATACTGCTTGATAATCTTAGTACATAGTCTTTATTCTCATAACCTACAGTCATTGATCTTTAGATGTAAACTTCCTACTTACACCATTTCTTATTGCACTAAAAACCATTCATTATTGCAGTAAACACCATTCCTTATTGTACTAAACACCATTCTTTATTGCACTAAGCACCATTCATTATTGCACTAAACACCATTCCTTATTGCACTAAATACCATTCATTATTGCATTAAGCACCATTCCTGATTGCACTAAACACAATTTCTCATTGCACAAATCCCCTTTCCTTATGACTTATTGCATGAAACACCATTCCTGATTGTATCATCACCATTTGCCTTTTCTCTATGAATCATACCTACTGTAGCATCATTAAAAATTAAAAAAACTACTAATTAAATTATATAGGGTTATTGCATGAATATTGGGGAATATTGTCCAGAGTAGAATTTTATATTGCACGAGCTTGCAAGTGCAATATATGTTCTACGAGGGACAATATTCCCAAATGTTCATGGAATAACCCTTTTTTAGCTCACCTGGCCCGAAGGGCCAAGTGAGCTTTTCTCATCACTTGGCGTCCGTCGTCCGTCGTCCGTCGTCGTCCGTCGTCGTCCGTCGTCGTCGTCGTCCGTCGTCGTTAACTTTTACAAAAATCTTCTCCTCTGAAACTACTGGGCCAAATCAAACCAAACTTGGCCACAATCATCATTGGGGTATCTAGTTTAAAAAATGTGTGGCGTGACCCGGTCAACCAACCAAGATGGCCGCCACGGCTAAAAATAGAACATAGGGGTAAAATGCAGTTTTTGGCTTAAAACTCAAAAACCAAAGCATTTAGAGCAAATCTGACTTGGGGTAAAAATGTTTATCAGGTCAAGATCTATCTGCCCTGAAATTTTCAGATGAATCGGTCAATCGGTTGTTGGGTTGCTGCCCCTGAATTGGTAATTTTGAAGAAATTTTGCTGTTTTTGGTTATTATCTTGAATATTATTATAGTTAGAGATAAACTGTAAACAGCAATAATGTTCAGCAAAGTAAGATCTACAAATAAGTCAACATGACCAAAATGGTCAGTTGACCCGTTTAGGAGTTATTGCCCTTTATAGTCAATTTTTAACCATTTTTCGTTAATTAAAGTAATCTTTTACAAAAATCTTCTCCTCTGAAACTACTTGGCCAAATTAATCCAAACTTGGCCACAATCATCTTTGGGGTATCTAGTTTAAAAAATGTGTGGCGTGACCTGGTCAACCAACCAAGATGGCCGCCACGGCTAAAAATTGAACAAAGGGGTAAAATGCAGTTTTTGGCTTATAACTCAAAAACCAAAGCATTTTGAGGAAATCTGACATGGGATAAAAATGTTTATCAGGTCAAGATCTATCTGCCCTAAAATTTTCAGATGAATCGGTCAATCGGTTGTTGGGTTGCTGCCCCTGAATTGGTAATTTTGAGGAAATTTTGCTGTTTTTGGTTATTATCTTGAATATTATTATAGATAGAGATAAACTGTAAACAGCAATAATGTTCAGCAATGTAAGATCTACAAATAAGTCAACATGACCAAAATGGTCAGTTGACCCGTTTAGGAGTTATTGCCCTTTATAGTCAATTTTTAACCATTTTTCGTAAATTAAAGTAATCTTTTACAAAAATCTTCTCCTCTGAAACTACTTGGCCAAATTAATCCAAACTTGGCCACAATCATCTTTGGGGTATCTAGTTTAAAAAATGTGTGGCGTGACCTGGTCAACCAACCAAGATGGCCGCCACCGCTAAAAATAGAACATAGGGGTAAAATGCAGTTTTTGGCTTATAACTCAAAAACCAAAGCATTTTGAGGAAATCTGACATGGGATAAAAATGTTTATCAGGTCAAGAACTATCTGCCCTGAAATTTTGAGATGAATCGGTCAATCGGTTGTTGGGTTGCTGCCCCTGAATTGGTAATTTTGAGGAAATTTTGCTGTTTTTGGTTATTATCTTGAATATTATTATAGATAGAGATAAATTGTAAACAGCAATAATGTTCAGCAAAGTAAGATCTACAAATAAGTCAACATGACCAAAATGGTCAGTTGACCCCTTTAGGAGTTATTGCCCTTTATAGTCAATCTTTAACCATTTTTCATAAATCTAAGTAATCTTTTACAAAATCTCCACTGAAACTACTAGGCCACAATCATCTTTGGGGTATCTAGTTTGAAAAATGTGTCCGATGACCTGGCCATTCAACCAAGATGGCCGCCACGGCTAAAAATAGAACATAGGGGTAAAATGCAGTTTTTTGCTTATAACTATGAAACCAAAGCATCTAGAGCAAATCTGACAAGAAGTTAAATTGTTAATCAAGTCAATATCTATCTGCCCTGAATTTTTCAGATGAATTGGACAACTGGTTGTTGGGTTGCTGCCCTCCAATTGGTAATTTTTAAAGAAATTTTGCTGTTTTTGGTTATCTTGAATACTATTATAGATAGCGATAAACTGTAAACAGCAATAATGTTCAGCAAAGTAAGATCTACAAATAAGTCAACATGACCTAAATGGTCAATTGACCCCTTAAGGAGTTATTGCCCTTTATAGTCAATTTTTAACAATTTTCATTAATTTGGTAAATTTATGTAAATTTTTACCAAATATAGTTCTCTGTTACTAATGGGCAAAGTTCATGATAGATATAATTGTAAGAAGCAAAATCGTTCAGTAAAGTAAGAACTTCAAACACATCACCATCACCAAAATACAATTTTGTCATGAATCCATTTGTGTCCTTTGTTTAATATGCACATAGACCAAGGTGAGCGACACAGGCTCTTTAGAGCCTCTAGTTTGTATAGCAATATAGTATTTGAAAATAAAAATTGGTTTAAACTAATATTTTATCGTTGATGAAGTCATGAAATTTGAAGATTTATTGCACGCTAACTTTTGGTTACTTTCTGTGGGGAATATTATATTGCTATACAATAAAACTTGAAATTGCATCCAATAAAATATTAATTGAATTGACCATTATATTGCACCATTTTGAAAACTCATTGAATCAAACATGATATTGCAACATTTTGAATACTTTCATGTTCCCTATGGCACTATACACCATCCCATTGCACTATGCACTGTGCATAATACCCAATTGCAACAACATTCAATGCATCATACACAGTTCCAAATTAACCATTGGGAAGTTAACACCATACAAGGGCTGTACTAAGATATAAACATCAGGATCATTGTAGAATTTGCTAGTATGAACTACAATTATTGTGCATTTCCTGCAAAAAGGGCATATTTTAACTGCTGCATATAGAAACTATTTTCAGTGAATTTTGCAGGTAACACATATTGCTAGATTTGTAGTCTATATTAAGATTAGAAAAACCATTCTTTTAACTTTAGACTGCAAATCTTTTAATAAATTCTGTTATGTTATATCTATTTACATGGTATTGTTGTATGGAATTTGGAGCAGAAAAGTTAATCAGTCAGACTCAGTTCTGGTTATGACAAACTCAAGATTACAAGAAAAATTATAAATTTAGAGGGAATAAAAGTGAAATTTTTTGTCTCAATTTGAGAAAACCAATTCATTAATGGAAATCTTAATTTTACTTCGGACTCTTAAGAGCTTTATCCAATCAAAAGAAAAAAACAAACCATGTGTTGATTTCAATGTCTTTACATTTGAAGTCAAATTAGTTGCTAAGTAGTAAAGTAAATGCATGTAAATTGACTTTATAGTGAGTGTTCATAGGGTGATGTGCATGTAAATTGACTATATAGTGTGTTAATAGGTTGATTTGCATGTTGGCAAACGCATGGAGGTAAAAGTTTTGCACGATCTGCTTTTGATTTCGCATTAAGGATGTTCATCGGTAGAATTAAAAAATAATTTGCATGAAATTTTTTAATTTTCTATGAATTTTTTAGCATAGATTTTGCATAATTTTTGCATAATATTAGCCATTGTGATTATGAATTTTGTTTTATAGATAGAAGGAGTATGTATTTGCAAACAATGCTAAATTTTGTTGTGTTCAAGATTGTTTTTTGAAGTGAAATTTCTTTATTTGAATCTTTTTTGGCTTATCGGTTCTGCTATCTGGTGAACAGCGCACATGTTGTAAAGCAGTTAACCTGTCTTAAGTGACCAAACTCTGCATAATGGACATCAGTATTTTAGACAATCTTTGATACTGGATGTTTTCATTATGCATGAACTTTTGTTCCAAAATACCTGTCTATGGTGACCACTTTTAAAGTTCATTATACAGGTGGTCACCTAAGACAGGTTTTGCTGTATCAGTTTGTTTTGATATGAGTTTTTGAATATGGCACACATATTTTGTGTATGTTTACATTTTAAATGTTGATTTTTTTTCTCTTAACATGCTGTTTTATTTAACTGTACACCCATTTAATGTGAGAAAAACTAATATTTTCTGTTGAACCTTTTTAAGGCCAAATAATTCGTATTTTAGATTCTTATCCATTTTTTTCTATTATTTCATCATTATTAATATTATAAATTTGTCAAAATTAAGTTGGGTCAGCAATTTATTATTTCAATAACATAAATGATTTTCTGGCAGAAAGTCTTTGTTTCTTTTATAAAGCCTACTTTAAAAATAAAAAAATTCTAGATTACAAAAAAATGTGAGGTTGTGTGATATTTGGATGATCATGAGAAACCAGAAAATTAAAACATCCTTTTGAGAAAATAAAATTTGTTTTTTCAGACAATGTAGAAAATTGTGAATTCATTATTATCCAAGGGATACCATTTGCTTTGAATTTTATAGTTCAAGGAAATATGAATTTCTTTACACTTGTATAAGGATTTTGGCAAAACCATGAATCAAACAAATTATCATGAAAACGCTATTTTTCCTCATTTCCTGAATACTGAAATCTCTGGAAAAAATCAACTGATTAATCCACAATAACTATTTTGTGCCCAGTGTGGTGTAATTATTCTCTAACCCATCCTCCATTCTTTTGGCTAGATTGTCTTTGACACTGTAAGTAAATGTTGACATTAACAAGCACTGAGACCTGCCACCAAATGTTTTGTTAAGAATACCCACATATGTCTACCACTGAAGTGACCTTACCTACTATTTACACCTTCAAAGTTATATTGTGATGATAGTATTTTTCACCATAAAAAAAGCGAAATATTAGAAACTGTCAAATAGTTTTGTTAAAAAGATATAGATACTTGCTTTGGTCCCTTTTTTTTTCTTAATTGAAAATAAATCAATTTTGTTTAATTATGTGTGAATGATGCAACCGATTTATTGTTTGTGCAAGGGAGATCATTCTTGAACTATATACATTTTGTACTAACTATAGAAATATAACCTTCCTCCCAAATTCCATCTTCTTGTCTCAGACTCTATGTGTTCAACATCATAAATGTTCCTAAAGTATTTATATCAATAACATTTATAGCAGATAAAGTGAGTTTGATATATATGTATTGAAAATATTGATTATTTCTGGGCATGATCTTTTCCAATGATCATATTATTATATAATTTTGTGTTAGACAGCTAACTATTCATTAAGAACATGTTAAACTCATCAAATGTAACAGGTCTATAATTTGGTACGCCAGATGCTTGTCACATCTACATGAGATTCATCAGTTGCCCTCAAATTAAAACAGTTGGAAATCTAAATCAAATACAATGCTAAAGAGCATTTAAAGCTGAAAATTCAAAAAGCATGAACAATGAAGAGATTTTGATGTACAGATTAAATGCGTTTTATTTACAAAGATTAATTGAAATCATAAAGGTTTGTGTGACATTTTTTCATCAGAAGGAGGTCACCCTGACCTGTATTTATTTCAATGACTTAAATTAAGTTCAATGTCAAAATCCAGTTCTTAAATACAAAGTGATTGATTGATGCTGTTTAATGCCAGTTTCAGTACTCTTGGTATTATCATGGCAGTTTGTCAACCCTGAGGTTGCACTGGCGGATCTAGAAATTTTCATAAGTGGGGGCCCACTGACTGCCTAAAGGAGGGGGGGGGGGGGGGGGGGGCGGGGGGGGGGGGGGGGGGGGGGGCACTCCAGTCATGCTTCAGTGATTCCCTACATAAGCAATCAATTTTTTTTCCATAAAGGGTGGGGCCTGGGCCCCCTGCCCCCCCCCCCCTAAATCCGCCTCTGGGTTGTAATTTTAAGTCCTGCTCACTGTAAGGTGTGTTTTACTCATCTTTAATAATTAACTAGAATTGCCATCTTTCCATGTGAAGGATGGTTGTTGTGTCTGAATTTCTTCCACCAAGAAAATCATTGCTGTAAAGGGGCCTAGTGTGCTGAAAGTAGCTTTTAAAATACCAGCAATCAATCGGCCCATGAATTTTTTTAAATTAATAGTTTTTATACGACTGCAAAATTTGAAAAAATTTCGTCGTATATTGCTATCACGTTGGCGTCGTTGTCGTCGTCGTCCGAATACTTTTAGTTTTCGCACTCTAACTTAAGTAAAAGTGAATAGAAATCTATGAAATTATAACACAAGGTTTATGACCACAAAAGGAAGGCTGGGATTGATTTTTGGAGTTTTGGTCCCAATATTTTAGGAATAAGGGGCCAAAAAGGGCCCAAACAAGCATTTTCTTGGTTTTCGCACTATAACTTTAGTTTAAGTAAATAGAAATCTATGAAATTTTGACACAAGGTTTATGACCACAAAAGGAGGGTTGGGATTGATTTAGGGAGTTTTTGTTTGAACTGTTTAGGAATAAGGGGCCAAAAAAGGGCCCAAATAAGCATTATTCTGGTTTTTGCACAATAACTTAAGTATAAGTGAATAGAAATCAATAAAATTTAAACACAAGGTTTATGAACAAAAAAGGAGGGTTGGGATTGATTTTGGGAGTTTTGGTCCCAACAGTTTGGGAATAAGGGGCCCAAAGGGTCCAAAACTAAACTTTGTTTGATTTCATCAAAAATTGAATAATTGGGGTTCTTTGATATGCCGAATCTCACTGTGTATGTAGATTTTTTATTTTTTGGTCCCGTTTTCAAATTGGTCTACATTAAGGTCCAAAAGGGTCCAAAATTAAACTTAGTTTGATTTTAACAAAAAATGAATCTTTGGGGTTCTTTGATATGCTGAATCTAAAAATGTACTTATTTTTTATTATTGGCCCAGTTTTCAAGTTGGTCCAAATCGGGGTCCAAAATTAAACTTTGTTTTGATTTCATCAAAAATTGAATAATTGGGGTTCTTTGATATGCTAAATCTAACGGTGTTAGCAGATTCTTGATTTTTGGTCCCATTTTCAAATTGGTTTTCATTAAGGTCCAAAGGGTCCAAAATTAAACTAAGTTTGATTTTAACAAAAATTAAATTCTTGGGCTTCTTTGATATGCATAATCTAAACATGTACTTAGATTTTTGATTATGGGCAAATTTTTCAAGTTGGTCCAAATCAGGATTCAAAATTATTAAGTATTGTGCAATAGCAAGAAATTTTCAATTGCACAGTATTCAGCAGTAGCAAGAAATCTTCAATTGTACAGTATTGTGCAATAGCAAGAAATTTTCAATTGCACAGTATTGTTCAATAGCAAGAAATCTTCAATTGACAGTATTGCACAATAGCAAGAAATATCTAATTTCACAATATTGTGCAATAGCAATCAATTTTTAATTGGAGTTATCTTTCTCTGTCCAGAATAGATATTTGTGCAATAGCAAGATATTTTCAATTGACAGTATTGCGCAATAGCAAGAAATATCTAATTTCACAATACTGTGCAATAGCAACCAATTTTCAATTGGAGTTATCTTTCTTTGTCCAGAATAGATATTTGTGCAATAGCAAGATATTTTCAATATTCTTTGTAAATTTGAGTTATCTTTCTTTGTCCAGAATAGTAGTTGAATCAACTTAAATCATTGTTTTATACAATAATCAATGTATTTTCACCATTACTACCAGCTGATAGATTAAAACAATCTTTACCATTCAGTGATAACAAGCACTTTTTTTTTACATTTTAATATTTTATGATGTATTTAAATGAGCAGTTATTGTTGAAAACTCCATTAGAAATTTGAATTGAGATCAGTTTTGGAATAAGGGAAAGTTTTTTCTCATTTCAGATTTCATAAATAAAAATAAAGTTTCTTCAAATATTTTTTTGAGAGGATTATTATTCATTGCTCAAAGGCAAATTATTTTTTTTAAGTTCATTAGACCACATTCATTCTGTGACAGAAACCTATGCTGTGTCAACTATTTAATCACAATCCAAATTTAGAGCTGAATTCAGCTTGAATGTTGTGTCCATACTTTCCTCAACCGTTCAGGGTTCAACCTCTGAGGTCGTATAAAGCTGTGCCCTGCGAAGCATCTGGTTATGCCTATATTTGTAATTTTTATTTAATTTATTATCCTGTGGTCTCCGAACAACATTTAATCAGTATGATTACTAAAGTAAAGAAACTATTGACTTTTTTTATACCTCCATTGCTAGGAGAGTTACTTTTCTATTGTTCTCACCAGTTATCCCACTGAGATATCATGTTTGAATTCATGTAAAATTCATTACTCAAGATAATGATTAATGACAAGCTGAAAAATTTATGAGAATTTTCTTTCTTCATTGGTCAAAATAGAACTTTTATGATTTCGTAGGATACTTCTTTTCTCATTTTATCACATGATTAATCGAGATGACATTTATATATTGATTTTTTTTTTCTCGAAAAGTGTTAAATTTTATGCAAATTGATATAGATCTACTGATGCTTGATCCTTAATGTCAAATCTGGTTTAGAGACTAAATAATTGCTTTTTAACTGTTCTAGGAAATATTTTGGTTTGTTGAATTGAAAAAAAGCTTCTAAACCCAAAATAGATATTGGTAGCATGAAATCACAATAATCCAATATTAAGCAAAATATTTTATTTCCGGTAAATTGTTTGTATTAAAATGTATGGGTAAAGTTTAATTCAATTAATTGGGTCAGGTTGAAAATTTTTCAATTATAACTTGTGTGTTTTGATGGAGAAAGTTAACTGAGGGAATTTGTCACCTATTTTACAGATACAATATGAGAGCTTTTGTAAAGGCATTTAATCTAATTCTAAATTAAGTACATGTACATGTAAAATTGATGAAGGTGAAGTTGAACTGTGAGCAATGTTGACCTAAATGATATTTTGTATTTCAAAAGATCTTTAATACATCAGTCCTAGCGTCATCTGAAGACTTCAATATCAATCTAAAGTACTATAGTTGTAGGTCCGATATATGTTATACAATATATGTCATTATACGATATATGTCATTATACGGTCAAGGAATGAAGTCTTGTTCTGGTCATTATACCAATTGTTGCAGTGTTTCATTGTTTATCAAAGCAAAACTAAATGTATTGATTATAACAAGTGCACTTCTGCATTTAGTTTAAAGCTATTATCTTTTGACAAATTGTTAACATTAAGTTGACATGTGACATGTTAATTCAACATGTGCTAATCATTTCTTTAAAGTGGATTATTTTTACTCAGTTAAAAGTTTAAGATTAGATTTATTTTCACATTTTTCATCTTATTTTGTCCCTGCATGGCTCACATTTTTCCATAAGTGCAAGAAAATATCGTGGCAATTTCATTTTGATCCTGAATAATTAACACAAAATGCAAATTTGTTTTAATTTTATAGTCTTTCTATCAGATATAGAAATTCTGTGAATTAAATTCATATTATCATTTTAAACCATAATAAGATTTGGGATATCTTGGGGATATTTTTGCTTTGCAGTTACACAGAGGTATTCGAACAAGGAATTTTAAGAAAGGAGAGTAAAAGTACAGAAGGGTCTTAATTGCCCACAAATTCTTTTCATTGTTTTACCTGCCCTAGACTTCAAAAAATTAATTTGATTTCTCAATACCCTTTACTTTGTTCATTGTAATGCTATAATGAAACTCTTTTTTTTAAAATTGATGCTCATGCAGAATTGAGATGGTAAGACACAAAGGCATGTTATTAAGTATGGTCATGTTTGATGGGGGATGTTTTTTTAGCCCAGGATTTTGAGATTTCATGTTTTAAAGCTTGGGATATCGGGATCAGGACCCCTCCTAACTTCCCTCATGTATGATAGTGCATTTTAATTCTAGCTAGCTTAATGTTGGCTCACCCCCGATTGTACAATAAATTCAAATATTTTTGCAATATTTTTTTTATTTAAAATTACAATGGGAATGGTTTACAATAGAAAAAGCTGCATGTTTCACTTCTGAATCCTACATATTTCTACTGACCAAAGCCATAAATATTTGTCAATATTCCAAGTTCCAGCTGACACTATTAACACTCAGTTGGTGGACATCATTACAAAATATGTCACAAGACTTCTTGTATTTCCTTTTTTAATGAAAAGAAATCACATCTCCAGCATTCAACGCTAAATGTTTAATAAGAATCTTATACAGCTTTGATAGTTTGATTGTTTTTGGATTGGGAATTGAGTAATGTTCTGTCAGTAATTTGTTATAAGAAATCTGATTATATTTTATAGGTACAAGAGGCGAGACAGAACCATGATGATGAATCTGTAAAGAAGGCAGTCAATGAATATGATGAGGCGCTCGAGAGGTAAATTGTTTCAATCACAAAAATTATCAGCTACATCCTTAAGTGTGCATGATTATGTGTTAAACTTTTGGTTTTTGATGGCGTCCTTGTTAATTCGTCCCTCTTTTTATATAAAAAGGATGTAATATAAAAAAGAAGATGTGGTATGATTGCCAATGAGACAACTATCCACAAAAGACCAAAATGACACAAACATTAGGTCACCGTACGGCCTTTAACAATGAGGAAAGCCCATACCGCAGCTTTCTTTTGGATGTCAGCATATGCTCAACCATAACCTAAAAAGTCCTGTGTGCTGAAATTGTCAAAAAAATTATCCCTAAGATTATAAGAGCAAAGGTTTCACAGCTTGCATTTTTTAACATAAATCTTTTTTTCTTCTTTATACAATAATGCTGAACATATATGCACTTTGGAATGGCTCCCATTCCAAGTTATATTTGTGATTAGAATTGCCTCGAACATCAAATAAATCCATAAACATTTCCTTCTGTGGACCTCGATACTACTAAGGCTATTACAAGTCTAAGATATAGTTTTACAGTTATCTGTTAGGAATATTATATCTAAGAATTTAATAGATCCAATAAAGCAATCATTGTTGAAGACGGAATGGAATTGTACAAAAAGCTTTTATCAATACAAATAAATTCTCCTAGCGCTACATGCCAATGCAGATTGTACTTGAAAAGTCATGAGACTGGAGATTGGCCAGAGTGAAGGCTAAATGAGAGTTTTTTTCTGTAAACCTAATAATCAATTTGGCCAGTAATTGGTAGAAAGGAAATTTATTTGTATTCAACCTGGTCCATTTCCTTTTCACAAGGTTACAGAAAAACTATAGTTATTCCAGTCTTGCCTTAATTGAACTGATTTGAAATATAGTTATTGTTTATTTGGAATTTAAAAATGTATACATTTGTATGTATTTTTTAAGTAAAAATGTTGCTTCTTTTCATTATATATAATGAAATTTTGCCTACTTTAGTTTTCTTAGTGAATATATTTCTTCTCTTAGTTTTGCAAGAGAAAAATTGCTTCTTCTAAATTATATAATTATCTAACAAGTCCAAATGAAAAAAAAAAGTATAGTAATTTGTTATTTTGACATATATTAAAACTTAGTTATTTTGGTGCAAAAATATTTTAGATAAAAGGAAATACTGGGTTTTTGTCAGTGAGTCAACAACCCAACAACTATGATAAGCTTAAGGGTAACATAATAATAGGAAATCTAGGTGTCAAAAACTGTTTTTTCACAATGTTTCAAGTTTGCCCTAAATAGAAAATTGGATGTTTCTTTGGTCTTTTCACTATTTTCGTACTTACAGTCTGTTGTCCCTTATTCATGTATTGTTTTAACTGCATTACCAATTGTTTAACCTAAAAATGAGCCATATGGATATTGACTAACTCGGCCTTTGGTCTTCAGTAGATATATTGTTTCTTTAAAAGCAGGTTTTTAAAGCACTAAATAATATATGATTGTCTATCAAACCCCAGTTTTTACGTGAAAATGAGGAAGTAGTTTAATTAACTAAATATTGATCTGTAAGATTGCCTTACATCGGTGCCAGAAAATTATTTCTTATCATAACATTTTGTGGTTAATTTAGTTCAGCTTTGTTTGGTTGTGCTAGATTAATATCTTTTTCAGCTTTGGTTTCTCTGTTATTTGATAAGGCCAGAATCTAATTTTGTAACCATGCTTACCTAAGCGTGTGTAAGGATATGAATGAGAAAATCCATAGATTAGTAGTTCTTAAATAAGGAAAGTTTATAGATAAAGCTGGAAATTGCTGGTAGATTGCTCATTTGGCATTTTATGACTTTTTTATCTTCATTGAAGATAATTTATTTATTTCGGTATTGTTATTTCAGATTTTGTCATACTAAAAAGGTGTTTAATTTTGGATTATGCATAATTTAGCTCATTTCCTGTTGAATCAAAATTAAGAATGAAATGTAGAAAAAAAAAATAGAAGATGTGGTATGATTTCCAATAAAACCACTATATCCTTTAAAAATGTACTATTATGGCAATTGTGGCGCTATATTTTTATGCATGTAGTTGCTCCATGCATTCATTTGCAAAGATTGAAACTAAATGTAATTAAGAGGCTTTTGGTGAGAGATCTTCATTTCTGTACTATTTTTAAATCATAATGTTTTAGCCATTTTTTCTATCATTTATTTTTTGTCCATTCTCTCTTCTTTATATTTGAGAATTGCATTTTTTACTCTTTCCAGTTATTGACTATGTTTTTGCCCATTAACCTATTCTGTAAACCCCATCAATACTCTCCCTTTAGAGAATGATTCATATATGATGAATTAGTTACATTGTACCTTCTTAGTTCATATGTCTCCAAGGGCTAGTCTTATGAGTTCTGTCAAATATCATCAATCATTCTTATTTATATATTTTCCAGAAATTTATATTTTTTTTGATATTTCTAAAGTTTGACTTGCTTTTACTCTAAGGATATTTTCTAATGATCTGCATTTTTTTCATTTGAACTATTTTGACTTAGGTTGAAAAAGAAATTATTGGCAGAATTTATGCTCAAAGCAGTAATTAACTTTATTCTACAGAACATATTCTTGTGTAAAGCAGCCAGAATTTGAAGTTATAACGATTTAAGATATATAAAGGAAATGTGGTATTATTACCAGTGAGAAAACTGTCCATCAGAGTTACAATATACAGTACTGGTAGATGTACTGGCTTTACTGCAAGAGAGATTATAAATCATGAGGTCTTCATTGTAAAATTAAGTCATCTCTTGGAAGGTTATCTTTGAATAAAAATTAAAAAATGTGGTATGATTGCCAATGAAACAACTCTCAACCAATAAGTTTTCCTCTCATTGAATTGTCATTTATACTGCTTTTTTTCTTCTTTGGCTATGCAGTTGTATGCCTTTGTTTCATTAAGGAGTTTTTTTTACCCTCTTGTCAACTTCTAACTTTTTGAACATTTTCTTATTGTGTTTGTAAAATTCTTCTTCTTTTCTTTTCTTACAGATATATCCCAGTTTTGATGCAACAAGCCAAGATTTATTGGGACATGGAGAACTATCCACATTTAGAAAAGATATTCCGTAAATCTGTTGAGTTCTGTAATGAGCATGATGTCTGGAAGTTGAATGTAGCTCATGTC
Organism: Mytilus trossulus; assembly: GCF_036588685.1. Taxonomy (NCBI): domain Eukaryota; kingdom Metazoa; phylum Mollusca; class Bivalvia; order Mytilida; family Mytilidae; genus Mytilus; species Mytilus trossulus. The sequence continues at coordinate 35,524,751 of NC_086379.1, read as the reverse complement.
CTCTTCATGCAAGAGAATAAGTATAAAGAAGCTGCTGGATTCTATGAGCCGATCGTTAAAAAGAATTATGACAATGTAAGAAATTTGAAAATGTTATGAAAGTATTAGCTTATATTATAAAAAATAACTCATTAAAACACAGCACGCAGTTACCGCAACTTTTTTTAAATTAACCAATCGCACATCTTAGATTAAAGGAAGTTGTTGACAGCCCTAAAAGGGATTGTTTTTCATGTGATTGGATTTATTAAAAAATATATATTTATAAATGTAAGATGATTTTAGTAACCCATTAGCTATAAGTAATAAATCTTTTTTAAATTTCATGAAATGTTTAACTTCTTTTAAAAAGCGTGCATTCATTATTGCGATTTTGTCATATTATACTAAAATTTGATTTGAATTTTTGCGATATTGAGAAAAATCCTGTTTAATTCATATAAATAATTACAAAATGTGAGTTTAAATTATTGTGATTATAATTTAACCCTGTTGCATTTAATCGCAATAATTTGTGAATCTACAGTTTATTTGTCCAAATAATTTGACTTTCTCAAATGTCATTATTCATTTAGAAAAATAAGTATGCTGTTTAGAAATGTTAGATAGTGTCTCAATGTATGACTGAATTTTGTTTATTTTGTATATTTACAGATCTTGAATGTTAGTGCTATTGTCCTTGCCAACTTGTGTGTATCCTACATTATGACAAGTCAGAACGAGGAGGTAGGTCAAATTCAGTCAATAAACGTATTAACATTAGAAAATGATAAATTAGCATGATCATGAAATTGTACTAGAAAGGAAAGGTTGCTGAATTTATATCATTAAAGGGAAAATTCACGATTTTTTACTTATGGTTTAAATATGTTCATTATGACATAATATATATATTCACAAAGTTTTATCGCTATATGTGCAGTAATAAAGGAGAAATTCAATATTTAATGAAAAAATATTAACTACTTCCTGTAGGTCGTGACGTTTTCTCCTGGTTTTTGCATGCCGGGATTTAAAAAACAATCATTAAAAGTCTTGGTTTTTAATCATATTTTAACGTAATCGTAAGCGCGCCGATGACTTATGCTTTATCTAATAACCATCCGATAATAAGAAGATAAAACGCACATACGTTCAATTGTACATATTCATGAGATACATTTTCTATGTTAAACGTATATATTCGAATTATTTTTGTAGACAACACAAAAAGTTATAAATTGATTTTTAATTAATGTATTTTCGGACTGATAAAGGTGAACAAAGTAAAGTACAATAATCTGTAAAGACAATATGTTGGTGTACTCTTATTGACCTTTTACTATCTCTGCTATGACTTGGTTGATACGATGTGTGTATTCACGGTTCTGTAGCAATACTCGTAGATGGCTTGTTGAAAGGTAAATTGTTATTTGCACTTCGGTATTTAACCACGCCTCTCGGGCACACCTTGCCAGGTGTGACTGTCTATTCGGATCAGTGATTTATAAGACAAGGGGAGCATCCAATATACACATTTAAAATATATATTCAAGTAGGTGACAAATAAAAATTGATCGCCGTGGAATTATTTAATTATGGTTGGTGCTATTATTTATTTGAATTCAAATAAGTTAATTTACTAAGAAATACACAATTTTTGGTTAAAGACGGGAAACTTAATTCATATGTCCGATTGAAATGATTTACACTTTTTGTCCTTGATTGATGTCTAATAAAAAGGAGAACTTAGAAATTATAAATAGCTTTACCAAAGTATTTTTATTTGTCTTTATTAGGCAAATAAATGAATGAGAACACTTAGATTTAGACTTTTTAAAAACCACGTACAAATTAATAACTGGAACTCACTGAAGATAACTCTACCGAAGCGGAATATAATATGAACGAATAAAGAAAAAATACTTTTGTACTTGAGAAGTCTTAAAACATTGACAGCAAATTTAAGGTCTTCTTGGAATGGAATCGAAAAATTACGAATAGATATTCTTTATCAAGTGTGAAAAACGTCAACCATATTTAATCATAATCGGGGACGTCCTTATTAAAGTAGTCTTCGTCTCACAACGTATAATACTTAATAACTATTTGACCAAAGATGTTTAAAAACAAAAGACAACGAATTTAATGTCATCTTTCCCTATTTTTGAATGTAATTATAAGTCTGTTCAACTGGCAAGAATACCCCTAAAGCGGACAAATATCTGACAAGCAGTTTATTCTTTAAATTTGCTGTCATTGAATATCAAGAAAGGATATAAATCCCGAAAATGATTTGAAACTTTAATACTCAATAGCTTTCCTAGAAAATATTCACATCCCTCGGGGATTATTAGTGTACGTCCAGTTGCATATGTCGGAACAGTTGTGGTGATGACGAATTTCTTTCTTTATTCGAGAACACTCTAATTGATATATAAATCTGTGATTTTACTATGTTCATAACTTCGATGATCCAAAGCAAGTTATAGATCGACCTGTATTTAAATCAAATTGGTCCTCTTCTTCTTCTTCTTCTTTTGGTATACAATAGTCTATCGAATTGGATGATTACATACTGTTGGTATACGTGGACTAGTCTATTTACGAAACTTTTACCCCAATTTGCACAAAATGTATGTTTCTTTCTTATGTTCAATGTATACATGTATATATTTTAAATTGCGCTGTAGTTCCGTAACTTTCTATCCGGGCGTATAAACGAATCGTCGACAAGTGCGCACATTTTTTTAATTAACATTTCTGGAATGATCCAACTATGTCCTTTACTATTGACAACGAGTAAATATTACATTGTCCCAGAGACATATAATACAATTATATGTCTCTGATTTTCCCCAAATTAACCCTTGGAAAAAATACGTATATTTGTATATCTTCAATTTTTTTTTTTTTTTTTTTTGGTATCATTTTTTTTTTTATAAATAATATTCTTTACACCAGAAATTTTATTTATAAACAAGCGTATGAGTTAAGTAATGACTAGTATATTATATCACTTTCGGACACGCAAGACAGAGATGTATATTATACATGCACCTGATAGTTCAAAATGGAAAGTTATAAGTTATCGGCCGTGTACACTGATCAATACCTACAGAAGTGAAACGATGCATGAACTTGCAGGCCCGACAGGAAATCGTTTGAATACCTGGTCGTGCCACCTTACACCCCTCACAATACCTTTGGGAGTAATACCTTAAGCCTTGCGGGTGATCAGTGGAGCGAAGATCCTAATTTATTTGAATAAAGTATATTACTTTAAAGAATTATGAACGAATTAGATTTTCGAAAACAATTTTCACGGAACTCTTATTTATGATTTGAACTTTGACTTTTTAACTAATTCCAATATTAACAGTTTAAAAATAACAGACTATATGGTTATTAAAAATATAAGAACATTTTCCGAATCAAGTTAGTTAGTCAGATAAAACAACCGTACGATTGACAAGATATCGACACGTAATTAAGACAACATCGGTTACTGTAGTTTTGTTTCTTTATGGTTTATAGACGTTTATAGACATATCGTGAATTTTATTTGGACAAGATAACAAAATGGCGGAACGCAAAGAACTGATACTCAAAATTTAAAATCGATGGTGATCTCTTATCTAGCGGAATAAAACTTTAATATTTATAAATTTGAGCATTTTTATAAAGAATGGACATAACATGAATTTTTGATTTTTTTGCGAAGTTTCCCTTTAAGTTGATTTATAGTTTATTTGCATGAAATGGTGTTTAATGGTATTGGTTTAACTTTATGTTGCTCGGAAACCATTTCTAGATAAAAAGAAAGATCATCAAACCGTGTCACTTCACTAGTCTATATAGATATATGATTTTCTATAAGATTTTACTAAAGATTATATGACAGTATAACGACACCTGAACTATAGATATCATAAACAAAATTGTTATGCACTGTAGGTTTGACATTTATCTAGTGAAAATAAAACTTACAGGAATATTTTTTTGCTTAGTGTTGTGCTGCTGTATAATTTTCATACTTCAATGACCTAGATAGTAGTCAAATAGGGAAAAGGTGTATTAAGCTCTAAATTGTCAACATGTATGTCTAGTTGGATCTAGACAGAACTTTGGCCAAGATCATCACTGTAGTAAAGTGAGCTCAAGTTCTTAAAAAAATTAATAATTTGAAGAGAAATTTATTGCTAAATAAGTATTTAAAATATTTTCCTCTATACTATAGGCTGAAGATTTGATGAGAAAGATAGAAAAGGAAGAAGAACAAGTTGCTTATGATGATCCTGAGAAAAAGATTTTCCATCTTTGTATTGTCAATCTTGTCATAGGGTAGGTATAATTGTAAAGCCTCACACCTCATGTGGCACAATTAGTAAAATTGAAAATGAAATGGAGGACCAAATAGCAGAAAACAGGCAAAGGCCACCAATGGGTCTTCATATTAGTACATTTTTGTCGAGCCTTCGACTTTAGTCGAAAAAGCGAGACTAAGCGATCCTACATTCCGTCGGCGTCGGCGTCGTCGTCGGCGGCGTCCACAAATATTCACTCTGTGGTTAAAGTTTTTGAAATTTTAATAACTTTCTTAAACTATACTGGATTTCTACCAAACTTGGACAGAAGCTTGTTTATGATAGTAAGATAGTATCTAGAAGTAAATTTTGTAAAAATGAAATTTTATTTTTTCCATATTTTATTTATAAATGGACTTAGTTTTTTTCTGCAGGAAAACATTGCATTCACTCTGTGGACTGTTAAAGTTTTTAGAATTTTAATAACTTTCTTAAACTATCCTTGGTTTGTACCAAACTTGGACATAAGTTTGTTTAGGATCATAAAATGGAATCCAGAAGTAAATTTTGTAAAAAAATAAATCCATTTTTTCTGTTTTTTACTTTTAAATGGACTTAGTTTTTCTGCAGGGAAACATTACATTCACTCTGTGGTTAAAGTTTTTAAAATTTTAATGACTTTCTTAAACTATCCTGGGATTCTACCAAACTTGGACAGAAACTTGTTTATGATAATAACATAGTATCCAGAAGTAAATTTTGTAAAAAGATAACTCCATTTTTTCTGTATTTTACTTTTAAATGGACTTAGATTTTCTTCCAGTTAACATTACATACAGTCTGCAGTTAAAGTTTTCAAAACATTTATTAGATTCATTAACTATCCTAGATTTTTTACCAACTTGGACAGAAGCTTCGTACAATCATAAGATAGTATCAAGAGAAATATATTTATTGATTTTTTTCCTCATTTTTGTTGAGCCTGTGATTAACAGCAAAAGTAGGCGAGACACTGGGTTCCGCGGAACCCTTACAAATTTTTTTCTGCATAGATTGAAATCAAATTCAGTGTTTAGTGGTAGAATCCAAAATTATAAAACCAATTTCTTTCAAAATTAAAATAGATCTTGGTTTTAATGAGGCTTTTTCAAATAACATGACCTCATTGGAAGCTCAATAAACATCTCATTGTAACTCAAAATATTTTTAGCAGGTAAAATGAATGTTTGTTAACCTAATTGACCACCATTGGTGGCCTTGAGCTGTTTTTTGCTCCTTGTTTGAGTTGTTGGCTCTTCGACACATTCCCCATTTTAATTCTCAATTTTATTAATGTAACAAATAAGGATTGTATGAATCCTTTATTAGATTTGGACATCAGTTTATTACTTTTGTTTACTAATCTACATAACAATCATTTCAGTTTATCATTGTCATAAGCATCTGATTTTGTAAATTGAATAGATAAATGATACAGCTTAATATAGTCATTTTTTAAAAATAACATAGATATTGTTCACCCTATCTTGTCTGTAAATCTAGTGTAGACAAGATTCCAATCAAATCAATCTCCTGATGTGTTTGGATAACAAAAAACACAATTATTTTAGCTGTTTGATAGAGTATTAAATTCTTTTCTATTTTCTATTTTTTTGTACAAGATGATTGCATTTATAGACCATAAAGAGAACGGTAATGGGTAAAATTGTTTCAATTCCGATCAGAATTAATTGATGGCTGAACAGACAAATATTTAATCTGTTAATGGACCTGTTCAGACTCAAGCTGACATTTTTGTGTAAATAACATTTGTCATATCTGACATCAAGTCTTAATCAATTTCATCAGTTTATATTTGATGTTTTTTCATACTGATAGATATCAAACTATATTTCCCTTCTCTAATTTGCATATATTTGCATAATAACTCCTGCTGGAAATGTACATAGGATTTTCATGTCATGATTGTTTGCTTTTGATTCAATTTCTGGATTAATACATTCTTATTTAACTTTTTTTATTCCCAATATCTAATCCTTTGAGAGTTTTTTACTGCCTAAAATAGACGTATATATACTCTTAGGTATTTAGCTGAACTTGCTCCCAATGATCCTAGATCTGTCTAAGAATAACCTGCTGACCTCATGTAACATTCACTTTTAAATTATCTATGCTAGATTTCTTAAACTGTGATGCCACATTTTACAAGAACTTTATTGTGAACCATTAAGTAAAAGTTTTCACCAGAGTCCTCTTGTTAAGGGTAAACTAATCAATGCCTGATAGATTCTCTTAGAAATTTAAAGGTCTTAGTAGTAAACTACACAGAATGACAGAGAACAATAGCTATTGTATTTATTTAATGGGACAATAGAACAGACCAAAGTTTAATTACCTTGTCTAAGAGGAGATGACTGTTGAAAAGTTTCATTTAGTCCCAATATGGTGAACAATTTTGCATACACGTGAAACTATGTATTTTAGACTATTGAAAGTTTTAAAAAAGCAAAAAAAAACAGATTTGTTTGCTTTTTTCACCTCAAAACAGTCCTGAAGGCAATACTTAGTAGTGCTTTTTTGTCATAATGTTGTCATTTTCTCTTAGACCTATGAGTTTGAATGTTCTCTTCTGATGTTCTGTTTCTTTTTTAAGTTGGTGGACATAGCATTAAATATTAGGGTATTCCATAGCAATTGTTTTGATAAGTTCTGTTGAAAACTTACTTTTTTATATCGACTTTATATATAAGGTAGATTGAACATGGCAGTAATTGTTGGAGTATTCTGTAGCATTTGACCAGTTTAATAATATTGAGGAAAAATTGTTTTTTATAATAAATTAATTGTTGTTAATCCACTAGTTCCGTTGTTTGATAACAGTTGATTTTATTATTTTTTACTGACTTTACCTTATTGAACTTACCTCAGAGTTTGATTTTTTTGTCATAGTTTTATTATTGATTACCACAGATCTAACAAGTTAGTGTGTGATATTTAAAAGTACATAAATCAAACTGATTTATAAAGAGAACTCTCTCCGATACGGCAAAACATCTATTCACAGTAGCATTATGTCTTAATTGTGTTATTTATATGGCGCAAAACTGGTATTGATCAGATTTGATTACATCTAGGGAAAACGGATCACAACAACCTTAATTAAAATCCTCTTTAATTCTTTAAACCTTGAATGAGTACAGAATTAATCAACTGATTAAGTTTGGTGTTGGTTTTATACAATTGATTATGCACATGACTCTGTGTCGTTCTATATTTTGTTAGAAAAGTTTGACGAGTTAATCAGTATTTAACATTTAAACTATTCCAGTTTAGTCAATTTAGGTTATTTAAACTGTAACAGATCTTTCTTTGTTGGGGTTATATTAATCAAGTTTTTTGTTAATATGAAACATCACATTATTAACGACGTTTTTTTATACTTTTTTGTATGAAAAAAATACACGAAAATACGTCAATATAATGAATTAGATAAATCCTTTGATTTTTGCTTAGGTCAAGAAAGTTCCACTTTTTGGTTTTTTTGAACACAAAATGACAAATGCATTCCTGTAATGACTTTAAGTATTCTGAATGTTATAAATCAAAAGATTACACAGCCAAATCTAGTATGTCCCCTTAAAGTAATAGTTCAAACCTTTACTGCCTTTTATAGCCTGCTATGCCATATGGTTTTGCTCATTGTTGAAGGTCATACAGTGACCTATAGTTGTTAACTTCTTTATCAGTTGGTCACTGGTGGAGAGTTGTCTCATTGGAAATCATACCACATATTTTTTTATCTTTCTAATTAAAAATCTGTGATTTTTATATTGCAGAACATTATACTGTGCCAAAGGAAATTATGAGTTTGGTATATCTAGAGTGATCAAAAGTTTAGAACCTTACAACAAGAAGTTAGGTACAGACACATGGTACTATGCCAAGAGATGTTTCCTCTCTCTCATAGAGAACATGGCTAAGCATATGATTATGATGAAGGATCAAGTCGTACAAGAATGCATTGGATTCCTGGAATGTTGTGAAAGTAAGTGAAATATTAACCATTTTAAAACAGTGTAGACAAGACCATTTATTGGGGCTCAGGTTAATAGTGGACTAACCCTTGTGTGCTGATTTTAATGTTGAATACTGAAACATTTTTTTTTTCTTCTCATGCACATGCATGAACTTTTCTCTTTTTTCTTATTAAATCCCCACTGGAAGGCCTCTGACAGACTGAGTGAACGTTATCGATAGTCCATGTTAAACAAAATAGATATATTACCAACATAAGTATTATGGTTGTCAACACTGTTACATGTATACCTCTTATGACTTTAATAAGTAGATCTCATTCAAGGTTTACAGAATATAGAAAAGTGGTCCAAGAAATGAAATATAGGGGAAAATAGACCCAAGGGATGGAGAGTTGTCTCATTGGCACTAATTCCACATCTTTTTCTATCTACCAAATAATAAATAATAGAGAATGAATGGTAAAAAAGTAAAAAATTGATAATGAATGGCCAAAAAAAAGAATGATAATGAATGGCCAATTAATAAAGAATACTGAATGAATTGCCTAAAAGTAAAGATTAGAGAATGCATAGCCTAAAAATAAAAAGAATGAAAATGAATAAAACAAAAAAAATAGAATGGAGTATAAACTGGTGCAAAAATAAAAAGAAAAAAGACTAAATTTGAAAAATTGATGAGGAATAAAATGGCTTAAAAAAGTATGAAAAATCCTGATACAGACAGTCTTATTTAAATCAAAGGTAAAATTACATTAGAAAAAAAATCATTCAAACTTGTATATCAATTAATTCATTAAAAATCTGAACCAAAAAGCAATTTTAAAATCAACCAAAACCAGTTTAAAAGTGAAGTTTTTTTTCTTAATTTTTTTTGTAAGATGTTGAAATCATAAGATGTTATATCATTTTCTGTTTATTTCTTTTTAATGTCAGAACAAGCTTTGACATTATTAAGTCTGCATTTTATATTTTACTCAGAGGCAGAAATTGATTGCTTTATTCCAATAAGTTAGATTTTTCATTTAATAAAGCTTCAAGTATTGTCATAGATATACAAAAATATGACATTTTAATTTGAATTCTATCTTTATCATTGTGAAATATGACAAACCTTGGGGACAAATATGATATTAATTCTCGATAAAAGTCAGTGTGACATAGAAATATTTTTTACGTAAGAGAAAAATTAAAGCATTATGGCTGAATAAAAGCCCTAAGACAGAAGTGACCTATAAACGAACATGGATTTTTTTTTATGTTTTGCTTAAATGCAGTCTACATCATGCAATTCCCAATTAGTATTGAAATTTTAAAGTAAAATATGGGAAGACGAGGTTTTCATGAAACTTTTAAGAAAATAAACAGAATGCATTAGATTCTGAAACGATAAAAAGATCACTAGCTTTATCAATACAAAGATTGTGAGCGTAAACCCCTCTCATTCAACTTTTATCTAATTTAACTAGAATGGCCAGTTTTTGAGTCAAAAGTCTGTAGTTTTCTGTTGGTACTCCGCTCTCAACCAAGGCAAGGATAAGGAGCTGGCATTAAACACCATAATGAATCATCAGTCTTTTGTTTCTTTCACTAAAAACTGTTGAATATATCTAAATTTCACCATTTTAAGGTGGTACCTAACACTGCAGGGAGATAACTCTGTAAAATCAGCTAAACGTTTTAATGACGTTGTGTTGTGTCAAATGTCAAACTGCTATATAACCAGTGTAATTTTTCTGATAAAATGCTAGGTTCAAATTTTTTGAAATTTTTGTATTTTTGTCAGATGGTCCAAGTTAATCTACATTCAAAATTTTATGAAAATTAAACAAGTATAATTAATTTTAGTCAAGGTGTTGGGTACCACCTTAATTCTAAATCTTTTTCTCTTTGCAAAAGAAACCCATTTGTAATAGAAACCCATTTGTAATAGAAATCCATTTTGAATAATACTTAACTTTAGTTCTGTTATGAAAAAAAAACCAAATTCAGATTACAACATTTTATCAATATTAGCACAGAGAAATTTATCATTTATCCAAGAATAAATTACTCTGTATCATGTGTATTTTTCAGTTTTATGAGAATAACAAATCTCAGTTAACTTTGATATTGAAGTAGTCTAGTAAGAAAAATATCAATTCTTTGTGTCAAATGAGACGCATCATTTTCTTCAGATTAATTCAGGCAAAAAATTAACATTAAAATTATATAAACAACTACCGCATAGAATTAAATTGAGTTTACAAGCACATCAGCACAAGTTAAATAAAATAAGACTGATCTCTTGATATAGTACTTTGACATTTCCAAAAAGGTTGATGAATAATCTATAAATATGATAAATGGATTGTAGAATTTTTAAATGGTCACAAACTTTATTGACATTTTTATACGACCGCAAATTTTGAAACTAAGTTTGTTTTTAACAAAAATTAAATTCTTGGGCCTCTTTGATATGCTGAATCTAAACATGTACTTAGATTTTTGATTATGGGCCCAGTTTTCAAGTTGGTCCAAATCAGGATCTAAAATTATTATATTAAGTATTGTGCAATAGCAAGTCTTTTCAATTGCACAGTATTGTGCAATGGCAAGAAATATCTAATTTCACAATATTGTGAAATAGCAAATTTTTTTTTTAATTAGAGTCATCTTTCTTTGTCCAGAATAGTAAGCAAGAAATATCTTATTGCAAGATTTTTTTTTAATTGGAGTTATCTTTCTTTGTCCAGAATCAACTTAAATCTTTGTTATATACAATATACAATGTATATTCACTTTTTACTACCAACTGATAAATTTAAATAATCTTTACCATTCAGTGATAACAAGCAGTTTTTTTTACATCTTAATATTTATGATGTATTTAAATAAGTAGTTATTGTTGCAAACTCCATTAGAATATTTTAATTGAGATTAGTTTTGGAATAAGGGAAAGGGGGATGTGATTAAAAAATTGGGTTCAATTTTTCTCATTTGAAATTTCATAAATAAAAAGAAAATTTCTTCAAACATTTTTTGAGAGGATTAATATTCAACAGCATAGTGAATTGCTCTAAGAGAAAACAAAAATGTTAAGTTCATTAGAACACATTCATTCTGTGTCAGAAACCTATGCTGTGTCAACTATTTAATCACAATCCAAATTTAGAGCTGAATCCAGCTTGAATGTTGTGTCCATACTTGCCCCAACCGTTCAGGGTTCAACCTCTGCGGTCGTATAAAGCTACGCCCTGCGGAGCATCTGGTTGTACTTTCATATTATATTTGGAATTTCCTTTATTTTTTCAGTGTATGGAAAAGACGTGAAAGCTGTCATTGAACAGCCATTGGAAGCAGAACCAATGCATCCTGGGAAGAATACAGTTACCTATGAAGCTCGTCTCTTGAAAAATCTTCTGATGCAGTTACAATAATCTATACAAAAACTTTAAAAAAACTGAAGCAAAAAGTGATAATTGTATTCTTAATATGTTTTGGAACATTTAGTAAATTACACTAATCTATAGAAAAACTGAAAACTGAAGCAAAATGTGATAAATTGTATTATTTTTTGGAATATTATTCAATTGATTATCTGTGTTCTGTGCTATTTAATGTCTGTCTTTAAGTTGAAAATTAAAAGTTAGTGATTAAATTAAATGTTTTCTTTCTTTTCTGCCGTGCATGATATAGCTAAACTCATCAATTCTTGTGGTAATAATTTTAAAAGAAACCCATTAAGTAGATTGGGTATTATTTTGATTTATGACGTTGTTTGTAATAAAATACTGTGATTTCTCAGGAAAATAAAAACAGATAATTTCTGATTGTAAATAAATCGGATAATTTCACACCTGAAAGTCATGCAACAATGGGTGATTTCAAGACATTGTTGATGATGTTGCATCAAAAGAAATTGAGGATGCTTAGAAAAAGATAAAGTTCCTTGCAGTTTAAACCTTATTTCAATGAAAAAATTTAAAATATAAAGATTACCTAATGAAAAAATTTTTTTTTAAAAATTCAACAGCATATATACTTTTCATATGTATGAAATCAGAAATAAAATAATTGTGGATTTTTCAGAAAATATTTGTGCAAAGAATATTGAAAATGAGAGCAGTCCCATGATTTTGTGACACTATATATTTGTTATCTTATCCTACAACAAAAGACAATATAATATAAGAAGATGTGTTATGATTGTCAGTGATACAGCTATCCACCAAAGGGGAAAGGGGAACTTTTCTTCACCTTTTTGTGTTGATTCCTTTATTGGATTCTAAATATGAATGTATGATAAAGTCCAATGAAATTTGTGGAAAATGATGAATTTAACAGTTATTGAACATGGCAACTACTGTTCTTAAAATTTGGAAATTATACAAAATGTTCAGAGGAAAAAGATTGAAATTGCTGTTTATAAGAAATGAAAAAAATATAGAAACAAATACATTTTATTGACAAAAAATATAGTAAATCATAGCATAGAAACTGGTTAGGAAAAGATGGAAAGTGCTGTTTATAAGAAATGAAAAAATAATAGAAACAAATAAATTTTATTGACAAAAAATATAGTGAATCATAGCAGGTTAATGTCAATATCAGAGCTAAAAATCAAACATTGAAAATCTGATTTCATGATTCCATTCTAGTGTTAGTGGAATCCATACAGCATTATTCACCTTATCTGTCTGTTTGTTTTACCAGCATTATTTTAGTCACTTTTCAGTACTATTGCACAGAATTACTCCATATTTGACCAGCTTGTCAACGACCTACTTCCTGTTTGCTGATACTTGAAATAAGTTCAATATGTTGAAAGATTAAAAAAAAACATCACATATTTCAGTAGTACTCTGAACATATTGACTACTTATCAATTGCTGGACAGTTATGACTTCTAATGTTTGCACACTTTTCAGATCTGTCAGACACCCACTTACTGTTTGCAGATACTTTGATTCTTTTTTCTATTATAGTTTAAATGAACTAAATGACCTTCTTCGTCGTTTGGTCTCTACTTGAGAGTTGATGAATCAGCAATCACATCACATATTTGTATTTTTACATTAAAATTGTTTGTTACACTTTTTTTTTTTAAAAAGCATTGGAAAAAACTGACTTCATATTTAGTCTGAAGTTTGGCAATGATGAGGTCTAATGTGTAAACCCTTTTCAGATTTGTCCTATACCCTGCTTCCTATTTTTCAATATGTTTTAGAGGTTGAACCCTGATAGACAGAAATGCACATTTTCAATTGTTCCTTACACTAAATACAAATGACCTAACTATCTGCAAAAACGTAACATTCACCAATGAACCAAAAACAAGAGTCAACATCAGATGAACCATGTCAGACAGACATAAAATTGAGAAAGGAAATGGTGAATATGTCAAAGCGACAACCACCCGACCATAGAGCTGTTCACTTGACATTCATGACATTGTGCATTATGTTATCATTTAATATTGAGAAAAATGATAAAGGATAAAGTCAAAGGATTCTGCAACAGTAAGTAAAGACAAAAAAATATCCTTAATTGTTATTTTATATGAAGAGAATTCCTTACCAATATTTCAATTTTGGTAAATTTTACATCCAGTCTTTAAAAGAGAAAGCTTGCATTATCATGGTATGCAACTGACCTAAGACAGATCTATTACATCCTTATAGTACCATTTTACACAAAACTGCATGGATTTTATTAATTCAGTTTTGTTTATTTTGTAAAGTCAAATTAGTGTTTTAAAATTAATATTTGCTCTGGTATTCTCTAACTCTCTAAAATATGCTCAGGTTAATACAAGTAACTTTGATTTTCCCCTATGTAGATATATGGAAGTGTTTAACGACCTTGACTGGCTTTTCAGCCCTATGTAGATAGATATCGTCGATGCTGCTTTATACGGCGATTATCAAGGTCTGTGTGACTCTGAAGAAAACTACTTTGTTGCCTTTATACGGTCCCCCTTTATACAGCATTTTTGAGTGTTGAGAAAAAACAGTCTGTGGAATTTCTTGAAGATATTTCAAGAGTAAAGACAATATGAAAAGGAATGTCTCGTTACAGTCAATTTTAGTTTGATATGTCTGAGACGTTGTCAGTACTTTGGTTTCAACAGGTATGTTATTTATCTTTGTGGCGGATTTGTGTTGCCATGCCGACTTGACCAAGACTGTCCCACTCTAATCGCATATCACTATTTAGATTGCATTGACATTTTGTAAATACAGGAAGTCACGTAAAAGACAACCACTTCGAATCCAATTAAATGGATCATAGATGATTTGATTCTAAAAGCCCTTTGATTTCAAAGGAAAATGGATTTAAAAATATTTGAGACGTCTTCCGGTGGATGATGGACATTAACAGTTACTGTATAAACGTTCACATTTTCGATCTGAAATATATTTATTGCCATAGTTTGAATCACGACTTTGCCATTACATATTTTAACAAGTCACTTTATTAAAATACGAGTGCATGTGTTTAAGTTTGGTGCTTTCTGATCACGAGCTCGATAATTTGCCATCTTCTTGCATATAAAAAGAAGATGTGGTATGATTGCCAATGTCTTTCTATCTGTTAATAGATTTCTACATTTCTATAAAACAAAAAGACATTAAAACTTATCCCTCACGGATAAGCATCCATCAAAGCGGTTCTTGTTACTGTATTCATTAAAAGTTGTCAAAGAAAAACATTTAACGAGAGTTAGATTTGCGTAATTACGATTTTCCGGTAAAAAAAATGAAACTATATATATGATGAAATATTAATTTTCGTCTGTCAAATTAACCTTGCTGTTCGTAAATATGTGATGGACAACCACCAGGGAAATCATGATCAACTGACCAAAAAAATAACTCAGACTGGACGTACATTAGTCTTGGACAGATGTGACTCATAATTTACTGAATAAGCAATGCATTCCCTTAACTAACTTCGAAAGATGGTGTTATTTGCAATGAAGTTGTATTTCTGTTTAACTCACAGTGACAACTTTGAAATGTCAGAGAGCTATTTAATTAACTCTGCTTTTGAATTAGATTTTACTCAAAGAAACTTAACTTCATTATAATAATTTATAACCTAGAAATTGAAATTTGCCACTTACTAAAAGAGAAATGCACCATGAAAAGGGTATGTAAAGGGTGTGTCAATGAAACAGCTTTCCAACTACATTGGCCTAAATGGACCAAAAGAGTTCTCAATCTTCAACAATATGGAGCTGCATACTTGAAGAAGAATAGACCAAGAGCACATGTATAATCTTCAACAAAAAACAGATTTACTAGATGTAATTCAATTTCAAAGATACTTTTTTTTTTATCTAAACTTGTGATTCAATGCTTGTCTTTTACTAACTGTTTAATGATGATAAAACAAAATAACCATCGTTGCATGTCTTAGTATTGATTACACATCAAAAGGGGTCAAACGGTCAGATCTGTAATTAAATTGTCAATATTTCTTAAGAGTAATAGATATAATGGTCACATGCAAAAAAGCCATAAACATGCAGTTTTGGTAGAAACAACCATAAGCAACAAAATCGATGAGTTTAATGAATCGCCAGAGACATGTTTGAAATAATGTTTCCATATCATCTGAGATAATCCCCGGTTTATGGTGAGTTTGGTGTTGCTGAGTACTAGTATTTAGTTTTCTATGTTATGGTTTGTCTTTTGTACTTTGTAGTTTTTTGTCATGGCATTGTCAGTTGATCTTTGACTGATGTGTGTGAATATTCATTTGGTATCTTCCGTCTATCTTTTGCAGCTGAATTTTGCATTTGAAAAAATACAAAGTGTGACTTACACAACTATATTTAAGTCAAACTTTAATTTTACAAAGACTAATAGCTTATAAGAATATGCATATTTGAGTCTATACAATTTAGATAAAATCATGTGTTCCTCTCTTTGAATATCTTTAAGCTGTCCTTAAACGAAGGAGCTTGTAGTTATTTTTGCGTAATTATCCAAAACTTTCACGTGAAATTGAAGTACAGCTGAAAAATTTCTTCAAATCATCTGTTGAGAGTCAAAGCATTATACTAGTGCAGTGTTCATGGATTAACTATGGATCTGAAAACCAGAAGTAATTCCCCCTTACCACCGCAATGAGCGGTGACAGCGCTTAGATAGGCTGCAGGTTGCATTTCTGTATATATAGACAAAAAGCTATAAAGTGCAACCTGTAGCTGTGTAGCTTTCTAGACTAGTCACTAAAAGTTTTAATGACCAAAGATAAATCGCTACCAGTATTTTTTAGGGCAACTTTTAGCATCATCACATTTCACTCTACTTAACAAAGAAAAAACCCTGCTTGGGTTAAAAGCCTGAAATAGATAATTATCACACTGTTTTAATCAATTCTTCGGACTCCAAAATATATATCAACGTCAAATAACAAATGCTTTTGATCATGTTTGCTTTCTTTAATATAAACATCTGTTAAAGAAATAGTTTGATCATTGACTGTCGAGTGGCCTTAGTAGTTCTTTTGCTGTATAATTAGCGGGTCAACACAGAGGTTGTGAGTTCTAACCCTGTACGTTCGACTTCAATCATAATTGACAAGATTGCCAGTTTTCCTGTAGAAGGTCGGTGGTTGACTCTAAGGTACCCAGGCTTCCTCCACCAAAAAACGGGGCCACCATGATATAGCCAAGAGTGCCGAAAGCGGGGTTTAACATCCGGTCATTGTGTTATTGTGTCATGGTAAATGTTTGTTTACATATTTGTTTGTTTTTACAGTGATTAAGGGGATAACACAGTGTTGACTGCTGTACCCCTATTTTTTACATTTTTAGCTGTTGTGTCTGTTTGTTTTGTTCACACATCGATGTCAATGTAATGTAATTTTATGAGACTATCATACAAGTGAGAGGTTTAGCTAGCTAAAAGACCAGGTTTATTGGATCTTTGCATCGGAACTAAACACATTTATTTGACACGGGTTATGTTCTTCTCATATATTTTATGATAGTATGATACTAAACCCCTGACGGGAGTAACCAACTTAACGCCCATTAACGGGAGGGATTGTGCCTGATATTCATATGACGAAGACATAATCTTTCAATCAGTTTAATTGAGGTCTGGAGCTGGCATGTCAGTTAACTGCTCGTAGTCTGTTGTTATTTGTGTTTTGTTGTAATTTTATTTATTTTATGTTGTTTCATCTTCTGACATCGGACTCGGAGTTCTCTTGAACTGAATTTTAATGTGCGTACTGTTATGCGTTTACTTTTCTAAATTGGCTACAGGTATAGGAAGAGGGTTAAGATCTCATAAACATGTTTAACCCCGCCTCAATTTTGCGCCTGTCCCAAGTCAGAAGCCTCTGGCCTTTGTTAGTTTTGTATGATTTTCAATTTTAGTTTCTTGTGTATAATTCGGAGTTTAGTATGACGTCCATTATCACTGTACTAGTATACATAGTTTTTAAGGGGTCAGCTGAAGGACGCCTCAGGTGCGGGAGTTTCTCGCTACATCGAAGACCCATTGGTGGCCTTCGGCTGTTGTCTGCTCTATGGTCGGGTTGTTGTTGCTTTCACACATTCCCCATTTCCTTTCTCAACTTTATTTATCTACTATTTTTTTTTGTATTTGAGCTTTTGATCTTGGTATTCGATTAGGGAATTTTCTTTTTGAATTTTCCTCAGAGTTAAGTATTTTTTGTGTTTTACTTTTTAATAGTAACAATCGGCCAATCAATCCCGTTTAAAACAATAACTGCATATAACATTAGGTCAACGACCTGTCACTCAAGTACAATTACAACGACATTTATAGAATTCTGAGCTAAACGAAACTGACAACTTATCAGTCAGTTTTATTAGAGAGTATGACTTAAGCTAGGATTCTGTTTTAAAATGTGTTAAGAACATCAATTAAAAAAATACAAATGTCAAACGCAATTATTTGTAAACATTGCAAACCCCATTAAAGTACAGTACAACTATTTTTGGCTTGATGATGCTAATTTTGGCCTTTAGAAAAACAATATAAAGTTATTATCTGAAACTAAATTGAAAACAAGAGTGCACAATCATAAATGTTTCGCCCCCATAACTGGGATAATGTTGAAATATAAAAAATAAGAAGGTTTAGTATGATCGATAAGACAACTCTCTACAAGAGACCAAATGACACAGAAACAGTCAAAGAAATATCTAGTCTAATATAAGTAACATATAATTACTTGTAGTATCTTACAAACAGACATATTAACCTCAAAACTTAACCTTGAACAATGAACCATGACATTGAGGTCAAGGACAAATAAAGCGATTTCCGTTTATATGAAACAACATGTGGTGCAAATAAATCTATTGATGACCATATACTTTCAGGGTGACACTTATTGATTTTTCTTTAGTCTCAAGTGATAACTTGGGTAAGTTGGTCAATGGTTAATTGCTTGATTCTTGTTTTGGTCGTGTTTTTACGCGCGTAATTGACTGCAGCTTATACCGGAAAGTATTAATCTGTGCATTATTTCAACGAACTGTAACAGATCTGTGCTAAATTATATTCAATGATCGTTATTCATTTGCCCCTCCTCCCTTTTTGATGGAAAAAATTGGTTGATTACTTTAAATCACCGAAGCATGGCTGGAGCGGGCCCCTCTAATGCAGTCAGTGGACCCACTTTTTTTTTTTTTTTTTTTTTAATTTCTGGATCCACCACTGACTTGAATAGATTTCCGGAACAGCTGTGCGTCTTTATAAGGGTATTCAGTCGGTTAAAAAACTTTGACTCGATACAGATCAGCAGACATCATACTGCCTAACTTTTCTTCAATGTACATTCGTGTATATTCATATCCGTGCTAAATTATATTTATCTGTGCTAAATTATATTCACCATTTTTAGATAGTGACGTTCCCTTGCCACCATCTTACGGTGTTTATATATCTCAACTTGTACAATTCGCTCGTGTATGTAACAGTGTTTTAGATTTTAACGAGAGAAAATGTATTACTGAAAAATTGTTACACCAGGGTTTCCGATATCACAAACTAGTCAAGACATTTACTAAATTTTATCATCGGTATAAGGACATCATTCGTTAATATAGCTCAACATGCAGTTTCGTAAACGTTCAGTTCTTTCACATCCAATTTTTAATGGAAATATTCTTTATACAGCACAAAAATGTC
Source organism: Mytilus trossulus (assembly GCF_036588685.1). NCBI lineage: Eukaryota > Metazoa > Mollusca > Bivalvia > Mytilida > Mytilidae > Mytilus > Mytilus trossulus. The sequence continues at coordinate 35,505,266 of NC_086379.1, read as the reverse complement.
AGTATTCACCTCAGAAACTGAGTTACGATACTGTTGTCAGGTCATTAAAGATTGCATATTTTGGCGTTAATATTGATTCTCTTATAAATAGAATCTTTGCATCGGAACACGTTTATTTAAAAACCAGTTGTTGGCATGACACGGGTTATTGGACGATTTCAATTGCTACAAAAATATGATATATTTTTCAATCAAAAGATGGCTGTTAACCCCAAGAATCCGCCACTGATCACGATGTTTATGTTCAATGTGCAAAAAGCAAATGTTGTCATTCAAGTTTAGAGTACTATTTCGCTTTGAAATATTTCTTTGTTAGATTTTCCTTACTTCAATTAAGAAGTTTATTATAAAAAAAAGTTTTCGGTGATGAATCGGAGAAACCAAGTAGCATTGCCACTTCAATTTGCTGGATTGGATTTGTCACATACAGCTTTGAATTTACAACGCAATAAATCTAGTTATCTGTTGTAATTTGTAAGTTAGACTATTAGAGAAAATGAATTTCTGAATTACTACATAAAAAATCATTACGGATGTTCAACTGCTCCATATTCATAGAAAATAAAATATCATGTTTCAGACGATTTGACAGATGTGATGTTTTATCATAATATCATAAACTCGTTATAACAACTTGAATTTTATAAGATATTGATTTCATGTTTTTGTCATATATTTTTTAAAAAAATGTTAATAATTGTTTTTACCTCTACAAGAATATTTGTTTTGTTAGTCTTACCAGTAAATAATATTATTTTTTCTGGTGGTGCCATTGTTTTCCTTTTTTTTTACATTCACATTTATTTCTTTTTAATAACTAAGCCTGCCTATCACATGCGTAAACAATCTTCAGCTGAGGGTCACTTTGAAAGTCGCAAGAATACGAATTCAAATGAGGTTGAATTCTTTACTTACAAGCGAATAATGAAAAAGGGGTGATTTTCAGCTTAATTTAGTAAAATTTAACCAAAATGACTGCTTATTGCAAAGTCTGTTTTTCAATAATACTTCCTTTTTGAGTAATAAGTAGAACATGGATGAAATTAACTCATATTATTCAGTATATGAGTATAAATTCACCAGTCCAGATATACTATCATAAATTAACACTAGTGTGCGAAGCTCTGTTTCAAAACACAGCCACTTATTGTTCAAAGTACCTATATGTATTTGGACAACTACGTTGCACAGAAATTCAAATTAAAATGTTTGATTTGAAATTTATCTTAATTATCATTCTGATTTAAAAATCTTATTTCCACTACATTTTTATAAAGAAACAAATGTGCACATGGTTAATGTATTTACAATTTTCAAAATATAACCTTGTATGTTGGAAGAAATATAGAGCAAATCCCCTCTGACTTTTATTTCGCTCCAGACCTATTTTCAGAGAGTCCTTAAACCTTCCTTGGATCACATTCTTTGAGGTTTAAACGATATTTTTGATTGGCCTCTTTAAAAAAAGATGAAGATAACCAAAACCGCAATTTAAAATGTTTTTTGGAAATTTGAGTATTTATCCAAAAAACTACATTCATTACCAAAAGCAAAGATTTGTTGTATGTAAATTTATGCATTGTCATTTACAAATTGATTAATTTAAGTGATAATCGTCCGTTGATGCTAAATATTAAAAAAATAATAATGTTAAAATGACAATTTTGTATCAAACAGCGCTGAATACCATTTTTATTTTATGAAAACACATTAAAAAAAATAAACATGAAGTTTATAGTATAAACATAGCAATAGTCAATTTCTAGTGGGATTTTGTACCTGTCGGTGAAACAAATGCAGTGAAATTGGCACTTATCTTTCAATTTTCGTCAGTTCGAATGAAGGACTTTATCATATCAATAAACATATTTGGGACTGTCTCTAAAAAATGATCAGTCCCTGTGGTATGGGACTACCAGCCCTAAAAAGGTTATTAGTATAATAATTAGTTTTGGAATGTATACTACTAATAATGATAGATAAAAAGAAGAAGATGCGGTACCATGTATGATTGACAATGAGACCAAATGGCATCGAGGTTATCATCTATAGGTCACCGTACGGCTTTCAAAAATGACCAACAACCATACCGCATAGTCAGCTACAAAAGACCACGAAATGTCACATGTAAATCAGTTCAAAACTAACGGTCTGATTTATGTACAATTAATGAAAGAAAACAAATTTGGTATACATCAACAAACGAAAATCATTGAATTGCAGGCACATATAGAATTTGGCGGGGTTAAACTAGTTTGATGGCGCCAACCCAACTTACTTTGGACAGTTTTATAACAGCACAACTTGAGAATGAATTATGAAAATCAACTTAAAAGACTTCACTTATCAGATTGATACATAGCAGAACGACAGATAACAAAACCACAGACCGGACGTGACAGGGTTTTTATTTTCATCCACACAACAAAAAGGAAACGAAGAACATGTTTGAGAATATTCGCAGCTCCTGACAGCTAGTTAAAATTAAGTAAAAAAATATGGTAAAATGATCTCAATTTTGTATTTCAAAGAAAGTATTCAAAAGTGATCAATGCATCAAAATCTTTTCATTGCATATTACACTTTCTATTTGAATAAGTGGTTCGAACCGGATTTATTTACATTTTATCAGATCGTGGCCTTCTATATCTTGTTATGCAATGCAGTCTGGGTTTTGCACAATGCTGAAGTTTCTATATTATAATATCTGCCTCTCTTGTGGATAGTTGTCAATCATACCACATTTCTTTATATTATATCATAATGAAAGTTTGTAATGTAATTGCATGATGCAAATGGGAAGTCAAAGAAGAGAGGTACAAGAATATTGCAGACATTGGAATTCGTGTGTCACCTCGCATCCCCTTGTGTAGTTTTCACCATACCATAATATTCTCCTTTTTCTCATATGAAGTTACCACAGTGTCTACAGTTAACCGATAATTTTCATGCTGAATAACTGTTGATCACCATTGACTTCATTGTTTTGTTTTTGTGGGGATTTAGAGTTGACGACAGATCTTATGTGTTTCTTTGATATCTATGACGTGGCTTTGTACTTATACATCCCGTCACTGCGTTATTGTTCTATGATAATTTTTGTTTTCTTATCTTTTATTTTGGCTAATGTGCTTTGTCTATGTGTTCCTTTGTTACATATTACGTGGCTCTGAACTTATACATCTCGTCATTGTGTTATCGTGCTATTGTATATTTTTGTATTCTTGTCTTTCATTTTTGCTGGTTTGCTTTGTCTATATGTCTCTTTGTGCTTTGCTTTATATTATGAATTACTCTCGGAGTTTTTGTGATTTTACTTTTCATATGTTCGGTTTAATGTTTTCACGATATTTTTGGTGACAATTTAAAGATTGATACATTCAGAATTGATATCGGTCTATAATGTTTGAAGACCATAATGACTATGTTGACCTTCAAATGTAATTCATGTCGTTCGGTTGCTGTTTAATTGACGTTTACCCACATTGTTTTCGTACACATCTTGCAATAACCTTATCCAAATAGAGTGAAATAGTTAAAAAAAACACCAAAAAAATACCCATTATTTCAAATAAGATTAATAAACTCATCATACATGTAGATACCAGAATATAGAAGTTTTGTATTTGCGCTATACAATGTACGCGCGTTTTGTCTACAAAAGACTCAGCAGTTAGGCTCGAATAAAAAAAAAAAGGTTAAGAAGGCCAAATAAAGTACGAAGTTGAAGAGCATTGAGGATAAAACAAATCTGAAAGCTCTGATACTCTGTCCGACTTTGGTTAGACAATTTTAGTATTTTTAAAAAAGCTTTTCAATTTAAAAAGATTTGGATGTGTTTATATATAATGGCATCGAGCATCACTGATGATGTACATGTCGAAATGCGCATCTGGGGAACTAAAATTTGTACAGCTAATGTTCCTTTATCAAATGTAACATTGTTATAAAGTCATATGAAGTTCTTAAAAGACGCTTATTGAATAAGTATTGTTTCATGTGCTTTAAATTTGTATTAAACGTACATGAAATAATGAAATTAACTCGTAATTTCTACATTTTAATACAAATAATAGTAAAATTCACTACAACTTCCCAATTAGTCACAATAACATGTATAATTACATTTGAAACCATTTGCATCGTAAATTAATTTGCTAAGAATAGAGTTCTGTTTTGAGCAGTTTTACTACAAAAAAAACATTAAAATTATTTCATGCTGACAAGATACCGTCTGAAACTTACAAATCTAATGAAATCTTTTAAAAGAAGACTAAAAAAAAAGATCTATTTATTTAATGTTCACTAATGACTAGTTTTGTCCTATTCTGAAATAAGTGCACTAATTGTTTTGATAAATGGAAAAGCTAAAGAGATAATAAAAATCTTAAACTAAAAAATTGGCTGTATCGTATTTCAAAATGAAAGATATTTTATATACATCTGTTTACAAAATACAGTTTATGTTGGTGCTGCATATGAATAAATCATCTATATATATATATGTATGTCTTGTTTTACAAAATTAAACACTTTCTAGTTTCGTTCCAGGGATTTTTCTTCTTATCTGGAGCAACAATAAGTCCATCATCTGGCGTTTTGTCTTCAATATAACATACCAACCTGCAAAGAAAATAAAGCATGTCAAAATTAAGCAACGAAACCCATGAAATCAGTTATGAAGATAAAACAATCAACATTGGCTTTGTTCTTAGACATAAGCTTTTGGTATATATATCTTTTCTGACATTTTAGTTGTAGCAAACTATGATGACATTAGAACTGTGTATGGAAAAAGCTCACAGACACATTTAGAAAGAGGTAGTCTTTCGTGGAGAAAGTTAAGTGGGTTATATCTGAATCACAAGTTGTAAAATATCCATATGTGACACTTGCTTATTTTTTATACCAGAATATATTCCCGACTTGGTTTTCTTTATTTAGAACGGTTTTGACGTGATCACTGAAAATTAAGTAGTCATTTTCAGTTCAGAAATGTTGCTGCATTAAAGTCATGGCCGATGCGTGCGTCACGAGACTATGAAACGTCTCTTACTCGTACCAAAATAGATATTCTCTCTTTTCCATTACTCCTCGGTATCTTTCAAGCTGCTCTAACTTATTTATCACGTTTATCTATTAATCTGTTAACTTCCTAGAAGGTCGGACATATCATTCATGTTCACTTCAGTGAAAGTCAAGATAATCTGATAGTCGAAAGAAGCAATAATTCAAAAATAAAAGCTTTTTTTTACTGGAAAAAGTAATTATAAAAATGTATACTTGTCATGTTGAAGATGAGACACTGCGCGCCGTGCTAAAATCATGAGAGGGTCCCGTAATTTAATATGGTGTCAATATATCTGAAGGAAAATCATTTACAAATTACAGAACTGTCTAGTGGTGCTACAACTCTAGACAGAAATATCTTTGCTACAGGAATAACATATAAGATGATATATCATATTTATTTTAATGGTTGTCAGTTATTGAGAATGTGAAGTTGCACACAATACCTGGGGAATTAAACATTTGAATCAGAATTAAACCATTTCTATGCAATGCAGACAAATCAGACACAGTTGTATTTTACTACCTTATCAACTATGAGATGGAATATAAATAATATGCATTTGCATTTATTAACTTCCAAATTTTTGATTGGCTCTCCGTTTTGGTGTCTAGCGTATGCGAAAAAGATTACCACTTGTCGTCCGTATTGTAATCTCCTTACACCTTTTTTGCCTATCAACAACAACAATTTGAAACAATACTGTACAGCTTAGATATATTAAGTGTAAGTTTAGTACAGTAGTTGAAAATAATATTGTATTATTTTGTTCAGGCTTTGAGATTTTTTTTGGCTGACATTCCTTTCTAAATATTTATGTTCATGTTTTTACTTCTTAGTTGATGGGCATTTCTACTCTTCTGTCACTCTTGACGATGTTTTATTTCAAAAAGAGTGGACAAATCATCTTTTTATCTGATAATCTTATATCAAACAAGAAAACTTTAATGTTAACTTCAATACAAAGTCTAATAGCCACATACACGCGAAATTAACATGGAAAGCATATTGTTTCCAATTTTGCACTACATCTGTCAAAAAGCGGCGGAAATCATATAATTTAATGATTTGAATTCTGCACTAGAGAAGATATATGTTTGTAGAGCAAAATTGCAGACAATAGGTTTTCCATGTACATTTTTTTTGCAGTTTGCATCACGAAATCAAGAAGGAATAGGCTGCTAGTACAATAAATTAAAATGTAGATGTTGACATGCATAGGTGCTCTATTTTTAAATTATTCGGTGGAATAAAATGAGAGATTGGTACATGTTTACGTCAATGAGACAGCAACCCGAACGAAACTAATAACTAGAAGGCATTTACAAGTCTTACACCCGATTTTTCGTATTTCCTAAAATAATATAAAAATCAATGGTTGACCATGAGGTTGAGTGTCCTTTTAAGGGGTAAAACGTTCACACGCAATAGTAAATTATGTTAATGAGATGTAATATATTCAATGGACAGCCATATATATGCATATGACTACTACTTAGGGGAATCGGTACTATTTCCTAAAATATTTTTTTTTAACCATGTTTTTATAAAATTGTATCAAGTCTGAAATTAAATGTTTTCTATAAATCCAATCTATAACAAAAAAAAACAAAAAACAGTAAAATTTGAAGAAACATAATATGTTCTATGAAATGCTAGACAGTATTGTTTTCGAAGACAACTTAAAGATGCAAATCGCAAGCCTCTTCGATATCATATATAATTTTCCATAAAGAAGTATTGATATGTTACAATTAGCCACGAGACTACAACGGATCAAATATTAAAAAGATCTCATAAAGTATTAAAAAGGTTTAACAATACAAAATGTTATCTATTACACGTGTTACATTGCCATGACAAATCTGTTTTAATATAAGAAATTCAAACATTTGATGTGGCTATAGAGAATCAATACTAGTAAGATCCGATAGAAAGACAGATACTCTGCTCAGGAATCAATGACATAAAAGTATACAATTAAGGAAATACAATGGCAAATTGTGAATTTGGATATCGAACCGTAGATTCTGAAAAGCACACATAATAAATATATAGATATATAAAACAATTCAAAGAAATCGCATGACAACTTTAATTCCTTTCCCAACAATATGTATTGCTCTAAAATTCTAGAGTTCATTTTTTGTGGAACTTGTGCAGACGAAATAAAAATCCGGGATTAGGATTAAAGTTGCTGCCTTAGTTAATACTCAAATAAAGATGTTTATCAAGTCTTGTTCCAGCTTAAGCGTCGTTTTCTTTTGGCTTATTAAGTTCAAATTAAAAAAAAAAAAAACCACCAAACACTGCAAAGTACAAAATTTTACAAGCCAGACGAAATGGTTTGACTGTAAAACTGAAGTTACATACTCAAAGTCAAATTCCGTTTCCCTGTAATATATAAACGACGTCTATACAGTCTACCTCTGGCCTTAGTTAGTCTTGTATTATTTTTAAATTTAGTTTCTTGTGTACAATTTGGAGTTAAGTATGACGTTCATTATCACTGAACTAGTATAATATATATATATTTGTTTAGGGGCCAGCTGAAGGACGCCTCCGGGTGCGGGAATTTCTCGCTGCATTGGAGATCTGTTGGTTACCTTCTGCTGTTGTCTGTTCTATGATCGGGTTGTTGTCTCTTTGACACATTCCCCATTTCCTTTCTCAATTTTATACCATTCTGCTTAATGTTTCATAAATTCATTGACAGATGAAGACGAGTGAAATGAGACATCTCCTTCATGTATTGTATTGTTCTTCATTTATGTCTATTACCGAAGCCTTAAACAATTATTTGAGACTTAATGATGTTCACATAAAACTAGCAAACAACCCTCTTGCAACTTATAACAATCAAAAGCATTATTGATTTGCCCAATAGGTTGAACGCATGCAACATTCGGGAACAAAATACCATAATATCAAATTTATTGTTCTTCCCCGATAGAATATACAGACTTCTGACTGCATTCTTCAATCAAAAGTCTTTTAGTTTTTACTTTCTTTGCACTTCTGCTCATAAAAGATGGTATGTAATATTAAATTGAAAAGTGATATAGTCGATGGTAGAGTGCATATGCACTGTAGTTAAAGTGCAAATCTGTCAAACAAATTTTGGATCAAAAGTACAACTAAAGCAAAACAAAGCAGTTGTTTACTATTATCTTAATGTTTCTGTCTCGTCAGTTCATAAAAAAGTAAATTTACTAAAGGGCTAGTTTAATTCAGTTTTAAAAACGTTATTACGTCGCGCCTGTAGTCCTTGTTGTTTACCAAATATATACATTACATATATAAATGTATAGTGCCAAAAAAACGGAGGCGTCACTGAATTCGGTCAAATATGCGTTTTTTCATTGCCAAATTGACAAAACTTCACACCATCAATTAAGTACAATGCAATGATTTAAACAATTACAACTTAATCTTATCGAAAATGTATTTTAATTCATCAAGTTTAAAGATAAAGCAAAACGCATTCTTCTTTTTATACATAGGCGAAGGGGGAAGATTCGTACCTATATTAAAAAGTTTAAACACGCTGTATTTGTTCGCACCGGTCCTAAATTAGGAATCTGATGTTCGGTAGTTGTCGCTTGTTGGTGTGGTTCATATTTTGGCCCTTTTTGTAGTTTTCTGTTTGGTGTGAGCCTAGGCTTCGTGTTGAAGATCGTACTTTGACATATAATGGTTGACTTCTACAAGTTGTGACTTTGAAGGAGAATTGTGTCATTGGTACTCCGATATATCTATAGAAATACATTTAGCTCGGCATATTGGAAACAAAAACAAAAATCCATTGATATAATGACATCCAACACTAATGCGGACAACATAAATTGTTAACTTCTCAAATGACAATCTCCTTTTTATTCATAAGCCATCGTTTGATTACTATTTGCACTCATGGATAACTTTACATTCATTCATTCCGTTCTGGCTGTCAAGAAATACATTTATATAAACAGCTATTTTCCCTATCAATACAAATAAACGAGAAAACCTAAGACGAATTCATTCAGAAATAACAGTTGTTTCTATTGGCACAAGTGACCATAAGATAAGAAAATTATTTGTAGAAATCGACATTTTCCTTGTGCATTTTTTTAAAAGATTTTTTTTAGATAATTATAAAGTACATTTAGTTGAACAGTCAATCTCGTTTATAGTTTTTATCAAAAATATAAAAAAATTCCTATTGAGTAAGTGATATAAGAAAAGAATTCAATGCATTTCAATATATTCTAAAATTCGGTATACAAGATAAGGGTGTAGGGTTTAGCATCCACAATATGTTTAATCCGGCAACATTCTTATTTGTCCGTCCTAAGTTTGGCGAGTGCAATTTAGTGATTGTCGTTGGAGCATGTCTGTTTTTCATAGTTTTTCTCATTTGATTTGTTTCACATGTTTCAAGTCTTTTTTTTAAGCTGCATTACTTTACACGGTTAGGTTTTTTTCTCATTTTTTCTCATATTTTTTCTCATTTTTTCTCATTGCCGTACAATGACCTATAATTCTTCAATTAAACTCCGAGTGATACCTGTCTCATTGGCAATTAAACAAGACCTCTTTATATTTTAGGCTTCAGGGAAATCCCTTTTTTCTTGTCAAAATATGCAAAATTAGATCCTTCTTAGCCATCCATTTTAAATGCTTCTCTATTCTAACATACATTTTGAAACTTTGTTATAGTACAATTATCTTATTCATAAACTAATCACATGCGAAAAATAAGCAAGGAGAGAGGCAAAGGTACCAAAGGCACATCCAAGACGATAAGTCGAAAATATACTGAAAAACGCTACGGTAAAAAAAGTAAAAGACAATCAGCAGGCAATAACACGCATAATTAAAAACCGAAGACTGAACAACACAAACCCCATAAGAAAATCGAGGGATATCAGTTGCTCTGAAAGAATACGCCGATCCAGTTCAAAATGTTGCACCCGTTGTGTTGCTCATGGAAGTACACACTCGGTGATAAGTCCAATTGGGTTGATACTATTATTCCGGGGAAAGGAGGACTATATTGTTGATGTGTGAAACAGATATTTAGTAACTGCCAATTAACTCGTGATATCTTTGATGACGTCCGTAAAACTTTCGTTGGGATGATTTCAAATTCACCACTTGGAACTCTTGGTTCAATGGCTTCTTCGAGAACAGCATCCTTCTATCAATAGAATCATTATAGGAAACGCAATTTCTGGAATTTTATATCAACATACTATTTTAAATATGCATGCATGCGCTTCTGTAATGCTGCTACATAGACATGGAAAGTTCACAATTGTGAAGCTGAAATCATCTCTTTTGTCGCAATGTTGTAATCTCAACCGACCACAATTGTTATTTTCTAGACGAAGTTAAAGATGTAATGCAGACTAAACTGTATCTACTGGATCTCTTATTTCAAGTTCTATCATGGGATAGACTCTTTGGGTTTTAAGTGTAAGGACAAATAATGCAATTTAGCATCTTAGTCTTTCAATCATACTAGAATCATATTCGTATAAAATAAAAACACTTCCATTTTGATTTGACATTTGAATATTATTTTTTTTAAATTGCAACACATCATCATCATCCATCCTAACATAGATGCTCTTTAATTTTCAGATAAAATGATTTAATGCTTAACAGTAAAAAAGTAAATTATTGAATTTTTTAGGACTTGTTTTTTCAATTTATTAAAAACTTTGGTCACTTGATCTTATAATCTCCGGAGACTGTTGATAACTTTGATTTCCACTCTGACGGAAAATATCGTTAGTATGAAACCTCTGAGCATATTAAAAAGTAATAATTCATTACGTTACAAGTTTTGCTACACGAAAAAAAGTAGTTATGCAAATTTTTGTTTTTTATGTTAGATTATGGTCTGTTATTTTTGTTTTTTTTATATTAGAATATGGTCTGTTACAATTATTTGGAAAATAAAAATACAATTTGAGAGTTCTATTTTGAATATTATATCAGTATTACAAAAAAACTCATTAACAATATGAGTATGCACATAAATCAGGCCGTTATTTTTTTTTAGTCTGAATTGTTATCAATTGTCATTTCGGGGCACTTTATAGCTCACTAGTATAAAGTAAAATCGCAAAAATATCGAACTCCGAGGACTATTCAAAACGGAAAGTCCGTAATCAATTAGCAAAATCAAAAGCCCAATCACATGAAACGAATTTAAAACAACTGTATGCGGTTAAGGTTGTTCTGGCTTTGATTGGACAAGGATATAAGTAATAACTAAAAAAGAATGAACTTTATTGTATACCAAATCATAAAAAGTTTACTGCATCATTGCAAAAACAAATATCGAAAATAGATTTTGTTCACTCAAATCACTATCCGTTTAAGAAGTTATTTTACTTCCTGATTCTACGTATTAGCCAAGAGGTATTGTTGAATTTATATTGTGCTACAAGAAAATGTATAGACATAATATATCACCAAGGGTTTTGCTGTAAAAGCATTATCAAAGCGAAAACCCTTTTAGAACTTTATTTAAGTAAATGTAAATGTCGTCAGAGTGGAACGTCAACAATCATTAGTACTATAGCGTAACAGCATTAGTAACCGTAAAAACGGTCAATAGGAAACGGTTGTAGAGTTTTGACAATCAAAATAAAATGTTCTTCGAGCTGTCATTATTCCTATACATATAAGCAATAACTTTTTAGTGTATTTAAATATCAGCTGTGTTTGTATGAGACGTAATGCGAGCTTGATTTCATTTTATTTGATTTGGGACCTTGTGGTCTTTGTCTTCTTGTTGGAATCTTTTGTGTGATTAATGCTTACCTGATGAGTCAAGTCTTTTCCACTGTTAAGAGTTTTAAGCTCAATAAAATGTTTAATCCCCACATTATTTATTTGTATGTCCCTAATCAGGACTATTTTTTCAGTGGTTGTTGTCTGGAATTTGTTTTAGCATATATACAGCAGCCCATTATATTCCTGCAGCTAAGTTTAATATATTTGTATAATTTATCACTTTATGGTAATAGCATGACATTTAGCACAGTGTAAAGTATTTAAATAGTAGATATTTTCGATATAGAGACAGGGAAAAAATGGCCGCCAAAAGTTAAGATGGCCAACACAATTTACTGGGAATACAACAACATATGATTGACAAACTCAAGAGTTCATAATCAGTACATATTGTTTCCAAAAGAAGTGGCGGATCCAAAAATATTTGTATAATGGGGGAGGTGTTTGGCGCTGACTGACCTAATGAGAGGGGCGCTCCAGTCACGCTTTAGTGATTCCCTAGTATAATTTACAAAAATTTTCCCATGAAAGGGAGGTCCCAGGCCCCCAGGCCCCCCTGGATCCGCATATGAAAGTTAGTTCAGGGTATATTAACAACAACAAGTATTCGTTTTCTAAAATATTACCAGGTTTTCAAATTTGTTTTTTATATTTCTTTTCACAATTAATATATCCATCTATCCCATGTAACATCTACAAAAGTCGTGAAAATATGAGATATGAAATCTAATTGAAAATTTTGATGTCTTTTTTTAAATCATAAGCTTGATGGTTGACATTTTATGGAACAGTGTTTAAGCATTAGAAATAATACGAAAAGTGTTTAATTTTAATAACCGAAAAGCCTTCTTTTATTGAAATATTTGACAATACCCAAACCTATTTCGACCGAATTCTTTCAATTTCAATCACATACAACTTTAAAAAATTAACTTAACAATCAGAAGTATTAAAATAAATAATGGTAACAGTAGTATACCGCTGTTCAAAAGTCATAAATCGATTGAGAGAAAAAAAAAATCCGGGTTACAAACTTAAACCGAGGGAAACGCATCAATTGTACGAGGAAAACAACAAAACAACACAAAAACTGAAGTGCAACAAAACCAAACGCAAACATACAAGGAAACGGAGTATTTGATAACAACTGCCATATTCCTGGTTTGGTACAGGACATTTTAATAAAACATGGTGGGTTGAACCTGGGCTAGACAACCGACACAACATTCGGCAAAAAGTCATAATCGGGATATGTGAACACGTTCGGTACCTTTTAGACGGACGTCATAAATGTTAAACACTCTACAATCAACCGTCTGGCTCAATGCAATTTCTGTTGCTTCAGTTTAGAAAAATAAGATTTATAGATTTTCCAAATCAAATCTATCATATTTTTTTAAAATTTAAATTTAAAAAAAAAAAAAAATTAAATTAAGAAAAAAAAAATTAATTAAATTAAGATAAAAAAAAAAATAATTAAAAAAAAAATGTCCGTTGACTCAAATATATTTGACCTTCTTATATCCAACTACTATATTTCTTTTTTCGTCTTATCCCTGTTTTATACCACTGCTAGTTGTTAATGAATAAAAAAATAAGATGGTGGTTTGATTGACAATGAGAATCACACAGATAATCGTCAACCAGAGTCCGCGTAGACTTAAGCAACTGTAGGTCACTGTACGGTCATGCAACATTGAACAAAACACATATTTGATATGCAGGATGTTATATTGATTAATACGGGCAAACTTTTAACCTTAGTTTATGCTTTGTTTATACAACGAACACCAAAGTCACGCACTCCGATACCAAATCAATTACTCAGCTTGAAATGAAAATAAATATTAATCATTCTCGATGCTAAGAAATTAAGTACTAGTTTTGATAATGAAAATCGACCATTTGCAAAATGACAATCTAGATTCCAATTACTATTTGCATACACTATTAGCTTTCTATTTACAATTTACAATTAAACCGACAAAGACGAAAAACGCTTGAAACAAACACTTTCACGCACAATGTATATTAATTGGAAAGCATCACAGAGACTTCATAAAACAAACAGTTGCTCTGCTTAATTCCGCTTGAAATCAAATTTGAAAATTTGTTCTTACGTTGTATTTCACTAAAAGCGATCACCTTACAAGTTTATTTTATTATTATGAAAAATTAATGTTTCGGTTCAATGTCTCAATTTTAAGTTTGATATCTACCAAAAAGGGTATTAAATTCTCAACAGAATAGTACACTGTTTTGTTCTTCTAACACCATTACTAATTGTATGATTCGATATCTATCATGCATATCAGGCAATGTATTTCCTGTCGATCTACATGTCTGATAGATTTCGAATCATACAAGTGAGAAAAGTACATCAGTAAAGAATTGTGCATGGTTAATAGATATAAGAAGATGTGGTATAAGTTAAAATGACACAACTCTCCATCCCAGTCACAGTTTGTAAAAAATGAAATATTATAGGTCAAAGTACGACCTTCATCATGGCGTACTAGCTCACACCAAACAACAAGCTATAAACGACGCAAAAAATGACAATAATTATTTATTTAAACAGAAAACCAATGGTTAAGTGTTTCTTAAAACCGAGAAACGAGAAACACTTATAAACCAAAGACAACCACTTAATAACAGGTTCCTGGATTAGGACAGGTGCAAACAAAAAAGTTTCAACAGGTAACAACCTTCACTCTTTCCTGAAAAAGTGGTATAACATTACAACATAGGCAGACACACAATATCAAGCTTAACTTGATCAGCAAGAAATATTATCAAAACAAGAAAACATTCATGGTTTGTTTAGAAAATTTGTAAGTATTTACAGCTCCCGCCAACCCTTAGTATATAGTTGCAAAACAGCACAACATAAAAGCAAGCAATACAAATAAGACAGAAATGGCCTTACTCGTCGGACCGCTACTAAACACAAATACAATCAATAAAAAGACAAAAGACACAAGTATTGATGTAAAAGATCTCGTAGTTATTGAGAGTTAGTTCAAAGCCAACGATTATCTAATAAATTAAATAAACCATGTTATTAATAATCAGTAGAAGTGGTGTTTTGTTAAGATTATTATGAGGTTAAGTCATACACTTTATAAATTTGGTAGCAGTACAAAAATAAGTATTAAAACTAATTGAAAATAACACTTAAAAAATTCACGTACGTTCGAAGTGCTTTTCTCCATTTACTTTCATCGAGAAATCTCAAATAAAAAATATTGAGAGTCAAAGAGATATCAGTTAGATCTAATCGAACGAAGAGCTCTCTGATCAAATTGAAAGGTACACACAAATACATTCATCTAATGCCAACTTTGCATGAGGGATCTAAAACTCAATTTTCTGAATGATTTCTTTATTTTTCAACGGAGAATTTAGCAATCAGCGCAAATTAAATCAGTTTAATGTTTGATAGAGTTTAATCTTTGAGTGATAGCAACAGCCAACAAACGTACTTGCATCTCAGAGAACATGGGTTCCTCTAACAATATCTTTTTAAGTACCCTTTTTAATTACTTCTTTGTCTACGATACCAATTTAATAACAAATTCTCTCTGGTATAGTAGAAAAAAGAGACAGAGCCAATTCTCCATAAATTCAATTCCCAAAACAATTTTCTAACTTTCCTTCAATCTTTACTTAAAATTTTTCTGTATAACTTACAGTTTAACAACTTCCTTACGTTATTCCTCGAATAGAAAAATAAAAATGATATAAATCGTCGCGAATATGTAAAATTTGCATTTTCCTTTTCTTATTGCATCAAGAAAATTGAAAATTGCAATATCACATCGCCGCGAAGTGGATTAGAAAGGACTAAACGTATAATAAAGTATCTTCGAAAATAAGTTGTTTTGCAGTATTCATACATATTCTACATGTTGGCATATTTTTAAGCGCTATTGTCGATATAATGCAATTTTATGAGACTGTCATAAAAGTGAGAGGTTTAGCTAGCTAATCAACCATTTTCTACATAAAGAGCCGCCTGTACCAAGTTGTTTCCCATTCGTTTGATGTGTTTCAGCTTTTAATTTTGCTATTTGATAAGAGACTTTCCGTTTTAACTTTTCCGTGGAGTGCGTTATTTTTGTTGATTTACTTTTTATTTTTTTATAATGCTAAATGATGCATCAAAACAGCATGTGGAAAGAATTTTTGAAAATTTTGAGAAATTATGAAAAACGATGTAAAAAAACTCATTATAGATATAAGGATTACATTTTGTATTTACGCCAGACGCGCGTGTGCGTCTACAAAAGACTCATCAGTGATGCCTGAATCCACAAAAAGTAAAAGAGGCTAAATAAAGTATGAAGTTAATGACATTGTTCACAAAAAAGAAAAAAAAAGGTTGAAAATTATTCCATATATAGATAAAAATAGTCTTTCATACACAAATTCAATCATTTTGGTATCAAAATTCAATATTGTCTCTAACAGCTGTGTGAACATCTAAAAATCAATTTGATGATAAGGATAATTATATATAAAACTTTTCCATATTTTTATAACTTATATATATGACTCCTTGGTATTAAAATTCCGGTATGTTAAAACTTTATAGTTTTGACACTTTGAGTGAAATAAATACAAGGGAAATATTGACCACACTCCTTTTACTGAATTGACGACTCCCCATACTCAATTGAAATGAATTGACCAATAGTTAAAGAAATAAATCTTCATTTTCTTCATTAAGACATACATTCATTTTAATATATTTTTTCATTTCTTTCTATCGTAGAAGGGAGGATTATTACTAATTGTCAAATTAAATCCCATGCAAATATGTCCTTAAACCATTTTATTGTTATTTCTAAGAAGAAAACGATAAAAATTCTCTAAGGCGAATTTCCGGGTATAATGACGTTAACAATTCAAGGATTGATATCTGAATAGAAAATAGATGGATATGTGTGTAAATGTTCCTGCTAATTGGTTTATAAATCTTCAATACATCTTTACGTTATGATTATCTTTTGTAACAAATCCCTTGTTAATGTTCATATTCATTTTCTGCGATAATTCTACAATCGTTACATCAATATCAGCGCTCAAAGCAAAAACGAAATCATCCATCTTACAAACGTTTCTATTGGGAAGAAATGACTTAATCTTTTAAAATAGGATATTTACATGGACTTAGTCTATTTGTATATAAACAGTTAAAGCTGATTTTTCTTTCTCAGATAACGGCTGACGTGTCACTAATGAGACCAGATGTGTTTGGCTCACATTGAAGTGATCACTCATTGATTGAATCAGACAAAAAGCTGTTAGATATAGTTGCAGTCCCTCAGTGTATGTCGATCAACATACAACACATCACATATATGTGTTAAATTATTAGATACACCCGAGAGATCGTTACCTTGACTGGTTGGATCTTATTTATATGCAATAGTTTGAATGTCCCTTTGATAATTGTGTTTGCCTCTTTTATGCCATGCTATTGTTGTACAAAAAGGTAGCATTCAATAATTTTTGAGGGATTTTTCACAAATTTGACCCATGGAATAGCAAGATATACAAAAGAAAATTAACAAAGATACACAGCTCCGATGAAACGCCTAGTAGTGCCTAATCAAATGGCAATATTGAAAGATAAAACATATCGAACAAACAATTTATACATTTTTAATTGAATATTGCTGAAATAAAAAAATCATACATGGTTTTATTTTAAGGTCGTCTTCAGCTGATATTGCCAAATGTATGGGTAAAAAAATCAGTCATCATAAAAAAAAATGTGTAGTAAAACGAAACTACAAATCTTGTTTCTTATGTTGATAAACTGATAAAAAAATCTTATGTAATGCATAAGGAAAACGAACTGAACAGTTACCGAATTTGCTTCCGTAATATGACATAACTGTACTAATAAAAATTGCATTTTGTTTTATTGGTCTTTTCGGTATTGATTTACATTTTCTTTCAACATACTAAGCCAAGGAATTTGTTTTTGTCCCGGCCGATAAAGCTGCTAATAATATTATTATTGTTTGACGTAAATTTTACATTGAGGTTCTGAAAAAGGAAATCACCAATTCACCAACATTCCAACTGACTCCATTTTCAGAAAACGAAATCTGTAACTAACATAAACTTTTAGCGACCGCTTTACAATCAGAGCCAAATACAATGAAAGTCCCAACTATGTATTGGCTTCCGAAGCTACACAAAACCCCTTACAAGTATAGATTTATTTCGTCTTCAAGCCATTGTTCAACTACTAAATTGTCTATCATTCTTACCAGCACACTTGGTACAATCAAAAACCTTATAATAAATTGTTCAAATAAGGCCTTCGAAAATAGTGGAATAAATTACTTTTGGAGTGTCAAGAACTCGTTGGAAGTACTTGATAAATTGCATGCTTATATTGGTGATTTTGAATCTGTTCAAAGTTTTGATTTTTCTACCCTGTATACCACATTGCCTCACATTCTCATTAAGAAAAAATTCACACACCTAATTAAATGGGCATTCAAAAAATCAGAATGTGAATATATATGTTCAAACTCTTTTAGGTCATTTTTTAGTAGCAATAAACAAAAAAACTATGTTAATTGGACATGCTTTGATACTATATATGCCCTTGAATTTTTACTAGATAACATTTTTGTTCGCTTTGGGGATTCCGTATATCGTCAGATTATCGGAATTCCAATGGGGACTAACTGTGCACCACTAATTGCGGACCTCTTTTTGTATTGTTACGAGTTACAATTTATGACAAAAATAAGCAAAGACCCATCAAAACAACATCTGATAAACAAATTTAATAATACTTTTAGATATTTGGATGATATTTTGGCTCTCAATAATGACGACTTTAGTATGTATATTAATGAAATTTATCCTGGTGAACTTACTTTAAATAAAGCTAATACTAACAATGACCACTGCCCTTTCCTCGATCTTGATATCTATATCACTAACGGAAAGCTGAATACTAAAATTTATGATAAAAGGGATGATTTTTCATTTCCTATCGTTAATTATCCGTTTTTAGATGGTGACGTACTCTTGTCACCATCTTACGGTGTTTATATATCTCAACTTGTACGATTCGCTCGTGTACGTAACAATGTTTTAGATTTTAACGAGAGAAATTTATATATTACTGAAAAATTATTACACCAGGGTTTTCGATATCACAAACTAGTCAAAACATTTACTAAATTTTATCATCGGTATAAAGACATCATTCGTAAATATAGCTCAACATGCAGGCTTTTTATACGTTCAGGTATTTCACATCCAATTTTTTAGGGAAATATTCTTTATAAAGCACAAAGGTGTCAGTATTCACCTAATAAACTTACAAAACCTTTGAATAGACTTATTAAGAAGGGATATAATTACGATACTGTTGTCAAGTCATTAAAGATTGCATATTTTGGCGTTAATATTGAGTCACTGATAAGGTCTTTGCGTCGGAACTAAACACATTTATTCTAAAACAGTTGTTGGCATGACACGGGTTATGTTCTTCTCATATATGTTATGATAGTATGATACTAAACCCCTTACGGGAAGGATTGTGCCTGATGTTCATATGATGAAATCATAATCTTTCAGTCAGTTTATTTGAAGTCTGGAGCTGGCATGTCAGTTAACTGCTAGTAGTCTGTTGTTATTTATGTATTATTGTCATTTTGTTTATTTTCTTTGGTTACATCTTCTGACATCAGACTCGGACTTCTCTTGAACTGAATTTTAATGTGCGTATTGTTATGCTTTTACTTTTCTACACTGGTTAGAGGTATAGGGGGAGGGTTGAGATCTCACAAACATGTTTAACCCCGCCGCATTTTTGCGCATGTCCCAAGTCAGGAGCCTCTGGCCTTTGTTAGTCTTGTATTATTTAAATTTTAGTTTCTTGTGTACAATTTGGAAATTAGTATGGCGTTCATTATCACTGAACTAGTATATATTTGTTTAGGGGCCAGCTGAAGGACGCCTTCGGGTGCGGGAATTTCTCGCTATATTGAAGACCTGTTGGTGACCTTCTGCTGTTGTGTTTTTTTATTATGGTCGGGTTGTTGTCTCTTTGACACATTCCCCATTTCCATTCTCAATTTTAATTTTAGTAGGTAAAAAGTAAAAAAACAAAAATACCGAACGCCATTGAAGTTCTAAATGGAAAGTCCCTAGGCAAATGGCAAAATCAAAAGCTCAAACAGATAAACTATCGGTAAACTGCTATAACCTTTATTTAACATTGGAAAATATGCCTTAAAATAATTCTGTAGATTGTTTTGAATTTTAAAGGTGATATTTTCGGTATAAAGAAACTGTTATTTCCAAGAAAACTAGTAAATGTCAATAAAGTGAATCCCGAACCGTTTTATGTTGGTTGTATGAAATAATTATCAAAAGTACCAGGATTATAATTTTATACGCCAGACGCGCGTTTCGTCTACATAAGACTCATCAGTGACGCTCCGATCAAAATAGTTAAAAAGCCAAACAAATACAAAGTTGAAGAGCATTGAGGACCCAAAATTCCAAAAAGTTGTGCCAAATACGGCTAAGGTAATCTACTCCTGGGGTAAGAAAATCCTTAGTTTTTTTAATAATTCAAAGTTTTGTAAATAGAAAATTTATAAACGAATGTATTTGACTCCGAACTGGAGGAACAATAGTTAAATTTCTCTAAAAAGTGAACCTGTTTTAGTATGTTACAAAATGACTCGTAAATGTTAACATGCTATGCTTTATAATTTATAGTGCTAAAAAAGTGTTTTTAGTACATCGGACACAACAGCGTTGGTCGTTATTAACATAAGGGAGGTTCTAAACCGAAAATTTCCGAAATGTTGGTTCCAAATTTAGTTATGGTCATTGTTTCGTAAGAAAAAGATAAAGATAAAGCTAAGTGTTTTGAATAAAATTTACATTTTATCAACAGTCCGGATGATAAGTCAGGAGTGCTGACAAACAGAGTCTCGGCCAGCGACGAAACGTCTACTAGCAGTAACATCCACCATATAGGTATAAAAAAAATAGTTAAACTAAAACGAATTAATAAAATATGAATCAGACTACACACAGGAAACTGCTAACGCTGTAACCAAAACAGTATAAGAACAGAATACGCCAGCAAGCCAAGTTCTTTCCAAAATAGCTCTGGAAACTGATTTATTAGCAATATTCGCTCTCTCAAAACATGCTGATCTCCGGGTTCTTTTGAAATGTATAATTAATACAATTTCATAGAATTAGTTTGTATTTCTTGTGAAGGACCAGTTTCATTATCAGAATCGATATACATAGAAAATTATTTGTAATGATATCTTTTCCTTGAGATTATAAAGTGCATAACCTAAAAAGTACAGGTACACTTTTACTTAACCATGGTCAAGTATTTTTTTTAGAAAAAAGCAATTAAGAGAATGTTCTTAGTTATACATTGTTCATTTATTTATGTATTCTATTGAATTTATGATAAATTACCTCTACTAAGCAAAGATAAATATTAACATGAGTATTAACGACAAAAAAAAAGACTTGAAGAAAATGAAAGAATAATGAACTACTGAGAATATGAAAAGAATGGAAGAAAAAAATGAAAGAATAAATGAACTGTTGGATAAGTCAAAAGAGTGGAGCAACAAATGAATTAAAGAATAAATTACTTATTGAGTAAATTACAACAACAGTTGAAGAAATGAAAGAATAAAGGATTTATTGAGTAAATGAAAAAAGTGGAAGAAAATAAAAGAAAAGATTACTTAGTGAGTAAACTGAAAGAGTGGAAAAATTTAAATGATAAATGATATATTGAGTAAATTACAACATCAGTGGAAGAAAATTGAAAGAACAAATGAACTATTGAGTAAATTATAATGTTAACTACTTACTCTTTAATGGCATCAGACATGCTCATCCGTTTGATTTCTTTATGAAATCTGAGAGTTTCGACTTGTCGTTTTAACTCGTCCCTGTCCATTCCAAACATTGACATGTACCTTTTCTAAAATATGCTCGTGGATTAAAGAAGAAATTGTAATCGTGTACAATAGAAATTCATCAAAATTTATGATTCCTTCGGCGATCAATAAATGATCATTTTCAGTTAATTAAATTGACCGTACATCACATCCTCATACTAAACAATAGACTAAGTCAAAATGTAATTCCAATAATATGTGACTTGAAAACGCTAGTAGCATACAAAATTAAAAATAATCCGAAAGTTTTGTCAACATTCAGTACTAAGCACGTTAAATAAGATTGGTCAATTGGTCTGTAAAATGCGTATCGGAATCTGAAAATAACGCGTTTGCTTAATCAGGTATCAGTAGCAGAAATGAACATTTTCCAAGCATAACAGGGAAATTGATCGATATCCCTGTTTTAGGAAACATACACAGAGATTTATAGTATACACAGTTTCAGTCTTTAGAGATATGACCAAAACACATATTCCTTAAGTGATTTGTGAATGTATAAAAGATAACATTATATCGGGAAAATGTAGGTCCTAATCTGTTTTTGTATTTTGTATACAAATTTGAGAAATCATAATGTTTCTCATAAATATATGAAAAGATTAAAATGCCCGTAAAAATAAGTTGACAGGGGAAATTGCATCAGCTCCAAAAGATGTTACAACTACCATGCTACAAAAGCCACAGTCAGTGAAAATGTCATATACTAATCTAGACTATAAGTAATCAAAATTATGGGAAAAGGGCATCTACAAATATCATCGATATCAAACAACAGATAAGTAACTAAGAAAACCAAAATAATCTAGTTAAGTACTAATTGCATAAATTTGACAGTGCATAAAAGATGTGTAAGGTAAATAAGTTATACATCGAGACAGGTATCGGATAATTGAGGTTAGTATTTGGGCACACTCTTCCAAAATAGTCAGGTGTTTATATAGTAAGCTCATTATCCTTTAAGATTGCTCGCGTCTTAAGCTAGGCTGTGAATAAAAAACGCATGTACTGAACACCAACTGCTCTAGGTTACAACAAAACGAAAATAAATTAAAAATGACGAAAGATCTGACATGGTATTTCATTGGACAAGAAAATGGACATGTGACGGGATATAACTAGTTTTGTTAAATCTGAACCTCTCTTTTTCATATCAACCAGTACATAACACTTATGACAGGTCATGCAATATGTCAGTAAAAAATTCAAAATATCCGTTCATCGTAGAATATTCAATCTATATATACAACTACAAACCTAAGACATAGCGCCTCAAGCTAGACTCAAAAAGCTTTCCGTCCGCAGCAAGAACGCATAGATTATAAATTATCTGAACGGTCTGCATATTGTTTTTTGTTCTACAAATTAAGATTGACGTTTTCTTGTTTAGTTTGTTCGGTTAGGTTAGGTATTTAGATAAAATTAATTTACGGCGTCAACCGGACCACGTGAAGGACACCAAATGAAATATACATGTGTATGGCAATACGTTATTAGTTGCTGTTTACACAAGATATTACGTTCAGTAATGAAAGTTTTATTAGGAAGGACAAAATTTCTTCTTGGTAATGATACACGTTAAATTTATATTTAAGGTCCTTGTCCTGCCTAAAATTATTCTCTTATCAATTAACCGAGAAAGTGTTTCATAGTTGAATAAAACACTAAAATATATTCACAAAACTAAAACGGAAGACTATGATTTTACAGAAGTTGAGGACAAAAAGGTCACAATAGAAAAGAATAACATCGATGTGTACACTGAGTCAAAAATACAATCTTGCCTGCAAGAAACTGGTGTACTATTTTTTTCAAGTGGGATTATCAAAACACAGAGTTCAATATAACGACATAAAGTCTGATATTAGTTTTACACGACTGGGTTAATAGTTATCAATGTACCAGGCTTATGATTTAATACGACAGACGCGTGTTTCGTCAACATAAGACTCATCAGTGACGCTCATATAAAAATATTTATAAAGCCAAACAAGTACAAAGTTGAAAAGCATTAAGGATCCAAAATTCCCAAAAGTTGAGTCAAATACAGCTAAGGTTATCTATGCCTGGGATAAGAATTCAGACTCGGGGGATACATCGAATTCGTTGTAATCACCAAATAAAGTAATACGGAAATGTGTAAATTCATGACGAAATAAATTCCCGACAATGTCGAAGCATTATAGATATGAAGTAAATACAAATATTTTATAAACTGTAAAGGATATGGAAATTAAATCTCTCAATTGCAAAACTTACAACAATCAAAATGTTCATCTGCTTTTGATTGTTTTCCTTTGTACATGAGCTATTTTTCGCTTATGTAGGACTGAACTAGTATCTGAAATCAAATTTCGAATGAACGTATCACGGAGTTAAATTATTGAACACATAGTTTTGAAAATAGCATTTAACATATGTAAAAAAAATGTTAGAGACAATATTTTAAGTAAAACATAAGATTGCAAGTTGTGTCCTTCAAACTAAACTTCGAATACATTTATTAAACAGTCCGATTTATTTTCTCATTAGTCTTTCTTTTTTGTTTGATGTTGGAGTGAAATAAAAGTTTTAAATCAATTAGCAACAAAATATTTAAAGATTCAATCGATTATATTTGTTTCTAACCTTAATCAATTATTTGAGAATATATAGATCAAAATATAATAAAACATTTATATATATATATTGTTTTCAGGTGCAGCCTGATATAACATAATAACACAATTATGAAACATATTTTATGTCAGCCAGCCTTCATAGGCTTATGATGCACTTTACCTATAAAATTCCCATAGTTATCTGTTACAAACATGTCATAACTGTTATGGGTTTACGTGCATATCCTTCATAAATTGTATTAGATTATTAATTTAATGTGTTGGATGCTTGTTTCTTTGTTTCAATTTTTGAAACTCAGAATTCAAACTGTGTTAATGCCACACGTAAGGTAGTTGGTGATGAAAGTTTCAGACGGTATACCGCCATATTTAATTGTACAATCACAGTACATATTCGGTCTAGTTCTTTGCCAAAATCTTCATATTTGAAGACAGATTTGAAATACTGTTTATTTGTATTAAAAGAAAACTTAGTGATTCATTGCATTATCGAACACATTTTAACAAATACATATTTGTGTTTTACGAATCTGTTTTTTAATAAGCCATTCAAGGGGAAATAACTCTTAAATTTATAATTGACATATAGGGAAATTTTCATTTTTTACTTGTATCAAGAAAACATTTTTTCCATTCTTTTTTCCTAAAAAAATATATTATAAAACCGATCTTCTCATATTTTGTTTTAAAATTCTGTCTTATGGATTTCTTTTAATGCACAAACATGTGGTTTTTTTTTTGGATGTACAATCTCAGCAATATTTAGCAATTTTCAACGGCTCGTACCTTAAAAAGTAGCGCAGTGACCCATCCTATTTATTAATTTTTTTTCAAAAAGCATAGTAAAATCTTCGTTTTGGCAAAGGATAAGAAAATTCTGTCATTTTGTTCTATAGCCCTGAACAATCTTAAGGTCATGTTTTGGAATTTTAGTCAGATTTTCGACTCCTCGGGTTTTACCCATTTGAATGCCTTAAAATTCTTTGTTAATGTGCCCATTGACCCCCATTTTTCTTTTTACAAACCTTTTACGTTTATTATTATAAACCATTTGCAAAACTCTTATTAAATCTTTTTTATTTTTTTACGAGGTTTTGAGATTATATACTTGTCAACGACTAAGCTACCGGAAAACTTCCTTCATACGCGGATTCATCCTTCTGTTTAATCTTTTAGATCAATTGAATAAGATCATCTTGATACATGCACATAGTTTCTATTAATTTTTGTGTTTTCCTAAACATCATGAGACGTCATCAAGCACAACAAGACTTTACTTAAAATCCGTATTGCTGAACGTTTTATTGCTGTAATATGAATCTTGAGTGTGTGAAACGAAGAGACATTTCACTATCATTTGACTCTTATGTTGTTGTTATAAGCTTAAACTGATTTTTTTCGCAATTAACAAGTTTTTTTTGTTGATTCTTCATTTCAGTAATTGTATTAATATGAATATTGTGCAATTTTGGCTAATTTCAATGATGGAAATGTATAACCTGAGTAAGTTTGTTAAATATTTAAAAAGAATTATTCTGCGTATAAATTTCAGAACTTGATGGCTGTGTCCGTTTTTCGAGTGACGTGTTAGATTGTTATGAACGTAATTTGTGTCGGGGGTTTCGTTTAAACACTTTAATGAAACTATTTTCTAAATTCATTTCTTGACACAAGATTTGGTTGATACGTTTTTCTGAGTACATTCTTATCAATAAAGGGATCTTCCATACAAACTTGAATATTTGAAATACTAATGCTTTTCTACCTCGAGCAGGAATAGATTACCATAGCTTTATTCGGCAAAAGGATATGAATTTTGGTGTTTAATGCTCTTCAACTTCGTACATTGTTTGGCTTAAAAAAAAATATTTTTCAATTGAGCGTCACTGGTGAGTCTTTTGAAGTCGAAACGCGCGTCTGGCGTGAATACAAAATTTAATCCTGATATATTTGATGAGTTTATCATCATTCCAATTTTTTCGGTTATGATGTTTATAGAGCCCTTAATGATGTATTGTTCTGATGTTTAAGTCTCGTTGAAATCTCGTTCTGGAATTATTTCGAAAATATGTGATACTAATGGAAAATATCGATGAATTAAAAAGAAATTACAATCAAACTTGACTATGTGAAAAAAATATAATGAGTATCGATCTACAATAAGTAGTTTCGAGTAATACATTTTTGTGCCAATCTAGTGAGTCTTTTTAGCCCAAAATTTTAGAAAACGGATGAGGAATACAAGAAATGATTTTACCAGAAACATCCCATATCACTTTTTTCTTTTCTTAGATATATGCATTTTTTCAACCATTTCTGACAAAGAAGTTGAAATAACATGCATTTTCTCCCCTTTAAACAGAGAAAAAAAATACAAATTTACAAAGTTGACAGCACGGTACATTTGACACGAAAAAGCATCAAACTATGTATGATAAAACTTTCTTATATTAACACCAACATTTTTTCTTTACCAATTATTTTTCCACATTCATACAAACCCTAAAAACAGGTTTAGAAATAAGTTCAATTCTCGAAATGTTTGGCTCCTCAGCGGTAAACATCCTTAAACATGTTGAAGTGAAAGTTATGAATTTTGAATATTTTACACACTATCAAAACTGTTTATTTCTCTTTTTGCACTTTACAAGGACAATGTTTCATAGACTGTTTGTGTCGTTATACACTAGATCCGTTGGATATTTACTGCTTGGTACTTTTGTCTGGAAGAAGATCACTCTTATGTCTGTGCTTCATGTTAATTATTTTTAAGACCCAGACTAGGGTTGGATGGAACATGTTTAACCTAGCCACCTTCTACATCTTCTTCATATGGAGCAAGAAATTCAGCGATTGCCGTAGGTTCATGTCTATCATATTTGTTTTTCATCAATTGTATAGTTATGAAGTAGGTTGTTTATCTTCTCTTTTAAAATGTTTCACATTTCAATGTTGTTGCCTTTAATATCTGACCATTCGGTATCAATTGTGCTTTTGGTTCAAGGCCGTAACGGGACATATCATTGCTAACATCCACGTAATTTTAAATCTGGTGAATAGTTGTTATATCGGATATCATAACACATCAATTTATTCGGATTTCTGCACGACCAACGAAAAAATGTAGATCTCATTATAATAGTCTGATACGCACTTAAAGAAATAATACACAAAGTGTTTTACACTCTCTATTTTTGTTAGTGCGCATTTATTATCTTTTAGTAACTTTATAAAAATATGTTACACAACATAAAGCTAAGTATATTGACAATGATATTATACACTAAAGCTAGAACCTCGGTAATTAACACACGAATTTCATCAAGCCTTCAAGCTTTATGTTCGGACTGTCTTAGTTCAGGTTATGTCTTCTTTTTCTTCCTGTGTATTTATAAAAACACTGGTTCAAGTAAAACATGGACAATAAATAAGACCATAAACAAATGTTATAATAATGGCAACATTTCAACAGCACCTGCATACGGGGTACATATCTCCCAATTGATACGATATTTCCGTGCTTCCATTTCCTATCATGATTTTCTTAACAGAGGGTTACTGCTCACAAGGAAGCTATTAAACCAAGAGTTCCAAATGATGAAGTTGAAATCATCCCTTCGTAAATTTTACGGACGCCATCACGAGTTGGTTGACCGTTATGGAATAACCGTTTCACAAATGATATCGGATATGTTCCTTATGTCGTAACTACAATCCCCTTCCCTTTCATGAATTTGACCTACCGAATTATACTATTTACCGGATTTGTAATCACATAAGCAACACGACGGGTGCCGCATGTGGAGCAGGATCTGCTTACCCTTCCGGAGCACCTGAGATCACCCCTAGTTTTTGATGGGGTTCGTGTTGTTTATTCTTTAGTTTTCTATGTTGTGTCATGTGTACTACTGTTTTTCTGTTTGTCTTTTTCATTTTTAGCCATGGCGTTGTCAGTTTGTTTTAGATTTATGAGTTTGACTGTGCCTTTGGTATCTTTCGTCCCTCTTTTATAAGGAAATTGAAATAACATCTACCAGCACTTCTGTTTCTATAAATGATAAATCATTTCTTAATATTTTTCACAAATTGAGGATTCAAGCAGTATTGAAATAATTTTCATAAACGATCATTAATTCTATTTATAAAATAGATAAATTCACACAACGGGTAAACATCACTAAGACACCATATATATATATTTAAAAAAAAATTATTTTCGATTATTGATTGTTGTGACTTTTCAAACGTTTCAGGGTCAATTAAGAAACAGATTCAATGCACGGACTTGCCGTCTTGGTGAAGCAAACAACATGGTAATTCATGAAGTTCTTGTCGCTGAAAGGACCATAATAAGATCGATTAAACTATCATCTAGATCGTTTCCACCATGAAATATGAGAACTCTCATTCAGCATGACAGGGTTAACCGACATCACGCAACCCTAAATCTTATTCAATATATGAGAAATTGTTAATAACTATACTATGAAATAAGAAGGTATGTTAATGTTGACAATGGGAAAACTACACAAAAGACAAAATGACGTAGAAATAAGCTACTATTGGTCATCATACGGCGTTAAAAAATCAGCGAAACTTATAGTACATAGTACGCTATAGAAGGTCTAGAAGTTATATATATATATAAAATCAATCCAAACGAGAAAAGTAATGCCCTGATCTATGCAAAAAATTAATTAAAATTTATTTCATGGCTGAAGACGTATTCTTATATTTGGTAAATCATACATTACTTACTGCTTCTTTTTTTTATATTCCAGACAAAAACGGAAAGTTCAGACCTCCACATTATTTAAAATGTCCAAATAAAAAATAGTACTTGACATGCTTAAATATTGTTATAGTAATGTGCTGTATAAGCTGTCAATAAACACAGACTTTTTTTTAAAGATGTATAATTTAAAAATATATACTGTTTGTATTATGAACTGTGTTGTAATTCAGGGTGTATAATATGCTCCTGTTATGCAGTCTTCAGTGGCTGAGTTTTCTTTTATAAACTATGAAACTATGAAATATGTTTTATAAATCATATCAGTACCGAATAATTCAATACTGAATTGATGATACAACTTGGGTCTGATGGTCCAGCTGCATAAAATTGTACAAACCTTTGAAAATATAATACTCTACAATAAATGACTGAGTTCATTTACGGAAATGTATTTCTTTAGGGATGTTTAAGAAGTAGTGTTTGGTAAATGTACTGAAGGTTTGGATCCATCAAAACGTATAATCCCGCTGCAAATGTTTGCACCTGTCCTAAGTCAAGAATCTGATGTACAGTAGTTGTCGTTTGTTTATGTAAAAGAGGGACGAAAGATACCAAAGGGACAGTCAAACTCATAAATCCAAAACAAACTGACAACGCCATGGCTAAAAATGAAAAAGACAAACAGACAAACAATACACGTGACACAACATAGAAAACTAAAGAATAAACAACACAAACCCCACCAAAAACTAGGGGTGATCTCAGGTGCTCCGGAAGGGTAAGCAGATCCTGCTCCACATGCGGCACCCGTCGTGTTGCTTATGTGATTACAAATCCGGTAAAAAGTCTAATTCGGTAGGTCAAATTCATGAAAGGGAAGGGGATTGTAGTTACGACGTAAGGAACATATCCGATATCATTTGTGAAATTTATACGTGTTTCTCGTAATTTTGGGGCCCTTTATAGTTTGTTGTTCAGTGTGAGCCAAAGCTCCGTGTTGAAGGCCGTGCATTGATCCATAATAGTTTACTTATTTAAAATTGTTATTTGGATGGAGAGTTGTATCATTGACACTCAGATCACATCTTCCTATATCTGAGCAATCTGGATATCATAACATCTATTTTCCCCGTAAGAACTGTATGGTGTTTGTTTTCAAAAGAAGGAGAAAGATACAAAGGGACATTCAAACTCATAAAGCAAACGTAAGCTGATATCAACAAACAAAAGAACACAAAATATAGCGTAGAAAACCAAAGGCAAAGTCCCTCGAACCCCACAAAAACTAGGGGGTCTCAAGTACTCCGGAATGGCAAGCAGATCCTGCTACATATATGGCACACGTCGTGTAACGTTGCTCATGTTTGTACAAACCCGGTAATAATTTTAATTCAAAAGGTCATCATTGGGGAAAGGGGGACAGGATTGTAGTTAAGACAATTGGAACATATCCGTTTTCATCTAACGAATGGATATTCCATAATGATTAACTAACCCACTCGTGAGGCGTCAGTAAAATTTGCTAAGTGGTTACTACAACTTCACCTCTTTGACCTCTTGATTTAATAGCCGCCACGTGAGAAGCAAACCTCTATAAAGGAAATCATGATACAAATCAATTGTATGTGTGACTTATTGCACATGGTCTGTTTCAAATTGTCCAAATACTAACAAATTATAGTGTATAGGAACAATATTGAAAATTTACTGTTTACATTATTGATGCCATGTCAAGTTTTAGATTCAAAACGGCAAACAACAATTTTCTCGCATTGATGGTTCACGTGCACATAAAAAAAATGTTTCTTTATCAAATAATTTTAAACCTGAAATTGACGTTATAATTATAACTTTCAATCCAAAATCAACATTCAATGATATACGTTAAAGAGATTTCTTCAATTATTGACAAAATTTGAATTCTTTAACTATAACCGAAATTAGATTGAAAAAATGTATACAAAAAAATACAAATAATGTATTCTACTGTCTAATTACCGTGTTGTTCAAATATTTGTATTCTTTCAAAATATACAGAGTGTCAATGTTTTTATTTAGATTTTCAAGTTTTGAGACGCTTTCAGCGTGCCTTATTTCTTGATTTCAGTGTTAAAAATTCTACGGAAAGGAACTGTTGAATCAAGATATAGATGTGGACATATTTTGCATTCTCGTGGTTAATGGTAGTTTTAACAAATGCTCACGGACATGGCGGACATCACGGAGGTAAAACTTAAAATTAAAAGCTACCTCCTGGATAATCTAATCATTTTTTTTGTCTTACAGAAAATGTAATCTATCTGGTACTATCGAAGTTTAACAATTTAGTTGTGACAGTGTGGTATGATTTAGGTCGTTTTGTTATTTGATTTTGCCACGTGATTATGGACTTTCCGAATTGATTTTCCTCTAAGTTCAGTATGTTTGTGATTTTATTTTTTATTTCTATTAAGTTAGAAGAAAAGTAAAAACTTAAATGGTTATTTTTTTTGAATGCTACTTTATTTAAAAGATGAGAAGCCAGCTATAAATCATTTCTCACCTGATATCTATGATGAGTTTACAACATTTAAATAGGGGGTAATGGAAAATATACTACCAAATATATGTGTTAATTCCATATTCCATATTATAACAAGCGCAGACATTACATTGCATTTTTGTGTCGGATTTTCTTTTCATTTTTGCCTACACATTTTAACGAAGTCTTGCCGAATTGAATGATATCATCATACTAACTAATACCTTGAAAATGTAAATTCATGTTGATTCAAATTTCAAGTTTCTGGCACAAGTGTCTTGTTAAACATGAAAATAAATATTGATAAAAATATGCCAAGGATAATGTATTACGTCGTGACAGGTACCGATAAAGCATTCAAAGACCAAACTATAGAAAGTATCTAACGCATCATTATACTATTGTTTTTGGTTCAAAACAAAGGTGTCCTTTTTGTTGTTTTATTTAGAAATAGGCAATTGTAATTTTCAAAATTTTGCTTAAAACCATTATTTAATTTAGCCCAAAACAATCCAGTTTTTATCCCGCTTTGATATCGAATCTCTCTCTGTTTAGTGAGCAAGGTAAAATACCCCACATTATTATAAGAAGAAAGACTTATAGTGACATAGAGGCATGGCCATTTGTCAATGTTTATTTTTGTTTGTTTTTATTATTGTTCATAAAAGTAATGCTCTTTTAGCAATATTTATGTAGCGGTGAAAATACCTGAGTGTTTCAAATGATTCAATATTATATAACAGTAAATAAACAGGAATATACATATCACTGATAATTCATGTCAACGCCAATCTAATTTAAATCTCATTACCTTATTGCTCCATTGATTGCCGACATTTCAAAACAGGTGCATCTTCAGAGTTTCCTTTTAATTAGATTGTGTCATCACAAAAGGGCTGCGCCAGCTACTATTATTTGTTAAATGTATTCATTGTAATTGCTGTAATATTAAATGTACAGTGTCTTTACTTTTATATGATGCATTTCAGTCATATACCTTTCGAGTTCCTGTTTGATTTGAATATTGGCCAAATATTTGTTCATTCCCTAAATGTTTTAGAATCTATTATACTTTCACATAGCTCAATTGTTTGTGCATAATAGTACGCCTTTTCTCTTTCAAAAATATATAGCTTTTTTGGCATCTGTCTTTGTCAATCGATTATTGTATTTATTTTTTTAGCAGTGGGGGTATTTTCATATATTTCCTGTAACCTTTGTAAATATACCGTTGCTAAAGGAAGAAAGATTCAAAAGAAAACAGGCTTTTTAAGTTTTCGAACTTTAGTTTTCAGAGAATTATTACCAAAAGGTGAATGTTTCAATGTAGATGTTTTTGTTAATTTAAAAACCCTTAAAAAGAGAGACAAATGATATCAAAGAGAAATTTAAACCCATAAGTTGAAAATAAATTGACATTGCCACGGCAAAGGAAAAAGAAAAACCACCAAAAAAGACAAACAAAACACAATATAGAAAGCTAAAACAATTATCTGTAAATTTTTAGGAGACATGGATATTAACCCTTATTTATTATCTTGTATTTTGTAGGTAATAATCCGCCTGTTATGAAAACGACATTAAAGGTTGAAGGGATTATTGGACGTCCTGTGGGTTTTCTCAATATTACAACATCTTCATGGGAATGGGACATGTACATATATGTCAAATGTGAAAAGACAAATGGGGAATTGATTGATTTAGATTATATTTATAGTCAACATCTCGCTAACTATAAAACTTACGGAAAACAAGAGGCATCTTTAGATGACACAGGAACATACATCTGCACAGCGGAAAATGACGATGGAACTACAACAGGAAGCGAATTTGAAGTCATAATTTATGATGGTTTGTATTATTATGTTATCGACAGCAACTTATATGTGCACAACTACTTTGATATATAACATGAAAATAATCAACTACTAGTATATCAATTAAAAAAAAAGAAAAAATCAAATACCAATATCATAAAATATTACTGATAACTAATATCTTTCATCGAAGTCTCTTCTGATTTTACTTTTAAATAAATTAGATAAACACAATAAATTGCATGCATATATTGGTGATTTTCAATCTGTTCAAAGTTTTGATTTTCTACCCTATATACCACTTTCCCTCATATTCTTATTAAGAAAAAAATCACATCCCTAATTAACTGGACATTTAAAAAGTTAGAATGAGAGTACATATGTTCAAACATTTTTAGGTCATTTTTAAGGAGCAATAAACAAAAGAACTATGTCAACTGGACATACTTTGGTACTACATCTGCGTTTGAATTTTTACTTGATAACATTTTTGTTCGCTATGAGATACTATATATCGTCAAGTTATTCGAATTCAACTAACTGTGCACCACTTATTGCGGACCAATTTTTGTATTGTTATGAGTTACAATTTAAGACTAAAATTAGCAAGGGCCCATCAAAACAACATTTGATACAAAAATTCAACAATGCTTTTAGATATTTGGATGATATATTGGCTCTCAATAATGACGACTTCAGTATGTGTACTAAAGAAATGTATCCTGTTCAACTTAGTTTAAATAAAGATAATACTAACGATGACCCTGCCCATTCCTCGATTTTGATATCTATATCATTAATGGGAAGCTCATTAAAACATTTATGATGAAAGAGATTATTTTTCATTTCCTATCGTTACTTATCCATTTTTAGATGGTGACGTTCCCTTCTCACCATCTTCTGGTGTTTATATATCTCAAATATTGAAAACAATACGTTATTAATTTCTTGCGTCCGAAGCGCTTTTCTGGATTTACCTTCATCAGGAACGCTCAAACTTGTACGATTCGTCCGTATATGTAACAACGTATTCGATTTTAGCGAGAGAAATTTATGTATTACTGAAAAAATATTACACCAGGGTTTTCGATATCACAAACTAGTCAAAACATTTACCAAATGTTATCATCGGTATCAGGAAATAATTCGTAAATATAACTCAACATGCAGACAGATTTAAAAAAAAACCAAGTTGATTGCATGACACGGGTCATGTTCTTCTCGTATATTTTATGATAGTTTGATGCTAAGCGCCTAACGGGAGGGATTGTGACTGATATTCATATGATGAAGACATTATCTTTCAATCAGTTTAATTGAGGTCTGGAGCTGGCATGGCATTTAACTGCTAGTAGTCTGTTGTTATTTGTGTATTATTGTCATTTAGTTTATATTTTGGTTACATCTTCTAACATCGGACTCGGACTTCTCTTGAAATGAATTTTAATGT
This sequence comes from Mytilus trossulus, assembly GCF_036588685.1. Classification (NCBI taxonomy): domain Eukaryota; kingdom Metazoa; phylum Mollusca; class Bivalvia; order Mytilida; family Mytilidae; genus Mytilus; species Mytilus trossulus. The sequence goes on along the minus strand of NC_086379.1, from coordinate 35,470,267 downwards.
GCGTATTGTTATGCCTTTACTTTTCTTCATTGGCTAGATGAATAGGGGTAGGGTTGAGATTTCATAAACATATTAAACCCCGGCTCAATTTTGCGCCTGTCCCAAGTCAGGAACCTCTGACCTTTGTTAGTCTTGTGATTTATGATTTTGGTTTCTTGTGTTTAAATCGGAGTTTAGTATGACATTATCACTGAACATATTTTTAAGGGGTCAGCTGAAGGACGCCTCCGAATGCGAAAGTTTTTCGCTACATTGAAGACTCATTGGTGGCCTTCGGCTGTTGTCTGCTCTATGGTCGGGTTGTTGTCGCTTTGACATATTTCCCATTTTCTTTCTCAATTTTTTTCAATAACGGGATGTATAAGTACAGAGCCACGGCATATGTATTCCAGTACAACTTTTCTGTATTCCACTTTATTGTAGCGTATAGTATGCCTGAGTTATCATTATTGTTCGGTCATGAATTTGATATTTGTCGATATTTGAATCCTTGGTTTAGTTTTTCTGCTTATTTGTTCGTTTTTAAATGTGAAAAAAAGAATTAAATGTGGGGAATAAATGTATGTTGTCAGCCGAGTATTATCATCCGAGGTACTTAATCATAAGATTCAATCAGTTTGTATTTTATTTGTTCTTTGACATCATAGTTATTTGTTGGTTTTAATATAAAATTATTATCAGCACATTTAGAAGTTATGTTAATTATATGTGTTAGGTAGACCATCGAAGACTGACATGTTTCTTTATTTCTAATATTCTTCAGATTTATATTTATAACAACTGTTATACAATGTATTCATCAAACTTTTTTTATTAATGTTCTAGTCAAGATTTCAATGATAATTTCAAATAAAAACAAAAGTAGTATACCGCTGTTCCATAGTTTTTAGGTGTACTAATACCACCAAATCATAGTACGCCACATACGGTTCCACCAAAAAATGGTCGAAACAATGATACCCTTGAATTGGACATATGAAGAAACACAATTTTTTGTCATAAAAATATATCGTGGGTGATTCAAAACACCATTATTATTTTTATTTGGTTTTTCTATAGATTATTTAGGTAACATGGTAACTAAAGCTTGTACTTGGTAAAAAGACTGAAAAAAGTTGATTGGTTTACTTCCAGTGATAATAATTTTCTTATATGGAATGAAATGTTAGGCGATATTTTGTCTATAGTACTGGACAGAATAAAACTTTGCTCGTTCCAAGTATTTCTGTACTTGAAACAAAGAAAAATTATTCACAACTCTTTTAAAAGGGAAAGTCAATGGTGGTATTTTACCATAAATCGATTACGCGAAACAAAAAATCCGGTTTACAAAGGCGATGGTTACACTCAACTGCAACAAAAACTAACTCCAATGATTCGGCTTTGACGGTTCGGCATTAAGTTTTTAATTGAGTTTCTCATTATTGGTCTTAGATGTTTAATTGTAGGTTTATTTTATAAACTAATATTGGTATGTGCCCTTTGTAGTTATTATACTTTCAAAATACATCTTCTAGCTGAGTCGATGGATTTGAAGCAAATATTAATTTGTTGATTGAATAAGATAGAAAAAACAAAGAATATTTCAGAAATTAGTTTTTTTCTGAATTTGAGCTATCATCTAGATAAAATAAATGTTTAGAGTCATACAAAAAACGGGCAATTTGCATTTCGACAGTGACATCTGTGTCGTCAATTACAATGTATTGCAAAACTGTAAAGAAAGATAAATTTCGTTACATGTGTGTCTTCAAACAACTTTAGAACGACTACAATGTTGTGATAACTGAGAACTACAGCTTAAAAACTGATAGAATTACCAGTGGAAAATAGGAAAGTGGTATGATTGTCAATGTTCCTATAGAAACCTGATGACAAGATGACAGATGATAATGACTATAAGACACCGTGACAATGCGCAAATCCAAACTTTATTGGTAGATGTATATGGTGCCGACATGAAAAACAAAGAACCATGCATTCGTGAAAACAAACAAATATGATATTAATCAACAAATGTAACAACTTTTAATTGCAGGCTCCTGATATGGGATGGGCATATGAATGTTACCGATGCAACAGACAGATCGGGATGACAAGTGCTATTGCTTGAAATGACAATATATTTGTTGTTATAAGACTTTATAAGATTATACTTTTATAAACGTATTTTATTGTTTCCTGTAACCACAAACTAGATTTCCAACAAAGGGCATTTGATGTTAATTGTATGAAATAAGCATTTTCGTTATATAACTAGAGGCTCTCAAGAGCCTGTATCGCTCACCTGATTCTACTTGGGTTTTTGAAATCATATAAAAAAATATAAAATTTGGCTAAAAGTGACAACACAACCTCATTTATAAGAAAAGGAACATGTTTAATTTCATTCAAAAGTCCCCCACTGGCGGCCATCTTGGATGACGGATCGGCTACAAAGTAACAACACTTGGTCAGCACCTCATAAGGAACATTCATGCCATGTTTGGTTTTATTCCATTCAGTGGTTCTCTAAAAGAAGTCATTTGTATGCATTTCCCATAGGGTCCTATGTTAAACTAAGTTCCCTGCTGGCGGCCATCTTGGATGATGGATCAGCTACAAAGTAACAACACTTGGTCAGCACCTCATAAGGAACATTCATGCAATGTTTGGTTTTATTCCATTCAGTGGTTCTCTAAAAGAAGTCATTTGTATGCATTTCCTTATAGGGTCCTATGTTAAACTAAGTCCCCCGCTGGCGGCAATCTTGGATAATGGATCGGCTACAAAGTAACAACACTTGGTCAGCACCACATTAGGAACATTCATGCCATGTTTGATTTCATTCCATTCAGTGGTTCTCTAAAAGAAGTCATTTGTATGCATTTCCCATAGGGTCCTATGTTAAACTAAGTCCCACGCTGGCGGCCATCTTGGATGATGGATCAGCTACAAAGTAACAACACTTGGTCAGCACCACATAAGGAACATTCATGCCATGTTTGGTTTCATTCCATTCAGTGGTTCACTAGAAGAAGTGATTTGTATGCATTTCTAATAGGGTCCTATGTTAAACTAAGTCCCCCGCTGGCTGCCTTCTTGGATAATGGATCAGCTACAAAGTAACAACACTTGGTCAGCACTCCATAAGGAACATTCATGCTATGTTTGGTTTCATTCCATTTAGTGGTTCTCTAGAAGAAGTCATTTGTATGCATTTCCCATAGGGTCCTATGTTAAACTAAGTCCCCCGCTGGCGGCCATCTTGGATGATGGATCGGCTAAAAAGTAACAACACTTGGTCAGCATCCCATAAGGAACATTCATGCTATGTTTGGTTTTATTCCATTCAGTGGTTCTCTAAAAGAAGTCATTTGTATGCATTTCCCATAGGGTCCTATGTTAAACTAAGTCCCCGGCTGGCGGCTATCTTGGATGATGGATCAGCAACAAAGTAACAACACTTGGTCAGCACCTCATAAGGAACATTCATGCCATGTTTGGTTTCATTCCATTCAGTGGTTCTCTAAAAGAAGTCATTTGTATGCATTTCCCATAGGGTCCTATGTTAAACTAAGTCCCCCGCTGGCGGCCATCTTGGATGATGGATCGGCTACAAAGTAACAACACTTGGTCAGCACCCCATAAGGAACATTCATGCTATGTTTGGTTTTATTCCATTCAGTGGTTCTCTAAAAGAAGTCATTTGTATGCATTTCCCATAGGGTCCTGTGTTAAACTAAGTCCCCTGCTGGCGGCCATCTTTGATGATGGATCGGCTACAAAGTAACAACACTTGGTCAGCACCACATAAGGAACATTCATGCCATGTTTGGTTTCATTCCATTCAGTGGTTCACTAAAAGAAGTCATTTGTATGCATTTCCAATAGGGTGCTATGTTAAACTAAGTCCCCGCTGGTGGCCATCTTGGATAATGGATCGGCTACAAAGTAACAACACTTGGTCAGCACTCCATAAGGAATGAATATTCATGCTATGTTTGGTTTCATTCCATTTAGTGGTTCTCTAGAAGAAGTCATTTGTATGCATTTCCCATAGGGTCCTATGTTAAACTAAGTCCCCCGCTGGCGGCCATCTTGGATGATGGATCGGCTACAAAGTAACAACACTTGGTCAGCACCCCATTAGGATAATTCATGCTATGTTTGGTTTTATTCCATTCAGTGGTTCTCTAAAAGAAGTCATTTGTATGCATTTCCCATAGGGTCCTATGTTAAACTAAGTCCCCGGCTGGCGGCCATCTTGGATGATGGATCGGCAACAAAGTAACAACACTTGGTCAGCACCTCATAAGGAACATTCATGCCATGTTTGGTTTCATTCCATTCAATGGTTCTCTAAAAGAAGTCATTTGTATGCATTTCCCATAGTGTCCTATGTTAAACTAAGTCCCCCGCTGGCGGCCATCTTGGATGATGGATCGGCTACAAAGTAACAACACTTGGTCAGCACCTCATAAGGAACATTCATGCCATGTTTGGTTCCATTCCATTCAGTGGTTCTCTAGAAGAAGTTCAAAATGTAAATTGTTAACGACGACGACGACGGACGACGACGGACGACGACGACGACGGACGACGGACGCCAAGTGGTGAGAAAAGCTCACTTGGCCCTTCGGGCCAGGTGAGCTAATAAAAAGATGACTTTTAATATGACATATTTAAGATGCTATATCATTATTTCATGTAATATGCTTGTATCTCTTTCAATTTTAGTAAAACTAACTATTGAGCCCGCCACGTTGTTACGTGTTATATATGGAGAAGAGATCGAAATAAAGTGCCACGTTCAGGCAAATTATTCGCTGTATAAGTTTTCATGGATCCGTAATAATGAAATTGTTGGTATACCTTTACAATCAAATGGAAGCTTCATCCATGACACCCTAACTATTCCCGCAGCTACATTAGTTAACCAAGGACACTATTCGTGTCGTGTAGATATTGGCCAGGCACACGCAAGTGAACCAGTTATTGTTCATGTTATTGGAGGTTTGATTCTTTTCAAAACATTTTGATATATGAAACTATACTGCCAATCCTGTAATTTATAAAAGAGACAAGAAAGTTTGTTCAAATTATTAATAAATTTCAGTTTATTATAAAATGTAAAACAGTTTACAAATACACAATATACACACTGGGCTGAAAAACGAAAATGTTTTCAATATTTGAATTCAAAGGCTCGTTATCAAAGAGACAGAAAAAGACACAATGTTGATTCACAACAAAAACTAACCACAAATTATTTTAGTAAAAATCACTACCTTAGTCACATCTGTTACGTTGATGTTTAAAGTATTTGTAATATTATTTTTTTGAGGATAAGTGATAAGAGAATAAAAAAAATTCCATGCATCAACAATACTCCCGTTGTATTTTCTATTGTTTTCATTAGTTAAAAGAAAAAGAAGATACCAGATTTAAAAAATATTAAGTACATGTAAAAAGAAAGGGAAAAGGAAATGAAGAGAAAAAAATTACGGAGCGATAAATCAACAGAAAACAAGAACCCCATAAAATACCGGGATGATATCAGGTGCTCCGAAACATTTAGCAGTTTCTGCTTCCATAGTAACACACAATGTAACATTATATGAATATTATACACTATCATATTTAATTCATCATTATTTGAAGATGTTCCGGTCATCTCTACCAACACGTGTGTTGTCGTAACCCAATCAGAAAACGTGACACTACATTGCAATATCTACTCTTTGCCTGCTGCCTTGTTTGTGTACTGGGAAAAACATGTTAACGGTTTAGATTCCGTCATTGATGCTAATGGAGGAAATTTGCAGGATCCAAGTCTGATGTTTATTAGTGTTAATTCGAATGATACAGGAATGTATACTTGTCATGCTGGCAATTTAGTCGGCAATTCAAGCGGACATCCATTCAAAATGTCTGTCATTTTAGGTAAAGAATCATCATCCTATAGAACTGGGAACATGAAATTAATCCAGTCGTTTCATTATTTTTGATTTAATAAATAAAAGTCTTATTTTCATTATAAGTTAAAATTTCATGATATTTCAAATTAAAATTTCATCATATTTCAAATTAAAATTTATGATATTTCAAATTAAAATTTATGATATTTCAAATAATAACATGTTTACGACATGATGAAACAGTTTTGATATCACAGAGAAAATGACATGTTTTACATAAATACATGTAGGTGTCAATCAAGTGTATACTAATTTTCAATACAAATATTATATCTCCTCGTCTATGATCGACCACTTTTTACGTGCACCTGAGCTAAAGAATTGAATAAAAATCTTCATTTTCTTTTAAAATCTATGAAAATCTTGAACGATCCAATTGAGAGCTACATTCCATTAGCGCTTGCATAGGGTGTATATATCTCCCAAATGATACGATATTCCCGGATATGTATTTTCCATCGTGATATCCTCGATAGAGGATTTCTACTCACAAGAAAGCTATTAAACAAAGAGTTCTAAACGGTGAATATGGAACGCCATCACTGCCTTATAAGAAGAAGCTACTATGACATGATGCAAATGTTGCTTACATGATGTGAATTTTCCTTTATATGATGTGAATTCTTCATTACATGATGTGAATTCTTCATTACATGATGTGAATTCTTCTTCTCATGATGTGAACTCTTCTTGACATGATGTGAACTCTTCATTGCATGATGTGAATTCTTCATTACATGATGTGAATTCTTCATTACATGATGTGAATTCTTCTTTACATGATGTGAACTCTTCATTACATGATGTGAATTCTTTATTACATGATGTGAACTCTTCATTACATGCTGTGAAAACTTCATTACATGATGTGAAAACTCCATTACATGATGTGAAAGCTTTATTACATGATGTGAAAACTTCATTACATTACATGATGTGAAAACTTCATTACATTATGTGAAAACTTCATTACATTCTGTGAAAACTTCATTACATTATGTGAAAACTTCAGTACATGATGTGAAAACGTCTTTACGTGATGTGGTTGTTTCATTTCATGATGCGAAACTTTCCTTATGTGCTGTTAAAATAAAAACCCTTGTACATGATGCGAATACTTTAGTGTATGATGTGAATATTGCAGTACGTGATGCTAGAACTGCATTACCTGATGTGAACGTCACCTTATAATTATAAGTCATGTAAATTGTTTAATGAGACCATTTAAGGGTTCAAAACTAGATAAAAGCGTGCTTTGTGTTTTTTTTATTATAATAAAGAATTGGCCGTTTTCGGTATTCTTGTGCTCCATAACTCCTTAACTTAAATCTGTGCCCTATATTCACTATTAACGTTTTGTTGCACAGTTCATATGCTTGTTAAAGATATATAGGATTTAAGGCCATTCAAGGGTTCAAAACTTTATAGAAACGTTCTTGGTGGTGTATTTTTAGCTCACCTGGCCCGAAAGGCCAAGTGAGCTTTTCCCATCACTTTGCGTCCGGCGTCCGGTGTCGTCCGTCATCGTTAACTTTTACAAAAATCTTCTCCTCTGAAACTACTTGGCCGAATTAAACCAAACTTTGCCATAATCATCATTGGGTTATCTAGTTTTAAAATGTGTCCGATGACCCGGTCAACCAACCAAGATGGCCGCCACGGCTAAAAATAGAACATAGGGGTAAAATGTAGTTTTTGGCTTAGAACACAAAAACCAAAGCATTTAGAGCAAATCTAACATGGGGTAAATTTTTTTTTATAGGTCAAGATCTATCTGCCCTGAAATTTGCAGATGAATCGGACAACCCGTTGTTGAGTTGCTGTCCCTGAATTGGTAATTTTAAGGAAATTTTGCTGTTTTTGGTTATTATCTTGAATATTATTATAGATAGAGATAAACTGTAAAAAAAAACCAATAAATGTCGGCAAAGTAAGATCTACAAATAAGTCAACATGACCGAAATTGTCAGTTGACCCCTTTAGGAGTTATTGTCCTTTATAGTCAATTTTTAAACATTTTTTCGTAGATCTTAGTAATCTGTTACAACAATCTTCTCCTCTGAAACTACTGGGCCAAGTTAATTATAGATAGAGATAATTGTAAGCAGCAAGAATGTTCAGTAAATTAAGATGTACAAACACATCACCATCACCAAAACACAATTTTGTCATGACTCCATCTGCGTCCTTTGTTTAATATTTACATAGACCAAGGTGAGCGACACAGGCTCTTTAGAGCCTCTAGTTATGGTAGTGTTATTGTAACGGAAGGGTCGGTGAAGACACCTCCAGGGACGTGTAGTTGCCAGTATTGTGTCCCTATTCGACCTGATGTCAGATTATGGCTGAAAAACATACAATTAATCAAATGAAACTATGTTTAGTCACAAATGTACAATAATTGCGGACAAACGAGAGTCAAAAAACTTTCTTGAATGAAGTTCAAAAATAGAGTAATTTCAAATGTAAAATGAAAAATAAAGTGTTCCCAGAGTTAGTCTTTAGTAAAGTAAATTGGCTTCGCGTTGTGTTTTAAGTAGTAAAACTGCACCAAGAAGAGGTGACTTACTCTAGCGAACTGCACCGAAGTGGTGACTAACTCTAAACTCAAGTGGACTGATACAGTCCGGAGAGTATTTGGAGGCCTGTACATGGCCGACTCCGACTGAAAAACAATTAAAATCCTTATATTGTCATTAAACCGGATAACTTTTACATTAAAGGTACTGAAGACAAATTGAATAAACTAATATTTACAAAACATTACAGACACATCAAAAGTTAAATATTAAAACAGTTAAATTAACAATCCTTACTTTTATCTCACTATGGAGTTGAAATAAAATTAAACTTTTAAATTAAATAAACATTTAATCAACAAATAATTCTATCCAAAAGTCAAGGGAATTAACGTAGGCACATTTATTACACTATTATGAGGTTTATATTTTAGGAAACCTCAGTATTATATACTAAACGTTTATGAGTCCATTACCAATGTAGTTGAAGGGGACTTTAGATTTGCACTTTGTCCGTCTGTAAGAACGTTCGTCCGGAAAATTAGCTTTCCGCATTTTTTAGTTTTAAACATATTCATTTATAGTGGATTCGGGAACACGTTTTGCAACTTATATAAATCCCTTTCCACTTTGCGAATGCGAGTGCTGCCTTGTAGCGGCATTAGCCAATTCGTTTTCGAAATCTACAATGATGTCTTTTACGTGCTAGAGATATGACACTGTTGTTGGCCATGCTTGAAGATATTGATTTGATATTTGGTATATAATATAACCATGACAAGTTACAGATCAAGTTTTTATTTTGTTACGGTTTGAGGATTTTTTGCAGAGTTATGGCCCTTGGACTTAGAAAATTAACTCCGCAGATAATTGGTTTCCACATTTTGTTTTTTTTATAGAAATTGACTTAAAATTTGACATAAAAATTATTAGTAAAACCATGACATGTTACAAACCAAGTGCGAATTGTGTTTGCAAAGTAATGGTCCTCGAACTTAGAAAAATAATGCAAGAAATACATTTTCCCCTATTTTTTGTCATTAACTTACAGATTTAGATTTGAAATTTGGTTTATAGTTTTACCATTACAAGTTACAGATCAAGTTTAAATTTAGTTTTGATTTGGTGATATTTTGCAAATTCATATGATCCTTAGACCTAGAAAAATCACACAATGTTCTGCACATGTTTTAGTCATGATTGTCTAACTACCGTTATATTGATTTGATATTTGGTATCTACTTTTTGCATTACAATTTACACATCAAATTCAAATTTTCTGTTTGAGAATAATGAATATTAACTGGTAGGGGACTTTGTATTGCCATGTAATACTCTCAGAATGCTGGATACTATCCATACTGGTCTTTGTCCACACTTTTTATGTTTGTGTATCACTTCTTAGCCATTTTTTATGGATTTATTTTTTTAATTTAAGTTAATAGATTAATTAATTTGCAAGTTAGATATGTAACAAAGTAACGTATAAGTGAGACAATTGTACATGTACCGTATAGCTTCTGGATATACATGATATAGGAGAAGTATTTTCGAATATTTTTTGGAAGGGGTTTGCCAACATTGCTATATATTTTCTATTTACTATTTGCATATAAAATTCTTTGGAATTAGGTTCCTAAATTTATATAAATATATATAAAAAAAAATGACTTACATGTATACTTAAAAAGAAAATTTTAGATATGACACGGCCATGCGTATATAAGCTTTAAAGGTATAGCATCACTCATAATTTACAGAAATTTTATATTCAGCTCCCTTTAAATGCATTTAAGAATGTACTAAGTTGAAATTTAAAAAATCCAGAAACTAAAATTGATGATATAAGTCGAAAGAGCATCAGCTAAGGAACAAAATAAGCTAAAAAATATTGATAGGTCATGGAGCCCCTTTTTGGGATATTTCAGTTTTAAAAAATGTCGGGAAAAGGCTGATATGGACTTTTACCTTGCATTTGCATTGATATTAATTGGATTTCAAAATTAGCTATTGAAGATTTTTATAAAAATTAAAATTGGTGTTATGGGGCAAAATATTTTACCCTATAGCTTTGGAAAAAATCCAAGGAGTCTGAATAATAATAAAAACGTCCGAGAGGTCCCGTGTTCTTATAAAGATGTTTTGACATAATGAAGTGTACACATAACGTCATATGTGTTTCTTACCTCGTAATACACATTTGACATTACGATGTATATATTTTGGCATAATGTAATAGAAATACGACATAAATATTTTTTAACATAACGTAAAGAAATTTTCGCATCATGTAATAAAACTTTCAGATTAGATAATGAAACAACCACATCACGTAATGAAGTTTTCACATCATGTAAAGAGGAAACCACATCATGTAATGAAGTTTTCACATCATGTAAAGAAGAATTCACATCATGTAATGAAGAATTCACATCATGAAAAGTAGAATTCACATCATGTAAAGAAAAATTCACATCATGTAAAGAAAAATTCACATCATGAAAAGTAGAATTCACATCATGTAAAGAAAAATTCACATCATGTAAAGAAGAATTCACATCATATAAAGGAGAATTCACATCATGTAAGCAACATTTGCATCATGTCATAGTAGTTTCTTCTTATAAGGCAGTGATGGCGTTCCATAGGTGAAGTTGAAATTATACCTTCGTAAACTTTATGCACGCCATCACGAGTTGGTTGGTCGTTATGAAATAGACGTTTCACATATGAAACTGGAAATGTTCCGTATGTCGTAAATACAATCCCGTTCCCTTTTCACGATTGTTGCATAGCAAATTATTTTTATTACCGGTTTTGTTCTACATTTAGCAACACAACGGGTGCCACATACCCACAAATAGAATTGAGAATAGAAATGGAGAATGTGTCAAAGAGACAACAACCCGACCATAGAAAAAACAACAGCAGAAGGTCACCAACAGGTCTTCAATGTAATAAGAAATTCCTGCACCCGGACAGCTGGCCCCAAAACATGATTGGAATTTATGCCACGAGGGCGGAAGCTCTTCTTTTTCTCTGACGTGGGATTTTACTATTGGTTCCTTTTAGCTTTGTTATCGATTGTGTTATTTATTTTCTGTATAATAAGTGCATTTTGGGGATGGTTGGAATAGAGATATGGATAGTCGATACTTATTAAACATCTTATTTTTGTAGAAGCTTCTGCTGCGCCAGTTATGTCAACGAGTCTTAACATTGAAGGTGTTTTAGGACATCCTGTCGGATTTCTCAATATAACAACCTATTGTTCACTGGTCAAATATGTCCGTTGTCAAACGACAACTGGGGTATTGATTAACTTAGAGATTTTAGATTCTATTGATACGGGTATTTACACTTACGGGAAACATGTGACCTACTTCAACTACACAGGAACATATAACTGCTCGGCGGAAAATGACGAAGGAATTACAGCAGGAAGCGAACTTGATGTTATGATTTATGGTGGTTTGTACTTTTATATTATTGAAAACCGCGAAAGCAGGACTTATTACAATCGTCATTCATATTATTTTTTTATAACATGAATGATATCTTTTTCTTCTCATCAATATTTGAATCGGAAATAGATCCCTATACTTGATTTTTTTAAGTGTACAATTTTGCAAAACTTGAATATTATGTGTGAAAGCGATAATACTACAAAACGGGATATTTGTTAACAACCGATATTAATGCATGTATATCAAACACGGAAATATAAGATTCCTTGTTCGGATTTGGCAATACTTTTGTCCTTTTCGATAATATAACGTTTTCCGCGTTACTATTCAATTAAGCATTTAAAAATTTTGACATCGAGCAACATTAAATAAATAAACTCATCTTAGATAGCAGGATTGAACTTTTTATTTACGGCAGACGCGCATTTCGTCTAAAATAAGACTCATCAGTGACGCTCGAAACCAAACAAAATTAAAAAGGTCAAATAAAGTACGAAGTTGAAGTGCATTTAGGACCAAAATTCCTAAAAGTTATGCTAAAACTTTTAAGGTATTCTAATCCGGAAGTAAAAAAGCCTTAGTATTTCAAAAGTTTTGTATAAAATTTATGTATAAATATGACCATATCAATTATTAGTCATATCATCACGTGCTGACTACTGGGCGAATATGTTGCTGTTAAATTGATAGTTTCGTTTCCACTTGTAATGATGTGCATGTTTGTTCTTTAATATGAGGAATATGACTTCAGTGTGTCAGCAAGTGTATGATACTGTTTCTGTAACCACTGATAGCTTCGTTTCTCGTTACTACATTGGTTATTTTTTTAAGTTGGAAATAATAGAAATATGCAAAACATTTCTAATTATATCAGAATCATTAAAAATACTATGTTTGTACTATCATTATTTCAGTCAAAAATCTAGACCGTTTAAAGAATACTAAATTGGATATGACCCCGAAGTTATCATTTAGTTCACATAATTTTTCCCATGTTTTTTTCATTTTGTCTTTGACTAATGCATGTAATGAGAATATCCAGTAGTATCATCTAGAACTACATAATAATACTCACCATTTAACTTGAACAACGCGACATGCACCACATGTGAGGCAAGGTCTGCTTACCCTTCCAGTGAACATGAAAACACATTTTTGACAGGTTCATGTTCAGACACAAATCTTACAACTTCGTTACCTATTCTCAATTGATGCATATTCAAATTCTAATTTCAGTCATACTGACTATTGAACCAGCTTTAACTTTTGATGTTACTCATGGAGAAGAAATACAAATAAAGTGTTATGTCCAGGCAGTACCAGAACTGACTGGTTTCTCTTGGATTCATAAAGATATATCTTTAAAATCAGATGGGAGATTAATCAATGGAAGTCATACCCTAATCATCCCTGTAGCTACATCTGTTAACAATGGACATTATTGGTGCAGAGCAGAAAATGATAAAACCGCAGCAACTAGTGATCAAGTTAACGTTAATATAATTGGAGGTGGGATACTTTTTAACAAATAGATTTTAATACAAAATGTGTAGTGTCAGTCCTACAATTGAGTTAATAGGAAAGAATTAAAGAAAAGGGTCCCTAATTAAAAGCAAAACAGTTTATACACCAAACAATACTTAACTGGAGATAAAAAGTTATGACTATGTCTTACATTTTATTTCAAAGTTTGTAAACATAAAATACTTCTTTTTAAGGTTTATTCGTCGAAGCGCTTTTCTAGATTTTCCTTCAACGGGAACAAACAATCAGACCATACGATTCACAGGAAATGAAATAACATATAAATGTCATATTCAAATATACAAGGCATTGTCATCAATCAGTCTAATCAAAATTGCGCAAAAAATATTTTTATTGCATTTACGGTTTTCTTAGCCTTAAATATTTTCCTCACAAGTAAAACATAATTTCGAGATTAGATAGTACTAATACAACTATCCTTCTTTACCACTCTCAGCTATTCCTCCATAACTAGCACTTAATTTTTGTCAATTTTTAAAGGTCCTCCTGTCATCTCTACCAATGGCCAAGCACATGTTGTCGTTCACCAATCAGAGAGCGTAACATTATATTGTATTATCGACTCTAATCCGAACGCCTTGTTTGTGTACTGGACGAAACAAGTGAATGGTAACTAGTTCGCCATTGATGCTGATGGTGGGACTTTGAACGATCCAAGTCTGAATTTTCAAGCGACACAGGAACATATATTTGCCATGTTGGCAATTCATTGGGTAATTCAACCGGAAGTGCCATCCATCTCTCTGTTATCTCAGGTACATAATCCTTTAAAGTTTACAAATTGATAGTGTAGAAAACCTTGTGGACGGTCATTGAGTCTTTTTGTTTTTGCTGCTATGAGTTTTTGTTTTGTTGCTACCAGTCTTCTCTTCTTGTTTAACTTTATCATGTGGTTTAATCCTTAGTTTTCTATGTCGTGTCTTCTGTACTTTTATTTGACCGTTTGACTTTTCTTTTAGCCATGGCGTTGTCAGTTTATTTTCAATCTATGAGTTTGACTCCGGTATATTTCGTCTCTCTTTAGTAAACAAATTTTAAGATACTTCTGTTTTATGAAATTCTTCATTACAGATCAGACAATTATTTTGAAAGAAACGACAGACGACAACAAACTTTGAACAGAATATTTAAGATCTATATATATTTTTTGTGATCACTTAACTGTTTATAAAATGAAAACCATAAATATAGCACGATAATTTATTGAACGATAGTATATATACTTGTTTTTCACCTATCCATATTTTTCAAATTTTCTTAAATATTATGTTCAGATATGTTTTTTACAGAAACTCTAATGTGTCCCTGTACGGTTGACTACTTTCAAAAGGTATTAACCTGGAATTCTCAGAATGTTTCCAACTATACCAAGGACGAATGGCGTACAGTTCTACAACCTGTTCTTGATGCCATCGAGAAGGAGTTGAGAATAGACGTGACCACTGTTTCAGCGTTTCAGAGGAAGAAAAAGAGCGCAACAAATAAATCTCGGTCAGAGACGGTGATGGGAGTTGTCGGGGCCATTTTTCTGGTTTTCGTATTCGGATCAGTTGTGATCATAGATGCCCTATCAATAAAGCAGCACCTTCGAATAATTCGTAAGATGTGGCGACGAAGAGGAATTGGCAATAAAAAGAACACAAAACACTTTTCATAAATAGCGTAAATTGTATCGGTATGAAGGAAATGTTCCTATGAATCAAAGCACCAAATGCTAGAACTATTCATTATACTATTACAGATAATTTAGAAATGAAGTAAAACAACAGAAAATACAAAGCATTTTACATTCACATCGGAGGTATCGATAACTAATAACATGAAAACTATTTAAATTAAACAAACAGTGATGATCGCAATAAGAGAATGTTTTGTTTGAATGTTTGAGTCAGAGCGGTTTTAACAATCTATGATATATTCCTAATGATATATACGGTGTACATTCTTTTTTATGGAACACAGTTGGACTTCTCCTTTCAATCTTTCTTTAATTTAAAAATTGGGTATACTAGTGTAAAAGTAAAGGAGTGAACCGTTTTGATATCGTTGCAAAAGAAAACAGACTTGATTGTAAATACAATAACAAATCTTTTGAATTATTTAAGTTCCAACTTATGATTTACACAACCCTGGAGTAGATAGCTTATACGGTGTGTCGGTGTCTTCACTCACTAGCTGCATGTCTTCGCGGATATTAAGATACCAGTATGGTAGTCCAATCTGTTGTTTTATTGATTGTGTTCTGTTCCTTATTGAAATATGTACTGAGTGTGAATTCTCTTGGTGAGTGGTGCGTGTATAGTATTAGACACTTCCCCTGTAAATGCAACGGTCTCGATCAATTTGGAATGTATGCGATTGTTGATGTTTTTTTTCTTAGTCGTTTAACGAAATTTGAACATCAGTACACTACTGCACTTTAATTATCACTAACTATGTTGCATAGATTTCGTTGATTATACATCTGGGGTCTGTTGTTCGACTTGTCGTTAGCACTAACACTGCGTTAAATTTGCCTAATCATGTGATTAAATTTAATCGAGTGATTAGTTTGTTGTTCAACTTGTGATTAACTTTAATCACTTGATTAAATTGTAATTAAACTAAAACACCTATAATTGCTGCGTTAAATATTAATCACCTCATTAAATTCAAAATGGTGGATGTTGTCCAATGGAATTTAGGACCTTTGCCTAGAAAAGAAAGAGTTTTTAGGGGCCAAGACCCTCTACAAATGAATTTTTCTGATGAGCAGTTACGCCAAAGATTTAGGTTTGGAAGGGAAAGCATAGAGTTCATTTCAGACTTGCTTAGAGATGACCTACAAAGTGCAACTGCAAGGTGCACAGCACTGAGTGTTGAGGAGCAGGTTATGATGTCTCTTCGTTTTTTTGCCAGTGGTTCACATCTTCACGTTATAGGTGACACTATGGGCCATGACAAAGCTACTGTGTCCCGGGTGTTAACTAAATTTACTGATGCATTAATTGCAAAGAGGGACCAGTTCATCAAATGGCCATGTACGCCGGATAAGTTGAGTGAAGCTAAAAATGGTTTCTTTGAAAAAGCAGGCTTCCCCAATGTTATTGGCTGTGTAGATGGAACACATGTACGAATTCAAGCCCCCGCAGATGATGAACCAAGCTTTGTTAATCGCAAAGGCTTTCACAGTGTGAATGTGCAAGGGATTTGTGACCATAATTGTAAGTATTTAAAGGAATTGAACTGCGTTCCGTCTATCTTCATCAGTGAACTTTGTCTTGAACAGTTTGAACACATCCGGTACTTCACTTTTCTATTTATAGGAGTCATTTATGTAGTCAAGGTCGTTTAAAGCCCCCCTCGTCGTTTCTTGTTATCAGTTAAAAGCGAGGTAACTCTAACTTGCTTTATGGCTAACAGCGATCGGAGCAGATTCGTTTTTTTCTTAGGGACTGGTCATTTTCTTTCAATTTGGGTTCGGGGATTGGGTGGGAGGAAACAGTGGAATTATTCTGGGTTTTTTTCATGACCAATGAGGGCAAATAAATCCTAGACCCCCTTTTAAAGACACTAAAATAAGTATAAGATTTTACTTGGTAACAAGCACCTGCCAATTACTCTACCAGTTAAACATGTATACCAAAATAACGTAACATAGTAAACTATGTTCAATGATTTCTTTAACCAACTACAGAGAAATGATAATCAAGCCAGTTTCTCTAATTCTTCTAGTTACCAATGACCCATAGGCGGATTTGGGGGGGGGGGGGGGGGGGGTGCACGAACAAAAAATGGTTGATTATATAGGGAATCATTGAAGCATGACTTGAACGGGCCCACCCCTTACGTCAGTCAGCGCCGCCTCCCTTAATGACTATAGTCTGAGTGTTCATTTTCATGTGTAAACGTGTGGCCAAGTTTTGCAATGTTGCATGTCCACCGATATCCAGACATGGTGCGAGAAAATATTTTTGGAATATCTTCTTCTTCTTCTTTAGGTTTCTAGTGATCCTTCAATTATTGAAGATTATTCGCCGGGCGTCGACTATAAAATTTATAATTTACACTAATTTAGCAACAAAATATCAAAAATAACAAAATAACAAAAATCAACATAACGTATGTACATTTGAAATATATGATGCTACTGGACACAGAACATGCAGTCAGAAATGCCGATCGTTTCTGTATGCTTAATTGAGCCTGATGAACTTGATATCAAAGAATACAAAACTTGCATTTTTTTGTAAAGATGAAATAAGATAGCTGACATGGTTTAAATTAAAGTAAGACCACCAATTTCCCGTTATCAAATCATCTACAAAACAACATCAATGAATTTCCATACAATTATTCACAGTAACAATGATATGACCTTTTACATTGAAGGGTTAAACTTGCATCAAGTCGTGTTCAGACCCTTCAATACAAAATAAAGGAATATGGAGTAAAAGTGCACAGGGCCTTATCTCACACAAAGTCACTACATAGAAAAACACCAATAATCAATGGTCAAATTTTTAATTCCTGTTCTTCGTCTTGATAGTTGCTGGAGGCCTTCAACATGTATTAACAGAATCACTTAAATACCGTAAAGCAATGTTAAGATGGTCCTTAGTGTCGACTTAGAAGTACTTGTACTTACATTATAAAACTGCATTGTCACTATATGTACATCTAGTCATAAAAACATCACCAAAGTCTACGAACATGACATGACAAGAACAGACAGACAGATTCAGTTTTACTGATTATGAGATTTATATGTACGATGTTTGCTTTATCCTACATACCGGACTACTTTTAATGTTGTCTCCGTAAAATCTAAAAGTCTAAAATTACAATGAATCTATGTTTCTGTTTTGAGACACGAATATTCTTATTGGCCGCTATATTTTAAAAAAATAATTTTTGATATCAATTGATGAATATGAAATTTCGGAGATGTGGTACAGTTGCCATTGAGGCAAGAACATATATATCAATGAATCGACAGGACAAATTGTGAAAGAAAAATCAAATCAAATCATAAGAATATAATAAGTACTTATTTGGATCAAAAACCATCAAGAATGGTCTATGAATTGTTGTTTAAATATATAATAAGTACATGTATATTATTCATATTTCAAATTTTAGGTCTCTTTACAAATGTAAGTGCAAACTGGCCAGGGTCATGTCATGACGCCCATGTATTTAAAACATCTGCAGTTGGAATTCATCTGCAGAATCAGTATACCAGTATCGAGCAAGGTGCTGTATTAGGAGACAGTGGTTACCCATGTCGTCCATTTCTGCTAACACCATTTAGGCAACCAATAGAACAGAAAGAACAAAACTTTAATAAAGCTCATATATCAACAAGATGCACAATTGAGAGAACATTTGGAATTTGGAAACAAAGATTTCGACTTCTAAAAACTGGTGTAAGCATAACGAACAAATACTGTTCATATAAGTTATTATTTCAATTAAGTATAGAGGACATGAATACATGTTTTGCAAATTAATAACATGGATGGAGATTCAACCAGCAAAATTTAGAAAGCTTCTTTTATTGAATTTACTCTTTATAAGCAACTCCAAAAATTTTCACGTCATTATTTATATGACTGTTTGTTTGCTTAAAGTACGATAAGCAAACATTTCCTAGATATTTAGGTATTCTAATTCTGTGTCGTGTGTCTCCCTTGTTGTCCTCATACCTTCTTATTTCTATAAAACATGCATATTCACCTCAATTATTTACGAAAGTATATCAGGAATACTTCTTGTTTTATTATTGCAAAGTATATAAGAATGTTCTTTTGTTTGTTTCAGGGTTAATTCTACCGTCCCATAAACTCTTGTCATCCAGTTTTTTTTTATGTTAAGCAAACGTTCTGTTCTTTCCTCCGTTGATAGATGTACCATCATGGAGTGGATTATAGTGTTAAGAAGTATATTTACCATCATGGAGTGGATTATAGTGTTAAGAAGTATATTTACCAAGTTGTATTTTCACATATTGAATGGAAGGATTGTGAGGTTTTGGCTACCAAATTCAAGAACTTTAAATCACTACAAAAAAAATGCTCAAAACGCATGTACAATTTTTGCATTTTGGGGTTATTCTTAGAGGTTCTCATTTGAGTCATTTCTATCTCTGTGCTAACAGTTTGAAATAAGAAAACATGACATTTAGACATTAGACCGTTGTTTTTCCCGTTTGAATGGTTTTACACTAGTAATTTTGGGGCCCTTTATAGCTTGTTGTTCGGTGTGAGCCAAGACTCCGTGTTGAAGGCCGTACTTTAACCTATAATGGTTTACTTTTTAAATTGTTATTTGGATGGAGAGTTGTCTCATTGGCACTCACACCACATCTTCCTATATCTATATATGAGCAAAGGATTGGGTTTAAAATTATACGGACTAGAAACACTTTCAAGGAGTCAAAGGCATGTAAATACTGGGCAGATGACCTATACGTTTCACATATCATTAAGTATATAAGAACCATGAGCTTCTTGATGAATGTTCCACATTCTGTTGAATTCATGAGACTACAATTTTTAAGAAGGGTTTCAAACCATTCAATTTCCATGTCTCTATTCTAAAACTTAACATGTTTTAATTACAGATTAGAATGAGACCAGACCGAGCATGTAAATTTATTGTAGCGTGTGCGATTCTACACAATATAGCCATGATGCTGAAAGAACCGATTATAGCTAATGATGATATTCCAGAGGAACAACCAATGATACAACCATACATTGGACAACAAGATGGTCGAGGAATAAGGAACCACTATGCAACAAATTTTTTCTCATAATAAAAAAATTAGTTGAGAATAACTTTCATACAAATTTTGTTTTAAACTACTTATCATGATATTAGTAATCACCCTTCAGTTGTACATACATATACTGTAAATTCTGAAATTATTGAATGTATTTATTAAGGGGGACAGTCATTGTCCTTTCTGGAAATCTTTTAAGTGATAAACATGTTTTTTAAAGTACACAGAACAGTAATAATTAAAAAATAACAACATTAAAACAAAAAGCGTTTTTTTAAGAATCTTCAAAACAAGATGACATGGCGGCAAGGTATGCAACCTGAGAACCAGTAAGTGTTGGTGGAATGTTATCATCTTCATTCAATTTTCTGAGCAGTTGTATTTGAAGAGCAACCTTTTGTGACTGTTTTTTCTCCTTTTCTGTCTGCTCTTTTACCAGCCGGCGCTGTTCTGAGTAAAGTTCCATCTGCTCTTTACACACTTTGACCTGCATTTGGAAAACATCTTCTTGTGTCACACGTCTTCTTTTCTTAATATTATTAACACTGTGAACAGATATATTTTCTGCTGTCGACTCACTCCTTGCAGTTACAGGTCTACTGGCCGGTAGCTCAACATTGCTATTTAAAGGCAGGATGTTCGTTACCAAAATCCGTGGAGACAAAGGTACTCTTGTAGGTGTTACAGCATTCACATCTGGTTGTTCAACAATAGGATTTTCAATCTCAGCATCGTCGTCAGATTCCTCATTTGCTGAAAATATAAATGAGTTGTACATTTTGTTCCCAGAATGTTATATAAAAAAGTTAGCATTTATAAAAAAAAAACATTCATTTTCATGAAAGATTGATTTTTCCAATAGATATAATCATTTTTTGTTTTCATAAGAAAATAAGAAACAAACTGAGAATTGTTATTTGGATGGAGAGTTGTCTCATTGGCACCAAATCCTTGTTGGCACTCACACCACATCTTCCTATATCTATGCAATTGGTTTTTTTTCTAACTTTTTTCAATGTCATTGTTTTTTTAATCTCAGTTTGTTTTTCGAATGTCATCTTCCAAAGGAAATGATGTTTACTCCTATTAACAGACTTAAACTGTTTTGGCATTGGGTACGATTTGACTGAGGTACGAGTTGTCGTAAACCCAGTATAACCGACTGGTTGCCTCACGTTCGCAGAATTTAGTTACCAGGCAAAGACACATGGTTGAGGTTTTTGTTAAATAATTAGATGAAGATAGAAAAGTTCACGCTGAATGAATAAATGAATAAATGGTAAATTTTCATGAGCAGTCTCTTATGTCAATGTGGTATATTTCCCTCCGTAGTTAATTTGAAAAACGTATCTGAACTGATATATGTCATTGCCGTGGCAGAGACATATTTAGCACAGGCACTTGTCTCAAAAAAAAAATTCCTGTATACCTTAATATAACACAAGGTACATAACTATTTTTTTGAATAATGACACCCAGTCCCAAATTCCCGTTATTTTTTTTATTTCTCGGTTGTCAAACCTTCTTGAACTTAATATGCCGTAAATCTTAATTGATTTATCTACACAATGGTATATGACACGACTATCATTGTTGTCGGGATCATTAGTAGCAGGCCTCAGAAGTCGGTCAACGGGATGTATTTTTGCATTCGTCTCATTTTTTGGCAACACCTAGCCCGCATGTAAGTTTATACTGGTTTCTCATTGGTCAATCGTCTGTCTAAAAATCAATGTGGGAAATTTTGGTCAATTTATAACTCTACATTAGTGTCGTTGTGTACACGTTTGTTTCATAACAAACTTATTTGTGTTTGTTTCACATAATTTGTAAAGAATTTACAATAAAAGTAATAATTCATAGTCAGAGGGAAGCTGACAGTTTTTATTTTAATAACTTTTTATAATAATTCAATCACTGCGGGCTGGGTGTTGCCAAAAATTGAGACGAATGCAAAAAACATCCCGTTGACCGACTTCTCAGGCCTGCTACTAATGATCCCGACAACAATGATAGTCGTGTCATATACCATTGTGTAGATAAATCAATTTAGATTTACGGCATATTAAGTTTAAGTAGGTTTGACAACCGAGAAATAAAAAAAATCACGGGATTTCGGGACTGGGTGTCATTTTTCAAAAAAAATAGTTAAGTACCTTGTGTTATATCAGAGACATATAATAGTATTATATGTCTCTGGTTATATTAAGGTATACAAGAAATTTTTTTTGAGACAAGTGCCTGTGATATTTAGGTCAACTTCCATCAATCATTCCGATTTTTGTTTCATTGATTCGTTAATGTATAGCCTATATAGATGATCAAAATGTGGATAGTAAAGGTTAAAATTTTTACTGAGCTGTTTTATTTTTGTGTGCATTCTTTCCAGCACACACAAGTCATTAGCGCTGTAGTACATATCTATTATTAGATGCTATTTTTAGCAACGTATCAAAGGGAAATTCCCAGAAAGGGAGAGCAGACGATAGTCGGAGAAACTCAGAAAGTCGGTCTCATACATTTTTACGAGGAAATGTAAACTTAAAAAGATATCAATGTTGCTTTGAATATAATAAATAAAAAAGGAACACAAATATACCTGCAGGATAGCATTCAAAGCTTGCAGTTTCAATTCCTCCATGAATACCGGAAAAACTTGTTGTATCCTGCAGCATGTTTACAACCCTTTCTACACTTGAGGATGGTTTCTTTGGGGCTGGGCCTCCACCAGTTTTGTTGATTTCCCTCCTATGGTCTGTGAATACTGACTTGGCTTTTACTGTTAAGTTTCTCCACTTGTCCCTCACCTCCTTCTGAGTCCTGTTGGCAACACCAAGAGCATTAATTTTGTTGGTGATGTTATTCCATACTCTGTTTTTTTCCAGGTTTGTGGTACTGGTGCTATGTTTTTCTTTTATAACAGCATAATTTTTTTCAACCTCTGTTTGCAGGATGTTTTCCTCCAACTGAGAAAAGTTAGTTTTCCTCAGTCTTGGCAGTTTCTTTGGGTTTGCATTCTCCATTTTGTATCAGCAGTTGGCAGGAAGTTTAGGTGCTTGCTCAAGTGCATTTAGGGCAAATTTGCATTATGGGAGTTAATCTTAGCTTAATCAAGTGATTAAAAGTTAATGCAGTGATTAGTTAATGCAATGATTAAAATATACTCAGCAACAGATTTTAATCATTGCGTTAGCTAATCAAATGATTAAGTATTTAACGATGCGTTAGAGTAAATCATTTGATTAGCTTAACGACAAGTCGAACAACAGACCCCTGATGTTAAAGGTAATCACTTGACACAATAACGTTGTTATACGGAATCTGTTTAAGTTCTTGTAATATCATGATACTGAGACTACTTGGGGAATTAATTATCTCAGCCTGAGACTTCTTGGGTATTGGTTGTCTCAGCCTGAGACTACTTTGGGTATGAATTGTGGTAGTCCGAGACTACTTGGGTATTGGCTGTCTCAGCTTGATACTACTTTGGGTATGAATTGTCGTAGTCATAGACTACTTATGTATTGGTTGTCTCAGCCTGATACTACTTTGGTTATGAATTGTGGTAGTCCGAGACTACTTGGGTATTGGCTGTCTCAGCTTGATACTACTTTGGGTATGAATTGTCGTAGTCAGAGACTACTAAGGTATTGGTTGTCTCAGCCTGATAATACTTTGGGTATGAATTGTCGTAGTCAGAGACTACTTAGGTATTGGTTGTCTCAGCTTGATACTACTTTGGGTATGAATTGTCGTAGTCAGAGACTACTTAGGTATTGGTTGTCTCAGCTTGATACTACTTTGGGTATGAATTGTCGTAGTCAGAGACTACTTAGGTATTGGTTGTCTCAGCCTGATACTACTTTGGGTATGAATTGTCGTAGTCAGAGACTACTTGGGTATTGGTTGTCTCAGCCTGATACTACTTTGGGTATGAATTGTCGTAGTCAGAGACTACTTAGGTATTGGTTATCTCAGCCTGATACTACTTTGGGTATGAATTGTCGTAGTTAGAGACTACTTGGGTATTGGTTGTCTCAGTCTGATACTACTTTGGGTATGAATTGTCGTAGTCATAGACTACTTAGGTATTGGTTGTCTCAGCCTGATACTACTTTGGGTATGAATTGTCGTAGTCATAGACTACTTATGTATTGGCTGTCTCAGCCTGATACTACTTTGGGTATGAATTGTCGTAGTCGGAGACTACTTAGGTATTGGTTGTCTCAGCTTGATACTACTTTGGGTATGAATTGTCGTAGTCAGAGACTACTTAGGTATTGGTTGTCTCAGCCTGATACTACTTTGGGTATGAATTGTCGTAGTCAGAGACTACTTAGGTATTGCTTATCTCAGCCTGATACTACTTTGGGTATGAATTGTCGTAGTCAGAGACTACTTGGGTATTGGTTGTCTCAGTCTGATACTACTTTGGGTATGAATTGTCGTAGTCATAGACTACTTATGTATTGGCTGTCTCAGCCTGATACTACTTTGGGTATGAATTGTCGTAGTCGGAGACTACTTAGGTATTGGTTGTCTCAGCTTGATACTACTTTGGGTATGAATTGTCGTAGTCAGAGACTACTTGGGTATTGGTTGTCTCAGCCTGATACTACTTTGGGTATGAATTGTCGTAGTCAGAGACTACTTGGGTATTGGTTGTCTCAGCCTGATACTACTTTGGGTATGAATTGTCGTAGTCAGAGACTACTTAGGTATTGGTTGTCTCAGCTTGATACTACTTTGGGTATGAATTGTCGTAGTCAGAGACTACTTAGGTATTGGTTGTCTCAGCCTGATACTACTTTGGGTATGAATTGTCGTTGTCAGAGACTACTTAGGTATTGGTTATCTCAGCCTGATACTACTTTGGGTATGAATTGTCGTAGTCAGAGACTACTTGGGTATTGGTTGTCCCAGTCTGATACTACTTTGGGTATGAATTGTCGTAGTCATAGACTACTTATGTATTGGCTGTCTCAGCCTGATACTACTTTGGGTATGAATTGTCGTAGTCGGAGACTACTTAGGTATTGGTTGTCTCAGCTTGATACTACTTTGGGTATGAATTGTCGTAGTCAGAGACTACTTAGGTATTGGTTGTCTCAGCCTGATACTACTTTGGGTATGAATTGTCGTAGTCAGAGACTACTTGGGTATTGGTTGTCTCAGCCTGATACTACTTTGGGTATGAATTGTCGTAGTCATAGACTACTTATGTATTGGCTGTCTCAGCCTGATACTACTTTGGGTATGAATTGTCGTAGTCAGAGACTACTTAGGTATTGGTTGTCTCAGCCTGATACTTCTTTGGGTATAAATTGTCGTAGTCAGAGACTACTTGGGTATTGGTTGTCTCAGTCTGATACTAGTTTGGGTATGAATTGTCGTAGTCATAGACTACTTATGTATTGGCTGTCTCAGCCTGATACTACTTTGGGTATGAATTGTCGTAGTCGGAGACTACTTAGGTATTGGTTGTCTCAGCTTGATACTACTTTGGGTATGAATTGTCGTAGTCAGAGACTACTTGGGTATTGGTTGTCTCAGCCTGATACTACTTTGGGTATGAATTGTCGTAGTCAGAGACTACTTGGGTATTGGTTGTCTCAGCCTGATACTACTTTGGGTATGAATTGTCGTAGTCAGAGACTACTTAGGTATTGGTTGTCTCAGCTTGATACTACTTTGGGTATGAATTGTCGTAGTCAGAGACTACTTAGGTATTGGTTGTCTCAGCCTGATACTACTTTGGGTATGAATTGTCGTTGTCAGAGACTACTTAGGTATTGGTTATCTCAGCCTGATACTACTTTGGGTATGAATTGTCGTAGTCAGAGACTACTTGGGTATTGGTTGTCCCAGTCTGATACTACTTTGGGTATGAATTGTCGTAGTCATAGACTACTTATGTATTGGCTGTCTCAGCCTGATACTACTTTGGGTATGAATTGTCGTAGTCGGAGACTACTTAGGTATTGGTTGTCTCAGCTTGATACTACTTTGGGTATGAATTGTCGTAGTCAGAGACTACTTAGGTATTGGTTGTCTCAGCCTGATACTACTTTGGGTATGAATTGTCGTAGTCAGAGACTACTTGGGTATTGGTTGTCTCAGCCTGATACTACTTTGGGTATGAATTGTCGTAGTCATAGACTACTTATGTATTGGCTGTCTTAGCCTGATACTACTTTGGGTATGAATTGTCGTAGTCAGAGACTACTTAGGTATTGGTTGTCTCAGCCTGATACTTCTTTGGGTATAAATTGTCGTAGTCAGAGACTACTTGGGTATTGGTTGTCTCAGCCTGATACTACTTTGGGTATGAATTGTCGTAGTCATAGACTACTTATGTATTGGCTGTCTTAGCCTGATACTACTTTGGGTATGAATTGTCGTAGTCAGAGACTACTTAGGTATTGGTTGTCTCAGCCTGATACTTCTTTGGGTATAAATTGTCGTAGTCAGAGACTACTTGGGTATTGGTTGTCTCAGCCTGATACTACTTTGGGTATGAATTGTCGTAGTCATAGACTACTTATGTATTGGCTGTCTCAGCCTTAGACTACTAGGAGTATTAGTCGTCTCAGCCTTAGACTACTAGGAGTATTAGTCGTCTCATCGCGGGACTACTTTTAGGTATAAGTTGTCTCAGTCTGATACTACTGGGGGTATTAGTTGTTTCATCCTGAGACTACTTTGGGTATGCATGTCGCAGCCTAAGACTACTGGGGTATTAGCTGTCTCAGCCTGAGACTACTGGGGTATTAGCTGTTTCAGCCTGATACCACTGGGATATTAGTTGTCTAAGATTGAGGATTCTTGGGTATAACTTCGCTCAGGCTGATACTACTGGGGATATTAGTTATCATTAGATATCAGCCTGAGACTGCTAGTCACGGTTATATGAAACAATTAACCAGACTATAACAATTAACTATTCTGTTATACCACTGTCCCAGGCTAGGGGAGGGTTGGGATCCCGCTAACATGTTTAACCCTGCCACATTATTTGTGTATGTGCCTGTCCCAAGTCAGGAGCCTGTAATTCAGTGGTTGTCGTTTGTTTATGTGTAACATTTTTGTTTTTCGTTCATTTTTTTGTACATAAATAAGACCGTTAGTTTTCTCGTTTGAATTGTTTGACATTGTCTTATCGGGGCCTTTTATAGCTGACTATGCGGTATAGGCTTTGCTCTTTGTTTAAGGCTATACGGTGACCTATAGTTGTTAATGTCTGTGTTATTTTGGGCTTTTGTGGATAGTTGTCTCATTGGCAATCATACCACATCTTCTTTTTATGACCCACCAACAATAGTAGAGGGGCATTGTGTTTTTATGCCCCACCTACGATAGTAGAGGGGCATTATGTTTTCTGGTCTGTGGCTCCGTTCGTCCGTCTGTGCGTCCGTTCGTTCGTTCGTTTGTCCGTTCAGGTTAAAGTTTTTGGTCAAGGTAGTATTTGAAGAAGTTGAAGTCCAATCAACTTGAAACCTTGTACACATGTTCCCATGCATTATATGATCTTTATAATTATAATAGTGCGATTGGGGCATCCGTGTACTATGGACACATTCTTGTTTAAATAACATGTATAACAGATATAAATAGTTGTGTATAGAGTATTGTGTATTTCTCCGATTTCGAGTGGTCCACAGCCTTCACAATTGTCAAATATGATTCAATGCAGATGGTTTCCTGATATGTTAGGTAGATATTGGAAGTATGGAAAACGAAAATTTGCCTTTTTACTTTTGTGTACGAAAAAAATAATGTTGTATTTCAATACCATTTGACACTTTCTTTTCTTTTTTTTTTCTTCTTTTTTTTTCTTCTTTTTTTTTTACATCAAATATATATAACAAACACTATAATAAGGTTAATGACAAACAAACAATTTAAAAAAAATATATATTATAAAATAACACTTACATGCATACAACCAGTTGATCATAAACATAAGTCAATATTGAAAGATTCAAGTCTCGTTTCCCAAATATAAAAGTTTTTTGGCGAAGGAAACTTGTTTTGTTTTGACAGTGATTTGTTGAGTTTAGTATCAATTTAATTTCATTTGTTTTATCTTTACTATTGAAATGTAAAGTTACAGTTTTCTTTTCATGTATATAGTTCTTTCGATTTTATCTATATATATGGCTATTTAGGGTATAATTTAGGGACATATACGTTTCGTCCGCAGATATGTGGCAAAATTTGCACTGACGGTTTCTGATTTACGGGTTTATTTGTAAAAATTCTACTACCTTTTTCAAATGAAATAGTTTGTTTTACTTATATCTACATCTGCAATTTGTGATTCTCAAATTGTATTTAAATCAGATTCAAAACCAGGCAGGAATGTTAAAATACACAGGTGTTATATATATATATATGTTCTAGTTGGTAGTAAGAGCTTTCTAATTGATACTGTAAATTGTACTTATTTGTCGACACAAAATAAGATTTTAATCCTGGTATAAATGATGAGTTTATTTACTTACTTACACACAAGGTGTATATTCCCTCTGGATGTGCTTGTCGGGAGTTAACATGCTTTTAGTTTTTTTTTTAAATTTGGTTAATGTTTTGAATATTAAAACAGAAATAATATTGTGATGGTAATCTCAGTCATAGTTCAGTTGAATTAACAAAAAAAGGCAAAAAAGGTTTTGTTTTCTATTAAAACATATACTAATTCTCTTGGCAGCCTTCCTATCGAGTGTCAAATAACTTATTTGACACCTTAGTGAGACCTATATTGACTTATAATTCTGAAATAACATATTTGGACTCATATATAACATATTTCAAAGCTAAAAAAAAGAGCTTTGGTTTTTGGAAAAATTGTAGACCCATTTAATTTTATTGACAAGACTCCAATTGAAAACTTGCATCTTGGTTATTGCAAGTTTACCCTTGGCACTAACAAGAGTGCCTCAAATTTTGGTACAAGGAACGAATGTCATATAAAAACCCAAACTATTGTGTATTTAGCAAGGCTTTTCACCTCAAATTTGAATCCCTTATTACATGAATCTTTTCAATGAACCAAAACTTTGGAATCTAGTGGCTCCTATTCATGGTTCACTTTTGCAAAATATATTCTTTCTGAATCTAACATCAATATAGATAGACTAAAAACCTGTGATAACTTAAAACAATTAAAAAATATTAAAAACTATATTAAACCCCAAATCAACTCATACTACAACAACCTGTTGATGGATAAGTTGAAATCTAAAAGGACTTGAGCCAAATCTTTTGATCAAACCATACCTCTCTAACCCAAACTTTGAATTTAGAAAAGTAATTACAAAACTTAGAATCAGTGACCATTCATTAATAATTGAAAAAGGAAGGCATTTTAAAATTCCTCGCGAAGAGAGACTTTCAAAAAATGCAAATTACTAGATGATTAGAAACAGGGGACCCTTTAATATTTACCTGAATTTGTGTATATATTTTGAGTTACTTAGTTATTGTCTTTATTTGTTTTTGTTGTTGTTATATGTAACAAACTGTAAAGTTTAT
This sequence comes from Mytilus trossulus, assembly GCF_036588685.1. Lineage (NCBI taxonomy): Eukaryota > Metazoa > Mollusca > Bivalvia > Mytilida > Mytilidae > Mytilus > Mytilus trossulus. The sequence goes on along the minus strand of NC_086379.1, from coordinate 35,440,476 downwards.
ATGGCAATAAAACTTTGAATTTGAATTTGAATTTGAATTGTAAAACTTGAGAACATATGTTCTTCTTATGGAATACATATAAAAGAATGTGGAATAATTACCAATGAGACAACTCTTCGCATTAGGCCAAATAACACATACAATCAATAACTTCATCTCTTCGTACGGCATTCAACAATGAGCAAACCCAAAAACTGCATAGTCTACTATAAGAGGCTTCAAAAGACAAATGTATAACAATATAAACGAGAAAATTAATGATTATATAAACAATAATAGTGCATTGACTTGACATATCAACGATTTAAGGATGAGGCTAAGAAACGGGTAAATGCGAGGCTTTGTCGAGCTATTTCTTCGTATCGTTGAAACTAAAATATCAACAAAAAGCATAAAACATAAAGATTAATAGTTTTCAAACCAAAAATATTAAAAAGTGAAATATGTATTTTCTAAAACTGCAAAAGAAATAAGTTTGACGCATTGTATACATTAGAAACAAGTTGAATAGGTCGTATGGATAAATAATTTCGTCAATTTCTATTTAAATATTCATGAGGAATATCGTTATCAGGTCGGTGACTGTATAGACGTTACTCGCGGAATTCGGTCTATCTTTCATTTGACCAATTTTTGATGCATAAGTAGGACAAAAACAAATAAATTTTACGTATTATCAAATAATTACTTGTCTTGATTTCTCATTTTAATCGATATTAGATAAAACATAATTTTAATATATTTATTACATAAGTAAGCAATAAGTCCCGTGTTCATAATGCCATTTTTGCCGTGTAAGACGTAACAAAAATAACTAACCACACAAATATAAACGAAAAATAAATCAAAAACAAATGAATGGATTACGATGAAATTCAAACAGGTGGGATATAATATGATCATATGCATGGTGTGAAACGGATGCGATAAATTTCATGTCAGTTCGCATTCTAGTGGCCATTTTCGAAATTCCATACAACTGTAAGAATTGAAAATTCGAACATACAAAAATGAAATCAAGCACTTCGATATTACCATCTTTTTTCAAAAGTCATAGAAAATGTTCGCCACCTCTTCATGAAAATGTAATTTTATTGAATTTTACGAACACATATTTATTTCTAACATAGCTTTTTTATTTTTTCCCCCAGTATTTTCTGTGTCTCCCTTAAATGTTTCCATAGAGCCCTTGTTTAGCATGCTAATTTAGGGTATTTTAAATTTGTGACAGACAAGTGAACTATGAAAACAAATGTTACTACTGGAATGTGATTTTTTTAAAGATTTGTTTAGGCCTGAAATGTTAAGGAAACGCTAACTTTTTCATTAATTTCCATCAAGTCGTCCATGTCTCCCTAAAATGTTACCACGTCCAAATTGAACGTTTTTTGCAAGGAATTTCAGTGTAATGTATTATGTACATTCAATTTTCCATAGACTAAAATTTTAGCATTTTTGTGTCTACGCATTTGACACGTTCTTTTTAATAAGATATTTTTTGGAGAGAGTTTTTTTTTCAAAAAATTATTCTAAAATGTAATAAACTAACAATTAATTTGACTTCCATCAAAGTTTTGTAAACCATGTGCTGATCTTAAAGGCGTGGTAGTGTTTGATAAATGATAAGTTTTCTATAATAACGAACCTTTCGACTTTGGGACCTATAGTAAAAGATATGTTTCTGCTAGTCCGAATGTTTGTTGCATACACTAACAGTTATTTCAACGCATCCGACAAACTGACGCATGTGAAAAATACTCATCCTATTTCAAGGACTGTAGATCACTTTTTTATCTAAATAAAAAGAGCAATTTTAAACTGCCGTTTTCTTTCCAAAAGCTGAGGATGGAATTGAAATAGATAAAGCAAAAAGAGGATACATATAGTAGCTGTTGCTGCGATTGACCCGAACAAGAATTATTTTTCATTATAATCTTCTCGAAAGACACATACATGTATTTAAGTTAAGATTATGAGGAAATAAATAAAATCGAGAATGGAAAGATTATTTGTCAAAAATATATAATCAGTCATGTTCACAGTCTATACATTATTTTTTTTAAATAAGTAGTCAAACATCAAAAACCCATATGTATTAAAAATAGTGCAAAGCTTTAATGTTTTGTACAGAAGTCGGTTGAAATAGATGAAAATTACATCGATGAACGTTACCAACTTACTAACCCGAACATTGTGCGTAACGTCAAATGACTTAGTTAAACAGAACGTGTGCAGTATAAATTTATATATAAAACTATGAGTTATGAGGAGGAATGATTAGAATGCGCTCCGTAAAATTTTGTTAAATACTTTTACAAATTAGTTGAAATATCCGATGTGTCTGTGTCTAAATTAACTGCATGATGACATATTTAACACGTCTTAAATTGTTAGTTAATTTCGTCTGTCTGATAAGTAAGAAACGTGACGTATTCCCGAAAATATAACTGTTTTATCGAGTGTGAATTCGCATTGCTATACGACGTGTCCTTGTATTTTATACATCCAACATTCATGTATTTATTTTGGATCTTTCTGTTGTGGTTTCGGTTTGATTGTGTGTTGTATCTTATCATTTGTAGTCAAAATAATTATAAAAGTGGGACTAAAGATACCAAAGGGACAGTCAAACTCATAAATCGAAAATAAACTAACAACGCCTGGCTAAAAATGAAAGAACAGGCAAACAATAAAACACATGACGCAACATGAAAAGCTAAAGACGAACACGAACCCCAACAAAAATTATATGTGCTCCGGAAGGGTAAGCAGATCCTACTCCACATGTGGCACCCGTCGTATAAAATAACCTATAAAAACGTAATTAGCATGAAAATTGTCTGGACTGGTATTTTGAAAAAAATTGTATGAAGTTCAAGATTACATTTAAGTTACATAAGTGTGTTACTGTTAGTGATGTATGGTGCTGTCTGGCATTGATGAAAGATGTTCGTTGTTATTCTGCAGTTTTAATGTAAGGTCGAGTATTATATTGTTTGCGTGTGCGTTTCTTTGTGTGTGTTTGTGCTTTATTTCTGTCACGTATCTTTTAACATTGTCAAATAAGCGCTAGGTTTGGCTAGCAATAAAACCAGGTTATATCTACAGTTTTTTTTCTTGGAATGTCAGGAATATGGCAGTTATTATCAAATAGTTCGTTTCTATGTAAGTTGGCGTGTTTTATTTTGTTGCACTTCAGTGTTCCTATTTTTAGTTTGTTTTCCTCTGATATTTGACGTTTTACCCGGATTTGCTTTTCCTCAATCGATTTATGACTTTTCAACAGCGGTATACTATTGCTGCCTTTATTTCATTTATCTATAAGTAAATTCCGACAAACTTGCAAAATAATCTTAGTCAGTTGTATTTTATGTCTGTGATTTGAACGTTTAAGCATTTTGTCTACTTGATCCCTTTTATTGTCACATTAGCCAATTAAATCTGCTTTGGTTGTTCACGAAGGGTTAAAATTGGCCCTGATTTTTCATGTTTTTTAAATTGGGGCAAAAAATTACAAATTTCACATAGAAATACTTGTGATGATACTAATAGGACAAAAATATTTTTTCTGGTACTTTCCTTTACTTTTTATGGAGCAATGACCCCTTAAATGAGCATAATTTGTATTAAAATGTCAATTTTGGTACTTTTTGTCCATAGTTTTAATTGTGTTTGGCAAAATAAACCTTGGCCTCCATATACGATCTAAAAAGTTTTTATATTGATGAGATCTATATCAAAATAAGAATCCTTTGGTTACAACATATTCTGGATCGTAGATAGCGGCCAATGTGTTTCGAAAGCTTTTAGGTCTGAAAATGCACCAAAATTGGCTTAATTTGGCGAATATCTTGTAGTCTTATGAAAAGAACGAATATATTTAGGATTTATAATTTTAAAGCAGACCCATTTACGAACCAAATTGAGACCTTGTTGGTGTTTTATGAAAAAGTTGATATTTTATGCCATTTTGTGTCATTTAATAGTGAGCCTTTGTCCAATATAACAGAATCGCGAACAACTGTCATAACAGTGAGAAGAGTGTTATTGATATGGTCTTAAATACATAATTTCTTTTAAAAAAAATTAGATGGTTTGAAATTAGATTTATGAGTTTGACTGTACCTTTGGTATCTTTTGTCCCCCTTTTAAAACTAAACGTTGTTTGAAAAATATGCAACCATTAGTGTATTATATGTCTCTGTTATGATATTTGCTACTTAATTTTTTTAATTATTATACCATTGATCATCAACTATCTAAAATCAATATGATTTTTTCAAATATTATTTTGTACTTTAATAAATTTTTTTTAGTAAAGACAATGCTATTTATAGAACAAGAAGGTGTAAGATGCAGCAGCTTGACTGTCATCGTGGAAATCCCTCAAAAATAAATAAACAAAAAGTAAAATAAAAATAAAACAAAAACGGTAGCGGATGAATAAATATAGAATAACAGGTAGTTTCGCTTTTGATACTGACTATATCATGTGGAATATCTAGACGAGCCCGTTAGGGCGAGTTTAGTTATTCCACATGATATAGTCAGTATCAAAAACGAAACTACCTACTACTAGTATTCTTTTTATCGGTTATTATGACGTCACACAATGTATTGCCTAATATTTTCAGTGATACAGCCAGTACGTTGATACTCGAAAATATTAGGCAGTAAAATCAAATAGAAAATATACGAATTACCGATAAATGAATTTTACTGTCTTTTCCGTATTGTATTAATTTAGTTGTACATGTACTAATATACTCGTTTTTTCAATAAAGTAGAACAAGGTTTACATTTTTCGTAATGATGGTGTCATTAAAGTAAAAATTGCACCTTGTTGATAAAACTGGTCCAGGATATATTTTAAAATGGGAGAATAGTCAGATGACAAAACTTCACAGAAATAGGTATCAGTATCGTTTCTACATAATCATATTAAGTACTTGTGTACTACTATGATTATGCATTGGAATTTACGTGTGAATGCCTTATACATATCGTACAGTATTGAACTATTATTGTTGCCGATTTCAGCAAAAGAAATGATCATAAGTTGAAAACGCTTAATGTTATACAGTCAAATGGATGTCAAAAAGTATATAAAAAGGACACAATCCGATGGAATACACAATTTGCTAAATTTGACCGATTCTGTAACATTAGGTACTAACGTCTCGTTAAAATAACCAGCGTTGTATCAGGACCCACCATCACAAAGCGCGCACACATCAGCTTAAACCACGACATAACTAAAACAAGAAAATGCATAATTTTGAAAAATAAGTTGTAGTTTCCCCTAAATTATACGCTTTCAGTCGTTTAGATTTGGATAAAACAAATGGACTCTAAGGCATTTATTCCCATTCTAGATGTTTTAAAAAAGCGCGCTAGTATGCTGCCCATACTGGAGACATCTTTACTTGTGTACCTAGCCTTTGAACTAAGAGAAAATACTATCTTTCCTTTCATCTTGTATTCGAAAATTATTTTTTTTACATATCGACTACCCAGAACTGATTCAATAAGTAAAAAATTATCGCTTAGTACACTCCAAACATGAATGGTATTGTATTGTTTGTTTCTAATTTATGCTTTCAATAATAGTACTCTATGCCATAATCTACGTGGAAATATTCGCTCGAATGTTCTAAGTAATTAATACAAATAGTTGAGACATGAGGTTGATTCTACAACTAAATAAGATCTCCCATTTCAAATATTCCTTAGAGTTCTGTATTTTTTTTAATTTTACGTTTTTGAATGGATTTGAACGCCACAGTTTGCATTATGTGCATGCCAGGTTTTGTTGTGCACTGCTTATTTCAAAGCACTTGCGTAATTCATTTAAAGAAAACATTTACTAGTCAAAATGCTATTATGTCTTCTCTTAAACGTTAAGATCATAAAAATTTGTCATATGTGTTGAAAAAATGCCTATCAGATGCAAAGACAACTACGAGTATGGGAAATAATTAGAAATACAGTGAAACCGGCTTAAACCGAATCCTGTATAAACTAAAACATGTTCGTAAGCACTTTCATATCAAATTGTATGCGTTATGAACCTGATAAAACCTAATATCGGTCAATACCGAATCAAATTTAAAGTCCCGAAGAGGTTTGGTTTAAATAGGTTTCACTGTATATGATAAGAGGAAGAAACAAACAATTTCCAATCTGCATTTTACACAATTTATTCTACAAAGAAAATAAATCGAATAAAAACATGCACTGAAAAAGTCTATAAAGCTATATGGCAAATATACATGTTATTGATTTATTTTTTTACCAAAATAATCAAGGAAGTCTTTAGTTGAAAATTGTAACAGCTTGTAAAAAGAAGATAAACAAGACAGTTGACTCAATCAAGTTATACATGTACAATAAAGATTTCTGCTTCGACATTGCCGTTGTCTATTGAATTCAGGTTGGACACACTTGCTGTAGAAGCAGAAAACATGCAAAATAAGATGCGAATAAGTTTGATGTTCATCCTTTTGGAAGTTTCCGCAGGTCAGAAATTACTTTATTCACTTTACATCAAATAATAAATTTTTATGTACAATACATTAATATTATACAAACTATAAGTGTGTGTTTTAGATTTAAAATAAGTGTAAAAAAATCTCTAGAAAGACAATTCTTTTTACATAAAATTTCTTTTGTAAAATTCTATCAAAAGCAATATTATTACTAAATACATTTTGACATACAATTGGCTGGTAAAATTTAGGAGTATGGTTTTCATGAATTATGTGTCAGTGATACCGGTAGGTACCATGTTAAATGGAATAAACATAAGGTATACCGCAAAGTTGAATTGAATACTTTGAAAGCAATTGCATATTCTTACAAGAAAGGATCAAGACGAAGAAATAGTTTTCCATGTTCTTATCATTAATTTCTTCATGAATTATGCATAATATCTTTCAGGCATGACGGAATTTCCGTGTACCTTTCCATGTGCGTGGCATGGTCAAACATTTGATATTTATAAATATTTAGGAAACTTTAAGACTACTTGGATGTTTAATTCTGATGGGCAAACAAGCGTTTTTACAGACCAAACCAACGATACCGTAACATATCGTTGTCATCAAATAATGGAACGCTTTCTTATACTAAGGTATGTTAAGGATATTAAAACTATTCTATTTCAAAATAACAAACCTTTTAAAATATTGTTATAAAGTGACAATATTTAGATAACGGAACAAAAAAAATATAACAAATTAAAGGTTCGTGTCTTTGTTAGTTAGTTTAAACATATTTATTTATAGTGGATTGGGCAACAAGTTATTGCAACTTAAATTAATCTCTTTCCACTTTGCGGGTGCGAGTGCTGCCTGGTGACGGGATAAACCGGCTATTTTTCGAAATCTATAAAGGTGTCTTTTACGTGCAAGAGATAGAGCTCTCTCTTAACACGTGTCAGCCATTTATCATCCCCTCCCGACGAACTATCATCTTTTCCTCAAGACCATTTTCACAAATGGTGTAAAAGGAGAGCCTAAAATTCAGCCCCTGAAATTTTCTGTCCGGAGCGGGGATCGAACCAGGAACCTTTGTGTTATTAGTCTGATTCTCTACCAACTTCACCACGGCTCTCCGTGTCCTTGATAATGAAATGTTAGTTATAAGACCAAATATTTGGCGGGAAACCATAAAATATTGGCACTTTTTTTAACGTTAAAACTAATAAATGATTTAAAAAAAATCAAAAATAGATTTTCAACTATTATATATATCAATAAAAGAAAAGTGGGTCGCAATAGTGCTAATTTTTTTTTTATGAAACTTTATCGATAAATCCAGACGATTCAAAATATCTGACAAAAAAATCCTTAATCGTCTTTAAAACTTAAATTTCTCGTTTCTTGGTGTAGACGCTAGTCCTCTACCACGAAAGGAGGCGGTACGATAATAGTTATCAGTTTTATAAACAATTTAGAATATTTAATCCTTTCAAAAAACAAACAAATCCCAACAAAAAAAAACACATGTGCTAGTTATATATGCAAAGGATTATCATAAATCTGTACATTTTCGTACACGTAAGTTTCAGTTATTATGATGTCGCTATGACTCCATAAATATGTGGAAATTCACATATTTAAACAATAAAGACTACGTTAAGTATGCATGTAATTAAACTGTATGTATATTATGATATGAAACAAAAACCCAATGTTATAGCATTACATTCCGTAGCACATGCGGTCATGCCCGGCTTAATAGCCGGTGGTGGTTCTTGTTGTTCGGTCTTTAATTTACTATGTTGTTATGTGTACTGGTGTTTATGTTTTGGTCCTTTTATTTTTTGTCATGGCGTTGCCAGTTTATTTTCAAATTAATACATTAGTTTGAATATACCTGAAGTCTTAATATTTTGGCTCTATTTTGTTTTGTTTTAATTATTAGATATCATAACATTTAATCTTTCCATAAATTTTTTTAATTGTAAAACATATTAACAGTATACATATTTCTTCGTCTAATTAAAATATTTTAACACGTTTTTTTTGCATATCTACGAATCATATCAAGTCTGTCACCAAGAGGCATTAAATTTACATTAACATGATTTGCATAAGATAAATTGTGTATAAATTCAATTTAGTTATCAATGTTCATGATACGCTTTTGACTTGCTATATAAGTTTTTAACTTATATTAGTAAAGACCGAAGCTCATAAATGCATTAATCAAACACAGCAAGACTTTGGAAAACTCGGAGAGCTGACGGCATTGCTTCCGACAGCGGTATACTGCTGTTGTCTTTATTAACTACCTTGCAGGATAGTCAAATATCTTTTTCGTGTGGGATATCAAAGTGGTGTTCGTGCCTTGATACACACATTCACTTGATCTAAGGCTACTGCTGGGGGACGTTTCGTCCTCGAGGGTATCACTAGCCCAGTAGTCAACACTTTGGTGTTGAAATGAATATCAATTAGATGGTAACTTTTATAGGTTTACTGTTACAAAACTTTGCATTTCCGAAAAACTAAGGATTTTCTCTTCCCAGGAATAGATTACCTTAGCCGTAATTAGTACATTTTTCTTTGTATTTTTGTTCCTCAATGCTCCTCAACTTTCTACTTGATTGGCTTTATTACTATTTTGATCTGAGCGTCACTGGTGAGTCTTACGTAGACGAAACGCCCGTCTGACGTATAAAGTTCTAATCCTGGTACCTTTAATAACTATTACACTGCTGGGTCGATGCCACTGCTGGTGGACGTTTATCCCCGAGGGTATCACTAGCACAAAAGTCTACACTTCGGTATTGACATGAATATCAATTATATAGATATAGGAAGATGTGGTGAGAGTGCCAATGAGACAACTCTCCATCCAAATAACAATTTAAAAAGTAAACCATTATAGGTTAAAGTACGGCCTTCAACACGGAGCCTTGTATGGTCATTTTTTTGAATTTCCTTTTTTTTGGAATTTTTGGTCCTCAATGCTCTTCCATTTTGTACTTGTTTGGCTATATTACTACTTTGATCTGAGCGTCTCTTCCTTAAAATATATATTCCTGGTACATGTGCTTACGAATTATAGACGATTCCGTCCACTTGCCCTTCAATTGTAAAAGCCGAAAAAAAGTTACAACATGCTCACAACTTGATCTTGCTGTTTTTGATAGTTTGAACTTTAATATGATCAGTTAAAAAATAAAATCAATTTAGGCAGATAATGTCCTTCATAATTCATACAAGAGACATTCATGATATATACACTTTTTTTCAGGGAGGAGGGTTTAGATAATTTTATTTGTGTTCAGATCATTTATGATCTTGCAAAACCTCTGGAATTTATATTAGACTCTTCACTTAACGGTGAGTTCAATATCTTATTGATATAATATCATATTCTTATAAACTCAGCATATCTGACTTATAGATGTATTTGAGATAAGTTATGACTCAAAATTATCACTTAAAATATCGTAGAATTACTTATTGTCAAACAAACAAAAATCAGTTCAGCCGTCGTTAGATTTGTGATATTTTTTTTCTTATGGTCTTAACTAAAACAAAAATTATGTCCACGTTTAATCAAATTAGGAATTTTGCAAATGATAACATAGATAAATGCATTATTTTTTGGATTTTCACTGAGGTGTAATTCATTGAGCCAAAGTTAATTATATGGCAAGTTTTACAAAAAATTTGTGACATAGCCCATTAACTGTAACTTGACCTAAAACCAACAAAGTTTGTAAAACGCAAAATTATATCCTTTTGCCCAAGAAGCTTAATAACAAAGCATTCGCACTCTTTTAGGTTCGCCACACATACTGGTCAACCAGACAGGAGAAATTACAAATATTTGTGGGATTTGTGGAAATAACGCTGTCGGAAAAGCTGTTGGTATGCTAAACTTTAGATGAAAAAATGCATGGTTCTATCAAACAAGATTGTGTAGATGTAAACAATTAAACACATAATAAAAGGAAAATCAAAGAAATACAGACAATCACGTGATCTGCCCAAATAACACACAAAATGTCCAAAAACACTACACAGAAAACTAGAATTGCAAACAAAATCAGAAGGGACCGCATAAACTCTAAAAAGAGTGGCACGGAACGTCGACAAGATACATGTAAGCATCTCCTAAGAAACAGAAGACGGAGCTGTGGCTACCACAAGGGGAATAATTTTGTTGTCATCTTCCACACTATAAATTTGTGGTCAACCTCCACACTATTAATCTTTGGTCATTTCTTACACGATAACTATGTGGTCATCTCTTACACAATAATATAAATCTGATGACATCTTTCACACAATAAAGCTGTAGTCATCTTTCCACAACAAATCTATGAGTCGTCTTCCAAACAATTAATATGGGGCCAACCTCCACACTATTAATCTTTGGTCATTTCTCACACAATAAATCTGTGGTCATCTCTCACACAATATAAATGAGAGGTCATCTTACACGCAATAAAGCTGTGGTTATCTTCCAAAAAATAAATGTGTGGTCATCTTTCACACAATAAATTTGGGGTCATCTTTCACACAACAAATATGTGGTCATCTTTCACACAATAAATCGGTGTTAATCTTTTACACAATAAATGTATGGTCATCTTTCACATAACTAATATGTGGTCATCTTTCACACAAAAAATTTGTGGTCATCTTTCACTCAATAGATATGTGTTAATCTTTTACACAATAAATCTGTGGTCATCTTTCACACAACAAATATAAGGTCATTTTTCACAAAATAAATCTGTGTTAATCTTTTACACAATAAATATGAGGTCATCTTTCACACAACAAGTATGTGATCATCTTTCACACCATAAATCTGTGTTAATAATAAGAATATAATACCCCCTCCAATAGAAATTATAAATTGAAAAGTGGATCTTGACGTCCCAAATCACTTCAGTTTATTATTAATTGACGTGGTTCTCAAAAGTTCATCCGACTTTCGTTATTTCTTTTGCAGTATCAGGGTCACCAAAGCCATGTAAGTAATTGAGTAATATGTAAAATTATTGAATCTAAAAAAATATGAATAATATACAATTACTGTCTTTTGATGAGGTAAATATGCGGTTTTATTGACTTTTGAAAAAATGATATTCACTGAGGCCGAATATCAGTTTTTCAAAAGTCAATTAAACCCCATATTTACCGAAACAAAAGACAGTAATTGTTTTATTTCATATTTCGAGGGAAGAACATGTATTTAATGACAAACATATACCAAAACAAATTTTACATGAAACATTTTATCATAACGTTACATGTAAATAAACTCATCATAGATACCAGGACTAAATTTAGTATATACGCCAGACGCGTTTCGTCTCCAAAAGACTCATCAGTGACGCTCGAATCCAAAAAAGTTAAAAAGGCCAAAAAAAAAGTACGAAGTTGAAAAGCGCGTGACGTTTAGCGCGGTGAATAACACTTTCTCAGGTGAATATGCTTTTTTATTCAAAATCCAATTCATATAGAGAAACCTACTAAAATATTACCAATATGGAATAACACTATACAATTACTGTCTTTTGATGAGGTCAATAAAACCACATATTTACCGAAACAAAAGACAGTAAATGTTTTATTCCATATTCCGAAAGAAATGAAAGTAATAGAAAATATTTACCAAAAGCAATTGTAAATCAAACGTTTTTTTACCAAAATTGTACACGAAATAGCACGCGACGTTTTGCGCGGTGAATATCCTTTTTCCGCAGGTGAATATGCTTATTTATTCAAAATCCAATTCATATAGATTAACCTACTAAATTTATTTTTATTATCATTCTGTTTCCTGTAGTGCGGGAGTTTGTGGATTCGATAACCGACAGACCGAAAAGCTGAATACTAAAATTTATGATAAAAGAGATGATTTTTTTTATTTCTTATCGTTAATTATCCATTTTAAGCAGGTATATATACCATTATATATCTCAACCTGTACGATTCGCTCGTGTATGTAACAATGTTTAAGATTTTAACGAGAGAAATTTATGTATTCCTGAAAAATTATTACACCAGGGTTTTCGATATCATAAACTAGTCAAAACATTTACTTAATTTTATCATCGGTATAAGGGCATTATTCGTAAATACAGCTCAGCATGCAGACTTCTTATACGTTCAGGTATTTCACATCCAATTTTTTATTGAAATATTCTTTATAAAGCACAAAGGTGTCAGTATTCACCTCAGAGACTAACAAAACCTTTCAATAAACTTATTAAGAATGAATATACATGATATAGTTACGATACTGTTGTCAAGTCATTAAAGATTGCATATTTTGGCGTTAATAATGATTCACTTATACATGTTATAGGGTTTTTGCATCGGAAATAAACACATTTATTCAAAAACCAGTTGTTGGCATGAGACGGGTTATTTTCTTCTCGTATATGTTATGATGGTTTGCTACTAAACCCCTAACGGAAAGGATTGTGCCTGATGTTCATAGTGATAAAATCATAATCTTTCAGTCAGTTTAATTGAAGTCTGGAGCTGGCATGTCAGTTAACTGCTAGTAGTCTGTTGTTATTTATATATTATTGTCATTTTGTTTATTTTCTTTGGTTACATCTGAACATCAGACTCGGACTTCTCATGAACTGAATTTTAGTGTGCGTATTGTTATGCGTTTACTTTTCTACATTGGCTAGAGGTATAAGGGAGGGTTGAGATCTAACAAACATGTTTAACCCCGCCGCATTGTTGCGCCTGTCCCAAGTCAGAAGCCTCTGGCCTTTGTTAGTCTTGTATTATTTTAATTTTAGTTTCTTGTGTACAATTTGGAAATTAGTATGGCGTGTATCATCACTGAACTAGTATACATTTGTTTAGGGGCCAGCTGAAGGACGCCTCCGGGTCCTTTGTTCTCAATTTTATAATCAAACAAACACAGCATTTTAATGCAACAATGGTGCAGATTTCATCTTTAAATCGAATCATTTATATGTACTTTCAGCATATTCCATATTGTCTTTTGGATGTATAAAACCATCAACATGTTCCTCACGTCGAGCTTGTAATATGAATGACACCATCCCAAAGGAATGTCCAATAACAACGACAGAAAACCTGACAACCACGGTTAAACAAACAACAACTCTACTTGAAATCACAAGTTCACCAGAATCAAAGAAAACTACAAAGCGTCAATGCGGCAAGAAAAATCACAGTCACAATACAACGTAAATCAGATGAGCTGTTCAGATGCCTAAAATATGATTAAAATTTTTAAAAAATTTTCTTTTGTCATTCCAAATACCAGAGATTAATTATAGTGCTTGTTATCTATCGGATATTTATTTAATTGAATAATAAAATTGAGAATGGAAATGGGGAATGTGTCAAAGTGAAAATACCCCGGCCATAGACCAGACAACATGCAGCCTAAGACCACTAATGGGTCTCCAATGCAGCGAGAAACTCCCGCACCGGAGGCGTCCTTCAGCTGGTCCCTAAACAAAATGTATAAAAGTTCAGTGATAATTGACGTCATACTAAACTCCGAATTATTGAATTATAATCATGGTACCTTTGATAACTATTTACACCACAGGGTATATGCCATTTGCTGATGGTCATTGTGTCCCCAAGGGCATCATCAGCCAAGTAGTCAGCACTTCGGTGTTGAAATGAATATCAATTACATGCATTGGTCAGTTTTATAAACTTCCTGTTATAAAACTTTAAATTTTTCGTAAAACTATGGATTTTTTATCCCATGAATAGATTACCTTGGCCGTATTTGACCCAACTTTTTGGAATTTTGGGTCCTCAATGCTCTTCATCTTTGTACTTGTTTGGCTTTATAACTATTTTTATATGAGTGTCACTGATGAGTCTTATGTAGACGTAACGCGCGTCTAGCGTATAAATTATAATTCTGGTACCTTTGATAACTATCTACTCAAGAAACTAAAATTAAAAATCATACAAGACTAACAAAGGCTAGAGGCTCCTGAATTGGGACAGGCGCAAACATGCAGGGGGGGTAAACATGTTTTTTGAGATCTCAAACCTCAACGTATATATCTAGACAATGTAGAAAAACAAACGCAAACAATGCGCTCAGTAAAACACAGTTTAGAGAAGTGGTAACAAAAGAAAAATAAACAAAATGGCAATAATACATAAATAAAACCAGACTACAAGCAGTTACTGACATGCCAGCTTTAGACCTAAATTAAACTGATTAAAAGATAATGTCTTTATCACAAGAGTACATGATCATAACTGAATCCAAAAAACAACTATAAACGTTTGATACCGATTTTATTGCACACTACAGGTTGTGTGTGTTTTTGTGTAGGACACGTGTGGTTTGTTTATTGCATAGGGAACATACATGACACATCTCCATATTTCAATTTTTCAGTCTACAAGTATTTTTTCTCTCTGGATTATTTGTCCGTGGACGTGTGGTTTGTTCACTGCACATGGCATTGGTGATTTGTGCACTGTCTAGTAATCGTGTAGTTTGACCACTGCATAGTGCACGTAAGGTGTGGTCAGTAAACCTGACACACGTCTTTTTTTCAGCGCATGTGACACGTGTGATCTGTTGAATTCAAATGATTCGTGTTGTTTGTACTGTATAAAGGAAGCGTGTGGTTTCTCAGTGACCACAACAATGTGGGTATTCAGTGCACAAGGCACGTGTGGTTTATTCAGTATACACATGACAATATAAAAGAGAAGATGTGGTATGATTGCCAATGAGACAACTGTCCACAAGAGACCAAAATGACACAGACATTAACAACTATAGGTCACTGTACGACCTTTAACAATGAGCAAAGCCCATACCGCATAGTCAGCTATAATAGGCCACATGACTATTTAAAACAATTCAAACGAGAAAACTATAATATAACTTATTTAAATAAAAAAAAATGAATAAGCAGGGTTTGTTCGAATTCAGAGCACACAATAAGTCAATGACAATCTTTTACAAGAAAATGCAGTGTGTCGTATTTGGGCGTTTTTCAATAAAAACATATTTTCTTGTCCCAGCCACTTTAAAAAAAAAAGTGTTAGATCTTTGCAAGTTTATTTTTAAAGGGAATGATAAGATATTGACTCCTGAATGGTCTAAAACCATGTCCCTAGACCGCCTGTTCAACATTCATACTCTAAAATATCGTAAAAATATGAAGAAATGAATGTTATTTTTACTTTACATAAGTTCTTTAATAATTCAAAAGTATGTTCAGAGCCAACATATTTTAATAAGCTGCTTTCAATATAGGATTTTTTAATTTCAGAAGGTATGTCCTTCACAAAATGTCCACTACGAAACGAAGTCATTAAAATTTGCCTATTATACAGTTTTATTAAATCAATGTAATTTTTGTTTGCAATACAATACAATACAATATTTTATTAACGTCTCACCTTTAACAAAGCAATACATAACACATTGATTAAAACAAATTACACATATGTAAAAGCCATTCATATAGAATTATGAGAGACGATTATTTACAAATTCGAAACCACACCGCTTAAAACATTAAAAAAATGTATATGTACTAAAAAAAAAATAGAAAATTAAAAAACAAGCAAATACAAACTATCTACATGTATATAAAAATCTACGTCTCCTATCTAAAATGTCTCTGCAGGTTTTGACACACAAACGTATATTGTTAACACCACTTAGAATCACAGATAGCTTATCTTGACTAGAAAAATTATCAAAACCATCAATATTTAAAGTATTAAAACAACTGTCCCTAATATCATCATACAGTGGGCAAAATAAAAGCACATGTTCTTTGTTTTCAATGTAGTCAGGACAGCGAAAGCAAGTTCGTTCTAGCAATCTTAGGTTCTCGTATCTCCCGGTCTCGACGCGGATTGGCGCTACGCCACACCTAAACTAAGAGTAAGCACTTCTGTACGATGTTGGCATGTTCACTTTAAGGTATGACTCAGTCTCAAAAGTGTTTTTGAACTGTCTGTAGATTCGTAGCTTGTTTTGTCCGTTTCCTCTAACAGCGGCAATTCTGTTCAAATCTTCCTGCCATTTGGAATATGTTCATTTAAAACAGAATGTATATCATGTATATTATAACGCTCTAAAATTCCACACGTTTTAAATTTGTCTCTTATTTTTAAGTTCCAGTTTTTGGCGTTTGAAAAGGCTTGTCTGTCAGCCCATACAAAGACCCTTTTATTCAATCGTCCACTATCAATAATTTCGAAGTCTATTCCATTGATTTAGCACAGATTTCCATTGTTTTACTATAACCGGAGTCCAACCAATATCCCCATGTACGGTTGTATTGGGCGTATATCGTCCTACACACATAAAGAAACGAGCTGCTCGATTTTGTACGGCAGCAATACACGGGAAATGTTTTGTACCCCAGATTGAAACATCATAGTTAATAACACTCCAAACCATTGTATCATATAGTTTTGTGTAACAGTTATACGGGAGTCCAACAAATGTTTTAAACTTTGCTATTACTAATCCAAGTGCTCTACTGGCAGATTTCGCAACATTACTGGCCATGCGGTTATAATCTAAATGTTCCGTAAAAACTAATCCAAGATAGGTATATGTTTCTACTGTTGAAATTGAAAGGTCGCCACATTTAAAACAAAGCTCAGTTCCTTCAATGGATAACGGCCTGAAATGTATGACTTTAGACTTTTCAGCGTTTACAATGATATGATTATTAGCACATCAAGTAGCAATTTTACCGGACCATATCGGGAAATATGTATTTAGTCGGATCTTAACACGTACTTGTGATTTGGTTAAACCGGTTTTGTTATAAATATACGAAGAAATGTCGAAATGTTCAGGACTTAATTAAATCCGTATTTCTGTAGGAAGGTGCAAGCAGACGATTTTTATTGCGTCTTACACTTTGAGAAGCGAATAATCTTTAACTACTTTATTCAAATATTGTGTAAAAACGTTAATTTTGAGCTTTGAAAGTCAAGTGGCACGAGCATTTTTCTGAGGAAGTTTTAAAAAATTGCAAAAAAATATTTTTACAGTGGGTTAGCTTTCATTAGTCTTCACTATCTATAGCTCATGAACACTGTCAAAATTTCAATAACTTAGACTGCAAATCAAATTTGTTATGGTTAATGACCACTGAAGATCAACATATACTCAAAAAGTTAAGCATTTTTCTTATCCAGAGTTTTGAATTGAGATCCACAAATTCTGTTAACGGCTAAATCTCTTTTAGTTTATCTATATATATATTTTAAATTCAAAAATTTAATTTAAGTGCACATTTCTCTATGTGTATGCATATTTCTTCTATTAATATGTAAATGCTTATATATGCATTAACAAACTACAGTAAAACTCTAAGGTGCTTATCATATTCTTGCAATTGTCAAAAAAATATAATTATATACATAAATATCTAGTAATTGGTTGCTGTGTGTACATGGGAGAAAAATATCCTTATATCTAATCAGTTGGGGCTGCAAATCATTTTTATGCAACTCAAAACACCATATCTGTTTAAAGGGGAATAATCCTTACATAAATTGATTGTCTCCCATATTACTTTCTATTCCATGTGCATGCAATAACTGTTCAGTGTTCTATTGTCATGTATTTTATTTTATTATTTCATTGTTATGACAAATCATTATAATCATTGTATGAAATTTAAAACCCGCTAGGGTCAATAATTGGATTAATAAAGTATTCTTATTCTTATTCTTATTCTTATTCTTATTCTTATAGATTAACAACTTTTGGTTATATTCATAATTTAGAATCATCATTGAAGGTGGCGGACGATTGCACAGTTAAAATATTCTATTGATGTGCCATTCGTATGCAAGAGTGACATTTCGTTGTATTATGTGTCAATTCGAAAAAGTTATGCTAGTATACTCTCCCCTTATCAGGTTCATTATTTTATAATTAAGTTTACGTTTCTGATATAATTTTGAATAATTACAAAGTGTATCAATTCAATATATTCAGTTTTTGTTATTGGTGTATCAAAAACATTGATGTACGAATTTAATTTCATAAATTTGAAACGTTTAAAATGATTACATACCAATATAAAGAACCGTTCATCATTTTTGAAAAAGACTATGAATGTAAATCGAATTGAATATCTTCTCTTCATCATAGATTGATTGGGAAATGAACCAGCGTTATCTAATGGTAATCGCAGAGAAGGACCGGCAAGCAATTTCTAAATGTAGCTGAATCAACGTTAAAACTAGTTTCCACTTTAAACGAATGTTACTTTATACAAATATAAGGACTTAGTTAGCTAAATCTACAAATTTTATTAGATATTATGATTTTTTATTGCAATAGATTAATATGCTACATCAAGAAGAAAGAATGTTTAAGAGTAATTAAAGGTCCTCAGGGGAACTAGCTAGAAGAACCATATCATCTGCGTATAACAGAATTTCAATTGTTTCTCCATCTATATTGATACCAACATCAAGAGTTTTGACTAAGTTTACTAAATCGTTGATATAGAAGTTGAACGTCAAGGGAGATAATAAACATCCTTGTTTTAATCCGCAACTTACACTTGATTCTAGGCTAAATATCATATCATTCAATTCTTCCATATTATCCGGAAACATATGATAAGGTATATTTTGTACATCAAATTTTAAATAACGTTGTTCACTAATTCCATTGTTTTAGGTATATCATGTATATTAAACTTTTAATCCCACATAAGTAAAGAATGATCCGGTGTAACGGTTATTGAATCAATTTGTGAAAAAAAGCTGATTTTTCTCTGTTAATTCGGTAACGGTAAGAACTTCAAAGTTTGTAAATTTTTCGATTGCTTCATACGGTACTAGACAATAATCTACCACTGAAGAACCCTGAGTAGATACATAGGTAAAGTTGTCCTTTTTAGAACAGTTTGCATTGATGCAGAAATCGCACAAATCTTCTCCATATGCATTAGCGGTGAAATCCAAAACTTTCCGTTCCGGAAGTATATCAATACCAAGAATAAAATCCTCCATTTCAGAACATCTACTATTAAAATCAACATAAATGTAGAAAATAACGTCCTTGCCGTATATGTGAATCTGGCTGATGAGCATATCAAAGTACTCATTTGCATCGCATGTTCTGGCAGAATTTATTGGTAGATAACAAACACACGAGTAAAGCACATCAGCTTTATTTAATTTATCTTGTAGTTTTATCCACAATATTCCTTCATACGAATCATCGCATATTACAACATGAAAATGTTCCATTATTTCATTTCGCACAAGGAATCCGATTCCACCATGCAGAGCCTGTTCTTGCTCGAACATGAAGCCGCTTTCTGTTTTGACCAAACCATGTATATCCTGTTACTGATGGTATGCTCTCTCCAGCCAAATGAGTCTCGGCGACCCCTAATATGTCTATGTTTGTAAGTTCCAAGCAGGAAACTCGCAAATAAAAGTTGCCAGAGCCACTATCTGTGTTCCAGCCTCTAACATTCCAGAACCTGCATTTCCACTAATGTTGTTTTATACGCCTGCGACTATCGTGATATATATATCGTCGTGACTCACTACCGCTTCGTTGTTGAAAATCACTAGGTACAATATACTACTGTCTATTTCTATTGCTACTTTCGTACTCTCCCTGGTCAATACGCTTGAAATTGTTACGTTTCTCCCTATTGTCAAAGTTCCGCATTCCACTAGCCTGTCCTCCATAATGCTTTACTTGAATTCTGGAGCCTCGTATTTCTAGTTTGTCTTGACCAATCGTGCGGACTATGTTCCTCAAATTAGCATTCATTACTCTTTGTGCTTTAGGATTATCAAAGTCAATAAATACAGTTTTGTAGTTTCTAGAGTCTTTTAACATCCTTTTAGCCTCCATGACTTTCCTTCTGTCGTCTGAGCTTTCAAGGCTAACAATGATCACACTGGGTCTGCTGTCATTGTTACTCTTTTTTCTGTCAGCCGATTTGACACTTATATCCTTTAATTTTAGTCCGTCTTTCAATAGCCCACCCACTTTATTTAGCAGGTTTTCATTCTTACTTTCCGACAAATTTCTGATGATAACATTATTTTGATGATCTTCCCTCGATACAAGGATTTGTGCTTGACTCGCGGTCTCTGCGTAAGACTTCTTAAAGTCCGACAATTCTTTCTTTACACTATGTACGTCCTGTTTTAAGTCAGTTCTACATTTTGAAATATTACTTTCCTTTTTCTTTTCCATCTTATCCAAGTCCTTTTGCCTGTTGCCTCTTTCTTTGCGCATTGCTGTCTCAATCCTTTTGTCTATGATCTTTTCAATCTTTTGAGTGATATTATTTTCTAATCCATCTATATATAATATATGCAAGAGATATAAACATTAGGGTCTTACAAAAGAAGTGATGGTTTTATAACGGCAATTAAAATTTGGTAAGAAAAATTGAGCATATCAAATGGACCAGAGTGATACCGTATTTTTGTTAATGTCTACTACGAAACATGCAGGTTTTTTTAAAAATCTTTTTTTCAATTATATTCGTGCAAAACAAATAACAAGGGTTAGTTTCATGTAATTTTTATTATGTTTTTATTAACATATAATAGATTCATGTCAACTAAGAAACTTTTTGTCCACTACAAAACGGTTTTGTCCACTACGAAACGCATCAAAATGTCCACTACGTAAAAGAGGGACGAAAGATACCAAAGGGACAGTCAAACTCATAAATCTAAAACAAACTGACAACGCCAAGGCTAAAAATGAAAAAGAGAAACAGAAAAACAAAAGTACACACGACACAACATAGAAAACTTAAGAATAAACAACACGAACCCCATCAAAAACTAAAATGAGTTGTACATTCATATGTGAAGTCTAATCTTTATCGATAAAAATGTTTTTTCCAATTCAGAACAAAATGAGATTTTTCTAGTATTTAAAGTAAACAAACTGGAATGTCTATAGGAAACATTTAAAATTGCAAAAAATATTTGTGTTTAGAAGAAGTTTCGACGAAACAGTACACAAACTATGAAAATAATATAATTTTAAAGAATATTTAAGATTGCACTTTTTGTTTACAAACAAGTCGATAATAGAGGTATTCAAAATAAGTCTTGAAATTAAATTTTAGACAAGTTAATTTTCTATTTTTTTAGGTCTGGAAGTTACGCTTTTATTGAAAAACGACTATTTATTAATTTAAGAAGCAATATAATTAAGAAAGACTGTTTGAGGACAATTCTACTGCTAAAAAACTGACAATCAAACACATTATGAATTATAAATCAGAAATAATCGCAGTATTAACCTAATGTTTAGTTTCATGTGGGATGGCAATTAGTATTACGATAAAAATTTACAAATGGGATGTAGTTCCAGTTGTCAAATAGTTGAGAAACAAAACACAGCATTTAAATGGATTGCCAAATAACATACTAGTATACGACTTTATGTTTATCGAAAAAAAATAATTACGTATGATTGACTGTTACAGTTGTTCAAAGATGAAAAAACATGAAAATAAATTCACATGTGAGGTATGTCAACATCAACGGACAATTAACGAAACGAGTTAACACAATCAACTATCATATTCATGACTTAAATTGGTATAGGCATTTTCCAAACTGCAATATCATTAAAAAAAAGGACCGTCAGTGTGAATATAAGAGCATACAATTAAGGATGTCACATACTGTATTTGCTATAAAAGGCCTGACATGAAACATATGAAACAATTCCATTGAGAAAATAACATGGATAAACCGTTGTTGGCATGACACGGGTTATGTTCTTCTTATATATGTTATGATGGTTTGATAATAAACCCCTAACGGGAGGAGTGTGTCTGATATGCATATGATGAAATCATAATCTTTCAATCAGTTTAATTAAAGTCTGGAGCTGGCATGTCAGTTAACTGCTGGTAGTCTGTTGTTATTTATGTATTATTGTCATCTTGTTTATTTTCTTTGGTTACATCTTTTGACATCAGACTCGGACTTCTCTTGAACTAAATTGTAATATGCTATACATAAGGCGTTACTTTTCTACATTGGCTAGAGGTATAGGGGAGGGTTGAGATCTCATAAACAGGTTTAACCCCGCTGCATTTTTGCGCCTGTCCCAATTCAACCTGAAGCCTTTGGCTTTTGTTAGTCTTGTATTATTTTAATTTTAGTTTCCGGTGTACATTTTGGAAAATAGTATGGGGTTCATCATCAGTGAACTAGTATACATTTGTTTATGGGCCAGCTGAAGGACGCCTCCGGGTGCGGGAATTTCTCGCTTCATTGAAGACCTGTTCGTGACCTTCTGCTGTTGTTGTCTCTTTGACACATTCCCCATTTCCATTCTTATCTGATTTATAATAACAACAAAAAATGCGCAAAAACAAATATGACAGATATGAACTGTGCAACGAAAACCACTGAATTACCACAAGTTCCTGCCTTGGGAAATGCACATGAAGAATGTGGCGTTGTTAAAATGTTCATATTGTCGCTCAATCCTCCCTTATAAACCTGTGACAGTGATGTAAAAGCACACCGTAAGTATACAAACTATCAGTTGAAAGACGGCTTAATTATCAGATCGAAAAAAAAAAACAAAAAAAAAAACACACACACAGTCAGACCGTTTCAACATATATGTATACTAGACCTTCTAGAACACACCCGTGATATCGCGGGTCCTTGACTGAATTAAAGTATATAACTATGCGTAAGCCTTATTTTAGTATTGGTATTGTCATCTTATAAAGTCGTGCCGATTATAAGATACACAGTTTTCTCTGCTTTCAAATCTTTCTTTTGAACACGTCGACCTGGAACTTTTCAATTATTGGCAATAGACAGGTCCTGGAATTGAGTATTTTTTAATCAACAGCATTGTCCAATAAAGTTCAATTCTTTGATTCGCTGTTTCACGTCATGCCCGTTAACAAATTGAAAACTGTACCTATACGCCTTATTTTAAGTCCAAATTTTTAGTATTCGTATTGTTATCTTAGGAAGTCTTACTGTCTAATTAAAAACCTACAATAGAAAACAATTTTACAATTATTGAATTTAATTGTGTCAATCTTGTGATTATATAGCAAAATCAAATACACTGTTTGGTGGTGCGCCTGTCAGATGCGCAACGTACAGGTAAGGTTATAGGTAACAGGTGAATACTATTGGTGTCGGTATCGGATACAACCGCGAACTTGTTAATTATTGGCAATATTAATTATGTGGAAAACAAAAGGGTCTGGAGTGGTGTAATGTTTAATCTACACCATGGTCCTATATTAGCTATATATAAAGTTGAATTCTTTGATTTGTCGTTTTTACCCGATGCCGGCTGATAAATTGCACCTCGTAATTTTAGTATTATAGATGATAGCGGCAATAAGTGAAATTAAGATTTAAGCTTAAATCCTAGGCAATAAGCTAACGCCTTGGCATTAAGTTATTGCCTGAAACTTCCAGGCATTAGGCTTATTACCTGAAATTCGGTAATGCTTATTCATCATATTACCGAACATAATTTTAGGCAATAAGTGAAATTTTAGAATTTAGGTGTTTTTAGTGAGTTTTCTTGAAATGAAGTATTTTCTTAATTACATTACTAATATTAATATACGTTTATCTGACAAATTTTCAAATTTTAGTACTATTCTTATTTAAAACAGAATTAACTTTTTTATGGAAGTACAAAAAATAAAAAAGATTTAAAAATGTGATTGTATCCCATAAAAAAAGGGGAGATTCTATATGATCCTAAGCATAAGTGCTATGTATGTGAAAATGATACATCTGGAGCTCATATGTGTAGTAAATGTGACAAACACATTCATGTTATATGTGGTACTTCTGTAAGTGAAGAGAGATACGGTTTGAAGGTGGTATGTCCAAATTGTAAAATTGATACCAACAGAGTCAGTTCGACATCGTTCTGGAGCCATGGACAGTCAACTAAAGCAGCTAAACACTATGATAGCCTGGAGCAAAAAGGAACTAGGGACGACAGAAGTTGGGCAAACAGTTGCGGTACCAATACCTATGTTTGTTAGAGGGAAGGGTGACAGTAGAAATTTACTCGGCGGAAACATTGAGGTGAGATATTTAATCAAAAGTTTGACTCCATAGTTTGATCAATCATGTTTATTAAATACTAAACAGAAAGAAAACCAGTAAAAGTAAATATGTTTATATTAATGTAGGAATGGGTTATGGGACCAGGCCCCTCCCCTACTTTTTGAAAAATCCAGGATCTGCACCTGACGAAAATCAGATGTGGCCATGGATTAATGCCACAAAGACAGTTGAAAATCACCATATTCAACACGAATTAATTTCATAATTCGTAAAATGCAAATACCTAATTAATTCTACTCTCAGAAATTATTCTTTATCGATATTTTAATGAAAATAATCAAACTGCCTGTAAAAGAATTGTATCTGTTTATTTTTTCAGGTCAATGATAAGGGTAATGCTGTTGTGGCTACAAGATTTGGACAACTTCTAGGAACATTTGGAACAAGTGAGATGGGAATATGTACACAAAATTTAATTCTGGAAGAGGAAATTAATTGTGAAACAACTTTAAGTGTACGTGAGGCAGCAACCGATCAGTCGTTATCCGGAGGTCAAGGATTTTTTTCAAATGTTCTTGTAAAATAAATGTTAAAGTAACCGGTGCAAATGCAAGAAAAACGGGAGAAAGTGCAATAGTCAGTGCCACAGTTCTACAACTTGTGATAACAAATGATTTTAACACAAAGTCTTATCAAGTTTTCATGTTTTATTAGTAATATTTGATGAGTTTTAATATAAAATCATATTAATTATCTGTGATTTTATTTCCAGTAGATGACATTTTAAACTTCAGTTCTCGTAATTTTTTTATGTAACAAGTGTATAGATTTTATTTAATTGAATAAATGTCTTTTATTTACTCGCATTTATACTTTAGGCATTAAGCTTAATGCCTTGACACATTTTTCAGGATTTAAGCTTAAATCCTAGGATTTAAGAATAATGCCTAACATCATTTAGGCATTAGACTTAATGCCTAGGCGTTAGCTTATTGCCTAGGATTCAAGCTTAATGCCTAATTTCACTAATTGCCGCTAACATATACACCACTGAGATCATCCATAACAACAAAAAATAAAGCCAGATCATCACTGTCCAAATAGAAAATTAGCAACAAAGAAGAAAATCATCTATTTTGTCGTCGCTTTTGTGTAAAATGGTGTGTAATACTGATATATTTAAATATAAGAACGGAAAGATATCGCTGTATTTTTTTTTTTAATTAAATAAGTTCTTTTTTGGGTTAATTTGCTAATTTTTAGTTGAATAATCAAGAATTTTCTAAATTCACGGCTGAAAATTAGAAGAATATTCAGAACTTGAATTCTTGATTATTTGACGAAAAAATATCACAAAGATATAACGGTCAGTGTTGTTGAGTGTATCAATTTAATGGAACTTAGACGGTTCTTAACTGTGTCTGTAAACAGTAGAGGAACATATCTGCTATTAAAAGGACACAATTGGTGCCCATAGGAATACCAATAATCTGTCACCGCCGAAACGTAAATAAATGTTGCCGAGGAGAACAGTTTAAGCTTTAATCATTTCATCACACCTCGAGTAAATTAATAGCATATTCAACAAACCCATTTGAAAAAATGCCTTCTTGTAAAAGTTGTGGCAAATAATTTGTAATTAGATCTGAATTAACGTTAATGCTGCTATGTGTTTCTTGTGCTGAAAATGCTAAAAAATATCACGACTTTTTGTGATTAGTCGAGAGGAATATCATACTGGTATTGTAAATTTGCAGGTAATAGAATTTGTCTTGGAACACATTTTATAAGATGAAAAATACCCCCCCCACCCCAAAAAAAAAAATATATATAAAAAATAAAAAAAATAATAGAAATAGATAGCACAAAACATATAATACAACACTTCATAAAGATTGACCACAATAGTGTAAGATAGTAGTTTAAGTTTTTCTTTTGTTTAAAAATGTGTGTATCTCAATATCCGTTTTGCATGGTCGGTACTGCAAGAGATAATTTGTATACACCGAAAGGTCAAGGTCTTTAAAATAGGTGGGTAATTTGATATTGTCATTAAGGTTCATCATAAGGAATTCAAAAATATGGCCGTGTTTACACCTCAAAAATTACTATGAGTACAGACAAACTGGTACATCCATGAAAGTTTTAAGGCATGGCAGGAACTAGATATATAAAAGTTATATGAAGTCTACGTTTCAGAAAATTAAAAACTTACCTGTATTTTGATGTGCATTTTTTTCCAGTCTGCAGAAGATAGCAAAATAAACAAACACCCGAGTTTCATTTGATACGGTCCACTCAGTTACACAGTTTAAACCTGTTAAATCACCTATTGTTTACAGGTGTCTATTGTCCATTTAAATCAATACTACTCACAACATTGATTATATGAGGGGAGCTTCTCAATCGTTTTCACTACTTAGTTAATTTTCGCACCTTCTGCAGGAACGAAAAAAAATGGATAGCAAAATCTAGAAAAGTTTATAATTTTCTGAAACATAAAATGCATTTAAAATTTATATATCTAGTTCCTGCCATCCCTTAAAACTGTTGCAGGTGTATAGGTTAGTCTGTACTCAGAGTAAAATTTGGGGTGTAAATACGGCCATTTTAGCCAAAAGGTTATGATGAACCTTAATATTGAACAATTGAAAGTAAATGTTTTAGATGATTGCCGTTTAACATAAGGTTAACCATTAATTTAATTAACTATATGAAATATAAATACCCCTTAACGACATGTTTATTTACATAACAACTCAAATTTAGTTTAGACTTGTAGTCACACTGGTTGGGACAGGGGTTGAAAATATAAACAGCCCTCTCCACTTTGGACATAATATTCTTCCAGCTCTCTATTAGCTGTTATTCGAATTAGAATTGTGTAATTATACATAACAGTGCAGTTATGGCAGAAGACATTGAGATTGAAGACGACAGAGTGCTATTCATTGCTTCTTATGTGATCAAAACTTTTAAATTTAGATCCGACAGATTTGAAAAGTTTTATGCATTGGAAGAAAATAAGAGAATCATCAATGAATTCTTTGAAAAGCCAACTGCAACATCACTCATCTTTATTTTTCCTGGTTCATCTCTTGTTGTTCAATTAGAATTTCCAGCAAATCCAAAAGCAAAATCTTGTTACTTTATACGAAGATATAAAGAGCAAATAACTAAGGAGACAAACTTGAACAAAGCTTTGATTTATGGGGATTTATCATACTCACCCCTTGAACAGCTTTCAGGACTAGTAAATGAGGTACATACTGTATATTTTTGGTGATTATGGTGATGGTGTCATTAATTTGGTGTGGGCAAATATTATTGAATAAACATGATAAATGAAATAGAAAAAAGAATGTCCTATTAGTCAGTTTTACAAAGTTATAAAAAAATAATTACATGTATGTCATCCAAAAGTACAATGTATAAATTGTCATTTGGCCTGTCTCACAGCTGGGCTCGATGGTTATACCCAAGTTAAGCATGGTCGATATGTGCACTTACCTTCCTACTAGGTCCCAAATCTATGGCTATCCTTTGCTCTCTGCGCAGTGAGAGAGGGAAGAACATGTAGTAGAGGCTGACAGTAACCAACTGGGATCCTTCTGTGATGTATCTCTTTAGTCCAAATAATTATGACGTCTTGGAATGCTATTTTAATTTTTTGCTTTGTCAGACACCTTATATTACTGTGATGTTAAAGAAAAAATATATAATAGCCTTTCAAGACGTCATAATTATTTGGACTAGCATCCCTTCAGTTCAAACAGTGCTACATGTATGCCAGTACTTTAACAACAGGTTCAGGTTGGGGAAACTCTTTAATTCTACAGGGCAATTGCACAACAGTTAGAAAATATATTAACTATTAAAACATTTTAATAGTCAATGTGATAATTGTGATGCTTAAACTTGGATATTCAATAACAGCATGAACAGGTTGAGAGAAGACCACATTTAACCCTTGCAACTATTTCATTTTGTACTTTGGGGTGGTTAGAAGTGACTGATTGCAAGGCAATTTTTACCATATTAATTTAAGCAAGATGATCATGAATAAATCTTTCTCAAGTCCAGTTTTCCATCTCTGTTTATCCCTCTCGCAGCACCTATTTATTAATGTGCATGCATATATGTATTTGGTTTTGTCTTTTACCACTGTTTATTTTTTTTTCATCCTGAAAAATTGATTCACATATTTGCCACTGAATACAATGCAAATATTGTAAATCATTCAATTAAATTTGCCATGGATCATGTGGATCATTTGGATGATACATGTATCATTAAAACTAAAAGGAATATTTATAATTAAGTTATATGACCCTGTCAATATCAATCATAAATTTATCCCTATTTAGTTGTAAAGATATATTTACATGTACCTGGTCCAATTTTCCTTATGACTCATAAGGAAAATTGGACCAGGGGTCAAATTTTGACAAAATATATATACTTTATATGGAAAACTGAACCTTGGTTAATTTTCCATATTAAGAAATTGTCCCCCATCCCTGATGGAAAATTGCACCCCTGTATTTCCTGCAGATGAATGTCAAATGTACATTTATATATATAACTACATGTACATATAACAAGCTAATACTTGAACTTGGAATTATTTTAATTATGGAATTTGCTTGTTTTTCTTGTTATTGAAATTTTCAATAAATTCCATGTTTATTCATATATGTAACTGAAATGTTTTGTGCTGCGCGTTATTTTCACACAACACTATCATGAATATCTAACCAGAATACATTTTATGGAAAGTGTTATTAACCGCTCAAAAGGTTATAATACCAAATAAACATGGTATTTATTAAAAAATTTAAACACAAGAAATTATGCAAATTCCATAATTAAAAATAATTCCAAGTTCAAATAATAGCCTGTTCTGCTACTACACGTACATATAAAATGTAACATGTATAACATTGCTGGAAAAGCTGTGACAATTTGGAAATCAAATTTTAAAGTCTAAAAAACTAAAGAAGGCGTTTTGTTTTTCCATGGTAGTGGGTTCTAATTTTCCCTGGCTGGGTTAAAATGTTTAAGAATAATTTTCTGACATATATAGAAGGTTGTTTAATTTTTCATGGTTGTGGGTTCAAATGTAAAAGGGTTGGGTAAAAAACATATTTTCTAAAATGTTTTACACACCAAATACTAATTAAAGCATTATAACATGTACATGGTCAGTTAATCTGTTTTTGTACATCATATAAATTCGTCCTAAGCATGCTTTTTCAATGGAAATTGTGACATCACAATTCAATCTGAATAAAATAGTATGCAATCCCATTTTGTGATGAATGAGGATATAACTACAGTTGTTGAATACATTTAGGTACATAATATAGCTGGAATAGCTGTTACAATTAGAAAATCAAATCTTAGAGGGTTCAATTATCCATTGTCATGATGGTAGTGGGTTAAATTTTTCATGGCTGAGTAAATAGATTTAAAATATTTTACACCTACCAAATACTAACTAAAGCATTACAGTTTATCATATGTTTAAATTTTCCAACCCTACCATGCCTACCATGAAAAATTTGACCTCTTAATGGTACATTTGTAATACAATTACGCACAACTAGATTAAAACAAGAAACTTACTGGTTCCCTGATTTGTTTTCTTTTCATTTCAGGTACTGGTTCCTGTTTTGGGTAATGAGAAGAATCATGGTACCTGGCCATATGTAGTTTCAACTGATATCAGTCAACATGTGAAGAACACTAAGAGTGCTGTATTTGTGGTCACTGGACAAGCAAAGGGGAAAACACTCCTTCCACTTCCTGTTGGAACTGAGCGGGTGGTGGAAGAGGAACCCACTGAAAGGTAGAGTTAAATTTATTTTTCTAAAACTGTAAAAATTTAAAGACTATTCAGGAATTATAACTAGAATTTTACCAAATATAGATCACATAGTTTTTCACTAGACAAAGAACATTTTTATAGAAATAAAAAGATGTGTTATTAGTGCAATGAGACAACTCTCTATCTAAATCACACTGTGTCAAAAGCAAAAAATTATAAGTCAAAGTATGGCCTTTGACACAGAGCCTTGACTCACTGAACAGCAAGCAATAAAGTGCCCTAAAATTACTAGTGTAAAACCATTCACACAGGAAAATCAAACAGTTTAATCCATATAAAAAAACAAGAAACGAGAAACTCTTATCATTTTGTTTTTGAACCACATAAAAAAATGACAACCACTGAAGGCCAGGTTCCTTACTTATGTTTACAACATTTATTTTTTAGTAATGAGAAGTTTGACAGGAACATAGTCCATGCCATTGAGACTGTGGTCATTGACTGGACCCATCAGATCAGGGAAGTTCTGAAGAAGGATTCAGCTCAGCCTTTGCTAGAAGGTCTAAACCCTACACCATTTGTGGAGATAGAATTCTGGAAAAACAAAGCCACTAACTTGGAATGCATATATGAACAGGTGCTGCTGTGTTTATCTTTTTCAAAGAAAGCCTTATGTTGTATTTTATTTAAGGGGACTTCAAAGCAAGACCCCTAACTCAGAAAGCATATACATGAATATACTAACACAAATTTGTACAATTTAAAGATTGTTTTGGTTCATCATTTTGATTTTTAGGCACCATCAAGTGGACGGCCATATTAGTCCAGACATGAAAGATTGCTGTTGGCTCTTTGGCATATATTATTTTTACCTAAGTAGATTACTGATACTTTTTATATGAATCTTTAACAGTCACTGTAATATAGAAACTTTTTCATTTTTTTTAACAAATCTTTATATATATAGTCAGTTGTTTGATCTGTGGATTAAAAGCCATTTAACAAATTTGTTCATGTGTGTGTTTATCAGTAAAAGATTATATGTTTGTATCATTTCTTATGTAAATAACACCAGAAAACTATATAGAATGCAGAGAAACTAAAGTTATGCACAACATTTAATTAATGAGATTAAATGTAATTTAAAAATTGCATGCCCATTGAAAATAAAAGCAATCTTATACCTCCAATAATTATCACATGTAAATTATTGAAATAAAACTTTCCATTATATGTTTATAATTTTGTATTGACAGTTGAGAGATCCAAAAGTGAGGAAGATGGCTGAACTATTAGAAGTAGCACAGAGTAGTTATTTTCCTATATTTAAAGAGATCTTCAGAGATGTTGTTGCAGGTCTGTTTCAGAATAGAATACTATAAATTGAGAAATTACTGCGATCATTTGATTTTGATATTTTGAAATTTTTTACTTTTAATGTGATTTTAATTTTTTGTGATATTGAGAAAAATCTTGATTAAATTCATATAACATGTATAAAAAATATCAAAATGTGAGTTTAAATTAGAATAATAAAAATTCTGAATTAACAGTTTTGTGGATTCATTAGTATTAGTGGGATACCAATTTTTGTGGATTTTATTGCTGAAGAAAACCACAAATTCAAATTGTCAAAGTAGTACAAATATTTTTCTATATGCATACTTTGAAAATATCAGGTAACCAAATATCCAAGAACAAAAAATTAAGAAAATATGATTTTCCCTAAGTCTATGAAAATAAATGAATTCACAATAGAGTATTAAAATATTTGAATACCTAATTAGGGATTTCTTTACTAAATGGGGGGGGGGGGGGGGGGGGGGGGGGGGGGTGGGGTGTTCTAAGTGATTGATCTCCAGAGATCACTTAATACCTGACAACACTGAAATTGTGAGTTGACTTTGATTTAAGGGGGTTGAACTTAGTTCAGGGATATAACTCTTTAAATCATTTATGCATTTGTAAAAGTCAAGTATCATCAATGTATTTTAAGCATTTACCTGAAACAGATTGGAAATAATCTATGTAACCTAGAAGCTTAGACTATATTTATGAATATGGTTGACACAAACGTACTGATGATTTAAAGAGTTATTTCCTACCTCCTTAAATTGACTAGGATTGCCAGTTTCTCGTCAATGTTAATGACTTATAGTTTATAAAAATATTTTATCCTGTCATTTGCGGTAATTAATATTATTACTACTTTAAATTCAAGATAATAAATTGCTTACAGATTTAAACATTTTGTGGGATAATGGAGAGTAACATTCTGAATTATTTCTTTTTCAGCTCTAGAAGAAACTCATGATATTAACATGTTTTTGAGACCCCTAAGACATCACTTTGAGGACTATGAACAGAAGGACTTTGATGAGAGTGGACCATTACTCCCTCCCATGATGCACACTGTTTGTCTGACCTGGGTACATTCTACCTACTACAGGTCACCAGGCAGAATTATAGTCCTCCTACAGGAAATCTCTAATATGCTTATAAATCAGGTATTTTTAAAAAAAGCTAATCTTAAAAAAAATAAAAGTATAGTTATGTATAAATATTGATCCTGTAATCTGTTAATAAACCAACTATTGTTCAAATAACAGGTACACAAATAGAGTGAGGTGCTCATTTTCGCCACATCTTTTCATGTTTTCTGCAGTTTATGTTCAAGTCATTATGTTTTTAAAGTATACTGATATTTCTATTGAATATAACTTCAAATGCAAAACATTTCTGACCTTGAAAACGTGTTTGTTTGAAAAAAATCATCTGAAAAGTTTGATTAAAGGGTGTTTGAAATTTGCTTATTTTTTGTCAAAGGGGGACACATATTCGCCATTTTTACATATCTATTTATAACCAAATAACTGCAACTTTAAACAGTGTTTATCAAATCAATTTCATTATAGATGAAAAGCAGACATTTTAAAATTTTAAAGAACTGTGAAATTTAGGGCAATCGGTCAAATAATTACTAAGAAACACTTCTTTGAAATCGTGTTTTTCATTCAGGAAATTGGCCGAAAATCGTTGTCCATTTTTCAGTCAATTGCGGTTAGTGCCGAAATTTGGTCTTAGTTTAAAAATTAATCATATTTGTTATTAAAATATAATTTACCGGCATAATTCTTCCATTTAAGCCATCCTTTGAAGTTTTTACACCTCAAAATCATAAAACAGCAAAATTGTGTCCACGGCGAATATGGGCACCCCACTCTACATTTTTTCTTGATTTATTCTTGTAAAAATAAAGTCTAATGTTATCCCTCATTCATGTTGAGCAAGGGGTAATGTCAATATTTCCTAAACCTGACCTACATTTAAGTACATCTTTAATAACTTTTGATAAAAGAAAACATATTTGAATTTTGAGTCTAACACCAATATGACTGTTTCTGTTTGAAATTTTGTGCAATATACCTTTCTATATTTTGGTGGTATAAAAGAATTTATATTGTAGGCAAGAACTTTCCTTGATCCATCTGACATATTCAATGGTGATACTGAGCCAGAAGACACCAAAGATAAAGTACAGAAAGCAGTAAATGTACTGAAAACCTTCAAAGAAACATATGAAGACCACAAGGCCAAGCTCCATTCCTACTTCTCTGGAGACCAGGAACCAGTTGAGTGGGAGTTTACTCCTAAACTAGTGTTCCCACGCTTTGACAAATTTACTGTGAGATTGGAAATGATAATTGTAAGTATGAAAATAGAAAGAAACATTTCTATGATGCTGCACTATTTGAAAATAAAACAATGTCCCATGTTAATGAAAATTATTACTTTGTCTGTAAAATCAACTAACTAAAAATTAAAAATGTTTCAAATGAGATAGATTTCAAAACAGAAAGTCATTCATAAAATGGCAAAAGCTTAAACACATCCGAAAAACATGACGAATGGAAAACAACTGTCATATTACTCATGTGGTACAGGCATTCCTTTAATAGAAAATAGTGGATTAAGAGAAGTTTAGTTTTCATTTTGATAAGAAACTATATCTATATGTTATCTTATGAATTTCAGGAAATGTTTGGAACAATTAGTGAATTCATGAAATTAGAAAGAATTGAAATAGGTGGCATCAAAGGTAAAGTGCTGAGTCAGCAGGTTCTTCAGCTGTTTGAAGAATTCCAGACGGTATTTCGTGAATTCACCAGAAACACTTATGACTGCTTAGATCCAATGAACATGGTAAGTGATACTTAACTTTCCCATAAAAGGGGGGGGGGGGTGTTGGAGTTTTTTCATTCACTTAGTACACATAATCTGTAATCATATAGGGGCCTTAAATGGCAAGTGGTCAGAATATTTAAATTCAATATATCACTAGTCTGGCAGATATGTTTGACTGCAATCTTGATTGATTAGTTTTCGCTCTTAAGAGATATTGTTCTTGAAGTGATTCTTTTTAGATAAACAAAGTGATTAGTAACTTTAAGCATTTAAACTATCACAATCATGTTTCATTACCAAGTGACATTTTTCATTTCTTGAAAAATTAATTTGCTTATCAGGTACTAAATAAGAAAAAATCGTTTTTTTAGAAATGAAGTTGCAATTATATAAAGAGTTATGTTTTTGATTATAAACAAAGATTTTTTTACAAAAATTATATAAGTAAGAGTTTTGAACCAAAATGACTCTTTTTTACATGCTTATAAAAATATTTGCACTTTATTATCAATTTCCTGTTTTTTTCCCCCACAGATTATGGTTGATGGTGAAAAGTAAAAGAAATAATGATATGCACAATAAGATGTTTATAGCACTTTATTTGGTGATCAGGTATTGTGTTAATAGCACTTAGAAATATTTGCTGCTGAATTCAGAAAAAAAGTAGCTTCCTCTAATACATGTTGCATCATGAAATAAACAACAAAAAATGCAACCAATTAATACGTCATGTGATTGTACCTGAGGTTCTAGCTTAAAAAAAATGTATGTAACAGCTATTAAATACTGGATTTTTATTTGATATATTTTGATAGAAATAAATGTTTAACTGTAGATATATAATAAACATGATAAATAAACAAGGATTTTCAATTTTTGAAAATGCATTAAATTAGAAAAAGCCATGGTAGTTTCAATAATTATGGAAAATTTGAAAATGTTTAGAAGTAAAATTACACATCCTTTCAATTACACTACAAACTGCTCAGAGTCTGAATTGACCAGTTTTTGTGCTCGACCAGTAAAATCGAGCACACATTTTACTCGACTAGTCTCAACATTGTCTCGACTGGACTTAACTGTACTTAAGTGTACTCGACTAGGTCTCGACTTTACTTAATTAGTCTGAAATGGTCTTGACCAAGGCTCGACCTGTCTCGACCTGTCTTGACTAGTCTCGACTCAGTCTGAACCAGTCTCGACCTGTCTCGACTCAGTCTGAACCAGTCTCGACCTGTCTCGACTAGTCTTGACCTTCAAATTTAGTTTTGACTGGTATAAAGAAGTCCATCTTACTAAATTAAATATTGATCTTACAAAATTCAAGCTTATTAGGTAGTTTGATTACTGGCTGTGAAATAATTTTTTTTTTTTTTTACAATAGGTAAAAATAAAAATTATTATATAAATTTAGATAGGCATCTTTAAATTTTCTAATAATTTTTTCAAATCAAGTTGGATTTTCATCAAACTATGCAGCTATCTTAGATATATATCAAGCTTACTGAATCCCATTTCATTTACTTTTTTGTTGTATAGCTATGAAATTAAAGAATTAAAGTCATCTCGGTAAAAAAAAGCTAGGATTTGCAATTTGGACAAAATAGAGATAGGCATCTTTAATTTTTTTAATAACTTTTTCAAATCAACTTGGATTGTCATCAAACTATGCAGCTATCTTAGATATAAATCAAGCTTACTGCATCTCATTTCATTTACTTATTTGTTGTATTGCTGTAAAATTTAAGAATTAAAGAAATGTTGGTAAAAAAAGCTAGGATTTGCAATTTCGGACAAAATAGAGATAGTACACTTTAAATTTTCTAATAACTTTTTCAAAATCACTTGGATTTTCTTCAAACTATGCAGCTATCTTAGATATATATCAAGCTTATTGAATCCCATTTCATTTACTTTTTTTTTGTATTGCTGTAAAATTTAAGAATTAAAGTCATCTCGGTAAAAAAAGCTAGGATTTGCAAAAATTATTTCACAGACAGACAAAATAGAGATAGGCATCTTTAATTTTTTTAATATCTTTTTCAAATCAACTTGGATTGTCATCAAACTATGCAGCTATCTTAGATATATATCAAGCTTACTGAATCCCAGGTTATTTTGTTTTTTGTTGAATTGCTGTCAAATTTAAGAATTTGATTAATCTAGGTCAAGAAAGCTAGAATTTGCAGTTCAAACAAAATAAAGATATATAGTACACTTTAATTTTTTTAATATTTTTTTCAAGTCAACTTGGATTTATTCAAACTATATAGCTACCTTGTTGATGTATTAATCTTACTGAATCCCAGGTTGTTATTTAGTTTGGTGTATTGCTGTCAAATTTAAGAAATAATTTAATCTGGGTAAAAAAAGCTAGGATTTGCAGTTTTGACAAAATAGAGATAGTACACTTTAAACTTGTTAATAACTTTTTCAAATCAACTTTGATTTTATTCAAACTATATAGCTACCTTGGTGATGTATCAGTCTTACTGAAACATAGGTTGTTATTTAGTTTGGTGTATTTCTGTCAAATTTAAGAATTTAATTAGTCTACATGTAGGTCAAAAAGCTACAATATTAGATATATATCTTTCCTCATAATTTTGGAAAAAGTATATATAAATTAGTTATATAATTCCTTTAATGTTTTATTCCTTTTGATATATATATCCTATAAATATATCAAAAAGCAAAGAAAAATTAAAGAAATTATTCAAATAGTTCTTCTGATTTGTGGTGAGTTATAAGGCAATACCGTCTGTTTGGGGCAAACTTATTAAAAAGATCACATCTACCAGAGAGTTTTAAATTCTAAATAACATTTATTCAAAGTTGCAACATCCTGTTAAATCTAAATTACAAGGCTTTTTTAATTCTCTTGATAAGTAATACACGAGTTTAAGAAAAGTTGGGCTTTCTTTTTACCTGTAAAACTCAGGTGTACTGATGTAATTAAACCATGTATAGTGCCATGTCATTAAATTTGACAAAAAAATATTTTAAGATTTGATTAAAATAAATGTTTACTGTAACTTTGGAACACATTTCTTTTTTTAAAAGGTTTTCAAGGATTGTTATGAAATTTCATGATATTAATATTTTGTTTTACTACAAAAAAAGGGGTTTATAGATATAGGAAGATGTGGTGTGAGTGCCAATGAGACAACTCTCCATCCAAACAACAATTCAAAAATTAAACCATTATAGGTTAAAGTACGGCCTTCAACACGGAGCCTTGGCTCACACCGAACAACAAGCTATAAAGGGCCCCAAAATAACTAGTGTAAAACCATTCAAACGGGAAAACCAACGGTCTAATCTATATAAACAAAACGAGAAACGAGAAACACGTATATATTACATAAACAAACGACAACTACTGTACATCAGATTCCTGACTTAGGACAGGTGCAAACATTTGCAGCGGGATTAAACGTTTTAATGGGCCCAAACCTTCTCCCTTTTTCTGAAACAATAGCATAACATCACAACATATAAAAACATACGATAAAATATCAATTGGCAGACTTAACTCAATCAAAAAACATATGATTACACAATGAACGAATAAATTTGATCTGCGATATCTGAATACAAATGCACAGTTAATTAAATATTAGAGACAAACATTCATGACCAAAAGGCTAACAAACAAATTCAAACACACTGAGAAATATTTAACCAATCAATGTTCACTTTAGAAAAAAAACGTTTTTTTATAATCTTGAAGTTTATACAAATGTTGTAAGAATAAGTGAAAAATTGAAGATATTACAAATAATCAAAGCTGGTATACAGCAAAGATCCATATAAATAAAAAATGACAAAAAAGGCATTATAAACAGTATCAACAGGTCGAATTAACAAGAAAATACGATTTGAGAGTATTTTGTTTAAGCTGATTTGAAAAAGATATTAAATCTTAAAAAAGACACCATTTTTTTGTTAAAACAAAAAATTAGTATTTTTATTTAAAGAAAGATATATTTCTAATATGAAAGCTTTTTGACCTACATGTAGATTAGTTAAATTCTTAAATTTGACAGAAATACACCAAACTAAATAACAACTTATGGTTTAGTAAGATATTTAGCAAGAATATTGCAAAGATAGTTATAGAGTTTGATGAAAATCTAAGTTGATTTCAAAAAGTTATGAAAAAATTAAAGTGTACTATCTCTATTTTGTCAAAACTGCAAATCCTAGCTTTTTTACCTAGAATACGTTTGATTCTTTAATTTTACAGCAATACAACTAAAATCTAAATAACCCAGGATTCAAGAAGCTTGATATGTATCTAAGATAGCTGCCTAGTTTGATCAATATCCAAGTTGATTTAAAAAAGTTATTAAAAAAATTAAAGTGTACTATCTCTATTTTGTCTGAATTGCAAATTCTAGCTTTTTCTACCAACATTACTTTAATTCTTAAATTTTACAACAGTACAACAAAAAAGTAAATGAAATGGAATTCAGTAAGCTTGATATACATCTAAGATAGCTGCATAGTTTGATGACAATCCAAGTTGCTATGAAAAAGTTATTAAAAAAATTAAAGATGCCTATCTCTATTTTGTCCAAATTGCAAATCCTAGCTTTTTTTACTGAGATGACTTTAATTCTTAAATTTTATAGCTATACAAAACAAAAGTAAATGAAATGGGTTTCAGTAAGCTTGATATATATTTTAGATAGCTGCATAGTTTGATGAAAATCCAAGTTATTTTAAAAAAGTTATTAGAAAATTTAAAGTGTACTATCTCTATTTTGTCCGAAATTGCAAATCCTAGCTTTTATTACAAACATTTCTTTAATTCTTAAATTTTACAGCAATACAATAAAAAAGTAAATGAAATGGGATTCAGTAAGCTTGATTTATATCTAAGATAGCTGCATAGTTTGATGACAATCCAAGTTGATTTGAAAAAGTTATTAAAAAAATTAAAGATGCCTATCTCTATTTTGTCCAAATTGCAAATCCTAGCTTTTTTTACCAAGATGACTTTAATTCTTAAATTTTACAGCAATACAACAAATAAGTAAATGAAATGGGACTCAGTAAGCTTGATATATATCTAAGATAGCTGCATAGTTTGATGAAAATCCAAGTGATTTTGAAAAAGTTATTAAAAAAATTAAAGATGCCTATCTCTATTTTGTCCAAATTGCAAATCCTAGCTTTTTTTATCGAGAAGACTTAAACTTAAATTTCATAGCTATACAACAAAAAGTAAATGAAATATGATTCAGTAAGCTTGATATATATCTTAGATAGGTGCATAGTTTGATGAAAATCCAAGTTGATTTG
The DNA here is from genome assembly GCF_036588685.1 of Mytilus trossulus. Taxonomy (NCBI): domain Eukaryota; kingdom Metazoa; phylum Mollusca; class Bivalvia; order Mytilida; family Mytilidae; genus Mytilus; species Mytilus trossulus. The sequence goes on along the minus strand of NC_086379.1, from coordinate 35,400,573 downwards.
AAAAAGTTTTTAGAAAATTTAAAGATGCCTATCTGAATTTATATAATAATTTTTATTTTTACCTATTGTAAAAACAATTTTTTTTTATTTCACAGCCAGTAATCAAACTACCTAATAAGCTTGAATTTTGTAAGATCAATATTTAATTTAGTAAGATGGGCTTCTTTATACCAGTCAAAACTAAATTTGAAGGTCAAGACTAGTCGAGACAGGTCGAGACTGGTTCAGACTGAGTCGAGACTGGTTCAGACTGAGTCGAGACTAGTCAAGACAGGTCGAGACAGGTCGAGCCTTGGTCGAGCCTTGGTCAAGACCATTTCAGACTAAGTAAAGTCGAGACCTAGTCGAGTACACTTAAGTACAGTTAAGTCCAGTCCAGACAATGTCGAGACTAGTCGAGTAAAATGTGTGCTCGATTTTACTGGTCGAGCACAAAAACTGGTCAATTCAGACTCTGAGCAGTTTGTAGTGTTATGATTGACTTTAGAATTCAAACAAATATGATTATTCTTTATCTACTTACTTTAACATACATAAACAACCATTTATTATGAGAAAAAAAAATTGATATTTTTTGGAAAATTAATTTTACAATTAGGACACATACTGTAAATTCAGAAATTATTGCAATGTTTTTTTATTGCAAAAATGCGACAGGGTTGTAATCGCAATAATTGAAGCTCACATTCTTTTTCTATATAAAAAAAATTAAAAGAATTTTCTTGATATAGCAAAAATTAAAATTGCATTTTAGTTTAAAATGACGAAATGGCAATAATAAATGCTTGCAATAATGTCTGAATTTACAGTATATGATTTTTTGTAGAAATAATTGTGATGATGTAAAATTTAAGGGTTATGATGTGCATCCAGATACTTAATTTACATGGTATGTTTTATCATGTTTATAGGAGTTTGTTAGAGACTACAAAGTATTTAAAGAGAAAGTGAAGGATTTTGATAGAAGATTAGCAACCATTAGTTGTCATGCATTTGATGATTGTGGCACCATAGAATCTACTTTTAAGGTAGGTTTATGGGACCAAAGTAGTAACAATGATAAGAATTTCATACATATATATGCTTAGGAAGAGATGAACTTGTACATCACTTTAACATAAGAGTGACTATCAGAGGGATTAATTACCCTGAAAAATGCTATTTTAGAAAAAAAATGTTGATTCTACATGTAATTTATGTAATTTATGTGTAACTATCATATCAGTCTTTCCCTCAAACTGTTTGTATTTGATATTTGTTGCTTCTTTTATAGAAAAACATTTTCCTTGTATTTTTATTACAAGCAATTTTAATTAAAATATCAATGAATACTAAAAATGTTAAGCGATCAAGTAGGAGTTAGATGTGAATTATATTGATTAAAGTATTATTAAGTGTTTATAGGGTTAACGTTTATATATAAATAATATGTTCCCAATTGGAATTTTTGAAACAAAGACAATTATTATTGACTGATAATGTGTATTTATATAATGATCCGTGTATTTACAGTTTCTTGCCATTATGGGTTCTCTTCTTGATAGAGAATTGGTCAAGCTGGACATTGACAACAGGTATCCTCTTGTTGTTGAGATGATGCATGATGAACTTGATACGGTCAAGAAAATGTATGACCAGCAGATGGCTTTAAAACAAGAAGGCAAATTAATACTACACAAGAACATGCCTATGATGTCTGGTATGTTGCGTTGGTCAGCTGAAATGTCGGCAAGAATTTCTGGCCCAATGACAGATTTCGAACAATTTAAGCACCCGTAAGTAAACCATGACTGTTTGTAATACATATTATGTTTTTTGGTCTGTGCCTCAATCTGTCCATCTGTTCCTTCGTTTGTTTGTCTGTTTGTCTGTATAATATTGAAGCATAATTGAGATTAAGATATTAACTATTTGTTTCTTGCCTGTTCAGTAATTTTATTAATTTCAAATATACACAATTTTAGTAAAAATCATTTGAAAGATGTATAAACTATAAGAGCCACAAAACAGAATTTACACCAGTCTTAAAACTTGTATAATAGAATGTTAGTATATGAAATTGAATTTATTCAAAATCAACCTGACAAATTACATGTGGAATGACTGTGAAATATGTTAATGGTGTCTTATTTAATATCTAAATCTGTGGAAGAAGCTAGTAATAAACCATGCACTCTTGTTTGTACATGATAAAAAAGAGGATGTGGTATGATTGCTAATGAGACAACTGTCCACAAGAGACCAAAATTACACAGACATTAACAACTATAGGTCTCCGTACGACCTTCAACAATGAGCAAAACCCATACCACATAGTCAGCTATAAAAGGCCCCTATAAGCTAAGACAATGTAAAACAATTCAAACGAGAAAACTAACAGCCTTATTCATTTAAAAAAAAATGAACGAAAAACAAACATGTAACACATAAACAAACGACAACTACTGAATTACAGGCTCCTGAGCCTGTTTCATATATTAACTGTTTTTCAGATGCATGTCAAGCAACAGAGCCAAGCTAGTATTTACTAAATATGAAGAAATGTGTGGACTTCTAAAGCAGTGAGTACTGTGTGAACATAGATGTTTTTTGTTTTTTCAGTATATAAAAACAGTAGCTATACTATATTTGGTAGCCATGTGGTGTAAGTAGTTGATCCATCCACCACTACAAATTGTTCTAGCCTATTACATGATTATATTGTTTTTGAAACTTCATTTAGTTACTTGAAAAACTCAAATTCCAGTTGCCCTGAGTTTTCAGCCAATGTTTAGGGGCAAAGTCAAGAAATGGTCATATTTTTCAGACCTTATCTTATCTTAAAGGTCATTTACTGAATTGGAAGATTAACAGTATCACATTTTTTATAAGCCCTTCTTTTAGACGGGACATATATTGGTATACCGTTGTCCGTCCGTCCATCTGTCCGTCCGTCCTGTCATCCGTCCTCCACACTTCGGACAATAACTCAAAAACACTTTCACCAATTTCCATGAAACTTGAGTGAAATGTTTATATCTATTGATGTAAGCTCCCTTTCGTTTTTTTTTAATTTCAGATTTTAAGTTTTGGATTTATGGGGCTTTTTTCATAAAAAAAGGGGGATTTTCAACACTTTGGACAATAACTCAAAAAGGCTTTCACCATTGTCCATGAAACTTTGGTGAATGGTTTATATCTATTGATGTAAGCTCCCTTTCAATTTTTATGAATTTCGGATTTTAAGTTTTGGATTTATGGGGCTTTATTCATAAAAAAGGGTGATTTTTAACACTTCGGACAATAACTCAAAAAGGCTTTAACCAATGTTCATGAAACTTTGGTGAATTGTTTATATCTATTGATGTAAGCTCCCTTTCAATTTTTATAAATTTCAGATTTTACATTCCGTGTTATGAATTTTTATGCTTAAAAAAGAGGGGATTTTCCAATTTTGGGACAATAACCAACACTTTCACAAAATTTTATGCAACTTTGATAAATTGTTTATATCTATTGACATAAGCTCCCTTTCCATTTTTATAAATTTTAGATTTTATGTTTTCTTAAGTAATGAATTTTTATACTAAAAAAAGGGGATTTTTATGCTTAGTTAAATTTGAGGTAGCCTTAATAGCGCCAATTTTTTTTGTGCATTTTTATTTATTATTTGGGGGGGGGGGGTATTTGACAGGGCTCACACTATTTCTAGTTGATCATATACATTCATTTAAAGCATAAAAGACAAGTTAAAAGAGCAACGGCGTATCATGCGCTAAAGAGCAGCCCTTTATTTTATTTGTTTTTTTCAGCAGCTTAGCAGCAATATACCCACTTCACCTGAATATGGGATATACATTTCTCAACTCATTTAGTATTCAAGAGCTTGCAGCTGATAATCCGACTTTATTCAACTTTACCAGTGTATGAGCTGAAAGTGCATGGACCAGGTTAATCTTAAAGAATGTCTTGTCCTTTTTCTAAAAAGAATTCATCAGAAGATACTAAGATCTAGATGAACAAAATTAGGTATCAATTCCACAAACAACACATAGATATTAATATATTACCTCATCCTTTCAAACCAAGGATGAGTGGGAATCCTCCAACCAATGTAAGCCGGATTCCCCCAAAAAAATAGCAAATTGTACATCTTTCAATGTATTTAAATATGATATTTATGATTTGCATGTTCATTTTTTCTCTTAAATAGGTTGAACGGCGAAACATACAATGACTGGATTGGTGGAGTAGACGAGATCTGTGCCTTCAACCTAAAACAGCCATTAATCACAAGAGACAGCGAGACAAATCTTGTCAAGGTCAATTGTGATCCCAAGCTTACTGCAGTTCTCAGAGAGGTCAAATATCTAGAAGACGATGAATCCAAAGAGATCCCGAAAGCAGCCAAAAATGTGTACGAACATAACGACACCTTGTGGAAGTTCTCCACAAATCTAGATCTCACAGTGAGGCTCTACAATAAAGTGCGGACAAGTGTATTGGAAGTAGAATACCCACTCATAGCTAAACAGTTAGAGGATATTGATCAACAACTTCAGGAAGCTGAGAAAACTCTGAACTGGGAAAATGAAGGTAGTCTTAGTGTTTATTTATTAAATTTAAGACAACAATAGTAAGTGAGTTAATAAGAAAACTAAATATGTTTCATGTAATCTGATAATTACTGGATACAATTCTTGCATAAGAAACATATATATATTCAAGATATATATAGTGTGTTGTATTAAAATGGTTACACATGTATAGACGACTTTCAAATTCATTCATTTCATGTATGTTTCCAGTTTTACAAGGGTTATTTTATAATTAGTTTACAGTAAGAGTTCAAAGATTGACATCAGGCCAGGAATTTTTAATTTGTTGGTTTACGGATCCACCGACCCGATTTTAACGTTTTCCAGAAAAAAAATAAAATTGACTTTTTATGCTTTTTTATTCCCGCCGACCCTCACAAATACATTATCCCTGAAAAATAATTAAAACATTCTTTTTTTTTAAATGAAATGTATTAATCACTAACAAAATTGATAACACTTTCTGTTGTGAAAAAATAAAACTTCCAGTTTATGTTTCTAAAAATAGACAAATCAGTTATATCTGACCTTGAAATGTTGTTTACGCAAATAATTTTGCGGAACGAAATCTGTGTTTAAAACCAATTACACAATCAGTTCATTTCCCTTATTTGTCATCAGTCCGTAAGATGCATAATCTCATAGAAATAGACTTGTCCAAATGTGGACAGGTGGAATTTTTAGCATGAAGTAAAAGTTCTGATTTAGAATTTTCTTGTTTCATAGAAAATAAAAAAAATAGCGTCCATTTTGGATAAAAAACGGGGATGCATGACACCAGATCAACCCGATATTCTCGTTCTTCCCAGTGGACGAGTCTATTAAGTTTTTGACATGTGTGTTGAAACTTATTTTCGTTTGACGTTTTTTACATTTTTTTTCTTTATCAGTTTTTGTACTTGAATATCATTACTCACCATGTTTTCTGGAATTGATTAACAGCTACACAAATTTGTTTTTCTTGTTTAATGAAGAATTAATTTCGTCTTTATCCGTGAACACCCCCCTTTTTTACGGGAAATTATTAAACAATGTCATACGCTATTTATGACAGCTGAGCAAGAATATTTCATTGAACTAAAATTTGAAATGATGACAAAATAGCATTACAAACGATTTTGTTAGAAAGGTGAAATACATATTTATTTTGCATATTTTTTCTGTCTTGAAATTTTATTTATTTTTTTCCCGACCGACTGACCCGACTTTTTCATGGGTAAAATCCGTAAACCAACAAATTAAAAAACTGTGGCCTCAGGTCAACTGGATAACTCATTCATACAGAGAAAATTGAAATTTCATTTATCTATTTACTAGTACTTCACTGTTCTTATATAGTACATATGTAAGTTGGTTATAATACACAAACAATACAGATAACAGTTTGATATACATGAATTTAGTGAAAAGTTATATATGCGTATCAGTGTGTTAACCATATTGTTTACCTTATAAAAAGCAAATAATAAGGTATTTCAGACTTGGTCTTTACTTAACTTCAATTATTTCAAAATGATAAGTATATTAAAAAAAATACTTATGATTAATTAAAGGAGTTTGGGAATATATTCAAAAGACAAGAGACCAGGTGATAGACTTAGAATCCAGAGTTCAGAAGTCTAAAGACAATGTAGAAGAGATAGAAAAGATAATGTCGACTTGGAGTAAACTGCCATTATTTGAGAGAAGTCAAGAAAAGAATGAAACCCTTCTTAATTTAGAAGACAGGAAAGAAAGATTAGAGAAAAGATACAAACAGATTAAAGATGTTGGAGCTAAACTTCATGCTTTGTTGAAGGTACTACTAAATCTTTTACTTAATAAAACCATTATAATATAAAAAAGAAGATGTGGTATTATTGCCAATGAGACAGCTATAAAAGGCCCCAAAAAGACAATGTAAAACAATTCAAACAAGAAAACTAACGGCCTTATTTATGTAAAAAAATGAACGAAAAACAAATATGTAACACATAAACAAACGACAACCACTGAATTTACAGGCTCCTGACTTGGGACAGGCACATACATAAATAATGTGGCGGGGTTAAACATGTTAGCGGGATGCCAACCCTCCCCCTAACCTGGAACAGTGGTATAACAGAACAACATTAGAACAAACTATAAAAATCAGTTGAAAAAGGCTTAACTCATCTGATGGACAAAAATATAAGATCATTTGTAGATTGTAGTTTTTTTCATAAATAAAAGTGAGGAAAAGTAACTCTACAAGAAAGCTATATGATACTGCATTATTAGGAAATCTGTTGATGTTTTTGTGCAATAGGATTATAACTGTTTGTTATTTTCTTACATTTGAAAAAATATCAAGTAATTAATTGGAAGGGTTAAGGTATGGAGACTAAATAAAATTGAGAATGGAAATGGGGAATGTGTCAAAGAGACAACAACCCGACCAAATAAAAAAACCAACAGCAGAAGGTCACGAACAGGTCTTCAATGTAGCGAGAAATTCCTGCACCCGGAGGCCTCCTTCAGCTGTCCTTTAAACAAATATATACTAGTTCAGTGATAATGAACGCCATACTAATTTCCAAATTGTACACAAGAAACTAAAATTAAATAAATACAAGACTAACAAAGGCCAGAGGCTCCTGACTTGGGACAGGCGCAAAAATGCGGCGGGGTTAAACATGTTTGTGAGATCTCAACCCTCCCCCTATACCTCTAACCAATGTAGAAAAGTAAACACATAACAATAAAGCCTGTTTAAACTAAAAAATCAAAGGAACAAACTTTTTTTAATACCTGCAATCTAAGTAGCTTGTTTCTTCATTAACTTCAGCTGTTCAGATATTAAAGGTTATTCTTTTTTGAGATTTATATACTTAAGATATGATATGTATGTGTCAATTGACTATTTTAGGAAAATCTGGACCACTTTAAAGCTGACCCTAATTCAGACACGTGGAAAGCCTATGTTGACTACCTAGATGAAATGGTTGTAGATGGGCTATTCAACACAATTCACTGCAGCGTTAAATTTCTCCTGGACAATACTGATCCTAAAAATGACATTGGTCCATTGTTTGAGTCACAGTTAGAACTTCAACAACCAGAAATAATCTACGTTCCTTCCCTCGACTTTGGAAGTACAGATGGCTATTACGATTTGGTGGATAGTATCCTTGGGGATATTTTTAAGCAGTCTGCTCTCATTCCTCGTCTGGCCACTCATTCTGGACAGGAACATTACCAACAAGATATGGAAGAAATGGAAGAACTTGCAGACATGAAGAGTGAAATGATGGACCGGGTTAATGTCATCATGAACAAGGGCATGGAATATAGGAACTCATTTGATAATTATGCCTATCTTTGGGTAGATGACAGAAACGAGTTCATGAGACAGTTCTTGGTCTACGGCCATGTTCTGACACCTGAGGAGATTGAATCAGGTGATGATGTGCCACAAAAACCACCAAAATTAATGCAGTTCAAAGAACAGGTTAGAGTTTAACATGTTTAATATAATATATAATGCATGTTTTTGACATTTTTTTATTTTTTAGATATAAGAAAAACATATAAGGAATAAAAGATGGCAATTAGGTTTAATTGAAAATCAACATAAAAATATGTAAGTGGGTAGCTACATATAGGATGTGGGTACCCAACATGGCAAATATTTGTTAGAATAACGCTATTAATTAATGTTATTCTCCATTTGGTTCTAAAGGTAGCTACAATATATGATATTTGACTATTGAAGCTAACCATATCAAAAAGACATACAACTTTTTAAGTTATTTTCATTACAATGCAATTGATAGTTAGATTTTATACAATCAATTTACCTCCATAGACATGATAGAGGAGCAAAACTAAATGGATTAATTTTACCAATTCCTCTTTATAACATGTAAAATAAAATTGAGAATGGAAATGGGGAATGTGTCAAAGAGACAACAACCGGACCGTATAAAAAACAACAGCAGAAGGTCACCAACAGCTCTTAACATGCATGGTTAGTTAAAAAATTGTTTAACATACTTTACTGTTACAATTTTAGATAGATGCATATGAAAAGATATATGATGCAGCTGAACAGATACACCATACACAGATCTTTGAGAAATGGTTCAGGGTTAATTCTAAGCCATTTAAGCAGGCATTACTGAACACCATTAAGAAATGGAGCTACATGTTCAAACAGCATCTCATTGATCATGTCATTAACAGGTTTGTAGAGCAGTTTGTCATGACCCTGCTACTAGGCATGGAGGGCATTGAGTGTTACACTTTTCAGTCTGTACATCTTAAAATTGGACTTTGTTCTGTAACCTTAGTTTGTCTCAACTAAATGTTATGGAACTAGTACACAACCCAAATAATTTACTTATTTACATGTGCATGTAATCCATCAGCATAACAGTTCTTGGGAGACAAAAGAAAAATATATAGAGTTGCAAATTGTTTAGCAAAATAGTGAATTTATTATTAAAAATTAGTAATGATAATTAATGAAAAGTAACTCTTTTTTAACCATATTAACCTTGTAAAAAACACAAAAGAATATTGAATTGACATTGCTTCAAACTAAGTACAGTAGAAGTTAATAAAAATTTTAACATTTGGATTTTGTAGGTTCTGAGATTGTCTGGGGACCAAGAACAATATTAACTTCCATAATCTTAAATTAAGTTGTATTGTTTTATCACCTTGTCAATTATGCCTCAACCAATCAAAACATCTTAAAAACATTGATGTTCCTTAACTTTTCACATTCTGAATTTATCATTTAGTTGATTTTTGTTTCAGTTTGAAGGAGTTATCAGACTTCATTATTAAGACTGATGCAGGGTTATTGAAGCCAGTGAATAATTACGATGGGCTAGTAGATTGTATGGGTTACTTGTTGGCTGTCAAGGAAAGACAGTCAAGCACAGATGAAATGTTTGAACCTCTAAAACAGACTATAGAACTGCTGAAAACTTACAATCAGGAAATGCCAGAGGAAGTCCATTTACAGCTACAGGTATGTTTAGCAGTTGATGCTTGTAGGAATTAGGTTTATATATTTAATTGATATCGTAGGTGTAGTCCTTGACCATTAAAAGGAGAACCTTTAAGTTTTAGATACTTGAATATTGGTATTAGTTGTTATTGGCTTTGAGCTAGATGTCAATACTGTATAACTTTTCTTGGATATGGGTTAAAATTAATTCTTCAGGTGGCTAGATTACTGTGTGGGACACATAAGTCCACAATTATACAGACAAAATTTAATGTACTTGACGTGACGGTACCCAAATTGCACCTATTTTGACAGTTTATTCAACTACGTTTTTTTATGATCAAGACAAACATTTCCATTTTGTGTTTATTTTGTAGCCGTATCCTTCTTTATTATATAGGTACACCAATTAGATTTTCAAATTCATATGGAATCATAGAAAAATTGGTCTGAACTAACCTCCAAACCATCAATGATTCTGTAATGAGGAGTACCCAAATTGCATCCATGCTTAAATTCACATCGTCAAAAGTGTAATAACCAAGCTTTTGTTTGATTTCTTCAAATATTTTGATCAATTGGATATTAGTCAATGCTTACTCTTCATATATTACGAAATGGATACTCATAATATATTGTATTTGCTAATTTTAAAAAGATGACGTTTTGATGACGTCGCATGGTGACGTTTTCGTACATTTTGCTTTTTCAGTAAACAGTCCATCTGTTGATAAATACTGTGAACGTTTTGTGTATATCTAAATATGTTTACTATGTTGAAAGACGTGCATAGTATCAAATCATAAAAATACAAATTGTTTAGTCTCTAGGAAATCTTGTTAGATTACCGTTGCTATTTTTTCTAAATAGGTGCAATTTGGGTACTTGGTGCAATTTGGGTACCCTTACGATATATATTTTGTGTCTAAGCTCATAAACTGTAATGCACTAAATCTTTTGTACTAACAACCATCATGAATGGTTATGAAAGTAACAGAAAAATCAAATGTATATTATACTTTTGTGTTTAGTGTGCAAACATTATAATACTTGTCTCTTTCAAACTGTTTTACATTTTGTTTAAAACAACTACAGTTCATGTACAACCTTCAACAATTAAGTTAAAATATATTGTATAGTAAGTGAAAAAATGTTTTAATGATTTTTGACCCCAAACATTTGGTGAGACACTTCATAACTTAAGTTTGTTGAGAAAATAGTGATAGTAGCTTGATTTGAAATAATGAGATGTGGTATCCTTGCCAATAAGTCAACAAGTACAAATGATATGGATTTAAGCAAATTAGATCACTGTGCAGCCTTCCAACAATAAGCAAAATCCATCCCATATATAGTCAGCCGTAAAAGGCCCCATCATGACAAAATGTGAAACAATTCAATGAAAAAATATTGCTTGATAAGTTAATATATATGTCAAAATAATAACGAATTTTTTGCTCTTTACAGGAACTGCCTGAGAAATGGAACAACACAAAGAAGATCTCCATAACAGTAAAACAGGAAGTGGCACCATTGCAGACGACAGAAGTAACCAACATCAGACAGAAATCAGCTACATTCGATGTTAAACAACATAAATTCAGGGAACAATTCCGTACCATTAAACCATTTAGATATGATTGTGCTACTCCTTATGAGATGATTGCTAGGGTAAATTTACATATTCAGAGAAATTATCTTATTTTTTATAATCTGTAATTCAAGAATTTAAAAATAAACATGTTTCCTCTTTCCTATGAAAGAATTTGAGTGGAGTAGTAGCAGGTAGATTAAGCTCAAATTAAAAAATAAATTTGAAACAGATATGCTAGTCTTTATCAAAGAGATAAAAGTTAGGGCTTTAGGAAATTCTTCCTGTTTACATGTACATGTGTATCTATAAATCTGTCTTATTTATTGATAAATAAAAATTTCATTGCTTAAAAGGAAATGAACATATAATTTGAATAACCATAAGAAAGGGAAATTCTAACATAAAATGCTTTGAGTACACACCCGTGGTAAAATATGAATATATTTCATGGGCTGTTCCCATTGTACCCCCACGTCATATGTTTTTTAATGAATGAGGAACCTGACGTCATAGAACGGTGACTTAAGAAAATAAGCACTTTACGGGAAAATTCACGCTTGTGAATCTGAAAATCATTACAACAAGGAAACGCAAACAAACGATGCTAAAATGTGTTATAAGCCATTTTTTTTTTATACATGTTAGACATATAAGTAAATTATCATTTGAATTCATCCAAAACTATCTTAATACGTTATTTTGAATAGTTAAAACATGTCACTAATTCAGTTTGCTCCTTTCTTTTACGTCAATTTAATAGTGCGTTTATTTATGAGAACGGCAAATATTTGCCTCCACCTAGATCGCTTTGATAAAAAAGAATTGCCGTATTTGTCCTATTAGAATCGAAATAATTCATGGGGGCTTGAATATATCTAGATTTTACCACGGGTTGTCCCTTTATGCCGATATTTTACCCCTCGCTAACGCTCAGGGTAAAATATTTGTCATAAATGGGCCAACCCGTGGTAAAATCACGATATATTCAATCCCTCATGAATTATTTCTTAAATATGATACCCAATATTTGCCACATTTCATCAGCATAAAACAAATTTTAGAAATCCTGTAGAATAAGGTTTACATTTTTTCAGGGTCTCTTATAACCAATGAGGGGTGTCAAAAGTAGATGAAAAGATGAATAAGTTTGACAAATATTAAAATGTTTGACGCTCTTAATAGAATTTCACAATCTCCAAATTAGAATATTCTTACATTTTGTTCATATTTCATAAAACAATTTCTTTTCCTCCTATAGTACCATGAGGATATTGCTGTAATGGAGACAGAGATGAGAGCCTTGTTAGAAGCTTCTAGCTTGTTTGAAGTAAATGCACCAGACTTCAAACAACTGAAACAGTGTAGGAAGGAAATAAAACTTCTTAAACAACTCTGGGACTATATTGTTATTGTACGCTGCAGCTTTGATGATTGGAAAACTACGCCTTGGAAAGAAATCAATGTAGAGCAAATGGAAATTGATACTAAGAAACTCGCCAAGGATATCCGAGCGCTGGATAAGGAGATGCGAGCTTGGAATGCTTATGTTGGACTGGAGGATAGTCTAAAAAATATGTTGACATCACTCAAGGCTGTGAGCGAATTGCAGAATCCATCAATCAGGGAACGTCACTGGATGGAATTGATGGCTGAAACAAAGGTAGGAAGTAAACCAGGATACAGTTCGTTAATGTTGTGGAAAAAGTTTAAGGATTTGAATTGTTTATTTAGATAATAGGAAATCATAATAAACTTTTAAAGTTTGTAATGAAAATTTCACAGGCTTATAAAATGTTACAAGCATTTAAGTGCCAGTCTTTGTAAGAATCAGACATTTTAGAAGAATTTCAAAACATAGCCTGGAAAAACACACAGAGCTAATCCATCCTTTTTGGGAACTACCCTTATCCCGAGTTACAGATAGTAGGGCATTTGTTTCTGTGTGTTTGTTAATTCAAGAAAAAAAATCTAGATAACTTTTGGTTAGAATGATAGCAAATTCCTAAGTCAGCTCACCGTAATTGTAAATTTCTAGCGATTTCAACCATATTTTATCTTGTTATTCCAGAAAAGGTAAAAGAAATCAATGTCATTTGTGCATCATTATACATTTTGAACGTATATTAATGTAAACTTGAGCAGGATTTTGATTGTCAATTTTTCAACACTGTCTGATACTTAGACAGATCTGCACTTAAAAGTTTTGAGAAATCATTTTTATAAACAGAAAAATTTATTGTTTTGTAGGTGAGATTTGTTATGGATGAGAACACAACTCTGGCAGATCTTCTGTCTCTCAACCTTCACAAGTATGAAGAAGCTGTTCATGGTATTGTAGATAAGGCTTCCAAAGAAATGAGTATGGAGAAGGTTCTGAATGAACTAGATGTCACATGGGCTGCAATGGAGTTTCAGCATGAACCTCATCCCAGAACAAAGATTACTATGCTGAAGACAAGCGAAGAATTAATAGAGACATTGGAAGATAATCAGGTTAGAGTCAGTAATACCTTTTCCAATACTGTGGATTCATTATTATTCGTACTATACCAATTTTCGAGGTTTTTGTTGGTACAGGTGAACCACGAATTCTAATGTTCAAAGAAAAACACATTTCCAATAGGCTTTGTATGCAGAGATTGGCAAAACCACAAAATCAAATATCCATTAATATGCAAGTTTTCAGCAATCCACGAAAATTGATACCCAAGAAAATAAATGAATCCACAGTATTTTGGAAAACCCCAAACTAGCAACTTGCCATGATTCATGGAAAACACTTGATTTCATATTCTTTTTATGGACTCATTTATTTTTATTGGTATCAATTTTCATGGATAGTGGAAAACTTGCATTTTGATGGGTGACTTTGTGGTTTGGTCAATCTCTTTTTACAAAGCCTGTGGAAACTGTATAATTTGTTGAATTTGTGGTTACCTTGTAATCATGAAAACCACAAAAATTGGTATCTATTGAATAAAAATGAATCAACAGTAATTAGCATGATGGAATATTTGAATATTGTATGGGTGCAGTTTATTCAACTTCCAGAGTTGAAAATGTTGCATACCAATCACAGCATTTTTGTGTATTGCTTTAAAATTTTACATTGAATGCTTCAGATTTACCTAGATTGCTTCAGAAATACATAATGATGAATTGAAAGTACTATGTATGTGCATTATTCTATGCACCTTTGGATACTGGAAATCCAAAAATTATTGCTTACATTTGTTATTTCGATTTTGTCATTTTAGACTTGAATGTGATTTTAATTTTTAGGATTTTAAGAATAATCCTCTTTAATTCATATGAAATATTTCAAAATACGAGTTTCAATTATTACATTTACAACTTTGTTGCATTTTTCAAAATAATAAAAACTTCGCAATAATTTCTGAATTTACAGTATTTCTAAGTTGAAACTGTATCTCTTACTTGAAAATAACTAATTTTAAATTATCCATATAAAGACCATTCTAAATCATATCCACACATGAATATATGGTAAAATGTCAAACTAACACTGATTTAAAATTTCAGGTGCAACTGCAAAATATGCTCTCATCAAAGTACATAGCACATTTCTTGCATGAGGTGTCAACCTGGCAAAGGAAGCTATCAACAGCTGACCAGGTTATTACTATCTGGATGGAAGTTCAAAGAACCTGGTCACATTTAGAGAGTATTTTCATTGGTTCAGAGGATATAAGAAATCAGCTTCCTGAAGACAGCAAAAGATTTGATGGAATTGATAATGATTTCAAGGTATTGAGAATTGGGAATATTTTTCAGTTGAAGAATTCATGAAATATTATGATAAAATGTTTTCTAAATTTCATGTAAAAACTGAAACTAATAGTTGTCAATATCAGTCTGATAACTGTCATATTTATATGTGAAACTTGTACATTTGTTTACAACTGAAAAACTTTTTGTCATGAATTTGCTTAATCAAGTTTATAATCTATGGGAGTTTCCAAAATGTTATATAAGTTAGTTCTTCTATGACAATTTTGTCAAACTAACATTCAACATTCTTAAATTTTTCAGGAACTTGTATCAGAAATGGAGAAAACTAAGAATGTGGTTACTGCTACTAATCAGACAAATTTATACGAAAGATTGGAAGCTATCCAAGGGCAGTTAACTCTGTGTGAGAAGGCTTTAGCAGAGTATTTAGAGACCAAGAGATTAGCATTTCCCCGCTTTTATTTTGTATCATCTGCAGATTTGTTGGATATTTTATCAAATGGAAATAATCCTCCCCTGGTAAGTTATGTCCTGCTTTACATCACTTGGTAGCAAACAAAATGACTTGTAAAGTGTTTTCTTGTTTACCTTATTATTATAACCATGATGCATTAATTGCAGAAGACATTGAAATACTGTTTTTAAATCTGTCTGTCTGTCTGTCTGTCCATGCATCTGTCTGTCCTGTAGTTTTCTTAGTGGTTTTGTGTACAATGTTTGCCATATTTTATAAATTGGTATAGGAAGATGTGGTATGAGTGCCAATGAGACAACACTCTATCCATAAGTTTATGTAACAATGTCTCATACAAGTTGAAAATCAGGGCTGATCAACCATTTTTGAAGAAGAGTAATGCCCCTTTGAAATATAATTTATATGGAAAATTTCATTGTTAGTACTGTTATGTGTACAATTCTTGTCAGATTTTTTATGAATCTTTCATCATATGTGTATACTTGTTATATTTTATACCTATATACTTTAATAGAATATGTATGCATTTGTAATTTTTGAAGTACTATAAAAATTCAGAGATTATTGCATGCATTTATAATTGCTGTTTTTGAAGATTATTGCATATTCAGGACTAACTGCATACAGATATGTGTATCAGATATTAGAATGTAAATTCTTATTATTGCGATAACCACCCTGTCCCATATTAAGCATTGTTTACAACCTTGCAATAATTTCTGAATTTTCAGTATATATTGTTAGAAAACTTTTGTGGAATTATATACATAGTATTATACTGCTTGTAGGTGTGTCGACATTTAACTAAGTTTTTTGATAGTATGGCTAAGCTAAAGTTTGCTACAGATTCCAAAGACAATCCACTCAAATCTGGTCTGGCCATGTGGAGCAAAGATGGCGAATATGTAGATTTAAAAGAACCATGTGATCTGAATGGACAGGTAAACTTTATATATTTTCTTCATATACGTTGTACATGAAAATAAAAAATTATTACATCTTCTCATAAAATTAAGAAATTATTACATCTTATCATAACAATGAAACTAGTTTCAATAAATGTAATTTTATTTTGAACATACAAAATTTTGGAAAACTGATTTCAGAATGTTGTTTTCTTGTTTTACATTTTGCAATGTAGAGGTCTTTCAATCATACCATAACTTACTGTTATATTAAAAGTTTATTATTATTATTATGTAGAACAGAAGTTTTTAGGCTAATTTCTTTCAAATTTCTGTTGA
The DNA here is from genome assembly GCF_036588685.1 of Mytilus trossulus. Lineage (NCBI taxonomy): Eukaryota > Metazoa > Mollusca > Bivalvia > Mytilida > Mytilidae > Mytilus > Mytilus trossulus. The sequence goes on along the minus strand of NC_086379.1, from coordinate 35,383,952 downwards.
TAGGTAGAAATTTGGTTGAATAGGTTACTCATAGCTATGCAAAATACCATAAGACATCAGTTAATTGAAGCTGTCACTACTTATGAAGAAAAGCCAAGAGATGTTTGGCTGTTTGACTTCCCTGCTCAGATGGCATTATGTGGCACACAGATTTGGTGGACTACAGAGGTCAATATTGCCTTTGGCAGACTAGAGGAAGGCTATGAAAATGGACTCAAAGATTACAATAAAAAACAGGTGAAAATTATTGTGATGAACTCCAAACAAACTTGATTAAATAACTTTCAATCCTTTATTTCAATTAAGCTGTAAGTAATTTTGATTGATATTCATACAGTTCGCATTAAGCAAATGAAATAAATAGTTGGTGGGCTTCTGAAATGTCGTATATGACTTTTTTGGCTAAAAAAACTTTCTGATACCAATGATCTGGGTGGGAGGAAATTTTTGGTGTTACAAAATAGCTTACAGTTAGACCAATCAAATCGTTTGAAAGAAGACATATTACAAAATTGCCAATGTCAGTTGTTTGCAAAGTTTTCTTCCAAAATGTTGTATGAAAACTTGAAAATCTCTATATAGTGGCTTTGGGAATGAAATAATTGTACATTTCTTTATTTCTATGAAAATAATTTAAGTTCTCAGGTAATCCAGAAAGGTAAAAGTTTTTCTTTCACTGCTATTTGCAAAAATGTTTTAAGTTCACATACAACATTTTGGAAGCATGCATTTTGACAAAATTTTCAAAGCCTGTTTGTGAGATATTTTTTTCTTTCAAATTTTGTAATTTACAACATTTTAGAAGCCCAGCAACGAATTATAAAAATCTTAAATATTTTTATAAAAATTATTTCTTAGGTTTACAATATGATATACTATGTTGATGGAAATACTTTCGGAACCTATGTTAACACTTTGTCAATTTGGCTATGATATATTCATGAAATGATAGTTTAGATTAAAAGACTTTTTAAATTCTGCTGTTAATTTTCATTTAGATTACACAGCTGAACAGTTTAATCAACATGTTGATTGGTCAGCTGAGTAAGGGAGACAGACAAAAGATTATGACAATATGTACCATTGATGTCCATGCTCGTGATGTAGTTTATAAACTAATTCAGAACAAAGTCTACAGTTCTCTAGCTTTTGCCTGGCTGTGTCAGCTCCGTCACAGATGGGATGACAATGAGAGAGACTGCTTTGCCAATATTTGTGATGCACAATTTAGATATTCTCATGAATATTTAGGCAACACAAGTCGCCTTGTCATAACACCTCTCACTGACAGGTAAGGGCTTTTCCATTAAGTCATACCTTGGATTTATTTATTTTCTTGGGAACCAAGTATTGTGGATTGAAGATTTTTTTTTTTATGTTTTTAAAATTTTGAAGTATTGACAAAGTCTGCATGAATGCACATATAAGGTTGTACTTCATTGAACTTTTATATTTGTGTTTTACTTTTACCCACAAAAATTGGTACAGCACAATTAATAATGAATCCACAGTATGAGGTACAATGAATTGTCATTTTGAAAATGGTGTTTCCACTTATAGAGGCAGTTTTAAAATTTCACTTACATTTAGTTGTCATCAGATTATTATAACTAGATAAAAGAAACCAAAGTTGCCATGTCATTACATCAGGTTAAGGTTACTAGCCTTCATAAAAATTGGTCTCTTGTTTCATCTGTAGCCTTCACAAATTTTGAGTGGATATCAAATTTACTGAAAACTTTTTTTATCTTGGTTCAAAGAAATAGTTTTTTAAAGATGTTTAAATAGTTAAGAAAAAGTAATTAAGTTTTGCAGAAAGTAGGGGAAAAAAAGATACAAGTGCCACCTCTTGTATATTCTATTAAAACTGCTATACACATGATACATATATTTTTATATGTTTTTGTTTACTGCAGATGTTATATCACTTTGACACAGTCCCTTCATTTGATTATGAGTGGTGCTCCAGCTGGTCCTGCAGGGACTGGGAAAACAGAGACCACAAAGGACCTTGGCAGAGCTCTAGGTATAATGGTTTATGTCTTCAACTGTTCAGAGCAGATGGACTATAAGGTAAACACATTTTAGTATTTCAATAATATTAAAGAAAGAAAAAGTTATAACATTAATTTGCATACCACAGGGACGTGTAGAGTAAACGTTTTCTTCTTTTATTAAAATAGTAAAAAAAAAATTTAAAAACAATTTTATTTCATCGCTACTATTCTCTTTTTAATATTTTTAGAACATCAATTTAAGATTACAAAGGCAGCTGGATTGCATGAAAAAAATGTTATTACCACAGAACATTATTAGATTAAGTATTGTTTTAGGTTTACAGAAACCAATTTTGTTGTGAATAAAGAACTTAAAACTTCATCAAAAATGCCCCCAAAAGATGTGGTAGCTAAATATATAAATACATTAGTGCTATTTAACTATTAAAGAGGAACCTAAGATGAACATGAACAGCCAAACTGTTTAAGATCGGTATTGCTTTTATATATATATATAGGATGTTTAACCCTTAATTGGAGGTATCATTGGGGGGTTCTGATCCCGGATCCCGCTTATTATTTTGTCAGATTCCCTATCCTGCTTTAATACACTATGTAGGTAAGAAATTCTATTTTTTTTTGTAATTTCCTGTGTCGTGCTAGACTTCATTTCACTTTTTCACAGCGCAATAATTTGACTTTCACGCCTCACGCTTAAAAAAATCAGCTATCCCGCTTCACGCTTAGAGGCCAATGTGACCCACTTAATTTTTTTATATCCAAAAGGTGTATCAACTGACTGTGCAAGGGCTGTATAGCTGGTCAAGGTTGTTAAAAACTTCCATTATCGTCAATTCTTGTAGCCAATTTACTAAAGGTTGTAAAATGTGTAATGAAACAAATATCTTAAATTATATTATAAATATTTACCATTTAATTAATTATTTTTGACAGTCTATTGGAAACATCTATAAAGGATTAGCCCAGTCTGGGGCATGGGGATGTTTTGATGAGTTTAACCGTATTGCTGTAGAAGTTTTGTCAGTGGTAGCAGTTCAAGTCAAATGTATACAGGATGCTATCAGAGAGAAGAAAACAGTATTTAGCTTCCAGGGTGAAGAAATACGTCTTAACTGGAATGTTGGCCTATTTATTACAATGAATCCAGGATATGCTGGAAGAACAGAATTGCCTGAAAATCTCAAGGCGCTTTTCAGACCATGTGCAATGGTGGTACCAGACATTGAGCAGATTTGTGAGATTATGTTGGTAGCTGAAGGATTTCTTGAAGCAAAGTTACTAGCAAGGAAATTTATAACATTGTACAACCTATGTGCTGAGCTTTTGTCCAAACAGGACCATTATGACTGGGGTCTAAGGGCTGTAAAATCTGTTTTGGTAGTGGCTGGGTCCCTAAAAAGAAGTGATCCTGACAGACCAGAGGAACAGGTTAGTATATATTAGTTTATTCAGTTTCTCCAAACAAAATCTTTATGACTGCACCCTATTGGTTGTTGATGTGTCCCTAAGGATGAGTGAAATGATATTGTTCACATAACTAAGCATTTGCTGGTGTAAATCTAGCTTACACTCTTCAAAATATGACTGGACCTCTTGCAGTAAAATTAATTTTAAAAGCATTTTTAGAAAAAAAGATAGTGACATGATTGCTTGGTTTAATTCAGTGAATTAAAAGAATTTAATAATACATGTATATTCAATAATTTTAATTGAAAAATCTTCTGTAATTTTATGTATGGTAAAACTGAGACCAGGAGATAATAAAACCTAGGCCTGCTCTCCTATCTGTAGAAGATTATATTACTATCTCTATAGAGTTTACATTACAGTACTGTTTTGTACTGCTTTTAAAAGGCATAAACTAATTCACTTCTATATAGTATTCAAATAGTATTTTGCTCTTTATGTAAATTTTTATCAGAATTAACATGAATAAAGCATAAAAAAGGATATAAAAAATCACCAAAAGTAACACATAGGGCAACAGACTGCACTTATCATTGACACCACACTCCTCTGAAAAAATAGAATATGTACAAAGAAAGACAAACAACACATTGATACAGACCCCCTTTGCTTATCTTTATATATGTTTTAAATTTTAAACCTATAGTACAAAACCTCCACTGTGCAGATACTAACACGAAGAATGTGTAGTTAACATCCATAGCAAATTATTTCCTTGTCAGTCCATCAAAAGCAGATTTACAAACAAAGTTTTTGTAGAATTTATCTTCAAAATAATTTTTAACTTATTGCAGGTGTTGATGAGAGCACTGAGAGACTTTAACATCACTAAGATAGTAACCGATGACATACCAGTCTTTATGGGGTTGATTGGAGATCTGTTCCCAGCTCTCAATGTTCCAAGGAAGAGGAATATGGACTTTGAAAGAGACATTAGACAGGCAGTCCTTGATCTGAAATTACAACCAGAGGAAAATTTTATTTTGAAGGTAAAAATGTATTTTAGATTACCAATCAACAGGTATTTGAGGAAAAAAACCAATGGCTTGCTTTCTGTAATTAATACACATATGGTACTAAGGTGTATACATTATTGGTAGTTATTACAGAGGAAGAATTGTTTAAAGACAAATCCTTCTATTCAGATCTACCAATAATATCTTCTTTATATTTTATATTTACTTTAGGTTAGGTCAAAGCTTCAAAATAAGCAAATAAAAAAATGGGGTCACCGACCTCGTTTTCGATTTAGAACGCCGTCTTTTTCATGCAATTTGGAAATCGGGACCTCTAGTCTATAGCAGTGTAATATTTTTTTATAAAGTTGGTTTCCCATAAAACTTGTTTGTTCTGCTAACCAAGTTGTTAATACAAACTATTTTAATAATATTACCTATTTCTGAGGAGAAAATAATAGCGATAAGTTGCTATAATAATTTTCCCGCCTTTATTTATTGTGAAATAACTATAAAAGAATGATGTTTAAAAAAAATTGACCAATAATTTCTCGATGAGTATTCAACAGAATATGCGTTGTTTATTTCTAGATAAAATCATGAAATAAAATGATGGGGTCACCGGTATGAAAAAAGAGATATTTCTACAAAAGGGTTAACAATTTGAAATGGCGGGAATACATTGCGCCAATTCTAATATAACGTCGAAAGGCGTTCCGCCGGTTTTGGGCGTTATTCCTATACAAATTACGGACAACACAGTTCTCGTTATTTGCTGTTAAGTTGTTTGTTTGTTTTCAACTACTATTAATGCATATTAATTTACACGTGATAGTTCTTAGTTTTCAGTCAGTTTCACAGACACGTAATATAAATGCGGTGGTTGGAAAATAATGCGTTGAACAAATGTACACGCAAATGGATTATGCTTCTATTCAACTTATTTATAGTGCTTATTTGTTGAACAGAAATTCTTCTTAAAATAGTGAATACATTTGTTATATCATTTCATAGTTCAGTCAAAGTATATCTGAAAGACAAGACAGACCTTTGCTTTCGACATCATGAATTCTAATTTTGCGGTTAAGAATGTTGTTCTTTTTTATTTTGATGATAATAACTTAAAATCAATAGAAATCTAAGACCCCTAACAATAAAGATCGAGGAGCCGATATTGCAAATATGACTCAGAAAGATCGGACTTAAAAATACCACTTCCAAATGTAGTTTTAAAAAGATTGATTTTTTTATGAACCAGGTTCCGTTCAATATCGTAGCGGCTACGTAGTATATATTTTGATCTTATGAACGAGTAGCTAGGCTAGCTGCAATCAATATCTATGTAGCAGCTAGGCTAGCTACATGTTGAATAGTCATAAATCTACGTAGCCCTATGTAGCCGCTACGATATTGAACGCAACCTTGATCTTTGTTTAAGTTTAAACGCTTAAATAAATCGATCTACAATTCAAAATGTTTTATGTAGATATGAAAATAAATCTGCGCATGGTCAGTTAAATGTATTCTTATAAGTAACTGATTTCAGAGTTTCATCCGTATACTCAAATGATTTGACAGAACATGTAGATAAAAAAAATGTATACGACGTTTATTTGCATCATTTTTCTGAAAGATAAAGATATGATAGCAAATAATACAAATTTCCACAAGAGACTTATTGACACAGGAATTAATTATAATAGGTCATCGTACGGCCTTCAACAAAGAGCAAATCTCATAATGCATATAAAGCTATAAAAGGTCCAGAAATGACAAATGAAAAACAATTCAAACGAGAAAATAACGGCTTAATTTATGAACAAAAAATAAATAAATGAAAAACAAATATGTAACACGTTAACGACAACAACGTAATTACAAGCTCCTGACCTTGGACGGGACCCGTTTCAGTGCTCGACTGATACCGTTACTTATTCGTTCTGTATTCGCTAAATATACGTGTGTTAATCGTTGCACATTTTAAAAACTATTATTTCAATTGTATTTATTCATTATTATTTTTTATTATTATTTTCTGTAAATTCCTCATCTTCAAACAAAATGACCGTTATAAGTAAAATTATTCTGACATTTCCTTGTTTTTAAAAGGACTTATGACATATTAATCAAAGAGATAATTAATAAATGCAGAAGCACATCTAATGAACCAAATATTTCCTTATTCTATTTACTACGAGGTTTTTTTTAACGAAATGACCGATTATTTTAGGATTGCAATGTATACTAAATTAAAATCACAAGTTCTGAAAGATCGTAAATGAGAACTGCTCTTAAAAGATCAATTCAATTTCGTGCAAGTGTTAACGGGGTCTATTTAACTTACTACTGTTTTCATCATTCATCCATAGGCATCTATTATATCAAAATATTTCGTCATATTGCTAGAAACTCAGTCTAAGTATACTTATACAGTTGTCATATCGTGATTATGAATGGAACCTAGTCCGACTTTTTTTCTCAAATCAACTATTGATTGTTTATGCCCCACCTACGATAGACTAGTAGAGGGGTATTATTTTTTCTGGTCTGTGCGTCCGTTCGTTCGTCCGTCCGTCCGTCTGTCCCGCTTCAGGTTAAAGTTTTTGGCCAAGGTAGTTTTTGAAGTTCCTGTTGCTTATGATATGATCTTTCTAATTTTAAGACCAAATTTGACTTTTGATCCCAATTTCAAGGCCTACTGAACCTGGGAACAGTATATCTAACTTAATATATATGTTCCTGACTGAACATAGAAAATAAAAGTGCAAGTTTCAGGTTAAAGCTTTTGGTCAAGGTAGTTATTTGATGAAGCTGAAGTCCAATCAACTTGAAACTTAGTAAACATGAAGCTTATGATATGATCTTTCTAATTTTAATGCCAAATTAGATTATTTTACCCAATATCACTGTCCATTGAACATGGAAAATGATAGTGTGAGTTGGGCATCCGTGTACTTTGGACACATTCTTTTTTCATATGCATTCCTCTCTAATTTAACCTTCCGACAACTTTTAAACACAGGCAGGATTATGTTGGTTTTTTTATATAAAAATTGCGCACCTAGTACATAAATATAAAATTTGGCAAATTGGTACATACTCGGGAGTGGTCAAATACAAAAACCTACCATGTTAGAAGCGTAAATGTTAACTTCTCTAGATGGACTTTATTTTATAGTACGTATGCGTCGTTGGGTTACTGATTTGTTGGTGCTTATCAGAAATCTGAATATTATATTTGTGTCAAAATGTAATCGCCTAACACATTCAAAATACGTATGTGCAATTTGCCATATCCATATAGGTACCGTAACGTAAGGTTTCTAATTCTATAGATACATTGAATTTTGATGACATGATTGATGATTTTCGTATTTTCTTAATGATTTGTTGAAATATAAATACAATTTAAAACCTAGGCTACCAAAGAGATTGTCTCTATAGAAAATATAAATCCATACACGTAGCAAATTATGGAAAGTATTTTTATATTATAATATGATTGGCCAATCCCGAAATCCCGGACTTAAAAAAATCGAAATCCCGAGGTCCCGAATTTAAATAAAGTAAAGTTAAAAAGGATTCCCGGATCCCGAAATCCCGAGCTTAAAACACCCGATCCCGGAGTCCCGATAAAGGTCCTATCCCCCTCCATCTTGTTTTCGAGTATCCAGATTTTTGTTTCGTTTCTTGACAGTTGTTAGTTTGCTGTATATAGTTGACTCTCTTTTTATTCATATATTTTATCATTTGCTGTTTTGTTGTTTGTTTCAGATACACTTAATTCATATAATTAATTTATATATCCAATTCTGGAACATGTCTATTGTATAAAAACAATTTTCATTTTCTTCTCGGAAAATCTACTCAAAACGTTTGTCACTCTCTCAATCGGCTCAAAGAGGAATAACTCTCATTAACGTTTCGAGTTCGCGGAAACCACGACGTCATAAAACGCTGACGGCATAGTACTGTTGCGCTGGAATATGCGCATAAACAATAGAGGGATTTGTCTTTAAGGTGGCGCAAAACACTACGGGGAGATAACTCTGTAAATAACAGCTGAACACTTGCATCAATTTTTATTGTTAAGGAAAGATTGAGCTTGTTAATGAATGAACTACTGTTTGTAAACTGCTATATATCCAATGAAATTTTTCCCTTTTAAAGTGTGTGGTTCAAGGTTTTGAAATTTCGAAATTTTTTCCAGAGGGTCAAAGTAAATATTTTATCAAAATTTTATGTAAACAAGTCAAACAAATTTAAGTCGAGGTGTTTGTTAAGCTGATGCTTAAACTCAGTTCTGTGAACAAATAAAAGATGATCAATGAAATTTTACTTCATACTGCTATAAATATAAATAGAAAAAATGGCTGTATTATGAGACTATATATTTATTTAAATTGTTACATTTTCTCAGTAGTGTAGAAATAAATTTATTACATGTATTATGTAAGAGGACACCAAACGCTTGAAAAACTGATAATTTTGCACTGTGTATGTAATGGATATTATTATTTAGAAAAAAATTCTATTTTATCTTCAGTGTTTTTTTTTATTGCTTATCTTAACTTTCTATTTGTAAAGATTGTGCAGCTACAAGAACTGTCAGATGTACGCCATTCAGTGTTTATCCTTGGCCAAGCTGGTGTTGGTAAAAGTATGGTATGGCAATCCCTCTACAAGACCTATAAGAATAGGGGACAGAAACCAGTGTCAATAGATCTTGATCCTAAAGCTGTCACTAATGATGAATTGTTTGGTGTTATCAACTCAGCAACCAGAGAATGGAAAGATGGTAAAACCTTAAGACTTTTTTTTTACAGGAAAACGATGACTGTGGGCTATTTAATTGAAATAAAGACAAATAACAGTTTTGAATCTATTCTATGATAGTGAACATGGAATTGTGATAATGTGAAACTCATACATTCTCAGGTTATATAAAAAAGAAGATGTGGTATGATTGCCAATGAGACAACTGTCCATAAGAGACCTAAATGACACATACATTAACAACTATAGGTCACCGTACGGCCTTCAACAATGACCAAAGCCCACACCGCATAGTCAGCTATAAAAGGTCCCAATATGACAATGTAAAACAATTTGTATAGTTTTTGGTAAGGTAAACTTAGTAGACATGTATATCATGATGTGTAATTAAGTTGAATGGTTAATTAAGATTTTGATTTAATATGATTTCACAGTTCAGAAAATGGTACATATATGTAGTACAATTGTGGTGTCCTAGCTCTTAACACATATCTCTGTTTTCCTCTATCTTTTCTTCATGTTCATTATCCTGACAATATCTAAACTATTTCTAGATAAGTTATGAAGGTGTGGATCATTAATATATGTATTACTTGGCTTATCCTGTTCAGGATCAACATAGAGTTATTCAAACATGTAAAAGCTTGACACCTGTAAAAATCCCCTATTAAGGATGGAAAATCCTATATATTAGAACAAACACCCAGATGAAAAAAAAACTTGTGGAATACACATTTTGTTAGTTTACATCTGTTTTGATGTGACTATTTCATAATTTTTTCAACTTAGGTTTGTTTTCTGCCATAATGAGAGATCAGGCTGAAATGACAACAGATAATCCTAAATGGATAGTTCTGGATGGAGACGTGGATCCAATGTGGATTGAATCCTTAAATACTGTGATGGATGATAACAAAGTGTTGACACTTGCCAGTAATGAGAGAATTCCATTGACAGATAGCATGAGGTTGATGTTTGAAGTCAGTCATCTGAAAACTGCCAACCCATCAACTGTGTCCAGAGCTGGTGTCCTATTTATTAACCCAGCAGATGTCGGTTGGAATCCGTAAGTAATTGTATAATATACTGCTGTTGTCTGCTCAATGATCGGGTTGTTGTCGCTTTGATTCATTCACCATTTCCTTTCTCAATTTTGTAATGTAAATTCAGAAATTTTGGGATAATTTTTATTACGATATTCCCATTATTGTAACATTAGGTTTAACTGGAAAGAAGGCCTACTTTCATTTTTGGAAAAATGTACTTCATGTTTTTATCTAAATGCTCTAGCTAGTTCTTTGAAAATATAAGAAACACATTTGAATCTGAGATAGTGCAAAAAAACTCATTTCTAAAAATCCTGGTTTCGATGGTGATCAACGAAGAAATGTGCTGGTCCTTTTATTTATATGGGGACAAAGTCCCCAATAACAGTAGAAAATTCAATAAAAAAAAAATCGGGAAAATTTCCTGAATTTTTCATTGTACTAATGAACTCAAAATCATTCAATTTTTTTTTATGTCATGTTTTGAAATCCCGGACCTGCGCAGAAATCTACAATGTACTTCCCTTTTCCGGTTTTGTTTGTATGAATCTTTGAGTAAAATATATATTTACCAGTCTATTATAAATAGGAAGAAACGCAATACCAATTTCATTTTTAATAATTCCTTGATATGAAAAAAACGTTACCTGATGATAGCGTTTCTTTGTTTACATTGCATATGACGTCATAACTTAAATAACGTCACAACTAAAATCCCTAACAACAGAAACGTTACGGTATTTCCGTTTCTTTTTTTAACAAATATTTAAGTTTTAAAAAATAATGCATACAGACTTCATCCCCATTTACAGGTAATGCCTGCCTCATATTATTTCAAAATACTATAATTGTGTTGGTCCTTTGAAAAATTTTAGTGGTAAAAACGTTCTGACCACCATGTTACAAGAATTTTTAAATATAAATCTTAGATACAATATTAAAATATTGTTATTTTTTCATCAATATAGATATGTGCAGAGTTGGATAGATACAAGGAAGATACAGTCTGAGAAAGCCAACCTAAGCATTCTGTTTGACAAATATGTCCCCACCTGTTTGGAAACACTCCGTCATCGTTTCAAGAAGATCACACCTGTAGCTGATGTCAGCCATGTCCAGATGTTATGCTTCTTGTTAGAATGTCTCCTAACTGAGGAGAACATCCCACAAGATAGTCCTAAGGAACTGTATGAGCTCTATTTTGCATTTGCATGTATTTGGGCTTTTGGAGGAGTTATGTTTCAAGATCAGGTAAAAAAAATTGTATATAGATATGTTTTAAACTTATATTTTAATCTACTATGATAAATGATGACAAAGACTGGAATTTGTGTGAAGTAAACCGAAAAATATTCATGTAAAGTATGGATCCGGATGAAGAATAAGGTTTGTACAATGTCATGTGTCACTCAATGTCTTTACCATTGTTTGTTAGCATAATTTAAAAAAAGATTCTTTGAAACCTTTGGTAAAACCTTTGCATGTCTTATGAAATTTGGGCAGAAGCTTTAACTCTAATCAAAATTTTGAAAATATTTGTTTTTATTTCCATATTTTACTGAAGAAACTGCAATAATAAGTGCAAAGTAAAATCTGTAATTTTTAGAAAAATTAGTTTTTTTTGTGTGTTTTTCTCTCTCTCTTTCTTTCTTATTTTTTATGCACTTAATCTTTTTTGTACCTGTTTTAACTGTGCAAATGAACGATAATGTATTTTTCTTCACAGTTGTTAGATTACAGAGTAGAGTTTTCTAAATGGTGGATAACAGAGTTTAAGACGGTCAAGTTCCCAGCTGGAGGAACAGTGTTTGACTATTACATAGAGACTGAAACTAAGAAGTGTGAACCATGGACTAAACGAGTCACTAAATTTGAATTGGATCCTGATATTCCTCTCCAGGTAACTCTATATTAAATAACTTACATTTTCATCAAGAAAAAAATAAGTAAAAATAGAAGATTGATCAGAGATTTAATATTACTTAAAATTATATAATTATCAGAATTTTACTTTATTTAGAAAATAAACAACATTAGAGACAACAACACCCAACAATTACCGCATGTTGATTAATTTATTGTGGTCGACATGTTTCGCCAACAAGCGTGGCCTCTTCAGGACAATATTATACATGAAATCGAAAAGTGAAGTACTTAATTTTAGAAAAATAAGATGTGATAGAGATATATCAGAATTTTAAGTTCTGTAACATAATTGGTTTTTTAGAACATCATTATTTTATGACCTGCCAATCTGTGATTATTTGGGGAAAGGGCACGAGCCAAGTACACACTAATCTGAAGCTGCACCTGATTTACCTTTACAAAAATAATTTGGCAACTCAAAGAAAATGATTTGTGAGAATATATTTACAATTATTTTTTTTTTTTATCAGGCTGCTCTAGTCCACACAGCAGAAACTACAAGAATCCGGTATTTTGTGGACATGCTGATTGAAAGGAAACATCCCGTGATGTTAGTGGGTAATGCTGGAACAGGGAAGACGGTTCTGATGCAGGAGAAACTTCTTAGTCTGTCTGATGATTACATGATTGCTAATGTACCGTTCAACTTCTATACCACATCTGCCATGCTACAGAGAGTTTTGGAGAAACCGTTGGAGAAGAAGGCAGGAAGGAATTTTGGACCACCTGGCACTAGGCGGTTGATCTACTTTGTAGATGATATGAATATGCCTGAGGTAAGTAACATGTTCATTTTCAGACATTAGGGAACTAATGAAAAACATGAGCAAGTTGGTGTATGAAATTGATTGTTCATAGAAACCAGATGGTCCAAAACTTGTTTTGTACTGTATGGGTAGAGGTCCTAATTAGAATAAACACTGATAACTGTATACATCAATATTTTAGCAGATTGCCTTTTTTTTCCATATGGGCCTACACATTGATATTGTTGATTTGCATTACCTATTCTTGAGAGTTAAATTTGTCTTTACTTATGTTGCACCAAATTGTTTATGTTTTTGTATGAAATGTATAATTGTCTAGTATATTTTTCCTTTTATTGAACTATTATTTTTCAGGTTGACAAGTATTACACAGTACAGCCCCACACACTTATCAGACAACACATAGATCATGGTCATTGGTATGATAGAGCTAAACTCTCTATGAAGGAGATACATAACACACAGTATGTGGCTTGTATGAATCCTACAGCTGGTAGTTTCACCATTGATTCTAGGTTACAGGTTAGTTGGATGCTATTCCTTAGTTTTTAATGTTTTATTTCTTTATGGGAACTCAATATGAAAATAAGGTGATGTGGGTATGATTGACAACGAGAGAAATATCCACCAGAGACTGAATAACATCTATAGACCACTGTTAATTCTTCAACAATGAGCAAAATGCATTTGCATACCTGCCAAGTTTTCAAAATGACCATGGGGGTTTTGCGTGCAAGATGGCTGCCATACTCCTAAAAAACATTCAAAGGGGCCTTCAAATACTGTGTAATGTCATTTTTTGGCTTCTTCATACTTTTATAAGCCTCAATTCATTGTGAAATTAATTGTTTTGTTAAAATTGTGGACATATAAATTGCTCTTTAAAAATTTCAATTTGGGAGCCTTTATGGGGGGAAATCTCCTGCAAATAGTGACAGTTGGCAAGTATGCATTTGCTCATTAAGTATTTTTAACAAGTGTGGGATGAGATTATACTAGATTATTTAAGAGATTATTTCCAACTACTTAGTACCAAAAATACCATGAATTCAATATGAATTGTGATATAGTAAATTTTGCAAATCTTGTTGTGGTATAAGAAAAATCAAAATCAGATGCAGGATCATTATGTGTATATGTGTGTGTAAACTTCTGAAGCGTTGGTCATTCATTTTTAAAAGAAAGAGTGAGATAAAACAAATTGAATTTGCATCTAAATTTTCTAATGTCTCTTGTATCTAAGAATAAACAATTTTGTCAACTATAAATGACCTGAATAACGGAACTATCGATTGGAAATTACTCTTTCGAATAAAAGCCATAGAAAAAGGTTGTAACTGAAACAATTGAATAAGTAAAAATAATGTTATTTTAATAATGAAAGACCTTGATATACAAGTACATCACTGATACCAGAATATCTATCCCCTTCCCATATTCACCCCAATTTATTTTAGCTTTACCAAGCTAAGCAAGAGTTGTGTCCCTTATTCTGTCAAACTTCTGGTTTTTGTTTGAGTCGAACTACGTGTATCTGGAAATATTTCTCTGGTCCGGCTGACTTCGAGATAACGAGAGTCACTGTATATATATGTAAACATCTGTCGATACCTGTAACTTGGCATTGCACAAGTTCATGTTTTTCTCTGGCTGTTTACACTAAATCCATTGTATGTTGGATGTGTACGGATTGAGTGTTTAGTCTTAGAGGCATGATTTTTTTATTAGCTGTTAATGGCTTTGAACTAGCTGTCAGTTAACTGTGAGTACTCTCAGATTTGTTCATTGTGTCTTTTTGTGTCGGGATGTATAAGTACCTGGCCACGTCCACTTGTATTTTTTGTCTATCTGATGAGTTAAGCCTTTTTCAACTGATTTATATAGTTCGTTCTTATGTTGTACTGTTATACGACTTTCTCAGGTTAGGGGGAGGGTTGGGATCCAGCTTACATGTTTAACCCTGCCACATTATTTATGTATGTGCCTGTCTCAAGTCAGGAGCCTGTAATTCAGTGGTTTTCGTTTGTTTATGTGTTACATATTTGTTTTTCGTTCATTTTTTTTACATAAATAAGGCTGTTAGTTTTGTCGTTTGAATTGTTTTACATTGTCTTATTGGGGCCTTTTATAGCTGACTATGCTGTATGGGCTTTGCTCATTGTTGAAGGCCGTACGGTTACCTATAGTTGTTAATGTTTGTGTCATTTGTGTCTTTTGTGGATAGTTGTCTCATTGGCAATCATACCACATCTTCTTTTTTATAGTTTATGTAAATCTTTTTTGATAAATAATTTAAGTTTCAAAAATTCTGTGGTTTTGTTTTTTTAGAGACATTTCTGTGTGTTTACGATGAACTTCCCTAATACAGAAGCTCTGACAACAATCTATACCAGTATATTGTCACAACATCTACAACAAAATCACTTCTCAAGTACAGTGCAGAGATTTGTCTCCCCCTTGATAGCAGCAGCACTAGCTCTTCATGCCAGGGTAACCAGTACGTTCCTGCCAACAGCCATCAAGTTCCATTATATCTTCAATCTCAGAGACCTATCCAATATCTTCCAGGTAAGAATGGAATTGTGGGAAAAAATTCATACATAATTATGTATTAGTTAAACCTTTCCATTAATAAGGGCTATTTTTGAGGAAGGAAAAACACTTTTTTTATGAAAGGAAATGAGGCATATATTAATTTTATACAATGGTTTCTCATTATTTAAAACAAAACAAAATTTCAAAATTTGTTGGCGTATCAACATATCTTAAATCAATTTATGCAAGGGCGTCACAATTAAACCCAACTTTCATTTATATTTACAAAACTCTGAGCAGACTACACAGACAATCAACCTTAAAGTTGCAATAGACAAATCAACAGGAGTTATATATATTATATATTTGTAGGGAGTGTTATTTGCCCAGTCAGAGTGTGCTAAGACCCAAACAGAGCTTGTCAGACTTTGGTTACATGAGGCAGAGAGAGTTTATAGAGACAAGTTAGTGGATGTCAAAGATATGGAAGCATACGATAAACTTCTGTCTGAACTTCTCAAAAGACAGTTTGAGGTATACTGTTTTCAGAGACTATGTTTACAAAACATTTCTCCACAATATTCATATTTTATCACAATATTCAAATTTATCACAATATTCAAATTTTATCACAATATTCAAATTTATCACAATATTCAAATTTTACCACAATATTGTTATGTTACCACAATATTCAAATTTTACAACAATATTCAAATTTTATCACAATATTCAAATTTTACTGCAATATTCAAAGGAGTAGGGGCTTTAATGGCCTAAAATGGCCCCAGATTTACAAGATAATAAAAATTCTAACAGAGCAGATTTTTCTCCATAAATTATTAGAATATGAGTAAATGATTTAAAAAAAATGTTTTTATTTAACTAAAAAAGGTTCAATGACGTCACAATGGTAGGTGCAAATGACGTCATATTTGGGAAAATAAGCAAAAATACCGAAAATTTGATGGTTTTTCTAAATTTTGACCACCGCACCATGCTTGCACCAATAAGAAATTTTAACATTTTGACAAGTTCATACATATCAAACTTCGGATAAAAAATCTTTTTGGTGCAAGGTTGGTGCGATAGTTTAATTTATATTTTTCATAGCCAAGCAGAGCAATAAAAAGATGAAATTTGCCGTCCAAATTGGACCTTTTAATCTGACAAAGTTTAGTTTATACATTCTTATGCCTATAGAAACTTATTTTTTGGTTTATGAATGTAAAGTGTATTCCTAATTATATTTCCGTAAGTTTATCTAGTTAAATTTCTTTAAAAAATCCGACAGCAATGAACTTCATGTGTAAGGGAGTCAATAACAACTTTGAAGGCATTTTTTTTAATTATGAAATTTAAGATAGACCTTCAATATAACAAAATCTGTACATTTCTGATCTTTTTGCTAATTATAAATTCAAAATTTGTTGTTTGAATGGGGCAATCTTCTCTCTCTGGTATTAGGGTCAGATTCATGATTTATGTAACAAAGGGTGGGGGGGGGGCGTATTTTACTTAAATTTCCATAATTGGCGAGAAACACGAGATTTATTTCGAAAATGAAACTACCTATATTCCAATTGGATGTGTCTTTGTGGGTAATGTGCACAGAGAACAAGTTCTATAAAATATGATGGTAAAAAACGGAAACGGCATAAGGTAGACTATCCATATATCCGTATAAACATGTATATATATATAATTATATAAGTACGCCTGAGCCTGTGACAACTCTACAACAGATTTATCCATTGGATCACCAGCAGTGATGGTGATACATGGCTGTGTACATTATGTGTATACAACTCGTCTAAACATCAACCCAACAATGTAAGATCTGTAAATTTGCAAATGTATATATATATATGGATAATTGACCTTTCCATGCATAGAAACAAGAGCCTGAAGTCTGTAAGCATACTACATGTCTGTTACCTTTTTAAAGGTTATGTTTTGAATAGTTTTATAATCATGCGTGCAAATGAAGTGAAAATTTTAAAATGTGACCCGGCTTTGTTGTTGAGCCCCATTTGTGGGCATTATGTTTTCTGATCTATGCGTCTGTTCATCCGTGCGTATGTCAGTCTGTTCGTCCGATTGTCCTTGTGTCTCGCTTCAGGTTTAAGTTTTGGTCAAGGTAGTTGAATCTGACATCAGACTCAGACCTTTTTTGAAGTAAATTTTACTGCGTGTATTGTGTGTTTGATTTTTTTTCTACTTTGCCTAGAGGTAAAGGGAGAGGGGGTTTGAGATCGCAAAAATAACATGTTTAAATCTGCCGATTTTTTGGGCCTGTCCTAACCTAGGATTTCCTGGCCATTGTTAGTCTTGCGATTTGGGCATCCATGTACTAAAGACACATTCTTGTTTTCAATATTTTTCACGAATATATAATGAATATTGTCATGATGATTAAAGACCAAGTCATACGACACTAAGAATAGTGAAGGCGAAAAGTAAACTAGTCACATTGACAAAAACTACAATAAAACAAATAATATATATATATATAATGAATATAGAAAAAATCTAAGAATACAGATTTATTTGATATAGTAGCATGTTCCAGTTTTGTAATTCTATAGAATGATATGGTTATAAGTCTGGATGACTGAAATAGATAATAAAAATAAGATGAATTTCGAAAAGTCAACCCTAATGATCCTTTACATAAGTCTAGAGGGGGTAGGGTGGGGAGGGGGTGTACTTCAATACTTAATTGATAGGGGGTGCCGCTGGTTTGTCACCTTACCCAGTTTTACATTTTAAAAATATATACCTTTTCATGAATTGCGTAGGAAAAACAGTTATATCATATATATCTGATAGTTTTCTTAATTTTTCACCTATTCAAGCTAAAAAAAAGGTGTTAATACAAGTGCCCCCCTTCAACCCCAACCCCTTCCAGAAACATAACTACTGTCATGGAAATACACTGACTTTTGAAAACACCCTTTAATGCATGTGTCTGTATCTATTTATTTAAGATAATCAATATTAAGATTTCTTAGCGCTAAATGTGTCTTGTCTTTATAATATAATCTTCTTGTCGCTGATAAGTGAGACCCCACCCAGCATCAAATGCACAATCTGTATATATCAGCAATACCCGGTGTTCTGTTTTGTTTGTTGGTGTTTCAATATTGCTTTCCCTCTTAATATTTACCTTGGAGTTTGTTTCTTTTTACAATTTACATCTTAAATTGCCTTTCTGTTTCAATATATTTAAAATTAAATCTTGTAAATAGAAAACAAATCGCGGTTGCCATGGGCACAGATGTGTTGCTAGGGAGAAACAACAGTGAATTTGTCA
The DNA here is from genome assembly GCF_036588685.1 of Mytilus trossulus. NCBI lineage: Eukaryota > Metazoa > Mollusca > Bivalvia > Mytilida > Mytilidae > Mytilus > Mytilus trossulus. The sequence goes on along the minus strand of NC_086379.1, from coordinate 35,365,145 downwards.
AAAATGTGCAATTAATTATGTAATATTTAAATATTGTACAAGGGTTAATTCACTACATGCTAAACAGGTTTAATTTCAAATATAGATATATTAAAGCTGTATAATAATCATATTTGATGAGTTTAACTCCGCCATTTTAGTGGTTGCTAGGCAACAGAATAAACGAGCTAGACTCAAAATTTGATTATTTTCAGAAGGTCTATGGTATAGACTTACAACATGACAAATTAAATGAAATTTGGGGGTGGGGCCAAAAATGGCCCTTATAGCCCCTAGTCCAAATTTTACCACAATATTCTTATTTTACCGCAATATTCTTTTATTACCACAATACTCAAATTTTACAACAACATACTAAATTTAACACAATATTCTAGAAAAGGTGTAAGGCATAGCAAATATTTCTTAAAAATTTTGGTGTAAAAAAGTTGTTTATATATATTGACACAGAGATGTTTGTTTATCCTATAGTGGCAAAAATAGTTTTCTTGTGAGTGTTTTTCTCTCATTTCAATAAAGCAGTAAACATTCTAAATTCCATGTTCTAATTAATACTTATATTTATTTTTAGGACATAGAAGAAAAAGATTTAGTGGTCAAACCACTCATTTACTGTCATTTTGCCCATCAAATTGGTGATACCAAATATAATTCTGTAGATAGTTGGGAGAGCCTGAATAAAATTCTCAAAGAAGCTTTAGACAGTTATAACGACTTTAATGCTGTTATGAATCTAGTTTTATTTGAAGATGCTATGGCACATGTTGCTAGAATAAACAGAATCCTTGAAGCTCCTCGTGGAAATGCATTGTTGATAGGAGTGGGTGGAAGCGGAAAACAAAGCTTGTCTCGATTGGCTGCTTCCATAAGTGGTTTGGACGTGTTTCAAATTCAACTGAAAAAGGGCTATGGAATAACTGATTTGAAAACAGACCTTGGAATGTTGTACATCAAAACTGGACTTAAGAATGCCAATATGATGTTTTTAATGACTGATGCTCAAGTGGCTGATGAGAAGTTTCTTGTTCTAATTAATGACCTTTTAGCATCTGGGGAAATTCCTGACTTATTTCCAGATGACGAATTTGATAATGTGATTGCTAGCATACGTAATGAAGTAAGAGCTACTGGATTGGAAGACTCTAGAGACAACTGTTGGAAATATTTCATTGATAAAGTCAGAAGAACACTGAAGGTATGATGACAATAATAGATAGAGGTACTTTATACACTTGTATGCAAATTTGTAAGCCTTTATTTAAAACCACACAAGTTCCTATAACATATATTGAATTATTATTTTGAAATTTAATGTCATAATTAAATGTTTTTTTTTGTTATCTAAGATATAAGACGGTTTTTCTGAGACAAATTTAGGGTAATTCAGAGACAATTCAACTAAATACCAAAGGTTAAATAAGGCCATGGGATTTGTAATTTTTATAAGCATTATTTAAAGTTCTTTATATTTTAAAAATACAACATGTATATAGTATTTGAATTGTTGAAAAAAATTAAATCAGAAATAATACATGATGAAATCATGGTTATTATAAAGTAAAGTTTCACAAGAATTATATTCTATCACATTTATTTTTCAGGTGGTTTTATGTTTCTCACCTGTTGGTTCCACATTACGTGTCAGAAGTCGTAAGTTCCCAGCCATTACTAACTGTACTAGTATAGATGTTTTCCATGAATGGCCACTGGAGGCCCTGAATTCTGTGTCAGCTAGATTCTTAGAAGACATGGAATTACTTTCTGTGAGTAACCTCTTTTTCAGAAAAAAATTTACCCTGGCATATTAGATTTTTGGAACAATTTTTAAAAAAGATTGAAAGATAGGAATTTTCAATCAACCAACACTTAAATTACTTTCCTGTATTAGTATAAAAAAGAAGATGTGGTATGATTGGCAATTAGACAACTATCCACAAAAGACCAACATGATTAGGTTCTCATTTATACCTCAAGTGAGTATTGTATACCAATTATTGAAAAAATACAGTCAAAATTTGTTATCTTACTTTTATTGATAAATACTTAACATAGAAAAAAAGACAGCATTCTTATTTTACAGAAAATGTCCTCTCATAACATGAGTAGAAAAGCATTGCCATTGTTTAACAACTAAATAATTGTATTTGCAGTGATTCTGATGAAATATTTTTTTGGTATTTTGATTTAAAAACTTTTCAGGATGATATGAGGGAATCTGTGTCAAAGTTCATGGGATATGTACACCAGTCTGTGAACGAGACGAGTCAGCAGTATCTACAGAATGAAAGACGTTACAATTACACCACACCCAAGAGTTTCCTAGAACAGATCAAGCTCTATCAGAATTTACTGACAAAGAAGAACGATGAGCTACAGAAGAAAATCATTCGTCTTGAAAATGGAATTGAGAAGCTAAGAAGTACTGCTACACAGGTATATATATATATATATATATATAATCCAAGGGATTTTGGAAGAAAAATAAATTGCTTAACCTACAAGAAGATCACCTGATTTCACCCCTAGTTATAGCGAACCAAATGAAAGTTTTCCACAGAGTCGTCTGCTCTTTATTAAGGTATTTAAACTTTTGCAAGTTTACCTGTCCCATTGAATCAATACACTAGCTATTGTTCTCTGTGTAGTTTATTCACTTGGACATTTACATTTCTTCTAGGAGAAATCTATCACTCATTGATTAATTTGCCTGACCAAAAAAAATATCTTCTTTGTTGATTGAAATACATGTATAAATTCACATAAACTGCATGTGATACAGTATTTATTCAATATCAATAATATATATTCAATCTGTTCAATATAAGCACTGATTTAATTATAAAAAGTTTATTTCTGATTTTTTTTAAGTACTGCATGCATTTATCTTTTAAAGAATCTGCATGTTTTTCATGGTTTTTCAGTTATAAAGAAAACATTTATTAAGACCTTTATTTAAACATTATCATTTTAAGTTTTTTTTTGTGAACAGACTAAAAAATAGCAAATTTTAATAGGTAAAATGTTGAAATTTGATTAGATATCAACTTTTAATTTTAAAATCATTGTTTTTACCAACAAATTGAAAATGTGTTATTGATTGAATAAATACAACATCACATGCAGTTTAATAATAACTTATTTGTACATGTATTTCCATCATTGACAGTTCAATTTTTTGTTCAGGTAAATTAATCAATGAGTGATATATTTCTCCTAGAAGAAATTTAAAGGTCTGAGTGAATAAACTATACAGAGAACAATACCTGTTGTATTTGTTAGATGGGACAATAGAACTTACAAAAGTTTAAATGGACAGGTAACTTGCAGGTGAATCTATGGAAAACTATGATAGGCTTTGCAATAACTGTTTTTGATTGGAACTCAATCTTTTGGTTTTATTTAGTGTTTGTGAATTTTAAAAATAGTCTTTTTTTCTTGGCCATGGTGCTGTTTGTGTTCTTTTGACCATATATTTTACTTACCTTTGGTGTCTTCTTCAACTCTCCCTGTTCATATTTAACATCAGGAAATTTTTTATCTGTCTTTTTTTTCAAGATTTTCGACAGAATTAAAATTCAATATTTGATGTTGGTATTTTATTTATTTTTGGTCTTAGTTTATGAATTTAGTTGCCATAAAATATTCGCCGTAGTTTTTTTCGTATATGAACTCCTATATACCTATTTAAGCTAATTATTATCATTTAGGCTTTTATTGAATATAAAGCTAACAATATATTTATGTGGAGAAATGAGAAAATTGTTGTTAGATATGTTAAAGTTTGAGAAAAGTATGTACATTTCCTTAATTGATTTATGGTTGTTTAACATCAGAATAAGTACTGACAGATATATTTTTATCACTTTTATCAAAATAGAATTGAGAAAGGAATCTGGGAATATGTCTAATAGTATAGACAACAACCCTACAAAATAGCAGAACACAGCCCAAGGCCACCAATGAGACTTCAACACATCAAGAAAATCCTGGCTTCTAAACAAAAATGTGAACTAGTTCAGTGAAAATGGACATCACACTAAACTCTGAAACTTAAATGAACATTAGTTAGAAATTAACATACAAGACTAACGACCAAAAATGAGGCATGGTTAAACTAAATAGATATAGGAAGATGTGGTATGAGTGCTATTGAGACAACTCTCCATCCAAGTAACAATTAATAAAAGTAAAACATTATAGGTTGATGTATGGCCTTCAACACGGAGCCTTGACTCACACAAAATGGCAAGCTATAAAGGGCCCCAAAAATTACTAGTGTATAACCATGCAAATGGGTAAAACAACAGTCTAATCTATATAAAATGTATGGAATGTATTTTACCTGTACACTTACTGTATATTCTCTTGTTACTAGGTTGATGATCTTAAGGCCAAATTAGCTGCTCAGGAGGTTGAACTTGGACAGAAAACGGACGAAACCAACAAATTATTAGCAGTAGTAGGCTCGGACACAGAAAGGGTATCAACAGAGAAAGCTATAGCTGATGAAGAGGAGAAGAAGGTTCAGAAAATTAACGAAGATGTCTCAAAGAAACAACAGGATTGTCAAAGAGATCTGTCGAAAGCAGAGCCTGCTTTAAAAGCTGCTGAGCAGGCATTGAATACTCTTAACAAGGTATCTTTAAGGGATTAATGTTATATCATCATTGAAGTAAAATTTAAAGTCTTATTAAATCCCCTTGCAATCAAGATTGTGCATTGAAGTTAAGTTGTTGAATCCGCTGTGTTTCCCCTCTTTCATTGTTCATGAATATTAACATGTTTCTTATTTTCCTACAATTTTTCAAAGCTGAATTTGCAAATTTTCATTTCACTGCTTGAAAGTATTTTTTTTCCACACTGAAAAAAATTGCGCCCTTGTCTCATGCACTTGCGATGTCAGAATCAAATTATTTTAGAACTTTGATACCGCCCCAAAATTGATTGCTTTATACATGTATGACTGAATTTCTAGATATAATCACTACTGTGGAATATTAGTTACATATATTGTTTTCAGAATTAGGTACTTTCTGCTCTTAATACAGCAATCTTGCTAAATAAATTTATGCCATGTAGTCCAAGTTGTTGTTATAAATATGATTATAGACCAATTTCAGGTCTTTTTGTGGTCTGCATGTAAGTAATGTTGATTAGTGCATAAAAAAGCCGTCTTAAAAGCTTCATTGCAGGATTAAAAAAAAAATGTACATCTATGAAAAATATCAAATTTTATTTGTACTCACTCAAAAGTCAGAGAAAATCTCAGTGAGCCCAGCATTTTGTCATGTTCCTTAAAGTCATACAAAAAAGTTATGTATATGGAAGGTCAGTGGTATTCTCCAGTCCCTCTGGCTTTCTCCATCAATTAAAATTGACCACCACGAAAAAGCCTATATGCAGTGCTTAGAAGTGGCGTAAAAACACAAAAAAAACAACAACAAAAAAATCAAATGTATTTCAGACTGTACATATATTGCATATCTATTTATAGAATAATTTAACAGAGCTGAAATCCTTTTCTTCTCCACCTCCGGCTGTTGTGAATGTAGTGGCAGCTGTAATGTGTCTGCTGGCTCCTGGTGGTAGAGTACCTAAGGACAAAAGCTGGAAAATGGCAAAGGCAACCATGATGAACAAAGTAAGTTATATATAGAAAAAGTAAAATAACAAAAATGCCAAACATATTTTTTAGGGGCCAGCTGAAGGACACCTACGAGTGCGGGAATTCTCGCTACATTGAAGACCCATTGGTGGCCTTCGGCTGTTGTCTGCTCTATGGTCGGGTTGATGTCGCTTTGACACATTCACCATTTCCTTTCTCAATTTTATTCAAGAGAAATTCAAAACAGAAAGTCCTTTATAAAATGGAAAAAATCAAAAGCTAAAACACAACTTATTTATGGAAAACAACTGTCATATTCCTAACTTGGTACAGGCATTTCCTTTAATATGTAAATCTATGGATTAAACTTCTTGGTTTTATAGCTAGCAAAAGCTCTCACTTGTATGTCTACAGTCCTAAGACATTAGAATGCTGACCTTAATTACAATAGTTTGTGATTTTTAGGCAAACATTATATAGTAGTTGTTACAGAGTACTAGGTTCCTAAAATTCCAAGAAAGATTAATTTACTAACAAAACCATTAATAACAAACTATGCACTAGCATCTGTAAAATAATGCTTACTAGACCAGCGGTAGAATCCAAAAATATTTTTTTTAATGCACCCACCGAACACACGGCTAAATTATATATCATTGAAAAGATAAAATTGTTAACTTTAATAATAATGATGCCGTAAGCATGAGAAGTGGTCGGAATTTTGCATAATTGAGGTCAAAGGTCAACAATTGAATAGTACAAAATTTTGTCTTTACTGTCTATTTTGGGCTAAATTTAGGAACATAAAACATATTAAACAATCAGGGGACAATATTTCATTCAACATATATGGAACCTGTTGTGAATACCAATTTTTTTCTAAACACGTCATTTTTAACGTAAAAATTGACGTTTTTCGTTCTATGATACATTTTGTTTATTTATGACTTAATTTAGTTTCCATACAAGGATGACCTTGAACTTTGGTAATATTTTTTTCCCATAAAAATGAAGTCTGAAGACGACTTGCTACTATACAAAAGGTTAAAGTCAGGTAAAGGAGGGATAAAAGTTAAATTCATTGATTTCAGTTTCAATGGTCATGATGGTTATTTTCGTAAATTTTTTACATTTTTTTTTCAAATAAAGGCTGCCATATATATTTTTGCTGTAAAATCAAAATGTATTCAAATAAGGTTTATAAAATATGTTAGCATCATATCAACGTTTTTTGACGTTTTTTAACATTCGGAATGCCCGATCGTCCTTCCATAATAAACGGAAATAGCTTCAGTGTCAAAGTTAACTAAACGTGTAATAATTGATCCTATCAATTTCCTGACTTGATAAGCATTTTTTCTACGGTAGTATGACTTTGGTTTGTAACGGCCAGAAAAGACGTTTCATCTATTAACCAACAAATAAATTTGGTCATGTTGGGGGGCATTGATTGAATTGACAACGGCAGAGAACATTCGGAAGGTGTTGGGTAATAATCATTGCTTAGATCAAGGCTATGTATATCACGCCTTAAAATATTGGCAGCGGTGTGTAAAATCTGTTCTTCACTTGTTGTATTTTTGGAACTTCCAATTTCCAAATCTAACTGTGCTATTTTGAGTTCAGATTTGAGCTGACTTGCAGCTTCGATTGCGTCACCGAAAGATATAGAGCTGCTGAACATGATACTTGATTTACCCTGGCCTTGTTGTGGTTGTATGACAATTGCATCGCCGTAATAATTCATTAACCTATTTTGCAATTTATATGTTGTGTATTTATCGGCAAAGTTTTGTGGAAGCAAGACACGAAATTTCTCAAGCAAGGTGGACATCATAAAAGTCTTATGCTTTACCATCAGGTCTGAATTAATTTCTGATACTAGCTTCACAAATTCAGTATCGTGGTCAGAAGATTCTGCTTTTGCTTTTTGGGGTGTTTTCAGTAGATATTTAGTTATACAGGCCGAATGATAAAGGGCATTTTCTGTAAAATTTTTATGTAAAACCATTGACTCAATTTCATGATCCGAATTTTTTCTAGCTGCCTCAAGTATATTCTTAATTCTGTCTTCTGATTCCACTTTGTGCAATTCAGCATCTTTTTTGTAAGTTTAGTTCTTACAAAAAAATGAAGGACGTACTTTAACCTATAATGGTTTACTTTTTAAATTGTTTATTTGGATGGAGAGTTGTCTCATTGGCACTCACACTGCATCTTCCTATATCTAGGAATACCACTCTGATCGAGTTGTGATTCTAGATGTGCTTGCAGCAGGTCAACAAATGCTAGCACCACCTATATTCTCCTCCGTTTCCATAAATTCTTGTTTATAACAAGATAGATTCTGCTTACTGGTGTAAGATTTACAACAAGATCTATGGCATTTAACATCAACATTTTCCGAAAAAAAATGATTAATAGAAGACAACTCATCTTCAATCTTCAATTAGTTCATCTTTCCGTAGTTTAGTAGCTTCAATGAAACTAACTTTGCCTTTGTCAGTGAAAATATATAATTTCCGGGCTTTTAATCTGACAAATAATGCATTCCAGCCAATCTAAGGAAGACTTCCCTCTCTTGGCACTTGTTGGGATAAGTTTTAAAGGACTACCGAACTGTGACATTATCCGGAAAATTTTCACAACAGATCCGGAATATTTTTTAAGCGATTACTTAACACAATGTAAACAATGATAAAAAAAATAATATATTACCACTCTGGGTATTCAAAATAACAAAAAAACAATGAAATCAACAACAAAGCAAATATAAAACTAGTGTAAAGACAAATATAAACCCTTAAACTGATATTAATTAAACAATTTCAATGTGAAATGTAATCGACATTTGGCTTGTTCAGTGATAGAACTGAATGGAGTGAGGTTTAAACAAAAATAAACGTGCCGGACGGTAATTCCGGAATTAGATAAATTGTGTAACAGATTGATGTGTTATATTCAAATTAAAAATTTCTTGTAAATCGAATAAGAAATGTTCCAAACGAAAGTTGTTTTGTATAAAGTAAATATCGAAGTGTATATTTATGCCAAATAAACACAAATGAAGTGTTTTATAATTATCCTGTTATTAACGGAAACCGGTTAAAATCGTTTTAACCACAACTACTGAAGTAAAACGGTTTTTAAAATGTTGATTGTATATATTTTTGAAACAATTATTGACTAGTTTTATCGTCAGTTATATATTCTTACATTATAAAATAAAAAAATAGCCGTAATATTGTGATTTGTAATAATAATTTACATTTTAGTGTATCAGGGATTTTTTTTTTATACACTACATAACGCTCTAAAAAGCCATTTTTACGGAAATTCGACCATACGATTTTCTTACGGCATTTTTAAAATACTAGTTTAACATGTATTCTTTCATTTAAAAAAAAATCCAGGTGTGTGTTCTTTGGGTGCATTAAACTCCTTAACTGAGCGTCTTTTCAGATTTCGCCGCTGCACTATACCCATGTCATAGATGCCATCCATTACGATTTTTGTGTAATTTTTACGATTTTGCGATAAGAACTACGCTATTACGGTCAAAGTGGAATAGTTACGGATTACCAATCATCGCCTTCAATGTTGTAAAAGGCGGATTTTTATCATTACTTTTCCCTCTGGTCCTGTATTTAGAAAACGCCAATGTAATGCTTCCAGTTTCTCGGGAATTATCAACCTATTTTTGAGTAACTAACTGAGTTCCGAAGAGGCTAACTTGCATTTTATGAAGTAGCTTTCCCCCTTTCTCTACTTCTCCTTGACAAAATGAAAATGTACGAGTCGAGAACATCTGAACAAATAATGAATGGAATACATACTACAGACAACATGTTAAACCACAAATGCTAGTGCACATCACTTTGCAACCACTCGTCAGTAATTTTTATTGGTAAATGGACGTTTATGAATGATTACTGAAAACTTTTCAAAAATACGGAAAATTTGATAGTTTGTTACTGATTGTGTCAAAAGGGGGTTGGCATCTATGCCATGTAGGTGCAGTACAAACGATATGTTTACATTAACAGTTTTTTTTTTATATATCCTGAATATGGTTTTCACATATATCTATAAAATAACAAACTGTATATTAATAATATATTTGATACTAATGAGCTGAATTTATTTATTCTTTATATAATTTATCTAATGTAGAAAGGAAATCAAATATACTCAAGTTCATAGTGATTGTTTTATTTATAATAGATTGATCTCTTCTTGGAAAATTTGATTAATTACGACAAAGACCATGTCCATGAGAACTGTCAAAGGGCAGTAGAGCCGTACTTGGTTGACCCAGAGTTTGACCCTGACTTAGTTAAAGGGAAATCATTTGCTGCATCAGGACTGTGTTCATGGGTTATAAATATCATGAGATACTATAAAGTATACTGTGCTGTTGAACCAAAACGAATGGCCCTAGAGGGGGCCAATGCGGAGTTGTCAGCCGCAAAACACAAACTGAAGGCAATCACTTCAAAAATAAATGACCTGGAAAGTGAACTTGGAACCCTGATGGGAGAATTTGAAGAGGCAACAGCTGAGAAGCTACGATGTCAACAAGAAGCTGATAGTACGACCAAAACAATCGAGCTAGCTAATCGTTTGGTTAGTGGTTTGTCATCGGAAAATGTCAGATGGGCGGAGTCTATTGAAAACTTCAAAGAGCAAGAGAAAACATTGGTTGGTGATGTGTTGATGACTTCTGCATTTGTTTCTTACTTGGGAGCTTTCACCAAACAATATCGGCAGGATCTGATTGAGAAATACTGGACCCCTTTCTTGAAAGGACTGGCTCATCCAATTCCAGTTTTGGAAGGACTCGATCCATTGAGTTTATTGACTGATGATGCCCAGATTGCGTCCTGGAATAATGAAGGTCTGCCAAGTGACAGGATGTCCACAGAAAATGCGACAATTTTAACCAACTGTGAAAGATGGCCGCTTATGATTGATCCTCAGCTTCAGGGTGTCAAGTGGATCAAAACCAAATATGGATCAGATTTGAAGGTTATACATCTGGGACAGAAAGGTTATTTGGATGCATTAGAAAGGGCCATATCATCTGGGGATGTTGTCTTGCTGGAAAATATTGGAGAATCGGTAGACCCAGTACTTGATCCACTTCTTGGACGTAATACCATAAAGAAAGGTCGTGCGATCATGATTGGAGATAAAGAGGTGGAGTACAGCATTGATTTCCGTTTAATTCTGCAAACCAAGTTAGCTAATCCTCATTACCAACCAGAGATGCAGGCACAGACAACTCTTATTAATTTTACTGTGACAAGAGATGGTTTGGAAGATCAGTTGTTAGCAGACGTGGTTATCAAAGAGAGGCCAGACTTGGAGAAATTGAAATCTGATCTTACTAGACAACAGAACCAGTTTAAGATCTCCCTGAAGGAACTTGAAGATAATTTGCTGGCTAGATTATCAGCTGCTGAAGGTACATTACAAATTAGGATTAAATTAGCTTATTGAAATTGTCTTTTGGAATGTCATTTGAAATTTTCATAGTGGGGCCTGTTGCCATGGAAACAGCAAAAATAAAAATAAAATCATAATGCTCCAAAGGAAACTTCACAGAAATGTTAACTTGTTTATATATTTTTGCCATTGCTCTTTAGAATTAAAAAAAATGACTGTGGTAACTGTGGTTAAAAGGCAACAGGGGTGGGTGGGTAACAGCTGTTATTGCTAGCAATAGCAATTCTAGTTCAGTATTGGTTTTGCTAATTGTTGAAGGTCCAACCTTATGTTGACTTGTACTTGTTTACATCTTTGTATTTTGGTCTTTATTAAGCAGAATGCATAGATAAAAAGCAAGAACTAAGGAAATGATGAAAACATGACACCACATGCAAAGTAGAACAATAAAAATCGAGAGAAGGAGGTCTTAAGTCTAATTGATCTTGAGTAAGTTTGATATCATAATTTCTGACATATTTTGTAGGTAATTTCCTTGGAGATTATGAATTAGTGGAAAACCTTGAGAAAACAAAGAGAACAGCAGCTGAGATAGAAGTTCAGGCTGAGCAATCAAAGAAAACAGAAATAGATATCAACACAGCCAGAGAACTATATAGACCAGCAGCTACAAGAGCTTCCCTTATGTACTTCATCCTTAATGATCTCAATACCATTAACCCAATGTATCAGTTCTCGCTGAAGGTAAAATAACCAAGGATATGTCTGATGATTAATATATATATTTTTACTATATTGATAATGTCAAAATCATATTCTGGCAACATCTTTGTAATTCATACTGTTTACTTTTTTTTTAAATTGTTATTTGGATGGAGAGTTGTCTTATTGGCACTCACACCACATCTTCCTAATTCTATGGATGTGTCTCATGACTTTGATCTAAGATTATTGATACTTCTGTGATCAGTGTATTGAATACTGATAGTTTCATCTTTCTAATATAGAATAAGGAGATTTGATATGATTGCCCACGAGACAACTGTCTACCAGAGTTCAAACGAAGTCAATGTATTTAAAGCAATTATATGCAAATGCAACCATACAGCCTTCAGCAATGAGAAAAATGTATTCTTTAATGTCAGCTATAAAAGCCACCGACATGAAAAATATGTACATTCAATAGAGAAATTTTTATATTTAAAAGCTAGCTGAAATCTAAGTAACTTTGAAAGTTATTGACCTTACCTCTAGCACAAAAAGCTGTAGTATTAATGAAATAGTCCATTTGCCAATTACCTTACATTCTGTTATTACTTACTTTTAAAACAAATTACTTCTCTGTTAATTATAGACTGGTTCTATTCCGGACAAAATTGGCTACTGCCAATGCTAAACATGAGATGTATTGGCGGTTTAACTAAGTTTTCATAAAAAATAATTTCTGATGTCAAAAGAAATTAATGAAATTAAAAGATTTAAAAACCTTGAAGATTACTCATTTTATGCTTAGGTAAATTTGCTCCTCCTCTCCTGCTAGCTCTCCGTTTAAGAGAGGGGGGGCAGGAGTTTTTGGACTTTGGGATCGGGTGTTTTTAAGCTCTGGATTTCAGGATCTGGGATTTCTTTTTTTCGAATTACGGATTTGGGAATTTGCATTTTTGAAATTCAGGAACTTAGGATTTAGGGATCAGGACCCCACCAACCCCTCCTTATTGTAAATAAAAATTAATGTCCCTCAGAAGGGAGACAACTTAAAAAGGGATCTCCAAAATACAGGGTCAATTACGAGATTTGGCAAATGGACTATATATTAAGAGCAAGTATTGTACTTATTCATATCTTTTACACACAAATTTGATACATTTAACTTTCCATAGGTAGAGTACAGCTATTATTTTAAAACTGTAAAATATGTTGTTTATTCTTAGGCTTTCAAAGTGGTGTTTGAGAATGCTATTGACAGGTCTGACAAGTCAGATGATATTAAGACCAGAGTACTGAATCTGATAGACTGTATTACCTTCTGTGTATTTATATATACAGCTAGAGGTCTGTTTGAAAGGGACAAGATCACCTTTACAGCTCAAATGACATTCCAGGTAAGTTTGTTTTCTGAACATTAGTTATATATTAGTGTTGGCATTAGTATAAAGAAAATTAGAGTAAGACACCTTCAGTGTATTTATATATACGGCTAGATGTCTGTTTGAAAGGGACAAGATCACCTTTATAGCTCAAATGACTTTCTAGGTAAGTTTGGTATCTGATCAAGCATTGGTAATTTTAGAACGAGCATGTACCTGTGCCACACAAACAGTTATTATGAGTGTCAGATGTTGTGTGTATGAGGTATTAGTCTTTTTAGATGAAACTTTTTACATGTAAAAATATATTTTTTGCACTGATATTAAGATTTCTATCCAGATGTCTAGAATTCCATAGTGTTAGAACGTAGTCAATTTAAAAGCATGTATTACAATGTATTTCTACCTAAGAATTTAAACTAAGGTTTCAAATTGTAATGTAAGGAATTGTTTTTTTTATGGATCTGAAAACTTAAGGGAATTTAATTGATTGTTCAGATAAAAACAAGTCAAAGTGTAATATATATTTTTTCAGTGAAACATACTTAGACACTGATTACAATATTATTTTCTCATTGTTACATTTTTATTTTGTAGATATTGCTGATGTCTAAGGAAATTGATCCAATTGAGTTAGACTTCCTGTTGAGGTTCCCATCACTACCTAATATAATCAGTCCTGTGGACTTCATGAATAATCACAGCTGGGGAGGAATTAAGGTCAGTCTAGAGGCTATATTGCCCATAAAATAAATATGATTGTAATAGGACAATAAAATAAAAGAAAGTACCAAAACTTTTCATTAAACAAGTGTGAAAAAAATATATTTATCAATGAAATTTCTTGAGGCAAGCATGCTACCACAAGACCAATATATAGTATAACTTTGGACAAGATTTTTTGCAGTTACTGTGGATTAGTTATTTTTCCTTAGATACCAATATTTTTGGGTTTTGTTGATACAGGTGAACCATGAATTCAAATGTTCACCAAATAACATATTTTCAAAAGACTTTGTATACAGAGATTGATAAAACCAAGAAATCAAATATCGGTTTTCAGCAATACATGAAAATTGATACCCACGAAAATAAATGAATCAACAGTATTTAATAAATGTCAGGGAGGGAGTGATTTTTTAAATTCAATAGAATTGTATTAAAACTGATTTCATGCACAAAATTGTGCTGAACTGGTAAATAGTATGTTACCTAGCTTACTGTGTATAAAATTTCACACAGCATGTAAGTTTAACTATGCTTTTATTGATTAGGCTCTTGTGAATATGGAAGAATTTAGAAATTTAGACAGAGACATAGAAGGTTCTGCTAAGAGGTGGAAGAAGTTTGTGGAGAGTGAAGCTCCAGAGAAGGAGAAATTTCCACAGGAATGGAAGAACAAGAATTCTTTACAGAAACTGTGTATGATGAGGGCGCTTAGACCTGACAGGATGACCTATGCTGTCAAGTAAGTTATCATTGTTGTACTGATAATTTTATTTTCTATGAATGGGTGGTATACAGCAATCCCCTAGTTGTCTATCCATCAATAAATTGGTCTGTAATTTTGGTTGCATACTACCTAACTTCTATAATAAGAAATGATTTGATATTTGGTCAGAATATCAAAATGTTAAAGTTGTACAGTGTTTAAAGTGATTATCCAATTACAGTAGGACAACCGGATGTGCCTTTTTGGCCAAAATGTGATTCGGCGGCGCTCAGTAGTCCTACGCCGAAAATTGGACTATTTTGCGTCGGCCGACGTCAGCGGAAAAATGGCGCGCTTTTGTAAAAAAAATTCATTCGTTTATAGCAAAGTACCGGCGGTCAATGCTGTTGATTGTAAGCACATTTATAAGAGAAAAATATATGAGTTTACTTATTATTTTCATGATTGAACAAAAAAATAAAAGAAAATCTTATTTTTTCACATCTGAACATAGAATTTCGGATTTCGATTTTCTGCACTGTAGAATTAAATAGCGATATTAAAAAGGGGTACAAAAAAAAGCATATCCTCCAATTACCCTAAAATTTTTACATCGTAATTTCGCTAGTTTTTCACATCGAAATCCGTAAAGAAAAGGGGTGTCCAAATTAGGGCAAAAAATTGTACCCATTTTAAAGTAGGGGTCTCAATTTTTTATAGGTTTTTCCTTGCATGGCCGGTAGAATTAGAAATTGGGAAATATTCTGTTTTTAAAGAAAATATTCATTCAACTATCAAGAATGGCTGAATTCCTACATATGTAACCTCTATTAAAATATCAATATATGTCAATAAATTGTAAAATTATAGATTTTTTTCGAAATTGAAGAAGGCGCCATTTTCGCCTATTTGTCTATTACGTTTATTGGTCTGCTATAATTATTAGCTGATTCTAAAAAATCTCCGCCTCAATTTTTTTTATACTTTCATTTTATAATCTTTGGTACATAATGCAGATGTTATGAAAAAATTAGGCACTTCTATCGAGTGGAAATGGAGAACGGTCATCTTTATTTTGTATGTCCCCACTATGGGGGCGTGGTCCTCCTTTTCCCTTGTTTCTGAAGTACACGATAGCTACATGTATTCATCTCTCGAAATCAATTATCAACTTACTTTCATTGAAACAAAATGAATATATCTTTAAACATCAATAAATTTTAAGTGCTACTGATTCTTTTAACAAAATATGCCGGAATCGACCCCATCCGATGTTGTGTTAATACATAGATCAACGTTGTCAATTTCCGGCACCGAAAATGTCAACGTAAAATGTCAGTAAAAGTTGGAATCTTTTCTTCTTTGTAGACTTTGTATAAATTTGTTTATCTTAATGTCAGGAAAGTCAGGCAGTATGTTGAAACCATATCAACGTTATACCAAACCAGGCTTTACTTGGTAAACTAACAGTTTTTTAAAAGGCCTGCATCAACATCATGAGATTGACTTGTTGACATCGTACTTTAATAAAGTTGAGAAAAGATTCATTTCGTGCATATTGTTACCGGCCGCTGAGTTTTTGAAATGAACAACTTATCTGTTTGGTCATATCTATTTCTTTCATAATTTTCCTTTAATTCATTAATACAGTCATCGTTATGTGTTTTGTTCCTTTTTTTTTGTCGAAAGGGGGAGGGGGGCTTGCTCTTTTAATTTTATCAAAGGCATGCGTAATTTTTAGGACTTATGGTTCTCAATTTCTGATTTGCAGTGAAGGTTCAACCTCTTCATGACTTTACATATTTCAAATCTGCAGTTTCTTAGGAAAATGATTACTTATGATTACTATATTAGTATTACATATATATATAGTAATATACATGTATCTATGCATAGGGGGAAAAGGGGGCGACCATTTGCTTTTCTAGGTGGTGGGAATTCGAAGAGAATCCTGGTGTGTTTGTACTAGTATTTGTCTGTCCTAGGTGCTTTATCTTTATATCCATTCTACAGTAGGCCTATATGTTATCTTTTTTTTTTGTTTATATTTTGTTTAATGTAAATTATTTGAATAAAGTATGTAAACGTTTGTTGCCAACTTTTTTTGATAAACCACATAAACTATAACATTGGAGATCTATAGTAGGATTTTTTTCTGGATTGACTATTTATTAATCTGCATCCATTGCATCATATGCTTTTATTTTTAATTAAACATATTTCACTTTTGCACACAGACACAGAATATTCCTTTTCAGGTAGTTTTGTGTCATGTTATTTAGGGATCTTTTATATACATGTAGCTTACTATACGTTATTGGTTCTGCTATAATAAATGTTGAAGGCTGTCAGAGATCTATATTAAGTCATTTAGTATCTGGTGAGGAGTTGTCTCATTGGCAATCATACTCAAACTTCTGATTTTCATATTAGAACTGTAATCAAGCCTTAAGCAGGCAAACTGAAAGGGAACTGTAGTACCTATAGTATATAACTTATTACAAAAAACTGTTGCACTTTAAAAAATCAATGAAGTATTTTAAATGATATAATGTAGCTAGCCATATGGAATATGTTTTATATGTTGTGCATCTCTTTTCTCCTTTCAGTCACAGGGGCTATGATCAAAGCATGGTTGTTTATATCATACATTTGTAACTGGTGGTAGGATATATACATGTAGTAATGCAGTGTTGAATACTGATTCCCCTCTCCCTAAATTGATAGGGATAAAACAATTAAAATTCTTTCACTAAATCTCAATAATAGGGCAAAAGTGAAGGAAATCAATCTAAGCACACTATTGTTTCTGCTCTGTCAGACATGTTTTCTGCTCTTTGATTGGGTTGTCTCTTTAACACCTTGCCCATTTCCATATTCAATTTAATAGATAATTTAAGTATGTGATATGTGATAAGTATCCAAAAGTGAGCTTGTTTGATCAAATTCATCCTTGTGATTCAATTCTTAAAAATAGAGATTTACAACACATGGGTAAAAGGTAAAAGTCTTATTTACCATGAAAAAAGTCAAATAATTCTG
This sequence comes from Mytilus trossulus, assembly GCF_036588685.1. Lineage (NCBI taxonomy): Eukaryota > Metazoa > Mollusca > Bivalvia > Mytilida > Mytilidae > Mytilus > Mytilus trossulus. Next base: position 35,347,531 of record NC_086379.1, on the reverse strand, counting down.
GAATAGTAAAACTTGAATTAGCCAAAAGGTAAAAGTGAGATTTCTTTAAATTACATGCATGCAAAATAAAAGTGAAACACTTGAGTCCAGAGGGAAGATATATTGGTTTTTCAGAAGTATACAATACAAGAGTGCACATGCTGAAATGTCTCGCTTTTTCTTTACCCATCATTGATATTATGTTGATAGACCTAAATATAAAGCTTTATTACAACTGTCACACAAACTTAACATTAACCAAGTAAACTAAACATTGAACAATGAACCATGCAAATGAGGTCGAGGTCAAATGAACTGTTACAGGCAGTCATGTACAGGAAACAAATCTTCCATACAACAAATATAGTTGACCTATTGCTCATACTCAGTCTCATAGTTTAAGAAAACAGAACAAAACAAAACAAAAACTCAACATTGGGCAATGAACTGTCAAAATGACGTCAAGTTCAATAAAACCTGTGTGACTGACATATAGATCATAAAATATTTCCATACACCAAATATAGTTGACCAATTGCATATAGTATTAGAAAAAAAAGACCAATTGGCAAAAATCAAAAACTTAACTTTTACCACTGAACCATGAAAATGAGGTCAAGGTTAGATGACACCTGCCAGCTAGACATGAACACCTTACAACCATTCCATACACCAAATACAGTAGACCTATGTATACAGTATAAGAAAAACAGACCAAAACACAAAAACTAAACTACATGTACATGTATAACCACTGAACAAAGAAAATAAGGTCAAGGTCAGATGACACCTGAGAGTTGGACATTTACACCTTACAGTCCTTCCATACACCAACTATCCTAGACCTATTGCTTATACATGTTGTATCTGAGATATGGACTTGACCACCAAAACTTAACCTTGTTCACTGATCCATGAAAAGAGGACAAGTGAAAACTGTCTGACGGGCATGAGGACCTTGCCAGGTATGACATTCCAAATATAGTTATCCTATTACTTATAATGAGAGAAAATTTAACATTACAAAAAATCTTAACTTTCTTTACAAGAAGTTACTGAACCATGAATATGAGGTCAAGGACATTGGACATGTGCCTGAGAGAAACTTCTTAACATGAGGCATCTATATACCAAGGATGAAGCATCCAGGTCTTCAACCCTTTAAAAATAAAAATATAAGTCTTTTGAGTAGTTACCTAACCCCACTTCCATAGAGGCAAGATCACTATCTCTTTGTACAGCTTTCTGCAACAAAAGTTGCTTGTTCAACAAAAATGAGGAATCTTATTAATTATACAACAGTGATATTGCTTTGAAACTTTTTTTTCATGAAAACAACTGAGTCAATAATCTGATTTTTTTTTTTACTAAATAAGGTGATATTTCACTTGTGCACATTTTAATGTTGATGAATCTTGCATATATTCCAAAATCCTCTTTTTACTACACATTGAGCCCATAGTCAGCTTAAGTTTCATTTATTCAACCCTGCATAAGTTCAACAAAAATGTCTGCTAATACACAATTGAACCACCTCGGTTACCATTCTGTACATGAATATATCTCATTTTCATTTTCATATTCATTGCTGATTCTAGGTATCAAAATTTTAATCTTCCAGTAAAATTCCTCTTCTGACCATGCTGACAGTGTACTGAAAATGAAAAAAATAAATTTGTTATTAAATTAAATTTGTTGATTCAATTGAAAAGTAATGATAAATGATAAATGATAATTTAATATATTATATTTCATTGTTATGGGCATCATTGACCCAAATATGGTCTGCTTAAGTCATTCTCTTACATGTATCTGAAAAAATGTTCAAGTTTATTTAAACACTTCTGACATCTCATGGATATGATGCATATCATGCAAGAGTTAATTCCCTTATATTGTTTTAAATCTTTATTAATGAATTTTAAATTACTGAACCCTTCATTCTTGAAATTAGGTTTTAAATCCAAATGAAACTATCTTGAAATTATACAGCATAGATAATACATGTAGCATAAAATCTTTAAACTATTAAAAGTATACCATTTGGTCTTAAAATCTGTGTATGATTCAAATCTTGGAATTATAAGTATAAACTATAAATTTTAACTTCCATTCCAAATTTATTCCATTGGCAATTTTCTTGTCGGACTGTTAAATGTAAAATATTTTCAGTCTATTTCATTATCAAAATAGTGTTAATTCATATTTGTCTATCATGTTTTGTTTCATATTTATGAGATTGAAATCATAGCGCATTGTAAAATAACCCACTGGTGTTACCCTGAACAGACCCATTTGGATTTCTTACCCTAATCATGTTGCTATATTCTAGTCATCTTGTTTTCTATTTTAAACAAAATAATTCGACATTCCATTTGATTACTGTTTTCTTGCTGTATGTATATCATACCTTTTATACATGTATATGTGCATGTACTGCAATTGTTTTTGTTGATATATAAAAGTCCTCTGTTTTGAATTTTTGATTCATAGTGAACATCTTTCTCCATCCTGTAAATATAAAGCAAATGTGCATACAATTACTAAATCTATTATACTAAATTATTCAAAGCAAAATTTAATTAATTTTGCATTGTTATTATCAACACTTGAATACAAATTTGCCAAATAAATTACCAAGAAAAAACATATTTTCTTGATCCAATGAAGACCCATTGGTGGCTGTAGACTGTTGTCTGCTCTTTGGTTGGGTTGCTGTTTCTTTGACACATAACCCATTTCCATTCGCAATTTTATATATATCTATTATTATAAATTTCTGGTCAATACATAAAAGTTACAGGCAAAGAAAACATGTATTATAATAGTGTACAGTGTACATAAATATATGCAAGCTGATTTTTTTTTACATTTTCAGGGCACTCACAACCTTGTTTTAATTTGAATCCATGAACCACCACTGTCATAACACCATTATTTTGATAATATTATGATATCAATCAAGTTGGAGTACATATTTTGAAAGAAATTAATATTGTCAATGGATTATCATTTCTAAGTAGCATGATAATTAGCATGATTAGTTGTATAAATATATATGACTATAGCCTATAGGAATAATATATATTCATAATGGATATAAAGAATCTGTACAGGCATATCAAATTTGTAATAATTCCTGGTCATGAGATACATGTACATGTATAAGCTCTGAAATGGGTGGGTGATTCAGTGGTTAATTTCAATGTGTAAATTTCTTTTAAAATATGAGATATGAATTTAGAGGATGCATGGTTATCTATTTTTTTTGTGTATGAGAAAGAGGAGCCTGTGCCTGTAATCGCTTTCCTTTTGTATTTTATGTTTATGAAAGATTTAATTTTTATGAATTTTACATGTTGGTGTACATATGTCATGTATGTACATGTACATGACATATATGAAATCAGGGACACAAATATTTTTTTTTTCAAATGAAATATTATATCTGGTATAAAACATCCATCAGTAAAAGTGGTTCAAGTGGCGGATCCAGAAATTTTCATAGGTGGGGGCCCACTGACTGACCTAAGAGGGCTCCAGTCACGCTTCAGTGATTCCCTATATAAGCAACCAAATTTTTTTCCAAAAAGGGGGAGCCTGTCCCCCACTTAATCCGCCTATGGGGTCCACTTTTGAGTTGAACCCGATACGTTTATCAATATTCGTGGTGCCTCAGTAGCCTATATTTTGCAATTTATGGGGCATTGAAATTACATGTGTACCCCCCTTTTTCGAGAACTTGCAATCGGCATGAAACGTGATCATACGTGCTTTCGAATTTGATTCATTTTTGGTCCGTTTTTTCAGTTAGAGATTTACAATGTTCTATTATCTGAGCAAAAAGTTAAAGCGTAAATGGAGTCGTGAAGAACACCTTGACCAGTTTAAAAACGGATGTTGACAACCACTTGTGAGGGTATAATATTTCCGGAGACAAGTGCGGATACCTTAGACCGAAATCCGAATGTAATTCACCAGTAATATAGTTGATTCAATACTAGTATATTATAAGGAAATTTCAATTTTCATGTTTGATTTTATTTTTGCCGTTTAAATCATTTCTTTGGATCCGACTTATTTGATAGTAATTAACTATAAAATATCTGGTATAAACCATTACCTTTTGTGTTATTCAGCATAAAGATTAAGCATCCAAGAATGTCATTATGCAACTTTTCAGCATGGAATGCAAATTCCAACGTCAAATAATGGCCGCCATTACGTGTTGACAACGTCGTCTAGTGAACCGTATCACTGAGCGGCGAAATCCTTACTCAGGCGCTTCCGGTTGTCCTACTGTTAGTCACTACCTGTTTTAAGATATTTTGAATTTTACGATACACACTGAGCAAGGAATAGTTGGTCTTACAATTATAAATTTTGCATTAAATTGCAAAGAATATGAAAAAGTTGTACTTTTTGTTATTTCCATTTATTTCCATTTATTTCCATTTAATGTTGGCATGCTCTATTTTTAGAGATTTTGTCCAGGAGAAACTAGGAACAAAGTATGTTGAGGGGAGGAGTGTAGAGTTTGCCAAATCTTACGAGGAGTCAGGACCCACCACACCTATGTTCTTCATCCTCTCACCTGGAGTCAACCCTATCAAAGATGTAGAAGTCCATGGTAAAAAGATTGGATTCAGTGCTGACAATAAAAACTTCCACAATATATCCTTAGGTCAAGGTCAGGAAGTTGTTGCTGAGAGTGCCTTAGACCTTGCTGTGAAGGAAGGTCATTGGGTCATATTACAGGTTGGTACTAAAATTCATAATTGATTTGAATAACTTGAGGTGCTTAGTACACTTCAAAGCAACAATGACCTCTATAATAACCAAAATAATTTAAAGATTTAAAAGACAGCTTAAAATCTTTGGCATCAACAGGTTTCTTTACAATACATGTATGTCAAACTCTCACTTGTCAAAAGTCTGTAAAAGTGGTGAATACAATTATCAGAAATAATTAAAGATCTGCCATAAAAGCCAATTTAAAAAAAAAATGAAATTTTATAAAAAAAGCAAAGATAAAGATGCTTTAAATCCAGCCATTAAGATATGTCTGTCATTTCTTAAGCTTCTTTCAGTAAACGTTGTTTTAAAATTTAATCAAATTATTAAAAAAATAAAGAGTATATAATTAAAATCTTTTTTCGACAGCACAGAAATTAAAATACAAAATTCAGAAAAAGACCAAAAGGGTAAAAACACTTTCTTTTAGAAGAATACAATATATGAATGAACTGTGCCTTGATATGCCATTACATAGCAGTACATATACATACATGTAATGCTATGTTGAGAAACATGGTTGCATTAGTAAAAGCAATTAGAAAAATTCAAAGTTTTAGCTGTGATTTTCATTCACAATTTTTAGCAAACACATTAATAAGATAACAAATACAATTATTCACAGAATATTCATTTGGTTGAGAGATGGTTACCAACATTAGAGAAGAAGTTAGAGAGTTACACAGATGAATGCCATGCTAGCTACAGAGTATACATCAGTGCTGAGCCTGCACCTACAGTACTATCACATATTATACCACAGGGGATACTGGAGATATCCATCAAAATCACCAATGAACCTCCCACTGGAATGGTGGCCAATCTTCACCAGGCTCTGGATAACTTTGATCAGGTATATTTAAATCAAAATCTGATTTAATGAATAATGTTGAAAAGTTGTTTGAAAATGTTTAAGTTTTGATGCAAAATGCAAATGAGATCATTGATTTATGAAATAAATTTTATGTTTGGGAGTAATATACACATGATACAGTTGGCAGCATTTCATTTTTTTGAGGAAATGAAGAATGAACTTATTTAAAGTTTGAACATTGTAAACACATATTGAACATTGTGATTTATTAAATGGACAGCAAAGCAAAGTTATAGTTACATCCTTTTTGTAAGTACCTGTACGTGATATAAGAAGACAATGTGTAAAAGATATGTCAGTACATGAACTTGCTAGGTTGCACAATTAAAATAAATGTTGAAAAATGTGTCAAAGATTCGCAATAAACAATACCAATTATACTGCAACTAAAAGGCATTTCAAAATTCATGCTTCTTCAGTGATAATTGAAGCAGAAATATTTGAAACATAAAACCTAATAGAAATGTTGGAATAGTTGATATAATGGAAAATGACCAGAAGTATTGCCAAACCCTGACACCAATCATTAAACAAGTAAATAACTGGAATTTCTATGCTATTGTAACCCTTTATGTTTGCTTTTGATTTTATCAGGAGACCATGGAAATGTGTGCAAAAGAGAATGAATTCAAGAGCATTCTTTTCTCTTTATGTTACTTCCATGCTGTAGTTTCTGAGAGACGTAAGTTTGGTCCTCAGGGCTGGAACAGGATTTATCCCTTCAACACAGGAGATTTAACTATTAGTGCTATGGTCTTGTACAACTATCTTGAGGCTAATACCAAAGTTCCTTGGGAGGACCTGAGATACTTGTTTGGTGAGATTATGTACGGAGGTCACATCACAGATGACTGGGATAGAAGATTAGTCAAGACTTACTTAGAAGTTTATATGCATCCAGATATGGTAATTTTATAATGCATATATATATTAAAAAAAAGAAGATATGATGTGATTGCCAATGAGACAACTCTCCACAAGAGACCAAAATGACACAGAAATTAACAACTATAGGTCACCATACGGCCTTCAACAATGAACAAAGCCCATACCGCATATTTAAGAGTATCTTTTGAAGTAAAATTTACTTTAAACCAAATTATTTCTGCAGATACTTTATTTTGCATAAAGCCCGTTCTATCCCTTTTCCAGGCAGTTTGATATAGCAATTTTCCGATTTACCTGAATAAGGAAAGATCTCAGTTTTACATATATAATTATTGCTAAAATAAGTTGGTTTACAGTAGTTGTTATGAAAACATTGGGTGGTTTATTATGTAATCATTTGAGTATAAAAAAAAGCCTTCAAGAAAGGTGAGGGTGGGGATGTGGTGACAAAATGATCATTGTCACATTTTATATTTATTTGTGTGGTAGTTGTACACATGACAATTTTTTATGTCACAAAATTATTTAATCCATGTTATCACGAAATCATTTTGGTTACAATTAGTTATAGTTGCATTGAATTTCATATCTTGGAAAGAATAAAAGTACTATATGATTTTTATACGACCACAAAAATTGAAATTTTTTTCGTCGTATATTGCTATCACGTTGGCGTCGTCAGCGTTGTCGTCGTCCGACTACTTTTAGTTTTCGCACTCTAACTTTAGTAAAAGTGAATAGAAATCTATGAAATTTTAACACCAGGTTTATGACCACAAAAGTAAGGTTGGGATTGATTTTTGGGAGTTTTGATCCCAACATTTTAGGAATTAGGGGCCCAAAAGGGCCCAAATAGGCATTTTCTTGGTTTTCACACAATAACTTTAGTATAAGTAAATGGAAATCTATGAAATTTAAACACAAGGTTTATGACCATAAAAGGAAGGTTGGTATTGATTTTGGGAGTTTTGGTCCCAACAGTTTAGGAATAAGGGGCCCAAAGGGTCCAAAATTAAACTTTGTTTGATTTCATCAAAAATTTAGTAATTGGGGTTCTTTGATATGCCGAATCTAACTGTGTATGTAGATTCTTAATTTTTGGTCCCGTTTTCAAATTGGTCTACATTAAGGGTCCAAAATTAAACTTAGTTTGATTTTGACAAAAATTGAATCCTTGGGGTTCTTTGATATGCTGAATCTAAAAATGTACTTAGATTTTTTATTATTGGTCCAGTTTTCAAGTTGGTCCAAATCGGGGTCCAAAATTAAACTTTGTTTGATTTCATCAAAAATTGAATAAATGGGGTTCTTTGATATGCCAAATCTAACTGTGTTTGTAGATTCTTAATTTTTGGCCCTGTTTTCAAATTGGTATACATTAAAGTCCAAAGGGTCCAAAATTAAACTTAGTTTGATTTTAACAAAAATTGAATTCTTGGGGTTCTTTGATATGCTGAATCCAAACATGTACCTAGATTTTTGATTATGGGCCCAGTTTTCAAGTTGGTCCAAATCAGGATCTAAAATTATTATATTAAGTATTGTGCAATAGCAAGAAATTTTCAATTGCACAGTACTCAGCAATAACAAGAAATCTTCAATTGCACAGTATTGTGCAAAAGCAAGAAATTTTCAATTGCACAGTATTGCGCAATAGCAAGAAATCTTCAATTGCACAGTATTGTGCAATAGCAAGTATTTTCAATTGCACAGAATTGCGCAATAGCAAGTAATATCTAATTGCACAATTTCAATTGGAGTTATCTTTCTTTGTCCAGAATAGTAGTTGAATCAACTTAAATCATTGTTTTATACAATATACAATGTATATTCACTTTTACTACCAACTAATAAATTAAAACAATCTTTACCATTCAGTGATAACAAGCACTTTTTTTACATTTTAATATTTTATGATGTATTTAAATGAGTAATTATTGTTGCAAACTCCATAAGAAATTTGAATTGAGATCGGGTTTGGAATAAAAGAAAAGGGGATGTGAAAAAAAAATTGAGGGGGGGGGGGGGGGGGGGGTTCAACTTTTCTCATTTGAAATTTCATAAATAAAAAGAAAATTTCTTCAAACATTTTTTTGAGAGGATTAATATTCAACAGCATAGTGAATTGCTCAAAGGCAAAACAAAAATTTTAAGTTTATTAGACCACATTCATTCTGTGTCAGAAACCTATGCTGTGTCAACTATTTAATCACAATCCAAATTTAGAGCTGAATCCAGCTTGAATGTTGTGTCCGTACTTGCCCCAACCGTTCAGGATTCAACCTCTGCGGTCGTATAAAGCTGTGCCCTGTGGAGCATCTGATTTTGTTTACTATAAAACGTTTAATTTAAAAAAAAATCAATTGATGGCATTGTTTTAATTTGCATAATTTTTAATGGCACCTATTTTATTTCTTCCACAGATGTACTTATTTACATTATTATTTAAATCATATTCATAAGAATAAGGAAAATGCTATTCTTTAGATAACTGAAAGGAACCCTATGCTTTTGTGTATTTATAGTTTTTTCTTATTATCTTTAAAGTAAATATTTTAGTTAGGATAGGGGTGGCTGACAGTAACAATATGGACCTTTTCAGGTCATTTTTTTGTCGAGCCTGCGACTTTTGTCGCAAAAAGCTCGACATAGGGATAGTGATCCGTCGGTGGCGTTAGCTAACTTCTTAAAAGCTTAATACTTTAGAAAGTGGAAGACTTGGATGCCTTCATTCTTTATATATGGATGCCTCATGTTACGAAGTTTCTGTCAGTCACATGTCCAATGTCCTTCACCTCATTTTTATGGTTCAGTGACTACTTGAAAAAAAAGTCAATTCCATATATCAGATACTATAAGCAGTAGGTCTAGTGTAATCGGTGTATGGAACGACTGTCAGGTGTACATGTCCAACTGGCAGGTGTCATCTGACCTTGAATTCATTTTCATGGTTCAGTGGTTATTGTTAAGTTTTTGTGTTTTGGTCTGTTTTTCTTATATTATATGCAATAGGTCTACTATATTTAGTGTATTGAATGATAGTAAGGTGTACATGTCTAGCTGACAGGTGTCATCTGACCTTGACCTCATTTTCATGGTTCATTGGTCAAAGTTAAGTTTTTGAGTTTTGGTCTCATTTTCTAATACTACTAGAACACACCCGTGATATCGCGGGTCCATGACTGAATAAAAGTATATAACTATGGGTAAGCCTTATTTTAGAATTGGTTTTGTTATCTGATTAAGTCATTAACATGATTAAGATGCACTGTTACTTATCAATTATAATTGGTAATATTGATTATTTGGAAAACAAAAGGGCCTGGAATGAAGTATTTTTTAATCAACAGCTTTGTCCTATATTAGTTATAGATAAAGTTGGATCCTTTAATTGGCTGTTTTACGTCATGCTGGCTATCAAATTGAAAACTACCTATACGCCTTATTTTAAGTCCAGATTTTTAGTATTCATATTGTCATCTTAGAAAGTCATACTGATTAAAATACTACAGTAGGGAACAATGTGACAATGATTGAATTTAGAAGTGTCAACCCTGTGACTATGACCCGCAGCTGATGACCCGTGTATATAGCAAAATCCTAAATACACCGTTTGGTGGTGCGCCTGCCAGATGTGGAACGTACAGATAAGGTTATAGGTAACAGATGAATATACTATTGGAATCGGTATCGGATTCGACCCAGAACTTGTTAATTATGGCAATATTAATTACGTGGAAAACAAAAGGGTCTGGAGTGGTGTAATTTTTAATCAACACCATTGTCCTATATTAGCTTTATATGAAGTTGAATTCTTTGATTTGTCGTTTTTACCTGATGACGGCTGATAAATTGGACCTCGTTATTTCAGTATTATAGATATGCATTAGGTCAACTATATTTGGTGTATAGAAATATTTTATGATCTATATATCAGTCGCACAGGTTTTATTTGACCTTGACCTCATTTTCACGGTTCATTGCACAGTGTTAAGTTTTTGTGTTTTGGTCTGTTTTTCTTAAACTATAAGCAATTGATCAACTATATTTGATGTATGGAAGAATTGTTAGCTGCTCATGCCTGCCTGGTGTGGTTCATCTGATCTTGACCTCATTTTCATGGTTCATTGGTCAATGTTTAGTTTTCTTGGTTAATGTGAATTTATGTGACAGTTGTAATAAAGCTTTATATTTTGGACTATCAACATAATATCAATGATAAGCAAAGAAGGCGAAACATTTCAGTGTGTGCACTCTTGTCTTGAATTAAGTAAGTTTTGTAAAGTTGTAATAAGTAGATTTTTTTTAATTTTTAGCTAGATGGAGAGCTTTATTTAGCCCCAGGATTTCCCTTACCACCAAACTCCGACTACAAAGGATATCATAACTATGTTGATGAGTGCCTCCCCACAGAGAGCCCCTATCTTTATGGTCTCCATCCTAATGCAGAGATAGAATTTCTGACGACAACATCAGAGAATCTGTTCAAAACTGTATTTGAGATGCAGCCAAGAGATGTTGGGACTGCAGGGGCTACAGGTACAAGCAGGGAAGATAAGGTTTGTAGTATATATTAAAACAATATTAACATTTAATAACATTTCATATTATTATATAATACCTTCAGCAATCAGTCAGTAAAGAAGACACCCTACAATTCTATCTATTTAAATACTAAATATCAATTAAACATGTACTAAATCAAATGTGTCTATTTTGTTTTTGCTTAATTTGTACGCTATATAGCATTCATAAGGCCAAAAACAAAAAGATGTGTTTTAAGATCTTTTAAAAGGGTTTATTTGGAAAGAATTGTTTTTGTTTTATTTAACCCTAGCTGAAAAACATAGTGTCTAAAAAATTAAATATTGCAGTTGATCACAAAATGATTTTTTGGATTTAGATCAAAGGAACTCTGGATGACATAATTGAGAAATTACCAGACGAATTTAACATGTTAGATTTGATGGGTAGAGTACCAGTGGAGGAGAGAACACCATATGTTGTTGTAGCTTTCCAGGAGTGTGAGCGTATGAACAATCTATCAGCAGAGATCAGAAGATCGTTAAAGGAACTAGATTTAGGATTGAAGGTATAAATTTGCATAGAACAAATAAGAGAAGATATGCTTATTAAAGAATTAAGCAACATTCTTACAATGCATAAAAGGCTCTGATACCTGTAATCAAAACAGACTAAACAAGAATGTGTCCATAGTACACGGATGCCCCACTCGCACTATCATTTTACATGTTCAGTGGATCGTGAAATTGAGGTCAATACTTTAATTTGGCATTAAAATTAGAAAGATCATTTCATAGTGAACATGTGTACTAAGTTTCAAGTTGATTGGACTTCAACTTCATCAAAAACTACCTTGACCAAAAACTTTAACCAAAACTTTAACCTGAGCTTCGTACTATCTTTTTCTTTGTTCAGTGGACCATGAAATTAGGGTCAAAACTTTAATTTGGCATTAAAATTAGAAAGATCATATCTTGGGGAACATGTGTACTAGGTTTCAAGTTGATTGGACTTCAACCTCATCAAAAACTACCTTGACCAAAAACTTTAACCTGAAGCAGGACGAACGGACGCACAGACGAAGGAACGGATGGAAAAACGGAGGCACAGACCAGAAAACATAATGCCCCTCTACTATTGTAGGTGGGGCGTAAAATTTGAGTTGGTTTCACAAAAAAACTTATGACTAAGATTGATCGTAAGTCATGAACAATTTAATGTACTAGAATTTACCTTGCTCTGCTATATGTAACTAGTTCAACTTGGTATGTGACAGTTAAATAGGAGTTTTACATAAGTTAAGCATACCAGTGATACATTATAGATTGTTTCAATATTTACAGAACATAGTTAAGTTCAAGTGTACTTCAAAAAGACTTTTAGATTGTCATTCCTATGTGGATTATTTTACATCATTTTCCATCATAGTCCAAATATCGTACCAAGACATCTCTCCAGGCATAAGAAAAGTTTTTTTATATATAAACTCGGGACTTATAGGGTGGTATGATTGCCAATCACATAACCATTCACTAGAAATCAAACAAGTGGATGAAAGAAACTAAAGATAACAGTACAGCTTTTAATAATTTTATAATTCTGAAGCTTGAAGAAAATATTTCTAATCTTAAATTTATTTTCAGGGTGAACTGACCATTTCTGCTGATATGGAAGATCTTAGTAATTCATTGTTTTTGGACCAAGTGCCATTTAGTTGGCATGGTAAGGCCTATCCATCGTTATATGGTCTTGCCGCATGGTATGCAGACCTATTACAAAGAATTAAAGAGCTGGAGACCTGGTCCTCAGACTTTATTCTTCCTGCTGCAGTTTGGCTTGGTGGACTATTCAATCCACAGTCATTCCTTACAGCCATCATGCAGCAGATGGCAAGGAAGAACGAATGGCCATTGGACCGTATGACTCTGCAGTGTGATGTCACCAAAAAGAGCCGTGAAGATATGGCGGGACCACCAAGAGAAGGGGCATATGTCCATGGACTGTTTATGGAAGGTGCACGATGGGACATACAAACTGGGATGATTAATGAAGCCCGTCTGAAAGAGTTAGCTCCCCCTGTGCCAGTAATTTTCATTAGAGCAATTCCAGTAGACAGGATGGAAACAAGAAACATTTATGAATGCCCAGTCTACAAAACAAAGACCAGAGGTCCAACATATGTCTGGACCTTTAACCTAAAGTCCAAAGAAAAGTCTAGTAAATGGATTCTTGGTGGAGTTGCTTTACTACTTCAAGTTTAAAACAAAATGTGGGAAAGGATTATAATATTCCAGTATTTATTAGATGTGTCAGATATAACTTGTTTGCAAACAATCAAAATATCTAAGTATATATAAATACATGAAAGAACTATAAAGATTAGAGTAGTTTTGATAGTTAGATTTCAATCTGTAGATCTTTTATAATTTTAATTTTTTTTTTTTTTTTTACCAGTAATATATGTTATGTTTTAAATTTGTTTTCTGTTCATTTTGAAAAGGATCTTAGTTACATTTTAAAGCAATGTTGTTCAGTTATGGAATTTTTACAGGGGAGTGTTGTGTGAATTAAAAATGATCTAAAATATGTTTTGAAGTTGTTGATATGAGACATTTGTGTGTTACAGGATTCAATTTTCATGTACCTACAATGTTTGCATAACCTAAAGCCACAGTGGGACCTTCAATTCAGATCAAGAGCTCAATCAACTTCACACAGCCTTAGCAATTTTGTTGCAGAATTATTGGGATATGTTAAAATACACTACACCTGTGCATAGATGGATGGATGAATGACTATTTCTCTAATTCTTTCCTGAGTTATACTTTTCCTGACCTGTTTTTTTTTATATTAAATCAAAGTGCGGTTCATTTGATCTCATTTCTTTATTGATCAAAACTCTATTATGACATCAAATGTTCTCTGAAATTCCTAATATGATGCCATGAAGAAAGGCAACCATAACCATGCCTGACAATGCCACATAGAATAAACACATCTTTTTTGCAGATCGTACTAAAAATAGGATAATGATTGTCTGCATATCGTCTAAAAAATCATTAGAGAAACAGATTACACTACCAAATCTCGTGTAATACGGTATTTATCCACTCAAGACAGTAAACTTCTAAAATGTTAATACGCTCCATGAGCCTCACATTTTTAATTTGAAAATTTGACTGTCTCAAGTAGATAAATACTGTATCACACTCAATATAGCGGTAGAATCTATATTTAACATCCAGTGTCAAATTAATTGGAAATACAAGACAAGAAAACCAATGGCCTGATATATGTACAAAATAATGAACAAAAAATATGGTACACAGCAAAAATCAAATACCACTCAATTGCCGGCTCCTAACTTGAGACAGGCACTTATAGAACGAGGCAGAATTAAACCCGTTTGAAGGTCCTACATTTAACCTGCCCCTTACCTGGGACAATGGTGTAACAGTACATCAAAAGAACAAACTAAAAAGCAGCCGAAAAGGCATTAAATCATCAGATGGATTTAAAGCAGAAATACATATAAAAACTCTGAGTGAACATGGCATGGTACTTATACATCCCCACAACATAACAACATTAAGTACATATATCTGGTAGTATTTGCAGTTACTGACAGCTAGTTCATAGCCAATAACAACTCATAAAAAATATATGCAACTCAGACTAAAATAGCCATCAGTACACATCCAACGTCCAATGCATTTAGTGTAACGACGTCATTAACAGTCATAGAAAAACATGACCTTGTGCAATGCCAAGATACAGTTTCGACAGATTAAAACACCATGGATGTATGTATAATTTATGTTATAACTGTATATAAAAATAATATATAGTTTGTTTCTACTTTACTGATAACAAAATCAATATTAATATCTATGGCAAGTCGTTTTACTATTTATTCGAATTTCAAGATATCTCCTATAATATATAAGATATCTTATATAATATATAAGATATCTCCTTTAATATATAAGATATCTTATATAATTTCATTTTTATAAGATATCTCATATATAATTTAAGATATCTTTAATGTTATATGAGATATATTTAATGTTATATAAGATATCTCATAAAGTTTATATGATAACTTATATACTTTATAAGATATCTTCTAAAGTTTATAAGATATCTTATAAAGTATATGAGATATCTTATAAACAGTTTTTATATAAAATATCTTATATAATTTATAAGATATTTTATAGTATATAAGATATCTTATATAGTTTATAAGATATCTCATATAATTTATAAGATGTCTTATATAGTTTATGAGATATCTTATAAAGACAATTATATAAGATATCTGATAAATTATATGAGATATCTTATTATCTTTAGGAGATATTTTATAAACTTTAGGAGATATCATATAAACTATATAAGATATCTTATAAACTTTATGATATATCTTATAAACTAAATAAGATATCTCCTAAAATATAAAAGATATCTTGTATAATTTCATTTTTATGAGATATCTTATATATTATATGAGATATCGTTAGTGTTATATAAGATATCTCCTAAAATATATAAGATATCTTCTAAAGTTTATAAGATATCTTATAAAGTCTATAAGATATCTTATAAACAACTTTTATATAAGATATCTTATATAATTTATTAGTTTATAAGATATCTCATATAGTTTATAAGATATCTTATATAGTTTATAAGATATCTTATATAGTTTATAAGATATCTTATAAAGACAATTATATAAGATATTTGATAAATTATATGAGATGTCTTATAAACTATATAAGGTATCTTATAAACTATATGAGATATTTTATAAACTATATAATATATCTTATAAACTATATAAGATATCTTATAAACTTTATGATATATCTTATAAACTAAATAAGATATCTCCTATAATATATAAGATATATTGTATAATTTCATTTTTATGAGATATCTTATATATTATATAAGATATTTCCTAAAATTTATAAGATAACTTCTAAAGTTTATAAGATATCTTATAAAGTATATAAGATATCTTATAAACAACTTTTATATAAGATATCTTATATAATTTATTAGTTTATAAGATATCTCATATAGTTTATAAGATGTCTGATATAGTTTATGAGATATCTTATAAAGACAATTATATAAGATATCTGATAAATTATATGAGATATCTTATAAACTTTAGGAGATATTTTATAAACTTTAGGATATATCATATAAACTATATAAGATATCTTATAAACTTTATGATATATCTTATAAACTTTATGATATATCTTATAAACTAAATAAGATATCTCCTATAATATCTAAGATATCTTGTATAATTTCATTTTTATGAGATATCTTATATATTATATGAGATATCTTATATATTATATAAGATATCATTAATGTTATATAAGATATCTCCTAAAATTTATAAGATATCTTCTAAAGTTTATAAGATAAGATATCTTCTAAAGTTTATAAGATATCTTATAAAGTATATAAGATATCTTATAAACAACTTTTATATAAGATATCTTATATAATTTATTAGTTTATAAGATATCTCATATAGTTTATAAGATATCTTATATAGTTTATGAGATATCTTATAAAGACAATTATATAAGATATCTGATAAATTATATGAGATATCTTATAAACTATATGAGATATTTTATAAACTATATAATATATCTTATAAACTATATAAGATATCTTATAAAGTTTATGAGATATCTTGAAGTAAGAATAAATAGCAAAACGGCTTGCCATAAATATCAATAAAAAACAATATTTAAAAATCTAATCATAATGTGAATTGGTAACCTTTTAGAATAAGTTTATTTAAAGGATAGAAAAGTTTTTCCGGATCATATCTAATTTCTGGGCTCAGTAAACAACATCTCCGTATAAAATTTGATATGTTAATATAAATTATAACATATAAAGGTCATTATCAAAAAAAGAGCAAATTTCGACGAAGTAATATTTTGAAAAATGATGTCATTGTTTAAAACATTTAAATGTGTCCCGTTATTCTATAGTATGGTAGCAACGATATTCAGAAATATGCAATGGGAAAAATGAAGAGTTTCTTCAATTTTAACAATTTTAGGTCATCCTTTGATAGAATCGTGTCAATGGTGTTACCAATTTAAAGCATACATTTAGGTACTAAATATTATTGTTTAACATCAAACAACTGTTCCAATTTGTTGTTTAGGTTTAAATTACGACTTATTGACATTATTCATATAGCAGTGCATTCTATTTAAACATAAATTTCAGAATTTATTATCGTAAAAAAGTTGGCTGTCTTAATTTAGTCGTTGTAAAAACTAAAAAATACACTCAAACTGAATATATGTGAATTGTATCAGATTAAATGATAATAATATACCTAATCCTTTGTACACGACCTAAAAACACTTTCATTTATGAATAAAGATAAAAAAAAAATGTAGCATTTTTATATAGTAACACCACTGACCCTTCAGTAACTCAACTGACACAAAAGTATCACCATTGACATCACATTTCAAATTTTACCTTTATCAAGTACTGAACACAAAGCAAAGATCACCGGGCAAAAGAAATAGATGAAAAAATAATTCTTAGACTTAAAAATCTCAAATTATATAACATAACATCCATTTCTAAAAATGTCATTAGTGTTTCTAAATAGTGTCATTGGTGTTACCAGCATACATCAGTTTGTGAAAACTGTGTATATGTAATACATTATATTGTTAAAACTTTGTTAAATAAGTATTGTTTTTCATAAATAATATGATGTTTCGCTTGTTAAACATGAAAGAAACACAAAACAATGCTGATTGTCATGATATATTCAGTGGTGTTAGTAAACTGGTCACTGGTGTTATTTTTATCAAAATGGTCTCACCATTGACAGTAACACCAATGATTTAAGATGTATTTTAAGATTCAGTTACGAAATAAGTGCTCCATTCCTCTATTCTATATGTAGTTACTGGTGCATGTTTCTATAATCAATATATTTCATTATTCAAAGATAAGGAAATGTTTTAAAAAAAAATGATTTTTATAAAGGGTACACCATGGAAACTATTTCCAATTACGATATAAGCTTCACTTACTTTTACGATTTTTTCACTAAATCTTCAACATAATTGTTGGTTTTCTTTTGTATAACATGCTTACAGGTAACTCGTTAAAAAATGTTTGTATGTATCAAAATGCAATAAAAAGGGATAAATCATAATAACAAATGATATGAATAATATTCCTATTTCAAGTCTGAAAGGATTTATAGTAAAAAATAACAGTTAATTCTGGCTATCTTCAAGGTTTTACGAAAACATTAAGGATGTTTTTATGACATTTCACTGTAAACTGTTTATTGTGTATCACAAAATATTCATATCTAACATATATAAGTGTTATTTTGATATATTTTCATGTCTGTGACTTAAAAAGACCCAATGTAAACATAGTTTTGCATGGTTTTTTTTATAATGACCCATAAATGTATATATCAGCTACATAAATTATGACAAATACCTCTTTAATTATATCAGGTGCACCAAACCCTCGTGACAACGGCAGTGCGTCCACACAATTTTTAATAGACCACTTTAGTTTGTCCGTCACCGGAAAAAGCTCGTCAATTATATGCCTTTATGACGTCATTTACCAGAAAGAGGGGATCGCCTGTATCCCTGCACTATAAACGTTCATCAAGCGTCTTAGTGATCGTCATTGTGATGGATAAACTAAAAAGAATGTTTGTTCTGTAGGTACACAATTCCCCAATGACAGCAGTGCTGAAAGACATGAGAATTCAATTTGCCGAATAATTCGTGCAATATAGCTTTATAGTTTTCCAACCACTAACTTGCTCAACATTGGAACCGAAGTGGCGACGCCCGTCAAAGCACGAATGACGTTCACTAAAACCAAAGTTTTGACGGAAATGCATCGAACTCGAAAGTTGTCTATTAATTCATGCAAACACAATTTACAATTCAACATACAGATGTAAAAGTTAACAAAATCATAAGTTTTACATGAGAATACTGTAATAACAACAATGAAAAATTGTTTACAATTATTAAAAATATATCATTCCCTTTCATGATAATAAAAACAAATGCAATCGCATAGCTATACAAAAAATGAGTAAATGAGTTATGATTTATCAGTTTGGATAAAAAGTTATCCTGTCACATATATATATGCTTAATATTAAATGTACATAAATTCTCATTCTCTTTGTTTTTGAACATCATCATGCTAAACAAATGCATGTTGAAATGTTTTCGTTCTTGCTTATTATATATAAATATATTTACTGGCACCTTTTAAAAAAAAGATAGGGTCGTCAGCATCCGAGTACACAAATTGAACCAAACATTCATATAATATGTTTATATCTTTTGCAAAAAGGGACTTCAGGATCTTTAGATTTCTTACAGACTAAACATTTCGTATAGTCTTTGATTTGTCAATCTGCTCTACTAACCACATAGCTAACTATATACCTAAGGATACACTATGAATCATCAAAAAGAGATCTCCAGTAAAAAAAAAGTGAAAAATTTACAGAAACATCACCAAGAAAAAAAATTACAATTAATATTTATGAATCTTTTTTTTTTTACAAAATACAGAACAAATTTAGCATAGACTAATATCAAAATCTTTTAAAATGTACCGATATAAAGACAAAACATCAGCAATTTTATTCGAATTTTACGTATTGTATTTTAGCAGAATCTTGCTAGCCCTTCATATTTGACAAATTAGAATATTGACGAATTGAACGAGAAGGAGCTGTACGCGTAGTGAATACTCAGTTCGATATACATGTATATTCCAAATATATCATGTTTTAAGAAAAGTTCATTATACGGTGATGCATGTAGCTCCAAAAATCGAAAATTAACCGTTAGTCGATACAAACCAAATAGATTTTTTCTTAAAAGTTTGTTTGTGGGGCAATTGAAAAGAACATGTTTTAAATCTTCAATATCTATTGTTTTAATACACATTTCACACGAGTGTCAATTTCCGACAATGACATCCTTAAACAAATGGGAGTTTATAAATCTAAATTACATGTACTTTTCAGATATAAAACCCCTGAACACTTGGCAAATATGATATTATAAGCTAATTACATCATCAAATTCGGCTGAATATCAATAGACAAGGAGCTAACGGTGATTATATTCCTGTAGAGAGAAATCAAACTGCTTTTGTGTCTGATAAAACCATTTTTAATTAGCTGTACAAAAGTTATTTTTTGGTATATTTGCTCTATTCTTTATTTAATCAAAGAATCCGTTTTCAGGCAAAAACATAACAAACAAATAAATAATGTTGAAATCACGACCACAGTTCACTTAGAATGACGAGGTCTGACATGATTACAGAATGCCGACATGCTAGTTTTAACTGACAAATCTGTGCACCATTGGTAGCAATGGATGCTCAAGTTCCTCCAGGTTAAATCCTAAAGAAAACGAGGGTTATGATCCCCAAATACGTCGGGTCTTATTCGCATCACCCCCTGGTTTCAGGGGAGTAAAGATTAACATTTTTTTATTATAAAACACTGAATACATAGGCCATACTATGTATCATTAACAGTCAAGCTCGAACTGGTACCAATTCAGAACCGGCCACTCAGGGTAGACATGAGATGGTCTCAACAGAACTTCCTGCGGTACCGCAGGAAAGTAAAAACCTAATATGATCCGACGTACAATTACGGGAAACGATCATAACCCCTTAATCTTGCCACTTGAGTGTCTATACATACTCATCAGAATCCCCCCCCCCCTTTTTCCCACAACCTAAAGGTCCATTTAGGTGAACTAGCTAAGAAGGCATTATTCTTTGTTAATATGTTTGAATCTTAGACAATAGTTATCAAAAGTACCAGGATTACAATTTTATACGCCAGACGCGCGTTTCGTCTACATAAGACTCATCAGTGACGCTCAGATCGAAATAGTTAAAAAGCCAAATGAATACAAAGTTGAAGAGCATTGAGATTCCAAAATTCCAAAAAGTTGTGCCAAATACGGCTAAGGTAATCCACTCCTGGGGTAAGAAAATCCTTAGTTTTTCGAAAAATTCAAAGTTTTGTAAACAGAAAATTTATAAAATGACCAAATAATTGATATTCATGTCAACACAATCATATTTTTCCTTTTGTAATAGCTTTGTTATAAAGGTGCTGTTTTTGAAGAAATCACTTCTTTCGTTGTATTATCCATGTTATATATATTTATCATATATTTAGTACAAAATACAGCTATTTTGTATATCTAATAAAGGTTCTTTTTTCCAGTCTGTATCACCTACCCTGTATCGCATACCCCGTATCGCATGGCTAAACCCGTATCGCATGGTAAAACCCGTATCGCATACCTTTTTTTTTTTTTTTTTTTTTTTAAACTTAAGTCAGTTTTTTGGGGGGTTTTTTTGCTGAAGAATTTTTTTTCTATTAAAAAAATTTTTTTTTTTTAAATATTAAAAAAAAAAAAAAAAAAATATTAAAAAAAAAATAAAAAAAAAAATAGGTAAATTTTTTAATGACGTCATTGTTTGGTATGTAACGTCACGAACATCAATTTTTTTGGCACACTAAATGCAACTATAAAAAATACAAAACACTCAATAATACAATAATAAACAAAATATTTTCAAAACAACAGATTGTAAGGTAACCTAGGTGCTTCGTATAAATAATTGAGCAGTTATTTAAAAGCTTTGAAACCAGACAAAAGCAGAACTGAAGGTAACCCAGTGCTATGGATCAGAAAACAGTTCATATAATATAAAAATCTTCTGTTGAAATATATGATAAAGCGTATAATACATGGCAAAATCCGTATCACATGCCGTATCACCCTCGACCAATATCATCCCTCGGGCCTAAGGGCCCTCGGGCTGATATTGATGTCTCGGGATGATACGACATATGATACGGATTTTGCCATGTATTATTCTCTATATATTTAAATCATCATAAAACGCATTATTTTAGCAGTAATAGATCCACTGAAAAACCGATCATGAATTATCAATGGGTTTACTAAAAGAGTTATGTCGCCTTAACCGGCTTAGTTGAACAAAATGTATTCTAAAGCACATAAGTTTGGAACTTGTTAAATATTTCTAAGAGATATAATGCGATAAATCAGGAAGTTTCTTCATAAAAATAAACAGTATAATCAATAAAATTGAACATCTGTGTACACATTCGGAGATTTGGGTAATAACTAGACTGACTGGTCACTACAAAAGTACAATGTAAGATGGTTGTATACCACGAATCTACTCAATTGCTTTGTTAATCTGTAATATGCACTAATATTAGTTTTCCATTTTCAATTTTATTATCCTCTTCAAAGTTTACGAAAATACATTACCTCTATATATATTATGTGCTATTCTAGGCACTCCTTCAAAGTCGTGTACATTTGTATAGGCTATATATTAATTTTAAACAAGTAACGTGACCAATATTTTAAAAACCAAGGGTGAAGAACGTACACAAAAAAAAATCATATCAATCAATACATAGAAAGTACCACATATCCTGTACTAACATGACTAAGTTGGCAATCACATGCATTCCTAGTAGTACTTAAAATTCGGATACAGCTAAGCAGTATGTGCCGCTTTTTTGGAAAGTTCTAACTTGAATAGTGTGACAGTGAAAATTTAGGTGCAACTTCATGCCTTAACAGCTGCATTCAAACTTTAATAATTTAAAGAAATTTGTATTATTTGTTTCAAATTATTATGTTTTATATATGAACTTTTTAGTATGAAAATCTTTTATACAATATTTATGAATCAGTATAATTTAAAGTAAATTATATTATCTCATGTCTTAATACTCATAGCCACAGAAATTAACATTTATAATCTTTAGCAATTTATCTAAAGACACAGGACAATAGATATAAATAAGTTTTATCTGGACAAAGTGATATTACGTAATCTTGGGTCATTTACTTATTTACGAATCCCAATAATCCGTTTTATGTCAAGAAAAGTTAAGGTGAGATTTTTGTTAGCGTCCCCCTATATGACAGGGGCCACTCAAAGGATATTTTCTAATTAAACCTTTTGTTAACGTTCAAAGTAAACCTTGTGGAACCTCACCTGAAAACTAAGCAGGAAACTTTGTTAACAAGCGTCAGTGTTGGTCAGTTTCATTCCGACCAGCACTGAATAAAGTTGTATTCTTAAAAGCTTGTTTTCATTACAGTCTCGCAAGCAGCAGAACATCAGCAAACACACAAACAAGAACATCATCACTGCAATCAGTTGTCATAACCCCCAGAACACACCCAAAACCTCGTTCACAGCTTGGTGGAACCCTGAAATTTCCCGTCTCTACCGATGCCAGGGAGTGCAGAGTCAAAGAAGAAAGGATCAACGCCTTTGAACTTCTACCCAAATACAAGGTCCTTTGCAGCCACTAGCGAAGTAACAGATACAGTACCAACAGAAGACGAACCGAATCATATAGGTTTGATAAGCAATTCAAGTTATGACTCAGTTGAACCAAATTGTATTAATCTAGATACAACAGATCATATTGATGTAATAGTACATGTTCAACAGGCTGAAAACCTAAATAATCAACCATTAGAAACAATTAATGAAATCATAGAACCAGAAAATCTAATAAACAATATAGAAACAAACACTGATTTAGATATAATGGCGTCTGGAACTGTGGTCCTTCCAAAATTCTATGATGAGTTCAACAATACACCTGTAGAATGGTGGTATTTATTCGAATCTTTTAAAGTATTCCACAATTTGCAAGACGATAGAGCACTTGCTTCACTAGCATTTAGTTTTGATGGACAAGCTAAAATTTGGCTTCAATCCCTCGCCCAGAAGTTAGAGATGATATGGCAGCACTTAAAGCAGCATTCATGCTAAGATTTTCGAACAATAGGTCAAATAAATTAATATACAAATTGCAACAATTACCTGGAGAAAATGGTAATGATTACCTAACAAGAGTGCAAAGACTTGCTATGACTACAGAATTAGGAGAAAGCACAATCGTTGAACTTGCCTTAAATGGACTTCTTCCACATTTAAAAGCATCAGTGACACAAAGTGATCCGAAAACTTATAATGAATAAAGGCAAGCCATAGACATTGCTATCAACGTTACAGAATGCCACAATCACAGCGTACCATCAACAAAGGTTAACAATGTACCGCATGTACCAGCAACTACAGAGAATACTGCAACAGCTTCCGGCTCAACTGACATTAACTCGTTACTTTCTTCTTTTATAGATTCCATGAAGACAGTTGTAAGGCAAGAAGTCATGGCGTTAACACCAAACAGGGATCAAAGAGAGGAAGGACAGTTCTCACAAGTGCCATGTAGAGGTTGTGGTAAGTCATGTCGCACAAGAAGGCAATGTCCTGCATACAATGTTCGATGTTTTAGCTGTGGTAACATAGGTCACTACAAAGAGGTGTGTGAACAAAACGACAGAAAAAAACCACAATATCAAAATAACAATAATAATAGGTATAGAAGACCACAACAAAACTATCAACAAAGAGAATCAAACTTTGATCAAGGTCGTTTGAACCCACAAAACCAACAATCACACAACAACTACAGACAAAATAACGGCTGGTAGGGATACGCGCCTATCCAGAAATTGGGTAGGCATTTCTCAGGGGACAAGAAGGGACATGCCAAAATACAAACAAACCCCTCCCCTATTCCTAAAAAGTCGACAAGTTTAAGAATAATGAAGAAGAAAACTCCAGGAGTTTTTCAATTAGTAACTTTAAATGTAAATAAAATTCAAATTGAGGTTTATGGCAAAAGTATAAGTTGCTTAGTTGACACTGGGGCAGCTATAAGCTGTTGTTCTAAAAACTTACTTAACTTCTTGGGAATAGGCAAAGATAAGTTACAAAAGTCAAACTTAAAAGATGCTATGGGAGTTGGTGGCAATGTTCTTCCTATTTTAGGTGTGATATCTCTTCCTTTAGTCATTGGCAATAATTCTTATTGGAATGATTTCTATGTTTTTGAAAATGTACAGCAGAGCATATTACTAGGCAATGACTTTTTTTTACCCAACAAGGTAGATATTTTGAATTCAGTTGGATCTGTTTTCTTTCCTGACAAAGAAAACAACACAATCAATACTCTCGAGTTGAATTCAGGGCTAGCTAGAACTGTTAGTGGAACAACAATTCCACCTTTTCACCAGGCCGACATACCTGTTACTATCTCAAATGTGCGAAATCAGGTTGCTCTTTTAGAACCCTTGCCTTCTCTTCCAGAAAAGTCACTTGCAGGAGCAAAATGTTGTGTTTCCCTATATGAGACAAACAAGTCTATTCTTAGAGTCATGAACCCCACTAAAGATGCAATTTATCTCCCTGCCAAATATGTTGTTGCTTCTGTGTCTGCATTGCATCCTGAAATGGTACTTCCAATGTCCACTTCCTGTCACCAGTCCCCACCAAAAACACCAACACAAAATGAGAAATGTGAAGAAGAGTTTTTAGACTTTGACTTAAATAATGCTGACCTTAGTTCCGAACAAAAGCAACTCCTGAAATGCTTTCTTAATAGGAATCGTCAAGTTTTTGCCAAAGATTTAAGTGAATTAGGTCACACTCACCTGTATAATCATGTCATAGATACAGGTAATGCCTTGCCAATCAAAAAGCGCTTTTATAGACAGTCACCACAAGTTTTAGCAGATATGAATAGACAGATTGATCAAATGTTAGAGCATGACATTATAGAAGAGTCAGATAGCGAATGGCAAAGCCCAGTAGTCATGTGTAAGAAGAAATCAGGGGAATTAAGGTTCTGTGTAGATTATAGGGCCGTGAACAAAATCAGATGCCCAAAGTTTTTTCCTCTTCCACGGCTAGAAGATGTATTTGATGCCATAGGTCAAGCAGACGCAAACATTTTTAGTACACTGGATCTCTTGTCAGGTTATTGGCAATGTGGCCTTGACCCTGAAACAGCACATAAAGCAGCCTTTGTCACCCCCAGTGGAGTCTATCAGTGGAAACGTTTACCATTTGGTTTGGCCTCAGCCCCATCCTCTTTCCAACATCTGTTGACTCAGGTTCTAAGAAACCTAAACTACAAAATTGCTCTGGTTTATGTAGACGACATTTTGATATTTAGCAAGTCCTTTGAGGAACATTTGAATCATCTCCAGTTGGTTTTTGACAGGCTCATTTCTGCAGGTCTTACTCTCAAGCCCAGCAAATGTCTTTTTGCTCGTCCTGAGGTGATATATCTTGGTCATAAGATTTCAAAAAAAGGAGTCCAGGCAGATATTTCTAAAGTAGAAGCTGTCGAGTCATTTCCTGTCCCCAAAACTGAAAAGAATGTTCGATCCTTTCTAGGCTTGACAAACTATTACAGGAAGTTCATTAAAGGGTATAGTCACCTTGCAACTCCACTTACTAGACTCCTCAGAAAAGATGTTCCATTTGAATGGTCAGAAAAATGCCAAAAGGCATTTGACCAACTCAAACAATCTCTATGTTCGTCACCTATATTGGCCTATCCTAATATGTCAAGACCATTTATTCTCACTACTGATGCCAGCGGCTCAGCTATTGCTTACATATTAGGTCAATTGGACTCTGAAGGTCAAGAAAGAGTGATTGCATATGGAGGTCGTTCTCTGTCTGAAGATGAAAAGGCATGGCCAATTAGTGAATTGGAATGTCTTGCTGTTCTTGAAGGAATCAAAACCTATCATGTTTACTTGGCAAACAGTCACTTCAAAGTATATACTGACCACCATTCACTCAAGTTGTTAAGTTCTATCAAGCAGTCAACAGGTCGTTTGGCAAGATGGTCAGTTCTATTGCAAGGTTATAGTTTTGATATCTGTTATAGGGAAGGCAGTAAAAATGGAAATGCTGACGGTCTGTCTAGAAGAGAATATTCTGTTTCTCAATCCTTTTCAGAGCCTGAAGACGTTATCCCCTCTGTAGATTTAAACCTAGTTTCAGTTGAACAAGAAACAAAGGAACATTTACAAGTAACATTTCTGTACAATTCTTGTAATTCACCAACCCCAAAAATCATGGAGATCACCACTGGCAATGCCACAGAACAACCAGTTCCAAGCACAAATGAAAAACATCCAGAACAAATTACTGAAGTAATTCCAGAGAATGTTGGTGAATCCCAAAAGGAATGTCACGATTTCAAACACATATATGGTTATCTTGAAACAGGTGTCCTGCCAGAAGATAAAAAGTTGGCAACAAAAGTTTTCTTAGAAGCTAGTCAATATGCCTTACTAGATGGTATATTGTTCCATTTCTATCAACCAAGAACACGAGGTAGAAAAAAGGATATCTTTGTTAAACAAGTTGCTTGTCCTCGTCAGTTTCGAAATGACCTTCTTAAATCTTATCATGAGTTGGGACACTTTGGCTTTGACAGAACTTATCTTGCTATCAAACAAAAGTACTTCTTTCCTGGAATGTTTCAAGCAGTTGCAGATTTTATTCGTGGTTGTGATTCTTGTCAGAGAGCAAAGCCACATGCTCATGCTAAAAGGGTTCCTTTAACTCCCATGCCTATTTTGGATACTTTCTCAAGATGGCATATTGATCTAATTGGTCCTTTCAAAGAGACAAAATTGGGTCATAAATATATCCTTATTGTGGTTTGTGCTTTTAGTAAATGGACAGAGGCTTTTCCAGTTAGGTCAGAAACTGCTGCAGACATTGCAGAGGTTCTTCACAAAGAAATCTTCTCTCGTTATGGAAGTTGTTCTAGCTTGGTCTCAGATCGTGGCCAAGGGTTCATGAGTAAACTCGTGGCAGCAGTTACACAAATTTACAATGTGAAACACTATTTCACAAGTTCTTACCATCCACAGACAAATTCTGTCGCTGAACGCACCAACAAAACAGTTATTCAATGCTTGAAAACTATTGTAGATGAAAATCAGTTAAATTGGGCCGAACTTCTACCTGGAATACTCATGGCTTTTCGAATGTCTCCTTCAGCATCCTCAGAATTTTCTCCTTATCACCTTCTCTATGGCAAAGAAATGAACTTACCAGTAGACACAACTCTTCTTCCAAAAACTGACTTAAACAAGAACCTAAAATTTCACATTGAAAATATTCTTGATTGTCTGAAGATAGCCAAAAGATGTGCAACTGACAACCTTCAATACTCACAGGAGAGGCAAAAGACACATTATGACAAGAATACTGCATTGCCACAGTTTGAAATACAGGACCTCGTCCTTATGCACAATCCCAAAGTTCCAGTTGGACACTCTTCTAAGCTTCATAGGAAAAATGATGGTCCATTCTACATTGTTGCAAAAGGACCTAACCGCACATTCAAGTTGCGTCGTTGTGAAGACAATAAGCTTTTAAAAAGCATGATCAATTCAAACAGATTAAAGAAATACATTCCCCCAGATCATCACCCAGATCAAAATGCTCCTCCCCCAGATGAACCCCGCCCAGACCCCCGAAGGACAGAACAACCAAATTTTCAACAACAAGAGCCCAACCCAAATTCTAGTCAAAATAGTCAAACTGATATACAAGATAGTGATGAACCCGTTGAAGAAAATTCAAAACAATTTTATGACATTGAAAAACTTCTACAACGTAGAAAGTACAAGGGTGAACCTCAGTTCTTAGTCAAGTGGGTTGGTTTCAAAGAAAAGACTTGGGAACCAGAACCATGAGAACAGAATCTTCCCATTCAATTAGTTCGTCAATTCCTGGCGACCAAAACTCAAGGAGGTAAAAGAAGAAAAAGGTCCATTAGGGACGCTGGTCTACAGGACCCAACAGTTTAAAAATTCATGTCAAAGTCAGACTTCTAGGTCAATCAACTCAGTCATTGAGTTCATTATAGCCAAAATTCTTCAGTTCTTTCAATTTGGTCTTATTTTTCATAATGCATACATATGACAAATTCATATAAATGAGTATACTCCATAGTAAAATTGTATTTCTCTAAGGTATCCTAATTATCTACACATGGACTTGGCATAATTTAGACTCATCTACTTTAAAATTCTTCAATCTTTTGTTTCTGTGTGGTGTTTGTCAAAATTATGAGGTTTCTCATGTAAAATAGTGCTACGAGGGAAGAGCTCTCCCTTAACCGACTCACACTACACATCTCTTTACATTCTTTCTTTGTTTTCTTTAGGTGCTTTGAGTTATGCCACAGTTTTTTCCTGGATTTTCTTGGTTGGCATATATGCCGTAAATGCAGATGGAGAAGTACAGATGCACCGCATCAACTATGGATTAACTTTTGCTAAGGAAGCAAACATTGTTTTCGGTAGTGAAAATTGGCTTCACACTTTTGAGATACCTCTTTCACACAAGATATCGTCAGTCCAATTCCCAAGATGTGATATAGTGCACCAAAATTGTCATATTCTAAATCAAGTCATTTCACAGTTATCAGCTGTCCGAACAGGAGTCACAGCAAATATAAATAACACTATAGATGTTATTCATAGATTAGTTAAGAAAGCAGATTTCAACTTAGATACCCGTTCCCAGAGTAGAAGTAAAAGAGGGCTTTTTGATTTTATAGGATCTTTTTCTCGTTCTTTATTTGGAACCGCTACAGTAAAAGATGTCCAAAAGCTAGCAAGACATATCAATATATTGGCTGAAAGAAACAATAAGTTTGCAAAAGCTATGTCACACCATGATTAAGAGTTATCATCATTCATGACAAATACTGACAGTCGTTTCAGTAATGTGATGCGTGGTATTCAGAAAAATTATGACAGTATCCAAAATGTAACTTTTGAAACTGCAAAATTTGTCGCTCACTTTGAAGATGTTAGTCTTAAGTTATCCAACCTGTTTATTGATCAAATGAATGATAGTTCTATTATTACAAAATATTTAGAGGAATTGAACATTGGAATTCATGAAATGGTGAAAGGAAAATTATCCCCCTTTCTTATTTCACCCAAAATACTTAATGATGCAATCAAGCACATTAAACTTATTCTAAGTGACAAGTTTAAAGGTTTTTATCTACTAAATTCAGATCCTGCATATTATTACTCAGAATGTAAAATGTTGTTTGCCAGAAAACATTCCACTTTGTACTTAACCGTAAAGTTTCTTATATCTACTTTTGCTTTTCCACTGTATTTGTACAAGATAACTTCATATCCAGTTCCTGTAAATGCTACAAGTACCCATGCAACTCAGATATTAGATTTACCAGAATATCTTGTAGTAACACTTAATAATCAATATTATGCATCACTGTCTTTTGATAAGTTGAGATCTTGTTCTGGAACAAACACATTATATTGTTCTCATAGTTTGCCTCTAGTGTCAGCTGTCAAAACTAATTGTATATCGTCATTATATTTCAATGCAAAATCAGATATTCACAAACAATGTGATTCTAGATTTCTGTTAAACGCAATACAACCTTCAATAGAACAAATTTTTGCCAACACACTTTTAGTTTATAAAACAAACACACTTGCATTTGAGTGTCAGAACAAACACAGCATTATAAAAGGTTGCAACTTTTGCTTTATTCACATTCCATGCAGATGTTCATTATCTACCGACTCAATTTTTGTTCCAAAGAAAATTGAACATTGTCAAAACAACACAGACACTATAACGGTATTACACCCAGTGAATCTTGCACTTATTCAACATTTCTTTTCACATGAAACATACAACTCTATTTTAGGAGATACTGTTTTCACTAAATCTATAAACATAGACATTCCAAAAATTCACATTTTTAACCACACATTTTCGAACATTTTGGCACAGGATAAAATTTTACATCTAAGTTTAAAAAGAATTGCAAAGGCAACACAAAAAGAACGTAAAGTATTCACATCACTGTCTGAACCACTTCTTGATGGCAAAATTACAGTAGACAATTCATGGCTTGATCTCAGTACAATTCTTGCTATTGCAGCATTAGGTCTGTTATCCATTTTAGCAATTGTATGCTTCACACTTGTCAATAAAATTCGCATACTCACAGCCACAGTACTTCTTCTACAAAAGATACCACAGGCACAAAGTACATCCATAGCTTCAACAATTCCATCATTTATTTACAAACAAATTTCGAAAACTACAACTCCAAGTACCATTGAAAACATTTTTAACACTCAGTGCAATCCATGGCCTTTTGTCATATTATCCATAATAACTACATTTACATTGACAATTTTTACATTCTATTTTTACAAAAGATCTACAAATAACAATCATACTAAAGTCGTTCTTGAAATCACAAATGGACTATCATGCATCACCATACCACTAGTCACACTATCACTTTGTCCTACAGATTGGGACATAAAGGTACCAGATACAATTACTAATATGAGAATTTCTGGATTTTTCATTACAAGATTACATGCAGACTGGCATGATTTTTGTATTCGTGGGACTAATACAAAACACGAAATTCCACTACCTCAATACATTTCAATCAATCCATACACTGCGAGAAAAGTACGAAAAATTTTAAACACACCATTCTTCTGCCATATTTTGCTCACACACCACAACCATTTTATGATATTGAAATAGAATATATAAATTATGTAAACCTGTATGCAACAGAACAATGCCTTTTTGTATTTTCATGACTTATGATAAACTCTCAAAATGACTTTTGTAAAATGTCTTTCTTACAAAAAGGGGAAACATTTATTTTTACTTTTGGATTTATCTACAATTTTGTTTTTCTTCGGGGTCGAAGAAATTTTCGACCTGGTGGGATATATGTGACAGTGAAAATTTAGGTGCAACTTCATGCCTTATATAACAGCTGCATTCAAACTTTAATAATTTAAAGAAATTTGTATTATTTGTTTCAAATTATTATGTTTTATATATGAACTTTTTAGTATGAAAATCTTTTATACAATATTTATGAATCAGTATAATTTAAAGTAAATTATATTATCTCATGTCTTAATACTCATAGCCACAGAAATTAACATTTATAATCTTTAGCAATTTATCTAAAGACACAGGACAATAGATATAAATAAGTTTTATTTGGACAAAGTGATATTACGTAATCTTGGGTCATTTACTTATTTACGAATCCCAATAATCCGTTTTATGTCAAGAAAAGTTAAGGTGAGATTTTTGTTAGCGTCCCCCTATATGACAGGGGCCACTCAAAGGATATTTTCTAATTAAACCTTTTGTTAACGTTCAAAGTAAACCTTGTGGAACCTCACCTGAAAACTAAGCAGGAAACTTTGTTAACAAGCGTCAGTGTTGGTCAGTTTCATTCCGACCAGCACTGAATAAAGTTGTATTCTTAAAAGCTTGTTTTCATTACAGTCTCGCAAGCAGCAGAACATCAGCAAACATACAAACAAGAACATCATCACTGCAATCAGTTGTCATAACCCCCAGAACACACCCAAAACCTCGTTCACAATAGTTTTACGTCGAATATATTTTGTGACCTAAAAGAACTAGGCGTTTCCTGTACTAAATTGGCTACCCCATGCATTCCTATTAGTACTTAAAATTCGGATACATGTTTTTGGAAAGTTCAATCTTGAATAGTTTTGCG
The DNA here is from genome assembly GCF_036588685.1 of Mytilus trossulus. Lineage (NCBI taxonomy): Eukaryota > Metazoa > Mollusca > Bivalvia > Mytilida > Mytilidae > Mytilus > Mytilus trossulus. The sequence goes on along the minus strand of NC_086379.1, from coordinate 35,314,841 downwards.
TCGAATATATTTTGTGACCTAAAAGAACAAGGTGCTAGAGTAAAATGCCATGTTATTACTTTAAGTAATGGATAGTTGATTAATTCCGACTAGAATTAAAAAGATTGTGTTCATCAGCTTTGTATATAGATAAGAATGCTAAATGTTCCTTTTAATAGAAGGAAATAGATCAAGAGTATTTGAAATAAATTTAACAATTCATCGAGTTTCGCATCTGGATAATATGCGTGTTTGTTTGTAAAAGTCCTTAACAGTAACCATATTGTTTTGTTTCTAAAAATAGATGTGGGTAAGCCCATAGTTCGTGTCGACATGTAAAATAAATGTGATAGTAAAATACAAACGTATTAAAACCTCAATGTTCACATATCTGAGTTAGATAAGACAATCAAAAATAATCTAAACAATATATGTACATGTATATATACAATAACATTATCGCACTTCAAAGTGAAGAGGATGTTGTGTACCATGCTCTGTCTTCTGCTTCGTGAGATATAAAGTAATTGGATAATTGTGTGAAAAGTGCACATTATTCTCTTATTTGCTCTAAGTTGACTTGTTGGTAAACTAATTGTCCTGTCCATGAGCATTAACGAGCTATTTAAAACCTATACAGACTATCGCTTGTATATAACTATATTTGCTTGTATCACTATATGAACTATATTTACACAAGTCAGAAAATTTAGGGTCGGGCTTGGTATGTAAAATTCAACAACGTAAACATGAGCTCTGTAAATCTCTCACAAGTTCAACTGACTTGATATTTCATATCAAATCAAATATCATATTTAATAAAGCATATTTTACAACAGGAACACATGCATAATGTAAATAGCTAGGCAAACATGTAAAAATTAAAACAAGCAAGCTAACAAGAAAATAAACGCAAATTGAAAAGTATAAATATAAACATGTAACTGAGAAGCTCACTCGTGTAAATAGAATTGGTATGATTCAATGAGACAACTCTTCACAGTAGAACAAACGGCAAATAAAATAAAACAAAAAGTCATTTTACTGCCTTCAACAATGAGCAGAGCCCATGCCACATTAACTATATTTAGTCACTTTTCTGCCTTCATTTATGAGCAGGGCTCATACTGTATTAATATCAATAAGTCATTGTACTGTCGTCAACAATGAGCAGAGCCCAAGTCGCATTAATAACATTTAGTCACTTTCTGCCTACAACAATGAGCAGGGCCCATACTGCATTAAACAAAGTCATTGTACTGCATTCAACAATGAGCAGAGCCCATGATACAGCATTAATGAGTAATTAAAAACCAAAAAGAAAAATGTTAAACAAGTCAAACGAGAAAACAGTAGGCATAATTTATGTACATTTTTTTTTATATAGTAATCTAAAGCTATCGCGTCATCCGCCACACAATCTCTCATATAGTGTATTTCATTTACACGTCAGCTGAGCCATCTAACACATAGTGTATAATTGTGTATAAAAGTGGTAGAATCTATAAAGTAAATAAAGATTGAGGAATTTGCACTTATTGCCCTCGTGTGTATCTTGTGTGTAATAGCGCTAGGTGCGTCTTCAAAACGACTGCATGGTTATATAATTTATGTACATTAAAGCAGAGACATGTAAAAAAGGCCACGAATTAGATATATGACATCAAATTATAATAATAAATAACCCTTTCAGTAATCTTATCTTATCACCACCAGATTATCTTATACCTAATGAGATAAAAATCAATTAGAATAATTATACACCACAAAACATCAACTTTTTTTTTATATATATATAAATTCAACATACCAAGGTTAGAGCTTGACGAAATCTGCAAACCGCTGGAACCAGGTAGTGAATTCTTTGGATCATTGGTTCTCCTTCTTTTAAATCGTGTTTTCCTTACAAGTGCATCTTGTGCTGTGTGGAATTCTAAACGGGGGCTCCTGGTGTGAAGATTTTGTTGTGCCATTAAATTGATCACCGATCAATTAATGAGCCACTGACAAATTGGAAGCTGTCCCTGTCATTCGAGCATTGTATAACTTTTATGGCGCAGATACATTATTAAATTGTTCTAATAATCTCACAAACATAAGCATGTCGAAAGAAGCTGGATGTGTTCCTCGTGTTGATGGCATCGGATCGTGTGGTGACAGTTCGGTTTACCTTTTAATATCGTCGTTTGCTGACATTTGCAAATGAAAATCCTTTCTTGGAGAATTGTCTTGTCTCTACGATAGTTTCATTTCAAAATATTAGAATATGATATGCGGATGTCAATGATTTTTTACGATTGCATTTTTTGAAACTTTTACATATCTACAAGATTGGCTAGTGCAATGTAATGCTGACGAGTCATGTGACGTTGATTGACAAGAACAAGAACCGGATCCGAATGAGGCAATAATCATTTCTCTCATTCCCCCCCCCCCCCAGCATTCGTACACATTGCATAGTTTTCACCTGTGTCAGTCTGTTATCTAAGATTCTAGTTAGATACAAATTGCATTTATATTTCAGATTTGTATATTTTTTAGAGCTTGTCTTTTTAATCGACTTGGTAAGGATCATTTTTCTTTATGTCGATTGCTGTTCTTATGTCATCTTCTTGCTTAAGGAGTTCTTTCTGAAAGAAAACATTAATAACAGCAAATGTAGTTGTAATAAGAAGTAAGACTGATGTTATATACTGTATCATTAAAAGAAACATGCAGACTAAGTGTAAATTCGAAAGCCAACTAATTCCCAAACAGAATGTTATTGTAGCTAAATTGTAGCTGGAAAACACGGGTTTGAATTGCAGACAGCTTATTGAAGTAGTCTGCGTGTTGATCTCCACTCTATACTAAATTCTTACAAGTTTTTGTGACTCAACCCCTTTCTTACCAACCAAATTTTGTCATTTTCACAGCTTTCTGAATATTTTACCATAAGTTTAACTTCACATAAACCAGCCGACATAAACTGAATTGTACATGTATCACATTTTTACATGACATTTTTAAACCAAAGATTAAAGTCTAACATGTACTGCGTTACGTTTGGAAGACAAGTACTGTTAAAAATAACCCTTGTTTTCTGGAAATCGAAAACAAGTATTCCATGGAGGTTATATATAAGAAATCACAAGAAACCTCAAAAACATAACAAATCACAAGAAGACATCAACAGTATAACAATACATAAGAAAATCTCAACGATAAAACAAATAAGAAGGTTTCAACAATGTAACAAAATAGTAAGAGAACTTATAGTCATTGTAAAAGTATTGCCCTCCACAAGTAAAATCCTATTGTGTTTGTTAAACGATTTAAAATGGTAACAAGTTTGTTGTTAAACTATAGCGCAAAGGGTTTGATTAGTAGTGTGACATATTTCGAAGAAGTAATAGACATTTTGTAATGCTTCAAAGATGCAAAGAAAATTATTTTATTGATAAATGATTGGTACCGCCATGTCGGATATGTTAATTAAAAGCATCTGATATCAAAAGACGGATCTTTTGAATGTTGATAAAATGGAAAGCTGATTATTAAACACACCCATGGAATAAGTGGATTCCCATTTACTTTAGAAAGACGTAGATCTTTCCATTCCCTTCAATATACAAATGTAACGTAACCATATTCGAGTCATATTTTTGTTTGCAACTTAATTAATATGTTGCATTCAATATATGACTTGTTTGATTTGTTTTACGTTTGACATTTTGTGGGGTCTTTTAAAGCTGATTATATATGCAGTATAGGGGTTAACTCATTGTTGACGGCCGTACGATTACCTATAGTTGTTAATTTCTGTGTCATTTGGTCTCTTGTGATGACTTGTCTCATTTGCAAGCATACCACATCTTCTTATTTTTATAATTAGTCATTTAAAAGGCAGGTGGTGACCGAACGGATATTTGAAAACATTCAGTGACAGGCAAGAGGTAGGTGGTGTAAGGTCGGAAGAAGCTTGTTGGTCAACCTTTTTGCAACACTGTATACCGAATATGAGTCATAGTGTTGTCGCATATGTTGCTTTAATACCAAATGACAGTTCTTTATCAACAGAATTCACGGATAATTTGTTGATTGTGGATTGATTGATTTTCAGGTGCAATTATTTTATGCATTTTCAGGATGAAAACGAATTGATAATATAGATGGGGAAGAAAAGCGGGACACTTAGGCAGCCAAGGGCGAATGAAGTTACATGTATGTTTGGAAAGAGCAAAATTTTTGCCTTGCAACAGGAAACCTTCATATTTAGAGGACAAGTAGGGACATTTAATCGTATATATCTGCTGTATATGGCGAAATGTACCCAATATGCAATATGTGAAAAACTAAAAGGATGGGGCTGTGCGTGTGTATATATAAATTTTTCACAGCCATTTAGCATGGGTTTTAGTGACGGATAGAAGATCATCAAGGAAGACTAGGTGACAATATTTCGGTTCCATAGTCAAACCTTAATTAATTGACTTATGAATACTGGTTGTCCCTTTTGAAGCTTCGTTCCAAGATAGTTACAAAATAGTTTATGCCTTTGCAAATTGGTAGGTTATACGAAAATAACCGGACATTTTCCCACAATTCGGGGTTACCAATTGCAATGCATAATTTTATCAAAAGAATGCGTTAAAACTCTTTAATTTATATGTATTGTTTTACTCGTCGTCACTTTTACGCATACACATAATAAAAATCTAGTTACAATTAAAAATGCAAATACTCACCTCTCTTTCCTTTAAATGTCTTCCATTTCTTAATTTACTTTTTAAGTCCTTAATGGTATCTAATTTTTTTTGCAGGTCTTCCTCATCTTCTTCTAAAAAATTGTCGACTCTTTCATCGTCCTGCCAAAAGCTCTGTTCTATGGCTTTATCCTCGTAACGTGTAGGTTTAACATGGTAAGCAATAGGTCCAGAAATACTAAATCCAGGGTTAAAGTAAACCTCCTCTTGAGAATTGAATTCTATTTTTCCAGATCTTATTCGGCGTATTTCAATCAAATCTGACGACGGAGATTTTTCATTTGCAACAAAAATACAAGATTTTCCGTTATGAAATCTCAAGTCACCTCTCAAGCGTTTAAGATTATGTGTCGATACAAACCTTTCCCATGCTGCACTATTAAAAAGAATTGTTTCTCTCGACTCTGAACTATGACATAGAGATTTGAAACCAAGTCCATTTGTCAGAAAAAAATGAGTCGTTGGTTGAGTAATGTTTTTTTCTTCCTTGAAAAACACATATCGAAAATCTCGTGGTCGTTCTTCAATTGTTTCTTTTTTGCGATGTAGGAATTTCAAACTTTCATAACAGTTGGTCATCATATTCAATATCTTTTTGACATGATGGCCACATCAGTAAGCAAATGAAAAAATAAGCTACATCTTCGTAATCTCTTCTCATTTTTATCACTAGCTTACAATGCTCCATTATAGTCTTTGTTGAATCTCTCTTTTCACCACCAAGAAGACCTAACACTACATTTACTGAAACTAAATTAATTAAGTCTTTTGTGATTTTATCAGTTGTGTACTTTAAATGTTTTCTAATTTCGATGCTTTTTTTTTTATTCCGTCCTCTCTGTTGAAGGACATTGATCTGTCTTTAATGTTACGCAAAATATAGAAGATATTCATATAGGAGTTTCCACCTAATTTTATCAACCTTCTTCTATGCCAGTCATTTGTAACTTCAGGTAAATCAGAGTGGGGTGGTAATTCATCGCCGTTTGCTCCAAAAAATTCGCTGTAATCATTGTAAATAGAAGGATATCGATATTGTAAACCTCTATATAACCGATGTACTCTATCATGGCTAGTATCATCGTGTGAATAAAAAGTTGTATGAAAACACCGACATTGTTCAATTATAGCCAAAGCTTTTTCGCCCTCATCAAGAAATGTATTCAAAATTGGTTTGAAGATCATCCAATCTTTCAATTCTGGTGGTGAAAATGTATCATCGGAGACAAACATCATTACATGTTGGGCGAATTTGCATCGCATTTTCTTTTTAATAAATTTCAAGCAGTTAATTATGGTGTTTAACACACCCTGTATAGGATTCAGAATATGATCTGTGTTCCCTTTCCTCAAACGACTAGCATCTAGAAAATTACTATATGCTTCTAAAATAATCTTTAAATATTTTACTGCATCTTTTGGGCATATCATTGCTTTTATTTTAGCTTTTTCGTGTTTGAATTGATCAGCAAGGCATATTGCCAATGACTGATGACAGAATCCAGTAGCGACTTTAGTTCCCATTGACATTTCAACACTTAATCTTCCGTACTCTATTCCTTTCTCAAAATCTTTATGCTTTGAGCACAATCGTGCTAAAGTTTGTGGTATATATGGATCATTCACCAGAATTTTTGTAAATACGGTCTCCAATATCGTCCTTGCGTTTATCCACGATGTTTCACTCATGCAAATTTCCTCAACTAACGGAGAAAATGACGTTGTTCTGTCATCATTATATTCTTCCTTCAGTCTTCGTACCAGCATTTCTTTTGTGAAATTGATTAATATCTGTCTACCATAAGAACTGCTCTGCAGAATTGTACAATCTAAAAATCTTTGAGTGAGTGAACTTAAAGTTTCATTTCTTTTTGTCAGAATCTGAAGGAGAACAGGTTCTGCAAGTGCCGGGTGTGACATTTTAACCTGTTTTCCACTGGCGGTTTCTTTCTGTTCTATAACTAGAAATATTTTTAGAGCATTAGACATATTTTTCTCCCAAAGAACTGTTTTCGTTAGACTGTACCCCATTAAATTGTCGCAGCATTCGACCGGAATGAAGGCACTTGGTCCTCGTTTAGTTTTTGGAGTGTAAGTTGACAATATAGCTGTGTATGCTAACAGCTCAAATTCATTTGATGAAACGTCTATGTATAAAAGAAATGTGCTTATTGTGTTTCTGATGTACGATGGACTGAAGCCTTTTCTTTATATCATAAAAGAAAGCAAATAGTCTGGTTGACAGTTGGCTCCTTTCTCTTCTAATTCTTTATATTTCCTGTCCATCCATTGCTTTTCTGGTTTGTCAAGTTTTTGTTTCAAGTAATAAAATATTGCACTGGAAGTGTTGACTGAATAATCATGCTGAATTGAAGGTATATAATGAATTTCTGTTTCGCGTTGACACAATATGCAACAACAAACTAAATTATTCACTTTTGGATTTGAGCGATATTCAATATAAATTTGACGCCGCAAATCTTCAAATGTAAGGTCTGATTGTTCAAGGTCGTCTATCAATAACAATAATGGTTTTGCATTGTTTTCGCTCTCTTCTTTATGTCTCCATAAGGACATCACATTTTTTGCTGTCCTTTCTGTTATCTTAGTTATGATTGCACAACGACAATTTTTTTCGAAACGTCCAAAGCAAATCACGGGCAAGAGTGGTTCCTCCAGCACCCGGTTCGTGTGAAATTATAACTGTTGATAAAATTTTCTGGTCACCCCCAAGAATTTTACTAATGGTCGATTCTACACGATCAAAAATTTGTCTTTTTAGGACATGGGTTCTAAAATAAAAATTAAACCACTCCACTTTTTCACCTCTATAGAAACTTAATTCAGTTTTTGATGAGAATTCTTCTCTTTCATTTTCTGTTTGGAATTCTTTGTTTTCACACTGTTTTGCACTTAGTATATTGAACTCGGCTAAAGTTTCTACAAATTTTGCATCAGCTGGAACGAACGCCCCACTTGAAGTAGGTAAAATAACATTCTCTTGATCCTTACACCCCGTAAGCTCTAGAAATGTAGCATTTACATGTTCCCAAGTCATTCCTTTACCTGATATGCTATATTCATCAATTTGTGCCGTCATATCTCTATATTCTACTTTAAATCGCTTAAGAACATTTTCAGTTGCAATGATAACCATTTGCTCCCATCCAAATCTAATAGTCATTTCTCGAATTGTCTCAATGATCCCATCAAAATTATTTGAAAACAGCAACACTATAACAAGTGCTCGTCCTTTTGGAATTATTTCCTTTTGACTGAAAAAAATCACGGCATCTCGAATGCCAGCTGAATAGTCTATTGTCCAATTTTCGGGGTTTTTGCACGGTTTACACGGTTTAATATCTTTTCTTCCATTGCAAAATATCCAAACAGTTTTGTTTTCATCAGGTATACCTAGCTTGGATGCAAGGTCAAGCTTGCTTCCTGCAAGATCAAAAAATATTTCCTCGTCTTGAAGAATTGATCTCTCTTCATTTCTGTGAGCAGCACACAAACCGTCTTTGTTAGATTCGTCATCAAAATTAAAGACTGCGTGAAAATTTATTACTTTGATGAATTTCAAGCATTGAATCTAATGCTCGCTACGTTTTTGTTCTTCCGTTGGTTTATTAAAACAAAGTATAGGCCAAACAGAATTATCTAACATATTTGAACCTCTGGATATGATTCTTCTAAGTTTATCCATAGGAGTTTCAGGGGATTCATACATCTCTTGGCGTGCCATTTGTTTTTCATCTTCCTCCCGTTTACGAGTGATGTCTTTTAACTCTGTCTGTAGAAATAATTTTTCTTGTTGTTTAGTTTTTGAATAGGTGCCAACCCCTTCCCTTACATACAAAGTATTTTCTTTCACAATATTTGAGGAGTTCGTTATGTTGTTCCTATTTATTCTAAAATAAATGTCCTTGCAGAAAACCGACGATGGTTCAATGTCAATCTCAATAACGTAAGCTTGGGAACAAGGTAGACGAGAAATAACTGGAACAAAGACTGGATTGCTGATACATTTATCAGCGGTTTGGCTTACAAAACTCTCAAAACATCTCAAGATTGCAGTGCGTAAAGATTCGGTCCATATCCTTCTGATATCGCCTTGAACTGAATTTAATGGTACACCAACAATTTCGCCATGTTTATATTTACTCTTGCCGTCAGGTGTTGAATCACTTATACCAAACATTATAGTACCATTTTTTCTCGAATTCATACAACCACATGCAAATTTTATCGTTTCTTTGTTCATAAAGAGACATACAGCATCACTTCCTTTACTTATCAGATTCTCTGGAACAAACTTGTATTCGTAACAGCGATACGACACTGACCCATTATGTTCCGTCGTTGATACTCACTTACCCTCAGTATATTGTATTTCTGATGACTCGTCTTTGAAACGCCGTGGAATCTGAATATTATGTGAAGAACTTTTGGTTCCCTGTACTTTTTCGTCCTCTTGGTTTGCCTTTGTAACTGATATTTGTTCTGCATTTTGCTGATCTATGTTCGTCTGTTCAGGAATTATCTCGTCACCAGTCATCTCAATTGAACTTTCTCTATTGATAACAGCGCTGCCGAATAATGAATTTTCTGCCAAAGATTGTCCAGATGATTGAAGTGCTTCAGGATTTTTTTTCATCAACTGTACGTTGTCCACAAAGTTCACTTGGAATGCATTCTAACACAAAATCAAACGAACTATCATCGGGAACGTATGTCCAGTACTTAAAACCGGTTTTAAGTGTAAAAAATAGTTCGATGGCCTTCTTTTTTCCTGGATTTTCAAGATATGTACAATAACAGTCAGTATCTTTTAACAAGATGTTTTTATTAATTAACAGGAAAACATAGCCTGATTGACCTTTTGAATTTTATTCCATAGAAATGACCCGTGTTTTTTATCGAGACAATTCTCCTGTCCGTCGGGACAATCGGTTAATATGAAAAATAACATTTTCTTTTCGAAAACGTTTCGATCTTTCCAGTCACTGTGTATAATTGTCAGTAAACATGTTTTATTTTTTGATTTAGTTTCACAGATATCAAGTTGTAATACATTTCTAATATATGAATCCCACTCCTTTGGCAACAAATAGGCATGTTTTTTAATGGGGGTTTGAAATGCCAAAGGATTCTTATCTTTTGCAGTCACCTGTAAAACCTGTTCTTTTTGAATGGGTTTTGACTGTAACAACCTGTTATTGTCAAGTATCTCGTCTCTTTAAAAGAATTCTTCTGTATATTACACCTAACTCTTTGCTCCCTGGAACTTCCAATTGTAGTTCTTTCGTATCTTTGTATGAAAGAAAAACGAGACCATCGATTTGTTCATCTGCTATTACTCTGCATATTTCATTAATGTCATTTGACTGAACGGTCACTGACTTACGGATAAAGTCTTGCACCTCAGTCACAGTCCATTTCGCCATTTCAATTTGTAAAAGGTTTTTCAAATGATTGCTACTTCTTTGATTAAGATATAGTAATATCTTTTTTGCCATTCCATACGGAATGGTAAGTTCTGATTTCAAATCGGAAGTGGTAGATTTTTCATAAGACAATATTGTTTGGCCGTCTAAATACTCAAACTTGGGATATTTTGCAATATCGTCCTCAGTTAATCCTACTTCTTTTATTAACCAATCTCTGACATCATTTTCTGTACTTTGTTTTGTTATGAATTCATCTAAAAAGAATAAAACAATCTCAGACTGTTGTCTTTCAAATTCAAAATTAACATTTGTTTATTTGAATGAACCATTAACTTTTTGGTACTTCATTTTACTAGATAATATTATCTTATAATATATGATGATATGTTATCGAAAACATATTAATGATTCAGGAGAAAGTGGTTTCTCGCTGCATTGAAGACCGATTGGTGGCCTTCGGCTGGTGTCTGCTCTTTGGTCGGGTTGTTGTCTCTTTGACTCATTCCCTATTTCCATTCTCAATTTTATGAATAAAATCTGATAGATAAATTGTGTGAATTTAGAACTCGACTCTAAAACGGGATTTAACCTAAATTAATAATTTTACGTATTATATCTTAATATATTTTAAAACCTCAAATTTCCTCAAGTCACGAAAAGATGAAACTTCATTTTACCCATCCGCATGATGATATGATTAGACATTTAGTAACAGGTGCCCCGACTACGTTTTCTCATTTTGACGATTACCGCCATTGGTCTGGCAATGTCTTAGTGATTCACATATTTTAGTATTATATTTCATAATATACTTGGCTATATGTCAATAAAAGAACACACCAAAAAAAAAAATGCAAAGAAACAATCTTCTAGAAGACATTACCCGCTTGAACTTTTAGGACAGGGTTAATATTCCGTTATGAACTTCATCTTATAGTTTTCTGAAGTTGTGATTAGTAAAATAATACATATTATAGTCATATAAGTAGATTGGAAAATTAACTGTTTACAAAACTTTGAATTTTTGAAATACTAATGTTTTTTTACCTCAAGAATAGATTACCATAGATGTATTTATTAGTCAAACTTTTATAATCTTTCGGTCCTCAATGCTCCTCAACTTTACCTGGTTTGAAACTGTATTTCCATTGTCTAATCTTGAATTGATGAAATATCTCTCATGTTGAAAACAAGGTGTTACCTGTAAAGGAAAAGAACCAGCTCAAAATCTGATGATTGGATGAGTTACGGGTTATAACCTTCATCAGGTCACTCAATGGATCAAAATGTTTTAACAGGTGTTCATGAAATTAACAGCCTTGTGGAATGTTGAAGGCACTCGAAGGGATTTTCGAAAATTTGGAAAATTTATTTGATAATCATTAGAGAAACAGATTCTGAAATAGGTACTCGTGGATTATCGGATGTATCCAATCTTGATAGATAAATTATCAATTTTAAAGTCCACGCAAAGGCTCTGACTTTAAAATTTGATAATTTAGCTATCTTGATTGGATGAATCCGATAATCCACTGGTACCAATGTAAGAATATATATATAAATGCCATTTAGTTTTAACTAATTCACGGGTTACATTGATATAGAATCAAGTTGAGGATAAGGTATTTTATTTTGTGTCTGACAACTTAGTATGAATATCAATATGACATTCATATTTTCAATTGGATATAAATGCCTCCATAGTATTTCATGTATGTCATGCAACAACAACAACAAAAAATGATTGAACGAACTGACATTTTCTAAGAATTAAAAAAGAATGGAATTTCATCCGATTTCACCTGGATAGATGCACTCGCGATAAAAAAATTGGCTAGCGAAATATTGCGTTTATTTTTAATCGCATTATAAATATTTTGAACATTCCAATATTTACATACTTTAAAAAAAAAAAGATACTTGTTTATTCCAAAAAATTCATGTTTACAATTTCCTCAGTTGCCCAGGATGCAAACTGGGGATTCCCGTTTACATGTAAAACCAACTGTCCGGGAAGCAGGGGGCTGAAAAGGGCACTGTATTACCAAAAAAAGTAGTACATGTATAATAATACTTACATTCTTTTATATGACAATGAATGAAAAAGAACATATATTTAGAATGTAATACTAGTAATAAATAATATAACATTATAACATAATCGAGTGCACCTCTAAATCAGAATAACATAACATTATAACATAATCGAGTGCATCTTTAAACCACGGATAACCTAATACAAATTAAGAAAGTTTCAATTTTTTGTTTGTTTTTTCATTAATTTCATTATCAATTTCTAAAATTTGTAAGCAGTCGATTGGTATTGAACTTTTGACTCTTGAAAATTCCGATATACAGTTTATTTTAACCACAAGCTTTTAAAAAATAGAACAACAGCTGTTAACTTCGTTGGTTTCTTCGTTCCATATGTCTTTGATATATTTCATGTTACTTTTTAGAAAGGAAGAAAAAAACAATGGCTTATTTTGGAATGAAATTTTTGAATTACCAAATAGTCCCATATTAAGTACTTCGTTCTTTGTTTTGGGATTATCTCCAATTTTTAGAAAATCAGACCATGTATAAATCATTTTCTGATAAAATAAAGGAATATTTTTAAGAATTAGTCCTTTGATATTTGAACATTTACATAAAAAATATTGATCATTATACTTGTTGTCAAATTGTCGAAGCCAATACTTGCCAATCGCATTCCAGCTTTCTGACGGTTCATGAAGAATGCGATATAGAGACTTTATTTGCTTACTTCTAATGAATAAGTCTATACTAATCATGCCCATTCCACCCTTTGTTTTATCAAGACAAAAGACCCGTCTTTCTATTTGGTTAACTTTCCCATCCCATATAAAATTCCAAATAACATTGTTTATTTCTTTTGAATATTTTTCAAGAATTCCCCGCATGTCAATTTCATAACTGCACAAAGGCAATATGATTTTTTTTACTATTAAGGTTTTACCACTAAATGAAAGTTTCCTGCTTTTCCACACGTGGAAAAAGTTTTTAATTTTTTCGATAATGCTTTGCCATATAGCATCATTATCAATTTCATATCCGTGATTTACTCCGAGGGTTTTTACATTACCTGTAATCCATTTAATTTTATAAGATTTTGTTTTTTTCCTTTTAAGAGATCCTATAAGTAAACCTTTGGTTTTATCAATATTAAATTTAGATCCCGAAGCTTTTTCATATAGCGTTAGAACATCAAAAGATTTTCTACTGATTTCTCATTTTTGTTAAAAAGCTGAGTTTCATCAGCAAACATGCATAATCTAGTTTCTATACTTTTACCCCCTCACCAGGTATCTTAATTCCTTCAATTTCCTTGTTACCTCGTATTGCACATGCCATTGATTCTGCTTGCAAAATGTATATAAGGGGTGCTATTGTACAGCCCTGTCTGGCCGAACGAGTTATCGAAAGTATTTTGAAACATGTCCATTTGTTTTTATACAAGTTATAGCATCATAAAGTAACATTTTGATCCATTATCTAAATTTTCCCCCAAAATTAAACTTTTCTAATACAAAATCCACCCATTCCCATTCAACTCTATCAAAGGCTTTTTGTTAATCAAGATTTATTATTATTCCATCTTCATCTTCGTTGTCAATATAGTCTATTATATCTTGAATTAATCTGTTAGCATCACTAATGTTTCTTCCTTTAACAAATCCTTTTTCATCTGGATGTATTATTTTTGGTAAGGCTTTTTTCAATCTCATTGCCAGAAGTTTTGCTATGATTTTATAATCGGTGTTAAGTAATGTAAGAGATCTCAAGTTTTTAATATTTTCTCTTTCACCACCCTTATGTAATAACGTAAGAACCCCTTTATGTTGTGATTTACTTAAGACATTTTTATCAAATATTTCTTGAAGGAGTGTAAAAAAATCATATTTTATAATATCCCAATACAAAATGTAAAATTCAGATATAATGCCATCCTCACCTGGCGATTTGTTAGTCTTTAGATCTTTGAGCACTTTTTCTAGTTCTTCCATATTTATTTTACTTTCAAGCATCTCCTTATCGTCGGAACGTACCATATTTTCAATAAATTGGCAAAGCTTTTCACCGCACTGTTTGTCCCACCCTTCAGAAGCAAAAAAATAAATAAAACAAAAGATTTTTTAATTCTGTGGTACCGACGTCATTATTTTGATGTGATGTCATTCAGTCTAGTTTTTTGTCTAAAGTACAATTAAAGTCTCCTGATACTACGGTGTAGTGTTCAACGCTATCATTGTCATAAATTTTATTTAAATTACGCAAATTTTCGTAGAAACATATAGAATGTGTTTCTATCGGAACCGTTGTTCGGTGTATATACATTAACAATATGATATACAGCATTAACTCTTTTTATGTCACACATTTGACATCTTCCGTTTTCATCGTGATAAATAAAAGTTACATTTTCTGAAAATTTCTTTTGCAAAAGGAATCCCACTCCCCTTGAATTAGAAGTTCCACAATTCCAAACGGATTCACCTCCCCCAATTTTTTTCCAGTCATTACTCCAGTTATCAATATCAGATTTCAAACAGTGTGTTTCTTGTAGACAAATGAAATCAAACTTTTTTGAAACCAACAAATTAAAAAATCACATCTCGTTTTTTATTGTTTCGTAAACCATTTACATTTATTGAAGCATTTGACATAGACATATAAAGTTCGATATTTTTTTTTCTTTCGTCATTTAAATGTTTCACTTGAATGCTTTGAACCTGGTTATGTCTATTCGGTAAAATAAACTTAACGGATCCTTCATTTGTATACCTGTGTGTAAACAAATCAGGTAAAACTTTAATTATCAAGCGTAGTTTTAAAACCGTAATAGGTCTAATAAACAGATACTTATTCGTATTCTCCATATATAACATTATTAAGCGTCGTTTTGAATCCGTAAAAGGTATAATAAACAGATACTTATTCATGTTCTCCATATACAAACGAAAAATATGTTTAAAAAAGTGGACATGATATTTACAGTGATACATTTGTGTTTTTTTTTTGTTTTTTTTAAATATTTGTTTTTTAACAGTTTAATCAGATAAGATATTCTGAGTGTTTATTTACATGATTTAATCATGATCTATGCCTGTCTCTTTTCTTGATACTTTGGATGTCCGGTCTGCTGATGTTGGAGTAGTTTTGTCACTTCTATTGCGTTTGCGATCAATCGGAGTGTTTGATACGGTAAAGTTTGTATTTGGGCTATGAAGAAACTCACAAAGTTTACTGTTAATTCTTTGTGCGCCTTCTGTGCAGACGTGTACCCCGCTACTGTCATTTTTATCAAACAACGCTCTGACTACAGCTCCGTGTTTATAAAATTGATCATTTATATCAACAAATGCTACTGATTGTTTTCGAACACAAAGCTTTTTCATGAAACTATTTAAATTTTGGTTGTAATTCATTTATTTTCTTAAATTGAGCGCCGTTGCCTTTACGCGGTATGATATTGCAAATACCTATTTGTGCCTCTGGAAAGCTAGACTTCACACGATTGACAGCGCTTGTTACAAGAGTCACTTTATTTCTATTTATGTCATTTGTGCCTAGACAGAACACAACGTTTTCAATATCTTTGTTTTCAGTTTTTTGTAAAGCTAGATCAATGTTTTGTTCAATTTTGTTAAAGGATCCTCCAGATATTGAAGCGTTTACTAACGAATCGTAGGAATGTCCGAGCCTAATACAACTAAATGCTCCAAGGAGAACACACACTATCTCTCTTTCACAATTTGCGTTGTCTGATGAGATGGATTCTTCGTCGTCTTCGTCAGTGTGAATGTTTTTTGTATTGTCTTGTCTTCCCTCTAATATTTCAGAACCATAACTGCCTAATTCCTTTTTTCTGTTTCCTGTTTGTACTGTTCACAGTTTCGTCTGGCGTGACCTTTGACGTTACAGTAAGAGCAGTATCCTTCACTTGTACAGGCGTAAGCTACGTGACCTATACCACAACAATTGTAACATCTCTTTTGATTCATGAGACTTGGTTTGTCCATACATCTGTATGAAGGATGACCTGTGATATGACAGTATATACATGGAGTGCGATTGTTATCAGCAAAAAGTCTTACTTCAAAACGATCAAATGATGTTCTATTCGGGAGCACTGCATCACATTCCAGAATATCAATATACCGAGACCCATTTTCGATGTTGGTGCCTTTGATGACGCCTCGTTTTATAGAGCCTTGAACCACTTTACAAAATCTATACATCTGAGTACAAATGTATAAGTTTTCCAGTTCGTAAGGTGTGTCTTTTATTGTTACATGACAAATTAAACTCTCTACTTCATAAAATTTAATAGATCTGTCTCTTGGCGTTATGCCTTGAGCCGCTAGCTTGTCTTTTTTTTGTTTCAGGGTTTTTTGAAGTTACTATACAGTCTTTTTCAGTGATTTGAATAGATAACACATCCTCAATATTAATTACTTTACCTACTTCTGACAAAACTTCATCATGCGATATCCCTTTGAGGTCCCTTATGTATAGATAATTGTCTGTTTATTTTAGAAATTTTGGGAGTTCCGTTCAAGATGTCAACAAATAGACATGTATACATCACAAATACTAGATTTTTTTGAAATTAAGTTAGCGACATTTACTCACATATTCATCATTTGGTAAAAACCATAAGAATATCTTGAAAAATTGCGCCAGAAAGTTTAGATATAAGGAATTTATAACACTTTTCCGATGAGCAAAAAAAACTCACACATCCATTTTCAAGGGGACATAATCAATAGGTCAATATTTACATACTTAATAGAGTGTTAATATTACATCTGATGATTTAAGCCTATTCCAACTATTTCAGTATGCATGTGCCTGTCCCAAGTCAAGAGCCTGTAATTCAGTTGTTGTTGTTTGTTACTACGTTACATATTTGTTTTTGTTCATTTTTTGTACAATAATTAGGCCATTTGTTTTCTCGTTTGGATTGTTTTACATTTGTGATTTCGGGGATTTTTATAGCTGACTGTACGGTATGGGCTTTGTTCATCGTCGAAAGCTGACATTTTGATGTTATTTCTGTGTCTTTTGGTCTAGCGGAGATTGTCTCAATGGCAATCATACCACATCTTCTTTTTTATGTTAAAACTACATTGTTAGATAATTGATTTAATCTTTGTACTGATAAATCTACACTCGAATAGATTTGTATTTTATGTGTTTCTATTTATATTAATTGAATATGCTATTATATGCATTTAGATGTAACCTGCATGCAATCTGAGCAGGTTTCCTAAAACAATCTTGAATGTTATATAAATTAAAAACCAAACTTTGCTTGTATAATTCTAAAATTTATAAATATATATTAATTTTGTAATTTATGGTTGTACTTAATCTTCATTAACTTTGCATTTTAGAGTTATATAAGTTCAAATCACACAATGCTTTTCAGTTTGGATGCATAAATTAGAAGGCTCTATTTTAAATTCTCAACATGCGTCCACTTTCAAATTTTAGAATTGTTCAAGCATGGTTTGATTATAATTTGTATAACATTAAAGAATGCTTTAAATAGAAAATCCAGCACAGATCGCATGCAGGTCTCACCCAAATGCATATGATAGCATATTAAATGAATCATGTTCAATCCATTGATATATTAATAAGACACTATATCAGTTTATAATTGGTACGTATTGAAATATAGTTATTTTTTAAGAAAGACAGTATAACTAGTATACCAGATATTAAATGTACATAACTCCTATTGCACATGCAAATCACAGATACGCCTAACTTACTAAGATCGAAAACCTGCAAGAGTTCATTTTACACAACAGTATCTTTATAAAACTGTCCATATGTTCACCAAGGTGTAAAATGCAGTTAGCTATGTTGAACACAGGGTGGCGGTTTCAAAGAGGACAAAAAGCTATCGAGGTAAGTGAACGAATAAATATTTCCGCTTTGAAAAAAGTTAGCAACAAATAATATTTTGCACGGAAGGAACCGATCCATAATCTATTTCCAGGAATCGGACGTTCCCAGTGCTCTGTTTCCTCAAACACCCCACTTCAGTTTTCCATGTCGCAGATCTAAGACTTCAAATGGAAGTTTCATGATAAAACCATACTTTTGGCCATTTTCGAGTTTACTTTAAATAAAAATGAATACCTATCCCCGAATTTAACCAAATGCTAGCTTATTATTCAAAATATTTTGTATTTATATACATTTAATGTATCGCATGGGGAATTATATTTTCGTCTATTAAGATGAAATGAAGCCTGCAAGACTTACATTAAAAAGTACAGAGGAACTATATTTGGCGAATAGATAGATTGTAAGTTGTAAAAAGTAAAAACACAAAAATACCGAACTCCGAGGAAAATTCAAAAAGGAAAATCAAAAATCAAAAGGCAAAATCAAAAATCAAAAGGCAAAATCAAAAGTCCAAACACATCAAACGAATGGATAACAACTGTCATATTCCTGACTTGGTACAGGCATTTTCTAATGTAGAAAATGGTGGATTGAACCTGGTTTTATAGCTAGCTAAACCTCTCACTTGTATGACAGTCGCATCAAATTCTATTACATTGTCAACGATGTATGAACAAAACAAACATACTCAAAGAGTAAAAATGTCAAAAATAGGGGTACAGCAGTCAATATTGTGTTATCATCTAATATCACTATAAAAACAACAAATGTAACGAAGTAAGTTACAAAAAAACTGCAATTTTAACCTTGATCACGTCACTATTTTAATCCATGAAATCGAAGTCAGGTGAATTCTGTCTGACTGGCATTAATCCCAACCAAGGAGCCAACATATCAATATAGTTATCATTTACACATAATGAGTGAGAAATTCACATGACAAAAATAACTTTTTTTTAAGCGGTAGCTCAACCATGATAATGAGGTATAGGACAGTAGGCATTTTACAGACGGAAACCTTCTAACATAAGGTATCTCTATATATACTTAGTATGAAGCATCCATGCCTTCTACCCTAAAAGATATAAAGTTTTGTAGAAATACTTTACGCCACCGTCGGATCATATATGATACATTGGATACAATCATAATTATCTGAAAGACAACAAGAAGTTCAATACGGAAACATTAAATTTGATAAAACGTTAATGAAATATGGAGTGCATCAAGTGTCTATGTTATGTCTCTGTTATTTTTTATTTATATAAATGATTTACCACATCATGTTACACAATCCAATATGGATTTATATGCTGATGATCCAACATTGCATTTTGATAATAAGAAAATTGAAAAGGTAAACAGTAAATTGCAAAATGACTTAAATGGTATACAATCTTGGTGTAACAACAACAGTATGAAAATTAATACACAAAAACAAAGTGTATGAAATTGTGTTCAAAACGAAACACTTACACGCCTATCAGAATTTTGATTACCATCAACGAAACATGTATTGAGAATGTCCATTCTTTTAAGTTACTTGGAATTGACACTGATAAAAATTTAAGCTGGGAAGATCATGTAGATAGTATATGTAAAATTATCTCATCTAAAATATCACTTTTGTATAAAGTTTTAAAAAAAAATACAAGACATGCTACCATATATAGATTATTGTGTTTCAGTTTGTGGAAATGTATTACAAAAAGATTTCAGAAATAATCATAAAACTTCATAAAAAGAGTAGCAATAATTATACCTCAAAGTGATAAATCATTTCCATCTTATTTTATGTTTTTCTTATTTAAAATGGCTTTTACAAAAAAATAAAATATCAACAATCAATTCTAATGTTAAAAATTGTTAATGAACGAACAACTGATTACTTAGCAATGCTAAACATTTATGATGTTCAACACTACTAATTACGATCTGTCTCTAATAATGATATGTTCCTAGACCAAATACATATTTTTTATAAAAAATCTTTTAATTATTCTGCAACCAAGATAGTACGGAATAATTTACCATTCACAATAAAAAAATGTTGTAATGTGGAATTATTCAAAAAAACATTCGATGCAAGTCGAATAATTTGTTTTCTTTCTAATATGGTTAGAACATGAAATATTAATCAAAATTTTATCAATTATTGCCATTTGTATGTTTGAATGATTGAATTGTGCATATACTTAGTCTAGTACTATGTATTGTATTTTAATGTTATGAATATTTACTGTATAAGTGTATTTTGTTTGAGGGCCTCAATGAAAATTAGACTAGTTATAATTGAGTTACTCCTTAAAATAAAGAATTTTATAATTATTATTATATTAAACCATAGTAATCTTTATCTCAAAATTTCAATACTGATAAACGATTGAACTGTTTAAAACATAACTAGTTACTTGTATCTCTTCCCAAGGCAATTATTTTCTCCAGAAAACAACTAAGTTTCTTTTAAAAAAAGCAAACCGTAAACCCGAGACTATTGACTGTTCCCCAAAAAAATGTTTGCTGAGTTTGTGTTTGCTTTTGATTTAAAATTATTGACTGTAAATAGATGATGTCAAAACAAATTCATTGAAAATATGTAAGGGTGTGTAGATTCTTGCACAGGTCAACTGAAAGCAATGTTGGACAGCTGTGAAAAGAAAAGTATATATATACTGCTTCTATTTAAACAAAATTTCGAAAAAGAATTTTTTATACTTTAGCCAACACCCATGTGTTGAATCACTCATGTAGTGTTCTACTAAATGATGTTAACTTACATGTAGGTGACAGGATCAGGATGATTAAAATAATCACATGGTATAAATCAAAGGTCGGTGAAGGTATTTATTTTTTTAGATACTCACTGATATCTGCAAATTACTTTTTCTTATTGCAGTACATATTTAGAACATTCGAGTACGAAATTGTATACAGCCTTCTCAGATTTACATGAATACATTTGACAAATAGGATACTCGCTCACATTAATTTTATACAAAATTTGATTCACATGTAGACAGCTTGTTCATGCTAGCAATCTTAGCCTTAAAGACTTAATGATCGAGCAAGTATGACGGATAATACTGCCTACCAGCTTCGAATTATGAATAGAGAATGCATTTTGACTTGCTTTTAGTTCTTGTTTCTTGATATTTCCCTAAAAAAGTCTAAATGTCCTAGTATTTCAGCTAACATTCAAATGATAAAAATGAACCAGACCAACTTTATTACATGTTCAGTAGTCAAATTATATGCCATTTGGTTTCTGATAATGAGTTTAATTCATTTGCAATATATTATACCACATCATGTTATTTTTATATTGGCCCTATTTTAAGTTACCTTGGAAATCGGTGTTTTTGTTTCCACTTTTTTCTCCAAAAAATCATTTACATTACAGACGAAAAACAATATGTATCAAAATGCTTCCATATCAATTGGTAATTGGTGATAATGGATGTGTTGTATAAATGCATGGCATAAAATACCTACACAAACTGAGCAAAACCAATAAACAAAGAAACATATCTGATATTTACGTCAAAGTCACAGTGACGACTACATTTTTGTTTGAAAGTATGTTTAAGAAATAATTCATGGGGGCTTGAATATATCGTTATTTTACCACGGGTTGGCCCTTTATGACAAATATTTTACCCTGAGCGATAGCGAGGGGTAAAATATCGGCATAAAGGGACAACCCGTGGTAAAATCTAGATATATTCAAGCCCCCATGAATTATTTCGATTCTAATAGGACAAATACGGCAATTGTTTTGGATCGAAGCCTCTAGGTGATGGCCATTATTTGCCGTTCCCATAAATTAACGCACTTTTAGATTGGCGTAAAAGAACGGAGCAAATAACATAAGTGACATGCTAAAACTATTCACAAAACTTCATTAGATTGATTTGGATGAATTTTAATGATTATTTACTTATATGTCTTCTATGTATATAAAAAGTGGGCTTATACCACATTTTAGCATCGTATGTTTACGTTTCCTTGTTGTGATGATTTACGGTATCAGAGGCGTGTATTTTCCCGGAAAATTATTAAATTATTACGTCATCATATTATGACGTCGTGTACTTCATTCATAAACAATCATATGACGTGGGAGTACAATCGCAACAGCCCAACAAATATATTCATATTTTACCACGGGTGTGTACTCAAAGCGTTTGAAGGACGTCATGTTAGAATATAAACTTAAATCAGTAGATTGAATTCACGTGTTTTTGTTGTTGGTTCTAATACTGTAAATTTATAGTTTTTACTTTTAATGTATTTTGGATAACGTGAAAACTTACTAGTTTTTTTTTTCCTTTTCGTTCTTCTTCGTTTTGTTCTTTAAATGCCAGCATTGAGTTTGTCAATATAACTATAATTCATTGTCCTTAAATATTTTCTTCTACATCTCTGCTTTCGTTGACGAAGTATAGAAGTCATGTGGCGGAAATCATCGTAAAACGCATTAGATCCATTCTTTTAGTTTGTATATGTGTAACACAATTCACCAGTTTCTTTAATATCCATTTCCTAAACCGATTTTTTTTTATAGCTATTCAATCAAAGGATTTACCTTTGTTTCACTTTCAATGTTGACATTTTTTTCCTTTTAATAACAGACCACGAACCATTTATCCGTTATCCATCTCTAACTTATGGGTTAGATTGAAGTGAGTTGCAAGTGAATAATTCATCATCAATGTTTCTTAGCTTATTCTGACAAAATTGCACCATACTGGCTACTAAAAGCGCTTTTTTTTCCGCTATTTCATTTTCATTAATGATGAAACAAAAAGAATCATGATTTAACGTTTTAATATATCTCGTAGCTAGTGCCCGTTCATGGAAAAGTTATTGTTTTTATAGTTGAACTATTATTGTATAAAGTCATTGTATAGACTACTCGGCCTTCAAATTCCCCCAGGTAGTGAATTGTTAATCTGGTTTCCTAAGACAACAACCTACCTGATTAATTACATAAATACAATTTCACTTCATTTTATCATCTATCTCTCCAACTTTCCTTGTGTAATAGAGATCAATGCTATTGACAATAAATAACGTAGTTTCTGTTATAATTTTTGCATTAGGTTTGTGTACTCGTTTTCCTATCTCTGAGATTATTTAAACGATTAAATTAACACCGAGGTAAGTGCAGTTGTCCTCGAATTTGAAAGATTAAGATTCAAATAAATATTTGTTTATTGTATCTCATGTTTATGTTTCATTAAACTATATGAAAACCTATCTGAAATACAATATTTGGTCCTGTTTTTAACAATTTAGCTAAAACAATACAGTCTCTTATATGAAAGTCGGTTACTCTATTAAAACCCTTCAATACGCAGAGTTTAATTTCAATTATAGTAGATATTAACAGTTCTATTATACTTGCACAAGTGAATGTAACGGCGTATATCTTTGTTCAACAGTCAGATAACAAGAGGTAGCATAGCAAAAACCACAAGTATTGTCTACCGTAGCCAACATACAAAGGGCAGTTTAAAAACAACACTTCGTAAAAAGACTGAAAAATGAGCAACATGGAATTACTACCACATCTGTAATTTTCATAAGTTGCTGATCAAATAGTATTATCCGTTTTGCAACTCATACTTTTTATGCTACATATACCATACTTTTGTTTTAATTCACCTATTATGCTCATAAGGCAATGAATTACTTCTATGTTAATTGTACTACTAATTTCTACATTATGCTTAAACCTATCAACGATCTAAACAAACAACCACGCCTCAATGATAAACAAACTCATATGTGATTGTTCTTATGTCCGAGAACTTAGTTTTTTTCATTCTGTAATTAAACTCAATGGAAATTTAAAAAACGGGGGAAGTCCATAAAATCACTCAAATTAAACCCTGGACAATATCAACCAATAAAAGAAATGGAAACAACTTTATTATTCCTGATTTAATACACGCATTTCCCGAAGCAAGTGCTGGCTAAACCTCTTACTTGTATGCCAGTTCTTTTAAATATAGTTTTGTATAATATAAAGAATAGCTAAATCATAATCATTCTTTTACTAATTTAGTTTTGCCATTAAAATTTATCTAATGACTACTCCCCTGTAAAAGAAACTAGAGGTTTATGCCAATGAACTGTCGATATCGGCCATGTAATACACGACTTTGACTTAAACGGAAACTTTAAATGTTGTTTGAATATTGTGTTATCTATTAAAGAAATGTTAACAAGAGTTTAACAGGATAGATTATTCAGTTAATTCCAAAATTGTATGCTGGAAAACAGTTGTTAAAATATGTCTGTATAATAAGGATAAATTAATCAAATTATAAAACAATTTTACTGTAAGAAGAGAAGAAGACCCTCTTTGTTAAGATGGTAAACACGAGCTGAAAAATACTTCGACAAGAGATCCTACTTCATGCATGAATAATGTAGGATAGTATGATTTAATATCCATTTAAAAAAATGTTATCTGAGGTCGTTTAGTACAGAGACAGATATGAGAATTTTTTTTTTTTTTTATCTATTTGATCTTTTTTTGTTCATGTAATACATTTATCATTGAGGAAGTGCTTGTAATGCATATATTTTTATCGTACAATTTACTATTATTATTATGTACCGTTTGATAGTTCACTGAGCAAGATTAAAAAGTCGACCGGCTGATACCTAAAAAAAGATATTACCTAAATATTTATTTGTTTATTTATTTATTTTGGCCATCAATTTATATGATGCCTACTCCCCTGTAAAAGAAACTAGAGGTTTATGCCACAGAACTGTCAATATCGGTCGTCAAGTTATACACAACTATGAACTATACAGAAACTTCAAAAATTGTTTAAAAATCGTGATATCCAAAGAATTAAACAGGAAAGACTATTCAATAAAGAGTTTTCTGTGCTGTGTTTTGTGTTCTGCTTTGTCAATAATTCGGTCTTTTGATTGCCATTGCTTTGTCAGTTTATTTTCGACTTATGAGTTTTTATGTCCCTTTGGTATCTTTCGCTTCATTTTTGCTAATGCTGTTTCATGCATACACAATTCTTTGGAAGGAAAAAGGGCAATTTCAACGGCTTTCGTGTTAACAAGCAAAAGTTACTAGGTCACCACATGTTTAAAAAAAGAAGCAAAAACAATAAATGATTTTGTTTCAGAAATTTATTTTTATGCAAAGAAATGAAGGATTAATTGCCTTCAACTTTGTTACTTCGAAAGGACTACATGTAACTACGTTTTTGCTATATTTCAACATGGAACCCGATGTCACGATGCACTTCCCTCTGGTATCTCTCTTTTTCAGAGGACATTTGTTTTAAAACACTCATGTGTTTGTCGTCCTTTCCAGTAATAGCTATTTAATAAGTTACTGCCAAGTTTGGTAGTATTCATGTTTAATAGTTTTAGAAAATATTGTATGAATGATGAAAAGGAGATTCTTAGATAAAAAAAATCCATCTTGTGTTCTTTTTGCCCCATGCAATACATTTTTTTCTCAAAATTCGCTTTATATGCTAATCAATGATAATTTTATGGTAAATAAAGGCAACAGTAGTATACCGCTGTTCGAAAGTCATAAATCGATTGAGAGAAAACAAATCCGGGCTACAAAATAAAACCGAGGGAAACAAACACATCAATTATAAGATGAAAACAACGAAGCAACAGAAACACTGAGGTGAATAAAAAACAAACGACAATGCAACACACATAGAAACGAACTATAAGATGACAACTGCCATTTTGCTGACTTGGTACAGGTTATTTTAAGAACAAAATGATGGGTTGAACCTGGTTTTGTTGCTAACCAAACCTCGCACTTTTATGGCAATGTTAAATATATCACTAAAATGACACGATTACATGACAGGAATACAGTACAAATAAAATGCCAGAACTTAAAGGACAGAGAAATACACAAATAAACAATACAATGATATTTTCGACATGCTAACCACAGAATCAAAACGAACATGTAAAACAACATAGGACAGCACACAAAACAGCACAACAGAACCACGAACTGTCTTTCATACGAGTTGATCAACGCCACAAAAGTGACGTCACAGGTAAATTTCTAAAATTGTTGATACTGTTCAAGATCAGGTTTGTAACTTTGTCATTTGATGTATTTAATAACAATTACAAGAATACTCATATAGAATTGTGTTAGTAATTAGATAATTGTATTATCTAGCTATGGCGTTTTTTTTGTCTAAATCAAACTGTAAAACAAATAAATCGTGGACATATAGTTGCTTTAAACTAAAATCTTAGAAATGCACTGAGTGATTAATTATCTTTCTTTTACAAACGAATAGTAAATAAATAAAAATTGGAATAGGGCATGTTCGGTACTTAAAGACCAGACGACGTAAATGGTAAATCCCAATCTAAGACGTGGTAAAGATGTCCTAAGTTAGTTTAGACATAGACACTTCGTATGAATCAAACAATTCGTGAAGTCCATATAGTGTGAACATGAACGAGCATAACGTATCAACTGAGATTTTTAAACACCTCAGAGGCAGAGGGTATGTTCCTGCTGAGAAATGGGAAATTGATAATTGGGAAGTTGAAATCGTCCCGTTTGTCATAGATATTTTAGTGTGAAGTCGTCCATCTGTATCAATATTGAGGAAAAGATCAAGGTATGAAGCAGTCCTTCTAGTATCAGTAGTATCCTTTATTTCAAGTTCACTGGGATATAGGAGATGTAAGTATTGGCTGAAATATGGGTTATTCAGTGATAGGACATCATCAATATATCTGAAAGTAAAGGTAAAGAATTTTTGCAAGGTGCTTTTTCTTTTTGTCTTTTAGAAGGTTCTGGATAAATTCAACTTCAAACAAATCAGCCAGAAGAGGTGCACAATAAGTTCCCATTGGAATACCGACTGTCTGTTGAAATATCAATCCTCCAAACTCAACAAATATATTGGCGATCAAAAGTCCAGCATTTTGATAATAGCATCTTCAGTATTTTTTCTGGTAGATTCAGTGTGGTTTTTCACAAAACAAGAATAATTATAATCCAAAATAAGAATAATTATAATCCAAAACAAAAAATTTGTATGTACGATTCCCATTTTTATAGAAAAAACTCTGTTTAATGAGATGGTGAAGTCGATCTTTCAATTGAGCATGATGAATAGTAGTGTAAAGCGTAGAAAAATCAAAAGTATTAAATGTTGCTGCAAAATTGCAGAGATTGTGATCCAAGATTAAGCAGTAGATCTTTAGAATTTTAGAGAATCCACATCTGGTTAACACCACTGGTAGAATATATCTCATCACAATATTTTTGAAGGCCATCTTTTACTGTAGAAATAATAGTAGTCAGTACTTTAGAAATATGTTTAGTCAGACATTTTGATGGAGGCTTTATCTACTAGAACAACGACATATTTGTCATGCAAAGAGGATAAAGCATCCACAACCTCCGGATTCTTGAAAGGGTTAGAAACCCTTGTGCTCATAGTACATCGTAGTTTCTGAATGTGCTTCTGAATGCATGAGCGAATAGCTTTGATCCATTCAGACAAATTGTCTAGTTCTGGTTCGTCTGATTCGCGCTTTACCCATTTTCTAGCATAGTCCTCAACTGCATCCATCAGTAACATGAAGTTCTTTTTCCAGTTGATGAGTTGGGGGATTCTATATTTTGGTCCCTTGGCTAACAACTCTCTTAGTTCTTCATTGGTAACTATGCCAAGGTCGCCAGTAATTACATGACCTCTTGGACTATAATTGTATTGTGATGATGCACATGAGCAATCCGGAGGTTTGGATTTGACATCTTTGAGTTAAAAGGCCTCTAAAACCCTCTTGTGGTTGAAAATCGTGGATGTGATAGACTTGGTGTAAGAATAAGAAATTACAGGTGTAGCTTTATTTTTGAAGTAATCAGGTATTGTTTTTTTAACAGATTTCTGGTAAAAAAAATATTGCTAATATTAAAAGCATCTAAACCTTTATTGGCGAATTCTACCTTATAAAAATTACGTTTTTCCTCAACACCCACACATTAATGTAAGTGATTTGCTGCAAATGAGTTATTGAAGTGATCCAGCTAAATAAACTTTTACCATAAAAGTTAACTGATACCACGAAGGTTTCTTAAATCTTTACGTACAACTTAAAGGGGCACTAGCTGTCAAATTCATGTTCACCGATTTTAATCAAATTCTCATATTTTATATTTAACAATGTAAAACATTTATCCAAACTATTAAAAGTCTAAAGTTAACAATTAACAGGGCACGGGTATGAAAATACGTAGCTTCGTTTCGTTTGTATTTTAGTCTATACGCCATCTAATTAACTATCGAGTTGACCTCTAAAGTCATCCGATGACCATATAAGCGATGTAAACAACATAAATATAGATATAAATAGATTAAGCAAACTCGTGCTGTTAGATTTTTGTAGGTCTATTTAATTTCATATTACATGTTTTTACATGTAGAAGAACGATTTTTTGTTGATCGAATCAGTCAATCAAATGATTTACCTTTGTTTCACTTTCAATGTTGACATTTTTCCCTTTTAATAACTTTACACATACAATTCACGTGTTATCCATCTCAAGCTAAGGGGTTACATTGAAGTTCACATGAATACGGATTCAATGAGGTCGAATTATTCACTTGCAAGTGAATAATTCATAATCAATGTTTTAGCTTATCATTACAAAATTGAACCATACTGGCTGCTAAAAGCGAATTATTATTTCACTATTTCACTAATGATTGAACAAAAAAAATAACATTTTTAGATTTTTTGTATATCTCGTAACTAATGCGCCTGTAAGATACCGGCATGTCCAAATATGGGGACACAGTATGGCTTTTTTCCATTGTATTGTTTCTTGGTAATGCTTTTAAACCCATCTGTTTTAATATAAATGTATATTTTATTAACGATTTACCTAGGTTAGATGTACTTTTCTGGCCAAATATAGACTACTGGGAGAAAGAGTATGAAAAACACTGGTTATGTCTTGTCCTGCCTTCAAATATAATAGATTATGCATGGTATAACCCTAGTGCAAACAATGTCATCTTATATTTTGAGACTTAATCTCGAACTATTCCATTTTATAATTTTTCATTGAAGTGGCACAAAAAAAAATAAAAAAATAAAATAAAGAAAAGCAAATACATGGCATAACTAGCACGTGCTGTTTAAATAACTAGGGTTCGTCAGTCTGACTTTGAGATGAAGAAAACAATAAAAGCGCTGTTATTTAGCTTTTTGTGTTTTTGATATGTTTGTATTGATTTAGTTACATAGATGGATGCCCCGTATCCATTCTTTTCTTTTCTATCAATACAATAATTGATTTTCCGCAATTATATAATATAGTCTCTATCAAATTTGCATTTTCCATGTTAATTGTTAATAATTCATATGTCTATATGCCTTTTTGAGTTACTTTGTTATATATTTGTTTTTATAGTGATTAAGATTATAACACAATATTGCCTTTTTACCCAATCTTTAACATTTTTAAGTTTTATTTCTCTTTGTTTTTGCACACATCGTTGTCCGTATAAGGTAATTTAATGCTACTGTCATACAAGTGAGGGGTTTAAGTAGCTAAAAAACAGGTTTCATCTATCATTTTCTACATAAGAAAATGTCTGTTCCAAATCAGGGATATGACAGTTGTTATCCATTCGTTTGATTTGTTTGATGTGTATGAGCTTTTGATTTTACCATTTGATAACGGACTTTCCGTTCTGAATTTTCCTCGGTGCTCGGTGTTTTTTTTTTGTTTTTTTTACTTTTTGAGTTATGATGGATATATACGAATACTATAATCTGGTCATTGCATTGCAGATGTGTCATTGTGACATATTTGACCATTAATGACCATTTTGCAACATAGTTTTTTCAAGTCTCATGTCGAAAGTACATTTAATAATTTTTTTTTGCATAAAACATACAGTTAAGATATTTCTCTAGGTGAGAACTTTATACAGTGACATACTTGAATTGCCGACGAGAAAACAAACTCTTATATATTAATATAGTCAATGATCAGAAATCAGAATACTAAAATTATTCATATATCAATTTCGTATATACACATTAACTCACATTTAGGGCCTAATCGAAATTATATTCGCTGCATTCAATATTTAAGTATCATAATAAGGATTGTCTGGCGTCCGTGTTTAATTTGTTAAGTGAATCTTGAACGATTTTCCTTAGTTTTTTTTTAATAGTATCTATAGTATAGCTACTTATATATGGATTAGGAAAATTAAGCAATTTAATTGTTCGGTATCAGTTTTCCTTTATTAAAATTCCTCTAAAGTTTTAAAAGAAATCTTGAACTCTTACTGATTGTCGACAGATATTTGTGTCCAAAATTTTTTTTTTATATTATTTGAAAGATTTTGAATACATCGTTAAATTGAAATTTTGCGGGTCAAACTCGGATCTTATTATACCTCCTCCTAAGTCGGAACTTTTCGGACTATGCAATACGTTGCTGATTTATTACAGGTTTGCAAATGTATCGTCTGCATGTAGTCATAAATGCGCGATTTGGGATCGAATACATAAAGAAAATAGTTAAATCAATACAAGGTCAACTTTGACTGAGGGAGTTTCAAGATTAGTGTCTGTATAATTTCTCATTTCTAAATGGATTATAATTCAAGAAAGGTTTGTTATCAATCATGTCAGAGTATTGGCTACTGAGCTGATGATACCCTCGGTGACTGATAGTCCATGTTAAATTAACATTTTAGAAATGTCCATTCAGAGTTAATTTTCGCGCAAATGGTAATTTTATGACAAAGGTCGGTTAGTGATACCCTTATCCTGGAATCCCCTATCAATTTCCACAACTTTGAAATTGATATGAGCATAAGTTATTCCTATCTCGCATGTATCGTCGGGATTCGCATACATTGGAGACATTATTTCAGATCTGGTCAGTTATATTTCTATTTCAGTGAAAGTGAATCAATGACAAAATCAATAAAAAAAAACACTTTAACACTTATTTTTTCTAGACTTAAAAGAATTTAACTGGTTCCCGAAACTGCAGATATAGTCACTATAAAAAATTAAAATGTCTATGACATGAGTAAATCGTAAAAGTAGTTCTCAAGGACTCATATTACGGTATGACTGACGTCTGCCACAAAAGAGGTTGCTGACCATTGATCAGTGAAACTATCAAGAATGACAATATATTGAACGTACTTTAGCAGGTCAATACTTATTATAAAAACTTACGATGTGATAGAGACTATCGATGAAGCGACACGCTTAATCATTCTTAAACAATATAACCAAATGATATGTATAACACAATGTGCACTAATACTAGCAGATGGTCCGAGACCACAATTGTCGTCCCTTGATTTTCGTTGTTCTTTCGTTGTTCACGAATATAGTCCCTAGTGTTAACAGTGGGTTACTTGCCAATGATTTTTATACCCCTTCCAAATTTATTTCTCCATGTTTAATGCCTCAAATTGTAAGTAGGGGGGTGAAATTACACTGTAAAAAAATTTGGGTCCAGAATTTTACAGGAAAGGAGTGGTTCGGTCCAGCTGAAAAAGGTTAAAAATTAGCACTTCGGAAGCTGTCAAAAGATTTCAAGACACCCTAAACACAAAATTGTCCATATTTTGAGTTTGAGGCGATGAAGTTTTCTATAATTTTGATATAATTTGTCCCAAAAGTAGTACAACACACTGTAAAAATTTCATTGAGAAAGCGCAGGTGGGATTTTTTTAATTTTCATTTATGTTCTAAAAGAAATGCACTACGAATTAATTGTGTTCTCGGACCAGATAATGAATATCTAATGTGGATCAGGGTTTGCTTACCCTTCTAAAACACCCCGCCGGTTTTTACTAGGGCTCGTGTTGTAAAGTCTTTAGTTTTTTTCTGTGTTGTGTTATGAAGAGGATTTCTGTTTAAGTCGTTTTTTGCTTCTTTTTGACATGGCTTTTGTCGGTTTGTATCATCGTATCGTTTTGTGAGTTTAATTATCAATTTGAAATTTTCTGTCTGTCTCTTTTTTCTTTTTCTTTTATAGAAGTAGACTTTTAGAAAGCATGAATAAACCACTTGTGATCTTAACAGCTTTTAAAAGACTGCACAATAAATTATTATGAAAAATATATTAGACACTGCAACTGCAGGACATTGATTGTTCTGACAATTTTCTTGTTTGTAGTTATTCCAAAAAAGTAAAACAAACCACTGTTTGTGTACCAAATCTTCATATCAAGATCATGTATATAATATATAACTCTGATTTCGTTATACTCCATTTATGAAGTATAAAATCAGAGTTATATTTTTTAATAAGAGTTGTATAGTTTTTGCCATTGTTTTATCGGCCCTTCTTCCGGTCTTGATCTTTGATTGCTATCTTGGAATTACTTCTTTATCCACCACAATAGTAAGGTCATTCAATAAACTTTATGTCGTATATTTTTTAATAGCGGTTACATTATTTGAGAACAAAACAATAAATAAATAAAAATGCCGGTATTAAATATCTATTCACGTTCATATTTCTATGAAGATAAGGACTTTAGTATAGCTTAAATCTTTTATTAACAGTCTAAATGCAAAGATTCGTGTGTCCAACATTCCCTAGGTGAAATTGGCCGTTCATCTTCATCCACTGATAGATTCGAAGTATGTACTTTTTCGCCATGCTTTGATTTGGCTAGGGAGAAAGAACAGCCAACGGGAGGCGGTGAGCTTATTCCCAGGCTGATTGTGTCAAATTCAAATCCATCATTACTAAAGTAGCTACTTTGCATAGTTGTTCTAAAAAAAACAAATTATACAAAAGTTAATGATGTACATTATTAATTCAGTATATAAAAATTAAGATATTGACTGAGGTATCTTTGTTTGGTTTTTTTAATTTTCATCTGGTTCAAACGAGATAAAATGTTTCGAGGGTTAACATATAAAATATGTTGGAGCTACAAGTTGTATACTAGTAGTGTTACTTTGATAATTACAGACAACTTGAAATAATGGAATACGTTACAGCATATCAATTAATATCTTTATCAACAAAATATTGTCGGGGTGTAGACCATTGGTTTTATCTTTTCTACTACTAATCAGTTTTCACACTTTTTGACATTTTCTACACATATTGTTTTAACCGGAAGGTGATTATGTAATACCATGTAATACTCTCAGAATGATATCAGGTCTTTAAAGTTTTGGATTGTAAATTATTTGTGGTTCGAGCATTGCTGTAGAAACATATATTGGCAATACGCACATAATGTGTCGAATACGCGGTACCGATTATGTTATTTCTACATAACAGAATTTTACTAAATTTAAAAGGTGTAATACTGCCTTATTTTTTTAATGAATAGAATCAGGGCAAACAGTTATAGATTCATCATAACATTCATTATCTTCGGATGAAATAGATTTTTTTTTTAACCGGCACCGCATCAACTAAAAACGGATCTATACTGGATAAGCCTTAATTGGTTTCATTCTAAATTCCGACATCAATATTGACTGTTATCAAAGGTAACAGGATTGTAATATGATACGTCAGACGCGCGTTTCGTCAACATCAGACTCATCAGTGAAGCCAAACAAGTACAAACTGTACCTTACATGGCTGCGCTTATCTATATCGTCAGCAATTGTGTACCAAGCGAGATTTTGCAGTTGTTTTTTACTTGTTCCGTACTTATTTTTGGCAAAATCTTTTGGTTTATCTATGCTCTTCACAAATTTACTTCATTTTGATTTTAACTTGTTTTATTCTACCGTCACAGTGAGTCTGAAGACAAAATACGAGTATGATGTACACCTTTGAAAGCGTGGTATATATGATTAATGTATGATTATAATCGATTTGATACTTACATTGTGTTAGGTTCTAATC
The DNA here is from genome assembly GCF_036588685.1 of Mytilus trossulus. Lineage (NCBI taxonomy): Eukaryota > Metazoa > Mollusca > Bivalvia > Mytilida > Mytilidae > Mytilus > Mytilus trossulus. Next base: position 35,280,801 of record NC_086379.1, on the reverse strand, counting down.
GAGGTTTGCCCAATTTATCACAGTCACCTTTCAGTTTATTGCTTTTATTCTGTTCAAATCCTTTTTTATAGGATTTGAAAATTCTAGAAATAATAGAAAATGAAACATTCTTGATTATTTGAAACTAATGTAGACAAACAGTTACGTGTCATATGCAACTCACTTAATTGACAACAATGATTACCATAAACTGTTCTCTTATGTGATTTCGTTCTTTTACCTGATTTTGGGGATATAGATAAGTAAAAAAAATGTAAAATTATGAATGTATACGCATCCATCTTTTGAATCAACGAAATACTTTATTCTCGACTTATAATGTCGGTTGTTGTCTGCTATATGGTCGGGTTGTTGTCTCTTTGGTACATTCCCCATTTCTATTCTCAATTTTATTATCGAACAAACATAAAAGCATCTTTTTGTCTAGCATGTTCGATTTATGATAATAAAAGAACCAGAAGACATTAGCCGGAGATATGATAAAGTTACAATGTTACTTATTACTGGTAATAAGGTGGTCACCCGATTTTTGTTCTTTTGATACAGATTTAGGAATACATTTAAAAGTATAAATACAAATGGCAATGCTTTGGACGCATGCAATTATATAACGTGTTGTTTTATTTTTTTTTATTATTAATAATTTGACTACATGACGAGTAAAATTTATCCTTAACAGATAGAAAGATCGCGTCATACATTGAATTATGAAAACTCTTTATGATAATGTTCCAACCTTTAAAAATTATTTCTCAACATACAAACTATTTCTGTAAGCTCAGGCTTTAGTTCTAAATGCTGTTTAGATTGGCTTGGCGTTACTTTTTACATTTATTTTGAAGCCAAAAAACTCTAAGTTAAGTACTATGCAAAGCCACCTGTTATAAACGTTGATTTAATTGTTTGTAAATTGATAAATTGTTGGTGGTTTGCCTATGAACACTTTTAATAAATTCTTAATTATGCAACATACCCATTTTGTCTACAAATCACCATAATGACAACCACTATAATAACTAGAATTGGGATACTGATACATACTGCTAAAATTATTGGCACTAAAATAAAATGGTAAATATCATTAACATGAATACCTTTTAATGCTGTTAAACATAACTACAAGAGAAGAATCTTGATGTTTTCTCCCAAAATAATATTCATCGTTATATCTAAGACAATTTGAGTTCCTGTTACCGATCAGTTCTGAAACGGACTTTAATCAAATTAAATGGTGAAAGCCTTAAACTAATATGAACTGTATTTTTTAGGTTTCCAAACGGTATCGATTAAATATATAATATTTAAATGTGATAATCATTTGCCATTAAAATGAACGTTGATATAAGAGTATTCTCCTTCACCAATCCTATATACTTTCCGCACAAACTAAGTATTGCCTATTCATCGTCATTATTCCTCATAATTGGTGTTAGTCTCTTAACATCGATTTAAAAGGAGGGGCGAAAGATGCCTTAGGGACAGTCAAACTCATAGATCGCAAATAAACTGACAAAGCCATGGCTAAAAAAAGAAAAATACGAACAGACAAATGATAGTATACAAGAAACAACATAGATAACTAAAGACTAAGCAACACGAACCCCAACAAGATCTCAGATGCTCCTGAAGGGTAAGCAGATCCTGGTCCACATGTGGCACCCTCCGTGTTGCTCATGTTATTACAAACCTGGTAAATAGTCTAATTCGATCACATTCGGGAAAAGTAAGAAAAAAACACTGGTACAAAATTCACTTACTAAGCATATTTGAATATTTTAACTAGTATATACAAACGGTTATTTCAAGGTACATGTACATCGGAAAAGAAGCATGCAGTAAACATGATCAGTTTTGTTTACGTGGATTCAAAAACAATTGTTCAATTCTTTTTTGAACAGGACAAAAATATATATAAGCAAGAATACTCACACTTATTCTCCTCACTAGATATTGGTGTAGGTACTTAAATATAAAAATGATAAGTTTGATATTTTTAATGAAAAATGAGAAAAGTATAAATATTTAAGACTAACAAATGTATGTCGAATACTGGCATATCTCAAATAACAGAATGTATTCTCTGGTATAATTAACTCCCATTCTTCAATTTTAACACTAAATTGCTCAAGATATTTCACTGTAGATGTTCCGCGTTACATTAATTCATGGAAATATAAAGTCGTTATAACAACTTACACATTAACTGTATTCAATTTATTTCTAATCTAACACGTCGAATAACTTCCAAAGCAAATGTGGCAAAACCCTATAACATGTTTTACATTGTTGTAAAGAAATTTTCAAGAAAAAGGTAAAATACCAAATATACCCTTTTTCTGACAGTCTGACAGTCTAACGCATTTAAAAGCCGTTGGAATAAAATATCCGTCTTGTTTAAATAAATTCTACCAGCGAGATCGAACAAAATTGTCAACGGAATTAGCAAACAAAGAAAGAAAGTTCTTTTTATGTAAAATTAGGGATATAAATTCATTCGGTCATATTTTTATCATACATACCATTACAGTCATCAATATACACAGAGTCCGTTCCTTCAGTTGTCATTCCCTTTGGACACGAAAAACAGAACGTTTGACCTGTTTGATCTTGGTATGTTCCTTTAGCACATGACAGACATCCTTCATTGGAATAGTAATGACCAATGCTACATGGCACTACAATGAAAACTAAAGAATGACAAACTAGAAAAAAAACCTATATATATCAGCTTTCTATTGATGGTTTCTAAGATAAATGTGCAGAAAAAAAAAACAAGTCTGCAAAAACAGTTAATTATTTTGAGACAACAGTTATATCATTATTGTTAGCAAATGCTTTACAATTTGTTATGAATACCTTTGAGACTAAGGGACAATTCAAGGTTGTCTTTTTTAAATATATGTATGGTTCGAAATAGTATGCAAAAATTAATGTATAAAGGATTCATTGAAAATACTTCCGTTTCTGAAAATAGCTATGAGAAATAATTACCGCAATATGCAAGAAAAGGAACTGTTCCGGATGGGCAATTTAAACTGCTGTCTGATGAAGAACTATTCTGTACAATTTTATATATGAGACTATTGTGTGGAAGATCTAACTCGTTTCCGTTTTCCAATTCTTCTAATTCTGTAATGGCGTCTTCCAATCCATAAAAACAGGTCTCAGTTCCATCTAAAGTTTAATTTTTTTCTATCATATTTCAAGAAATATCATACATACTTAATAATTTTTTATTTATTTCAATGATAAATATGTTCATGTCTTTAAGTCGTCATATCGCATGGTTACCCTTTTCTTGGCATTTGTAAAGATTTTGTCAAAATATGAAACCTAAAGACTTAAGTTCATGTCCTTTTTGAAAATGTTACTATTTATGTAATGATGACGATATCAATGTTTGTCTAGGTAATTGTTTCTGTTAATTTGGCTACTTATATGGTATATGACTTACGTGTAGTGGTATCACATGTTAATTTTACTGTAAAACCAACAAAAGTGCTAGTGTCTCGTTTCCTACGTGAACTGTCGCAATTAATAACTTCATTGCTTGAAATGGTACAAATGTTTGATGTCACACTTGTTAATTGCTGAGTAGCTGACTCAATTCTAGCCGTTATTTTGTTTTCGATATCAAGAGAGGATAGCGTATCACATTCCTCCAAGTCGTAATAAGCTGAATGATCAACATGCATCTTGAATGATTGGACAACCTCTGAAATGAAAATAAGTTATTTATAGTATTCCCTGAAAGTCAAAGTGAGGTTATATTTTTTTAATGTTCACACACGCGACAGTAATAAACAAGGGTATTACACCAGGTTCAATCCAACATTTTCTACATTTGAAAAGGCCTGTACCAAGTCAGGAATATGACAGTTGTTGTCTACTCGTTTGATGTGTTTTATCTTTTGATTTTCGCCATTTGATTAGGACTCTCCGTTTTGTATTTTCCTCGGAGTTCAGTATTTTTGTGATTTAACTTTTCAATAGATAACTTTTATAAATTAAACGCTAAACAATTTGACCTGATATTGAACAGACTAATGAACTGACGTGCAGACAAGAACAAATTATGCCTCTCTATCTATCATTTATCTAAAAAATGTGTTAAAAATAAGACTTCATTCAATTCACTTATTACAGTCAGTTTAGAAAATGATTGACCCTAACTGCCGATCTTATTGTAAGAAAAAACAAATATCGTTTGAGGTGAAAGTATCAATTTACTTCTTTGTATGTTCTTCTTATAAAAAGCTTTCTTCTTTGACATAATATCTAGAATACCTGTACAATAAGGTAGTCGACCATATGGATTATTATTCGTCTGAAAGTCCCAGTAATAATATGTTTCGTTTCCACAAACGTATTCGTCCTTCACATCATGGTCAAAGTCAAATCCATCATCACAATCTAACACACATGTGATAGTGTTGCTGTTGTTAACACATGACAAGGTGGAGTTATTCGGTTCAATAAGCTCTGTACATTCTAAAAAATATAAAAAACTTTTTTTGGATAAGTTATCTAAAATGTAAAATAAGTAATAGGCTATAACCGTAAAATCGAAAATAACTATGCACTGCAAGAACCCCGATTTAAATCCTGGTACTTTTGATAACTATTAAAAATAACAGATTAGGACATTTCAATTCTGCAAATAATTTGGACAATTCATATGACGTTTATGTGCCAATAAATATTGGGTCAATGCCAAAGTTTGACCGAAGTTATTAATTGTCTGTTTGATAATTAAATATTACAATTAAATGTTTATTTTTTATTTTTTATTTTAATTTTGTATTATATTTTTATATTTTATATTATACAGCTTATATAATTATAATATGATGGTTCTCTCCTTTCTCTTCATACACTTTTGCAAACTTTTTTAATCCTGTGTTTCTATTTCTAAATATTCTATTTCAGAACATGTATTTACACTTAGACTTAAATGTACTGAAGATAAATGAAATATCAAATATGCATGCATTGAATATAAATGCTCAGTTTTGCATCATCAAAAAGATTAGACAGTACCTCGACAATGTTCCAAGCTGCATAGTTCAATTTCTGTATCTGATCCTTCACATAGTTTTCCTCCATTATCTGGAAGTGGATCTGTGCATGCCCGGCGACGTTGTATTGTTCCATTACCACAACTTACGGAACACTCTGTCCAGTTATCCCAGTCAGACCAACTGCCGTCAACTTGAACCAAAAGTTTTTTTTATTCATTAATAGAGGCAAATTGATCAAGGTAAGTAATCAAAACTGTTACAATACATTTATAAAAGTAAAGTATTTCTGCATAACCTCCTAATTTTGTTAACGCATTATTATTAAACAAGACAATCAATTAATAAATTGTTGTTTATGCATAAAGCATAGATATGAAGGCAGGGTGAATATTTTCGGCTTCAATTCAATAATATAAAGAAAGAAAAAATGGTAAATACAAATGACTACGGTTCTAATTGAATTCAGTTTTCAATTTAATATGCAATATGCTATTATCTTATCATCCCCTCTAAAAAAATCTAGGGAAAAGATAAATTGACAGGGATTTCTTCGAAAATTACTTACCCATTGCAATTTCACATAACTCTCCTGTATACTCATATTCACATGAGCACGAATAATCATTTACTTCATCAATACAAGTTGCATTATTTTGACAGGCATGTGCAACGCAGTCATCAATATTAATATCACAGTTACTGCCCGTAAAACCAATATCACAAGAACAAGTGTATCCTCCTAGATTGTCAGTGCAGCTTCCATTCACACAAGGATTTATTTGACACTCATCATAGTCTGTAAAATTAATTGTAAATTACTGTTTTCACTGATTTCACTAAGGGAACACGCAAAAAATCGTCCTATAGCAGAAACAAAATTACTACAGCATGTGTCCATCGAGTTCAGTTTATATTTAAAAGGTCAAAAAGAAAAAAAAACCAATTAACCTTTGTGGATTTTCATAATCTTTATTTGTGATTATATAGCTTAAAAACCTTTAAGTGGTCTCTATTATTTCTTTTAAAATGAAGTTCTCAAATAATACGTGATTCTTTGAAAGTAGTTTTATATACTTGCCATCACATTTGGAAGGGATGTTAATGTATCCATTTATTAGATTGCTATAAGCAAATTCGTTCCAGTTGACGAATCCGAAAGGCACACCTTCGCTTTCACATTTTGAATACAATTGTTCATTACTTATATACCCTTGCTGGGAAACAATGCTAAACTGGGAAATGGCTCCTATGAAGGCATCTCCTGAAGAAAAAAAAATATGATACAATTATGCTATTCTCTTGGATTATGTGTGTTTCAAAAAGAAGGGTTTTCCAAATGCGAACAATAATTCACAATGCAAAATAGTCAAGTGACCAATTCTGTAAAAAGAAATAATTCACAACGCATTTAACTTTCAGTTGATGACGGGAGAATCAAAGACGAAATAACTGTATTGCGGCCGTCATGAGTATTTTAAACGCGCGTCTGGCGTACTAAATTATAATCCTGGTACCTTTGATAACTATTTACACCACTGGGTCGGTGCCACTGCTGGTGGACGTTTCGTCCCCGAGGGAATCACCATCCCAGTAGTCAACACTTCGGTGTTGACATGAATATCAAATATGTGGTCATTCTTATAAATTTCTTGTTAACAAAACTTAGAATTTTTCGAAAAACTAGGGATTTTCTTACCCCAGGCATAGATTACCTAAGCCGTATTTGGCACAACTTTTTGGAATTTTTGATCCTCAATGCTCTTCAACTTTGTACTTGTTTGGCTTTATAAATATTTTGATATGAGTGTCACTGATGAGTCTTATGTAGACGAAACGCGCGTCTGGCGTACTAAATTAAAATCCTGGTACCTTTGATAACTATATTCAATGATTCATATCGTTAAGTGTTCATTAGTTTTTTTGACTTCTTATCTGTATGATTGTAATTGTATTTACTCATTCCATTGGCAAAATGGATGTCGAGTGGTCAAGATAGTTGAACTATTGTACAACTAGAATTTTGAAACTTAAGTTTGTGAGTTTGAATCATGCAAATGGAAGGTGCGCTCAACTCCAATCTTAATTGAAGACCGTCAGTTTTTCTACCGGAGGTTGGTGGTTCTCTACCAGCACACCAGCTTCCTCAATCAGTTAAAACTGACCATCACAAAGCACGACAATGATGGAAGTGTGTTTAACACCATTCAATCAACCAATAAATCAATAAGAAGAAAGAATTACGACTGGGAATTAACATAAATTATTTGCGTTAAAATGCTTCTAAGTTTCATATCTTTTCTATAACTATTCGAGTTGAAAACGGTCTATTATAAAGACTTCTTAAATTCGATAATTAATTCGATAATATCTCATTTAAATCTTCTTTACTACAAACGAAGTTGAAATGATTGAACCAATTAAGTCGGGTCCAATACAAACTTTAGTCACCTGACGATCTGCTAAATATAAAAACAGAAATCTTTTGACCGCACAGGACTAAAGACATTCTAAATAAAGATTTGTTTGCTTATTTTACTTTTGATATTTAACCTACCTCCTAAAGTAATATTCACATCAACATTTTGAGAAAAATCTATGTTGTTTGTATATACTTTATGCATATCTCCATCCACAAATAAGGAACTCTCATTTCTTCCAATATGTAATGCAATATGATACCATTTTTTTGAAAAGTCGAGACTGTCAAAAGCAGCATGAGTGTTTCTGTCAAAATTTTAAACATAACATTACACAAGTCATGTAATCATGTTTGCGATCGAAATCAACATCTATAATTTTTTTGTTTTGTTTTTTTGTTTCTTATTTTGTTTTATTTTAATTTTTCATGCGAAATCTTCCTGCATTTTACAATTAAATTAAACAACAACATATCAAATTGATTTATACTGGAAATATCAAATTAAGATATATTTGTAAATGTGGGAATGAAAAATTGAGACTTACGTGTTGATAGTAAGTAAACTATATGTCATATCTATGTGGTCAGATGCAGAGGAAACCATACTGAAAAACGTTCCCTGACATTTAATATGGCAATATATATGAAAAGTCACGACAAATGGTGTTTGAAGTGGAATTTCAGTTATTTGCAGCTCCGTGTAAGCAGGTTCTGTGCTGTTTGGAAAAACAACATCATAATCTGAAATAAAAAGTATATCTTAATACATTTAATAGTTATAGCATTTCGAAAGAATCTAGTATTAATACTTACATATAATCCTCTCTGGAACAGTCCTTCAAAAACTTTCAAGATTGAAATTAATTTGTTTGGAATTGAAATATTGTTATATTCCTGTAATAGTTTATAAAGTATCGCTGTTCAACATGCACATAACACTTTTCTTTTCAAACGTTTTGTATTATATTGCACATTTATTTATATTTCTCTACTTTGTTATCGATTAAAAAAAACTGTTTCCTATATGAATTTATTATATATCTGTTCTAGATATAGTGACATATTTTGCTTTTAGTACTTTTAACAACTTGACGCGACTTTTCTTGTTGACTTTTTTTAAATTAAAAAGCTACCAGATTATCTTAACAAAACATAAAAAAAAACTTAAAAAATTAATACAATAAATGTCTGAAGTTTCTAGATTCTTACCAACACAAAAAGATATATTGTCACTTTTTTCCATCAATGTAATACGATTTCCTGGACATTGTTTACATACTGTAGAACCATAGTTGCTCTCGTAAAAACCAACATCACATTCTACACATGGTGGTACACCAGTGAGAGACCAAGTACCAGGTTCACATGCATCTAAAATACAATACATATACATGTAGCATATATGTTCTCTTTTACAACCGCCTATGACAATTAATTACTTTATCACTTAGCAAATAAATTTGAGGGATTTTTAATATTTTTAAATGTATTTTTGTTGTTGTTGAAATCACCTCTCACAATGAGTAATTTAAGTCAACGGCTAAACTTCAATACTAAACTTTTTTTTTTTTTTAAAGCTAACGATTTAGTGTATTAAAAGTATCCCAATGTGCAAATACATTCAGTTATATAATATACCTTCACACTCCGATGCATCGATGGCCCCAATTCTGGCTGTTGTCTGAGTATAGGGACAAGGGATACAGTCATCCTGAGCAGAATGTGGTTGGTAAGAACCTCTGGAGCAAGTACTACAGGTTTTTGAACTGCCGTCATAAAACGTACCAGGTGGACATTGCACTAAAAATAATATTAAAACATTTTTTTTCAAAAATCGGGAAGTTAGAATAACAACGGTTTGAAAAGAGTTTTAAATCATCATGGTTATAACGTTTTAGATAATGTAGCTTTCAAAGATAAAACAAGGTCCACATACGCTTTTATTCATAAAGGCAACAGTAGTTTACCCGTGTTCACAAGTCATTTTCATAAAATGATTGAGAAAAAACAAATTCGGGTTAAACTACATATAAAAAATAGCAGATTTAAACACATTTCGAAGTATACTGTTTTTTTAACTGCTGTAATAAAACGACCCAGGCGAACATTGCACTAAAACATAATGATAAATCATTTAAAAAACAATCGGTCAGTTAGAATGATAACTTTTGGAAAAAAGATTTAAATCATCATGGTGATAACGTTACAGTTAATGTAGCTTTCAAAGATAAAACAAGGCCCACACACTTTTGATTAATATAAAGACAACAATAGTAAACCGGTGTTCAAAAGTCATAAATTGATTGAGAGAAAACAAATCCGGGTTGAACTACATAAAAATTGGCTGATTTCAACACATCTTAAGTAGAATCATATTCAAAACAGTGTAGCTGTGGCTATTGATTGACGACCTTAAATCATTCCATTGACTGGGGCAGATTATGTGAACGTTTGTCTGTAGCGTCCGCTGCTCACTATGTACTTGTTAAAGACACTTGAACTTTGGGGTCACAAAAGGTTCTGAACACCTAAATAAAGTTATTAGAAAAACTTCTCAGGAATAGCACGATGTTTTGATTTATATCAATAACAAAAATCAAAACATAAAGTTATACCTGATTAATGTTTCGAATTATTTTAATATTAAAGGCGTTAAGAACCTTTGGTGTCCCCAAAGTTTAAATTCTATAAGTAAGTAGTGAGCAGTTGTCGTTACAAACACACGTTCACCTAATCTATCCCAGTCAATGGAATAATTTAAGGTCGTCAATCAATGGCCACAGCTACACTGTTTTGAATATGATTCTATACTGCTTAGTAAAACAACACCTTAAAAATTTGGTGCGTCCTTTGTACTGAATTAACCTTCAAGAGAATGCACAAAACCAAAAAACTACAAATGAAAGAGATGTATCAATATTTCAATAGCTATAAAATCAAACAGATCTAAAGGGAGTGGCCAAAAAAAAAACACCTTTACCAGAGGAAGTTTGAACCTTAGTTTTGTGATAATTTCTATGTGTTTATAAAAACCTTCTTTATTATCTACATGTATTATCACCCACGTTTTTTTACGGCTCAATCTTTAGTTTTCTATGTTGTATACTGTTGGTTTTTTTTCTCTTTCTTTTTTGTCATTGCATTGTCATTTTTTTCAACCTATGAGCTTGAATGTCATTTTGCTATCTTTTGCTCACGTCCCTCTTGTATAATATATTGTTTATAAATTATGTCAACTACAATGCATTTACTTGTTGATACCATAGTTAACTAAATATAAACTTTAAACGCACACATTTTAATTCACTAACCACAGGCAACTATAGTACTGAATACAGGAACAGAATTATCAGGACAATCTAGCTCTAAGTTATTTGATGTCATTTCAAGAAGATGAGCATACTGGTCATGTATGACCAGAGTAAAGTTGTCTGATTTCTGTTCTGTCTCTAGAGATTTCACAAATTCCCTATAAGTAAACACTTCTGTTTCATATTGCTGTGATGTAAGTGTACCATTTCCAGACTCAAATGATATATCTGTATTAATAATCATGGTTTCTGTTGATCTTTTCTTTGATGTTGTTGGGCAAATAACCTGTATTCACAAAATAATATCAATGATATGGTATCTGTAGAGCAAGTTGCCTCAAGTATGCAAAAATTAAAACAACGCATTAAAGAACAACTCATGCGTCAGAAGTGCTTTTTGCTGGATTTACCTTGACCAGGAACGCTCAAAGCCGATTATTTGAAAAAGAATGATGTATAAGAACCAAAACAGTATATAAATTATACAATAACAACAAATACATGAAAATGGAAATGTATCCAATGGTTCAAATGTGTATGATTCTTATTTTTCGCCAATATTGCTAAAGTTTAGTTTTTTCTTTGAAAATACATGAAGTCTTGTTTGCAGTTCAAAATACATAAACAAGTATTGCCAAAAGATGTCATTTTGGAAAACTGTTTCAATCAACTCGGTTATTTACAAATGAGAAGGAAAAAAATACAAACATTTTATGTTGTAAACTTGTAATATTTGGTCAATATTAATTAAACGTGAATGAGTTCGAGTTATTTTTTAAATGAAATACCTTCACGTTTCCAATATTGCATTCAGGAGTCATGCACATTTTCTTTACCAGAAATGAATCTGAGTTTGTTATTGAAGTCATATATTTTCCCTTTATTTCTGCCTGAATAGCTGGATCGTTACAGTTTCCCGTGAAATAGAACTCAGCTGCCATGGTAACATATCTACGTCTGGCGTTCGATGTACCTGTGAAAATGAATATTACATTGCATAGTTTATCCAATAATATGTTTTACACGTATATGCTCCATATATGTCCGTCATATTCAGTTACAAAGTCATGTGAAATTATGTCATTTTGAACGAAAATGTTTTAATGAAACTTTAGACAACTATCCATCAAGTGGTTATAAAACCTGGTTTAAATGCCAATTTTCTTTGGAAAACTATATACCTACGACAGTTGTTTTCCATTTTTCTGAATGATAAAATCTAACGTTTGATAGTATCAGAGTTTTACAATTTCATCTTTTTTTCAATTTACATTGGAGTATTTTTGTAATACTTTTGTCACCGTTTCGACTGACAATTTAACATACTAACATGATTTCAATCCGTTTGAAAATATTAAATATTACCTTCTGGGAGGCCGTACTTACTAAAACAGTCCTTCAACCTGTCGTGCTGTGTCCAAATTCCGTTTGCTTGGCAAATCAAGAAATTTGGCAATGAAGCAAGTACAGAATATCCCTGAGAACACAAGGGGTGACAATAGCGTCCACCAACCCACACGTCACATGCTAGAGCTCCATTTTCTGGTGGTACCAGATCTAGACAACCATTTGATACTGAAAATTAAAAGTCATTTCTTTTCAAGTAATTCGGAAACACATAAATAAGCAGACATAATTGACGTGTGTTTATCAGTTTATACAATTTATTAAGTTTGAATATATATGTTAATATCAAATGAAAAAAAAAGATGCATTCCTGTCTTGAGTATCATTGTTGAGATGCATTCTTAAATAAACTGTAAAAATCACATTGTATTTTAGAAAACGACAAAATATTGTGCCTTTTATTAAATGACAGAAACAAAAGATGAAATCTCACGTTCACAGAAAGGCTGGAAATCCATCGCCCATTTTGCATAGGGATCTTCTCCATTTCTTTTGCAGTAGGTGTTTCTTTTGCCGACTAAAACTGAGTTATCTTGACATGTAAAAGCACACTCAGAACCACGCCTCGTTCCGGTAAAGTTCAACTTCATATAAGGCAGTGGATATAGCTTAGGACATCTCAGTTCTGTAAAAAAAAAAAAAAACACCAATATGGAATAAATGTCAATTGTGTTTATATATATGCAGAATAAACATGTGTGATAGTTAATGAAATAATGTAACACTAAGAACAAAATATATTATGTTAACTTAGATCAATGGAATATGAGATGTAAGTAGTTGAATCCTTGTTGGTCACATACAGAAAAAGATGTAATCTATCGCTGAGGATATTAAGTCCAGCGCTTACGATGTAAACACAAGTGATGAATATTAAAAATGTAAAGTTTAACGCTGAAAATTAAATGCTGGAAATGTTATATTAGATTTGAAGAAGCAAACAGTTTAAAATTTGTTGGTAAGGGTGTTCCATTTTTGCCTCAATAAACGTACCGATTTTAGTATAACATTCACTGAAATTCAGTACATAAAGTTATATATTTGAATATTAAAGAAAAAATTACCTATACTTAAACACAACAGATAAAAATCGTTTTATATACAGTGCATTCAACGAGGCCATTTTTTTAGCGCTCAAGTATCAAATTGACTGGATCAGATTACAAATGTAGGTGAATGTTCGACTGTAACGCCCACTTATCACGTCTTACTTATTATAGAACTTTAAACTGAAACAGTGGGATCACCAAAAGTTAATCAAATAATTCAAAAAGCTAATACCCTTGTGTTTTGATAACTATTGCATATTTAGACGTTCTTAACTTGCGTTTTTATAATGTTTCATTTTTATGTTTCTAAATGTGTAACACGTGATTATTTAAATCCACACTGAAAGGCCTCTGAAAGACTGAGTATGCATCTAATCATTGTTATCGATAGCCGACGACAAACAAGTTAAAGGTGAATGATTCAGTATTATTACCAACATAAGTAGTACGGTTGTCTATACTTTAATGGGAATACCTCTAAAATATGACCAATGCCTAAGCACTAAAATAATAGCATCACTCATAATTCATCAATATAATATAATTTAGAATAATTGATTATTTAGAATAATTGATTATTTAGAATAATTGATTATTTAGAATGTAAGATTCTCAATAGCATATTTATAAATATACGCAGATCAAACCCGAAGTCAATATACATTTATGAAATGCTTTTTAAAATAATGTCATTAAAAGGAGGGTTATTTTTATAAAATAAAATCTCGCAAAATCTTGACACATTTTTTTGGCACATTTATGTATACACAATAACAGAATGTAAGCCCATGGATATTGATAGCATTGAAAGAAAGTTAACTCTCTTTATACAGAAAATGATTTCTATAAAATTATACAAGTAAGTTACTTTCTTACGTTTAATCACAATGTCAAATGAGCACTCCTTCCCTTCATTTCCTGCTGAATCTGTTACTGTATACTTAACATTATACGTGTTAACTCCTTGTTCGGAGGCTGGTGGTGGACCTACTACTTGTGTAGGTTCCAAACCCTTGTCCTTGTTGTCTGTCACTACTGGTTTGTTCCAAGAGATAAAGGCAGTGTCTTTGTTATCTCCAGGATAGAACATTAAGGTATTTGGACATTGTTCTATTGAGGGTGGTTCAACGTCTACAAAATGAAAACCAAAATCTTATTTAAATGATTAAAATAAACTTGTTCTCATTTATATTGAAAAAAGAAATCCAGGTTTTTCCTGAGTTTATCCTGAAACACTGATATTTGATCGGTGAAATAATTAATGAATGTCTATTGAAACATCTGTAAACTGTAATTTGTTTATAAACGAATGATGTGAGTAAAATGCATATATAGCAATAAAGTAAATGGTACCATTTTTTTCTGCACTAGATGCGCATTTCGACAAACAATTCATCTTCAGTGATGTTCGAGGCCAAAGTATTTGAAAATCCAAAGCTTATTGAAAAGATGATGATATGAATAGCCAAAAGATGTAAAGATAATTATCTAAAAATTGGAATAATGATATAATATTGTATTTGTTTTGTAATAAACGATTCTATAAGGAACTTAAAACGTTTTCTGTATTTTGTACTTTTTAAAATGCAGTCAGCAGTATAGTGGAAAGTTAAAGATGCGTGGTGACTTAGCGATGTATGATACAAAACGTTTGATGCTGTACTAATAATTACAGGTAATTAACATTGTGTCATGTTTATTCATACGGCAATTCTACTGGCACTTCAGTCTCATTGCAGAACAAATCGATTTCTTCAAATCTTATAAATACTTAGGCAGTCTATGCATTAATGAAACGTTAGTAGCGCTTACCGGGAAAATAAGATAAAATTCATAAATTCGCAGGGCCCTTTTTCTGTACTGATTTTCTTTATGATTCAATGAACAGTTTGAAACAAATGGTCATTGACATGCAATGTATATTTAATCAAAATCACCATAGCTCTTCAATTTTGTACTTAATTTAGTATGTTGAATTTTTTTGAGTCGTGCGTCACTGATGAGTTTTTTTTAAGACGAAACGCGGGTCAAAAGTACAAAATTATAAGCCGGGTATTTCTGATATTCTATTTTATGTAACTGTCATACAAGTGAGAGGTATAACTGGCTATAAAACCAGGTTTAATCCACAATTTTCTACATCGGAAAATGTCTGTGCCAAGTCAGGAATATGTCAGTTGTTATCCATTCGTTTGATGTGTTTGAACTTTTGATTTTGCCATTTAATTAGGGACTTTCCTTTTCGAATTTTCCTCGGAGTTCAGTAATTTTGTGATTTTACTTTCTATTGATCATTGTTTGACGCCGCCTCATCACAAATCATTAACACTTTATCACGGCGACTGGTATCTTAGATGAGATTTAGTTACTAGAAGTGTTAGGTTCAAAACATTTACCAACGCAATCTGGGTCGTATCCATTCCATGTTCCTGATGCCAGACAAACTTTCGTTCTCCTCTGATTTGTAGGAATATCAAATCCTGCATCACATCTAAATGTACATATAGATCTGAAGTAAAAATCTGCTGTGCACGAAACTCCTAGCTGACCACGTTGTACAATTGCTGAACACTGTTTCTCTATAGAAAGAGAATAACATTTGATAATTTATCTATCTTTATATTTACATGTATATACATTAGCTGTTCAATTTATACAAATGCCGATCTCCTATTGGTTGTAAAACGAGACGTTTGATTTTATTCGTCCTTTGAATAAGTTTTAGATTCTTAAATAGATAGTTTGGCCTCGAGCATCACTGAAGAGACATTTATCACCGAAATGCGCGTATGTTATAGAAAAAATAGTCCCGTTTATGTTCAAGTATGTTTATTGATGCCGTCATACGCTTTTATTTCATATAAAAGCAGCCAATGCCATATGAAAGCAACCCATGATTATGAAATGATTATCACTATTTTTATTCAATATTCTCTCTGTTTCAACATTGATATATTTTACAACTAAAAAATCATACTTTTAATAATTCCTAAATGTCTATGCTATTTATAATACGCATATATATTTTCTGCGAGATATATATGGTCAATGTCAGAAAAATATAAACTTTTTTGTATGAGGCTGATAAACTGCGGAAGGGCGAGGTTTTACCGAGCACTTCCAAAGTTTGTGCCGAATACAAAATTTTTTAATATTTTTCTGACATTGACCTTATATTGTTTTTATACTGCAACTTTAATTAATTCATTGATAGCTTTTTAAATCGTAACACAGATGTCAAACTTATGTTCATCCCTTAATGAACCCCTGATTGTGGAGAAAGTGTTCCAATGACCATGATGAAATTGACATTGTACAAAATATAGCTATGTTGCTATATTTATGAAATAAACACAACTAGTTGCAGTATAAATAAATTAAATTACCTACTTATGAACAAGCCCCGGAAAGAACCTAAAAGAACTACAAAGTAGAGTGTGTTCATGTAAATACAAATCTTTCTGATTGACACTTACTCTCACAATATGGCTCCTTTGGACTTGACCATTGACCTGTTTCTAAACATTCTATTCGTGATGGGGCTCCTTTTAGTGTATGCCCCTGATAACAGCCATACGAACAAACTGTTCCTAATACCATATCATAGCTCGGGTGACATACTCTATATCCATCTGGTATGTTGCTCGAACGCACTGGACATCGTATAACTGGAAGCATACAACACTTAGCTCGTTATACTAATGATATATGAATTGAAAAAGACCCGATATTGTCATCTTTTTTATGCTAACTTATGAAAATTAACAAAAATGGTCGTATTTCAAAAAGATGTAACTATATTTACAAAATGTTTGTGTTATGTTTTGTTTGGTGAAACGTTTAGTTCAAGGCTTACACCTGTTTTTCATGTGGTTTAATTGATTCTAATTCATTCGAATAAAGCTTTCTGCTGTGTTCCGCTACATTTGTAAGTACTACTTTATGTAATAAGCTTTCATGTTTGTGTGTTTTTTGTTGTTTTTGAGGAGGGGGGTCTGAGTTTGATCAATTAAACGTGATTGCTTAATTCGTTTGCATCTCAAAAATGCTAATTACGAAATTCTAAACATGAATTGACTTAGGAAAAATAGATAATCTAACATGACATCGTATCCCTTTTTATATCAAATAAAGAATTTATTTAATACTAGAAGACAATAAAAAGAGGGGCGTAAGATACCAGAGGGACATTCAAACTCATAGATCGAAAATAAACTGACAACGCCATGGCTAAAAAAAAAGAAAAAAGGAACGGGATTGTAGTTACGACATTAGGAACATAGTTCATAACGGAAAAAAGGGTATATGTATGTTCCAACTGGAACACATATTATTGCATTGTTTGTAACAAAGATTCCACGTGCTATCCATGACAAATTGAATATTAAAAGAAAGCTTTGAAAAACAAAAGAAAATCTTAAGATTTAACTCTTCATTTAATGGTTGTCCACAAATGAAATTAAAAGAGTTGATGTTTTTTAAATTTGTTATCGTGTAAAAGCGTTTATCATGCTCGCATTTGAATCATGTAGCGCAGCTTCATACAAAACGTCATAAGAATTATATAAAGAAACCTTCAATATTCAGAAGTGCTCTGCTTAGTTCAGCTATTACTTGTATTTTAATCTATTACATATATGTCTACCTTTTACATATATATTGAAGTTGCAGGTTGCCATATTTCCTGCTCGATCTCGGGCATAATAGCCAACTGTAGTGGGTCTACCATCTCGTTCAAAAAATGGACCACCAGGAAAGTAGGGACCATTTATATGAACGCTGTGAAATACAGAAAACATTTTTTTCTCTTCTTTTTTTATTGAAAAAATTGAAAATGAAATCGTCATCGTTCATTTATAAATATCAATGAAATAACAAAATTACGAACACAGTTCTTGCAGTCCAGTATCGAATTGAATTTAACTTTCTGGATTTATATATCTTCAGTAGAGCCATTCTAAGTTTACTTTCTAAAAGCAACTGTCAGATCCCACCCCAAAATTTGAAAATAAAATACATTTATGAATAAAAACATATGGTAGCTAAACTACATTGCTTTACTAAAACGACTACCCAGTGTATGCTCATTTTGCTCATGAGTGTTGAACTAAATTATTTCTTGAACTATATTATACCGAAATTCATAAAATGAGAATTTATCAAATTTATGTGAAACAAGGTAACCAAAGCCGAAGTATAAATGATGTGTGGTTTACACAAATAATGTTCAACATGTTATTATGATGTATAAAAAGAAAAATAAGGGGTTCGTCCAGTATGTTTTCTTACCTGATTTGTCCGTCTTTGTTATCCCATGCCGTAGGAGGCGTCCAATCAACAAAGGCATGGTGCTGTATCGGTATAGCATTTACTGTTCTGTCAGACGGACAACTACTTATCTGTGGTTTAGTTCTATCTCCTGAAAAATAATTTTAAAGAGAATGATTATTATTACCATGATTTATCAGCATATTATTTGTTTTGTTATTTAAAACCTAGCTTAATATTATATAGTACCGGGTACGGGGCGCCGAATGGGACTCTTGTGGTTTTGTACTCGAAATTCAATTTTGTACAGACAAAAGTTAGTTTAAATTTGTTAAAAAAAAATGAGTTCAGTTTAACAAAATTTGTAGCATACTACAAATTTAAATTTTGTCATACAAAATTATCTTTCAGTGGACAAATTTAGTTTTGTCATGACAACATTCATTTTTGTAACACAGACTTTACTTTTGTTACCTAATTTGAAAATTGGGCGAAAAAGTCTATTTTGTATGCAAATTAGTTTAGTTTAGATTCTGTGAACTAATTTGCATACAAACCTGAGATTTTTGTGTTTATTTTTGTGCAGACAAAATTGAGTTTTGTTAAACAGAAGTGAAAATTTAACACAAAAGTCAATTTTGTCTACACAAAAAAAAATTGTAATGACAAAATTCATTTTTGTAGAAAAAAATCATTTTTGTCTTGACAAAATTCAATTTTGTGTTTATTTTTGTGTTGAAAAAATTGACTTTTGTGACACAAAATTGAATTTTGTAATGACAAAATTAGTTTTTGTCATGACAAAGTTTAATTTTGTGTTTATTTTTGTGTAGACATAATTGAGTTTTGTTCAACAGAAGTGAAAACTTATCACAAAAGTCAGTTTTGTATTCAAATAAGTTTATATTTGATACCTATTTGACAAAATTGAATTTTGTTTTGTCATGAAAAAAATGAATTTTGTCTACAAATCTACAAAAATGAATTTTGTCTACAAAAATGAATTTTGTCTACAAAAATGAATTTTGTCTACAAAAATGAATTTTGTCTTGACAAAAATGAATTTTGTCATCACAAAATTGAAGTTCTCATAAAACAAGTCTGTATCACATAATTTTGTAAGACAACAAGAGGCGCTCAAGAGCCTGAATCGCTCACCTTAATTTTGTCTACAAAAATGAATTTTGTCTACAAAAATGAATTTCATGACAAAATTGAAGTTCTCATAAAACAAGTCTGTATCACATAATTTTGTAAGACAACAAGAGGCTCTCAAGAGCCTGTATCGCTCACCTTAATTTTTTTGGTTAAATCTGTCATCAATGATTATTTTGGCTTTTCAATTTATTTAAATGTTCTTTGAATCGTCCTATTTTTCTTCAAAAGCAAAAAAAAAAAATCATTTTCTCCTATGTTCTATTTTAGCCATAGGAGCTTTGTTTCTTGACATACAAGGAAATAAAATATAAAATTTATACTAGATACTCTGAAACTCATTTAGCCTAAGTTTGGCTGAAATTGATACAGCAGTTTCAAAGGAGAAGATTTTTTAAAGTAAGTCAACATGATGAACAAATTGTGAAAAAAGTTTTTAAAGGGCAATAACTCCTTAAGGGGTCAATTGACAATTTTGGTCAAATTGACTTATTTGTAGATCTTACTTTGCTTAACATTTTTGCTATTAACAGTTTATCTGTATCTATAATAATATTTAAGATAATAACCAAAAACTGCAAAATTTCTTTAAAATCATCAATTCAGGGGCATTATACCTGAAAAACCAGTTACCCAATTCGGCTGAAAATTTCAGGACAGGTAGACCTTGATCTAATAAATACTTTAACTTCTTGTCTTATTTGCTCTAAATGCTGGAGTTTTTGAGATATAAGCCAAAATCTGCATTTTACCCTGTGTTCTATTTTTAGCCATGACGGCCATGTTTTTTGACGAAATAAAAAAAATAAAACACAAACTTTATTTTATACACCCTACTGATCATTCAGTTGAAGTTTGGTTGAATTTGGTTGAGTAGTTTTAGAGGAGAAGATTTTTTAAAGTTAGCAAATATGATGAACAAATTGTGAAAAATTGTCATTAAAGAACAATAACCCCTTAAGGGGTCAATTGACAATTTTGGTCATTTAACTTATTTGTAGATCTTAACTTGCTGATCATTTTTGCTGTTTACAGTTTATCTTTATCTATAATAATATTCAAGATAATGACCAAAAACTGCAAAATTTCCTTAAAATCACCAATTAAGTGGCAGCAACCCAACAATGGGTTGTTTGATTCATCTGAAAATTTCAGGGCTGATAGATCTTGACCTAATGAACATTTTTACCCCGTCAGATTTGCTCTAAATGCTTTTTTGAGATATAAGCCAAAAACTGCATTTGACCCCTATGTTCTATTTTTAGCAATGGCGACCATGTTTGTTGATAGATCAAAACTTCGCATACAATTTATAAACTAGATACCCTAAGGAACATTCAGTTAAAGTTTGGAAGTATTTGGCCTAGTAGTTTCAGAGGAGAAGATTCTTGAAATAGTTTACGACGACAGACGACGACGACAGACGACGGACGACGACGGACGACGACGGACGCCAAGTGATGGCATAAGCTCACTTGGCCCTTCGGGCCAGGTGAGCTAAAAATGATTTTGTTTTGACAGAATTGAATTTTGTACAAAACCACAAGAGTCCCATTCGGCGCTCCGTACCGGGAGTACAAAGTTTGTGTTCGAAACATCATTATTTGATTTGTTGATTTCAAAGTCTGAGTATCGAAATGTTATGACTGCAAGACCATCCTAAATAATGTCATAAGACCTAGGATACTTTCATTAACGTTTATTGTTTTGTTATAAATTATTCTGTTATTTTTTTCAATCGAATTGTTTCATATATTTTTCATGTTGAGGCCTTTTATAGCCGATTATCTGTATACGTTTTTCATTGCTGAAGGCCGCACGGTTGCCTACAATTGCTTACATCCAATTTAGTTTAACTTTGGTGGCCGGGATAGATGTCTCAGTGCAATTGGAAATTATATTTGTGATGAGCATTAAAATTTTACTTACGGGAACTAGGACAATTGAATACATTGCAAACAAATCTGACAGCCTTTCTGACAATTCGTCGAACCCATCCGCGTTTTCTTCTTTTTAAAGGTTTCGCTGGTTCTGAAGAACCTAAAAAAAATGTATTATATGGTTCATAAATTAATAAAAACTGATTAATATTGGCTATTTATAACTTTTAATATACTTTATGAATATTCATTATTGCATGTATTTAAAAAGGTTCTTCAGGTGATTATAATTCAAAGTTCTTACATTAGAAAAAAAACCCAGAAATCTATATATAGCAATTTATAAACTCAAACAATTGTATCAAGCAATGCAACACCAGAAAAATAGAACATTTCGCGATGATAGCGCAAGCTTTGATCGCTTTTTATGTATAACTTTGTGATTGCTTCACCGCCCAGAAATAACATGACATCAGAAAAATTCAAAAAAATGTTTTCAACAGACTGCTTCATGTCTTGCAGTACTCGTTTGTGTAGTTAACTTATACATAAATAACTGTGTGCTTACAGTCTTTATCTTCCACTGTCCATTGACCACTTTGGCAAAGTGCCCAGGAAAATTCTCTCATAGATTTGCATCTAACTGTCAATGTGGTTCCATGAGGAATAAAATCTTTTACATCAAGATAATCTTGTCGAATATGAAAATATTCTGTCAAGGCAGATATTGGACACTGTAAACATACACATGAAAATGTTCTGTCAAGGTAGATACCGGACACTATGAAAATACACATAATAATGTTAAATCAAGGCAGATACCGGACACTATAAACAGAAACAGTGAAATTTTCTATACAGTCACACAACAGGACACTATAAACACATACTTTTAATGTTCTATCAATGAAGATACGAAACACATTTAACATACACAAAAATGTTATGTTAAGCAAATATAGGACTCAATTAACATTCACAAAATAATATTCTGTCAAAGCAATTATTTGACACTATACACATATTAAACACGCGTAAAGTTGCAAATTTGACACTACATACATGTACGGCAGATAAGGGACACTGAAAAAATATTCTGCCAAGGCAGATACGGGACTATTTAACTGGCACAACTTTTTGGAGATTTGGGACTTCAATGCTCTTCAACTTTGTACTTGTTTGGCTGAATAACTATTTTGATCTGAGTGTCATTAAAGAGTCTTATGTAGACGAAACGCGCGTCTGTCGTACTAGATTATAATCCTGGTACCTTTGATAACTACTAACATACACATGAACATTTTCTGTCAATCGCAACTTATAATACGGATATTTTCTGATTTATATAAGATAAAAACAAGTTATGGAATATAAATGTTGGTATGGGTAGGTATCAAATGGAAGAATTTATCTAGTGAGTTTGTACTTGGAATTCTATGGTGAGTTAAAGTCTCTGATGAGTTTGTTCTTAAAACTCTCGGCTGAGTTTCTCCTTGAGTAGTAGTGGTACTGCAGGCTATTTGTTCAAGTAATTTATTTAAATCGTTTCGATTGGCAGAGGAAAGAACATGTGTCTTTGCTGCATCACATTTGTCTGCAGGTTATTTTTTTCGTGATCAGACCTGGTGTTTTCTTTGCTTTTTCTTCGGACATCATCGTCATTATAAAGCAATGTTGTCGGTGGTGATGGTTTTTGTTAAATGTAAGTATTGTAATGTTAAAAATTGTGATTCGGAATTGAAGCGTACGTTTGAATACAAGTGGAAACACCATGATACATTTACACGAAACACTGGACACTTTTAATTTGCAAAACACTCATTTGCAAATCCGCCGCCGCCTCAAACAAGAGCTACAATATCATGTATATAACCAAAATGTGCGGAATTACATGGGATTTAATAATTTCATTGGTTTTATACTGTTACTTTCATATTTATTTTGCAATTTGAATTATAAAAACATGGGATTTTCAATATCCCATGGGACAGGGCAAAATCCCATGGGATTTACCATTATCCCATGGGATTTTGGTTAAATCCCATGGGATTTTTTTGGTCCCATGGGATTATTGTAGTCCCATGGGATATTTGTTGTCCCATGGGACAAAAAAAATCCCATGGGACTATAATTATCCCATGGGATTTTTAATATCCCATGGGACAAAATAAAATCCTATGGGATTAAAATTATAAAGTTATGTGTATGTTACAATGAATGCTGTTTGGTAGTAAAATGTTTTAAATGTATATAAGTTTTTTTTTATATATACATATATATAATTTTTTTTAAATTTTGTCACAAACATGTTTTTTATTTGTTTATATGACAATAAAGATTATTCTTATTTTGGAATGTATAATAATAATATTTTACAGTCAAAGAATAAAGTCCTTTCACTGAAACAAAATGATGAAATTTCTAAATAAATGTAAAAATATTGTTTTGAAATCTATGTCTTGTTTATTCTATTATGAAAAATAGAATTGAAAAAATATTTCATATTCTGACTGAATAGTTCACTCTTTTCATGAGGTAAGATTTTCTTTGTTATAGGTTCATTGCAATACTTGTATAGGCAAACAATTTGAATTATATATACCTTTGTGGTGTACATAATAGTATGCTTATATTTGCAAATTTATAATATAAACACTTTTTGTTAAAGTTTTTGCTTTCTTTATTCACAACTTGCTATGTACAATTATTCAGTACACTATATAAGAGTGAAGTCAATAAATAATTTCATTCACTAGAATATTCCTGCAATTCTTAGACAAAACATTTTTTTCAATCTGTTCTTCAAAGATCTTCATCTGTACATCTTTATTGAATGGAGAGATTCAAATAAGAAGACAAAGCAAGTTTATTTGGACAACAACATTCTAATATCTTGTTCATTCGTTCCATCTTTCAATTGATAATTACATTGTTGTATTTATATGATCAAGTTCTTGTGCATCAATGATCGTGATGATATGACTCCTTTTTGTTTATAGTCATCATGTTGAAATTTCCTCTTTCAAATAAATGTAGGAAAAAACATGTTCCATTTCAAATTAATAAAAAAGTCGCACTATAGAGAAAAATATCAGCTATAAGTTTTCCGTTCAGTATTGATCTGTGAATGATGACCATGAAAATCGAGATGTCTGACCTACAAATAACCAAACTCAAAAATTATCAGTGAAGAGATCAATAAAATGGCTATTTTATCATGTTTATGATTAATATGATAAACTTTCATTTAAATATTCAAGTACTAAATTACAGAAATCGCTTAAATTTTATAATAGTTTAGTTATAGTACAGCTTATTTAAAATTATAATAAAAAATATAGGCCACCGATGAGTTAAATAAGATATTACATTTCTAATGCAAAAAAATGGCATTTTTGCACCAAAGGGAGATAATTTGGAGCTTTTTCAATGATATATGCATTTTAAAAGTCATCTGGGGCCAAACCGAATTGATTGTTTTGAATGATTTGGTGTACCATATGATAAAGTTATAAATAAAATGAGTTTTGAAAAAAAAATATTAAACATTTTTTCTGAAATTGTTATACCCTAGAGCCTCCTTAAATGTCATTTGATCTCTATTGGAGAAATGTCTCATTGGAAATCAGACTGCTAAGTGTTTCTTATTTTTATATCAACCCAGCCATATTATACCTGTCTAATATCAGGAGCTTGTAAATAGTTCAGTGGTTGATGTTGTTTCATATCCGTCATTTTTATTTTTCATAATTTTTTGTTTTTATAAATTAGTCTGGTATATTTGACGTTTGAATTAATGCTCTGTTTCAAATTTGGTTAGTGTTGACTTTTATAGATTACTATAACATGTATAGGGTATGGGTTTGCTCATTCCTTACAGGTCATCAATGGCCTTGAATAAGTAATTACAATGCTTACATCCACTAAATTGAACTCTGATGGATAGTTTTCTCTTTCATCATACCACATCTTATTTTAATAAATATTTAATCATTATTTAAGGACAAAAACTTTAATAACAGTGAACTTACCATTTAGGCTTTGTTGACCTCTGTAAATCTTATTTTGTTGATAATTTCTTCTGTTTATAGTTTCCCCTTTATCTTTCATGTTCTTGCCCTACACATAAAAGGGTAAATATCATTTAATGACAAAAATAACTACTACATGTATTACATAATTAGTAGGCAACTGAAAATTTTGTCTTATTTGTATATAACATCAACTTACTCATCATTCTTGCTGTTCAATATCATGAATATTATCATTATTCTATGAATATGAGGTCACAGTAAAATTAACCTTGGAAGGCAGACATCTTTTTTTATATGATCATTCCATACAACAAGTAGACCTATGCTTAAAAAATCTAAGGCCAAAATTAAAAATATGTTTGTTTCCCCTCCCTCCACACGGGTCAAAAAATTATTTTCCACAAAAAAATCCAAATTATTTTTTTCCTGAAAATAATTTGTTTCCATTTTTGGAAAGTGCTTGAAAGCAGAAGGATTGATAATCTAAATAAATACACTCAAATTGAGCACAAACAACTGATAAGTGGCCTGGACTGGACAAGTCAAACCATTCATGTGACCATGCTATGACAATCACATCCAGTTAAAAAAAACTAGAGGCTCTCAAGTCAAGAGCCTGTGTCGCTCACCTGTTAATGTGTTTACTGATGTCGGCCATCTTCGTTGGTAGGCTGGGTCATTAGACACTTTTAAAAAAAATAGATACCCTAGTATTATGATTGTGGCCAAGTTTGGTTAAATTTGGCCAAGTAGTTTTAGGAATGATTTTTATACAAGTTACAAAAATGATGAAAAGTGGTTCAATATTGACTAAAAAGGTCAATAACTCCTTAGGGGGTCCTCTAACAATTTTGATCATGCTGACTTATTTGTAGATCTTACTTTGCTGAACATTATTGCTGTCTAAAGTTTATCTCTTATCTATAATAGTATTCAAGATAATAACCAAAAACTGCAAAATTACCTTAAAATCACCAATTTTAGGGCAGCAACCCCACAACAGGTTGTCCAATTCAACTGAAAATTTGTGAGGGGATATATCTTATTCTGATGGACATTTAAATCTTGAAAGATTTGCCCTAAATGTCTTAGTTTCAAAGATATAAAGCAAAGCCTGCATTTTACCACTATGTTCTAATTTTAGCCATGTCGGCCATTTTGTTTGGTAGGCTGGGTCATCGGACACATTTTTTAAACTACAAACCACAATGATAATTGTGGCCAAGTTTGGTTAAATTTGGCAAAGTAGTTTCAGAGAATAAGATTTTTTAAAAAGTTACAAAAAATGATGAAAAAATGTTAAAAATTGACTATAAAGGGCAATAACTCCTTAAGGGGTCGACTGACAACTTTGGTCATGTTGACTTATTTGTAGGTCTTACTTTGCTGAACATTATTGCGTTTACAGTTTATCTTTATCTATAAATTATAGTATTCAAGATAATAACCAAAAACTACAAAATTTCCTTAAAATAACCATTTCACAGGCAGCAACCCATCAACAGGTTGTCCGATTCGTCTGAAAATTTCAAGGCAGATAGATGTTGACCTGATCAACAATTTAACCCCATGTCAGATTTGCTCTAAATGCTTTGGTTTTTGAGTTATAAGCCAAGAACTGCATTTTACCCCTATGTTATATTTTTAGCCATGGCGGCCATCTTTGTTGGTTTGACGGGTCACGCCACACATTTTTTAAAACAAGATACCCCAAGGATAATTGTGGCCAATTTTGGTAGAATTTGGCCAAGTAGTTTCAGAGGAGAAGATTTTTGTAAAAGTTTACGGACGCAGGACGACGGACGCCAAGTGATGAGAAAAGCTCACTTGACCTTTCAGGTCAGGTGAGCTAAAAAGAACCTGCCTTCCTGGTCTGTTTACAAAGGGTAGACCCAGGGGAGGGGAAACAGACATTCTTTTAAATGTGGCCTGATAAAATGACAAAACCAAGAAAACTTATCATTGACCAAAGAACAATAAAATGCGGTCATGGTTTATATATGAATCTGCCCTTCGGACGGTTTATTCCTTGAATGCCAACATTCTTTAATCTACCGACAATTTACCTGTAAAATTATGTTGGCATTCAAGGAATGGGTGCAAGAAGTTATCACAACAAAAGTGGATGTTTTCAAAACAATCATTCTAATTAAACAGAAAGGTATATTCCAGGTAGCTAAATCACATTGAATTTCATGTTTGTAAAGTATTTGGAAATTAATTTTGTGCTGCAACTGCTTGAACCAATATGTTCTTCTCTAAAAATAAAACTTTGAAAATTGTTGCATCACTAAGTTTATATTTACTAATAAAATATTCAATATGATATATGGATTTAGATTAATCTCTAATATCCTCTTTTTAGTTTGAAATAATTGTATGTAACTAGAATTTAAAAAATTTAAAAATTAAATATGTCTTATGTTAATAAACATTCCATTCAAAAATATTGTCTTTTTATAAAAAGTAATGAAAATATTTTTATTTTCTTTATTTCTTTAGAATTCATGATAATTTTAACCCCAAAATCAACTACATTTTCTTATTAAAAAGTGATAAAATGTTGCAATTTTATGAAGTTCTCTAGTTAAGTGTTACAATTAAATGCTTTTAAATTCATCTAAATAGTTATAAAAACACCTATTGTTCTTCTATAAACATGTATCGAAATATTTTTGTTGGCATTCAAGGAATAGGTAACATATAAAATGTTGGCATTTGAGGAAGACACCCTTCAGACATGCACACCTTACAATTGTTTCATATCTACCAAATATAATCTACCTGTAACTTTAAACATATGATAAACTGACAAAACAATGCAGCGTTTCATTGACCAATGAACCATGAAAATGAGGTCAAGTTCATATAAAATATGACAGACTGCAGCTAAGTGCATCTTACAATTATTTCATTCACTAAATAAAGGGGCCTTATTGCTTACAGTATCCGGAAAATAGACCAAACCACAAAAACAAAATATTTTCAAAGTTCCTTATACCCTGCCAATTTGTTATGGTTGTGCCTGTTCCAAGTCAGGATCCGATAATTCAGTGATTGTCGTTTGTTTATGTGTAACATATCTGTTTTTCATTTTTTTTGTACATAAATAAGGTTGTTAGTTTTCAACATTCAACTTGGCTATCATGTGTAAAATCATACAAGTGTTGGGAAAACAGGAAGTTGTCGAGTGATGAATCTGAAAATGCATCACACGGTATAGCTGACTTATTTAACCCTGAAACCAAATTTCAGAAATCCTTCTATTGTAGTTCCTAAGGAAAATGGGACGAAAAATATTCATCGGACGGACAGACTGACTGATGCAAGGATGGATGGACAGACAGTGGTAAAACAGTATACCCCCCTTTTTTTAAAGTGGGGGCATAATTTTAATACCGGGCTATAAAAACCCATGCAAGATGTCAAAACAAAAAGAAGTAACCTAATTCTTACTTGTTAGGGGCTATTTATTTATTGTCGGTTATACATATAACAATACAACATATTAAAGGTCTGTAGAGCTTTTATCCGACATACATATATGACAAGCACAATACATTTGTACATGAAACATAAAGCTCATCACTGAGATAGTAGTCTCAGATAGAGGGAGGCGAGGTCAACCAAACTCCCCTATTCAATCTGAATGTAGGACAGAAAGTCACAGTCAAAAAGTCACACACTGTCACAGGGCAAAAAGTCACAATTTAGTTTTGAGATTATTTTTCTTTGAACAAAAAAACACTCTTTTTGTATTTTTCTTGAAGTTTTATACATGAACATGATGTAGCAACTTTAAATTAAAATTTATTAAAAACAAATAAATTAGTGCATTAGGTTTGCGCACATTACCATTACATTTGCGCACAAAAATCATTACGTTTGTGTGCAGCTTTTGATTACATTTGCAAGCATTTTTTAACATGTAAATATAAAAAAAAAGATATAGTATGATTGCCTTTTACAGCTGATTATGCGGTATGGGCTTTACCTCGGGCTTTGCTCATTGTTGAAGGCTGTATGGTGACCTATGGTTGTTAATGTCTGTGTCATTTTCATTGATTTTGGTCTCTTGTGGACAGTTGTCTCATTGGCAATCATACCATATCTTCTTTATATTGGCTTATGGTTGAAGGCCGTAAAGACCTCTAGTTGTTAATGTCTGTGTCATTTTGGTCTCTTGTGGACAGTTGTCTCATTGGCAATCATACCACATCTTCTTTTTTATATTATGAACAATTTCCTAAAATTAAAAATGAATATATGTAATAAAAAGCAGATATTTCAAAATCTTTTTTCATTTATATTCAATCAATTGTCAACAAATTGTTTGTGACTTTTTGTCCTATCAACTTTGTTACTTTATGCCTGAGTTTGACATGTGTTTGAATTTTTGTTCTGTGACTTTTTGTCGGAATGTCCTGTGACTTTCTGTTCGTTTACCTTCCATCTTAATCAGTGAACTGAATAATTGTTTTTTGCAGAAGTCCGGGGAGTGTTAAAAAATCACATGTGCAAGTTGAGAGTCAACACTTACACAGGGACTACACAATACTTTTTCAGAATGTCAGCAAAACAGAATCACTTGTGACAGGGGAGTGTAACCGATAAATTGATCCTGAATCAGATAAGATTTTCCCGGTACGTCTAAACACCTCTCAGGAGGACCTCCTGGGTGCACACATGCAGGGCATACAAAGTGCACTCATGGCAGACCCTATATAGTCGCCGTCGTATCTGCACACATGATGGATGTATATATTCGTTATAGATCGTCATACACTTCTCATTTTAGAGTTAAATTTGCAAGCAACCTCTTAAGATTTTAAAATAATAATGCTAGATCTACTAAAAATATACTATTTCCCCCAATTTTCGCATTTTTTTCGCCATATAAAATATTTAGGCGACTGTGCTTTTAGTGAATATAAACGATGACGAGGCCTCACGAATAAATATAAATATGAAATATACTGGAACATCGATTAGCATAGATCGAGCGGTAAACGGACAGAAAGTCACAGGACAAAAAGTCACAGGACATAAAGTCACAAATTAGATAGGACAAAAAGTCACAGGACAAAAAGTCACAATTAATCCTTCGACAATTGTTTGAATATATAAAAGAAAGATCTTGAAATATTATCTTTTTATTACATCTATTCATTTTGAAGTGTAGGACATTGTTCATAAGCTTTGTTAAATAAAAAAATAGTAAATTTTAATCATTCAAAAATGATATTTCTTGGCACCATGAAGCCATTTAAGTACCATGTCATGATGACATCTTGTTTTCATAACAATTATTTGATCATTATTGATATTTATTGAATAATTTTTAATTACAAAGTTGCTTTAAGTTTAACACTACAAGAAAAAAACAAAACTTTTATTTTTTAAATTATTTGTTCTTGCTTAAAGAAAAATATTCTAAAAACTAAATTGTGACTTTTTGTCCTGTGACTTTTTGTCCGTGACTTTTTGTCTGTGACTTTTTGTCCTGTGACTTTCTGTCCTACATTCGATCGAGCAGCAGAGTAAACTTCCACATAAATCTCGAAGTTATTTACGCCGGGTAATATAGACTGCTCCTGAATAAAGTTGTCAAATACATTAATTTGTGTTTTTTACTTCTACAAGAAATTTGATTCAAATGCTAATTACGCACCATTTGCTGAGCAGAGAATCATTCTAAGCCAGGAACTATCTATTCTAACTGATAACAGTAAGAATAGAAAGTCTCTGTAAAATGGCAGTCGATCCTAACAGAACTGTATTAACTTAATGATACATGTACATCATAATATCGATTATTGAAAGCGATCCATTTTAACTATAGATGCGATGAATTATTACTGTTAGTGCAGTCATTATTAATGTAGAATTTTCAAAGATGCGAGGAATTTTTATTGTAGAATTATGTGATAAATGCACTTGCAACAAATGAAGAAAAAACTTAGTTGATGACTTTAGGATTTATGATACATGTATTTTCAAATTGAAATACAAACTCCTCATTCATTCCTCTTAAAATATATAGCTTTTCAAACTTGTAACAAAAGCGATTCTCAAAATGTCATACTGTATTCTTCAGATTACGTTTCTCCTTGATTTTAACTTAGTTATATAGGGAATCACTGGAGCGTGACAGCAGCGGGCCCTCTTAGGCAGTCAGTGGACCCCTACTTATGAAAATTTATAATTCCGCGAATGGATACTACCGCAGAGGTAAAACCATGCACATTTGGGTTGGGTTATTGTACACGAAATGCATGCTACAATTCATTTGTGTTGATTTTAGACCCTTTGGAACTCTATGTGGGCTATTTCAGCAACTAGGCAAAAAATACACGGTTAGATTCAGCATGTCAACGAATTCCAAATATCTATATTAAAGGACTTTTGTCTATAAATTTGGACCCCACAAAATTGAAAAAGGGACCAAAAATATAAGAAAAATGCATGCATCGGATACATTTGTTATTGAAGGCATGACTGTAACAATAGAATGAATATACAAAAATATCTTATTCTGGGGTCTCATTGGGGGGTTCTGATCCCGGATCCCGCTTACTGTTTTGGCAGATTCCCGTATTCCGCTTAATGTTTTGTCAGATTCCCGTAACCCGCTTATACTATGCAGTTCTCATTTTTTGTAATTATCCGTGTCCCGCTAGACTTCATTTTCTGTTTTTTACTACACAATCATTTGACTTTCACCTGTTACGTTTGCGCAAAAATAGACGCTTATACCCAAAAGCGACCCACTACTTTACTCTATTTTGACTCATATTAAGCCCATTATAAATATATTAAAAAAGAAGCGTGGATTTTTTTATCCCTTTTTATCCCGTCTCGTTTCGTTTTTGAGCCATATATAGATGTCGTATGTGACAATGAGACAACTCTCCATCCGAGTCACAATTATTAAAAGTAGACCATCATACGTCAAAATACGGTCTTCAACATGGAGTCTTGGCTCACACCGAACATCAAGTTATAAAGGGCTCCAGTGTAAAATCTTTTAAACGGGAAAACAAAGGTGCAATATATATCAAGATTTATGTAATGAGTGGTGAAGTGTCATGGAAATGGATAAAAAAAAAATAAGGATAAAGATCCCTATACGCTTTATAAGGAACTAAATGGAATACATTTGAAATAAATGTTATTTCTATTGAATTTATTAGAGAGTTTTAAAACCAAACTTTCCTCCGTAAGTTAAATTTTATCAAATCTTTCTCTTACTTTATCTATTGTTTGAGCAAGTCGGCTAAATCAAGCCTTTACAGCTAATTTCCTAATGCATGTAAAGCAAAACTGTGGTTGGCTTTTTTGCTTTGTTTGTAAAATTGTTTATACAAACTTTGTAAATAAGATAGACATTTTTAAATAATATGAAAAGGCATAGTTTAACCTGTTTTTTCTAATATTTGAATTAAATTGGGTGTTATCATAATGATTATCCAATAAAAAAAAAGCAAGCAAATCAACTAAAGTCTTGCTCTTCATGCTTAAAGAAATGAGCTGTAATAGATAAAAAAAAATATACAGTAAAAATGCACCGCATATACAATAATAATGATTCGCTCCACAGTGGAAATGAAAGAATAGTATCATTATTCGACAGTAAACATGACTAGCATTACGAAATCATCATAGTGGAATTTAGTTAAATATGAAGAAACTGAATGACAAAACATATTCTGCGCTACACAACTTTAATAATTGTATTAAAATGAATATGTTTTACTGCAACAACATCTTACATGTTAGTTATAAAGCACCTGCACAATCTGTTCGTGAAATGTCCTAAATATTCACCTATTTTGGTATATATTTCACAGCTGGATGGCTGTAGGCGCGATAAAACCCAGCTCGCATCTGTTACTTTGTTTTATTAGTATTATGTATTTCTGAACATATACATTTTAACTCATTTTCTTCATTTTCTTCAAAAATTAAAAAAAGTTCGTCTGTTTATTTATCATTCTACATTAGACATTTATGGCATATACAGTAAAAATGATATTTTAGGATCCGCACTTTACATACACTGTGTATTATCTTTTAAAAAAAAAATACACCTGTATAGTGTATATTCTCTAGTGTAAATCAAGGGAAAATACTGTGAACTATCTGTGCATTGGGGCTTATTAAAAGGTATTTCGGGGGAAGAAAGAAGGGAGGGTGAGTTCATGGGAGGTAATCCCCACCCCTTTCAATTTGAGAATATATTATATGCTATTATCTTGTAAACAGTCCAGATCCCCATCCCTAAACCATATATATTCTTGAATGGGACGATAAAACAAATCAAATGAAATTAAAAGGAGGTCTTTGGGGGTTACCCCACCCTGTTCAATTTGAGAATGTGCTATTATCTTGTGAACGATCCAGATCCCCACCCCTAAACCATATATATTCTTGTCGGGGACAAAAAAATTAATAATGAAATAAAATAAAAGTGAAGTTCTACCCCCTCTAGTTTGAAAACTTGTAAACGGTCAAGATCCCCACCCCTAAACCATATTTATATATTCTTGTATAGAACAATAAAACAAATCAAAGGAAATATAGGGAGAGTCCATGGGGTTCACCCTCACCGCCACATGTTTGAGAAACTTTTAAATGGTTGAGATCCCCTGTCATCCAGTGGTTAGGTGAAAATATTTCAGGATCACTGATCCCCACCCTCAAACCATATATATTCTTGTATGAGACAATAAAACAAATCAAATGAATATAGGACCATCCCCTTTGTCTTGGGTTGGCAACCCCCCCTTTTTAAAATGGCTGGATCCGCCCCGGCATACCATCTAGCTAGCTATAAAGGCTTTAAAAATATGAAATCAAACAAGGAAATTAAGTGTAGGCAACTGTTTTGAATTTAAAAAAAAGTCTTTTACATATATAACAATGTTAAATTTTTTGTGCATTTATTTTTGCTTATCGTATTTTCACTAATGGACAAAATTGCATGATTGAATATTGTAATTTAAGAAAAATCAGCATACATGATATAAAATGGGAAGTGGAAACTGGGAATTTGACAAAGAGACAACAACTCAATCAAAGAGCAAACAACGGCCGAAGGTCACCTGTAGGTCTTCAATGCAGTGAGAAAAATTCGGCACTGGTCTTCAGCTCATAAATATGTATCAGAAATGAAAACGAGATACAGCTTTCAGTTGTATTAATAAAAACCTCACAATAAGTTCTGAATATCAGAATATACATTATTGCAAGATTCTCTCAAAATGTACACATAGAGCTGAAAAACTGTCAGTGACTGTAAAATTAATCATGCTTACATTGAAGTCCATGGAGTCCATCTTAATATGCATACTCTCGTAAAAAGGAATATAAGTATGCAATAAACATCAAGTTTTCAAAAATAAGAGTATCTATGCCATTAATTTACGACAAGATCTTAATCAAGTAATAATTTCAGTTTGTTTAAATATTTCGGAGGTTAGTATGACCTCCTCTTTGGTGATGATGTTTTCTTTTAAAGTTGGGAAAATTATGGTACATGTACCAACAAAAATAGAAACACAAAGTCAATCTAGAATTATGTTTTTATCATTTTTTTATGTTTAGGTTGTCAGCAAGATGAAAAGGACAAGTATGCAGTTCAAATTCAAAATGTGGATAAGTTGAGGTTCTAGGTCTTACCTTTGCAGATTTTCATATTTTGCATGAATGAATTCAAAGGTTATATGATGGACAGCAGAGAAAGAAAAAAACAACTTTTCAATTATCCTGGTCCTGGATAAATGTAAAACATCTTGTTTTTTGGTAAGTTTTATGCTCTGTTTTGATAGTGTTAGTGCATTCATCTTTCCAGTCTTTCCTCTAAATTGTAAGTTTTTGGTGAGTGTTCACCATGAAATTCAGTAAGTAACTTGTGGATTTACATGTATATACTCAAAATTTAGTACTAATATTAATGGGATTTTAGCATGACATCCTGCCAAATGCTTGTTAATCATGTTTATGTTCCAGAACATACAAGTATTTGGACTGTACGCATACAGTCTGCCCAATTTTAAGAAGTTGGTCAAGTTTATTACAAACAAATGTACAGTACAGATCAACATAACTGAAATCTTTAATAGATTAATACAAAAAGTTTAATTGCAGTTAAAATAAAAACACAGGTTTGGTCGAGCTGGTACCAGACAGTACAAGTATACTTAAATGGTCTGACTGTACACATATGATGGGACTGTAAGTTCTGGACCGTAAAAGTAAGATCCAAATACTGATATGGTCTGGAAAATTTATACATGTCTTAAAATTAATATCTTAATTGAACTTGGTAATAAGTTATTTGATAGAACTATAATGTTTTGGGATATCAAAATCAAAAATATCCGAATTTTAACTTTTAATAAAGAAGAAGATTATTGATGTATGTTTAAATGTATATTAAAATGAGACAGCAAGCCAACAACACAAAAAGTAAGGATAAAACATACATATTTTTTTTGTATCAATGTTATAATTTCCAATATGTTCAAAGAGTTCAAGGTATTTTTTCATTGAAATAAAACACAAATTGAAATCTGTCTGAACTTCAAAGCTTAAAGAAAAATTGTTTCTGTTGTCTGCATTTTGTATGATATATTGCAAATTCTTGTGAATAATGGAATGTTATTATAGTTGTCTAAAGTTTTAAAATTGATCTTTATACTGTAAATTCATAAATTATTGCGTGCATTTATTATTGTGTTTCTGTCATTTTAGACTTAAATGCGATTTTAAATTTTACGATTTTGAGAAAAATCCTGGTTAATCCATATAAAATATTTCATAATGTGAGTTTAAATTATTGCGTTTACAACTCCGTTGCATTTTTCGCAATAAAAAAAAAACGCGCATTAATTCCGAATTTACAGTATATATATATGTTATGTATATAACTTGGGAAAATACCCAAATGTTATAAAGAAGAATAAATTAATTGATTGTTATATGGTATTAGAATAGGAAGATGTGGTATATTGCTAATTTGACAACCCTCCATCAGAGACCAAAGGATGTAGGCCGTTAGCAACTGATGACACTGGACAACCTTTAACAATCAGTAAAATCCATACCGCATAGCTATTTTTATTGAAAAATCATATTATTGCTACATGTATGAAAACAATTTTGTATAATCCATTACTTTAGATTTTATTGGTTCTTTTTCAGAAGGATTGAAATTCACCACCTAGAATAAATGGAGAAAACATAGAAACAAGACCAGAATAAATTCAAAGACAAAAGTTGGATCAGTTATTATTTTCATCACTCAGTCAATGATTTGAAGTTCTTTTAAATTAAAAAAAATATTGAAACCACAATAATGTCAAAGTTCTGTGCTGAATGTCCAAAAAGTGGACTATACCATCAAACAATGCTGGATGATAAGAAACTTTTAATGTTTTGTGATGAGGGATATTGTGAAAAAAATAGATTTACTTAAATAGCTACTAGTATGTTAAGCCTAACAATAGAGTTAATTGATTTCAAATGGCAAATAATTGTGTTTCAAGAAAGTATTCTATAATTCATGAATAAACATATATTGATACTTACATTATCTGCTTTGTTGTTTAAAAGTTTAGTTTTGAACAGTTAAAGAACAATATGCTAAATTAACATTTCCCAAGAAAAAAAGATATTCAATTAAAAAGATTCATCTTAAAATAATTTACTACCAAATAGAATACATTGTAACATACACATTACTGTTTATTTATATCTATATATTTATAATTAGAATCCCATAGGATTTTAATTTGTCCCATGGGATATTAAAAATCCCATGGGATAATAAAAATCCCATGGGATTTTTTTTGTCCCATGGGACAACAAATATCCCATGGGACTACAATAATCCCATGGGACAAAAAAAAATCCCATGGGATTTAACCAAAATCCCATGGGATAATGGTAAATCCCATGGGATTTAGCCCTGTCCTATGGGATATTGATTTTATAATTCAAATTGCAAAATAAATATGAAAGTAACTGTAGAAAACCAATGTAATTATTGAATCCCATGTAATTCTGCACATTTTGGTTATATACATGATATTGTAGCTCTTGTTTGAGGCGGCGGCGGATTTGCAAATGAGTGTTTTGCAAATTAAAAGTGTCCAGTGTTACGACATAATTCGGTACGAGACCAACTTATTTTCTGAAAGTTGCTTTTTTATTCAAGTACGTCTAGTATACTGAATTTGCATGAATTATTAAAACATATATTATATTGATATGTATAGTACATTTAAAAAGTCCCTGTATTTGGTACATTGTATTTAAGATATTTCAATATAGAAATAAAAATGCCGTATTGAAATTTTCTGTCGTCTTGTACTGTTTTCAAGGTGAATTTTTACCAGATTGTAAAGAGTTTATAAATGCTTACAGTTTTTAATAAATTACTTACATGTTTCTCATTTTCTCCAAAAACTTTTACGATGAATAAGGAAAATACAGCAACCACAATCTTTAACGTCGTCATACTGTTAATGTGTATAATTATCGTTAATTATCCTAAAATTTAAAAAAAATTATGTGAGTTATTTTTAAAATGCAGAGGAGGGTTCCGCATGTTTTACCCCCTTCCTTCAGATATATATTTAAAAAAATTCAATTAGAAGTTCAAAAATTTGTGACAAACACCCATTTAAAAAAAGAGCCTTAGGATTGATGCCTCGGCTAAACTACAGATCAAACAAAAAATTGTTGAAGCATTAAAGAAAACATTTGTCAATGATATCATATGAAGAATATCATTTAGAATTTGAGCAATTTTAAAATTCAAAATTTTGATTTTCATTTTTGTGAACGTATATTAACACTTTTTTTTTTGCTACAATGTATCTACATTTCACAGAAAAATTATCTGCGTGAATACCAACAAAACGAAAAAGTACTAATCTATACATTAAAAAAATATTTTCAAATTTAATGTATTATTTTGAAATTAATAGCGATTCTAGTATAATAATTAAGTTCTTTTAAAACAGACAGAAGTGACAAATATTATTTTCAAAGTTAACTTACCCTTAAACACCACAAGAATGATTGAACATAATGATAGATTTCTCAAAGGAGGAAGTAATGTTACGCATGGGTATCGAAATTATTTAATATAGCATATACGTAAGTAAGTAAGAATAATATATTTAAAATTTCCTAATACACCATTAGTTTGTTAAACGTGTATTCAGGAACGAACAATGGTAAGTAATGATTTAACTTATTAATATTTTAAGACAACGGTATGTTGTAAAAATTACAAATAAATGCAGTTAAATTATATGAACATCAAAATTTACTATATACCAGATTGAGAAATCATTAATAAATTTTAGTCTGATTGTATGTTTTCAAACCGAAAATAAAAGAATTATGACGTTTTTCTTTTCTCTGATGTATAACATTATGGCTCCATAGTATAACAAAATATCGATTATGATATTTCGGAATTGTATTTATGCCTTTATGGGTTTGTAGAACACTAAAATAATAAAAGAATATTTGTACTGAAGTTTTTCCTATGTCTATTTATTTCCTTCAGAGGTCCATTCCATGGCTTTTGCTTTTGTTTCTTTCGCTATTTGGTGCTACAGAATGTGGAATCTCCTCACAGTGGGATGAATGCAATTGTATATGGCAGGAGTGGGAAGCATGGGGCGATTGTGGCAGCGAGTGTAATGGTGAACGTCGTCGGTCACGACAAGTGTCTTTATATTCCAACGTACCCGGATGTATCTTCGAATTTAACACATGCGCTACCAACGACATGGGATGGGACTACTCTAGGTGTAATGCATTTTGTCACAACGGCGGAACATCTAATAGCTACTCTTGTAGCTGTATAACAGGATTTTATGGAACATGCTGTGGATTTCGTAAGAAATTGTCAATTATTTTATGTAAAAATCCATTTGTTCTATAGACTAGATTCTATTCAAGTTGAATATCATCTATACCTTGTGTTATACATAAATCATAGTGATTTTACTGTTGAACTGTTACTTTAATATTAATATCGAGCTAACTAGCATGGTCGGTCATATGTATTAAGGGAAATGAATTAATCTGTACAAAGCAAACAGGAATATGTCCACTCGCACTATTATTGTCTATGTTCATTGGACCGTGAAATTGGGATAAAAACTCTAATTTGGCATTTAAATTAGAAAGATCATATCACAGGAAACATGTATATTAAGTTTCAAGTTGATTGGACTTCAATTTCATCAAAAACATTATTGACCAAAAACTTTAACCTGAAGCGGGACAAACGGACGGACGGACGAACGAACAGACATACAGACCGAAAAACATGATGCCCCTCTACAACCGTAGGTGGGACATACAAAAAAAGCATCATATATATATATATATATAATATACTACTAAATTCAATCAATCAATATTTTGCTAAACTAAGTTACAACAAAAATGAAATCAGTCAAGCAATCAATCTATCAATCAATCAATTCGACAGTGGTTTACCTACTTGATCGACTACTCTCAATCAACCAACACAAACATATCAAGCAGTCGATGCAACATTTAAACAATAAGTAGTCATACTTGAAAGTTTAACCAAAGAAAGATAAAACAATGAAAAAGAAAACTTCGTGCTTATTGTAGAGGTAAACTGTGGAAATCCTGGATCTATATCAAATGGTAACTTAAACGGAGGTACCTTCACGTATGGTAGTACTGTAACATACACGTGTCAGACCGGATACCTGTTGGTGGACGGATCATCTAGTAGAAAATGTGAGCTGAACGCAATATGGAGTGGAACAAAACCAAGATGTGCATGTGAGTATCTTTAATTTACCATCTGTCACGTATGTTCCCGTTGTCTTCCATGTGATTAAGAATACTATTAGTTCTAATTCTATGAAAGTGTTATTTTAGTATGTTTTATATGTTACACTGAATTTCCATAACGCAGAGTAATGTAACCCGAACAAAATGTGTAAAACTGTTATTCATGATCACCACATAAAACGTCACATGCAGTCTAAGAAAAGGGAACATTGTTATTCACTGAGGAACTATAAACGTCACGTGCAACTCACAGGAATGATTAGCAATAGATATTCAAAGCCCTTAAGGTTAAGTGATGCATGTATGTTGATGAAACCATATATTTACCGCAATGACAAAAGACAGTTTAAACACGCATTTTCAATAAGGGGGTGCATTTGCGATATTTCAATATCGAAAATTTGAAGGAAAACAAACCCAACAATTCATGCTGATTTTGTTTCATTGATATGTTGTCTTGCTCGATATAAAAGCATTTGAACAAATAACAAAGGGTTTTCGTTTCACGATTCGCCAACTACAAGCTAAAATACTGTTCTAAAACTAGTTTAAAATGTCCGTTACGCTGCAGGTACTCCAATAGATATTCAAGTGTTTTTATTTTACGAATATCCTCGTTTGAATAATGGGTGTGATCGCTTAACATATGCCGTAAATGACTTTCCCGTTTCAACATTTACCTACTGTTGTACTTTTTCACTCTTTTCTCACTAATTCAAAATTGCATATCTTTTTACAGAGTAAAACTCCTGGCAAAATTATTTAAAAGGTTGCGTTTAATTCCGGAATATGTCAATAATCTGGATATTTTGTAATGACAAAGTTATATGACATCCTGCAAACTGACATAGTATCCAAAATGTGAAAGTTAATCAGTTAAAAAAAGTCAGTGTTTAGTAAAACCCATATATTTTCCGCAGGCTTATGAAAGTAACGAACATTTTCTAAAAATGGTTAAAAAATTAAATACAATCTTTTTTGTATTCTGAAGGAGAGAGTGTTGAGAGATGTTGGGAAAACGATGATAAAGTGCAGCATTATAATTGAAACTTGATATATATCTGAAATTAAGGACTTCCTGGTGTTTCGACCAAAACGAAATGTACGTTACTGTAGTGACACAATACAGAAACACATTTTCTTGTCAATTTCAGAATGAAATATAGCTACTAAAAGTTAAAATTTGATAGAAATGAGAGTATATTATAGACAATTCAATGAAACAACATGTAAACTTTAATAAACAGAAGCAAGTAACGAACATTTCAAAATTTTATAATCTTCTGCTCAAGTCAATTTTTATTACTGTAAAGTTTCTCAATTTTTGCTGCATCATCGGGGTTTACTTTAAGCATTCTTTTCGATTTCCCGGAGGGTTGTGGATTTGATATCTTGCACAAAATGTCCTTACGGTCAACCCAAATGATATCAGACCTACTTGGCCACTGGAACATTGCTTTCTTCTTTTCTAGAAAAGAGATTTCAATGGTGTTATCTTCAATATCGATTGTTTTTATTTGACCGATGTACCATTTATTTAAGTAGATAGCAGCCACGTAATCTGCAATGCTATAGTCCATTTCTGGATAGGTTTCCCTGGCTTCATCTGCAACCTCTGCTGTTTCACCCTCTTGAGTTCCGGTCTTCAAAACTGTTTCCAGCTGCCAATTTTCACATGTAAATTCATCTGACAAACAGGTTACGCAATAACAACTTGTATTACGAACAGCAACTACATCATTGCCCTTTTCTGCTACAGCATGTAATTTCATCGTACCTGGTACCGGACGAAGCTTTTGTTCAGATAAAAGTTTGCTTTTGTTTTCACATTTGTCTTTTGGCAAGAAAATAAACTTGATGCTCTTTAGGCTACATGATTGTGATTGTGTCCATGCAAAGAAATCATGTGGGTCTTGTATTGCGACTTTCCCAGTACGCACCGCTTCGTCTGCCATTCGTTTACTAGTACCTCCAATCCCATCGCATGGGCCTTTCCCATGACCGGCCTCCCAATAGTTCCACTTGGCCCTTATGCCGTAATCGAGACTGTGATTGGCAATAGCATTAAATATTGCTTTATTGCGATATTGAGATGTCGGACTATCCGTCCAGTAATGGATACATTCTACAGTTGGAAGAAGTTGTTTTATCTCTGGTATAATTAGGTCGATGATGGATAGTACAGTTGCTGAATTGTGACCCATCTCATCTGAGATTACTACTATACTTTTGTGTAGCAGCTCATCCTCGTCAACCTCGTAGTAAACTACAACGGGATGTATTGTCACGCTAGTCTGATTCCAATAGGCAGACTGGATCTCTTCCACGGATTTGCACTGATAGTTTTCGGCAAAGTCCATATGTACAATGCAATGATTTTTTGGTAGATTTATCTTCAATTCTTTCATTTGTGCATATTGTGTTTGTATTCTTGTTACATGGTCTTTGAATTCGTTCATCTGTTTTTCGAAATGAGCTATAAATCCACTTTTGTCAACTGTGCTGTCTACAACTTTCATTGTCATTTTTGTTCTGCCCTTCTCTTCTACTTTAACTCTTTTCCACTGACTAAATACCACATCACTGGCCTCTGTATTTTTCATGTCTTGTATAATCTTTTCTTGTTTTTCAACTTCTTTTTCTGCATTCAAAGAAACGTCTATTCCTAATCGTTTTACAGCTTTTAATGTAAATGACATGTTTTGGTGTTTGGTACATAAACATGTGTCTCTTCTTATAAATGATGTCAGAAGAATATTCTTTGGACGAAGTCGTGTAAAGGTGGTAAATGACAGCTTCACTGTGGGATGCTCCATCATAAATTTAT
This sequence comes from Mytilus trossulus, assembly GCF_036588685.1. Taxonomy (NCBI): domain Eukaryota; kingdom Metazoa; phylum Mollusca; class Bivalvia; order Mytilida; family Mytilidae; genus Mytilus; species Mytilus trossulus. Next base: position 35,237,571 of record NC_086379.1, on the reverse strand, counting down.
GGTACAAGTTTGAAAGGTAGTCTGTCAAGATTCTTTTCTGAACTTTCTTAGCATCTGTTTTAACATAATCTGCCTTTCCTGGCATAACTCTAGAGTTTTCATCCCTCTGTAGAAATCTTGTTACATTGTATCTATACTTTCCCATCTCTCGAATTCGATAAAACCTTTTGATATTGATGTCTTTAGTTGCTACTTTTGCTAGTTTATTTCTACTGAGTCCTATTCTTTGTGCTAGTGTCTTAATCATCCTGTACTTTTTCATGGTTTTACCCGAGACAATGTTTCTTACTATCCTAGTTCTCATTCTTGCCTGAGTCGATGTTCCCTCTCCTGCTGATTTAATTTCATTACAAATTGTATTAGCGAAAAGTAATTCTTTTCTGACACTGCTTCTCTGTTCAGCTGATAAGTTCATTTCATCGAGTTGCTGTTCAGTTTTGGATCTTGGTGTACTTGTGTTTTTGTCAGTTTTTTTTCGTTTCACTCGTTGCAAAGAGCGAGCAGTTGTTCTGTACTTCCTCTTTAAATTTTCATGCTTGGCTTGTAGACTTTTCATTTCGGCCTTTATTTTAGTTAATTCTTTGCTTATTCTCATTTTCGGACCATTGGCTTTCTTCTGGAATCTCATTTGGACCAGCAGTCTATTTTCAGTAGGAATGACAGACGATGTTCCACTTTCATATCCACTTGTGGAGGGTTCAATCTGCTGGTTATTGGCATGGATTAATTCTAATACCTCTTTTTTTCTTGCTCTATAATGTTTTAGATAATCTCTGTTATATTCGTTTCTTTGCCTCCTCTTTCTTTGAGATAATTGACTACTAGGTACATAATTTTGTTTCCGTCTCTCTCTTTCCTTTTGAAGATAAGCTTCATTGTTTTTTTCTTTCAGGCGCTGTCTGTATTCTCTCTGAATCTGGGCCCTCGATTTGACCATTCCTGTAAATGAAAGATAATTGTATGTAGATACGGGTTCAATGATATACATAAAAAGCTTTCGGGGAAGTCGTTGAAGTCTTTAGAAATATTTATTTAGTAAACATTTAAATTTGAATACAAAATTTCATACGAGGTAAGCTAAAAATTATTTTGAAATGTTCGTTACTAGAGACGAAATGTACGTTACCACTACATATGTGGGAATTGTCCTACATTTTGAATGCACAAACTTAAACGTGACGATTGGAAACGTAGTACTGTCATCACATTAGTAATTTCTTCAAGAAATTGCATTCAAGTTGCATGCATTCTTTTGAAGCAGGTAAGTTATCATAGACGTGATAATTTTCAATACAAAAATATTAGAAAACGTCTGTTTCTGTAGGATTCAACTTTTTATTAATTTGTTATGTACTTTTATTTATTCAACTGACATACAATTATGCAATGAAAAGTGATAAATAGACATAGTGATAGTTTTAAGACAACATTAAAGAACTATTTCAATGTGTATAAATAGTAAAAAGTTCGTTACTTTATATAACGAACATGTCACAACTACAATGTCATTGATTAACACATTTTAAGACATCCATGTCAATTACGATGTATGACCATATTGTTTGGGTTATTATGTAAACACGGTGATATAATATTTCATAGTTGTGTATTTCATAATAAGAAATGCGTAATAATGTAAAATGTAAACGTACCTTATAAATGTGGATCCTTCTCCTGTCAAAAGTGTATAAATGAATGAAACTGTTTTCGTTTTAAATAAATGGCGGCAGTCAACTCATCCAGCATCCCATACTTTTATGTAAAGCTATCACGTTTTGAGTCTGTTTCGTATCCTAGGTAACGAATTTGTCAGTAACGTACATTTCAAGTATACTGAAGACCTTCAATTTAAGAAACCAATAGAGTTTATTGAATCGAAAAGGTTTATTTTTCTAGAAAGGATAATATACAGAATTACCCAGTGCTAATCGGAATATACTGAGGTTTAACTAAGAGAAGTTTTTAGCAGTAACGAACATGTCATAACTACGTTTTTACATCTAATATCTTCCCTTCCGACATTCCCAGAATCTGTTAACTGTACAATACAGAAAATTATATCTGTCTTGATTTGAGTAACTTTATCAACAAAGTTTTATTCCCTGTTTCAGCTCAAGTTTGATCATGTATATATATATATATTAAAAATTTCGACGTATTTAAGTTGGCGTAACGAACATGTACCTGCTTTTTGTGACAACCCTTAAGGAGTATGCTGTCATGCGTTTTCGGGAGATTGACGAATGAAAGTTTTTTCCCTGAAAGATATCACCAATTCCTCAACGCTGTGTAACTGTAAGGGATAAAGAAATGCACAAAGAGGCAACTTTCTAGTGATCAACACCTTATTTAAGATTTGGCGACAGTAACGAACATTTCAATTTGTTGATTCCGTTACCGAAAATTAAAAAAAAAAATTAAAAATTCTGATAACATTTTTTAATTAAAAGAGTGTTGGTCCACATGGATTAAAAATATACAGCAAATAAATCTGATACTCATACAGGAATTCGTACACACACCGGCGACAGCACATGCACCCTCTTATTGAAAATGCGTGAAAACGTATAATAAGATATTTGATTTTAAATGATCCAGTAACTCAAAGACACAAGAAAGTCATCTTGAAGTTTACATATGGTTTTAAACAATAAATTTGTGCACACAATATTGTATTTTAAGATCTAGATTACCCTGAATCTGATATTGGGAGATAAGATACCAAGAGGAAAGGGGGGCGGAGAGTAAACAACAATAAGTATAAATAGATAAAGGTAATTGAACATATACTTTCAAAAACTGCCTAAACATTGAACGTTTCTGCTTTGATTATTAAAACTGTTGTTTTTCAGATCAATGACCATCCAATTAAACAGATTTTTTCATCATTTCAGATTATAACTCCTGTTCAAGTGGTCCATGTAAGAACCGAGCAACTTGTACAAATATACCTGATGATTATCAATGTGCTTGTTCTCATGGTTGGTCTGGTAAAAACTGTGATGTTGGTAAGACTATATAAAAACTAGATATTTTTTTTTCTGGTTAAAAATAAATCATAGATGTAATGCATTATTTGTCTCAATTAAAATCCAAATAGATAAGTATAGTGGACAATGGAGTACACCAGCAACCAACATTCAACTTCTCCTGTTAAAGCATAGACAGACAACAACGAACAACAAATGGACTAGATGAACTACATGTAACTTGAAACAGACATAACATGTCTTTCTTTTTTATATTAGTTTCTTGTGTACAATTTGGAAATTAGTATGGCGTTCATTATCACTGAACTAGTATATATTTGTTTAGGGGCCAGCTAAAGGACGCCTCCGGGTGTGGGAATGTCTCGCTACATTGAAGACCTGTTGGTGACCTTCTGCTGTTGTTTTTTATTTGGTCGGGTTGTTGTCTCTTTGACACATTCCCCATTTGCATTCTCAATTTTATAACATGTGGTGAGATTAAACCGATCTTATGTGCACACACATACTAACCTTTTCAAACTGGACGATATGTAGTGAAATTAAAATACACAAACGAAAAATCAGATAAATATTTTTTCAATGTTTCAACTAGGTTTTGAATGGAACATTTTGTAGATAGTGTTAATTTTCAGTCTAATAATTAGTTTATCAATTGATATTTATTTGAGAATTCCACATTTTTTTCTAAACATTTTTTTTCTAGATATACTGCCTCCAGCTTTGACAAATTGTTCCAGCGACAAATACATAACTACATCAAAACTCACAGATCTGGTTGAATGGCAGATACCTACTTTTACCGATTCACATAATTTTCCGATAGATGTCACTGCTAACTACCTTAACAATGAGTTCACATTTCCATGGGGAGATTTTAATATCAGTTATTCAGCAGTAAAACCATCAAACGGTTTAAGTACAGACTGCTTGTTTGGTGTCAGTTTGAGGCGTAAGTTTTTCTCAAGAAAATATTTGCCTAATTTGTTTAATTATTTTACAACCCATCCTAAGCATTCTCTCATAAATCATTAAAAAGATGGATTAGCATTTCAAGAAAAGAAACTCTTCTAGTGATTTACATGTAGGTGACAAACTAAATAGATGATTTAGACCCCAACCTATTTCGTTATATCTATATTTTCAAATATTATCTGTTGGAGTATGTTTTATTTGTATTTCAACCAAGTTAATGCATAATAACATATTAAATGAATTTTTATATTTTCAAGTATATATACAGATATATAAATTTACAGATCTAACATTGTTGGGTTGATGTTTAGACGAGTTGTATATACAGATATATACATGTATATATATATATGAAGAAATTGCATAACATATCTTTTCGCATTAGTTATTTATTTATTTATTCCAGCAAACCCTTGTACTCCAATCAATGTTCCAACGAACGGAGCTTTGATCTGCAACAACTGGAGAACTGATTATGGTCAGTTTTGTACCTTTTTCTGTAAAGAGTCTTACACAGTACCACGTGGTGTTATAATAGAGGACTTCTTCGTGTGTGGAGCTTCTGGATCGTGGACACCTACAAATACAATTCCCGATTGTTCGGGTAAATTTTAGAATGAAAAAATTTATAGTTTATCATATAAATTTGATATGAAGTTATATTCACCACAAAAAAAGTCATATTTGCAAAACGTTTCTTCCATTGATCGTTGGTAAGATGTGTTCAGTGGCAAATATTTCATGTACATTTTGTTTTTTTTGTAGATGGCTAAATATTATACACTTTTGGCTACGAAGGAATACGCTTCGTTTAAAAATTGTGAATTTGTGATATTCATATTGAAAAGTACATGATTTTTTTTGCAATGGTTGGTTATTTCTAATGACAAACCTCATTCTGAACTATTCAACATTAATTTGTTTCGTTAGATTGTAGTCAAGAAAGGTCCCCTTTTTTAGATAGAGATAAGCATTTAATTTCTTTTTAATGTTTTATTTCAGTAATGGTAACAAATTTACAGTCAACCACAGGATATAATATTGGTGCAACATATTCCAATTGTTCAGATAACCGTAGAGAAATGCAGGAGTTTTACATAGAAAAACTAAGCCAATCAGATTTCAGCTTTTTTTGTGACAAATTTCAAGAAGAATGTATCCCAGAAAATGTGTCTGTTCAGTGTTGAAGACTTATTTTTGTTCAGTACAGTCAGCATTTCATGTATCATTAAAATAAACACGTTAATTCTACATTTAACAATTATTGTATGTCCATGTCAGCACCTTCTCATTGCAGTGAAATTCCAATGCAACTTATAATTACTTGGTCTTTTTCCTTTTTTGCCATAGGTAAATTTTAAAAAGGAATGCTTGAGACCATATAGTATCATAAATCCTACTACACTTTTGTGTGAAATTTAATAGACTATTTATATATATATATCAGGAAACAAATTAAAGTTGACAGTTACATATTAATAAAACAAAACAAAAAACGTTCAGTGATTATATTTACCTGCCAACATATTTTAATGAAGAAAACACTAAAATAAGGAGATCATGAGACTATCCACCAGAATTCAAATGACGTTACTATAGCAATTATAGGTCATCAATAAGGGGGAAAACACCACATAATCAGATATTAAATGCCCATACAACGAAAATGTGTGAAACAATTCAAACGACAAAACTAAGGACTTAATTTACAACAAGACAATTTACGGAAAAACAAATATGACAGACAAAAGGCATTGACAACCACTTAACTACATGCTCTGGACTGGCAAAGGAACATACATGTACAAAATGGAGCGTAGTGAAACACATTTCTGTGGGCGCCCAACCCTTCCCTTACCTGGGACAGTTATGTAACAGCACAGCAAACAGTCTGTTTCTTTTTAATTATAACAAAATCGGATCATGAAATTTTTAATGAAATTGTTCCAATTGGCATTCCCATGGAATCCAAATGTGCTCCTCTTCTTGCCGACTCATTACTTTATTCATATATGAGACTGAATTCATACAGGAGGTTCTTGGGAAGAAAGTGAGGAAGTTAGCATTATCCTCCAAATTCACTTTCTGCTATATAGATGTTGTCCTCTCATGCACTAAATAATTCAAAGTTTTACGAACGCAATCACGAGTTGGTTGACCGTTATTGAATATCTGATTCACAGATGGCGACGGATAATTTCCAATTGTCGTAACCACAATCCAGTCCTCCTTTTCCCGAATGTGACTAAATGAATAGGTTTATCACCATGTTTGTGCTTACATGATGAACACGACGGATGCCACATGTTATACAGTGTCTGCTTTGATTCTTTTTCGGGCACCTGAGATCACCGCAGGTCATATATCCATCCCCAACCCTAACAACAAAAAAGACACTTATTACAGATCTGAGAGTACTCGCAGTTAATGATATCTATTTCAAAGCCATTAACAACTAATATAGAAATCATGTATAAATACCAACAGTACACACCCAACATCCAATGGATTTAGTGTGAAGACCATATTAACAGTCAGAGAAAAACCCGACCTTGTGTAATGCCAAAATATAGGTATCGACAGATTGTAGTGCAGTGAAAGTACAATGTGTAATATTTAGTATGATTTTAATTTACGGATAACAAAATCAATTTATACTGCACTCGTTCTATTTTAGCAGTCAAAATGCGTTGACTGTATATTTATATGTCATATACAGTCACTGACCCGATATCACTTTTCCTCATGAATATTTAAATAGAAGTTGCCGAAATTATATTTAATTATTCATACGACCTCTTCAACCTTTTCTTGTTTCCAATGTATACAAGGATGCGTGGATCGACTCAAACTTGTTTCTTTTACAATTTTTGGAAAAAAATATTTAACTTGTTCACCATCGATTGCGGGTTTCAATAGGTAAATAAATGTACATTTCATCGTGTTGTATATTTCACCGCCTGCATGATACGAGGACTTATTATGGGGGATTTTTCACATTATTTAAATCAAATAAATAACATTAACACATTAAACAATAATTGAAAATATGTTTTTAGATTGCAGTAAAAAGACAATTATAATAGAGCCTCGCATTCCCCCGTTTCTAAGCCTCATCCTTATATCGTTGATATGTCAGGTCAATGCACTATTATTGTCTATATGTATACCAACAAAACCTGATTCGTGGTCGGTCACTCTGTCGCTGACTTTGCCCCTTAACTATACAAACTACATGTGTAGTTCTCAATAGTTCGACTTAACCTTTATTAAATGATATGGGCAAATAAGCCCTTATACGGATTAATCAGCATGTGCAATACTAAAATCGTTCCACTGTCGATATACATCAAGATTTAATATTGCTCTTCGAACAGGGCCAATACGGAAAAAAACAGGGCCAATACAGAAAAAAGCGGGAAAAAAGCCGTATTAGCCCTAATACAGGACGTTCACTTCCGGTTTTCAATTTTCTTACGCCATTACTTAACTTTGGAAGTATCGTTATGCATAAAAACATTTGTATAGTATTTTTTAAATTAAAGTCATAAAATAAACAGGTTAAATGATGTGCAATGTTTTGTAACGTCTTAAAGTTTTGAAACGGAAAAAACAGGGCCAATACAGAAAAAAGCGGGAAAAAAGCTGTTTTGGCCCATGGGCTAATACGAGACGTTCACTTCCGGTTTTCAATTCTCTTATAATCAGTTAATAACACTATAATATTAATTGTATACATCCACAATGACCATTTACTTAATCTACTCTTATTTGATTGTACGTAGAAACTTTTATTATAGATATACGACAAACACAAATATGTTCGGGTGAGGCTTTTTTTTTCAGTTCAGAAGAATTGAAAAAAGGCTAACTAAATAGTTTTGTAGTTTTCTCTTTTATTAATGGAATTTTTTTTACAGCCTTAACATTGTAGATATACAGACTTTTGCCTCATAAACATTTTGCAGAAATTAATGGATAAATTTAAAATTCATCGTAAAATTCGAATTCACAGGACCATAAAACATTTTATTTTACTCCTTGTATCGACACTCACATTTTTTACAATGAGAAGCTTCTTATTACAGGTTTGCGAATTGACCCGAATTGGAATTACGGGCAAGAGACAGGGGAAATAATTACCAGTGTCCAGCTTAAATGCATTTAAATATAAATTTTTATGTAGATTCCTATTTGGCAATATAATCAACTATAAATATTTAGAAAAATTAAAACGTGCATTATGTGTCCATTGGCATATTTTTTTTGTACTAAAGATAAGGAATCTTTACGAAATTCTGGTATTTAAAAAGCCTTTTGTATGTTTACAAAACAATACAATGACGACTATGAATAAACAATTTTAAGACATACAATTGGACAATATTAACCATACAGCCAAACTTCCTGGTCCGGACTCGGGAACGTCCACATGCGGCGTTTGCATGCGAATATAAATATATTGTTTTCTAATGCTGCACCATATTCCTTTAACTATAATTATAATAATAAATATTTGTCCTTTAAATTAGTCGTGTGTCAATTTTTAATCTTGTGATGTGACAAATATAACTGTTGACTGATAATTATTTTGTTTTTTATAATTATATACTGACATTGAAATGCTAATGAAAAACTGTCAATACAGAAAGGAATGTTTTAATTGATTAGTAATTTTGTCGAAGAATAAAGAATTAATTTCCAAATGTCTATTTGAAACTAACAACTTATATTGCTACATGTAGGTATTTTTTAGCATTGAAAGAAGAAAAGTGATCTGGTTTCTTTAAGTGCAGAGCTTTTATTCCGGTTTTTTTCCACGGGATTAATTGTCTTAGTTTTAGACAGATTTTTTCTATTTATTCACGTACATTATAGAGCGTTCTCTTTTGAATGTTTAAACTTAAAGGTTCTCTATATATTATACTTGGCAACCCTTTTCTAAAATATGAAGAATATTTAGTGTCCGCTATTTTGCCAACGTCCCTTTTTAAATCATGGTTGAGGAAGTCGAAGGAAACTATCAATCTCCCGCCGGAAAACTGATAATCCTAATTAATAAAGATAGGAGTTGAAAGCACCTCGTCGTGAGGGGTTCAAACTCACCACCTCAGTGTTGACAGATACACAACTCAAACCACTCGGGAACCGGGGCCCTTAATTGAGAATCTTCACATGCCTGCTGGATTTAGCCTTTTACCTTTTTTATTCGAGCATCACTAATACCGGCGTCACACATCGGCGTATAGCACCGACGTTTGTTTGTTGTACGGCGAATTGCAGGACGTTGTACGTCGAATTGCAAAATAACAACTTTTGTCTGTACGGCGTCTTGCAATGTATTATAATTTTAAGAGGAAATTAATCACTGTTTAGATAATATCAAGTGACGATATTTTGTTGATATCAATGCTTTACAGGCTTACAAATATACAAAATGTCTTACTTATCAAATATTATTAAATATATGCCGTTAATTCAGTTCAGAAGGCCTCGTTGCGTACCGCTTTTCGATTTGGTGCAAAAAGTTTTTTTTACAACCATGTTATCCTAAATACATTCATATATCGTTATACTACTAATCGTTATTTGTTGTTAGGGTGAAATTTTGTAAGTTCAATAAAATATACCGTCCATTCATCTTTTGTTGGTGCTAGCTTTTTTGTTTTAGATAAAAACAGTGGAGATGTGGTATGATAGCAAATAAGATAACTATCCAGTAGGATCAAATAAAGTGTATGTAAGCAATTATATGCTATCGTACGGCCTTCAACAACGAAAACTCGTACATTATAGTCGGCTAGAAAAAGCACCGACCGAAAAATGTGAAGGACTCAACAAGAAAACTAACGGCCTAACTCATAACAAAACAATTTATGAAAACAACAAATAAGATAGAATTGAAGCAACGACAACCACTGAACCACAGGATCGAGAATTCGGACAGAGACATAAAATTGTTTAATTATTTAATTTCTGAAATGATTCATTTGTAAAGAGAAAAATTAAGAAAATACTTTGTTTTCATCGAATGTAAGGAGAAACAAATCACGAATTGCATTTCGAATTAATTTTCTTGTCAGTTTCTTTTTGAAAATATACAATTAGTATTATACATGTCAAATGCTGTCAAGCAAATGTTATTTCTATCTGATGCATTTTATCTAATGCATAATTAGATGGGGGAGGGGGTAAGGGAGTCCGTTAACATGTTAACAACACCTCGATTTTGGCAAAAACAGTTAATACCAAATTTTAAATGCTGATAAGAGTTACAGCAACTTTAATTTACCCTTTTTTTCAAACGAACCCAAAAGCAATGAAAAGGGGAAGTGCATATCTTCAATGTATTAAAAAGTTTGAAATCCACTGTACAAAGGCGCAAAAATGCCAAGCTCCATAAGGAATCTTTTATAAAGCTGACTAATTTTCAAAATACACACGCAAATACCATATTTTTTTATTGACACATGGACAGACAATTGAACGGATGGAAAAGCAGACGGAGTGATTGACTCCAAGAAAAAGGACTCTGTCATGAATCATCGAAAATTCTTCAAGCAGCAAAAGGGAGGCTTTATCTGGTTATGTATATTATTGAGTAAATGTTTTATGTCAATCAGTCGTAGCAAACTTGGGTTATCGTCATGACGTAGGAAAGTGTTACAAACAAATAGAATGAGTGAATACTATAGGGCGCGAACATTAATTTTTTTTTTATGGCGGGGGCTCTTATAAATTATGGTTACATCTCAGTCAGGGTATTCATACGACTCATTGCTTACATGATTTTATTTAAAGGAATTACGAAGGTTTACTGATTTTTATTTTAAATCATCAAAACCAATGTATAAATCAGAAAGTAACATGTAAGGTGTCACAAGTTGAAGCACTCTTCTCCAAGTCACAATTAAGAACTCTGAGCTGATATAAAAAAAGCCTTGGTCCATCTTTACATTTCTGAAGTCTTAGACTTGCAAATTTGACATCAATTTGAGAACCAAGTCCTCATTTTTCGGCCTCTTCTACCAGGCCACACTGTTCAGTTATTTTATGAATTGCAAATTGAAAAGGTACTTTATTTTTCACAATTCCGTCCAGGTACTCTGGGTCAATATAACTTATCAAACATTCCATATACATCTGAATTATTTTCATCATAGGACTGACCAGGGTTTTAGCTGGATAAGAAGTGGCCTTTCCTTTTAGCGTTTTGGATACATTACAAATAGAAGCCAGAAATAACTACATTGGTTAGACGTATAAAGAGGGGCATGAGATATCCCTAAACATGTTTAACACTGCCGCATTTGTTGCACCTGCATGACCCAACTTGAGTCCGTAACCTTTGCTATATAGTCTTGTATTTATTTCATTTTTTAAAATTTTGGTTCATTTATATGTTTCAAGAAACAAACATTGAACTTCTACCCCCTTGTTGTAGTTAAATGATCATTGCTCACTTAGGAAACAGCTTCAGGTATACCATGGAAGTAATATTGAATATTTAAATATTACTTCCATGGGTATACCAATACACAGTTACAAGTTTAGTTTCGCATTATAGCCATGGTGAATTTTCTAAATACAAAAGTTTTTGTACAATTGAATTGATTTTTAGATAGTTGAATAATAATATAGCCTTCCTAGTGGGTTTATATGAACATTTAGATTGTTTTTAGCATGTTTTATAAGCCATTTTTCAGTTTGACCGTCCAAACTTTCCTATCCGTACCGCCATAGATTTAGAAATTTTGTATTGTTTTTCAACAAAGATTTGACGCTCGATCTTATCAATTCAATTTTAGGGAAAACACAACAGAAATGCATATGATTTTTTTTTTTTACCTCCTTAGAGATATATGTCTATGGTTTCAGGAAAGGTATCACTCTTATTGATTGAAATTTTCCTTTGGACCAAATTTTTTAGACCTTTGTGACATGTTCAACCCCCTTTTTCCGGCCTCACCCCCTATGGATTTTAATAACCCTCTATGGATTTGTAGGGGGTCAGTAGCGAACCATATAACTTATAATATTTGGTTTCAAATAAATGCTGATTGTTGCCATGGTTATTTCACCATTATTACTATTGGAAATCAAATCTATGGACGATTCTCTTTCCATAAATATACACATGCATAACTCAAATTTAAGCCTTATTTATAAAGAAGGAAGGGAAAGAGGGTGTTTAAAAATTATGAGTGTCAATTCTATTTTTTTTTCTATCTGTGAATTGACAACCCACCCTAGTGCATAATTTTCTCGCTGCGTTGGGTTGTTTCTTCTATTTGGTCGGGCTTCTGTTTCTTTGACATTTTCCTTATTTCCATTTTCAATTTTATCAAGGATTAATTTTACTATACTCAAAGATTTTTTAAAGACATGTACAGTTACATATATGTAGTTTATGTCCTTTGCGGAAGCAACGTAAAGAAAGAGATGGACAGTAAATTTTAATGTGATTCTTGTAAATAACGGTTAAGATCAGTTAACAGAGAAAATAATGTCAAAAACGGTGAACACTTTAAGTATTAAGTAACAGATAACATGAATCTCAATTTCAAATAAACAGTTAACAACATTGCAAATTTTAACAAAACAGATTACAGACAGGGGATCGAAAACAGTTAGCAGTTTTTTAAAATTTATCAGTCAAATAACAGTTTTAAACATATTTAAACCTTCAAAAGGACAAACATAGGTTTAACATAAAAAGGTACCCCCCCCCCCAAGCCCCACTCCATCTTAGATATTTGAACTTGATACTTTATTTTCTTTGAAAGGACGGTAAATAGCTATTCTATAAAATTAGCAAGTTGACATACAGTTGAAAACAAGTTGCCATCCAGTAAATTTGTCAACACGAGCAAGATGCCGTACCCTAGACTTTATTTTTTATGGTCTATATTCTTTAAAATACAGGGTTTTGACAACAAATTTCAGTAAATATGATGCCACACTATAATAATCTAAAAACGTGTCTCAAGAAATAATGAAAAACAGTTAAATATCTTGAGAATGGGGCGACAGAGGACGATCGACCTCGAAATTTTCCGGTACTAAGTGGCAAGTTTTGGAGTATTACACAAAATCTTGTAATAATTTTGTACTTATCGGCCTAATAATTTAAAGAATTATATATCAGGAAATCATTTCTTAAGCAGCACCCTCATCGAATGAGTGGAAATGTTTTAAATTGAATGAATTCTTCACCTTTTTACTTTTTTTTCTATTTTTCTCCGCTTCGTTAGTACCCAATTTCCCGGTGGCGATGATACACAGTGTTAGTCAACATTATAGAAGAATAGAGAATGGAAAAGTAGTATATAAGTATTTTAAAATCCAGACCTTAGATTGTTGTTACAAGGAAAGTAATTTGGAATATAAACTTCCTCTTTGTCAATTTTATGAACTCTCGACTAATTCTTCGTAAAGTACAAGCATTTTGACTTGTTGCCAATTTCTATTAACTGCATGTTTGAATTACAAGGCGCGTTTTAAACACCAATTGACCGCTTTCTTGAAACAAATTGCAGTTACAATTTCGGAATAACAAATTTGTAAATTCCTAATAATAATGCAATCAATTGTTTATAGATCCGATGTTTTTTATTCAAACTTCATACCACAGAAATATCATTAATAATGTTTTATGTGACTGATGTACATGTATGTAACAATATAAATGAATACTTACTAGTACTTATCTTATAATTACAAAGTTGAAAATACCCAATTCGCTGCCAAGAATTTGTTTTCAGCATTTAGTCCAAAGTAGACTGATTGCATTCAGTTTTTGAGGTGATTTTATTGATATTTCAAGCATTTATTCAAACTGTTTATTTTGCTTTAAATAAATCGATGCATGTTGTTTCAAATTTTTATGCCTCATTTATGGGCATTATGTTTTCTGGTCTGTGCGTCCGTTCGTTCGTACGTTCGTTCGTTCGTACGTTCGTTCGTTCGTTCGTTCGTTCGTTCGTTCGTTTGTCCGTCCGTCCGTCTGTCCCGCTTCAGGTTAAAGTTTTTGGTCGAGGTAGTTTTTGATGAAGTTGAAGTCCAGTTGAAGTCCAATCAACTTAGTACCCTATATTATGATCTTTCTGATTTTAATGCCAAATTAGAGATTTTCCCCCATTTTCACGGTCCATTAAACATAGAAAATGATAGTGCGGATGGGGCATCCATGTACTGGGGACACATTCTTGTTGAATAATTATATATATGTATTTGTTATGTTTGACAGAAACAAATTCATATCAATAGTGAAGTTTCTTTTAACAAATCAACAACCATGGTTGAGAATAGATTTTTAAGAACGTCACTGATAGAACTTTTTGTTCTAACAAGAAAAAATACAAAAAGCCTTCAACACAAACTGGTAATTTTTGTTCCCCAACTCAATTACATTGAATTTATAAAGATGTGAAAATTGTCTGTTTTATCTATCGATGCATAATTATGTTTGTAGTGTCATCTTGGCTCTCAATGGACATTTATATTTATATGTTTTCTTAACGGTCATACAAGAATTATGTATTGATATCGTATTACAACTCCTACTTTGTTTAATCATTTATTGGAAACACGTTCTTGTTGTTCCGAGACAAGTCATCTGGTTAAGAAATTTCAAAAAGAAATATTTGGCACAATGATTTATAAGGTTATGTCTGTAACAAAACCATACAAGTTTTGGAAGATCAAAATAAAAAAATAAATATGTCATCTGAATCGTATATTTTAAAGGTTTACTCGTTTTTGTTATATTTTTCTGTTGTTGGCCTGGTAAGGATGTCCGTTGTTGGGCAACGAAAAACTCAAATTATGTTTTGCTATGCAATTTATTGATTATTTATGTTCTTTTAAACATACCGTAATTGTTAAGGTCAAGTTACAGTAATTGAACTGTGTCACAGATTTTTGGAAAAATTTGCGTACAACTTTTGCTTGTTGAGCTATAAATGAATTATTTCAAAATAAGATGTGAACATGTGTATAAAAAGCCCAAATATCTGCGAAAAACGTTCATAAATTTGTCTTGTCTTATAATCATCAAAATTGTCCAACTTTGAGTCCATAGATTTTTTTAAAAACATGTATGTTTATACATAAATTTCCTTGTAAATAATATAAAATAATCATTTAGTCGCCGACTTAATGAGTTAAATCGAATAACATTTCAGAATATAAAAAGTTTTCATTTTGGTCAATTTTGTAGATTTTTATTACATAGATCCACCAATTTAATTTTGAATCCATATTGCATAATGTGTGTGCTCTTTGTTTAACCGTTGTAAAGGCTATATTTGGAATATGTTCCAATAAGCACTAGATCTCGCCTCCTTCCTCCGAATGTGACTTTTTCGAATTAGGCAAATCACCGGGTATGTACTTTAATGAACAACACGACGGGTGCCACATGTGGATCAGGATCTGATTACCCTCCGGAACACATCAGATAACCCCCAGTTTTTGGTCGGGTTCGTGTTGCCCAATCTTTGTTTTTTATGTGTTTTTTTGTACTGTTGTTGGTCTATTTTTCTTTTTCGTGTTTAGTCATGGCGTTGTCAGTTTGTTTTCGACTATACGTTTGAATGTCGACTTTCTTTAGACATATCAAACAATGTTCATTATATATATATTTTGAAATTTTCATCAGGATTAGCATTTTATGAAAATTGATAAAAAGGTCGTTATTTACGGAATTATTCTTTTAACGTAAGGGAGTGTAAAAATATTATTTACTACATTTTAAAAATCAATATAATACAAGAACTTTCGGCGAATCAATATAGTGTCTGCCTTTTGTGTTTTTCAAAAGCCTTTGATAAAGTGCCAATGTCTGGTTAGTAAATATCAAACGTACGCACAACGCACTATTAGAGTACGTCTAGAATGAAAGTAATCAACAATCTTAAATTACTTGGTATTAAATTATATTTCCACGTATATTAACTTCCTCTTACAGAACCGGTTATTTATATCAATAACCAATTACCTATATAGTTTAAAGGACAAACAATATGTATTCCCAAAATAAATAAGCTCAATACATTATCATACATTCCAAATACCTTAACAGTTGCATACAAAAACAAAATTAAAAAACAAAAATTTAAAATTCTACAAATGTATACCATAAATTATAATTTGATTGTGCAGCTATTAAAGGAAGATAGTACACACACACCAGTCCTCGCTGAGATCATGAAAAAGGGGGGGGGGCATATACAATACAGAAGTGCAGAAGCGATCAATTCAAATGCGCTGTTAAATAAAAAAATATTAAGAGAAAAGAAGTAAAAAAGATATTTTTTAAAGAAGAAAAAAACAATTAAAGATTTAGTTTATACATAACTGCTATCACTCAGTGATTATATTAGGTTATATGACACTCGACGGTCTCTGAATGCCATCTCGATGCTTAATTAGAAGGCGTATAGTCTAAAATACGCACTATATATGCTGAAACTTTAGAACAAGAAAAAACTTGCATTTTACCAATAAGTTCTACTTCAAACCATGTAAGCCATCTAAATATAAGCTGACATGCGGGGTCATCGTGCATCTTTTCAAAACAAGATACGCCAATGATGATTATGGCCAAGTTTGGTTAAATTTTGTCTAGTTAGTAGTTTTAGAGGACACGATTTCTGGACGACGAATGGCTAACCTGGTCCAGGTCAGCTAACATGAGAGGTTGATCTAAAGAAAATATTAGATAACAAAACCTATTTAATATGTTTGTTTATTTCCAATTTTCAAGTAGGCAGTACAAATGACTTTTATGTATGGCTTTTCATCTCGGTCGGTCCATTTACAGGACCTACCTTTTATATGTATTGCTCATTTGTTCTCTTCCTGAATTTGCATACAATATTTGCCACTGGTCGTAAAGAACAACCAATTAACAAAGTTCGATTAACAGAGCAAAGCAGCAACGAAAAATATCTCTCTTTACATGTAACTTAGACCTGGTCATGAGTTAAATGAAACATTTCGCTAACATTTGTTGCAAGTAAAAAGTTTGAATTTTTTTTTTGCTTAAAGATAATAATTTACAAATTCAAGATACAGATCCACAAGACACAAGATACACAAAATCAACGAACACCACCAGGTTCATGCATTTTGACTTAATGCATATATGAAACACTCTGCACCAACCATGTCAGAGTGTCTTGACCATGCGTTCTTCTTTGTGTTTTGTTTGTCTATTTTAGTGATATAAGTTTCAGGGTCTAGATGATCTAGCACCCCACTGGTCTGCACTTTTAGTCTTATAATTGTTAAATAACTGCATCATTCTAATGGTAACAGTCATGACATTTAATTGAATAAAAGAAATATTTGCGGAAATTAAGATATTCAGTTGATAGAATTATCTTTCTTCATTTGCCAGTCATTCAGTTATCTGACTGTTATCTCTTAAATATGAAATTAAGGAGATGTTGTATGATTGCAAAATTGAGGCATCTTTCTTCCAGAGATCAATTGGCGTAGAAGTTTGCAAGTACAAGTCACCTTACGGCTTTCAAAAATGAACAAAACCATACCGCATATATTTAGTAGAAATTTAAGAAACCAACAAAGTATCTTAATCTATTCAAACTAGAAAACTAACGGCATAAGTTCTTTAAACAAATGTTTCACTGTTTATTTAATATAACTTTAACGATTAGACTAAAATAGTTACCATCCCAGATGCAAAAGTATAATTTGGAAATTCAAAATATAAAAAAGTATTTATTACCACTTCCTATATGTGGTCTATTTAAAAGTCCTGATATTAACTTTAACCGTTATTGTATCGATATTTATTATTTTGAGTAGACGTTCAATGAACGGTATGTACTTTTAACTTTTTAAGGTAACAGGTGAAAAGAAACTTTTTTAAAGATTTTATTTTATTGAAATGTGATTTTTAAGATAGATAGATAAATAGATAATCATTTTATTATAAACGCGAAGAAATATATATATATATATGATTTTTAAAATGTTCATGGTTTTCCTGAAGAATTCTTTAAATCAATTTGTTTTCATTGTCAAGTAGCGACACTGTCTCAGTACCGTTATTACCGAATTAAAAGTCGCCGATGGTTCAATCTTCCAATTAGGCAATAGCAAGTGTTTTAATATTGGCATTACTCTCAAATCGTATTTTCTTGTTAATTCGACCTGTTGATACTGTTTATAATGCTTTTTTGTCATTTTTTATTTATATGGATCTTGGCTGTATACCAGCTTTGATTATTTGTAATATCTTCAATTTTTCACTTATTCTTACAACATTTGTATAAACTTCAAGATTATAAAAAAACGTTTTTTTTTCTAAAGTGAACATTGATTGGTTAAATATTTCTCAGTGTGTTTGAATTTGTTTGATAGCCTTTTGGTCATGACTGTTTGTCTCTAATATTTAATTAACTGTGCATTTGTATTCAGATATCGCAGATCAAATTTATTCGTTCTTTGTGTAATCATTCGTTTTTTGATTGAGTTAAGTCTGCTAATTGATATTTTATCGTATGTTTTTATATGTTGTGATGTTATGCTATTGTTTCAGAAAAAGGGAGAAGGTTTGGGCCCATTAAAACGTTTAATCCCGCTGCAAATGTTTGCACCTGTCCTAAGTCAGGAATCTGATGTACAGTAGTTGTCGTTTGTTTATGTAATATATACGTGTTTCTCGTTTCTCGTTTTGTTTATATAGATTAGACCGTTGGTTTTCCCGTTTGAATGGTTTTACACTAGTAATTTTGGGGCCCTTTATAGCTTGTTGTTCGGTGTGAGCCAAGGCTCCGTGTTGAAGGCCGTACTTTAACCTATAATGGTTTAATTTTTAAATTGTTATTTGGATGGAGAGTTATCTCATTGGCACTCACACCACATCTTCCTATATCTATTAGTATTTTTTGTATTTTGTAATTGTCTTTCAACTTATAGCTTATATTAAATAATAATAGAACTCGGGTTGCAGCACCATCATGCAACGTCGAACTTAGTATTGTTTGACTGTTCTGTTTATATCCGTTTATTCTTGCTCTGAAACGTTTATTCCGTTTTTAAAATTTTTGTTATTGTGTGTAACTGATGAATTTTAATTTTCCGAAAAGTGTTGTTCATATGGAAATAACATCTCAGTACTTGATTTTTTTCCTCAAACCGAGGATCAGAAAATAACATCTTCACAAATTAGGAAAATGTCCACATAGTTATTTGACAAGTTATTGATCTTTAAAAGCAGTTTTATTGTGTATGGTAAAAAAATTTGTAAATATAACGCTTTAAATAATATTTCACTTTTTCTGGTTCTTTAAAAATGTTTCCAGCTTTTAAGTCAATATACCTTACTTTTTTCAGCAAACCTAATATGAAAAGTCTTCACTTTATCATTACGCTATTTGCGTTAATCTCCATGACGGTCGGTAGTAATGTATTGAATAACGTGGTAAGTAAATGCATATAAAATCTTATCAAAATCCGATATCTCGCAAAATAACGTAAACTACTCTGCAAATGTTCAAAAATGCTTTCAAAAGAGGGACGAAAGATACCAAAGGGACAGTCAAACTCATTATTCGACTTATTAGTTTGAATGTCAGTTTGCTATCTTTCTTCTATCTTCTTTACTCACTTACAAGTTCAAGATAAATTTCTTGTATTTTTTTTTGTTCAGAGTGCCAGTGAATTTACAGGAATAAATTCAGTGAATATATATATATAGCAGTTTGACAAACATTCATTTTGATCACTGAGAAGCTTGAATCCGATCTCATTACTGA
Organism: Mytilus trossulus; assembly: GCF_036588685.1. Lineage (NCBI taxonomy): Eukaryota > Metazoa > Mollusca > Bivalvia > Mytilida > Mytilidae > Mytilus > Mytilus trossulus. The sequence goes on along the minus strand of NC_086379.1, from coordinate 35,217,818 downwards.
TTCATTATAGTTTTTAAATAAACGTTCAGCTGATTTTTAAAGAGTGGTTCTGTGCTTTTAATATACAATCGTGATTTTAATATAGCAAGTATTTTTCTCTACAATATTACACTAATACTATAATATTATTAGAGTTGTTCCTGTCTATAGAAAGCTAATTCGAAGCAGATGTAAGGAAGAAAACATGATTTAATTTACCCTGTATCAAGCATTGAAAAAAATCTGTTTTTTAGATGATTACATTGGACAATCCGGAAAATGTCTGCCAAAAATTATGTTGACTTAAAATGATATTTATATGTACATTTAATATGATATGAACCAAAATGTTGAAACAACTAACATACACATTTTTCGTTATTAATCCATCATTAAGACTTGATAATCATCCTCCAAAAATAAACCAGTCGTAAATAATTAAATAAATGAAGTTTACGTTATTACATTATTGTTTTCTTTAGATATTTGAGATGCGAAATGTGGAAAGCCAAGCATGTTCAGTTGAATCTTTCGAGGCGAGAAACTTAGTCTGCAATGTACCAATAGAAGATGGATTCATTCAAAATAATGGAACTTGTGATTTGTCCCGTAGTGATGAAATCATTAAAACTATGTACTGTTACCATGGTTATTTGTATATATCATACACGAAACAGCAAGGTATTTGGAATAATCTACCAGTTTTAAATTATTATTAATGAGTAAAGGTCACATAAAACAAACAAACAAAGCAATCAATCACTTTTCGAAAGGGGAAATACCGTTTACGTTTGTTTTTTAAAGCATTGATTTATATTTATTTTTATTTTTTGTTTCTTGTGTGTTTTTAGGCAGAGTTAAACGGGCAGCGTTGGGTGACTTGGTATCATGGACGACAGGGGGCGCTGGAGCAGGAGCCGCTGTCGGTGGTCCTCTTGGTGGTGTAATTGGTGGTGCAGTTGGATTGATTGGTTGTTTTTTATTTTGCAAAGAACCACAAAAACGTATGAGCTCAATTAGCAAGTCGCATTCCAAAATAGGTCAATATTTTCGCCGTACCGGTTGTCCCGTACGTTGCATAAATTTAGAAATGCCTTTTGGTTCACCTTTTATTTAAACTTATTCAGATGATTGTCTTAAAAGGGCTATAACTACGAAATATAAAAACTAAATGAAATAGGATGTTCTTGTTTCATCATTAATGAAAGTAAAATAGCATATCAAGTTTAAATAATGAGGATTCTGATTTATAGTTAAATATATGGAGCAGTTTATAAAAATATCATTTCATTTTAGCTAATAAGCCCCCATCTATAACTTGTGGAACTCCTCAACCATCAGATAGTGTTTCCGCCGAACCATTGGCTACGAGTGCTGCTGTCACGTGGAATGACCCTTCTTATTCTGACCCGGATGGCGACCGTGTGAGGTATACTGTATTTTAAGAAGAGCTTAAATAAATCTCATAGACAGTAGAATACAATATACAAAATACGTGTAGTTTCAAATTTGATTTGTTGAAAAATCTTATTAATTTGTCAGAATGATATTGATGATATCTCCCCTTTCCATAAGTAACATGACGTATAAGAACTTATAACTATTTATTGATATTAAATTGGTGGGGGTACCTGAATGTTTGAATGGTAGTTTGAACCGCGTTTCATTTTCCTGTCACTTTCAGGAAGCTCCTCAGCAGTTGCTTTCTCTGAGATTCAATGTAAAATGTCTTTGAAATATGTTTTTTATGTACTAGTAAATCATTCAGGAATTTTTTTCAATAGATGCGAAAACTTCTTTTTTTCAGCATAAATGGTGGACATCCTCCATCTGGGTTTTCCTTTGAACATGGTTACCATATAATATCTTATACTGCTACTGACAGTTATGGTAACATGGCAGTCTGTAGTTTTGGGTTTCGAGTAACAGGTAAGCAACAAACTCAGTCATCTTATAAAATGTAAAATATTCAAATATGATCTATTTAATATGAAATTAACCGTAACTGTTTTTGTATCACCAAAGATCAAAGCTTTTGAATGAAAAACTTTTGCTTGTACTATTTTCATGCTACATTATTTTTACCTTTTTAGCTCACCGAGCCCGAAGGGCCAAGTGAGCTTTTCTCATCACTTGGCGTCCATTGTCCGTCGTCCTCGTCGTTGTTGTCGTTGTTGTCGTCGTCGTTGTTGTCGTCGTCGTCGTCGTTGTCGTCGTCGTCCGTCGTCGTCCGTCGTCATTAATTTTTACAAAAATCTTCTCCTCTGAAAGTACAAGGCCAAATTTAACCAAACTTGGCCACAATCATCATTGGGGTATCTAGTTTAAAAATTGTGTCCGGTGATCCGGCCAACCAACCAAGATGGCTGCCATGGCTAAAAATAAAACATGGGGGTAAAATGTAGATTTTGGCTTATATCTCTGAAACCAAAGCATTAGCGCAAATCTGACATGTGGTAAAATTGTTTATCAGGTCAAGATCTATCTGCCCTGAAATTTTGAGATGAATCGGACAATCTGTTGTTAGGTTGCTGCCCCTGAATTGATAATTTTAAAGAAATTTTGCCGTTTTCGGTTATTATCTTGAATATTATTATAGATAGAGATAAACTGTAAACTGCAATAATGTTTAGCAAAGTAAGATCTACAAATAAGTCAACATGACCAAAATGGCAGTTGACCCCTTAAGTAGTTATTGCCCTTAATAGTCAATTCTTAGCAATTTTTCGTAAATTTTTGTAATCTTTTACCAAAATCTTCTCCTCTGAAACTACTAAGACATATTTCAGCAAACTTGTACACAATCATCATTAGGGTATCTAGTTTTAAAATTGTGTCCGATGACCCTGCCGCGAACCAAGATGGCCGACATGGCTAAAAATAGTACATAGAGTAAAATGCAGTTTTTGGCTCAAATCTCTGAAACAATAGTATTAAGAGCAAATCTGACAAGGATTAAATTGTTCATCAGGTCAAGATCTATCTGTCCTGAAATTTTAGACCAATCAGGCAACCCGTTGTTGGGTTGCTACCCCTGATTGGTAATTTTAAGAACATTTTCCCGTTTTTGGTTATTATCTTCAATAATAGTAAGGATAGAGATAAACTGTAAACAGCAATAATGTACAGCATAGTAAGACCTAAGAGTAAGTCATCATGACCAAAATGGTCAATTGACCCCTTAAGGAGTTATTGCCCTTTATAGTCATTTTTTACCATTTTCACAAATTTTGTAAATTTTTACAAAAAAAGTTTCCACTGTAACTACTTGGCCAAGTTCATTATAGATAAAGATAATTGTAAGCAGCAAGAATTTTCAGTAAAGTAAGATCTACAAACACATCACCATCGCCAAAACACAATTTTGTCATGAATCCATCTGTGTCCTTTGTTTAATATGCACATAGACCAAGTTGAACGACACAGGCTATTTAGAGCCTCTAGTTTCTTAACAAAATTAAGAATAGAAATGGGGGATATGTCAAAGAGACAACAACCCGACTAAACAGCAAACAAAGCCGAATATCACCAATGGGTCTTCAACACATCTAGAAAATCCAGCATTCGAAGGCGTGCTTCAGCTGGCCCCTTTACAAATATATGTATTAGTTCAGTGATAATAGACGTCATACTTAACTCCGAAATATATAAATGAACTAAAAATTAAAATCATACAAAACTAACAAAGACTAGAGGCTTCTGACTTGGGACAGGCGCAAAAAGCGGCGGGGTTAAGAATGGTTTGTGAGATCTCAACCCCTATACATCTTGCCAATGTTGTAAAAAACAAACACAAAGCAATACACACAGTAAACTTTAGATTAAATGAAGTCCGAGTCCGATGTCAGAATAGATAACAAAAGAAAAAAAAATGACAATGATACATAAATTAACATTCGAAGCATGCCAGCTCCAGACCTCAATTAAACTGATTGAAAGAGTAATATGTCTTCATCATATGAATATTGTTGATACATTGTACTTGAAATATAACAATCTGTGAAAAATAATTAAATAAACTTATTCGCAATTTCCATCTTTATTTTTGCCTTGGTTTTCTATTAACTACTCATAGCGCTAAAAGTGATTTGATTCCCTTTTGGTGTGTTTCTGAAGGAAGTTTTAAATTAGTTCAGGATCTAATCATGGTTGTTTTTAATTATATGATTTTGATAAAATTTACATGTATGGTGATTATACCTATTTCCAATTTGCATGTGATTGTATAGTCACGAAATTCTACGAAATTTTATTTTTAGTGAATTACTGTCGCCAGAGTCTTTACGTTAAAAATGGATTTGCTGTATGTGATCCTGAAGATAAGATTTATGGAAGTGTATGTCAAATTCATTGTAATGATGGCTATCAACTGACATCTGACAGCGTATCAACAAAAACGTGCGAAGGCACATCATTCTCTATTGGAAAGATTGAATGTGAAAGTAAATAGTATTAGACTAGATTTGATCTTCATTCATAAGATACTTACAGAAACAATTTTTTTTTATAACAACAAAGTTTTAATAACAACTAGTGAATCTTTCTACTGCAAAGAACATTTTATGAATGCGAGAAAAAATTTTAAAGCTAAACTGAATTAAAAAAAGGAAATAAAGGGAGGTGTGCAATATTTCAATCTAACTGCAACCAAACAATCAAACATTATTACCTTCAAGGAAAGACTGCAAGCCAGCATACTCTCTGCATCAATAAACAGGTTGTTTTCACAATATGTTAAGTCGCAATTTGTCTTCAAATGGACTAGTTTTTTTTTTTTACATAAAACATACTTTTCTTTAGGAACGAAAATAACAAAACTAGTAATACAGACTTTTTAACTTTTAAAATCTTGGACAGAAGCTTTCTAATTATCATTACCCAAATGAAAATTGAGATTTGTGTTATTCATTCTGCCTTTAATTGATAAATGGATATGGTTTTGTCCAGTCAAAACTACACGTTCACACAGCTCCGTCTGCCGGACTTAAACTATACGAACTAATACTTCATGATTAAAAAAATCACTTTTAATGTATTTGTAGATAAATGCATGTACATGTTTATTCAATTTTACTTCCTAAATATTTTGCAATTAATTCAACTGATATAGGTTATTATTACAGTTTACGGTTGTCTTTTTTATTGAATAACTAATCTGTTTTAGGAAAGAAATGTTCGATTCCAGTTCCACCTTGCAATGGCAACTATACCTGTACAAATGATTTATATGAATATGATTCGGTCTGCTATCCGAAGTGTAGTGCTGGGTACGAGACGGAGCTGAGCCGATACTTGAAATGCAATGGCGATAACTGGGAAGGAACAAATACCATACTCGCCTGTGAAGGTTCAAATACTTTTCATCATATTTTTAATACAAAATTTGTCAAATAAGCTAGATAACCTTATCTTATCCATTTATCGAATGTTTAGAAAGATCAGGATCTGCTTACTTTTCCAGAGGAATCTAAGATCAATTCTGGTGGTGTTGCACACAATCTTTAGATTTATGTCTTTTGTACTGTTGTTTGTCTTTTCGTCGTTTCATTTTTCTCTCGTTGGTTTGCCATGGCATTGTCAGTTTGTTTTGACTTATGATTTTGAATATTCCTTTGGTTATGATAAATTCGTCTCAATTTAAAACGTATATATTTCTTGTATTTATTTTTCTTGGATCATCTAAAACATCATATAAAGAAGATACATTTGCAAGTTACTCTGGTAAGGTTGTTAGTTTTTGATTTTTCATTACACAAATTTGATTTTATGACGTCACACACACATTTTTTTCTCAGAAAAATTGACCATGTACATATTGTTATACTCCTCGATTAACACATAGAAATGAATGGGATGGAAATATTCAACTCCTAACTATAACTGTACAAAATATGTCCCATTTCCGTTTGTGAAAATTTGAATGAGTGTGTTCCCATTTTAGTATCTAACCATTAAAAAAACTATACGAACCTCTCCCCAAACAATCAAAGCCCACCTTACCCCTCCTAAAAGAAACAAAGTAGCGATCAATTTCTGAATTTGATAAAACTCGTTTTAACACCTGCCAGTTTTTATGGAACTTGATTGGAAATTAAGGCAAATGGAGACAAACAACAGTTTATTGAGTGTACAAAACACAGCATAGAGATTTTCGCAACACGAATCCCTTCAAAACCGGGGATGATCTCAGGCATCTGTGAAGCCACGTAAACACAAGTGATTAAAATTAATGTCACAAAGCTAGCGACACAAGTTATCAAATATTTCATAAGCTGCAAAATTGCGATTTATATATTACAAATATATTTTTAAAAATGTAGCTTATACACAGTTTTGGTGAGAGTGAAACTTTATTATTAAAATTGATGCAATAAATTAAGGCAAGTAATAAAGTGATAAAAACCTATATACTCTCTGCAGCCTCGATATATTGAATATTACTTATTTGAACATTTTCAATTAGATGCGGAACCCCCCGAGTTTGTAAACTGTCCAACTTCCATTATCCGTTATGCTGATAGAGGAGGTGACGTGGCAACAAATGTAACATGGAATGAACCAATTATAATCGACAATTCTCAACAAAGCCAATCATGTGGGGATCAAGGTAAACCGCTATTGAAGCAAGTAGAAGGATTACCACCTGGCTCTGATTTTTCTGCAGGTTTTCATCTGATTAAATATGAAGCAACAGATGGAAATGGACTGACCGCTTTTTGCAGTTTTACTGTTATTATTGAAAGTATGTTTTGATTATTCACATTTTATTTGCCATATATTTTTATCATTTTAAAATGTTAATTACAGTGTTGTAGTCGAAATGTATGAGGAATACCTAAATATAAATGCTTTTTGACAAAAAATCTACCCTTGACCAACATTTTAAAGCTATTTCTTTCACCCTTTTTATAAACATATCTTATTTGACCATCTCTTCTACTTCAGACATCATATACTTCAGAAAATCGTCTTACTGCGTCAAATTCCAGACAATTAAACTTGATGGATTTTTACCTCAATGTTGGTTATAATTAGAATATTTTTTAAAACGGCGTTTCTTTTAGAATCTGTGATGGATGAATGATAATCTACTATGTCAGTTATCAAAAGTAATGCAGATACTATAATTTTGTATTTTATAGCTATTTCGTGTGACCCATTGATGCCGTCTGACAAATTTTTAATCTCACGATGTCCAACAGGATATACATATGGATCATCCTGTTCTTTCAATTGCTTCCTGAGTTACATTCTTAAAGGCAGTCAAAGTGTATCTTGTGAGTTAGATACAAGTGGTAAACATGGAGTATGGGCTTGGGCTAATGATACAGAATCATTCTGTGAGAAACTCAGTAGGTGTATCTTATTTTCAACCATATTTAAACTACAAATGTATATCATATTTTATATCACAATTAATAGTCACTAGAATATGTTATTTACCTTAGCCCCAGTATGACAATCAAGTAATGAAGATATATGTGCTATAAAGAAAAAAAGCAATTCTTTTAAATGTATTCACAAGGATGGGGGGCTTCAAACATCAACTAATCTATTTTTATTGATCTTCATTTTTATGTCTTTTTCAGTTAATTTATATTTGTATGCCTATCTTCTTTCATTCATATTTTATGAAATAGATCTTGAAAAACCTGCTCTTGCATTCATAATTTCAAAATCCGTTTAACAAATATTTTGTATATTTATTAGTGTGTCCAGATTTACCTGCTCCGGCCAATGGTGCCCTTGCCTGTTCAACAGTTTTGGGTAATCAAATTTGCACAATGGGTTGCAATGACAGATACCAGACTCCTCTGAAACCGCCGTCAGAGTTCGTGTGTAATGATGAACAAGAATGGATTAATGGGATGCCTCCAAACTGCACAAGTATTCTTATCTTATTTTTAATAGGATTATTTCTTAAGATATACTTGACTTAATCTTTATTCATCTACATAAGTCGTTGTAAAAAAAAAATTATGTTACGACTTTGACCTGCTTTGAACAAGGTATTGGTATTCATTAGAATTTATTCAGTATGTGTTTCATTTATTTATTGACATACGTTAGCACATTTTCAAAACTATTTTTTGTTGCATTTATCTGAAAGTTGAAGTATCTAAATTGTGAAAGTTTCCTTTTTTACGTTTCACAACCATTATATTTACGTGGTATCTTATGACCAAGAAGTATAATTGATACCGGTTTGTATGAATCGAAATACTAATAAAATTTTATTTTGTTCGGGTTTTTTTTGCGGCTTATCGTTTGGTTTTACATGTTTGTTTGTTAAATTGAACATCATATTGGAATTCTTTGGTTGAGCATGTTGAGACTACTGTTTAATTTTCTATTCAATATCGCCAGTTAATATTTATAATGTGTCATACATAGCTTCATAGTCAATATGATAAATCATGTCAATTTTTATTAATAGGCAGAAGAAATCCAAACTTGTCGGTAAAGCCTGGAGAATTAATATATTTTTATTCCGGAGACTGCAGTGATACAACTGTTCAACAAGGAATCAAAGAACATTTTATAACTGTTATGGAAGATTTGGCTTACAATAGAAACTGGTCAAATATTTGTCCGACATTTTGCAACATTAGTGATGTAACTGTTACATGTGGACCAACAACTGGAAGAAGACGACGGGACAGCGATGGATCATATTTTAAGCGACTGTTCACGCGATCAACAAATGAGATTACATTGACTTTCTCATTAACAATGAAGTGGATTGAAGGAGGAGACTACTGGGCAAATGATGATGAAATAGTTGCTGTTAGTGAAATACTCAAAGAAATGTCAACAAACGGAGATTTTATTTACAATGGACTTTCACCAGCTACGGTAGTGTTTTCGTACAGCTCTTTCAGATGCGAAGAAGGCTCTGTTCCCAATTACTTCACAGAAACATGCTGTAAGGGGCTGCTTAATTCTGATTTAATCATTAATAAAAAAAAGTTTGGTACCAGTAAAATAGAAGGTAGATAGATACAAAGTCGGGATATGAATGCATCAGCCTGCATCCTATACCAATATTATGTTGTTTAAATAGTTTCATAACGACGAGGGAAGATTCATCTATCAAAACATTTAATTAACATAAAATTTTGACGATAGTCATGACGCACACATTTAATGCAACAGTAGCTATAGAACGATTTTCAAATCTCATAAATATGTTAAGGAGATAGAAATCAAGGTGAAAAACAAAAACTGACAGAATCGATGAACTTCACAAGGAGCTAGATTGGTTTGCGACGAAAGGATAATCATCTCCTACTTTCCATGCGTTACCCACTTTTCGAATAGTATTACACTCAGCCAAAATGTCAAAATCGGAAACAGGACACACTCGGTTAAAAAAGTCAAACCTCTAAGCTGGTATCTAAAGATCTAAGACAGACTAATCGTCGGTCAACCAATTTGTAATGGTGATTGTAAAATCTGTCTGTGTCAGCTTGTCAGAGTCGTAACTTCCTTGTAATGTTAAACTGAGCATACAATTAAGGGATGATATAAGGCCTTTTCTTCAGGTCTTTTCCGTATCATATGAGTTAAGATTGATTGGAAAAGCGACGTTTGTCAAATATCAATTCAGTAAATTAAACATCAGTTCGATTATGTAAGCTTTTGTTATTTTCCTCTCCGTTGCATATGTACTTTTGATTTTTCGTTGTTATGTTTGTAATAAAAAAGAATTTTGTTTGCTTTCTTATTCAGTTGGGTGTGCTCCGGGTACCTATTTGTTAAAGGCAGCGGAGGAGTGTAAAGAGTGTGCCATAGGTTACTATCAAGATGAAGAATATCAGGCATCTTGTAAACAATGTCCTACTGGTATGTCTACTGAAGACGTTGGATCTAGCAGTCTTGCTGATTGCAAAGGTACGTTTATCAAATAAGTAAAGTAGTTATTAATAGGGGAAATCCACGAAAGTAGTAAGTGAAAACATATACACATATATACCTTTTTACAACAAATAACAAAAGAGTAGATCTTGAATTTTAAACTTACATTAAATGTTGTGTCCAGTTTTACCCTGCAAGTTGAAGGTTTAGTTAGCTCTTCAATTTTTGAATAAATTTAGGATTTTGAAATAGTTTGGCTTCAAATACCACTGAAGAGACATCTATGGTCGAAATACGCATCTGGTGTATTAAAATGTGTAGATTGAATGTTATTGGATGTTCATTTAAGAACTGTCTGTCGTGTATAATGTTTATTTCATGGAAGATAATTGTCCAGTAAGCAGGATAGAATTGAGGTTCTTTTTCTAGTGGAGAAATACAATATATCAACTCAACTTAAAATTGTCAGAAGTAAATAGAGTACTTGTGACAATTCTCAGATTCTTGGGAGGCAACATCGAAAAGAAAGACATTGTAATGTCATAGCATTGATGTTTTATTCTTTTTTTGTTTCGAAACAATGCAACGGAATTTTACTATACAAAAGAAATTCGTTTAGTCTTTTTAACAATCAAAACAAGTTTTAATAAAAAATAAAAATATTGATATTCATCTATGTATACTGTTATTGGTGATTCTAATATGACGTGCTTCTTAAGCTTTGAAAAGAAACCATACTTTATTATCCAATTAAATTAGTTTACAAATGCGTATATTGACGACGGCAGAAAAATAAATTTTATCAAATTGGTATACGCATTTAATGTATTTCATTAACCTAGGACACTTTCAAACACTAAAATGATACACTTTTTGTTACTAATACTTTTAATATGACAACAATGTGTTACAATTCGAAATTGGCATATTTGACCTAGATACCGCAACGTTCATGTTGGCTGTTCTAACTTCAAAATCCCTCCCTCTGAAAATCACAGTTCATCTATAAAAGGCATGACGTAAAAATGATTTCATTGAAACATATGATCTGACGATAAAATATAAAATAAGGTATAGGTTATTTATAACGGTTGTACTGAAATGACAAAATTGTTTCATATTTATGATAAAATGGATTGACCCTAGCAGGGAATCGAACCCCATTCTCCTATAAAAAAAAATAGGCGTAATTACCAATATACCACCAAGGTTTCCAATCCATTTTACAAATGCAACAAGATTGTCACTCAGTATTAATTTTGATCATCATGTAATACAGCATTTGAAATCGTCAGATGCACAAAGGCGTGCCCTAAATTCATCATCTTTACAGGGTGGCTACCGCAAGTATAGTCCAAATTATTATCACGTCTAAGCTATTAATGAATAAGCTTTATTTAGACTCGGCAAGGTATATAAACATAGACAAACATAAGCTCTAATGAGCTTTTAACCGACATAAAAAGCAAGAAGGCGTCCCAGAAAAAAAATTAAAATAGCCTTGCCAGACGTCGTAATTATTTGGACTACCGCAAGCATGAATGAATCTCTGTCAAATGGCCCCTCCTTCCAAGTCTAGAATGTCAGCACAACTTTATCAAGGAATTCTCTATCAGATATGAACATATTTACCAATGCTAGTATAATCGGCGGAACATTTACAATTAATTTAGTAAATAAAGATCGACCTACCCGATTCTCCTTGTGCATCCACCGCCATTGACAACTGACTGTGAAAATGTGCGTGTCAGAAATAGACCTCAAAGAAAAAGACGTTGAATTATAACTTTTCTGTTATATTGTGACACATATTGTTAAGGTCATAAATTTGATAATTTCTGTTTCAATTTTGAATTTTAGAAATTTACAACTTTGCGAAATTAAACTGGTTTGAACTAGTTGGATAAATATCGACAGGGAAGTTGATGGAAGAGCCTACATAAATACTGTACACTTATGTATAGCGAACATAGAAATTACCGTTATTGTCCTAATCAGAATCGAAATAATTGATGCCAGCTATACTTTATTTTAGTTTTAACATGGGTAGGCATTATATTCGTGTTATTTTAGCCCCCGTTATCGCTCTGGCAAAAATAATCACGAATATAATGCCTACCCATGTTAAAACTACAATAAAGTATAGCTGGCATCAATTATTTCTTAATTCATGTTAATTTAAAAAAGAAAACATGATGAAACTGTAAAATGGATAATTTTGGTATCATCATATTTCTAAGAATGTATTATATGCTCTACTTTAGGACTAAACCAGCATATCTTTTATTTTTATTTTAGACATTTGTCAACCAGGAACTTACTCGAATACTCGTGTAGTTCCCTGTTCAATTTGTGCGATTGGGGAATACCAATCATTAAAAGGATCGTCCACTTGTTTGAAGTGTACCAAGGGAAAATTTACATCAACCCTAGGTGCCACTGATGTTACAGATTGTAAAGGTATTGAATTTGAAGCCCCAGGAAAGCTATGCAAGATAATTAATGTGATCCATGAAGTTCAAATACTTACTTGAATCTTTTGAATTTGAGATGCTAACAGTGTTTTGTTCATACCTTTACCATTGTATTTCTTTAATGTATAGGCTTTTTTTTAAAGGAGAGGGAAAAGAAGATATTTCTCATAATTTTATCTTAGATATAAGCTAACATAATGATTATAATACTGTGATTACATAATACTTAAATTCATTCCAAGTAATCAAAGTAATTTTTCGTTTACGCTGCGTCCGAATGTGAACTTCTTAAAATTAAATATAATCATGTCAAGAAACAATGTTGGAATATTCAAAGTGTGCGTTTAACATTGAACATTATGCAATAAAAAAGCTAAAATACTAAAATGGTAGAAATTGTTTAAGTTATATGTATCAAATTGAAAATCTGAGGAATAGATGAGCAAAGTAATAAAAGATGTAAAAACAAAATACGGTTAAAAAATAAGAAATTTGTGCGTTAAAGTCTTTTTCCAATAAAACAAAGTTATTATCATTTTCTTCATTTTCTTGTTTTACTGTTTCGAGATAAATCATAACAATTACTTATTCTTTAAAATTGACATTCATCTCTTACAGATTTTGATGTCATGATTCCCGAAGATACACACATCAGCTTCAGTCCAGTTACTACTAGTTCGGATGATTTTTCCATCAGTTTCTGGTTATTTTGCCCTGAAAATTGTATTTCATTTATCACTTTGAAAATAAAGGAATTCACATTTGATGTTGGAAAAACGTTGACTGTTTCTCATTCTGGGTAAGTGATGAACATGAAAATGTTAAGATGAAATAGACTACCGAAACTCAGGATATCCTAAGAATTAAAAAAAAATATGACGAAGGTACTTTTGCCTATGTAATTTCCCAACACTTTAAATTTGAAGTACTTAACAAATACCTGATTAATGAGTTCTCTCAAGTTTGAGATTATTTCTTAAAATGATTTTTAGGAATCAAGTTTATGCTAACAGAACTGTATTAATCATATTTCAATATATCTTTGTTTTAGAGAAAATGACATAAAATCGCTTGACGAATTCAAATCTAAGACTTGGATCAAAATTATTCTTGCTTGGACACAGTCAAAGACTGAGCTGAATGTGCATGTGAATGACGAAATGCTATTGACCAAAGTGTTTTCTGGTGGTATTGACGGTAGTTTGGCTGTTGGAGATAAATTAGAAATGTTTTCCTCAACGCATAGTAAGTATCCATAGTGTAGTTCGACCACTTCAAAATATAAATTGCTCTTACTTGATCGATAAAACAAGAAAATGTATGTACCAATTCAGGAATATGGCAGTTGTTATACATTCGTTTGATGTGTTTGAGCTTTTGATTTTGTCATTTGATTAGGGACTTTCCGTTTTGAGTTTACTTCGAAGTTCATATTTTTGTGATTTTACTTTTAACACCCTTTGTACACACTTGGAACACTAATTTGTTTTCGAAATATATCACATTAACAGAAACCAAACAGACAACAAAATTTACAATGTGCATTATTTCAAAACGCATGAATATCCAGTCAGTGAAATTCTTAATCAATGGGCTTAGCTTTTTTGCAACAAAACAATGTTTTGCGTTTGGGAATGCAGTTTAACACACTTATGTGACGATAGTGTGAAGAAATATTGGTCTTAATGTTCTGATGCCAAGTCAAATAAGTGCAATGTAAAGAATTAAAATCAAAATTAACTGCTTTACAGTTTTTACACGACAAAATCATTGGAAAACAGTAAACTTTCTCCTCACATTACACCGATTATATGTTTGATTTTACTTAGTTTAATTGCTCTTACTTGACCGAGTACCAGGATGTCCTACCAAAAAAAATGTAAGCTGTCGAAAAATTATAATTCGGAGTCAAAAGTCGGTAATATGTAATAGTCTATTGTTTCTAATTTAACACATGTTGCCGTTACTTATGATCGATGGTTTATTGCATTTAAAAAAAAAAATCTTTAATGTATTCTGATTTGTAATATAATGTTTCTGGCCTCACAGTCACGCATCACATGTCCTTTTTATTCTGTTTTCATGTGTCAACCGAACATGATAATATTAACGAATATGTGCCATTTCTCGTAAACATAACACTCTTCGTATTTAATCTGACTTACCGAAATAGATTTATCAACGGGTTTGTCCTTACATGAACAACACAACAGGTGCCACATGTGAAACAGGACCTGTTTAACCCGAGGTCACATTATTTTAGTGGGGTACTTGTTATTCAGGCTTTAATTTTCTATGTTTTGTTTTGTGAACCGTTCTTTGTCTCTTTGGACTTTTTTTCCATGGTATTGTCAATTAAGTTGACCACCCCTTGGTTTCTTCCGCCTCTACAAATGCAAAGTGCTAACTCAATGTTAAAAGTTTCAAACGCTTTTAAGTGATAATTTTGAATGTAAAAAATGTAAGCTCCAATAAAAAACCGAAATTTCTTAGGCGGGGGTCACTCATTCACGATTTTTACTGCCGTCCATGACACGACCATTCCCGATTAAAATTTGTCAAAAGTCTGATCAAGATCCTGTGAATCGTGGATAAAAATTCAAACTTTAAGTAAAATTTGTAAAAAAATAATTTAATCACGACAACAATCAGATATTGTTCAGGAAGCGTCGATATTCAACCGTTTCCAAGCGAATTTATCCCGATAATCCCGTTCTCAATCGGCTTGTAATTCAATTTGTATCTTTCGCCAGGTAAAATTCGACCAAGTATGTTACGACTGCGTCCCGATTCTACCGAATGTAATCCGACAGAGATCAGACAGTGACCAGACAGTGAACCGACGCTGACGGAAGTTATCCGTTCGAAAACTGTCGGCATAATCGGGTTGAGCAGGTACTGTCGGAACGTTATCATATTAAGGTCCGCTCTATCGCAATGCAAACGGCTTTGTCTGGTCTCAGTCGTATTGTATTCTGTAATTGTCGGGACTCTGACGTGGGTATTATTGACGAATTTCGTATTAATAACGGGACTGTTCCGGAACGGTTTCGGCAAAAAACGGTTCGCAATCCTTACAAGATCTGGATGCAATCTGGACTCAATCGACAGAAAAACAGCAATGAAAAATTTCTCCAGATCATTCCCGTTCCACATGACACCGTCCAGAATACACAAAACATTGTAAGGATTTTGATCCGATACAGCAGAATCTGTCACGACATAGGCACGATTGTAATCAGACTAGACTAAATCGGCTGAGTTTTCCCGAATGTTACGGGACGCACCTAACTGTCGGGGTGCTTCGCCGAACTATTCGGACCCTTCCCGACCCGTAGGAAACTGTTACGAAATTAAACGATTGCGTTCAGACAATGATAGGACATTCCAGATGATTGAGGATAGTAATCCGACTTTTTCACTTTTCGTTTCGTATCGCTGTCTGATCTCAAACGGGAGCAATAATCGGTAATGTGTGAACCCCGCATTTATCGGGATAAATTTGCTTGGAAACTGTTGAATATCGACGCTTCCTGAACAATATCTGATTGTTGTCGTGATTAGATTTTTTTTTTTTAAATTTTAATTAAAGTTTGAATTTCCATCCACGATTCATAGGATCTTGATCAGACTTTTAATAAATTTTAATCGGGAATGGTCCTGTCAAGGACGGCAGTAAAAATCGTGAATGTGTGACCCCAGCTTAAAGCTGAGTTCACACATTCCTGATTTTTAATGTAGTCCTAGACAGGACCATTCCCGATTTAGATATGTCAAAAGTCTTATCAAGATCCTGTAAAACGTGGCTGGAAATTCAAACTTTTAACAAAATTAGTTTAAAATTATTTTTTTATTAAATCACGACAACAATCAGATATTGTTCAGGAAGCGTCCAAAATCAGCCGTTTCCAACCGAATTCGTCCCGATTATCCCGTTCTCAATCCGATTCTTATACGATTTATATTTTGCGCATGGTACAAAACGACCGAATCTGTTCCGACAGACAGCGTCCCGATTCTACCGAATGTGATTCTACAGAAATCAGACAATGAAACGACGCTGACGGAAGATATTCGTTATAAAACTGTCATCATATTCGGGATAGTCAGGTTCTGTCGGAACGCAATCCTATTACAGTCTGCTGTACCGCATTGCAAGCGACTTTGTCTGGACTCATTCGTATTGTGTTCTGTAATTGTCGGGACTCTGACTTTGGCATCATTGCCAATTTTCGTAATAATAACGGGACTATTCCGGAACAGTTACGACAAAGACGGCTTTCATTCGGGTTGATCTGGATGCAATCTGAATTCGATCGGCAAAAAAACAGCAATGAAAAATTTCTCCAGATCATGCACGTTCCAGAGGACAGCGTCCAGAAAACACAGAACATTTAATCCGATATTTCAGAATCTGTCACGACATAATCACTATTGTTATCCGACTAGACAAAATCGACTGAGTTTCCCCGAAAATTTCGGGACGCACCTTATTTTCGGGGTGCTTGGTCGACCTCTCCGGACCCTTCCCAATCCGTAGGAATCTATTACGAACTTAAACGACTTCGTTAAGACAAGGTCAGGGCATTCCAGATCAATGAGGATAGTTATCCGACTTTTTAACCTTTCGTGTCTTAGCGCTGTCTGATCTCAAACGGGAAATATAATCGGCACTGTGTGAACGCCGTATTATTTAGGAAAGTCTATTACAATATGTTGTAAAAATGCCATTTATACAGAAATGAAATTTTGATGCACAGTAAATTTAAAACTTAGATTTTATGATAATCAAATATTCAACCGAACATATTTTGAGTTTTCAAATGTCGACGTTTTATTTCTATTTCAGAAATTTACTTGTCAGGTTTAGTACTGCACACACATTTCACATCAGATATCTATACCAGAACATGCTCACCGGTGACAACAGATGCAGTATACACAATGTCAGATTTCCTGACCATTGACAACAGCGATATTGAACTACTGGTATCTAAATGTGATGGTGAGAATAATGTAATATCTTTGCTAAACATTTCCACTGCCACTGCTGGTGGATATTTCTTCCACCGCGAGGGTATCACCAGACCAGTTTTAAGCACTTCTAAGTTGACCAAAATAAGTATTGATAAGGTCATAATAAAAAAATGAACTGTTTACAAAACTTTCAATTTCTTAAAATACTGATTATTTTTAACCCAAAAAATAGATTACGATGGCTGTATTTGGCAAAACCTTTGATGATGTTGGGTCCTCAATGCTCATTAACTTTGTACTTTATTCTGTTTTTTTTTAACTTTTCGATCGTCTTTGATGGGTGTTTTGTACACAAACTGTGCGTCTGGTGTACAAAATTTTAAGCCGGGTTTCTTTGATGAGTTTATTCGCAAGACTGCTTATCTATATTATTATTAATTGAAGTTATAACCAAACAGAACAAGAAACTATTCAATGATAATTAAGATGTACTGTAAATAGAAATATTCACATTGAAGACTTGGCACAATTTACAATATAACTTTTATAAAGACACTTGGTCAAAGTTAATGTTTATTGTCATATTGCTATCTTTTTGTTTATTCTTTTATTGGGGACGTACAAAACACATCTCCATTATTCTTTATCGAAAAAAAATATTTGAAATCATCTTAATGCAGTGGAATTACCTGCGATGAGGAAAAAAATGGAAAATCTTAAGGTTAAGATTGTTTTCGACGCGTACGACACGTTACCTTTGTTATAAAACAATAAAGACACAATAAAAAAAATTGACGCATAAATATTCAATTGTATAAAGCGATCATGCAAATTGAACTAAACGAAGATGTACTTAAATTGATGGGAAAACCATCTGCAGAAATCTAAAACGTTTGTCACGCTACTCGTTAAATCTTACTAAACACGGTTCTTTCAAATTAAATTCAATATCACATTTTAGAAATAAACGAGTGTTTTTCAAATCCATGTGGAGATGGTAACATATGCTACAACAAGAAAAATGGTTATAATTGTACCTGTTTAAATGGATACAGAGGTAGTAACTGTCAGACACCACCAGACTTCTGTATTGGAAATAACTGTACTAATGGAGCAAATTGTGAGAGCCAGCAAACAAATTATACTTGTCAATGTGCATCTGGATATAAAGGTCCTTTCTGTGAAAAAGAAATAGGTAACAACCTTTAAATTTATCGTTAAAAGAATATTTTAAATAGTCATTTAAGCTTTTTGTCTGTTGCAGTTCTTATACATTCTTGATTCTCTAATATTCGTTTGTGGGCGTTCCAGATGAAGGTTAATCCAGAAAAGCACGTCGGACGCATAAAACGTATTTTCATTTTCAAAACTGAATTTTGATTTATCAAAAAAAAAAAACTTAATGTAAAAAAAAATGTTCTAAAAAACCATGTTTCCTTGGTGTACAATTAATAATCTTTTTTTATAATATTAAAATGATTTAGTCAATGGTGGATGGAGTTCATATTCAGCATGGTCTGAGTGTTCAAAGTCCTGTGAAGGTGGAACTAGATCACGTTTAAGATTTTGTGACAGTCCTGCTCCTGAACCAGAGGGACAATTTTGCATGGGAAGTGACACTATGGTCGGATATTGTAATACTGATTCATGTCCTGGTATAACTTTGTTTAATATAAGTTATGTTGATATATATATATAACTTGATGACGGGCTTAATAATAAAATTGCAATTACATAAGCAAAAGTATATGCGCTTTGAAATATGCATCTGTGATTTTTGATATGCGGCAGAGTAAAACTTATTACTTGGTAGATAGCAACCCTCCCTTTTTCTTCTTTATAAGTACACTAACAAAGGCAACATAAATGATCGATCAAATAAAAATCAGAAAAATTGAAAGAAAAGTACCACATAGAAATAAAATATGTAGTATGATATTTTAAAGGCAAGGCAAAACCAAGGCAACTACACATAGATCAAAGTCCAGTGATGCGTGCAAAAATAGATATTTGTATTTTCAGGGAACAACACCCGAATGTAGCCATATAGTTCACTAACACAGTAGTCAGCAATTTAGTGTTGACATGAATCACCATTGATATGGTCATACTTATAAATTAACTACGTTGTATTTACAAAACTTTGATTAATTTTGAAATACTAAGGATGTTTTACCCCAGAAATTTATAATATGAGCTTAATTTAGCAAAACCTTTCGGAATTGTTGGTCCTCAATGCTCTTCATCTCCGTATTGTGCTTCAAACGTCACTAATGAATCTTTTTATCCGCAAAAAGCGCGTTTAAGGTACAAAATTTTCATCCTGAAATTTATGGCGAGTTTATTTATCAATTATTTCTTTTATTGCAATATTAATATTGATTGCAGTCATACATTGTTTATTTTAATGATTATTTATATTTGTTTGCAGTTTGTAAACCATACTATGAAATAAAACAGTTCAAGAACGAGTTTAATTGTACCATTATTAATGACCATATATCATGCACTGTGACGTGTAAAAATGGATATGTATTTTTACCTGAACACCCACCAAATGATATATATGAGTGTGGAAAGACCACCAACTTTGTGTGGTCGTATACACCACCAGCTTGTGCCCGTAAGTAAAGATTTATTTATATCGTATATAAATTTAAATCATTGACATTATCAAAAGGACATTCTAAAATCAAATTGCAGTAGAAGAACCCTTTCAACATATTTGATTTAAAATGTGTTGTTGTTTCTTATTGATATGATGCAAGAGAGAACGTACACATTAACACACAATAAAAAATGTGTGATGGGAAATATTTTATACCTACACTAGCGATAACCAAATTCTTTATTTAGACGAGGTTTACAATAAAAGCAAAATACTGTAAACCAACAACACTTTTTTGCTCTTTGTCATTTTGTTGTCTTTTTGACACATTTTCCGTGTCCATTCTTTATTTATATTTGTTTTCATGTTTTTTGCGAATTTTGCAGTGAAATGTTTTCGCGATTTCCAATCATTATAACTTTCATTCAAGAGACGACCCAAGAATACCATATTCGAGCAACAAATTTACGCATATTTGTTTTATATACAAACTGCGAAAATTAGATGCTTAACAAAAACCTCATCAGATGCAGACGGATACTTGTTTTACAATTCTTCTGACTTTTGCATTACAAATTTTGTGTATAATTAACCTTGCATTATTTCAATTGTGTTCATCGAGTGTATAATGCTCTTAGTTTATTCGTGTAAGTTATTGAACTATCAATGCTACTACATCACTTTTTTAAATTCTAAACAGCAATTGGTCTTCCAATACGTCTCCAAACCAAGTACGCAATCAAATATGACTCCTCTGCATGTACCCATGAAGATAACATAACGAATGAGATGACATCTCGAGTACAAAGTCTATCATGCGTTGAAAGTGCAACATGCCAAGTATCGGTAAATACAAATGGATGTGGTGGTGGTACTGGCAGACGACGTAGATCTACATCAGAACTTGAAGTTATTGTTACCTTTACATCAACGCTTGACGAAAGTAATGATTTGGATATGGAAGCCTTTTATGCATCAAAAATAGGTATTCATTGTTTAATTTTTTGTCTCTATGACACATTCCTCGTTTCCATTTTAATTATAATTATATACTGATGGATTTGCATTATAATTTGAAAAGAGATTTTATGTAAATGTCACAGATTTTGTGGGCTGTTATTTTTACATACTGATTATCATATACCTTTGATTCTTACATCACTCAGATAATTTTTTTTTACGATAAGAAGTGGCGTTTTTATTTGTTTTAAAAATTATAGTTATGAAGTTGCATTTTTAAAACCATAAACAAAATACATGATATTTTCTACATATGAATATTTATTTACAGTTTCACAAGAACTAGCTGAACTTATAAATATATACATAAACCAAGTTACAACAGCACAACAAATGATCAACACTACGGACTTTTATACTATAGATGTCAATGGTGACGTATATACAACAAATTTTTCGAATATCAACCTTACGTCTACTGTAAGCTGTTCTCCAGGGAAAGTAGAATATCAAGCAGTTTGTGGTAAGAGCGCTTGTGTGTATATTTAATGCTTTTATAATAGAATTCTTACACACGCGAGATGACAAAACATGAAAAATTATATAACGTTCTTACTTTTAGTGAATTTGATATGGGACACTCAACTGTAACTTACTAATGTAGACGAAACGCGCGTCTGGCGTACTAAATTATAATCCTGGTACCTTTGATAACTATTTACACCACTGGGTCGATGCCACTGCTGGTGGACGTTTCGTCCCCGAGGGTATAACCAGCCCAGTAGTCAACACTTAGGTGTTGACATGAATATCATTAATGTGGTCAATTTTATAAATTTCCTGTTTTCAAAACTTTGAATTTACCGAAAAACTAAGGATTTTCTTATCCCAGGCATAGATTACCTTAGCAGTATTTGGCACAACTTTTTGGACTTTTGGATCCTCAATGCTCTTCAACTTTTTTCTTGTTTGGCTTTATAAATATTTTGATATGAGCGTCACTGATGAGTCTTTTGTAGACGAAACGCGCGTCTGGCGTACTAAATTATAATCCTGGTACCTTTGATAACTATAAACATTTAAAGATATCAGACATTTAATAAAGTACGGCAAACATGCATTTTGCCTCGACAAAACTAGTAAGTCGCACTCGAATACAAAACAAAATTGTAAGACCAAATCCATAAAAAAGGGCATAAGAAATCTTAAAGTCAAACAAAAATGAGCTAAATAGCAGGTAGAGGCAATATGTGCTTAGTGGTAGAGAACTGGCAATACTCTCGGGGACGTAACGTCCATCCGTAATGTCATTATTCCAGTGGTTGTAAAACTGTTATATTGATCTTCCTTAGACAAGTAGAATACATGCTTGTGTCTAATTGCTACCTTCTTATAACATGCCATAGACATTTGTTTATCAATTTCGGTAGCAATTAAGGAAAACACTTTTTCATCATTAAAAATGATTGAATAAATAGGTTATCGTATAATTGGTTGTGAATTGAATTATGTTAACTAATGTAATTTAAGTTGCATGTCCAACTGGTACATATTGGAGTGACGGGTTTTGCATATTGTGTCCTGTCGGAACATACCAGAATGAAACAGGACAGCAGAGATGTGAAGCTTGTCCAAACGGATATACTACATTGTACAGATCATCCAGAAATATTACTGATTGTTCTGGTAAGTCATACATAACAGAATATAAAAGAGGGACGAAAGATACCAGAGAGACAGTCAAACTCATAAATCGAAAATAAACTGACAACGCTATGGCTAAAAATGGAAAGGACAAATAGACAAACAATAGTACACATGACACAACATAGAAAACTAAAAAATAAACAACACGAACCCCACCAAAATCTAGGGATGATCTAAGGTGCTCCGGAAGGGTAAGCAGATCCTGCTCCACATGTGGCACCCGTCGTGTTGCTTATGAGATAACAAATCCGGTAAATAGTCTAATTCGGTAGGTCACATTTATGAAAGGGAAGGGGATTGTACTTACGACGTAAGGAACATATCCGATATCATTTGTGAAACGGTTATTTTACATGATATGGCGGGTCCATTCATAACACAAAAATCATAACACGCAAAGCAAAAACACAAAAGGCAAGAAGCATCGGTTATATTGCCTTCATATAAAGCAATAAACACCGAAAAAACTCTCACCTCACTGCGAGCTCAAAACGTCACCTAGCAGCGCCTTGGTAGGGATCCTTTGCATAAATGATAAGGCTAAGCTGAAGTGCAAACCTGAAACCGAACAGGCAACAACCTGAGTAAACCAGAAAATAAAAATTACCTCATTTGATTGTCTTCTGATTTTATTATGAATTTATATATCTCATTTAAGTAAACGACGAAACATTTTAAGATAAATAAAAAAAGTAAACTTTTTTGCAAAGAAAGATGCATTCGTCAAGCATGGTTCAAAATACTTGTATTCGTGAAGTGGTTTATTTAAATATACCATTTAACTCATGCCCGTTAGTCAGTTTTCACTTGACCTCGACCTCATTTCATGGATCAGGGAACAAGGTTAAGTTTTGGTGGTCAAGTCCATATCTCAGATACTCTAAGCAATAGGTCTAGGATATTCGGTGTATGGAAGGACTGTAAGGTGTACATGTCCAACTGGCAGGTGTCATCTGACCTTGACCTCATTTTCATGGTTCAGTGGTTGTAGTTAAGTTTTTGTGTTTTTGGTCTGTTTTTCTTATACTGTATGCAATGGGTCTACTATATTTGGTCTATGGAATGATTGTAAGGTGTACATGTCTAGCTGACAGGTGTCATCTGACCTTGACCTCATTTTCATGGTTCAGTGGTCAAAGTTAAGTTTTTGAGTTTTGGTCTATTTTTCTAATACTCTATGCATTCGGTCAACTATATTTGGTGTATGGAAATATTTTATGATCTATATGTCTGTTACGCAGGTTTTATTTGACCGTGACCCCATTTTGACGGTCCATTGCTAAGTGTTAAGTGCTTGAGTTGTGGTCTGTTTTTCTTAATTTATAAGCAATAAGTCAACTTTAATTGTTGTATTGAAGAATTGTTAGCTGTACATGTCTGCCTGGCATGGTTCATCTGACCTTTTCCTCATTTTCATGGTTCATTGATGAATGTTTCGTTTTCTTGGTTAATGTTGAGTTTATGTGACAGTTGTAATAAAGCTTTATATTTAGGTCTATCAACATAATATCAATGATTAGTAAAGAAAGCGAGACATTTCAGCGTGTGCACTCTTGTTTGATTGCATATTGTGTAATTGTGAAAGGTTAAATTATTCAAGTTTGTTTTCATATGAATTTATTTCAAGAAAACACTTCTTTTGTTTTTGAATGCTCTTATTTTTCATCATCAATAATTTTCATATAAGATTAAATTTCATTTCTCTTTAAGAAAATAACACAGCAGTTACACCTACTTCATCAAGTACGAATGCAGTTACTACAATTTCAACCTCAACTTCAACTTCTACGTTTTATGGTACATCAAATGGTGCGTTAAAAGTGTGTTTACAAAAATGATAAGGTCAAGTGACGGGCAAACTTTGAACCGTTTAGGCAACAACCTGAGTTCATCAATAAATAATATTTACCTAATTTTTTGTTATGAATTCATATAGGTCATTTAATAAAGCGACGAAACATTTTAAAATGAATAACAAAATTACACTATATGACCAAGAAATATTTATTGGTAAAGCATGGTTCAAAATACTCATATCCGTGAAGTTCTTAATCTAAATAGACCAATTAGCTCAGAAAACTTCAATACTGGTAATGTAGTCATGTTTGCAATGAGTTATATATGGATCGTATTAACACATGATACACGTGCTATATTTTAATGTTTGTTTTTATCTGCGGTTTGTCTTTTGGGCATGTGATAAATGTTTGATTTCCCATTGTGTAATTGTCAATGACAAAAACATTCAAGTATGTTTTCATATGAATTTATTTTCTAAAATAGACTCTTGTTTTTTAAAGTTCTTATCTGCCAAAATCGCTTTTTTAAAAGATGTTTAAATTTCATTTCTTTTTTTAGAAAATAACACAGCAATTACATCAACATCATCAAGTGCAAATGCAGTTACTACAAGTTCAACCCCAACTACAACTTCTACGTTTTCTGGTACATCAAACGGTGCGTCAAAAGTAGCCCTGTAAAAAATTAAGGCTAAGTATCAGTGCTAATCTGAAATCATATAGACAACAACAACCAAATAAGGATAATTACATAATTGTCGTTTGTTTTCGTTATAAATTTATAAAGTTCATTTAGGAAAGTGACGAAATATTTAAAAAAAAAAGAAAAAAAAGTAAAACAAAAACCTCTTTATGGCCATGAAATATGTATTGGTGATTGAAAATTGAAATACGTATATTGTTAACATTAATAGACCATTTAGTTCAAATAGTTTAAGTAGCTATAATACAACGTCATGTTTGTTTATATGAGATTAAATTTCATTTCTATTTTAGAAAATAACGCAGCAATAACATCTAATACAGAAACAGTTACTACAAGTTCAACCTCAACTACACCATTTACGTTCTCTGGTGCATCAAATGGTGCATCAAACGTGTCTAATTCACCTGATGTTAAAGGAGAAGACGAGGAAGATATTTCCGGTAAAGATTATAATGTCTCTTTTTGAGCGAAATTAATTTGTCTGATTCCTTTGTTGCATATAGTAACTGTTTGAGAGGGTCTTAGCTTGCTGGAACTAGATAACATATAATTTCAATCAGTTTGTTCATAATTATTATCAGATACAATGTATCTGCAAGTTAGCTAACATTAGCTATATATTTGGAGATTGAATTCAGGATAGGCGTTAAGAAATCCAGAAGAATATTTGAACTGGCATGGAATAGAACATTTAAAAAAAGCATATTCAAACTAGATAATGTCTAATATAATAAGATGAAGGTTTTTTTCATAACTTTAAAATTTCTATAGTTTTGGTAATCCAAAAACTAATACAATGTGTACGTTAGTATTTGTATACATTTTTTGTTTTGAAAAAATCGAATAATTTTGTGTTTTTTTCAGCCTTAACAACAGTTATCATTCCAGCTTCTGTAACTTTACTAGTTGTAACAACTATATTGACGTTTGTGGCATTGTTTAAATACAGACAATATGTCAGGTTTGTGTTAACTGTTCTTATTTACGTTTTCGTCTTTATCTTTGTAATTTATTCAGACAACTCATTCTCAATTTGATGTTGAAATCAGAGAACTTTTAACCAACAGAAGAAATGTCTCAATGTAGAAGAAATATATACTTGTATAAAATAAGTTAAACTTATGTAAATCTTCAATTAAAATTTTGCACTGTGACTTGTATTAACAGTTGTCTCATTGGCATTCATAAGCATCTTTTTATTTTATTTTAAGAGTTTTGATAACAAAAAATCCAAATGAATCTTTAGTGCAAATTGCTAGATATCATTACATTCAAAGAGGTGTGAAAGATACTAGAGGGACAGACAAACTACTAAATCGAAAATAAACTGACAGAGCCATGGATAAAAATGATAAAGACAAACAGAAAAATAATAGTACACAAGGGACAACATAGAAAACTAAAGACTAAGCAACACGAACCCTACTAAAACTGGGGTTTATCTTAGGTGTTCCTGAATGAATAATCAAATTTAAAAAAAAATGGAGAACATTTTAAAACGAAAGAAAGGCAAAAGAGAAACGACAAAAGGGACACAGGAAAAGAAAGAATCGCGAAATTAGCGAAAACCAAGCAAACATGAATAATAAAGTAACTGTAATTTTTGAAGATCATTATGTCGATAATCGTTGTGCAATTTATGATGCAGACAAAATAAATAAAACAAATATGGTTAAAGAAATTAAGCCATTAACAAAACGAGGTAGAATTACGTTTTCTATTTAATCATTTCTTTTCCGTTTAGTCATAAAACGTTTTCATCTGTTTTATTCAAACACCTTTTATTTGAAGTCCCATATTTTATTCTTGCATTGAATATATCATTTCTTTTTCAGGAAAATACATAGACACAAGCTAACTAAACGACAAAGCATTGCAAGTTTAAACATGGTCTACCCAACACTGTCAGGAAAACCTGATGTATGTGGTTTACCACCTGTCAGTACATGTTAGTTCTCTGCAAACTGAAACATTCAGATACTCAAAAAAGATTGACATTAATTATTAAGATTTATAACAAAATCTGAAAAAATAAATTTGACTGTTCAATTCATTAGAATTCATTCCCTTTTTAAATAAAAGATTTATGTGATGATGTACTGAACAATATGAAGAATAGATCGTGTTTAACACAAATATATAAAAGTGAAATTCGATGTAATTTGTTTTATTTTCATTTTTAAAAAACTGACTAGATCTATTATATTTAAGTCTCAAATCAGACAGACATTGTGTTTTATAAGAAGTGAAAACTACATGATATTATATATAAATTTCATTCGTCCGAAGCGCTTTTTTGCATTTACCTTCATCAGAAATGCTCAATGCAAACTATTTGAAAGCAAGGAATGTATAAGAACCAAAACAGTTGAAGAGCTAAACGACCAAACAGTACCAAAAATATAGCCAAATCAAAACATATTATGTCTATGTACCCATTTGCATAAATTAATGTTCTATTCATTAGAAGTATTCTTATTAAAATAAACTCAGCATACAAACCATGAATTATATTTGGAACGCCAGACAAGCGTTTTGACTACAAAAATATAGCGAAACCTGTCCCTACAGTACTGACTGGTGTACCCCAATTTTAGAATTTTTACGTCTTTATGTCTGTTTGTTTTGCTCACACATTGATTTATGTCAATTTAATGGAAATCTAAAGAACTGTCATACAAGTGAAAGGTTTAACTAGCCATCAAACCAGGTTTATTAATCTATCATTTTCTACATGAGGAAATTATCTTTCCAAGTCACGAATATGACAATTGTTTTCCATTTGTTTGATGTTTTCTATTTCCACAAAGATTTCCCGCTTTGAATATGCGGTGGAGTTTGATATTTTGGTTATTTACTTTTAAACACAAATCCATTGAATATACGAGGCTATTATGTTTGTAAGCCAGAGGTGCATTTCGTCTATATAAGACTCATCAGTGGCAGTCGATTGAACACTTTTATCAAATATTACGGAGTTTAAGATCATTAAAAACCGAAAATCATACGGCTAAGGCCATATAACCCTATTACAGAAAACCCTCAATATTTTGAAATTTCAACAGTTTGTTAACATAATATTGACAGAAAGTGGACAGATACATGACATCATGTTGTTGCTCTGGGCCAGTTTCCATCGGTTGATAATCGTCCACTTCCAATTGAATCAAAGAGTGGTTGTAAATATATAGATATCAGGCTTATCTAAATCAAAATAGATATTGATCAGTTGGGCACTCATACATTCAGAAAGAAGTGCGAAATACGGCAAAGGTAATTTACTTCTGATAGGACAATCTCTTAACGTTTCCTATATTTCTGTATTGAATAAACTGTTAATTAAAATCAGATTAACACGCCAATTATATGTCATTACACCCAAAGTAAAACCGTAAAGTTAGCATATTATTTTAACTATAATAGTTATCAAAAGTACCAGGATTATAATTTAGTACGCCAGACGCGCGTTTCGTCTACATAAGACTCATCAGTGACGCTCAAATCGAAGTATTTATAAGGCTAAACAAGTACAAAGTTGAAGAGCATTGAGGATCCAAAATTCCAAAATGTTGTGCCAAATGCGGCTAAGGTAATCTATGCCTGGAATAAGAAAATCCTTAGTTTTTCGAAAAATTTAAAGTTTTGTAAACAGGAAATTTATAAAAATGACCACATGATGGATATTCATGTCAACACCGAAATGTTGACTTCTGGGCTGGTGATACCCTCGGGGACGAAACGTCCACCAGCAGTGGCATCGAAAATTATGCAATGATTCGATGACTCGAATACAAAGATGTGAAAACCAAAGTCTATTATACTGAGTGATGTTGTAAAACTGGTTTTATTAAGGTATATATTTACCTAATTAAAAACTTCAAGTCTTAATTTTAATCTTGAAGTTGACGAGGAGGATCAACATTAAGCTATGATAATGGCTTGGCGACCTTTTGACACATATTCTTGTCGAGCCATTTTTCAGTGTCATGACCCATCGACGCACCTGAACTCGTTCTCATTTAATCAACGTATGTTCTCTGAATTTCTAATCAAAGATCAGACTTGTTAGTCAACCTGGCATTTGTTGATATGTAAAAAGTATATCACAAAAGTACTGAACTCCGAGGAAAATTTTAAAAGGAAAGTCCCTAATCAAATGGCAAAGTCAAAAGCTAAAACACATCATACGAATGGATAACAACTTTCATATTCCTGTCTTGATACAGGTGTTTTCTTATGTAGAAAACGGTGGATTAGACCTAGTTTTTTAAAGCTAGAATATTTAGACAAATGCGATGATTTAAGCTTCCGTATTGTGAATTGTCCATTTCTATGTAGCAACAGTGCAGCAGCTTCTGGACATATCATATATACAAATGAAAACAACACCATAATGCTTCCGAAGCGGTATTCTGCATTTACCTTCATCAAGACGCTGAAGGCTAAATATTCAAAAAAAAAAATCTATAAGAGTCGAAACAGTTGAGGAGCTATTTGACCAAAAAGGACCTACAAAAATAGCAAATAAAATTTAGGACAACTTTGTCCGAGGGAGTTGAAACCTTAGTATCTTACATGTAGTAATTTCGAAATCTTTAAACGCACAATTTCAGAAATGCCTATAAATCATATCAGAACCGAAGTTCGGACTATTGCGGTGATGATATTCTCGGTACTGATAATCTACCAGCAGAAGTACAGACCCAGTGAAACCATATTATTAAGCCTGCATTTCATAGCATGAATTTCATGATACATTTGTGATGCTCACAAAAATTATTATAAAACAAACAGTTTTAAATCTTGAAAGTGGTATAATTCCTCTGAAAATAATACGGACACCATCAAATGTTGGTTGACCGTAATGAAATATCTATTTCACTAATGTTTCAATTGTCAAACCCAAACCACCTCTTCTTTTAATCAAATGTGACAAACCGAATTAAATTTATGATTGGGGTTGTACTGACATCAGCGGTACGTCAGTTCTGACATGTGAATCATGATCTGCGTCCAGAGCACTCGAGACAACACCCATTTTATGGTCGAATCCTTTGGCTCCGTTTTTAATTTTCTAAGTTGTCTTATGTATACAGTTGAAAGTTATTTTTTTCGCCAATACATTGTTAGTATAAACGACGTATGAGCTTAAATATCCCTTTGGTATCTTTTGTCTCTTTTAACAAAAAGAGCCTGAAAACAAGCATGACGCGTCGTAGTCGTTAAATAAAGGCAATAGTAGTATACCGCTGTTCAAAACTCGTAAATCTATGGACAAAAAACTAAATTGGGGTAACAAACTTAATGTTGCTTTATATTTGTATTTTTTTTCAGTGTTTAATTTCGAATAGAAAGGCATTTATCACCTGCAAAACTGTTTAAAAATTAAAGATGACTTCTAAACCTGTCACAATCAATATAATTTGATTCATTTTTATTGTAATTTTTTTACTTTTTGTCAATTGAGAAGGGAGTATTTTTTCGTTTTTCGAGGGAATGCATTTTTGCAAGTGAGACTTGTTGGGTCACATCCGTGTCGCAAAATAGTATTTTATTAACGTTATAAATTATGTATGTTTTATATGGATACAATCCTTATATTTTCCTGAAGTCTCAAGAAAATATGATCGATTAAACACCGTGTCAACTATGAACGTATTTAAAAGGACAGTTATCGTATGACCCAATATTAAATTCAATACACATAATACACGACACATCCTTCAAAAAGGATTTTAATTTGTCATATTGCAGTAGAAATTATTCAATATCTGGTATAGAAAATAAAATGTTATTCCATCTTGATAAAACGGAATAACAGATGATACAACACAAGCATAACAATAATAATTAGTACTCCATAATAACACGACAGTACAGAAATTAAGTGCGACAATACAAGTTAAATAAAATCATCCTGAGGGTAAAATAAGAAATTGCCTTAAAAAAGGACGTTGATAAAGTTCTTATGAGCAAACCTTATCAAAATCCGAGTCAAAATTGAGGACTCATACTTTCATGATTTTTTTCTTCTTCTGAATTTAGCACATTAGCACATTAATCTTTGTTTAGAATTTAGGGTTTCTTGCTGGAAATAATTTACTTTTATTTTAGATTTTGTTTTTCAATTTTTACTTTATCATGGTATCATCTTGAAATTTTAATCTAAAATATCTAGTCTGTAACTTCTCAACTCATATCGACTTTAATAGAAATTCTCTCTAGATAAAAGACTATCTCACGAAAATTTTACAAATTGATTGCATTTAATATTGAAAGGTCAAATGGAAGTCCAGAATATGCATGAAATATTTGCCACTGACCGTTAAGCAACCAACAATCATTCAATCTATCAAATGGAAGTATTTAGGAGTTGTATGAAAGGACAATAAGTTTAAAAAGGAAAAAAGAACTATTAAAATATTAAAAAATGAGACATTAAATCTATGAAATGCATTAGTTATGTATTGCTGTCATGACGAAAATTAAGTTGTATTGATTTGCCAAATGTCACCTCATCAAGAAGTTTGCAGTATATATGTGAATATTTAGTTTCATTTTCCTGACATAACAAATAAAGACTCATTTACTAGTCGCGGTCTTGTCAGTGTTATACAATGACTCTGAACTGAACACATTCAAATTCTTTCGTAAGAAGCGGGAACACATAACTTCTCGTCAGGGTAATTCAGCAGACACAACATGTACCGTTTGGCATTTGTGTTAGTTTTTTTATTTGCTTGGACATTATGTGAAATAGTTGTTAGCACAAAACAAAAAGATACAATATATAGTGGTCACGTGCTGTTTACGGTATCTATTGCCAATGTGGTCATTGTGTGCCCAGGTTTGCTCGAGAGTGAAGGTATGCAAATCTATAAACTTTTTAGAATGGAATTAAACTTGCCAGATAAATGATGTTGATCCCGGAGATAGAAAATATCGACTTATCGAAAGTACTGGAAATATCTTTATTGCTGCCTCGACCTTTCCAAAGGTAATAACGATATAGGATATATCAAAAATAGTTATGGCAAAATATTCAAGAACATTACGAATAATCAAAAAACTTATCTTATAATTATGCTTGAGTAGAATTTGAGATATATTTTTGTCAAAGAATAACTAGCATGCAATGAAAAAATATTTTAGTCTTTTAAAAGTCACATTTTCAATTGTCTTTATATAGACGAAACGCGCGTCAAGTGTAAATACAAAATTTAATCCTGGTATCTATGATGAGTTTATTCATGATTTGACTCGTTATGTTCTTCACAAATGTTTTTAAATCCCATAAGTCATACAGTGCACTTTTATCAGTAATTAGTGATTTGCAATAGTAATTGCACGAATTATTATCTGAATATACGATTGAAAACTTCTTTTCCAAAGTCGAAAATGTATTTATAATAATATGATCTCTCTCTTCCATTAACATAATTTTGTAAGTTTGTCCCATTGGATATGAAAAAAAGTAAAATCACAAATGTACTGAAGAAAATTCAAAACGGGAAGTCCCTAATCAAACAGCAAAATCAATTGATAAAATACATCAAACGAATGGACAACAACTGTCATATTCCTGACTAGGCACAGGCATTTCAAATGTAGAAAAAGGTGGATTAACCCAGGTTCTAAAGCGCATAACCTCTCACTTGTATGACAGTCGCATCAAATAATTCCGTCATATTGACAACGATGTGTGATCAAAACAAACAGACATAATAGATAAAAGTGTTACAAATAGGAGAACAACAGCAACACGAATCCCACCAAAAACTGGGGTTGATCTAAAGTGCCCCGGAAGAGTAAGCAGATCCTACTTAACACGCGGCACCCGTCACGTTGCTCATGTAATTACAAAGCCGATAAATAGTTGGTCACGTTCGTGAAAAAGGAATAGATTGTAGTTACGACATAATGAACATATCCGATATCCTCTTTGAAACGGATAATAGACCTTAGATCTTCCATCAAAGTGCATTTTTCCTTCTATTGCTATTTGTCCTTTATGTCAGAACATTTCAATCCTTGACGTACAATTTGAATTTCATCGCAAGAAAAATGATGGCATTACATTACAAAAGGGATTATTGTTTGACATCAGTAGGTCAAGTGTCGCAAAATTAGGAACAAATGTCAAGAAGATCTAGAAAGATTGTATATTAATAAAGGGTGGACATTTCTGTCTAGAAATTACAACTTTTTTTTTTAATTTATGTATTGTTTATTATATTTAATCAAGTGCTAGGAAATCGTATTAAAAATAATATATAATGATCATATTTTTGAATTCATTGTTTGTTTCTCTTTATATCAATTTTCTAATCAAATACAGTAAATCTTTTTTATAAATGATACTCAATTGTTTTAGCAATTATTTATGCCACACCGTGAAAACTAGTAAAACATTTGATAAACAGAAGAATTAAGATGTACGGAATATTTTTAAGTTCTAAGATTCCGATAGGTTTCATTTGAAAAATAAGTTAAAAATCCTAGTTTTCGAGTTCAATCATAACAACCTTGAATTGCCTTTGTAAAAAAATATGTTCATCTAGGCTGAAACTATTACAACATCGGCCGAAATTCGGACAAATGATTAAAATGTTCAAATGTAAGTGTTTGACTGATAAACTTTCAGCAATTAGCTGGTCAATGCCAAGGAAATGATTGTAAGCGCAATGAGGCCTGCATGCCAAGAGGACCTGACTACTTTTGTGTTCCATTGCCGATTATTTCACCTGTGTGTAGCACACGTAAGTTTCGATATTTAATTACATTTTCAAGTACTAGTAACACATTTTAAATAAGAATGTGTTTCATACGGGACCTTTAAGTGTTGGAGTGAGAGTGAAACCGCAATTTTCTCCGTCTTTCCATCAGCTTCCATCGGCAGCTTTTTAAGGATTTAGTTTCATGTTAACCCGTTATTTTTAAACAATTGTGTGTCATATTTAAACTTTATCATGTAAACGATGTTCCTCGATGCTCTAATTAAATAGGTTTTTTTGTCGTTTCATATGATGTCAAAAGTGATGAATAATGACGTTATCTAGAACATTTACATTGTCATCTCTTTTATATAAAAAGTTAAATTACAAATAGTTTAAACAATAGTAAAGAAAGTACCTTTGATCATTGGTACACAAAAAAAAAATATTTATTTATTATGTGCTTCAATTGAAGTATGATGTTGCCATTTTTTCATTAAATGCCCTGTACCAAGTCAGGAAAATGGCCATTGTTACATTATAGTTCGTTTCTGTGTGTGTTACATTTCGGTGTTGTGTCTCTGTTGTGTCGTAGTTCTCTTATATTTGATACGTTTCCCTCAGTTTTAGTTTGTAACCCGGATTTATTTTCGATTGATGAGTTTTGAACAGCGGTATACTACTTTTGCCTTTATGTAATATTCATCAGTTACATCACACAAGAACAAGCATTGTCCTCTTTCAAGAAGGAAAGGTAGTTTACTATGACGCGGAATCAAGGTCATTTATATGTACAAGCTGAACAATTCAGCATATAAAAAAGAAGATGTGGTATGATTGCCAATGAGACAACTATCCACAAAAGACCAAAATGACACAGACATCAACAACTATAGGTCACCGTACGGCCTTCAACAATGAGCAAAGCCCATACCGCATAGTAAGCTATAAAAGGCCCCGATAAACCAATGTAAAACAATTCAAACGAGAAAACTAACGGCATTATTTATGTAAAAAAATGAACGAAAAACAAATATGTAAGACATAAACAAACGACAACCACTAAATTAAAGGCTTCTGACTTGGGACAGGCACATACATAAATAATGTGGCGGGGTTAAACATGTTAGCGGGATCCCAACCCTCCCCCTAACCTGGGACAGTGATATAACAGTACAACTTAAGAACGAACTATAAAAATCAGTTGAAAAAGGCTTAACTCATCAGATGGACAAAAATATTAGTGGACGTGGCCGGGTACTCATATGCTATTTTGATTTTAGCATTATGCTTAACTCAATGTAGCTTTTAAAATATGCTAAAATCATTTTAAGGATACCCTAAAATGATTTAAGCATATGCTAAAATCAATGATTCTGACCCTTATTCTGCGCCATACTTTACACATGTTATATAAAGAACCAGTATGTAAAGAAGTTTAACATTTGAAAATGGTGATCGTATATAGATATTATTACCACAAAGTATCATTGTTGATCTTTTATCTGTGCACACTACCTATATACATGTATCTGATATTCAAGTTACATATTAAATTGGTTAATAAACGAAAACAAAGTTACTTTTTAAATTACTTTTTAGAACTGCGCCCACGTCACTGCAGTGATCTTCCTATCAGAAGTGAATCGGGGGTATACACAATATATCCAACAAATACGATATTTGATGTTTATTGTGACATGGATACAGCAGGATTTGGATGGACAGCAAGTGTAATGTAGTTTTTTGCTAAAAAATAGTTATTACTTAGTTGTATCTATTTTTATTTACATAATATTGTAAGTATGTAATACAAAAGAAAATGTGTCCAGTAATTAATTTTGAAAAACTGATAACAATTTACGATGTACGACTTATTCATCAAATCAAAAAGTATGA
The DNA here is from genome assembly GCF_036588685.1 of Mytilus trossulus. NCBI lineage: Eukaryota > Metazoa > Mollusca > Bivalvia > Mytilida > Mytilidae > Mytilus > Mytilus trossulus. Next base: position 35,182,137 of record NC_086379.1, on the reverse strand, counting down.
TTGTTTTACTAAATGAATAGCCAATGGGTGACACAATTTCTAAGGAGATATTATTTCCTATCTGTGGTATTTTTATAATTTTCATAATTTCTATTTTATCCTTAGGATCTGTAAATTCGTTAAAAAAAACCACCAAGCGAAACTTTACATAGGTTAAAATGTATTGCTTGAAATTTTATTTAGATTTTTGCTCCATTGGTTAAATTATTTACACATGCGATTATCGTTTCTTTGCTTGCAATTGAAGGCTATTTTTTTTTTGGAATTTGTCAACAATTCAATTTAAGGTAGCTGCGGTGTCTTCCTTCATCGTGGATTTTGAAATAGCAGATATTAATCGGTCTCGATCTTTAATGAAATGTTCAAATTTCCAGAGTAGTATGTAATTCATTTGTTAGAATTTTAATATTTTAAAAGTAAATTTAAGAAATGATTCTTTCATAGATATAGGAAGATGTGGTGTGAGTGCCAATGAGACAACTCTCCATCCAAATAACAATTTAAAAATTAAACCATTATAGGTTAAAGTACGGCCTTCAACACGGAGCCTTGGCTCACACCGAACAACAAGCTATAAAGGGCCCCAAAATTACTAGTGTAAAACCATTCAAACGGGAAAACCAACGGTCTAATCTATATAAACAAAACGAGAAACGAGAAACACGTATATATTACATAAACAAACGACAACTACTGTACATCAGATTCCTGACTTAGGACAGGTGCAAACATTTGCAGCGGGATTAAACGTTTTAATGGGCCCAAACCTTCTCCCTTTTTCTGAAACAATAGCATAACATCACAACATATAAAAACATACGATAAAATATCAATTAGCAGACTTAACTCAATCAAAAAACGTATGATTACACAAAGAACGAATAAATTTGATCTGCGATATCTGAATACAAATGCACAGTTAATTAAATATTAGAGACAAACAGTCATGACCAAAAGGCTATCAAATAAATTAAAACACACTGAGAAATATTTAACCAATCAATGTTCACTTAAGAAAAAAACCGTTTTTTTATAATCTTGAAGTTTATACAAATGTTGTAAGAATAAGTGAAAAATTGAAGATATTACAAATAATCAAAGCTGGTATACAGCCAAGATCCATATAAATAAAAAATGACAAAAAAGTTTGTTGTGTAATTATTTTAACATGGGTCGGCATTATATTTGTCAATATCTTTATACCAAGTGATAGCGAGGTGAAAAATATTGACAAATACCATGTAAAACTATCACAAAGCATGGCATGATAGAATTATTCCGATTCTGATAGGAAATTTAGATCTTTTGTACTTCGAAGGGGATCTATCAAACACATTCAAATGGCAATCATTTTGATTTGATGAACCGAAAACGTCATAGAAAATCAACAGTTGAACGATTAAAAATAGCATATATTGTATTACTGAAAAATTATTACACCTGGGTTTTCGATATCACAAACTAGTCAAAACATTTACTAAATTTTATCATCGGTATAATGACATCATTCGTAAATATAGCTCAACATGCAGACTTCTTATACGTTCAGGTATTTGACATCCAATTTTCTATGGAAATATTCTTTATAAAGCACAAAAATGTCAGTATTCACCTCAGAAACTAACAAAACCTTTAAATAGACTTATTAAGAAGGGGTATAGTTACGATACTGTTGTCATGTCATTAAAGATTGCATATTTTGGCGTTAATATTGATTCACTTATAGGGTCTTTGCATCGGATCTAAACACATTTATTCAAAAACCAGTTGTCCGCATGACACGGGTTATGTTCTTCTCATATATATTATGATGGTATGATACTAAACCCTGAACCCCTAACGGGAAGGATTGTGCCTGTATTCATATGATGAAATCATAATCTTTCAATGGAAGGTTTTTAACATGCCATTTAAATTTTAATATTCTTTGAACAACGTTAACTTCGCAGATTGATGCGATAGCGTTCTTGTAGTCTTAGCGACTGCATTAAATTATTGACATTATCTTTGGTCTGATAAATTTTTAAATTTCTTTTCGTCTTTTACAGCACTTCCTCGATAGATATTATAAATGACGGCATGAGAAATTTCGGACCGGAACGGCTTCCAAATTAAGCTAGATTTTTAATGTTGACCATCAATATTCATATAAAAAGAAACAAAGCGTAAATTAGAATCAAGGCTTCGTAAAACCTTTTTGACACGTGATCGAAGCTCGAACCGTATATGGAGTTTAATGACCCCGTATATATCGTATTAGGTCACTAGCACACTATGTAGCGAATTTATCTAACCGACTATCTTTATTTGTTAAATTTAAACAAGAGTTGCCTTATTTGCAAGCATACCACATCTTTTTATTGTTTATATTAAAGTATTCAAGTGTTTATTTTCAAGAACCTACTTCCATTGGCTGCACAAAAAAACCAATGTCAACAATGAAAATTATTATCATATAGTTACTTAGATATGATTTTTACTGTATGATAATAACATTAAATTAACGTTACCTCCATATTTTTCGAATTGGTGCTTAGCGGGCTGATACGAAAAGTTACAGATGCTTCGATTGTTATCACATGCCTTTCAGTAACGTTATCGCATGGCATTCCGGTGATACTCGGCAAATTCCGGAAAATACACCTCAATGCTACGTTTTCAGTGAAAAACAATACAAAATAGTATACAAAACTATTATTTGGATACTGGAAAGTATATTGTGTAAAATAATAAAAAAACAAAAAAAACCAAAAAAAATATTAATTAAATGCATTTTTAAAACATTTAAAAGTTTCAAACATAAGATAGAAAGTTACTTTAAAAAAAGGTTGACTTTTCCAAACAGTGTCCATTATGTATATTGTTGAATCATTTATTTTGTCAATCGTCCTTATTAAAATGTTTTTCTTCTCTGTAGAGGCATATGATAGAAAGATTCCATATCGAATGTACTAAATCTGAGGTCCGACGTCCATGAACTTTCAATCTTTTAACTTCTATTTTGGAACCACGTAAAAGGATCAATATATGAATATGTTATTTTTCTCCATTGTTGAAGCATATGATAAAAAGATCATAACATGTCATTTTCATATCTCATATATTATCAGCCCTCGGTCAATATCAGCCCTCGAGCCATGCGGCTCTTGGGCTGATATTGAACCTAGGGCTGATAATACATGCGATATGAAAAATGTCATGTTATAATCTGATAATATCAACAATCTTGATATGACAATAATTTAATTTTGGATGTAATGTGTTTTCTGATTGGCTGACGTTGTTTTGTTTATCAGCTCATAGACATAATTTTCGACGTTTTTTGTTGGTTTACTCAGGTTAAAAATGGAGTTCAGAATTAAGTTATATGAAATGACTGTAATATTTTTCTGTCTACTCGAAATGACATAAAAAATGTGGTGCACATTTTATAAATAACCTCTACGCGGGTTATTCAGTGTGCACCACATTTTTGATGTTATCTCCTCATAGACCAAAAAATATTACTGTCATTCCTTTCATATTAAACATACATTTCAACACATTTGATTAATGAAATAGTGCCAAAATTGAAATCCACTACTAATCGTGTATTTAAATAAGCCCCGCCTCCCTACTAACATAATATGGAATATGCATGGTATCCATGCGAACGCTTTTAACCAATGATATTACTAGAAATGTATAGGAGGAAAGTTAAAAGTTCCTATTGAATTTAATCAAATCCAATCTTTATTTATTTTCTCAGGAAATAACCTTTGTTTACCATAGAAACATGATGTTTTCAACTGAAAACAGAGATAACGATAGAAAACAACCAACCAGCTGCGCACGAATATTTAAAGGAGGATGGTGGTTCAAAGAATGTCTTCATTCTCATTTAAATGGGAAATATTTAGGAGGCAAGCACTCGAATTATGGCAATGGTATCGTATGGAAAGGCCGGAAAGGAGAATACTTCTCATTAAAAACTACTAGAATGATGATTAAACGGCACTAAAAACCATTTTATGATCAACTCACAATTTCTGTATCAAAAGTACAAGTCAATACAATTTAATGAAAGTGTTTTAATCAAGTAATTAATTACTTGTTAGATAGAGAGTTAGAATCCTGCTAACATGTTTAATCGCACCACATTATGTATGCATGTGCCTGCCTCCAAGTCAGAAGCCTGTAATGTCGTCATATTTGTTTTTGCTTCATTGTTTTTCTTTATATCATTAGGCCGTAAGTTTTCTTGTTTGTATTGTTTTAAATTTGTAATGGGATTTGATGATTGTTGAAGGCCGTACTTTGACCTCTATTAGTAAAATATTGTTTCATTTGGTCTCTTGTGAAAATTTGTCTCATTGGCAATCATACCGCATCTTCTTTTGATAATTATCAACTATTTTAAGATAAGCACAGCGTGTTAAATATATGCTATCTGATGTACAGTAGTTGTCGTTTGTTGATGTGGTTCATAAGTGTTTCTCGTTTCTCGTATTTTTTTATATAGATTAGACCGTTGGTTTTCTAGTTTTGATGGTTTACACTAGTAATATTTTGGGGGCTTTTTATAGCTTCCTTTATCTATAAACTGTGGATAATAAACTTCCTTATATGTTTTGTAGTACTCTTATTCATAAATTAATGATATGTTGAATGAATTGTCGATATTGAAAACTATATAATAGTAAAAACGAATTTAGGCAGCGTCCTCATGCTTATGCGTTAATATTGATTCACTTATAGGGTCTTTGCGTCGGAACTAAACACATTTATTCAAAAACCAGTTGTTGGCATGACACGGGTTATGTTCTTCTCATATATGTTATGATGTTATGATACTAAACTCCTAACGGGAAGGATTGTGCCTGATGTTCATATGATGAAATCATAATCTTTCAGTCAGTTTAATTGAAGTCTGGAGCTGGCATGTCAGTTAACTTCTAGTAGTATGTTGTTATTTATGTATTATTGTCATTTTGTTTATTTTCTTTGGTTACATCTTCTTACATCAGACTCAGACTTCTCTTGAACTGAATTTTAATGTGCGTATTGTTATGCGTTTACTTTTCTACATTTGCTAGAGGTATAAGGGGAGGGTTGAGATCTCACAAACATGTTTAACCCCGCCGCATTTTTGCGACTGTCCCAAGTCAGGAGCCTCTGGCCTTTGTTAGTCTTGTATTATTTTAATTTTAGTTTCTTGTGTACAATTTGGAAATTAGTATGGCATTCATTATCACTGAACTAGTAAATATTTGTTTAGTGGCCAGCTGAAGGACGCCTCTGGGTGCGGGAATTTCTCGCTACATTGAAGACCTGTTGGTGACCTTCTGCTGTTGTTCTTTTCTACGGTCGGGTTGTTGTCTCTTTGACACATTCCCCATTTCCATTCTCAAATTTATTATCATAAAAGTCAAAAAGCAGTAAAGAAGAAGGTATACGAAAAATACAAGAAACAAAACCACACAATTAAACACTACACACGATTTCTCAAGTAAATGTATTTATGTCTTTAACATTTTCAATTTCATATTAGATAAATTAGCAATTTTACCTGACCATATCGGGAAATAGGTATTTAGTCGGATCTTAACACGTACGTGTGATTTGTTGAAACCGGTTTTCGATAAAGATATACGAAGAAATGTCAAAATGTTTAGGACTTAATTAAATCCGTATTTCGGTAAGATTGTGCAAGCATACGATTTTAATTGCGTCTTACACTTTGAGAAGCGAATAATCTGTAACTACTTTATTCAAATATTCTGTAAAAACGTTAATTTTGAGCTATGAAAGTCAAGTGGTTAGAGAATTTTTCCTGAGGAAGTTTTAAAAAAGTGCAAAAAAATATTTTTACAGTGGGTTAGCTTTCATTAGTCTTCACTATCTATAGATTAACAACTTTTGGTTATATTTATAATTCAGAATCATCATTGAAGGTGGAGCGCGATTGCGCAGTTAATTAATTATATGGATGTGCCATTTGTATGATGAGTGACATTCCGTGGTATTATGTGCCAATTCGAAAAAGTTATACGAGAATTGTCTCCCCTTAACAGGTTCATTTTTTTATAATTATATTTAGGTTTCTGATATAATTTTGAATAATTACAAAATGAATCAATGCAATATATTTCAGTTTTTGTTATTGATGTATCAAAACAATTGATGTACGAATATATTTTCATAAATTTGAAACGTTTAAAATTTTTACATACCAATATAAAGAACTTTTTATCATTTTTGAAATAGACTATGAATAAAAATTGCATGAATTTTCTTCCCTTCAAGATAGATTGATTGGGAAATGAGCCAGAGTTATCTATTTGTGATCACAGAGAGGGACTAGCAAGTAAATTTTGATTGCAGCTAATTCGTTATTAAAACAATGTTCCACTATAAACGAATGTTATTTTATACAAATATAAGGACTTAGTTAGCTAAATCTACAAATTTTATTTGAAATTATGAATTTTTATTGCAATAGATTAATATGCTAGATAAATATTCTGAACTTGAACATGTTAAATAGTACCGTCGTGTTTAAAGTTGTACATTATTATTCAGATAGTTTCCTTTTGTAAATTCAGTTTGTTATCAGATATTTTCCCTGTCACCAATCAAATTGTCTGGCAAATCTGTATGTTGTTGGTTTGTATTACTAGATTTATTTCACTTGACTGGGCGGGGTTTAAGAAGTTCGCTTATTTAAGACCAGTCCATCTATAGACAGGAGTTTTGGGATAAACAAATCAATGAAGTGTCCAGTTATTCGCCCCATATCATATACTCAGTTCTTTTGTTTATGCGTTTTGGTGACACTGACAGGTGATTAGAATTCAATAATAATTATAACGGCAATCATCTTGATCACACACATCTTCAAATAGATTGTCCTTATGCAAATTGAAACATAAGCTCCAACCGATCAGTTGAAATAACATTGGTAATAACAAGTTGATAACAACTACTGAACAGTCTGAACATAGACTGAACATATCTCAATTGACTGTTATAAACTGAAGATAGCAAAGACAGTTTGGAATATGCAGTGTACAGCAAGATTAGTGTTTGATATGCTACAATAAAAAGTAAAATCACGAGAATACTGAACTTCGAGAAAAATTTAAAATGAAAAGTCCCTAATCAAATGGCAAAATCAAAAGCACAAACACATCAAACGAATGGATATATGACTTGGTACAGGCATATTCTTATAAAGAAAACGGTGGATTGAACCTTCCTTTATAGCTAGCTAAATCTTTCACTTGTATGTTATATTGAAATAATGCGTTCTCAAAACAAAAAGAAATAATAGGTTAAATGTCAAAAATAGCTGTACTGCACTTGAAAAGTCAAACGATAAACTCAGACTGCAGTAACATTGAACTTTTATCAGTATGTGGATGGAGATATGGGATTAAACGTCAATGAGCTAGCAACCCATGAGACATCATTGACGTCTACCTAAGGTCCTATCGAACTGATACTCGTTTTCATTGGTATAGAAAAAGGTCGTTACTTTAATATAACACGAGAAAATAGAATATGCAAACTCTAAAATGAGGAAAAAGAAGATGAGATGCATTTACTAAATTTTAACATGTACAGCTTTGGGTAATGTTATAAACCCCTTTTTAAGCAAAATATAAAGGAAAAATAAAAATATTTCAAAAGTTGATAACAAATCTCTTTTTATTTGGATAATAGGAAATGAAGATAAAAACATTTTGATTATAATTAGTCATTTTTATAAATTTTCTGTTTATAAAATTTAGAATTTTTCGAAAAACTAAGGATTTTCTTACCCCAGGAGTAGATTACCTTAGCCGTATTTGGCACAACTTTTTGGAATTTTGGGTCCTCAATGCTCTTCATTTTTGTATTTATTTGGCTTTTTAAACTATTTTGATCTGAGCGTCACTGATGAGTCTTATGTAGACGAAACGCGCGTCTGGTGTATAAAATTATAATCCTGGTACTTTTGATAACTATTAACACCACTGGGTCGATGCCACTGCTGGTGGACGTTTCGTCCCCGAGGGTATCACCAGCTCAGTAGTCAGCACTTCGGTGTTGACATGAATATCAACTATATGGTCATTTTTATAAATTTTCTGTTTATAAAATTTAGAATTTTTCGAAAAACTAAGGATTTCCTTACCCCAGGAGTAGATTACCTTAGCCGTATTTGGCACAACTTTTTGGAATTTTGGGTCCTCAATGCTCTTCAACTTTGTATTTTTTTGGCTTTTTAAACTATTTTGATCTGAGCGTCACTGATGAGTCTTATGTAGACGAAACGCGCGTCTGGCGTATAAAATTATAATCCTGGTACTTTTGATAACTATTAACACCACTGGGTCGATGCCACTGCTGGTGGACGTTTCGTCCCCGAGGGTATCACCAGCTCAGTAGTCAGCACTTCGGCGTTGACATGAATATCAACTATATGGTCATTTTTATAAATTTTCTGTTTATAAAATTTAGAATTTTTCGAAAAACTAAGGATTTTCTTACCCCAGGAGTAGATTACCTTAGCCGTATTTGACACAACTTTTTGGAATTTTGTGTCCTCAATGCTCTTCAACTTTGTATTTATTTGGCTTTTTAAACTATTTTGATCTGAGCGTCACTGATGAGTCTTATGTAGACGAAATGCGCGTCTGGCGTATAAAATTATAATCCTGGTACTTTTGATAACTAATAAGAGGTTTTTAATATAAACCGGAATACAATTTAAAAACTAGGCATTTAGTACATTAATATTACCATGTATATTTAAGGAAGAAACGATTTTTTTTTTAATAAAAATTGATATTTATAACAATTTTAAGAAAGTTCTTAACAGAAATATTTTGTTGCACTTGATATATTCATTTGTTTAAACTTATGTAGCTTTATAATCCCTTATCAAGACTCAATACATCATCATTGCCGAACACATAATTCATTTGAAAGGTCTTCCCGAATCGATTGGACATACACCGAAATATTTGCCATTGGTCTTTACAAAAACAACGATTCAATCATAAATGCATTACTAAAAAAAGTGTGAGGTAAATGTGTTGTTTGTCTAGTATCTCAGATCAGTCAAAATACACATAGAAATTAAAAAAAACAACATAACCCCCACTCTTTGACAAATACTCCTTAGAGAAAAATTCAATTTAAAACAAACAGAAAAGATAGAAATATAGTGATCCTTAACATCTCAATCCTTTTTCTTCGTTTGTAAGCACGCTGCTGCAGCCTACGTTTAATAATGCGTAACCGAGACATCGTTAGTATCTTTAAACTACTGCAAATAATCAAAACGCCTTTCATAAAGGAGCAACAACAACTTCAAGGATTCATAAGGAGCAACCACTTAACTTCAAAAAGTGGGGTATGTTTTTTTTGGTGTGTCAAATTTTTTTTTCGCACGCACGTTTTTATTCAGTCTTTTTTCGATGTTAGCAATCAAATAATATGTTTTTCAATATTTAACACTATAGTGCACAGGAAGTCTGGATTCAAAATATTTTTTTAAGATCTGTATGACCAGAATATTTAAAAAAAAATTATCAAATAGGGGATCAGAATATTTTTCAGGGGAAAATTCATCCTGTTTTTTTTAAAGTCAAATGATCGTTCCCTAAATGCTTGAAAATGTCCGAAAAATTTGCATTCAGTTCTACGTAACGAACATTTAAATGCCATATAGTTTATAAGTGTGAACAAATCCTATGTACAGGTAACTAAACATGGTGTATAGATGTGAGCAAATTTAATGTGAAACTATTGTACATTACATTTAACTAGTTGTAAACATGTTTACTGTACATGGCGTTTGGTGTGAACACGGCATTATATACTTTGTTTAACATATTTTTAATCAACTAATATATTATGTTTGAAAATTATATTGTTATAGTTCTGCTTATTTTGGACGCCGTGATTGGCGTTTGGTGTGAACACGGCATTATATACTTTGTTTAACATATTTTTAATCAACTTATATATTATGTTTGAAAATTATATTGTAATAGTTCTGCTTATTTTGGACGCCGTGATTGGCAATTAAAATATTTTATTTTTTTTTATTTTTTAATTTTGTTATTTGTTATATAACCAGTGAAACAATATTAAACGTTTAATTTAAAAAAAAGATGTTTTAAAGTTGTATAATTCATTAAAGCTTGGGTTGTTAATTAGATAGAAAATGAATATGAACCTTTTGGTCTAAAACAATTTAAAGCATGGAGTATGCCATAACCGATTAAGTTTGAACTTGCTTGTTTATAAGACATCAAATCGAATAGTAAACGGATACAAAAATAACATAAATAAAGATAACAGTAGTATATCGTTGTTCGAAAGTCATAAATCGATTAAGAGAAAACAAATCCGGGTTACAAACTAAAACCGAGGGAAACACACCAATTTTAAGAGGTAAACAACGAAACAACAGAAAAATGTAACAAAATACAAACGACAATGCAACACACACAGAAACGAACTATAAGATAACAACTGCCATTTTCCTGTTTATAAAGTATTTTTAAACGACAATCCCATACCATGTTGACAATCACATTTACTTCATGTCTTGCAGAATTTAGTTTCGTCATTATGTCCATTTACAAAGATAAACAATACTTGGCTTTATTGGAAAACAAATAGTTGTGTGTAACAATTTCATATACATCATCTTTGTACAGTTCATACTGATACAATGTCTAAAACTAGCAGAAACAATTAGATTGCTTTGAATTCGAGACAACAGTAGTTATCTCATCACTCTATTCAAAAGATTTAAATAAAGTTAAAAAATAGGGATGGCAACACGTACTCGAGTACTCGAGTATCGCTCGGTAGGACCGAGTATCGAATACCTGAAAGTCAAAATGATACTCGACTGATCGGTTTCCTGTTAGAATGTTTTTGCTTTCTTAAACTTAACCAACAATAAAATTGTTAATGAGAGCGCTTCCCGGGAAATTAAATATTGATCAAAGCAAATTAAAAATAAAATACGATTCGAATGTTTGCGTTTAACTGTCATTTGAATTACTGCAAACAGAGGTAGGCTATGAACAAGATCATTTGTCCAAGGCTTACACTTTTAGCTTATCCTAGTCATTCCTCCACTTCTGTACCGTCAGTGCATATATTTTCATGAGGAGGAATGCTACTTTACTAAAGAAAAAGTTGAAAAATCGCCTTGTCCCAGAAAAGTATGAAAAGATAATATTCTAAAATATAACAGATTCGTTACACCCTGTATCGACCCCCAGAAAAAGATTTGAGTCATCAGTAAGTTTTTAGCATCGCCCCTTTGTTGACCATTAAATGTGTTGTTTTTACGGTTCCTTAATGCTGTTGTTTGGGTTATCCTTTTCTATTGATATTATATTAATTAATTTACTTGATTAAGTTTTTGCCAGTTTACATTATTAGTACAAATGTACTATTAATTATAGTTTAAAAAAATCAGTTTGGACTTTTATCTAGTCTTAGGTAATTATGTTGACGATTTCATGCAATAAGAAACGGATCCACAATACATAAAATGGGTATAACTTGGTGTTTTTATCTAGTACATGTATTACCGAGCGAGTACTCGAGTATCGCTCGGTAAATCCAACGAGTAATCGATTAGTGAATCTTCACCGAGTTGACATCCCTAGTAAAAAACAAAGAATGAGGAAATATTATATACTTCAAAATGAGCAAGACCGACTGGGTCGATAGATTAAGCGTTTTCCGATATGTATACTTTACCAGCCATGCAAATCAACACTCAGTGATCAATCAAAATCGAGAATAGAATACAATCAGTCAAAATTACATATCGAGCGACTATTGTAAACCAACTTTTTTTCGCAGATACCTATTTTCGCCTTTTATGATCTCAATCCAACTTCACGCTTAACCTATTTCACGTTTAAAGAATCGTCACTTCAATTGTCACTACTAAACGTGTTATAAAAAGGTAAATACACGACGCTTAGGTCGACAAATTATAATTTAGATGTATGGATTGGTTATCGGTTAAATTCTATTTGCCTGATGTTAACCAGTAATCATAACACTTCTTTATTTTTTGAAATCATTGCTTGCATAATATGATGGGTAAGGTGTATTTTTCACGGGGAGAGAATATGTTTTGGAGTGTAGTATGACGTCCTTTTTCACTGAACTAGTACAAATTTTTATTAAGTAGTCAGCTGAGGTGCTAATCCGAATTTGGAATTTTTGTCGTTGCTTAATGGCCTTTTGTTGTTATCTGCGCTTTGGTTGTGTTGTTATGTCTTTGACATACTCCCTAGTTCTATTCTCAATTTTATTTATGTCAGATATTCTTTAAAAAGTTTTTGAAGTGTTTTAAGTATGTTTGATATCTTGTCATTCTTAATAGGTTCATTGAACAATGGTAAGCACCTACTTATGTATCGGACTTCAGTCATATCTTAACCTGAATCCTCGATAATTACATTTGAAATCTACTGTCATCCTAGACATTTTTTTCATAATTTAATATTCATTAAGTCTAGAAAATGCAGAAGTGAAAAGTCAATTTTAATGTTTTATCAACCTTTTTACTGATTCACTATCACTGACATAAAGCATGAAAACAGAATTTGAAATTATGTCTTTAAGAGAGGGACGAAACACACAAGAGGGACAGTCAAACTCATAGATTTAAAACAAACATGACCAAAATTAAAAAGACAAACAGACAAACAATAGTACAGAAGACACAACATAGAAAACTTAAGACTAAGCAACACGAACCCCACGAAAAACTTGGGGTGATCTCATGTGCTCTGGAAGGGTACGCGCTTTGTGACGAAAAATGTGAGATATGAACAAGCTTATAGTAAGTAAATAGATACGGGTAAAGCAAGGATAATGATTATGATATCATAACTCACCGTTATCCAAGAATTGCTAGTAATCGATTAGTGAATCTTCACCGAGTTGACATCCCTAGTAAAAAACAAAGAATGAGGAAATATTATATACTTCAAAAAGAGCAAGACCGACTGGGTCGATAGATTAAGCGTTTTCCGATATGTATACTTTACCAGCCATGCAAATCAACACTCAGTGATCAATCAAAATCGAGAATAGAACACAATCAGTCAAAATTACATATCGAACGACTATTGTAAACCAACTTTTTTTCGCAGATTCCTATTTTCGCCTTTTATGATCTCAATCCAACTTCACGCTTAACCTATTTCACGTTTAAAGAATCGTCACTTCAATTGTCACTACTAAACGTGTTATAAAAAGGTAAATACACGACGCTTAGGTCGACAAATTATAATTTAGATGTATGGATTGGTTATCGGTTAAATTCTATTTGCCTGATGTTAACCAGTAATCATAACACTTCTTTATTTTTTGAAATCATTGCTTGCATAATATGATGGGTAAGGTGTATTTTTCACGGGGAGAGAATATGTTTTGGAGTGTAGTATGACGTCCTTTTTCACTGAACTAGTACACATTTTTATTAAGTAGTCAGCTGAGGTGCTAATCCGAATTTGGAATTTTTGTCGTTGCTTAATGGCCTTTTGTTGTTATCTGCGCTTTGGTTGTGTTGTTATGTCTTTGACATACTCCCTAGTTCTATTCTCAATTTTATTTATGTCAGATATTCTTTAAAAAGTTTTTGAAGTGTTTTAAGTATGTTTGATATCTTGTCATTCTTAATAGGTTCATTGAACAATGGTAAGCACCTACTTATGTATCGGACTTCAGTCATATCTTAACCTGAATCCTCGATAATTACATTTGAAATCTACTGTCATCCTAGACATTTTTTTCATAATTTAATATTCATTAAGTCTAGAAAATGCAGAAGTGAAAAGTCAATTTTAATGTTTTATCAACCTTTTTACTGATTCACTATCACTGACATAAAGCATGAAAACAGAATTTGAAATTATGTCTTTAAGAGAGGGACGAAACACACAAGAGGGACAGTCAAACTCATAGATTTAAAACAAACATGACCAAAATTAAAAAGACAAACAGACAAACAATAGTACAGAAGACACAACATAGAAAACTTAAGACTAAGCAACACGAACCCCACGAAAAACTTGGGGTGATCTCATGTGCTCTGGAAGGGTACGCGCTTTGTGACGAAAAATGTGAGATATGAACAAGCTTATAGTAAGTAAATAGATACGGGTAAAGCAAGGATAATGATTATGATATCATAACTCACCGTTATCCAAGAATTGCTATTAACCGGATATTTTTTTTTGAAGGCAGATTTAAAAATAATTAATAAAACAGTCGATACAGCAGCTGGTGGTTCTATAAGTCACCAAGAGTATCATCAACAGATTAATATTGTGGTCAGTTCTTTGGTACTGATATGATCAATATCAAACATTAATGCGCAAAAAAAATGAATTGTCCGTTTTACAGAAATAAAGTCTTGAACTCCCACAAATACAGATGACCTTAACTTATGTGTTCTCATGTATTCTTGGCTTTCAAATATTCGGCTTTAAGCGTTACATGTTATGGTAGATCCAGAAAAGACCTATCGAATGCATGGAATTAGTGTTGTTTTAATTTTTGAAAAAAATATAAAATTGTAAACCATTTTACTAATGTATATTGGTATATAACTTTTTGCTTAACTGTGCACAATAACGTAACATTTTCTAACCTCTGTCGTCTATTTTCTTTTGTGAAAGTTATTTTCAAAAACTTGTTTCCTTTAATTCCATCCGTGTTCTGTAAACCAACTTATTTTCGGGGATACTTTATTTCGCGTTTAGCCATTTCTAACCCATTTCACGATTAAATTTCTCAATTCTAAAATTTACTCGATAAAGATAAATAAGGAAAATCTAATTTTGACATATTCGCGACGATTTATATTCGCGTTATTTTTCTACTCGTAAAAGTCGAGAAAATAAATTTGTCGAGAAAATTAGTTGGTTTTCAGTATCAATTATTTTATATTCATCCACATTTGCGCATTTGTGAGTACAGGAAAACGACCAATTATAAACCTGTCATAAACGAACAACTTATTGCATGATTTTAGGATTGCAATAAATCCGATTACTTCGACAAAGCAGAAAGTATAATAGGACAACGCTTTTGACCAGATAAAAAAATATATACTCGGCATTAGTTTGCCACAATGAGAATGGATTCAATATAAACGAAAATAAAATAAGTATTCAAAATAAAACTTAAAGCAAACTATCCAAATAGCTTCATTTTTATTCTTAAGCCATATTTAAAACAACCGCTTAACACTAAAAGCCTTTTTATTCAAATTTCTGTATATATTAAGAAACAATTTAGACGTAATATAAATGTTACATACGAAAAGACTTCATCTGAACTTTTGAAACCAAAGACTTCACTTAGGTGAAGTAGTGAACATTAATAGTTTACTATAAATACATTTGTAATATCAAAAACAAATTAGGAATGTCGTTCAATAGTCACTTAATAAACCAACCAAGGACGCCAGTTTTTATTACGATGTATAATTATTGAATGTGAGCGAATATCATTTATATTAAAGCGTTAGTGTATA
This sequence comes from Mytilus trossulus, assembly GCF_036588685.1. NCBI lineage: Eukaryota > Metazoa > Mollusca > Bivalvia > Mytilida > Mytilidae > Mytilus > Mytilus trossulus. Next base: position 35,166,575 of record NC_086379.1, on the reverse strand, counting down.
TATTCGAAAGAAAGTATGAGTTGTCGAGGTATTAAGGGATGCATTTGTAAAAATGTTCAGTGCAGTCCTACGTGATGTTATTAAACGTGATTTTAAACCTGTAAATTTATTTAATTTATTGATGAATCTCAGTTCGTTTTCTCGTCGGCAATTTCGGTTCCTAAATATTTCATAGCAGCTTCATTATGTTATCCAGTTTTGTTATCCTTTTACCTTTCGAAGTCACAATTTTGTATAACTGTCCGGGAAACAGAGGTAAATAAGATGATGAAGAAATAAATATGAATGTTATATTCGAGAGTTGTTTAAATGGCATCCAATAAGTTATCGCATACTGATTACATGTATTAGGGAAACTAAGTCATTAAATGGAAATGTGTTTTACATGCTCACAAAGTAATACTTAAATAAAGAGTTACAGTATAATTATCGATTCGTACTTATAATGACTGGAGGATCAATGCCACAACTGGTGGACGTCGTTTTCCCCATGGATACCAACAGCCTAGTAGTCAAACCTTTTTGTTGACATAAATTATTAATAAAAGGGTCTTACCTGTATATCTTAGGATTGTTAAAAAAAACAAAGGATTTTCTACCCAAGCATGTATATTAAGCTTCGTTTGAATTGTTTTACATCAATTTTGTCATTTCGGGGTCCTTGCTTGCTGTTCGGTGGGAACCAATGCTCCGTGTTGAAGGCCTTATTTTGTCCTATGATTGTTAACTTTTTATATGATGTGAAAAAAGGGTAGAGAGTTATCTCATTGGCACACTCTTCGTGTCTTTGTTTATAATAGCTGTGTTTGTCAAAAATGTTCAGAAATGTTGGTCCTTAATTAAGTTTATGCTCTCCAACATCATACTTTATTTGGCCGTTCAACATTATATTTGAACGCCACTGTTGACTTTTTCTTAGACAAATGCCTGTCTGGCGAACTATAGGTTTGGTTTTCTGCTTAGTTTTTTCATATATATTTACAAGTAATATTTCAAGATTTACAAGACAATCTGATGCAGAAGCTTACTCCTTATTACTCATAATAAAGTATCTAGTACTGTGAATTCATTTATGTTCGTGGGTACCAAAGTTCGTTGATTGGTGAAAACTTTCATATTAGTGGATATTAAATTTCCTGTTTTTTACAAGTTTGCATGAATTCCTATACAAAATATGTAATTCGTTTTATATATGAATTCGTGATTGCCGAATTACAATGAAATCCACGAAATTTGTATCCAACGAAAAATTATGAAAAATAAAATAACAAGAAACCGACCTCATCTGAATGAATCCACAGTAAGTAAAAGGTATGAGTATCTTAATTGTCAAGACTAATATTATAAAATGATTGAAATCTTAATAGCGAGCATGCTTCTACACGCAAGCTAAAATTAATTTTACAGTGTTTTCATGACTATAATTGCCTGAATTTACTTCATTTGAACTCTGTTGGACAGTTGTCTTTATGATAATTAATTTAGATCTCCTCATTTTCATATGATCTAACCCAAAACTTCAAGAGAGACTTATAACACTGTCGCATGAGCTTTTACATGATTTACATAAAATATACAATGATGGTTGTAGTACTACCTGGGATTGTTTTTTGTTGTGCTAGTTCATAAGTATGCATTTTGGGGGTAAATCTGTACCCTAAAATATTTTTGCTTTTTTTTATCTTTAGATTAACTATTGTGGGTTTTCTCAAATAAAAAAAAATGCGAAAACGTTAAATATGATATATTGTAACTTCTTTTTCTCGAAGGTTCCTTTTATGAAGTTTACGATATCCAGCATTTCGAATAAAACGTTGAACTGCTTATTAATGTATCAGTATGAAAACAGATTTACATTTTGTAAATAATTGGCTAACATAGAATAAGTACAATTACATGATTATATATGAATTTTGAACAAAGTCAAAAAAATAAGAGGACGTATATTCCAAACCGTCGTTTAACACTTAACTGACACATTTTCAGGAATACATTCTTTTTGAAACTTTTTACAAAATTGTCTGAAATGAGATTGGCTGAGTTTATCTATGTAATACTCCTGCATTTGTCTTCGATCATCCGTACAACTTGAATACGTTGGACCATTAGCATATCCTCCAGCTGCATGTAAATGTGTAGTTGTCACTGAAATAAAACATGAAAAAGATACAACATGTGTATATCCTTTAAAATATAGAAAAGTTCAGAGTATGTTTTATTATTAAGATATATTTCTCAAACTTTACATTAGCAGATTTACATGTACCTCGATATATGATAGTGAAAAGGCACCTACGGAATCAATGCGTATTCCTATGGTTTGACCCTTTTATATCAATTTTTATTTTTCTTTAAAATTCAACATAAACATACATGAATATTTTTAATGCAACCAACTAATTTAGCAAAGGTTTGAAACAAACAAAGATTTTAATGTTCTTAAGATAGTCAATAAATGGTCTCATTGTAATATTTTACCTGAACAATTGGGTATTGTATTTGAGGGCATCCATGTTCCAGAAGCTCCACAAACATAAAAGTGATCCATCATCACACCACGTGGAATTGTGTAAGATTCTTTACATAAAAATCTACAAAACTGTCCATAATCAGTTTTCCAGTTGTTGCATATTAACGCCCCGTTCTCTGGAACATTGATTGTAGGACATGGGTTTGCTAGAATATAAAATTGAATAAATATTCTTCGATCGCGAAAGGAAAACTGAGTATTAACTCTAAATCATTGTTAATATTCAAGTGGTTACACAATATTCAGAGAAATTACTAAGCATCTGTTAAATTAATGTCTGTTAGATAAAGGCAATAGTAGTATACCACTGTTCAATTTTCATAAATCGATTTAAATGAAACTAATCAAAAATGAGGGAAACAAATCAACTATAAGTGGGAAAAACAGAACAACAGAAACACATACTGCTTCTAAAAGGAACGTCAGCATACATCTAAACGAAAACGTGATGACAAATGTTATATTCTTGACTTGGTACAGTACATGTACATACATATACCAAAAATTCTTCATTAAATTTATCTATCTGCATATCCTATGTTTATATGTACATGTATAACGGTTAGCGTTTTAGAACTGTACAATAACAAAGCATACGATAAGATATAATGTATATAATCGATTTTAGTTTTGCTATACATATGTATCTAAAATAATATTCCAGTGGTCTGCCACATACCAAATTTATAAGAACCCTGATACAATAAAAAGAATAACATCAAACATTGATTAAGATATGAATTAAACACCTGCACCTCTGAATGCTTGAATCACTACCTTTACGTTAGTACAAAAAGTTATAAAGATTAGGGTATGGGCGGAAAACAACTATTGAGTTTGTCATCTCTTAACTCGCAACTTCTCCATCTACAAACGCATTCATTTATAATCTATAATTCAATAAGATATCATAAAAAATACACCAAAAATGATTAAACATACTTACGCCTTAAACTGATGCTGAATAAGCAGTTTGTACTTAAACCGGTTTTTTGTTTGATAGCTGTATAGCTGACCTTAAAATCTCCCCATGGAAATGTGAACTCATTTGAAGGGTAGTTTGATGTAACCTTGACTGCATTATGATGTGGATCAGTGAATGAAGGTATCTGCCATTTTACTAGATTTTCAAGTGCTGCTGTTGTTATAGATTTGTCACTAGAACAATTTGTCATTACTGATGGATGTATATCTAGAAGAAAGAGTTGTCAGATCATGCAAACAACAAGTTACTAAACTGTACAAACAAAATATATTAGAATTAGAACCAATTGTTCATAAAACTATTGAATATCTTTGTTCCTCATGTTTGATGGATAAGGTTAAAGTCAGTTTTTATACAGATATATGCCCAAAATGTTTTTGACAAAACTGTAACCTTCGTGTTAAAACGGTGCTAAAGAATATCTGGTCCTGTACATATTAATAAAACAAATAGCTTTTACTATTTTATGGTGAAATAAAAGTCATGATCAGCTTCAGTTTAAACAGTTATTTTCAATTTTATATTACATTTTACTTCTCACTGATTCTATAAACAAATAATTTCTTATTGTTACATGAAAAAGGTTTAAAAATTGCAACTGTCTGTCTTCCCAAGGTCATTTTTGTATTACCTTTACTATTAGATCATCTGTCTCCCTACCTTATAAAAAAAACTAAATGATGAAATCATGTACCAGTATACCATATAGCAAAGACCAAGTTTCTTGTGTGTATGGTAAAGATGAAATCGTACAATATGACAGATTTTGAATATGAAATAGAAAATCCCTCTTAAAAGTAACCGGACCACTTAGTTGCTTTCAGTAATAATTTGATGGCAAAATTAGGTCGATTACTTTTACGGTTTCTGCGGAAATTGCAAAGCATACCCAACTATATCAGTCCTATTCAGGACCGATAACTCTGTCGATAGATATTATCGGGTATACAATATTGTTAAAACCAGACCAATCGTATTATACGTCTCTGTTGGAATGTATACAATAACTTTTTTTTACGCAATTTAAACTTTATATCGATGCATTGCCTGGATTAAGCTTTAAATATTGAATTAAAAAATAAATAATAATAAAATCATATTCAATGATCGAAATTCATTTAAATTAAAATTTGAATCAGAATATTTCTTTGAAATAATTATAGAAACATATAAATATTTGAATGCCTTTTAAGCAATAAATATTTTTTTAAAGAAATTTTCATAATATTCATATTTTCCTGAAGTTTATTATGAACCATACTTCTTCTGATGTGACACGGGAAGATTTGTACATTTATGAAAACATTTGTATATCACAAAATTTAAACTCTGGTAAAACATGTATACACACTGACAGGATGTTGAATGTCACCTGGTTGCTTTTGGTTTGCACGTCTACCTGACAAGATATTATGATGTAACATTATAATCCAAGTTAGATTTCACCTGTTCGGTCAACGAATCAAATTTTGAAGGTATAGAATATTAATATATTATAAATTAATTGGACATTATTTTTATTTCTCTTAGGATGAATTTTTTTTATGTTTTTGTTTTAAAAGAAATGTATAAATATATTTCTAAAGAAAGATAAAATATACAGAATACTTGGATACACCTTTAAAAACGAAGAGAATATTTTTTATTATAGATATTGAAACTATTTTCTGGTAACAGTATCTCCTAGATGAATATCTGTCAAAATAAATTTTCCCGTGTCACACTTAATAATATATTTTTTTTTATTAAGAGATTTTGAAATCAAGGATATTGAAATATCACTAAAGGAAAATAACAGAATCATCAGAGATTCTTTATAAAAAAATAGTTATAATCTAGGAAAGTCTTACTATAGAATTCATTGATGTGATGCAACATTTTCATAGGATACATCAGCCGCCATTTTGAAAAATCTCGGAAAATTCCCTTTTTTAACTCGATGTTTGACCGAATTTGCCCTGAAATTAAACTGTTTTAAGTACTATTCTTCGCCAGCTATATGTTTAAATATACTTAATCGATTTGCAAAGTTTGTGTTTTATTTACAGAATTTCTTTATTTGTTATAAAAGTAGACATGTATATCGGTAATTTAGCATTGAGTCAACGGAGAAATGACGAGAAAAAGTGCATGTTTTACGATTCCGATTTGACCGAATTAAATCAAAAATTAAACTGTTAAGACCAACATTGTTTGATAGAAATATGTTTGAATATCAAGGATTGATTTGCAAAATTAAGAAAACGGATCAGGTTTAAGAGAAAATTAAACTTTATTGAAGCATATATGCATTTTGTATGGGGAAATACAATACAAAATGGCGGCTTTTATACGTCACAAAAGTCACGTGATGTCTAACTTAGTTGGATATGAACAAGCCCAAATGCTTTAGCATTAACTGTAACTTCCTGTATAAGGACTAAGGATTGTAATTGATTAGAATATAGATGAATTATTATATTTTATTTACGGGCTACTAAAATGTTTGATTTTCACCGACAAACCATTAATATCGAACACACAATAGTAAACGGCAAGATAACTCACATAAGAAAAAGTTTGCAATTTAAAAATGTGAGTTTCAAAACCATAATAACTGTTTAATTTCAAATACCAATATCTAATCGACATCTAACGGAACAAAAGTGGCGACAGAAAAAAAACCTATGAAATCCAAGGTAATGCGACGGAAAGAAGGAATGATCAAATATAAACTCTGCATAAAATGTAATTGTTCAGAACATTATTGAATTGATAAAAACAATATATATTTAGCTGGTCAAGGCTATGTAGGATTTTTGTTGGTCGTTTCTTATACAACATATCCTCTGAATCGGGGGAATGGGAATAATGAAAGTGCGCTCATAAAATAGTTTAAAATAGTTTACCCTTCCGGAGCACCTGAGATCACCCTTAGTTTTTGGAGGGGTTCGTGTTGTTTATTCTTTAGTTTTCTATGTTGTGTCATGTGTACTATTCTTTTCTGTTTGTCTTTTTCATTTTTAGCCATGGCGTTGTCAGTTTGTTTTAGATTTATGAGTTTGACTATCCCTTTGGTATCTTCCGTCCCTCTTTTAACAATTTGTATTTGTACCAAGGCTTGCTCATGGGTTGTCCGCTGTTGCTTGTCGTTGTGTGTGTTTTCCCAGAGGTTTTTAAAAAGTCTACGTGTCATCGTAAGTCCATCGTAAATAAATCGTAGGATTTACAGCCGTTTCACAAAGCCGTCGTAAGTTAAGATGATCGTAAATAATGCATAAATCCTGGCGTAACTTACTACAGCTATATACCCAGTCGTAACTCCATCGTTTTTTTTCTACAAAAATGAATTAATCCATCTAACATGGCTGCAGCGTCCTTTATTCTTGGTCAAGATGCCTCAAATGTTAGAAGACGAAGAAGGATCTTCAATATTATAGAACTACACTTAAAGTCTTTCTTCGTTTGTTTATTTGTATATGCAAGCAACTTACTTAATGCAAATCTAAGGTATTAATTATTGTTTACTCATCTTATTTCCTACCGGCGTACGTCTTAAAACAATTTAATAAATAGGCTTTTTATCACGTCCGCGTTCTGAAATCTATTTATAATTATATCACTACAGGCACAGTGGTAATCGATAAAACGTTTAAAGAAGGATGCTTTATTCCCATTTTTAATTTATGTGTACAATATAAATCTGAAATCAGTGTTTCACCATGTTCACAGTCAAACCAGATAATAATTATTTTTTTGTTATTTCGGCCAAAAAAGAAATGTATTTTAATTAGAATATCGAAATAAATATCTGACTGTTATTAGTTTCGTGGAATTTATTGCAACTATTTAGATATGTTACTGTATGCCTTTCTAGTGACTATTTTTGGATCGAATTTAATGTAGATCATATATACAAAAACTAATAGGGGAGGGGTAAGCTGCAGATCAATAAGACGTTGTGTAGATGCGACAAGTTTTTAAAAAATTAATACAGTAGAAAAAAAATTGGAAGGGGGAATGGAAGTTAAAGATTGAAAAGTGAAGCCTTTTTTTCTGTTTACTTTATATATTTTTTATTTAGGGACATTGCCACATGCACCTGTTTCTACCAATGGGAAGGTCGACTATCAATATGTAATATATATATGGATTGTTGACCTTCCCATTGTTAGATCGAAACAAGTGCCTGTGCACATCTCTCCTCGGTCCATCTTCTTTTATGCATATTATTTAGGGAAAGAAAGACAATTATTCTATACACAATAGCCGTTTTAGCTATACAAAACTGTTGGAAATGTAGGTTATACGTAAATGACAAAGACAAACTAAGGACATCCAGTAGACAACATAGTATAGTAGAGTTTTCAACATCTATGTTCCACACCGTATGCGTACTTTTTCAAAATACGCATACGTCGGACTGTTCGCGTACGGTCTGCCAGATTTTAAGAAGTTGGTCAAGTTTTAATACAAATAAATATATTACAGATCATCATGACATAAATCTCGAATTGATATAAAAAGTTCAATTGTAATTGGAATACAAACTTATTGCCTTGACTATTTTAATAGGTCGCGTTAATTTATTCTGGTAAGCTCCTGTATTTAGCATGAAATTCAATATTGCTCACTTAATTGAAGAAATAATGTGGTTGCAAAGTTTTTAGAATATTTAGGAACTTTTCTAGAAAAAATGTCAAAACAGCTGTTTCCTTGTGAGACAACAGGTCAATTTCTGGTTTTAATATAAAAATAAAAATTGATAGAAATGATACAAAAAAATAACATTAAATCGCAATTCTCCAAATAATGTAACAATTTAGGAAAAAAAAGGAAGAAGCCTAAATGTAAAAAAAAGTTAATAATTTAAAATTACCAATTTTTAACTACAGAAACGCGTATTTCCCGCTTTTCGTTACACTACAAAAAACTTTCCTAGGAGCCGTGGATTGCAGAATATCGTCTGTATATTTCCAAAATATTCACGTAAATTGATGGCGTCGTGTGTTAAAACAGTTATTGGCCAATCAAATCGGTATATATTATTTAATAGTCACGGTTGGGAACCCTTTAGCCCGAACTCCTGCGTCGTAAAAATTACATGCTTTGCATATTCTTTAGCTTTTATATACTTAGTAGGAAACCCTTTTAGTTGTTTGGTTGTAGCATAATATTCTCATGCACTCTTTTAAAAGAGACCACAAAAACTCTCTTTGTGGATACTCTTATAGTATTAAGCATCCTATCCCGCTAATAGGCGCTTGCATATCAGATATTTATTTGAAATAACACAAGATATATGAGGTTGTGAATGAGGTTTTCAGAATAGAGAATAATGCCCCTCTCCCCCTCCCCCCCCCAAAAAAAAAAGAGAGAATATAAAGTAAAGTTGATTAACACAATAACTAAACTCTGTGTTTTCTGCATACCAAATTAAATATTGATATACGTATATCATTTGGAATGAAATGTTGAACTAGTCCTTATAAGAACTGGTTCAATTATTTTAGCAATGCAAATTAAGTTCATTAATAAGCATCGGTATTTTCGTCTACCATTGCAGACTTAGTTAACCTTACATCCTTTTCCTACATTGTGTCATTAATTATTACAACAATGAAATTTCGTGAAAGAGTTCCGACAAAAATAACCATTGACAACAAAAAGCAATGTACAGCTGAAAAAAACATACAACAACTAGTCATACAATAAAAGAGCTATAATTCTCGATTTTTAGAACGAAGCATGCACACAAAGAACAGAAGCAGTTGAAGAGCTATCAGACCAAACATAACCTAATAAATAGCCAAATCATGCAGACGAAGATCAACTTTGTCTAATGGAGTTGAAACCTTAGTTTCTTTATAATTTCAAAATTTATGGATAATTTTAAGGAACGTCTCTTTCGCCGGAATGATTCCTACGTCTTCGGTTTCATATTTGAGAGATCCATAATTCATTCCAATTTAAAAAAACAAAAAACAAAAAAAAAAACCAATATATTTTATAGATCTGGAAGACGAATGCTCGAAGACGGATGACATTGTTTTTGATTTTTTGGGGGTTGGGGAAAACCTATTTTTCTTTCACTACGAATAAAAGTTAAATACATTTTAAAATCCGCCAAAACGACTTTATTGATAAGCATTTTTTCTATATTGGGCTATCAATATTCTTTTTGGAGACACACACAGTCAAATATATCAAACGAAACTATCCAACACAGTGAGGGTATTAGTGGCAACGAGGGGGTGCATTTCTTTGTGCTAATATTTTTTAATGCTGAAAAGATAAGAATGGCTAAAAGAATTAAAGAACAAAGAAATGCAACCCCCCCCCCCCCCCCCTCGTTGCCACTAATCTAGACCCTCACTGTGTCGGATAGTTTCGTTTAATATATTTGACTGTTTTTGTCTCCAAAAAGAATATTGGTACACAGTGTTGTTAATATATGTATTATTACTGAAGAGGTGAACACAAAGAAAAATATTGCTTGACTCACGGCTAATTTTGCTATGTATTCTAACCAAATTAAAATCGTAAAAAACTGCATTTGTGTTTAACCCATTGAATAATGAAAAAGAACCTCACTAAAAATATGGCCAAATAAACAATTAAACTTCAGACATTTCTGCATCTTATGGTATCTATTTTATAAAAAACACTCATAGACTTGGTATTATTTTTTGAAAAATACCGATTTTAGTTGAAATAATAGAACATTTTTTGAGTGGGAACTCACTTTTGTCCTATGACTGTAAGCGTCATATATCTTGAATTAATATTGAAAACGGACTAAAATTCTTTAGTTGTATTAATGTTGATATAAAAATATCGCCATAATTCGCCATCCATAATAATCATTTAAAAAAAGGTTTATTATGCCATACTCGATAAAAGTGTGGACGTGAAAGAAAGCACTCTTCTCGGTTTACGATACACTTACGATGATACACAGGACGTAATTTGCGATCAACTTAGTAGTTCTTTACGATGCCTTTGTGAAACACACGTAACGGGAACGTAGAACCACACGTAAACCGATCGTAAACTGATACGATGATCGTAAGTTAAGAAGGCTTTGTGAAACAGTGGCCTGGTGATTGGCGTGTTTTCTTGTACTATTGAATCCTTTTGTAAATGCTGTTATCCCTTAAATGCATATTTAATAATATCTATGAGTTATATCTATACAGAGAAATAAAAAATATATCCAGTTTTATTATTATATTCCTACCAACATCACAGTTTTTACCAGACCAATCATAAGTACATGTACATTGATAATGATCAGGTATGTTTGTACAAGTTGCTCCATTCTTGCATGGACCACTAGCACAGGAATTATAATCTGAAATAAATAAAGGCAACAGTAGTATACCGCTGTTCAAAACTCATAAATCCATAGACAAAAAACAAAATCGGGGCAACAAACCAAAACCGAGGGAAACGCATTAAATATAAGAGGAGAACAACGACACAACACCGAAACGCAACAGCACACAGAAACGGACCAAGCAACAGACAATACACCACGAGAATAACAAATATAACATCAAAACCAAATACATGAATATGGGATAGACAAGTACCGTGCCACGTCTTATCTCAAAAATAAGAGAAAACAGAAACGACTCAACGTTAAAATGCAACACACACACAGAAACGAACAATATTATAACAATGGCCATCTTCCTGACTTGGTACAGGACACTTTTAAAGGGGAATAAAAGTGGTGGGTTGAACCTGGTTTTAAGGCATGCCAAACCTCGCACTTTAATGGCACAGTTAAATATAACATTAAATGAAAACAAAATATTACAGGACTACAATACAAATAAAAAGCAGAACATATTAGACAAAGAAAAGCATGATTAATAGATAACAAAAAGCATCAGGTTTAAAATTCAATACGCCAAAAACGCGTCTAGTCCACACGAGACTCACCAGTGACGAAAAAAATACAAAATTGTACAGCACTGAAGATCAAAAGTTGAAAAGGTTTTGCCAAATACGGCATTGTTTGTATGCCCAGGATAAGAACATTCATATTATATAAAACAATTCACAATATTGCAAACAGTAAATTTTAACAAATGAATATGAAAGAGATATACATAATGAAACTGAAGTAAAAACTAATTACAGAAAACTGATTACAGAAAACTAAACCCGAATACATAACGCCCAGATATACAAGATCGAAAGTGAAACAAGTACAAAGTTGTACAGCACTGAAGATCAAAAGTTGTAAAGGTTTTGCTAAATACGGCATTGTATTATGCCCGGGATAAGAACACTATTATATAGAACGATTCATGCTATTGCAAACAGTAAATTTTAACAAATGAATGTGAAAGATATATTCATAATGAAACTAAAGTATTAACTTATTACAGAAAACTAAACCCGAATACATGATGCCAAGTTCAATACAGCATAGACACACCAGAATCAGTCCAGGCGTTAACGCAATTAAAAAAATGACGTCACATACGATGGCGAAAAGGCAAACGTTATGCTACATTTTAATTTATAGAATTCAGAAACAGCATGACGTCACCCATGAATCCTGGTACTTTTGATAACTATGAAAAACTATAATTTAAAAGTGAGCTAGAATTAGGATTGCTTTAAGATTATATTAAAACTAAATACTGATAATTCATTAAAACCAAATGCATATTGCAATACTTATTAATAGCAATTAACTGTAATATATATATGTCCAGTTTGTTATGAATCCAACTTCAAACGTAATTAATCGTACAAAATTAAATATAATTAATAAAGGCGGTGATTAATTTTTCTATCCGTAACACCTAAATATAATAAATAGACGTCAACACATTTGACGAAATGAGAAGATGAGAATTACAAATATAACATTAAACATATAAACTAAATACATGAATTTGGGATAACCAAGTACAGAAACACGTCTTATAGTAATACGAATTCACATACAGCAAAACAGTCACAATCGGGAATAAGTCACGTTTGGTAATTAAAAGATAAGACGACATAATGACAAACCACAATCTACCATGTGGTAAAAATGTCCTTAGCTAGTTTGGTTAAAGAGACATCATATGGATCCACCAATTCGTGATGGTGTCCATAAAATTTACGAAGTGTCAATTTTAATCTGTCCTCCTCATAACTTTGTTGGAGCAGTTTCTGCGTAAGGAGCACACTCCTGTATATGAAGTCCGTATAGTGTGAACAAGCACGTGAATAACGTATCAATTGTGATATGTAAACACCATACGAAGGGGCAGAGGGTATGTTACTGCTAAGAAATGGGAAATTGATAATTGGGAAGTTGAAATCGTCCCGTTTATCATAGATTTTCGTGTGAAGTCGTCCATCTACGTCAATATTTAGGAAAAGATCAAGGTATGAAGCAGTCCTTCTAGTATCAGTATCAGTAGTATCCTTAATTTCAAGTTCACTAGGATATATGAGATGTAAGTATTGGCTGAAGTATGGGTTGTTCAATGATAAAACATCATCAATATATCGGAAAGTAAAATTAAAGAATTTCGCAAGGTGCTTTTTCTTTTTGTCTTTTAGAAGGTTCTGAATAAATTCTGCTTCATACGAATACAAAAACAAATCAGCCAGCAGGGGTGCACAATTAGTACCCATTGGAATACCGACTGTCTGTTGAAATATAAATCCTCCAAACTCAACAAATATATTGTCGATCAAAAAGTCCAGCATTTTAATAATATCATCTTCAGTATATTTTCTGAAAGAGTCAGTGTGATTCTTTACAAAATATGAATTATTGTATCCCAAAACAAGAAATTTGTATCTACGATTCCCATTTTTATAGAAAACGCTCTGTTTTATGAGATGGTGAAGTCAATCTTTCAACTGAGCATGGGGAATAGTAGTGTATAGCGTAGAAAAATCAAAGGTTTTTATGTTGCTGCAAAACAGATCACAACAGCGAATTTAATGGCCAATGATATGCAGTATCTACTTTCTCTAAGCAAATTAGACAAAGAAAGCTGACATTGTTCAGTGTATATATGCACTTTTGATATTTTTATTCAATTACTTTTCGCCATACACGAATGATATATGTGACTGTCTGAGTTTCTTATTTCAAATGTTGTACTTTGTGTATTTTTTTTTTATAACAACATATTGTCTTTTTTTAATTTGCCATTTATATATTGAAATGTAGTGATAAATATAAAAATACAATTAAATATAACTCAACATGCAGACATCTTAAACGTTCAGGTATTTCACATCCAATCTTTTATTGTAGTATTCTTTACAAAGCACAAAAATGTCAGTATTCACCTCAAAAGCTTACAAAACCTTTAAACTGACTTATTAAGAAGGGATATAGTTACGATACTGTTGTCAGGTCATTAAAGATTGCATATTTGGCTTTTATATTGATTCACTTATAGGGTCTTTGCTTCGGAACTAAACACATTTATTTAAAAAACAGTTGTTGGCATAACAACGGGTTATGTTCTTCTCATATAGTTTATGATAGTATGATACTAAATCCCTTACGGGAGGGATTGTGCCTGATATTCATATGATGAAGACATAATCTTTCAATCAGTTTAATTGAGGTCTGGAGCTGGCATGTCAGTTAACTGCTAGTAGTCTGTTGTTATTAATGTTTTATTGTCATTTTATTTGTTTTCGTTTGCTACATCTTCTGACATCTGACTCGGACTTTTCTTGAACTGAATTTTAATGTGCGTATTGTTATGCGTTTACTTTTCTACATTTGCTAGAGGTATAAGGGGAGGGTTGAGCTCACATAAACATGTTTAACCCCGCCGCAATTGTGCGCCTGTCCAAAGTCAGGAGCCTCTGTCCTTTGTTAGTCTTGTATGATTTTTTATTTTAGTTTCTTGTGTATAATTCGGAGTTTAGTATGACGTCCATTATCACTGTACTAGTATACATATTTTTTAAAGGGCCAGCTGAAGGACGCCTCCGGGTGCGGGAGTTTCTAGCTACATTGAAGACCCATTGGTGGCCTTCGGCTGTTGTCTACTCTATGGTCGGGTTGTTGTCGCTTTGACACATTCCCCATTTCCTTTCTCAATCTTAATTAATTTGCAACAAAATATTAGAAATACCAGTTCAGTTTTACACTTAACATTGTTAGACTTGTGTCATTGTGGTCTTGAAATAAATTATATGCATCCATTTATTGTTGAAAGTCGTGTGTAAACTTCCAAATATCTTTCTTGCGATGTAAGAATCCTATAATAGAGGGCCAAATATGTGCAATATGACGTTTAGTTTTACCAAAAGTGCAAGAGGTCGATAAAGGTTATATTTAACATTGTACCACGTTTAACTTCACTCACATGCACATCGTGGTTTTCTTCCACTCCAAAATGCACGGATTCCGCATGTTCTACTAGATGATCCGCCCACCAACAGATATCCACTGTTACAGGTGTATCTTACTGTAATTCCATACGTAAATGTACCTCTATTTACTCTGCCATTTGATATAGATCCAGGATCTCCACAGTTTACCTCTGTAATATACATCAAGCTGTATTTTCCTTGTTTTATCTTGTCATTCAACAATTGTTATAAAAACAAACCACTGCATAAGAGAGAGTCGAAAGATAATAATGAGATATTCAAACGCATAAGGTGAAAATGAGCTAACAAAAGCTAATGGGGAAAAAACACAACTTATAAATCTAGAGACGTACAAGCACAAACCTCTACAAAAACCGGGAAAGACATCAGATACTCTGGAAGGTAAGAAATATTACGCTCCACATGCGGCATTAGCCGGATTGACTACTAGTATATAACACGTGTTAAAACAGACCGAATGATAAGTCTACGGTCACATTCGAGAATAAGAAAAAGGAATGATGTTTGCAACAATTTGAACGTATCCAGATCCGTCGTCTTCTGTAAAACACAGATCCTCGTGTTGGCGTCTAGAAAATTTTCGATGGAATGATCTCAACTTCACCACTTAGAACTTCTGATTAGATAGCTTCTTTGTAAGCAGCAACTCTCTGGAGGGAATCATAACAGATAATGCGAGCAGCTCTGGAAGGTCGTCTCAGCTGGGATATAAATGCTCCGTATGCAGGCGCTGCAGAAATGTTAATACATAAAATGGAAAGTTTAAGTTGTGAATTTAAAATAATGTGTTTTACGAAACGTTTTGTCCTCAACAGACTTCATCGTCAGTTTCCAAATGAAAATCAATATATAAGGTATACTTAATTGTGTCTGTTGTATCCTTTATTTTCAGTTCGAGGGGATAGGTGCGACCTTGCGGTCATCAAACATTGAATTCATTAGAAACATGTACCAAATAATAGTTTAGACGCCATCTACGGAGTTGGATGACCGTCGTGAAATATTATCTCTATAGAAGTAATTTATACGGGTATGTTCAAATAGTCAAATTGTCAAAACATCAATTCTGTACTCTTTTCCCGGAAACTGACAGAATTTGTACTTACAACATGATCATACCGACATGTTTCACGTGTGGTGGCAGGATGTACTTACCCGCCGAGATCATCACCGGACTTTTAAGCGTTCGTGTTGTTTTTTTCTGTTGTTTAGAAAACTATATATTTTTTCTTTATGTTGTTTTGTGTATTTTGATATGATGGTATCAGTTTATTCTTGATTTGTGAGTTGAATATCACTTTAAAATCTTTCGCCTATCTTTTACTGATATGATAAAGGAGCTTTGTGTACTGTTCTTGCTATTCAAATTCATCCTTTGAACTTCTAACGTTAAATCTCTATAAGCAATTATCCTGATTTTTTTATGTTTTTGTTGCAGCATTTATCTATTGATTGAGTTGATTGTTGACCGATCGACTGTTTGATTGATGAAACTATTTTTTTATAAAAAATTATAATTGATAAATTTTGAACAGGCAAACTCCTTTTATATATAGGATATTATTCTAATCTTGTTTACTTGTATATATTTATTTCTAAATATGTTTGAAAAAAGAGTGTTTTCATGATAAATAATCAAGCATTTCGAGTCCATTCATGGACATGTAGTTTCCTAAGATTGAAATTAAGAAAAAAAAACCAATCTTAACGAAATGTCTCATCAACTTGCATAAGACTAATTAATCAGCCGATAGCTAAAGTACTGCAAGTAGATCTACTATCAGTTCACAGCATGCATAGGTTGATACTGCTATTCCAAACATAATGATTTTTTGAAATTTATGGAAGCTGTTATTAAAATTTTAGAAGTTTATTCACTAGAAATATGAATTGAGACATAGAATGTTTTATATCATTACGAAATCCACAGCAATCTCCATAAAATCCTGTTACACAGCTACACGAGTAGCTATTTGATGTTCCTCCATTGTGACAAAATGTATTACATCTCGAGTAGTCCCATCCACTGCCTTTTGTTGCGCAAGTTGTGAAACCGAAGGTACACCCGGGCTCATGTGTATACATCCGTACTTTTTTTGACCGACTGCGTTCACCATTACATTCGCTATCACAAGTACTCCATGCTCCCCAATTCCTCCATTTACAGCCACATTGATCCCACTGTGAGGTCCTTTCAGTTTGTATAGATCCAACAAACAAAAGAAACGTGGCCAATAGACATTGAATTAACCTCTGAAATAAGATTTTCGGAATCCTTTTATTTTTTTTTCAAAACAGAATGTAGATAAGGAAATTTTAATTCATTTCAAATTGGTGAGGTCAAATATTCATTCATATCGATTCATTGAACACTTATTAGTTAGTTGATTTATATGTATGTGTGTAAGAAGTTGCTTAAAATAAATGAACAATTGTTCGAAGTTTATTTTAGAATAACGTGTAAAAACTGTTAAAATTTTTTTTTGTCGGATATATATTGTTTTGCAACATAATTTTAGATATCTTAAAAAACTCAAAACAGTCAATCTATGCTGGAAGGTCATACATAAACTGAATATACATTATAATGTATTATAATAAACACGTTATAATAAAACTTCATAAACACATCAAAATTGACATATTTGGAATAGAATAACCATTTCAATTAAGTTTTTGGTCAAAATATACACTATCAACAGTCTTACCCCAAAAAGCATCGTTTACACCCATTCACATCGTTGAAAACAACACGTCTTATAGCAAAATAATGTTTCGGTTAAAACTATTGCTCATCCTTAAATATTGATGACGAGATCTCAAAATGAGACTATTTGTCAGTTTTTTATAGTTTTGCACAAAAAAGAAAAAAATTGTGAAGCTTAGATGCAAAATGTAATACAATTTCAAAAATGGAAATTCAAACGAACATCGCAAGTTGAATTGTTATTATGCGGATTAAATGTAATCTTTAATTCCGAATTCAGAGTGCCAAAAAGAGGACTTTTTTTTCTTTAAATAAAATAAATATATTAAAGGGAATGAAATAAGCTATGATATTGGCAAACATTACGACAAATTTGTAAGGTTGAATAACTCTTAGGAAAATTTAACACGGAAAGTCCCTTAATGCTGTCAATTTAGAAATGTTTGCGATGTTTTTACTATTGCGAAAAATGTGACAGCGTAATAATTATAACAATAATTTAAATTTGCATTTTGAGGTTGTTTTTAAGCTCACCTGGCCCGACGGGCCAAGTGAGCTTTTCTCATCACCTGGCGTCCGACGTCGTCCGTCGTCGTCGCCCGTCGTCCGTCGTCGTTAACTTTTACAAAAATCTTCTCCTTTGAAACTACTGGGCCAAATTTAACCAAACTTGGTCACAATCTTCATTGGGGTATCTAGTTTAAAAAATGTATCCAGTGACCCGGCAAACCAACCAAGATGGCCGCCATGGCTAAAAATCGAACAAAGGGGTAAAATGCAGTTTTTGGCTTATAACTCAAAAACCAAAGCATTTAGAGCAAATCTGACATGGGGTAAAATTATTTATCAGGTCTAGATCTATCTGCCCTACAATTTTCAGATGAATCGGACAACCCGTTGTTAGGTTGCTGCCCCTGAATTGGTAATTTAAGGAAATTTTGCTGTTTTTGGTTATTATCTTGAATATTATTATAGATAGAGATAAACTGTAAGCAGCAATAAAAGTAAGAATTTCAAATAAGTAAATATGATCAAAATGGTCAATTGACCCCCTAAGGAGTTATTGCCCTTCATAGTCAATTTTTAACAATTTTCATAAAATTTGTATATTTTCACTACCATTTTCCACTGAAACTACTGGGCCAAGTTCATTATAAATAAAGATAATTGTAAGCTGCAAGAAAGTTTAGTAAAGTAAGATCTACAAACACATCACCATCACAAAAACACAATTTTTTCATGAATCCATCTGTGTCCTTTGTTTAATATTCACATAGACCAAGGTGAGCGACACAGGCTCTTTAGAGCCTCTAGTTTATGAATGAAATTCTCAATATTGCAAAAATCCAAATCTCATTTTAGTCTAAAATGACAAAATCGCAATGATAAATGCACTCAATAATTTCGATTTAGAGTACATCTTCAGAAATGGTCGGTTGAAAAAAAAACAAGATGTCAGTTTTTTTAATTATGAAATTTTTATTTTCATGTAGCAACATTCATCCAGCGCTGCGAACAGATTAAATATGTGTCAGTTAATATAATATTCCAGGACTGGAATTTCTTATAATAATTCCCTTGGTAGGGGGTTGCTGCTTACAAGGAAGCTATCAAATAAAGAGTTCCAAGTGATGTAATTAAAATCTCCCCTTCGTATTTTTTATTGACGTCATTACTAGTTGGTTGACCGTCATGTATTATCCGTTTCACTGATGCTAACAAACAAGTATTTATTGTCGTTTCTACAATCCTGTCCCTTTAACATCGTATATGATAAATTTACTTATCATTTGGTTTGTATTAACATGAGATGGTGTTACATGTAAAGAAGATGTATATCCTTTTGGAAATCACCCCTAGTTTTTGTTTGATTTCCCTTTCTTAGTCTATAGATTTCTATGTTTAATCAAATAAAAA
Source organism: Mytilus trossulus (assembly GCF_036588685.1). Lineage (NCBI taxonomy): Eukaryota > Metazoa > Mollusca > Bivalvia > Mytilida > Mytilidae > Mytilus > Mytilus trossulus. The sequence goes on along the minus strand of NC_086379.1, from coordinate 35,147,069 downwards.
AGGAAAAATTTGTTTTTATATTGTAGTAAATTAATTTATTCCCCCAAACATGTTGAAATATAATAATTCATTCAGAAATGTCACTGTCTGGACACGATTTCTTTCATAAGTTGAATGTCTGGATAAAGTAAGATTAATTATTAGGCACATTGTACAGAAAGATTTTATATCAAATTAAGTTGTATGGGATATTTTATATCTTACAGACATTCAACCCTTAAAGTAGTTTGAGTAGGTTCATGGGATTATTACGAATTGACGAAAGGGATAAATAATAGAATTCTGTTAAAATCGTTAATACTGTAACTTTAGGGTATACAGTAAATGAAGGTAAACTCAATTCTAGCTCACAAATGAACCCCTAAGGGACGACGTCAAAAGATCGATGTAGGAAAAAAAAAAAAAAAAACTTAAATCAAATAATTTGGGGGGGGGGTCAAAATTCCGCCAGTTTTGTATATCTAAAATCGATTTTTACATATATCACTATTGGTAAATCAATTTTTCCCAAATTAAGTTAAGAGGGGGGGGGGGGGCAGTGAACAAACTATGTGAATTAAGTTTTTTTTATCCTACATTGAACTTTTGATGTCGTTTATAACCTACTGCACTGTCTTTACTTTACTAAAGCAAACCCAAATATAATTTTGATATAAACTACATAGTTGGTATACATTGGCATTACAAAATGGTTTCGTTTCAATTACATTACAAGAGATTTAATTAGTGCACGCTCCAGGTTTTTGGTCACGGTATAAAAAGTGCAAAATATTATATGAACAATCTGTATATTGAGTTGGCAATAATTCTCAATTGCCCGAACTGGTCCAATCCAAATACTTATGATAATGCTATAAAATATAAATTTATTGTGCAGTTTATTAAATAGAATACATTTTAAGAGCAGTTAATTAAATGGAATATAATCCAATTCATTTTTAGGACTTGGTTTTGAAACTCGTGACTAACAAATTTTCATTTACTCCTCATCCCAGATACGGACTTTAACACAGCCTACCACCTCATTTACTCATCCATTCATTGTATGTCAGAATGGCATATTTCTTAGGACCCTCGATTCTGACGATTCAGTACAGACGCATCTACTGAAAAAATATTTTATATCTATATGAGTTGTATCTCAGATATGGACTCTAACGCAAACTTTAATCAGTCACTCAAAATAAGGAACGTAGGTCAAGATTACCTTATTTTGAAATGAACTTTTTGGTTATTCAAGACGCATCTATGAACCAAATCTCAAGAACTATGACTTTTACTTGCCCAGATAGATTGAATTTATCTGCGTTACGAACAGACGAAACACTTTATGCCTTCTCGACCTTCGTTTGACAAAAAATAAAAGTCTTAAGGCAAACAAATATTCAATTATTCCTCTTAGTAAAGGTTGAGAAATCCTAGACATAATGTTTTCATTTCTATTTGGTTTGGTGAAATCCAAAAGTATCAACAGTCATCAAATTAGGAGTGTAGCTCATTATGATATTTAACCATGAATTCTGGTCAAACGTATTACCAGTTTTGAGAAAATTTGATCATCGTTGAATGCCTTATGGTAAATTGAAGATGAAGGACAACCATAAACGTTCCATATTTGGGTTTTACAATATTGATATTAATATTGTCTTATGTACATTTACCTCAGATCCCTTCACATTTTCTTTGGGTATAGGACAGACTAAAAAACTGCTACATACCACACCATTTACAACTATAAATATAAAAAACTTCAAACAGTATAGCAAATTATTATCTTCGTCACAACTGACAAATTCCTGAACAAATGTTTTCAAAGCAATCTGTTTGGTTGTTCTGTAAAATTGCAAATATCAACAAACATATTTATTTCAATTATTTAAAATCTTTATTTTTCATATACCGCAGAAATAGCTCCGTAAAAACGCATGTAACAATCTCAAACCCATATCATATGATGGAGCGTCTTATATTTTTTGCCGGCCCATAATAAAAGTTTCTCATAATTCTGAAACAAAGGAACATCTATTACTGAGTATTTAAAAAATATCATTAAGTCCGATGCGTGCGATAGTCAATATAAAGTACGTGTAATAATTAGGATAAGAAATAGTAATAGGATGTGCAAAAGTAATTTGTAAAGTATTTCCTTTGCAATCAAACTATAAGGTAGTAAATTTGACACCAGATTTTAAGAGATAGTAAACATTAACGACTAATTTAGATAATTAATTGAAAAAAGGATGTGCAAAAGTATATCGTAAAAAGTTTTGCGTTTGTTATTAAACTCCAAATTTTGAAATCGGTCAGTAGATTTTGTTGTTGTTAGAAATTGTTAGTACATTTCATGTATGGCTGTATAAAAGTTATCAATAGTACCATGATTATAATTAAGTACGTCAGTCGCGCGTTTCGTCTACATAAGACTCATCAGTGACAATCATATCGAAATATTTATAAAGCCAACCAAGTACAAAGTTGAAGCGCGTATATAAGACAGCATAACAAACTTTTTTCAATTGTGTTTCCCTTCATCATACAATAGTCGTTTAAAGTCGAATGTTTTTAATTTAGAATCATGTTATATTATGAAGAGCACCAACATCCATGTATGTTATATAAAAATGTTTTAATCGAATTTAAAATGTCATTTTACAGTGTCAGTAAATCAACTCATCATAGATACCAGGATAAAATTTTATATTCAAGCAAGATACGGGTTTTGTCTACAAAAGACTAACCAGTGACGCTCGAATCAAAAGAAAGGCAAAAAGGTCAAATACAGTACAAAGTTGAAGAGCACCTTAGATCACCCCAAGTTTTTTTAGTTTTTAGTTTTTTTTATGTTGTGTCTCTGTACTATTGTTTCTCTGTTCGTTTTATGTTTTATGGACAGAGCCAGGGCGTTGTCAGTTTGTTTGTTTTTAGGGATCAAAACTCCAAAAAGTTTCAGCTAATGTAGTCTATTCCTGAGGTAAAAAAACCTAAGTTGTTAAAAAAAGTTTTGTAAACAGTTATTTATAAATATGACCATATCAATGATTATTTATGTCAGCACACAAGTACTGAGCTGGTGATATCCTCGGGGAATAAAAAAAACTCAACCAGCAGTGGCATCGCCCCAGTTATGTAAAGAAACTCATCATAGGTACCAGGATTCAAATTTGTAATTACGCCAGACGCGCGTTTCGTCTACAATAGAATCAACAGTGACGCTGGAATAAAAATAAATAAATAAGGTAAATGGAGTACAAAGTTGAAAATGATACTTAGTGTTTGTGTGTTGATACCAAAAATATAGTGTTTCTATACACTTTTGTTTGAAATAAGGGAGATAATTAGTCGCTATAAGTTTCACTACCGGTATAATATTACCGTTAACCTGACATGAATATATGTTTTTATATACTTTTACATATAATAAGTAAAAAAATATAGTTTCTTTCGATTCTAAAAAGGTAACTTTTGGTTAGCTTTTCCAAAACCATAAATAGCTTTAAATTAAAAAAAACTAGTCCAATGGCTGTATTTAAAAAAAATATATATAGAAAGTCAAAATCTAGATCATGAAATATACAAGTTCCAAACCATTTGAGTAATTAAACAATACGCGTACGATCATAACATATGGGTCCGACCATACGTGTATGGTCCTACCTTACGCCTATGGTCAGGATAATTAATTCTTCATAAGGTAAGACCATTTAGTTGTCATGTCATTACAAATAAGCTATCAATAGGCCATTTTATTATATCATGATATTCAAAAAAATGATAAAAATAATTTTGATTTTACTAACTTGTCAAAACACACTAATGGCCAATACCAATTTTTATGTCAGGTGAATGGCAATGTATGAAAAAAAAACCATGTGGATTGATTGGCAATATGACAGGTTTCTACAGCAAACCAAAATGACAAAAAAACTAACAGCAATAGGTCACTGTACAGCTCTCAAAAATAAACAAAGCCTAATAGTATACCATATAGTCAGCTATAAAATGCCGAGTCGAAAAGATAACTTCAAAAATATCTTAATGAACTGTAACACAAAAAGTCAACTGTTTTATTTAATGACAAAAACGTTGTTAGAGTTAAGAGTCTAATAATTGACCATCCTCTTTTGAAGTTAAATGGTTGCTTCCTAAGGTGGCAGGTACCAGTTTTGGTGTACCAGAACAAGTGTCCCACGCTAAGTATTGAGGTAACTAACTGCATCATGTGGACTGAAAAAATAAATGAATGTAAATTCTAGGCTATTGTACTACACAAGTAAGTAGTTGCATACACAGAGTGGGGATTTCCTTCACATATAGGTCCAATCAGATGTCAAAATTGTGGTCTCCTCAATTGATGGCATCCAATCAAAGTGGGGGAAATATTCATTTTTTTGTAAACAAAAATATCTTGAAATTTTGATGGTAAGGATAGGTTCGGACAAGGCTCTAATTCACTAAATATCCTTTATCTCTTGAATTTTGCCTAAAATTCTTGTCGGCTTTTATCAGGATTCTGCAGGTGAGCATTCGATTGGTATCAGAGCATAACATTTTTTGCCTTATTTGCAATGCTTTTATAAATTTTAAAATCTCCATGCTGGACAGACACCATCATTTAAAGGTTTTCTATATATTTACATAAGCACGCACACATCTTAGCTCCTTGAAACCATACATTTTATTTGTATATAAGCTTGAATGAATTTTCAAGAAAATAAAATCATAAATCCATGAAATTCTAAAGATTTATTGTAAAATAACTGGTTTCTGCCACCTAACTTTACGTATGCATTTACCAGACGTCGACATGGCGTCTGGTGATTTACCACACTTATTGTGTACAGTAGCTCCGTCAAAAACCATTGTTTATATCATATGTTTAGTAAGTAAGGTGTATAACAAGGACGTGCAATGCAAAGTAGAAAAAAACCTATGGTCCCGAGAGAAGTAAATGTCACCCTAAGCATACATACCAGAACAGAATTTTGCGATAAATAAAATTAAAAATGAAAATAAAGAATTTGTCAAAGAGACAACAACCTGACCAAAAAAAGAAGAAAACAGTCGAAGGTCTTAAATGCAGCGAGAAACTCCCCGCACCCGGAGGCGAGCTTCAGCACGGCAGGCACGGCGACCGCCGTACCAATAATAGTCATAGGTACGGCAGGCCATACCAATAATTATGATACACACGGCCTGCCGTGCCTTGTAAAATACAGAAAATAAAGGAAATAATAAATTCTTAAATAACAGATAGCTGCAGCTAGATATATATAAATTATTCTCCATAGTTTACAAGAGATGCTTGGCTGTTTTTGAAAGTTATTTTCAGACTAACAGACTAAAGGGTACGAGTTATCGAACTTTAAATGAGTCATAACGGATTGTAATGATAATCGATACGGTATTGATTTTAATATAATATTCATAATCATAATCAATAGCGGCAATATTAATTAATTAATGCACTCAAATGATAACAAAATCTAGGTCGTTTTTAAGTATGCAAAGTCATCATAGTTTCCGTTGCAATTGAAAATGATTTTTTGAAAAGTTAATAATTATCTAAACATGGAAGAGCTAAAGCTTGCTATAGCTAAGAGGGACATTGAAACTGTTAAACAAATATTTGCATCCAAATTAGCATCAGTAGGTTTATTTAACATAATTTCCGAGCAACAGGGTCTTACAAATAAAGCATCGGATGCTTTGTCTCAAATTTTGATACCCGATGATCTTGTTGGAAACAACCAAAATTTTGTAGCTGTGAAGACCACTGGAAATGGAAATTGCCTTTATAATGCAACGTCTCTTAGCATTTCGGGTATTTATCATTGGTTTTAACATTATTATCAAATTAATATTATGTAATAATCCGATGGGGTCGCGATAAACCTCGTTTCTTACACAAAAATGTCAATACCGTTAAAGGTATTTATATATTAAAAGTGTCAAGCAAATGCACTGTTTATTACTAACTCAACTACCTTTATATAATTTTAAAATGAAAGGTAGTATCAATTCCAAATTACCCGCTAGGTTCATCGTAATCACCCCTTTCATAGAGACCCTTCATAACACTATTTTTTTTAGCCCCTTCTAACAGTTTAATTCCCACAAACTTAACGTTATTTAATTTAAATGACACCTTACAACCCCCATCCCCTCTTTTTTCAGCAACAAAGTTTCAAGCAATGTTTATGAAATAAAACAAAATTTAAGACGAACTTCACTTTTATTTTCAATAACAAACGGGTGACAATAAGCGAGTTCGGAGTTTCGATTACTTCCGGTACATAGGAGATTTGCCGCTTTGCATTGTGGGATCGGACGGAAGATAAACAAAGCATGTCAGCGGTTACATTTTGAGGGGAGAGAGTTTGTTTTTATCGAGATGTCTGAAAATGACACCTCGATTGATACTTTTAAACGGTGGACGGTACCAGTGCTGCAACAGTGTCTGCGGATACGTGGTTTGAGAACATCTGGGAAGAAGGAAGAACTTGTATACCGCTGATTTGTTGAAGATTAAACCAGTGCCGGCTAACACCCGCCGAAGAGAGAAAACTGAAAGCCGATCAGTACTGTGACAGATTGAAGGCACCAAAAGATTACATTTATAAAAATACATTTACTTTGCAAAATACCCATAGCTCAAATAAAAAAAATATAAGATATAGACAGCCTATACCAGGTTGGGAACAAACCCTCTATATAAAATTATGGTGATTATACATGTGTAGAGGGATAATCCTTCTATAGAGGGGTATTTTTGTTTTGTCGACTGTTGATAAATGCAAGGGAAGCATATATCACAATGGGTATATTCTGCCCTTAATGCTTATTGGCTACCTCTGTATTATTTGGGATGAATGTAAAAATGAAGGGATAACAAGTATTTTAAAACTCATAAAAAGGGCAGCAAGATTAATTATAGATGCAGATCCTTTATCCCCCTCAGCCCCCTTATTTAAAAAAAACTTGGGTGGATGACAGATGACAATAGAATAAAACAGGAACATATTTATTATATGATATACTGTTCCCAAAATAAAATAACACAAATATTTACTTCTATGTCCATATTTTCATGGACACTTTTTCATTCCTGAGGACATATTGGACACATTTGAATAAGTAAATATATTGTCCATGGACAGTATTTATTACAAAATTATGCCTGCTTGACATTATTTCATGGGCCTGGGACATTATTTTAAAGCTCCTACATAACCAATTATCTACTGCCAGAAGCTTGTAACCCTATCTATTTGAAAATAGTTTATCCTATGGAAGTACATGTAGCAAAAAATAGCTTTACAGTGTTATGAATAAATTTAAATGAAATCATTTAAACAATCATGAAAATCTTTTTCATAGGTATTATTTAAAGAACAGATATATTATTTTATTATAACATTGGCAATGGATGACAGCGAATCTGTGATCAAGATATTTCACTAACAATTTCAAATGAAAATGGGGAATGTGCCAAAAAGACAACAACCCAACCAAAGAGCTGACAACAGCTGAAGGCCACCAAATGGTCTTCAATGTAGCGATAAACTCTCATACATGAGGGCTTGCTTCAATTGACCCCTAAACATAAGTTACTAGTTCAGTGATTATGGACTTCATATTCATACTAAACTGAAGTTAGAATTATACACAAGAATCTATAATTGAAAATCATACAAGACTAACAAAGGCCAAACTATCCTGATTTGGGACCAGACGTAGCCTGGTAGCTGTAGGATTAAATAGTGCCCCCCCCCCCCCCCCCCATGAAATGATGTCCCATGGACAAAATTTCATGGTTATGACATGTAAAATAAAAATAATAAATCTAAATCTACATTTGTTTTTAAATATATAGTAGGAATAAATGATTTGTTTTAAAACATCTTTGGATTGCCATTTTTAGCAAGATCAATAATATTTATGTCATGAATAATATTCATAAACACTCAGTTTGTCCTTATGAATAACAAGTTTAAATATTTTCTCCTGTGTTTTTTGTTGTTGTCTACATGTATATAAAACATTTCATTGTTTTTAATTTCAAATTGCTTTGCCTTCCTTCTTAATGATCTTCCTTCATTATTGTTAAACTCTAGAGGGTATTGACCATAACACAAAAAGTCATATAGCTGTTTATATTCACCACTTTTTTTTTGTTTACACCTGTGTTGTCTTGATTTAAATGTCAATTATGATTTAACTAGTTGATTAAAACATTTCAATGATTGCTAAATTATTTTCCTTCTTTAGGGACAGAAAAAAATAGCTACACTATGAAAAATTGTCCCTTGTGACATATTTATATAAAATATCCATGAAGTTATGTCCAAGTACTAGGGACAATATTTCACAAAGGGAGACACTATTTTATAGTTTACAAATGTGATATTCTGTCCCGTGAAAGAAATTTCACAGATGAACTGTGAAATATAGTTCAAGAAGACACAATTTCATGGGACACTTTTTTGGCTTACATAGCAACCCGTAAGCAAAAACGCAGTTACATACACATCGAAAATTTCACCCAAAAAAAATATGGTAAATCTACATGTAGTAAGAATATAACCATGATAACTAAAGTAAGGAAGTTAATAAAAACAATATATTCAAATATGTTAATGATCTGACACTCTGTAGCTATATTCTTCTGAATAAGGGCCTCAATGAACATGGACAAAACTATAAAGATTTTAGACATGAAGCCCTTTTGGTGCATTGCATATGTTAAAATTTTAAAGCAATAATATTATACCTACATGCATTTGTATTTGTTTTTATTTCAGCTTGATTCCAATCTTTGGCAATGGCTTATACAAGAAGAGGCAAGGCATACGTGTATATGTACAATACATGATTCTCTGTAGCAATTGGATTGTCTATTCACCCCTATAAATGTAGTTTCACAACAACAATGAAACTCTAGACTACTACATGTAGGATGATAGGAAGTTATTTACATTTACATATACCTACAAGTTCATCTACATATATGAACAATTTTGAAGATTGTTTATGCCAGGGTAATCATGTCGACTAGTACAACAAGTTTTGATTCAGCTTTCTGACGGGGATTATTTATAAACTTGCCAGCAGTTACAACAAATGAATATTGTTAATTGAGGTAAAAATTAAACTCATTTGGACAGTGAAGTGATTTTGACGTGTATTGGAGTAGACATTAAACATGTTAAATATTCAAATCAATATAAAATTATGTGTAAATGCATATCATGCATATGCAGCATTAATTTATTTAAGAAATTGAGAATATAGAAATATTAAAAAAAGATGGACAAAATATTTGTATTAAATTTGTTTGAATTTTTGTCTTGCCAAAGATGGCAGTCAAAAAGAGAGGCATATATATATGTTCCGGACCATATACACTGGGGGTAAAGCTGATGACCGTAACTGCATTCACGGTCATCCCAAGATGTCGGACGAAAAATTAGGTCAGTATTTGTGTTGTCTGTTAAGGTGTTTCTACATCATTTTCTTTACAAAGCATACATTGGTACGATGTAAATTTATAAAAGATTCACACGGAAGTCACAAATCTCTACCGAGGAACGTGTATAGAACGGGAAATTGGATTTGAAAAATTCGCTAAGATGACCGTAAATCATCTTTAAAATATTTTCAAGATGACCGTAACATATAATAAGGATGACCGTGATTGGTAAAATGATGACCGTAATTTCGAAAGGATGACCGTAACTTTCATAGTATAACTGTCATTTCTAAGAAATATCCGTATTTGTATTACCTTTTTTGTATCAAATAATTAATCGTGTTAATTAGTGTAAGACGTATTTATAAGACAACATTATCATAATGGTAGACACAAATAAGACGTGCGTCAAATACACGGTTCATCATATGTAGCATCCAACTACAAGCCAAAAGATTTTTTTTATTTCTGAGATTCCTATTAACTTTATATGATAAATACAGCTTTATAAAAATGCCAAAGAGACAATGGATGTACAGCCAAATGGCCCATTTATATTATATCGTTTCAACTACAATACACTGGGATGGGCCCAATTACCGGATATTCATAATGTTAAAGGTTCATCTGAGGGAATTGAAAAATATGGCCGTTTCTACACACACATATCTATTAAGAGAACAGACAAACTGATGCATCTAGGAACGTATTAAGGATTATGTACCCTTGTGTTGCTTCAATGCTAAACATATGGAAATTTTATAGAAATTCCACAGCCTTTATCCTTGTTCTATCATATTTGGCAATTTGATGACCGATAGATATAGGATTATTGCATGCAGTGCTAGCATTGATTTCCTTAAAACAAGTTTATTAATGTAGTTATTGGTTAGAACAAATAAAAATATGGACCAAATCAAGTACAGCTTTTTGGGTGCGCTCGACTTTAGTTACTCTGCACGAGGTATTTTGAAATTTACAGGTTGGTTAGACTTTTTTGTAAAAAAAATAAACACTAGCACAGCATAGAAAAGCAAGTGAGTAATCTATGTTTCAAATTTTATAACAAAAATCTCTTTATTAAAGGCTGTGAATTTTCTATAAAAATCTTTGTTAATTTGCCACAAAGTACTCTTTTTCAATTAAATGCAATGCAACAGTAAATAATAATGCTTTGCATCAAGTATATGTTCAAAATGGACTGTATCTATTATTCATTATACATGTATCTGTAGTTTTGATACAATTAATGTTTAAATAAAAATCGTACAAAAATGGCTACAGAAGGGTACATAAACCTTTAAGCATGGCAGGACCTTTAGATATGTAAAAGTTATGTAAAGTCTATGTTTGAGAAAAAAAAACTAACTTAACTGTTTTTTTAGTTGCATTTTTTTTAAATATGCAGAAGATAGCAAAATAAACAGACATACGAGTTTCATTTGATAAGGTCCACTCAGTTACACAGTTAAAATCACCTAGTGTTTGCAGTCCCTATTGCGACAAACTCAACAAAAACAATGCATACAAATATGGATATTTCTTTCAATTGACGGTCATTCTTTTAAATCTAGTCATTCTTTATAAATTACAGTCACCCTTAACAATTTACGGTCATCTTTTAACCAATTACGGTCAGCCTTGTTATGAATCGCTAATCCTGTTACGGTCATCTTGATTACATTTTACGGTCATCCTAGCGAATTTTTCAAATCCAAATTCCCGTTTTATACACGTTCCTCGGTAGAGATTTGCGACTTCCGTGTGAATCTTTTATAAATTTACATCGTATCAAGGTATGCTTTGTAAAGAAAATGATGTAGAAACACCTTAACAGACAATAAAAATACTGACCTAATTTTTCAGCTGACATCTTGGGATGACCGTGAATGCAGTTACGGTCATCAGCGTTACCCCAGTGCATATACGCGTATGGTCGGGGTAATTAACACTCTGTTACAGTTTACTTTTAATACTTCTAAACTCTTCATATGGTATGACCGTTCATTCAAAAGACGCTATCATATAGGTAATGTTATCATTATATTATAATAAAAAGATAAGCTAAATAAAAATAAGAAGTTCCACATAGTTAATTTTACTTAATTGTCAAATTTAAAGTAAACACATTTTAAACCGGTGGTCATTACCGATGGTCATTTCCGATTTGTTATTACGAGTAAATGGCAATAATTATGTCGACTAAAAAATTAAATTCTAGACATTTCTTAATGAAATGTTACATAAGAAGTCACTGGAAAGTAGCATACTATTAGTTTATTTAAGTTGTGTTGTGAAGATGGTGTATTGCATCTTGTATAAGTGTTGGCACATCTTAAGCTTATTTCTATAGGGATTGTTCAGCCCTGTACAACCAGTCATGCATCATTGTCTTTGAATATATTTTACATGTTAATGCATTTCTATTTTAATTGTATTATCAAAATAACAAATAGGCAAAACATGTCTCTGCATTAACAGCTGATTATAGATAAGACATGTACAATTATATTATAAAGATAAGACGATGTGGAATGATAGCCAATGCATCATTATGAGACAACTATATATATAAATATATATCCAACAAAATTCAAATGAAGAAAGTAACTAAGCAGTTATATTTAGGCAATCGTACAGGCTTCAAAAAATGTTGTATCATTCCTAGGCCATTATAACAACAATTGCATTTATTGTAATATAACTTACAAGAAAATTACACCACTTCAGATAGTTTCAGCTATGATTTGATGATCGTGCATACAATGTAGGTGCACCAGCTGATGCAACTAAAACTGCTTATATGGCATATTCATACTCTAGAATATAGTTGAATTAAACCATACACCACTGCTGGACCCCATTATTGAAATTATTATTCTGAAAAAATATTCCTCCATGCAGCTTGTAACTATTAGCAAAATCCTACATGTATACTGCATTGTAAGCTTTAAAAGACCAAGAAATTACAAAATGTAAAACAATAAAACTAAAGCAGCCTGATTTATGTACAAAACAATTATGAAAAATGGATATGATATACAGCAACAATTACCAAATTACTAGGTCCTCAATATGGACATGCACAAACTCTCCCCTTACATGGGACAGTGTACAGCACATGTATGTGCATGATCACAGATATTGAATATTTAAAAAAATAATTGGACATAACTTTTGAAAGTGGCAGGATTAGATAGTGAAAACTTGTGATAACCGAAACATTATTCAATAATTGAGAAAAAGCAGAGATAAATATTTTGACCAATTTTTCCACAATATTCGTCTGAGCTTCTGCCAAGTTTGTCTCTGCTTTTTTTACTTAACTGCCTACAGCGCCTTTGGAACTTTGATTTAAAATAAGCCATCACACACAGCAAGCTATGAGTAAGTTATGATCAGTTATATGACTGATAGAGGCCATAACCGGACCCAACAATTACTTGCGTAGAATCATTCAACATGGCAGACAAATAAATGCATTCCGTTTACAGTTGACACTTGTCATGAAAAAATATATAGAAAAAAGCTTTACAAGATGCATTATTGCCATCGGTAGACGGTACTGACATGACCGTCCAGTATCTCCGTTTTTTTTCATTTTTCTAGAAAAATTTTCCGTGAAACTCATTTAAAAACCTTATGTTCATCATTCAATACTACCGTTTGTTGCGTAACAATAAATATTTTTCTACCTGCGCAACGATTACTAACGTTTTAAAGCATATTCACGATATCCGTTGTGTGTTTATCCCGTTTGTTTATCTGCAATGACCTTTCGACCTTAGTGGGTGATCTCCCTTGATTTTTTTCGCACCTGCGCATTACGGAACTCCGAACTCGCTTATTCTATTTGGACTAAATTCGTAGATGAATTTCCTTTAACACATTATTTTACACAAACGAATAACGATTAAAGCAACTGCAGCTAACAGTTCAAACATTAAACTTTTAGTTTGCAAATATTAAAACATGAAATTGACGCGGGTTGATTGATTATGTTATTTAGGTCCAGTTGCAACTATTACATGCATAATAAGTAATTTACTCATTTTTAAACATACTCGTTTTTCACAATGTTACAACTAAGAAGATTTATCACAATTAAGCTCTTTACCGGACAAATAATTCTGACTCCGCGGTTACTATAGTCATCATACTACTCTTACTCTACAATACATTGTGCATAAAAAAAAGAGGAACCCAGCTTAATTGTCAATTGCGAATTTTTTGAAGTTTGAAACATATTATACATGTTATAACAGTACTACAAAAAAGACTTTAGAGGTGAATACTTTTCAGTGCTGGTTTTAATAACTTGTATGCTATTTTTAATTTAAATATGAGTTTTGCTAATCTACGAATCTCAAAATTAACTCAACTAGTAACTATCCTATATACCGGTATACAATATATGTATGTTGTCGGAAAATATAAAAATTATTTGTATGAGCCTTAGAAACAGGACGAAAAGCGAGGCTCCGCCGAGCTGTTCTCCTGTTTCGTAGCGATTAAAAATAAATTTTATATTTTCCGACAACGTACATTTATTGTGTTTATCCTGAAATTACTGCAAACACTTTTGAAAATTTCGTTATTAAAATCTTATTCATTGTCTCTAATTTCTCAATGAAATCAACATAATTGAAACGCGGACCGCGATGAAGACTCCTAAATGAACTGGTTAGGAAACAGAAATATACCGCTTGCTCAACATGGAAATGGGATAACAGGAGACATTGATTTGTACAACTGTTTATAGGGACGACATCACAAGTTCAATGAATGATAAAAACTGAATTCACATGGTTTTTTCACTGACCCCTTCACCCCTTCTTAACTTTATTTGGGAAAATTTAATTGACCAATATGAAAATAGGATAAATATTAATTTGTGTGCGCTGTTCGTGGATCTTCGAAAATACGACTTTCAGAAAAAAATGTTTACTTTGACATCCTCCAGGAAATTTCATTTATTTTTAAAAAAAATCCGTCGGGTGTCACCTTGAAATGTTTTACATTATATCATGTGGGCTTTTATTTTATTGCTAACTATACGGCATATGTTACTGTTAAAGTATTTCTTATTGTTGAATGCACCTCAGCAGTACGGTGAACTAAAGCTGTGGAGTATCGATCGTTTTCGTTGGCAATCAGAAATTGAATAAAGAATATAGTTACTTTTTTATAAGTGTGTGTGTTTCTTTATTTTTTGTTTATATAGGAAATGAGTCATTAGCCAGTGAACTTCGGTACTTGTGTGCAGCTGAACTTTATATGAATTCAGCTTCCTATGCAAATTATCAAGCGTTTAGCAGTGATGAGGATTTTGGGATGTGTCTTTCGGGTTCAGCTGAAAAAGTATTTACTTTAACAAAAGACAGGTGAGAATAAAAAAAAAACAATAAAAAACAACAGATTTACTTTCTTTGGTGAAGAGTTGAAAACTGGTAAGACATTCCAGTAAATGTTAATTTAAATGAACGCTTCTAAAGTCGCGGAATTCTTTTTTTCTTACAACTTTGTGACCAATCTCTGTTTTTGAAAATTTCTGCTGATTGCCGCGATGACAATAAGTTTACATCTTCTTTTAGTCGCTGGTTGAACGAGCTTTAGATATATCGAAAAGTGCTTGCAAAGTTTTACTCTAACATTTGAATATTCTTTATGACCATTACCAAATAAAGTTGATAAATCTGCCACGGTTTGTGTTGAAATATTGTAAATGAACAGAATGTGTTATGTCAAAGTCTTCTTAGGTGTACCTATCGTTGATAGAAAGTCTATTTTTTATGAACATTTCATGAAAAGTTTGACGTAAGTAAGCATTCAGAATTTTGAGATTTAATAGAAGATAGGTTTCAAAATAGGCTTTAAGAAACAAAGAAAATTTGATGTCACCGAACTTCTTCTAACTAGAAAAAAACTGAAAAGTGTACTATCAATTCAGTAAACAATTTTTAATATAAGATATAAAAAAACAGATGTGGTACCTGTATGATTGCCAATATATATGGTATACCATAATAATTGTGAAAATGAAATTAAACAAAAACAAAAACATTGTTTTTGTCAAAACAGTGCTACTGTAACAAAAGCAACAAACTATTCATTTAACCAAAAATGTTTCACGTTTACACTTTTTCTGTCTAAATATTTGCAGAATTCAGTTAAGGAATAGACCGATTGTGTACTGCTACTTTAACTTCCAAGATGGCAGTAGCTTATTACGGTTTAAATTACAAATACCCATATATGACCATTACAAATTCAAAATGTGATGAAAAAGATAAGAGTACATGAATTTCTAACCTTGATTTAAATTATTCCTACTTCAGGGAAGCAGCGATACACAATGATGCAGAAGAAACTTGCAACATAACCCCTAGACCGAAATGGAGCAACCTAATACATATAGCTGCATTGTCCAATGTCATTAAAAGACCAGTCTGTTCCATTTACCCCGATAATGTAAGTTTAATTATAGCAATGTCAGTTTTACGCAATATGTATTAAAAAGCAAGTTGACACCAAATGTATGTATTCTGTACTAGTCTTTTACATATGATCGTTGCCTCTTTGGAAAAATGCTGGACATGATAATTGCGATCAGTAAAGAACCAGAATTACAATATCTTCGCTGTTCGTTCTACTGTACAACACCTTTATCTGAATTCTTAATTCAAGATTAAAAATAAAGTGATATGGAATGATTGCCAATAAGACAACCATCCCGTGACCCGAGTTTAAATGACGAAGAATAAAGCAATTACATGTATAGATCACGGTACGCCACGGCCTTTAACTGAGTTGATCTTATAAGTTAGCAAACTGCTTCAGTCATTATTGAAATAACAAATTGAATAAAGCACTACAACGACCCCTTGTCCCTTCAATAATGAAATTTAATGTTATCTTTTCAGACAGGATTTCCATACAGAAAATTATTCAACAGACAGTTTAAACCAAATGATGAACTAGAATCTGATATACCAATATATGTCCTATGGTCTGTTGATGGAGGTTTACCTCATGGTCCATTCAATCCAAATCATTTTGTGTGCGTTACTCGTAGTAAGTTTAAAAAAATATATATTGTTAATGAGAAGATCAAATTAAATAAAAAGCATACAAACAAACAAAAAACAAGAATATATTATTCATGCATGATCATAATAGCACTCTTTGCTAAAAATGGTTTAAAGAGAGAGATGGAAAACATGAACCTACAGAAGAATTAATAAAATTAAGGGACGACATGAACAGTTCAATGTAGGATAGAAAAAAACTAAATTCAAATATTTTTTTCACATTTAAAAAAATAAAACATTATATAGTTCCATCAATAGAAAATAATAATATCATCTTTGTATATGTTGGTTAATCGTCTCAGTGATTTGTGGAATGCACGCAAAAACATGGCTTATAATATTCTGATTACACTATTATGTTTTCTTTCTGAATATGCATTCAACTTGTCACTGGACGTTTAAAAGCCGTTTATCAATTTATCAATTGTGATTTTCTTTTGTATTATTGAAGGAACAGTGTGTACAAGCGAAACAGCAGCATCCTTAGACAAAACTACAGCATCCTTAGACAAAACTACAGCATCCATAGACAAAACTACAGCATCCGTAGACAAAACTACAGCATCCTTAGACAAAACTACAGCATCCGTAGACAAAACTACAGCATATGTAGACAAAACTACAGCATCCGTAGACAAAACTACAGCATCCGTAGACAAAACTACAGCATCCTTAGACAAAACTACAGCATCCTTCGACAAAACTACAGCATCCTTAGACAAAACTACAGCATCCTTAGACAAAACTACAGCATCCGTAGACAAAACTACAGCATCCTTAGACAAAACTAAAGCATCCTTAGACAAAACTACAGCATCCTTAGATAAAACTACAGCATCCGTAGACGCAACTACAGCATCCGTAGACAAAACTACAGCATCCGTAAGCATCCGTAGACAAAACTACAGCATCCGTAGACAAAACTACAGCATCCGTAGACAAAACTACAGCATACTTAGACAAAACTACAGCATCCTTAGACAAAACTACAGCATCCGTAGACAAAACTACAGCATCCTTAGACAAAACTACAGCATCCGTAGACAAAACTACAGCATCCGTAGACAAAACTACATGTACAGCATCCGTAGACAAAACCAGAAAGCGTAAAGGAAGAACATTTATTGATTATTTATCGGTAAGCTTGAACAATTTAAAGAAATAAAACTTTTTTGAAAGAATGGTAAACATGTAATTCAAGGAACTTTTATTACTTATTTTTTTAAATTTTGGCATCTAAGGGAGCTATCATTTAATTTTTATGGGAGGGGGGGAGGGGCTAGGATGAAATTTGAAAAAAAGGGCATGACAGGAGTTTGATTAAAAAGCTAGGCAGGATGAGACACTTGCAAAAAAAAGGTCTCAGGATGACAATTTATGTAAAAAAAGTCAGGATAAACTAAAAAAAAAAGCAGGACCGGATAGAGTGAAAAATAAAAAGGCAGGACAGAGATTACAACAGGACAAAATTTTTCATCCTAGCCCTTCCATAAAAATCAAATGGTAGCTCCCTAAGCTCTTAAAATTATCTAATAAATAATTCATTAGCGTGTTCCTACGACGTTCCATGTTAGCTTCATGTCATGTTGTTGTGCTATGTTTATTGCAGTCAAAATAGACAAAACCTACAAACGATGCAGACCATAGCCTTAGTATAGATAGTAGTTAATGGCAACCCTCAGTCTAATACTGAGCCTGGTATTTCTCCTACAGATGACAATGTTACAGATACTGCCATGGATGTAATTACATTTTTAAAAACTCAGTTTTTAGCTCACTTTTCCTAAGGCTATGCGAGCTTTTGCAATTATTTGTTGTTCTCCATACAGAGTCTATCAATAAACTTTCACTTTACAATTTTTTTTCATTATGCCTTTCTATCAAAAGATCGGATGAAACAACGCAGAATTCCTCGTTATAATGTACTTGCCATATATGTTTGATAAAAATAAAATTGAGAATGGAAATGGGGAATGTGTCAAAGAGACAACAACCCGACCAAATAGAAAAAATAGAAAAACAGCAGAAGGTCACCAACAGGTCTTCAATGTATCGAGAAATACCCGCACCCGGAGGCGTCCTTCAGCTGGCCCATACACAAATATTTACGAGTTCAGTGATAATGAACGCCATGCTAATTTCAAAATTGTACACAAGAAACTAAAATTAAAATAATACAAGACTAACAAAGGCCAGAGGCTCCTGACTTGGGATGCGGCGGGGTTAAACATGTTTGTGAGATCTCAACCCTCCCCCTATACCTCTAACCAATGTAGAAAAGTAAACGCATAACAATACGCACATTAAATTCAGTTCATGCAAGAGAAGTCCGAGTCTGATGTCAGAAGATGTTACCAAAGAAAATAAACAAAATGACAATAATACATAAATAACAACAGACTACTAGCAGTTAACTGACATCTTTAAAAAAAACCAGGTTAACATAACTGCAGATGCTTACTGTGAACGGTAACAAGTGGTATTTAATTATAACTACACCATTATTTTTAAGCTGTTGAAGCTGAATACTTTTTTTTAGAATTCGACCATTGTTTCATATGTGGGGTTCGTGTTGCTTATTCTTTTGTTTTCTATGTTGTGTCATGTGCTCTATTCTATTGTTTGTCTGTTTATCTTCTTTCATTTTTAGCCAGGCGTTGTCAGTTTATTTTCGATTTATGAGTGTGACTGTCCCTCTGGTATCTTTCGTCTCTCTTTTATAACTGTTTATCTTACACACCTGTTTAATCATATTACAGACTGAATCCACTACACAATATACTACTGACACTATTCCAAAAAATGAGGACATAGATGAACACCAAAAGCCTAATCAACCGAAAATTTTCAACTTTCTTAAAAGGCCGTTCGGCAAAAAATCTATTGAATATAGATCATTTAAACCAGTTTGGTTTGAAAAGTTCCAATGGATACACTATAATAAAAATGAAGATAAAGCTTATTGTCATCCTTGCCAAATTGCATCTAGAAAGAGACTGATAAAATCTTCAAAAGCCAGTCAAGCTTTTATTTCAACTGGGTTCAGCAACTGGAATGATGCACACAGATGTTTTGGAAAGCATGAGCAATCAGAATGCCACCTAGAAGCTTTACAAAAACTAAATGTAAACAAATCTTTCACAGACATAGGACTTGCTATGGTTAAACAAATCGGTGATGTTAGAGAAAACAACAGGTCATGTCTTATGACAATTTTGTCAAACCTTCAATTTCTAAGTCGACAGGGTTTACCATTTAGAGGATCATCTGATGATTCAGATTCAAATTTAGTATAACTGAATCTTCTACGATGCGAGGACAACCAGAATTTTAGGGAATGGCTCACAAGAAAAAGTGACAAGTACACTTCACCTAACATTCAAAATGAAATCTTAAAAATCATGGCTCAGATGATTGTACGGGAAATTTTGGACAATATTCGAAAGTCGTTATATTTTGCATTGATGGCAGATGAAACTACAGATGTTGCCAATAAGGAGTAACTAGTTGTATGCTTGAGATGGATTGATCACGCACTAGATGTACATGAAGACTTTATTGGTTTGTTCCAGATTGATAAAACATCTGGTCAAACAATAACTGATTCAATACAGGACGCTCTAGTTAGATTGAAAATAAGTTTATCACAATGCCTGCCGTGGTCAGACATATGATGGCACTAGTGCCATGTCAGGCCCAAAGAGTGGTGTTCAAAAAAGAATTAAAGACGAGCAACCGAAGGCGCTATATAACCACTGTCACGGTCATCGTTTGAATCTAGCTTGCTCTGATAACATCAAAAAGACAAAAATCATGTGTGATGCCCTTGATACAACCTATGAAATTACTAAACTTGTTAAAAAGTCTCCTCAACGAGATACACAATTAGATAAGATTAGAAAAGTTGAGCTGTTGGAATCTGACGATGGTAACTACTCTGGAATATGCGTTTTATGTCCTACTAGGTAGACAGTCAAAGCTGATCCATTGTTACCGATAATTAACAACCATGAATCACTGATGAAGCTCTGGGAATGGTCTTTAGAAAGAGTTCATGATACTGACACGAAGGCAAGGATTAGGGATGTACAATCACACATGCTTAGATTTGACTTTTTCTTTGGACTTACTTTAGGTCAGTGCCTTTTACGAAATGCAGATAATTTAAGTGCAGGCCTTCAGTCAAAGGATCTGTCTGCTGCTGAAGGAAAAATCATGGCAATGAAAACCGTAAAAGCAATATCCCTAATGCGATCGGATGAAGCATATGGACTCTTTTGACAGAAGGTGATTCAAAATGCTGAGCGGAAAGGAGTAGCAGGACCATGTTTGCCGAGGCAAAAAAGAATGCCTGCTCGCTTTGAAACTGGAAATGCAGCCCCCGAATATCATGATACAACACAAGCATATTTTCGCCAGATCTACTATGAGGCAATTGACCATTTAGTGAATGCGATCGAGGACAGGTTTGACACACCTGATTTTGCAATTTATGCAAATGCTGAACAATTACTAATAAAATGTGTTCGAGGCGAAGTGTTTGAAGAAGAGTTTGAAACAGTTACAACATTTTATGGGGATGACTTTCACAAAGACAATTTGCGAACTCAACTTCAAATGCTTTCCGTAAATTTCGAATGTGATGGAAACAAAGGGGAAGCATTTTTTTCTGATATCAAAAATTTCTTCAAAGGATTGTCAAAGGGACAAACAATATGGCTAGGCGAGGTGGTAAAGGTCTTGCAGCTCGTCCTTGTCATGCCAGCAACGAACGCGACGAGCGAAAGGTCATTTAGTATCCTCCGCAGAATGAAGACCTTTCTACGCTCTACAATGACCCAAAGTAGATTAAACAATCTTATGGTTCTTAATGTGCATAAAGAAAAAACAGACCACCTCAATTTGGTAGCTGTTGTGAGAGAATTGGTTTTCAAGGAAAACCGAAGGAACATTTTTGGACAATTCTAATCAATCTTGTTCTATCGTTCATTATGAATAAAGATGTGTAATGTATAAATTAATGAAGTTTATAATGTAAACAGAAGTGTAATGTAATGCACAGTTCACGAGACAGAAACCTTTAACATAGTTAGTTATTAGTTGGTTATTGAAAAAAAATAATCAAACAATTTGTCAGAAGACTGTGTTCGTGATTTGCCACCTTATCTGTTTGTTCAAGTCATGGCTTTCCTAAACTAACTACTAACAATAGAAATCCCAACAAATTTGAAGTTCAACTGATGGACATACTGGCACTGAGGCATAAAATATTCGAAAGATATACACAAAAAAACATGACTTTTGGGGTATTTGAATTTTCCGAAAACAGATGAGAAAGCTCTCAGATTGCTCAGATTTGCATGTATTTTCAAAAAATTTCTTGGGGGGGGGGGGGGGGGGGGGGCATGCCCCCCAACCCTTCTAGCAGCGCGAACCTACGGTGCGCATCGGATTACGCCGTACCAATTATTTAGGCGGTGCTAGGTCCCTCAACAAAAAAATATACTAGTTCAGTGATAATGGACGTCACACTTAATAAACACAAGAAACTAAAATTAAAAATCATACAAGTCTAACAAGGCAAGAGGCTCATGACTTGGAACAGGCGCAAACATGCAGTGAGGTTAAATATGTTTTTATATCTGATTCTCCCTCTATACCTCCAGCCAATTGAGAAAAGAAACACACAACAATACGCATAAAAAAGTCAGTTCAAAGGAAGTTCGAGTCCAATGTCAGAACATGAAAAAAAAAAGCTAAACAAAATGACACATGATACATAAATTAGCAACATACTACTAGCAGTTTTTGACAATCAGGTTTGACCTCAAATAAACTGAGTAATAACTTTTGTCTTTATCATATGAAAATCAAGTACAATCCCTCCTGTTAGGGGTTAAGTATTCTGTCATCATTAAATATATGAAAAAAATGTGTTTATTTTCGATGCAAAGACCTTATAAGTGAATTGATTTAGAAAATAAAATAGGCAATTTTTAATAACCTGACAAAACTATATCCCTTTAAAATAAGTCTTTTTAAAGGTTTGTTAGAAATTGAGGTGAATGCAGACATTTTGTGCTTTGTACAGATTATTTGTACATGTTGTATTACCATAAAAAAATTGGATGTAAAATTCTTGAACGTATAAGATGTCTGCATGTTGAATTATATTAACGAAAATGTCCTTGTACGAATATAAATTTAGTAAAGTGTATTTACTAATTTGTGATATCCAAAGCCCTGGTGTAATAATTTACAGAAATTCAAGTACACAATTCTTTCTCGGTAAAATCTATTACGTTGTTATATACACGAGCAAATTTAACAACTTTAGATATAAACACACAATAAGATGGTGATAATGGAACGTCACCATCTAAAAATGGATAGTTAACGATAGGATATGAAAAATCATCTCTTTATCATAGATTTTGGTATTGAGGTATCCGTTAAAAATATATCTATACGAAGATCTGGGACAGGTCAGTGGTCATTATTAGTATTAGCTTTATTTAAGGTTAGTTCAACAGGATAAATTTCTGAAGTATACAAAACTGAATGTCGAATCATTATTTAATGCTTATATGTAACCTTTGAATTATAAAATTAATACATTGTCATGTATCATCATTGTTTTCAGATAAAGCGCGTAGTGGTGAAACGTTTCCAATGCAAATTTGAAGAATGTAAATATACATATAGTGTTCAAATTCTGCAGTGATATTGTCCTGGCCGTTAATAACTAAATGAGTTTATATTCAGATGGTACGATCATAAGCGAACGGTCGGATACAGTTCGTATAGTTAAACAATATGTATAATATACAAATTTAATCATATTATTTTGTCAATAAAAAGCAAAAACTTAGAACATGACTTGTGGATCAAGGACCTCAAATCAAAGCACCTAGACCTCTAACACTAATACTTTACAAACTAAATACATATCACTTTCAAAAACATGAGAGGGAATAACTCTCATATAAAGTCTTCGTAACATTTTGGTCCAAATTAAACATAACATGCTGAAGATATGACTAGCAATTCAGAAAAAAAATATAACGCTTTGTTTCAGGGTTAAAAAAGAAACATAAAAAACAGTGATCGTGAAGATAATTCTTACAGTGATAAGTATTCGGCTAAACAGGATCAGTGTAAATGCGTATAAACTACAGTATCATATTGAAGTGACAAAATTTAAAACATCGATACAGCGCAAGAAAAAAATAGACAGAAGAAAAACAAATGATCAAGACAAAATCATAAGGTCTTTGCACTATTTTTTAAAGAACAATTAAGATAAAAAAAAAAAAACCTGTGCTTTTCTAAACCTGGAAAGATTTCCCCAAATTTGCCTTAGAATGAAATGGATTGTTAAGAACTTCGCCATTTTTATTTAATCTAAATTGGAAAAAGTGTTACAAAAAATAAAAACAAATGTATAATTTTCTGTCGCTTTCACAACATTTATCGAGACTTAATAATGTATACTTTAATGTCTCTGTATGTTACTTAGCAGTTCTTAATTTTTAGATAATAATGTATCTGCATAAAGGTATATTCAATACAAATTTGGCTTTCTCCTGGAATAAAGAATAGTAAAAAATAATAACATACCATAATTCGCCGACGAAAACACACTAGCCAATGAGATGTACTTTGAAAATGTCATCTGTATATTTTATTCTATCTACCTGAGTATTTGCTTCCTGCATCACATGACTTCCTGAATGAGACGACGTCCTTGTTTTGGAAAGTTATCAGTATGTTTTTCAGACATATGATATTTTAGGGTAAGTAGAATTTCGGGAAAAAATTTGTCACTTCTAGAAACCCAACATATACCCTCACGACACTTACCAAAGAGGAAATCCTGGATAATCATAGGTCTGTTCTTTGGTATTTCAACCAAAGATGAAGAACTGGATCTTCCATCACTGTATTGGATACCTAAACTACATAAGTGTCCTTACAAACAACGGTATATTGCTGGGTCTTCCAAGTGCTCCACGAAACCCCTTTCTAAATTATTAACATCCATTTTATCAGCAATCAAAGACGGGCTTCAGAGTTATTGTGAAACTGCCTATTCTAGAGGTGGCGTGAATCAGATGTGGATACTTAAAAATTCCAAAGATCTTTTAGAGTACATACAATATAACTCTCTTTCATCTTGTAACAGTATTAAAACATTTGACTTTTCTACTCTTTACACAAGTATTCCACATTCCAAACTAAAAGACAAATTAAAAGAGTTGGTATTACTTTGCTTCATAAAAAAGAATGGCCAACGTAGATACAAGTATCTTGTCTTAGGGAGGGATAAATCATACTTTGTAAAGAACCATTCTGATTCAAACAAAAAATTCTCTGAAACCGATATTATCAAGATGCTTGATTTCTTGATTGACAACATATTTGTTACGTTCGGAGGACGTGTTTTTCAACAGACTGTCGGCAATGGGAACAAACTGTGCCCCTCTACTTGCTGACTTGTTTCTTTATTAATATGAGGCTGACTTCATGCAGGAACTTCTTAGGAAGAAAGATAAGAAGTTAGCAATATCCTTTAACTCTACTTTCCGCTATATAGATGACGTTCTTTCACTAAACAATTCAAAATTTGGTGACTATGTGGATCGCATCTATCCCATCGAATTGGAGATAAAGGATACTACAGATACAGTTAAGTCGGCTTCATATCTTGACTTACATCTAGAAATTGACAATGAGGGTCGGTTGAAGACAAAACTTTACGACAAAAGAGATGATTTCAGCTTTCCAATTGTGAACTTTCCATTTCTAAGTAGCAACATTCCAGCAGCACCTGCATACGGGGTATATATCTCCCAATTGATACGATATTCCCGTGCTTGCATTTCCTATCATGATTTTCTTGATAGAGGGTTACTGCTCACAAGGAAGCTATTAAACCAAGAGTTCCAAATGGTGAAGTTGAAATCATCCCTTCGTAAATTTTACGGACGCCATCACGAGTTGGTTGACCGTTATGGAATAACCGTTTCACAAATGATATCGGATATGTTCCTTACGTCGTAACTACAATCCCCTTCCCTTTCATGAATTTGACCTACCGAATTAGACTATTTACCGGATTTGTAATCACATAAGCAACACGACGGGTGCCGCATGTGGAGCAGGATCTGCTTACCCTTCCGGAGCACCTGAGATCACCCCTAGTTTTTGGTGGGGTTCGTGTTGTTTATTCTTTAGTTTTCTATGTTGTGTCATGTGTACTATTGTTTTTCTGTTTGTCTTTTTCATTTTTAGCCATGGCGTTGTCAGTTTGTTTTAGATTTACGAGTTTGACTGTCCCTTTGGTGTCTTTCGTCCCTCTTTTTCTAGCTGATACGCAATTCTATATTTTTTTCCATTAATTTCAAAATTATGAATTAATAATTTAATCTATAGAGGTTCGTGTAAGTTTTTATGCAGTTAATTCTTTAGTTATATATTTATATATGGAGGATTTTATAAAGAACATTGTGAACATTTTAATATAGTAATAGACAAAATGTAAATATTAATATTTATAAGTATAGATATTTGGTTCATTTTCAGCCTTAAGTTTTTTCCTACAAATATATATATCTCGTGTCAAAGAGGGACGAAAGATACCAAAGGGACAGTCAAACTCATCAATCTAAAACAAACTGACAACGCCATGGCTAAAATGAAAAAAGACAAACAGAAAAACAATAGTACACATGACACAACATAGAAAACTAAAGAATAAACAACACAAACCCCACAAGAAACTAGGGGTGATATCATGTGCTCTGGAAGGGTGAGCAGATCCTGCTCCACATGTGGTCTCCGTCGTGTTGCTTATGTGATTACAAATCAGGTAAATAGACTAATTCGGTAGGTCACATTCTTGAAAGGGAAGGAGATTGTAGTTACGACGTAAGGAACATATCCAATATCATTTGTGAAACGGTTATTCCATAACGGTCAACCAACTCGTGATTGCGTCCGTAAAATTTACGAAGGGATGACTTCAACTTCACCATTTTGAACTCTTGGTTTAATAGCTTCCGTGTGAGCAGTAACCCTCTATCAAGAAAATCATGATAAGAAATGCAAGCACGGGAATATCGTATCAATTGGGAGATATATACCCCGTATGCAGGTGTTCCTGGAATGTTTCTACTTAGAAATGGAAAGTTCACAATTGGAAAGCTGAAATCATCTTTTTTGTCGTAAAGTTTTGTTTTCAACCGACCATGTAAAAGTTGCAATTTTGTTCAGGTTATAACAGCAGCTTAATAAACAGCTTTGAGACGAGGTTTAAGATATGTCCATAGATATTCATAAGAATATCATAAAATAGGATATTCCGAAATGAAATATAATATCAAAATAAAGAATAGTGGTCATTGCAAGAAAAAATACTAATTACATAACCTTAAAATGATAACCTAAACATTTATTTTGTTTATTTATTGTTGCTATGGTATCAGGAATATCTTAACTCTTAAGGTATATCTTATGACAGGCCTTATGAATGCTTTCTAATACCGACCCAATAACATTAACAATATCAAAATAGGACAAAACACACCTTTTTTTTCAAAAGACAGCAAATAGTCATAGGGCTAATAAGGATACATCGCATTGGTGGAATTGTTTCTTTTTTCACATTGTTCCGATTATCATCATAAACGTTCAATTAAAAATAAACGAATTCAGTTAACCAACGCACATTAAATTTGTTTGAACGCCTTTTACCACACGCGTCTTTTTGTGTACATTTTGTTTGTGAAAAATGTGTATAAAATTATTGATGAGTAACCTACCTTTTCCTTTTATAGTCGTACACCGGAGCAAGAAAAATATTAATACAGCACTGGATTCAGTACATTGAATTGTTTTGTTAGACATGAATTATTTTTATGATAAAAATATATTTAAAAAGTAATACAATAAAACATACTAAACTTTTATATTTTTTTTTATCTATAACACCTGAGTAACAGACTTTAGCCAACCCGATTAACAGACCAACCGCCGATATAGCCGCATACTCAATTTAGATTAACTGACCAAACTCTCGGTTAGCCGATTGTCGGCCGTTATACTTAAGTTTGTGTAAGTTTAAGTTTGCGTATCCTAAATTGATTCAAAGCATAAAAGGAAAAAAAGTCATTGAACAAAAGTTTCATGATTATGGGGGCATGAGATATGTTAATATGTTAAAGAAACATTTATCGAGCCTATTGATTTGTTATTGATCATGTTATTTTGTTTTTAGATTGCGATGCTGTTTTCCCAAACAGCACAGAACCTGCTTACACGGAGCTGCATGTTACTGACATTTCATTTCAAACACCATTTGTGGTGAGTTTTTTTATACACTGTCAAAGGAAGCAGAGGAACATTTTTTGCTGTAGATTCTTCTGCATCTGACCGCATCGAATTGACGTCTGATATATTAACTAATAATACGTATGTACATGATTATGATGTGTTAATCTCGGTTCTATTTTGTTACCCGGATTTGTTCTCTCTCAATTGATTTATGACTTTCGAACCGTGGTATACTACAGTTGCCTTTTTCTAGCACTCCCAGATTTTTTTAAATAACGTATTTTAAATTGATATTTTGTAGTAAAGATCTATTTTGCTAAATAAATGTAGACAGCTTTACTTATCCTCGCTGACAAATATTGTTCTTAAATTAAAACTTAAAGCTATACTCGCTTGCACCAAAACCGGAAATGATATGATGTGTAGTTGAAGAGAATAGTATGCTTTTTTTTCTGTAACATAAACAAAATAACAAGAGGGAATTTATTTATATTTATTTGATACATAGATTTACATCATTGTATGTGTATATGTTTTTTTTTATTTTGACAGAAACTCAGCTAATGCTTTTGATGATGTTGATTTGTCAACGAAATAGTTTCACATTGCATTACATATCAGCACAAATGATAGTTCATTATTTATTGATGGAGAACTTCATCAAATGTATGAAAGTAACGTTATTTTTACCCAAGACCTTGACTTAGAACTTTAGGAGGAAATTCAAATACTGAAGGCAGTTAACATAATTATGTCCTAAGTAGACACTAGTAAAAACTGACTATCCAGATCGTCAGATGACTTTTACTCAATATTTGTCTTAAAGTCATTTAGAGTTTATTCTTGTCATTCTGAATTTACCTGCCATATTTGGTATAAGCAAGTAATTATACTTTATTCTTATATGACGTGCTTCATTCGCTTTATGAATAAACTCATACTATTCATCCAATAAAATTTGTTTGACTACTGCGGAATAATGAATTTTATCGAATTGACATACATTAAATGTATTTGATTAACTTTAAAAACTTCAAACCTGTTAAATAATGCACATGCTGTTGCTTATTCATTTATTATGACTGTAACGTGCTGTAATTCGAAATTGACATATTTGAACTAGATACGACACCCGTTCATGCTGGCTGTTCAAAACTCCTTCCTCTGAAAAATCACGATGCTAGTCGTTTGCTTGTTTACAAACAAAAAAAGGAGGTTCATGGAAAAGCCTACACAAACGCTTTACACTTATACACATCGGACATAATCTAATCCTAATGTCCTAATCAGGATCGAAATAATTGATGCAAGCTATAGTTTATTGTTGTTTTAACATGGATAGGCATCATTTTCGTGTTAGTTTAGCTCACACTATCGATTCGGCAAAATATACAATATTACAAACAAAAAAAGGAGGTTCATGGAAAAGCCTACACAAACGCTTTACACTTATACACATCGGACATAATCTAATCCTAATGTCCTAATCAGGATCGAAATAATTGATGCAAGCTATAGTTTATTGTTGTTTTAACATGGATAGGCATCATTTTCGTGTTAGTTTAGCTCACACTATCGATTCGGCAAAAATAATGACGAATATAATGCCTACCCATGTTAGAACTACAATAACGTATAGCTTGCATCAAATATTTCTTAAATATAACTATGTATAAGATATAATTGACAAAGTATTGAACTTCATGTCTTGAGCTGTTGAAATAAATACAGGGAATTTAACAATCGTAATAGAATTTGCTTAATGTTAAAAGCAACACTTTTGCAATATAAGTTATCACTCCACACATAAGAAGATGGGCTTTTGTGTTAGAAGACACAACAATTTTTATCTAAATCCACAGGAACTAGACTCTTTTGAAATTTTTATTGACTATCAAACCATATCTCCTTCTTTCATATGATCTTTATAACTGAAAGTAATATCAATTGTTCTTTAGCCAATATTTGCAAATTTTGAAAGTTAATACATGTCTAACATTAAACGGAAAAACTAACATTTTTTATATACCATGATACCATTTAAAGAGTGCCATAATACAGCGAGCGTAAGAGGAACTTAAGTTTTTTAAATCTACATAATTTGATAATTTGTCGCTAGTTGTCGCAATGGCAATGGCAATCATACAATTTCTTATTTATTTTATCATGCTTATATCTGCGTTTATTTACCCTTTTCATGTTGTTGCATCTGCCTACCATTTTTGAACACCTGAGATCAACACAGTGTTGGCAAGGTTCATGGTTCTCAATCTATTGTTTTCTATGTTGGCCGTTTACTTTCGAAGTTGTCCCTTTGGTGTTTTAAACTTCTATTATCCCTTTACATTTGTAATACTCTTATTTTGTTTGGTTCAATATTGTCACTAAATTGTAATAGATCGATAATCTCGGCACTTTTTTTCTAATTGTTAATCTTATTTCATAAGCTTGGAAATTAGATATTCAGACAATGTATCACAAGTTGAGAATGATCAAGGATATAAATCGACTAAACAACAAGAAGTTAAACAAAATAGTGAAACAATAGTCATTTATAATTTTATGATCAAAATGATGTTCTGTCCCGATCTCATTAACTTATATTAGCTATTTGACGAAACTATCTGTTACCTTTTTAGAATGTACAGAGCTAGTTGAACCAAATAACTCAACCTGTGTAAACAACAGCAATACAACAACATGTGTACTGAATTGCGACGAAGGATTTTACTTTGACCATGACGTTAAAGAAGAATGTGTGCGTGGAAATGAAACGTACTGCTATTGGGATTTTCAGACAAATGATAACCCGTATGGTCGACAACCTCGCTGTACAGGTAAATTGTCTTATTCTTTAAACATATATGCCATTTGCCTTTTATATAAGATAAACATTATCAATACTATGATTTCGAGCAACCTAAAGTTTTGAAGTTTTGGGGTACCTATCTTTATTGAAGTCTATTGTGAAATCTAACATTTTTGTTTATTTCTGCAATTTGTTTTATGTACTTTCAAGACTTTTGTTGACTAAAAGAAATGTTAAGAAAAAAGTATATTTGTTAAATCGGAATGGTTTTAAAATTTTATGATTGCCAATGTCTGATTATATTTTCAGAGATCGTCCCATCAACAAAATTTCACGTCACAGCGTATAACGACATGGAGAGCTGTGATACTTCATCCACTGTCAAAAACAACATTACGGCTATAATTGAGTCTGCTGCCCTAGAACTTACATGTGTGACGTCAAAAATCTGAACTATAACAATCAATGAAGTTAAAAATTGCGATATTCCACAAAGGAGTCTAGACACTAACTCTTCTGTTTGTTTTACAGTGAAACTAAAATGTGATACAACTTCAAGTAAATATTACAAATAATAAGATGATCAGAACTTTAGAAATACATGTCTTATAAACACGTTCTCATCTAAAATTAGAAATTCTCATATGCCACTTAACTTATTTTTGTGTGAAAAGGCTACAAAATTTGGAATTATTGATATATTTCGCGTTAAAAACTCACAGTATAGCATTAATAATATTTGTTTGGCAT
Source organism: Mytilus trossulus (assembly GCF_036588685.1). Classification (NCBI taxonomy): domain Eukaryota; kingdom Metazoa; phylum Mollusca; class Bivalvia; order Mytilida; family Mytilidae; genus Mytilus; species Mytilus trossulus. The sequence goes on along the minus strand of NC_086379.1, from coordinate 35,115,616 downwards.
CTTTCGGCAAGATTTGTGATCTTTATTTGTAAATGCGAACAAAGATTTTATTATTTTATCATAAACCTTTTTCATAGAATGCTAGAATGATGTATTTTAACACCAAGGAAATAGTTCAAGTAAATAAACCTTAAAAAGATACTCATTCTGCATTTTTGTGATACTTTTATGTCATTTTTGAAATATAGACATAATAGTTTTCAAAGGTACCAGGGTTATAATTTAGTACGCCAGACGCGCGTTTCTTCTACATAAGACTCATCAGTGACGCTCAAATCCAAAATATTTATAAACCCAAACAAGTACAAAGTTGAAGAGCATTGAGGATCCAAAATTCCAAAAAGTTGTGCCATATACGGCTAAGGTAATCTATGCCTGGGATAAGAAAATCCTTAGTTTTTCAAAAAGTTCAAAGTTTTGTATACAGGAAATTTATAAAAATGACCACATTATTGATATTCATGTCAGCACCGAAGTGTTGACTACTGGGCTGGCGATACTCTCGGGGACGAAACGTCCACCAGCAGTGGCATCGACCCAGTGGTGTAAATAGTTATCAAAGGTACCAGGGTTATAATTAAGTACGCCAGACGCGCGTAACATAGCATTTACCAATCTTTATTTCAGATGTTTAAATGAAAAGTATGCTTAATTAAGTCTTTTTTCTCTTACTTGTATTTGTCAGGTCTGTATGCCTGCATACCACCCTGGTGTATGCTAACACCTCACTGTATGTATATACTAGAATTAGTCAGGTCTGTAATCCAGCATACCGACCTGGTTAATGCTTAACTCTCACTCTATACATATACTAGTATGTTTCAGGTCTGTATGCTAGCATACCGACCTGGTTAATGTTAAAGTCTCACTTTATGCACATCCTAGTATTTGTCAGGTCTGTATGCTAGCATATATACCGACCTGGTGTATGTTAAACTCTCACTCTATGCATATATACTAGTATTTATCAGGTCTGTATGCTAGCATACCGACCTTGTGTATGTTTAACTCTCACTCTATGCATATAATAGTATTTGTAAGGTCTGTATGCTAGCATACCGACCTGGTGTATGTTAAACTCTCACTTTCTGCGAATATAAGTACTTGTCAGGTCTGTATTCCTGCATACATATCTGGTGTATTTAGAACCTTCAATATATTTATTTTGGCATAGTTAAGGTCTGTATGACTGTATACGAACCTGAATAATGTAAACCGAATTTTTTATTTATTTTGGCTTTTTTCTGTACAGGTACATGTATGCCTGCATGGATTCTAAAATTTTAAACTGGATTCATGATTGTATTGGCAAGTCTGTATGCCTGAATGCGAAGTATTAACTGAGTACTAGTATTAACATTTCTTATTTATTTATGTTTGCATACCTCCCTTAGAAAATAAGATGTGTATGATTGTGAAATGAAAAGGTCGAATTACATGTATGTAAGGAATTACTTACGTATAGCCTTCAACTTCATTTGAATTTGAAAGAATGCTCTTAATTCTTAACTGCAACACTCATGGGTTTATTCCCGTATACCAACCCGCTTTTCATTAAACCCTTGTAAAAAAATGGAATTCATGGGTTTGATTGTCGACATACCAACATATAATCATATACCCATTGGAACATAAAAGTTTGCATATTTGTTTGACATTTTCAGTTCACGGTATTCCTGCATACAACACTGGTGTACGGTGAAAACGTACTTTTCTTGCATGGATACATACAAGCTTTAATTGCTTGTATACCAATCTATGTTTTATTGAATTGCAGTTTTACATACGTTCTAGTATTGTCAAACCAAGCTGGTGTTCAGTAAGCTTGAGTCATTGTGTATGGTTTGCCACCAGTCTTAAATGTCTGCATATTTGGTGGCACTTATTAGATATTAAGCAAGCTGAATGGTTTGCATTCTAACCAGCCTTATATTGTATTCATATTTTGAATTGCAAAACTATCATTTTTCATCATTCTCTAAGTTATAGACTTCAAGAGGGGCGAAAGATACCAGAGGAACAGTCAAACTCATAAATCGAAAATAAACTGACAACACCATGACATGAAATATACAAATTAAAGTACACAAGAAACAGCACAGAAAAAAAAACAAAGTCTGAGCAAAAAGTAAAAACACAAAAATACTGAACTCCGAGGAAAATTAAAAAAGGAAAATCCAAAATCTAAAGGCAAAATCAATAGTCCAAACACATCAAACGAATGGATAACAACTGTCATATTCCTGACTTGGTACAGGCATTTTCTAATGTAGAAAATGGTGGATTGAACCTGGTTTTATAGCTAGCTAAACCTCTTACTTGTATGACAGTCGCATCAAATTCCATTACATTGTCAACGATGTATGAACAAAACAAACATACTCAAAGAGTACAAATGTCAAATAAGGGGTACAGCAGTCAATATTGTTTTATCATCTTAATAAACAACAAATGTAACGAAGAAGTAAAAAAAGGCATACATCAAAGGAGTATGTTCGATAAGGTCCTAAAATGGCCCCCTGTTTTAGCGTACATTTCAAATTCGGATTTATCGACCAATATCACGAAAAATCATAGCTAATACATTGACTAGCTAGGATATAAACCATTTTGTTGGAAATTTTATGTTTCTGCCTGTCATTATGACGTCACAATTTGCACTCATAATGATTTTTCACGAAAAAATCAATGAAAATGGGTAAATTTCCATAGATAACTGGACAGGAAATGTAGAGCGCATACGTCGACAACTAAGATCTTTTAAAATAGTGTTTGTGGAGACATTTCACATGTCTTATTTGAATCTTTAGCTTGTCGACGCCTGCGCTCTATGTTTCCTGGTCCTTTATTTGGTTGAAATCTAGCTGATTTTGTCAAATTTTACCAAAATCCCTTATCTTGACCTTTTTTGGATGTAAAAATCAACGTGTTAGAATTAAACTTTGACAAAAACAGTTCTGTTTAACTTTCTAACATGTCTTTAAGGCAAGTTAAAACATTTATTGTCTTTTAACTATGAACTTTATAATTGGGGCCAAATATGGCCCTTACCGAACTTACTCCTTTAACATACTCATTTTGCTTTTCTTAGACTACTTAATTTATCTATACAAAGTCTACCCGTAAAGGATAGAAGGTTTTCATTGCTGGTGTAAAATTGCGCGTTTGAAATTCGCACAGGAAGACATAAACATAATTTTGTCGTTCAAAGTATGAGGGCATACATACATGCATCACTATATAAACAACAAATGTAACGAAGAAGCACAAAAAGGCATACATCAAATTTAACATACTCATTTTGCTTTTCTAATATCACTTAATTTATCTATATAAAGTCTACCCGTAAAGGATAGAAGGTTTTCATTGTTGGTGTAAAATTGAGCCTTTGAAATTCGTACAGGTAGACATAAAAATAATTTTGTCGTTCAAAGTATGAAGGCATACATACATGCATCGTCACGTAAAGTACAGTTTCACATAAAATGTATAACATAAAAAACAGACTTAACAGAAAAAGTATTGGTATTGAATAAAATAATTTTGTCATTCATAGTATGTCAAGGTCCATAAGTAAAAGTAGTATTTGTAAATGAAATAATTTTGTCGTTCAAAGTATGATGTTTTTTTATATAACCACAGAGTCAATTTAAGGGCATACGATACAGTTACAGGGAAGGTAATGACGTTGCTAACGTAATTTGTTATTTTCGCGACGTCAAACTTTGACATATCGGGAAAAATGCATTTTTCGACTGATTTTTAACATTCAAACTGATTTAATTTGAAAAAGAGTTCATGGACCCCTATTTTTCAAAACGGCATTTGGTTTCATTTTGCAGGGAGATTATGTGACCCAAATTTTATAAAACTGTAAATAGAGGATTTTTTTAATTTTGATAAACATGCAGTAAAAAATTACGTTTTTTCTCAATTCATGAACATTTGATAAATATGAGTTATTTCTGAATAAAAAATTGCATATTTTTTAAAGATATTTATAAAATACAAAAAATACCGATTATTTAACAAAAAACAATTTGTTTTTATCTTTTATAACAAAAAAGTTATGTCTTTCTTTCGAAAAAGAAATTACGGCCACAAATCTGAATTTCGAGCAAATATACAAAATTTCGACCTCATTTTACTCAAAAAGTAGCACATGAAGGTATATTTTTTATTACACATTTGATTTAATCAGGTAAAAAATAGCCTATATGCAAATTTTCATGAACTTGTAAATACAGGATCAAAACTGTATCGTATGCCCTTAAAAGAATATCTCAAAAACTGACTTAACAGTTCAAGTAATATTAATAAAGTCAAATAAAAGAATACTATAACACGTTATTAAGATGATAACCAGGTCATTGCGCAAAATCTATACTTGAAGACCATCTTGTATTATTTGTGAAGTTGATACGGAATATTTTTCAACGAGTTCTGGGTATCTTCCGATGAACGTTTTTTAGAAAAAGGACGAGACGTTCTATGGCATACCCCTGGTTCATCAACTTTCTGCTCAGACACTGGTGACGTTTTACAAAGTCTGAATAAGAGCTGCAAGCTCTTGAATACCTAATAAGTTGTGAAATGTATATTCCATATGCAGGTGAAGTTGGTATATTACTACTAAGGTGGGGGAAATTGATAATTTCAAAATTAAAATCGTCTCGCTTGTCATAGATTCTGGTACTGAGATGACTGTGTATGTCAAATTCGAGGTATAAGTCTAAAAATGAGGCGAAGAAAGCCATGTTTGTCGTCTCTTTAATTTCTAGTTCTGGTGGGTATATTAATGGGACCCAATCAGAAAAGTTCGGATTGTTAATGGAAAGAACATTATCAATATATCTGAAAGTGAAATTAAATAACCTGGCTTCTTTGATCTTCTTGTTTTTAACAAGTGTCTGAAGGAATTCCAATTCATATGAAAATAAGAAGAGATCGGCAAGGAGACGCGCACAGTTCGTTCCCATAGGAAAGCCGACAATTTGTTGAAAAAGTCTACCTCCAAATTCAACAAATATGTTGTCAATAAGAAAATCTAGCATACTGATCACTTGTTCCTCTGTGTAGTATGTTTTACCCTTTTGTTCCTTATTAACAAAATATGCCTTATGGTATCCCAAAGTGATAAATTTATAGCGTATGCTATCATTTTTATGATGAAAAGCATTGTGGATTATTTCTTTTAGACGGTTTTTCAATTTAACATAGGGAATGGTTGTATACAAGGTTGAAAAATCAAATGTTTTAATAGAACTAATTTCAGAAAAAGATCGAGATTTAAAATTATCCAGAAGTTCTTTAGAATTTTTAAGAATCCACATATGATTAATACCACTACGTGAGTAAACAGTTTCACAGTATATTTGAAGATCCTCTTTAACTGCAGACAGAATTTTAGCCAATCTAACGGACAATTCTTAAGTAGAACAAGCAGATGAGCCGGCAATGTACCGTTGTTTGTACGGAATTTTGTGAAGTTTAGGTATCCAATACACACAAGGTCAGTCCTCTGATTTGTTATTCAATGTAATGTTCATAGAAGCCATGACGGACTTATGATTCGCCAAAATCTCATCCTTGTCAAATGATATGTTTTTGTATGTGGGATTACCTGAGTGCTCATTTATTCCTAATTCTTTTATAAGACACTCGTATTAATACGACTTACATATAAAGACAATATTATTTGAAGCTTTTTCCGCAGGAACAACAACATACTTATCTTGAAGAGATGATAGACATTTTACAGCCTCTTTGTCACTGAAAATGGACTTGGGTCGATCATTCGAACAGTTCTTCAACTTATGAATGCGACGTTTTATCAGATACCTGATTGTTTTGACCCATTCTGACAATGTGTCCAGTTGAACTTCCTCTCGTTTAGCCCATGCTCTGACATATTTCTCAATGGAATCCATAATTATTTTGAAGTAATGGTACACGAACCCTAGTCCCTAACCAAAAACTGGGGATGATTTCAGGTGCTACAGAAGGGTAAGCAGATACTGCTCCACATGTCCAACAGTGGCACCGTGGGGTTGCTTATGTTTTTAAAAACCCGATAACTAGCTTTATACAGTAAGTCAAATTCATGAAAAGGGAAGGGGATTGTAGTTATGACGTGAGAAACATATCCGATATCATCTGTGAACGGTTACTAGTATTCCATTACTGTCATCCAACTATATACTATGGTAACAATTGTGTATATACTGGAGTTGTAAAAACAAATACTTCAACCAGGAAAGCCAAAGAATTGATGCCTTTTCTAGCGAAGCCATGCATACATTATAAGCAGGAACATCAAAAAGACTGGTGTTGTTCATTGGTGTCATAGTTGTCTAGGAAGGCATTGGTTTAATCCATCCAGTCACTTAGAAGTGTTACAATTAAATTCATAAGCAACACATAAATAGTTACATGAAAGGTATAGCCAATGTTTGAAAAATGCAGAAACGAGAAATGGAAACTACATATTATATTCATATATATATATATATGCGAGTGAATATTTTACACTTCACAAATTTAACATTGATGTGGCGTGGTCAACTACATCAAAGATTTGATGGTCAATTATACTTAATCTGTTGAATTATCTTTCATCTTGATTATAAAATGTGACAGTTTGTACGGTAAATGAGTTGCACAGTAGAAATGTAATAACATTTGGACGTTTATCAAAGTAAGGTTTAATCTAATTTAAGGACAGCGGTTCATAGCACGATTTTGCAAGACACTTTTTGCATTGATCACTTATATTGGTGTAGTAGCTTGAAGTAACAATTAAGTTGCGATATAGATTATAATGAAGTAACATGTTGTTTTATAGAGTTGGAACTAAGTAACATTTTGTATTGGAATTAATAACTGTGAACCTGGGCTATGAACCTTTTAAGTATATCATATGTATACATGTACTTTAATATGATTAAACATGTGAACAGTAAACAGACTTCGTTACTAGTGTATAGACGGTAGTGAGCCTACATATATATGGTGAAATATTTAATAGCTATTTCCTTATGTAAACGGGCAAGAAGGATTAGATCCCAGATACAATGTACATATATACAAAATAATGACTGTCCAAAATAAACAGAACTAAGACCCGTTTAGCGTTACATTTATATCACAATTACTGATTTTAATAAAGTTTATATGAACTAAGTTTTTTTTTAATATTATAGTGGTTGAATTGAACTCGTTCCCTTGAAAAAACAAATTGTCGCCATGCATGTGATTGATTGAAGATCAATGATATTTGTCATTTCCTTAATAACATTCATTTTTCCAATTTGAACACTCTTGAAATGTGCTGTTCTAATCCTTTTTCAATAAATGTATGTATAATTTGTTTGAATTACTTCTTTTCTAAAAAAAAACTAAAAAGCTTAACAAAATACGGTCAAAGCTACGTTTTCTTTTTCAATGTATACATTCAAGTAGTCAGCTATTAAAATTGTAACTAACACGTAATCATATGTAGATTTATCAAAAGTTTGCCAATGAAATCTCCTTGTTTTATTGGTAATTAAAAATACAGGGATGAACCTTAGTGCCATTGTTGCAACATTAAGGGAATTTGTAACAACTATTAAGTAAATAAAGTATCTGAAGTATCTAAAAAAAAATCTTCATAAATTACCCTGTTACAGTATTGATTTAAACAGTCTAGTGGCGGATTAAGATATTTAAAAAAAGGGGGAGGGGGTTCCAGCCAAGGTTCAGTGATTTTTATATAATCACCCAAATGTTTCCCACAAAAAGGGGGGCAGGTACCTTTTGGATCCGCCTATGGGACCCAACATGAAAAATAAGAAATAATAATGTATAGCAAAACAATTTACGATAGGAAAAACCGGAAAAATATGAATCAATGACATCTTCGACAGTCAGGCTCCTGAATTGGACAGGCATATAAAGACTATATAGTGTGGCCGGTTTTAACATGTGAGCGCTCAGCTCCCCCCCTTTTTTTTTTTTATCTGAGACAGTTGTTTCCCTAAAAGTTGTAAGAATAAGACATGAATATCCAGAAGTTTCATAAGGGGGATGAGATAGGGAGGGCACTGCATGACTTCTTTACAGGTGGACGCTTCAGTTCTGTTTCCCTCAATTAATAAACTAAAGTTTTCCCACAAAGCACTGGCATAGCACCCCCTTAGATTCTATCTCTGTAACTAATGCAAGGAGACATCACTATGGATGCACAGTAACACATAATCGTATTTCAAATTCATTTTTTTCTCTAAATACTTTTAAAGAGGGATTAGTCAAAAAAGCGTATGACGTCTTGCAACTTTTTTTCTTTTTTTTTTTTGGGGGGGGGGTCTTTTGATTTTAAACAGCAGTAAATTTGGCAAACACAACGTCTTGCATGAAATTGATTGAATTGGACAAACCTCTCGAGAAAACAAGAAAAAACGTATAATCAATAATCATGTTCAAGCCGACCAAACCTCCAAAAAAGAGGGTGTTAAATGAAATCGTGAAAAATGTACAAAAACAGCTAGGTTTACTTACCATAAATATATCCGACATTTTATTTTGCGTCTGGTTTATTCAAATCAAGATAATAGAGCGTATGTTTGTCCAATTTCTTCTTCGTGAGGGTAACTCCTTCATGATGATTCAAATTGTTTACATTTATAAATGACGTCATCTAGAAGGAATGCGTGACTCCGCAGATAAATACTCCTTTTTTCTTTGACTTTTTAATAATAACCAATACCAAGTATAAACAAAACAGGTTGTTTTGTAATCAATTGCTATTATTTCAATTAAGTGTACTGGTAAAGTAACTTGTGTAAGTCAAGGCTATCCGTCCATATCTCTCCGAATTACGTCAAAAGGTCCCTGACATCATATAAAATGTTGTCAACAACTTCGAACTTGGAACCTTGTACAAATTATGATTGTCTCATTTTCCGTAATTTTAATTTGCAAACCAAACAGATAACTGTCAGGTCAATAAAGCGACCATAGTCATGGAACTTGAGAATTAGTTTTCATTTATAGATTTACAACAGTAAACGCTAAAAGCGGTTTGCCTTGCAAATTAACAATTTTCTGTTTACCTATCTGGAGAAAATAAAGAGGTCAGTGGTAGGCTTTTATTTTTTTAAGCTCGAAATCGGCAATAAAGTAAAACCATAACTATACTGACGTAAAGGATTTTTTTAAACACCCAGGTTCGTATGCTATCATACAGACCTGTGAAATACAACATCTGATTCAATATTTGCTGTTCTGCATACACCAGGTTCGTATGCTAACATACATACCTGAGAAATGCAATGTATTAATTAAGTGTAGACATTAGCATACACCAGGTACGTATGCTGGCATACAGGCTTGAGAAATGAAAGTTATTATAAATTTATAATACAATTCAGTTTATCATACACCAGGTGTTAAATATGACAGATTCACGATTTCCAAATGCTTCATAAAAGAAAAATGTGTTTTTCTTTTTTTTTCTCTCTTTTTTGCATAAGTGTGTCTTATGAGCAATAATTCGACCTATTTGAGTACGAATTATGACAAATTACCGTTAATGAGAATTTCTCATTTTAGATGAGAACGTGTTAGTATGTCATCACAGAAACAGTTTAAAAAACGATGACATTTTTGTTTTAGTTTAAGATATAATGATCATTACACACCGCTAGCAATGGATATCACAACAGTGTGTTTTCGTTTCATATTCTTTATAACTTTATGAACTTGTAGACTTTACGGTATGGATTTATCTTATTGAATATGTTGAAGTCCGTATGGTTACCAATACTTGCTTGACTTCACTGTATTTGAACTTCGGTGGATTGTTTTTTTTCATGTGCAATCATAAAACATTACTTAATTATCTTAAAGACAGGAAGAATTTTACTTAAGAAATTCGACGTAACAAATGTTTTATTGAAATTTCAGATGGGCTGGAGACCTGTGTTTATGGATTTGTAGACGCCGTCACTTAAATCCTTGGAAAATGGAACTGAGTTAGATTTTCAACAAAATAGTATAATATATAAAATTATACAGAATAATTCAACATCTGCCATCAGTTTAAATTGTCCATCTGGCACCGTTCCTTTCATTGCATACTGCGGTAAAAAGTTCCATAGATATTTCATAATTTATTTTAGATAGGTACCGGTGATTTGGTAAATTGTTTAGATAATGAACAGCTATTTGCAAAAAGATAGACCGTTTTCTTTTTATGTCAGCTATTATCACAAGCGAAGTAGTCACCTCTCTGTATTTGTTGATATGGTCATAATTATAAATCATCTGTTTACAATTTTTTTTTCTCTCTAAATAATAAGGTTTTCTTACCTCAGGAATGGATTCCATTAGCTGTATTTTTCAAAACTTTTATGAGTTTTCAGTCCTCAATGATCTTCAATTTCTTACTTTATTTGGCCAACTTTTTATCTTTTAGAGCGTCACTGGTGAGTTTTTGGCAGTGGAAACGTGTCAGACGCGCATATAAAAATTTCCAATCCTGGTATCAAAGACGAGTTTATGACCTTGCATTCAGAAATAATTGCATACTTTTGTTATTGCATTTTAGCTCACCTAGCCCAAAGGGCCAATTGAGCTTTTCTCATCACTTGGTGTCCGTCGTCCGTCGGTGTACGTCGTTCGTCGGCGTCCGTCGGCGTTCGTCGTCATCAACTTTTACAAAAATCTTTTCCTCTGAAACTACTGGGCCAAATTTAACAATACTTGTTCACAATCATCATTGGGGCATCTAGTTTATAATTGTGTCCGCTGACCTGCCAACCAACCAAGATGGCCGCCATGGCTAAAATAGAACATAGGGTTAAAAATGTATATTATGGCTTATCACTCTGAAAGCAAAGCATTTAGATCAAATCTTATAAGGTAAATTGTTTATCAAGTCTAGGTTTATCTGCCCTGAAATTTTCAGATATATCAGACAACCGGTTGTAGGGTTGCTGCCCCTGAATTGGTAATTTTAAGGATTTTTTCTGTTTACGGTTATTATCTTGAATGTTTTTATAGATAGAGATAAACTGTAAACAGCAATAATGTTAAGCAATGTAAGATCTACAAATAAGTCAACATGATCAAAATGGTCAGTTAATCCCTTAAGGAGTTATTGCCCTTTATAGTTATTGTATATCATTTTTCGTAAATTTTTGTAATCTTTTACAAAAAGCTTCTCCTCTGAGACTACTGGGCCAAATTTAACCATACTTGTCCAAAATCATCATTATGGTATCTAGTCCAAAACATGTTTGCAGTGACTTAGCCATCCATAATAGATGGCTGCCATGGCTAAAAATAGAACAATGGACTAAAATGTAGATTTTGGATTATAACTCTGAAACCAAAACATTGAGAGTGAATCTTACGGGGTTAAATTGTTTATCAGGTCACTATTTATCTGTCCTGAAATTTTCAGATGAATTGGACAACTTGTTGTGGGGTTGCTGCCCAACAATTGGTGTTTTTTTAAGGACATTTTGACGTTTTTGGCAAGGTTTGGCATACCACAAAACCAGGTTTAACCCACCATTTTTTTTCTTTAAAAATGTCCTGTTCCAAGTCAGTAAAATAGCCATTATTATATTATAGTTCGTTTCTGTGTGTGTAACATTTTAACGTTGTGTTTCTGTTGTGTCAATTGTTTTTCATATATTTGAGTGTGAATTCACATTACTATAAGACGTGTCACGGTACTTTTCTATCCTAAATTCATGTATTTAGTTTTGATGTTATATTTGTTATTCTCATCGGGTTTTGTCTAATGCTTAGTCCGTTTCTGTGTGTGTTGCATTTTAATGTTGTGTCGTTGCACTCTTCTTATATTTAATGCGTTTCCCTCAGGTTTAGTTTGTTATCCCGATTTTGTTTTTTGTCCATAGATTTACGAGTTTTGAACAGCGGTATACTACTGTTGCCTTTGTTCAACATTTTTTATCAATTTGGTAAATTTTGGTAAGTTTTTTACAAAATAGTTTCCCCTGTAAATGAAGGGCCAAGTATGGATAGAGAAAATTGTAAGTATAAAAAATGTTCAGTAAAGTAAGATCTACAAACAGATCACCATCAACAAAATACAATTGTGTCATGAATCCATCTGTGTCCTTTGTTTAATATGCACATAGACCAGGGTGAGCGACTCAGGCTCTTAAAAGCTTTTTGTTTTAAGACGGATAAAAAATGCGAAATTTATTATTGCGATAGACATTATCTGTTGCGGGTTCTTTTCAAACAATTTTTTTTATTTCAAAGAAATTTAACAACACTAGACCGATGATTCTTTTTTGTAAAAGAAACAGTACTATCTTTCTTTAAAAATCAATATCATTGTCAGAAACAATTGTTGTTTGTTCTGGATTTGGTACTGATTGTTAGTACAATTCTATATCGGGTATAATGTCTGACTGCAGATCTCCAAATTTCAAAATACAATGTAACCATACGCGCGTATTCCTAACTGTTTTTTTTTACTCAACTATAATACTCTTTCTTCCACGCAATTGTACATAATTGAAATTTATAATAAACTCCACTTTGAAATGTTTTGCTTTTCATTTTAGTACCTTGCAGCATTGGTCACTTCTCTTCATATAATGAATGTCTGTCATGTGACAAAGGAATATACCAAGACCAAGATGGCCAAACGTTCCTGTTTATCATGTCCTACTTGAATGACCACAGAAGGAACGGACTCTCATTCTATTGATGACTGTTGTGGTATGTAAATATAAATGATGTGTTTAGTATTTACTCTGGTCTTTAAAAAAAACGACCTTATAAGCCCACATCGCATGTTTTTTTTTCAACATTTAACACCAGTTGTCGATAATGTGTCATATGTCATCTAAAGAAAAGATACAAAGATCAAAAAGCCAAACTCAGAAACTAGAACAATTTATTAATTAGTCAAATTTTGCCACAATTGTTACCAGATTCTGAAAAAATATGACTTATCAAAATGACAATACTTCACTTTTTCAGTGTTTTGTGCAAAGTTTTAAAAGATAGAAATTATTGTAAAAAAAAATGTTCAGTGAAAAAAGTTTAACATTTTAAAGATTTTTGTCAATAAGTGTATTCTTGTCTAAATTGTTTGTATTGTACATTGCTGAAGATGCACATTGACTTGTGTTATCCGGCAGACCTTAATAATCTGTAATAATTTTTGTGGTGGATTTTTCTTAAAACATTTGGAATTTTGATTTTTTTCCAAAACACTTTTTGCTAAGGGGAAGGACATTTTAACTGGATAAAAGCATTATTCTGATGTATGGGAGCGACAACTTTACACATGAATTGGAAAAAAATGTTGTGTTTTAATCTAGCAGATAAAGAGACCCAGTAATCAAATGTTGTGTACATTTGGTTTTAAGAATTTGATAAGTTTAACTACACCAAGCATTAATATTACATGAAACAATAACATTTTTAAAAGATTCAGAACTGAAAAGTAGAATAGGTAAAAAATTCATATGCATCCACGAATTTAACAGTCAAATTCAACAATGGGTACATTTTTTGGTTATTCCATTAAATTTGACTTATATTGTGAGATCAGCGGCTTGTCAGGTATCTCATATTATCAAATCAAAATAAAATGTGATTTAAACAAAATTAAATATATGCGTATTATATATTTAAGTACCATTACCAATACATGATGAAGATCTAGAGAATACTTGTGAGTATTTTTTGTTAATACATCTTTGATCAACAATTGTACAAAAAAAGTCTGTACAATTTTGAATAATTAAAGGGTGTTTGTTGAAACACCCGTGTCAGTGATAAGCTTTCATATCATTGAGCGTTATAGCGAGTAATAAAGTGGTTAACAGCAATCAATATGGTTAATGCCGTTGTTATGAGTAAATAAGTAGAATGTGACCGTTATATTATTCATTCTAAAATCCAGAAATAAACCCGATTCCTGGAGGGAAAGACATACATAGCAATGCACGTCTTCAATTGTTGATCTTATCAAACACTAGTAAATCATTTAAATGAGCAAATTATTTTGAACAATACAAGTGTTTTTTGTAAATGAACATTTTTTTTAATGTTCAGAGGCGTTGATTTCTTTAATTTTAATACATAACTAATTAGTATACTCCGCAAGAAAACAACACTAACTGAGTCTCTTGCCGATTACAAATGTGAAATGCTGGAACATGTAGTTTAAAAAAGTGGCAACGTTTGCCAAATAGTTGAAATGCGATCGATGGAAATGTACAAATATGTTAAAGGTTACAATGGTAGCATAATTCAAAATCATGTTTGTTCAAAAGTCGATTTTTCGTCATTGCAAAACTTTTTCATTATATTCTTTGGAAGAAATTTATAACCATGGAGAAAAAAAATATCTAAAATAAAATCACTGAAGCCACTTTGCTTACAATAAAGACTAATTTTACAATAATGAATGTTTCATAAGATGCACCTCAGCCTTGAATGCAATTTTCAAAAAAAAACTATTTTCTAATATTAAGCTAGAAATTAGCTTGTTCTAGGCAGGTACAGAAATCCAGATATGTGAAAATTTACAATACTCTATAAGTCAAAACAATTGAGATAAATACTTTTTGAAAAATTAGGGATCTTACTATTTTTAGTTGCCTTGTGTTAAACATGTTATAGATGAAGTTAACGTGTCATTTGCATAACGGCGTCAGAAATTTCTTTCATTGACGACGTGGTAGCCAAATGCGGTTTGGACTTTGCTCATTGTTGAAGAAAGTACGGTGACCTATAGTTGTTAATTTCTGTGTCATTTAGGTCTCCTGTGGTAAGTTGTCTCATTGGCAATCATACCACATCTTTTTTTTTATATTTACTTATATAAAATAAAACTTGGCATAAGGTAATATAGACACGTTTGATAACAGGGAACAATAAACGAAATTGTCGTTTAATGTACCAAGGCCTTTGTTTTTCCAGAGCTGCATCTATATATTAGTTTTAAAAGAAGACTTTGTTTTTGTAGATCATAGTAACGTTATGGATAGTGACTACACAATGGATGATGGCTGTTATAATATTTGTAAGCCCATAATAGACCCAAGGCAATGTGAGTATGAATTCGATTAGAAATATGATCAGTGTATTTAAATTACCAATACATGAACGTTACTCAATATATCAAAAGAAGATCTTGAATACAAAAAGGAGTTTATGGAAAGTGCAAGTTTTATCTATCTTTTTAAAAACCGTTATAAATAGAGAAAATCTTAAAAGTACACGAACGTTTAGAAAATTGAGTTCTTCCAGTTATCCATATATTTCAAATATATTTCAAACGATTCCTTTCAGAACTTATTGCTCTAAAATGTCAAGTTTTATACCTTTTTACTTTTATTTTTGGCTTTTATTTAGAAAATTCTTTAAAGTCTATTGCTTTTCGTACTTTATTGTAATAATCGGACATTTGTTTTCGTTCGTTTTTTGATAGTTAACAACCTAAGTGCCTTCGCAGCTTTCTAGGCTGTTTAATTTTTTGTTTATTATTGATGTATAGATATATTCATAGTGTTGCATACATGTAAGTGATGTGAAAGTTTTGCAGTATTTCAAGTGTAATACGCAACGTATACCATCCAAATGTTTATTTTTTTTGCCTCGAGACTATTGACTTTATTTATATCTTTTAAGCTTGTGAATTTGCAAAAATACGTTACTATGGATTCATTTATTTTCATGGGTTTTAATATTCGCTGAATGCTGTATACTTGTAATTTGTTGATAATTAATATTATTATTTTGTCAATCTCTGTATACAAAGCCTATTGAAAACATGTTATTCGTTGAACATTAAATTCGTGGTTTACCTGTACCAACGAAACCCACAAAAATTTGTATCCAACGAATGATAATTCATTAACGGTATTTTCTTTTTTAACTATATTCTTTTATTTCAGATCATCTATTGAAGGTTTCGATTTTGACACAATCCCATTGGAAGTAAACTCTCCAAGTCCCGTTAATGATTCTTTTCCGCCAACAACACAAGAGCAAGACGAATCGATAAATGTTTCAAAGCTTGAAGGGAGTGATGCTAATGAGCAGTCAGTCTTGTAGAGAAAATGTTAGGCTACCGAACTTTGAACTGCATTAAAGTTGATTGCGGATAATAAAAATATCACATCAGCGTATAACAAATTGTACATTATTTTGTCAAACATGTTATGATAGTGTTCTTCTGTAATGGATAAATGTTATAAATGTTTCTGTGTAGTTAATAAAAAGTTTAATTTAGACTTTATCTTGTCTTCGTGTCTTCGTGTCATAAAAAGTCATCATAAAGTGCAGAAAACAAACTTACACTGCCATTGCAAAACAAATACAATGAAAAGACAAATAACAGTAGAAAAATCATACTTCAAAAAACTAAAGACACAGCAATGCGAACAATACTAAAAACAGGAAGTGAGCTCGGGTGATCCGGAGGAAGAAGCAGATACTGCTCCTCACGTAGCACAGATCGTTTCAATCGATTTAGCAAAATTTTATCCTAAAATAAAAGCTTTTAAAATAAATTCTGATTAGCATATAATTGTACAGCAAATGCCAAATATGTTAAATAATTCAATTGTCATTTAAGTCAGGTGGTGAGGTAGTTAACAGATCAGGGAGTTTCACGTTGTTTTACAAGAAATACCACCTGATATGATAATTTCAAAAATATCTAGAATATCAGAATGTGTTTCATTGTTTTTAATTATACACACATTAGCATTAAAACAAGAAATTACTTAAATCTAGAATAATTTTGAATTCTGGAAAATTGATCAGAACATGAAGAAATGTATAATGAAAACTATTCTAACTAAATAGGGTAAGCCAGATTTCAAATTATTCCTTGTTTTAATAGTAAAATTTTAACGATGTATATTTCGATGATTGCGGTTTCTGTAATTACCATGATACCATTTATACCTGATACCATTTATACCTATAAATAGGAGTAGACTATCTGTATGCGTTTATACCAAAACAGTTTGCACATTTTACGGGAATATTTCAATGTGATTTTTTAATTGTATCTGAACATAGCGGTTGGAACATTTAAAAAAAATATTTTTTTTTGTATTTTTTTTCTAAATGTTTGCACAACTTTTTGGAATTTTGGGTCCTCAATGCTCTTCAACTTTGTATTTGTTTGGCTTTTTAACTATTTTGATCTGAGCGTCACTGATGAGTCTTATGTAGACGAAACGCGCGTCTGGCGTATAAAATTATAATCCTGGTACTTTTGATAACTATTTGAACATTATTTTTTTTAATTTTGTACGTCTTCGGAAACGGTATAGACATAAAAAATAAAGAAGATGTTGTATGATTACCATGAGACAACTGTCTACAAGAGACCAAAATAACACAGAAATTTACAACTATAGGTCACCGTACGGTTTTCAATTTTCTTATTTACGTTTGAAAAAGTACACATCCAGTTATTGAAAAAGGTTAAGTTCATGCTACAAGATATTTGTGGCTTTAAGTTTTTCAAGTAATGTAATGAATAGAAAACCCTTTTCCGTTATCTGATGATCGAAGAGTATTATCTTAAGATAATTTTTAGCAGGTTTTTAATTTTTAGCATTGCTGCTAGAGATTATTTGTGGATATCCTACCCTATTTTTTCTAAATGTGTGCAGTACAAAATATACATTAAAGAATTTCAAATAAAATCAAATGCAAAAATAACACTATTTATTAAGAAACTACAAATACAATGTATATACATACAAGTACAGTATAAACAATACAAATTAAAAAGCTGTAGTTGAAATCAATCTTTAATTACTAATTTGCTTTCATAGAAATCACCATGATATTCTAATATAATATGCCATCCTATTTCTTAGCAGATTTCATACTCTTAGTAACATTTTGAAAAGTTCAGAAAACATTATTTTTTTTAACTTTTGTAAATGAGACAGATTATAACAAAATAAAAAAACTTTATGAAACAATGCAAATTAAATAAACATATAGACTATCTAGTAAATCTTATTTAATTCAACTTAAATTTAATATATATTGATTGAACGAAATAATCGTAATTTTAGATTTTATTGCATTGGCTTACAATTAAGGATTTTATTAAAGTTGAAGCAAAGCAAACTAGAGCCTCTAAGGAGTCCGCGTTGCTTACATGGGTATATTTGTATATTGGACAAAGAACAATTTCCAACATCGTAGACCAGAATTGTACTTATTACGCAAATAATCTCTTATGTAATGTTTTTATTGCATCTAGTTTTGTTTATTTAGTTTTTCTTTATCTTCTTTTGGGTTTGTTCAATACACAAAAAGAGGGCAAACGAATCCTCATTTTAGGACAGTTACTTTTAAATGAGTGACAGTCTGCTGACTATATCGAAAACAAAATACTTGTTTATAGATCTTGTCTTGCTAATCATATATGTTATTTCAAAGTCTTATTTACATGTTTGTTTTAAATGCTTGTTCGTATAAGGCAAAACGCATAGAGAAAAGTAAAAATCATCATTGATGGGGTAAAAAGTTCAAATAGGTGTCGTCAGCCCTTTCCCTTTATATTGCCCTAACTGTAAATCTGTCTTGCTGGTAAATTTACCTAATTTAAGTTTTAAACTCTCTATAACAGGGTTTATTTTTAGAATTAATGTAAAAATGCAGAAAACTATTAAAAAATTTAGTGCAATAACAGTTACTGTAAAAAGGAGTCGACTGGCTATTTTGACTATTGATTTAGTTAATTATTGTCTTGCATATCATTATCAATTATAAAGTTACCTTGAATCAATAATAGTTTTGAAGCCAAAGTTGAAAAACCAGAGGTTTAAATGGGTTTATGTAAGGGTTGTTCCTCCTATTGAATGTTCTTTTCTGGTATCTTTCGCCACTCTTTTAATGATTATAAGACAAAGTCGATTGACCATATTCTCTGTCTGTAATTGTTTTTAAGATAATAAACAAAACTTATATCTTATCCCATTGTTCTATTTTTTGCCTGTATTACCATGTTGGTTGGTATGATTAATATACAGATATAAAAACTAACCTAATGATCAGTGTTGCTAAAATGGTCTTATTGAACTTTTTGGAATACAAATTGAATTGTTGTAAAAAATAATGATCGACTGACGATAATAACAAGTGTCAATTGCTGACCCCGAGAGTCATGTGAGTTAGCCAAAATCAAAACAAAATGTGCCGAACTCTAGAACAATTAAAATTCCAATGCTTTCAAATACAATTTCGAGGAAACAAAATTATGAGTGTATAGTAACGAAATATGTGATAAATCATAACACGTACACAAAAAGTAGATCCGACTTTAAGCTTATGTTTTTAGAACATGACAAATCTTTTCTAAATATTAAACTACCATACGATATAAGACAACTTAAATACAAAACTACTGCCATACTGATATATATTTTTCTTTGGTATCTATGAAATTAGAGAATTATTGACCATTTAAAGCTTTTATAGATATAGGAAGATGTGGTGTGAGTGCCAATGAGACAACTCTCCATCCAAATAACAATTTAAAAATTAAACCATTATAGGTTAAAATACGGCCTTCAACACGGAGCCTTGGCTCACACCGAACAACAAACTATAAAGGGCCCCAAAATTACTAGTGTAAAACCATTCAAACGGGAAAACCAACGGTCTAATCTATATAAATTTTACTTATTTTCAATTATTTGATGAACTGAGTTTTTTTATTCATTCAGTTCAGCACTAAAATAAAATAGTTAAAGTGTGGTAGCGATATTTTGGATGAAATCACTCTAGTTACATTTTGCGAGGCAGTTTACTTCCGTCAGTATGTTCAGAACTATGTTAAGTTTAGAGAACAGAAGTGTATCGATATTCAGAAAATTGTGAGGTTAATCATTTTTATAATTTTAAATGAGTATGACGAAAGCTTACATATCAAAGTTGATTTATAAAAGAAATCTATTATAAAATAAGATATACATTCAGGCATAATAAATATATCTTCATTAAATATAGATATATGTTCAAACATGTAATAATCGAACATGTGTATACAATTATATTAACAAATATAAAATTCATGCAGACCATATATTCAAAAGAGACGAATAAACTTAATTCAACAAGTGTGAATCATAATACTGTTAATATTATATATATATATATTTGGTGTCACGATATCACAGTAGCATGGGTTCGAATCCCGGCGAGGGAAGAACGACTCGTCTAAGCATCAACCCAACAATGTTAGATCTGTAAATTTGCTTTCGCAAATTTATGGTTCTTCCCTCGCCGGGATTCGAACCCATGCTACTGTGATATCGTGACACCAAATCGCCTGCACTGCAGCCGTCCCGCTAGACCACACGACCACCTGGGGTCTCAAAAAAAGAGCTTTTGCTGGCAATGTGTTACCTGTCCACGTCAGTTTTAATCTAGCGGCGTACTACAGTACATGATACATAAGGCATGAAGATGAATATATATCACCATCATTGATGGCGATCCGATGGATACATCTGTTGTAGGGTTGTCACTGACTCAGACGTACTTATGAATATAATTATTTTCTGTGACTGTATCTTACATTAATTTGTAGGATCCTTTACTATAGATAATTTAGCTGATCTGTAACAATAACATCTTCATGCCTTATATATCATGTACTGTAGTACGCCGCTAGATTAAAACTGACGTGGAAAGGTAACACATGCCCACCGAAAGCTCTTTTTTTGAGAGCCCAGGTGGTCGTGTGGTCTAGCGGGACGGCTGCAGTGCAGGCGATTTGGTGTCACGATATCACAGTAGCATGGGTTCGAATCCCGGCGAGGGAAGAACCAAAAATTTGCGAAAGCAAATTTACAGATCTAACATTGTTGGGTTGATGTTTAGACGAGTTGTATATACATTATGTACACAGCCATGTATCACCATCATTGATGGCGATCCGATGGATACATCTGTTGTAGGGTTGTCACTGACTCAGACGTACTTATGAATATAATTATTTTCTGTGACTGTATCTTACATTAACCTGTAGGATCCTTTACTATAGATAATTTAGCTGATCTGTAACAATAACATCTTCATGCCTTATATATCATGTACTGTAGTACGCCGCTAGATTAAAACTGACGTTGAAAGGTAACATATGGCCACCGAAAGCTCTTTTTTTGAGAGCCCAGGTGGTCGTGTGGTCTAGCGGGACGGCTGCAGTGCAGGCGATTTGGTGTCACGATATCACAGTAGCATGGGTTCGAATCCCGGCGAGGGAAGAACCAAAAATTTGCGAAGCAAATTTACAGATTTAACATTGTTGGGTTGATGTTTAGACGAGATGTATAAATATACTTTTTCACTTTTTTGGTCTTTTGGAAAATGTTGTTTGTGCTGTTTTTAGACCCTTCTACAACGAAATTTGTTTGACATGCACACGTATAAAAATTGCGGTTTTTATCCAACGCAATCATAGGTTTGAACGTAGTTTTCAATTTAGACTCGTATATATATATATATATATATATATATATATATATATATAATTTAAAAGTAAAAAACACAAAAATTCACATCATAAATCGAACATTGTTTCTGTTAGCGCTTTCATCGCATCTCCAGCGGTTCATCAGACAGAATTGTTATCGTTAATAGTAACGACTTGTGACGTTACGTTATAGTAACGACTTGTGACGTTACGTTATAGTAATGTCATGCGTTAATTGTATATTTCTTACGGAATTTTATTAACGGACCGAATTTCACTTCCTATTTAGTGCGGGCTTATCAATATTTATATATGAAGACTAAACATGTTAATGAAAGTGACCACCAGTTAATCAAGTTTATAATACCAAACAAAATGTGCGATTTAAAAAGTGTAAAAAAACAAACTAAATATGAACATTTATAAAAATTATAAACAAAAAGTATACAACTTAAGGTGGTATGGGTGTCTTTTGCCATCTTAGATTGTACAAAACAGAAGTTCTAGATCTAGATTTTCAGCAAACTCAGCAAAATTTGATGCAGGAATACAGATAACTAATTTTTATTCAAAAGAACCAATTGATAAGAATATAACTGATAAATATTAATATTTTTACAAGTGTAAATTATACATGTTATATTGGTTGATTGTTTTATTTTTCCCAATTGACACTTAAGAGGAGGTAAGTCCGAAATAGTGCATTTTCTGAAGGAATCTACATGGAATTTTCCTATTTTGTATTTTAGACGGTGACCCTATCTTTTCTTTTGGTATTCTCAAAGCGTTGTCTAACAGGTATCTCTTCCAAATATTTTCTTTAATTCTATCATTTACTTTAGTTTCCAACAACAAAATAATGATTTTTTCTGTATATTCCATAAACACGTGCCATTTTGTCTCTTCCTGTTGAGAAAATTCACGGTGACCTATCATTTTTATAATATTTTTGAACACATATCAATATATATTACGTTTTTGCAAAGTATGAACAAATTCTATAATTTTTATTTTAGACTCCCATACTACCTTAATGATCAACAATTAGGATAAAAAAAATATCCATCATCAGTGTCAGCAGCATGGCACCTTTATTGGAAATTAAAAAAAATCAAGATCATCATACAAATAACAAATATGTAATGTTTATAAATATTCATTTGAAAATATGTAAACAACTATAAATATATGGTAATTTATAAAAAATAAATATTTGTATATTTATAAAAACATATTATATTGTATACTCAAAAAAAGAAATTTTAATAAAATACAAAAATATAATGATATAAAAATAAAAATGTTTTTTTTTTTTTTTAAATAAAAAATATTAACATAAACATTTTATATCTAAAAACAATATTTGTAAAAAAAATATACACAATAAATAAATAAACATGTACGTTACGATACGAAGACGAGTTCTCGTAAATAAACTCATCATAGATACCAGGACTAAAATTATGTATATAAACAAGTGTTATATATTGATTAAACAATTCAAAATGAAACATATTCATCTGAATTAAAATGTACCTTTGTCATATTGGAGTTAGTTTAAACATATTTATTTATAGTGGATTGGGAAACAAGTTTTGCAACTTATATTAATCCTTTTCCACTTTGCGGGTGCGAGTGCTGCCTTGTAGCGGCATTAGCCTACTCTTTTTCGAAATCTACAAGGGTGTCTTTAACGGGCAAGAGATATGGCTCTCTCTTAACACGGGTCAGCCATTTATCGTCCCCGTCCGACGGACTATCATCGATTTCTTAAGACCATACTCGCAAATGGTGTCAAGGGAGAGCCGAAAATTGAGTTCCTGAAATTTCATCCCAAACGGGAATCGAACCAGGAACCTTTGTGTTAGTAGTCCGATGCACTAACCACTACACCACGGCTCTCGGTGGAGTTCGGTATGTATGTTTATAGTTTTGTCTTCATGCTATTATAGCTTTATTTGTTATATACCTACAGGGTACTCACGGATAAAACGTAAAAACATAGACGAACATAATGTGTACCATAGAACATACAATTACATTTCCGGGTTGGAACAAGGTAAGACAATTCCCTTTGAGCAACTGCAACTCTTCAATTCTTCGACATTTACATTTTATATGAACCAACCTGATTAAAACATGTTAAATCAAATATTGTGATACACTATGAATATAAACTGTTGTACTTGATAATCAGACATAGATATTTATTTCCTATCAAAGTTAACATAATCGTCTTATTTATTGGGTATTATTTCATAATTTATGTTCGTTCTGATAAAAAAGAATTGTAATGTGCTTTGGAAAAAGTAAAATCCCCAAAATACCAAATGCCGAGGAAAATTTAAAACGGAAAGTCCCTAATCAATTGACAACACCAAGGGCTCAGAAAACATCAAACGATGGATAAAAACTGTTACATTCCTGAGTTTATACAGATATTTTCATCGAACGGATTATGTATTTTTTTCCAAAATGAAATATTCTTATCTACAATTTGATGAAGTCAAAACATATTGTGGTGAGGAAAATGTCAAAAAATATGGCGTCATAAAACTAAAAACAAAAAACAATCTGACGCAGAAAAGAAACTCATATCCCCTTCCATTTTACGTCAAATAGTTCCTCCCAAAGTTTATCATCAAATGATCTAAGAAGTCTGCTGCTTGTCGTTTTATACATAATATACAATAAACAAAACTGCATTTTTCACAATGGAATTTTATAACATATTATGGTAATCACATTCCTTGCCTTTCTGCTTCCATATCTGTTAAAAAGATGTATATATTTTTATATGTATATAGCTATGTGATTTAAAGCCTGTAATATTCGAAACGTTTAAACAAATTTCATTAAACGCTACTACAGATGGATGTTGCGTCCCCAAGAGTGTCATCAGGAAAGAAGTCAGTATCACTGTGTAAGAGCGTAAATGAAATATCCTTGTTATGTCAACTATTTCAAGTTTTCAACATTATAGAAGATATCAAGTGTGGTACATCAAGGCAACACTAAACTGGACAGAAGGTTTTTTGTTATTTTATTATCTGCGGTTTTGTAATTGATTTTTTCGCCAATAATTTTATTCGAGGGCAGTTGAAGAGTACGGTGTCAACGAAATAAAGTTTGGCTTAATAAAAAAATCAGATATCTGTGAGAATATTTACCACAACTTTGGTCTTTATCAGTATCAATCTAAAATCAACTGTGCCTTAATGAACCAATTGTAAATTTTACGGATTAGTGTAACATGTACGAGGAAAGCGTTTATAAAAATAGAAATGACATTTTCAATTCATTTAGTAACTTAATATCTCCCTTATTCCGCCATAACCGTACTTTTTCTCTATCAGGTAAAGATTACATGTCAGCTGCCTTACGGCACCAAAATACAATTCATAATCCAACCCAGGTTAAGTTTCTTCCTTATATCAATTGCGAAACCTGGGTACCGTTTCACGTGCGTTTCACAAAGCCTTCGTAAGTCTACGTGTTATCGTAAGTCCATCGTAAATAAATCGTAGGATTTACAGTCGTTTCACAAAGCCGTCGTAAGTTAAGATGATCGTAAATGATATGTAAATCCTAGCGTAACTTACTGCATCTTTATCCAGTCAGTCTTTACTCCATTGTAGCTTTTCTTCGAAAATGAATTATAGTCCGTTTGATTTCTATAAATCTTCAGAAAATAATTCTTCAAAATTCATTTTTACGTATAAATATTTTTTTTCTTCATGTGTGTTAATGTATGATATATACGAACTCTGACTATGAAAATCATAATTTTGAACCTATGATAAAAAAGTTACTCATTAGGTCTCTATGTTATTTCTATTTAAATTAATATAAAATACTCAATGGAGTAAGTATGAGTAGTGTAACAGCCTTCCGTTCAAAACAAAAACATTAGACATGTGATTTAAACCTGTTTTTGTACCATGTGACTTTACTCATTTAAATAACTCTGGTCATGTGATTACTGCGCTTTCTGTATGCAATGAGAAATACAAAAGTATGCAAACAGAAAACACAGTAATCACATGACCAGAGTTATTCAAATGAGTAAAGTCACATGGTACATTGAAACAGGTCTCGACTTTACTTAATTAGTCTGAAATGGTCTTGACCAAGGCTCGACCTGTCTGGACTAGTCTCGACTCAGTCTGAACCAGTCTCGACCTGTCTGGACTAGTCTCGACTCAGTTTGAACCAGTTTCGACATGTCTGGACTAGTCTTGACCTTAAAATTTAGTTTTGATTGGTAGAAAGAAGCCCATCTAACTAAATTAAATATTACAAAAATCAAGCTTATAAGGCAGTTTGATTACTGGGATTGAAAAAAAAAAAACAATAGGTAAAAATAAAAATTATTATATAAATTCAGATAGACATCTTTAATTTTTTTTATAATTTTTTCAAATCAACTTGGATTTTTATCAAACTATGCAGCTATCTAAGATATATATCGGGCTTACCGAATCAAATCTCATTTACTTTTTTGTTGTATAGCTTTAAAATTTAAGAATTAAAGTAATGTTGGTAAAAAAAAGGTAAGATTTGCAATTCGGACAAATAGAGATAGTACACTTTAATCTTTTTAAGAACTTTTTCAAATCAACTTGGATGGTCATCAAACTATGCAACTATCTAAGATATATATCAAGCTTACTGAATCCAATTTCATTTACTTTGTTGTTGTATAGCTGTAAAATTTAAGAATTAAAGTAATTTTGAAAAAAAAGCTAGGATTTGCAATTTCGGACAAAATCGAGATAGTACACTTTAATTTAAGAATTAAAGTCATCTCAGTAAAAAAAAAGCTAGGATATGCAATTTCGGACAAAATAGAGACTTGGATTTTCATCAAACTATGCAGCTATCTTAGTGAGCCAAGGCTCCGTGTTGAAGGCCGTACTTTAACCTATAATGGTTTAATTTTTAAATTGTTATTTGGATGGAGAATTGTCTCATTTGCACTCACACCACATCTTCCTATATCTAGCTTACTGAATCCCATTTCATTTACTTTTTAGTTGTATTGCTGTAAAATTTAAGAAATTAAAGTCATCTTGGTAAAAAAAACTAGGGTTTGCAATTATGACAAAATAGAGATAGGCATCTTTAATTGTTATAATAACTTTTTCAAATCAACTTGGATTGTCATCAAAGTATGGAGCTATTTTATATATATATTAAACTTACTGAATCCCATTTCATTTACTTTTTGTTGTACTGCTGTAAAATTTAAGAACTAATGTAATGTTGGTAAAAAAAAGCTAGGATTTGCAATTCGGACAAAATAGAGATAGGCATCTTTAATTGTTTTAATAACTTTTTCAAATCAACTTGGACTGTCATCAAACTATGCAGCTATTTTATATATATATTAAACTTACTGAATCCTATTTCATTTACCCTTTTGTTGCATTGCTGTAGAATAAAAGAATTAAAGTAATGTTGGTAAAAAATGCTAGGATTTGCAATTCGGACAAAATAGAGATAGGCATCTTTATTTTTTTTAATAATTGTTTTCAAATCAACTTGGATTTATTCAAATTATATGGCTACCTTGTTGATGTATTAATCTTACTGAATCCCATGTTGTTATTTAGATTGGTGTATTGCTGTCAAATTTAAGAATTAATTTAATCTAGGTAAAAAAAAAGCTATGATTTGCAGTTTTGACAAAATGAGATAGTACACTTTAAACTTTTTAATAACTTTTTCAAATCAACTTGGATTTTATTCAAACTATATAGCTACCTTGGTGATGTATCAATCTTACTGAACAATATGTTGTTATTTAGTTTGGTGTATTTCTGTCAAATTTAAGAATTTAATTAATCTACATGTAGGTCAAAAAGCTTTGATATTGTAAATACATCTTTCCTTAAATATAAATGATATTAAATGTTTGTTTTAACAAAAAAGGTGTCTTTTTCAAGATATCATAATTTTTTCAAATCAGCTTAAACAAAATAAACACTTTTTTTTGTAAAACAAAAAATTAATATCATGAACTTTCATAACAATCCTTGATAACCTTTTGAAAAAGGAAATGTGTTCCAAAGTTACAGTAAACATTTATTTTAATCAAATCTTAAAATATTGTTTTGTCAAATTTAATGGCACTATACATGGTTTAAATACATCAGTACACCTGAGTGTTACAGGTAAAAAGAAAGCCCTACTTTTCTTAAACTCGTGTATTACTCATCTAGAGAAATAAAAAAGCCTTGCGATTTAGATTTAACAGGATGTTGCAACTTTGAATAAATGTTATTTAGAATTTAAAACTCTAATAAGTTTGCCCCGAGCAGAAGGTACTGCTTTATAAATCACCACAAAGCAGAAGAACTATTTTAATAAATTCTTTAATTTAATTTTGCTTTTTGATACATTTATTTTATATATATATATATATATCAAAGGGAATAAAACATTAAAAGAATTAAATAACTAATTTATATATATTTTTTTCAAAAATTATGAGAAAAGATATATTTCTAATATTGTAGCTTTTTGACCTACATGTAGATTAATTAAATTCTTAAATTTGACAGAAATACACCAAACTAAATAACAACTTATGGTTAAGTAAGATAATTAGCAAGAATATTGCAAAGATAGTTATAGATTTTGATGAAAATCTAAGTTGATTTCAAAAAGTTATGAAAAAATTAAAGTGTACTATCTCTATTTTGTCAAAACTGCAAATCCTAGCTTTTTTACCTAGAATACGTTAATTCTTACATTTTACAGCAATAAAACTAAAAGCTAAATAACCTGGGATTCAGTAAGCTTGATATATATCTAAGATAGCTGCCTAGTTTGATCAAAAACCAAGTTGATTTGAAAAAGTTATAAAAAAAAATAAAGTGTACTATCTCTATTTTGTCCGAATTGCAAATCCTAGCATTTTTTACCAACATTACCTTGATTCTTAAATTTTACAGCAATACAACAAAAATGTAAATGAAATGGGATTTAGTAAGCTTGATATATATCTAAGACAGCTGCATAGTTTGATGCCAATCCAAGTTGATTTGAAAAAGTTATTAAAAAAATTAAAGATGCCTATCTCTATTTTGTCCGAATTGCA
Source organism: Mytilus trossulus (assembly GCF_036588685.1). NCBI lineage: Eukaryota > Metazoa > Mollusca > Bivalvia > Mytilida > Mytilidae > Mytilus > Mytilus trossulus. Next base: position 35,087,012 of record NC_086379.1, on the reverse strand, counting down.
AATCCTAGCTTTTTTTACCAACATTACTTCAGTTCTTAAATTTTACAGCAGTACAACAAAAAAGTAAATGAAATAGGATTTAGTAAGCTTGATATATATCTTAGATAGCTGCATAGTTTGATGACAATCCAAGTTGATTTGAAAAAGTTATCAAAAAAATCAAAGATGCCTATCTCTATTTTGTCCGAATTGCAAATCCTAGCTTTTTTTTTACCGAGATGACTTTAATTCTTAAATTTTACAGCAATACAACAAACAAGTAAATGAAATAGGATTTAGTAAGCTTGATATATATCTAAGATAGCTGCATAGTTTGATGACAATCCAAGTTGATTTGAAAAAGTTATTAAAAAAATTAAAGATGCCTATCTCTATTTTGTCCGAATTGCAAATCCTAGCTTTTGTTTTTACCAACATTACTTTAGTTCTTAAATTTTACAGCAATACAACAAAAAGGTAAATGAAATATGATTAAGAAGGCTTGATATATATCTAAGATAGATGCATAATCTGATGAAAATCCAAGTTGATTTGAAAAAGTTATCAAAAAAATCAAATATGCCAATCTGAATTTATAAAATGATTTTTATTTTTACCTATTGTAAAATTTTATTTTTTTATTTCACATCCAGTAATCAAACTACCTAATAAGCTTGAATTTTGTAAGATCAATATTTAATTTAGTTAGATGGGCTTCTTTATACCAGTCAAAACTAAATTTGAAGGTCAAGACTAGTCGAGACAGGTTGAGACTGGTTCAGACTGAGTCGAGACTAGTCGAGACAGGTCGAGACAGGGCAAGCCTTCGTCAAGACCATTTTAGACTAATTAAGTAAAGTCGAGACCTAGTCGAGTACACTTAAGTACAGTTAAGTCCAGTCGAGACAATGTCGAGACAAGTCGAGTAAAATGTGTGCTCGATTTTACTAGTCGAGCACAAAAACTGGTCAATTCAGACTCTGTTAGTTTCTTCATAATGTGAAAATTTATGGACAATTAGCATAACTCGTTAGGAAGAATAATTTTCAGGAATACTTGCACGATTCTTTAATTGTACTAAATTCTATATTATTATCTTGATTATTGAAGGGGGCTCAAATTCTTTACTTGCATTTATATTGATATAAACACATCGTCCTAATTCTCCATCCGTAATAATCATTTAAAATGTTAACTTAGCATGTCATACTCGTAAAAAGTGCGGACGTGAAAGAAAGCACTCTTCTCGGTTTACGATACACTTACGATGATACACAGGACGTATCTTGCGATCAACCTAGTAGTCCTTTACCATGCCGTCGTGAAACACACGTAACGTGAACGTAGAACTACACGTAAACAGATCGTAAACTGATACGATGATCGTAAGTTAAGAAGGCTTTGTGAAACGGTGGCCTGAAACCTACAAGTTAAGTCATCAATGTATCGATATTGCAGCGTTTCTGTAGTTTTCCTTTTTTCTCTGAAATGTTTGATGTTCATGTCATAATTTCATCTGCATCTCTTTTCAGTCGGATAACCTTAACTTCAAACGAAAAGGTATTTTTTGGCAGATTAACTGTATTTTAAAGCCAACATAGTGGAAAGATTGTCATTATGATTTACGCCGATAAACCCGACGCTTCTTAATGCCGTCATTGTATAATCGCACTTTACTGTGACATAAACGAGGGAAGAAAGATACCAGAGGGACAGTCAAACTCATAAATCGAAAATAAACTAACAACGCAATTGCTAAAAATTAAGACAAACAGACAAACAATAGTACACATGAACCCCACCAAAAATTAGGAGTGATCTAAATGATAAAGGCATAACGTTTTTGTAGAACTATTTTGCAAACAATTTTACAAACTAAACATCAATGTAAATATAACGGAATTTGATGAGACTGTCATTAAAGTGAGAGGGTTAGCGCTATAGAACCAGGTTTAATCCACCATGTTCTACATTCGAAAATGCCTGTACCAATTCAGGAATATGACAGTTCTTTTCCATTTGTTTTTGATACGTTTTTGCCATGTAATTATAGACTTTCCGAATTGATTTTTCTCCAAGTTCAGTATTTTTGTGTTTTACTTTTTTTTTTTTTACATCAGAAGTATAAGGGAAACGCAAGTTCATATAATTGGTTCGCGGTCTAAAGATGATTACATCGATATCCGTTTGTTAGTTGGTGAATAATTGTCTCATCGGCAATCATCAAACGTCTCATTTTTAATATTTATATATTCCATATACAAATCGTCGATACAATAACAGATAGAACTGTTTATTATCCTTATACAATATGGTGTGAGGTGCAAGTTTATCTAGGTTACCATATATCTGGTATTTAAGATATTCTTTTAATCACGTATAAACAAAAGCAAGGAATTTATGTATGTATTTCAACCTAGTAAAATCGATATACGGGTAATTATAATTGTCAGTTCAAACCACACTGTACTTTTATGAATATGCACATTATATAACTTTGATAACTATGAGCAATGGTTATAATAAATCATGTTGGACAATCTGGAAGTAATGGAAAAAAAAACAACAATTGATGAATTTTTCTAGCGTCGCTTTTCTGTATAACCTCGGAGAGGAATGTGTTCAAACCTAAACATCTTCAAGACAAGAACGTTGAAAATATGTCTTTTAATATCTAAAATATTCAATTTACAGTAACAGTAGGGCATAAATCTGTTTTATTTTCGAACAGAAAACAAAAAATATACGGTCAGTTCAAGTATTAGATAAAATACATACCTTCTTTTTTCAACACGATGTTTGTTGTAATTTAACGTTTTCTGGAATGGAGGAAGCTTCCACAGTTTTTCTAACTATATTGGTTGTAAAAAAGCGTAATTTCATTTCACACATACCATGAATTCACATTAATAAATTAACGCACGTTGGGTTAAACCAGAAAAATAAAGATGAGCCCTTATATCATACCGGAAATAAAACATGTGTAACCCCGTTGTATTGTTGCGCCTATGCCAAGTCAGGAGCCTCTGGCCTTTGTTAATATTGAATGATTTATAATTCTAGTTTCTTTTATATATTTCGGAGTTAAGTATGACGTCCATTATTACTGAACTAGTAAACATTTTTGTTGAGGGACCAACTGAAGCATGCTCACATGTGCGAGATTTTCATCGGATTGAAGACCCAGTGTTGGCTGTTATCTTCTGTTTGGTTAGGTTGTTGTCTCTTTGACCAATTAATCATTTCTATTCTCAATTGTATGACTTTGATGTGTGACTTTAAAATTATAAAAGCATCAGTTAACTGAAGTCAACATAATTTAGTATTTTTTTTCCAAACAACTGATGTATATATACTGATGTGTTTTTTCAGGGTCTGTTAATATCTAATTCCGAATACTGTTTGAAAAACTTAATATAAGCTTTTATTATAAGAGAGACAAGTAAATAATTGCCTACTCACAACGTTGGAATTTTTTAGATTGAAGACATCTTCGAGAAAAAAGAAGAAATGTCGTACACATCATGGAGCTAATCAAAACAGGTATTCCAATTAAGATACACCATATAGCTGAAAAAAATGCATTATATATAAAACGGAGACTACAACATGTACAATCCATTCTGCGATTAAACGATCTTCTTTAACATCAATGCTGTAATGGTGTGTTTAAGAGCTAAACCAATTTTAATAGTACATCTGTATGTTTGGAAGATAGACGCGGAGTTGTCACTTATCGTCCAGTGGCTAATATTTCATGAATGTTCAGGACTATAGGAAAAACGCAGTTATACGCTAAAATAACCGTTCCATTGATCCGGTGTATTATATATACACATTTAGGGGGCAATGAATATTACCAAGGGAGAGGCGATCATTCAAAAGTTATGAACGAGCATCAGCATATGGCATAGTATGAAGATCATCTTTTTTTCTTCATATTCATTTTATTATTTTGAACGTTGCAAATTTTGAATCAAGGAAGTATTTGTGTTTCTTTTAGGGAGGAAAACAATGTACTTGCTTTGACATTTTCTAAGGTTAAACAGTGCAAAATTGAAGAGTGGGGAGGGGACGGTTTTTAGTCTTCTAGGGGCATCTTATTCGTCTGACTACTCTATATTTAGAATATTTTGTAGTGTTTTCTCCTCCGACCTGGTGGTATCAATAATCATATTCTGACCTATCGTACGTCCCGAAATCCTAAATATACCGCAAGAAAAATCCAATTTAATAAGTGTCATTACATGCACGATAATTGTCCGAAGTCCACGACTATTATTTATATATATCAAAATAACGGATCCCTAAAACGAGTCTTACGTATGATTCGTCAAGCATACGTACCTTTCGTCAATTTGTAAGAAAGCTCTAATAAAACGTATAAATGTATGGGGATATTTATACTGTTTATTCAGTATTGTTTAGTATCTTCAATTATCCTTGTTTGATACATAAGTATGTGCTAAGCTTAAACATACTAGCTGTTCGGTGTGAGCCAAGGCTCCGTGTTGAAGGCCGTACTTTAACCTATAATGGTTTAATTTTTAAATTGTTATTTGGATGGAGAGTTGTCTCATTGGCACTCACACCACATCTTCCTATATCTATATAGAGCAATATCTATGAGACATTGCGTTGCAATGCTAAAAAAAATGCAATCCGATATCCTTATATTATAAATTATAAGTAGGTACTAACGTCTGAGGCTGACAAATATTACGTTTTCATTCATGTCTGTCTGTGTTGTTTCCCTATCAGTAATAGAACTGTCGTTATTGACAAAGATGTGGCGTCTTTCTTGAACGTGAACGTAATCTGTATAATTAAAAATGCATGCTTATAAACATTTCAAAACAAAAGCAGTTCATATCTTTTAAGCATTCGAAGCGAATTTCTGATTTACCTTGACCAGGAACCAGTCTATGGAAGAAGCGTATTGATGAAAACTTTTCTTATATCAAATAGCGATATTGTCTAATATCAATTGTAAATATGCAGACATTCCATGCGGGAAATGTTTTTTCGGCTACGAAAAATTAGGAAAATACTAACTTTAAAACTTATTGTTCAAATATAAACAACAATTAAGTCTAAATATACAATCATAGGTTAGTTACAAGCTTAGGTTTATGTCCGTGTATAATTTGAAGTGCTGTGCTTTTCTTATATACATAAATAAACAAGGAGATACTTTTCAAATATCAATGCGATACTTTCAAAATATCATAGCGGTGTTTTTGTTATATCAATAGTTGTACCGATTAGTATTAATTTTAGACTGTTGTACCCATATTTTGTCAATTTTACCTATTATGTCTGTTTTGTTCATGCATCGTTGTAAATATGACATAATTTGATGAGCCTTTCATATACGTGAGAGGTTAAGCGCTATAAAACCAGGTTCAATCCAGCATTTTTAAAACTTGAAAATGCCAGTACTGAGTCAGAAATATGACAGTTGTTATCTATTCGTTTGGTGTGTTTGATCATTTGATTTTACCATTTAATAAAGGACTTTCTGTTTTGAATTTTCCTCGGAGTTCAGTATTTATGTGATTTTACTTCTTAATAGTATTGTTAGTAAATAATCAGTTTTAAGACCATTGCTTAAATTCAAATTGTTTTTGGTAACATCTTACAAATTTCTCAATTAGTTTTGGAAGCAAAATTAATCAAATAAGTGTTTTATAAACAATGCCGTAATCAAATAGGTTAGTATCAAAATGATTGTTCACATATATAACATTTAGCAAATTTCATAATGAACGCACCGAAATAATATATATCCGATATGCTCGCAACGCACGCATGGAAGACTTTCATTGGATAACAATGAAACTAACTTGTGACAAAAGAGGGACGAAAGATACCAAAGGGACAGTCAAACTCATAAATCTTAAACAAACTGACAACGCTATGGCTAAAAATGAAAAAGATACACAAACAAATAATAATACACATGACACAACATAGACATTGTGACAAAGATGAATCACACTGTCCTCGTTCAGATTGATTCGACAAAATTTGACCTGTACTTTTGAATCTCCTTTTGCTTTACAAAAGAGGGACGAAAGACACCAAAGGGACAGTCAAACTCGTAAATCTAAAACAAACTGACAACGCCATTGCTAAAAATGAAAAAGACAAACAGAAAAACAATAGTATACATGACACAACATAGAAAACTAAAGAATAAACAACACGAACCCCACCAAAAACTAGGGGTGATCTCAGGTGCTCCGGAAGGGTAAGCAGATCCTGCTCCACATGCGGCACACGTCGTGTTGCTTATGTGATTACAAATCCGGTAAATAGTCTAATTCGGTAGGTCAAATTCATGAAAGGGAAGGGGATTGTAGTTACGACGTAAGGAACATATCCGATATCATTTGTGAAACGGTTATTCCATAACGGTCAACCAACTCGTGATGGCGTCCGTAAAATTTACGAAGGGATGATTTCAACTTCACCATTTGGAACTTTTTTACAAATTAGACCGTTGGTTTTCCTGTTTGAAAGGTTTAACATTAGCAATGTTTTTGTTCCAATATAGTGTGGTGTTCGCTGTGAGCCAAGGCTTCGTTTTTAAGGACCTACTTTGATCTATAATGGTTTACTCAAATTATTACTTTGATGGAAAGTTGTCTCATTCGAACTCATGCACCATCTTCTTATATTTATAAATCTTTAAAATGTTCCCTTAAAAATAACTGCTTTCCAGTCATCCAACTAAACGATCTAAATTTATGAATATAGAAAAGATATATACACATTTCTAACGTCAAAATATTTTTACATCTTAATTTTTGTGTTCTAAACATTTTGTTAAGTACTCATTGAAGAAATGAATTTATAACAACCGATACTGATTGTTTTTTTTAACTAAGAAAATTTCGCGTACTTATACGATCGGTTACTAGCCAAAACGAAAGTCAAATCTCTGTGGCAACAATACATCGGAATACCCTCACGCTCATCTCGATGTAAAAGGGCGTCCACGCGGCGAGCTGATTATGTTCATAGAGATAACGATTTACCAACGGAAAAAGTCTTTGATATCCAAAAAGAACTGGTTTCCTTCTCAATATCTTTGTCTATGTTAATAATAAATACATTTTCTGTTTGACAAGATTTTATGATTTTCGTTGTATCTGAAGTTGTCCAATTTATAGTCTGAGGCTACTCAGTTGGTATCTTTAACGCTCGGGACAGCAGCATTTGTACATTTTAATTTGTTTGGATTATTGGTTTTACCATTTGACTATTTATTGTTATTTGGAGCTGTATTGGATTGGATTATTTGACTGAATGTTTCTTTTAAGTAATGATATTTTTGTCTATTTCGATATTACCAAGGTGGATAAGCTATAGCAGTGTGACCAGTATATTATAATCTAATAGATCGGGAGACGTATTTGCAACCGAATTAAAATTCCGCCATTGCATTATCACTTCAAATAGAATTATAAAAAATAAGATGTGGTATGATTGCCAATGAGACAACTGTCCACAAGAGAACAAAATAACACGGACATTAACAACTATAGGTCATCGTACGGCCTTCAACAATGAGCAAAGCCCATACCGCATAGTCAGCTATAAAAGGCCCCGATAAGACAATTTTAAACAATTGAAATGAGAAAACTAACGGTCTTATTTATATAAAAAAAAAATGAACGGAAAACAAATATGTAACACATAATCAAACAACAACAACTGAGTTACAGGCTCCTGGCTTCGGACAGGCACATACATAAATAATGGGGCGGGGCTAAACATGTTAGTTAGTCAGTTAAACCATGTGATTGAAAACAATAGACTGAACAGATTATTAACACTTTCAACTATCAATAGGATCAAGAAACATTTTTGAAATGATAAGTTCATGTAAGCGTTAATATTGTTACAGTAACGAAATTTTAGTGATATTGATCCTAAAACATTAAACCGGTCATGATCTAAGTTTGTGAATGATGTTTGCAGTTTTGTTGGCATGCATTGTGACGTGTCATCGTATTCATTTTATATTAGAAAACTATAGCAGTTATATTAGAAAAGTATCGCATTCATAAATTTTTGATATTATAAAATCATTGCTATGATATAAGACAAATATCGCGTTGATCTAATAAAATATAGCAGCATCTTTGGCTGATAGGTGATTTTGGGTTAGCAAAACATTGAATTCATCTCAATTGCATTCCACTGAATTTACTGCATGATGTTTATAGAATGTGTACATCTACAAAATTAATGATAAATCATGCATTTATGTTTCATTTATTCAACAATTCAATTTTCTCGTTTAAATACACCTTGCTTGTTATTACATAAAATAATTCATGGAAATTACACAACAGACGTATGTCGTGTTAGATGTCACCCTGTTTTTAAGAAAAGAGTCATGACTGTATACCGAGAAATCTGTCTTTCTTCGTACAAATGCTAAAATTTGTCTGAAATTTCCCACAAAGCAACTCGTTGATATAAGACAATATCGCTCGTTGATATATGAAAAGTTTTTATCGAATTGCTTCTTCCATAGACTGGGAACGCTCAAACCGAATATTTATTTTCCTTTTTAAATTTCACTCAATCAGTTAATTTTGTTGTATGTTTTTGGTTTATATATGTATCAACTACGAGCGTAGAATAAGAATTATCGTAGGTGGATCAATAACACGTAGCGAAAAAAAACACGATTCGAATGAAGGATTCATAATTCATAAGTCGACGGAAAAATTAGAATAAAAACAAAATACGAAAAAAACTTTAAAAAAACAACAACGCTATCATAAGAATAAACTGATCAAATATACAAGGATTAAATAAATTGAAAACAGTTGTAAGGTTAGATGCTTCATAATTGATACAGACAAATGATAAAAAGTAAGGTTGTTCTATAAATCTCATTGTTTATCATGTTTTATCTGCTAATACAAAAGTAATACATTTTCTCTATAAAAGTCTAACATTTAATGTATATTCACTTGTTAATGAGACTGTTGTTGAAAGTAAATTTAAGGGAAATCTAATGCACAGTCAGAGGTTAATAAAACATCAACGCATTAAAAGGATGTTCGCTACTCTGTTTAAAAATAACAAACTTTTAAAAAGTCTGTTATGAATTGATAGTATATAAATAAAGAAATAATAAAAGCAGAAAAAAATGGAGGATCCGTGTGCTTGTTTTCGAGCTATAAGTCATAGAAAATTTTGCGGGAAATAATTCACTCTAGATTTTTCATACATTTAACATTGGCACCTTTTTTGTTAAAAAAACTACGAAAAAATAACAAGGATTTTATAAGATTTTGAAATATGGCTGTTTGAACTTTATGTAATGAAATTATAAAAAGAAAAGTAGGGGTTAGTGGGCAAATTTTTTTAATGGCAATACATGGATAAAACCAGAGGATTCCGAAAATCTGGCGAAAATTAAAAAATTAGAGGAGCAAACATCCTTAAAGCAGATGATTATCTCGAACTATGAATTTGGTCTGCTGAAGTCGTACTAGATTTTTGTTTACTTTAAGGTTACGATTTACTTGGATTGTTTTAGCGATCAACGGAACGCGCATCTGTGGTACACATTTATAAGCTTAGTGTCTTTGATGATTTTTTTTTACAATTACCTATAAAATATTAGTTCTCTTTTCTTATATTATTTGTAAACAGTTAACATTCATACATTACAATACAATATATATTACTTGTATAGACACAATTCAATCATTCAAACATACAAAAGGCCATTACTGTTTAAGTTTCGATTAAGTTTTCACATTCTTACTGTAAAAGAAAGAAAACAAATTATTCGACTTGCATAGAATTTTACAAAAAAAGATTATTTCAATGTTACTTGAATAATTCTACATTACGACAATTTTATAGTGAGTGGAAAATTCTTCCATACGTTGGTTGATAAATAATGATTGTTTGTCTAAATTTGTATTTGTTCTTGGAACAGATCGATCATTATAAGAGACAGATCGTAAAGTAAAGTGTTGAACATCATTAATATTTAGCATTGGTAAGTAATCAGGTGTTACTCCATTTATAATTTTATACATTATAATTGATTTTTGGTATTTTATTCTGGCAAACAGCGATAGCAAGTGCACATATTAGAACAAACAGTATTTCAACAACGAAGAACAGCTTTATAGTCCTGTTTGCTGTTTGTTTATTTTTTATGTGTATATATTTATTTATTCCATATTGCTAAAACTTTAGAAGGTTTTCTATATGAAAGGGATTTTGAATAAATAAGCATATTCACCTGCGGAAAAAGTATATACACCGCGCAAAACGTCGCCTGCTTTTGCGTGTATAATTTTGGTAAAAAATGTTTGATGCATAATGCGTTATGGTTAATAATTTCCGTTACAAAAAATTCTCTCGGAATATGGAATAAAACAATTACTGTCTTTACCGAAAAAAAGGTTTAACAAATTATTGTTATGATCATGCATAATTATTTTAAAAGTTTTTTTCAATTAGGGGTATGCATAAGTTTTTCATCAGTTAAACATATTCTTTCAATATCTGCAAAATAGAAACGTTCATTAAATGTTTACAGCTGTATATTACTAGTTTTATGTCCCATGTCTAGTGTTTTGTTATAGAATAATTAATTTCTTAAATTCAATATTATTTGTTAAACGATCTCAAAACTTGTTAAAAATAAATTGATATTGAATTTGATTTTCAGTTTTCGTAAACCTAAGAAAACAATTACGATCGATTAACTGTAAATGCAGTTGCATTTTACGTCTTTGCGTTCATGTATTTTTTTATTTATATACATTTAATAAAAAGCGAAATTCTACAAGGAAAAAAATCTTTTTTAAAATTATAATTCTAGTCAAAATTTTGGTTTTTGCTGCAGTAATTGGTTTTAATTTAATTCTAGCCTTAAACTTCCACAGAAATTAATCAAGCAATTGTCCAGTCCTATACTATGAAGCGGCCGTCATGTGTAAATGCATCATATTGAATGTAAAATAAGCATGGTTTAACTTTTCAAACTTATAATGGTCTACAAAGCTCATATTTTGGTTAAATTTTTAATAGAAATTAAAAAAAAAATGAATCCAAAGGATGTACTTTTCACATTTCATCTAAGTTTTTTAAATTATTGTTTACCTTCTCCGTTGAGAACTACACTTGCTATCTGTGTTGTGTATGTTTTTGTTGTGTCGTTTGAAAATCTCATTTTACAACTGATGGTTTGGTTTTGCAATATCTTCACATCACCGTACCAAGTAAATTCATGACAATTACTTAAACAGGAGCAAGTCACATTATGTTTACAATTTCCTTGTTTGTGAATGCATTTATCACTGGCATATCTGATTAAATCTCTACTTGAATTGTTAATTAATATTTCCACACTACAGTGCATGGGTTCCCTAGATGCTGTGCATTGAACCAGATAAACATCAGTTCTGTGGACTTTTACTATTATATCTATATCTCCTGATATTGCTACAATTATATTATATATATTAACATAAGTATAACGGTAGTAGTGTGGCAAATATATTGTCATAATAAAAAATACAATAATGAAAGATTTTTTCTTCTAGTAGTTAAAACATAAATAAAAAAAAATGAAAAAAAATGCAAAAGGATTGACAGTCGATTGTTTGAGATGTATATTAAAATCGGGTACAGCAGTCATCACTGCGTCACAGTCTCAAAACAAACATATACTAGTATTAAACAAAAAAGCACAAAAAGCATCTATCCAATTTAAAAACCAAGTGCACATACATTGACTCGCGTGTTTGTCGTCATTAAATGTAAACGTCACCTTGGAAGATATATAAAATAATTTCACCGTTCAATGTTTTTTTTAAAACAAAACTACAATAAACCATGTGGAATAGTGGTATACCGGGATAGAAAATCAAAAGTATGTTAGTACATATTCTAGAAACAGACCGAGATTTAAAATTATCCAGAAGTTCTTTAGATTTTTTAAGAAACTAAATATGATTAAAAACCCTACGCGAGTAAAATAATTTTGTCGTTCAAAAACTTTATAATAGATCAATAACATAATGATATAATAGAACAATACCACATTGGCGTGCTCTTTAAAAGTACAGAGTAACGTCAGAGAGGACTAAAATCAGACATGATAATCTCGCATACACATTTTCTGTTTGAGTATACGATGAAAATATTTCGTTTACTTTCTAAGGATGCTTTATAAATGTGTTAACGATTTTGATTCGTAAAATAATTACATATAACACAAATTTGCGTGATCACTACTCGTAATTTTATTATCAATAACGACATAGGATTCAAATTAAAAAAAATAAGATGACAAATTTTGTAGAGCATATCAAAAGTGCTTCAAGAAAAAAGAAGAATAAAGGTAGACAGAATCCATCTTACTACCATTGAACTATGGCAAACGTATATTGAAATCATAACGTATATATTTACTGTAAACTTTGGATATGGTTCTAAAGTTTCAGTCAGTTTGTATCTGATACAACGTAGCCCTCACGAAGCTTCTTTCTACGTTTTAGACGAGTAAAAATGTAACACTAATACAAATTGTCAAGAAGATGCAGAAAACCATAAATTGACTTAAAAAGCAGGCATTCGTGTCATAAATCAGATAATAACCAAGAGCAGTAAATCACCGAATCAGAACATATATGTATAAACCAAATGACAAGTATAGACAAAATCGCAAATTTACTAAATTCTTAGATATAAACACTAAAATATCATACAATAATATTGATTCTTCGTCAAACACACTTAATGCAAACACATAAAGTGTCACGCCTCAGATCAGAGTTTTAATGACCTCTTATGCAATATACTCACTCATGATTCTACATCACATACCGACGTATATCTTATATATAATATATACGCCGTCGGTACTCCTGATGCGAAGCTAAAATAGAGCCACGATACTATATTGTGTGGTAGTAAAACAATATGGTTATGATGTCAGTGCGCACTTGCCGTCGAAGTGATATGACATTATTTGTAAAGTCTGATTAAATATAATGGAATTTGATGTGACTGTCATACAAGTTAGAGGTTTAGCCCATAAAACCAGGTTCAATTCTCCATTTTCCACATTTGAACGTGCCTGTACCAAATCAGGACTATGCACGCTGTTGTCCATTCCTATGATGTGTTATATCATTTGATTTTGTCATTCGACTAGGGATTTTCTGTTTTGATTTTTCCTCGGAGTTCAGTAATTTTGTGATTTTACTTTTCATTTTGCGAATGATTTCCTATGACGACCATTTGATATGTAATAGAAAAAAGTAAGAGCTTACCGTTTTGATTTCTAATGCTTTTACCTGTATAAACGCTTGTTGTCATCATGATCAATGCTGCGTGCGTCAACCAACAATACTTCATGCTAAACACTACAAGCAAATTTTTTAAAAAGTTTATATTTATATATTTATGAGAAGGCGTAAGAGGTTCGTATCAACATTTTATATAAACCTGTAAGGTAAAAGTAATTCATTTGGTAAATTGTTGTTTTTGTTAAACTCTCGTGAATTAGTTTTAAACCATATTGATACTTTACGGAAGTTAAGGGGAAAAGCCGATAACAGTCCATTCAGTAAAACAATGGACAGGGTTGATACCACAGAATGAACTGTTTGAGGTTTAAAAGACAAGAGGTCGATTGTAATATCCAAAGACAAATGAGGATATATCTTTAGACAAGGAAATACAGAAAAACAGCAAAAAACAACTTTCAACGTGCATTATTAACCTTTTTCGTGCGGAGACAACAAAAACAATAAAAATACGGATGTGAAATAAACTTTGGCAGTGTTGACATCAATTTGATAATTTTCAAATGTAAAGTATTGTCTGTAAATAAACTCATTATAGATACCAGAACTAAATTTTGTATATACGTAAGTATGTTACGAGCGCTAAGATCGGAAAACTCATTAAATACACTCAATAATATGTAGTGATGTTTTTAAATTACTGAATGATAAGTGAACAATTTACTGATATCAAAATCAATCATTGTGCCAATAAAACAATATTCAAAAATTAATTATAGTGATTTTTTTAAGGCATTGATTAATTTATTAGATCTTTTCTAAATTTCCATGCACGGTAAACAACATCTCCATAAAGATAAGGATGTGCTATCTCGTTTGGCTTTTTCTTCTATAGTTACAACTAAACTTCAAAACCAACTCTTTTAATCAAAAAGTAAAGCTCTCTTTTTCATTTCTAGTTTTATTGATTGATTGAATAATTGGTGATTCCTTAACGCCGCATCAGTACAAAAAGGCTATATCGTGAAGATTTGAGTTTGTCAATTTGATCATAAAATGTAATTAAGCCATTTTTGCATTTATGCCATTACGGTGTCAAAACGATTGTGTGTTATTTAAAGAATGGTTCTTTCCATAATGTAATATGAACTTGGTAATTTGTATTGATTTGACTATCTTATAAGGATTTAAATATCGACGCATTATAATATGAATTCCTCTTTTTTATTTAAGATTAATTTTATGTAATCACCAATTTGAGTTGAAATGTATAGTAATTCATACCAACTATTGTATGAGTAAATAGTATCAAATGAAATCTTACATTGTTTCATTAATCGTTAATTAAGTTTACCACACGATATGCTTGTGTATACGTATATTTAGCTTGTCATGGAGTGATCATTAAACAATTGTCAGAAAACTTATACCTGACCGATACTTTAAATCTAAAATCTTGAGTGCACAAGTATAATCATTTTTTTTGTTTGAACCTTTAGAGTAGACTAATTGTACCTATTATTAAATATTTCACACCTTAATTTTTCCTATTTAAGGTCGATTGATTCCATTATCAAGTTAAACACAGTTGTATTTCAAGCGATCTGATGATAGCAAATGATTTAACTTTATAATATTTAAAAGAAAGAAGGAATTTGGATCAGACCCAATAAAACATAAATTACAGACTAAATTATATGATATAAGGGTTTGTAGAAGCTTATAATTCGGCACCAATTCTGTATATTGTATGAATAACTGGATAGATATGGAGGAGTCAATCTAAATAAAACCAGGTTGTTGGTGACGTGTACCTTAATAGTATAATAAGCAGATGAATAAACAAACAAGCAAACAAGCAAACCAAACGAATTATGCAAAAGCCTAATGAATTCATTTTGTTTTTGTTTTAAAAAAAAAATGAGAATTCCTAAATGCGCACTACTCTAAAAGTTCTTCAATGCACAGATGAACTAATATTCGAACGAAACAGTAGTACATTGTAAATGTTGACAGTGAGAATTAAAATTGCAATGACAAAACGAATTTAAATTTAAGAAACGTGTATCATACAGATATAAAAATAAATCAAGCATTTGAATACGAAAGATAAGGTTGATCATTAATCAATAGGCTTCCTCTACCAATAAAAACTGGCCGCCACGAAAAAGCCCTAAGGATATACGATACAGTTACAGGGAATGTAATGACGTTGCTAACGTAATGTGTTAGTTTTGCGACGTCAAACTGTGACTTGTCGGGAAAAAAATGCAATTTTCTATTGATTTTTATCATTCAAACTGCATTAATTTGAAAACGGGTTCATTGACCCCTATTTCTTAAAACGACATTTTGTTTCATTTTGAAGGGAGATTAAGTGGACCAAATTTTATAATACTGTAAATAGTGCATTTTTTTAAATTTTGATAATCACAGCAAAAAAATTCCGTTTTTTTTCTCAATTCATTACCAATTGATAAATATGAGTTATTTCTGAATAAAAAAATGCATACATTTTTATAATACTTATAAAATACAGAAATTAAAAATTATTTAACAAAAAACAATTTGTGTTTATCTTTTAAAACAAAAAAAAAATTATGTCTTCTTTCGTAAGGGAAAATACAGCCACAAATCCGAATTTTAAGCAAATATACAAAATTTCGACATCATTTAACTCAAAAAGTAGCAAATGAAGGTATATTTTTTTTTATTACATATTTGATTTAATCAGGCAAATGATAGCCTATATGGAAATTTTCATCAAACTTTAAATACGGGATCAAAACTGTATCGTATGCCCTTAGAGTGGCGGTAAAAAAAAGCATTTAAACACCAACAATCTATCAATCAAGGATCAATGACCCACAAAACACTTATTGGAAAAGAAAGTATAGTACAAATCTAAGTAGTAAACTCCGACGCCCTAAAGTAATATAGAGTTGATGCCTGAAGTTAACAGTGATACATGTAATTGTTTATAGCAATATTTCAGAGAAATGTACACACATGCAGATGTTTCGATTTGACAGTTTAAAATTACACGATGTGTTCATTCAAGTATTTGATATGATTTCGTCATTCTTTGATGTGGTAATGGCATATTCCTTGTAACAGTATATCTAACGTCAATTTATCTGTAAATATCTTTCCTGAATTATACTTGATGAGGTTAAGTCACAAGACCATTTAAGCAAAATTAACACTTTCAATAAATCGATTTCCGTGTCGTTTGTTTGACATTCATGTGGCTGAGGTGAGTGTAGCTATTCATCGATTGAGAGTTTCAAACTAAAGTGTAAGTTACTATTCATAGTTATTTGATTTGAAAGGGGGGAATTATGGCATCTGATTTTTATGTTTACAATTGAGGAAGAAAAAAAATACCAAAAATTATAACAATATTTTGGATATAATGGGAATATTTCCTTACCACTTACTTTGTATACTCGTATTTTTTAAAACTATCAAATGGTATTAAGATTAACATTAAAAAAGGACCTGCAAAACTATGTGTCTCACCAGCGGTTAATATTGTCAGAGATGAAGTTTGAAGATGACTGGAAAAAATTGTGTCCGTTTAGGAAGTTTGATTACAAATAATAGAATTCTTTCGCACAGTACTAAAGATCTAACAAAAAAGCCTAAAACGTAACGATGAAGTCATATTCTAGTCCATTTATAATATACCAGTCAAAGTTTCAAATAATCTCTTTGATTCATTAGTTAAACCTATAGCGATAGCTCTATGTAATTCAGAAGTTACATTATTTAGACTCCTGTATAACACATTTTAGAGCACCAAAAAAAACAGCAAATAACTCAGGAAACCAATTTGACCCTTTGTAATTCATTGATAAAACACCTATAGAAAAGTTACACCTACAGTTTTGTAAATTCGTACTTGGTATCAGAAAAACTTCATCAAATTTAGGTGCAAGAGCTGATATGGGGAGACTTCCTCTGGAACTTAATATCAAATTTCAATCTATAGTGTATCTTATCAGATTATATTCTGATGAAATTAATCCTCTCTTAAAAGAATACTTTATTTTGTCTCAAAACTTAGACTCGGTAGGGATTTATTTTTGATTCTCATATGTAAAATATATAGTAGAAGAAACTGGTATGGATTTGGACACTTTGAAAACATATTTCTCACAAAAGATAACCAAAAATATGAGAGAACAAATAAGATTAAAATTGCAGCATTTTTATGAAAACTAGTGAATGAGAAACTACATGTACATGTATCAGATATAAAGGATAACAACAAGCTCACCATTCATAAACATGTTAAAATAAATAATACAGAAGACAAAATTTTGATATTTAACTTGCTCAAAACTTGAATTCAGAAAACTGATAACAAAATTTATATTAAGTGACTATAATTCATTTATAGAAAAGAAAGGGAAGATCCCTTAAAATACCAAGAGAACAAAGAGTATGCAAAAACTGTAAACAAATGGAAGATGAAATTCGTTTCTTTTTATATTGTAATAGAATTCATAATAAAAGAAAGGTTTATTTTGATTTTTTGATTAATGAAAATATCAACTTTATCAATTTAAATAACATGGATAAAATGAACTGAGGACAGGGGACTCTTAAAATATTTACCTTTATTGTGTATATTAATGATCTTGTTGTTATTTTTTAGTTTCGTTTTTGTTATTTAGTTTTATGGCAATAAAGATTTGAATTCAAATGAAGTAAAAACAAATCTTTAATTTGTAAAATGTTATTTCTTAATTTGCCAAACAATGTGATTTCCTCATTTTTAACAAGCATTTTTTCATCCGTTACATGTATTTTAACATTCCTTGGTTTTTGAAAAGTAACTTATTGATTTCTTAATTTGTTATGATTGTTTATGTTATTTGTAAATTGAAATTCTTCATTCTTTTAATTTGTAATTTTAATTTACCGACCGTGCAAGGGCTGTATATCCAGTCAAGGTCGTTAAAAACTTCCATTTGTTGTTCACATAGTAAAGAGGACATACGAATTCTGAGCATCTGTCTGTCCATCTGCCCAAAACAACTATAAGCACTCACAAGATTCAACATTTTTTTTACAGATGTTGATTATACATGTTATGTGTTTTGATAATATCTGGTACAATGTATATATACGAGTAGTACCTTCATTTTTGGCGGCCTATCTACTATTGGCAGCTAAGATATTCAACGATGACAAACTACTTATGCAGGGAATTCTGGGTTTTCCAAGGTTTAGAAATATAGGCCGAAAAAGTGACATTATTCAGTACATAAATGAGATCAGTATAACTAGTTATCAAAGGTACCAGGATTATAATTTAGTACGTCAGACGCGCGTTTCGTCTACATAAGACTCATCAGTGACGCTCATATCAAAATATTTATAAAGCCAAACAAGTACGAAGTTGAAGAGCATTGAGGATCCAAAATTCCAAAAAGTTGTGCAAAATACGGCTAAGGTAATCTATTCCTGGGATAAGAAAATCCTTAGTTTTTCGAAAATTCAAAGTTTTATATTCAGGAAATTTATAAAAATGACCATATAATTGATATTCATGTCAACACCGAGGTGCTGACTACTGGGCTTTTGAAAAGCACAATCTCATGGCAGTGAACTGGAATATACTATTATAAAGTATACGCTGCAAATATCATACGAACTGTACTTTGATTGGTACATTGTAGGTTTTTTTTTGTGAGAAGTATATGTAGAACTTCCTCATGGCTACATGTAGCAGGGTTATAATAACATCGAAACTGTCTCCCAAAACGTGACACGATCATTGAAATTACAATACATTTTTCACAAATCAAGAAACGTAGAATTTAATGTAACGAACGGAGAAAATACGTTAAGAATCAAAGAAATTTCATTTACACTACGTATATTCTATAGAAACGCAGAAATATCTTTTACAATAAAAATGTAATAGCTAGTGCGTTGAAAGATGCAATGATTTTGTTTTAATTACTTGGTCAAATTTAACATCGATGAATTTCAAACTAATTGACACTTGAATATTGGGAACTATTATTTCGTGTGTCATAATGAGAGAAAAAATTGAAATTAATAAAGTTTACACAATTAAAAGTAAAGCGTAATATATCGTATGCGAAAATTAAATAATTTTCATACATGTTTTGCACAACTTAATATTTGTCATGCAGATGTCTCGTATAGCTTTCTACATGACATTGATTTTTCTAATTGTTGAAGACCTTAGAGTGTTTTATAGTAATCGGACTGAAAACACCTGCAAACAAGTGCGGGTACAATAGGAGAGGGAGAGGAACAATAATATCTATGAAGATTCAACAACAATGTCTATAAGGATTCAACAACAATGTCTTTAGGGATTCAACAACAATGTCGATAAGAATTTAACAACAATACATATGAGGATTCAACAGCAATAACAACAACAACAATCATCCTACAAGGATTCAACAACAATCCTATAAGGATTCAACAACGATACATATAAAGATTCAACAACAATAACAAAAACATTACATATAAGTATTCAACATCAATACCTATAAGGATTCCACAATGATACATAAAGAGATTCAACAACAAAAACAGCAATAATACCTATAAGCATTCAACAACAACACCAATACCTAAAGGGATTCAACAACAACAACAAACCAAATAAGGATTCAACAACAGACCTATAGAGATTCAACAACAATAACAATTCCTACAAGGATTCAACAACAACAATACCTATAAGGATTCAACAACAATACATATAAGGGTTCAACAACAATACATGTAAGGGCTCAACAACAATACATATAAGGATACAACAACATTAACAACAACAACAGTACATATAAAGATTCAACAACAGACCTATGAGAATTCAA
Source organism: Mytilus trossulus (assembly GCF_036588685.1). NCBI lineage: Eukaryota > Metazoa > Mollusca > Bivalvia > Mytilida > Mytilidae > Mytilus > Mytilus trossulus. Next base: position 35,066,848 of record NC_086379.1, on the reverse strand, counting down.
CAACAGACCTACAAGGATTCAACAACAAACCTATATTGATTCAACCACCGACCTATAAGTATTCAACAACAAACCAATAAGGATTCAACAACAGACCTATAAGGATTCAACAACAGACCTATAAGGATTCAATAACAGACTTATAAGGATTCAAAAACAACGATAACTAAAACAACAGTACATATTAAACTCGTTGTCATGGCAATTTATTCCTTTCAAATGAAAGTGCTCATATTAAAAAAAGGGTGGAGCAGAAACAAAAAATGAAAATAAACATTATGTGAAAGAATTTAAATAAATGAATAATTTAAAATGGTTCAACAAAAAATATAAAGTTTTACCTTAATATTTCAGTTTTTCGTCGTTCCTTCTCAAAAGCATACAATCAATAATGCATTGACATGTGCATGGGATTGTTGACAACTATTCGGAAATTTTAATGACAGCTATCTAAATTTAAAAACAAAACATACAGTATGTATTTCAAAATTTTAATTAAGACCAAGATATCGAGATAAATGATATCATATATCTTTCCATAGTAAATTTAACAAAAAATATTTAATCTGCATGTGACGTGTATTCCATGTATTTATAAAGCACAAAGGAAGTGACAACACATCCCATTCATCTGTATAGGTGGTAAGTTTTACTTAAAATCATTTATTTAATTGCTTGACCAAATATTAAATGAAAATTAAAACTATCACAGGACCCGTAAATTATAGAATATAATTGGTATTCTTCGCCAATCCTGTAAACAACATTGAGAGATAAAATCTTGTAATCTTGCATGCCTTTAACAAAAAAAGGATATAATATATTATTTTACTGTAAAATGTAATTAATTGTAACTAGGTGTTTTGTTTTTGTTCTTCGCTTCGACGAAGTCGATAAAGCAATACTTGGGGTGTCAGGTCCATGTATTTGAGTCCATTTGTAATTGTTTTGAAAAAGAAAACCCTGAAGAAAAATTAAAAACAAAATAGATTTTTCGTTTTTGATTTAGATTTTCTTTTAGGAGGTTCGCTACTCAGTTTCAAAATAACAAGCTTTTCATCACACTTGAATATATAGATAGTGGATAATTAACGGAACAAAAATAGAGAAAGAAATATATAGGTCAATGTGCTTGTTTTTGAGGAATTAGCCATTGAAACATGGGCAATGTTGTCTCTTGGGTTTTCATAGCGTAATCATTGACAAGTTTAAGTGCTCGAAAAACTATCTAAATATAACAAGGATTGTATAAGACTTTTACAGATGGCTTAAAACTATACATGTAAAAGTATTATAAAAAGAAAAATGGGGGCAATGTTTTAAGGCATTCAAATGAATAAAACAAGAAGATTCTAAAAATCTGACAAAAATTCCAAAACATGACTAGCGACCATCCTTACGACATTTGAGATTATGAAACGACATTCAAATGTTCTTGTTTTCATCATTAATAAGAAATCAAATGTTTACAAGGAAAAGGGGAAATATATATTATTGCATAGCAATATAATATCTCCAACAGAAAGTAACCAAAAGTTAGCGTGCCAAAAATTCCAATATTGCACTAGTGCAATAAATCTACAAAATTCATGACGTCATCAACGACAAAATCTTATTTTAAACCAATGTTTACGTTAAAATATTATATCGCTATACAATAAAAGGGTTATTGCATGAATATTGGGGAATATTGTCCCTCGAAGAACATATATTGCATTCGCAAGCTCGTGCAATATAAAACTGTTCAATATTCCCGAATACTTATGCAATAACCCTATATTATTATCTATCAGTATTTTATTTTATCAGAAGAACAAGAAAAAGAAGTTTACTACCGATAAGAAAACGGTTGTTAAATTCAGAGATAAAATCGACGAAAAAACACTGCTGGAATGTTCTCAAACGCCTTTCCGGTATTTTCTCCTAGGATGTATCACTTAGCTTGCAAGTTCGTGCACTACCGAAAATATGTTAACATTTATAAATTGTTATTTGGATGTAGAGTTGTCTCATTGGCACTAATATCACATCTTCCTATATCTATGTAAACATGGCAGACTTTGTCGAGTCTTCAAAAACGACAACACAGTGCGGATACCTAAAGTGATTCAAGCCTTTTCACAAAATAGTTAAGGGGCAACAATAAATAAAAGTTAGCGAAAAAAAGAAATGATAGTTCTTGTCTGTATTTCTTCTGCTGGTGCAAATAATAAAAAGTCCCTTTAACGGCCCTCCTTCGTGATATCAGTCTTCGAGCCTGGGGCATTTGGCTGATATAAGGACATTTGGCCAATAAAGGGTGTGAAATGCAAAATGCCATGTAATAATCTATACATGTCATACTGTGAAATTAATAATTTATTTACTTTAAGATTATGATAAAGCAAAATAAGATGCCAACATGAAATGTGTGGTGTTGATAATGCAGACAGAATGTCCTTTTTATTTGCAGAACAATCCATCAATACAAAATGTACTAACGGAAAGTTACTTACTTACTTACTTAGGCCCTTGGCTCCTCCGGGGAGCATAGACCATTGACGAACTCCCTCCATCTAACTCGATTTTGGGCAAGCTTTTCTAGTGTGTTCCAGTTGTGTCCTTGCTACTTTATTTACGATTCTGTGTCCCTACGCCAGGTGTTTCTTGGTCGTCCTCGGTTTCTTTTTCCTTGAGGGTTCCACTTAAGTGCCTGCCTTGTAATGTTGCTTGCTAGTTTTCGCAGTGTGTGGCCTATCCATGTCCATTTTCTTTTCTTTATTTTGATGTCAATCTGTTCTTGTCCAGCTCTTTTCCATAGGTCTTCACTTCTTACTTTATCGAACCATCTGATGTTCATGATTCTCCTTAGGCAGTAGTTGATGAACCTTTGGAGTCTAGACAACATTGTTTTGGTTGTTCTCCATGTCTCTGATCCATACAAGAGCACTGATTTGACGTTGGAATTGAAAATTTTCATTTTTGTGATTCTTGAGATGTTCTTGGCACTCCATACTTTCCCTAGAATGTTAAATATGACTCTGGCTTTGTTGATTCTTGCTTTTACATCAGCGTCTGTACCTTCTTCTATGTTGACAATGCTTCCTAGATAAGTAAACTCCTCTAGTTCTTCTATGTTGGTGTTGTTCATCTTTATTGGTTGTTTACTCTTTGTATTGATCTTCATAACTTTTGTTTTTTCTTCGTTTGGTTTGAGTCCAAGCTTTATAGATGTTGAAGAGAGAAGGGTTGTTTTTTCTTGCATTTGTTGTTGTGTACTGGATATAAGGGCTATATCATCTGCAAAATCCAAGTCTTCTAGTTGTTGCCACATTGTCCATTGGATTCCATTTCTTTTCCCTTCAGTTGCTTCTTTCATGATGTAGTCTATTGCCAAGAGGAAAAGGAAAGGTGATAGCAGACAGCCTTGTTTTACTCCAGTTTTAACATCAAAACTCTCACTAAGCTTGCCTTCGTGTATAACTCTGTATTTCATGTTGTTATAGGAGTTTCTGATAATGCTTATGAAAGGTTGTGGTATTCCATAGTGTGCCATGATGTTCCAAAGGGTTTCTCTGTCCAAGCTGTCGAATGCCTTTTCAAAGTCAACAAAGTTAATTAGTAATGAGGTGTTCCACTCTAAGGACTGTTCAATTATTATGCGTAGTGTGGCTATCTGGTCTATGCATGATCGGTTTTTCATAAATCCTGCTTGCTGTTCACGGAGTTTTTCGTCTATAGCCTTAAGAAGACGTATAAGGAGAATTCTGTTCAGTACCTTTGCTGCCACTGATAACAATGCAATTCCTCTGTAATTTTTGCATTCTTTAAGGTTTTCTTTCTTTGGAAGTTTTATTAGGTGGCCCTCAATCCATTCTTGAGGTTTTTCTTCTTGCTGCCATATATCACGGAATAGCTTATGTAATAGGTTGGTCGTTAGGTCTGGGCTGACCTTAAGGTAGCAATACACAGTTAGAAGTTTAGTTTCGCATTATGGCCCCTGTGAATTTTTTAAATATGAAAGTTTTTGAACAATAAAATTGATTTTTAGATAATTGAAGAATAATATAGCCTTCTTAGTGGGTTTATATGAACATTTTGATTGATTTTAACATCTTTTATATGCCACTTCTATGATTGACAGTCCGTATTTTCCTATCCGTACCGTTCATAGGTCCTTAAATTATTGTAGTGTTTATCAACAAAGATTTTGCGCTCGATCTTTTCAATTCAATTTTATGGAAAAACGAGCAGGAAAGCATATGATTTTTTTTGGACCACTTGATAGATATAAACCTATGGATTCAGGAAAGGTATCACTGTAATTCATTGAAATTTTCCTTTAGACCAAATTTTGAAGACTTTTGTGACATGTTTACCCCCCCCCCCCCTTTTTTGCTATAATTTGTATCTAAGAAATGCAGATTGTTGCCATGGTTACACCCAAAAGGGATCATATTTCACCCTTATGACCATTAGAAATCAAATCTATGGAAGATCTTCTTTCTACAAGTATATACATGCATAACACACATATAAAGCCTTCTTTGTTAGACAGGAGTGGAAAGAGGGTGTTTAAAAATTATGAGTGTCAATTTTAAGTTTTTTTCCTAACTGTGTATTGCTACCTTATGGCATTTGAAAAAGCAAATAATTGCTTTTTTTTTAGACATACATACCACAAAACTATTGATATTTATGTTATAGATACAATTCTAAGTGAGAAACAACCTTTAGTATGACAATATATGTTAGTTTTGTTGTTTATTGACCTTAGCAACCAATATAGACATTTTGACACAAAGACTTGGTTCCGTTATAAATTGATACTTTATTGGCTACCCCTTGGAAAAGAAGATTGCGCGTTATGTAGAAACCTTAGAAGGGAACGCTTTATATTTTTTCATGCGTCTAAATCAAATGTATTATTTTAGCAAGTATAAAGTCACAATTTAGCATGAATTAAGCCAAAAATTTTTTCCCGCTGTTATAAATAAATTCAGTATTTACTGAATTTTAACCAAGGCTTTGGTATGGTAATACACAACAAAATTGACATTCTAGAGCTTTAAAATAGCTGTAACTTGTAAAAGTTGTCTACTGTTAAGGTTAATATAAGTTTTTAAACAAGGAAAGACATGGTTAGAAGGTATAGTTTTAGAAAATTGACTAAAAAAGGAGAAAATGCACTTTGACATGGCATGTTTCATAAAATCACTTTTATGTTGCATTTCAGTGTCAACTGCTAACCTTCATAATTTTTTTTATTTCTGAACCGATTTTCAAAACTAGCAGGCGAAAATGCTCGTTATAACTAGTAGAAAACAGAAATCCATTTAAAGTGCGATTGGGAAAAAAAATGTTAATCCTTAAGGTAGCAATACACAGTTAGAAGTTTAGTTTCGCATTATGGCCCCTGTGAATTTTTTAAATATGAAAGTTTTTGTACAATAAAATTGATTTTTAGATAATTGAAGAATAATATAGCCTTCTTAGTTGGTTTATATGAACATTTTGATTGATTTTAACATCTTTTATAGGCCATCTCTATGATTGACAGTCCGTATTTTCCTATCCGTACCGTTCATAGGTCCTTAAATTATTGTAGTGTTTATCAACAAAGATTTTGCGCTCGATCTTTTCAATTCAATTTTATGGAAAAACGAGCAGAAAAGCATATGATTTTTTGGAACCACTTGATAGATATAAACCTATGGATTCAGGAAAGGTATCACTGTAATTCATTGAAATTTTCCTTTAGACCAAATTTTGGAGACTTTTGTGACATGTTTACCCCCCTTTTTTGCTATATTTTGTATCTAAGAAATGCAGATTGTTGCCATGGTTACACCCAAAAGGGATCATATTTCACCCTTATGACCATTAGAAATCAAATCTATGGAAGATTTTCTTTCTACAAGTATATACATGCATAACACACATATAAAGCCTTCTTTGTTAGACAGGAGGGGAAAGAGGGTGTTTAAAAATTATGAGTGTCAATTTTAAGTTTTTTTCCTAACTGTGTATTGCTACCTTATGGCATTTGAAAAAGCAAATAATTGCTTTTTTTTTTAGACATACATACCACAAAACTATTGATATTTATGTTATAGATACAATTCTAAGGGAGAAACAACCTTTAGTATGACAATATATGTTAGTTTCGTTGTTTATTGACCTTAGCAACCAATATAGACATTTTGACACAAAGACTTGGTTCCGTTATAAATTGATACTTTATTGGCTACCCCTTGGAAAAGAAGATTGCGCGTTATGTAGAAACCTTAGAAGGGAACGCTTTATATTTTTTCATGCGACTAAATCAAATGTATTATTTTAGCAAGTATAAAGTCACAATTTAGCATGAATTAAGCCAAATTGTTTTCCCGCTGTTATAAATAAATTCAGTATTTACTGAATTTTAACCAAGGCTTTGGTATGGTAATACACAACAAAATTGACATTCTAGAGCTTTAAAATAGCTGTAACTTGTAAAAGTTGTCTACTGTTAAGGTTAATATAAGTTTTTAAACAAGGAAAGACATGGTTAGAAGGTATAGTTTTAGAAAATTGACACTAAAAAAGGAGAAAATGCACTTTGACATGGCATGTTTCATAAAATCACTTTTATGTTGCATTTCAGTGTCAACTGCTAACCTTCATAATTTTTTTATTTCTGAACCGATTTTCAAAACTAGCAGGCGAAAATGCTCGTTTTAACTAGTAGAAAACAGAAATCTATTTAAAGCGGGATTGGGAAAAAAAATGTTAATCCTTAAGGTAGCAATACACAGTTAGAAGTTTAGTTTCTCATTATGGACCCTGTGAATTTTTTAAATATGAAAGTTTTTGTACAATAAAATTGATTTTTAGATAATTAAAGAATAATATAGCCTTCTTAGTGGGTTTATATGAACATTTTGATTGATTTTAACATCTTTTATAGGCCATTTCTATGATTGACAGTCCGTATTTTCCTATCCGTACCGTTCATAGGTCCTTAAATTATTGTAGTGTTTATCAACAAAGATTTTGCGCTCGATCTTTTCAATTCAATTTTATGGAAAAACGAGCAGGAAAGCATATGATTTTTTTGGGACCACTTGATAGATATAAACCTATGGATTCAGGAAAGGTATCACTGTAATTCATTGAAATTTTCCTTTAGACCAAATTTTGGAGACTTTTGTGACATGTTTACCCCCCTTTTTTGCTATATTTTGTATCTAAGAAATGCAGATTGTTGCCATGGTTACACCCAAAAGGGATCATATTTCACCCTTATGACCATTAGAAATCAAATCTATGGAAGATTTTCTTTCTACAAGTATATACATGCATAACACACATATAAAGCCTTCTTTGTTAGACAGGAGGGGAAAGAGGGTGTTTAAAAATTATGAGTGTCAATTTTAAGTTTTTTTCCTAACTGTGTATTGCTACCTTATGGCATTTGAAAAAGCAAATAATTGCTTTTTTTTTAGACATACATACCACAAAACTATTGATATTTATGTTATAGATACAATTCTAAGGGAGAAACAACCTTTAGTATGACAATATATGTTAGTTTTGTTGTTTATTGACCTTAGCAACCAATATAGACATTTTGACACAAAGACTTGGTTCCGTTATAAATTGATACTTTATTGGCTACCCCTTGGAAAAGAAGATTGCGCGTTATGTAGAAACCTTAGAAGGGAACGCTTTATATTTTTTCATGCGACTAAATCAAATGTATTATTTTAGCAAGTATAAAGTCACAATTTAGCATGAATTAAGCCAAATTGTTTTCCCGCTGTTATAAATAAATTCAGTATTTACTGAATTTTAACCAAGGCTTTGGTATGGTAATACACAACAAAATTGACATTCTAGAGCTTTAAAATAGCTGTAACTTGTAAAAGTTGTCTACTGTTAAGGTTAATATAAGTTTTTAAACAAGGAAAGACATGGTTAGAAGGTATAGTTTTAGAAAATTGACACTAAAAAAGGAGAAAATGCACTTTGACATGGCATGTTTCATAAAATCACTTTTATGTTGCATTTCAGTGTCAACTGCTAACCTTCATAATTTTTTTATTTCTGAACCGATTTTCAAAACTAGCAGGCGAAAATGCTCGTTTTAACTAGTAGAAAACAGAAATCTATTTAAAGCGGGATTGGGAAAAAAAATGTTAATCCTTAAGGTAGCAATACACAGTTAGAAGTTTAGTTTCTCATTATGGACCCTGTGAATTTTTTAAATATGAAAGTTTTTGTACAATAAAATTGATTTTTAGATAATTGAAGAATAATATAGCCTTCTTAGTGGGTTTATATGAACATTTTGATTGATTTTAACATCTTTTATAGGCCATTTCTATGATTGACAGTCCGTATTTTCCTATCCGTACCGTTCATAGGTCCTTAAATTATTGTAGTGTTTATCAACAAAGATTTTGCGCTCGATCTTTTCAATTCAATTTTATGGAAAAACGAGCAGGAAAGCATATGATTTTTTTGGGACCACTTGATAGATATAAACCTATGGATTCAGGAAAGGTATCACTGTAATTCATTGAAATTTTCCTTTAGACCAAATTTTGGAGACTTTTGTGACATGTTTACCCCCCTTTTTTGCTATATTTTGTATCTAAGAAATGCAGATTGTTGCCATGGTTACACCCAAAAGGGATCATATTTCACCCTTATGACCATTAGAAATCAAATCTATGGAAGATTTTCTTTCTACAAGTATATACATGCATAACACACATATAAAGCCTTCTTTGTTAGACAGGAGGGGAAAGAGGGTGTTTAAAAATTATGAGTGTCAATTTTAAGTTTTTTTCCTAACTGTGTATTGCTACCTTATGGCATTTGAAAAAGCAAATAATTGCTTTTTTTTTTAGACATACATACCACAAAACTATTGATATTTATGTTATAGATACAATTCTAAGGGAGAAACAACCTTTAGTATGACAATATATGTTAGTTTTGTTGTTTATTGACCTTAGCAACCAATATAGACATTTTGACACAAAGACTTGGTTCCGTTATAAATTGATACTTTATTGGCTACCCCTTGGAAAAGAAGATTGCGCGTTATGTAGAAACCTTAGAAGGGAACGCTTTATATTTTTTCATGCGACTAAATCAAATGTATTATTTTAGCAAGTATAAAGTCACAATTTAGCATGAATTAAGCCAAATTGTTTTCCCGCTGTTATAAATAAATTCAGTATTTACTGAATTTTAACCAAGGCTTTGGTATGGTAATACACAACAAAATTGACATTCTAGAGCTTTAAAATAGCTGTAACTTGTAAAAGTTGTCTACTGTTAAGGTTAATATAAGTTTTTAAACAAGGAAAGACATGGTTAGAAGGTATAGTTTTAGAAAATTGACACTAAAAAAGGAGAAAATGCACTTTGACATGGCATGTTTCATAAAATCACTTTTATGTTGCATTTCAGTGTCAACTGCTAACCTTCATAATTTTTTTATTTCTGAACCGATTTTCAAAACTAGCAGGCGAAAATGCTCGTTTTAACTAGTAGAAAACAGAAATCTATTTAAAGCGGGATTGGGAAAAAAAATGTTAATCCTTAAGGTAGCAATACACAGTTAGAAGTTTAGTTTCTCATTATGGACCCTGTGAATTTTTTAAATATGAAAGTTTTTGTACAATAAAATTGATTTTTAGATAATTGAAGAATAATATAGCCTTCTTAGTGGGTTTATATGAACATTTTGATTGATTTTAACATCTTTTATAGGCCATTTCTATGATTGACAGTCCGTATTTTCCTATCCGTACCGTTCATAGGTCCTTAAATTATTGTAGTGTTTATCAACAAAGATTTTGCGCTCGATCTTTTCAATTCAATTTTATGGAAAAACGAGCAGGAAAGCATATGATTTTTTTGGGACCACTTGATAGATATAAACCTATGGATTCAGGAAAGGTATCACTGTAATTCATTGAAATTTTCCTTTAGACCAAATTTTGGAGACTTTTGTGACATGTTTACCCCCCTTTTTTGCTATATTTTGTATCTAAGAAATGCAGATTGTTGCCATGGTTACACCCAAAAGGGATCATATTTCACCCTTATGACCATTAGAAATCAAATCTATGGAAGATTTTCTTTCTACAAGTATATACATGCATAACACACATATAAAGCCTTCTTTGTTAGACAGGAGGGGAAAGAGGGTGTTTAAAAATTATGAGTGTCAATTTTAAGTTTTTTTCCTAACTGTGTATTGCTACCTTATGGCATTTGAAAAAGCAAATAATTGCTTTTTTTTTTAGACATACATACCACAAAACTATTGATATTTATGTTATAGATACAATTCTAAGGGAGAAACAACCTTTAGTATGACAATATATGTTAGTTTTGTTGTTTATTGACCTTAGCAACCAATATAGACATTTTGACACAAAGACTTGGTTCCGTTATAAATTGATACTTTATTGGCTACCCCTTGGAAAAGAAGATTGCGCGTTATGTAGAAACCTTAGAAGGGAACGCTTTATATTTTTTCATGCGACTAAATCAAATGTATTATTTTAGCAAGTATAAAGTCACAATTTAGCATGAATTAAGCCAAATTGTTTTCCCGCTGTTATAAATAAATTCAGTATTTACTGAATTTTAACCAAGGCTTTGGTATGGTAATACACAACAAAATTGACATTCTAGAGCTTTAAAATAGCTGTAACTTGTAAAAGTTGTCTACTGTTAAGGTTAATATAAGTTTTTAAACAAGGAAAGACATGGTTAGAAGGTATAGTTTTAGAAAATTGACACTAAAAAAGGAGAAAATGCACTTTGACATGGCATGTTTCATAAAATCACTTTTATGTTGCATTTCAGTGTCAACTGCTAACCTTCATAATTTTTTTATTTCTGAACCGATTTTCAAAACTAGCAGGCGAAAATGCTCGTTTTAACTAGTAGAAAACAGAAATCTATTTAAAGCGGGATTGGGAAAAAAAATGTTAATCCTTAAGGTAGCAATACACAGTTAGAAGTTTAGTTTCTCATTATGGACCCTGTGAATTTTTTAAATATGAAAGTTTTTGTACAATAAAATTGATTTTTAGATAATTGAAGAATAATATAGCCTTCTTAGTGGGTTTATATGAACATTTTGATTGATTTTAACATCTTTTATAGGCCATTTCTATGATTGACAGTCCGTATTTTCCTATCCGTACCGTTCATAGGTCCTTAAATTATTGTAGTGTTTATCAACAAAGATTTTGCGCTCGATCTTTTCAATTCAATTTTATGGAAAAACGAGCAGGAAAGCATATGATTTTTTTGGGACCACTTGATAGATATAAACCTATGGATTCAGGAAAGGTATCACTGTAATTCATTGAAATTTTCCTTTAGACCAAATTTTGGAGACTTTTGTGACATGTTTACCCCCCTTTTTTGCTATATTTTGTATCTAAGAAATGCAGATTGTTGCCATGGTTACACCCAAAAGGGATCATATTTCACCCTTATGACCATTAGAAATCAAATCTATGGAAGATTTTCTTTCTACAAGTATATACATGCATAACACACATATAAAGCCTTCTTTGTTAGACAGGAGGGGAAAGAGGGTGTTTAAAAATTATGAGTGTCAATTTTAAGTTTTTTTCCTAACTGTGTATTGCTACCTTATGGCATTTGAAAAAGCAAATAATTGCTTTTTTTTTTAGACATACATACCACAAAACTATTGATATTTATGTTATAGATACAATTCTAAGGGAGAAACAACCTTTAGTATGACAATATATGTTAGTTTTGTTGTTTATTGACCTTAGCAACCAATATAGACATTTTGACACAAAGACTTGGTTCCGTTATAAATTGATACTTTATTGGCTACCCCTTGGAAAAGAAGATTGCGCGTTATGTAGAAACCTTAGAAGGGAACGCTTTATATTTTTTCATGCGACTAAATCAAATGTATTATTTTAGCAAGTATAAAGTCACAATTTAGCATGAATTAAGCCAAATTGTTTTCCCGCTGTTATAAATAAATTCAGTATTTACTGAATTTTAACCAAGGCTTTGGTATGGTAATACACAACAAAATTGACATTCTAGAGCTTTAAAATAGCTGTAACTTGTAAAAGTTGTCTACTGTTAAGGTTAATATAAGTTTTTAAACAAGGAAAGACATGGTTAGAAGGTATAGTTTTAGAAAATTGACACTAAAAAAGGAGAAAATGCACTTTGACATGGCATGTTTCATAAAATCACTTTTATGTTGCATTTCAGTGTCAACTGCTAACCTTCATAATTTTTTTATTTCTGAACCGATTTTCAAAACTAGCAGGCGAAAATGCTCGTTTTAACTAGTAGAAAACAGAAATCTATTTAAAGCGGGATTGGGAAAAAAAATGTTAATCCTTAAGGTAGCAATACACAGTTAGAAGTTTAGTTTCTTATTATGGACCCTGTGAATTTTTTAAATATGAAAGTTTTTGTACAATAAAATTGATTTTTAGATAATTGAAGAATAATATAGCCTTCTTAGTGGGTTTATATGAACATTTTGATTGATTTTAACATCTTTTATAGGCCATTTCTATGATTGACAGTCCGTATTTTCCTATCCGTACCGTTCATAGGTCCTTAAATTATTGTAGTGTTTATCAACAAAGATTTTGCGCTCGATCTTTTCAATTCAATTTTATGGAAAAACGAGCAGGAAAGCATATGATTTTTTTGGGACCACTTGATAGATATAAACCTATGGATTCAGGAAAGGTATCACTGTAATTCATTGAAATTTTCCTTTAGACCAAATTTTGGAGACTTTTGTGACATGTTTACCCCCCTTTTTTGCTATATTTTGTATCTAAGAAATGCAGATTGTTGCCATGGTTACACCCAAAAGGGATCATATTTCACCCTTATGACCATTAGAAATCAAATCTATGGAAGATTTTCTTTCTACAAGTATATACATGCATAACACACATATAAAGCCTTCTTTGTTAGACAGGAGGGGAAAGAGGGTGTTTAAAAATTATGAGTGTCAATTTTAAGTTTTTTTCCTAACTGTGTATTGCTACCTTATGGCATTTGAAAAAGCAAATAATTGCTTTTTTTTTTAGACATACATACCACAAAACTATTGATATTTATGTTATAGATACAATTCTAAGGGAGAAACAACCTTTAGTATGACAATATATGTTAGTTTTGTTGTTTATTGACCTTAGCAACCAATATAGACATTTTGACACAAAGACTTGGTTCCGTTATAAATTGATACTTTATTGGCTACCCCTTGGAAAAGAAGATTGCGCGTTATGTAGAAACCTTAGAAGGGAACGCTTTATATTTTTTCATGCGACTAAATCAAATGTATTATTTTAGCAAGTATAAAGTCACAATTTAGCATGAATTAAGCCAAATTGTTTTCCCGCTGTTATAAATAAATTCAGTATTTACTGAATTTTAACCAAGGCTTTGGTATGGTAATACACAACAAAATTGACATTCTAGAGCTTTAAAATAGCTGTAACTTGTAAAAGTTGTCTACTGTTAAGGTTAATATAAGTTTTTAAACAAGGAAAGACATGGTTAGAAGGTATAGTTTTAGAAAATTGCCACTAAAAAAGGAGAAAATGCACTTTGACATGGCATGTTTCATAAAATCACTTTTATGTTGCATTTCAGTGTCAACTGCTAACCTTCATAATTTTTTTATTTCTGAACCGATTTTCAAAACTAGCAGGCGAAAATGCTCGTTTTAACTAGTAGAAAACAGAAATCTATTTAAAGCGGGATTGGGAAAAAAAATGTTAATCCTTAAGGTAGCAATACACAGTTAGAAGTTTAGTTTCTCATTATGGACCCTGTGAATTTTTTAAATATGAAAGTTTTTGTACAATAAAATTGATTTTTAGATAATTGAAGAATAATATAGCCTTCTTAGTGGGTTTATATGAACATTTTGATTGATTTTAACATCTTTTATAGGCCATTTCTATGATTGACAGTCCGTATTTTCCTATCCGTACCGTTCATAGGTCCTTAAATTATTGTAGTGTTTATCAACAAAGATTTTGCGCTCGATCTTTTCAATTCAATTTTATGGAAAAACGAGCAGGAAAGCATATGATTTTTTTGGGACCACTTGATAGATATAAACCTATGGATTCAGGAAAGGTATCACTGTAATTCATTGAAATTTTCCTTTAGACCAAATTTTGGAGACTTTTGTGACATGTTTACCCCCCTTTTTTGCTATATTTTGTATCTAAGAAATGCAGATTGTTGCCATGGTTACACCCAAAAGGGATCATATTTCACCCTTATGACCATTAGAAATCAAATCTATGGAAGATTTTCTTTCTACAAGTATATACATGCATAACACACATATAAAGCCTTCTTTGTTAGACAGGAGGGGAAAGAGGGTGTTTAAAAATTATGAGTGTCAATTTTAAGTTTTTTTCCTAACTGTGTATTGCTACCTTATGGCATTTGAAAAAGCAAATAATTGCTTTTTTTTTAGACATACATACCACAAAACTATTGATATTTATGTTATAGATACAATTCTAAGGGAGAAACAACCTTTAGTATGACAATATATGTTAGTTTTGTTGTTTATTGACCTTAGCAACCAATATAGACATTTTGACACAAAGACTTGGTTCCGTTATAAATTGATACTTTATTGGCTACCCCTTGGAAAAGAAGATTGCGCGTTATGTAGAAACCTTAGAAGGGAACGCTTTATATTTTTTCATGCGACTAAATCAAATGTATTATTTTAGCAAGTATAAAGTCACAATTTAGCATGAATTAAGCCAAATTGTTTTCCCGCTGTTATAAATAAATTCAGTATTTACTGAATTTTAACCAAGGCTTTGGTATGGTAATACACAACAAAATTGACATTCTAGAGCTTTAAAATAGCTGTAACTTGTAAAAGTTGTCTACTGTTAAGGTTAATATAAGTTTTTAAACAAGGAAAGACATGGTTAGAAGGTATAGTTTTAGAAAATTGACACTAAAAAAGGAGAAAATGCACTTTGACATGGCATGTTTCATAAAATCACTTTTATGTTGCATTTCAGTGTCAACTGCTAACTTTCATAATTTTTTTATTTCTGAACCGATTTTCAAAACTAGCAGGCGAAAATGCTCGTTTTAACTAGTAGAAAACAGAAATCTATTTAAAGCGGGATTGGGAAAAAAAATGTTAATCCTTAAGGTAGCAATACACAGTTAGAAGTTTAGTTTCTCATTATGGACCCTGTGAATTTTTTAAATATGAAAGTTTTTGTACAATAAAATTGATTTTTAGATAATTGAAGAATAATATAGCCTTCTTAGTGGGTTTATATGAACATTTTGATTGATTTTAACATCTTTTATAGGCCATTTCTATGATTGACAGTCCGTATTTTCCTATCCGTACCGTTCATAGGTCCTTAAATTATTGTAGTGTTTATCAACAAAGATTTTGCGCTCGATCTTTTCAATTCAATTTTATGGAAAAACGAGCAGGAAAGCATATGATTTTTTTGGGACCACTTGATAGATATAAACCTATGGATTCAGGAAAGGTATCACTGTAATTCATTGAAATTTTCCTTTAGACCAAATTTTGGAGACTTTTGTGACATGTTTACCCCCCTTTTTTGCTATATTTTGTATCTAAGAAATGGAGATTGTTGCCATGGTTACACCCAAAAGGGATCATATTTCACCCTTATGACCATTAGAAATCAAATCTATGGAAGATTTTCTTTCTACAAGTATATACATGCATAACACACATATAAAGCCTTCTTTGTTAGACAGGAGGGGAAAGAGGGTGTTTAAAAATTATGAGTGTCAATTTTAAGTTTTTTTCCTAACTGTGTATTGCTACCTAAGGGCTTCTGGTGGAATGTGGTCAGGACCTGCTGCCTTTCCTGACTTCAACTTTTTTACAGCTTGTTTAATTTCTATTTTTGTTGGTAGGTTAAGATTAATGTGAAGCTCTTCATCTGCTTTGTTGATAACTGGTGTATTAGCCGGAGGTTGTCTATTAAGAAGTTCTTTGTAGTATTCGGCCCATCTAGCAATCCGTTCTTCAATAGTGGTAAGGACCTTCCCATTTTTGTCTTTAACTTGTTGACCGGTTTGTCTAAATTTGCCAGCACGTTTTTTGGTGGTATCATAGAGATCTTTCATGTTTCTCATGTTTGCAGCTTCCTCAGCTTGTGAGGCAAGATTTTCAATGTATGCTCTTTTATCTTTTCTTACACACTGTCTAAGTTACTGATTTATAGAAATAGATCAGGAGAAAAATACTGCACGCATGATACTACTTATTTAACATCAAAATTTAACATTATGAGGGCTATATGTGCTGTAACTAATTAAAAACAATATTTGTATTTTAATCCAATAAAACCTACATAAAAGTCCTTACTTCATTCATTTGTTTTGTATCAATTTGATAGATAAGCCTGAAATTTGTTTTAAAAAAAATCTTTGATAATTAAGTGTCGATCGCTACGTTATTGTGTGATTTTAAGATCAAAGCCGTAGAGTAATATTAACAGAAAAATCTTGAATACCACGTTGTTACAAAATATTCCAATGTTTCATGAGCAGTCAGATCTTTCAACTTTACAAATTAAGAGATACTTTGACAATTCGACGATATTTACTGTTATTAACTTGTTATCATTCTTCGGATAATTCGTTAAACGCCGCTATGGACGACTGTTAAATTAGTTTAGTGTGTGTCTTTAAAAACAGAGTTCAGCCGATAATATTTACAATTCCGGAATACAATCCTAGTGAAGTTATCAAAGACATAATTCAAAATTTAAATGAAAACTTACATTTCTATTTTTTCCAGAAATTCTCACATACTTCAAAGGGAAGAAATACGGAGATCAACATTTCATCAGCCAGACACTACCAGAGCAAGAGTGCAATGTTTTTAGTATTTATCGCAATAGCTACATGTATTTGTGTGAAAACAAAAGGTAAGCTATTACACAAATTGAATACTGTATGCACTTCAAGATCAATTAACAACAGGATCAATAAACCTAGAGCACCTATATTTAAACATACTAGTTTGTCAAACAGAGGAATAAAAGAAAACAAGATGTTGAATAGAAGACTAAAATACACCTTAAAAAGTAAAAGTAGGTGATTAATTTCCTAGTTATCAGGACATTGAAGCATGATTGATCAAACAACCTTTAAGTTACTTCATTTCATGACAACAAAATGATGCAAATGAAAACAAAACACTGATTGAGATATATTATTAAAAGCAATTCACTCAAAACTGCAACCATTTTATTGTTTTTATTAATTTTCATTACCGATAAAATCTTTAAAGAATTGATGGTCGAAAGTAAGATTTTTTATAATTTGACTGTTGGGTCAAACGTTTGGTCTTTAAAAGCCCAACATTTGTATTTCATGATCGTCCCGTATATATTTTATGGTTCATAATATATTTTTAATACTGTAACAATATAAATATTGTGTTACAAGATAATAATAAAAAGAACTGTTATGCTTCCATTGTAACATGAATCCCAAATCATGTGTTGAAAATCATAACTAAGCAACATTTTTTAAATGGTTGATGTCTCTTTGACTCATTCCACATTTCCATTCTCAATTTATCATTTTAATTTGTCTTTGTTATTGTTACTTTATTTTCAGTGTAGTCTTTCTTTTTTGTGGCAATATCCATTTGTCGTGAATTGATACTTATTCACCCCGCTACTTTGTTATTGTGCTGTGGTATTTGTTTTGTATTTTCTTTTTTTTTAACTAACAAGCTATGTCTAAATGCCTTTTTTCTTTTTCTTCGTTGACATACATGTATTTGTTTGTTTTTGTAGTGATCAAGATTATAACACAATGTTGACAGCGGTACATCTATTTTTTGACATTGTTACCTATAATATCTTTATTTATTGTTTCCACATCGTTATCAATATTGTATGCGGCATGTTGATGCAAGTGAGAGGTCTAACTAGCTATAAAACCAGGAATAATCCGCCATTTCTAAATAAGAAATAGCCGGAACAAAGTCAGTAATTTGACAGTTGTTATTCGTTCGTTTGATGTGTTTGATCTTTTGATTTTAATATTTGATTTTGCTATTTTTGTTAGTTTACTTTTTGCAACACATTCTTTTAGATAATGGAATTGATTTTTTTTTCAGTATTATGCTACGTTTGTGTAGAAGGGAGGGTAACGAGTAAAGCGTTGAAAATTACATGTAGAATACAAAATTTAAGATTTCCAGTTGAGATTTCTGATCCATTCCTTAACATACAAGGACATTGCAATCCATTACCAATTCCTGCCTGCTTCCCAAATGTCCCGAATGTTTACCTTACTCAGAACATTGTAACAAATATTACAACTTTTACACGAATTGGTACCATTGATCATAATCTGAACGGTAATTGGACATGTGAACATGGAACAAAAACAGAGAAAGGAGTAACAAGTATCACAATTTTAACATCGCATGGTGAGTTTTCAAGAACATTATTATCTAACATGTCACAAATTCTGCTTCCTGTCTTACAATGTTGTTATTGAATGTTTCATTTCAATGTATGATGCCGTTTGTTTATTTTGCACTTCAGTGTTTCTATAGTTCTGTTGTTTAAGTTTGAAACGCGGATTTGTTTACTGTTAATCGAGTTAAGACTTCTGAACAGCAATATTCATTGTACCACTGTAAACAAATTATTAGCATGATAAATGCAAACATCGTTTTTCGAAAACTCTTGCGTCTACATAACGTTATTACATGACTTTGTATAAAAAAAAAGCAATTACCACAAAAGACCGTAAAAACATTTTGATGAACAAAGAATTAACCAATACATTTGGATTTACTCTTATTTATAATTTTACCTATAATATACGATTGTAGGCACGACCTTCTGCTGTTGTTTTTTATTTGGTCGGGTTGTTGTCTCTTTGACACATTCCCCATTTCCATTCTCAATTTTATTAGGAACATTATCACTATCATCTTAGATGATAATAATTTGCAGTACCTATGACGATAACAAGTTAAATTTGATGACCTTAGAGAGGTTCAGAATCTACTAAGCACTATAAACCAACACGCTGAACATGTATTCACATCCGATTTCATTATAATTAAGATGAACCATCCAGTATAATCTTGCATGATAGGCGGGGAATCAAATCAAAACTACTTTTGAAATCTTTGGTTTTCATCAGAACAGAAGTATAAATCGACCTTCCATATACGAGGTTAACACGCTAATAAAAACACTATCCATTAAGTGTTGCCTTTCTTAAGATAATTGCATTTTAGTTAGAATACACCATTGCATTATACATACTAATTTATCAAATTCCAAATATGTGACTGCTTGTATAAATATAAAAGGTTTGTGGTATGATTGGCAATGTGACAACTCAACACACGAGACCAAATGACAGATATTCACACCGTTCAACTCATAGTGTCATCCTAGTCATTGAAGGAGAAACAACTAAATAAAATTATTGAACCATTTGTATCTTGGAAAATAGCATGATGCCTCATACTTTTTTTCAATTTTTGAAAAAAATGAGCAAGCTATATTTGGGTCAAATAGACTCATCATAGATACCAGGATTAAATTTTTATATATACGCCAGACGCGCGTTTCGTCTATTAAAGACTCACCAGTGACGCTCAAATAAACAAAAATGTTTAAATGGCCAAATAAAGTACGTAGTTAAAGAGCATTGCGGACCAAAATTCCCTAAAAGTTTTGCCAAATACAGCTAATGTCATCTAGAAACTCAAGCTATGGTGATCTGTTAGTGGTGATCCGGCTCAGATCACCCCTTTTAGAACTGGAGCTGGGATGTAATTTTCATTGCTCGTCAACTTCGTAATGGGGTTTGACCTTTCGTTGATTTTAATGGTTTTAATTAATAGTAACGCTCGAGTGAGTTGACTCTTTCAATACGAAAATTGTTGCCGACCCATGGTATAGGATGTATACATACCACGAGTAATCAGTCTGTCATATTTGCTATAGTCGCCGTCACGTAAAATTGGCACTATGACTTTTGTCTAAATTTTCTTAAATATCGACCGCGTTTACTCGAGATCATGTTTTTCAATTGGCGGAAGAAAAATCCAATCCAAATATATAATATTGTCCTACCTTTTATTTTGTTTGCACAGTATAATCCTGACCTTCACAAAATCCAAGATTATTTTGTATGGTGGAATCCGACATTGTAATTACCGGAAGTGTTGCCGTGGAGTTCCACGTGCTCTCAATTTTCTTGCGCCTCTCGGAGCTGTTCGTCATCTTTACGTAAAAAGCGCGGGAAATCTTATCATCAATGACAATGATATTAACGGAGAGTAACGAATGTTATGTAGTAAGGGATCCTCATAGAAACCAAGATGTCGGTTTTGCAATGTAAACAATCTTGAAAAATGTGAAGGTCAGAAATATACAGTGCAAACACAATAAAAGGTAGGACATTAGTATATATTTGAATTGGATTTTTCTTCCGCTAATTGAAAAACATGATCTCGAGATAACACGGTCGATATTTAAGAAAATTTTGACAGAAAACATGATGCCAATTTTACATGACGGCGACTATCATAAAAAATGTTTACCATAAACTATTGGTTTGAAGGCACTCATAACACATCTAGAATACCATGGGTTCACCTTCTAGTTTACTATTGTAGGTTCAACGGACGTTTTGTTACTTTTTATTTGTGTTTTCAGCTATGATGCTTCTGGTTTTTTTTCTTTGTCTTTAATTATTTCGTTCTATCTTCTTTGATTGAACATTTGATAAGTATTACAGTGTTCAAATTTTAATTGGAACTGAGCTGAACATTACCTAGATACGTTTATAATTTTCTAAAAAAAAAATGAAAACAACAGTTATTTTATTCCACTCGAAGTGCTTTTTTGGATTGATATTCATTAGGAACGCTCAAAGCCAAACATTTGAAAGCAGCCATATCCATCTTAGGTCATATTAGCCTGGGGAGGTTGAAACCGTAGTTTCTTTCAAATTTATAAATTTATAGTTGGATAATTTTAGAAAGGTTTTCAAATTGTTTTTAAACGTGTTTGTAACGAATTCCTTATTACTGAGTTGGTGAACCTCTCACGGACTGATAGTCCACCAGCAGTGATATTTACCCAGTGCTGTAAATATTGAAAATAACATGTTTATTTATCGTATGCGTCCGAAGCGCTTGTCTAGATTCACCTTCATCAGGAACGTTCAAAGCCAAATATTTGAAAGTCAATTAAGGATGTACAAGTACCGAAACAATTGAAGAGCTAGAATAGCTAAACAAATATCCAATTCCCTCTAAGGTCAACTTTGTCTGAAGGAGTTCAAACCTTAGTTTCTTTAAAATCTATAAATTGATAAACGAATAATTTTAGAAAATTTGCTAAAAATCATGTCGTAACCGAAATACTGACTAATACTGTACAATAAGCAAGTGATCTTAATTTTAAATTAAATAAGTAATTCGAATCTGTTGCATTTGTTTACAAATTCTTATACTAATATATAGTGTTTTGTAGACTGTTGTTTGTAGACTGTTGTTTGTAGACTGTTGTTTGTGTGTTTAATTTTTTCATGTTTTCGTCGGTTCTATTCCAGTTATAGTTTGTGGTTGTTCTTTTGGTATACACTGCCCTTGTTCTCTTTATTTATTGTCTGGAAATGAATGTATGCCGTCTGTGTATGAAATATTACAAATTCAAATAAGTTAAAACAAAACTGAAAATTAATACAGGAATCTTATTGTACTAAACTTATAAAAAACAAACGTGGTGTGATTGTAAATGAGACAACTCTCCACAAGAGACCAAATGACACAGAAGTTTTAAACAACTATAGGTCACCGTACGGCCGTCAACAATGAGAAAAGCCCATACCTAAGAGTCATCTATAAAAGGCCCCTAAATGACAATGTAAAACAATCCAAACGAGAAAACTAACGGCCTAATTTATGTACAACAAAATGAACGAAAAACAAATATGTAACACAAAAACAAACGACAACCACTGCATTGCAAACTCTTGACTTGAGACAGGCACATACATACAAAATGTGGCTGGGTTTAACATGTTAGCGGGATCCCAACACTCCCCTTACCTGAGACAACGTTACAGCAGTACAACATAAGAACGAGCTATATTTGTTGAAAAGGCTTAGCTCATCAGATGGATGCAAATACAAATACTACACAGAGAGGACGTGGCCATGCAGGTACTTGTACATCCCAACAACAAAAAGACACTTAGTGCAGTCTGAGATCTGAGAGTACAGTATTTAGCCCCAGGTTATATATTGTACTCCAGTGCCAGTTAAATAATCTGTAATTAGGGTGGTTATCCAAACAAAAGGTTTAAATTATGCATGTAGATATAAAAATAATTTTTTTGATCTTTAAAATTAGCTGAACTAGTTAATTGTTCTACTTTATTTTATATTTCCTTAAACATTATAATTAACTATGCTAAAAAAGATTTTTTTAAAGAGTAAAAACGAAAAAGCTAACTGAAGTCAGTAAGAAAGCAAATTTTTTGAAAAACAATTTGTTATTTACATGTATAAGTGATTGTTGCAATGCGATGACATCTTTCATTTATGTTGAAAGTGAAAATTTCAAGAATTTTTAAATATTTCTAATCTTCATTAAGAGATTTGATCTAAAAAAAAGAGCTATTAACTTATAATTAAGAAACAATGCTTTAAATGATGCATTTGGTAAAGTTCTTGATTTCCACTATACAAATGTTGAGCAATATAATTGGGTTTATTTATACTATTTTTTGAGCATGTAATTGACAGTAATCGAAAAGTAATGTAATTACTTTTGATAAAGTAATCAATTGTAATCGATTACATACTAAAATTAGAGTAACCGATTATTAACCGATTGAACAAAAATCCTTCATGTAATCGATTACTAATCGATTACATTTGTCAGTAATCGTGCCCATCCATGATCAGTACACATCCAACATTCAATGGATTTAGATGAAAGACGTCATAACAGTCAGAGAAAAACAGGACCTTGTGAAATGCAAAGTTGTATATAGCAATAATATTTAGTTGCTTTTAACTTACTGATAACAAAATCAATATTAATATCAACAAAACAATATTCAATGATTTAATTACAGTGTTGAATTGGTTAACCTTTTAGAATAAGTCTATTTAAAGGCTTGATAACTTTACCAGGATCGTTTCTAAATTTAAGGCATTGTAGACAACATTTCCGTAAAGATGCGGATGTGTTATCCCTTTTGAAATAAGTTTTTTACAGGTA
Organism: Mytilus trossulus; assembly: GCF_036588685.1. Taxonomy (NCBI): domain Eukaryota; kingdom Metazoa; phylum Mollusca; class Bivalvia; order Mytilida; family Mytilidae; genus Mytilus; species Mytilus trossulus. The sequence goes on along the minus strand of NC_086379.1, from coordinate 35,043,497 downwards.
AAACCAAACTTCGAAACCAAATATCTATATCTAATGGAAGAATTAAGTAAAGATTTTGAGTAATTTGTCGTAACGAAATTCGTTCACTTTACACTCGGTTTAATATTTTTTTCCCTCGTTTTCTCAGATTTAAATTATAATATTCTGAGGTGCATGAATTTTCTGTAATATATTCTGACTTGAATACTTATAATACGTAACATTGGAAATCAACGGCATGTAAAACAACAGTATGTAAATTTATGGAACCCCAACACTGTCTTGTTATGACCATTTTCATTATATGATGTGCATTTACCTTTATATGATGTGCATTTACCTTTATATGCTGTGCTTTTATCTTTATATGATGTGCACTTGTCATTATATGATGTGCAAACACCTTTATATGATGTGCAAATATCCTTATATGATGTGCAAATATTATTATATGATGTGCAAATATCCTTATATGATGTGCAAATATTCTTATATGATGTGCAAATATCATTATATGATGTGCAAACATCATTATATTATGTGCAAACATACATTGTACTTATATGATGTGCATATATACTTATATGATATGCAAATATACTTATATGATGTGCAAATATACTTATATGATGTGCAAACATTCTTATATGATGTGCAAATGTACTTATATTATGTTGAAAGATCCTTATATGCTGTGCACATATACTTATATGCTGTGCCAATATACTTATAAGCTGTGCAAATATACTTATATGGTGTGTACATAATCTTATATTACGTGCAAACATCTTTATATGATGTGGTTGTGTCATTATATTATGTGCTTGTAATCTTATATTATGTGGTTAGGTTTACTTCATTATATGATGTCGAAACGTCATTATATGATGTGCTTTCATCGTCGTTATGGTCAATGAACATGATTACGATTAGAAAGATTACTGTCTACGTCATAACTGATTCCGATCTGCTTCTGTAAACTATTAACCCGGCTTAAATATGTGTCTATCGCTAGCGAAAGTGCAATTTATAGGGGAAATGAGACAAAGCAATTTAACAAATCAACGTTTCAAAAATTTCGGTTGAAGATTAAGATCATTTTATATGTTGACAGTGTAGGAGCTAATTGAAGAAATTCCCGGCTGTGGAGAAAATCATACCTGTCAACTGACCCGTATAAACATATTTCAACTAGACAGGTACTTCCCCTTATTTGTCACCATTCAAAATTATTCCTTATATTTACGTTTTATGGGTGAAAAAGGTAAAATCATACAAATATAAAATTCAAATACATATTGAAACATAACTTTTCATTATTTTAATACCTTTATACAATTTAAAAAAAAAATGAAAATTATTTTTTCATTTATACTTCCTTTAACTGTATTACTATAGTTTATCATAGTCTAACTTCCTATTGATTATTATGATGGTATGTTCAAAAGCTACATAGCCAGTATCTCAAACATTTTAAAATAAATTCTTGTATTGACAAAAAGTAAACATTTAAAAATATTACATTTCAAAAATAAATTCATTAACAAAAAGTAAAGAAGTAAGACTGTGTTACACAAATTTATAAAAATCCTTAAAAGTGCAATGAAATAATAAATAATAGGATTTAAAATGACTTAACCAAGTGAACATGCATTGAATGATGTTTTGGTATCTTTGATATACATTATAAGAAAATGTACCATACATACTGAAATTCAGCTAAAAAAAGTTCGTACGCGTTATGACCTGAGATTTGATTCATCGTCACAGGTTGACAGGTATGATTTATTATAACAAAATTTAAGAGCCTTTTATAGCTTGCTTTTCGGTTTAATCATAGGCTCCGTGTTGAAGGTCGTACAATGACCTTTAATTATTTCCTCTTACAAATTATGACTTGGATGGAGAGTTGTCTCAGTGGCTGTCATACCACATCTGCTTATTTCTATTCATTGCAAAAGACACCATTGAAATCCCAGTCTGTTTCAAAAATATTTCATAACAATAGCTATAAAATTATCTACTGATGCATAATATGGCGAGATGATTTGTTTTATAAAATGTTATTGAATAATATTAATCTGTAAATGGTAAGATGTATAATGAAGTATTGAATATGTGCAATGATATTTAATCTAGAATATCATATAATCTATGCTACCAAAGGAAGAGGAGACCGATTTCATTGAGCCGCAACTCCTCTAAAACCATACCAAGTCGGAAATATTTGTGATATATGTCGTTTACATGTAGTTTTTTTACTTTTAATTTGTCTTTGAACCAAGCTTTTTTCCACAGAAAACGCCAATTATGTGAGAAAGTACCCAATTTCGAAGACTGCAAGCTTAGTCGACGTAGTGCCCGCGAAATATGAAATGGCTATGTGGGTAATTATAGAAAAAGAAAAAGTGGTATCTTTGCTAATGAGACAACTCTCCACAACAGACCAAATGACACAGAAATTAATACCTATAGGTCACCATACGGTCTTCAACAATGAGCACATATTGACATATACAGATTGTTTATTTTCAACTTATTTTAATGGAGATTTTTTTAATTGCTAATAAAATTCTGAAATATGAGTACTAGTGGGTCAACAGATTTGGAGTAGCGTCAACGATTTCTGAGATACAAGGGGTTGATTCCTGATGAAGTGTTTTAGACTTAATTTTTCGTCAGATTAGATCGGATTTTCCCTTTGTGCTACTTATTTTGATCCCTTTCGGTAATGGCATCGGAATTTACGTAGACGATACAGTTATTCAGTTAAAATGGAGAAAAGAACCACTGAAATCACACTTTGCCACACTTTTTCCAATTTAGGTTGTTACAACCAGTGGGTGCAGGCCAAAAGCACTGCTGCGACATCGGCTGAGGTCTTACCACACACCACCAAGGTAGACCAGAACCAACAAACAGAAGCCACAACAGCACGAGATGGAAGCAGGGAGATAGTACCCACAAAGTATCAAGGGGAACCTGAGGGCATTTGCATCAAGACGGACACTGTCATCAGTCCGTACAACCCCAGGAAGGCATGCCATCGCCAATACTACCTCCAGCCAACCAAAGACAGAGGCAAGCGATGCCGGATCGACTATGACGAGGGATTCGACCTAGACGATCCCGAGTTGCTCCGGACAACACCACCTCACACATCGCCACTATTGATGCCATCTCCAGAGGTAGTTACATCAGCTTTACGCCTTATCACACACCTAGAAATAAAGTAAAGGCTAAACGGTCAACAGAACAAGACAATAAGTAGAAAGTCCGCAATACCCAAACAGGATAGTCGGACAGAAAAACCCATACATCATCATACATCATCAGATATATGTATAAAAAAACGCGCAAATGTCCTATGCAGGAGCGTAGCTAGAGAGAAACGACGTCGAAGTAAGTTCCGAAAATATTTTGGGACCCTATTTTGCAGAAAAATGTTTTTTTTTCGGTTTTTGGTCATAGGACGGCTAAAAGAGGAGCTACATGTATATGTACATAAAAATTTATGAATGTAAAACTATTAATAAATCTTTTGAATAGAGTAATAAATAAACATCTCATATTTTTGATAAGAATTTACTCAAAATTGTCCAAAATCTGCTCTTTGGGTCTTGGGAGAAAGAAACTTCTCTATTACTTTGTCAATATTCACATTGAAATCCCGATGAATGCAGTAATGCTATGTAACTGTCGTTGTTCATTGTTGATCGTACATTTGTTTTCAATTACATATGTAGTACCGTGACTGAAAGATATCCATCATGGTATGGTAGCACTCGCGAGATGTTATAAATCAGCGTACGTGTTCGGCATCGAGCGACTTTCCCAATTGAATTCGTCAAAATTACATGACAGGTCAGTTTCGTATGTCTCAGACAATATTGAGATTTGTGATATTTCCTACATTATGATGAAGCAGATACAGCGCAAAAAAGATAATACTTGAAGCGACTCCACTTTCCAGTTCGGTATAAAAACGCAAAAAATGATAAGAATTTCCAATACTGGTTTGGCGTTGTTGCAAGGTGATTGGCTCCGGTATATATATATAGTCTGTCGACCACTTTGCCTCTGCATATTTTCAACGATATCGAAGGGATCTAATAATTCTAATGCCGATTGGTACATCTCATTCCAAACTGATGAACTGTACACTGTGAAATATTCTCCAAAACTACATGTCTTAGACTGAATATAAATTCAAATCTTGTAAAAGATACAAATTACCTCCTGATCTTGTCATTTTTTTTTTATTTTGAAACTAAATGTCGTTATTTAATGATATTTCATTAATTAAAAAGGTGACAACATAGTTGTTTCTTTTCACATTCAATTTATAAATTTTGATTTTGCCATTTCTTTTTTGCATGCCGAATCAATGTGCACGCAACTGCGTGTAAGTGTATATGGGGCCACGATCTTTGTCTGCATGACTCGAACAGCTTCATCAACACTTGTAACTATAGGTTGTCAAACTAATATCCGGGACACCAACTGTCTCCGACGTTAAACAAAATTAATATTATAATCATAATAGTCACTGTCTAAGATAATACATGCATCACGCGTCGCTGTCCGATTCCGATTGACAACTCATTTCTATCTCTCTCTCTCTTCATTTCTTTTTTTTTTGTGAAAACGACGTGGATGCACGTGCAGACGTGCCTCCGGGTAGCTTCGCCCCTGCTATGTAAAAAGCGCAAATGTCCTATGTTTTGAAGCGCAAGTGTCCACAAAAAAAAAGCGCAAATGTCCTATGAAAAAGCGCAAACTTCCCGTGCCGTATTTTCATTGGCAAAATGAAGCCATTTAGGTTCCAAGTCACTTTGACACTTTGTTTTCATAACAATTACTTGACATATCTTAGACCATTTTTAGGATGGGCTTAAGATCAACTTAGGACACTCTTAAGTTGTGTCTCGAAGCTATCTCAGACGAATCTTATGTTAGGACGTCCTAAACATATTCTAAACATCTATTGGATGGAGAGTTGTCTCATTGGCACTCACACCACATCTTCCTATATCTATCTAAGTCGAAATTTTAAATCGTTAAAGATATTTTTTGATAAAACATTTATTAATGACGAAAATTGTTTACGAATTTTATAATAACGTGTACAAAATTAAATGCATAATTACCAATGTAATTATATAAAAAAAGATTGTTATTTAAACAGGAAAATAATTTATTTTGAAATGAAAATTAAATTTGTAGTTTAATCGTACAGTGAAACACAAAGTTCAAAGTTTAAAATCATGCACAATTTCTTTACATACGAGTTAATAACCGATGGTGCGTTTCATTTCATGTTCACTTTCACGTAAAATAATTAGCAAAAAGCGAAATCCAAACATTATTACACGAGAATGAAGATAGGAAGCTCTTAAGACACCGTATTGGGTGTCCTAAAGTTAGGACGAAAAATGAGATATATCATAAGTTAAGAGAGCTTCGAGAACACGACTAAGAACAAAGACTTGTCATAAGATAGACTTAGGACACGTCCAAGTCCTAAGATAGCTTCGAGAACACCACCCCAGCATTTTACAACTTGGTAGAGTTATTTTAATTCTGTACAAAATATGCTGAAACATCTGTGTTTGTTACACTGCATGAAATGATACGTTTACAAAATTTATTCTCATATTAAATTTCTAGTTTTAAATTTAACTTCTGATTTACGAAGAATTATTTAAGTAGTTTATGAAAATTTAATGCTTTTGTTAAATTTCAGATTTTCTTGAGTTTAATTCCGATTTATGGGTTTTTAAATTTGTTAATTATTTGAAAAATAATACAAGTTTAAATTTGTTATTTAAAAGATTTAAATCTAGTTTACCCTCATTAAACTTTTAGTTTACAGATAGGTTTATATTTTAACAAAAGTACTAATATAAGACAATTTAATTGAATTTAAATTGGATTAAGTAACAAGATTATACGAATGTATTTTTTTCAATAAATTTGAAATTTAATGCCAGTTTTCGTAGCGTGTTTATATCTTGTTTTATTACACAGGACTACTTCTCCTTCTTCTTCTTTGTGCCAACAAGGCTTCAATACTGACGAATACATGGTGTTCAAAGTAAAACCGAGCGATATTAAGAAGAAGAAAAGACAACATTACAATCCGGCTTATAAAAATTGTCCAAACAAATATTTATAATGGGATACACTCTAATCTTTTTGTAAACAATATCTTTTTAAGAGGAATTTTTTTTTAAATTAAGTATCTCCCCTAACATTGCATTGGCAAAGCTTAAAACAATACATATGAAATCTGTCTTCCTCTTCATATTTAATACAAGTTTAAGAATGGTTGGATAATTCTTTATAAATTTAACAAAATTTGCCGCACACTAGTATAAAAGGACACACAAAAAAAGTGAGAGCTGTTTTAAGCGCAAATTTTTGAATATTCACGAAGTAAACGGGATTTTTCTGTATTCCGGTTGTATTTGCTCCTGACTTTTTCGTAAATCATATTAGAGGTTTCTCAACATCTTACGAACGGACGAAACTCGACGAACGTATCGTTATGGAGCAGTCATTGTGTGGAGTAAACTATTTCCAACGATATTGTAGAATGTTTAAAGACAACAATAAACAATTATATACTCTTTTTGCAACCTTGCATTTTATTGTTGTGGTTCAAGATAAGTGTTCTGATTGATTTTCTGTTGTTGAATGTTACGTATTCATACGTTGAGTTCGTTTGTTTACATGTCAAATATATGCGTTTGATTTATCTCCCTTACCCATTTAAAAAGAAATTGTTTCTGGTTTCTCGTTTTTTTTATATAGATTAGACCGTTGGTTTTCCCATTTGAATGGTTCTACAGTAACACTTGTAATTTTGGGGCCCTTTATAGCTTGTTGTTCGGTGTGAGCCAAGGCTCCGTGTTGAAGGCCGTAAAATGTCGAAGTGTATGGAATTTTTTTTGTCTATGTAAAATGGTTCTAGTATGATTGATTAATACAAAATCTCTTTGTTTTGTTTTGTTTGTCCGCTTTTTAGATAAAAATAAATAGTAGGATCGTTTGTAAATGATGAATTTGTTTGAATTTATTAGGTGTTCAGTTTACACAGATTGAAGCAGTCAAGGTTTGAGTTGTATAAATTGAAAAAAATAGAAGATATGGTATGATTTTCAATGAGACAACTCTCCACAACAGACCAAATGACACAACAATTAACAACTAAAGGTCACTGTACGGCCTTCAAAAATGAGCAAAGTGCATACCGCATAGACTTTTAAAAGACCCCGAATAAATAAATACCGGCTTCATCTATGAACAAAAAATGAACGAAAAAAGTTAACAAACCAACAAACGACAACCACTGAATAAGTCTCCTCACTTGTAACAGGTACAGTTTGAGACACTACAACATGAGAACAAACTACACAAATCAGTTGATGAAGGCTTAACTGATCAGATGGATATAAATAAAAATACTAAATAATCTGACAAAAACACAGATATATGATGTTAATTTTCAAGAGAGTGTAAGAGTAGCCTGATTCGGTATGAATTTTGGTGTCTTCTCTTTTCTGTAGTTAAATCTAAGGTCTATGTTCTGCTTTATTGAATAATGAAAATGTAAATATACAGGACTGATAATGATTAACCAAACAGAATAATTGATTGCCAAGAAGGTACATTAAGATTTGTTGTGACGTGAAAAAGGTTTTTATTTCAATGTTGAAGGATTTTTAAAATATATCTTATCTTTAAAAGGGATAACAAGATTCTTTCGGAAAGTATGAGACAAAAAATAGATTTTTCAAATTTCGATTACAATCTTTGTTTCCAAAAATGAAAAACAACACGACCATTATCACTGAACTAGCCCACTTTTTGATTTAAATGAAGCACACATTCGAGTGCGAGATTTTCTCGCTGTGTTTAAGACCCATCAGCTGTTTTCTGCTCTTTGATAGGGTTGTTGTCTCCATCTTCATTTTCAATTTTATTCGTGACATTTTATTATAGTTTCTTGTTTTTATGGCTCGCGGCTGACAATTTGATCAATGTGCCAACTATATACTTTTATTGTAAACGTAATGAGCCCTGTTGGTCACATGCAGATGCAGAGTTGATGTTCAGTGTTACAGATCTAACGCCAAGTGATGTATTATGTAATTTAAAAGTCTCGCGCAGTAGATCTAAGGTCAATCTCTGTAGATCTGACGTCTACCACTGTAGATGTACTCTCCAGCGCTAGAAATGTCCATTACAGTGTATGCAGGAATAGATGAAAAAGGTTTTAACACCGCTATATATATTTATTTGTTTTAAAAGGAGTTTTTTTTTTTTTTTTGGGGGGGGGGGGGGGGGTCTCAGTAATTATCAAATAAAGTTGCACTCGATAAATCGTAAATTTTAAAAAGTTGTGTGTATTCGAATTGAAAATATGAGTGATACAGCACTAACAATATAAAAGTAATAATTAAAGTTGTTATAAATCGTTTACATTTAAAAAAAAATACCTGCCTAAAATACAAAAAAATGTATATATATAGAAACAAGTAGAACATAAAAACAGAAATAAATTTAAAAAACATGTCATAAAAGCTCAACGGAAAAAAGTAAATAAAAAACAATAGAAATATATTAATACTAAGTGTATACATACGCCTTTACTTTAATAAAATCATACAAAAAGAGAAATAAGAATGACCATGATATCAAAACAAGCCAAAGGCAAAACAATATACATTACTAAACATCATTTACAAGTCAACTGGCTTTGTTTATTCAAACATTTATTTCAACATTTTCCTATATTAATTTTCTTGCAAATGTAGCTTGAAAATAAATCATTTAAGGCGAAGAAGTGCAAATTTGGATTTAAGAGGTTAACTTTGGGGCAACAAAGTTATCTCGGATGCGAGGATGTTTTTTTTTTCAAATTAAAAACCGGCTTATTCATAGAGGCGTACAGTTAAAGATCTATTTTACCCTTTTTTGCCCTGGAATTTTCACCTTGAATTTGAGCTTAAATAAGTTTCAAAACATTTATTGCCTCTCCCATCCCAACAAAAGTACACTCAAGTACAGATCTGAGACTATTTGCAGTCAAAAGAATATTTCTAAAACTCTGAATGGTTTTTAAAAAAGACCTGCATGTATGTTTTTGTTTTGTTTTGTTTTGATTATGCGGAAGACATTTCTAACGGAATTTCACAGTCTTTAGTCCAAAATTAATGAATAAATTAATAAGCGCTCCCTCTTTTTTCGTTACGGCAAGTTACGCCAAGTTAGGGCGATTTTCGTTTGTTCGTAAGGTCTAGTTATGAGGGTGCATTACCCAGACGGGTTAAAGTACAAACATATTTTACACAAATATGCATACAACTATGACGATGTGGTATGTTACGGATGGATAATCGGGCAATAACGAAGCCGTACAGAAACATACATGTATATTGTATATAGATACATTCTTGTTAGTGTTAACTAGATTTACACCCATGTATATTTCCAGACATTTATATACCAAAATGGAGACCTATACCTATCATAATGATTTAATCACCGTTCTCATTTTCATAATAAAGTATAAGATGCGGCCGTTTGAGACCAACTAATAATTTCTATTACAATTAACAATGAGCAAAACCTTTACTTAATAGTCAGCTATAAAAGACCCCAAAATGACTAATGTAAAACAATTCAAACGAGAAAACTAACGGTCTGATTTATGAACAAAATGTAAAATTTCTTCATAACATGAATTTTCTTAATTATTAGCCTTGTATAAAACAATCCAATTTAAAAATTATAATCAATAAAAGGCATTTTCTTTTTAAAAAATAATTTGGATCCCAACCAATTTTAATAATTGAAAAATGGTAACGGCAGCATAAGAGCACATATTTCTTTTTATGCACTTTTTATAAAAATTTTTGTTAAAGATTTTTGAAAATATGCTATTTTTTAACTTTTCCATAAAATCGGAATTGATGTTAAGATTGTGGACTTACTTTATTACGTTAAAATAAATGATATGAATTATAATGTAAGTATAAGTCACCGTTTAAGAAAAATTAAATAAAATCAAATTCTGGGACTAATATATTGAGTTAGAATAATAGTCCCGGTATTAAAAGAGGGACGAAAGACACCAAAGGGACAGTCAAATTAAAGTGCTTATAAAAAAAGATTATGAAAAGAAAAATAGCTGGCGATATACTACCTACATCTTTCACATATCAAGAAGCATTTGAGCATTAACGAAAATTGAGGGAGCGAAATTACCAAATTACAACAAACATATATATATATATATATTTACGTGTAATTGGGGAAAAGAGACAGAAACAAGACACGAAATATTTACATTTTTACTAGCAAAGATAGGAGACGTCCTCTGGCAGAGAGAACACTACGGGGACCTATAGTTGTTAATGTCTGTGTCATTTTGGTATTTTTTTGTGGATAGTTGTCTCATTGGCAATCATACCACATCTTCTTTTTTATATTGCTTAATTTTAAGGTTATAAGCAAAGACAGCCAATGTGATATGTTAACTTGTAAGCACGCTCGTCTTAAGAGTAAAGAGGTAAGCCTCAGATTTGTCCTACATTTCTTTCACTCATAGTATCAAACTAAATTTTAATCCTACATTTCTTTCACTCATAGTATCAAACTAAATTTTAAAGTTTAAAAACATTTCGAAGAAAAAAAAACGCCAAAATATATACAAACAAACTTTTGTTACATTTTGTAACATACATTGTACTAGGCATTTAGTTTTTTCGTCTGATTTGTTTTACATTGTCATTTCGGGGCCTTTTATCGCAGAATATGCGGTATGGGCTTTGCTCATTGTTGAAGACCATACAGTGATCTATAGTTGTTTATTTCTGTGTCAATTTGGTCTCTTGTGCTCTGTACTTTAAACGGCAATTTGACACGAGTGGAATATAAGTTCAACGTTTGAAACTTTTCGTGGAACAACGTCAAAAATCGACGTTTTATTAGGAATGTCGTGTAACGCTAAATGGAACGAATCCGTGCGTAACGTCTTTGCTATTGACTTGTACATTTTATAATTAAAAAAATAACAAAAGTTGGGCACATTTACAACGCTCTAGTCTTATTTTTATCAGTTAACTACATAACTTCAAATTAACATGTCATTTAGATTAACCCCATGCAGCTAGGTACATGCACAGCTTCATTCAATGAACATGAGATAAAACTAAATGTTAATTCTGAATCAGATCTTTTCTTTACAAAACAAGCTATAAAAGAGAAAAAAAGGGGTTGGGTTATAAGATGAAAACTTATCTGTAATTTTAAATAAACTGATGTGTTCAATTTCAAAGGGTGAATGTGAATATAAAACTTATAATATATGTCCAACAAGAATGTGTCCCTAGTACACGGATGCCCCACTCCCACTTTTGTTTTTCTATGTTGATTGGACAATACAATTGGACTCAGAACTCAAATTTGGCATTAAAATTAGAAGGAACATATCATAAGGAACATATCTACTAAGTTTCAAATTGATTGGACTTGAACTTCCTCAAAATTTACCTCGATCAAAAACTTTAACCTGAAGTGGGACAGACGGAATAACGAACGAACGAACGAACGCACAGACCAGAAAACATAATGCCCTCTACTATCGTTTTCCAATTATCATCCCGTTCACAAAATATAAAAGTTATATCAAACCGCCCATAAATGATTATCACAAATACATGTCCTATGGCGAACAATAAGGGGATGGGATTGGTTCCAGCAAACTCATACATGTATATACTATGTATTCCGTTAAATTGTGTACGTCCCTGTCTAAAGTCAGTATCTTTTCTATCAGTGGTTGTCGTATGTCACTGTGTATATCACAAACCCTACCCTTTTCGATGAGAACCAGGAGCTTCAAAATTGAAACGACACAACGGAAAAGAAAATAAATATGGTGAAAAAGTCCAAGTTTTGCCTTGTAAGCATCATGTTTACTATCTTTACACATTTTATAGTTTTTATTTGAGAAATCTTTAACATGCAGACTGTCTAACTAGACATGTGGTATAAATACAGCAACTCTCTCGAAGGGATTTAAAGCTTGCAAACACAGTAAATCCAACCATTCAAAACATCTCTATATCCTATGTCAGCAGTTTATAATTTATTGGCTAGCTTTGAACGCTTTCTGTCATAATAGTTTACCCTTTCCTACGTTTCCATAAATCGGAACGCTCACTTTCTCATTGAATTGTTTAACATTTATGATGTATATAATCTCAAGCTGTGCATTTTGCTTATTGTTAAAGGCCATATGGTATCTCATATAGTTGTTTACATAATTATAAGTTATTTGAATTTTTTTTGGAGGATAGTTGTCTCATTTGCAATCATACCCGTGACCTGCTTCCATTAGACTAGTTTGTATAACAACTACTTTTTTCTGTTTAATGGATTAAGGAACAAAAATATAAGATAAACTGTTTTCAAACTGACCGCTTTAAGGGGACGATAATTCACTTTTCCTGGATTGGCAATACGCGTCTGTCCTCTCAGCATCCAAGCCAATTGTATTTATATATAATTCATATCAGTTTACTACATTTCATATAAAAAATGTGTAATTTCACATAATTTTTGTGTCGACTATATATTTGTAAATTGAACTCTTTCTTAGAATATGTTTTATTGTATTGCATATCAATGCATTGTATTTTATCTAATTGAATCATTGTTTGTGTTTATTGCTTGACCCTTATGGGCCATGTGGGTGTAATTTTGCAATAAAGATTAAATTAATGAATTTGCAAAGAGGCATCAGGTTCACGTGTTGTTTTACTCTTTTTTTTTCTTTTTTTTTAAAAGAAAATAACTTCTTTAATCAGTATAGTTTGAAGATTTGTCTACCGAAGACGTAAATCGTTTGCTTTGTTGTATATTTGTTTTGATTTTGATCCAATGACCTATTACTTTTACTATAAAGAAACCACATATTGTGCACATTATCAACGCTTCAGTGTAAAATATTTGTTAAAATCATAGTAAATTGAGTGTGATAATTGGTAAAGGCAACGATATCCGGTCATCTCTTTGTTAAAAATAATAAAATGACCTGATAAGCCGAAATGATCAGTTGGAATTGATTTTTTGGAAATACGAGATTTCAGATGGGTCATTTAGGTTTACATTTCCTCGTTAGAATATTATAAAGTCTTTTCATAATACAAAGCACACACAAATATAACACATTTTTTTTAATATATACAACAATTATAATAATATCCAATTTGTATGTTTTATTACAATTGCAATGCTTACTTAATTAGTTAATCTAAATGGCTCAGCATAAAATTGTAGCATGTTCATGGTTCTCATACAAAACATACAAAATAAAACAGATATAAAGCCAAGGCTCTGTGTTGAAGGCCGAACATTGACCTATTTATAATGGTTTACCTTTATAAAATGTTATTTAGATGGAGATGTGTCTCATTGGCACTCACACCACAGCTTCCTATATCTATAAATAAAATACAGGGAACAAACTTTTAACAAGAGAAAAGTTCATTCTGAAAGTGTAAAATTAAATTGAGAATGGAAATTGGGAATGTGTCAAAAAACAACAACCCGACCAAATAAAAAACAACAGCAGAAGGTCACCAACAGGTCTTCAATGTAGCGAGAAATTCCCGCACCCGGAGGCGTCCTTCAGCTGGCCCCTAAACAAATTTTTACTAGTCCAGTGATAATGAACGTCCATACTAATTTACAAATTGTACACAAGACACTAAAATTAAAATAATGCAAGACTAACAAAGGCCAGAGGCTCCAGACTTTGGACAGGCGCAAAAATGCGGCGGAGGTTAAAATGTTTGTGAGATCTCAACCCTCCCCCTATACCTCTAACCAAGGTTAGAACCAATAAAAGACTAAAAAAACTACATTGAAAGTAAGTTAACATTAACTGATGAAAAAAATAAAATGCTCTTGAACAGCCGAATCAAAACAAAATGCTATATTAAGTAATCATTTCTTAGAAGTTGAAAGACGTCAAAGAGAAAATAAATGTGTATCCATTGTATATATAAATGTAAGTTTGTTTGTGATTAAGAAAAATTGAGAATTCAATGAAATTATGCATTTGTTAAAATAAGTCTGTATGTCTATTACAAAGATTTTATAAAGACCAAGATTCTTCTGCAATATTTTATATAAAACGATCCAAGTACTATACATTTAAAAGAAAATAGTTTCCAAATGGATAATATGAAGATAAATGATACATGTATATACATGTATTTACATACGCAAGGTATCGAAAGAAGTTTATCTTCCCTTGAAAATACGGCAATTTTGTTGCACTGGAGTTGCCAGACAGACACCCCCTCCCCCCCCCCCCCCCAAAAAAAAAAACCGAAATGAAACTTGCTATTTAAATCTTTTATCTTTGTGAAACCATAAAAACAGAAATATCTGCAATTGAAAACGGGGCTCGAATGCAATAACTTAACATTTGAATTGACTCTTACTACCACAAGTGATTAAAGTAAACTTTACAGTTGGAACGTACGTACTTATTTAAAAAAAAAATGACAGCCCCAACGACAAAAAAATTCAAGAATCAATATTTCTTTCAACATATTCAAATCAATATCATATAATATGTGCCTTAAATTTTATACATTTTAATAATCAATAGTGAAATAATGTTTATATATTCGTTCCAGTATTTAATGGACAAATAAAGGAAACTTTCCTTCCTGAAAGCTCACCATCCGCTCGTACAAATTTACAATAAATTCGTGCAACAGGTATAAATGCAGATGGCCCAAAAGGTTCAAACATTTCTTGGCTCCACACTTCTACTGGTCTCCCACAGTGATACCTGTATCTAGCTGGTAGAGCACGTAACCACTTTACCCTTGCAAATAAGTGAATGTTGTTATCACCTCTGACCAACAGGTTATGTAAGTAATAAGTCTGGATAATGCCGGGTGTAAGATCCCCAGTGCCGGTCTCAGTAATTATTTCCCCGTCTTTTGTATGCCAATAAGCCATTACAAATGATGAACGCTTGTGTCTAGAGTCCCATGAACCATATACCTCATTGCCTAAACTAACTGCTGTGCATTTTCTACAAGATTCTGGAATTACAGCTTCCGACAAATCTGGATACATGACACTGTAAGTACGAGAAATAATACGGTGTTCGTCATATGTAAGACAGTGTCGTGATGCCTTTGAGTATTGATATGCACCAATGTGTGACCAGTCCTGGTTTAAAATTGGGGCACTTCGTTTTGCTAAGTAGAGAAGATGTCTAACCTCTTCATCAGCTATGTCTGCTACTGCTCCAAGGGTATCCATCTGTTGAAAGTGTTTTATTAGAGTAATTTCGTATTTTTGTGGTAGTTTTACAGATTTTACAAAGGAATCTCGAGTAAAACGTCGCATCATCTGCAATTCAACCGATCGATTGTTCTTCGGCAGTGAACCAAGATGACCATTATATCGTTCGAAGCTAAAAAGCCAAAACGAATAAACTGGTCCATAGTCTCTTATACAATTGCTCAAATGATAGTGCAAATGCATGTTCGGTGTTACTCGATCTTTGCCATACTTAGCTTCAAAGTCTTTGCAAAACTGTAGGATGCTATCCTCATATTGCCTTATATCTGCCTCTGTAACATACTTAGAAGCGATTGTATGACTTGCAAGTACGAATTTCCGCCAAATATCCAAATCTGCATTAGGTAAGACATCCTTTAGTGAAAATATGGAAAAAACATTTGTCCAATTCTTCCATTGCTCTGCAGTAAATCCACCGAAAGAGGAGGATATTTTTCTTGGTATAGCACCGATGTTGCTAGCAGCATTTACAGAGTCTACCCTTTCCTGTACCGTTTTCAATTCTTCTGGTAGCAAAATTTTTAATTCCAACCAAATTTTAATTAATTTCTTCGCTGTTCCCTGGTACAGATTATGCATCGGGTCTATAATTGACATCCGGATTGGATCAAAGTACTCCAGATCCCAAAGAGGAGAATATCTGAGACCGTATTTGCTTTCTAGACTGTCTTTTTCTGTTTGTGTTTTTGCTTGTCTTATGAGATGAACCAACTGTCGCTGATGAATTAAATCCCGGGGTATCCAATTTTCAACGTCAAAACCACCATATATTTTCCTACCGATATCACCAGGAAATGTTTTCATGCATTTCGAGCATCCTAAGGTAGCGCCGTGGCCCAAAAATCCACACAATTTCCTTGTTGCAGGAATATCGCAGCCGACACACATCAATGCTAACTTGAAATTCTGTTTATCCTTTTTACTTTGAAAAGAATTCGACGAAAAACCGTATGTCCATACACATTTGAGTTCATCTATAAGAGGGTCAAGGAATGTTTGTAGACTTGGTTCTTTTCCCATATCCGGTATTATACCGATGAGAACGACATTTTTTAACTTAAAACGTTCGTTTCTTGGTAAATTTAAAATAACAGCGTACATAACACCTACAGAATACTGGACATGCTCATATGGTTGGAACCAGTCCAAGTTTATCATTAATCCATAATGTCTCTCGCTACACAAAAAGTTGTCTTTCTCTGTACCTTGGAATTCTTTCCAAATTCGTCCATCGTAAACATCTGCAAAAAAACCTTCTTCTTGTCGTCTTGATCTCCATTTTTCACAGTTCTTTTCAAATTCAGGAAGGTGGACAAGACTTGAAACTGAAGATTCCAAAGACTTATAACAAAATGTTTTATAAGGATACAGCTTTCTGTTCTTTTGCAGCTGAACAACTTTCAAAAGAAGTTCTCCACATACTTTTCTCCTTCCGATCTGTGGATGATTTGGGAAGCGAATATTCTGACAGGTTTTTGAGACTCGTTGACCCTCGATAATGTGCATACAGTCTTCGAAATCATATAATTTGTAACACTTCTTGCATATGACATATTTAGTAAAATTATCTTTCTTGAAACCGATATCTCTATATAATTTGTATACAGAAGCAGGAAAAGCAGCGGATATTGTTGCAATTGCAACATTTTCCGCAGACAAAGCATTGAAAAAATCGCTGAAAAATGAGAGCAAACGCTGGATTGCTATATCTGGAATAATGTGACAGGCCTGCCATGTACAAACAAAAATCAATAAGGACATTAAAAGGGAAGGCATATTTGAGCGGCTACTGTCATGATCACCGATTATAGTCTGAAATTGACGTGCATCGTCCCCTGTGTTGAAATCAGAATCAATGTCTGCGATCGTTACATTGTCCCAAATTTCTTCTTCTTCGCTGTCGGATTCATCTGAGTCGTGGTTAAGCGCCTGCAAATTGCTTTTTAATTTTGCCTTTATAATAGAAATTAATGGTCGGTCATTTTCATCAGCTGATGATGCCAAATAGGGGCTTGCGGTTTCTTGGTTGTCATCTATCGAAGTTTCCTGACTTTTCAATGTCTTACTACTACAGTGCCATATACTGTTATTATAATATTTAAGCCGATGATTTTCGAAATGCTGCTTCCCAAATATGTCATTACAACCAGGACATTCTTTCTTTCCTCGTTTCCTCTGAAATTCCAAATGAGCCGTTGACACAGGCTGGTCTCTTTTTGACATTCTCGCTGAAAAAATAAAGACAGCTTTACTTATACTATTTCTCAGTGTAAATATTAAGAAACAGAGTGATGTTATTATAAATGTACATTGGTTCTTTGTAAAATAATAAATAGGGAAATACACTTTTTATCAAAGCATTTTCAAATGATAATTGAATTCAGATGAAATCACTGCAAAAATTTTAAAGAAATGGAAAACTAGTCTCATATTTTCATTTATTTAAAGGTCTGTGTACCCTTCAATCGTGAATATAATGTTAGAGTACTTAAGTTGCCAAAGTACCCAGACCGACCATCCCGTTTTGTTTTGTCATAGTAAATGTTGAACTAGAGGCCTTGGTAATCCTGTTTGACCCTAAGTAAGATGGAGAAAAAACATCCAAATTTGAGCTTTAACTGATTTTCTTTTATCTCTATCACCATGGATATTAACCTATATACAAGGCCATTTGTGTCAATGTCGAGAGAAGTGGTGAGGCTTGCTAGTGTTATTGTCATGTCGTATGCTTGCTTTTGTTGTTCAAAAGACAACTGATAAGTTGTGTGTTTAATGATACAACAAAGAAAACAAACTTATGGTGATTGTACTGTTACATCATTGTTCCAGGTTGGGGTAGGATTTATCCGCTAACATGTTTAACACCGCCACATTCTATATGAATGTGCCTGTCCCAATTCAGGAGCCTGTAATTCAGTGGTGGTCGTTTGTTGATGTGTTACATATTTGTTTTTCAAATCTTTATTTGTACAAAAATAAGGTCGTTAGTTTTCTCGTTTGAATTTAGTGCATTTGTAATGTCGGGGCCATTTATAGCTGATTAAGTGGTATAGGCTTTTCTCATTGTTGAAGGTCGCATGGTGACCCATAGCTCTTAGTTTCTGTCTCATTTGGTCTCTTGCGGAAAGTTTTCTCAATGGCAATTATATCGGATCCGTAATTTTTTTGCATGAACCCCCTGAGGGGTTCATGCTTATATATTGGCGAGTTTTGGATGTGTCTATGGGCCACTCAATATCTCTCGACCGGAAGTCAGAATAAAATTCTCGGAACGTCTCGAAAGTTTTCTGTCGTTTTTACAGGTCTTAACAGGTTGTTATATTAATTTTTTGTTTGTTTGTTTGTTTTAATAGTTTAATCGTATAGCATCTACATATTTGTACTATATGGTACGGTTTTGAAAATTGCATTCATTGTGTTGACCAACGATCCTACACCTCTTGATTCATTTACGTTATAGATCACATTTCAAAAGCACACTATCGATTTGCGTTCTCAAAAATTCCGTATAAAATGTCAATGAATCATGAGTCACAACATTTAATGTAGACCGTTTGACATTCGAATTCAACTATATGTTTAAGATATGTGTTGATGCAAATTCTTTTCCTGAGTATCAGTGAGATGCTTTCTATTTACTATTTCGTGCGCTAAGATACTACTTGCATGCAATACTATTAAATTTACTCGTGAAAGCTTATTTTCGTTTTTGTTATCTAAATTCAGGACATGACAGAAAGAGCTTCACATGTGACTTTCAAGCACGGTCATCATTTCTATTCTGACCTTGAGTTGTTTTTTTTTTGTTTCTTTTTTGAGTCCTATTATTAACTTTGACCTTTTCGAAAAGCTACGGATTGTCTACCCAAGGAATAGATTCCTTAACTTTGTAATGTATTTAGACTTTTAACTTTTTCGAGCGTCACTGCTGCTTTTTTGTATCTACTGAAGTCGTGTCTGGCGTACATCATTTTAATTCTTGTATCTTTTGATATAAAAAAGAAGATGTGGTATGATTGCCTATGAGACAACTATCCACAAAAGACCAAAATGACACAAACATTAACAACTATAGGTCACCGTACGGCCTTCAACAATGAGCAAAGCCCATACCGCATAGTCAGATATAAAAGACCCCAATAAGACAATGTAAAACCATTCATACGAGAAAACTAACGGCCTTATTTAGGTAAAAAATGTCCGAAAAACAAATATGTATAACACATAAACAAACGACAACCACTGAATTACAGGCTCCTGACTTGGGACAGGCACATAAATAAATAATGTGGCGGGGTTAAACATGTTAGCGGGTCCAACCCTCTCACTAACCTGGGACAGTGGTATAACAGTACAACATAAGAACGAACTATAAAAATCAGTTGAAAAAGGCTTAACTCATCAGATAGACAAAAATTACAAGTGGACGTGGCCGGGTACTTATACATCCCGACACAAAAAGAAACAATGAACAGATCCGAGAGTACTCGCAGTTACCTGACAGCTATTTCAAAGACACTAACAACTAATAAAAATATCATGCCTCTAAGAATATGTCTATATACCATTTTATATAAATTGGTTATTTTGAAAGTGTGTACAGGTATTCATAAACTTCTGAATTAAGATATTCTTCAGCAAAACTAAGTTTCTCTGTAGAATTTTTGAATTGATTTAAGTAAAATCGGGAATCTCCTTAAAATTTGAGATGTTTTATGAGACCATAATAGTCTCTTCATAAGGGGTCCCACTCAATTGCATGCCACAGATTTCACCGCATATAACATCTACCATGAGTAAAGACAGCTTCAAATACGAGTTGAGAATATAAAGGCATGCATGTAGGAAAAAATATATGAAGATATGATAGATAAAAAAAATGCAATCAGAATTCCACATTATAAAGCAAACTGAGTAGGTTTGCACAATTTGCATAAGTCATCCGGTTAGTAGAAATTATGATTTGGGGGGGGGGGGGGGGGGGGGGAGGGGGGTAAATTTTAATGCCTATATAAAGTAGGGACATGACGAAAAATCAGAAGTATTCCCCTGCTGCCTCCCATCCCCCGAATGGAAGAAAATGACCGTTCCGTTAGATTGTAGATGCGATCATTTTTGCCATACCGTAAATGTAATTATGCGATTGCATAAACATTTTTGGGATTGCATTTATATTAATGCGATCTCATATATAATTATGCTATTGCATAAATAAAATTGTGCAATTGAAAAATTAATCAGGCGATTGCATAAGACGCCATTTGTGCCATCGCATAATTATGTTTGCCATCGCATAAATATTTATGCAATCGCATAAATGAATTATGCCATCGCATAAATGAATTATGCCATCGGATTGCATTCAAACACGATTTTGATACTAGTCCCCCGCTATACAAACTCAACATGGTCCGTAACATATAAATGCATACCTGGAAAGTACAGGAAATAAAATACTTTTTTTTATGTTTTTCTGAAAATTTGAAGACCCTTTTTCCCATAAAATCATAATGCATATTGATAAAAAAAATATTAAACTTTTGCAAGGGCATTAAAGCCAGTCAAGGTCGTTACAAAACTGTAATAGTCTAGCATCTGCATTCCAACTGAATACAATTAATGGGTGTAATTACTTAATCTGATAAGATTAGATAACAGGCTGTGCATTTAATTAATTAATATGTTTACTTTTGATATCTATAAAAGAACGAGGTCCAGTTTGTTAGCCGCCCTGATGAGTAAAAACGACAAATCTAGGAAGTCAACTTTACAGTTATAGGACAAACGCCAGATTTTGAGTTTCTTCAGCAAAATAGCCTGAATTAACAGCTTATTGGCAAACCATTAATTCAAACACTTGTTTATCTGTCATCACAGCAGGAAATCTTCGGATTACCACAACATCTAAGATAAGACCAGAAATAACCACATGTGTATTATGTATTGTAAAAGTACTGTTCTACATAAATAAATTGTTATCAAAATCAGCTAGTGGCAAAATCTTCTGACGTTTGAATTTTATATACACAAGGTCCCCCCTTTAATTTTCTTTTAAAGTTTTTGCAATGCAAAAAATTAAAAACAAAATATGTGGAAGGTATCAAATCAAATGTTCTCATACAACATCCACACTTTTTTTGGAAAACATTTTCTCTAAATAATAGTGTCAATGGTTCTGAGACTGATTTTTTTTCGCGCGAAAGTTTATAATTAGTTATTGTTTTCGATGGTACCAATTCAATATTTAACACTATAATGTATGGGGAAACTTTGGATTCAGAATATTTGTTCATTCTTATCATCTGAATGATCCGATTTTTTTTAATCAAATTGTTGGCAAATTCATCCCCCCTTTTTTTTAAAGACAAATGGTCGTTCCCTAACTGCTAGAAAAGTTGTTCGAAAATTTGAATTCGGTTCTAGGTAATAAAAATAAAATTGAGAATGGAAATGGGGAATGTGTCAAAGAGACAACAACCCGACCAAATAAAAAAACAACAGCAGAAGGTCACCAACAGGTCTTCAATGTAGCGAGAAATTCCCGCACTAATGAACATCTAAATGAACATCTAAATGACATATAGTTTACAAGTGTGAAAAAATATTTTGTACATGTAGCTAAACAAGGTGTATAGATGTGAACAGATTTAATGTGAAACTAGTGTACATGACACGCCATTATTCCGACAGCGCATTAGTCCGACAGCCCATTGGTCCGACAACCCATTAGTCCGACAACCCAATAGTCCGACAACCCATTGATCCGACAACCCAATACTCCGAGAACCCATAATTTAGACACTTATCAAGTCAAGTATCAGGGTATCATGATTAACTAATTTCTTGCCTGTCTGTTTTATTACGTTTATGTAATAACATATTTTAAGAAATAACTCCGTATATATATTACACTAGACTAAGGTATTTCCGGAATACTTTCTATATATATGTTCCAGACCGTATGAGTATTTGGACCGTACGCGTACGGTCTGGACCGTATGCGTCCTTTTTCAAAATTGGTATAGTATCTTTCTTAAAGAAAATTTATCCATGCATACACACAAGACAGATGCATTGTCGGAGTAATGGGTTTTCGGAATAGTGGGCTTTCGGAGTATTAGGCTGTCGGAATAATGGACTGTCGGAATAATAGTTGTCGGACTAATGGGACGTCACCGTGTACATTACATTAATCCAAATGTAAACATGTTTACTGTACATAGCGTTTGATGTGAACACGGTCTTAGTTTACAAGTCATCATCATTACAAATGTGTCTCTAACCAACACAAACAGTTTTAATATTTACTGTACATGCAGTTTTACAATTTGCTATTTGTTGACTGCAACTAAAGTCGCCAAAATCTAGATATAACAATCCTTCTTTGTGGAACGGATTTATATCAATTCTTATTAATTCCAAATCCCTCTGTATTTCTCATGTTTCTTTTGTATGATTGAAACTTAAAATAATAAAATAAAAACTATGTAACAAAACTAATCCTTATCTAGCATGTCTAGTGATGTCATCACCAGTTAGATTCATTTTTGGGGTTATTTTCTCTTTTTCAACGTCAGCATTTCTGTTCAACCTTCATAGAATTTATTTAACTGACAGACATACATGTATCCTCTACACAATACGGCGCAGGATATTTGCGCTTTTTCATAAGAAATTTGAGCTTTTTCAATTAGACATTTGCGAGTTTTATAAAGGACAAATGTGCTTTTATAATATTTGCTTCTTATGACTTCCCCGTGCTATTTTAATTGGGCTTAGGTCCGGTAACTTTGGCCTTAAAATAATGAAATTTAATTTATCAATTTTCATTATTGCTTATAATTGAATCAAATTGAGATGGAAATGGTAAATGTGTCAAAGAGACAACAACCCGACCATAGAGCAGACAACAGCAGAAGGTCACCAACAGGTCTTTAATGCAGCGAGAAATTATCGCACCCGGAGGCGATAGTCGTTTCCTATAGCTAAGACATTTGTGTTTCAAAGTTATTTTGTAGCACATCGACATAGTTGTATATAATAGCTAAACAAAATTAAAAGTATACATTATAAAGACATAAAGACAAGCATAGTTATCAGGGGTCAATTTTTCCTTGTGTCCTTTTATCTTTCTGTCCATCTGTCCCATTTTGGGTATAAGCTGTTCGGGTAAATTATCCTACAGTTTGAATGCTAGGAAGTTATCACTTTGCTGGCTGTGGATATACATATATATTGGAGGTGTCTTTGCGGTCAGGACTTTAAATTTTAAAATATAATATTTCTTATGTGTGGGACACAGTTGACCTTTGTCATTTTTTGTGTATAAACTTGCATAAGATTGATTATTGGTTGCTTAACATCCTGTTGCAAATGTTTCATGCATGTTCATAACGAGAACAAGTTAACAATAAATTCTATAGGAAGGTCTTGTAATAGATAAAATTGAGAATAGAAATGGAGAATGTGTCAAAGAGACAACAACCCGACCATGGAACAGACAACAGCAGAAGGTCACCCATAGTTCTTCAAAGCAGCGAGAAACTCCCGCACAGTGGCGGATCCAGAATTTTTCATAAAGGGGGGGGGGGCGCTCTGACTGACCTAAAAGGGGGGGGGGGGGCTACAGCCATGCTTCGGTGATTTCCTATATAATCACCAAATTTTTCCCATGAAAGGGGGGCCGGGCCCGGGCCCCCTGACCCCACTCTGGATCCGTCTATGACGCACCGGAGGCGTCCTTCAACTGTTTATATATAGCTAATATAAGACACTTAAGTTGATTAAACATTCCAGACCCTTTTGTTTCCCCCATAATTAATATTACCAATCATATTGTCATAATATTGTTGTAAAATGATGCCCTTTATAGGTTCTTGGTTAGATTAATAAAATTCTAATCTTATCTTATTACCATAATTGATAAGTTCCAGTTCGAAGAGTTCAAACAAGAAAGCTTTTGAAAGCAAAGAAAGCTGTGCATTTTATAATCAGCATGACTTTTTCAGATTACAATAACAATACTAAAAATTCAGGCGAAAATAAGGCTTGCACATAGTTATATACTTTTATTCAGTCACGGACCTGTGATATCGCGGATGTGTTCTAGTGTATACAATAAAAACAAAATGAAGTTAACGATCCCTTTAATTTCGTAATGGTAAACTTTGTAACACTTGTGTTTAGGGAGCAACCATTTTACTTCAAAGGGAGGGGAGATGTTTTTCAAAAGTTTTGTCTGAGTCAGACCACCCCCCCCCCCCCCCCCCCCCCCCCCCCCTTTTTCCCCTTTACGCTATCAATAAAAAAAAATCATTTTTTCTTTTACATCTGCTTGACCAGAATATTTTTTAGGAAAAAATCGGTTCCTTAAAAGTTTATTATTTTTTTTAACATCTGTTACAATTTTTATTGACTTGATTATTGTACATAATATAATCAAATGAATAAAGGTAGATGATTACGCACTTTTGAATATGCGACCTTAATTTACTGAAAGATAGAAAAAGGAAAATAATCATCAATTATCAAATGTAGTATATGAATGATAAAAACATGTATCATAATAAATCAGTCTCTTTTTTAACCGTCAAATATCTATACATGATAATATTGAAAGATTTCTCGAACTGGTAATTAAACAATATTGTTCATGCAATGTATACAAATACTTTGATCTGTAAATGAGTAGCACAATGTTAATTTTGAAGTTCCTTTCTGAACCATTATCACAATTGTTGCAAATAATTATTTTCTCCGTCCCATTCACTAACTATTGTATGACTAACTAAAAGGAGGAGTGCTTTTGTTAATATGTCACACACGGAAGCTTTGATCCCTTATACACATAGAGATGAAGAACTTTGATGTCATCGAAGATCACTGTAAATTGCATAGGATAAATCTGTTTCTGGTCATGTGGCATGCAGTTGTAACAATTGCAAGTTGGCTATAAAGATCAGAATCTATACACATATTCATTTATATAAAAAATTTACTCTCTAAACACAACTCCGAATTCTAAGATTTGCACATACCTCAAAATGTCAACTTTCAACTCTTTGATGTCTTCTGATGAGGATCCAGATATTGGGGACAGCAGCATGCATTTGTTCCTTGAGTCATCACAGACTTCAGAAGTCCCTGAGCAAGGAAGAAGCCCAAGTCCAGCACAGATATGGAGGCCACATTTTGAGACTCAGAGTCCAGTTATAGCAAATAGCTCGGTCACAGTTTCGTCAGGTGCTTGTGGAGGGCCACAAGATACTCCTCGGTCGTATACCCGACAAACCAGTACCCCTTTACTGGGTAGAGTGCAACAAGAAAACACTACACGTATATCCAGCTCGTGTATTAAGGTACTTCACTTTATAACTTATGAACATATGTGTGTAACCAATTGAAGTAATAAATTGACATACTTCCACGATATATAATGACGATTGGGAATTGATAGGCATGAATGAGGCGATATTATAATTTTATCATCTTGTAGCGTGGTCATTTCCATTTTAGATTTGATAAGGATACTTTTATCAGTTTAATGATATTTCATTTTGATTGATGTGACAGCTTTTACGGTTCCATGAATGAATGCTTTGGTTAAGGTTGTACCTAATACTACAGGGAGATAACTCCGAAATTCAGTTAAACGTTTTAATCACTTTGTACTGTTAAGGAAATATTAGGCTTCTTAGTCAAACTGCTTTATAACCAATGAAATTTTTCTTATAAAGTGGTTGATTCAAATTTTTGATTTTTTTTTAAAATTTTTGTCAAAGGGTCAAAGTAAATATTTTGTCAAAATTTTATGAAAATTAAACGAGCCAAATTAATATTTATATTAGTCAAGGTGTTGGGTACGTACAACCTGAAGATTAAAAAATGTATTATCTTAAGTGCTAGTATAAACGCCAATATATATATATATATATATATAGGTCTTTCGCTAAAAGGAAACTAAGCTGGAGAAAATCTATTTCTTTTATTTGAAAGCATTACACGTTCAATTTTAAATATAACCCCTTCATATATTATATTGAACAAGGTTATGTCGCACATTTAATTGATAATTTAAAAAAAAAAAATAAGAATTATACATTAACTGCACAGCCACAGTTTTTTTGCCCTGTCTGAAATAAAGCGAAGTGCATATTGTCATATGAATTATCTCTTCTAGTACGAAATTAAAATTGACAGTATTTCAAACAAACTAAAAAAACGCAATTTATACTTAAGTTTTGTAGGCAATAGGGTTATGTACATGGTTATTTTTAAGATCTCATGCTATTCTTTTTTTCAATAACTTTCAATCATCATATTTATGTTCAAGTCTAATCCACGGTGCAATACTATAAATTGACACACGATTGGTGAATTATTAATAATACCAATGATAGTTTAAATATATCAACATATTTGTATTTTCAGACACTTGAGAAGTTATTTGACAACCAAAGGACATTTCTCCAAGAACAGTTTGTCAAACAAAATGCTCTTGTTGGAGAATGCCTTTCCATGTTAAAAACTTTGGAAAAAAGACCAGAAAATGGAAAGCAGCTGAATAAAAGTAAAAATGAAATTCACGTGCCTGCATATATAAAGGTATTTCATTTCTTACTGTTGTTTTATTTAATGTCACTTGGAATAAACTAGTAGCCTTAACCAATCAAATATTTAGTTATCAATATACATGTATGCATACAGTCATGATGATACAGTGTAATCAATTAACATACTTGTTTTCATTTGTTTTTTTTACTACATTACTCATCATTCGAAATATAATAATGTTTACTTTAAACTTTTTACAGCAATCTGTACGTGACGGATTTAAACATAATAAGAGAGCAAATGGGTTAAAGTGGACCACAAAAACTGCAGCCGGTACAGTACTAAAGTGAGTATAACATGTATCTTAAAACAGCAATCGAATACCTAGTCCGATATGACTTTGACATCTGAAGACCTTTTAAGAACTTGCTTGGGCAGTGGGACGGAAGAGCACACTCCTTATAGAAAACAGAGAAATTGATGGCTTAGACTTAACGCGGCATATTTATTAAAAATTAAAGCAATCATATACCATCCGATTCCTCATTCAATGGTGTGGATTATGGTCGTTCTATTGCGTCCAAGGAGTCGCTGTATGTTGCCAAACCAAACAAAAGTATAGCAATGTACGGATGGATGTTATTTTTTTTATTTATTTATTTATTTTAAATAGTTTGTTATCAAATCAAAACGTGTCTGCCTTTTATGAACTGTATAGCCCGCCTGTAAATTAAGTGTCCCCTGTATGCAACGTAAATGCACCTACATGTATAGTGACAATTCTTTTTTTTTAATATAAAGGACAAGGAAGGCTAGTCCACATTTTTCTTTCTGTTACAAGTATGTTTAAAGTATCAATAAACGAACTATATGAGTTTGATTTCAAAATAAGGAAACTGATGATGAACATATTCTTATATTCATAGATGCAATTCGGAAGAAAATAAAGCAATGACAGAGGCGATTTTGATCTATGTGAAGGGTCAGCATCAAACTGTTGAAGAGGGCGTGATCAGGTGTAAGTACATCTATAGCTGCAGCACCTATACTTATAATATTTTGTAACAGTCGTTACAGACGATCAAAGTTACCTATCCAATGCGTTTTATCACTTGTTTTCTTAAACTAAAGATTGTATGGTGGATTGGGAATTACTTTTTTCAAACGACCCCCCCCCCCCCCCCAAAAAAAAAATCCAACCAAACACCAAAACAAACAAAACAACAAAAACAATATCAAATAAACGCGCTTAGTAAAAAGTGAAAAGAATGATTCGATCATCCCCAAATTCCTCCATGAATATCAAATGGCCGTAAATTTACGACAGTATCCGATGTCTTTCTTTACCCTAAGTGATTAATTGTCATTACTACATCGCTTTTTTCCGACGTAGTCGGTATAGTTTCGGTTTGTGTCCTTTGAACTTAAGGACGCTTAACCATGTTAACTATGGCAACAGAATACGCATGCTCTAAAATCCCTCAACTTTTAACTTTTTATATAAAAAAGAAGATGTGGTAATGCAAATGAGACAACTTTCCACTAGAGACCAAAATTACACAGATATTAACAACTATAGGTTACCGTACGGACTTCAATAATGAGCAAAGCCCATACCGCATAATCAGCTATAAAAGGCCTCGAAATGACAATGTATAACAATTCAAACGAGAAAACTAACAGCCTAATTTACGTACAGAAAATGAACGAAAAACAAATATGTAACATATACACAAACGAAAACCAATGAATCACTGGCTCCTGAAATATTGGCGGGATCCCAACCCTCCTCAGTTTGTTTATCAATGCGTAACATATATGAACCTTTAATTCAAACTGTACTGGTGTTCGAGGCGTTATTCTGTTTTTTTTATTATTTCATTTAGGCTTTGGCAGTGAAGTATTAATTTTAGGTTTGCTATTTTCACATAGTTCTTTTTTTTCTGCAGGTGGGATTGAAACGTATTTCAATTCTGTTAAACAGAAGGAGATAATGGAGTTAACAGGGAAAAAGGAAGAACATAATAGAAAAATGGTTCTCTATGGCCGAAAACACAGGGTATGTACTGAATTAACACTTGAGACAGTTTTAGTCATCTGGATTAGGAATAAACATCGGTGATAATTATTCTTAAGATAGGAATTTCAATAAAGATTGATTAAAGACACATTGAAACTTATATAACACTAAGGAGATGGTTGATGCTTTTGATGAGTTCAAATGAATTAAACGTAATCAATTTGTTGTAGGCAGTTTGATGAAGAGATTTGAAGGTTCATTTATCATTTCCGTATATTATGGTTAATTCATGGTTTTCATAGGTAAATACTATTTTGTAAATGAGAAAATTACCATTTTAACAAATCGCTTACTCAGAGACGGGTCCGGATTTTTCTAAATAAAAGGAGAGCGCCTTGTTTAAAATCTGTAAAAGAGGGGGACCCATTTTACCCTAAAATCACCCTATTTTTTTTTTATCCGAGTTAAGTGACCCCGATGATACGCCTATGCTATATACGAAAACAACTGTACAAGGTACCAATACTTAATTATTCGTTATTTATAGCGATTTCAATTTCGTTTGTTGATAGTAATGCAAGGGAAATAATCCAAATTATACATCAAGTGGTATTTACTTAAATTTTTATTTCACCATCTTCTGAGTTTAACATTTAAGGTATCCTGTACATATGTATCGTTTTTCAGAAACTTATCAACCGAAGAAGAACCCTAAAAGAAAGAAAAATTGATCCAAAGGAGGAGGAAAGGTTCATGAAAGCATTGGAGATTGAAACCATGTCCTCAGAAGATTCCGATTCTGAGGACGATTCTATCTTCGTTACACGTCCTCTGTCGTGGGTGTCGACAGAGTTTAAACAGCTGATACAGCGTTTGGATAGAAAATACGATCGTATGTTAAATGCTCAGGGGAAGAGATTAAAATCCAAAAGAACAGTCGGGGAGCCTTCAGATAGACCGTGTCCCAAAAAGCCCAAGGGACTGGAGTGGATGTTTGGCTAAGGTGATATGGAGTTTTGACCATCAGTCATTTCAGATACATGTACTAATAAACATTTTGGCATGCATACATGGTCTTGTTTAACTTATTACGACGAATTAATTTGAACTTATGTTGCCGTCTCGTTTCATTGTGTTTATATTCAGTTTCAGCTAAACATGAAAAGAACCACGGGTCATTCTCCCTTAACGTAAAACCATTTGATATGCTTGGTGGGATAGGGAAGCGGCGGATTGACACACACGCGCTGCACACAAACATATTTTCACTTTTGTACACAATTGTTTATTTTTTGTAAAATTTTGTTCGCTTGGATCTATTCTTTCAATAATGCACATGTTTATTTTTAAATGAAATGTAGCATGTGTATGTCATTGATTATGATGTGTTATTCATTTGTTTTGTCTTATCATTTTTCTCCACTAAAACTATTAATCAATTCACAAAATTCATTACATTTATTTTTATGGTTTTTTATAAATAGATTTGCTTATCTTGGTTGCCCCTTCTCACGAGGAACAGGGTATGGCGAATAATGAACATATATGTACATGTCATCAATACGCTGACTTCTCGAAAAAAAAAAATCATAAATCTAATGTAAAAAATGAATATAGAAATATAATGAATACGTTTTCAGTTTGTTTAAATTTATATTTATCAAAATAAGGTTTGATCAGAATGTGATGCCAAATATGTAACACTTCTTCAAACATGTAGCTATTTGAATGTGTATAATAAAGAATATAACCACATAAAATGTATTTACTTTATTATTTATACTTGTAAATAGCTTGTTCCGGGGCTTCTTGTGTAAATAAGAAAAATATAATTTCAGAGTTTTATATTGCAAAATGCACTTCTTGAGTATCGGGACTTTGATATAGGTGTGCTGCTCGATTTTGGTGTTTATCGTTGCAATTTCGTGATTCTAATTGTTTGATGTGAAAATGTTCTCAGTGCAGTCTTTTCTAAGATTCATAGTCCAGAGTCTTCTGATTACTAATTGATCGAATTACCTTTTTCTGAGTCAAAGTGTTGGTGTCTTTTTTAACGTTTTTTAACGTTTACAATATGTGACGCAAAATGCAACTCTTTTTTTTCTTTTTTTACCTCATTCCTGAACAAAAAACGATAAATGTCATAAAGGCGTATAGCAAGTCAAGATACACCTGAAGCTTGAAACTTTTACAGCCATATAGTACAGCAAATTTGTGCAAGAGGTTATGGCCTAAGTCTCACTTAGCCATCTTTATAAAAATACAAACACTCTTGTTAATTGTGAATCTTGTAGATTTGTAAATCATCAAATTATCAACATATTTGCACACACCCCTTCCCCTTTTTAACGCTTATAACAATCGAAAAAAAAAACCAAACGAACAAACAAACAAACAAACAAAAAAGGAAGAAAGAAGTTACTTAGAACAGTTTATTGCGGGTAATAAATTGATATTAAATATTAAATTTACTGGCAATTACATATGAATATTTTTCAAATTTACGAAAATTTAACAATATTTAATTTAGTATATAATAAGTTTATTTTAATTATTGCATTTGTAAACTTTAAATTTAATTCACAGTAAATGGTTTAAATCAGAAAAATAAAGACATTTGTTCTGCTTTAAATTTCTAATTTTATTAAATTTACTTAAATTTTCCCTAATTCAAATTTCTCATTTAAATAGGTTTACTGCAATTTAAAAGACAATAAATTTTAGATTTAATCAACTTTAAAAATATATGTAAATTGGGTTTATTCTTAAAAGTTTATTGGTTATATTAAACTTAAAGTAAATGCGGTGTAAATAAGATATTTTCAAATGGATTATACTAATGATATATTTTGAAATTTAAAATATATATTAGCTTTTATATGGATATAATTTTCAAATAAATGCATCATTTCATGCAGTGTTAGAATGTAGGAAAAAAAGTCACAGGAAAAAAAGACACGGAAAAAAGTCACGAAAAAAAAGTCACAGGAAAAAAAGTCACAATATATATTTTATATGAACTAGTCATATGGTAGTATTACGGAAGCCGATAAGGGCCATTCAAAAAAAATATTTTATGTCGTAATTACGACATAGCATGTCGTAATTTCGACATAACATGTCGTTATTACGACATCGCTATGTCGTTATTTCGACATAACATGTCGTTATAACGACATAGCTTTGTCGTAATTTCGACATATTATGTCGAAATAACGACATCACTATGTCGTTTTAACGACATAGCGTTGTCGTAATAACGACATCGCTATATATAAAAGAATATGTATTATGATTGGCAAAAAACTAAATGACACAAAGATTAACATACAGGTCATCATAATGCCCCCAATAATTAGAAAAGCCCCCGCATTGTCAGCTATAAAAGAGGGAGGAAAGATACCAGAGGGAGAGTCCCCGAAATGCTGTGTGGCAGACAGTGTTATTTTTTTAATTATTAGCTCCCTTGGTAAAACTCCAAATTTCATATTTAATGTATTTTATTGTTAAATGATTTACATGAAGCTTTATAAGTATATATTTGTTAATTGCATAGCTTTTGCTATTTGAATTAATTGGTTAAATATTTCTATTTATATTCTAAAGTTTGATATTTGCATCGTCGCAAAATCTTTGGGTACTTTCTTTGGATACCTTCAGTGAGAAGTATATATATTTTATAGATCCGAAGAGCGGTTGCGAAATCTTGTACTGCAAAACATTATGGATATTAGTGATAATGATAAAAAAAAATTATAGATATTAGTGTGAATATACTAGAAACATTGCATTGTGATATTACTGTGTATTACATCTGTTGTACATCTGTTGTATATATATGTTGAAGAATTGAAGAATTGAATATAGATAAAAAAAATTAAAAAAAATAGATACAAACATGATTGCCAAGTTTTCCAAATTGAAATTTTATTAGAGAAGTGGACTTGTCCTTCCAAGGCAAGCCATTCTTTTCATCTCCTTATAAATAATCGTAAACTACATGGCTTCTTGTAATGAGGGTGAAATGAAGTATTGTTTGCTCTCTTTCTACTCTCAAACGTAGGGCACGATCATTCTACAACCCCTAGGTTTTAAAACAGAATCTTCGCAATTTCGTCCGCAAATACAAAATAAAAATGTTAGAAAACACGAACCATTATTAAAACAAATATATGTTTTGAATTATGTTTTTACAGCTCTTGATCATATTCTAAGTAATATCTAGTATATTTGAGGATTAAAATAAGAAAGCAATTGTGAAAAAAAACGGATGTCCAACGGTACATTTATGAAAAACCGTTTTAACTCTTCATGTATTGTGATCCTATTTCTTCTTCTCCGATCTTTTTGATTCTTGTCAGGATCAACGACATGTGTCGATTCTTTTTGGCGTTAAAGCCGTTATTTTACCTAATTTCATTTGACTCGCTGACTGCATATTAAGCTGGAATAAAAAAAATGTCCGACGTTTTTCGTTAACTCAACGACTAAAAGTAGATATAAGACAATAATAATAACTAACAAAAGTACAAATATTTGCCTCATGTGAGTTTAAATATTGCTGATTCAATAAAATCTTCTCTACACAGTCGTTTTTCAAACGGTAGTCATTTTGTCCAAGTTGATATTTCATTTTTCAAAGCAAATAACGCGTATTTTTTTATAATTGATAAAAACAAAAGTTTGATACACGAGGAGTAAAAAATGCCAAGTTATCAACTACATATTTGGGTCTTAAAGGAATAAAATGCTTCTATACATTACTAAACGGTAGCCAATTTGTCCAAACATCTAAAAACGTCTAAGATCCTAAAGACGCTAATTTCTGACGTTACATGTAATTGGGAAAACATCCCATTACATGAACTTCGTCCAACTTTTGCAAAGACAAATTTGAGACACCAAGACAGTCCTCTAAATGTAAAAAGCGAAAGGAAATTTATGTTACAGAAGTACTCCGAAATAGATCATTTAAATTCGTCACTTCAGTAAGGTGCAATCACCAGAATTAAAAGACTTAATACCAGTTAACGGAATGTTATACTTCGCGATTTGTCCTGCTATTCATGGTATAACTGTCGTGATGAAAGCAATTCCTGAACTAGCGCTAGCCGGAACTTTTTGTCCGAATATAAACTTGTGCATGAAATGGAGGTAATTGAAAGACAAATCCCAAACAGCGACGAAAACCGTTTCATCGAATTAATAAAAACCCAGGATTATATTTGCCGTTTTCGCGGACGATCCAGGAGTTGATTACTATATTTTAAAATGTTTATATCTGAAGTCAAGATGACTAACTTGGGAAATAAACCTCAAGCTACCGTTCAAGTAATTGAAGGGGTGTATTTCGACAACATATGTGCCAGGGAAATACAATTCTATTCAAATTTAAACAAGGGTAAAAATGTTCGATTTATTTGCAGTGGCAGATATATTTGTATTAAGGTTGAATTAAGATATCGAAAATTTACAATGACAGATGATATCACACTGGATGCTATGCACCTTGAAAGTTAAACATCCTATGATAAAATAAATAAATATGGAAAACCGTATACATGTACTTCCGTCCCATCTTTCCTTCCTGCATTAATTGCGACAGTACTGCATTTTTAGTTCAAAAAACTTAAAGCGTAAACATTATCAAATCGATTTCCAAAAGTCGAGGTAATTTTTGATAAAATGACATCACAAAACGAACAGAACCAGACTGAGAATTAACCAACAATGTAAAACCCTCTTCGACACCGCATTTTAAGTGTAACGTGTTGTAGGAACATGGTTCCCAACGTTTGAAAGTAAATTAGAACAATCATTACTTCAATTTACCCTAATTACAAAAAGCCATGTAGTTTGAGCTTATTGAAAAGAAGATAAAATGCTTAGCTTGCAGTAGAGGTTTACTATAACCTAGTGGTAAATTAAAGCCTTGCCTAACTGTATAGCCCTTTTTTCAATTCATATTTCAATTGTTACGGAATCTATAAAATATATAAGTTTCTCACTGAAGGTATCCAGAGAGGGTAATCAAAAATTTTGTGACGATGCAAATATCAAACTTTACAATATAAATAAAAATCTTTAACCAATGAATTAAAAAAGCAAAAGCTATTTAATTAACAAATATATACTTATTAAGCTTCATGTAAATTTTTTTAACAAAAAAATACATTAAATAAGAAATTTGGAGTTCAACCAAGGGAGCTAATAATTAAATGATAACACTGTCCGCCACACAGCACTTCGAGGACTCTCCCTCCGGTATCTTTCCTCCCTCGTTTATAGCCGACTATGTGGGGGCAATTCTAACTCTTTGGGGCATTATGGTGACCTATAGTTGTTAATTTCTGTGTCATTTAGACTCTTGTCAATCATAATACATATTCTTTTATATATAGCGATGTCGTTATTACGACATGATATGTCGAAATTACGACATAGCTATATCGTTATAACGACATGTTATGTCGAAATTACGACATAGCGATGTCGTTAAAACGACATGTTATGTCGAAATTACGACATAGCGATGTCGTTATAACGACATGATATGTCGAAATTACGACATGCTATGTCGTAATTACGACATAAAATATTTTTTTTGAATGGCCCTTATCGGCTTTAATATGGTCTGCAAATACTTTTTTATTTTCAGTTTCTACAACTGTCTTAAGTTGTGTATAATTTGGAGTTTAGTATGGCATTTATGATTACTGAACTAGTATATATATATATTTGTTAAGTGTGCTACCGATACATTTTATGTTGTAATCATTTTTGTTTCATATCTCTTTTGAAGGAGATTCAAGTTAGGCAGCACCAATTTCCTTTAATTTGGGTCAAAGTTAGACATTTACTTTATGGCATGACCACATGTTATTTTGATTTTTGAAGATTATATTAGTCTGATTTAGTTTTAAACGGACAACTCATTATCAATACTAATTACTAATAGTTTAGTATTTACAACAGTTATTGAAAGGGACTGTTGAAATTGATTAGTGGCTTCTTGTGACACATTTCCGTTTTTGTAGACCTTTCACTTCATGTATAGGTAGGAAGCCATATCAATGAAATACAACTTGAGATCATTATCAAATAAAAGGAAATAAAATAAATTGAGCTTTCCCTGTTTGATAAAACGTCAATTTTGAAAAGAAAAAAAAGATAAATGATCTGATACAAGTATATACATTTGTATTATGACTTTGACTTTGCATAAACAAACTCCAGTTTAATTATTCATTGCATACATGTCCATAATGACTATTTCATGTGCATTCCAACATACTTCTGATGAATACTTTCACTCAAAAACATATATTGTGACTTTTTTTCCTGTGACTTTTTTTCTTGTGACTTTTTTTCCTGTTACTTTTTTTCCTAGGTATTTTCTGACTTTTTTTCCTGTGACTTTTTTCCGTTTACCGTTTGTTACAACACCGAGACAACACCAATATCATCAATAGGTATGTGAAATTCAGATGGAATTTTGGTTGAACTGGATGAAGTTCCCTTCTTTCTTTGTATATAAGGATTGACGAACACATTTCAGATTTCTTTTCTTTCTTTTCTATATGTTCTTCGTCAATTTTGAAGGGCTCTGAATTAATTATTATAGAAGGATATTTCCTGTGAAAAGGATCTAATTCAAGAAAAAAATATTCATATCACTGGATTGTGATTTTGTGTCTTGTGTGTTAAAATATGCTAGTTTTCGAGTCAGAAGTGATAATTTAATTTAGAATAAAAGATAAGAGAAAAATATAAAACAGAAACCTTAGGAATATTAATCTTTCAAACTATCTTTTTCGTGCATGATTTATTTTTTGTTTTGTTTTGAGCAGTCTTAAAAGAAACTTTTATTACTTTTTTCCTGTTATGTCAACATTTATTGGGGGAAGTTGTATATTTATTACCCATATAACAGGCAGGGGTTTGACACACTTGCATGTCACCCGTTATTACATTTACATGTAACAAATTTCCCTTTTTGGATCCAGATATAAAAACAGAATGAAGAGGGTTTCTCCTGTTTCTTAGCGAATAAGCAAACATTTAGTATTTCCAACAATGTACATGTATTGTTTATATCCTAAAATTTAAAGCTGGCTCTTTAAGGTTTAAGGTATGTAAACTCTGACTTATGTTTTTAATTATTTTGAAAGCAAAAGGAAAGATATGTCTTATCAATAACCTTGATGAAATAATTGTGTTTCCATAATTGAATCGTGCATTATTTGTGTATTGGATTACTTGATTTTCATCTCTATTTTGTTTGCTGACACCTGACGAAATAGTTAAATTTAAATATTTTACAAAACCGTTGTCAGTATATATCAAAAGATTAAAATCGACTGATTAAATGAATATGAGAGTTCAATTATTATCGGCGATGTCGAAATTATCCGTCAGTAATAAACAGTCAGTTAGCGTCAAAGAGAGAGCTAACAAATTTGTTTATTAAGTATGTTTAAAGTATATGATGTATATTGTATCTAATCAGCTGGGTTTTTTTTGTATTTATTCAACAAATTTCGCTTGTCCAGGTGTCAATAAAGGTGATGTCCACACCATGAGTAGTTTGTCAATTGCGTGCCGTGTGCAGAATGTCGCCCCTCCTCTAAAAAAGGACGGTATAAAAACTATTTTTCATATAGAATCTTGCAAACGATTGTCGTCCAATTATAACACTCGTTACATTGTTCTTTTGTATATTTAGAATCCGTAATGAACCTTAATTATCTGGAAAATGAGATAATGAATTATCTGACGGTATTTTTTATATATAATCTGGCAAACGATTTTCGTCCAATCAGAACACTCGTTGCATTGTTCTTTGGTATATTTAAAACTGAATTATCTGGAAAATGAGATAATGAATTATCTGAAATTCAGATAATCAATTTTCTGGAGATAAATTAGGATTATCTGAAAATCGTTCAGATAAACCTAGCTTATCTTAATATTTTAAAATAAACCGGGATTTTCTCCAGATAATGAATTTTATGTATTTTCTGAGATAAACTAGGATTTTTTTCAAATTTGAATTAAGCTGAGATAATCTTAGTTTATCTGAGATAAACCGGGATTATCTCAGATAAACCTAGTTTATCTGAGATAATCTTAGATTAATTAATAAAAGTGGTTCAGGCGTGCCATATACATAGGCATTTACATAATAATACAAATGAAATAATTAATAGGATCCAGAAACAAGCTCTTAGCTTATATTAATCCGTTTCCTAATAAGAACATTTCATATTTTAATACTCAAAGGGTAAAATGTTATAAAAAATAACAATGTTACACTAGATGGAAAGAAGAAAAAAACATATAATAAGGTTTGTGACACACATGAAAGAAGAAAAAAATATATACATCGGAATAATAAAGTGTATGTTTCTGAACGGACACAATTATAGATATAAGTATTACTTGTTGAACAAGATGTGTGCTATCATATGACAAATCTTTTGCTACTGAGTATAAATGTTTGAACTGCCAAGAATATTTCAATGTTTTGTTCGTAGCTGAAGTCCGTTGAACCGTGTAGCAATATTTCTTCCGACAAAAAATGTATTATATTGATATTATAAAAATGCTGTTCACGCATAATGTGAAAACGGGGGCAGTGCAACAAGTAGTGCGCTGTAGTTTCTATAGCACCACATAAACAAAGTGGCGAATCCACTATATTTTTAACAAAAAGATGATAATTTAGAGAATTGCATTGCATACGAAGTCTTGAGTGATAAATTTGACCTAATCGCTTACCAATGTAATAATAATTTGGAGGTTTAATCGCCCGAGACTGGACACAATTCCTGAAAGCCCCCACCGAAGTACTGGTCTTCGCATTCTCAGGGAGGAGATTCCATGAACGTACAGTTGCCGGTAAAAAATAATTTGAATACAGGGCTGTTCTTGTTCGAACAGGGGGGATTAGGGACGAGTTTCTCGTATTATGATAATGTATGGCTGCATGGGACTCTGGAACTAAGGTTGATAAATATTCCGGAGTAATATTATTTTTCATCTTGTAAAAATAAACTAACCTGTGGGCCTCCCTTCGATCTTTAAGCTTTTCCCAACCCGTTTCGAGATATAATCTCTCTAGGGACACCAACCTAGTACCCCCAGTTACGATCCTGGCAGCCTCTGTTTGCACTTTTTCAATCTTATCAATCAAAAGATGTGTGTTGTTGTCCCAGATGACATCAGCATATTCTAATAATGGTCTTATAATATATATGATAGGTATATTGTCTCGAGTGTCCGTCTGTCAAGGATAAATTTAAATTTTCGAAGAACATTCAGTCGTTTGTATGCCTTTTCGGTTATTACATCAATATGTTTGTGCCAAGTGCCATCGTTTGAAATATGTAATTCAAGGTGTTTATGGGTTGATACCTCAGTTACAGTTACGTTGTCCATGTTAAGTTTTGGATGATCAGGTTTGTTAAGTTTCCGTGAAATTGTCATGGTCTCGGTTTTCTGAGGGTTATAGGTCACTAGCCAATCTGAAGACCATCTATGGATTTTTGCGAGATCACTATTCAAGTTGTTTGCTGATTCTTGGGGGTCATCTACTATCAAATATAAACTTGTATCATCAGCAAACAACTTAATAGAAGACTGTATATCAGATATGATATCGTTGATAAATATCAAAAATAAAAAAGGACCCAGGATCGACCCCTGGGGTACCCCAGCCATTATATTACCCCACTCGGATTAAACACTATTAATTACAACCCTTTGCTTTCTATCAGATAGATACTTTTTTACCCATGCCAAAACAGAACCTTTAATGCCAATAGCTTCTAATTTCCGTAACAACCCCTTATGCCAAACTCTGTCAAATGCCTTACTTATATCACAAAAAATACTCTAATTTCTTTCCCGTCATCTAATGCCTTCCCAAACTCATTTGTAATATTCAGCAATTGATTAATGGCTGAGTCCCCGTGGGTGAATTCTGATTGGTTGGGTGTGATTATCTGGTTAGCTATTAGATAGTTATGAATATGCTTAAAAACACACCTTTCCATGACTTTTCCGATAACGCTTATCAATGATATCGGTCTATAGTTTCTATAGTCACTTGGAGAGTCCTTCTTAAAAACAGGGGTAACATTAGCACATTTCCAGTCGGAAGGAAATTTGCCAACTGATAAAGATAGGTTAAATAACCTGCACAAAGGATATTTCATAATTCCATATGCTTCTTTTAGAAGTCGTGGGCTTGTACGATCTGGTCCCGATGCTTTAGATACATCCAAAATCTTCAAAATGTCTACTACCTCGTTCTCAGATATTATCATATCACCGAGTCCGTCTGTTCGTGTGTCAGGTACTCTTTGTTTCAACTCTTGTTCGTTCGTTAGCATCTCCGTGAATCATCGGTATAGCGGATATAGGTACTAACCAAGGGGTCGTGATCGATTTTTCTTCTGACACGGTACGAAAATCTTTGTTTTGTTTACCTTATATCAATGTTTACTTCAATCTAAACATATTTGTTGTTTTAAGAAATGATTTGGTCGTGGGTTGGTGATTAGAGAAGTCTCACTATTTGCCCAAAACAAGAACCCTTACTAAAAACATGTGCAAATACTTGCCAAAGAAGTTGGCGTTCGTCTCATCCGATATGATTCTATATTCATTGCAACTCTTTTTCTGATAGAAGGCCACTGTTTGTGTTTAATAAGTATAGCTGTTTCAAAAATTGGCATTGACATATTTTGTACATATGTTATTTTTCGATATTTTATTTCGACAAGAAGCGTTGTGTATAGATGACCACATAAATCCTTCTGTACGGTGCATAGTTAAATGAATGTACGGTATATAGTTTTTCACGCTTCGAAGTACCTATAAAGCTATATCCGCTGTACCGATGATACACGGTAGTAATTATAATTCGGAATACTTTGCTTGCTTGTGACAATGGTGTTCGACAAGGAGAAAACTTATCACCTTTCCTATTTTATTTACTTTGATTGACTAAAATAATTTCTTTGTGACTAGAAATATGACAGGACTTAACAGAACTATACCAGAAGATCTTGAAAGAGAATTAGAAATATATCTTAAGTTTTTTGTTATATTGTTTGCAGATGACACGGTGTTGTTGGATGGAACAGCACAGGACCTGCAGACTCACCTCAATGCTTTCCATGATTATTGTAAGGCTTGGAACTTGGAACTTGAAAGGAAAGTTGACAAAAAGTCTAAGTGGGGTTTTTTTTATGGACGGAAGCCAAAAAATCTCCAATTTTCTTACAATTATACTAACATTGAGATGATAAAACAATTGAACTATTTGGAAATTGTTGTATAAGGCTTTAAGCCATGTACGAAAACTTGAAAACAGGAAGGATGTTTTTTCTGTTTAATCCCAAAAATGTTTAATCCCAAATTTAATCCCAAATTTAATTCCAAAGATTTCTGTAAAATGTCAACTTCAGCTTGTTCGTTTATATTAAAAAAAGTGCGTTTGTCCTCCAGCTGGCTTAGTAATTTTGAAACCTCTCTCTCTTGTTTTGTATATACTGTAAGTAGTTATCATTTTTATCTCTGTATACTGATGTCAAACATTGACTTTGTGAGACTAAATATATAGATTTAGAGGCCATATGTATACCGGTATGGATGATTGATCGACTGTTATTTAGCGCCACTTTCAACACTTTCGTGCTATTTCTTGGCGGTGAGTTTATATTGGTGGAGAAAGCAGAAGTGCCCGGAGGGACCCCCAGACCTTCATTTGGAAAACAGACAATTCTGGTCAATTAAGATTGGAATCGAGCTTACCTGTCACGTGCGGGATTTGAAATCGCACACCTAAGTGTTGACATGCTAGTGATACAGCAGTTCGAAATCTTATAAAAAAGAAGATGTGGTATGACTGCTAAAGAGACAACTCTCCACAAGAGGTCAAAATGACACAGAAATTGACAATTATAGGTCACCGTACGGCCTTCAACAATGATCATACCCATACTGCATATTCAGCTATAAAAGGCCCCGAAATGACAATGTAACCACTCGACCACCTAGCGCCCATCACTTTCACCCGAATTGGATTAAAGGAGATATGGAATGAACCTGAACTCAGTGCATTATATTTACGTGCAGCTTTTTATCATGGTTGTGTGCATATATTTCACAGTTTCAACTATAGATGATTATGGGTGGATTCTTGACATTCAGCGGCAAATTGATATATGCATATTCGTACAATAACATGTTAATGTGATATGAATATTAACACTGTTTTGTACTAGACCGCCACCCTGAGCCGAATTTTTTAACATGCTAATTGAAAAGGTAGCATTCCGAAGGAAGACATTTATATCACCTTACTCAGACACATTTTTCTGAATCCGAGCCGACCAGCTTTTGCTCTTAATCCTTAATCCCGCGTGCTTATATAATTAGCCGGGACGCAGCATGTAAATATGAATTTTAAAGTCTTTGGTTTTGACCCGACCTCCCTTACTCAAGGCCAACATGCTACGACGAAAGTACCACCACTAGACATGCAGTAACCCGCAATATAAAAGGTTTCGTGGGAAGCCGCTCATATAC
Organism: Mytilus trossulus; assembly: GCF_036588685.1. Lineage (NCBI taxonomy): Eukaryota > Metazoa > Mollusca > Bivalvia > Mytilida > Mytilidae > Mytilus > Mytilus trossulus. Next base: position 35,000,941 of record NC_086379.1, on the reverse strand, counting down.
TAGTATACACCTCTAGACTCAATTAAACAGGGTACGACCATTGATATTTTTATCATGTGAGTGGGGGTGGGGGCAAGTTGTTTTGTAAATGTTTGAATCTAAATTTCTTGAAAGAGATTTTATGTTTTTCAGAGGGGAAGCGAAATAGTTTGTTTTCATTTAAAATGAGGAAAAAATAAAACAATGATGAAAGTTAAAAAAAAAACATTTTTTTTTTTATTATTATTAATATCAAACAAGAAAATACACGTGCTCCTTCCCTCAAACTAGAGTCGGTGTCTAACACATTTTATTTATTTATATATAATGTAAAGATCATCTGTTTAAGCTTTGGATACAAGGTTCTTACAACACGTCATTTTATTTTCCTTCCTTGTGTATATTATATCAGCCAATGAAATTTCAACCTTCAAATTTTTGAAGGTGTGTATCAATCCAACAAAAGCAGAGAATTGGGCGTTTTTAATCTGGTGTCTAAATGAACTTAAAACACTGCATTTATCTATTTTTTACTGAGACCTGTTGTTCTCTTACAGATAGAGAGATGTTTTGAATTTTTCAAAGTGAAGATATACGACAGCGACCTTTAATATTTTGCGTTTATCCTGGAAACATAATAGATTAAAAAAAAAAAAATAGTGCAATGTGTCTGAATTAAACTCTATAGTAAATGTTCCTTTTGGGCACTTTTGGCTTTTTTAGATATGTGTTGTTTTATTTGCTATTGTCTTGATAACTAATAATAGAGAAACCTTTTCTTGCAAGGTATAGACAAGAACATTTATAATCAAAATACTGAAGTATGAAAGCTGTTTGCGACTTCAGGGAACTTAGTTTGGATTTGCCGTTTGTGGTTTCATTAATAATTACCACACCTTCATTCAATAATTGCATCAGATGAAAAATTCTCTGCTAGAAGAAATTGTTTAAACTAATTTTTCAGGTTATAACAATTCAGATGAGCGAAACGAGGCGTAAAGATTGATGCCTACGGTTGACGAAGAATTCGCCATAATATTATACCGCGGCAAATTTATAACTATATAAAATTGAATGCCACTTTTCCATTCCAAAAATGATAAAATGAAAGGCCCCCTTTATTTCTTCCTATCCCCCTCTTTTTTTTTGTTACAAATGACCGGTTCCTTATATGAGCCATTACTCTATCAGAGTCGGATTTTTTCCGAATTGTTTGTGTCTATCTTTAGAATATATAAAGAGAAACTCGAACAGCTAAAATGATCAGAAAGGCAATGTTATAATAACATAAATGACAATACTAAACTTCGTGTATTTCTAATAGAAAAAAATGCTAACGTTAGGTATACCGAAATTGACAAATATAATGCCTTCCCTCGTTATATAACGATCATAGAGCATGACATAAAAGTATTATTTATTAAATTTAATAACCTAAACCGTATTGTAGACTTCGTATGTTTATTATTAAAGACCCGTCGATTTAAACAAAACTTTGCAATTCATATATATTTTTACAATTTTCCAACTATATCAGATGTTATTTTTTGCATCTTAAAACGAGGTACTAACATGCCAAGGTTTATCTCAAGTCTCAACCATTTTCCAAACGGTAGCTACAGATTTGATCCTAATTACTAGTAGTAGTAACGGTTATTCCACAGAAGCAGATCGGAATCAGTTATGACGTAGAAGTAATCAATCTAATCGTAATCTCAGGAAGATTAGTTTTAACTAATGGGATCATCCTCTTGAAATAAAGATTATTTATTTTATTTATTTATTTATTTAATCATGTTAATTGACCATAACGACGATGAAAGCACATAATACATGTATAATGACGTTTCGACATCATATAATGAAGTAAATAAAACCACATAATATAAGATTACAAGCACATAATATAATGACACAAACACATCATATAAAGATGCTTGCACATAATATAAAGGAAACTGCACACCATATAATGATATGTACACATCATATAAGTATATTTGCACAGCATATAAGTATATTTGTACAGCATATAAGTATATTTGCATGTGGCATATAAGTATATTTGCACAGCATATAAGTATATTTTCACATCATATAAGAATGTTTGCACATCATATAAGAACATTTGCGCGTCATATAAGTATATTTGGACATCACATAAGTATGTTTGCACATCATATAATGAAGTTTGCACATCATATAATGATGTTTGCACATCATATAATGATGTTTGTACATCATATAAGGATATGTGTACATCATATAAGGATATTTGCATATCATATAAAGGTGTTTGCACATCATATGATGACAAGTGCACATCATATAAAGGTAAATGCACATCAAATAAAGGTAAATGCACAACATATAATGAAAAATGGGCATAATAAGACAGTGTTGGCGTTCCATATAAATTAGGTCTAAATATGATGAGGCCTACACTTTTCCTGTTTCTGATACACAATAATACGGGTTACGCTAATGACTGGACCGAATGACAGGACCAAATGAAAAATGCTAATAACTTAATCTCAAATTTGAAATATAATAAGATTTCATCATTTGATAAATAGATTTAAGAAAAAAATATAAAAATTTTGGTAAGAAACTTCAGAAAACGTGACATGACCAATTCTGATAATGACAGGACCAACATCGAGAATGACAGGATCAAATAAAAATGCTAATAACTTTTTTATTTTTCAAAGAAATTATCTCAGATTTGAAATCAAAAATGATATGTCATATTTAGACACCAAAATGTTATAAAAAATATAGATTTTCAAAAACTTTCGAAAACGTGACATGAACCTCGACAATGACCGGACCAGATGAAATTGCTAATTTCTCTTTTATTTTTCTGAAATTTGATTAATAATAAGATTTCATCATTTGATAAATAGATTTAAGAAAAAAAAATCAAAAAAAATTTGGTAAGAAACTTTAGAAAACGTGACATGACCAATTCTGATAATGACAGGACCAACATCGAGAATGACAGGACCAAATAAAGATGCTAATAACTTTTTTTATTTTTCAAAAGAATTATCTCAGATTTGAAACATAAAATGATATGTCACATTTTGAAATATTTATGTTAAAAAAGTATAGATTTATTTTCAGAAACTTTCAAAAACGTAACATGACCATCGAAGACTGACAGGACCAACCCAACGACAATGACCAGACCAGATGAAATTGCTAATTACTCTTTTATTTCTCAGAATATTTTTATGAAATTTAAAATATGAGAAGATTATACCATTTTATATATACATATAAGAAAACGGTATAAAAAGCTTGCTGAACTGTGACCTGGTTAACGTTGTCAATGATAGGACAATCCTCGACAATTAATGACAGGACCAAAATTGTTAATTATGCTAAATATTTGTCAGAATATTTTTCTCAAATTTAAAATAATGACAATAAGACCATTTCGCACATCAAATAAGAAACTATAGAAAAAAAAACGTATTGAAAACTTGCGGTTGTCTGACCTGACCAACATCAGTTACGATCTTGCCGATGGTACATCACAATTGCTTTCTTATTTTACTGCAATTGGTCAATTCTGATCCTGAATTAATAAGATATATCTTATAAATTCAGGAAAATATATTCTATGGTGGTTAAAAACTTGACCTAGATACTAAACGTATGTTGGCGGAGAGTCACAGGACAAAAAGACACGAATAATCACTATATTTAATATGTTTAAGAAAGAGATCTTCAAATATTTATATGTTGTAACATATAATAATTTTATAGTTTAAGAGATAGTTCATTAAACTATAGATTAATTAAGATTTATTGAATAATTATCATAATATTTCTTGACACCATGAAGCCCAATTTAAGCCACTTTGGAAAGTTATCAAACTTTTTAAAGTAGTCCGTGAAAATGTTTGATTCAGTTACATAAAATTTTATGGAAATATTTGAAATTACCAAGCAATCATGCATGCAAGAGTCGGGCATACTTCAAGAAATGTTTATTTGTTTATTTATTATGAGGGGGGAAACTATCAAGATATACCCTGCATATACTCAAGCATACATGGAAACAGAGACATATAATACAATTGTATTATATGTCTCTGATGGAAATAATCATTTACTGTTCTGAAAATATTAATAAAAAAACAACATGAACTATTATGTGATTTTAATTACTGTCATCACAATCTTTATTGGATTTATCAACTTATTTATGGCTTATGTCACACCTTTTGTTTGTTACCTTATAATTGTTTTCAGACGTGTCAGATTATGACCGGTAATTAATATACAAAGTATTCTGAATGAATGAATGAATAATCCGGTGCTTTGCTTTTGCGCCAATTGGCATTTCATTTGCGCCAAAAAAATCTTTCATTTGCGCCACAAACCATATTTCATTTGCGCCAAAAACTAAATCTTTTATTTGCACCAATACTACAGGTAAGTACAGGTAAATACATGTAGATACAGGTAATAATGGTATAAAACATACATTTGTTCAAAAAGTCTTTTAATAATAAAGAAAGTTTTAAACATATTCCTCAAAAATCAGTTATCATAAAATCATACAAGTTATGCTAAAATCTCGATAAAATCATACAAGTAATGATTATGTTAAAACCCAAGTAAAACCTTGGTAAAATCATGAAAGTAATGTTAAAACCTGAATAAAACCTTGGTAAAATCATGAAAGTAATGTTAAAACTTTGATAAAAACAGAAAAGAAAGAACTATACACTGGAGTACAATATTGAGACATTTGTTAGCACTATAGTAAAGTTACAAGTCTGTTCTGGCACAAAATTTATAAGCAACGGTCTTGATGTAGTCATGTCAGCGATAGTCATGACACGTTTAAACTTTCTATATTTTTTATAACATTTATGTTTCATAATATGACACTATGATTTTATATTTCAAATATGAGAGAATTCCTTTGAAAAATAAAAAAAGTTATTAGCATTTCTGTTTTGGTCCTGTCATTGTCGATGTTGGTCATGTCATTATCAGAGTTGGTCATGTCACGTTTTCTAAAGTTTCTTACAATTCTTTTTAATTTTTTTTCTAAAATCTTTTTAACAAATGATGAAATCTTATTATTAATCAAATTTCAGAAAAATATTTTGAGAAATAAAAGAGAAATTAGCAATTTCATCTGGTCAGGTCATTGTCGAGGTTTGTCCTGTCAGCCAGCGATGGTCATGTCACGTTTTCGAACGTTTTTGAAAATAAATCTATATTTTTTATAACATTTTGGTGTCTAAATATGACATATCATTTTATATTTCAAATCTGAGATAATTTCTTTGAAAAATAAAAAAAGTTATTAGCATTTTTATTTGGTCCTGTCATTCTCGATGTTGGTCCTGTCATTATCAGAATTGGTCATGTCACGTTTTCTTAAGTTTCTTACCAAAATTTTTATATTTTAGTTCTTAAATCTAGTTATCAAATGATTAATTATCAAATGATTAAATCTTATTATATTTCAAATTTGAGATTAATCCTTTAAGAAATGAAAAAGTTATTAGCATTTTTCATTTGGTCCTGTCATTCGGTCCAGTCATTAGTGTAACCCCAATAATACTTACAAGGTGATATATTTCGATGAATCAAATTAAGAAAGAGTTGTAAACTTTAAATGCATACTTTTGTCGAATAAAAAACGGATTATAAATGATAAGCAAACATAACAATGCCCATTACATATATCCCATCACTAAAATTAGTTATTATAATTTTGAAATGATGTTTCAAAGTTTGAGTATGAGATTTCAATTAGAATGGAAGAAAAATAATGAAAAATAGAATAAAAGATTTACAGATTTTATAATGCGCAATTAATTAGAGCCAACAGATACCAAATGATATATTCATACTTTATTTGGCTTCTTTTATTCGAGCTTCTTATACGAAATGCGCGTCTGGAGCACTATACAAAATTTAATCATGGTATCTATGATTAGTTCATTTACATTAAGATATAATTGTCAAGTTCTAGCAACACACACACACAGAAGAATGCATTTCCTTTTTTCCAGTTTTCGTTTATTTTTATTACAGAAGAAAAGAATGAAACTCGTGTACCATCATTTTCATCAGCGGTGTGTTTTCCATGGTCCATAATTCCATTTTCAATAGCATTTGCAGTGGCTAAAATCATTATTGGAGTAACAAAATACAGAAATGGTACGTACATGTAAATGCTTCATTTCAGAGAATATATAGATAATGAAAAAAAAACAGCATTGTTGCCTCACCTTTCTTCACATGATGCACCATATTTAAATAAAAATAAGAAGATATGGCCTGAGTGGTGCATGTAATAAGATAACTTTCATTCAGAAGCAAAATGATTTTGCAATTTTTAATTGGCAGTATCACGGAGGATAAGGTTGTCCTGTGAGAGAACGTTGTGTGCTGGAGATTCGGTTCTAACTTGTGCTGGTGTGTCCTCGTTATAGGCTAATGGGGTTGTTTACATTGTATCAGAATGGTAATACAAAAACCGTTTTGTTGCTTAAGTTTTCTCTTATACGTCATAAGTGCCATGCAAAGAATATTACAACATTTTTTTATTGCAAAAGTCGTGCAAGTTCGCAAAACGAAATTGTCCTAACGAAGTGCTTGTGATTAGAAAAGCGGACCTGGTTATGTGCTCCTATATCCTCATGGTCCTGGTTCTGTGCCTTTATATTTAAGTTAAAAGTAGTAAATATTCAAGATCATTGATACTTAACTGTTATTTACTAATGAGCTGTTATCTAGATCTGTTATCTTTCAATTAACATTGTTGTGAATCTGTTTACTGTTATAAAGAAAATAATTATCCCTAATGTTTCAATTCACTGTTTTCTATTTTCTCCAGTTAAGATTAGATTTTTAAAATGCTGTTATCAGTTATCAATATTTTAACTGTATTTATTGAATTGTATCTTATTTATTGACCTGTTAATGGAACCCCTCTTGCCCCCTTTAAAATAAAAAAAAAAATATTTACGATTTCCGGGATTACGATCCTTTTGCATGATCATCGCGGAGTAAAATATACAATACCTGTATAAAAAAATATGGTATGTTTGTCAATGGACAAATTCCCATAAGAAACCAAAGGAATTATGTGTGAATAACGATACGTCATCATAGTCAATTATAATCCTCTAGTATGACCTTCAACAATGACCCAAAAAATCAAATTGTAAAACGTTTTGCATAAAAATGAAGAGCATGAATATATAAAAAAGGACTTTTCCTATTCAATTGAGAAATGAAACGGGGAATGTGTGGCAGAGACAACAATCTGACCAAAGAGCAGATAACAGCCTCGACGTCCACCAATGGATCTTCAACACAGCGAAAAAACACCGCACCAAAGGCGGGCTTCAGCCGGCCAAGAAAAAAAATATAATCTAGTTCAATGAAATTGAACATTCAACTTTACAATATATAGATGAACTAAAATAACAAAAAACACAATACAAGACTCAAAGGCAAGAGGCACCCTTCTTGGACTATAGGCGCTAAAATGCGTCGGGATTGAAAATATTTTGTACAAATCAAGCACAAACAAAGTTAATCAAAGCAAAACTTAAGGTGAGTCTGAACACTTCTTAGATGAGATTATATAGTAAATTCTAAGCATCCTGAATATTGTTTCTCTGACAAATGTGTACGATACTGTCGATACTTTTCTTTTTAATCAACAAATGAATTTCATCCTTGTTTCTGCGCGTAAAAGTCATGTGTCTTCAGCAGCTAAAATCAGATTTCTTTGTAACAAGTTAGTACTGTCTAAAAGGACTAATATTGCGATTGGTGGGGGAGGGTGAGAGTAAGGAAGAGGGAAGTCATTAGGAGTGTAATTTTATGCTTGGAATAGTTTTGAAATTCTAAAAAATGATTTGATGCAGATATTCAAAAAACGATGTTATTATTACAGTAATAATTTTACCATAAAAACACAAGAGTGAAATTTAAATAAAAATGTATCCTTTAGCTATATCTTTAAGATTTTACAATATATTTTTTTTGGCTGAACGGTTGTCATCTTTTCTTTCTTCGAAAGTTGATTAGAACACTTACAACAACTTATTTCACTATTTTACGGAAGGGTAGACTAGAATTTGCCAGAGAATGTAGACGAGACAACCTACAAAGTCAATAACACTAACAAAAATAAGATTTTTTAAGTCTTGCATTTTATTATTCAAAAATAAAGACTGTTGTCAAGGATTTTTTATAAAGAATTAAGGGAGAGGGAGTAAAGGCTGTAACCCTCTTCGAATTCTCTATATGTAAATATATTTCACGAATAAGAATAAAATATGCATTAATTTTAAACAGATATATCATGTTAATGATGGGTATTTGCGAAAAATACTAGTCGAGAGAATGTTAAATTTCACGAGCCGTAAGGCGAGGGGAAAAATACCCCTCAAGAACATACTATATCTGTTTTTAAATTACACCGAATGTCAATTTTCTAAAACGCATTGATGATCGTGACGTTACAAGCATCCAGTCGGATAGAGTATTTTATACAAATATACCATGCTTACAAGGGGTATTTGCCAAAAATACCGGTTGAGAGGTACAAATTTCCAGAGCCGTTAGGCGAGGGAAATTTGGTTACCTCGAAACCGGTATTTTTGGCAAATACCCCTTGGAAGCATGATATAATTGTTTAATTCCACCGAATGTTCCACCTCAGAAAGTTTATTATAATCAGGTATCATATGAAATTTCGACTTGAATGTATAATTTTTGTATACAATGCTGCTGTGCTAAATGCACAGTCAAATTGCACTGACCGTATAATCGTTTCTTATCATTTTTGTATGTACAGTCACTGACTGTATTTATATCTCCCCTTTTATGATAATAAGCTGCTTCTCGGCTGACTGCTTCACTTTGATTATCAGTTTCAGTGAAGTGTAATACAAGTGGATTCCAGTTTTATGTGACCGGTTGACTATTCCTTTCCGTTGAGTTTTATTAATGACGTCATTCTCGGAATTTTTACGTCATTCGGTCCAAATTCAATAATGATGCTTTTTATCCTAAATATTTCATCTGAAACCATATATTTAGAATGACCATGAATTTGTCATATTAGAATAAAAATAATTCATTAAGTTATTTTTAGACATGGTATTCCCCATCTGCCATGGTATTTGCTAGGGTGTTTCCCATCTGCCATGGTATTTGCTAGCCCGGAATATGGAATTCCCTAATGGCAAATACCCCGGGAGAGAAAAGAAAATCTCAATATATAGAAATTGGCAAAAAATACCATGTTTCTCATCCAATCAAAATACAGCATTATTATATAAGGTGGAATTATTTGGCAAATACCACGGCAGAGAGGGTAAAAAAGGCAAATCCTTTTGGCAAATACCCCGACGGTGTTAAAAAATTAACGATATTCGTTTGATAACAGTGAATTGGTGAAAAATACACTGGCTATCAACCAATCAAAACCCAGGATTCTTACATAAGGTGTAATTATAATTGAAAATAACTGAACGGAAAAAAATACCACACTAAGGTTTTTCACTTATTTATTCGACTTGAAAGTAAAATGCGTACTCGACTGTCTCTTTACGATAAGATGTTTGCCCACTTACCCCCTAAACATAAACTCAGTGTTGCTTGGGGGGGGGGGGGGAGTCAGAAATGCAAATTAAGATCAATAAATATCTTTTCGTGTATATTTTTTTCAGTTGAATTCATGCTTGTGCATATTAAAGATCCAGAAGTATTTGCACCTACCGAAACCGGATGTTATGTTAAATGTGCCTTTAATTTCAGAAATTAAAATATCTCGTAGCTTCATGCTACCAATTAAGTATAAACAAGTACATAAGATGCAAAAATTTCTCAAATAATACACCTGCGTTTAACTTTTAAAAGCCATAACAGTTCAAGGCCGTGTTCACATTGACCTAAACTCGGTGTTGTGTTAAGCCCCGGTCACAACAGATCGTACTATTTTTTTGTCGTGGAAGATCCTAGCAAACAGTTGGCGTGGCACTGTCGTGCAAAATGTCAAAAATATATTTCGAGTGGTCACATCAGCTACAACATGTCCACGATGATTACACGATGGGAACACGACAGAAGGATTTGTCGCAAGTCGGTCGTGCAACATGCGTACGACTATCGTGATTTGTTTGAGGCTATTTTCATGTCATAGGATGCGCGCGTTACTGTCGTGCCACCGTCGTACGATGGTCGCACACCAGTCGCGAGTCAGTCCTTTGTTTGACTTCGAGCTGCTAGTACATTAGGTTGGTAATGCAAGGGGCGACTCTCAGCAAAAACTCTTGAAGCATTTCAGGCTCCTCCATCGCTTGAAATGAGGAGCCTGAAATGCTTCAAGAGTTTTATTACTCTCTCGCGAGAGAGTACACAAAATCTTATTAGTCCTACAGAAAAAGCTGCTCAACCTCACTCAAACTCTCACATGGCAAATAAGAAAACTAATGACATCATCATTGAACCAATCAACACAGATGTCATCTTCATGCATGACTCTATTTGTCGTTTTGTAGATACTGATAGGCTTCTTTTAAGATCAGGAAAAGAAGGTTTGAGATTTACAACCTACACAATTGGAGATGCTTTAGGGCAAGTAAACATGGTCTCCTAATCAGGGACAATCATTATACATGTAGGAATCAATAACCTGAACAATGAGTCAGCAGAAAAAGCATTTTGTAAATACAATGTATACTGATTTAATACAAAAGGCTTTAAGAAAATCGGAATTGGTAGTTATTTCACTGGTGTTTCCTTCACAAATAGAAAGGCTTAATGTAAAAATTAAAGAGTTTAATGACAGAATTTTGTACAAATATGACACAGTTGATAAGATAAAAGTTTGTAGAAATTCATTTTAAATGGTAATGTGGTGAAAAAAAGTTCTATTGGGATTCATTTCGACTCAATATATATGAAGGAGTTCGGGTTTTAGCTGGGAACATAAACATATCCCACATGAACATATCAGAATTTATTATTTGTTTTCCTAATCAAAATATGTATTTTGGTATATATAATTTTTTTTTCATAAGAATTCATTGTGGGTTCTAATTACTATTATTATAAGCTTCTGCAGAAATTAAATTTCTCAGTATTTAATATTAGTATGTAAAGTAGGGATAAATTTAGCCAAGGAATGCAAAAGACAGCTTTGTAATACTTACACTTTAATATCATAGTTTTAAAAATACATGTATAAAGTAACTTTCCAGCTTGTATCAGAGATGGGTCCGATTACTTTCAATGTAATTGATTAAATTACAATTACTTTGTCATTTGTACGATTAAATTAAATTGATGATTACATCATTTGTGAAAGTGTCCGATTAAATTAATGATTACGTTGGCATTTTGAAGTAATCATGATTACATCTAATTACAATGAATAAAAAAAAACATTTTGCATGATGTGAATGAATAAACGTTTAATATATAAGTATAGCATTTGTTAGAATGTATTGTGGTTGCTATACATTGTATTAGAGGTCGGTCATTTAAAGACGTATCGACCGTATCATATACGTTGACGTTTCCGCATCTACAGATATACCAAAAAGCAGTATATGATCTTTAATTTTATGTACTTTCAATAATGCAAATGGGCGACTGATTAATTTCTAATGCAGAAATTTACAAAACAATAAGGAAATATCGAGTTTTTGTGGAATATGTAACCCTACTTTTAAAGATATTCCGGATAGTTGGAACAGTTTACAGGCATGATAGGAGTAAATACGGTAAAATCTTTTGTTTGTGTATGAACTTGTGCTCACGTAGAACCAAATTGTTAATTGACAAATAGGGTGATACTCAGTACTTTCTATTACCTTTTATGATAAACTCGTAAATGAACAATATTCAAAGTTCCTTACATGTAAGTAGTACATTTGATTTTTTTTGGTGTTTATTCATATAAGATCTTGAAATATTTCTTAACTAGATTATTAAAGGATTGTGTACGATATTCGTGTACCTGCCCTACATTGGCTCCTTTTTAAGGGCATGTAAAAGTAGTTGATAGAACCCCTTATTTTTGTTTTACAAAACACCACTATCACAAATATTGAAAGCGTATGTTTGATTGTTTCGAAAAGTTTCGAATTAGTTTTTTTTTTAAATGAAGTATGGTCTTATTAATAAGCTCGGGATCACATAATAGTTTTTGATATATCTGCAGATTCGGATACGTCAACGTATACGATACGGTTGATACGTTTGTAAATGACCGACCTCTATTACAAAATGATAACTTCAAACTTCATTTATTTAATAAACCTCAAAAGTTCACTTCATACGAACATGAACATTGTGTCACTGGTATGACCCATTGCACTTTATCATCATTAATCTCTGAATTATTTTGACTTCAATTGAATATAGCTTTATAAAAGCGTTTGCTGTTTGTCTTCTGACCTATTCTATACTTTAATTTATATTTGTTTCAAGGTGCAGTTTATGGGAGTTAAAATGGGAATTAAATAAAGTTACCAGTTTAATCAAATTGTAAACAAAATACAAGCGCTAAAAATCATTGCATTTTACATGTTCAGTCTAAATACATACAAAACTTTGCTCATTTTAAACAAGATATTTGTCTAACTTTTAATTTATTTTGTGCTAATTAGATAAATAATCACATGTCTAATTTATCATTTACCATATGTATTGTCCTACAGCTATACACAGTTGGTAATTGCAATAAAAACAAACCTTAATTGGTTTCCTACCTGTCAATTCAAAGTTGACAAAAATCACAACATTAACAAAAGATTATAATTAAGGATTAAAGAAAAGTATTACTTGAATATAACAGTTATTATCATATATATATATGTACATCTTTTTAAATTGTGAATATATGTACGATCATATCTTTTACTAAGGTCAGAAACATATAATTGTACTATATGTCTCTTCTTAGGCTATGGATGACTTTTCAATACTGTAACAGTTTATTTTTTACTGAAGTATACAAACCAATTGTCATGCTTTATAAAAAAAAAAGTAAACCAAACTATCTTAACATGGTCAATATGAATTGAACAAGAATAACAAAAAGTTTCCTTTATTGACCATAAATGCAGTTTAAGATTTTGTTCATTGTAATCAGAATGTAATCATAAAGTAATCAGGATTATAGGGCATTTTGAAAAGTAATTGATTAAATTAAATTACATGTAAACAGATATTTGGCTGATTAATGATAACAATGATTACTTGAAAAATTGTAATCAATTACAGCTGATTAACGATTACAATTACAATTACCCCAACTCTGGCTTGTATGCGTAGAGGGCACGCACTTTTATTTCATATATTATAGTCAAAGCTGGAAAAAAAGGCAAATAATTAAAGCATGTAGTTTTAAACTTGAAAATCATGTGTATAAAAGATCCAAAGCAACTATCGATCAGCTCTTGGAATGTTAATGGATTATTTAAAAGAATTAGTGGTAACAGAGTTTGTAAACTAGATGATACTAATATTTGTCAGATTATGACTGGAGACATTGTTGGTATTTCAGAAACATATATCCCCGCCAAAGAGATTTTAAACTACGATGGTTATAAATGTTTTGTAAACTGTAGATCATCTGATTCAAATAAAGTTAGAGGTGGTTTAGCTACAATTGTAAGAAGGAAATATTATCAGGTGTAAAGTTGATGGATAAATCAATGGATGATATAATATGGTTTAAACTGGACAAGACATTTTTTTCAGTTTTGATAGAAATGTATTTTTATCTTTTTTTTTTTATATATTCCTCCTTCAAACTCATCTTACACATTAAAGTAATAAGAAACCTCAAATTACTCAAATTATAAAAAAAATATGCATATGTTTTTTATAACTAAATGGATTGTTTTCATTATACAACTTGTGTACATATACTTTTTTCTCAGGAAACTTCTTTAATTTGTCCACATAAAGAAGAAGTTTACTTATTTATATTACTTGCTTCCAGGAAGCAATTCCGGCCGACTTATTTTCCGTATGCATAGTGACCTGAGCGTAACCCTCCTTGTAAAAATCCGGTGACCACAATACGCATGGATCTGTCATTGAAATAAACAAATATCTGATTATACATGTTAAACACGTGCTCAATACCCATGTTTTTTGTGATTTGTTTACTATAAGGTGACATTCGGTAAAACTCGGCTTCAAAACACGGCATTTAATGAGCAGCCATATTTGTTAAATCATAACAAACAGAGAGAAAAAAAAATTGACGATTATATGATATATTTGCGAAAATAATGATAAAATCGTGCACAGAGGACTAAGTTTGTGATGTATACATGCATTAGATCAAGAATTGGACCAACATTATTTTTCACCACTCACTCGTTTCATATGACTTTAAGAACAAATTTTGATAAACACATTTTTGAGAAACTTGAAGCAGATATTGCGAAATATAGTATATCAAGAGATGTACATGTAATCCTTATATGATGGGAGATCTAAATGCACATATAAACTGTAAAGAGTTAGATTTCATAACAAACGAAGAAGATGACAGTGTGGACAACTTTCTTCCACCAATTATGTTGCAGATAGTATATGCAAATTTAGAATACTCAAGTTCACAAAAAAACTAATAACTATGGAAAAATTAATACTTGACTTACAATGTATGCACAGAATCTCAATTAAGATTCCTTAATGGAAGAACTCTCGGTGATTCAAAAGGTAAAATAACTTTCTATAATCATAATGGGGTGTCTATTGATGACCATTGTTTATGTTCATCTGAATTTTTGCCAAATATTGTCAATTTTAGTGTAGGACAATTTGAACCAACAATATCTGATCACTGTCCAATTTCAATAACTATACATTCTCAATTAGTAAAGAAGTCATTTGATAATTATGTTAAGCCTTCTCTTATAAGAGCTAAATGGAATACTAAACGAGAAGAAATTTTTAAGTCCATTATGTTGAAAGTGAACTTTGTAACTATTAATTCTGATGTAGATAATTTAAACCCAAAAAATAGATGAAAATAATACATTTAATTCCAATGTAACTCAGAGTGTTAATGACACAGTCTCCAGTATATCTTCAGTATTATACAATGCTGCTTTTTGAAGTAATACTAATAAGACCCCTGTTAAAGACAAAAGAAGAAGAAAAATAAAAAAGCCATATTAGTATGATAATGAATGTGAATCTAAATATAGGTCCCTAAACTAAAGAGTCTGACTAGAAAATTATGTACTGAGCCCTGGAATGACGGTCTTAGACACAAAGTATTATATCATAAAAAGGAACTGAATAAACTCGTAAGGAAAACATATAGACAATTTAGACATAAAATGATGAAACAGATTATAGATTCAAATAATACCTGTCCAAATGATTTTTGGAAAACAATTATAAAAAACATAAAAAAGGAGAACTTCAAGGATCCTAGCTCTAACATACAACCTAAAGAATGGTTTGAATATTTTAATAAACTAATGAATATTTATCATGATAAATATGTTTGTAATGATAAGAAAGAGTATACTGCTTTTAAAGATTGTAACACATATACTAAGATTTTAAACAGTTCTATTACAACTGAGGAGGTGGTTATTGCAGCAAAATATTTATAGAATAATAAATCAAGCGGTTCAGATTGTATTACAAATAAAATGTAACAAATATCTTGTGATATGAATATTGCTGTTTATGTAAAATTGTTAAATCTTATTCCTACGTCTGGTATCTACCCAACTTTATGGAGAATTTTTTTTATTAAGTCCATTTTTAAGGGTTCTGTTTTAATGATCTATCTAATTATAGAGGTATAGCCCTTTCAAGTTGTTAAGGATTTATGTTTTCTTACAGTTTTATATAACAGATTAGAAAAGTATCTTGACGGAAATAAACTTATTTGTCGCGAGCAAATTGGATTCAGAAAGGGAAGTCGAACAAGTGATCATGTTTTAACTCTAAAACCCATAATTGATAAAGCAATTAAATCATCAAAAAAGATATTTACAATGTACATGTTTCATTGATTTCAGGAAGGCATTTGATACTATTAACAGATATACCCTCTTTTACAAATTGTCTTATTACAACATAGATGGCCCCCTTTTAGTATAATGAAAGATATGTATAAAGAGGTTTTGTACTCGGTAAAGATCTCGGAAGGTATTACTGTTTTTTTAATTCCTCAGTTGTGGTAAAACAATTAGGGTGTATTTTAAGCCCTACATTATTTTCTTTGTATATTAATGATTTACCATCTATTTTTGACTCCACATGTGCACTATCCAAGTTAAATGATGATTATATATCATGTATGTTATACGCTGATGATTAAGTCCTTATTTCGGAATCTGCTAATGGCTTGCAAAAATGCCTTGACAAGCTTAGTTTATATTGTACTAACTGGGATTTAACAGTAAATCTTGACAAAACCAGAAGCAGTGAGACTTCTTTGTAAGAAAGCCTCAAAAGCTATATTTTGTATTAGAAAACTGTTATTTTCTGAAGATATCAATGTACTACCTCACATAAAACTTTTTGATGCTTGTGTTAAACCTATACTTCTTTATTGTAGTGAAGTTTGTTTTTTTATATGATAAGAGATATTACAAATCTAGAGTTAAAATATTGGTCATTGGCTACCATCAAAGTTGAGATTAAATTTGCAAAAACTTTAATTGGAGTAAATAAATCAGCTGTCAATTTAGCAGGACTAACTGAACTTGGTATGTATCCAGTTTTTATAGAAGCTTAAAAATTGTCAATTGGCTTCTGGTTGCATGTAATAAAATCCAATAACAATTGTTTACTTAAAGATGTATATTTTTCGAACCTGCAATTAACCAATGGATTTGCTAAAAAGATTGAACAGCTACTTGTTTTGGAAAAATCATGATACTTTTTCAGAAAGGCGTTTATTATATGCAATTCATACCAAACTTAATGATAGATGTCTTAATTATTGGAAAGAAAATATATTTTGTGATAATAAATCAGTACACGGTAAGGCAGCAACCATTTGATTTTCTGGGGGGCTATGTTTTTTTTTCTGTACAAACTTTTTTTTCGACTTTGGCGAAGTACAATCTATTTTTTTTAGCGACAAACCGAAAACTATTTTTTTCTTTCAATTTTAGCATTACATATAGTGGCAGCTGAGGGTGAAACAAACAATTTTTTTTTTCTCAGGGTTCAAAACAAACTATTTTTTTTTCACCAAAAACTGGAAACAAACTTTTTTTTTCCAAAAAAAACCATAACATTGTTAAATATAGACAGAAAAGTAATAGGGCATTTTTCTACAATTCGCATTAGTATTATAGTGTTCTTAGAATTGAACAAGAACGTCACACTAAAACCCCTGTAGAAGAAAGAATTTGTCCTTTATGCCTCATAGAAGTAGAAGATGGATTTCATTTCACTTTAAAATTTTCAAAACCAAATATAATTAGAGACCAATTGTTTTCCAAAATTAGTGAAATAGTCCATCTTTTTTAAATATGACTCATGAAGCAAGATTTAAATTTTTGTACGTGTGGTGAGACTGATATAATTAAAATTATTGATAAATTTACAAGCGGTATGTACATTTCTAGAAATGCTTTAGTAAGTACTAAATAACTTTGTGGTACCACCTCCTCATATATATATATATATATACATATGGTCTAAACATCAACCCAACAATGTTAGATCTGTAAATTTGCTTTCGCAAATTTTTGGTTCTTCCCTCGCCGGGATTCGAATCCCGGCGAGGGAAGAACCAAAAATTTGCGAAAGCAAATTTACAGATCTAACATTGTTGGGTTGATGTTTAGACCAGTTGTATATACATTATGTACACAGCCATGTATCACTATCATTGATGGCGATCCGATGGATACATCTGTTGTAGGGTTGTCACTGACTCAGACGTACTTATATATATATATATATATATATATTCGCGATATCACAGTAGCATGGGTTCGAATCCCGGCGAGGGAAGAACCAAAAATTTGCGAAAGCAAATTTACAGATCTAACATTGTTGGGTTGATGTTTAGACGAGTTGTATATACATTATGTACACAGCCATGTATCACCATCATTGATGGCGATCCGATGGATACATCTGTTGTAGGGTTGTCACTGACTCAGACGTACTTATGAATATAATTATTTTCTGTGACTGTATCTTACATTAATTTGTAGGATCCTTTACTATAGATAATTAAGCTGATCTGTAACAATAACATCTTCATGCCTTATATATCATGTACTGTAGTACGCCGCTAGATTAAAACTGACGTGGAAAGGTAACATATGGCCACCGAAAGCTCTTTTAATGAGAGCCCAGGTGGTCGTGTGGTCTAGTGGGACGGCTGCAGTGCAGGCGATTTGGTGTCACGATATCACAGTAGCATAGGTTCGAATTCCGGCGAGAGAAGAACCAAAAATTTGCCAAACATTGTTGGGTTGATGTTTAGACGAGTTGTATATATGAATATAATTATTTTCTGTGACTGTATCTTACATTAATTTGTAGGATCCTTTACTATAGATAATTTAGCTGATCTGTAACAATAACATCTTCTTGCCTTATATATCATGTACTGTAGTACGCCGCTAGATTAAAACTGACGTGGAAAGGTAACATATGGCCACCGAAAGCTCTTTATTGAGAGCCCAGGTGGTCGTGTGGTCTAGCGGGACGGCTGCAGTGCAGGCGATTTGGTGTCACGATATCACAGTAGCATGGGTTCGAATCCCGGCGAGGGAAGAACCAAAAATTTGCGAAAGCAAATTTACAGATCTAACATTGTTGGGTTGATGTTTAGACGAGTTGTATATATATGTCTAAAAATAGCAACAATCAACATTCAATCTAATTAAGCGTGTATCAGTTTGTGAAAATAAACTGATACAGTTACTGACTGAATTAAAATTATATAAATGTCTAAGAATATAACTAAAACACACTAATTGATACATTAAAAAGTTCTATTAGATGTTAAATAGAAATACGCAATATTTCGCTAAACAAATTAGCTTCATCAGGCGTGTGCATCTCTCAAGGTGAAATCGGATGCATGACAGAAAAATATTTTTGTAGCTTAATCTATACAAGATTTGAGGGATGGGTGTAACATATTAATTCGGTCATAAAATATGTTTGTAGCTACAACTACATGAAGTTGGAATAAAAGTTTAACACATTTATAGATGTTCGATTAATTGTATGAATTTTTATAAATTAATTTGTATGATTTCAAGATAACTATGGTTTTGATTTGCTTTTAAATCTTTTTTCGTCTCTCTCATTGAGTCCATCAGGTTCAAGAGTTCGTAACTGGTGCATCCAAAATCTCTCTCTTTTTTGTCTTCCTTGTGTATCCCAATTTTGATTTTTCTCAATGATTTGAAATGTGATGTTTTCAAAATCATGTCCTGCTCTTAAAAGGTGTCTTGTAATTGGGCAGTTCCTTTCTTTTGTATAAAATGACCGATGGTTATTTAGTCGGATGTTAAATGGGATTTCTGTTTCACCAACATATTGTAATTTGCAAGTTCCACACGTTAGAACATAAATGCAATTTTGCGTTTTGCAATTTGATGTTATAAATATGTTGTAATTTTTCTTTGTGACTGTGCTGATGAACTGGGTTTCTATATTGGCGACTTTGCAGCACTTACAATCGCCCCTTCCGCATTGTTTTTAACCTCCGATTGTTGATATCTCCCGTTTAGATACTTTGGATGATACTAGAATATCTTTGAGGTTTTTTGGTCTGCGGTAAGCCATAACGGGAGGTGATGGAAAAATCTCGCTTAAGGAAGGATCATTTTCAATAAGACGCCAGTGTTTGTGGACAATTGATGAAATATTTGTCAGATGAGGATGAAAGCTAACAACAAACGGGATTTTATTTGTCTGGGCCGTCTTTTCTTTGTATTCAAGTAGGTTTGTTCGTTCTTTTTCGTTTGCTTTTCTGAAAGCTTCTGAAATACTTTTGTTCTTATAACCTCTTGATTTGAGTTGCTGTCTGAGTTGCCCTAAACGATGGTTTAACTTTGATTCCGATAAACAAATCCGTTTTAACCTGATGGCTTGGCTGTACGGAATGCTCCGGGAGCAGTGTTTCGGGTGACAACTCTTCGGAGAGAGAAATTGGTGTTTATCAGTTTTTTTGGTGTGAAGGTCTGTTGTCATGACTCCGTTTTCTAAAGTTATGGTGGTGTCGAGAAACGCAATTTTCTCAATTGAAACTTCAGATGTGAACTTGATCGATTGATGAAAGTTGTTACAGAAATCGAGAAATTCTTGCAGGCGTTCTGCAGTTTCGTTCCATTTGATGTCGATGTCATCAATATAACGGAGCCAAGACAAGGGTTTGTATGGTACATTCGAAAGGATGCGTTCTTCGAGACTCCCCATGAAAATGTTGGCAAAAGAAGGTGCCATTTTGGTTCCCATACTGGTACCGTCAACCTGCAAGTAGTGCTGGTCGTTGAATACAAAATTGTTGTTTTCAAGCACTAGTCTCAGCAACTGAACCAGACAGTCTGTTGGGGGATGTTTATCCTTACGATTGTTCCATACCTGTTCACAAGCGACTATTCCTTCATTTTTGGGAATATTTGTGTACAAAGAAGACACATCCATCGATACCAAAATTGTGTTGTTTGGTAAGGGGTTTAATGAATCCATTTTCTTCAAATAATCTGTAGTATCTTGAATGTAAGATGGCATTGTTCTAACATGTGGTCTGAGATGGTAATCCACGAATTCAGATATTTTTTCGGTTGGATGGCCATTTGCAGATACTATCGGTCTTCCCGGAATCCCTTCTTTATGGAGTTTTGGGAGCAAGTAAAATCGACCGGCTGTGCAGGTTTCATCAGGTCGTAGATAGTCGTACGTGTCGTCATCAATATGTTTTTTGCTGTTCATGTCTGAAAGGACCTCATTAATTTGTTTACTTATTTCTTTTGTAGGATCACTTTCTAAATGTTTGTAAAATTTTGTATTTGAAAGCTGACGATTCCCTTCTTCAATGTAGTCGGTTGTGTTGATCACTACAACTGCACTTCCTTTGTCTGCTTGTTTAATAACAATATCATCACGACTTTTTAAATTATTTATGGCCTGGCTTTCTTGTTCAGAGAGATTCCTTAAACGTTTGCCACTGACTGATGATTTTACTTCAGTTTTAATTGATGATATAAAGGATTCTAAATTGTCGTTCTTACTCCTTGGTGGATTCCATTCGCTTTTCTTTTTGAATCTTGGGATGCACTTGTCCTCTTTATCACTCTCATATTCCGAATCATTCATTCCGGCTTCTTGTAAGTTTTTTTTGTGTTGCCTATTAAAATGTTCTTTTAGGCGAAGGCGTCTAGCAAATTGATCCACATCTGTCTCCAGTTGTAGGTTGTTAATGTTTGCTGGTATAGGACAGAAGTTAAGACCTCTACTTAATAATTTTTCTTCTGAGTTGGTTAATTCTGTTGACGATAGATTAACAACTAAATTATTCTCCGCAGGTCGTGTCCGTTTTTTAAAACGTCTTTTTCTTGGTTGTTTTAACTTACTCTCTTTTAAAATATTATTTGTATCAAAATTTGAAAATTGTTTAAGACCATCTCTGGCAAATTTATTTTGTTGCTTGGTTTTGTAATTTTGACTTTCTATTCTTTCAATATCGGATAATCTTTTCTTGATTAAATCCATGTCTCCGTTAGTAATGGACATTGGTGGTGTAGAAAGCAGTTCATTTATTCCAGAGTTGATTTGTTTATATGAATAGATAGAAAAGGAGAGTAAAAGTTGGAGAAGCCGAAAAGAACAATTGAATAAAGTTTCGTCCCAACGTTTCAGAAATCTGAAGGACTTTACACCCGGTGTTTGTGGTGTCAATTTAATATTTAACCCGTTTGGTATTTTGTTGTTATAAATATATGATTTAATGTTTGAAACATGATGTTCAACTTGTATTTTCTGTTTTGTTAAACTTCGTAGTTTGTTAAAATAAGTTCTTTGTTCCATGATCTTAACAGGAAATAGATATGAAAGGATTACGCACAAAAATATGTGTACATAATGCGTGTTGCCTGCGAGAATAATATATAATGTCTAAAAATAGCAACAATCAACATTCAATCTAATTAAGCGTGGATCAGTTTGTGAAAATAAACTGATACAGTTACTGAATTAAAATTATATAAATGTCTAAGAATATAACTAAAACACACTAATTGATACATTAACCAGATGCTCCGCAGAGGGCGTAGCTTTATACGACCGCAGAGGTTGAACCCTGAACGGTTGGGGCAAGTATGGACACAACATTCAAGCTGGATTCCGCTCTAAATTTGGATTGTGATTAAATAGTTGACACAGCATAGGTTTCTGACACAGAATGAATGTATTCAAATGAACTTAAAATTTTTGTTTTCTCTTAGAGCAATTCACTATGCTGTTGAATATTAATCCTCTCAAAAAAATGTTTGAAGAAATTTTCTTTTTATTTATGAAATTTCAAATGAGAAAAATTTAACCCAATTTTTTATTCACATCCCCCTTTCCCTTATTCCAAAACTAATTTCAATTAATATATTCTAATGGAGTTTGCAACAATTACTACTCATTTAAATACATGATGTAAAAAAACTGCTTGTTATCACTGAATGGTAAAGATTATTTAAATTTATCAGTTGGTAGTAAAAAGTGAATATACATTGTATATTGTATATAACAAAGATTTAAGTTGATTCTGGACAAAGAAAGATAACTCCAATTAAAAAAAATTCTTGCAGATATTTCTTGCTTACTATACTGGACAAAGAAAGATAACTCTTAATTAAAAAAAAATTTGCTATTTCACAATATTGTGAAATTAGATATTTCTTGCCATTGCACAATACTGTGCAATTGAAAAGACTTGCTATTGCACAATACTTAATATAATAATTTTAGATCCTGATTTGGACCAACTTGAAAACTGGGCCCATAATCAAAAATCTAAGTACATGTTTAGATTCAGCATATCAAAGAGGCCCAAGAATTTAATTTTTGTTAAAATCAAACTTAGTTTAATTTTGGACCCTTTGCACTTTAATTTAGACCAATTTTAAAACTGGACCAAAAATTAAGAATCTACATACACAGTTAGATTTGGCATATCAAAGAACCCCAATTATTCAATTTTTGATGAAATCAAACAATGTTTAATTTTGGACCCCGATTTGGGCCAACTTGAAAACTGGGCCAATAATCAAAAATCTAAGTACAGTGTTAGATTCAGCATATCAAAGAACCCCAAGGTTTCAATTTTTGTTAAAATCAAACTAAGTTTAATTTTGGACCCTTTGGACCTTAATGTAGACCAATTTGAAAACGGGACCAAAAATTAAGAATCTACATACACAGTTAGATTCGGCATATTAAAGAACCCCAATTATTCAATTTTGATGAAATCAAACAAAGTTTAATTTTGGACCCTTTGGGGCCCCTTTTTCCTTAACTGTTGGGACCAAAACTTCCAAAATCAATACCAACCTTCCTTTTATTGTCATAAACCTTGTGTTTAAATTTCATAGATTTCTATTTACTTATACTAACGCTATGGTGCGAAAACCAAGAAAAATGCTTATTTGGGTCCCTTTTTGGCCCCTAATTCCTAAACTGTTGGGACCGAAACTCCCAAAATCAATCCCAACCTTTATTTTGTGGTTATAAACCTTGTGTCAAATTTTCATAGATTTCTATTAACTTAAGGAGGTAGACCTAGGTCAAGGGAAATAACTCTTAAAATCATCAGTATGTTTGTGTCAACCATTTTCATAAATATATTCTAAGCTTCTATGTTACATAGATTATTTTCAATCTGTTTCAGTTAAATGCTTAAAATACGTTGATGAAACTTCACTTTTACAAACACATAACTGATTTAAAGAGTTATCTCCCTTAACCAAGGTCTAACACCTTAAACTAAAGTTATAGTGCGAAAACCAAGAAAATGCTTATTTGGGCCCTTTTTGGCCCCTAATTCCTAAAATGTTGGGACCAAAACTCCCAAAATCAATACCAGCCTTCCTTTTATGGTCATAAACCTTGTGTTAAAATTTCATAGATTTCTATTCACTTTTACTAAAGTTAGAGTGCGAAAACTAAAAGTATTCGGACGACGACGACGACGACGACGACGACGCCAACGTGATAGCAATATACGACGAAAATTTATTCAAAATTTGCGGTCGTATAAAAAGTTCTATTAGATGTTTAATAGAAATACGCAATATTTCGCTAAACAAATTAGCTTCATCAGGCGTGTGCATCTCTCAAGGTGAAATCGGATGCATGACAGAAAAATATTTTTGTAGCTTAATCTATACAAGATTTGAGGGATGGGTGTAACATATTAATTCGGTCATAAAATATGTTTGTAGCTACAACTACATGAAGTTGGAATAAAAGTTTAACACATTTATAGATGTTCGATTAATTGTATGAATTTTTATAAATTAATTTGTATGATTTCAAGATAACTATGGTTTTGATTTGCTTTTAAATCTTTTTTCGTCTCTCTCATTGAGTCCATCAGGTTCAAGAGTTCGTAACTGGTGCATCCAAAATCTCTCTCTTTTTTGTCTTCCTTGTGTATCCCAATTTTGATTTTTCTCAATGATTTGAAATGTGATGTTTTCAAAATCATGTCCTGCTCTTAAAAGGTGTCTTGTAATTGGGCAGTTCCTTTCTTTTGTATAAAATGACCGATGGTTATTTAGTCGGATGTTAAATGGGGTTTCTGTTTCACCAACATATTGTAATTTGCAAGTTCCACACGTTAGAACATAAATGCAATTTTGCGTTTTGCAATTTGATGTTATAAATATGTTGTAATTTTTCTTTGTGACTGTGCTGATGAACTGGGTTTCTATATTGGCGACTTTGCAGCACTTACAATTGCCCCTTCCGCATTGTTTATAACCTCCGATTGTTGATATCTCCCGTTTAGATACTTTGGATGATACTAGAATATCTTTGAGGTTTTTTGGTCTGCGGTAAGCCATAACGGGAGGTGATGGAAAAATCTCGCTTAAGGAAGGATCATTTTCAATAAGACGCCAGTGTTTGTGGACAATTGATGAAATATTTGTCAGATGAGGATGAAAGCTAACAACAAACGGGATTTTATTTGTCTGGGCCGTCTTTTCTTTGTATTCAAGTAGGTTTGTTCGTTCTTTTTCGTTTGCTTTTCCAAAGGAAGACAAAAAAGAGAGAGATTTTGGATGCACCAGTTACGAACTCTTGAACCTGATGGACTCAATGAGAGAGACGAAAAAAGATTTAAAAGCAAATCAAAACCATAGTTATCTTGAAATCATACAAATTAATTTATAAAAATTCATACAATTAATCGAACATCTATAAATGTGTTAAACTTTTATTCCAACTTCATGTAGTTGTAGCTACAAACATATTTTATGACCGAATTAATATGTTACACCCATCCCTCAAATCTTGTATAGATTAAGCTACAAAAATATTTTTCTGTCATGCATCCGATTTCACCTTGAGAGATGCACACGCCTGATGAAGCTAATTTGTTTAGCGAAATATTGCGTATTTCTATTTAACATCTAATAGAACTTTTTAATGTATCAATTAGTGTGTTTTAGTTATATTCTTAGACATTTATATATATATATATATATATATACAACTCGTCTAAACATCAACCCAACAATGTTAGATCTGTAAATTTGCTTTCGCAAATTTTTGGTTCTTCCCTCGCCGGGATTCGAACCCATGCTACTGTGATATCGTGACACCAAATCGCCTGCACTGCAGCCGTCCCGCTAGACCACACGACCACCTGGGCTCTCAAAAAAAGTATATATATATATATATATATATATACTTTTTTTGAGAGCCCAGGTGGTATATATATATATATATATATAAGAAAATTATTAAAATAGTATTAATGTATGGACTTTTTCATATTGGCCCTGTAACATGCCCGAGGTGTTAATAATGACCAAGGATGGTTGTAATGGTCCTGAGGCAACGCCGAGGGCCATTACAACTGTCCGAGGCCATTATTGATATCAAGGGCATGTTACAGGGCCAATAAAAAAAATCCATAAATGTCTTCCCTAGAAAATTCTTGATGCATGGTGGGTCTAAGATGAATTTGCAACGCGGCGTGAGGCGTTGTTTAGTAGAATTATTTTTATTACACTAGTGACATGAATTGTGCATGTTAGTTTAAAAACTTCACATAAATCTGCAATACACTCAGGAACAATACTTAACATTTTCTCCCAAGGCCAACCTGGTTCCAAAAGTTTTTTTTCAAGGATCCTGTAGATTTTTTTTAGGCTCTACCAGGTTTGTTTTTTTACTACAGGTACATACATTTTTATAGTATGGAATGTTCTTACATAAAAGCCAAAAATATATGTTTGAAATAACTTATACATGTAGCTTGTTTCTGCTTATGATGGAAATAATAAAGGAATTAATAAATAAACATGAGTTTTTCAGATTAAAATCTATTTAACCATTTATTTTAAAACTGGTGAACTTTATATATTTGTAATATTATTGAAAAAAAACAAAAAAAAAACAGCCCCCCTTTCCATACCCCTAGATGTAAATTATTTAAAAAAAAAAAGTATTATCAGTTTCACTCCAAGAAATTATTAATTTTTCATGAATAAATCTTAGCAGTTAATCAAAATGATTTTCAAATGAAATTCCTACTGTCTATAAATAACAATGAAATGTAACTGTTTCCTGTTAATAAGGGGTTTCCCGAATTTTCCCGGCAAAAAGCACATGGCTTTCAACAATTGTAAACAAATCATTCGATTTGTGATCATGGATTACAGCTTTAATTAATTTAATTTGGATATAGATATTCAACTTAAGGTAGAGTCAATCAATGTTTTTACTTTCTTCTGGATTAAAACTAGTTTGAGAGATCAGTCAACGTCTAATATGTAACCGAAATTGTATGAATTTTTTTTACTGTTTATATACTGACCTACTTTAGAAACGCAACACTAGATGTTTTTGGTGTTATTTTTGAATGAATGTGTCACCGTCAAAAAAAAATCAAAAATTACTTAGGTATATATATTCCATATGGAGGTGCTCCTACTTACAGAAGGCTTATACACCGAAGAAGAAACCGAGCGCCATCTGTCGTCATAATGATCGTTAGCATAATACAACGATGACATTTCACACATTGACA
Organism: Mytilus trossulus; assembly: GCF_036588685.1. NCBI lineage: Eukaryota > Metazoa > Mollusca > Bivalvia > Mytilida > Mytilidae > Mytilus > Mytilus trossulus. Next base: position 34,973,679 of record NC_086379.1, on the reverse strand, counting down.
AATCACGCATTGACATTTAACGAATCGACAAGTTACAAAACATCAATATACAAATTGACAATTTACGAATCAACAAGTTACAAAACATTAATATACAAATAGACAATATACAAATCGACATTAAACAAATCGACAAGTTACAAAACAGCAATATACAAATTGACAATTAACGAATCGACAAGTTACAAAACATCAATATACAAATAGACAATATACAAATCGACATTTAACAAATCGACAAGTTACAAAACAGCAATATACAAATTGACAATTAACGAATCGACAAGTTACAAAACATCAATTTACAAATAGACAATATACAATATACAAATCGACATTTAACAAATCGACAAGTTACAAAACAGCAATATACACATTGACAAATCACACAGTTACAAGTTACAAATTGACAAGTTACGAAGTAGGAATTTTGACCCCGTTGGCTTTCCATAGCAAATGACGTTGCGTATTCAAATTCTGTTGACGTTTCATTGTCACTACACGTTGATCTGTTCATTGATGTCCAGCAACAAATCTTGTCTTCTTGTATCGTTGTCGGAAGGAAAGTAAAACGAGTTTCTGAAGTCATAAAGTAAGGTTGCAGCACGTGTATGTTTTAATGTTTGCAGTAATATAAAGCGCTAATTCATTTTTTTTTTATTTCTCAGTCTTGGCAAAATGGAGATGGATCATTTTAAAATGGAATTAAGTGAGGCAAAGGGTTGGAAGAACTGTTTCAAAAAGTAAAAAAACCTGAAATAATCTTTCATTGGGGCAAAATTTCGCTTTAAGAAATTCGTGCAACTACAAAAAATCGGTATGTTCAATAATTACAAATAAGTCAGATTTTGATTTAGTTGTAAGGAGAAAGAAGTATGATAAGCATGAAAAGTTGTTATAAGAGAATGAAACAAGAGATTATTTTGTTAAAAAAAATCAACAAAATGAGTGTCGCGTTTCTAAAGTCGTTCAGTATATTTGTTTTACCAGTGACATTTGGTTATTTTTCAGAAAACAGATCTGAACCCAAATGTTGTACTACTTTGAGTAAGTTGTCTTTATTGTTTTTATTAGTAGATTTCATAATTTGCATTCGATGAACTAAAGGAGTAGTAAAGTGAGTAAATAAGAAAGCAACCCTATGACAAAAAAAACCCCAAAACAACCAGATTAAAGCACTAATTCCTCGGGTAAACCAAGATGTACAAACATTATATCAAGCTCTAAATCGTAGTTTTGCGTACATTATAGATTTGATACAAGATACAATATTGTATACTTATATTGATTTAGTATGAGTGGCATAGAGAGTTTGTTGTTCCCCGAGGTGCAACTATTGTCCTGAGGCGTAGCCGAGAGGCCAATAAACTTGCTGTTACACGAATGTCCAAAGTAAGTGTTTTATTATATCGAAATTAAAACAACAGACTATAAATGGCGGTGATAAATCAACTATCCCCTCACGGGAAGGATTGTGCCTGATATTCATACGATGAAGACATACTCTTTCAATTTGTTTAATTGAAGTCTAGAGCTGGCATGTCAGTTATTAATTTTGCTAGTGGTCTCACTCTTATTTTATTTATGTATTATTGTCATTTTGATTATTTTCTTTGGTTACATCTTCTGACATCAGACTCGGACTTCTCTTTTGAACTGAATTTTAATGTGTGCGTATTGTTATGCGTTTACGTTTCTACATTGGCTTTATGTATAGGAGGAGGTTGAGATCTCATAAACATGTTAACCCCGCCAGAATTTATCCCTAGTCTGACAGGAGCCTCTGGCCTTTGTTAGTCTTGTACTATTTTTAATTTAAGTTTCTTAATATGTACAATTTAAAGTTAAGTATAATGTTTATTATCACTGAACTAGTATATATATATTTATTTAGGGGTCAGCTGAAGGACGCCTCCGGGTGCGGAAATTTCTCGCTGCATTGAAGACCTGTTGGTGGCCTTCTGCTGTTGTCTGCCCTATGGTCGGGTTGTTGTCTCTTTGACACATTCCCCATTTCCATTCTCAATTTTGTCGGCGTAATATAAAAGCAGAAACACATGTACAACCATAATGTTTGATTGCTACATCAATAATATTCGGAAATGCTAAGGCTAATAGTTTGTCTTGTACTGACGTCAATCCTAGATACAAAAGGTCAAATGCAACGTCGTTACTCCCGAGTTATTTTCAAAATATTCTAATCCTGGAGCTGCATAGAATATTCCACTGAATATAATGACGCTTGCGCTTTTAACTGATATTTTTCAGTTTGTTTGATAAATAATCTTATTATGATTTTGCAAATTTTATGACAAAGATTCTTCAGTTTATATGACAGAGATTCCTCAGTTTATATGATAAAGATTCTTCAGTTTGTGTGACGGATATTCTTCAACTTGTTTGACGGAAATTTTTCAGTTTGTTTGACGGATATTTTTCAGTGTGTGTGTGACGGATATACTTCAGATTGTGTGACGGATATTCCATAGTTTGTTTGACGGAAATTGTTCAGTTTGTTTGACGGGAGATTGTTCAGTTTGTTTGACAGAGATTATTCAGTTTATATGACGGAGATTCTTCCGTTTGTGTGACGGATATTCCTCAGTTTGTTTGACGGAGATTCTTCAGTTTGTGTGACAAATATTCTTCCGTTTGTGTGACGGAAATTCTTCAGTTTGTTGGACGGATATTCTTAAGTTTGTGTGACATAGTTTCTTCAGTTTGTGTGAAAAAGATTCTTCAGTTTGTTTGACGGATATTCTTCAGTTTGTGTGACGGATATTCTTCGATTTGTGTGACTGGTATTCCTCAGTTTTTATGACGGAGATTCTTCAGTTTGTTTGACGGATATTCCTCAGGTTTTTTTTACGGAGATTCTTAAGTTTTTTGTGACAAATATTCTTCCATTTGTGCGACGGAAATTCTTCAGTTTGTTTGACGGATATTCTAAAGTTTGTCTGACAGAGTTTCTTCAGTTTGTTTGAAGGAGATTCTTCAGTTTGTGTGACGGATATTCTTTATTTTGTTTGACGGAGATTGTTCAGTTTGTTTGACAGAGATTATTCAGTTTATGTGACGGAGATTCTTCAGTTTGTTTGACGGGTTTTCCTCAGTTTGTTTAACGGAGATTCTTTAGTTTGTGTGACAAATATTCTTCCATTTGTGTGACGGAAATTCTTCAGTTTGTTTGACGAATATTCTTAAGTTTGTGTGACAGAGTTTCTTCAGGTTGTGTGAAAGAGATTCTTCAGTTTGTGTGACGGAGATTCTTCAGTTTGTTTGACGGGTTTTCCTCAGTTTGTTTGACGAAGTTCTTCAGTTTTTGTGACAAATTTTCTTCCGTTTGTGTGACGAGTATCCCTCAGTTTGTTTGACGGAGATTCTTCAGTTTGTATGACGTGTATTCCTCAGTTTGTTTGACGGAGATTCTTCAATTTGTGTGACAAATATTCTTCCGTTTGTGTGACGGAAATTCTTCAGTTTGTTTGACGGATATTTTTAAGTTTGTGTGAGAGAGTTTCTTCAGTTTGTATGAAAGAGATTCTTCCGTTTGTGTGACGGATATTCTACAGTTTGTTTGACGGATATTCTTCAGTTTGTTTGACGGAGATTGTTCTGTTTGTTTGACAGATATTATTCAGTTTATGTGACGGGTATTCCTTAGTTTGTTTGACGGAGATTCTTTAGTTTGTGTGACATAGTTTTGTCAGTTTGTGTGAAAGAGATTCTTCAGTTTGTGTGAAAGAGATTCTTCAGTTTGTGTGACGGATATTCTTCAGTTTGTGTGATGGAGATTCTTCAGTTTGTTTGACGGGTTTTCCTCATTTTGTTTGACGGAGATTCTTCAGTTTATGTGATGGAGATTCTTCAGTTTGTTTGACGGGTTTTCCTCATTTTGTTTGACGGAGATTCTTCAGTTTATGTGATGGAGATTCTTCAGTTTTTGTGACAGAGATTCTTCTGTTTTTGTGACAGAGTATACAAAAGACTTTTTTAAGCGTATTCTTCAGTTTGTTTGACGGAGATTTTTCAGTTTGTGTGACAAAGATTCGTAAGTTTGTTTGACGGATATTCTTTAGTCTTTTTGACTGATTTCTTCAGTTTGTTTGACGGTTATTCTTTAGTTTGTGTGACAGAGGTTCTTCAGTATTTTTGATGGATATTCTTCAGTTTGTGTGACGGATATTCCTCAGTTTGTGTGACAGAGATTCTTCAGTTTGTTTGACAGATATTCTTCAGTTTGTGTGACGGTTATTCTTCAGTTTGTGTGACAAAGATATTCCAGTTTGTGTGACGGAGATTTTTCAGATTGTTAGACCGAGATTCTACAGTTTGTGTGACAGAGATTCTTCAGTTTGTTTGACGGAGGTTTATCAGTTTTTTTGACGGATATTCTTCAGTTTGTTTGACGGATATTCTTAGTTTTTTTGACGAATATTCTTCAGTTTGTGTGACGGAGATTCTTCATTATGTGTGACGGATATTCTTCAGTTTGTTTGACGGATATTCTTCAGTTTGTTTGACGGATATTCTTCAGTTTGTTTGACGGATATTACTCAGTTTGAGTGACGGATATTCTTCAGTTTGTTTGACGGATATTCTTTAGATTAGTTTGTTTGACGGATGCTCTTCAGTTTGTTTGACGGATATTACTCAGTTTGAGTGACGGATATTCTTCAGTTTGTGTGACGGAGATTCTTCATTATGTGTGACGGATATTCTTCTGTTTGTTTGACGGATATTCTTCAGTTTGTTTGACGGATATTCTTCAGTTTGTTTGACGGATATTACTCAGTTTGAGTGACGGATATTACTCAGTTTGAGTGACGGATATTCTTCAGTTTGTTTGACGGATATTCTTTAGATTAGTTTGCTTGACGGATACTCTTCAGTTTGTTTGACGGATATTACTCAGTTTGAGTGACGGATATTCTTCAGTTTGTTTGACGGATATTCTTTAGATTAGTTTGCTTGACGGAGAGTCTTCAGTTTGTTTGACGGAGAGTTTTCAGTTTGTTTGACGGAGAGTTTTCAGTTTGTTTGGTTTAGGTTCAGTAAGACCCCTTTTTGGCCCCAAAATACATTAGTTTTACAAAATTGTAAAAATGTATACTTTTAGCTACTCACTGGAAAGAAGAATGCTTTTGCTACATAAATATGGGCTGTTTTTGACAATACAATGCACAATAATCGGGAACTAGCATCACCACGTCATGCTTAATAAATGAAACTTCACAATTTTAGCATTTTGGTTAAATTTTATACGGTTTCCGTCTTAAACGAAAGTGGCCGCATTCGTGTTCATTCTTAATATTGAAACGTAAGTTGTATTTGATGATTCTACATAACATATATAATGGTTGAAGATGAACACGGATGCGGCCACTTTCATTTTTGACAAAAAACATCTGAAGAGTAACCTTTTTTGGCATATTTGATAGATTTGTCGTATTTAAGCTAGAATCGGAGCGTTTTTATTGAGTAAATCAGTTAAATCTTTCACATAAACTTATTGAATTAAATGAAATAAACACTTTTAAAAATGATTAAAAAGTGTCTAAAATCTTTCGTCAGATGATTTTAAAATTTGAGGCCAAGATTGGCCCTTACCGGACCTACTCCTTTGTTTGATAGATATTCCGCAGTTTATATGATAGATATTCTATTTTTTTAAAAGAGATTCTGCAGTTTATTTGATGGAGTTATACTATTCTTTGAATTGATTCGCATTTTGAAAGGGCATGAGATATGTGTTTTTTTTTTTATTTGTGTCATAAAGTTTCCATTAACATAATAAATTATTGATGTAATGCTTTGCAACGGGTAAAGCTTTCTCAACCACCTTAATCAGTACAACGCTCGTTAATTAATTTTGTATTAGTTATCAAACTTTTTTAATGGCATTCTTCTTTTGATTTTCGTATTCTTCATTTAAGAACATTAACAGTTTGTAATGTTGTATATTTGTTAAATGACAAGAGTCTTTACCCATATAAAAAAAAAACATCATAAGTGCTATTGGTTGTATTGGTGTATAGCTGTTATTGGAATGCCTGAAGTTTTTCAGCTCAAGAAAACTATGCTAGACAAATAGATAAATGGATGGATACATTTTTTTCCCAAAAAATATATACAAGTTTACAGAGAAATACAAATGCATTTAGTTGAGGTAAACAAGTGAATAATAAGCTGTCATTTTGATTAAATTCGACGATAGGCATCTATTTCTACATAAATCATATGGAAACAACATCAAACGTGGTTATTCTGAAACTTGCATATGAAATCTCAAAATCTGCGACATTGAAAACTAAAAAAAAATCTAAATGCTTTTTCCCCTATTTAAAACCAAAATCCCGTGTCAAACACAGCCTGCATTGTACACTCCGCATGTTGCGTCTACACTGTTCTTGCATTCTTTCATTTTGTAAAACGACACGTAATTGTTCTACTTTCTTTCTGTGTTAGTTATTGTATAATCATTCTTATATATTTGTTTACTTTCAGAAAACAAACTTGGAACTCGTGGGTGTAAGATGTCAAGTAAATTATAGATATTTATTTTATATATATTTGTTAACGTATAACTAAAAGTATGAACTAAGGGGAGCATGGGGTAAACGTAAACAAGGAACAGCCTAACATCAAGAATAATGAAAACAAAACAACAACAAGAAAAGAAGTGACTTTAAGTTTTCCCCTCAATACAGTCACACAAATGTTGCTTGGATCATCATTTTCGTAATCTTAACCCTTTTTATTTGAATTCCGAATAGCAGACTATCAAAACGGATATAAAATATAATTCAACTATATGATGCACATAGAAACCATTTTTTCAACACTTACGGCATAATAGAGATTTTTAATAAAAATGAAATATATTGGTAAAAAAATCGGATCTAAACGTTTCTAGGCCTATTGAATTAAGTCATAATGAAGTGTAGTTTTAAGCGCATGAATTGTTTGCTCGTTGATTACACCAACTATGCTTAGCACAATTTGGTGTTTCAAATCTTTAAATATTTTTTTTAAATGATGAATAATTGTATTATATAAAGGACAACACTATATTTAAAAAATAATTACTTATTCCTGATACATATATATAGTACTAGTATGGACTTTTCGCCATCTTTCTGTTAATTGTTTTACCAAAAAAAAAATGCAAACGTACATGTATGGAATATTTGCAGTTTTGTTGAAATAGAGTCTTTTAGTATGGCTACTAAAAGTAAGATTCAGAACCAAAAGATATACCAACTTATTACTATAGATGATACGTATCGCAATACAATAACATAAACGTACCAATTTTTCTGAACCAGATGCACAGTGATAATTGAGTCGAAAATATTTGAAAATCCAAAGCTTATTAAATAGTTATCAAAGGTAACGTGACGGTACCCAAGTTTCACCTATTTTGACAGTCTTTCCACCAACGATTTTTTTATGATCAAGACAAAAAAATCCATTCTATTTTTATTGTGTAAGCCGTATCCTTCTTATTATAAAGGTGCACCAATTTGATTTTTAATCCATATTGCATGCGTCATACATATTGTTTGTACTTACATGAGCAACACAACGAGTGACACATCTTGAGCAGGATATGCCTACCCGTCAGGAACAACTGGGATCATCCGTAGCTTTTGGTTGGGTTCATGTTTCCCAATCTTGAGTTTCCTTTGTTGAGTTGTGTTTACTGTAGTTTGTCTGTTTCCTTTTTTAGGCTACATGGCGTGTCAAGTTTATTTTCACTTTATGAGTAAATAACTACAAAAACTTAATAAAAAGTAACACTTGTTTATAAAATGACGTAGGTAAATGAAAGCCATCTCAAAGTACATGTACGTACATTGCTGAACCATGCCTTAGAAAATATAAATTATATTAGTTGCTTACATGTTCTAAAAAGTCTCACACAATAATGTCAAAAAGAATAAAGAAAGATATAATCTTGCACCATGCCCAAAACAGGTTCCACAAAAATGGCGAAAGGAGTATGATATTTCTTTTTTTTTACCCTCTTGCTGCAGATAGTTTTATATGTTTGCATTTCGTGTCGTGTGCAAGACATAAGACAGCTGGACGTCTATGACGTGACGTGCCTTACATTATAGACGCTTTGAAGAAAAATAAAACGCTGTTAAGTCTTTAGTTTTTTTTTATTTGAAAGAGATACAGCAATTATGTAATGCTAATATTAATAAACGATTGGGCAGATATGTTCGTCCGACACAGCCGGTGTAAACATATGTGTCCGTCAAGGAGCAGGAGTGTTAGACGTTATAAGAAAAAAAAAAGAGATTTGTCCCATTCGACACTACAAAATTACTCTACAACTTTGTCTAAAATTAGGATCCAGATCAAGCGGAAGCGTTAATGTTATACAAGGTATTCTCTATTAGAGCTATCTAAAAACTCGAAACAGAAGCTTTTTTGTTACAAATAGTTTGCACGTGAATGTATAAAACTGCTCATTACTTCTATTTTGTTTACTATTAATGCATTAATCATTTCAGAATTTGTACTACAAATCTTAGATGTATTTATTTGTTTATCCGTGGTGTGCATCGTTCCGTTCAACATTGTAGATGAAAAGGCAGAGTTTGCATGTCCAGGTAAATAAAAACAAATTTCTTTCGTAAAAGCATCATACAAATTCATTTCTATTGTTTGATTTGCAGAAAAGTCAAATTTACTATACTGAAATAAAATAATGTATAAAAAAGAAGATGTGGTATGATTGTCAATGAGACAACTGTCCACAAGAGACCGCAATTACACAGAAGTTAACAACTATATGTCACCGTTAGGTCTTCAACAATGCACAAATCCCATACCGAATAGTCAGCTAGAAAAGACCCCGAAATGACCATGTAATCAATTTAAACGAGAAAACTAACGGCCTTATTCGTATAAAAAAAAAACTGAACGAGAAACATACATGTATATGTAATATATAAACAAACAACAACCACCGATTTACAGGTTCCAGAAAGCTTTTTTTTTAAAATACAGTCTATGCCAATAAATCACAAAGAGATTCAAATTATGCGTTCATTTCCTTTGGTTTCAAAGACACATAGTTCATTCGGGTTTTGTCTACCTTCAGTTGATTTTAAAAGCCTCATGTTGAAGACTCTCAGTTGACTTTATTATTTCGAGAGGGGTTCAACTTGGCAGATTTTAGAAAAAAATCGTCTGGCCCCATGTAGCTGAAAATGAATATCTATGGAACGCCGACACTGTCTTATTATGACATCTCATTATATGATGTTCATTTGAAATTATATGATGTCATTTTACCCTTATATGATGTGCAAATGACATTATATGATGTGCACCTGACTGTCCTTATATGATGTACACTTGTCATTATGTGATGTGAACGTGCCCTTATATGATGTACACTTGTCATTATATGATGTGAAGTTGTCCTTATATGCTTTCCAAACACATTTATCTGAGATGCAAACATCTTTATATCATGTCAACACTTCATTATATGATGTGCTTTCTCCATTATGTTATGTGATTGAGTCCTTATAGTAGGTAATGCTTTCCGTATACGATGTAGAAACGGCATTATATGATGTACAATTACCTTCATACGATATGCAATCACATTTATACGATATACATGTATGCAATCACCTTAATATGATAAAAATTTGACATTATCTGATGTGCAAATTATATATTATTTAACACATGGCATGAGTAAAATCTCTTTGTTCTTACTGTACTATTATAATCTGGATAATGCACAGCTAAGGTGTGCATTAACTACCTCAGATATACTGCACAGTTCAAATCTATTTTTACCTTTAGAGGCGGTTCCTAGATTTTGAAGGGGCGTTATTCTATCAAATTGGGAAAAAAATCGCCGAGTGAGGCGAGACTAAAAAAAATATTGACTATTTTTAGCTAAAACACGATACTTTGTCCAATACTAGGGTGACGACATGTTAGCCCCCTCCCCCTCGTCCATCTGCATTAAAAGTACGAAAAACATCGTATTTTCATAATAGGAAGATTAAAAGGTTTCTTATTCCTTTTTTTTCATCTTAGCTTAAACATAAAAATGTTTTATTATATTTTGTGTACAAGATAAATCTTAAATCAGTGTTTTAAATTCAGAAAGGTGGTTAAATTTTTTTTGGTAATTTCTGCCAAAAAAGAAATTTATCTAAGAATATCCGAAAAAAAAGAATTCTGATTTGGATTATTTTCAGACTTAATGGAAATAATAACGACTTTTTGTATATCTATTCCCCATATTTTTTGATCGAATTTAAAGGGGGTCATTTTAACGATTTCTTTCAAAACAGGGAGATTAGCTGGAGATCAAACAGACTTCATTTAGACGGACGTGTCTTAAAAATTAATACAGTAGATACAAAGCAATTTTAGGGAGGGGGGATAAAGATTGGAAAGAGCAACGTATTTTCTGTTTATCCAACATTTTAAATTTAAGTAATCTTCCTCGATTTATCTTTCTCTTTTAAAGCATATCATTGAGGGAAAGAAATTCAAAAGCTCAATAATCCTTTCAGTTATGTTTTTTTTTTCATACAAAGATTTGAAAGTACACAAAAATAAAAAATGAAAATAGATTTAACAGAAACAGTAAAAAAAAATCTACCATTAAATCGAAATTTTACAGTAAGTGTAAACCAAAAAAAAGTTATCAATTTAAAACTTACCCATGTCGTATTTCCCCCTTTCTTTTCCCTACAAGCCTACAATGAACTTTCATAGGATCCGTGGATTGCGGAACTTCGTCCATACCTAAAACGTTCTCGTAAATTAATGACGTCATGTGTTAAAACAGTTATTGGCAAATCAAATCGGTATGTAGAGGTTAATCTGCACGCTCAGGGTGACCCTCTAACCCGAACTCCTTCGTCGTTCGGGTTAATAAGGGTCACCTGAGCTGTGCAGATTAACTTCTATATACCGACTTGCTTGGTCAATAACTATATTAACATGATATGCAAGTTATCTTAGACGGTGTGCAAATGGTCTTATATGATTTGCAAATTATCTTACATGTATAGCATGTAGAGATGTCTTTATTTTGGGTGTTGCTAAACGGCGGAAACGGAAAACGGAACGGAAACGGAAACGGAAGAAAATACTTCCATGGACGGAATTTAAGGGGGAATGGGAGGAACTACGAAAATATTATGACTAAAGTAACGAAATTACACAACAATTATGTTGACAATAGTATATAAGCTAGAGATCAAAGAAAATAGCAGACAGTGTTGGAAAAACATAACAGCTACAAATAAAAAAGACTATAAAGAGTACGTGCCATTCTTCTAAGACCTCTCCAACATTATAGACTTGAAGTATCTTGAATAGTTCATGAAAAAATCTCTTAATCAAATTTAGTTTTTACCCCAAAATAGAGAGGATAAAAAAGTCGTCATTTAAGGCCAATCATTGAAAATTTACTTTAAAAAGTCTACTTACTATTATAATGGAAATATTGACCTGTTTGTAGATCTTGTCATACTGATAATTTTTGTTTCTAGCTATCGCTTAAAGTTTTCAAGATAATTGGCAAAAGACTGATAAATTCATTAACAGCGAAAAACTCCAATATCGAGTCGACTCACGATTTCGCAGGACAATTTGACCTCCTTGTTAAGATCTTGTCTTGCTGTATTTGTAATTTAAAGTTTTTATCTGTTTATTATTTATTGTATATTTCAATATAATAGGCAAACATGGAAAGTGGTAAAATTCGTCATATAAGGGTGATAACTCCTAAACGAAATCATTTGACCGTTTGGCATGTATGGACACAAGGTAGAACGCAACATTCTAAACGGCATGTTTTTCACATCAGGGTTTCGCTATTCAAAGCAGTTTTCAATAGACAGCATTTGCATACTATCCCTGTGTTTTAATTTTAGCCATGTCAGCTATCTTGGCTGGCAGGCAGGATTATTCAACACTCTTTTAAAACTAGATATGCAAATAATAATTGATGCCAAGTTTAACCAAAACTGTCAGACGACTTCATAAAGACTTGTCCACATGTTGACCAGTTGTTTCAAAGAAGATTTTTGTAAATGTAAAAGTTAACAAAGACGAAACGATGGACGAGAAAGGCTCAAATGGCAGGGTCAGGTCAGATAAAACAAGAACTTTCAAAGGGTACCTCCACTAAAGACTAAAGCAAGTCTAACAGCAGAAACCGACCATGACAGAGCAGTAACATTAAATGAACAGTTCACTATAAGACTTAGCGTAACAACTAACAGGACATCGACTAAATATACAACACTAAATAAACCATGGCCATTATATCCAAAAAGGAATGACATAATAAAATAAACAAATTAGAATATGGACTCAATACATTATAAGTATGAGGGCCAGAAGAAATAAGCCATAGAATGTTTAGAAATTATAAAATAAATTAAAAACCAAAAAACCAATTGTTTAAAGAACAATTGAAGGTCTTTCCACTAGTAAAGATCTATTTTGATATTGATTTAGGAAAAATCAGTTAATAATGTTAGTTCCTATGGCTTTATGAAGTATTTATATGAATTTAAAGTGAAGGTCAAAATCTAAAACGTCCTATTAACCTATGACCTTGACCTCAATTTCAAGGTCACAAACCGAGGACCTCAAATCAAAAGCTATGGGTCTTATTTATAGTTAGTTAATGAGTTATATCACCATACTCGTATTTTTTAATACAAGAGGGGAGAAAACTCCCTTTTACGTTCAACATACCCTTACAATCAAAATTTACGTGTAACGACATGTCGCAACAAACAATTTAGGTAAAATAATTTGTCGTTATCTTATACAGTTTCTGGAAATAAGAAAGATAAAGCCAAATTAAAAATTATAATATGACCTTGACCTTTGACCTTGACCTAATTTTCATTTTTTGGACCAAGGACCTTAAATCAAAAGATCCTAGGTCTCTAGCACTTATGGTTTACAAGAAAGAAATGCATATCTTTTATATCAAATGCATAAGGGGAAATAAATCTCATATGGAGCGTTCATAAAGCTTCGGTCAAAATAGGACAAATCATGCGAAGGATATAACGAGCAATTTTGTAAAATAAATTTGTCGTAATCTTGTACGGTTGCGAAGGAGTTGTGCTCACAAAGAAAACAGTGTTTAGGGAGATAACTCCTACAAAGAAAAGTATTCGGTTACGCAGGGTAACTTTCAAAAGCGCATAAACTGTTCGATCTCATATACCAAATATCTAAGCGACATGTTGTGAAACAAATATTTATCGCAAGAACAAAAATTAGGCGGAAGAAAAAAAAAAATAATCAGAAGAAAAACAATAGGTCTTTCAACTGAAAAGTGGAAAGACCTAATTATCAGCTTTCATATTATTATTCACCAATTGTTCAACAACCATCAATACCAGCTTGATAACTGATGAGTGGACAACAGCAGACATTAAACATTTACACTTAGTATCTCAAATCTGCATCCCCTGCAAGATGCTCTAACATAAAGTACATGTATGCTCCTACAAAATGCGTAACCCCCTCTTGATTCTTATAATGTCATAAATGATTTACGATATATTAAGTCGAAAATAAACAGTTATAGTAAACCAGGTATAACGCAATGTTAAATTTATTTATACTGCAATTGGGTGTTCTACTATACAGATACAGCTCTACGGATATCGCCGAACTGAGTATTGTATGAACCTACGTGACCTCAGAATGTGTATTGGAGTCGCATTCCAATGACGTATCAATTACGAATTAACGATTAATTTTATACGTTCTGTTTGTTTTCAAACATTAAATTTTCTTTAGAGCAATAGCGTTTTTAGTGAATGTCGAGTCTGAAGGACAACTCGTACACTCCTGTCTCAAATTGGACAATGTTTTAAATTAATTTGTTATTTGTTTTTACTGTTGAAATTAGTTATTATGTTAAAATAGATAATTATTCACCTTGAGCGATGTATTATTGTTGACCATTCGAGATTCTATTTTGCGAACCGGGTCCCGTGTTCTCTTCTGCTGAATGTGTGATTACTACATATCGTATTATTACATAGGCCTCAAAGGATTTCAAATAAAAAATAAATGCAAAATATGTGTTTTTGTGCCTTTCAAAACATAATTAATATACAGAATTAATTGCAGGATAAAGACAATAACTGTTTAGTGTCTTTAAATATCAGCTGTATTTGTACTCGGCTCGAAACAGGTGTAATAGCTCGCTAAAAGCTCGCATACACCTTGTTTCCACAAGCAAAGAGTTGTGGTATATTGGACAAAATCAAACAGGTTCAATAGGCAGCTGATTTTGTGGTATCTCAAAAAACTGTTCTGGGTCAGGTATTATTTAGTAAATGATATCAGTGATATATTGGATAAACGGTCCGGTGTTTGTACAGTAGAAACATTCAAACGATCAGAAAAATAAAGTACCATTTCCGACATAAAAAAGAACAGAAAAGTTTTCAGTTGCTTTGACATAGCACCAAAATATTTAAAAACTACCAATAAATATATTTCTATTCTATTTTTTTTACCATATAGTGACCGCCTTCAACAAATTGAAGATTATGTCACAGGAGGAAACTTACAACAAGACATAGATTGAAAAAATGTACAATTTTTTAAAAAATATGAAAAATAAAAAATCTAAAATGTTTTGTATAATAATAAAGTAAGATGTTGTAATTGAGTTAATATTGATGCTTTGAAATTGAAGATTTGAAAGAGTCTACTGAAGTGCAATTTATAATAATGTCCGGTAGTTTGTTCCAGTCGGTGATAGTTCTTGGACAATATGATTCTTTTCTGGACTGTGTTTTGCAGGATGGAATTTGGAAGCTGTTCGAATTAGAATGTCTTGTTTGTCTTTTTTGTGGAATTAATTTATTCTGTTTAGGGATTGCAACCTTTTGGTGTTCAATTTTGTAGAGCATTACCAATCTGGAGTCTTTTCTTCTGTCAGAGAGACTGCGCCATTCAAGATGTTGTAACATGTTACCAACGCTTGAGGTGTTTCTGTATTTGTTGGTAACAAAACGCGCAGCCCTCCTTTGAACTTTTTCAATGCTATCTATGTCTTGTTGTAAGTATGGATCCCAAACAGAGCAAGCATACTCTAGTGATGGTCTTGCTAGGGACTTATATGCTTGCTCTTTAATGGATGTTGCACTTATGTTCAGGTTCCTCCTTAGAAAGCCTAGTGTGCTATTAGCTTTCTTGCATATGTTGTTAATATGCACATCTCATTTAAAGTTTGAACTGATGGTGACCCCCAGATATTTTGCTGTTGTTACATGTTCTAAAGAATGATTGTGTAATGTGTAGTTAAATGTGATTGTTTTTTTTTTTTTTATTTCTGGTGACTGAAATTACATTACACTTATCTGGGTGGAATGCCATTTTCCAAGTAGTTTCCCACGATGCCAGTTTGTCGAGATCTTTTTGTAGTGTTAATGCATCGGAGTTTGATTGTATTGCCAAATAAACTATTGTGTCGTCTGCAAATAAACGTACTGTAGATGTAAGACCAGATGGAATGTCAATAATATAGTACAAGAAAAGACTTGGTCCATGAACTGACCCCTGTGGAACCCCTGACTCAACTGCAACATACTCAGATTTCCCCCCTCTAGAACTACTGCATGTTTGCGATTGCTAAGAAAATTTTGTATCCAGTAATTTTATTCCCCCTGTATCCCGTAATGATGAAGCTTGCTAGTTTGCTTGCTAGTTAAAAAAGAATGTGAAACTTTATCGAATGCTTTAGAAAAATCCATGACCAAAATATCTGTTTGTTTACCATTTTCCATGTTTAGTGAGACATCGTCTATAAATTCTAATAGTTGTGTTTCGCAGGATCGACCTATGCGAAATCCATGCTGTAGGGGATATAAAATGTTGTGATTATCTGCATGTTTCATGATGTGTTTTACTACGATGTGCTCTAAAAGTTTGCAACAAATACATGTAAGTGATATAGGACGGTATTTTTCAGGGTTATATTTATGTCCTTTTTGGATCAACGGACCGAAGGGCCGAGTGAGCTTTTCTCATCACTTGGCGTCTGGCGTCCGCCGTCGTCCGTCGTCCGTCGTCCGGCGTTAACTTTTACAAAAATCTTCTTCTCTGAAACTACGGGGCCAAATTTAACCAAACTTGGCCACAATCATCATTGATGTATCTAGTTTAAAATTTGTGTTTTTTGACCAGGCCATGGCTAAAAATAGAACATAGGGGTAAAATGCAGTTTTTGGCTTATAACTCAAAAACCAGTTGAATCAGACAACCCATTGTTGGGTTGCTGCCCCTAAATTGGTAATTTTAAGGAAATTTTACTGTTTTTGGTTATTATCTTGAATATTATTATAGATGGAGATAAACTGTAAACAGCAATAATGTTCAGCAAAGTAAGATTTACAAATAAGGCGACATAACCAAATGGTCAGTTGACCCCTTTAGAAGTTATTGCCCTTTATAGTCAATTTTAACCATTTTTAGTAAATCTTCATGACCTTTTACAAAAATCTTCTCCTCTGAAACTACCGGGCCATATTAATCCAAACTTGGCCACAATCATCATTGATGTATCTAGTTTAATTTGTGGTTTTTTACCAGGCCAACCAACCAAGATGGCCATTACAGCTAAAAATAGAACATGGAGGTTAAATGCAGTTGTTGGTTATTACTCAAAAACCAAAGCATTTAGAGCAAATCTGACAAGGATAAAATTGTTTATCTGGTCAAGATCTATCTGCCCTGAAATTTATAGATGAATGGGACAACCCGTTGCTGGGTTGCTACCCCTGAATTGGTAATTTTAAGGAAATTTTGCTGTTTTTGGATATTATCTTGAATATTATTATGGATAGAGATAAACTGTAAACAGCAAAAATGTTCAGCAAAGTAAGATTTGCAAATAAGTCAACAGGACCAAAATGGTCAGTTGACCCCTTTAGGAGTTATTGCCCTTTATAGTAAATTTTTGTCCATTTTTCGTAAATCTTAGTTAACTTTTACAAAAATCGTCATTTCTGAAACTACTGGGTCAAATTTTACCAAATATAGCCAGAATCATTATTAGGCTATTTAGTTTAAAAATTGTGTTTTGTGACCGGGCAAACCAACCAAGATGGCCGCTACGGCTAAAAATAGATCTTAGGGGTAAAATGCAGTTTTCGGCTTATAACTCAAAAACCAAAACATTTAGATCAAATTTGACAAGGGGTAAAATTGCTTATCTGGTCAGATCTATCTGCCTTAAAAATTTTCGATGATCGGACAACTCGTTGTTATGTTGCTGCCCCTAAATTGGTAATTTCAAGGAAATTTTGCTGTTTTGGGTTATTATCTTGAATATTATTATAGATAGAGATAAACTGTAAACAGCAATAATGTACAGCAATTTAAAACTCAAAAATAAGTCAAAATGACCAAAATGGTCAATTGACCCCCTAAGAAGTTATTGTCCTTTACAATAATTTTTAACAATTTTTATAAAATTTGTAAATTTTTACTAACATTTTCAACTGAAACTACACGGACAAGTTCATTATAGATAGAGATAGTTGTGAGCAGCAAGAATGTTCAGTAAAGGAAGATGTAGAAACACATCACAATCACCTAAACACAATTTTGTCATGAACTGTCTGCTTCCTTTGTTTAATTCACATATGCCAAGGTGAGCGACACATGCTTTTTAGAGCCTCTAGTTTGTATACAGGAGAGACATGGGCAGTTTTCCAGTCATCTGGAACAACGCCTGTTTTGATTGACTTCTCAAAGATTATAGTAAGTATGGGTGCAATTTCATGTGAAAGTTCTTTTAAAAATCTTGGTTTAATTTCATCTGGTCCTGCTGCTTTGTTCGGATTTAAGTTATGTTACAGTTTTTGTATAGTTACCTTCTGTTTTTATTATTAATTTTGATATGGGTGGAAAAGAAGTATTCTGTGGCATGTTACACTGTTTTACAAAGTCTGTATGAGAAATATTAGATGTTGGTGTAAATACAGACTGGAATTGTGCGTTAAGTGCCCCAGCTTTTTGTAGTGGATCAGTTAGAAGTTAGCCATCTTGTTTGATTTCAGTAATTCCACTATAATCAGGTTTTTTTAATGTAGGTCCAAAAAATTTTCATAGTGCCAAAACTTGTTTTATCTTGTGGTGGTAATATGATGCTTTCAATGTATTCCCAGTATGATTTTCGTATACTTTTCTGCACCTGGTGTTTAACCTCTTTGTATTTTTTAGCAAGTGATGCATTCCCAATTTTATTTTATTTTTATAAAGTCTATAAAAGTGACTTTCAAATTTTAACATTCATTAGTGTGAATAAATATAAATTCATGTCTATCATAGTGTAAACGGGTGTCACATGTGAAGCTTAATATTGCCTTTTATAGTCAATTTTTTGTAAATTTTTCGTAAATTTTTGCTATCTTGTCCAAAAATCTTTTCCTCTACTAAGACAAATATAACTGCGAACCAAGATGGCCGACATTGCTAAAAATAGCACATAGGGTAAAATGCAGTTATTGGCTTAAATCTCAAAAACCAAAGCATTTAAAGGAAATCTAATGAATATTTTGTTGGTTAGGTCAAAGTGTATCTGCCCTGAAATTTTCAGACCAATCAGGCAACGCGTCGTTAGGTTGCTGCCCCGGAGTTGGTAATTTTCAGAAAATTTTGCAGCTTTTGGTTATTATCTTGAATATTATTATAGATACTTGTCTAAAGATAAACTGTAAACAGCAATAATGTACAACATAGTAAGACCTACAAATAATTCAACATGATCAAAACTGTCAATTAACCCCTTAAGGAGTTATTGCCCTTTATTACATTGGTTGCAATAAATCACATTGATTTCCCAGTTAAATAAAAACTGATAATTTCACATGTGAAATAAACGTGGTTATTTCACTCTCTGACGTCATACAACAATAGGCGTTGTCAAGACGTTGATAACTTCGGATTAAAACAAATTGTGAATGCGTAGGAAAAACATATAGTTCCTTACATTTTCTACATTATTTTCACCAAAAAAAAGCCATTCGCCAATGTAATAAAAAGTATAACTAATCGCCGTATGTGAATATCAAAAATAAGACAACTTGTGACCGAACGCCGCTATGGATTAAACTCGTGCTGCGCACTCGTTTAATCCATGCGTCGTTCGGTCACGCGTTGTCTTATTTTATATATTCAAATACGGCGATTAGTTATACTATAATTATAGTGAATTTTAAATAATTTTGTAAATTTTGTAAATTTTTATTCGTTTATGATAATAATTATGCACATAGATCAAGGTGAGCGACATAGGCTCCTTAGAGCCTTTAGTTTTTGTTCTTTTTTAGTCAGGGATTTTTCGGTTTATTTAATGTAAATTTTGCCTTGCTGATTATTTTAACTGTTCGATTTTCTCTTTTTATACTCTCAAGACAGACAAAGAAACTTGACTATTTCTAAAGAGAATAGTATCTCATCTAACAAAAAATCAATATAACTTTTCTTATTCCGTGCGAAAAAAATAATGAATACCTCTCTCTTTCTCATGAAAAACGTAAATTTTATGAAAATTTGAAGTTTTTCCGTCCGTTTAAGCAATTTTTAACTATGAGCGGACGCGCGTACCACGAAGATATTTCAATGTGTTGTTTGGTGTAAGAAAATAATTCACTGTTTTAAATATATTCGTGGTACTCGCGTCTGCTCATGTTCAAAATTCAATAATTCTACACTGAAAATTCCTTGTTTTTACGGAAACGTCAATAATATGCGAACCAACGACCGGAACAAACTTGCATTTCCGAATCTGCTCGAACGTCTTATTTTAGCTCAGGTGATCTTGATTTGGTTACAAAACTTCAATGCCGGGAAGGTAAAATGCTTCTTCGCTCTTAATCATATTTACGAGGTTTTTTAATCGGGCAAAGTAAAGGAACGTGTGATTTTGCATCATTTGTTTTAAAGTGACAGTGGCAGTGTTGTCAAAGAACAACCAGCAAACTGTACATTCAACAAAACTAAATGAATAAAGCCCCTAACAAACTATTACCCTTTTTATCCGTGTACATAGTACGTAAATGGCAACTGGAAATTTAAATCGATTTCACGTGAAAACAAAATTAGAACCGAGATTACCTCCCCTGTCAATGGATTATACAGAAAATTATTTGAAATATTTTTTTAAAATAATTTTCAAAGAAACAAAACTCTTTATTCATTAAATTAACTATAAGAATGTTAAATATATAACATGTATTAAAATGAAATACTGCAAGGATTAGATATAATTTTGAAACTTTAATTAAGTGTATGCAAATATTATAAACCTTTGAATAATTCAAAGTCAAATATGACACTATATATTAATCTCAACAAAATTCGATTTTCAATTTAGCCGACCGTGCAAGGGCTGTATAGCCAGTCAAGGTCGTTAAAAACTTCCATTTGTTTGATTTTCAATTTTCAAAATCCGAAGATACATTACAGATGCATGCTTAATTTGTTAAAACGAAAATCCATGCGTCTTCTCTCCTATATAAGCTGATCAGCTGTTACTTGCTAAAAGCTGACAATATAACATGATAAAAGTTTCAGTTAAAAAATTATAATTACTATCTTTTCTGTGACTAACTCATGTTATTTTATTTCTTTTCACTTTTTCTTTTTTATAATCTTTTCTCTTATATTTAAAAATAAAAGGAGAAGCTGCTATGTGTGCGAACTGTAAATCGATATATCTCCTGTATTAATTGATCTTAATACCCCTCCGAAGTGTTTGAAACATTGATTTTGTTAAACTGCATTGTCTCATTTTTCCTATTAATTGCACTCTAGCTAGCGATAAGCTGACACATATTTGAGCCGGGTTTATAGTTTACAGAAGCAAATCGGAATCAGTTATGACGTAGACAGTAATTATTCTAGTCGTAATCGTGTTCATTGACCATAAGGACGGTGAAAGCACGTCATATATTGAAGTAAACTAAACAACATCGTATCAGTCGGAAAGCAAGTCATTGAAAACGTTCGTTGTCGTCAAGCTTTATCAGAAACAATAGCAGGGGGAATTAATTAGGTGGCGCTACAGTCGTCCGTAGCGTCAAAAAGTCCATCAAATCAATTGGATAAAAGATTGACGTTTAAAGTTTTTTTTGCAACTTGTCATGCTTTTATCATATTAAATTTTTAAATTTGTAGGTTTGTGACCAATATAATTTCTTTACGACATACATACATTACAAAAATATAGCTTGTTTTTGCTATTCCTTTATCCTTTCCGGTCTAGAAAAATTAGCAATCTTCTTTGTTCGCCCAAAAAAATCGGGGGCAGGAGGATTTGTTTTTGATCGGTTATTTATTTTTGTAAACTGAGAGGACAGATTATTCGTTTTCTGCCCTATTGAAGCAAGATTTTTCATTTTCATTAAAGCAAGGGACTGATTATTAATTTTCACAACTATATTTATGATATTCGAAAAAACATACAATTTTTAAAATAATTGTTAATAATGAATAACACATGTTGTATAGTCAAGTTATTGTGTACCATTTAATCAAAATTAATCATTATCCCCTGCAGAAATTTTAAGATTCAAGATTTTATTCATAATCTCATACACTTACTTGTGTACAAGAGGGCAATATACAAACACATTAAATTAAAGATATATAATACATAGCGAGACAGGACAAACGAAACACAAATACATAGTATATTATAAAAGACAATTGGTATAATTAGATTAAGTATTTTAAACTTCATGAAATGAATTATTTAAATTCCAAACCAATACACATGTATTGCATACATACATAAATAATATTAAAGTTTGGTTTAACCTAGCCTCTTTCAAAAGTACTGTCAAATTAACATATTTCGCCGAGTGGAGCGAGGCAAACAAAAATTTGAAGGATTTTGGAACCGCTGAAGGCCCCGGCAAGAAGCTATAGACCTGCTGAGTTATTTATTTTCAATACATTGCAAGTTAGGAAATTTATTTTCAAACTACCAAAGGACAAACCATTTACTTTTGCAATTATCAAGGCTGAGTTATTTATTTTCAAAACGAGGGATGATACCCAGTGGCAGGTTGATATGGAAAAGGCCATGTATGATCGCTTTATCATATACTTCCGAGAATAGTTGTATGTAAGGCAGATGAACAAATGCAATAACTAAAACAGTCAAAAAGAAGTGAAATTATGAATCAAATATACTATAATTGTCCAACAACAGCCTCACTTCCTCCATATATATATGTATGGTAACATTTCCATTAGAGGCATTTTGAAACATTGAAAATTTGGAAAAGTTTTATGATCATTATTACTCCATGTGTGTTGTACTATAAAATGATTCTTAGCTATCAAAATGACATTTGTTAGCAAGTACTAAACTATCCCCACAAAAGTTCCCTTAAAAACTGACGTCACAATGAAAAGTAAACAATCGGAACGACACCGGAAGTAACTTGCACGAGAAGCACTGTTATGGTTTTTTTGCACGAGACGCCCCTGATATGGGCGTTTTTCAATAAAAGCGTTATTTTCAGACCTTAAAAAAAATGGATAATCAACTTGTCTAAAATTTAATTTCAAGAAATATTTTGAATACCTCTATAATAGACCTGTTTGTAAACAAAAAGTGCAATCTTTAATATTCTTTAAAATTATATAATTTTCATAATTTGTGTTCTGTTTCGTAGGGGACTTTTCCCTACGAAACTTCTTCTAAACACACATATTTTTTGCAATTTTAAATGTTTCCTGTAGACATTCCAGTTTGTTCACATTAAATACTAGAAAAATATCATTTTTTTCTGAATTGGAAAACCATTTTTATCGATAAAGATTAGACAGTACTTCACAAATGAAGGTTCAACTTATGTTACGTAGTGGACATTTTGATGCGTTTCGTAGTGGACAAAACCGTTTCGTGGTGGACAAAAAGTTTCGTAGTGGACATCAACCCTATCATATGTTAATAAAAACATAATAAAAATTACATGAAACTAACCATTGTTATTTGTTTTGCACGAATATAATTGAAAAAATATTAAAAAAAGACTGCATGGTAGTGGTAGTGTCCACTACGAAACGTTTTTCTTCCATTCTTGTTTCGTAGGGGACCGTTTCGTAAGGGACGTATTCGCATGTTTTATTTTTTTCCATCAATCCCTATATTGCAATAGTAACAAGACTGATTGTATTCATCAAAGCATTTATCAAGCTGTACACTGATATTTTTTTCATAATTTTAAAACCAGATACTGAAGGAGATTTGACCCGTTTCGTAGTGGAAAATTTCAAAAATACGGTATCACTCTGGTCCATTTGATGTGCTCAATTTTTCTTACCAACAATTTAATTGCCGTTATAAAAGCATCACTTCTTTTGTAAGACCCTAATGTTTATATCTCTTGCAAACAAAAATTACATTGATTTTATAGAACTGTTTATTGGCAAATTTTAATGACTTCGTTTCGTAGTGGACATTTTTTGAAGGACACACCTTCTGAAATTAAAAAAACCTATATTGAAAGCTGTTTATTAAAATATGTTGGCTCTGAACATACTTTTGAATATTTAAAGAACTTATGTAAAGTAAAAAAAACATTTATTTATTCATTTTTTTACGATATTTGAAAGTATAAATGTTGAACAGGCGGTCTAGGGACATGCCATTTTGGTTGTTTTGGACCATTCAGGAGTCAATATCTTATCAATCCCTCTAAAAATAAACTGTTTCTTTGCATAAAAATGTTAAATCTAATTCAATGCACTGACTGCACAAAAAAATACTTGCAAAGATCAAACACATTTTTTTTCAGTGGCTTGGACAAGAAAATACGTTTTTATTGAAAAACGCCCATATGGGTTATCGGCCGGGCTGCTATGGGTTATCAGCCCGGGTGGGAAATTATGGCTTGAATAATTCCGCTCATTACACATATGCAATAGCTAGGATATCAATGCTAAGTATATGATAAAAGCACTTATCACATATTTTGTACTGATATGTACTACGTTAGACATGGCCAATCAGGAAGTCAGGGTTGGTTATCAGCCCTCGGGGCCGATATCGATATCAGCCCTCGAAATCCATATCAAGCCCCCGAGTTTAACTTCCGGTAACCTGTCAATCAAAGACTATTTGTAAACAAGTTGCTTAAAAATATGTGATAAATAGATTATTACATGTCATTTTTCATATGGTCCATGGTATCAGCCCAGGACCCATATCAAGCCCTCGGGCTAAAGCCCTCTGGCTTGATATGAGAGTCTAGGGCTGATACCTGGGCCATATGAAAAATGCCATGTAATAATCTATAAATAATATATTGACACAACCACATCATACGAGTATATTTGATCTCTTTATATGGTTCTTCATTACTCTTTAATGTTTGTTGCTCGTTACTAAATTAAACAAAATACAAAAACGTATTATACTGTTTACAACTCAATTTTATTAACTTTGTTTAAAACACAGTCCTTAACTGGGCTTAATACAGACAAACTGGGCATTAATACAGGGCCATTACAAAACAATCAGGGCCATTACAGAAATAACAGGACCATTACAGAAAAAACAGGGCCATTACAGAAAAAAACGGACCATTACAGAAAAAAAACAGGGCCATTACAGAAAATATGTAATTTTTAATAAATAGTCATTTTTGGCAATAGTGTACTTAGTTGGTTAATAAATAAGTATATTCGCTCATCATATAAGTACATTTTCACATCATATATTAAGTACATTTGTACATCATATTAGTATATAAGCACATCTTATAAGTGTACATGCACATCATATAAGTGTTTTCACATCATATAAGGATGTTTGAACATCAATAAATGATGTTTGCACATTATAAAATGACAAGTGCACATCATATAATGACAAGTGCACATCATACATGTATAAAGGTACATGTAAATGCACATCATTATACTGAAAATAGTCATAACAAGACCGTCTCTGAGTTCCATAAATATTCCTGTCACATCATAATTAATAGTATGGTCCCACATACATACGCACATTCATGTTTTTTTCAATCTGTAGATATCGGTAATTTTGCATTGCATAAAGTCAAGTTTTCTCTGACTGTTAGTATAAAGTAAACGTCTTTAATCTAAATTCTTCGGATGTTGGATGTATAATGGTAACTTATGTTCTAGTCCTATATACTTGTATATGATATCTTCATTACTCTTTGAAGGTTTTGAAATAGCTGTCAGTAACTGCGATTACTCTAAGATCTGTACTTAGTGTCTTATTTTGTCGTTGGGATGTATAAATGCCCTGCCTCCTCTGGTCTGTGTTTTTGTTATTAAGTTACTTGTGTTTCAAACATTGTATCGACCCGACTTATTTTAACTAGATTGTTATGTTTTGTTCATACTTAGTGCTGTGTCCTAGGTAAACACCAGTTTTGGAATACGCCCGCAAACATCTTCAACCACGACACATTCAATATGTTCCAGTCTTAAGTCCGGATACTGTAAAAAGTAAATTAAAAAAAATACTGAACTCCGAGGAAAATTCAAAACGAAAAGTCCCTAATCAAGTGGAAAAATCAAACGATAAAACACATCAAATGAGTGGAAAACAACTGTCCTATTCCTGACTTGGTACAGGCATTTTCTAGAGCAAAATATGGTGGATTGAACCTGGTTTTATAGCTAGCCAAACCTCTCACATGTGAGATAGTCGCATCTAATTCCTTTATATGGACAACGGTGTGTGAACAAAACAAACAGTCATGTTAGATAAAATGATACAAATAGGGATACAGCAGTCAAAATTGTATTATAAACTTAATCAAGACAAAGCATATTGGCAAATATTAAAGAAAAAAACCCACAAATTTGCTATAGTTCAATAAAAAAATGATGGGATGTATTATAATAAGTAAATCAGTGTTGTCTTTGGTTCATATCTGTTATTTTTATTTATGCAAATTGTTTTGTTATATAATTTTGAACGTTAGTTTTTTTAATTTAATTGTTTCATATTTGTCATGTCGTGGCCTTTTATTGCCGACTGTCATGACTATAACGGTATTGATTTTTTTTCATTGTTGAAGGCCGTTCAAGTGCCTACATTTTTGTACATTCCACTTCATATGAACACTCATGGATAGTTGTCCCATTGTCAATCATATCAAATTTTCTTATTCTTATATTGTCAGTGCATAATATTATTAAAAATTACCATAGACAACACGTAACATTATTGTTAATCTCTATATCTTCAGGTAATGACACTCAGTCTGACTTATGACATCCCTCTACGCGAATTAAAGAAAAACTATAACCTTAATTAAAAAACTTGATTTAAATTTTCAGATATTCATAAAGTCCTCATGGTAGCACTTGGAATAATCGTAGCAATAGTACTTGTATGCACATTATTTAGTCTGAGTTTAGTACACACAGGTAACTGATTACATTATTAATATCAAATAAGTTTTTTTCGTTATCTTCCTACATTTACATAGCTAGAGAAATAAATTAATTCTATGGACAGATTTTGCTTAGATACTACACCTACCTACAACGTAGTTTACTACCTGTCGCACATGGTACGCGTATTGACGTTAAACGTGTTGACATGACAAGTTGTTACCCCGAGGAAATGGGCAGAATCAATTTTGCACCAATTGCAGTTTTGAAAAGGTATTAATTGCGCCATTAAATGAAATGAAATAGCGCCACATTTACTTATAGGTTAGACAATACTTGGTCATGTTTTATGAACTCAAGATAAATTGTTTTTCTTCTGCTTCAGGTAAAATTTAATACTAATATATCTTGAGATTTTTTTTATTTTATAAAGCAACACAATGATATAAATCACCTTTTTGAAAATTGATATTTTTTATGAAGGAAAAGCTCCGTATAGGTGTAATACCACCAAATCATGGTACGTCACATCCGGTTGCATACGAAAGTAGGTATAAAAAAATATTCCCTTGAATTTGACCGTTGTAGGTAATTAATCCTACATTCTATTGCAGTAAAACTATTTCTGTGTCATAAACATATATCTTGGGTATTTCAAAATACCATTATTTTTTATTTGTGATATCTATAGAAAATTTTGTAATCTTGAGGTTACATGGTGACTAAACCTTGTACACAGATAGAATAAGGGGAGAAATTTGATTGGTTAACTTCCAATGATGGTTATTATCTTATATGCAATGACATGTTATGTGAAACTTTTTCTTTAGAACTGGACAGGATAAAACTTTACTCATGCCAAGTATTTCTTTATTTGAAACAAAGATAAATTCTGCACAATTTTTTGAAAAGTGCAAATTTAACAAAGACTAATAGGGTAAAATCACTGGTGGTATTACACCTATTTAATATGGGAGGCTGTATATGTGCATCTATGACCTTGTGAGTAATCTCATGTGTTAAAATTTCTTGCTATTTAAGTGAAATAATACAAAAAATGAAATATTCTGAGTGGATTGAGTCTCCAAAACACATTTTATGAGAAATTTGTCTTGAAATAGGGCTATACCATGTATTCAGTTGACAGAAAAAGCCATACTAAGTGCATATATTTATGTTTTTGGAGGGTGTGTGCTTTTTCTCCTTATTTTTTATATTTTGCTATTATATAACATTTTCCTAGGAAATACTTAAATAAATATAAAGTTATAAGTAGATAAAATTATTTTTAATGTTGTAACAACACGTTATTCACTAAAAGAGGAGCCTTTTATGTCGCTCTTAGGAACGCAGCGTACATTTAATTTTTACGTAAGGGCTTATTGAAACCTCCCTGGAGACAGTAAACTTTTATATGGATTGTTCATTCTGCTGAAATACTTCAATTACTCATTTCTTATAACATTTCTACCATAAATGAGTGAAATTTTCCCCAATATTTTTATTTATTGGCCTGAAAAGTTGCGTTTGTAGGAAATGTGAGGTATAAATTGACCCAAAGAGACCTTATAAAGAAGACAAAGAGGTTTATTAGTGGTATTGTATCTTCCTAAAATCATCTTGTGTATCATTTTCAACTGTTTGTAGGCAAATAAGATACATGGTGACTAAACCTTGTACACAGATAGAATAAGGGGAGAAATTTGATTGGTTAACTTCCAATGATGGTTATTTTCTTATATGCAATGAAATGTTATGTGAAACTTTTTCTTTAGAACTGGACAGGATAAAACTTTACTCATGCCAAGTATTTCTTTATTTGAAACAAAGATAAATTCTGCACAATTTTTTGAAAAGTGCAAATTTAACAAAGACTAATAGGGTAAAATCACTGGTGGTATTACACCTATTTAATATGGGAGGCTGTACATGTGCATCTATGACCTTGTGAGTAATCTCATGTGTTAAAATTTCTTGCTATTTAAGTGAAATAATACAAAAAATGAAATATTCTGAGTGGATTGAGTCTCAGATACACATTTTATGAGAAATTTGTCTTGAAATAGGACTATACCATGAATATTCAGTTGACAGAAAAAGCCATACTAAGTGCATATATTTATGTTTTTGGAGGGGGTGTGCTTTTTCTCCTTATTTCTTATATTTTGCTATTATATAACATTTTCCTAGGTAATACTTAAATAAATATATAGTTATAAGTGGATAAAATTATTTTTAATGTTGTAACAACAAGTTATTCACTAAAAGAGGAGCCTTTTATGTCGCTCTTAGGAACGCGGCGTAAATTAAATTTTTACGTAAGGGCTTATTGAAACCTCCCTGGAGACAGTAAACTTTTATATGGATTGTTCATTCTGCTGAAATACTTCAATTACTCATTTCTTATAACATTTCTACCATAAATGAGTGAAAGTTACCCCAATATTTTTATTTATTGGCCTGCAAAGTTGACATTTTTAGGAAATGTGAGGTATAAATTGACCCAAAGAGACCTTATAAAGAAAACAAAGAGGTTTATTAGTGGTATTTTATCTTCCTAAAATCATCATGATTATCATTTTCAACTGTTTGTAGGCAGATAAGATAGATATTTTATCATTTATTGGTCCACACTCTATTCTAACTTGATGCGGCTTGGTTTGGATTTGTCGAAGAAATTTTGCTCGAATCGCTGTGGATGTCGTCTTTCATAATACTAGATTTTTCTCAAACTATTGAACTGATTATGACAAAACTTGAAAGAAATGCTTGAAATAACCAGTATTACAAAGGGAAAAATTCACATTCAGTTTATTGAACAAAAAGGTCTTCTTTAGGTGTAATAGCACCAAATCATGGTAGGTCACATCCGGTTGCATACGAAAGTAGGTCTAAAAAAATATTCTCTTGAATTTGACCGTTGTAGGTAATTAATCCTACATTCTATTGCAGTAAAACTATTTCTGTGTCATAAACATATGTCTTGGGTATTTCAAAACACCATTATTTTTTATTTGTGATATCTATAGAAAATTTTGTAATCTTGAGGTTACATGGTGACTAAACCTTGTACACAGATAGAATAAGGGGAGAAATTTGATTGGTTAACTTCCAATGATGGTTATTTTCTTATATGCAATGAAATGTTATGTGAAACTTTTTCTTTAGAACTGGACAGGATAAAACTTTACTCATGCCAAGTATTTCTTTATTTGAAACAAAGATAAATTCTGCACAATTTTTTGAAAAGTGCAAATTTAACAAAGACTAATAGGGTAAAATCACTGGTGGTATTACACCTATTTAATATGGGAGGCTGTACATGTGCATCTATGACCTTGTGAGTAATCTCATGTGTTAAAATTTCTTGCTATTTAAGTGAAATAATACAAAAAATGAAATATTCTGAGTGGATTGAGTCTCAGATACACATTTTATGAGAAATTTGTCTTGAAATAGGACTATACCATGAATATTCAGTTGACAGAAAAAGCCATACTAAGTGCATATATTTATGTTTTTGGAGGGGGTGTGCTTTTTCTCCTTATTTCTTATATTTTGCTATTATATAACATTTTCCTAGGTAATACTTAAATAAATATATAGTTATAAGTGGATAAAATTATTTTTAATGTTGTAACAACAAGTTATTCACTAAAAGAGGAGCCTTTTATGTCGCTCTTAGGAACGCGGCGTAAATTAAATTTTTACGTAAGGGCTTATTGAAACCTCCCTGGAGACAGTAAACTTTTATATGGATTGTTCATTCTGCTGAAATACTTCAATTACTCATTTCTTATAACATTTCTACCATAAATGAGTGAAAGTTACCCCAATATTTTTATTTATTGGCCTGCAAAGTTGACATTTTTAGGAAATGTGAGGTATAAATTGACCCAAAGAGACCTTATAAAGAAAACAAAGAGGTTTATTAGTGGTATTTTATCTTCCTAAAATCATCTTGATTATCATTTTCAACTGTTTGTAGGCAGATAAGATAGATATTTTATCATTTATTGGTCCACACTCTATTCTAACTTGATGCGGCTTGGTTTGGATTTGTCGAAGAAATTTTGCTCGAATCGCTGTGGATGTCGTCTTTCATAATACTAGATTTTTCTCAAACTATTGAACTGATTATGACAAAACTTGAAAGAAATGCTTGAAATAACCAGTATTACAAAGGGAAAAATTCACATTCAGTTTATTGAACAAAAAGGTCTTCTTTAGGTGTAATAGCACCAAATCATGGTAGGTCACATCCGGTTGCATACGAAAGTAGGTCTAAAAAAATATTCTCTTGAATTTGACCGTTGTAGGTAATTAATCCTACATTCTATTGCAGTAAAACTATTTCTGTGTCATAAACATATGTCTTGGGTATTTCAAAACACCATTATTTTTTATTTGTGATATCTATAGAAAATTTTGTAATCTTGAGGTTACATGGTGACTAAACCTTGTACACAGATAGAATAAGGGGAGAAATTTGATTGGTTAACTTCCAATGATGGTTATTTTCTTATATGCAATGAAATGTTATGTGAAACTTTTTCTTTAGAACTGGACAGGATAAAACTTTACTCATGCCAAGTATTTCTTTATTTGAAACAAAGATAAATTCTGCACAATTTTTTGAAAAGTGCAAATTTAACAAAGACTAATAGGGTAAAATCACTGGTGGTATTACACCTATTTAATATGGGAGGCTGTACATGTGCATCTATGACCTTGTGAGTAATCTCATGTGTTAAAATTTCTTGCTATTTAAGTGAAATAATACAAAAAATGAAATATTCTGAGTGGATTGAGTCTCAGATACACATTTTATGAGAAATTTGTCTTGAAATAGGACTATACCATGAATATTCAGTTGACAGAAAAAGCCATACTAAGTGCATATATTTATGTTTTTGGAGGGGGTGTGCTTTTTCTCCTTATTTCTTATATTTTGCTATTATATAACATTTTCCTAGGTAATACTTAAATAAATATATAGTTATAAGTGGATAAAATTATTTTTAATGTTGTAACAACAAGTTATTCACTAAAAGAGGAGCCTTTTATGTCGCTCTTAGGAACGCGGCGTAAATTAAATTTTTACGTAAGGGCTTATTGAAACCTCCCTGGAGACAGTAAACTTTTATATGGATTGTTCATTCTGCTGAAATACTTCAATTACTCATTTCTTATAACATTTCTACCATAAATGAGTGAAAGTTACCCCAATATTTTTATTTATTGGCCTGCAAAGTTGACATTTTTAGGAAATGTGAGGTATAAATTGACCCAAAGAGACCTTATAAAGAAAACAAAGAGGTTTATTAGTGGTATTTTATCTTCCTAAAATCATCTTGATTATCATTTTCAACTGTTTGTAGGCAGATAAGATAGATATTTTATCATTTATTGGTCCACACTCTATTCTAACTTGATGCGGCTTGGTTTGGATTTGTCGAAGAAATTTTGCTCGAATCGCTGTGGATGTCGTCTTTCATAATACTAGATTTTTCTCAAACTATTGAACTGATTATGACAAAACTTGAAAGAAATGCTTGAAATAACCAGTATTACAAATTGAAAAATTCACATTCAGTTTATTGAACAAAAAGGTCTTCTTTAGGTGTAATAGCACCAAATCATGGTAGGTCACATCCGGTTGCATACGAAAGTAGGTCTAAAAAAATATTCTCTTGAATTTGACCGTTGTAGGTAATTAATCCTACATTCTATTGCAGTAAAACTATTTCTGTGTCATAGACATATGTCTTGGGTATTTCAAAACACCATTATTTTTTATTTGTGATATCTATAGAAAATTTTGTAATCTTGAGGTTACATGGTGACTAAACCTTGTACACAGATAGAATAAGGGGAGAAATTTGATTGGTTAACTTCCAATGATGGTTATTTTCTTATATGCAATGAAATGTTATGTGAAACTTTTTCTATAGAACTGGACAGGATAAAACTTTACACATGCCAAGTATTTCTTTATTTGAAACAAAGATAAATTCTGCACAATTTTTCGAAAAGTGCAAATTTAACAAAGACTAATATGGGAAAATCAATGGTGGTATTACACCTATAAGCATTTAAATTTAGACCATTCAACGTTAAATGCTTACTTTTTTATTGATAACTTTATATGTATTGTGTTTCTCCTTAAAAAATCCTTTGCTCTATATAAACAATAATAGTGCATTGACTTGACATATCAACGATATAAGGATGAGGCTAAGAAACAGGGAAAGCGAGGCTATGCCGAGCATTTTCCCCGTTTGGTGCCGAATCCTTATATCGTTGATATGTCAAGTCAATGCACTATTATTGTCTTTATACTGCAATCTAAAACAACACATTTCAATTGTTGTTTAATGTGTTAATTTTCTTATTTGATTTAAATATTGGGAAACTCCCCCTTTTATAAAAAGGCCTCATACCATGCAGACGAAATAAACAATACAATGAAATGTACATTTCCTGATGAAACCCTTAATCGATGGTGAAAGGATTGTTTGAGATTAACTAAAATATCAACAATAAGCATAAAACATAACGATGTTATTAATTAAGTGAAATATTATTTTTCTAAAAATTGTAAAAGAAATAAGTTTGAGTCGTTGTATACATGAGAAACAAGAACAGGTTGAATAGGTCGTATGAATAATTAATTACAATTTCGGCAATTACTATTAAAATATTCATGAGTAAAAGTGATATCAGGTCAGTGACTGTATATGACATAGAAATATACAGTCAACGCATTTTGACTGCTCAAATAGAACGAGTGCAGTATAAATATATATATCAGCAGTCTGAAATTGTTTTCTTGAAAGAAAAAAAATATCCCTCAAATGGCCGGTTTATAATAAATATTATTTTACCCTACATCCTTACCCCCATTGATTTTGTTTATTATATATATGTGTACCATTAGTGCAGTTATAAAGAGTTCACTTTCATAATTAACTGACAATAAAAAGTCATTCATGTACAGCATTTCATAGTGCATGGAAAACCATGTACTATGAAAAGTAGAGGGTGAAAAACTGACTTTTCATTGGACGAGAAAAATATTTTTTACCTATAGCATACCTGTACATGTTTTACCTATATCATACATGTACTATAATTAACCTTTCCACATAAGGCCGTGTTCAAATTGACCTAAACTCGGTGGTGTGTTAGTGTAACTCACACATAAACTAAACATAATTACGTTCTCAGTGATTAAACTCAGGCCGTGTTCACATTGACCTAAATTCGGTGTTGTGTTAGTGTAACTCACACGTAAACTAAACACAATTACGTTCCCATTGATAAAACTCAATGTTTACATGTAGTTTAAATCATGTTTTACCTACACACAGTCGATAGTCGATGTAGGCCTTGTGTAGGTTAAGTGTACACAACACTAGGCATTTAGGACATAAGTTTTATCGTGTATATATTTAAGGAGGAAACTATTTTTGAGTAAAATTGATATTTTTTATAATTATTAGTTGTATAAATTTTACAGACTTTTTTTGGTTAAAAAAATTAACGTACTTAATTAGCCCCTAATCAAGACTCAAAGCAGCATCATTGCCGAACCAATAAGACAGCAACCAATTGATTTTCGGGGGGGGAGTTATTATAGTTGAGTATAAAACATAAAGGCAAGGGGTGGGGTTTATGAGCTATGGATTTTGTTTTGGAAACAAAAAATGTTTCCAGTTTTTGGCCCTGAAAAAAAATTTGTTTGTTTCACCCTCAGCTGCCACTATATATAATGCTAAAATTGATTTCGACTTGTCACCAAAATTTGTCCTGAAAAAAAATCAATAGCTCACGCTCCCTCTCATCCACAAAAAATGAAGTAAATAGTTGCTGCCTAATTCATTTGAAAAGGTCTTCCCGAATCGACTTGACGTACACAGAAATAATCGCCACTGGTCTTTACTCAAATGAGTACGTTTTTATTCCTTTTTTTCGATGCTGGTGATCAAATACTTTTTTTTTCAATATTTAACACTATAATGTATGGGGAAGCTCTTGATTCAGAATAATTTTTTTTATCATTTGTATGACCATTTTTTTTTTTTTTTTATCAAATTGGGGATCGGAATATTTCCATTCCCATCCCCACCCCCCTTTTGAAGTCAAATGGTTGTTCCCTTGCCGCTAGAAAAATTTTCCAAAAATTTTGAATTCAGTTCTACGTAATGAACATTTAAATGACATATAGTTTACAAGTGGGAACAAATCTTATGTACAGGTAGCTAAACAATGTGTATAGATGTGAACAAATGTAATGTGAAACCAGTGTACACTACACTAAACTAATTGTAAACATGTTTACTCTACACGGCGTTTGGTGTGAACACGGCCTCAATGTTTACATGTAGTGTAAATCATGTTTTGTCTACATACAGTCGATAGTCGACGTAGGCGTTGTGTAGGTTAAGTGTACACAAAACTAAGCATTCAGAACTTTAATTTTACCATGTATATATTTAAAAAAAGAAGCGTTTTTTTATATAAAATTGATACTTATGACACTTATTAATAAAGTTCTTTGCAGAAATATTTGCCTAAACTTAATATATGTATTTGTTATAAAAACACTTTACGCAGCTTTATTAACCCCTTATCAGGACAGACAAGACTCATCCATCATCATTGCCGAACACATACTTCATTTGAAAAGGTCTTCCCGAATTGACTGGACGTACATACTGACAGAAATATTTGCCACTGGTATTTACTCAAACAACGATTCTCTCATAAATGCATTACTGAAAAAGGGTGAGGCTAATTGTTTGTTTGTGCAGTATCTCAGGTCCGTACAAAATACAGTTAGAAAAAGAAAAAAAACCATAACCCCGTCCTTTTGCTAAATACTCCTTGGAGAAAAAATACCATTTGAAACAAACAGAAAAGATAGAAATGTAGTGATCCTTAACATCGCAATTCTATTTCTTCGTCTGATGCTGATGCATCCTACGTTTTTAATGCGTAATCTAGACATCTTGTAACTATACTGCAAATCGTCCAAAATGACTTTCTTAAAGGATCAACCACTTTACTTCAAAAAAAAAAGAGGGAGAGGAGGGGTTCTGAGTCAGAATGTTTTGTCGCGCGAAAGATTATATTTATGTATTTTTTTCTATGGTACCAATTCAATATTTGACACTATAATGTATGGGCAAACTTTGGATTCAGAATATTTGTTCATTCTAATCATCTGTATGACCCAATTTTTTAAATCAAATTGTGGTAAACTTCCCCCCCCCCCCCCCTCCTTTTCTTAAAGTTAAATGGTTGTTCCCTAACTGCTATAAAAGTTGAATTCTGTTCCACGTAATGAACATTTAAATGACATATAGTTTACGAGTGTGAACAAAACTTATGTACAGTTAGCTAAACAAGGTGTATAGATGTGAACAAATTTAATGTGAAACAAGTGTGCATTACATTAAACCAAATGTAAACATGTTTACTGTACACAGCGTTTGGTGTGAACACGGCCTTAATAATTACATTGTAACTGAACACTCATCAAATTTAAGAAAACTGACCAAAAAATATTTTTTTTAGTAATTAAATATTTTACACGAGTCAAAATGTCTGATATACCATTAAAAAAATAAAGTCTGATAGAGGAAAAAAAGGTTGTCATTGTTGAGGAACACAAATTCCGTCAGGCATTTGTAAAGGAATCTGGAGAAAAAAGATGGAGATGTTGTGCTACGTTATTCACTGATGAATCGTGTACAATTATTTTGAATGAAGAATAAGATCATATTCATGAAACAAATATCCAGAAATTAGAACGTCAAGTTTGAGAACTTCGTGCAAAAGAAAAGCAACCGATATGTTGTCGGAGCGACCTTCTAAAATGATAAATTCAGAGCTCTTCCCAATTTAGAAAAAAAAGATTTAAAAAATAGGATTCTTTTTGGCTGATGGTACCTAAAAATCTTCAACATATTTCAAACAAATAACCTATTAATGTCTAAGTCTTTATCACCACACACTTTTTTTTTCGCCTTCGGCGAAGAACAATATATTTTTTTCATTCAATTTTAGCGGCATATAGTGGCAACTGAGGGTGAAACAAAAATATTTTATCTCAGGGTCCATAACAATTTTTTTTTTCACAAAAAAATAGGAAACAAACTTTTTTCCAAAAATCAATCTGGTATTTCTGTCTATTGAATTTCAAATTCAACAAGAAAAAACGAAAAATACAAATTAATGATAATGAATAAATAATAATAAATTATTTTATTTAAGTGTCAAGTTTTGATTAACAAATTAAACATATACTTTACAGTCATGTACAATATTAAAAATAATCAAACCCAGAAGAACAAATTGATTTATGAGACACTGATACATGTAACTTCTATCTTTCTCATTTTACCGACGACTTTGTCTTATTATTCGTGTGATCTTGTGTTAATATTTTTTTCAACGTCAGTAAGATGTTACGCTTCTGGTGTCTCAAAAATCTAGATACACGGAGCATACTAGTAAAATTGAAAACCGTTTGTTATCCTTGTCAGAATATGAGCTTTTCTCGAGTTCTTCATGATCTTGCACTAGCTGTATGTTAATTGCCTATCTAGTATAGAAATTTCAAATTATGTTTTTAAATTTGAATTATCTATAAAAATGAATAATATTATAAGTTGATGAACACAAGTGGCTGACATAAACAAAAAACTATTTCCGACAGAAAGAAACAGAGTGTAATTTAACTTGTTCTATATCTTTCATCTAGAAAAGATAGAAAAACTTATTTTTCACCAGCCACATATGAATATTATGTAGTTACAAAGAAGACTTTTAAATTATATTTAAAGCTATAGTGTTATTATTCCTTTTAGTTGTATTGTTGCAAGCAAAATGGGTTATACTAAGTGAATAATAAAGATTTATTCAAACTTGCAGAATATTTCGGTAGCCGGGCAATGTCATGGTTGAGTTTTATTTTTATTTATAACGATTTAACTACATTATATCTTGTTATACATGTAACGACTAAGGCCGTTTTCACACCAAACGCTGTGTACAGTAAACATGTTTACATTTGGTTTAGTGTAATGCACACTAGTTTCACATTACATTTGTTCACATCTATACACCTTGTTTAGCTACCTGTACATAAGTTTTGTTCACACTCGTAAACTATATGTCATTTAAATGTTCATTACGTGGAACAGAATTCAACTTTTATAGCAGTTAGGGAACGACCATTACTTTAAAAAAAGGGGGGTGATTTTACCACAATTTGATTTTTTTTTAAATCGGGCCATACAGATGATTAGAATGAACAAATATTCTGAATCCAAAGTTTTCTCATACATTATAGTGTCAAATATTGAATTGGTACCATAGAAAAAATCAATAAATATAAACTTTCGCCCGAGAAAAAAATCTGACTCAGATCCCCCGCCTTTTTTTTTTAAAATAAAGTGGTTGCTCCTTTAAGAAAGTCATTTTAGGTGATTTGAAGTAGTTTAAAGATGTCTCGATTACGCATTAAAAACGTAGGCTGCATCAGCTTGCTTACAGACCAGACGAAGAAATAGAATTGCGATGTTAAGGATCACTACATTTCTATGTTTTCTGTTTGTTTCAAATGGTATTTTTTCTCCAAGGAGTATTTAGCAAAAGGAGGGGGTTATGGTTTTTTCTAACTGTATTTTAACGAACTTGCAATACTGCACAAACAAACAATTAGCCTCACCCTTTTTAAGTAACGCATTTTTGAGTGAATCGTGGTTTGAGTAAAAAACCACACTGTCAAAATTGTGCTTAGAATTTAAACGTGTTTCAAGACTGATGTGCTTAGGAAAGTGTTTAATTTCTAAGCATAAAAAAATAAACATGTTTTGGCTCTCAGCACTTCGCAATAAACATGTTTAGACTCTTAGCACTTCGCAATAAACGTGTTAATGTGCTAAACATGTTTAGCTACTTCGTAAAGTATATGAAGCTAAACGTGTTTAGATTCTAAGCACTTTCAATATTTAGACACTTTCCTAAACACGTTTAGAATTACAACACATTTAGACCGAAGGCGGCATTCATATCACGTGATAATTTTTGAGCGGGAAGACAAGACAAAGAACACGAAGTCAAAGGCCATGCTGTTTACTGCTGACCATAAATGACCATAACTTGACTGTTTCAGAAAGGTAAGGAGTTATGATTATGCTGTCTTTTAATTTTACTTCCAATTGTAAATGATTATTTACAATTATAAGCACTATTTACAAGTACACTACCGTATATGCAATGCAGGAGAAAAAAGAGGTAGGGTTACCATTTCACGAAACCTTGAAGTGCCTGTAGGAGCTTTGAGTGTTCAAACTATAATGTGTAAAGATATTAAGAGTTGTTAAATGTTCTATCATGCAAGTTTTCGCTTATATTTAATGAATGTGCTTAAAAAGGGAGATGGTGAGGCTAATTTTCGTTCGGTACTCCTCGTCAGAATATATATTGTAACAGGAAGGGTAACGGAATCACAGGCATTGGAAGACCCACTACCAACGTTTATTTACGCAAATGTACGTTGGTAATGGGTCTTCCAATGGACAAAAACAAGTGCCTGTGAGCGGAATCTACAGATTCTCAACAGAAGTAGGTGTATCATTTGCAAGTCCAGCGTCATTTAGAGTTCGTTGTTTTCATGAGCACGTCCGAGATGGAGAATCAGCATTTCAAAATATAAGAATTATGCTTGTTAAATTCAATAGATATAAGAGGTTTTGCTTTTCTCATAATTTTATTTTCATGCGTTATTTAATTTTAGATTGATACAGGAAATCATCGTCTGTTTTGACAAGCTATATATATATAGCTACAAGAGGAGATAAGAACAGTGACAAATATGTTGCCAGGTAAGAATCAGAAATGTAATACTACTAGTATTTGATTTTTAAAATGCCAATATACATTCAAACAAATTATAGTAATATCAAGCATGAACAGAAGTTTTATACTAAAGAGTATATATCAATTGATACATCACTCAGTAAATTCATGCTGTCATAATACTTTGGTCTAAACATAGTTATCTGGATCATAAATCCTATTTTTACCCTTTTGTGATGTAGTTCTTGTACTCATATTTTAAAATTTATTCTACTTATAGTTGCTTATCATTTTTTTTTATATTCCAGGCCAGTGACCAGTAGTTGGGTAGTACGAAAGAAGAAGTTCAGTCCAGTAAAATGAAAATATGACAGTTTCGAATTGTTTTGTTGGAAGGGATTTAGAAGTAGGAAAGTTCATTGACATTATTCTGTACATGTATCTTGTTATGAATTTATGTTTGATTGTGTTCTTTGATTAACTAGAAATAAATGATAACATAGATTCCTTTGTTTTATATATTGTAATTTTGTTTTTAAAGCTAGTTATTGAAACCTGCTTTCTTGAGATCTATCATAAGAGTTTGACAGTCTAGCAATCCGGAAAATTAGTTAAACAGCTAAACGTGTTTCCAAACAAAACAATTCGTAGATAAACATGTTTCCAGATAAAACACTTCACAGCTGAACGTGTCAACAGTCTAAGCACTTTTTTTTTTTAGCTAAACACGTTTCTAGTCTAAACACTTTACAGTTAAACATGTTTACAGTCTAAGCACTTTACCGTTAACATGTTTACAGTCTAAGCACTTTACAGTTAAACATGTTTACAGTCTAAGCACTTTACAGTTAAACATGTTTACAGTCTAAGCACTTTAAAGGTTGACACTTTTAGGCTGTTAGCACATTGAATATCAAACATGTTTAGATTTACAACATGTCAACAATCGGTTTCATAAATGTGTTTAGAAAAGTGTTTAGGCTCTAAACACAATTTTTAGAGTGCAGTGGCAAATATTTCTGTCAGTGTGTTCGTCCAGTCGACTCGGGAAGACCTTTTCAAATGAATTATGTGTTCGGCAACGATGATGGATCACTGGTGGTAAGCGGATGGTCGTAACTAAAAGTTACGACCATCCAAAGATGGGAGACAACTCTAGGGATAAGTTTTTCTTTTCAGATTTTCGTGCACTAAAAGGTTCATTTGGACCAAACCGCTTGTCTTGTATATACTATTCGGCAGTCCGGTGATATTATAACCAAATTTGATGCATTAAACCATCCCAATTTTCGTAATATAGTCATTCAAAAATTCAAGCATGATGGTCGTAACTAAAAAAACAAAAATATTGAGGATGGTCGTAACGTAAGTTTGTGATGGTCGTAACTCTGTTTTAAATAAGACCGAATAAGGCAAGTAAAGAGTTTTAAACGTGTCTTTTATTATATGCATACTTGTATTTTATATGATGTATTTCTGAAGAATTTTTTCATTTTTTACATACAATATAAAATAAAGCAATTTCAATGCGTGTAACACTTATCAATTCAAAATTTTAAAAGTTTTCAAATATTAGTTTTGGGGAATTTTGATTAAAGTTCGATTTAAAATTCCAAATTTTTCAAATGTCTTGAACCGAACCAGTCATGAGTTCTAAACGTGTCTTTTGTTATATTAATATATCATATATCATATGATATATTTGTGAAGTTGTTTTCACCAAATAATAAAAACTAAATGGAGAGAGGGATACCTGTTAAGAAGAAAATTGGAACGAATCGACTGAAACAATACAAAATGAAATGAACAGTCATATATTCTGAAAATACAGTGTGAAAATATAATGTATAAAATTAACAAAGAGGCAAATAGTTGAATTAATGTAAGCGGTTAAATTCATTAACAATGTAAATTTCTCAAAAGTGGAGAATTCATTTTAAAACAAGAAACACATGTAGCTCTCACTGACTGGTTATGATAATTCTTAGTTAGAAATAAAAAGCACAAAATGTGTCAAATAAATGTTTTAATTATAAAATAAGTGAGTTTGAGAAAAGGCATTTTTAACAAATTGGACATCACATGAAACAACAGTATCCTGATTTTTTTCTCGTTTGGAATTCGCATCTATTGACAACATAAACTTTTTGAGGATGTACCTACTAGTTGATTTTTTTAAATCTTCAATTTAAGAATGATACATTAAGTCGAAAGAGCATTAATAAGGAGTCAAAATAAGCTTAAAATATTGATAGGATATGAAGGTCGTTATCGAGACTAGAACATACTCGCAAATTCGCAGGTCCGTACATGAGTTTAAGAACATACGCTTTATTTTTAACCTGGATGCTTAGACGTCATATTGTTGTTTGGTGAAATCAAGCTGATAATCAGGTGCACAGTAATGTCCAATGACGAACTCCATGAGTAGCTTGTAGCCATTCATACAATGTAAACATATAACTTACACATGATTTTCAACCTGCATACCGGGATTTGTATGTAATAGTTGCTGCAGTACATTTAGTTTGACCTAAGTCCTAGTAACAGTATCCTGGCTACAAGCTTAAGCCTGGCTACAGACTAGTAATTTAGTTTACTCTTAAATTCAGTGCATATAACAGGGTAAATATATATCAACAATATTCCTACTTTCGAGGTTAACACAATGTTCATTGCGACACCATGGTTTCAGTTTTCATTCCGTACCAATACTTAGAACTAATATCAATGCTATAGCCAAGGCTCCGTGTTGAAGGCCGTACTTTAACCTTTAATGGTTTACTTTTTAAATTGTTATTTGGAAGGAGAGTTGTCTCATTGGCACTCACACCACATCTTCCTATATCTATATACAGCAATATATAATCGTTATGTAATCGATAAAAAATAACGACAACACGTAATAAAATCCTGCGTTGAGTTCAATTTCGTAGCGGCTACGTAGCTGCTATCAATATCTATGTAACAACTAGTCTATAGCTACATGTTCAATCGTCAAAATCTACGTAGCACTACGTAGCAGCTACAATATTGAACTCAACCCTGACTCAAAAAAGCATTTGTGGATTCTATTTCGTCATGAACGATCAAAAGACGAATATTTGAAGGACATTGGCTTATAAGACAATAACAATTTAAAGTCAAGGAGTAAACAAAGACTCAAAGACTCAAAGACTTATAAGAACTGCAATAAATGATTTAAAGCTGATTGTTCAGATTTGTACGTTCAATAATTTCATCTGCCGACATGATTGCAGATAAAAAAAAAAGTCGTTAATAAAAATCACTAAAAACAAATATAAGGGAATACACGTGCATTTAATAACTTCATGCCTTAACGTACAGTAAAAATATATATTAATTCTCAACCCTAACATAATTTTTGGCTTAATGCGAGTTGATAAGTTTTCACTGTTGCTCCTATATGATGAGCGTTTGAAATCCATCAGAAATGTGTATGTTTAATAATTCTCAAGCTTAATATCTACATATCATTACCAGAGTAACAAATAATTTTGTTTGTAGCAAATCATATATTACATCTGAGTCTATTACCTTTACAATTAAAATACATTTATAAAAGTTTGTCTAAATACGCGAGTTACGGTCATCTTTCAAAGTTACGACCATCTTGTGTCGGTTACGACCATCATCCAAAACACTATAGTTGAAGTTACGACCATCACACATTTAAAGTTACGACCATCATGCTTGAATTTTTGAATGACTATTTTACGAAAATTGGGATGTTTAAATGCATCAAATTTGGTTTTAATATCACCGGACTGCCAAATCGTATGTACAAGACAAACGGTTTGGTTCAAATGAACCTTTTAGTGCAGTAAAATCGGAAATGAAAAACTTTTTCTAGAGTTGTCTCCCATCTCCGGATGGTCGTAACTTTTATTTACGACCATCCGCTTACCACCAGTGATGGATGAGTCTTGTTTGTCTTGATAATGGGTTAATAAGGCTACGTAAAAAAATTATAAACAAATAAATATATCAAGTTAAGACAAATGTTTCTACAAAGAACTTTATTAATACGTGTTATAAGTATCAATTTTATTTAAAAATCGCTTCTTTTTTAAATAAACAAGGGAAAATTCAAGTTCTGAATGCCTAGTTTTGTGTACACTTAACCTACACAAGGCCTACATCGACTACCGACTGCATGTATACAAAACATGATTTATACTACATGTAAACATTGAGTTTTATCAATGAGAACGAAATGATGTTTAGTTTATGTGCGAGTTACACTAAATCAACACGGAGTTTAGGTCAATGTGAACACGGCCTAAGCTAATTTATTATAACGAATCATCTTATCTTACTCGCTATAACAGCTTAGCTTACTTGTTAAAACGAATTATTGAACTCGTTTACACAACAAAGCTTACTTGACTGTAAAAACTCGATACAACGATTGAGCCAATTCTTTATAACGAGTTAGATAAGTTGTTATAACGTGTTAGATAGCAATAGTCGTTATAACAAGTTAGTTTAGTCGGTATAACGACTTAAAAATAAAACTCCACATTGACACCAACCTGCTTCCGTAGGAAATAAATAAAGTAATACAGTAATTAATTAACATGCTTACAATACTAATTCGATTATTCATTTTTGATTTGTAGACATAATTCAACCTGGAACTGACAATGTTAGCCTGCATTACCGCCCTCATACAGTAGACGAAACTGGTACACACAATACTGACATTGAAACCGGTAAACACAATTCTGACAGTGAACCATGCATGCCTGAGAATGATCACCTGATAGAACAGATCGACGATTCTTAAATGGCTTTTCGTGAATTTTTTGTATTACAAACCTATGCATTTCAATAAACAGTGTAGTCCATGTAACAATCCAATTGGAGGTATGACTATACAGGTTAACTGAATCGACATAAACTTTGTATGTCTTGTTGTTTTTGTTGTAAATAAATTTACATTCAATATAAAATAATGAATACATTGGCTTGTAGAATATGAAAGGGGAAGCAATGATTACGTCCAAAAGTTTGTTTTTCATTTTTAAAATTTGTTGAAATACTCGGTTATTCTTTTAGCTGATACATTTGATTGTGTGGTATACTGATATGACATCCTTTTGTTAAATCGATTGTTTTAAGTTTATTTGAATTATTCTTAAACCATATCATGAAATTGTGATGATTAAGTTGTTAAAGATTAATGAATGTATTAGAGGGGCATTAGCTGTCAAATTCATGTTCACTG
The DNA here is from genome assembly GCF_036588685.1 of Mytilus trossulus. NCBI lineage: Eukaryota > Metazoa > Mollusca > Bivalvia > Mytilida > Mytilidae > Mytilus > Mytilus trossulus. Next base: position 34,929,107 of record NC_086379.1, on the reverse strand, counting down.
ATTTGAATCAAATTGAGTCTTAAATAAACAATTTACAGGGCATGGGTTCGGTAATATGTTGCTTCTTTTCGTCTGTATTTTAGTCAAGACGCCATCTTGTCAACTATCTAGTTGACATCCGAAGTCTCCCGATGGTCATATATGTGATTTAAACTTAATATAGAAATAAATATATAGGGAACTTGTGCAATTGGATTTATCTAGGTCTGTTCAATTTAATATTATAGATTAAAAATATAATATGTTAATCATCGTTTTTACCTGGAGAAGATTTATTAGATATAGGAAGATGTGGTGTTAGTGCCAATGAGACAACTCTCCATCCAAATAACAATTTAAAAATTAAACCATTATGTTTTGTTGATCGAACCAGTCAATCAAATGACTTACCTTTGTTTTACTTTCAATGTTGACAGTCTTTTCCTTTGAATACCACAACACGCATGATTCATGCGTTAACCATCTTTAACTACAAATGTAAGAGGTTACATTAAAGTTCATATGAATACGGACTTAATGACGTTGAATTATTCACTTGCAAGTGAATAAGTTATCACCACTGTTTCTTAGCTTATTTTGACATAATTGAACCATACTGGCTAATAAAAGCCAGGTAAATGCAAAAAAATCATTTTATTTAATATTGTAATATAACTACACAAGCTGTGCGTATCACTTGTATTTCATTTTCGGAAAACAATACATGTATATGCTTTGTAATAAAGTAACTAAAATAGCTTGTTATAGTGTTTCTTTTTTTCTTCAAAGAAATGTTTTGTGAACTTGATTATATTTCCGTCGGTTTTCATTCTTTTCCATTGTGTTGTCAGTTTCCCTTCGACTTATGAGTATGCAATATCTTATCAGCTTCTTTCGCCTCTGTTAAAACAGAGCATATTCGTCAAATTTCCTTCGGTATTGTGTTATTTCTGCTATCTGTTTGAGACTTTACTGTCCTAAAATTTATGTTGCGTTGTGTATGATTCGAATACAGAATATATTTCAACATTAAAATAAATGCGCGGACTGATATTTTGCTTGTATTAAAATTAGAAAACGTTTTCGGAAACTCTTTAAACATTTTATGTTTACATTGATAATGACATTAACAAAAAATTCTACAGGTGATCTTTAAGTGTACAATGTTGACCAACTGAAAAGCTAAAACTGTGTTGTTTTTATTTCAATCAACGAAATAAGTCGCGAAGCCTGCATACAAAAGTTGCACATGGAGATATTTACAATTTGTCCGAGTTTTCTTCTGGTATTTCTCCTAAGACTTCCCATTACTCCATAGTTCTTCAATTTTCCAATTGAATGTCAAAAGTAACTATGTAATCTGTAATGAAATAATTACACAGAAAAAAGGATTGTTTGATACCTTCATTTTGAATTGCCCGATTTTATCTGTATTTGTTGGCATGTACATGTATATGCTGTCATAATAGGATATTCAAAAAATATATTTGATCAGCCAGTAAAACAATTCCTTGATTAAATTCAAGCTCAGCATTTCTACCAAAACACTTCATCAAAGAAAACTATTGAGCGTGATTTTCATGATCCAAAACCAAAAAAGTTGCACGAATTATAGATATAACTTTCAATGAACATGGTAATGTCCTGAAAAAAAAGCTCATTAGTTTGTAAGTTTTCGTTCAGGTGCCGAAATGGTACCCACTGTCCTTTGAAATTTCCCCCAGTTTTCAATTTTTCTCTTTATTCATCTAAAGATGTCCTCTGTATCAGATAATAACAATGATGGTTAATAGTTATCAAAAGTACCAGGATTATAATTATATACGCCAGACGCGCGTTTCGTCTACATAAGACTCAGACGGTAATACAAAATTTTTATTTCAACAACATAATACACTTGAAAACAAAGTTTGTCTCCCAAACGTTGACGAAAACATGCTTAAAATCTCATGTTGGAAATGTCATATAGAAATTGCAAATAGTAACAAATCAAATTATATCAAATATTTTATTGTCATATAAACTTTACAGTCTGTGACCAACATATATTAACACAATTAACCCAATAAACATATATACATACATATTAAACATACACAATAACAACAGCAACACCATTTATAACAACAAACAAGCTGTTAAGAGTCCCCTGCCCTCAGTTCTAATGACTTATTTCTACTTGTGAGGACATAAAAGATGTAAATAAAATTTAAAAAAAACGATATAAAGTGAAAAATGAAAAATAGATATGAAGATTTAATTTAACCTAAATTTCCAAACATTGATGATAAAAGTAAATCTTATCTTTATAAAAAACTTGATTGAAAAGGGGAGATATATTAAAATATTTAAAAAAGATGAACGACTTTGCCATAAATTTAAAATACTAGAAGATGAGTAACATTTTTTACTCTATTGTGAGTATAATAAAACTCTAAGAAATTACTTTTTTTCAACACATATGCACTTTCACTGAAAATAATAACTTTAATAATTTAACTGAAGAAGAAAAAACCCATTATTTATTAAATCTATCACCGCCTTTACGAACCTCTCTTGAGATTTTGAAATATCTCCCCTTTTCAATCAAGAGGGGGTGATTACCTATTATAAATTTAGTGATTAATCTCCTTATCTGAAAATTATATGTATTAAGATAAGATTCTAGTTTGTAATCTTTTTAAAGTTTTTTTTATAAAGATAAGATTTACTTTTATCATCAATGTTTTGAAATTTAGTTTGAATTAAATATTCATATCTATTTTTCATTTTTCACTTTATATCGTTTTTTTAATTTTATTTACATCTTTTATGTCCTTACAAGTAGAAAGAATATTAAGGTCAACATTATCAGTCTATGGAAGAAGCGTATCAATTAAACATTTTCTTACATCACATAGCGATATTGTCTTATATTATTACCTCGTATATTTTAACAAATTTGACTCGTTTAGGGATAGTCACATGTTAAACCATATTTTCGAAGGTAGAGAGAAAACGGCGGATAGCAAAAAGCATATTGCACAGAGCATATTGCACGGTTATTTTTAGAATATATAAAAAATGATTTACTTTGTGACGTCATGTAATGAATTTCATGATATCGTTAAACGTTTTGAAACAAATGATATCTGTGATCGATTATTTCACGAAAAAAATCTTCAAATACCTAAGATGTCAAACAAACAAACAAAATAATTCAATAACAACTAATATGTTGTTATTGCCAAGGTACGGAAGCCCTGGAGTGCCATGCAAAAAAAAAATTCAACTTGTGCGCACAAGTTACCAACTTGCGCGCACAAGTTACTATCTTGTGCGCACAAGTTACACAACTTGTGCGCACGAGTTACACAACTTGCGCGCACGAGTTACTATCTTGTGCGCACGAGTTACAAACTTGTGCGCACGAGTTACTATCTTGTGCGCACAAGTTACACAACTTGTGCGCACAAGTTACACAACTTGCGCGCACAAGTTACTATCTTGTGCGCACAAGTTACACAACTTGTGCGCACGAGTTATCAACTTGTGCGCACAAGTTACTATCTTGTGCGCACGAGTTACTATCTTGTGCACACGAGTTATATAATATGTGCGCACGATTATTTGAGCCCTTATTGACATGCGCGTGATTTGTACATTGCGGATTTCTTGCTTGGATGAAGTTTATGAAGAAAGGTTAGTTTAATGATATTTAATCAATGTGACATAATGCATGGATGTTAAATGTCTGCATTTGTGAACACAATCTATGTAGCCACCGTTAGAAGCCGCGGTCTGAGACTTATACTTTTCAACAACCATACTAATTCATGCTTTTTCGTTATTGGAGATAAAAATGTTTTAAGAACGGTCAAATCATAAACCATGCACAACCTTATTAACCCGAATAATCCAGTCGTTATATTACGATCACTACGACCACTCCATTACCTCTGAGCACAATGATCATAAGGGTGCGTTGTTATTATTCGAGTTACAACCTTATTACAAATTCAACAATTATGGGCTTAAGCTGACAAAATAACATTTTCCAAGTATTTGGTCCAATCGTATTCTTGTCGATTTCACATTGACAAAAAAAAACTAATGCATTAGGGAAATAATGACCCGTGAAAAGTGAGCATAAACTGAATGTCCGAAACGTATTTAGTATGTATAATACTTCTAAAATCATTTGAGGTTATGAGAGTTTACCTCTTACTCTAACCTCAAAAATCATATTTAATCTATGCTTAAACTGTTAAAACGGGTACATATAAAATAAGACTGGAAATCGAAACCAAAACAAACAAAACGCAACGAAACAAAAAGAAAGGGAAAATGAAGAAACGAAATACAACCGAAATCAAAACTATAGATTAAAATTTTAACCCAATAGCACTTTAAGAATCCAACCCTTTAGTGTTATGCAATCATTCAATTGTGTGGTGTCCTTGATAGTTTTCATTGTTACAACTACGTTAAAACAGTAGGCTGTATATTTAAGGAAATATCCCTATTATCTCTTATTTGATGGTCTCACAATTGATGATTGCAAATGCATTTACACTTTTCTACAAAACTGTGTGGATGTGCAGTACGTGTAACGTACAATATAACATTTGATATTCAAGAATACTTTTTACGGACTTTGTCTTTGATCCTATCGGCTATCCTTATATGGGTAAATTTGAAGCGTGAGAAAAAAGTTCATGTCTTTGAAGTTTTCTAAAATGTATTCAGCACCAGGTGTTGCACGAGCCTCAGCCGGGTATACATGTATATAAAAGAGATATTATTGTTCAAATGTTATAACTCAAAATAGAGCCCACTGAGAAGGAAAAGGTAATGTACGTACATTTTAGAATTATTTGACGGTGTTTTACACATTTTGATGTTGCGTTATTTCCAGTTTCAGTAGCAAACAAGCTGATAGTTGAATAGCTAAATAAATAGAAGATTTTAGTAGTCCGGGTCAATATATATAAATTAACCTAAAATACTTTATAAGTATATTGTTCAAGAAAAGTATGATAAAATCATAATTCATAAAATATCGACAAATAATAACAGTGCAAAACTTTACCTGTATATACCTTATATACTTATTTTATAAATGCATTTAATTTAAAACCGATTATACTAATTTTAACCAACTTGACTCTAACTCTTAACTTAAAACAATCCCAAATATAGATTTTTTTATGTCCCATTTATGGACATTATATTTTCTTGTCTCTGCGCCCGTCTGTTCGTTCATCTGCCTGTCCGTTCGTCCGTCTGTCCCGCTTCAGGTTAAAGTTTTTGGTCGAGGTAGTTGTTGATGAAGTTGAAGTCCAATCAACTTGAAACTTAGTAAACAAGTTCCCTATGATACGATCTTAATAAATTTAATTTTAATGCCAAATTAGAGATTTCCCCCCATTTTCAGGGTCCACTGAACAAAGAAAATGATAGTGCGGATGGGGCATCCGTGTACTGGGGACACATTCTTGTTTTCTATATAAAGAAAAATAATGGAATTGCGAACATAAGGTCCACATTGGTCAATTATCTATTGTCTATATAATTATATCTTAGGGAATACCCCGTTATTCTGATACCCCAGTAGTCCGACACCCCAATAGTTAGACACCTTATTGGCCCGACACCCCACACGTCCGAAACCCCTTTATCACGAATGTGACCTACCGATTTCGACTATTTACCCCTATTTGTGGCATTTTTACTTTTGTGTCTGTTTGTTTTGTTTACGCCTCATTATCAATATTATAATATTTGACTATTGATCATGTACCTAGCCTAGCTGCTTAATAGATCTAGGTAGCAGCTAGGCTAGATACACGTTCATCAGTCAAAAATCTACGTAGCCCTATGTAGCTGTTACGATATTGCACGGCACGCAACCCCGTTAAAAACATTCGGCAGTTTAAAAGGAGTTTCGTTCGAACTAGTTAGTGTCTAGAAGCGATAACGAAACAATAAGCGACGACGAGCTTGAACACGGTTGTCGTCCTTTGATTTTCGTTATCCTCGAAAATATTTTCCTTGATGTGGACAGTGTTACTTACCAATTTATTTCATACCCTTTCACAATTCATTTCTTCACCCCTTCAACATACAATTGTCCATATTGTGAGTTAGATCTGATGAGGTTTTGGATAATTTTGATATAATTTGTCTAAATTTTCTAATTGTTTAAAAGAAATGCACCACGAAATAACTTCTGTTCTCGGGCCATATATAAGGAAGACCCTCTTGCAAAATGGATTACTGTATTAAAATGTTTGGTTCTTTAATATTCTCTGCAAATGTGCAGGTTGATTTCGATTTAATATGCATTTCTTATGTTTCAAAATTGGTATCCGAAATATTTATTTTAAAATATTTATGAACAAAGAATGTACTTGCGTAGAAATTCGATATCAATCAGGGGTGGTGTTCTCGAAGCTATCTTAGGATTAGGACGTGTCCTAAGTCTATCTTATGACAAGTCTTTGTCCTAAGTCGTGTTCTCGAAGCTCTCTTAACTTATGATATATCTCATTTTTCGTCCTAACTTTAGGACACCAAATAAGGTGTCTTAAGAGCATCCTATCTTCATCCTAGTGTAATAATGTTTGGATTTCGCTTTTTGCTCATTATTTTACGTGAAAATGAACATGAAATGAAACGGACCATCGGTTATTAACTCGTATATAAAGAAATTGTGCATGATTTTAAACTTTGAACTTCGTGTTTCACGATACGATTACAGTACAAATTTAATTCTCATTTCAAAACAAATTGTTTTCAAGTTTAAATAACAATCCTTTTTGATATAATTACATTGGTAATTATGCATTTAATTCTGTACATGTTATTATAAAATTCGTAAACAATTTTATTAAATAATTTCGTCATTAATAAATGTTTTATCAAAAAATTACTTTAAAGATTTAAATTTTCGACTTAGGAAATGTTTAGGACGTCCTAACATAAGATACGTCTGAGAGAGTTTCGAGACACAACTTAAGAGTGTCCTAAGTTGATCCTAAGTCCATCCTAAAATTGGTCTAAGATGTGTCTTAGGACGAATTTTAGGAAACTTTCGAGAACACCATCCCAGATTCCCCACCATTTAAGACGAGGGGCAGCTGTTTTAGGTCCGTGATTTTGTTAAATTTTTCGAACCATTTGTTATTATTGAAATTAAAAGAACTGTGAGTAATTTGGATCAAGATTTAGATTTAAAAAAAAACATTTCTATGGAAACTGGTTAGTAAATTACTAATTGATTATCGTTAGCTTTCACTTCTATAAAATTGGGTAAAACAGACTTCTTTGAGTTTCCTTTCCGAAGTAGGGAGCTTAATTGCTGACAGGTGAACAACACTACTTCAATTATAAATTTATTTTTTTATGTTATTTCAGATGTCTGAACCTGACCTTTATGACTTCATGAGAAGTCGCAATATTAAAGATGATATTATAAGAACATTGATAGAGGAAAAGGTAAACTTATTCATCAAAATGATATGTTATTTAGTCCCTACATTTTATGCCGGATGGAGAGTTGTCTCATTGGATATCATACCATACAACATTTGCATCAATAGAGGGCATAACATCCTGATTTTATGTTTGTTTAATCTTAATTTTAGGGACATTTCGCTTTTGTTATACATCGACATATCTCTTTTTTAGTTCAGTTTTAAAAGTCCATCAACGACAAACATATTTGGGATAGTACCTTTGATTGTCTATGTCAATTTCTAACACAAGACGATTTTTGTCTCGCTTGTGTTGAAAGTCTATAATTCGAGACATCAGGACTACTAAACAGTGATGGTGTAAACTATTTTTATAAATCTGTTTTTTCCCATGGTGCCTCACATTGTATGCAGGATGGTGAGATCGAATTACCGTCTGCTATATGTCCATTCACGGTCCTTGATTTAATTTCATTGTTCATAGTTAAATGCGAAGTTTTTTGTGTTTTTGTCTGTTTATCATTTACTTAATCTTTAAGCTAGCAATAGGTGAGCTATACTTTTGATATATGGGATTATTGTATGATGTACCTGTTTGTCTGGAAGGTATCATCTTCCTCATTTTTATGGTTCATTGTTCAATGTTAAGTTTATGTGTTATGGTTTGTTTTTCAGTACTTTAAGGAGAAGTTCAACTATGAACATATCTGTCTGGCAGATATCAACCTTGGCCTCATTTTCATGGTTCATTGGTCAATGTTAAATTATTGGTTTCGGTTTGTTTTTCAGTCAACAATAAAAGTAATAGGTGGGCTATATTTGGTGAATGGAATAGTTGTAGGGTGTACACTTGGCCTCATTGTCATGGATCTTTACAAATTACAAACGTAACGGTTAATGTAATACTTATTTAAGAAATTTGCACGAGAACTGTATGTTTTAAGGCAGTGTCTGTGCGTACCAGCATGCAGGTACTAATAGTCAGATTGCCGTTCGTAGGCTAAACTGGACCCCTGCTGGTTCACTTATCGCTACACTAACAACAGGTATGGCCTAAATCCCGTGGTCGCAATTCTGACCACGGGATTTGATAATTCGACGAGACTAGTGCATCATGTGCTATGTTTATTATGTGTTATATAGTCTGGGGTCCTGGCTAATCTTGTCAGTATACGACGCGCAGCTAGATTGGGCCGGATCCCAGGCAAGAAACAAGAAATTATCACATTTATAACCCTACTGAGATCTTAAGGGAATAAAAGATACCGGTTCAGTTTTTCCAGAACATGTTAACATGCTTGTTGGTCATTTATCTGCACCACCACCATGGGGATACCAGATACTTATTTATTTTGCGGCATCACAGTAATAACATTTCACGGAGGTCAATTTCCTATCATTATAATTGGTCAATTTTATTAGCGAATCGATGAATTTTTAAAACTCGTCCAATTAATGCCAATGTGACAATGGCACACCAACCGTTCCTTCGGTGCAAAGCTATAGATGAAACGGCGGACCAGTTTATTCGAAGGCTACGCGTACACACATCCGGTTATATAATAAAAATGCTATCGGATCGGAAATAAAACGTGAAATATGATTAAATTTATACGGAATTTGTCGTAATTAGAGAATAAATAGATTACAACTATTCGTATATATATATAGGTACGCGAACAGTTTTTTCTCAGTTAATAAAAATTCTTTAAATGGAAGAGTGTGATATACATGTGGGGAAGACATTTCGTAGTTAGTTTTGAACAAAAACTATCAGTCGATTAATTTTATACAATTATATATAAAAAAAACCTCAGAGATGAGAAGAACTGGAAAATAAATAAATAAAAAGGATTTAAAGTTTAACAGATTTAAATTGTAATGTGTATCAAATGTCAGAAAACCTTAGTTCACGATCAGGACTCTTTGTCCTGTGATTGTTGTTAGGACTGGCAACACTTGAAATGTGCAGGGTTCGGAAAAATGTGCCAAAACAATCCTATTGGATATGATGGTAAAATTTGTTCCAAATCTTAATTAGTTACATGAATCTTTTAAAAGTGGTTTATTTTGACATTATTACTTGCTTCTTTAATTCTTATATAGACATCCAAGCTTTAATTTTAGTAGTATAAGATATTTCAAAATTTCAGTTTCTGTTTTACATTTTACTAAAAGATTATTTTTAAATCTCATATGGGTATTTTTAAAATTCAGATATATATAATTCTTTAAATTCTTTTCATTTACATGGACTGTACAGTTTCATTTACCATCAGTGTGCATTTAATTTGCAATAATTACATTAGATGTAACTTTCATTATAATACGTTATTCTGATTGGCTAACATGTTATTCCGTGGACAATTGCATCAGACAATAACATTTATCATGCATGATGACACGAGGTCCCACAAAAAAGTGCACAGGTGAATTAAATAAAACTGGATAAAAATCGTGTTTTCATGATTTAAGCTAAAAAAATGTAATTATAAGTATTGAATACTATTTTTTGAAACTTTATAGGGTTGTAAAAGCGTTGACCGTGTGTACATTTTTAGAATGAAGCGCTTCCGCGCTTCATACAAAATGTACTTCGGTCAACGCTTTTACCACCCAATAAATTTACAAAAAGAAGCATTCAATTCTTAAATAAATGTATTATTACCTGATAAATACAATTTGAATTAAATTTTTCATACTCTTCACTCGTTCTACACGAAATCGATGATCGACTTTTTGACTATTCGAAAAAGCCGACCGTACCCGCATGCGGATACGCGCAGACACTGCCATGTTTTAAACTTGATTATAAACCATCAATTTTGCATACCAATATTTTTATGCTCTTTGTCCATTTCAGATAGATTCCCAAACTATCATTCACATGTCAGAAGAGGAATTGACAACGTTTAAGCCGCTGTATGGGGATCGCAAAGCAATAATAGCGTTTAGCAGGGACAGAAAAGACACGTCTTGTGAAAAGAAAAAGAAGACAAAGACGTCGTTAATGAAAAAACTTCGGGCAAAAGTGAATGCAATAAAGGGAGGAGCCTCTTATAGTAGTGGAGATGAGGATGAGGATGAAAAAGATGTACGTAGTTCTTTAAGTAAGAAACTGAAAGGCAACAAGAACGCAGAAAAAAAGAAACGTCTTGTGGATCTAAGCTGTTTCCATCATGACGGTGATGCATATCATCAGATACGAGGAAACAAGGGCGGTGGCCCTAAGTCGTTTGACATGGAAAAATTTGATACGATGGGACAAGTATTAGACCTTGCCAAACAGCTGTATTTTCCAAATGGACACAACGCAATGAGAGGTAAAATCACAGAATTTGAGATAAAACTAACTGACTCATATTTTCAAAACATCGACTTACAGTCCACCGTGGAGTCCTGTTATAATCGTTTAAAGATGAGACAATTGAGGTTCAACTTCTGCACAGAAGGCACTACTAGTACAATTGAGAGTGACGAGTTGCCACCTTTATCACTTCCAAAGAATAGGAATGCAACAGCATCTGCTCAGAGTGGAGTTATTGAAGTAATGGAAATTATTGACTTGCCTCCAACCTGTTTAAGCAAACCTGAAAAATCAAATGACATTTTTGTCACTAATGATTTTTATAATGCAGAACTTCCGGATATCCAAACAAACTTTGATATTGGTGATTTTTCGTTCGACGGTGATATTGCATTTGGTCCTAATGTACGGGCAAGCAATGTAAGCTTAGACTCGACATTACCATTAGAGAGTGGAAGTGGTGATACTTTGGACAGACCATTAGAATTTGGAAATGCTGGTACAGTGGAGAGAAAAATTATTCGTATACATAGGGCTTCAGCTTTAATGGATATGATAATTCATTTTAAAGATCCAAACATCATGACTGTAGACATTGATGCCATCATGGTATTAGACAATGGTAAGGAAGAAGCCGGAGAAGGAGATGGTGTTTTCAGAGATTGTATAACCCAGTTTTGGGATGAATTCTATGAACAATGCACAGAGGGTCGTATTTTCAAGGTACCTGTACTTCATGATTTCCAAAAGGAGGAATGGAAAGCTGTTAGTAGAATAATAAGAAAGGGGTTTGAAGTCAGTGGTTACTGGCCCATTTCAATTATGCCTGCTATATTCGAAGAGTGCATTCATGGAAGCATTGAATCAAGTCTGATTTAATTGTTTTCAGATTACTTACCTGAAATGGAAAGTCAGATTGTTAAAAAAGCTATTTCCAATTTCAATGATGTGGATCAAGATGACTTCCTTGAATTCCTTGATAGTTATTCTTGTAGAAAATTGGTGAATTCTGAAAATGTCCTGCCAATTATTGGAGAGTTGGCACATAAAGAGTTGATTCAACAACCACGCTACGTGATCGAATGTTTCCGTTCAGAATTACGACAGTTGCAAGTCACTCCAGGCAAACTACAACAAATTTATCAAGAAATGAAACCAACATCTAAGGAAATTTTGAAATCCTTGAGTGTACCGGAAAACATGAAAGAAGCGGAAAGGCTATGTGCAGGCTTTTTAAAAAGATATATCAGAGATCTAGATGGAGAAAAACAAAAGGCTTTCTTGAGGTTCTGCACAGGTTCAGATGTCCTGCTGGGAATGAAAATAACGATTGAGTTTTTTGAATCTAAAGGGTTCACACGGTCACCAATAGCTCATACATGTGGGCGAGTATTACAAATTCCATCAACTTATGACACATATCCTTCTTTTAGGTCTGAGTTCAATTATCTGTTGAACAGTAAGGTTTGGGTAATGGACATAGTTTAGAGTTCATATAGTGTAATAGTGCTGGCATTCCAGGATGTTCCGATGAAAATGGACATAAACTCAATGTATGAGTACAGTTCTAAATGATTCAATTATTCTGCATTTAATAATTCATGTTTAAAGGAGGTTCGTGTAATGATTTTGTGTAATGATTTTATTTCGTGAGTTCGGCAGAGGGAGTTTTTTTCATTTTTTTTCTTAAGTGTTCACAGTGTTGAACAGAAAAGCATTTCAGATTTATGTGAACAATTTGTTCTGTGTTTGTTTATGTCCATTACCCAAACCTTACTGTTCAACAGTTTTGAGAGAAACACAAGCTGCATTAAAGTTTTGCCATAAAGGCAAGCCACTTGATTTTATTGTATTATTGTCAATATTGTTATGTTAAAATGATTTCAGTCAAATAGCAGTAGGTATTACTTTTTATTTACCTTGTCATTAACTATTTTGTTGTTTTATTTCAATTACAAGTTTCAGTGAATCTATTTCATTTAATTGTTAATTCCTCTTGCCATTAACGATTTTGTCCTCACTTTCTTCGGTCTTTGTTTCCCATTATTTTGATTCATGCGTAATCCTAAACATTTTTGAAGATCTTTTCTTACGCTTTAAGATTGATTTGGATCAAACTTGTAAATAATTATCCTCAGTTTATAATAGAAGAAAAGTATAATATACATAGTTATATCACAATATTGTATTGTTATCAGGCAAAAAATAAATAAATTTTCATTGATAAAATGATTTCCTTCTTATGCCTTTTCAGACCTGATTGGCGACCATTACTGAAATAAAATGTTCATCAGAATACACCATGTATCGTAAAAATTGATAGGAGCTATTTAATTCAGTATTTAATTCAGGTCTTCGATTGAAATTTTGCTTAGATCAAATGTTTTAAAAGATGTTATTCGTTAGTGGACATGACTCTGATACTTTATTGAAAAACATAGAATATAAAAAAGAAGATGGGGTATGATTGCCAATGAGACAACTTTCCACAAAAGACCAAAATGACACAAACATTAACAACTTCAGGTCACCATACGGTCTTCAACAATGAGCAAAGCCCATACCGCATAGTCAGCTATAAAAGGCCCCGATAAGACAATGTAAAACAATTCAAACGAGAAAGACTAAAGTTAGTGTTCATTTAGTGTATTTAAGAGCTTCCAAATGAGATAAAAATAAATCTCTCCTTAATTAAGAAGAGTTCCTAGCGTAAAGCTCCCTAGCTTAAAACGTATAGTGATATACCTGTATCAACTTGATGAAGTTGCAAAGTTGTGATGCACAATTAACTGGTTACTATCAGAAGATTGGAAGTTATACAAACCCTATCGCTTTTTTATGTTGGTCTAGACAAAGCTTCTTTATGTTGGTTTAGACAGAGATTGTCTCTGTCTACATGTATGGTAGAATAAATATATGTCTGTCGTTCAGGGGGACCTTCTTCTGTCATATATTTCCTCCTCCTTCTTTCCAATACTTGACCTTTTACAATTAACACTGGTTAGAGGCAACCTAAATTCGACCCATTTCTTCTTTTTATTTTAAGCTTATTTGCGTAGTGCTGTCCTTTGTTTGGTGTCTTGCTTTATTGTTACCAGTTGTGTTTTTGTCCCCGGTTTACTTTTGACACTTTGGTTTTCGCGTACTTCTTTACAATATCTGTTACAAGAAAATCTTCGGTATCGAGCCTTTCAATTTATCGGACAACAAAGACTCATTGCTTCATTATTAGAAACGACATCAACTGGTACAGTGAAACCTTGTTAAACCGAATCCTGTATAACCGAAAACCTGTATTAACCAAACATGTTCTTAAGCTCTATCGTATCAAATTGTATGCGTTAAGAACCTGACATCAACCAAAACCGAACCACATATTAAGTCCCGAAGAGGTTCTTTTTAAACGGGTTTCACTGTTCTAAGAATTATGTATTTACAGCACAACACAGAAAGGGTTAAAAAGATTACCCCTTTGGAAAGGGCACCTGGCCTAAAAGGTCCAGAGAGCTTTGCTATCACTTCAGTATGTGTCGTCGTCCGTTGTTACCGTTTCTGAGATATCTGCAAGTTTAAGGTAGCACAATACAAAGATTTTTTTACTTCCAATCACTAACCTTTGAAATGCTGGAACTTTCTTATGAATGCATAGAAAATAATAAAATAGGTATATATAGATAGACAAAAGATTAATCTTTTAAATGAATGCAATATTTTTATTATGCAATCATTATGTAATCAATTATTATGTAATTAGTGGCAAAATCTGGGTAAGTTCACGTGAATGAATTTAGCTCTATCATCTCTTTAACTATACGGAAAGTTTTAACGAAATCTTAATCAACACATCATGGGCTTCAAAAGGGTGTCTCAGATTGTCTCTATGGTATTCCATTCTCTCATAAATCTCTAATTAGTGTAAACATCCTAACCACATAAAAGAAGATAATGTTTAATTAGGTGTAAAATTTGTTCTATACATTCTATCTGAAATCTGAGACACCCTTTTGTAGATAATGGCCATAGGAACAACATTTAATAAAATCAACCCTCTAGGGATACCTATGCAGAAGCTAAATTCATTTGAAAGTGGAAATTTGGTGAAAAATATTTTAGACACAGTTAACATTATAATTGGTTACATAATTGTTGCATAATACTAACATTGTATTCATTGGAAAGAGTAATCTGTTAGCTATCCAAAACTACCACTTTTATAAATTTTTAAGCATTATTAAGAAAGTTACAACATTTTAAAACTTGGGAGTTGGAGTTGTAAAATCTTTGTATTGTGCTACCTTAATAGGTACTTCTAGTAATGTGGCATTGCTGTGTAATAAAAGTTGCATTACTTCTAGTTTGAAGACTATGTTGAGGCCCTACTCCTAGGGCATGATCCAGCGACTTTGAATGAACTACATTTTTCAAGTTACTTTTTCTGCTAACAGTAAAGGTAAAGGTAATATATTTGGCTAGCTGAACCGTGAAGTCATTATGTTAGATATATCATCCTTCTTTCTGAGTAGTCTAGTCCTACAGACGGATAAATTGGTTTTTGTCGGACTAGTCGTTTTAGTCCTACAGACGGATAAACTGGTTTTTTGTCGGACTAGTCGTTTAAGTATACTTAACTTAATGATGACTTAACGGTTCAGCTAGCAATCAAGCTAACCAAATACAAGTATATTACTTACACACTCGACCGTTTTGCTACATTAGTTAGTTTGATAGAAACTACTAAGATTTGCTATCAAGTTACAACATCACGGTTTGTACATCTCAATTTTTCAACCAGTTTGAGGCTCGAGATTATAGTCTAGTGACTTTGAATTAATAAGCAATAATCCTGTTCATCAGATTGGTGTTTTTTTTTCGAAACATATATCAGTGTCAACAATTTATCTTTAACGTCGAGCTAGAGCTGATGACCAAATATACAATAATTCCAGGCAGAAGTTTAACGGAAGGAGAAGGTGAATGTAATATAGCCACATATTGAGGAAAAAACTACAAAATTACGTTTGATGGTCTGGCAATTAATGATTAATCCTCAAAATCAATCACAACCTTCGGTTTCTTTTTAATATGGAACCTTGTATAATATCATAAAAATCCATAGACTAATACAAAAGTTATTGCCCGGATACCAGAAATTCCTTTTTGTTGACCCCTATTACCTAAACTGTTTGGACCATAACCCCCGAATACAGTCCCATCTGGTTAGTATTTCCGAACTGATGGTAAAAATTAATACAAATCCATACACTTATATATACTCAAGTTTGACTACATTACATTCGCCTTCTCCGTCCGCTGCCCCGCAAATATTACCGTTACACTTTTCCATGAAACTTCTGTATGAAATTACTATAGGTCATGGGGATTTTCACATTCAACCTTTTATAGTAATATTCTTTACAAAGCACAAAAATGTCGGCATTAACCTTAAAAGCTATCAAAACCTGTAAACAAGACTTTTTTTCTATTTTTCTATAGTACAGTTACGATACTGTTGTCGGGTAATTATGGATGGTATATTTTGGCTTTGCTATTCTTTCACTTATACATGTAGGGTCTTTGCATTGGAAATAAACAGTTATGTTCTTAAGCCAGCTTTTGACCTGCTACGGGTTATGTTCTTCTTATATATTTTATGATGGTATGATACTAAACAAAAAAAGGGAAGAATTGAGCTTGATATTCATATGGTGAAAACATAATCTTTCAATCATTTTAATTGAGGTCTAGAGCTGGCATGTCAGTAACTGCTAGTAGTCATTTATGTATAATTGTCATTTTGTTTTCTGCTCTTTGGTCAGGTTGTTGTCTCTTTGTCAGATTCCCCATTTCCATTCTCAGTTTTATCAAGATATAGCCTGGGAAACCAAATGAATTCGGACGACTATGACGACACGGTCGTTACATTAAGTCAATTAATGACTTAAATTGTAAATTCATCCCTTATTGGAGTAATTGTCATTAACAGATGGTGTTTACCGAATGTTGCGTTTTTTTGGGGGCAAAAACTGTGATGATTGTAATCATAAAACGGCATGTCGCATAGTAAGAGTATTACTAGTAATTCTATTCTTTATTACTTTGAGCAAATGATGCTCATCAGTACAATGTGCTTTAGGTATCATACATCACAGCATCACTGATGAAAGATATACACACCTAAAATTACGGGTCTTATCTTAATAAAATAAATACTATTACGGCTTCTTGTAATTTCAATTGACAAATATCACGAAGATGTCTAAACAATACTTAATTCAGGAAATGAGAAAAAAAATCGAAAGCTTGTAGTCAATTTCATATTATAATACTGTTGATTTTGGAATTTGGTAAAACTTTAATACATTCTTTTCGGTGCCGGGTACTTCATGTGATGTGGTATATAATCTTACTCCGTGTCACCAGATGATCCCATTTTTTTTCATGTTCTATGCTATTGCATGGAACGTTGCCTCATTGACGCATGCCAAATAATCCGATTGTCTGTTCATGCTAAAACATTTTTTCAAGTTGTATATGTTAAATGTAATTGTAGAGAGATTTATTTTAGTAAATTAATAAATAAATATAATATTAATAAAACCAATATTGAATTATAAATTTTGTTTTATTATATCCCTCATTTGTAAATAAAGTGTGGCTCTGTCATAGGGATCCCTTGTTTTTGTCCAGCTGTTTTCCTCCATTAATATGATAGCCAGGTCCAAAATGTTATTGTCACAGTCTGAATCTTCGAAGTCACACTCCTCGGCACAAGCATTTAGTTCGACATTTTCCAAAGGTAGTGAATAATCCTCGGTGCCTTTCAAAAAAGGTGCCTGGTATAAGACCATTGGACGCCCGTTTATGTCGCAATGCTTCGATTTGCGAATTCGGTGTGCATTCCATGTTTCAACGACATTTTCAAGCTCTCTCTGAAATAGAAATAACTTGATAAAAGTGGTGTTAAAATGCATTCTCTTCGATTAAAATCTAATTTGTTTAATGAAGACACGTGCAGTTAATAGAGACACATCTGGATGTAACTTGATGAAAAAGAAATAAATTACAGAAATAGCAATTGCGGATTTTATGATCGCCAAAAAATGTGTGGTCGTTTTGGTAGTACTTTGAGGCGTTTTTTTCTACATGGCACTGTGAAGTAACTGTATTTCTTCTTCACGGACCTACCTGAAATCATATTAGAATGCATTTATTTTGTTTGTATGACGATTTTGGGATTAATGAAATTAGTAGGATTATTTTCTAATAAGTAGATGTGTATGTTGTTACGACGCGTCATGCGCTTCTTGAAAAAATTTCAATGTCATCTAAAATTACAATCATTGAGTTCCTTAACTTGTTTGCACACAAGTTACACACAGTCAGACGCCAAAGACTGTCTTATAGATAGGTGTTTTGTCTGGCATGGAACCTTTTTGTCATGCAATTTACGTTCGCCTTTTTTTTTATTCATTTCACAATAACTTTTAAGCAAGTAGATTTAAGCTCGCGCTATATCTTTTTTGCGAGATAAAAAGGGGATTGGGATAAATTAGAACAATGCTGTTTATAATTTGAGAACTTATAGTTAAAGTCAGATTTAGATGGGATTTTTTTTTTGCGATAAGAATCCTTATGAAATTCCTGTTTAAATTTCATTTAACCGTTCTAACATAGCTTTTTTTTGTTTGTTTCAGAGATAAAAGGGTCAAAAGATAATTACAAGGGCCAGTGGTTGCAAATTTTTGGAAGAAAACATTGTCAGTTTAAGTCTTTATGTCTTTACGACTTTTTTTATATAAAATGTCTCTTTCAAGTACGTTTTTATACTGAAACATATAACATGTTAAAAGTATATCAAATTAAGCGTTTGGAATAGTTCTTCGTTGTTTCGTTTTGATTTAAGATGATATTTATATATCATATTCTATCTTACTCTGATAATATCCATGAAAAAATATTGTATAAGACTTTTATCGATGAAGTCGCCTGTGAAGTAGCCGTCTTGCTTCATCTGTTCAAAGAATTCCATCCAAAATTGTACACATTCTTTTATAAGTATTCCCCACCAGCTCTCTATACGTTGATTGTGTTGACTTGTTCCATAGAGAAAAGCTTTTCTGCTTCCAGGACCATTCCTCCTTAAGAATGACTGCATTTCAGCAATATAACTGTTTTCGGTTCCCATGTCTGATCGTATTGAATGTGGTACCCTTTCTAAAGAAGTCAAAGCCTCTACATAAAATCCCGCTACAATTCGTGGGTTATTATTGCTTCTACCAACACGTAACCAAATTATAAACCTTGAAAACCCATCTATACATCCGTTGACACAAATTCCATACGGTTTTAACTTATCATATGAGTCAAGGTGCCATATGTAGTTGGGACCCTTGGATCTATAGTGCCTTCTTTTTAGTTTGCGCTTAACTCTCGCAGCAACGCCAGAAGGATCCAATATGCCTAATAGGATTCTTACCATCTCCTTTTGGACAATAAAAACATTCTGTAAGCATCTCGAATGCATCCAACGGTATCCATGGAGACAACCAGATGACTTTAGTTGTTCGAAGATAAACATAGCAACTTGGAAAACATCCGAAAAATTCTTTCGTCTGTACAATCCATACGAAGCTAAGCGTCTTTTCAAAGTTCTCATAGATAAAATAACATTATGTCTTTGGGCCAACAAACCAATAATTTCTTCATATTGCAAACCTAGGCTAAAGTAGGTTGAAATAATGATAGATAAATCATTTGTGGTCATGATTATTTGATCTGACACCTGTAATAAAGTAAGCTGTTTAAAATGTGACTACTTCAATTCAAAGATTTGTAAACTAGTATTACTATCGAGCATCTTGGGTCGAATGTTAATCCTAATTGAGTATAATTGATCACAGTGACTAATGACTGGCGATAAGTATCGCTAAAGAAACGAAAATAAGGTTTTCATCTTTGATGTGTCGTCATAGTAATAATCTATTTGTTACGGGTGTGGACCTCCCTTTTTAAAATGTCTGAATCCGCCCCTAGGATAAAATTTGGTATCAATGCCAGACGGCCGTTTCGTCTAAATTGTGGCTAGTTTATACAACCATAACTAAGGCCATAAACATAGTATTGACTAGTTTTGGTACTCGATGAACATCGTTTCAATATCCTCTCAGTGACGTCGATGGTAATAAGATATACCGCCTATCTAATACACCAAAATGTTAAATGTTTATATGTATTAAATTAAGCAGCAAATAAGGAACGGTGTAATATGATACCCGTAGCCCATTCACGACACAATAATTTACACGACAGAAATAACATAACTTGAGTGTCAGTGCATTAAAACAAACTAAGTGTACCCCGGGGGCCCTCTTACGAACAAATAACCCGTTTACATTGGAATTCATAAAAAAGGAATAAGAAGTTTCTTATTGAATAGTAACTTCGTTTTACACACTGTTCCTAATTACTTTTCTCTGAATTAATACAGTCAGTAAAATTCTACCTATGTTAAAAATTACCTTAATTTATAGAATGTTTGTCCGACAGGATCGCCTTCCATAAGGCATAGTGTGCCCATGCTATGAACACGTGTAACTATTGATTACAATATACTAACTCGAGCGCACAAGTTGGTAACTCGTGCGCACAAGTTGTGTAACTTGTGCGCACAAGATAGTAACTTGCGCGCACAAGTTAGTAACTCGTGCGCACAAGTTATGTAACTCGTGCGCGCAAGTTTGTAACTCGTGCGCGCAAGTTATGTAACTTGTGCGCACAAGATAGTTACTCGTGCGCGCAAGTTGTGTAACTCGTGCGCACAAGTTGTGTAACTTGTGCGCACAAGATAGTAACTTGTGCGCGCAAGTTGGTAACTTGTGCGCACAAGTTGAATTTTTTTTTTTGCATGGCACTCCAGGGCTTCCGTACCAAGGAGACAATATGATGTATAAAATTCAAACAAAATCAAACGACGATTTTGATACAAATAAGCATAATGGTCTGAAATTAATAATATAACAAATATAGCCTTTGTATTTGGTCAATACAGGATATATCGACCCAAAGAAGTATATCGACCTCGGACTTCGTCCTCAGTCAACATACTTCTTTCAGGTCAATATATCCTTGTATCGACTTCATACAAAGACTATATTTGTATAATATCAATTGTAAATATGCAGACATTTCACGCGGGAAATGTTGTTTTCGATAACGAAAAAATAAGAAAATACTAACTTTAATAGTTATTAATCAAATATAAACAACAATTGAGTCGAAATATACATTCAGAAGTTAGTTTGAAGCAAATGTTCATGTCCGTGTAAAATTTGAAGTGCTGTGTTTTACTTATATACATAAATATACAAATGCTATTATTTCTAATATCAATGCGATACTTTTAAAATATCATAGCGAGGCTTTTCTTATATCAATATTAGTACTATAGCGTTATTGCATTAATATTGGAGAATCTTATATTGCACGAGGCGAGTGCAATATATGTTCTACGAGGGTGAATATTTCCCAATATTCGTGCAATAACCCTTTCACTGTATAGCAATATGATATCTCAAGTAAAAATTGGTTTAAATGAGGTTTTGACATTGACGACGTCATGTTTTTTAAGAAATTATTGCACTAGTGCAATATTGGAATTTATTGCACGCTAACTTTTGGTTATTTTCTGTGGGAAATATTATATTGCTATACAATTATTTAAATTATTGCATTTGCGCCGAACTGCATTTCATTTGCGCCGATTTTTCTTTCATTTGCGCCGATTTTTTTTCTTCATTTGCGCCGATATTTTTTACAGGTAAATAACAGGTAAACTACAGGTGAAATGATATAAGAAGATGTGGTATGAGTGCCAATGAGACAACTCTCCATCCCAGTAATGTTATTTTCATTTATCATTGAAGACCTCTTCCGTTAGCCAGTTGTACATATGTTATGAATTGTCAATCATAACATGCATATAACTGTTGTCTCCTGTTTTAAATCAAGAAATAAAAACCTAAGATAAAAACATTTTGTTTATACTAAAATGACGAATGTACAGCATTTAAATCCATAAAAACGGAATACATTCAAATCATAAATCTGTTTTTGCCGAGAATGTATAGTAGGCAACATATCTAATACATTCCTTTCTTATGATTTCATCTCTTCTATATTTGGCGTAATTGTCGATAAAGAAGGCCATCTTTTCTTTGTCTGGCATACGTACTGGTGGTGGAATTTCTAGAGTTCACATTTTCTTACAAGAGAGCTATTAAACCAAAGTTCCACATGATGAAGTTGAAATCATCCCTTCGTTAATTTTATGGACGCCATCACGAATTGGTTGTCCGTTATGTAATGTGTACTTGTACGTTGTCTACGAATGTATGAAATTTGTCATCAGAAGGAGCGGAGCGTCAGACAATGTCAAACGTGAAGCAGTCATCGATTTCATTTAGGGAAATAAATGGTAACCTGAAACATTAGGATAGCCATTTACCAATTGCAATGTCACTTGATTTGTCTTTATACTCTGTGCTCGGCCAATGTAAAAGTATGAACTTACATGTAACTTACCTGTAAATCCATTAGGAAAAAATATAAAATCGGCGCAAATGAAAAAATTAAATCGGCGCAAATGAAAGAATGATTTTTTTCAAAATCGGCGCAAATGTCATACGCCCGTATTGATATTTGACTGCTATACCCATATTTTGACATTTTTACCTATTATGTTTGTTTTGTTAACGCATCGTTGTAAATATGACAGAATTTGATGAGAGGTTTAGTGCAATAAAATCATGTTCAATCCACCATTTTCAAAAATTTGAAAATGCCAGTACCGATGTGGTTTAATAAACAATGTCTCAATCAAATAGATAAGTATCAAAATTATTGTTCACATGTATAACATTTAGCAAATTTTATAATGAACGCACCAAAAAAAATATATATCTTATATGCTCGCAACGCACGCATAGAAGACTTTCTTTAAAACAATGAAACTAACTTGTGACAAAGATGAATCAGACTGTCCTCGTTCAGATTGATTCGAAAAAAAATTTACCTCTACTTTTGAATCTCATTTTTTATACAGGCCCAACTTTGATCTATAATGGTTTACTTGAAACAAATTATTACTTTGATGGAAAGTTATCGCATTCGAACTCATGCATAATCTTCTTATATCTATAAATTTTTAAATTTTCTCCTTATAAATAACTGCTTTTCAGTTCTCCAAAAACGTCATTTGGATGTTGAATCTTTTGTAAAGTGCAATATGAACTAGCACAATTTTTAAAGCTTTAACGGTAACGACAGTTATGATGGTACAAGAACGATTACGTCAATAAAATTAAGAAATAATTCATGGGAGCTTGAACATATCGTGATTTTACCACGGGTTGGCCCTTTATGCAAAATATTTTCTAATAGGACAAATACGGCAATTCTTTTGGATCGAAGCGCCCTAGGTGAAGGCATTATTTGCCGTTCCTATAATTAAACGCACTTTCAAATTGAGGTCAAAGAGCAGAGCAAACTTAATAAATGACATGCTTAAACTATTTACAATAACGTATTTAGATAGGTTTTGATGATTGTAAATTATAACTTTACTTTTTTGTTTTATATGGATACAAACAATGGCTTATATAGCACATTTTTTGCATCGTTTTTTACGTTTCCTTGATGACTTTTTTGTAATGATTTTCGCTTTCACAAGCGTGTATTTCCCGTAAAATACTTATATTCTGACGTTGTCGTTCTATGACGTCGGTAGGCTCATTCATAAAAAAAAACATATGACGTGGGCGTACGATTGGAACAGCCCATGCACTATATTACGGATTACAAATGTGTCGAGGTTTGTGATTGGATAACAACACAGAGTTGTCAGTATATATTCAGGAAACTGCCGGGGTATATACGATGTATCTATCCCCAATTGGAACCTCAAAAACGTCATCATAACACCGGTTACTATGTGACGTAGTCAAAATCTATACAGAACACTAAGGAATGTCAGAGGCTCACAGAGGGAAAATAATGACGTGCTTCAGCCAATAATACGTTTTTAATACAAAATCACGCAATTTACACTTTAAATATTTAAATCTAATATCAAAAGTGTTACAATAAATTATTACATACACGATAAAATTATATTAACAGCAAATTATAATATCCTTTACGCATGCCGAACATATCAGGTTGAGTTTTCAATATGTGTGTTGTAAATAAAAAAATACAAAGCCAGACATACATACAAACACAAAATATGATTTAAAAACTTTTAATTTATTGAAACTATTTTATAACGGATAAAAATTTGTCAAGATTAAAAAAAAAGGTGCATTCAAATGGATTACTCAAAATATTAAAGAAACAGTAAACATGTAATGAATATACATGCTGCATAGTGAATGTCCAACAAATACCTGCACTAGAAAGTAACATTACGCCAGGGGTAATCCGTAATATATGTGTAATTCATATATACTGTGACATTCCCGGCTTAGGGCTTATAAACTCTAAGCCGGAATGTCACAGTATATACCCTGTCTGAGACCTGAATAACATATAATATTACGGATTACAAATGTATCGAGGTTTGTGATTTGATAACAACACAGAGATGTCAGTGTATATTCAGGAAACTGCCGGGGTATATACGACGTTTTTATCCCCAATTGGAACCTCAAAAACGTCATCATAACACCGGTTACTAAGTGACGTAGTCAAAAGCTATCAGACTGGCAGAGGCTCACAGAAGGAAAATAATGACATGCTTCAGGCAATAATACATTTTTGATACAAAATCACGCAATTTACACTTTTAATACTTAAATTTAAAGTTAAGAGTGTTATTATAAACTATTACATACACGAAAAAATTATGTCCACAGCAAATTAGAAAATCCTTCGCGTATGCCCAACATCCGTAATATATGTGTAATTCAGGTCTCAGGTCTCAGAAAGTGTATATACTGTGATATTCGGCTCAGGGGATATAAATTCTAAGCCGGGAATGTCACAGTATATACCCTGTCTGAGACCTGAATAACATATATTATTCCATATTTATAAACTTTTAGTAGATTTTTCTATATGAATTGGATTTTGAATAAATAAGCATATTCACCTGCGGAAAAAAGGATATTCACCGCGCCAAACGTCGCGTGCTTTTTCGTGTACAATTTTGGTAAAAAAAACGTTTGATTTACAATTGCTTTTGGTAAAGTACGGGTGTGTACTCAAAGCGTTTGAAAGACGTCATGTTAGAATAACCAAATAAACAGCACTGAACGATCTAAATTGATAAACATAGAACAGATATGGATTGTTATTTTGCTATAACAAATGTTCGCGTATTTATACGATCGGGTTCTAGTAAAAAACGAAAGTCAAATATCTGTGGCAACAATACATCGAAATGCCCCCACTGTCATCGTGATGTAAAATAGCGTCCGAGCGTCGAGCTGATTATGTTCATAGAAATCACGATTTACCAACGCATTTTCTGTTTGACAAGATTTTTGTTTTTCGTTGTATCTGAAGTTGTTCAATTTATAGTCTGAGGTTACTCAGTTGGTATCTTGAAAGTTCGGGACATCAACATTTGTACAGTTTATTTTGTTTGGAACTTTTATTTCACCAATTGAATATTCATTTTTATTTGGTACGGAAGCCGTAAGAGGACACACAAAAAATTAGATTTATTCGATCGTAATCTCGATTTATTATATCGTTATTTCCATAAAACAAAACTGTTATATCGAAATCTCGGATTTTTGTATCGTTATCTCGGATTATCATATCGTTATCTCGTTTTATTAAAACGAGATTTTGGATAATAAATCGTTATCTCGGTTAAATATATCGAGATGTTGATAAAATTATATCGTTATCTCGATAAAACGAAACAGTATTTCTGAATTCGTCATTTTAATGTTATCTAACAATTATTCCAATCAATATCAATATCAATATCAGAAAAAAAGTTCAAGGCACTCTTTTTAGAATCATCTTAAATGAATCATAAAAACGTTTTAATGAATGATAAAATGCGCATGACAATCAACTACCCATTTAACCTAAGGAAAACAATTCTGGCCTCAGACCACCATTATCCTTCCCCTTTTCTACAATGCTTTTTTTTTTTTTATAAAAGTCAAATTGAATTAAAAAAAATGCACCGCTTGAATCATAAAATTAATCTAACAGCTTATTAACCATTATTATTTTAACAAAAATATGCTTGTCCCAGGACAATCCATCAGTGCTTTTTCTTTTGAGTGCCCTATTGTTCACCAGGCCAAAGGTAGGTTTGAGTCTTGTATAAATGAAGTAGGCTTATTTTTCTATCCTACTTTCATTTTGGCCAAATCACTTCTATAACGGTTTACTTTAATAAATTGTTATTTGGACGGAGAGTTGTTTCATTGGCACTCATACCACATTTTCCTATATCTTTTCACTTATAACTATACTTTTTCACATTTTGAAGCCTTCTTACATAAAACAAAATCACAAAAATACTAAACTCCGAGGAAAATTCAAAACGAAAAGTCCCTAACCAAATGGAAAAATCAAATGATGAAACTCATCAAACGACACTTGTCATATTCCCGACCTATTACAGACATTTGCAAAGAGTAAAAAAAAATTCGATTGAACCTGTTTGACAGAGCTGAATCTCTCACTTGTATGACAGTCTAATCAAATTCCACTATATTAAAAACGATGCGCGAACAAAACAGACATAATAGGCAAAAATGTCAAAAATATGTGTATAACAGCAACACGAAACCCACTAAAAACTTGGAATGATTTCAGATGATTCGACAGGGTAAGCAGATCCTGCTTCACGTGCGGCGCCCATCGTGTTGCTCATTATATTACGAAGCCGGTAAACAGTCTAATTCATTAGGTCACATTCGTTAAAAAGGAATGGGACTGTAGTTACGACGCAATGAACATATCAAATATCATCTGCATAACGGATATACCATAACGGTCAA
Source organism: Mytilus trossulus (assembly GCF_036588685.1). Classification (NCBI taxonomy): domain Eukaryota; kingdom Metazoa; phylum Mollusca; class Bivalvia; order Mytilida; family Mytilidae; genus Mytilus; species Mytilus trossulus. Next base: position 34,902,339 of record NC_086379.1, on the reverse strand, counting down.
CCAACTCATGATTGCTTCCGTAAAATTTAAAAAGTGATGATTTAAACTTCACCATTTGGAACTCTTGGTTAAACATTGAAAAAAGTAAGAAATGTCTCCTTGCCTTATAATATAACACTTCTCTCAACAAGCCAAAATTGTGATGATTTACAATGACGAGAACTACCATCCTCGACACATATTGCCAAGAAAACACTAATTTATAAATGCCTTTAACTTGTTTTAAGCAACTTTTGCTATTGTTAACAAGTGAATGTACAGCTAAGAGTGGTCGGGACCACTCTTACAAAAAATATCAAGTGAAGTTATTGCGAATTGTGCTTGGTATACCCCTAAGTTGCTAAGTTTGTTTAAAGAACACTTAATAACTGACCAAAATTTAAAAATGATTTTGTGTTACCGGAATTATTAAGATCATTTTAAGGTAGACGTAAGAAACGTTCTTAAATCATGCACTTCTTCAAAACATTAAGGGCTGTCAATCATTCTAAGATATGTGTGAGGTTGGGTCTTGTTACATTCTTTAATCTTAAGACGCCCTTTAGACGTTCGTAAGAAATAAGCATGCTTCTTGTTACCGGCCCTTGGTTCGTTGGACCCAGGTAATCCATCTGTGGACCTCAATTGTAGACGTTTTGTGATTTTTCTTAACTTGGTTTTCGTTTCAGTCAATAGTAGACAATTGCATTTCATTTGTACCATGTTTGGACAAGAGCTTTGCAGTATAGTATTTTTTTAATAAACAAATAACTAATCAATATGTGGTAAAGTGTTATTTTAGGATAAATGTATTTTATATATAAGTAATACTGTAGTATTATATTATTTCATGGTTAAACTATACGGAGTGTATATTTCATGTTCGCTCAGGTGTGACTTTTATCAGGTGTTTCATTAGTGTTTTATTGGTATTGATTATTGGTCAAATTCTTTGGCGGGAACTTTACATTTCTACATGGTCACTTTGTGTAATGGACACCATTTTCATTGTCTAGTAAATTGTAATATTATATTCTATTTGGAGTTTGGTTTTCCTATTTATAAGGTCAGTTATTCTTCTTATACTAATATATTAGTTATCTATCCTTCTAATTATATGTATGCATGATTTACGAATGTTATGAATAAATGCATGTTTGAATGATGTGTAGCTGTGATATGTAAGTGTAATAATGGAAAACTTAAAAGAACTTTAAATCTCTTTAATAATTGTGCTTTTATGGTTAAAACAGTAAATTATATAAAACAGATAAGTTTCAGTAAATGAATTAAACTATTGAATTTTATGGAATTAATGTTTTATAATAATCTCAGATATTAATTAAAGTCATAAATTGATAAAGATACCTATCTTATTTTGATATGCAGATTAGGTTAGTTATGAATTTAATATTTGTACTGCAGGTATATTCCATATATTGATGACCCACCATGTCGGCATCAACCTGATGTGATTGTACTCTTATTGTATTCAAGCCTTCACAAATACCTGTGAGGTAGGTTATGTTATGTTGAATGTATGTGCGTTTTGCTTATTGAATTGTCTGCTTTAGAAAGTGCTTTATGCTTTGTTTGCACGTATGTTCTTGCTTTGCATGTATATGTTATTTTTAAATATGCTTATTCAAATTTGGTATTTGTTCATTGCATTACTGTTATAATGTATTACTAATGCATCGACATATGCATTATGATTAGATGATTAGTAGATGTACTCATGAGACAATAGAATTGGAGATCACTATTTCCGACTTAATGAAATTATATAGTATTCTTTTATTATTGAAATGCTTGGAAAAGTAAACAGTTTCCTTGTTCATAATTGTTAATATAATGTTTTAAATTTTTTATATAGTTACTTAATTATATTACATCCATTAATATAATGTATTGTTATTACAGGGTGTTTACTTTGGATTACAATATAGAACGAAATAAAGAATCCATAACTTTATATTGTTTTGGTGTATTCATTTGCCACGAAACAAGACTACATGCTTGGCGCCCAACGTAATATTTCGTCACAGATCAAATCAGTTGATGTCACCTGTGTTCTACCTGTGTGCGCGTTATCGAGAATTCAACGTCAGAGATCTACCTACGTATATTGACTGACCAGTAACATTTAGCTTCCGGTGTCAAATTCAGTACGTTCAGAAATTGGATTCATGTGGACATCAACTTGGATTGTGAATTCATTAATGGGTCAGTACTGTGCATTGTATGTTTATATATGTTGTATTGTTTGTCATATGTATTGTATAAACCGATTATAATTATTTGTTCATTTGGAAATTGCCATTAGGAACTTTAATTGAAAAAAAACTTTGTCAAAATTTTCATTCATGTTGTAGTTTACATTGAAAAAAAACCACACTTAATATTGTATATTGAATAGATAGGCAATCGTTATTTGGTGTTGAGCATACATATTACATGTAAATTAAGTGTGATATAGACATTATTCATACATAGTTTTGTAATAAGACTTGAACATTTGTGTCTGTTGATACCCCATACACTTGTATTCCTACACCCGGGAAAGGTCATAGAGGTCAACCGGAAGTGCTAGATATTGACATCTTTGTTTACATTAGCAACTTCATATCAGTAGTTAGCAGTTAGATACACTGATTTAAAATTTAATTTTGATTTTTGTGCATACACACATACACTTAGTTGAACATTGAAAATATTTTACAAATTTATTTGTCTTATTTGGACTTTAATTAAAGTAAAATTACCAGTGAGATATCAACATACACTGATTGATTGATAGTTACACATAAACACACATAGTCCATTCCACCTTGACTTCGCATTTCACAGTGTACTTTACATTGATTATATTTGTATATCATGTACATTGTCCTGTTTATTGTTTATGTGTATTGTATTTGACATTGTTCATTGTTGTTTACATTGTCATATATGTATGTATATTGTGTACATGTGTATTGTGAAATTGATTTGTTTGTGTACAATTGTCATTGATAATTGTTACATTTAACATTTGATGAAATAGTTAAACTTTTCTAGAAAATAAATTTTGAATTAAAAGTTTAAACTTTAAAAGTTTAATTGAGATCAGTGAGCTTGTGTAGTACAATTAACACTTGATTATTTAACCTTCATACTCACCATCCTTACTTATCCACCATAGTACACCATACCTAGGAAAGGCACTTATACTATATTTAACTTTGCTATTACTATTTCTTGGACTTAGTCTTTAGTGGTGAGAGTTATTTAGGTTGGTTTAGGTTAGCTTGGTATAGTTTGTTGTTAGTTTAGTTGTACTTTGACTTGAGTAGATTAGAACAGTGAGTTATCTTGTGATTATATTGTCCTAGTTGTATATATAGTTGTCTTTATATTAATTTGTATATATTTAACTTGCATATTTATTTACATTTTTTTTATGATTTGATATCATACTTGTTTGACATGGGTTTGTAGACGTACAATACATGGGTTTGTAGACTTCAATACAGGATTCACAGAAGGACTGATTAATCAACTTACTACCAGGATGGATAGATGGGAAACGGATTTTAGAGGAAGAGGATCAATTAGAGGTCGAGGTTATAGGAACGATAGAGGAGATTTCAACAGAAACCAAGGACAGTACAACAGAGGAGGAGGACAAGGACAGCAGGGATATCATGAGTCATCTACACCACAAGCTACTTCAACTTCAAATTATCAACACCAGGAAGAAAAGAAATGCTTTCGATGTGGATTACCAGGACACTTTAAGATTGGTTGTACAGCAATATTAGATGGAAAGAAGAATTTAAACTACAAGAAGTCTATGGGTCAGTACCACCATTAGGCTTATCCGAGCCAACTACGACAGGTCCTTCGACACAAGTGCCATAAGGATTATTTGGAAGCCCAACAGAAACTGAGGTAATACTACATGGTAGAACAGTTAAGAGTCTTCTGGACACTGGATCAACAGTTTCAACAGTCAGCCACACATATTACAACAACAACTTAAATGATTTACCACTTCAACAACTTAACACCGTATTAGATATAGAGTGTGCAGATGGACAGCAACTGCCATATGAAGGATACATAGAAACAGAACTTCAGATACCACTTCAGACTGAAAGATACCCATGTATTATATTGGTGGTTCCAGACAGTACATACAACATTCAGGTACCACTACTCATTGGAACTAATATTTTACAACACATCATGAAGTTATTGCAACTCCAACATGGGAACAGGTATTTACAAACTTCAAAACTCAACACTTCATGGTACCTTACCTTTAGAACTATCACACTCAGAGAAAAGGATCTTCAACGTCACAACAACACATTGGCTGTTATCAAGAATGCTATTGGCAAGCCAGTTACCATCAAGCCAAATTCAACGGTTCAGAAACCAGGTTATATCGATAAAGAACTACCATATAGTACAACACCAGCTATGCTTCTTCCATCAACTTTACTACCTAACAGCAATGATCTTGAAGTAGAACCATCACTTATAGAATTCAAGTACAGAAGTAAAGGAAAGATAGACGTACAACTTGCCAATGTGACATCACGCACCATTACCATTCAACCAAGAGCAGTATTATGCGAAATACAACCAGTTTGTATTGAACATCAAACAGAAGATACTGAAGCAAAGATACCCATTATTGATCAAGTGGAAATCAACACCAGTGACTTAACAGAAGAGCAGTTGAAGATAGGGAAAGATTTTATTGAGTCATACGAAGACATCTTTGCAAAGAATGATCAAGATATTGGCAACACTACAGTGAAACATCGAATAGATTTGTTAGAGGAACATCCGTTTAAACAACGATACAGGCGTATACCACCAGCCATGTATGATGAAGTGAAGGCACATCTCAAACAACTGTTAGGAAATGGAACTATTAGACCATCACATAGTCCTTATGCTTCAAATGTAGTTCTGGTAAGAAAGAAGAATGGAAAGCTACGCCTATGTACGGATTATCGTCAGCTGAACAGAATTACGAAAAAAGACAGCTATGCGTTGCCTAGGAATGAAAACCTTTTCGATGCACTTGCAGGCAGCTCATACTTCACATGCGTAGATATGAAGAGCGGGTATCACCAAGTGGAGATTTTAGAACAGCATAAGGAAAGAACCGCCTTCACAGTGGGTCCACTCGGGTTCTACGAATACAACAGAATACCGTTTGGTTTGACCAATTTGCCTGCAACCTACCAAAGAATGATGGAGGAATGTTTGTCAGATTTACACCTCAAGATCTGTTGCATCTTCATAGACGACGTTATCATCTTTGGCAGAACCTATGAAGAGCATTTGGACAATCTCCGCCTAGTATTTGACAGGATCCAGAAACACCACATGAAGCTTGCACCAGACAAGTGCTCATTCTTTATGACCAAGGTAAAGTACGTCGGCCATGTTGTTTCAGCGGAAGGTGTGGAGGTTGACCCAGCCAAAACAGACAAAGTAGTGAATTGGCCAAAGCCCACCAGTCCCGAAGATGTAAGACGATCTCTTGGATTCGTAGGATATTATCGTCGCTTCATTCGACACTTCAGTAACATCAGTAAGCCACTTATAGAACTAATGCCGAATCCAATGAAAAAGAAAGTACAGAAACATGAACAGCAACCATGGCACTGGGGTCCTGATCAAGAAAAGGCGTTTGAAACACTAAAGGAACGACTTGTGTCAGCACCTATACTTGGATATGCCATTAGCAATCTTCCATACGAGTTACATACAGATGCATCCGGATTTGCACTTGGATCTGTATTGTACCAGAAGCAGGGAGAACATTAGAGGGTTGTCAGCTATGCCAGCAGAAGTTTATCAAAGTCAGAGAAGAGATGTCCACCACACAAGTTGGAATTCCTCGCTTTGGAGTGGGCTGTTTGTGAGAAGTTCAGGGATTATCTCTTAGGCAGCAAATTTACAGTCATGACAGACAACAACCCCATGACATATGTGTTGACCACGGCTAAACTCGATGCAACCGGTCACAGATGGTTGAGCAGCCTTGCAGACTTCAACTTCAACATCTTGTATCGACCTGGAAAGAAAAATGGAGACGCAGTTGGACTCAGCCGAATTCCAGATGCACAACATACAGATTCAGATAGTGGAGAAGTCATATCGATAGTATCCGTACAGGCTATCTGTAATTCACAGCTTCCGAACACATTCATCTAGAGTTTAGCTGTTAACCCAGATGTAGTGCAATCTGATGATGATGAAGATGAATACAAAGATGAAGATATCATCGATTGGAAACAAGCACAAGCCATGGATTCACAGATAGCGCCGTTTGTGAGATATGTTAAAAAAGGAAGGAAACCTACAACAGCAGAGGTTGGATCATCATTACTCTTTCGACAGTTTCAACATCTTTTTCTCAAAGATGGCGTATTATACTGAGACGTGATGATTAGTGATGACAGGAAATCACAGCTGATATTACCATCTGCACATATTAAGATCGACCTTTAGGCATTGCATGATGATATGGGCCATCCAGGCAAGGATAGAACACTATCACTTCTGCGTGACAGATTCTTCTGGCCAGGAATGGACAAGGCAGTTGATGATTGGATAGGACAGTGCAGTAGATGTTTGAAAAGGAAAACACCAGCTAGCAGTCAAGTTGCACCCTTGGTCAGCATTACCACAACATTTCCACTAGAGCTAGTTTGCATTGATTTCCTGAAACTTGAGCGTTCTAAAGGAGGATACGAAGATGTGCTGATCATCATGGACCACTTTACCAGATACGCCCAGGCTATACCAACACGGAATCAAACAGCTAGAACTACTACCCAAGCACTCTTTGATAACAACATCGTTCACTACGGAATTCCGCTACGCATACACTCTGACAGAGGAGCGAATTTTGAAAGTAAAGTGATCAAAGAGTTGTGTACTTTGACTGGGATGAAGAAATCCAGAACAACACCATACCATCCCATGGGGAATGGTATGCCAGAGAGGTTTAATCGTACTTTGATGGGTATGCTTGGTACATTAGATCGACAACAGAAGACTAATTGGAAACCTTACGTTGCACCCATGGTTCACGCCTATAACTGCACTCGTCACGAGTCAACAGGAGTTGCACCGTATTTCCTCATGTTTGGACGACAGCCACGTTGACCGATTGACTTAGCTTTTGGACTTCACAAAGACACTAAGATGCCAGCTACAAAATACATCAAAGGTCTTCGTAATAGACTTTCTTTTGCATACCAACTGGCATCAGAAACATCAAATATAGCTCAAGCAACCCAGAAGGAAGCATACGATCTTCGAGTCAGCGGAGTTTCTATACAGAAGGGAGACCGAGTGTTAGTGAAGATTGTATACTTCGATGGTAGACACAAGTTGGCTGATAAATGGGAAGATATACCATATGTTGTTTTGGATCAGCCTAATCAAGAAATTTCCGTATTTACTGTTATCCGAGAAGACGGAGAGGGAAAAATAAAGAAACTACATCGAAACCTACTGCTTCCAGTCGATAACATCAGAGACCAGGAACCAGTAGAGTTACAAACTACAAAACAGAGACCAACTCCACGCCCACGTGCTAATAAGCAACAGAAACTACCAGTGGTTCATGCAACCAAGGAGGATTCAGCTGATGACACAGCATCAACTATATCAGAGGACTCCGAGGTTGGATTTGTGTTAACAGCGGACAGCGAATCATCTCTTGCTGAAGACTCCGATGCTAACGCAGATATTAGTGATGAGGTAATAAGTCTTTCTGGGGACGCCCAGGTTGATGAGACTGAATCTACTGGAAGCGCTTCCGAAGATGCTGAGAGTATTTCATCAGAAGATACTACTATTGATGATGATGATGTACATCAGGATACTGAAGAAATACCACCGGTAGAAATCAGACGTTCTGGAAGGGAATGAAGACCACCTGCTTGGTTTTGATCTGGACAGTTCGAGACAAGTATGGCTGTTGCTGGACGAACTAGTGTTCCAGAGTGGCGACAGAAAGCCGATTACATCTCGTCTTTGGCTCAGACGCTATTATTTAAAGCAACTGGATTAGAGAGAGATGCAGCAAGGACCATATTGGACATTGTCAACCACCACTAGTTGGAAATGAGGGGACGTCATTTTACAGCTGGGGTGTGTGTGATAAAGTGTTATTTTAGAATATATGTATTTTATATATAAGTAATACTGTAGTATTATATTATTGCATGGTTAGACTATACGGAGTGTATATTTCATGTTCGCTCAGGGGTGACTTTTATCAGGTGTTTCAATAGTGTTTCATTGGTATTGATTAGTGGTCAAATTCTTTGGCGGGAACTTTACATTTCTACATGGTCACTTTGTGTAATGGACACCATTGGCATTGTCTAGTAAATTGTAATATTATATTCTATTTTGAGTTTGGTTTTCCTATTTATAAGGTCAGTTATTCTTCTTATATATTAGTTATCTATCCTTCTATTTATATGTATGCATGATTTACGAATGTTATGAATAAATGCATGTTTGAATGATGTGTAGATGTGATATGTAAGTGTAATAATAGAAAACTTAAAAGAACTTTAAATCTTTTTAATAATTGTGCTTTTATGGTTAAAACAGTAATTTATATAAAACAGCTATATTTCAGTAAATGGATTAAACTATTGAATTTTATGGAATGAATGTTTTATAATAATCTCAGATATTAATTAAAGTCATAAATTGATAAAGATAACTATCTTATTTTGATATGCAGATTAGGTTAGTTATGAATTTAATATGTGTACTGCAGGTATATTCCATATATTGATGACCCACCATGTGGGCATCAACCTGGTGTGATTGTACTCTTATTGTATTCAAGCCTTCACAAATACCTGTGAGGTAGGTTATGTTATGTTGAATCTATGTGCGTTTTGCTTATTGTATTGTCTGCTTTAGAAAGTGCTTTATGCTTTGTTTGCACGTATGTTCTTACTTTGCATGTATATGTTATTTTTAAATATGTTTATTTAAATTCGGTATTCAACAGTTCATTGCATTACTGTTATAATGTATTACTAATGCATCGACATCTGCATTATGATTATTTTTGGTATTTAGATGTATTCATGAGACAATAGAATTGGAGATCACTATTTCCGACTTAATGAAATTATATAGTATTCTTTTATTATTGAAATGCTTGGAAAAGTAAACAGTTTCCTTGTTCAAAATTGTTAACATAATGTTTTAAATCTTTTATATAGTTACTTAATTATATTACATCCATTAATATAATGTATTGTTATTACAGGGTGTTTATTTTGGATTACAATATAGAACAAAATAAAGAATCCATAACTTTATATTGTTTTGGTGTTTTCATTTGCCACGAAACAAGACTACAAATATAAAAAAGAAGATGTGGTATAATTGGCAATGAGACAGCTATCCACAAAAGACCAAAATGACACAAACATTAACAACTATAGATCACCGTACGGCCTTCAACACTGAGCAAAGCCCATACCGCATAGTCAGCTATAAAAGGTCCCGATAAGACAATGTAAAACAATTCAAACGAGAAAACTAACGGCCTTATTTGTGTAAAAAAAATGAACGAAAAACAAACATGTAACACATAAACAAACGACAACCACTGAATTACAGGCTCCTGACTTGGGACAGGCACATACATAAATAATGTGGCGGGGTTAAACATGTTAGCGGGATCCCAAGTTTGTATTTTTTAAAGTAAATTGCATTTCGTCTTCCTACTCGAAATGATTGTAAACAGATTTCAAAGGACGTTTTATGTTATTATAAGTCTTTAGTTTTTAGGCAAAAAGCCATGGTCAGGTTAACGTATTTTTTTTGTATTTTTTTTTTGTTGGTTGTTTTTTTTTACTGGCTTATTGTTGAAGATGTTCGTTAGTTTGATGCATTGTTCGCTGTTTTATTATTCGCTTGATTAAGTCTGCACTTTAATGAACATAAGGGTCCAACATTAATAAACCCTCCCATATGATCAGCTATGTCGTATCAATCAAGTAAATTATGATAAAGCAAGAATGTGTCCATATATCCAGATACTGCAATTTGATTTTCTATGTTCAGTGGACCGTGAAATTGGGGTAAAAACTTTAATTTAGCATTAAAATTAGAAATATCATAGGGAACATGTGTACGAAGTTTCATATTGATTGGACTTCATTTTCATCAAAAACTATCTCGACCCAAAAATCTTTAACCTGAAGCGTAACAGAAGGATGGAAAAAAAACGATACAAAATGAAAGGTGACATCTTAATTAAGGTTGAATAAAACTAGAAACTTGATTAAAATAAAATAAAAATAATGTAAATAAAAGTACAATGAAATTTGAATGCAACTATTAAAGAATATGAGTATTGTAAGACAGAGTAAAAAATATCCCAAACATAGAGTACTCTCCGAATCTAAGATGCTTTTGTAAATACATGTATTCTAAACTAAACATTCTAACAGTCTTTTCTCTCTTTATCCAATTGCAAATTGCAAAATGGTATACCTGTAAATTACATGGTTTTTATATTTTTTTCAAAAATTTCCTGCTTATTAATTCATTTGTTACAGTTCATGAATGATTAAAATAAATTATCAAATCATGTATCAAGTATGACTAGGAAATGGCCTTTTAAATCATGTTCCGTTTATTGGAATATCAAACATATCTTCCTGGAACAAAAAACGATAATATTATTTCCTCTTAGATGACATTGATATATATTTAGCTTATCAAAACAACAAAAACGTATGTTCCTACCAAAGCAGTTTAATTGAAAATGGACCGCAATATACTTTTGATGTTTTTTATATATGTTTACGCTTTCCGTTTTGCAGGTAAGGTGTTACATTTCTTATTTTTCAAAATAAATTGCATGTAACTTTACCAAAAGGTAAAGAACTAAGTATAAAGTTTACAAGATAATGACTTTAGATTTTATTCCTTTGTATTATGTTGCTGTAAATACAATTTAAATCTCATTACTGGGCGGCCTACATGTTGTGGAATAAGTGACTTACATATTACCATTAGAACTAGATGGAGTGCTTCACTTAAAAGGAAAAGAAGAAGAAGGATGCAATGAGATACATTTCCTCCAAAATGGATATATGTTTGTCCAGCCTTTTTGTTGATATATCATTACGAACATTCTTTTTTTGTCTATTAAGTCGATACATGGTGTAAAATGAATACACACAATAGAACATTTTGGTTAAATAAAATGTAAAATCCCCAAAATATTGAACTCCGAGGAAAATTCAACACGGAATGTCGATAATCATATGGCATATAAAATGTTAATCTTGTTTGACACGTTTGATGTCAAATTGGCGCGGTGCTTTTCATTTGCGCCAATTGGCATTTCATTTGCGCCAAAAAAATCTTTCATTTGCGCCACAAACCATATTTCATTTGCGCCAAAAACTAAATCTTTCATTTGCGCCAATATTACAGGTAAGTACAGGTAAATACAGGTAAAAATAGTATAAAACATAAAAATTTTCAAAAAGTCTTTTAATAATGAAGAAACATATTCCTCAGAAATCAGTTATCATAAAATCATACAAGTTATGCTAAAACCTCGATAAAATCATACAAGTAATGCTAAAATCATACAAGTAATGTTAAAACCTTGATAAAAACAGAAAAGAAAGCACTATAAACTGGAGTACATTATTCAGACATTTGTTAGCACTAAATTTCCCCTCTTATGTGCATGTCATGTTTCTCCATAAGATAGTCAGTTTTCTCTTTCTCCCATAGTCGAACTGCAGGCGGTGTGTCCATAGATCTCATTTTGATGTATGTTGTAGCCTGAATCTTCTTTACAACGTCAACATAAATAAACATGTCTGGATGTTTTGAATAAAATTGTTCATTAAAATGTGCATGGAATGACTCCAGTCCATTGTTGGTTCGTTTGAAATTAGCAGTGGGTGTAACAGCCCTAAATGACGGTGGATATCTAGATTCCGGGCTTATATAAGTTTCCAAAACATAGTCAGCAAATTTTATGCATCTGCTATCAGTTGGAGATTCAGTCATCCTGGCTTTATAGGTTTTTTGGTACACCTGAAGGATTTGTCTCCATTTTTTAAAACATTTGACAACCTATATATTATGTGGTCATCAAATATCACAGAATTCTTTCATCTGTTTGTCTCACATTTGACTATGTCCATCTTGACACCTCACACTGGACTGGCCATGTGAACACTATATATATAATTATAACCTTAGTGACTCTCAGTTTTGTATTAGAAATAAGTATGAACTCACACATATATCCAGGATCCAGGGGGGAGGGGGGGGGGGGGGGGGTATGTACAAACAAAAAATAAAATAAATCGTAAATTATATTTAACTTTTCCGTTATATTACCTGTCATACCTGTAAAATGGCGCACATGAAGTTTTTTTTTGGCGCAAATGATATATAACCTTGTGGCGCAAATGAAAGGTTTGATTTTTTAAAAATTGGCGCAAATGAAATGCGCCCAAATTGGCGATATACAAAATAAACAAAGGACATTAACACAAAATAAAAGCGTACGTACAATGTTTAATAACACTAGAACACACCCGTGAAATCTCGGGTCCGTGACTGAATTAAAGTATATAACTATGCGTAAGTCTTCTTGTAGTATTGGTTATTGTCATCAGATAAAGTCATGCCGATTATAAGATGCACAGTTTTCTCTGCTTTCAAAATCTTTCTGCTTGAACCCGTCGACGTGGAACTTATCAATTATTGGTAATATTAATTATTTGGAAATCAAAAGGTCCTTGAATGGAGTATTTTTTTTAATCAACAGCATTGTCCTACAGAAATCACAAATAAAGTTGAACTCTTTGATTCGCTGTTTTACGCCATGCCCGCTAACAAATTGAAAACTACTCCTTACATATTTTTAGTATTCGTATTGTCATCTTAGAAAGTCTTACTAATTAAAATACTACAATAGGGAACAAATTGACAATGATTGAATTTGGTAGTGTCAACCCTGTGATTAAAATACTACAATAGGGAACAAATTGACAATGATTGAATTTGGTAGTGTCAACCAGTTATAAATATAAAGTTGAATTCTTGGATTTGTCGTTTTTACGTGATGACGGCGGACAAATTGGACCTCGTAATTTTAGTATTATAGATAATTACCATGGTCTGACGGTGCTCCTCAAATTTCTATATACAGGATTGAAGCAGTACTTCCGTGAGGTTATTATTATTTCCATTTGCAAAACAAAAACACCAAAAAACTTCTAAAAATGTTTTCAAAAAAAATGTTTTTTATAATATTCATACCTTGCATAAAAGTAGATATTTGTCAAAAAAAATGAGATGCAAAATGATATAAAATGTGACAACTATTTACCATATTTCAATCTATGTGGACAACGTTTGTTACAGTAAGTAAATATCAAATATCTACTATGTACTTAGTCAAGCTGGAAGTTTCCTGAATTGGCTAAGTGTTTGGAAGGTCAAATAATGATCCCAAGCAGGTATATTGAGATCGTGACTTTTTGTATACAGTAGCCAAATTATCTGACTTACCGCGGGGAACCTGTGTTACAGTTTAAAAAAGAAAGAACATTTTCTCCAAGTCGTCTGTAATGTGATCCCTTATACTTGAATTTTATAAATTGCTGTTTTAAAAGAATTTCCATTCTCAAAATGCATTGCTATGGTGATACATTCCTATCGAAAATTCGACAAAAATCTTCCTTGTATCACGAGTTAAATGAATAAGTTAAATTGAATCTAAAATAAGAAAATGTTGCAGGATTTCCAAGGAGAAAACTATCTACCAAACTTAATTAGGTCAATCATTATTCTTCATAGTGTATTGGGAAACAAGTTATTGCAACATATATAAATCCCTTTCCACTATGCGGGTGGAGTGTTGCCTTGTAGCGACATTTACTTGCTTTTTTTCGAATTTTACTTTTACGTGCAAGATATATTGCTCTCTCTTAACAGAATCAGCTATTTCTCTAATAATATGGAAATTTATCCCTTTCCGAACCCATTGTATAAAAAAATTTAATCAACGTGTGGTTGCTGGTGATCTCAAAAGATCATTGGATGATTTTAAGGGTCATGACCTTTTTAGCTAACTGGATGAATCGAAATATGATAACAGGTGTTAATGAAATTGACAACTTCGTGCAATGTGAAAGGCACTCGAAGGGGATTTTCGGTTAACAAAAAAAGAAAAATGTCTTTTTAATAATTAGAGAAACAGATTTTTACATAGTTACTCGACAGTCCTGGATTATCGGATTTATCCAATCCCGATAGTTAAATTATCAATTTTAAAGTCCGAGCCGCCTCGGCGATCTCGATTGGATAAATCCGACAATCCACGAGTAACTATGTAAGAATCTATATTTATCGCCCTCTTCCGACGGACTATCATCGTTTCTCAAGACCATTCTCGTACATTCAGTAGTTGAAATTTTCTCCGAGGAAAGGGGATCGAATTAGCAACCTTTGTGTAATTAGTCCGATAGGCTAACAACTACATCACTGGTTTCTAAACTCAATGACGCAGGCGTAGGTACCTATGGGTTAACATATGCTAATTTTGGTGCAATATTTTGTTTTAATTTGTGTTAAGAAAAACACCATTTATGTGTATTCGACTGTACTAATTTTTACTCTACACGTCTGAATTGGTCTGAAATTCACTTAATATTACCCGACTGTAGTCTGAACCACACAGATTTCAGAAGATGTGGTATGAGTGCCAATGAGAACACTCTCCATCTAAGTCACAATTTGTAAAATTAAACCATTACTAGTATATGTCAAAGTACGGTCTTCAACCCTGAGCCTTGGTTCATACCGAATTATAAGCTATGATTTTTAACGGTTTAAACTTGTACTGGACCAGTAATGACCCCTTTTACACGCGTCTAAAACAACTAGTTTGAACACACTCTTCCAAGTCTGAACCATATTCGACCAAGTCTGAACCAACCAATATCTATTTTAAGTATCCATCTTTTATATTTACTTAATTTAGAAATCTCCCCTGGCTACAAAACTTGAACAACAATATGCATTCCTAAATGAGTTTAATATACTAACACTGAAACCAGAATTTAACAACAAACATACAAATATAATCATCAACACCATATTTATCAACACTTATATACATACATTTGTACATGTATACACAATGTTTATCACCTTTTAAAAAAGAATAAAAAATGGTGATCAAAAGAAGGATAGTGAATACAAAATGTCTTGTGATATAAGTTTTACAGGATGTTGTAGCTCTCAATGGAATTCATATAAAATTGATTACTCTCTGACCAGGTGTGATCTTTATAACGAGTTTACCCCAAACAGGAGGTATAACTTTATAGTTTATCACTAACAGAAGAACAATAGGATAATTTCTTTAATTTTCTATCACTGTTTAGCTCTCCTGATCCAATGTCGTCCGTCGTATTAACATTTAAAACATTCTTTTCCTCAGAAACTGCTCTGCCAAAAACAAAACTTGTCCAAAAACATCATTGGGAATCTAGCTTAAATGTGTCCGATGACCAGGCATGTCAATCACGATGGCCGACATGGCTAAAATAGAACATAGAGGTAGAAGTAAAGTTTTGTCTATTATTTTGAGAACCTATTTGAATAGAGAAAATCTGACACGGCAAAAAAACTGAATATTGACCTCTACCAATAGTTAATATACGTCAAAACTGTCAGACAACTTCTTATAGGAGTTGTTACCCTTAAATAACGTATTCTAATATCAGACAGGCATTACCTGTGAAATGGGGACAGACTTTTTTTTTTTAAATCCAACATGTTAAAAAGAGACGGAAATACCGTAACGTAACCGTTTCTGATTTTGGTTCTGTTGTTAGGGATTTGGTTGTGACGTTGTGACGTCATATTCAATGTAAACAAATAAACGTCTTTTTTATAATAATCAATTTCAAAAAATGAATTTTTATTGAGTTCCTTCCTTAGACTGATAAATATACATTTTATTCAAAGTCTCATGCAAACAAGACCGAAAACGGAAGTAGATTTCTGCGCAAACTCGGAAATTCAAAAACGCGACATTCCGGATCCGACATTTTTTTGAACGATTTTGATTTCATTACTACAACATCTGGTACAATAAAAAAAATCATGAAATTTTCCTGATTTTTTTTTATTCTTATTGAATTTTCTACTGTTATTGTGTTTATAGATATAGGAAGATGTGGTGTGAGTGCCAATGAGACAACTCTCCATCCAAATAACAATTTAAAAATTAAACCATTATAGGTTAAAGTACGGCCTTCAACACGGAGCCTTGGCTCACACCGAACAACAAGCTATAAAGGGCCCAAAAATTACTAGTGTAAAACCATTCAAACGGGAAAACCAACGGTCTAAT
Organism: Mytilus trossulus; assembly: GCF_036588685.1. Lineage (NCBI taxonomy): Eukaryota > Metazoa > Mollusca > Bivalvia > Mytilida > Mytilidae > Mytilus > Mytilus trossulus. Next base: position 34,885,895 of record NC_086379.1, on the reverse strand, counting down.
CTATATAAACAAAACGAGAAACGAGAAACACGTCATGTTTGTTTAAGGGAATACGATACTGTAGCAGGGGCAGATACTAACGTTTTCAAAACTGTTCGTGTTGTTTTCGCGACGTTGGTAACCAGAAAGTTGTAATTGCGCGATGTGTCTAATAAAAACGTTAACATTTCGCGACGTCGCTTTAAAAGAAGTCATATTTCGCGGAATACTCACTGACGTCATTAATTTCGATTGTGCGAATTTCAAAAAAGTACCTGCTAAAAAAGTGGCCATGCCGTTTCTAAACAACGGAGAAATCCGCCGAAAAGCAGTGAGATCAAAGGAAATACTTGAGATGAAAAATAAATCAAATACAATTTTGCATGACGAAATTGAAGAAATGGTGATAGTCACAGAAGAGAGTACTGACAGTATAACATGGAAAGACGGGAAAAGAATTGTGGAGCTGTTTAGTTTGGCACTGAATAACTGCCAAAACATTTCCGCCCAGCGGAATCTGCTCAATGTAGAGAAAAAAAAATGCAAGGAATTGGGGTCTATCTTCCTATTTGTTGCTTAAACTGTAACATGCTGAAAAAACATTTGACCAATAACACAATTCGGAACAAAACTACCTGCAATAGCTTATTATTAGTATTGGTACCTGCTTAACGTCCAGTGGCAAATATGTAATTGCACATTTATGACATCCAGACGTTATTTTAATGAAACTTAAAGAAATGAGTAAACGTATAAACCCGCGATTAATGAGAAAAATTTAACAAAATATATGGCGCGTAGGGTGGCCGAATCGGGTCTGGTGTTGAAATCCATACACACAAGTCATTACTACGGCGTGTTGTACAGCTGTGCAATATTTTTCATGACGAGAACAGTTATTTTATTTATTGATTATGAAGTCGAAGTGAATAATAATATCTTGAATTGAATAACATCGGAATCAAAATAATTAAGTTTGCGTCTTTTTTTTTCTTTTTTGGTTTAGCATTTGGCAGTCTCCAAATTTTACGGAGAATCGTCATTGTAAGGCCAAATTAAACAGACTATCAATGAAATAACAAAACCGACTGCATGTGCGAGACCCTCATTGGTGGACAAGTTCGTATAACACACATGTTTGTAAATAAAATAAGAAATAAAGAGAGTGTCTCATCCTTTTCTTGACTTGAAATTGGCACATAAAAAAATGCCGATTTTAATTGATATTTCAAAAATATATAATATTGTATGTGTATGTAGAAAAACTGTCAATGAAAGTCCGTTAAAAAGATTTCAAAAAAATATATTGGTGTCGTTTTTGGTTTGAGGTTTATCAAAATATAACCAATAGATACAGAATTGTCACACGTCAGTTGTTCTTTTTTGTATATGAAACTGGATGTAATAGACCAAAGCAGAAAACGCCCGTTCACATGCTTCAAAAGGGCTTGTAATTTTAAATGTTGTCGTTAGGTATGGTTCATCATATTTGTATTTTGTTCATTGTTTTGTACTTAAATCAGACCGTAAGTTTCTCGTTTGTGTTGTTTTGCATTTGTCATGTAGGGGGTCTTTCATAGCTTACTATGCGGTATGCGTTTTACTCATTGTTGAAGGCCGTCCGATGTCCTATAGTCGTTTAGCCATTTGGTCTCTGGTTAAGATTTGCCTCATAGGTAATCATACCATGTCTTCCTATTTGCAAGTCCCTATTGTACTTCAATGTATTGAGAGATAAAAATAGAAGTATCAGCACATGTACACTAATTGCAGACAGACAGATCAGAAAGTGTAAACACGTTAAAACTCGTCGTATAGTTAGACGATCGGACAGACGCACAAAGTGTTTTCAATGGGGGTTTCATTGGGGGGTTCCGATCCCGGATCCCTCTTATTGTTTTGTCCAAATCTATTTTTTTGTGATTTCCCTGGTCCTGCTAGACCTCATTTTCCGTTTTCACGACACAGTAACTTGACTTTCACGTGTCACGTTTTCAAAAAATCGGCAATCCCGCGTCATGCTTCGACCCCAATGAGACCCACTTGCAATAAAGCTCTACTTCTAGACAAACAAGTACGCCAATATTCATACGTATACGCCGTAAACAAGGGTATGTAACTTATCTATAATTGATAAAGACATCGTACAAAGTTATTCTCTTATACCGGCTGCTGTACTTCCTATGACCAATTATATTACAACCTCATTTACGGTCGATTGAGGCAATACTGGCATGAGTTAAATTGTACAAATTAAACTAGCTCTTATTACAAAACAAGAAGTACTGCTTATAATTTAAATTTGAAAGATGATTATCTCTTGAATGTAAAAAAAGTCAAAATACGTCGGAACCTTTTGAAGTCCTGTTGAAGATAGGTTTTGTCATTGTTAAAGGTAATACTGTTGTCAATTTATAGTATCGCCTCTCTTAATTTATAGTTGGTTCACATGTTGTCATGTCAATAATGTTGTCTATCCTCTTACAGCACATGAAGCAATTTAGAACTAATGTTGGATGGAGATGCACCTTTATACTTCTATCTGATTTTCTTTTTTGCCGTACATCTGACAAAGCAATCTGCTAGAATCCTTTTTTCTAGTCTTTTTTTTTTTTTACTATTAAAAGGATCCTGTCCAAATTTCGTTTCGTAAATATTTAGCACAAATGTTTTTCAATTTTATGATTAACCATCTTAAAATTTTTTATGATAAGTATCAACGTTTTGAAAAACACCCGCATATATACTTGACAGCGAACTCGAGTACGGCGGGAATGATTACACGCGTGGTTCAATATACCGCAGGGGGGTCAAAATACCATGGCTGAGTAAAACTTTCAAAATATCTTTTCCAGTATGTATTATACATACAAACTACTTGTTGGAGTATTATAACTATGAAAAGGAGTTTGAATAGCTAGAATTTTTGAAATTTAAGGTCTATCTAAGGGGTTCAATATACCGCAGGGGGTCAAAATACCATGGAATTTCTTTTTTCTTCAAAACATCTTTTCCAGCATGTTAATTGCATACAAACTACTTATTGAAGTAATATTACTATGTTAAGGAGTTAGAATTAAAAGAATTTTTGAAATTTTAGATTAATGGAAGGTGGTTCAATATACCGCAAAAGAAGGGGGGATCAAAATAATATCGCTAAGTAAATTTTCAAAATATCTTTTTCAGTATGTTAAATACATACAAACTACTTGTTGGAATATTATAACTATGTAAAGGAGTTTGAATAGCTAGAATTTTAGAAATTTAAGGTCTATATAAGGGGTTCAATATACTGCAGGGTGGTCAAAATACCATGGGGATAAATTTTTTTCAAAATATCTTTTCCAGCATGCTAAATGCATAAAAACATCTTATTGATTATTATTACTATGTTAAGGAGTTAACATTGCAAGAATTTTTTATCTTTAAGATAAGATAAGATAAGAAATTTTATTTCAAGTCGGGTTACATTAAATACAAACATAAGCTCTGTAGAGCTTTTTGCCGACATAAATAACAATAACAACATACATATTAAGATACATAAGACACACATATGAGACATACAAATTATGATAGCTATATTGCAAGTAAAAAGTTCATAAATAAAAAGCATAGCACATGCAAGCAAAGCACTAAAACTGAAACATAAGCACATGCAAAGCAGAATGAAATAAATAAAGCAAACTAATTTGTATAAGCTACATGGAACAAACATTTAACACAAAATAAAATAAAGGTATTAAGAACTGCAGGAGCCACACTTGCATGAGTTGCCATTCCAGTTGTTGATCATACTTTTAAAACTGGTTTAGGTTTGTCTGTGCACGGATCGTGTCAGGCAACTCATTCCATAGTGTAGCTCAAGCATATCTTAATGAATGAAGGCCAAAATGTGCGGTTCTCACCTGTGGAATTTCAACGGTTTGTTGTTTTCTAAAAGTATAAGATACATTTTTAAAATTAATGATATCATGGAGATACACCGGTGATTCTTTATGTAATATTTTAAAAGTTTCTATTGCCATCATTCTTAGGCGTCTTATTTTAAAAGAAGGTAAACCAGATTTTAACAACAAAGTTTCATAATCACTATCAAAATCTTCATATACATGTATGAACCTCAAGGTACGTTCTTGTATTTTTTCCATCTTTTTAGTATTACCCTCCCCACAAAAATGCCAAACCACAGGACAATAATTGAAATTAGACATAATATATGAATGATAAATAGTTAACCTTCCCAATTTAGATAAATGTTTTCCAATTCTTTTAAGAACATTTAACTGCCTTCATGCTTTTTAACAAATATCAGAGATATGAGTTTTAAACTTGAGTTGATAATCTATTGTCCCCCAGCAGCTTAACCTCAGTGTCACATAACATTTCATTTCCATCCATATTGAATTTAATATTCCCTCTTTTTGTTTTATTCCCAACAGCAATAGCCTGAAATTTATCTGAATTAGCTTTCATTTTGTTAATAGCAAACCAATCAATTAAAACAGCACTTTCCTATTGCAAAGATTTAACTAATCCATTTAGGTCTGGTCCTGAGTGTGACAATGTATTATCGTCTGCATAATTATACAGTTCATTTTCTTTCACAAAATTGAAAATGTCGTTTAGAAAAATATTAAAAAACACAGGACCAAAAATAGAGCCCTGCGGTACACCTTTATAGATATTTTACCAGGTACTACTATATGCACCGACTTTTTCACAATGTTTCCTATTTGATAAATAATTATCAATTACATTAAGTGCCTCATTTGACAGGCCATATGCCTTCAATTTTAAAAGAAGTAAATTATGGGGTAAGCAGTCAAAGGCCTTTGAAAGGTCCATTAGCACAGCAGCCACATATAAATTTGGATCGACTGCTTTTTTCCAGTCCTCAATGACTTTTAGTAAGGCGGTGTTACAGCCATAGCCAGGTATAAAAGCTGACAAGGAAGGATGAAATATTTTACTAAAATATTCTATTAGCTGCTAATATATGGCCCTTTCAAAGAACTTTGACACCTCTGAAAGAATGCTAACAGGTCTGTAGTTTCCTGCCTCTAACTGACTATTCTTTTTATGCAGTGGAACTACCTGTGCTTCCTTAAGATCGTCAGGAAACTCTGAACTCTTAATAGACATATTTTTAAGGGTTATGGTAGGGGGTTCAATATACCTCAGTGGGTCAAAATACCATGGAAACTATTTTTTTCACAATATCTTATCCAGCAAGTTACATCCATACAAACTACTTGTTGGAGCATTATCACTATGTTAAGGAGTTAAAATTGCAAGAATTTTTGAAATTTTAGGTCTATGGTAGGCGGTTCAATATACCGCAAGGGGTCAAAATACCATCGCTGAGTAAAATTTTCAAAATATCTTTTCCAGCATGTTGAATACATACAAACTACAAATTGGAGTATTATTACTATGTATAGGAGTTACAATATCTTTCATTTTTGAAAATCAAGGTCTATGGTAGGGGGTTCAATATACCGCAAGGGGTGAAAATACCATGGCTAAGTAAAATTTTCAAAATATCTTTTCCAGTATGTATTATACATACAAACTACTTGTTGGAGTATTTATAACTATGAAAAGGAGTTTGAATAGCTAATTTTTTGAAATTTAATTTCTTTAGTAGGGGTTCAATATACCAAAGGGGGGTCAAAATACCATGGAATTTTTTTTTGTTCAAAACATCTTTTCCGGCATGTTTATTGCATACCAACTACTTATTGAAGTATTATTACTATGTTACGGAGTTAAAATAGCTAGAATTTATGAAATTTAAGGTATATGGTAGGAGGCTCAATATACTGCAGTGGGGTCAGAATACCATGCATTTTTTTCCCTAATATCTTTCCAAGCATGTTAAATACATACAAACTACTTATTGGAGTATTATAACAATGTAACCGAGTTAGAAAAGCTAAAATTTTAGAAATTCAAGGTAGGGGGTTCAATATACCGCAGTGGGTCAAAATACCACGGCATAGTGAAATTTTCAAAATCTTTTCCAGCATGTTAAATACATGCTAACTACTTATTAGAGTATTATTACTATATAAAGAAGTAAGAATACTAGCTTTAATTTATGAAATTCAAGGTCTATAGCAGGGGGTTCAATATACCGCAGTGCGGTATATTGAACCCCCTACTATAGACCTTGAATTAAAAGAATTCAAGATACTCTAACTCCTTATCATGGTTGTAATACTCTTATAAGTAGTTTGTATGCATTTAGAATAGCTTGAATTTAAAAATCCAAGCTATTCTAACTCCTTAACATAGTAATAAAACTCCAATAAGACGTTTGTATGTATTTAACATACTGGAAAAGATTTTGAAAATTTCACTCAGCCATGGTATTTTGACCCCCTCCCCCTCCTGCGGTATATTGAACCCCTACCATAGACCTTCAATTTCAAAAATTCCAGCAAGTCTAAATCCTTAACATAGTACTTCAATAAGTAGTTTGAACCCCCTACTATAGACCTTGAATTTCGAAAATCAAGGCTATTCTAACTCCTTAACATAATTATAATACTTCAAAAAGTAGTTTGTATGCAATGAGCATGCTTGAAAGATATTTTGAAGAAACAAATATTTTCAAGGTATTTTGAGCCCCCCCCCCTCCCCCTAACCATGGTATATTAAACCTCATACAATAGACCTTGAATTTCAAAAATCTAAGCTATTTTAAATCCTTAACATAGTTATAAAACTCGAATAAGAACTTTGTATGTATTTAACATTCTGGAAAAGATAGTTTGAAAATTTTACTTTCCCATGGTATTTTGACCCCCTTGCGGTATATTGAACCCCTACCATAGACCTTCAATTTCAAAAATTCCAGCTAGTCTTAATCCTTAAAATAGTAATAATATTCCAATAAGAAGTTTGTATGCATTTAACATGCTGGAAAAGATATTTTGAAGAAAAAAAGTTTCCCTGGTATTTTGACCCCCTGCGGTAAATTGAACCCCCTACTATAAACCTATAATTTGAAAAATTAAAGCTATTCTAACTCCTTAACATAGTAATAATACTCCAATTTGTAGTTTGTATGTATTCAACTTGCTGGAAAACATATTTTAAAAATTTCACTTAGCCATGGTATTTTTACCCACTGCGGTATATTGAACCCCCTACTATAGACCTTCAATTAAACAAAAGCTTGCTATTCTAACTCCTTAACATAGTTATAATACTCCAGTTAGTAGTTTGTATGCATTTAACATGCATGAAAAGACAATTTGAAGAACAAATATTTTCAAGGTATTTTGCCCACCCCCCTACCATGGTATATTGAACACCCTACTACAGACCTTGAATTTCAAAAATCCAAGCTATTTTTATTCCTTAACATAGTTATAATACTCCAATAAGTAGTTTGTATTCATTAAACATGCTTGGAAGATATTCCGAAGAAAAAAATATTTTCATGGTATTTTGACCCCCTCTTACATGTACCATGTTATATTGAACCCCCTACTACAGACCTTCAATTTCAAAAATTCCAGCTATTCTAAATCCTTAACATAATAAAACTACTCCAATAAGTAGTTTGTATGCATTTAACATGCTTGAAAAGATATTATGAAGAAAAAAATATTTTCATGGTATTTTGCACCCCCCAATTACCATGGTAATATATTGACATCCCCTTCTTGTATTATTGATTTTTAATATTTGATTAGCTTTTATATAATATTAAATGTTTTATTAATCATCTAGAATGAAAAAAACAAGGGGGTTCAATTTACCATGGGGGTTCAATTTTCCTAACAAGGGGGGTTCAATTTACCAAAGCGGTATTTTGACCCCGGGGTCATTTTACCATGGGGTTCAAAATATGACACCGGTTTAATGTTTCAGGATCCATATCACAAAAATTTCGTAACTGTAACAAAATTAACGCTTACATGAACTTATCATTTCAAAAATGTTTCTTGACCCTATAAATAGTTGCAAGTGCAAATAATCTGTTCAGGCTATTGTTTTCAATCACATGGTCTAACCGACTAACTAACATGTTTAACCCCGCCACATTATTTATGTACGTGCCTGTTTGAAGTCAGGACCCTGTAATTCAGTTGTAGTCGTTTGTTTATGTGTTACAAATTTGTTTTTCGTTCATTTTTTTTTATATAAATCAGGCCGTTAGTTTTCTCGTTTGAATTGCTTTACATTGTCTTATCGGGGCCTTTTATAGCTGACTATATGCGGTATGGGCTTTGTTCATTGTTGAAGGCCGTACGATGACCTATAGTGTTACTGTCTGTGTTATTTTGTTTTCTTGTTCACAGTTGTCTCATTGGCAATCATACCACATCTTTTTTTTTTAATTATATTTGAAGTGATGATGCTATGGCGGAATTTAAATGCGGTTGCAAATACGTCTATCGACCTATTAGATTATTATACTGTGCACACTGCTATAAAATTGAGAATGGAAATGGGGAATGTGTCAAAGAGACAACAACCCGACCAAAATAAAAAAACACAACAGCAGAAGGTCACCAACAGGTCTTCAATGTAGCGAGAAATTCCCGCACCCGGAGGCGTCCTTCAGCTGGCCCCCAAACAAACATACACTAGTTCAGTGATAATGAACGCCATACTAATAGACTATCTACCTTGGTAATATCGAAATAGACAAAAAATATCATTATTTAAGGGCAAGTTACAGTAAATGCGCTATGTCACAGATCTCAGTAAAATTTGGCATACAACTCTGGCTAGCTGAACTTCAACTGAAAATCGGAAAAAAATAATGCATTTATCTCAATTATCAATTGATATATTACTGATTGAACTCTTACAAAATGGGTGAATATTTGTATAGAAAGCACATACAATTGGCGAAAACCCTTTTAAAATTTGTCTTAAAATCGCCAAATCTCTAAAATTTACTCCATAGATTTTTCTTAAAAACTATATGTTGTTGATACATAAATTTTCGTTATAATGATGCAAAATTAAGATAGGGTTTTTACGGTAAACTTCATTTAAAGTTGCGTTCTTTGTGCAAAAATCCAACAAAACGTCGAAATAATCGTAACGTAATCGCGTTGCAAGCCGTAAAACGTTGATTTTTGACATTTTCACTACCAACAAGGTAACAAATTGATTATTAGACAAAAAACGAAGTCGATGACCCTATGATTATTTTTTATCATTAGAACAGAAATTTATGTGTCAACAATATAAAGTTTTTTAAGAGTGGAATTAGAGATTTGGCGATTTTAAGACAAATTTTAGAAGGTTTTTCGCCGGTTTTATGTGCGTTCTATACATGTACATATATTCACCAATATGAAAAGAAATAAATCTACAATTTTTCAGATAATAAAAGAGATGCAAGTATTATTTTTTCGATTTTCAGTTGTAGTTCAACGAGCAAAGGTTGTATGCAAATTTTTAGCGAAATCTGCGACATAGCCCATTTATATTCATTTTTATATTCATAAATTTAAATCTTTGAGTTGAAGGACTGGAAAGCGGTTATTTATAAGCGGAATTTTAAAGATTTATAAATATCAGAAGATGGTGCATGAGTTCGAATGTGACCACTTTCCATCAAAGTAATAATTTGTTTAAAGTAAACCATTATAGACTAAAGTAGGTCCTTAAACACGGAGCCTTGGCTTACAGCGAACACCACGCTATATAGAAACAAGAACATTGTTAGTGTTAAACCATTCAAACAGGAAACCCAACGGTATAATTTGTAAAAATAAAAGGAGATTTAAAAATACAGGTCAGATTTTTTCGAATCAAGCTTAACGAAGACAGTATGATTCATCTTTGTCACACGTTAGTTTCATTGTTATCCAATGAAAGTCTTCCATGCGTGCGTTGCGAGCATATCGGATATATATTTTTTCGATGCGTTCATTATGAAATTTGCTTAATATTATATATGTCAACAATCATTTTGATACTTAGCTATTTGATTACGGCATTGTTTATAAAACCTTTATTTGATTAGTTTGCTTAATAAAACTAATTGAGAAATTTGTAAGATGTTACCAAAAACAATTTGAATTTAAACAATGGTCTTAAACTGCTTATTTACATACAACACTACTAAGAAATAATATCACAAAAATACTGAACTCCGAGGAAAATTCAAAACAGAAAGTCCCTTATTAAATGGTAAAATCAAATTATAAACACACACCAAACGAATAGATAACAACTGTCATATTTCTGAGTCAGTAAGTCTTGAAAATGGTGGATTGAACCTGGTTATATAGCGCTTAACCACTCACGTGTATGACAGTCTCATCAAATTCTGTCATATTTACAACGATGCATGAACAAAACAGACATAATAGGTAAAATTGTCAAATATGGGTACAACAGTCTACTATTAATACTAATCGGTACTAATATTGATATAACAAAAACACCGCTATGATATTTTAAAAATAATGCATTTATATTTTAAAAGTATCGCATTGTTTATTTATGTATATAAGAAAAACACAGCTCTTCAAATTTTACACGGAAATAAACTTTAGCTTCTAACTAACTTCTGAATGTATATTTAGACTCAATTGTTGTTTATATTTGAACAATAAGTTTTAAAAGTTAGTATTTTCTTAATTTTTCGTTGCCGAAAACTACATTTTCCGCATGGAATGTCTGCATATTAACAATTGATATTAGACAATATCGCTATGTGATATAAGAAAAGTTTTTATCGATACGCTTCTTCCATAGACTGGTAAAGTAATAGATTCGGGGTACATTAATTTGAATTTAATACCACACACATTTAATTATAAAGTGAGTTAATTAGCGAATGACCTTACAAACATATCCTTTCCCATTGTAATATTCAAACCTAAATAAGAGTTCATTCTTTATAATGAACTTAATATGACACATAGGTAATGATCATTTCAATGGATGAAATGAAAAGGCACTGACATAGTTTGTAAAGGATAAATTGTTTTTCTTCTGCTTCAGGTAAAATTTAATACAGATATATATCTTTAGATCTTTTTTATTTTAAAAACCAACACACTTATATCAATTCCCTCTTTTTTTATATTATATAGATATAAAACTCTCTGTGTGAATATTTGAATCAGACCATTCAACATTAAATGCTTTCTTTTTATTGATACATTTAAATGTATTGTGTTTCTCCGAAAACAATCCTTTGCTTTATATATCACCAATCTGGCATTGTGTTTTTTGAAAGAAAAAGAAAATAATTCCCTCAAATGTAAGGCATATAAATTAAATTAATATCATTTTATTTATCCTCGCCAATTTTTTGTTGGTGTACTCTATATATGTATACCATTAGAAAATGCATGAAATTTTGCAAAATTCAAAATGTTGTTATCTTAATCTTTGTTCTTTAATCAGTAGGCTCTTTTTCCCAAGGAAAATGCCTTAGGGGATTGTACACTACGTTATTAATAAGGACTACATTTTTTATATAATTTGTATTTTCTCATCACTTTGCGTTCGTCGTATGCCGGCTGACTAACAAAGATGGTCGCCACGGCTAAAAAAAGGAACACAGGTGGTAAAATACAGTTTTTGGCTTATAACTCAAAAAACAAAGCCTTTGTTGGGTTGCTGCCCCTGAATTGTTAATTTTAAGAATATTTTGCTGTTTTTGGTTATTATCTTGAATATTATAGTAGATAGAGATACACTGTAAACAGCAATAACGTTCAGCAAAGTAAGATTTACAAATAAGTCAACATGACCGAAATGGTCAGTTGATTCCTTGAGGAGTTATTGACCTTTATAGTAAATGTTTAACCATTTTTCGTAAATCTTAGTATTTTTTTACAAAAATCTTCTCCTCTGAAACTACTGGACCAAATTTAACAATACTTGGCCACAATCATCATTGGGGTTTCTAGTTTTAAAAATGTGTGGCGTGACCCAGCCGACCAACCAAGAAGGCCGTCATTGCTAAAAATAGAACATAGGGGCAAAATGCAGTTTTGGCTTATAACTAAAAAACAAAACATTAAGAGCAAATTAAATCTGACTAGTCAAAATTGTTTATCAGGTCAAGATCTATTTGCCCTGAAATTTTCAGATGAATCGGACAACTGGTTGTTGGGTTGCTGCCCCTGAATTGGTAATTTTAATGAAATTTTGCTGTTTTTGATTATTATCTTGAATATATTTATAGATAGAGATAAACTGTAAACAGCAATAATGGTCAGCAAAGTAAGATTTACAAATAAGTCAATATGACTGAAATGGTCAGTTGACCCCTTTAGGAGTTATTGCCCTTTATATTCAACTTTTAACAATTTTTCGTAAATCTTAGTAATCTTTTACAAAAATCTTCTCCTCTGGAACTACTAGTCCAAATTTAACAATACCTGGCCACAATCATCATTGGGTTATCTAGTTTAAAAAATGTGTGGCGTGACCCAGCCAACCAACCAAGATAGCCGCCATGGCTAAAAATTGAACATAGGGGGGAAAATGTTGATTTTGGCTTATAACTCTGAAACCGAATCATTAGAAGCAAATATGATGAGGGGTTGAATTGTTAATCAAGTAATTTTCAGACGAATCGGACAACCTGTTGCTGGGTTGCTGCCCCTGGATTGGTAATTTTAAGAATATTTTGCTGGTTTTGGTTATTATCTTGAATATTATTGTAGATAGAGATAAACTGTAAACAGCAATAATGTTCAGCAAAGTAAGATTTACAAATAAATCAACATGACAAAAATAGTCAGTTGACCCCTTTAGGAGTCACAGCCCTTTGCAGTCATTTTTAACAATTTTCATAAATTTTGTAATTTTTAACAATTTTCATAAATTTTGTAATTTTTTTGTAAATTTTAAACAAAATATTTTCGTTTGTAACTAATGGGCCAAGTTCATTGAAGATGAAGATAATTGTAGGTAGCAAGAATGTTCAGTAAAGTAAAATATACAAACACATCACCATCACTAAAACACAATTTTGTCATTAATCCATCTGTGTCTTTTGTTGAATATGCACATAACCAAGGTGAGCGAGACAGGATCTTAAGAGCTTCTAGATAACAGTGCCAACATTTCTAGTCAAATTGTTTAAAGACGACTCATAAATTTCATTTCGTTATAAGGCTTAACGAATACCGTTATGTGTAGTAATTTGCACGGGTAGATTCACCCGTGCATACCTAAGCGGGATTCAAATCATTCGACGGTTTGCATTCAATCAGTCTACACGTTTAATTCAATTGCTGTTAAGGTCTGTTTGACTTTTTCTCCTTCATGTCTGACGAGGAAATCCAAAGTACTCACGAACGTGCACCTGCAAGAAGTCATCATAGGAGTGAAGATGACAACCCTACTAGCAACCCTACAGCTGATGCTTTCTCGTTGTTTTCCACTGGACACTGGTCGTCTAACTGTCCCGAAATAAGCGGTCTTACAACACCAGCAGTTGTGAATGAGGTATTATCTTTGATTGCCTTCAATTTATGTTTAGACATATATGAGTATGACAACGAGTTGGTACAAGTTTATAATGTAAAAGGTCAATTATATTATAGCCTACATTTTTGGAAAGAAAAACTTTTATTGGCCGAGTTCAGTTTAACAAATTTAGTTTTGCCTATACTTGAATCTGGCTATTTTTTGAAAATTACCGATGCACCTACTTCTGTATTTTTGGTATTTTACGGGAGTCGCTAAGGAAGTTAGCACTCCCCCTTTTGTTGTTTTAAAATCCTTTATCGGTGTCGATTCTTGACATCAGACACGTAGTGACGTACTTCAATACGAAATGTTATTTAAAATTAAATACGAGGTTGTAAAAGAGTCCAAAACGTATGCAGAAAATTAAAAATTTTGCATTTAAGTTTGATTCAAGACATCATCGGGGTACCTTCATATAAAAATGCATGTTGAATCACAAAATTTCTTGTGTTTTTCATAGAAAAGTTACACTCAAGTTAAATATAACACTTCAGCTTTGTCTTTTGTGCTGAGCTCAGCTTGTTCCATTTTCACTAAAATGGTACGCCCTCTTGTTAAATGTTGGCATAGAAAATGTACGAATATTTTGAATAGTATTGTTTTAGCACTTATAAATCTTTGTAATACGACTACAAAGAAATTTGCAGCGGATATTGGTAAACTTATTGCATTATCACCCGTATTAGGTAAATTATGTATAATGATGACAAGACACTTTCATCATTTAGTACATGTAAATGATCGATCCTCTTGGGACTCTGGAGTTAAGTTAGATCTCGTGTCTCACTAAAATTTCAAGGTCAACTTTGCGAGAATTTAAGGCAGTGATTTTGACTTGGAAAGCATTCGGATCATTTAAAATAAATTTTAAACTACACACTGATTAACAAAACGTAGCTAAAATATCTGAAGTTGGCAGTATGAAACTGGATTTGCCCAATCTAGCTATTGAGATTTGTTATTTTTGTATAGAAAATTCGATGTGTTTAAAAATTGAGTGGATACCAAGAACTTTGAATACTACCGCGGATCAGTATAAGACAATATTTGATTTTGACGATTGGTCGTTGTCGATAGAATTTTCCATTATTTTAATAAAATATTGGGACCTTTTAGACAATGCTTAACTCCCAAGATATAATTTAAAGTTGTTTTTTTATCCTTTAACAAAAGGATATTTTTATAATTGATGCATTCACGTTTGACTGGTCAATCGATAATAATTTGCTCTTGTCACATGTATCGTTAATAGCTTACACTGTAAAACATAATCAATTATATGTAAAGCTAACGGTACATTGGGTATCCTTTACATGAAATCAACAGTTTTCTGGCCGATACTGGAGTCTGTTGACACCGGCAAGTTTGTTGGTTAATTAGTGCAAGAGTTTGATGAGTATGAAACCCCTTCTCATTTTTACAACGGGGGATGTGCTGAGAATTCGGTTTTAAACGAATATAGGTTTATTTCAAATGTGCTTGTATTGAAACTTGTTGCTAAAGTGAATGAATGAATTTTGGAAAAAAAAAAAAAAAAAAAAAAATCTTTATGCGGACCTTGCCGCTTTTTAATTTTTGATATTGTAACTGTAGATTGTACAGTGTACATGTGTTTTATATGCGGACCTGGCCGCTTGTATCACGGACCTGGCCGTGATTTTCTGTCCTTGAAGGATAGGATTTTGCATATCTTTTTATGTCTTGTATTGAAACTTGATGCTAAAATGAATGAATGAATTTTGAGTAAAAATATCTTTGTGCGGACCTTGCCGCTTTTTAGTTTTTTGATGTTGTAACTGTAGATTGTACAGTGTACATGTGTTTTTATGCGGACCTGGCCGCTTGTATCACGGACCTGGCCGTGATTTTATGTCCTTGAAGGATAGGATATTGCTTATCTTTCCATGTCTGGATTGGAACTTGATGCTAAAATGAATGAATGAATTTTGAGTAAAAATTTCTTTATGCGGACCTTGAATTTTTTTTTTGTTTCTTTGATATTGTAACTGTAGATTGTACAGTGTACATATGTTAAATATGCGGACCTGGCCGCTTGTATCACGGACCTGGCCGTTATTTTCTGTCCTTGAAGGATAGGATATTGCATATCTTTCCATGTTTGTATTGAAACTTGATGCTAAAAATATCTTTATGTGGACCTTGCCGCTTTATGTTTTTTGGTGTTGTAACTGTAGATTATACATTGTACATGTGTGTAATATGCGGACCTGGCCGTGATTCTCTGTACTTGATGGATAGGCGAAACCCATACAAAAGAAAGAAGTTAACTTTCTATTTAACCTGTATCATGATAATTCTAACCTGTCCAACTATATATATGTTACTTTGTATGTTATAATTGGCGTATGCTTGATTTTTTAGATACAAAGAATTCTCGCTTATAATATTGAGTGATATCAGTTTTCATAAAACACACGTTGATACTATAGTTCACAATAGCAAGACCGATATTTATTGACAAGGTAGTATAGTTATGATAGCAAGTACTGATAAACCAACTTATTCACTTAATTAGCAAGTCTTAAGATTGAGTACATTTTTGTTCTTTACAGCCACAAGAAGATACCTTAGTATTGAGTAAAATATATAAGCCTTCATCTTATACTAGAACCAGATAAGCTTTAAGCGCAATAGGGTTAGACAAAAACAATTCAATTTTTATAGTTTACGATGAGGAGGCGCTTCTGTTTCTTATACCTTGGCACTCTTTCGCCTTTTGTCTCGACTGGATGCTGCAAACCTACATCCCATAGTATATTTGTGTTTTGTGTTATTAAGCCTTGTATAGAAAAGAAATGCTTTATGTTCGGTTGAACCCGTGAAAAAGAACATAAATAAATTTCTTTTCGTTATAAGGCTTAACAAATACCGTTATGCGTAGTAATTTGCACGGGTAGATTCACCCGTGCATACCTAAGCGGGATTTAAATCATTCGACGGTTTGCATTCAATCAGTCTACACGTTTATTTCAATTGCTGTTTAGGTCTGTTTGACTTTTATCTAATTTTTTTGTTTGTTTTGAAACAAAAACAATTGTTGTTCTATAGGACTGGTACTGTCTTTCACACGTATATTAAGATTATTCTTATAGAATTGTACAATTCAAAAGATGCACATGTATACTGTCCAAAGTTACAGTTACAGTATTTAATCAATTTTCTCTTTTCTTTCATTTACATGTAGTTGTGAATTGTTTCTAATTTTTGTAATTATATTTTGTAGATTGTTCAGGCTGTTGATCATATTTCTAGTGAAGATAATGTGATAAGGACTGTCTTTTGGCGTAATACCTGCCATTCTAAATTTTGTTTTTTTCACATGTTATTATGTTCCGAATGAAAATATTAAAGACTGGATGCTGCAAACCTACATCCCATAGTATATTTGTGTTTTGTGTTATTAAGCCTTGTATAGAAAAGAAATGCTTTATGTTCGGTTGAACCCGTGAAAAAGAACATAAATTTTGTTTCAGCTTTTCGTCAATTTTGTCAAGTGTTGATAGTTTTTGGAACATTTGATTAACATATGCGTTAAACTGTCTATTTTATCATTTGTGTCTTGTCCGATGTTCATTGTTAATTGAGAAAGTGGAAAGGTCTGTTGGGTCATATTATTACTCGGACTTTGGAATGCCATATTATAATATCCATGCATAGTCGACATTTGGTTGGTATGGGCTGCATAGGTTGTTCAAAATCCGACATATGTCATTCACACATGCGCAAGTTATATGAAAATTAAAGTGTTTAGGTAATTGCAATAAATATATCTTTTAATAACTTGATGTAAAAAGAAAATGCCAAATTTTTATAACACGGAATGTTTATTGTTTTATTTTACACAGGATGCACGACCCGTATATGGGGATTACCCAAACCGGTTATTTTTTATAAATGTAAAACAAGGTACCAAGCTATTCCAACATCTCGTCGTCGGAATATAAGAAATGATATTTGACTGCCCCTTTTGGTATCGTTCGTCCCTCTTTAATTTTACATTCTATTTTGATTAATATATATAGTTTTTTCATCATTTAGAAAAATAATCTAAGTAACACTTTTCATTATCACAAGTGATTTTCAAACCTCTCAAATATCCACTTGGTGTTTGTTAATACTTCCAGTTGTACAAAGCTACATTCCTACTTTTGAAGTATTGTGTGTTGATACTTTTAAATTTCACCAAAACCGAAAATGAAATCATTATGTCTAGGATTTCTCAACCTTTACAATGTTTACTTAGAGGAATAATTATACATTTGTTTGCTTTAAGATTTATATAATTTTTTGTCAAACGAACTTGGGGAAGAGATATAGTGTTTCATTTGTCCTTTACAAAATTTAGGCCCATCTATCTTTAGAAGTTTGAGTCATAGTTTTTGAGATTTTGTTCAAAGATGCGTTTCGAATAACGAAGAATCCTGAAACAAACAAGGTCATCTTGACCTACATTTCTCAAATGCTTGACTGATTAAAGTTTTCGTTAGAGTTTATATCTGAGATACAACTCGTGGAGATTTGTTTTGTCAGTACTTCAAATGCGTCTGAAATAGTCAGAATCGGGGGTCCTAAAATATATGTCATCTTGACATAAAATTCATTGATGAGAGCATGAGGTGAAACGATGTGCTTAAGTCCATATCTGAGATGAGGAATACAAATATTTCGTCAGAAGATGCAACTTTGATAGTCACGAGTATCAAAATCAAGTCTTGAAAATGAATTATATGATATTCTATAATTTCAACAACTGCACTTAAAAGATATTCGATTTCATCAACTGCACAATTGAGTTATATTCTATAACATAATTATAACGAATTGGATCGGACAAGTTCTGAATAGGTTTTATTAAAATAAACACACAAGACTCAGACTTGAAAAAATGATACTATTTAGATAAATCTGAGAATCATATAAAGAGATAAAAAATCTGGTTTTTTTTACATTTTATATCAATATCCGTATTCTATGGTAGCTGTTGTCATGTCAGTTTCAAAGTAGATGTTTAAAGGTCAAGTATATTTCATTCTGGTCGAGTATTTAATTGTTCAGATATTTTGTCAAGTATGGATTATATTGAAAACAATAGGTTGGAACGGGTCAAGTATTGGTCGAGTATAGGTTGAAATTGGGTTAAGACGGTTTCAGACTACGAGAGTAAAAGTTACTATTTTCAATGTCAAGTTCAAATCAGCACAGTCTAGTATGGTGAAGATTGAGGTTGAGTAATATCAAGAGAAATTTCAGACTATTCCGACAGGTTATGTAAGAATCAGTACAGCCGAGTACATATTTAGGCAATTCCAGACTTTTACTTGTTAAAAGTGATTGCTAAAACCAACCGTGTCTCCTCTTAACAGATAATATTAATTCAACGTTTTATAATGCCTTTTTATTTATACGACTTATTATAGATATTGCAAATGCAGGATCGGTAAAGTTGTATGGTGAAAGTTACGTTATAAGGGGAGGATCTATTGGTCTTAACTGCACAGCTGATATAAATCCAATCGACCATTCAGCACATTTTCTTTTAGAGAATGAGTCATATGCTAGTTTAAGAAAAACAAATACAGGATGTTACAACGGCCATAGCTTGTGTTCTTCCAACAAGTGCTCGTGTTCAGAAGATGGTAAAAGCTTCTTTTTTAGAATGAAACACGAAGAGCTGATGATAAGACATACATTTGAAGTAACCTGCCTTATAAAATTCCGTGCGGAGAAAATTAGAGACACTATAATAATACGCATTGTTGGTAAGTATACATGTACAATTAATTTTACATAAAATTTTCATGTTTGCGAGTTTTTGTTTTATTTCTTTTATTGTTCTTGGATCATCTATAGTGACAAGAACAGAACAACGAATGATTTAAAATTTTGAATACTCTATATTTAGGATGCAGACGTTATAATTGTGGAATAATAATACACACCGTATCAACCCTAAACCAATATAATACCTCAAACAGAGCTCTTGGGATTATATTGGTGTCTCGGGTTGATACGGATGCGATATTGAAAAAGCCATATCATATACACTTTATTATATACATATACCTCAAGTAGATGGTTTTTTTTTTATGTTACATGACATCATACAGATAAGGAGGTTTGAAATGACGTCAAACAGATTATAGGTTTGACATGACGTCATACAGATAGGGATTTGAAAACCTTTGCGACTGCAATCGATGACGTGACGTCATACATATTAAAGGTGTGATAAAGCTTTTGTAACCGTGCTCAAATCTATATCATCACGGGTGGCTGATACAGGAAGCTTGCCAATGATTGTATTACACATGCAATTTATCTGTATTTACTACTAAGTATATAATAATACGCTTTATCATATACTTAGACTAAATAATATATGATTTTTACTGTTTGATAATAGCGTTAAATTAACGTAAATTCCATATTTTTTCGAATTGGTGCCTAGCGGGCTGATATGAAAAATTTATCACATGCTTCTAGTGTTAACACATGCCTTTCCGTAACGTTATTGCATGGCATTCCGGTGAAACTCGGCAAATTCCGGAAAATACACATCAATGCTACGTTTTCACTGAAAAACTTTGCAAAGTAGTGTAGATCTACCAAACAATTATTTGGATACTGGAAAGTAAATTTTGTAAATTAATCAAAACAACCGAAATAAAAAAAAAACAAAAAAATAAAATTATTAAATAAATGCATTTTTTTAATAAACAGCTGTGCCATGAGCGCATAATACGCCCGACGTCTTATGTGGAAGTTATATGCAATAATCATAAATAGTTTCTGAGAAAGTTTAAAGCAATAACCATATATAGTTTTTGAGACACGGAGGGAAACCCCCCACCCTGTTTTTTTTTTACCAAAAAACTAAATATCACTAAAATAAAATTTTGAATCAAAACCAAAAAGTATACAGATCTTTATATTAATATAACAAAGAAGTGTGTAAAGTTTTAAGCAATAATCATAAATTATATTTGAGATACGACGCGACATGTCAAAAAAATCTCCCCTGTTTAACAAAATACTCAAGAACTCAAAAATAAAATTTTGAATCATCACCAAAAAGTATACAGATCTTTAGATCAATATACCAAAGAAGTGTGTAAAGTTGTAAGCAATAATCATAAATTGTTATAGAGATATGGCACAACATGTAAAAAAAACCTCCCCCCTTTTTACAAAATACTCAATCACTCAAAAATGAAATTTTGAATCATCATCAAAAAGTATACAGATCTTAAGATTAATATAACAAAGGCATGTGTAAAGTTTGTAGCAATAATCATAAATCGATTTTGAGATATGGCGCGACATGTAAAAAAAAACTCCCCCTTTTTTACAAAATACTCAATACATTGTAACTCAAAAATTAAATTTTGAATCATCACCAAAAAGTATACAGATATTAAGATTAATATAAATAAGAAGTGTTTAAAGTTTTAAGCCATAATCAAGAATCGTTTTTAGATACAGTGCGACATGTGAAAAAAACTCACCCCTGTTTTAGTTACAAAGTGCCGTAATTAAAAAGTTTAAATCTAATTTTCACCAAAAAGTATACAGATCATTTGACCATCATAAGAAACAACTATATTAAGTTTCATGAAATTTGGATAAGTCGTTTCTCAAGTTACGGTGCGACATGTTTACGCCGGACAGACGGACGGACGGACACCGGACATGTGTATACCATAATACGTCCCGTCAAAATTTTGACGGGCGTATAAAAAGTTTCAAGCATAATTTAGAAAGTTATAATACAAAAAAGTTGACTTTTCCAAACAGTGTTCATTATTTATATTTTGAATTATTTTTTGGTCGTTTCGACAAAATTTAAATGTTTTTCTTCTCTGTTGAGGCATATGATAGAAAGATTTCATATCGAATGAACCAAATTTGGGGTCAGATGTCCGTGAACTTTTCACTCTTTGAACTTCTATTTGGGAACCACGTAAAAGGATCAATATATGAATCTGTGATTTTTCTCCATCGTTGAAGCATATGATAAAAAGATCATAACATCTCATTTGTCATATCGCATGTATGATCAGCCCTCGGTCAACATCAGCCCTCAAACCATGCGGCTCTTGTGCTGATATTGAACCTAGGGCTGATAATGCATGCGATATGAAAAAGGCCATGTAATAATATGATATTATCATATATTTCACAGAAGACAGAAGAGAATTATATTTTAAGAACTGTTTTCTGATCCATAGCACTGGGTTATCTACTTTTGTCTTGTTTCAAAGGCATTTAAATAACTGCTAAATTACTTATCCGAAGCACATGGGTTACCTTTACAATTTGCGTGCTGTTGTTTTAAAAAT
This sequence comes from Mytilus trossulus, assembly GCF_036588685.1. Lineage (NCBI taxonomy): Eukaryota > Metazoa > Mollusca > Bivalvia > Mytilida > Mytilidae > Mytilus > Mytilus trossulus. Next base: position 34,864,077 of record NC_086379.1, on the reverse strand, counting down.
ATTTGTTTTATTATTAGGTCTTTCCACTTTTCTGTGGAAAGACCTATTGTTTTTCTTCTGATTATTTTTTTTTTTTTTTTTTTCTTCCGCCTAATTTTGTTCTTGCGATAAACATTTGTTTCGCAATATGTCGCTTAGATATTTTGTATATGATATCGAACAGTTTATGCGCTTTTGAAATTTACCCTGCGTAAACGAATACTTTTCTTTGTAGGAGTTATCTCCCCAAACACTGTTTTCCTTGTTAGCGCATCTCCTTCGCAACCGTAAAAGATTATGACAAATTTATTTTACAAAATTGCTCGTTATATCCTTGGCATGATTTGTCCTATTTTGACCGAAGCGATATGACCGCTCCATATGAGAGTTATTTCCCCTTATGCATCTGATATAAGTGATATGAATTTCTATCTTATAAATCATAAGTGATAGAGACCTAGGATCTTTTGATTTGAGGTCCTTGGTCCCAAAAAATAAAAATTAGGTCAAGGTCAAAGGTCAAGGTCATATTCTAATATTTGAATTTGGCTAATTTTCACTGATATCCAAAGACTGTATAAGATATCAACAAATTATTTTTACTAAATTGTTAGTTGCGACATGTCGTAAGATGTAAATTTTGATTGCAAGCGTACGTTGAATGTAAAAAGGAGTTTTCTCCCCTCTTGTATTTAAAAATACACGTTTGGTGATATAACTCATTAACTAAATATAATTAAGACCTATGGTCTTTTGATTTGAGGTCCTTGGTTTATGACCTTGAAATTGATCTCAAGGTCATAGCTTAATTTGGTGTTCTAGATTTTGACCTTTGCTTTTATTCTATATGTATACATGATAAAGATATACAACTTTTAGAAAAAGGTATCAAACCATTTAACCTTGAAAAAAACAACTGGAAGTGACCTTTTGTGAACCGGAAGTAGCTATTTTTTTGTACTTTATTAATATAAAAGTATATAGAACCAGATATTTTTGGAATTAGTGTCAAGTAAATATTCAAATATAATCGGAAGTAACATTTTTCAAACCGGAAGTAACAAATTATCTCCCTTATTTAAAAAGAATGTATGGAAACAATATATTTTTGGAATCAGCTTACTAGGAGCTATCATTTGACGATTGAAATGACATTTGAACTTAGTTTCACAACTTTTCATATCAAAATACATTGTTTTGATGGAAAGACCTTCAATTGTTCTCTGAACAATTGGTTTTTAATTGTATTTATTTGTGTGTTTTGTATTTTTTATAGTTGCATTTAGTATGCCAAAAAAAAATGAAATCTTGACGTTCGTGACGTCATATACTACATAAAAACTTGATGTTCGTCACGTCACATACAATATGAAAACTTGACGTTCGTGACGTCACATACAATATAAAAACTTGACGTTCGTGACGTCACATACAATATGAAAACTTGACGTTCGTGACGTCATATACACATTGTGCTTAAACGGTCGTGGGTAACTTACCCACAGCCCAAGATGGAGCCGCCTGGCTTTGGTTCGGAAGTTTGCTCCTACATGTATATAATTACGATACCATGAATACAAAAGAAATGTCAGTAATTAAAAAGTTATATAAATCTTTTAGGGAAACTCTGCAATGTAAAACGTGGTTTGTTACTATAAAATAAACGATTACAGCACGATTTGCCAAAACACTTTTGATGTCCGTAACTTCAAAACAACTTGTCCGCAACTTTTTTCCTTTTACCAATAGGGATGTCCGTAACTTTAGTATGATGTCAGTAACTTTCAAAAAATCTTTATTCGTGGATTTAATTATTTTGAAAGAGAAATGAGAAATAACAAAAATACCGAACTCCTAGGTATATTTAAACGCAGGAAGTCCTTTAGGGACCGGTCAAAATTTATCTATACATATAGGACCGGTGCAAAGTGTAGTAGGACATATACTTTTTTCCGGAATCGCTTTTGTTGGGACATCTCTTTTTTTCACAGATAATATCCATAGGACACAAGTTTTTTTTCAAACGATTACTTTGAAATAGTTTTTATTAACATTTATAACAAAACTTGAAATAACCAGGTATAATATACAATATGTAAAAATAAAAATTATTATATAAAAATTCAGATAGGCATCTTTAAATTTTTTTATAACTTTTTCAAATCAACTTTGATTTTCATAAAACTATGCCGCTATCTTAGATATATATCAAGCTTACTTAATCCTATATCATTTTTTTTTGTATTGCTGTAAAATTTAAGAATTAAAGTAATCTTGGTAAAAAAAAAGCTAGGATTTGCAATTCGGACAAAATAGAGATAGTACACTTTAATTTTTTGAATAACTTTTTCAAATCAACTTGGATTTTTATCAAACTATGCAGATATCTTAGATATATATCAAGTTTATAAAATATCATTTCATTTCCTTTTTTTGTTGTATTGCAGTAAAATTTAAAAATTAAAGTAATCTTGGTAAAAAAAAAGCTAGGATTTGCAATTCGGACAAAATAGAGATAGTACACTTTAATTTCTTGAATAACTTTTTCAAATCAACTTGGATTTTTATCAAACTATGCAGCTATCTTAGATATATATCAAGCTTACTGAATCCCATTTCATTTAGTTATTTTTTGTATTGCTGTAAAATTTAAGAATTAAAGTAATCTTGGTAAAAAAAGCTAGGATTTAATTGCAATTCGGACAAAATAGAGATAGTACACTTTAAATATTTTAATAACTTTTTCAGATCAACTTGGATTTTCATCAAACTATGCAGCTATCTTAGATATATATCAAGCTTACTGAATTCCATTTCATTTAGTTTTTTTTTGTATTGCTGTAACATTTAAGAATTAAAGTAATCTTGGTAAAAAAAAGCTAGGATTTAATTGCAATTCGGACAAAAAAGAAATAGTACACTTTAATTTTGTTTATAGCTTTTTTAAATCAACTTGGATTTTCATCAAACTATACAGCTATCTTAGATATATATATCAAGCTTACTGAATCCAATGTCATTTAGTTTTTTGTTGTTTTGCTGTAAAATTTAATTTCACTTATATGGTGAAGTGCAACAAACATACATCATGTACATCATTTAGATTACATCAACAAACAAAGTAGCAAAAATCATTCGGGGGTCACATCAGGTACATTTTCTTTTAATGGGAAAATGATAGAGCAATTATTACCATTCCTAATAAAAAAACACATTCCAAGGCAACCTATGGGTCTTCAGGTTAAAATATATATAGAGAGTTAAACCAAATGCTATTCAGTTTCATTTTTCTCCTGGAGCTTGTTTTTATAATTAATATTTAAAGGTATTGATAAAATTCTATATAAGATGCATGCAATTTTTCAGTTTAACAAACACCTATTTGTGGATTTGTGGTTTGATTGCATTATGCTATGTCTTTGTTTTTTTCAATGCTTTTTTCATAGTAAAATTTATGGTAATGCCGTGCCTGTAATTGTATGTGAATCAACAAAATAAAACATGAAACTGTTGCTTTTGCTCATATTATAAAGACTACATATGTTAAATGCCTCTATTAAGTATACTTTAATTTACAATACATTGGAAAATTAGAATAGGACACCAACTTTTTTTTACTTAGTTGGCATAGGACATCCTCTTTTTCAGTCCGAAAGCCAAGGGTTGTAACTTTTATTAAATGTTTTTATTTTTTGCACCGGTCCTATGTGACGATAAATTTTGACCGGTCCCTTATGGAATAGCAAAGGCAAAAGCTCAATTCAACACACCAAAAAGAATGGAAACAACGGTCATATATAGTTTCTTGCCTTGGTACAGGCATTAAAAAGTAAAATTACAAAAATACTGAACTCAGAAGAAAAGTCCTTATCAAATGGAAAAATCCAAAGCTCAACCGAATGGATAACAACTGCCATTGTCCTGACTTGGTACAGGCATTTTCTTATGTAGAAAATTGTACGGCAAAATAAATGTATCTTATCCTGGGAATATTTTTTAAAAATTTAACGGATTTTCCGTGACACTCTGGTTTGCTTTTTTCTCTTGTTTAGTTTGAAACATATCGTTTTTGTATAAATATATGTAATAATTAAGGGGTTTGATAGTGTTTATTGTCCTTTAAGTGTTGAAATGGTTAATCTGACAATTTTGCAAAAAAAGTTACCCACATCCGAAAACAAAGTTACGGACAGTCTGATTATTTTTGACTTATAAGTTACGGACATCTTAAGCATTTTTTTTAAAGTTGGCCTTGCGCTAAAGTGAAGTCAAAGTTAACAAATTTGAAGTGATGGTAAGTGATTTCCTTATTCAAAAATCCTTTCAATATTTACATAGGTCATGAAAAACGTTGCAAAAATTAGATTTTGTATCAACTATCATCTCAACGAGTTAAGAGTCCGCCATCTTGGGCTGTGGGTAACTTAACCACGGCCGTTTAAGCACAGTGATACCAAAAAAAATAAAAAATGTAGGGGTGTGATAAATGGTATGCGATAACGGGTGCGTATCAAAATTGCGCGATATGGATTAAACAGCAGGCTATTTATCAAATATGTAAAACTACTGTATTTACTACTAAACATATGATAAATAATAAATACATGCATCAAATGTCATGTTCTATTAAATTGGTGTGAGTTCAGAGGAATATATCCATATGAACAGAAACCAATCATTAGAAAGCGAACTCAAACAACTCGATATTTATTGTTTTACTGTAACGTCAAGTGGCAATAATATAATTCAATGCATTTAAAACATGACAAATAACATAAACAACCTGCATAAAGCACTGGATTTTTCATGGTAGTTGGTTATTGAAAGGCATATATTTTGTCTTGATTATTGAAACAGGGTACATACAGCGATCTCTTAAAATTTTCAAAGATTTACTTACGTGCAGGGAATAATACACTCTTGTTCAGATGTAACAATAACAATGTGATATATTTATCTCTTTCTGAAACAGCTTCATATGAATTATTCAGATATTCCAATCCTTAGCATGGAGCTTGATGGAAATTGCACAGGATCATCGCAATTCGTGATAAGTTGTAAATACAGCTCAATCTCGGAGAAGTATGGTTTTGACCCATTGGAACACTCTTTCAACGGCATTGTAATTCGGAAATTATATGGTGATTTACAAGGTAACATGTCGACATTCCGTATTGATAATTGCAGCAAAGAAGACACTGGAACATATATTTGCAGTGGCTGGAGCAACTTATTAGGACGAACCATAAAAGCAAACAAAACATCAAAAATTGAATATGAGGGTAAATAATAAGACCGTGTCATTGTTTAACTTGCTTTTCGTCACAATTTTGTATCAAGCCATCATCCAGGAAGATTGACTCACACATATATTTATAATATACGCACGTGCATAGATTTATGATAAACCCACAATGCATACAGATTGAAGCTTACCTTTGACATTAAAATTAGTAATTAAAAAATATACCAGTACGTAATGTTTGATTTTACACAAAACATAATAGGACACGATTACGAGTGCTATCTTAACGTATCATTAAAACAGTCGTATGAGTAAGCACTTTCAATTAGGTTTGATTTTTTTTCAGCGTTATCACTGCAATACTATTAATTATTCATATTTATTTTATCATCCACATCAGCTTAATATACTTAGTCTCGCAAATATAATTTTATATACAAACCGTGTAAATGCACCAGATCGGTGAATATGATATTGAATCAAATTGAATGATATATACACCGTGGTCACAGATATCATTGAAGGTACATCATCTGATGGCACAAATCAATTTAACTAATGGTTCCGATTCTGCAAAAACCTCGTGAATCATGCGACATGAATGACAAGCAAAGTAAAATCACTAGTATTCATATGTACCTTTTTTTTATTATCTTTTTTATATATTTCACAGAACCTCCATTTATTACCGAAACGTCTTCTGTAAAGCTGTCGACCACAATCACGATGTTCTCTGTTAAGTTTTATACACTTTCTGGAACCCTGTCTTCTTACTGGTGCAAAAACGAAGCAGAAATAAAGAATTTAACGAACTATTTAGTTACCGAGGAAGAATGTGCAATTGACTTGACATTTTACGACAAAGAAATAACGCATCTAGCATACATTTCAAACTTGACTATCAAAGATAATATACCAGGCCAGTACACTTTAGTTCTTCGAACCATGTACGGTGAAACAAGAGTACCGTTTAACATACCAAAAGGTTCGTTTGTATAATACATATTATTTGCATTGTCTTTTTCTAAATTTGTTACTATGGGAAAAAAGAAGATGTAGTATGACTTAGACTGCCAATGAGACAACCATCCACCAGAGGTCAAATGACATAAAAGTTTACAACTATGGGTTACATTACGCCTTCAACAATGCGAAAAACAAAAACCGCATAGTCAGGCTTAAAAGTCCACGAAATGGCAAATGTAAAACAATTCAAACAAGAAACTTAACGGCCAGATTTATTTTAAAAAAACCATATGAAATCTATAAGTTTTCTATTTGGTACCTTTTATGATGTTCATGGTTTAAAATTGTTTTTCTTATGTGACACTTTTTTTGCAACCAAATTATCCTTCGAGTTTTATCATACAACTAAGCAATGTACATTTTAGATTCTGAATAAAATTTATAAAATGACACAAATAATTTACTTAAATGTGATTTGCCTCTTCGTGTAATTAAGAATATGTGCATTGCCATTTTTATTGCAAAACAAATTCAAACTTAATGATTTCATTGTCAATACAGCACATTGAATGTTAAAACGCTTCAGCCAATAATTGAATAGAAACATGGTCTGAACGCTCAGTGTAAAATATCGACAAATATAATGCCTACCCATGTTAAAATGAGCAAAGAGCATGACATGAAGGAATTATTTCTTAAATAAATATGATTGTAGGATTGTATTTGAAGAACTGTTTTTGTCAATTTCTATATCTCTTTTCAGAAGACACATCATTCACATTTCAGTTAATGATATGGATATTGATTGTCATTTCGGTGTTTTTAGTAACCGTTGTGCTTACAATAGTTTTAATGAGTCATCGAAATAAGCAGGGTATGTATATCTATGTTTTATATTTAGTCAAAATATGTGTACATTTATTAAATTAACGATCCTATATATACTGAAAATTAAAGAATACAGTTTGTTGCATGCACATTTTGCTTTAAAATGCTTGAGCAACATGTGACATTTTCGACATGTAACTGAAAACATTTATCGTAGACTGCTGCATACGAACATCTAATTACTTTGATGTAACATTGATTTGGCAATTATGACTGACCGTGGTTTTCATCCCCTGTATTGCAAAAGAAAAAACATGATGTTTGTCAGGATGTAATTTTCCATACAATAAAAAGGATATGATATGCAATGAGACAACTGTCCACAAGAGACCTAAATGATTGCTACCTACTGCTTTTTAAACGAAAGACAGAGGATAGCTATTGTGTGCCCCTTGTGACTTTCGTGTATTCCACCAAAAGACAGTTTTATCAAAAAGTATGCCATCTACCTGGCAAATGTGAAGTAACACAAACACTTTTATTAGTTTCTGTTTCTTAAAAAAAGACAAAGGAAGACATTTATAACAAAAAATGGTAAATATATATATGTTTTCGCAAAATGAATTATAGTAAAGGAATAATAAGAAGAAGAGGAAAATTTTTCGCGTATCGTCTAAACAGTTTATCACAACAAATAGCAGACAAGTCGTAGACTTTCAATTTTGAATATACCTCAAAACTTTTCTCGCCTCTATTTACATGTTAGCGTCGCTTCAAAGTATAATCTTGGCAAAGACATTTACTATACAGTTATTTCATATTATTAACAAGACGTTTCTGATATAGTTGGATTATGTCAATTTAGATGGATCAGTGTATTTTACAAGAAATCTACCAAAAAGAGCCATGTGAGTAGTTTACTTGAGTATCGTTATAAAAAACTATCATTTTAATGTACAAAAAATGTACATGTATCACACCAATGTTTGTGCTATTATTTGTTATAGAAACAATGTAATTGAAATATAAAATAAAGTTACATATACGATGATATGATTATAAAGCTTTAAAAGAAACGAAACAAAGTAATAATTTCCATAACTGTGTAACATTTTGTTTGTATTCCCTAAACTTGTATTGTATAATTGTCTTTTCGGGCCTTACCTTCTTGTTGCAGGTTCATTATCTTCTTATTACTTTTATTTTAATTATTATAAATCAGGCAGCTAGCTGTTCTCTTCGTTTTAATTGCTTCATTTTTTGATGACGAGGATTAGTATAGCTGACTATATGATATGGGTTTTGCAGCAACACTTTAACAATATTTGGTTCACTGTTAAAGGCCTTTCAGTGTCCTTTAGTATGTTTTTGTATCCTTGCTTTATGGTATATGGTGATAGTAAAATTAGTCACTCAAAGGTTGGTGATCTCGGTTTTTTTTTTTTAAACCGTGAGCAAGTAGTAATTTTACCTATGTATGGATCAAGTTCTTTCATTTACCCTCTCAAATCGTCTTACTCATGTTACTGGTACATGTATATTATACATTAGAAAACACAAAAAGGATATGTTTGCATCACATATATCATATAATGTTTGCTTTCGCAAAATTTTAGATTTAACATTGTTGTGCTGATATTTAGAGTAGTAAGATATGTTTACAGCCGTGTATCATCTTTGTTGATTTGTCAATTGTTTAGACATACTGTACCTATCAAAATAAGTATGTCTGTGACTTATCTAACTATCATTTATGATAGACATTTAGCTAATCTGTAATCTATTCAATCTTCAGGTTTAATGTATCAGGTAGTAGGTTAAAACTCTAGATTCTACTTACAAAGAAATATAACATAGGCCATCGAAAGCTGAATGTTTATAAAATATATAATTGAGAATGGAAATGGGGAATGTGCCAAAGAGACAACAACCCGACCATAGAAAAAAAAACAACAGCAGAAGGCCACCGACAGGTCTTCAATGTAACGAGAAATTCCCGCACCCGGAGGCGTCCTTCAGCTGGCCCCTAAACAAATATATACTAGTTCAGTGATAATGAACGCCATACTAATTTCCAAATTGTACACAAGAAACTAAAATTAAAATAATACAAGACTAACAAAGGCCAGAGGCTCCTAACTTGGGACAGGCGCAAAACTGCTTCGGGGTTGAACATGTTTGTGAGATCTCTACCCCCATTTTACCTCTAGTCAATGTAGAAAAAAAGTCTAGGTGGTCGTATCGTCTAGAGTACTGGACACAGTGTATGCGGTTGTCTCCGAATTAGATTTTGTTTTTTAAGGCGTTTTCAGTTTATTGTCGATTTATGAGTTTGACAGTCCCTCTCGTATCTTTCGTCCCTCTGTTGTCTCGATATCCTGATAACATGAGTTCGAATCTCAGCCAAACAAGAACAAATACATTTACACATATACATACACACCTCAATTTTAAATTCTAATCATTATCAAACTGGTGAAATGTTAGAAATTGTTTTACATTTGTTATTTGGGGGGCTTTAAAGCTGACTGCGGTATGTGTTTTGCTTATTGGTGAAGCCCTTACGGTGACCTATAGTTGTAAATGTCTGTGTCATTTGGTCTTTTGAAGAGAGTTGTGTCATTGGCAACCTGTACCTTGAGAAAATGCGTGTTGACCTTTTAGTTTTGTTATATTTTTGAACATACATCAACATATAATACATTTTGGCAAAGTATATATGGACAAATTCTATCATTTTTAATTTAGACTTCATTACCATCTTAAAAGATAATGAATCGAATTTACGCTAATTAATTAAACACAATGCTAAAGTTCTACGTTTTGGACAACTGTCACTTTGTCAAATGATAGTCTTGCTACACTTGCTGTCCGTTTCTAATTGTAAAATAGCTATACATGTAAAGATATTTTGTTTAGGAGATACATGTAGCCGAAGGACGCTTCTCGGTGCGGGACTTTCTCACTGCATTAAAGACCTTTTGGTGACCTTTTGCTTTTGTCAGTTCTATGGTCGGGTTGTTATCTCTTTGACACATTCCCTATTTCCATTCTTAATTGTATAACGTGTTATGGACGTGACGTTATAGTTTCAATTTAAAATCTAATTGTGAAAGACAATAATAAAAGTGCAATTAACATAATAAATTTAGTAATACAAAGATGAGAGGGAGATCGAGCAGCCAAAACACCATCAAACAAACTTTTACATGCAGTTCCTCGGTGAAACAATCAGCTACATGCTATTTGTATACTTATAAACAAAAGTATCACGGATCAACAAATTTACATTACCATAAAGAATATGAGCATGATTATGTTACCCTTTACAACTGATTTTTTTGCTAGAGACCTGATATTTATCATCAGCAGGCCTAGGTAACACTAGGGACTTTAAAATAATGATTGTAAGGTAATTACTGCCATACCAACTGCATGTGTACATCTTAAAATAAGTGAAAGGGTAAGCCTTAGGGCAGGTCAACGTTATGGTAACGAAATGCACTGATCAGTGTTAGTCTGTTTTTGTGGAATAGGAACACAATAACGTACGTTAATTCAAACCATTCATGCATGTTTAAAAACGCAACCATGCCTTAATACATAACTATATGGCAGATATTCCTACAACTACAACTCGCGAAATTCAAAATTAATATTTTTCACGGATGACGAACAAATTAAAAAAACTAAATTAAGATGGATGATTTGGAAAATTCCAGTATTTGTTGTGTCTTATTATGTATTTGTAAAACTGTAGGTTTTGATGTCTAATAAATATATTTTAGGCCAAATATTAAAATATAAGTCATAATTCTTAAAAGGACAAAATACTCTATGCTATAATCTTTAGAAAAAAGTTTGATCGGGCACAGCAACGTGCGATATGATTTTCTTTTAATTAGTCATTGATTACTATACGCCAGTTGATTTACGACTATTGGCAAATGAGATAATGTACACATGTAAAGACGAGTATAACACGTACATGCTTTATTGTAAGCAGATGTAGGCTTAATTAACCATATGATTAGATCTATCTTTTGATATCTTTTTATCATTAGATTTAAAAACAAAATAACTTCCTACCGTTTTAGATATTACGCTGCACCTCCTGTCAACAACACATTGCATACTTACAGCACAACAGATCCACATTACGCAGAAGCAGAGGTAGACGTATGCGTCGGTATGGTTCATCAGTATGAGGAAATTAACGATGATGAAAAGAATGTGCATATATACGAACAACCCATTAGTTAATCGAACTTAATTAATTGATCTTCTATTTCTTTTGAAGATGTTCATCCGTTGCCCTTTCCTTCTTTTCATTTGGTTATTTTTTTTTTCAATTTTTGTGTCTTTTCGTAAATCAGAAGAGATATGTGTACATTACTGCAACTTAAATTAACATGTACAAAATGTATATATATATTAGTATTAAAATTTGCGCTTGAAAATAAAAGATAATCTTCAAGTTTGTGTGAGTTGTTATTTGTAACTTTATTACCATAAGCACGGTTGGTAAAGTGATCGACGGGGATCGTGTTTTCGATTTTCGATGTTTTCTATTACCAGCTATTCCACAATAATAATATCTTATTTATGGCTGTCCATGTAATTTTGATTACTTTGCATATTTTGAGCACACAAGACGCACAATGGACGTACAATTTCGTTGTATTTATGAATATGCTTCTTCATATTATTAAACGAGAAGACATCATTTTGTGTCTTCATTAAACATACATTCACATACTACGAATGAAGTGTATTTGCTATCTGCTATCAATTTCTAGTTTATTCAAGTTTACTATGCAAAGTGGTTACACAGTTTATTAAATGCACGGGTGTCATTCGGTTTAACGAGAGAAATGATCGTGAAAGAATATCTAATGGGGGTCAAGTATTCAGAGAAGATCGTAAAAGTTCTGGTTTCAGATCGTGAAAGACATTTTAATCGAGAAGACATATGAAAGGTCAATACATGTTCTTATTAAATAAATTACACAGACAAATTTACGACAAAAAAAAAATGTCTGTCAAAATGGTTCAACATTATGATCAGTATGTGAGAATATCCAGTTTTAAAAGTACCCAGTTATTACAAAACAACATAATGCAGATTGCTTCTCGACATTTCAATGACATAAAAAATGTAAACACACGTGATTTACGTGATAAACATAATCTGAAACTAGGTAAATAAAGAACGGCAGACATTATCTGTTAACAATGCTCTGTTCATTACCGGTTAATATGTTAAATAAAATTTTGGAGGATTGCAACACAGTTTAATATACATGTAGCAGTCCTACCTATGAAAAAGTTCAAATTATCATGGCATATTGTTATTTTAAACTATTTCCCAAAATTGATCGCCCTAAAGATAATAAAAAACATTTTATTTAAGTATGTTAATAAAGGTTTTGATTTTGGAAATATTGCCGGTATATTGAACGACCACGGTATATTCAACGACTATTCTTTTAAAGAACAAAATCCTGGATATTTTGACAATACTGAGCTCCCTGTTATTTGTTATATTTACAAGATATCTACCCGAAAATTTGTGTTTAATTATAACCAATTGTGCAAAGATGTTAATATCAGTGAAAATACACCTACATTTGTACTTCATGTAATTATAGTAATTCCGAATACATTTATAGACCCATTTCCCATGTCATAACAGGAGATCTTAATATCGTTCAAGACCGAGAGTTAAAATCGTTCCTCAGTATAGGACATAAATATTGCCCCCGTCAATTATTAATTGGAGTGGGTTTCGTAATATGATCCACGACTCTCTCCGTACTTTCTGTTTGAAATGGATAAAACGGGAAAAAGCTGACAAAAATTCTGTGGACTCTTTTTTGAATTCAGTAATGAACATAGTTGATATACGTATTCAACATTTTAAAGAACATTTTACTATATACAGTAACCACAATAAATCTCGTATCAAACATAAACTAAAAGAATTAGCCAAGAAATTTGCGTTTGTCCCGGCGGATAAAGCTGCTAATAATATTATTATTGTTTGACGTAATAATTTTACATTGAGGTTCTGAAAAAAGAAATTACCAATTCACCAACATTCCAACTGACTCCATTTTCAGAAAACGACATCTGTAACAAACATTAACTTTAAGCTACCCCTTTACAAGCAGAACAAAATACAATGAAAGTCCCAACTATGTATTGGCTTTCGAAGCTACACAAAACCCTTACAAATATAGATTCATTTCGTCTTCAAACCATTGTTCCACAACTAAATTGTCTATTCTTCTTACCAGTACAGTTGGTACAATCAAAAACCCAATAATAAATTGTTCAACTAAGGCCTTCGAAAAAAGTGGACTTATTAATAATTACTTTTGGAGTGTCAAGAACTCATTGGAAGTACTTGATAAATTGCATGATTATATTGATGATTTTGAATCTGTTCAAAATTTGAACCCTATATACCACATTGTCTCACATTCTCATTAAGAAAAAAATTAGTCACCTAATTAAATGGGTATTTAAAAAGTCAGAATGTGAATGTATATGTTCAAACTCTTTTAGGTCACTTTTTAGTAGCATAAACAAAAACAAAATGTCAATTGGACATGCTTTGATACTATATATGCCCTTGAACTTTTACGAGATAAAAGTTTTGATCGCTTTGGAGATTCCGTATATCGTCAGGTTATCGAAATTACAATGGGGACTAAATGTGCATCACTTATTGCGGACCTGTTTTTGTATTGCTATGAGTTACAATTTATGACAAAAATCAGCAAAGACCTATCGAAACAACATCTGATAAACAAATTTAATAATACCCTTAGATATTTGGATGATATTTTGGCTTTCAATAATGACAACTTCAGTATGTATACTAAAGAAATGTATCCTGTTGAAGTTACTTGAAATAAAGCTAATACTTACAATGACCACTGCCCTGTCCTCGATCTTGATATCTATATCACTAACGGAAAGCTTACTACTATTATTTATGATAAAAGATGTAGTTATTCATTTCCTATCGTTAATTATCAATTTGTAGATGGTGACGTTCCCTTGTCACAATCTTACCGTGTTTATATATCTCAACTTGTACGATTCGCTCATGTATGTAACAATGTTTAAGATTTTAAAGAAATTTAAACGCGCGTTTGGCGTGTATACAAAATCTGGTCCTGGTATCTATGATGAGTTTAATATGTATTACTGAAAAATTATTACACCAGGGTTTTCGATATCACAAACTAGTCAAAACATTTACTAAATTTTATCATCGGTATAAGGACATCATTCGTAAATATAGCTCAACATGCAGACTTCTTATACGTTCAGGTATTTCACATCCATTTTTTTTATGGAAATATTCTTTATAAAGCACAAAAATGTCAGTATTCACTTCATAAACTAATAAAACCTTTAAATAAATTTATTAAAAAGGGACATAGTTACGATACTGTTGTCAGGTCATTACAGATTGCATATTTTGCCTTTAATATTGATTCACTTATAGGGTCTTTGCATCGGAACTAAACACATTTTTTTTAACGGTTGTTGGCATGACACGAGCTATGTTCTTATCATATATGTTATGATGATATGATACTAAACCCCTAACGGGAAGGATTTGGCCTTATATTCATATGATGAAATCATAATCTTTCAATCAGTTTAATTGAAGTGTGGAGCTGGCATGTCAGTTAACTGCTAGTTGTCTGGTTTTTTTTTTTATATATTATTGTCATTTTGTTTATTTTCTTTGGTTACATCTTCTGACATCAGACTCGGACTTCTCTTGAACTGAATTTTTATTGTGCGTATTGTTATGTGTTTACTTTTCTACATTGGCTAGAAGAATAGGGGGATGGGGGTTGGGATCTCATAACATGTTTAACCCCGCTGCATTTTTGCGCATGTCCCAAAGAAGGAGCCTCTGGCCTTTGTTAGTCTTGTATTATTTTTATTTTAGTTTCTTGTGTACTATTTTGAAATAAGTATGGCATTCATTATCACTGAACTAGTATATATTTGTTTACGGGTCAGCTGAAGGATGCCTCCGGGTTCGGGAATGTCTTGCTACATTGAAGACCTGTTGGTGACCTTCTGCTGAAAAATGAAATGTAAAATAGTTTGATGACTGTAGGATGAAGTCTTTTATTGTCATGTGATGTACTTAATTATCACGAGTTATAGGATACCCACATTTTGTTTACTGGATCCTATAAACAACATGTCCGTCAGACTGGATTCACCTGACCTTGAATTTGCCTTATTTCATGGATGAAGATTCTTTTTTTGTGGTCAAGTCCATATCGCGGATTCGTTAAGCTTTCTGATAACTGTCTGTTGTTATGATTGTGAGGTATACATTTTCGACTTCTGCATGGTTTCAAATAACATCGCACGCATTATCATGCATCATTCGGCAATGCTCGTTTTATGTTGTCTAGCCTTTTGGATATATACCTGTATGCTATAGTGCCATGGTATTTCGTGTATGGTGTACATGTCTGTCTGCATGTTTCAAATGTGACCATGATGACGCCAATTGTATTTGATATATTGAATGATAGTAAGATGTCTATTCATATGCTTTTGACCTTATGTTTCGAATTAATTGGCCAAGCACAACTTTTACATATAAAATTGAGAATGGAAATGGGGAATGTGTCAAAGAGACAACAACCCGACCAAATAAAAAAAGAACAACAGAAGGTCACCAACAGGTCTTCAATGTAGCGAGAAATTTCCGCACCCGGAGGCGTCCTTCAGCTGGCCCCTAAACAAATATATACTAGTTCAGTGATAATGAACGTCATACTATTTTACAAATTGTACACAAGAAACTTAAATTAAAATAATACAAGACTAACAAAGGCCAGAGGCTCCTGATTTGGGACAGGCGCAAAACATAGGTCAGTTTCTAAGGCACTATAAGGATCGGAACATATTTATTTGGTCTACGGAATATATGTAGAGTTCTGTATGTCATGGTTAATCTGACCTTGCACTCTTTTTATAAACCATTGACAATCATAATTTAAAAAAAGAGGATGTGGTATGATTGCCAACTATCCACAAGAGACCAACATGACAGAGACATTAACAAATAAAGGTCACCGTACGGCCTTCAACAAGGAGCAAAGCCCATACCGCATAGTCAGCCATAAAAGGCCCGATATGACAATGTAAAACAATTCAAACGAGAAAAGTAACGGCCTTATTTGTATAAAAAATAAACGAAAAACAAATATGACGCACATAAACAAACGACAACCATTGAATTACAGGCTCCTGACTTTGGACAGGCACATACATGAATAATGTGGCGGGATTATACATGTTTGCGGGATCGCAA
The DNA here is from genome assembly GCF_036588685.1 of Mytilus trossulus. Lineage (NCBI taxonomy): Eukaryota > Metazoa > Mollusca > Bivalvia > Mytilida > Mytilidae > Mytilus > Mytilus trossulus. The sequence continues at coordinate 34,847,692 of NC_086379.1, read as the reverse complement.
CCCTCCCCATAACCTGAGACAGTGGTAAAACAGTACAACATTAGAACGAACTATAACAATCACCTGAAAAGGCTTAATTCATCCATTGTCATCAGATGGACAATAATACATTAAGCGCATTAAGCGCATTTGACACTTCTAGTAAAACCCTTGATATTATAGACGTTCCAAAAATTAACTATCATAAGTAAAGTAGACTAGACATTACAGCATTTGTGCTCTGGTATTCTATAGTCTTTAGTATATAATTAAATCAGTCCACATCTGCGTTGTATATACAGAACTTAAGAAAGTACTGTTGCACACAATGTTGGTCATCGTTCAATCTCAAATTACTCATGAAAGATGCTGTTTTGCTGTAATTTTTTGTTTGATGGATATCATTTTGGTTTAAATGTTGCATATCCATATATTGGCTAAATAGTGTCGGTCTGCCTGAATTGCACTTGACCGATTCTCAGAGCTGAATCTTAAAAACTTATTTAGAGACGTTTTTATTGGTTGTTTTTTTTTAACTTTCGAGGTAACGTGTTGAATACAAAAAAATAGCTATATTGTTCATCCTTATCAAAATAGTTACAGGCTTCAACCAGTTGCAGGTTTATCAAATGGTAAAAGAAATACTGTTTATTGATTACTAGTAATAAGTCTGGTCACGTATTATCTTTAACGATCAAGTTGAATGAATATTCAACAAATTCAGGGTTTTCATATACAAATTAATGCTTTTAAGAGAAGAACATAACTTAATTTAACTGCACTAAAGTAGTTGTCAAAAGTACCAGGATTAATATAATTCAGTACGGCAGACGCGCGTTTCGTCTACATAAGACTCATCAGTGACGCTTAAATCGAAATATTGATAAAGCCAAACATGTACAAAGTTGAAGAGCATTGAGGATCCAAAATTCCAAAAAGTAGTGCCAAATACGACTAAGGTAATATATGCCTGGAATAAGAAAATCCTTAGTTTTTCGAAAAACTGGAAGTTTTGTAAGCAGGAAATTTATACTAATAAAACTACACTATTGGTATTCATGTCAACCGAAATGTTGACTACTGGGCTGGTGATACCCTCGGGGACGAAACGTCCACCAACAGTGGCATCGACCCAGTGGTACACCATAGCCAGAAATGAGTAGTGGTTTTGCTAATTAATATTCATAATATGTAAATGAGAATTGTATCACGTGATAGTAGTTTGAACTGGACTGGCTTGATGGACTTGATATCATTAAAATCTTTAAAACACGGATATTATAAGTTGCCCGTCACAGATTTCTTATTTACAATCACTTTCATATTTCCGTAAAGTTGTCAGGCGGTCAAAATCAAAACAATGAACGTGAATTTAGTGATTTTTTCGTGCTTTCGTGAGTTTATTCTTCTTGAAATAGTGACATTTTAATTTTACGTGGGAACCTAGAGTTCAACTACTACACATACAAGGTTTGGACTTGCTTATTCTTTGGAAATTCAAGTTTCAAAATCCACCCCGGCAACATGTTTTTGTAATGACCTTGTAAGCCAATTTTCAACACGAAGTTGGCAAATTTAACGTTTCAGCCATTTTAGCCTGTATTTTACACTGCATTGTTAAAGGCCTCTCGCTTCGATATTTAAAATAGCTCAGGAACCTGTATTTTTGCAACAACAGTCATTATGTTTCGTTTAAATGGTGTATATTGTTGTGTATATTCATTTTCTGCCCCGGCAACCTGTCTATCACTTAAATTAAAATTATAAAAGACATTTTTTTCAAAATTCCCTATCATTTTTAGTAAATTCCGTGACCCGTATCCGATTTCTATAGTATAATATTCAAATAAGCAAAGTGGCGTTGATTTCTGGATATGCCAAAGATATCAGATATACCAAAGATTAAATTTCAAATGGATCACGATAAACTGAAATATAACCATTATATGTACAAGAAGCGTGGTTTTGTAATTAATTTCATAGTCTTTTGTGTTTTTTTTTATAAAATATTGCATGTTTCCTCTTGTTGAGGAAGTTCAACCATTTTGACAGACATATTGTTTTGTTCGGATTTGATCCTTGGGTTGAACTTCCCCTAGTTTTATTTTCATTAATGATAAGGTCAGCGTGTTAGCTTGTCAGCTTGGCAGTTTTGTTTTAACTAAGAGATTAAGGGATAGGTATTAGATTATAGTTCGGAAACAGCTTGATGACAGCATTGGTGTTATCAGACATGTCAGAGAAACATCTGTATATAATCTTGATAGTATGGTCAGTTGTTGGTTTATCATTGCACTGTTAGCAGTCATATTTTTACTTGTGGATAACTTATTCAAACATTTTACTTTTCGTTCTCTTCAAATTGTACAGTTTTATCAATTGTGAATCAACTGGACATTATATTTTTAGTGGATTATAATACGTTTTTTCTTTGGACTTGTCGTCTGGAAACATATTCATATAGGAGATGCGTTCCTACCATAGATATTTATTTTTGTACCTGCTTTTAAGTTCGGTTTATAACGACTTCATTGATCATCTATCTAAGTGATGGTTTTGTTGGGTTTTTTTTTCGTTATGGGTCCGGTCAGTCGCAGATATAAGGGACAATCACGATACGACAAGGTATTGGAAGAAAAATAAGACTTCGTCAAGAAACCAGTAGATTAAAACTCAAAGTGCCAAAAAACGCTTAAAGGTTGACTTTAGTGAGAATTCTTAAAAGTGCTGAAGAGTCTTTTCATAATGACAATACAACGAAAACAGTGGATATTTCAGACATAATAGATGAAGCCACTACTATATATGGTGGTTCGCGATCCCATGATGCATCAGTTCGCATTCAAGAGGAACGTGTTGATTCAACTACAACTTCATGAAATGAGGGAAGAAATCTTATTTACTTAGTTTCGAGACTATCGTCGACCGTACAGTCTCTCCAGTAGAATGTGTCTTCATTAAACGGGAAGGTGAACTCCCTTCTATTGTAACAACCTAATACTCGACAGGTAGAGGTAGCTGTCTCTACTTTTAGCGTGACGAAGCTATAAACAACTCGGCGAATTCCCATAACCTAGAGTGGAATACGCATCTTAAGATAGAACTACTATACCAGTAGCGGCAGCTGGGAGCGAAAATCAGGAAGCAAGTAGAAGTGTGAGAACGTCTAGGGAATATTCAACAGAAACACTGCCATTCGTGGAGAATATTTCTCCCGAGCCGAGGAAGAACATAATTTCAAGTTTTGACATTAACCTTGCATCCGTCCTTATTTCGTATTACGTGGGGTTGGGGACTAATGAAATGTTTGACGGGGATGATAAGAATTACAAAACTGACCTTAGGCTAACTAGATCTCTTTCCATTGAAGAGTTCATTCAGGCGTTAAGTATATATAAAAGTGTAATGTGCTCTTCCTTCCCCCTCAGTGAACTTGATTTTTATGAGAGGGATATCGTCAATATGGCCTCTCGCTACCCAGGTAAGGGTTTTTACGAATACCACAGAAGATTTTCATTAGATGCCGCAGCTCATATGCGTTTTAACAACATAGCAGTCGATTGGTCTATTAGAAATAATACTCTCTTTTGTAATATTTTTGCAAATACATGTCCTAACAGCTACAACCTTTGTGGTAGCACTTTCCACACTTCTGGTTTTTGTAACCTAATTAGCCAGAATAGCAGAGTAAGGACTGATTAATCCGTGAACTCCTATGGAAAAAACAGATCATTTCATTTAGGTCGAGAAATTAATGACAATTTTAATGGCATAAAAGGATGTTCAGCTATAAGATGTCACAATAATCATATTTGTTTGAACTGTCAAGGGGAGCATCCAAAAACAATGTGTATGCAGTCAGAAAACGGGAACAATGGGCCTCAGAGGAGTTGAAGAACTATGGGAGGAATCCTTATGTTAAGTACTAGAAAGATTTATAATTCTGGATTTCTATGTTTTAAAACATTTCACTGTGTCTAAACCACACCGGCAACATTTGATCGGACTCGATGGTATCTAACATCCGGCACAATGACGGAAAACCAATAGACAACAGAAAGGTAGGTTTCTCCTTATTTTTTTTAATTTTTTTTATGATATCGAAGAATATATTTACATATACAACTATTTTCTCTTGTGAGATGCAATATTTTCTACAGCCGTTCTATATTAACGGACAAATAAGTCAAAATGCATGTCAAAATGACGAATTGAGTGAACCTTGCCTCGAAATTGTTTAATATCTCGTTAAATAGTTTACATTGTACAGAAAGAAAGGTACGGGAAGATAGATATTGACACGGAGATTGCAAATTTATTTATTATGAGTATCTCAATAATTTTATCTCTGTGTATGGAACGAAAGAAAAGGGTCATGTCAAATTAAAATAAACCGGTTTCGTCAATGTTGTTACTACACAATCACCCGGTTTCGTCTATATATATCACCCGTTGTTTTTTTTTTTAATTTAACAAACAATTTATGAAAAGCAACTTTGGAAAGGATCTGAAAATTGTCTTTCGAGAATTTAAATAAATATTTATTGTAAAGTAAACTTGGCGTGTTAAAATCTATTTTAAACGGGCACTTTTGGACATAGTTAATTATGATAATACACATTTTCCTAATGAAAGGCGTATCCCTTATTTCACTTAACTTCAAACTAATTTTAAATGGAATATAAATACTTAATAGCAAACACTGGTATCTTATTATTTTGTAACATTATTATATTTTCTTTGTTTATAATAGTAGTATGTAAAGATGAAAAATAAAAGTATGTGTTTTGATTGTGCCATAATTTTAATTTACTATACTATATTATATACATGTACACTATGCATTCAATCACTGACGAACAGTCCCAAACCGACTATAGCCTATACTGTTCTGCACAAATTGATCATGCATGCAGTCCTGCCAGATTTTCTTGTACTATATATACTGTGTTCCTTGCGCACTAAAGCGAGTTTTCGCACTTTAGCATCCTTAACATAGCAGTGAGATTTGTAACTTTCTCCCCGTTTCTGGTAAGCATATTTATTTTCCTAGGCATGTTTTTCACATTGCTTTTACAGTTCAAATTATTTTTTTTACAGTTCGAATTCAATTGAAACTTCAAGATAACTTTCGAAAACAATATCTGACAGTTTTGTATTTTCAATGTGAATAAAAGATGGTTTGCAAAATATGACCGTCATTTATATCTAGGTCTTATTTAGAAAAAGTTACGGGAACCTCTTATCCCATACACATTGACAATGAGACAACTTTCTTTTAGACACAAAAATGATGTTGAATTAATCAAGTTTAGGTCAGGGTATGCCTTAAACAATGAGAAAAATACACAAACTGCAAGAAAGCAAGCAAAAACGGGGCCCTAAATTATAAATGTAAAACAATTCAAACAAGAAAACTACCTGCCTATTTTATGTTCAAAACGCATATGGTATAAAGCAACCAGAGACAACCATGGAATTTCAAACGTGTGACTCGGGAATGGACTGAGTCAAAGTGTTGTCGCTGACACAAACAGTATAACAAAAGTACAAATAATAAAAAATGACGAATAAACCTTAACTCGTCTTATGACAGAGCCTGTATAGTAAATTCGCGATTTGTGCCAAAACTTGTATCATTTTTAAAATTATCTCTTAAATATAATAAATATACATGTATTCGCAGTTTACTATGAAGTCCACTATCACTGAACTAGTATACATATTTATTAAGGGGCCAGCTAAAGGACGCCACCGGATGCTGGAGTTTCTGAGATGGGGCGCACCATGTGAAAACTCAATAACTCCAAAATAAAAGTTTGAATCATCACCAAAAAGTATAGAGATCTTAATATTAATATTTATAAGAAGTGAGTAAAATTTAAACAATAATCATACATAGGTTTTGAGATACATCGCTATAAATCCCCCCCCTTTGTTTTACCAAAAAAAATTCAATCACTCTAAACCAAAATTTTAAACATCACCAAAAAGTAAACAGAAGTTTATAATATTTATATAACTAAGAAGTGCATAAAAATTGATGCAGTTATAATACTTCGTTTTTGAGATATGGCGCGACATGTTAAAAAAACCCACATTCCTGTTTCACTTACATTTTCTGTAACTCTAAAAGATTTAATTTGATTTTCACTAAAAGGTTCACAGATCGTTTGACCATTATAAGAAAAAACTATGTTGAATTTTAAGAAAATAAGATAAGCTGTCCTAAAGTTACGGTGCGACATGTTTATGCTGGACAGACGGATAGATAGACGGACGGACGGACGGACCGAATGACTGATAGATGGAGGAACGGACGGACAGACGGGTGTATATAATAATACGTCCTGTCAAAATTGGGACGGGCGTGTAAAAACGCAAAGAAATGAAAAAAAAATCGTAATTAAAGATCAATAAGTATTATTAGGATATCGGCCAAGTCGATTTCTTTGTATATTTTTCTGCCTTATCATTTTCCTATATAACTTTTATATATATTTGAAAAAAATGTATAGAAATCGATAAAAAGAACTTAATATTCGGCATTTATTATAATAGGAATAATCCAATTCACGAAATAATCCGATTTCCCGGTGTCCATGTTTTCTCATTTCTTACAATATTTTAATTCGGTATAAACTTTATAAGATAAGTGGCGAATCTGATGACGTAAAGGTTGCACGCCCCGACCCCACCTTTTGTTGCCAAAACTATATTGTTTCCTATATTTAACGATTTTGTAAAGCAAGAAATAATCAAAATATTGTTCGACTCGCTACGCTCGGCGGTATGTAAAAGTTGTTCGAAATACGCCCACTTTGAAATAAACTGAATCCGTCTGTCCGTATATATTGTCAAAATATATTGACCAACGTCAGTGTACGATCATCATAACACAATGGCGACAGTACAGACTTGTTTTTTTTTAATAATGTTAAAAAATAATTATTATTGAATTTTATCGATGACCTGAGACTATTATACCAATTTGTACATAGCAGTATACATATAGTTACAATTAGTGATAAATAAATTTTATTTTAATGCATGGTAGTTGTAATCCGACATTCATTTTCTATGTCGATTATGCATGCATATACATTTGTCTTATTATCAACGTTTATCCTTTTTAACGATGGTAGAAAAGATAACATACATGGAATGATTAGATTACTTATAAAAGGTGTCTATACTTTTGTGCGAGAAAATCACATATCAATTTGAAATGTGTGTTTCGATTTTTAAGACCGTAAACTTTAATTTCAAGTTTAAATATGTTCAACATATTTTCCCATAACTCATTTAGAAAACGCATATTTCGAGAGCTTTAATATCAATATGCTGTTTAAAAATTTCGGAATGCAAAGTTAAATTTAAATATTTGTGTTCTATAAGAGTAGGAATTTGCTTATTATTTATTTGAATCTGAGACTCATATAAATTTAAGCCACTGTCCGGTGAACGAACTTGTTTTCGAACGACCCACAAAACTCCTTTTGAACGCTGAAGTTAAATAATCAATTATAATGTAATGTGATTATGATTTTTTTTATTTGACCAAACCGGGTTATGCATTTCGAAATCTATGACGAAACCGGGTTGTATACATTGACGAAACTGGCCAGTTCCATTTTGACATGACCCATTTCTTTCGTTCAATACACAGAGATAAAATTATTGAGATGCACATTATAATAATTTGCAATCTCCGTGTCAATATCTATCTTCCCGTACCTTTCTTTCTGTACAATGTAAACTATTTAACGAGATATTAAACAATTTCGAGGCAAGGTTCACTCAATTCATCATTTTGACATGCATTTTGACTTATTTCTCCGTTAATATAGAACGGTTGTAGAAAATATTGCATCTCACAATAGAAAATAGTTGTATATGTATATATATTCTTAAAAATATCGATATCATAAAAAAATAAAAAAAAATAAGGAGAAACCTACCTTTCTGTTGTCTATTGGTGTTCCGTCATTGTGCCGGATGTTAGATACCATCGAGTCCGAGCAAATTTTGCCGGTGTGGTTTAGACACAGTGCATTTATGGCTATGACTAATCAGAATAATATTTTTGAAAAAGTGTAAAATCAAATTGAACAAACAGTCTGACAACTCACTTATCAACGAAAAGGGCTTGAACCCGACTGAATAAAGGTCTGCTAGCTCGCCCCACTAATAAAAACATCTTGCTTCCTTTAAGTATGCTAAATTATTGATAGTCAGTATCCAGTCGTCCTGGTGAAGTGGTATGTGTTGTGGCTTGATAGGCTAAAGGCTTTGAGTTCGAATCCCAGCATTTACACTAGATTTTTTCATCGTGAATTTTGATAGATTTTCTTCTCCGTATACTCAGTCTATGGAAGAAGCGTATCGATAAAAACTTTTCTTATATCAATGAGCGATATTGTCTAATATCAAACTGTAAATATGCAGACTTTCCTTGCGGAAATGTTGTTTTCGGCAACGAAAAATTAAGAAAATACTAACTTTAAAACTTATTGTTCAAATATAAACAACAATTAAGTCTAAATATACATTCAGAAGTTATTTAGAAGCTTACGTTTATGTCCATGTAAAATTTGAAGTGCTGTGTTTTTCTTATATACATAAATAAACAATGCGATGCTTTTAAAATATCAATGCGATACTTTTAAAATATCATAGCGGTGTTTTTGTTATATCAACATTAGTACCGATTAGTATAAATATTAGACCGTTGTACCCATATTTGACAATTTTACCTATTATGCCTGTTTTGTTCACGCATAGTTAGTTTAAACATATTTATTTAGAGTGGATTGGGAAACAAGTTTTGCAACTTATATTAATCCCTTTCCACTTTGCGGGTGCGAGTGCTGCCTTGTAGCGGCATTAGCCTACTCTTTTTCGAAATCTACAAGGGTGTCTTTAACGTGCAAGCTCTCTCTTAACACGGGTAAGCCATTTATCGTCCCTTCCGACGGACTATCATCGTTTCCTTAAGACCATACTCGCTAATGGTGTCAAGGGAGAGCCGAAAATTGAGTTCCTGAAATTTTCATCCCAAACGGGAATCGAACCAGAAACCTTGTAAATATGATAGAATTTGGTGGGACTGTCATACACATGAGAGGTTAAGCGCTATAAAACCAGGTTCAATCCACCATTTTCAAAACTTGAAAATGCCAGTACTGAGTCAGAAATATGACAGTTGTTATCTATTCGTTTGGTGTGTTTTATCATTTGATTTTACCATTTAAAAAGGGACTTTCTGTTTTGAATTTTCCTCGGATTGGTGTTCAGTATTTTTGTGATTTTACTTCTTAGTTGTATTGTATGTAAATTAGCAGTTTTAAGAGCATTGCTTTAATTCAAATTGTTTTTGGTAACGTCTTACAAATTTCTCAATAAGTTTTGGAAGTAAAACTAATCAAATAAGGGTTTAATAAACAATGCCGTAATCAAATAGCTAAGTATCAAAATGATTGTTCACATAGATAACATTTAGAAAATTTCATAATGAACGCACCGAAATAATATATATCCGATATGCTCGCAACGCACGTATGGAAGACTTTCATTGGATAACAATGAAACTAACTTGTGACAAAAATGAATCATACTGTCCTCGTTCAGATTGATTTGACAAAATCTGACCTGTACTTTTGAATCTCCTTTTTTTTTTTACAAATTAGACCGTTGGTTTTCCTGTTTGAATGGTTTAGCACTAGCAATGTTCTTGTTCCTATATAGCGTGGTTTTCGCTGTGAGCCAAGGCTCCGTGTTTAAGGACCTACTTTTATCTATAATGGTTTACTCTAAACAAATAATAACTTTGATAAAAAGTTGTCTCACTCGAACTCATTCACCATCCTCTTATATCTAAAATCTTTATAAATAACTGCTTTCAAATCCTCCAACTGAACGAATTAAATGTATGAATATAGAAAAGACATATACACATTTCTAACGTCAAAAGACATTAACATCTTATTTATTTGTGTTCTAAACATTTGTTTTAGTACTCATTGAAGAAATTAATTTATAACAAGCGATACGGATTGTTATTTTGCACTAAGAAAAGTACACGTATTTATACGATCGGTTACTAGACAAAAACGAAAGTCAAATCTCTGTTGCAACAATACATCGGAATACCCTCACAGTCATCGCGATGTAAAAGAGCGTCCACGCGGCGAGCTGATTATGTTCATAGAGATACCGATTTACCATCGGGAAAAGTCTGTGATATCCAAAAAGAACTGTTTTCCTTTTCAATATCTTTTTTCTATGTTAATAACAAATACATTTTCTGTCTGACAAGATTTTAAATTTTCGTTGTATCTTAAGTTGTACAATTTATATTCTGAGGCTACTCACTTGGTATCTTAAAAGTTGGGGACATCAGCATTTGTACATTTTAATTTGTTTGGAGTTTGATTTTACCATTTGACTATTTATTTTAATTTGGAGCTGTATTGGATTGGATTGTTTGAATGAATGTTTCTTTTAAGTAATGATATTTTTTGTCTATTTCGATATTACCAAGGTGGATAGGCTATAGCAGTGTGACCAGTATATTATAATCTAATAGGTCGGTAGACGTATTTGCAACCGCATTTAAATTCCACCATTGCATCATAACTTCAAATAGAATTATAAAAATTAAGATGTGGTATGATTGCCAATGAGATAACTGTCCACAAGTGACCAAAATAACACAGACATTAACAACTATAGGTCACCGTACGGCCTTCCAAAATTCAACAATGAGCAAAGCCCATACCGCATAGTCAGCTATAAAAGGCCCGATAAGACAATGTAAAACAATTCAAACAAGAAAAACTAACGGCCTTATTTAAATAAAAAAAATGAACGAAAAACAAATATGTAACACATAAACAAACGAAAACAACTGAATTACAGGCTCCTGACTTCGGACAGGCACATACATAAATAATGTTGCGGGGTTAAACATGTTATTTAGTCGGTTAAACAATGTGATTGAACACAATAGACTGAACAGATTATTAACACTTTCAACTATCAATAGGGTCAAGAAACATTTTTGAAATGATAAGTTCATGTAAGCGTTAATTGTGTTACAGTTACGAAATTTTAGTGATACTGATCCTAAAACATTAAACCGGCCATGATCAAAGTTTGTGACTTATGTTTGCAGTTTTCTTGACATGCATTGTGACGTGTCATCGTATTTAATTTATATTAGAAAACTATAGCAGTTATATTAGAAAAGTATCGCATTCATAAATTTTTGATATTAAAAAATCATCGCTATGATATAAGACAAATATCGCATTGATATTTTAAAATATAGCAGTATCGTTGACTTATAGGGGATTTTGGCGTAGCAAACAATTGAATTCATCTCAATTGCATTCCACTGAATTGGCTACATGATATTTATTGAATGTGTACATTTACAAATGATAAATCGTGCATTTATGTTTCATTTATTCAATAGTTCATTTTTTTCGTTTAAATACACCTTGCTTGTTATTACATAAGTTACCCTGTTTTAAGAAAAGAGTCATTAGTTTATACCGAGAAATCTGCCTTTCTTCGTACAAATGCTAAAATTCGTCTGAAATTTCCCACTATGCAACTCGTTGATATAAGACAATATCGCTCATTGATATAAGAAAAGTTTTTATCGTATCGCACCTTCCATAGACTGATACTTGTATATTTAATTATAAGTGTTATAGTGGATTTGACATTCCCGCAAAAATGTTACAGAACAAAGGAAAGCATGCATAACAAGGAAACTCAAACTGGGGTAATCTGGTAGGGGTGATCCGGCTCAGATCACCCCTGTTAAAAACAAAGGAGCTGGGATGTAATGGGAAATAGTATATAATTTCCCACTGTTATCTCTTGGGTGGTTGATTATATGTGATCTGAAGAAAATTATGATTATCGTTAATATTTAGCAATTAATAAACAAATAATTAGTATTGTATTACTGATATAGTTATCAATCAATAAAATTGTAGGTAACCTTTTTATGTTCTACTAAAAACGCATACTTTCGACTGATTTTTAAATATTTTTGAAATTTAAGGTAGCTCTATAGGTACCTTAGACTTAAGTGTTATGTTAGGCATTTTCTTAGTATAAGGAGTTTTGTGCATACCACGTGCACTTAAGTTGTGTGGACGTGACTTATAATAGTTATCAAAAATACCAGGATTATAATTTTATACGCCAGACGCGCGTTTCGTCTACATAAGACTCATCAGTGACGCTCAGATCAAAATAGTTAAAAAAGCCAAACAAATACAAAGTTGAAGAGCATTGAGGACCAAAAATTCCAAAAAGTTGTGCCAAATACGGCTAAGGTAATCTACTCCTGGGGTAAGAATAACAACTAAGATTTTACTTAGGAAATACTTAGTTAAAGATTTGTTATGCATACCACTTAGATAAAAAGGGCGGTGTTTCCTTACCTTAAGTGTTTACTAAGGAAAATCTTAACTTAATTAAGTAGCTTTATGCATACGGGCCCAGAGTAGTGCACGTGATTTTCATGACATTGAAATATATACATTAAATATATTACCTATTGAGTTGACAGGATTACATATGTACAGACTTATTTCTTATTGTTCAGTGATTGTGAGCACATAAATATATATAAATGTATAAAAATTGCATCTACAACAAATAAGTAATCTTTCTAAGGAAGGTAAATACTTTCCTATACACCTTTATGTTGCAAAAAGAAAGCTAGGGTCTCAATCTGTGAGGTAATTATCCTCAATCTCATCTTTAACCGCAATGACCAGAGTCAATAAACAGGTTAACAAACTATAAAGCGTCCTTTATATCCTTACATTCCTTAAAATAAATTTCCCATCAGCCGATTTTCTTGACTAATGAATTCCCAATGAAACATGTGAAATTCTTCAAAATTTCTATACAGTATAATATTTTATTATCAACACGTGCGCACTACTAAAAATAGTTCAATCGTTGAACTCTCGTTTTGACCTCTGTAATTTAACATGGTCTCTCTGTAGGAAAAACAGTAAATTGATATAGGAGCTTTTTTTTTATTAGAAATATGTGATGAAAAATACAAGTTATATAAAATGAAACAATGAAAAGAATATGTACATTTTACGGAATTTAGCGTCTGACAGATGGAATCTTATTGTGCATGTCTGTAACGTACTTCTGACAATCTAAAATCAAATATCCAAAGTCTACACACGACTTGTCCTTTGAATCCATTTCACAAGGTATTTCCATTTACCCTTGATTCTTTTCCTTCGTAATATTTTTTCAACGGAAAATACAGCATTGTCGCTATTGCTATTTTGTGTAGCATTGTCCTGTGATTTGGAAATGTTCGGTTGGACTTCCTTAGAATAAAGTCTGCTGATGTTTTGTAAACAGAAATTATCGCAGGTTCTACGGCTTCCTCGTTCAAAGGTGTCCTTATATCGTACGGTTTATTCGTTCATACGTAACCACGTTTAAGTCTATTTATATAAACTCTATTCTTCAGTAGTTTCCCGTCAGATTTGCGTCTCAACATAACGTGTATTCGGAAAGTTTTTGCGAAATATAATACAAACCAATCCAAGGTCTGTTCAATTTTCGTCCAATACCTGCAACAAGAACAGATTTGTATAAATATACAATGTCACCTACATTTAAATTAGGATTGTGTCAGTTTTTATTTGCCTTTTTTAACATCTCGGCTTAACGGATTTCAATTAATGCTTTAGAGATTTTTATTGCTACATTTCAAGTTCTTCAAGTAAGGTGGTAACGTATTCCTGAGCTGTTTTGTTGACATCTAAGTTCGGTAAATTAAAATCAATTGGATTTTTCGGATGTCGGCCATACTCTAAAAAGAATAATGAATAGTCTGTTGTATCCACGGACGGTGCTGTATTATATGCGAATTGAATAAAATGCAGAAAGTGATGCCAGTTCTTAATATCATCTAAATATTTTAATAACATGTCTTTTACGGTTCGCATCATCCTTTCAATTTGACCATTGCACTGTGGGTGGTTATTCCTCGTATGAGTTTTGTAATTTCAAACAGTTTGCATGATTCTCTAAAAATGTTAGATAAATAATTGGATCCTCTGTCGGAGTGTAAAAAACTTGGCGAACCGTGACGGCACAGTACATTTTCTATAAACGCTATAGCTACTGTTGAGGCTCTTATATAAGATAAAGGTATAAATTTAACGTACTTTGTAAAATAGCAAAGGGATACAAGCACATATTGATATTTTGACGGTCTACTAACGAGTAACAGTCCCATAATGTCAGTACTGAATCCTTCAAAAGGCATTCATGCTAAAGGCATGCTAGATAGCTGAGCTCGGGCATGATTTGAAGGTTGTTTACGCTCTGAACAAAGTTCAAACGACTTTATCCCGTTTTCAATGTCGCTATTCATTAATGGCCAAAAATAAAGACGTTGAGTCCTACGGATAGTTCTATCTATTCCTTAGTGAACAGAAAATAAACTATTGTGAGTTTCTGCTAAAATTGTTGGAACCATTTTTCGTGGAATTGCGAATTGAATTTTTGCATTTAAGTCTCTTTTTCCACGTTTTGATCGCTTATCAACTTGATATAAAATGTCATCATGTAAGAAATAAAGTGGCTGCAGCACTAATACTTTTCGGTGTTTGTCCTTATCCTTAACTAATCTACCGGTCTCTAAGTAGTCTATGATATCTTTATAGTTGTTATCCGCACGTTGTTCAGATTTTATTTCAGTCGTTGAGTATAATAATAAATTTAACGGTACCAATTTGCTTGCACCAGATGCGCATTTCGACAATACATGTCTCTTCAGTGATGCTCGTGGCCAAAATATTTGAAATCCAAAGCTTATATAAAAGGTGAAGAGCTATAATCCAAAAGGTCCAAAAAGTATAGCCAAATTCATGAAAGGAATCAGAGCTTTGCATGAGGGAGATACATTCCTTAATTTATAATAATTTCTAATATTTTATAACAGCAAATTTTAATAACACAAAAAATCCGTATTTTCATGCCAGTACTGAAGTACTGGCTACTGGGCTGGTGATACCTTCGGGGACTTATAGTCCACCAGCAGAGGCATCGACCCAGTGGTAGTGATAAATTTAACGGTACCAATTTTCTTGCACCAGATGCGCATTTCGACAATACATGTCTCTTCAGTGATGCTCGTGGCCAAAATATTTGAAATCCAAAGCTTATATAAAAGATGAAGTGCTATAATCCAAAAGGTCCAAAAAGTATAGCCAAATCCATGAAAGGAAACAGAGCTTTGCATGAGGGAGATACATTTCTTAATTTATTTTTCAACAGACTGTCGGCATCCCAATGGGAACAAACTGTGCCCCTCTACTTGCTGACTTGTTTCTTTATTATTATGAGGCTGACTTCATGCAGGAACTTCTTAGGAAGAAAGATAAGAAGTTAGCAATATCCTTTAACTCTACTTTCCGCTATATAGATGACGTTCTTTCACTAAACAATTCAAAATTTGGTGACTATGTGGATCGCATCTATCCCATCGAATTGGAGATAAAGGATACTACAGATACAGTTAAGTCGGCTTCATATCTTGACTTACATCTAGAAATTGACAATGAGGGTCGGTTGAAGACAAAACTTTACGACAAAAGAGATGATTTCAGCTTTCCAATTGTGAACTTTCCATTTCTAAGTAGCAACATTCCAGCAGCACCTGCATACGGGGTATATATCTCCCAATTGATACGATATTCCCGTGCTTGCATTTACTATCATGATTTTCTTGATAGAGGGTTACTGCTCACAAGGAAGCTATTAAACCAAGAGTTCCAAATGGTGAAGTTGAAATCATCCCTTCGTAAATTTTACGGACGCCATCACGAGTTGGTTGACCGTTATGGAATAACCGTTTCACAAATGATATCGGATATGTTCCTAACGTCGTAACTACAATCCCCTTCCCTTTCATGAATTTGACCTACCGAATTAGACTATTTACCGGATTTGTAATCACATAAGCAACACGACGGGTGCCGCATGTGGAGCAGGATCTGCTTACCCTTCCGGAGCACCTGAGATCACCCCTAGTTTTTGGTGGGGTTCGTGTTGTTTATTATTTAGTTTTCTATGTTGTGTCATGTGTACTATTGTTTTTCTGTTTGTCTTTTTCATTTTTAGCCATGGCGTTGTCAGTTTGGTTTAGATTTACGAGTTTGACTGTCCCTTTGGTGTCTTTCGTCCCTCTTTTATAATAATTTCTAATATTTTATAACAGCAAATTCTAATAACACAAACAAATCCGTATTTTCATGCCAGTACCGAAGTACTGGCTACTGGGCTGGTGATACCCTCGGGGACTAATGGTATAAATTATCAGCATTAGCATGAATGTATCTGCACTATTTCACTGACTGACAGTCAATGTTACGAACAGGTGGTGAAAATATCGGATTTGATGATTCTTTCGTATTTAATTGTTGAGTCTCGTGTATTTGATTATATATGAGGGTAATATGTTCAAAAGACTTTCGTTGTTCATGTCTTCATCCGGCGAATCAACATATGTACGTCTGCTTCCTTTTTCAGCGTTGCCTTAGATCCAGGTCTATTCACGATTTCAAAGTAATATGATTGTATGAGTGCTACCCATCGAAGATCGGAGATAACAATCAAATTTCTTTATAGCAAATACTAGGACTAGACATTTTAGTTCGGTTATTCCATAGTTTTGTTCTTGTTTACTCAATGCACGACCAGCATAGAAAATAACTCTATCTTTGTCACTTTGTTCTTGACAGAGAACAGCACCTAACGCAAAAGAGCTAGCCTCAGTGTAAACTAAACACGAAAAGGTCTATCATAGTCTGGATACGCCAAAACCGATGGTGATGTCAAGGTGAATTTTAAATGTTCAAATGCACTGTCGCATTTTTTTTACCATACAAATTCACAGTTTTACTTAGTCAGTGCATAAAGCGGTGCGGCAATCTTTGCATGATTATGAACAGGTTTTCTATAATATCATGATAAACCTAAGAAGGCACGTAGATCTTTAAGTTTACGTGGAATGGGATATTGAGTGATTGTGTCAATGTTTTACTTATTTGACACAATACCCTCGTTGTTAACTGTGTGTCCTAAATAATTTATCTCCCTTTGTGCAATTGAACATTTTTGGGGATGCAGTTTAACAAAGACGTCTCTCAAGTGTATTTGAAAACACTATTATATCATCCAAATAAATCAAACAAAATTTGAATGTCATTCCTCGTAATACGGTTTCAAATAATCTTTGAAACATTTAAGGGCTATTTTTCAGTCCCATGAAAGACGTTTAAATTAAAAAAGACCCAAAAAACATCTCTACGTTGAATATGGGCGAGACTAAGGACTGATCTGAGTCTGATGAAATCCACTTCGAAGGTCCAAACAACTAAAGTATGAGGGTTAGGTGGCCCCCAAGCTTTGTAATGCATCGTCAGTTGTTAAAAGAGGATGGGCATCTTGTTCTGTTATGGAATTTATTTTTCTATAATCAACCACGAATCTATATTCGCTATTGTTCTTCTCTTAGCTACAAGTAGACATGGCGCTGCCCAAGGTATATATAGTTCTTGGTTCTATAATATCTTGTTTTAATGTATCCTGTATCATGTTTTCTAATATTTGTCAATAAAATAAAATCAATACCTAAAATAATGTTAGGTTCTAGACCATGTAGACCAGGTACTAAAAAAATGTGCATTCTCGATCCCAACTACAATATCTACACTAATTACACCAATAATTTTTACCTTTTCAATATTTGCTATCAAAATAGAGTCTTTATCAGATCTATCAATATTAACTCTTACACCAATTTTTCTCAATTTGCCAATTAAAGAAGGATTTGCGACAGAAATATCTGCACTTGTATCTATCAATGCAAATGTATCATATTTATCAATAGAAATCTTAATTATAATTGTTTATCAAAGATTTGCGTTTACTGTACACAAATCGTCACTTGCTATTGGACTTGGCGGGTCAATAAGTCCTTCCGGCTTAACAAGTCCTCCCGAACTATTAAGCTTTTTTAGTTTCCCATATGATATTCTCGACACTCTCTTGCGTAATGTCCACGCTTGTGACAATTATAACAGTCGATATCCCTCTTTGTATTAAAACCAGATTTCTCTTGTATACTGTAACTGCGACAGTGTTTTGCAGAATGTTCGGGTTTCGTACAGAGTTGACACTCTACTTTGTACTCATTTTTGTTTATTCTAGGGATGAAATCTGCATAGTAGCGGATATAGTGTCTTTCAAATCTTTGATTGCCTTCTCATGGTCAGAATTTGTATTCAACACTGAGTTTGAAGCTCCATATTCGAAGGTGCTCGTTAGTCCGGCCATCGATTATTGCAGATTGTACGGCATCTTTGAAGTATTTTGGGTCCGTTTGAAGCACAAACTCACATAGTGATCCAGGTAGTCCTCTGATGAATGAAGTTGTAGTCTCGATGTCTTTTTTGGCACAAACGGCTACACCGTTTCTCAATGTCACTAATGTAGACTTCGAGTGATTTCGTTTTACACTATTGGACAGACCATTAAACCACGATAGCGCACCTCCTTCCAGTTTTAGACGCAAAGCACTTGCAATTTCCCTTGTTCCATCTAAGGAACGCAATCTATGCATCGAATTTATCGAGCCATAGGTTGGCACCTTCGGTTGGTAACCCGGCAAAATTATCTATAGAAAATCCCGGTGTAGATGTTGTTCATCAAAATTTCGAAAGGTTTACTGTTTACGGTGGCTTGTGTTGGTTTTGGCTGACAAGCTGATATTTCGGTGGAAATTTCTTCAGGTTCTGGCTGATTTTGGATAGTAACACCACTTTCTGAATCGCTCATTTTTGAATGTTTGAATATACAGTCTGAAGAAAGTATCAGCATTTTAAAGGTTGGAGATTGGAAGTAAACATAACTTTGTATTGTGCTACCTTAACAACAAAATGCTGATTATGTTAAATCGATTTATATCATTTTTTTTTCATATATCTCAAAAATAACGAGGTCCAATTTGTCAGCCGTCATGGGGTAAAAACGACAAATCTAAGAATTCAACTTCACTAGTAAATATAGCTAATATATGACAATGGTGTAGATTAAAAATTACACCACTCCAGACCCTCTTGTTTACCACATAATTAATATTGCCAGTAATTAACAGGTTCCGGGTTGACTTCGATACCGATACCAATAGTATATTTTAGTAGTTATCAGTGGTACCAGGATAATAATTTAGTACGCCAGACGCGCGTTTCGTCTACACAAGACTCGTCAGTGACGCTCATATCAAAATATTTATAAAGCCAAACAATTACATAGTTGAAGAGCATTGAGGATCCAAAATTCCAAAAAGTTGTGCCAAATACGGCTAAGGAAATCTATGCCTGGAATAAGAAAATCCTTAGTTTTTCGAAAAATTTAAACTTTTGTTAACGAATAATTTATATTAACCTGTCAAGGAAAACAGCGAATAAACGAATTCAACTTTATTTATAACTAATATAGGACAATGCCGTTGATAAAAAATGCTCTATTCCAGGACCCTTTTGTTTTCCAAATAATTAATATGACCTATAATTGATAAGTTCCAGGTCGACGGGTTCACACAGAAAGAGTTTGAAAGCAGAGAAAACTGTCTATCTTATAATCGGTATGAATTTACCAGATTACAATACCAATACTAAAATTAGGCTTACGCAGAGTTTTATATAATACTTTAATTTAGTCACGGACCCGCGATATCACGGGTGTGTTCTAGTTTAAATTATCTTTGCGAATACTTAAAATTTTCTACGGCTGTTACATGTTAAATGGTTTGCTACTGAACCCCTACGGATCCACAGGTGCAGACTACTTGAAAAGAAAGTTAAGATTTGTTGTATTCCTAATTTCTCTTTTATTATGAGTAAAATGATAACTATATTTGGTATGTGCATACCTTGTAAGGTCCAATTGTGTTATTATGTATACAGTTGAAATGGAGAAAGAAAATATTTTTTACAAAATAAATAATTTTGTTAGATTTACATTCATTTTCAGTTTGGTTTAACTGACCTCGATCTCATTTTTTCGGATTATGTTGAATTCATGTGATAGTTGTAGTAAAGCTTCATATTTAGGACTATCGATCTAAAATCAATAGCCAGTAGAGAAGGCAAGATTATTTCAGCGAGTGCATGCTTGTTAAGATATTCAAACAATCAAGTAATTAAATGAAGCTCACACACCCTTTTTTTTAAATATTCTCCCCCAGCATTTAGGATAACAATTATAACCGAAACTTTATTATTAATCATATTACAGGTTGCAACGAAGAAACCATATTGACCTGCATTTGGAATATGCAGAATAGCGTCGTGGCAGTGGTTGCAACCGACGTCTGGGTATAATGTTCACGTTACCATGGCCTGCATTTCTAAACATTATAACATGCACAAATAAACTTTCTGTTGGTATATCCGACGTCGGTATCACTGACAATGATAGCAATTGACATAAAGCAATGAAAAAACAAAATAACACGTACCCCGGAATTAACTTTAAAACTGAAGAATATATCAATTCCACAAGACCGGTGAAAGTCGCATGTGAAACATTCCAAGTGAGTGGAATCATGGGAACAGGTCATCAAATCGAGGCTAAAATTGTATTTAAACCAAATCACGTGGATAATTTGGCACAAAATCTAAAAATAAATGTTTTAACGAGGCAAAAATATGAAATTTATATGACTCTTTTTATTATGTGATGCCTTTATTTTTCACCGGATTTTTTTTACATTCTGAACATTGTCTTGAAAAGTATGTACATATAACAAAAGTGTCTGCAGCTTTCAATTGCTTGTCAGTATAGTACAGTGTGAAAAAATAGTGATGGAAATTGTTCAAATTCTATACTTGTTATATATTCGAATACAAATATAACTTGCTATATTTGAAAACAAATATAACTTGTTGTTATATGTGAATACAAATATAACTTTTAGACAGCAACCAAATGACAAAAGTGAATACGGGATAGCGAGAGGACACATTCTTGTCAGTTAAAGTTGGCACTGTTTGGAACCTGAGACTACTATGATATGTTACATGAATCTACAACATAACGCGCTATAAAAAGTCAACAATATAAAAAATGTATTTTTTAAAATCAAATTCATGTAATTTCGAAATGGCTCACTGCTACTGAACGTATCGTCCCCGAGGGTATCACCAAACTAGTACTTAGCACTTCAGTGTTGAAATGAATATCAATTATATGGTCATTTTCATAAATTAATTGTCTGCAAAAGTATGAAATATTCGACATACTAAGAATGTTCTTATCCTTGTTTGGTACAACGTTTTGGGATTTTGGGTCCTCAATGCTTTTCAATTTTATACTTGTGTGAACTGCTTACTATTTTGATCTGAGCGTCACTGATGAGTCTTATGTAAATGAAACGCCGCCGGTCTCTCGTATCTAATCATATGCCTTATAACTCTGATAACAACTTTAACACAAAAACTAAAATTAAACATAAAAGATTATGAACAAAAACGGTGTAAAGAACAATGAAGAAAGGCTTATTCACATATAAGACTATAAATCTGACAATCGATGATAAACCAGAAAGAACGGTAAGCTAGTAATACTAGTTTTAAAAACTTTAAACCGAACATGAAAGTTTGAATGCAATACACATTTAACAGCTGTGAGAATTTTTCTAAGTAGAACTGTTGTGCACATCCGTTCATGGCGCATACCATGAGCAGGATTTTAATTTCTACTGTCAATCAACCCTATCCACTGCCATTAAAAATGGGTTTTATTTTAATTAATTTGTTGCGTTTTGAATCGCACTACGACGCATAGTTACAATGTACTGTCGCATTCTATCATTCTGTCAGCTCAATTAGGTGCAACTTAAGTGCACATCACTCATGATAATGATTTCCTGATCATATGCTTACTATCATTGATTTACATGGTACGGATGAATTGAATCAAGCGTATTTATTTCATGCATTGTGTTTGAAATTTAGCTAAAAAGCAAAACAATGAAATGTTTCCGTTATGAAAGTTATGACAAATAATTTATATTTTAAAGTGCATAAGTTAATTCATTTTAGATTTTTATTCATTTATGATGTTTATTATGAAGTAAATACCATTTGGTTCTATGTTCCCGAAATAGTGAGTACTATGTAAATAATGGAATCGACATTAACTACCTCATTATCATTATATTATCAAACGGGGATAAAATTAAATTTCAAACACTCAATATTGACACGCCTTAGTCAGAAAATGTTAACGTCAAAGAGAAAAATAATGAACGTTTCACTCTTGTTACTTTTTTTATAATCAGTAAGTACTGAGTCTGATAAAAAGTGATCAGTTCAGTGAAAGTCATTACATTCATAGTATCAAACCATAAATATGCATTTGCGCTTCTGACGCAATACATTATTAAACGTGTTGTTTTACATTTTTTACTATGTTTCAGATTGTATTTGAAAAAGTATGGAGATCATGTTCCGAAGACTTTTGCTTTGTCTATGCATACCACTGATTTCTGCGGTATTAAAATCAAATAAAGGGAACTGTCCAAAGATATGTAAATGTGGATGTGATAAACAAAACCCTCAACACAATTTTATTTCAACATGTAATGGCAAATTGAATACTACAAAGCTGAATTTTATTCCAAAATTTCCTCCCAGAACAGTGGAGGTTATTTTTATAAACAATCACTTACCACATGTGTCAAGAAATACATTTAGCAATCTAACACATTTAACACTTTTAAATTTAGATTTGCAAGGTAACTCAATCAGTGTTATTCAAAACGATTCTTTTACTAGTTTTATTTTCCTGGAAAAACTAGATCTCTCGATGAACAACATAACAGAAAAAGTTGCAATGGACTGTTTTAAAAATTTACCTAAAAGTATACAGCGTTTGAGATTAAACCATCTTCTCTGGCATCCAGTCGAAGGATTATTTGATGGATTAAATAATAGTAATATGATCAGGATAGAGTTAAGTCATAGCTACTTAACACCATTTGAAGGACGATGGTTTTCAGGTCTTAGACAACTGAAGTCGCTGGACATTTCATGGAATTCAATTAAAGATTCGGATTTAAACTTGACTGGACTCCCTAACATACAAGATATAAATTTGGCTGGCAACTGGTTTAATATAATTCCAAATTTTTGTCAGTTTGGCTTAAACAATATTGCAAATTTACATCTCTGTGACACAAAGCTATATACCATTAACCATTTGAGAAACTATTCTTCGTGTCTGCAAAATCTTAAGAAGTTATATTTGAGTGGACTTTCAATAAGGATTATTCCAACAAACATATTTTCTAATCTCAAATCTTTAACGGAACTAACAATGAAGCAGATGTCTACACAATTTAAAAAAATTCACAAATACGCCTTCAACAGTTCTTCTTTAGAAAGTTTAACGTTCTGGCGAGCAGACGGCTTTCTGTTTACCTCGAAATCGGCACAACAAGGACTGTTTCATCCTGATTCATTGTTTAGCTTCAGTAAAAATATAAAAGAACTTGATCTATCTAATAATAAAATAGATTTGATATCAAACAAAATAAGATTAATGTTCAAACCTCTCAAAAAACTTAAGAAATTATGGTTGGAATCAATATCTCTATCATACATGCCGAAATACTTTTTGCCGTTATTTCCATTACTGAAATTTATAACATTCGAGAACAATAAAATTCAAACTTGGAATTATGGCAATTCCGTGTTTAGTGGTGTTCGAAACTTGAAGACAGTTAATTTAAGGAGCAATAAGATCGGTATGATTTATGATACATCTTTTCCTATGGGTCTTTTGAATAACCTGACCTCAATAAACCTCATGTTTAATCGGTTTAGCTGCACATGTGACCTTCAGTGGTTTAGGAATTGGATGAAGCATACTCGTGTGAGTATTACTGGGAATAATACTTACAGATGTGAAACTGGCAAAACAAAGGTAGTTGATTATAATCCAGGTTTTATAGAATGTCATATTTTGTCAATTTCCCTAACAATCGGATTTGGCGTCGCTTTTGTTTTGATCGTAACTATAACCGGTTATATCTGTCGATGGCGTTTCCGGTTCCAGTTGTACAAACTTCGTTCACTCCGTAAACAGTACAAAGAACTTATCAACAAAGAGGACTTCATATATTCTGCGTACGTAGTTTATTGCTACGAAGATTTCACATGGGTAAAAAGAAGCCTAATTCACGAAATAGAAGAGAAGCAAGGTTATAAGCTGTGTATTCCACACAGGGACTTTGAATTGGGAAAAGTATTTGCAGATAACATTGTAGAACACATGCATCTGAGTGAAACAGTTATTCTTGTTCTGTCGAATAATTTTGCCAAAAATGAGTGGTGCTTATTTCAGCTTGCTGTTGCTAAAAACAAATTGACTAAACTTGGGAAATTATCCATATTTTTAGTGTTACTTGAAGAAATCGAATTTAAGAACATGAATTCAGCATTATATCATCTTTTGAAAATGTCGAGCTATGCAGCATGGGACAATGATGACAATGCGCAGAAACTTTTCTGGGATCAAATAAGAGATTACCTTAGTTGAACAGTTGAGGCGTTTATCAAATGCAGGATTTTGAAGCAAGATTTTTTGTTTCAAGATAGAATAAAATAGTTAATGAAAAAATAATACTTATAATAAAAATGTTGTTTCATAATCCTAAAGTACTGTTTGAAATCAATTGTAAATAAATATGCAAATACAATTTTGAAATACACAAGTTTTAATGTTTAGAATGTATTGCTAATGAAATTAAAAAAAAATATATATTCATTTTCTTATTGAAAGTTTAAAAATGCTGAGATACATTTAAATATATATAGAACCAGCTACATGGAAATGCAAGCAGAACAAGGATATTCAGGACACTTATATATTTAAAAAAAAGTCAAATCACAAAAATACTGAACTCCGAGGAAAACTCAAATCGGAAAGTCCCTAATCAAATGGCAAAATCAAAAGATAAAACACATCAAACGAACTGTCATCTTCCTTACTTGGTAATGGCATTTTCTTAGGTAGAACATGGTGGATATAGTACGTAACCTCTCTCTTGTATGACAGTTGCATCAAATTTACTTATATCGACAACGGTACGTAAAGAAAACAGTTATAATGGGTACAATTGTCAAAATAGAGGTACAACAGCCATCAACGAGTCACAATCTCAATCAGAACAAAAACAAACAAAAATTTAACAAAGAAGCCCAAAAAGCATATATAAAGTTCATTGGTTACTCATTTTTGTATTGTATGTATATATTTTAAATCAACCCATAACGGTTTGAAATATATTTTAAGTATTTTGTGACGAAATGACTTGATTAAAATTAACTCTGGTGTATAATCGCGCGTTTGAAGTCAGAATGTAGACCTCACACAGGTATAATCATGTTATCGGTGAATTTTTCATCTGACTTACTAAATGGTTTGACAATAGAGTATCGAAGTATTATGTACGACTGGAGTGTGAAAGAAGGACGTGTGTTAGGGCAAGAGAAAACACGGCTATGCTGAAATTATAATTATAATTTTAATTTTCTCCTTTCTGTCCTGTTAGATTGAAGTAGACTTTTCGTGCTCGTCCAAGTCTTACTGTTAATTTATAGTTCATTTTTTTGCTTTTCTTGCATTTAATATTACTTATTTGCCTTTTGATATACACAACGTAGATTGATTTAAGTAATGAAAATTTGCTCTATGGTATACTATTATTCCATGTATTTTCACGTGTAACTTCATATGAATATACCATAACTTGTACTTTAAGATGTGATTCAAACATAGTATTTAGTTGCATCACATATCACTGCCGATTACTGTTGAGGTTCGTGTTGCTCATTATTAAGTTTTTATATATTGCGGTTTGTATACCGTTGTTAATATGTTTCGGATTGCGCCAGTTTTGCCAGTTTTTCTTGACTTACAATACATGATTTTCTATGTAGCACGTCACTCATCTTTTATTCAAGTAAACAATGGATTTTAATTCCGACAACATGTACCAGTTTCAGTAATGGCAGTTTAACTATTGTCATTATCACATATTCTTCTTCTTCAAACATAAGGAATACATGGACAGGTTTAAGCCTCAGTTTTTCGGTAGGTTCACGTCGCTCAGTCTTTAATTTTCATTGATGTATTTTGTATACTGTAACTAGTGTTCACTTTATGCCGGTTTTTGTTTTTGCCACGACATTTTTAAGTGTGTTTTCTACTGATGAGTTTGATTTTTTCAAATGAATGACTCTTTATCTTATAATTAAACTCATCAAATATACCAGGAAGGAAAGGCGTAGGTCCGGTAAGGACCGATTTTGGCCTCAAATTTCTGGTTCATCTGACGAAAGATTTTGACCACTTTTTAAACACTTAAGTGTCTATTTCATTTGAATTAATTAGGTTATGTGAGGATTTTGACTGATTTAGTCATTAAAAACGATCCGATTCAAGCTCAAATATGAAAAATCTACCAAATATGCCGAAAATGTCACTTTTCAGATTTTTGTTGTCAAAAATGAAAGTGGCTGCATCCTTGTTCATCCTCAACCTTTATATGTGTTATGTATTATCATCCAATACAACTTACATTTCAATATTAAGGATGAATACGAATGCGGCCACTTTCGTTTTACACGAAAACTTTAACTAAAATGCTAGAATTAGTAGATTTCAGTAATTTAGCATGACTTAATGGTGCTAGTACCCGATCTATGTGCATTGTATTGCCAATAATAGGCCATATGTATGTAGCAGAAGCATTCGTCTGTCCAATAAATAACTAAAAGTCTCCATTTTAACAATTTTGTAAAACTGCTATATTTTGGGGCCAAAAAGGGGTCGTACTGGACCTACTCCTTTTTGTTTGCGCAAGACGCCCGTTTAGTCTACGAAAGACGCAGTGATGCGCGAATCCAAACACAGTTAAAAAGGCCAAATAAAGTCCGAAGCTGAAAATCATTGTATTGAATGGACCGATTAGAACGAATATTAACTAAAATATAAAATGTTCTCTTTAATAATGATAAATTCCCGATTTTACTACCATCACATTTGTGTAGATGTTGTCTCCCCTTCACTAGTTTGATGTGATAAAATATGTTTGCATTAGTATGCAGTGGTCAAAAGGTTTATTTTGGTATGCAACTTTATACTACTCTTATCAGAACGCCACCATGTTATTATAAAAATATTTTGTATTCATATATCTATGGCTTTATAGGACTAAACGCAGTGGTAAGAACAACTATAATAATAATAAAATATGGTTGAATATTTACAGGATGTATGTACAGTACATTAAGTAAGAGATTATGAACGATTTCCTTTGAAGTTAAATATTTCAAAAAATACTTAGGAATTGGTGTTTTAAATGGTCTGAAAAGTACACATTAACAACTTGAACAGTTCCAATATGTCTGCAGCAACTGCACTTTTCGACATAAAATGTCTCTTCAGTGTGACCAAAATATTTCAAAATCCAAAACTCATTAACAAAATAAAAAGTGTATTACCTAAAAGACTTAAATGTAAAACCTTAGCATGGTAAAGTATTAGAGCTTTGAACAAGGGATTTATAAACCTTTGTTAACCTCTGGAATTATATAAAAGCAAATTATAATAACATAGTATTTGTCTCTTCGTGCCATTCTTGAAGTACTGCTTATTTTGGCTGGGACTTATAATCCACTGGTAGGAATAACGTTGACAGTACTTACCGATTTTTCTGCACCAGATGCGCATTTCGACTATAAATGTCCCTTCAATAATGCGCGAGGAAGAACAATGTTTAAAATATTAAAACCTATTTAGAAATAGGACGGATGTTATCTATTCGTTTGATGTATTTTCGTTTTGAATTTTCCTCCGAGTTTCCTCATTTCTTTTGAAAATTATATTCTATGTTGAAAAGGAAGTGTTCATAACCCATACCGCTGTATAATAGCGGGAAAAGCATAACAGCTTTGCAAGCGATATATTCCTTATTTCAATTCAATTTCAAACTTATTTTAATAGCATAATACCTATATTATCATATAAGTACAAAAGTACTGGTTCCTTGCCTGGTGATACCCGCAAGGACTAACAGTCCATCAGCAGAAGTATCGGCATTAAACATCAAACACCAATTTGTATACGTGTCAATGCATGTGCAATCAAAATTCGTTTCACCGCATTTCGTAGGATTTATTTTGTTTTATGTTGCATCAAATGAAAATTTAATCCTCTATCATAATGAAATTATTTGTTATTTTGTTCAAAATATCCCTGCTATTAACTTTTTCTGTAATTTTTCTTAGCTAGAAATGCATAATTATGCTGTAAAAACATCCACAATAACGGATTACACTGTCATATAGTGACTTTAAGTAATATTGAACGACTTTGTCAATGGCCTTGGTAGTAAGTTCATTCATGAAAATTACGTTATATCATTGTTCTATTTTTTTTTAATGTTTTAGTAGGAACATTTCACATGTTTAATTATTATTTCGCAACTTCATTTCGGTCATTGTAACGTTTTCATCAGAAATAGTCATTATGACCTTGATGGAATTTGTAACCTCTATTTAAAAGCAATAGATAATATATGTCCCTGCTTTATAAGTTAAAACAAACAAGCAAATTCTAAGAATGTTTCATTTGTTTTTCAATTTTGCATTGTGTTAGTACAACAAAAAAAAAAACACTTTTAGAATGTTCAATACAATAATCTAAGATTAATATGTCTTTAGAAAGAGTCCATTGTTTTGTTTTAATAAATATAATTTATTTTGCATTGAGATTTGCAGTAATAAAACCAATAATGTTTTAGTAGTTTAACATAAGTTTGTACTTGTTTTGCTTTATAACTATTTTGATCTGAGCGTCACTGATGAGTCTTTGGAGTCTTAATTATGATTCTGGTACCTTTGATAACTATATTTACCAATGGCAACGTCAATTATAAAACGTGTTAACCAGTGGTTGTTGTTTCATATACTTGTCAACAAAAGAAACGATACGAGTCTATTTTTCAAATCAAAGATGGAGTTTTCTATGTATAGGACCAATATTGAAGGAATTAATATTTAAAGACCATGAAAAAATATCCGTATCAAAAAATTTTTTTTGCTTTCATGACGTCATTTGGCGAAATTTATTTTTTGGGACAAAATTTACAAAACACGACAATTTTAAAAACCGAAGTACCAAATAATGATGCCAACCTTTAATTTAAAGGTACAGGCAATGTTTGCCATCAATTCTTTTCTTAAAAACCAAGCAGTTTCTTCATTTATTTGTAAATCAAATTTCGGTCCTAGAAGATATCGTTAAAATGTAGACATTATCAATTGATTTACCATATCCAGTATGGGAAAAGTGAAATTAAAAAAACGATTAAAATCAAAAAACTTTTCCGAAAGGTTCCAAAAGTACAGTGTGTTGTTTTCATATATAAACAATGATTTGCGACGAAAGCAATTTTTTTTGCACTTTTGAAATTTCAAAAAACACTTTTTTTACCAAAAATTTAGAAAAACGATATTTAACCCATTAGTTACAACATAGACATAACTTGATAAGCAAATTGAATATTTTTGGACAAATTTAAAAATGCATTTAGTACTTAGAAAATTATGTGTCGATTTTTTTATCCAACTTCCAAAAAAATAATTTGAACCCTGTGATCGTTTACACGAAATCTAATTACTGTTCTACAGGATTTGATATTAATTATCATATGTGCATAAATTGCAAATGAAAGCTTTACAAAATACGGTATTTCATTTTTTCTTTGTATATAAAATACTTTTTGATAAATCGTGTATTGTTTCTTCTGTTGACTAGTATATATGTCCTAAACTGTAATTGGTATACACTATGTTGTTGAGTATCGATGTGAAGTATTGATGTACTTTTACAAATCAGCCAATTGTACTTGAAAAAAAATCCCATATATTTTAACAAAACAAAACTATTTACCGAAATTGTCGGTCGAATTTTGGCTATTAATTAGATCGTAAAGGAGAGTTGTGTCCCATTTCTCTTCGATTAATCATCGGACTTCGGAAAAAATTAAAACATAGAATACACAACAAAAGTCCAATACAGTTATTGTATGAAAAGTTTATTGACCAATTTTCATTTCAAAGAGATATATTGAACTCCCCTTCTTTTTTCGATCATGATTTAGATGTTGTCTTGATAGTATCCAGCAATACTCAAAATAACAGCCTGTTACAAAAAGACTTTGTCAAAGTTGGATATAAAACTTAAATATACATAGTCTCAATAGGAATTTAATTTCTTATTTGTATTTGGCACAACTTTTTTGAGTTTTGGATCGTCAATGCTCTTCAACTTTGTACTTGTTTGGCTTTTATAATTTTTTTTATATGAGAGTCACTGATGAGTCTTATGTAGACGAAACGCGCGTCTTGCGTACTAAATTATAATCCTGGTACCTTTGATAACTATTTACACCACTGGGTTGATGCCACTGCTGGTGAACGTTTCGTCCCCGAGGGTATCACCAGTCCAGTAGTCAACATTTCGGTGTTGACATGAATATCAATAATGTGGTCATTTTTATAAATTTCCTGTTTACCAAACTTTAAATTTTTCGAAAAACTAAGGATTTTCTTATCCCAGGCATAGATTGCCTAAGCCGTATTTGGCACAACTTTTTGGAGTTTTGGATCCTCAATGCTCTTCAACTTTGTACTTGTTTGGCTTTTATAATTTTTTTGACATGAGCGTCACTGATGAGTCTTATGTAGACGAAACGCGTGTCTGGCGTACTAAATTATAATTCTGGTACCTTTGATAACTATTAACACCACTGGGACGATGCTACTGCTGGTGGAAGTTTCGTCCCCGAGGATATCACCAGCCTAGTAGTCATCATTTCGGTGTTGACATGAATATCAATAACATAAATGTAGTCATTTTTATAAATTTCCTGTTTACCAAACTTTAAATTTGTCGAAAAACTAAGGATTTTCTTATCCCAGGCATAGATTACCTTAGCCGTATTTGGCACAACTTTTTGGAGTTTTGGATCCTCAATGCTCTTCAACTTTGTACTTGTTTGGCTTTTATGATTTTTTTTATATGAGCGTCACTGATGAGTCTTATGTAGACGAAACGCGCGTCTGGCGTACTAAATTATAATCTTAGTACCTTTGATAACTATTTACGTCGTTTCATATTTTTCATGTTGGCTTTTTTCTCGTCACCTGATGTGTCTCTAGCAACCATATAATGGAAAACGAATTTAAATATATATTGTGCATATTAATTCATTACACAAATATGTTAAAAGCGTCATTTGATTAACAAAATCTAATATCTGACATGTCTGTAGCACAGTAAATATCTTTGTTTGCTTACTTTTACGTAAATCTCACGTAATATTTATACATTGTGCATAAAACTGTATAATGCAATCTCGAGTGTCTCATTTTGGAAATGAAAAACATGAAACACAATCACGAAACGCACATGACTACTAAACACGAAGTGTTATCATTGTTGTAAATCTCAAAGACAAAGCGCAGTTTTCAACATTAAAAAGCTCTGAGAATCGTGTCTAGACACCCAATCGAAAAGGTTTGAGTGAAGTTCGTTGCTAAACGAATAACATTCTACATCTATGTTTATCAACTATAAACATGTCTTGCATGATTTTTACGTCGAATTATTCGAGCCTTACTCAACCAACCAGTAGCATTATTTTTAATTATAGTTTAAATTTGAGCATGAAAATGGGGAATATGTCAAAGAGACAACAACCCGGTCAAAGAACAGACAACAGCAAAACGGCACCAATAGTTCTGCAATGCAGCGAAAACATCCTGCAAATGGATGTGGTCCCAAACTGTCCTCTAAACATATGTGTACTAGTTCAGTGACAATGGATGTCATACTAAGTGAATGTAGCTTCGCGGGTTGTTGCTTGTGCACTATTATTTGTCTGTTTGCCATTTTCATTTTTAACCATGGCGTTGTCAGTTTGTTTTCGATTTGTGAGTTTGACTGTTCCTCTGGTATCTTTCGCCCCTATTTTATAGTTATTAGACTTTAGTCTTTGGGATGTTACACAGGTAGCTATATTAGTATTTGAAATTATTTTATAAGGCAAATTATGTTTTGCAGCATCTATGTTCTGTCCTATTTATTATTGTTCTGCTATAGCGGTCATAAACAAGTTCAACTAGATTGAAGCGGTTATGACGAATTTATTTTTGAATGGTTATAAAACGTTTGCATGGTAACTGTTAGAAAATGTCACGGTTACTGCGTCAGAATGAAATAAGAGCTGGGACAAACAACAACTTCAGAGAAAAGCACAATAAATCAAATCAAATGCAATTATTGAGTTGTACTAAATACATACAAATCAGGTTATGTAATTTTTTGGTCAATACAATATAAGTTCCGTCATTTAGTAATTAATTAGTATAAAAATACCTCATACGCAATACATATTATCAACAAAATAATTTGCGCAATATTTAGCGAACAAAGTAAAGTTTGACTAATCATCAAACTTCGTATAACATTACATGCGATTAAATAATTGATTCATTATCAATAGAGACCTAAGAGAACTAAGAGTCGTGTTGAAAGCATTACATCAATTTGATATGTCTATATTCAATCTTGCTTCTCCTTTATCTTTAAAAAAGAAGGTCTCGGCAGATCGATGATGAATGTACTTTAAAGTACACAAAGTTTGCCTTGTGCAAATTATATTATATTTGATGAGTATGTACGCATCAAGGAGAACTAAATAAAGGTAACAGTAGTATATGTTCGAAAGTCTGAAATCGAATGAGAGAAACCAAATCCGGGTTGCAAACCAACCCCAAGGGAGAAACACTAACTCTAAGAGGGAAACAATGAAACAACAGAAACACTAAAGTGCAAGACAAAAACCAAAATAACAATGTAACACATACAGACACGAACAATAGAGAGCTGTAATGTAGTGGTTAGTGCATCGGCCTACTAACACATGGGTTTTGGTTCGATTCACGTTGCGTGATGAAAATTTCAGAGACTGAATTTTTGGCTCTCCCTTGACACCATTTACGAGTATTGTCTAAGTGGAAAGGGATACATATAAGTTGCAAAACGTATTTCCCGATCAATTATAAATGAATATGTTTAAACTAAACAAACACTAAAATAACAAAGTCATTTTCCTGACTTGGTACAGAACATTTAAAGAATAAACATGATTGGTTGAATCTGATTGTATGGCTAGTAAATGTGGACGTTATGTCAAGCAGAATTTAATTTGATTTATTTTTTCCTTTGTATATACCTTTCTATAAGAAAAGAAATTTATATTATTAGATCAGCAAAAAAAACCTTGAATAGCAAATCAAAATGTGTAAAATACAGAGTAAACGAACTAGTATATATTTGTTTAGGGGTAAGCTGAAGGACGCCTCCGATTTCGGGAATTTCTCGCTACATTGGGGACCTGTTGGTGACCTTCTGCTGTTGATTTTTATATGGTCGGGTTTTTGTCTCTTTGACACATTCCCCATTTCCATTCTCAATTTTATCAAGAAACGAAAAATATTGTATATTATATTGTATTTCGTAATAAAATGCACGGAAAGCATACATTCTTTTTTCTTAACCATTATTCAACCTGACGTATAAACAGCTGAGTGTATATATATATGTAAAACTGTGTTTAAAAATACATGTATACACACATGTACATGCATCACTATATAAACAACAAATGTAACGAAGAAGCACAAAAAGGCATACATCAAATTTAACATACTCATTTTGCTTTTCTTATATCACTTAATTTATCTATATAAAGTCTACCCGTAAAAGATAGAAGTTTTTCATTGTTGGTGTAAAATTGCGCGTTTGAAATTCGTACAGGTAGACACAAAAATAATTTTGTCGTTCAAAGTATGAAGGCATACATACATGCATAGTCACATAAAGTTGATATAAAAACAACCGATTCAACAGTCACATAAAGTTGATATAAAAACAACCGATTCAACCGTAAATGTAATAATAATAAATAAAATAATGTGTGGTTCAAAGTATGACGGGATACATACGTACAGTTTCACGTAAAATGTATAACATAAAAAGCAGACTTAACAGAAAAAGTATTGTTATTGAATAAAATAATTTTGTCATTCATAGTATGTCAAGGTCCTTAAGTAAAAGTAATATTTGTATATGAAATAATTTAGTCGTTCAAAGTATGATGTTTTATATAACCACAGAGTCAATTCAAAAGAATATCTCAAAAATTTACTTAACAGTACAAGTAATATTAATAAAGACAAATAAAAGAAAACTATAACACGTTATTAAGATGATAACCAACGTCAGTGCGCAAAATCTATACCTCAAGACCATCTTGTATTATTTGTGAAGTTGATACGGAATATTTATCAACGAGTTCTGGGTATCTTCCGATGAAGTTTTTTAGAAAAAGGACGAGACGTTCTTTGGCATACCCTTGGTTCATCAACTTTCTGCTCAGACACTGGTGACGTTTTACAAAGTCTGAATAGGAGCTGCAAGCTCTTGAATACCTAATAAGTTGGGAAATGTATATTCCATATGCAGGTGAAGTTGGTATATAACTACTAAGGTGGGGGAAATTGATAATTTCAAAATTAAAATCGTCTCGTTTGTCTTAGATTCTGGTACTGAGATGACTGTGTATGTCAAATTCGAGGTATAAGTCTAAAAATGAGGCGAAGGAGGCCTTGTCTGTGGTCTCTTTAATTTCTAGTTCTGGTGGGTATATTAATGGAACCCAATCAGAAAAGTTCGGATTGTTAATGGAAAGAACATCATCAATATATCTGAAAGTGAAATCAAATAACCTGGCTTCTTTGATCTTCTTGTTTTTAACAAGTGTCTGAAGGAACTCCGATTCATATGAAATTAAGAAGAGGTCGGCAAGGAGAGGCGCACAGTTCGTTCCTATAGGAATGCCGACAATTTGTTGAAAAAGTCTACCTCCAAATTGAACAAATATGTTGTCAATAAGAAACTCTAGCATACTGATCACTTGTTCCTCTGTGTAGTATGTTTTACCCTTTTGTTCCTTATTAACGCATTCTGTGACTAATTGAGGAGAGCCATAAAGTCTTAATTTATGTTTTTTATTGCTTTGTTTGTTGCATTTGAGGTTTCTGTCCTTTGAGGGACTTACTGGGTGTTAGTTTGAATTGTGGTCTCGTTCAATCACAATGATGGTGCACTTCTGGTACCCAGGTGTTTCATCCGATATTTAAAAAAACCAATCAATCTTACATTGTTACGAAACGCGCGTCTGGTGTGAAAACAAAATTGTATTATGTTTTTATGATGAGTTTTTTTACAACCACTAGATCGATGCTACTGCTGGTGGATTTTATTTATTCCCGTTTGATATCTTCAGACCAGTAGTCAGCACTTCTGTGCTGACATGAATTATCATTGATATGGTCATATTTATAAATAACTCTTTGGAATACTTTTGAATATACGAAATAATTAGGCTTTCCTACCTCAGGAATAGATTACCATAACTGTATTTGGCAAAACTTTTGAGAATGTCGGTGGTGAATGCCCTTCAACTACGTGCTTCCATTGGTCGTTTTAAGTTTTAATTCGAGCGTCACTGGTGAGTCTTTTGTAGACGGAACGCGCATCTGGCGAAAATACAAAATTTTATCCTGGTATCTATAATGTTTATTTTTCGGGGAATGTCCGAATAAAAGATTTATCCTTTGATATCGCGTCCTTGAGTTATACTTAAATTCTAACACTCCCGATTACACATGACATGATCTGGTCTGAACTACTTTTAAACCACTTATTGGTAAGTTGTTTCGATCGATCGATAGAGAGGGACGATAATCTCGGAGGTTGTGGGTGTTTGGTGGGAGTTAGTGAACGAAAGAAAATGTACTTATTTTTGTATAAAAATAAAGTTGAAATTGAGAAGACATTTTATTTAATGTTTTTATTCCTTAACGTTAACTAACGCTTCCCATTTCTGATCGTGTAGTATTGTTATGAAAGCCAAATCATTTGGAGGGAGTTAAACAGAAACACACATATATAACATTTTAAAACAAGTATTCAAAACAATGATATCACAAATAGCAATGACTTATGTAGGAGTATCTCTAGTAAGTTTAGGGGACAAAATTCGTTATTAACATTTAATTACCCGAACATTCATTTTATTCAAACGCCTTACGAATTAAATTCATTTCAACGGCATCAATTCCTATTATGATATATTTTGTCATTCGTCAATAAAGTAAGGATTCATCCATCGACCAACACATTCTCAATATACTAGAGAATATTACCATTTAATGTATCTTTTGCCAAAAATGCATTTTTTCAGGCGATAAATTGTTACGTTTAATATTGTAATATTGTAAGAAGCCGACTGCCTTTCAATTTTTTAATATATATATAATAAGTGCGTAATTTGTCTGATCCTGATAATCTAGGCTTCCATGTAAGAATTCACACATAGTCACTTTATAGCACTGCTTAATGGTTTTAAAGTATACGTTAAAGTGAGACAATGTAATAGCATACTTCGACGCAACTCAAAGTACAGAGCGTCTAAACAAATGTTATTGATTGTGAAGTAACTGAACCCTTTGACATTTTTGTACTAGGAACAAAACACATCGTAAGTTTTGGATATATTTTTATTTTGATGGATGGTGTCGGCTGAGAAGTATTTTTTGTTGTATTATTTAGAGAAAAGAGGAAAACACAAACAACAACCCAACTTAAAATTGTTCCGTCATCACCGACCATTCTTCGTTTGGTTGTAGGTATTGCCAGGTTTTCAAATTAAAAATATCAATCTGTCTCCGAAGAATTGACTACATTGGCTAGAGGTATAGGGGGAGGGTTGAGATCTCACAAACATGTTTAACCTCGCCGCATTTTTGCGCCTGTCCCAAGTCAGGAGCCTCTGGCCTTCGTTAGTCTTGCATTATTTTAATTTTAGTTTCTTGTGTACAATTTGGAAATTAGTATGGCGTACATTATCACTGAACTAGTATATATTTGTTTAGGGGCCAGCTGAAGGACGCCTCCGGGTGCGGCAATTTTTTTTCGCTAC
This sequence comes from Mytilus trossulus, assembly GCF_036588685.1. NCBI lineage: Eukaryota > Metazoa > Mollusca > Bivalvia > Mytilida > Mytilidae > Mytilus > Mytilus trossulus. The sequence goes on along the minus strand of NC_086379.1, from coordinate 34,810,452 downwards.
ATTGAAGACCTGTTGGTGACCTTCTGCTGTTGTTTTTTCTATGTTCGGGTTGTTGTCTCTATGACACATTCCCCATTTCCATCCTCAATTTGATTGTGATACAATCACTTTGTGTCTGATGAAAATTGGTATAAACAGCAAACATGTAACTATAACTCAAAATTGGTTTAAACAAAATTATTCTTTCTCATGTGGTTCTTTTTTTTTTTACCAAAAAGGTTCCACCCTCATCAAAATGAAAATAAATAAACATAGACAATTGTTGAATACAATTATAACCAACATGCCTATGTGATGCATTTCTGACAATGGAAACATTGGAAATGACAGCGACTATCTAGATATCACAGCATGATGACATGGGATTAAGATTGTATGAACTTTGTTAATTGTGTGTTATGCGTAAGAACCATACACGAGCCTTATATTTTGAGAATATTTAATAACTTAAAATTGGTTATAAAAACATCATTCTATTATCCACATTGTTCGTGATATGTGAATTAAATGCTACTGTGAATTCAATTCGTGATTATATTTATAGTACTAGTCAATATAAAGACAGGGATGGTTAAGCAGATATGCAAAATTGTGAAAAATTTTGAAGATCGTACTTTGACTTACAATAAATATAAGAAGATGTGGTATTAGTTCCAATGAGACAACTTTTCATCAAAGTCACAATTTTTTAAAGTACGGTCTTCAACATGGAGCCTTGGTTGCAACCGAACAACAAGCTATAGAGGATCCTTTGTTGCTTGGATGTAGAGTTGTCTCATTGACACTCATACCACATCTTCGTGTTTCTATATACGCCAACGTTTGAGATAAAGATGAATATATAACAACAATATAGTAATAAAGGAAGGTAGTTGGAATCGCCTGTTTACCGAACAGAATGAAAATTCGCACGTTGATAAAGGATAAACAAATATTGCTAAGCATTTTTCAAGCTCTCAAAGTTACATTCAGTAGTCAGTTTTAAGGCAGGAAAATTATTTACATCATTGTACATGTACGTGGGATATGTGAAAAGGTTTGAATATCAATATTTACGAAAAAAGAGAGATAATTTAAAAAGCAATGTATAATAAAACATCTGTAACAATGATACTGAAATTTATACCATAAAGGCACCATTAAATTTCATTGAATATTTGAAACACATTTGCCTGGAATCATGACGGTGATATTTTTTTATTTAAAAGAAAGTTTCATGTAAAAAAGGGATACTTTATTTATCATTTACATTTACTAGGTTTTCTTGTCATTTCAATAAACATGCTCAACATTAACTTTTTTCTGCGTTAATATTAAACCACATTTCCTCTCGAGGCCATTCGTTAAATAAATTGTGTTAAAAAGAAATGACTTGCTATAAATAATATATCACTCACATGATAAAGAACATGAAGGTTATTGAAATTTCCGATAGTGATATATACGAACATCATGTCTTAATATACTTAGAATATGTCAAAAACAAAATAATTTGTTAACTTTTAAAATTGAAATTAATAGTTTTTTGCCTAAAACATTATACATCTTAAACTAGTTTAGTCTGAAAATAAAATTTTGTTTGTCATTATCCATTCCAATTTGATTATGGTCTTCACTCATTAATAGCTACCAATCTTTTTTATAGTATAATTTTAATTAGGTTTTAAAATTGTTACATGTATATAAATTAGCATAAGAAGAGTGTAGCATAACTAGCCATACCGTCAAAAGTCCACATTAAACGAAATGTATTTGCTTTATTAATACTAATTGAAAGTAGCTTTGCATTTTTCCAACCAATCATTTACATTTTGTAAATTAGAAATAGAAGATTAGTCCTAAAACTCTTTGTTTTATTCAACATTTTTTTTCACTTATACTGTTAAGAGTTTTGTTTGCTAAAATTTGTTCCATCAAATAGGAAAAGATAGAATTCCTTTCATTGGAATCATTAAATGACATAATATTAACGTAGATTGTTTATAACAGAATTAATTCTGACATCGATTTTTGCTTTACAAATTTCACTTAACTCGACCAATTAGCGGTTTATTATAACTTTGTATATAAAGCAACTATTGACCAAATATAACAAGTACTACACTCGCTATCAATATATAGTGTATTGTCTTTTATAACTAGACACGTGTTTGTTCTGTTATGAATTCGACTTTTCAATTATCACCGAGTGGCACTCTGACCGATTTTGTCATATTATTAGTAGCTGTTGCACTTAGTTTTCTATTAGCTGTTAATATAAAGATAAGAAGATGTGACATGATTACCAGCTGACATAGAAGTTTACTACTACAGGTCACCTTACCGACTTCAACAGTTATAAAATCCCATCCTAACTATCAAGCTTGGTATGGTCCCGAAATGACAAATGTAAAACAATTCATATAAAAACACCTCTTGAAATAGATGACCGTCAGTTGCTTTCAGTAAAAGTATATCTTCACTGGGATAAATCAAATATTAAGAAATGAGGTAACGGTGGATTTAAAAGTAATAAAATGAGTTAGGCAGGCAAAAACAATAAAAGTATGAATAGATTACCTTGTAATTTTTGAAATACCGAGTCTATAGAAAAGGGACGAAAGATACCAAAGAGACAGTTAATCTGATAATTGAATAAGGACAAACAGACAAACAATAGCACACATGACACAACATAGAAAATTAAGGAATAAACAACACGAACCCCACGAAAAACTAGAGGTGATCTCAGGTGTTCCGGAAAGGTAAGCAGATCCCGTGCTGTATTTGGCAAAACTTTTAGGGACTTTTGTCCTCAATGCTCTTCAACTTCGTACTTCATTTGGTCTTTTGCCTTTTTTTACTTTTTTGGATTCGAGCGTCACTGATAAGTCTTTTGTAGACGAAACGCGCGTCAGGCGTATATACAAAATTTAGTCCTGATATCTATGATGAGTTTATTCACAAGTGGCATCCGTCGTGTTGCTTACATGATAACAAATCCGGTAAGTAGTCTCATACGGCAGGTCACATTCATGAAAGGGAAGGGGACTGTAGTTACAACGCAACACAACGAAATCATTTGTGAAAAGGTTTTTCCATAACTGACAACCAACTCGTGATGGCGTCCGTAAAATTTACGAAGGAATCATTTCAACTTCAACATTTGGAACTCTTGGTTTAATAACTTCCTTGTAAGCAGCGACCCTCTATCCCGAAAATCATGATAGGAAATGCATGCACGGGAATATCGTACCATTTGGGAGATATATACCCCGTATGCAGGTGCTGCTGGAATGTTGCTACTTAGAAATGAAAAGTTCACAATTAAAAAGCTGAAATCATCTCTTTTTATAGTTTATGTCCTTATATTTAATCGGTATAATTTTGACTTGTTTTGTTTTTTCGTTTAATTTGTTTTTCCAATGTATTTTCTGTGTCTTTTTATAGGTTTCTATGAGGTATCGGTTTCCTTGATGTGAGTTTAGACATATTTTATTCGCAAAAGTTGCAAAAGGGATTGGACCTAAGTAAAACAACATCATTGTTAATGGCCGTACGGTGATCTAAAGCTGTTATCTCCTAGGTTTTATGCGGAATTTTATTTTTCCTTATCATTGACGACCGTACTTCTAGGTCAATTGGTCTCCTGTAGACAGTTTTCTCATAGGTATTCATACCATTTATACTTCCAGCATCCGTTAATGTTAATAAGAGGCGGAATATACGTAAAGATTACTCAATCTCAAAAAGGTAAATGACAAGGTTATGACAAATAACATGCCACAGACTGGGAAATAATAACCACATCAAAAGGTTGGTGATTGGGGTTGGGGCTTCGAATGGTAAGGATTATCTCGGAATTGCTCATTGAATTACAACAACAAAAAAGTCAAATTCGTTAAGGTCGAGGAATTAAGGACGGAATGGTTGTTACTTCCTTGCAAGTGGAAACCTTAAGGTTTCATAATTCAGTATAACGTTATAACAAGCTAATCATACCCCGAACATATATACTCTTTATAATTCTTTTCTTCATACTCCAAAAGAGATACCAAATGAGTATTCACAATCAGAAATAAATTGAAAAGAATAAACCACTAAAGAAAACAGTACAGACTTTAGGTGGACAACAAGAACCAGACCGTCCACACTGGTAAATAAAATGTCCTCTGAAAGGGTAACCAGATCCTATTCAACATTTAGCACTCATCGTGACTCCCCCATGCAAACACACAGTTAGTGATTAGTATATTCTGTGATTTGATATTCGGGGGAAGAGTGAACGGTTACGACAATTGCAGTATATTTGTGGTCGTATAATTCATAAATGTTTTGTAACAGCCAACCAACTTGTAATGATTTGTAAAGGAATTATGTCAACAGCAAACCTCTATCACGAAAGTCGTGGTTAAAAACCCAAATACTTGAACATCGTATCAACTAGCAGGTGTATAATGTTTATGCAGGCGCTGTTGGATTATTGTTTTACAAAATTGGAAAGTTCACAACAAGAAAACTGAAATCATCTTTTGTCGTAAAGTTTTGTTTGCAACCGATCCTCATTGTCGATCTCTAATCGAAAGTTGATATTAAACAGACCACTGAAGCTGTGATTACCTGGATTTTGTTAAACATATCCACTTAACTTATTCAAGGGAGAGGACTTCTTGAGTTCAAAGGATATCGCAAGTTTCTTTCTATTCTTGGTAAAATCTCTTGTACGGGTAATACACATATTTGCCTATGATCTAACTGCCTAATATTTGTTCTGATATTTCTTCATTGATACAACCGCAAAACCATTACAACGTTTTTCTCCCGTAAAAAAAGTTTACTCATCACTTCATTTTATTTCATCTTCTCATACAACAAACATAATTGTCGATGAATAGGATAACGGCATATTTTTTTTAAATACTGACTTCATCAGCCCGAATATCAGCTCGACCTTGCAAACTTATTTGATATTAGTGCTAATTAAGCCAGTGTTTGAAACAAAAAAGCAATCATTTTATATGTACGATGTCGGCAAGGAGAGGAGCACAATTGAATCTCATTTGAATGCTAAAAACACGTTCTCAAGACGATAGTGATAACCAAGAATCAGCTATTTTGATAATGTTTTTTTAAAGAACAAAGATGTGATTAAAATCATGTATAATCATTCTTTCATGAAAAAATCAGGATATATCATGTTAATAGATATTGCTCCCAGGATAATATTACGTGCTAAGTGAACATACACAGATATGTTTACATTATATTTCAGGCATGTGTACTTTGTAGAGGTAAGAGACCTTCGATGTTAAACTAAGTGACTTTTGAGTTTTGCGTTAATCGTATATTGATAAGGTCTCATAATATTAACATGATAAATAACATTATATCACGACCAAAGGTAAAATATATCAAAACGAGAAAGATGACATAAAATAATTACCAATTACCAAAAATAAAACTATTCTTTCATAACATATTTTGCTGTTCCTTTTGTAAGTTGTAAGTTTTTATGTTGTACTGTAACATCACTGTTCAAGGTTAGGGTGAGAATTGAAATACTGCTAGCAATTTAAATCCCGCAACATTTTGTATATATGTGTTTGTCGAAAGTCAGGAGCCTGTAATTCAGTGCATGTTTGTTGTTGTGAAAATATTTGTTTTCCGTTATTTTTTTTTTATATACATTAGGACGTCAGTTTTCTAGTTTAAATTGTTTTACATTTGTGATCTCATTTTGTTTTATAGCTTACATTTACTATGCAGTATAGACTTCGTTCGTTTTTGAAGGCCGTATGGTGACCTTTAACTGATAATTAACGTGTCATTTGCATTGCTCTCTTGTGGAGAGTTTTCTCGTTGGCAGTTATACCAAATCTTCTTTTTATATGATATGGTGGAAACGACATCCTACAATCCATGGTCATAAAATCTAGGTTCATTATATATAGCAGAAACCATTCTACAATGTAGAAGCTAAAGTAAGAAACACATGCACTTAAGAATAGAAGATATTATTTTAACGGCGACATTTTGAAGCTAGAGAACATCCTTAGACATTCACAAATAAATAACTGCAAATTGAATGACATGAATATCATCATTCAAAAATGACCTTGAGTTTGGTACTAATATGTTTAATGTCTCTGACTGAGGTTGATCCTTTAAAGAAACATAAAACTGTATACTGTATACTGTTTAATAATTAATTTCTATTTTAAGATATATAAATACGTAAAGGTGTAGAATATATACAACATATACACAACAATAAACGTATTATCAGAAACTAGAGATAAATGAACAGATAGTTACGTGTACGTAAGGTACGATAACATCCGTAATAAAAAAAAGAATTGACGTCACAAAATATAATATCAATTAAAAGGTATGCAAATAGCAACACCAACGCAAATGTTTGCTTACTTCACAAGAACACCGGATATCGAAAACATTTTCAAATATAGCCGTAAAGAAAATAGTTTCCGGATAATGTTATTTTTATATCAACTTGTCACATGCATTATCATGTGTGCTTTGGATTAGAGGCATTATCAGTTTTACAAATTTCATAAATCCACTGTGAAAATATAAACATGATAAACCAAGGTTAAAATGAAACATGCGAGAAATGCATGAATTCAGTAAAATTAGAAAAAAAGAAAGGAGTAGGTCCGGTAAGGACTCATTATGGCCTCAAATTTCAGTTTCATCTGACGAAAGATTTTGACCACTTTTTAAACACTATTTCACTTAATTCAATTAGTTTATGTGAAAGATTTTAACTGATTAAGTCATTAAAACGATCCGATTAAAGCTCAAATATGAAAATCTCTCAAATATGCAAACAAACGTCACTTTTCAGATGTTTTTTTGTCAAAAATGAAAGTGGCCGCATCCGTGTTCATCCAAAACCTTTATATATGTTATGTAATATCATAAAATACCACTTACATTGCAATATTAAGGATGAACACGAATGCAGCCACTTTCGTTTTCCACGGAAACCGTCTAAAATTTAACTAAAATGATAGAATTTTGAAGATTTCAGTAATTTAACATGACTTAATGCTGCTATAACCCGATATATGTGCATTCTATTGTCAAAAACAGCCTACATTTATGTAGCAGAAGCATTCAACTGTTCAACAAATAACTAAAAGTTTACATTTTAACAATTTTGTAAGACTTGTATTTTAGGGCCAAAAAGGGTCCTTACCGGACGTACTCTTTTGTAAGGAAATCCAAAGAGGCTGTAAAAGAGAGACGAAAGATTCCAGAGGTAAATTCAAACTCACAAGTCATAAATAAATTGGTAACGCCATGATAAAAAAAATGAAAACATCAAAACACCAAAAGAAAAACAACAGCATACTAAATAGAACATAAAAATAACCTGGGCTACAGGAACCAAGCCAAAAGCCCAGGTGATTTGAGGTGTAATATTCACTTGAATTTTACATAAACTATTGATTGAACTTCTTCTCAGAGTTTGAAAAGATTATACTGTTTCTGCATCTGAAAGCGTCTCAAAATGTAGAAATTATTCCTTTTCAAACAAGATGCAGTATCATTAATATAAATTTGAGAAAGTATTTGACCAAGCCTATTTTCTTTTAACAAACATAACAGTTAGAACAAACATCTGATAACATAATTAGTTATTTGCTGCAATGAAGCAACATATTGAAATAGAATCATTTTGGAAAAATAAAAAAATCGGTTTAGTATGGAAAACATTAATGATAAATAAATCACTTGCGAGCAGTGTGTGTGGTCAGTTATTTCAGGGGAAAAAAATTCAAATTGAAAGTGTTACAAAGGTAAAAGACGAGGAAAGATACCAGAGAGACAGTCTAACTCATAGATCAAAAATAAACTTTAAACGCCATGGCATGGCTAACAAAGACAAAGAAGCAAATAATAGTACACAAGACACAACATAGAAAACTAAAGACTACGTAACACGAATCACACCAAAAAACTGGGTGTGATCACAGGGGCTCCTGAATTGTAAGTAGATATTGCTCCACAACAGGCACCCGTTGTGTAGCACATGCTATTACAAACCTGGTAAAAAAGTCTAAATCGATAAGTCACATTGGTGAAATAGAATGAGATTGTTGTTACGACATAAGGAACATATCCGATACCAACTGTGAAACGGTTATTCCATAACGATCAACCAACTGGGGATGGCGTCCGTAAAAATTACGAAGGGTAAATAATTCATAAAACCTGACTCGAAGGCAATCATTTTAATACAGGTAAAAACGATGATTAGCATATGATTTGTATCTTTACTATGAAATTAAACAGACCTAGAAAAATCCAATTGCACGTGTTTGCTTTGTATTTATATCTGTATTTATGTTTATATAGTTTGTATGACCATCGGGAGTATTTGGATGTCAACTCGATGGTAAATTTGATGGCATCAAAACTAACAAACATACGAAACAAAGCTACATATTATCGAGCTCATACCCTGTTAATTGTTCATTTAAGACTTTTTATAATTTTGGATAAAAATAAAAAAGAAGATGTGGTATGATTGCGAATGAGACAACTATCCACAAAAGACCAAAATGACACTAGCATTAACAACTATAGGTCACCGTACGGTCTTCAACAATGAGCAAAGCCCATACCGCATAGTCAGCTATAAAAGGCCCCTATAAGACAATGTAGAACAATTCAAACGAGAAAAACTAACGGCCTTATTTAAGTAAAAAAAGATGAAATGTTTTACATTTTACATGGTTATTGATAAAATATGAGAATTGGAATGAATTCGGTGAAGATGAACTTTACACCTTGTGCCCTTTTTAATTATATTGCAGACCAAACTTGTTTATTGTTTCAATATATCAAACGCAGTTACAGTATTATATTGAAGAAAGGTCACTCAGATCAAAACAAGTATGCGATATGAAAAAAAAAAAAATAATGTGATCTGTGTAAAATACTCATAAATTAATTTGAATGATAGTCTATTATCAGAATGTGAAATCGAAACCAACGCTATGATTTAATGAACTTTCTTCGGCCATCGGATGCAATTAGTAATCGGTTCAATAACAGTTCATTATCTTTCAAGGATAAAAAAGAAACATAGCAACATATTATTAAAGGAAGTTGCTTGGTACAACCGCTGTAATAACATGCAGCAATACACCAAAAGTAGAAAATCTGTAGACCTATTTGAAAGGTATCTGTTTCTCCTGCTTACACATTACAAACGTACTTAAAATAAGCCTAATAAGTATTATATAGAAATAAATTAAAAAAAATCCTCGTGTTTGCATTTCCTGTGTGTTTTCCGTTCGGAACGGTAACATTATTGGTTGAATGACCGATCAAACTTCACAATTTTTATCTGGATTGTTATTGCCAAACTCAGTAATGATTTTGATTGAAAAATGTAGTTTAATTTTACGTAACCTTGATGAAATATTGCATATATATAAAAAAAAGAAATCCAATTATCATTCAGAAATTTACTGACTATTGAAATTATCTAATGAATTAAATAAAAAAACAATAGTTGTCCTTTGGTAGATATTGTTATTTCAGATTCAGATGTTCACGGGAAAGTTATCAAATAAATTACGACCAAATATACAATGCTATGTTTCCTATTGTATTTGTTTCTTCTTTTCTGGGCATTGATGTTCCTTTGGTCTCTTCTCGTAGTGTGGATATTTCCCATGTTTATTCTGATGTATAATTAGGCTTAAACATTTGCCCTTTATTCAATGACATCAACACGTTATATCAGTTAAATGAATAATAAAGTCCTGACTTTTGAGTGCTACATTTGTATGTGTCCACCATTGACATTAACTAGACTGAGGTGATATGCATGGTATCTGAGACTTTGCACCATGGTATCTTCTTGTTTTGCAATGACTTGACTTTATAATTGCATGTAAATCATGATAAATTACATGCAAGCAGACATTATGTCATAATGATTTAATGTCAAATAAAAGAAATCTTTATTTTACAATGTATTAAACAATGAACTGTATGGAGCAGTGTTGTTTTAATATTTGATCTTGAGATGTTTTAATTATGGTTGTTTCAGGTGGCTAACGTAAAAAATAAAAGAAAAGTGAATTAAGTATTGATAGAACCTGTCAAGTTTCACAAGGTACCATTCTTAAAAAAAATGGAATGTAAATATTAATAGTCAAGTTGAATAAAAAAAAATCATTTAACATGAAGAAAAAATGGGGAGGAGGCGCAAATAAATAATAAGTGAGGTTCCAGTCACATGTAAATGAAGGGGGGTTCAAAGAAAAGTATATGTTTGATTCCAGTCACTTAAAGAAAAATTTGGGAGGGGAAAGTTGGGTGTGTAGGTATGGTTTTTTTTAATCAGTGTAACACTATGACATTACTTACATGTATTGCTTGATTTTTTTGTTTTTTTTAACTAATTAGGGTAAATTTTGTAATTTGACTTAAATTGCTGTTCGCTAAAAATATCAATTAGATAGCAGAAAAAGGATATTTACAAAGATATGGTTGTGTGTCAGTTTGATTTCATCTCAATGGTGCAAAACATTCCTAATAAATTGCAATTTTAAAATGGCTGCCAAATATCAGCAAAGAATGGGCACCTTCCCTGGACGAGGCATATAGACAAATGGCAAATAGTTGATTAATAAAAACATATATCATACTTTTACAGGAATTAAGCAGATAAAGCCCAATTGGAGATTACATATGTCAAAGATTGTATGCATATATTGGATTGTGCTATGAGATTTAAGGTATGTATAACATCTACTTATTAATTCGTTCATGTCGATCACTTTTGAAGCATGTAGTAAGTGTTACATGAGGAGATAATTTGAAATCGAAGCCTTAATCCTTTGATATTTACAAGTTTTGTGTATACAACATTACAGCATTATTTGTTAAAAAGCTAACTTAAAGTATTATTTTATATATAATTGCAGAGGAATACATCATTTACTCTCAGAGAATAAAAAAATAGCACTTTTCCTGTGTAAGGGGGCTAGCTAGTGGGTTTAACAATATAACATAAAAAAGAACTATAACAATCAGTGGAAAAAGGCTTCACTCATCAGATGAACAAAATACAAGTGAAAGTGGCAGGGTACTTGTACATCCCAACAACAAAAAGACAAAAAAAGACTTTTTAACCTTTATTTGGTACCATAAAGCAAAAACATTTATGTTTAGTTTAAGTACACTGGTGAGTCTGTCTGTCTGCTTCAGGTTAAAGTTTTGGTCAATGTACAATCAACTTGAAAAGTAGTACACTATGATATAATCTTTTTGATTGTACTGCCAAATTAGAGTTTGACCCCAATTTCATGCTCAACTGATCATAGAAAATAAACGTGCAAATGGGGTATCTGTGTATTTTTTGCTTTTCACTTCTTAACATCTATTGAGCATCATTTGGTTTTTCTTATAGGATGCATATGCCTGGAACAGGACATAAAGTCTTCCTTTGTATCGTATGTGGAAAAAGAACAAAACAAGTCAGAAGGAGATTTTTTGCTGGTCCTGCATATGCCAACTACAGAAAACATTTCAAAGTACATTTATTTTCATGCAAAGACAGTGATGTAACCTACATAGAATGTTACTCTCAATCTTACAGGAAAAGTAAATATCAGGCAAAAAGATATAAAGATAACCAAGAGGAATATGAAAACCAACTGTCTGAATCAGATGATGAGTATAAACCATTCGCAAAGAAACAACAGAAAAATATATCAATTAAAAGTCCATAAATAATACAGCTACATATAACATCAGCTTGGAAAAGTCATTCTTCGTGTTGCGTTTGCAAAGACAGAAAATCCAAATTTCAGACTTTATCAACAGAAAATAGGCACAAAGCATTTTTATCAACTGACCGTTTAATATTGCCAGGAGCACGCTGCTGTCAAAGACACATTGATTCACATGGAAGCCTTAATGAACACGCCACCCTGCATTTTAAAAGTTTATCATTATCATCAACCACATTTTTCAACAAACAAAACTGCTGGCTTTAATAACTGATATCCGATCAATTGCTTTAAAAATGAAAATTTAAGAATTGATTTTGACATCAAAAACACACTCAAAGATTCTAATTTCCTAAACCTTACCGGCATAACAAAAGAAAATTTTGAAGACCTAATCTCACATGTCAAATTCATCCGACAGACAAAAATAACCAGAAGCATAAGAACATGCATAGCCCTTTTTCTTGTCAGATTAGGAACTGGAATGTCATACCCGATGCTTTCAAAACTTCAATATTGGCAAAACTGGAACAAGAAGAGCAATTGAAACAGCTAGAAAAGAACTCTCCATCAAGTTCACTCCAAAATATCTTGGCTTTCAACACATTTCTGGACAGGACACCAAAGACAATCATACAAGACCCCTAGCATAAGAGTTATTTGCAAATGAAATTTTGAAAAATGTCATTTTAGTTGCACATGGTACCTACATTTACATTAAAAAAAGCAACAAGTTTAAATTTCAAAGACGGTCATATAGTCTTCATAAAAATCTTCCTTTAGTTAAGCCGATGAGTTGTATCGACAACAGAATATATTGTTGAGACAGTTTTCATGATCACAGTGAACGTTCAGATATCCATGAATATTTTAAAATTGAGAAAGGAAATGCTAAATATGTCAAAGCGACAACCACCCGACCATAGAGCAGCCAACAGCCGAAGGCAACCAATGGGTCTTCAATGTAGCGAGAATTCCCACACCCGTAGGTGTCCTTCAGCTGGCCCTTAAAAATATGCATAATAGTACAGTCATAATGGACGTCAAACTAAACTCCGAATTATACACAAGAAACTAAAATTTAAAATCTTACAAGACTTACAAAGGCCAGAGGCTACTGACTTGGGACAGGCACAAAATTGCGACGGGGTTAAACATGTTTATGAAATCTAAACCCTCCCCGTATACCTGTAGCCAAAGTAGAAAAGTAAGAGCATAACAAAACGCACATTAAAATTCAGTTCAAGAGAATTCCGAGTCCGATGTCAAAAGATGTAACAAAATAAAATAGATAAAATGACAATAATACATAAATAACAACAGACTACTAGCAGCTAACTGACATGCCAGCTCTAGACTAATTAAACTGATTGAAAGATTATGTCTTCATCATATGAATATCAGTCACAATTAATCGAAACCCTAACTTAATTCCTAAATGGAAACATATGTGAAGTTAAAAAGTCTAGATACTTTGAATATATCATTTATTTTGTGGAATTTCCCTCTCAGATTTTCTGTGGATTCAGATATTTTTTATATATATTTTTAGTAACAATATGGTGTTTAAGTACATTTGTATGATTGTTAGTGAGACAATGGTGTACATGTATGATTAACACTGGAAGGCATCATTATTTTCTCCTTGAACATTATGAAAACGGATAGGGTAAAAAGAAGAAATGTATATACGACGGTATCACCACACCAGTAGCCAGCTCTTCGGTGTTGATATCCGTTATATAGTCATTTTTATAAATTTACTGTTGAATTATGAAAAAGTATGAATTATTTAAAATACTCAGGATTTTCTTATCTTAGGCATAGATTACCTTAGCCGTATTTGGCACAATAATTGGAATGCTATGTCTAGTATGCTCCTCATCTTCATATTTGTTGGGCTTTCTAAATATTTTGATCTGAGCGTCACTGATGAGTCTGGAGTATCAAATTATAAGCCTAGTACCTTTGGTAATGTTCATGTCACAATGCCTCTATGAATATGACACTTGACAATACTAAAAAGCAAAACATTTAAAATTAAAAACCAATTGTTCAGAGAACAATTGAAGGTCTTTCCATCAAAACAATGTATTTTGATATGAAAAGTTGTGAAACTAAGTTTAAAATGTGATTTCAATCGTCAAATGATAGCTCCTAGTAAGCTGATTCCAAAAATATATTGTTTCCATACATTTTTTTTTAATAAGGGAGATAATTTGTTACTTCCGGTTTGAAAAATGCTACTTCCGATTATATTTGAATATTTACTTGACACTAATTCCAAAAATATCTGGTTCTATATACTTTTATATTAATAAAATAAAAAAAATAGCTACTTCCGGTTTACAAAAGGTCACTTCCGGTTGTTGTTTTCAAGGTTAAATGGTTTGATACCTTTTTCTAAAAGTTGTATATCTTTATCATGTATACATATAGAATAAAAGCAAAGGTCAAAATCTAGAACGCCAAATTAAGCTATGACCTTGAGATCAATTTCAAGGTCATTAACTAAGGACCTCAAATCAAAAGACCATAGGTCTTAATTATATTTAGTTAATGAGTTAAATCACCCAACGCGTATTTTTAAATACAAGAGGGGAGAAAACTCCCTCTTACATTCAACGTACGCTTGCAATCAAAATTTACATCTTACGACATGTCGCAACTAACAATTTAGTAAAAATAATTTGTTGATATCTTATATAGTCTTTGGATATAAGTGAAAATAAGCCAAATTCAAATATAAGAATATGACCTTGACCTTTGACTTTGACCTAATTTTTATTTTTTGGGACCAAGGACCTCAAATCAAAAGATCCTAGGTCTCTATCACTTATGATTTATAAGATAGAAATTCATATCACTTATATCAGATGCATAAGGGGAAATAACTCTCATATGGAGCGGTCATATCGCTTCGGTCAAAATAGGACAAATCATGCCAAGGATATAACGAGCAATTTTGTAAAATAAATTTGTCATAATCTTTAACGGTTGCGAAGGAGATGCGCTAACAAGAAAAACAGTGTTTGGGGAGATAACTCCTACAAAGAAAAGTATTCGTTTACGCAGGGTAAATTTCAAAAGCGCATAAACTGTTCGATATCATATACAAAATATCTAAGCGACATATTGCGAAACAAATGTTTATCGCAAGAACAAAATTAGGCGGAAGAAAAAAAAAAAAAAAAAATAATCAGAAGAAAAACAATAGGTCTTTCCACAGAAAAGTGGAAAGACCTAATAACAAATGCAATCCCTTACATATAATATATGGAAAGTAGCATGTTTAATTAAAAATTATCGTTGATCTTCTCAACGAGCTTGGTTTTCTCGCTTGAGCCGGCACGACGAAATCGAGCAAAGCAATCGAGTTGAGATGAACAGTAATAATCTGTTTACCGCTATTTTACCTATGACGACATACGACGACGTTGTCAATTTCATGTCAATTTCATTAGCAACGCCAGGCGTCTCCTTAGTTTCTAGTGATAAATTTCCTTTTCAAGCGAGTACCGAGTCTTTTTTACGATTATTCTTGTTTATACTTATAATACTTTTTTACTGATTTTGTTATTTATGAAAAGAAACCCCCTTGTGGTTGAGTCTTTAAATTAGAATTTAAAATGGAAATGGGGAATGCATCAAAGAGACAACAAAACAACTGACAAAGAAATAGCCGAAGGAAATCAATAGGTATTCGACACAGCATGAACATTTCGAACCTGCAATCGGCATTCAGCTTGTCCCTAAACAAAATTGGTGTCCAACTTCAGAGAATAATTGTAATTGTCACATGAATCACTTTCCCAAGACATAAAATTGAGAATGGAAATGAGGAATGTGTCAAAAAGATAACAACCCGATCATAGAAAAAACAACAGCAGAAAGGTCAACAACAGGTCTTCAATGTAGCCAGAAATTCCCGCACCTGGAGGCGTCCTTCAGCTGGCCCCTAAACAAATATAAACCTATACAGACTTAATTTGTATATTTAAGTGAATTTTTTCACTGAAGGTTATTTGTAGTTTATATATATTTATATATCAACGTTCAGATTTTGAAAACTTTTATTTTCAAACAAAAATAAAATCATGTTTTATGACAGAACAAAGAAACTTTAGTATACATGTACCGGTAGAAATCTAATTACAAACGGGACACATCCTTACTTTTACGGCGATGTTGTTTTAAGAAGTCGTGATTTGAAATACAACTGTGTAAACGTCCTATGAATAAACTTTTTTCTGAAAGAATATCATTCTAATACGATAGGCAGACCATTGAATGTTGTTTTTATCTGTACTACATTGTGATACAATGATTTATAATTGTGATTAATCAAAACATAGCTAGATATGTTGGATGCGTATTGATTGATATTTGAACTTGACAACATGACTTATCGTTAACTTATTGTTATTAACCTTGAATTACTTTTCAGTAACTGCAAATAGTCTTTGATTGGTCATCTGTGGCATTTTTCTTTTTGTTTTATTTGGTGTTACGCCAAAACTGATGCGTCAACTCATCCTTCTAATTTTGTAGGTTGTTCGTTTGTTTTGTTGTTATGTACACCATCGTTATCAACATAAGGAAAAAGAAAAGCTCTCATAAACATCTTTAACTTCGCCATATCCCTTACGTCCCTCTTCCAAGCTAGATGTCTGTATTTCTGTGTGCAAAATAAGCTTATCTTGAGAATATGTTGGGGTTTTTTTTAAAAGCATTTTTTATACATCAGCGTACTTTTATTAAAATCCTGGAAAAGGTAGTAAGTTTTCTAATATATTCAATATTCTAATCTATATATTAAAGACAATAAATAGTACATCAAATAGGTTTTTTCAACAATCAATCTTGGTGATGCTAAAGTCCAAATTATTTAAGTATCCAAAATATGATACAAATAAAACAAATTTGGTGATCGAATCAAACCAAAAATAATCTAGACAAGGAGTATGAGCTTGTATAAGGGAAATATATTCCTTAATTTAAAATAATGTGAAACATTTGATAGTAGCAAATTCAAACAAACAATATAAGAATTTCTCCTAACTAAATTCCTGCATGGATACAGAGATTATGTTTGAAAGTTTTGATATTTTGATTTAGTCAGTTTGAATGGACTTCCAGTTAATGAATTTGCCTCGGATGTAGATGTAAAGTATAAATGTACCGGTAGTAACCTGATTACAAAGTGGATATCACATCCTTACTTTTATGGTGATGTAGTAAATTAATCCAATGCTTTGGAATACGATCCATGTAAACTTCCTTCGAATAAACTTTTTATGAAAAAATATCAATTAGTATGGAGATCATTGAAGGTTGTTCTTATCGGTATTGCATTGTGAAATATTGATTAATAATTTTAATTAATTAAAGCATAGCTAGATATGTTGGATGTGTAATGATTGATCTTTGAATATGGCAAATATATATTTAATTTTTTATTTTTTTTAATTTTTGTATTTAATTACACTCTTTCTACAGGTGCGAGTAATTGAATCAATCTATTTTACATTGTCTTTTTCTTGTCAGTTGGTCTTGTGCAGGTTGCTACAAACATTTTGTTGCAACATGTCTGTAGCACATGCACATGGAGAAAATATATTTCAATTTCAATATACCATAAACTTTAGCAAGTAATTTCAATCATGATTTTTGGTACTATTTGAGAATTTCTTTTTACAATTGAAGTCGAGGAAATTGTATAATGAAATGATCCTACACGTATCTTACTTTAACGGATGCCAAACGATTTGAATGACTATTACTAAACATTTGTGGTGTTCCATTTGTTGTTGTCGCATTAATTCTATCTCCCAATTTTAATACGATATTCCCGTGCTTGCATTTCCGATCATGATTTCCTTGATAGAGGGTTGCTGCTGACAAGGAAGCTATTAAACCAAGGGTTCCAAATGGTGAAGTTGAAATCATCCCTTCGTAAATTTTACGGTCGCCATCACGAGTTGGTTGACCGTTATGGAATATCGTTTCACAAAAGATATCGAATATGTTCCTTACGTCGTAATTACAATCCCCTTCCCTTTCATGAATCTGACCTACCAAATTAGACTATTTACCGGATTTGTTATCACATACACAACACGACAGGTGCCACATGTGGAGCAGGATCTTCTTACCCTTCTGAAGCACCTGCGATCACTCCTAGTTTTTGGTGGGGTTCGTGCTGTTTATTCTTTAGTCTTCTATGTTGTGTCATGTGTACTATTGTTTGTCTGTTTGTCTTTTTCATTTTTAGCAATGGCGTTGTCAGTTTATTTTCGATTTATGAGCTTGGCTGTGCCTTTCCGTTCTTTTCTCGATCATGTCTATCACTGAGTGTGGCGTAATACCGGAAATCCGGAAATCAATTTGCCATGATCAAGAAAAGGGATACAATAAGTTGACATCTTTGGTGTGTCTTTTCACTGAAATTCAACTTTAAAAAATAATAATACAAGTAGAAAGTTCATCTTAATATACGCAAAAGCATCCTGGTCGCAATTGATTTATACACATTTTCAAATATATTCATCAATCTAAACTATGAAAGACAGATAGAAACTAAACACAAATAAACTTCCTTTCACAAAATGTTGCAATACCGTAAACCGTACCATATGTCCATTTCGACAACAAATGTCCTGAGTGATGCTGAAGGCCAAAGTATTTGAGTATCAAAAATATAATATAAATATGGAAAGCGATAAAAACCAAAAGACCTAAAACCAAGCCAAATCCAGATACGGAAACAGAGCTTTGAGTGAAAGAGATATATATATGCCTTGATATAAGATAATGACAGAACATTTATGACAGCAAATTCTGATCATATTACATTCGTATTTCAATGACACGACTGACTAATGTGCTGATGATGCCCTTGATAAAAAAAAATCAGCAGAGGTATCGAACTTGTGGTATTAACCAGATTAACGATACCAATGTTGATACACCATCTGCGCATTTTGACAATTTATGATTGTTCAGTGATGTTTGCGATTAAGCCCACATAATTTGAGTATCCAAAATATGCATATCATAATTATTTATAAAGGACTGTCTAAATCACGAAATTGTGCGGTTTTTCTAGTTCTGCTTGTCCAGCATATATAGTTATTGTTAAATTTGTAAACATAAAAAACAACGTTTCACGATGAAATACCGATGAAGATAGCATTCAAAGATATATCAACTTTAAATTGGTAACCTTTAAGAATTATTTTATTCAAATGATCGAATCAGATAATTTTAAAGGGTTGTATTTCAAATTTGATAAACATTGATTAACGGTATTTTTATTTTTATAATTTTTTATTTCTTATACTGTTACAATTCGAACACGCATATAATCTATGTTGAAGATATGCGCGTACAACATTCTCTATTATTCCTCTAGAATATATGTGCCCTTTTTCTAGAAATATTATGCATTCTCAACTAAAAGAGGCCGATCGAAATTTAAAGATATAAATTAAATTGTATTGCCAGTTGTTATTAGAATAGTCTTTAAACTTACATTGGTATCAACAAAATGAAATTCTTTTTGTTCGCTTCACATATTTCTTATTTATATAAAACTAAATTTAACATTGATTGAACACGTAGAAACATTAAGCGAATAAGAAAACACTATGAATTAAAATGTTTCTAATTATTTACTGTTTGGAAAAAATATATATTGTATAGTTGTTGACGAATGAAAAAAATGACGATGCAGATAGACATATTACGGAAATATGATCTGAAACAAGATAATTTGTTTTACCTCTTCTCAACATCTCAAACCCCCTAACCATCCGGTTCATGGTGGGGTTCGTGTTGCTCTTTTTTTCTATTATTGTGTTGTATACTGTTGATCAGTGTCGATTGTCTTTTAGTTGTGTTTCGTTGTTTTTGCTATTGTCAGTTTTTTTTAATGACTTGTTATTCGTGTGAATGCCCCTTTGATATCTTTCAACTCACTTTTTTTTAATTCAACACATTTATTTGTATATCAATTTTTTGTCTTCGTCAGGCTTACTTTTTTAAAATGAATCCTGTAATTTGCATGCACGTTTTCTTCTCTATTTATCTAATAAATTGCTTGTCTTTAAAAAAGTTAACGTTATGACTATTTTATTGTTCCTAATTTATTTGTGACAGAATTCCAAAAGCACTTTTTATTTGATTGCATCCCATGCAATTCAAACAGCATCACAAGGTTTGCATTCCCTATCTTGCTTCTCTTGATGGAATATAATTTGATGCTAACAAGGAAGTTATTAAACCAATGAATCTTAATGCGAAAATTGAAGCCTAAAATATGCTTACATTGTTATAGTTTCCTATTCAAACGTCGCAGTTTTAAAATTGTTTTTAAGACAAAAATAATTTGAAAAGATTGATAAAAACTTTTTTTCTCAATAATTAACTTACTAAAATAAATTATAGGACATATTTAAATGTCAAAACAGCACGATGTGAACGTGTCATATTCCATAAAATACATCACTAAAAGTTTGAATATCTGGTAAAATAGAACCAATGATTCGATTAATAAAGGCAACAGAAGTATACCTCTGTTCGAAAGTCATAAATTGATTGAAAGAAAACAAACTATAGCCGAGGAACACATCAACTATAAGAGGAAAATAACGAAACATCAGAAACAATGAAGTGCAACAAAAACCAATTGACAATGCAACATAAACAGAATCGAACTACAAGATAACCACACCACCCACATCTTCCTATATCTATATACAAGATAAAAACTGCAATTTTTATGACTTGGTAAAGGACATTTAAAACAAACTGGTTTTGTGGCAAGCCAAACATTGCGCTGTTATGGCAATGTTAAATATAACATTAAAATGACAGGACTACATGTATAATACAAATCAATGGAAGAATATACAAAACAACTTAACCATTTGTGTTTATTTGGAAAGTAGATGGATAAATATAACAATGTAATAAAAGTGTGTAGTTATTAAATGTGTTCAAAGTATTCAATTTTCAAAGAACTTATTGCGTTAAAAAAGGGGAATATTTACCACAAGGAACCGTATCACAAAAGGAATTTCAGGTTATGATAATTTACGGATAAGGTAATCACACTTCGATTTCGTATTTCCGAAAAATAACCACATATGTAAAAATGTCTTTTTTTCAAAACGATTCATCATACATATCCAGGTTTACGATATGGACTGAGCTACAGAAGAAAACGCTACCATATCCGCCTATACTGAAACAATTGTGAATATTGAATAAGATGATGTCAGATATGTCCCTTATGTCGTTACTCCATTCACTTCCCTTTTCGCCTACGATTCGAATGTGAACTACCGAAATGGACAATTTACCGGGTGTGTAATAATATGAGCAACACAACCGGTGTCACATGTGAAGCAGAATCTGTCTACCCTTCCCAGGTATTGGTGGGGTTCGTAATGCTTAGTCTTTGGTTTTCTATATTGTGTCTTGTTCATTATTATTTTTCTGTGTGTTTTTTAGCCAAAACGTTGTCAAATTATTTTCTATCTGTGAGATTGACTGTATTGTCCCTCTGGTATCTGTCGCCTCTTTTTTTACTGCAACTTGTCTGGATATTTAGCAAATAATGAGAAAGAAGGATATAGTGTATCGTCCCATAACAAAAAGCACTACAAGCATATGAACAATTACTTTTAAAATTAAAAAAAGATACAGCATAATGTAGGCGCCGGGAAACATTTAAGTCTTTTCACCTCCATAAATGAGACTTCACATGCCGTGCATTAGTAATTATTCCGATTGGGTCCTTCAGGAAATAAATTAAAAAAAATACTCATACAATATCTTCCATCTTATTTCTAGACACAAATCATGAATTTGCCAACATCGGTATTCTCAGTACCAGAATATATGACAAAGAAGACAATTTTAACAATGATATCGAAATATTTCCTCACCTTCATCTGCAAAATTAAGTATTCATTTCTCAAATCACACGATATTATAGAGCTTGCAGCTGCTACACGGACTCTATAGAAATGATCTATGTCTGTAGATAAATGATTGACAAGCTAGCGTTGTCAAAGTGCGTTTCGTCTTTTTTCAAAATAAAATCATTGGGAAGATCAATAGTTAAGGTGGTACCAACACTTTCACTAAAAGTAATTTGGTTCGTTTAAATTTCATAAAATTTTGTCAATGTAAATCCTTTAACAAAAATATAAAAATTTCAAAAATTTTTGAACTAACGGTTTTGACAAAAAAATTACACTGGTTATTTAGAAGTTTGACAAAGTATAATTGTGATCATTGAGAAGCTTAATATTCCTTTTACAACACATCGTTATTAAAACGTTTAGTATATATAGTTATTGTTAAATTTGTAAACATAAAAGAACAACGTTTCACGATGAAATACCGATGAAGATAGCATTCAAAGATCTATCAACTTTAAATTGGTAACCTTTAGGAATTATTTTATTCAAATGATCGAATCAGATAATTTTAAAGGGTTGTATTTCAAATTTGATAAACATTGATTAACGGTATTTTTATTTTTATAATTTTTATTTCTTATACTGTTACAATTCGAACACGCATATAATCTATGTTGAAGATATGCGCGTACAACATTCTCTATTATTCCTCTGGAATATATGTGCCCTTTTTCTAGAAATATTATGCATTCTCAACTAAAAGAGGCCGATCGAAATCTAAAGATATAAATTAAATTGTATTGCCAGTTGTTATTAGAATAGTCTTTAAACTTACATTGGTATCAACAAAATGAAATTCTTTTTGTTCGCTTCACATATTTCTTATTTATATAAAACAAAATTTAACATTGATTGAACACGTAGAAACATTAAGCGAATAAGAAAGCGAATAAGAAAACACTATGAATTAAAATGTTTCTAATTATTTACGGTTTGGAAAAAATATATATTGTATAGTTGTTGACAATGAAAAAAATGACGATGCAGATAGACATATTACGGAAATATGATCTGAAACAAGATAATTTGTTTTACCTCTTCTCAACATCTCAAACCCCCTAACCATCCGGTTCATGGTGGGGTTCGTGTTGCTCTTTTTTTCTATTATTGTGTTGTATACTGTTGATCAGTGTCGATTGTCTTTAAGTTGTGTTTCGTTGTTTTTGCTATTGTCAGTTTTTTTTTAATGACTTGTTATTCGTGTGAATGCCCCTTTGATATCTTTCAACTAACTTTTTTTAATTCAACACATTTATTTGTATATCAATTTTTTGTCTTCGTCAGGCTTACTTTTTTAAAATGAATCCTGTAATTTGCATGCACGTTTTCTTCTCTATTTATCTAATAAATTGCTTGTCTTTAAAAAAGTTAACGTTATGACTATTTTATTGTTCCTAATTTATTTGTGACAGAATTCCAAAAGCACTTTTTATTTGATTGCATCCCATGCAATTCAAACAGCATCACAAGGTGTGCATTCCCTATCTTGCTTCTCTTGATGGAATATAATTTGATGCTAACAAGGAAGTTATTAAACCAATGAATCTTAATGCGAAAATTGAAGCCTAAAATATGCTTACATTGTTATAGTTTCCTATTCAAACGTCGCAGTTTTAAAATTGTTTTTAAGACAAAAATAATTTGAACAGATTGAAAAAAACTTTTTTTCTCAATAATTAACTTACTAAAATAAATTATAGGACATATTTAAATGTCAAAACAGCACGATGTGAACGTGTCATATTCCATAAAATACATCACTAAAAGTTTGAATATCTGGAAGAATAGAACCAATGATTCGATTAATAAAGGCAACAGAAGTATACCTCTGTTCGAAAGTCATAAATTGATTGAGAGAAAACAAACTTTAACCGAGGAACACATCAACTATAAGAGGGAAATAACGAAACATCAGAAACAATGAAGTGCAACAAAAACCAATTGACAATGCAACATAAACAGAATCGAACTACGAGATAACCACACCACCCACATCTTCCTATATCTATATACAAGATAAAAACTGCAATTTTTATGACTTGGTAAAGGACATTTAAAACAAACTGGTGTTGTGGCAAGCCAAACATTGCGCTGTTATGGCAATGTTAAATATAACATTAAAATGACAGGACTATATGTATAATACAAATCAATGGAAGAATATACAAAACAACTTAACCATTTGTGTTTATTTGGAAAGTAGATGGATAAATAGAACAATTTAATAAAAGTGTGTAGTTATTAAATGTGTTCAAAGTATTCAATTTTCAAAGAACTTATTGCGTTAAAAAGGGGGAATTTTTACCACGAGGAACCGTATCACAAAAGGAATTTCAGGTTATGATAATTTACGGATAAGGTAATCACACTTCGATTTCGTATTTCCGAAAAATAACCACATATGTAAAAATGTTTTTTTTTCAAAACGATTCATCATACATATCCAGGTTTACGATATGGACTGAGCTACAGAAGAAAACGCTACCATATCCGCCTATACTGAAACAATTGTGAATATTGAATAAGATGATGTCAGATATGTCCCTTATGTCGTTACTCCATTCACTTCCCTTTTCGCCTACGATTCGAATGTGAACTACCGAAATGGACAATTTACTGGGTGTGTAATAATATGAGCAACACAACCGGTGTCACATGTGAAGCAGAATCTGTCTACCCTTCCCAGGTATTGGTGGGGTTCGTGTTGCTTAGTCTTTGGTTTTCTATATTGTGTCTTGTTTATTATTATTTTTCTGTGTGTTTTTTTAGCCAAAACGTTGTCAAATTATTTTCTATCTGTGAGATTGACTGTATTGTCCCTCTGGTATCTGTCGCCTCTTTTTTTACTGCAACTTGTCTGGATATTTAGCAAATAATGAGAAAGAAGGATATAGTGTATCGTCCCATAACAAAAATCACTACAAGCATATGAACAATTACTTTTAAAATTAAAAAAAGATACAGCATAATGTAAGCGCCGGGAAACATTTAAGTCTTTTCACCTCCATAAATGAGACTTCACATGCCGTGCATTAGTAATTATTCCGATTGGGTCCTTCAAGAAATAAATTAAAAAAAATACTCATACAATATCTTCCATCTCATTTCTAGACACAAATCATGAATTTGCCAACATCGGTATTCTCAGTACCAGAATATATGACAAAGAAGACAATTTTAACAATGATATCGAAATATTTCCTCACCTTCATCTGCAAATTAAGTATTCATTTCTCAAATCACACGATATTATAGAGCTTGCAGCTGCTACACAGACTCTATAGAAATGATCTATGTCTGTAGATAAATGATTGACAAGCTAGCGTTGTCAAAGTGCGTTTCGTCTTTTTTCAAAATAAAATCATTGGGAAGATCAATAGTTAAGGTGGCACCAACACTTTCACTAAAAGTAATTTGGTTCGTTTAAATTTCATAAAATTTTGTCAATGTAAATCCTTTAACAAAAATATAAACATTTCAAAAATTTTTGAACGGTTTTGACAAAAAAATTACACTGGTTATTTAGAAGTTTGACAAACAATAATTGTGATCATTGAGAAGCTTAATATTCCTTTTACAACACATCGTTATTAAAACGTTTAGCTGATTTTACAGAGTTATCTCCCTGTAGTGTTAGGTACCACATTTATTGATGAACACAGTCTAGTATTCAGTGTCCCCCTTTTTATTTTATTTATTCAAGCGTCACTTATGAGTCTTTTATAGTCGAACTAACGGGCGAACGATCTGGTATCAATAATGAGTTTATTAACGAAAAATACAAAATGTTCTAAATCATAGGTGCTGACGTTTTTGTATCTTTCATTTACTTTATTTTGAAAATATATACGTTAAACGACAAAATTGTTTTATATTTCTTCCTGTGGGACGTTTACATTTTCTGACGTCAAACTGACCGTGCAAGAGATGTTAATCCAGTAAAGGTCGTTAAATACTTCCATTATCATCTGACGTCAAACACGCGACTCTACACTAAGAGTTGATGTGAATGCTGTCACAGGACTTCAAAAAAATCAATCATTTATGGGTTGGATTAAAATACATAAATATATAAGTCAGCAATAAATGTGGTTGTTTAATTTGATAGATGCTTGTGTGCTTCTTTGCTAAATATTTGTTTGTTTTGAGATTGTGACACAGTGTTGACTGCTGTACCAATATTTTGACAATGCTACCTTTTATGTCTAAAAAAATATATAGATATAGGAAGATGTGGTGTGATTGCCAATGAAACAACTCTCCATCCAAATAACAATTTATAAAGGTAAACCATTATAGGTCAATGTACGGCCTTCAACACGGAGCCTTGGCTCACAACGAACAAAAAGCTATAAAGAGCCCCAACATTACTAGTGTAAAACCATCCATACGGGAAACCAACGGTCTAATCTATATAAAAAAACGAGAAACGAGAAACACGTATAAATTACATAAACAAACAACAATTACTGTACATCAGATTTCTGACTTAGGACAGGTGCAAACATTTGCAACTGTTTTTAACGTTTTAATGGTACCAAACCTTCTTTCTTTTTCTGAAACAATAGCATAACATCACAATATAATAGAAAACCGCACGATTAAATATCAATTGGAAGGCTTCAATCATTAAAAAAACGTAAATAACACACTATGAACGAATAAATGTGATCTGCGAAACCTGAATGCAAATGCAGTTAATAAAATATTAGTGACATACATTCAATGCCAAAAAGCAACAAACAAGTCCAAACAAAGCCATTGCAAGACACCACCGCGAAATATTTAACCCTTCGAAAATAATCACTTTTGAAAAAATGATTAGGAATACCAAGAAAGTTATGTCATATAAATACATAATTTAACAATAGGTACAAATTGGGGTGAATATCAACAATAAATTTATACAATTAGAGTTTGCTAAAACTTGCCTGTACATATTTAAGGAGAATAATCTTGATGTGCATACAAATGTAGTACGAAGAAGTGAAAATTAGTAGATATTCCAAATAATCAAAGCTAGTATATAGACAAGATCCATATCAATATAAAATAACAAAAAACGTTATGAAAATGTATCAACAGGTCGAATTACATGTAACCAGAAAATAAGATTTGAGAGTACTCGCAGTTCCTGACAGCTAGTTAGTAGGATAGTGAGGAGCGACTGTTTTCTTCACGCATCGTTGTAAAAATCACGGAATTTGATGCGACTGTCATACAAGAGAGAGGTTTAGCGCTTAAACCAGGTTCAATCAACCATTTTCTACATTTTAAAATGCCTCTTCAAAGTCAGGAATATGACAGTTGTTGTCCAATCTTTGGATGTGTTTTGTCAAATGGTTTTTCCATTTGATTCGGGACTTTCCGCTTTGAATTTTCCTCGGAGTTCAGAATTCTTGTGATTTTACTTTTAACCAGTGTTCCCTTTATTTGTCTGTGTGGTGTTATGTTCCTTTTAGTCGTAGGAATCTATATTTACGTATCCAGCCATTGTTTTTTTTTCTGGTGTTCCCGAAGCAGGTGGATCCAGAGATGCTATCCCGATGTGAACAGTTTAAAGATGTTATATCATGGTGATGGCTCGATAAGAGTCTGGATGAGTAAGGTAAGTTAAACCCTTTCCTGCATCTCGTTTGTCTCGTTGTCCAACAGTGTGTCAGGTTGGTTGAGCCTTTAACACGCCTTAATAGATATAGGAAGATGTGATGTGAGTGCCAATGAGACAACTCTCCATCCAAATAACAATTTAAAAAGTAAACCATTATAGGTTAAAGTACGGCCTTCAACACGGAGCCTTGGCTCACACCGAACAACAAGCTATAAAGGGCCCCAAAATTACTAGTGTAAAACCATTCAAACGGGAAAACCATTAGTAAATATATATTGTAATTTTCTGTGGTTCTAGTTTATTGTGTTGTTTTTTGCACCTTCATTGATTTAATTTCTAAATTGTAATATATAAAGTCAATGTTTTCGATTAGATTGTTTGTTTTCGTTGTCAGACGATCAAGTGGTTTTAGATGTATGTAATTGCTTCGATTTCATCATGTAAATAAATGTTAGTGTTTCACAGGACAATGCCTTGATCGGGGATAATTCCTAGTCAGTAAACTGAAGTGAATGTGGATTAGGGTATTCATAACTAAACATAAAATTCGGTGGAACACTGACTCCAGTATAAATATATTGAGTGATTGTGTCGTAAATAACATCATTGATTTCGATCGGCCGATGTCATTGCCAAATGCCTATTATAGTTGATGGGCTCCATTTGTCTTTACCTTTATGTGCTTTTATGGCTAATCGTAGAATTTGATGTTCTTTTGTGTTTTCCTTTTTATACTTATATATTAGTCAGAGTAATCACAACATTTATTATTTTATTCAAAATCACATATAACTATTGAGAAGTTATGTTTAACACGAATAAGATATACAAATGTATATCCGTCGAAAAAGTCACATCCTATATCATTTCCATTCGGACCTCCTTTGTAATTTAGATTCACGTAATTATTTCATCAGTTTGCATTAGCGAATCCAGGAGGTGTGGTTCCGGGGATTGGAATACCCCCTTTTTTGGACGAGCAATGCATTTGAATGGGGACATGTAGCTGGACACCCCTTTTTATCCTGGGTTGGGACACACACCCCTCTTTTTAAATGGCTGGATCCGCCCGTGGTTCGATTTAAACATTTCGTATCAGTGTTTGGCGGCAATGTATTGATCATCTATTACAACATAATGAGCCTGATTACATGTGATTTATGAAGTTTTTATTTAAATGTGCAATCAGGAGGATTAAGGTGCGGTTGACCACGGCTTTAAATATGATTGAAACGTTAGAAGGGGCGTATTGCATTTCCGCTAATTATTCAAAGTCCCAATACTACGTTTCCGCAAATTTAAAGTATACGTTTCCGCAATTTGTATTTATTACTTTTCCGCAAATTTACCTGGTAAATTATAAAGATTTGAATGTACATATATGATAAATTATTTATTTTTTATTTTTAACAAAAAAAAACAAATGTTCTGATATCAGTATAGCTGTATACAATTTACTAGATATAACTAGTTGACTCGGGTAAGGATGAGTTACACTTCATTGAGAAATCTTTGGTTTGGCTTACTTGCCAACTGACATGTTAAAGAAAGCTTTGTTGAATTAATTGCCGATGCTCCATTTGACCATGGTTGTGTTATATTGGCGATATAATATTTCCACGATCTGACGATAAATGCATGAGGTCTGCCGATAATATATTGGAATTTCATTTGGATGGCAATTGAGATTTTCACCAAGCATTTGGGCATCACCCCTGACCCCGAGGAAAAGAGAACAACGAATGGTGTCGAGTCTTTTAGTGCCTACCTAAACGAGCAGTTTCAAGCTAGCCATCATACCATATTATCTTTGTCGATGTGCTATTGAAACTGAAGACAACATCTTACATAAAGATGAGAATTCTAACTGTAAAATCACTCGTTCGGAAGTATGAAAAGGAGAAGATGGACTTCTTCCTGAACAAAAAAAAGAACTTGTAAACGGTGAATGTGCTGCTATAGACTTTGCACGACGTGTTGGCTACAAATATTTGCCAGAACTGACTTATGAACTCATATGAAGATATTTTTGAACATACGTTTTCATACATTTTAATGTTTTTTTTTACTTACATGTTATGATGACTTTTAACTAAATGCATATTAATTTTTTTTATTATGGCTTTGCTTTCGATCAATAGGTATTCCTTAATTATTTGCGGAAAAGTAATAATTTATTTTTTCCGGCATAGTTACTTTTTTTTCCGGAAAAGTAAAATATTTATTTGCGGAAACGTAAACTTTTTTTTCCGGAAACGTCATCTTTTTTTCGCGGAAAAGTAATGCCAATTTGCGGAAACGTAAAACGCCGCCTACAAGCATTGATTCTTGGGGGATTTCAAGGATGACGTCTTATCTAATGACATACAGGTGTCAGGTAGAGTGCCACAATTGAAAATATTAGTATTGAACAAATGAAAAAATAAAATAAGAGAAATTTTACGACGGTATACTTTTATTTCACTCTTTTTACGAAATAACGCATTTCAAATGTTTGATATTTTTTTTAAAGATATTAACATCATTGCAAAACAGTAAAAGTTACACAAGGTAGTCAAATTAATGATTTTCGTAACTTTTTATATGTCAAATAATAGAGGTATAGGCTAACTAGCATCCAAATACAAATATATTCAAAACTAATCGGAGATATAAGGCTATTAAAAGTAATCATATTGCCAATGCCTTATAATTACCATTTAATGTTTATGGTTCCCGCAGTATTTGAAGTAAATTATTGCGAGGTAATTGGCGTACCATCTTTGGAAGATAAGGATTAAATTCCTTGATCATTAATAATTATAATGGTTGTTTGAGAACAATCTATATATAGAGGGGCACGTATGACCTGGGGTCGATTAGGAACGAACATCTTGAGAACAAGTGAACTGTTTATGCAACTGGCCAATTACGGGTGTCATTCGATATAAGGAGAAAAAAATATCGCGAAAGAATATAACTAACAATGGTCAAGAATTGCAACTTATAGTGTAGTTCTGCTTTAAAATCTTTGAAAAATCATCTGTATTTTCTAAAAGTGCAACAAATCAGAAAAAACATAATGTTTATCAAAAAGAGTTATCTTCTTCAATAATACTGTGTACTAAGTGAAAGAAAACATTACTTTTTAAGAAAAAAAAGAAGATATTTTTTGTGATTTTACTTTTTATAAACAATCCATTATAAATATAACTAGAAGTTGGTACTGCAAGGATTTTTTTTTTGCATGGCAAAATATTAAACAATTTTACACAAAGCTCCTATATATAGCCTGTATTTAAATTACACAATTTTTTTTCAATTAATTTATTCACCATTAAATCTCTTCTTTTGAAAATATAAATTTTCCAGCGTTGCAATTAAGGGAGGTAATATTTTTCTCTCACTTTTTTTACATTTGCTTTCTCACTGTATTTATTTATTTTTATAAAGCATTAAACATCTTTTTGGTGTACGGAAAACAAATTTTGACAGCAAAAGGAAAACTGTTTCCTTTTTAGTCCTAAAACGTGTTTACACTGTTATGTAGTTATTTATTCTCATCTTTTAAAGTCATATGCAACGAGTGACTGGAAAAAAATAATGTTTATCCAATTCTTGAACCAAAGCATGTATATATCATAAACTTAGTAATCTGCGCACGATTTTATTATTTTGTACGCAAAAATATCGTATAATCGTTATTGTTTTCTCTCTCTATCTGTTATGATTTAACAAATATGGCAGGCAATTAAACTTCGTGTTTTAAGCTAAAGTTTAAGGTTCATGTGGACCCTATGGCTAAAATGGCCGTATTTTCACCTCAAAATTTTCTCTGAGTACAGGCAAACCTGTGCATCTGGAAAAGTTTTATGGCATAGCATGTCCTAGATAAATAGAATTCAAATGCATTGTATGATTTAAAAAAATCATAACTTAACTGGATTTTGCCGTACACTTTTTTTCGTCTCTGCAGAAGATGATAAAATTAACAAACAGTTGAGTTTACCTTGATATGGTCCACTCAGGTACACAGTTTAAATAACCAATTAGTGTCAGGTATCTATTGTCCATCTAATGTCCATGTCAATTAAAAATGCCCACTTTAATTTTTACCTGTGGGGAAGTTCTCAAACCTGTTTCCCAACTTAATTTATTTTGGCACTTTCTGGAGGAATGAAAAAAGTGCACAGCAAAATCCTGGTAAGTTTTTATTTTTCTAAAACATAAAACATGCTTAAAATTCATTTATCTAGGGCATGCTATGCCTGAATTTTTTTACAGATGCGCAGGTTTGTCTGTACTCAGAGTAAATTTTGAGGTGAAAATACGGCCATTTTAGCCATAGGGTCCACATGAACCTTGACGATTGTCAACCGTTTGTCAACAATCAACAATAAGCATGCACTATATTTAGAAAATGTATAACATAAACAATCAGGTAATAGTTTATTTAGATGACAGACCCATGCGTATTGCGATCACCGGATTTTTACGAGGAGAGTCGCACTAAGGTCACATGCATATATACGGAAAACATGTCGGCGAATTGCTTCCTGGAAACAAGCAATTAAAATAAAGTAAACTTCTTCTAAATGTGAAAAAATTAAAGAACTTTCTTTAGAAAAAATTAAAGGAACATTTGTACATAAGTTTTATAATGAAAACTATCTATTTAGTAATAAAAATCATGTGCATATTTATTTTTCATTTGAGGTTTCTTATGACTTTAATTAACTGCATATATAATAAATTTTTAATCATTTTCTTTAAAACAAATAGTTTCTTCCCCCTAGCCAGTGGCAGATTCAGAACTTTTCCTAAGGAGGGCCCGCTGATTGACTTAAAAGAGGGGGGCGCTCCATTTCTGCTTCAGTGATTCCATATATAATCAACCAAATGTTTCCCACGAAAGGGGGCGGCCCCCCAGTCTTACCCCTCCCCCCCCCCCCCCCCCCCTGGTTCTGCCTATCCCAGAGGACTTCAATATCAAACGTTAAAGTTCTTACGGTTAAGTTTTACCTTTAATGATCTTTAATACTGACCTTTATATTTTATCGGTAGTGAATTAAATTAAATGATCTTAAATCATATTGTTCTTTTCATGTTTAGATAACAGCCCTAGAGTATAAGATTTTTGTGTAAAATAGCTCGATCAATACAACATGTTACACACAATAATAGTTACCGTATAGTATAATCATGTTTTGTTGTGTACGCACAATGTAAATGTGTATAAGTGCTGCGATTTCAGAATATCACATGGTTTATGCATGGTAAGGCCCATTAAATAACTTAATTATTGTTTCGCT
This sequence comes from Mytilus trossulus, assembly GCF_036588685.1. Classification (NCBI taxonomy): domain Eukaryota; kingdom Metazoa; phylum Mollusca; class Bivalvia; order Mytilida; family Mytilidae; genus Mytilus; species Mytilus trossulus. The sequence continues at coordinate 34,777,802 of NC_086379.1, read as the reverse complement.
ATATGTTTGTCACCGGAATCTTATGTCAACTATTATTAAATTATTATATTGAAAACCTTAACTAAAACATTTTACAATACTGGTGTATTCTCACATTAACACGTGTGATGGAGACGATGAGACGATGATAAAAGACAAAGCGAACTTCTATCACACTGGTGCATGCATATATACTTTTAATACGCTTACGGAATTTTTTTCATACACTGTCCTCATCCTATATAAATTAAATCAATATCTACTGCACATGTACAGTCTTTTATAATGTGAAAGTTCAGACGCAGGGATCGAAGCTACCATTTAATTTTCAGGGGCCGGAAAGGGGAAAAAAAAGGGGGGGGGGGCTATAGCATGAAAAATATTGTCCAGCATGTTTTTTTTAAGTTGTAATCTCTGTCATGCCTTATTATTTTTTTCCGACTTTTTTAACATAAATTGTAATTTATTTATTTGCGGTGTGGGCTCATTTTTGAAGGCCGTACGGTGACCTATTAGCTGTTAATGTGTTTGTCATTTGGTCGTATGTGGAGAGTTGTATTATTGGCAATCATATCACATCTTCTTTTTACTAGTGTGGATCTAGCCGGCGTTAATATTCATGAGGCTAGCCGTCAATAATATTCATGAGATCAAAACCGCGTTCGATGAAGATTAGATTAGATTGTGACAAAAAAATAACTTTTGATGTTAATATACATTATGGTTATGCTATTTATAGCAATATAAAGTAATTAGGAAATTAAGCCAATAGGTGTCTTCTACAACATGTACAAGGTCCGCGTCATTTAAAATGAAAGTAAATGAAAAGTTTAATTGCATTGCCTCACACAACACAAAACAATTATGAACATTAAAATGTTGTTATTACTGAATCAATGTAAACTATAGTAATTAAAACAAGATGATTGAATATAGGGTATTTAAATGGAATTAATTGTCATATGGGCATTCCATAATCTGTTCGTTGTCTACAAACATAGTCCAATTCTAAAACTAAAATATACAATACATACGATAGTATCACACAATTAAAAAGATCAGAAAAACAAGAAACATAGTTAATTGAAGGAATATAATAAACAGAAAAATAGAAACTGTCAATTACTATTTCAATGACATAATTCTTCAAAATTACGGAGATCAATAAGAGTCTTTAATCTCAACATTACCAGTCCATTTTATTGCCTCAAAAATGGCCCATAGCACTTATGCCCTAGACCCGTACGAGTTAGTCAGAAAAGGATAAGGGGGGTACCCTGGTATATCACAAATTCGAAAATGAACTATTGCCGGCTGGCCAAACGAAGAGATTCTCCACGTGGGCAATGATACCAGAGGAAGAGGTACTTATTGCCTTTAAAATGGCCCATAGCACTTATAGCCTAGACCCGTACGAGTTTGTCAGTAGAGGGTTCAAAGGGGGGATATGGTATCCCGGATACAACGAATTCGAACTGAACTATTGCCGGCTGGCCAAACTAAGAGATTCTCCACATCGACCATTATACCAGAGGTAGAGGTTGGTATTGCCTCTAAAATGGCCCATAGCACTTATGCCCTAGACCCGTACGAGTTAGTCAGAAAAGGATAAGGGTGGTACCCTGGTATATCACACATTCGAAAATGAACTTTTGCCGGCTGGCCAAACGAACAGATTCTCCACGTGGGCAATGATACCAGAGGAAGAGGTAATTATTGCCTTTAAAATGGCCCATAGCACTTATACCCTAGACCCGGACGAGTTTGTCAGTAGAGGGTTCAAAGGGGGGATATGGTATCCCGGATACAACGAATTCGAACTGAACTATTGCCGGCTGGCCAAACTAAGAGATTCTCCACATTGAACATTATACCAGAGGTAGAGGTTGGTATTGCCTCTAAAATGGCTCATAGCACTTATGCCCTAGACCCGTACGAGTTAGTCAGAAAAGGATAAGGGGGTACCCTGGTATATCACAAATTCGAAAATGAACTATTGCCGGCTGGCCAAACGAAGAGATTCTCCACGTGGGCAATGATACCAGAGGAAGAGGTACTTATTGCCTTTAAAATGGCCCATAGCACTTATACCCTAGACCCGGACGAGTTTGTCAGTAGAGGGTTCAAAGGGGGGATATGGTATCCCGGATACAACGAATTCGAACTGAACTATTGCCGACTGGCAAAACTAAGAGATTCTCCACATTGAACATTATACCAGAGGTAGAGGTTGGTATTGCCTCTAAAATGGCTCATAGCACTTATGCCCTAGACCCGTACGAGTTAGTCAGAAAAGGATAAGGGGGTACCCTGGTATATCACAAATTCGAAAATGAACTACTGCCGGCTGGCCAAACGAAGAGATTCTCCACGTGGGCAATGATACCAGAGGAAGAGGTACTTATTGCCTTTAAAATGGCCCATAGCACTTATAACCTTGACCCGGACGAGTTTGTCAGTAGAGGGTTCAAAGGGGGGATATGGTATCCCGGATACAACGAATTCGAACTGAACTATTGCCGGCTGGCCAAACTAATAGATTCTCCACATCGACCATTATACCAGAGGTAGAGGTTGGTATTGCCTCTAAAATGGCCCATAGCACTTATGCCCTAGACCCGTACAAGTTAGTCAGAAAAGGATAAGGGGGTACCCTGGTATATCACAAATTCGAAAATGAACTATTGCCGGCTGGCCAAACGAAGAGATTCTCCACGTGGGCAATGATACCAGAGGAAGAGGTACTTATTGCCTTTAAAATGGCCCATAGCACTTATACCCTAGACCCGGACGAGTTTGTCAGTAGAGGGTTCAAAGGGGGGATATGGTATCCCGGATACAACGAATTCGAACTGAACTATTGCCGACTGGCAAAACTAAGAGATTCTCCACATTGAACATTATACCAGAGGTAGAGGTTGGTATTGCCTCTAAAATGGCTCATAGCACTTATGCCCTAGACCCGTACGAGTTAGTCAGAAAAGGATAAGGGGGTACCCTGGTATATCACAAATTCGAAAATGAACTACTGCCGGCTGGCCAAACGAAGAGATTCTCCACGTGGGCAATGATACCAGAGGAAGAGGTACTTATTGCCTTTAAAATGGCCCATAGCACTTATAACCTTGACCCGGACGAGTTTGTCAGTAGAGGGTTCAAAGGGGGGATATGGTATCCCGGATACAACGAATTCGAACTGAACTATTGCCGGCTGGCCAAACTAATAGATTCTCCACATCGACCATTATACCAGAGGTAGAGGTTGGTATTGCCTCTAAAATGGCCCATAGCACTTATGCCCTAGACCCGTACAAGTTAGTCAGAAAAGGATAAGGGGGTACCCTGGTATATCACAAATTCGAAAATGAACTATTGCCGGCTGGCCAAACGAAGAGATTCTCCACGTGGGCAATGATACCAGAGGAAGAGGTACTTATTGCCTTTAAAATGGCCCATAGCACTTATACCCTAGACCCGGACGAGTTTGTCAGTAGAGGGTTCAAAGGGGGATATGGTATCCCGGATACAACGAATTCGAACTGAACTATTGCCGGCTGGCCAAACTAAGAGATTCTCCACATCGACCATTATACCAGAGGTAGAGGTTGGTATTGCCTCTAAAATGGCCCATAGCACTTATGCCCTAGACCCGTACGAGTTAGTCAGAAAAGGATAAGGGGGGTACCCTGGTATATCACAAATTCGAAAATGAACTATTGCCGGCTGGCCAAACGAAGAGATTCTCCACGTGGGCAATGATACCAGAGGAAGAGGTACTTATTGCCTTTAAAATGGCCCATAGCACTTATAGCCTAGACCCGTACGAGTTTGTCAGTAGAGGGTTCAAAGGGGGGATATGGTATCCCGGATACAACGAATTCGAACTGAACTATTGCCGGCTGGCCAAACTAAGAGATTCTCCACATCGACCATTATACCAGAGGTAGAGGTTGGTATTGCCTCTAAAATGGCCCATAGCACTTATGCCCTAGACCCGTACGAGTTAGTCAGAAAAGGATAAGGGTGGTACCCTGGTATATCACACATTCGAAAATGAACTTTTGCCGGCTGGCCAAACGAACAGATTCTCCACGTGGGCAATGATACCAGAGGAAGAGGTAATTATTGCCTTTAAAATGGCCCATAGCACTTATACCCTAGACCCGGACGAGTTTGTCAGTAGAGGGTTCAAAGGGGGGATATGGTATCCCGGATACAACGAATTCGAACTGAACTATTGCCGGCTGGCCAAACTAAGAGATTCTCCACATTGAACATTATACCAGAGGTAGAGGTTGGTATTGCCTCTAAAATGGCTCATAGCACTTATGCCCTAGACCCGTACGAGTTAGTCAGAAAAGGATAAGGGGGTACCCTGGTATATCACAAATTCGAAAATGAACTATTGCCGGCTGGCCAAACGAAGAGATTCTCCACGTGGGCAATGATACCAGAGGAAGAGGTACTTATTGCCTTTAAAATGGCCCATAGCACTTATACCCTAGACCCGGACGAGTTTGTCAGTAGAGGGTTCAAAGGGGGGATATGGTATCCCGGATACAACGAATTCGAACTGAACTATTGCCGACTGGCAAAACTAAGAGATTCTCCACATTGAACATTATACCAGAGGTAGAGGTTGGTATTGCCTCTAAAATGGCTCATAGCACTTATGCCCTAGACCCGTACGAGTTAGTCAGAAAAGGATAAGGGGGTACCCTGGTATATCACAAATTCGAAAATGAACTACTGCCGGCTGGCCAAACGAAGAGATTCTCCACGTGGGCAATGATACCAGAGGAAGAGGTACTTATTGCCTTTAAAATGGCCCATAGCACTTATAACCTTGACCCGGACGAGTTTGTCAGTAGAGGGTTCAAAGGGGGGATATGGTATCCCGGATACAACGAATTCGAACTGAACTATTGCCGGCTGGCCAAACTAATAGATTCTCCACATCGACCATTATACCAGAGGTAGAGGTTGGTATTGCCTCTAAAATGGCCCATAGCACTTATGCCCTAGACCCGTACAAGTTAGTCAGAAAAGGATAAGGGGGTACCCTGGTATATCACAAATTCGAAAATGAACTATTGCCGGCTGGCCAAACGAAGAGATTCTCCACGTGGGCAATGATACCAGAGGAAGAGGTACTTATTGCCTTTAAAATGGCCCATAGCACTTATACCCTAGACCCGGACGAGTTTGTCAGTAGAGGGTTCAAAGGGGGGATATGGTATCCCGGATACAACGAATTCGAACTGAACTATTGCCGACTGGCAAAACTAAGAGATTCTCCACATTGAACATTATACCAGAGGTAGAGGTTGGTATTGCCTCTAAAATGGCTCATAGCACTTATGCCCTAGACCCGTACGAGTTAGTCAGAAAAGGATAAGGGGGTACCCTGGTATATCACAAATTCGAAAATGAACTACTGCCGGCTGGCCAAACGAAGAGATTCTCCACGTGGGCAATGATACCAGAGGAAGAGGTACTTATTGCCTTTAAAATGGCCCATAGCACTTATAACCTTGACCCGGACGAGTTTGTCAGTAGAGGGTTCAAAGGGGGGATATGGTATCCCGGATACAACGAATTCGAACTGAACTATTGCCGGCTGGCCAAACTAATAGATTCTCCACATCGACCATTATACCAGAGGTAGAGGTTGGTATTGCCTCTAAAATGGCCCATAGCACTTATGCCCTAGACCCGTACAAGTTAGTCAGAAAAGGATAAGGGGGTACCCTGGTATATCACAAATTCGAAAATGAACTATTGCCGGCTGGCCAAACGAAGAGATTCTCCACGTGGGCAATGATACCAGAGGAAGAGGTACTTATTGCCTTTAAAATGGCCCATAGCACTTATACCCTAGACCCGGACGAGTTTGTCAGTAGAGGGTTCAAAGGGGGATATGGTATCCCGGATACAACGAATTCGAACTGAACTATTGCCGGCTGGCCAAACTAAGAGATTCTCCACATCGACCATTATACCAGAGGTAGAGGTTGGTATTGCCTCTAAAATGGCCCATAGCACTTATGCCCTAGACCCGTACGAGTTAGTCAGAAAAGGATAAGGGGGGTACCCTGGTATATCACAAATTCGAAAATGAACTATTGCCGGCTGGCCAAACGAAGAGATTCTCCACGTGGGCAATGATACCAGAGGAAGAGGTACTTATTGCCTTTAAAATGGCCCATAGCACTTATAGCCTAGACCCGTACGAGTTTGTCAGTAGAGGGTTCAAAGGGGGGATATGGTATCCCGGATACAACGAATTCGAACTGAACTATTGCCGGCTGGCCAAACTAAGAGATTCTCCACATCGACCATTATACCAGAGGTAGAGGTTGGTATTGCCTCTAAAATGGCCCATAGCACTTATGCCCTAGACCCGTACGAGTTAGTCAGAAAAGGATAAGGGTGGTACCCTGGTATATCACACATTCGAAAATGAACTTTTGCCGGCTGGCCAAACGAACAGATTCTCCACGTGGGCAATGATACCAGAGGAAGAGGTAATTATTGCCTTTAAAATGGCCCATAGCACTTATACCCTAGACCCGGACGAGTTTGTCAGTAGAGGGTTCAAAGGGGGGATATGGTATCCCGGATACAACGAATTCGAACTGAACTATTGCCGGCTGGCCAAACTAAGAGATTCTCCACATTGAACATTATACCAGAGGTAGAGGTTGGTATTGCCTCTAAAATGGCTCATAGCACTTATGCCCTAGACCCGTACGAGTTAGTCAGAAAAGGATAAGGGGGTACCCTGGTATATCACAAATTCGAAAATGAACTATTGCCGGCTGGCCAAACGAAGAGATTCTCCACGTGGGCAATGATACCAGAGGAAGAGGTACTTATTGCCTTTAAAATGGCCCATAGCACTTATACCCTAGACCCGGACGAGTTTGTCAGTAGAGGGTTCAAAGGGGGGATATGGTATCCCGGATACAACGAATTCGAACTGAACTATTGCCGACTGGCAAAACTAAGAGATTCTCCACATTGAACATTATACCAGAGGTAGAGGTTGGTATTGCCTCTAAAATGGCTCATAGCACTTATGCCCTAGACCCGTACGAGTTAGTCAGAAAAGGATAAGGGGGTACCCTGGTATATCACAAATTCGAAAATGAACTACTGCCGGCTGGCCAAACGAAGAGATTCTCCACGTGGGCAATGATACCAGAGGAAGAGGTACTTATTGCCTTTAAAATGGCCCATAGCACTTATAACCTTGACCCGGACGAGTTTGTCAGTAGAGGGTTCAAAGGGGGGATATGGTATCCCGGATACAACGAATTCGAACTGAACTATTGCCGGCTGGCCAAACTAATAGATTCTCCACATCGACCATTATACCAGAGGTAGAGGTTGGTATTGCCTCTAAAATGGCCCATAGCACTTATGCCCTAGACCCGTACAAGTTAGTCAGAAAAGGATAAGGGGGTACCCTGGTATATCACAAATTCGAAAATGAACTATTGCCGGCTGGCCAAACGAAGAGATTCTCCACGTGGGCAATGATACCAGAGGAAGAGGTACTTATTGCCTTTAAAATGGCCCATAGCACTTATACCCTAGACCCGGACGAGTTTGTCAGTAGAGGGTTCAAAGGGGGGATATGGTATCCCGGATACAACGAATTCGAACTGAACTATTGCCGACTGGCAAAACTAAGAGATTCTCCACATTGAACATTATACCAGAGGTAGAGGTTGGTATTGCCTCTAAAATGGCTCATAGCACTTATGCCCTAGACCCGTACGAGTTAGTCAGAAAAGGATAAGGGGGTACCCTGGTATATCACAAATTCGAAAATGAACTACTGCCGGCTGGCCAAACGAAGAGATTCTCCACGTGGGCAATGATACCAGAGGAAGAGGTACTTATTGCCTTTAAAATGGCCCATAGCACTTATAACCTTGACCCGGACGAGTTTGTCAGTAGAGGGTTCAAAGGGGGGATATGGTATCCCGGATACAACGAATTCGAACTGAACTATTGCCGGCTGGCCAAACTAATAGATTCTCCACATCGACCATTATACCAGAGGTAGAGGTTGGTATTGCCTCTAAAATGGCCCATAGCACTTATGCCCTAGACCCGTACAAGTTAGTCAGAAAAGGATAAGGGGGTACCCTGGTATATCACAAATTCGAAAATGAACTATTGCCGGCTGGCCAAACGAAGAGATTCTCCACGTGGGCAATGATACCAGAGGAAGAGGTACTTATTGCCTTTAAAATGGCCCATAGCACTTATACCCTAGACCCGGACGAGTTTGTCAGTAGAGGGTTCAAAGGGGGGATATGGTATCCCGGATACAACGAATTCGAACTGAACTATTGCCGGCTGGCCAAACTAAGAGATTCTCCACATCGACCATTATACCAGAGGTAGAGGTTGGTATTGCCTCTAAAATGGCCCATAGCACTTATGCCCTAGACCCGTACGAGTTAGTCAGAAAAGGATAAGGGGGGTACCCTGGTATATCACAAATTCGAAAATGAACTATTGCCGGCTGGCCAAACGAAGAGATTCTCCACGTGGGCAATGATACCAGAGGAAGAGGTACTTATTGCCTTTAAAATGGCCCATAGCACTTATAGCCTAGACCCGTACGAGTTTGTCAGTAGAGGGTTCAAAGGGGGGATATGGTATCCCGGATACAACGAATTCGAACTGAACTATTGCCGGCTGGCCAAACTAAGAGATTCTCCACATCGACCATTATACCAGAGGTAGAGGTTGGTATTGCCTCTAAAATGGCCCATAGCACTTATGCCCTAGACCCGTACGAGTTAGTCAGAAAAGGATAAGGGTGGTACCCTGGTATATCACACATTCGAAAATGAACTTTTGCCGGCTGGCCAAACGAACAGATTCTCCACGTGGGCAATGATACCAGAGGAAGAGGTAATTATTGCCTTTAAAATGGCCCATAGCACTTATACCCTAGACCCGGACGAGTTTGTCAGTAGAGGGTTCAAAGGGGGGATATGGTATCCCGGATACAACGAATTCGAACTGAACTATTGCCGGCTGGCCAAACTAAGAGATTCTCCACATTGAACATTATACCAGAGGTAGAGGTTGGTATTGCCTCTAAAATGGCTCATAGCACTTATGCCCTAGACCCGTACGAGTTAGTCAGAAAAGGATAAGGGGGTACCCTGGTATATCACAAATTCGAAAATGAACTATTGCCGGCTGGCCAAACGAAGAGATTCTCCACGTGGGCAATGATACCAGAGGAAGAGGTACTTATTGCCTTTAAAATGGCCCATAGCACTTATACCCTAGACCCGGACGAGTTTGTCAGTAGAGGGTTCAAAGGGGGGATATGGTATCCCGGATACAACGAATTCGAACTGAACTATTGCCGACTGGCAAAACTAAGAGATTCTCCACATTGAACATTATACCAGAGGTAGAGGTTGGTATTGCCTCTAAAATGGCTCATAGCACTTATGCCCTAGACCCGTACGAGTTAGTCAGAAAAGGATAAGGGGGTACCCTGGTATATCACAAATTCGAAAATGAACTACTGCCGGCTGGCCAAACGAAGAGATTCTCCACGTGGGCAATGATACCAGAGGAAGAGGTACTTATTGCCTTTAAAATGGCCCATAGCACTTATAACCTTGACCCGGACGAGTTTGTCAGTAGAGGGTTCAAAGGGGGGATATGGTATCCCGGATACAACGAATTCGAACTGAACTATTGCCGGCTGGCCAAACTAATAGATTCTCCACATCGACCATTATACCAGAGGTAGAGGTTGGTATTGCCTCTAAAATGGCCCATAGCACTTATGCCCTAGACCCGTACAAGTTAGTCAGAAAAGGATAAGGGGGTACCCTGGTATATCACAAATTCGAAAATGAACTATTGCCGGCTGGCCAAACGAAGAGATTCTCCACGTGGGCAATGATACCAGAGGAAGAGGTACTTATTGCCTTTAAAATGGCCCATAGCACTTATACCCTAGACCCGGACGAGTTTGTCAGTAGAGGGTTCAAAGGGGGGATATGGTATCCCGGATACAACGAATTCGAACTGAACTATTGCCGGCTGGCCAAACTAAGAGATTCTCCACATCGACCATTATACCAGAGGTAGAGGTTGGTATTGCCTCTAAAATGGCCCATAGCACTTATGCCCTAGACCCGTACGAGTTAGTCAGAAAAGGATAAGGGGGGTACCCTGGTATATCACACATTCGAAAATGAACTTTTGCCGGCTGGCCAAACGAACAGATTCTCCACGTGGGCAATGATACCAGAGGAAGAGGTAATTATTGCCTTTAAAATGGCCCATAGCACTTATACCCTAGACCCGGACGAGTTTGTCAGTAGAGGGTTCAAAGGGGGGATATGGTATCCCGGATACAACGAATTCGAACTGAACTATTGCCGGCTGGCCAAACTAAGAGATTCTCCACATTGAACATTATACCAGAGGTAGAGGTTGGTATTGCCTCTAAAATGGCTCATAGCACTTATGCCCTTGACCCGTACGAGTTAGTCAGAAAAGGATAAGGGGGTACCCTGGTATATCACAAATTCGAAAATGAACTATTGCCGGCTGGCCAAACGAAGAGATTCTCCACGTGGGCAATGATACCAGAGGAAGAGGTACTTATTGCCTTTAAAATGGCCCATAGCACTTATACCCTAGACCCGGACGAGTTTGTCAGTAGAGGGTTCAAAGGGGGGATATGGTATCCCGGATACAACGAATTCGAACTGAACTATTGCCGGCTGGCCAAACTAAGAGATTCTCCACATCGACCATTATACCAGAGGTAGAGGTTGGTATTGCCTCTAAAATGGCCCATAGCACTTATGCCCTAGACCCGTACGAGTTAGTCAGAAAAGGATAAGGGGGGTACCCTGGTATATCACACATTCGAAAATGAACTTTTGCCGGCTGGCCAAACGAACAGATTCTCCACGTGGGCAATGATACCAGAGGAAGAAGTAATTATTGCCTTTAAAATGGCCCATAGCACTTATACCCTAGACCCGGACGAGTTTGTCAGTAGAGGGTTCAAAGGGGGGATATGGTATCCCGGATACAACGAATTCGAACTGAACTATTGCCGGCTGGCCAAACTAAGAGATTCTCCACATTGAACATTATACCAGAGGTAGAGGTTGGTATTGCCTCTAAAATGGCTCATAGCACTTATGCCCTAGACCCGTACGAGTTAGTCAGAAAAGGATAAGGGGGTACCCTGGTATATCACAAATTCGAAAATGAACTATTGCCGGCTGGCCAAACGAAGAGATTCTCCACGTGGGCAATGATACCAGAGGAAGAGGTACTTATTGCCTTTAAAATGGCCCATAGCACTTATAGCCTAGACCCGTACGAGTTTGTCAGTAGAGGGTTCAAAGGGGGATATGGTATCCCGGATACAACGAATTCGAACTGAACTATTGCCGGCTGGCCAAACTAAGAGATTCTCCACATCGACCATTATACCAGAGGTAGAGGTTGGTATTGCCTCTAAAATGGCCCATAGCACTTATGCCCTAGACCCGTACGAGTTAGTCAGAAAAGGATAAGGGGGGTACCCTGGTATATCACAAATTCGAAAATGAACTATTGCCGGCTGGCCAAACGAAGAGATTCTCCACGTTGGCAATGATACCAGAGGAAGAGGTACTTATTGCCTTTAAAATGGCCCATAGCACTTATAGCCTAGACCCGTACGGGTTTGTCAGTAGAGGGTTCAAAGGGGGGATATGGTATCCCGGATACAACGAATTCGAACTGAACTATTGCCGGCTGTCCAAACTAAGAGATTCTCCACATCGAACATTATACCAGAGGTAGAGGTTGGTATTGCCTCTAAAATGGCTCATAGCACTTATGCCCTAGACCCGTACGAGTTAGTCAGAAAAGGATAAGGGTGTACCCTGGTATATCACAAATTCGAAAATGAACTATTGCCGGCTGGCCAAACGAAGAGATTCTCCACGTGGGCAATGATACCAGAGGAAGAAGTACTTATTGCCTTTAAAATGGCCCATAGCACTTATACCCTAGACCCGGACGAGTTTGTCATTAGAGGGTTCAAAGGGGGGATATGGTATCCCGGATACAACGAATTCGAACTGAACTATTGCCGGCTGGCCAAACTAAGAGATTCTCCACATCGACCATTATACCAGAGGTAGAGGTTGGTATTGCCTCTAAAATGGCCCATAGCACTTATGCCCTAGACCCGTACGAGTTAGTCAGAAAAGGATAAGGGGGTACCCTGGTATATCACAAATTCGAAAATGAACTATTGCCGGCTGGCCAAACGAAGAGATTCTCCACGTGGGCAATGATACCAGAGTAAGAGGTACTTATTGCCTTTAAAATGGCCCATAGCACTTATAGCCTAGACCCGTACGAGTTTGTCAGTAGAGGGTTCAAAGGGGGGATATGGTATCCCGGATACAACGAATTCGAACTGAACTATTGCCGGCTGGCCAAACTGAGAGATTCTCCACATCGAACATTATACCAGAGGTAGAGGTTGGTATTGCCTCTAAAATGGCTCATAGCACTTATGCCCTAGACCCGTACGAGTTAGTCAGAAAAGGATAAGGGGTACCCTGGTATATCACAAATTCGAAAATGAACTATTGCCGGCTGGCCAAACGAAGAGATTCTCCACGTGGGCAATGATACCAGAGGAAGAGGTACTTATTGCCTTTAAAATGGCCCATAGCACTTATACCCTAGACCCGGACGAGTGTGTCAGTAGAGGGTTCAAAGGGGGGATATGGTATCCCGGATACAACGAATTCGAACTGAACTATTGCCGGCTGGCCAAACTAAGAGATTCTCTACATCGACCATTATACCAGAGGTAGAGGTTGGTATTGCCTCTAAAATGGCCCATAGCACTTATGCCATAGACCCGTACGAGTTAGTCAGAAAAGGATAAGGGGGGTACCCTTGTATATCACAAATTCGAAAATGAACTATTGCCGGCTGGCCAAACGAAAAGATTCTCCACGTGGGCAATGATACCAGAGGAAGAGGTACTTATTGCCTTTAAAATGGCCCATAGCACTTATAGCCTAGACCCGTACGAGTTTGTCAGTAGAGGGTTCAAAGGGGGGATATGGTATCCCGGATACAACGAATTCGAACTGAACTATTGCCGGCTGGCCAAACTAAGAGATTCTCCACATCGAACATTATACCAGAGGTAGAGGTTGGTATTGCCTCTAAAATGGCGCATAGCACTTATGCCCTAGACCCGTACGAGTTAGTCAGAAAAGGATAAGGGGGTACCCTGGTATATTATAAATTCGAAAATGAACTATTGCCGGCTGGCCAAACGAAGAGATTCTCGACGTGGGCAATGATACCAGAGGAAGAAGTACTTATTGCCTTTAAAATGGCCCATAGCACTTATACCCTACACCCGGACGAGTTTGTCATTAGAGGGTTCAAAGGGGGGATATGGTATCCCGGATACAACGAATTCGAACTGAACTATTGCCGGCTGGCCAAACTAAGAGATTCTCCACATCGACCATTATACCAGAGGTAGAGGTTGGTATTGCCTCTAAAATGGCCCATAGCACTTATGCCCTAGATCCGTACGAGTTAGTCAGAAAAGGATAAGGGGGTACCCTGGTATATCACAAATTCGAAAATGAACTATTGCCGGCTGGCCAAACGAAGAGATTCTCCACGTGGGCAATGATACCAGAGTAAGAGGTACTTATTGCCTTTAAAATGGCCCATAGCACTTATAGCCTAGACCCGTACGAGTTTGTCAGTAGAGGGTTCAAAGGGGGGATATGGTATCCCGGATACAACGAATTCGAACTGAACTATTGCCGGCTGGCCAAACTAAGCGATTCTCCACATCGAACATTATACCAGAGGTAGAGGTTGGTATTGCCTCTAAAATGGCTCATAGCACTTATGCCCTAGACCCGTATGAGTTAGTCAGAAAAGGATAAGGGGGTACCCTGGTATATCACAAATTCGAAAATGAACTATTGCCGGCTGGCCAAACGAAGAGATTCTCCACGTGGGCAATGATACCACAGGAAGAAGTACTTATTGCCTTTAAAATGGCCCATAGCACTTATACCCTAGACCCGGACGAGTTTGTCATTAGAGGGTTCAAAGGGGGGATATGGTATCCCGGATACAACGAATTCGAACTGAACTATTGCCGGCTGGCCAAACTAAGAGATTCTCCACATCGACCATTATACCAGAGGTAGAGGTTGGTATTGCCTCTAAAATGGCCCATAGCACTTATGCCCTAGACCCGTACGAGTTAGTCAGAAAAGGATAAGGGGGTACCCTGGTATATCACAAATTCGAAAATGAACTATTGCCGGCTGGCCAAACGAAGAGATTCTCCACGTGGGCAATGATACCAGAGTAAGAGGTAATTATTGCCTTTAAAATGGCCCATAGCACTTATAGCCTAGACCCGTACGAGTTTGTCAGTAGAGGGTTCAAAGGGGGGATATGGTATCCCGGATACAACGAATTCGAACTGAACTATTGCCGGCGGGCCAAACTGAGAGATTCTCCACATCGAACATTATACCAGAGGTAGAGGTTGGTATTGCCTCTAAAATGGCTCATAGCACTTATGCCCTAGACCCGTACGAGTTAGTCAGAAAAGGATAAGGGGGTACCCTGGTATATCACAAATTCGAAAATGAACTATTGCCGGCTGGCCAAACGAAGAGATTCTCCACGTGGGCAATGATACCAGAGGAAGAGGTACTTATTGCCTTTAAAATGGCCCATAGCACTTATACCCTAGACCCGGACGAGTGTGTCAGTAGAGGGTTCAAAGGGGGGATATGGTATCCCGGATACAACGAATTCGAACTGAACTATTGCCGGCTGGCCAAACTAAGAGATTCTCCACATCGACCATTATACCAGAGGTAGAGGTTGGTATTGCCTCTAAAATGGCCCATAGCACTTATGCCCTAGACCCGTACGAGTTAGTCAGAAAAGGATAAGCGGGGTACCCTTGTATATCACAAATTCGAAAATGAACTATTGCCGGCTGGCCAAACGAAAAGATTCTCCACGTGGGCAATGATACCAGAGGAAGAGGTAGTTATTGCCTTTAAAATGGCTCATAGCACTTATAGCCTAGACCCGTACGAGTTTGTCAGTAGAGGGTTCAAAGGGGGGATATGGTATCCCGGATACAACGAATTCGAACTGAACTATTGCCGGCTGGCCAAACTAAGAGATTCTCCACATCGACCATTATACCAGAGGTAGAGGTTGGTATTGCCTCTAAAATGGCGCATAGCACTTATGCCCTAGACCCGTACGAGTTAGTCAGAAAAGGATAAGGGGGTACCCTGGTATATCACAAATTCGAAAATGAACTATTGCCGGCTGGCCAAACGAAGAGATTCTCGACGTGGGCAATGATACCAGAGGAAGAAGTACTTATTGCCTTTAAAATGGCCCATAGCACTTATACCCTAGACCCGGACGAGTTTGTCATTAGAGGGTTCAAAGGGGGCATATGGTATCCCGGATACAACGAATTCGAACTGAACTATTGCCGGCTGGCCAAACTAAGAGATTCTCCACATCGACCATTATACCAGAGGTAGAGGTTGGTATTGCCTCTAAAATGGCCCATAGCACTTATGCCCTAGACCCGTACGAGTTAGTCAGAAAAGGATAAGGGGGTACCCTGGTATATCACAAATTCGAAAATGAACTATTGCCGGCTGGCCAAACAAAGAGATTCTCCACGTGGGCAATGATACCAGAGTAAGAGGTACTTATTGCCTTTAAAATTGCCCATAGCACTTATAGCCTAGACCCGTACGAGTTTGTCAGTAGAGGGTTCAAAGGGGGGAAATGGTATCCCGGATACAACGAATTCGAACTGAACTATTGCCGGCTGGCCAAACTAAGAGATTCTCCACATCGAACATTATACCAGAGGTAGAGGTTGGTATTGCCTCTAAAATGGCGCATAGCACTTATGCCCTAGACCCGTACGAGTTAGTCAGAAAAGGATAAGGGGGTACCCTGGTATATCACAAATTCGAAAATGAACTATTGCCGGCTGGCCAAACGAAGAGATTCTCCACGTGGGCAATGATACCAGAGGAAGAGGTACTTATTGCCTTTAAAATGGCCCATAGTACTTATACCATAGACCCGGACGAGTGTGTCAGTAGAGGGTTCAAAGGGGGGATATGGTATCCCGGATACAACGAATTCGAACTGAACTATTGCCGGCTGGCCAAACTAAGAGATTCTCCACATCGAACATTATACCAGAGGTAGAGGTTGGTATTGCCTCTAAAATGGCCTATAACACTAATGCCATAGACCCGTACGTGTTAGTCAGCAAAAGGTAAGGGTACCCTCGAATATCACAAAGTCAAAATGAACTGTTGCCGACTTGCCAATCTAAGAGATTTTCCACTATGACCATTATACCAAAGAGAGAAGTAGACCTAGCCTTTAAAATGGCATATAGCACTTATGCCCTAGACCTGTACGATTTTGGCAGCAATGGGTTAAAAGGGAGAGGTGGTATTTCTGTTTACAACGAAGTCGAAATAAACTATTGGCGGCTGGCCAAACTAAGGGACTCTCCACGTTGGCCATTATACCAGTGGTGGAAGTGTGCATTTCCTCTATAATGGCTCATAACATTCATGCCCTAGACCCGTACAAATTTGTCAGCAGACGGTTTAAAGTGGGATATTGTATCCCGGTGTGCAACGAAGTCGAAATGAAATATTGCCAGCTGACCGACTAATATATCCTGAACGTGGACCATTTTAACAGAGGTAGAGGTGTTCATTGCCTTTAAGATAGGCCAAGGCACTAACCCTGATGGCGTTGTCCATTATATCAGATGTAGAATATAAAGTTGCCTCGAAAATTTCCCATGGTTCTTATGTTCTAGACTTAAAAGATAATATTAAAAGAAATAAGAGATTCTCCTTGTGGGCTATTAAAAAGATTAGCGTATGTGTTTTCTCATATATCGTATATCATAGATAAGTGTATTGGTAGGAAAAGGGTTTGGGAAGTACTCTTGTCTATCAAAATATTCAAACATACTTCTATCATCCCTTCCTAAATTTTACGGACGCCATCACGAGTTGGTTGACCGTTATGGAATAACCGTTTCACAAATGATATCGGATATGTTCCTTACGTCGTAACTAAAATCCCCTTCCCTTTCATGAAAGTGACCTACCGAATAAGACTATTTACCGGATTTGTTATCACATAAGGAAAACGACGTGTGTCATGTGTACTACTAGTATTGTTTGATTATTGGCCTTTTTTTCATTTTTAGCCATGGCGTTGTCAGTTTGTTTCAGAGTTTATGAGTTTGACTGACTCTTCGGTATCTTTTGTCCCTCTTTTACTCTTGGCCATTTTAAACGCAATAATTACCTTAACCCCTGTATCATGGTTCATGAGGAGACACTTTTAGTTTGACTAGTCGTCAATAGTTCAATTTGACTTTGAGGTATATAAAAGTACCCGCCTTTCTCTTGCTGACTAAGTCTTATGGGTCCAGGGAATAAGTGGTATGGTTCATTGTAGAGGCAATGCCTACCTCTTCCTCTGATATAATGATCCACGTGGAGAATTTCTTAGTTTTGCCGTCCGGCAATAGTTTATTTCGAATTCGTGATGAATCGGAGTACAACATCCCCCTTTTACCCCCTACTGACAAACTCGTACGGGTCTATGACAAAATAACTAGGGGCCATTACACAATTACTACATTTACCTCTGGTGTCATGACCTTGGTTTGGCCAGCTGGCAATAGTTCATTTCGACTAAGTCGTACGAGTCTATGGCATTAACGATTTGGGTCATTTTAGAGGCAATGGATACCTCTCCCTCTGATATAATGGCTTGCGTGGAAAATCTCTTCGTTTGGCCAACCAGTAATAGTTTATTTCGACTTCGTGGTAAACCGGGTAAATACCCTTATGACCCACTGCTGACACACTCGTACGGGTCTAGGCTATCGTTTAGTGGATAAATCGGCCAACTTTATGGCTAACAATAACAAATATCTCTATTCAAGCTCTAATGTCTAATGTTACACTTAGGTGACGTTACAATGAATAGCGGCAGCGAGAACGTTACGTTTGTGATTTTGCTCTTTACATGCTTGGGCCGCACATGAGTTACATTACTTAATAATAAATAAAAATGATCACAACTTTAATTATTAAAGTTCTAATAAAATAAATTAAAACTTTAAAGTGTATATGTAAAATATTTAGCAGCCCACGGTGTATTTTCATTTTAATGTCCATATGCTAATCACATATTAACATTTTACTTTTCACAATTTACATATAACACATGTTAGTCTATGCTTTTTTCGTCTTTGCCTCACTCTGCCCTGCTGTACTTTCAAGTTCCAAAGAATTTAATTCTAACGGATAAAGTTTGATGGTAGATATCAAACCAATTTTTGTTCGAAATATGGCTGATCGTGTAAGTCCATATTTCCCGTAAAATAATTTGTCAATGATCGCCAAAGTCCAATTTACTGTTGATTCCTAGTCCTGAATCTGAACTACATCTCCGACTTGAATATTCTATGTGTTTCGATTTGTGTATCAGTAATAGCGAATTTATGTATTCCTGCTTTCTTCTATTTGTGTAGTTTTCAAGAAATAATAAAAGAAACTTCGATATTCGAAGTTTCTGGTTCATGCGTAGTGTCTTTGGTTCCTGGTTGTGAACTACAGTCTTCAATGCCGTTATACGGTAGCGTCTTGGTCCGTTTTCAATATATAATACATGTGATGGAGTAAGGGGTTCGTCGTACGTTTGGTCCGATGAAACGTATGTTAGTGGGCGATCACTGAGTAAAACTTCTACTTCAGTAATTATCGTGTTGAGTGTCGTCCATTTACCCTTTTTTGCAGTTTTTCGCTATTCCTCTCAATCTCTTCTACCATCCGCCGAACAAAATTATTCCATAAGAATTAAGCTTCTCGGTTTTATATGATGATTTTAATGAATGTCCAATTACTTATGCTCTCGCATCATACAAATCAATACAAATCATTTACAAATACTAAACGTGATGCATGAAAGAAGTCTAACACAGCTCTTTGTTTATTAAAGCTGGAAATAATATTTTCAACATAAAAGTCTTTCTTTAACATAGTTGTCCAGTCTGTGGAATTGCAGTCAAATGTTTACGTATAACAGCATTTAGGATAAACGGAGATAAAGTTTCTCCAAATTAAACTGACTTGAATCTGTTTGCGGTTACTAGTAGTTGACTATTTGGGTCATCCGGGTTGCTAAGCTAAAATAATATAGTAACATCACGACCATCTTCAACCAATATTAAGAAGGTATTTTGTCTATATCTGTCGACAAGGTGTATTTGTGCATTCTGAATTGGAGAAAAATTCCGGTTAAATCAGTAAAGTTTGGCCAAAAATCCATCAAACAATCGTTTAAGCTCAGATTAAAAGTGAATGTTTGCAGCTGCAGTCAAATACAATTCAGACTGGCGTGGTTGACGACTTTTTACGGAAATGATGGTGCAGTATTGAATAAACATTAGTTTTGGTTGATAGTTCATCAACTCGCTAGATAAATCCACGTTTTTCTTGTTCATTTATATTTTTTCAGTTTTTCTGTAAAAGTGTAAGTTCAGGACTAAGACGCTTAATGGAGTTTTCTGTTCTTCGTTGCGCAATACTTCTGTTGTCTATTAAGGTGTGGTGTTCCTCCTCACACGGTAACTTAGCAACATATCTTTCTGTTTTCATATGGTAACCTGTATAATTTGATTCATATACATCTTGGAATTGAATATTTTCAGATTGTTGTCAGTATTATTAATAATAGCAGCTTTAACTTCCCAAAATTTCTCCAATATATACTCTTCAACTGTACGTGTGACCTAGTAATATGTTCATTATTGGCGCATGTGTGTGGTCTGGTCAATTGATTGTGCCGGACAGAAGGTTACAGATTTCAAACTTGACGGTAGTATTTCCTGCTCCTCAAACTATTCGATCATAGACAATTGACCAGTAATAATAGAATTAGATAGAATTCAATAAAGAAAATTCAACCATTGGCTCATGTGAGACCGGGTGGGCTATTTTCAAGCCACTCAATTACTTTAAATTGGTAATATTATGTACACAAGTCTTCATTGGCACAGCTTTTGCTGGTACAATCAAAACAAAAAATAGGTCATTTTCCGTCGTTTGCAGTAAGTAGGCAAATGGTACCATTATTTAGATGTCGAACTTTTTTGCCCTCTCTTGTCTCACCAAATCCTGACAAGTTTATGGTCTCCTGTCTGGTAATTGTCAAATCAAGTTCTGTAGTTTTTCTGTGATGAAAGACACGTGTGCACCCTTGTCAAATAATGTGTTTGTGTTAGTACATGGAATGCCCAGGCTTACTTGCCCTACGGCAGATTTTAGTCTGTGTCTGTGAGTTAAGAAATGTACACGTTTTCTTCGCGTTGTGTTGTGTTTCCTGAATTGTGTTAATATTTACATTAGTGTTACTCTGCTTTTCATCTTTCAACCTCGTCTTTGTATAAATTAGTATGGTGACATATTTTATATTTCCTGCAACTTTGGTGTGATTTGCAATCAGCTATATTTGGAGGTCAAAGACATTTAAAACATAAACGATCCCTTTTAACAATAGAAATATTTGCTGTGTGATCAATTATCTTAGTGCCGTTAACGGGGACATGTGATTTGTTACAAAAGTACACATGGTTTTACGTTTATTTTTCTGTTGATTTATTTTGTACGTTCCTTTGAATTGGTGTGAAGTGCTGCTGTAGTGGCATAAGTTTCCGTATGATCAGAGGAATTGCCTTCCTCCATAATGTTGAGTTCGTGAGATAGTATTTGTAATAGTTCATTTATTTGCCAACTATATATTCGAATCATGGTGTCTTGTTATATTTATGCGTACGTCCCCTGGTAACTTTTTCAATATATTAGGGACCAATAAGGGGCCATATGTATTCTCTGTCAGACCAAGGGATTCTAAACCACGTACATATGGTTCAATCTGTCGTAAAAAATTACGTAAACTCTTGTATGAAGATATGTAAAATAATGCATTCGTGTACTTCTGCGTGATGTTGTGAACTTGTGGCATTTGTGTTTAGGTTTGATGTTTGTACTTAAATTTTGCTATTTGACGTATTTTTGTTTCTAAATTAAATAAATACTCATCAGAGTGAACGAATTCTATTTCGAAAGTTCATCGGAATGAGAAAGTTTTGTTCCGCTCTCCCCATTTTCGTCGAATTTCTAGAATATTCTGGAAACGGCGTTTCTATGTCCTGCTAGAATCGATTTCAGCTTCAAATTCGTCCTGGTTACTTGACACCAATATCGTTAAGATGATACATCGGGCAACTATAAAGCTAACAATAACAAAAACGAATAGAATGTATGTATATCTATGCGGACTATAATGGCAACACGTCTCACTTAGGTAACATAATACTGATTAACAGCACCGAAAACTTGATCAATTACTCCTTAACAAATTGTCTAAGTATCGGTACCCAATACGATTGTAGTACGTAAGTAAGCGTAGCGTTGAGTCCAAAGTGAAGTGAACACTCGTGTGCGTCTGTCACTATCAGTTTGGTAAGTAAATGATTCGCAGGTAAAATACGGAAATTTGGTATTCTCTGAAATCATTGCGTTGTGAATCCTTCCATTACATCTCACAACGCTACCGTCATCTATGAAGAGTCCTAATTGTCTAATGCTAGGATATTTCCTTGTGTTGTTATCTCAGATGTTTAGTATATCAGTATATAAGTAGTTGAATATGGACCGCTGAACGTAAGCAGTTACACGAATCGCTTTCCTGAAAGTTCCATATTTCCAATTGTCTATAACGTTAATGATACCATAGTGATTAGTATGAACTTCATTGTTTAGAATTCCTCGTCTTCGTTTTCTTCTGTAATTGTCAATACCGTTAACTTATTCGGTCTTTTTTAATGACACTATCGATGTTCTGATCGACGCCTATTCCTCGTGTAAAGAGTTCGGTTGGGTTTCATTCTTTTGTGCAATATCTCCATTAATGTTGAATTTGTAGATTTTGCTATTTGTCGCACTCGATTCAATATAAATCAATTACTAGTAAACGGTTTCGATGATTTTAACCAGTGCAATACTATACAGCTATCCGACCAGAAAACCACGTTTTTACATTCAGGTCGATTTTACATGAAAAGCTAGTCTAGTTCCAATAACTGCGCCCATAAGTTCTAGTTGCGGTTATGTAAGGTTTTTCACTTGCGATCATCTGTTTTTCGCAATCACTAACGTAATTTTGTTCCGTTGCTCAGATATTCAGTCGCAAAATACGTGTAGTTCAAGGTAATCCGAAGATTAGATGAAGCAAGGAGAATACAAATTTCGATGAAGTAGCAGTCATTTCAACATTCGGAAAACTTGTGCAAAAACAAACACTGTGTTAGTACTTGAATGAACAAACTCTAAAGTAAACGGAACCGGAAGATGTTGAAAATAAGATTATTGAAGATTCGACACGTACGTAAGTTCATACAAAATGTCACAAACAATGCACTCCCGTCATATTGAATCAAATACTAAAGTACTAGAACGCACACTTAAAATCCAGAAACTATACCGTTTGTTTCAACGCACAACATAGCCAACCCACACAACGCACAGTCGTTTAAAAACCAGTTAGCCCAAGCCAGTCTCACAATCAACACGCAATAAAGTACATTTCCTGCAGCCATTAATCAGTCACGGCCTACCAAAACTTACGCTTCCAACTTTCTAAGGCATCATTTTAGAATGGCAAACCTTCTGGGACTCATATGAGTCTGCCGTACATCCGAACCCTTCACTTACAAATATACAAAAAATATAACTGCTTGAAAGCTCATGAACTTGCACACAAAGCACTAGGTTTAGAAACTCCTTCGCCTATAAATCAGTTAACAAGCTTACGATTTTGTTTTACGATCAAATTGAAGGTAGCGGCAGGGTCTAGACACTTTTGGTCAGACACATGAAACATACGGCACGCTACTTGATCCCATGATTGTTAACAAATTACCCGTAGAAGTCAGAAAATATCTCGCGCGAGAAAATAGAACAAAAACCTACGGGACCTCCGTAGACACATATTAGACGAGATCGTTATACCGGACACAGGATAATAGAGTCGACTCCCAAAATTGGTGAAATCTAAATCTTACAAGAATATTGAGACTAGACCTAGCGTTTTCTGTCACAAAATACATGCACCAACTCATTACAGTAAAATAGCCGACACAGAATCCCGTATGAACAGATTAGATATTCTTTAACTGCCTTGGTATACACAGACTAAACGAATGTAAATCTAAACACACATGTACACATTGTAATGAGAAACACCATACAAACGTATGTAATGCACTTCTAAGAAACAACATAAAACAAGGGAATACGATAAGCCATATAAACAAGGGTAGTTACTCAGCGCATACGAATTTTCGCGCAAAAGATAATCAGAGCAGCAACCCATTAAACCCACTATCGACCAACGTTCAACTCTTGAATGACATTCACGATGAGGAACATAATGCTACTATGTATTCTCAATCGACAGAATTGCAATCAAAGGTACTTTTGAAAACTGCCGTAGCACAAGTAGGCTCAAATCAGTAATTTATTGATACGAACACTCTTTTTCACGAAGGAGCGCAAACATCTTTTTAAACGCAGAACTTAACTAAGTTTACAGATAGCGGGAACAGAAATAATATATTTATCGGCATTTGGAGGTGCCGAGAAAGACGCGAGACACATAGAAAAGTCAACAATCTATCTGAAAACCGAAGCAGGACACGTCTTGTCAATCAAAGTACTGATAGTACAGATGATCGGCATGTCTCTACAGAATCACATACGTAACATTATTACACAGAACGGTTATTTGCGTGGTTTAAAGTTAGCGCACACGGTGACAAAGCAAGATTCATTCGAAATATCGTTGAAGGTAGGCGCATATCACTACGGGGACATTTTTAAAGATTATATAGTACGTGGAAACGATCTGACCGCCGTGAAATCCAAGATCGGATATATGCTTTCGGTACTTACATACGGTAAGAAATCAAACACGTCGAAGACTAGTATGTTTAATGTTTTAGTATCACACAAAATTGAAGAATTCAATCTAGAGAAATTAGGAATTTAGATTCAATAGGAATAAATAGTAGGGAGGTAGACGAAGACGACAATGAATTTATTAAAATCTATCAGGACAGATCAATTGGATTCTAAGAATAAATGTTTCGCTAGGTTACCTTGGACACGTGATGAATTGCCTACAAATTAAGCAGTCACGAACAGAAGGACAAAAAACGTCCTTCTAAGACTTGAAAGGACGTTACTCAAAATTCAGATACATGTATGTTAAAGAAGTACGGAAACATTATACAAGAACAGGAACGAAGAGGATTCATAGAGAAGGTAGATGAAACCGCTGAACTTAAGAATAATATCACTATATTTCTTATCATCCTGGAAGAAGGAATCAAGCACTATGCCTATCAGATTTGTTTATGACTGTAGTTGTCGACAGTCGCATAATTCGCCAAGTTTGAATGACTGCCTTTTGGATACACCGCCGAAGCGAAACGACCTGAAAGAAATTCTGATGAGATACATGTATACAGCCGATCCTGTCGCCATAACAACGGATATTTATAAAGCTTTTTACATGTAGAATTAACAAAGGGTGATCGAGACGCTACACGTTTCTTTTGGCTAAAGAAACTCATCCGACCCAACAAATTATTTACAGACTTAGAAGTTCAAATCCGTTATGTTCGGAGCGACTTCTTTACCGTTAATACCAAACCCTACGATACTTAACATTCACAACGTAATAACACAATAACAGCTACATTGATGGAAAGAGATTAGGATGTGGACAACATTCTGTTAAGTTTACAGAATGAGGTTGGGCTGACTATAAGGAAGGGAGAACAATGATGGAGGAAACTGGATCCTATCTTCGATCCTGGACGTCAAACAGTGTGGATATACGTAAGGTAGCTAAGAAGGAAAAAGTACTATATGCTGACAAAACACAAAAGTACTTGGTATGTTATAGATAGGTGATTCGAAGATCGGATGTACCAGAAATAAATACGACCGCTTTGTGAAAAATTTTGCAAATCCGGCTACAGGAATAAAATATGGCATAGGCATTCCTCAGCTATTACTCTTTTATTTCAGATAAGGAGGCATTTGAAAAAAAAATAATGTCTCACTTCCAGTAAAAATTCAAATTGGTCGAAATCATACTTCAATCATCCAAATATCAGAGGCTAGTGTATGAAAAGCGGGTTTTATCATTCTGCTATAATGATATTTGGTACAAACCTTTGTTATGTACTTCTTTTTGATATATTATATAGATTAAATGTCATAAAAAAAACCTACTTTCGGTGCTTTCCTACATTGCCGACATGGTACTAAAATAATCTTATTTTTTAGGGAGGGTAATTGAAACGTGTTTTGACGTATTGCTACTATCATTAAATTGTTCAGGGACCTTTCTTTGATGCTGCAAATGGATAAAATACATGAGACATATGTCTTCAAAATCATTACTTCCGGTTAAATTCAATCTGGCGGACATAAAATATCATTATTTTATTTTGAAATTCAACTTTATTTTAAAATGTAAAAAAAACTGCTTTTTTTGGTGCTGGTCAGTGAACATTTCGCTTTGGCTTTAACTGATCATCTAAACCACTTATTCTATTCTTAGATAGTTCATTTTCGAATTTGTGATACACATGTACAAGGGTACCCCCACCCCCTTATCCATTCCTGACTAACTCGTACAGGTCTCGGGCATAAGTGCTATGGGCCATTTTAGAGGCAATACCAACCTCTACCTCGGGTATGATGGTCGATGTGGAGAATCTCTTAGTTTGGCCAGCCGGCAATAGTTCAGTAAGAATTGGTGTAAACCGGGATACCATATCCCCCCTTTTAACCCTCTACTGACAAACTCGTACGGGTCTAGGGTACAAGTGCTATGGGCCATTTTAAAGGCAATAAGTACCTCTTCGTCTGGTATCATTGCCCATGTGGAGAATCTCTTCGTTTGGCCAGCCGGTAATAGTTCATTTTCGAATTTGTGATATACCAGGGTACCCCCTTATCCTTTCCTGACTAACTCGTACGGGTCTAGGGCATAAGTGCTATGGGCCATTTTAGAGGCAATACCAACCTCTACCTCTGGTATGATGGTCAATGTGGAGAATCTCTTAGTTTGGCCAGCCGGCAATAGTTCAGTAAGAATTGGTGTAAACCGGGATACCATATCCCCCCTTTTAACCCTCTACTGACAAACTCGTACGGGTCTAGGGTACAAGTGCTATGGGCCATTTTAAAGGCAATAAGTACCTCTTCGTCTGGTATCATTGCCCATGTGGAGAATCTCTTCGTTTGGCCAGCCGGTAATAGTTCATTTTCGAATTTGTGATATACCAGGGTACCCCCTTATCCTTTCCTGACTAACTCGTACGGGTCTAGGGCATAAGTGCTATGGGCCATTTTAG
This sequence comes from Mytilus trossulus, assembly GCF_036588685.1. Classification (NCBI taxonomy): domain Eukaryota; kingdom Metazoa; phylum Mollusca; class Bivalvia; order Mytilida; family Mytilidae; genus Mytilus; species Mytilus trossulus. The sequence continues at coordinate 34,751,155 of NC_086379.1, read as the reverse complement.
AGGCAATACCAACCTCTACCTCTGGTATGATGGTCAATGTGGAGAATCTCTTAGTTTGGCCAGCCGGCAATAGTTCAGTAAGAATTGGTGTAAACCGGGATACCATATCCCCCCTTTTAACCCTCTACTGACAAACTCGTACGGGTCTAGGGTACAAGTGCTATGGGCCATTTTAAAGGCAATAAGTACCTCTTCGTCTGGTATCATTGCCCATGTGGAGAATCTCTTCGTTTGGCCAGCCGGTAATAGTTCATTTTCGAATTTGTGATATACCAGGGTACCCCCTTATCCTTTCCTGACTAACTCGTACGGGTCTAGGGCATAAGTGCTATGGGCCATTTTAGAGGCAATACCAACCTCTACCTCTGGTATGATGGTCAATGTGGAGAATCTCTTAGTTTGGCCAGCCGGCAATAGTTCAGTAAGAATTGGTGTAAACCGGGATACCATATCCCCCCTTTTAACCCTCTACTGACAAACTCGTACGGGTCTAGGGTACAAGTGCTATGGGCCATTTTAAAGGCAATAAGTACCTCTTCGTCTGGTATCATTGCCCATGTGGAGAATCTCTTCGTTTGGCCAGCCGGTAATAGTTCATTTTCGAATTTGTGATATACCAGGGTACCCCCTTATCCTTTCCTGACTAACTCGTACGGGTCTAGGGCATAAGTGCTATGGGCCATTTTAGAGGCAATACCAACCTCTACCTCTGGTATGATGGTCAATGTGGAGAATCTCTTAGTTTGGCCAGCCGGCAATAGTTCAGTAAGAATTGGTGTAAACCGGGATACCATATCCCCCCTTTTAACCCTCTACTGACAAACTCGTACGGGTCTAGGGTACAAGTGCTATGGGCCATTTTAAAGGCAATAAGTACCTCTTCGTCTGGTATCATTGCCCATGTGGAGAATCTCTTCGTTTGGCCAGCCGGTAATAGTTCATTTTCGAATTTGTGATATACCAGGGTACCCCCTTATCCTTTCCTGACTAACTCGTACGGGTCTAGGGCATAAGTGCTATGGGCCATTTTAGAGGCAATACCAACCTCTACCTCTGGTATGATGGTCAATGTGGAGAATCTCTTAGTTTGGCCAGCCGGCAATAGTTCAGTAAGAATTGGTGTAAACCGGGATACCATATCCCCCCTTTTAACCCTCTACTGACAAACTCGTACGGGTCTAGGGTACAAGTGCTATGGGCCATTTTAAAGGCAATAAGTACTTCTTCGTCTGGTATCATTGCCCATGTGGAGAATCTCTTCGTTTGGCCAGCCGGTAATAGTTCATTTTCGAATTTGTGATATACCAGGGTACCCCCTTATCCTTTCCTGACTAACTCGTACGGGTCTAGGGCATAAGTGCTATGGGCCATTTTAGAGGCAATACCAACCTCTACCTCTGGTATGATGGTCAATGTGGAGAATCTCTTAGTTTGGCCAGCCGGCAATAGTTCAGTAAGAATTGGTGTAAACCGGGATACCATATCCCCCCTTTTAACCCTCTACTGACAAACTCGTACGGGTCTAGGGTACAAGTGCTATGGGCCATTTTAAAGGCAATAAGTACCTCTTCGTCTGGTATCATTGCCCATGTGGAGAATCTCTTCGTTTGGCCAGCCGGTAATAGTTCATTTTCGAATTTGTGATATACCAGGGTACCCCCTTATCCTTTCCTGACTAACTCGTACGGGTCTAGGGCATAAGTGCTATGGGCCATTTTAGAGGCAATACCAACCTCTACCTCTGGTATGATGGTCAATGTGGAGAATCTCTTAGTTTGGCCAGCCGGCAATAGTTCAGTAAGAATTGGTGTAAACCGGGATACCATATCCCCCCTTTTAACCCTCTACTGACAAACTCGTACGGGTCTAGGGTACAAGTGCTATGGGCCATTTTAAAGGCAATAAGTACCTCTTCGTCTGGTATCATGGCCCATGTGGAGAATCTCTTCGTTTGGCCAGCCGGTAATAGTTCATTTTCGAATTTGTGATATACCAGGGTACCCCCTTATCCTTTCCTGACTAACTCGTACGGGTCTAGGGCATAAGTGCTATGGGCCATTTTAGAGGCAATACCAACCTCTACCTCTGGTATGATGGTCAATGTGGAGAATCTCTTAGTTTGGCCAGCCGGCAATAGTTCAGTAAGAATTGGTGTAAACCGGGATACCATATCCCCCCTTTTAACCCTCTACTGACAAACTCGTACGGGTCTAGGGTACAAGTGCTATGGGCCATTTTAAAGGCAATAAGTACCTCTTCGTCTGGTATCATTGCCCATGTGGAGAATCTCTTCGTTTGGCCAGCCGGTAATAGTTCATTTTCGAATTTGTGATATACCAGGGTACCCCCTTATCCTTTCCTGACTAACTCGTACGGGTCTAGGGCATAAGTGCTATGGGCCATTTTAGAGGCAATACCAACCTCTACCTCTGGTATGATGGTCAATGTGGAGAATCTCTTAGTTTGGCCAGCCGGCAATAGTTCAGTAAGAATTGGTGTAAACCGGGATACCATATCCCCCCTTTTAACCCTCTACTGACAAACTCGTACGGGTCTAGGGTACAAGTGCTATGGGCCATTTTAAAGGCAATAAGTACCTCTTCGTCTGGTATCATTGCCCATGTGGAGAATCTCTTCGTTTGGCCAGCCGGTAATAGTTCATTTTCGAATTTGTGATATACCAGGGTACCCCCTTATCCTTTCCTGACTAACTCGTACGGGTCTAGGGCATAAGTGCTATGGGCCATTTTAGAGGCAATACCAACCTCTACCTCTGGTATGATGGTCAATGTGGAGAATCTCTTAGTTTGGCCAGCCGGCAATAGTTCAGTAAGAATTGGTGTAAACCGGGATACCATATCCCCCCTTTTAACCCTCTACTGACAAACTCGTACGGGTCTAGGGTACAAGTGCTATGGGCCATTTTAAAGGCAATAAGTACCTCTTCGTCTGGTATCATGGCCCATGTGGAGAATCTCTTCGTTTGGCCAGCCGGTAATAGTTCATTTTCGAATTTGTGATATACCAGGGTACCCCCTTATCCTTTCCTGACTAACTCGTACGGGTCTAGGGCATAAGTGCTATGGGCCATTTTAGAGGCAATACCAACCTCTACCTCTGGTATGATGGTCAATGTGGAGAATCTCTTAGTTTGGCCAGCCGGCAATAGTTCAGTAAGAATTGGTGTAAACCGGGATACCATATCCCCCCTTTTAACCCTCTACTGACAAACTCGTACGGGTCTAGGGTACAAGTGCTATGGGCCATTTTAAAGGCAATAAGTACCTCTTCGTCTGGTATCATTGCCCATGTGGAGAATCTCTTCGTTTGGCCAGCCGGTAATAGTTCATTTTCGAATTTGTGATATACCAGGGTACCCCCTTATCCTTTCCTGACTAACTCGTACGGGTCTAGGGCATAAGTGCTATGGGCCATTTTAGAGGCAATACCAACCTCTACCTCTGGTATGATGGTCAATGTGGAGAATCTCTTAGTTTGGCCAGCCGGCAATAGTTCAGTAAGAATTGGTGTAAACCGGGATACCATATCCCCCCTTTTAACCCTCTACTGACAAACTCGTACGGGTCTAGGGTACAAGTGCTATGGGCCATTTTAAAGGCAATAAGTACCTCTTCGTCTGGTATCATTGCCCATGTGGAGAATCTCTTCGTTTGGCCAGCCGGTAATAGTTCATTTTCGAATTTGTGATATACCAGGGTACCCCCTTATCCTTTCCTGACTAACTCGTACGGGTCTAGGGCATAAGTGCTATGGGCCATTTTAGAGGCAATACCAACCTCTACCTCTGGTATGATGGTCAATGTGGAGAATCTCTTAGTTTGGCCAGCCGGCAATAGTTCAGTAAGAATTGGTGTAAACCGGGATACCATATCCCCCCTTTTAACCCTCTACTGACAAACTCGTACGGGTCTAGGGTACAAGTGCTATGGGCCATTTTAAAGGCAATAAGTACCTCTTCGTCTGGTATCATTGCCCATGTGGAGAATCTCTTCGTTTGGCCAGCCGGTAATAGTTCATTTTCGAATTTGTGATATACCAGGGTACCCCCTTATCCTTTCCTGACTAACTCGTACGGGTCTAGGGCATAAGTGCTATGGGCCATTTTAGAGGCAATACCAACCTCTACCTCTGGTATGATGGTCAATGTGGAGAATCTCTTAGTTTGGCCAGCCGGCAATAGTTCAGTAAGAATTGGTGTAAACCGGGATACCATATCCCCCCTTTTAACCCTCTACTGACAAACTCGTACGGGTCTAGGGTACAAGTGCTATGGGCCATTTTAAAGGCAATAAGTACCTCTTCGTCTGGTATCATTGCCCATGTGGAGAATCTCTTCGTTTGGCCAGCCGGTAATAGTTCATTTTCGAATTTGTGATATACCAGGGTACCCCCTTATCCTTTCCTGACTAACTCGTACGGGTCTAGGGCATAAGTGCTATGGGCCATTTTAGAGGCAATACCAACCTCTACCTCTGGTATGATGGTCAATGTGGAGAATCTCTTAGTTTGGCCAGCCGGCAATAGTTCAGTAAGAATTGGTGTAAACCGGGATACCATATCCCCCCCTTTTAACCCTCTACTGACAAACTCGTACGGGTCTAGGGTACAAGTGCTATGGGCCATTTTAAAGGCAATAAGTACCTCTTCGTCTGGTATCATTGCCCATGTGGAGAATCTCTTCGTTTGGCCAGCCGGTAATAGTTCATTTTCGAATTTGTGATATACCAGGGTACCCCCTTATCCTTTCCTGACTAACTCGTACGGGTCTAGGGCATAAGTGCTATGGGCCATTTTAGAGGCAATACCAACCTCTACCTCTGGTATGATGGTCAATGTGGAGAATCTCTTAGTTTGGCCAGCCGGCAATAGTTCAGTAAGAATTGGTGTAAACCGGGATACCATATCCCCCCCTTTTAACCCTCTACTGACAAACTCGTACGGGTCTAGGGTACAAGTGCTATGGGCCATTTTAAAGGCAATAAGTACCTCTTCGTCTGGTATCATTGCCCATGTGGAGAATCTCTTCGTTTGGCCAGCCGGTAATAGTTCATTTTCGAATTTGTGATATACCAGGGTACCCCCTTATCCTTTCCTGACTAACTCGTACGGGTCTAGGGCATAAGTGCTATGGGCCATTTTAGAGGCAATACCAACCTCTACCTCTGGTATGATGGTCAATGTGGAGAATCTCTTAGTTTGGCCAGCCGGCAATAGTTCAGTAAGAATTGGTGTAAACCGGGATACCATATCCCCCCTTTTAACCCTCTACTGACAAACTCGTACGGGTCTAGGGTACAAGTGCTATGGGCCATTTTAAAGGCAATAAGTACCTCTTCGTCTGGTATCATTGCCCATGTGGAGAATCTCTTCGTTTGGCCAGCCGGTAATAGTTCATTTTCGAATTTGTGATATACCAGGGTACCCCCTTATCCTTTCCTGACTAACTCGTACGGGTCTAGGGCATAAGTGCTATGGGCCATTTTAGAGGCAATACCAACCTCTACCTCTGGTATGATGGTCAATGTGGAGAATCTCTTAGTTTGGCCAGCCGGCAATAGTTCAGTAAGAATTGGTGTAAACCGGGATACCATATCCCCCCCTTTTAACCCTCTACTGACAAACTCGTACGGGTCTAGGGTACAAGTGCTATGGGCCATTTTAAAGGCAATAAGTACCTCTTCGTCTGGTATCATTGCCCATGTGGAGAATCTCTTCGTTTGGCCAGCCGGTAATAGTTCATTTTCGAATTTGTGATATACCAGGGTACCCCCTTATCCTTTCCTGACTAACTCGTACGGGTCTAGGGCATAAGTGCTATGGGCCATTTTAGAGGCAATACCAACCTCTACCTCTGGTATGATGGTCAATGTGGAGAATCTCTTAGTTTGGCCAGCCGGCAATAGTTCAGTAAGAATTGGTGTAAACCGGGATACCATATCCCCCCTTTTAACCCTCTACTGACAAACTCGTACGGGTCTAGGGTACAAGTGCTATGGGCCATTTTAAAGGCAATAAGTACCTCTTCGTCTGGTATCATTGCCCATGTGGAGAATCTCTTCGTTTGGCCAGCCGGTAATAGTTCATTTTCGAATTTGTGATATACCAGGGTACCCCCTTATCCTTTCCTGACTAACTCGTACGGGTCTAGGGCATAAGTGCTATGGGCCATTTTAGAGGCAATACCAACCTCTACCTCTGGTATGATGGTCAATGTGGAGAATCTCTTAGTTTGGCCAGCCGGCAATAGTTCAGTAAGAATTGGTGTAAACCGGGATACCATATCCCCCCTTTTAACCCTCTACTGACAAACTCGTACGGGTCTAGGGTACAAGTGCTATGGGCCATTTTAAAGGCAATAAGTACCTCTTCGTCTGGTATCATTGCCCATGTGGAGAATCTCTTCGTTTGGCCAGCCGGTAATAGTTCATTTTCGAATTTGTGATATACCAGGGTACCCCCTTATCCTTTCCTGACTAACTCGTACGGGTCTAGGGCATAAGTGCTATGGGCCATTTTAGAGGCAATACCAACCTCTACCTCTGGTATGATGGTCAATGTGGAGAATCTCTTAGTTTGGCCAGCCGGCAATAGTTCAGTAAGAATTGGTGTAAACCGGGATACCATATCCCCCCTTTTAACCCTCTACTGACAAACTCGTACGGGTCTAGGGTACAAGTGCTATGGGCCATTTTAAAGGCAATAAGTACCTCTTCGTCTGGTATCATTGCCCATGTGGAGAATCTCTTCGTTTGGCCAGCCGGTAATAGTTCATTTTCGAATTTGTGATATACCAGGGTACCCCCTTATCCTTTCCTGACTAACTCGTACGGGTCTAGGGCATAAGTGCTATGGGCCATTTTAGAGGCAATACCAACCTCTACCTCTGGTATGATGGTCAATGTGGAGAATCTCTTAGTTTGGCCAGCCGGCAATAGTTCAGTAAGAATTGGTGTAAACCGGGATACCATATCCCCCCTTTTAACCCTCTACTGACAAACTCGTACGGGTCTAGGGTACAAGTGCTATGGGCCATTTTAAAGGCAATAAGTACCTCTTCGTCTGGTATCATTGCCCATGTGGAGAATCTCTTCGTTTGGCCAGCCGGTAATAGTTCATTTTCGAATTTGTGATATACCAGGGTACCCCCTTATCCTTTCCTGACTAACTCGTACGGGTCTAGGGCATAAGTGCTATGGGCCATTTTAGAGGCAATACCAACCTCTACCTCTGGTATGATGGTCAATGTGGAGAATCTCTTAGTTTGGCCAGCCGGCAATAGTTCAGTAAGAATTGGTGTAAACCGGGATACCATATCCCCCCTTTTAACCCTCTACTGACAAACTCGTACGGGTCTAGGGTACAAGTGCTATGGGCCATTTTAAAGGCAATAAGTACCTCTTCGTCTGGTATCATGGCCCATGTGGAGAATCTCTTCGTTTGGCCAGCCGGTAATAGTTCATTTTCGAATTTGTGATATACCAGGGTACCCCCTTATCCTTTCCTGACTAACTCGTACGGGTCTAGGGCATAAGTGCTATGGGCCATTTTAGAGGCAATACCAACCTCTACCTCTGGTATGATGGTCAATGTGGAGAATCTCTTAGTTTGGCCAGCCGGCAATAGTTCAGTAAGAATTGGTGTAAACCGGGATACCATATCCCCCCTTTTAACCCTCTACTGACAAACTCGTACGGGTCTAGGGTACAAGTGCTATGGGCCATTTTAAAGGCAATAAGTACCTCTTCGTCTGGTATCATTGCCCATGTGGAGAATCTCTTCGTTTGGCCAGCCGGTAATAGTTCATTTTCGAATTTGTGATATACCAGGGTACCCCCTTATCCTTTCCTGACTAACTCGTACGGGTCTAGGGCATAAGTGCTATCCCAGACAACATGAGTATGTTGGCCCAACATTGGCACAACGTATATCATTGCATTGGCCCATCGTTGTATTTTAACGTTGGCCCAACGTATAAGTGCAAAGTGGGCCTACGTTGGCCCAACATGATGGCTTCATGTTGGCCCAACGTTGTACTGTTATATACAATACATAGAGCCAACGTTGGCCCATTGTATGAAAAACGAAATCCATGTTGGCACAACGTTGGACCAACGTAGAAATATCTTCTCTTATGTTGGCACTATGTTGGTCCAAGGTAGGTATTTCTCATTTTTATGTTGGCAATACGTTGGTCTATTGTTTCAACCAAATTACAATGGATGCTGCATGAGGGGCTGTATATGATAAATACTCTGGAGAACTTTGATCTTTTTTTTTATTGTGTTCCAAACTGCCAAAGTTTAAGGTAGCAATTCTGTATTTTTGTATTACCCATTGTTGTTACTGTCCTTGTTTTTTTCATGAACTTTGCCTCTTTAATTTTATTTATTGTGTGACGCCAAGATATTTCTTTGACAATGTTTGATGGATCGACCAGATAAACTCTGTGTCATTTGCTGTTTTGTAAAGAGTTGTCTCATTAGCAATCATACCACATCTTCTTTTTTCATATTAATTTCATTTATTTCTTTAACAGAACAAATGAAGTATGGCTTATGGTTAGGCGATCATACAAATAGTTTTTTCGGAGATGTAATTTTAGTTGTATTGTTTCCAGATCCAGAATGAAAATTAAATAATTCAGAAGATGAAACTTTATTTATTTTAAATTTGATATCATTGGTCGTCACCACGAGTAGTGTCCTCCTCAATTTAAACTTCAACAGTGTCATTATTATTTATATATGTTATTCGTTTTTCCCTTCTCTGTTTCTTGCTACCTTCTCTGTCAAGGCTTAAGCGCCGCCAATCTTTAGCTGCATCATCCATCTCCTTATCCGAAGACTCTTTGCAGCTATGTTTTTTTTCTAACCGAATCTGTAATAAAGTTAGAAGTAAACTTGAATTGCGTATTTGTCTAATGCATGCGTGCGTAATCTCCCTTCTAGATATGTAATATAAATTAATGTATATTCTAAATAGTTTAAATACTATTGAATACAAATTAAATCTTAAATAACCATTTTTTTATATTGGTTATTTTTCTAATGGTCAGAAATTTATTAGTATTAGACGGATTTGTGGGTATAACAAACCCTTATTTACTATTATTTCAGAATTCGGTATCATACTTTGTATATTCGTAATATACATGATATATAAAGAATAATTCAGATGTGTATTAATGAACAGTTATATATTTGATATATAAAAACACTGTTACACATTTAAGTGTGTATATGATCAGGTTTCACAAATATATCGTATCTGTTTGCATGCGATTTAGAAATACAATAAAACTAACAAATTCATTTATATTTTAATGAAGTAGCAATCATTATACCACATTTTTGAAACTTTACGAAATAAGGTACATCTTAAGACAATTTTATTCCATTAACTTCAGTAATGATCATACATGTTGTGGTTAAAGATTGATATAATTTACCATTTGTTTGAAGATACTTATGTTCAGTGGCAAATATTTCATGATAATTAATAGGATTGAAATGATTTAAAATCTAGAAAATATTTCACCCGAAACGTATAAACTTCAAGATCAGCATTATAAAATGATAGAAATTAATATATGTTTTGATTTTTAACAACATCCCTCAGATTAAAAATTCATATTGTATTTGTCATTCTAAATCGTATATTTATCAGATTTTTTAAAGTTATAACTTACATGTTACTATCTTTCTCTTTGAATCCCAGATGACATGATTTTCTCTTTTTGTTTTCTTCGTATCACTGCTTTCTTACAAATACACAACAGGAAATAATCACAAAAGTGACCATCCCATTACATTCAGATTTCCTATAAACTTAATTACCATAGCAACTATCTTTGAAATTTGTCGAACACATGGTCAACCTTATCAGAATGGGCTTGATTAACAGACTGGCTGTATCAAATATCACTCTGCATATAATTGCTATTATTATGTTTCACACAAGTTTAATGAATAAAGTTATTATAAATAATGATTGGAATACATTTTATTTTTTAACCAGGCAATCTATGTTTACGATATACATTTTTTTTTATTACAGTAATGATATTCCAGTATAAATTTTGCCTGACTTATATATAGAGTATGATATATGATCATGCAACGTTGGGCCAGCATTGGCCCAACATAGAGTTGTAAATGTAATTTCAGTTGATAAAAACTTTCAGTATAACATTAACTTTTCATAAAGCCTGCTGCAATCGAAATTATCCGCCTCCCAAGAGAAATAAAGCGTAAAATATTATATAATCAATTCCATTAAAACAATTTCATATCGGCCCTATGTTGCTACTAACATAATGCCAACATTTGCCCGATTATTTATAACCAACATGAGATAATAATATGAATTTACAACAACAGACCAACGTTGGGCCAATGTTGTGCAGCCGACACCAACGTGCGACCAATGTACCGACAATTTGCCAACGTTGGGCCAATGTTGTGCAGCCAACATAAAATTGCGACCAACAGACCGACAATTTGCCAACGTTGAGCCAATGTTGTGCAGCCAACATAAACTTGCGACCAACGGACCGACAATTTGCCAACGTTGGGCCAATGTTGTAAAGCCAACACCAACGGTTGACCAACGGGCCGACCATTTGCCAACGTTGGCCCACTGTTAGTCTGCTGACTGGGATGGGCCATTTTAGAGGCAATACCAACCTCTACCTCTGGTATGATGGTCAATGTGGAGAATCTCTTAGTTTGGCCAGCCGGCAATAGTTCAGTAAGAATTGGTGTAAACCGGGATACCATATCCCCCCTTTTAACCCTCTACTGACAAACTCGTACGGGTCTAGGGTACAAGTGCTATGGGCCATTTTAAAGGCAATAAGTACCTCTTCGTCTGGTATCATTGCCCATGTGGAGAATCTCTTCGTTTGGCCAGCCGGTAATAGTTCATTTTCGAATTTGTGATATACCAGGGTACCCCCTTATCCTTTCCTGACTAACTCGTACGGGTCTAGGGCATAAGTGCTATGGGCCATTTTAGAGGCAATACCAACCTCTACCTCTGGTATGATGGTCAATGTGGAGAATCTCTTAGTTTGGCCAGCCGGCAATAGTTCAGTAAGAATTGGTGTAAACCGGGATACCATATCCCCCCTTTTAACCCTCTACTGACAAACTCGTACGGGTCTAGGGTACAAGTGCTATGGGCCATTTTAAAGGCAATAAGTACCTCTTCGTCTGGTATCATGGCCCATGTGGAGAATCTCTTCGTTTGGCCAGCCGGTAATAGTTCATTTTCGAATTTGTGATATACCAGGGTACCCCCTTATCCTTTCCTGACTAACTCGTACGGGTCTAGGGCATAAGTGCTATGGGCCATTTTAGAGGCAATACCAACCTCTACCTCTGGTATGATGGTCAATGTGGAGAATCTCTTAGTTTGGCCAGCCGGCAATAGTTCAGTAAGAATTGGTGTAAACCGGGATACCATATCCCCCCTTTTAACCCTCTACTGACAAACTCGTACGGGTCTAGGGTACAAGTGCTATGGGCCATTTTAAAGGCAATAAGTACCTCTTCGTCTGGTATCATTGCCCATGTGGAGAATCTCTTCGTTTGGCCAGCCGGTAATAGTTCATTTTCGAATTTGTGATATACCAGGGTACCCCCTTATCCTTTCCTGACTAACTCGTACGGGTCTAGGGCATAAGTGCTATGGGCCATTTTAGAGGCAATACCAACCTCTACCTCTGGTATGATGGTCAATGTGGAGAATCTCTTAGTTTGGCCAGCCGGCAATAGTTCAGTAAGAATTGGTGTAAACCGGGATACCATATCCCCCCCTTTTAACCCTCTACTGACAAACTCGTACGGGTCTAGGGTACAAGTGCTATGGGCCATTTTAAAGGCAATAAGTACCTCTTCGTCTGGTATCATTGCCCATGTGGAGAATCTCTTCGTTTGGCCAGCCGGTAATAGTTCATTTTCGAATTTGTGATATACCAGGGTACCCCCTTATCCTTTCCTGACTAACTCGTACGGGTCTAGGGCATAAGTGCTATGGGCCATTTTAGAGGCAATACCAACCTCTACCTCTGGTATGATGGTCAATGTGGAGAATCTCTTAGTTTGGCCAGCCGGCAATAGTTCAGTAAGAATTGGTGTAAACCGGGATACCATATCCCCCCCTTTTAACCCTCTACTGACAAACTCGTACGGGTCTAGGGTACAAGTGCTATGGGCCATTTTAAAGGCAATAAGTACCTCTTCGTCTGGTATCATTGCCCATGTGGAGAATCTCTTCGTTTGGCCAGCCGGTAATAGTTCATTTTCGAATTTGTGATATACCAGGGTACCCCCTTATCCTTTCCTGACTAACTCGTACGGGTCTAGGGCATAAGTGCTATGGGCCATTTTAGAGGCAATACCAACCTCTACCTCTGGTATGATGGTCAATGTGGAGAATCTCTTAGTTTGGCCAGCCGGCAATAGTTCAGTAAGAATTGGTGTAAACCGGGATACCATATCCCCCCTTTTAACCCTCTACTGACAAACTCGTACGGGTCTAGGGTACAAGTGCTATGGGCCATTTTAAAGGCAATAAGTACCTCTTCGTCTGGTATCATTGCCCATGTGGAGAATCTCTTCGTTTGGCCAGCCGGTAATAGTTCATTTTCGAATTTGTGATATACCAGGGTACCCCCTTATCCTTTCCTGACTAACTCGTACGGGTCTAGGGCATAAGTGCTATGGGCCATTTTAGAGGCAATACCAACCTCTACCTCTGGTATGATGGTCAATGTGGAGAATCTCTTAGTTTGGCCAGCCGGCAATAGTTCAGTAAGAATTGGTGTAAACCGGGATACCATATCCCCCCCTTTTAACCCTCTACTGACAAACTCGTACGGGTCTAGGGTACAAGTGCTATGGGCCATTTTAAAGGCAATAAGTACCTCTTCGTCTGGTATCATTGCCCATGTGGAGAATCTCTTCGTTTGGCCAGCCGGTAATAGTTCATTTTCGAATTTGTGATATACCAGGGTACCCCCTTATCCTTTCCTGACTAACTCGTACGGGTCTAGGGCATAAGTGCTATGGGCCATTTTAGAGGCAATACCAACCTCTACCTCTGGTATGATGGTCAATGTGGAGAATCTCTTAGTTTGGCCAGCCGGCAATAGTTCAGTAAGAATTGGTGTAAACCGGGATACCATATCCCCCCTTTTAACCCTCTACTGACAAACTCGTACGGGTCTAGGGTACAAGTGCTATGGGCCATTTTAAAGGCAATAAGTACCTCTTCGTCTGGTATCATTGCCCATGTGGAGAATCTCTTCGTTTGGCCAGCCGGTAATAGTTCATTTTCGAATTTGTGATATACCAGGGTACCCCCTTATCCTTTCCTGACTAACTCGTACGGGTCTAGGGCATAAGTGCTATGGGCCATTTTAGAGGCAATACCAACCTCTACCTCTGGTATGATGGTCAATGTGGAGAATCTCTTAGTTTGGCCAGCCGGCAATAGTTCAGTAAGAATTGGTGTAAACCGGGATACCATATCCCCCCTTTTAACCCTCTACTGACAAACTCGTACGGGTCTAGGGTACAAGTGCTATGGGCCATTTTAAAGGCAATAAGTACCTCTTCGTCTGGTATCATTGCCCATGTGGAGAATCTCTTCGTTTGGCCAGCCGGTAATAGTTCATTTTCGAATTTGTGATATACCAGGGTACCCCCTTATCCTTTCCTGACTAACTCGTACGGGTCTAGGGCATAAGTGCTATGGGCCATTTTAGAGGCAATACCAACCTCTACCTCTGGTATGATGGTCAATGTGGAGAATCTCTTAGTTTGGCCAGCCGGCAATAGTTCAGTAAGAATTGGTGTAAACCGGGATACCATATCCCCCCTTTTAACCCTCTACTGACAAACTCGTACGGGTCTAGGGTACAAGTGCTATGGGCCATTTTAAAGGCAATAAGTACCTCTTCGTCTGGTATCATTGCCCATGTGGAGAATCTCTTCGTTTGGCCAGCCGGTAATAGTTCATTTTCGAATTTGTGATATACCAGGGTACCCCCTTATCCTTTCCTGACTAACTCGTACGGGTCTAGGGCATAAGTGCTATGGGCCATTTTAGAGGCAATACCAACCTCTACCTCTGGTATGATGGTCAATGTGGAGAATCTCTTAGTTTGGCCAGCCGGCAATAGTTCAGTAAGAATTGGTGTAAACCGGGATACCATATCCCCCCTTTTAACCCTCTACTGACAAACTCGTACGGGTCTAGGGTACAAGTGCTATGGGCCATTTTAAAGGCAATAAGTACCTCTTCGTCTGGTATCATTGCCCATGTGGAGAATCTCTTCGTTTGGCCAGCCGGTAATAGTTCATTTTCGAATTTGTGATATACCAGGGTACCCCCTTATCCTTTCCTGACTAACTCGTACGGGTCTAGGGCATTAGTGCTATGGGCCATTTTAGAGGGAATAATATGAATTGTTAATGTTAACTGATTAATAACTCAGATTGGTCTCCGTAATTTTGAAGAATCATATGTCATTGAAATAGTAATTGACTGTTTTTATTGTTCTGTTGTTTTTATTTCTACAATAAACTATGTTTCGATTTTTCTGATCTGTTTAAATAGAAAATACTGTCGTATGTATTGTATGTTTTAGTTTCATGATTGGACTATATTTGTAGACAACGAACAAATTATGGAATGCCCATATGACCATCAATTATGGAATGCCCATATGACCATCAATTACCTGTCATTCCTAAATTTCTATATTAAAACCTTTTTTTTTAATTTATTATAGCTTACATTGATTCAAAAATCACAAAATTTTAATAAGAACTGTTCTTTACTTTATTTGTTTGTTGTAATGTCCCGTTAAATTTCTAAATGTAATTATATATTTTTTTTAACTTGTCATTGCTTTAGTTTACATTATTTCTCTAATCACAGAATGTTAAAAGATCTTAAAAGGCCATTTCTTTGTTTTATATTTATGGAGGCATTTACATTATTTTATTATATTTACAATGTTGTTTAAAGACGTAGACCTTGAAGAACACCCAAAGTTGATTTGGTAAACGCGGACCTCGAAGAAGACACCCATTGACATGCCTGTTTGAAGCAATATCAAATATAAATAGGAACGTTATTTAATTATAATTATCGTTCATAGCTTCTAACAACACTTCTTCGAACGCAAGTCATCTCATGAATATTATTGACGGCTCATGAATATTATTGAAGGCTGGCCTCATGAATATTAACGCCGGCTGCTATCGACGGCTAGATCCACACTAGTGAATATTTAAAGTATATTCTTGTGTGTCAATTGATTCTAATGCATTGATAACTGTTTCTTCTTAGTTATTAATGTTCATATTTGAGTACATAGACGTTACATCATAGGCAATAAGAATGCAATCCTTGATGTTAGATCACATATTAAAAAAACTGAAACGTATCAATATTTACCAATCACTAGTGCACATCCGAAAACACACATTCACAAGTATTACAGTTTGCAAGTGAATCTATACGTCATATTAGAAATAATAGTGACACCAAGGAGTTAGATAGAAATTTAAATAACTTACAAGATAAGTTTATATTGAAAGATGATACTGTAAAAATAAAACAGAGTATGTTATTAGAAACGTTAGAAATACTACAAGCAGAAAAACAACCTTATTAAAGGCCGATAGGACAAAGAATGTTCCACTCACCCTCCTTACTAAACATAATCCAATGGTACAAAAATCTAAGTAAGGTTATAAGAAAAAAATGAGCAATCTGCAAAAAGACAAACAATGTAGTGAAATCTTCACCCAGGTACCTATCATAGCGTATAAACGTACCAAAACAATCAAAGAATACCTTGCTAAATCAAGGAAATAGTTGGGAGACTTTTGAAAAGGGACCCATGCTTTAATAGTATAAGCAAATATTCCAAAAACACTGTTAGTTATTATTTTAATTATAGGCAACAAACTTTCATATAAATGAAATTTAAATAAGACGGTGTAAAGTCTTGAGATTAATTACGTATGTTGGTCGAAAGAACAGCACTTCATTCTGACAATTGTGATATATATACAAACTAGTTTAAAACGCAGTTTTCATTGGTTAAAACAAAAAGACAAACGAATGTTTATTTACGCGTATATAATGATTTCATACGCGTATAGTAACGCGTATATTTATGCAATTAACGCGTATATAAACGCGTATATGATGATTGCATACGCGTATATTAACGCGTATATGATAAATAAATTGGATTTTAGTATAAACGTGTTTATTTTAACAATATACGCGTATAAAACTACAATATACGCGTTGAAAACCACAATATACGCGTTGAAAACCACAATTTACGCGTTGAAAACCACAATATACGCGTATATTTACGCGTATAAAATCATATACGCGTATATAATCACGCAAATGACATGAACGGCCACTCATAAGACATTGACATGTTGTCTGCTTAACACTTTTGCGCTTCACTTTGTTTCTGAAAAATCTACCATGTAAAGAATTTGACACCTTTCAAATACACGCATGATTGCATTGTAATCATGCCAACCATACAGTCCCCTCATGGCTAGTTCTATAATAGGAGGACCGAATACTCTGATAAAGAAACAGTTCTCTACACAGGCTTCCAGTCGATGATTTTGATTTTTGGATGCGACGTGTCAGTTTGGATATCCTAAACTAATTTTGGTGCTACTACTCCCTTCTCTTATGCACTTCTGAAAAAATGCCTTCTCCTTCTTGGTCGTAATGATAAATGATGACCTCAAAATCAAGTAGTATATTAAGGAATGAAACGACAGTAGTTTCATACATTCCTTTGGTAAGTACACAATACAGTTCGGCCGATTGACCTTAAGTATAGCAAACCTTACAAAATGTATGTTTGTAGGAGTTATTAGTTGAAAATCAGACATGTTTGTATGGACAAAAGAGTAAACATCTTAAGATGTCTGAATAACTTGAAATGATATTACAATGCTTGGTTATGAAAGAGTAAAACATGACACTTTTGTGTGAAACATTTTTTTCAGAACCAGTTCCAAGCAGTCTTGAAACATATAAGCATGAAATACTTTCCTATAAAATACATAACAAAAATCAAAGGCAACAGTAAATGTTTTCTCACTGTATATCGCATTTCTTTCTATTTCAAAGATAAAATCCTCTATATAAGTGTTTGATGTTGGGTTTATAGTTTGTATTTTTATTTATTTTAACACGTGTTAAGTACCTTGGAATGACAAATGTAAACTTGAATATTTATTTATAGGCTTAATAAATTCAATTAAATGCAAGTACCCTCGTTTAGATTCGTATTTTATTCTTTTAAGGTCGTACTAAGTTTAGATTTATGTCGGATCTACAAAGCCTACATAGACTAATTCAATATCACATAAAAGATAAAGATCTTTGCTTGACAGTAAACTTTGTATATATAGAGTATGAACTCTATAAGTATCGTTCTTTTGGTTATTAAACAATTATATGTAGTTGTAGTTTGCTGTAGTAGGTAGTTAATATTGAATTTTTATCGGACTTTGGGAATATTAATCTGTAGAATGATTAAGATGGTAATAAACAAGTAGAAAACAACAAAATCAATAATGGTAAAAAAAAGGGGGGTAAGAAATATATAGAGGGCACAGATGAGAGAACATAGAAGTAGGAGCACATATTTCCAGATCCAACAACCGTAATGAGTTCTCCCACCAAACCCAACAAAACCGCGAGTGTTGTCAGGTGCTCAGGAAAGGTCAGTATATCAAACATCACATCCAACATCTGTCGCATGGTCCAGTGGTCTATACCGGAAATTAGTCAAAATGTGTAAGGGTTGAAATTGGTAAAAGAACACAAAAAAAGGCAAAATAAAGTACGAAGTTGTGGAGCATTAATATTACGTTTCTATGGGTGTTACATTGTCGTCTGCTTTTGTTACACTTCAGTGTTATGTTGTCTGTGGCTCTGAACTAGCTGTCATATAACTGCTAGTACTCTCAGATGTGTTCATTGTGTCTTTTTGTGTGGGGATGTATAAGTACCCGGCCACGGCCACTTTTATTTTTTGTCTATCTGATGAGTAAAGCCTTTTTCAACTGATTTGTATAGTTCGTTTCTTGTGTTGTACTGTTATACCACTGTCCCAGGTTAGGGGGAGGGTTGTGATCCCGCTAACATGTTTAACCCCGCCGCATTTTTGCGCCTGTCCCAAGTCAGGAGCCTCTGGCCTTTGTTAGTCTTGTTTTATTTTAATTTTAGTTTCTTGTGTACAATTTGGAAATAAGTATGGCGTTCATTATCACTGAACTAGTATATATTTGTTTAGGGGCCAGCTGAAGAACGCCTCCGGGTGCGGGAATTTCTCGCTCCATTGAAGACCTGTTGGTGACCTTCTGCTGTTGTTTTTTTATCTGGTCGGGTTGTTGTCTCTTTGACACATTCCCCATTTCCATTCTCAATTTTACAAGTAACCCATTTGGGAAAATAAGTCTGGGATCAACTGTGACTTACTCATCTGATAGCGATCAGCATTCTTGTGTTGTCGACCATATAAAAATTTGTTCTTGAGTCACAAAGTTGGGTTAAGCAGAACATACACGTTACTCTGATTGGTCAATCTACGTTGACAGAAGATTTGTTCTCTCAAGGAAGTCTCTAAGATAGAAACAATTGTTTTAGAGAAACAAACCGGATATGATCCGCTGATACATTGAAAGTCCAAATAGAAAATATCACTTATTGGAAACATAATAATTTCCCTTGTCACCTTTTATTGCTTAAAGTGTGGAGATAATTATTTGGGTTGTGCGGAAACTATAATCATAGATTTTTATCCTGGTTGTCAAAGACAAGTCAAGATATATTTGAATATCTGTATAATCTTATAAATAAATTGCATATATTTGATCAAGAATTTTATAAAAGTACACAATGCATTATGTCATACCAATTGGCGTTTCTTTGAAAAATAAAATAAATGTCCGGAACTTGTCATTAAGTTAATTTTCTTGCAATTGATGATATAGAGTATAATCATAGCAAAGGTTTTCTGGGCACATTTATAACCCTACTACCATTGATTCCACAACCCTGGTCTCTTCAGGTAGGTAAAACGCATAGTTTGGTATCCTAGCCAGACGATTTTTAACTTCATATTTGTTGATTTAAGTTTTATCTACTGTTTACAGAACAAAGATATCTTATTTTAATATTTGACAATAAGAACCCCTTTAAAAAGGTCTTACTGGAGCGACAACGGTGTATACCTATTGGATAGAGTAATTTTATACACTACATTAAATTTGATCAAACTTAATGATCTTAGATGAAGCTGGAATGGTTTAAAATTCTGTATATAGTGGATTACTCGAACTGTGTTAGCACGGATATTTAAGATAGATTAAAGGTGGATTGAAACATTATCCGAGAGGAACATATATAGTATAAAGGATCTAAATAAACTGGTTGCTTAGATCTTTTAACAATGTTGGAAAGGTATTTTTAGATTTGTTATAATGATAATGCTTAGCTTAGAACTACATTAACTTGCTAATCATGGGTTATATTCCTATCACAGTCTCGCAGAATCCCCGCCATCGACTAAAGATGGAGATAGGGATAATTGTGAACAGTATTCAGCAATGTTTCATAGGATGAAGCATCATCTGTAAATGTGTAAATGTCTACATTTTTTCAAAATATTCTTGCAGCCTCAATGTCTTTTGTTATATGATTTCTTTATTGCCCTATCACAATAGTCTGAACAAAATGGTAAAGATAGATTATTTAATAGATTATTTTATATCAACGTTTGAAGTTATATAAAGGATTTGAAACAAATTAAAGGTGCGCAATTGAAATCTCCTATATATTGACTTCTTTATAAAGTTGTGCTGTTGTTGTGCAACATAAGAACTAACCAAGAATGTAAATATAATATCAAAATCAACACAGCTATTCAGAATGTTTTTCTTTTCTTTTTTTGCAGCATGAGTCAGTCTGAAGTATTTCGACCATCAAATGGTTCGCTGATAGCAAATCCTGGACCTGTACACGAAGGTTATATGAGTCCAATGGATGCCTTTAGAAAACAAAGACCATCAACACAGTCCGGATCACGATTTGGGGCACTTAGCCAAAACTCATTTTTCACACGACACAATCCACATCCAGGAAGAGTGAGGCATATAAAAGGTAAAATTTTAAACGTCTAAAATTTTCTGTACCAATTAAGGAAAATGGCAGTTGTTAACTTTGAACTGCGGTATACCACTGTTGCCTTTATTATATCTTAAAGAATAGCGAAAGGTTCATGTTTATATCTTACAAAAAGCAGACACCTTTATTTAAAACTTAGCTGAATGTTTTACCTGCTTATACGAGTCACAACATTTCAAGAAAGTAAGATACAAATAATTGAAATGATATAAAACAACACGCACATCAGAAACTGAGCTGCCAACAAGCGCAAACAAGAAACACCTCTAATTACTGTATGCAAATATATATATATATATGGAAACACAGCTGTTAGTTAGTATCCGAAGTCAGACATTGTTAGTCTGTAACCAAAGTCAGACATTGTTAGTATGTAACCAAAGTCAGACATCGCATGTTAGTCAGACTTGCATGCATTGTTAAATTAATTCAAAAAGCGAAAGTGATCCGTAACCCATTAAACATATATATATCAGATTTCACGCAGTGTTTTATATGTTCTTGCTTATCTCCATAGTTTGACTAACATTGAATAGAGATAGACAGAAAATGCTAAACGTACATTTGTAAACAAGTAAACAATTTAGCACGTCGTTATGTGTAGTGTTTCTATAGAGAACGTATAATCTTTCAAGTATAACATAATGAAAAAGCAAATCAAGCGTTATATATATTTATAAGAACATTTATGGTTTAAATGGTTTAATCTGTCATTCAAATGCAACTTAATTGAAGTAATTTAAACTTGTGATAACAAACCATATGAGTTTTTAAACTTCTTAAAGTTGATATGGATAAATGGGCACAGGTATGAGAAGACATTAAACTATTCCAACAACCCAGCCGATAAATAATGATAACCGATATTTGATACTCAGAATTTTTAGAGAAGACTACACATAGAAATTAAACATAAATCAGAACTACATATTAAATTAGTACACCAAAGCAAATTAAAGTGGAACTATTGCTGTTCTTCATGTTGGTAGTTCAAGATCATAACGAATACCATTTTATCAATTCAATTCAAATCAATATAATTCAACGTTATTGCTTTTAAACACTATAGTAATATTTGCGACATAAAATCAAATAAATTAACACTAAAGTGTATACAACAATACTGAGTAAACAAAGTTTAGCAACACATATACGGCTCGACTGATACCGTTACCCGAAATCCCAGACTTAAAAAAAAAACGAAATCCCGAGGTCCCGAATTTAAATAAAGTAAAGTTAAGAAGGATTCTTCATGTTCTGTCAAATCATTTGAGTATACGGATGAAACTCTGAAATGAGTTACTTATATAAGAATATTTTAAACTGACCATGCACAGATTTATTTTCATATCTACATAAAACATTGAATTGTAGTTCGATTTATCTAAGCGTTTAAACTTAAACAAAGATCAGGGTTTGAATTCGTAGCGGCTACATAGGGCTACGTAGATTTTTTATTTTATGACTATTGAACATGTAGCTAGCCTAGCTGCTACATAGATATTGATTGCAGTTAGCCTAGCTACTAGTTCATAAGATCAAAATCTATGTAGAACTACGTAGCCGCTACGATATTGAACGGAACGCGGTTCATAAAAAAGCCCAATCTTTTTAAAAATACATTTGGAAGTGGTATTTTTAAGTCCGATCTTTCCGAGTCATATTTGAAATATCGGCTCCTCGCTTTCGACGTTATTTTAGAATTGGCGCAATGTACTCCCGCCATTTCAAATTGTTAACCCTTTTCTAAAAATATCTCTTTTTCCATTCCGGTGACCCCATCGTTTTATTTCATAATTTTATCTAGAAATAAACAACGCATATTCTGTTGAATACTCATCGAGAAATTATTGGTCAATTTTTTTTAATCATCATTCTTTTATAGTTATTTCACAATAAATAAAGGCGGGAAAATTATTATAGCAACTTATCGCTATTATTTTCCCCTCAGAAATTGATAATATTATTAAAATAGTTTGTATTAACATCTTGGTTATCAGAACAAACAAGTTTTATGGGAAACCGACTTTTAAAAAAAATATTACACTGCTATTAACTAGAGGTCCCGATTTCCAAATTCCATAAAAAAGACGGCGTTCTAAATCGAAAACGAGGTCGGTGACCCCGTTTTTTTATTTGCTTATTTTGAAGCTTTTACCTAACCTAAAGTAAATATAAAATATAAAGAAGATATTATTGGTAGATCTGAATAGAAGGATTTGTCTTTAAGTTCCATAGCTCCCAAATTTGCATGCATATGACCTCGAGCATACCTAATGGGGATTATTTCTACGAGAAAAAAGCCAATCACGAAGTCAGCAATACTATTGATAACCCTGTAGACCACAGAGCATCGTGCATTTGGTTTGCAAATAATGTCAGCTTCTTCAAATCAACTCATTCTTATTGGATTGTAATTACGATTATTGGGAAATAAATAAGGTTTTTGTTATGTAGGTTGTGCTTGGTGCCAATCTGATAAGTTAAGTTATTTCTGACTGAATTTTACAGTTTGTTCTTATGTTGTGCTGTTACAACACTGCGGCCCCATGTTAACAGAGAGTTGATTGCTGAATGAACATGCATGTTTAACTCGTAAAATTCTACATTAGTTATGTAACTTATAGGTTGTCGTTTGTTTCTGTCTGTTATATTGGTTTTTCGTTTATCATGTAGTTGGGTTTTCGTCTAAGTCCGTACGCTAAACTAGAGTTGGATATATGTCTCACTGGCAATCGTACCTCATCCTCTAAGTCTATACTAAATAAAACATGTTATGATATGAAAACATTTATTGTAAGTATTTATCTTTATCTTTTCAGGATTATTAGATGTACCTATTTGTGCTGTGAATGATGATGGATATTTCGCCAACCCCAAATATTCTTTACAATTCCCTCCAAATAGTTTCAACAAAGACAAATTAGCCAATCAGAGAATACCAGTTAATGCAATTAATGTGAATTCACAACTACATCCAATCAACACAGTCACAGGATTACAGTATTTTACAGGACTCAATAGTTATCCATGGAGAGAAAAAGCTATTCCAAAAGTTGGTCTTGGTACGTTGTTTTCTTTATTGCTCTTTTTAAAATAAGCATTTTTCAACACGCATCAACATGAACCATATAGAATATTACATCTCTGTATAAGGTTCAGTAAAATGATTTCTTTTTCATTTCATGTGAAAGACCATGCTGATACTCGATATCATATGTTGCCCTTTCTGTTTAACATCCTCAAATGCATGACTTGAAATAGTAACGTCCGTTGACTGGTGTGTTTAACAAATTGCCTTTGAACATTGATTCACAAAAATAAGTCATACATCTTATTGCTAAACAGTTTTGTAAAAAATCTTCATTTCTATTTTTGACCCATCTGGTTTCGGCTGAAAACAACCACACCATGTGTAAATGCAACTATAAACATTTCTTAAAACATTGTTATAAAGGAAAATGTAGGTGACTCATCTTAAATGTTGAAATATGTTTGTATTTATTCGTACAGAGCCTCCTCGACTTCCCGCTATTCGGGGTGGCTACAGGCACACTACGTCCATGAAAATTCCTTATTTTCGATAAGTACTGGCGGAAGGTCGGTCAAGAGTGGCTTGCAGTTTTTTGCCATTAAAACATTTTGCAAATTTCAATTTTTATGTGATCTTTCTTGGTTTGAAAACACGAACAGTCTAGTTTTAGATATCAATTGAATATTAAAAAATGTCTTATAAATAAAAATGAATTTCACGGTATATTTTGTCATAATTTCATTGCTACGGAAATCGTTTTTATTTCATATTTTCATTGTAGATAAAAAAAATAATGCTTTTGGCTTAATTTTGTTTTAACAATATAGAGCTTTGTGAATTGATGTGAAAATTTTCCACCTTTTCTTTGTCACTTAGAATGTTTCAAATTCACATTTTACACGTCTTAACTTTGATTGTTGTTGTCACAAAGAAAGATATCTTTAGAAGTTTGAAAAAGCTGAATTCGCTTCAGTATTCTTTAATTGTCAGTGGTTTGAAACTCGCATGTTTGGATAGAAATATTTGTATTATTAATATCATACAATTCCACTACACTGCTAGCTGCGTCTTATAATTGGGATACAAATGAGTTAGATGTTTTTGGGGTATTTTGATTGTTTGTGTTTAGATATGAATAAGGTTATTTTCCCGTCAGTTACTCTTAACAAAATGAATAAAACTAGAGTGCTTGTTGAAGGTATGCTCGTACCTATTTCCGCGTCCTCTTCTCCCGTATGTCGATTGCGACGTAAACAAATGAGTTCCAACACCAAATTTGAACTCACCTATAGCAACACGATGGATAACATATGTGGAGCAGGATATGTTTAAGAGTTTCAGAGCAGTTGCTTCATCCACGGTCCTTGTGGTGATGGAAGATATACGATAAATGATGTTCAATTATTTACAGTTTTTATCAGACTTTGGGCGATTATGACAAATTCTATTATAATTTCTGGTGTTGAAGATTGCATGATGAACTTAATATGACTTTTTGGGGAATTTCACCCTTTAATGTTGCTATCTAATTGACGTCTACCCCACATCTTCTTTTAATCTAATCTATTACAATTTAAACCTACAATACATACACCGTACTAATTTCTACCGTTATGTAGGTACTATGTGATAAACTAATGACACAAAACAAGCAAACATGCCATGTTTTTGATATCGAGTAGTTATAATCAATGATATTAATGGTGTCTCTCCAAAATGAATTGATTAGGAAAGCCGTAACTAACCATTACATTTTTGTTAAGCAAATAATGGGCGAAATAAACATTTAAAATCCATCTGTCTGTCAATAGTGTAGGTTTCAATAACTGAAATCGACATGTTAGTGCTTTTTAAAAGGACAGTAACCGGAATATGTAGTATGTTTTTGATAGCTATTGAATTTCTTGTTTTAATTCAGGTATTATATGACGAATTACATCAATAGCAAATCTATTGAAATTGTTCCATGAGACAGTTCAATACCTGAAATTGCTTTATTGAATGTGTTCCATATGGTAATTAAAAATTCAGATTTAAATTACCTCTTTGAAAAAATGTCATTAATTTTTAAATCGATTTTGGATGTATGTTTTATCAAATATTAAACAATCAGGATACTTGAGTTACAATAGATCTCAACCAATGTAACGTTTTATATATGAATGTAAACGAAGAGGAAGGTTAATGTGTTCATATAAGTCCGTGAATTATGTAAACTGATATAATTGTAATAAAAAGATTGGAGCTTCAGAAGGACAAATTAGATATATTACATGTTTGTTTTCTTCCAATATTGAACTGTTGATGACCTAGCAATATATTCAAAAAAGTTATGTGTGGTACGCTAAACGTCTACTATAACAGTATTAAAACATTTGACTTTTCTACTCTTTACACAAGTATTCCACATTCCAAACTAAAAGACAAATTAAAAGAGTTGGTATTACTTTGCTTCATAAAAAAAGAATGGCCAACGTAGATACAAGTATCTTGTCTTAGGGAGGGATAAATCATACTTTGTAAAGAACCATTCTGATTCAAACAAAAAATTCTCTGAAACCGATATTATCAAGATGCTTGATTTCTTGATTGACAACATATTTGTTACGTTCGGAGGACGTGTTTTTCAACAGACTGTCGGCATCCCAATGGGAAAAAACTGTGCCCCTCTACTTGCTGACTTGTTTCTTTATTATTATGAGGCTGACTTCATGCAGGAACTTCTTAGGAAGAAAGATAAGAAGTTAGCAATATCCTTTAACTCTACTTTCCGCTATATAGATGACGTTCTTTCACTAAACAATTCAACATTTGGTGACTATGTGGATCGCATCTATCCCATCGAATTGGAGATAAAGGATACTACAGATACAGTTAAGTCGGCTTCATATCTTGACTTACATCTAGAAATTGACAATGAGGGTCGGTTGAAGACAAAACTTTACGACAAAAGAGATGATTTCAGCTTTCCAATTGTGAACTTTCCATTTCTAAGTAGCAACATTCCAGCAGCACCTGCATACGGGGTATATATCTCCCAATTGATACGATATTCCCGTGCTTGCATTTCCTATCATGATTTTCTTGATAGAGGGTTACTGCTCACAAGGAAGCTATTAAACCAAGAGTTCCAAATGGTGAAGTTGAAATCATCCCTTCGTAAATTTTACGGACGCCATCACGAGTTGGTTGACCGTTATGGATTAACCGTTTCACAAATGATATCGGATATGTTCCTTACGTCGTAACTACAATCCCCTTCCCTTTCATGAATTTGACCTACCGAATTAGACTATTTACCGGATTTGTAATCACATAAGCAACACGACGGGTGCCGCATGTGGAGCAGGATCTGCTTACCCTTCCGGAGCACCTGAGATCACCCCTAGTTTTTGGTGGGGTTCGTGTTGTTTATTTTTTAGTTTTCTATGTTGTGTCATGTGTACTATTGTTTTTCTGTTTGTCTTTTTCATTTTTAGCCATGGCGTTGTCAGTTTGTTTTAGATTTACGAGTTTGACTGTCCCTTTGGTGTCTTTCGTCCCTCTTCTATAGATAAAAACTGAACAGAAGTCATGATAAATCAGGTCGTTGGTTTTCTTGTTTGAATTGTTTCACATCACATTGTCAGGTCCCTTTAGTCTTGTATGTTTGGGTTTTGCTTATTCAGGTTTGAAGTCTACACATTTCCTTACAGTTACTAACATCCATGTCCTGTGTTCTCTTATTGAATCGTGTTTCGTTGTAGCTATACCA
The DNA here is from genome assembly GCF_036588685.1 of Mytilus trossulus. Lineage (NCBI taxonomy): Eukaryota > Metazoa > Mollusca > Bivalvia > Mytilida > Mytilidae > Mytilus > Mytilus trossulus. The sequence goes on along the minus strand of NC_086379.1, from coordinate 34,724,090 downwards.
CATCTCCTTTATTTCATGTTAACTAATATCAAAATCTAATAAGAGGCCACTATACGACATTCAACTATAAAAGCACCCATACATTAGACAAACTGTAGTTCGTTTAAAACAGTGATATGAGTAATGACTATACTCATCATAAACTAGATTGATTCTTCCACATCTTCTCATTTATATATATTCAACATAGACGAGTAGATAGTAGTTTGTGGCAATCATATCACATCTTCTGTTTCGTATATATATTCAAAAGAGGGACAAAAGATACCAAAGGGACAGTCAAACTCATAAATCTAAAACAAACTGACAACGCCATGGCTAAAAATGAAAAAGACAAACAGACAAACAATAGTACACATGACACAACATAAACGATTGCCAAAAATATCATTTGAACGTAGGATACATAATATATAAATTGAAAATTGAAAATAGTAATAATATGAAATAAGAAGGTATAAGGAATTAAAGAAAACATAGAACAACACCAATAATTGTCGAGATTCGAGATTAAACTAGCATTATGATATCTAACCACTCTTTGGTCGTTGGAAGGACATATATCATCATCACATTTGTACACTGTACCATCAAATGATACAATGAAACAGAAGAACAAGAACAGACTTATAACAGGCAAACAAAACAAAATCGTCTTTCAAACAACAGTTCAGCCATACTAAAGTCATTATCTGCACGGAATCAGTAGATAAGGCAAAGTATCAATTTTGCACTAAGCGGAAGATTTTGCAAAAGATCAAATATCATTCTATACTTGCATCAATTTCTCACTTATATTTACATTTTATCGTATAAAATAGTTATTTGTAAAAGCGTTCACTTATTGGGGTTGTGGTCCCGCCTACATCATTTCGTCTGAATTCTGTACTGAACTTTTTCTTGTGATTACGTATTGGTATTCCGTTACATTAAGCATGGTCAGGTTTCCCAATTTTCACAAAAAAATACTTCGATGTAATGTTGAATATATAATGTGAAAAGATCAAATTTTCTTTAAATGGTCTATTCATGATTTTTTTGACGTAAAATACATCAATTTAAAGTCATTTTAATTAAATGGATTTACTTTCAAAAGATAAAAAATGTATATACAATCATACATATATACATACTGGTTTTGTTAAGTGCTTCGAACCATCCATCTTTCAATGTATATTTAAACTCTCTAGTGATTGCATATAATTACGGTGACATGGACTATCATTTTGAATTTTTGAAATGCACTTCGTTCCCTTTGAAAGCTCAATTTCAAAAGCAGATAATAGTTTGTAATTGCAGTTTGAAATGTTTATTAAATTTGATAATAATAATTCAGTTAAAATAAACGTTTAAAGGTAAATTTTTAACACACATTTGTTTGTTTATAACAGGACTTGACTATAGCTATGAGTTATGCATTTTATTATTAGAGACTAAGATGCTACACAAACACAAACATATAATATTCATTAAAAGCTACAGGAGTCTTTTGAAATAAGTAAACTTATGTGAACATCCGCAATAGACTGTTCGTAAAGCTAAAATATAATCGTCCGCGACCGACTGTATAACTAGATCTAGTTTATGGAGAAATAGTACCAAGAAAAGTTAATCAACAGGTCAAGGATTTTCTTTTATTAAAAAACATATAACAAAATGGTCGATATTATGGTTTAAATCAACACATTTACGTGGTTCTACCTACGTTGCGTTCAGAAGTTATACAGTATCTGCAAGCTTCATTTTGAAATCAAAGATCAGTTATTGCGTAATTTGAAAATTGCATTGTCTCATGGTTGCTATGTTTTATGAATTCCATTTGCATACAATTAGTTGGCTAGATTTTTTCGTACAATAATGTATTAGATCATATGGTTCGTCTTATTTTGAGATATTTCAAATTTGTAAATTCTGTCATGTAGGGAACAAAATAAGGAACCCTGGGATCACAACATGGCGTAAAAACAGTCTACAATAGAAATACACATATTAGACACCCATCTTATACGTGCTGCAGATCAGCATAGCCTATAAAACATTGGGAAAAGTTCATACTTAAAAAACCCAACATATATCTATTGTTTATCTTTTTTTATTCATTTTACAGTTCCTGTAACAGAAAGATGGAGGGACGAATTGAAATCTCTCACCGAGGGTCTTACTTTGCCAGAACAACAACAACAACCACAGCAACCAAGAGAACTCGAACGACCAAGGACACAATATTCCGAAAAGACTGGTAGGATTATACCACCACCTTCAAGAGCTATGTCACGTGGTCAGTCTCGAGGACAGTCACGAGGAGGGAGACCAATGCCTAATTTACAACACATATCAGCCGAACCAGATTCAGAAGCTATGGTGGGTTTTAGAACATTAAATTTAAAACAAAGTATGTTTGAAATGTTCATTTTAACTTTTCTTGCAGAAATGTTTGTTTCATTTTTTTTATACGAAGTTTAGACTAAATCAAAGCTTCTGTTTGTATACATATTTGTTAGTTTTTATAATAATTTTAAAAGGATAATAATACAATGTTGATTGCTTTACCCCATTTTTTTTTTTACATTTTTACATATTGTGTCTGTTTGTTTTCAATAGAATGTAGTTTTATGCGACTGTAATACACGTGAGAGGTTTAGCTAGCTATAAAACCAGACTTTATTCACCATTTTCTAAGACAATAGCTGTACTAAGTCAGGAATATGACAGTTGTTGCCGATTCGTATGATGTGTTTGAGCTTTTGATTTTGCCATTTGATAAGGGAGTTTTTTTCAGAGATTTTTTTGGATTTTACTTTCTTCTTCAGATACAGTATTACTTTATTATTGCCCGAAAATATCATTAACTGTTGGATTGTTTTTTTATATTTTCAGGTATTGTCAATGTTATGTCAGATATTACAAACAGAAGATATTAACGCTGTCCAAGCATGGCTGTGTTCTGCTGGCGAAAGAGGTAAGAAAGATAAACACTATAACACTTTTTTAAGATGCAAAAACTGACGCGTTAACCGATAACTATAAAATAGTTATCAAAAGTACCAGGATTATAATTTTATACGCCAAAAACAATAACAACATTTTAATGGATAACTTAAAAAAATATCATAAATGCATTTGAACAGACACATTTTCTCCTCGTGCTTAAAAAATAAGTCAGAATTAAAAAGGGGAATTAAAAAAGGGAATCCTTTTTTAACATACAAAGAGAAATTTCAAATAAAAAAAGAAACAGATTCATGCTCTAGACTTGCACTGTGAAGTAAGATATATTGTCGTGCGTCCAGTTTATTGAAAAATGTCTCAAGTTTAATATTAATATATTCATTTTGCAGAAAAAGCCTTAGTACAAGATTTTATCAAAGCCGCTGTAACAAGCAAAGATGATTATTACAAGAGAGACGTTCCAGTAGAATATATGGAAGGTGATAGTAAAACAAAACTCCCACCTATTAGTGAGAACAGTCAGCTTATACAACAACAACAACAAGCCGCTGGTGATGTAGATAGGTAATTTATACGGTGTCTTCCTCGAATGCCAACATTTTATATGTTACCTATTCCTTGAATGCCAACAAAAATATTTCAATGGATGTTTATATAATAACAATAGGTGTTTTTATAAGTATTTAACTGTAAAAATAATTAGTGAACTTGGTGAAATTGCTACATTTTAAGAAAAAAAATTAGCAATTTTAAGGGTTTGAATTATTATCAGAAAGAAAGAAAAAGGAAAACATATTTTCTACTATTATTTATTGAAAAAAAAATTGAGGGAATGAAAATGTTTATTAACATAAGACATATTTGGATGAACTATATGAATATTTTAATTGAACAATTAACTAAACTTTAAAAATCATCAAAAATAATTGAGTAAATTTGATAACTTCCATGCTGCCACTCTACAAAATTTGGAGAAAATCCATAAAATAGGGTAACAAGAATTTAGCCTTAAGAGGCATGATTTCAAGTTATTAGTTGTAAGTGGCTTTGAACTAGCTATCAGTAACTGCAAGTTTTCTCAGAGGCTGTACTAATGTTTGGATATACAAGCACCTTGCCACGTCCATTTTGTGTAGTACTTTCTATTTGCATCCATCTGATGAGATAAGATGTTTTCAACTGAATTTTATAGTTTGTTCGACTAATTGGTGTGAGCTTTGCTCATTGTTGAAGACTACGGTGAACTATGGTTGTTAATTTTTGTGTTATTTGGTCTCTTGTGGAGAGTTGTCTCAATGTCAACCATACCACATCTTCTTATTTATAAGAACACCGAGGCATTGTGAGGCATTGTGAATGCCAGTCGATAAACCCCTTACCAATATGATCATTTCATGAACACTTGCAAACAAGGGTGTATAATTATTAGCAAGAAAAATATCCACTCCAAAAAGGCTGCTGTATAATTTGTGTAAACTGGAATTCCTGACAATAATGAATATGCACATTTTTACTTTTTGATGCAACACTTTTCAAAGTTTCATTTTAAGAGAATCCATATTTGTTCAAGCAGAGATAAGGAAAAAAATATTTAACAACATGAATTAGATTTTACCTATCTGTTTAATTAATATGATTGTTTTGATAAGCATGCACTTGTGTGGTGACAACTTCTTGCACCTATTCCTGGAATGCCAACATTATGTTACAGGTAAATTGTCGGTAGATCAAAGGATGTTGGCATTCAAGGAATAAACAACCATTTATACACCATAGGCATAACAAATTTGTAAAAAGTATGGTAAATAGACGACAACACAGTGTTGATTTTGTTTAAATGTAAGGTACACGCTTTCAATGACAAAAAATGCACCGATGATTTAGTTACAAAAACTTTGCTGATGTAATTCTATAAGTTACATAATATAACTCACAACAAGGTCCAGTTTTGATACATTTGAACATGCTATCCACAATTTGTTCATTTTCCTCGTTGGTCCTACATTTGGCATTCGACACAGCTATATAGGGCATGAAACTCGAAAATATTAGGTAACATCTTAACATAACAATGCAGCAACGTCATGTTTTAACATGTCGTTTTGATTCAATTTATCAATAAAATACGATTGAAGAATACAATCAAACAAATGTTTGTGTAAAAATAGTTTTTAGCTAATGAGAACTCGCATAGCAGGTGATGCAAGTATTTTAGGAAACACTTATCCTGCCATCTGGGATTTATACTTGTTATATTAGTTTGTCTCTTCTTATTTTTAATCGATTAACGAGTTTAAAAAATTGTATTATACCCAAAGAAACATAAAGTTTAGAAAAATTGTCGATCACATTTTATTCAAATAGATCACCCTTGCGGACTCGATTGATATACGTTTGTACTGGTAGATTAAGTATACAAATAATAAAACGATGAAAAATACAAGAAGCACACAATAACTGCAATCTGCAGTACCACCACTTGCCAATTCAGAAAAAAAATCAAAAGTGCTTTCTACACATTATACACTGTGGAATGAACATTTTTATTTTAAAAAGTTAAAGTAATGTAAGTTGTGTTTGTTGTTTTGTTTCTAAAGTCTACATTTCCCCTTTTGTGTCATGACTACTTATATTTTTTTCTAATTTTAGATTAATTGTAACAGAAAACAGACCACCAGTTATATCTGGAGGCATTGGAGATGGTATGTTTCTTTCTTAGATATATTTTATATTTGAAGATTAATTCTCTTATTAGATGCCCAGATAAGATGTATCTGGAACAAGTTAACAAAAAATTTAAAAACATGCCATACCTCCGCATTTTTCAGTTAACATTCTGAAAAATTAAAATAATCTATTGAACTATATTCATAGGAAATTCAATATATGATTACACAGCATTCCAGTTTCATTTTTATATTTCGGATAAGAGCATTCGTTGCTATGTAAATATATTTTCTCTACATATATAGTCCACTTCGTTTTGTATATAATTATCATGTGTGTTTACAATATGAGAAAATAAAAACGACTCAAAACAAAATATAAGCAAATAAACAAAAGATAATTGTGTGTAACAAACTCATTCAAAATCTTAAGAAAAAGTGTACACGACGAATACTTATGTCCATGTACTGCATATGTTTGCCTTTCTGCTATTCGTTTTGATTTGGAAATAGTTCATATCATATAGATGTTCTCAAATAGACCTTTGCTAGTCAAGGGTTACGATCCAGTTCCGAAATGAGGGTACTTGAACGTTAACCTTGGATAGCGAAGATGATACCCTTTTAGAAGATAAAAAAGGATTTGACCTAAATATGAAGCAATTCAAATGAGAAAAATAACACATTCATAAAAAGAACGAAACACAAATATGTCAGACAACCACCAAAGACGACCAATGAATAACAGACTTCTGACTATAGACAGGCCTAATGTAGCCCACCAGGTAGTTTGGTAAATAACTCGACAACAATGTAACCGGAATATAGAATCACCTGATTCATCATTCCCATTTACCACTCCTTATTTCAGACTTTACTGTAAATCCTTTGGCCATGTTAGATGAGTTTTATCGTATGTATTGTATGAATTTTGTTTGATGCATTTATTATCGTTGGCTTGATTATACGATATACTCACTAGTATTTTCACAACTGATTATCTTCTTCTGCATTTATATTCATTACTAGATTAGTAATAGTTTAGAAGTAGCACAGTTTATTATTTTTATTTCGATGATTTTAATATGTTAGCCATACAGAGTTGATTGAAATTATATTTTATTTTGAATTTTCATTAAAAAGACTGCATTTACTGAAACTTAGACATTCTCCTCATGAAATGTATGACTACTTCTCTCTGGAGTTATAATTACCAAAAAAGAGGAGGTAATTTGCTTTCATTTTGAACACTTTGACTTATTTTGTTTTATTCCAAAGTTACAATTTTAAATTATCAGTGCACAAGATCGACGACTCGGCATATCGTTATTACATGTTTAAAAAAATGTAATTCATCGTTTTTTGCTTTTGTTTCAATCAACATATTTCATAGTCTTGTAGTTGCTGCTATAAAACATAGAACATAACGAATAGTTATTCATTGATAAGCGAATGTAAAAATTCCCTGTGAACATTTGATATTTGAAAAATGATTAAGACTTTAAAAGCTCACAATATCACTGTTTTGCGTGAAAATTTTACAACACTGTCTCTCACGTTTGAATAGTTTAGAAATAAAAGAATTGAGTATTTATCTATTAAAGAACAATCCGACCTGAAATCATATCAGAAGTGATGTATGAATTAGTTTACCGAAACAATTCAAAACAATCAGGTTCCGCATGTCATTATGGTGCAAAATATTACGAAGCATTAAAATAATCGGAAAATGTGCAATATTTTTTTTATCAACAACCGGGTAAACATTTATGAATTTAAAAAAAAAATCTAACAATCGTTTCTTTAGACTCTTTACTATATTCATATATATCATTATATCAAATAATATTATATCGTAGATATTCAAAACGTTCTGCACGTTCACATTTTCAAACACATTTTACCAAGCCATATATGTTACTAGTATTTAGATACTAAATTCGTTTCAGAGATCATTTTATAATTTAAACTGTGATTTGTATGATAATTTTCTTTGCTAGAATCCTATCTCTAACTTTCGAATGTTGTTACCAGTTAGCCAATTTGACTATAAAATGCTGTGTATGAAAGTAGCAATTTTTTTTTATAAACGTTACTGTAAATTTGAAAACAATTATAATATTTATCATAAAGCCGGCCAAGCTGTCAATATTACAAATTTCATTGTATTTTTAAATCATTTCGAACTGATTTAGAGGTCGAAACAATCATCGTTTTGCTTTTACTAAAAAATGCTTTTGGTGAATGCTAGCGGAAAACAACAGAATGAGTTTAGTTTGAACACTGTTTATAACGGCGAAACAGTGGAAAAGGGGTTTTGCTACTTCGCTCAGGCACTTCAACATCGTTGGCAAATCCCATTCATTTATGGTAATCATGAACTGAGACATATTCTAGTTATACAATTCTGAGTCATGCACAAGAAGCAAAAGATTATGTTGTTAAATTGATCGAATGGTAAAGAGATAGCCTTTTGGGCACAATTTTGATTTACGTTGAAAGCGAGTTGCTATGAGATCGGCATATTTCAGTTTTGATATCTTTTATGTGCAAAACGTTTTTTTGAATTTTACTTTTTACAAAATTTGTATCATTCAATATAACACGTTAGTATAAATAAAGGCAACAGTAGTATACCGCTGTTCAAAACTCATATAATCCATGGACAAAAAACAAAATCGGGGTAACAAACTAAAACCGAGGGAAACGCATTAAATATAAGAGGAGAACAACGACACAACACCGAAACGCAACACACACAGAAACGGACCAATCATAATGTATAATAGTATAATGAAAACTGTTAATGCTTTTTCTTAATATTGCAGCCGCTGACCAAATGAAACCACCAGTATCAGAGCCTTTCAAGAAGCCTCCAACAAGAAGTGGATCACGCATGCGTACTCCTTTGAAAACTACAGTACCTGCTACCAATGGTATCAGCACTGATCAGGCCGTCACACTTAGATATACCAACTCTGCAAAAGGGAAAAGAGAAAGTGAAAATCAAATTCAGGAACCAGTAGTCGAGCCCACATACCAAGTTACTAGTCCAAACACATTTTGAAAATCAGGAAGTTAGACTAAAAATACTTGAATTCAAGAGTCTTTGTGAACATGGTGAATCTTACAGAACAAAAGCAAATTTCTGTTCGTTTCTTAAAGAATGAAGGAAATTATTTAACAGACAATTATCATCAATTCAATTAACTGACAGATTATTCTTTAGTTTTAATTTTCCTTGGACAGAACGTACTTTTTTCTTGTTTTCTTTGCTTTCATTTGTTAGTTATATAACTTCAAAACATTGTATAAAATAATCACTCAAGTGCTCCAATATCAGTATTATATACATATGGTAGTATTGTTTATTTATTATAACGTCAGGATTTTAAAAGTGAAGAGATAACTTTTTCACGTAGTACGATAGTGAACGATTGCTATAGTTTTCATTCCGTCCATTTTAATATGTAGAAGTCATGTTCAAGTATTATTCTATCATTTGTTATTTTTTTGAAGTCTGACTTCCTTGGAAATGATTGATAACCGAAACAACTAGTTACAATAGTGAAATAATTTTCGAGGTCGTTATATCATGAATATTTTTACGTGTTCTGTTTTATGTATTACATTTTCTGTTATTGTTAAGTTGTTCAAAAGTTTATTTATGTATAAAATTTAGTTAAGTTGTATATACGAGTGTCTATGAAGTCATAATGCTCATGTTGAATGAAGAACTGAACATGATTTTGCTCAAACATACATTGTATTTATTTCCTTCAATAAAAGCTGCTGTGATATATATATATTTTTTGTCTATATTGTATAGAGAATATTCACAAAAATACTGAACTCCAAGGAAAATTTAAAAGGAAAGTCCCTAATAAAATGACAAATTCAAAAGCTCAATAGTATTTTTGGTTTTATTTAGCGAATAAGTAGCAATCAACAAATCAGAAAAGTACAACTTAAAGCCGAACAATGCACCATTCAACATTATTAAAAAAAATAATAGCCACCACAGGACAATTTCGGCCTAGCATGCTTTGTTGCGCGATAGTCATGTTTGTTTCCATGTCCAAATAAGATAATAGTTGTCAAAGGTACTATATCGCAGACTAAAATTCGATACGCCTGACGCGCGTTTCGTCTACATATGAGTCATCAGTGACGCTCAGATCAAAATAGTTAAAAAGCCAAAAAAGTATAAAGTGAAAGAACAATGAGGAACCAAAATTCCAAAATGTTGCGCAAATACGGCTAAGGTATGAATGCTTATGTAAACATTAAATTTGTTCTTAGTTTTCAATAACAACTTGCAATTAATTAATTGTATTGTGGTCATTATGGTTCAGCTTGTGTCTTTTAAACCCAAACATTTTGTCCGATTAGCGATTTCAAACAGTTTAGATTGAGGTTTGTGATGTATGTCACTGTGTTCTTTAGTAGGACACCTCACCCGACATAATAATTCAGGTACTAACTTAGTGATAGTGAGAGTGGTGTGTTTCCGAGACGGATTTTATTATGTCATTTTGTAAAACAATAATCTATAACTATACAATATTCATTTCTTTCACGACTTATTAGAAAGGCATCTACATCACCCACCGCTACAGAATGCTTTGAATCACTTGCATGAAATTATTTTATAGTCGGTTTCTCATTTCCTGGATAATGGATATAACACAAACATTTATCGACAATTTTAATAGACGCTGTCAGCATGGCTAATTAAAGCATTGCTTTAAATCTTCATATTGTTGTTTTACCTAATGTAAGAATGAATTATTAACGCCAAAATTGTGTCTATATTGTCCAATGCATAGAGAAAAACTCCTGTTTTGTATCTAGGGAAGAACACCACTATGCCATGACTTCTCGAAATTGTGTGAAGGATGATTTGTTCCCATCAGTAGTGGGAAAACTAATAATCATTGATAATTGGTGTTGAAGTATGAATATTTGTCAATTGATTTAAAATGTTTGACGCTTTTTTGAGAAGTTCTTTAAGTTTATCTTTAGTTATTCTGAATGAGTGCTTATATGTCTCATTTTCCAAGTGAACCTTTTAATAATGATACAACCGAAAATACTAGTAGAAGGTTTGTCTCGTATTTTGATCTTTGACATGACATGATAATTTCAACTGTTCAATTGTCAACTTCCCATTTTTCGGTACTCGCATAGGTTCTTCTCCGTTGTCTACGCATCTCAGTTAATACATTAACTATAAATGTATATATGCTCTTGCATGTTTGCACTATACGAGTTTCGTTAAAATGAATGTGTTCCTAACTCAAAAACTGTTTTATTTAGAGTCATAAGGAAGAACGACTGAAATCGACTTAAACATATATTTAACAGTCAACAACACAATGTGTTGGTTTCTCAATTTACTAGCGACATGTTTATCATCGGATACCAGTATATGCGTCTGATCTGTAATTTCATCAATTTTGTCCAATTGTCCGATCAGAAAGGATCAAGCACAGTGTTCTTTTGAAAGACTAAATCGAAAGGTTTATTGTGTGTGTGAATATTCATGACGGGTGACACTTTCCTTGTCTAAGGGATTCCATCAGATATTGTTTGTTATCGATCTAAAATAATTGAACATCGGTTATCTAACATCTCTTTAGTCCATCCCATATAAAGTTACTTTTTTCTAGTGGATCTTTTGAATGGATCTGCTCTTTCGTCCAGGTAAGAAATATATGAACCATTTTAATACGAGAAATCTACAAAATATCTTATGAATATTTTGATTCTTTTCAATTTCTGTATATCAGCAAATATTCACACTCGATGCCTTTCCAATAAACTACATGGCTAACTTGACATTTTAAAATTTTATTAAATTTTTCGTGGGCATTTTTATTCTTTAGAAAACTTCATTTATATTTTGAATAAAAATTCTAAAACAAAAGAGGGAAGAATGTTGCAGTCGGAATGGTGTGGTCTTTGTTGTCCATTCTTATTTACCAGCACATTGTTTTTATATGATGAATAACATTGAACCAGCATAACAAGGAGAGGACTTTAATTGTGTTCTCTAATTGAAATGAGTAAGCATCCTTCTAAGTAAAATTAATGGTTCTAAAGTGAAAAAAAATCTAGAAATCTTAAATTTGTCTTTCGTGGTCCATATTACAAAAAGAGCTGACCATGGGCGAGTACATTGATACATCATAGACATGTCTTTTTTAATTTCTCTTTTATTAAAGGCAACAATAGTATACCGCTGTTCGAAAGTCATAAATTGATTGAGAGATAACAAATCCGGGCTACAAACCAAAACCGAGGAGAATACATAAACTATAAGAGGAAAACAACAAAATAACAGAAACACCAAAGTGCAACAAAAATCAACGACAATGTAACACACACAGGCACGAACTATAAGATAACAACTGCCGTTTCCCTGACTTTGTAAAGGATATTTTAAGAAAAAATGGTGGGTTGAACCTGGTGTTGTGCTTAGCCAAACCTCGCGATTTTATGACAATGTTAAATATAACACTAACATGACAACATTACATTACATTACTACAGTACACCTAAATGCAAGAACATTCAGGACAGATAAATACACAAATAAACAATACAATAATACGTTTCAACATGTTAATAGTTATCAAAGGTACCAGGCTTATAATTTAATACGCCAGACGAGCGTTTCATCTACATAAACCAGCTTCACTAGCAAGATTTAATTTGTATGTAAACGTAAATATAATTAATCACCTAGTTAATTTATATGATTTTTAGTTGAAAGCAATTATATGCACATGATTTATTTGTTTACACAGATTGATTTAGAAAAAAATATACTATAATGGTTTACTTTTAAAAGAGGGACGAAAGATAGCAGAGGGACAGTCAAACTTATAAATCGAAAATAAACTGACAAAGCCATGGCTAAAAATGAAAATGACAAACAGATAAACGATAGGACACAAGCTAAAAATGAAAATGACAAACAGATAAACGATAGGACACATGACATAGCATAGAAAACTAAAGAATAAGTAACACGAACTCCACCAAAACCTAGGGACGATATCAGGTGCTCCGGAAGGGTAGGCAGATCATGTGCCACATGTAGCACCCGTCGTGTTGCTCATATCATAACAAATCCTGTAAAAAAGTCTAATTCTATAGATCACATTCATGAAAGTACATTTTTTTATTCACTTTAAGATGCAGAACATTAATAAAAAAAAGAAATTAAAATTCTATCATTTTAGATGTGTTATGTGTATTAACTTGAATAATCAATTAGTTTTTAACATTCAAAAGGCAATTTTAAACCCGCAACTCGCGATGGAGGCCGTAAAATTTAAAATGAATTGTGACTCGGATGGAGAGTTGTTTCATTAGCACTCATATCACATCTTCCTATATTAAATTGTAATATTATATTAGTGCTTCTTTCGCTGTGTGAATAAACACATGCCCTAAATCCAATAAAATGTGTTTGCACATGCGTAGATTACTACTGCAGAATAATAAATTTATTCAAATTGGCATGCATTAAATATATTTCATTAACTTAAAACACTTTCAAACTCGTAAATGATGCACATGTTGTTACTGATTCATTTATTATGACTATAATGTGTTGCAATTCGGAATTGACAGATTTGACCAAGATACAACAATTGTCATAATTAGAACCGAAATAATTGATGCAAGCCTTACTTTATTGTCGCTCAGGCAAACATAATCACGAATATAATGCCTACCTTATACCATGTTAAAATTACAATAAAGTATAGCTTGCACCAATTATTTATTAATCAATAACACAATTACTAACACAATTATATATTAATATTATTGTAATTGTCAAGTAACTAATAACAAATTACAAACATAATCCTACTTTAATATTCAAATTTTAGAACTTTTTGGTGTTAACACATTCGCGTGACGTACAGTTCATAATCCTAATATGTTGTATTTGGTCGTTGTTAGTCTGTGGTTTTAATATTTAAATGTACTATTATATTGTTTGTTTTTTTTAAGTATTTTTCTGTCCCGACTGTTCTTGCATCTATTTGTAATGTAGTCCTGTCACGTATTGCAGGTAATTTAGCGGTATTTTTTGGCATTGCCATATAAGCGGGAAATCTTCTAGCCATAAACCAGGTTTAATCCACCATTTTGCCACTAATATCCTCAACCAAGTCAAAAATATTGCACTTCTTATAAAAAATTAATTGTTAATTTCTATGTATGTAGCATTGGCGGATCCCCCCCTCCATAATGGCGTTTTTTTTTGTTGGACTTCAGTTTTTCTGTACATCTTATTGCATTGTTGTCCTTTTATAAATATAGTTTATGTGTCTTCCTCCGTTTTAGGTTGTAATCCGGATTTGTTTTCTCTCAATCGATTTATGACTTTTGAACAGCGGTATAATACTGTAGCCTTTATTTTTCAATTAAAATAAGATTCTACTATCATTTCACTATTGTGTTGTAAACATTTAGACAACAGTAGTTTACTGGTGAACAAATCTTCTTAAATAGATAAAAAAAAAACAGCATTAAAATGAAGGAATCCGGTGTATCATCGAAGAATATTCCAAATGTAACTGATAGTTCATCGATGTGAACAGAAAAAAGTGTTTGAGAATAAATATTCAAAAATTACATAAAAACATCTTAATCTTCCAGAAGCTTTTTCTTCAATTAATTTAGTATCCGCCACATGTCAAACAAAACCTAAAACAAACTTGTTTTCTGAGTCAGCATAATTTTGATCTGAGATATAATTACTTTCAGTGCCATTTAACTTTCCTATATTGACAATGTTTAATTTCTGTGTATTTATTGTATATGTTCCGGACCATATGAGTATTTGGACCATACGCGTATGGTCATGACCATATATATAGGTATATAGTGCGGTGACAGAAGTGTAAAAAGTCGTCTAGATCGCGAGTTAAATCTCCCCAAAAAACACACGGCTAAAAATGGTCTTAACTTAAAGACAAATATGTCTTCTTTAGTTTTTGCCCTGTCGTCAGAAATTCGTACGGTCACATTTTTCTTAAAAGTCGTTTTAATGATTGGTAGTATATTGGAGAGTTTAAACCCCCTTTTTCAAAATGAAAAATTGTGTATGTTTGCTTACATTTAACTGAAATAGTTTTCACTGAAGCTATGTTTATATGTCAAAATATTCTATTCAGTATTTCATTTTCATATAATGTATAAAATTTGCGAAGTTTAGACTGTTTAAAATTGAGGTAATTTTAATCGCAAATTCAGACACAAACTTTAGTTTTTTCTTCATAGTAGTAATAAAAATTATCCCATAATATTTTAAGCATATAGTATTTCATAAAATTAATCAGTGATAAAAATTTCGGAACCAAAATATTAAAAAAACCTTAAGCAATCAATGGAAAAAGAATGAAATAAAAAACTTCAATTTCAACACGGAACTTAATCAATTGCCTTCCGTCACATTTTGTGTATTAGTCAATAATTTGCTCTCAACTGATATATGATATTACTACCTTTTCGCTATTATATACACATATTTGCAATTTAAGTGCACTGATATATATACATACTTTATTCGTATGTGTTTATATTCTATGTTTTTTGTTATAAAACATCAAATATACTTTGTCAGAAAAGTCTTATTGTAAAATCAAAATAATTGACGGATAGTTTCAGTAAATATTCCGTGATATGTCAAGTCCGTTGCAACTGGCACCATTGAGTCCAAAGAAAAGACCAAAGTTGTTTAATTTTATTCAGCGCTTAATATGCCAACAACAGAAAACTTATCGACTGAAATTTTGAGTCAAATCACCAGTATAGGGAAGTCGATTTTTGTATCTGCATTGAATAAAAGATTAGATGAGGTGAACATCAAGATGTTTCATGCGACAACTGTTAATTTGCAGAAGTCCGTGCAGGCTGTTTATTATTGTTCATGCTACAAAAGTTATACAAGTAAACATATTTGTTCCCCTTTTAGAACGAGGGAGCTTCCAATTTGATATTAAATGACGACATACAATTATCGGACTGTTGTCCCTCAGTTTCGGGTATTCAAACTTGTGTAGTTTTTTATCTTTCTAAAATGTTTTGTTGCAACAAAATATACAAGCGCTCCAGTTGAACGACTGCATTCTAGAAGCGTTCTAGAATGCAGTCGTTCAACTGGAGCGCTTGTATATTTTGTTGCAACAAAACATTTTAGAAAGATAAAAAAACTACTCAAGTTTGAATCAGATGAGCGTATTAAGAATGTTTTAACCGTGTCAGATAAAGTTAAAGTTGAAATAGTTTCCCGTCCATCTTTTAAACTTCAAGCACTCTGTCATTTTGTTTGCGATACAAATTATTTGCCAAAAACGAAAAAAAAACCCGTGGAAACAGATATCTTAGATCACGATACTGCTTTTACTTATTTTATTTTGGCTATTGACAACGATTTAATGGTCTTTCCTCATGACACCGTTACTAGATAAATATAGCTCTTTTCTTCCAGCTGATTCTAATTTAAAATATTCTACTTGTAAAATGCAGTCTAAATTCATTGATTCCTATAGAAATTAAGTTGTCAAACAACTTCAACAAGTTCAAAGCAAATATAACAATATTTTGTAGCAAAATAACTATTTGAGATGCCATATCAGCTGCTAGTCAATTGAAAACTGGCCTCAAAATCTTAATGTTAGATGTAATAGACACAAATAACGGACAGATATTTCATTCCGCTGCAAGTATACAATAGAAAAGACTTCTCTACAAACTCTACAGAAGTACAAAAATGTATACCTAACTAAGAGTTGTCTCTTTCTTCTCCAATCCAGTCAATGCATTCGTCTTTATTGTAATTCATTTTATGGTATCTCGATGAAACTGCATACAGCCAACCCAGATAGCAATGATTTGCTGGGCCAACATTGGTGATTAGTTGGCACAGTTGGTAAACAGTTGGCGTTGGCAGGACAACAAGAGACCAACGTTGGTCCAACAACACTCAACCTACAGTTATTTTGACACTGTTGGCCCCTCGTTGGCCCAACAACTTGGCACCAACTGTCATTTTTGGATGGTTGACCAAATGTTGGCCCAACATTTTCTTACCAACTGTTATTTAAGTAGTTGGTCCAATGATATTCGACTTATGTCGTCCATTGGTTCAATGTAAGATCTTCTGACTGAACCCACTGAACCAATTTTAAACAAACTTTATTTGAATGCTCATTCTTAGGATATATTTCATGACAATATTGAAAAATAAGCCAACATTGTGCCAACAATATGCCAACGTATTAAGTACTTATCTCCCCATTTTATACCACAGATTTTTTTAATTTTTTTTAAATACTATTCCAAAGTGCAAACAAAAAGATGTGCTCTTCATTTTCTTTATCTAATATTTTCAAATCTGTGTAGTCATCTAAATGTATTTATCTTAATGTTTGATTATTTTTTTGCGCAAACAAAAAATATTTAAAACCAGCCCATAAAAATAAATAAAATTTAAATATATTTGCATTTGAAAAACAATCAACAATTTCAACTGATCAATTGACACGAGTGAAATAGTCACTCTCCAACTGACAGTTGATTGCATTTTAACTATAAACAATACAGTATAGACCATGATATACTGATTACTAATAATCAATAATATGGAAAGCATAATAAAATGTGGTTAAAGATGTTGGCAAACTGTAGTACGACCAACAATGGCCCAACATAATTTCAAAACTAGACCACGTTGGTAGACTGTTGGCAAACAGTTAACATTGTTGGCAGATTGTTGGCAAATAGTTAACTTTGTTGGCATACTGATGTTGGCCCAACAAAGACCCAACATGTTGGGCCAACGAAGGGCCGATGAGCAAAATGACGGTGGCCCAACATAGTTTTCCAACGTTGGCCCAACAATGTTGCCAACATAATGCCAACGTGGGCCCAACACATGTTTGCTATCTGGGAAGACTATTCTCAGGAAATGGCACCAGAGAAATTGTGTAAATGCTAAGCAATTGTTGAGTCAACCGTTTGTGTGGCCATTTTTTTTTTACTCCTGTTCATTTAGGATTAGCTTTACAAATGTACAATGAGTTTGGTTCGAAACACCTTGTTGAAACATTGAATGCCTATGGATTTTATGCTTCTTAAAGTAAAGTTCGACGCTATCTAATGTGTTGCCAACCATGAAATTGAGCAAATTCAAGGGGTAGTGTGTACGTCTCATGCATAATGTTTCCTCATCATCTTTGCAGACAAGCATATGGATGTCATTTTAACCCCATTTTAGATCTATGTAAAATCTTGGGTGAATTGAAAGGGATGGGGGATGGTTTGAAGCTGGTATTTTTTAGGAACAAATGTCTTCGGACTTCCTAAAATACCTTGTCTGTACTTGAAAAGAAAAACTCAAAATAACGTGTTTAATTTGAGCAGAACCTGTCATGTGCAGACCTGTGGACATGAGTGAAATGTATAGAAATATAAAAACATGTCTTGTAACGGTTGATGAAAATGAAGATGATGGAGATAAGGTATAAAGCTTGTTGCACTGATACACACGATCCCAGTCCCCGGGTAAGGGGAGTGTTGGCGAGCCCTTAAAAAAGTTAAACCCCGCCACATTCTGTTTGTGTCTATTTCAAGTCACGAGACGGTAATGCAGTGTTTGTCGTTTGTTGCTATATTCTATATTTGTTTGTTTCTTACTTATTTTGTACCTTAATCAGGTTGATAGATTTTTCGTTTATTTTACATTATTCATTTTGGGAATTGAAGACTATGCAGTATACATTTTACTCATTGTTGAAGCCCGTACGGGACGTATTGGTAATTTATGTATCATTTGGAATCATATCACATCTTCTTTTGTATATGGAATACTTTTGAAGTTTGTGGTGTGTTGCAAGAAAAAAAAGGGGGGGGGGTATAGGTACAAAACG
Organism: Mytilus trossulus; assembly: GCF_036588685.1. Lineage (NCBI taxonomy): Eukaryota > Metazoa > Mollusca > Bivalvia > Mytilida > Mytilidae > Mytilus > Mytilus trossulus. The sequence continues at coordinate 34,705,519 of NC_086379.1, read as the reverse complement.
TATAATGTAATAGATATTAACCAGAGTAAAATACACAACAACAGATAATACTATATGGAAGCAGTAATAATTGTGGAAAAAAACAAAAGCAATGAGAAGTCTAAAATAAAACCTGACGTATCCGCATTCAATTTGAGGTCATATTTGACTGTAGTGTTCTATTGCTTTGATTTGATACCTCACCCAATATGATAGTTTAAAAAATAATTTTAAAGTATTGTTTTGCATGACACTTGATTTATACCTGAAATTGTAATTTTTCATAAGGTTAAGGTGCTCTAAAAATTGTATAGGTCGAAAATTTAATTTTTGAAGTTTTGTTTATAAAACGTCGTTTTAAGATTATTTTAATAAAATAAATCTTAACAATTAAGGTTTATGTATAATAACAAACATTAATTAAGCCAAAACATTATCATTTGTGTTTAATTAGAGTTTAGAAATAGAAAAAAAAGACAAAATTGAAACCCTCCCAAATTTTTACAGATTTTTACATATTATGTCCTTTGACCTCAATTAAAAAAAATTGTGACCATATTAAGTCTTGACGACAGGCATATTATTACAGTACACGATTTCCTCTTTCCAATGATAAATTATATAGGTGTGTGTTCGGTGGGGAGATTAAATTTTAAAAAATCCACCTTCAGTCACCGCACTAATATACGCATATGGTCCAACCATACGCGTATGGTCGGACCATACGCGTATGGTCGGGGTAATTAACACTCTGTTGCAGTTTACTTTTAATACTTCTAAACTCTTCATATGGTATGACCGTTCATTCAAAAGACGCTATCATATAGGTAATTTCATCATTATATTATAATAAAAAGATAAGCTCAATAAAAAATAAGAAGTTTCACATAGTTAATTTAACTTAATTGTCAATTTTAAAGTAAACACATTTTATACCGATGGTCATTACCGATTTGTTATTACGAGTAAATGGCAATATGTCGACTAAAAAAATATTTTCCAAAAATTTCTTAATGAACTGTTACATTAGAAGTCACTGGAAAGTAGCATACTATTAGTTTATTTAAGTTGTGTTGTGAAGATGGTGTATTGCAGTCATTTTACGATATTTGGAAGTGAATGTCATCCAAGCCTTCATGCACGAAATTCAATGTAACTGGCGATTAAAACTAACTATGGATGGCATCAATATTAAATTTTTACGTAGTTTTTTGGATTATAAAATAAAAAAAATGTCATGTTTTAAACTATCACTGTTTTTGTATGATAAAGTTTATGTATTATTGAAACGTTTATAATGTAATTTGAAAAAATAAATATACCTATATGGTCCAAATACTCATATGGTCCGGCCCGTTAACAACCAAACGAGTATTATACTCATATGGTCAGACCATACGCGTATGTATTATTAAAAACCACAAGGTTCCCAGACAACATGAGTATGTTGGCCCAACATTGGCACAACGTATATCATTGCATTGGCCCATCGTTGTATTTTAACGTTGGCCCAACGTATAAGTGCAAAGTGGGCCTACGTTGGCCCAACATGATGGGTTCATGTTGGCCCAACGTTGTACGGTTATATGCAAAACATAGAGCCAACGTTGGCCCATTGTATGAAAAACGAAATCCATGTTGGCACAACGTTGGACCAACGTAGAAATATCTTTTCTTATGTTGGCACTATGTTGGTCCAAGGTAGGTATATCTCATTTGTATGTTGGCAATACGTTGGTCTATATTGTTTCAACCAAATTACAATAGATGCTGCAGGAGGAGCTGTATATGATAAATACTACGGAGCACATTTGATCTTTTTTTTGTATTCCAAACTGCCAAAGTTTAAGGTAGCAATTCTGTATTTTTGTATTACCCATTGTTGTTACTGTCCTTGTTTTATCATGAAATTTGCCTCTTTAATTTTATTGTGTGACGTTAAGATATTTCTTTGGCAATGTTTGATGGATCGACCAGATAAACTCTGTGTCATTTGGTGTCTTGTAAAGAGTTGTCTCATTAGCAATCATACCACATCTTCTTTTTTCATATCAATTTCATTTATGTCTTTAACAGAACAAATGACGTGCATGTATGGCTTATGGTTAGGCGATCATACAAATAGTTTTTTCGGAGATGTAGTTTTAGTTGTATTGGTTCCAGATCCAGAATGAAAATTAAATAATTCAGATGATGAAACTTTATTTATTTCAAATTTGATATCATTGGTCGTCATCACGAGTAGTGTCCTCCTCAATTTGAACTTCAACAGTGTCATTATTATTTATATATGTTATTCTTTTTTTCCCTTCTCTGTTAAGCGCCGCCAATCTTTAGCTGCATCATATATCTCCTTATCCGAAGACTCTTTACAACTATGTTTTTTTTCTAACCGACTCTGTAATAAAGTTATAAGTAAACTTGAATTGCGTATTTGTCTAATGCATGCGTGCGTAATCTCCCTTCTAGATATGTAATATAAATTAATGTATATTCTAAATAGTTTAAACACTATTTAATACAAAAATAAAATCTTAAATAACCATTTTTTTATATTGGTTATTTGTCTAATGGTCAGAAATTCATTAGTATTAGACGGATTTGTTGGTATAACAAACCCTTATTACTATTATTTCAGAATTCGGTATCATACTTTATATATTCGTAATATACATGATATATAAAGAATAATTTAGATGTGTATTAATGAACAGTTAAATATTTGATATATAAAAACACTGTTACACATTCAAGTGTGTATATGATCAGGTTAATTTCACAAATATATCGTATCTGTTTGCATGCGATTTAGAAATACAATAAAACTAACAAATTCATTTATATTTTAATGAAGTAGAAATCATTATACCACATTTTTGAAACATTACGGAATAAGGTACATCTTAAGACAATTTTATGCCATTAACTTTAGTAATGATCATACATGTTGTGGTTATAGATTTATATAATTTACCATTTGTTTGAAGATACTTATAATGTTCAGTGGCAAATATTTCGCCCGAAACGTATAAACTTCAAGATCAGCATTTTAAAATGATAGAAATTAATATATGTTTTGATTTTTAACAACATCCCTCAGATTAAAAAATCATATTGTAGTTGTCATTCTGAATCGTATATATATATATACATTGTATCAGATTTTTTAAAGTTACAACTTACATGTTACTATCTTTCTCTTTGAATCTCAGATGACATGATTTTCTCTTTTTGTTTTCTTCGTATCACTGCTTTCTTACAAATACACAACAGGAAATAATCACAAAAGTGACCATCTCATTACATTCAGATTTCCTATAAACTTAATTACCATAGCAACTATCTTTGAAATTTGTCGAACATATGGTCAACCGTATCAGAGTGGGCTTGGCTAACAGACTGGCTGTATCAAATATCACTCTGCATATAATTGCTATTATTATGTTTCACAAAGTTTAATGAATAAAGTTATTATAAATAATGATTGCAATAAATTTTAATTTTTAACCAGGCAATCTATGTTTACGATATATACATTTTTTTATTACAGTAATGATATTCCAGTATAAATTTTACCTGACTTATATATAGAGTATAATATATGATCACGCAACGTTGGACCAGCATTGGCCCAACATAGAGTTGTAAATGTAATTTCAGTTGATAAACACTTTCGGTATAACATTAACTGTTCATAACGCCTGCTGCAATCGAAGTTATTCGCCTCCCAAGAGAAATAAAGCGTAAAATATCATATTATCAATTCTATTAACAAAATTTCATATCGGCCCTATGTTGCTACTAACATAATGCCAACATTTGCCCGATTATTTATAACCAACATGAGATAATAATATGAATTTACAACAGCAGACCAACGTTGGACCAATGTTGTGCAGCCGACACCAACGTGCGACCAATGTACCGACAATTTGCCAACGTTGGGCCAATGTTGTGCAGCCAACATAAACTTGTGACCAACGGACCGACAATTTGCCAACGTTGGGTCAATGTTGTGCAGCCAACATAAACTTGCGACCAACGGACCGACAATTTGCCAACGTTGGGCCAATGTTGTGAAGCCAACACCAACGGTCGACCAACGGGCCGACCATTTGCCAACGTTGGCCCATTGTTAGTCTGCTGACTGGGTTAAGGTTATGTACACCCAGGTTGAGATTGCTTGAACTATATATGGTTTATATTATATACGTTTATTCAGAGGACGTGTTTTCAACAGACTGTTGGCATTCCAATGGGAACCAATTGTGCTTAGTCTTTAGTTTATAAATATGTTGTGTCTTGTGTACTATTGAATTTGTCTGTCAAGTTATTTTTGGCTATGCCGTCGTTGTCAGTTTATTTTCTATCTATGCGTGTGACTGTCCCTCTGGTATCTGGTACCTGGTATCTTTCGTTCCTCTTTTTGTTTTAATTTTGTCCACACCTACATCTACATCTACGACATAGCAGCTATGTCGTCACTCGAAAAGGGTACTTCGACCCATCACTCATTAGTATAAAATTGTACTTTGACGTCTTCCAACATGACAAACACTTTGTAAATAACATTAAATAAAAACAGTTCCAGATTGTGCTCATAACTTTTGTACAGGTACTAGTTAAAGACATCATTTATCTTTTGGCAGTGGCTATTTGACCGGCACCGGCTAAATAGCAAATTTGCTATTTGACCGGCACCGGCAAAATAGCAAATTTGCTATTTAGCCGGCACTGAATAAAACTGTTTATTGATGTGATAAGTAAAGAATAAATAAGCTTTATGATAATTTAAAATCATTTTATCACATAATATCAAGCATTAAAAATACACGGAGTACAATAAAAAAAATATTGAAGTTGTTCATAAATAAATAATTTATAACTTTATAATCAGCTGTTTATAATATTAATTAAAAGCATGAAAATACATTTGTATAAACATTACTAAATGTATGTTTTTCTAAAATATTTATAAATCTGTGATACATCATTACTCCACATTACCAGATTTTGCTGAACATTTTCTGATTGCCTTAAATTCTTTGCGAACAGAACGAGACCTCAAAACAAGTGGTTTATTTCAAAAGAGGACTGTTTCAGCATTCTCGAATGACTCACCTGAATATAAATATCAAGAGTTGATGACATCATATGCTTGGGCATATATCATGAAACAGTTTTCACTACGGTCTGAAGTAAAATTGGCGAAGAAAGAGAGTGGTGATAGAGAAATTATATGGACAACTACAACAAACTGTCATCAGTCTTCCAAAAAAGAGTACCTGAAAAAGCAATTGTGGACCATTTCGTATACGAAAAGTTCCAAAGGAATCGGATTTCTTTTACTAGTATTAGACTGGTTTCACGGTTGGAAGCGATTTAGAAGGGAAAAAATGCTGCTAATAACAACATTTTAATAACCGAGGAACAAGTTGAAGCAAGACCTGAACTTTTAACTGCCTCTTGTTTGGACTCAATTGTAAACATTTATTTAATCAAAAAGTATTGTCAAAAAGATGCATGGGAAGCTATTTAGAGCGTTCATAAAGAGAAATAAAAGAAACCCTATGCACATATGATGCAGATCTAAAGGAAGCCAGTGTAATATGTAGTTCCTGTTTGGAGTGGCAACATTTATCTTGTGCTAGATTAAAACAACTTTCAAAGGCAAATAATTGGTTTTGTAACAATTGCAGATGTTAAATCATGTACATGTGTCCTTTTGAAATTCATAGCAACAACTTTTGATATTGTCTTTTTTAAGATGTACGAAGTTTCACATAACATTATTTTTATAGCATGGCAGGATATTTAAACCATAGATATTACACAGAATTTGGCATCAACTTTTTTATAAATATTTTAGAAAAAAAAATATATTTAAAAATGTATATATACAAATGTGTTTTCATGCTTTTAATCAATATTATAAAGTTATAAATTATTTATTTATGTACATCTTCAATAAAAAAAAATTGACTGTACTCAGTGTATTTTTAATGCTTGATATTGTGATAAATCATTTATAATTATATAAGCTTATTTATTCTCTAATTACATATTGACTAACATGACTAATCACATCAATGAACAGCTTTATTCAGTGCCGGCTAAATAGCAAATTTGCTATTTTGCCGGTGCCGGTCAAATAGCAAATTTGCTATTTAGCCGGTGCCGGTCAAATAGCCACTGCCTTATCTTTTATTTGTGTTGGTTACTTATAGCCACTACAGAGGAGCTTGGTGAGTTTGGTCTTGAATTCCTCAGTGCCGGCTCAATCTCTAATAGCTCGTCTGGTAGTTTATTCCAGTCTCTGATGGTCCGAGAAAAAAGCTGTACTTGTAAATATCTTTGTTTGGCCTGATTTAGACATATCTTTAAGTGTTCGACTGATGGAGTCTCGACGTTCTTCTTGGTTTTAAATTGTGCGATGGCATTGGAATAGCAACCTTTTCATGGATGGCTTTATGAAAGAGTGTTATGCGTGCTGTTTCAAGACGTGGTTTTCATGTAATATTTAGAAATGTTTGAGTCTTAAAAGTATTTTTTAATAAGTATGTTGAATATGTTTAACATTTTTGAATCCATGCGACCACTTTTTCCTGTCAATTCCTTAAAAAATTGATTTCCGGGAAATAAGCAGAGCTGTCCGATTTTATCCGTGGTTTAATTACTTTGTGACTGGTACCCAAGTATTAGATATGACTTTCTTGGGTTTTCTATAATTCCGTATTGTTGATACCAGATTGTTAAAAAAGCAAAAAACGAAACAAAGTAGCAGCATGAAAGGTAAATTTAAAACTACAAGCACATTAAAAAATATAACATCAATATGAGATTGATTCACTGTGCATCAATCACAGACACAAGCACTTGCTTCTATCTAATGTCGACTATGATAAGTATCATATGAAGTATATATTTTTGTAGATCCATATTTTAATATATATATAAACCGATAAATTATTCTATTTATATGGATGGTCGACCTTTCTTTGAATAGAAACAAGTGCCTGTGGCATCAATGTTACATTTGTCTTCTTCTGAGGACTGTGTGCTTTCATCTCCTTGTGTAGAAGACCAGCTGATCATAACTACATCATATATGGAAAGGGGGGGGGGGGGCTTTCATCAGGACTCCTGGATTGGTTGTTTTCAGGATTTTGGGATTGATCAGTTTAGAATCAGGCAAAACTTTTTTTGAATTTCAAGATGTGAGGATTTAAGTATTTTAAAATTTTGGACCCCATATGTTTTTAAGCAAGGGATTTTTGAGATCAGGACCCCTCCTATTCCCCCTCCCTCATTCGACTCTAAGCGTTACACAGGATTGTAATTTTAGACTGTTTGAGACGTCTCAAATGAAAGTGGCCGTGTTTGTGTTCATTCATAATATTGAAATGTAAGTTGTATTTAATGATAGTACATGACATACATGTATATATAAAGGTTGAGGATGAACACAAATGGGGGCCACTTTTATTTTTGACAAAAAACATCTGAATGGTGACGATTTGCATATTTGATATATTTTTGCTTGAATCAGAGGGTTTTTAAATGACTTAATCAGCTATAATCTTTCACATATACTATTTGAATCAATTGAAATAGACACTAAAGTGTTTAAAAAGTGTCAAAAATCTTTAGTTAGATGAACCTAAAATTTGAGGCCAAAATCGGCTCTTACCGGACCTACATTTGTACTCCTTTATGTAAAAAAAGAAAAAAAAGAAAATTAGATATACATTTTATACAGCATCAAATGACAATGAGGCCATAGTTATTATATTTTTAGTTTTACGAATTTTTTTGACAAAACCAATGGGTAGGAGGACGAAAAAGAAACCAAAAAAAAAAAATGCTGCTGCTTTTTTTTTTTAATACCAACCGTCAATATCAAAAAAAATAATTTTTTTTTATTTCACCAGGAGGTTTTCTACTAGTGTAACAACTAAATTTTTTTTCTTGACAATGTTTGAATTGAAAATCAATGTGCAACAACTTACTAAATCACCAAGAGCATAAATTTAGATTCTTTCATGCAGTTATGAACTAAAATTTTTTTTTTTGCATGAAAAACACTGGGTCGGAGGAGAAAAAAAAATAAAAATCAACATTTTTAATTTTATTTTTTTCCTATTTGGCAAAAATTAGGGTAGGAGGGTTCGTACAACTAAAAATAAAAAAACTACGGCCTGAGATCTATTATTGTAGGACAAAGATGTACATCTAATGGAACTTTAAATATATTATATTTTATTTTTCAGGTTACAAAGAAGTACAACAGGATAGCATATCAAGCAAAATAAGCCTATTATAAATTTATATAATGGCATCTGCAGTTGATCCCGTGGACTTAATAAATATAGAACGGAGGCTATTAACTTTGGAAGCAAATACTAACAAATTTAATCTCAACAGAAAGGAGAATCTCAGAAGATTGCAAGAACAGAAAAATAATTGCTATACTGAAATTAAGGCTTTTAGACAGGATCTGAATATGTTTTTGGATAAACTTGAACAGGCATTCTGTCAAGAGCTTTCGTCATTAGAAGAAAAACAAAGGGAAAATATTCTATACGTTGCTAATATACATGGGAAAGTAAATCATACTGTTGTAACTTTAAAAGCAAACCTGAGCACACTGAGAGAAGTGAAGAACAGTGCCACCAGTGCCTATGATAATAGTCTCAAAAAATTAAAAAGCGATCTACGTATGAATGAAAGCTTAGTTTATATTGATCTATTTCATGATAGTGGTGGGAGGGATCTGGACCTTAATATGTCCTTAAATCCTTATTTAAAAACATTAACTAGTGATATATCATCACTAGGTGATGTGTATATTGCACGTGGTCCAACAGGGATACAGTTTGATGAGCATGAGCAGAAGAAAACAGTTATGGTTGATACTGAAATGTCAGAAGATTCAAAAAGTGAAAAAATTGACAGAGAAGATGGGAACAAAGAGAAGGGAAGTAAAGGTAAGAGTTCACAGTTTATACTTTTTGTGAAAAGATTCTGTGGGTTATTTTTTATTGTATCTACATGTATGTCAAACATGTCAGAAAGTTTGTTAACTGACAATCTGAAAATAAATCTTGATTGAAGGTCTTTCAATTGCAATGATTCTATTAATATAAAAAAGAAGATGTGGTATGATTGCCAATGAGACAACTCTCTACAAGAAACCAAGTGACACAGAAACAAACAACCATGTGACAACTACAATGTATAGGTCACTGTCACAACTACAATGAACTTCTACAATGAACAAAGGTCATACTGCATAGTAAATAGAATCATTATGCATGTGAAGCATGGTTTTTATTCCAATTTATATGATTGATTTTGTCTAAAAGAAATAATGCTTTTGTATTTCAGATGTATCAATGTTTATAGTTCAATCACAAGAAAATTCAGAGCTGATATGTAATGTCAAACAAGAACCAATTGAGGACTGTCAAAATACCACAGAACAAGATGATTCAGAACTGATTTGTAATGTCAAACAAGAACCCATTGAGGATTGTCCAATTACATCGGAACCTTTGCCTTCTATTATGTCAGTACCTCTATCTAATGTTCTTCAGTCACAGGCCATTCCTGTTACATGTACCACACCATATGTTATAGGACCTTTGACGTCTGCCATTCCAGCTCCTTTTGTTATGCCTGCGAAAGTGTCTTCAGCGCCTACAATGCAATTTCCTGTTCCCATCCAGTCTGCCAATAACAGACCTAGAGCCCCAGCTCCAGCTAAGTCACCCATGGCAGGAACACAGCCATATCTTATTAGATTCCTGCCAATGGATAAGAATTCAACAATAATCAGACGTTTTCCTATAGTACCAGTTATGCCAGGTTCAAAAAATGCACCTACCTGTTTGGCTACTTGTAATCAACTACCGGTAACTCAACTACAAATGGCACTACAGACAATTGATCAATCAAATCATTCAAATTTAACTCTGGTTAATGCGCAAGGAAACATTCAAAATACTGCTGCTTTACAGATAGATAATGTCACTGTGTTCTTTAGTAGGACACCTCACCCGACATAATAATTCAGGTACTAACTTAGTGATAGTGAGAGTGGTGTGTTTCCGAGACGGATTTTATTATGTCATTTTGTAAAACAATAATCTATAACTATACAATATTCATTTCTTTCACGACTTATTAGAAAGGCATCTACATCACCCACCGCTACAGAATGCTTTGAATCACTTGCATGAAATTATTTTATAGTCGGTTTCTCATTTCCTGGATAATGGATATAACACAAACATTTATCGACAATTTTAATAGACGCTGTCAGCATGGCTAATTAAAGCATTGCTTTAAATCTTCATATTGTTGTTTTACCTAATGTAAGAATGAATTATTAACGCCAAAATTGTGTCTATATTGTCCAATGCATAGAGAAAAACTCCTGTTTTGTATCTAGGGAAGAACACCACTATGCCATGACTTCTCGAAATTGTGTGAAGGATGATTTGTTCCCATCAGTAGTGGGAAAACTAATAATCATTGATAATTGGTGTTGAAGTATGAATATTTGTCAATTGATTTAAAATGTTTGACGCTTTTTTGAGAAGTTCTTTAAGTTTATCTTTAGTTATTCTGAATGAGTGCTTATATGTCTCATTTTCCAAGTGAACCTTTTAATAATGATACAACCGAAAATACTAGTAGAAGGTTTGTCTCGTATTTTGATCTTTGACATGACATGATAATTTCAACTGTTCAATTGTCAACTTCCCATTTTTCGGTACTCGCATAGGTTCTTCTCCGTTGTCTACGCATCTCAGTTAATACATTAACTATAAATGTATATATGCTCTTGCATGTTTGCACTATACGAGTTTCGTTAAAATGAATGTGTTCCTAACTCAAAAACTGTTTTATTTAGAGTCATAAGGAAGAACGACTGAAATCGACTTAAACATATATTTAACAGTCAACAACACAATGTGTTGGTTTCTCAATTTACTAGCGACATGTTTATCATCGGATACCAGTATATGCGTCTGATCTGTAATTTCATCAATTTTGTCCAATTGTCCGATCAGAAAGGATCAAGCACAGTGTTCTTTTGAAAGACTAAATCGAAAGGTTTATTGTGTGTGTGAATATTCATGACGGGTGACACTTTCCTTGTCTAAGGGATTCCATCAGATATTGTTTGTTATCGATCTAAAATAATTGAACATCGGTTATCTAACATCTCTTTAGTCCATCCCATATAAAGTTACTTTTTTCTAGTGGATCTTTTGAATGGATCTGCTCTTTCGTCCAGGTAAGAAATATATGAACCATTTTAATACGAGAAATCTACAAAATATCTTATGAATATTTTGATTCTTTTCAATTTCTGTATATCAGCAAATATTCACACTCGATGCCTTTCCAATAAACTACATGGCTAACTTGACATTTTAAAATTTTATTAAATTTTTCGTGGGCATTTTTATTCTTTAGAAAACTTCATTTATATTTTGAATAAAAATTCTAAAACAAAAGAGGGAAGAATGTTGCAGTCGGAATGGTGTGGTCTTTGTTGTCCATTCTTATTTACCAGCACATTGTTTTTATATGATGAATAACATTGAACCAGCATAACAAGGAGAGGACTTTAATTGTGTTCTCTAATTGAAATGAGTAAGCATCCTTCTAAGTAAAATTAATGGTTCTAAAGTGAAAAAAAATCTAGAAATCTTAAATTTGTCTTTCGTGGTCCATATTACAAAAAGAGCTGACCATGGGCGAGTACATTGATACATCATAGACATGTCTTTTTTAATTTCTCTTTTATTAAAGGCAACAATAGTATACCGCTGTTCGAAAGTCATAAATTGATTGAGAGATAACAAATCCGGGCTACAAACCAAAACCGAGGAGAATACATAAACTATAAGAGGAAAACAACAAAATAACAGAAACACCAAAGTGCAACAAAAATCAACGACAATGTAACACACACAGGCACGAACTATAAGATAACAACTGCCGTTTCCCTGACTTTGTAAAGGATATTTTAAGAAAAAATGGTGGGTTGAACCTGGTGTTGTGCTTAGCCAAACCTCGCGATTTTATGACAATGTTAAATATAACACTAACATGACAACATTACATTACATTACTACAGTACACCTAAATGCAAGAACATTCAGGACAGATAAATACACAAATAAACAATACAATAATACGTTTCAACATGTTAATAGTTATCAAAGGTACCAGGCTTATAATTTAATACGCCAGACGAGCGTTTCATCTACATAAACCAGCTTCACTAGCAAGATTTAATTTGTATGTAAACGTAAATATAATTAATCACCTAGTTAATTTATATGATTTTTAGTTGAAAGCAATTATATGCACATGATTTATTTGTTTACACAGATTGATTTAGAAAAAAATATACTATAATGGTTTACTTTTAAAAGAGGGACGAAAGATAGCAGAGGGACAGTCAAACTTATAAATCGAAAATAAACTGACAAAGCCATGGCTAAAAATGAAAATGACAAACAGATAAACGATAGGACACAAGCTAAAAATGAAAATGACAAACAGATAAACGATAGGACACATGACATAGCATAGAAAACTAAAGAATAAGTAACACGAACTCCACCAAAACCTAGGGACGATATCAGGTGCTCCGGAAGGGTAGGCAGATCATGTGCCACATGTAGCACCCGTCGTGTTGCTCATATCATAACAAATCCTGTAAAAAAGTCTAATTCTATAGATCACATTCATGAAAGTACATTTTTTTATTCACTTTAAGATGCAGAACATTAATAAAAAAAAGAAATTAAAATTCTATCATTTTAGATGTGTTATGTGTATTAACTTGAATAATCAATTAGTTTTTAACATTCAAAAGGCAATTTTAAACCCGCAACTCGCGATGGAGGCCGTAAAATTTAAAATGAATTGTGACTCGGATGGAGAGTTGTTTCATTAGCACTCATATCACATCTTCCTATATTAAATTGTAATATTATATTAGTGCTTCTTTCGCTGTGTGAATAAACACATGCCCTAAATCCAATAAAATGTGTTTGCACATGCGTAGATTACTACTGCAGAATAATAAATTTATTCAAATTGGCATGCATTAAATATATTTCATTAACTTAAAACACTTTCAAACTCGTAAAGGATGCACATGTTGTTACTGATTCATTTATTATGACTATAATGTGTTGCAATTCGGAATTGACAGATTTGACCAAGATACAACAATTGTCATAATTAGAACCGAAATAATTGATGCAAGCCTTACTTTATTGTCGCTCAGGCAAACATAATCACGAATATAATGCCTACCTTATACCATGTTAAAATTACAATAAAGTATAGCTTGCACCAATTATTTATTAATCAATAACACAATTACTAACACAATTATATATTAATATTATTGTAATTGTCAAGTAACTAATAACAAATTACAAACATAATCCTACTTTAATATTCAAATTTTAGAACTTTTTGGTGTTAACACATTCGCGTGACGTACAGTTCATAATCCTAATATGTTGTATTTGGTCGTTGTTAGTCTGTGGTTTTAATATTTAAATGTACTATTATATTGTTTGTTTTTTTTAAGTATTTTTCTGTCCCGACTGTTCTTGCATCTATTTGTAATGTAGTCCTGTCACGTATTGCAGGTAATTTAGCGGTATTTTTTGGCATTGCCATATAAGCGGGAAATCTTCTAGCCATAAACCAGGTTTAATCCACCATTTTGCCACTAATATCCTCAACCAAGTCAAAAATATTGCACTTCTTATAAAAAATTAATTGTTAATTTCTATGTATGTAGCATTGGCGGATCCCCCCCTCCATAATGGCGTTTTTTTTTGTTGGACTTCAGTTTTTCTGTACATCTTATTGCATTGTTGTCCTTTTATAAATATAGTTTATGTGTCTTCCTCCGTTTTAGGTTGTAATCCGGATTTGTTTTCTCTCAATCGATTTATGACTTTTGAACAGCGGTATAATACTGTAGCCTTTATTTTTCAATTAAAATAAGATTCTACTATCATTTCACTATTGTGTTGTAAACATTTAGACAACAGTAGTTTACTGGTGAACAAATCTTCTTAAATAGATAAAAAAAAAACAGCATTAAAATGAAGGAATCCGGTGTATCATCGAAGAATATTCCAAATGTAACTGATAGTTCATCGATGTGAACAGAAAAAAGTGTTTGAGAATAAATATTCAAAAATTACATAAAAACATCTTAATCTTCCAGAAGCTTTTTCTTCAATTAATTTAGTATCCGCCACATGTCAAACAAAACCTAAAACAAACTTGTTTTCTGAGTCAGCATAATTTTGATCTGAGATATAATTACTTTCAGTGCCATTTAACTTTCCTATATTGACAATGTTTAATTTCTGTGTATTTATTGTATATGTTCCGGACCATATGAGTATTTGGACCATACGCGTATGGTCATGACCATATATATAGGTATATAGTGCGGTGACAGAAGTGTAAAAAGTCGTCTAGATCGCGAGTTAAATCTCCCCAAAAAACACACGGCTAAAAATGGTCTTAACTTAAAGACAAATATGTCTTCTTTAGTTTTTGCCCTGTCGTCAGAAATTCGTACGGTCACATTTTTCTTAAAAGTCGTTTTAATGATTGGTAGTATATTGGAGAGTTTAAACCCCCCTTTTTCAAAATGAAAAATTGTGTATGTTTGCTTACATTTAACTGAAATAGTTTTCACTGAAGCTATGTTTATATGTCAAAATATTCTATTCAGTATTTCATTTTCATATAATGTATAAAATTTGCGAAGTTTAGACTGTTTAAAATTGAGGTAATTTTAATCGCAAATTCAGACACAAACTTTAGTTTTTTCTTCATAGTAGTAATAAAAATTATCCCATAATATTTTAAGCATATAGTATTTCATAAAATTAATCAGTGATAAAAATTTCGGAACCAAAATATTAAAAAAACCTTAAGCAATCAATGGAAAAAGAATGAAATAAAAAACTTCAATTTCAACACGGAACTTAATCAATTGCCTTCCGTCACATTTTGTGTATTAGTCAATAATTTGCTCTCAACTGATATATGATATTACTACCTTTTCGCTATTATATACACATATTTGCAATTTAAGTGCACTGATATATATACATACTTTATTCGTATGTGTTTATATTCTATGTTTTTTGTTATAAAACATCAAATATACTTTGTCAGAAAAGTCTTATTGTAAAATCAAAATAATTGACGGATAGTTTCAGTAAATATTCCGTGATATGTCAAGTCCGTTGCAACTGGCACCATTGAGTCCAAAGAAAAGACCAAAGTTGTTTAATTTTATTCAGCGCTTAATATGCCAACAACAGAAAACTTATCGACTGAAATTTTGAGTCAAATCACCAGTATAGGGAAGTCGATTTTTGTATCTGCATTGAATAAAAGATTAGATGAGGTGAACATCAAGATGTTTCATGCGACAACTGTTAATTTGCAGAAGTCCGTGCAGGCTGTTTATTATTGTTCATGCTACAAAAGTTATACAAGTAAACATATTTGTTCCCCTTTTAGAACGAGGGAGCTTCCAATTTGATATTAAATGACGACATACAATTATCGGACTGTTGTCCCTCAGTTTCGGGTATTCAAACTTGTGTAGTTTTTTATCTTTCTAAAATGTTTTGTTGCAACAAAATATACAAGCGCTCCAGTTGAACGACTGCATTCTAGAAGCGTTCTAGAATGCAGTCGTTCAACTGGAGCGCTTGTATATTTTGTTGCAACAAAACATTTTAGAAAGATAAAAAAACTACTCAAGTTTGAATCAGATGAGCGTATTAAGAATGTTTTAACCGTGTCAGATAAAGTTAAAGTTGAAATAGTTTCCCGTCCATCTTTTAAACTTCAAGCACTCTGTCATTTTGTTTGCGATACAAATTATTTGCCAAAAACGAAAAAAAAACCCGTGGAAACAGATATCTTAGATCACGATACTGCTTTTACTTATTTTATTTTGGCTATTGACAACGATTTAATGGTCTTTCCTCATGACACCGTTACTAGATAAATATAGCTCTTTTCTTCCAGCTGATTCTAATTTAAAATATTCTACTTGTAAAATGCAGTCTAAATTCATTGATTCCTATAGAAATTAAGTTGTCAAACAACTTCAACAAGTTCAAAGCAAATATAACAATATTTTGTAGCAAAATAACTATTTGAGATGCCATATCAGCTGCTAGTCAATTGAAAACTGGCCTCAAAATCTTAATGTTAGATGTAATAGACACAAATAACGGACAGATATTTCATTCCGCTGCAAGTATACAATAGAAAAGACTTCTCTACAAACTCTACAGAAGTACAAAAATGTATACCTAACTAAGAGTTGTCTCTTTCTTCTCCAATCCAGTCAATGCATTCGTCTTTATTGTAATTCATTTTATGGTATCTCGATGAAACTGCATACAGCCAACCCAGATAGCAATGATTTGCTGGGCCAACATTGGTGATTAGTTGGCACAGTTGGTAAACAGTTGGCGTTGGCAGGACAACAAGAGACCAACGTTGGTCCAACAACACTCAACCTACAGTTATTTTGACACTGTTGGCCCCTCGTTGGCCCAACAACTTGGCACCAACTGTCATTTTTGGATGGTTGACCAAATGTTGGCCCAACATTTTCTTACCAACTGTTATTTAAGTAGTTGGTCCAATGATATTCGACTTATGTCGTCCATTGGTTCAATGTAAGATCTTCTGACTGAACCCACTGAACCAATTTTAAACAAACTTTATTTGAATGCTCATTCTTAGGATATATTTCATGACAATATTGAAAAATAAGCCAACATTGTGCCAACAATATGCCAACGTATTAAGTACTTATCTCCCCATTTTATACCACAGATTTTTTTAATTTTTTTTAAATACTATTCCAAAGTGCAAACAAAAAGATGTGCTCTTCATTTTCTTTATCTAATATTTTCAAATCTGTGTAGTCATCTAAATGTATTTATCTTAATGTTTGATTATTTTTTTGCGCAAACAAAAAATATTTAAAACCAGCCCATAAAAATAAATAAAATTTAAATATATTTGCATTTGAAAAACAATCAACAATTTCAACTGATCAATTGACACGAGTGAAATAGTCACTCTCCAACTGACAGTTGATTGCATTTTAACTATAAACAATACAGTATAGACCATGATATACTGATTACTAATAATCAATAATATGGAAAGCATAATAAAATGTGGTTAAAGATGTTGGCAAACTGTAGTACGACCAACAATGGCCCAACATAATTTCAAAACTAGACCACGTTGGTAGACTGTTGGCAAACAGTTAACATTGTTGGCAGATTGTTGGCAAATAGTTAACTTTGTTGGCATACTGATGTTGGCCCAACAAAGACCCAACATGTTGGGCCAACGAAGGGCCGATGAGCAAAATGACGGTGGCCCAACATAGTTTTCCAACGTTGGCCCAACAATGTTGCCAACATAATGCCAACGTGGGCCCAACACATGTTTGCTATCTGGGAAGACTATTCTCAGGAAATGGCACCAGAGAAATTGTGTAAATGCTAAGCAATTGTTGAGTCAACCGTTTGTGTGGCCATTTTTTTTTTACTCCTGTTCATTTAGGATTAGCTTTACAAATGTACAATGAGTTTGGTTCGAAACACCTTGTTGAAACATTGAATGCCTATGGATTTTATGCTTCTTAAAGTAAAGTTCGACGCTATCTAATGTGTTGCCAACCATGAAATTGAGCAAATTCAAGGGGTAGTGTGTACGTCTCATGCATAATGTTTCCTCATCATCTTTGCAGACAAGCATATGGATGTCATTTTAACCCCATTTTAGATCTATGTAAAATCTTGGGTGAATTGAAAGGGATGGGGGATGGTTTGAAGCTGGTATTTTTTAGGAACAAATGTCTTCGGACTTCCTAAAATACCTTGTCTGTACTTGAAAAGAAAAACTCAAAATAACGTGTTTAATTTGAGCAGAACCTGTCATGTGCAGACCTGTGGACATGAGTGAAATGTATAGAAATATAAAAACATGTCTTGTAACGGTTGATGAAAATGAAGATGATGGAGATAAGGTATAAAGCTTGTTGCACTGATACACACGATCCCAGTCCCCGGGTAAGGGGAGTGTTGGCGAGCCCTTAAAAAAGTTAAACCCCGCCACATTCTGTTTGTGTCTATTTCAAGTCACGAGACGGTAATGCAGTGTTTGTCGTTTGTTGCTATATTCTATATTTGTTTGTTTCTTACTTATTTTGTACCTTAATCAGGTTGATAGATTTTTCGTTTATTTTACATTATTCATTTTGGGAATTGAAGACTATGCAGTATACATTTTACTCATTGTTGAAGCCCGTACGGGACGTATTGGTAATTTATGTATCATTTGGAATCATATCACATCTTCTTTTGTATATGGAATACTTTTGAAGTTTGTGGTGTGTTGCAAGAAAAAAAAAGGGGGGGGGGGGTATAGGTACAAAACGTATAATGTAATAGATATTAACCAGAGTAAAATACACAACAACAGATAATACTATATGGAAGCAGTAATAATTGTGGAAAAAAACAAAAGCAATGAGAAGTCTAAAATAAAACCTGACGTATCCGCATTCAATTTGAGGTCATATTTGACTGTAGTGTTCTATTGCTTTGATTTGATACCTCACCCAATATGATAGTTTAAAAAATAATTTTAAAGTATTGTTTTGCATGACACTTGATTTATACCTGAAATTGTAATTTTTCATAAGGTTAAGGTGCTCTAAAAATTGTATAGGTCGAAAATTTAATTTTTGAAGTTTTGTTTATAAAACGTCGTTTTAAGATTATTTTAATAAAATAAATCTTAACAATTAAGGTTTATGTATAATAACAAACATTAATTAAGCCAAAACATTATCATTTGTGTTTAATTAGAGTTTAGAAATAGAAAAAAAAGACAAAATTGAAACCCTCCCAAATTTTTACAGATTTTTACATATTATGTCCTTTGACCTCAATTAAAAAAAATTGTGACCATATTAAGTCTTGACGACAGGCATATTATTATAGTACACGATTTCCTCTTTCCAATGATAAATTATATAGGTGTGTGTTCGGTGGGGAGATTAAATTTTAAAAAATCCACCTTCAGTCACCGCACTAATATACGCATATGGTCCAACCATACGCGTATGGTCGGACCATACGCGTATGGTCGGGGTAATTAACACTCTGTTGCAGTTTACTTTTAATACTTCTAAACTCTTCATATGGTATGACCGTTCATTCAAAAGACGCTATCATATAGGTAATTTCATCATTATATTATAATAAAAAGATAAGCTCAATAAAAAATAAGAAGTTTCACATAGTTAATTTAACTTAATTGTCAATTTTAAAGTAAACACATTTTATACCGATGGTCATTACCGATTTGTTATTACGAGTAAATGGCAATATGTCGACTAAAAAAATATTTTCCAAAAATTTCTTAATGAACTGTTACATTAGAAGTCACTGGAAAGTAGCATACTTTTAGTTTATTTAAGTTGTGTTGTGAAGATGGTGTATTGCAGTCATTTTACGATATTTGGAAGTGAATGTCATCCAAGCCTTCATGCACGAAATTCAATGTAACTGGCGATTAAAACTAACTATGGATGGCATCAATATTAAATTTTTACGTAGTTTTTTGGATTATAAAATAAAAAAAATGTCATGTTTTAAACTATCACTGTTTTTGTATGATAAAGTTTATGTATTATTGAAACGTTTATAATGTAATTTGAAAAAATAAATATACCTATATGGTCCAAATACTCATATGGTCCGGCCCGTTAACAACCAAACGAGTATTATACTCATATGGTCAGACCATACGCGTATGTATTATTAAAAACCACAAGGTTAATTTAAGGTTATGTACACCCAGGTTGAGATTGCTTGAACTATATATGGTTTATATTATATACGTTTATTCAGAGGACGTGTTTTCAACAGACTGTCGGCATTCCAATGGGAACCAATTGTGCTTAGTCTTTAGTTTATAAATATGTTGTGTCTTGTGTACTATTGAATTTGTCTGTCAAGTTATTTTTGGCTATGCCGTCGTTGTCAGTTTATTTTCTATCTATGCGTGTGACTGTCCCTCTGGTATCTGGTACCTGGTATCTTTCGTTCCTCTTTTTGTTTTAATTTTGTCCACACCTACATCTACATCTACGACATAGCAGCTATGTCGTCACTCGAAAAGGGTACTTCGACCCATCACTCATTAGTATAAAATTGTACTTTGACGTCTTCCAACATGACAAACACTTTGTAAATAACATTAAATAAAAACAGTTCCAGATTGTGCTCATAACTTTTGTACAGGTACTAGTTAAAGACATCATTTATCTTTTGGCAGTGGCTATTTGACCGGCACCGGCTAAATAGCAAATTTGCTATTTGACCGGCACCGGCAAAATAGCAAATTTGCTATTTAGCCGGCACTGAATAAAACTGTTTATTGATGTGATAAGTAAAGAATAAATAAGCTTTATGATAATTTAAAATCATTTTATCACATAATATCAAGCATTAAAAATACACGGAGTACAATAAAAAAAATATTGAAGTTGTTCATAAATAAATAATTTATAACTTTATAATCAGCTGTTTATAATATTAATTAAAAGCATGAAAATACATTTGTATAAACATTACTAAATGTATGTTTTTCTAAAATATTTATAAATCTGTGATACATCATTACTCCACATTACCAGATTTTGCTGAACATTTTCTGATTGCCTTAAATTCTTTGCGAACAGAACGAGACCTCAAAACAAGTGGTTTATTTCAAAAGAGGACTGTTTCAGCATTCTCGAATGACTCACCTGAATATAAATATCAAGAGTTGATGACATCATATGCTTGGGCATATATCATGAAACAGTTTTCACTACGGTCTGAAGTAAAATTGGCGAAGAAAGAGAGTGGTGATAGAGAAATTATATGGACAACTACAACAAACTGTCATCAGTCTTCCAAAAAAGAGTACCTGAAAAAGCAATTGTGGACCATTTCGTATACGAAAAGTTCCAAAGGAATCGGATTTCTTTTACTAGTATTAGACTGGTTTCACGGTTGGAAGCGATTTAGAAGGGAAAAAATGCTGCTAATAACAACATTTTAATAACCGAGGAACAAGTTGAAGCAAGACCTGAACTTTTAACTGCCTCTTGTTTGGACTCAATTGTAAACATTTATTTAATCAAAAAGTATTGTCAAAAAGATGCATGGGAAGCTATTTAGAGCGTTCATAAAGAGAAATAAAAGAAACCCTATGCACATATGATGCAGATCTAAAGGAAGCCAGTGTAATATGTAGTTCCTGTTTGGAGTGGCAACATTTATCTTGTGCTAGATTAAAACAACTTTCAAAGGCAAATAATTGGTTTTGTAACAATTGCAGATGTTAAATCATGTACATGTGTCCTTTTGAAATTCATAGCAACAACTTTTGATATTGTCTTTTTTAAGATGTACGAAGTTTCACATAACATTATTTTTATAGCATGGCAGGATATTTAAACCATAGATATTACACAGAATTTGGCATCAACTTTTTTATAAATATTTTAGAAAAAAAAATATATTTAAAAATGTATATATACAAATGTGTTTTCATGCTTTTAATCAATATTATAAAGTTATAAATTATTTATTTATGTACATCTTCAATAAAAAAAAATTGACTGTACTCAGTGTATTTTTAATGCTTGATATTGTGATAAATCATTTATAATTATATAAGCTTATTTATTCTCTAATTACATATTGACTAACATGACTAATCACATCAATGAACAGCTTTATTCAGTGCCGGCTAAATAGCAAATTTGCTATTTTGCCGGTGCCGGTCAAATAGCAAATTTGCTATTTAGCCGGTGCCGGTCAAATAGCCACTGCCTTATCTTTTATTTGTGTTGGTTACTTATAGCCACTACAGAGGAGCTTGGTGAGTTTGGTCTTGAATTCCTCAGTGCCGGCTCAATCTCTAATAGCTCGTCTGGTAGTTTATTCCAGTCTCTGATGGTCCGAGAAAAAAGCTGTACTTGTAAATATCTTTGTTTGGCCTGATTTAGACATATCTTTTAGTGTTCGACTGATGGAGTCTCGACGTTCTTCTTGGTTTTAAATTGTGCGATGGCATTGGAATAGCAACCTTTTCATGGATGGCTTTATGAAAGAGTGTTATGCGTGCTGTTTCAAGACGTGGTTTTCATGTAATATTTAGAAATGTTTGAGTCTTAAAAGTATTTTTTAATAAGTATGTTGAATATGTTTAACATTTTTGAATCCATGCGACCACTTTTTCCTGTCAATTCCTTAAAAAATTGATTTCCGGGAAATAAGCAGAGCTGTCCGATTTTATCCGTGGTTTAATTACTTTGTGACTGGTACCCAAGTATTAGATATGACTTTCTTGGGTTTTCTATAATTCCGTATTGTTGATACCAGATTGTTAAAAAAGCAAAAAACGAAACAAAGTAGCAGCATGAAAGGTAAATTTAAAACTACAAGCACATTAAAAAATATAACATCAATATGAGATTGATTCACTGTGCATCAATCACAGACACAAGCACTTGCTTCTATCTAATGTCGACTATGATTAGTATCATATGAAGTATATATTTTTGTAGATCCATATTTTAATATATATATAAACCGATAAATTATTCTATTTATATGGATGGTCGACCTTTCTTTGAATAGAAACAAGTGCCTGTGGCATCAATGTTACATTTGTCTTCTTCTGAGGACTGTGTGCTTTCATCTCCTTGTGTAGAAGACCAGCTGATCATAACTACATCATATATGGAAAGGGGGGGGGGGGGGGGGGGCTTTCATCAGGACTCCTGGATTGGTTGTTTTCAGGATTTTGGGATTGATCAGTTTAGAATCAGGCAAAACTTTTTTTGAATTTCAAGATGTGAGGATTTAAGTATTTTAAAATTTTGGACCCCATATGTTTTTAAGCAAGGGATTTTTGAGATCAGGACCCCTCCTATTCCCCCTCCCTCATTCGACTCTAAGCGTTACACAGGATTGTAATTTTAGACTGTTTGAGACGTCTCAAATGAAAGTGGCCGTGTTTGTGTTCATTCATAATATTGAAATGTAAGTTGTATTTAATGATAGTACATGACATACATGTATATATAAAGGTTGAGGATGAACACAAATGGGGGCCACTTTTATTTTTGACAAAAAACATCTGAATGGTGACGATTTGCATATTTGATATATTTTTGCTTGAATCAGAGGGTTTTTAAATGACTTAATCAGCTATAATCTTTCACATATACTATTTGAATCAATTGAAATAGACACTAAAGTGTTTAAAAAGTGTCAAAAATCTTTAGTTAGATGAACCTAAAATTTGAGGCCAAAATCGGCTCTTACCGGACCTACATTTGTACTCCTTTATGTAAAAAAAGAAAAAAAAGAAAATTAGATATACATTTTATACAGCATCAAATGACAATGAGGCCATAGTTATTATATTTTTAGTTTTACGAATTTTTTTGACAAAACCAATGGGTAGGAGGACGAAAAAGAAACCAAAAAAAAAAAATGCTGCTGCTTTTTTTTTTTAATACCAACCGTCAATATCAAAAAAAATAATTTTTTTTTATTTCACCAGGAGGTTTTCTACTAGTGTAACAACTAAATTTTTTTTCTTGACAATGTTTGAATTGAAAATCAATGTGCAACAACTTACTAAATCACCAAGAGCATAAATTTAGATTCTTTCATGCAGTTATGAACTAAAATTTTTTTTTTTGCATGAAAAACACTGGGTCGGAGGAGAAAAAAAAATAAAAATCAACATTTTTAATTTTATTTTTTTCCTATTTGGCAAAAATTAGGGTAGGAGGGTTCGTACAACTAAAAATAAAAAAACTACGGCCTGAGATCTATTATTGTAGGACAAAGATGTACATCTAATGGAACTTTAAATATATTATATTTTATTTTTCAGGTTACAAAGAAGTACAACAGGATAGCATATCAAGCAAAATAAGCCTATTATAAATTTATATAATGGCATCTGCAGTTGATCCCGTGGACTTAATAAATATAGAACGGAGGCTATTAACTTTGGAAGCAAATACTAACAAATTTAATCTCAACAGAAAGGAGAATCTCAGAAGATTGCAAGAACAGAAAAATAATTGCTATACTGAAATTAAGGCTTTTAGACAGGATCTGAATATGTTTTTGGATAAACTTGAACAGGCATTCTGTCAAGAGCTTTCGTCATTAGAAGAAAAACAAAGGGAAAATATTCTATACGTTGCTAATATACTTGGGAAAGTAAATCATACTGTTGTAACTTTAAAAGCAAACCTGAGCACACTGAGAGAAGTGAAGAACAGTGCCACCAGTGCCTATGATAATAGTCTCAAAAAATTAAAAAGCGATCTACGTATGAATGAAAGCTTAGTTTATATTGATCTATTTCATGATAGTGGTGGGAGGGATCTGGACCTTAATATGTCCTTAAATCCTTATTTAAAAACATTAACTAGTGATATATCATCACTAGGTGATGTGTATATTGCACGTGGTCCAACAGGGATACAGTTTGATGAGCATGAGCAGAAGAAAACAGTTATGGTTGATACTGAAATGTCAGAAGATTCAAAAAGTGAAAAAATTGACAGAGAAGATGGGAACAAAGAGAAGGGAAGTAAAGGTAAGAGTTCACAGTTTATACTTTTTGTGAAAAGATTCTGTGGGTTATTTTTTATTGTATCTACATGTATGTCAAACATGTCAGAAAGTTTGTTAACTGACAATCTGAAAATAAATCTTGATTGAAGGTCTTTCAATTGCAATGATTCTATTAATATAAAAAAGAAGATGTGGTATGATTGCCAATGAGACAACTCTCTACAAGAAACCAAGTGACACAGAAACAAACAACCATGTGACAACTACAATGTATAGGTCACTGTCACAACTACAATGAACTTCTACAATGAACAAAGGTCATACTGCATAGTAAATAGAATCATTATGCATGTGAAGCATGGTTTTTATTCCAATTTATATGATTGATTTTGTCTAAAAGAAATAATGCTTTTGTATTTCAGATGTATCAATGTTTATAGTTCAATCACAAGAAAATTCAGAGCTGATATGTAATGTCAAACAAGAACCAATTGAGGACTGTCAAAATACCACAGAACAAGATGATTCAGAACTGATTTGTAATGTCAAACAAGAACCCATTGAGGATTGTCCAATTACATCGGAACCTTTGCCTTCTATTATGTCAGTACCTCTATCTAATGTTCTTCAGTCACAGGCCATTCCTGTTACATGTACCACACCATATGTTATAGGACCTTTGACGTCTGCCATTCCAGCTCCTTTTGTTATGCCTGCGAAAGTGTCTTCAGCGCCTACAATGCAATTTCCTGTTCCCATCCAGTCTGCCAATAACAGACCTAGAGCCCCAGCTCCAGCTAAGTCACCCATGGCAGGAACACAGCCATATCTTATTAGATTCCTGCCAATGGATAAGAATTCAACAATAATCAGACGTTTTCCTATAGTACCAGTTATGCCAGGTTCAAAAAATGCACCTACCTGTTTGGCTACTTGTAATCAACTACCGGTAACTCAACTACAAATGGCACTACAGACAATTGATCAATCAAATCATTCAAATTTAACTCTGGTTAATGCGCAAGGAAACATTCAAAATACTGCTGCTTTACAGATAGATAATGAATTAAAACAATGTGACCAGCAACTGATTAAGTTAGAAGCATTGAGTCCACAACCGTGTAAGTCACCTGAGCTTGTACAACCACCTTCTATGGAGGAGCTACTTTCAGAGATAGAAAAGAATAATGAAGATGACCAACCACCCAAAAAAAAACGTGGACGATTCCTAAGAATGACTGATGAAGACATGGAGGAGTTACAAGAAGCAAATTTCGAATCCAAATCTACGCAATCCAATACTAAATGGGGTGTAAAAATGTTTCAAGGTAATCTTAAAAAAGCTTTTTACTTTTTTTTTAATGCTGAATATTATCCCAAGTAAGATTTTTATGGTAAAGGAAATATTAAAATTAGACAATGTGCCTTCCATTCCTAACATGGCTTATAAATGCAAATTGATATTTACACAGCATTGTCATGAATGTTGAACTTCAAAACATAACATAATAAATTCAATCTTTACTCTTTAGAGCTAACTAGTACTGTGATTAGACAATTATATTACATAGATATTTAATATGATCTGGTCATATGACCATAAACATGATAAAAACATTGATCATGTACATGTTTTATGTTGTTTTTTATGCCTTATTTATGGACATAATGTTTTCTGGTCTGTGCGTCCGTCCGTTCATTCATGTCATTTGTCTGTCTGTTCGTCTGTCCGGCTTCAGGTTAAATTTTTTGGTTGAGGTAGATTTTGATGAAAGTGAAATCCAATTAACATGAAACTTAGTACACATGTTCCCTATGATATGATCTTGCTTATTTTTATGCCAAATAAGAGATTTCCCCCCATTTTCACAGTCCAATGTACATAGAAAATAATAGTGTGGATGGGACATCCGTGTACTGGGGACACATATGTCCCACATAATCTTTTATTCATATGATATTTTACAACCTATAGCTAATCAGATAAAGAAAATGAAATAATTGAAAAAAAAGATGGATTTTAGTTGTATATATATGTACATTGTATGTCATGTACATGATGTAAAAAATGTATGTACATATATCAATAACTTTTGGAAATGCTAAAATTGTGCACTTCAATTTAATTTGATAATTTTGTATTATATTTTATACATTTCGTACATGTAATATGGAATATTCTAAGATAATAGAATTGTATAATTCATTTAATTAGGACCAGATGATTATGTAGTTTAAAAAAAACCTTTTAAACAATATCCTTTAGACAATTTGTTCTAACCATCAGAAGTCATTGAAGATTACCTTCTATAAGTGGCTGAACTGAAGTAATCATAAACTTAAGTTATTATTAGTGGTGGATCCAGACATATTCATTAAGGGGCGCCCAGTTAGTCTGCTCTTGTGAGTATTTTGTAAAAAAGGGGGAGGGGTTTTTCACATGTTGCGCCCTATCTTATAATGGATTCATGATTATTGCTTAAAACTTTACATACTTCTTAGTAATATTAATCTTAAGATCTGTATACTTCTTTGGTTTTGATACCAAATTTCGTTTTAGGGATACATGAGATATTGAGTTGTTTGTAAAAAAAGGGGGGGTGTTGTTCATATGCCAAATCATATTTCAAAAACAATTTATGGTTTTGCTTAAAACTCTTTACACTTCTTAGTTATATTAATCTTAAGGTCTGAATAATTTTAAGTGATGATTCAAAATTTTATTTTAGAGTTATTGAGTTTATAAAAAAGGGGGGTTTTCACATGTTGCACTGTATGTCAGAAACTGTTTATGATTATTGCATAATATTTAAAACAACAGGTATATCATGCGCTCATGGCGCAGCTGTTTATTGGTTATTATCTTGAATATTATTATAGATAGAGATGAACTGTAAACAGCAAAAATGTTCAGCAAAGTAACATCTAAAAATAAGTAAAGTGACCAAAATAACCCAATTGAGGCAAGCAGCTTCACCAACCACACACAGGACTATGCCTTGAGGAATTGTCGTAACCAGGCCAAACGATGCCTTTAGGCATCATCAATCACTTGATAAAAATAATTTTGTCTATGTTAAAGCCAATAAATAGATGGGGTTTTAGGAAGCTTGCATATCACAATTAAAGAATACCTTTTCTGACTGAAATTGATACCTAAGGTATTAATATTTACTTCAATACATACAATGAAAGATCGGTAGCATCAACAAACAAAATAAACTGTCCTCATTTTGTGCAACACATGTGATTTGATTACAGAGAAACCTGTTAATGTAACACAGACATGACAGAGAGGAGATAATCAGTTTAGGCAAAAGGAGGCAATTGCAGTTTCTGTATCGAAAGACAAGAAATTGTTTTCTGATCTCTACCATTGAGGGAAGTGAGAACTCCAAAGGCAGTAACTCCTATGCCCAAAGATGGTTGTGGATTACACCACCCAAGTGTGTGATGTTGACCTCTGCTGACCAGTACATCCAGTTTAAAGCTTACATCTTTTACAAATTTTACCAAATCACCCGCAAACTACATCAATGACCTTTTTGGATTTTTCTAAATCTGTTGCAACTCAACTCATTGCAGGGTGTACTACAAGGAGAAACAATAGGAGGAGTCCATCAAACCCACCGGTAGAACGTGAAGAAGTCCGACTGAAACATAGGCATTTCCCAGCGGACTTGGGAAACAAAACATGGTGTCACATATGCTGGGCTAGGGTAGCTAATGGGACACAGGAAAAAAGGCATCAGACAAAATATGGATGTGCTGAATGTAGCAAACACCTTTGCCTGCCACATTGCTTTACAGTGTTCCACTCAGTCAAAGATTACAAAAAAAAAGGTATTGTCATGTTAATTAATTTATAATTGCAATGATCATTTCATACTTTAATGTAACAATATTGAGTTAGAAACTAATTTGATGAGGAACAAGAGGAGAAACAAACTTTTTCAAATTTCACCAAATCACCAACAAACTACATATCAATGACCTTTTTGGATTTTTCTAAATCTGTTGCAACTCAGCTCTTACAAATTTCACCAAATCACCAGCAAACTACATCAATGACCTTTTTTCTTTTTTTTTTTTTAAATCTGTTGCAACTCAACTCATTGCAGGGTGTACAACAAGGGGCAAAAGTAGGAGTAGTCCATCAAGCCTACCAGTAGAACATTTGGAAGACCGACTAACACATAGGCATATGCCAGCAGACTTGGGAAACAAAACATGGTGTCACCTATGCTCGGCCAGGGTATCTAAAGGGACACAGGATAAAAGACGTCAGACAAAATATGGTTGTGCTGAATGTAGCAAACATCTTTGCCTACCACATTGCTTTACAGTGTTCCACTCAGTCAAAGATTACAAAAAATAGGTATTGTCATGTAAATTAATTTATATTGCAACTATTATTTCATATTTCATATTTGTAACAATATTGAGTTTGAAACTAATATGATGAAAAACAACAAAGAAACAAACGTTTTTTTTCTAAAATGCCACCCTTTCTTCATTCACATGTCAAATTAGTTCAGGCCAGGCAACACAAAATCGCAAAAAAAACCAATTCAGTAAGGAAAGTGTTCTTTCATCTTTAGGGGGTTATTGTACTTTATAGTTAATTTTTAACAAATTTTCATAAATTTTTCTAATCTTACAAAAATATTTTTCTCTGAAACAACTGAGACAAATTAAACCAAACTTGGTCACAATTGTCATTAGGGTATGTAATTTAAAAGTTGTGTCCCATGTCCCTGTCTGCCAACCAACATGGCCGACATGGCTAAAAATAGAACATAGTGATCAGATGCAGTTTTTGGCTTATATCTTGTTTAGATTTTTCTTATGTTGCAACAAAATATCTATTTTTCTAAAATTTCTTAAAAAAAGATATTTTGTTGTTACATAAATTTTTGTTTTAGTGGTGTAAAATGATATATATTTGCCACTTACTCAATTTTTACGGTAAACAATAATGAAAGTCAAATTCTAGGTGAAATAATACCAAATATGATGAAACAATAGTAATGTTATAGCATATTGACCTTGTAAGCTGTTTTTGTTGTTTTTTACTTCCTGCTAACTAGGTAGTAGATTGGTTTACAAACAAAAAGGAATAGTTCAATAGTAATCAGAATCAATTGAAAAGAAATCAGAATTTATTAATAAGAGAACAAGTTATCTTCCTACATTGTTATTAATTACACAATCAACATGTGATTGCTTTTGTTTTAGAAACTGACATATAATACTGTAAATTCAGAAATTATTACATGCATTTATTATTAGTATTTTGTCATTTTAGACTAAAATATGATATTGAGAAAATCCTGTTCAGTTCATAATAAAAAATTTCAAAATTTGAGTTTGAATTATTGCAATTATATGTAACCCTGTCACATTTTTGGCAATAATAAAACTTTGAAATGATTTCTGAATTAACATAACAATTTATTTTTTTTGTAATGTTCAACTTTTAAAATGTGTATTTTTATTTTGTCTTTTCAGAATGGAGTGGAAACAACAAGATAAGAGGTTGATTTTGAATCCATATCTAAAGAAGATCTCAACAACAATCTTAAGCATTTCTATTTTGAAATCAAACCTAAACATCAAGAAAAAAGGGCTTCACGTATGCCAGAAAAATATGCATCTGTGTACCATAAAAATGCACACAAACTTTTGCGCACAGCTTTAAACGTTATTTAAAGGACTTACAGAGAAACATTAATATTGTTCTGGATAAGGAATTTAGAGACAGTCTCAATTTGCTGGACTCTACACCTGAAATGATGAACATAACTTGACATTCAGGTCCTACACAGCACAATGACATTTGAATTGGAGGACCTCAAGAAAATAAGTGATTATATATATCAGAAGTGTTGTATGCCAGTCTTCTTGCGACTCCAAGTTTGGTATTTCTTGGCAATTCATTTCTTTTAAGAGGGTCTAAATTTCATCAACAACTTTGAACAAATTCTTTTGATTTCTGCAAAGATATGAATGGAGAAGAATAATGAATATGTTGTAATTAATGACAAAACACAGCAAAATAATGTACATGGTGGGGAAACAAGTGAAAAGGGGCCAGTAGATGAACGTATGTATGCAATACACATGATACATGGACATAAATCATGCCCACTTAAAGTTATACATGTTATACAATATTTTATTAAGAAAACAGCCACAGAAGCTACGTCACTCTTCAACCGTTGTGTTCAGAACACTGTAATTGTGAATTTAGATTTGGAATCTGTTAATGTACGGTACACTCACTGCATATACTATATACAACTCAAAGTTTGCGATCAACTGCTATACGAGCAATGAATGATGTAGATTATGAACTTAAACACAAAATGTTCATGAGAGGACATAAAGCATGAAGTTACAATTGCTACTGTACTGTTAAGCAACAAGAACTAGTTTCATCAACAGTGACCCATATTACAACTAAGGCATGAAATATAGACCACAGTGACTGAAATGTTCCCCTAGAACGATTTTAATGAAGAAGGACATACTGTCAGCAACTCAGCATATCAGACATTCTTTCCATGCCAGCATTTAACTTGGGTTGTCTTCTGACCACTTAAAATGCTATTCCATCTGAAGGACCACTGGACGTTAAGCAATCAACAATCAACCAATCAATTAATCATCTTTTAAAAGGTTTTATGACTAATAAACCTTTTGTCAATTATGTGTTTAACTATAAATCTCCAATTGTGTATCTAATATAATACAAACTACATGTATGTCTGATACAAGGACATGATGGACAAAGATATTAAGATAAATTAGATGATCATTGGTAATGCTAAACAGACATACCTTAAATTTTATCAACTATGTGACTATGTGTATAATGTTATTTTTTTTTTAATTGTTATTAAATAAAAGTTATAGAAATTTGAAAAAAATCTAAAATTTTATGAGTTATCTACCTTGTCTGCTAAATATAAGTAATGGAATTATTTGTAACTTGTGTAAAAATGCATTTTAGGGGAAGCTGGCATACAGAAAGAATTATAATTATAAAAAATAAGGAAAATTTATAACAGAAAGTCTTGATAACCTTATGAATGATCAAGTATGAATGGCAAATCAAAAGCTTAAACTAATGGAAAACAACTGTCATATTCCTGACCTGATGCAGACATTCCCTTATATCATGTATATAAAATATGGTGGATTAATTCTGGTTTTATATCTAGCTTAACCTCTCACTTGTATGTCAGTCACATATTATTCTATTATACTGATAACAGTGTGAGTAAAACTAACAGATAGTATATACTAGTAGGTAAAAATGTCAAAAATTGAGTAACAGCAATCAACATCCATTGTGACCTACATTTCATGCTTATCATGGCCCAATCTGGTGGCGGGTCCCCCTATAGTGATCAGTCTGTCCGTCTGTAACAAACTGTATTTGCTTAATATCTTGAGATTGAACTGTTATAATTTCAAAGTTTATACTTGACATGTATATTTAACAACACCATAGGGTGTATCATAATGTATGTTTAACTTCCTAGGTCAAGGTCAAAAACTTTAGTGTCAGTTGACAACCCCAAATGTCCTATAGTAAAGATTGTGTCCGCTCTAATCATGCTAATTATCTTGATAATGATAAGGATTTCAAAGTTTAAACTCAACTTTTATATTAACATATACCAGACAGTGTTTTATAATGTATGTATAACTACCTAGGTCAAAGGTCTGTCCATCTGTATGTTTGTCTTTTTGTCTCTAACAGATTGTGTCAATACCATGCACTATGTAAGAACTTAAAAAAGTACTTCATATCAGCTTTTCCATACAATTTTTTTTACCACAATTTATTTACAGCATGGCCCAAAGATGGCTCTCATCTCAATAATGTCTAGTTTACTTTGTTAGAGTCTTTTAGTTTGAGTTTAAAACTATGTAACATAATTTAAATTTCTTCATTAGTAATTAATTTATCTAAACTGCTTAAATATACATTTTGAGGAATATTTTACAATCTAGTGATCATGAGGTCACTGTGATCTAGATATCATTGGGGCACTGACTTTGGCCTATTTAACATTTGAGTCAATCTATTGGTAATATACATATATAAGTAGGATTTACTTTTCTTGCTACATTGACCTATACTTATGATGAGCTGAGCCTTTTTCAACTGATTTTTATAGTTCTTTTTTGTATTGTACTGTTACACCACTTTCTCGTTTGAATTGTTTTACATTGTCATTTTTGGGCCTTTTATAGCTGACTATGTGGTATTGACTTTGCTCATTGTTGAAGTTCTCACAGTGACCTATAGTTGTTAATTTCTGTCATTTGGTCTCTTGTGGAGAGTTGTTCAAAAAAAGAAGATTTGCAATGTAATATATATTTAGAAATTGGCATGACTTTTTCAATGCATTTGACTGTCATACTTTCCATGTGCTCTGTTTTATTATTCATCAATGTCAGGATCTGGTAAACCTCAGGAACAAACTTGAAACTTAATTAGCTTGCCATCAGCAATCACTGAATGAAAAAGTATTTATCGATAATAAGTCAAAGATGTGAATTATATAAAAAATGTGCATGCAAGATTTTGTCTAGTATATATATGGATGCATTGGTTCAGTAATTTTGGGCGTTCTACCTCAGGAATAGATTACCTTAGCTGTATTTGGCAAACTTATAGAAATTTTTGTCCTCAATGCTCTTCAACTTCGTACTCTATTTGTCTTTTTTTAAAACTTTATTGGATGCGAGCTTCACTGCTGTGTCTTTTTTAGATGAAATGCCCGTCTGGCGTAAATACAAAGTCCTGATATCTATGATAAGTATATTTGATAACATTAAAATTTCAAGAAATTATTATTAACACAGAAAACAAAACCGAAAATTATAAGATGCAATACAAACAGTTAACCGTCATGCACAGTCTTATTTATGAAAACTATGTATCAGTATATATTATTTTATTCATTTCAGAATGGAGCAAAGAAACTTCGGGAGAAGAAACGGATTTAGAACATGTATCTGTAGAGGAATTAAATGAAAAGCTGAAGTATTTTTATGCCGAAACCAAACCAATAATAAAATCAAATGACAATATAAGCCATAGACAAACTAATCCAGCCATGTATACAAAACATACAATGAAGAATGTTCGAGCTGCATTGAATCGCCATTTTAAAAATATTAAAAGAGACTTTGACATTGTTAGAGATTCTGCATTCAAGGAGAGTAATGCTCTATTAGATGCAAAGATCAAAATTCTTGAAAAGAAGGGTTTATTAACCGGAATCAAACACAGGGAAAATATTGACAAAGAGGAAATGAAATTATTGTGTAAATATGTATATCGGTCAAGTTGTAGTGCTCTATCACTTAGACAAAGTGTATGGTTCTGTATTACGATAAACTTTCTTTCGTTGACGCAAGAGAACCAGAAGGAACTAAAAATAGATTCATTTGACTTTAACACGGATGCTGATGGGACAGAGTATGTTGTCATTAACCGTGAAACTATAAATAGTTTCAACTGTCGGGATTTAGAAAAGGAGCGCATGTGTGCATCACCTTTGAAGGCTTTCTGTCCTATTGCAGGGCTTCGTTTACTTATTAGAAAAACAGACCCAAATGCTACTTTTTTGTTTAATCGTCTGAGCAGAGAAGTTATAACATCTGCTATAGAACAGGAAGTAAATATATGGTATTATGCAAAAACTGTATCAAAAAGAGTGTTAAAACTACTCATGTCTGATATTTGTAAATCAGCAGGCTGTAAAAGCGTATATACTTCAGGTTGTCTACATGATACTGCTATATTTTCTAAACAAGATCAAGATTTTAGAGCGCTTATGTATAATTTGTAAAACTTAGGTTCTCTTTTAAGAACAATTCATTATTTATGAGTGACACTGTCAGCTCAAATACCTGTTTATTATTGTTAATAATTTTTTTAAAGTTATTTCTAAAAATAGCGGGAGAGATCGGTTTGCACCAAAAATGCGTCCTTTTGCGCCACAACTTTATTTCTCCAATGCTACGTTTGCGCCACATGTTTTAAAATTACAAGGTATCATTTGCGCCAAAAATAAAACATGGGATTGCGCCAATTAGCAGAAAAATGACTTCCTTACTCCTTTATTCGGACTTGGAACTGGCAGTTCATATGGCAAATGTTGTTTCCATTTGGTAAACATATCTTTTTCTTACTGCTTCTGCAAGAATACTTCCCAATTTATGGTATGTAGTAGCTTTTAACTTCACTTTATTGTCTAAAAACATACAACATTGAAGGATGAAATGCATAAAACGGTTCATAATAATTCCTAATAATAATAAAGCCCATATTCACTGTGTCATCAACATATGTGGCTTTAACATAATAAGCAAAAACTTCTATTTTCTATATTGACATATCTTTATAAAATATTCAGCAAAGCAATGAGTGTTATTCTCTCTCTGTACAATGACAGTCAAATGCATTTTAAGTCATTTCTCTTCAGATGCTCATCTTCATGGTGAAATATCTCCAAACATATGATACTTTTTAAGTATTTTAAAGTTATTTAAAAAATAAAAATAAATATATAGTAATCATTAATATTCATGATAGATATGTGTACAATTGGCGCAAATGAGTTCCGAATATTGGCACAATTGATACATTTGGAAAACAAAATTTGGAGCAAATGATATCCCTGAAAAACAGTAATTGGCGCAAAAGGACTGCTGCCAAAATAGAAGTGTTAAAGATTACAACTTAATACATGTATTCTAAATTTCCTTTGTTCCTACAACTATAATGCTCTTTGTATATCATATTTATTAAGGTGGTACCTAACACTACAGGGAGATAACTCTGTAGAATCAGCTTTATGTTTTGATTACATTGCATTGTTAAGAAAATATTATAAAGCTTCTCAATGACCAAAATAAGTGATTGTCAAACTGCTATATAACCAGTGTAATTTTTCTGATAAAAAGGTTGGTTCAGTTTTTTTGAAATTTTTTATATTTTTTTTCAAAGGGTCAAAGTAAATACTTTGTCAAAATTTTAAGAAAAGTAAACAAGCCAAAATAATTTTAGTTAAAGTGTTGGGTACCACCTTAAACATTAAAGAAATCCCATTTAAGCATTTATTTTTGAAAAAAATATTTATTCATTACACTTTTTTCTGTTACACAAGGTATTGTTTGTTGCTGGTCACATGTTTCCAGATAAATATTGTGATATTATGTTTTAACTGAGACTTCTATATGTTATAGTTCACAGGTTGTGTTTATTAGCTCAGACTGCTTGATTGAGCATAAATACATTATGTTCAATTTGGCCTAAAACTATGATTGTAGGATATTCTGTTACATAGAAATATTAGATATCCTGATTGTAAATGTATATTGGAAAAGAACTAAAATGGTTTCGAATTTCAATTTACCAATAATAGAAACAGTAAAAATATTAAATTATTTTGATTTAACACTTTTTATGAAAATATAACATCTTTGTTGATTTTCTTATAATTATGCATCTTACAACCTCTAACCCATGATGATTAATGAATCTTGTTAATACAAATTTCCTGCGTTTTGAAAAAAGGGATATTGCACATTCATTAATTTTACCACTAAAATTAGATTCATTTGACTTTAACACGGATGCTGATGGGACAGAGTATGTTGTAATTAACCGTGAGACTCTGAAAAGTTTCAGCTGTCAGGATTTAAAAAAGGAACGCATGTGTGCATCACCTTTGAAGGCTTTCTGTCCTATTGCAGGGCTTCGTTTACTTATTAGAAAAACAGATCCAAATGCAACTTTTTTGTTTAATCGTCTGAGCAGAGAAGTTATAACATCTGCTATAGAACAGGAAGTAAATATATGGTATTATGCAAAAACTGTATCAAAAAGAGTGTTAAAATTACTCATGTCTGATATTTGTAAATCAGCAGGCTGTAAAAGTGTATATACTTCAGGTTGTCTACATGATACTGCTCTATTTTCTAAACAAGATCCAGATTTGAGAGCGCTTATGTATAATTTGTAGGTTGAGAGTTTACAAGACCATGTTAAACCCTAACACAGTTACTTGTTTTTTATGGTCTGTTTTGTAATAAATCAGGACACTGGTTTTCTTGTTTGAATTCATATTTTGTCATGTCAGGGTGTTATGTCCCTTGTATACAGTATGGGTTTTGCTCTTTGTCAAAGGTTCATTTTTAGCCATGGCTTTGTCAGTTTGTTTTAGATTTATGAGTTTGACTGTCCCTTCGGTATCTTTCGTCCCTCTTTGTATGGTGGCATATATTCACATCATTAGGACTCGCAAGCAATCATACCACATCTACTTGTAAACAAGTAATACATTATACAAGTAACAAAATTGAGAATGGAAATGGGGAATGTGTCAAAGAGACAACAGCCCGACCATAGAAAAAACAACAGCAGAAGGTCACCAACAGGTCTTCAATGTAGCGAGAAATTCCTGCACCCGGAGGAATTCCTTCAGCTGGCGATTTTTTTCTTTCTAAAACTGGGTATTCTGATAGATGATTGATGGAGTGTTGGTCAGTGGTGTTAAACACCACTTTAAAAACAATGGGCTATATCTTGGTCAGTTAGTTAACATTGGTAGAAGAAGCCTGAGTGCTCAGAGAAAACAACAACCTTCAGTAAAGTAACTGACAATCCTAGTCAATTAAGATTATAGGAATGCTATGAGCAGGGTTCACACTCACAACCTCAGTGTTAACAGGCTAGTTTTACAGTACATGTACTTCTTAGGTCATGGTCCCCAGCAGAGAGAGACACATATCTCATGATTGATAGATTAATTACAAACAAGTAAAATCTAAAGCTCAAGCCAACTTAACATCTAAACAAACAAACAAGTTCTACTGTAAACTGACATGAGATATTACCCTACCACACAGAAAAATCAGCCACACAAATCAGTCTCTTGCACAATCAATAACTTCTACAATTAACTTATACTTTATTGTATGAAAATATAAATATGTAAAAAAAACTATCTAACAATAAATTAAAACTAAACTGACAAGATCAAATTAAATATACTAAATTACATAGTAAATATCATCACATTATTTCAAAATAAAGTAAAACTACCGGTCCAGTAAAACTGACAAGATCACATTAAATACGGTACTAAATATCATCATATCATTTCAAAAGAAATTGTTAAAAAAAATTGAATATTTTGAACTAGAAAAATATCACAACCATATCAGATCTAATATTAAATTTCACATTAAATATAATTAAAAACACTGAGAATTGTGTGCTTTAAAACTCATGACCTTAATTAAAATTCTTATTTGTTGTACATACTAATTATAAAAGCTGGTACACATTCTCTCATTCAATGTCAATCCATAGTAAAATAAATACTGTAAATTCAGAAATTATTGCGAAAATGCGACAAGGTTATAATCGCAATAATTAAAACTCACATTTTTTAATTGTTTTACATGAATCAAACAGGAATTTTTCTGAATATCGCAAACATTAAAATCATATTTGAGTCTAAAATGACAAAATCGCAATAATAAATGCATGCAACATTTTCTGAATTTACAGTATATAAAGTACTTTTAAAAGCTCTTGATTTTTATTCATAGGTTATAGAAAACATACATATGAAAAGATAGCAGTTATCAAGGAACTAAGACATTACATTAAAGCATATTCACTGACAAACTTGCCTGAAAGTGGACACAACAACAACAAATATATAGCAATGATATTTTACTATGAATTATCAAAATTGTTTAAGTCAATACCATTTAAAGCTTTTATTTGTGACTTTAATGGCATTAATCAATGTAAGAAACCATACTTCTATCACAACTCTTTATACTTCTTTCTGTATTCCATATGTATAATGAGAGTAATATGATCTATTACATCTATGATCTCTCTTTAACATGTTTAAGGAGGCTTGAGGGAGCAAAAATTTCAGCAAAAGATTTAATTTTTTTTTTTTCATTACAAATTTTATCTATTACTTTATTAGTTGTTACTATAATATCATATAGTACACAAAAATCAATCCAAAAAATAAATTTGTAGTGGATCCAGATGACCTTTAAAATGTATAATATCATTGATAATCTCCAAATTGGTAAATTTTTAATTAATTAAAAATACTTAATTCCATCTCGGATGCTTTCGACATTACTCGTTACCTTTCGATATTACTCGTTACCTGTTTGTACAAAAATTTATCGTTCGTAATTTATACGCATTTGATTGGTTAATTGAAATACCTGTTCACTTCAGGTAAATTTTCATAAATATTTCCTGGTCATTTCGAAAAGTTTACTGGTCAATTCAACACGTTAAATTTACCCACCCTCCCGCCCATTTTATTTTTGTATAATTTGATTATTTTTGT
Organism: Mytilus trossulus; assembly: GCF_036588685.1. NCBI lineage: Eukaryota > Metazoa > Mollusca > Bivalvia > Mytilida > Mytilidae > Mytilus > Mytilus trossulus. The sequence goes on along the minus strand of NC_086379.1, from coordinate 34,666,329 downwards.
ACATGTGTTATACCTTATTAAATAGAAGAAGTTAGTCTTTTTCAGATAATGCAGATTGATGAATTTGATGTCTGTTTGAGAAGTGACTGGTGCATTTATATATTTTGGAAATTAATATTTATCAAGAATATGGACTTTAAATGAGAAATTTATTTATGACATATGTATGATTGTAAATTGTTATTTATGCCAAAATATGATTATCATTACTTATGTGTTGAGTTTTGTTTTATTACATCGAAATTGGAGCGGAGGGAATTATCTCCCTTTGGTGCAAAAATGCCATTTTTTGTTTTTTGGCATTAACATTGAAATATCTTTTTTTTGCTCATCAGTGACCTTTTTTTTTCTCTCAAATAAGCTGTACTTAAACTAAACTTTAGAAAATTTCAGCAATTTCTGTATTTTAGTTCTGTTTTTATTTCAATATTAAAATGTACCTCTTTTAACAGAAAAACAGTACCTTTACAAAAATGTATGCATCTTTCTAAGGCAGATTGTGAGCTTAAATGAACGGTGACCCTATTTTTTAATTTTATTTTTCTATTAAGTATGTGATAAAGTTCTTTTATAGAGAAATACAGCGAAATCCTAAATTAAAAAAAAAAAAAATGATTTATACAAGTGAGCCCCCTAAAACATATATTTGTTACTGATGAAATCACTAATTTAAAGCTTAATTTATTTAGAGATATGATATTCTGAGTTAAATTTTGGATGCATCTTGTATTGAAGTGTGTTGTTATCATACAAGAATAAAAATTATACAACTACTCCTTTTCATCTCATGTCTTTCTACATATCCAAGAGAAGGAAGTTAACCTTTTACAAAATATTTCAACAATGTTTCCTTAAAATATTTTTTTTCTTTGATCATGATGATTCCATTGTTGACTGTGGTATGTTTTGACAATAGTTCAATACAGCCATCTGTAGCATTTTAGCTCTTTGTGATTCTTCTTCTCGGACATGAGATACTTCTAACTCACGAGACTTGAGACGTCTTCTTAAACTGTCTAATTCTGCATCTTTCTCCTCACAGGCTTCTCTGTATCTCAAAATTTGTTCTGCAATAATGATAAAAAGATATAAATAGCACTGAAAATTAAAATATGTTCAAATATTTAAAAAATCATTCACTTTTTGGGATAATTTACAATATAGAAAACCTTATTTATACATGGGACACTTTTAAATGAACTGTTACTTATGTTCATGTTGTTATATATTTTTTTTCAAAGTTAATAGATTAGACTGGATCTCAAATTTTAATTTCCCTACATCAGACTGATTACCAGTATATAGAGAACTATTTCAAGATTTCTTTGATGTCTGACTGCCTGTTTTAGGATTACCTAGAACCATGGACTATCAGAATGCCGACTATTTAGAAACATGGAAATTGCAGATTCAACTTTGGGGCCACTAGTTTCTATCTCTTAATTATATACCGGTACAATAGATGTATTTTCATGTTGATAAACCATACCCCTTCCAAAATCAGATTGTATCTAAATGTTAACTTAAAAAAAATTTATCAAAATGTGGTGAATGAAAATAAATAATTTCAAGGTTTTGCTTTAATTTGGAAACTTTCTCTTGATAAAAAGGATAATATTCCATGAAGATTTGACCTAAATGTTGACGACTTAGAAGATAATGAAATGTAGGGTTTTCTATGTCTCTTGTCCATGTCTTCCCTAACAGTAGACAAAAATGACATATACCTTTGCACCTTTTGTCAGAACACCATTGATGTTTTTTTATTGGACTGCTTTTATATAAATGTACTGTAAATTCAGAAATGATTACGTGCATTTTTTATTGCGAATTTTAAAATAAATGGACGTAATTAATTATTGGGATGTCAGGAAAGTCTGCATATATGTATTAAATATAAGAATGCAAGTTCTTATTATTGCGATACTCTCTTGGTCACATTATTCACATAGATAAAAACCTTGCAATAATTTCTGAATTTACAGTATAGCCTTTGTCTAATTTTATTCATACTACTTATAAGGGCTGTTCCAGAAAATACTATGTCCCCCCCAGGGACGGCACTTTTTTTTAACCCCCACCACCCACAGAAATAAAATTTAATTAGAACAGCACTCCCTTTGCATTTTGGTATTTCAAATACAACCACCCACATAATATTTAAAAAAATTGCCTTCCCTGGGGGGGACATAGTATTTTCTGGAACAGCCCTAATGTATTACCTGATGTTTTTCTATCTGAATCTGAAAGTTGGTCCCTTAAATCTGTTTGCACTTTTCTTTCTGCTTCAAGTTTGTTTAATGCTTGATTCAAATCTAATTTGACCTTTCCAACTTCAGCAAAAGTTACTGCATTCTTTTCAGCTAGTTCCTAAAAAGCAAAATTTCCAAATCCATGTGATAATCAAACCTAAATTTATTTTTTAAACCAAAATAAATTAAATGACTAAACATATTTGTGAAACTTTTAAGCAAAATAAAAAACAAATCTTTTGATAAAAGACGATTTTATTATCATTTTTAAACAAATTTCCACATATTTATGAAGCTTTTTGTCTCCTTTGTCTAGCCATTATTGATAAAATGACTTAATGAATTTTCAACCAAAAATCTTACTTATGTTATAATTAAATTACTTTAACGCCAAAAATTGTACATATTGTTGAAGAGAAAGTGAAATTCCCCACCATTTTATAAAATTTCATTATAATTCTTACTTAATAATAGATGTATTTTTGGCAAATTCCACATTTATTGTCAATCAACCTAAATTCTAGATATTCTTTCATTTTTCAACTCTTATATTTTTATGCCAGGTTTTAGCTTTGTAAAATGCAGTTCAACTGACAATGAATATTTGAATATAGAAAATTTTGAGGTAAAATGTCTACAACAGGCTATTTATTATGTCAATTATTTTTAAATATGGAATTTGAAAATATTTTAGGGCTTGAAATTTTTAATAAATTCCATGTTTATTCTAATTTGGTGCTTTGCTTTTGCGCCAATTGGCATTTCATTTGCGCCAAAAAATTTTTATTTGCACCACAAACCATATTTCATTTGCGCCAAAAACTAAATCTTTCATTTGCGCCAATATTACAGGTAAGTATAGGTAAATACATGTATATACAGGTAATAATAGTATAAAACATAAAATTTTTCAAAAAGTCTTTTAATAATAAAGACAGTTTTAAACATATATATCAGAAATCAGTTATCATAAAATCATACAAGTTATGCTAAAACCTCGATAAAACCTTGGTAAAATCATGAAAGGAATGTTAAAACCTGAATAAAACCTTGGTAAAATCATGAAAGTAATGTTAAAACCTTGATAAAAAAAGAAAAGAAAGCACTATACACTGGAGTACATTATTGAGACATTTGTTAGCACTAAAGTAAAGTTACAGGTCTGTTCTGGCACAAAATTTATAAGCAACGGTCTTGATGTAGTCATGTCTTGAAATTTTCATGTGACCACTATATATATAATTATTACCTTAGTGACTCTCAGTTTTGTATTAGAAATGAGAAAGAACTCACACATATTTTCAGGGGGAGTTATGTACAAACAAAAAACAAAATAAATCGTAAATAATCTTTAACTTTTCCGTTATATTACCTGTCATACCTGTAAAATGGTGCAAATGAAGGTTTATTTTTTGGCGCTAATGATAAATAGCCTTGTGGCGCAAATGAAAGGTTTGATTTTTAAAAAATTGGCGCAAATGAAATGCGCCCTTCTAATTGTACTTGAATGTTCTGTGTGGCACACAACACTTTTTATTACAAAATACATTGTATGGAAAGTGTTATATACAGCCCCCTCCACCCCAAATAAAATCTCAAAATACTGTTTATTATGGTGAAATGCTTATTCACCCTGTGTTGTGTCTGATTGGCTGTTTACTTGGTCAGTATTTTGTTTAACTTAATATAAGTTTTATTTACCTGCTGCATCTCTTCCACTCTTTTCTTCATTGTCTCTGTCTCCAGAGTAAGAGTACTATTCCTAGACGTTAGATCACTAACGGTGGAACTCTGCTGGTTACATCGGGACTGCACTTCATCTTTCAATAACTGGGTCACTCGTAACTTTTCTTCTAATTGACTGTATCTGTTTTCCTGTGTAAAAGATTAACAATTAAATAAACAGCTTTGTTATCAATAGGTTATTTTACCAAAAAAGTTATTGGCAAAAAACCATTATTCATTTTAAAAGTTTGAATACAGGGAGAAAAATCAAGACTTTTTATAAAATTACTAGAAATAACAATTTCTGAATTAAAACCAACATACAAAAGAAACATTTTTTTCAGGGATAAGTATCATCACTGATCACATGACCAGTAAAAATACCAGGATGTAGGTGAAGAATCTACATCAGAATTCCTTTTTAACTTATCAGCCAGAGCAAATTAAGTATATATATCGATATAAAGAATATGTTTTTAGATGGTTTTAAAGTGATGTTAAATATTCTGAAATCTATAACCATACTGTACAATCTACACATCTGCAGTTGGCCTGAATTTCCTTTCCACAAATATTTTATTTTATATTTTATGATTTTATAGGTTTGTTCTAAGGCTAGTTTCTGATTCTGAAACCTTTTCTTATCAAATTCAATGAACAGTTTGGTCTGGGACATATTTCTAATATTAAATACGGAAAATTGATGTCAGTGTAGGTCTTCAATGACCCAAATTTTCCTTGTTTTACTGAAAAGTCTTTGGTGGTCCATATACTTATATTGTCATCAGATTTATTGTATACTACTGTACCTCCTCAGACTGGAACTTTTGTTTAATAATAGAAAGCTGTTCTTCATGCTGTAGTTTATTGGACATGTTATGATTTTTCTGTCGACTAATTTCTTCTTCTAGTTCAAGTCTTGTCATTTCTAACTGCTGGATTCTCTCCCTTAGATTTGCTTCAACTTCATCTGCATCTTGTCGCACTCTGGATACCTGAAATGAATTTATAACCGTGTATATAAAAAAGAAGATGTGGTATGATTGCCAATGAGACAACTATCCACAAAAGACCAAAATGACACAAACATTAACAACTATAGGTCACCGTACGGCCTTAAACAATGGTCTTTTAAAAATATCAATAAATTGTCTGTATAACTTTTTATTTTACTAATAGGTTTTTTTAGCTAATACAGCCCAAAATGAAAATAAAAAATCATTTAAATTTACATCAGATCTCAATTTTCATAATTCATTTACATAAATATAAAACGAGATTAATTTGTATACTGTAAAAGTACTTTTATTCGTGGGGTACCAATTTGGTGGTTTTCTAGGAAGACTCTATCCACGAATTTAAGTGTCCAATGAAATGAAACAACCATTGTCCAAATCAAGACAAGAAAGATCCCCATTTAGGTTTGACTACTGATATCAGAGACATATAATACAATTGTATTATTTGTCTCTGCTGATATGATTGAAAGAATGTATTGAATGACGCCTTATCGTAGAATACTTTAATAGCAGTCACAGAACTATACCTGCATGCAAGATAATACTCATTTAATCTTTAATAATCTAAACTGAACAACTTTTGATCTTTTGATTCTCATAAAAAAATGTTTTTGACGATGAAAGTCAGATTTCCGGTATTGGTATGCTAGTATGATAAAGTGTTCATTTTATATCCTCATAGTTTTCGTACATATGGGAAATAATAATTACATGCTGGGCTTGATTATGATAAAAATCATTTGACAATTTAAGGGTGTCATCCTGGTTTGCCCACTTTTAATTACATGCATATGTAAACATAGGGGGAATTGTTGTTTTAACAATTATAGTTTATTTCTAAATGAAAGTCATAATTTTTACCTTTTATTTTACCTGTAATTTTTATACAAATAATACAATATTCTGCTAATAAATCAATGAAAATCTGCAAAAATATTTTTTATTTTAATATTTTTGAGCAGAAAAATGCAGAATTTGACATTATACCTCTTTTTTTACCTCTTATTTTTTTTAATTAAAGATACTACATTGTATATTCTGCTATTAACTCAAGAAAAATGTACAAAGATATTTTTGTTTTATATAATTTTGAAGGAAAGTGTATTGAAATTGACAAATATAAAAAAGGCAAAAAAGTGTATTACTTTTGTTATATATTAACAAAAAGTTTTAATTGTTGTCACATTCTGAAAAATAATAAATTAAAGAATAATAAATATATTTTTATTATTTAAATAAATACACTGCTCTGAAATTAATATAACAAATGTCAAATTAGTTGTAACAAATAGAATATAACTGCAGCTTAACAAATGCACAATTTGAACAGTAAATCTGTCTCTAAGAGCTCTGAAAGGTAGCATTGTCTTATTTTTAAAACAAATCTGAAGCTAAGTAAGGATACATCGCTAAACAAATTCAGTAACAGCTTCATTTAGAAAGAAATATGAGACAGCAACCAACAACACAGATGGTATTCCCAACTTTATTAAGTGTATTTGTTGAAAGGCACAGAAATGTTGACTACAAACGTATGATAAATAAAATGAAATATCACTTGATTTAAAAGACGAGCCGCAGTATAACCTCTTGTTCCACCCCAACTCGTCGAGAACGTTTTGCAAATTGAAAAAGTTTAGTAGACATTGGGGAAGCTGACAAAATACTTGCTACTACATTATTGACTGATTATGTGACAGAATTCTGGGTTGAAGTATATCGCTTTCTATGGAACACCAAAATTATGATATGACTCCAACATGCCCATCCGTGCTTTATTTATTCCCTATTTTAATGTACTTATAAACTTTGATTCATATATCATATAAATTATGTTTGCAATATTTGTATTGCAGTATTTATATCATGAAAATCATTCAGAAACTAAAAAAATGTGAAGACACTTTTATTACTGAATGTCATTCAATTGTTTTGTCTTTAGTTGTATGTTATATTATAATATTGAATTGATATCAAATTATTGAGAGAAAACCTATTTGATTTATTTATTATTTTTCTTTGAAAATCATAATAAAAAGCATGTAAATATAGTAAGAAAACACTGATAAACTATATACCTAAGTTGGAACAGACTATACAATTGTATGCTCATTAAACCTTTTGTCTTTTTTGTTTTCTTTGCTATTAGATAATTGGTAGGATTAAAAGTGGGCAAACCAGGAGTAACCCAATTTAAGATACGTTTAAAGTATTTGTTTATGTTGCTTTTTTCTTTAGGTGACATGTTTATGGCCTAATTAACACCTTTGATGGTCTTTAATCTGTTGATCACTTTAACTTGGGTTAATAATTGTTGTCACTAGGATTTACACGGGTCAATGTTTACTTTGCAATTTCCTTCAATCCAGACTATTTGTAACCTTTTTGTCTAAAGGCTTTAATTTTTTTAATTTTTTTTTTTAGAAAACTAAAATCCACGAATTTAAAAACCCACGAACATGTAAATATTGCTCAAACCACGAAAATTGATACCCACGAATTAAAGTACTTTCACAGTAATTGAATCAATGAACTTCACTGCATCAAGCCTCTCCTTAAAAATCCACAAACCACATACTAATGAATTCTGCACAGACAACAAAGATTGCACTCTAATAAAAGAAATTTCAGAGTTGCATGAATTTGTTGGAGGATACTTTCTTCTTTTTTGCATATCACCAGAAGTTAAATCCCCCCTCCCATTTTGGGATTTAATATTCTTGTTGGTCTACCAGGTTTGTAACCTATATTTCTATTTAGTATGTAATTTATATGAAGGGATGCAACATTTTTAAAGTATACTGCATTTGCAATGGCTGACTACTCTCAAACTGTTTGAAAAAAACCCATTATAGATACCAGGACCAAATTTGGTAAATTGGTCAGACGTGCGTTTTGTCTAAAAAGACTCATCAGTGAGTGACGCTCGAATCCAAAAAAGTTAAAAATGCCAAATAAAGTACGAATTCCTAAAAGTTTTGCCAAATACAGCTATTTTTCTTCTATGACCAGACAAAAATCAATATGTCACCTAATCATGCTAATATGTAAAGATCTCACTCTCACATCTGAGTCTCAAGACATGAGATATGTTTTCAACTATTCTTGCTTTTTTAATCCCTTAAAATTTACAAACTGCTATCCAAATTATTGCTTTATCAAATTTAATTACCAGTTAGGAAGAGAAGTTTTGAAAAATAAAATTTTATTTAAAACTATTGTTATTCAAAATTATACCTCTTTCTGTCTTATTTGTTCTGCATCTCTAAGATCTTCTTTGTGTCTGTTTCTTTCTGATTGTATTCTTTCTGTAAAACAGATTCATCTATATATACATGCAGTGTATTCTTAGCTTACAATCCAAAGAATATTTGTTAAGAGCTGTTCCAGGAATACAGTCAAGGGGGCAGGCTATTTTTATTCAACCCTTACATGCATTAAATTTCAATTGATTAATTTCAATATTATTCAGGCTAAAAAAAAAAATCCACAATAAATTTTTATAGAAAACCATTTTAAAAGATTTGAGCTAATCATCATTTGTTTAAATATGAAAGGGAAATGAAAGTTAACAATTCATATTATAAAGGGTGCTTGCGGGTCTAAACTATTTTTGTCCCCCTAATATAGGATTTCTCTATATTTGTTCATAAATGAACTTTATCATATACTTTAATAATAGAAAAATGAAATAAAAAATGGGGTCACCGATCATTTAAGCTCCCAATCTGCCTCCAAAAGAAGCATACATTTTTGTTAATGTCTTTTTTTTCTGTTGAACTAATAGGAGAAATACATGTAAAGGTAAAAACGAAATATAAAAAGAACTAAATTACAGAAATCGCTAAAATTTTACAATTATTTAGTTTATGTAAAGCTTATTTTGAAAAAAATAATAAAAAATATAGGTCACTGAGGAGATAAAGAAGATATTTCAAATTTAATGCCACAAAATGGCATTTTTGCACCAAAGGCAGATAATTTGGAGCTTTTTCAATGATAAAAACATTTTAAGGTGGCTCGGGACTATTCGACTGCACATATATAACAAGCATGAATTTCAAAAGTATTTGTCGTTAATTCGAAATAATTTTTTAAAATATTTTGATTGATTAGAAATGTTAAATCATTGTAGTTATGTGAATAATAAAATATTTTCGTTATAATCCATATTTGTTAAAGGGTCAAAATGACATTTCACCCATTTTCACCATTTTCCCGCCAAAATTTGGGTTTTAAGGCAAAATATATTTTTTTTCTTATCGGTAACCTATTTTTTTTATTTCCTCATTCTTTGAAGCTACATTTTAGCTTTTTATATTACAGTTTTGGACCATGTGTCATAGAAGGTTTTTTGATAATCCAATAAAAATATGTCATTACCTCTATTTTCCCTATCATTTCATTGAAAAATGGTCCCTTTTACATACCTGTTTAAAAGTAAAATTTTGAGCTTAAACGGTCCGTGACCCCCTACTTTTTTCTATCAATTTGATTCAATTTCTGTAAAGAATAAAATAACAAAAAATACGGCACTTCTGATAGAAACTTGAAATAGGCCCCGAGCCACCTTAAAAGACATCTGGGGCCAAACTGAATCGATTTTTTGTTGTTGATTTTTGTACCATATCATAAAGTCATAGGTAATAGTGTAATAAATAAAATTTGTAATGAAAAAACAAATGTTTAATTTTTTGCTGAAATTTTTGTACCCGCAAGTCTCTTAAAAACTCAAAATCTTAAATCCAATTACAATGAAAGTAATCTGCACCATTCAATTAGGAGTTTAGTGTTTTACATACCTTCAAAGTGAGCACCTTTAATTTTAATCTCTGCTTGTAAATGTGTGGCCTGTTCCTTCAGTTCAAAAATCTGATCCTGCTGCATACGACATTTTCTTTCTGTATCATCCAACTTAAAAGATATTATAATAGCGTTAACACATGCTATAGGCAAAATTCCTTTGATCTTGCTGTGGTATAATCTGGATAATGCAAGGTCAGGTGTGCATTAACTATTCAATTTTTTTATGCACAGATCACATTTAAATAGCAATGAATGCATACAATTACTGATTATGAATAAACGTTTAGTTACTGTAAAGAAAATGGGATGGAGTTATCTACCCCAATAGGATTAAAGAGGCATTGAAATCTTAAAAACAACAATCTATACGGACTTTGCAAGGGTCAGTGGTATTATTTTAAGCTTTGAAAACAGTACTTGTAGTTATTAATAAAGTTCTGTTACAGTTCTCTTTACATTAAATCTTCTCCTCTGAAACTAATATTTTGTTCAGATGTTTATCATACTTTACCTTGGCCTGTAATTGTATATTTTTGTCACTAGATTCTGACAGTTCTTTGTGTAGCTGTGCTTCCATAGTTGCTCTTGTCTGAAGTAGAAAAACAACCACAGTATTAAACAAGATTTGTCCTTTTTTTTGTCATATTCATGATACAAAACTCTCTAATATAAATATAGTAATAATGTTACTTTGTCCTCAGATATCAGATCACTTCCTGGGAAACTATCAATTTACATTGATATATATTTAAGTTTATAAACAACTTAATCTGAACTTATAAGTATATCAAAAAAGAAAAGAAGAAGCTCTAGAGTGCCTTCATTATTGTGTGTTATGCTCAAGAGGGCTCGAGGGTACAAAAATTTCAGAAAAAATTGTAAACATTTTTTTATATTACAAATTTTATTTATTACTTTATAAGTTGTTACTTTATCATACAGTACAAAAATCATCCAAAAAAAATCAATTCCTTTAAGCCCCAGATGTCTTTTAACATGTATATATCATTGAAAAAGCTATTTTGATATTACCTCTATTTCTCCTATTAGTTCAACAGTTCATTTACAAAAGGTAAGCTTCTTTGGAAGGCAAAGTATGAGCTTAAATGAACAGTGAACCCATTTTTTATTTAATTTTTCTATTAAATATATGATAAAGCTCTCTTGTAGAAAAATATAGCGAAATCCTATTTTAAATTTTAAAAATAAACTGAAAAGTCTTCATGTTTACCTCTCTTTCTTTCCTCAGGTCCTCATTATGAGAGCTATGCCTCCCTGACAGTTCTTGTTTTAGTCTTTCTACTACAATCTCTACATCATGTGTTTTCTGTTCCTGTAAAGCTAGTTCAGATTCTGTCATAGACAATCTGTTATCATAAATAAAAGAAGAATTATATCTTAAGGTGGTACCTAACACTACAGGGAGATAACTCTGTAAAATCAGCTAAACGTTTTAATTATGTTGTGTTGTTAAGGGAATATTAAGCTTCTCAATGATCAAAATAAGTGTTTGTCAATCTGCTATATAACCAGGGCACATTGTATTAATGATACATGGGTGATGGATATCAGAGCAACTTTTCACACTTTAATGCACTATTATTCTCAATTACAATTGTCTCTGTGGCGGGTGCTGACAAAAACTGCTTTCCAACCCCCCCACCCCCCCCTACATTTTTTCCTGGAATAGCCCTAATGTATTTCATTTGTTCAATGAACATATTTACATTTACACACCTAAGGCTAACAGAAAACCACTAAGAAAATTTGAAACTAAATGATTTAGTATTTTATTGTTGTTCATTTTCACTTCAACTTACTTTGCAGCTAATGCATTGAATGAAGATTTCCTCTCCTCTAGAGCCTCTTGTAAATGTGCCACTTGCTGGGTAGTGGTTCTGATATAAAGATCAAACACACAATTTGTTATAGTTTATTTAAACAAACAAGAAAACTGTGTCCTGTAATACATTTTTCTCTATTTTCTAATAATTGTGAGAAGTGTTTAATAATTCTGAGAAAAAGTAGTGAATTTTTACATCAAATTCAAACATTTTATTTTGACCATTTCATTATAGTATACTTTTTTTCACATGTTTAATCATATTTTAACTTGAACAAAACTTCATGTTTTATGTGTGCACATCAGTTTGACATCACTTTATATTTTTGGCACTTCTCTTGTAGAATATAAATATCAAAATAAGGAAATAATTAAAAAAAATAAGATGATTAACCTTTTTGTTTTCCTGAGGACATCTTCTTGTTTTTCAATAGTATCCATGAGATCATTCATCTAATAAATATAAAATATTAGAGAAACTTAACTACTGTGGATTCATTTATTTTCGAGGGTATCAATTTTCGTGGATTGAGGAAACATTGCATTTTCGTGGATACTTGAATTTGTGGTTTCCCGATTTCTGTGTACAAAGCCTATCGGAAATTTGTAATTCGTTGAACATATGAATTTGTGGTTCACCTGTACCCACGAAACCCACGAAAATTGGTATCCAACGAATAATAATGAATCCACAGTATTATATTTAATGTCAAGTTACAAAAATTATTTTTTTCACATAAGTTGTGGTGAGACATCTTTAAAACTGATTTTTCTGTGTTTGTATTCCACATTGGCTAGAGGTATAGGACAGGGTTGATAGCTCACAAAATATGTTTAACCCTTGCACATTTTCACACCTGTCCTAAGTCAGAACCCGTAGCCTTTGTTAGTCTTGTGTGGTTAAAAAAAATGGTTTATTTGCATTTTTCAGAGTTTAGTGTGGTGTCTTTTTTGCTGAACTGGTATACAGTCTTGCTTAAGGGCCAGCTAAAGCCCACTCTAGAAATTATTTTCAATTGCAGTTTTATTTTTAAAAAAAAGAAGCTTATCACCACAATGTATAAGTATATCTAAGTACATGTATAGTTAAAGCCGGCTTCAAGGTGTGGGATTTTCTTATTATATTGAAGACCCATTGGTGGCCACAGGATGTTTTCTGATCTTTTTAACGGTTGTTGTCTTTTTGTCTTTGTTTTTGACACATTCCACATTTCCATTCTCAATTTTTCTTTGTAAGGGAAAGTTATATATAGGTATTAGTACCAGTGGCGGATTCAGGGGGGGGGGGGGGCGTAGAGGGCGTACGCCCCCCCTTTGCTCGGATTTTTTTTTTTTTTTTTTTTTGTAAAACTATTTATCAGACTAGACTTTGTGAACTTTGCCATTTCCTAAGTATTTAATTTTTATACGACAATTCTTTACTTATAAAGATATTTTTCGGTGGTATTTACTGATTGTCAAAGTCATGTGATTTGCTATGGTGGAGTTGACCAGTGCATTGAAAAAACGGCACAAGGTCATTTTGAAATTAAAATTACAGTAATAAACATTGCTTAGGCTGAGGATGTCATGACAATCAGGAAACCTTCAAAGCAACACAGGATTGAGCAAACAAGTATTGACTTCTATTTCACTATTACACCAAACAGAAAGTAATATTTAGTAAATACTCTATAGACTATTGCACTCTCAAGAAAAAGAAAGTTCCACAATATTATTTACCTGTTTAACCCCAAATGCACCAGCTTATTTTATAAATAACAAAGTTGAATAATGAACCCCTGTCACCCCGCCGCATTTTTGCGATTGTTCCAAGTCAGGAGCCTCTGGCCTTTGTTAGTCTTGTATTATTTTATTTTTAGTTTCTTGTGTACAATTTGGAAATTAGTATAACGTTCATTATCACCGAACTAAATTTGTTAAGGGACCAGCTGAAGGACGCCTCCAGGTGCGGAAATTTCTCGCTACATTGAACACCTGTTCGTGACCTTCTGCTGTTGTTTTTCTGTGGTCGGGTTGTTGTCTCTTTGACACATTCCCCATTTCCATTCTCAATTTTAGTATAAACTCTAGAAAAATTTCAAGTCTCAGGTACGAATCATTTGATTTGAGGAGACAGTCTTAGATATTTGAGAGAGAAAATTTGACTCTGATTCTTGCCTTAAACAATAATTCTGAACCGTATCTGGATTGAAAACAATAGCCTTGTCCAGTTTTTTGCTATTAAAAACGAAAATTTCCAACAAAATTATTTAGCATGAAATGAACATGATGAAAAAAACGGTCGTAGTTTTTTTGTGGCCGGGGTTTGCGTGTCTGACTTGAATATCTATTTCGCCGGACTTATGTATATTGAATACTTTGTAACCTGCCTACTGGGTGTGACCTTTATGTCTCCATTTGTCGACCATCTTCGTTGTCATTTCAGACACTTTCGTAATCTTTGGGGGATTTGGAACCCCTCACTTCGGTTCTCTAAGTTATGTTGGGTGAAACATATCAATCAAACAATTTGATAAAAACTGCTTGTTTGTCTTTTTTACATTTTGTAACTCGTGTTGGTAGTATTGTAATCGAATGTCCATGTCCATAAAAAATGTCCAACCCTTACACTTTTAATACAGCAGTTATGAAATATACATGGCCCAAGCCAGGAACCGTTTAAATTGTGCATATTACACTTATTTTATGTTTTTTAGCCGAAAAAAGGTCCCAAAATTTAAAATCTTCGCCCCCCCTTTCCAAAATCCTGGATCCGCCCCTGAGTACCGGCATACCAATGTATTTGTTTTTGAATTGGTTCAGTTATTGTCAACAAAAATATAAAACATATATATTTTAGCTGTATTGCTTTTGGTTTGAAACTATAATTTGAAAAATAAATGTTTGGTGTTTACATTCTCGGTACGAGTTTCAGAAATCAGGATACAAACTCAAGGAGGGGGGATAGGCTCGTTTTTTGTCCTGTTTATATAGCTCAAACAATTAAATTTGCATATATATATCTTCAACAATGCATTTAAAAAAAAAAATATTGAATAATAACTACATATTTTGGCTTAAAAAAAAAATCAAGATTTTTCAAGATGGCCCCCATTCATAATGGGTAATATTTCCAAAATTTTGTTCAACAAGACAATTGGAATCTGTACTGTTATTCTATTATATTATAACAGATGTCAGTTCATTTTTTCTGTTGCATTATTTACCTGTAAAGATTTATCAGATTCTATTTGTTTGACATGCTTTGTGAGCATCATCATTTTCTTCTTGTGATCTTCACCTAACACAGCTCTGTCTTCATTTTGTCCAACTGCTGTCTCTATTAAATCAACAAAATATTTTTGTATTAAAAAGTTGAAGCAGTCTTCAGTCTGGTGCAATAAATGTTAATACTCACATCTCTGCCTAATATTATTGTAAACTTGAAAAGAAACATTTTACTTTTCACTGATGACTTAATTTTTTTATCAATTATAATGCAACAAAACAATTGAATTTTTTCACCAAAGGGAGATTTTTTCAAAGATATAAAACATTTCAAAAGTCATATAAGGCCAAAACAAATTGATTTTTTTGGTTGATTTTTGTACCATATCACAAAGTAACAACTAGTGGTGTTATCTAATATTTTAGTGACAAAAAAAATGAAATAGGTTTAAATTCTAATGAAATTTTGTACCCTGACCCTCCTTAATGTCAGAGAAATGTTTAGAAAAAAGCCACAAGATGTCATTGTTTTTGTTTGTTTGTCTGTGTTGCAACGCTGGTCTTTTTGTGTATTACCTGTTTTCATTCATATCTATTAAAAACAATGTTTGAATAGCCGAATGTTGAAAAGTTTGATCCAATAAATTTATAAATTTGTACACTGAATATCTTACCAAAATTCAAAAGTAACTAACAATTTATGATACTGTAAATTCAGAAAACTGTCTAAAATTTAACTAAAATTCTAGAATTGTGACGATTTCAGTAATTCAGCATGACCTTATGATGTTAGTACCTAATATTGGGGCCCTTTATAGCTTGTTGTTCGGTGTGAGCCAAGGCTCCGTGTTGAAGGCCGTACTTTAACCTACATGTATAATGGTTTACTTTTTAAATTGTTATTTGGATGGAGAGTTGTCTCATTGGCACTCACACCACATCTTCCTATATCTATTGTATTGTTAAAAACAGCCCATATTTATGTAGCAGAAAATTCTACTGTCCAATAAATAACTAAAAGTTTACATTTTAACATTTTTGTAAAACTGTGATATTTTGGGGCCAAATAAGGGTCTTACTGGACCTACTCCTTTGTACACTGAACATCTTACCAAAATTCAAAAGTAAGTAACAATTTATGACACTGTAAATTCAGTAAATTCAACATCCATTTATTTATCATTGTGACTGTTGAACAATGGACATAAGTGTGAGACTTATCATGTCAATTAATGTTGCTCACACCATGCACACAAAGACACATATAATGGCAAATGCTGTCAAATTTCTAAATGCATGTTTTATTTGTGCATAACTTATATTTTTTTTCAATAATAAATATATCGTGCAAACATCTGAATTTACAGAATATAAAACCTTATGACAGAAAAACATTTTAATGCCAGCAAGTTTTAAAAATACCAAATGAACTACAGGTATATTTATAAATGTTGCATTTAATTATACTGCAGACAATATGATATCAATGCTTTTTGTCGAGCCTTCGACTTTAGTCGAAAAAGCAAGACTAAGCGATCCTACATTCCGTCGTCGTCGGCGGCGTCAACAAATATTCACTCTGTGGTTAAAGTTTTTGAAATTTTAATAACTTTCTTAAACTTTACTGGATTTCTACCAAACTTTGACAGAAGCTTGTTTATGATCATAAGATAGTATCCAGAAGTAAATTTTGTAAAAATGAAATTCCATTTTTTCCGTATTTTACTATAAATAGACTTAGTTTTTTCTGCGGGGAAACATTACATTCACTCTGTGGTTAAAGTTTTTAGAATTTTAATAACTTTCTTAAACTATCCTGGGTTTGTACCAAACTTGGACAGAAGCTTGTTTATGATCATAAGATAGTATCCAGAAGTAAATTTTGTAAATAAATAAATCCATTTTTTCCATATTTTACTTTTAAATGGACTTAGTTTTTCTGCGGGGAACCATTACATTCACTCTGTGGTTAAAGTTTTTAAAATTTTAATAACTTTCTTAAACTATCCTGGGTTTGTACCAAACTTGGACAGAAGCTTATTTATGATCATAAGATTGTATCCAGAAGTAAAGTTTGTAAAAAGATTACTCCGTTTTTTTCTGTAATTTACTTTTAAATGGACTTAGATTTTCTTACAATCATAAAATAGTAACAAGAGGAATATTTTTATTGATTTTTTTCCTCATTGTTGTTAAGCCTGCGATTTACAGCAAAAATAGGCGAGACACTGGGTTCCGCGGAACCCTTATAAATTTTCTATATTACCTATAGACTTAAGTATATCACTAGGAATATTGTTTCCTGCAAGCTCTAGTCTGCAAACAGTTTTGTTAGTCTGTAACATCTCTAGAATAGCTCTTCCTCCTAACAGACCCACATTGTTCCATCTCAGATCTACAAAAATATAAAGATATTAATTTGTATTCATTAATTAAAAACATATTTAGATAATAGTTATTCTGAATAATGTTAATTTTACAGAAATAAAAAATACAATTTATTCCATAGAAATTCTATTTTCTGTGTAAGACTGGAAATAGATAAGGTACAATATGGGGCTTATAATTGGCTAAAAAATAATTTTTATTTTTAGTTGAAATTTTCTTGGAACATACAGAACTGAAAGTTGAATCAAGTTACTTTAATAATAAATCATACAGTTTAGGTTCAGAATATTTGCCATTTGTTTGTTATATACCCATAAAAGAAGACAATTAATTCCATAAATTGACAAATTTGCATCTGCCAAAACTGTAACAATTTTACATATCAAAAAATTTCATATGGCGGAAGCTATGTCCAAAATATATGTTCAAATGAAGTGTATTTAATGTGTATCTACTTGCAGACTAAAATATAACATCAGTTAATTCAATTGTAACATTTATTCATGCAAAATATTCGAAATTCTTTGTCTGATTAACACCAACTTATTGTCTGAGACAAATATTCTTCTTTTATATTAGATTTCAAATAGTCAGCACCAGTGTTTATTTTTATACTGTGAATTCATTTATTTTCGTGGGTTCCAATTTTTCGTGGATTGAGGAAAACTTACATGTTCGTGGATATTTGATTTCTTGTTTTGCTTAAGTATGCATACAAGCCTATGGGAAATTTGGTATTCGTTGAACATTTAATTTCGTTGTTCACCAGTTCCCTCAAAATCCACGAAAATTGGTATCCAACGAATATTAATGAATTCACAGTAATCTGTTGAGGATGGCTGTAGTTAAGTTGACATAAAAGCAAAATCAAATTAAGTTTGTTACACAGAGGAAATTTTAAAGGTCAACTAAATACTTATTTAGATTGATATCAGCCTAAGTGCTCTTATTTTTCGCTTTCTAATTGAAGTATTAGAAAAAAATCCATAAACATGCAGGGAATATAACTCAATACAATTTTCAATTAATAATTTTAAAGGTTAAAAATAATGTAAAGCCATGATGGTGTTATAGCTATTATAAAATCAATTGGTAATATGTTTTTTTTATTATACTGAAATTTTGGTACAAGGCCATTATATTAATATGTTTTTTACTTGCTTTCAATCTTTTTTGTATGATCTTGTTCCGGGTACTTATTGAGTGATTTAAATATGCTCAACTACAAAAGAAATGCATTCCTTTTTTTTTTTATATATTGTTAATTGTTTTAAAGGGACTGAAATGAGTCAAAATGTTGTCACAATATTGCTGGCATCTTAAACTTAATATTCACAGAAAGTGACAATTTCCAAAGTAATTTTTTTTACTTTAAAAAAGAACCCCAACAATTTCATTCAAAAACAAAAACAGATGCAAAATTTGTGAAAAGTAAAGTCAATAAGAATTATTCAAACTTATGACCAATTTTCAATAAATTTCTTACCGATAGCCCTTAAAGTTTTGTTTCTTTTTAAATTGGCTGATAATTCTATGGCACAGTCATGGTTAATCTGGTTGTTTCTAAGGTCTAAAGCCTGTAAGCATTCATTTGATCCGAGTCCCTCACAGAACAATGAAAAAGAGTTGTCTAACATGCCAAGAGCATTCCATTCTAAACACAACCTGTAAAACAAGGACATTGTTTAATACAAAATATATGTACATTTTATACTTAATTTATTTTCATATTTTTGTGAATAAAAATACAAAGTTTGCTGAGAATTTTGAAAAGTTCATGTAGAAAATAATGGTGTCAATCTTTGATTCTGTATTTTTTATTTACAGTCTTTAGATGAAGTTTTTATGATAAATAATAAAGTTTTAAATGGTCTATGTATATATAGTTTAAAGTATGATGTTTTGTTTGAAAGTGGCTTCAAATGAATGATTAAGGAATCCATCTATGTATACATCTTAAATACATGACTCTATATAACTTTGTTGGACTACAAGATTTTAAAACTGTGCTGACCTATTAGACTTGAATGTCATATTTTAGTGTCAGCAATGGGAGTATTCTTACCTAATTCTCACATAGATGGGTTTATTTAGGTAAAAGATCATGTATTCATTTTTTACCTCAAGCTTGGAGCAATAGAAATACTGTTGTACCCTATTGATCAGGATACTAAGATCATGCTTGGGGCTTGCTTTCAAGAGTAAGTATATGATCCTTTTAATACTGTACATGATGTGGTAAATTCAAATTTTATCGAGCAATTTCCCAAGCCCTTTCTAAATTAAAAAAAAAGAACCAAAGAATCGTTTTGATGCAAGACCACTTTTCAATAAAATTTATCTTAATGATCTACCTACTTTAATATTGCTTGATTATGATGTAACATTTTGCCCAAGGCTTCTGCACCAGCTCCTCTGATGTTGTTTCCCTGAAAGATAAATAAACAGAATTATAAAAAATGTAATGCAAAATGAACATGCAATGAGTTGAATTTTTACACTAGATAAGGTATATCAGATGAATATGATTTTATTTAATAACAAAAATCGTTGCTTTCATACAATGTTTTAAAGAAGTTCATCAATTTTTCTGAATGAATATTACTAAGAGTAGAAACTTTTAATAGTAGAATGTGTAGATATGAATGATTAAAGAATCAACTTTTTAATTCTGAACAGAAGGAAAAACACACTATTTAATGAACATTACCAACCTTCATATCTAGACTTTTGCAATAAGAATTGTGTGCAAATCCATTTGAAAGTCCTTTGACAGCTGCAAAAATATACAATACATAAGAAAATAACAATCAAATGTTTTATCATATTTGCTGGCAATATATCCTCTACAAGTGTCTTGAGTGTATGCATGGAATATTTGCCACCAGACATTAAAGGGACACTGGCTGTAAAACTCATGTTCACTGATTTTCATCAAACTCTCATATTGGGTTAATAACTGACTACTGTGAAAGTACTTTTGTTCGTGGGGTACCAATTTTCGTGGTTTTCGTGGATGACCTTATCCACGAATTTAAGTGTCCAACGAAATAAAACAACCATTTTCCAAATCAAGACACGGACAGATCCCCATCGGAAGGTTTGAATACTGATATGATCTAGAGAATATATTGAATGACGTCAAATCTGAGAATACTTTAATGGCAGTAACAGAACTACAACTGCATGCAAGATTATACCCATTTAATCTTTAATAACCTAAAATGTACAACTTTTGATCTTTAAATTCTCAAAAAAAATATTTTGATCGATAAAAGTCAGATTTCCGGTATTGGTATGCTAGTATGATAAAGTGTTCATTTTATATCATCACTGTTCTCGTACATATGGGAAATAATAATTTCATGCTGGACTTGATTTTGATAAGAATTATTTGACAATTCAATTTACGTTTATGGCATTTGTTTATGTTACTGTTTTCTTAAGGTGACATGTTTATGACCTCATTTACACCTTTGATGGTCTTTAGTCCGTTGATCACTTTATCATGGGTTGATTAGTGTTATCACTACGATTTACACGGTCAATGTTTACTTTGCAATTTCCTTCAATCCAGACTATTTGTAACCTTCTTTTCTAAATTTTTCAATTTTTTTTTCTCAAGAAAACTAAAATCCACGAATTTAAAAACCCACGAACATGTAAATTTTGCTAAAACCACGAAAATTGATACCCACGAATTAAAGTACTTTCACAGTATGTAAAATATTTATCCAAACTATTAAATGTCTAAAATAAACAATTAACAGTGAAGAGGCATGACAAACGTAGCTTAACTTTCATGTGTATTTTAGTCTAAACGCCATCTAATTACTTGTAAGTGAATAATTCATAAGCAATGTTTTTTAGCTCATTTTGACAAAATTGAACCATACTGGCTACAAAAGCGAATAACTATTTCACTATTTGCATTTCATAAATGATTGAGCCCAAAAACTAATGTTTTAGATTTTTTATATATCTCGTAGCTAGTGCCCCTTTAAGCAATCACAACTTAATGTAAATTTCTTGCAAACATTGACTCAAATTCTAGTGTAACTGTAATAATTTTTTATGGTATTATTACAGAAAATCTTTTTCACTGATGACCTTGTGTAAGTTCAAGTACATGAAGCTATCTCCTTTTCCCTTTTAGACTATTATTGAATGGGACTTATATATAAGAGTATTGTTCATGTCATCCGCAAAACTGCCTGCTCTTCCAATGCACTGGAGTTCACTTTTAGCTTTTGTTGCAGGAACCTTTTTCTATGGTTTTTTTCTTGGTTATAATAACTTATTTCATCTTTCATTGTCTGTGTTGTTTTTACTGGTATTTGTTTTGATCTTTTTTTGCTTTATAAAACAATTTTTATTTTCACTGTACATACCTTTATATTCATTTGTTTAAACTTATGAGTTCCTGTTTTGTTTTTATCAGACATCTTTTTCACTATAAAGCTTCTTTCAAAACTTCCATAACAGTGTATGAGTCGGAAACTATTTTTTTAAAATAACTAACTTTTTTCATGTTCATTTATTTGTGTGTTCCAATTTTAGTGGATTAAGGAAAAGTTGATTTTTTGTATGTAATTTGATTTTGTGGTTTTGCAAATGTTAGCATTTAAGCCTTTCAAAATTTATACTTTTTTTATTTAAATTTGCTCTTCACACATCTTCCCACAAAATCCATGAAAATTTGCCCTTTCAGAATCTAATACATTCTGGGTAATATTTTCAAAAGTATACACACAAACATCTTGATTGGTTAAAAAAGTCCTGAACAATGGAAATTCAACCAATAGCAGGATGTATTTCATTTTGATGTACAAACAATGTTTTAACCCATAGTCCTTTAGATTCTAAATGGTCAATTGGTATCCCCTGACTAATAATGAATTCATATGTATATTTTCATGTTCAAACATCCTTTTTTTAAAAGTAACATATATAAATACCATCTTCACTAAGCATACAATCTGCAAACTTATATTCTAAAAACGTCCTATCTGTTGCAATTACTTTCCCTAAAATGTGACATGGTTTTGGAGACAAACTGTTGGTAGACAAATCCAACACAGCCTTTCCTCTTTTTGATGTGTTCTCAAAGCTGAAATTAAGAGAATTATTTCATGCCTAATCCCACAAATGCATTTGGTGTTATTTACCTTACTTTTCACAATATGCACATCTTTAAATAAAAACAGGTAAATTAAATGTTTTACTTAAAAAATACACGAAATACCTTCTGCTGTTGTCTGTTCTATGTTCGGGTTGTTGTCTCTTTGACACATACCCATTTCCATTCCCCATTTCCATTGTCAATTTTATCAAATAGATCATGATGATAATTATCCAATGTTACCTGTCCATAGATTCACCTGATAGTAACCTGTCCATTAAAACTGTTGGCAGTTCATTTGTCCCATTGAACAAATACAACAGGTATTATTTCTATCAAAAAACAAGTATTATTTCTATCAAAATTTGTATTTTTTAGTCTTTGTTTAGTTTAAAAGAATACTTTTAAGAGGGCCTGAATATATATATATATGTAAATGTCACCATTTTTTCAGGGTTTTTTTGTCAATTTTTTTAGGAAATTGGAATAATGTTGATTTTTTATCAGAAATGAACTTTTAATATAAATGTTTTAATCAGTATTTACATTCAATACACTGAAAATATAATAAATTAAAACTCATATGCAGTTTTTTTTTATTACTGTGGATTCATTTATTTTCGTGGGTATCAATTTTCGTGGATTGCTGATAACTTTCATATTCGTGGATATTTGATTTTGTGGTTTTGCCTAAAGCTGTATACAAAGCGTATTAAAAATATAATTTTCGTTGAACATATGAATTCATGGTTCACCTGTACCCACGAAACCCACGAAAATTGGTATCCAACAAATGATGATGAATCCACAGTAATACATTTTTTAGTAAACATGTTATTTCCATCAATTCATCAGTTAAATTTTATACTTAGGTAAATTAATCAATGAGTGATAGATTTCTCTTAGAAGAAATTTAAAGGTCTCCATGAATAAACTATACAGAGAACAATACCTGTTGTATTTGTCCATTGCCAAAAGTTTTAATGGACAGGTAACTATCAGGTGGATCTACGAAAAGGTAACATTGGGTTCGCAATAAATACAAATTACTATTTTACAGTGGTAATATTGCTTTTGACTAGGTAAAAAAAAAATTAGACTGTCAAATTCTCAGATAATGATCAAATATCAGACTGAAGTCATCACTTTATTATACATTTGTATTACTGAACTACAACCTTGATTTTTAAATGTTTTTAACAATGAAAATTCACCAAATGACTTGGTATTATTTTCTTAACATTATTGATGAACTGATGAACCAATAATTATGACAATGAAAGTCCCCTTTGACAAATGTTTGAGTCTAAAAAAATGAATTGACATGCGAGAAATGTTGCATAAAATTGTATGGACATATACCATGTATACCATGTATACATTTCAAATACCTTTTTAACTGGTGAATTATAAAATCTGGTGGATCTGTGTGATTGTCTCTACATAGTCTGACAAAAGTGTGTCTGAACTCATCCATTATTCTGAAATAGAAACAAATCAATAATAAAATTGAGAATGGAAATGGGGAATGTGTCAAAGAGACAACAACCCGACCAAATAAAAAACAACAGCAGAAGGTCACCCACAGGTCTTCAATGTAGCGAGAAATTCCCGCACCCGGAGGCGTCCTTCAGCTGTCCCCTAAACAAATATATACTAGTTCAGTGATAATGAACGCCATACTAATTTCCAAATTGTACACAAGAAACTAATATAAAAATAATACAAGACTAACAAAGGCCAGAGGCTCCTGACTTGGGACAGGCGCAAAAATGCGGCGGGGTTAAACATGTTTGTGAGATCTCAACCCTCCCCCTATACCTCTAACCAATGTAGAAAAATAAACACATAACTTTTTTTTCTAGTTTTGTTGTATTTTTTACATGAACTATCATGATTATGCAGTTGTTAGTCTTTAATTTTTTAAAACCATGTTCAATGTTGTCATTGAGTTGGTGACCTGTAAGTTTGAATATTTTTGAGGTATTTTTAAACTCTATTTTTTGTTGCCTTTCAGAGAACATGGAGAAGACGTAATTTGACATTAACTTCAGTATAAAAAAAAGATGTGGTGTGATTGCTAATGAGATAAATCTACTCATGAGACCAAATATTATGGTCACTTGAAAAACACCGATATCACTCAGATTACATTTCTACCTTGACAGGTAAGTTTGTATTTAGCCTATGAAATACTTATTTAGCCTTGAGAATTTCAGTTTATCCCATTCATACAATAGAAGTTTACCTATGAGGGTCAGAATGGGGTTTACAGAATAGAGAATACCAACAAAAAAATAGAGAAAAGAGAAAATGAACAATAAAATAAAATATAGAGAATACTGTGGTGCAAAAGTATAAATAATAAATGTGCAAAATAACTTGAAAAGGTAACTTTAGTAACTGTAATGCAATACTGATAATATAATATAATGATCAATGTACATAATTGATAAATAATCTTGTAACAAAAAGACTATATAGTAAAATCAATTTCATGAACATTTTACAGAATGAGCGTTATTTTTAAGGCTATTAAACATGTTAAAAGGAAAATGCCATAAAAATTTAAAGAATACAGATATCAAAAAACCCATGCAGGTCCTCATGTCATTTACATTGTCAATATATAGGACACATCTAGTCAAACTGGTTTTAAACTAAACATCTGGTCAAACTGGTTTGATATAACTGATAGTTTCTTGTCCATGTTGTATATTTCACAGTGACCTTATGTGTTTGTGCTAAGAGTACATTGTAATGTCATATTTATTGATTTTCTGTTGGGACATGACCTTAATTGTAAACATAAAAAACAGTGGCTTGAGATTTCAACTGATATTAGTATAATAAACAATGATAAATTAATATTTGGAATTTTATATCCTGGTTGATGATGTTTTTTTGGGACCAAGATGTTTCTTCATTCTAGTTTATATGATTATTTTAACCTTCAACATTGTTCAATGCACATTTAAAATTTCAGGTCTCATTTAAAATATTTTGTAACTAAATAATAATTTGTCAGATTTGGTGTAAACTAAAGACAGTCAAGCAGATAGTTTTTTTTTAATATCTGAAAAAAAACTACCATGTAAAGAAATATGCAATTTAATATAACCTTAAATAACCCCTAAAACTCAACATTAACAGATTTTTAAGAATTAAATCAAGATGCACAAAGTTTTAAGTATTGGTCAGAATATAGGGTTCTTTTGTACTTTAACAATATCACAATAACAATAAAGTGACCTTAATTTTAGACAAGGTAAATGGCATGAAGCCAAAATTATCAACTTCTATTGTATGAATGGGAAACTGACCTTTCAATTCTCAAGGCTAAATAAGTATTTAATAGGCTAAATACAAACTTAGATGTGAAGGTAGAATTGTAATCTGAGTGATACAGGTGTTATTCAACTCACCATAAATGGCACAGAAATTGTAGATAACCATATGGCCTTCAACAATGAGCAAACCCAATACCATATACAGTTTCAGCTATAAAAATGATAAAAGGCATCCAAATGACAAATTTATGTAAAACAATTCAGACAAAAAAATAACGACCTAATTTATATGCAGAAAATGAATGAAAAAAAACCCCATCTATGTAACGCATCAACAAATGCTAACAACAAAATAACAGGCTCCTGACTATTATTTTTGGATGGGAAAATATCCACTTTTTGATATGGGAAGAGCTCTGACGTCCCACAGCCCCAGCTTGTCTGGCAAAACAGCTGTTTGAGGTCACAGTAGTCTCAGACTAGCTCCTGACTTGGGACAGGCGCATACATGGTGTATACAGAATGTGGCGTGGTTAAATATGTTGGTGGGATCCCCCCTAACCTGGGACATAGGTGTAACAGTACAAGGTACATAAGAACAAACTATAACAATCAGTTGAAAAAGGCTCAGCCCATCAGATGGTAACAAATATATATACATAACAATAACATATTGAATGACTAAATTGGTACTTTTGTGCTGGGTCTTAGACTATTTGCATCTCAACAATGTAGACATGGTACATGTACATGTAGATATGGGTAGTACTTCATTTGCCACAGCGGCTTAGCCCGGTTGACGCTTCCGGTATAGGCACAGCTCGCCGGTCTTCACTCACCGGCAAGCAATCAGCCGGTCATAGAATTATGGCGGATAGTGCAATTTAAGATTAATTATCGGAATATAAAAGGTGAAAATTGATTTTTGTCAATCAGACTAGTACATGTAGTATATTACATGATACTGTATTGGTCCACTATGACATTATGATATTATGATATTAAATTGCCATGCTATATTTAATTTTCAAATTTATAAAATTATCTCGGAGAAACGTTTTTATGATAAATAAGGCCTCAGAAAAAAAGACTGCATGTTAAAAATATATATTTATTGTTAATAGACAATAGACAATATTTTATTGGCACAAACGCATTTACAATAAATGGTAATGACCGAATGGATAAACAATTTGCTATACATGGTAGTAAAATACAAACAATTATATATATATGTGAATAAACGATTAAAGGTATAATGAAAATCTATTACAATAGATTACTTCTTGCATTAAAACAATTTGTTACGAAAGAGGAAGATAATTTTAGTGCCTTATAGGATGTATTATTAAGTATGAGATTTATTATATTTTTATCACAGAATGTGGTTACACTTTTTCCTGTAATATTAAACATTTTTAATACAAAAGACTCTCTAATACTGGAGTAACCGCTACAGTGTAGCAACATGTGCTGTTCATTTTCAATTGTGCCACTTTTACAGATTTCACAAATTCTTTGATCTCTGGGCATTTTTAAATATCTTCCTCTTTCAATGGCAAGGTTATGAGCACTAACTCTTAATTTACATAATGATGATCGATCTGATCTATTTTTTAAAGCATCAACATAACCTGCCCGTTCATTAATTTTGTAGACAGTCTGGAAAAATATTAATTTAGGAGATGCAGAAATATTTGCATGTTGTTCCTGAAAACCCTGATCAGCAGTCAGGGATATAACTCTATAGGGTTATTACAGGAAAATAACATACATTTGTTATTGTGGACTAAAAAATCAAAGAACTGTGATAACATATGTATGTTATATGTTTCAAAGGGACAATATACATCATAAGTTTAGTTAAAATGTACACAAGTTCTATTGATATTACTGTTGTCCTTGTGTATACTTAACTATTGAAAGATATAACAGTTCATAGTATTCCAATTTTGAATAGTACACTTATATGTTATTACAGAAAAAATATGCCTGTAATAACTAAATGGTGTTATCACGGCTTCTCTATATCACTTCAAAGCATTTGCTCAGACATAAATCATGCTTAATTACAATGTATTTAAATTTATTGTAAGAAATAATGACCAGAGCATGTAATGAGGTTCTGCGCAAGTTTCTCAGTAATTCCCAAGTATCTTATATAATCAGTCAGAGCTCAGACATAAATAAGTCTGAATCTGCTTTTGACTCATAGAGGTCTAAATTTGTAAGTTTTAGGATTTGTCTCCCTTTAATGTAAGACAAAATACGACTTGAATAAGTCCAATATTGATAAACAAGAAATAATTGGTCAGAATCAAAAAGTTGCAAATATCGACTCCTACAAGTCGATAAGTGATCAAAATTGGTTAACTTCAAGACCCACGCATATTTATAAGGAGGTCATGCATCTAAATCAAATAATGATAACATTGAAAGCCAATGCTTTGTCTTTTAAAGAAAAATATGAATGAGAGTCTAAAAAATCGGAGATAATGTTAATTGACCTTACAATGCTACCACCTGGAATCACACTTAATGAGGTAAAACATCTGTGTTTAGTAAGGATGTCCAATTAGATAATTAAATATAGATAGCTCAAGTCCTTGTGAACTCTCATACAGGTTTTTGCTGACATAGGTGGTGTAGTTTGGCCACAAAGTAACATTAAGTTTTTTCCCCAACATAAATAGACCTAAACAAGTCTGTCATTTTCTGACTTAAATAAGTCTAAAATTGAAACTACATTTTATAATAAATACATGTTTCGACTTATTTAAGTCAAAAACAAAAATAGACTTGTTTGTGTCTGAGCTCTGACTGATAATAAGTTATATTCCTTTAATAACTAAGCCTTGTTATCACAGCTAAGTTAATTCCTAAATAGCCTCTACTCATTGATTAACCATGGTTAATCAAAAATGTATTAATTATATTTAAAAAATAATTATCAAGGCTATGCATTTAGTTTCTGCGCAAAGTCTCAAGAGTTCCCTAGAGTCCACTATAGATTAAATAATTTTAGAAATAACAAACATATGTTATTACAGATTTAGAAAATTTAAAGAAAAGTATCTGTAATAACACACGTAAGTTATTTTCTGTAATAACCCTATAGAGTTATATCTCTGACTGATCAGTTAGTCTTTGTTTTATGAAACCAAACAGGGGTTTAATAGTAAGGTTATCATTTGACAAATAAGATAAACCTAAGTTTTGAATAATAATATTTAACTTTTTAACCCATGGGTTGCTTTTTTTTGTAGCATTATATATTTGGTGAACTAAACTTCCTTCTGAAGTGATTAAATGATCCCAGAATTTAATGCTAGATAACATTATCCTATTTTTCAATGGCAGTCTTGCAAGTTCGGAACGACATGCATCATTCGAGGCCTTACAGTGTACTCCCAAGATTTCTTTAATAAATTTTATATGCAACTTTTCGTAGGCATCACTGTCTTTAAATGTCGAAATAATCCCCCAGATTTCACTACAATAAAGGAGAATAGGGGCTACTAAGGAATCAAAAAGTTTTTCCAGAAGTTTACAAGGGTTATCTAATCCTATTGTTTTCTTTATTTTAAAATACGCTTTCCTAGCTTTTTCCATAAGCGAAGTGATGGCGACATTAAAACTGCCATTATATCTAATATTTATACCCAAGTAACAATAAGTATTAACTGTCTCTAAGGATTTGCCATTATAATAAAATTCGTTCAGAAAAGACTTTCCGTTTGAATTAAAAACCATTACTTTTGATTTCTCTGTATTGACTTGCAATTACCAAGAAGAACAATAATTATTTAATGTATTGAGACAATTTTGCAAACCCTCTTTGCTATCAGATAATAATACAATATCATCTGCATACAAAAGTGCATTTAATGAAACATCACCAACTACAACTGGATCTGCATTGATATTTTCCAAGTCTTTAAGTATGTCGTTTATAAAAAAAATTAAAGAGAAGAGGACTCAATACATCTCCTTGTTTAACACCACAGTTTGATTCAAACGATGAGCTAAGACCATTAGAAAATTTAATTCTACTTGTTGTATTGGAGTACATTGAAAATATTATATTAAAAATATGTTTTGGTACATTACTTTGTAGTAGTTTATGAAATAATCTTATTCTCCAAATTGTATCAAACGCTTTTCTGAGATCAATGAAAGCAGCAAATATTTTTTTGTTTTTGGCTTTATAATTGCTGACAATAGATTTTAAGGAAAAAATGTGGTCTGCAGTTCGACTATCTTCTTTAAAGCCAATCTGGTTATTACTTATTAATTTGTTTACATTTATATGAGCAAGTAATCGAGAGAGGATTATTTTATTAAACAATTTTCCCAGGTTTGAAGTAATGGATATCCCTCTGTAATTACCAGGGTCACTTTTACTTCCCTTTTTATGTAGGAGTACTAAAAATGATTCATTCCAAACTTTTGGAAAACTTCCATTATTCAAAATTAAGTTAAATAGCTTTTGTAATGGTTTTGTTAAGACTGATATTCCATTTTTCAACATTTCATTTGAAATAAGATCAGTAGCTGTGCTTTTCCCATTTTTAAAGGACTTAATTGCCTTTACAATCTCACTTGTTGTAATTTGTTCCTGAAAGTCATTAGCCCTGTTGTTTTTTTGAAAATCATCAAATAATGTTTCAAAATTTTTGAGAATTTTTTCTTGGAATGGGTTAAAACTCTCGTCCGTTTTGTTTAGTTTTTTAAAATAGCTGATAAATTCATCTTGTGCAAACTGTACAGAATCTCTATTATTACAAGATTTACTTAGTTTTTGTAAAAGATTCCAAAATGTTTTAGGATCTTTATTAACATTTGCACTTATCTCAGAACATATTTTATTTTTGTATGATCTTTCTGCCTTTTTACAAGCTCTTCTATACTTAGAGCGGCAGGAGTAAAAAGATTTTCTGTAAGTGTTATTATATGGAAATTTGTTAACCAGTTTTTCATAACTTTTAACTGTTTTGCGCAAATCATTACAAGAGTCTGAAAACCATGGCTTTCTTTTAGATTTTTTTTTCTTTCTATTAATAGGTTCATCTCTTATATTCCCTAGCTTAGAAAGCAAAAAAGTATAAATTTGAACTTCTGTCGCCATCTTTAAGTAGGCCGGTTCCACTCGTTTTATTTTCAGCCATATTTAACCAGGTCACGTGATAGGGCGAACCCGGCATAGCCCGACGTAGAACAAATGAAGCAGCCCCAGAGACATTGCCAGGTAAGACCATTAAAAGCAACATTTTAAATATTTTTTTTTTATTGTATATGTAATGAAGCTTTACATTGGAGATGTTATACCTGAAAATTGAGCAAATTTTCAATAAGAAACATTATAAAACATCTTAAAAAATTGTGGGTTATGTGTTCTAACATGCCCTCAGAAGTAAAACATGATTTCTTTGAATATATTCATGAGATTGTACAGCAGAGTATTTGCAATTGGATTTCAATATATTCATACTATTGAATAGAGAAGAAAATTTTAACCAAACATATTATATAGCTAGAATTGGTCACTCTCTCTAGTTTCGAACTTACAAAGTTTGTTTACACCCGGGAATGTCGCTTCCGTACTTAACGAACAATATCCGTTATGGATATTCTCAGTGTATTTTTCCAATATGAAAGAAACTTGTTTGTTTTATCAAGATAACATATATATTTAGCCATCTTAGATTCAATTTATGAGTTTATCTTTTATATCAACTTTTAAACATATTTTTAAATATTTTTTTTTTCGAAGATGTAAGCGTCAAATCGAAAACAAATTTTGACAGTCGTACACGTGAAAGGAGTTTTTGAAAACCTTGTACATCTGAATGGGAGACGGGGTTGCGAAGGTAGTCAATAGGCTACGAGAAGCACAAGAAAATGGGAAATTGGGTAGGTAATGCTTCATGATAAATGATATGATATGAAAGACAAATTATGTCAATGTTGACTGTTGTCTAGGCTGTTTGGTATCGGGATGGTTCGCACTGATTACATGTTCGCCCTAGGTTCGTTCGCTCTGAGTTTGTTCGCCCTGGTGTTCCGTTCGCCCTGAGTTCGTTCGCCCTAATCTCATTAATGATATGTATATGTTACATTAATGAAAGAAATGCATATTTATATTAAAAATTGTGTTTATCTATTAAAAGCTGAATACAGAATATTAATTAAATAAAATTCGTGGCTACATTGTTACACTTCATTTTATAATTACTTTAATTACTGTTGATTGAATTTAATTGCTGATTAGGTATAATTTGAAATCTGTGATATCACTGATTGTTATATGAATTGTCTTTGAGGGATTAATAATGAAAGTAACATTTTATTCAAATAATTACATTAGATGTATGTTTCATTATAATACTTTATTTTTGATTGGCTAATTGCACATCTATTGTTATTCCGTAAGCAATTGCATCACTCAATAAAACTTTTCATTCATGATAACACGTGGTCACAATAAAGTGAAGTGCACAGGTAAATAAAATACAAAAAATTGTAAAATTCGTGTTTTCATGATCAGATGCTAAAAAATGTAATTATAAGTATTGAATGTTTCTTTTTGTAACTTTATAGGGTTGTAAAAGCGTTGGCCGTGCGCACATTTTTGGAAAGTTTGCTATAGCTTGCTATTGCTACTTTCCATAGCCATCGGCCTCAAACTTATGGTGACAGATTATCGCCATTTGTTCTGATCCGAGATAATTTAGGATTGGTACTAGTGTTTGAATTCTGATTCTTGGAAGGTTCTTTTAAAATTTTGAGTAACTTCTCATTTGACTGAAAAGATTACAGCTTTAGTAAAAAAAAATTAAATGTTCACCGATGATTCAGATGAATTTAACTTTATTTTGAAAATGAGTATCTCAAACACTACTTCGCGGATCTACCATACGCTGAAAGAAAATCACAAGAAATCTACGCCAGATTGCGTCAGTTTCATTCATAAAAAATTCATGAATAAACATTTTCCGCTCTACTTTTACCTGTTTACTATGTACGTACGTAAACGTGGTAAAAGCCCGAGAGTATCGAAAGAATCGGGAATGAGGCGCAAGCCGTCGAATAATTGACAAGTGATAATGGTTTGATATAACAAAACACAGGTGATAGAATATAAAATACTCGATAATTATATGTCTTATGTCCAATGCCTCAGTAATGGACGAGTACAGGTAAATACGGTATCGGCTTTCATAAAAAAAAATGATTTTTAAATGCATTGTTTTTGTCTAAACATCGATTGAAAGATTTGATGCCAAAAATCATTTGAAAACTTTTAATTCCGTTATTTAAATACATTCCAATGTGGAAGCCTTCACTCGTTCAGCATGCTCAAGTGGATCAAACTGACAGCAGAAAAACATTGACCAACGTCAATTCTTCTTCAGTCTTCTTCCAATAATTTACATCATTATACTTATACCACCTCTGGTGTATTATCGCAAAATTCGTATCGTTTAGCATCCATATTAAAAGCAACCAGGTCAGCATCTACTTCTTGAATAACATAGCTCAGGGTATGAAGACAAGTGCTGTAGAAATCACTATGGTTCATGAAATTATGATGATGTGTACCCTTTGGCTTAAATGGCTGCATTTCACCTCAAAATTTATATAGATTACAGACAAACAAGTGCATAGCATGCCCTATTTAAATAGAAATTCAATTGCTTTGTCATCCAAACACAGAGGCAATGATTACCATAAATAAATCAAACGAATGGCTTACAACAAATAAATTATGAATCTAGCGTATATGAACCTTTTATTCATGTGGTCATACTTCTGTTGTTATGCTCCCACCGTATTGAGTTTTATCCTTGTTCTTCTGTAAGTATGAACATTCTTCCCTTACTTATACATTTTTATAAGTACCTCCGTATATATCCAAAAATTCGTTTCTGTTCTCTTACTTTAGGTTGCCTGAACCAAATTGTATGAAACTGATATGCAATGCTTATAACCACAATTTGCAAGTCAAGTTTGAATTTTTGTTGCGTAACTTGTACCATCTAGAAAAGTTGCTGGAAATTTAAGTATCTGTTCTCTAAGTATAGTTTGTCTTAACCAAATGTTATGAAACTTATACACAATTCTCATAATCACAAACACTGATCAAGTTTGAATTTGTGGATTTATTTTTACTGCTCTAGGGTTGTGCTCTGTTACAATGAAACCAGATGCTCTGCAGGGCACAGCTTTATACGACCACAGAAGTCGAACCCAGAACAGTTGGGACAAGTATGGATACAACATTCAAGCTTGATACAGCTCTGAATTTGGATTGCGATCAAATTGTTGACATAACCATGATAACAAATTGGTTTCTGACACAAAACAAATGTCAAGATCTTACAATTCAGTTGCACAATACTGTATAATTAGAATGAATACACAATGTTTATTAACCCATAATTCAGATCAAGTAAAAATTTGGTAGTGTCACATTTGCAGTTCATGAGTTTATAACGTTCATGCTAGCGAGGGCATCATTTGAGTCCCATGGACATGTTCCCTATTTTTGATAAAAGCCTTAAATATAAATTCACTTTCTTTATAGTTTTATTGATTTCAGTTACTGTAACTGTCTTATTTATAAGTGAGGATGCAGTATTGTTTGCAAAGAACCAATGCTATCCAAAAGAGTTCAAAGAATGAAAATGTATTAATAACTATAGGCCACAATAAAGGTCGTCAATAATGAGAATTATCGCTATTTTGTGCATTTTTCGTTTGATCTTTTTTTGTGATAATATTCATATCATGCTACTCGCTTGAGATGGACACGTGGCGTTGCTAACGAAATTGACATGAACATGATGAAATTGACAACGTCGTCATAGGTAAAACAGCGATAAATAGATTATCATTGGTCATCTCAACTCGATTGCTTTTCTTACTTTCGCTGTACCAGCTCAAGCGAGAAAATCAATCTCGTTGAGATGATCAACGATAATCTATAAATATGTGTACCATATACACGTAGAAAGCTATAACAGGCCCTGATATGAAACATGTGGAACAATTAAAAAAAAACAACTTACGTGTTAATTTACTAAAAACAAATATGAATGACCTAAACCAATAGAAAAATACTAATTCACAGGCCCTTGAAGTTGACATGGCATGGGTACTTAAAGAAATTAACAGAGCTTTCTGCATGTATATTTCATTATTTTAGATCTACAGTCATGACAGTTTAAGGTTGCAATCATGAGAAAATATCAAAACTTTTTATGATAAACATAAAAAAAAGTGATTTTTGATAATTACTGACGAGACAATGGTTTAGCTTAAAACATCAAAGCTGTGATGAAATACATATATTTAAAATAATACACGTCTATAACATTTTTGGAATAATACACAGCTATAGTTGCAAACTTTCCAGAGGTGCTATCCAGCACTTTGATTAGTATGAAGCGCTTCCGCGCTTCATACAAAATGTACTTCGGTCAACGCTTTTCCCCCCCAATAAAGTTACAAAAAGAAGCATTCAATTCTTAAATAAAATAGTCAGCTTGGTGGGTAAAACACTGATGTACAAATTGTTAGTCATGAAAGGGAAATTATTTTCGCAGCTTGGCTTCTTTGATCTCAGTGTGTTTTGGCAAATTTGTTAATAAAGTTATACCAGAGACATATATACACATGTGTATGTCTCTGGTTATACATAACAGATCATAACAGCAACACGTAATACATCATAAATAAATATTCGGTGAATTTAAACAGACTTCAACATATGCGTAGTGCTGAAATTTCGAGACACTTATTTCCCAGAAGCAGCAACACGTATACATCATAAATACCTTGAAGTCAAAATATCTTGTAGTCCTGAAATTTACAAGAACTTGTAACCTAGTAGCAGCTATAGCTGTATACAACACAATACATCGTAAATATTCTGCGAAATTGTAGACTGACTTCAACATATTCAATTAAATACACACAACACAACACTGTAATAAAAAAAAAATCAGGGCGAACAGGAATCAGGGCGAACGGTCTCAGGGCTAAACGGAACTAGGGCGTACAGTAACTAGGGCGAACCGAAATCAGGGCGGACAGACCCGGATTCAGGCTGTGTGGTGTCCACTCTACATTCCAAATTAAAATTCCAATTTTGAGTTCCTGGACATACAGTAACTAAATATTAGGCAGATGCTACATGCATGACATGTAAAAGGTAGGGGACAAAGTTAGAAAATCTGTTGAATACAAGAGGGGCGAAGTATACCATATACCTTATCGTGGGTCTCATTGGGATCTAAGCATGACGCGGGATTGCCGATTTTTTGTAAGCATGACAGGTGAAAGTCAAATCATTGTACTGTGAAAATGGGAAATGAGGTCTTGCAGAACCCTGGGAAATGACAAAAAACTGAGAATTGCTTACGTACATCATGTGCATAGTGTAAGCGAGATACAGGAATCTGACAAAACAGTATGCAGGATCCGGGATCGGAACCCCCAATGAGACCCCCCCTTATTGCTATTTGTCCTCCATTACTGGATATCACACAGGTTCCGGTAATATTTTGACGTCACAATACAAAATATCTGAAGCCACAATCATGACAATGGAAAATTGATTGTTGTATTCGTCAAAAGTTCAAGTGTCTGGGTCAGCCGGGATTAGCAATAAGGTGTATTGTATACCATAACTAAAGACATTCAAACCCATAGTTCAATAACCTGACAATGCCATGACCAAAAAAGAAAAAAAAGACAAACAGAAAAAACAATAGTACACAGGAGATGAAGCAAGACGAACCCCACAAAAAATGGGGATGATCTAAGGTTCTCTATAAGGATAAGCACATACTGCTCCACATGTGGCACCAGTGGTATGTTGCTAATGTTGATATTACAAAACTGTAAAAGAGTCTAAATTCTAATTCAGTGGGTCACATTCTTGAAAAAGGAACAGGATTGTTGTTAAAACCTTAGGAACATATCAGATATATCAATGGTGAAATGGATATTTCTTAAGGGTCAACCAAGTTGTGATGGAATTCGTATAAATTTTACGAAGGGATGATTTCAACTTTATCATTTGGAACTCTTGGTTTAATAGCTTCCTTGTACATGTTGTAGCAAGCATCCCTCTAACATAGAAATAATGATAGGAAATAAAAGCCTGGAATTTTTTTTTCAATTTGGAGATCTATCTGTATAAACATGATGAAGGCACTTCTGGAATGTTACATGTACTACATAGAAATGTAAAGTTCACAATCATGACTTGTTGTCAAGTTTTGTTTTCAACCGACCCTCGTCATGCTAATTTTTAGCTCACCTGGCCCGAAGGGCCAAGTGAGCTTTTCTCATCACTTGGCGTCCGTCGTCTGTCGTCGTCCGTAGTCGTCGTCCTGCGTTAACTTTTACAAAAATCTTCTCCTCTGAAACTACTGGGCCAAATTTAACCAAACTTGGCCACAATCATCATTGAGGTATCTAGTTTGAAAATTGTGTCCGGTGACCTTGCCAACCAACCAAGATGGCCGCCATGGCTAAAAATAGAACATAGGGGTAAAATGCAGTTTTTGGCTTATAACTCAAAAACCAAAGCATTTAGAGCAAATCTGACATGGGGTAAAATTGTTTATCAGGTTAAGATCTATCTGCCTTGAAATTTTCAGATGAATCTGACATTCGGTTGTTAGGTTGCTTCCCCTGAATCAGTAATTTTAAGGAAATTTTGCTGTTTTTGGTTATTATCTTGAATATTATTATAGATAGAGAAAAACTGTAAACAGCAATAATGTTCAGCATAGTAAGATCTACAAATAAGTCAACATGACCAAAATGGTCAGTTGACCACTGTAGGAGTTATTGCCCTTTATAGTCAATTTTTAACCATTTTACGTAAATCTTAGTTATCTTTTAGAAAAATCTTTTCCTCTGAAACTACTGGGCCAAATTAATTGAAACTTGGCCACAATCATCTTTGGGGTATCTAGTATAAAAATTGTGTCCGGTAACTTGGCCAACCAACCAAGATGGCGGCCATGGCTAAAAATAGAACATGGGAGTAAAATGCAGTTTTTGGCTTATAACCCAAAAAACAAAGCATTAAGAGCAAATCTGACAGAGTTGAAATTGTTGATCAGGTCAAGATCTATCTGCCCAGGAATTTTCAGATGAATTGGATCATCGGTTGTTAGGTTGCTGCCCCTAAATTGGTAATTTTGAGGAAATTTTGCTGTTTTTTTGTTATTATCTTGAATATTATTATAGATAGAGATAAACTGTAAACAGCAATAATGTACAGTAAAGTAAGAACTAAAAATGAGTCAACATGACCAAAATAGTCAATTGACCCCCTGAGGAGTTATTGCCCTTCATAGTCATTTTTTAACAATTTTCACAAAATTTGTAGATTTTCACTAACATTTTCCACAGAAACTACTGTTATAGATAGAGATAATTGTAAGCAGCAAAAATGTTTAGTAAAGTAAGATCTTCAAACACATCACCATCACCAAAACACAATTTTGTCATGAATTCATTTGTGTACAATGTTTAATATTTACATAGACCAAGGTGAGCGACACAGGCTCTTTAGAGCCTCTAGTTTAATTTCTTGATGTAAAATGTGAAAGATAGCCCATTAACATGATTAACCTGATTAACAATCACCATCATGACCATGATTACAATTTACAACAAAATACTTTATAAACATTTATCGTAAAAATTTAGTGAATAGTGGGACTGGCTTTATTCATGTTAGTCAGACTGACCTTTAGAAAGCTTTCATGAATTTTAAAGCAATATATAATATTTTTATTATGAATTAAGATGATCATTGATGAATAACAAAGTTCATCCGTTTTAAATCTTTTTATTTGTTTTAGATTTATCAGAATGTGCACTTACACAGATACCTGATGCAGTTTATATGATGATGAAAGACATCACAGTTCAAAGCTGTGATTTATCACAAAACTTGCTACAAAGTCTCCCCAAAAAGATCTGTTCCAAATTTTCAAAAATAACAGGTAATTATCATGAAAAATAAAAAAAGTGTGTACTGTTATTCTTATACTACATGTACTAAAAATATGTTATGACAAGAATACAGCATCATAGTTCTTGACAGGGCCTCTAAAATTATGTAATACATTTACATGCAATGTGAAATCTCGGTGGGAACTAAATTTTATTTTCCTCCAAAATCAAAATAGGATAGACTGAAAATACTATAGAAATTCAAAAATGTCTAACTACAATGTACATGATGTACATCCTGTAAATGTACATGTATTCCTTATTATGGTATTTATAGGAAAAGAAGCATATACATTGTACATGTAAGACATGTAAGACTGATCTAGATCCACTCCAATTTGTGTTCTTTTTATGCCCCACCTACGATAGTAGAGGGGCATTATGTTTTCTGGTCTGTGCCTCCGTTCGTCCGTCTGTGCATCCGTGTGTCCGTTCGCTTCAGGTTAAAGTTTTTGGTCAAGGTAGTTTTTAAAGAAGTTGAAGTCCAATCAACTTGAAATTTAGTACACATGTTCCCCATGATATGATCTTTCTAATTTTAATGCCAAATTATAGTTTTGACCCCAATTTTGTGGTCCACTGATCAACATAGAAAATGATAGTGTGAAGTTCAGGTTAAAGTTTTTGGTCAAGGTAGTTTTTGATGAAGTTAAAGTCCAATCAACTTGAAACTTAGTACACATGTTTCCTATGATATGATCTTTCTAATTTTAATTCAAAATTAAAGTTTTGACCCCAATTTCACGGTCTACGGAACATACAAAATGATAATGCGAGTGGGGCATCCGTGTACTATGGACACATTCTTGTTTTGCCTATATTCATGATCTTCATGATGTAAGTCTATGTTCAAAGTAGTCTGGTGGAGGTCGTTGGTGCAATGCTAATTTTATTGTAATGACAGGATGAAGTTAGCTAATAAACAATATTGACAGCCACTAGCATTGCAGACAAATATTACATTAAAATCACTGTATCTAATTCATGTTTTATATTGTTATACATGTATTAATATACTGGCATGACTGGTAGTTAAAGCTTTCACTTATGGTTTACGTAGATCATCCTGAGCATGCATGAAATATTGGTATACATGTATAAGAAAACAACTCTTGTAATTTGTCTAACAAATACAATGTATGCACAAATGATATTTTTTTAGGTATTTGACAGACTTCATGTATTGTGTTCCATACATACAAAATGTAATGTACATATTGTTTTTTTCCTGATTTTCAGTAGTCTGCAGCAAATAGTTTTTGATTGAAGTGATTAACATGCCTGAAAATCAGACATCATAATATTTGAAGTTTAATTTCTTAAGACTAATCATACTAAAATAGCTGAATGGCTTCATATAATGTTCATTTCAGGAATATTTAACTGTCACAACAACATTTTTATGCTCCATTTGTTGGCATTTTGTTTTCTGGTCTGTGCATCCCTTTTGTTCGTCTGTCCATCTGTCCCACTTCAGGTTAAAGATTTTGGTCAAGGTAGTTTTTGATGAAGTTGAAGTCCAATCAACTTGAATCTTTGTAAACATGTTCCCATTGATACTGTCTTTCTAATTTTAATGACAAATTAAAGTTTTAACCATTTCACAATGATTGTATGAGACTGCGAGTAGGGAACATTCTTGCTATTGAGATGAATTACTCAACTTAGACTTGTGGTAAGACTTGAAGATTCAAAGAACATTCTGTTTTTTTCCCATGAACATGGTAGCATTTATTGTCTGGCTTCTAGTGTTTTCTGACCAATTTTACTATTTTTCAGAATTGAACATAAGCGGAAACAAACTACATACACTACCAGACGAACTAAGAAATCTCCAAGAACTACAAAATTTAGATGCTTCTTCCAACAACTTAGATAGAATACCACAAGTAGTGTTTCAGTGTGTTCAACTTAAACAATTAAATGTGCATAGCAACTGTATCTCAGGTTTGTAGAAATTGTTTTATTTCAGTTATTTTTGTACACCTGCATGTACCTAAATTTAACCGTTCAATTGAAAATACAAATTACCTATAAGTATGATAAGCCTGCATTTAGAACCTGTTAAAACCATGAAATCTAATGTCTTTTAACAATGTTTTTTTCCCTTTTTAATCCTTTAGAACATGTATCAAATGTATGAAAATGAATTTATTTTTTATTTTTTGGTGTTCAAACACCACTTTTAAGCACTGTATTTAGACTATTTCGTTTGATAGGTGGAGGAGTCGTTATGTAAATGAACAAATCCACTCAGGCAATGGAGCCCATATATATAGACAACATTCTGGTTTACAAGAGTTCTTACATTTGTAATTTAATTATGAAAAATTAAAAAAAAATAAAGTTTTCATAGACTTTAAAATTGAATTTTGTGTGTTGTTTTTGTAAGTAAACATAATAGT
This sequence comes from Mytilus trossulus, assembly GCF_036588685.1. Classification (NCBI taxonomy): domain Eukaryota; kingdom Metazoa; phylum Mollusca; class Bivalvia; order Mytilida; family Mytilidae; genus Mytilus; species Mytilus trossulus. The sequence continues at coordinate 34,625,225 of NC_086379.1, read as the reverse complement.
CACATGAGTTATTTAGGACTATAACAGCATAATTGTAGATGTGAAGGGGAAGGGGGATGATAGAATTATATACTAATAGTAATGTATTACAATAATCATATCAACTTAAGTAATGATAATACTCTAATACCACTGATAGAGGATTAATCTAGTATTATATCATTTTATGCACATGATGCACATTAAATTTGTAAGCGCATGAATTAAATTCATAAACACTTAAATTCATAAACACTTAAATTTCATGAATTTAGAATTTACAGTGTATTCTTTGTAAAAAAAGAACCTTAGTTATGATATATTTCATTGCTGAATTTTTGATTTTACATAACAGACTTTTGTTTTCTTGTAGAAGTAGATGTGATGAGACTAGAAGCTATGGACTCACTAGAAACGTTAAACATTAAAGGCAACCCTCTTCCAGACGATGTCAAATCACAGTTGTCAGACAGCAGATTAAACATAATCAAAAGCTAATCCAATAGCATAAAGTGATAAATGCAGTAGACTATCTTATGTACAAGACCCTGAGTTGAACCTGATTATTGTGGTTATATTATGTTGCCATTATTATCACTTCTGAAAGGGATCACCACAGACAAATTTTCAAAGTTCAAGTTTATCAAATTATTTTTATCATTGCATTAATTTATTTTATACCTTTTTGCAATAAGATTAAAGCACACAATATATTTGTGTAAGAAAATGTTATCTTTATTTTATGACAAAATAATTAAGATGTTATATACTGTTAATAATTTTTTCTAAATTATACCTAGATTTTTTTTATATAAATTTACCTCACTTCATCCTTAAATTTAAGATGATGCTGAAAAAATTAAGAGAGGTGCTAGAAATTCAAGGGTGGTGCTAATTATTAAAAAAGCTGACAGTGCAAGGACTGTATTTGTATAGCCAGTCAAGGTCGTTAAAAACGTCCATCATCTTTATTCAATTCAAGGTTGCATGGTGCTAAAAATTCATGGGTCAAGGAGCACCACCCTTAACTGGCCTGTGGTGATCCCTGTATCTACTAGTATATAAAACATAAACCAGAAAATACAATTAATATTGATGTATGTCATGAATGTAGTATTATTCATCGGAGAAAATATTTACTACTATTATAGACGTATTTACACTTGTATGCAAATTTGTCTGCCATTACATAATATCACACAGGTTCCCATAAACTTTGACATCATAATTCAAAACATTTGACCTCACAACTAAAAAGTGATTGTTGCTTGACGTCAAAAGGTTATTCGGAGGTGATATAAGGTCATTCGGATGCAAAATACAGCTAAATACCAAAAGTGTAAATACGTTTATTATCTACACTCAAGACTTACACAAAGAAAGATAGGATTAATGTTATTGTAATGTAATAGACATGGTGACTTTCAACATATTTTGTACTGTACTAGGTCATAGGTATCTGATCTATCTAACATAAATATAAACCATTCATAATGTTAGTTATTTTTTTTCAATTAAGGTCAGATAATTAAAATAGAACCCATTGTCCATAACTGTGACGTCTAGATCAGATACTTAGGTTAAGTAAATATTATGTAAAAGTAATGTCCAGATGTCCTTATTTTGCCGTAACAGCATTTGAATTCTGGAATCATCTTTGATTCATATGAACTATATTGAACCAATTGAACAAAAAAAATTTATTAATGTTTTTTTGTAAGTTTATTTATTATTGTGATATTTCAAGAAAAGTATTTATAGGAATATTGTTTTGTGATATTTGTTTTATGATTACTGATTTATGTAGATTAATCAGAAGTATTGAAAATTATTGTTCATATAAAATATCTGTAAACTGTTCTTACAGTACATCATATCAATTGTTTTACAGACATGCATTTATACCTATATACAAATAAAACATTAAAACCTGATGTGAACTCCACAATGTAGTTTGCTGCTATTGTTATACATTCTAATGAGAATCTTGAATTTTTAAAATATTTTTAAAATTTTAATTGTTCACTAAAAACTTTAATTTTGCATATTTGATGAATTTATTAATAGCATAAAGAAATACAAACAGTAAACATATCGTCAAGTCCTTACAACTGTAAATCAAGTTGTCATATACTGTGTATTTTTTTTTGTGATTTGAGAAAAACTTTGTTTTTTTGATATTTAATTTAGTGGTTGTGACAAAGTCATACAGTCTTTAGAAAATTTGTACTTTGTTAAATTTTAATTTGTAATTTATATGTACTCTCTTGATCCATGAAATTTAGGTACTCTACAAATGATAATGAATCCACAGTACTAAAAAGGAATAATTTCAGTATTACATACACAATACAAGAGGAAAATGCGTAATCCACTATACTATATACATTTGTTTTTTAAGCATTGCATGAATTTTATATAGAAATTACTTACATTTATGTATGTTTCAAAAGGTATTTATTACAGGTTGTTATTGCTTTTCTTTTCAATACCTATTTCATATACATTATTTTCTCCACATTGTATTGAATCTGTTTAAGAAAAATGTATTATGTCTGATCAACATGTAGGCAAAACAAACCTCTGGTCAACCTGTTCCTTCTATAAAAAAATAATCATCAATTCCCTAGTCCTGATAAGTGAAAAATTAGTTCTAGCAAAAATAGAGGCCAAATCCTTATGTCCTCAAATAGATCCTGCACCCCTTTTGGTATGTTGTTTATTCACTAGAAAGGAAGAAGTTTTATTCCTTTGAAGATACGATGTCAAAGGTCACAGATTCAACTTTTAGGAAATCAATAATTCACTCAATCTTTACTCCACAGTCTAAGATCCGAAAAGTATAATTTTTCATTTGACTCATAGTGGTATAAACTTGTATGTTGCATGTACACAAATAAGAATCTAGAATACTTTATACATATAACTTATGAATAATTATGTATGCCAGTGTATGACTACACTATTTTTTTTACCAGCAAAATGTAATTTAAACCATATCTAACTAAGAAAGGAATTAGACTTATTAGTTTCAAATTGAAATGTCAAATTGTCTTGAAGTATCTTTTTAGCAAGAAATTTTGAAAGTGACATTAAGAGTCATCATCTGTTATGAGTTTTGATATGAAATCTTTTGTTCTGTAGCAGTTTTATAAATGTTATATTTTGTCGTTGTAGTCACTAGACTGTGGATCTTATTTTAATGGATTCATTTAAAATTTACAGAAGTGATATGTATTTTGTTAATATTTTTTTTCTTAGGAATGTTGAACAAGCCTTCAATTTAAACATTATTTTAAAACCAATTCAGATGTGTTGTTAAAGATTTTAGCATATTTTTTTTGTAATAAATAAATTCAAAAGTATTTGATTATTTGCTTGTTGTTTTGTCTTGGCAAAGTCCATACTTACATGTAGGTGTGCTGTTCTATTCGGCAGTGTCATCAAAATTTTGTTAAAACGTTTGTGATTGGACCAGTTTTATGGGAACAACTAATGGTTAGTCAATGGTATTGGGTATACAGTAAAAGAAGCATTGGCTCATTATATTGCCATGGAGATTATAAGGTCCTCTCCCCTAAGTCATGTTCTTTTGTCTGGAACTTTGGCTACTTTACAGATTAAGTTAGTTTGGAAGAACCACACATGGGAAGTCAAAGTAACAAAGTAAGATAGTATGTAGTTGTATTAGTATTAAGATATCTCATTTCCATGAAGATTATAATTTGAACGCAACAACCCGACCAAAGAGCAGATAACAGTTGAAGGCCACCATAATTCAATGAAGTGAGAAAACCCTGCATCAGAAGAAGTCCTGAGTTGGCCCCTTAATAAAATTGTGTACTAGTTTAATGAAAAAGGTGTCACACTAAACTCTTTAACATATATAGGAGCTAAAATTAAAAAAAACATCATGCAAGACTTACAAAGGCCAGAGGCTCCTGACTTGTCACAGGCACAACAATGTGGTGGGATTAATCATGTTTTGTGAGATCCCAATCCTCCCTTGTACATCTAGCCAATGTTAAATAAAGAAACACAACAGTATGCACAGTAAAACTCAGTTTAAAAGAAGTCCAATACTAGTACGATGTCAGATCAGGTGACACATAAACTCATCATAGATACCAGAAAAAGAAACTAAACAAAATGACAAGGTACTTATATTAACAAAAGACCACAAGCAGTTGCTGACATGTCAGCTCCAGAACCCCAAAAAACTGATTGAATGATTATGTCTACATCATATGAAAATGAAGTACAACCCCCTAGTAGCGGTTTTGTATCATACCATCATAAATGAGAAGAAAATGACCTGTATTTAGCCAACAATTTGTTTAAGAATAAATGTGTTTATTTCTGATGCAAATAACCTTTCAGTGAATTAATATTAATTCCAAAATATGCAATCTTTAATGACCTGACACCAGTATCGTTTGCTTGATTTTTTCCCCATCTGGTTTCAATGTTTTTCTTTTGGGATATAAAAATCCTCTATAGGGTTCCTAGTTTGTACCAAGTTGCATTGCCTCAACTTTACACAGGGATTGCACACTGATTAAATATAAGCACCTCTAAGTTTTCCCAAGTATCGTGGATCTTTCTAAGTCATTCTTTTTATTGAATTGATAAGAGGGTAGTTTATTTCAAGCATAACATCAACAGTTGTGCATCAACATTCTGTAAACATTACACAGATATTGCATACAGTTTGACTAGTTTAGTTTTGTCTTTCAAACTTCAATGTTAAAAAATAATACCGCTTATTGTGAATATTATGTGCTTGGTATGTGTGTCACATAAAGGACACATTTCTTTGCATTTGCCGACCTCCTTAAATATATAAAGCATTTAGGAGCATCACGTATGGCTCAAATAGAACAGTATGAAACCGTCCTGGTCACAATTAGCCGAGTAAGTGATTGCTACAGTAAAGCATTTAAATAATGGAAACTATCACGAAAACCTATAAAACGAACCAATCAATAATTCATGATAAAACGAATGGGGAAATAACAACAATTTGACTACAGGTTACCAGTTTACATGAACAGACACAATAAGTTTGAGAGCAGCGCTCCATTCGCTATAACCTTGAAGTGTTTTCTAATTCTTCAATGTCTACAAGAGTACACTATATTTATCTGTCTTTTCGCTGTATTTATATGAGAGCTTGGTTTCTTTCTAAACGAGAGCTTGGTTTATTTCTAAACGAAAGTTACTTAATCTTTCAACGTTTATCAATGTCACTTTCAAACAATGATGATATAACTAATGTTATTATCCTTATTCTAGACGATAATAATAGATCTTCTTATATCACATTGGACTTAAAATTAACAAAACCACAGACAGCAGACTGTGAATCATATTCAACTTTTCCTGGAAATCAATCAAGGTAATATTCTAAATCAGGGATGGATGATTGATGATGGAAAATTTTCCAGCTTTCAATTCTAATTACAGGTATATCTGGGACAATTGAAGTCGTATGTATACTTATATGACATCAGTATAATGAGTATAATGAGTATATTAAAAGGCAAACTGAAATAATTTCTTTAAAATGTATCCCTTCGTTATGGTATGCATTACATGATTGATATCTCCTTATGCGAATGTTTTACATTAATTTCCTACGTAGACACTGCTAACGATAATGTCTATTTTTGCAACTAGCTTTGAAAATAATATTTTTTATAATATTCCTATGGGTATTTTTACAGTTAAAAAATTTAGGTTTTGCGTTACAGATAATTCATGTGATTGTGTAGGTTATACTACCTTTTGAACCAACTACTATTTTGAACGGGATTGGGTATTTCCTCTGACCAAATCTACCATATTTTTCTGTATTTTTCATTCAATTATTAATAAACATTTGAACATTTTTGTTTTACTGTTTTCCTGTTTTTTTTACACTACTATTTTTGTGAGCCCTAAATGTATAGCTTGCAGTTCGGTGTGAGCCAAGGCTACGTGTTGAAGACTGTTCTTTGAATTATTAAAATGTGACTAGGATTGAGAGTTGTCTTATTTAAGTTTGTCGGTTAATAGATTAATTCGATCATAAACAAGGTCTGCTCCTTACACAACAGTGCGTCAAGATAATACGATGTCTAAACTCAATGTCGACATGTTTTGCGGTCTGAAATGTACAGTCGTCAGATCTGTTATTTAACTGATTTTTTCTATTCCGGGTTGCTACATTTTGACTTGAAGTGAAATCGCATGGCGGGGAATGCGTGCCATCACTGTCAAAACATCCGATCTAGCTCTTTAATTATGGCATTTATGCGATTCGCTCAGTTTTTTGTATCGTTTTCTTGATTTGACCCTTCTTAATCGATATACGAGATATTAACATCGGTAAACTACTGTCGTCTTAACTTTTTAACCCAGATATTAATAAATTATACCAATTCACAATTCCATTACTTTTCAACACTTTCCATCCAATCTTGGAGAAAGGCTATTGATATTTGTTTAACAGTCCTTATTTTGTATATTTTACATTGGCTAAAAAGTAAAATCACAAAAATACTGAACTCTGAGGAAAATTCGAAAAGGAAGGTTCCTGATCTAATGGCAATAACAAAAGATCAAACAATGGCATTTTCTTCTATAGATTAAACCTGGTTTCAAAGCTAGATAAACCTCTCACTTGTATGACAATCTATAAAACACAATCTTTTAAGAATAGCTTTTGGATGAAAATATATTTGAATTTATTTGTTAGTTCAGTTTAGTTCAATTTCTTGTTCAAATTTTAAATATTTTCCCTATTTTTGTTTTGTTTTTCTATTTTATACGCTTGGGACACACTGGCATTATATGGCATAATATGTTATCGAAATAGATTGGTCTTAACATATAACAATGCATTAACAAATCTTTGACGAAGAATAATACCATACAATTTATGTATTTTGTCATTAAGCTAGATGAAGTAAAATAATTAGTGACGCATTGTCATGTAAATTCAATCTTAGAACGCGGAAGTATTGGCTTCGACTTAGACATAAGACGATATTTTATTAATGATGACGGAAAAAGCTATTTCATCCTAGATTAACTTCAAAATCTAATATGTTTGTAAAGTATCCCTTTGAATACGAAATCTAATTTACCTTTTTAAACTTTGTACTGAATTTTATAAGTTCAAGAATCTAATTGAATTTGTAAAAACACAATATAGATTAATAATTAGAATTTACTTCGCATAAAACCATTGATAAGATTTTTGTTCGTGTTTATTGCATTTAACAAATCTTGTATCATCCCAATTCAATTTCTACATGAACTTAACCATGTCTTAAAACTTACCTCATATCCAATACAGTGGTTATATTGTATTATGCCAGACGCCTACATTCGACTCATAAGTGGTGCTCGAAGAATCAAAACAGGTGAAAGGTCAATTGAAATACGAGTTCGGAAAGCATCATATATTATCTGTTATTATATTAATATAGACAGAGACATATAAATTGAATTATATGTCTCTGATATAGAGAAAACAATGGAAAGTTAAAGAAAGGTAATAATGTTTCCAAATAAACTTAAGTTTCAAAGTTGAAAGTAAATGAAATTAAGGTTGGATTAGTTCTTGTCGATTTGTACAAGCAACAAGAACAACCTATTCAGAAACAAATGCTTATTTACTGTTGCATAAATATTACAACACATTTAGCTCATAATGAAGGAGCTTTAATATAATTATTTCTATACTGACCTGCAGATTATTTATTCATCAGATATAGAAAGATGGGGTATATATATACATGTGAGTGCCATTGAGACAACTCTACATCAAGTCTATTAATTTTGCATACTTGTATTTATACAATCTGCAAAGTTTGCCATTGATACATATAGTTATGCAGCATAGCTTCATTGTATGATAAATTCAGTAATTTCGGTTTTTACTAATATCCGTATTTACAAAAATTTAATGGAGTTACATTTTAAAAAATTTCACATTATTTTTTATATGTTGAAATTGTATGTGTGTGAGAGAATTTATCCTCCACCAAATGAAATACTGCTTGTTAATCAGTAAATATTCTATATAATATAAATGTAATTTCATGGTAAGTATATTTAACCAAATTCATATAAAATGGTAATTTTTGAAATCTCAAGAAGAGATTTTATATGAATTTATAGGGTTAAATATACTTACCACAATCCACCACCACCCCTGGAATAAATTCAGTTTTTTGTTCACTTAATTGAAATTATTCAATTAAAAGACAAATTAAAACTAAAGCTAGTGTATGTTACACAGGTGAACTATGACGTATGTGAGTACATCTCATGGATGTAATTTTTAATCACCTAGTTAATTGCGATGAGAACATGTTGTGAAAGCAAACATATACAATTTCAACATATAAAAAATAATGTGAAATTTTTTTAAATGTAACTCCATTAAATTTTTGTAAATACGGATATTAGTAAAAACCGAAATTACTGAATTTATTATACAATGAAGCTATGCTGCATAACTATATGTATCAATGGCAAACTTTGCAGATTGTATAAATACAAGTATGCAAAATTAATAGACTTGATGTAGAGTTGTCTCAATGGCACTCACATGTATATATATACCCCATCTTTCTATATCTGATGAATAAATAATCTGCAGGTCAGTATAGAAATAATTATATTAAAGCTCCTCCATTATGAGCTAAATGTGTTGTCATATTTATGCAACAGTAAATAACCGAAAATCCGAAATTGTTGTGCCAAATATCTATGTCAATTTATAATTGGTGTTAGATAAAATCTTGGTGTTGATATTTCAATAGTTTATAAACATTAGGTTTACTGAACATGAACTTATCTGAATCAATGATATTTCCTGTCAATCCACATACAGCGCCCACTACTGGGCTGGCGATACCCTTATACACGAAACCTTCACCAACTGTGACAACTATCCAGTTTTTATTTATACTCAACAGACACATGGTCCTTCATTACACTCATCAGTACTCTAATTTTAACAGTTGGAAGACCAAATGGAATACGATGTTTGAGAGCAAAACAAGTAAGAAATAAACAGAATAAAAACAGTTATGATATGGTATACTGACTTAGTCCTATAAATTGATGCCCATGTTACCATCTACAGATATTGAGGGATAAGAAATTTTCATTTGAAGTGAAGATAACATTGAATTTAAGAGACTTCTAACAGTCATTTATCTATCATGTAAATGTAAGATGTCTTATAAATATTTGGATGTTTAAATTGTTAAATAATCAAACATAAGATATATTTACTAACAACTGTCAGGATAAAAAAAACCAAACTAACCGTATTGTTAATTTATTTCAAGAAGAAATAGAAAAACCGCAAAATTCATGATAACAACAACAGCTACAAACGACAACCACGTTATTACATGTTTTTTTTACTTCGGACAGGAAAATACAAAATATGGCGGGATAAAACGTTTTCTAGCATCAAGTATAAAATAAAAAATACAATGTCTCAATGTCGAACAAAATCTGATGACAAAAAACAACATGTTTGAAAAGAGACCATTCAAAACTCACAATTGGCCAATGTTTCGATTTGATTTCTTACATATTCAATACATTTTTTTGCCGAGTTTTTATTATGTTATAAAAGATAAATCACTGTGTTCTGGACTAAGGATTCTTAAGACTAAGGGAATCCTTATCGTCAATATAATTCAATAAACTTGAACACGATTGTCAATGTTACCAAGCAGTACACAAGTACTATTATATCATTTAAGGAAATAAATGATCGGACGACGAACTTTTGTGTTCTTGAAATAAATATTTTAAAAGTAAGAAGACTATGAACATTAACTTAGATTTTAATTGAAAGATGGTAACGTAAAGTGTGGAATGTGTCAGGCAATATTATTAATAATAAGCTTGAAATACTCAATTTATATGATTTCTTGTATACAAATCTCAAAATGATTATCTAACACGCAAACTGTAAACAATTTCTTAGTTGTCGCCGTTGTAGCTTCTTTTATTCGAACTGTTCAGGTTATATATAACGCGGACTTGACATGAACAATTTTGCGAACTTGTTTGTCATTTTGTTGTGTTTGCCTTAGCGATATCGTTTTTCATCAACTTACAAGTTTAGAATGTCACCTATTTGTTTACTGCTAGATGCATTATTTTATTGCATTGCGTTGTTTAAAGTGCTGTCTCATTTATGTATATCCCAATTTTTCTTTTTTTTAAGACATAGCCTTTCGCTTGAATGAAATAGTTATGCAAATACTAGCTAACGTGAGAGTTACCTACCTTTAGTTACTGGAAAATATTAATAATCATTCGTTGAATCGTCAAGGGATAATTGACCAAATGGAACTAGTTACTTAAAATAAAATTCGTGTTCATTAAAACCATCAACTTTCTATCTTTTCAAATAGAAAATATAAACCTTTCATGGAAGCGTTTTCAACATTTCATGTTGGAAATTTAACATGAACTATTTTAGATTGGTGTTCGCATGTCAAATAATATTACACATTATAGTTAACGAAATCATGTCTTTCTTTTTTGTTATTACATGTATTATTTGACTAAAAAGCATCATAACTCATTAAAATGTCTTTATTTAATCTCTTATTTATGATTTTGTTCTGTTTTATATTAATCATATTTATTGTTATGAGCAAGAAATGACCATAGTTACTCAACTTCATAGATAAAAGGAATTAAATTACGTTAATAATTCATAGAAATATGTATTCTCTTATTTGAATTTTAAAAATGTTTTCTTTTTATAAATACGTTTTGTAGTATCTTTCATATTTTTTAAATCACCAACAAGACTGTGAATAGCTTACAACCATCACCCAGTCAGTTACAGTCACATCACATACAAAGTTACCATTTAAAAATAGTATACTGTAGATTTTTATAAAAAGTAAAATTACAAAAATAGTAAACTCCAAGTAAAATTCGAAACAGGAAGTCCCTAATCAAATGGCAAAATCAAAAGCTCAAACACATCAAACGAAAGGACAACAAATGTCATATTTCTGACTAAATGAGCGAATGAAGTCACGAACCAAAAACGTAGTAGTGACGGGATGGATTCATACTCGGGAACTTATGTTTGGAGAAAGATGTATCGGGTACTAATTTTTAAAGTATGATCGATAAGTACAATGAAATCATAAACAATCGTTTTCTATTATAAATGAGTTTCTATACAATTATTGGCTGTCAATCGTCTGAGTTTAAAGTGAATGATACAAACGTATCAAAGTTCACTGTTTTTTTTAGTCTGGGTGGGGATACATGAAAATATATACATGTGTGCTGATAATTTGTTTTGTGTGCTTACGTTCATCCTTTGTCTCTATTCACAAATTGTGGTAACACTCTTTTAAATTTCGATAAATAACAGTAAAATATCAACATTAGTATTTAGATTCTAAACAGACATAAGACATGGACGGAACCAATTTCACTGCACCAGATGGTCATATCGAAACACTTCAATTATGCTCGATACCAAAATATTTGAAAATCTGATGGACCTAATCTGAATAAAATTCAGATCTCTCACAACTTGCGTGCTGGTTTAAACTCATGAGAATATAGCGAACTCAGAGATCTGAAAATACGTTCAGATAACAAATTAGAGCTTTGAGGGAGAGTATTTTTAATTTAAAGTTATTGCTTAATTCTATGACAGCAAATTTCAATCAAACAACACCTGCATGTTCAAGCTAGTATAGAGACACTGGCTACTGAGTTATATACATAAATTGCCCAAGATTTCCGAATAGCTAACACGAACATTTTTTAAAAGGGCATATAAATAGGCCTAAGGATCGAAACAATAACTGACGAAGTTCACGTCTTAAAACAGATAAACATACATCATTACATGTAATGAAATGTGGCAGGTAAAATATGACAACCAACGACCTTGACCACTGGTCACGAAATCGTCCCTTGAAAAGATTTCACAGCGTGCAAATAAATGAAGTTGACCTGAAGATAGGTTTATTGTAAACATATTTTTAATAAAATTATAATCCTGGTACTATGATAACTATTTACACCAATGGGTCGATACCACTGCTGGTGGACGTTTCGTTCCCGATGGTATCACCAGCCCAGTAGTCAGCACTTCGGTGTTGACATGAATATCAATTATATGGTCATTTTTATAAATTTTCTGTTTACAAAACTTTAAATTTTTCGAAAAACTAAGGATTTTCTTACCCCAGGAGTAGATTACCTTAGCCGTATTTGGCACAACTTTTTGGAATTTTGGGTCCTCAATGCTCTTCAACTTTGTATTTATTTTGCTTGTTTAACTATTTTGATCTGAGCGTCACTGATGAGTCTTATGTAGACGAAATGCGCGTCTGGCGTATAAAATTATAATCCTGGTACTTTTGATAACTATTTACGGGTTATTGTCTGAATTAATATGCTTTATAGAGATACTGTATTAAGATAAGAATTCACAATCTTTGCTGCAACGTTTCTTCTATATGATAAGAATGATTAAAGATTACATTGACTATTTTACACGCTTTTAATGATTTTTAAAACCAGTAATGCAAGGAGAATTCGAAATTAGAGGAAATATAACTCTGGGACCAAACGTGTCTTTCTTATCGGAGATTTGTTTTTTTTAAAGAAAATACTGAAAGACCAAAACGGGACACACCTTGCCAGATTTTTTCAAAAACAACCTTCAAAATCTCGATTTTACTCTTTGTATTATCAGGCAATACTATGGAGGTGTTTTGACACCCATTTTCGTTGATTTCGCAGTTAAAGGTAAACCACGAATTCAAATGTGTAACGAGGTACTTACAATCAATGTCATCTATGCTTTCAGACATGGCAAATCAATGAAACCAAATATCCACAAATAAACAACTCTTCACCAATCCAATGAAATCCGATGAAAATCATCATGTATGTCAAACCAGACGATATTTCTTTCCAAGTGTTAACTTTTCTTCTCTGAATTGCGATGTTTTATTGATTCAATCTTATTTAGAATATATTCCGAGTATAGAAAGATATCATCCGTATGTTTGAGGGAAGTCCCACAAAATGATAAAAGTACGATTTTCATTACCTAAACTAAATTGACAACAGTGCTATATAAAATTATCATAGATTGTTCAAATATTTATCTTAGGTTTATCACCACCAATGCAGAGATTTATTGATGAAATATATACTGCCAGTAGAAATTTATTCGGGTAATATTTATAAAAACAAAATCAGTAAGTGACCTTAAAATCTTCAGTATTTAATTAAAAGACTTATACTAGTTATAATTATACTGTAAGAATTTCAAACTAGATAAAAAAGGGTTGGAATTAAAATATCAAACAACAAATGAGAGGTTTGTCAATGATTGACTTATGTTGATATTTGAAAATATGGCTATACCTTTTTTTTAAATTTTTTATAAAAATATACAAGAATGTTTCAAACATGAAGATACCATCAGCTAAGATACATGTAAAACTAGAATACGGTAAACACTGGAAGTTGCTTTAAGTTTTTAAAAGCCTCACATTTTGTACAGATGTCAAGACTGAATTATTGTAAATTTCTTTGTTATTGTGTTTTTATCATTTATAACTGCATATTTTAGTGGAACTTCCGTATTGAATTGATGTTTTTCTGTTGATGAATTTTATACATCTGTCATCGAAGGGTAGGGGTTAGCTAGCTATAAAACCAGGTTTAATCATTTTCTACATAAGATAATTCATGTACCAAATCAGAAACATGACAGGTTTTATCCATTCGTTTGATGTGTTTTAGCTTTAATTTGATTTGCCATTTGATAACAAACTTTCTAATTTTTATTTTTCCTCTTTGTTCAATATATTTGTGTTTTTACTTCTTTCTACACATGTCACTATTTGAGATAACAGAGAGAGGTTTGACAATTTTGTTATATTAATACACAATTATTTTAATAGTCGGGAATTAATGTCCCACAAGGACGCGGTGTGTCAGTGTAAGATCACCCCGATGGCCGGAGGCCAGAGGGTGATCTAACACTGATACACCAAGTCCGAGTGGGATAACTATATTACATCCCAGCTGTTTCAGAGAAGACGAAAAAACCATTTACAATTCATAAAATCTAGTTTAGAACGCCACACAAACATTAAAATATACTTTATATTACTATATGATAAATACCTTTTATGACCCCTGAACACGATGAGTAGATATCAAACAATGTCAACTCGCCCCACTTGCCAATCGGCCCATAATATGTCGCCACTTTACAAAAGAATCGCCCCACTCTTGTTTACCGACTCGCCCCACTTTTGAAAAAGTGTAAAATCAAATTGAACAATCAGTCTGACAACTCACTTATTAACGAAAAAAGTTAAACCCCAATGAATAAAGGTCTGCCAACTCGCCCCACTTATAAAAAGATCTTGCTTCCTTTAAGTATGTTAAATAACTGTTAGTTCGTATCCAGTCGTCCTTGTGTAGTGGTATGTGTCATGGCTTGATATGCTAAAGGTCTTGAGTTCGAATCCCAGCATATACACTGGATTTTTTCTACGTGAATTTTGATAGATAGTCTTCTCCGTATAATTAATTAAGTTTTATAGTGGATTTGACATTCCCGCCAAAATGTTACAGAACAAAGGAACGCATGCAAAACAAAGAAACTCAAACTGGGGTGATCTGGTAGGGGTGATCCGGCTCATATCACCCCTGTCAGAACAAAGGAGCTGGGATGTAATATAAAGAGATTGACATAGTGTTCTATTGTTAAAATCGAATACTAACCTTGATATGTTGTGATTTAATATCGTTGAGTTGCTGTTACATGTATAATTAATCAAACTACCGTAGGATGTGAATGATAGTCTTGTTTTAGACTATTTTCCAATAATTTTTAAGGTGTGTTACTTGCCTATAATTTCAAAACGTAAATTAAATGAAAAAAACTGATGCCTCTTTGATCCAATACAAATATCCAATTAATTGTTCTTTGTTCTTATTTTCATATGTTTTTAATACCATATCATCAGGTACACACTTCAAACAAAATATCTTTATAATAATGAAACAGTATAGTCTATAATATTACCTGTTCGAGTGGAAATAGCTACTTTTTCAAAGGCATACTCTAAAGCACTTGGCATTTTGTTCTCAATTACACCTTTGAGTTTCACAAACGTTGGATCACTTGTTTATTCGAACTCGTCATGTCATATAATCTGCGGACTAATATATATCTTGACATAAACCGCATGTTGGTGAGATTTGTATATCAGTCTTTAGTTTTGTGGACTTGTTTGTCGCTTTGAGGAGTTTCGTTTTTCTGCCATAGCAATGTCGTCTTTCGTTAACTTACAAGTTATTTCTCTCAATTTCTTGTTTCTACTAGATATATATTGTTTTTTTGCTTTGTTGAAATGCTGTCTCATTGAGATATATCTCACATTTTATTATTTTTTATAAACACATTCTTAATTTACAACGAAAGAATCATGCAAATAGCTGCTATGAGAGAATTATAAACCAATCATACTTGGACAGTATAATAATTAATTGTCGAATCGTCAAGGGGTAAGATACCATATGGAAATATCATTGAAAAATAATATACATTTACATGAAAACAAAAAGCTTCTAATTTTCAAATCGAAAAACGTCATTCATTTTTCATGGAAGGGTTTTATTCATTTTATACTGAAAACTTCCATTTGTCAAGATAAATGTACAAATGTTAAGTAAGAATATAGAATAAATCTTTAAACGAAATCGTGTCTTTACTTTTTATTATTAGAATTAAAACACAATGCATCATTGAAATGTCTTTACAACATCTGTATTGCCCAAATAAATGATTGTGTTTAGGTTAATAGTTATCAAAGGTACCAGGATTATAATTCAGTACGCCAGACGCGCGTTTCGTCTACATAAGACTCATCAGTGACGCTCATATCAAAATAGTTATAAACCAAACAAATACAAAGTTGAAGAGCATTGAAGATCCAAAATTCCAAAAAAATGTGCCAAATACGGCTTAAGATTTATCTTATTTCCCATAATAAACAGGAAAATGATTTACTAAAAAGATTTTACTGAGTGCAAATAAACGATAATGACATAATGATAGGGTTATTATGAAAATGTTTAACGGGTAAATTTTTGAATGAAAAAAGATAATGCATTACAAATAGAACGTAAACGTGTTCTTCATGACATCTCTTTGAAAAAGCTGTTCATTTTATCAGAATGATTAAAAATTAAATTGAATAGTTGATATGCTTTTGATGGTATTCAGAATCAGTATATTCCAGAGCATTCGAAATAAGACGAACTATTGTAATGGGACTTACTGTGCCCTTCTTATCGTAGATTTGGTCCTTAGATAGAATGAGTTGCATTAAGATCAAAACGAGACATAGTACACTAGATATTTTTAACATTTACGTTGTAAATTTCTAAGTTACTAAATGAATTAACAGGCGTAACTCTATGGAACCAATTTTTCTGAATTTTGTAGGTTAATGTTAATTTTAAAATGAAATGTTCAACGAAGTATTTATACCTTTTCTATAGACTTGCTTGTAGAATGGACTAATCCATGAAAGCAAATATCCACGAATATATATCTTTTCCTCATTCCGCGATAATTTGAATCCACGAAAAGAATGAATCCACACTAAAAGGAATTTACCAAGTTCAACTTATTGAATTAACTTCAAATGTGATCGTCAACTTACGTTTTACCTTCTTATGACAGCTTCTCATGAAATTCCTCCTATCAACGTGTATGTCAAACCAGACGATCCTTCTTTCCTATTGTTATTTTCTCATCTCTGACTGACGATGTTGTATTGGTTTTATCTTATTTATGATACATTCTTAATATAGTAAACTCATCACAGATACCAATTTTGAAATTTTATATTTGGGACAGACGCGCGTTTCGTCTACAAAACACTCATCAGTGACGCATGAATAAAATATGTTAAAGGCTAAATAAATTATGAAGTTGAAGAGCATTGAGGATTAAACAATACTAACATGTTTGCCAAATACATATCATCAGTGTCTTTTCAATGAAGTTTCATATAATAATAAATGTACTATGTTCATTACTTAAACGCTTAAATTTCCAGAGGACTATATAGAAATGTCGCACGATACCGGTGTCACATAACGTTACACACTTGAAGTCGTTAGCCAAAATAAAAACGATAGAATGCACATTTTAATATACGAGGGTGTGGAGGGGGGGGGGGTGTCTGTCATTCTGTAAACATTTAATTTTCACCCCTTTTTTCTTTAATCTTCAAATAATTAACCCCTTTTTTCTCTAATCTTAAAAAAATTATCCCCTTTTTTCTCTAATCTTCATTTTTTTTGCCCGTTATTCTCTAACCTTCATTTTTGAAGGGCATTATTCTTTAATCATTTAACCCCATCCAAACCCTCATATACTAAGCTTTTTATTAACAAATCAAAAATAAAAGAATACGAAATTGAGTTGAAACTTTTTGTTTAATATACATTTTAAATACAAAAGCAATCGATTATTTTTAATACACTACGCACTGCCAATGCACCCATTTGTACTCCCAGAATGGCGAGGCGAATGAACTACGGTATATCTAGCATGATAATGCCATTAAGTTTTGCACAAATATATACAAAGGAATCAGCGGGACTATAGCTGTTTTCGTTTCTATGATTTTATATTGTAGCGGATGGGCCTCTCGATCATTATAAATTCTGGAAAACACTTCAGTCCCGCGAGAAAATATTGCCCCCTCCCGTGAATCGATGAATCGGTATAGAGCTTTTACCTAAACTTTAAAGTACCCGTATTCTGAAAAGTCTGTAAAAACCGAAATATTGACCATTTGAAGTTATGTTTGTATATTTTATTACATAACGTTAAAATCGTATGTGGGGACATTGTATTGGACCTTATAGTTTTATCCGATATCTCGTATTTTAGATTAAATTTATGAGAATTTATTATCAAAATATAGATAATTTTTTTTGTACTTTTTTCCCTTATGTTTTGTTTTATGTAGCGAATAGCACTGTATCAAATAAATATCATGAAAAAACAGAAAAACGTAACCCTACGTCAATTGGGTTTGAAGGGGAAAAAATATCGGACATTGTTATTCGACTCGAATAAAAATAATTTGTTATTAAAATCCCTGATTATTGCATGAGGCGAAAGTGTGAGCTTTGTACACAATACTAGTATAAGAATTATTTACTTACGACATGGTGAGTGCTTTGATATTCAAATTTTTGGGACAATTTAGAAAAATGACGTCAATTTTTCGCGCATGGGACACATAATTTATATCATCTAGATCCTTTTTTCTCGAAATTCCGTATTTTCGAAGAAAAAAAACGACATTACATCATCGACCAATTATGACGTGCTTGTTCTAGAGTGACTTTTATGATCGTTTGGTGGAAATTTTATATGCTTTTTACAATATTCCGAACACCCCAAAACTTAAAGTGTAACGCGGGACAAGGAAATAATATTGAAAAATGAAGGTTTAATTGGTTTTAACTCAATGAAAAAAGTCTGTTACATATACAAAAAATTGCAATATTCCGAAAGTTTAAAAGCTTTGAAATGATGTATAACACTTTAGAATTTCACTTTTAATGTTTATTAATTAATGACTTGAATGTGTCTTGTCCGCGATTTCACTAAAATCACACCAGTATTGTGCAACATTTCATAACATATCATAGATTAGTCAAATAATAACTTAGTCAATCGCTACAAATTAAGAGATTTTTTATGAAATATATACTACTAGCAGAAATGTTTACGAGAAATATTTTTTAGAAAGTCAGTAAGTGTTCTTAAATTTTGATGCATTTAATTAAAAGACTTATTAGAAATGGTTATAATTATACTGTAAGAATTTTAAACTAAATAAAAAAGATAAGAATTCTAATATCAAACTACAAATAAGAGGTTTGTCGATGCTTCACTCATTTTGATATTTTTCTAATATTCTAAAAACTTTTATTTTTTTTTGATAAAAAAGATACAAGTAAAGTTTCAAAATGAAGATACCATCAGCTGATATATATGTAAACTTATAAGTATACATACAAAGCACTGGAAGTTGCTAGGAGTTTTTTAAAGGCTCATATTTTGTACAGGTGTCATGACAGGATCATTGTAAATTTTCTTGTAACTGTGTTTTTATCATTTATAACTGCATAATTATTCTGTACTGATTTGATGTATTTCTGTTTTCTTCACCTTTATTATGACACAGTTCGAGATCACAGAGAGAGGTTTGATAGCTTTTGTTTAATTAATACACAACTATTTTTAGATTTGGAAATATCAAGAGCTTGACATAGTGTATAAACTCTTGTCTATTGTTAAAGATCGAATGCTAACCTGGATATATCCTGATTTGATATCGTTGGGTTGCTGCCGCATGTACAATTCATTCCACTACCATAGGTTTTGATTGATAATCTTGTTTTCGACGATTTTCTAATAATGTTTAAGGACGGTTGTTTAAGGTGTGTTATTTGCCAATAATTTCATGACGTAATTTAAATGAAAAAAAATAAAAGCGCTTTGATCGAATATAATTATTCAATAAATCGTCCGTTGTTCTTATTTTTATATGTTTTCAGACCAAGATCATCAGGTACACATAACAAACAAACTCGATATTATAATGAAGCCGTATTGTTTATCATATAATCTGTTCGAGTGTAAATAGCTACCTTTTCAAAGGCATATTTTTAAGCCCTTAGCATTTTGTTCTTAATTACACCTTTAATCCCTTAAAGATTATAATTTCGAAAAAAAAACCATTGCCTACTCCATTATACATTGTTTATTGATTGATTTTGTCAGTAAAATTATACAACAGTAGACCATCGAAGTTCAAGCATAATGTCGAGGTTCAAACCTAATGTCAAGGTAAAACTGAATGTCGAGGTTCAAACCTAATGTCGAGGTACAAACATTATGTCGAGGTACAAACTGAATGTCGAGGTTCAAGCCTAATATCGAGGTACAAACATAATGTCGAGATACAAACCTCATATCGAGGTTCAAGCCCAATGCGAGGATCAAACCAAATGTCGAGGTACTAACCTAATGTCGAGATACAAACCTCATGTCGAGTGTTAAACCCAATGTCGAGGTAAAAACCTAATGTCGAAGTTCAAACCTCATGTCGCGGTACTAACCTAAAGTCGAGGTTCAAACCTAATGTCGAGGTTAAAACCTAATGTCGAGGTACATACATAATGTCAAGGTTCAAGCCTAATATCGAGGTACAAACATAATGTCGAGATACAAACCTGATATCGAGGTTCAAGGCCAATGTCGAGGTACAAACTGAATGTTGAGGTTCAAAACTCATGTCGAGGTACTAACCTAAAGTCGAGGTTCAAACCTAATGTCGAGGTTCAAACCTAATGTCGAGGTACAAACCTCTTGTCGAGGTACAAACCTAATGTCGAGGTTCAAACCTAATGTCGAGGTTCAAACTTATGTCGAAGTTCAACCCTAATGTCGAGGTACAAAACTAATGTCGAGGTTCAAACCTAATGTCGAGGCTCAAACTAATGTCGAGGTACAAACCTAAGGTCGAGGTTCAAACCTAATGTCGAGGTTCTAACCTACTGTCGAGGTACAAACCTAATGTCCAGGTTCAAACCTTCTGTCGAGATTCATACCTAATGTCAAGGTTCTAACCTACTGTCGAGGAACAAACCTAATGTCCAGGTTCAAACCTAATGTCGAGGTTCAAACCTAATGTCGAGAAACATACATAATGTCGAGGTACAAACCTTTTGTCGAGGTACTAACCTAATGTCGAGGTTCAAACCTAATATCGAGGCTCAAACCTAATGTCGAGGTACAAACCTTATGTCGAGGTTCTAATATAATGTCGAGGTTCTAACCTACTGCCGAGGTACAAACCTAAAGTCGAAGTTCAAACCTAATGTCGAAGTTCAAACCTAATGTCGAGGTTCAAACCTCATTCCGAGGTACAAACCTCATGTCGAGGTACAAACCTAATGTCGAGGTTCAAACCTAATGTCGAGGTTCAAACCTAATGTCGAGGTTCAAACCTAATGTCAAGGTTCAAGCCAAATGTCGAGGTTCAAACCTAATGTCGAGGTACAAACCTAATGTCGAGGTACACACCTCATGTCGAGGTACAAACCTAATGTCGAGGTTCAAACCCTATCTCGAGGTTCAAACCTAATGTCGAGGTTCAAACCTAATGTCAAGCTTCAAGCCAAATGTCGAGGTTCAAACCTAATGTCGAGGTGCAAACCTAATGTCGAGGTTCAAACTGAATGTCGAGGTTCAAACCTAATGTCGAGATTCAAACCTAATGTCAAGGTAAAACTGAATGTCGAGGTTCAAACCTAATGTCGAGGTATAAACCCAATGTCAAGGTACAAACCTAATCTCGAGGTTCAAACCGAATGTCGAGGTACAAACCTAAAGTCGAGGTTCAAACCTAATGTCGATGTACAAACTGAATGTCGAGGTTCAAACCTTTTGTCGAGGTTCAAGAGTAATGTCGAGGAACAAACATAATGTCGTGGTACAACCCTTATGTCGAGGTACAAACATAATGTCGAGGTTCAAACCTAATGTCGAGGCTCAAACCTAATGTCGAGGTACAAACCTAATGTCGAGGTTCAAACCTAATGTCGAGGTTCTAACCTACTGTCGAGGTACAAACCTAACGTCCAGGTTCAAACCTAATGTCGAGGTACAAACCTAATGTCGAGGTTCAAACCTAATGTCAAGGTTCAAGCCTAATGTCGAGGTTCAAACCTAATGTCGAGGTACAAACCTAATGTCGAGGTACAAACCTCATGTCGAGGTACAAACCTAATGTCGAGGTTCAAACCTAATGTCGAGGTTCTAACCTAATGTCGAGGTCCAAACCTAATGTCAGGGTTCAAACCTAATGTCAAGGTTCAAACCTAATGTCGAGGTTCAAACCTAATGTCGAGGTACAAACCTAATGTCGAGGTTCAAACTGAATGTCGAGGTTCAAACTGAATGTCGAGGTTCAAACCTAATGTCGAGGTTCAAACCTAATGTCGAGGTTCAAACCTAATGTCGAGGTTCAAACCTAATGTCGAGGTTCTAACCGAATGTATCGATTAAGATAACGAAACAGAGTTTTCAAAAACAATTGAAAATATTGAAAACAACACGTTATACAAATGTCATGCATCCGAAGCGCTTTTCTGGATTTACTGTGGATTCATTATTATTCGTTGGATACCAATTTTCGTGGATTTCGTGGGAGCAGTTGAACCACGAAATTAAATGTTCAACGAATGACAAATTATCTTATGGCTTGTATTCAAACTTCGGCAAAACCACGAAATCAAATATCCACGAACATGCAAGTTTTCCACAATCCACGAAAATTGGTACCCACGAAAATAAATGAATCCACAGTACCTTCATCAGGAAAGCTCAAAACCAAATATTTGAAAGCCAAAGATTTATAAAAACCGAAACAATTGAAGAGCTATATGACAAAAATAAACTAATAAATTCGAAATAGCTCAATTCATCAAAGGCCAACTTTGCCTGAGTGAGTTGAAACCTTGATTTCTTTTATAACTTCACAATTTATATTCAGACAATGTTATAAAGGATATTTATAAATCATGTCAGTACTAGAGATTTACGGAAAGTCTCGATTCCGACTGTGGGCTCCGACTCTGACAGGAAAAAATACAGTGGCTGTCTCAAAAACTAATTTAGAGGTACACTAGATTCATAAGTTGTCAGTAAGTGGAGCATACTATTGATCAACCGAAAATACGAATCAAAATTTGAATCAAGAGTTTAATAACAGCACATTTCAATCGGATAAGTCTTTAGCTCATACACATAAAGACTGGTACGTTATTTTAATTGATTTTTTTCCCTTCATCTATGCCATAGGTACATACAAATGTATTTAAACTAATCTTTGATAAACAAAAAAAAATCTTTCATTTCTCAATCGTTCTATCAAAAAGATTTACTTAATTAGAATATCAATTTGTTTTTTAAATGCTGAGATAAAATAATTGTGGCAGGGCAAAGATATTTTAAAATGTTTGCTTCGTTTAATTTACCCCCAAAAAACTTTTTATCAGTCTTCCATGTTGACAATTTGTATGCCGATAACACGTGGAATTAAAGTAAATTCTAATTTAACGGAAAAGGGTGCGCTCGATTGTCGTCCCCCTCTCCAAAAAAAAAAAAATCAGCTCGCATATTCAATATTTTAAAGGTTAGGTACTTAGACAAAATGTTTGCTTCGTTTGATTTACCCCCCAAAAACTTTTTATCAGTCTTCCATGTTGACAATTTGTATGCCGATAACACGTGGAATAAAAGTAAATTTTAATTTAACGGAAAAGATGCGCTCGATTGTCGTCCCCCTCTCCAAAAAAAAAAATCAGCTCGCATATTCAATATTTTAAAGGTTAGGTACTTAGACATTTTTTGTAAATCATAATTCCTAAAGTTAAAAGCTCAATTTGATTTACAAATACAAATTTACGGAAAAAGTGGCAGAAGTAGATTAAAAGGTAGACCAGTATGTCCGGTCCCCGTTAACGGTAACGGAAATTAAAAAAAAATATGGTCCGGTACCTTTCACAAGAAACAAATGTAGCCGGCCCTCTTTTTCGAATCATGGATCCGCATCGGTGTGGGGTGGGTGGGGTGGGGGGGGGGGGTCAGAATTTCGCTTCAAACGACATGTACATGCTCACTTAGCTTTTCGAAAGTTAATTTCTAAAATCAAGTTGAAGATAACAATGAATGGATCCTGTTAGAAAACAAAAGTTTCTTTAGTTTTTTCCTGTTTGAAATCTTCACCCTCCTGATTAAACGGAGTCTCTAAAAAAAATGATTCATATCATTCTTTAATGGATAGCATTGATCCAATTCGGCATCCATTCTCAATTTTATCCTGTAATTACACCATTTACGCGACAGCAAATCAACAGAAAACGTGATAACCAGAAATGCAAGGGTCAAAATTTAATAGAATCATTGCCGAATATTGAATTTTTGTCGAATATTCCGTAACTCTTTGTGGAGGGCACCCAAGAGAAAAACTTAAACAAATTGTGGAGACTGTTCCAGGACTTGTAAACAGAAGACAAAAACAATCGTAATGTTAAATCTTGTTTAACTAAATTTTACATCGAAATGCTAATTAATTAGTACTTTTTATTATTTTGAGACGACCCCTTCATTTTACCTGTCATGGTCGGTGTCAACAGTCGGTACCGAGACTTTCCGTAAATGTCTACAACGAAGTAAAGATGACTTAACTGTCATATGACGTCACCGTTTTGTGTATAGGTATATGTTTATTCAGTCATCAGGGGTTCGATCGATTAATTGATAAGTGATTTTCTAACGTTGCATCATCAGAAAAATACTATATCGCTTTCGAAAGATAGTGTTTACACTACTTGTATTTGTATCAGAGTATAAGTGATATGAGTAATTTTGTTGTTTTTGCACCAATTTAAAATAACTGAAACACATTTTAGTTAGATTCATACGATTTAGCTTGACCATTGCAACAGGTAATGCTACCAACCTCTAACGTTCAATAGTTGTTAATATTTCTGTTGTCCCATTTCCCCCTCTTCTAATTGATGTGTTTCCCTCGGTTTTAGTTCGTATCACGGATTTGTTTAATATTTATCGATTTATGATTTTTGAAAAGCGGTATACTACTGTTGCCTTTATTTGATTAAACATGGGAACAAATTAGATAAATATATGTATCATTTATAAGGACTACCGACTTTAAACTTTCCTCATCTTTATACAGTTATATTGATAAATGTGTTTTGAAGGCATTCAGCATTTAGGAGGAAGATTGGCTTCTCATTGTCTTAGATCATCCTAAGATTTTGGTAGGGTTCGTATTGCTGAGTCTTTAGTTGTCTTTGTTATGTCGATGCCACTGCTGGTGGACGTTTCGTTCCCGAGGGTATCACCAGCCCAGTAGTCAACACTTCGGTGTTGACATGAATATCAATAATGTGGTCATTTTTCCTGTAAACAAAACTTTTTGAAAAACTAAGGATTTTCTTATCCCAGGCATAGATTACCTTAGCCGTATTTGGCACAACTTTTTGGAATTTTTGATCCGCAATGCTCTTCAACTTTGTACTTGTTTGGGTTTATAAATATTTTTGATTTGAGCGTCACTGAAGAGTCTTATGTAGACGAAACGCGCGTCTGGCGTACTAAATTATAATCCTGGTACCTTTGATAACTATTATGTTTTGTGTAATGTTGTTTGTCTATTTATATTTTTCTTTTTTAGCAATGGCGTAGTCAATTTGTTTTGACTTAGAAGTTTGATATGTGTACCGAATGAAAGACGTGTTTTGTTGGTATAAGCTCTTTTATTTATTTAACTAATAGTAATTAAAGAAATTTAAGTAAGAACAATGTTTCGTAGGTTAGATTAACAATCCTTAAAATAAAAGTTTTGTATCTGCCTTTGCCAGTACGAATCTTATGCAAAAGGTTCAATGTAAATTGAAAACATGATAAAGATATTTCTGAACAGTGTTTGATAAAGAAAGTGTTGGCCTTAATTGCGTCCATACCCATTGACAGATCTGAGTGAAAAAGAAATTGCAATAAATGCATTCAACATAGTCTTAATAATTTTATTCAATAATGTATAGAACAAAATGTTACTTTTTGGATCAGTGTAGAATTAATTTTATTCGATCTTCTCTGATGTGTAATATGTAGACAAATTATAAGGTAGGTATTTGTCACAAGACCCTATATACATTAATGCGTCTACAAGTCACCATAGACGTAATCATACGGAATATACACTCGAGGTCATAATACAGAAGGACATTAAACTTTAAAGACGTGTTTCAATATCATCTCTTAATACAGGACAATAACCGCACTTGCTAGGGAATTAGCCCTTCTTTCTAATTATAATCACTATCCCATTCCTAGCAACACATTGACATTTTAAAATCTCTTAGTAAGTGGTTTCCAATAAATTGAGCGATGTCTCAAAATCATAAGTTCAACTTTTTCATAATGCTTTGCTTTGAATGTGGCAATGTTTTTTATTTAAGGATGTAGTAAAGTAAAATTAAAAAATCTTGAATTCAAGATTGATACTATAAATCCAGAAGAACATTAGTTAAGGAACAAAATAAGCTAAAACATGGAACTCCTTTTCATGCTTTTCTAAAGTCAGGAAATCATTTAGATAAACACCTATATTTAGAATAGACGTCTCATATACAACTACCTAGCTACATGACATTGTATAAAGCGACACACAATTGTAACTTCTGATCTATTTAACAGGAAGGGAATAGACAAACCGTGGCAAGGGTGATGAACTCTAAGATAAAAAAAAACAACATTATAGTAAACCAGAACTCATTCATCACGATATTTGATATTGTATAGATAGTCCTTTCTATTTTCATTTGGGATCTGACGCATTTGGATCTAAAATTCATCAATCGCGACCCTATTCAAATTTTATGTAGGATATTGAGACATACTATATACAACCAAAACCTCATAACAACAACTTGATAGGAAAAAGAATTTCCACATTCCAGGAGCGCCTGTAAACGGAGAATTTATCTCCCAATAGCTACGATATCCCAGGCTTGTATTTCCAATATAATGATTTCTTTGATAGAGAATTGCTGCTCACAAGGAAGCTATTAAACCAATAGTTCCAAATGGTGAAGTTGGAATGATTCCTTCGTAAATTTTACGTACGCCATCACGAGTTGGTTGACCGTTATGGAATTTCCGTCTCACAGATGATATCGGAGAAGTTTCTAATGCCGTAACTACGATACCGTTCAATGTTCACGAATTTTTCCTTTTTCAAAATAATTGAGTTTTAAAAAATGCGTGAAAATACTGACTCGGAATTTTAACTTATATTTACTCTCGATGTTTTTTTTTTGTCTCAAGTCGTTATAAAGAAATCTCGAATCTGCATAAATTTTTATAATGACCTTTTACAAGCTATTGAAGTTTTCTATGGAAATAAAAGTGGTGGATTTGAGGCAAAATATTTTAACGTGTATCATATAAATAAACCAATTGCGTCTGAACATATGACAAACATTATTTTAAACCTAAAATGACCACATCCTTAAGGAGGGGGAAATAATAACTATGATTACCGGTATATACCAAACAGACAAAAAAAACCTACACATAAAACTACAAACTTAGCACCTGAAACCGGTGTCATAAATAGATGATCTCTAGTGACATCCCACGTATTGCTTTCATTAAAACATGTTGTTCTGTATAAAGATCATACAAACGCTGATAAGAAAATGTCTCTATAACATGATATCTTTAAGGATGTATTCATTAAAAGTGTCTTACTCTTAAATGTCACCGACTGTGACATTACAAAAAACAAATAAATAAATTCAGAATAAAGGTTATAGTATATAGTATCACCGACAGAAAGAACAAAGACACTGGTAATTCCAACTACTAAAAATACTACACCAAATATGTGTAATTTAAAGTTGATTGAACTGAATTGCGTCAGGAGTACGACTAATAACTATTGTTTCTGTACAGTGAATTACTATTTAGAAAAATCCCGTGCATATTCCTATCCCATTATTTCTCTATCGATAATTTCTATCGCAATCCAGTCTAAGCTTGAGTTTTGAAGATTTATGATGCTTCATTGACTTAATATTGAACAGGTCGTATGAAAAGGGGCGATATATATACAATATTTTATTCATACTTAGTTAACCTATGAAAAACAATTGACCCATTCAGAACAGATTTTTACTGTCGGAACACCTGTTGTATCAATCAAAGATTTTTGTTTTAAGTTTTCGTTTCAAACTTTCACATTATTCAGGATCAATCGAACAGACGTAAGATTAAACTGAATACTTATTACACCGTACCACCTTCCATGCAATACCAAATTTTCAATTCAGTTACAGACATTTACATGAAAAAAAAAGATTTACATCTTAAATAAAACAATACATATTCTACTGTTAAAAGACTTTTTTTCTACTTTTCTTGTGAAAAGCTAGACAACGTCTTTGTCTACTGGCTTTCAGCATTTGTAGCTTAATAAGAACAAAACTAAATATGAAAAGTAGTTCCTCCTTCCTTGTACCAGTCGACATGTATCTTCCTTTTGTTCTACAAATTTATAAAAGAAAATTTACTATCCATATTTTTTTTATGATATTTACAGAACAGCTATTTACAGATAGAACAAAGAAATACATCTTTATATAAGATGTTTTAGACAAATTGACAAACCACTGAACCATCAAAGTTAATTCTAAATCAACTAAAAAAAAGTCATAAAAAATAAAAAGCTTCTAAATTAAAAAAAAAAGTTGGATAAATAGTTACCTACATTACCTTGTATGAAGCGGAACCCCCCAAAAAAACCCAAAACAAAACACCCCAACACGTTATTTGACATAAAACGGGAAAAAAACATGGAGCAAGGGTATAGAACTCTCAAAATTTGTGAAATGAGCGAAACAGCAGACATCGAATGTGAAATTTGAAAGCAAAAACGAGGCAATTTTCCTTACTACATTGATACAAAAGAACAGCGACACTGACTATTAAAACTTTTAAAAAAGGACATTCAAGTTATTTGGAGTTTATCGAATTTTATTGCGTTATAATACGACCAATAACTAGAGTATCTGTACTGGAAATCCCTTGCTTATTGTTAGTAGATTCTTTTCTTTGTCGATATATTCTAGAGCCATCTTGAAGAATTTTTATGCTTCATTGATGATTATTGTAAATACTGTACAAATAGGGGAGATTTTTTATTCATTTTTGTTTTCATACATACCTGTGGAAAAAAAGATACAGCAAAAAGGCATTATTTTCTGAATAACAGAACATTGTAGCAACAAGGCTTTTGAATTGTTTTACATTGTCATTTAGGGGTCTTTTAAAGCTGATTATGCGATACGGGCACTGCTCATTGTTGAAGGCCGTACGGTGACCTATAATTGTTAATTTATTTGTCATTTTGGTCTCTTGTGGAGAGTTGTCTCATTGGCAATCATACCACATCTTCTTTTTTTTTCTGTTAAAATCAGAACACTTTTTGTAACAATTAAAGTTAACATTTTTGTAATACATGCTACCAAATCAATTTCATAGAAAAGAAACAAGCATTTTTTTAGCATGGTAATATCAAAAAGGATTTTTTCTGACAGTTTCAATTTAAAGTTAGTCTATATTCAAATGTTCTCAGACGTTTTTGATTTAATCTGGTCAAGTTCATACTGCTGTATACTGGCCTTTGGCAACTAGAACCTAATGAGAACAAAACAAAAAAAGTAAAAGAGCTTCTTCCTTCTTCCTTGTACCAGTCTACACAGATCTTGCTCTTTTCACAAAAGAAAATTTAATATCTATATCATAGTTATGTTAATAAAATATTCAATTACAGACAATATAGAGATATATGTCTTCATTTGAGATGTTTTGCAAACCAAATGGACAAATATCAAAGTTAATTCTGAAACAACGTGCTGTCTTTAATGTTTCAATAAAACCATAAACGTTTCTCAACGTCAGGAAATCATCTAAATAAACATATATGTTTAGAAAAAACGTCTGATATGCAGCTACCTACATGACATTGTATAAAGCGACAAAGAATGTTCACTTCATATATATTTGACAGTAAGGGGAATAATAAAGAAAGACATAAGAAAGGTGATAAACCCATAGATAAATAAAAACATTCTAGTAAAACATATACTCATTTATTGCGATTTTTTTATATTGCATAGATAATAGTTATCAAAGGTACCAGGATTATAATTTAAAACGCCAGACGCGCGTTTCGTCTACACAAAGACTCATCAGTGACGCTCAGATCAAAACTTAAATAGCCAAACAAGTAAAAAATTGAAGAGCATTAAGGACCGAAAATTTCAAAAAGTTGTGCCAAATACGCCTAAGGTTATCTACACCTGGGATAAAAAAAAATCAATGTTTTGTTAACTGAAAATCCACTACGATAATGATAATCCTTTCTAATATTTTTTTTTAATTTTCATTTGCACTAAACCATTTAGGGATCTGACAAACAATTTATTTGGATCGAAAATCTCATCAATCTCAACCCTAGTCAAGTTTATATCTACGTAGGATATTGAGACATAAACAACCAAAACATCTTAAGTATGGCTCTACCTAAGAATCATGCAGAGGGTGATACAGTGATAGTTGTCAAATTGACTTTTTTGGGCTTCACATGTTCTATTTTGATAGGAAACTAAAAAAAAATAACAGTTAAAACAATAGAGGGGCGAAAGATACCAGAGGGACATTGAAACTCATGGTTGAAAAATAAACTGACTACGTCATTGCTACAAAATAATAAAAAAAAAACAGAAAAACAATACTACACAGGATACAACATAGAAGACTCTGGACTAAGCAAGACGAACCCCACCAAAAACTGGGTGGATCATAAGTAGGAACATTTTTGGGACATGACAGATCAATGTCAAGATCAGAAGTAAGTGGTTTATCCCTTGACTTGACAGTTTACAGCTGTTTGATTATTTAGATAGAACTGTACATGTGAACACGAATCTGACCTTCAGAAGGTTACAGGAACAGTCAGACTTCAATTTATTCATTCATTGACAAAATAGATGATTTTATTTGTTCCATTTTGAACTTTACATATTTGAATACCAACAATCCAGTTACAGCTGTATCTGGTGTTTATAGTGAATAGGTATCAGAACATTTGTTCCCTATTCAGACGTATTGATATATATTTGTTGCTTATAAGGAAGACTTATATATGGTTATCGAACAAGCACAAAAATATCACAGTAAATCTTTTTTAATGAAAATAATGATTTGCAGTCTCAAAATGTAATGATTTTCTTTCACTCGTGCATGAGCTGTTTTTAATACTAATGATCGTTGTAATACGAAACGTCTAGACATTCATTCCTAGTATCAATTTTGAAGTATTATATTCTCAAAGCCTATATACATTAAGATTCACAACATAGCACTCTTTCTTTATAATGCAATTTATGTCTATTTTGAATCGTGCACAGTAATCATTAGTGCTTTGACCGAAGAGGTTGACACTACGTGGATATTACATGTCAACTGTATATGTACTGCAGTTCACAAATAATGTAATTGTCATATATGTTTGGCTGGAACTTTTCTCAGACGGTTTGGCTTTTTTTTTTATTAAAGATAATAATAATAATAATAATAATAATAATAATAATAATAATAATAATAATAATAATAATAATAATAATAATAATAATATAATAAAATAATATTATTATTAATAATAATAATAATAATAATAATAATAATAATAATAAAAATAATAATAATAATTATAATGATAATTACAATGATAATGATAGTAATAATTATTATATCTGTATTTTAATAGAGTTAACTCATTTTATATTACACTAACGTTCAATTAAGTAATTACGCCGTGCATGACTTTAAACAATCTATACTGTTTACATAACAAAAAATAAATGGGAAAACTTAGTGGTTAATGTTACGACTATAACACTCCAAAGTAAAATGACATGAGAACTAATCGCAAGTTTTTTTTATTCAATCGTTAACTTTCATGATGCTGATAAAAATGTTGATTGATACATAAATAAAATAATTTTCCACCAATCAAAAACAATAAAAATCTCCAGTTAAGGTGGTAAAGTCAGCTAAACGTTTTAATAATGTTGTGTTGTTAGGGAATACTTAGCTCTCCATGATCAGAATTAGTGTTTGTCAAACTGCTATATAACCAGTGTAATTTTTCTGATAAAATGGTTGGTTTAAATGTTTTGAAAGTTTTATATTTTTGTCAAAGGGTCAAAGTAAATACTCTGTCAAAATTTTATGAAAATTAAACGAGCCAAATTTATTTTAGTGAAGGGGTTGGGTACCACCTTAACTAGCCTGTCAACAGTGAGGTTGTTGCATAAGCTTTGGGTTTCAAATATTTTGGCCACGAGCATCACTGAAGAGACATGTATTGTCGAAATGCGCATCTGGTGCAAGAAAATTGGTACCATTAATTGTATTGTTGTATGTGCGTTCTATTTTAATCATAATTTATTATAAGTGTCTTTGTCATGCCGAAGGTCGGTGCTACACTCCGAGAACTGCATCTGCCTCCATCAATAAAAATGGTGACTGCTACTATATAACTGTTTCTTTTTATTACCATGTTCTAATACATAAATCCATTCATCAAAAGTATGTGAATTAACTAAGATTTTCATTAAAAAGTAAAAAATATATTTTCAAAAGTCTTGAACACCATTTGGCCATTGTTATTCCCCTTTGTACAATATTGGATACTCAAATACTTTATTTCGACATATAAATGTATTTTCATTCAAATATTTATAATAAGGCTACGGCGAAGTATTCATTTAAGCACGTAAAAAAAATGTTATTAACTAAAGAATAAACTATAAAAAAAATCAATACATTAAATACACTCAGTATTAGTTCTTATGCTACCAATGCTTACTAAATAAAACACATATGTGTCTTTCGTAACATGATTTAAAAAAAAAACAAAAAAAAAGAATTAACCCTTAGAGTGTGCAAATAGCATATGATTGTCTTTTAAGATTGATGGGTTTTTCTCTAGATTTTTTTAAATAGGGACGTATTCTTGATAATTGTAAACAGGACGGTCTTTTTTTATTTAACTAAAACTGTACAGTTTTCCAATATGGACCAACCTTTTCAATGTATCAACATTCCAGCATCGCCTGCATACGGAATATATTTGTCTCAGATGATACGATATTCCAGAACTTGCATTTCGATCAGTGTTTCCTTGATATAGGGGTTGATAATCACAAGGACGCTTTGAAAACAAGAGTTCCAATTTGTGAAGTTGAAATGCTCCATTCGAAAATTTAATGGCCGCCATCAAGAGTTGATTAATCGTTATGGAATTTCTTTTGCAAAGATGACAATAAACATGTTTCAATTGTCGTAAATGTCGTCTTACTTTTCTCGAATGTTACCCTACTGAATTAAACTTCACATCGGGTTTGCTCTTACATGAGTAACGCAACGGGTCTAATAAGGTAAGCAGGATCTGCTTATCCTTTCGAAACAATTGCGATAGCCCCGGTCTTTGGTTGCATTAGTGTTGCTCAGTCTCTAGTAGGTTTTGATGTTGTATTTTGTATGTCGTGATCAGTTTTTTTTTACTTTTTATATTTTTGGTCGTCAATGCTCTTACACGTCTTACTTTAATTGACCTTTTAAACACCCTGGATTCCAGTATCACGAACTTTTGAAGATGAAGCGCGCGTCTGGCGTACACAATGTTAATCCTTGTATCTATAATAAGTTTATTGATATATTTCTCCTTTATTTTACCATTACGAGGAAAGATTATTTAAAATTAATGTATATTCATATCCACCGTCCAAAATCATGTTATATAGTAACATATTATCTCGACGAATGTACATTTTAAAATATATATTTGATACCTGTAAATGGTTAATGAAAACAATTTGACAAACAAATACTTTGGGCGTCCTTAAGTGAACTAGAAGATATGTTATGACGCAAAAACCAATCCCATAATGAAAAAACCCACATTGTTACACTTATACTGTTACAAGGAAAAAGTGCTTGCGACCTTAAAACATGATATTACAGACGAAAAAGAAGCCAAATGCCTACTATTGATGATATAAAAAAAAAAACTCATTAGTGATATAGGCTTATAATTGTGTACGACAGAAGGACATTTTGTCTATGTAAGACTCATCAGTGGCGATCTAATATTTGTTCTAACAGACTGGGATTAGTTGAAATATTAAAATAAGACATTTGAATAAGGTTCGAATACAGAGTTTAATTTAATCATAAAGCGCTGCAGGAACAACTGCTGTGGGATTACATAGTTGAAATAAATGATGTTAACGTAATTGTTGACTTTTTACATATAGGAATAACGGTTTCCTTCTTAGTCTTCCAGAAGATACAAAGTTTATATAGGATTAAACGATTTTTTAAAGGAATTTATTGTTGTATAAACTCTACCAATTAACTTAAACAAATATAAGTCCGAAGGACTTTTATGATATGTTTGTGAGTGACTTGGTCCAGTTTATATACACCAATAAATTCCTTTAAAAAGGCGTTTAATCGTTATAATGCTTAAAAATCGGAGATAAAGAATTTATTTTCTGCACTGGTAGTTTCTTTCACACATAAGTTGAATGTTAGTGTCATTGAATAGACCTGGCGCATGACTATATTTGTTGGTTAACGCAAAACTATGTATTACATAAAATGTGCTATTTTTTAAAATTTTAACTGCAAACACTGTTAGTATCCTTCAAAACATTGTTTTTTGTGTATTATTTAATTTGACAATTAACACGAAATGAACATATAGTTGATCCGGATTGTTTTATTTTTGCCGCCATCTTGTTTACATTGGTTACAGAAAGAAGTTTGGTCAATGATGTCTATCGAAAAATAAACAACTTTAAGAACAACTATCGGAAATCCTCTAGACCAATCATATTAACGTAGTTCCTTATATATGCAAATTATATAAGAATTATCAACAATTATTATGAGTAAAAATCACACTAAGCGTACGTAGATTGTTATAAAAACAATCGGTAGAACACAGTTTTGGATGATAATATAACACTGACTTTTGTATAGCCTTTAAACTGGATTTATATATATATATATATATATATATAGGAGATTGATGAGTGTAAAAAAACGAGAGGAAATCATAACGACTAAAAATAGCCAGATCTGTATTTCCAATTGTACAGTAGACCACAACATTCAGTATATCGCAATATTCAGTATATCATAACATTCAGTATATCACAACATTCAGTATATCACAACACTATATAGTTAAATGAGAGCTCTAATTGTTCCTACGATAAGGACGTTGTAAATTAAATGAATAAAACATTGTCAAATATCTGCCATAAACAAAGAATTCACAAAATCTACATTGCATTAATTTATATGGCAAGATTTGAAGTCACAACCACTCAATATAATATAGGTTAATAAATAGTTTAAGAGTTTTAAGTAGCTAATATTTCATCTTCTGCGACCAATCTTAGTCGTAAATGTTTGGTTAAACGGATTCTCGAACTGTAACATTCATTACCTGTACAAAAACACAAATGAAACACAAATTAGTAAAAAGTAAAATCACAAGAATACTACACTCCGGGGAAAATTCAAAACAGGAAGTCCCTAATCAAATGGAAAAATCAAAAGCTCAAACAGAACCTCAAACGAATGTATGATAATTGCCATATTTCTTACTTGGTACAGGTATTTTCTTATGTAGAAAATTGTGGATTAAACCTGGTTTCAAAGCTAGCTAAACCTCTCACTTGTATGATAGTCGCATCAAAATCTATTATATTGACAGCGATATGTAAACTAAACAAACAGACACAAAAGGTAAACATGTCATAAATAGGTGTTTAACAGTAACATTATATCTAATCAACGATTCAATGCAGTTATGTGAGATATTCCTAAAAAAACAACTTAACCTGATAATATGAAATTATGTCGTTCTATATTCCAATATTGATTGATGTACTGTATCATGAATCCATCACGCGACTGCGTTTCTAACAGTACGTGATCACATGATTTTGTGAAACGTCTAGACAATCTAACATAATTCATATAATTGTAAAGCAAAAAAATAAATCAAACCTCAAAAGAAACGTTTTAGTATTACATCAAACATCCATTAATGAATTGATTTTTATTTCCAAAAATTCAATATCCCCTTAATGAAAAATGTATGATCGCATATAAAGGAGTAAAATGGTTCGTGTAAAGTTTTGACATATGTTTAACATTACACTGGATAATAGACAATTATTTATCGACAAAGAAGTTCCACAGTTCGACAGTGCAA
Organism: Mytilus trossulus; assembly: GCF_036588685.1. Taxonomy (NCBI): domain Eukaryota; kingdom Metazoa; phylum Mollusca; class Bivalvia; order Mytilida; family Mytilidae; genus Mytilus; species Mytilus trossulus. Next base: position 34,589,154 of record NC_086379.1, on the reverse strand, counting down.
CGGCAAAAACCTATATTACAATGTAAAATTAACGAGCGCTGTTAAAAAGAAAACATGATACAACAGGCTGATGGGAAACATATTGCCTACCAATTTTAGATTAATAACACGCAATTGAATATCTTCCAAGGGCCAAGGAGATTAAACAGTTATGAAAAACCTTTTTAATTCTTGAAGTTATGATTAAATGACAAAGTTAAAAGCTGGTTCAAAGTACTAGAAAATAAAGTACAAAGTTCACATAGTAGAGGCGGATGTTAAAGTCAATTGATTCAATGGTTTCCATGACACGAATAGAGAATTTCAGGATTAATTAGTGGACGATTTGAAAAGCCTCATTCGTCTCAAAAGAACTAAAACGATACATTATCATCTTCTTACATCAAATAAGATAATGTTACCAGAAACTTTGCGAGGCGGAAATTAGTAGAACTCGTAGAACTGCTGTATAAAGTCAAACTAGTTATTCAATCCTGTAATTGCTATATAAAAGAAGATAAAAAGATGCACGATATATAAATGTGACAACAACCCTGCAACAGACATAACTTTATCTTACAATGTTTTAATGTAAGTTAGGACTTTCTATGACTTTTTAAAATCTTTCAAACTGCACATTGGTAATATCAAACGAAAACCACTATGCACGTCTAAATTTACATGTTTACATTTTCAGATATCTGTTATTTAAAATCTAATATCTATAAAGTGAAAATATGATATTGCATTTAAAGCCTATTTTGCTGGTTGAATAATCTGAACAGAGACCCTATGAAAATTGTGTCGTATGATATCTGTTTAGTCCTCTAGAAATGATGCATCTATTTTAAAATGTCTTTTTTGTAAGAGATTATCATATACTAGTGTATGTGATCAACATTACTTTTTTACTTGCATTGAAAACCTCTAACTTAAGATCAGCACGCCTAAAAGTAATATAGAGATAGAGAATCTATAGAAGGAGCACATTTGGTTCTTAAATGGGTGACGATTATCTGCTTCAAATAACTGCCTACTGAAATAACAAATGTCTTGTCAATCATCCAAAGCACCTTGATTATGCCAGTTTCAGAAAACACTTTTTGTTAATATTACTGTCCTTGAAAAAGAATGATATTAATCAAAGTATTAGTATCTGCGTTGACCTGCGTTTTACTAAACAAAATTTGACTCATTCGGTCAATCTGTAAAAATGAATTGAAATCCGAGTGTATGTTATGTTAAAGATTTTTGAAAAAATTTGGTATCTATCTCTGATTCATGCCAACTACAGAGTATTCATTTTCTAGTCATTGCGGAAAATAAGACAAATCAAGTAATACTTGTCTAATTTTGATATCCATTAGTTTAAAGAAAGATATAGTTAGTCATCTAAAGTGAAGATACTGAAATAAACATACAACATACCAATGACGCTTCAGGAGATTATATTTAGTTAAAGTGAGTTGCATGTGCATTGCGTAATTGTCCTTTATCACGCGGTTAATATAAATTATTTATATACAAAACGGATTATATTTTGGTATAAGTTTGCAGGGACAACAAATACATTTATCATGGAGGTGAACAAGTTCTGTTTTTCTAAATTGCATAAACAATCTCACAGTCATTCAGAATGACTTGTGTCTCCATTTTTTTGTTTTGCTAAAAGATACATTATTTCAGATGAAATATTGAAAAAGGTTGCGTTTACCATAAATTGCTTATTAATATTTTTATGGTAACTGAGTAAATCAAGACTTATAAATAAAGGAAACAATAGTATACCGCTGTCCGAAACTCATAAATCAATAAAATAAACAAATCCGGGTTACAAACTAAAACAGAGGGAAATGCAACAAATACAAGATGAGAACAACGACAGAACAACAAAATGTAACACACACAGAAATAAAATAAGCACTAGACAACATCCGGTGAGAATAACGAATATAATATCAAAACTAAATACATGAATTTGGGATAGAAAAGTACCGTGACACGTCTTATAGTAATGTGATTTCACACATTATATCAGTTTAAGGTATTTGATGATGTTTTTACGTAAAATAAATGAAACAGTGTTCCCGTGTACGATCGCTGATCTTCCAGCATAAGTCTTAATTTTCCCTTTTTGTAAAGTTCATATTATATAGGACAACGAAGCTATACATTTCTATTCTTTAATACAATACTTAAGAATTTATAGTTTTTTTATTCAAGTGGATTACTTTGAAATATTAATCATTATACACATTTATTAGATAAAAACCATACGAAGTTTAAATTAAATCCTTCAAATGATGATTTTATAGATTAGAACAAAAATCAAAGTGTGAACGAGATGAACCTTCAAACAATTATGTTGAACCCAAAAGTTAAGGTAAAGGACAATGCTGTATCTTTTTTTTTTAAATATCAAGAATACGTATATAATTCATTTTAAACAAACTCTCAGACACAATACATCTATATAAAATACAATAATATAAAGTTTTTTGTGGTCTATATTCGTGCAACGTACATATTATTTACTCCTTCTAAAATGACGTTTTCATATTTGACTAAACTTGAAGTAGTATTCAAGATATCCAACTGTGTTGCTTAAGTTTAATATTTGCTATTAGAAATTATTTAGTGTTCATATTCATAGTAAGATGTGACGTCTCTGTAGTTGTCATAATTTAATTTTATTTCCAGATAATATTGTGTTTTTGCAAATAGAGTAAAAAATATGTTTACCTGATCATCTCTTTACTTACTCTGATGTAATGAAGACGTATATTCCTATAAAATTAAAATGTATTTCTTTGTTGAAGTTAGGAAAATGGTAGTTGTTATCTTATATATGTTATTTTTTGTTTGAAACATTGTCGTTTTTTTATGCTGCACTTTGGTGTTTCTTTGTCTCGTTGTTTTCCTCTTACTGTTGATGTGTTTCCGTCGCTTAGTTTGTTACCCAGATTTGTTTTCTTTCAATCGATGAATGACGTTCGAACAGCGGTATACTAATGTTGCCCTTATTTGACATAAGAAAATAACATTGTTAAAGGTAAATGTATCAAATCTGTTTACTGTATTTGACCCAATAATCGAAATGTTTTGAAGCTAACTTTGAACGATGATGTTGCAATCTTAGTACTTTTTTTAAAGATATTGTAAAATTGACTGTAAATTAGAAGCAACGTAATGATACTTAAGAGCCATTCAAACTCACAAGTCGGAAAATAAGCAGACAACACCATGTCTTAAAAAAACACCGACATACAGATTAACAATAGTACACAAAACACAACATGAAAAAATAACAACTGAGCAACACGAACCAGACCAAAAACTAGGGGTTATTCAATGGTAAATAAGGACACACTCTAACATGTGAAACATGCCAGTATAGAAACACTTCATTACAAAGAAGGTATTTACTTTGCATAATACAACGAAATATAGCCATCCTTTCCCTTTGAGTGATTTTATAAAATTAAAACCCACAAGTACTTTCTTTTGTACATTAAGAGAATTTCTATAGGGGTGCTACTGCTTGCGTATCAAAATGTGACCTGAAACGACATTTTCATTTTGTAATAAAGTTACAGTGCGATCCGTTTAATTTTCCTTGAATTTGTATTCTTACCATGGTAATCAATACTTACATTTCTTAACTTGGTTTTGTTTTTTTCAAGCCGTTTGAAAATTTGATCAGATATGAAATTGTTTACTTCTGAAAGTTCTAGGAGACTCTGCTTTGAAAAAGATGTTGATCGAATTTCCATATTTTGATTCAAAGTGTTTTTATGACAACGATCCGATAATCAGATTTCATGTTTCTTTAATAAAAAGTGGCTATAAAAATAGAAACAATACTTGTTGTTGTGTTTAAATTTTTCTTCAAATGTGTTAAGTATGTTAACCGTAATTTGACTACTTGAAAAAAAATGTTGTTTACGTTTTGAGCCAAATTTGATTGTAAACTACACTTTTAAGTATTTTGTCACCATATATTGTCTTTTATAGGAAGAATAGAATGAGTGGTTAAGTATATTAATAATCTGACACTGTAGGATGTGATCTTTGGTTAATAATTCCTAAATTTATCTCCTTGCCGATAGCTAATATATTGAAACATGAATTTTGTTTACTCTTGGTACTACACTGTCAATTACAAGTATTAAGGTATTACTCAGACTCGTAGTTATCTAATCAAAATTTCACTGTAAATATATTATCTATAAAACAATTAAAAATAATGTTCTCAAGAAAATGACTGACAAAAAAAGAAAAAGAGCTAAGTATAAAATTGTACTTTTTCAGGTCATTCTGTTCACACAGCTCTTACTATTGCAGTTCTTTTATATCCATGGGTTTCAAATATTCAGCTTTGTAAATTGATGATGCAGGTTCATCCAGAAAAGTGGTGACGATGCATAACAAATATAAGGTGTTGTTTGACACAACATTAACAATCATATTTTATTGACTAACAAACAACTGGTGAAATTTTGATGGAATAATCGTTTTTGTTATAATTTATTCAGACTTTATCATGGAATTGCCTGTTCTTAAAAAAAATCTTACTTCGAAAAAATCAAAGGAGCAAAGTATTGGTTAATCATATTTTCCTTTTTATTTCTAATAAGGGAATACGTCTGATAATAATACGTTTATTCAATCTAAATCATTGTTTAACACATGATACTTGCATGATTAAAGATAATAAAATTTTAAACATTTTCAAATATTTCAAGGTTTAACATTATTTCAACAAATCCAATTAACATCTGAATTGTAGAATTCTTTATCTTGCCATTTCAGTTATTCAACAACGATCTCACTACCATTATTTAAATGTGTTTGTTCAAAACTGTAATCATTGAGTCAAAACTAACCTGAAATAAATTGATAAATCAATCGCTTGTGACGTTCGTGGTAAGAAATTTCATGTTGTTGAAAAATTAAAAGCTGCTTTTGTGGAACGTTCTGCTCATAAAAAGTTATCAAAGGTACCAGGATTATGATTTAGTACGCCATACACGCATTTCGTCTACATAAGACTCATCAGTGACGCTGAGATCAAAATAGTTATAAAGACAAAGTTGAAGAGCATTGGGGACCCAAAGTTCCAATCATATTAAATAAAGGCAACAGTAGTATACTGCTGTTCGAAAGTCATAAATCGATTCCGAAAAAACGAATCTTGGTTACAATTAAAACCGAAGGATCTGATGTACAGTAGTTTTTGTTTAATGTAATTTATACCTGTTTCTCGTTTCTCGTTTTTTTTTATATAGATTAGACCGTTGGCTTACCCGTTTGAATGGTTTTACACTAATTATTTTGGGGCCCTTTATAGCTTGTTGTTCGGTGTGAGCCAAGGCTCTGTGTTGAAGGCCGTACATTGACCTATAATGGTTTACTTTTATAAATTGTTATTTGGATGGAGAGTTGTCTCATTGGCACGCACACCACATCTTCCTATACATACTTAAACACATGAACATCACGACGGGTGCCACATGTGAAGTAGGATCTGCATACTCTTTGGGAGCACCTGCGAACACCCCGGAATTTTGGCGGGGTTCACGTTGCTGGTTTCTTTAGCTTTCTATGTTGTGTTTTGTGTACTATTATCAGTCTGTTTGTCTTTATCTTTTTTAGTCATGGCGTTGTCAGTTAATTTTTGACTTAAAGATTGAGTGTCCTGGGCCTCTGGTATCTTTGGACCCTATTTTACTGAACTTTGATATGAATAAAGGTGAATGTTGTGTTATACGTCAATAAGATAGCATTTCTAAGTATTTACTTACAAGAAAATGACTGACACAAAAAGGAAGGTAGAATGAGTTGGGTAATGGTATTACCAATATGTGACTGCAATATGTAGAAAGTGATCCGTTTATATTACTTTCTAAATGTATTCATTTGCCGATGGGAAATAAACTAATATGACATTTGTTAACTCTTGGTATATATGTATATATACTTAATAATACTTGATTAATCTGTTATTAGGTCGTCTGCATATTTGTACTATAAAATAGCAGCTGCTCGAACCAATATGAAGCCACTTTAAACTTACCGCTGAAGACACTAGACAACAAACCCCATAATGCGACTTGCAGCTAATACTTATCAATTATAATATGCAGACAACCTCATAATCAGTCCTTATTATGGGAAAATCAAAGCGTCAAAGTACTGGATAATTTCAAATGTGTTAAAAAGTTCCAATCGAGAAGAAAATTATATGTAGATTCAATTATGCTTTGTTTTAAACATCTAACAGATACAAACCATAATAACAAAAAGTGTGTTTGCATAACAAGACATTTTTGAATTACTATGACATTTAAACGTACTACATTATAATAGCAAATGATGTTAAAATCGCAAGAGTTGAATTTGTAATCACTATATTTCAATTATTGAATCATTCTTTCATTCCTCCTTTGAAACGCTCTCACTATCAGTATTCAAATGCTTTACACAAAAAGATTTTAATCATCGAATTAAATTAAAATTGATATGCATTCGTTATTAAATCAGTTCCAGTAAGTGCGGAAGAGATAGCAATAGAGATTTTGAAAGTCAATACCATATGGTTGTCAACCAAAAGCACTTAGTCAGCGTTTTAAGTTGATGAAAATCCAAACAAATTATTCCCTTCTTTCTTATATTATACAAAAACTCGTTATACAGATATTGTAACTTTGCTAGTCAAATGTAAGAAAATATATGAGACACAAGGTTGTGTTAGGTTTAACGCCAACAAGACACGAACAAACAGCACATACCTCTATACCAGCTTAACTACAGTCTTACGACAGGCAGAGGTTAATATAATCTGTCAAGCTCAAATTGAGAACATTATTCATTCTCTCACTTGCCTAATACTTCAGAAAATTATAGTAGTTAGATTAAATCAACATCTTTTTAATAATATAATTACCATGCATTTTTCACTATTTGTAAAAATTCAGGAATACTCTGCTTGTTTTTCACTATTTGTAAAAATTCAGGAATACTCTGCTTGTTTTTCACTATTTGTAAAAATTCAGGAATACGCTGCTTGTTTTTCACTATTTGTAAAAATTCAGGAATACGCTGCTTGTTTTTCACTATTTGTAAAAACTCAGGAATACTCGGCTTGTTTATCACTATTTGTAAAAATTCAGGAATACGCGGCTTGTTTTTCACTATTTGTAAAAATTCAGGAATACTCTGCTTGTTTTTTACTATTTGTAAAAAATTCAGGAATACGCTGTTTGTTTTTCACTATTTGTAAAAATTCAGGAATACGCTGCTTGTTTTTCACTATTTGTAAAATTTCGTGAATACGCTGCTTGTTTTTCACTATTTGTAAAAATTCAGGAATACGCTGCTTGTTTTTCACTATTTGTAAAAATTCAGGAATACGCTGCTTGTTTTTCACTATTTGTAAAAATTCAGGAATACTCTGCTTGTTTTTCACTATTTGTAAAAATTCAGGAATACGCTGCTTGTTTTTCACTATTTGTAAAAATTCAGGAATACGCTGCTTGTTTTTCACTATTTGTAAAAATTCAGGAATACGCTGCTTGTTTTTCACTATTTGTAAAAATTCAGGAATACGCTGCTTGTTTTTCACTATTTGTAAAAATTCAGGAATACGCTGCTTGTTTTTCACTATTTGTAAAAATTCAGGAATACGCTGCTTGTTTTTCACTATTTGTAAAAATTCAGGAATACGCTGCTTGTTTTTCACTATTTGTAAAAATTCAGGAATACGCTGCTAGTTTTTCACTATTTGTAAAAATTCAGGAATACGCTGCTTGTTTTTCACTATTTGTAAAAATTCAGCAATACGCTGCTTGTTTTTCACTATTTGTAAAAATTCAGGAATACGCTGCTTGTTTTTCACTATTTGTAAAAATTCAGGAATACGCTGCTTGTTTTTCACTATTAAAATTCAGGAATACACTGCTAGTTTTTCACTATTTGTAAAAATTCAGGAATACGCTGCTTGTTTTTCACTATTTGTAAAAATTCAGGAATACGCTGCTTGTTTTTCACTCGTTCCGCTGATTGATAACGTTCGATTTTGTCAGTTGATATGTACGTCCACATTTTGTCAGTTGATATGTACTTCCACATTTTGAATTTGCCTTTGAGTTCCGATTTTTGCGATACCTTTTTGTAAATGAATTTCTTAACAGTTATTCGAGCAAAATGACCAAAACCGAAACATTTGTAGTTGAATATTAACTTTATGCAAACAAGAAATTGAAAAATGTGTAAGTGGTTTTCGTAGCACAACCAGGTTCAACCCACCATTTATTTTTTTCAAATGTTCTGTACCAAGTCCGGAAAATGGCCATTGTTATATTATAGTTCGTTTCTCTGTGTTTTATATTTGAAAGTCGTGTTTTTGTTTCGTCGTTATTCTCCTCTTATATTTAATGCGTTTCCCTCAGTTCTAGATTGTAACCCGGATTTGTTTTCGCAATCGATTTATGAGTTTCGAACAGCGGTATACTACTGTTGCTTTTTTTGAAAACTTTAACTGGACGTGACAATATTTAGACCGGAAATAATAAATTACACCAAAACTGATACCTTGTTACACCGTTTTTTTAAATTTCATTCTTTATTGTCAAAGTATAGGTGGAAAAACCTTCAATTGTTAGAGAACAATTTTTTTTTTTTTAACTTTATCCAGTTATATTCGTTTAAACAATTTTCATGGATTGACGAAAATTGCACTTTCGTGGATATTTACATTTTTTCGCATTTAAAGCCTATGAAAAATTTGTAACTTGTTGAGCTATCAAATTCCTCGTTCACTTCAACCCACGAAACTCAAGAAAATTGTTTTCAAAAATATAATAATGAAACCACAGTAGCTTTCGATTTTCGAATTAAACAAAAATGTGGTATATAAACATTCTTCTGTTCTAACATTAGAAAAATATAGGATTAAAGAAGAGACGAAATATACAGTTTGATATTTTAAGACACATAAACTCAAATAGATGTTTTAAGATCAAACGTTTATCGTATTTCACAAAAAGATAACAGACCATAAATACACAGGATTCATTTATCATAAGACGTCAGCAACCTTTCACATATTTGTACTGTGATGATACCCCATCTCCTTATGCTTGTAAAAATAGCACTTGCATTATATTTCCTACGAACATATCGTCACAGTTGGATAGATAAATGATTAGGAAGTAAATTAGGATACCGATGATGCTTTATATTTGGAACCATTTATTTTCAGGCTAATTTTAAAAGAGATAGCACCCTATTGGGTTGAATAAATGACTCTTTGTCAAATGAGTTGAAATGATAACCTTGTATTTTTTCTAAACAGTCGAGGCAATAGCGTACAACAACATGCTGACGTTACTGACACCTTTCTAAAAATTGCGCTTTTAGAATCGGAAGCTTTTTGAAGAATGAAATAAAAAAGCCTAAATTTAATAAAGCCTAAATCATACTAGATCTAAGAAGATACGTTTAATATGTAAGTAAAGTTCATTGCAACAAACAGTCAAATCAATGAATACATCGTCTACTCTACAAAAATAAATCAGGTACATCACAATATTAATTATCTTAATTATTTGTGCTGAATTTGATGTATTTGCAATGTTTTGACCGATATTTTTTTTTTATTCTATTCCAATCAAAACCCCAATTCAGCCTCCTGATCTAACAACAGTTTTGATAAAGGCAAAAATAAAGGAAGAAGGAATACTTGAGTATAATTTTTTGTTTAATAAATTTTTTGATCTGAGCGTCACTGAGGAGTCTAATGTAGACAAAACGCGCGTCTTGTGTATTAAATTTAATCCTGGTATATTTGATAACTACGTTGTTAATTGTCTATGCCTTCAAGTCAATATAGTATGAACCTTGTGTTTTTTAGTAGAATGCCTCAGTCCCGTACAACTAAAATTATAGGTTATGTAGACGAAACGCGCGCCTGGCGTACTAAATTATATATGTTATAATTCTGGTACCTTTGATAACTCTTAACAATTAGACTCCGATACAAAATATTCGCGAATTCGACTGAAAACATACGAGCAATGATATCGAATAAGTGTTTACTTGTTTCAATTTATAAATAACCACGATGAAGATTCCCTAATAATTGGAAAATATTCACTTGACATAAAATGATAACAATTAGTTTTTAAAAGTATCATTTGAATAACACTCTGAAGTTGAATTTTCCAAAAAAAGCTTAATGATGACAAAAAAAGATTTGGTATTGTGAGAAAGCTTGGAAATAGATAACCGAAATAATGAACTGATTAGCTTCATACTGCAGAATAATTAGTGCTCTTCAACTCCGTAATTGATTTGTCCTTCAAACTTTTATGCTGTTCCAGAAATCTTATGATTTCAAAATTGAATTTCCTCATTTCGAAATACATTCATGTTACAAAAATCATCGATGCAAAATATTTATCAAATTGATTTTCTCTGTATGAATGCATTTAAAAATGAATTTGTTTTTATGTAATCGAGGTTAATGCAATCCCTGGCCAGAAACATAAAAACTGCTTACTTTTATTATAATCTAAAATGTAACTACAGACACGTACAAAACAAACGAACTTGAGAACAAACAAAAAGTTACAAATGTAAACAAACAAATGTGTGTATGTTTTTCGTATTTAATATTTTTCTTCAAAATCCTTAATGCTTACATTAGATATTATTCATTAAAGTCGGTTACTTAGATTATTACCCCAGCGTAATTAGAGAACTCTTTATTATCTTTCGCAACACTATCATCATTATATGATTGAATTTTCTATTAATGAATGGAATTTAAACGTATCTCTACTTGCCATGCATTGTTATGAAGATGTCTGTCAGTTAAAGAACGCAATGTGTGCACATATGTAAGCCTGCAATCTCTTGAAAAAACTTTATTATCGAATAAAATGCCAGATGTTGTCAAAGTGAAAATCAACATCTTTAATCAAAGGCACATTGTTTTAGTACGGATATCTACCACGATGACCCTTTTCACGGAATAGGATGCACTTGTTTGATATTTTTGACGGGATAAACTCATAATAGGGGGAAAAATACATATTGCATTTTGAATAAAAATTTTACCAGTGAAATTATAGAAGCATAATACAGGAATGTGTCCAAAAACCTCACGCAAAGATCTGATTTCTTGCGTGGCTTTCTCTTTACAATTTGTTTGTTTTGATTTATAAGCTTTTAACTTTGTTAAAAGACTTCGGCATTATCATAATTTGTAACCTCAAACACATTTGAAAAGATCTTTTAAAGTGTCGAAATGACTATCTCATGCCATTCTTATCATTGATGTAACTATAAGTGATGAACATGCTGACTTCTGTACCCCGATTTTCGACATTTTGTCTGTTTGTTTTGTTCACAAATTGATGTCAATATGATGGAATTTTATACGATTGTCATACAATGTTAAGTTCACTGTTTTCTACACAATATGATGCCTGTAAGAAGTCATAATTTGACAATTGTTTTCCATTCATTTGATGCGTTTCAGCTTTTGATGTTGCCATTTAAGTTCATATTTTCCTCAGAGTTTGGTATTTTTGTAATAATATTACTTTTTGGTTCGTACTCAATAAATACCAATGTCAACATTCCTGAGTATTTACAAAAATTAATTTTAGCTGATGAAGATTTTTTTTGCCGACATCAGGGTTTACTTTTGATTTTTTGGTTAAATTTTTTTTTATTATGAGAAGACAAGAACTTGTTTTTCTGTTTCTTTTGTCTGATAAATGTAACCTTGACGGATTTTGTTATAATTGAAAAAATACAAATCAGAGCCCATTCTATAATTCTATAGAAATCAATGTCTTTGTTGTCAAAGTGCATTATATATTCTGTTTTAATAGGTAGAACCTTATAAAATGTTGTTTTTGTGTTGGCTATCAGTATTTCAAAATAACAAAACACAAAATGAGTAAATAATAATGTTATATAACCAACACTACCATAACATTAGCAGAAATATTCAACGTCCTCTGCATATTAGAAAACGGATATAAATCTCTTAACTAATTCGGTATCCAATAACTAGCAGCTGCTACTTATACTTTTGAAAACTGGCACGAATGTCTGAGCAGAAAGTTTATGAACCAGGGTTATGTCAAGAACGTCTTGTCCTTTTTGCCTTTTTGCCTAAAAAAAAGCCTATCAGAAGATAATTAAGCCTTGTTGTTAAATATTCCTTATCGACCTCATGAAAAACAATGATGGTCCTAAACTATGGATTTTAGATAGTGACGGCGGTCAACTATCTTTATTCAGGATGGTTTAGCGCTATAAAACCAGGTTTAATCCATCATTTTCTACAATTAAAAATGCCTATACCAAGTCTGGAATATGACCGTTGTTGTCCATTCGTTTTTGATGTGTTTTGTTATTTGATTTTACCATGTGTTTATGGACTTCCGAAATTGATTTTCCTCTGAGTTCAGTATTTCTGTGATTTTACTTTTTAGTTAGCTATCAAACCAGCTTAAATCTGCCATTTCTAAGAGTGGAAATGTCTTACAAAGTCAAGATTATGCCAGTTGTGTTTCAATTTGGTACGTGTGCGCTTTTGATTTTGCCATTTTGACGAAGGATTTTTGGTTTTTAATTTTCCTTAGGTTTCTTTATTTTTTCTTGTAATTTATTAAGTGCTTTTATTTATTTTTGTTAAGAGTGGTTTTGCAGTACTTATTTTCATTTATACTGCAGCTAAACCATTTCCTGTTGCTTTATGCACTCAATACAGTCAGCAAATGATATTTCATGCAAAATTTATTTCATATTAGGTCACATTTTGTCACAATTTGCGATACGTTGAAGAATGGAAAATACATTATATTGTTCGTATCAACAATTGTCTTTCTCAGATGCAGAACATTAAGCAAAGGACGATTGATCATTTTTTTTGTTAGGGTTTGGTAAACCTCGCTTCCTCATTGTCTTAGCCTAATCATATAGGTGATATTTCCTTGAGATGTGATTTTGTTTACTGATATTTTTTCGTATAAATTGGGATACTATTTTGATCAAGTTAAATGGAATGAATTGGAATTACCGATCACTTATTTAAGCCTATCGCAAGTCAGTAAAATTGTAAAAGTTTTAAAATTGTTGTGTCAGGTAACATTTGTATATCTTAATGAGAATGTGGACGTTTTTCAATGTCGAATAAACAAAAATCAGTTGTATGGATCTAACAGTTTTTTGATGTCATCATTATTGATTTAGAAATTCAAAATGAAAACGACCCTGAAAAAAAGTATCTAAATTCTGATACAATTCGATCCGTAGTAAAACTATATTGCTATCTCTAAAACATACAGAACTAATGTAAAAGTTTCTTTTGGCGCTTTAATTAAAACAAAAGTTTTATAATCCATACATAGCTATATACAACAACTTCAAATTATGTATTAAAATTTTATGTAAATTAAAGGTTACGTGTGAATTCGATAAAAGGGTAACTTGACCTGAAAGAAATATATTGACAGCGGACAAAGTCCTAAGTTTTCAATCTACTTTTGCTGATGAGTCTTTTGTAGACGAAACGCGCGTCTGGCGTATATATGAAATTTAGTACTTGTTTTTATGATGAGTTTATTTGACTATACAGTTTAACATGTGACTTTCCCTTAACGAATCAAATTAGTTTAAATATACGAATTAGATATAATACAAGATAAATTCATTTGCATTTCATACATCATAAAATATAAAACAACAGACTTAATTAAAATCAAGATAGAAGCAGCATGTGTAGTATGAAACCAACATATTTAGTTATACAAATGCAGATATAGTTTTACCTTTATAAGATCTTCAAAATAAAATTATTTGATTAAGTTTATCTATTTTAGCTGATGTATTTTGAATAAGTTACACATACATCTTTACTATTAAATTATTTATAAACGGTCACAGTTCTGTTCCTTATTAGTACAGCCTTAAATGTTACTCCATATTTGTATATCAAAATCTTGAATGTTATTGTAATGTATATGTGTTAATTATAAACTGACTATCAGTAAAGAATATGATTGTCCGTAAAAAAGAGAAATACCAGAACTTGTTGTTGATTGCATATATTTGAAACTTTCTGTTTAAGGAATCTTCGAGACTCAAAGTAACTCGTGTGGGTAAATGAACACATTCTAAAAGACGGTAACATGTGTAAGTGGCCCTCTACAGGTCTGTGTTGTTGTTTGCGGTGCAGGAATACCACTCATTACACTATTTCACGCACCCACAATAATGCTTTCATTCATCTGCAAGGAAAACATTATCATCATTTTCTGATAATTTAACATATATTGTCATATGTCACGTTTGAAAACACTTGATGTTGATTTTATTTTATTCTAAACTCCATTCGTTTCATAACATATTTGTATTCAATTAAAATAGAAAGACTTCATGTACCTGTCAAAATCATTCTTATTTATTTAATTCCATTGTAAAACTTTGATCTTATCCTCAATTATAGAAATGAAATGCACATCAAATTGAATCTGAAATATGTTATATTACACAATACTAAAATAATTGATTCTTGTCGACATATGTTTATGTTCTTCTACTCCAGGCCGACATGAATCTTTCAAAAACTCCACGATATTATCCAGTAACTAATATGTTGGTCAAGGCTTCATATAAATTAAACAATTTATGTACTTATTCAGTACATAACGTATTTAATTGTAAATAACCTTAAGGTTAAAACTCCATCATTCATGATTGCGTAGGACTGTTCTGTAAAGGTTCAATATATGCCCTATCATATTTTGCAACAAAATATGGATTCCGAAATATTTGTTCGTGGTATTTTATAATGTTTTTCACAGAAAGATTGCCATGCACATTTAACTTAACTCGTGTGGGTAAATGAAACGTCAATGTGTGTGTATTGGCTTTCATTTTTTGGTGGTTTGTTTTGTATATGCGACTCTTTGTATTTCTTTTGTTCTTATTACGTGACTCTGTACTTTAAAAGATCCCGTCAGTATTATTTTGGTCTATTATATGTCATTATGATATATTTCTATTATGAATTACTATATACGTTGAACCACAAACGTCAAAATCATTCAATCGCGTAGTGGAATTAACTATTTTGGATTCTCATAAATTCTACCTATAACTTTTGGACTAGTTTAAATCTCGGTCTATTTCTGTAGTTTGTTCTTACATACTTTTGATTTTTTAACTCTGTATGCTAACATTGCCTATGTAAATTTTAAAACTGTGTGTATGCACATTGAACGACAAATTTATGTGACGTATACAAATTTTATGACGTCAGACACTCAAGTCAATCCGTGTGTTCGTAGATAGATGTTTTTGTGTTCTGTTAAATTGTCCCTTTTAAAATTGTTATGCGATGATGACTGATGTACTCATATTTTGACTATTTTATTAATTGTGACTGTTTATTTAACGCATCATGTAAATATAACGGAATTTGATGAGACTGTTATTAAAGAGAGAGGGTAAGCGCTATAGAACCAGGTTTAATCCACCATTTTCTACATTTGAAAATGCCTGTACCAAGTCAGGAATATGACAGTTCTTGTCTATTCGTTTTTGATGCGTTTTGTTATTTGATTTTTACCATGTGATTATGGACTTTCCGTATTGATTTTCCTCTGAGTTCAGTATTTTTGTGATTTTACTTTTTACCTAATCGCAATTTGGAAAAGAGGGACGAAAGATACCAGAGGGAAGGTCAAACTCATAAATCGAAAATAAACTGACAACGCCATGGCTAAAAATGAAAAAAGATAAAAAGACAAACAATAGTACACATGACACAACAAAGAAAACTTAAGAATAAGCAACACGAACACCACCAAAAACTAAGGAGGATGTCATGGATCCTTGGAATCTGCGACACTATAGCTGAAAAGTTGCGACTTGTATAGAATTGGCGTCATACAACAATAAAGGAGTAAGTTCAGTAACACCCCTTGTGGCCCCAAAATATAGCAATTTAAAAAAAAATGTTAAAATGTAAACTTTTAGTTATTTATTTACAGTAGAATGCTTCTGCTACATAAATATGGGCTGATTTGACAATACAATGCACATATATCAGGTACTAGCACCATTAAGTCATGCTAAATTACTGAAATCTTCACAATTCTAGCATTTTAGTTAAATTTTAGACGGTTTTCGTGTGAAACGAAAGTTGCCGCATTCGTGTTCATCCTTAATATTAAAATGTAAGTTGAATTGTATGATAATACATAACATATATAAAGATTGAGGATGAACACGGATGCGGCCACTTTCATTTTTGACGAAAACCATCTGCAAAGTGACATATTTTGGCATATTTGTTAAATATATCATATTTCAGCTTCAATCGGGTCATTTCTAATAACAAAATCAGTTAAAATCTTTCTCATATACTAATTATTTCAAATGAAATAGACACTAAAGTGTTTAAAAAGTGGTCAAAATGAACCTGAAACCTGAGGCCAAAATAGGTCCTTACCGGACCTTCTCCTTTATCGATTTATCTACTCATGTGAAGGGTTCGGCGGTTGGTTAGTTTCACCATTATCTGTTTGCTTTAGGTTTAATAACATGAATTTTTGAATAACCACGGCAGTGAATACATTGGTCTTGAAAAAAAACCCTGGAAAATATGAACATAAGAGAAGTATCGTTTTGTTTGTGTTGTTAATATCGTTGTTAAGAGTGCTTTGGATGTATCAACTTATTTTATAACTGCAGTAGACAACCATCTAATGTCTTTATCTACTAAATATCGTAAAAAAGAGACATTTTCGACAATGTCGATTCATGTCATCTGACTTATTTTAAACTTTGGCTGTTTTCGTTTCGGGATGCAAAATACGTTTTATGTTTGAGTTAGCATTTTCAAAATTATATGTGTTGCTATTTTCAGCTTCAAAATAAAAAGTAAATTAGGTATCTGTCAGAAAAATATTTATCTCATTTTGTAAATATATGCTTACTTCTGTTATTTCAAATCAATTGTTATAGGATTCTAATGAAGCTCATAATGAGTTGGCTTGTTGTCATCTTTAACTGTTTTACCCCGCCGAGAGTCAGTAATATTGTCAGTATAGTGTTACTTTTGTATATCATAACAAGATTGTATTCGTATTTCCTTATCAAATAAAGATGATTCAGTTCTATGGGTCGAAAGGTTCTTTATGTCATCTTTATTGATGTAGCTATTCAAAATGAAAACGTCCTTGATATGTAAACAATAAAGATTCTCATACCAGTCAACCAGTCGCAAGAGTCTATTGTTAAACAATGCCTTTAACCTACAGGAAAATCGCACGTCTTTGTTATATATTTGTTTGTTTTGTTATGATTGAGATTGTGACACGGTATTGATGACTGTATCCCTATTTCGACAATTTTATCTATAATGTATGTTTTGTTCACGCATCGTTGTAAATATAATGGAATGTGATGCGACTGTCATATATGTGAGAATTATAGTGCTATAAAACCAGGTTAAATCCACCATTTTCTACATTTGAGAATGCCTGTACCAAGGCAGGAATATGACAGTTGTTGTCCATTCGTTTGAAGTGTTTTATTATATGATTTTGTTATTTGATTAGGGACTTTCCGTTTTGAATTTTCCTCAGAGTTCAGTATTTTTGTTATTTTACTCTTTGTCTATTGCTTTTAAAAACAGTTTTATAATCCACACAAAGCGATATTAAAAGACAAATTCTGTATTATAGTATTACAAGATACATTCATGTGCATTTCAAATATTGTAAAATACGAATCAAGTGACTTATTTGAAATCCAGACACATAGCTGCACTTGTATTATCAAATCAACACAATTTGTTATAAAAATGCAGATTTAATTGAATATTTTAAATAAATATCTGGTTTAAAGTATGTACATGTTTCATAAATAATTTGCACATTTTTACTATATAATCAATTATAAACACACCGCTTATAGAACTGTCTCAAATTATGTCAATAACAACCTTAATAAATGTTACTCATGACTTCGATATGAAAAACTAAAATAATATTGTTATGTATTTGTGTTTATTATAAACTGAAATTAAGTAACGAATATGCGGACTCTCGAAAATGAGAATGTTCCAGAATTTCTTGTTGACTGCAGATGTTTTACCTTTTCTGTTTAAAATCAGGCATTGATGAAAACATAACAAACAAAAACCTACTCATTTTGACATTTACTTATGTAAAAAATGTATAATGGTTCACAAATACAACTTTCAATTCCTTCTCTATTCTGTAATTCAAGATACAATTTGGAAGAAACGCACTACAAATAAAGTATTAAGACAAGCTAACCAGGTAATTTGCTATCATTCTAAACCAACTTTATCAATAGATTTCTCAAATTACCAGACAGGCAGAAACGATTGACATTCCTTTCTAACCCAGGATAAGAATACCTTAAAGATAGGATGATTAGGTTAATGGTGTTATTGTTCTGGACATGTTGGTTTTCTTTTGCCTGATTCTGAGAAAAGCTGGAACATAAGGTATAAACTATCTTCAAGACTCAGAGGGACTCGGTGTGGTAAAGAAATAGACACTTGAAATGGTTAAAGTTACCCTCTAGAGGTCTTTTGTGTTGTTACCGGCGCAGGCATACTAGCTAATTACACTAATTCACACACCTTTTTTTTATTCATCTTTTCATTTGCAAGAAAAACATCGTTCTCATTGTTTGATAGGTTCACATTTATGACCACCACATGCTTTCTTTTTAAGCTCTTGTTTTCTTTGATAATTTTATTTTGTTATCACCTCCATTCTTTTAATAACATATTCGCATCTGATTAAATTAGAAAGACATCATCCACAAGTCAGAAAACATTATGTTTGATTTAATACCGAAGTAAAACTTTTATCTAATCCACAATAACAGAAATGAAATGCACAATGTAATTAGATTTGAAATATTTTTTATGATCATAATACTTAAATGTTTGATCCACGTTGACATACTTATGTGTTATATAATCAAGGCCGACATGAAAATTCATAAACTTAACGATCAGATCTATATACAAGTATTTCGGTCAAGGCTTCATATAAATTAAACGATTGATTAACATTTCTGTATATGAATTATTTAACATAATACAGATTAATTTTATAACACAGTTAATCAAGATTTGTTTTGGCAATACTGATAGGTTAATTTTTTTTCAAAATATTTGGTCGAGATTTCTATTGCAGATTATTCCAGATGCATTGCCTAGGGCTTATACTTTATGGCATATTTGTAAATCGAGACAATTAAGTGCTTCTTTGGATTCACTGCCAAATGATTGCGTAACTATGTTTTTAACTATATACTGTAAAAAAATAGTAAACGCACCAAAAGTTTGCTCTCATTAACCTCGATGCTCTTTAACTTTATACTTTGGTATTTCATATGGTACGTTAAATATGTTTTTTTTGCTCCTCGCTGATAATCATTTTGTATTTGAAACACTCACCTGGCGAACACAATCATTATCCTAGAATATTTGATGGATTTCATTTCTTTTTCCTTTTTTTAAAATATCATTCACAGAATATTTTATGCAGTAACTGACATCTTATATAGACTAAATTGAGAAAAACTGGACACAGCGGTATTCCTGCGGATATTCAGAAACAACGGATTTTATCAATTTTGGGTCAAATGTGTATTGGATTGAAAAACAACTAGAAATAGAAAAAAAAATATATTTTCATTCCTTCGTATTAAAATAATCTTGGGTAAGAAAGTTTTTTTTTGTATAATGAGGAAATAGATACTCAAGATCATTTTTCATATTGGCAGATAACTATGTCAATGCTGTCATTTAGTATTGCATGATCAATGTTGTACTACCTAAAGAATCAGTACGTCATAGATTTAACATTTGATATATCTATAGGTTTATTGCATTACTGTTAACTCCTTTATGTTTTGTTATTTGTTATTTTGTGTTCAACTTTTGATATGCCTAAATACTTCTTTTAGGATTATTAACTGCTTCGGAATTTTATCACATGCGTTTTAGTAACAGTATAATTGGCAATCCTACGTCACTCGAAAATTCCAGAATTAAATCCCCAAAGATACAAATTGAGTGAACAAAGAAGGAAAAAAACCCCTAGTATTAGGAAACAAGAACATATATTATGACAAATGCAAAACAAATAATACAATAAATGTATTTTTGCTAGGTTTAAAAAAGCAGTTTTTGGCTATATGTCTTCGGTTTATTTTTCATATTGGTCCTTCTTCGACCATCGTTCAACACTCGAGCTGATTTATAGCTGGACGTTTTGCATATACATGTATCTGTCGCTGAAGACTGTAAGCTTCCCACTAGATGTCTTTTAGTCATCTGTGTCACAGGGTTACATACTCGTCGACTTTTATCCTACATCTTCTTTATTAATGTATTTATCGATAAAAAGATATGTTCACATTTCATGATATATCAGTTATCATATATCTTTATAATCACGTTTGGAAGCACTAGTTTTTACATTTTGATTTGAATTTACCTTACATTCTATTCTTCCCATAACATTTTTAAATCCAATTAAAACAGAGAGAAGTATTCTTCCTGCAAATAGTGTCAACAATCATTCTGTATTCTTTAATACCGGCATGAAACTTTTGATTTTAAAATGAAAAAAAGGTTTTCCTTATTAATGCGTATTTTAGTAATGCGTAATCTTATTCAATTTGAATTATTTTTTTTTATTTTATTTTATAAAATCCCTCTTATTAAACATTTAATCAATGTAGGCATATCTTTCATTTAACCTTGTCCTATCTTTTTTTCTATATAAATTCATGAATTTCTGCAGATCTAAGTATTTAAGTCATGACTTTTTTCATCAGTAGTATAAAATGGATGAGCAAACGATACTAAAGTGATACTCAAACTCATAAGTCTAAAGCAACGGACAATACAATGACTACAAAAAACAAAGGAAAGAAAAATAACAGTTTAAAAAACTTAACATAGGAAACTAAGGACCGAACCATAGGAACCCCATTCGTGGTCGTGTGAGTGTTTTTTTTTGTCTTTTCTACTTGCAATACTGTTATCATGGTTAATATACTTGTAAAATCTGACATCAAGGACAAATTCTTCCTATTTAGCATAACATCGACTGTGCAAAAAAAAGTATACAAACAATATTAGACTGGAGTGATATTTGCTGGCAAGTCATGCAATCTGATTAGTTACCGTTATATATTCCTTGTGAACCAAAAATGATAATGAATGATAAATGTTGAAATAAGATCATATCATCATAATCAATTTTCAAAAGGGTTTACAAGGGATTATTGATTCATTTACTTTGTTATCTTCCTTCCCTTCGGTTATATCATTCTGCTCAGTCGCTCCGAAATGGTTGTATCAAGACTTTGAGACGAGAGTATGCATTATCAGTGACGTCACAATGTTAGAGGAGAAGTTATCAGCAACGTCACAATGTGTGAGGAGGCGTTATGAAACTTTCTTATAGAAGGAGAAAAGACTAGTAATATAATTATCAACAGATAATCGTTTTTTTTTTGTTTTCTTTGTAAAGATATTGTAAATTCTAACATGACGTCCTTCAAACGCTTTGAGTACACACCCGTGGTAAAATATGAATATATTTCATGGGCTGTTCCCATTGTACCCCCACGTCATATGTTTTTTAATGAATGAGCGACTCGACGTCATAGAACAATGACGTCAGAATATAAGCAATTTACGGGAAAATACACGCTTGTGAAACGGAAAATCATCACAAGGAAACGTTAACAAATGATGCTAAAATGAGTTATATTAGCCGTTTTTGTATACATATGAGACATATAAGTACAATAATAATTAGATTAATCTAAAATTATCTAAATATGTTATTATAAATAGTTTAAGCATCATCATTTATTCAGTTTGCTCTGTTATTTTACGTCAATTTAATAGTGCGTTTATATATTGGAACGGCAAATAATGCCATCACCTAGAGCGCTTCGATCCAAAATAATTGCCGTATTTGTCCTATTAGAATCGAAATAATTCATGGGGGCTTGAATATATCTAGATTTTACCACGGGTTGTCCCTTTATGCCGATATTTTACCCCTCGCTATCGCTCAGGGTAAAATATTTGTCATAAAGGGCCAACCCGTGGTAAAATCACGATATATTCAAGCCCCCATGAATTATTTCTTAAATATCAGCCGCTCGAAACAATGTGAAGTCTTCCAGCAAGTTTGCTGTGCTCACTCGGCATAAAGGTTCGTACTGTTGCTCGCTGATAATTTATGCTATGGAAGTGCAAAAATTCCGATAATATATACTTACATGCAGTATGCTATATGTAAATCATTGACCGGAAATGCAAGCCCATATTCGTCGTAAAAAAAGAAAAAAAAATTATGATATTGCATTTTTTCTTTGTACAGCGTTATTTTGATGTAATAAGAAAAACAATAGCATTCAAAACCGTTTCATAATTTTAAGTGAAAATATACACAAAGCTTAAGTTAGAAAAATAATAAAAAAATATTTTTATTGATTTCAACTTATGTACAAATGTTGATTTGTATATAAATATCCTTTAGAACACATCTGACGTTGCAAATTTAATTCTGACGCCCAACAAATGTACTTATAAGAGTTTTGATGAACTGAAAAATCTCATCTCTTTTCGTACTGAAAGAAGAGCAGCATATGAGATTATTTATAATTTTGATTTCAAATAAAATGATTTCATAGAAAAATTACTCGAAGCAGTTTATTGATTAATCTTTAGAGTTTTTGATAAGGTTTATACAATTTGTTTCATGTGCTTTAGTATATTTAGCCCAGAGAAAATAGTTGAAGACAGTTCTTAACATATTCGTATTTATCTATTTTGTGTAGATGTGTTTTTGACTGCTCAATAAACAAAATATTTGATTTAACCTTAGAATTCCGACATAAATTGAAGTATCCTATTTGCTTGAAGTACCCTGAATTAAATAGAATTAAACAAAAAAAGTACAGTGAAAAATTCTGGGTAGCCATGCATTTCGTTAGAATATCTTAAGTGTGTTATGAGCCCTAATCTCTTGTGAAAAACACTGCTGCAGATCATAATGATCTTTATATCAATGTTAAAAAAAGACGCTACAACATACTATTTTTATATACGGGCTGTACATGAAATATGAGCAAAATTCTTTGTGAAGATACGAAAAGATTTATTATATTGACGTTATTGTATTTCTTATGAAAAACGCACATATCTCATGATATGATTTTTCTTTTTCTTTCAAAAATTAATATTTACATTATTTTTCATTGCGTTTTTTTATTTTCTCTATTTGCTTTAGTATTATTATACATGTGGTCTCTGACGTTCGAACGCAGGAGACTGAGTGAAGTAGACATATACAAAAATAGTATTCTGGATTGAAATATCCCGGCAAGTCATGCAATTTTATTAGTCATATATATACATTGGATACGAGAGCGTATGCTCTGTAAAAAGTCGGAGAATAGAATTATATCTATTTAAATGTTGAAGTCAGAACATCCCATCATACTTTTAATCATCATCGGGTTTCATTCTCTGTCACAGCCCTTTAAGAAAACACTGACATGAACATGATGAAGTTTTATCTAATATACTCAGAGAAGATACCGAATATAATATATCTTTTATGACATAGCTTCTAATTTTACTTCTAAATGCCATTTTATGATATTTCCCGAGACAAAATATCAATTAAATATATAACCAACCGTTTTAATGTTAGCATTATTAGTCTTATCTTATAGCATTAGTAAGTGAGAATCCAAAAATCATAAGAACACAATATCATTAGGACGAAGGACAACAAGTTTTCACAATTGTATAGCAACATATATTTAGTTACATTGTAATCTATATAAAATAAGATTAAATCTATGACAGTACAGATAAAACATTCAAAAGTCTATCTATGATGTTGAATTATTTTATTTAATGACACGTTTATTTACAAGACTTAAGAGTGAATATAAATTGTATTAATTTTTACACGCCTTTTAAACAAAGGTGCTTTAGAAATTGAGCTATCTCGTTCAGTAAACAAAAGGTACTGATAAACTTACAAACATAATATTTGTATCTTTAAAATAATTCAATGAAGGAGAATACTGTAGACAATCTGATTCAAATATAACGCAGCAACTGTTTGAATTATTTTTTCATATTGTTAGAGCCAAAAAATTATCAATTTCCCAAATGTTACGATATTTCTTGTGATATATATACAATACTGATATGAAACACGCGTTCAGTTTGATGGGATTTCCTGTAGTCTGCTCCAAAATTTCCACATTTCCATTGACTGTTTGTTTGGTCAATAAAGACTTTTTAAAGTTAACAACGGACTCGAAGTCTTTTAGGCACAACCAAGAATTGGTCAAAATGTGAGTGACATGCATTCAAACAGTTCAAAGAAATGTTTGTTTTTAACAAGTGATTATACGAATAGGAATGAGGTCTCTCTAAAAAATAGAAGTAACAATGCGATTTTTTATCGAACTAACTTTGTGTTTCAGAGGACAGTTTTGACGCTTTTTTTCATACTGTCTCATACAATATTTTACTAAATATCAAATAAAACCTAGTTTATTAATGGTAGACGGTGTACTTACAAAATAATAGTGGTACATATTTTACTGCACAAGTGAAATCTCATCAGTGATGCTCAAGTTCAAAATTTTGAAAAATGCGAAAGTAATAACAAAAAGGATTTAAATTTTCTTAAACCGAGAAGTACTAAAAGTAAAGCAAAACCTAGACAAGTGCGATCCTTAATTCCTTTATTCAGAACTATAAATCTAACTTTATAACAGTTGAAATCATATCAACAAAGCTATGCCAGTACCGATGTACCACTGGATAATTAAATGACTGCCTTCGAAAGACATTCTTTGAACTATTTTTAATTACTGAAGGAATGTGATTTGTTTTAGGTGAAGGTTGTGTCCCTTTACAATTCAATAATAAATATTTTTGAAAAACACAGTTCAACGACCGATAAAAACATTATCACAATCAATTAACCAATATATAGTTGAATTGTTGCTCTCAATCATATTTTATTTTGTACGCATTCATTGGTCTCCATAGTGTTGTGTTGTATTATAATTTACTTCCTGTCTCACATAAAGCACGATCATTTTAGCATCAACACAAACAGACTATTAATTGCATTGGAACAAAACTTTATTTCAACATTAATGTCATGGAACACTGTGTGGTGACCTATATTTCTTAACTTTTACGCCATTTAGTGTCTACCTCAAACGTGTCTCATTTGGAATCATATAACATCTGGTTCGTTTTATTAATGTGTGATGCTTTACTAAAATATCATATTATGCATACTTTTCATAAAGTATGATGAACTTTATCCTAAGGGTTTACTAACAAATTTATTTTCCTTCTGTACATTCTGATACTATAAAATTCTGTTCGATTTTCAAACTTTTTCGGTCAAGATTTCTTAAGTGTTGTCATAGCCCTTTATCACAATAGGTTCGATTCATTGTCTGGTATTCATTTGCTATCCATTCTTAAAATGTTTTTGCGAACTATTGGCAGATATTCATTCAAAACAATTTCGTATGGACTTTCATATAAACTGTAAGTTATCTTGACCTTCTGATCAAAAACAAGATTAAAATTAAAACAGGAATACATAATTACAAAGGACTAACTAATGTTTAGAACGAATGCTGTCAGAACCGACCAAAGACCTTTTACTATAAAGACATGAAAGAGGAATCAGGTACTTTAGGCTGGCAAAGGTATCAAAACACTGATAAGCAAACAAATTTTTGTATTGATAAATGCTAAACTAGATAACTTTGATAATATTCGACCTTGACAATTTCTAAACTAGACAACTTTATCAATATTTTTTTTGTTAATCAGTTGCAAGAATACATCGACATTACTTTTTTAAAATTGTGATTAAATCGAGTTTTAAATAATGAGGCTCATCGTCTGATTTTTTAACGAAATATTGGTCTAATTACAATAAAACATGCCTTATAAAATGCATTATTGAATAAGTCATTATTAAGAATGTAAAGGAAAGCCATTCTGATGGTGTTTCATGCTAAGAAATGAAATGAAATAATTTCAAAAGCTTCAGGTATCTGTTAATTTACAATGTATATTTCTACAATGTTTTGCCTCATCAAATCAACATTACTTTCAAACGTGTCTTAAAAGCACAAAAGACAAATTTGGAATTTTCTTAATACAAGCAGTACAATTCGATCATTTCGTGCTTCATACTTATTCTAACAAAGGAACAATAAGCATTGTATTTCTCCTCTATAAACATCGTATTCATGATATTGACCAATACAATACCTAACCACGTGATAATGCACATTATCGCTGAAAAGTCCACATTTTCTGGATATCACAAACGTTCCAACAGAAGGGAACATGTGTGACACAACAATGCAAAATTGACTTGTGTATGACGTCAACATTTCAAATGTCGTAAAATACCAAGTCATCTGTGCTAGCGTCCTGTATATCAATATGGCTGTGGTTCCTAAAATGTATGTTGTTTCCTCCTACTTTTCATGCCGTACGGTGATCTATAGTTGTAAATGTCTGTGTCATTTTGGTCTCTTGTGGACAGTTGTATCATTGGCAATCATACCACATCTTCTTTTTGATAGGTTAGCACGTTGGGTACCAGCTAATGACAAATTATTGTGTAGATCACAAAACATCTGACGTAACTTTGTTCTATTATGGTTGATAGTTAAAACAATATCTACTTAATGAAAATGTCAAACTAATTCATGACAGTTGTCGAAAGATATCTTGGAAGGGAAACCAAACAGTGAATCGTATCGTAAAAAGTGGTCAGAATATTGGCAATAACACTAAAAATCAAGGAGTAAACAAGGACTTATAAAAGCATAAGACATTTACACAACAGTAATAGATTATAAATCGCACATATATACGACACTAAGAGAAGACCTGTTGATTGATGTTGTATTTTTAAACTGGATGTGACATTTCCGCAAACATGTTTACATGCGATCTCTATGAATTACAAAGACGCTATGAACAAAGAGGATGCCATGAGAGAAGTATTTTCTAATTCAAGGATAACATTATTTTTTATATTGATTTCTTTTAAATCAAATGCATAGTCATTAAACATGTCGAACTTCGACGACTGCCTGGTGGATCCACACTTTTACATTACCCTTGATCGACGACAATCTTTAAAACACATGTTTTCAATACTTAACTATTGAAAATTAATTATTTATAATTAGAAATGCTAAATAGTTCGTATGCGATCATACTTTAAATATAGAATTGACCTGATTTTCCTTAAACTTATGTCCTCATTCATTCATTCTGGTTCTTTTGAACATAATTGAGCACAAATAATTCATGTTCATCATTTCAAATAAATATTTTATAATCCTATCGTAAATACATTACAAATTACAAATTAACTATTTGCTGAAATCTTTTCTGAACAAATTTCCGTAATACTTTGTTATTCCTGACTTTATCTGTAGTGCTTTAATTTAAAACGTCCGTCTTCCTTGTAATAAAATCGTAAATCTAATCGTTTTGTACCATTAAAGGAAAATGTAATGTTGAGATGCGTTTTTTTTCTTTTACAATCAATTGAACACGTGCTGAGAATTTATTTTCATCTAGATAACTATGTTAATGCTATATAGCAACAGGAAATTTGCTTTCAGTCTTTCTGTTAGTATATTTTGAAAAATTGAAAGTTTTTATATTGTACCTTGTGTGTATGTTTATTGTATAGAATCGGTTGATGAAAACAATCAAAATAATAGAGGGCATTTCAATATCATATTCCAATTATAAAAGAAAACACCGTAATAAGAATAAGAAAATTTAAACGAAGACAAAACAATTATGTCGTAAAATATAATCCAATCATTCATCCACATGAACTCCGATACTTCGTATGGATAATAACATGCTGTTAAATATGTGTGTCACATCCAAGTTTAACCCTGTGATACGTGGCATTCGGTAATTGCACAATCGAGGCTTACCTTTGGTTTTTATAAACTTTTTCTGAAATAAAGTTTCAACATTTTTCCACATATGTTTGCCAGATCATCAGCTTCATATATTGTCGAAATGCCCAACTGGTCAGTTAAATTGCAACACGTAGATATATGTATCGTTTAAGGTAGAGTAAATCGTAATTTGTTATAAAATACTCTGAATCAAACATAAAGTTTTCTTGGAATGACATTTTCACGATAATTGAAAACCTGTTTTGCACGTTTGAAGGACATTTGAAAAAACTAATCGGCATTTCCATTGGAATCCTCTTCTTGCCGAATCGTTTATTTTTTCATATGAGAATGAATTCATACAAAACATTGGTTAGCATTATCCTTAAACTTCACGTTCCGATATATAGATGATGTCCTCTCACTAAATAATTAAAAGTTTGTTGACTATGTTGAATGCATCTATCCCACCTTACATGATAGAATTGATACTAGTACATCAGATACAGTGCAGTCTGTCTCATATCTTGACTAGCATCTAGAAGTTGATAATGAAAGTTTGATGTAATAAATTACGACAAATTAAATACTTTCAGCTTTTCAATTGTGACTTTTCATTTCCGTGTAGCAACATTCTTGTAGTGCCTGCAAATTGACTCCAGGAATATATCTTTCACTTGACACTATTCTCTAAGACTTGCATTCCCTTAAAATATAAACTCAAGGATGTGGTTGCTACTCATAAAGAAGCAATTAACGGCTAAGAGTTAAGACTCCGGGTTTGAACTTACTTGATAAACATAACAGTTTCCACATGTTGAGAAGGATCTATTTGCCTCCCGGAGCTCATCAGATAACACCCAGTTTTTTTGTGGGATTTGTGTGTTGCTTAGTCTTTAGTTTTATATATAATGGTTGTGTCTTGTTATTTTTTTTTTTCGACTATTAATGTCACTTTTGATGCCAATAAAGCTTTTCCTATGATTTTGAAATATAGCAAAAACCACTGAATCATTAATACAATAATTTTTGTTCTTAAAAAACATATCAAAGCACAGTAACAATTAAAAGCCAAGCCGGCAGCCATAACTGCAGTGACACGAAAGACAGAGTATGACACCATTGTCATTATTACCACTTGATGACTAAGTTTTTATGAGAAAAAAGGACACATAATTTGTTGTAACCAAAATATTTATTGAAACATACATCTTCATGTCGTTATATAAACAAATCCTAAATTTATAACAAAATATGTATTTATAAGTGTTAAGTCCATCGCCCTTTTTCAAATTCATTTTCGTATAGTTGTCCCATTTATACATCGCATACTAACAATTTGAGATATATTACAATGTTACTATAATATCCTTTCCATGGTTTGACAGAGTGACAATTGCTGTCTACACATATTTGATATATAACTTCCTTCTTCCTTGTCTATATGTAATTCAATAAATTTCCTGCAACAAACACGCACAGGAACATTCTGAAATATATAACACAATCATTGCTATGAAGATAAAAGCAAGATTTGTATACGTATTATGTGCCTTCGCATAAAAACACTCTTAAGAGCTGGTTCAGTAAATAAACTGATTTTGGAAACCAATCCTGTTTAGAAAATATGTATCAGACGAACAGGAATGGTCGAATGTTAATATCAAAAGACTGTGACTGTTATCCTGATGGCATTTACTTTTTAAATGATGGTATTTTATTCAAATGTTACTTATTCCTGTCTGTAAATACGTTTGATTGTAAATATAAGCTAGAGCCTCTCCTTTAAGTGTCTAATTATGGTGGATGCATTTGTTGGCAAATTGAAATGTACTTATATTTTGAAAATTGTATCTTTTGCAAGACATAATTGATTTGAGAAATAAATTTGAAAAATAAATATATAATATAAACATTGAACCTGAACAATGACAGAAAAGTGAAATTTGAGATATCTGAGGATGGTCTTGTCTGTACTTGAAAGAATTATTAGAATTGCTGTAAAGTTCCAATGAGGCTGTACATATCAGACAAGTAGGCGATATAAGCTATGATACGGTTTTTTTTAATTGAAAAAAAAACAAATTTTGCTCAATAAGCTTTCTACAAATTAGTTTTAACAACAATATTTTCATGGCAACAACCTACAGATAATGAGGAGCAGTCAAGTTATATAAACAAACATAAGCGGAAAGACAAAATTTATAAAAGTTCACAAATCATGTGACAGAATCAAATTCCAACAAATAAGGAAAGATACGCAAACATTTATGAATAAAAGCTGGTATTCAACAATAACAACAATATTGTAGAAATGCAGAAGTCAAGATATAATCTTCGCCAAGTGTTTATAGTTTCACCAAGTCAGTAAAGTCAGTAAAGGCATGAATGACAAAACTTAACGATCAAACAAAAGACAACTTCATACAAGATTAATGTCTAAGACAAACCCGTAGATTCAAATCATCACACCTTTGATAAAGATCATTGAAATAAATAAAGATTGAGTTACAGACATTAGTCACTACATCAACGAATGTACGAAAATTATTAACACAAAAAACATACTATAATCTTACATTGGTAAAAATACATAGAACTAACGAAACACAAGCAACTAAATACAAAAAAATACGGTATTCATATACCGTCGAAGACACAGAAGGAAAGCTCAATTGTTTTGACCTGTTTACATGAATTCATGACCGCATACATTCTTAAACGGTAGATGCACATTGAAGAAGACTTCATACGTCAATTCATTTACTGAATAAGAAGACGTACTCCAGTGAAATACTGCGAATATATGTATTGTTTTGGATACACAAATTGTATTTTAGTATGATGGTCATGATGTTCTGTGATTTATAAATAATACTTTTATTTTGCATTAATTTTTAAAAGTCAACAATGTTATATTCAAATGATAAGAATATTCACTAGTTGACAGGTGTTTAAAACTAACAAATCCTTTAGAAAGATACAAATTAAGGGAGAAAACTAAGGATAGTACATTATCACCAAACGCAGCATGACCGGTTGCATTAATAGAGTAAGCGGCTCCTTTCACCTGTGTGCTTGCATAGCAATTAACATTTAAATCCATATATACCAAGAATGGACAAACGAGAAGTTATTTTGATTTAGAGCATTAAATTTAGAATTCAGCTGTTGTGGCATATTTTTTTTAAAGACGGGAATGATAAGCATGTGGCGAAGATTCTAAAACAGACAATGTAATGGAAATTAATCAGATAAGAAAAGTATAATAATCCTTGAACACCTACTAAAGTCATTGAACTTCGATGTTGTATAAATGCACATGAAGCCTTTTTTGATATTTTTTTACACTAAAAATAACAAAAATAGCGATCAGTTTATAATTTTTGATTTTTTTTTAATCTTGCTATTTTGCTATCAGGCTTTTTACTTTTAATGATTTTGAAATACAAGTAATTGTCTGTTAATATATTTTGATATGTTCTATGAAAATTTTAATTGTTTGTCAAGAATTACACATTGATTTGTTGTTTCGTTGATATTTGCTATTTTTGAATAAGGTTTATATGAAAGTCTTGATGAGGTTTACATATACAAGAATAATGAATTCCAATTTTGGAACTTGGACCAAGCATGAAATTATATTTTGTTATGTTCTATAGGAATAAAGGCAACAGTGGTATACTGCTGTTCGAAATTGATATATCGATTGAGGAAAAAAATCCGGGTTTATACAAACTAAAACCTCTTTTAAATTACTAGGAATCAATTTTGATTTAGATCTTGAAAAAATTGTTAAGATAAATTATTCAGAAAGAATTGTACAGATTAAAAATACTCTAAATCAATGGTATAAAAGGAATCAAACTGTTATAGGGAGAATAACTGTGATTAAAACTCTAAGTCTTGCCTATTGTAATCTTATTATCTCTCTGCCAAATCCTTCAGATGATATTATGAAGAGAATAAATGAACTTATTTATTCATACATATTAAACTCACTTATGCAAAGAGTTAAGAAGAAGGATATTCTAATCAAAGATTATTTGGAGGGTGGTTTGAAAATGCTTGATTTGAATATGTTCATTACAGCACTTAAAAATCAACATGGATTAGGAGGATTTTGCAGAGAGATAGTAAATGGCAAAATATTTTCATGTCAAATATAGATAAAAAAAAAGTTGTTTAGTTGTGGTTTTGATTATATTAGACAACTGTATATGACAGTTGACAACCAATGTGGGAAAGATGTACTCAGATCCTGGGGAATGATTATTCAAAAAGAAAGAAATTTTACTTATGATTCATTTTTATCAAATCCACTATGGTTGAATAATAATATTAAGATTGGTCATAAATCAGTAATTTATAAACAATGGTTCAAAAGTGGTATTATATTTGTAAATGATATGGTTGACCAAAATGGATTGTATATTTTATTTGACCAATTTAGGTAAAAATATAACAATAACACAGATTTTCATAAAATTTAACAGTGTTATTTCGGCAGTAAAAGAGGCATCAAAATCTTTCCCTAAAGGATCTTACAAATTAGTTTGTCCTTTTATACCATCATGTCTTCAAATATTTTTAAAACATTGCAAAGGATCAAAAGATATGTATTGTGTACTGACAAGAAATAATGTTAGTCTTACTGGACAGCTTAAGTGGGTTAAAATTTTAGGTGAACAGAACCTAAACTGGAAAAAGATTTTCAGACTGCCTTTTGCTGTTACTAAAAATAGTAAATAACAGTGGCTG
Organism: Mytilus trossulus; assembly: GCF_036588685.1. Taxonomy (NCBI): domain Eukaryota; kingdom Metazoa; phylum Mollusca; class Bivalvia; order Mytilida; family Mytilidae; genus Mytilus; species Mytilus trossulus. The sequence continues at coordinate 34,556,304 of NC_086379.1, read as the reverse complement.
CAATATAGGATTAACCATTGCATTATTGCCACAAATCAGTATTTAGTTAAAATAAAGTTGACTGATGATCCTTTGTGTACATTTTGTAAATCAGATAATGCGTCTATATAACACCTATTTTGGAATTGCAATACTGTACAAGATTTTCTACAGGATGTTGATAACTGGTTCCTTTCCGGTGGAATAAGTCTCCCAATGAGGGTATCACCAGCTGAGTAGTCAGCACGTTGGTGTTGACATGAATATCATTTATGTGGTAATTTTTATAAATTTTCTGTTTACAAAACTTTGATTTTCTTATACCAGGAATAGATTACCTTAGCCGTATCTGGAACAACTTTTTATAATTTTGGATCCTCAATGCTTTTCAACTTTGTACTTGTTTAGCTAAATAAATATTTTGATATGCGCGTCACTGATGAGTCTTATGAAGACGAAACCCAAGTCTGGCGTACTAAAGTATTATCCTGGTACATTTGATAACTACTGTACCAAGTCAGGAATATGGCAGAAACTATTTAATAGTTCGTTTTCTATGTATACTATATTGTTGTTAGTTTTTTGTTTCTGTTGTTTTGCTAATTTCCTCTTATAGTTGATGTGTTCATCGGTTTTAGTTTGTAACCCTGATTTTGTTTTCTCTCAATCAAATTATGACTAATGAACAGCGGTGAACTACAGTTGCCTTTATTTATACATTTGAGAACATAAACAAAGACTCGGGAAATGAACTATAATGTAACTACATTTTGTTCTGTTTTATGAAATGTTTGATAGTTCATTAAGATGTATATCATTTGATATGTTGTACGTTGATTGTAACATAATAAAATGGACCAAAAACGTAAATCTTTCGTTTTTTTTTCTATGAAATGTTTGATTGTTCCTTTAAATTAATACTTTTGATATGTTGTACGATGTTTGCTATTTTTGGTTAGGCTTTGTATAAGTGTATAGATTTGGTTTATATATGTAAGAATAACGAACCAAGACTGCGGAAAATTGACCCAAAACATATAGAATAGAGAAAAGTAGTTTCCTACAATTTTCCATTACTTTAAACATATTGTAGTTTGATCTTGAACTAACCTCTCTAATATTAAATATAGGTATAACCTATTCATACAACTTTCACTCTAACTGCTTCCTGTGTCATTATCATCTGGTTCAGAGTAAATCTCTGGTATATTATTCAGTATCATAAAAACCCTCATCAGTTCATTTCTTTCATCCTGATTTAAAAAATCATAAAAAAAGCTAACATAAATTTGAGCTTTATCTTCTGGGTCCAAAGGTTCATTCCTTTCAATCTTCTCATAATGACTTCTTGATATGACCAACATGGTGATTGACACCTGAAATGAAGCAAAGATTTAGAACATGAATAACTAGAAATAATAAATAAAAATAAACCAGGATCCTAGTAACAAAACCATCCTTACTATGTGGTATCATTGGAAAAAAGGTTATTTTGAAGGAGTTTTTTTTATGTGTACACTTGAACAACACTCACAGACAGCATACAATTCAAAGGACTCAATGTTAAGTTTATGAGTGAAAGGTCAAGTTAACACATCAATAAATTCTATGAAAATAAACCTTTATTGCTAGTAATTCAAATAAAATTACAAAAAAAAAAAAAATTCAGATAAAAAATTTCATCTATTTTGGCTCTGTTCATGTTATAGGAAGTCATGCTAAAAATGTTTGGTGCACAAACACAGTGCATATATGTGGTGTAATAAGAAGTGACAAAACAAAGCCATAATTCCAATAAAACATTGGGGTTCATGTACTTGAGGTCACAATTTCATTTGCAATGTAAGTTGTGTTTAGAATTAGAATGGAGATCAAAATGGACACTTTTGTGGGGTCGTTGGTTATGAAATTCAATCAAATTTTTAATCATGTTCAAAAAGTAAGTCTATTTGTATTATTGCACTTACAAGTTGTAAAACAGTTGTTTTGCCAGAACTTTATTGCATCATCAAATCGAAATGGCAGCCTATCGGGTGAGGGAAAATTCACGCACATTCTCAGGTTGTGTTCTGCAATTGTGTAAAGTTTCATCAATATTGATCAAGACATCAAAGGGGAGTTGCGCTTACAATACCTGTTACCACATATTGCAATATTAAACAAATTTAATTCAATTATCTCCCTTTAAATATTTCGGACCAGAATTATTTTCCTTCATGCACATCCTCAGGTTGTGTACTGCAACTGTCAGACTGTGTAAAGTTTTATCAACATCTGTCACTTGTTTAGAAGTTGTGCTTACAAGAAATATGGACAGACAGATTATAATTAGAAAGATCATATCATAGGGAACATGTGTACTGAGTTTCAAGTTGATTGGACTTCAACTTCATCAAAAACTACCTTGATAAAAAAAAATACCTGACGGACAAACAAATGGACGAAAGGACAAACAACGGACGCACTGACTGAAAAACATAATGCCCACAAATGGGACATAAAAAGTCCTGAATTTTCCTATTTTAACTGAAATAATTCTAACACAAAGGCTCAATATGAAGATATTTAAAACTATTTTACCTACCAATGTCAAAATGAGCAGAGCATGAAATAAAAGAATTATTTCTTAATATCATATTAACCTATATTTGTAAACAAAATCAGTGCACAGTTTATTCTGAATCATATTTATGAAATAAGTAATTTTTGAAAGCTACATGCACTTCCATGCAGAGGGAATTGAAAATTTTGGTAACTCACAACCTGGGATGTCTCTGTAAAGGAGATATGTAGATAAGCTTTGGTTCATTAAAAAGACATCATAAGCTTTAAGGGTGAATGGTATCTTTTCTATGATCTACTAATATCCAATTATAGACAAAAATAAAGGGGCAAAAATCTGTCTCCATTCCAAAACTATCAACAATAACACACAAAATAAGAAAAAAAATAGAGGCTCTAGAGGTCCTGTGTCGCTCACCTGCATCTTCAAAAATAGCCATTTTTTGGTGAAATTCATCATGAAAGAGCAATGACTCTATAAAGAGTTAACTGACAATTTCAGTAATGTTGACATATTTGTAGATCTTGTCCTGCTGATCATTTTTGGTTTTTGAGAGTTTCTATCTACATTTGTATCTTGTAAAACTTTTCAAGATAATAGATAACAAGAGGCTGGCACAACGACAGCAAACCAGATTTATTAACATTTATTTGTGTCCTGGGAATATCACAAGAACCATTACTGATGAATGGTGAAAGTGAAAATCTTCAATATCAAATTTGACCTCCATTTTGTCATCAGTATCAACATATCAAAATTTGAAAAGCTAAGATATAATGGTGCATGAGTAAATGCAACAACGTGAATGGAAACGATATTCTACAACCATTTAAGAACGCCTGAACGGTAAAAGTCAAAATCGTCATTATTGAACTTGACCTCTATTTTGTAATCAGTAACAACATTTCAAAAGCTTTGGTTGAAGGGTAGAAAATGCACGGACACGACTGGAAACACTATTTTTCAATCTTTCAAGAACCATAACTCCTGAACGGTAAAAGTCAAAATCGTCATTATTTGACTTTGACTTCCATTTTTTTCATACAACATATTAAAATTTGGGAAGCTTTGGTAGAACAGTTCATGCGTTAAATCCTTCTTTTTGGATATCAATTCAAGAAAGTTTGGGCCATAACTCCCAAAATCAATCCCAACCTTCATTTAAAGATGTGGAACCTTATGGTACAATTTCATAGAGATCCATATACAAAAACGCAAGTTATTGTCCTCAAACAAGAATGTTGGTTTTTGGCCCCTTTTTGACCACTTATTCCTAATCAGTAAGGACAATAACCCCCAAAATCCCAAAATTTTGTGGTATGGAACCTTGTGGTAGAATTTCATATAGATCCATACACTTTTAATCAAGTTATTGTCTGAAAACCAAATGTCTTCAGAAGATGAAGACAATGACAACTTCGCCATACCATAATACGGTTGTCAAAATTTTGCAGTCATATAATTAGTGGAAGGCTTTAAGCAGAATCATTAAATACATTTTATTCAGAAAATATATATATATATATACGATATTTACCCCTGTTCCATCAACAATCATACCCGGCATGTAATATTCTGAGCAATTACTAAATCTTTTCTTTTTAATTGAATGCAGATCTAATAGTAATTCGCCAGCATGTTGCCCTTTCACTTTATCAGCTAAAGTGCTTGTTCCATGTCTTTGTCGTCTTCTAGTTGGCGGGGAACTGTTGGTTGAGTCAGACTGTAATCCTGAACTCGAACTTCTCTTTATCCTTTTTGTTGGGGCAGATTGACATATTTCGTCTGTATCAGTATCTCGTTTCACCTTAAATTTAACGAAAAAGTACTTCAATCAAGAAAAAAAATGTGCTTCGCCGATTGCAGCTGGAAACGACCGCAGAGGTCCAATCCTGAACAGTTTGGGTGAAAAAGGACACAATATTCAAGCTTGATACAGGTCTAAATTTTGATTTTAATTAAATATTTGATACATAATAGTTTTCTGTCACAGAATAAATGTAGTCAAAGAACTTGAAGTTGGTTAAATGATTTGAATTTATTTTCAATTGAAGATTTCATGCTGTTGTGCAATACAATGTGCTGTTGGAAAATACACTGTTCTGTTGTGCAATACTTAGTATATCTGTTTAAGACTATAGACAAAGAAATAGCAAATTAGATTGAGAAAAAACTAAGATTTGAAAAAAAAAAAAAAAAAAAAAAAATTGGCCCCCCCCCCCATTCAAAAATTTGACCCCCTCAATTTTCGTAAATCTTGAGGAAAAAAATTTGCCCACCCCCCATTTGTTTTTACCCCCCCCCCCCCAAAAAAAAATAAAAAAATTGTGAAGAAATTTTATTTTTGTAAAATGTGGTACAATGTTATAGTTATTGAACAAGCAAATCGGTATATGTGATTTAACCTGCACGGCTCGGGTGACCCTATATAACCCGAACACAGAAGGAGTTAGGGTTAAAGGGTCATCCTGACCATGCAGGTTAAATAACATATACCGATTTGATTGGTCACTAAGTGTTTTAACACATTACGTCAACAAATTTCCCGCGAAACTTCATTGTCTGCTTATCAAGAATAAAAAAATGGACGTATTTTCCTCAGAGCTGTCGGGGTCACATGTCCTTTAAAAATTGGAGGACGACATGGAATTAAAAAATGTTAATATAGACCACGTTTTTGGAGATTTTCAACGAGAATGCAGCAGCTGGTGATTTCATCAACAGTCAGTCAACATTTGATCTGATATTGGATATAGATTACTGGTTTTATGTACCTCCGGAAAATGGAGAGGATGTTCAAAGCATTCATGTAAGTCTTTTGGAAATAAACTGTCAGGCGGGAACATGATAGAATATTGATGTAGGGTTCTTGCCAATCTTGGGGTGCTACGTTTGACAGCAAAAAAAAGGGGGGGCTCGTCTTTTGTTCACAGGTTTCTGTATTAATAAGATACTGTATAAGCAGATGTCTTAATTTTAAACATTAAATTAAGAATATTGTATCAAAATATTTGTACACAAGTGTTAGTGTACGTAAACTAGAGGCTCTAAAGAGCCTGTGTCGCTCACCTTGGTCTATGTGAATATTAAACAAAGGAAGCAGATGGATTCATAACAAAATTGTGTTTTGGTGATGGTGATGTGTTTGTACATCTTACTTTACTAAACAGTCTTGCTGCTTACAATTATCTCTATCTAAAATGAACTTGGTCCAATAGATTCAGTGGAAAATGTTAGTGAAAATTTACAAATTTTATGAAAATTGTTAAAAATTTACTAAAAAGGGCAATAACTCCCTAGGGGGTCAATTGACCATTTTGGTCATGTTGACTTATTTTTTGGTCTTACTTTGCTGTACATTATTGCTGTTTACAGTCTATCTCTATCTATATAGTAATATTCAAGATAATAACCCAAAACAGTAAAGTTTCCTTAATATTACCAATTCAGGGGCAGTAGCCTAACAACGGATTGTCTAATTCATCTGAAAATTTCAGGGCAGATAGATCTTGACCTGATAAACAATTTACACCTGTCAGATTTGTCTGAGTTATAAGCCAAAAACTGCAATTTACCCCTATGTTCTATTTTTAGCCATCACGGCCATCTTGGTTGGTATGCCGGGTCAACGGACACAACATTTAAACAAAATACCCTAATGATGATTGTGGCTAAGTTTGGTAAAATTTGACCCAGTAGTTTCAGAGGAGAAGATTTTTCTAAAAGATGACTAAGATTTACAAAAAATTGTTAAAAATTTACTATAAAGGGCAATAACTCCTTAGGGGTCAATTGACCATTTTGGTTATGTTGAATTATTTGTAGATCTGACTATGCTGAACATTTTAGCTGTTTTACAGTTTATCTCTATCTATAATAATATTCAAAATAATAAACAAAAACAGCAAAATTTCCTTAAAATTTCAAATTCAGGGGCAGCAACCTGACAAAGGGTTTTCTGATTTATCTGAAAATTTCAGGGCAGATAGATCTTGACCTTAAAAACACTTTGACCCCATGTCAGAATTGCTCTAAATGCTTTGGTTTTTGTGTTACTAGCCAAAAACTGCATTTTACCCCTATGTTCTATTTTTAGCCATGGCGGCCATCTTGGTTGGTATGTCGGGTTACCGTACACAATATTTAAACTAGATACCTCAAAGATGATTGTGGCCAAGTTTGGTTAAATTTGGCCTTGTAGTTTCAGAGGAGAAAAGTTTAAGGACGACGGACGACGGACGACGGACGCCAAGTGATGAGAAAAGCTCACTTGGCCCTTTGGGCCAGGTGAGCTAAAAAAGGGGAGGGGGTTGTCTGACTTTTTTTTGCAGGTTTTTACATTATTTAAAAACAATCTGTAATAAAGGAAATTTATTTTTTAGTGTTTATTTTTTGCGGAACAAACGGTTATATTTGTTAAATTGTTCGCACACTGAATATAGATGAAATATTTGCCACTGGACGTTATTAAAAAAAAACAAATGTTAAACCAATGATTATACTGTATAAGCAAAGAATTATTTTGAAGATGACATTAAGAATTATTGAATATTGTTACATTAATACAACTAATTGGATAGATAGTTTCATCAACAATGTTTAATTTACATGCATGAAATATATAAAATGAATTACAAGTAATTGATATTAATTATTAATAATTACATTTTATCTTTTTTATTTCAGGAAGAAAAACCGTTGGAAAAGGAACAAGATTCCAGGTTTTCAGAAATGACATCTCCAATGATTAAAAGAAACGAATAATCTTGAAATTCTACCTAAACAGAATAATTCTGAGAATAAAGGAATCAAAACCCACAGAAAAATCTTGTGGACTGCCAAGCAATAGTCCTTTCCAAAATTGTGTTTTCAATTTTATATCAAAGCCGTGAACTTTTGAATTGTCAAATTCAATCGTTGTCTTAATTTTTTTTGCAGTACATGGGAATGTATATACGTATGATTACTGGGTTAATTTTCCGGATTTTTATAGGATATTTTTCTGGATTTTTATAGGATATTTTTCTGCATTTTTATATTGTTGTCCAAGTACGTAATAACTTTTTGATACAGGACATTTTTTTCAAGAAATAGTTTGATCATTGATTTTCACATTGTCAAGTACTGAATTTTAAGTTTATGTGTTATTTTGAAATGACATTGAATGATGTATAAAAAAAAAATTGAGTAGACAAATTGAGTTTTTTTTAGTCGGGTAATTACCACCAGAACGGTGTTGATTTTAATGCTACTACATTTGTTGTATTGTCTCTTATTTTGATGTTTTACCAAATGCAGGTATGAAAGAGTATAGATACATTCGAGCACTTCATAAATCTTACAGAATGGAGAATGGTAAATATCTGTAGTAGCAATGAAATCAACAGATAGAAATTACTTTTAACAAATAGGAGGGAAAATGCCTTTGCTTAAAGTACATTTGAACTGTGCAGTATAAATGTGGTAGTTACTGCACACCTGAGCTGTGCATTATCCAGATTATAGCACAGACAGATCAAAGAGATTTTGCCTATGTCATGTGTTAATTTAGAGATATCCATACAACTTTCACACAAGTTATCGTCTGAAAACTAGAAAAATGCTTGTATTTGGCCCCTCATTCCTGAACGGTTTTGGCAATTACCCCAAAAATCAATCCCAACCTTATAAGTTGTGGTATTGAACCTTGTGGTAAAATTCCAAAGCAATCAAAAAATTTATTCACAAGTTATTGTCCGGAAACCAGAAAAATGCTTGTTTTTGGCCCTTTTATGGCCCTTAATTCCTTAACGATTTGGACCATTACCCCCAAAATCAATCCCAACCTTCCTTTTCTGGTATTTAACCTTTTGATTAAGTTTCATAGTGATCCATACACTTAAACTAAAGTTATTGTCCGGAAACCAATCTGTCAACGGACGACGCCAACATGATAGCAATATGCAAACGCATTCTTTTTGCGGAGTATAAAAATCATAAACATCTTTGAACAAAATCAAATTGTAAAATAGTCTAGATATAGTCTCATTTTTTCAAATTGCACCAACCATGGCAATCAGTTTAAGAATTCTGTGAGCATTGCTATTTTCTGGAGTAGTTATTTTCATGATTTCCATGCAGAAACTTTTAGGGCAGAGACTAAATTTGTTTTTAGATGATGAGTACATCCTTCAAATCAATAGTCAATATGGTATTGTTCATAATGATTAACCCTGAATGAATATTTCAATGTTTTAGTACCATTTTTTACTGCTCATATTTTCCATCCCATTTTTTAAAAACCTCCAGGTCTGCCAGAAAGGAGGTAGAAATAAAAATTAAAGATAACAAGAGTACATACACTGAAATGTCTCACCTGCTTGACTGATCATGGATTGAATCTATTATGTTTAAAATTTATATAAGATAATACAAAGTTTTCAGAGTCACCATAAGAAATGTTTTGATAAGCATAATAAAATTTGTTACCTCTATTACAGCAAAAGCAGTTTCAGTTTCAATATCATCAATGCCACTTTTGAAAAATCTTAGGTCTGGTTTAGATGTAACTGTAATGCCTTTGAAATTTTTCCAAACAGATTTTTCAGGCTGATAGCTAAAACATAGAAACATTCATTTCAATTTTAACAGTGAAGCCTTAAAAGTGGAAAAAAATCTTACTGCACATTGAAGAACACTTGCAACAACTCTCTGAGGGGTCAATAGACAGCCTGTTGCAAGACATTTCTGTCCCAATCGAACATAATCTAAATGTTCTGCCTTTTGTTTACAGTGACTTGACTGTAAGTGTTGCTATTCACCAATTGCAACTCATTCAAAATTTTGACCAAATTGCAATTTGTTTTATTAAACCAAATTGTTCAACTGGTCAGAAATTTGAACAAATTGTTCAGTCAAAATGTGAAAGTGCAAGGTGATAAAATAAATCATACTTACAATCCTATAAGTCTGTAACTCCACTGTATTGATGTAATTCCTAAATCAGTCTATCATTCTGTATAGTTATATTATAGCCAATACCATACTTAAGGTGAACTGTTTTATTTTGAATTGCTATAAAAATGTCAAAACTAAGCTTTTATATAGTTTTTCTTTCGAAAAGTATTCTATATTTATAAGAATCACACATTATGTGAATAAAAACATTTCATATTCAGTAAAATATGAAATAAATTTTTCTTTAGATATAGGAAGATGTGGTGTGAGTGCCAATGAGAAAACTCTCCATCCAAATAACAATTTAAAAAGTAAACCATTATAAGTTAAATTAGGGCCTTCAACACGGAGCCTTGGCTCACACCGAACATCAAGCTATAAAGGGCCCCAAAATTACTAGTGTAAAACCATTCGAATTCAAACGGGAAAACCAACGCTCTAATCTATATAAACACAAGAGTGCACACACTGAAATGTCTCGCCTTCTTTACTAATCATTGATATTATGTTGATAGTCCTAAGTATAAAGCTTTATTACAACTTTCACATAAACTTATCATTATCCAAAATAGCTAATCAAAGACCAATGAGCCATGAAAATGAGGTCAAGGTCAGATTAACCAGCTAACGATGCTTCCATACAACAAATATAGTTGACCTATTACTTATACATTTATAGTTTAAGAAAAATAGACCAAAACACAAAAAACTTAATACTGTGCAGTGAACCGTGAAATTGAGGTCATGATCAAATAAAACATGCGGGATAGATCATAAAATATTTCCATACACCAAATATAGTTGACCTTTGGCATATTATATTAAATAAAAAGACCAACACTCAAAAACATAACTTTGACCACTGAACCATGAAAATTAGGTCATGGTCAGTTGACATCTGCTCACTAGACATGTTCACCTTACAATCATTCCATACAACAAATATAGTAGACCTATGACATAAAGTATGAGAAAAACAGACGAAAACACAAAAACTTAACTAAAACCACTGAACCATGAAAATGAGGTCAAGGTCAAATGACACCTGCCAGTTGGACAAGTACACCTTACAGTCCTTCCATACCCCGAATATACTAGCCCTATTGCTTATAGTATCTGAGATATGGACTTGACCACCAAAACTTAACCTTGTTCACTGATCCATGAAATGAGGTCAAGGTCAATTGAAAATCGTCTGACTGGCATGAAGACCTTGCAAGGTACACACATACCAAATATAATTATCCGATTACTTACTATAAGAGAGAATTCAACATTATAAAAAATCTGAACTTTTTTCAAGTGGTCACTGAACCATGAAAATGAGGTCAAGGACATTGGCCATGTGACTGACTGAAACTTCGTCACATGAGGAATCTATATACAAAGTATGAAGCATCCAGGTCTTTTACCTACTAAAATATAAAGCTTTTAAGACCTGAGCTAACACCACCGCCGCCACCACCGCCGACGCTGCCGTAGCAGCCGGATCACTATCCCTATGGTGAGCTTTCTGCAACTAAAGTTGCCGGCTAGACAAAAACGAGAAACGAGAAACAGGTATATATTACATAAACAAACAACAACTACTGTACATCAGATTCCTGACTAAAGACAGGTGCAAACATTTGCAGCGGGATTAAAAGTTTTAATGGATCCAAACCTTCTCCCTTTTTCTGAAACAATAGCATAACATCACAACATAGAAAAATGCTTTGCATGCTTTATGCTGTTTAATGGCCTTGACAATACATGTCTGTTTCAACAGTGAACATTGCCCTCAATGATAGAAAATGTATGTAATCTATATTATTCTATAAAATTAATTTCAGTAATAAAGTACAACAATTCAATTTAAGCCTCTTTTTTTCTTACTGCAATAGCCAGAGATTAATAGAAAACTAAATTGCATTTGCACTTACTTAGTTATTAATAGAAAACTAAATTGCATTTGCACTTACTTAGTTATTAATAAACACATTTCAGCAAATCTGCCCACTAGTTCTGTGTAAAATCCTTCAGGTATCTTGTTATTAAACCATTCAGTTTCTTGCACTTTGTCGACATACTTTATCATATATTTTACAAACACTGCTACATTATGCAAATATCTATAACTGAAAAAAACAAAAATAAAAGAACCTCCATAAGCATATGAATGCATGTAAAATCCAATCATTACCTTGAAGCCTCATATATAGTGCTATTTTGTGAAGCCTCATATATATATATTATTCTTTATAATTTTAAGAATTCCATTTAAAACCGGACGGACTAAATACTATGTATTCATGAACAAAGTGAAATTTTTACAAAAAGAAAAAGTGTGGCAGATAAAAATGCCATAAAGGCTAAGAGTTCACTCTTTGTTATCCTTCTTTAAAACACATATATAAGAAGAGGAATATTAAAATGTGTTTATTTTAACCATTTTGTTAAGCAAAGTAATCCGTATCATGAATCCGGAATTCATTTGTATTTTATAATCAACTTGAAATTCTGGTTAAGAAAATCATGCAAGTATACGTACATGTAGCATGACTGTTTCCAGAGGATTTTGCTTATTTAAGGCTATTAAAATGATTCAACTTCAATCTATTGTATACAACAAATTATATTTATCATTTTTAAGTCAACAGGTAGGAAATTGCACAAATTTTAAACTGTAAACTGTCCAACTCGTTTAAAGTAAAATGAAAAGCTCCGACTTGTGACAAGTTGTGTCATTTGATTGAATTTGATTGCTAGAAAACATTTTGGCATTCAATTCACGCCAATTGGAAATGACAGAATTGTGTCAAAAAAATTCTGAAACCTTGACACAAATGTTTATTTCTTTATGTCAATTAGTCCTACAGTACTCATATGTCTTTGATTGAAGCATAAACAATAGCCAATGATTCCACTTCATATGATGGGCATAAGAGACAATCTAGAAATTTTGTCCTTTTACTCTCGACCTCTATATGCTTTCACAGGTGGAAGTTGATAAATACATCTGATCTGTAGTGTATTGATCACATAAACTTTATATCATCAAAGATCCATGAAAATGAGGTCAAGGTAAGATTTATTAACCATGCCAGACAGACACATGAGACATATAAACTTCACATAACTCCATACACCTAATAATATCGACCTATTGTTTTTAGTATCTGAGATACTGACCTATAGGCAAAAAGTTAATCAATGTGGACAAAATGAGCCATGAGAATAAGGTTAAGTCAGATGAACCAAAGATTGCATAGTCCAAAAGCATGAATAGGGTGGCAATGATGGGACCAAGATAAGGGCATTCTTATAGTCAATGTTAGTCGGCTTTCATAATTAAAAGTTTTATTCTTTGACAATTGGTTAATTAAAATCATAGATTATATTTGGCAGTAATATTTTTTTTCCTTTAGAACGAAATATATATCATTGGTTGAGAACCTTTCATCATGTTCATACCTTATTTCTGCAAAGTTTCGTTAAAATTAATCCCTTAATTTCATACATGTCATAAAAAAAGATGAAAATATGAAAGTTTATCAATGACGGCGGCCCAAGTAATGGCAAAAATAAAACAGCACACACTCACTGACAACATGGACAGCACAATCTAAACTAAGTAAAAACAAATTAACTGAAATCCTTACATTGGCCTGTCTTTCAAATTAGATGTATTCTGTGGTGAAACTTTACTCAGAATGGTTTGAAGCATTGGCTTTGCTTTTGTTTTACCACGATATTTATAAGTGTACATAGAACCATCAAATGTAAGAATGCTCTCTAAATCAGTCATGTACTCTTTTTGATAGGTTGTCAATTCTGTTTTTATCCCTCCTTGTTGAAGTACATATTCTCCACTGTATTCCATTCCTTCTCCAGTGTAGAAAATGTGCAGGTATTTTTCAACCATTTGAATTGTCCAATTTGATACTCTGTCATATAAATGTGGCAATTTTTGATAAGGATGTCCACCATTCTGGTGATGTGATGTCTGATTATCTGACAAAATATTTTCCTCAGATCTAGATGGTTTGGATGATGTTTGTAAAATTTCTGATTCTGATGCCATACTTCTGTAAAAATAAGACAAGTTAACTGCTGAACATGAAGTTAATTAATCATGATCATTCAATGAAAAAAAAAAGTTAACAGAATGACAGAAAAGACTTGTAAGATATATCATGTAATATATACATGTAGGATTGAACGCTAAAATATCATATTGAACATGTTGAATTACCATGTTGTCAGATTACCTTTGATGATAATGATATTTGTTAAATGTTGATACAAACTAGAGTGCACATGCTTTTATGTCTTATAAAGCAGATATATGTATGTGTATTAAATGCTGACAGTTTTTGTGATAAAGGTCATACCACATGTACATGATTTATGGAGAATCTTCATGTTGATAAATTTTAAAGGATCAATGTAAATCATATCAGGTTAGATGACTTTGGTAAGAAAAACATATTTACCTTACAGCATTACATTGATCCTAGACAAAACACCTTTACACTGAATCTATAGCAAGTATAGTATGGACAATCATAATCCATCTTTTACTTAAACACATACTGTAAATGTATATTGTAGTTATAGAGAAAAATGACCTTTGCTCTAAAATAAGATCATCAGGGTTCTCACTTTAAGGTGAATCCATGAGTCAAATCTGTCTGGATTCATCATTTTCAAAACTGGTGAGTCCAAAGATGCATCAATGTTGTAAAATGTTGTATCAACTGAGCACAAATTTCACCATTTTATGACAAAAGGTTCAAAATAATGTAAACTTGGTGTCATTTATTTGCTATGTTTTGTCAAGGGGACTGAAATAATAAATGACATAGCAATAATATTTTATCTTCTCACCGTTGGACTTGTCATAGTAAAAAATGTGCTTCGCCGAGCGCAGCTGGATACGACCGAAGATTGCATGCTGTTGTGCAATACACTCTTTGCTGTTGCGCAATACAATGTGCTGTTGCTCAATAATGAGTAAATAAAATCTATTTTAGACAATATACAAAGAAATAGCAAAATAAAAGTGAGAAAAACCTAAAATTTGAAAAAAAAAATAAAAAAAATTGCCCTCCCCCAAAAAAATAAATTACCCCCAAATTCTTTTTCGGAAAAAATGTGATTTTTTCATAAATCTTGAAGAAGAAAAAAATTTGTACATCAAACAGCTATTCTATGGAACAAATATTTAGCAGGGTAGTAACAAAACTGGGATACTGACATTTCATTATATTACACTCATGACTGTCCAAGTTACACCTTTAACAAAGAAACTTGATATTAATATTTATATTGATACAAATTGTCGGTATCATCCGGAGAACATTTAAATCGTTGGATTATAAGTCATTCTGTCAACTATTTAAAGCCTTGGTTAGACCACACCTTATGAATATGCCAACATTGTATGGAATCCTTATAGAAATGAATGCTATTTTTTGAAAATGTATAGGAAAATAAATGCAAGTAGTGATCACATTTTGTATGAAGCGCAGAAGCGGCTCTTGCTAAAAATGTGATCGCTACTTGCATAAAATTTATTTCCACATATCAAAAAACAGCATTCAATTCTTATATTTACAGTTTTTAAGAATACATGTATAATATAATAATAATAATAATAATAATAATAAATTCTTTATTTAAAGAGGGTAAACTCAGTTAGTTACAATAAACTAATCTTCCCTGAGGCCCTCACATACAAATTACAATACAATCAAAACAGATATTTACACATAGTTAATTTACAGTCATGTAGTTCAATGTATTGTTATTAACATAAGATATAATGCTGTTTAAGAAGTATACATGTAGTCAAAAAAATCAAATGAAAATAAAAATATACATTACAAATGCATTGTCATGATTGTAGCAAACATTTCTTATCAGGATTGTGTTAGGTACTTCTTGATACTTTGCTTAAAAGTAAAAGTGTTTTGAGCCTTACGCATTTTGTGTGGTAGTCCATTCCATAATACTGATCCAGAATAAGCAAAGGATTTCTTAAATAGTTCAGCTTTTGGCTTAGGAACTATCAGATTACCTTGAGTGACACCTCTTAAGGAGTAAGGATTATTATCTGATTTCAGTTTAAACTTTTGAACCAGGTACATTGGTGCTTCCATACGCATACATTTATATAGAAGTAAATATTTGTGGTAATTTATTCTATTGTCAACTGTCATCCACCCAAGTTTTTTAAATAAGGGGGCTGAGGGGGATAAAGGATCTGCATCTAGAATTAATCTTGCTGCTCTTTTTTGGAGTTTTAAAATTCTTGTTTTCCCTTCATTTTTACATTCACCCCAAATAATACAGCAGTAGTCAATTAAGGGAAGAATATACCCATTGTAATATGTTTTCCTTGCATTTATATCTAAAAACTTCTTTATTTTAGAAAGAAGGTATATTCTGGATGATATATTAGCACAAACTTGGTCAATTTGATTTTTCCAGTTAAGTGTGTTGTCAATTTTAACACCTAATAATTTTTCACATGAAGAATTTTGTAAAACTTTTGAATTTATTATCAAGTTTGGTTGATAAGTCTGAATTGATAGTTTCTGTTTTGTTCCAGTAACCAAACATTTTGTTTTATTTGCATTAATGAACATGTTGTTCATTTTACACCACTCTTCAACCCTGTATAAATCTTCTTGAACATCATCATGTATGTTTTCTATGTTTTTCCCAGATTTATGAAGAGTGGTGTCATCAGCATATAGGTCTGTTTCACAATTTTCAATACATAAGGGAAGGTCGTTTATAAATAGTACAAACAATAGGGGACCAAGTATAGAACCTTGGGGGACACCAAATTTTATATTTTGTTGTTCAGAATAAACATTACAAATGTTTACCTGCTGTTTTCTGTTATTGAGGTATGACTTAAAAAAACTAACAGTAGCCTCACTAAATCCATAAATTTCAAGCTTTAAACAAAGAATATCATGATCTACCAAATCAAAAGCTTTTTTAAAATCTAATAAAATTGCTAGATTTAAATTACCATCATTCATTTCTTGCAACCATTTGTCAATGATATTGATAAGTGCAGTTTGACAAGAGTGCTGTGGCCTGAAACCAGATTGTGTAGGGTGTAAAAGTTTAAGTTTAGATAAATATTTGTACATTTTATTAGAAACATGTTTTTCTATTAATTTTGATAAAGTTGGAAGAACAGATATAGGTCTGTAATTTGTAGCTAAAAGCTTGTCACCATCCTTGAAAACTGGTGTTACCTTAGCATTCTTCAGTAATGAAGGATATATACCAGTATCTATCATTCTGTTAAATATATATGTGAGAGGTGATGCAATAAAAGGGGCACTTAATCTTAGGATTTTTGGACCAATATTATCCATACCAGATGCTTTATTTATATCAAGTTTTGCTAATTCATTAAATAGCTCATTCATATTCACTGGTGGTATAGAAAATTTTTCATGTTTATGTAATTTATTTTTAACAAATTTACTAAGATTACTAAAATCTGCTTTGTTAACAGGTGTATAACTTCCTTGTTCTCTTAGTTTTTCTGCACAGGAAGTAAAAAAGTTATTAAAAGTATCAGCTATACATTTTTTACTTTTAGTTGTATTGTTATCTTCTGTGGCCAACTCATATGGTGTATTTTTAACTTTTGGGTTCAGACTGTGAAGACATTTCCATAATGTTTTAGGGTCATTTGAGTCTTTTACCATATTTTTATAATAATTCTTTTTTGAGTTATCAATAATTTGTTTAGTTTTATTTCTCCAAAATCTATACTCACTCCATAAACCAAGTGCATTATATTTATCTCTCATATTCCTAGCGTAAATGATTTCACTATTATACCATTCAGGCTGTCTGTCTCTTTTAACTCTCTTTTTAACAACAGGAGCATGTTTATCTAAAGCCTTGTTCAACATATCATAAAACAATTGTAGACAGTCAGAGGGGTTTTCTTCAAATTCAATTTCATGAAAAGGCGTAGATTGCAGATCTAATAAAAAATTGTTTTGGTTGAAATTTTTGAAATTTCTATATGTAATTGTACTGTGTGTATTCTTTTTGCCTATGTTGACTTCTTTCCTTGTTAAACAGATAGGATAATGGTCACTAATTGCATATCTACACACATGTGATTCCTCTATCATATTTGGATTATTGACATAAATATGATCAATCAGTGTACTAGTATCTTTTGTTACCCTTGTGGCTTCTTCAATCAGTTGTTGAAAATTATAGGATTCTAAAATATTCAGCCATTTTTGAGGAGGTTTGTTTGGTGCTTTAAAATTGAAATTAAAATCACCCATAATTGTTATATCTGAATTGATGGTCATTGCCACTCTTATTTCTTTTTCAAAATCATCAACCCAATCTATCAGTGACTTTGGTGGCCTATACACAAAACATAATAAAAAAGATTTTTTGTAATCTGGTTTAATTTCAAACCACATTGTTTCCGTACCCCCTATTTCTATGTTGTTTTTTCTTAAAAATTTAATAGTTTCAGAAAAGTAAACAATTAGACCACCCCCACCTTGGGATGTTCTGTCCTTTCTTTCAAATACATAACCAGGTACTTGTAATTTATTATCAGGAGTGTGTTTTGTTAAAAATGATTCACACAATCCTAATACATCAGGTTGGTTATCAGAAAACATAAGGTTATGTTTAATTTCTTCATATTTACTTTCAATCCTATTAACATTATGAGAACAAATCCTAATACCTTTTGATTTACTAAAACCATAAGAATTAAAAATCTTATCATTGACTGCAACTTCCTGTTGTAGCAGTAGATTGGTCTCTTTCTTCTGGGCATATACATATTTTTGTCTTATAATTAAGTCTTAAACCTCAGATAACTTGAATTTTAAAACTTCAGCAAGCATTGTTAATTGCTGGATGTCAAATCTAACCTGTGGCACATGCTGACATAAAAGGTCATAATTTGCATAACAAATTGTCGATTTCAATGAACATGATTAAATCCCATTTATTTAAAGCAGAGTTTGAACAGATGGCGATTTCAACTAAATACTTTTAAGGCTATAAAATATTTAATTTAAGTAACTTTATATCTTAACAATAATAAGAAACAGCAGTGTTATAAAACATTGTTTACTAGTCTCGATACTGAGTTGTGTTTATGTATGCAAAGCTATGTTTTTTGTTTTTAACCATGTCAATTTCATCATGGCTAAAATTTTCCAAAATCAGGGGTTCGTTTAGGGATGAAATATGAAAGAACAATCTTTACCATTGAATTTATGGGTATACACTCGTCCTTTCTCAGTTTCTCCTCAAATATCCGAGTCAAGATATACAATAGTATTGACCATGTTGACCTGATATTATATTTTAACCGTGAGTAAAGCAAGAAAAATGAATTTGTAATACACGAACTCAACACGTAGCTCATAATTAGGTAGGCGGAGCTTAGATGAGTTGAATTCTTCCACCAAGCAGCATCTATGTAGAAATAAATTCATACAGCTTTAGCCTAAAAACCTCATTTCAATCAATAAGAATTCAGCATTTTTATACATTCAACCGCTACTGTAAATATTACAAAATAAAAGACATTGAGTCAGTAGAAAATGTCCAATGAAGAGCAACCAAGATGCTTCCATACCTGTCCGACAAGAGTTATGAAGATTCAAGGCTTCAAATACTAAAACTAC
Source organism: Mytilus trossulus (assembly GCF_036588685.1). Classification (NCBI taxonomy): domain Eukaryota; kingdom Metazoa; phylum Mollusca; class Bivalvia; order Mytilida; family Mytilidae; genus Mytilus; species Mytilus trossulus. The sequence continues at coordinate 34,537,131 of NC_086379.1, read as the reverse complement.
CAACACTTAAGTTAAAAAAATTGTGTGGTAACATGATTGAGACATTTAAAATCTTAGCCGGTATATACGATACAAATACAAACAAAAGATCTGTTTACCTTAAATAGTAGTACAACAAGAGGACATAAATGGAAAATTAATAAACATAGGTGTAGGCTACATGTAGATGTACATAAACACTTTTTTACAAACAGGGTAGTTGATACATGGAACAATTTGCCGGAACTCATATTGACAACCACAAAAGTAAAAACATTTGAAAACAGACTCGATAGACATTGGAAAGACCATCCTATGAAATTTGATTACACCACAGAATATGCACACTACACAAACAAAGGAACTGGAGCAGAAGACGAAAGCTCAGATGACACCACAGAGATGAACATAGAGGAGCAGCAGCTCCTGTGTTCATAATGAACATAAGGTAAACGTAGGTAATACCACAACCAACATCGGGACAATTCTGTATAATTGGCATTTCAGGAAGCACCTGTCCACAGGCACAAGATGTTCTATCAATATGTAAAAAAATAGAGGCAATTGGAAGAAAATGCTATCCATGTGTATAAAAAACATGTTCATTTTTTTTTATACGCATGAATAGTATTTTCTTCTCATTGCCACTATTTTTTTACATATTGATAGAACGTCTTGTGCCTGTGACCTGTCCAATGTTTTTTATAACTTCTAAAGTTTCAAAAGTTACTCCTAAAAAGTAAATAACAAGCTCCCGTATTCTTCGTCCTCTTTCCATGACAGTAGAATTATTCCGACCCATATGAGTAATTGATTTCATAACATATATATTGCTTTTGCTTAACCCAAAGTACCTTATTTTTATAAGTTTCTTTGTCTTGTTTTCATTTTACCCAGGGGAATGTAAGTAAGGGGAGGGAAACCAATGCTAATATGATGGGAAGATCTTATTCGCAGGTGGCAGTTAGGTCCGCTGCTGTATGCCCTGAGGTAACGGTGCCCTGAGGTAATCGTGGTAATGCGCCATTGATTAAATACGCACGAAATATAGTTCTTATTTAGATAGATCTTAATACCAAATTTTAATGTGACCAAATACCAAAGATGTCAACACACTTCCCAAATGATTTTCTTATTTGTATACAATGATCATTCATTTCGTATGTACGTTTAGAGTGGGGATGGCTGGTAAAATTATAAACTTTTTTTATTTTTTTTTTATAAAAGTTCAATTAATGATCTGAAGTATTCATTCATGACAGGGGTACCTGAGGTAACCCAAATTATAACAACACATACAACCATTAAACTCAAGTCAACTGAGGTAACTTTATATATACATCACATAAGCAATACAAATCTATGAAGTCCTACATTCTAAATTAAGAAATTGTGAAATTAAAATATATATGTATACACTAGCAAAGTATGTACTAAAAATTCTTTCATAACAGGGTAACCTGCGGTAACCCAAACAATAACAGCAAATACAACCTATTTAACTCAAGTTAATTCAGATCACCTTTACATATACATCACATAAACAATATAATTTCAATGAATTCCTACATAACAAAAGAAGAAAGTGGTTTATTACAGCATAAATGCATATACTAGCAAAGTATCTACTAAGTATTTTGTTATGACAGGGTTACCTCAGGTAACCTATAAAATAGCAATAAGTACTAACCATTGATATCAAGTTAACTTGAGTCGATTTTCCGATATATCACATAAGCAATACACATGTATGAGGCCTACATGTAAAATAAAGAAATTGTTTGATTACAACATAAATGTTTTCACTAGCAAACCATCTAATAAGCATTCTTTATAACATGGGTACCTGAGGTAACCACAGACATAATTACAAATATAACCCACTTAACTTAACTGAAGTAAACTGAGATCACCTTTACATGTACATCAAATAAACAATACAACTTTCATGAAGTCCTACATTTAAAATAAAGAAGTTTGTTTATTACAATAAATGTAAACACTACCAAAGTATCTACGAAGTATTCATTCATGACAGGGTAACATGAGGTAACCCTAATAATAACAATAAATACAACCCATTCAACTCAAGTTAACTTAGGTTACATTAATATATACCTCGCATACACAATACAAATCTATGTCCTACATTTTAGATTAAGAAATTGTGTCATTACAGCATAAATGCACATACCAACAAATTATCTACGAAGTATTCTTTCATAATAGAGATACCTCATGTTATTTAAAAAATAACAACAAATATAATCCATTCAAATTAAGTTAACTAAAGTCGCCTTTCCTGAATATCATATAAACAATACTTATCTATGGAGTCCAAAATGAAAAAGTAAATGGTTTATTAGAAATTAAATGTATACTCTGGAAAACTATCTACGACGTATTCTTACGTGACAGGGTTACCTCAGATAACTAAAACAATCACAACAAAGATAACCCATCTGACTCAAGTTCACTCAGGTTACCTTTAAATATATATATACATCACATAAACAATACATATCTATGAAGTCCTACATTTCAAATTAAAAAACTGTGGAATTACAATATGAATGTATACACTAGCAAAATATCAACTAAGAATTCTTTCATAGCAGGGTTACCTGAGGTAACAGCAAATACAACCTATTTAACTCAAGTTAATTCAGATCACGTTTACATATACATCACATAAAAAATATAACTTCAAAGAATTCCTACATTAAAAATTAAGAGGTTGGCTTATTACACCATAAATGCATATACTAGCAAAGTATCTACTAAATATTCTGTCATGCACGGTTACCTTAGGTAACTCATAAAATAGAAACAAGTATTATCCATTCATATCAAGGTCACTTAAGTCGCCTTTCCAATATATCACATAAACAATACCCATCTATGAAGTCCTACATTTTTAATAAAGAAATTGTTTGATTACAAAATAAATGTTTACACTAGCAAACTATCTAAAAAGCATTCTCCATAACATGGTTACCTGAGGTAACCCCAGACATAATTACAAATATAACCCACATAACTGATGTTATCTGAAGTCACCTTTACATGTGCATCACATAAACAATACAAGTTTCACGAAGTCCTACATTTAAAATAAAGATGTTTGTTTATTACAATTAATGCAAACACTAGCAAACCATAACAATAATAACAAAGATAACCCATTTAACTCAAGTTAACTGAGGTCACCTTTTAATATATATATATCACATAAACAATACAAATCTATGAAGTCCTACATTTCAAATTAAAAAAATTGTGAAGTTACAATACAAAGGTATACACTAGCAAAGTATCTACTAAGAATTCTTTCATAACAGGGTTACCCGAGGTAACCAATACAATAACAACAATACAACCTATTTAACTCAAGTTAATTCAAATCACCTTTACATATACATCACATAAACAATATAACTTTAAAGAATTCCTAAATTAAAAAGAAGAAGTTGGTTTATTACACCATAAATAGTTATCAAAAGTACCAGGATTATAATTTTATACGCCAGACGCGCGTTTCGTCTACATAAGACTCATCAGTGACGCTCATGGATATACTAGCAAAGTATCTACTAAATATTCTGTCATGACAGGGTTACCTCAGGTAACCCATGCAATAGAAACAAGTATTATCTAATCATACCAAGTTAACATAAGTCGCCTTTCAGAAATATCACATAAACAATACACATCTATGAAGTCCTACATTTAAAATAAAGAAATTGTCCGATTACAACATACATGTTTACACTAGCAAACTATCTCAAAAGCATTCTTCCTAACATGGGTACCTGAGGTAACCCCAGACATAATTACAAATATAACCAACCTAAATAAAGTTAACTGAGGTCACCTTAACATGTGCATCACATAACAATACAGGTTTTATGAAGCCTACATTTGAAATAAAGAAGTTTGTTTATTACAATTCATGTAATCAATAGCAAAGTATCTACAAAGAATTCATTCATTACAGGGTTACCTCAGGTAACCCAATAATAACAACAAATACAACCCATGTAACTCAAGTTAACTCAGGTATCACCTTTAAATATATATGCATCACATAAACAATACAAATCTATGAAGTCCTACATTTTTCAATTAAGAAATTGTGTAATTAGAATATAAATGTATACACTTACAAAGTATATACTAAGAATTCTTTCATAGCAGGGTTACCTGAGGTAACTAATACAAAAGCAACAAAAACAAACTATTTAACTCAAGTTAATTAAGATCACCTTTACATATACATCACATAAACAATATAACTTTAATGAATTCCTAAATTAAAAATAAAGAAGATGATTTATTACACCATAGATATTATCTACTAAATATTCTGTCAGGACAGGGTTACCTCAGGTAACCCATGAAATAGAAACAAGTATTATCCATTCACATCAAGTTAACTAAAGTCGCCTTTCAGAAATATCACATAAACAATACACATCTATGAAGTCCTACATTTAAAATAAAGAAATTGTCCGATTTCAACATAAATGTTTACACTAGCAAACTATCTCAAAAGCATTCTTCATAACATGGGTACCTGAGGTAACCCCAGACATAATGACAAATATAACCCACCTAACTGAAGTTAACTGAGGTCACCTTAACATGTGCATCACATAACAATACAAGTTTCATGAAGTCCTACATTTGAAATAAAGAAGTTTGTTTATTACAATTAAGGTAAACAATAGCAAAGTATCTACAAAAAATTCATTCATTATAGGGTTACCTCAGGTAACCCAATAATAAGAACAAATACAACCAATGTAACTCAAGTTAACTCAGGTATCACCTTTAAATATATATGCATCACATAAACAATACAAATCTATGAAGTCCTACATTTTTCAATTAAGAAATTGTGTAATTAGAATATAAATGTATACACTTACAAAGTATATACTAAGAATTCTTTCATAGCAGGGTTACCTGAGGTAACTAATACAAAAGCAACAAAAACGAACTATTTAACTCAAGTTAATTAAGATCACCTTTACATATACATCACATAAACAATATAACTTCAATGAATTCCTAAATTAAAAATAAAGAAGATGATTTATTACACCATAAATAGATATACTAGCAAAGTATCTACTAAATATTCTGTCAGGACAGGGTTACCTCAGGTAACCCATGCAATAGAAACAAGTATTATCCATTCACATCAAGTTAACTAAAGTCGCCTTTTAGAAATATCACATAAACAATACACATCTATGAAGTCCTACATTTAAAATAAAGAAATTGTCCGATTACAACATAAATATTTACACTAGCAAACTATCTCAAAAGCATTCTTCATAACATGGGTACCTGAGGTAACCCCAGACATAATGACAAATATAATCCACCTAACTGAAGTTAACTGAGGTCACCTTAACATGTGCATCACATAACAATACAAGTTTCATGAAGTCCTACATTTGAAATAAAGAAGTTTGTTTATTACAATTAATGTAAACAATAGCAAAGTATCTACAAAAAATTCATTCATTACAGGGTTACCTCAGGTAACCCAATAATAACAACAAATACAACCCATATAACTCAAGTTAACTCAGGTATCACCTTTAAATATATATGCATCACATAAACAATACAAATCTATGAAGTCTAACATTTTTAAATTAAGAAATTGTGTAATTAGAATATAAATGTATACATTTACAAAGTATATACTAAGAATTCTTTCATAGCAGGGTTATCTGAGGTAACCAATACAAAATCAACAAAAACAAACTATTTAACTCAAATTAATTAAGATCACCTTTACATATACATCACATAAACAATATAACTTTAATGAATTCCTAAATTAAAAATAAAGAAGATGATTTATTACACCATAAATGGATATACTAGCAAAGTATCTACTAAATATTCCGTCATGACTGAGGTAACCCTGGAATAGAAACAAGTATTATCCATTCACATCAAGTTAACTAAAGTCGCCTTTTAGAAATATCAAATAAACAATACACATCTATGAAGTCCTACATTTAAAATAAAGAAATTGTCCGATTACAACATAAATGTTTACACTAGCAAACTATCTCAAAAGCATTCTTCATAATATGGGTACCTGAGGTAACACCAGACATAATGACAAATATAACCCACCTAACTGAAGTTAACTGAGGTCACCTTAACATGTGCATCACATAACAATACAAGTTTCAGGAAGTCCTACATTTGAAATAAAGAACTTTGTTTATTACAATTAAGGTAAACAATAGCAAAGTATCTACAAAAAATTCATTCATTACAGGGTTACCTCAGGTAACCCAATAATAAGAACAAATACAACCCATGTAACTCAAGTTAACTCAGGTATCACCTTTAAATATATATGCATCACATAAACAATACAAATCTATGAAGTCCTACATTTTTCAATTAAGAAATTGTGTAATTAGAATATAAATGTATACACTTACAAAGTATATACTAAGAATTCTTTCATAGCAGGGTTACCTGAGGTAACTAATACAAAAGCAACAAAAACGAACTATTTAACTCAAGTTAATTAAGATCACCTTTACATATACATCACATAAACAATATAACTTCAATGAATTCCTAAATTAAAAATAAAGAAGATGATTTATTACACCATAAATAGATATACAAGCAAAGTATCTACTAAATATTCTGTCAGGACAGGGTTACCTCAGGTAACCCATGCAATAGAAACAAGTATTATCCATTCACATCAAGTTAACTAAAGTCGCCTTTTAGAAATATCACATAAACAATACACATCTATGAAGTCCTACATTTAAAATAAAGAAATTGTCCGATTACAACATAAATATTTACACTAGCAAACTATCTCAAAAGCATTCTTCATAACATGGGTACCTGAGGTAACCCCAGACTTAATGACAAATATAATCCACCTAACTGAAGTTAACTGAGGTCACCTTAACATGTGCATCACATAACAATACAAGTTTCATGAAGTCCTACATTTGAAATAAAGAAGTTTGTTTATTACAATTAATGTAAACAATAGCAAAGTATCTACAAAGAATACATTCATTACAGGGTTACCTCAGGTAACCCAATAATAACAACAAATACAACCCATATAACTCAAGTTAACTCAGGTATCACCTTTAAATATATATGCATCACATAAACAATACAAATCTATGAAGTCCTACATTTTTCAATTAAGAAATTGTGTAATTAGAATATAAATGTATACACTTACAAAGTATATACTAAGAATTCTTTCATAGCAGGGTTACCTGCGGTAACCAATACAAAATCAACAAAAACAAACTATTTAATTCAAGTTAATTAAGATCACCTTTACATATACATCACATAAACAATTTTACTTTAATGAATTCCTGAGTTAAAAATAAAGAAGATGATTTATTACACCATAGATGGATATACTAGCAAAGTATCTACTAAATAATCTGTCATGACAGGGTTACCTCAGGTAACCCATGCAATAGAAACAAGTATTCTCCATTCACATCAAGTTAACTTAAGTCGCCTTTCAGAAATATCACATAAACAATACACATCTATGAAGTCCTACATTTAAAATAAAGAAATTGTCCGATTACAACATAAATTACATTACACTAGCAAACTATCTCAAAAGCATTCTTCATAACATGGGTACCTGAGGTAACCCCAGACATAATTACAAATATAACCCACCTAACTGAAGTTAACTGAGGTCACCTTAACATGTGCATCACATACCAATACAGGTTTCATGAAGTCCTACCTTTGAAATAAAGAAGTTTGTTTATTACAATTAATGTAAACAATAGCAAAGTACCTACAAAGAATTCATTCATTACAGGGCTACCTCAGGTAACCCTATAAAACAACATATACAACCCATATAACTCAAGTTAACTCAGGTATCACTCCTCTAAATATATATGCATCACATAAACAATACAAATCTATGAAGTCCTACATTTTTAAATTAAGAAATTGTGTAATTGAAAAATGAATGTATACACTTACAAAGTATATACTAAGAATTCTTTCATAGCAGAGTTACCTGAGGTAACCAATACAATAACAACAAATTAAACTTATTTAACTCAAGTTTATTCAGATCACCTTTACACATACATCACATAAACATTATAACTTCAATGAATTTCTACATTAAAAACGAAGAAATTGGTTTATTACACCATAAATGCATAAACTAGCAAAGTATCTACTAAGTATTCTGTCATGACAGGGTTACCTCAGGTAACCCATAAAATAGCAACAAGTATTATCCATTCATATCAAGTTAACTTAAGTCGCCTTTCCGGTATATCACATAAACAATACACATCTATGAAGTCCTACATTTAAAACAAAGAAATATAAATGTTTACAATAGCAAACTTTCTAAAAAGCATTCTTCATGTCATGGGTACCTGAGGTAACCCCAGACATAATTACTAATATAACCCAATAACTGAAGTTAACTGAGTTCACTTTACATGTACATCACATAAGCAATACAACTTTTATGAAGTCCTACATTTGAAATAAAGAAGTTTGTTTATTACAATTAATGTAAACACTAGCAAAGTATCTATAAAGAATTCATTTATTACAGGATTACCTGAGAGACAAGGTTACCTAAGGTAACCTAATAATAACAACAAATACAACCCTTTTAACTCAGGTTTACCCAGGTAACATATATCTATACATCGCATAAACAATACAAATCTATGAAGTCCTACATTTTAAATTAAGAAATTGTGTAATTACAACATCAATGCATATACCAGCAAAGTATCTACGAAGTATTCTTTCATAACAGGGTTACCTCAGGTAACCCGAAAAATAACAGTAAATATAATCAATTCAAATAAAGTTAACTTAAGTTGCCTTTCCTTAATATCATATAAACAATACACATCTATGAAGTTCAAATTTATAAAAAAAAGGAAATCGTTTATTACAACTTAAATGTATATTCTGGAAAACTATTTACAAAGTATTCTTACATGACGGGATAACCTCGGGTAACCATAACAATAACATCAAATAAAAAATACAAATCTATGAAGTCCTACATTTTTAAATTAAGAAATTGTGTGATTAAAGTATAAATGTATACACTAGCATAGTATCTACTTATATTTTTTTCATAACAGGGTTACCTGAGGTAACCCAAGCAATAACAGCAATTACAACCAATTTAACTCAAGTTAATTCAGATCACCTTTACATTTACATCACATAAACAATATAACTTCAATGAATTCCTACATTGAAAATGAAGAAGTTGGTTTATTACACCATAAATACATATACTAACACGATATCTACTAAGTATTCTGTCATGACAGGGTTATCTCAGGTAACCCATAAAATAGCTACAAGTATTATCCATTTAAATCGAGTTAAGACAGATCGCATTTTTTAAATATCGCGTAAGCAATTTACATCTGTGAAGTCCTACATGTAAAATAAAGAAATTGTTTCATTACAACATAAATGTTTACACTAGCAAACTATCTAATAAGCATTCTTTCATAACAGGGGTACCTGAGGTAACCCCAAATATAATTGCAAATATAACCCACTTAACTGAAGTTATTTTAGATCACCTTTACATATATATCCCATAAACAATATAACTTCAATGAAGTCCTACATTCAAAATGAATAAGTTGGTTTATTACAATTAATGTAAAGACTAGCGAAGTATCTACGAAGTATTCATTCATGACAGGGTTACCTCAGGTAACCCCAATTATAACACCAAATACAACCCATTTAACTCAAGTGAACTCATGTAACATTTACATATAATCGCATAAACAATACAAATCTATGAAGTCCTACATTTTAAATTAAGAAATTGTGTAATTACAGCATAATGCATATACCAGCAAAGTATCTACGAAGTATTCTTTCATAACAGGATTACCTCAGGTAACCCAAAAAATAACAACAAATATAATCGAATCAAATCAAACAAGAATTAATTGTAACAGGATGCTGTTCCGAAATCTCCCAAACAAAGATCCGATAACTCCCCATTCATATGGTCCCATGTTCATTTGATTTGATTTTTTGTCCCATACAAGAATATATATGGCTTACGAGTAGGGATCTCCACCATTTACAAGTTTTCAAACAGGAGGGGGTGGTGGTGACCCCCAGGGACTTTATCTACATTTCATTTGATTTGTTTTATTGTCCCCTACAAGATAATGTATGGTTTAGGGGTGGGGATCTGGACCGTTTACAAGATAATAGTACATTCTCAAATTGAACGGGGTGGGGATGACCCCCAGGAACTTCCATCTAATTTCATGTGATTTGTTTTATTGTCCCATACAAGAATATATATGGTTTAGGGGTGGGGATCTGGACCGTTTTCAAGTTTTCAAACAAGAGGGGTTGGGGTGACCCCCTAGGGACTTCCCTTTTATTTCATTTGATTTGTTTTATTGCCCTACAAGAATATATATGGTTTAAGGGTGGGGATCTGGACCGTTTACAAGTTTTCAACCCAGAGGGGGTGGGGTGACCCCCTAGGGACTTTCCTCTTATTTCATTTGATTTGTTTTATTGTCCCCTACAAGAATATATATGGTTTAGGGGTGGGGATCTGGACCGTTTAAAAGTTTTCCAACAAGAGGGGGTGAGGTGACCCCCAGGGACTTCCCTTTTATTCCATTTGATTTTTTTATTGTCCCCTACAAGAATATATATGGTTTAGGGGTGGGGATCTGGACCGTTTACATTCTCAAATTGAAGGGGGTGGGGATGACCCCCCCCCCCCCCCCCCAGGGCATCCCCCTATATTTCATGTGATTTATTTTATTGTCCTATAATCATTTATAAAGAAAAAGAAGAAGAAGAAGAAGAAAAATAATAAGAACTGAGCAAAAACAATTAGTCTCCAAACTTTGTTTGGGAGACTTAATTAACACAAGGTTGCAGTCTTATTATTGAATGCTCCATAGGCTTACATGCAAAACAGCTGATCTTAGAAAAAAAATTCATGTTCATATCATGTATGTACCAAAGTGAAATTGTGATTTAATTGAAAAAAGGGGGTCTTGCCACGAAGAATAAAACGTTACGCAATCCTGAAGTCAACTCACTTTTTTTCTACTTTCTGTTTGTTATTTTTACTAGACCTCATCACTTCAAGTAAACATGATATCCTTCCACTTTCCTGGAATAATATCCCCAAAACAGGGGCGTGTCCAGGATAATTGAAAGGGGGAGCGTAGAATAAAATATTTCGCAGAGCGAAGCGAGGCGAAAAATTTTTTGGACCTTTTTTGGCTTAAAAGCATAAAATAATAGAGAATTGCACTAATGTAACGGTTCCTGACTTGGAGCATGTATATTTTATAGTTAAAGTGTCAGGGTGTGACATTTTTTATGCCGAGTTCTCTCCATTAATTGTCTATGGTATATTAAAATGATTGGATGGATCTTAACAGCAGTAGACCAATAACGAGAAATTCCAAACTCAAGGGTATAAGGAGTTTCTTAACATTTCAATTCCTAGGCAAGGATTTTATGAACGAGAGGCGTGATTACGGTTGAGGGTCCATGGGGGAAGCTCAGAAGCTCCTGAATTTCAACAATTTAGCATCAAATTATGAAGTAATCCCTGTATTTTTGATTAAGTTCGGGTTTCTTTGAACGACACACATGATACAAGACAAATAAACACTGAAGAATAAAGTTCTTTCGTTCTGAGTATTGCTTTAATGTGGAAATATACATATCTCTAGTATACATGTGCCTTGACGCACACCGTTAAATGAACACAGAAAAATACTGACGGACTCTCATTTTCAATTACTAGAGTGGATTCATTACAACCATTTTACGTGGATTTCTCATGGCGTAATCGTCAATAATTTTATCAAAATCAAGTTTAATGTCTCTGTGAACATATAAAAGAAGCAGAGCATTTAGGCGATCATCCTTCATGGTGCTTCTCAAATCATTCTTGATCAACTTAAGGGATGAGTTAGATCTTTCGGTGGAGCTTGACGTGACGCTCGTCAAAGCAAGTAAGAAGAGAACTTTCATGATGTTTGGAAATAAAGTCGAGCATGCCCTTACATCAGTTAAGGTTGATGTTATTCAATACAATACTAGCAGATTATAACGATAGGTTTTTTTTTTTTTTTTTTTTTTTAAAGGGGGGGCGTACGCCCATTACGCCCTTACCTGGACCCGCCCCTGCAAAAGATGCAAGATTTTTTAAAAAGTCTATCAACAACCAGAAAAAAATGAGTTCAGAAAAAAATTCAGTCTACTAAATTATCTGTAAATCTCATTCTTGTCTATCTTTATGAATAACCTGACCATGCACAAGAGTACAATGGTTCCCTGAGGTAACCTGACCATGCACAGTTGTACAGTGGTTCCCTGAGGTAACCTGACCATGCACATTAGTACAATGGTTCCCTGAGGAAACCTACCATGCACAGTAGTACAATGGTTCCTGAAGTAATCTGACCAGGCACAGTAGTGCAATTGTTCCCTGAGGTAACCTGACCATGCACAGTAGTTCAATGGTTCCCTGAGGAAACTTGACCATGCACAGAAGAACAATGGTTCCCTGAAGTAATCTGACAATGTACAGTAGTATAATGGTTCCCTGGGGAAACCTGACCATGCACAGTAGTACAATGGTTCCCTGAGGTAACCTGACCATGCGCATTAGTACAATGGTTCCCTGAGGAAACCTACCATGCACAGTAGTACAATGGTTCCTGAAGTAATCTGACCAGGCACAGTAGTGCAATTGTTCCCTGAGGTAACCTGACCATGCACAGTAGTTCAATGGTTCCCGCACAGTAAGTCATGTGCCTGTCCCATGTCTATTGATTTGTGTTTTGTAAATTGTTATTTTTTTTTTGTTACAAATTAGTCCTGTATTTTTCTCGTCTAAATTGTATAACATTTTAAATGTTGGGGCAATTTTGTAGCCGCTACACAATATTGGCTTTGTCATAGTTGAAGCTTTACGATGGCTTAAAATTGCAAACTACCACTTTATTATATCGCCGGTTGATAGTTGTCTAAAATGTAAAACCACAAAAGTACTGAACTCCGAAGGGAATTCAAAACGGGACCATCAAATGGTTAAATCGAAAGCTCAAACAAAGTAAACGAATGGATAACAAATGACATATAGTTTGCTCAGGACAGATATTTTCTGATTTCGGAAATGGTGTTAAAACCTGATGTTTGCTAGTTACATTTTTACTTGTATGACAGTCGCATTAATTCTATTATATTGACAACGATGTTTGAACTATACAAACAGACATAATAGGTAAACATGTCAACAGTAGGGGTACAGCAGTCAAAATTGTGTTATAATCATTATGATCATGACTATAAAACAGAAAGAAATAAGTTACAAAGAAACACCGAAAGGCGTATAGAAAAAGAACTTTAGAAAAACTGAAGGAAAATCATTAAAAAAAAAGTAAAAACACAAAAATACTAAACTCCAAGAAAAATTTCAAAAAAGAAAAATCAAAAATCAAAAGACAAAATCAAAAGTCCAAACACATCAAACGAATGGATAACAACTGTCATATTCCTGACTTGGTACAGGCATTTTCTAAAGTAGAAAATGGTGGATTGAACCTGGTTTTATAGCTTAGCTAAACCTCTCACTTTAAAGACAGTCGCATCAAATTCCATTACATTGTCAACGATTAATGAACAAAACAAACATACTCAAAGAGTAAAAATGTCAAAAATTCCCTCATTTTTATATAAATATTAAGGACACCACAGAAACAAGAATTTCTAATTCATGTTTAGGTTTTTATTCAGTTTGACAGATATGTTTGGCTTCTTTAAGATGAAGCTGTAGTTTATCGGTGTTGAAAACTCGGAAATTAATACTGATGTACAAAGAAATAGAAACAGTAGTAGGAAACGCTTAACATGTCAATGCAACCGGTTTCGATTCGTTTGAAATCTTGTTATTTTGAAATCGTCACTTGATAACGCGATGACAATTCTAAATGAAGCAAAGCATTTTGTATTTGTGTGTGACCTTGTGCTGATATTAATAATGTACACAATTTTCTAATCAGGTGTATAGGTCACAACGTCTTATCATATCTTCATAAATATACGCAGTTGTCCGCATTATTCCAAGCTTATCACAAGGATTATAATAATGTCAGCCAGACAATTTTTAAGTGTGCTCTATGTTTTGGCATACTGTACAGTTATGATAATTGGAGAGAAAAAACGTCTTCTCGAAAATATTCCCACTGATGTAGATTCCAGACTTCATGACATTGAAGTAAAATTACAACAATTAACTTCGCAGACTACAGACAAAGACATGTTTATAACGCAGTTGCAAAGTACAGTATTAAAACTACAGAGTACTGTAAGTAACTATTGAGTCGGATTTCAAATCATCTTCAACGTTTGACTTTACCTTTCAGATTCTTTGAATCAAAAGCCTCTGGTAAGCGAGTATTGTTTAACCAAATCGCGGTTCAGTGTTACAAATAAATATTGGTGTTTTTGTTTATAAAAATTTTAAGGCATAATATTTTTGTTATAAGGAATTGTATCGTACAACGATAAAAAAACCACCATATGTCATACTCAAAAGCGATTCCTTACATGTCCTAGATAAACATTGATGTCTACATATTGTGACTCTATCCTCTCGTATGCTTCTCGAAGCGTTGTATATTATTTCAAACAGTCTATAAAAGTAAAATAACAACAATATTGTTTTTTTAAAACACTAGCTGGCACCTATCAAACCCAATATTGAAAAACAATTTGAATCAGTACAAGATTTTTTTTCTTTCTATTACACCACACTCATCCATTTTTGTCGTGCCAACATTGCAGTACAATGATTCAGCATGACTCGATTCACTATCCGGAGATTAATTACGAAACGTAAATAATTTGATTCCGCGAGATCATCCGTTCTTTACTGAACTTTTGAAGTAGATAGGAAAGTATAATAAATTTTATCATAATAGCAATGCGAACGTTTTTTTATACCGATTTTGATGTAAATGTTTGAATATAACATGAATTCAATGATTGAAAATTCAATTCATATATTAAAGATTACAACATATACCATTTGGGACAGATACAGATGTGACAAGGTAATGAAGTATTGATTTTGCTCTTCAGGTTAACCAACTTGAACGTGACAGAAACAACCAATCAGCACAAATTCAAGCAATGCAGAAAATGGGTAAAACCTTTTTTTTCATATACAGTGGTAGTTCACGGATGAACAAATTACCGGAGGTGTTGCTGTTCCTTTGTTGTTGATAGATATAAGAAAATGGGTACGAGTACCAATGATACAACTCTCATTCCAGATTACAATTTGTAATAGAAAGAACATTATAGGTGAAAGTACGGTCTTCAATTCGGAGTTTGGCTCAAAACGAACTATATAGGGCACCCCAAAAAACTAGTATAAAACCATTGATTATAGACTGAAAAATAATATCAGCTATTTGGTCTATGCCGAACATAAAACCATATCGTCTCATTCTATATGAATGAATTTTGTATCACCAGTCCTTATCCCAGCTACAAGAAAATCTCATCGTGAAAGAAAACTTTAGTAAAATATCCGTCAAATTTTATGATTTGGGCAAGAGGTTTCGTAACCATCAGTGTAATAACATTTCATAACTCGACACGTTGTCAGCTTACCTTGCCTTAAGGTTGTAGTCTTGAAATTGACTGCTCCATAGGCTTAAATGCAAAACAACTGATCTTTGAAAATAAAAAAATAAATCCTATATAGAAACAAAATTTTATGTTCATATTATGTATGTAATATTGTGAAATTGTGATTTAATCGAAAAAAGGGGTCTTGCCACGAAGAATAAAAAGTTACGCAATCCTGAAGTCAAAACATTTTTTTTCTACTTTCTGTTTGCTATTTTTACTAGGCCGCACCACTTCCAGTAAACGTGATATCCTTCCACTATCCTGGATTGATATCCCCAAACGATGCAAGATTTTTTATATATATATGTTTCAACTCAGCTTAAACCTATAATCAAACAGAAAAAAATAAGTTCAAAAAAAAATTCAGAAAAAATGCATTATTTTGTTTCCCTCCATGTTTTTACATGCACCGGAAACTGGAGTTGTGATACAAGACAGGTACCTTAAGGTGATAGCTCTTACGTTATTTGGAATTCGATGATTTTTTTTCTCATGGACAATTATTACACATTCTTTATTTTTAATATTGATGCTATTCATTCTGATGCTCTATCTATTAACTATATTTAAACATCAACACCTAGCATTTACTGTAAGTCATTTTAACCGAAGCAAGAACGTTTGTAAATTGCTTTTAAAATGCACTTTATTTCACAAACACGCTGGGAAATGTATGATATTCATAGATATTTTGTTTTGTTTACGTACTGGTTCTAAATAGGATCACTATACTTAATTTTATAGAGACATAACTGGGGGATGTTATCAGTATAAATAAACATCACAATCATACTTTTGAGTCTTATACACTGACACATTTTATAACGATTTTAATTTTCCAAACTTTCGACATTGGGTATATTCCCATATAGATTCAAGTATCGAATTTATGAAAGAAAGAGACACAGTGTTCATTTGTTATTTGCGTGGTGACAAATATTACAAACTTCGTTTTATACATATTGATTCGTGATTTATTCGTGTTGGTATTTAGACACACTTATATTTAATTACATATACTTTTAAGATATTTTGAGAGAGAAAATTTTAGACGACAAATGTTCGTAATAGCGCGCTTGTAAATAATGTAAATACGATGTTGCTCTTTTTCATTTTTCCTGTATGCATTTTAAATATCATTCGTTCATAATTTACACATGCTGATACGGGAGTATCAGATAAGGAGCGACGGGGTAATATGACCCGACAATTGTTCGTTCAAAGTTCACATTTAGGATTTTGTATATTTTTGTAATATTTGCTTTTGATCAATTATTCCGAGTCGTCAATGCGTTTTAATAATTTATTAGTTCATTGTATTTTACGCTATTCAAAAGTTACTTGTATTTTACACTTAACTATAATCCTTTCATTTAGATTAATTATCAAAGATTTATATCCGTCTTTAAGATACAAGGTTTTGTAACTAAGAATATAGATAATTTGACACTAAGTGATAACTGCAGAAAGCCATTCTTGACAAACTTATACGAAGCATGTTTTTAATCCTTTATCCCCGCTTTCGGCAAAACGCGAATTAATATTATTTAATAAAAAGATATTTGATTGGTTCAATTTCTGTATGTCAATTAGTCTTTTGAATTTGTATTTTATATTTGTTTTTATGTTGTTATTCAGTTATGTTTTAATATTTGAAATATATGGATGTGAAATAAATATGTAAACTTTCCAGCGACTTGGACTTTATCTAAACTACCGCTAGTTTCCCCCGAAACTAATGAACATGACAGAGGTGACCAACAACCGGGTCATACAATAATGTCCAGCATTTAGTTAACTGATGATGAAATATGAATTGTCGACAATACCATAAACCCTGTGGTGCAAATGTTATACATTGTTTGCTTTCTGACTTTTAAATTTACATTTGTGTTTATTTGAGTTAACCTCCATAACACATATGGCAAGGACAGCATGCAATCGATTCCAAATGTTGTGATACATTTTTATTATACAACAACTCAAATCCTAACATATTGGCAATCTTTCATGTAAAATATTTGCAAACAAAGGTTTCCAAAATTTGTTATAAAATAGCATAGTCTTAAGTAAATTTACAGTCAAATGACATACATTTCTAATAAACTCACCTTTTTTATTTCAGTGAATGCAAAGAATCCGGGATGTAAGTATATAAACTCATCATAGATAGCAGATTTAAAATGATGTCTCCAGACACGCATTTGGTCTACAAAAGACTCACCAGTGACTGTTTAATGGAACAAATAGAGAAGGTCAAATAAAATACGAAATTGAAAAGCATTAATGAACATTTTGTCTGAAGGATTTTGTCACTTACAGTTTCGGTATTCTATTCCTGTGGTAAACAACCCTTATCGTAAGGTTTATCGAAAATTCAAGTTTTGTTAAAAAGATGGTTTGCAAATGTTTCCTATTTTAAAAGTGCTTTTCTAATTGGATCTCGTTGAAAAGGTGATTAAAACTCATGTAATAATATCTATTTTAAAATCCGAATTTAGGTTCGAAAATATGACTTTCAGTGTCATTTTGTCTCTCCTGAAGAGTTGTCTGATAGGCAATCGTACTACATATTCTTTTTTATAATTGTTGAACAATATACTGAAAACAAAGTCCTTCTGTATTATAAACTAAAATTGAGAATGGAAATGGGCAATGTGTCAAAGAGACAACAATCCGACCAAATAAAAAAACAACAGCAGAAGGTCACCAACAGGTCTTCAATGTAGCGAGAAATTCTCGCACCCGGAGGCGTCCTTCAGCTGGCCCCTAAACAAATATATACTAGTTCAGTGATAATGAACGCCATACTAATTTCCAAATTGTACACAAGAAACTAAAATTAAAATAATACAAGACTAACAAAGGCCAGAGGCTCCTGACTTGGGACAGTCGCAAAAATACGGCGGGGTTAAACATGTTTGTGAGATCTAAACCCTCCCCCTATACCTCTAACCAATATAGAAAAGTAAACGAATAACAATACGCACATTAAAATTCAGTTCAAGAGAAGTCCGAGTCTGATATCAGAAGATGTAACCAAAGAAAATAAACAAAATGACAATAATACATAAATAACAACAGACTACTAGCAGTTAACTGACATGCCAGCTCCAGACTTCAATTAAACTGACTGAAAGATTATGATTTCATCATATGAACATCAGGCACAATCCTTCCCGTTAGGGGTTTAGTATCATACCATCATAACATATATGAGAAGAACATAACCCGTGTCATGCCAACAACTGTTTTTAGAATAAATGTGTTTAGTTCCGACGCAAAGACCTTATCAGTGACTCAATATTAACACCAAACTATGCAATCTTTAATGACTTGACAACAGTATCGTAATTATGTCCCCTCTTAATAAGTCTATTCAAAGGTTTTGTAAGTTTCTGAGTTGAATACTGACACCTTTGTGCTTTATAAAGAATATTTCCATAAAAAATTGGATGTGAAATACCTAAACATATAAGAAGTCTGCATGTTGAGCTATTTGTAGTATTAGTCAACTCCATAATACTCCGATCAATTTAAGTCTTAATTTTCGTAAGTTAAACCAGAGTATTATTCATATTGGTAAACAAAATATTTTATATACAAATATTTACATACATTCACTAACATAATCAGTGCTATGATTTTCTTTAGACGAAATGTAAGGAAAAATATATCATTTCGATTTAGATTATTTAGCAATGGAATTTTCAGACAATGACTATATTTTACAATTTCAAACGACAAATAGACTAAGGGACTTATCATTATTTATCTGGAAGGATGGGCTGGTCAAAATGTAGGTGGGATCAAGTTTTTTTTCTGTGTGTGGAAAAGGGGGGTTCAATTTTTTTTATAAATTCAAAGGGGTGATCAATATTTTTTGCACATGGAAAAAAATAGTTAACCTACATCAAGAGAAATAACGTATAGAAGAACATAATAAAAGTCGTATCGAAATCTATTTTAACACCAATCATACACAATTTTAAAGTTAGACATCATTCGAAATTTGGTGAAATACTTAGCTGTCATTTTGGGTTATATAAAATGAATAGGTGCTTCATAACCCGAATATTTCAGTCGTTATATTTCATTCATTTAGATCACTAGATAAACAAGCATTACTGCCAAGTTTTTTTTTTAATCAGCTTAATAGTTTCAGAGAAATTAACTATAAAATAAATCAAAATCAATAGATATTTGTGCAAAATTGTATCTTAAAAATCCAAAACATGTTACATCGTGAAAGGATATAGTAAAGAGCAAACAATTCTCCGGAAAATGATCAAATATTCATCTAATATGCATACAAAGATGAATATTGATACAAAAGACAATTCTGATATGACAAACACCACTTATGTACCTTTTTTGATTTCATTACAAGGTCCCTTTTGGTCCAGATATATACATATACATTGTACCTCGCATTCCCTCACAATTTGTACTTCTCAGGCTAATAAATCAAAATTTTGGGGTTACCATCACACATTTATTAATGAAATATGACAATAACTGAGACATTGAATTGTTCAAGCTGAAAGCATGAACTACTCCATATAAAAGTTTGCCAACTGAATGAAGGTTTCAATAAGGCCTAAGGTAAAAGTTAAGTTAAAGGAGCATTCAAGAGAGTGACATATAATTAATATGATCTCTCTCAGTAAATAATGAGTAGTTACTGTTAATGTATATTTTTGGCAGAGTTACTTAGAATCAAGTTTTTTTTATAGTCCAGTATAAAAAAAAATAAGTGGAATAAAGTCAGAAAAAGCTTCTCAAAGCACTGGCTTGCTCTACCTAAAAATGTGCTAATATTTATTGAAGTGCCCTATTTAATGGCAATGTTCCCTTCAATGTGTTTTTTGACTCAATCCACTGAGAATATTTCATTTTGCAATATTTTTGTGAAATAACATACTAAGTGTTTTGCAGCAAACTTTGATTCTGTCAATATGGGGTTTTCTATCTATACCCGTACACTTTTTCGTACGGGTATGGATAGAAAATGAAATCACTTTTTCGTACAGGTATGGATAGAAAACCCAATATTGACAGAAACAAGTGCCTGTGTTTTGCAGGTTAAAATTTTGGCATATTTAATAGAGGAGGGATCACATTTTTTAGATGTTTTTTAAGGGGGGATAAAATAAAAATAGTGAAATATTATAGAGGGGTCAAGAAAATTTTATGTGTTTGATTTTAAAATGACCCCCCCCCTTCCCAGGTAAAAAATGATAAGTCCCTAAATTATATAGCAATGCATGTAAAACATATCATTCTTATGGAATTTATCCTTATAATTTGTAATTTACAGATATCATTAATTTTTATTGTACGATTATAAGGCTATGGAATTTGTTTAATTCAAGGTCAAACAGGAAATCATCACCTTGCTGATGCAAAAGGTCATGCATAGTCGGCGTCTACTGTTATCCATTTTAATGAACCATTTGCTGAAATACCAACTGTTGTGTGGGGGACTACAGCTTTGGATATTGACCATAACCACAATACCCGTTTTTCATCAAATGTACAGAGCATAACGAAAGCGGGCTTTACCATGCAGGCAAGCACATGGTCGGACACCGGTATTTACTCTGTACAAATACAGTGGATGGCTTGTCCAGCTCATATTTAGATAAATTTATATTACAAGTTTGTTCTTTAGGTAAAATCACAAGAGAATTGCAATTCGTTCGAAATTGTTGTTGATGTGTTTGGCATTTCATTTGTGCTCACTAAAACATGCATATTTGTATCAATTTCTAAAAGACATTTATAACAACGGTATATTGCTCCAAGTGCTCCACGAAACCCCTTTCTTAATTATTAACATCTATTATATCAGCAATCAAAGACGGGCTTCAAAGTTATTGTGAAACTGCCTATTCTAGAGGTGGCGTGAATCAGATGTGGATACTTAAAAATTCCAAAGATCTTTTAGCGTACATACAATCTAACTCTCTTTCATCTTGTAACAGTATTAAAACATTTGACTTTTCTACTCTTTACACAAGTATTCCACATTCCAAACTAAAAGATAAATAAAAAGAGTTGGTATTACTTTGCTTCATAAAAAAGAATTGCCAACGTAGATACAAGTATCTTGTCTTAGGGAGGGATAAATCCGATATTATCAAGATGCTTGATTTCTTGATTGACAACATATTTGTGACGTTCGGAGGACGTGGTTTTCAACAGACTGTCGGCATCCCAATGGGAACAAACTGTGCCCCTCTACTTGCTGACTTGTTTCTTTATTATTATGAGGCTGACTTCATGCAGGAACTTCTTAGGAAGAAAGATAAGAAGTTAGCAATATCCTTTAACTCTACTTTCCGCTATATAGATGACGTTCTTTCACTAAACAATTCAAAATTTGGTGACTATGTGGATCGCATCTATCCCATCGAATTTGGGATAAAGGATACTACAGATACAGTTAAGTCGGCTTCATATCTTGACTTACATCTAGAAATTGACAATGAGGGTCGGTTGAAGACAAAACTTTACGACAAAAGAGATGATTTCAGCTTTCCAATTGTGAACTTTCCATTTCTAAGTAGCAGCATTCAAGCAGCACCTGCATACGGGGTATATATCTCCCAATTGATACGATATTCCCGTGCTTGCATTTCCTATCATGATTTTCTTGATAGAGGGTTACTGCTCACAAGGAAGCTATTAATCCAAGAGTTCCAAATGGTGAAGTTGAAATCTTCCCTTCGTAAATTTTACGGACGCCATCACGAGTTGGTTGACCGTTATAGAATAACCGTTTCACAAATGATATCGGATATGTTCCTTACGTTGTAACTACAGTCCCCTTCCCTTTCATGAATTTGACCTACCGAATTAGACTATTTACTGGATTTGTAATCACATAAGCAACACGACGGGTGCCGCATGTGGAGCAGGATCTGCTTACCCTTCCGGAGCTCCTGAGATCACACTTAGTTTTTGGTGGGGTTCGTGTTGTTTATTCTTTAGTTTTCTATGTTGTGTCATGTGTACTATTGTTTTTCTGTTTTTCTGTTTGTCTTTTTCATTTTTAGCCATGGTGTTGTCAGTTTGTTTTAGATTTACGAGTTTGACTGTCCCTTTGGTATCTTTCGTCCCTCTTTTATCACTATACGAATGTAAACAAACGATCCAGTTTATGATATATCAAGGCCACAATATTTGTCTTTGCATCACGTCGGTTTCCTTGGAGACAGATGATGAGTGTAGTCGTTGTCTGTTCTACTGTCTACATTGTGGTCAATATACTTAGTCTTATTTGGTTAATGTGTGTATAAAGTCCGATGCACAAATATAACAGTGTTGTTTCTTCAATTACTCCTGATATACACATAGATATTAATTGGCATACTCATTCGTTGTAGAATACCTGTTATTCATCAAAAGTAAATTTGCAAAAAATACTTCAAAGCGTCATAAAAAACCAAGGAGAACATGTCGCATAGTATGGAACGTTTGCAATCAAATAAAGTATGCCTTAAATGCTCACGATATGAGGGTTTCAATTATTATACTGATCAGTCACTGCATTGTGGCCAGCCCGGAAATACATAATCATTCCTTCTTTGAAACATTAACATGTGGGTAAAACTATGTTAAAAAAGTAAATGTTGATGAACACAGATGAAATAAAAAACAAAAGTACCTTAGAGGTATAGACCAATTTCCCACATAATAGGTTTCTTTTAGGCTGTTTATGTAAAATTGAAAGCTTTATGACTTTAAGGTGGTATGGGTGTCTTTCGCCATCTTGGATTGTAAAAAACAGAGAACTTAGGTCCAGATTTTCTATCTAGTAAGCAAAATTTTATACAGGAATGCAGATATTGAATGTGAATTTTTATTTAAAAGAACCAATTTATAAGAATATAACTTAAGACAATTAATATTTTTACAGGTGTAGATTATTTTTGGTTGTTTTCAAATGTTTTTAATGTTGACATTTTTAAGGGAGGTAACTCTAAAATAGTGCATTTTCTGAAGGAATCTACATGGAACTTCCGATTTTATATTTTAGCCGGGAAAAACGTACGGTGACCCTATCTTTTCTTTTGTTTTCAAAGCATTGTCTGAAAGCTATCTTTTCCTAATTTATTTTACAATTCTATCATTTCGTTTAATTTCTAATCACTAAATGGTGTTTTTTCCTGTATAATCCATACAAAATGTGTTATTTTGTCACAACCTGTACCTTGAGAAAGTGCGCCATGACCTATCATTTTTATTCTTTTTTTTAACATAAATCAATAAATACTACGTTTTGGCAAAGTATGAACAAATTCTATAATTTTTATTTTAGACTCCCATACCACCTTAAAAGAAAATAATGAATGTGAGAAAAAAATAATATCACAAACATACTGAACTCCAAAAAAAATTCAAAACCAATTTGACAAAAGCTCAAACACATCAAACAAATGGATAACTGTTTTATTCCAATCATTTTCAACAAATCTTCCTTTATCGTCTAACGGGGTTATTTCGTATCATTCCTCTATAAACTGAACGATGTTGTTAGATAAAACGCATGCTATTTTATTTGTTGATTTCAAATTTAATTTCAAATTATTTTATAATGGACAACATACCTTTAAAGGGATAGGGGTTAAGTTCTTTAAATCCTCTGAGAGCTCTTGACATAGATACATGTCTATTCTTGGTGAACCTGTCTCTACAAAAAGGTGCTTATTGATGGGTTTTGTTTTACTGCTGTCTCAACGACGTATTCATTACATATCAATCCTTGTAAATATATTTTAATTGATACAGGATTAGATAGAAATCTAGTTCAGATCACCAAGTTGTAACACTGGAAATTATTTGTGAGGCAATTGGTTACTTTTTTTTTCGCAATGTCATAATACGGTTTAGATGCCTTAATGTGAATCAAAGACTGTAATTGGCTTTGATGATTTATTTAAAAGCGGTTACATAACCACCCACTAGGCCAAAGAGTTAATCAACATTTTTTAAAAAGTGTTCTAGAAAAGCAACTATGCGTTTCAAAGTTATTTTAAGATACATTTTAATGAAACGAAATTTTCGCTCTTTTAAATACTTTTGACATAAACGCCTCTGATAAACATAAAGCAATATCCTCTACAATCGAAGCTCTCGTTTGAGCAATAACATTAATGTATTACAAGCTAATATATTCAACTAATAGAATCTCGGTAATCATTTTAAAATCAGGACTGGGGTTAAAATGAATTTCTTGTAAAAATTTGTTTCATGTTCATTTCTCGTAAATATTACCTTTGAAATAAACTAAATTTAGCAAAATTTGATTAAGTTTCTTTGACATTATATCTTTATAATTGAGGAACAGTTCCATTTTTTAAATATTTTGCCTTCCAGTATTTAAATTTAATTGCTTCATCAAAATCAGGCAAATACTTACACGACAGACTGCTATTAAAATAACAAACCTATCGGTTTACCAATATTGAAAAATTTAACTCAAAGGACACTCTGTTGATTAATTTGCGTGTCAAAATCTTTCAAAATTAAATTGTTTTACTTTGCACTGTTTTGAACTTTAATTACCTAGTAGTATGAGTCTTGAAATAACGTTTTCTTAGCATTTCATTTTATAGATGATATTTAGTAGAAATTGTTTATCGGAGCCAAACGTATAGTTCAAATTGAAAGATTTTTAACAACGTGTGAGCTTTAAAAAAACACAACGGCACTCCTTTTTGTTCAATCTATTTTTGAAATCGTAGCACAGAGGAGTGTTTTATCGTAAGAGTATACTTACAACTTATAGATACACATTAGATCGTCTAAAAATAAAACAAATTGATCAAACATTACGGGGTGTAAAGTAGTAGCTTCGATAATGCCTCAATAGGAACATTTTGCAGCAAAAATATAAAATTAGTATTAATTAACCATCTTCTTAATAAACCATACCTAAACATTGAAGATAAAGGATAAAAATAAATATCATTATTGAAAATATTATAGTGACGTCAATATGTAGCACAACTCTGAATTTCCTCGGGGTTACACCTATAAAAAAGTAAAATCACAGAAGTACTGAACTTATATTTAGAGGAAAATCAAATCGGACAGTCCTTAATCATGGCAAAATACAAATGACAAAACAGGTCAAAAACGAATGTACAACATATACTGTCATATTCTTGGTACGGACTTTTCAAATGTAGAAAAGTGTGGATTGAACCTGGTTTTATAGCGCTAAACCTCTCATTTTGTATGCTTCATGTGCTGGTCTCATCAAATTCCGTTATATTTACAGTGATGCGCGAACTAAACGACATAATAAATGACACAGTCAAAATATAGGTACAGCAGTCATCACCGTGTTACATTTAAAAAAAACAATTGCTTCGCGTGTCTGACGTCAGAAATATTTATACGTCACATATTTTTGTTATTCAATGTATATGCAAACAATTAAAAAATTTCACATAGGCAATTGTTGCAAACAGAGTTCAAAAATTTAAAGTATATAAGAATTAATTTCAGAAATAGACCGAGATTAAAAATAGCCCAAAAGTTCTTTAGAATTATAAGAATCCACAGATGGTTCATTCCACTTCGCGTGATTAAACAATCTTGACGTTTGTGTTTCATCGTATTTACTAATTTTTAATAGAAATATAACATAATGACATATTGTAGAACAATAACACACTGACAGGATATATTAAAGTACAGAGTGGCGTTATAAGAATCAAAGAAACACCAAAAGTCGCATATACAAAACACAACAGCAAAAATTAAAGATAATACAAACACATTGACGGGATGTACAAGTACCGAGCCACGTTAAATGGATAACACATAAAACAATTCAACAGTAAAAGTAATATTAATATTATAACAAAGACAAATGAAAAACCAATAATACAACACGTTGTTAAGATGATAAACAACGTCAGTACCCAGAATCTATAAATCAAGTCTATCATGTATTTTTTGTGAAGTTGATACGGAAGTTTTATTAACAAGGTCTTGGTACTTTCCGATGAACATTTTTAGAAAAAGGACGAGACGTTCTTTGACATACCCCTAGATCATAGACTTACTGCTCAGTTACTGATGACGCTCTTGAATATCGAATAAGTTGGGAAATGTATAGGTGAAGTTGCTATTATGCTACTTAGGTGTGGGAAATTTATAATTTCAAAAATAAAATTTTCTCTTTTGTGATAGATTCTGGTACTTAGATGACTATGTTAGTAAAATTCGATAATACCATAACGTATATCTGTGTGTTGTGTAGGAAATGTGGCTCTTTATTAGAATAGGTAAACAAGTAATATTGTTATAATTGAATTGTTTGGATCTGTTTCTATGGGATTCAAGAGCTGCATGAATAAAGGTCAGAATTGAGTATGTTATGCATCTTATATGCGTGTTTTGACTAGGATCATAATCACAAAAGACAATGAAGGTCAACAATTGGCTGAAATAGTACTAAGTTCAATATTGCGAAACGGCTGCTTTTTATATAGTGATCAATTTCTTTCATCGGCTGTTTACTTCGATTCCACCTTGTAAAACATTATATGCAAAAGAATTTGAAAGTACACTGGAAATTTAAGCACTTTAACAAAAGAGTGAAATTTTAACTAATATAGTATAGAACTTATAACTAGGGTTAAACGATTTTTTTACATAAATCAACACATATTGTTCACTGCGTGTTAGTGCGGGTTTCTTAATAAACCAGCAAACATAAATATCGAATAGTCCACAGTATGAAAACAAAAAATGGAGTGCATCAAGCTGAAAAACATATAATTGAGAGTTCAAATTTTCCAGACTACGTACGTACATTATAATTCATCACCAGCAATAAAGGGGTAGAAAATAAAAATCACAAAAAACAGGGGCTTAGACTTTTTAAGGCCCTTCGTGACTCGTGACACAATGATCGATTCATTCTGTTTATGTTCAACCGGGTTTCGGTCTCCGAATAAGTTATGAAATTGGAAACACGTTTTGAAGTATATATTCGGAGGATTGTCATATTGTATATTATCACATATTGTTTGACATGCAATATTATAAATTGCAGAAGTGGGGAGATCGTCTGGCTGTACAGGATATCAAAGGTCGAAGTCCTAACATATCAGAAAGGGGACGTTGAATATGATGTCTCGTGGGTGACGTTGGTACAGGTGAACCAAGATTTCAAATGTTCAACGAATAATTAATTTTCAATAGACTTTTCAGCCACAGTTTGGAAAAACCATGAAATCAAATATTCATGAAAATGTAAGTTTTCAGCAATCAACGAAAATTGATAGCCATGAATCCACAGTAGTGTAGACTCTTAATGCGCTAAATATGTGAAGCAATTCTCGAAAATTAAATAAAATGGAAGGTTGTCATATTTGTAATCATAACACATTTTAGATTATCTAGCATCAACTCTTTTCATTCGGACATTTAGTAAATAGCAAGTAATTCGGTTCAGACAGGTTTCACCGCATTATACTGGTATCATCTCTTCAATTTTCCAAAGAAGTAGCGAACAAAGTTTTTTCATAAAACGCCCTGTACCAAGTCAGGAAAGTGGCCATTGTTACATTACAGTTCGTTTCTTTGTGTGTTACATTTCGCTGTTATGTCTCTGTTGTGTCGTGGTTCTCTTATATTTGATGCCTTTCCCTCGGTTTTGATTTGTGTCCCGGACTTGTTTTTTTTTCTTTCGATGTTTGAATTTTGAACAGCGGTATACTACTGTTGCCTTTATTCAATACATTTTATTTGTTAATGATTTGGTACAAATCTCCAACAGTTTCATTTCAAGATCAACCGAACAAAACCATAATCCTTACAAGCTCCTCTGATTTACATGTAAACGAGCTAAAAACAAATTCACGAAACACATTTTATTTGCATGCACGCTACAGCATGGTAAGTTAAGTGTAAAGAAGGTAAGCCATTAACTTAGTCAGTGCAAAAGTATCAGCCATACAAACTAGATTACGAACAATTCACAATATAAGTTCTAATTTGATATTGACAAAGAGACTAAACCAGATGTTTTGTTGGATAAACTGTCTATCAGTGACACCTACATAAAACAGATAATGCAAAGACATTTGAAAATAGACAGAAACTGTCGGGATTAAAAGAAAATCCTAAAATGAACTTTTTTACTATTGTAGAAAGGTTTTAAAAAAGATACATTTCAAACTAATCGTTTTTTTACATCGTCTAAGGACCAGCTGTCAAATTACCAAGTGACCTCTTTTCTTGTTCGTTCTCTGTTTGAGTTTCATTTTGACATGTAACACACTTTGAAATATAAAAAAAACACAAAAAAACATTATTTTCCAAGGCTAGTTACATATGAGTCAAAGAACGATTTTTTCGTCGGTATAAAAGTATCCGCCATTTGTTTTGGAATTCCAACAACTTATAATATAATTCTCATCAAATGACGCGCAAAATAACCTTAACAGATGCTTTATATGGATAAACAAACAGTAATGTCCATCATACAGCCTTTTCACAGTCATATAACATATAATGCAAAGGAAATTGAAGTTTAGACAGGACCTGTAAGCATTTAAAAAAAATGAAAAGATTTAGTTCATTTATGGGTGCTACACGCTTGTTGAAGATATATTTAAAACTTGCGGATGAAATCGGGAAGCTGAAGTTTATATAATTGGTGCTGCAAGGGTGTTGAAGATATATTTAAAACATGAAGTTGTAATCGGGAAGCTGAAGTTTATATAATTGGTGCTGCAAGGGTGTTGAAGATATATTTAAAACATGAAGTTTTAATCGGAAAGCGGAAGTGGAATTGTATTTGTCGATGTGGAATGTTCTTTCGCTATTGGGCGATGGTCTATTAGACGCGTGATGGCTAGTTTTAAATCTACGGCTGGCAAGGTTTTATAAGAAGTAGATTTTGCTTTATCAGTTAGTAAATAAATTTGCTTTCATGTCTGTCAATGAAGATTTTATTATAATTCAGTATCAATACAATGTATATGTATCAATGGAATAAAAGAATAACCAAGCGAATCAATATCTTGCTGCACGTCTATTTACCAGGCCAGTAGTAAGAATTTCTAATTTGACATGATATGTCATTGACATGGTCATAATCACAAATTTATCGTTTAAAAACTAATATTTATTTTTGGTACTAAGTCTACATCAGTTTGAATGGGTTATCTTTCATGTATTTGGCAATTCAGAATTTTTATCTAAACACTTTCTAAGAAATGCCAATAGCTTAATATTTGAAGGCAAATCATATATAAGGACCGATAGTGTTTTTTTTACAACAAAACGAAGAATTTTATCACTTGTAATTGATCCCTCGTGTGAGGTGTAGTCATTACATTAAAGGGTTACTCTCATGCCAACCTTTGAATAGATTTCTTCATAACGACAGCTTTCTTTTCTAGACCATCGTAAATAAGAAAAACTATATGCTTAAAACACGTGTGTTACTGAAACGACTTTGAAATACCCACTCAAATCAATGATCTGTATGAAAGTTAAATGATAAAGTTTTAAATCTGAGACCTTTCTGGCTTTTGAACATTTTTCGTGATAACAACAATTTTCTTTTCAAAAGAAGGAGAGGAAGCGTAAATTTTGCTTCAAACACGTGCGTCGCAAAGCGGTAAATAAATCCCTTTTGTGACATGTGACAGAAGCCATTTAACCATATCATTTTGTCATATCATACAATCAACACCTTTATTAATTAGTCCTTTGATGTCGATAGCAATAAATGCAATCAGCTGATTATTGGTTTTCTTTCAAAATCTTAACGAGTTCAAGGTGAATTCCGAGTATTGTCTGATCGGTAAAGTCAGAGAAACCCGAAAAAAAGTAAATAAACAAGATGGCTGAAAATAAATCGTTATATATATTTCTTACGCCAAATTCTTTCGCCAATGACGAATTTTAATCGCCACAATTATAAGTTTTTCGCAAATTGCGAAAATGGCGACCGCCAGCGGAAACCCTGGATGTACCGCATCAATGACAACACTTTGTGTAGTACAGCACAATTTGCACAGAGATATACATAAATAGATGATATAAAAGTTCATTAAAACACGTTAACCTTAGAGTAAAAAAGACACCTCCTATGAATTAACGATAGCCCGAAATGACACCACAAATGAAACATAAAAGGCGCGTCTCATGAATGGATCAACGTCACAAAAGGTAAATGAAGAACTCGTCTGACATACAAAATTTAAAACCTGGTATATATAAAGAGTTTATTCATAACCACGGGGTTTCTGACAAAGCTGATAGAGGTTTTCTTCGCGAGGCAATCCGTAGTCAGCACTTTTGTATCGGCATGAATTGTCATTGAAAAGGTCAACATAAATATTAAACTGTTTACGAAATAATTCAAAATAAAGACGGACGTTTTGGTATAATCTTGATTTTTGACAGACTTCTAATGAACTTGTCAATGAACTTGAATTTTGTGGACAAAGTTGAAGTGCATCAAATATCATACATTTTAAAGTAGCAATACCGTCTGTGTCTAACTTTGTACATATACTCACTTTGCACCACGGTCACACTAGATATTATACTTTATCGAATGGGATAATAATCAAGCGGTTTCAATGCGCGTTTGAACATGACTACTATCTGCATAAAACCTATCCATGTTGCTATTGCTATTGAAGTAAAATTAAATTTTCGGAACTTTTTGTGTTTGATCAAATCCTAAAATGTATCTACAATTTCATCTGGAACATCAACAACAACTGTTACACATTGTTCTAGCATACACGGATTGAAAACATTTTAATTACGAAGACGTATGTCTGTTTACTGTATCCATTGCCCGGAAATGACTTTATGTCATGGAAACCAGGATATAAAATAAAACTATTTTCTTTTTAGTATATCAATACAACACATCATTTAACATAAAGCAATATATATTCATTTTTGAGTATTTTCAATACGCGGTAGTCAATATTATGACCTCTGAAAAAAGGCATAATTATATATTATATATTAATATATCAATTTTACTAATCATTTACCTGCAATACACACTTATAAAACAAGCCCCGTCACAATCTTACAATTATGAGTGAGTTAACATTTTATAAACAACAAATTTACAGAAAATCAACATATCAATGCTATGTTATGTCATCAGAAGAATGCTGATTACATGATCGGTGACATTCATGAGATCAAAAATTCTACCAGCTATATCAATTACCTAGCCAGGGTAGGGGATCTATTAACTGATCAAGTACTAAATCAATGTAAATAGCAATTGAAAAAGTAAAACATGATCTTTAAAAATGTCATTCTAGTTAATTTATATTAACCCATTTTAATATTAACATACGGTCAAGGGTATAATGAATTTATAGTTAAGCTTACATGGAAGGTTTTCTTTTGTGCTACTGGTATTTTCGTAGATAATTCATAAACTGTTGTAGGGAAATACATAATTTCTGTGTTTAAACGTTATTTTTAAATGCAGTCATAGATTCAACTTAACTGGAATATGTTGATAGCGTCCAACAATTGTTAAGGTTTATAGCTTGATCAAATATAGTAATGCTCTTCAACTTTGAATTTTTGTGTTTATGATTGTAGCGTCAGTGAGAATTCTTTTCTAGAAGAAACTTGCGTCTGGCGAATATAAAATTTTAATCCTGATATCTATGATAAGATTTTATATCAATTGACTAAACACCCTTTAATATACAAAATGATCAATATTTGTTTTTGTTATCTGTAAAATGTCCATTCATTAAATATATTCGTTTTAAACGGTTTAAAAGATAGAAAATTCGTTCATGAGATTCAATACAAAATGCAGTGCTAACATAAAATATATTTTTGCAAAGGTTTGTCTTTCAAATGATTTAACAAATATTAAAATAAGGCAAAGACATTGGGTTGGTGTAGCGTCCATTTATTAAGTTAGTTGTTGAATTATCTATCCATCTCTTTAAAACAAAAGTTGTACACATAAAGATTTTTTTATTGCGGTTGGATAAAGATAATTTCCAAAAAACGTTTAACGAAAAAAGGTTGATTCACGTATGCACAATTGACCCGTAAAACGTGCAGTGTTTCGTAAACATTCACCACATATCTTTTGTTTTTAAAAGTGGCTGAAATAAAATACACTTCATCAATTAAAAGGGCTAATATATAATAAGCCATGCACATTACATATTTCTTTTAAGTTGTTTGTGCATAATTGATTTGGTTATCAATCAGTTGTTATTCGTGTTATACTTGACGCAGTTCCGTGTTCATATTACACGGTTTAACTCGATGAAAGACATGTAAGAAATATTTCTTTTGATTGAAGTGATTTAAGGTTTGCAGTCGGATGTAGTAGGGAACACAATCAATAATGAAAAACCAAACAGCACGATTTTTCTCAAAAATAGTTACAAATAAGATCTGCGTATTTCAATGATAAAGGTTTAATTAACAATATCTTGTACTTTTATTTTTCCTGTGAAGTAAAATGTACTGTGTTATTTTGTTAATTTCGTGTAATCTTAATGGTGTGCATGTATTTTGAATACAGTTATATAACGGATTTGATTAACTGCATGCAACCTTTGACATTTTTTTAGATGAAACGAAAAGGCTGCACCACTAAACGCATGGATGCAGCATATACAAATTTAAGTTATTTATCAGAAGTAAATTCATCCAATGTTTACCTCATCAGGGATTAAACATTAAATATGATTGATTAAGTAATATATCAAAATACATATATCAGTCTGGGTTTACTATATTATTTACCCTCAATACTTAAGGGTCGTTTAACTCCATTTCAACGAATAATTTGAATCATTTCAACGATTGATCTAACAAAACAAATAAAATATACTTGAAAAAATATCATTGGTTTACTTTTTTACACTACTATCAGAAAAAATATCTGACTCATCACAGTTCTTGCTTGCACTTTTCTCGTAAACAACGTTTTAAATATCTGATTATACATGTAAATCAAAACCACAACCAACCGGACAAGGAGAAATAACCGTCCATGAAGTTTAAGTCTGCATATGTGACTGCATACTTGCACATCAAGTACAGCCAAACGGATGCATATCTTTTACAAGGCTTATATTTGCATTTCAAAAGAAGAACTATAGTGATCATATTTATCATGTCTAGTCTCTCTTTTGTGTTATTTTTGAATTTAGAAACAATTATACTAACGTTCAGGAAGAAAATTTAGACAAACTCGAGTCTCAAATGTTTCGATATACTTAATAGCGAAAAATATCGATAGAATTTGGAGGAAAAACTGTCGACAAACTTTAGGTTAAGAACTGTTGAGAGACTCAGATAGATAGCGAATGACAGAATTATATGAACTGCAGTCGAGTGACAGATATGTTTTAATAACCCATTTGAATATAACAAAATTATGTTTTATTGTAATTATTTAGTATCTTTATATATAGAAATGTTTTATTTAGATCTCTTTTGACAAATGCACAATTAAAATTACAAACGATAGAAATATGATAATAATCAATTTCAAATGAACTGCAATTGTTAATTCGGTCAATTACACTTCCTTAACTTCTTTTGCTGACACCAAAAATAGATTAATCTTCACAGTTGCAAATAATGAGATCAATTGGGTTTTATTCAGACTTAAATAGAGAAAAACTTCGTTTCGTTTGTTAACGTACTCATATTAAATTTGCCCTTTCATACCTTTTCCTACACAATTTTAGATATTTTTGTAGCAGTGATGCGATTTTATAAAACTATAAATATCTATAGTTCGGCAGCAAACGAAGCCAGAAAATTTAAATTCTAAGTGGTGTTTTATCTTGTGAATAGAGCGTTTAGTACGTAATATTCCTGTTATGATGAGATGTTGTTTCATATCGTAGAAGAATGTTCTGTAATTTAAGAATTTGAATTGAATGCCTATGGGGAGAACGCAAATTGATATGGGGAAGAATAAAGAAAAAATATATTAATATTCTTTTAAAAAGAAGACTGAACAGCCCATCGCGCACCTTATAGAAAGATGAATGTGGTAATTCTTGGAAGATTATTTGATATCATCACGAGTGAGGGAAACGGGATTGGTTTATAAGTATAACAATTAAGTACATACTCTTAAATGTCAAGCATAAGTCGTGTGTTTTTTATATAAAATGTTGGTTCATTTGTATGTTTTGGTATTAAGTATAGCGTTGATTTGATTGTTTCATGCATGTCATGATGGCGCATTTCTTAGCTTACTATGGATATTTTGTTGGCTCATTTTTGAAAGGCTGTACATCGACCGACAGTGGTTTACACCCGTTTCCTTAGATTCTGGTGGGTGGCTATCGCATTGTTTAATTTTTTTTATGAAGTCAATACTTTAAAACTATACGTATTATGACGTTAAAACATTTGGTACAAAGCCTGTCTAGAGGGCATGTGTTTCATACACATTGTAATAATCATCTCTAAGTTATAAGAAACATGCTAACCAGACAACAAAATTGCGTTAGTTGTATTGAAATATTTTGAAACCATCGTTAATAGAATTTGTCCTTTATTGCAGCTGTTTATCTGATGTGTACTCAATGAAAGACAATATTTAACTGAAATTGTCAATAATCATCAGGATGGTGACATTCAGAAATTAAAACTGCAAATCATTTATTTTACTACAATCAATATTTGCCTGTTCAACTAGTCGACCCACATCAATTACCGATGTTTACGGCTGCGTGCTGTTCTCATGCCCATTAAAGTGCATAATAAATTTAAACAACATTTTTATTAGTTTTATCAGTTCACCATAAAATCAATTGGAATTGTAAATTTAACTTTAACATCAGGTTTACAAAATCATAAAATAACTACCTCTTTCCCTACCCGTTCCCTTTTAATTCTGATGTTTTAATTTCAACCTGGTTTAAAATGTGAAATAGAAATGTTTACAATAAATTAAAATAAAGCTGGTGGATAAAATTTGGTAAAAGCAAAACAAAACAATTTTACTAAGATTTCCAAGATTTGATTAGAAATTCAGTTTTTTAAAACTGATTTTTCTCTTTAATAAAACATATGAAACTTATAATTTAATAATAAGCCCAATTAAACTAATAAATGATCATTGTATCAACAGACTCAAGTATCAACAAGTACACATCCAATAGATTAAATATAACGACGTCATAA
The DNA here is from genome assembly GCF_036588685.1 of Mytilus trossulus. Classification (NCBI taxonomy): domain Eukaryota; kingdom Metazoa; phylum Mollusca; class Bivalvia; order Mytilida; family Mytilidae; genus Mytilus; species Mytilus trossulus. The sequence goes on along the minus strand of NC_086379.1, from coordinate 34,501,176 downwards.
AAAGTGTAAGAAACGAATGACCTTTCGTTATGTCAAATTAAAGGTAAACAGTAACGATGGGATATAGGATCATGAGTATTCATAACTGCAGCTTTGTTCACTAATCTTTTGAATTATACCCATAGCTAATTATTGGAATCACGTTGTTGATTCAGTGTTTCCAGGATAAAATAAAATATGAGGAAAACATAAGTGTAGCGATAACGCCATCAAACCATTTGATTTATAAAAAACGAACTGTTTTCCAATAAAAAAAAATGGATTCGAGTTATTGATCAATTTTACAGGGAAATATATTTATGCTCACTGGGATTTTATCAAATGCATGTAAGCATTGATTGTTTTCTTTGTGAAATAAAACTAAAAGTTTGACAAATGACACGCATATATAAAGCATATATAAATTTGGATTATTTATCAATTTCAAAATCATCCAACGATAACCTCACCAAGGGATTAAATATGATTGATTAAGACATATATTAAAGTACGTATATCAGTCTGGGTTAAATACTTCATTCGCCCATACATCTGCCATGGTCGTTTTTATTTTAATTTCAACGACTAGTTTGAATCATTTCAACAATATATGTAACAAAAATATGAAATGACTCGAAGAAATTTCTTAGGTTTGAAATGACCGTATAAAGAACATTATTCTGACTCCTGAGAGACATTGCTTGCACTTTTCTTTTAAATTGTTGAGATCTCAGTAGAGCAGCAGCAATATATACATGTTTAAATATCTGGCCATCAAAACCACAACCTACCGTAGCAAGGAGAAATATCCTGCCATGAAGTATTTTTTGTTAGAAAACTGGAAAATGAAGGGATATATAAGAAGGGGAATAGAAATTTTGCTTTGTAAAATATCAAGTACGGATTCATCATAGAGTTGATACAAAGGTTCTTAAGTGCTGTTAGCTTGGCACTCTCTCTACACGAGGCATAAAATGTAACGTCTGCATTCTGACCATACATGACTGCATACTTGAACATTCAGCCATGACTAGAAGAAAATTCTTGGTATTCCTAAACGGAAGATTATAAATACCGAAAAAGAAGTATAATTATTTCATTTACCTGTGAATAATATGACATAAATATTTTCATAGTTGATGTTTTTCTAAAATTGTTGAATATTTCACAGTGGTTTTATACTTTTTCATTAGTCATCACTTATTTGTAATTATGTATTTACATTGTATCATAGATCACATTTATTCGTTTATTGTGTGTTACTACCTTTTTTGATTTGGTCAAGTCATTTCAATTGCTATTTTATAGTGTGTCTTTCCATGTTGTGATGTAATACTATTGTTTCAGAACAGAAAGAAGGTTTGGTACCATTGAAAAGATTCATACTGCTGCAATTGTTTGCACCTGTCCTACGTCAAAAATTTGGTGTTCAGGGGTTGTCGTCTGTTTTTGTGGTTCATAATTGTTACTCGTTTTTCGTTTTATGTAGATTAGATATATAATTGAATAAGAACGATAAACATATAGTACAAATTAAAATGAACTGCAATTGTTATTTCGGTCAATAACATTTCCTTATTTATAACTTCGTGTACGGATTAAAACATAGCTTAATCTTTAACTAATGAGATCAAATGGGGTTTTATGCAGACTTAAATACAATGAAACTTCTTTGAACGTACTTATATTCAATTTTTGTCATAACATACCATTTTTAAACAATTTAGATCTTTTTATTGGGGGTAATTCTGATTTATAACAATTATAAATAGATATACTTCAGCAGCAAATGAAGCCAGGACATATTCAAAGTGATGTTTAATCTTGTGTAAAAAGCAGATAGTACTTGCTATTCCTGTTATCATGTGAAGTTGTTTGCTATTATAGAAGAATGTTTTAAATGACTGTTTTTCAAGAATTTTAATTGATAGCCTATTGGGAAAAGGATATCGTTATGTGAACAATATTTATGAATACATAAAACTTTTGAATACACTTTGAAAGAAACTGATACAATTTAAATACTTTTCATCTTGGAATTTTCCTTGAAATTCCTTGAGAATGATGACTGAAAGACTCCTACCGCACCTTACAGAAAGATAAATATGGCTATTTGGGAATACCATTTGATAATATCATATGGGGGATGGAAGGGAAATGTTTTTTTTAGTAAAACAATTAAGGACATACTTTTAAATATAAGTTTTGTGTGTTTTAAATATTTTGGTTCATTTTTATGTTTCGGATTTTATTGTGACGTCCTTTTCACTGGGCTAGTATATATGAATGTTTAGATGCCAGATGAAGCCAGCGTCTGTATGCGATCGTTTTTTTCGCTGCGACGGATAAAAACTCATTTGGGAGTCTTGGTTAAAAATCTATAGAATTTTTTTGATAATTTGTCAAAATGAAGTTTTTATAAAAAAAAATCGGTATATAATAAAAATTATGGGTCACTGGGCATTTTTCAAGCTACTGGTTGTGCAAAATTGTCAGATTTTGTAAAGATTATGAATGGACAATCCAATGATGTGTGATAAAAAGAAAACATCTGGTAGAATGTTAAGATAACACGCGAGAAGATAGCTCTTATAACGTGCTTTAAGATAAGAAAACGAAAAAAATGGGGTCACCAAATTTGTTTTCTTGCTACAAATTTACAAAGGTAAATTCATAACACTTTCTAATACTAAATCACTCACCTACTATTTGAGTTATCTTCCCTTAAGTGACAAATGTAAAAGAAAATTAATCAAACACAAATATGTTTTTTTTTTTAGAAATTACAACCGTAAACTTATGAAACACACAATTTTCTATATATGCATAAAAAATCTAACACATAAATCACATTCAACTCTAAAACAATTTGCACGTTTCATCAAAGATGTAGAATTACTTTTCTATGCTACGTCAAAATCCAAGATGGAGGAAGACACCGGAGCCACCTTAATTTGTTCATGCTTGTCCAGATGATGCCTTTTATAAATTTTATAGCTTACTATGGGTCATGTTTCGAACGGTCGCACACTGAACTATACACTTTTGTCCTTGGATTATAGCAGGTTGTTTGTTTTCTGTCATTCACATCTCCTTACTTTGTACGACGTAAATACTTAATAAATAATAATGTTTGATGATGTCAAACCTTTTGATACAAAACCTGTCTAGAGGGCATATGTCTTTTTCAGATAGTAACAATTATGTCTAAGTAATCAGAACCTGCAAACCAGACAATTACATTGCCCTTATTTTTTGTGAAATGTTTTGGAAAACATTCATAGTAGAATTTTCGTTTACTGCAGCTGTTTATCTTATTTGTACCCAACACAAGACAACATTTTTAAGTGTAATTGTCAATTATGATCATAATGGTGACATTCGGAAATTAAAACTGCAGATCATTTATTTTACTACAATCAATATTTACTCGTTCTCTTTATCGACCCACATCAATTACAGATGTTTACGGCTTCGTGCTGTTCTCATGCCCATGAAAGTGCATAATGGATCAAAACAACATTTTTATTAGTTTTATAAGTGCAAATTAATGAAAGAATAGGAATTGTCACGTTAACTTTAACATATTGGAGTTGACAAAATACCTCCTCTTTCCTAACCAAATTCTCTTTAATATCTGACGTTTAAATGTCTGTTTGTTTAAAAATGGATAAACACATGTTCTGCAATAAATCTATATAAAACTGTTCGAAAACATTTTTTTAAAGCAAAACAAAATATTTTTAAGAAGATTCGTCAGAAAGTCTAATGATTTGAAATACAGTTTTAAAGCTTTGTAATCCTGTTTTTTGTTGAAGATAATCTATCAAACAAAGAGTTCAATAAATTGTCAATTGTAAAATTATTGTTTCCCCAGACTAAAGTATCATCCATTTCACATCCAATGGATTACGTGTAACGACGACAATAATAGTTTAAGAGGCGCATGACCGTTTGCAATGTCAAACATATTAGTAAACAGTTAAAATGTCAACTCAGTGAGTATTTACTAAGAAATTGTATACCATAATTAATAGCTCATTTACTACATGTACTTATTATGTAAACAGCTGGTAATAATCTAATCAAGTAGTTTGTTAATATCTAAAGAAGAATTATTACTTAAACAATAGAATTTGGGAACCGTAGAAAAACACATTTAATTATCAACAAAGGGGTTGTGATAAGAGACTGATTTCATTAATTATTTTCTGAGGGTCGACACAGGGTGCAACGAATTTGTTTTTATTAAAAAAATATTATCTGGTCAAATTTTTCTTGGAAGTAGCGATTTCTAAAATTTGTTAACAATCCAGATGATGAAAATGTCTGCTCTGACGGTACAGATGTGGGGGAGTGATTTACATTAGCTTAAAATGTAAATCTGGGGGAAATGCTCTTTTTCATATATCCTACATGGACATCTGTTTTTAGAGGAATCTAAAATGCCAGTTAAACGCAAATATTCAAATCGTATTTGAAAATAAATTGTTTTTATAAACTGACGAAAGCTGCAACATTCTAACAAAAACCCGATTATAGTCGATACTCGGTACCACCGAGAGATACTCGAGTACTCGTTGACATCTTTAAAAAACAGTAACAACCAGATATAGGACCATGAATACTCACAAATGTACATTTGTTCACTATGCTTTTGAACTATAATAATTCTTATTTTTATGATAATAATTTATCTTTGGATTCAGGTTGTTGGTTCAGTGTTTTCAGGAAAGATACAATATGCAGAAAACATAAGTATAGGGATAGCGCATAAAAAACCCCAAACTGATTCACAATAGAAAAAAATGGATTTGAGTTGTTGATCAAGTATTTGCAAGAAAATATATCTAATGAGGACAGCATGTGTGTAGGCATTGGGACATACATCCCTTTTTGTATAAGAAATGAACACAATTTAATCAATTGTTTTACTATAAACCTGAAATAATTGAATTCAAGTTCTTGAGAACGTCTTACCGTGAAAAGATTACACAAAAAACCGGAAAGTGATTGGGGACATAAAACCACCAAGTTTCAAATACGAATCAAACCAAAATTATTTCACAATAGAAATAATTGGCTTCAGGTTGTTGACCAAGTATTTCCAGGAAAATATTTAGATGAGGAAACAAATAAATTTTTCTAAAAAAAAAACAACAACAAGTTTTCTAATAACAAATAATTTAACAATTACTTGGCTTTGCATTGTATGAATATGGCTATGTTTGCAATCATCAGGAAAATTGCTATTACAATTTCCTAACATAATGTTTTCATTTCTTTGCCTTTCTCCGGGGAAATTTTGAGCGCTCTGACTGGCTTAATTTAGTGGATGTATTTCGGAACGGTTTTCAGAGTTTTAATGAAATGATCTAAAACGAAGGTTACACAATATGAATACTTTTAAAATTTTGATTTCATGTCATGTACATGTATATGGTGTTCATTCATGAGTTATCTTTACAAATACATGCATTTAATCCAGTGACGCTTTATACAAGATTTTTAAATCAGTCAGTCCACCACTGGTGGTAAGCGGAGATGGAAGACAACTCTAGGGATAAGTTTTTCTTTTCCGATTTTGGTGCACTAAAAGGATCATTTGAACCAAACTGCTTGTCTCGTACATACTATTCGGCAGTACGGTGATATTAAAACCAAATTTGATGCATTAAACATTCCAATTTTCGTAAAATAGTCATTCAAAAATGCAATTATGATGGTCGTAACTTTAAATGTGTGATGGTCGTAACTTCAACTATAGTATTCTGAATGATGTTCGTAACCGACACAAGATGGTCGTAACTTTGAAAAATGACCGAGTATTTAGACAAACTTTTATTAATGTGTTTTAATTGTTAAGGTAATAGACTCAGATGTATTATATGATTTGCTACACACAATATTATTTGTTACTCTGGTAATGATATGCAGAAATTAAGCTAGAGAATTATTAAACATACACATTTCTAATGGATTTCAAACGCTCATCATTTAGGAGCAACAGTGGAAACTAATCAACTCGCATTAAGCCAAAAAGTATGTTAGGGTTGAGAATTAATATATTTTTTACTGTACGTTAAGACATGAAATTATTAAATGCACGTGTATTCCCTTATATTTGTTTTTAGTGTTTTTTATTTACGACTTTTTTCTGCGATCATGTAGGCAGATGAAATTATTAAACGTACAATTCTAAACAATAATCTTTAAATCATTTATTGCAGTTCTTATAAGTCTTTGAGTCTTTGAGTCTTTTTTTACTCCTTGACTTTAAATTGTTATTGTCTTATAAACTATTTTCCTTCAAATATGCGTCTTTTGGTCGTTCATGAGGAAATAGAATCCACAAATGCGCTTCTGAGTCAGGGTTGAGTTCAATATCGAAGCTGCTACGTAGTGCTATACGTAGATATTGACGATTGAACATTTAGCTATAGACTAGTTGTTACATAGGTATTGATAGCAGCTGCGTAGCCGCTACGATATTGAACTCAACCCAGGATTTTATTACGTGTTGTCGTTATTTTTTTATCGATTACATAACGTTTATATATTGCTGTATAGCATTGATATTAGTTCTAAGTATTGGTACGGAATGAAAACTGAATCCATGGTGTCGCAATGATCCCGCTAACATGTTTAACCCCGCCACATTATTTATGTATGTGCCTGTCCCAAGTCAGGAGCCTGTAATTCAGTGGTTGTCGTTTGTTTATGTGTAACATATTTGTTTTTCGTTCATTTGTTACATAAATGAGGCCGTTAGTTTTCTCGTTTGAACTGTTTTACATTGTCTTATCGGGGCATTTTATAGCTGACGATGTGGTACATGCACTGAACTTAAGAGTTAAATAAAATACTAATTTGTAGCCAGGTTTCAGCTTGTAGCCAGGATAATGTTACAAGGACTTAGGTCAAACTAAATTTACTGCAACATACAAATCCCGGTATGCAGATTGAAAATCATGTGTAAGTCATATGTTTATATTGTATGAATGGCTACAAGCTACTCATGGACTTCGTAATTGGACATTACTGTTCACCTGATTATCAGCTTGATTTCACCAAACAACAATATGACGTCTAAGCATCCAGGCAAAAAATAGAGCGTATGTTCTTTAACTCAGGTACGGACCTGCGAATTCGCGGGTATGCTCTAGTCTCGATAACGACCTTAATAACCTATCAATATTTTAAGATTATTTTGACTCCTTATTAATGCTCTTTCGATTTAATGTATCATTCTTAAATTGAAGATTAAAAAAAAATCAACTTGTAGGTACATCCTCAAAAAGTTTGTTTTCAATAGATGCAAATTCCAAACGGAATACATTGATACATTTTGTGCTTTTTTTTTCTGACTAAGAATTATCATAACCAGAGATGTGTTTCTTGTTTTAAAATATATTCTCCACTTTTGAGAAATTTTCATTGTTAGTGAATTTAACCGCTTACATTAATTCAACTATTTGCCTATTTGTTAATTTTATACATTATATTTTCAGAATATATGACTGTTCATTTCATTTTGTATTGTTTCGTTCGATTCGTTCCAATTTTCTTCTTTACAGGTATCCCTCTCTCCATTTAGTTTTTATTATTTGGTGAAAAAAACTTCATAAATATATAATATGATATAAGATATATTCATATAACAAAAGACACGTTTAGAACTCTTGACTGGTTCGGTTCAAGACATTTGAAAAATTTGGAATTAAATCGAACTTTGATCAAATTCCCCAAAACTAATATTTGAAAACTTTTAAAATTTTTGAATTGATAAGTGTTACACGCATTGAAATTGTTTATTTTACATTGTGTATGTCAAAAATGAAAAAAAAAATCTTCAGAATTACATCATATAAAATACTAGTATGCATATAATAAAAGACACGTTTAAAACTCTTGACTTGCCTTATTCGGTCTTATTTAAAACAGAGTTACGACCATCACAAATTTACGTTACGACCATCCTCAATATTTTTGTTTTTTTAGCTACGACCATCATGCTTGAATTTTTGAATGACTATTTTACGAAAATTGGAATGTTTAAATGCATCAAATTTGGTTTTAATATCACCGGACTGCCAAATAGTATGTACTAGACAAGCGGTTTGGTTCAAGTGAACCTTTTAGTGCACGAAAATCGGAAAAAAAACTTATTCCTAGAGTTGTCTCCCATCTCCGGATGGTCGTAACTTTTAGTTACGACCATCCGCTTACCACTAGTGGTCCACAGTATACAATTCTGTGACAGTTTAATGATGGTATTCTTTGGATAAATAATGTTCTTGGTTTTACAAATCTGAACGTCTACTGAACCTGAGGACCACATATAATATATTTAAATTTTCCATTTGAAAACATGCAAAACATTATAAATTATCATATGCAAGGGTTTATCTAAAAAAAAAAAAGGAGACATGTTCACAATATTTCATATACGTATGTTTTCTAAAAGCAATTATTATTTGTTTTTATCTGATAACTCTTCAAAGTTACATGCAGGTGTGTACTTCTTATCATAACCAGGCATATGTTAAATATCTTAAAGTGTGGATGGAAGCATGTATCGCATCATTTCATCAAAACAAATAATCTTGAGAAAGGCCTTAAGTGATATTTATCAATTTAAGTCTTTTAACGACCGCAGCCTACTTATGTAGGCCAATCAATACGTTATGTAAACCCTTTCAGATTATATTTGATCGAAGTATTTAATTGGGTTCATATAAAACGTATTGACAGGGTGAAAGTCCTTTATCTATATATTACGTTATTATGTAGGAGCGTATAATATACATTCAATGTTCTATCTATGTATTTCACATTTAATTTTGAAAGACTTCTAATATTGATCGTCTATATAATGTATGTACACATAGAAATATATAGCGTCAATATACTAAAATACTATTTAATTATGTGATCGAAAAATGATAATCATATATGATATCAAACGACATTCCCTCGAACTGCAACTTTTGGATTACATATTTAATATATCTGTCGTGGTGGTTAATAAAGAAAGGGATTCCAGATATTTAAAACCCTTTTAAATAAGTCAATATTTTTTTTATTAAATTGGTATATATGTGTGCGGCGGGATGTTTTATAAGGATTTATAATTACTTTGACGTTAATAATTATCTCTGACATTTACTTCGGTACTGGCATGAAAATACGGATATTTTGTGTTATTAAATTTGCTGTTACAAAATGATAGAAATTATCATAAATTAAGGAATGTATCTCCCTCGTGCAAAGCTCTGATTCCTTTCACGGATTTGGCTATACTTTTTGGACCTTTTGGATTATAGCTCTTCATCTTTTATATAAGCTTTGGATTTCAAATATTTTGGCAACGAGCATCACTGAAGAGACATGTATTGTCGAAATGCGCATCTGGTGCAAGAAAATTGGTACCGTTAATCTTATTACTACCACTGGGTCGATGCCTCTGCTGGTGGACCATTAGTCCCCGAGGGTATCACCAGCCCAGTAGCCAGTACTTCGGTACTGGCATGAAAATACGGATATTTTGTGTTATTCAATTTGCTGTTACAAAATGATAGAAATTATCATAAATTAAGGAATGTATCTCCCTCGTGCAAAGCTCTGATTCCTTTCACGGATTTGGCTATACTTTTTGGACCTTTTGGATTATAGCTCTTCATCTTTTATATAAGCTTTGGATTTCAAATATTTTGGCAACGAGCATCACTGAAGAGACATGTATTGTCGAAATGCGCATCTGGTGCAAGAAAATTGGTACCGTTAATCTTATTACTACCACTGGGTCGATGCCTCTGCTGGTGGACCATTAGTCCCCGAGGGTATCACCAGCCCAGTAGCCAGTACTTCGGTACTGGCATGAAAATACGGATATTTTGTGTTATTCAATTTGCTGTTACAAAATGATAGAAATTATCATAAATTAAGGAATGTATCTCCCTCGTGCAAAGCTCTGATTCCTTTCACGGATTTGGCTATACTTTTTGGACCTTTTGGATTATAGCTCTTCATCTTTTATATAAGCTTTGGATTTCAAATATTTTGGCAACGAGCATCACTGAAGAGACATGTATTGTCGAAATGCGCATCTGGTGCAAGAAAATTGGTACCGTTAATCTTATTACTACCACTGCGTCGATGCCTCTGCTGGAGGACTATTAGTCCCCGAGGGTATCACCAGCCCAGTAGCCAGTACTTCGGTACTGGCATGAAAATACGGATATTTTGTGTTATTAAATTTGCTGTTACAAAATGATAGAAATTATCATAAATTAAGGAATGTATCTCCCTCGTGCAAAGCTCTGATTCCTTTCACGGATTTAGCTATACTTTTTGGACCTTTTGGATTATAGCTCTTCATCTTTTATATAAGCTTTGGATTTCAAATATTTTGACAACGAGCATCACTGAAGAGACATGTATTGTCGAAATGCGCATCTGGTGCAAGAAAATTGGTACCGTTAATCTTATTACTACCACTGGGTCGATGCCTCTGCTGGTGGACTATTAATCCCCGAGGGTATCACCAGCCCAGTAGCCAGTACTTCGGTACTGGCATGAAAATACGGATATTTTGTGTTATTAAATTAGCTGTTACAAAATGATAGAAATTATTATAAATTAAGGAATGTATCTCCCTCGTGCAAAGCTCTGATTCCTTTCACGGATTTGGCTATACTTTTTGGACCTTTTGGATTATAGCTCTTCATCTTTTATACAAGCTTTGGATTTCAAATATTTTGGCAACGAGCATCACTGAAGAGACATGTATTGTCGAAATGCGCATCTGGTGCAAGAAAATTGGTACCGTTAATCTTATTGAAAAAGTATACAAAAAATAGAAATACAATAAGAATACGTATTTGAAGAAAAATGTTTTTATCTGTCTTCCGTCACTTTCACAGCAGGCTTGTATTTAAATTGACCCTATTAAATAAGACACATTCTTTCACAACCTGGATATAATAACCAAATTGACCGACATTTTCTTATCAGCAGTAAAAAGGTTAATTAACGTTGCAGACGGTTAATTCCTGATACATCTGTAAATTGTTCCAAATGAGTATAAAAAAACAAAAAACTAATTACAAGAATGGGAATGACAATATATGTTAATAGTGCAAGCATTAAGCAGATGATATATTTGAAATCAAAATGTCTTTTCGGTATAAAATCCAATTATAAGTTTAATGTGCAGAAGAAAACAAAATAGAAAAAGCTTTCAGGATCACCATAGATCTGCTAATAAGGAAGTCTACTCATCCAAACTTTGACAATGAAGCATATATTACCACGTAGCATGTCACAGGTTGACTTTGTTTTACTGACAATTAATGTCACTGAATTGTACTTGATTATGTGTGTCACTTTCATATAATTGAGAGGGACAGTAAATGCCAAAAATGCATCGGTGTCGTCTTTTTCATCAAGTGTTTTGTTATGAGCAGGTTCTACTTACCCTTGCGGTGCACCTTGGATAATTCCAGTTAATGGCTATGGTCGTTTTGCTCAGACTTTATATTTTATTTTCGTTTTTCTTTAATTTGTCAAGGTATTGATCTCTCTAATACAGGACGCCCGTTTCGAAGGATGGTAACTTCCGATACCTAGTGTAAATAGGGTTCCACGCTCTCTGCATGTTAAGAACACTTTCAATAATTTTGTGAGGGTCCGTATGTGTCTTGTTGAAAGGGAAAATTTATATCTTTATCCGATTAACCCTCATGTTTAAGCGGCAGTACAAGTACCCGAACCTTCATCACGTACGGCATCTATACATTTTATTTTGACTTAGTACAGGTTCTTTGTCCCATAACTTTATTCATGTTATACATCTCTTTTTAAATGTAGTATATTAGATAATTGTTTCAATATAAGTGGTTGCCATAAAACATTCACAATGACAATAAAGTCATCCAATTCTATTTCGATCTAATTGGATTTTACAATGCACATATCCCGTTTAGTGCATATAAGTTCTGCATGTGCATGTATAACAATGGGACTAGAAGTAAGGTACTGGTATTCCAGCGTTAAACAAGAATGGTTATTATCAGTACGTTCTGTACTTTTAGTATACTTTCGGTGATTGCGAGCATTCAATTTGTTTTGTACAGTATTTGCTATGTATGTCTAGGTGGTTAGTGTTGCTCTGTTCGTTGTTGTATTGGATATTTTTTGTAGACTTTGGATGTACTAGGTTTAAGAATTATTGTCAGATGGTTGGACTCCTTTGGTTTTCCCCTACGATACAGGATAAAATATTTTGTCCAATAATTAACACCATTTATCTTTTCATAAAATGGCACATAAATTGTCATTTACCAAATTTTTCACAGACTCTTGATTTCTTTTCTCTCGAGTTGAGACTTAATTAATAGAAATACAAGGTAAAAAAGTCTTTGAAGCCTTTACCAGCCATTGAAGAAAAATTTTATATCTCAAAAAAGTTGTTCATAACAAATGAATTATTTGTTAGCTTTTTGTATTCGTTAGACAATTTTCTTCTGACTAGAAGTTTCAATTTCACATTCCATTGTTATTCTGCACTTTCTTCAGGTTGCGATTTCTAGCATATGTTCACATGTTACAAAACCTGGATGGCTACACTCACATTATGAAGATAGCTAAGGATCTTTTTTTGCCAATATTCCCAGGTATACAAATACAGAGTTACGGTTGACATACTTGGGAAGATTTGTTATACATCATTTTATAGATAAATACATTTTGATTGATGCCATGACAAGTTAAAGCAGGGAAGACTACCGAAAAATCGTAATATATAACGGAAGTTTCCGACCTGGTGATATTTAAAAAAATTTAAGTACCTTTTTGTTTTTTTTAAGTATAAAGTGAAAAATATAGGGGCAAGTGCATTAGGGTTTTGCTTATTGTGGAAGGTAAACAGTGATTTGTAGTTGCTAATATTGTCAATTTCTGTCATTTGGTGTCTGGTGTAGAGTTACTTCATTGGCATAAATACAAATTATTCATATCCATACACAAACACAAATTTTCAGGGTCACAAAAAGTATTAACAGTTCATAAATTGTTTGATATCAGCAAATCTGGTAACATACCTAGTTAGTAAAACTTTTAGTGACTTTTTGCTTATATATGTTTATATCATAAACACAGTTATCATGTAGTCAAAACATGAAACCTGTCAAAGTACAGTAGAAGGTTACACAAAAACTTATTAAAAAGTTGACTTTTCTCGACTACACAAGTATGGTTAAAGAACATCTTTTGTTAGCCTCTGATCACAGTTTGGTCAAGTATCCTTAACTGTTTATGCTATTGACTACTGATGTTTTATGCACAAGTATGACAAGGTGATGCAACTTCACTCTTAAAACGACACATGTAAAGACTTTTCTGGGTTTTCCTTAACGTTTTTGAAAGATTAATTGTAAAAAGTGATAAAGTAGATGTCCCTTCAATTACCGGACATTTTTATTTACAAAAGAAATTATGAATTGTGTGTAATAGTTTAGAAAGATAATCATGATTTGTTTAGTTCTTTTTTCCACTTATGTCGATTGAGTCACAGAGATAAAAAACCATATTTAGTTCAATATACCTGGTATCTGTTACACAAAAACTGGCTGAAACATAATGTTAAATTTAAGTATCATTTGCATATTATGTAAGATTGTAGTGCCATTCTCGAAATGACAATACTGGATTAAATGTTATAAATAAAGGCAACAGTAGTAAACCGCTGTTCAAAACTCATAAATCCATGGACAAAAAACGAAATCGGGGTAACAAACTAAAACCGAGGGAAACGCATTATATATAAGAGGAGAACAACGACATAACACTTAAATGTAACACACACAGAAACGGACCGAACATCAGAAAAAGTCCCACGAGAATAACAAATATAACATCAAAACCAAATGCATGAATTTGGGATAGACAAGTACCGTTCAACGTCTTATCGCAATGTGAATTTACACTCAAAAAAAAAAAGAGAAAACAAACGACACACCGTTAAAATGAAATACATATAGGAACGAACTATCATATAACAATGGCCATATTCCTGACTTGGTACAGAGCATTTTTAAAAGAAAAAATGGTGGGTGGAACACGGTTTTGTGGCATGCCAAACCTCGCACTTTTATGGCCATGTAAAATATAACATCAAACTGTTTGGGGTTTCAATCCGATTTAAAGCCGATGAAGCATTTGCGAGAAAAAAAGACCGAATCTGTCACAATAAAGTCTGTTAAGAAAAAATCGGACGACTTTGCGCAATGTTACTCTCAGAAGTTCATGGCCCACATATCATATCATAATAATTACCTATCCATATAACTCTTATTAAAACATTGATAGGAAATTCCAGATAATTGAGGATGGTTATCGGACTTTTTTATCCATGTAGTAGCGCTTCTCAACGTGTGCAATCTATTTCCCCATTCAATGTTTACAATTGTTTTAACAGTGAATTAAATTGGCAATGCTTAATGACACCGTTTGACAGTTTCTAACGAAATTTGGTTAAGACGATAAATACTATTTTCACTTACTGGAAATATTAACGTTAATCTGATTTTTTTTTAATTCATGGAATCGCGTTTTCATTCTTACATTATCATTTTTTTTCTAGTGCCAAGAGCCTCCATCTCATTATATTTGCAAATATAGACAGTGCAGTGTTGTGGATATATTTCCGTATTTCATAGTTATAACAGAGTTATCTTTATATCTTAAACTATTTACATTAGTTTATGTTTTCATATTATTTCTGTGTTGCTATATTATTGACACCTGTCCCACAAATCTGGTTTATTCACATTTGCAATGCCTGAACTATCTTCCACATCAATATCAATTAATAACTCGATAATTTTTCTTCTGTTGTAAGTGGCATGGATAATTACACATTCTATGTTATGTCTGAGAAGCCAAGAGATCTACGATAGCGATCTAATTGATCAGTTGTTTAATGTTTTGACGTTTGTTACTTTTCTGTTTAATTATTGTTTCGTTATGTTTGTGTAAATTTATTTTTCTGTTTTTATACGAAAAAAATTTGCGGAAGCAAATGGTATTAAATCAAAATTACAATGACCAACTGATCAATTGAATCACGTTATGCTACAATATAAATAAGTGATGAAATATGAATACGTTTGTCATATATAGCAAAAATATAATTGCAGTTTGTCGCGTCTCGTACAGTACTCATCATAAAAAAAATGATACATTGTTGTAAAAGTGGAACAAAAGATACCAGAGGGACAATTAAACTCATAAATAGAAAATAAGCTGACAAAGCCTTGGCTAGAAATGAAAAAAGACAAACAGACAAACAATAGTACACATGAAACAACATAGAAAACTAAAGAATAATCAACACGAACCCCACCAAAAACTAGGAGTAATCTCATATACTCCGGAAGGGTATGCAGATCCTTGTCCACATGTGGCACCTGTCGTGTTGCTTATATGATAACAAGTCAGGTAAATAGTCTAATTTGGTAGGTCACATTCATGAAAGGGAAGGGGATTGTAGTTACGACGTAAGTAACACATACGATTTCATTTGTGTTTTAATGTTATTCCATAACGGTCAACCAACTCATGATGGTGTACGTAAAATTTACGAAGGGATGATTTCAACTTCACCATTTGGAACTCTTGTTTTAATACCTTCCATGTGAGCAGCAACCCCTATCAAGAACATCAGATATATACCCCGTATGCAGGTGCTACTTAGAAATGAAAAATTCACAATTGGAAAGCTGGAATCATCTGTTTGTCTTAAAGTATTGTTTTTCAACCGACCCTCATTTTAATTTCTAGATGTTATTCAATATATGAGGCCAACTTAACTGTATATGTAGTATCCCTTTATCTCTAGTTCAATTGTTAAATAATATATATTATGATAATCATTATCTTTACTCTCAACGTATGCTGAGGTCATAGTATGAAGAGTAATTATTTATATTTAATTTCCCTCATACAAGAGTACGTTTGCAACTTATATTAAGCCCTTTCCAATTTAAAAGTAGCAGCATAAACCTGATAAGTATACAAGGGTTTCGTTTACGTGAAGGAGATGTTGCTCTCTCTGAACACGGGAAAGGCATTTATCGTCCCCTCCCGACGGACTATCATCAATTATCAAGACCAAACTAGCAAATGGTGAGAGCCGAAATTTCAGTCTCTGAAAATTTCTCACCGAACGGGGATCAAACCAAGGTCATATTTGTTAGTATTCCGACGCATTAACCATTTCAGCACGACTCACTATTAGGGATTATCATACTTATCTCGTTATGATGTCAAATGCTATAAACTATATTGCTAAATGATATCTAGAAGTCCCACTTGTTGAATATGCACATTTAACGCATTTAAAGGAATCCTCATTGGATTTTTCCCTCATAGACACAAGAATTTGTAAGATAAGCTGGTACATATACTCTGCACATGCTAGCCTTCGTCCGAGACACGTGAAACTATCATTTAAAGTACAGAGCAAGATCAAAATATGTTATTGGAACTTCAAGAAAACAGGAAATGACAACAACTGTAATTAAGAAATCCAAGAGAGATGACGAATCTAGTTCATCCCATTTTTGTAATCACGTGAACGTAAATGAAAAATTGTGCAAACTAATTAAATGTGATGGTAGGTTGAAAAGTTTTGCAGACAGTTAGTTCTATACAAGGAGATTTTAAGGTAATTAACTTTGTGTAATGCGACGTCATACAACACACGAAGACATACGCTGATTAACAAGGACCTCTGCAAATTCCGTCCTACTATCAGAGCAACGTAATAAACAGCTGACGACATTTGTATACTCATATGCAACAAACATGACAAACAGTACTATTATAATGTTTTATTTACGATAATGCACTTATGCTAATAAGAGATAAATGTTGCGTTTATACTGTTTCATTAAGGATGCAGCATTAAACGCCGGCATGGTTTACTTTATTAAGGGAGATGCTTATATGTCATTGTCACAAATAGGACATACGCATATGTCTCTTTAAATCAGCTATCTAATGCGTATATATATCTTGCCATTTTTAATGATGCGTATACATGTATGTTTCTGGCCATATAATTAGTTCACGCAATGGGTCTTTTTGGATTATTTGGTAAATTGCGTTGATGGCTTGCCAACTATTAGTTAATGTAATGTCTTATTGCATGTCTGATTTCAGTTGCGATGGGTTTTAACATATATGTATTCTTACTGCATTGATATTGATTAGAGAAAAAGTCGCTATATGATATTTTTTTCGATAAATTTACCTGGTGGTGTTATAGTGCATACAAACAATTAGCATACTACATGTACGATTGTTTTCATTGGATTATACTTATTTCTTTACATGTTTTGTTTAAATGTTAGGCTTATGTCGATATGTTTCTGATTGTTAATACAGTGTATACAAGAACCGACAATAGATAAAACCCTGAATAATCGAAGCAATCCTGGCACATTTATCATTAATAAAATTGAGAATAGAAAGTGTCAAATAGACAACAATCCGACCCAAGGGCATACACAATAATCTATGGGTTTTCAGTTGGGCCCTTAACAAAAATGAATACTTGTTATTGAGCATGGGTGTCATACTTAACTCCAAAACATATAAATCAACTAAAATTCTAAAATCATACAAGGCTAACGTGAAAACATTCAGGGAAGGTGGGGATGGGGTTGAAAATGTTAAGTTATATCTCAACCCTCCGCTTATCTTCTAGCCAATGCAGATTAAAAGAATACAGCAATAATATTCGGTAATAGTTTTTTTTAACGGACAACGATACCAACGCAGAAGATTTTAAACTGAATGGAAACATTTTGACTGCAGCAAGAAACACATAAAATTATATACTTGATATTATTGAATACAGATTGTTGACACAATACGAGTAGACACGATTTGAAAATATTTTGATGAATTACATTTTACTGACATCTATATGAAGTTAATTATATGATGCAACTAATTCATTAACATGATAGATACATTTTCAATATATCATAAAAACTATTTTTTTCTATTATAATGATTGAAGGGGGAGAATTGAACCTATGTACTGAAATGATATATCACAAACCATCTTAAATTGACCTTTGTAAATTTTGAAATTATACAGAATAATACTTCAAGTACCTCAGTCAAAGTTGGTCTCAAATGGATTTGGGATTTTAATGTTTTATTTGATTAATAGCGCTTCAACGTTTTCGTATTAGAAAAGATCTTTCGACGCATGAAATTTATAACGTATTGCTTTCATTTTTCTTAATAAGAATATATAGTTTACATGCTTGAAATGAGATGTTGGATGCATATCATTGAGTTATCCAACCCAGCGAACACAAAACATTTAATAAAAGGTATACATGAGAATATTGAACAAAATACATAAAACTTGATTTTTCTCGTGATTACATGGTTAATCATTTAAATAAGAACATCCTAACACAAAACATAAGATACAAAAGCTGTTTTGAGGGCATATGTTCTTAAAACATTGTACCAATTACATTGAAATAATAAAAAACACGGATAATAACATTGTTTTTTTTGTTGTGAAATATTTTTGAAAAATATCTTGAATATAAAGTGTTCTTTTTAACAGCTGATTTTTTTAATGTATAACCTATAAAAGGCAATTTAACTTGAATCGTCAATTATGATCAAGATGATGTCCATCATGATATTTTGAAAATAAAATTGCAGATCATTTATTTTACTATAATCAATATTTGCCCGTTCACGTAGTCGACCCACATCATTTATTTTACCGATGTTTACGGCTTCGTGCTGTTTTCGTGCCCGTGAAAGTGCATAATAGATCAAACCATTTTTTTGTTTGTTTTATCAATGAAATATGATAACACAGTAAGAGTTGTAAATTTAATTTACATTTAACTTGTTTCAGTTCACAAAACTGTGCAATAAACTCCCCTTTCCAAACCGCATTCCCTTTTATTTATGACGTTTAAATCTCGTATAAAACGATTAGAATGGAGCGAAAATGTTTACAAGAAATTAACATAAAGCTGCTCGAGAACATTTTTTATCGATTTAATAATGATTTTCAGACTTACAGTTAAATAATTAACCAATTCCAACTACAATAAAAACTATTGTTTCCCCAGTATTAAGTATAAACCAGATATAAGAAGATGGGGTATGAGCGCCAACGAGACAACTACCATCAAAGTCATAATTAAAAAAAGTAAATCATGATAGGTCAAAGTACCAGTAAACACGGAACCATGGCTTACACCGAATAGTAAAATACAAAACTTTAAGGCATAAGATCTTCTATCAAAAGTGTATTTAAAAAAAAATATATATATTAGACAGTGGAATTAAACAAAAATCAACTCTTTAAATATTTCGAAGAAAAACTAAGATCAGTTGATACAGAAGTTAGTTTAAGTATTTCTCGGCTGCGACGAAAACATAATCAAACAAGTTTTTAGGCCTTCGATAACTCGCTTTTCTATTGAACAAATGCTATGTGTTACGGTAAGGCAACAGTAGAAAACTTATAAATCGATTGAGAAAAAAACCCAAATTCGGGTTACAAACTAAAACTGAGGGAAACACATCAAATATAAAAGGAGATTTACGACTCAACAGAAACACTAAATTAAAATGTAACACACACAGAAACGAACTAAAATATAAGAATTGCCACTTTCCGGACTTGGTACAGGACAATTTAACAAAACAAATGGTGGGTTGAACTTGGGTTTGTGGCATGCCAAACCTACCGCTTTTATGGCAATGTTAAATATAACAGATATTAAAGGGTATCAGATTTAAGATTTAATACGCCAGACGCGCGTTTCGTTCACACAAGACCAACCAGTGACGCTCAGATGAAAAAAGTTTAAAAGCCAAAACAAGTACAAAATTGAAGAGCATTCACAAAGTTGTGCTTAATACGGCTGGAGTTTTCTGCCTGGGATAAGAAAATCCTTATTATTTAGAATCATTCATACTTTTGCGAACACTTAATTTTTACAGGCCGTACTTTGACCTATAATAGATAACCTCTGGATCAAGAGTTGTTGTTGGCATATCACATATTCATTCGAATAGCAATTTTATATTACAGATTTAATATATATGTCGCGGTAGTTTAGAAAGGAAACATTGGAGATTCCTAAGATATGAACCTATTTCTGTATAAAAAGAGGATTATAATTAAATTGGTTTAAATGTACATGTCAAGATGTTTTGGTTTAGGACTACATTGACGTTAATAACATACATTGACATTTGAAAGAAAAGCATAAAAAAGAACAAAACAATAAGAATAAAATTGAGAATAGAAATGAGGAATGTGTCAAAGAGACAACAACCCGACCAAATAAAAAAACAACAGCAGAAGGTCACCAACAGGTCTTCAATGTAGCGAGAAATTCCCGCTACCGGAGGCGTCCTTCAGCTGGCCCCTCAACAAATATATACTAGTTCAGTGATAATGAACGCCATACTTATTTCCAAATTGTACACAAGAAATATATATATTTAAAAACATCTTTTTTTATCTGTTATTCGTCACCTCCACAGCAAGCTATCATTTGAATTGACCCAATTAAAATAAGATAGTCGTTCACATCCGGGATATACAAACCAAATTGACCGACCTTTTCTAATTAGCAGTAAAAAGGTTAACTAACGTTGCACACGGTTAATTCTTGATACATCTGTAATATACAAATTACAATAATGGGAAGACAATCTCTCCTAATAGAGCAAGCCTTATCTAGATGATATATTTTAAATCAAAATGTCTTTTTTCGGTATAATATACAATTATAATTTTAATGTGCATTATTGTATGTACGTACATGTAAGTAACCAGCTTTTGCTCTTGTTAAAAAAGGATACTCTGACCATTTTGTTCTGTCTGTGTTAAAGTATCATTACTGTTATTTAAAAAGTAAAATCATAAAAATACTGAACTTCGGAAAGTCCATAATCACATGGCAAAATCAAATAACAAAACGCATAAAAAACGAATGGACACGAACTGTCATATTCCTGACTTGGAACAGGCATTAAGAACGATATGTATCTTCCGACATTTTTCAATTTTTCGTCATCTACTCCATTTATTTATCCAAGCGTACTCTTATATCATTTCATAATTACATTAGATGTAAGTTTCATTATAATACGCTATTCTGATTGGCTAACATGTTATTCCGTAAACAATTGCATCAGACAATAACATTTATCATGCATGATGACACGAGGTCCCACAAAAAAGTGCACAGGTGAATTAAATAAAAATGGATAAAAATCGTGTTTTCACGATTTTAGCTAAAAAAAATGTAATTATAAGTATTGAATACTTCTTTTTGAAACTTTATAGGGTTGTAAAAGCGTTGACCGTGCGTACATTTTTAGAATGAAGCGCTTCCGCGCTTCATACAAAATGTACTTCGGTCAACGCTTTTACCACCCAATAAATTTACAAAAAGAAGTATTCAATTCTTAATTAAAAATGTAATTTTTAACAATACAAGGAAGATGCGGAATTGGAATCACTAAAACTAAATATAATCGCCACAATAAATCGGCTTATGAATAGCACATGAAAGACCAACATTTTAGCAATATATTGCAAAGGAAATGTGGAATGTGTCAAAGCGACAATAGCCCGATCATAGAGCAGACAACAGCCGAAGGCCGCAAATGGGTCTTCAATGTAGCGAAAACCCCCCGCACCGGAGCATACACACACAAATAATACACAAACTCAAATTCCCAGAGTTACAAAAAGTATTAACTGTTGATAAATTGTGTGATTTCAACACATATTGTCCCGTAACTGTAAACTATTGGTCATTTATTGTTTACATATAAATGTGCCTCCATCATGACCACAGTAATCGTGTAGTCAAGACCTAACACCTCTTGAAAGTTGCACAAAAAAGAATTAGCTCAACAACAAAATTATGATTAAAGAACACCTCTTTTTTAGCCTCTGTAGGTATTTTTTATCAAGTGTCCTTAACTGTTAAGGTTATTGGCACGTTTAGTTTTAGCACACGTATGACAAAGTGATGAATCTTCACTCTTTTAAAATGACATAGGAATGGGAATATTATTCCGGTTTTGTAAAATGTCAGATAAAGGTCTTGTGATTTGTATTTTTCAACATGTAAACGCTTATATACCATCACGACAATATATAGATATTATTATGGAGCGTGACGTTTTATCAATAAAATTAAAAGCCGATTTGCAGCTTATGCGAGAGAAACTTAAAAGACCGAATCTGCCACAACAGAGTCCGATGACCATCAGTTAATTCATTCAAGATCAGATGACTTTGTGTAATGTAACGGGACACATCTAGCTTTGGAGGGAGAATGACCGACCTATCAGATTCATTTTTTCGATCTATATAACCCTTATGAAAACTGTGATAGGCATTTCCTGATTATGGATGATAGTTTTTCGATTTTGTATCCGTATCGCAATCTATTTTCCGATTCTTATTTTACAATTTCAACAATGATTTGAAATGCCACCGCTCAATGCCACCGTTGTCATTTTTTAAAATTCAAGTTGTTAAAAAAGATTAAAAAAAATCTCACTTACTGTAAATTTGATTTTTTTATTGATGAAATCGTGCTTTTAACAACGCGTATCAATTTGATTGTTCTCATATAGCTGTCCATGACATGGAACACCTACAAAAAACTTAACATTGCCGATCAGCTTACTTTCAATAGCATTGTATTTTTACAAAAAAAGGACGAAAGATACCAGAGGGACAGTCAAACTCATAAATCGAAAATAAACTTACAACGCCATGGCTAAAAATGAAAAAGACAATCAGACAAATAATAGTACACATGACACAACATAGTGTTGCCTGTGTTTCAATATCATTGTATTTATACAACTAGTGTGGACCCAAAGTCTCCATCTCGTTATAATTAAGAGATAACTGTATTGTATTTGAAGCTTTTCGGACGTCCATCGGTAGTTTTACTGTCGCAAATTTAGTTTACCTGGCGAAGCGTAGCGGAGACAGGTAAACGGGTATTAACGAAAGCAAAACTACTGCTTTAAATACAATACAGTTATCTCTATTCTAATGCAAAACAAGTTCATAATTAAATTGAAATCATTATTTCTGTGTAAAATCTTCAATAAAGAAAATTACGGGAAAAGAATGGTGACGTCATAGGTATACTTTCGGGGTCAAAACATTTACACCGGGCGTTTCTGTGCCGCTTCAGAATGTAATAAAATTTGATAAAAAGACGAATTTTAAGTGCAACATGTGAGTCTTTTGGCTTATTATTGAAGAAATTGCATGTCAATACTTTCAGAAATTCAAAATGTCGGCTTCCTTAGTTACAGACATGGAGATTTTTTTTATTAATTCTACGCTAACTGTCATCCAATCAGAACCATTGATAGAAAATAATTGCGTTAGAATAGAAAATATATACAGTGCAGTTTTGTGAAGATATTTCCGTATTTCATAGTTATTATCTTTCTATCTTAACCTATGACATTTGTTTATGTTGCTTTATTATTAGCAACTGTCCTACACATCTGGTTTATCCATATTTGCAATGCTAGAACTATCTTTCACATACATATCAATTAATATTTTTTCTTTCTTTTATAAGTGAATATAATTACACAGTTTATGTTTTGTCTAAGAAGCCAAGAAAGCTTCAATTTACATCTATTTGTTAAGTTGTTTCATGTTTGGATGTTTTATTCTTTTATGTTTATATTTTATTTGTTTTGTGTTATTTATTTTTTTATATATGAAAACAATGTAAGGAAGCAAATGGTAGTACATCAAAAGTACAGTGACCAATTGAGTAATTTAATCATGTAATGCTGCCGTATCAATAAGTGAAAGTGATTACAGATGAGTACTTTTGTCATTTATAATAATTGCAGTAGGTCGCGTTTCGTACTTAACATCATACGCAAAATAAAAAAATGTACATTGTTGCAAAATAATATATTTGTATACTTATTATCTTAATTACCTGTTTCCACGTAGGCTTAGGTTATTTATTATTTGTATTAAATTTTACTCATAAAAGAGTACGTTTAAAAAAAATCTGTTGATACTATGTTACTAAAAGGTAATATATACATACAATTTAATCCAATACTAACCTATCGTGTAGATGCTTCAGAAAATTGCAAGTTTATTACATAGTGTGTCTTAATCTTAAGTTTTTTGATTGGTGTTATGGTGACCGCTTTCTTTTTTTGGTATTTATTTTTTATTTAGCCATGTTGTCAATTTTACTTAAGCTTATGTTTATTTAATTGGCATAAAGAATACTTTTCCCCTTTCTTATAAAATGTATCCCCGTTAAGGGGTATAAAGTAAAGACCCAATTATTCATTCCTGTCATAATAACCATACTTAAACATTGTCACTCTATGATGTCAAAGGCTATAAACCACATTGCTTTATTGAAAGATAGGTCAAGAAGTCCCCCTCGTTAAAAATACACTTTAACGAGTTTAATGAATCATCATCGGATTTCTTTCTGAAATATTTAGACACTAGAAGGTGTAAGTTTAAGCTGAAACATATACTAAACACACGTAGGCATACATTCGAGACACGCAAGACTATCATTTAAAGTTCAAAACAAGATCAAAATATGTTATTGGAACTTCAAGAAAACAGGAAATGACAACAACTGTAATTAAAAAATCCAAGAGAGATAACGAATCTAGTCCATCCGATCTTTGTAAGAGCGTGGACGTAAATAGAAAACTCTGCAAACTAATTAGGTTGGAAGGTAGAACTAAAAAGAGTGCAGATCGTTTGGTATTAACAAGGAGATTATTCAGGTAATTTGTAAAATGCATACAACACAAGTAGGCATAAGCTATTTAAATAGGACCTCTTCCAATTTCGTCCTACTATCAGAGCAACGTTATAAGCAGCTGACGACATTCGTATACTCAGATGCAATACAATAAGATAAAACGCATTAGATAACCCAGCATGCCAATAATTACTCTTATAATGGTTTATTCACGATGAAGCACTTTTCCTGTTAAGTGATTAATGTTGCGTTTATACTGTTTCATTAAGGATGTAACATTAATCGGCGGCATGGTTTATATTTTTAAGACGGATGCATATATGACACAAATAGGCCTTACTCATATGTCTCTTTTCATCAGCTAGGTTATGCGTATATATATCTTGTCATTCCAATGCGCATACATGTATGTCTCCTAGCCATATATTCGGTAATGCAATGTGTCTTAGTGCATTATTTGGTAAGTACGTTTATGTATCTTGCTAACAATTAGTTAACTAAATATCTTTTTGCGTGTCTGCTTTCAGCCCTTTTGTCTACCAAAATTTATGAATTTCTTTTGCATGGATATTGATAAAAGAAAATGAACGATTGTTTTCTATGGCTTATGATTATTTCTTTACTTGTTTTGTTTAAAGTTTCTGTTTATGTCGATATCAAAAGCAATACGTTCCTGATTGTTAAAGATTGTTTAAGAACCGACAATAAAAAAAATACGAATCGTCGAAGCAATTCTGGCACATTTTTCATCAATATAATTGAGAAAGGAAAGTTTCAAAGAGACAACATTTCGACCCAAACCATAAAACACAGTCGGAGGTTACCTATGGGTCTTAAACGAAGTGAAATAATCCCGCTACCGGAGTCGGCCGGTTTCACTCTAGGCACTAAACAAAAATGTATACTTGTTTATTGAACATGGACGGCATACTAAACTCCAAAACTTATTAATGAACTCAAATTAAATATCAAACAAGACTAACAAAGGCCTGCCTTGCATTATAAACATGCAGGAATGGTGGGCCCGCTGGGACGGGGTTGAACCTATTAAGTGATATCTCAACCCTTCACTTTTCGTCTAGCCAATGTAGATTTAAAACCACAGCAATATTCCGGACAACGATATCAACAAAGAAGATTTCTGACACTTTAATTAACCAACAACTAGGTTGAATTCAAATTCATCTTTTATCGCTATTAGTGGATGTTTAACCATTGACAGTAATTTTCATTCTATCAATCAAAATGTTTATTTTATTATTTTTACATACATATTTTTGTTTCATATAAATGATTGAAAAGTTGGAATGGAAACACAGAATGTTAACACAATACGAGTAGAAACGATTTGAAAATCTTTTAATGAATTATATTATACTGACATCTATGGCAAGTTAATCATATGATTCAACTAATCCATTTACATGATATCAACAACAACTTTTTTTATAATAATGGTTGAAGGGTGATTTGAAAAATAATTTATAACAAACTATTTTGAGTTGCCCATTTATTAATTTTTAAATCATACAGAAATAATGCTTTAACAAACCCAGGCAAAGTTGGTCTCAGATAGATTTGGGATTTATCTATAGGTTATATTTTGTTAATAGCTCTTCAACATTTTTTAATTAGAAATGCTCTTTGGACGCGTGGAACTTATAACGTATTGTTTTCATTTTCTTTTTTAACTATATAGTTAACACACTTGAAATACGATGTTGGGTGCACATCATTGTGATACCCAACCCACCGAACAAAAACAAAAAAATGCTTAAAGACATAGATATGTATCAACACGAGAATATTTAAAAAGAAAACGAGATTCCTGATTAATCTCGTAATTACATGGTTAATCATTTGAATAAGAAAATCTTTAAAAAAACCATTAGATCCAAAATTGTCTTTAGGGCACATGTTCTAAAACACGTTGTAACAATTATGTCTACATGTACGTTATCAAAAACATGCAACCCAAACAATTTCATGGCCTTATTTATTTTTGAATATTTTGGAAAACATCTTTAATAAAATTTGTTCTTTATTACAGTTCTTTTCTAATGTGTACTCAATAACATACATAATTTAACTGGAATTGTCAATAATATACATGATGGTGATATTCGGAAATTAAAACTGCAGATCAATTATTTTACTACAACCAATATGTGCTCGTTCACTTAGTCGACACACATCAATTACAGATGTTAACGGCTTTGTGTTGTTCTCATGCCCATGAAAATGCATAATAGATAAAAACAACATTTTTAAAGTTTTATCAGTGACATAAAATGAAACAATAAGAGATGTATATTTACATGTAACTTTTAACATGTTTCAGTTAACAAAACACCCCTTTCCAAACAGGGTTCTCTTTTATTGCTGACGTGTTAATTTCTTCTTGGTTTGAAATGGAGGAAATATGTTTACAAGACACTAACATTAAGCTGTTCGAGAAAATTTGTATCGATTTAATAAAACCTATCAAACTATAATTCAATAATTAATCAATTCCACTACAAATACAAATTGAAGTATCAACCAGATATAAAAAATATGAGAGCCAGTGAAAAAACTCTCCACCCAAGTCACAATTAGTTTAAAGTAAATCATTATAGATCAAAGTACGGTCTTCAAAACGGAGCCTTGTGTTACATTGAACAGCAAGATACAAAATTTAATGGCCTCAAAATGCAAGCGAAAGTGCATTTTTTAGAAAAAAAATTGTGTCAGTGAAATTACACAAAAAGCAACGTCTTAAAAATTTCGAAAAAAAATTAAGAACATTTAATACAGAAATAAGTTGAAGTATTTTTCGGATTCGGCGAAAATATAATTTCACTCGTATGAAAAAGTGTTACAACTTAATCCTCTTAAATCGACACAAGGAATGTGAATATTTTTCTGGTTTTGTCAAATGTCAGATACATGATTTCTAGTTTAAAAAATGTAAACGCTTATTTACCACCACGACAATATATAGATATTGCTAAGCAGCCAGACGTTTTTCGAGGTTTCAATTCGAATAAAAGACGATTTGTAGCTTTCAATAGAAAAAAATAAAAAGACCCAATCTGTCCAAAAAGCGTCTAATATTCATCCATTTAGAATTCAACATCGGATGCACTGTGTAATGGTACGGGACACAGCTTACTTTCGGGAGTGCATGACCAACCTATCAGAATCGTTTCCGATCTTTATAACCCTTATGAAAAAAATGATAGGCAATTCCTGATCATGGAGGATCGTTATTCGACTTTTTATCTGTATCGTAGCGCTGTTCAACATATGCAATCTTACAATTGTTTTAACAATGAATATAAATGACACCTCTTAATTACATCGACGTCCTTTTCTAACAAACTTTGTTAAAAAGATAAATAAGTTTATCTGTCTTTTTTTAATTTATAAATCCGCACTTTTAACCAACGCGTATCAATTTTCTTGTTTTCCTATCACTGTATACGACATTGAATACCCACAAGAATCAAAACATTGTTAATCAGCTATCTTTCAATATTTATGTATTTTTACAACAAGTGTGTACCCAAAGCCCAAAAATCTGTTTTATCCATATTTGAAATGATTGAACTATCTTCCACATGAATATAAATAAATAACTCGATATTTTTTGTTTCTTGTATAAGTAGATAATTACAAGGTTTATGTTATGTATAGGAAGCCAAGAAAGCTTTTATTTCGATCTAATTGATATGTTGTTTGATATTCCGACGTTTTATTCTTTTATATTTATATTTTATTTGTTTTGTATAACTTGATGTTTTGCTTTTATGTATGAAAACAATTTGCGAAAGCAAATGGTATTAAACAATAAACACAATGACCAATTGATGCTACCATACCAATACGTGATGGCAATTTTAGATGAGCACTTGACATTTATAACGAAATAATAATCTTAGTATGCCGCGTCTAGTACTTAACATCATACGCAAAACAAAAAATGATACAGTGTTGCAAAATGATATATTTGTATAATTATTATCTGAACTCTTTCAAAGTATACTAAGTTCATGATAGGAAGGGTCATTAATTGTATGTAATAT
Source organism: Mytilus trossulus (assembly GCF_036588685.1). Classification (NCBI taxonomy): domain Eukaryota; kingdom Metazoa; phylum Mollusca; class Bivalvia; order Mytilida; family Mytilidae; genus Mytilus; species Mytilus trossulus. The sequence goes on along the minus strand of NC_086379.1, from coordinate 34,472,252 downwards.
CGCTCATAAAAGGGTACGTTTAAAAAGATTATTGATACTAGGTTACACAAAGCTTATATATAATTAACATTATATTAACCTGATACTAACCTATCGTGGAGATCCTTCAGGAGAATCCGAGTTTATTACCATGAAAATGTTTCTTAATCTTAAAGTCTTTGACTGGTGGTATGTTGACTGATTTCCTTTTTTCGGTAGTTTTATTTTGCAATGTTGTCTATTTTACTTCAGCTTATAGTTATAAGCTTGGCATATATAAACCTTTTCCCCTTTTTTATAAAAAGTTAGGGGTTTAACGTTAAGGTCCAAATAGTAATTCCTTTAGTTTAGTTTAAACACGTTTAATATGAGGAAGGTGCTACCTTAAATGCCAGCTGTATAATGTCCTAGATATTGATTGGTTGTTGGTTGTTTAACGTTCAGTGGCAAATATTTCATGCATGTTCAGAACGAAAGTCCAAGGCTACAATAACGTTTTGTTTATGTCTAAAATAAAATTATAAGTTCAGATGGAAAATGCTATTTTTTCTTGAAAAAAATATTCTGATTCACAAATTGATGAATAAAAAAGCATTGGACAAAAAATTATTTTGAATCCAGATCTTTGCCAAAAATGATTTTATCTTTCAGATATATGCAAAATAAATTCAACTTTTATATATCTAAAAACATAAAAACTTCCCAAACCGCACATGTCAGTCCCGACACAGTATTTTTTAGGTGATAATAAGACTGTATTTGCCAATTTGTTATGATAAACCTTAATACTAGTGTTAAATTTTGACTAAATAATTTTAAATGATAGCACTGAAGGGCTTCGGTAAAAACAAATCTGACTGGAATAAAAAAAACATTTGTATTTCTGATCATCTTCAGTTTGTGAGTTCTACATCAATAATATGTACTATTAAATTCAGAGTCTGTTTTCATATCTTGCATATATTTTTTTTGTTACATGTACATAATGTAGCTTACTTTTCAAGTTCTTATATGACAGCAAAAATAAATTGAGAATGGAAATGGGAAATACAAGCATGTTAAAAAAAAACACATTTGGTTTCAGACAATAACTTGAGTTAAGTAAATGGATTTCCATGAAATTTTACCAGGAGGTTCATACACAAAACTCAAAAGGAAGATAAGAATTGATTTTGGGGTTATAGTACATTATTGGGGGTATTTTTTTTTTTTTTATTTTGGGTTTTTCTTCCAAAAATTACCTTATTTACATCAATTATACTCATCTAGTACAGTTGGCAGGAGATGCACTCAAAATAGGGTGTTTTAAACATTTTATCTATAGTCTGTGCATTTTTCCTATGATGTACATGTACTTCTTGATAATGTTGATGTGAGTATCATGATAAAGAAAATATATTTGGTAACCGTAAGTATATATTCACAATTGACATGCACCAGAGCGAGAAAAGGATCTTCTTTCCCTTTAACTCCAAAAATTGCACATGATTTTTTTTCTCTCACAGAAACACATGAGTTATTTGGTAAATAAAACATTTGTCAACGTTTGAATCTTTCAGTAATAAAAATTCAGTTTAGCTTGTTTGAATGTTTCACTGATTGTGTGAAATTTTTTAACAGCAATGTACAAAACACTTGAATAAATTGCATTATCTGCAGAATTATTGATAACTTTCCTCACAATAAATTCACAAGGACATAAAACTAACATATTGTCCATGCTATTCTGATCTGAGTTTTATACATACATATACTGGCATGGCTGTGCTGTTTCAAGTTGTCTTCTTTTTTTGATTTCTTGAGAAGTATTTGTTTAACCTGTTCAGTCACTATAAAGTGTTACAATTCTTATTTTGACGCAACACATTAATAGTGACCAAAAAGGTACTGCTTTCACACGAGAGGAGCTAGAAAAAAAATTAAATGTACACATTTTCAATAGTTTGTAGGACTTACTATCATATGGAATTAAGGAGATATGTACATGTAGTTCAAGACTTCTGCTGAATAGAAATATGTGGGTCTACCTGTGCTTGTTTTCAAATTAGTCCATATTGAAGTTTAAAGAATCCAAAATTAAAAATATGTTTGATTTCAACTGACATAAAAAAAAATTGGTGTTATTTATATGCTCAATATACATCTGCGGTCGTATCAGGCTGTGCATGGCAAAGCATTTTATTGCCTTTAGGTTTATACTTTTTTTTTTGGTCATGAAAATAAATTTGCTAACATGAGAATACCCTAATTTTACCTAAATTGTCAGTTTTTTTTACCAAACTATTTTTTATGTACCAGACAAAAGTTTATTCTGTGCTTATTTTGTAGACTTCCCTTGTTTACAATAGAGTTATACCAATTTAATTTTGAGTCCATGTAGAGTCATTGAAAATTGAGTTTGAAATAACATCCAAACAATCCATGATCCTGTAATGAGACCAGTACCCAAATTCCATACATCTTCACATGTATGGTTAATTTTAAATCCTTTAAACTGGGATATAAACAGAGATTTTGTTTTATTTCATGCTGTAACTATTATTTTTGGAAAGAAAGGGTGTTCATGGTAACACATTTAATTTGCTCATTTTATTGGAACCCAATTGAACCTTTCCATAGATTCACCTGATAGTTAATACCTGTCCATTTAAACTTTTTGCAGTTCTATTGTCCCATTGAACAAATACAACAGGTATTGTTCTCTGTATAGTTTATAGTCACTCAGACTTTTAAATTTCTTCTAAGAGAAATCTATCACTTATTAATTAATCTACCAGAGTAAAAAGATGATAATAAGATAATTTCACATGGTGAAACAAAACTTGTATGTTTTTTGCAAGTATTTTTTGTTGAATAGGTGCAATTTGGTTACTGAGTACAATTTTTGTACTGTGATGTTATATCATAAGTGTGTATTGCTAAATAGGTTGAAATGTGAACCTGATAGCCAGGAGGATTTTGAAAATAAATAACTCAGCCTTGATAATCACAAAAATAAATGGTTTGTTCTGTGGTAGTTTGAAAGTAAATAACCTGACTTGCAATGTGTTGAAAATAAATAACTTAGCAGGTCTATAGCTTCTTGGGCCTTCAGCGGTATCAAAACCCTTCAAAATTTTTTGGCCTCGCTCCGCTCGGCAAAATATGTTTAACAATACTTTTGAAAAAGGCTAGATAAAACCAAACTAAATTAACTTTAATACTATGTATGTATGTTGTATGCAATACATGTATATTGCTTAGGAATATAAATGATTCATTTCGTGAAGAAAATTATAAAATACTTAATCTAATTATACCAATTGTCTTTTATAATATACTTATTACTATGTATTTGTGTTTTGTTAGTCCTGTCTCGCTATTTATTATCTTGGTATATTTGTATATATATTGTCCTCTTGTACACAAGTCATGCAAGTATGTGTCTGAGGTTATGAAATAAATCTTGAATCTTAAAATTTCTGCAGGAGATACTGATCTTTTCTGATTAAATGGTACATAATGACTTGACTATACATGTATTATTCATAATTAACAAATATTTAAAAAAATGTATGTTTTCGACTATCATGAATATAGTTGTGAAAATGAATAATCTTGCTTCAATAGTGCAGAAAATGAATAATCTGTCCTCTCAGTTTACAAAAATAAATAACCGATCAAAAACAAATCCTCCTGGCCCCGCCCCCCCCCCCAGAATATCAAATGGTCGTCCCCTAAAGTACTTGGTAGAGTGAAAATGTTTTGATCAGGGATAAACTTATGCATAAAATATGCAGGCGACTGCTGCAGCTTGAATTTTAAAGGATGTAGCCCACATTCTTCCAAGTAACATGCCCTATATACACATCATGGTTTATTCTCATGGGTTATCATAATAACTCCATCTTCTCATAAAATCCAATTTTGGACAATATTGAAGCATACAGTATATACACTAGTCAGTTCTAAATGTACTACTCAGACTCAAGTCTCCTTTTATGATTAAACTTAGAGAGAGAAAACAAAAAAGTTTCCATTTCCTGGGACTGTATAAGGTGTGACATAATCAATGAAAAGATGTCTTGAGAGTTTACCATTTAGAAAGTACAGAATAAGAAGATTGTGAATTATTTGAATGTTTTAACTTAAAAGTTTTGTTAAGTTTTGAATTAGTCTGTGGACTACCAAAGAATCCAGAGGGAGACCCTTTTCTTGGGAAAAAAATGATGATTATATAGTGAATAACTGAAGCATGACTAGAGCCCCCCTCCCCTTTTATGAAAAATGCTGGATTCGCGATTGACTACATGAATAACCGTGATCACATTCAACTGTATAATGATCACTGTTCCTTGGTGTGGGGAATAATGTGGCAGATGAACATAAGGAGTCATGGTCAACCAGTGCACCGGAGTTTACCCCGCATGCCCGACATGGCCAATTTGTAAAAAGAAATGCGAAATATATTGCTTGCAGAGTTTTTTGCTGTGTTCCCATGGCTGGACGGAACTTTTACGCTAAATATGTTATCGTTAACTATGATTTTGTGACTTTTGAATGAAGTACCTGTGATTATTTAGGACATTTGCTTTAACCTCACTGATAATGGAATGTTGAAGCAGACGAAACATGGCGTCGGATGTTCTTGTCATAACTTCGGTAATTTCCGTGGTACAATAAAATTTAAATAAGCTACACAAGTAGCCAACATTTCTGAATTCTTGTTTTTGCAAACAAATAAAAATTCATGTCGTATTTAACATCAAATTTGTTCCGTTCTGCATGTATTTACAAGATCGCGATTGAACGAGAATTTTGGCAGCCATTAAAAAAAATTAATCGTACGAGATTTAACGAGAGTGACGAAACTTTTCAGATGGGTCGTCTAGCAAGAGTTATCGTTCTTTGTCCCAAAACGATGCTTCTACCATAAGTGCCAGCATAGCTGGCATATAAAGAGTGCATTTAAAAACAAGTTATTGCAACTAATAATAATCCCTTTCCACTTTAAGAGTGTGAGTGCTGCCTTGTAGCGGCATAAACCTGATAAGTATACAAGGGTGTCGTTAACATGAAAGAGAAGTTTCTCTCTCTGAACACGGTCTAGCCATTTATCGTCCCCTCCCGACGGACTATCATCAATTCTCAAGACAATACTCGCAAATGGTGTCAAGAGCGAGCCGACAATTCAGTCTCTGAAATTATCTCTCCGGAACGGAGATCGAACCAGGAGCTGTAATTAAAGATACGAGAGATATGAGGAATCTGGTTCATCCCATTTTTGTAATAACGTGGACGCAGATGGACATTTGTGCAAACTAATAAGTTGTGATAGAAGGTTGACATTATAAGCAGACTGTTTGTTCCATACAAGGAGTTTTTTTTATGTAAGTTTATGCAATGTGACATTAAACAACCCAAGTGGACTTAGACCGATCAACAAGGACCTCCACAAATATCGTCATTCCATCAGAGAAAAGTTATTAGAAACATGTGTCAGTTGTATACCCAGATGCAATACAATACGTAAGCATGATATATAAGCCAGTATGAGTACTCTTATAATGTTTTAAAACGACAAAGCACTTATCCTATTAAGTGATAAATGCTGCGTTTGAACTGTTTCATTAAGGATGTAACATAAATCGCCGACTTGGTTTACATTATTAAAGAGATACATATACGTCATTTGCCACAAACAGACCATACGCATATGTTTGTTTTAATAAGCAATGCGTATAAGTTTCTTGCCATTTTATTAATGCCTATACATTTATGTCTAACCAATAAATAAGTTCATGTAATATGTCATTATTTTCGTTCATGTCTTTTGCCAAAAAAATAGTTATTTTAATGTCTTAATGCGTCTTTGATTTCAGCTCTTATGGTTACCAACATTAATAAATTTATACTGCATTTTATTGATTAGGAGAAAAAGTCACTATATGAAGTACTTTCAACTTTGGTAGATTTTCCTGGTAATGTAATAGTGTGTAAAAACAATCAGCATTCTACATGTATGATTGTTTTCTATGGTGTATGATAAATTATCAAAGAGACAATAATCCGATTTAGGAAATACAAAACAGCCTGAGGCCACATATGGGTCTTCAACACAGCGAGATAATCCCGCTACCGAAGGCGGGCATAAGATTGGCTCCAAAAAATGTATATTGTTTATTGAACTAAAATTTAAGTCATACAAGACTAACAAAGGCCAGAGGCTTCTGATCAACTGGGACAGGTGCAAAAATGGAAAGGGATTGAACATATTTTGTGAGGTCTCAATACTCCACTATACCTCTAGCCAAAGTAGATTAAAAAAACACACAGCGATGATAGGCAACTTTTCGGACAACGATACAAACGAAAAAGATTTTAAACTAACACATACTTGCAAACAAGATTAATTTGTATCTTTTTGTATCAAATTCAACCACTTAAATAAACCAACAACTTCGTAGAATCAAAATTCACTTTTAAACGCTACAAAACGTATTAGTGCATTTAAAACCGTTGACTGTTATCTACAATCAATCGATCAAAATGTCGAAATTTATATCCCTACATACATGTACATCTTTTTTTTTTTTTATATAATTGATTAAAAAGGGGATTGAAGACATTTAATTGCAGGAAATACATACATACTTGATTTACATGAAAACAGAATGTCGCCACAATAAAGTAGAAACAGTTGTAAATATTTTGATGAATTAATTTTTACTGAAATTGATAAAAGTTAAGTATATGATGAAACTTAACCATTAACATGATTGACAATTTTTCAATATATCATCAAATCTAAATTCTGTAATTAATAATGACGGAAGGGAGAATTGAACTTCCAAACTAAAAAGATTTATAACAAACTATCTTAAATTGCTCGTTTATTAATTTTGCACTGATACAGAAATAAGGCTCCGATCTTCATCAGGAAAATTGGTCTCAGACAGATTTGGTATTTTAAGGTTATATTTTATTTATAGCTCGTAAAAATGTCCTGGGGCCGGTTTAACGAAGCTATCCTAAGACATGTCATAAGATATATCTTAGGACATGTCTTATGATCCTTTTATGACATATCTCAGAGCTCGTCTCGAAGCTGTCTTAAGATATCCTAAACCTGTCGCAAGTTCTTTAAATTTTCAAATATTAACATTGTTTCCTGGAAAAATCATGTAACTCTAGTATGTCTTTACCATTATTTATTATACGTATTGATTAATATAAAAAGCCGGAAAATTTGCAAAATAAATGTATAAAAATCAAATGTGATTTACATTAAGATTATCTTGAAATAATACAACAATATACTTTAATATGAAGTTTTTAATAAAATATTATTTGAGAAAAAAAAAAAAGATGTGATTTTCTTGAACAAGTGAGTTGAATTCAATTAGCCACTGTATCGGTTATAAGAGGTTAATTGAAGAATAAAATCGCGCATTCTTGATACGAATTTAAATCATTTTTTGTTGACAAATCATGATAATCCGTCGTTTTATGAAGATTTAAATTTTAAGCAGGAACAGTAGAATAGATACTTAGATAATAATATGATAAATTGAAAAATTAATATAAAAAATGAGTGTATTTTATATAGATAAATGTTTGACTATCCTAAGACCATCATAAGACACCTCTCGGGCGTTTCGATCAACGCTTTTAAAACCCAACATAGAACAATGGTTACGTTTATTGATTAAGTTGCAAAAGTTCAGAGTTAAAGTACTATGATAACCTCAATAAATCAAAAGAAATGATTTTTCCAAGGCAATACTTATTCGTAAAGAGTAATGTTGTCTTAAACAAACTGTATATTGTATTTATATATATAAATATTACTAGTAGATGTATCTTTTTTTATATGTCCGCTGAATTTATGGAACGTCATTCTCTCATTGAATATAAACCAATTGTTTCGTTAAATATTTTCTAAATAAGGAGAATTAAGTTTCTCCCATACAACTCTTCTACAATAACTGTGTAGTAATTTCAGTGTATTTCAACGAATAAGAAAATTAAAAAATATGAGCTTAACTTCAAAATTACATTGATTAAGACGTCTTGTACAGAAATTAAAGAACAATATGTACTGAAAATGAGGTACCAACATGCCAAGGTTTATCTCTTTTTATATCTCAACCAATTTCCAAACGATAGCTACAGATTTGAATCGGGTTTTGAGTTTTTCAGCGGAAGCAAATCCGATCAGTTATGACGTAGACAGTAAACAACGTTTTTATCTTAATCATGTTCATTGACCATAACGACGATGACGTCATGTTATGGAGTAAACCGAACATATGAGGTTACAAGCACACAATTCAATGACGCAACCGCAAAATATGAATATGTGTGCAAAAAATATAAATGAGAATGCACATCATATAAGGATTTTTTCACACCATATAAGGATATTTTCACTTCATATAAAAAATATTTACAAATCATATCAGTTTACTAGCGCATCATATAAGGATCTTTGCACATTATATAAATACTTTTGCACATCATATAGGTTTATTTTTTCATCATATAAGGATATTTACACATGATTGTTTTTGTTTTAATTTGCACTTCATTGTCTCTGTGTATAATAAAAATCATTTTATATACATTGTAACAGATACATACATATGCATCACTTACAATTAAAAACACAAACGATTGTTTTACGTTCCCTTTTAAGATCTGCATATTTTAACAGTCCGTAACACTTTTTTTGCACATAATTATATGTTCTATAAACTCCACCAGACCCTTGTATGTCCTTATGCGATAAGATATCCAGAAAATGTAGCATATTTATTACTGTCGCTGTACAATGCGTAACCACTAGCTGCTCCAACAGACACTGTGTCGCCTTTCTGAAGATTAAATACAACATCCATTGTACCGGTCTTATAGCCATCACCTGTTACCCAACTTGCCGATGTAGCGGTATTATTGTGTAAGAGTTTGAGATAGAGTGTTTTGCAATTTACAGACAGAGCAATAGCGGAAAAGTGATAGACGCCTGGATAAGGAGCAGTGAATACTCCAGTACTCGGATCATACCCGTTTCCAATATTCGTCCACGCATTGTCAAATTTGAAAGTTTTATCAGTGCTTGTTATATACTGTTGGCTAATTCTGTAAGCGGAGAATGCAACTACATGGCGTTTCGTTGTCAGTAATCCATCAAATTCTGTATAAAAATATATTACACATTATAAAATCAAGAGTTAAAGCTATATAGATATATCGTAATTTTATAATAGCTACATTTCACATTTTCTAAATTATGGACACTAATACTCAATTAAGTGAGGCATGTTCTAAAGAGAAAAACGAAATAAAATTACCTATCTTAGCTAAGTTCCAAATCTTAATCTGGTAAAAAAACATTTTTAACTTTGACGTTTGTTTGCGTCTGTCCCAAGTCAGTAGCCTCTGGCCTATGTAAGTTTTGTATTATTTTCAGTTTTCGTTCATTGATAAGTTAAGTATGCCGTCCCTTTTCACTGAACAAGTATACATTTCTGTTTAAGGACCAGCTGAAGCCTGCCTCCGGGTGAGGGATTTTCTCGGTGTGTTGAAAACCAATTGGTGGCCTTCGTCTGTTTTTTACTTTTTGACACATTCCCCCTTTTCCAATTTCAATTTTTGCAATTTCGATTATAACTATTCATTTTTTTCCATAATATTTTTATACAGACAGAGACTTTGAAAGATAAAATTCTAAAGAAAGATTCATCTTATAAATGTCCTAGTTTTGTTCTGATAGCTATACATATGTCTGTGAAGCTGATTTTCTCAGCGAAAAATGTAAAAATCTTAATCTGAACCTTTTCTATTAAGTTTTATCAATACACGAAATTAGATTTTTTCCGATCAGCTCTTATCTTAATTATTTTAGTTTTGTGTTGAATTTATAGAGGATATCTCCGATGCAAAGGTAAACACTAATTGAACTAATGTATCAACAAGATTCTTTAAAATTTCACAATGAATATACATCGGCTTCAACCGAAAACTTTACTTTTCACGCTCGTTTTTGTTAGGTCTTCTCAACTCGAAACAAGTTAACCATTGCTCTTTTTAGTCTTTAATATGACCTTTTATCCAGGAACAAATAAACATAATCAAAAATGTATTTGTGTACCTGATATTTAATTTGTAAAGTGTCTGGCTACTTTAAGGATTAAAGGGGAAATTGCTGGTTAATTAAATTTGCAGAACTAGCAATTATAGGGGTATTTCACACCGAACGGGTTAATTTCATACAAATTGAAAATGTATGATTGAATCAAAGTATGCGCATAATGCAGGCAACATCAGCATGTTTATAAATTAAATACATACTGTAAATATTGACAAATAATATTAATACTATCATGTTGAAGAAATGTTTGATACATTATTGCAAATTTTACTATTTTGTAAAAATTTTAGACACCATAAACAATTTCTGAAAGAAAAAAAAGAAATATAAAGAATACAAAACATTATGTCAAGGCTATTATTAGAATAACTCCGTTTACCTTAAAACATAACAGCTAATTTCCTTTAATCAGACTTTGAGTTGTATGATGATACGAAATATCCAAATTAAAAAAAAAAAAAAAAAAATACAAAACAAACAAAAACAGGAACAAAAACAAAAACAAAACTGCAACTTCAATTATTTAAGGTTTATTCTACCTTTCTGCTGCTTGACAATCAGTTTGCGAACTGTTTCATTAGAGGTTATACTGAAGTTTTCCAAGATAAGTTCAAATGAATCATTAAACCGTTTTTGATCTTTCTTATGAGTATTCTGCAATAACTTGACAGAAATCCCTCTTTCCTTTTCAGCCACATTTAATTCTTGTATTTTCGAAGACCGTGACCCTAGAATAACTTTCATCTGGTCTCCATACATTTCAATTTCAGATTTTGATTGGATCAAAAAGCTTTCGACAATTTCACGGTATGAATTATTAAGCCTTTCCTGAAGATTTGTAGATTGCATTGATTCAACAAAAATCATAGTCTGTTTTATAACCTCGTTCATTTTATGCAACTTAGAAGAAAAATGTATCTTCCCACTTTTTAATTTTTTCTTCATTTATCTCCATTTTATGTTCCAAGCGTACAAGTTTTTTTACACTTTTCTTCAAAATTAAATTTTGAACATGACAATAAAGATTCGGGATCGGTGCCAACTGATCGAGATACAGATACCACAATTGATTGGCTTATACAAAAGGTAAAGAAGACCAACATATTTGTAATTTTTTTCAAAAGCATAATATTCAAACAACCACAGAAATATATATCAGAAACAGCAATTCCTTTTCATTCCATCATTTACAGTGTGCTATAAAGCAATGTGTGTCTGATAACAGCTAGTTATGTCACAGGGGTGTTAACATATAAGTTATCTATTACTTATATCAGTTCCTTCGTGATCCACTTATGCATACAGTCAAGGTCCTGTAGAAAGTTACACAAACAAGCGATACATATGACACACTTGGCGGTCTATAAAACTGTGGTTATAGGAAGACAAAACCCTGTAATAATTCTCTTATGATACTTGGTCAAGTATCCTTAAGGTTCCACTAAAGTCAAAATATAGGACACTTCATAAACATCTAAACTTTGCCTGTATTTTTCAACCTATAATGAATAAAGTCATAATCTATGAGAACATATGTTTATTTAAACATACTTTATATATACACATTGTGTAAATTGTAAATAAACTTGAAATTGTTATGTTGTGGCCAAACGGTTCTTGGGGTGAACACTAAATTTTCAAAAAAATCTACAGGCCTGCAAGACGACTTAATTTGCTTAAAATTGGTATGGACGAATACTGTTACATGTAATGCAAGGCAAGCGGATGCTGATTTGTCACATACATATGTTTTAATGGCATATTTGTCCAATTTCTGTATTGTACCTTCGATATTCGTTCACTTAGATACATAAAATTAACTGAAACTCGAAAATCAATACATTTTATAAAAAATCAACATGCGCTTGCCCTGCATTCCATGTAATAGTATTCGTTCATACCAATTTTAAGCAAATTAAGTCGTCTTGCAGGCCTCCAGATTTTTTTGAAAATTTATTGTTTTCCCCAAGAACCGGTTTGGCCACAACATAACAATTTCAAGTTTATTTACAATTTATACAGTGTGTATATGAAAAGTATGTTTAAATGAACATATGTTCTCATAGTTTATGACTTTATTCCTTATAGGTGGAAAATACAGGCACAGTTTAGATGTTTATGAAGTGTCCTATATTTTGACTTTAGTGGAACCTTAAGTATTGCGGTTATTGAAACTGTTGTTTTTTTAATCACAAGTATGACAGAGCAATGCAATCCTATAACTCTTTTAATTTACTTAATCAAAAATGTGCAGAATTGTCGGTTTCCAGTAATTATTTTTTTTTAAATTCAGTATATAATAGGTAGGTTTTCATTTCTGTGTTTTTTATGCCATTTGTCTGTATTGATTAAAAAAAATGCTGATTTTGTACAACTCGTGTTCGGGCCTTTACATTTCCTGTAATACGTTAATTCAAGAAGATGATGCTTTTTCGGCCTTTAGTTTATTGTTATATTGATGACTGTAAGTTGCTTGTGTGTACCCCACTAGCCTTCATTAGAACTATCCTTCAACCCGACGTTATACTTAAAACGATATAAAGGAGGGACCTCTTCCCAAAAGTAAAGAAACCGGCGAGAAAATCGATGCAAACATTTTCCCATTAAAAAAGTGGTAAGGCGTATGTGTATGATGTTTGGGTATGGCGATTCTCCCCCAATTTCATATATCCGTCACTACACTAAGGTCACCATTCATCCATTAAGGACTGATTAAAGCCAAAACACGGTTTTTGTTTAAAATGATTTCAAGTTCTGTGTAATAATTAGTGTATCGGTTTTGTGAAGCTGAACATGGAAAACCACACAGACAAACATTTTGTGGCAATTTATATACTTATTCTAAAAATAAAAATTCCATCAACTGAGCGGGTTTTTATCCTCGATAGTCGAACTGAAAAAAATCTATCAATTAATTATGTGGGAGAAGATAATAATGTATTCGGTAGCGCGCATATACTAAGCACAATTATTTATGAGTCGTAGATTTGGTCTAAGTTATTGATTTATTTTAGGAGAATCTGAAATTTTTGAAGACCTCTATAACTAAAATTCCGGGCATTAATGAATCACCGAGGACCTACCAAAATATTTTTCATAATTCGATTTCAGAATATCCTGAAAGACTTCAGGACTTCGACAAATCGACTTCAGGAAGAAAGGAATACTGGAATTATTTTAGTACCTCAACCTTCGATGTTTTTTTGTTTCTTGTCCGCTGTGTTACAAATGGCCAACCAATTGTGTTTATTGGTATTTTCAATGTTAAATACCAATTGATAACTAGATAATAATTACTCGTATAAGTGGAAATTACACAGTTATGTCCAAAATATAATGAAAGCTACGGTTGTGATCTAGTTGATAAGCTGTTTGATGTTTGGAAGGTCATATTCATATGCATATTTTGTATTCATTTTTATTACTCACTGATAACGGACGAGAACGGTATTACCTAAAAGGTACACTGACAAATTGAACAACATACTCAAGTGATTGCAATTATTTTTCATTTTTCATTGAGAACCAACTATCAAAAAAGAATTATAGTATGCTGAATTTCGAACTAAACTGCATACGTTAGAACATAATAATGATATATTGCTAAAGAATGATTATATAATTCTTTTGATATGTACACCTCAAGAGTATGACAACTTTAAACATTGTATAATGAGTCGTGATATTTGTATTAATTTGCAATCAAAACAATGTTTAAAAGATAATTGATTGTCATGATAGTAGGTAACACAATGGCTATATATATTTATTGTCATATTAATCTTATACAACTGTTTTTAACGACATTAAATGTTAATGTCACATTTCCCTCAAATCTGCCCAAGAGAGGGTAGTTTTGTACAAGACTGCTAATCGCACATCAAGGGTAGTAAACAGTTCTAAAAGGTACCAGGATTATAATTTAGTCTAAACAAGACTCATCCGTGACGCGCACATCAAAATATTTATCTTGTAATTATTTGACGTTATATGTCATTTGAATTGGAACACTCGATAGAACAAATGGTTTGATATAGGATTAACATTCTATTGAAGCACCTGCAATGATATCCGGTTTTGGTGGATTTCATCAGTGGCTTTCTATGTTGTGGTTTATATTCAGTTGCTTTTTGGTCGTTTTTTTACCAATAGTTTGCATGTCCTTATGGAATTGTGCGCCTCTTGTTATTCTACTGAATTATAAAATTTAAGGAAACGGCTTCTGTCTAACGAGAGAACGTTGATGTAGATGATTAAATTTACTTGTATCGATGGTTAGTGCATGTGTCCTTAGTTAATGCTTGATATATTAATTGGGTTGTGTCTGGGGTTTTATTGTTTCTTAATCTTACGTTTTCAGAGAAGGGTAATGTTGACATTTTTTTTAGTTTTTAATTATGGCAATGTGTTTATTTTTGTTCAACTTATGGTTGTTCGATCGACATATATATATATACCTTTTCCCCTGTCTTATAAAATGTATCCGTTGAGGGGTACAATTTTACGGTATCCTACCTTCATTTATCATGCTCATATCGTGATTATCATATTAAAACATTACCTAGTTAAAATGCAAATTGCTATTGACCACATGCTCATTTGATAGATACGGCCGGAAATCCCACTCATTGAAAATTAACGCTTGAAATGCCTTATCATCGTATTTCGTCCAAGGGGAAGGATGAGCTGATGCATACACCTTGCACACGTAGGCCTATATTGGAGACACGCGAGACTATCATTTAAAGTACAAAGCAAGATCAAAATATGTTATTAGAACTTCAAGAAAACAGGAAATGACAACAACTGTAATTAAGAAATCCAACAGAGATGACGAATCTTGTTCTTCCCATTTTTTGTAATCACGTGGATGTAAATGGACATTTGTGCAAACTAATTAGATGTTAAGGTAGATACAAACGTTTGCAGGCGGTTAGTTCTTATCACGGATTTTCTTTAGGGTAATTAACTTTTTGTAATGCGACTTCATACAACACAAGCAGACATAAGCTGATTAACAAGAACACCTACAATTTTTGTCCTACTATCAGAACAACGTAATAAAGAGCTGACGGCATTTGAATACTCCGATGCAATACAATAAATAGAGACGTATTATATGAACAAGCATATCAATGAGTACTCTTATGATGTTTTATTTGCGATGAAGCACGAATTATATTAAGTGATACATGGTGCGTTTATACTGTTTCATTTATGATGAAATAATAATAATTACAATACTCACTGGCATTGCGTACATTATTACTGAGATGCATATATGTCTTTTCCTACAATTTAGTTCTTACTCAAATGTCTCATTTCGTATTGTAGACAATGCGTATATATATCTTTTGATGCGTTTCTGTCTCTTGGCAATAAGTTTGTTAATACAAATATCTGTATTGGCATTGTTTAATTGTTATGTCTTATTGCGTTTTTCTAAAGGCTACCAAAATATACAGATATATGAATTGCTTTTGTTTCGATATCGATTAGGAGAAAAAGTCACTATATAATTTGTATAATAAGTAGTTTAAATTTTGATAGATTGATATCGTGGTGTTATAGTGCCTACAAAAAACGCTATTCTATTTGCAAGATTGTTTAACATGGCTTTTAATTCGGTTGTTGCTTATTTTGTTGATAAGTTAAGTTTATGTCAATATACATAATAATAAGCCTCTTATTGTTAACACATTGCAATTGTACATCAGAACCAACAATAAAAAAAAATGAAGCGTCGAAACAATCCTGTCAAAACTTTCATCAATATTCAGTAATAGTTCTTTTTAAGAGAACGATATCAACTGACATATACCGAATAAAAAGATCATTTTGTATCACTTGGTACTGATTTCAGACACTTAAATTAACCAATAAGTATGTAAAATGAAAATTCACCGTTTAACGCTAGAAGTGCATTTATAACCTTTGACTGTAATTTACAGTCAATCCATCAAAATGATTTTTATATTTGCACATACATATTTTTCTTAAATAAATGATTGAAAAGTTGGAATGGAAACATTTTAACTTCATGGAAGACATATATACTTAATCTTATGAAATTCAGAATGTCGACACATTACAAGTAGAAACATTTTGAAAATATTTTGATGAATTACATTTAACTGACCTTCGGATGAAGTAAAGTATATGATAAAACAAATCCATTATCATGTTAGATATGTTTCAATATATTATCAAAATTAAACTCTTTTTATAATAATGCTTGAAGGGAGAATTGAACTCCGGTAATGAAATGATTAATAACAAACTATCTTAAATTGCCCGTTTATAAATTTTGAAATTATACAGAAATAAAACTTCGACTTCCAAAGTGAAAGTTGGCTTCAGATGGATTGATGATTTTGTTTGGCTATATTTATTGTTTTAGCTCTGCAAGTTTTTTTTTTATTAAAAAGCGAACGCATGAATTTTATAGTAACTGTTGCTAATTTCTGTGTCGTTGAATCTCTTATGGAGTTATCTCATAGGCAACCACACCACATCTGCTTATTTTTTATATAATTATATAACGTGCTATTATCATTTTTACCTATATAATTGTACATGTTTAAAATGAAATGGTGGTTGCATATCATTTAGATATTAAACCCACCAAACAAAAAACAAAACAAAACTAAAAGGTTAATATTATAATATTTAACAATATAATAGAATCTTGATTTATCTTGTGATTTCATGGTTAATCATTCAGATAAGAACATCTTAAAACAAATTTCTTCGCTCAACGCATTTATGCCCCAACAAAGAAAACTCGTTTCTTCAGTTGGTTAAATTACAAATAAAAATACTATGATTACAATACTTAATATTCAAGAGTAATGAAAATAGACTTATCAACTCTCAAAGTTTCATTTAAAAACAAATAGCACTTTTCCATTATGCTTATATTCTATGTCGGAAAAATCATTGGCTAATACAGTTGCTAAACAAACTACAAATGAATATAAACACTACATTAAGTACGTTTAAGTAATCATGTGAATCATGTTAATGTTTGACAACTTTTTTGAATTTTAGGTCCTCAATGCTCTTCAACTTTGTACTTGGTTGGCTTTGAAACTATTTTGATATGCTCGTCACTGATTAGTCTTATGTAGACGAAACGCGCGTCTGGCGTGTTAGAATAGGGTCTGTTGATAATTATTTGACTATTAGCAATATTATATATTAATTTTAACTTATTGTGTAAAACGTTAGAGTGCATTGTTAGATATACATTACACCTATTCATTTATATAAGGTTACAATAATCTTAAGGTTATCAACATGTTTAGTTTGATTTAATGTGCATGCAATTTTACAACGAAGGAATAAATAAATTAATGAAAGAGGAGAATTAAAAACATCACTTGATTAGTTTAAACATACTTTATTATCTAAGATAAATGCATTAAGAACAAATTAAAATTCCAAATTTATCCTTTACAAAATGGAAAATGTTCCTGACGTTTCAGGCGATCCCTTGGAATGGATTATTTTTGCCCTAATAGTAATTTTTTTTAACCGTGTTTTCCCGGTTTGCATGGAACAACTGTTACAAATTATAATTGGGTCACACATATCGATTGGATACACTAAACTCATACACCATTTGTGTTGCCATTTTCAGATTATAAGACAAATCCTTTTCGCATTGAACAGGTGATGTTTTACATGGTACATTTGTAATTAGAAATGACAAAATGCTTCTTTTTATAAGCTGAATATTATATAGCTGCAGAAAAATTAGTCATTACATCTTATCAAATTATTTACTTTCACAAGAGTTTCGTTGATAAAATATTTGGCCTAAGGTACAATGGATTAAATCTAATTAAATCTTTGTAAATTTTAATGGCTAACATAGACAATTTCAAATACATTATATATGTATAGTTAAAGTTAAACTGAATTGAAATGTTGGATATTTAATAACCTTCAACTGCAAAAAACATTTCCAGATTGTACCAATCAAGGAAAATCGTTTGACCGATTAACTGGTTAACCGGTAGTTTGAGTTGGTGCTTGCAAAGATATAAGATGTTGTATGAGTGTCAATTTGACAACCTTTCATCCAAGTCATAAATTTACGTTTTTAGAATGGAAGTTTGTCCTCTGGCATTATCAGGCTTGTCGGTGAGGATTCCTGGCAAAGTTTTTTTTTGTAATATATATTTTATTATTTTCATATCATTTTCAAATCTCATCTACAAATAAAGATGTACACACAAATTATTCTGCTATAAATCTTAAACATATGGTTAACCATACTTGTTATAAATTATAAAATACATTGTACAAAGTCAAATAACAGAATACAGAATACATCTGCATCGAGCTCTATTTCCTAATAATATTATTAATGTTTGACCATTTTTCTTTTATTCTTTTAGCTTTATTGGTAGAGTACAAAATCATAGAGACCATGTCAACCCTATAATAATAGTTAAGCCATTCAATTGCTTCAGCAACAGATGGGACTGTAAATCTAACTCTACATAAGTAGACATATCTCTTCAATATCAGAATACATGTATTTAGAATATCTTTAAATATGTGGTAATTAACACCCAAGATTATACTTGATAAGGTTGGGAGAAAGCTTACATTACATACATCTTCTAACTTTTGAAAAAAATTAAGCCAGAATGTTCGAACGTATCTACATTCAAAAAAGAGGTGTATGTATGTTTCTTTAGTTTCTGTACAAAAAGTGCACAGTTCTGTTTCACTATATTTACACTTCATAAGTAAAATATTTGTTCCTAGAATTCTATGGAGTAATCTGTATTGAAATGCCCTTAATGTGGGATCTTCAGTTATAAGTAAAGGAAGACTAAAAAAATAATTCCATTCTTCGGCCACAATATCTATTCCCAATTTTATTTTCCATTTCTCTTGTATGCGTGATGGGGTTTCCTTTATTTTCTCTAGAAAAAATTTATACGAATGTTTTGATACTTTATCAACTGTTTTTATGGCGGTAACAATTTTGTGACTGACAATATTTAGTTTGATAAATACTTGTGAATGAATTATATTCTTCCATTCCTTTGGAAGAGCCAAGATTAGTCCATAGAACTCTAAGAAAGTTGTTTTTATATTATAATTTCTAATAAATTCATCATAATTGTAAAATTCTCCATTTTCCTTAATGAGATCATTTATGAAAAATACATTATTCTGTATCCACCTTTTATAAAAAGCTGTTTTTCCATCAATCATAAAATTTTCATTTAAAAACAATGGTTGAGACAAGATATCACTTGGGGCTGTGGTCAGAGGTTCACACAGTGAGGCATATGATGAAATTACATTTTGCCAAAAAGGGTTAAATTCTTTTTTAATTTCATTGAGTGCTGATTTTGATAGATGCCACATATTTTCTCCACCATTCATTTCAAGGTGATCTGCCAATAGAACTTTCCATGAGGAATAATTTGTGGGGTCTAAAACTTTTTTAACCCAGGATAACTTGAGTGATTTTATAAATGATTCAATATGTGGCATTTTTACACCACCATCCTCGTAATTTGAGATAAGTATATTTCTTTTAATTTTGTCCCCTTTACCATCCCACACAAATCTGTATAGCATAGCTTGTAACTGCTTTAATATATCTGGGGATGGATCTGGTAAAACAGTAAAACATTGAATTAGAATTGGTAGGGCGAGAGTTTTCACAACTACAATTTTCCCATATATAGTAATATTTCTGAATGACCAATCACTTAAAAGATTTTTTACTTTTTGAATTTTTTCTAAATAATTATCAACACATATATCAACTTTTGACAAACAATATTGAATGCCTAGGAGTTTGAAATTTCCTGAATGGTTCCATATTATTGTTTTATTTGTGTTTAGCTCCTCACCACAGCCCCTTTTTGCCCCAATCCATATAACTTGGGTTTTTTTCAAAATTAGCCTTCAAACCAGAGCATGAGTAAAACAAGTCTATCTTATTTAGAGCACTGTTGAGAGATTCTTCACTATCATCCAGGATCATCAGCATACTGACTGAGTAAAAATTCAGAATTTTTAATCTTTATACCATTAATGTTGTTGTCATATTTTATAGATGCACTAAGCAGTTCCAAACATAAAATAAAAAGATAGGGAGACAGCGGATCCCCTTGTCGTACCCCCCTCTCTATTACAAAAAAATCAGATAGATAGCCATTATTTTGAATGCAACTTTTTGAATTGTAGTAAAGAGTTGTGAACCATTTCACTATTGTGTCACCAAAACCTAGAAATTTCAAGGTTTCGCATATAAAGTTCCACTCAAGAGATTCGAAAGCTTTTTCAAAGTCCAACAAAACAAGCAAGCCAGGAATATCTTCATCATCTACTTTTTTCAAGAGGTCATATATAAGTCTTGTACACTCACCAATATATCTGCCTTTCATAAAGCCAGTTTGAGTTTCACTAATCAGGTGATCTAGGACTTTTTTAATTCTATTTGCAATACATGTTGATACTATTTTATAGTCTACATTAAGTAGTGAAATAGGTCGCCAATTTTTTAGAAAATGTTTTGGTTTACCATCTTTGGGTAGACAGGTAATAACACCTTGTGTTTGTGAAATTGGTAATTTACCTCCTTGAAATGCTTCTTTGAAAGAACGCAGTAGGAAAGGATTAATGTCGTGCCAAATTTTTTTATAAAACTCAGTTGTAAAACCATCCAGACCGGGAGATTTTCCATTTATCATATTTTTTAATGCATTATGAATTTCTGAGCTTTTTAGTTCCCCCTCTAAATTAATATTTTGTTCATCAGAGAGAATTTTGATAAATGGGTTTTCCAGAGAAAAGAAATTAGCTCTGTGTGTATTATTTATAATTGTTTTCTTGGATGAATATAGATTTTCATAAGTTAACTTTTGTTCCGCACGAATTTTTGCTTGATCAGTGATAGTTTCACCATTATCTAGAGTTAATTTTTGAATTACTTTTTCAATATAATTTCTTTCCTCTAGATTACAGAAATATTTTGTACTTCTCTCTCCTTCAATTTGCCATTTTGCTTTTGCTCTCATTATTGCCCCTTTTATTCTAGATTCTCTTAAAGACCTTAACTGAAGTTCAATACGTGTAATTTCTTCCCTTTTATCATTGATATTTTCATTATTGTTCAAATTGTTCAATTGACTTTCTAGTTCTTCTTCTTCCCTACTGCGTTCTTTCTTTTTAAAAGATGAATAAGATATTGTTTTTCCTCGTATCATCAGTTTTAATGTTTCCCAAAACAGTTGGTCTGAAATGGAAAATTCTATTTCTTCCCTATTTTCAGAATCAACTATTTTATATTGATCAATACAATCAGCAATACAAGTTTTAGTATTAGCAATAAATTCTTTGTCGTATAATAAAGCATTGTTAAATTTCCACGTCCCTTTGCCTTTTTCATTTGTATTAAATTGAATGGACAGAGATACAGGTGAGTGATCAGACCTATATGCAACACCAATATCGCATGAGGTTATCAGTGGTTGAAAATCAGATGAGACAAGGAAGTAGTCCAGTCTTGCCTGCTTCTTGTTAGGTCCTCTCCAGGAAAACCTCTTTTTCTCTGGGTATAATTCCCTATAAACATCAACCAAATCTATTTCTGACATCATTTCATTAACCTTTTTTTGGGCTTTAGGATTATTTTTGTGCAAATAGTTTAAAGTATCCATATCATAATTTTGTGGTAAATTCCAATCACCCCCCACTATTACTGAAGTATTACCAAAATTTTCAATATCTCTTTGGAGTATTTCATAAAAAACTGGTTTGTCTTCGTTGGGTCCATATACTACTGCTATTGTCATTCTATGATTGAAAATTTTTATATCTAGAATTGCATAGTTCCCGTCTTGATCCACTTTCTGTCCAAAAATTTCAAAAGAAAAAGTGCTTCTAAATAAGATAGCCACGCCCCTACTGCTCGTGGTATGCGACCCAAATATTATTTTATACCCCCATTCTGCTTGCCAATACTTTTCAAGTTCTTTTTTACAGTGAGTATCTCCCAAGAAAACCATATCATAGTTTTCTCTACATTTACTAAATATATCTCTTCTTTTAATTTTATCAGAAGACAGGCCTCTACAATTTATGCAACCAATTTTCAAACTACCCATATTTTATATCACTTACAATTGTAACGGATGAATGATCTAAAATTATACAGTCAATAAACATATTCAGAGCAATACAAAAAAATGAAGTACAAATAAATAGAGAGAAATGAAAGTGACATAAACATGCTTTTTTCCAACCATTTAAACAATAACTACCAAAATGCTCCCGTTTCATGGTATTGCAGCAAATACAATTTAAATCAAATAAATTAAGTAACTAAGATACAGTGGGTTTCCTTCTTCCCCAGCCATTTATGTAAACAAAATATAGTGTTGTCTAAATCTTTTTTATTATTTTTTTTTTTTTTGGCTGTTTTCTTCATGCCTCTAAAAGAACAGTTTTTTAACCTTAAATATGGTGTAAAATCTATTTCCCAGTTAATTTTAATAGTGTTTGATTAAGGTTCGGAAGTTTGAATGAAGTATTTGTTATTTTTGACAGGGGTGCCCCCTTTTTTGGTGGAAAGCAGATAACTATTTGCTTGTAACTTGTCTCTCAGGTAGACATGTTTTTTTTAAAGATACTAGGGTTTTATAAATACTCTTTAGTGACATGTTACTTATATGTAGGGCTCTTTGAAATAGAGAAAAAGTGCAACATGTGGTGATATGTATCTTGACATGTGGATTTTATGATCTACCGCCGGTGACCACGCTTAAAACTTATAAAACTATTTTCACCAGTAGGACAAGTTCAAACATGTTACGTAACTGGATTACCTTTTGCCTAATTACTCTCAAAAGGCACATATTGTGTATTTATTTAGTTTAGAGTAGGCAATATTACTGTAATGAATCTATCAGTGTTTATATCTGATTAGCTTGCACGAGTCAAAACATCCGGTTTTGTTTGCGCATGTCTACCTGGGATACCTAATATGCAAATTAGCCATGTGCAGATTGACCGGGATAGAAAAAAAACCCGAATTTAGAGAGAGTTTCAAAATACACAATGGCAAAAAAAATTCCTGGCAAAGTTTGACTTTTAATAATCAACTACACCGTATCAACTATAGCGTTTGTACCAACTTCAGATTGAAAAATAAAAAAAAACCACTTATTGATCTCGTAGAATTGAATATGTCTGAAACTGATTATTCTTTCCTTTTCACTTTTTGTCTCCAATAATGATGTTGATAGTTTTATTTTGAGAGATTATTCATAAAAAAGGAGACGTGGTTTGATTGCCAATGAGACAATTTTCCACAAGAGATCAAAATGACACAGAAATTAACAACTATAGGTCACGTACGGCCTGTTCCTTTACTTTGTTTGCATGTTACTCGTACTATCACGTATACATTGAATACGTTCACACTGGTTTGCATTTTACAATTTTTGAGTTTGCATTTCGTTTAAAGTAAGACTAAGCCTTGTACGACGGAGGTTGCACATGAGGATGAAGGTTTACACACTATTAGATCAGAAACAAAATAATGAAGTAAAATTAAGTCGCATTACTGATTTAGAGTTACTGTAAAAACAAACATGTATACTAATTATGTTTCTTTAACATCCGGCCCGAGCTGATAGACAAGTTCTAATTAATTTTATGTTTAAAGGACTAACAATATAAATAAATTTACTGGACAACTGATCTGTCAAATAAATTACCTCGACGATATTTATTAAATAAAAACTTACTTTTTAATGATTTCAAAACAAATATATATAAAATCTATCAACATTGAAAAAAGTCCGGTTAACCGGTTAGCGTTTTTTGTATTAGGATGTTGATGGTTCGACCGGTTAATCGTTGACAACACTAATTTTTATCAATAACTTTGGTGACCTACGTCACATATCAAACAGCATGACACACCGTTTAATGTGGTAATTTTAATGATAAACGTTAATTATATTTGGATTTACAGCAAAAATGTTTCCTTAACTCAAAGGAACAATGAATTAACTTCTTATATGTTTGTCAATTACAAAATCTTTGACATTATCCTGATCAGTCAGGGGCGTTACTTAAACTAGTTATTTTTTTTAAGTTACTTACATAAGTAAGTTTTGTTTTTAAAAATAAGAAAATAACTTCATAGAGTAATTTTAAATTTCAATAGAAGCAGACTAAATGTAATTTTCATGAATTTTTACATCATTTTTTATCATAATATAAAGCATTTAATAGATTTTAGAGGAGTATTGAGACAAAGGGTTACTTTAAAATTATGGTAAACATATTACTTGAAGAAGTTATTTTTACATTTTTGAAAAAAATAGTAATAACCCTTATTTAAGGAACTAATGTTATTAATTTGGGTAACAAACTATAAATAACTTCAAGTCTTAAATATTTCACAAATATCTATCTATTTATATCAGTCTACCTTCAAGAATTTGGAGGAAAATGATAATTTAATTGTCCCAAGAGACCAATCTTTGACCTAGAAGCGTCGGTATTAAAGATAAGTGCGTCAGAAAGTTGATTAGTGTTTCTGAAGGATGAGTTCTTATATTTCATGGGGAAAATAACCAGATGACTGTGAAAATGTGATACAGATAGTATAATCTGTATTATTGAACACCTATAAAAGTAATATTCAGAAATGTTACTTATATAACTAATATTTAAAATAGCCTCTTTTTCAACATTACTTGTATAGGTAATTTTAATTGTTACTTGTTTAAGTAATGCCCCTGACTGATAATTCATGTCTTCTTTTCTACTATGCATTTGGTGTCTGGGTAGGATTTACAGAAAAAGAGAACAATTAACGAAAAAATACCGGAAAGAGAAATATAGAATAGAAAACAAAAGAACATGTTAGTTGAAGAATACAATGTTTAAGGATACGATCCACACTGTAATGTATGTGAGATCGTATAAGACAGCGTGTATGGTCCTCCTCGTTGACCTAAAGATATTATTTTACGGTTCTCCAGAAATCATTAACAAATGCGTTTTTTTAAGGAAAGGCAAGGATATCACTTTCAATCGGATATTGCAACGATAAAAAATACAAACTGACTTCATGTCACACGAGAACTATGACAGCTCTAATATTAAAAATCATATGAGTGTTATATCCTAAGTATAAAACCCTTTTCAGTATTTAGATATCATTTACAGGAACAGACTGTCAGACAATATCCTCTATGAAGGAATATTAATTATGATAAAGTTTTATGGAAATAATTAAAGTCAATTACTAGACGGGAAATAATCGTTTTATCGTATGAATGAGGTACAGCAGTGGATTAAATTTCATACTTTACGTTTTCTGGTGTACACTTTTGTCATTCAAAAGTGCTTACAGAGTACATAGGCACCTATGTCATACAGAAAACTCAAAACGTCAGAAAATAAGACGAAGCAAGGTCGAGACAATGCAATAAAAATCAATGTGTCTATACAGACTTCAAAACACTAATGTTAATACAATTAAAAGTATATGCTATTCATCGGACATTAAGGCATTTATAGTGGAAAGATTGTTAAATTTTCTTGGTTCATCATATGCTATCCATAAAATAAAAATTATATGCTATCCATTGAATGTTCATGTATTTATAGTGGAAAGATTGTGAAATTGTCCTTCTTCATTATATGATATCCATGATAGTTACCAAAGGTACCATGATTAAAAATCAAAATTATATACTACTAGTATACATTTATGCAACTTTACTAATATGTCCTTCCTGAAAAAAATACACACCGTATATCGGGTTGTCTTTGCGTCGCTTTTTGGCGATGTTAGAAAATAGTAACAGTTATAGTTTCATAGTGTTCTATATAAGAGTTAAACGATCTTCAATAATGCATCTATACAGCAAGGTCTAATTTGTAAACTGGAACGATGAAAACTCGACAATTCAAATAACTTTACATATAACTAATATAGGACAACGTTGTATGTATGTACTCGAGATTCCGCCAATTTAGACGCACCCCTTGATTGATTGCAAGGGTACAGCGGATCCATGTACACTCCCTAAGAATTAATGGAGATGTTCTTTACAATATTATCCCATCACCAGAACAATCCCCACCCAACATCCCAAGGGAGCGTGTAGGACACCGAGAAGTCTGTTATTATGGTGGAGGAAGCCGAAGTACTCGGAGAGAACCAGCGGGCCACTCGATGGAAACAGACAGACCAGAGAGATATCAGAAGATTGATCTCCACGTCAAAGTAGGGGACAACTTTAACCATCCGAGGCCCCCAAAGTACCCATTTTAGTTTAAACTCTGGTCTGGGTACTAGAGATGTGTGTGAGAGGGTGAAAATTACCCTTCTGATGTACTGATATTTTTAGCACCCCGGGTGAGAATCGAACTCGGGACATTCAGCACTGTAGCCATCGGTCTTAACCACTAGTGCACGAACTCACACGTTGTTGATTAAACATTATATCATTCCAAGTTTGTTTGGTTTCGATATAATTGATAAAACCAATATTTATCTAGTTCCGTGTAGAATCAAATACCAATACCTATAGTATTTTTCACATGACGTTTTCAGTAATAGTATGAAAAGTCGGACATGCTCAAACAGATCGATTTTTGAGAGCAGAGTAACCTGTGTTCCTTAAAATCAGCATGATCTTATCAGTTGAAAAATACGAATATTAAAAATCCAAGTAAGGTGCTTAAATACAGTTAATGATTCGCAATGTCATGTGCGTGTTTTAGGTTAAATGCATACATAAACCAACCAACCCTTTCTTAAAAGTGTATTCAACAATTTGACCTAAGTAGATTTGGCTCATTTAGTTATCGTTAAAATGTGACTTCATTATCTGCTTTTCAAAAATAATTGTAAAATTGCGAAGACTGTTTTTATATATTTCAAGTATTAAGAAAGGTATTTTTTTGCATGTTTCGTTGTAATACTAACTATAATTGCTAGATTTGAAAAGAGAAAATGTTGTTAGTTATTCGTGAGATATCGATATAATTTTAGTACTGTTAGTTTAGTACTGATACTGGTAGATAAGATTTACAGATAAGTAACTTCTGAACCATTGGCAATTCGGTTTATGGACAATTTGGAATTTTGTAGTCGTTTCGTTGATGGAATGGGGCTGTGTATTGTTCTGTAAGGTGGTACCCAAGACCTTCAACGTAATTAAAATGTTTAGCTGATTTTACAGAGTTATCTCCCTATAGTGTTAAGTACCACCTTAATTTGTTGTCCGAATGACAAAATATTTTAACATATAGTTCATGAATGTGTTTATATGATTTTGTACTATTGTGAGAGCGTTGTTTAGTTATCGATCTTGCAAAAGAACTTATAGGGTATTTTAAATCTTCCCTTTTATTTTTGATTTATAGCGTTCCTGATAAAAGTAAATCTAGAACAGTCCTTCCGACGCAACAAATTATTAAACGTGTTGTTTTTATTTTTTTACATCAAATTCACAACATGAGTTTTGAGAAATTGAAGATTTGAGAGCATAGCAAACTGATGTGGACATTTTGAGGGATAGATAGGTAGGTTCTTTATTCTCTGAAACCTTTTTGTTTTATAAACACCGAAAGGAACAGAACGAATCACAATAATTTAACATACAAAGCTTAATGTAATACATGAAGTCAATTCATACTTATACTACAGAAAAAATAAAAACATGAGTAATTTGTCTACGTGTCCTTTTATTCATATTTTGAAATGCCTAACTGGTGAAGAACAATTTGTATTATAAGAAAAACATTTTTAAAACGCCATATGTTTTGGTAATTGTAAGCAAACAGATGCACTCTCTGCTATAGCTGAACTCGTTTGAAATTTCTATTCAAATCTATTAGGCACTTTCCGTTTGAATGTTCCCTGGAATTTTCAAACGCCTTATTTTTTTTTCTTCGACACAGTTTATTCTACCACAAGCAGAAAATAATAATGACCAAAGGAGTAAGGGCATTAAGGCCTAGTTTTGGCCCAAGAAAATTAAGTGCTTAATAACCATTTTAAATTTGCGTAAATAAAGGCAACAGTAGTATACCGCTGTTCAAAACTCATAAATCCATGGACAAAAAACAAAATCGGGGTAACAAACCAAAACCGAGCGAAAAGCATTAAATATAAGAAGAGAACAACGACACAACACCGAAACGCAACACACACAGAAACAGACCAATCATCAGACAAAACACCACGAGAATAACAAATGTAACATGAAAACCAAATACATGAATTTGGGATAGACAAGTACCGTGCCACGTCTTATCTCAATATCTCAAAAATAAGAGAAAATACAAACGACTCAACGTTAAAACGCAACACAAAGAGAAACGAACAATATTATAACAATGACCATCTTCCTGACTTGGTACAGGCCACTTTTAAAGGGGAATAAAAGTGGTGGGTTGAACCTTGTTTTAAGGCATGCCAAACCTCGCACTTTAATGGCAAAGTTAAATATAACATTGAAATGACAACATAATATTACAGGAATACAATACAAATAAATAGGAGAACATATTAGACACAGAAAAACATGATTAATAGATAACAAAAAGCATCAGGTTTAAAATTCAATACGCCAAAAACGCGCCTTGTCCACACAAGACTCACCAGTGACGCCCAGATATAAAAGATCGAAAGTGAAAAAGTACAAAGTTGTACAGCACTGAAGATCAAAAGTTGAAAAGGTTTCGCAAAACATGGCATTGTTTTTATGCCCTGGATAAGAACATTCTTATTATATAGAACAATTCATGCTATTGCAAACAGTAAATTTTATCAAATGAATATGAAAGAGATATACACAAAGAAACTAAAGTATTAACTAATTACAGAAAACTAAACCTGAATACATAACGCCTAAATATAAAAGATCGAACGTGAAAAAGGTACAAAGTTGTACAACACTGAAGATCAAAAGTTGAAAAGGTTTTGACAAATACGGCATTGTTTTTATGCACGGGATAAGAACATCCTTATTATATAGAATACTTAATGCTATTGCAAACAGTAAATGTTAACAAATGAATATGAAAGAGATATACATAATGAAACTGAAATATTAACTAATTACAGAAAACTAAACCCAAGTTTATCACAAAAAGGCACACATCCGAATCAGTCCAGGCGTCAACGTAATTAAAAAAATTGTGACGTCACATACGATGGCGAAAAGGCAGAAACGTTATGCCACATTTGAATTTATGAAATTTAGAAACAGCATGACGTCACATATGAAAAACTATCATTCAAAAATAAGATAGAATTAGGATTGATTTAGAACTAAATACTGATAATTCATTTAAACAAAATGCATATTGCAATACTTATTAGTAGCAATTAACTGTAATATATATATATATGTCCAGTTTGTTATGAATCCAACTTCAAACGTAAATAATCGTACAAAATTTAATATAATTAATAAAGAGGAGGTGATTAATTTTTCTATACGTCATACCTAAATATATAATAAGAAGACGTCAACACATTTGACAAAATCTGATGAGAATTACAAATATAACATTAAACATGTAAACTAAATACATGAATTTGGGATAAACAAGTACAGAAACACGTCTTATAGTAATGCGAATTCACATTCAGCAAAACGGTCACAATCGGGAAAATGTTTAAAAATGCATCGGGGCATGAAATATAAATGAAAAACATAAAGATTTTTATCTGATGAACGATGAAAAAATACAGAATTTATGCCGTTTTCTATCTTTATTTCCGTTATGGAAACATCCTACGCAGCCATGAAACAACAAAATTATTTAACAGAAGCTTTATTATAACTTTTACCAAAACCTCACCAAATATAAAGTTCTTTCTTGAGTGCGCACATACTTTTTCAATCGAAATTCTACTTAAAATTTGATAAAAAAAAACAAGGAAAATCACGAAATTTAACTTTAGATGCAAACTAAGTCATCATTTGTTGCCATGCTTACTTGTTCGATATCTAGTTTGATTTGTTTTTCTTAGTACCGTATACCTTAGTGAAGTTTGCAGTTATTTAAGAATATGTATGATAACTTTTAAATTTGCAGTAATTTTTGGGCTTCGATTCATTGTTCGATAGATGATTATGCTCCTGTTTCTCCATAACACTATAAAAAAAAATCGTAGTGATCGATTTTGTAAAAATATTCTTTTCTATATGATATTACACATATCATAATAGAAAATAAATTCGAGTCATCTGATAATTATGCTAAACTTTAATAGTGTATTCAAGAGAAAAATTATATAATTGTAGTATCCGACGTTCTAGAATCCTTTCCCTTATTTATGTGTTGTTTATAGGAAAAGTTTGTCAGGCTATATACTCTATGTACCGTTTCATCGTTTAAGTTAAGTACTGCATTTGATTAGATTTGATACTTTAAGTTATCCGAGAATGACAATCGCAATTGGTAAATTGTGTAGTCTCTGTTCTACCTGAGTGCTAGGAGAGAACAGGATTGACTATGCCACAAAGAAAACTCAAAATGTCAGAAACACCAGACACTTCAAGGTCGAGACAAGTAAAATAAAATTGACATGTTTTTATATTTTACATAAATATCTTTTGCATCCGTTTCGGGCCATTTATCATTGGTGACATCTTGTTCAAAATGAAGTGTCTTGTTAGATGGATATATATACAGCCTTTGGATTGTGTTAAATGGTGTATTGCATATTGTGCAATGGTAGAAGGTGTATGGTGCTCTAGTACATGGTGTATAGTGTAAGGGGGAATGGTGGCATGGTGTATGAGGTACATTGATTGTTAAACGTGCGAATGGGAATGATTTGAACGAATGGTGTACGACATTTCAAAGTTTAAAACTTTGTATAACTGAAAAAAAGACAGTACAGATATTGCAAGAACTGATTTTTTTATTTTATACATTAATTTAGAATATTGTGATCAAAGTTCGTTTTTTGAAATAAATAAATAATTTGTTTA
Source organism: Mytilus trossulus (assembly GCF_036588685.1). NCBI lineage: Eukaryota > Metazoa > Mollusca > Bivalvia > Mytilida > Mytilidae > Mytilus > Mytilus trossulus. Next base: position 34,441,118 of record NC_086379.1, on the reverse strand, counting down.
GTAGCACGCTTTCTTTCAAATTTAATTGCATTATGGGTAATTTCAGATGGTACAATGTGTAAGGTGTATGATGCAAAGTTGTAACGTGCACGTGTGTGAACTAATGGTCCAGGGTGTATGGTGTAGTGGTGAATGGTGAATGGTGAATGGTGATTTGTGTATTGGCGTATGGTGTTAGTGATAAAGTAACACCATTCAAGGACTGTAATTTAGAGATGTTTTGATGTTTTATCAGTTTTTCAATTATGCAAAGTCATTTTCAATAACCAAATTTCACGAAACTGTCATTGAAAGATCTTTTTATCAGTTCTGAAAGGTATAATGATTTTTATACAAATCCTTTACGAAGTTGAAATTAAAATGTAAGTATTTAATTAAGAACACGTGATCGCGACAGCTGTAGCAATTTAAGATGCTCTATTGATTTTATAGGACATTGCATGTACCTCTATTTAGCGTTTTTTTTTATCTTAAAATTATTAGTTGCAGAGGAATGACTGTTCACATGTATGCATGAATGTCACAGTCTTTTTGGTAAATAAACTCATCATAGATATCAGGACTAAATTTAGTATATACGCCAGACACGCGTCTCGTCTACAAAAGACTCATCAGTGACGCTCGAATTCAAAAGAGTTAAAACGGCAAAATAAAGTACGCAGTTGAGGAGCATTGAGAACCAAAATTCTAAAATAAACAATTGTCACGTCGATCATAAATAATAATTGTTTTCGTAATCTATGAAGCAAGTCTATAATTACCGTGTATTTTGTGATCATAAATTAAAACTATGCTATATGTTTATATTTATAAAAAGATGTCAAGTTGTATCATTTATTTATCAGCGAAATATTGTAAATTTATCGAGCAATTCAGGCCTGCAATTCAGTGGTTGTCGTTTGTTTATGTGTTACATATTTGTTTTTCGTTCATTTGTTTACATAAATAAGGCCGTAAGTTTTCTCGTTTGGATTGTTTTGAATAGTCTTATCGGGGCCTTTTATATCTGACTATCCGGTATTGGCTTCGCTCATTGTTGAAGGCCGTACGGTTACCTATAGTTGTTAATGTTTGTGTCATTTTGGTCTTTTGTGGATAGTTGTCTCATTGGCAATAATACAACATCTTCTTTTTTATAATTGATGTATCTAAACCTATGCTGTAATAAAAAAATTATGGCCGCTTTTTTTTCCATAACAGCGTCCTTGATAAACAATCTACATAGATATATAATATCATGCCGTTATGACATGCTTAGTGTGTGCTTATCTCATATTTACAGGAAAAGAAAGGTAGACATTTTCCTTTCTGCAGGATATATTACTTATCATAAAGTTTTATTTATATGATAAAAACCATTTATAAAATACGAAATTACATTTTCATCGTTGAAATGAAATAGGCACTTAATAAATTTTGAACAAAATTATGTAATGCGTAGAATAATAGAATATATGTTTTTATTCTCACAAACGGATTATTATACCTATTTTCTTGTTTATATATATAATTGTCAGGGGCGTGTCCAGGATAATTGAAAGGGGGAGCGTAGAATAAAATATTTCGCAGAGCGAAGCGAGGCGAAAAATTTTTTGGACCTTTTTTGGCTTAAAAGCATAAAATAATAGAGAATTGCACTAATGTAACGGTTCCTGACTTGGAGCATGTATATTTTATAGTTAAAGTGTCAGGGTGTGACATTTTTTATGCCGAGTTCTCTCCATTAATTGTCTATGGTATATTAAAATGATTGGATGGATCTTAACAGCAGTAGACCAATAACGAGAAATTCCAAACTCAAGGGTATAAGGAGTTTCTTAACATTTCAATTCCTAGGCAAGGATTTTATGAACGAGAGGCGTGATTACGGTTGAGGGTCCATGGGGGAAGCTCAGAAGCTCCTGAATTTCAACAATTTAGCATCAAATTATGAAGTAATCCCTGTATTTTTGATTAAGTTCGGGTTTCTTTGAACGACACACATGATACAAGACAAATAAACACTGAAGAATAAAGTTCTTTCGTTCTGAGTATTGCTTTAATGTGGAAATATACATATCTCTAGTATACATGTGCCTTGACGCACACCGTTAAATGAACACAGAAAATACTGACGGACTCTCATTTTCAATTACTAGAGTGGATTCATTACAACCATTTTACGTGGATTTCTCATGGCGTAATCGTCAATAATTTTATCAAAATCAAGTTTAATGTCTCTGTGAACATATAAAAGAAGCAGAGCATTTAGGCGATCATCCTTCATGGTGCTTCTCAAATCATTCTTGATCAACTTAAGGGATGAGTTAGATCTTTCGGTGGAGCTTGACGTGACGCTCGTCAAAGCAAGTAAGAAGAGAACTTTCATGATGTTTGGAAATAAAGTCGAGCATGCCCTTACATCAGTTAAGGTTGATGTTATTCAATACAATACTAGCAGATTATAACGATAGGTTTTTTTTTTTTTTTTTTTTTTAAAGGGGGGGCGTACGCCCATTACGCCCTTACCTGGACCCGCCCCTGATTGTACATAACGTTTGATAAACAAAAGGTAACAGTATAGTTTTAATATCATGTACCAGAGACTGAATAACAGTACACATCGAAACGTCATTTTTATTGAACATATCGAGGGCTATTTTTATGATTTAAAGCTTAATGTGAAATAGTTGCAGACAAACAATAATTTACACTTTCGATAAAGCTTTTCAGGTTAATTGATCGTACCTATAGTTTCAATGTATTAAGTTCCTTTAATAATGATGATTAAACATGTATAAGTTAATTTCAACTTACCTAAAACGTAATAAAATTATTGAGATATCCCCAGTAAAAAACCCCATGATATGTGTTATTGTTGCGAGAAGTTGTTGTAAACTTATAAAATGTATAACAATTTGTAAACTTTGGCAACAACAACGATGTCGTTTTCTCATTTAACCAATAAGTGAAGACAACAAATGTAATTGAGATCAATTTTTATATTTGGTGCAATCTATTGAACTATGCAATGATTCACCTACATCTATTTCAATTATTTTTAAATACTAAACGGATGAGGTGTATGCAGTACGTTTGGTACCGTTATTGTTTTAATTATACACTGAATTTGAAAATCATTAAGTTTATAATTTTAAAACGCCATATGCATGATATTTTTAAGTACAATTATTTAAAGCAGATGTTATCCTTGTTATTTCGTGACTTGAATGACATTTTCATTTAAACTTATTGATGCATTTCTAATTAAAAGATTAGTTTCGTGACATAAATGTTGTTTCAATTACAATATCAGACAACATGACATATTATATTACATAGCATTATTCGTTTTAAGCATTTACAGCCAGCATTGTTTGTTTTTACAGAAAAGAACAATGAATAAGTTTCGGAGACAGACTATTTTTATGACAATGTTTTCAAGAATCACATGTTTTTTATTCTTTCGTTTCTTTGCACGAAAATAGCTTAATAGTCTCTATCGTTGTCCTTCAGAATATATCTGACGATAAAACTGACTACGTGTCATCTAATAAAGATGACAGCTTTAAATTGGAGCATAATTTGTACAAATTCAATGGATATAATCTTCAGAGTTATATATTTGGATGGGAAAATATTGTGATCCAATATCCTATATGCAGTGATAATGGTTATGATTAAGATCTATTTAAATAATAAAAGCCAGCAAAAGACGAGACGTAAACGTTGTATCGGTTAAATTAAATGCTATAATTAAATACTTTTCATACTTGAAGTTCTCTTAAAATAACCATGACCATTGGTTAACCCGATGTTGTCTTTTGTAAGAATGTTCATCAGTTAAGCGACAATGACACAAAGGAAAACTCAAAAGATTAAAAAAAAAACCACCAAAAACACTACAAAAGTCGAGACAACTGAATTAATTTATGCTCAAATATTTGTTTAATCTTTGGTTGAACCAAATACAGTATCGAGACAAACATTAAGATAACACGATTATTTCATGATTTTTAAAAATATATCATATTCAGGAAGGGTCTACGTTTTTGAAAACAGACCAGTTGAGGAATGGTTAAATTTGTACAGTCGCTTCAATGTCGTCTCTTGTCATTTTGTAAAATGCACAATTATTCAACTGTATGTGTAAAGGATACGCAAAGATTTACACGTGTTTGCCAACTGCCCTCATTGGCCGTTTAAGACTACATCATTGTGTGTTCACCTGACGATAGATGAATATGACAAATTTCTCTCTATTAATACAAACTACATGAAAAGTATGTTAATATGCAACCATACAAAACAGATGATACTGCAAAAGGTTTTATTATACAAAAAAATGTTTACAGGCATAAACATTATTTAAATGTCTTATTATCAATAATTCCTTTAAAATGGTTTTTGTAAAACCTAGTTTGCACTATCCGTTTGTAAGGTACATTTCTAAGAATACAAAAGTACTGGCCTACTGACATTTTGACAAAGTCTACAAGAATAGACCTCAATTTGATCTGTTGTAAACTAACGAAAACTAATATAAATTATATATATTGAATTATTAAATACTTAGTAGTAAGTACAGATAACTTGTATGTGTAATGCAATCCATTGCAATCGTGCTGTATCAATCACCCGTGATTATATCGATATCAGCACGGTTGCAAAAACTTTATCACACCTTTAAATTGTATGACGTCACGTCATTGATTGCAGTCAGTGACACTGTTGCAAAGCTTTATCAAATCCCTAATCTGTATGACGTCATTTCAAATCCGTATCTGTATGACGTCATGTCACCCACAAACATCTACTTGAGGTATTATCCCCGAATATTATGTATATAATAACGTGTATATGATATGGCTTTTTTAATATCACACACCGTATCAACCCTCAACCAATATGATCCCTCGAGCAGAGCTCATGGGATTATATTGGTGTCTCGGTTGATACGGATGCGAAATTGAAAAAGCCATATGATATTTTCTATTTATTAACTAAATATTAATTTCCAAATATGAATATTTTATACATTAATATCTTGCCGTCATTGACGTCAGATGTATTGTTGATGGTTGGTAATATCAGATTATTACATGGCAATTTTTTTATATCGCATGTATTATCAGCCCTAGGTTCAATATCAGCCCAAGAGCCGCATGGCTCGAGGGCTGATATTGACCGAGGGCTGATAATACATGCGATATGAAAAATGACATGTTATGTTCTTTTTATCATATGCTTCAACAATTGAGAGAAGATTACAGATTCATATATTGATCCCTTTATGTGGTTCCCAAATAGAAGTTCAAAGAGTGAAAGGTTCACGGACGTGGGACCACAAATTAAGTACATTCGATATGAAATATTTCTATCATATGCCTCATCAGAGAAAAAAAATATTATATGGACAAATCGACAAAAAAAAAGGATATAAATTATGAAGACTGTTAGGAAAAGTCAACTTTTTCAAAGTAATTTTCTAAATTATGTTTGAAACTTATAAAAAAAAATCAATTATTTAATAATTTTTTTTTTTTTTTTTTTTATTTTTTTTTTGTTAATATTTTTCACAACATACTTTTCAGTATCTGAACAATTATTTTGATCACTATTCTGTAATGTAAAAACGTAGCATGGAGGTGTATTTTCCGGAATTATTTGTTATATGTTATTTTGTCTAAGTATATGATAAATAAGTATATTGTATTATAACATGACATATAAATGATATTTTATCACAAACAAAGACGATTAGGTTTCACAAGATGTAAGACTAAATATGTTCAACACTGTTTTCGTCTGGGAATTGAGATTGAAATACAATTTTATTTCAAATAGAATCTCAACCTTTTGAACTCATATTAAAACAAAAGCTAAACCAAATTCCTGAAATGAGACAATTTTTTACTAGCGTTCAAATATCATACAAGACATCAGGCATAAAGCATGTATGACTTTGTATGATACACACACGTTTGCGTTTGCAGCAACACTCGTAAAGCCGAAAACCCAAATTTAGTTCGAAGATGAAAGAACTTTTGACTTTTATTTGAAATGATTTTGAAATACACCTAATGTAAAGTATATATACATCAGAATATATTTGTTTGACCTTATTTATACCGAATACTTGCAGATATATTGTGGTAAAACATGTTAAATATTACTCCTTAGAATATTTTATTGAAACAGGGTGAAACACATCTAAACATTTGTTTAAAAAAAAAAACACAAGAAAGTTTCCACATATAAATACACAAACAAACGTCAAGGTCAGAATATTCCGACACATTGTTTGCAATTACATTTGATGGGGATTTAAGGAGAATGTTTTCTTTAAATTGACTTATAAAAGTGCTTTTGTTAGATTTAAGCTCGAGTTTAATGCTTAATGACAGGCTTGATTTTTTTCTCGATAACCAGATTGATTTTTCATTGTTTTCACCTCTAGTAATACGAATTAAGGCAGTGTATTATATATCATATATTTATCAATGACACAGGATATATCAAAACAAAACAAAAACAAGTGACCGATATTCTTACGTACATACATGTATGTAATTAAAATTGAAATTCTAATATGATGTCCTTATTACGCTTTGTAAACAAAAACGTGTTCTGATGAGCACACACTATGTTTGACACATGCTCACAAATTAAAGTTATTTTCAGCGTTATCCTATAAAATATACACATTCAAGTAGCTTACAATTTTTTTTTCATAATAATAGTTATATCAAACAACATATATTTAACCTGCACGTATTTTGTAAACTTATCAAATATGAAATGTAATGTGCAGATTCCTCGGGGAGGAAACGGGAGTAGCTAAACATTTTTACGGTATTTTCGTACGCTTCGACCTATACAAATACTGCATTTGTCCTATTAGAATTGGATTAGTGCTAGATAATTTTCCTGCATTATGATTCTTTGAATTATATATGTTTTATTTGGGTTTTGATGCGTTTTGTTACTTGATTTTGGATTGTGATTATGGACTTTCTGAATTGATTTCCTCTAAGTTCAGTATTTTTGTGATTTTACTGTTTAGATGTTCAGAGTGTTAGTCCCTTCTTGGACAGCGCATAACCATTCAACAAAAATGAAATTGAAAAAAACCCATTAGCCATTGAAAACAACATAGGCTTGCAGTCATCTATATAGCTAGTCAAAGAACCTGAACAATATTCACATACTCAACGTAAGATCTTGACCAACTGTCATAGTTTATAAATACTAATGGCTACTGTTTAACTATAAATTCATAACAACAATCATTATTTCGAAATGGTGTAAATAACTTTTAGATTATTGAAATATTTGTCAGTTCAACATGTCCAATTGGTTCTCCAAAAGACGATTGCCTACATATACATTGTAGATATAGGTGTGGGAAGTGTAGGTCTGCAACTATAAAATACATGAAATACAACCAAACAACACTTTGTAATTGTTGAGGATCATAAATGTTTAAAACAAAAATAATCGCAAGCATAAGGAAAGTGATCAAATTTCACTTTATATGCATCATCTTGTATCTAAACTCATACTCAGTCGTCATGTCACATTACATAACAGGACATACTCATGTTCACCTCAGAGCACTGGTTACTTAAATCATAGTCTGTCGTTCATCCTCATTATATTACAATTACAGCTTTTGAGCCCGTAGAACAGTGAATAAACTCCCTTATACGTACATTTCAATCTTGCTTTAAAGGAATTAAACATGGAAAAAAACCAAATAAGGAATACAGCAAAGATTTAATTGCACTGCCCCTATTTTAAGCCAAAGGCTACGACCGGAACGTCACACTAAAAGTACACGATATACGATATATTAAAGAATATCTAGTAATGAAATCAAATTATTATTGGGACATACTTCCGAAGGACATGATGTCACTTAAATGTCACGAACATGTATATGGCTAACGTCAATATTGATGTCTTTATGTACGCATATCGATATGGTTGAGTTTTATATCGGACGTTTTCTGACGTTATTAGTGTTTTTTGTAACATAGTCGCTATCGTACTCTTTAAGTACATTTTAATGACTTTTTTTTAACCAGAACAAATTATGATTGTGGTCATCTTCTGAGAACTCTAATATAATCAATATTTAATTAAAACGATTAACCGGTTTTTTTCCGCCTGTTTACTAACTTTAATTATTGATATATATATATATATATATATCCTAACTGATCTTCCTTCATAAAGGATGATGTCTGACTATTTCCTGTAAACAACACCGACATACTGACAACGGATTTAAAAGCTTCGGAGATTACATCCAAAGATTATTTTTTTCGAACTGAAGGCACAATTTAAAGACTTCATTATTCTTTGATGACACGCTGTCAGTTTATTTTTGTATCTTGTAATATCTGATTGAAAATAATATTGTTAAAACTGCTTTCACCAAGTAAAATTAATATTGTAAATATTTGAATTAACCGTAAGATGTAATATATACATGTTGTAGGACAGCAAGGTAGAAAATGACGGTTTTTTTTTACGATCTCTCATGCGTGAAAGTCAAGACAGGGCTAATCTTTTTTGATTGTGCAGGTTTTTTTTTTTATAGTTTTTTTGACATTTAAGGCCCAGTATTAATGTTATTCTCTTTATTTATTGTGCTGCCATTTAAAAAAAAAACCAACGTGAATTATTTAGTTATATATATAAAAAGTGATTTGTTAAACACTATTTTAATATAATCACATTTCGTTGTTATCATTTCGTGTGATGTTATTGAGCTTTTGATTTTGCCATTTGATTAGGGACTTTTTACTTTGAATGTTCCGCGGATTTCGTTTGTTTTGTTATTTAATTTTTGTCTGTGGTGTGGCCTGTTGTCCTTCTTTTCAATTTAAAACATGAAAAAAATCTTCGTTTAGGTGTAATACCACCATTGATTTTTCCCTATTAGTCTTTGTAAAATTGGTACTTTTAAAAAAATGTACAGTATTTACCTTTATTTCAACCAAAGAAATACTTTGCATGTGTAAAGTTTAATCCTTTCCAGTGATACAGTGAAAATTTCACACAACATTTCATTGTATATAAGAAAATAATAATCACCGGAAGTAAAAAACCCAATTTTTACACTATTATTTACTGGTTACCTGCTTTGGTAGCTATGTAACCTCAACGTTCCAAAATATTTTATAAGACCATCAAATAAAAAAAGAAGGATGCTGTCAGACATCCAACATACATATTTACGACTCAGAAAAGTTTTAGTGCATTGAAATGCAGGGTTAATTTTCTACAACTGTCAAGTCAAGGGAATATTTTTTAGGCCTACTTTTGTATGCAACCGGATGTGACGTACCATGATTTGGTGGTATTACACCTTTATGGGATGCGTCAATTTATTTATATAAAAAGGCCAGGAAGTCTAGCTATAAAAACTACCACATTTAGTACCAAATCACATATATGTTATTTGCATATTGTAAAGCAGATGAAAATAATCATGTATCGATTAAATCCTTAAAATTGTCAAAACGCTGGAGCTTTTGAAGGTACGGAAGGCTTTCTTATCCTCTTGACATTACCGGGAATTTAAATACTTTATTTCATTCAATGCATTCCTAAAGATCCTTATGCAAGGTCGTACTTTCTTAAAAAGTTATGTAACATTCAAATTGCTTAATAAACGCATTTCTTTGCGTCTTTAATTGCAATTGTATGATTGATGAAAGTAAGGAAATACTGGTATGTATATCGTGTTGCGTCACTCGCACAATGTGTAACTAATTAATTGACCAAGGTTTGAAAATCTTTAATATTCAAACGATGAAACGGCTATTCCCCTTCTTGCTAATAACTTTATCAACTCATATAAATTTAAAACAAAACATTGCATATAGATATCCTCTGCTGTTAAAATCACCGTCACAATTTTGTCAATGATTAAATCATATTTTGGTTATTAACCCTATAAAAAAACCCACCATAATTATGAATGAAGTGAAAAGTAAATAGTAGAATACTACAACTGGCATCGTTAATATTTTAATGAAACACTTATGTTTTAAAAATTATTTAGTATACAAAATAAAAACGCAATATGTTTAAGTACAATTATGCGTAGCAAATATTATCCTTGTTATATCGTGACTTAATTGACCTTTTCATTTAAACTTATTGATGCATTCTAAATAAAAGATTAGTTTCGTGACATACATGTTGTTTCAATATCAGACAACATGACACGTATTTTTTTTATATTTTTTTTTACATATAATCATTTTATTTATCATGAGTGGTAAGCATTTACAGCCATCATTGGTTTTCTTTTACAGAACAGAACAATGAATAAATTTCGAAAACAGACTATTTTTTATGAGAGTAAGCTTTAAAAGCACATGTTTCTGATACTTTCGGTTTCTTTGCATGACCATAGCTGATTATTCTTCGTCGTTGTTTTTCATATGATATCTTACCAGACACTGACTGCGTGATAAAGCTAACGGCTTTAAATTGGAGTGTCAATTTTACAAATTCAACGAACTTAATCTCCAAAGTTTAGAAATTCTCTCCGTGCTTATTTTTGTTATTTGATTGCGAAAACTTTGTGAGACAATATCCTTTATGCAGTGATAATAGTTATGATTGAGATTTATTTAAATAATAAAAGTCAGCAAAACGACGAGACTTAAACGTTTTTTCCGTTAAATTAAATGCTATAATTGATTAGTTTTCATACTTAAAGTTCTCTTTAAATGACCATGACCATTGGTTAACCCGATATTGTCTTTTGTAATTTTATCAGTAAAGCAAGGCTGACACAAATGAAAACTAGAAAGGTAAAAAAAAACCACTAGACATTGCAAAGTCGAGACAACTAAATTAGTGTATACTCATATATTTGTTAAATCCAGTTTGGTTGAACCAAATGCAGTATCGAGACAAATACATTAAGATAAAATGATTATATCATGATTTTCAAAGATAAATCATGTTCAGGAAGGGTCTACACACCAGTAACACTAGTTGAGGAATGGTTAGATTTGTACAGTGGCTTCAATACATTGGCAAGAAACTTGTCATTTTACAAAATGCACAATTGATCAAACGTTTTTGTGAATGATAAACAAAGACTTATACGCGTTTGCCAATTCCCCTCTTGACCGTTAAAAAGCATCATTGTGCGTTTACCTGACGATGGTTTATATGAACAATTTCTCTCTTACAATAGAAACTGCATGAAAAGTACATTGTGCGTAATCATACAAAACAAATGATACTGATATAAGGTTTTATTATACAAAAAGGTTCATAAACTTTAACATTATATTAATGTCTTATTATCAATGCTTCATTTGAAAATGATTTTTGAAATATGATTTTTGCACTAACCGTTTGTAAGGTACATTTCTAAAAATACAAAAGTACTGGCCTACTGGCATTTTAATTTTGTTGGAGATGATACAAATTTACAAGAATAAACCTCAATTTTATCTGTTGTAAACTAACGAAAACTAATATAAATTATATATATTGAATTATTAACTTATAATATTAATTTGCCAATATGAATCTTTATACATTAATATTTTGCCGTCATTGACGTAAAATGTATTTTTGATGGTCAGCAAATAAGAATATTGTATTATAACATGACATATAAATGATATTTTATTACAAAAAACAATTATTAGGGATCACAAGATGTAAGACTAAATGTCAACAACGGTGTTCTTTGTCTAGGACTTGAGATAGAGATACAATTTCAATTGAATAAGAATCTCAACCTTTTAAACTCAGATTATAACAAAATGTTAACCAAATTCCTGAAATCAGACAATTTTTAACTACCGCTGTACAAAACTAATACAAGAAACATAACATGTTTATAACATAACATATAAAACATGTATGACTATGCACACTACAAGCGTGTTTCGCTTGCAGTAAAAGTTGGGCGAAAGATGCCAGTGGGACAGTCAAACTCCTAAATCGGAGAAAACCCTGACAACACCATGGCTGAAAATGAAAGAGACAAACAGACAATTAAACGTACACATGACATAACATAGAAAAGAATAACAACACGAACCCCACCAAAAACTGGGGGTGATCCCAGGTGATCCGGAGGGTATTCAGATCCTTCTTTAAATGTGAAACCCTTCGTGTTGCTCATAATATATCAAATCCAGTAAATAGTATAATTCGGTAGGTCACGTTCATGAAAGGGAAGAGGCTTGTAGTTACGACGTAAGGAACATATCCGATATCATCTGTGAAACGGTTATTCCATAATGGTCAACCAACTCGTGATGGCTTCCGTAAAATTTACGAAGGGATGATTTCAACTTCCATTTGGTACCCTTGGTCTACTAGCTTTTTTGTGAGCAGCAACCCTCTATCAAGACAATATTTATAGGAAATACAACCAGGGGAATATCGTATCAATTGGGAGATATATACCCCGAATGCAGGTGCTGCTTGAATGCTGTTACTTTATAGAAATGGAAAGTTCACACTTGGAAAGCTGAAATCATCTCTTTTGTCGTGAAGTTTTGTTTTCAACCTACCCCCATTGTCCGTTTCTAAATTTAAGTCAATAAACGAGTCCGACTTAACTCTATCTGTTGTATCCTTTATCTGTTACAGTAGTTCAATGGGGGTAGAATCATTCAACAAAATCACCAATTTCTGAAATTATTTAGTTAGAAAACATCATATATTTAGCGGAAAACTAAGTTGAGGGATATTGCTAACTTTTTATCTTCTTCTTCAGAAGTTCCTGTATGAAGTCAGCCTCATAATAACAAAGAAATAACCCGGAAAGAAGAGGGGCACAATTGGTTCCAACTAGAATGCCGACAGTCTGATGAAAAATACGTCCTTAAAACGTAACAAATATGTTGTCAATCAAGAAATCAAGCATCTTGATAATGTCAGTTTCAGAGAATATTTTGTTTGAATCAGAGTGATCCTTTACAAAGTAGGATGTATCCCTCCTTAAAACAAGATACATGTATCTACGTTGTCAATTCTTTTTTATGAAACAAAGCAATACCAACTCGTTCACTTCGTACTTTGGTTTGGAATGTGGAATATGTGTGTAAAGTGTAGAAAAATCAAATGTTGTAATACTATTGAAAGATGAAATAGAGTTGGATTGAATGTACTCTAAAAGATCCTTGGAATGTTTTAGTATCCACATTTGATTCACGCTAACTGGCAGTTCACAATAACTTTAAAACTTGGCTTTAATTGTTAATAAGATAGATGTTTATATTTAAAAAAAAAGTTTCGTGGAGCACTTGGAAGACCCAGCATTAGACCGTTGTTTGTAAGGACACTAATGCAGTTTAGGTATCAAACAGAGTGATGGAAGATCCAGGTTTTTTTTTTTATCTTTGTTTGCAATTCAAAAGGAACATATAACAGACCTATGATTATCAAGGATTTCCACTTTGGTAAGTGTTGTAAGGGTATATGTTGAGTTTTCAAGTGAATTTTCAATAACTAATTCGATTCTCAAGCAGCTAATGTAATGAGTTTTACACACAAAAAACAAAGTTGTTTTGGGCTTTATCTACAGGGACAACAACATATTTGTAATTGAGGTAGGATAAGTATTTTGCAACATTAGGGTCTTTAAAGATTGACGTAGCGTAGACATTGATAGACCTATATAGTTTCTTAATTATGATTTGTATCAACGACCTCACAGCCTTAATCCATTCAGAAAGAGTGTCTTCCTTTTCGCGCTTAGCCAATTGTCTGGCAGTAACACTCAAATCACAAAAGTCGAAAGACCAAATATAGTTCGAAGATGAAAATAACATAGGATTTAAATTTTAATTGTTTTGAAAATATACCTATTTTTATGAATATATTTATCTTTAGTAAGATTACAATTGTTTTACTTCTTTAAGCAGAACATTTGCAGTTATATTTTCATAAAATATGTTAAACTTTTCTCCTTAGAATTTATTATTGCCACAGTATGAAACACATCGAAACATATTCTTGTTTTTAAAACAATTTCGTTTCGAAATATTTATACACAAACGCCAGGGTCAGGATATTTTCTGCAATTACTTTTTATGGCACTGGTTAAAGTTTAAACGATACAAGAGCTTTCTTGATAGTTATCCCATAAAATGTTCTTATTAGAGGTTATACTTGATTTTTAAGATTAAATGATACGAATTATTGAGAATGATATAACGTTTTTTTCTAGATAACAAGATTGATATTTCATTGTTTTCGCCTTCAGTTATAATAATTCAAGAGAGTGGATTATACATCAATGAAACAGAGTGACCAATATTCAGACGTACGCATGGAATTAAAATGGAATGGATAAACAGGATAACAATCCTAAGGACAAGGAATCATTGAATGGTCACCACTTTATCATTTAGTATTGTGCAAAATACATGAAATACATTACGATTCAAGCGAAGAAAGCCATGTTATAATTTAATTTGATATCACTTCAAAAAAACTGAAACAACTCACTTATACCACACCTACGAACGAAAACAAAATAAAACAGAAACTTAATTACTGCTTGACAACTATTTATTGGCTTAAATTCTTTGAATTGTACATGTTGTAGATATGTTAAACATGTCAAAAGCGCTCGCCCCTCATCTAACCTTGGACAGCACATAACCATCAAAATATCATTTTTTTTAAAAACGATTGAATACAACATAGGCTAGCCGTCATTTATATAGCTACCAAAAAAAAACCTGAAATATATTGACATATTTGTGTCTACTCAACGTAAGATAATAAATATTAATAGCTACTGTTCAACTATATATTCCTTACATGCATATTACGAAATGGTGTAAGTTACTATGTAGATAAACACAATACTTGTCAGTTCAACAATTCCTATTGGATATCCAAGATACTTTTGCCTATATATAAAGGTATAGGAACAGTAGGTCTGCAACTATAGAATATTTGAAATACAACAAAACAACATTTGATCATTGTTTAAGACCATACAATGTTCTTAAGAACATTAAGAGCAAGCACGAAGAGAGTAATCACCTTTCGCTATAAATGCATCATCTTTTATCTGAAATCATATTCAGTCATCATGTCACATTACAGAACAAGTCATACTCATGCTCACGTCCGAACTCTTTTCTGATAAGTAAATCCTAGTCTGTCGTTAATCTTCATTATATTACTACTGCAGTTTTTGAGTCTTCACAACAGTGAATAAAGTCCCTCGTATGTACATTTAACTCTTGATTTAAAGGAATTATACATCGAAAAACGAATAAGGAATACAGCAAAAATATAACTGCACTGCCCCTATATTAAGATAAAAGCAGCGATAAAAAGGACACGCGAAAAGGACTCGATATACGATATGTAAAAGAAA
Source organism: Mytilus trossulus (assembly GCF_036588685.1). Lineage (NCBI taxonomy): Eukaryota > Metazoa > Mollusca > Bivalvia > Mytilida > Mytilidae > Mytilus > Mytilus trossulus. The sequence continues at coordinate 34,425,742 of NC_086379.1, read as the reverse complement.
AATCTCATAATGACATACAACGATTTTCCTTTCGGACGACAGAATATAACTTAAATATTACGGACATATATATGACTAACGTCAACGTTGATTTCTTTATGTACGCATATCGATGAGGTAGAGTTTTATCGATCTTACAAGATCAAATGTTTTCTGACGTTTCCAGCCTTCCTCGTGACATAGTACCTTCCGTACTCTTTAAGTACATTTTAATGATAAAGTTTTTTACCAGAATAACTTATGATTGTGGTCATCTTCTGATAACTCTAATCAACAGTTTTTTTATCTGTTTTATTTAAACGATTAAATGGTTTTATTTCCGCCTGTTAACCAAATTTTATTATTGATATTTCTTTATCATAATTGATAATCCTTCATAAAGGATGATATCTGACTATTTCCTGTAAACAACACCGACATACTGACAACGGATTTAACAGCTTCGGAGATTACATCCAAAGATTATTTTTTTCAAACGAAAGGCACTATTTAAAGCCTTCATTATTCTTTGATGACACGCTGTCAGTTTATTTTTGTATCTTGTAATATCTGATTGAAAAGGATATTGCTGGAACTGCTTTCCCAAGTAAAAGTAAAATTGTTAATATTTGCATAAACCGTAAGATATAATATACACATGATATAGTACAGCAAGGTAGATATTGGAGTTTTTTTTTTATATAAGATTGGGCATGCGTGGAAGTCAAGACAGGGCTAATCTGTTGATTGTGCAGGTCTTTTTTTTATGTTTTATTCGTGTTATTATCTTTTCTTTATTGTTCTGATTTTTTTCAAAATTTTTGTTTACATTGTGACACATTATTTCTATTTGGTTAACCCATTCTTAACCTTCATGAATTGTAGAAATGACAGGATTTACGAGCAAATTGTCGAAACAGTATTGTATGTTGAGATATTTATTCATTATTTAGTTTGTCTAAGACCGAACTTTAACGTTTTGGCTATAAATACTAACAGTGATTTCACAAATATATTTTAAATTTAATCACATTTCGTTGTTATCTTTTCATTTGATGCGTTTAAGCTTTTGATTTTGCCATTTCATCATGGATTTTTCACTTTGAAATGTCCTTGGTAAATTTGTTGTATTCTTTTGTCCGTGGTGTGTCATGTTGTCTTATTTCTGAATTTTAAACATGAAAAACATCTTTATTGATGGAGTGTGTCTATAGATTTATATGAAAGGGCAGGCTAGTCCAGCTATAAAGACCAATGAGCAATTTGTGACTGAAAGCAAACGAAAATAAGCATGTATTGGTAAATTCTTTAAAATTGTCAAAACTCTTGTGTGTTGATGGTACGGATGTCTTTCTCATCCTTTTGAATCAACTAGCAATTCAAACACTCAAAAATTCTTTAAATACCTTCCTACATATGCCTTTGTTATGAAATATGAATAATTGTCTAGTTGTTTGATGAACACGTTGCTGTACCTCTTTGATTGCAATTGTATGATTTTCTTTTAAGTTAAGGAAATACAAGTATGTTACCGCAGTCAATATTCAAAAAACATTACGGACAGGGCAAAACTTGGAATTTTTATCTTGTTCCCAATCCATCATTTGTCTCTTGTACTTTAAAATATGTTTTAACTAATCAAGTACTGTTCATATTTTCAATACACATATATAGTATTGTGCAATAATATAAGAAGCAATATAATAAATTAAGAACTCAAATATCACTGCATATTCCTTATTTATTTCAAAATAAAACTACCTTGTGATGTACGCTATAAACAAGTACACATTGCGGTAGACTTAAGAAGGATTGTAATCTACTTTTATTTTAATTTCTTTTTTGTTTTATCATGTTTATGGTGCAAGATCCACCAATATTGTATAGCATGTCAATTTTTATTAAGTAAGATGTACTTTATACATCTATATAACATACAAATAAGAAAAAGATCATAACAGGAATATAAAAAATTTTATGAATGCATATCGGTTTTGTTTTTTTCCTTCGTATTGTCTTTAGACACTACCAAACCTTTTTATATTTCTAGTTTCATAGTTTTATAGTCTCATTAATAGTATCTTACATGAAACTATAGAGCAGATGTTATCAATTTTGAGGAAACTTATTGGTTCAGGTCAATCGCTTTTTATAAAAACAATATGACGATGAAAACAATTTGAACTTTTCACTCGGACAACATATGCAGAAATTGATGATGAACGATTCAAAGAAATGCAGAATACACCTTAAAAGCTTAAACATTGGTATTGTTCGTATCTGTTTTTGTAAAGGTCATTGCTAATCTTTTCTTTATTTTTAATGACGTGGACAATTTGATAAGCTGCTAGTCTGACTGTCAAATGTTAAGATAGTCAGAAAGATAAATTCTTTTTTCTCCGTATGCTAGTGACCTAATAGGATAATATATAAGGTCAGTAAATTCCATATATAATCTCTTTACTGTCACTCCATATTAAAATACACAGACCCATATATATCGTGTTTGGTCACTCTCACAATGTGTTACTATAGTGTATAGCAGGTTATTTTCGCAAGCTGTAAATTATTGCTTATTTTCGCTGATTACCAAAATCGCCAAAATATTTTCCGCCAATTTATAAATGTACATGCAAAGGTATTGATTAAAGTTTAGAATTTGCCAAAATAATAACCACCAAAATAACTTGTATACCTTTTTTCAGTGAAAATTTCCCGCTCGCGAATATACTCCGCTATATGGTATATTGACCAATATCTGAACATCTTAATATTCAAATAATGAAACGGTTATCAACAATCTTGCCCATGATTTATTATCTGATATACAACAAAACATTGCATAAAGGAAATGTCTAGATATCCTCTTCTATAAAAATCATCGTAACATTTTTTGTCTATGATAAAATTTATATTTTTTAAATTATGCTATAAAAAAACTAATTTATTGATAACAAGATATGCTTGCATACATGTTTATCCAGCCCAAACTACTTAATAAATTTTCAATATTCTTGTTGTCTTCCTTAAGTAAGATTTTCTGCATCTTATATGGATATTTAAACGATAGCTTCATCATATCCGCCGTAGATATAATATACGAAAAGGTGTAAATCATTCTGCAGATTAACAAAAAGTTGACTATTTTAATTGGTTACCAAACAAACTCTTGTTTACATGAATACAGTATTATAATAGTTGTTCTGTAACCACAACACATTTGAAATATAACAAGAAAGCACGGCCTTTTAATCGACAGCCAAACACTGTCCTAAAGAATACTATGTAAACAAACTTATTTTTGGGAGTGAATTTTTTCTCGACTTCATTTTTTTTTACATAAAAAAAGGCCGTTAGTGTTCTCGTATGAATTGTTTTACATTGTCTTATCAGGGCCTTTTATAGCTGACTATGCGGTATGGGCTTTGCTAATGGTTGAAGGCCGTACGGTTACCCTTAGTTGATAATGTTTGTGTCATGTTGGACTTTTGTGGATAGTTGTCTCATTGACAATAATACCACATCTTCTTTTTTATATTTAGTAAGTAGAAAATTAACGCAAATATTAACGTCGCGTATATGTAAAACTTAAATTTGTCCTTATTATCCTACATCAAGTAAATAAAATATCATCGACGTGACTAGGCAGGGTAAAAAGTGAAATAAAATATCCGCGAAAAAAAAATTTGTTTACATTATATGAATGTGTCTATACATCTAACAAATATAGAGTTAAGTTGTACCAGATTTTAGATTTCTTACATAACGTTTCAGTAGACTAAATTCTGTATGGATTTGCCTTGAAAGACAACAAGGAGGGTTGAAGTGTTATATTTCATTACAACAAATCCGTATCCGCCCTTACTACATTGTAAACACAAATGAAAAGGTTCCGATCCCTAATAGTTGCTGGCACTAATGGAATTTATGACTACAGTGTGATATATACAGATGAACTGATGATTCTCAATTCATAGCAGATAAGTGACAGTGTGCTTAGAGGACATTTAGACTTAAAAAGCAGATGAAGCTTTTTTTTTTGTGTGTGTAAATAAACTTTGACAATTTGTTTTATTGGTGGAGGATTGTGATATAATTGTAAATAATTCAATAGTGTGACCGGTTTTTTTTTATATACTGGTGGATAGTTTTCTTACTTCTTTTTTTGGAGGTGTGCCTAAATTGGCAGAAGATATAGAATACAGATACAGATGCATGTTTTACATTTATGTTTTTGAGATTAGCGTTAGTTTAAATTTCCTTGTCATTGGATGGGTTGATGCTTAAAGTCATATGAATGATAAATATAAAACAATGCTTATCAAATTCTTGAACCAATGCATGTATATATCATAAACTTAGTTCTCTGTGCACGATTTTATCATTTTTCACGCAAATATATCAAATTATCGTATTTTTTCTCTCTCTGTCTGTTATGATTTAACAATATGGCTGCTCATTAAATGCCATGTTTTGAAGCCGAAGTTTACCGATTGTCACCTTATAGTCAACAATCAATTAAAAGCCTGGGTATTGAGAACATGTTTAATTACACAATTGTTTATTACAATCACAGATTCCTGCGTATTGCAATCATCATTTTTTTACGAGGAGGGTCACGCTAAGGTCACTATGCATACAGAAAATATATCGGCGAATTGCTTCCTGGAAGCAAGCAATTAAAAAAAGTAAACCTCTTCTAAATATGGACTTATTGAAGAATGTTCCCGAGAAAAAAGTACATGTACATAAGTTGTATAATGAAAACTATCCATTAAGTCACTAAAAAACGTATGCATGATTCTTTTAATTTGAGGTTTCATATGACTTTTAACACCCCATGTCAAATATTATATAGTGACGAAACCATTTAAACAGATGACGCATAAGATGTTACCAATGAGTGTTAATCCTAGATGATGCCATAACTGAATCGTTAAAGCAGCAAGTATCATTTTTAAGGCAATGCATGAAAATAGCCAGTTATATTTGACAAATTGATAAACGTTTTGACCTTTAATAACTAGAAGAAAAAAAAACATATCAATGAAAGATTCGTGAGCTATAATTTGAGACATTTTCTTTGAAAAGTTCAAGGCCATTATTGATATTATTGACATTTCGTAACAGATGAAGCTGTTGAATGGAACGAACATTTTAGTATGCATTGATTACAGAAGAATAATCAGTAGAAACTGAAAACTAATTAGACAAATTTCAAAATGAAGTGAAAACCTTTGCACTTTATATATTGTTTATTGATTTTTGCAGACCATAACAATGAAACAATCAATGGTGTTTTTTAATTAAACGTTTGACAAGAAACTAAAATAATATGCTATTTTCAATTTCAGAAAACGCAAATAGAAAACCAATTAGTAATTTGGTAAGTGCAAAAACAATTAAAACATTCGATAATAACAGCTATTTGCCAACTATTGAAAATGTTGATATGTGTTAAATGTTAATGCATACACCAATTGGTTTGCTTTGAACACTAATCAACAATTGTAACTGCTCGAACTATTGCATTGACAAATTCAAATTGAAAATTTTGAATTGAATGCAAAAGATGCATATTGTACGGAGCAGATTCATTTTACATTTTACAAAGTGTGACTTCGATAGGGAGTGTCTCATTGATACTTATACCACATATTCTTATATCTTTGATTGCGTTTTGATATTGCATGCACTTTAAAAACTAAGTTTACATAAAGATTTGAGATAGATTGTAATTTAGTTCCATTTATAGACCATCAAAATGTGTAGAAATGTTTAATAGTGCAAATTTAATATACGAATGCTTTAGTTCTAAAATAAACTACCGGCAGATCCTACACAAAAGGTTGAAAAACAAATTATCAATCTAATAGTCTGTTAATTAGATGCCGACATTCGATTGTGTTAGGTTAAATCCATCAAAATAATGTTAAATAATGCATTGTAATAGAAAAATACAAGCACAATGATTTTTTTTAGCATACAGGATTTTTAAGTTTTTGTTAATAAAAGTGTAACAGTTATACCGCCATTTATGGAATGTGTCACACAAAATTCTGCTAAAGGAACTAATAAGCAACGAAAATCAAATATGGCTTAATATATATACAAGGAAATTATTTAAATAAATATATTTAGAAAAAAGCAAAAATAACATATTCTATATACTGACAGGGCATTTGTCTCTATGGATAAATGTGTGTATCTCTCCATTCGCAAACATGTTGAATATCATTAACGGTACCGATTGTATTACAGCAGATGCACATTTCGACAAATTATGTCTCTTTGGTGATATTCGAGGTCGAAATATTTGAACATCCATTATGTATTACAAACCATTAAGAGCTGATCAAATCAAACGAACCTCAAATATAACCCAATCCGGCTTTCCACGAGAGAGATAAATACCTTAATCTAAAACAATTTACAAAATTTTGAAACAGAAATTATTAATCAAGCAATATCCATTTTTTCATATCAGCGCCGATGTACTGGCTACTATGCTGGTGATACGATCCGTGACGTACACCAGCTGATGTATGTAAGACTTACAATCCCTTACTGATAAAACCACTTGTTTGATAACTTAGTTATTGGTAATCTGAATACTAGTAGCCTTGGGTGTCTACTCCTACTTCAGGAATATTGCACATGCAGATGGTATTGCTGCACAACTGTGAAATTAAATAATTATTTGGATGACAGGTTAAAAAATACACCTTGCACTGAATAAACAACCTTTCATGAAGGTTAACTTTTTTAAAACCAAGCAACTTGAAAAAAATACTTGACCTTATCATAATTAGTATTACTCTATTATACAATTTTGTTTTCATTGTTTTCGTTTTTCTTTCATTTATTCCTTCACCCCATCTTTAACTATATAATACACGATGATTTGAAATATTAGTTTATAGATCTTTTAAGTTGTTTTACCGGATTAACTTTCATCCGGAGCACAAATCTAAACATTTAAAAGTCTAGAATAAGAACAGTTATCAAAAGTACCAGGATTATAATTTTATACGCCAGACGCGCGTTTCGTCTACATAAGACTCATCAGTGACGCTCAGATCAAAATAGTTAAAAAGCCAAAACAAATACAAAGATGAGGAGCATTGAGGACCCAAAATTCCAAAAAGTTGTGCCAAATACGGATAAGGTAATCTACTCCTGGGGTAAGAAAATCCTTAGTTTTTCGAAAAATTAAAAGTTTTGTAAACAGAAAATTTATAAAAATGACCATATAATTGATATTCATGTCAACACCGAAGTGCTGACTACTGGGTTAGTGATTACCCTCGGGGACGAAACGTCCACCAGCAGTGGCATCGACCCAGTGGTGTAAATAGTTATCAAAAGTACCAGGATTATAATTTTATACGCCAGACGTATAAAAATTGGAGTCATAAGACTAAATAGTACCAACAATATTATAAAAGCGTAACCAATTACTAGTATAGGTTTTATTTACTTTCATCATGATTTCATACCTTATCAACAGGTAATTTAACGAAAGTATGTAAAAATTATATGGGTGCTTAATTTTGCATAGTGTAAGTGGAATGATTTTCTTCATCTAGATATAATGGCGATAATAGGAATAAAATATAAATAAAAGACGACTTCGAACTAATAATTAATTACAAAGCAAAGAAGATTATAATAATAACTTTTAACTTTAGGTCAATACTTAGATAGTGTAAGTAATCATTTGTTTTCAATTAGCGTCATACTTCTTTGAACAAACTTATGGAATCATTCTAATTACATGTTTTACCTGTAAAACAGAACTAGTTATATATTTTTTTTTACCTAAATGGGCGTTAACTTTGAAGAATGTTAGGTAAAATAGTGTACAAGAAACCTTTTAAAGCACAATGGTTTAATTATACATTAATTAACAACTTCGTTGGTCTTTTTCATTTTGAATGCTTGTTTGTATTTACAAAAGATTGAAACAGTTTACGTTTCCAAAAAATAATTAAGCTAATCAATGCTTACAGTGTAACTATTGACATATCATAGATATGTATCCATAATAGTATCCTAAATCTCAGTTGATATCGGAATCGACAGAATTGGTGTTGATCAATGTTAAGTGTTGTTCGGTTTTCTGTATTTTGTGAATGTCATTTCTCTTTTTCTTTCTTTCAAAACCATTCTATAAACTATAAAACAAATTACACTCACTGACGATCTTTCTCAATTTGTGACATTAACGTTTCATGTGGCAAATAAAAGTCATTTTGTTTTTATAAAAAAAATCCTCAATTTTTATTTCGATTATCAGAATATCAAGATTCATAAAATAAAGAATAGAAAACAAGTCCATAAAAAGCACTTAACTCATTTATACTTGTGGTAGACGACAGAAACATTGATATTAGTAAAATAATACTAAATGATACCATATCAGAACTCCTTGAAGTCATATTTGTACTTCATGTGCTAATAATTTGATGATATAAGAAGTCGTATCGACTTATGCAAACATCGATTTCCTCTTATATCAAATGTTATATATTGTGTAATATAAGAATGCATAGTTCCCAAAGAAAAGAAAGTCTGTATTGTAGACGTTAGTATTGAATTCAAACAACAAATGATACTTTGTTAACAATGACAATATCATTGAATAACATAAAATAAAAGTATATTGTCTGATAATATAATACTCGTTCCAGTTAGTTTTAGAAACATGAAGAGCATGAAAGATGACGAATTTTACTGATTTATTTCTATCTTACGACATTGCATAACGGTTTTGTTTTAATTTATGGACATTGAGATGAAAATAGTTTGGTTTAAATTTTGGACATGACACGTGAGCAATTGTCTTGAAGTGAGGACACAACGTGAAAGTGTTTTCCGTCATCTGATCTCAGAATTGAAGAACCTTTTGTTTCTGTAATTGTAATCTTGATTTTTTGCCCCTTTTACAGCAACTCTAACTCCGTTAAAATCGAAATATTGACCCGCATATTTTATGCCTTTACAAAGTCAGGAATATGACAGTTCTTTTCCATTCGTTTTTGGTGTGTTTTGTCATTTGATTTTGCCATTGTGATTATGGTCTTTCTGATTAGATTTTCCTCTAAGATCAGTATTTTTGTGATTTTACTTTATGCTATTATGTTGTTCTATATATTCTATGGTATGATACATGACCCCTGACGGTAGGGATTGTGTTTGGTAATCATATGATGGAAATATTATACATATGTATTTCAAATATTTTAATTGAGGTCTGGAGCTGGCATGTAAGTAACTACTAGAAGTCCTTTGTTAATTGCTAATGTATGTATCACTGGCATTTTGTTTAGTTTATTTTGTAACCTTTTATAACATCGGACTCGGGTTCCCTTTAAACTGAGTTTTACTATGCCTATTGCTGTGTGTTTGTTTTTTCTACATTGGCTAAAGGTATAGGAGAAGGTAAATATCTCAAATAAACATGTTTCAGGATGTTCGCTTGTCATGTCTTGGAATTTTTTGTCAGATTTTCGGAATCCTCTGGTTTTAAGTCATTTAGACTTAAACAAATTTGCCCACTAAACCCTAATTTTCTTTTAATAAATCTTTTACATGTATGATTATAAGCCGTCTGTCAAAGTCTTAAAAACTCGTTGTTATTTTTTTGATAGTTTTTGAGAACTCAAACTTGTCAATGATAAAGCTACGAAAAATCAAGAGAGAACATTTTCCCTCCAAACTTTTAATAACTAATATCTCAAAAACAAGCACACTGACCTATATATTTTTTTCGCTGTTTTTGTTCCTTTATTTACCCCCTAATAATACATACTAATGTTATGAAAATCTTGCTATTTTGAAAATGAGTAGCGAACTTCCTTAACCCCGCCGAAATTAGACACCTGTCCAAAACCAGGAGCCTCTGGCCTTTTTTTAGGCTTGTATGGTTTTTGATTTTTTGATTTTTTTTTTTTTATATTTTGGAGTTTAGTAAAAGTCCATTACCACTGAACGGGTACATATTATTGTTTAGGGATCAACTGAAGCCTGGTGCAAAATTTTTCTCGCTGTATTGAAGACCCATTGGTAGCCTTCGTCTACGTTATGATCTTTGATTTAGTTGTTGTCTCTTTGACAAATTTCACATTTCCATTCACACCTTTACGTTATGGTATTTTGCTTTATAGCAAGATCATTGTTTTCCATTCAGTGTTTTCTTTTACCTTTAAATCGAGGTCAAGTAAAGTTGATATTTCCGGATCTAATACAAAAATTGTTTTTGTCCTATACAGCTACAATTAACATTTCCAAGTGTTGAATTTGAAACAGTGTCGTTTTCCTCATTTTCTCACAACTGGATCGCACAACGAACATCAATATCAACTGTGACAGAAATAGGTGTTTTTTTTTATTATAACCAATGTCTTATATACATCTGCGTAAGTAAGATACGATATCCGAAAACAATATGAATGTCACAAATGTACACGTATGTAATATACTGATTAAAGACTGTGCCAATTGTAGAATGATAACAAACTTAATCAATAATTAGTTAACTATAATCAAAACATATCACTTGGGAATACGTTGAAAAATGTCTTGAGAACATCTTTAATTTCTATTTATCCTAATTCGGTCTCTGTTAAAAAGACAAAGTTAACAAGTTTAAACTCATTATTTGAATAAATTGATTGTATCAGTTGACAGTTGTCTACATAAAATAAGCTGTTGTTTGGAATCAGACACACTCATGGAGAATTAATCAAATAATTGGTGTCATACTGACATATCTTCATGAAAGCCAATGTTTATTTAGGTTACATATTTGTATATAAACATTTATTCAGATTTATTACTGAACTGATATAAATTGATAGAAAATAAAAAAAAAGAAAAGGAAAAATTTGTCATAAAAATTCAAAATCGGTAGTTATACTTCAGCAATGACAGAACAAAAATTGAGCAGAAAAGAACCTATGACACAACAGGAATTTTATCCAAATGTCATACACGTGAAAGATTTAGCTAGCTTTAAAACCATGTTTAACCATTATTTTTTTTACATAAGAAAATGCCAAAATTAAGTAAAACAAAATATGACAGTTGTTATAATTCGTTGATATGTTTGAGGTTTTTTATTTTTTCCATTTGAGAAGGGAGTTTCAATCATCAAATTTCCACTAAGTTCTGTGATGACATCAATTATCATTGATATGGTCATAATTATAAATTAACTGTTTACAAAACTTAAAAATTTTGAAATACCAAGGCTTTTCTACCTCTGCCAGTATAATATTACCTTAGCTGTATTTAGCAACACTTTTAAGAATTTTTATTCTGAATGCTCTTCAAATTCGTAATTTGTTTGATTTTAGCGTCACTGATGAGTCTTTTGTAAAACAAAAACCGTTCATCTGGCGCAAATACAAAAATCAAATCCTGGTACATGTTTCTATCATGAGTTTATTGTTATTTTACTTATTACAGGGTCCTGTCAAAAGAAAGACATGCACATATTGCAGGGTGTTCTACCCCTAAAAAAGAGAACATTAGCTGTATTGGGAATTTTGCGTTTTCAGTTGTCTTTAACTTTGAACTTAATTTGACCTGTTTAATGTTTTAATTCAAGCGTATCCATTTAGACGCATGTAAGCGGACAGGTTTTTGATTTCTTCAAAAATAATCTTTACAAAAAGATAATAAAAAAAACAGCACAGTGAGACACATACTTTTTATTATACATGTAGTTCTGAAAAAAGCGTTATAAAGTCTAGTGTTAAGTGTAAGTTTTTAATAAGAAGTATAAGGAAATCTATCTGATGAAATATCTAACGATGATCGACTGTAAGTAACTTGTACCCAATTCCATTGTTTATTTAGACAATAAAGAATGTTTAAACTAAGCTAATAACATAATATTCTTTTTTAAGGAAAACATCAAACATCCTCTTTTTATTTGTATGGAAAGTCGTGTTATACTCGCTTGTAAAGCATGTACAGTAAATGTAATGTTTTATTATAAATTATTGAAAGATGAGATTGGGTTAAGATACATGTGTTGACTTGAAATCAATAGTAACAACACAGAGTGCAACTTCATGTTATTTGGTTGCAGACTGTATACATAATTATATACCAGATATATGACCAAAACAGCAAACTGTTTTATCAACTCTGAAATGGTAGAAGTACGGGTATATTGCATCATACAGGGACCTGTTAACACATTCTGTTGATATTTATAAATTCCAATGAATGAGATCTGTTCGCACCATATACAGAAGTTGTAAAATCAAATATAAAAAATATAAAAAAAATCTATCATTCAAACAACTTTTTTAACATAACATTTGAAAAAAGGCATACTTCCTTATTTTTTTATTTAATAAAATTAAAACCTACACAATGAAGTGGAAAACAAATTATGAGTTCAAAGCGAGTAAAATTCAAAACAAAAGATATTTATCCAAGACATTTCTGATAAAGTTTTAATACCCTACTATAAATTTGTAACGAACGTATAAAATGAGAAAAAACTACATCTTTATAAATGTCAAGTATCCGAGCGCTTATAGTAAATAACTATCACAAGGAACGTTTAAAGTCAAACATTTAAAATTCAAGGACGAAAAAAAGATGAGAAACAATTAAATAGTTATACGATCAAAAAAGATGTAAAATACCAACCTAAGATAAATTTTTCTTGAAGATTACACATTTTTTAAACGGACAAATTGAAAAAGTTTGTTATTAACCCTGTCAGTAAAGTGACAAATAAACTCATCATAGATACCAGGACTCAATTTTGTATTTACGACCTCTAGCTAAAATTATCATTTGTAATACAAAAAAAAACCAAAAAAAAAAAACCATACATTTTACTATATTTTATGCTCACGCTGTATTTACCAAAACCCCCATAAAAAGTTTTTAGCTATGAATTTCAGCATTTAAAGGATGCTATCTTTATAATACAAAATTATAACAAACGACGAAAAACTCTAAACAAACGACAGTCCGTAAGGCACCATATTCGATAAGTAAAAAGAATTCCATCATAACCCAGGGTGAGTTTATTTCCCCCATGAGCTAGGGTAAGCAGTTTCTGATCCCTTTACGACATTTGTTAAACGTTTTGATTTGATTTGTGCATCAATTAACAAGAGTATGCACAGTTGTACTTTATCTTTCTTGAAACACTTATACCGAGGGGTTTTATTTTGTGCAAATAATTGTCCTTCCAACATGCCAGTAGATCCAAATTCAAATACATAAAAGAAAACAGACAGTTTTAAAACCATCGATCACTTAAATGCCAGGTTTAAATCAAATGCAAACTTAATTATACTGAAAACTTAACTTCTAAATCATAAACAGCACATTTAAGCTAATAGAGAAACTGATTATATATATTATATATCCCATTTCATCATGATACACGGGGCTTAACCTTATTTAGTTGATTAAATGTTTATCATTAAAGCGGTTTTGAATATCCCACAAGAGAATACAGTCTTTGTTTGTATTTCTAATTACTCGATTTCTGACAAAACTGGTTGAATTTGAGAGAAATGATGTTTTTATTCATTGAAATTATACGATAGTTGCTAGAAATAGTATACAATTAAGAGCTGCGATATTAATTGAGGAAGTGATAATATTATATATAATAATCGTGCAAAAAAAAGAGATAAATGCATTCTCACTGATATAAAGGCCATGCTTCGTTTACATGAGCATCACGACGGGTGCCACATGTGGTGCAGGATCTGCTTACCTTTATGGAACACCTGAGATCACCCCTAGTTTTTTGGTTTGGTTCGTGTCCCTCTTTTACAAGGATAATGCTACGTGTTCTTCGAAGCATACAATTTCAAACATTAAATTGTGTTGAAGATACGCTACATTACGGCAAATAACGAGATCCAGAAAAGATATCAAGAATATTTATAAAAGAGCATTGTTAGAAATATGAGACAGAAGTTTAGACATTTGATCGGCTTAATATATTGTTTTTAGATACACACACAGGGGCAAGTTTTATATCAATAAGCAGGATAAGAAATAAATACAAATACCGTTTATTCATAAAAGTTATTCTAATCTGTAAAAGATGGGCGATAGATACCTTAGGGACAGTCAAACTCATAGATCGAAAATAAACTGACAACGCCTTATCTAAAAATAAAAGACAAACAGACAAATAGTAATACACAAGACACAACATAGAAAACTATAGACTAAGCAAAAAGAATCATACCAAACACCGGGGTTGATCTCAGGTGCTCCGGAAGTGTAAGCAGATCATGATCCTCATGTAGCATTCGTCGTGTTACTTATGTTATTACAAATCAGGTAAATAGTCTAATTCGGTATGTCAAATTCGTGAAAGCGAAGGGTACGACATAAGGAACATATCCGATTTCATCGGCGAAACGGTTATTCCATAACAGTCAACTAACTCGTGATGGCGTCTGTACAATTTACGAAGTGGTGTTCTCAACTTCACCATTTGTAAAAAGCCCATGCTTCGTTTACAAGGACCTTGCAATGCTACATGCTATTCGAAGTATAAAATTTCAAACATCAAATTGTTTTGAAGATACGTATCTTTACAGCCAATAACACGGATACAAAAAAAAGATATCAAGAATAGTTATTAAAGAGCGTAGTCGGAAACACTAGACAATACCAGACAGAAGCCTAGACATTTGATCGGCTTAATGTACTGGGTTTAGATACACACCCAGTGGCAAGTATTATATCAATATGCAGAATAAGAAAAAAAGTACAAATATCGTTTATTCATAAAAGTTATTCTGATCTGTAAGCTGCACAGTTTGTTAATCAGAATCAATGGTTTGATATTTAAACTTACTGTGGAAATAAGGTTATTCACGGATGTACGTTCAGAAAGCTACTCCTATGGCACATGAAGGCAAAAGCATACGAGGGCTGTCCGTAAAGTTCGTGGACAAGCTACAGTCTGCTTAAAAATAGCATTTCAGGGAAATTCTCTTACATATTTGTGAATTTTAACCTGTACTATATCCTAGTTCGGTATATCAATATTTGTCCAATTTTAAATGCGAAATAATAACACTTACTTCATATAAATATTAGCAATAGGATCCGGAGCACGGCGAAAAAATCACATAACATGCAGACTGGTGTTTTCATATTTTTGTTATTTTTAGTTTCAAAATCCGCCAAAAATACATGACACTTGCATTGTGACGTCGGCAATAGTCTTGTCGTCAAACCTGATACATTTGAATGGTCACAATTTCGAAATGGTGGTGAAATCTTGATTTGAAGCATTGAATCCAAAATCGGCATCACTGAAAAATGACATTTACGAAAAATGTGGAGCAGTGGGCAGTTATCAAGTTTTGTGTAGACATCGGAAAAACGCCAACAGAAACACACAAGTTCTCAAAACAGTCTGAGAAACATAGCAAGACAATGCACCGGCCCACACATTTTTTAAAACTAGTCTAGAAATTGATTTACTTGGATTTGAATGTCTAAAACATCCTCCGTATATCCCTGACTTAGCGCCAATGGATTTTGCGGTATTCTCGCATAACAAATCTTTTCTCCGTGGACAAAGGTTTGACGATTTATCTGAGCTAAGACAGGAAGTAATGAACATAATCTTAAAAATGAAATAAAACAGTATGAGAAAATATTTGATGACTGGATAAAAAGATGTAAAAAATGAGTTGCTTTGAAAGGAGACTACGTTGAGAAAAGTTAAAATGTTTTCGTCGTCGATCGTCAGAACGTCGGATATATTTGTGTTGGTGCTCCGGGTTAGAGTTGCTTATGATTTTTGATTTGATGAAAATACGATTATTCTTGCAGGTACTGAAATAAAATTTTGTACACTGAATCAGTAAATCATGAAATTTGTTACATACTTGTTTTATTTATTTCGGACGGGTAAATAATATTTTATTTAGAGTGTCCTCAAACGTTACGGACAACCCTCGTATATATTGTTAAACAAAAAGGACACTACTCTTTACCTTGAATCATATTATAATAAAACAAATCGATGGAATAAGCCAAAACGACTATCCAACTTTGTATTAAAAGATAAAGTTGCATACTAAAACTTAAGTAGATATCCTTATTTCTAAATATGGAATGATACAAATATATTAAAAATCAGGTTTTTATTTAAAGCTAATTGTTACCATGATGAATGAGCAAAAATATTAAGGAGCGGAAGAATAACATATTGAAAACGACACATTCGACGATCATAGCCCCGTCTCATAAATGGCGGATCCAGGTTGGGACTTAGAGGGCAAACGCCCAAATTTATTATCCCAAAAATGTACAAATAAAGACAACAGTAGTGTACCACTGTTCAAGTCATAAATCGATTGAGAAAAAGTAAATGCGGGTTACAAACTAAAACCGAGGGAAACTCATCAACTACAATAGGAAAACAACGAAACAACAGAACACTAAAGTTCAACAAAAATTAAACGAAAATGCAACATACATAAAAACGAACTATTAGATAACAACTTTTTTCTGACTTGGTACAGGACATTTTAAGAAAACAAATGGTGAGTTAAACCTGGTTTTGTGGCAAGCCAAACCTCATGCTTTATCTAGAAAAACGCCAACCCTGCACCTATCCTTTAAATTATCATTATGATAATACAGAGCCAAAATAGAAATTAAATAAACAATCTTTTTTGATAATACGCAAAGAAATATATTACTCTGACAAAGGATACCTTGATTCTAAAGTGTCCTGCTTTCATGACTCTAAACGTCGTCAAAGTGATAATTGTTTTCCCATCATTAATACATGTTTAATAAGATATCTATTAAAACAGAAGACAACATCATGGCTAATAACTTCTTTGATGTGTTTGTAAGAAGATCGATTTTGAAATCACTTTGTTAGTTTATCTCAAATGAGCACTAAGATAATATTCATTTGATATCCTAATAATTTTACGTGAAATTGCATAAATCATCAAGACGTATAATGACACTATTAAATGAGGTTGTCTTTTTCTGTCAAGGCGTACAGAAGACGACCAAGATTACAGAGAATCACATTGATTGGTTGCTTTGAATAGAGTTCTAGGAGTGGGTTATAATATTACAGTTTTATTGATAAAGATGTGACATCGTCAAAGCTGTAGTTTAAATGATAAGAAATAAACATTACAATGTTGACAACTTTTATATACTTCAATTAACGAATGTTTATAACAATATTTCTAGTTTGGCAGGACATTGCCTTATATTGATTTGAATTTAGATTCGATAGAAATAACAATGCAAAATCATACAGAATTATTCTCAAACTTTGTTACCAACACAACTTCAAGGAATTTCATAATGGCTTTAAACGAGTCTAATTTTACATTTGGCAATGATTATTACGAACCTAAGGAATGGCCATTGATAAAACATGAAGAATTTACAATTGTATTGTTATGTTTTGTGTATGGATTAATATTTGTTACAGCCTTAATTGGTAATTGCTTAGTAATTTGTGTAGTATGTAAGAATCCCGGAATGAGGAACGTTACTAACGTCTTTATAGTGAACTTGGCTGTGGCTGATATACTGGTTACCTTATTCTGTACTCCGTTAACTCTGCTTGACAACATTTACACTGGTAAGTAATCATGTTGGTATCTGTAATCTACCACTCAATTTTGCAAATAAATGTTAGATGTATTAGAAAAATAAATAAGAAGAAAAGCAATTTGAAAAAAATTACTTAAAAAAAATCCCACAGCTGGCATCAACAGTGTACTACTTTTAGATTTACACATCGCTTAAACTAGGGGAGGGTTGCGACCTGACAAAACGTTTTTGCGCCTGTCCCAAGTTGGGAGCATCTGGTCTTTGTTAGTCTTGTATGTATTTTTCTTTTAAGTTCATTTATATGTTTTAGAGTTTTGTGTGACGTCCAATTTCACTGAACGAGTATCCCATTTTGTTTAGGGTCAGATGAGGTCCGTCTTCGGTAGCAGGATTTTCTCAATGCGTTGAATACCCATTGGTGGCCTTCGGCTGTTGTCTGCTGCTTGGTCGGATGGTTGTCTCATTGACATATTCCCCATTTCCATTCTCCATATTATTCATAAAAGTGAGAAGAACGTAATAGATCGATATTTTTAAGTAAAAGGATAACTAAAGCCGAAAACCACCTGTTAAAATGCTGTAAAATGAGATGAACCAAAAACAAGCCATTTAAGTATCTTAAAACAATGGAGTGGATGTTTAGCATGTGAATAACAACAATATGAGGTGCTAGCTCTTAAATAAGAAATGCATTTTGTTGTTACTACAAAATGTTTGTCTCGCAGTGCTTGCTCTAGCATATTGTTACACTGAGTCATTAGCGGATCTATCAAAGCCTGAGCTGGTATATGCATCAACTAAAATTAAGTTATGGTGATGTATATTGACATGCTAACCTATCACTACTATTTGTTGATTTCATCATTGTCAATTCAGAGACAACAAAGTCTCGAAAATTAAGATTTGTCAGGAATCCAGATGACAAGACCTTGACTTTCAGTCTTCAAACTTTACTCAGTACTCGGAGTATATAACTCTGCTCTAGGCACCGAATCGAGTTTTTGATAAGTGAATTTCTGAGTCTGAGTACGAAAAGGGTGCTCAAATTTTGTTGGACGGCACGGCCGCTATTTGGGTTCACATATATGATAAGTTGGTTTATAGAAAGCATAGTTTCTATTCGGTTGTATTGTAGTTCGCAAAAAGCAAATACTTTTTGTTTTCATCTTAAAAAAATCAAACCGACGAATGTTCCTTGGATGTTGACCGACTGATCTTCGATTTCTTAAGACATCTGGGTATTCGGAATATTTCATCAATTGTCAGAATTTTGATATTTAGATTTTAGTGTTGGCTATCTATTTTAGTGTTACCTATCATAAAAAGTAAAAACACAAAAATACCGAACTCCGAGGAAAATTCAAAAAGGAAAATCAAAAATCAAAAGGCAAAAATTTAGTGTTTATTATCATACTAGTATTGTAGTGTTTATTATCATACTAGTATTGTAGTATTTACTATCATATTTTAGTGTTTACTATTTTATTTTAGTGTTTACTATCATATCTAAGTGATAACTATCATATATGAGTGTTAACTATCTGATTTTAGTGTTTACTATCATATTCGAGTATTAGCTATCAAATCTTAGTGTTTACTTTATTATTTTAGTATTAACTGTCATAATTTAATGTTAGCCTTAATATTTTTAGCAAACAAAATGAATTTAACATACCTATACTAATTCAAGGTTATCAAAAAAGTAAAGCAGAACATGAATTTTCCTTTGAATTGTTCCAATGCGACCGCTTTAGGATGTTATAATATTTTTTTTAAAATTTTGTTTCTTATAGAACTAATTGCAATTTTAAAATTCAAAAAGTCGATATAAAACTTAAATGTTAAATAGTAACAAGTCGTTTACTTTGTTATAATTTAAATAAAAAGGAGTAAATAAGGAGCTTAATATATGATGTGCTGCGTTTATGTTAGCAATTTCTGTATATATTCCTGACTGTAATTGATAGAAAAGAAGTCTTATAATCAAAATCACCGGAATAGGATAGTTAATGTCTGTGGGAAAAATAATGTCTTTTTAGAACTAGTTGATGAGTGATGGTATATATAGACTTTGTTTCAATGCTAAGTACAATAATGTTAACATCCATCTATTCAAACTTCCGAAGTAGATGGAAAAAACCCTAACCTCCAGATTTGAATATTACTTATTTGCTATAATGACATATTGACCTGCAGCCATTTTCAATCTTTTTTGTTGGTATCCAAACTTAACAGATTACAAATGTATATATTCCCAAGTCAGGAGACTCTGGCCTTTGTTTGTCTTGTATTATTTTTAATTTTAGTTTCTTGTGTATAATTTGGAGTTCAGTATGGCGTTCATTATCACTAAACTAGTATATATATTTGTGAAGGGGCCAGCTGAAGGACGCCTCCGGGTGCGGGAATTTCTCGCTGCATTGAAGACCTATTGGTAACCTTCTGCTGTTGTCTGTTATATGGTCAGATTGTTGTCTTTTTGACACATTCCCTATTTCCATTCTCAATTTTATTTATGTTACATATAGGTTTTGACTCAAAGAACGAGTTGATGTCTTCATTTATATACTTTTAAATGTATTGTTATTGCTACGATCATGTTGATCGTATAAAGAGTCAACAAAAAAGGTTCAGGTCATGTCCAAACTGTTCAGCAGTTATCAACCTGTTGTATACATCCACATATTATAAACTGACAGCGGGCGAATAATCTGAACAGTACTGAATATACCACAGTGGAACAGACCAACATACTTATTTAGCATTACTCGATTTATTTCACTTGACTGGGTGGGGTTTAAGAAGTTCGCTTATTTAAGACCAGTCCCTCTATAGACAGGAGTTTTGGGATAAACTCATCAAATTAAAGAAGTGTCCATTTATTCGTCCCATATCATACACTCAGTTTTTTTGTATATGTGTTTTGTGACAGTGATAGGTGAATTAGAATTCAATAACATTTAAAACGGCAATCATCCTTATCACACACATCTTCAAATAGACTGCCCTTATTCAAATTAAAACATAAACTCCGCCCGATCAGTTGAAATGACATTGGTAGTACTTATATATAGTTTTCATATTTTTCAGACAATGTGAAATTGTTACGGTCAATAGACCGTTCCAACTAAAATTCTAATACTCTAACTGGTGCTTGATATGTTTGATATAGTTTACCCGTAAGGACTTGTTTATTTCCCATAGTACTAAAGACGGAAGTAACATGAAGCTGAAGAAAATGCCCTTTCCTTCTTTGATTGGTCTGATCACATCAAAACATTTCTATCTTCCTATCACTATAGAGTTATATCATATAAGTTTGATTATCTCACGTCCCTTTTGCATATTTAAGCAAATGAAATGTATTTAAATTAAGTCAAAATATAACTTACATATTACTTAAATGCACAATTTCAATTACGCATGTTGATTCTCTTTCTTGTGAAGTGCATATCTAATTCAAAAAGAATAGAAATAAAACATTTCGAACAAAAAATAAACAGCGGGAGAAGCCAGAAAATCAATCCTTGTTTGTATCTATTTCGTTTGAACGTACTGATTAACACAATTGCACAGATGAACACGTGAACACTTACTAGCCAATTTCCTTATATTGAAGCTATACTCGCGTACGGTTACCTAAGTTCTATATACGAAACAAGTACAAACCGTTAAAATAGATCAATTATAAACGAATAAACATCAATAAATAGAAAACAATGACCGACAAGAACAAAATATTAGAACCAACTATGGTAATCATCAATTGATTTAATTCGTGCATGACAGTGTACTTTTTAATAGAAAGAATAATTATGTCTATCAAATACTATACAGAACACCATTGCAATTTTATTACCAGCATTTAAAAAAAAATTTAAAATACATCTTTGCAATATAATTTGTCACTGTGTTGCTTATTTTATCTTATCGTCTCGGGTAATACTTACAAGAGAGATACATGTATATTGGACCGTTTATTACCATTATAACCCTCAGCATCAACTATACCTTCTAGTACTTATTATTTATTATTGACCAACAACAATCTACTTACAAATGTGTTTATATTACGAAAGAAATGTATACATATTTATGTACAACAAACCTTTCATTGTAACGAAATTAAGAAACTAAAACGACATCGTCAGGCGACACATGTTATCTAAAGAACGGAAAATTAAATTATGATAAGCGATCAATGGAAATAGACAAAACTGGAATTTAAAATTTAAAATCATAATCATCGATATAATAGTTCTATTATGTTATTTGTTCAAAATGTACATTTGATAGTTGTTTTCAAGACTTTTAGGTTTTATATTGACAAAACGTTTTGTTCTGGGTTTTTTCCGTAATCTGTCATAGTGGTGTCGATAACCAGGACGACCGGTGACAAATGCTCTATGTTTTAACATTTTGCCCGGGGCCCTGAAAGGGAATATACTATAAAGAAATATATAAAATATATTATCTTGATTTTATAGTGTTCTAAACCAGATTTTAAGAAGCGTTAATGATTTTTTTATCTTATCTAGAACAGCTGGAATGTTAAATAGTTTCCAGCCATCGAGGTGATCTTACACTGACACACCGTGATAATTTGTTACGGCTTCTTGTTCGACGTCACGTCCGTTTCTAATTGGTAATGTAATAAAATTTAACTTTCCATTGTGTTTATTCGAGCATCTCTAATGAGTCTTTAATAGACTAAATGCATGTCCGGCGTACACAAATATAAGACTAGAATTTTTGATGAGTTTATCTAGTATTATAATTGGACGTTCAGATCGTGTTTTATATGGAAGGCAAAACAATAATTTTCCATCTAAATAAACTTAATGCAGATAATAGCATTGGAAAAGAATCACGATTGAATCTGATGATTTCTTTCCATTACGATATAATTTATAACTTATGATTTAAAAACATATGTTATGTTGCATAGTTCATTTTGATATGATGTGATGGGTGCCTAGTGGTTACAATCATATATATATATAGATATATATTCAGGTTTATAGCATATTGATATAAAGTAATATGTGTTTTTAAAGTATCAATTTGACCCGGTATCTTTTAAAAGTAAGCAGTCTTCACGACATTCCATCTCAGTATGCATACCAAGTAGACCATTCTCTTTCTGGTTAATTTTGCAAAGTCGAATAAAACTGTTTGAATGCTTTTGTTTTATTCGTCTATGATGATATGTCTAACTTTAGTTATGAAGCAGTGTTCATATCAATGTGATTAAATGACTGCTTAGCGATTAGAAATATTCATTTTTGCTGGTTTATATATATATAGTATGTTGATATAATGTCAAAATATTTTGCTGAATTATAAAATGAAACGGTTTAAAAATAGTTAAGCAGTTTACAAGACATTCCTTCATAGCATGCAGACAAAGTAGACACGTCTCACCCTTTTTAACATCGGGGAGATGAATAAATACAAGAAGTTTAAAAGTTGTGTTTCGGGTCGAAGTGGATAGAACGCACCACCTACATGATGTGCGTGTAATATCACGATACTGCTTAATTTTCTTAAGTTTTATTTGTTTTCTTGAACAATTACTTATACTCCTTTTAAAATAAAAAAGGAAACAAAAACGCGTCGTACGGTTATTATCATTAAAGTAGTACCATTACAACAAACGTTTACAAAAAAAGACATTACTTGTAAAGACATGTGTGTTTTACATATTTTTGCGTATCGATTAACACAATTACTTATCTTATCTGCGCTACTGCTCTTTTCTATTTCTATTTCTATTTTTTATAAAAACGGTTATGCACTGTCCTTCTGAGTTATTTGTCTTATTACAAAAAACATGCATGTATTGCTTTAAAAAGTTTCAATCACTCTTGATAAGCTTAATATAGACGAACCGTTGAAGTAATGTGTATACGCCAACGAGTCAGCAACCAAAGATCACACCAACAAACGAAGTTAAGTCAGAAGTCAGCACTTCGTATTAATTAATAGTACGGTAACATAACAATATTGCAAGCTCTGCAGTGCCCACAAGTTATGAATGAATTAACAGACACTATTAAAGCTGAAATGGTCCTGTATACTTTGTAATATATGGTGGTATTGTGATAATTCTGCAGAAGTCTGGTAAGGTTGAAATTCTTTGCCCGTTATTGTCTATAAAACATATTGACAGTGTCTCGTCTGAGTGGGTTTCAATGCTGTGTTATCGAGACCAAGTAATTATCCGTAAAAGATTCTGCTTGCGGCCGTCTTGAAATTGCAGTGCGTTGAACGTTATGTCTTCACGCTGAAGGTCATACTGTGAATAGTAGATAAAGAACAGAAATAAGAATAAGAATAAGAAGATTTGATTATGATTGCAAATGAGACATCTATCGACCAACGTTTACAGGAAATGGATCTGACCACTGAAATACAGACTCCTGACTTGAGACAAGCACAATACAATTACAGTGGATGAACACAACAGAAACCTCATGGCATTCTTTATTCCCGATATTATTAAAAGTATATTTTAGTCTTATCAACTATTTTTGGTCTATTCATTTATTATTTTATGTTCCGTGTTGAATATCGTACCTTGACCTATAATAGTTAACTTTTATAAGTTGTCATTTGGATGGAGTGTTGTCTCATTGGCACTCATACCACATCTGTATATATCTATTTGTTTTGCTTCTGATTGTTTTTTTCATTTTTTATGCTATTGATATTTTAAATTTCTTTTCCATATTAAGAACAGATTCCTTAAAAAAAAATATGTATGAATATCATATGACACCAATATTCCATTTCAAGCACAAATAAATGCTTAATAGTTTGAATATGGTTTATAACTTTACGCAACATAATAACGAACAGTTTGCTCATCGAACTGGAATTGGAAAGTAAAATTGTCGGTTATTACTGCATATAATATTTGTTTTTCGTTTATTGTATTGTATATAAATAAGGTCGTTATTTACTTGGTTGAATTATTTCAATTGGTTTTTTTTTCATTTCGGAATACCCTAAAAGTAACCTGAAGTTATTAAATTCTATATCATTTCCTTTCGTGTGGAGAATTGTCTAACTGGCAATCATACAACATCTTTTTATTTGTATATTTTCTATTAACGAAATAATGTTTCAATATCACTCTATTTCCGAAAAGGATAATAGAACAAATGCAATTCCAAAGAAAAGAGTCTTGATGCTTAGTTGAAGTAGATATATTGGAAGTAGGCTGACTTCTATCATTACTGATAATACCATCAATACCATCTACTTGACCGATATACATTGCGTGTCCCCATTTTATTGAAAACATATTTTGTTTCTATATAATAATTTTAATCTGTAATTCATGCATTACTGACACAAACAATTTCCCGCCTTCTCTCTACGCAGGTTTAAAGGGCTGTTTTCTTTCACAAAACTAATGAAACAGATCTACAAACTATATTTTTCAAATATCCTAGCCCCGATACAAATAAGAATTTAACATTTTGAATTTGCTGAATTTTTATTGAAGACCGTTATCTCGAATCTTTATATATTATCTTTGTTATGTTGTGTTCGCATACAATGAACATTAAGACAATTCCCAAAAAAATTAAAACAAATAAAACTAAAACTTAAGTCGTTTGTGCACATACTGTGTTCGTGTGTATATATATATGTGTGTGTTTGTGTGGGGGTATTTATGAGCACATTAAAAACAGTAAGATATCTACATGTGGGAACAATTGTTCCAGTAAATGATCAATTTCTTCGAAGGCAAAACATTATTTATAGCATTTGAAGTGATATAATATTCAATAAATACAACAACATTGCCAATGGGATATTTTAAGATATGTACATCATCTTTAAAAACAATCTTTACAACATTTAGTAATTAAAAATTAGGAAAGTCGAGTGTTATGCCTTTATTTCCATTTCATATAAAATAGAAGCTTCATTAGTCAATCTTCAAAAGCTTATATTAGAATTTTTTCCTTATCTGCAGTAATGGTTAGATAATTTCCAAACTAATTTTTATACATCTGTAAAAGATCAATGAAAGGCAAAATCTGTAATATGCATATATTATCAAAAGCAAAAGTAGCCCTGCGTAAACAAAAATCGAACTTTTATAGATCATATATTAAAGAACAAAATGTATTGTCCTGTATAAAACGTCACTGATAGTTGTTCTTTGCACTAGAGAACAAATTTAAATCATTGAACTAACAAATGCACTAATTTTACAAAAATACTGAAAAACAGATCGTTAAAAAGACTTTAAAAAGCATTTCGTTACGCTCTAGGATTGTAACTCTTGGTTTAGAATTATTCGTGTTCATAAACAAATACAAAAAGTGAAATGTGTTGACGTTAGGCTATTTAAAACATATAATCAGCATATACATTCCTTCGACGTAATAAATTTGAGTGTTTCCTTGTTAAAGATTGAGATCAATTGAAACCACTCGGTCATTCGTGCTAAGCCCAAAATGTTTAGTTATTGTAGGCATAATGTGGATGACCGAGTAGTTACGATTGGTGTAATAAATGCTTTTATTGATTCTTATACGTTGGACACCAGACCCTTTTGTTTTCGTTGCTTCGTCCTGTTTTTGTTAGTAGTAACACATTACTGGAAAGATATCATTTTATGAATATACTCCAAAAAAATCATAACATCACAATAAAACATTAGCCTCTGGAACGGCATCCATTTTAAACTTTTCCCTTATAGATAGGTACGCACTATAGCAGCGCAGAGTAAAATAATATCTGCATCAAGCAAATGAGCGATATAAGAAAGATAGCAGAGATGGTCATTGTGTTTTACTGAAGACTTCTGAGAACAAACGGAACTTGAGAAATGATTATCAATTATCTCAAATATTTTGACTATATCATACAAGCTTTGTTATTGCATGGACAAATATTGAGGAGTATTGTTCCTCGCAAATTATTGCAAAACGATGTACTAATTGCAAAATTATGGCTTTATCTCTATTTAAAAAAGAGAAGCGAACGATACAAGAGGTACTTTCATACCAATAATTCGACAAGAAAGTGACAACGATATCTAAGTAAAGTTAAAAGTTATTTCATACAAAACAAAATCCATATGGAGAAAATCAACAAAAACCAGATTTTAAGAAGCGTTAATGATTTTTTTATCTTATCTAGAACAGCTGGAATGTTAAATAGTTTCCAGCCATCGAGGTGATCTTACACTGACACACCGTGATAATTTGTTACGGCTTCTTGTTCGACGTCACGTCCGTTTCTAATTGGTAATGTAATAAAATTTAACTTTCCATTGTGTTTATTCGAGCATCTCTAATGAGTCTTTAATAGACTAAATGCATGTCCGGCGTACACAAATATAAGACTAGAATTTTTGATGAGTTTATCTAGTATTATAATTGGACGTTCAGATCGTGTTTTATATGGAAGGCAAAACAATAATTTTCCATCTAAATAAACTTAATGCAGATAATAGCATTGGAAAAGAATCACGATTGAATCTGATGATTTCTTTCCATTACGATATAATTTATAACTTATGATTTAAAAACATATGTTATGTTGCATAGTTCATTTTGATATGATGTGATGGGTGCCTAGTGGTTACAATCATATATATATAGATATATATTCAGGTTTATAGCATATTGATATAAAGTAATATGTGTTTTTAAAGTATCAATTTGACCCGGTATTTTTTAAAAGTAAGCAGTCTTCACGACATTCCATCCCAGTATGCATACCAAGTAGACCATTCTCTTTCTGGTTAATTTTGCAAAGTCGAATAAAACTGTTTGAATGCTTTTGTTTTATTCGTCTATGATGATATATCTAACTTTAGTTATGAAGCAGTGTTCATATCAATGTGATTAAATGACTGCTTAGCGATTAGAAATATTCATTTTTGCTGGTTTATATATATATAGTATGTTGATATAATGTCAAAATATTTTGCTGAATTATAAAATGAAACGGTTTAAAAATAGTTAAGCAGTTTACAAGACATTCCTTCATAGCATGCAGACAAAGTAGACACGTCTCACCCTTTTTAACATCGGGGAGATGAATAAATACAAGAAGTTTAAAAGTTGTGTTTCGGGTCGAAGTGGATAGAACGCACCACCTACATGATGTGCGTGTAATATCACGATACTGCTTAATTTTCTTAGGTTTTATTTGTTTTCTTGAACAATTACTTATACTCCTTTTAAAATAAAAAAGGAAACAAAAACGCGTCGTACGGTTATTATCATTAAAGTAGTACCATTACAACAAACGTTTACAAAAAAAGACATTACTTGTAAAGACATGTGTGTTTTACATATTTTTGCGTATCGATTAACACAATTACTTATCTTATCTGCGCTACTGCTCTTTTCTATTTCTATTTCTATTTTTTATAAAAACGGTTATGCACTGTCCTTCTGAGTTATTTGTCTTATTACAAAAAACATGCATGTATTGCTTTAAAAAGTTTCAATCACTCTTGATAAGCTTAATATAGACGAACCGTTGAAGTAATGTGTATACGCCAACGAGTCAGCAACCAAAGATCACACCAACAAACGAAGTTAAGTCAGAAGTCAGCACTTCGTATTAATTAATAGTACGGTAACATAACAATATTGCAAGCTCTGCAGTGCCCACAAGTTATGAATGAATTAACAGACACTATTAAAGCTGAAATGGTCCTGTATACTTTGTAATATATGGTGGTATTGTGATAATTCTGCAGAAGTCTGGTAAGGTTGAAATTCTTTGCCCGTTATTGTCTATAAAACATATTGACAGTGTCTCGTCTGAGTGGGTTTCAATGCTGTGTTATCGAGACCAAGTAATTATCCGTAAAAGATTCTGCTTGCGGCCGTCTTGAAATTGCAGTGCGTTGAACGTTATGTCTTCACGCTGAAGGTCATACTGTGAATAGTAGATAAAGAACAGAAATAAGAATAAGAATAAGAAGATTTGATTATGATTGCAAATGAGACATCTATCGACCAACGTTTACAGGAAATGGATCTGACCACTGAAATACAGACTCCTGACTTGAGACAAGCACAATACAATTACAGTGGATGAACACAACAGAAACCTCATGGCATTCTTTATTCCCGATATTATTAAAAGTATATTTTAGTCTTATCAACTATTTTTGGTCTATTCATTTATTATTTTATGTTCCGTGTTGAATATCGTACCTTGACCTATAATAGTTAACTTTTATAAGTTGTCATTTGGATGGAGTGTTGTCTCATTGGCACTCATACCACATCTGTATATATCTATTTGTTTTGCTTCTGATTGTTTTTTTCATTTTTTATGCTATTGATATTTTAAATTTCTTTTCCATATTAAGAACAGATTCCTTAAAAAAAATTTGTATGAATATCATATGACACCAATATTCCATTTCAAGCACAAATAAATGCTTAATAGTATGAATATGGTTTATAACTTTACGCTACATAATAACGAACAGTTTGCTCATCGAACTGGAATTGGAAAGTAAAATTGTCGGTTATTACTGCATATAATATTTGTTTTTCGTTTATTGTATTGTATATAAATAAGGTCGTTATTTACTTGGTTGAATTATTTCAATTGTTTTTTTTTTCATTTCGGAATACCCTAAAAGTAACCTGAAGTTATTAAATTCTATATCATTTCCTTTCGTGTGGAGAATTGTCTAACTGGCAATCATACAACATCTTTTTATTTGTATATTTTCTATTAACGAAATAATGTTTCAATATCACTCTATTTCCGAAAAGGATAATAGAACAAATGCAATTCCAAAGAAAAGAGTCTTGATGCTTAGTTGAAGTAGATATATTGGAAGTAGGCTGACTTCTATCATTACTGATAATACCATCAATACCATCTACTTGACCGATATACATTGCGTGTCCCCATTTTATTGAAAACATATTTTGTTTCTATATAATAATTTTAATCTGTAATTCATGCATTACTGACACAAACAATTTCCCGCCTTCTCTCTACGCAGGTTTAAAGGGCTGTTTTCTTTCACAAAACTAATGAAACAGATCTACAAACTATATTTTTCAAATATCCTAGCCCCGATACAAATAAGAATTTAACATTTTGAATTTGCTGAATTTTTATTGAAGACCGTTATCTCGAATCTTTATATATTATCTTTGTTATGTTGTGTTCGCATACAATGAACATTAAGACAATTCCCAAAAAAATTAAAACAAATAAAACTAAAACTTAAGTCGTTTGTGCACATACTGTGTTCGTGTGTATATATATATGTGTGTGTTTGTGTGGGGGTATTTATGAGCACATTAAAAACAGTAAGATATCTACATGTGGGAACAATTGTTCCAGTAAATGATCAATTTCTTCGAAGGCAAAACATTATTTATAGCATTTGAAGTGATATAATATTCAATAAATACAACAACATTGCCAATGGGATATTTTAAGATATGTACATCATCTTTAAAAACAATCTTTACAACATTTAGTAATTAAAAATTAGGAAAGTCGAGTGTTATGCCTTTATTTCCATTTCATATAAAATAGAAGCTTCATTAGTCAATCTTCAAAAGCTTATATTAGAATTTTTTCCTTATCTGCAGTAATGGTTAGATAATTTCCAAACTAATTTTTATACATCTGTAAAAGATCAATGAAAGGCAAAATCTGTAATATGCATATATTATCAAAAGCAAAAGTAGCCCTGCGTAAACAAAAATCGAACTTTTATAGATCATATATTAAAGAACAAAATGTATTGTCCTGTATAAAACGTCACTGATAGTTGTTCTTTGCACTAGAGAACAAATTTAAATCATTGAACTAACAAATGCACTAATTTTACAAAAATACTGAAAAACAGATCGTTAAAAAGACTTTAAAAAGCATTTCGTTACGCTCTAGGATTGCAACTCTTGGTTTAGAATTATTCGTGTTCATAAACAAATACAAAAAGTGAAATGTGTTGACGTTAGGCTATTTAAAACATATAATCAGCATATACATTCCTTCGACGTAATAAATTTGAGTGTTTCCTTGTTAAAGATTGAGATCAATTGAAACCACTCGGTCATTCGTGCTAAGCCCAAAATGTTTAGTTATTGTAGGCATAATGTGGATGACCGAGTAGTTACGATTGGTGTAATAAATGCTTTTATTGATTCTTATACGTTGGACACCAGACCCTTTTGTTTTCGTTGCTTCGTCCTGTTTTTGTTAGTAGTAACACATTACTGGAAAGATATCATTTTATGAATATACTCCAAAAAAATCATAACATCACAATAAAACATTAGCCTCTGGAACGGCATCCATTTTAAACTTTTCCCTTATAGATAGGTACGCACTATAGCAGCGCAGAGTAAAATAATATCTGCATCAAGCAAATGAGCGATATAAGAAAGATAGCAGAGATGGTCATTGTGTTTTACTGAAGACTTCTGAGAACAAACGGAACTTGAGAAATGATTATCAATTATCTCAAATATTTTGACTATATCATACAAGCTTTGTTATTGCATGGACAAATATTGAGGAGTATTGTTCCTCGCAAATTATTGCAATACGATGTACTAATTGCAAAATTATGGCTTTATCTCTATTTAAAAAAGAGAAGCGAACGATACAAGAGGTACTTTCATACCAATAATTCGACAAGAAAGTGACAACGATATCTAAGTAAAGTTAAAAGTTATTTCATACAAAACAAAATCCATATGGAGAAAATCAACAAAATTTATAAAAAAACTGTGTGCATTTATACAAATATATTTTATCATTTTCACAGTCGATATTTTTATCCTCATATCTTGCTAAATAAGTCAATTTGCTTCGGAAATGAGTGAATCTTCTGAGCTTTGTTCCATAGACAAAATAAATTCCCAATTGACGGTTTTATTTGGTTTTGGGAAATGCTTAATCTTAATATGGAAATCGACTTAGTGGTTGTTTCCTGTTGAATTGTACTTTGTGAAGCAGAAAAAAAATTCCGAAAGATAAATTTAAATCGAACAGAAATGAATATACTGTGCAATAAATTTCTACTACATTTAACAGTGCTGGGTAATATTTTAACACAAAACCCTAGTCAATTATCTTGTAAACGCCTTGGGTATTTGTCGGGGCAAATGAAAAGTTGAATGTGAAATTGGCATACATTGTATTGGAAAACTGTGTAATGAATTTACATTCTTTTAATTCAAGCGTGCTTCTGACATTTAAAAAGACAACATCATGCATTGCAAGTCACTTAACTATTTTTTGTTTTAAAATGCAGAATGTATTTCTATATAAGCGAGTAAATATCAATAATTACAACACCTCTTCTCCCTAACTCCTCATACCTGGCTCTGTGTAATGTTGTCAGAAAAATGAGCTTTAGGATACAATTCCCACGAGATTCCCCTTAATTTGGCAAATCATTATGGTCAAATTATACTTTAGAGACAGGAGATTACTTAGGAATGTATGCCATTTATAATTAAATGGCATTCCATCATTCTTCAAGCAAATTGCAATCGAAATTGTAATACTTACTGTCGCGTATTCTTTAATTGGACTTAAAAAAAGTCTTCAACAGAATGACTGTTCAAAATGCTCATTAATGTAGTAAATTGTCATACTGGTCACAGAAACATAAACGATCAATTAAGATGCTATAACAGAAATCAAAATGTAGCCCTTTAGTCGGATAATTATGGTTGAACTTAAATTTGCTAAATAAGACGTCAATAATACAAGCGGATATTGTTGTACGGAGGAGTATTCGATAATATCCGCCACTCGGTAGCTGAGAGGTCTGACTAGTGCATTTGAATTAACCTGCCAACACCGAGGTTGTAAGTACGAATTCCGCTTATGGCATGATGCGTACGACTCTAGTCGTAATTGATTAGAATTGCTTGGTTTTTCTTCCGACATTCAGGGGTTCTTTCCTGGCACGCCATCTTCATTAGCCAATAAATATTGGCCGCATGCATAGATTCATTCATGCTTCAAGTGGCTTATACAACAACGATGAATAAAAAGATAGTTTTTATCCACACCAATATGTATAAAATGCTCATTGTGTGGACCTACAGTTATAATTGGATATTTGTTGCACTGACACTGATTGAAACATGTATAAGTAACATTATTACATTAGTGTAAAAGAGGGGCGAAAGATACCAGAGGGACAATCACACTCATATTTCGAAAAATAAAATAACAAAGCTTAAAAAGGACAAAGACAAACAGACAAATAGTAGTGCACAGGAAAAAACATAGAAAACTTAAGACTAAGCAACACGAACCCTACCAAAAAAACGGGGCTGATCACAGGTGCTTTGAAAGGGTAAGCAGATCCTGCCCCACATGTCGCACCATTCGTGTTGCTCATTTTATTACACATCCGGTAACTAGTATATTTCGGTTAGTCATATTCGTTTAAAGGGAAGAGGATTGTAGTTAAGACATAAAAACATATCCGATATCATAATTATGTGAAACGATTATTCCATAAAGGTCAACCAAACTGTTATGACATCCGTAAAATATAAGAAGGGATAATTTCATCTTCA
Organism: Mytilus trossulus; assembly: GCF_036588685.1. Classification (NCBI taxonomy): domain Eukaryota; kingdom Metazoa; phylum Mollusca; class Bivalvia; order Mytilida; family Mytilidae; genus Mytilus; species Mytilus trossulus. The sequence goes on along the minus strand of NC_086379.1, from coordinate 34,392,578 downwards.
CCATTTGGTACTCTTGGTTTTAATGGCTTTCTTGTTATTAGCAACCCTCTATCAAGGAAACCATGATAGGAAATACTAGCCCGGGAATATCGTATCAATTGGGTGATATATAGTCCGTATGCAGGCGCTGCTGGAATTTTGCTACATAGAACTGACTGTAACAGATTGAACATAATAAACTCTTTAAGAAGTGATAAACGCCGAATACTCTTCTTTAATGAAATACATCGGTTTTTCCATCAAGGAAGTAGAAAATCTATTTATGTAAAATTGGACTATTTCCTGTAAATGTCGTGTAAAATCGAAAAACATTGTGTACTTAATTATTTTCAACTGTATTTGTTAACATACTATAGAGTTTTCTATTAACCTACATCTGATGGACACAGATAATGGACATGGTCTTGACAAAATGTGACATACATGACAGATGCTAAACTAGTTTCTTCATTACATCGTCATCCAATTAATAGTTGTCCATTGATCTATAGACATTAAACATAACTGATACGTCAATTATCATTTAGCAATAATCTTTCCGCTAACTTCTGCTCTTGTCTAATTTATAACTCTTTATCAAATACTTAATTTTTATTCAAAGTAGCAACGTGTTCCGTTAGCGAAGCAAGAACTTTTTACGCTTCGGTAGCTGATTAGTTCATAAAATTTCATGAGTAATATCTTGAATTATTCTACTGTGTATTGATCTGTGATCATATGTCTGTCGTTTCCCTTTTCACTTCCCGTGTATTTACTTACTATAAAAAATCAAAAATCACTTAAGGTAATTTCATACTTCAGAAGCGCTTTTCTGGATTTATCTTTATGAGGAACGCTGCAAGCTGAATTTTTGAATGCCGAAAATGTCCAAGAACATTTGGCGAGCTAAATAAAAGAAAATACCTAACAAATAGCAAAATACATTTAAGGTACAATTTGCTGATGGTATTGAATAAATACAGGTAACAGTAGTATACCGCTGTTCAAACGTATTAATATAAAAAAAAAGAAGATGTGGTATGATTGCCAATGAGACAACTATCCACAAAAGACCAAAATGACACAGACATTTACAACTATAATTGATTAATAGAAAACGAATCCAGGTTATTAATTAAAACCGAGGGAAACTTATCAACTATAAGAGGAAAATAAATGAACAACAGAAACACTCAACTGCAACAAAAACAAACACACACATACATACATAGAATCTCACGTTTTGATAACACCCGCCTCATTCCTGATTTTGTGTAGGACATTTTAAGAAAAAAATAAGGTGTTTGAACCTTATTTCTTTATTATTTTAAATTTTATAAACAGACAACCCTAGAACGATCATGGAAGTCCGAGTACTCAGCTGATAATACATGTACCTATGATGACTGATAGTCCATCAGCATAGATATCGACCCAATACAGTGTAATAGAAAAACAACATGTAAAGTATTTTTATGTTCGCGCTTTTCTTGATTAAAGGATTGACCACGAAATCCGCATTGTAGGCTGTAGATTTGAATAAATTTCCCACTAACTGTTTCTAGCTGCAATATTAATAATTTGGATCTATCTCATTTGTCTCATTGTAATCATACGACTATATAATAATGCATGAATGTACATTTTTAGTTTCCTCTTGTTTCTTAACTGGGTTATCTAATTCGCAATATAATAAATTCCATGTTATTATATAACATGTTCCTTTGTAATTAATTTGTAAAAAGGAATGCTAATTAAGTGACAATTAGAATTCTTATTATTTAATATCTGAGAATTGACTCGTAGGTAATAAACATAGCTCATATGTTTAAGGTAAGGTAAAAGGGCACACCTATGCGTCACAAAGTTTACAGACAGAACGTTTAGACTAACATACGCGTCGACTTCTGTCCATTCGTTTTTGAATAATAGGCGTTTAACATTACTGTTTTTTTTTATGCCAATCAATAATATTATATATTCAATTTTAGCTATAGTTGTATCACGACGGTGAACAATATGTTTACATTTAATTTGAATTAACCTAGTTTTGTATTAACATAAGTTACGTCGACCCTTTATGAATGATCGTATTGCACTGTTGATCTTTCTCAATTACATGACTATACATTTATAGCCTCTCTGATGGAAATTGTTTTTGGCTTCTCTACTAATTTTACATTTATTTACTTTTTTTCGCATCAATATATCGGATGTTATGTTTATGTCTAACATAAAAACAAATCAAGATCCAAATTAGTTGCGTCTATACGCTAGGGTTACAAAATGCAAATATTATACATTTATCAGTTTACATTTCCGGTTTACCCTATACTATCTACATCAGTTCATCATCATGTAGTTGGATATCAAAATATAGAAAACTAAGGAGGTCGAGTAGTTTCATTTGGTTTAATATTCCACCTAGATAAGTTGTCTTGGCTTATGACGCGAAAAAATAGTCCATACAAAGAAATTTTTCAAATAGCAGAATAAAACTGAACATTGTTTTAAGAATTAGAATATGCTTGATATCAAGTCGTACATGTACAACATCCATTTAATATTTTTCAAAATGATGCTTAGCGGGTTAATTTGGAAACTGTATAATTTGTTCTTCTGTTGCATGCCTGTTTATGACATTATAAAATGACAGTTCGTTGTTACTCAGAAAATTGCGCAAAACAATACTTCTACGTTGTTAAATATGAAAAACTAAATAAAACATTATACATTCTGATTTTAATACCTGTATTTGCATTGTGAAAGTGCTATAAAGTTTCGGATAAATTTACTCGTTAGGCTCAGTTTTAAATGTTAAAATACGTTTCAGTCGTACAAAAATATAAGATGTATCATGAACCTTCGAATTTCAGTGTTTCATCACTTAAACTAATACACACAATGTATGAAAAAAGATTACTATCATACTACATATGCTTTAAAAACTATCCGTTTATTTAGTTTTAAGCTTCTTTTTTTTTTTTATAGTTATTGCAACTTATATTAATTCCTTTCCATTTTACGGGTGCGAGTGCTGCCTTTTGGTGGCATTATCCTGCTCTTTTTCGAAATCTACAAGGGTGTCTTTTATGGGAAAAAGATATGGATCTCTCTTAACACGGGTCAGCTATTTATCGACCCTTCCGACGGACTATCATCGTTTCCTCAAGGCCATATTCGCAAATGGTGTCAAGGGAGAACCGTAAATTCAGGTCCCTGAAATGTTCTCCTCGTAGTGGTGATCGAATCAGGAACCTTAAAGTTTGTGTTAGTAGTCCGATGCACTAAACACTACACCACGACTATCCCCTTAACACTCACCTATCATTTCTCTGAACTGACAGTGAGAAAAATTTGAACATTTATAAGTGGTTTTTTTTATATATAGGTTCAAGGTATATACATTTAGTATTATACAATGTACCTGAGAGCACTTGTACATAAAAGGGAATACAAACATAACATTAAAAGAAATAATCATAATATCAATATATCAAAAATTATCTATTAAACGTAGGTAATATTACGTTTATACCACATTCTGTGATTTTTTTTAGTACAAATGAGACTTTTATAGTTGTTACAGGTATTTTTTGTCTCATCAATATATAATAACAGTGCTATACATTGGTTCAAAAACGACATTGTATTTGTAGATCTTATTCCTTTTGGATGTATATGATGTTTTGATTATTTACCATATCAATTATGACAAAATGTCCTCATTAGTAATTCATACGTATATAATTTTAGTCTTGAAATCAGGAAACATGTTCAGCATATCTAAACCAAAGATTATTATTGCTGAAAATGTTTTGTTTATATATATATATTTCACACAATATTCAATTTAAACCGTACTTATACATTTTTCTTACAATCTTCATTAAAAATCTGTCGCCAAAACAAAAGGCCAGACCAATTGATCAAAACAATGAATAAAAACAAATGGAATCGGATGTGATTACGTAAAACTATTGGATGTTGTCCATCAAAAACTTCACTTGTTTACTGTGCATTAACTAAGATTGATAGTTATGACTTTCGTTTGTCATAAAGTTATCCTACAAATTAATGTAACTGCATTTTTAGACTGCGTTCAATTCTAATTAAAATGAAATATAATCACAAATTAGAAAAACTAACTACGATTAATAACAGCGTGCGTATTTCATAAACAGTAATTAAAGAGCAAAGAAAGTTTATTTGATGCACAGCAGCAGATTTTCACCTCAAATAATGATTACATAATATGGTCTTCAATATTATTTAACGAATGATTGATTCCGTTTTAAATAAAAGCATTTAAAAAGTAAAATAATAAAAATCGAAATTTGATTTTTAAATTTTGGTGATATAATCATGCTAAATACTACCTGTTTTCTTCAATAACATCTTTGTTTTTATTCATTACAAAAATGCAATTGGAGATGTTAAGTCAATGATACTCCAAACTGTCTTTATGGTTTCCCTGTTTTCATTTCCCAAATGAATTCCACCTAGCCCTTATATCATTCCTATATAACAGGCCTAGGTAAACGGTTTCAACTGTACATTTACATTTAAGTGTACTTGTTTTAACGTTATTAGTGTTACAGACAAGTACACTTAATATTTAGGATGCAAAAAACGGAGAAATCAAAACCCTCGAGACGAAAATTTACAGACCAAACAAAAACATCACACGTTCATTTCCAATTAAACAATGATTAACACGTTGGTGCATGTATATACTTAAAACATTGCGGTTGGAACTACGCTGTATATATTACTTTAATACATCTGCAACATTTGAGTTATTGGCAGTTTGAGACAAAATAGATATGAGTTTAACCCGCTTGTCATCATATATCACGTCAAATATTTTTGAAATTTCAGGATAAGAAATGTCAAAACTGTTATGTACTCAGGAAAATATACAATACGATTTGATTGAATGTTCGTATCTATTAATCTGAACCTTAGTATATTAGATTTAAATTTATACATAAAATAAAATCAAAGATATCAGGGTTTTGCTTTTGTACTCAAAACGCGCATGTCGTCTAATAACACTCATTAGTGATCTTCGAATAAAACATTGAAATGCTAAATAAAGTTTAAAGCAGCTGGAGAACATTTCCAAATCAAAATTGCGAAAGGTTTTGCCAAAAGCATCTTACATGAGTTATATACGTTGTAAGATGATGGCATACTTTCTACAACCTATTGAACGTATTTGTTAAACATTCTGTGTAAAACTAATTTTGATTTAGATAATACTAGTTCTTTTAATTAAAAAGTTGTATGCTGTGTCGTTTATATTCTACTGTTTCGTGCAGAGCATAACTTTCAGCATCACAATTAAATTGGTTTAATTAAAACATGTAAAACGACATAGGAGAACTTCGAATTTCAAATAGTAAAATTGAAATTGTACATGGGGAATGTCTCTGTTGATGATGTTCTCAGTCATCTTTTTGGTTTATGCTAGTTAGTTATAAGTTTTGACATTTATAGTTTTATTGTTGCTTCTGGTCATATGGGTTATAGTTGTGTCCATTATTTCAGTCTTGATAGCATATGGGTCTTGATAATAAGGTATGTATTTGTAATAAAGTATGCTCCTTTCTGGTCAATATAACTTAACCAAAAATATTCTTGTGTTCATGATTGATAATATAGTTTAATATTTTCCAATTTTGTCAGCTTTTTGGTATTTAAATACAGGTTATTCGAACGGTTTTGGAGATTCAAAGGATTAAATCAAAGAAATAAAAAAATGAACATTCCTTATATAGATTTTCATTTGCTTCTATAAAAAAAAAAATATGCAGCATCTACGCATACGACTTATAAAGAATAAGAGGCCATAATGAAAAACCAGACGCAAAATGATACATATAATTGATATTGATTTTGATGCTTAATTATTTCTTTGATTAAAACAACCGTCTAAAGATACGTTTATGTCAATATTTGGTTTCCATATAAAGTTTTAAAGACGAAATATTTCCAGATTATCCTGACCTACTCACCAGAAATGACGAAATTTGTGTTTGTTTAATCAATCAAGCCTTACATGTTGGATTCAAACTAAGAAAATCGGAATAATTTAGACGTCATTTGAAATAAAACTGATTGATTTTTAACAGAGCACAAATTTCAAAGAATGTTGGGGCGTTATTTTGGAACAGAAACTGGCTATTATTTACAGATGTCTTAAGATGTAGCCATTCAACAGCGGTCAAAAAAAAAAAAAAGGATCAATGACAATACATACAGATTAATCAAATGCAACGAAACTGTATGGCATACTTTCTACAGCCCATTTAACGTATTTATTTTTTTAAATCTGTGTAATAATATTTGTAATTTAGATACTACTACTTCTTCCAATTCAAACGTTTAATGCTGCTGTGCCATTTATATTCCATTGCTACGTGCATAGCATAACTTTCAGTATCAAAATTAAATGGTTTAAAACTAAAGCCGCATAAGCAAACTGCGGATTTCAAGTAGGTATGTTGATATTTAATTTTTGAAGACATCTCTTTTATCTGTTGTATTTCTTTTGATTGTGTTCTCCTTTGTCTCTTTGGTTTATGATAGTTAGTTGTAAGTTTTGATATCTATAGATCTCTACTTCTGGTCATATGGTTTGCAGTTGTGTCCATTATTTAAGTCTTAATAGCATATGAGTCTTGATAGTAAGGTATTTATTTGTATTAAATAATGCTTTTTTCTGGCCGATAAAACTTCACAAAAATTATTCTTGTTCTGATGATTGAGTTTGATAATTAAATATTGCCTAATCTTGTCAGCGTTTTGTTATTTGATTAAATGTTATTCTAACGGTTTTGGAGATTCAAAGCGTGAAATGGAAGAGATAAAAATTAACATTTCTAGAAAAGATTTTCATTCTATTTTATAAAAAAAAATCAATTTATGCAGCACCTACGCATACGACTTATAAATAATAAGAGGCCATAGTAAAAGAACAGAACGCAAAATTTTAGTTTAAAAGATACTTTCCCTTTTCTCGAACAGAACGCAAAATGTTAGTTTAAAGGATACATTTTTGCGCCTGTCATGTGCATCTGGTCTTTGTTAGTCTTGTATTATTTTAATTTTAGTTTCTTGTGTACAATTTGGAAATTAGTATGGCGTTCATAATCACTGAACTAGTATATATTTGTTAAGGAGCCAGCTGAAGGACTCCTCCGGGTGCAGGAATTTCTCGTTACATTGAAGACCTGATGGTGACCTTCTGCTGTTGTTTTTTCTATGTTCGGGTTGTTGTCTCTTTGATACATTCCCCATTTCCATTCTCAATTTTATTGTATTGAATTTTGTATTTCTTTCTGTTTTTGATTAAAACAACCGCTTAAAGATACGACCATGTCAATAATTGGGTTTCATTAAAAGTTTTAAAGACGAAATATTTCCTGACTACCCTGACCTACCCACTATAAATTATGTTGGTATAATCATTCAAGCCTTACATCTAGATTACAAAAAGCGGAATAATTCTGACGTCCTTTATATATAAAACTGATTGATTTCGAACAGAGAACAAATTTTATAGAACGTTTGGGTCTGATTTTGAGACAAAAACCGGCAATCATATAATAGATGTCTTAACATTTGAATAGTATAGCAATAGGACTGCGCTCGAGAAAAGGGAAAGTAAATAATATTTTTAAATATCTTTAACTTTTCAATCAGCGACAATACATACAGAATCAGTCAATGCAATGAAACTGTACGGAACTCAGGTCTTGACATAACTGTTGTTTTCAACAACGCAAAATCCGGAAACAATATTGCGCGTAAATGCAATTTGTTCAAATTTCAATTGCAGTTGAAATGGCGATTAAAATGACGATGAGGTTCTATGTATCTTCCATGATCACGATAGATAAACTGTGTTGCAATAATACGACATATAAAAAGTTGAACATATTGAAAGGTCAAACACATTTGTATTGTAATATTCCTTAGATATTTTAAAGTGACATATTATAAAATCTATATGTTATATTTGAAGTTTCATAACAACTTTGATTTGTTTTACCGACTTTAACATTTGTTTGAATTCTCATATCCGCATTACTTATTTCTTTTTTATGATTGTAGTCGTCTTCATCATTGGTCTCATCTTCTTTTTCTCCCATTTATGTTGGTTTTGATTGGTTTTAAAAAGCTAGCAGTCTTGAGATTATGAAAAATGACCCTTTAGTATTCCTTTGTATTGATCTCGAAATTATTGTTGAATGGAATATGGAAAAAAAATCGTGTTTTTAGTTTTAATTCCAGTGTTAACCACGTCTAATATTAGATGTTTGTGCTCTCTTAAATGATGCAACTGCATCAGATTGCACAAATTTAAATTATCAAATGGTATACTGCTGAACAGAATCGGGTAGTATGAAAATTTAATCGAAATCATTACGACACACAATTAACTTAATTACCCATTGGATGCAGAAGGTGTGTCACCTGATGTTAATTGAACAACAAGTAATGCATCATTGATGTTCATTATTTCGCGGGAATTTTTACAGTAGCTTTATAAAAGTAAGATTGGTAGAAAACACATGAAAAAAAAAGAAACTTTATTCCTTTTGTGGTCTGACATTTGTTTCGTGCAGATGTCACACTGGATTCTAACTTTTTAAAGGGAATCAAATGGTGAGTTATATCAATGTATTTGAGATTTTATAATCCAGTTACACCTCTTTTTTTTTTTACAAAATCACTCTACTTATTGCTGACAAAATACACACTCTTCATGTGGGGTAATTATGTATTGATTTAGGACATTGCGGTTCAGTTAAAAGTCTGTGATTTAGAACCATTAGTGCAACTTGTTAAAATCAATATTAAATCACGAACTACAAAGAGTGACAATGAATATCTCATTTCGGCTTTGTATTGTTTTAACTGTAATGAAGTTTTTTTCTAAAGCGCTCCTTTCTAACAATATCGCGTGGAAATGTTCACAATTAAGGATAAACGAGATTGCTACGAAGTCGCAAAACGACACACGCCGCATTTGATACATTCTCGTATTTCAAAAGTAGACATCGGAGAAATACTTTGGCATTAACAATTTATTATCATCCAAATTTTAATTAACTTTCATAGATATCCTTATCATTCCTATAGCACCTTCAATGCAAATGTAGTTATTTTTTTAATTTGAAGTTTTACTGAGGGAAGATCAGGATTTAAAGAGAAAAACAAAAACAGGCCTCAGAGCGTTTATATGTCAAAGATGAAAAATAAATTGCACATTTTTCTTGAAATTAAGGTGGTACCCAACACTTTCACTAAAATTAATTTGGCTCGTTTAATTTACTTTGACCCTTTAACAAAAATATAAAAATTTCAAAAAATTTTAACCAACCATTTTATCAGAAAAAATACACTGGTTATATAGCAGTTTTGACAAACACCAGTTTTGATCACTGGGAAGCTTAATATTCCCTATACAACACAACGTAATTAAAACGTTTAGCTGACATTACAGAGTTATCTCCCTGTAGTGTTAGGTACCACCTTAATCGCGTTCAATTACAATACACTTATGTGCAATATGTGTAAGATTGTCTATAACTTACCGATTTTGTATTTGATGATTAATAAAGGTTTTGTCATGGGCAATACAGATATGAAGAAAAGAAAAGTATATAAAGATACAACTAATCTGAAAACACATTCAAAAAGTTTTGAATCAAATGTAAAGAAAGTATCTGGATTTGAATGTTGAAATTTGTTTAAACAAAAAGGCAACACAAAATTCAAAAAGACTTACAGTTTTTTGTTTTTATTTTATTTTATTTTCATTATTTCGCATTTTTTTCAATTTGGATTCAGGACTAGACATTTCAAGTGATATTGGTGAAACAGGAAATTATTAAAAGAACAGAAATGGGGCTTACCAATAGACAGATTACAAATCTTGAAAAGTAAGATCTATAATGTAACGTGTTGTGTCTCTACACATACATGTAAGATACTTGAATACGTTTTTTATTCTCGTTTGAACCGTACATGGCGCGTGTTTAGCCACACATACAACATTGCATGAATGATTCTTACTGGTTGACCGGTTCAGTCAGGTGGATTATAATTCTTGATGCTGAAAATTGAAATTCGGATAACGATTGGTTCTCTTTCGACATTTCTTGTTCGGCAATAAATAACAATGTTCAAAAACAGCTGTCTTTCTTAGAATTGTTAATCTCGATTATAATGTAAAATTGGACAAGACAGTTGATAAAACTTTGTTTTATTACTATCTTGTGACATCCTTCATGACATTTATAATTTTCTTGTTGTACATTAGTTGTCACGACATTTTTAACAGTAACTGTATATTCTTAATAGTTTTATGTCTGATAGCACTATTATTCAAATTCCGGTAAAATGATGATAGTTTGTCACCGAACAGTTGTAAAAAAAAAAAATTAAATGGTGGATGTGGTAATAAATAAAAAGTCATAATCTTGTAGGTGCCCTTCAAAGTTTTATTTCGTGATAAATGAACACCGGCATAAACAAAAAAAAATATCAAATAGTTATGCTTTTAAACTAATGAAATAAGATGAATCAGGACATTGCTATCAGTTATATGCTCTTCAGTTTTTTACTTGTGTGGATTTCTAACTATTTTGATCTGAGCATCACTGATGAGTGTTTTGTAGACGTAACGCGCGTCTGGTGTATCAAATTATAAGCCTGGTACCTTTAATAACTACTTATATTGATGCTTTGTTACAACAAGAGAACTTTGTGGCTGAGGCGGTCAGTAAATTACATTTTGGAATTCAAGCGGTCAAGGGGAGAGGGGGTAGCTGAGTTTACTGACCACATATATACCAGGATAGTAACTGACGACCGGATTACTTATCATATCATACCAACTATCAGTTATGTCAAGGACGATAACTCATGTAAGCGCCGTGTGTTAAATACAGTTGGTCAGAACGCGATCGTGGAGATATCAAAGAACCAATTGAATTCACTGAATTTTATAGATAGTATAATATAATTTTATTTGAATGATAGACAATACAGACGGCAACAGTATTCAATGTTATTGGAAAATTCTTACTGCTAAGATTGTTTTCTTCTGGTCAGTGATTTTTATCACGTAGGGTTATACAAATGAAAACAATAAACCTCTTTCTTACTTTATATTCATTGTCTCTATACATAAATCTAGGTAATAAGTTGATTTTCCTAACAGATATATTTACAATTTAGTCAAGATGACTTTTCTTTATGACAATTCTATTCAAAACGCAAATATCGATGGTTTAAATGTCTGCAATGTTACTCTAATGTTTAAGACTACCAGACTACTGTTAATTTAAAGAAATAGAAGACGTTACTGATAAAACTGCTGGGAAAATGCGAAAAAAGGGAAACGTGCGAGAATATCTGTATAAAACAGCATGACATTATTTCAATATTACGTGATATCAAAAAATCTAGAAGTCCAATTTATATATAAGCTTTAGGATATTGTTTATTTCATTTTCAATTTATCATGACAAACATATAATTCATTTTTACTTGTAGTGGCATTAAACCGTTTATATAATTTCTCAAATTACTTCATTCTGTAGGACATCTCTGCATGCAGTTTTAATAGCTAAGGAATTCTTAAAAAAACACACCATCTGATTGCCCCATTGTCTGATAAAGGTTAATTAGCTCATCAGTTTTTGTCTCTGCCACAGCCCTAAGGAATTGACACCATCTCTCTGAGAAATTAGCTTTCTCGTATAGCGTTGAAATTAAGCAGCTTCCGGAAAACAAAGAGATACAATGATGTTCTTTAGTAATTATTCGTGATCATGTCATTGTTAAACAATCTTATTTCATTTATATGAATAAAAGGAGAAGTTGGTTAGACAGCTGCTATTTTTTATTATTTTTGCCTTATTTTCATTTAAAATCCGGTAAATGTTATTTAAACTAGAGTGTTACACAGATAAGAACATATTTGATATAGAAAGATCAGAGGCATTTTGACAAAGAATGCAGTTGTTATCAAAGTTTTAACCTCGATGTTGAGAAAAAAAGTTGCATGACAATCTATCTCATATGAATATATTCACAAGTAGGTAAGAGAAGGAGCACAGTTAGGTTCCATGAAAATATCAATTGTTAATTGATAGGCACGCGTTTCAAATCACGAGAATCTCTACACTTTGGAAAATTATGAAATGCATAAAGACATAAACTAAGGTCTACATTTTCACAAGTGCATGTGTACCGACATAATACCAGTTCCATCATATGTTATCGTAAAGGATGTTCGCTTTTCTGTTACAAAAAAAAACATGTGAAAAGACTCTTTTTTGTCTCCTTAACACATTCAGCCTTTCAGTTCTAAAGTTTATGTTAACAAGTAATATGTTCATATATAAAGGAACAAAGAACAACATCTAGGATCCGTCTGTTTGTTTTCGAGAAAAATGCACATGTAATTTGTAGGGAAAGGATCATCTCTTGAAATTCCATACATTTAACATTGGATTCGTTTTTCCTTTAAAAGCTATGATAAAATAATAGGTTATGTGATTGTATAAGATTTGCAATGATAGCATTCTAAATAAAGGCAACAGTTATATATCGATGTTCAATAGTTTTAATTTTATTCAGCGAAAAACAAATCCGAGCCACCAACCATAACTAACGAACACCTATCATGAGAAAAACAACAGAATAACAGAAACACCGAACTGCTACAAAACAAACGGCAATAAAATAAAAAAACAGACTATTTGATAACTACTGGTATAATTCTGACTTAAAACAGCACATTTTAAGAAAAAAATGCGGGCTGATCCTGGTTTCGCGGCAAGCAAAACCTCCATTTTATATTGCCATGGTAAAAATACCGCTAAAATGACAACATTACGTGACAGGAATACAGAACAAATAAACGTAAGAACATCCAGACAGAGAAATATATAAATAAATGATATAATAAAACATTACAACATGTAAACCACAGAATAACAAAGGGAACCTTCAATGAATCTACGACTGTACACCCTTAGCCCACAATAGAATTGTGAACTATGCGTCACACGAATGTATAAACGCCATTCCTGTATTTTATTTTGTGTGAACAGACATGCACATTGCGTATCAACTGAGATTTGTAAAAACTATACGATGGAGCAGGGGGTATATTACTGCTGGGAAGTGGAAAATAAATAATTCAAAAGTTGAAAACGTCCTGTTTATAATAGATTTAAGTGTAAAACCGTCCATCTGTATCAATTTTTTGGGAAAAGATCAAGGTATGAAGCAGTCCTTCTAGAATTAGATTGGATGGGCTTTGATATGCACAATCTTATTTTTTCTGTGTTGTATTTTGATACATTATTGCAATAGTAATGCGTTTTCGAATAATCACGTTGAACATGTTGAAAGCAAGGATGGCAACGTGTTTCCGAATACTCTCGCACAACAAATCGAGTAGTAGACAGGCAAGTGATACACTTAGTCGACTACTAAGAACCACTCGACAAACGAAACCTCTGATTTACGTTAATTTGAATTTTAACATAGAACATATCAACAGGGTTGTACATTTTTTTCTTTTCCTTTTGACTTTTAAAGCCGATTGATATATGATCTATGTAATTCATGCCATTTCTGGATTATTGCCTCGTGGTTTGTGTATTCACGAGTGTAAACATCGTAAATAACTGTTGATTTTTGTTATTATTTGGACAATTGAACGAAACATGTAATTCAATATCTTCTGCTGACTTTATCAGAATATATCTCCAGCGAAGGTCGTATGATCATAAATAAAAACTTAAATTATAATTTTGGGTACGCTATGGTGACACGTATGTGTCGTGTAGTAAAAGTAAATAATTGAACATTTTGCCTCGCACAGTTTATAAATTTGCATTCGATAGAAAGGTTTCTAAACAACAATATGTTATAAACTGACATACAAAACTGAGTGAATAGTTTATTGACAATAAAGCGTCTCTATCGGAAACACTTTATTACACTTGAGTTTTCTGCCAATAACGGAAGATGATAATTTTAACCATTTAAAAAATCATTAATAAAATCATGGTTGTTATAACATTTTCACATTTCCCTTTCATTTAGAAGTCCATTAATCTTCAAAAGACAGAAAACAAATTGACATGCGTATGATGAAGTATATAGCTCAAATGCTTTTCAACCCGTCAAGTATGTTGAGTGTGTTGGGTAATCCATGAACATAACTAATATTCATCTCAACGAAAAGGATATTTATTATATAAAATATATATTTAGTTATTGATGAACGTCTCCATGGATAAGGAATTGCTTTCTTATCCTTCTGCTGCACACTTTTTTACTTCCGATTATCTTAAGTTTTTGTATAATTTTAATGTGTTTGTGTTTTTGTCGTTTTTCAATTTTGGATATGTTATAGATTGTTATTTTCTTTCAATATTTTTTTATTGCTTCTTGTTAATTTCTCTTCATCTTGCTCAGTATTATTTCACATATTTTCATTTTTTATAATAAGTACCAGAATGGACATTTGTAATGTCGCTGAATATCAGGATATTCTACTGTTTATTGGTAGCGTGTCGTAATCAGAGGTGCATATATAAGCATTCACAAATACACACTTTGAGAGTTATGCCTTTAAGAAGATTGCTTGAAGTACGAGAACGCCCAGTAACAATTATAATCACTTGCATTTAACTCTAAATAAATTAAGGATTGAGAACAATACATTAAATAACCGTCGATTAGAATATGCAAAAGAATAACAGTATTTTTATCAAATGATTTATTCCTTATCAATTCAAAGACGATTCATAGTGCATGTTTGTAACTCAAATGATAGGTATTTGTATTTAAACGACTAAACAAAACAAGACATTGAAACCTTCAGCTGACTCTATCGGATAACAGCTTTAAAATACACAGATACTCGTGCTATTATGCATGCTGTACATGTATATTTAAAGTAATACGGTTACTTTTCTTCAACGTTAACGTTTATCATGACTTTAAAGCAGACAATCGATCTATTGTTCTTGTAAATTTATTGACTTTGAAAGTTGATATGATTAATTAACGACAATTGACAATGCAGTTGCACAAAATATGTTATGAACCGACTTATTCAAACGAATGGAATAGTTGAGGAAAATTAAAGTATTTGAAAAACATCAATAAATATAAAAATGAAGATGTGGTATGATTGTCAATGAGACAACTATCCACAAAAGACCAATATGACACAAACATTAACAACTATAGGTCACCGTACGGCCTTCAACAATGAGCAAAGCCCATACCGCACAGTCAAAGAATGAAGGTAAACACAAACAACTTCACAGAAAAGGTGGTATTAATTAATATTGTTATGAAATTTAGAAATTTCTTTTCATTTGAAAATCAATTTACCTCACGAAAATAGGTACAAATTTACAGTTTTAATCATAAATGAATGGCTTAAATGAATTTCAATCCATCAAATAATTGTCAGTATTTGAAAGATAATTGGCATGTGTTCTTTATTCATGAAAAAATCATTGTACCTTCTTTTCATAACAATTTTATTAAATTAAAATGTTTATTTACTTATTGACGGGTTCGAGAATTTTAACTAGAACTGCATTACCACCTAGAGACTTGAGTACCCAAATTTACGTCAGGATTGTTGACTATGTTGTGTTTCTCTATCTTCACTTTTTTGTGAAGTTGTTTGTAATTTCGTTGTTTTTCTATTTTTTCCTCATTCGTATTAAATATTGACCTTTTTAAACATCTTTTCAATCAATACAACTTTTGTATAGAATTAGGTAAGACTTTTCAACATAGCCAAAGTTGAGGATAGTGTTTAGATGAATTCTTCAATTTGCCATGTCTTTTTTTCTGCGTTTCAGAATAACAAGCAGCAAGCAAATGTCTAAATGTGCCAATTTCAACGTATTTTTTATTTATATACATGTACATGTCTTTTTTTCTAAATGACGATTGCTCAAAGGTTTAAAAATACTTCTATTACTATAATTGATACTCATTGCCTTCAAGAAAAAAAAATCGGTTACCAAAAATTGATAGCATTGATATTTTCTTTGTTGATAATCTAAAAGGATCAGAGTCGTGTTCTAAAAGATAAAACTATTTATTTGTTTGTGAAGATAAGTTGATGCATTACCTAATAATTGACAGTGTTCCATTATCAAACTGGTCGACTATTAATCGGTTAACATATAATCATTGCCATTTCCAGATCTATTTATTTTTCAATCACATCAAATAAACTACGTTTAACACGTAATGGGTTTCCTGTAAAAGAGATATGGAATTTGATCACTCGGAGCTATCAAAGAGAAACTTCATATAGACAAAATATATTTGGATTGTCAATTATTTTGTATTCATTATATGTAATTTGGTCTATCTAAAAATTCAGGTGTGTCTTCAGTATAAAATATCTCATTTTCTTAGACATAACAGTATCAAATTATTAATGTTTTACGGCTATGCTCAACCTTTTCCGATCATCTTTCTGAACTAATAGTCGATGTTTACCATATAAAAGGGATTTGAATCTAAGAGAAATGTTACAAACCTACATGTAGGTTTAAAATTGACTTATTGGGCATCGACTATACACTCTTCTTCGTTTAGTCTCGTGTTGAGAGATGCAGATAATAAAAACATTATCTTAAGGGGGCTCGAGGGTATAAATCCATGTTTTTTAATATAGGATTTTGCTACATTTTTCTATAAATTACCTTTATCATATACTTAATAGAAAAATAAAATAAAACAATTGGGTCACCATTCATTTGAGCTCACAATCTGCGTTCGTAAGAAGCATGCATTTTTGTTAAGGTACTTTTTTCTGTTGAAGTAATCGGAGAAAAAGCGGTAATATCGAAATAAAAAAAAAGAACTAAAATAATGATATCGCTTAGATTTTACAAGTGCTTAGTCTAAGTACAGCTTTAAAAAAAAAAGAAATAGGTCAACGATGAGTTATAAAAGATATTTCAATTTGAATGCCAAAAAAAGGCTTGTTTCACCAAGGGAGATAATTTGAAGCTTTTTCAATGATCATGATGATATAAACATTCGTAAAGTCATCTGAGTTCAAGACGAACTGATTTGTTTGGTTGATTTTTGTACCATATCATAAAGTAACAACTAAAAGTGAATAAAATGTGTAATGAAAAAAAGTTTTGCAGAAATTTTTGTACCCTCGAGCTTCCTTATTAAATTCTTCATTTTTTTATTTGAAAAACATTATTTGTGTTTCGATCAATGTTTTTTTTAACATAAATCAAGCCGTTTGAACTGATTCACATTTGTTACTTCGTGGCCTTTTATAATTGACAAATCGGTAGGAGTTTTACTCAATGCAATGTTGAAAGTCGTACGATGAACTATAGTTTTTAACGTCTATGTTATTACCTCCATGGTGGAGAGTTGTGTCATTGGCAATAATATCACACCTTTTCATTTTCTTTTAATTTGATATACAAAACCAATCCAAGAAGACATATAAATTAAAAACAATCCGTGACATGTTTAGACAAACAGCATTGAAAGGTTTAAAATCCTACCAATATTTTGTAATATAACATCTTTCAGATAAGTCAAGTACATCAAATATCGTTGTGATGGTATGATGATATAATGGATAATTTACCTTGATATGCAAATGGCAATAATATTCTTAGTGGGTATTTTTGAACAAATAAAGAATTATGGAAATGCGGTTTTTTTAAGGATAAATCAACACTGACAGTAAAATGTACTAGCCATTTTAGAAAAAAAGTATAATTTTGACATCATATCATATCCTTGTCATAGTCTTTATAGCAGAAAGCAATTCATGATCATGTGGTCACGATATTGAAATTCCTTTACATCAATATCTTGAGGAAATAGAACTTAATGAAAAATAGATTTTTATAAATACTTGATCAGTCAATCCGGGGCGAGTTTTTCTACGCATTTATTCCATCTAGAAATAAATAATGCATATGGAACAACTATATAGGAAGCATAACTAAACGGTATATTTATCGCAAGCAATTGGTTTCGAAACATCATTACTGATAAATTTAAAACATATCATGGTTGTCGTAATACATTTACGTATATTGCAGGACAAAAGCACGCTTCATCATGAATGAATTATTTATTTCCCTATGTTTAATCACGATTCTTTTGTGATATTTTTCAAACATTTTGCTTTCAGCCTTATAAGATCTGTTCTGGCTATCTTCAAACATTTCAGGAATTGTTATTTACCTGCATGAAAAAACAGCATTGTCTGAAAACTAATGAAAGTACTATATTGACAGCAAACCAAATGTTTGAACAGAACCGAAGTAACCAATATACTTATTTGTTTTGAAACTAAAAAGAAAAAAAATGATTATAAACTTATTAAATCAACTTTGAATAAATACATTGATTGCTTCAAATTTATTAACAAGCACGGACGTAACTGTTGGATTCATGAATTTCAAACAGCGGGATACTACTGTTGACTTTATTTATTTACTATAAGGATACGTAATACACAAATTAAGAAAATGTGAATTGTATTGTTCAGGACCGTTTGCGACATTTGTACCTTCCTTTGTAGCTAACTTATTACTAATCATGCGTTGATATTCTCTCAATGACTGATCGATGAGCACAATAAAATATACACATGGCCATCTTGTTTTATAATTATCGAACATTTGAGAAATAATCATTTAAATTAATGATAGATTATTGAACGAATTTGTAATAAAAAAGTGAAAGATCGAATTTTGTACTTAATTTTCATTATTTCAATTCTCAATTTTATAGTATTTTTTTTTTTAAATTTGGTCGATCAGTCCAGCTGTGTTCAAAACATTACCCCACTTGTAAAACTTGTAATCAAACATGTTCATTGAATAAACAAACGCTTCAAGACTTTGATTAAATAACACATTTACAACCCCCTAAAGATTGTATTTCACTCAAGTTGGCTAAACAAACCTAGCATCCCAACCATAGCTGTTGGTGAGTCTGAAATTCTGATCAATTTTCAAAATGAATAAAAAAAAAATACAAAATCCAGTAAACGTTGATAACATTGCTCATACTGTTTGAGCCATTTCATAATGAAAATATATAGTATAGATATCAAGTAATATATTCAAATGTCATACGATGCTTTCCATTTTCGGAAACAAAGTTAATGGAATGATTTAATTTTACGCTGTATATAGCAAACGCTGTCAGATAGAATTAGGCATGGAATGATATTGCATTCTTTCCGTAAATGTGAACAGGGAAATATTATTTAAATGTGCCAGCAATTGTCGAAATTGGTTTATTTCCTTCAAACTAATTTTGCAAGAAGTTTTTCATCTATTTTTAGATATCCATAAAAATCTTGTTATGTTCCCCTTCATGATTCAAACTACGGGGTCTTTAGTCGTTATTACAATGAATAAACAAGCTTGCTTTTATCTTTTTCAACTTTATCAACTAAAACGTTTCCCTTGAATGGTTTTTACTTTAATGTTCTTTTTGATAACATGTACATAAATTAGGCCGTTAGTTTTCTCGTTTGAATTGTTTAGCATTGTCATTTCGGGGCCTTTTATAGCTATGCGGTATGGGCTTTGCTCATTGTTGAAGGCCGTACGGTGACCTATAGTTGTTAATTTATGTGTCATTTTGGTCTCTTGTGGAGAGTTGTCTCATTGACAATCATTACACATTTTTTTTTATATGTTTACAGCTTTTCAAGTATTTATATTCAAACATCCCTAGCTTGTTATTAAACGTGATAGATCGATGACAACCTAACGAATAAAAACCAAAAGAAAGGCTTATTAAAAAAAGGTGTTATTGTCTTTGCGGTCTTGATATATTAATTAAGATTGGTTTGGTTTACATTTTTTATTTTTATTAGTTTAAAGTATGTTTGGATGCAACATGTACAATAACTTTTTACTCATTGTTATATTTTAGGTTGGAGATTTGGAGCTTTTACCTGTAAAACGACGCCATATATTCATCATGTTTCTGTGTGTGCTTCGGTCAACACTCTAGCAGCGATTGCAATTGACAGGTTAGTTGTTAATTGGTTAAAATATTGTTCTATGATTCAATGAAAATAGACTGCAGTATAATTATCTTGACTTTTCGCAATTTGATTATAAATGCATTGGATATCGAAAGAAAACTGTTCTGAAGTTTACTTCCAAAATTGCTTGTGATGTAAATTTGAAAGTAGCTTTCATTAAAAGTTAAACATGTTTAGTCATTGAAAGTTGTATTACAAAAAAATAGTGAAATAAAATGAAAACAAATTGAAAAAGACAAGGTAAATTTTGCATGAAAAAGTTGCAACCGTAGTAGTTGTACTGCACCAACAATGGGATTAGACCATGTAGTGCATTCATCCTGTCCGTTCATTCGTCCAATACATAATTTCATCAAACTTTTCTTAGGAGTTAATGAGGTACATGTAAACTTAATCGGCATATTTACAGTAATAATAATAAGCGTATGGTAACTTTTAGGCTCAGCAAGTCACTACACCCTGTTTTTCTTTGCTTTGATGTTTGAAGAATAGGACAGTAGTTATCCATTCGTTTAATGTGTTTTAGCTTTTGATTTTACTATTTGAAAACGGACTTTCCGTTTTGAATTTTCTTCGTAGTTCGTATGTTTGTTATTTTACTTTTTTCGTAAATACACTTTTCGACCAACATTTTTCATGTCCGATAGAACAGAGTCAGTCGTACACATACATTTTGTTTTCTGATACTTTGCACCGTGTGCTTTACACAAAAAGTTATTCTTGTAATGATTGGTGGTTGTAACTGTAAGAAATTTTCCAACATCAATAAATATCGTTTGTTTGCATAAGTAAATTCGAGTGACAAATCAAGATTAATAGAAAATACTTCGGAAATCACTTGAACTCCAAAACTAGCAAAACCTGGTGCCTTAACTGAGTTAGTGTCTTTTACTTTCATGCCTCCTGCGCAAATAAGATCGTGCGGAATATTAAGTTCATTTTTCGGAACTTAACAAAACACCTAATGTCTGAAAAGCTACTGAAAATGTTACTGAATTCATACAAGCCAAAACTCTGAACAATACTACGTTTTGTATGTATTTATTCAACTACGGCTAGTTTATAATTTTCTATCAAGTCATTTTTTAGTCTTTTAATCAGTTGTCCGACTAATAAACAAAGGCAACAGTATAAAAGTAATAAATCGATATAGGAAAAAAAAATATCCTTGTTACAAACTAAAACCGAGGGAAGCACAATAACTACAAGAGGAAAACAACGAAACAACAGATACACACACAATAACAAAATCAAACGCCAGCGTACATATAGAAACGAGCTATGTATTGTTCTGATGAAAAAATGGTGGGTTGACCCTGGTTTGACTTACACAACGATAAGTTCAATACTGTTCGGTCAATTTACTTGCAGTCATTTCAGTACAGATCAGTTACTTTTCAGACTACTTTGTAGGTTTTGAATGTGTAGGGGATCAACAAAACTACTGTTCAATCTGAATATAGACTGAACAGATAGAAGTGTGTGAACAGTACTGCGTTAAATCCAGTAATGGGACAGAAAACATATTATATATATATTATAGTTATTATTCAGTCTTTTAAAAAAAATATGTAGATCAAACCAATTGTATAAGATCAAAACTAGTTTACACGACGATTGTCAAATGTGAAGCAGAATCCACTTTCCCTTCCAAAACCTAAGATCACCTCGAGTTTTAGTGGGGTTCGTGTTGCTCAGTCTTTAGTTTTCTATGTTGTTTCTTGAGTACATTTGTCTATTTGTCTTTTTCATTTTTAGCCATGGCGTTGTCAGTTTAATGAGTGTGATTGTTCCTCTGGTATCTTTCGTCCCTCTTTTACAACTGGCCGCTACATATACGCGCTACATATTCAAGTATATGCACATTATCAAAGCCACAAATAATTCTAAGGTTGTTGTTCTCAGATTATGTTCTATTTCCTATTGAGTGGTTTGTTAATTAGTATTTGCATCGTCGTCATTCATTGGGGTGTTTCATATTTTTAATCATTAAAACCTTGAAAATCCATTCAGAATCTTAACGTTATAGATTGGTCTAGATTTTTAACTTTTGTCCTTTGCCTTTGGTCCTATACTTCCAAGAATTTACCCACGCTTTTTTATCCCCGTATTTATTAACAACCACAGTACATCAATTATCTTAGGATATGATTCTCTGACAACTGAAATAAAATAATGATAAAAGTCGTATGAAAATAAATCATCTTAATAAAAAAATGCAATATCTTGGGAATATTGTTTTATGTTTAATGAAAACTGAATTTGTCTGAATATAATTAAATCTGTTTTATTGCAATAAAAAAAACTGAATAAAATATTTCTTGCAATAAAACTAATATCTTCATTTGTACAAGGGAACATAAAAGTATCCTAAATACTTGCAATGCATATGTTTATTTTAATAAATATATCACATATATCACCACTGTCATCAAGTGAAGAAAATCAACTTGTCAATAAAACTTATTAAAAGCTTATAAGCGGTCAAATAATTTTGTTGTACAAGTCAGCATAAGGTATCAACATGATGTATGTAGTTTTATGTTTTTAACTGTAAAGGAAAACTTAAGTATTTTCCGTTTTAAAATTAGCAAAGATCACTGTCATGTTATAGTAATTTTGTTTGACATAGACAACAATAACCAATAATGAAATTTGGCTGACTTTTTTTAAGAACAAGGTGAAATGTACTCAAGGAACATTGAAACACTGAGACAAAAAAAAAATGGCGAAGCCATGTCATAAAAGGGAAATACGACACCATTAATAAAAATGATATATAGAGAGAATAAAAAGATTAAACCGCAGAACTCAACCAAACCGTGGTTTTGATTCACCGGTGCCTCTTCTTTAAACGGGATTTTAGATTTTTCAAACCGTGAATAAATGATCTTTGTTTAAGAATTGAATGCTTCTTTTTGTAAATTCATTGTTGTGTAAAAGCTTTGACCGAGGTACATTTTGTATGAAGCGCGCTTCATTCTTAAAATGTGCGCACGGTCAAAGCTTTTTAAACCCTATGAAATTACAAAAAGAAGCATTCAATGCCTATAATTACATTTTTTTGGCTATGATCATCAAAACACGATTTCTATCAAGTTTTTATCTAATTTACCTGTGCACTTTATTGTGGGACCTCGTGTCATGATGAATGATAAATGTCAGTGTGTAATGAATGTCAATTTCAGAAGGAGATTGTTCTTAGCCAATAAAAACGATGTAATATAATGAAACGTACATGCAATGTAATCATATGGAAAAATCTAGTTTTAAATTATGTATTTCAGGTACTCTGCAATTTGCAATACATGGAGATCTAAAATCAACACTTGTACTTCACGTGCCATGATTTCGTTTATATGGTTGATGGCAGTTGTACTCGCATTACCTATTGTTTTCTTCTATGAGAAGTTTGACGAAGAATTTGATCAACAAACAATACCAATGTGTCATCAGATTTGGCCAGATTATGACCTCCAGCGAAGTTATTACGTTATCGGACTTTTTATTATGTGTTATGCTCTTCCGCTCTCGTTTATTATAGTATGCTATTTTTCAATTGTATATAAAGTGTGGACACGACGTGCTCCTGGAATAGCAAGCAATTTTGCGACTATCAATAAGTCGAAAGTGAAAGTTATCAAAATGTTTTCGATCATTGTTAGTCTGTTTGCATTTTCACGTCTTCCATTGTATGCAGTATATTTTCAGCTGTACTTCCATCCTCCTACTGACGTGGAATATATCAACTTTATTTCTTTATACATCATTCCTGTTTGTCAGTGGTTGGGTTTGTCAAACTGTTGTGTCAATCCAATCATATACTGCTTCTTCAGTAGAAAGTACAGACACGGTTTTAAAACATTGGTACAATGCCGGAATTGTCGTGATAACAACTCTTTCCGTAGTATAAAACACCATACTGTAACCTCACGATGTTTGACGAATATGTCAACAACCTCACATGGGGATTCAAAACGGCCAAGGAGACAGTATAATCCTGCAAGATTTATGTCTGTGCAGTTTGAAAATGGACAAATGACACTTACATTTAGGAAAGATGAAAGAGAAGATACATTTTCATCTTTCTAGACGGAAGATTATCTGCTATTTTACTGTCATATCGATGTAATTATCGGGACATATATCATTTCAGAAATGATAAATGTAATAACACCTTCACTTCTATTAAGACTGATTAATGTGTTTAATGTTAACATTAATGCCATATGTATATATTGTTTAGTTGATATAATGTGTATATGAATATATTTTCTGTTTGTAATGCCTTATGGATTTTTTTATTGTTTCGTAATTAATTAGATTATATTCTCAAACATGTGTGTTGTGAATTTTTTGTATATTACAAAGGAAAACAGTTGCGATAGTTCTTTTCAGTAATGGTACACTTGAGGTCTACGAATAAAGTGTCTTATTTTTGCAAGTTGTCTAGTTGTTCTGTAATTGGCACAGTTATTTATTTTAAAGGAAATCTAAATATTCACTATCTTACAACTAGCCCCTCTTAATCGAAATCGAATAATGAATGGGAAAAAAACCAGACAAAAAATAGAATGGAAATAATAAAATATGCATGTGCAGTAGTTGCAACAACAATAAAGAAAAAGGAACACACACTCAATATCAGGCTTAAGGACGATGTATCGCTCACCTTGGAATTTTTTAGTTTATGTTATTTAAAGGAGAAGGGAAAATTTTTTTGGCATAAATTAATAGAAAATTTTTATATAAATATATGTTTAACAACGTTTGTGTTTAAAAAGTGTACCGTTATGAAATAAATCAATATTTTACAATTATCAATTTTGAAATTCCCGCCTCCATGTAGGCAGCCATTATTGTTTTAGCCCTGACGTCACTCCTACGGTTCCGGTTTACCTGTTCCAGCATCTGAAACTTTGCAAAACTAATTCTATGTACACACGTACCGCGATGGAAAACGGAAGTATCCAAATCAGATGGGTCTGGTTGCTTACAACTTCGAACCTGAGCTCACTGTTCAAGAACTTGAGGATCGAAATAGAGCTGCATTAGCATCTTCTGTAGCTGTAGTTCAGACATTGGATGAATGGTGCGAGTGTGGGAACTGTCAGGAAATGCCGTCCCTTGAAGAAAATGTTTGTTGTAGGGTATCAGATTTGGTGCTACCGAACTTGGAAGACCACAACTGCATTACCATGCACCATATTTATGACACCTTAATTTTAAAATCCCGATGTATTAGAACTGGCTTACATTCAGATGATGATGTACAAGGGACAGCAAGGCCGAGCGCCGGAAGAATTGAGCAACAGGTGAATTTTTGGACATTTTAAAAGTTTTATTAACCAGAACTAAATAAAAAGGTTTCCTTTCAAACTAACTTATATCTGGTCGTCTGCACAAATAATAGACACAGAGACAATTTATTTTAAAAATATTGGGGGGTGGGGGGAGGGGGTCCTTCAAAAATTTTAATATTGTCATTTCCCATTAAGTACACGTAAATTAATAATGAGTTTGAACACTGCCTACTATAAATTGATATTGTTCTCTCACTATGAGACAAAAAAAAGTGAATTACAAAAAAATCTAGTTTTTTTTTTTTCAAAGTTTTCACCAACAAATGCAAACTTTAACGGTAACCATGAGTCAGAGTGGGTCAACTGTACTTGGAACTGTATACACCGAATGTGACTATGATTAATGTCAGCATAACTTTCATTCTATTGAAAAGAAAATATAATATTTGCTCCGATTTTTCGAGTGTCTTTAAGTGGAATGATACAATATAAAAAAAGATGCTGTATGATTGCCATGAGACAACTCTCCACAAGAGACCAAAATGACACAGAAAATAATAAAATGTATTTTTGAATGTCGTAACCACAATCCCTTTCTATTTTTCTTTGAATATGATTTCCTGAAATCAACAAATTTGTACTTATATATAAGACATATATCAAGCATCACCTCTTGAGCAGAATCAGCCTGCCTTTCCCGAATTAAGTGGTTTCTGGTCGCAGTCTTTTGTTTTCAATGTTTTATTTTAAGGACTGCTGTTTGCCTAGTTGTCAAATGCTCAATGTTTGGAGACTTTTTCATAATTAATGCCCAATGTCTTTTGGACAGATAGAATGACAGATGGAGTAAAGTGGTTACTATATATACCTTTTCTCATCTTTGGTAACCATGTAAAAATAAATTAAACTTCATGCATTATTGTCAGTTCTGTTGAAATTTGGATAAATCCCTTTTTTCCAAAATCTATCATATATTTGATGCTTTCATTTTTATTTGTATATTTTATTACAGACAATCCCGTCTTGTTGCTTACAGACAATCCATTTGTTGGATGCTCAAAGGAGAAAAACTTGGAAATGGAAGAAGGGTGGTAATTCCTTCTTGTGTTGTCAAAGACATTAGAGATTCCTTCCCAGAGAACAACAATGATTATACAGGATTCCAAGCTGCTTTAGATGTGAGAGAACTGTTTTGTTGAAATGTTTTAAAATCATAATGACAAAGGATTTGCAAAGAAACACAAAAATTATACACGAATGTGATAGTTTTGTATGAAGCTAATAATATATTGTTAATTATATAAAGTTGTATAAACTGTTGCCTTTGAATAATTATTAAAAACTACTGCATTTTATATGCACCTGTCCGGAGCCTGGAGCCGGTTGTTTAGTGGTAGTCTTTTGTTGGTGTAGTTCATAGGTGTTTTTTTACTTTTAGTGGTCTAAAACCAATGTCTCTAGTCATAAAACCAAGTTAAAAGACTGTATTTCACACGAAAAGTTAAATGTCTAGGTCATAGGTCATCTTTCAGTACATTGTCCGGTGTTGTTCATAGGTGTTTTTTTTGTTAGTTTATCATTAAGAGGTCTAAAACCAATGTCTCCATTCATGAAAACAAGTTCAGACTGTGTTTCACATGAAAGGTTAAATGTCTAGGTCATAGGTCATCTTTCGGTACGACACATCGTCTTGAGGTACTGATCTCAAACCAAAAATCTAAAATCAATGCCGTCAGGAAAAAAAATCATGTTCCAGACACAGGAATGTAAAACATGAGTGCACACACTGAAATAAATATCTTGCCTGTTATCAAAATAATGTTTGAATTATTTTAAAGTTTTTAAGATGAAAGTTTTACTACAAATATCTCATAAAATATTCATTATCAATGATCCAATTACGGGTTTTGCTCATTGTTGAAAGACTGTATGGTGACCTACAGTTAACTTCTATGTCAATAGTCTCTGGTTGAGAGTTGTCTCATTGGCAATCACAAATCTTATTTTTACATGTACACCAAACAATCATCATAATCATTACATAAACAAAATGTAGCATGTGTAGTTATCCTTTAAACTGTGTTTGTTTGAAGAGTAGAGATTGAAGAAAACAACTGAATATACTAATGATATAATTCACCAAAAAACATACATACAATCAAACCTTTACTTCTCCCCCCCCCCCCCTCACCTAACAACCAAACTATATGCAAGATATGATTTGCAGCAGACCAAGTTTACGAGCATATTCCATCCACGACAGGGACTTACAACCTTACGACTTTTCAAGGTGCGCCAGAGGGTTGCATCATGTACTGCAAATCATGTTCTGCCTAAATTATATGCAAGTATTTGATAAAGCCAAAATTAATGAAATAGAAAATATGGAAATTCGTAAGTACAAAATGTACAAAATGTATGTATGTCATTTGGGAAGGCATAAATTTATTTTTTTAAAGAAAAACATGTATATAATGATCATTATAATCACATTAACATACATCATGTACATGAACAGTATATATCTATTATCAAATTACTTTAACCAAACCCTCTGGTATGAAACTCGAGGTCAAGTTAATCCTCATATTCATAATAAAACTGAAATATTCATTATTCATTGTTGAAAGTGACATTAAACACCAAAAATTAAATCAATCATTCCAAAAAAAAAAACTCACCAGAACATTATTATGAATACCATGCTTCATGTATGAACTGAATTACAAATTTATCATGTTTGTACAAATGTACAGTGCTGGGAAAAAAGATGCTTGCATGATACAAAAAAGAACCTAGTAAAATGGTTGTTTCATATTTATATCAAGAAAAATATTCAACTGGATTTTTCAAATCGAGAAAAATATTTCTGAATCAATGCAGATTTTGAGGGAACAGGCAAGGAGCAATATTTCCTTCCTGTGCCCTTTCCTTTACTGACAGTGTCATTGTTTCTTTTTGAACCAACACGTTTTCGATCATAGCAAATACCCACTGATAATTTTTATTATTAAACACTGGCTTTGCCACCCATTGCCCAGTTGCCTTTGGACAAACCAATTTGTATGCTTTTTTACCATCTTTGTTGACCTTTTGACCACGATTTTGGTTAAGATTATGATCAATTACCGCCAAAGCAGTACGTGTCCACATTTGATCATTATCGAATTCCTGGCGTTTTGGTGTATATTTCAGCAACAGACTGTGAAAAACAACTAAATTTCCTGTATGACAAAATTCATTTAACTGACGAATGTCCTTTCTCAAACGCTTGTCCAACACTACTTCCTTTAATGCCTTATGGGCTTTTGAACCTTTTACAAGCCATTGTTTTAGTGTCAGACACTTCAGGTTCAATTGGTGTGTGAGCACATTGCTTGAAGAAATTACCCTCAAAAGAATGTATATTAACAGTATGATTTACAATGGAAATCCAGCTTTCTTCCAAAATGTCCTTATCTCCACCACAATTACTGGCACACCTGCACAAATGATTACAAATAGATTTCATTCAATGGTTTAAATCTTCGCAACCTTTCCCTTCAGACTTCAATGTTAGCTTTTTTTAATAGATTTGCACAAGTGCCAAACATCAAACTGATGTTGCACTTCCGGAAATTCCTTCTTCATGATGCTTCTTATCTGAACATGCCGATCCGTAGCTAACACCTCAATCCTGAACCCCATGTCAAGCAGAAGAGTCATGCATCTTCGAAAACCTTCAACTTCCATTTTTGAAGATGACCCAGTTTCAGTAACCTTGACAGCAACAAATGTGATAATGTGTTGGGTTTCAATATCAAGTAGAGAATAAGTGCAATACTTTGGACTAAAACCTGGTGAATCACACCTTCCATCACCTGCTAGCCGTATCTGGCGATTTTGTTCTTTGATTTTCTTTAACTCTACTTCTTGCAGTAATGACCACGTGTGTTGAACAACAGGCATTACATATTGTCTTTGAATTTTGTTGTAGGTGGTGTGTGAAATATATTGTAAGTTACATGTACAAAATTCTGCAAACTGTGATATGTGGCTGTATGTTTGACCACAGAATAATGTTGCAGCACTAACTAATAAATTTCCAACTGGCATCTTGCCAACGAATGGTTGTGAACTCCATTTTACAACTATGTGTCCACTTGTACAATTGGCAGTGATGGTTATTACGGTTCCATTGGACAAGTCTTTAACAATGTCATCTTGATCAACCGGACATTCACAAATGTTGCATTTTAATTTGCACTTTCAAATACAATAAATTTGTTTTCTTTGATTAACTTCTGCTCTTCGGTGTAGCATGTTGAAATGTCATTTTCAAAATTGTCTGAAT
The DNA here is from genome assembly GCF_036588685.1 of Mytilus trossulus. Classification (NCBI taxonomy): domain Eukaryota; kingdom Metazoa; phylum Mollusca; class Bivalvia; order Mytilida; family Mytilidae; genus Mytilus; species Mytilus trossulus. Next base: position 34,362,829 of record NC_086379.1, on the reverse strand, counting down.
CGGACTCTACCTGGTCAACAATTAGACTGTAATCAACATCTTCTGGATCATCCTCTTGTGTCAAACTTACAAATGACTCATCCAAAATATTTACAGGAGTGAAAATTGGTTCTACTGCACATTTTTGAAAATCAGTTTTTAAAGGAGTAGAAGAAATGAAGATTGATTTGTCTTTTTTAGCAGTTGTTTCACTAGAACTGGCATGTTGAATTTCTGAAGAAGTATCTACCTCTGCTTTAGATTTTGAGTAGCTATGATCAAAAACCAATACATTTTCATCTCCTTTGCTTTTTCTGCATACATCACATGGATGCCCACAAGGAAGAATTTCTGGTATGGTCAATAAAGGTAATTTGTCATGTTGTTCAGCATGAACAGGAACATTCTACAATAAATAAAATAAAATCATGTTATTTACATATAATGCCCCCTACAGAAAAACTAGAGTTGACACACTTTTTACACGAGTTCAATGTGAGATAAACTCTTTCAGACAGACATGTACGTGGTTGTCGTTTGTTTATGTGTTACATATTTGTTTTTCTTTCCTTTTTTATATAAATGAGGCCGTTAGTTTTCTTGTTTGAATTGTTTTACATTGTCATTTCAGGGCCTTTTATAGCTGACTATGCGGTATGAGCTGTGCTCATTGTTGTAGGCTTTACGGTGACCTATAGTTGTTAATTTCTGTGTCATTTTGGTCTCTTGTGGAGAGTTGTCTCATTGGCAATCATACCATATCTTCTTTTTTATATGTAGGCCATACAATCATTCCATACACCAAATTTAGTTAACCTATTGCTAAAAGTATCTCAGAAACAGACCTCATAAAGAAATTGAAATTTGACCAATGAACCATGAAAGTTCAACTGACACCTACCAGACAGACATACACACCATACAATATTCCATACACCACAAATAGTACAAATCAGAGAAATTAAGCATTGACCAATTTCAATGAACCATGACAATAAGTTCAAGGCCAGATGACACATGTCAGTTGGACATATACACCTTACAATCATTCCATACACCAAGCATGCCAAATATAAAAAACCTATTGCTTATAGTATCTGAGATACAGACTTGACCTAGAAACTTCACCTTGTTCACTGACCCATGAAGTGAGTTCGATGTCAATATGAAAACTGACAGAAATGAGAACCTTGCAAGGATTCAGATATAGAAAAATATGCAATGGGGACCAAACAACACATGAATTCACTAATGTGTATAGTGCATGAGTAAATTATCAGTGTTTTTGAGTTATGTATTGAATATTTTATCATATTTTTATTCTTGGATTTTATGGAATCTGAACTATAATGATTAAATTACAGGTTTTTTATGGCAAAATTCTTGTAGGAATCTTGATAATAATGGAAATGGGATTTTCCCAGATTATGACGATGTAAAAAAGTTTTTTAAAATAAAATTTGATTTCAGCATGTAATAGGAAACATACATATTATATTAATATTTGGCCAAACTGCAATATTGACATACATAGATTAAAGGATGGAAACAGAGAATGTGTCAAAGAGACAACAACCCGACCAAAATGTACATAACAACTCAAGGCCACCAATGGGTCTTCAACAACGTGAGAAATCCAGCATCCAGAGGCAGGCTTCAGCAGACCACGAAATATTAATTTATATTATGCACTGATTAAAATGTTCTTAGCCATGATTACCTGAAGAAGACTTTTAACTGTTTAAACATACATGTATATGTCATATATTATCTTCATTGTAAGAAGTTACCGTAGATACATTTAATCACTAAAGCTACCTTACCCTTAAATTTGATATATATTATAAACCTATATTACCCTACAATCTTAGGCTATTTGAATATTCTTGTGGTTTGAATTAATTGCTGTTTGTGATTTGTTGTATCAAAGGCATAATTCACATAAGTTACAGAGTTACACATAATGCAATGTTACTCATATAAATGTAGCAAATATTTTATTGTCTTTTTTTATTTATCAGTACTTATAGCAATTATAGGCCCAAATCATAATCATTGTGAAACAAGACAGAATACAATTGCTGTTACAGGTATACTGTCGTATATGATTAAATATATGCCATATAACATGATTAAAAGAAATGATATTTGACCCAGAAAATATATACAAGTACAAATGTATATGACTACGTGTTCATGTTACCACAAGAAGTTATGATAATTCATTAACCTCCTCTTACAAAAAATACTGTTGTTTTTGAGTCGATATTACATTTTAATTATTTAGTCATCATGGTCATATAGGTGACTCTATAATTATTGAAATCAGTTTGTGAACATAAATCTCCTTTATCATGTAGGGAGACAGGAGCTCTTGGTTGATATATTTAGATGTCCAGGGCCTACTTTGATTCGCCCAACGGTAGCAAAGTGTTAATGCGCATGTGCGTACCTCTACCGAATCAAAGTGAAAACTCTCATTGAGTTAACTCTAAAAATGGACGCTAAATAATAAGTTTCGTTGTATTAACGACTATGTACATATATAATTATAACATATCTCAGGAACTAATTAAAATTTACCCTTTTTAAATTGTTCCTGAATTAAATATCACAGAAACTCAGTGAACCGGTCCGTAGATTTTCGATTTTTATCAAGCTTTTAATTTAAATTAGCAACATGTTTCATGTACGATAGTAATAAATTCACGAAAAGCCTATCCATTAGTTTTCGCATATATGACATTTCGTAATAAATTTTCATTTCATTCTTAGAAAACTAAACGAAGTAACGAAATTTAGTTTGTTGGTGTTATATTATTAAACAAAGTCATTACTGACAGTCTTTACACATAACAAATGTTTATAAATGACAAAATACAGTTGAAAAATAAATTTCTTTTACTAACCGGTTTTTATGCTGCATTTAAAAACAAAATATGTCATTGTAGCATAATCTTCTTTGTTTTTATTTTTTACAGCCTTTTGAAACTCTACTAAACCTACCACAACCAAGGGATGATGTCGAATTAACTCGGGTAGGTTCAAAAGGTAAAACTCGAGGGGTGCGATTGTCAGTCGAGTAAACTCAACAGACTCTACTAACCCCAGTTGGACGATAAGTAGGCCGCAATGAAAATATTAATAAAATATACACAAATTACCTCAAATGAAATATCATCTGACTGTTGAGGATGAACTGCAGTTAACTTTTGAACTTCTTTGGTTTTGTTGCTTTACTGTCTGTACTTTCTGACAATGTCCTTTTATTGGAACTTTTTTCCTTGGTGTTTACAAAGGCAGTTACACTACTTCTGATCTGAAATAATCAAAAAGCTTTTTTTTTACAAAAATAAAGAAAAAGTTTTCCTGTACTTAACACTTCATGCAGTGTACACTTTATGTACAGTACATGAAACAACTTTTTTTAACATACAAAACATGATAAAAATCAATAAAAGCTAATTAGATGCATCACATGTATTTTACAAATTATTTTTTTTCACCAAGATACATTGTACCTGATTTACAATGTGTTTCAATGCTTCACATAGCATTGAGTAGATATTGTGAGCCCCAAAACATGTTGTGTTTACTGCACTTTACAGTGAAACCTGTCTTAACTACAAAATGTAGCTAGTTTTAACCGAATCATAAATAAACAAAGAATGTAAACATATACTAGTCAGCATCACATTTTTCTGTATTTAACCCCCTTTTTGCCAGATTCAAATTTCAAACAACGTTACGTACGCCACAATACATGTAGTTTATGACGTTCACAGTATTTTGTTTCATTTTCAAAATTCAAAATGCACAATGTGACGTCTTTAAAATTAATTCAGACATTTTGACTTGTTTTAAAAGTACACAAATTAAGAAATTGCTACATTTCATATTCAAATTTTACTTTATATCATTTATGAGGAGTTTATTTCAGAAACAGCTTTGTAATCATAAAAATTAAAACCAGTGATTTTGCCATTGAAAAGGACATATGTGTTCGTGTGGCAAGCTATCGGTGATGGACACATATGTCCGTGTGGCAGCAAGAGGGTTAAGAAATCTTTGTAACTGTGTCACCAACGGGGAAAGCAGGTCTATAACCGCTCCGCTCTGTCCGTCAAAGAGACGCAAAATAATGTGTTATGTGTGACACAGGATTTTATGAAAATTTTAAGTGTGAACTTCGATTGAGACTCCACTCCCTTCAGTGGCGGATCCAGGGGGGAACGGGGGTTGGACCCCCCTTTTTTTAGGACGATCAATGCATTTGAATAGGGACATGTAGTTGGAACCGCCCCTTTGTCCTGGGTTAGGAACCCGCTTTTTAAAATGGCTGGATCCGCCCCTGCCCTTTCACGAGATCACCCCCACTTTTTGGTGGGATTCGTTTAGTTTTCTATGTTGTGTTAAGTGTACTCTTTGTCTGTTTCCTTTTTAGGCATGGCTTTGTCAGTTTATTTTTACTTAAGAGTTGTAATGTCCCTTTGGTAACTTTCGCCCCTCTTTCACTTTCAGGTGACATCATTGTGTCATAAGAAATAATTCATAATTGGTGTATATATATATGTACAGTTACAAAGTTATGTGATATGCTTACAAATATCCCCTAAGGTACAACATCCCGAGTGAAGCAATCCAGTACTCAGCCTCCCCCTTTTTTGTATCCTCCACATATGTGTTCATGTGTCCTGTGTGCACTATAGTCCTTCCACTATAGTGCTATATTTTATCTATAGGACCATAAGCATGTGAAGAAACAATACTGACAGAAAAACAAGTAAATTCTCATAATTACCTGTGCCTTCCGTCTCTTCTCTTGAAATATTTTGGTAGAAATCCTTTCCTTTTGACGATCAGCTACATGTACACCAGGGCCAGGTTTTACTAAGGTTGTAACTGCTCCAGGCTTCAGTGTGAGTCTTCCAGATTTAAACCCCAGGGATTCAGCCATCAGATTCCTTTCAAAACAATCTTGTTCAAAATGTTCCTCACAAACAACTCTGCCTTTACTCCACACAAAAGTTTCGATTTTCAGTTTATCATTGCGCAAATGATCTATCCAAAGTTTGCAGAGTTTACGTTTCTCGCTTGATTTTAACGGATCTGGTATTTCAAAAAAGCTCTTCCCACACTTTCCTCTTTCATTTACACAATTGATAGCTTGACAAGACGGCATAATATCGTATTGTTGAAAGAAAAATTAAAAGAATCTGGTTGCTTCTGGTTAGACCGGAACAGTAGGGATGACGTGGCAAATTACAACTTCTGTACTCTCCAATACAGAAGAGCTCCTCAAAATGTCGATATCCAGTAATTGGCGGGAAGTTTAAAATTTTTATATTTAAACTCACGGGTTTGACATTTCTGAGCATAATTTTGAATAACTTTAAACAGTAAACCTTATTATTAACAATAATTCTTTCAACTGAGCTAAAAAAAAAAATTGAGTTTCCTTCTCCTTTAATATTAATAACCTGCTAAAAAGAATATTACAGTGAGTTTTTTCTCTTTTAGATTAAAATCAAATATGGTTTCGATTTCAAAAGATTAGCGTATTAATTACTTTGAAGCAACTAAGCAAATGGTATACACTTAGAAAAAATACTGTCGTGGAATAAACGGAATATCAACAAGATGAAAATTATTATCACCAACTTTCTTTGCTTATTTGTCTAATATGTTTTCTTAAGATTTCAATGCAATAAACATCAAAATTAGATTATTCCTGGTAATCAGGAATTTTCTTTTCAACGAATTTTCTTTATCTGATAAATTAAACAAATAGCATAGATGAACATCCAGTGATGGGAATTTAATGAAGCGTACATTGTATGAATTTATCAATAAAAAATTGATAATTTTATTTGGAAACTCAAATTAACTCTAATCGATCTTAATGTTCTCTCTAAAAGTTATAATATACATGTTGGTTATAGTAACTTGTTTATAGTAAAGGGAAAAAAATGAATAGTGTCGACGTTTTATAGAAAAATTAAAATCAAATTATTTCTTTTCTTTTTTTTTCATTCTAAAAATATCGAACTACTCCATAATTAAAGACATACTAAAACAGTAAATTGTTTTCTGTTGTTTGGACTTTGAAGGTTACGTTGTCTGTATTTCGTAGGTTTTCCTTTTGCTATGGTTTTCTTTGTTTCTTCAACTAATGAGATTTCATTGACCCGTTGGTCACTCGTTTAAAAAAAAAAACAGCATTCAAATTATGTTTAAATATAATCTGATACATAAATAACTTGTTTAAATGTATGTAGAATTTACTTCAATACCTAAGTGATTTAAATACGTACAATAATATGCTTTTTTTTTTTTTTTTAAAGGAATAGATTTGACATAGACAGACAACACCAAGACATAAACAAAACCGAGAAAACGATCCTCAAAATGATCTTTCAAATCAATGTTAAATCCAAAAATTAACCTCATTAAAACTACCGATTAAAGCTTACGTTGATATCAAATATTTGTAGAAACCTTTTGCATTGTATGTACAACTTTTGTTATCAGTTTTCTCTGTAGATTTCGGACTCTTATCTTGGTTTGATGGATTACAATAAACCAAACAAAAAAATCAATTATCAACAAATTCATTCATAACGAGGAATTCGTATATCCAGGCTGCTTTCTTACAAAAGATAAATGATAAGTCTACGCAAAGACCAACTGCATGAAAACAACATATCAATTAAGCAGTTAATGGCGTATTAATTTTTAAACCTGGTGCCTTTTGTTAGCTATTTTTCGTATGTTTCTTTGTCTAATATGTTCTCCTATTTATTTGTATTGTAGTCCTGTCATGTTGTGTTGTCATTTTAATGTTATATTTAAGATGGCCATTAAAGAGGGAGGTCTGGCATGCCACAAAACTACCATTCTTTTTCTTTAAAAAATGTTCTGTACCAAGTCAGGAATATGGTCATTGTTATATTATAGTTCGTTTCTGTGTGTGTTACATTTAAACGTTGTGTTTCTTTTGTGTCGTTTGTTTCCTCTTATATTTGAGTGTGAATTCACATGACTATAAGACGTATCACGGTACTTTTCTATCCCAAATTCATGTATTTAGTTTTGATGTCATATTTGTTATTCTCATCCGATATTGTCTAATGCTTAGTTCGTTTCTGCGTATGTTACATTTTAATGTTGTGTCGTCATTCCCATTTTATATTTAATGCGTTTCCCTCGGTTTTTGGTTTGTGACCCGGATTTGTTTCTTTATATCGATTTATGAGTTTTGAACATCGGTATACTACTATTGCCTTTATTAATTATAATCGAGAGAGCAAAATATAACAAACCAGCTGTGACTTATCTTTTCTTGGTTGTTTTTCAGATTTTACCACCCTTGATCCTTTTGATACCAAAATAATCATTAGGTATATTTTACAAATGACTGTCAACCCTCTGAATATTTTCTTATATTTAAACTAGTTTTATACCTACTATTCCATACATTTACAGGACTTCAAGATGCACATATACCTTCTGTAGACTAAGAGATGCTTGATTGACGTGATATAGATGCCAATCTCATAACACTCAAATGGAACCAGTTTCACCGATGTGGTGTGGAAAACATAAGTAAAATCACAAAAATACTGAACTCCGAGGAAAATTCGAAAACGAAAATCCCTAGTAAATGGCAAAATAAAAAGCTCAAACACACCAAACGAATAGATCACAACTGTTATATTCCTGACTTGGTACAGTCATCTCCTTGTGAATAAAATTGTGGATTAAACTTGGTTTTATAGTTAGTGTACATTTGTAGTTTAAAACCTTCTTTCTTTTAGAAAAAAACAAAAATTGTGTTTGTGCACTTGAAAAATAAACCTCTGGAATTCCTTAAAAGGCTGTTGAGTGTACATGTAAATTATCCGAACATTTTATCATCCCAAATTTAGAAAGAAGGTAAATAAATTAAATAACTGCCACCAACACTAAATTCCCAAAATGAGAAAACAAAACTCAATGAAAAAATAACATAATATGGCCCCTGCCGGGGCTTCTTGGAGGTTACTTGAAAATGGCTCCGTGGTTGAGTAACATTAATATTTTGTTCATTGCGATCTTTATTTACTCATGTTTTTCAAAGTCCCATTCATGGTCATTAAGTCTCTGCGTCTATCCGTATGTCTTCTCGTCTGTGTGTCTCCTTTGTGTTAATGTGATAGGTCAAGGTAGTTTACGATGTAGTTGAAGTCCAGTCAACTTAACCCTTGGTACACATGTTACCTATGATATGTGCTTTCTAATTTGAATGCCAAAGTAGAGTTTTCACCCCTATTTCATGGTCCATTGAACAAAGAAAATTATCATGGGAGTGGGGCATTCGTGTTCTATGGACACATTCTTGCTATCATCGATTAATGAACAAACACATAACGGCATAATTACTGTTTAATACAATTACAAGTTAAGAAGAAAATCACGACCAATATTATACAGCATAAAACAAATTCACAGTAAGTGAAGAAGCAAGCTCAACATAGCCTGGTAATAGTAAGGTTAGATCGTACACAGATTTGTGATCATAGATATAAAAAGTATTGTATTCTATGAATGAATAAACGGTTAATTATGTTGTATTAAACACGTATATACACAAGAAATACATATTATTACGATATATATGATATGTTTGTAGGGCGACTTTTTTTTAGAGTCAGTTATATGAGACCGATCGAATGTCATTGAGTTTCTAGCCAGCATATAAAAGAAATGTATTTGATTCGGTTTTTAAGGTTATAAATTGGTTCAAAGAAATCATTAATTCATTTCATAAACAGATTCACATTCCATAGTAAATGTCGGGCACACTGATTGTTTCGTTCATCTCTGAGCATCGTAGTGCATAAATCTAAAGAGTAAGTCTACCCTGATTACAAATCTCATTTATTTATCTGTTTATATTTGATTATGTAACAGACAACGATTTTCTTTGATTCTTATTTGTCTATCAGACATTCAGTAGAATAATTTACCACAATAATTGTTATGTAAGAGGAAATAAAAGTACACCTACATGGCACAAAATGCATTAGTTCAAATAATAAATCATTGAACAATATTGATATGAATCATTAAGATGGCATTTGTGTACAACAACATCATTTTCTCTGCCTTTGCTAAATGTTTAATGCAAAACAATTGATAACAGTCATAATCAACTATGACTTGTTCCGGTCATATTCTACACTCTTATATTAAACTTATATTTATAACCGTGTATACGTCATGTTTTGTAATAACTCACTGTATGGTGTATGATATAGTGCATTTCTTATTATTAACAATAGTAATGCAACTAGATAGTGTTGCATCCGATGTAAATATATGCCAAATAGTATTCCAAGGAATCTGGAATTTCATTTTTTTTTAAATTATGCTCGTTTAAGTACACCCATTGATCATAAGGTTGTTCTTTTGTAGAGGAGACAAGCGTTTGATGTACACAATGTAAAGCCTGGTATAAAGGCAAATCATTCACATGCATTATTATTTATGTAAATATATGACCTTAAACAACAAAAACAAGTGGTTTTAGTGCACTCAAGTCAACGAACTAGTTGAAACAATTCATACAAGGGACCGTATAGCATGGGTAATGTATATTTCAGTCCTTACTTACAATTATTCTTCAGTAATGAGTGACGCATGTGCACAAAAAAAGCGCATAACGATTCAATTGAGATAGTTAACATATAATCTTTGGTAGAGTATAAAATATGTAACTGCTGGTAATGGAAAATGGGAATCCAAACCTCAACATTTGTAATTGATTCGGTGTCTAGATCGAAGTCTCCCATCTAGTGGTGTGTACACTTTATGAAAAATTTAATGATGTGACACATACCTTCTTGTCCCATAATGTCAATATTTTATTGGAAGTGAAAATACTTTTAATTTTAAACCGAAACACAAAGATGTAAATGAAGTCATCAAAGATTACCAGGTTTAAAATTATGTTTAGTTAAAGTCTCATCAGTTTAAATGGTAATAAGACAATGCATTGATGAAATTAACAGTTGTACTTTTGATGTGTATCCTACAGTTAACAGGAATAATGTTTGATTAAGCAAAAATAGACACATCTCGCTCACTTTTGAGTTCATGCGCCTCCATCCGTTTTTTTTTTTATCCTTGAGCCTATATTCTCAACTGATTTATGGGAATTGAACATCTTTAATCTTCTATTTTTTCCATCCAAAGAAGGAAATACTAAACATTGTTTTACTTGTCAATTGCTCCTATGGATGTCGATATAAGAAGTCCAAATAACAATTTGTAAAAGTAAACGATTAAAGGCCTACCACACGGAGCGTCGTATCACACGGAACAACAAGCTATGAAGGGCTCCGAATATGACTAGTGTTAAACCATCCAAACAGGAAAAGCAACGGTCTTATCTATATAAAAACGAGAAACAAGAAACACTTATAAACCACATCAACAACTGAACATCATATCCCTGACTTAAAACAGGTATTATTTATGTGAATAATTAAGTTATTATGTCGACCAGATGTACAGAAGTTAAATGATTGTTTGCAGATAGTCTCTTTTCTTTAACCGCCCATCTGAACAAAATATACCATATTCTTCACAATTCAATAACTTCTCATTAGTTTTTAAATTGAACAATCGAATATCTGCCATAAACACTGAATTTCAAAAACTTTAATGGTTTTGTTGATACAGATTGTTTACAACATTCAAATGTATAACATCTACGCATGCGTCAATATTTAAGAAAAGTTAAGCCCTGTAAAGGAAATCAACTTTGGATTATTCAGTTTCACGATAAAGGTGATTGTTTAATTTGGCGCAACAAAGACTATAGTTCATATCAAAAGACCTTGCAGCATAAGAATATTAACATTATTTGTTAACATCTAACTGTTTTCTATTCATTAAATGATTGATTACGGTAAGATCTGGCCATCATATAACATTAAAACGTTGTTTCAAAGCGAGAAAAGCTGTTTACTTAGTGTACTATTTAATGTTACTATCATCTTGGCTATACCATGGTGGGCAGTTTGTTTTGGTAGTGGAAGCCGAAATAAACACGGAGTAAAATGTTTTTACTTGTTTACTTGTTTATGCATGTGTGAACCATTCTCCTGTATGCCAGAATTTTCAATGACATTACTGTAATGGACAACACGTCCGAAGCTTTTTTCTTATTTATCTTCAACAGGAACGCTCGGAGCCGTATATTTGAAAGCCAAGGATGTATAAGAACATTAACTGTTGAGGAATTACATAAGGGGGACAAGACCTTTTACTGGACGTCGGGATCGGGTGTTTTTTAAGCTCGGGATTTCGAAATTGATCCATTCGGGATTCGGGATTTCTTTTTACGAATTTCTGGATGACGAGATTTAATTTTTTTTAAATTAGGGACATAGAGATTTCATGTATGTAAGCCCGGGATTTTGGGATCAGGACCCCTGCGATCCCCGATATATAACCAAAATGGACTTAAACAAATAGCCAAATCGTCTACTGTAACATATGTATGGTGCTTTGCGAAAGCGTTCAGTTTTACTATTAGAAAAAAAATTTAACTGCCCAAGTCAGAAATATTACAGTTGTTGTCCATTCGTTTGATGTGTTTTATCATTTGATTTTGCCATTTTATTAGGGACTTTCCGTTTTGAATTTTTCTTGGAGTTCACTATTTTTTTCATTTTACTTTTTCCGGAAAACCAACTCGTTATGGCTTCTGTAATTTTTTAATGACTTTTAATTCACGACGGGGAGCACCTGGTTTACTAGTTTCGTTGTACACTTCAACTCTTAATGGCGAGAATCATGATAGGATAATCCTCTGCAATATCTATGGTGTTTTAAATACGAAATTTATACTTTTTATTGAGGCGCTGTTGGAATGTTGCTTTAAAGAAATTGATTGTTCACAATCAGCGCTTTTGTTGTAATGATTTGTTATAATTTGAGAACAGGAAGTGAAAGAGATACTTTTGTCAGTAATTAACATTGGTTTAATCTAAATGAGGGATAAAGGTTCAATTGATACATATAGCCTAAAATTATAATCTTAAAACTTGTTTTCATAAAAACTACACAAACCACGTGTCAGATATGGAACATAGAAAATGATCCAGACGACAACACAAATAAAACAAATTGTAAGTTGAGTCCCGATCGTTTGAGAATATCATAAAATTTGTAAAGAATCTTCACAAAATATAATTAAACAAATGAGTAATTGAAGAATTCAAGCTGTATGATAAATCTATATAAAGGTATACTGACTCCAAGGAGGTTTCAATAAGTCCTTACGAATAAATTTACGCCGCGTTCAAGAAACAGATATAAAAAAAACTTCCCATTTAGTGAATAATTTGTTGTTACATGCATTTAAATATGTTTTATCTATAATTTATAATTATGCATTTAAAGATGTTTTATCTATAATTTATAATTATGCATTTAAGTATTACTCAGGCAAAAGTTTTCTAATTTATGCAATAAGGAGAAAAATTCAGAACACTCAATATGACTACGTCTGTCTATTTATATTCATGGTAGAGTCTTATTACAAGGAAAACTTGTTTATGAGACTTATTCCACTCAATACAATTTACTTAATATGCAATATTTCACTTAATCAGCATGAACTTTATTATGAGAGTAATTATGAGAGCACCGACAAGGTTAAAGATGCATGTGTAGCTACTAATATTTGGTGTAATACCAAAATTGATTTCCCCCTAATAGTCTTTGTTTAATTTGTACTTTTCAAACAGTTATTTTAGAAAAAAAACATCAATAAAGGCAAGAGTAGTATACCGCTGTTCTAAATTCATAAATCTATTGAGAAAATACAAATCCGGGTTACAAACTAAAACTGAGGGAAACACATCAAATATAAGAGGAGAAATACGACACAACAGAAACACAACATTAAAATGTAACACACTCAGAAACGAACTAATACATTTGTAATAGTATAATATAACAATCGCCATTTTCTCTGACTTGGAACAGGCCATTTAAAGAAAAAATGGTGGGTTGAACCTGGTTTTGTGGCATGCCAAACCTCCTGCTTTTATGGAATGCAAGTTAACCAATCACCACTTGTCCTATCTGTGAACTATAGCTTTTGTAACCATGTAACTTCAAGTTTCCAAAATATTCTATAAAAGCAAGACGTATATTTATGACCCGCATTTTCTTTTTACTGCAATGAAACATAGGATTGATTTTATACAACCGTCAAATTCAAGGGATTATTTTTTTCGATCTTTTTTCGTTTGCAACCTTGTGTGTTGAACTATGATTAGGCGTTATTAAACATGTTGAACTATAGCAAGTGCAGAAGTTAAATATGTGTGAATTATTTCCTATGAAAGAGGGATGAAAATTACCAGAGGGACAGTCAAACTCATAGATCGAACACAAACTGACAACGCCATGATGTATGAAGTATGACGGATATTGGATTAAAAGTGAATCAGTTGATTTCACAAAAACGGTACGGGCTTTCCACATCCAGCTTCATCGATAGTCCGACATAATTTTGGGGCCGTTTCATACTGTATAAAACTCGACCAAAAACTGCGTAAACTTGCATTACATAGAATGAATGAATAAAGAGTGATTGATTAATACACTCGAGCTCCCTATTAATAGTAACCGCACTCTTGTATATTTTATAAAATCTGAGCAGCACCCTTTAACCTAATGTCCAAACCTAGAATTACAGTAAACATGGTGTGACTGTGACCAAAAACGCGATTAATCTCTTTTTGAAAACATCTTAAAGTCTTTAAAATAGCTACTATACAGAACTAAGACCTGGTTCATTTTGAGCATTATTAGCTCCGTAGTCGCCTTATTTGCTTTGTTTCGGAGTGTTGACAATATTTAGATTATAATCATATCTTGTTTTGGTTGAGATTCTACATTTCCTTAGATTCATGCACTTTTAAATCTAATTATGCTAGATGAAGATGTACAATTGCATAAATTTAAGTCAAGGATTACGATGACAAGTTTATGTTTAAGATTGAATATTGATTTGCCAATGTTTAATAACATCTAATCTTGACATTCATCTAAATGCAATTTCATTATTGTTAAAATTGTAAATTAAGAGATAAATTCGAACTGATTCCTTTGAACGACAAATTAAACTTTTATGAATATTTAATAAAATCCTTGTAAGTACATCTGTCGTTTCTAAAATCGACATGTCCTTATTATAATGCTTTTTGGATAATTTCGTTCAAATTAATTCATAGGATTGAAATTATGAGGCTTTGTTAATGTTTGCTTTGATAGCATAACTTATGTATCACGTAATTTAATGACGTAGACCTCTTCCTATATTGTGACCTACTTTCAAGTTAGGTAAAGCGTCTTATCGCAAGATGTGTTTATAGTTTAACATATATCGGTGATTAGAACAAAAATGATAATGAAATAGTAAATATCAAATGAACAAATCACTGCAAATTATACTTGACGACGATGACTATATTACCTCAAATACGCAAACAAAATCAAATGCGATTTTTTCTCTTTACATTCCAAATAATCAATAAACACAATATAACATCTTTTTTCCTTGCAAAAGTTTAAAACAAATCTGATTCGTCAAAATTCAAACTAGTGGTCAACCTTCTGATATTTATTTTTCGTTTGAAAAGCAATTCCAAATTTAGTCTCAAATGAATGGAAATTTTATGATGGGGCAAAATCATGCTGTGTTTAATGAAATCTCAAAGGTTTCTGAACAGGCTTCAACAATATTTTTATTTTCATTGATAACATATGTGATACCTTAGATGACTAACACCTGGACAAAGACATTGATGTTTGGTTGATAATTAAACTTTGCGACACAAATGATGAATTCAATTTTGTTTCCTTTGATTTTGATTTTTGATCCGTACTTGTTTCAATAAATTGATTGATGATTATAAATCAGTGGCATACTACTGTTGCATTTATTGTGCAATAGTGAATGTTTTAGTAAATATGATACTGAAAGACTTGGATTTCCTATTCTGATTTCTTTGATATAGGGTTGCTCTCCAGTAAATTGTACTGATGCATTTATTCCAGTAACCAGTGTTTGAATATATTTGCAGCAGATAACAATAAGCTGTGGTTAAGAGCAATATAATCAATCGCCTACGATCGTCTATATATTCATGGATCACAATATCTTTTAGATCAAGCGTTAAATAGCGTTTCTAGTCATTGATAAAAAGAAGTAGCTGATCAAGCTCCCAAAAGAGTCATATCAGATCGGTTAAAGATGCAACCCACTTTTTCTTTGATCAAAACATATTTGATGTGATGTTTTGGTCACAACACATTTAATGATTTGTTGATACATATAGAAGTCGTGAAGAAGGTAGTATCCAATTGTTTTCTTTCACAAAATATCTGCTACATGTTCTAGTGGCCCATGTTATGCTGCGCTTACCATGAGCTTGTGTGAATGATTCATGGACTTCTGTCACGTGTAATGAATATTGATGAGCTGCCTTTATAAAACAAATTTACTAGTGTCTTGCGGTAATATTTTTCCTTAATGATATTCAATTTGTAAATGGCTTTTGAAATTACATATTTCAACAAGAGTATTTCTTTTGTCTTTGAAATGTAATGTCTACTTCATAATGTTTTCTTCAATAGCAGTTATATAAAATTTCCTTCAATCCACGTTTTACCATTTTAACATTGATTAAAATTATTGTTTGCAAGGATTTCCAACGTCCAGATAAATTAGAGTTATTGATATTCTTCCGATCTTTAATATGATATGTTAAAGTAAAGATTAATTTATAATCATATATTCCACTTTGAAAAACTCAGAAAAAATAACTTGTGCGGTCATTTATTTAAACCAAAGCGTTTACAAACTGAAGGATAGGAACATATTTTAGATGAAAAAAAAAAGCCAACTCACCAAAGACATATACAGGGTTAAAATTGTGTACGCCAGATTCGCACGTCGTCTTCTTAAGACTCGCTAGTGAAGCTCAAATCAAATAACCGAAGCGTAAAACATTGAAGAGTTTATGTGAAACTAAATTCTGAAAAGTTTTTTTGAAATTCAGCTCACAAAGCAAATTGACTAGAATACATGTACCTTAAAAGTAGAAAACAGAGTATTGTATATGCTTCGAAATACCATAGTGCATAAACACTAATTAACCAAATGAATGAATATAAATTTGATTCTAAATTTGTTTTAAAAAAACCGAAAATTCTCCCTTCTGACGCTACAAGTACTACATGTAATCAAGGCTTGGCAATGTTTCTTTTTTGATGTAAGCCTTTAATTCGAAGCGTAAAGTTTTTGATAGTTAACACTATTTCACATTGTTCTCTGCTTGGTTTATTAAAGGCGAATTAAGCCATAAAGGTTTTCTAATTGCATCAACAACATTAAATGTAAATAGACCTGTATGTACGAATTATGTATTGAGTTCTCATTTAACTAATTTCACATTTGAATTTGGATTCGCATCATGGGTGAGAAATGTTTATAGTACTAGTGTATAGTCTTTCGACGCAATAGTACTCGCTACGTTTGTAGTTCATTCGAATCCATTTGAGGTTTTTTCTACGAGCCTGTAATATTTGTCACATAAGGAAAGCAAAATAATCATAAGTATGTCGTCCTTGTCAAAAATATGAATGTTTAATTTGTTTCTAAATTTTTTTCGGACATCAATAACTGTGCCAAACCTTCATGAAATTTTACGAATTAGGGAAGAAGCTTGACATCGATCAACTGTACAGAAAGTATCCACCGAAAAAGTTTGAAATACTTTGTTCTCCTTATTTTTATGGGTAAAAGTATTATCTTGCAGCTCTGAACTTAATATACATTTTGTGGTAAAAGTTTTAAACACATTTATTACTTTGCTAAACATTCATAGAACATAAGATATCTTAAGCAGAAGTATTCTCATAATTAAGATATAATGTCACAATCCAAATTATGAAAACACAATTTTCATTTTACCATATCTAACTGATAAGTGGATATTTGCATATATACATCATGCTTCATCAGGATCCACAAATAGCGTCCGAAAAATGTGGAAATGTTTTATTTTAGAATAGTGATAAATGGAGTTATAAGAAATCAATTTGTGACTTCTACAAAGATTACATCAATAGCTTACGAGATACTGGGTTCCGCGCAGTTGCTTTTGAATAACACCAGAATGATTATAACGCAGTTATTTGCATTCAAAATGCTAATGAAATAAAATTTAAAATATTGTTTAGTAGAAATGACCGAGACAATCTTTTCCAGTAAAATGAAACAAAGTGTAGTTATAAGATGAACTTTTGACTGTCTCGATGAATATGAAAGACCTTGAAATACAAAACAAGTGATAAAAGAATAGTGAAGTTGATATTTAATTTGTAATGACTGGTCAAGACTGTTGATAAATTCTATCAACGGCGTAATTGTGATTTGAAAGGATTCTTTAAGCCATTACACTTAACATCTTTAACACTCTAATTATTTTACGGAGTGGAAAAAAAATACTTCCAAAATTGACTATAGTATAATGTTTAAGTGTTATAAACTGAATTAAATAAGCGTCTGAACTCAAATTGTTTTTTCTCACATAAATATAATCGTTCGAACTGAAATGGACCTATTTGAATTCATATCAATCTCTAACTTGTTTTAATGTTGTCATACGAGGTGTCATGGATTAAAACAAAAACCAACGAGAAGTAAAATAGCATCCAAAAAACAAAAAAATGAAATTTTTACACAAATAAAATTAAAGTTGTATGCAAAAGGAATCAATTATTACTTGATTTTGTACATAGTGGGGATTGACAGTGATAACTGAGAGTTGTTCTTATTATTTACAATTCTTAATCCGTTGTATTTTATTCAACCATTAAATGAACGCTGTCTTCATTAAAAGTATCCATAACGGGAATACCATGACGCAAGACTTCATTTTTGAGATATGGTTATTACACAGATCAGGTTACAGGAAGCTCATTGTATTCAATTTTCGCTTTTTAGACAAAAAGTGAGCATCTTAATTTCCTAAGATGACTGTGTTTTTCTTTTTTTGCAGTCTAAAATAGATGTTGATTGTTATATCTTATGTGTAAAATCTACTTCAAATAGTTATATCTACAACAAAGAATAAGATAAATATACAATTAATTTCTATATTTAAATATAAGCTGTTATTAAAAAAACTCTGATATATTTGGACGGTTTTTATTTCTTTGAAAAAGAAATCAAAAAAATATGGCGTTACCCTTTGAAAATTATTAATACATTTCATTGTGACAGCAATCAAACAACACGACACACAAATAAAATAAAGTAAAACACCCAAAACATAAACATAAATAAAAACAAACAAAATAATTCGCTAATTAGTCTCTCATTGAAATCAATAATTCCCAATCAATTCAGGAGTTAAAAACAATATTATGCACTTTCCATTTCTTTTTTTTTTATAAGTCGTTCTTTATATTTTTTGCTGTTACACCACTGTCGAAGGTTAGGGGGTCAGGTACCGGCACACATGACAAGCACACCACATTCTGAATGTGTATGTGCCTGTTCCAAATGAGGAACCTGTAATTCAATACTTGTCGTTTGATGCTGATATCATATTTGTTATCTATAATTTATTGTTCTATACATAAATTGGCCATATTTATTTGAAAAAAGAAGTTAAGCGTATCCCGTATGATAATATTGATAATGTAGCAACTCTCTGTTGATGAAAATTTGTTTTCTTTTTCCCTCAGAAATTAGTTTCCATTTATAGTTGTACATGTTGTGTTTATCTTAATTTAATATACATTACGATTTATTCATCAACATTGCTGCTTTCGTAGAACTAATTTTGAGAAATACGATTATATACAATGTATTCACATTGAGTTATTCAAATAAACCATGGATTAATTTAATGCGTTAATCTATAAAACCTTGTCTACTTATATAAATTACAATAAACCTTAGTTCAAAACAACTCTTAGCGTCAACAGTTATATTGACACCACAATGAACAACACGTCATTTCATTTTTATTTTTAGGCCAGATTCCGACAGTTGGAAAAGGTTTTATAATTCATTCTTTATTTAGATATTATTTCATTCAGAAATGCTCAATCGAAGCGACAAAGACGAAATTTAAATAAACGGAAAATCAAATTAAAATCACAATAGACTAATCTCCAAATACATTTTCGCCTATTTCATATGGAAAGCAATAAGAGAATTCATTTGATTAAAATAATACTTTCACTGAAATTGAATTCAGAAACCCATAAAAACAACAATGAGAATTTCTCTAAAATATAGGTTGCGACGGAAATCTAATAAGTAAAGGCCAAGTTATCCACTAGATTTGCTACGCTTTCATGCTACATTAGAAGGTAAACAAATTGACCCTGATGATGACATTATTTTCGTCTATAAAAGACTTTCAAATTATTCATTTGTCAAATATAAGTCAGACAGTTGTTTGCATAATACATTTTCCTAGTGAAACACAGTTTGCTAACATACACGGATGTGGAAAGCTTTGGTTCTATAGAAATATATCTTCGTGCAATTAGTCTAAACAATGATTTAAATGGTATCAAGTTTCAACTAAAGAAATAAAGTACAGTTGTCGTTCTGCTGATTTAGATAAGAGTGTTTAGTTTGTTTTATTTCCGTTTTTCAAGTGAATTTGTAGATTGTAGATTCTATATTCATTATCATCTTTTTAACATAACAACCAAAATATTGTTTCACTTGCTGTCTTCTGTTTTAAATGTCGTGAAATACTCACATGTTCATGTTTAATATGGAAGAATATTCCCAAATTGGCATCCTAAAGAATGTATTATATACAATTGTAAAGTATTTTTATTAAATCGATTTCAGCGCTCAGTGGCATGTATTTTCAGAACAGGCAACATGGGTTACGCCCTCAAGGGTTGATAGATAAGTTACTGAATTCAATACAAGTTTTGAATGTATACCAGAAAAGTGCCCAAACAGAACAGTCATACAGCTTAAGGTCAACTATGATTTATGGAGTTGTAGTTTTGATTTAGATTCTTAAACACTTTTCAAATTTGCAATAAATCATAATGTTTGATCCGAAAATATCTATTTACATGTATATATAATAAATGCTAGAAATGCCACCGGAGCAGGATAGTTAGCAGCGGCCCGACCTACTTTCGTAAAATGCTAGTAACCATATGATAATTACTATAGTTCTATGAACACAAGTGTATGAATATTGTCCACCAGGTAATCAAAATATAGCTCATCACATAATGGCAAACACTTTAAGTGAACTATGCGTTGTTATTGGAGGATTGTCGACCATTAAAAGTATTAGTCAACTGCAAACAAATTAATAATGTCCTGCATATGCATGACATAATTATAAAAGGATGTTAAACTAGCAAAAACCGATCACTCTTTAGTCAACATGCTGAAAATATGCGATCACAATTGATAAAGTGTTGTTGAAGACAAAATAGTAAGGATGGTACCTGCTAAGGTTAACTATATTGAATAATGTAGATGGTATGCGGAATCGGTTAGTCCACCAGCAACGCCTCTGATCCATTTAATTAATATATTTTTATTTTAATATATTCATGTGTACTACGCAAGTCCAATAAAAAAGCAAAACGACACTTTTTAATCGTTTTCCATCAAGTATCATTGATCCACGAGGATTACAATATGATATGAAACAAATAACACCATCAAGAACAATTAAACTCAAAACAGTTAAGTTTTGCTCAACAAAAATATGTGCGGAAATTGATTTTCAAAATAAACAAAAGAAACAGAATACACGCGTCGCATACTTGACAAAAACTATGTATATTCCATAGTACATCAATACTAATCTGTGTTGTCACGATGTGAAGTATGTTATTGCAAATAACCATTACATGGACTGAAATAAACCCACATCAGAAGACATTTCATTTGTCATATCTAGGTTTTAAATGAGATTACAGAAATCGGTTACATTTTAAAAAGAGATTAGGTTGATATTAGTCTATAATAGAATTATGTAAAATTTCAATGAATTTAAAATGATTGATCTATGTAAAGATAATAAATCATGCGCGCCTTGAAAGGAATACATAAATTATTCAGTCATATTTAAAAAAATTTCCATAAGAAAAAAACATACAAATTATATGTAACGTTATAAATCAAATCTTAAATTTTTACATATAAAAAGAATTCTGACGTCAATCTTTGCGTACTGACTCAGAGATTGAATCTGCTTACATTACGTTTTACGAAGTTTTAAATATACAAAACTAAGAAGACGTGGTATGATTCTCAGTGAGACAAGATGATCACACCAACGACACTGTCGTTTAATTTAGATAATCGTTTGAGACCTAAAGTAGGAAAAGCAAAACTAACAAAATGTTTGCAATAGGGACCAAAACCATTTAAATTAAATAATAAAAAATACGGAACTTCGTAGAACTTTCAAAACGGATTGTTCATAATAAATGGAAAACTTAAAAGCTCAAACACATCAATTGAATGGATAACAACTCACATTCCTGACATGGTACAGTTAAAACACAGCAGTTGCAGTTATTACTTGTAGTTCAAGTAAATACATTAGAAAAAAAGCAAAAAGATTCTAGTACATAAACTGTTGCATCTTTTGCAGTCGTCCGATTAAATTAAGATACCTACATTGTTCGAAAAGCTTGGTGATTTTATGAAATGTTAACTATCTCGATACATTATAAATACAATTTAACTGTCTTCAGTTGAGAAGTATTGTATTACATTCAGTGCATTGCGTTAAGTCAACTTGCAGATGATTAAGTCAATTTAAATGCATGAAATTTGTTGATTAATTTCATTAAGCTCTACAATGTCGATTCCAGAATTAAAATCAGATTACATAATACATTGTGTAATATAGCATTGAATTTTTGACTGCCGTCAAAGTCATGCACTGACAGCAAATATGATACCATATCCCCTGTGACTCAGGAATACCAGTCATATTATACTGTAGTGTCCTAGTTTCTACATCAATTACAATTCTGAGTGTATTTTTTTTTCACAGGGTACATATTATCATAAAAAAAATAAAAGGGCAAAATAAAGTACAATGTTGCAGAGTGTATGTCCTTACGGTTTTGACAAATACAGCTTAAAGTAGACAAAGTAAGGTAACAATTCGGGAATTGAACGCGGAAGGTTAATCGTGCTAATACATTTAAAGATGTTTACTAGAGTTTACTGATACATGTTTTGAAACAACCTAATCGAAACGGAAGTATATGTTTCAATTATGTCGCTCATGATGTATAACCTCTTCGTACCATGGAGAAGAGCAATTCATCGTAGATATAAATGATTTTTCGAACAAAATACAAAACTATAGTCTATACAACACTGTACTGACTTGAAATTAAATTGGCAGAATTTATTGTAAACTTAAAATATGTGAATTAGGAATAGTTACCTTTCCATGTACAAAAACTTTATTAGTAAGTCTTGCTAAATTCACCATTAATCATGCCATGACATTTGAACTACTACTTTACGATGGTTGATGCCAATGGAGCAGTATGATAACATTGGTGGTACCAATTCTACTGCACACTATGAAAAAAGTCTCTTCAGTGATCATAATGCTCTAGTCCATATAAAGGCACCAGTAGTATACCGCTGTTAGAAATTTATAAATCGAATAAGGAAAAAAACAAATCCGTGTTACAAACTAAAACTGTGGGAAACACATCAAATATAAGAGGAGAACAACGACACAACAGAAACACAACACTAAAATGCAACACACACAGAAACGAACTATAATATAACAATGGCCATTTTCCTGACTTGGTACAGGACATTTTAAGAAAAAAATGGTGGATTGAACCTGGTTTTATGGCTAGCCAAACCTTGCGCGTGTATGGCAATGTTAAATATAACATAAACAGGACAACACTACATGACAGGACTAGAAACATTTTAAAAACCAAAACTTATGCAACGTTGAAGAGTTGATAAAATCAAATTCGATCTAGAGTAAAACTATATCTGGAAAAAAAAACTTTGCTAGAGGTGAAGTATTCCTTAATTTCAAACGGTTTTCAAAATTTGACAACAAAAAATTCAATAAAAAAATCACCTTATATTCGTACCGATACCAACGTGTTATACATTTATTTTGTGATATGAGGAAGAAGTCCAAAAACATTTGGTACATAGCTAATGCTGAAGGGTTACAATTTAAGTTTTAATCGAAAAATTGTGATTGCTTATTTCTATAATAAACGTTATCATATATTTACTTGAACCGTTAGTTAGGAGCCAGGAGCCAAATATTTCAGACAGTACGGAAAATTATAAACGACATGTACTTTACGTTAATTCTAGTTAAAAGATGTTGTTAGGGTCATGCTAGGCAATATCTGTTCGTGGAACACGACAATAACTTATTAGTTTGCTGCTTCATATATTCTATTAAAGTGTAGGACGTCTTGTTTATTTGAATGAAGAATTGACTAAATAGGCAAACAATTAATCGACTTCAATTTATTGTCTAAAAAGAACAATATGTTTGATGGTTAAAACAAATAGCAATATTAGTTGGAACATCGGTAAGATTACTTTTATCTCCGTGTTTAATATATTTATATTAATTGGTCTTTCATTACGTTCTGGTAAACCCATTGTACTTTTATTTTGTTATTTTGTCAAACTGACTTATATTAAATCTATTTTGATAAAATCTAGAGAAAATAACCATAAGGGCTTTTACTTAAACTGAAAAGAGGTTTAACAGTCGTATATTATCTTCATTCTAATCTTTCTTTAATTATAACAAAACTTTTTCAAAACTAAAAAAAAAACTCAATTAAAATATAATGATCAGACAGTGTTTGATCAATATTGTATTTGTAGAACATTATATTCAATAATCAGAAAAGTGACAATGTCACAATTTGTTGTAAGATCTTATATACAAACTTTAATCACAAATTGAAACTTGAATGCACTGATGTCTGTTATTCTCATATATATTATGAAACGGCTTTTCTAAAAATATATTCATATTACTTTTGTATATAATTCACGTATAATCACTGATTATTTTTGCTTTTTCAAAGTTCGTATAAAATCTTAATTTACACGGAACTTATTAAAAGATGTTTTCGTAAAAATGTTTTGCGTTGAAATGTTTGTTAAGGAATAAGCCTTCTTATTAGACCATTGACTTTGTTCAACAACAACCGGATCAACCACTCCTACCAAGGATACTATCTTTGTTTCGGATCCAATCTATTACGCCACCACATACATACTCAAATAGGGTATCAGTCTTAGGTCAAGTATTCATTCACGAAAATTTGCATAATTTAATTATTCTTAGACTAGAATATTTTTGTTAAGTACTGTGTGTAACGTAACACTCCATTTAACTGTATGTTCTGATAATATAACATCATCCTAAGAATTTCAACCTTCAAATTTGAAAGGTGTGTATCAATCCGACAAAACAAAAGATCCCGAAAAGTCTTAGACAGGAATAAGAACGGGTCGTTTTCAAATCCTTGTAATCAAAGCTTTGACACATTATTGGTATTATGTTCAGATTGAGAAAACTGTTGATATTTTTTCCAGAATCGTCTCTGTTTGGTAGTCAAGTCGATAAACATCTGAAATTCATTTAAGCTACGATGATTCAGATTCATTTGTTGATCTTTCTTTTTATGATTGTATATTTCGCCGCTGCATAAAACTAAAAGCACTCTCCGTATTTCGTTTGGACAGATATATCACCAATATTGTAGTTTGTCTCATACCCGGAGTATATACCATTTTTCCTTCACGTCTGATTACAAATAGGTACAATTTTTTTCCAGTCTATATCATTAGGACTTTGTTTAAATTCCGAAAGTCTTCGTTAATATGAAATCGTGTTTTTAAAACAATTTCGTTGTTTTTAAATGATAAAAGTGTTGCTCAAACGATAACCACTGCGATCTCTTTTCGAGTCGGTGTGGTTTTCTTTGTAAATATTTTGATTTCTTTTCAATAAAAAGAATAAAATGTATCTGATGTGTTTATTTTGGTTAAAATTGAATGCCGGAGATAAGGTTTGTTATATTAATATAATGGTAAAAAAACAAATCTATACGCGTTCATATTTCTAGCTTGGATGCTGCTTGTAACCTTAAAACCATATTGACCTGTAACACGAAATTGAATGGGGTCTTTTTAAGTGATATCTCCCACGCTTCGCCTAAGCATAACAGAAATGCACGAGAACAGTAATTAACACATATTTATAAAAGGCTAAAAAATTGCCGAAGCCTGATGATAAAACGATCTTAATATTGCAATACTAGTTAATAAACTTGCAAAGTTTGAAATGTGTTCTTAACATCAACCTACCAGTTTGTTAATAACATGCCCACGTTTTTCAACGATCCCCTAAATTATAGTGCACTGGTTCATCTCAAACCAGAGATTGTACATCATTTCCTGTAATCAGTGGATTTTTAAACAGCTATATCTTCAGTTTGCACACCTTTTCAATATACAGATTATCACGGACACTAATAAACTATTCAAAACTACACTAGTTTGGGTGGCAAAATAATATTGGGATATTATTACTTCAAAAAATTCTTTCACATTTAATCAGACAGTCAATAAGTATATCGGAAGTATTGAAAAACGGGCCACGTTTATGTCGTGAAATTGAATTTCTATTTAGCATTTCAACTAAGTATTCTTTTTTAAAATACTTTACCCCTTAACCTTTTGGAAACAAGCAGTTTAGTGTTGGTAATCAAGAACAGCCAGGTAAAAGTAAACACACTCTGTCTATTTTTGTAAAAACATATCTCCACCAGACCCACCCTATCAACTGCTTTTAAGTTTACGGAAACGAATATACATGTTTTGCAGGAATGTAATTAACCTCTTTTTGTCGTAAGAAAGACAACTCTAAATTCAAATAGGAATCAAAAGAATGCTCAAGCATCCGGACCATATGTATTTACTCGTTTATTTATTTACTGAGCGAATCATATGAGTTTTTATACCATATAGAATTTCCGCATAATAATTTAATTTAAATGTGCTTCAAAATCTGCTGAATTAGCTAAAATGTGCTGTAAATATATAGTTACTATTAACATGATTAAGCGTATTAGCATTTGGAAAGCTTTCAGAAATTAATGAATATTGACATTTTTTTTTTTCTAATTTCAAAGCAATCTCGGGTACATATTTCGTATCCGTCCGTACCTCGAGAAAATATAGAACTTCACTATGCTGGTATAAGGTTACCCATTTTGTACCCGAGGCAGATGCATGAAGTCAATTTCAGAGCGTTGTGATTTGATGTAAGGATATCATTATGTGGTCATTTTAATAAATTTCCTGTTACAAAACCTTAAATTTTTCGGAAAACTAAGGATTTTCTCATCCCAATAATATATATTCTTAGCCGTATTTCGCACATCTTTTTAGAAATTTGGGTCCTAAATACTCTTCAATTTTGTACCTGTTTGGCTGTTTCGTGTTTAGACCATATAGGATTTCCGCATCATAATTTGATTTAAATGTTCCTTATCAAAATACGAAAATCAAACACAAACCTATATTAATTGTCAAACAGACGATGATTACTAATATCAATGATATGTACTCGTAGGAGGATATTTCCTTCCGAAAGGATATCGTTTCTTTTCTGCATTTATACGATTTGGTTGTGAAAAGTTTTTTACAGTTAAACAAATGTAAGAGAGAGAAAAGCGAAAATAAATATTCAAATGTGGCTTGCGTATTTTTCTTTATGAAAAAAATGAAGAAAAAAAAATGTGAAAAAATATTATTCAGATTTTTACACAATAGTTTTTGAATTACTGAAGATTTAAATATAAAATGATGTATCAGTTATTGTACATTATAATTTAACTATTTAAATTTAGTAGGAGAATTAAAAAAAAAATACTGATTCTTCTTTCGAATGTCAGACCATCCGATCTTTATCACCGAAGTACTCTCAATGTAAGAAAACAAGATTCTTGAATAATTTGTCAACAAATTGAACTGAAATATATTTTCTAAAATGACAATGTATTTTTTCTGCACCAACGATCCACATGAACTGTTGGTGGCGTCTTGTCTTCTTAATATCGAACCCTTTACTAGAGTATGTTCTTTGGCAAACACTTACATGAATAAGGCCTTATCATACGCTTATCTAAAGCAAAAGCTTACACAAAATTGATTCCACATTTTAGACATTAAAATATTGTTCATCAGCTCATAAATAAATAGCAATCGTTATAATGAAAACATTTATGTATTGTATATTTTACCTTTCACATGATTGATTATTAGTTGCTTAACGATTATGAGTAAAGCATGTACTATACTATTACACTGTATAAGCCTATTGTTATTCTTGAATATCGTATACAATATTGCATTGAATATATAATCCAACAACAAATCTAAAAGATGAACGGAAGAAAATGTTGGGCAAACCTCAAACAGACCAACACCAATTGCTATAGACATTTGCCGAAATGATATCTAGAATAATCTTAAGTAAAGATAGCCAATAAACAGCATCTCAAATTTATTTCTCGTGTACTCTGATAACAAAGCTATTTGGACTTTGAAAGTACAATTAAAACAAAAGCTACATCCTTTGCCTTGACAACTGTCTACTGATATATAATGTATTACTTAACTTTTCTTTAATTGATGGCTTCAGTATGTAATAAGACGCTTACACCGGTTATAACTTTGACTAGAATACATATTAGATTATTCGGACCTAAATTTAAAATGATTTTTATCAAGGTTAAGATTAGCCTTGTCTGCATTCAAGTACTTTTAATCATTTGGATCTCATACCAATATCATATCTTCAATTGGGACAAAATCTGCTGAAGGTAGCTAAAATGTGCTGTTAATATATAGTTACTATTTAACATATAAGTATTTGGAAAGCTTACAGAAATTAATGAATATTAAAATTAATTTCTTTTTCTAATTTCAAAGCAATCTCGGGTACAGATTTCTTATCCGTACATATACTACCTCGAGAAAATATAGAACTTCACTCTCATGGTATAATTTATCCATTTTGCATCCGATGCAGATGCATGAAGTCAATTTCAGAGCGTTGTGATTTGATGTAAGGATATTATTATGAGATCATTTTAATAAATTTTCTGTTACAAAACCTTAATTTTTTCGGAAAACTAAGGATTTTCCTATCCCAATAATAGATATTCTTAACCGTATTTGGCACAATTTTTGAAAATTTTGGGTTCTTTAGTCTTTTCAATTTTGTACCTGTTTGGCTGTTTTGTGCTGGATGTAGTTATGAAATAAGTCACAGTGAGAAAACACAATCATGTTCCGCACCTAACGGTCTACTCCAAATAATAAGTGGATTTTTTGCCAAACATGCATGGAACGAAAACGAACGTGAACGGTGCGCTATAGATTGATAAAACGTACGATGAAGCATATCGGTAGTTTACCTAGATTCAACTGGTTGCCCATGTTTATTTTCAAACATAGAGAAAAGTAAAATCACAAAAATACTGAACTCCGAGGAAAATTCAAATCGAAAAGTCCCTAATCAAATGGCAAAATCAAATAATAAATATAAAAAATAACATATGGTATGATTGCCAATGAGACAACTATCCACAAAAAAAAACAAAATGACACAAACATTAACAACTGTAGGTTATCGTACGGCCTTCAATAATGAGCAAAGCCCATACCGCATAGTCAGCTATAAAAAGCCCCGATAAGACAATGTAAAACATTTCAAACGAGAAAACTAACGGCCTTATTATGTAAAAAAAAATGACCGAAAAACAAATATGTAACACATAAACAAACGACAACCACTGAATTACAGGCTCCTGACTTGGGACAGGCACATACATAAATAATGTGGCGGGGTTAAACACATCAAACTAATGAACAACATCTTTCATATTCCTGACTTGATACAGGCATACAATACAATTGAGAATGAAAATGGGGAATGTGTCAACGAGACAACAACCCGACCATAGCACAGACAACAGCAGGTCTTCAGCTGGCCCCTCAACAAATATATAAACTAGTTCAGTGATAATGAATGCCATACTTAACTCCAAATTGTAAACCTTGTTTTATAGTGCTAAACTTCTCACTTGTACGACAATCGCATCAATTTTCATTATATTGACAATGATGCGTGAACAAAATGTCACAAATGTGGGTACAACAATTACACGACACGTAACTTCCATTTAGTTTTATATGGAAGTGGTTTACATGTATATGTTTCCTTAGGTCACAGTTTCAGTAAAGAAAAACGTAAAAAAGACAACCGTTTTTGAGACGTTTTGTTTATATCTGTTTATAAAAATTCTTTGATATAAACAATGAAGACAACAATACCCCAATTGAGTCCAAATGACGTGGACTTAGGCAAGTATTACTCACTATAGGACATTCAGAAAAAAGCAAATATAACACCAGATAGTAATCTATAAACAACCTACAAACGGCAACTATTAATTTACAGGCACTGATTGTATGTTGTGACGATAAACCAATTTGTGTTAGCTAAAACCTCTCGTGTAACCCAGGCGAATTGGTATTTAGATAAAGTAAGCCAAACACAACACTTTATTAATATAAACTTCGTATTATTTGTTTGTTAACACAATAATAAATGTTAACCAGTTCTCTCAAATGGCAACTCAGTTGGATGTATGAATTATTTCCTTGCAAACGAACCAGACATCAGATGTTTGATGAATTGTATTGAGTCGTGTTCTTCAAAATAGATTTAATTAAGTCTGAAATTGCATTACTTGTTGAACTCTTGCAGTCTTAAGATTTTTTACAAATAATATTTTCAAAAACATCACAACAGAAACCTGCTAGTGTTAACTTACTCACGCACAGTAGTCAGCACTTTGATGTTGACATGAACTATCGTATTTTCAAATTGCATATGCTTTGAATTTTTCGAAAAACTGTATATTCGCGCAGTAGATAACCTTAGCTAAATTTGGCAAAACATCTGGAGGTATTGAGTCTACAACTTGATACACATGTGTGTATTTACATGAATTATTATTAATATGACTATATGATTAGAAATAAACTATATACACAAATTTACTTTTTTCGAATTACTGATGATTATCTACTCAAGAAAAGACAACTCTAACTGTAGTTGGTAGTTACTTTCGACATTTTGGGCGTTCACTGCCCTTCAACTTTTTTTTATTAAAATTGAGAAAATTGGAAATGGGGAATGGCTCAAAGAGACAACAACCCGACCGAGAAAAAAAACAACAGCAGAAGGTCACCAACAGGTCTTCTATGTAGCGAGAAATTCCCGCACCCGGAGGCGTCTTTCAGCTGGCCTGGCCCTTAAACAAATATATACTAGTTCAGTGATAATGAATTGTACCTTTCTAACTTTTTTATTTGAGCGAAACTGTTGAGTCTGTTGTAGAAAACAAAACTGTGTCATGTCGTACATGATTTTTATCTTAGTATAAATGTTCAGTTTATTTATAACCACTCAGTAGATACCATAATCAAGTTTATCACCAGCCAAAGAGTCAACATTTATATTTTGATATAAATTACCTTTGATATACATTACGTAGTCATATACTTATTAGTGTTTGATACATTGTTTACAAACTTATTTAAAAAACAATTAGAATTTCCCTTAATGTTATGCTCTACAATTCTATTTTATTCTTTTTAACATTTCACATTCGAGCATCAGTGATGAGTCCGTCGTTGATGAAACGCGCAATTTAAGTCAAGGTTTCAATGATGAGTTTTCGTACAGGTTGATAGTAAAATACGATGACTTTAAAACACTTGAAACATTGAAACATTGTTCCAACAAAATGTATTGTACATTTCCCGAAGCAGTATAAAGATAGCTCATTATATAGAAATAGGAAAGAGATATCATATAACTACAAAACCACAAGTCATGGTATCTAAAAGTTTGTAATAAAAATGTTAGGATTGGTTTGTTTTCACATTTTTGGTGCAACAGAGAACATGCAAGACAATCTTGTCCGATTCCGTAAGAAAAAAAAGTCCGCATCTGCAGTGATCTATATATATGTTGATGTCTGTGCTTTGGTATTAATTAGTAAAACTAAATTGATCACAAGGAAGTAAGCACGATTAAATACAATTATGATTTCAAGATTTCTTGTCAACCGATTTATTTATATGATATGTACTTAAACGAGTGTACGAGATCGTTGAAATAATTTCCTCACAGTAGCCATGTTTTATATGTATACTAAAATAAACTTGAATGACATACAGTATGTGAAGTCTTTATACTAAATTCATTAAATATGTACTGATTTGTTTATTTTAATTGGCTTCTAACTACATATCAATATCTAAGAGTGTCCTCATATCGTTACATTGTGTCTTTTGTTATTATGACACCCTCAACAGAGTTGGGGTGACATATTGTTATTGTACGTTTCTTTTTTTCTTCTTATTAGGTCTTTCCACTTTTCTGTGGAAAGACCTATTGTTTTTCTTCTGATTATTTTTTTTTTTTCTTCCGCCTAATTTTGTTGTTTCGCAATATGTCGCTTAGATATTTGGTATATGATATCGAACAGTTTATGCGCTTTTGAAATTTACCCTGCGTAAACGAATACTTTTCTTTGTAGGAGTTATCTCCCCAAACACTGTTTTCCTTGTGAGCGAAACTCCTTCGCAACCGTAAAATATTATGACAAATTTATTTTACAAAATTGCTCGTTATATCCTTCGCATGATTTGTCCTATTTTGACCGAAGTGATATGAACGCTCCATATGAGATTTATTTCCCCTTATGCATTTGGTATAAGTGATATGCATTTCTATCTTGTAAACCATAAGTGCTAGAGACCAAGGATCTGTTGATTTGAGGTCCTTGGTCCAAAAAAACTAAAATTAGGTCAAGGTCAAAGGTCAAGGTCATATTCTAATTTTTGAATTTGGTTTATTTCCACTAATTTCCAGAAACCGTATAAGATATCGACAAATTATTTTTTTCTAAATTGTTAGTTGCGACATGTCTGAACACGTAAATTTTGATTGCAAGGGTATGTTGAACATAAAAGTGAGTTTTCTCCCCTCTTGTATTTAAAAATACGCGTATGGTGATATAACTGATTAACGAAATATAATTAAGACCTATGGTCTTTTGATCTGAGGTCCTTGGTTTATGACCTTGAAATTGATCTCAAGGTCATAGATTAATTTGACGCTCTAGTTTTTGACCTTTGCTTTCAGCTCATATGTATACATGATATAGCCATGAGACTTTTGGCGAAAGGTATCAAACCATTTAACCTTGAAAAAAAACAACCGGAAGTGACCTTGTGTAAACCAGAAGTAGCTATTTTTTGTACTTTATTAATAAAAAAGTATATAGAACCAGATATTTTTGGAATCAGTGTCAATTAAATATTCAAATATTATCGGAAGTAACATTTTTCAAACCGGAAGTAACAAATTATCTCCCTTATTTAAAAGATATTATATAGAAACCATATATTTCTAGAATCAGCGTACAATAACCTATCAGTTGACGATTGAAATGACATTTTAAACTTAATTTTACAACTTCCATATTAAAATACATTGTTTTCAGTGGAAAGACCTTCAATTGTTCTCTGAACAATTGGTTTTTAATTATTTTATTTATTCTTCCACAAATTTTGACATCATATCTTGACTTACATCTAGAAATTGACAATGAGGGTCGATTGAAAACAAAACTTTACGACAAAAGAGATGATTTCAGCTTTCCAATTGTGAACTTTCCATTTCTAAGTAGCAACATTCCAGCAGCACCTGCATACGGTGTATATATCTCCCAATTGATACGATATTCCCGTGCTTGCATTTCCTATCATGATTTTCTTGATAGAAGGTTGTTGCTCACAAGTAAGCTATTAAATCAAGAGTTCCAAATGATGAAGTTGAAATCATCTGTGGGTAAATTTTACGGACGCCATCACGAGTTGGTTAAACGTTATGGAATAACCGTTTTACAAATGATATCGGATATGTTCCTTACGTCGTAACTACAATCCCCTTCCCTTTCATAAATGTGACCTACCGAATTAGACTACTTACCGGATTTGTTATCTCATAAGCAACACCACGGGTGCCACATGTGGAGAAGGATCTGCTAACCCTTCCGGAGCACCTGAGATCACCCCTAGTTTTTGGTTCGTGTTGTTTATTCTTTAGTTTTCAATGTTGTGCCATGTGCACTATTGCTTGTCTGTTTGTCCTTTTCAGTTTTAGCCATGGCGTTGTCAGTTTTTTTTTCGATTTATGAGTTTGACTGTCCCTCTGGTGTCTTTCGTCCCTCTTTTGTCCATGCTATTTCTTGGAATTAAACGAACCAAAGTTGACGCAATTATATCATAATGTGGACCCTATATGAAATTGTGCAATCGTGGTATGGCATATTCAAGATGCATGCCGTTGCCATGGAAATTCTTATATGCGAAAAAAAAATAAAAATTCTAAAACTATCATTACAAGACCAAAACGGATGAAACGTTATGGTAATGTAACATGATATGCCTAGATGAGCAGACAGTATTTAGAAATTCCAAAATGGCTACCATTGTCATGGAAACTGGGCAAGAGTTAAAATTGACCCTATGGGAAAGTACATTAGAGCAGCATTTTCTTAAAGAATATTAGTTCAAACTTTATGACAATACATGGATATGTAACAAGGCATTTTCCAAAGTGGCACCTGTCTTTTGAATTTCGGAAATGATAACCGTTATCCTGGAAACAGCAAAAATTAAAAAAAAAATCAAAATGCTTCAAACTAAATGAAACTTTGCAACAATATTAAAAGGCATGTGTGGATACGCTCTTTGACTTTGGAATTTTCAAAATGGCTGCTGTTCGCCTGGCAATGTGTAAAGGGTGCCATCCGTTATTGCTAGCAATTACAAATCTAGTTATGACTGTTGTTGTTCTTGTTGCTTTGTTTGAATATGACGAGTCAAACGTTGTCAGCTAGTTTTACAGTTTAGCATGTAGGTTATTACATGTAGGTGCGATTGTATACAATCTTCCCAGTTACACATGTGTCTGTTGACATGAATTATTATTATTATGACTTTATTATTAGAAAATACTATTTACCAAACTTTACTTGTTTTCCAATTACTGATGATTTTCCACTCAAGGATCTGACTACCCAAACTGTAATGGGTAAATTTCTTTGAATATGGAGCGCTCAATGCCCTTCAATTTTGTTTGTTTTACCTTTATTTCTCTATTGATTCGAACGTAACTGTTGAGTCTGTTGTAGACAACAAAATTCCATCTTGCGAACAGGATTTTTATCCTGGTATCTATGTTGAGTTTATCTATGACCGTTCAGTAAATACCACTGCTGTCCCGAATTTTTGTTATCAAGTTATATTACCAGGCCAAGAATCAACACGTATATGCTCGCATAAATTATCTTTGAGATAGTTATATACTTATAAATGATTGATACACTGTTAACAATTAAACTTAATTAAAAACAAACCTTAGGATTACCCTAACTGTCTTTAACAAAATCTTTCGGAAGTTTTCGTCACCAATGCTCTTCAAAACCATTTTGATCTTTTTAACTTTTCACATTTGAACGTCAGTGATGAGTTTGCCGTTGATGAAACGCGCAATTTTAGTCAAAGTATCTATGATGAGTTTTTGTGCAGGTTGATAGTTATATACGATGACTTTAACACACTTTAAACATTGTTTCAATAAAATATTTTATACATTTCTCGAATCCGTGTAAAGATATTTCATCATTAAGAAGTTTTTTTTAGAAAAAAGAAGTCCTATAACTGCAAAACAACAAGGAATTGTATAAGTAAGTTTGTAATATAAATGTTTGGATTGGGGTTGGTTTCGCATTTTTGGTGCAACAAAGTACCGGCAAAACAATCTTATCCGACTTTGTAAAAAAAAATCGCGCCTGCAGTGATCTTGATAATTGTGTTGATGTTTCTTCTGTGGTATTATTTAGTAAAACTACATTCTGCTTAAGGAAGTAAGCACGTTTAAATGCAATTATGATTTCAAGATTCTTTTTCAACCAATTTATATAAATCATATATACCGAAACGTTTGTACAAGTCCTTGGGAATAGTTTCTTCACAGTAGCCAATTTTAAGATATGTATACTAACATAAACTTGTATGACATACAGTATGTGAAGTCTTTATTTTTTAATTCATTAAATGTGCACTGATTGGTTTTTTTTAGAACTGTTCTAAGTAGAACTGTCAGAATCAGTTCTCGGTAGAACTGACTAAATCAGTTCTAGGTAGAACTGTCAGGATCAGTTCTAGGGTAGAACTGTCTAAAACTGTTCTAGGTAGAACTGTTCAAATCAGTTCTAACCGTAGAACTGTCAGCAGAACTGACTAAATCAGTCAGGACTGTAGAACAGTTCTAAATGACGTCATTGGTGTGAATAACCTAGTAAGGGCACTTTAGAATTTATAAGAAAAAAATCAGTTCCAATTACTTTACTATATACATGTATTAGCAGGTTTTCTATATTTTACTGATCAAACGTTACAAATATCGAAGTGGATAGAGAGGTTATCAAACTCATCGGCGAAATATTTTTATAAGATTATTTGCATGATAAACATCATTGTTTACGTTTCTTCGTTCCCCGTAATTAACAGTTTCTTCCTAAATTTAACTCTGCATTTACCTCATGGAATTTCAATCGTAATTTACCTTGTTTGCCTAGGATTTACATTCATGATTTAACAGTTTGAGATTCTGTTTTGACAAATGTTCAAACGAAAATTGTACAGTGGATGAATTATGGGATATTAATGAAAAAAGTGTTGTTAAACGTAAAAAACTATGTACATTTGCACCATCCCGTCAATTTAGCCAGACTTATCCATAACGATTAAAAATGATATCTGGTAGTCTGGAACGTCAGAAAAATATACTCGATCTGAACATGATTGAAACATTTGCCCCGGCTACAAACAAAATCAATCATTTTTCTTTGCCTTCTTCAAATTATATTAACAGTATACTATTCAAGAAGAGAACTTCTCATACAGTCATGTACTTTTCATTTTAAAATAAAGTATATGAATCAGTCATGTGAGTGTTGGATGATGCCGTTAAAAAGTTTTATAGTGACGGTTCATTATTATTGATACAGAGAGGAAATTATGGCACGCTAAATTGATGTGGACAAATTTTTTAGATATGGTGTCATCTTTATCATACGATCCGTCCTGACATAGAAATATTATTGGTTTACAATGAGGCTATATATATTTATTTGATAAAGTGTAAATATGTTCAGTTTTAGTTGATGCGGTCAAATAATTTTGTTAAAACGAATCAGTGGTTGTGGTTTGTTTACGGTCCAACGATTTACAGAAAAGAGCGACGATTTACAAAAAAAGAAAAGAATCGAAAAGAGCATACATATAATTATTATTTAAAGTTAAAACAATGTATATACACCATTTTTCCCCCTCGAAATAAAGGAATATATAATTTAAAGTTAATATTTAAACAAAAAAAAATCAAAATTTCATTTCCGTTGTATTCGAAAATAGAATTGTAAAAAACATTTGAAGAAAATTTCAATTCCTGCTACATGTAAACCTTGGCAAAATTTACGATGTTCTTGATTGGTTTCAATTTCTTAATTCAATGTACGGTATAAAACGATGGGCTACATGGGAATAAAAGGAGATTAATCAATAAAAAAAATACATCATTATCTATATATTATAAATTTTGTGCAAAACACAGTCATTTCATTTCGTCTTTCAACAAATATAAATAAATGAAAAGCGCACCCGCTTTCGGTATAATTGATAATTGTTTACTCTTTATATAGCCACCATAATAGCGTATAGATTAAGGGTGTGAAAAAGATAATGGCCTGTTGGTTTCTATTACTTTTATCTAATAAACCACTTGAAACAGATATGTAGATTAGTGAAATGATGTCAGATGGTGATAAATGTTGGCCTGTGGCGCTACATGTATCTATAGAGAAACTTGTGCATGGAGATAACGGGACTTTTCCTTGACGAATTCAAATCCTTGACAGGTTTAACGTGTCAAAAAAACAATTAATGTGTTTTCATTTAATATGTACCACACATACACACACACACACACACAAAGAGAGCGAAATATTCGTATTTATTCAATAACTCCTGTAAAGTTTTCCGTCATGTTTTAAACGATATTTTGTTTTATTTTGATTTTGTCCTATTGTCCGAATGTCCGTGTTATATATATATTCCCTGATGAAAGGAAACACATTCCAGAAAATTTATAAGGAATTGTTGTTATGTTTGAAATGAATTGACCAAGATTTTAGTTTTTCGTTCATTTTTTTATTTAAAAAGGCTGTTAGTTTTCTTGTTTGAATTGTTTTACATTGTCATATCGGGCCTTTTATAGCTGACTCTAATTGTTGAAGGCCGTACGGTGACCTATAGTTCTTAATGTCTGTGTCATTTTGGTCACTTGTGGACAGTTGTCTCATTGGCAATCATGCTACATCTTCTTTGTTATACAGTCTGATATATCGAAACTACTGAAATTTGTTTTTGATTCAATATCTTGATAGAAAGATGACATGCTGGTACTCTAATTAATGTGGAAATTTTTCCAATATTGTTGTCATTTGAATTATACATTCCATCGTGATTAGAACTATATATATAAGTTATTTACTATGAGGCTATATATATATATTAAGATTTACATTATAAAGTGTATATATGGTCAGTTTTGGTTGATGCGGACAAATAATTTTGTTATATGAGTGAAGTCTGAGATATCAAAACTACTGAAATTAGTTTACGAATAAACATTTTGAATTAAAAGACAACATGAATGACATGCTGACACTATAAACTGATGTGAGCATAATTTTGTAGTCACCGTAGTCATTGTTTTCCAATATTGCTTTCATTTATATTAAACAATCCATCCTGATATAAAAATATAAGTGCAAATATGGTCAGTTTTGGTTGATGCGGACAAATAATGTTGTTATACCAGTCAGTCTGAGGTATGAAAACTACTGATATTTGTTTATGATACAATATTTTGGAATAAAAAGAGGACATGCTCAAAGGCACTCTAAATTGAAGCAAACGAAATTAGGTAGCATTGTGTTCCAATATTTCTATTATTTGTATTATACAATCCATCCTTACATAAAAATATTACAGATTTACTATGCGACTATAAGAGTTACATAAAAAAGAGCAAATATGGTCAGTTGTGGTTGATGCGGTCAAATATGATCAGTTTTGGTTGATGCTGTCAAGTATGGTCAGTTTTGATTGATTTAATGAGAGGTTAGAAGTGATCTCCACTGTATGTTTAGAACGCATAAAAAACAAAAGCTCATTGCCATGATAGTTTATTCTGATATTTTAACTTTAATGATGACAAATAAAAATACTTTAAACATTGACATTGACATTGCCTTTATCTTTGTATTTCAACATGTTTAAGGATTCAATCCCTATTATTCAGTCCGGATCTCCTTTAATATATGGAGATTATTAAAATAACATGATTTTATTTTATAAAATGAATGATAGGTTAAGTGGATAAAAATCTTGGTATTAGTGTCTGTAAAAGAAGACACATATTCAATATTTTACACTCGCCATTAAGAAAGCTCCTGCTCTGTTGTTATTAGTACATGTTATATCTGAATGAAATATTCTTTTACAAATGTTTTAGTATGGTATTGATGGTAGATATTAAGCAGTGTGTGTCAATCGAATGCATTACATTTAAAGACTCGTGAGTTTTACAGCCTGATATATTGTACTGACAATTTTTATTGTTAAAGATAGTATCTTGACCTGTAATTGTCATTTTTTTTTCTTCTGAATTTGTTGTTTGGTTGCTGTTTTATTGACACACAGGCAATATTATACAATTTCTGTCTTTTGATGAGGTAAATGTGTGGTTTTTATTGCCTTTGAAAAAAACTTATATTCACTGAGGACAACGGCCAAAGTGAATGTCACCAGGTTTTTCAAAAGTCAAGTAAACCACATATTTACCGAAACAAAAGACATTTATGGTTTTATCCTATGTATGTTCCGGTAGAGAGAGAGAAAAATAAATTAACAGTTTTTACCAAAACCAACTAAACGTCAAACAGTGTATCGTTATTATACCGGCTAAAACCTCGCGACGTTTTGCGCGGTGAATAGACTTTTCCGCAGGTGAATATGCTTATTTATTCAAATCCCATTCATATAGAAAACCCTACTAAAGTTTTAGCAATATGGAATAATTTCATTTGTTTTTTTAACAAACAAACCACAGCTTCCTGTATTCATAGAATTTCTTTTACATGACAGCGTTTGATTTAAAGAATAACATGTTCATATAATATTTACCATGAATACTTGGGTTGTAAAATTCTTTGAAGATGAATAATTTTGTGTTTACTCATTAACTCATCTATCGATCAATTGTTATTGCTTTACCATACAGGGGGAAATGTGTTATGCATATCCAGAAAAACTAGAATGTAACAATATATTGAAGGTTGGAGTTGGGCGTCCAGGCGGTGGTGTGGTGGGCTCATATTTTGCTTTGAATAGTGCTACTGGAAAGTTTAACATCTTGGTAAGGGAACACCTTGTTGTTATATTATATATTTAATTGACTAAACCGATATTGGCTCATTTGATATATTTGTAAAATCGTGTTTCCCTATTAGACACTATAATACTGTGTCACGTCTATAGCATTAAAAAAACTGTCAAATTTATTACATATACATGTACATAATGATAACTCGGGTATTCACTGGTTTACTTAACAAATTCAGCAAAACATTTTAACATTTCTAGAAAATCTATAAAATGCAGTCCGATTATAAGACAAAAGTATAAGAACTGTTAAAAATGTAATGAATTAATTATACATCACACGTTTCAAATTCAAATAGATATTTTTTTTTGTATCGACATACAATATCAATATATATTTTTTTTTAATGTTAGAAAACACAATCGTTTTTCAACGATTTTCGTTTCGGGTATAAATTTCACGGATATCTTGCAGTCTTTTAGGAGCAGTTCAATTATCGGATATCACGAATACCAGCAAATAAGATAACAAATAATTTCAGAAAAAACGAAATTTAAAATTTATATTTTATACTTTAAAGCAGAAATTTAAAAAATGTATCCGAATTTTCTATGAATAAAGGCAGTAGTTTTTCAATAGCCATAAATGATAAAAAAAAAAAAAAAAAAAAAAAAAGATACATATTTTCTATCTATAAATATTATTCCAATCTAATAAGTGACCGATGAACTTTATTAACCTTAGTATCAAACTTGCTTGTGGGTTTCTTCATATCAATACTTATAGTAAAAGGAGTCTATACTCCCCTTATAGTTACATTTTAATCTTTTTGTCTATATGCTGTAGTCTATAAGCTGTTTGGAACGCAATGTTTATGTTGTATTTGTTTCGAAATGTGTGTTTTGCAGCGACATTTATCAGATAACTAAAAGTGTTTGCGTCAAAGAAATACATAATTTTGACCTCAAGGATAAATTTTGTATATAAATATGATCAAATATGATCACTTTTGTATTCTTTTGAACGGCAGTAAAACCCGTGCGTATGTTTTGTTGTGTGGATTTATAAAAATTCAGCTACATCCGGTCAGACAAAGAACAATAAATCCGTCGCCTCGTGCAGAAAGAGTGCCACGTTCTTGCGCATAAATGACTGTTGCGCCAACTCGTTGATGGTCCATAGGTGACTGAATGTAGTACCTTATAAGTCACACATCAAACATACCATAGTTTATCAGTTGTAATCATATTCCTCAGACTTCATTATTGTCGCCCAACCATTCGGACTTGACCTTTTGGATCGTTTTGGAATAGATCTATGTTCTACAAATGCACGAAAGAATTGTCATTGGACATTACTGAATCAAAAATTAATCAGCGGCAAAGTGACAAATAAAGGCAACAGTATTATACCGCTATTCGAAATTCATAAATCGATTGAGAAAAAAACAAATCCGGGTTAGAAACTATAACTGAGGAAAACAAAAACGTTATATTTAGTTGTATTCAAGGGAAAAATATCTTTGTGGTAGTACGTTTCCGTAAACTACTGTAAAGTAGTATTTCATGCACCGCATTAAACGGCAATAATATTCATAATGTTTCAAATTCCAAGAATTTTCCTACAAACATTTTTCTTTGGCTATGTATTCTTATTAAAAGACGTTTGTATTATCAGCCGTTAAATTAATCTAAAGATTAGAAGAAGGACTGAGATGTTCCCTTAAGAGACACTATATTTTGTCCTTTGCATTGCACACGTCCGGCTCTATCTAGACGTTGCTCGACCCATTATCTTCTTCTTCTTCTTCCGAATACGGGAGTAGACTCCTAGGTAGGAGTGTAAAACTTCCCGGATTTTTTGAATTTATGAATCCTTTTTCTAACTCATTGGCTGCACTCACTCGACAAAAAGTTTCAAATTGTGACACACAACAAGTACAAGTTATAATATGTTTAAAGTAGTAATAATACATGTACGTATTTGATATCGAGATAAAGTAGAATGTTCACCTGTCACTTAAGATCGTAAGAAAATATAAATAGAACAGTTACGTAAGCTTTTCCTGGAATTTATTAAATTATTTAATTAATTGTTAGTCAATAGTTGTCAATATGATATTCTATTCTTAATTGCAACAAATTAAATGGTTAAAGAACAAACACAATAAAAGAGATTAAGATAATCGCTCGGGTAATAAACGTGTATAATATATATATATATCTTATATATAGTGTCTAAAAATAGCAACAATCAACATTCAATCTATATAGGTGTGGATCAGTTTGTAAATAAACTGATGCAGTTACTAAATTGAATTATATAAGTGTCTAAGAATGTAACTTTAACACACTTATGAGTGTTATAAAATTAGGTGTTATATTTTATATATTATTCACGCAATATTTCGCTAAACAAATTAGCTTCATCGGGCGTGTGCATCTATCAAGGTGAAATCGGATGCATGACAAAAAATATCTTTGTAGCTTGAGCTACACAAAAGTTTAACATATTGATTAATGATCTGTATAAAACATTTTTTTGCCGTTTATTGTACATAAACATTTTTTTCAAAAATTAAAACAAATAGTTGTTTTAGTTAAATAGAAGTAAAATTGATGAGTTATTCCTTTGCTTTCGGGTAGAACTGTTTTTCATCCCTCTCATTAAGCCCATCAGGTTCAAGAGTACGTAGTTGATGCATCCAGAACCTTTCTCTCTTTTTCCTCATTTCTGAGTCCCAATTTTGGTTTACCTCAATTATTTGAAAGGTGATATTTTCAAAAGTATGTCCTGTTCTTAAGAGGTGTCTCGTAATTGGACAGTTTCTTCCTTTTGTATAAAACGACCGATGATTGTTTAGTCTGATGTTAAATGTGGTTTCTGTTTCACCAACATACTGCAGCTTGCAAGTTCCACAAGTAAGAATATAAATACTATTTTCTGTTTTGCAATCAGTTGTAACATAGATGTTGTATCGCTGCTTTGTTACTGTGCTGCTGAAAGAGTGGTCAGTGTTGGCGGCTTTACAGCACTTACAGTTCCTTCTACCGCATTGTTTGTAACACCCAAATTTTGAAGTTTCTTGTTTCTTTACTTTTGATGTCACAAGTATGTCTTTGAGATTTTTGGGTCTGCGATAGGCAATAAGAGGAGGTGATGGAAAAATTTCTTTAAAGGACGAGTCATTTTCGATTAGACGCCAGTGCTTCCGGATAGAAGATGAAATATTTGTCAAATCGGGATGGAATGTTACAACAAACGGAATTCTATCTGCACGGGTCGCCTTATTTTTGTATTCCATGAGGCTAGCTCGATCTTTTTCTTTAGCTTTATCAAAAGCGTCTGTGATGTTTTTGGTTTTATATCCTCTTGATTTCAGCTGTGTTTTTAGTTGTCCCAAACGATAGTTAAGTTTGGATTCAGAGGAGCAAATTCGCTTTAGTCTGATGGCTTGACTGTAAGGTATACTCCTGGAGCAGTGTTTCGGATGACAACTTTTTGGAGAAAGGAACTGGTGTTTATCAGTTTTCTTTGTATGGAGGTCAGTTGTCATGACCCCGTTTTTTACAAATGTGGTGGTGTCGAGAAAAGCAATTTTCTCGCTTGAAAATTCAGATGTAAATTTAATTGAGTGATGGAACTGATTACAATGATCTAAGAAATCTTGCAAATGTTCTGCAGTATCGTTCCATTTCATGTCAATATCATCAATAAAACGGAGCCATGACAAAGGTTTGTATGGCACACTCAAAAGGATGCGTTCTTCGAGATCCCCCATAAAAATGTTGGCAAAAGAAGGTGCCATTTTTGTTCCCATACTAGTTCCGTCAATCTGTAAAAAGTGCTTGTCGTTGAAAATAAAGTTGTTATTTTCAAGAACTAGCTTGAGCAATTGAACTAGACAGTCAGTTTGGGGATGTTTATCCTTTCGAGTATTCCATATTTTTTCACACGCGGCTATTCCTTCATCTTTTGGAATATTTGTGTATAAAGAACACACATCCATTGAAACCAAAATTGTGTTGTTGGGTAAAGGACTTAAGGAATTCATTTTCTTCAAATAGTCAGTCGTATCTTGAATATGAGATGGTAGTTGTTGAACATGTGGTCTGAGATGGTAATCAACAAATT
Organism: Mytilus trossulus; assembly: GCF_036588685.1. Taxonomy (NCBI): domain Eukaryota; kingdom Metazoa; phylum Mollusca; class Bivalvia; order Mytilida; family Mytilidae; genus Mytilus; species Mytilus trossulus. Next base: position 34,318,931 of record NC_086379.1, on the reverse strand, counting down.
CAGAAATTTTTTCGGTGGGATGGCCATTAGCTGATACTATAGGTCTCCCTGGAATCCCTTCTTTGTGAAGTTTTGGAAGTAAGTAAAATCGACCGGCTGTGCACGTTTCGTCTGGGCGTAGATAATCGTACGTATCGTCATCAATTTGTTTATCTTTATTCATTTCTGAGAGGGCGTCATTAATTTTTTTGCTGATTTCTTTTGTTGGATCACATGTTAGTTCTTTATAAAATTTAGCGTTTGAGAGTTGACGATTTCCTTCTTCGATGTAGTCAACAATAGACAACAGAAGAAAAATTTAAAAGAAGCCGGAATGAATGAATCTGATTATGAGAGTGATGAAGGAGACATATGCATCCCAAAATTTAAAAAGAAAAGTACATGGAATCCCCCTAAAAGCAAAAACGACAATTTGGAATCATTCATTACATCAGTCAAAGCTGAGGTCAGATCTTCAATCAGTGGTAAACAAGTCAGAAATATTTCAAAGTCAGAAAGTCAAGCCATGATTAACTTAAAAGACCGTGACGAAATTGTTATCAAACAAGCTGACAAAGGAAGTACCGTTGTAGTGATGAACAAGGCAGACTACATCGAAGAAGGAAATCGTCAACTCTCAAACGCTAAATTTTATAAAGAACTAACATGTGATCCAACAAAAGAAATCAGCAAAAAAATTAATGACGCCCTCTCAGAAATGAATAAAGATAAACAAATTGATGACGATACGTACGATTATCTACGCCCAGACGAAACGTGCACAGCCGGTCGATTTTACTTACTTCCAAAACTTCACAAAGAAGGGATTCCAGGGAGACCTATAGTATCAGCTAATGGCCATCCCACCGAAAAAATTTCTGAATTTGTTGATTACCATCTCAGACCACATGTTCAACAACTACCATCTCATATTCAAGATACGACTGACTATTTGAAGAAAATGAATTCCTTAAGTCCTTTACCCAACAACACAATTTTGGTTTCAATGGATGTGTGTTCTTTATACACAAATATTCCAAAAGATGAAGGAATAGCCGCGTGTGAAAAAATATGGAATACTCGAAAGGATAAACATCCCCAAACTGACTGTCTAGTTCAATTGCTCAAGCTAGTTCTTGAAAATAACAACTTTATTTTCAACGACAAGCACTTTTTACAGATTGACGGAACTAGTATGGGAACAAAAATGGCACCTTCTTTTGCCAACATTTTTATGGGGGATCTCGAAGAACGCATCCTTTTGAGTGTGCCATACAAACCTTTGTCATGGCTCCGTTTTATTGATGATATTGACATGAAATGGAACGATACTGCAGAACATTTGCAAGATTTCTTAGATCATTGTAATCAGTTCCATCACTCAATTAAATTTACATCTGAATTTTCAAGCGAGAAAATTGCTTTTCTCGACACCACCACATTTGTAAAAAACGGGGTCATGACAACTGACCTCCATACAAAGAAAACTGATAAACACCAGTTCCTTTCTCCAAAAAGTTGTCATCCGAAACACTGCTCCAGGAGTATACCTTACAGTCAAGCCATCAGACTAAAGCGAATTTGCTCCTCTGAATCCAAACTTAACTATCGTTTGGGACAACTAAAAACACAGCTGAAATCAAGAGGATATAAAACCAAAAACATCACAGACGCTTTTGATAAAGCTAAAGAAAAAGATCGAGCTAGCCTCATGGAATACAAAAATAAGGCGACCCGTGCAGATAGAATTCCGTTTGTTGTAACATTCCATCCCGATTTGACAAATATTTCATCTTCTATCCGAAAGCACTGGCGTCTAATCGAAAATGACTCGTCCTTAAAAGAAATTTTTCCATCACCTCCTCTTATTGCCTATCGCAGACCCAAAAATCTCAAAGACATACTTGTGACATCAAAAGTAAAGAAACAAGAAACTTCAAAATTTGGGTGTTACAAACAATGCGGTAGAAGGAACTGTAAGTGCTGTAAAGCCGCCAACACTGACCACTCTTTCAGCAGCACAGTAACAAAGCAGCGATACAACATCTATGTTACAACTGATTGCAAAACAGAAAATAGTATTTATATTCTTACTTGTGGAACTTGCAAGCTGCAGTATGTTGGTGAAACAGAAACCACATTTAACATCAGACTAAACAATCATCGGTCGTTTTATACAAAAGGAAGAAACTGTCCAATTACGAGACACCTCTTAAGAACAGGACATACTTTTGAAAATATCACCTTTCAAATAATTGAGGTAAACCAAAATTGGGACTCAGAAATGAGGAAAAAGAGAGAAAGGTTCTGGATGCATCAACTACGTACTCTTGAACCTGATGGGCTTAATGAGAGGGATGAAAAACAGTTCTACCCGAAAGCAAAGGAATAACTCATCAATTTTACTTCTATTTAACTAAAACAACTATTTGTTTTAATTTTTGAAAAAAATGTTTATGTACAATAAACGGCAAAAAAATGTTTTATACAGATCATTAATCAATATGTTAAACTTTTGTGTAGCTCAAGCTACAAAGATATTTTTTGTCATGCATCCGATTTCACCTTGATAGATGCACACGCCCGATGACGCTAATTTGTTTAGCGAAATATTGCGTGAATAATATATAAAATATAACACCTAATTTTATAACACTCATAAGTGTGTTAAAGTTACATTCTTAGACACTTATATATCTTATATATATATACATATGGTCAAACTGTATTGTAAGTCTTTAGAATTGCCATAATGATGTTTAATGTGTGGCGGTTTGTCTACTCTTTCTGCTTTCTTAGTATAATATATGCAACTCAAACAAATCCTGAACATGAATCAAAATATAACTGTACCATAGAAACAGTTGATAATGGAGTAAGAGACAAAATGAAACTTGAGGATGGAAAAAAAGTTACTTTCATTTATCTATCATTTACTAATCAAATCAATCTTTTTTTGGATACATATCGCGGAGCGTTGTACAGGCCTCAGGACTGGGTGAGGATAGCTGGTCGGCATGGACGCAGTTTATTGTTTCTACGACCGGAATTCGAACAACTTTCATTAACGACGTTGTCATTAGAAACCGGATATTTGGATGTGCCTTTAGAAGAAAAACCAGAAAACTGTTTGTCGCATTTTAATACAACAACAGTTGAAGAAAAACTTAGAGATCTGTTATTATCAGACTTTAAACCTAGAATGGACGGAGGCAGCTTGAGCGAACACGAGTATATCTGCAATATGTATATCGCAAATAATAGTTTCAACGCCAAGTTCTATTATCGCTGCTGTCATAAAGGCCCAGATGGTGAAATAGTATGCGAAAATTTAATTTACGATTTTTGGATTTATGTTGTCTTCATTTGTGTTATTATCATAAATGCTGTAGCCATTATGTTTAGTCCGTATCTTATTCCAGATTCGTTTTATAGAAAGAAATATGCTAGAAGTGTATATGAACATACATTAGTGAAACCATTACAAATCAAAGTAAAAAAGATACCTAAACAAGATAATGATAAAAATACTGTGTCGATCGATAAATTAGAGTGTATGCCTTCTTTTCGTCAGTTCATTAAAGGTTTGTCAGATAATGTGGAGACAACGTTATCTTTATCCAAAATTCATATTTCTGTACAATATCGAAAGCTTATACCAGCTAACTATTCTCCTGTCGGAATCATGGGCACATTTTACACAATGTTTGTGAAATGTCATTTACGAAAAACGTCATCATTTGATGCTTGCTGCAAGGGAAGTTGTTCGTGCTTTCAGACCCCTCTAAAAGGAGACGAAAATAAAGATGATAAGAAGAGACAAAAGGCAAAGTGTCCTTGGTATCGTTGTCTTAAGATATTTATGCGAATTTTGATGTTTATTGTATTTTCTCTTCCCTGGATTATTCGAATAGTAATCTTCAATTGGTACGAAAAAACACAAACATTACAAAGGATGACAGCAGCCTCAGAACGAAACATGACACTTTCTTTCCAATGGAATTTAATCAATACACTTACACCAATGCATATATTATTTTTAGTATGCTATGCTGTTACGGTAGTCGATATTGTGGTTTTTGGAATAGTTAGTCACAGCATTAAAGAGAAATTTCAATTGTTAATGAGGAAATGCATATTGGACATGCGTGATATACCACGTTCAAAAGCACTTGAATGGTCTGCATTAGTTCTTGTAGTTCCTTTTGAACGATTGGGCATTTTGGGATTTTTTCTTTTTGGAATATATTTAGTTTTAGTTTTACCTGTAATTGTAGGAGTGTTAGCATTTTATAACCTACCAACAGTGAATTTAGTTGTACGCTTGTTAATACATTTTTTTTGCTTATTTGATGCCATTAAAAGAGGAGAAAGAGAAGAAGAATGAGGAACAAAATTCCCAGGGAAGTAAAACTATCAGATCGAAAAAAAGTATTACATTTCATAAAATGTTTCATTTAGAAATTTTATCAGGCAAAGAATCCGTAGAACGACCCCAAAACAATGAGATAAAACATCGACTTCTACAGCTTTTTTGTTCTCATCGCCTGTATTTCTTCAATCTTATATTTTATTTTACTAACCATGGAAATGGTACTATTTATCACAGAAATATTCATTTATACCATTATAGGGATAATAATGAACGCATCAGCAATGTTGAAATATATCACTTTGATATTCATGTTGGGATTGTATGCAAGGGACTGTTTTAACGGAATATCATAAAAATATCTTGAATTTAACAAATCAATGAATCGTTTGATTGTAGATCAGATGCGCGAAAAAGTCGAAAAACATCTAACCTTAGTCGCGAGGATCAAACGAATACAGCATTTGAAGTTCGATTTGATAACACAACAAAAACATCAAAGGATCAAGCAAATATCAATATTGCCGTTGATTCAGCACAATGCGTAAACAATACCAAAAATGTGTCACTTGTAGTAAAAGACGGAACACTTCAATGGCGAGTACGCCGATTAATCCTGTTCTTGGATGTTAATGACACACCATATTTAACTACAAGATTTTTTAAATCTACATGTACTATGGAAACTGCCGGGGTCCCTGGTCCCTTAATTTCCAATTTAGTTGAAGCTACATTGCGATTTTTGCGTATATGCGTTTTCGTAATGTTTGTTATGCTGATTGTTTTAGCTTTCGGAGATGAATATCAAATATCAGGTACTAACCAAATGTTAGCTACCCTTGCCGGCGGTTTTTTACCATGGGTGTTCCGAAATGTTTTATTCAAATCAAAAGACTCATTAGCACTAGACATCGACAACCTAAGTTTTAAAAGTAGCTTGCTTCATGAAATTGAAAACTATGAACAAAATTGGGACATCGATGATATTGTTGGCTCTGAAGTGGAAAAAGACACCAATAAACGAGCTTCTAATTATTCTAGCACCGCAAAAAAGAACAGTGGTTCTGAAAGTGACCCATTGGTAGAACATAAGTGTATATTCATTTGCATAGGGTCTGTTGAAACTGAGTGTGTACAGTCATCATAAATTTTTGTTTTCACGTTAATTTTATCAAATTTAGTAAATGATTTAAAAGTTTGTGAATTTTTTAAGTATCCAGGCGTACCATAAATGGCCCTAAATAAGCCCATGCTCACTACAGCGAGTTATTACATTCAGGTAATCCATGTTGTGTTGTGTTTCATTACGCTGTTGACTTCAAACATTCAGCATATTACGACATGTAAAATCAGTGCTTTAATCTTTAGATTAGCAAAGTGTATTTTTTATATTTTCATCTGTATATCTTTCCAGGAAAAAGGACTAGGAAGTAAAACGGATTTTTTCTCCTTCAAAACAAAATTAAAATAAATATTGAAGTTGACAAATTTGCGAATAGTTTAAAAATAAAATATACTGCATACGAATTGTTGTATTCCTCAAAAACTGTCATGGGAACTGTTTTTAAAATGTTGGTAGAATTTGACAATACAGAATGGCACAGATAACTTTTTAATGATTGGCGCAATATACATAATAGAATTACAAACGCAAAGATAGACTGTTTAAAAACTGAACCGTATGTTTGCCTAAAAATGAACAGGCCGGAAAGACGTACTATGGCTTTGTTTCGGTTTAGGGTTTTATGACTTTGACTATTATTAGGTCTTTCCACTTTTCCCTGGAAAGAACTATTGGTTTTCTTCAGATTATTTTTTTTTCTTCCGCCTAATTGTTTCCTTCACTGTGTTACCGAATACTTTTCTATGTAAGAGTTATCTCCCCGAACACTGTTTTTCTTGTTATTTCTACAACTTCGCAACCGTATAAAAACCGGCAAATTTATTTTTCAATTTTCTCGTTATATCCTCAGGATGTTTCGTTTAATTTTGATCGATGCGGTATAAAGATTACATATGATAGTTATTTCCCCTTTTGTATTTGATATAAGTGAAATGTATTTGTAACTGGAAAACCATAAGTGATAAAGGCCTCATTTAATTTGAGGTCCTTGGTCCATAAAAATGAAAATGAGGTCAAGGTCAAAGGTCAAGGTCATGTTCAAAATTTTGATTTTGGCTTGTTATCACTTATGTTCAGAAATCTTATAAGATATCGACAAAATATTTTTACAGAATTGTTATTTGCGACATGTCGTAACACGTAAAATTTTAGTTGAATGGTTATGTGGACATTAAATTGGAGTTGTCTCCCCTATTATATTTAAAATTATACGTATGGTGATTTAACTCATTTGTCATGTATAATTAAGACCTAGGGTCTTTTGATTTGAGGTCATTGGTATATGACCTTGAAATTGAGCTCAAGGTCATTGGTAAATTTAACGTTCTAGATTTTGACCTGTGTTTTTACCTCATATGTATACATGATAAAGCTATGGAAACTTTTTGCATTAGGTTGCAAGCCATTTGATCTTTAAAAAACAACCAGAAATGACCTTGTGTAACCAGAAGTAGTTATTTTTTGTACTAAATTAATGTAAAAACAGATAGAACCATATAATTTTGGAATCAGTGTCAAGTAAACTATCAAACCATACCGAAGTGACATTTTTCAAAACTAAATTTTAATATTTTCATATCAAAATAGATCCTTACTGGTGGAAAGACCTTCAATTGTTCTCTGAACAATTGGTTTTTAATTGTTTATAGTGTTATACTGTCTCATAAGTCAGATTTGTATGGCTTGATATTGATTGTCTTTATGTGTAAATATTATAAATATTATAGATGAATTATGACAATAAATATGTGATACTTTGAGAAGTTGGTATCAGAGATTAGCCGGAGTTAAGAATCCGTATAAATCGGATTTGATTATTTCTGTAAAAGAAGGATCTTTGAGATATGTTGGACACATTGTGGTTAAGAAAGAACCAATTACACCAGAAATTTTGCATCAATTTGTTATTCTATGTGGTAACGATAAATTTAAAGATGTGAGAATAGCTTGTATGTGCCTTATAAGTTTTGCCGGTTTTTTTTTGGTATTCAGATTTATCAAATCTGACAAGAAATATTATTGTTTTTCATTATTCGTACATCGTTGTACTGAAAGAGAGTGGTAAAACTGATATTCACCGTGAGGGTAGAGATGAGCTCATTTCAAAAACTGACAAAATTACATGTCCAGTAAAAATGTTAAATTTACCAAACATCAAGTCGGACAGTAAGGAAATGATTTTTCGTCCTTTATCTTTTTGTAAATCCGTAAATGGTAAAAAAATAAGAAATGGGAAGCTTTCTTATACTACTGCAAGATAAATTTTGTTATCTAATTTAGCATCTATTGGATTAGACAAAAAGTATTTTGGTTTGCATAGTGTGAGGCCCGGAGGCGCTGCTGCCGCTGCAAATGCGCATGTGGAAGATCAAATATTCAAAAAACATGGTCGCTGGAAATCAGACCAGGCTAAGGACGGATACGTCAAAGAGAATATCAGTGAACGTCTGACAGTAACTAAAAACTTAGGAATTTAAAAAAAAACACGTTTGCGCCTTTCTTTATTTTGTCGAAAATAGCTGCACATGCTGGCGAGCTATTCCTATGTAACAAGTGTTTGTTTTTATTTTATAAATACATTATATACGTTTGAGGTAACGAATTAGAATATAACTAGATTTAAACTTCATAATACAATTCGTATATATATGGCTTCAAGTCGTTTAGTCAGTTCCTGGACTGCATTCTATTTACACAAGGCACTTTAAATGGACTAAAATTATATCTTATTATTACATGTTCTGAAGGTTGAATATAAGTATGAAATACACCATGTTCAACGCATGTCTTTCACATTATTGTGATTGCGATAAATAATAAATGACGACTTCAAATGAATAAACTTTGGAAAAAAAGTCATAGTTTTTAAGTATAAGTTCCGGAAAACGTTTTACAATTGTCAACATTATGATAAATTGGTATGAAAACAATCGCATAAAAGCAGTTTGCTTCTTCTTATACTATGTCAATACGTATTTATTAAGGACAACTATTTTGCCAGTCATCTAAAAAAACCTTGTACCAAGTTAAATGACTGATTCGTATAAGTATGATATGACGTTCTTAACGAAATGTTAAACAATAATGATAGAGAGAAAAAAAACATATTTGTCGAAATTGTATAGTACTAGATTAAAATCAAACACTTTCCTGCCATGTATTTTATTAAAAAGAGAAAACAGGTTCATCTAATCCGAATGTAGTTCAGCATGATGGAAACACGTTGCAGGCCTGATAAATATCATATCCATTTTAATAAACTTAGATTCGATTGAGAACGATGGCAAGCAAAGCTAATTTGTTTACTTGTAATCTTAAAATTCCTTACAACTGAACCTTTCGTGCCGTTAACTAAGAAATAATTTAGGTTTCAACTCCTTTAGACAAAGCTGGCCGTTGATGGTTTAGCTTAACAATAAACTGCTCTTTGGTCATTTAGCTTCTTCTCTGTGCCAGTTATTATCCATCCTTGATTTGAATTATATTTAACCAGCCTCATTTTTGCACTTGTTACATGTCAGTAGACTCTGGCCTTTGTATGTCTTGTATGGTTTTAATGTACATTCATATGTTTTGTAGTAGTGATGTACATTTACACTGAACTAGTACACAATTTTATTTAGGGGTCAGCTGAGGACCACCTCCGGGTGTGGGATTTTCTCGCTGCGTTGATGACCCATTGGTTGCCTTCGGTTGTTGTCTGCTCTTCGGTCGGGTTGTCTCGTAGACATATTCACCATTTCCATTTTCAATTTTAAAATTCTCCATCCAAAAAATGCTTCAGACTCGCGAAGAAATGACTAACTTGCCTGGACGTTTCAATTGACAAAAATACTTTTAATTAAAAAATAAATTGTCATTAATTTGGTAATTTTGTTAGATAAGACATATATACCACAAGGTAAATTATTCAACTGCACGAATTTTGTCAAACCAACGAGGCAGATATTCGGTTAACACATTCGAGTGACTCAACTGCTTGCACTTAGAGAAAAACTGGGTCATGAAAAGAACATGTCACACGAAGAAGCAAGAAACTATAAACATGTACATGTCGATACATGTACAACGTCCGTTGCATTGGTATACAATAATGAATTTATATCGAATTAAAAACAATTGAATGCCATGTTTGCAAAACTTTACCATTTCTAAATTATCTTATTAAATTCATAACGGCTTTTGTCCATTTCGTAGAATTGTTTCTATATAATCAATCGTTAGCTGAACTAGATTTAAACTTCGTTACAAAATTAAAACTACATGTAGCATATTAATCTATTACAATAAAAGTTCATAATTTCAAATAAAATTTGTAGATTTAGCTAACTAAGTCCATATATTTGTATAATATAACATTAGTTAATAGTGGAACATTGTTTTAACAGTGAATTAGCTGCAATCAAAATTTGCTTGCTAGTCCTTCTCTGTAATCTATCGTGAAGGGAAGTTGTTTGATGCAATTTTTAAACATAGTCTATTTCAAAAATGATAAAAAGTTCTTTATATTGGTATGTAAAAATTTTAAACGTTTCAAATTTATGAAATTATATTCGTACATCAATTGTTTTGATACATCAAAAACAAGGACTGAAATATATTGCATTGATTAATTTTGTAATTATTCAAAATTATATCAGAAACCTAAACATAATTATAAAAAATATGAACCTGTTAAGGGGAGACAATTCTCGTTTAACTTTTTCGAATTGGCACATAATACCACGGAATGTCACTCATCATACAAATGGCACATCCATATTATTAATTAACTGCGCAATCGCGCTCCACCTTCAATGATGATTCTGAATTATAAATATAACCAAAAGTTGTTAATCTATAGAAAGTGAAGACTAATGAAAGCTAACCCACTGTAAAAATATTTTTTTGCACTTTTTTAAAACTTCCTCAGGAAAAATTCTCTAGCCACTTGACTTTCATAGCTCCAAATTAACGTTTTTACAAAATATTTGAATAAAGTAGTTACAGATTATTCGCTTCTCAAAGTGTAAGACGCCATAAAAATCGTATGCTTGCACAATCTTACCGAAATAAGGATTTAATTAAGTCCTAAACATTTTGACATTTCTTGGTTTATTTTTTTTTTATCGAAAACCGGTTTAAACAAATCACACGTACGTGTTAAGATCCGACTAAATACCTATTTCCCGATATGGTCAGGTAAAATTGCTACTACATGTAATCAAGTCTTTTTATCAAATTCCCGGAATGAATTCTATAAATACACTGCACTTTAAATAACAAAGGTTGATTTACATGGTATTATTACATAAAATACGTATAGTACATGTACTATAGATTTTTGCTCATGGTTTTTCCTCAATGACGCAATTCTTAGTACATCTACATACAATGTGTGTATTCTATTTTTCTGATTATTTTTCTGTATGTATTTGATTTCTATTAGCATTTGTATTGTTTTTGTTTATGTTGTTATTTCTTGTTTGTCTTGTTTGTCTTTTTTCTTTTTGTTTGTTTGTGTATGGTTGATAATATATGCTGAGTTTGTTGTACATTATTGGATCGTGCGTTAGAATGTGACTTGGTGAAACATAAGACCTGAAAATTGGCAATTCCTGCTTCTCCACTAGGCACGCGGCAAATCAGTCAGACCAGTACACAGCCAAATGAATCACATAATGTGTACAGATAACCATTAAATCATAACATCTTTTTGTCTATTTCGTGGAATTCTTTCGCAATATTCTTAAACTAAACTAAATTGAAATGTCATTATAAAATTTAAATGTCACCAAGTATTTACATGTATATCAGTTCCTGGAATATTGTTTTTTACCCATTTCGCTTTAAAGGGCGTCACACGTACCGAAGGTTGAATAAACAATGGAAGTATTAAATACACAATTAACGTCCTTGTTTCGTGATTGTCCTTCGTCCTGCTGTGTATGCGATAAATATCTACTGACGACATCGAATAAAGAAAGTAACAATTGTTTTATTATAATAGGTTTATCAAGGCAATCTTTCATATTGTATAATTATATTTTGTGCACTTCTTGAAATAAAATATTGTTTAAACTAAGGCAATCTTTTGACAATGATTAACATTATAAAACATTCTTAGAAATCCAGTCAAATTATAGCATTTGTTTTCCCAATAATCTGTCAATACATGAACATGATGAATAAGAAATCGTTTGGTAATGACATTTTGACATTCATCCAAAATACTCTGTACCAACATGGATGACAGAATTTAACACGTTCTTTGGCTACTGAAACCAAAACCAAAACATTATGAAAAATTATATTCTATTTATGTAAAAATGAGAACTCTTGAAATGCTTGCCTCTATACGCAACGAGACAGTATAGAAGTAGTGTCATTACAAGGAAGGAATACGTCAGATGTGTAGTCATAAATACTCGGCAAGAAAAGATTTATAATTCATTGTTTTCTGTCTGAAGCTAGGTTCACATTGCCGATCAGATCAATTCGATGAACCCGATTGTCCAAATTTCCACGACCAAGCTCAACCAAATTCTTGATCGGGCCTGTTTACGACTTCTACCCAACCGCCATCCGACTGTACACGACCTTAACTCGACAATTCACGACCCCATCAGGACTCCATCCCGACAACAAAATGAATACTTATTCGATAATTCCGATCAATTCACGATCTTTACACGATCTTTACTCGACTAGCTAGACCAAATCATTTTTTTACGATCTTAGTCTGATCTCGACCAGACCATATCGACCTGATCGTATATGGGTCGTAGGGACAATCGGGAATTGGTCGAGTATGCACAATTTTAGTAAAAAAAACGTCCGAAACTTTTATTCCCCGCCGCTTCGGAGTGGGTATTACGTGTTACACTTGTCCGTCCGTCCGTATGTGCGTACGTCCCAACAATATTAGTTTCCGTTCTCTAATTTTATTTTGCCTCAACCAAATTTTATGAAACGCCGTATACACAATGATTATTTCCATAAAACACAGTTAAAATGCAAATTTGGGTGGCCGTTCTTGAGTAATGACCCTTTATAATGTTATATATGCTAGCTGGGGTATTATCAGTGTCTCATGCACACATTTTCCGTATATTTGGTTATATTCAGGTTCGAATAAAATCATACATTTAAAACATCTATATAGAAATAAAGCAATTGGATTTGTGGGCAAGGTGGTAAGAGCTCAGAGAGACAGGTAAATAGCTGTAACGGAGCTTGGAGAGTGAAAAGAAGACGAACAAGCAGGTGTAGACAGCAAGGGGTGCCGAGAAATCTAAGTGAGGCAGTGGCTGACACGTCGACCACATGTGGGCAGTATGAGAGACTTGCACTAACTTAACAAGGAGGAACCCAATGCTTACAAAAATTTCCCCATAGTGGACACTGATATGTAATGGTAGTTGTATTGGTCTCAGTTTTTGAGTAATTTTAGACAATATTTTGAGTTATGACAAGCAAGAACACGTTTAGATAATTGATTTAATGTTAAAGTTAGAAAGAAATGCATCGTTTGAACTAACAAAACGACAAACGACAAACAGAAGACGCATGAGAAGCGAGTGTATAGTTTGCCAAAGTTTATGCAAACTTTGTAAAAGTATGTTAGAAACAAATGATCAAAACGTGTGCACGCTGAACTGTTTGTATCGTTAGTGTAAGAACGAAATTCGCTCCAAATAAAAAAAAAACATTTGTCTCCTTTTTGTGTGAAATTACGTAAAAAAGGTTCGAATGAAAAAGAAAATTGACAGTAATTTGACCTATAGTTGTTATTAATCATTTCTGTGTCATTTGGTGTTCTGTGAACTACATCTTCTTTGTTTATACTAGTACAAACATTTCTGGACAAACGAAAAATACGGACAGTCAAAACAGAAAATCGCCCATAAAACAGGTAAATATAATCTTGATCGATGTTCTTATAAACCAACTTCGAAAGATAACTTAGTCGTCAGCAGTCTAATAATGAATATTATTGCACAATTACTTTCATATTTGAAAAATCAGCCGTTGCCAACATTGCAGGATATTCTTCCCTTCCGGAACACCTGAGTTCATCCCAGGTTTTTGTTGGGTTATGTGTTGCTATGATTTTAGTTTTCTATGTTATGTGGACTGCTGCTTGTCTTCTCGTCGGTTACCGTTTTTTGCTATGGCTGTGTCACTTTGTTTTCGACATTTGAGTTTGATTGTTCCTTTGGTGTCTTTTGCCTCTCTTTTAAAATGTTACCTCTCCTTGCAAAAGTTAAGACACGTACTGTACATGGAGGAATTTTTGTACAGTTAAATATGATGTTGCCAATATATTTTTGCGGAGACAGAGTTAAGAGAGTTAATCAGATCTGCACAAAGGTTTAGAGAATCGTGTAGCAGTCATGTGTTCTCGTGTATGGGCGAGTAGAGATTTAAGAGTGGTCGAAATTTTTCGCGAAGGGATCGGGTATTGGTCGAGTTGGTCTTGGGTAAAATAAATAAAGAAGTCGCAGTGATCTGGAAGCGATCGGACATTGGTCGAGTTACTCTGAAAATGATCGGACATTAGTCGAGAAAAGGTCGAAATGATCGAGTACTGACCGGAAATTTTGTCATATTCCGACCAAACTCGATATCTACACGATCCATTCCCGATCAATTCGACCGCTACTCGAAGAATTCTCGATCTCTTCTCGAGTGACTTGCTTCTCGATCCTTACTCGATTGTTTTTGACATGTCAAAACTTTCGGGTAGATAGACAGATCGATGACGAGTAGGGTAGACTATCCCGAACATCCTTGTCGATTGAGTCAGACCAGTCTCCCGATCACGTAATTTGTCTTGATCGGGCTTGATCGAGTTGATCTGATCGGCAGTGTGAACCTAGCTTTATGGATATTCATGTTGTGCTTTTGAATGCTGTACATAGAATCTTACTCCGTGGCTTGAGAGAATGTATATAGAGTGCTTTTATCTTTTAAACTGACTAATCTTGCTTGAAAGCCTAATTTCACCTCTCCGTGGTGAGCGGGGGACAACAGTTATATATATACATGTAATAATTGACAATTCATAACATGTGAACAACTGGCTAACGAAAGAGTTTTATAATGACGAATAAGAAATAACATTCACTTGTAATCTACCTGTACACAATCGGCACAAATGAAAGAAAAAATCGGCGCAAATGCAAAAGGCCGATTTTATTTACAAGGCAAAAATATACCCCTGGATCAACGTGTCATACGTAAATAATAGATTGTTTGATAAATTATGATTTTAATATGCAGAACTCGGATATTGAATTTGTTCAATTGAATTCGCACAAAATAAAAAAAAAAACAACAACAATGTTACTCCATTGAATCAATGAAAGCAATTCAAATTCCAAATTTAAACAAATTTATATCAAACTGTAATAACATGTGCGCTAATTTTTTTCTCAAAAACAGAAATCTCCTTTTCTGGTGTTTACGTCATCAAAAGTTTCGATTTGGGGTTGAAAAAGAAAAGTTAAAAACAGATATTCTTCTATTCCAAAGAGGAAACAACTGAAAACAGCAAATTAAGTGTAAAATTCAGCAGTTAATAATCTTAATATGCAGTTGGAAAGTGGAGCATACTGACCGATTTCTGAAATTTACAAAGGTGAAACAAATGTGTATGCTGCTTTTGTGAAGTACTTATATAACACAAGTGTATCTAATATGAAGAATTGTCCCTTCTTGTAATAACTTGAAGTGTAACTTGGACAACGTGTGGTATTGTTTAAAATCTCACTTTGCTAGTTTAATTTTTTTTTTCTCGGGTGACTTTCCGCTTCATCTAATGCTAGCATTTAAAATATCACTCAAATTGTCAAACTTCTTCCATCAGATATATCCATTAAACAAAATATAAATAAGTGGGATTTAAAAAGAAAATGTATTGTTGAACAATATTGTATTGTGTATAATGTAAGGATGTCGATAATGTTTTTTTGTGTGCATTTCCTTGAATTGAAAAAGTCCTCTTAACACAACAAATAGCTAGAGATCAAAACACCATACTTTGCATTCTTCATACGGAAATAATACATGTACACTATTGTCTATGTCGTGTATAATTTGTCCATGACTTTTGTATTCAATGAAGGTCATATCAACCAACTTCACATAATATGATCTAAATACCAAAGTCATAGAAACGTCAAATGTATAGATAACTAAGATAATTCATCCACTGTTGACCTATTAACTTTCATGAATATAGGTCTCGAATATCTTTAAATTATAACAAGCCTACTTAAAACAGTCATGATAAACCAGGGATATAATCCTAATTGATCAACAGAACCTGAATCTGTATATCAAATTTGTTTAGGTTATAATGTCTTTGACTCAAAAGACTGTGGAAAATGGATAAAACAGTTTTTGAATATTGGACGTCTGAAGAATTTTGATCTGTCCCAAGTCAGGAAGCTTTTATTAGTTTTGTATATTTTTGTTTCAGTTGTTGTTTTTTTCAGTTCATTTCATTAAGTGTGGCGGCCAATTTCTCTGAACAAGTACACATTGTGTGTATAGGGGCCAGCTGAAGACCACCTCTGGTTACTTGATTTTCTCGCTGTGTTGAATACCCATTGGTGGCCTTCGGCTGTTATCTACCCTTAGATCGGGTTGTTTTCTCTTTGAAACATTCCCAATATCCGTTCTCAATTTTATTGTTGAGTTTATAACTTTCTGAGTTTTGAGTTCTGTAAAAATTACATAAGGGAGAAACCATCTGAGTCAGAATTTTGTCAATGCGAGAACATTTTTTTTTATCTATTTTTACGACGTGATCAAATTATTTTTTTCTTAACTTAATTCTACAAGGTGGGTTTGAGGGGGGGGGGGGGGGTAGTAAAACTGGATTTAGAATATATTTTGCTGTCATCTGTTTGACCAGGTTTTTTTTTATTATCAAATTGGGGATCAGAATAATTTTTTTCAAAAAAAAACCACAACATATTAAGACCACCATCCCCCCCCCCCCTTAAGAATTAAATGCTATGGTCAAACTCCAGTTAAGTGCTTGATTTAAGAAGAAAAAATGAGATTTAAGACACAACACAACAGGTATTCAACGACATGGGCCATTTGTTTGCCAGTATTCCCATGCTTGAAACATTTTTTTCTCTCTTCAAAATGAATTTTCTATAATATAAGAATTTGTCTCCCTTTGCCGATACCAGTGGGGAAAATTCAAACATACAATGAAGACCTGTTGGTGACCTTCTGCTGTTGTTTTTTATTTGGTCGGGTTGTTGTCTCTTTGACACATTCCCCATTTCCATTCTCAATTTTATGTACGTAGTACAGAAGCCCTGGAGTGCCATGCAAAAAAAAAATTTCAACTTGTGCGCACAAGTTACCAACAAATACCTGACTACTCTGAGTAAATAAACAAACCACACCAACCACAAACACCTGACTAGTCCAAGTAAATAGACAAACCACACCAACCACAAATACCTGACTACTCCGAGTAAATAGACAAACCACACCAACCACAAATACCTGACTACTTCGAGTAAATAGACAAACCACACCAACCACAAATACCTGACTACTTCGAGTAAATAGACAAACCACACCAACCACAAATACCTGACTACTTCGAGTAAATAGACAAACCACACCAACCACAAATACCTGACTACTCCGAGTAAATAGACAAACCACACCAACCACAAATACCTGACTACTCCGAGTAAATAGACAAACCATACCAACCACAAATACCTGACTACTCTGAGTAAATAAACAAACCACACCAACCACAAACACCTGACTACTCCGAGTAAATAGACAAACCACACCAACCACAAATACCTGACTAATCGAGTAAATAGACAAACCACACCAACCACAAATACCTGACTACTTCAAGTGAATAGACAAACCACACCAACCACAAACACCTGACTACTTCGAGTAAATAGACAAACCACACCAACCACAAACACCCGACTACTCCGAGTAAATAGACAAACCACACCAACCACAAATACCTGACTATTCTGAGTAAATAGACAAACCACACCAACCACAAATACCTGACTACTCCGAGTAAATAGACAAACCACACCAACCACAAACACCTGACTACTCCGAGTAAATAGACAAACCACACCAACCACAAACACCTGACTACTTCGAGTAAATAGACAAACCACACCAACCACAAAAACCTGACTACTCCGAGTAAATAGACAAACCACACCAACCACAAATACCTGACTACTTCAAGTAAATAGACAAACCACACCAACCACAAATACCTGACTACTTCAAGTAAATAGACAAACCACACCAACCACAAATACCTGACTGCTCCGAGTAAATAAACAAACCACACCAACCACAAACACCTGACTACTCCAAGTAAATAGACAAACCACACCAACCACCAATACCTGACTACTCCGAGTAAATAGACAAACCACACCAAACACAAATACCTGACTACTCCCAGAAAATAGACAAACCACACCAACCACAAATACCTGACTACTCCGAGTAAATAGACAAACCACACCAACCACAAATACCTGACTACTTCGAGTAAATAGACAAACCACACCAACCACAAATACCTGACTACTCCGAGTAAATAAACAAACCACACCAACCACAAATACCTGACTACTCCGAGTAAATAGACAAACCACACCAACCACAAATACCTGACTACTTCGAGTAAATAGACAAACCACACCAACCACAAACACCTGACTACTCCGAGTAAATAGACAAACCACACCAACCACAAATACCTGACTACTCTGAGTATGCGTATGGTCGGGGTAATTAACACTCTGTTACAGATTACTTTTCATACTTCTAAACTCTTCATATGGTATGACCGTTCATTCAAAATACGCTATCATAAAGGTAATTTTATCATTATATTATAATAAAAAGATAAAGCTAAATAATAATAAAAAGTTTCACATAGTTACTTAATTTTACTTAATTGTCAAATTTAAAGTAAACACATTTTATACCGATGGTCATTACCGATTTGTTATTACGAGTAATGGCAATATGTCGACTTAAAAATTAAATTCCAAAAATTTCTTAATGAACTGTTACATAAGAAGTCACTGGAAAGTAGCATACTATTAATTTATTTAAGTTGTGTTGTGAAGATGGTGTATTGCAGTCATTTTACGATATTTGAGATCTAGCGCTTCTTAAAAACACCGTAGACATCAGAATTGCCAAAGACCTCGGTATCACTGAACGCAGCTGCAAAAAAGGCTTGTTTTTCACTCGCAAACAAAATGTGTAAATGAAAAAGATCGTGCACAAATTTCTTGCAAATGCAAAAAAGCTATGATACCGTGTGGAAGTGAATGTCATCCAAACCTAAATGCAGGAATGTAACTAGCGATGAAAACTAACTATGGCATCAATATTAAATTTTACGTATTTTTTTTTATTATAAAATTACAAAAATTGTCATGTTTTAAACCATCACTGTTTTTTTAGATAAAGTTTTTGTATTATTGAAACGTTTATAATGTAATTTTAAAAAAATATATGTACCTATATGGTCCAAATACTCATATGGTCCGGCCCGTTAATAACCAAACGAGTATTATACTCATATGGTCCGACCATACGCGTACGGTCGGACCATACGCGTATGGTCGGACCATATGAGTATACGCATATGGTCATGACCATACGCGTATGGTCCAAATACTCATATGGTCCGGAACATATACACATACTTTGCATATATATGAACATAGTTTACTTTATATGCACTTACTTTTCCTACATATGCACATCGTTTACCTTATATGCACATACTTTTTCTACATATGCACATCGTTTACCTTATATGTCCATACTTTTCTATATATCTATTTGCACATAGTTAACCTCATATGCATATACTTTTTTTTCTATATATGCACAGACTTATTCTACATATGAATGTACAAATGTAGTTCTGCATGTGAATACTTTTCTCAGTATATATGAACATAGTTTTTCAACGTGAGAATTACAATTCATATTATGCTTTTCTGTTTGTTTTTTTTTCGACTGAACTAAGCCTAAGGGTTCCAATATCATAAAAAGAATGTTAATTAAGAATTTCTTAATGATGTATGTTGTTCAATTAAGTAACTTTTGAAATCATTTTCATATGAATGCAATACTATTTTGGCATGTATGATGGTATGGCGCTGTTGTCTTCATCTATAGTCACTTGTTTTAATGCCATAACTTTGTTTTTTGTATGAGTCGTTTGTATTACATTTTAACACAAGGATTATTATCACTAATGGCGTGTTGAATTCAGTGGTTTTTGTCCCAACAATTCAGTGATAACGGGTCACAAGTTATATTAATGCATTTAGTTTGGTTTCCGCACTTTGTTGTTAATTTGCCTTATCCAAAATTATTGAAATTCACACACAATGTTAATAATCACACAAAGTAAGGCCGAGTTAGAATTTGGGCAGTAATTTTTTTGACAATTATGCCCCGTTATAACTTGGAAAATTGAAAATTTTAAGCGGGGGCATTCGTGTTTTCAGACTTTTTTTTATACAGGTTTTATGTTTTATTAGTAAAAACATTAGTAAGAGCCGAATGCACTTTGTCGGTGTGGGAATAATCTATAAACAGTAAATGTAAAATGTCATAGAGTGAGACAAAGGTATTACTTTCTAGCGATGGCGAAAACTATTTAGAGCTTTATATTCGGTATTAAGATAGAATACCTGGATGCTTCATACTTTGTTTGTAATAGCCTTATGATTCGAAGTTTCCGTCTGTCATATGTTCTTTGGACTTGACCTATTATAAATGGTACAGCGACTGGTTGAACAAAATTATAGTTTTTTTGTCATGTGAATTTCTCCCTTTTTTGTGAGTGATCAATGTTAAAATTAAGTTATTATGTACGTTCGTTTCTCAGATGTAATAACGCAGTAGGTCAACTATATGTGGCACATTTTCATGATTCATAATTCTTTGGTCAATGTTAAATTTTTTCTATAAAGAGTGTATAAGAATGGCCCACTGAATTTCTTGATGTCTTTAAAAAGATGCCTATTATCAAAATGTTAATCACAATCCAAATGTAGATATGTCAAACGTATTTAAAGGGGCCATACTTGCTTGAACTATCCAGGGTTTTACATTTGCAGTAATATCAAGCTGTGCCCTTGGGCCATTTTATCAATTTGATAAGTAATTTTATATTATATCTTAAAGAGACAAAAATTTTGATAGAATCATGTATTCATTTTTAAGTTGTAAGCTTTTGAAAATTGGGGGTCGGGTGGGAGTAATGTATCTCTCTTAAATTTTTCTCTTTGTATACGAAAGTAATTATATACATATATAACTTCCTCAAAATATTAAAAAAATAAACTGAAATGGTTATGTAACGCCTTTTTGTAATTTTGACAATGCAAATGTTGAAACCAAAATAGCAATACTTTAACATGTAAGTTATGGAAATATTCAAAGTTGATGAACTACGACTGAAAGTACATGGCTGAACAATATCCATGGAAATGTGCCAATATACAACTATATACAAAATACCATGGACTTATCATAAGTCGTTCCCTTTAAACAAACATAAACTTGTAAAATATGTAAAAGTTTCAATGTCAATGAACCATGATGAGGGGGTGGGCTTTATAACCTCCATAGAAATATGACTTGCAAATGCCAATAAATTTTCAAAGTCAATAGACAATTACTGAGGGGACAGGGCCAAATATTATCTATGGAAATGAGATGTTCCAATACTTATACAACTGCATAAAACATATCATTTAACCACCACTTGTGGTTCAACATAAAATAGGGACGAAAGATACCAAAGGGACAGTCAAACTCATAAATCTAAAACAAACTGACAACGCCATGGCTAAAAATGAAAAAGACAAACAGAAAAACACAACATAGAAAACTAAAGAATAAACAACACGAACCCCACCAAAAACTAGGGGTGATCTCAGGTGCTCCGGAAGGGTAAGCAGATCCTGCTCCACATGTGGCACCCGTCGTGTTGCTTATGTGATTACAAATCCGGTAAATAGTCTAATTCGGTAGGTCACATTCATGAAAGGGAAGGGGATTGTAGTTACGACGTAAGGAACATATCCGATATCATAAACTAGACCTAATCACAAACTAATACATTGCGAAGCCAACGCCGACGCCGTAAAAATAAAATGTATACGTATTGAAAAGCTTTAAAAAGGTGTGAATATCAAATATGATATGACGTGCTGCAGTTCTTAATTATGATTTGTCTGATTTACTCTGCATTTCTTGTTTTGCGTCTACATTTTCAGCATTTGGGGATTAAGGTGAGAGTGCAAAAACAAAGAAAAAAAGAAATGAAATTTCCTAGTTATAAAGGAGCAGAACTGTAGTACAGCAGGTGACTTTTTGCGTTTTATATTTATTTACCTTTGTGTATGACCTTTATCAAATTAAGTAGAGGCAAAGTTGGATTAGAGTGCAGCAAAATAAAATGGAAAGATGGAAGGACAGACGGTAAAACGGACGATTAAGGGTAATACATGTATAATGCCCCATACGCATATCGGCATGGCATAAAAAAAAAATCCCCCGTCTTTGGCCCTTTCTATAACACCATATTAATAGAAAACAATTCACATTTTGAGATCTTAGACTAAACTGACTACTTTGAAAACACATAAAACTTGGTAAAGAAAATGGCAATTTAAATTAAGTTTTATAAGAAGGCATTTTTCAACTTTTGACCCGTTAGTGGTAATAATCCATGTGTTAAAATTTAATACAAACAAATCGACTCCTTCAACGTTTTGACATAAAAACCAAGTGACTATAGATGAAGCAACAGCGCCATACCATCATACATACCAAAATAATATTGCATTCATATAAAAAAAAGATTCCAACAGTTGCTTAATTGAACATACATCATTAAGAAATTCTTAATAAACATTCCTTTTATGATATTGGAACCCTTAGGATTAGTTCAGTTGGAAAAAAAACAACAGATAAGATTAATATGAATTGTAATTCTCACGTTGAAAAACTATGTTCATATATACTGAGAAAAGTATTCACATGCAGAACTACATTTGTACATTCATATGTAGAATAAGTCTGTGCATATATAGAAAAAAAAGTATATGCATATGAGGTTAACTATGTGCAAATAGATATATAAAAAAAATGCGCATATATGTGCATATATAGAAAAGTATGTGCATATAAGGTAAACGATATGCATATGTAAGAAAAGTATGTACATATATATATATAAAAAGTAAGTGCATATAAAGTAAACTATGTTCATATATATGCAAAGTATGTGTATACATAGAAAAAAACATGTGCAGACATTGAAAAGTATGTGCATTCATGTATATAAACATATCTTTGTATTCGGCAGCTACGGCGTTCCATAAAGTAGTCTCTTGAGCAAAACAGCGCATGTCTATAAGAATACGTGCAACTTGTGCGCACAAGTTGCACAACTCGTGCGCACAAGTTAATAACTCGTGCGCACAAGTTGTGTAACTTGTGCGCACAAGATAGTAACTTGTGCGCGCAAGATAGTAACTTGTGCGCGCAAGTTAGTAACTTGTGCGCACAAGTTGAAATTTTTGTTTTGCATGGCACTCCAGGGCTTCCGTAACATTGTGATAGCGATCTCTTTATAAACAGATAAAATAAATGACCGGTTTAAAGATATTTTGTAAAATCCAGATGGAATAATCTATAAACTTGATAACTTTAATCAACATAATTCTTTTTACAGAATTTATTTTGCTATATGTGTTACATTGTGCCAAATAAGTTAAACGAAAATTTCTTACAATCTGAATAGTTTAGCATCTACATTTTATGTTTTCTAAGTAAAATTTAAAAAAAAAACCTGAGTTTTCCATGAGTTTAAGAATAAATTCTTAATAATTAATTACAAAACCTAATATATGTTTCATGGTTTTCTACATTTAAAGTTCATTCTATCGTTTAAAGACCAAACAGCCAATTGTTTTTGCGCGTCAACTAACGCAACTTGCATTTGGTAGTGACATAAAAGCTATATGACGAAACGTCCTATTTCGCGTTTTTCACGGATTCCAACATGGTGTACGCTTAAGAATACGTCTTCTCAAAGAAAAGAGGAATTAAGCGTCGCGCTGATATCTAATGGAAATTTAACTGAAATGGACACAATAGATACTACACTATATTTAACCTTTGTTCTAATAAAAACAATAAAATATAAATTTTGAACTTTTTGCATTTGCGCCGATCTGCATTTCATTTTTTTTTTTATTCTTTCACTGGCGTAGATTTTGTCTTTCATTTGCCCCGATTGTGCACAGGTAAATAAGTTTGGTGAAAGTTATTTTTATGCCCCATTTATAATGCCCCATTAAAGAACACGATGGTCGTTAAAAGAATAACTGGTAATTTTATTCAAACCAAATGTCAAAATTTAGTTTTAAAAGCTAGCTATGAACCCTCACAATAACTTTAATACTGCTGTACTCAGCATAACTTTTAATTCGTTAAATTTTAGCCCAACAATGTTAGATCTGTAAATTTGCGGAAGCATTTTTTTTGTTGTTATTCCCCGGTAGGGGTTCGAACTCATGCTACTAAGATATCGCGGCGCTAAAATGACTTGCACTATGTCCGACGAGCTAGACCACCCGACCACTCTACCGCTCGACCACATAGGCTTAACTAGTATAATAAAGCTTTCGGTGGCCGGGTGTTAACCTTCCTCGTCTTTTTTAATCTAGAGTCATAACACAGTACATGATATATAAGGTATGAAGATGGAATTTTCACAGATCAGCTGATGCAATCACAGAAATAAATATTTTATAAGTACGTCGACATATTTTATCCATCAGTTCACTAGTGATGGTGATACAAGGCTGAAAACACATTATGTATATATAATTCATCTAAATATCAGCCCAACAATGTCAGATCTGTAAATTTGCGGAAGCAAAGGGTACTGTTGAATTTGCTCTTAATTTGTGACTCAAATTTAAAACTGTTATTAGTTTGTATCACTTTATACGACACTATTCGTGTTTATCTGGCCTTGTTCCATACATGTACTGATTATAAGCGTGCTCCGGCGACATAAACTAGTTGGAAATAAATTTTGATTGCTAATGTATGAATGTGTTGATCTTCTCTGAGTTGTTTCAGTGATTCTTTAATTTTAAGAGGAATGTCAACCCTACCTCAATGATTAAACGAATGAACCGGCACCATTCCAAACGGACGTGTATGTATACATCCCACACAGCCAATCAACTTAAGCAAGAAAACTATAAACTCATGCAGGTGTCTTCAACGGATAATTATGTAGACATCTCACTAAAGACCTTCGAGAACTGCATGTAATTAAACCAACTGTTCGGTTTTGTCGGAAGAACAGGGAGCTTTGACAATTGTTAAATGATTGATTCCGTATATATTCTGAAATAATATATATATATTATTTTTTCGATTTACCATCTTACATTTTTTTACTTTTACAGAGAGTTTTCTCTAAAGTTCTTGTAGTACCTACATGCTGCGTCGGATTTAATGTCCGCATATCGACCGCAAGCGTCTCTATGTTAGCTTGTGAACCACAGGCACTTGTCTCAAAATCTTTTTTTCCTATATACCTTAATATAACACGGAATTATTTTTTTTTGAGAACAAGTGCCTGTGTTGTGAACCCTGCATATTGAACCCGGTTGTAGTTTGTTTATGTGTTACATATTTGTTTTTCGTTAATTTTTTGTACATATATAAGGCCGTTAGTTTTCTCTTTTGAATTGTTTTACATTGTCATATCGGGGCCTTTTATAGCTGATTATGCGGTATGGGCTTTGCTCATTGTTGAAGGCCGTACGGTGACCTATATTTGTTAATGTCTGTGTCAATTTGGTCTCTTGTGGACAGTTGTCTCATTTGCAATCATACCACATCTTCTTTTTCTTTTTTATATATATCTCAAAGGAAGCAACACTTTAGGATAGTTCCTATCGACGGTCCGTGGCTTTTTCCGGGAACTCCTGTTTCCTCCACCAATAAAAACTGGCCGCCAAGAAATAGCCCAAAAGAAGCGATTAAAAGTGACGTTAAAACACCCTCTCAAACAATCAATCAATAATTTATCGTTTTCGACTAAGAACGAATTACCGGGTGGTATTGAATAGTGGCATTGAATATATAGTATCTTCTTAAAAGATAAAATATGCGTCTTATATTTTTGTTTTGCAGAATGGATGAGGCTTATTTTTTTTAAAATCCTGTTTTTCTTTTTGTTCTTTTCGTAGTCAAATACTCATCGTATCTTTGGATTTCATTGGGGTGGAGAAAGGTGTTTCTAGTGGATATAAATTAAGAAAAATAACGTGTTTGCAGATCCTTATTGTACAGAGATGTGGTTGACAGTGTCCGGAAATTAAGAAACGATCCTGGTAAACCTATCGATCCTTTATATGAACTTATTCTAACAGTTTACCAATTCAACACTGTAATTAAATCATTGACTATTGTTTTTGTGGTAATAATATTGATTTTGTTATCAGTAAATCAAAAACAAACTATATATAATTGTTATATACGTATTATACGTACACATTCATGGATCGACAATTAGTCGATACCTGTTTTTTGTCATTGCACAAGGTCATATTGTTCACTGACTGTGTATGTCGTCTTTACACTAAATACATTGAATGTTGGTGGTGTACTGAATGATGTTAGTGGCTTTGCAATAGCTGTTAGTAACTGCGAGTACTCTTAGATCTGTACTTAGTGTCTTTTTGTTGTTGGGCTATACGAGTACCCGGCCACTCTGTGTTTTTGTTAGATGTATTTCAAGTCGTATCCATCGGATGAGTTAAGCATTTTTCGACTGATTTTTAAAGTTCGTTCTTATGGTGTACTGTTACACCGCTGTCCCAGGTTAGAAGTGGGGTTTGATCCCGCTAATATGTTTAACCCCGCCATATTATGTATGTATGTGCCTGTCCCAAGTCAGGAGCCTGTAATTCAGTGGTTTTCGATTGTTGATGTGTTGCAAATTTGTTTTCGTTCATTTTTTGTGTACATAAATTATGCCATTAGTTTTCTCGTTTGAATTGCTTTACATTTGTCATTTCTGGGTCTTTTATAGCTGACTATGCGGTATGGGCTTTGCTCATTGTTGAAGGCTATACGATGACCTATAGTAGTTAGTTTCTGTTTCTTGTGGAGAGTTGTCTCATTGGCAATCATATCAAATTTTTTCCTTTTTATATGACCTTGTGCATAGCTTTTCATGATATTAAAAAAAAATAATGTTAGTTAAATCCTATCAATATCAAACATGACGATAATTTATTAGTTATTTTTGTTTGCTGGTCCTCATCTACCAAACTAGTGAATAAGTGTTTGGATTAGGTTAAATTTTGACTGGTGTATTAAAGATCTTAATACGAAACAATAACAGTTGCGCTTGAGAAATATTAAGTCAAGAAGACAAACAAATATTTGATTTGCTATATCAATATCTGAAATATAAATGTATTTATAGGGTGGAAATCATCTTTATATGTCTATATTTAACCGGGCTGAAGTACGTCCATTATTCTCTTAAGGGAACATAAAATCATGACCGGAGTCTTCTTTTTCAGCAATACAGCAGTGACAGTAATACATGTAGTTTGTATTGTACATATGTGCATGTATATCTAAATTAAATGCATTTTAATCCATTTCAGTGTACATACATGCATGTATATCTAAATTAAATGCAGTTTAATCCATGATAGTTTACGAGTGACAAACTGAAAATTAGTGAAACGAATAATAACTTTAAATGCGGTATAAATTTTCACTTTTTAAATATCCAAATCCATTTGCAATTTACACCAGTCCTATTTAAATTAATCGTGAACACGCATGAATAAACAAAGAAAGCTTCCTTATTAATAATAAGCTTACTTTTTTGTCAATTTCATTTCGATAAAATGGTTAATTGCCAGTGGTTGATTTTCAATAGAATATTCTAAATTTAAATGTAATAAATGGATACAAAATTAACATATAAATATAAATATTTAAGGAAGTCACTCGGGTAATAACAAGTGTATGTGCATGGGTGTGCAATAATTTTACCGGAAGGTTTACGCTTCATTTTGTGTCACAATGTTTAACTTGATTTGTGGATTTCTTTTTTTAATGTGTTCTCATAAAATGATATATGCAGCTCAACATCTTGGATATATCTCAGAATATAATTGTTCAATAGAAACCGTTGATAGTGGAGTAAGAGACAAAATGAAACTACTGCTTGAGGACGGAAAGAAAGTTACATTTATTCGTCTGATATTTACTAATCAAATAAATCCTTTTTCGGATACATATCGTGGAGATTTGTATAGGCCTATGGACTGGGTGAGGATAGCTGGCCGGCATGGACGAAGCTTATTGTTTCTAAGACCGGAATTCGAGCAACTTTCATTAACGACCTTGTCATTAGAAACCGGATATATGGAGGTGTCTTTAGTACAAAAACCAGAAAACTGTTTGTTGCATTTTAATTCAACGATCGCAGAAAACAATTTAAGAGATCTTTTATTGTCTGACTTTAAACCTGGAAAGGACGGAGGAAGTTTGAGTGAACACGAGTATATCTGCAATATGCATATCGGAAAGGATAATTCTAATGCAAAGTTCTTCTATCGCTGCTGTCACAAAGACCCGGATGGAAATATAGTATGCGAAAAATTAATTTATGATTTTTGGATTAATGTTGTCTTTATTTGTGTAATTATTATAAATGTTTTCGCCATTATGTTTAGTCCATATCTGATTCCAGATTCATTCTACAGAAAGAAATATGGTAGAAGCATGTATGAACATAAATTAATGAAGCCATTACAAATCACAGTAATGAAGACGGACATTCCTCCACCTAAAGATACTGTACAAAGTGTTGTGTCGATTGGGAAATTAAAGATTATGCCCTCACTTTATCGAAACGTTCAAAATATTCCACATAACGAAATTCAAACGTTATCGTTATGGAAAATGAACATTGATGTACAATATCGAAGACTTATACCTGCTAATTACGTTCCGGTCGGAATTATGAAGACATTCTATACAATGTTTGTGAAATGTCATATACGAAAGATATCAAAATTTGGCCGATGCTGCAAAGCAAGCATTTTTGGGCATCTGACCAATGAAAAAGAAAAAGATAATAATAATAAAAGAGGTAGCAATGAAAGCATGGGTGAGTTAAATACAGTCAATTCCAGACATTCTTGGTTTCGGTGCCTTAAACAATTCATGCGAATTTTGATACTGATAGGGATTTCAGTTCCGTGGATTATTAGAATAATTTTCTTCTACTGGTATGAAAAACCACATACATTAGAGATGGAAAAAGCAGCCATAATACGAAACATGACGCTTTCGTTTCAATGGAACTTGACCAATTCGCTTACACCAATTCACGTGTTGTTTCTATTATGTTATTTCATTATTGTACTTGATGCTATGGTTTTTGGAATAGTAAGTCACAAAGTCAAACTAAAACTGCAGTTAGTAATGAGAAAATGTTTGAGAGACATGCGTGAAATGTCATGTTTTAAAGCTCTCGAATGGTCCGCATTAGTTTTATTAGTTCCTTTTGAGAAGTGTGGCATCTTTGGATTTTTGATATTTGGAATTTATGTAGTTTTTGTTTTACCGGTTGTTTTTGGAGTTTTAGCGTTTTACTGTTTACCAACAGTGAATTTAGTTTTACGTTTATTTGTTCATTTTGTTGCTTATTTGATGCCATATGGAAAGCAATGTATTAGTAGATCATTTTGCCTTCAATTTAAAAACATTTTAAAAGAATGTCGAGACACGTTTCATTTAGATGTCTTATCAAGCAAGGAAACCGTAGAACGACCAGAAACTATTTCGATGAAAAACCGATTTCTACAGCTTTTTGTTCTCATTGCTTGTTTCTTAACCGTCATATCTTTCATTTTACTTACCATGGAGATGGTCCTGTTTATCACAGAAATATTCATTTATACCATCATAGGAATAATAATGAACGCATCAGCAATGTTGAAATATATCTCTTTGATATTTATGTTAGTACTTTATGCAAGGGATTGTTTTAAGGGAATATCAGATAAATATCTGGAATTCAACAAATTGATCAATCGATTGATCGTTAATAAGATGCGCGAAAAAGTTGAAAAAATAGCAAGTTCTGATGATCAAAAGAACACAGCATTTCAAGTGCAAATGGACGATTCAGAGGAAATCGAAAAGGATACTGAAAATGTAAAACTTATTGTGAAGGATGGAATTCCGAAATGGCAAATACGTCGATTAATTCTATTTTTAGACGTGAATGATAAACCGTATCTTCCGGAAAAGTTTTTTAATGCTTCGTGTTATATGAACACTGTGGGGGTTCCCGGTCCCTTAATTTTCAATGTAGTTCAAGCTACATGGCGTTTTTTGTGTATATGCGTTTTCTTAATGTTTGTTGTGCTGATAGTTTTAGCATTCGGAGATGAATATCAGATATCGGGAACCAATCAAATGTTAGCGACCCTTGCTGGCGGATTTTTACCATGGGTGTTCCGAAATGTTTTATTCAAATCAAAAGATGCGTTAGGATTGGATACCGAAAACCTTAGTTTTAAAAGTAACTTGCGTAAAGAAATTGAAAATTATGTTCAAAACTGGGACATCGCAGATATGGAGGTACAAGAGAACTACAATCAAATTAATGACACTAATAAGAACACACAAGCTACGGAAAACAGTGATTCTGAAACCAAAAATCTGTTAAATAAAGGCACAAATATTCCGACGCGTTTTGTTGCTTCCGTAAATAATGATCAAACGCTATCAAATGATGTAGATCTTTTAATTTACGACAATCTGGTACGAGTTTCAAATGTTTAAAAAATTGTATAATAGAAGAGTGTAGTTTAATTTATTTAAAGTGTAATATTTTAACGAATATTTTCCTTTCCCTTGTTTTTTTCCATTGTAGATTACAACCTTCCTCTTCAAACCTGTTCCTGCATTAACCTTCTATCCTAATGATAGTAATTGCTTAGAAGAGTTTTGTAAATTCCTTTTCAATATAAAAGTTCAAGACAAAGCCAAAGATAAATTTAAGATTTTAAGTTTGAGTTTGGAGACACTGTCTGTAGCAGTATTCGTAAATGGATACAAACTTGTAAAATGTACCTGCAAATTATATGCGTATCTATCATTGAAGATGAAGACATACTTTAATATAAATATTTGTGCTAAATAATTTATATGGAACTTTAAAGTGTTTATAAACTTAATGATACTTGTAAATGTTTGCTTGAATGTCTTTAAAACTTTATATCAATGTTTTACATAATTATGCATTATGTTATGGAAATATGTTTTCGAAAAAACAATATCAATTACAGATTGTATAACTGCTCGAGAGCACAATAAAATGATTTTTGAAATACATGTCGTTCCGTTGAAAAATGTACGATGAAAAATAAAACAACATGCACTGCGCTTCGTCGTCCTATATTATATTTGAAAATAAACGAAAAACACCGATAACGTCACATGGGTGTTAGGTCTGGTAGAAGCAAGGCATAATTTATGTATTTACTATGTTTCATGACGTTCTGTTGCTTGGTTTCAGATGAATTGTGATAACAAGAACTGGACTAACCAACAGACGGACGTATCAAAAACATTATACCCTAACTTTGGTGCGTTTGGTATATTTTTTAACCCTTTCGCTCACATATTCTATTGTACTAACAGTACATATTTTAACTGTCGTAATTCTATCATTTTGATTCACGTTGTGTCCATATTTTGTTATCAATGAAATATATACATGAGTCTCTCTCCTAGACCGAGTCTGACTGATCCGACCGACCACCATATTAAGTGTTTTTGTAGCTTCGTGGTTCTGTTTGAAGCCTTACAAGTTACAGTGCACGCCAAGATATACGACGCCACACTTGGCATGCACTGTTTGTTTGCAAGTCAGTTTTTTTTAATCCTTGTGAGTGTCAGTTTAAGAACTTGTTCAAAAGGCAAACCAGTTAATGCCGGCGTCACACATTGGCGTATAGACCGATGTGCACCAAACGTACAGAGAAAATTGACAAATATAAAAAAAAAAGAAGATGTGGTATGACTGCCAATGAGACAACTGTCCACAAGAGACCAAAATGACACAGACATTAACGACTATAGGTCACCGTACGGCCTTCAACAATGAGCAAAGCCCATACCGCATAGTCAGCTATAAAAGGCCCCGATAAGAACATGTAAAACAATTCAAACGAGAAAACAAACGACCTTATTTATATAAAAAAAAGTCGGTATACGTTAGTTGCACGCCAGAGGAACGCTAACCAATCGTTAAACTCGCGCTGCATCAGTTTTAAGTACGTCGAAATACAAAGGTATACGATTGGTAAACGCTACAACTCGTGGAAATTTTTATGCAGCATAAAAATTTTCATCCAGCTCAAGCGTGTGTCAAGCGTATACATGTACGCTACATGCACGTTATACATACGCTACAAGCGCGTTTAACGCGCTACAGATAACTTTTAGACACGTTTAAGGCACGTTGTATACGCTTCAAGATCGTTCGACTTTAACTAAAACGTATGCGGGTGTGTTTGTAACAAACACCCCATAATAGATCGTCCAACACACGACCGGGATGCGTCTCAAATACGTTCAAGAAACTTTTTACCTTCGTAGCGTGCATTCCATCTACGTTAGACAAACGCCAACGTACGTTTCTTGAACGCCAGATAAACGCTTAGGTACGCTTCTCGTATGCCCAATAAACGCTTAAAGCTCGTTGTGCACACGCTACAGATATGATTGACAGTTTGAATGCATCTAAAATTACTAGCGTGTTGGCAGCGTACATGATCGTTAACACGTCCAGCGTACGTCAAAGCTATACGCTGATGTGTGACGCCGGTATTAATACTGGACCATCTGACGTTGTTTATACGAGAGAAGTCTCAATTTACGTGTTTGTCTTTAAAACACCATATAAAATAGGAAGATGCGATACCATTGCCAAAGAGAAAACTATCCACCAAAGACGTGGATGTATGCAATGAAAAGTTCATCATACTGCCTTCAAAAATGAGCAAACCCCATAACGCATAGAATAGTATATAATCGACCCTGAAATGACAAACTAACTCAAACGAGAAAACTAATGGCTAAATGCATGTGCAAAACAAGAAACGAAAAAAAACTATAAAATACAGCAACAATCGACAACCATTGTATTTCAATCTCCTGACTGAGCACATACATAATGTTGCAGGGTTAAATATGTTTCTTAGGTAGCCGTGAAGATCTTGTAAACACTTTGTCACAGTATCATTGTACATGTAGAACAAATCTGCTTAGTTCAAATAGTCTGGCGATAGTCATTGTTTAAAAAGTGCTGTTTTGTTATTTACAACTCTATGTACAAATTTATTGATTCACGCCATTTTGCTTTCAGGTCAAAACAGTAAAAACATGGTTATGTCCACTTGTTGTGCAGAAGTATCAAGCAAATACATGTAGATATAAGAGAAATTGTGACAAAATATTTCACACACCGTGCGAACAACAAGCTAAGGCGTAATCTTATAAAATAATGTAATGACTTAAGAACGATGAATAATCATGGCTAATCATTTCATAAGTATACAATCATTAATTTCAAGTCAATATCATAAATATTGTCAAAGGGACCTACAATGTACTTCAAAATATATGCGAGTTACGATTATAATAAAATAGATAAGTTTAGATTAAAAGTACTAGGTAAAATATTCTTAAACAGTTACTTAAATCAAATTGTCAATATCTCAATTACGAAATTTTGGCTTAAATATTTATTATTTTTCTACTTAGAAAATAATAAAAACAAACATGTTTTTCTTTATTATTCAAATTTGTGTTAACTTAGAAAATTATAATTTATTGTACTTTTGTCTGGCATTTTTAAAGACTTGACCATGGGTTTCCTTCGTTTCAAGTTCGACTCTACATCAGGCAACAATTACGTCTACATCAGACAGCAATTTCTCTAACACCGACAGCGATTAATGCGCCGTGCCATAACATACATTTGCATCCAACAGGTTTCCCCACGACTTGTGGTAAAAGAACAGAGTCTGACATTGTTCTCGCAGAAGTAGTTCTTCTGGTTTGATACACTAATACAACATCATAAATACACTCAAAAATACAATTGCCATATCTGATTATAATAAAGGGAAACATTTTGTAAGTGATCATGAGTTATTATAAATGAGGAAACGGAATTGTTGACATGTTATAATAATACATGTAAGTTCGTGTACGGAATTAACACATGACATGTGCAAGTTGTTAATAAAACAAAGAACTTCAAGTTAGATGAATCAGCTTTTCTATTTTTCAATAAAGTTATGTTATACCACCTAGATATACATGTAATATTTGTTACTACACGTTAAACACCCATAAATTCATGAATAATTAATATTATCTAGATAGCAAAATTATTTAAACATTGAACACATTTTATATAATATCTATATATATATTAAACATTTGTCATGTTTTCTATATACGGACAGTTTCAAGATAAGTATTAATTATCATGCATGCCAAATATTTGAAATTTACTAGTCTATAATGGTTTACTTTTAATAATTGTTATTTTGATGGAGAGTTGTCTCATTGGCACTCATACCACATCTTCCTATATCTAATACATAATTATCAAAAATTTGCATAAATCGAAATGTTAGTGTTATTTAGGTAACAATTAAAATTAAACTTTTAAAGAAATTGCATATATACAATTACCAAATAAATCCAGATAAACGAACTTATCTTTTGATTAATACAATTTTAGTCAACGGACTAAGTTTTTGAAAACCCGAATGATGTCCATGATCGTTGGTGTTTAGGATACATGAACGAGTAATACAACTGATTGTACAAACGAATTCAAAGTTAGTCCTTAAATTATTAGAAAATCTTCAAATCAAAAGCAAGGTAATGCTGAGTTCACACGTTATTCGAAAAGAAGAGTACATGTAAACGCGATTAGCGAATTTGATTCGCATTCGATTCGAATTCAATTCGAATTAAATTTACTTGTGAACGAGGCATAAAAAGCTAATTGAATATATAATTATATCTCTAGTTATACAAGCGTCGGTTTACATATATCGTGTCAGGTCTCTTTATCTAGTTCCTGGAATTCATTCTATTTTTAACTATAATAGTTTAAATAGACGAGATTTTAATTTCATGAGTACATGCATGATATATTTAGATGATTTTGAATTCTTGTGAAAGCTTTTTACAATGAATAATTATATATAATACGTAAGTTAAATAAAACATACATTTATATCACTTCCTTATATTGCATGAATTCACTTCAAACTTGCATGCCAAATTTCCCCGACCATC
This sequence comes from Mytilus trossulus, assembly GCF_036588685.1. Taxonomy (NCBI): domain Eukaryota; kingdom Metazoa; phylum Mollusca; class Bivalvia; order Mytilida; family Mytilidae; genus Mytilus; species Mytilus trossulus. The sequence goes on along the minus strand of NC_086379.1, from coordinate 34,283,940 downwards.
ACCCCGAACGGCCTGGAAACTGAATGTATGAAACATTTGCCACTGGACGTTAGGCAACCAATAATTATCAATCATTCGTAATAATTGAATATCTTTTTACAGTTATTGCACATTAGGATAGATTTTAAAGGATGTACGAATATTTTTGTCATTATTATCCGTTAAATGTTTTTCTCGGTATATGTTAAAACTACATGTATTTAAATGATTAGAGAAAGAACTAGAACCAAGCATCGACTGATAGTTCAATGCAGATGTATATTACAGTTATCATAGGATATACTGTATTGAGGACATATGAACCATAATCTCTTTGTATTTACCTTACAATTTAGATGTTTACCCATTATCATGAGTTCCTCCAATACGAAAGTTACAAGGTTCGTGATTGTTTACCATGTTTTACTTTCGTGTTTTGCTTAAAAGAACAAAATGCGAACAAGATGGCATTCGGAGCCTTAAACATTTTTTTTTTTATGAATTATGACTCTTAATTTTAGCATATAGTAATACAATCATGTAGTAATCGCTTTGTCCGTTCGTCAGGTTGAAACTAATGATTTTCAAATGGTATCTCGAATATCCCTTTTTCTCTTTTTACTTTCTCTCCTCTTTGTTTACCTATGAAAGCTAGTATTATATATATTGTATAAACTGTTTGTTTTATATGCATGTCCATTATATTATACTATTATTGTAAATTTATATTGTATTATGGAGAAGACTTCATAAGTATGATTTACTTGTGTCTAATCCATTTTGCTTATATTCCGCAAATAAAATATGTTTAAACTAATATCCCTTAAGGTGCGTTTTCACAGTTCGATTTTCCATCCGATTAAATCGGATTCGATACCGTATCCCAGGTAAATTGTAAAAACGTTCTGTCCGAGTGTTTCGATTTTCCAATCGATTAATCAAACGACATCCGATTTTAGTCTTCAACTTGCAATTTTTTACCAAACGCCACTACCATGGTTATTGGCAAAAATGGGTGGAGATCGAATAAAATGCATATGTGTACCGTAAAAACGCACCTTTTATTGATTGGAATGAAACTAATCCAGATGGAATCTTGAAAAAAGAAAAGAAACCCAATTGTGTGGGGTCAATAGTTAAAAAAATAATGTCCCGTTACCTAGAAATCGATGAAAAAAACATTCCCGTGTTTGATTGGGACGATACTTTTACATAACGGTCAATTATCGTTTAAAAGTGAAGGGTCACTGTTAATAAAAGTATACGAAATGTTTGGAAAAATTCCTTTTGAAGGGTACATTGTAACATTTTTTACTTGCTTGATTGGAATAAAACATATTTTGAGGAAAGTTAATTAGGGAGGTAAAAGAAGTGGATTTATGGGTTTTCTTAACCAAAATTAAATATGCAAATTGATTTGGTATTTTACTCAAAGGGAGCAACCATTTAACTGCAAGGGGGGAGGGGGTTATTTTTTTTTCTCTTTCAAATTTATTTAGTTTTTCGACGCTATCGGTCAAATCATTTTTTTCACAGTTTCACACTATAAGGTAAGGGAGAAAATCTGCATCAGAATATTTGTTTTGTCATCTGCTTGACCAGAATATTTATTTTTAACAAAATGGGGATCATAATATTTTTTTTAAGAAAAAACCTTAACCCCACCTTGAAGTTAAATGGTCATTCCCTAAGGATGTTCAAAATGTTTTTAAACCTAGTGATTTATAAAATCTTAAATATACGTCTATCTGAACAGTCGATACTGGTGTTATTTTGGTGAAATTGTGGACAAGACACATGCATGTCATTAATTTATAAACATAGCAATTGAAATGCTAAAGTGTAACATATCATTTTAAAGCTTTTAAATTCAACTTTCAGAATATTGCAATTTTGAATATGTAACAGACTTGTTTCATTAAGTAAAAGTTTTAAAAAAACTTCATTTTTTATATTATTTCCTTGTTTCGCGTTACACTTTAAGTATTGGAAAATTCTGAATATCGTAAAAAACATAATTATAAAAAATTTCACCAACCGATATAAAATTTTTGTCTAGAACAAAGCACGTCATAATTGGTCGATGATGTATTGTCGGTTTCTTTCTTCAAAAAGCCTGAATTTGGAGAAAAGGGATGAAGATGATACAAATTACGTGTCTCATGCACGAAAAAATGACTACTTTTCGAAATTGTCCTAAAAAAAGGGAATAACAGAGCAATCACCATGTCGTAAGTAAATAATTATTATACTCGTATTTTGTACAAAGCTCATACTTTCGCCTCTAACGGTAATCAGGTTTTTTAATGAACAATTTCTTTTTATTTGAGTTGAATAACAATGTACAACATTTTATCCCCTTCAAACCAAACTGACATACTAGGGTTACGTTTTTCTTTTTTTTTCATAATATTTTTTGATATAGTGCTATTCGCTACATAAAAACGTATTGTTGATAAAAGTACAAAACAATCTCTTTATTTATATATTAATTTCTCATAAATTTATAATCTAAAATACGAGATATCAGATAAAACTATAATGTCCGATACATTGTCCCAACATACGATTTTGAAGTTATGTAACAAAATATTTATTGCGGTTTTCACCAAAGGTTCGGAATACCGTACGGCTAGTTTTTGGTTGCTTGTGAAGATAACGTTTGATGATTAAGGTAAAAGCTCTACCAATTCATTGGAGGGGCAAGATTTCCTCGCGGAACAGATGTGTTTTCCGGACTTTGTTATGAGCGATATGCCTATCCGGCTACAATACAAAATAATAGAAATGACAATACCTATTATTCCCGCTGCTTCCCTTGTATATATTTGTAAAAAAAACTCAATGACGCTGCCATGCTAGATACACGTATACTTTAGTCCATTTGCCTCAACATTTTGGATTGTATACATGAGTGCATGTGTAGTGTATTAAAAAGAACCCTATTGCTTTTGTAATCAAAATGTATATTATTCAAATGATTTCAATTCAATTTACATTTTTATTTTTTATTTGTTAATGAAAAGCTTAATTAGTATCTGTTACCTAAGAAAAATATGAATTTTAAGTTCTTAAAGGGTATTTCCCTCATGAAAATCTATCATTTGTAACCTGCGCCATCTAATGTTTTTGTTTTGGCGTACGTCTTCAAGACTCCAACGTTAGGTGACACCAGTATCGTGCGACATTTCTCAACTATTTTAACCTACTTGCGAGAGCGTTAAATCAAACTAGTGTACACTGTAATTCAAAAGACGAAACTATATGGTTTTTAATTTACTCCTTTTATAAATATAAAAAATGGAGGCGGACAATTGATTTGCTTCCATATACAAAATGTCTTTGTTATTCATTAAGAGACACAATTAAGTTCACAATTAAAGATAAATCTTCAATTTAAGTATTGTTTTGTGATGTTTAATTAAAGATGTGAAGTTTGATTAATGACGAGAAATCAGCTTTCGAATCTGCTTTATTGGAAACCTTAGTTGCTATGCAAGGTCAAGTTGTAAAAGTTCATTCTTTAATGCTGACGCTAATATAATAAGTATCATAAAGTACTTATTGGTTAGCAGAATTCTGCAAATGACATTGTATTTATTTTAAATGATTTAGATATATACATGTACATTTTGTCTATAAAAAAAAATGTGTACAAGATAAGGATGTAACTCATGTGTAAACAGGGCGAATCAGTTTAACTTTTTACGTACAGAAAAGAACGTAGGAAAGACATTCAAACGGACATATCACATTCAAATATTTGTAAAAATGCAAGCCATGATATACATGTCCATATAATTCAGTGACTGTCGTTTGTTGATGTGATATTTTGTTTTTCGTTCATTTTTGTACATAAATAAGGCCGTTAGTCTCTCGTTTGAATTGTTTTACATTTGGCATTTCGGAGCCTTTTCTAGCTGACTATGCGGTATGGGATTTGTTCATTTTTGTCCTATTGACTTGTTGCTCTGTCGGTTTTAAAAGCTCTTCAGAGCTTATGTTTTTACTTGTAATGTATATATAATACCTACTCTAAATAAAGCTATATGTCTTATATCTTATGTCCTCATTCTTGAAGGTCGTACGATGACCTATAGCTGAGTTGTTAATTTCTGTGTCATTTAGTCTCTTGTGGAGAATAGTTTCATTGACAAGCATACCACATCGTCTTTTTTATATGTAATAATATCTGTTTTAAGGTATTTTTTTTTATTAAATCTATAATTTTATTTTGAAAAAACTTGCCACGAACTTGAAAATGTGTAAGCACATATCAATACAGCAAGGCTTCAATGTATAGACTTTGCTCATCGTTGTATTATATTGTGGACGATAAATCAATTTATTTGTGTGTATATTTTCCTTTCGGTTTAGTATAGTTATAAACAAAATGAACACACGAAGTCAAAGAAATCTAGTAAACATTCAGATTTGTATCCTAAAAACCGCATATTTGTGAATCTTGAATACAATGCACATTGCAGAGGGTTTCTATTTCTACACTCACCAAAAAATATGACCCTTCCCCGTTACTCTCATGATCGGATAAGAAAAGTATAAGATGGTTACAAAATAATTGCTGATGAACAAACATAGCACACAACTTATAGGTTGCTTTTTTATATCAATTTCCGCGAAATAAGGTGAATAATGAGTTTCGAGCAATAACACACTTGTTAAAAAACTAAAAAACATTTAATGGAAACAGAACTGTGCGCAGAATTTCATATTTCATATTTTATTTTATATCATCATTAATTATTTCTAGATATGACATATTAATTATAAAATTATGTGAACGTTACGTACACTATATTCATATGTCATATCTAGAAATGATGTGAACAATATAAAAATAAAATGTGGTAGGTTGCCAATTCGACAGCTATCCACCAGAGTTCAAATAGGTAGATGTAAGCTATTAAAGACAACCGAGATGCCTTCGAAAATGAGAAAAACGACCTAATTAGAAACAATTTACGAAAAACAAATATGACAGAAATGAACCAACGAAAATGACAAGTCAAAAATTTAAAGTATCGCAAATCAATTTGTTACATTAAAATCACATAATGACAAATCCGACAGTCACATAATTCAAAACCCAAAGTTTTTGGAGGAGAACTGGTGCGTTTTTGGCAGGGTAGGCCACGCCTGTTTTGCATGCATCACCCTCATGCAAACAAGACAGAAAACACATTGGTTAAATAGAACTCAAACGACAAAAAGACAAACTACAGGCCACAAAATACTCATTATTGTGTACCGAAATATAAATAGTTTATAAACTATAATCTAGAAACTACCTATGAATCAATTATATAAACTTATATAAGTAAATTTATTTCGTAGATTTGCAGAAGGAGACATTTAAAATGTTGATATCAGACGGTAATTGACTCAACGTTTTTATGACAGTTAATATAGCTCTATATATGACCAGATGAGCGAAAAAAAAACACCCCCCCCCCAAAAAAAAAAACAAACTTAAAAAAACCCGCGTAGAATGGGACAGAGAATACGTGACCTTATGCCGCCATAAAGACACTTTTGTATGGAACGCCACGACTGCCTTATGTTAATAATCAGCATTATACGCAGTGTTCACAGCATTATATGAAGTGATCACAGCATTATATGTAGTGCTCACAACATTATATGAAGTGATCACAGCATTATATGCAGTGATGACTGCATTATATGCAGTGTTCACAACATTATATGAAGTGCTCACAACATTATATTGAGTGCTCACAACATTATATTAAGTGCTCACAACATTATATTAAGTGCTCACAACATTATATTAAGTGCTCACAACATTATATTAAGTGCTCACAACATTATATTAAGTGCTCACAACATTATATTAAGTGCTCACAACATTATATTAAGTGCTCACAACATTATACGTTTGTTGTTGTATGATGAGATTGATGTATGATGAGATTTATGAATGATGAGATCATTCGGTAAACTTCGTTTTTTAGCGGAGATTACCGAATCCATAATTGGTAAATAACGATAATGCCCAGAAAACAAATTTAAAAAGTTATTAAAATCATGTTATCATAAGGTAGCATACAATATTTAAAACTGATTGAAATAAGTAAGGAAAAGATGAAACTGAGAGGTGAATGATTGAAGAAGTTCTGTTCGTCGTAAGAAATACGAATGGCAAAATGTAAGTTAAATAATAAAAAGTTTATTTAATGAAATATCGAAGGAAAATTTGTATGATATATTCTCGAGTTCATTTCCTACTGAAGAAATTTAGCAAGGTGCCACTTTATAGTCCGTACTCAGTTTTAAAAAGCTTAATTACCTTTTAAATAAAACCGTCAGCTTTCTATAACACATAGGTGCCATATTACGCTAGCTTATATATGTCATGATAGAGTCATTTTTGGCATCGATTTTCAGAATTGGGCATTTTTACATGAATAAGTGTCTAACAGATATGGAAAATACAGTTTAAAGCATTTCACTGTAGGTGTTAAACATAACTTTACATCAATTATTCAATTTGTTTACAAGCTTTTTAGCACGGCAAGTACTCAGATTGTCTTCTAAATATGATCAGCAGTCTTATATAGAAATTTAAACTTTCATAGAAAAATTTACCCTTTCAAGACCCTGTTTAACATTTTCATTTAAAGTTATCATCTCTTATGAAAATTGAGTTCGTGGGGATGGATAAAACGTTTACTACGTTTGTTCGTCAGTTTGCACGGTACATATATATATAAAAGTGTTATGCTTGCCAATGAAACAACTTTCCACAAGAGACAAAATGACATCACAGAAATTTTAAACAGCTAAACGGCCACAGTACGACCTTCAACAATGAGGAAAGCCCATACCGGATAGTCAGCTATAGAAGGCCCCGAAATGATAAACGAAAATTATTCCTAATTTATGTACAAACAAAAGATCGAAAAACTAACATGTATATAACACATTAATTAACAAACGACAACCACTGAAATAAAGGCTCCTCCTGACTTGGGACGGCCACATATATGCAAAATGTGGCGGGTTTTAACATGTTAGCGTGATGTTGGTATCCTCCCTCTAACCAGGGATAGTGGCGTAACAGAACAACATAAGAACGAACTATGAAAATCGGTTGTAAAAGGCTTGTTAGTTTTCTCGTTTGAATTGTTTTACATGGTCGTATCGGGGCCTTATAGCCGACTATGCGGTATGGGCTTTGCTCATTGTTGAAGGTCGTACAGTGACCTATAGTTGTTAATGTTTGTGTCATTTTGGTATTTTGTGGATAGTTGTCTCATTGGCAATCATACCACATCTTCTTTTTTATATTAACTCATTAGATGGGTACAAAAATAAATACATATGATCTAAAAAGAAAATAGAATGAACGTGCATGTGGGCGGGTACTTGTATATCCCAACAATAAAAAGACACTATAAGTACTGATCTGAGAGTATATATAACTAATATAGTACCATGCTGTTGATTAAAAATAACATCACTCCAGACCCTTTTGTTTTCCACATAATGAATATTGCCAATAATTAAGAAGTTCCGGGTCGAATCGATACCAATAATATATTCACCTGTTAACTTTTACATTATCTGTACGTTCCGCATCTGACAGGAGTACCACGAAACACTGTATTTAAGATTTTGCTATATACACGGGTCGTAATCACAGGGTTGAAACTACTTAATTCGATCATTGTCACATTGTTCCCGATTGTAGTACTTTAATCAGTATGACTTTCTAAGATGACAATACGAATAATAAAAATCTGGACTTAAAGTAAGGCGTATAGGTACAGCATGTACAGTTTTCAATTTGTTAGACGTAAAACAGCGAATCAAAGATTCAATTTTATTCAACTCAATTCAACTCATAAAGGACAAAACTGTTGATTAAAAAATACTCCTTTCCAGAGACTTTTGTTTTCCAAACAAAATCAATAATACCAATATTAAATTGACAAGTTCCAGGTCTACGGGTTCAAACAGAAAGATGTTAAAAGCAGAGAAAACTTCATCTTATAATCGGCATGACTTTATCAGATGACAATACCAATACTAAAATAAGGCTTACGCATAGTTATATTCTTTAATTCAGTCACAGACCCGCGATATCACGGATGTGTTCTAGTAAATATATATACATATTAAGTTGTGAATATGGTGAAACTAATCCTCAAAATAAGTTTCAAATGCCCAGGCATGGTGTGGAATAAACTTGGGTTAAATTGATCATACTTCTTAATTTACTTATTTCAATCCGTTTTAAATATTGTACACTGCCTTAATGATCACATGTGTAATAATAACTGTTTAAATTTGTTTGCTGGGCATTAATTTACCGTAATTTACCAATTTTGGATTCGGTGATTTCCGCCAAAAAACGAAGTTTACCGAATGATCTCATCATTCATAAATCTCATCATACATCAATCTCATCATACAACAAAAACCGTATAATGTTGTGAACACTTAATATAATGTTGTGAGCACTTAATATAATGTTGTGAGCACTTAATATAATGTTGTGAGCACTTAATATAATGTTGTGAACACTGCATATAATGCTGTGAGCACTGCATATAATGCTGTGATCACTTCATATAATGTTGTGAGCACTACATATAATGCTGTGATCACTTCATATAATGCTGTGAACACTGCGTATAATGCTGATTATTAACATAAGGCAGTCGTGGCGTTCCATACTTTTGGGACTAAAGTTTGTACTTGTAGATAATCATTTGATTCGTATTTTTAAAGACAGTTCTCTCATTTACACAGTCCAATCGTGTTTCACGCTTTATGTCATTATGATAGTTCTGTCATTTTTGTTTCATTTTCATAAACACATATCATCGATTTGTAAGATTTCAATACATACCATAGTTTATGCGTTTAATTTCAGAGCAGAATATATAAAATGGTAGTATTTGCACAATGAAGTAAAATAATGTCACAAACCCCTTTAAATATTACATTAAGTATACTCCGCATACTCAGAAATCAATATTTTGTCAGATTTCAGTGCTATTGTATGATTTCAAACTAATGACATCTAACGAAAAAAAATCTAAACCACCGAATAACACTCATTTGATGATTGCCATATATATAAAAAGCTATGTACCTTTTCAAAGTTATACTTACTACTACAATGAAGCATGTCTCGTTCAAATGTGAATTGAGTCAATTATCCGTTAGTGTAAGTCTGTTAGTCATAATTCTACCAAATTTAATATAACAAACAATAAATGCTGCTATCAAATATGTTTATTAGTTAATAAATGATACGGAATGCATATTCACATACAAAAAATGATAATGAAATTGAGAATGGAAATGGGGAATGTTTCAAAGAGACAACAACCCCACCATAGAGAAGACAACAGCCGACGGCCACCAATGGGTCTTCAATGCAGCGATAAACTCCCGCACCCGAAGGAGTCCTTTAGCTGGCCCCTAAACAAATATGTTAGAAGTTCAATGATAATGGACGTCATACTAAACTCCGAATTACACACAAGAAACTAAAATTAAAAATCATACAAGACTAACCAAGGCCAGAGGCTCCTGACTTGGGACAGGCGCAAACATGCGGCGGGGTTAAACATGTTTTTTGAGATCTCAACCCTCCTCCTATATCTCTAGCCAATGCAGAAAAAACAAACACACAACAATACGTATAGTAAAACTCAATCTAAGAGAAGTCCGAGTTTGATGTCAGAATAGGTAACAAAAGAAAATAAACAAAATGACAATAATACATAAATTACCAAAGGACTACTAGCAGTTACTGACATGCCAGCTCCAGACCTCACTTAAACTGATTAAAAGATTATGTCTTCATCATATGAATATCAATCACAATTCCTCCCGTTAGGGGTTTAGTATGCTTAGTGCATCACACTAGAGTTAACTCATCTTCAGCGTAATAAATAAAATAGGCACAGCTTTGGAATTATTTTCTACTTAAACTGTCTTGAGTGTGTTGCAATTATAAGAGCAAAATATTACCTGAAATCGAACATGTGTGCAATAATCTTTCTGTTTGTTTAAAGATCGTTTTTCCATTCAGTATTATGTTGACAAGATGGAGGTTTTGGCGGCAAGCTTCGGATATTCATAATTCAGATATGGATTATCCACCTTTGTATAACTTAAATGATTCGTCAACAACTAAATTTAATGAAATAAAACATGGTGTTTCAAATCATTTTTATATCTCAGTTTGACAGTCTATGATACAAGCCATAAAATGCTACGGAACATTTAAAACGGTAGAAAATAACAAAAGGAAAAAGCAGAGTAAAATATACAACCCAAACCATTTTACCATAAAAAATGGTAGGCGCATCATTTGCAAAAACCCACTGGGCGGCTATAAATGAATCTTCTGCCCATATCATAAAGTTAACTACGGACATAAACAGGCACGTGAATTCTATCGATATCCATGATGATTGAATCTCCGCCTTTCCATAGTTTTTCATTTGGAATAAGAAAACTGTTTGAAAATAAATACCAATAATCGTGATAACATATGTATATGTCTTTGTTGGATTTTGATTATATGTATGTACCAGTAAAATATATGGAATTAATCTCATAGTATATAAACATAACGATCCAACAAAACTGACAAGAATAAGATAGTCTTTAGATGTAAAATGGCTTTCCACTTTCGTCGGTTTGCAGTCTGACTGAAGTAAGTAAAAACATTTGATTAAAACAAACAAAAGTATTGTCACTTGAAATCCGTTGAAGATGTTTAATGCGTTTTCTACTGATTCATCGTTTGATGCGTTGATTTTCAGAATCAGAAAAATAGTGCTTGGTATGGAAATAAGTACGGGAAATGCAATATTTGCAAATATCCAAGTCCTGCGTTTATTTATTTCGACATTCGTATTTTTTTGAATTTGATCATAAATTGAGTTGTTCTCATTTATACAGACTAAAGGTTCATATTCCCCAGCAGTGGAACTATCTTGAATGTTAGACGGTGAATTGCTGTTTTTAGAAATAGTTTTCTTCTTCGGCCATAGTTGTGTAATGAATAAAATAGTCAATAGAGAATATTCAAGTCCAGCGGGTTCTAAGAAATCCTCTACCCTACGCAAAACTGAACTAATCGAGGAATTGCTTGCACACGTATTTGGTTTAGCGATTTGTGTAGCATTGATGGTAAAGTCTTTGACATCACGGACCGAGTGAGCAAAGTCTATGACTATCACTGTTATGTTAATTAAAAATAAGACAAGTAATCCGTAATAGAATCTGAGTTTACTCACAAAAACTCGTTGTGAAAAATAGGTTAAAAATCCTGTTTGGACTAGTCTGTAAGTAAACAAAAAAACATCGCAAAGAATACGATTTTGGATATCATCGATTGGATAGTGATTTATAAGACAGTCAGCATGGTATGCAATGAAAATGCAACTGTATGACAAACAAGCTAAGGTAAACAGCCATAGAAACTTCATCATGATGTTGTTACTAACATCCCAGCTATCATTTACTTCTAGTATATCTGGTTTCAATGATGCATAAATTAATAGAATTATGCAAATTAATATAGCAAGGCCAGATGTCACTTGCATCGTTGTTACGAATAGAAACGTGGAATCCTGCTCAGTCCCGAACGATCCGATCAATAATATTTCACAAAGAATAACAACCACACTGACAAGGAATACTACACCAGAAATACTTCCATCATGAGTGACTATTCCATCTAGATATTGATTCTTTGGGTCTCCAGCAGAAAATGGCAGCACAAAAATAGCCCTGAACAGTCTTTTAAACGGAGTCATTTCTAATTATAACTGCTAAAGATAAAAATGAAAAAATATCTATACAGGTGATGCATTTTCAGACTGTCGGTGACATTTTTACACTTAATCAGTTCAAGTGTACTGATTGGTACTTAAGAATGAGAGCACGTTATATAGATGTATACATATAAACCTAGGTCAAGGCCGATCAAAACATATTTGATTGGCTTTTACCTAGGTTTCAATAGCGTTGCGTTCTCTTAATTCGGTGATTTAAATCTTTTTTTTACCCTCGTTCCGTTCTTTTAAGTTAAGCCAAGTGGGTCTTTTTTATAGTGTTTTCTTATGTTGTGCCGTATGGTATGTCTAACAAAACTGAATGCTGAATGATTGCCTATACCTGCTTACATCAGCTTTCTCTGAAATCAGGTAGATAGTTATTTCATTGGCAATCATACCTCAATTCCTTTTGTTTTATTAAGAAAAAGCTGTATAGGTAGTTTCAGTCTAAAATTAAGTAGCTATATACATATCGTACAATGTCATATAAACAGGTTTTAATATTAATGTTAATTTTAAATGCTACAAGTAACCAACTGACGCTACATAAATGTTTGAAACTGTAAAATATATATGCTAAAACAAACCTCCAATATAACCGTAATTTAGGGATGTATAAAACACCCACCAATCTACTAGTTACTGCTGTTGATTTTGATTATTTTAAATTTCGTTACATTAAAAATCAGATAGTTACACATTCCAGACTATACACAGACTCAATATGAAAAATATCCTACAAATTAAATAAATATAGACATTACTTACTGATGTTTTCTTCTTCTGGAGGTAATGGCTTAAAAATATTCCAAAAGACATAGGCAGTGTAAATTCTGATATTTGCACTAATATAGCTCGTATCATCGTATCAATCATTTAACTATATTTGGTTTCGTAAATACTTCCTGTTATTATTTGACAACTTGTGAATGGGTTAAAATCATGAATTTCTTCCTTAATGCTCAATCGAAACGTTAATCATACAAGTACCATTGTTGACTGGTTAATTTGTTTTTCCTAAACAAAGGAAACCCCACTTAATACAGAAATAACAGTGCAAATGTCTATTTTTCAACTAATTTTGATATCTGGTCTGGACTTTTCATACACGTATTGTACAGGTAATAAAACTGAGAATGTAAATGGGGAGTGTGTCAAAGAGGAAACAATTATCCGACAAAGAGCAGAAAACATCACAAGACCACCAATTGGTCTTCAACCAAGAGAAAAAGTCCAGCACTCGTCAGCTGGCCCCCAAAATTTATTGATAGTTTTTAGAAATGTATTACCATGAAACTGTAAGCAATATTAAACATAATTCAGTAACGTAAAGGCATTTTTAATATATATTTGTAATATGTTAATATGAAACTTAATAAGGCGATATGTTATATAGTGAAGAACCTATCAATTTGTGTTTCTTTTAGATTTTTATTGTTCATTTTCGTATAATCAGTTTGATTTGCAACTTTTATAATTTTATTAATAAGAATGGAGGGGACACACATTCCTCGATGTAACTTGCTTTACTTGTAGAATCTGCTTAACAAGAGCGGTTGGTATTGCAAACATACTATTGTTGATATTAGTCATATAACATGTACATGCGCACTAGTTCTGACCTGTTAAGAATTGAAAAAACGTCACATGACTGAATTCCTATTTACGAATAAATTACTGACGTTAAGATGAGGTCGGGTTTGGATACAAGAATTAGTATTCTAACATTGACAGTAAAAACATCTTTCAAACAGAGTCATATTATAATGGCATTTTGTCATATTTTTAACATTCGATAGATTTTTGGAAGTTTGATTTATGAATCTTCCGAACTAATATGGATTCTAATAATCAACTGTAAAATTAACTCAGCTATACTCTGTATAATAAGTTATCTACGTTCATATCCGTAGATATGGATATTTTAACACCCTGAAGTATCCAAGCACAGGATACTGAAGGGTATTAAAATATCCATATCGGCGGATATGAACGTAGATGACGAATTTATCCCCGGTCTTAGTCTAAATCTGGCGATTTTTAGAGAAATTCGACCACAAAGTTAAACGTGAAAGTAACGTCTTTTTTCATTTTTTAAATATCTTTTATTGAAATTTGGGATTTTGACATATTTTTAACAGGGTGTAGGGTACTACCTTTGGTAGAACCCTACAGGTAGACAAATATAAGACGTGTTTAATCTAAAGACAGAGAAAGTGAAGTGGGTCGAATTTGGCGCTCAAAGTTGTGAGAGTTACATCCTTTACATCATAGACGGTGTGACGTCAACGTGGGTCATTTGCATAGCTAGGTCAGTAGTCCCATTCATTGACAATGTGGCAGAATAGTGATGCATTTCTAAAACGCGCATGAATTTCCCAGATGAAATGGGTAGCAACGTCCGGGGATATGGGTTTGCAACACCCAGGGGTTATGGGTTTTGTAACAACGTGCGTTAACCAATCAAAATCCTAGAAATATACTAAGCCGGGAATCAAATTAGTTATCAAAGGAGCCAGGATTATAATTGAAAACGCCAGACGCGCGTTTCATCTACATAAGACTGATCAGTGACGCTCAGATAAAAAAAGTTATAAAGACAAATAACCCTTATACAGAATTATAACGTTATAAGATTCTTTTGTTCTTTACTGACTTGAAAATAATATTTTTTTGTGTTTTAGAAAACTGCTATCTCATGTGCAATTATATAAGTATCAAAATCAATGTGTATATAAAAATAAGGAGATGTAGTATGATTGCAAATGAATCATTCAAAGTTAAAATGAAGTGAATGTAAGCAAGTATAGGCAACCGTGCGAACCTCAACACAACTTACGTATACACTAGAAAAGACAGTTGAAAAGGGCTTAACTTACCAGTTCCATACATTATCTCTCTATGCTGTCCGTTGAATGGTCTTTGCTTGATTTGATTCGGTAATTTTTCATTTGTCTTTAAGTAACCGTTACGCCTATGTCATGGTTTTCCCCCAAAACAATAACATATCAATTTGTGTCAACAATAGTTGCATGCACTTTATTCCAAAGAACAAGATATGATATGACTGGGTTTGTTGTTGTCCATTGAACTAAAAAATAATACAAACACCACAAGGCACTATGTATATATTTTAGAAGCCTTTTTATCTTCATGTTGATGTTCTGTCAGATACAGGTTATAATGTTTAAGTTTGAAACCTCTCATATTAAACGTGACAAAAACTGCAAAATTTTCGACATCGTTCGTTTCGTCTTTAAGAAAGAGAAGAACACACTTAGAAAACATTCTTACATTAATAGCATATTCCTTATTCACTTCGGTATAACTCTGTAGTATACATGAAAGGTTGTCTTATAGGCAATCATATCACATTTTTTATATTCGTACAAATGTGATTTTGTGTCTAATATCTTTAAGTGTTAGCCGGTTGATCGTAATTCTAACAAAACTACTTGAGAATATTTAATCAAATAAGTGTATTAATGATAAAATGGCATATTGAACAAATGCACTATATTAACCCATATTAAGCGTTATCAATAAAATAGACACATTTTTCTCTAAGGATTGCATGATGGAATGCCAATAGGTATTTTTTACTATATAGGAAGAAATGGGTTAGCCTTCATCTAATATCTTCATTTTATCTAATGTCCTGTGAATATTTGTTTTAGTAATTGGTTTCGTGTTTCCAACGAGCAGTATTTAGATAAGATGGCGGTATTAACTACAACATTCGGATGGCCATCATACAGAAAAGAATTATCCTTCTTTGTACGTATCATTATATAAATAACACATAGCTGAGAGGGTGATAGAGCAGATTGGTACCCCGAGAAAACATTGTCAACCGCGGCGAAGCCAAGGTTGACAATGCCTTTTCGAGGGGTTCCAATCTGCTCTATCACCCTCTCAGCTATGTGCTATTTAATTTATTATACTGAATGTCCTGTCATTATTGGCTTTTACAGATTACTTTTATTTTAAAATAGTTTGTATGACGTCACGTTCATAACAACGTTACGGTCATTAGAAAACAAAAAAAAAGTCAAGCAAGATGTTTTATTTTATTTATTTTAACAGTCGATAATAAAATCTGAGCCAAAACGTAGAACTTAAGCATTGTATTTAATTCCTTGATGTAAATTCAATTCATTGTTCTATGAATTATCGATTTCTGATTGGTCTAAACGAGAGGGTAACATTAAAAAAAATTGTCACCCGCTCAGCCATGTGATAGAGTAAAATGACACCCTCGTCTTAGCCAATCAAAATATGGCATTTTAGCGTGAAGTATAATAATTCAAATTGTTACGTCTGGAATGAAAGTTAACATGTTTAAAGCAACAAATCGTTTTAAATTTTAATTTCCTTCTAAACTTTTATTTCGACAGTCTGTGATACAAGCCATAAAATGCTACGAAACATTTAAAACGGTAAAAAATAACAAAAGGAAAAAGCAGAGTAAAATATATAACCCACACCTTGTTACCATAGAAAAATGCTGGTGCGTCATCACGAAATAACCAACGAGCGGCTATAAATGAATCCTCTGCCCATATCATCAAATTGACAACGGATATAAAAAGACACGTATACTCTATTGATATCCAAGATGACTGGATTTCCACCTTTCCATAGTTTTTCATTTGGAATAAGAAAACAGTTTGAAAATAAATACCAATAATCACTATAACATATTAAAGTATAGGTCTTAGTTGGATTTTGATTATCTGTATGTAAAAGTAAAATATATGGAATTAGTCTCATTGTATATAAACATAACGATCCAACAAAACTGACAAGAATAAGATAGTCTTTAGATGTAAAATGGCTTTCCACTTTCGTCGGTTTACAGTCTGACTGTAGTAAGTAAAAACATTTGATTAAAACAAACAAAAGTATAGTCACTTGAAGTCCATTAAAGATGTTTAATATACTATTTAATGATTCGTCTTTTGGAGCGTAGATTTTCATAATCAGTAAAATAGTGCTTGGTATTGAAATAAGCACGGGGAATTCAATATTTGCGAATATCATAGTCATGCGTTTATGTTTTTCGGAATTCGGACTACAAGGAATGTTATCATAAACTGCTTTATTCTCATTTACACAGATTAAAGGTTCATATTCCCCACCAGTAATACCATTGCGAATTGTACACACTACATTACTGTTTTTCTTCTTTGGCCATAGCTGTGTAATAAATAAAATAGTCAATAAAGAATATTCAAGTTCAGCAGGTTCCAAGAAATTCTTCACATAAAGCAAAACTGAACTAACAGATGAATTGCTTGCACATGTATTTGGTTTAGCGATTTGTGTGTTATTTATACTGAAGCTTTGAACGTCCCGGACCGAGTGAGCAAAGTCTATTACAATTACTGTTATGTTAATTAAAAATAAGACAAGCAATCCGTAATAGAATCTGAGTTTACGCACAAACACTCGGTGTGAAAAGTAGGTTAAAAACCCTGTTTGGACTGATCTATAAGTGAACAGAAAAACGTCACAAAGAATACGATTTTTGACATCGTCAAGTGGATAATTATTTATAAGACAGTCAGCATGGTATGCAATGTAAATTCCACTATATGTCAAACTAGCTAAGGTAAACAGCCATAGAAACTTCATCATGATGATGTTTCTAACATCCCAGCTATCGTTTGTTTCTAGTATATCTGGTTTAAATGATGCATAGATGAATAGAATTATGCAAATCAATATAGCAAGACCAGAGGTCACTTCCATTGTTTTTACGAATAGAAACGTAGAATCCTGCTCAGTCCCGAATGATCCAATCAATAATATTTCGCAAAGAATTACAACAATGCTAATAAGAAACACTACACCAGAAACACTTACATCATGAGTGACTATTCCATTTAGATACTGATTCTTTGGGTCTCCTGCTGAAAATGGCAGCACAAAAATAGCCCTAAGCAGTCTTTTATACTGTGTCATATCTGATACAATAACTTCTAAAAGTAATAACAAAATACATTATCAATTTCATTTAACATACTTATAATCTCTCTCTCATCCTCTCCCTCTCTCCAATAGGTTAATGTGATCGCATTCTATATCAATAGTTTCAGTTTTCTTCAAAGAAATTTCATATAATATCATATTTTAATGCTTGAAACAGCAAACATCGAATGTGTTCCATATGGTTATAAATATACGTGATGTTCAGCTTATCATTCAAAAATGTAAATATAGTTCCTACTTACAGATTATTTCTATTTACGGTGTTACACAGTCGGTGCAAGAACTAATATTGCACCTAAATAGATTGTATCAGTTAATAAAATACATTAGGATTTCGTAAATACTTCCTGCCTTTTCACAACTTTGAACGGGTTTTGTAGTGAAACTCTTCCTTAATGTTGATTGAAACTTTAAGCATATCATTGGTGACTATTTGTTTTTTTGCATAAAAAAGGAAATAAATGCAAAAATAAAAGTGCCAGTTTTGATATTTTTTTAATTTTCCAAAAGAACAAACAAGATCACTATTTTTTTCTATGTTTTAGCATACATTGTAAAACTATATAACTTCATATTTGATATTAACAATGTAAGCCATATTAAAGTACATTTTGTGATATAAATGTATTGGGCCTTATATTTGTTGGTGGTTATTAAAAACATCAAATGCGATATGTTACATGGTAAGATACCTATCAACACCCCTTCCTGGTTTATATTTTTATAAGCATCATTTATAAACTTTAATAAGAAGTTTGTATATGCGTGGAAGGTTGGTACTACAATGTATCTCTAATAAAACAGTTGTAAACCCCGTCTTATTTGAGCTTTTGGTGCTGTCTTAAATCTGAAAGTAAATGATCTTTATCCTTTTTGATGAGCTGTTTTAATCATTGTTTTCTACATCTTATTAACTATCAGTTTGATTTGTAAAAATATCCTTTCTGTATGATTTATTTTTAAGAGGTATTCAACTTTCTCGATCAATATTAGGACCAACGTTAAAACGATTTAATTATAAACAATATCGGACAATATATAGTACAATTTCCGTAATTACGTAACATAATAAGGACTTCAAAAACAAATTGTCAGAATTAATGTATTGTATGACTAACCATATTTAACATGTTTAATAGATATTTTTACTGTATAATCTCCCTGGTTACACGGTAACTAATTTATATAGATACCCGACTGAATGCTGTGAGTCGAATAAGTTGTAAAAACAGCACAGATTGTGCAATAAAGGATTTATTTTATAAAAAACCGAGATATTAACATTTTTTTCTTTTCATTTTATAAATATTAAATGACACTATTATTTGTATCGCAGATTTTTTTTTATATCACAGACATATGAAAATTGTACAATTGAAATTAGATTACATATTGTCATCACTGGCACTTTCATTCACACATCCTTCTGTTGTACTGCTGCTTAGTGACCTTTAGGTGTTAAGAAACCAGTTATAGTAGTTATAGCGGCAACCATACTGATCATACACGTCTTCAAATAGACTGTCCTTATGCAAATTAAAACGGAAGCTAAAATGATAGTATATACAATTTTATAAAGAAGTTGTTCTTTAATTGACAGCAGTACAATTAGGTAAGTAGTAGGATGTTATTATATATGACTAGTAAAATGAATGATAGCAGTGCACATTCTACCATTAACTCAAAAATTGTAGTTGACCATTAACACATAGATTGTTAGTATACTAAATAATACATTAGACGTTGTATGAGACCGATGAACAAAACCTAATAATGAGTAAAAAAGAATGAAAAGAAGGGAGGCTAAAGAGGGCAGGACAACTAACGTATGACAATGGTTCACAGTTTGTAATCTAGGGCCGTAGGTTAACTACAAGATATTAATTGAGACCATATTTGAAGAACATAAATTATGTTGACCTGTAGATATGAACATTCTGTCATTTGACCTTTTGATTGTCAGTTTGTTCTAACAAGCAAGCAAACAACAGAGACTTGTGAATAAATGAAACCAGACTTAGTGTAAAAAGGACATAAAATGTTAGCATATACTAATGATACACAGTACGTCAACTATGATGTATGTGGTCAAACATATAAGGGAAATATTGTAATGCAAACCTATTTTTACAAGATGCACGAATTAACATACTTTTATTGCAAGCTAAAAAAGAATACATTTTATTTAATTATAAAATATCATCACACACTTACATAATATTGTAGCGCCAATGTATTGTATTGATTGTCACATGTATTAATCTGTATTATCTCCCTTACTCCATGTGTCATGATTATACATGTATGATTGATGGGTTATTTCCCTTTACTGTTTACCGCCTCATGATCATTATTAAATGTGCCTTTCTAACGATCACATGTGTTATGTTTTCTCTGCTTACTGGCGTGGCGGCAGCGGTTTAAGAAACCCACATCTCAAATAACTCAACAATTTGAACATTATTCCACTCTAAAAGTAAAAGGTGAGCAGGAAAATTTGTCATTTATTCTGACTAACACGACAACATTTTCTATTGTTGGACTTAACTGATCTTTACAAAATGGCAGGCACACGTGCTCCAAAACAATGGTCACTCTCAAAACTTGAAACAATAACATCGTTTGAAGCATGGAGACAAAACTTACAATATACCTTGTCCCTTGATCAAAACTTCGCAGCGTTCCTTGTAGATGGATTTACATGGCTGAAGAAAACCAACGCCAGTCCTTTACGTGGCTTTGTTGACGATGGCGAGGCGGTTGCCGAAGCTAACCGACGAACAGCAGCCCAAAAGTGCACACATTTGGACCTTATGCTTGGGCAAATAGCAAATTACTGTCCGATTATTTCAAGAAACACTATAATTAAAAATTCGACATCCATTAATTCTATTTGGCAGTCAATTCGTCTACACTACGGATTTCAGTCTACTGGTGGACACTTTCTTGACTTTAACAGCATCTTTTTGGAACCAGACGAGCGTCCTGAGGACTTATTTCAGCGATTGGCTAGTTTTATTGAAGACAATATGCTTCGTGCCGGTGGCAATATTCATCACCACGGAGAAGTATCTGAAGCCGACGAAGAACTATCGCCTTCTTTGGAAAACTTGATTGTACTAACTTGGTTAAGACTTATTAATCGTGACTTGCCCAACCTAGTGAAGCAGCGATATGGAACTGAGTTACGATCAAAAACATTAGCTTCTTTGAAACCTGAAATTTCACAGGCACTTGATAGTTTACTTGACGAAATTCATTCAGCCACTGATGCCAAGGTTTTACGGGCGTCAATAAAAGACAAACATTTTGACAGAAGTGCAAAAAAGACAGGTAGTATAAGAACTGGTCGTCAAATAAAGTGTTGTATTTTATGTAAGCAAGCAGGTCGTCCGTCCCAACATTTTTTAAGTACTTGTAAATATTTACCTGATGAAGACAAACAATATATGTCCAGAGTAAGGCAATCTCATTGTACAGAAGTAGGTGATAGTGAGTCTGAGGACAATGTTGATAATGAACAAGTCTCATTTTTAAATGATAATGTAGGTCCTAGTAAGCTTAGAGTTGTATCTGCTTTAAGACGGGTGAGCACTAAACAGTCCCCTTACTTTAAGGCATTTTATAAACATTTCCCGCTTGAGCTAACACTAGATACGGGCGCTGAGGTGAGTATGATAAAAGCTTCTTCCGCGGATTACATCGGCGTAACAATCAAGAAGAGCAACCATTCCGCTTTACAAGCTGACGGTGTTACCCCGTTAAATATAGTTGGTGAATGTCATTTCACACTTTCGAGAGACGGAATCGAGTTACAGTTAGAGGCCCTAGTAGTGAACGACTTGGACGTTGATATACTCGCCGGTATTCCTTTCATGTCATCGAACGATATCGCGATTTTCCCTAGCAAACATAAAATCGTAATACGCGACAAGGTAACTGTTATGTATGGTAGCCCAAACGAGGAACTTAACTCTAGTAATACTCGTGTACGTAGAACACAGGCCTTTCTCATCCGGGCTCCATCAGAAAGTTCAGTAGTTTGGCCAGGGTGTTACGGCGAATACGACATCCCATCGGAAATAGAAGCGGATTGCATTCTCGCGGTCGAGCCTCACACTGACGCTTCTCGTACGAAAGATTGGCCCAGTCCCCAAATTGCTCAGTCCGTCGCAGGCAAAATACGCATCGTGAATGACACGTCGGTACCGCAGTTCATACAACGAAATGAACATTTCTGTCGAGTACGACTTACGACTACCATAGACAACGGACCAGAGGCTCCGGACAATATCCGTGACATAAAACCAAACATACTTCCCAATTTTTCAAACAAGTCTCTGTAGACCCAGATAATTTACTTAGTCCAGATCTCCAAACCCAGTTCAATGAACTTCTTCGAAAGTTCAGTGAAGTTTTTAGTCCCAACTTTGAAGGTTATAATGGGGAAATAGGTCCTTTTGAAGCATCTGTTAATATGGGTCCTGTCCAGCCTCCCCAACGTAAAGGTAGAATGCCACAGTATTCAAAAAATAATTTGGTAGAACTCCAAAACAAATTTGACGAATTGGAATGTAAAGGAGTGTTCCGTAAACCCGAAGACGTCGGAATTTCAGTCGAGTATATTAAGTTAACCCTTCATTTCTTGTCAAAAAAGCTTCCGGTGGTTTCCGACTTGTAACAGCATTTGCCGATGTTGGCAGATATAGTAAGCCGCAACCCTCTCTTATGCCTGACGTGGATTCCACACTCCGTACGATCGCACAGTGGAAATATATAATCAAGTCTGATCTTACGAGCGCATTTTACCAAATCCCATTGGCAAAAGATTCGATGAAGTATTGCGGAGTCGCGACCCCTTACCGTGGAGTTCGCGTATATACACGTTGTGCGATGGGAATGCCTGGTTCCGAAACGGCTCTTGAAGAACTAATGTGTCGTATAGTGGGAGATTTCTTGCAAAAAGGTTGCGTAGCTAAGTTGGCAGATGACTTATTTTGTGGCGGTAATACCCCGGAGGAGCTTTTATACAATTGGGAGTGCGTTCTTCAATCACTACAAAAATCAGGAATTTGCCTATCACCTAGCAAAACTGTTATTTGCCCAAAATCGATAACAATCCTAGGTTGGATTTGGTCACAGGGTTCGATTTCCGCTAGCACACACAGAGTAGCAACACTAGCCACGTGTCCCGTACCAGACACTGTGCGGGACAAGATGCTAAGCCGCGTCATTCCGAATTGTTCCAACTTAATTGCCCCATTAGAAGAGAAAATAAGTGGTATGAAATCAGCTGGCAAAATTATTTGGTCCGACACGCTAAGAGAACATTTCGAGTTTGCCCAAAAGTCTCTGAGCTCCCGTAAAGCCATCACGCTACCTAAATGCAGTGACCAACTGTGGATAGTCACAGACGGTTCCGTCACTAAACGCGGTATCGGAGCGACCCTATACATAAATCGTGACGGTAAAGTGTCCTTAGCAGGATTTTTCAGTGCTAAGTTGCGTAAACATCAAGTGTTGTGGCTACCGTGTGAAATCGAAGCGCTTTCCATTGCCGCTAGTGTCAAACATTTCAGTCCCTTTATTATTCAGTCAAAACTGCAAGCTAATGTGTTGACAGATAGTAAACCATGCGTACAGGGATTTGTAAAACTATGTCGCGGTGAATTTTCGGCCAGTCCGCGTGTCGCATCGTTTCTTTCTGTTGTAAGCCGATATCAGGTCAGCATCAACCATTTATCCGGTCGTGCAAATATTCCATCCGACTTTGCAAGCAGAAACGCACCCGTTTGTACAGAGCCTAATTGTCAGGTTTGTTTCTTTATATCGCGTACCGAAGATTCTGTCGTTCGAGCCGTAAGCATTCAAGACGTTCTTAATGACGAATTTCGCTTACCTTTCACCACCAGGTCGGCCTGGATTAATATTCAATCAGAATGCCCTGATATTAGACGCACTCACGCTCATTTAAAACAAGGCACTCGGCCCTCCAAAAAACTGACAAACATCAAAGACGTCAAACGTTACCTGAATGTTGCATCAATCGCCAAAGACGGTTTGTTAGTTGTTCGGCGTTGTGATCCTCTTGCTCCACCCAACGAATTGATCATTGTTCCACGTAACGTTCTTGACGGACTCGTCACCGCTCTACATATTAAGTTGGACCATCCGTCAAAACACCAATTAAATCTCGTCTTAAAGCGTCACTTTTACGCTTTGGACATGCCAAAGGCGGCCGAACAGGCTAGTGACTCCTGTCACACGTGCGCGTCTTTAAAATGGTTCCCTAAGAGCCTCGTCGAGCAGTCTTCAGAAGACCCACCGGACTTGGTTGGCATATCTTACGTGGCCGACGTTCTTAAGCGCAACCGTCAACTCATACTGGTCGTCAGAGAAACTGTAACGTCGTACACTAGTACATGCTTTATCAAAGACGAAAAACTTGGTAGCTTGCGAGATGGGCTCATACACTTATTGATACCTTTAAAGCCTTTAAACGGTCCAAGTGTTGTCGTTCGAGTTGACCCGGCCCCGGGTTTTCGCCCTTTATGTGACGATTCATACTTAAAGCAACTCAACATATCAATTGAAATTGGCCGTGTTAAAAATCGGAACAAAAATCCAGTTGCCGATAAAGCCATCGCTGAGCTCGAAGACGAGTTACTTCGTGAGGAACGCGATCATTCTCCTCTATCTGAAAATACACTAGTTATAGCTACTACGAGACTTAATTCTAGGCTTCGCCAGCGTGGATTGTCCTCCCGCGAACTATGGACTCAAAGAAGTCAGTTTACTCATGAACAGTTGCCAATTTCTGACATGAACCTTATTTGCGCACAACACGAGGCTCGAAATAAAAATCACGGATTCAGCGAAAAGTCTAAATGTAGTCGACCCGGTCGTCCGACCCCTGATATTAATATAGGGGATTTGGTTTACCTTTATACCGACAGATCTAAGACCCAATCGCGAGATCGATACCTTGTTGTAGCCCGTGATGGCGAATGGTGTTTCATCAAAAAATTCTCAGGCAATCAACTCCGCGCCTCGTCCTACAAAGTAAAACTTTCGGAATGTTATAAAGTTTTAAAAACTATTAGTGCCCAGCAAAATCCAAGATATTCTCAGAATGTCTACAATCAGGAGTCTGATTCAGATGGCCATAACGAAGATAGCCTTCCTGGGCCTATCCGTGACCTACCACCAGATCGCGCGGAGCCCCCGCCTATTCTTATTTGCGAAAATATCGACGACGTTGAAAGTATTGAGGAGCCGACTGCGCAACATGATAATAGTCTCGAACATGACTTGACACTTAGTAACTCGAGCACTGAACAAGATAAGCGCGTACTCCGTAAGCGTTCCGAATTGAAAAAGCCAGCGCGGTTTAAAGATTTCATTTCCTTTTAAATGTAATGCTCACTCGTCACCTTGGGTAAATTTTTCAAGAGATACAACAAAATGTACGTCGTTTTTCATTTACTGCTTATTTTTATGTTTACTACAATGTATATGCAAAGTATTTTTTGCTTAACTACTTATATAGTAATATGCATTTGATGAAGATATACTCAGGTAGTGTTGTCAACGGTTAACCGGTTAACCGGTTAACCGGTCGAACGACCGAATACCGAATACCAAAAACGCTAACCGGTTAACCGGACTTTTTTTCAATTTTAATAGTTTTGATATAAATTTGCATGGAAATCATTAAATAGTTAAGTTTTATTTAAAAAATGTCGTCGTAGTTATTTATTTGACAGATCAATTGTCCAGTATATTGATTGCTATTGTTGATCCTAAATACATAAAATTAATTAGAGCTCGGGACAGGACCTTAAAGAAACATGATTGGTAAACATGTTTTTTTAACAATAACTTTAAATCAGAGATGCGATTAAATTTTACTAATTAGTTCATTATTTTGTTTTTGATCTAATATTGTGTAAACATCTAAATGTGTAAACTCAGTAGTGCAAGGTTTAGTCTTTCTTTAAACGAAATGCTGCCTTAAAAAGTGTGAAATGCAAACTAATGTGAATGTACTCAAGGTGTACGTGATAGTACGAGTAACATGCTTAAAGAAACAAGCAAACAAAGTAAAGAAACAGGTCGTATGTTGAGCTATAGTTATTAATTTCTGTGTCATTTTAGTCTCTTGTGGACAATTGTTTCATTGGGAATCATACCATATCTTCTTTTTTTATAATTAATTATTTCAAATTGAAACGCTCCACATTATTTTCGAAGACAAGAGAAAATTAAACAATGATCGGTTTCAGACAAATTCAATTCTACGAGATCAAGACGTTTTTTTTTTATATATATTTTTCAATTTGAAGTTGGTACAAATGCTATAGTTGATACGGTGTTTTTTTTTTTTTTTTATCAAAAACCAAACTTCTCCTGTAATCCTCACAGACAAGCCTTATAATGCCAAAGGACAAACTTCAATTCTTTAATCGTAGTATTATGACTTGGATGAAAGGTTGTCAAATTGACACTTATACCACATCTTATAACTATGTGTACATGTATGGTACTATTGAAAAGGCTTTCAAACGACAACTTAAAACTACCGGTTAACCGGTTAATCGGTCGAACGATTATCCGAGTAACCGGTTAGTCAAAAGTGTACGATTTGACAACACTAAGATATAGAGACTTTAAAGGAGAAGGAAAAAATGTCAGAAATATTTTGTTTCTTATTGATAGCTATGTGTTTAGTTTACGCGTATTGATAACATTTATTTTCATTCATGTTCTTATAATAACAGAGATTATTAGTTGACAATTGTAAAGAGAGAGAGAGAGAGACTTTAAAGGAGAAAAGAAGTTGCGCCAATGTATTGTATTGATTGTCACATGTATTAATCTGTATTATCTCCCTTACTCCCTTACTCCATGTGTCATGATTATACATGTATGATTGATGGGTTATTTCCCTTTACTGTTTACCGCCTCATGATCATTATTAAATGTGCCTTTCTAACGATCACATGTGTTATGTTTTCTCTGCTTACTGGCGTAGAAAATTTTAATCATGGTTTATACAACTGTTTTTAACACTACATTTAAGTACTTTACTTGACTTATTTGAAGTACATGGGCGGGCTTAACTGTTTGATAATTACAGACCAGTCCATTTATATGGATAAAATCAGCAATGACGTGTTCAGTAATGGTCATTGATCCGCCTATAAATATGTAATCACTATAATTTTGTATGATTACAAGTTTAAAAGTCGTTGGTTTTCTTTTAAAATGGAGGTTAAAACATGTTTAAAAAAAGTGTCACATTTAAGATTGTGATGATATGAAAGTATAACTATATATGTGACTACGACAGTGTTGTAAAGTATAAATCTGGTGTTCAGTAGTTGTCGTTTGTTGATGTGGTTTCTCGTTTCTCGTTTTTTATATAGATTAGACAGTTGGTTTTCCCGTTTGAATGGCTTTACAATTAAATAACTTCTGACATCTTTATAAAGTGGTTTATACTATCAATTTTGTTTTAAATTGATCGAGCTTTACTTGTTATTTTCATAAGGACAGTCTATTTGAAGACGTGACTGGTCAGTATGGTTGACGCTAAAACTACTATAACTGGTTTCTTACCCCCTTTCATTGTCACCAAGCAGCAGTACAAAAGAATGATGTGTGTATGATAGTGCCAGTGATGACAATATGTAATTTAATTTTAATTGTCTGTATAAAATTGAAATTACTGATATATAAACAAATTTGTGATACAAATAATAGTGTTATTTAATATTTCTAACATGAATAAATCCAATTTGAATATAGAAATAGCAAGATGCGGTATGAGTGCCAATGATACAACTCTCCATCCAAGTCACAATCTATAAAAATAAATCATTATAGGTCAAGGTACGGTCTTCAACACGAAGCCTAGGCTCACATCGAACAGAAAGCTATAAAGGGCCCCACAAATTGGGCAGAATCAATTTGCGCCAATTGCAGTTTTGAAAAGGTATTAATTGCGCCACTCTCTTTTCTTTTGATGGTATAAATTGCGCCAATAAATGAAATTCAATTGCGCCACATTTACCTGTAAATATTTTTTTTATCTATATCATACCTGTACATGTTTTACCTATATCTTAAATGTAACCTTTCCACTTAAGATTTCACTGAACACTCATAAAATTAAAGAAAACTCACCAAAAAATTAATTGTTTAGCAAAAGAATATTTTTCACGAATCAAGATGTCAGATATACCATTCAAGAAAATAGAATTTCAGTCTGAAACGGCCATTTTGGTCTGATCACATCTTGATTGACTGGATTTACCGCTAGAGAAATTCGTCCAGATATTTCAGATCGTTTAGTCGCCGTTCAGATCGATAGCCTCATCAGGTAAATCAGTTCGTTAAGGCGTATCAAGACGGAAAAGACTGAATCATCTAGCGGGTTGTTTAGACCCGTTAAGACCGTGTCAGACCAAAACAGACCATGGATACAAAGTTACGTCAAGATGTTGTCAGACCGTGTCCAGTCGTGTTCAGATTTTAATCATTTGGACACAAAACGAGTGAAACTTTCCCATTGTTTATCAGGGGTTGCTCCCCTTTTAAAAATAAAATAAAAGTTAGAAAGAAGACGGTTTATGTTAACTGAAAGTCTACCACGTCCCTTTAATCATGTTAATTAAATAAAAAAAATATTCAATTTGAATTCTTACTACATCCTATTTAACATGTTTTGTATATATTTTAAAAAATAGCTCAAAGTCATACTGCTGAACAAACCGCCGCGAAATGACTAAAAAAAATTCAACAGATTGCCGAAATAACATTTATTTATTGAATGTAAGCACCTGAACCTTTATATTAAAGGTTTACAAGTGATTACAATACATGTTTTTGCAATTACAGACTGTCGTGGGTGGTGAAAAATTTGTCATGTTGACGCAATAGATCATTTTTACACCCGTATTAAATAATTACGGATGTCGGCCGTGAACACACAGGCACTTGTCTCAGAAAATAAATTTCCTATATACCTTATTATAATAAGGTATATAGGAATTTTTTTTTTCTGAGACAAGTGCCAAAAAATTTCCTATATACCTTATTATAATAAGGTATATAGGAAATTTTTTTTTCTGAGACAAGTGCCTGTGCGTGAACACTTGAAAACGCGTGATCTTAATAATTATGTTTAATTAAATTTAAGATGTAACATTTTTTAATATTGTAAATGAATGCATTCATTTAACTTTTAATGTTGGCTATATAAATTGCATTTGAGTGAGGCAGGGAAAAAAATATATATATAACTAGAATCTATGTCTTTTCTCGTTTTCCGTTTACTGTCATGCCATTGTCCGTTCATTTTTGCCAGACTCATGCGTTTGACTTTCCATCTTTATTTTTCACTTAGTCTATAATTCGAGAGCCTTTTATAAAAAAAATATTACACACCAGAAGACTTTGTTAAAAGATAAAGTTTGAATATTATAGCAGAAAAAGGCCAGTGTACCTGAAGTACATTTGAAGACCAGGTTATATATATTACATGAATACAGCATAATAAAGCTGGTTTAATTTGAATTACTATCCATTAGGGACATTTTCTGACGATAATTAATCAAATCTGACAAGTTTGATTAAAAACGGAAAATAAGCCCGTAAACGATTTAACGTTACCGTACCCTCTTTACTTGTCACATGTCGGCATCTTCAAATGGCAAATTTATTTTACACAAATTCGTTGACATGCCATGATGGTAGATGGACACTATGTACAGCACAATATAAGCTGAGCTGGAAATTACAATTGGTGAGTAGAAATGAATAATATTTTAAAACATGCCTATCAGACATGAGAATAATCATTGATCCGGCCAAGAGTTTGAAGGAAAGATGTTTACATTTGTTACATTTGTGCATACAGGTATGAATTGACTTTCTAATACACCACATTCTTGTACAGTAACTTGTTCAAAGGCAAAGTAAGAATTTGGGCTTGTAAAAAAAATTATTCCTGTGATTGGACCCCCCCCCCTCCTTTTTGGAAGATCAATGCATGATTTGAAAAAGGTACATATAAACTATGGTTTAAATCCTCCCTTTTAAAAAGGGCTGGATACACACCTGTTTATTGCCTAAACCATTGTGTGTATTCACAATGGTTTGGTTTGGGGGGGTGAGGGGGGCCTATTACCAGACCTAACCCCCTGATGGAGTAACCCTAGTCCAAATAATTATGACGTCTGGCAAGGCTATTTTATTTTTTTTCTGAGACGCCTTCCTAGGACGTTGTAGGAAGGCGTCCCAGAAAAAAAATTTAAATAGCCTTGCCAAACGTCATAATTATTTGGACTAGAGTAACCCTACATATTCATATTTATTGTATGTTTAATAATGTATTGATAACTGTCACGTCCTAAAATTTGCATGAAATATCTGTCACTGGATTTTTTATAACTCATAACCAACCAATCTTCACATGTATGTTACAATGATGATGCACCTATTTATATAGCCACTGGTGGGTGATGTACAATAATTATAATTTATCACATATTTGTTATGAATACCTTCAAGGCTTGGGTTTGCATATGCAATAACCTCTAAATTGCCGGGGGCAAAAAAAAGAGTATATTGATATTGTGCCCTGATTCCAAATGATGTGACAGCATTGCGTCCTTAACGACAATTTTTTACACTTTTGTGATAAGAAATTTAAGATAATTTTCCAGGCATGTTTCATTAAATTGCAGGCGCGGATCCAGAGGGGGGTTCCAGGGGTTGGAACCCTTTCTCTTTTTGAGGATCAATGCATTTGAATTGGGACATGTAATTGGAACCCCCCTTTGTCCTGGTTTTCAAAATGGCTGGACTCTCCCCTGAATTGTTATCAATGATTTGTTTTGCTCTAAATTTTGTAGAACTTAAATATAACATGTTATAATCTATGCATACCATTGCTTTGTCATGTATGTAGTAATATTCTACAAATTCTATTTTGAAATAAAAAAGTATTATTAAAAGAATTTGTTGAATTATTATTACTACAAATATCACAAATCAAATACATGTAGTTACTGTAAATTCAGAAATTATTGCTTGCAAATTATTGTGAATTTTTCATTTTAGACTTAAATGCGATTTTAATTTTTACGATTTTGTTTAATTCATATAAAATATCATAAAATGTGCGTTTAAGTTATTGCGTTTACAACACAGTCGCATTTTTCGCAATAATAAAAACCTCACATTAATTTCTGAATTGACAGTAGTATATAAAATAGCATTAATGCTATTGACTTATTTAATTTTATACATGTTATAGAAGTCGCATGTAATACAAGTTATAAATACTTAATTCTTAATGTAAATTTTTTTTGTAGATAAGATATCACATTGGTTTGAGCATGATTCCCAGCAAGATTATGAAGGGGCATATATATCATATATACATAGGAAATATATAGTGTCACTAAATTACTCTCATACGGTACCTCACCTCTGTAGCTGTAAATTGCGAAACGGTGGATTCATTCATAATTTTGAGTTACTTATTGCAATTGGAAATAACGTTGATAAAGCTAACAGCATTATGCCATGATGTTGATTGGATGTTCTGATTGGACAAAAAGGAAATTGTGAATTGAACAAATAGCAAACTTGAAATTCATAGGAAAAAAAGTAGGAAATTGGAATAATGAAAATTCATAGTTTCAGTGATTATCTTACAATCATCATGATCATTGTCAATACTACAAGTGCATCATCATGATCATATATATCTGAATTCACCTTGGATAATTATACATTTAAAATAAGAATTTGGATATAATAAGAATTTCTGTGCTGGCGTTGCTACTGTTGGCTTCATGTACCACCAGCTGGGAGTGTTAAACCTTTTTGACCTTTCGTGAGGGTCTGTCACGGTCCGTCACAATTGGTTAGTGTCATATATGCATGATTATGGAAGTTTCACCAACCTAGACAAGCTTTACAGCCCTGGCACGGTTGTTGGTTGCACTTAGAGTCAAATGACAGCTTGCTGTATACATTTGTAGTTCAAATAGTCTGAATGAATCTACATGTATGGTGACAATCTTCTAAATTACTGTTCATTCTGAAACTGGCATTTTATACTAGTACATGTAGTAGTCGAACATATTAAACAATACATGTACTTCAAAGTATCAATTTATTTTGTCTCGCCTTACATGAAAGTCATGAAAGTTGGTTGTATATATGCAAGAAATATGTATTACAGTCTTGGGGTGATGATGTAAGCTATTTTTAATAGAGCTTTAAATTTATTAAAGCTAAAAGAGCTGGTTCAGGGAATGAGTGTAAAATATACTGTTACATTTTATTACATGTAATTGGATACATTTTATTGTATATGAGTACCTTGCAAGGTCTACTTGTCTATCAGGTTAGGTTGACCTGACCTTAATTTTATTTCATGGATAATCTAAGTGATTTAGGTTATTTCAGTTTAATACAATGTTAACATGGTTAGGTTTGTTTCTCAGATACTTCGTAATGAAATTAGAGACTGGAAATGGGGAATGTGCCAATAGGACAACAACCTGACTACAGAGCAGACAACAGCAGAAGGTCATCAATGTTTGAATTGTTTCTCAGAAGCTGTAAGCTACATTGAACATGTTGGAAACAAACATAATTTTTGTTTTGCCTAAGGAGATATGGTATCAGGGGTGAATCCAGCCATTTAAAAAAGGGGGGGGGGTTCCCAACCCAAGACAAAAGGGGGGGTTCCAACTATATGTCCCCATTCCATGATCGTCCAAAAAAGGGGGGTTCCAACCCCCTGAACCCTCCCCCTGGATCCACCACTGGGTATGAATTTTGATGAGACGACTTGTATTACTTAAACTATAAACCATGTAGACCAAGTGATTTTCTTTTTAGTCACTATATAATAGGTCACTGCACACCCTTCAGCAAAGACCAAAAACTTAAACTTCATGATGAGCACCCTATAAATGGCTCTGCTTGGAAAGAGCTAGGCTTCTAACAGAGTTAATGTAAAAAATTCAGACGAGAACCCAACAGTGATGACAACTTGATTTATACTAGTATACATGAGGTATACAAACAAACAAATATGTGATAAACAGCAATCAACAAAAACACTACAGACAAAAAATTAAGGGAAGACTATTTAAATATAAAAAAAGAAGATGTGGTATGATTGCCAATGTGACAACTCTCCACAAAAGACCAAAATGACACAAACATTAACAATTATAGGTCACCGCACAGCTTTCAACAATGAGCAAAGCCCATTCCGCCTAGTCAGCTATAAAAGGCCCCGATAACTATAAGAAAAAGTAAAACGATTCAAACGAGAAAACTGACGGCCTTATTTATGAAAATAAATGAACAAAAACAAATATTCCCCATTTCCATTCTCAATTTTATGTAACCAAGGATTTGTATAGTGTCTCACTATACAAATCCTTGATGTAACACAAAAACAAACGACAACCACTTAATAACAGGCTCCTGACTTGGGTTTATTTACTTTAATGTAAAGTAAATAAAATTAACTAATGTCTTGTACAAGTATTACCCTGACGTTCCGTGAAAATTGTTTTCAAAAATCTAATTTGTCCATAATTCTTTTATGTAATAAACTTATTTAAATAAATTCAGACCTTAACCTGTCTGATCACCAGCATGGCTAAAGGTATTACTCCCAGATGTATTGGCAGGTGACACCTCCAGGTATTCAAGCGATTTCCTGTCGGACTTGCAAGTTCATGCATCATTTCACTTCTGTCAGTGTACACGACCGAAAACTTGAATCTTTCCATTTTAAACTTTCAGGTGCATAGGTAATCATTTGATAATATACATCTCTGTCCTGCGTGTCCGATAGTGATACACTAGTCATTACTGTTTATAAATAACATTTCTGGTGTAAAGAATATTATTCATAAAAATTTAAATAATTCCAAAAAAGAGATTTGAATAAAAATTTGCTTACACATTTTTTCCAATGGTAAATTTGGGGAAATGTAAGTACTCGTTGTCAAAAGTAAAGGCCAGTTTGAAACATACAAGAAAAATTGATTTAACAAAAATATATATATACGCACTTAACGACCATTCTTTTATACGCCTTGATAGAAAGTTACGGAACTATAGATAGTTGCAATTTAAAATTATATACATTTTTACATTGAACATAAGAAAGAAATAAAATTGAGAATGGAAATGGGGAATGTATCGAAGAGGAAGCGGAAGGTCACCAACAGGTCTTCAATGCAATGTAACGAGAAATTCCCGCTCCTGTAGGTGTCCTTTAGCTGGCCCCTAAACAAATATATACAAGTTCAGTGATAATGAACACCATACTAATTTCCAAATTGTACACAAGAAACTAAAATTTAATAATACAAGACTAACAAAGACCAGAGGCTTCGGACTTGGGACAGGCGCAAAAAATGCGGCGGGGTTAAACATGTTTATGAGATCTCAACCCTCCCCCTATACCTCTAGCCAATGTAGTAAAGTAAACGCATAACAATACGTACATTTGAAATTCATTCAATTCAAGAAAAGTCCGAGTCTGATGTCAGAAGATGTAACCAAAGAAAATAAGCAAAATGACAATTAAACATAAATAAACATGAAATTTGCCCCCTCCCTTTTTGGGAAAAAAATTGGTTGCTTATATAGGGAATCACTGAACCGTGACTGGAGCGGTCCCTCTCTTAGGTCAGTCAGTGGGCCATCACTTACGAAAATTCTTGGGTCCGCAACTGAGCATGTTATCATGGGATGTCGATGGACTATTGTATACCAAAAGAAGAAGAAGAGAACCAATTTGAATTAAAAACAGGTCGATATTTAACCTGCTCTGGTTCGTCGAAGTAATGGACAAAGTAAAATCACAGATTTCTATTTAAATAAAATTGTTCTCGAACAAAGGAAGGAATTCGTCATCACAATTGTTGGGTATAATGTATTATAATGTGAACATCGTTCTGAAGTACTGTATGCCAAATTTTCTGTTCCAACATGCACGTTATATATATGCTACCTGACGTCCCAAGAGAATTTTCTGTTCCGACATGCATGTTACCAAGAGATGTGAATATTTTCTTGGAAAAGTATTCAGTAACAAAGTTTCAAATTAATATCGGGATTTATTTTCTTTCTTGATATATTCAGTAACAGCAAAATGAATAACTTGACTGCTTGTCCGCTAAATTGGGCTGTTCTTGCCAGATAAAAGACTTGTAGTTATATAACTCGAAAAACTTTTAATTTGTATTTTTTTTTTTTATTTATTTTCATCACTAGATAGCTGAAATTTATTGGGAAACTTGCATTTCGGACATATTCTTTGCTTCTTAGCTCGAATTAAAGAGTGTTATAAACTTTTTCAAATGTTGAATACGCAACCAACAAATGGAAGTTTTTAACGACCTTGACTGGCTATACAGCCCTTGCACGGTCGGCCCTGGCTTGCGCCTTTTTGGGCATTAAATAATTTAATATGTTTACCATGTGGTAATTTAAATAATTTAGAACGATGAGAAAGTTTAATAAAAACAAAAATTTAAAAAGCAAAAATGTGGATAAATAAATGAATAAAAAAAGTAAAAAATTTAAGATTAAGTAAATAATAAAATAATAAAAGAATATAAAACGCAACCAAAACTCCAAGTATTATTTATGTTTCTGGTAAAGGCGTTTGATTGGGTATTAGTTTGAGGTAGGCGTGTTTTCGGAAACATTCCTCCAATCAGACCTATTTGACATACATGTGTGCGCTGATGCGTGTACACTGGCTATTGTAACGGCACGTGTGACTGTCTCATATCGAAATCTGTCGAGCGTGACCAATGTTTATTGTAGAATTTTTTGTCATGTGGTCAAATTATTTGACATACAAGTTTTAAATTTGCATTTTGAAAGATTATTTTCGGAAGTTGTCCCGTATATACTATTCTAAAGTGTTAGAGAAAAAAAACAAGACTTTAAAGGAAAGATACATATCAACGGAGAATATAACCTGAGAAAACTATACTAGTCTACTAGCATAATAGTCAAAGATATAAAACATGTATTATATGGCTCTGATATTAAATTTAACGTGTTCTGGAAAATTTTGACAAAATATAATTGCACGAATTTTTACTCGATCGCTGACCTTTAATTCTAGAAGTGACTTGTGACTGTTATAAACATGCAGAGACAATTCTATGCATTATGGTTTAAGTTTACAATGAACACACTATAGTTATACATTTTCCTTTTAAATATCAAATAGACATTGTGAATCACCTTTCGGATAGACTTGCTTTTTCTTTCTTTTCGTAAAAATTATCATTCGTCCATTTAGAGACATAAATTACAAGTTATATATGTCTCTGGTTTATTATATTTGATTACTTCAAAAATGCTTCAAAATACTATTAGCCTGTATTGGGGTCCCAACCGATCACACAAAAAAAAAGGGGCGAGTTCCAACTATATGTCCCCGTTCAAATGCATTGATCGTCTTATAAGTTTATGACTCAACGGTTTCCTCCAACAATATGGTTTGATAAATTTCTTTCGAAGTTCATTACTTTTCACATACTAAAATAAAATGATATTCATCTTCAATTACTTGTTTATCACACATAATACAAAATCTCGGATATGTCTCAATATTATAAAATCGACAAGTTTCTATATTCAAACAGTGAGCAGATATATGCGGTATTTACAAATGAATGGTTTTATAAATATAATTTACAGCATGATCTTAATAAAATTGTTGGGGTCAAATACATCTATGCAACATACATTTAGGCGAGTCTTCAAAAAATAGTACATTTCACTATTAAAGCTACCGTTTAATCTATCTTTGAATTCAAATTAAAACAAATTCACTTTTTTTACACCCTGATGTAACCGTATTTTTAAAGTGTTGTCATCCGTATCAATAAATTGTTTAATAAAATTGAAGTGCATGAGTATTATTAACGTCTAGGATAAGTGTGAGATTTCTCTGTTGATGGGAATAAACAAAATTTAGCTGAATTTGTATTATTTAAATTAATGAAAAGGCAAGCTAGTGTGTGTTTGAAATGATATTGTTGAAATGGATTTATAGCATGAAAAATGTGTGTAACTGATTTTACGTTGACTTGGACTGCGAATTTGAAAATAATATATTTGTGAAATCACATTCTACAAGATGACATATTTTGTAAGTACGTTTAATATACTCTATAACCTTTCATTCTAATTATAGTATCTTTGAAATGCATTTTATAGCGGACTATGCGGTATGGGCTTTGCTCATTGTTGACGGCCGTACGGTGACATATAGTTGTTAATGTCTGTGTAATTTTGGTTTCTTTTGGACAGTTGTCTCATTCGCAATCATACCACATCTTCTCTTTTATATTTATATAGCTATTACTTGCAACTGCCACATGTACATGTTCTAGACTCGTGTCGCTGAAAGAGGTCTCCTTTCAAGTTTGAAAGTAGGTGGAAAAAAGCCACACTCACTTATAAGATATATACATGCTCTCAGTCTGACTGTTGCATTTTGAACAAACGAGTGAAAGTCCAGCGCCATGTAGAACAAAATAGTTTCAACATTCATTTATCATTATCATGATCTTGACCTGCATGGATATATGCATTTAACTTGCAACTGTACGGTTAAACAAACCGGTTATTGATGGCTGCACAAAAATCTTTAACCTCAGACAAAACATGAAATTAACTGTTCAGGAAAAACGAAGTCCATCTAGTAGTAAAATACGGAAAAATTAAAATAAATATATGCAAAATTTTCCCCTGGATACTGTGTTTTGGACATAAAGAAGCCAATGTCCCAATTTCCCGAAATTCCATTATGTTTGACAACGATTTTGATGTAAAACAAAATTTTAACCACAGACTGAACCTAAATGCTGAATTAGTCGGCGTGAATGCTGACGACGGAACCTTTATTTTTTACCAATTAATTAAATGAAATTGCGCCATATTTACCTGTAAATATTTTTTTACCTATAGCAAAAGAAAAGCAAATGGTATGTTGTCAGAGCTACCTTAAAAAAATAATAAATCCAGAGCTCTTCAAAATTGAAGAAGAAAACTAAGAAAAGAAAGATTTAAAATATGTGCGTCAGTAAATGTATTTAGAGAGAAGAAAACTTCACCGGCTCAACTTAAATTCCAGCCGAATTTCACTGAATAGTGGATGCTATTGGTGTTGTTACAAACAAAGATGATGACTTTGTATTGTGTAACGATCCAGAAAGCGGGATCATTTTATTAGGATGCAAAGCTAATTTAAAATTTAAAATTTCTGTGTACAATTTCAGAGGAAGTTTTTGCTGGTATCTATAAAATTTGTCCAAAATATTTCAAACAACTTTATACTATACATGCATGGCTTCAAGATAGGACATTATATATGTATCTATTCTCAACTACAAATACCAGCCTTTAGTTCAATGATGTACAGAGACATTTTAAGGTGTAACTGTGTATATTTATACAAGTGAACGTTTTAATTCAGCATACTTTTTGTTATTAAAATGACTTTAACTCCGCCAGTCGGTAAACTGCCGATCCCGAGCCCGGATAAAGAAGGAGGGAAGTCAATCATTTAGTTATTTTATATAAATAAAAAAAAAATTGGCGCAATTAGATGATTATTTTATTGGCGCAAATGATACATATAGTTTTGAAAATTAAGTGGCGCCAAAGAAGTATTGGCGCAATTAAGTTGTGGCGCAAAAGAGTTACTTTTTGGCACAAATAGATATCGCCCGAAATAATAGCTTAAACCCTTTCAAACTATTCTATTAATCTCTCCATGCCATATGGCATAGGTTATGATTAGCCCTCGGGGAAAAACAGTCAAATGAATGGATAATTATTACAAGTACGTGTATTCCCGACAAACAATGACAATTACCAAATTCGTTCATTACGTGTAAATGAATGCATTTTGTAAAAACATTAAATCTGTATTTATATAACTGTACAAATCACCCATGCAGAAACATATATACACATGGAAAAAAGTATTGCAACACCTTAATTTTTTAAAACATGAAAAATTAGTCTCTTATTTTGGATGGAATATGATAAAATATTTGTAAAATAATATTGAAACGTAGTTAATGATAACATTGGCTTTAAATCGAACAAAAAATGTATGAAAAAAAAGGTTTTTTCGAACTAAAATTTTTATAACAAAATGAAGTGTTTTTTGTACAAAAAAATGCATTTTACAAGTTTTACTGTAGACGAACTTTACAATGTCAGACATTTCAAAATTAATCTTTAAAAGATTGTTCACATCATGGTTGGTCGTTATACGCCAAAGAATTAGTACTTTGAGCGCAGCTTCCATTCAATACGACGAAAGCAAGCGATCCATGGTAAAAAAGACATTTAAAGGGCACATATTTATCTTTCGTCTGACAGCACGTATACACCGCAGTTATCGTGAATTATATAAACATATAAAAAAAAAAATAACATTATTTTTTTAAGACAAAACAGAGAAAAGAACTGATAAGTGCGGGTATTCCATGCGCCTTGCCTCCTTTATGTTTCGATATTTTAGAAATTAATTATTCTTCTATCTATAATAACACGTGAAAACTACACCGGTGAGTTCCATATATGTCTTCAACTTACAGCTGGTCCTGAAAATGCATGAAATATTTGCCACTGGACTTTTAACAACCAACAATCAATCACACTACAACTTAAAGTATATATAGTAGTGAAATACAAAATGAATATTATAATGATACAATTAGCAAAATAAATAGAATACAAATACACACTACTTTATTTAACTGACATAATTTAAAGGAATACTCTGTAAACTATATAAGTAGAGAAGCGAAAAGTTTCTTTTGAATACTTAACAAACTTCCGAACAGTTCATGTTTTTTTGCTCAATTTAAAATCTTGAAAACATAAGCATGTATATTAAAAGCTGACGATCAGACATCACTAATACGTGTATACACAAATTCATTAATTCTTTATAACGTTTAGCCCTACGGCACCTTTCTATTAAGAATGATGATGAGAGTAATTGTAATATATAATAGGCATGTACTTTCTTACGTTACGGATCATTGATTTTGTTACCTGTTGACCCGGTTGATTACTAGCACGTGCCATCGAACTCAACCACTTTAACTAAAATAGATTTTGTTTAAGTTAACGCCATATGTATACTAAGTACAGTATACCTATCATATGGATTAGAAAATGCATATTATACGGTGATACTTTAACACTGTCCCGACAGAGACTGAATGAATGCAGTATGATGATCAGGTTTCGGGATCCGAGAAGTCTTTTTTCGAATTTCCGGATGTCGGGAATATTTTTTTCCAACTTAAATAGAGTAAATCTCACTAAATTAATACACATGCAAACAAAAAGCAACAGCTTCAACGGTTAACTAGGACATATATCAACAGAAAACGAATTAAAGCAAATGTCATACATAAAACAAAAATATGCATGTGTTAATTTGCCTCCGGTGCATTTCTGTTGATCCTTAACTTTTTTAGGTTACGTTTAGGATTTTCCGTTACTAATCTTCAAATACGAAAAACATTTTCACCGGTGTTCACAACATTTTAAGGTTTATGGCATACATTCTGGTGTGTATACAATTAACATACGTCCTTGCATTTAATTACCAATATACATTTATATAAACTAACATTTATTAAAAAAATAAACAACATATATAGACGAATAATTTATTAGTTCCTCGACAAAACAAGAAAAGAAATAAAGAATCAACAGAAGATTTAATTTTTCTTTGTAATTAATCAAAATAATACTTCAAACAAATCCTAATATAAAAAAAACCATATATACAAATTAATCTAAAATGCATTATCGAGTAGAAGGGGCGCAACTCGTGTTATCAAACCGGTATACTAAACGGATCTAAACAGGGTCTGAACATGTTGAACGTAATTTTGTATCAATGGTCTGTTTTGGTCTGACACGGTCTTAACGGGTCTAAACAACCCGCTAGACGATTCAGTCTTTTCCGTCTTGATACGCCTTAACGAACTGATTTACCTGATGAGGCTATCGATCTGAACGGCGACTAAACGATCTGAAATATCTGGACGAATTTCTCTAGCGGTAAATCCAGTCAATCAAGATGTGATCAGACCAAAATGGCCGTTTCAGACTGAAATCGGGCTTCTAGTGTATCTCATGTGCAATTATATAAGTATCAAAATCAATGTGTATATAAAAATAAGGAGATGTAGTATGATTGCAAATGAATCATTCAAAGTTAAAATGAAGTGAATGTAAGCAAGTATAGGCAACCGTGCGAACCTCAACACAACTTACGTATACACTAGAAAAGACAGTTGAAAAGGGCTTAACTTACCAGTTCCATACATTATCTCTCTATGCTGTCCGTTGAATGGTCTTTGCTTGATTTGATTCGGTAATTTTTCATTTGTCTTTAAGTAACCGTTACGCCTATGTCATGGTTTTCCCCCAAAACAATAACATATCAATTTGTGTCAACAATAGTTGCATGCACTTTATTCCAAAGAACAAGATATGATATGACTGGGTTTGTTGTTGTCCATTGAACTAAAAAATAATACAAACACCACAAGGCACTATGTATATATTTTAGAAGCCTTTTTATCTTCATGTTGATGTTCTGTCAGATACAGGTTATAATGTTTAAGTTTGAAACCTCTCATATTAAACGTGACAAAAACTGCAAAATTTTCGACATCGTTCGTTTCGTCTTTAAGAAAGAGAAGAACACACTTAGAAAACATTCTTACATTAATAGCATATTCCTTATTCACTTCGGTATAACTCTGTAGTATACATGAAAGGTTGTCTTATAGGCAATCATATCACATTTTTTATATTCGTACAAATGTGATTTTGTGTCTAATATCTTTAAGTGTTAGCCGGTTGATCGTAATTCTAACAAAACTACTTGAGAATATTTAATCAAATAAGTGTATTAATGATAAAATGGCATATTGAACAAATGCACTATATTAACCCATATTAAGCGTTATCAATAAAATAGACACATTTTTCTCTAAGGATTGCATGATGGAATGCCAATAGGTATTTTTTACTATATAGGAAGAAATGGGTTAGCCTTCATCTAATATCTTCATTTTATCTAATGTCCTGTGAATATTTGTTTTAGTAATTGGTTTCGTGTTTCCAACGAGCAGTATTTAGATAAGATGGCGGTATTAACTACAACATTCGGATGGCCATCATACAGAAAAGAATTATCCTTCTTTGTACGTATCATTATATAAATAACACATAGCTGAGAGGGTGATAGAGCAGATTGGTACCCCGAGAAAACATTGTCAACCGCGGCGAAGCCAAGGTTGACAATGCCTTTTCGAGGGGTTCCAATCTGCTCTATCACCCTCTCAGCTATGTGCTATTTAATTTATTATACTGAATGTCCTGTCATTATTGGCTTTTACAGATTACTTTTATTTTAAAATAGTTTGTATGACGTCACGTTCATAACAACGTTACGGTCATTAGAAAACAAAAAAAAAGTCAAGCAAGATGTTTTATTTTATTTATTTTAACAGTCGATAATAAAATCTGAGCCAAAACGTAGAACTTAAGCATTGTATTTAATTCCTTGATGTAAATTCAATTCATTGTTCTATGAATTATCGATTTCTGATTGGTCTAAACGAGAGGGTAACATTAAAAAAAATTGTCACCCGCTCAGCCATGTGATAGAGTAAAATGACACCCTCGTCTTAGCCAATCAAAATATGGCATTTTAGCGTGAAGTATAATAATTCAAATTGTTACGTCTGGAATGAAAGTTAACATGTTTAAAGCAACAAATCGTTTTAAATTTTAATTTCCTTCTAAACTTTTATTTCGACAGTCTGTGATACAAGCCATAAAATGCTACGAAACATTTAAAACGGTAAAAAATAACAAAAGGAAAAAGCAGAGTAAAATATATAACCCACACCTTGTTACCATAGAAAAATGCTGGTGCGTCATCACGAAATAACCAACGAGCGGCTATAAATGAATCCTCTGCCCATATCATCAAATTGACAACGGATATAAAAAGACACGTATACTCTATTGATATCCAAGATGACTGGATTTCCACCTTTCCATAGTTTTTCATTTGGAATAAGAAAACAGTTTGAAAATAAATACCAATAATCACTATAACATATTAAAGTATAGGTCTTAGTTGGATTTTGATTATCTGTATGTAAAAGTAAAATATATGGAATTAGTCTCATTGTATATAAACATAACGATCCAACAAAACTGACAAGAATAAGATAGTCTTTAGATGTAAAATGGCTTTCCACTTTCGTCGGTTTACAGTCTGACTGTAGTAAGTAAAAACATTTGATTAAAACAAACAAAAGTATAGTCACTTGAAGTCCATTAAAGATGTTTAATATACTATTTAATGATTCGTCTTTTGGAGCGTAGATTTTCATAATCAGTAAAATAGTGCTTGGTATTGAAATAAGCACGGGGAATTCAATATTTGCGAATATCATAGTCATGCGTTTATGTTTTTCGGAATTCGGACTACAAGGAATGTTATCATAAACTGCTTTATTCTCATTTACACAGATTAAAGGTTCATATTCCCCACCAGTAATACCATTGCGAATTGTACACACTACATTACTGTTTTTCTTCTTTGGCCATAGCTGTGTAATAAATAAAATAGTCAATAAAGAATATTCAAGTTCAGCAGGTTCCAAGAAATTCTTCACATAAAGCAAAACTGAACTAACAGATGAATTGCTTGCACATGTATTTGGTTTAGCGATTTGTGTGTTATTTATACTGAAGCTTTGAACGTCCCGGACCGAGTGAGCAAAGTCTATTACAATTACTGTTATGTTAATTAAAAATAAGACAAGCAATCCGTAATAGAATCTGAGTTTACGCACAAACACTCGGTGTGAAAAGTAGGTTAAAAACCCTGTTTGGACTGATCTATAAGTGAACAGAAAAACGTCACAAAGAATACGATTTTTGACATCGTCAAGTGGATAATTATTTATAAGACAGTCAGCATGGTATGCAATGTAAATTCCACTATATGTCAAACTAGCTAAGGTAAACAGCCATAGAAACTTCATCATGATGATGTTTCTAACATCCCAGCTATCGTTTGTTTCTAGTATATCTGGTTTAAATGATGCATAGATGAATAGAATTATGCAAATCAATATAGCAAGACCAGAGGTCACTTCCATTGTTTTTACGAATAGAAACGTAGAATCCTGCTCAGTCCCGAATGATCCAATCAATAATATTTCGCAAAGAATTACAACAATGCTAATAAGAAACACTACACCAGAAACACTTACATCATGAGTGACTATTCCATTTAGATACTGATTCTTTGGGTCTCCTGCTGAAAATGGCAGCACAAAAATAGCCCTAAGCAGTCTTTTATACTGTGTCATATCTGATACAATAACTTCTAAAAGTAATAACAAAATACATTATCAATTTCATTTAACATACTTATAATCTCTCTCT
The DNA here is from genome assembly GCF_036588685.1 of Mytilus trossulus. Lineage (NCBI taxonomy): Eukaryota > Metazoa > Mollusca > Bivalvia > Mytilida > Mytilidae > Mytilus > Mytilus trossulus. The sequence goes on along the minus strand of NC_086379.1, from coordinate 34,239,520 downwards.
CATCCTCTCCCTCTCTCCAATAGGTTAATGTGATCGCATTCTATATCAATAGTTTCAGTTTTCTTCAAAGAAATTTCATATAATATCATATTTTAATGCTTGAAACAGCAAACATCGAATGTGTTCCATATGGTTATAAATATACGTGATGTTCAGCTTATCATTCAAAAATGTAAATATAGTTCCTACTTACAGATTATTTCTATTTACGGTGTTACACAGTCGGTGCAAGAACTAATATTGCACCTAAATAGATTGTATCAGTTAATAAAATACATTAGGATTTCGTAAATACTTCCTGCCTTTTCACAACTTTGAACGGGTTTTGTAGTGAAACTCTTCCTTAATGTTGATTGAAACTTTAAGCATATCATTGGTGACTATTTGTTTTTTTGCATAAAAAAGGAAATAAATGCAAAAATAAAAGTGCCAGTTTTGATATTTTTTTAATTTTCCAAAAGAACAAACAAGATCACTATTTTTTTCTATGTTTTAGCATACATTGTAAAACTATATAACTTCATATTTGATATAATTTGATATTAACAATGTAAGCCATATTAAAGTACATTTTGTGATATAAATGTATTGGGCCTTATATTTGTTGGTGGTTATTAAAAACATCAAATGCGATATGTTACATGGTAAGATACCTATCAACACCCCTTCCTGGTTTATATTTTTATAAGCATCATTTATAAACTTTAATAAGAAGTTTGTATATGCGTGGAAGGTTGGTACTACAATGTATCTCTAATAAAACAGTTGTAAACCCCGTCTTATTTGAGCTTTTGGTGCTGTCTTAAATCTGAAAGTAAATGATCTTTATCCTTTTTGATGAGCTGTTTTAATCATTGTTTTCTACATCTTATTAACTATCAGTTTGATTTGTAAAAATATCCTTTCTGTATGATTTATTTTTAAGAGGTATTCAACTTTCTCGTGCAATATTAGGACCAACGTTAAAACGATTTAATTATAAACAATATCGGACAATATATAGTACAATTTCCGTAATTACGTAACATAATAAGGACTTCAAAAACAAATTGTCAGAATTAATGTATTGTATGACTAACCATATTTAACATGTTTAATAGATATTTTTACTGTATAATCTCCCTGGTTACACGGTAACTAATTTATATAGATACCCGACTGAATGCTGTGAGTCGAATAAGTTGTAAAAACAGCACAGATTGTGCAATAAAGGATTTATTTTATAAAAAACCGAGATATTAACATTTTTTTCTTTTCATTTTATAAATATTAAATGACACTATTATTTGTATCGCAGATTTTTTTTTATATCACAGACATATGAAAATTGTACAATTGAAATTAGATTACATATTGTCATCACTGGCACTTTCATTCACACATCCTTCTGTTGTACTGCTGCTTAGTGACCTTTAGGTGTTAAGAAACCAGTTATAGTAGTTATAGCGGCAACCATACTGATCATACACGTCTTCAAATAGACTGTCCTTATGCAAATTAAAACGGAAGCTAAAATGATAGTATATACAATTTTATAAAGAAGTTGTTCTTTAATTGACAGCAGTACAATTAGGTAAGTAGTAGGATGTTATTATATATGACTAGTAAAATGAATGATAGCAGTGCACATTCTACCATTAACTCAAAAATTGTAGTTGACCATTAACACATAGATTGTTAGTATACTAAATAATACATTAGACGTTGTATGAGACCGATGAACAAAACCTAATAATGAGTAAAAAAGAATGAAAAGAAGGGAGGCTAAAGAGGGCAGGACAACTAACGTATGACAATGGTTCACAGTTTGTAATCTAGGGCCGTAGGTTAACTACAAGATATTAATTGAGACCATATTTGAAGAACATAAATTATGTTGACCTGTAGATATGAACATTCTGTCATTTGACCTTTTGATTGTCAGTTTGTTCTAACAAGCAAGCAAACAACAGAGACTTGTGAATAAATGAAACCAGACTTAGTGTAAAAAGGACATAAAATGTTAGCATATACTAATGATACACAGTACGTCAACTATGATGTATGTGGTCAAACATATAAGGGAAATATTGTAATGCAAACCTATTTTTACAAGATGCACGAATTAACATACTTTTATTGCAAGCTAAAAAAGAATACATTTTATTTAATTATAAAATATCATCACACACTTACATAATATTGTAGCGCCAATGTATTGTATTGATTGTCACATGTATTAATCTGTATTATCTCCCTTACTCCATGTGTCATGATTATACATGTATGATTGATGGGTTATTTCCCTTTACTGTTTACCGCCTCATGATCATTATTAAATGTGCCTTTCTAACGATCACATGTGTTATGTTTTCTCTGCTTACTGGCGTGGCGGCAGCGGTTTAAGAAACCCACATCTCAAATAACTCAACAATTTGAACATTATTCCACTCTAAAAGTAAAAGGTGAGCAGGAAAATTTGTCATTTATTCTGACTAACACGACAACATTTTCTATTGTTGGACTTAACTGATCTTTACAAAATGGCAGGCACACGTGCTCCAAAACAATGGTCACTCTCAAAACTTGAAACAATAACATCGTTTGAAGCATGGAGACAAAACTTACAATATACCTTGTCCCTTGATCAAAACTTCGCAGCGTTCCTTGTAGATGGATTTACATGGCTGAAGAAAACCAACGCCAGTCCTTTACGTGGCTTTGTTGACGATGGCGAGGCGGTTGCCGAAGCTAACCGACGAACAGCAGCCCAAAAGTGCACACATTTGGACCTTATGCTTGGGCAAATAGCAAATTACTGTCCGATTATTTCAAGAAACACTATAATTAAAAATTCGACATCCATTAATTCTATTTGGCAGTCAATTCGTCTACACTACGGATTTCAGTCTACTGGTGGACACTTTCTTGACTTTAACAGCATCTTTTTGGAACCAGACGAGCGTCCTGAGGACTTATTTCAGCGATTGGCTAGTTTTATTGAAGACAATATGCTTCGTGCCGGTGGCAATATTCATCACCACGGAGAAGTATCTGAAGCCGACGAAGAACTATCGCCTTCTTTGGAAAACTTGATTGTACTAACTTGGTTAAGACTTATTAATCGTGACTTGCCCAACCTAGTGAAGCAGCGATATGGAACTGAGTTACGATCAAAAACATTAGCTTCTTTGAAACCTGAAATTTCACAGGCACTTGATAGTTTACTTGACGAAATTCATTCAGCCACTGATGCCAAGGTTTTACGGGCGTCAATAAAAGACAAACATTTTGACAGAAGTGCAAAAAAGACAGGTAGTATAAGAACTGGTCGTCAAATAAAGTGTTGTATTTTATGTAAGCAAGCAGGTCGTCCGTCCCAACATTTTTTAAGTACTTGTAAATATTTACCTGATGAAGACAAACAATATATGTCCAGAGTAAGGCAATCTCATTGTACAGAAGTAGGTGATAGTGAGTCTGAGGACAATGTTGATAATGAACAAGTCTCATTTTTAAATGATAATGTAGGTCCTAGTAAGCTTAGAGTTGTATCTGCTTTAAGACGGGTGAGCACTAAACAGTCCCCTTACTTTAAGGCATTTTATAAACATTTCCCGCTTGAGCTAACACTAGATACGGGCGCTGAGGTGAGTATGATAAAAGCTTCTTCCGCGGATTACATCGGCGTAACAATCAAGAAGAGCAACCATTCCGCTTTACAAGCTGACGGTGTTACCCCGTTAAATATAGTTGGTGAATGTCATTTCACACTTTCGAGAGACGGAATCGAGTTACAGTTAGAGGCCCTAGTAGTGAACGACTTGGACGTTGATATACTCGCCGGTATTCCTTTCATGTCATCGAACGATATCGCGATTTTCCCTAGCAAACATAAAATCGTAATACGCGACAAGGTAACTGTTATGTATGGTAGCCCAAACGAGGAACTTAACTCTAGTAATACTCGTGTACGTAGAACACAGGCCTTTCTCATCCGGGCTCCATCAGAAAGTTCAGTAGTTTGGCCAGGGTGTTACGGCGAATACGACATCCCATCGGAAATAGAAGCGGATTGCATTCTCGCGGTCGAGCCTCACACTGACGCTTCTCGTACGAAAGATTGGCCCAGTCCCCAAATTGCTCAGTCCGTCGCAGGCAAAATACGCATCGTGAATGACACGTCGGTACCGCAGTTCATACAACGAAATGAACATTTCTGTCGAGTACGACTTACGACTACCATAGACAACGGACCAGAGGCTCCGGACAATATCCGTGACATAAAACCAAACATACTTCCCAATTTTTCAAACAAGTCTCTGTAGACCCAGATAATTTACTTAGTCCAGATCTCCAAACCCAGTTCAATGAACTTCTTCGAAAGTTCAGTGAAGTTTTTAGTCCCAACTTTGAAGGTTATAATGGGGAAATAGGTCCTTTTGAAGCATCTGTTAATATGGGTCCTGTCCAGCCTCCCCAACGTAAAGGTAGAATGCCACAGTATTCAAAAAATAATTTGGTAGAACTCCAAAACAAATTTGACGAATTGGAATGTAAAGGAGTGTTCCGTAAACCCGAAGACGTCGGAATTTCAGTCGAGTATATTAAGTTAACCCTTCATTTCTTGTCAAAAAAGCTTCCGGTGGTTTCCGACTTGTAACAGCATTTGCCGATGTTGGCAGATATAGTAAGCCGCAACCCTCTCTTATGCCTGACGTGGATTCCACACTCCGTACGATCGCACAGTGGAAATATATAATCAAGTCTGATCTTACGAGCGCATTTTACCAAATCCCATTGGCAAAAGATTCGATGAAGTATTGCGGAGTCGCGACCCCTTACCGTGGAGTTCGCGTATATACACGTTGTGCGATGGGAATGCCTGGTTCCGAAACGGCTCTTGAAGAACTAATGTGTCGTATAGTGGGAGATTTCTTGCAAAAAGGTTGCGTAGCTAAGTTGGCAGATGACTTATTTTGTGGCGGTAATACCCCGGAGGAGCTTTTATACAATTGGGAGTGCGTTCTTCAGTCACTACAAAAATCAGGAATTTGCCTATCACCTAGCAAAACTGTTATTTGCCCAAAATCGATAACAATCCTAGGTTGGATTTGGTCACAGGGTTCGATTTCCGCTAGCACACACAGAGTAGCAACACTAGCCACGTGTCCCGTACCAGACACTGTGCGGGACAAGATGCTAAGCCGCGTCATTCCGAATTGTTCCAACTTAATTGCCCCATTAGAAGAGAAAATAAGTGGTATGAAATCAGCTGGCAAAATTATTTGGTCCGACACGCTAAGAGAACATTTCGAGTTTGCCCAAAAGTCTCTGAGCTCCCGTAAAGCCATCACGCTACCTAAATGCAGTGACCAACTGTGGATAGTCACAGACGGTTCCGTCACTAAACGCGGTATCGGAGCGACCCTATACATAAATCGTGACGGTAAAGTGTCCTTAGCAGGATTTTTCAGTGCTAAGTTGCGTAAACATCAAGTGTTGTGGCTACCGTGTGAAATCGAAGCGCTTTCCATTGCCGCTAGTGTCAAACATTTCAGTCCCTTTACTATTCAGTCAAAACTGCAAGCTAATGTGTTGACAGATAGTAAACCATGCGTACAGGGATTTGTAAAACTATGTCGCGGTGAATTTTCGGCCAGTCCGCGTGTCGCATCGTTTCTTTCTGTTGTAAGCCGATATCAGGTCAGCATCAACCATTTATCCGGTCGTGCAAATATTCCATCCGACTTTGCAAGCAGAAACGCACCCGTTTGTACAGAGCCTAATTGTCAGGTTTGTTTCTTTATATCGCGTACCGAAGATTCTGTCGTTCGAGCCGTAAGCATTCAAGACGTTCTTAATGACGAATTTCGCTTACCTTTCACCACCAGGTCGGCCTGGATTAATATTCAATCAGAATGCCCTGATATTAGACGCACTCACGCTCATTTAAAACAAGGCACTCGGCCCTCCAAAAAACTGACAAACATCAAAGACGTCAAACGTTACCTGAATGTTGCATCAATCGCCAAAGACGGTTTGTTAGTTGTTCGGCGTTGTGATCCTCTTGCTCCACCCAACGAATTGATCATTGTTCCACGTAACGTTCTTGACGGACTCGTCACCGCTCTACATATTAAGTTGGACCATCCGTCAAAACACCAATTAAATCTCGTCTTAAAGCGTCACTTTTACGCTTTGGACATGCCAAAGGCGGCCGAACAGGCTAGTGACTCCTGTCACACGTGCGCGTCTTTAAAATGGTTCCCTAAGAGCCTCGTCGAGCAGTCTTCAGAAGACCCACCGGACTTGGTTGGCATATCTTACGTGGCCGACGTTCTTAAGCGCAACCGTCAACTCATACTGGTCGTCAGAGAAACTGTAACGTCGTACACTAGTACATGCTTTATCAAAGACGAAAAACTTGGTAGCTTGCGAGATGGGCTCATACACTTATTGATACCTTTAAAGCCTTTAAACGGTCCAAGTGTTGTCGTTCGAGTTGACCCGGCCCCGGGTTTTCGCCCTTTATGTGACGATTCATACTTAAAGCAACTCAACATATCAATTGAAATTGGCCGTGTTAAAAATCGGAACAAAAATCCAGTTGCCGATAAAGCCATCGCTGAGCTCGAAGACGAGTTACTTCGTGAGGAACGCGATCATTCTCCTCTATCTGAAAATACACTAGTTATAGCTACTACGAGACTTAATTCTAGGCTTCGCCAGCGTGGATTGTCCTCCCGCGAACTATGGACTCAAAGAAGTCAGTTTACTCATGAACAGTTGCCAATTTCTGACATGAACCTTATTTGCGCACAACACGAGGCTCGAAATAAAAATCACGGATTCAGCGAAAAGTCTAAATGTAGTCGACCCGGTCGTCCGACCCCTGATATTAATATAGGGGATTTGGTTTACCTTTATACCGACAGATCTAAGACCCAATCGCGAGATCGATACCTTGTTGTAGCCCGTGATGGCGAATGGTGTTTCATCAAAAAATTCTCAGGCAATCAACTCCGCGCCTCGTCCTACAAAGTAAAACTTTCGGAATGTTATAAAGTTTTAAAAACTATTAGTGCCCAGCAAAATCCAAGATATTCTCAGAATGTCTACAATCAGGAGTCTGATTCAGATGGCCATAACGAAGATAGCCTTCCTGGGCCTATCCGTGACCTACCACCAGATCGCGCGGAGCCCCCGCCTATTCTTATTTGCGAAAATATCGACGACGTTGAAAGTATTGAGGAGCCGACTGCGCAACATGATAATAGTCTCGAACATGACTTGACACTTAGTAACTCGAGCACTGAACAAGATAAGCGCGTACTCCGTAAGCGTTCCGAATTGAAAAAGCCAGCGCGGTTTAAAGATTTCATTTCCTTTTAAATGTAATGCTCACTCGTCACCTTGGGTAAATTTTTCAAGAGATACAACAAAATGTACGTCGTTTTTCATTTACTGCTTATTTTTATGTTTACTACAATGTATATGCAAAGTATTTTTTGCTTAACTACTTATATAGTAATATGCATTTGATGAAGATATACTCAGGTAGTGTTGTCAACGGTTAACCGGTTAACCGGTTAACCGGTCGAACGACCGAATACCGAATACCAAAAACGCTAACCGGTTAACCGGACTTTTTTTCAATTTTAATAGTTTTGATATAAATTTGCATGGAAATCATTAAATAGTTAAGTTTTATTTAAAAAATGTCGTCGTAGTTATTTATTTGACAGATCAATTGTCCAGTATATTGATTGCTATTGTTGATCCTAAATACATAAAATTAATTAGAGCTCGGGACAGGACCTTAAAGAAACATGATTGGTAAACATGTTTTTTTAACAATAACTTTAAATCAGAGATGCGATTAAATTTTACTAATTAGTTCATTATTTTGTTTTTGATCTAATATTGTGTAAACATCTAAATGTGTAAACTCAGTAGTGCAAGGTTTAGTCTTTCTTTAAACGAAATGCTGCCTTAAAAAGTGTGAAATGCAAACTAATGTGAATGTACTCAAGGTGTACGTGATAGTACGAGTAACATGCTTAAAGAAACAAGCAAACAAAGTAAAGAAACAGGTCGTATGTTGAGCTATAGTTATTAATTTCTGTGTCATTTTAGTCTCTTGTGGACAATTGTTTCATTGGGAATCATACCATATCTTCTTTTTTTATAATTAATTATTTCAAATTGAAACGCTCCACATTATTTTCGAAGACAAGAGAAAATTAAACAATGATCGGTTTCAGACAAATTCAATTCTACGAGATCAAGACGTTTTTTTTTTATATATATTTTTCAATTTGAAGTTGGTACAAATGCTATAGTTGATACGGTGTTTTTTTTTTTTTTTTATCAAAAACCAAACTTCTCCTGTAATCCTCACAGACAAGCCTTATAATGCCAAAGGACAAACTTCAATTCTTTAATCGTAGTATTATGACTTGGATGAAAGGTTGTCAAATTGACACTTATACCACATCTTATAACTATGTGTACATGTATGGTACTATTGAAAAGGCTTTCAAACGACAACTTAAAACTACCGGTTAACCGGTTAATCGGTCGAACGATTATCCGAGTAACCGGTTAGTCAAAAGTGTACGATTTGACAACACTAAGATATAGAGACTTTAAAGGAGAAGGAAAAAATGTCAGAAATATTTTGTTTCTTATTGATAGCTATGTGTTTAGTTTACGCGTATTGATAACATTTATTTTCATTCATGTTCTTATAATAACAGAGATTATTAGTTGACAATTGTAAAGAGAGAGAGAGAGAGACTTTAAAGGAGAAAAGAAGTTGCGCCAATGTATTGTATTGATTGTCACATGTATTAATCTGTATTATCTCCCTTACTCCCTTACTCCATGTGTCATGATTATACATGTATGATTGATGGGTTATTTCCCTTTACTGTTTACCGCCTCATGATCATTATTAAATGTGCCTTTCTAACGATCACATGTGTTATGTTTTCTCTGCTTACTGGCGTAGAAAATTTTAATCATGGTTTATACAACTGTTTTTAACACTACATTTAAGTACTTTACTTGACTTATTTGAAGTACATGGGCGGGCTTAACTGTTTGATAATTACAGACCAGTCCATTTATATGGATAAAATCAGCAATGACGTGTTCAGTAATGGTCATTGATCCGCCTATAAATATGTAATCACTATAATTTTGTATGATTACAAGTTTAAAAGTCGTTGGTTTTCTTTTAAAATGGAGGTTAAAACATGTTTAAAAAAAGTGTCACATTTAAGATTGTGATGATATGAAAGTATAACTATATATGTGACTACGACAGTGTTGTAAAGTATAAATCTGGTGTTCAGTAGTTGTCGTTTGTTGATGTGGTTTCTCGTTTCTCGTTTTTTATATAGATTAGACAGTTGGTTTTCCCGTTTGAATGGCTTTACAATTAAATAACTTCTGACATCTTTATAAAGTGGTTTATACTATCAATTTTGTTTTAAATTGATCGAGCTTTACTTGTTATTTTCATAAGGACAGTCTATTTGAAGACGTGACTGGTCAGTATGGTTGACGCTAAAACTACTATAACTGGTTTCTTACCCCCTTTCATTGTCACCAAGCAGCAGTACAAAAGAATGATGTGTGTATGATAGTGCCAGTGATGACAATATGTAATTTAATTTTAATTGTCTGTATAAAATTGAAATTACTGATATATAAACAAATTTGTGATACAAATAATAGTGTTATTTAATATTTCTAACATGAATAAATCCAATTTGAATATAGAAATAGCAAGATGCGGTATGAGTGCCAATGATACAACTCTCCATCCAAGTCACAATCTATAAAAATAAATCATTATAGGTCAAGGTACGGTCTTCAACACGAAGCCTAGGCTCACATCGAACAGAAAGCTATAAAGGGCCCCACAAATTGGGCAGAATCAATTTGCGCCAATTGCAGTTTTGAAAAGGTATTAATTGCGCCACTCTCTTTTCTTTTGATGGTATAAATTGCGCCAATAAATGAAATTCAATTGCGCCACATTTACCTGTAAATATTTTTTTTATCTATATCATACCTGTACATGTTTTACCTATATCTTAAATGTAACCTTTCCACTTAAGATTTCACTGAACACTCATAAAATTAAAGAAAACTCACCAAAAAATTAATTGTTTAGCAAAAGAATATTTTTCACGAATCAAGATGTCAGATATACCATTCAAGAAAATAGAGTCTGATAGAGGAAAACCGGTCATCATTGTTGAAGAACACAAATTCCGTCAGGCATTTAATTTATAAAGAAAACTGGAGAAATAAGGTGGAGATGTACAGTTAAGTAGTGTTGTGCTAGGTTATTCACAGATGAATCGTGTACAATTATTTTGAATAGAGAATTAGATCATATTCATGAAACAAATGTCCAGAAATAAGAACGTAAAATTTTGAGAACTGCGTGCAAAAGAAAGCAACCGATATGTTGTCAGAGCGACCTTCAAAAATAATGAATTTAGAGCTCTTCAAAATTGAAAAAGAAAATTTAGAAAAGAAAGATTTAAAAACAGAATATTGGTGTTGTTACAAATAAAGATGATTACTTTATATTGTTTAACGATCCAGAAAAGGGGATAATTTTATTAGGATGCGAGGCTAATTTAAAATTTCTGTGTACAATGTCAGAGGATTTTTTTTTATATTTCAAACAACTCTATCCCACGCCCTGAAAGGAGGAGGAAAGTCAATCATTTAGTTGTTATATATATAAGAAATAAAAATAGATAAAATTGGCGCAATTAGATGAATATTTTATTGGCGCAAATGATACCTACAGTTTTGAAAATAAGGTGGCGCAAAAGAAGTATTGGCGCAATTAAGTTGTGGCGCAAATGAGTGACTTTTTGGCGCAAAAAGATATCGCCCCACAAATTACTAGTGTAAAACCATTCAAATGGGCAAACCAACAGTCTAATCTATATAAAAAACGAGAAACGAGAAACACTAATGAACCACAAAACCAAACGACAACCACTGAACATTAATTTAGATTCCTGACTTAGGACAGGTGTAAACAATTGCAGCGGGATTAAGCGGGATCCCTTAAAAATGCACAAACATAATTTATACAGAAAAGATTTTTTTACAGATCAAAATAGATAAGAAAACTATAATTATAATTAAAACAGGTCTCAGAAATGAGAATGTGAAAAATCCCACTCACCCCGTCGCCTAAGTGGTTGTGTGATTAATTTGCATTTGTTACTTAAACCTTTGAATTTCCGTGATATTAAGTTTAATTTGATACGCATAAGAAAATCTTGAAGAAAAATATTTTTAAAGAAAATTCTTCGTGCAATTTATTTAGGAAAGGATATATATATAATACATACGTGCCGAATTATCATATGCAAATTATTATCCCGTCAGCTCCTCAAAAAATGCATTTAGTAATAAATAGAGAAAACAAAGCGCGTACCAAAAATAATAAAACTTTGTCTAGATTACCCACGTTATTATACGTATTTGCAACTCTTCCATCGCATAGTTTTACTATCATATTCTCAAAATGTTTAAATGTGACAATTTTTTAACATGTTTTTAAAATTTGATTGTATACAAGAAAACCAACAGCTAATTATATTCCGATTAGAAATAATCATAGTGTCTATATATCATAAGGCGGATCAATGACCATATAGATGGACTGGTCTATAATTAGCGAACAGTTAAGCCCGCCCGTTCACTTTAAATAAGTCAAGTAAAGTACTTAAATGTAGTGTTAGTAATTTGATACACAAATTTATTATAAATGTAGTGTTAGTCTTCATAATCCATTTTTTTTTAATTTTTCTACTGTAACAATAGTTTGCGAGTGTAACTATGATGACGAACAAGGTCTATGACTCCTTCTGCAGCCATATAAATGACGAAATTTTAAAACTTAAATAGTATCAAAACCGTAAAAAAAAAAATGAATGAAAGAGATGGGCAATTTTGTACATATACCAGGGGGAAATTTCATTATTTATTGTTTCAAAGCATTAATTTTTAATAGAAAAAAGTGATTTTGAGGCAAATAAAACGAAGATTTTTGTAGAAAATCCACAGTTAAAAAAATAAGAGATCTTTTAAATTTCGAGCATAGCTAACTCACTTAATTTTCTATGATGTGCCAGCATTTATTGATTACAAAAAGTCCAAAACAGCCTTTAAATTAAAAAACAAATCGTGCTGAATCTCGAATTCCCAAAGATGACAGTACAAGGCTTAATACTGAGGATTTGCCATAACATTTCCATATGTTAACTATTGGATCAACACATAATCCTTAAAGTTAAATAAATGGTTTATTTTTGGTAGCATCAGACAATGGGCCATTCCAGTTAATTTCTGACAGGTGGGGATGGATGGAGAGATTATTTTTCATATGTATCAGAAAAAAACATCATGCAAAATTTCCTATCAGATCTATAAATTAAGACCTATCAGATGTAGAGTTTCTGTTCATATTGGGTGGATGGGCGTTCATGGGAAAAAATGACCTATCAGAATTTTTTACTGCAAGGATTGTACCCATCAGAATTTTAAATACAATAACAGATAATGCATGATACGAAACTGTCTACATTCAAAAGCACCCCTAAGATTTGACATAGGTATTTTTTGTAACCCCTAAGATGTATTTATTTTTAATTATTTACTGCTGCAAGACCCTCATAAATGTTTTGCGGATACGTGTACGTGTCAGATGAAAAACCCAAAAAGTTCACCCCTAAGATGTATAAATTTTATACCACTCAGAAAGGACCATCCATCCCCCTTTAGCAGATATTAACTGGAATGGCCCAATGCTATGACGATCTCTCATTCCCTGAAATAGAAGTACATGTACTATATTAATTCGTGTATCTTGTAAAACATGTTTGTATTGACATTATTCTCTAAGTATTTCACCACGTACAGAATAATCGATGTCTGATGTATCATAGTATATGCTACCTGTCGGTGACTAACTCTTTACTACACGTAACAGTCCGGAATGCTGTTCGGTAAAATTGCTCCCCTTGTTTATTTCGCTCTCCTGTCAAATCATGTAATTTCGCTGCCTCCAATGGTAGACGCGGCAACGGTTGGTGTCGTCAGGGCATGTACGATTAAAGGAATCAGTTAGGAATTAGACGATGCCCATGGTATAGGACTAAGGTGAGTTGTTTAATAATTGTTGCTTTAGGATAAATGCATGTTGTAGGTTATTTCATAATCACGAATAGCTGGAAGTGAACGAAACGTGTTGCTACGAGAACCCAGAAACCGATGGTAGAAATTAAAAAAAAATCTAGAGACGATCGTTCTGAGTGTGCCACCTACACATTCGATTATGTACACAACCACAGTATCCCCTATATATCTAATGTGTTTTTATAATTATGTCATATAATGCAAAAAAGGGTAGCAGTTTTTTATGTCTGGTTGTTAAGCATTTCCAGGGTAGATAATGTTATTTTTACGGTGTGTTTGATAGGTTTGTTACACTGTAACATTATATAATACACACTCATAAAGTTGCTAAAAAGCGCCTCACACACAACTAACTCATTGACAATTTCAATTATTCTTTTAACCAGGTTATTGTCGTACTATAATATAAGACTTCGGAGGTTCATATCATTTACATTCAACGTTTTTATCGGATCTTTTTTTACTATCAAAGTTGAAAAATCCGGTAAAAAGCGTTGAATGTAAATGGTATGAACCTCAGAAGTCTTATATTATAGGACTACCGTTTATTAGTTATTTATCCTAATTAAATGTTTTTGTGGTGTCCATCACAATAAGGGGGAGGGGGGCTTAAAAGACCGATATACCCGAATAAGAGAGATATTCAAACCTACCCTTTTCTCGCATATTTGTTAGAAATGTTTGAAAAAAATATACCCAAGTGTTAAGTACATATATTCATCACCTCTTTTTCAATTCATTTGTTAAACAGACAGCTCTGAAGAATATGCAATAACCGAACATTGATAATTTAGCTAACAATGAATTCATTACAACAAGTAAAGACCAATGAAAACATGGTCTATAAAGTAGGATCATGTGGTTTCGTAGACATTAATGATAGTTCAGCCTTTTCGATTTGTGTTTTTCTTTATTTCATATACTGGTATATATCATAACATGTATATATTTTTTGATGCATCTGTTGTATAAATACATGTGGTTGGAAACTTCGTTTTTTGATAGTTTGTTTGATTTCTTTTTTTGCAGTGTCGAAAAGGATGATAGACAGTAGTTTTATCAAGAAGTTATGGAGATTGCTTCCGAATAAGAAACCTTAACATCACAGTGGATAAGAGACTAATTAGCCTGGTCTAGTGCAAACAACTGACATTCCCTACCTGTTACGCTGACAGAAAAAACCCATTTTAAAAGCACGTTTTAATGTTGTGTTATATATCCGACAGTCAAATGTCATGGAATTATGCTGAAGTACATATGCCTACCAAAGGCATGGAACAGAGGGGAGAGGTTAAAATGTTAAGATGTTAGTCTGAGATTATAATTTGAACTATAGAAAGTAATTATATAAAGATATGTAGGAGAAATAATCTATATGAATAAATTATCTAACAATTATGATATCATAGGAACTGTCTTTTTTTGTGATATAATTCATGAGATGATATAGCAGTGCCATTGGTTTCCCCTTTCTCTTTGTTAAAAAAACTTGACCATCTGAACTCTTACTCTTTTTTTTTTTTTTTTTAAATTGGAGCCCTGTTCAAAAACAGTTAAAAGAACATATGCTTAATTCTCGTTATCCTTTTCAGACCAGCATCAAAATAAATTTTAAATAAAACAGGCTGTACATTCTATCAAATATGCCAGTCAACCGGAAATAACCTAAAAAGTTCTTTATTATATTCTTTTTTCAACTTTCAAAATATGTCGAATGTTAAAGCATTGGATTTGTCAATATCAAGCGAAGTTAACTGTCGATATTTTCAAAATTATGATAATAGTTCCGTTTAAAGTTAAAGTTTTTAAAATAACTTTCTTAAGCTATCCTTGATTTGTACCAAACTTGGACAGAAGCATGTTCATGATCAGAAGATAGTCTCCAGAAGTAAATTTTGTAAAATAAAATCCATTTTTTCCGTATTTTACTTATAAAAGGACTTAGTTGTTCTGCCAGTTATGCATACACTCTACAGTTAACGTTTTTAAAACATTTATTAGATTCATAAACTATCCTGAATTTTTATACCGAACTTGGACAGAAGCTTCTTACAATCAAAAGATAGTATTGAGAAGAATATTTTTATTGATATTTGTCCTAATTTTTAACACTGGACGGTAAGCAACCAACAAACAATCAATCCTAATTTTTGTTGAGCCTGCGAATAACAGCAAAAGTAGGCGAGACACTGGGCTCCGTGGAACCCCTACACATTTTTATTATTAACAACAAAGGACTTAATCTTGTATAAAACTGTAACAAATTATAGACTCTACAAGTACCATTTTAATCCACGCTGCTGTTCTTTTAAGCACCGTGTTAGCGAAGGCTTGGTTGATTGTAAGTGTTCGGTGCAGAGACTGAAATATTTGCCTTTAAATAATCGGGACTTGAGACAATAACATGGAGGTAATTATGTGTAAGGACAACGTTGTCAAATTTGGTTTGAACAGGGCGAAGGTCGTCTTTGAATGTAGAAAAAATATAATTAAAGTCTTTGTGCTGGTTATTTACATAAGGGAACGACCATTTAACTTCAAGAGGTTGAAATGGGGGAGGGTAAGATTTAATCCAAAAAAAAAAATATCGTCTGATCCTCAATGCCATGGAAAAAATATTGTTTTCAGGCAAAATTTATGCCCAAAACAAAATATTAATTCTGATTTCCCTAAACCTTAAAGTATTAAATTTTGAGGGAAAAAACATGTTGATTGATGGAGTCGGGGGGGGGGGGGAAATGTTCGAGTTCAGACAAGAAGTTCAATGGCTGTTTCCTTGTTGAGGGATTGTTTCCTGGCTTTCTTTCAAAGAATACTGTTGGATGATTAACAGATGTAGCTTTCTTTTGATAACTATTATAAAAGATATTCTGTTTCTCGATTGTAATCAAATAATTAGTATGACGTCAAAGTCGGGAATGTGACGAAGATCGCGTTGGCGGGCAATTTCAAGGTTAATATGTTGTCCGATGTTTACACATTACTGACGGATGTCTGTTTTTTGTTTGTTTCTTACATGGTGGCTTTCCTGAAATAATTCCGCCAAATTGCATAGGGGGGCCCTGCATAGTTTGCAGATACAGTCGTCCGACCGTATGTAAAACTTAGTGTTATAATAGACCAAATTGAAGATGATCTGAGGGTTTGCATGTGTTATTGTCCATATGGTAACACCGCCGAGAATTGGTTGTCTAACATTTCAAGCACAGTAGGCATTTGTGTTTAGATGTGAAGTTCATCATACTTTGGGTTGATACGTATTTTTGTTTGTTAATTACTTCATCAAACACAAATGCAATTTCAAGACTTGATGTTTAATTTATCCTTAAAATAAGCTTTTCAAAAACCAACATTAATTATGGGTCACTAGTAGCGACATTGTTAGCTCTAAATAGGACCCCAAAAGTTTGAACAAGAAAGAAAACATACTAGAATAATATACGTATGTGTAGTACATGAAATATGAAGACACTCGTGAACTACTAGTTGAGTAGTTGTAATAGTGAGTCCTATAATACAATCGAGTCCGTATGCGACAAAATATAATAAAATTGAGTCTAAATCTCGTATGTACGACTCTTAATGTCTACCAAATTTTCGACTTTGGGTAAACTATTAAGAAAAGAAAAAGATATAAATAATAAAATCAATTCTTATGAATAATAATAGCGATAAAAGAAATACAAATCACATCATGTCGATGGCAATTGTAAGATCGAATAAAAATGTATCGAAAATATAACACAAAAAATATCAAGAAAATCCAGATTTTAAGTATACGTATTTTCATCTTAGAAAGACATACTGATTAAAATACTGAAATCGGGAACAATGTGACAATGATTGAATTTAGTAGTGTCAACCCTGTGATTATGACCCGTGTATATAGCAAAATCCTGAATACACCATTTGGTGGTGCTCCTATCAAATGCGGAGCGTGCAGATAAGGTAATAAGTTACAACTGAATATCCTATTGGTATCGGTATCGGATTCGACCGGGACTTGTTAGACATTGGCAATATTAATTATGTCGAAAACAAAAGGGTCTGGAGTGGTGTAATATCTAATCAACACCACTGTCCTATATTACAATGTAGCTATATATAAAGTTTAATTCTTATATTTGTCGTTTTAATCCCGTGACGGCTGACAAATTGGACCTCGTTATTTTAGTATTATGTATAGATATATGAAAGAATTAAGTAAAGTTTATAAGTATTTGTGGTAACGAAATCCGTAACTTATGCATAGTAGTTAGGAGCATAGTTGGTTGCAGAAGTGAGAAGCTGTGTCATCAAATGCGCTAGAATGGTAACTGCTAGATATAATATTCCAGTTCATGTTTTGAAAGATGCTGACAATATTTGGTGTTTTTTTTTATCAAACATTTCCCGCACATGGAGCGAGCCAACATTCGGAAGAACTTTTAACATTTCTGATTCCGTCATTTTTCTTTTTGTTTGACCTTAATTCTCTTAATTTTCCATTATTCGATTCTAACAGCTCATCATAATAGAGAAAAAAAAAATCATCATAAAGAAAAAACCTCATCATAATAGAGAAAAAGCTCATCATAATAAAGAAAAAGCTCATCATAAAAAGCTCATCATAATAGAGAAAAAGCTCATCATAATAAAGAAAAAGCTCATCATAAAAAGCTCATCATAATAGAGAAAAAGCTCATCATAATAAAAAAAAAGCTCATCACAATAGAGAAAAAGCTCATCATAATAGAGAACAACCTCATCATAATAAGTAAAAATCTCATCATGATAAAGAATGAAGAACCATAAGGCAGTTACGGCGTTCCATAGCAACAAATCAACAACAATTAATGATGGTATCAAGAATTGTTTTGTCACTCACAGGTTACATATAAATTATAAATTAGAGTTATACCCCCTTGGCTCCTAGTGTCTACTAGTAGATTTACTTTATTGTAGAGTATCGAGGTACAAATTAAGAATAATTAAGTCGAGTTTCGAGTGACACAGCATGTAAAAGTCAAGCTGCATGCTACTAACTCGAAATTTGAGTTATAAAAGTCGAGTTGCGAGTTATATAAGTCGAGTTACGTGTTATATTAGTTGAATTTCTGTATATTTACATGTATATAAGCTAATTTAAAATACAAAAGTCTTTTTTCGATTTTCGTTTTACGGAAATCTAGTTGCGAGTTATAAAAGGCGAGTTGCAAGTTAGATCAGTTCAATTGCTAGTAATAAAAGTCCAATTGCGAGGTACAACAATCGAGTTGCGAGTTAAAAATATTCTTAAATATTAAAAAAAAATATTAATTTATAAATGATTTATATCACTGATAAATAAGCGGACACTGTAAATTGAATTTTGAAGATTACCGATCATCGGAATGATAACTGCGGAAAACTTAAACTACCACTGTGAAATTAGGCTATATTGCTGGAGGAACGAAATTTACATAGCAACATGCCACCTACGAACCGCTAAAGGAGCTTTCGTAAGGGATCTATACATGTAGAAGGCGTGGCACTCTCTTTACATGAGGCACACTATATATATTTTGTTTTATTAAAGTGCAGCCTGATATAACATATTAATACAAATATGAAACATATTTTATGTCAGCCAGCCTTCATAGGTTTATGCTGCACTGTACGAACATATTTTATGACAGCCAGCCTTCATAGGCTTATGATGCACTGTACTTCTAAAGTTCCAATAGTTATCTGTTATAATCATCAACTCTCAATTTAGATGTACAATACATAAATAGTTAATTTTTTCTCATTGATGTTTGTGTTCTTATATTAGAAATGTTAGTGGTAAATTTTGACACTGTTTTAACACCGGCACTAAGGAAAAGTTCAAATTTATCAATGTCAGACATGTTATCAAATAAACTCATCATAGATACCAGGACTAAAATTAGTATATACGCCAGACGCGCGTTTCGTCTACAAAAGACTCATCAGTGACGCTCGAATCCAAAAAAGTTAAAAGATTACAGTTATATCTCTGTTGACAGTCCATAAACATGCGATTTCTCTGTAATGAATAGGCAGGACAATGTAATAAAAACTGTTTTTCGTCTTCTACGGTTCCAGTTCCGCAAACTTTACAAAGTTTACATATTTAAGATCATAAATCTGACAGATCATGACTGCGTACTTATAAATCATGCACAACCAAACGGAAAAGATTTCAATTTTAATGAAAAGAAACTTTATATGTTCATATAATATCTTTTTTTAATACA
This sequence comes from Mytilus trossulus, assembly GCF_036588685.1. Classification (NCBI taxonomy): domain Eukaryota; kingdom Metazoa; phylum Mollusca; class Bivalvia; order Mytilida; family Mytilidae; genus Mytilus; species Mytilus trossulus. The sequence goes on along the minus strand of NC_086379.1, from coordinate 34,220,057 downwards.
TTTTAATATACATGTACCCGGTTTTACCCTGATTTCATTGATCACTGAACATAGAAATTTCATAATGTGAAATTATAGTACATTCTTAGTTTAAAGTTGTAGGTAAATGGGACATAGCTTAGAAGGAAATTGAACTTCACGCACATGTGCATTATGTGGTGAATTTTTAAATTCAAGGCCAAACTAAGATCTCGAGCCTGATTACATAATTAACTAGACAGTGTATCATGCTGGTGATTTCGCTGGTGTTTTCGCCGGGGATTGATGTCCTTTACTGTCGTTAAGTACGGAATGTTAATAATAGTGGGATTTTTGCATGACATCCTGACAACTGCTATCATGTTAGATGTTAGGGGGACGACCATCTGATATTTTTTTTGAGGGAGGGAGGGGAGGCAGGAGGATTTGTTTTGAATCGGTTATTTTTTTTTGAAAACTAGGACAAATTATTCACTTTCTCCACTGTTGAAGCAATATTTTTTGTTCATTTTCATTTAAATAAGGGACTGCTTATTTATTTTTACAACTATTTTTATAATATTTGAAAACATACAATTAAAATTCAGTAAACTAATACATGTATAGGCGAGTCATTATGTATCATTTAATCAGAATTAATCATCCTTCTCTGCGGAAATGTATCTTCTGAATTTGCCATGTATACATGTATTGCATACATACATGGTATTAAAGTTTGGCTGTAACAAGCCTCTTTTAAAAGTACTGCCAAACATTTTTATGCCGAGCGGAGCGAGTCTTAACAAATTTACGAAGGGTTTGGGAGCCGATGAAGGCCACAAGAAGCTATATAACAAATGATGCAAAATGATGCCTTCTGGGCGTGTCACAGTCCCATTCTTAATCTGAAAACGCAAGTTCTGTTTTAATATTTTTTTGACAATATTTTGGTCTCAAAGCAAAATGTATAGATTCAGTCTAAGACCTTATTTTTCAGGGACAACATCAAAAGACAAATACATGTATGTAGGATAAGGCAAAAATGTAATTCATAAAGTTAAGTATGTGGCTGGTTTTTTTTTTTTTTTTTTTTAGTGTTTCGGCTTACATAATTTTAATCTTTTATACCTGTAAATTATATGTTTAAAAAAAAAATTAAGTCAAGAAGTGACTGAATATCATTGATATAACTATTTCAAGTAAGTTTTTATAACACATTTCAATTACAACTTTTGATTTTGCCATTTGATTTGGGACTTTCCTTTTTGAATTTTCATCGGAGTTCAGTATTTTTAGTTTAAACAATATTTTATTTCAAGAAGTGCACAAAATATAATTATACAATATGAAATACAGGGATTCGGAAACAAGAAAAACTTATATAAATCCGTCTCCCTTTTAAAAAAAATGACAAAATTATTATAGTATTAGAAACTCGTATAAGGTAATTTTCAATTCTTAGCTAACATGTTTATTCTGTAGTTTGCCCGTTACTCAGAAGTCAGTTTGATCGAAAAATGTGATCAACTCGTATTTAAATAATTATAGTGCATTTAACTGAGAAATATGTTAATGTTTCGAATATAAGGTTACATCAAATACTGTTTCAACATCTTAATCGACATCGACATAAAAATAATTGTTACGGACCAAATCTCCCTGTTTCTAAAATAAATCTTTGTACAACTTTAAAAATATTTTCGTTTTCCTCATCACTGATTAGTTCACTACCTGATAATAATGTTTGTATATTATATATTGGTAGTGTGGAAATGGTTTGTGTTCTGATGAGTCGATAATTATGACATTCTAGCAAATAGTGTTTGCTGCTCTCAACTGCCCACATATACAGAGACTGGAAAGAACAATATTTTTCTGGAAAAGGTGTTCATTTAAGCCACTGCAGTTCAACCGTAGTCTGGCGTGAAGTATTTGGCCTTTTCTACAACCAGCATTATAATATGTGGGGACTTTCTTAGTATCTCTATTTATATAATTTTTAAGTGTAAATTTTGAAGGATTACATCTAACATCTTGTGGAAGCCTGTTCCAATCACGAATTACAGATGGTAGGAAAGAATTTTGATAAAAAGTAGTTCTACAGTTCATATTTTGAACATTAAATGCACTTCTAGTATTATAGTTATAGACCTGATATAGTTGTTGAGGTACGAGACTACAAAGATAATTAGGAGCTTGATCGTGAAACATTTCGTGAAATTTAATAATTTTATGTCTGAATCTTCTTTCACTCAGATACTTTTTTGTGCGAACGTTTCCGTCTACGAATTTGTCTCCTTATAAGTGACGTCATCCAGGGTGGATCTTTCGTGCGAACAACAATTAGTTTACTTGGTATATGCTTGTTAGCAGCATCTAGAATTTTTTGTGTAACAATGGAGACTGCATTATTTAAATTTGTATCAAGTAAACTATCCCAGTCAACTTGTCTTAACTCCTCACAGTAGAGATTGTAGTCCCCTTTTTCAAAATCCCAAACTTTACGTTTAAATTGGGTATATTTCGGTTTGTGCAAATTTAGTATTCCACTTACTGGACAATGGAACCTAGTATTTGCTTCTAAAATATTTTCACTCAGCAAGAATATTGATATCATTAACTATAAGGGGGTCGAGGAGTGATGAGGAATTTTCACAATAATATGTTGGCTCAGTAATTGCTTGGTGCATACCATTATCTAATAATATGTTTTTTAAATTATTACGGTTTGCCAGTAATAAATTTTCGTTTAATTCGCCCATGACCACAATACTTTTTATACCGCTGTTTACTGCGTTTTCAATTGACTGGTTTATATGATTCCAAATATGAAATGGTGAATCCGGAGGTCTGTAAAATAGGCAAAACAGTACTTTACAATCCTTTACCACTACTTCGACCCATAAACATTCGAGAGTATTGATTTCTAGATCATTTCGTCGCTTACTTGGGATGTTTTGTTTTACAAACATCATGACTCCCCCTCCAAGCTTATCACCTTCTCTGTCGTTACGATAAGGAGCCTTAAAGTTTGATAATACAACTGAATTGTCGGATATGTTCGGCTTTAACCAAGATTCTGTTAACATAATTATATCTCTATCCCCAAGCTCTGCTTCCAAAATATCAAGTTTTGTTTTGACACTTTGGATATTAATGCAAGTAAATGTAATCAAATCGCGAAGATCTAAATTCGAAACTGAATCATTTAGGCTAAGATCATTTGCAAATGATGGCCCAGGATTTGTTTCAATATCACCAGAAAGCAAGATAGTAAAAACTACAAGAAATATCAATTAACAAATAAGCTCAGTTTTCACAAAAAGACATCTGAATACTTATTTAAACACTTTGGTAGTTAATCGTGTACTTGAAAATGGTGTTCTTGGAAGTTGATCTAATTCTAAAATAACAGTATATAATAGAGCAATTGTGATCCCTAAATAACCATATCCAAGCATAAGTGAAACAAGAACAACAGTATTCATGTCAATACATTTTTTACGATGCAGTCGAGTTGACCTAGAATAATTTAACCCCACCCCTATTCTGTAAGTAGTTATATCAGTAGACATATACAGTTATATAAAAAAGGTATACAAATACAAGGGTGGGGCTTCAACAATATAATAAACAATTTCAAACAGACATAAAGCATGGCAAACCACAGAACAGGCATATAAAACAAAATAAAATAAAAAGAACAAGATAAACATATATACACAAATTGTTTAGTTGTTGGTTAAGGCCTTCCAATGTGACTTTAATTATATAGATCAAAATTAGTAAAGGATCTTTCCTTATGTTTTCAGTTTATGTGCTGGAGGAAAAAAAGTTTTCTTTTTGAATCAATATGGACAAAGTATTAAATACAATTCAATGTATCTATAATAAAATTGAAAAAAACAAACAAAACTAACAAAAAACAAAACCCAAGGAATTTAAAAAAAAAAAAAAGACAAAATGGTTCATGTAATTGGTATGCTTCGATTTGAAATCAAAATAATAATGTTAATGAATACAGAGAAATCTGTTAGCTTAATCTATTTATATTTTCATTCATCTAAAAGTACCATGATATGTACTTTATGAGAATATCTTTTCAAACGTTTTAGCAGTGCATAATACTTTCAGAATACTGCCTTCTAGTATTATCTGAGAAGACAACTTTTAATAACATATTGAGATTAAAATAAATGTAGAAAATGAACTAGTTCTTGGCAATAAGTCAAGTAAAGACATTCGAACAGACCCTATATTACAGTTACAGATATTTCAAAAATAAAATATAATACATATATTTTTTTTTAATTAAAACAGTTTCAAATTCCTATTTCAGACTTTGTTACAAGTATTATCTTATACGTGTAGACAGCGGTTTGCAAAAAACAAACACGTTCTAGATATATTCAGTTCCCGTTTCCCATCACTACTTCATCAGATACAGGTTGTTTTCAGGAGTAGATTCATCATCCGAGATGTCTGTGTCGATATGGCACACACTCAGCATCTTGGAGAATTCAATTTCGTTCCGGATAACATGTCTAGTTTCTGATAAGTCATATAGTTACATAAATTTTACCATCTACCACAAAAGTTGACTTAATTTTCTTTCTTCTTAGTAACTGTCGTGCCTCGTATGCTAGACCACTTCTGGCTACGGTGAGATCTTGATTTATTGAAATACCTTGTAGATCAGGTCTGTCTTTAAGTTTAAGTTGTTTGGATGCCTTGAGCAGTTTCCTTTTTAGATTATGGTTTGGTATTCGAGCAATAGTTTGTCTAGGTTTAGCTCTCCCTGTACGATGACTAATCAGTATGTCATTTGGCTGCATATCAACACCTAGTTTATTGGCGATTTCTATAATTTTGTAATCGGTATTTTCACCTATAGTATACGATACTCCGCTTAGCCTAACACATTGCATCCTGCTGTGCTGTTCTAGCTCGTCACATTTAATTTCTAGATAGTCTATCTGGTTATTAAAGTTTTTGACATCTTCTTAATAAGATAATTCTAATTCAGTTTGTTTTTGTTTAATTTCGGCTAGTTCAAAGAGAATAGGCCTCTGTTTTTCTTCAATAAGGGCTTTGAAATCATCAGTCAAAATTTGCTTTACTGCTATAGCTATTTTAGCGATATCACTGTCACTAATGCTAACAGTGGGTTGTTGGTTGGTCGCTGCCATGCTATCAGTAGAGCTATCAATGTCAGTACTTCTCATAAGATTTGTCATTTTGGCAATATGTGTGTTTTTTTCCAGTATTTTTGGGTTTTTACTATTTGATGTAGCTCCTAACTGGGGTACAGTTTAAAGTAGTAAGGTTGTAAAAATAAACTAAAAAGTTTTATAAAAAAACAAACTCATGATCAAATGGAACCTATTTTCAGATATTTAAATAATATTTATTCTTTTATAATTAAAAGATTTGGGAAGTGTTTCCCGATTTATTTTTTTGAAAATAGATGAATTTTATGAATAATCTGGTGCCATCTCATACTTTTGAATATCATTCGGCTTAAAAGACCTGCCGAGTTAATTATTTTCAATATATTGTAATTCAGATTATATATCTTCAATTACCACATACCAAATTTTTTATTTTTGTGATGATCAAGGTTGAGTTATATATTTTCAAAATCCTCCTGGTCCCCCCTCCCCCTCTGATTATCAGTTTTGTGAACTCGGAAGTAAGTTATTTGATAGAATAATACTGATTATCAAATTCGAAAGTATCCCATCTTATTATTTTTTTTCTAAGGATGAATGAATAAACATATATAAAAATAAGACAGCAATCGACCAACACAAAAATAACCAAAAAAACCCAACATTTTTGTTTGTTTCAACATAATCAATGTTCTAACATGCAAAGAATGCAAGGTAATTTCTCCTTGAAATAAAATAGAACATGCAAAAGTTGAACTATTACAGAAGCTTAAAGTATTGCTGTTTCTGTTGTTGGTGGGAAAATACCCAAATGTTATAGAGAAAAATACATAAGGTAATTGTTATATAATATCAAAATAAGAAGATGTGGAATAATTGCTAATTTGAAAAATATCCATCAGAGACCAAATGATTTGTTGGTAAGCAATTGTTGACACTGGATGACCTTCAAGAATCAGTAAAATCCATACAAAATAACTATTATTGTTGAAAAAACCCCTCTCTAATGGGCATTGCGGCATAAATTGTTAATATCCATTTTGTTCCTCTATCTATAAGCTTTCAAAAGGTCTATACAGATTTCTGTAATTAGGGGTGGCGGGTCGCAGCAGTCATTTTCATTATTCAAAATATGCTGTTTTTTAATGTTCACGCGTTTTTCGACATTTAGGATCTCCTTTACTCCTCTAATATGCTTTGCTGAACATATTAACTATACATCTTTTGTTCCTCTATTGATAAGCTTTCGAATGAGGTATACGACATATCTATAATTAGGGGCTGAAGGGTCACAACAGTCCATTCAATTATTCAAAATATCTATTCAATTATTCAAAATTGGTATTTTTCTTAATTTTCACGCACTTTTGTCATCTAGGTCCTCCGTAACCCCTTTAATGGTCATTGCAGCACATATTGTTTTTATCCGTTTTGTTCCACTACCAATAAGCATTCAAAAGGTGTATAACGATTTCTGTAATTAGTGGCTATCGGGTCGCAGAAGTCCATTCCATTATTCAAAATAAGCTATTTCTTAATTATCACGCGTATTTCTGCATTAGGATCTCCTTTACTCCTCTAATATGCTTTGCTGGGCACATTTACCATTAACCTTTTTTTATCTCTATTGATAAGCTTTCGAATGCGGTAAAAAAAAAGTATCTATAATAAGCAGCTGAATAATCGCAAAAGTCCATTCCATTATTAAAAATATCCATTACATTATTTAAAATTGGCTATTTCTCAAATTTCACTCGTATTTTGGCATCCAGCTCCTCCGTAGCCCCTCTCATGGTCATTGGAGCACTCATTGTTTATACCAATTTTGTTCCTCTATTGACAAACTTTCAAAATGCATATAAACAGTTCTGTAACTAAGGTTTGGTGGGTCGCAGCAGTCCATTTCATGATTCAAAATAAGCTATTTATTAATATTCACACATATTTTGACATTACAGTAGGATCTCCGTTACTCCTCTTATATGCTTTGCTTAACATATTTATTATATACCTTTTGGTCCTCTATTGATAGGCTTTCGAATGAGGTATAAGACATATAGACCAGCGGTAGAATCCAAAAATATTTTTTTTAATGCACCCACCGAACACACGGCTAAATTATATATCATTGAAAAGATAAAATTGTTAACTTTAATATTAATGATGCCGTAAGCATGAGAAGTGGTCGGAATTTTGCATAATTGAGGTCAAAGGTCAACAATTGAATAGTACAAAATTTTGTCTTTAATGTCTATTTTGGGCTAAATTTCGGAACATAAAACATATTAAACAATCAGGGGACAATATTTCATTCAACATATATGGAACCTGTTGTGAATACCAATTTTTTTCCAAACACGTCATTTTTAACGTTAAAATTGACGTTTTTCGTTATATGATACATTTTGTTTATGTATGACTTAATTTAGTTTCCATACAAGGATGACCTTGAACTTTGGTAATATTTTTTTTCCATAAAAATGAAGTCTGAAGACGACTTGCTACTATACAAAAGGTTAAAGTCAGGTAAAGGAGGGATAAAAGTTAATTTCATTGATTTCAGTTTCAATGGTCATGATGGTTATTTTCGTAAATTTTTTACATTTTTTTTTTTCAAATAAAGGCTGCCATATATATTTTTGCTGTAAAATCAAAATGTATTCAAATAAGGTTTATAAAATATGTTAGCATCATATCAACGTTTTTTGACGTTTTTTAACATTCGGAATGCCCGATCGTCCTTCTATAATAAACGGAATTAGCTTCAGTGTCAAAGTTAACTAAACGTATATTAAATCAACAGAAAAGGTGGACAAAACTAAAAGCAAACCAAGTGCATGTATGAATTAGCATTATTAAGACGTAAATAGGTCAGGTGATCAAGCATCATCATCATCATCTATATCTTCCAGGTGTGTATTGATGTTTTTACAAAGGTCTGATGCTTGACATTGACAAAGTTCAGTACAGGAGAAATTCTGTTCAAAACACACACAACTTTTTTCTGCAAACTGATTTTCCTTTGCATGTGCACACCAAATCTTGAAGGAAGTCAGATGACATTTGACCTTCAAACAAGACAGGTTCAAGACCACACTTTCCTTCTTTCCAACCAAACTGTAGAAGCGATCCAATAGCAGACTTGGCGATATGTGTAGTCATTCAGATTTTTGGTTTGGAAAGAAGACCTAAGGACGTGCTGTTTGAAAGATGCTTCACAAGGAGGGAATCGGACCAAGCTAGAATCTTTACATGTGGCTAATTTCACTTAGAAACTGTTCAGATTATTATGGCAGCCTTTGGACTTTCCTTTAGGATCATAAAGCCTAGTTACGAGTTTCCGACTGACGGCTACTGAATCTTCTATATCTAATAAAGATATCTGGGACAAGTCATTGAAATCAACAGGCGCTTCTTTTAGTGCCTTTAGCATGGATTTCTTGCCTATGCGAAATAAAGACGATGTAGTATCTCATCCTGTAATAGCATGTGCAGCTGGTAGAATTTTGCACAAAACTGAATTTAACGACCCACACAGCTCGTGAACAGGAATATAACGCCGACAATCCTTAATGCTAGTGATCATTCCTGTTTGAAACCACAATCAGATATATGAGTCATCTGTGGGAAATAATGTAATAAAAGTACTAGCACGTCCGTATCCGGAGACTTTACAATAATGAGACTGTTTACACCGTTTTCCCTGTACAGTTTGTCAGCATTCAATGCATGCAGAATAATATGTGTATCTGCCTCTTCTTGTGTACTTGACAATTCACTGCAATCTGATATACCTTTTGGACTTATTATTTTCACTATTTCTGGATTGGGAAATGATCCAGCAAGGTAGTTTTTGTCCATCCATTAGACAACTATTTTCTTTCATATATTGCAAAGTGATTTCACCAAGCAACTTTATAAGTGATTGCTTGTTTTCACCTGAACTAAGAAACGGAGTCTTAAGAGGCTTCACATCTTTCTGAACAAGATTGTATATCACTATATGCATTCTCACGACGGGGAGGCTCATGACGCTCTTTTGGCTTGTTGAATGGTACACAGTTTATCAAAGACATTGTCTGCTCGTCGACTGGTAACAATTTTTCCTGTCCTCGTTTAACTTTAACCTGTTCAGCATGTACAGCGCTTGCATCTGTCATTTAAATCTGCAGTTGGAAAACAGCCCTAGCCATAGAATGGAAAGTATCATTGTAATCCACCGTTTCCGTGTTTATGTCAATGTTATCTGATCCTTCACGGATAAGACAACCATTGGACGACAGTGGTACAATACCGTTTGGAACATACAGCAATATTTGATCCTATCAATTTCAGTACTTGATAAGCTTGTTAGGTAACGCCTTACCTCATCATACGATTTGCAAAACCCATGAGCATTTAATGTTTCCACTAATTGTTTTGATCCAAATTCGTGATACAATTGTAATGCAAGACCAATTTGAAATGGAGTGACAACATTAGTACTCATTGAAACTATGCTTTCTGTAAGCGACATACATTTTCGCATTTTTTCTACGGTAGTATGATTTTGGTTTGTAACGGCCAGAAAAGACGTTTCATCTATTAACCAACAAATAAATTTGGTCAGGTTGGGGGATTCGGAAGGTGTTGGGTAAAAATCATTGCTTAGATCAAGGCTATGTATATCACGCCTTAAAATATTGGCAGCGGTGTGTAAAATCTGTTCTTCACTTGTTGTATTTTTGGAACTTCCAATTTACAAATCTAACTGTGCTTTTTTGAGTTCAGATTTTAGTTGACTTGCAGCTTCGATTGCGTCACCGATAGATATAGAGCTGCTGAACATGATATTTGATTTACCCTGGCCTTGTTGTGGTTGTATGACAATTGCATCGCCGTAATAATTCATTAACCTATTTTGCAATTTATATGTTGTGTATTTATCGGCATAGTTTTGTGGAAGCAAGAAAGGAAATTTCTCAAGCAAAGTGGACATCATAAAAGTCTTATGCTTTACCATCAGGTCTGAATTAATTTCTGATACTAGCTTCACAAATGCAGTATCGTGGTCAGAAGATTCTGCTTTTGCTTTTTGGGGTGTTTTCAGTAGATATTTAGTTATACAGGCCGAATGATAAAGGGCATTTTCAGTAAAATTTTCATGTAAAACCATTGACTCAATTTCATGATCCGAATTTTTTCTAGCTGCCTCAAGTATATTCTTAATTCTGTCTTCTGATTCCACTTTGTGCAATTCAGCATCTTTTTTGTAAGTTTAGTTCTTACAAAAAATACAGGAATACCACTCTGATCGAGTTGTGATTCTAGATGTGCTTGCAGCAGGTGAACAAATGCTAGCACCACCTATATTCTCCTCCGTTTCCATAAATTCTTGTTTATAACAAGATAGATTCTGCTTACTGGTGTAAGATTTACAACAAGATCTATGGTATTTAACATCAAGATTTTCCGAAAAAAAAATGATTAATAGAAGACAACTCTTCTTCAATCTTCAAATAGATCTCATCTTTCCGTAGTTTAGTAGCTTCAATGAAACTAACTTTGCCTTTGTCAGTGAAATTATATAATTTTTCCGGGCTTTTAATCTGACAAATAATGAATTCCAGCCAATCTAAGGAAGACTTCCCTCTCTTGGCACTTGTTGGGGTAAGTTTTAAAGGACTACCGAACTGTGACATTATCCGGAAAATTTTCACAACAGATCCGGAATATTTTTTAATCGATTACTTAACACAATGTAAACAATGATAAAAAAAATAATATATTACCACTCTGGGTATTCAAAATAACAAAAAAAACAATGAAATCAACAACAAAGCAAAGATAAAACTAGTGTAAAGACAAATATAAACCCTTAAAATGATATTAATTAAACAATTTCAATGTGGAATGTAATCGACATTTGGCTTGTACAGTGATAGAACTGAATAGACCACTTTCGAGTTCATCCGTCACCGGCAAAAACTCGTCAATTACGCACGCCTTTATGACGTCATTTACCAGATAGAGGGGCTCGCCTGTATCCCTGCACTATTTACGTTCATCAAGCGTCTAAGTGATCGTCTTTGTGCAGAATAAACTAGAAATATTGGTTGCTCTGTAGGTACTTACTGACAATTCCCTAATGACAGCGGTGTTGGTTGTCAATTTTGAGAATTCAAATTGCCGAATAATTCGTACAATAAAGAATTATAATTTTCCAACCACTCGCTCAACATTGGAAGGAAGTGACGACGCCCCTAAACGCACAAATGACAGTGATAAAGGCGCGTATAATTGACGAGTTTTTTCCGGTGACGGATGAACTCGAAAGTGGTCTATTGCGTGAGGATTAAACAAAAATAAACGTCCCGGACGGTAATTCCGGAATTAGATAAATTGTGTAACAGATTGATGTGTTATATTCAATTAAAAATTTCTTGTAAATCGAATAAGAAATGTTCCAAACGAAAGTTGTTTTGTATAAAGTAAATATCGAAGTGTATATTTATGCCAAATAAACACAAATGAAGTGTTTTATTATTATCCTGTTATTAACGGAAACCGGTAAAAATCGTGTTAACCACAACTACTGAAGTAAAACGGTTTTTAAAATGTTGATTGTAAATATTTTTAAAACAATTATTGACTAGTTGTATCGTCAGTTATTTATTCTTACATTATAAAATAAAAAATAGCCGTAATATTGTGATTTGTAATAATAATTTACATTTTAGTGTATCAGTGATTTTTTATTTTATACACTACATAACGCTCTAAAAAGCCATTTTTACGGAAATTCGACCATACGGTTTTCTTACGGCATGTTTAAAATATAAGTTAAACATGTATTCTTTCATTTAAAAAAAAATCCAGGTGTGTGTTCTTTGGGTGCATTAAACTCCTTAACTAAGCGTCTTTTCAGATTTCGCCGCTGCACTAATATCTATAATTAGCGGCTAAAGGGTCGCAGCAGTCCATTCGATTATTCAAAATATCCATTCCCTTATTCAAAATTGGCTATTTTTTCAATTTTCACGCCTATTTTGGCTTCTAGGTCCTCTGTGACCACTGTAATGGTCACTGCATTACAAATAGTTTATATACATTTTGTTCCTCTATCAATAAGATTTCAAAAGGTGTATACATTTTTTCTGTAATTAGGGCTGACGGGTCGCAGCAATCCATTTCTTTATTTAAAATAAGCTTCACTGAACTAGTATATATATTTGTTTAGAGGCCACTTGAAGGACGCCTCCGGGTGCGGGAATTTCTTGCTGCATTAAAGACCTGTTGGTGACCTTCTGCTGTTGTCTGTTCTATGGTCGGGTTGTTGTCTCTATGACAAATTCCCCATTTCCATTCTCAATTTTATTTCTTAATTTTTACGACATTTTAACATTAAGGATCTCCCTTACTCCTCTAATATGCTTTGCTGAACATATTTACTATATATCTTTTGATCCATCTTTAATTAGGGGCTGAAGGGTCGCAACAGTTCATTCAAAATTGGCTATTTCTTAATTTTCACGCCTTTTTCGGCATCTACATGTAGGTCCTCCGTAACCCCTCCAATGTACATTGCGACACATATTGTTTGTATCCATTTTGTTTCTCTTTCAAATAGCTTTCAAAAGGTGTATAAAGTTTAGAGTAATTTGGGGCTTGCGGGTCGTAGCAGTCCATTCCATTATTCAAAGTAGCTATTTCTTAACGATCATGCGTATTTCGATATTTAGGATCTCCTTTACATGAACAATTATTTTACTTTTATGTACGATTATTTAACTTTATGAAAAATTATTTGTTTTGTGAACAATTATTTATGTTTTAGAAATATATATTTTATTTGTTGAACACATATTTTGATTTTTTGAACATATATATATATATTTAACAGATTTTCGTTTAAACGAACAATTATTAAATTTTATAAACAAATATATATATTGTGTGTTAATATTGCAACGTTTGACACGCCATACCGCTTATTTGCCAGTGATATAAATCATTTATGTTTCTAAATATTTAAGACTAGCAACTCGATATGCTTCAATTCCATCCCAGTAAACAATCCAACGTTGACATTACGTCGTGAAAACGTAATACTATCGTTGTGACAACGTAGTAAAATTACGTTGGTACAACGTAATTTGGTGGACTCAAAGGCACGTGCTGACAACCATCCACACAACGTTGGCACAACGTAATTTGTGACGTAATTTATTACCTTCATAGGACGTTGTAACAACTTTGCAACTCAACTGTAAATGACCCTTGTCCTCATTTGATTGATAAGAGCAATAAAATTCCATTGAAGAAGTAAACAGGGTCTATATTTTCTTCTTTTCACCTGTTTTAAGTTGTAAATTTGTCAATGTAGGAAAGATGGACACAAAAGTTATATAGGAAGATGTGGTATGAGTGCCAATGAGACAACTCTCAATCCAAATCACAATTTATAAAAGTAACCATTATAGGTCAAGGTACAGCCTTCAACACGGAGCCTTGACTCACACCAAACAACAAGCTATAAAGGGCCCCAAAACTACTAGTGTAAAACCATTCAAACGGGAAAACCAACGGTCTAATCAATATAAAAAACCCAACTAGAAACACGTATAAATTACATAAACCAACGACAACAATGTCGATAAATGCTCTACTTCCAAACTGCCAGCAGTGTATAATATAGTCAGGTTTAAATATCAAATGTATATTTGTCCAATTCATGTTTCACACAGTTTTAAGGTTAAAGTCTTAGTTTTATTTTTTGCAATATATTGAAGTACAAGATTTACACATTTCCATTTAACAAATTAAAGCAACTTTCCTTAAAAAATTTAACACATAATAATTTTCAAAAAGTGAAATTTTGTATGATGGCCAATGAGACAACCCTCTATCCTAAAATCAAATATTAATGATGTTAGCAATTAAGGTAAATGTACAGCCTTCAACATGACACTTTGGTACATGCTGCAACTTCTACATGTTTAGGGTTTCAGTGTCCTAGACTAATAATTTCACTATATGATGGTGGACATTCTAGAATGTAGATTTCATTTTGAAGAAGGGAAACATTTTTTGAATGAATTATTCAGAAGTACAAAAAACTACCACATATACCTTAATATTTACTGTAGAATCATTCAACTGGATTCACTACACAATGACAAGCTAGGAAAAATGTTTGGAAAAAGCCCCCAAAGTCAATAGTTTACAATATATATATTCTACACAACATATACACACTTCTAAAAATATCCCAAAATGAAAAAAATACCTGAAATTCAATCAAACTAACTATTGCTTTTTTCCATTGACCAACCAGAGATAGACCTATCCAAAAGTTAGGACTTCTTTTTTCTTAGGTACATGAACAAATAAAAAAATAATAGTATGTTTCTGATTTTTTGTAAGTTTATTCCAAATTCTAGTCTTGTGTTGGTTGTAGACATGACATTCCAAGTTTTGGTTTTCTGCCCCCTCATCAGCTAGTCTTGTGTTGGTTCCTGGTCTCTGAAAAAATAATAATCATAAATTATAAAATAGTAAAAATTTATCCCAACTTAGGAATAACAGCAGTTCTTAAAAAATATCCTTGTGTAAACATAATCAATATTTTTTATGCTGGTCGTATAATAAATCTTGCAGATTCATAATCATGTTGTGTTGTTACTGAGATGTTTGCATCTTTGCCAATTTATATACATATTTTGATAATGTATGTTAGAAATTTTTTACATAATTTCGGCAGTATATGATAATTTATACCTTTTAGTTAACCTTTGTCCTTGTAAAAAAGAAAATATGTTAATGACATTATGGTTGTTCCACATAATACTGTGTCATAACATGTGGTCATGGTGGTTCGGGCAAACTAAAGTTAGAGATCAGAAACCAATTATGAGTTCAATGTACATGCATGTACGTACAGTACAAGAGTAAAACTATATCGCCCAGTGAAGGAGGACATAAAAAGAGCTCATCAACTGATGTTTACCTTTGTATATCTTGGTCCATCTTTTTGAGCGGGTGCATGCTTACATTGTAAGTATTACTGTAATGCATTCCACAACCTCAGACACATTGGATCTGTGGATTTTTATACACGATTCTGGAAAAAAATAGTAAATACGTTCAATTATCTTCTATATTGATCTGTCTGTGTACATGTGTGTCAGTCCAACAAATCTTTGGGAGAACCAGATAAGTGAAAAATTTATATGCATTCCTTATGAAAATTCCTGAGTTTTATGACTGATAACATTTTGTATGACATTGTTTGTGATCACATATTTAGTGAGTTTATTATAGCTCGTCATTGATAAACATGTAGATTTCATACCATAAATTTAATAGCAAAAAAGACGTCCCTATATACTGTTTTTTTAAACCCCAGTAAACTGGGTTTTACCCTAACAACAGGAAAATTTTACCCAACTTTTCCCAACTGGTACGTGGATCCTAGTCTAAATAATTATGACATCTTGGAAGGCTTTTTTTAATTTTTTTCTGTGACGCCTTCCGATGACGACCTAGTCCCAAATAATTATGACATCTTGGACGCCTATCTATGACAGTTTTTATTGGCACAATTGTCTATTTCTATGTCAGACCCAGTTATACATTGTTGGTTTCGTTATGTCCAGTGGCAAATATTTCATGCAGGTCTAGGACGATCACCAGTGATACAGTCTTCACGCTGAGGGGCAGCCCAGGTTTATAAAATTGTTATCAGGCCTGTAAAAATCATATCGAAAGGCCAACAGAATCTAAAAGCCTGTAGATTTAACAGTTTATTGTGGAGACTGGTGATACATGTAGTATTATCATTAATAGGACAAGTTTGTAATAATCCAAGTTTGTAATGTGCCGAGATTGTAATTGGGCAAGTTTGTAATGTGCTGAGATTGTAATGGGGCGAGTTTGTTATGTACCGAGATATCTAAAAAAGAAATATGTAGCTTCGCATTTGTGATATTGATCAGACTTTTATGATTCCAACATTATTTAAAAATAAGTGACAAAAAACACTTGCAGCTTTTAAATATAGGGATTACAGGAGGTGTCATGGAGAGAAAACAATTGCCCTCCCCCTTTTTTACTTTCTACAGTCAATTGCTTAGTATATCTTAAAAAACAACACACGTTAATCGTTAATGGAGCAGTTTGAAAAATGGATTCATATAACACATATTTTGGCTTTAATATCTTGTACAATGTACCAGTGCAATAATATACATGTATTTACAGTAAAAGAAGAAGTATCATATTTCAACACGGTCACCAGTCAACAGATTTGAACGAGGCGCCCTACACGGCAACAGATATTTTATTTTCTTGAATCATACTTGGTGTTAAAATCATGGCAAACCTTTTTGACGTAATGTGCAATTTATATTTTACCTTTTTCTTTGTTCTGGAATCTAAATCGAGCTAAATTTCACTGCAAATTTTATCACTGTTTTCAAAAATCAGGCGGTAAAAGTGCGCATGCTCAGAGTTTTCGTAGTATGCGGCGGTAAAACACGAGGACTGCTGAACGTTCCACTATTATAAAACGATTATAAAATTATTAAAAATAATAAATGACAAAACTTTTATGATATATTAAACAATAAATATTCATATAAAATATTTATATAAGAACATTTGATTTGGATTTGTAATATTTTCTTGAACATTTTGGTGCAACTATTTTAATTATGTCTGTATGGGGAAAAAGGGGGGATATTTTGTATTGAAAAAAACGTGAACACATTTCATTGAAGGTGAATGATATATCTAGGAAGACTCATAACCACAAAATTCTCCTATAAAACCAGATTTTAATGTGTCAGCTGGTATCTACAGGGTTTGTTCACTACGTTATTATTATAATGTTGATACAACGAAACAAAATGTTACGTCGGATTATGACAGTTATAAGCACGTTGTCACAACGTAATAAAATGTTACGTCCTGACAGGGTACTAAACTTACGTCAATTCGACGTAATTTTATAACGTCGTCTGTACGTCTGCATCCAACGTTGGGTTTTTACGTTCCCACAACGTTGGTACGACGTACACTCAAGACATGACGTGCAGACCATTAACCGACGTTGGGAGTACGTCGTATGTTTACTGGGATATTATACCTTTTCAACTCGTATTAATCCAGAATTTGTAACCAACTCGCATTTTGACTTTTATAAATCACAATTCAAATTTAATAACTCGCAACTAGACTTTTGTAACTTAAAAATCGACTTTAATAACTTTCATCTCCTCTTTGAAAAGAGGTAACTCGTTTTTTTTTAAGATTATTTGATTAACTCAAAACTCGCCAAAAATAAACCCAAAAGGGCTATGGAGAAATTATTTTTTCTATCTTGAGCGATTTAATTATTATTGTTTGAATTTACTCCTTTTTATCATAAAACACAGGATAAGAAAGCTATGTATGAAAGAAAATCAGTATAGAAATTTTAATTCTAATAACAGCATGATCACCTTCTTATTCAGGGGTGGTGTTCTCAAAGCTATCTTAGGATTAGGACGTGTCCTAAGACCATCTTATGACAAGTCTTTGTCCTAAGTCGTGTTCTCGAAGCTCTCATAACTTAGGATATATCACATTTTTCGTCCTAACTTTATGACACCTAATTAGGTGTCCTAAGATCATCCTATTTACATTCTAACTTTGTGCATGCTTTTTTCTCTTTTTTTACGTGAAGATGAACATAAAATGAAACGCACAAACGTTTATTAACTTTCATAAAGAAATGGTGCATGATTTTAAACTTTGAACTTTGTGTTTTACAATACGATGACACTACGAATTCAATATTCTCATTTCAAAACAAATTGTTTTCCATTTTAAATCCCAATCCTTTTTGATATTTTTTTTTATAATTACATTTGAAATCATGCATTTGATTAAATACACATTATTACAAAATTTCGTAAACAATTTTATCAATTGGTTTTGTCTTTAATAAATGTTTTATCATACAATTACTTTAACTATTTAGGATTTCGCACATAGGATATGTTTAGGACGTCCTAATATAAGATGCGTCTGAGATAGCTTCGAGACGCAACTTAAGAGTGTCCTAAGTCGATCCTAAGTCCATCCTAAAATTGGTCTAATCTATGACTTAGGACAATACTTTCGAGAACACCATCCCAGATTGTTTATAGTATACATATTAACGGTCATTAAACAAGGAGTCTAAACAATAATACCGGGTTTTCAGCTTATAAACTGGTAATAAAGAACAAACTAGGAAAGAAGCCAAAATTATTTTTAAAAACACTTTTTAAGAACGGGTTTTAACATGGAAACATTGTCCGACTTTAGCAGGGTTAGTTAAAAAAATAAATAAACTTCTTCACGATAGACACTTAAATAGGTAGGATTAGCGGAAAGAAGAAAGTATTTTGACGGTCTTAATTTATGCAAATAAAAAAATAATATGTAGAATTTCTCAAATATTTATTTCGAAATAGATATCGGGTATCTGGATGATCAAAACTTAGTCTAGTACATATGAACTAAACTAAAGATATTATCATGTATTATTTCCATCATGCACTTTATTCCAACACATAAACCATATTAAATGCAATCAAACTATCTATCATCCGTATTGAAAAGCTTGTTTATATCTGATATATCTTTGGTTTAAGAATGCCTTTAATAGTGTCGACCGCGTTGTCCGTTTGAACAATACCCAAAGTTTTTTCTTTTATTGTTCGAATACATTTCATGACATGCATATGGTTTTGTACATTGGAACGACCTCCAATTTTGATCTTATCGCGAACTGTTGGCTATTTTGACTGAATTATTCAATGGTCATCTTGTCCATCATCCATGAGATCAACAAGACGGAATCAAAACAAGTTGTGTTATTTAAATTAAATAAAGTCATAACAATTTATCTCAATATTTCTATTGTTATTAAGGTTATTTATGTATATTATGACCCTGGACTATCCTATTATAATTTGTAATTTGATTTCGTATTTTTCCTAACCGATTTATCTATTTAAAGTAGACACATAATCAAGTTAATTCACCAACTTAATGGTTGTTCACATAAACTTGGAGGCGTGTCTTATTTTCAACCTTGAAATTTTATATTGTATCCTAATTAAAGAAGCTTTGTCATTTTAAATGAATGTCGAATTACAGTACACCTTTACTACAATGTTCAATACACCTGTACTAAAAATGTGTTTTTTTAAATTGCAGTTGTAAGTATTTGAATAAAAAGTTTATAAAATTCTGAGTCGGAACATTAATAGTAAATACGAATTAGATCTAATTTGAAAAGATCAAGCTATCATATTTAAGTCAAATTTTTTAGTAATAAATCAGCGTAAAGTGTCCAGATAACCTACTTTAAATGACTTTTTCTTCTTTTTTCTGATGGCATTGATATCCGCAGAATGAACTTATTTAGAATGCTGAAAATTCACAACATTCAATGTAAAAACCTACCTCATATTTCAATATATCAACAATGTTTTGTTTGTTGTCATGAGGGTCTAAAATGTTAATATGTCAGTGTTAAGATTTATAAGTACTTATTTGAAATAAGAGAAAATTAGCATTCCAAAAACTAAATACACATAGTGGTGATGCATTTGTTTTCTTTTTTTCTTTTTTCTTTAATGTATTAAAGACACAAAATATTCTATTTTATTTATTTTTAAACACCATCTCGTATGAGGAATAGTTATTTAATTATTTATATTTAATATAATATTTCTTTAAAATTACTGTATAATTAATATTAGATATATATGTATATGCTCCGCAACCGGTCCGTTAATTGGATTCAATAAATATTCTTCTTATTCAGCTTCTTAATTATTTTTTGTCACACTTTTTTTCTACAATTTAAATTAAATTGGCATACATGATCAATCGCTTCCTTATCCACCGGTAAATTGTTTCTTCCTATGAATTTTTGAGTGATGATTTCAAAAGCACGTTGAAACTAAAAATTTAACACTTCAAGGTTCTTGCATAAATATGAAAAATGAAAATCCAAAACAGGGACAACCAATAGTTGTTAACGATTTTTTGTTATGTCTACCACTATATATATTAATTATACCAATATCAAAGTCTTGTAAAAAGTGTAATTATGTGTTTCCAACACAGCAAAAAAAAAAACCAACATTATCTCTTTATCAAAAGAGAGTATGTATTCAACAACAGCATACACAGCTACTTCATCATCGAAAGGGTATTTATAAATCCTTCAATTTAAAATATTGGGTTGGAGTGATCTTAATGACAATACACTTTTTAGGATGTACTATATATGCAAAGATTATTTTTATATTATTTGATTTTAACACACATACTATAAAGGATATGAAAAGTTTCTAACCGAGATCAATAATGTTTCTAAAAATTACATTTTGTAATTGTGTCATTGTGCAAATTTTAAATTACAATTAATGTTTTTTATCGCGTACATTTATTCTGTTTGTTGTTAGATTCATTACCAAGTCATTATTGACGTTGGGGAGGGAGAACTCTACATTTGCATATTAAAGTATTTAACAAATAATCTCATATACCAGAGGCTTAAGCCTCATACGCATTAGACAGAAGTAATGAATAATTATTAAATCGTTTCTCTATTTTGAAAAGAGCAATCAGTTTTGCTGTCATCAGGTTTATACTTAACATCACTTTTGTATGGCAATATGATCAGCTGTACGATCTTGTCTTTTCTGGTTTAATTACCAATCCTGATTTTGTTTGCTGGTAAAATATTACACTTCGAGTACTATTAATATTGTAAAGTAGGTAAAGTATCTTCTTTAAAAAGTGTATATTGTTTAGGGCTAGCTGAAGCCTGTATCCTGAAATGGGAATATATCACTGTATTGATGACCCATCGGTGGCCTTCGGCTGTGTCCTTCTTTGGTCGGGTACGTTGTTGTCTCTTTGAAACGTTACCAATTTGCAGTTTAAATTTTGTAAATGCTCTTATTCCTCCGTAGCTGACTACACTCATTTATGCCAAAACTATATCTAATACATGTCTTTATGCTTTTACTGTGCTGTCTTTTTAAATGTAAAGTAATGCATTTGTGGTAGCTTTCTACGCCTATTTGATCAATCCATGTTGGGTATAGTATTCATTTATTTATTGATAGAATAGGGTTACCTTGATTTTTTCTTCGAATAAAAATAATCCTAATGCAAATTCTCCTGTTTGATACCTTTCAATTTTCCCTTTTCAAACTTTTCAATTTATTCTTATTTTTGACTGTCAATTTTCTCTTTGTTTATACTTGTCATTTTTCTTTCTTTTAAATACTTTTTAAATTATGTTTACAATAAAAAAGAAAAAGAAAAAGCATATCACTCCTTCATTGTTCAGAAATTGCTTACAAATAACACAAATCCCCTCTCCCCTTTTTTGCAAAAACGTCAATGTATATGAGCAAACAAAGTTCGTTAATGATAAAGAAAAAAAAATCAGTTAAAACTTATGATTTTGACAAGTAAGCAGACTGGAATAATTCAAAGTGCCAGGATTAAAACATCCCATTCTTTGATTGTTAAGACATTGATTATAAATAAATGAAAAAATAAAACAAATAAAAGATACACCACCATCCAAATACAAAAAGAATAAAATAAAAGTTCAATGTATATCAGTAAACAATGTACATTTAAAATTCCAAACTGTAAGGAAATATTAAAATCAGTGAGTATACCTGATTTTGACCAGTAAGCAGAGGGAAATTCTTGTGTTTGTATCGCTTTTTGTTTTTATCAAATGTTTTATCTTAAATGTTTGATCTTGGATTTCCCAGCTGGTTGCCTTTTGACTATACAACAACTGAATTGTGTTCATAACTTCAACATCAAAATGCGCATGCGCATTGAATAAAAACCACAAAAAATAATTGCATTCTCTTTATTAGTATTTTCTGCAGCTTTTTTGTTTTTGTTTACCGCAATTCGACAAAATGGTAAGTTATGATATGTGCATTTATAAATTATAATTATATTATTTAAAAAGGTCATTTAAATATGTTGATATATATTGATAACACTTTGAAGATTAGTTTTCTTTTGAAATTTAAATAATTCAAATTTACTTTGGGAGAATGTTTATTTTATTTCTTTTCACCATAAAACGTTTAAAAATGTAATGGAAAAAAGAAATGAAAGCGGCGATTTTTATTTGCATATTTACCTGAATAAGTATATAATAATCAAGTTTGTCTGTTCTACATTATAAAGTGTATTTTAGTAGGTTTGATTATGGGCGGGCTTGTGGATCAATCAAATCTCCTTTTAAAATTATAAACTTTATATTACACTTTGACACGCCATACTACATACGAATTGGAGTTGTAAAATTTTAGTGAAGATAAATAAAAATTGCCTAAATATTTCAAAATTATTTTGATATCTATATTTTTGTTTGGATCTGTAATTTTGCAGAACTTAATTTTTTTTTTTTTACCAAACTGAAAATACGGATGATTGTAACAAAGAACGCGGTCTTTTGTGTAGATATTGTGGAAAAAAGCTCGTTCGCACGTATATCATGTTCAATTAATTAATTTTAATGTGAGGTGTATCCTTTGTCATACATTTTAGAATATTTATATCAAGATTTATGGATCTGTTTTAAATATATCAAGTTATAGCGACATGTAATTAGCGTATTAATTTTTCTGTATTAGAAACACATTTAATATGTACTAGATGTATTTTGACATAAAATTTAACATTAAAATGAATATTCAGAAGACAATCTTGTTGACTTGCGGAAAAACTATTTGCCTGTCATATAACTCTTATCATGTTTTAAAGTAATTTTAGTTTGGTTATCAAAGTACCATTTTTAGTAAATATCAAGTGCACCAGTAAAAATGATTAAATCCAGACGTTTGCTTGATCAAACTTACTTATTTTTATTATAGTTATATCCATGGTCATACTAGAAATTTAGCACAATCCAGAATTCTAAAATAAATCTAGATATCAAAATGTATAAAAATAGATTTTGGAAATCGAATTTGTGCAAGGAGGAATCTGAATTCTTTTAAATTGTATTTTGTACTGTAACATATATTAAGTTTTTTTTCATAAATGAGAAAGTGTAGAGGTCTATCTTTAAAGTAAGATTGAAGATATAACTACTGATGACTGACACGATAACGATCAGTTAAAATGTAGTTTTACAAGACAAATTTTGAATCAAGAGACTAAAGAGGCGATCATATCGCACTTTCGCCTTTGTCGACAATTCTAGGTTTTTTTCGTCAGTAACTATTACTGTTATACAAATATAGGAGCTCTGTCACAAGCCACCTGGCTTTACACTCTTAAAACAATAGTCTTTAGAGTAACTGTCAGTTGACAATATTTGACCCTCTTTGTCACTCCTGATTAATGATGTATAATTGATTTCTTAACACCCAGTGGCAAATATGTCATGCATGTTATCGATAACAATTAACTATAAAAAAAACCAATAGGTACAACTTTTGAAAGAGGTTGACCGGGATGACGGGCTCGAAATTTGGACCGCTACTAGAGAGTGATGTTATATTGGATAAGTGCCATCTACGGTAAAACTTAAAAGGTCGTTACAAGGTGTCTTAACGCACGTAGAACGTTGCAACATTATTTACGTCACATAACTAACCGTACATGACTGTATTTTTATACTTTCTGCACAACAGTTCGGACGTGCACGTTAGTGAACGTTTAACTGTTAGTCAGTTGAAAAGTGATCATAGTTTTATTCCCAAGTTACCCCTAGGTGGTAAGGTTTTGAAAACCAATTTTTAAAAACGGATATTTGTTGACATACATTTTGTATAGTCTGTATTATGGTTTGTAAAAAGACATGTACAAGTATTTGTTGTACAATTATTGTAGCAATACATTTATATATTTACATGCTGCACGTATAAACCACAGTTGTATGTATAGATGCAATTTATTGCATGCATAAATTATCATTATGACAGTTATGAAACATTCTTGAATATCGCGAGGGAGTGCATTCCCACTAAATTAGTTACTATACGTAGTTCTGATAAACCATGGTTTAATGGTGAAAAACGAGAAATTCGAAAACGAGACCGTTTTAGAAAATATGCCCTGAAATTTAAAAGAGAATCGGATATTGCGAAGTACAAGAAACAGAGAAACAGAGTTAACAATTTAAAAAAACTTGCCAAGGAAAGATTTGAAACTAATTTAGATAACCTTATATTGAGTTATGCCCCAAATTCAAAAAACTATTGGAAAATAATGAAAATGTTGATAAAGTCGAATAAGAGTTCAAATAATATTCCTCCTCTACAAAACATAATAAAAGATGAGGAATTCAGTGACATAGTTTATGAAGATAGCGAGAAGTGTGACTTATTGAACAAATACTTTGGTTTGATATCTAAACTAGAGGAAGAAAATGTTCCCATTCCAGAGTTTAAAGAAAAAACCAATACTTATATTCAAAATTTATACATAAATCAAAATGAAATAATTGATATTATTAAAACTATTGATCCGAATAAGGCATCAGGACCAGATTTGATTAGTCACAGAATGCTGAAAATTTGCCCTAAGAAAGTGGCGGTTCCTTTACAAATAATATTAAATAAATCCCTCCAACAATGTAAGTATCCTTCTAGCTGGAAGATTGCTAATGTTATTGCTATTTTTAAAAAAGGTGATTCGTCATTACCTTCAAACTATAGACCAATTTCGTTAATAAGCTGTGTAGGTAAAATCATGGAACGAATTGTCTTTAAACATGTATATAATCATTTACATATGAATAAATTAATTTATGAATATCAGTCTGGATTTTTGCCAAAAAATTCAACTGTACATCAGCTATTAGAAATGTATAATTGTATTCTTAACTCACTAGAAAAGAAGGAAATAAATTGTTTTGTCTTTTGTGATTTTTCGAGAGCTTTTGACAAGGTTTGGCATAGAGGACTCTTGCATAAAATGAAAGCTTACGGAATACATGGTAATCTACTTAACTGGTTTGAGAGTTATCTTTGTGATAGGCAACAAAAAGTTGTGATTAATACATCATCATCCTCATTTTGCAGTCTTTCAGCTGGAGTACCTCAAGGCTCAGTACTTGGTCCCTTATTATTCATAATATATATAAATGACATTGCAGAGAAACTCACATCTCTAACTAGACTCTATGCGGATGACACTTCGTTTAATTACTCGGGGAACGACCAAGAGCAAATAAAAACTGTTATTGATCGTGACCTCGAAGAGCTAAACGAGTGGTCACGGAGGTGGCTAATGTCTTTTAATCCAGACAAAACAGAAATAATGATTTTTTCAAATAAAGATGCACCCGTTTTAAAATTCTGCTTAAATGATAAAGAAATCCCTATAACAAAATGTCACAAACACCTTGGGGTAACGTTTTGCTCTGATGCTCGGTGGGACAGTCATATAGACAATCTGATTATCAGTGTTACGAAACATCTAAATATCCTGAGAAAACTCAAGTATCAGCTTTGTAGGAAAAACTTAGAAAAACTCTTTTTAGTATTTATAAGACCAATTTTTGAATATGCAACTGAAGTTTGGGATAATTGCGGGATAGGATATGTTAATAAACTTGAATGTTTGCAGCTAGAAGCTGCTAGAATAGTTACTGGTTTGCCTATATTTACAAAATCTGAAATTCTGTATGAGGAAATTGGGTGGGAAACTTTAGCTGACAGGAGGAAAAGACGAAAATTACAAATGTTTTATAACATTCAACATAACCAAGCTCCGGATTATCTATGCAAACTTGTTCCACCTAGTGTACAGAGCACAACTACATATCCCTTGAGAAATGGCAATGACATCATTGTTCCTTTTTGTAGATTATCTCTTACTAAAGAATCTTTTATACCATCAACTATTAACCTATGGAATCATACCGATTTGTCCCTTCGAAAATCAGACTCTATAGCAAAGTTTAAAATTCAATTAAAAAGGTTAAATACCACAAATAAAGATGTACCAAAGCACTTTCTATATGGACCGAGGAAACTAAATATGATTTTAACACAATTCAGATGCTACTCATCTTTCTTGAACTATGACTTGTTTAGAGTCAATATAATTGCTGATCCATCTTGCTTTTGTGGATGTAACATTGAGACTGTACACCATTTCCTTTTCGACTGCTCTTTATATAAACACCAGAGAGAAATTTTGATGAATAATCTAAGATGGCTTCCTGATGACCTTATATTAAATGTTAAGTTACTTACATCTGGTAATCCGAATCTCTCGTATGAACAAAATGTGAATATATTCAAACACATATTCGAATTTATCAAAAGGTCTGAGAGATTTCTTGTTATGTAGAAAATGTATTTACGGTAAATTCACGTCATCATCATCATCATCATCATCATCAACGTTTTCAATGTTTACATCTACTTCTGTTTCATTTGTTTTTCTCAATTGATAGACTCGTAAAATATTGTTTATTTTGATATTGCATGCTCATATTAATATTGTATTGTAAATTATTGCCATTCGGAGCGGACTTCATAAGTATGGCTTACTTGTGTCCAATCCATTTTACTTTGAGTAAATAAAATATGTTTAAACTAAATTAAACTAGCTAGCAACCAAGATTTCATGTCATCATATTCAATGAAAGGAGTAATGTGCTACATTTATATAAAGGGGAATAAAAATAAGTCCTATATTTAGAATGAAATCAGACAGTTACTTTAGCATATAATATTAAACTATATGTATATATACAATTGGACACACGCGCTTCACAACTCACAAATGTCTTGTCCATAATAACACAGTTTGAAAAATAGAAGAACAAAAAAGGCAGGCATTTTGCATTAAATTGATGGTATACCCTAAGAGGACATGATTGATAGGTCAGATGTAACTGTATTGTTTTTATGTTAGACGTTTTGCGTCTCGTATCAATCTTTCGAGTTAAGTAAATTGCAACTGACTTTTACAGATTTTCTTTATGTTGTGCTCCTACACCATTGTACTAGTTTAGGGGAGGAATGAACGCCCAGAAGCATGTTTAACAATACCATGTTCTTATTGTCACTGTTGTCGTTGGTTCATGTTTGTCATATTTATCTTTCGTAAATTGTTTAGTAGTACATTGAGCCGTTAGTGTTGTCGTTTGCATTGATTCATATTTTTCATATCGGGAACTGTCATAGCTTACTTTACTCTGTCTTATGCAGACGAAACGCGCGTCTAGTGTATCAAAGTATAAACCTGTTACCTTTGATAACTATAACTTTTAAGATTGTGTCTCATTGTTAAAGGTGGTACGTTTGTCTATATGTGCATAAATTTAATTTGAACTCTGGTAAATAGTTGTCCCATTAGCAACCATAAGTCTACATCTTCTTATTTGTATAGTACAAAAAAAAACTTTATCCAGGCGTTGAGAAAACAGATCAATTGTCTATTCTCTTCTCCTAATTGGACTGTCAATTTTTTTAGAAAGAGGATGGTTACTTTTGTTGAATAGGACGTGAAGTTTCAGAATGCCACCCATCCAAACGAACAATACTGGAAATGTCAGTTAGTGATACAGATCTTTTCTTTATTTAAAATAACCTAGTTCTATTCTCATCGTTGCTTGAAAGATCACGCTAACGTATCTATCCCACCTGAATCAAATATCGTAGCTGATTATGGCTTTGATTGTATTTTTATTCACTGTATCTTTAGTTTTATTACTTAATGAAAGAGACCACTGTATACTGAATCAGTCAAAAGCTCGGGTACACTACCTTACGCGTATGCTTAATTTAACACACTAAATATATGTTCCCGATACCATAGCTGTTCGTTAACATATGCTTGATTTGTTTTAAAAGGATTATTGACCAATCAATTAGTTTAGTTACAATACATGACCGAGTACACAGCAATGTTTTAACTGTATCGATTTCATTTTCGTATGGCAAATCTTTTTTCTTGTATTTAACCTGCTTCCGACAGCAATACGGTTAATCAAAGCCAATGCAAGTGTCATTGTCCAAAACATTAAATCTTCATTATAATTTGATAGAGAATAAGATGTTGACAACGTTGATAAAGCCTCTTAAAGAGACAGATTTAGGGACTTTCCAATTGAATTTTCCTCGGAGTTCAGTATTTTTTTGTGATTTTACTTTTTAAGTACTGACTGTTATGGTTAGAACTTTATTACTTTATAAATAGTGCTTTAAGCTGTTAAATGTTTGAGACTTTTTAATCAATATCTGAAAGTGTTTATTATAAGTGCTGATACTCGTACATTGCATGTATATGCATAATGATCTGCATAAATTATTGCCTAGATTATCAAATGGTAGTTAACCTAATTAAGGTTGTTGCTGTTTTTTTTGTAACATTAAAACTACATTAAGTGCCAAGTACATTATTTCCTTTCCAAATGAGTGAAGATGAAAACAGTAATTGTAATTTAGTATAAAATCCTTCATAATATAAAATAGTTGTCGCTTAATATTCACTCAATAAATATCTTAAAATTATTAGAAAGTAAATAAATATTAATATGTATATACACCAAGCAAATAAATTCATGTTGAAAACAAGTATTATGTAAAAAAACAAAAACAACCATCATGAATGATGTTCTTCCTATTTTTTTCTCATCTTGGAACAAATATTTATTATATGAAAAAATGAGTAACTTCGTGAATTTGCATAGTGGCAATATTACCTTTTCATGACGACAACCAATACAATAGGATTGTACATGATCCCAAAATAAAAATGCAGATATGCTAATGCCTTAGACACACCAAAAATTTGACCGTATATAGGTGAATACATGTGTTCTTTTCATGTCGTATTCAAAGGAAAATTGAATACTTCAAAAATATGTTTTTTTAGCGATAACTTTGGTATAGTTACAATAGAAAATATCCACAAATCGTGAAAAAAAGATACAAAATAGATATAAGTTAAAAGAAGTGATAGTGCAGAGATTGTCCATGATTTCTCCGCATAAAAGGATCACCTTGCAGTTGGCTGTGTTAGTTTATTCACTTATATCTTACCTGCGTTCTGCATAGAAAGAATAATTATTATGATTTTATTTGATTATTACAAGGACGTATATAAGTTAGTTATACATCATTCGTTATTGCAATGATTTGTATAGTACTCCCCAGTTATATTGCTATTTCTATACAAATATTTTACTAGTTATTATCCATGTTATCTTTTATCTATTTATGGAAGAAAAACGCATGTTAACAACGACGTGTATCTACAGTCAAATAGCCGACTATGTATCGTTATTATTTAATGTTAATAATATTTTTCATGTTTTTTTTAATGATTTAAATTCCGGTGCTATCAAAGGGACGCAATCCTTATGTAGTTTTAATACAATGAGAAGTACTGAACAACGATTCTATCGATAAACTGATATGAACACACATGTTCTTAACAGTACTGGATTTAACGGTAGGCGTTTGTTTTTTTTTTTATAAATTACATAAACCAGTACTGACTGGTACTTTATCGACCGAGATAGTTGGTGTACTGAATATGTACTGAACAACTAAAACAGATCTTGAAATTTTTTCCTTGTGGTAATTTCAGGCTTTTTTGAGATGTTCAGTTTAAAATGACCGTTTCAGTAATAAAAACAGTTACTAGTGAAACATTTAAAAACATGACGATTTCAATAGGAAGCTGTCAAATTGTTTGCTTTTTACGTTAGAATTGCACAACATATCTGTTAATTTCCACCAAAGGAAGTTTTCAAAGACAGATGAGTTTTAGATCCAAGAGGGGACAATAATGGATAATCCAAAATTTTGGTATAATTTATTTTTTAATCTACATCCACTGGAAGTATTTTTCCATCAGAAAGGGCCAAGGCCCCTGGTTCAAATAATATGAAGACTGTACCTTAATTTTTTTCACTGGATAATAACATATATATATATTTAAAGTATTTTTAGGAAATATTCGCTTATAGGAAAAATAAACAAACGAACGAACAGTTAGTATTAAATTAATTAATATTAAATATAAATATAAATAAGAAATAACTTGTCCTTTAAAAGCACCCAAATATCTTCTATATAAACAAAAAAGCTGAACTTTTCAGAATAATATTATAATAATACTATTTGTAAATTTTTAAATAGAGAGACGAAAGAGTAGGGACAAATACATTTTAGAAATGAATTCTATCGAGTCCACTCAATTTCCTGAAAATAGGTCCGATGATTCTGTAAAATATGTCACCTTATTTTAGATAGATACAGTTGCCAACGACCAAACAAACAACACTTGGAACGGTACGAATGTACTTAATGATAGACATTCTTTCTTTTGTCTAAATAAATGTCTTGAAAGATCACACAAACATAGCTATCCTACTCGAAGTTAATATAATAGCTGAATAATTATTGCTAAGGTTGTATTTTTCTGTGACACATGGTTAGTTAAATGCTATGACAGATAACCTATTTAAACCAATGACAAAGTTTAAAAATTATAATCTGAAATTGGAAAAACCAAATAATAGGCGATTTGTGGTATGATTATATTACACAGATTGCATATCAAGAAACAATTTTAAGCATTTATTTAAATGCAAATTGAATCATCTGGAGCAGATCGTTTTTACTGAATTATTTAAAGCTTCCATTATAGTACATGTATGTATAAAACATAAGTTTCTTACATGCTACCTCCGAACTTTCAATCTAATTATAAAAGACATAGCTAAATATACAACTAAAGAATGTAAAATACAGATAAATAGAAACATACCGTCAATATACATAAAAATAGAAACAAGGCTCCAGATACGTAATATAAGATTTGTAACACGTTATAGTATTATCCCATGAAAACAGTAGAATGCTACACCATATGTGATATGGTATACTTATTGACTGGGTATGAGTGGAATAGTAAGTTTATTGACCCCCGAGGTGCAACTATTGTCCTGAGGCGTAGCTGAGGGCAATAGTTGTATCCGAGGGGACAATAAACCTATTATTCTACGAATATTCAGTCAGTAAGCGTTTTATTATATCAAAAAAGACAATAAATGGCGGTGATAAATAGTCGTCCATCGTAATATAAAAAGCAGAAACCCAACCATAACAAACATAAGCATTCTCAAATGCTAAGGCTTGGTCTTGCATTGACGTCAACCCTAGATACACTTGGTAAAACTCAACGTCGTCACTCCCGCGGTATTTTCAAAATCCTCTAATCCCGTAGATGCTTTTGAAATTCCGCGAAATATAATGACACTTGCAGTAAAAAAGTTTCGGCTAGGTTCAATAATTGGAAAATATTGACCGGTCCAATAGTTCAACGCTTATAATTTGAAAAAAATAGTCAAACATTGTGTACTCTTTTTATGTAGAAAATGATAACTGAGGTATAATAAAACATTCTATTTAATTATCATCAACCACTCATCTTGTTAGCCACCTGTTATATCAAACATGTCACCAATAAATATACTGTGCAAAAGTTACAATTACGCAGAATCGTTCAGAATGCATGTTATATTATTATTTGTAAATATTTTGAACAAATAAGAAAACAAAAGTGAAGTCAGTTTTAATAGTTCAGACGAAGAAGAAGCGGCATTATACACATTTAAAAAGATAAAAAAACAGAACAACAAACGTCTATCTAGTCGACGATCATGAGCGTTATGGAAACAGGACTGGCAGTTTTTAAAAATGTGTCACCATATTTTAAATAAGTACAGTTGCCAACGAACAAATAATAAATGCTTAAAAGGGTTTTTAATGAAACAACTATTTCTCTTTTTATAATATAATTCTTATTTATCTGTCTAAAGAAATGGCTTCCTTGACAGGTCACTCAAACAAAACTTGAATCATTTAGAATGCATAAAGTAATACTGTGTGTACTTTTTTTTTTTAACAAATAAAAGAGTAAAGAATATGTAATTTTAAAATTGGCAGACAGGGGAGTCTGGCATTACCCACTGTAGAAAAACTACTTTGATCTTGTTGTCAACCATCTGACTTTTTGGAAACCGGAATGACGATTTTGTAAAACTTGTCACCCAATTTAAATAGGTACAGTTGTCAACAACGAAACAAACAATACCTGGAACTGTAGTTAATAAAACAAATATGATCTTTTATCAGTAAAATAATTTTAATCCATGAAAGATCACTCCAACATACCTATATTACTGCATTGTACTGGAAGCAAATATCATAGCTGTTTATTGTTTTTATTATATTTTATTTGTTGTTCTTTTTTATCTATTATAATGTTATGGCGTATAATGTATATAAGTAGTGATAATAATAGATTAAATGTATGCTTCTTTGCTTTGAAAAATCATAGAGTATGCTATTTGTAGTATGCTTATGCAACGCAGACTAAGTACATTACAAAAAAAATGAAAATCTAATTTCAATTATTATAATTACATGTTACCAAATCATTGCAAAGGAAAACGTTTGTAAGGGTTCTCTTGGATTATCTGGTCAAACTGGATCATGGTGATAATGGTGTGTAATAGTGCTAGTAATCTTATAACATATCCGTTACAAAGCTTCTTCCTTTTTGCTGAAAGTTCAAACTTTTGACGCATGTTCCGACCCAGTATTGATCTTGTAAAAGATATTAAAGCTTGCTAAATAATTGTCATCGTTCAATAAATTTGCAGTTTTTTAAATCAAACATGTCACCCAGGATTTACAAGTTTTAACAAATAGGTAAAGCTCGAGTTCTGTCAATGTTAGATAAGTCATTTCTAGTAACATGATTCTTATTCTTATCAATACTCTTAAATTATTTAAAATTAACGAATTAATCTCTCTCATGCAAAGCTCTGAATACTTGCCAAGCTTTGGCTATAATTTGTAGTCCCTTTTCGTTTATAGCTGACCTATTTTTGTATAAGCTTTGGATAGTCAACTATTTTGGCCTCGAACATTACTGAAGAGACATTGATTGTGGAAATGTGTATCTGGAGTAAACAAATTGGTACCGTTTATATTGTAAAAACATGAGAATCCATCAACGATAATAAAAAAACTATGTATCATCACATGATCATATGATATTGAAGATAAGAGATACTACTTTTACTATTCAAAAACAATATACAATCAACTAGAATCAAACTGTTGGTAATTAACTATATTTCATCCTATTTTATTGAAAGATTCCTGTAAACAAGGGGTATGCATTGAAAAGAGCCGTTGAAAAAGATGACTTTTGAAAAAAAGCAAGTCTAGTAACTAACGATACTGTCTTTCATTTCATTCAAACGTCCATTCGAAAGGCAAACAACTTTTGAATCATTGTTTAAAGCTTTTATACAAAGCAACGATTCCATTTTCGATATGAAGCTTGGTGATGTTCTTGTGTAGCATTTACAATAGTATTATATCGCCAGTGAAGCTACTTCCCATTCGTTAAATGTTTGAAATTTGATGACACACATTGTACAAGACAGTTTTGGTCAAACTTTGCTTGGCTTCTATGGAAGCCCTTAACTCTATATCTGTGGAGTTTGTTCATTTTATAAAGAAGGTATTATACATTTTAAAATTAGTCTTGTAGCCAATACCTTTTGTCAGACAGTTTCAAATATTTGACACATATTGTGAACCGATATTATGACATTATTATTGCGTGCTGTATAATTATGATCTGTTACTTTTCATTTTTGTTTGCCGACTGTCAATTGAAACTTGCACATTTACATAATTATAAAAAAACCGACACTATAGTAACAAATATGTTTTAAATTGTTTAAACCGCATGTATCGAAACTATGTGCATATATTTTGGAACAAATAAGAGGGTGAAGAATAAGTAGTTTTCATGATAAGAGACAATGTCTTTGGCATTACACATTGTAGGAAAAAAACTTTGATCTAGTAGTCAACCATTTGACTTTTTGAAAACAGGAATGACGATTTTGAAATCATGTGACCTTGTTTTAAATAGGTACAGCTGCCAACGACTAAGCAAATAATGCGGTAGTTAATGATACACATATATTCTTTTGTTAATAACATGATTCTAATCATTATTTCTGAAGAAATATCGTCCTTTAAAGATCACGTACGCATACTTATATCAGTCAGAAAGCTGTCAACGTCATTTCTTCAAGCAACAATGGAAGCTTTTTGGGGTCATTTTTCTCTTGAACTGAAACGACTCTGTTTCCTCCAAAAAAATATATTAAATGAAATCAATGCATGATGTACGTTACAAATGCCACATGTAAATACCTTTCAGAAGTTCAAAATGTTTTGATTAAGCCTACTGAATTATAATACAAAGCCTTCAAACTCCAGGTCGTCCCTCGTCTTGCCAATTTATTTTTCTTGTCAAAATTTCTTTCTTAATTTATGCTGAATTTTAAAAGTGATGAAGCTTTTTATAAGCCGGCCCTTGTCACATGTGCGCCACTTAATACGCTGTAATACATACATATGCCCCTCCCATGTTTAATATTTCAGTATTTTGCTAGTTACATCCCATTGTTAACAGGTTTTTTCAAACCTTATTTGCACTGATAATTATATAAAGCTTTATATGCTGTTATGTAAGACTTAATTATCTTTTTACTAATTATCATATGATATAACAGACATATGTACACAGTTAGGTTAACCTATTTTATCATTTTATAACAGTTTCAGAACTGAAATAGGGCTTAAATATTACAGTAAATATTATCATGTGCCATAATAAACTATTCCAATAGTTACTTTAATATTGTCGTAAATATCTTTTCTGCTGTTATCAAATTATATCAACACAGAAATAAATTTCTACTACATAAAAACATGGCTAGCCAAAATATGCATACATACTAGATTTAACGTTAGACAGGAATAAAGTAAATCCCCTTTCAATACTGATACCTGGTTCTTACCTTTTTCATTTATAAATTTATAAGAAAAAATAATCATGATAGTATTCTTAATATTAATTCTTAAGAAATTGACAAAAAAAAGGTTGCAATCTGTGTATATCAAGACCTGAAATTTGTCCTGTAAAAGATTTAATTCACCGTCCATATAATTTGTCGCCTTTAAAATCAAACTTGTCACCAATTGATAAATTCACAAATTGTAACATATACACAAAGCTTTAAAATGTTAAATTTGGTCTATGTTACAACACGCAAATCCATCATCGACAGTAAAAATATTGTGTTATCTTACATAGATATATAAAGATCACATTTTTACCATAAAAAACACAGTATACAATCGACAAGGAAGAAACGGTTTTTCTTCCTATTTAATTGTACAAATCCTTGGATCCTCAATGCTCTTCAACTTCGTACGTGTTTAGCTTTATAAATATTTTGATATGACCGTCACTGATGAGTCTTGTATAGACAAAACGCGCGTCTGGCGTACTAAATTATAATCCTGGTACCTTTGATGTCTTTTTAAGAACTGTTGCAAAACGTAAATCCATCATCGACAGTAAAGGTATTGTGTTATCTTACATAGATATATAAAGATCACATTTTTACCATAAAAAACACAGTATACAATCGACAAGGAAGAAACAGAATTTCTTCCTATTTAATTGTACAAATCTTTAGATCCTCAATGCTCTTCAACTTCGTACGTGTTTGGCTTTATAAATATTCTGATATGATCGTCACTGATGAGTCTTGTATAGACGAAACGCGCGTCTGGCGTACTAAATTATAATCCTGGTACCTTTGATATTTTTTAAGAAATGTTGTGGCATTTTAAAATCAAATCCAAGTAGAAATGAAATACTGCAGTTATCTTATTTCAGTCAGTAACTTCTTGATCAAAAGGTTTTTCTCTTCTTATCAATGTAGCTGTTTAAAAGAGTTTACTATGCGTTTATGTGTAATGAAATGTTTGCCTACATTTTTGGACCAATATTTCGCCTTTTACATAACACATCTTTTTCTCTCTCACATAAACGCTGTTGGAATAAGTAAAAACAAAGCTTATACACATCAGAAAAACATTATTATTCTGGTATTTGTGTCGTCCTGCAGTTTTTAAACAAATATTTCACATATTAAAAAAAATTAATTAATTTGCATTGCGGCAATATGGCCTTTTATTGACGACAGACTTTACAATAGGATTGTACATGTCCCACAAATGAAAGTACAAATATGCTAATTGCGTAGTCACATCAAAAAGTTGTCCTTATATATTTGAATTGTACATGTTTCTTGTCTTTAGTTCGTATTCAAATGAATATTGTCTACTATGAAAACTCTTTAGCAATATTGTGGTATAAATGTAATATGAAAAATATTTAGATCGCGAAAAGACAAGATTTAAAAAAGATCGCGAAAAGACAAGATTTAAAAAAGAAATATAATTTTAAGAAGCGATTGTTAAGAAATTGTTCATGAGTTTTCCACATTACAGGAACACCTTCTAGTTGGCGGTTTTGTGTTTATCCCTTCAATCTCACCTGCGGTTAGTAGTTTTAAGCCAATTTGTTTTAAACGCATGATGATTTCAATAGTTTATAGTCTAATTGTTTGCTTTTTACCTTAGATTTGCACAACATATTTGTTAATGTCAGGTCAAAGGAAGTTTTTCAAAACATATTAATTTTAGATCCAAGACGAGACAAGACTTGAACATCCGAAAATTTGATCTAGTCTAAATTGTGATCTACGGCTAACAACTAATTTAATCAACAGGGCCAAAGTCCCCTATTGCAAATCATATGAAGAAGATACCCATGATTCTTCCATTTGATAATACCATATATTTATACCAAAATGATATATAGGGTAAATTCGTCGGTGGGACAAATAAAATTTCAAATTAATTAACAAACAGACGTATAATTAGTTATATTAGATAAATATATAAATTACAAATAACTTGTCCCTTAAAAGCACATCAATTTACTAGACCAGAATAGCAAATACGCCCAACTGTTTAAAATGCATTTAGCCATATCATTGGTGCTTATATTTGTATGATAAGAGTCATTTTAAAAAGGAGATGAAGAAGAAGGGATACACACATTTTAGAAAATAAGGTGAGGTCCGATAAATAAATAAAAACTGTCACCTAATTTTAAATAGGTACAGTTGCCAACGACCAGACAAACAATACTTGGAACGGTACAAATGCACTTGATTATAATCATATTTTCTTTTGTCTAAAAAAATGTTTTTCTTGTAAGAACACGCAAACATACCTATCCTACTGGAAGCTAATATCATAGCTGATTAATTATTGCTTAGATTGTACTTTTCTACGACAAATGATTAGTTAAATGCTATGACAGATAACCAATTAAAAAATGACAATAGTTTAAATATTGTATTCTGAAATTTGAAAAACCAAATAATAGGCGATTTGTGATATGCTTAAATTACACAGTTACAATATACAGAAACAGTTTTGATAATTTATTTAAATGCAAATTGAATCATCTGAAGCAGATCGATTTTCTAAATTATTTAAAGCTTCCATATTAGTACATATATGCAAAAAAACATCTAGTTTCCTACATGCTTCTTATATTCCGAAATTCGAAAAACCAAATAATAGGCGATTTGTGGTATGTTGATGTTACACAGATACAATATAAAAAAACACTTTTGATAATCTATTTAAATGCAATTTGAATCACCTGAAGCAGATCGTTTTTACTGAATCATTTAAAGCTTCCATTCTAGTTCATGTATGTAAAACATAAGTTGCTTACATGCTACCTCCGAACTTTCAATCTAATTAACAAAGACATAGCTAAATATACAACTGAAGACAAGGAATATATATATATATAGAGAAACACAGCGTCAATATACACAAATATAGAATCAAGGCTTCGGATTCGTAATACAACATTTGAAACACGTTATTTGAAAGTACTATTCAATGAAAACAGTAGAATGCTACACCATATGTAATATGATATTCTATATAATTATCACCAACAACCCATTTTGTTATCTTGAGTACATTATGCTTTGATTTCATTAATATGACTTTTTGGAGGAAGAAGAGTCGTTTCAATTGAAGAAATAATAACTTTAAAAAATGCTTCCATTTTTGTTTCAAGAAATGGGGTCACCTTTCTGACTGATATAGGTATGTTTACGTGATCTTTAAAGATTTAATGATTAAAATCATATCATAGACAAAAGATCATACTTGTATCATTAACTACAGTTCTATTTATTGTGTGCTTTGTTGTTGGCAACTGTACTTATTTCAAAATAGTTGACATGTTTTACAAATCGTCATTCCTGTTTCCAAAAAGTCAGATGGTTGTGAAATGCCAAATTCATTTGTCTCCTATCTTTTAAAAAATATTCTTCAACTTCTTAATAGTTCAAAGATATGGAACACATAGTATCGCTACATGAATTTAAACAACTTTGCATATTTGTTTCTATAGTATAGTACTTTGATAATTATGTCGAATGTGTTGAAAGTCGGCAAACAAAAATTAACAGTAATTGATCATAATTATCTAACACGCAATAATTATTTTATAAGACCAATAACTGTTAATCTGCATAAGCGATTTGAAACTATATGCAAAAAGGTAGTAGATACAAGACTGGTGTAAAATGTACAACATTTTCTTTTCAAAATGATCTACACCAAGATATCAAGTTAATGGCTTCCAGATAGAGAAGCCAAGAAAAAATTGACCAAAATTGTCTTTGTACAATGAGAGCTGCACAATTCAAAACTATTGACAAACAGGAAGTAGCTTGACGTGCTATAGAAAAAATTCTTACATGCTACACATGGACTAATCATGGCCTTGTATAAAATCCTTAATCAAGTTAACGAAAGTTGTCTTCCTTTAAAAGGACAATCGGATGGCATGCAAGACAATGTGGTTGTTTACTAGACATATTTTGTCAATAAAAGACATATTTTTAGAAAAGCTCTTTGAAATGAATACCATTTGATTACAGAATAAATACAATTAAATTAGATGTAACTTATGTTAATGTAATGAACCAAACGTTTGTTCCAGGCCTATCGTTCATTAGTTGTTTGGATGGTACAAATGTTATCTGTAATCAACAATATAAATAGTAAAAAATTATTTTCATAATCGTCGAATGATTTGAATATTTTACAAAGACAGAACGCGTATTTTGTTTAGATGTTAAAACTTGTAAATAGGTCTATTGATGGCAGGTTTGATTATAAAGGCGGCAAATTCAACGAACAGTGACAATTGTTTAGCAAGCTATAATACATTGTACAACATCAATACCGGGTTTGAACATGCATATACCATATAAACTTTTAGCAATTAGGAAGTAACTGTAGAACATATATATGTTAAAATTAATAATACGATTACACACCATTATTAAGTTTGACCTAAAACAGAAAATTATTGGCTTCCAGAGAATCCAAGAGAAGCATGACGAATGTTTTCTTGTACAATGATTCAATAACAAATGGCCTGTTAAGGGCATACGATACAGTTTTGATCCCGTATTTACAAGTTGATGAAAATTTGCATATTGGCTATTTCTTACCTGATTAAATCAAATATGTAATAAAAAATATACCTTCAAGTGCTACTTTTGGAGTTAAATGAGGTCGAAATTTGGTATATTTGCTCAAAATTCGGATTTGTGGCCGTATTTTCCTTTTCGAAAGAAAGGCATAACTTTTTTGTTTTAAAAGATAAACACAAATTGTTTTTTGTTAAATAATTTGTAATTTCTGTATTTTATAAGTATTTTAAAAAATTATGCATTTTTTGTTCAGAAATGACTCATATTTATCAAATGGTCATGAATTGAGAAAAAAAACGTAAGTTTTTGCTGTATATTTATCAAAATTAAAAAAATTGCACTAATTACAGTTTTATAAAATTTGGTCCACATAATCTCCCTGCACAATGAAACAAAATGTCGGTTTAAAAAATGGGGGTCCATGCCCTCGTTTTCAAATTAAATCAGTTTGAATGATAAAAATCAGTCGAAAAATACATCTTTTCCCGATCTGTCACAGTTTGACGTCGCTAAAATAACATTTTACGTTAGCAACGTCATTACCTCCCCTGTAACTGTATCGTATGCCCTTAAAGCAATTTACATGTAATTATATTTATTGAAATTTATTTTCAATTTATTGTATTATATTCAATCTGCGTTGCACATGTTGCATATTGCATAAGCATACAACAGGTAGCCTACTCTGTGCTTTTTCACAGCTAAGAAACAAACATGTAAACTATAGCTAAATATATATTATACGCCATAGCGTTACACTGGACATAAGGGTGCAATAAATAAAATGGAATTAAAACAATAAACAGCTATGATATATGCTTCCATTAATATAGGTATGTTTGCAGGATCTTTCAAGGATGACATTTCTGCAGACATATATATGTGATTATAATCCCATTATAGATAAAAGATCATATTTCTGTTATTAACTACAGTTCCAAGTATTGATTGTTTTGTTGTTGACAACTGTACCTATTTAAAACTAGGTGACATGTATTACAAAATCGTCATTCCTGTTTTCAAAAAGGTCAGATGGTTGACAACCAGATCAATTTTTTTTCTACACTGTGTAATGCTAAACTCTTTCGTCTCTCAATTTTAGAATAACTTATTCTTCACTCTATCTTTTGTTCAAAAAAGGTACACATATTATCACTTCATGCATATTAAACGATTCTCCATTTTAACCCATTCATAGATAATCTAAGCTGTGTTTGCCAGTTTTTTGGAAATTTGGGTCTTTAATGCTCTTCAACTTAATACTTTTTGGAATTATTACTAGTTTTATCTGAGCGTCAGTGGTGAGTCTTACTTATGTGGATGACACACGCGTCTTGCGTAACAAGTTACAAGCCTGGTCACTTTGATAACTATTTACTATAGTTAAGGTTTTTGATATGTAGAATGTGACTTGTTTCAATTAAAAGGCAGCGAACAGTAATTGATCATAATTATATAACGAAATGATTATTTTTAATATCGGTTCTAAATCTGTCTCAAAAATTTTAAACTTTCGTCCATAGGTAATGGCTACAGTCCTGATGTGAATAGTGCAACACTTTTTTTTTTCTAAAAATCATTATCATGTTCCACAGCTGATATAAATTGATTGGCTTCAAAAGGCAAAACAATTTTCGTCCACTGTGTGCTTCACAACTTAAACATTTGACAAACGGGAAGTACCTTCACGGGCAATATAACACTTTCTTACATGCTTCACCTTAACAATATTAAGCTGTTGATTTAATTTAAAATCTTTTATTTGGTTAAAACATTTTATCATTTCAAAAAAGTTTTAGAACTAAAATAGGGCTTTAATATTACAGTAAATGCTACTCTGTGTCATGATATACTATTCCAATAGTTACTTTGATATTGTGGTAAATATATTTTCTGCTGTTTTCAAATTATACCAACACAGAAATAATTTCTACTACATAACACAATGGCTAACATATGCATACATACTGGATCTAAAGTTGGACAGTGTTAAAGTAAACCTCCTTTCAATACTGATACCTGTTCCTTATCTTTTTCATTTGTAAATTTAAAAGAAATAATAATCATGATAGTATTCCAAATGTAAATTCTTGAGAAATTGACAAAACAAAAATTTGGTTTGCAATCTGTGTATGTTCAGACCCAAAATTTGTCCTGTAAAATATATCAATTCACCGTCCATTTAATTTGCCGCCTTTAAATCAAACATGTCATCAATTGATAAATTTAAACATCTACACAAAACTTTACATTTGGTATATATTACAACACGCAAATTCATCAACAACAGTAAGAATAATGTGTTATCTTACATAGATATTTAAAGATCACATTTTTACCATAAACAAAAACAGTATACAATCGACGATGAACAAACGTTTTATTTTCCTATTTAATTGTAAAATTCCAGTAAACAAAACGTACTCTTTGAAAGAGCTGTTCTTAAAAAACTTGTCTATTGACAACATTGATCATGATCACTACAGCAAGTTATTTTGAAAATTAACATTTAACTACATTTACGTTTAATTTCATACAATGCAACACACAATATACAATGTTTGGATGTTTGGACAAATATACAATGTTTGGATTGTATATTGTCCAAACATCCAAA
This sequence comes from Mytilus trossulus, assembly GCF_036588685.1. Lineage (NCBI taxonomy): Eukaryota > Metazoa > Mollusca > Bivalvia > Mytilida > Mytilidae > Mytilus > Mytilus trossulus. The sequence goes on along the minus strand of NC_086379.1, from coordinate 34,177,771 downwards.
CATCCAACCCTATTTGTTGCTCTTGAGATTTCGTTAAACAATTAATGTATTGACTGCATTCATGCACATGAATCTTGAATTAAAGCAAAATGTGTTTGATTGGCAGATAAGAGTTCAATTAATAGAACTGGCGCTCTCAAGCAAAAAACATAAACCAATAAAAGATGTTTAAAAATAACAAGTATACACGCAGTTTGAAAACTGTTGCTGTATTTTGAAATTAAATCGAATTAGAAATAAAATACTGCAGTTTTCTTATTTTAGTTAGTAGCCTATTGATCAAAACATTTTTTCTCTCCTTTTCAATTTAGTTGTTTAAAAGAGTTTGCTATGCGTTTATATGCAATGAAATATCATCCAACCTATATTTCGTCTTTTACATAACAGAACGTTTTTTTCTCACTTAAACGCTGATTGATAAGTTAACACAAAGCTTATAAACAGCATGACGAAAACATAAAAAAATGATTTAACATATTTTGTAGAAAGAAAGTTTAACTAAAAATCGTTTTTCCATATCATATATTGACAAACTGAGTACATAGAGACAAAGACTGTAACAATAAACTATAAAAATACAGATGAATAGAACCCAACCACTGGGAGAAGACTATTGATTAGCTTGTGTCTCATCCCTTTTGCACACTTAAGCAAATAAAATATGTTAAAACCAACCAGTGTCGAGGCTGTTAGATTTTTTTAATGACCTTGGAATGATCATATGCATACCTTCAATCATAATATGATATTTATGTTTATACATGTATATAAGCTCATTATTAAAACCAGATTTAAATTGATGTGCATCATTCTTCTGGTATTTTTATCGTACTGCAGATTTTCAACAAATATTTCACATATTTAAAAAAAAATCGTGAATTTGCATAGCGGCAATATCGCCTTTTCGTGACGACAGTCTTCACAACAGAATTGTACATGTCCATCAAATGAAAATGCAAATAAGCAAGATTCTTTAGTTCCATTAAAAAGATGTCGATTTATAGGTGAATTGTATATGTTTCTTGTCTTCAATTCGTATCCAAAAAAAATATTGTCTACTATGAAAACTCTTTAACATACTTGTGGGATAATTCAGGCGGAAACCCAGTTGTAATAGAACAAAAGAATCGAAGCTCTTTGTTAGAGAAGGCGATAAATGCTTTCTGTAATGTTAACTATAGTAAAAAAAAAAAAAGTTAATAGAAACAAATAAAAGGACATCTTTTGGCTAAATTAAGAAGTTATTTTATCATAAAAATACCATTATTAGTTTTCAATTTATCTATTACATGATTGAGTATAATAAATTAGATATCAAGTCGACGACATGTGTGTCTTTTCAGTTGGATATAAAAAATGCATATTTAGTCTTAGATGCATATTTTTTTTTATATTAGTTGATAATGGCTTTGAACTAGCTGTCAGTTACCTACGGGTACTCTCAGATCTATACCTAGTCTCTTTTTGTTGTTCGGATGTACAAGTACCCAGCCACGTCCACTTGCATTTTTATCCATCTGATAAGTAAAAACCTTTTTCAATTGATTTTTATATTCTTATGTTGTACTGTTATACCACTGTCCCAGGTTAAGGGGAGGGTTGGGACATTTTTTATGCATGCGCCTGTCTCAAGTCAGGAGCCTGTTATTCAGTTGTTGTCGTTTGTTTAAGTGTTAAATATTGTCTTTCGTTAATTTGTTTTGTACATGAATTAGGCCGTTAGTTTTCTCGTCTGAACTTTTCTAAAAGTACTTGACTACAGACTTTAAAGTTGGATGTTAAAAATGCATTTCTTTGAACAAAACTCATTTTTTGGTGTGTGATAATTAGGGTTAACAGTCTTCAACCACTGAAAATTTTAATCTGCCCTTCAAGAAAATATTTTTATTAGAATTTTTTCTAAAGGTTAATGAGTTTTAAAAAATTCCACCTGAAAACCGATCAGACAATAGTTTTAAGTTGACTGAATGAAGATAAGTACATTAACTGATGCTCATTAGCTAGTAGATGCATATGTATTTTAAAATACAATTGGCATATAATGATAGTAGTAGTGCTATGTTGATAAATTTATCGATTTTTTAAGAGCTAAATTGGCAGCGCGTCATCCTTACAATGGCTTCCATTTTTACAATAATTATTGTAAAAATTAACTGGCGTAATGGGGAGATAATTTTGACGAAGTAGAATCCTGAAAATCGTGAATAGTAGTCATTGCTAAGAGATTGTACATGCTTTTTCCGCATAAAAGGAACACCTTCCAGTTGGCATTTTCATGTTAATCACTTCAATCTCAACTGCGGTTTGTAGTTTTAAGCCAATTTGTTTTAAACGCATGATGATTTCAATAGTTTATAGTCTAATTGTTTGCTTTTTACCTTAGATTTACACAACATATTTGTTAATGTCCGTGAGAGGAAGTTTTCGAAAACATATTGATTTTAGATCCAAGACGAGACAAGACTTGAACATCCGCAAATTTGATCTAGTCTAAATTTTAATCTACGACTAACAACTATTGGAGTTAATTTAATCATAAGGTTCAAAGTCTCCCTGTGTAAATCATATGAAGACGGTTCCAACAAGGATTCTTCCATATGCTATTACCATATATTTATACTAAAAGGATATATAGGGTATGTTTATGTATAGGAAAAATACAATTTCAAATCAGTAAACAAACAGACGAAGAATTAGTTATATTAAATAAAACTATAAATTACAAATAACTTGTCCCTTAAAAGCACATCAAAATACTATACTATAACAGCAAATAAGCTCAACTGTTTAAAATGCACTTAGCCATACACTTCGGGCATAGTTTTGAATGATAAGAATCAGTTTAAAAGAGAGACAAAGGAGTAGGGATAAACATGATAAACGCATTTAAAAATTAAATGTTGGTCCGATGATTCTATAAAATATGTCACTTAATTGTAAAGGTACAGTTGCCAACGATCAAACAAAGAATACTTGGAACGGTACAAATGCACTCAATGATAAAAATATTTTCCTTTGGCTAAAGAAATGTTTTTCTTGTAAGATCACGCAAGCATACCTATCCTACTAGAAGCAAATATCATAGCTGACTATTAATTGCTAAGGTTGTACCTTTTTACTACTTATGGTTAGTTAAATGCTTTGACTGATAACCTATATTAAGAAATGACAATAGTTTGAACATTATATTTTGAAACTGGAAAAACCAAATAATGTCGATTTGTATCATGCTTATATTACACTGATAAAATATTAAGAAACAATACTAATCATTTATTTAAATGCACAGCGAATAATCTGATTCTGTCAGATAGAAGCAGATAGTTTTTTACCGAATTAAAGCATCGAGTCTGGTATATGTATGCTTCTACTTGCTACCTCTTAATTGTCAATCTTATAATTGAAAACATAGCTCATGAAGTTCTTGTTTCGAAATTATCGTGGTCATCTCAACGAGAACAATTTTCTCGCTGGAATCGTGACGGTGGAAGTGAGAAAAAAATTCAATCCAGTTGAAATGACCAATGATAATCAGTTTATCACGGATGGCCTATGACGACGTTGATGTTTACATTTATAACAAACGGGACGTAAGCCTTTAGTGTATGGCGATATTTTTGCATATCACTGTATCATGTCTATTGTGATGAGAAAGGAAATTATCATTCAATAAGATCAAAGGAAGATTTCGCATACTATATAGCGATAAGAATTATTATAATGTTCTATACAATTATTAATCAATCACTCATTTTGTTAGCCGCCTGTAATGACTAACATGTCACCAATCGACATATCAATATACTATGCTAAAGTACTAAACCAATCCGCAGAATCATTCAGGATGCATTGAATGTCACTATTTGTAATTCTTTTGAACAATCACATAGACAAACAATTCAGTTTTAATTTAAGAGAGGCAAAGAAATAGGGGCATAACACAATTTCCGAAAACATGAAACATCTATCTTTTCGTCGACGATCGAACGTTATGGCAACAGGAATGACGATTTTTTTTTAATAATGTTGCGTACATGCTACCTCTCAGTCGTTGATCTTATTACAAAAGACATATTCATAAAATTAACTGGTGTTTTCTGATCAAACATGCATATAAATTTTTTACCACGAGGCAGCTACTCATTTCAAAGGAAAAGTTATTTTACCTGCATTACCAACTGAATCAAAGGTTAAAAAAAAGTCGAGTAACTAACCACGCATATTGTCATGCCATCAGAAAGGCAGTCAACTTTCGTAAATTAGTTTTATGCTTCCATGCAAAGAAATGATTTCAAATGAAATCTGCAGTTTGATAATGTTAAGGTGTAGCATGTTAAGTATGCATATTCCCTCTCAAATGTTGGGATTCCTTCGTGCGACGTTACGCGCAGTTAATGTTCATAACGTTAACTTTTTATTCTTTTTAAAATAGCGATAGCAAAAAGCATTATCATGTTCAAATTAATTTCAGACGATAAAACAAAAAGACATGATTAAATTTTGATCCGTACTGTTTATCAATTGGTATGTCGTGTTTAGTTTGACTTACATAAACAAGCGGATAAAACAAATGTATGCAAACATTTTTTAATTTATTGATATTAAACAAAGTATTTGCAGTTGAATAAAACATTCATTTCACTTTACCTTGGGAGATATGAAGATTTTCTCACTCTAGAAAAATCATATTTCCCTCGGTTAGAGCCCTCGTGAAATACGAATATTCTTGGGTGAACAAATCTTTATATCTCCCTCCGGCCCGGAAAAAAATGTATAGTATTCTATCTCACGTGAAGCTACTTCCTAATTATCAAAAGTTTGGTTATACCTATTGTACAAAGACAATTTTTGGTCAAACCTTTCCTGGCTTCTATGGAATCAATTAACTTTATGTCTGGTGTAGAGATGGATCATGTTTGGAAGAAGGTATTGTACATTTTATATAAGTCTTGTAGCCACTACATTTTGGCAGATAGATTTAAAGTTTAAGAACAGTTATTGGTCTTGATAAATTATTGCTTTCTCGCTATATAGTTATGATTTATTATTGTTTTTTTTTTATTGCTGCCTGTAAATTGAAACAAGTCACATTCGACATTCGAAATATTAAAACGCATTGTAAACAAGAATTTTGATCTAGTTGTAAACCATCTGACTTTTTGGAAACCGGAATGACGATTTTGTAAAACATGTGACTTAGTTTTAAACAGGTACAGTTTCTAACGACCAATCAAACATGTCGACATTCGACTTATCAAAACGCACTGTTTAAAGAGATTTTTTATCTAGTTGTAAACCATCTGACTTTTTGGAAACCGGAATGACGATTTTGTTAAACGTGTGACTTAGTTTTAAATAGGTAAAGTCGCTAAAGACCAATCAAACAATACTTGGAACTGTATTTATTAGTACAAATGGGATCTTTTGTTAATAAAGGGATTCTCATCATTATGTCTGAGGAAATATTGTCCCTGAAAGATCACGCAAAAATATCTGTATCACTGGACGGAAATATCATAAATTGTATATATCTTTTTTTTGTTTCGATTACATTTTATTTATTGAACACCAATGTTTATTGTAATGCTATGGCATTTTATCTATATGTATCGATACAAAGAGTTTAAATGTTTGTTTCTAAGCTGTGAGAAACAGATCAGTAAGCTATGTGGTGTACGCTTATGCAACGCAGATTGAATGTAATTTCAGCAATTATAATTACATGCAAAAAGCTTTAACAGGCCCTTTGTAACTAAATCATTGTAAAGGACATTTTTTGTTAGGCTCCCCTTTGATTATCTGTTTTAGGTCAAACTTGATAATGGCGTGCAAAAGTGTAAGAACTTTAAACATCTCTCTGTTTTAAGGCTATGTCATTTTTGCTGAAAGTTTAAATGATTGACGGATGTCAAACCCGGCATTCGCTTTGTAAAAGATATGGTAGTTTGCGAAATAATTTTCCGTTTATTTCATTTGTCGCCTTTAAAATTAAACATGTCGCCAATCGATGGATTTACAAGTTTTGCCATTTAAACCAAGCTCACGTTTTGTCTATGTTGAAAGATGCACATCCATCTACGATATTGATAACCTATATGTAGTATCTTATATAGAAATTCAATGATAACATTTTTACCATCCAAAAACAATATAAATCAACTAGGGGAAAATGTATATTGGTACGAAAGGACATTCATGGAAAGGAGCTGTACCAAGTCAGGAATATGTCAGTTGTTATCCATTCGTTTGATGTGTTGAGCTTTTAATTTTGCCATTCGATTTTGAATTTTCCTCGGAGTTCAGTAATTTTGTGATTTTACTTTTTTCTACAACAATGTCTATTGAGAGAAGAGGTCTAGTAACCAACGACGTTGTCTTATATGTTGTCAGAACCTTCATTCGAAAGACTGACAACTTTCGTTCACTTGTTTAAAGCTTTTATACAAATCTGCAGCTTGATACTGTTAAGGTGTGACTTCAAGTCAATAGTAAATAGAGACCCTGGAAAATTGTTTGTTTGTGTGTAATGATAAAAGGGGGAGGATTATTCATTATCAAAGAATAACTTTAGTTCTAGACGGAACCAAATATTGTTTATTGTTTTACTTAATTTGACCGGATGATCTTTTAAAATAAGCTGACTAATAAAAGACAGTTACAGTTACCAAGGACCCGAACTATTTATACTTTAAAGGTTAGTTCAAGATAATAATCTTTTCTTTGTAAATAATAATACAATTCTCAATATTGCTAACAAAGACCATGAAACATACCAAATCCATGGGTTACAAATATAGAGCTGATTATGGCGTTGATAGGAATCTATTTACAGGCAGCCAGGGTTTCTCCAAATATATGTATTTTGTCATTAGAACACAAATCATATTCAATCTAACACAAAAAAATGTTGCCCACTTTAATCTTTAAAATATAACTCTTATGTGAGAATTATTTTATAACTGATCGTTAGGTTATTGTAATGCCATATAATCTACATTAAAAATCATAAATCATGAACACATTTGTTTTCTAAAATTATAAAAGTTGTGTTAGTTTTCAAATTAACAAAGAAAAGTTATAATAAAGAAAAAGAGATGAAGTTAAGGTGGTATGGGTGTCTTTCGCCATTTTGGATTGTAAAAAACAGAGAATCTAAGGTCCATATTTTCTATCAAGTTACCAAAATTTGATGCAGGAATGCAATATTTAATGTGAATTTTCATTTTAAAGAACCAATTTATAAGAATATAACTTAAAAATATTAAATTTTTACAAGTGTAGATTATTTTTGGTTGTTTTTTTGAATATTTTCAAATGGGCATTTTAAGGGGAGGTAACTCTAAACAGTGCATTTTCTGAAGGACTTTACATGAAATTTTCCTATTTTGTCTTTTAGCCGGAAAAAACGTACGGTGACCCTATCTTTTCTTTTGATATTCTACAAGCATTGTCTGAAAGCTATCTTTTTCTAATTTATTATACAATTCTATCATTTTGTTTAGTTTCTATTCACAAAATGGTGCTTTTTCCTGTATAACCCATACAAAATTTTTCATTTTGTCACAACCTGTAGCTTGAGAAAATGCACGGTGACCTATCATTTTTATAACATTTTTGAACATGTATCAATAGATACTACATTTTGACAAAGTATGAACAAATTATATCATTTTTATTTTAGACTCCCATACCACCTTAATACTTTTACTAACTAACTTATTTAGATTAAAAACAGCATTTTAGATCTGAATATTCATTAAAGACCTATCAATCAATTGTTAAGTCATTTTCAACAACATACTTAAATATACATAATAGGTTCTAAATTGAGTGCAAACAAATTCTCTGAACAGTACAGAATTCCCTGCAATTGATAATATAATTGAGAACTAAAACCTTATTACATATATACGGAATCGTTTCAAACACCTTTCAACATCATTAAATACCAAGATTAAGGTATCAATAAAGAAAAGTATTTACAAAAGGTGTCTTACCTCAAAACAGAAACAAAGCAAAGTTTTATGCAAACCCTATTCTATCAGCGTCGACCTGTGAATAAAAAATGTATTAGAGAATAAATGAAAAAGTAGCTTATAATCATCAAATTCTCAGAATATGTTTTTTTAGAAGTAGGAATCAAACATCGATAAGTCGAGTTAAGTTTCATTTAAATATCCAATACACGTTGATAACCTCATTTATTATGTACAATAGTTTATGGATCTGAACAACCCCATTGGACATATATTATGAACGAATTAATTATTCACAAAAACTAAGTCTGTTAATAAATTCTGGACTCTTAAAATAATTGTATAAATTAAGTTTGCAATAAGTTGCTTCAACTTGAAAAAATTGATAAAACAGGGACAATAATAATTTAACGGTTTTTTTTTTATAAATTATTTAAGAATTTATATCACGTGTCGTGAGTCCATGTACACCTACATATTATCACTTTTTTTTTTTTTTTCATGCAAATGATCGGGAAGGTTTAATTTTCATTAAGGTTGCACCTTGAAAATATAGCTATTTCTTAAACCACGCCTCTTTTTTTACTAATCGCTAGTAAAGCCCCGGTCACAACAGATCGTACAATTTTTTTGTCGTGGAAGATCTATAAAATAGTTGTCGTGGCGCTGTCGTGCAAAATGTCAAAAAAAATATTTCGAGTGGTCACATCAGCTTCGACATGTCCACGATGGTTCCACGATGGTTATAAGACAGAACAAAACAATTGTAATTGTACTATCGTGTGTGTGTCGCAAGTCTGTCGTGTGACAGTCGTGCGATAATCGTACAACAATCGTGAGTTGTTTTGGGCTATTTTTCAGGTTTTAATGTGATGATCAAAATATCGTACGACTGACGTGTGATTGTCTTACGACGACCACAGATGAACCCGATTTGACCAAATTTAGCAATGACAATTGTTCAACAATTACATTCTTAAATAGTGAAAAAAGAACAGTAGGTGATTTGGGGAATCTTGTTTAACGCAGAAAATCGAAATTTTGTTTTTCGCGAGACTGGTTATAATTAAAATAGCAAGTTTATTGTCCCCGCCCTAGGTGCAACAGTTGCCCGGAGTTGTATTCGAGGCCAATAGGTGTGTACGAGGGGACAATTAAATTTCTATTCCACGAATATTCAGTTAGTTTTTTTCTTCTAAATGTCGAGGCTTCATCAACTATCGTTGTATTAAACGAAGAGACAGAAACATTATGTGGCTAAATCCGGCACCGACGTCACTCTAGATATAATAGGTAAAACGGGACTGCGTAAATCCCACGGTATTTTTAACATTCATCGACTTTGTAGCTACAGTTGAAATTCCGCGAAAAATAATGGTGTGTGCGGTCAAATAGTTTCATACTTGGAAACCATTGATCGTTCAAATAGCTTAATGCTTGCAATTTTCAAAACATAGTGAAAATATTGTGTACCTATTTTATACAGAAAATGACAACTACGGTATAATAATATGTTCTACGGCTAACACAAGTTGAAAAAATAGAATATCAAATGCACAAATATCCTAAGTATTTTAAAAATATTGTTTCTACATACTGTTGATTAATAAGGAACAAAATTTAGCTCTTCGGTAAGGAACTTCTCATAAGAAGTTTTTTAGAAATTGTTGATAAATTATCGAAAAACAAGACTTAGATTATATTATCCTTATTATCAAAAGCTTACAACCCTCTGATTTTTGAAAGGACTGGTTTCGATAATAAATAATTCTGGTCGTCTTTGCTAACATGAATTGTCATTGAAATGGTCATATTTATAAATCAACTGTTTTAAAAACTTCATGTAGAAACCAATATTGTTGACACATCCACTAGAAATATATATGAACGTACATCATTTTTGTACATACCACTCAATTTTTAAGGACGACCAAATAGTAGGGATAGAAGAGGGCGTATGTGATTGAAACAATCACGTTTCATCTGATATAATTACGAACATTATTTAGTCATTTTACCAGGCAATTTTCGCGTAATAGGACCTTCTCAACAGCTTCATGATGACAGACTTCATATATAGTCTTTTGTTTTGCAGTAGTCCCTTTCAACTTGTTAGGTCTTTAGCATCTTCCAAATTCACTAAAGTATATACAACACGGTTGTTTCAGTGGGTGATGGCACAAGTGTGCAAAGCAAAATTGTTCAATTGAATCCAGTTATTTTGTACTGCAGCTATAATACTATAATCACCTTATTTTATTCAGTTATTGTTGATAAACGCAAACGTTTTGTTTCTTCTCTTGTCATCAATCGTTTACTAGTTTGCATAAAATTTAAGTGCAATGAAAATAACAATTCGGTCAATACCTCTCAAAATACGACAAACTTAAACAGTTTCTTCTTTGATCGTTGGTTAAAGGGTAAAATTTGATTAAATTATTTTCTAAACAGAGTTCGGATCTTACTCATTTATTTTTAATTTCTATAAAACAGTTATCAGCATACAAGTTTAATACAGACAACTATTTGAAGAAGAAGAAAAAACCAATATTGAATTACACAAAGACAAACGCTAGCAAGGCACTGGACAAAAATGCTGAACTTAGGTCTTTTTTGGTCTTTTTTATTCATGTATTAGCGCATAACCCTTAAATTATTTAATGTAAATTTTCTAATCATTTGTTTGTGTCACCCTTGGAAATTTAAAAAAAAACATTTATCTAAAGCTTATGATCCTGAACATATCAGATTACCGCTTATCAATATCAAAACTTGCTTCATTACTTATACGCATGCGCATGAAATAAGGAGCAGTATAAAATAAGCACCTATGTAATGAAATGTTATAGCTTTACGGGTAACCAAGTGTTATAGATTACAATTTGAACCAAAGCAATCATTTGTCAATAATGGTAAGTACCTTAATGTAACAATATTGAGTTGAAAATAACTTGTTTCAATTTTTAATTAATTTTCATCCGAGAAATGATAAAGATTTCAAGGAAAAATTTGTTCTTAATTATAAATACGTAACAATGTACCAACATTTTAACTTTGTATATATATACATGCAAATGAATCGACATCAACAGTAAACAAAGTTTTAAGACAATCATCTTTATACGGCATTCATTTATTACAAAGCATTCACAACTACTAAATATTCGTTGCATTTCTTTTTAAAAATGTTTGACTTATGTTAGCAGTCGTAACTCGTGTTTTGGGGTTGGCATTTATCAGGCACACACAAAACAAAAATTTGGATAGTCACAAATATAAAAATCTTTTAAAAATCATTATAAACCAGATGGAATTTTACAGAATGCCAAAATGTGATTAGTTCTTTGAACATAGAATGTAAGAGAAAACTTGCAAGACATAAATTAAAAAAAACAGTAATAAATGCATTAATCCCTAGGTAGATGTTTGTGAGAACTTTATTAAAAGGTAAGGCGTCAATAACGGGAAAAGCCTGAAATGTCACTACCGTTAAAAAAGGTGTTTTGAATTGTATTCCCTTTAAAACCGATTATGAATATTTGATATTTATCAACATCTGAATGTGTTTTTTGTGAGCAGTGATTCTCGTACAGTGTATGCATGACTGCTTTCTTACACTATTTAATTATACAGAAATCTTTGTCCCGATATTTTATGGTTAATTTTGGATGAATAGTTGACCTTTCGCGTTTCCAATTCAAATGCTACTTTAGAAGTATATTTTTATACGATTTACAGTGTTTAGTATCAAATACACTAAACAAGGATAACTATTCACCTCCATAATATAAAGTCAATTCAGCTTCAAATTTATTGATTAATTGTTTGACTTGAGATTACGAGATAAACAAAAAGTCTAAAGTAGGAATTGTTTTGTTCAATCATTAATGAAAGTAAAACAGTGAAATAATAATTTGTTTATATCAGCCAGTATGGTTTTATATTGTCAAATTAAACCAAGAAACATTGTTGATGAATTAATCACTTTCAAGTGAAAAAATCGACCTCATTGAATTCGTATTAATGTAAATAATTTAACCTCTTAATGAGAGATGGATTAGGTATGAATTGTTCGTGTTCGGTTGTTAAATGGAAAAAATGTCAACTTTGAAAACCATGATTAACGCATAGTTTTAATCTGTTATAGGAAATAAAACAGACTTAGAAAAATCCAATTCCACGAGTTTGCGTTCTATTTATATCTACAATAATGCTATTATCGCTTATATGACCATCGGAGGTCTTCGGATGTCAACTCGATAGTTAGTTAGAGGATGTCTAATACACACGAAACAAAGCTACACATTATCGTGCCCCTGTCCTGTAAATTGTTAACTTAAGACTTTTCTTATATTTTGGATAAATGTTTCACATGGTAATAAACCAAATATAAGAATTTGAGTCAAAGAATTTGAGACAAATTGGTGAGCATAAATTTGATTGCTAGTGTCCCTTTAAATAACATATTCCCACAAAGTCAAAAAAAAAAGAAACAATAAAAAACGGATAGATAATTGATAGTGAAAATGATTAAAATGTTCCACAAACTTTTGTGTCTCGCCTAGGATTGGTGCTGTCAGTGTAAACGTGTAATATTGACTGTAAAACGTTAGGAGTCTATTAATCACAAATGTAGAAATTAAAGAATAACAACCTTAATGTTCCTTTGCTTGAAGATTTGTTGTTTCGTTCGCTGATATGATCTAGCGTTTAATTTGTCAAAATTATATGGACTCCCCTCATTTTGAACTTGCTTTAATTTTGGAGTTATTTTCTATTCTTTTTATATTGAAGCTAATCTTCTGCCAATATTTCATAACGATCCATGAATGTTATGAATTAATCATTTCAAAACGATGTAATTCTCGAATGTCTACAAAACATGTCTACAAAACTACAAAACGCAAAGACTATATTTCAGTAAAATACAAAAATGAATTAGCAAAATGCATTTAAAAATATAAATTTACACATAAATCTTAATAACAAGATAAGTTTCATAACATTTTATAAAGGGTTGGTGAAAATCCATGTTTAATAAAATACTGAAAAACTGAAATGATATCGTCAAACGTTTGCTCTGGATAATTTAGTTCTGTCTCAACTATTCGTCTCATATATTTTAAGATGATACAATGTAAATGTATGATACTAATTTACCACAAACGGGAGAGATGATGAAGATTTAATCTTTGATTAGTTCAATTGAGGACTGTAGCTGGCATGTCCGTAACTGCTAGTAATCCTTTGCTTACTTTTTTTTTCATCATTGTCAGTATGCTTATTTTTTTTGTGACCTGTTCTGACATCGGACTTTTATTGAATGAGTTTTACTTACCGTTTTGTTGTGTGTTTGTTTCTTCTATATTTGCTTGGGATATAAGAGAGGGTTAAGATCTCACAAAACATGTCTACATTTAACCCAGCCGCATTTCTGCGCATATCCATAGCCAGGGACCCTTGCCTTTATTAGTCTTTTATGTTGTTATTAATTTTAGTTCATTTATATGTTTTGGAGTTAAGCTCAACGTTCATTTTCACTGAACTAGTACACAAGGGGCCAGATAAAGCCAACCATCGGCAATTTTCTGCCCTCTGGTCTTTGGTTGGTAATTTTACTTTTCAAATAAGAGACTAAACAATTTTACACTTTCTTCCTTGTCTACAATTATATCGACAATCCAGCTATATGGAAACAAGACATATTCCTGCAAAGTCATCTGATGTCAATTCTGTCCTTTTCGGTAATTCATCATTTTAAAGTTAACACAATGAGTCATTCTTGTATTTACCTCGGGTGTTTTTAGGATTTGTTGTATATCGTATCATTGTTATGCATATGAACTATTATATGAACGTATTTATCACAATAGTTGACATGGTTGTATAAAACTGGTTAGTTTAATCTTAGCTATGTATAGGAACATGAATAAGAATATTATATCTCTGTATAGTCAAGCGACGTGTGCATAGAAATGTCAACGACATCTCATCAAATAAATACTGGAAAAAAATTTCAAATATAAATATTATTGGACATGTCGGATTAGTTATTGATTGATTAACGTCCAGTTGAAAATAATTTGCTTATATTAATGATAATAGCAAATTAACCATTAATCTAACAACGGGGTCATTCAAAACAGGCTTAACGGGATAAACGACGGGACTTTTGTTTGTTGTTAGAAAATTATCGTAGACATCAAAGATTTGTGAAGTTTTTTATAGTGAGATTGTGTAATTTACTCTGCACATCAGAATCAACGTCCTCATTTTGGCTGATAGTTATGTTTAACAGTAACTGTAGGGAGTTCTGCTGCTAAAGTCATGAGTGTGAGCCAATCACGGGCCGGTACAGTAATATTTGTAGCAGACAACTGTTGTGATCTTATGTGATAAACCATTAGTAATACATGCCGTATATCAAAACTATCGACTCTAATCTACAATAATATAAATCTTTTCGTAGGTTCTGTTGTTGTCGCTTTAACAATTATTACAAAACTATTGATACCTGGACAGCTTTTTTGGATCGTTATATTGGTGCTATTGTTAGTTTGAATATTAAATGTATTGTGCTTTCAAATCCATTTAAGGGGGCTCACGGGTCTAAATCTTTTTTAAAAATTTAATATAGGATTTCTCTATATTTTTCTACAAATTAACTTTATCTTATACTTAATAGAAAAATGAAATAAAAAAGTGGGGTCACTGTTCATTTACGCTCACAATCTGCCTTTTTTTCTGTTGAACTAATAGGAGAAATAGCGGTAATATCGAAATACAAAAAAGAACTAAATTACAGAAATCGCTTGAATTTTACAATTATTTAGTTTATGTACAGGTTATTCGAAAACAACAATGAAAAATATAGGTCACCGATGAGTTAAAAAAGATAATTCAATTTTAATGCCAAAAAATGGCATTTTTGCACCAAAGGGAGATAATTTCGAGCTTTATCAATGATATTTACATTTTAAAAGTCACCGGGGGCCAACACGAATTGATTTTTAGGAATGATTTTCGTACCATATGATAAAGTAACAACTAGTAAAGGTAATAAATAAAATTTGTAATGAAAAATTAATGTTTAATTTTTATCTGAAAATCTTAAACCCCCGAGCATCCTTAATTCAATTATCTGCTATACATTACATGTTTGAAATTCTAACAATGAAAAGAGAAACACGGGTGTTAAGGATGTACTTTGGAGATCTTTGGTGACATTAACTAAATCAAGAATTTTAAATTGATACTATAAGCTGGAAGAGTAGTAATTAAAGATCAAAATAAGCTTAAATTGTGATAGATCATGGAGCACCTTTTCGAGATATTTGATTGATAAAATATGGAGGAAAAAGACTGAATCAGATTTGTACCTTATATTTGCATTGGTATTATTTGGGTCTCAAATCAAAAGAAAGAAAATTTAAGAATTTGCTTAGATTTTGTCAAATGACGTTTTATGAGCTATTAAGTCTTATATTAAAAAAAATATTAGGTGTTATTGGGCAAAATATCAGGGATCAACGAGATATTTCCAAAATGAAGATAAAAAGAGGATTTAAAAGAATAACAATTCCAATCTTAGACCATACGGTTAAATATCTGTAATACAGGGGTTACTTCAAGGACATTATATTTGTTTTTAAAATAAGACCAAAATAAGCCGTGATTCCAGCGTTATGTGACCCTTCTTTTTTAATGAAACTCTTAAAACGTTTTTCTGTGTTGCTTTACAATATTTGTGCTAAACTTAAGTTAGTTTATGCATCTTTGAGTTTTAAATGTTTTTTGTTTGTTTGAACATTGGTGACTTAGGTGATTTCAGAAACAAACAAAATGTATGAAATTTTATCTTATGAACATATAATTTAAAAAATTGTAATCATACATATTATTATGTTTTTCTTACAGGAACTCTTACCCGGGTTTTTTGGAATGTTGATGGTATTTGTTATCTCTATTGCAGTAGGCATTGACGGTATGTTCTGATCATTTATATAGCCTAATATTGTGTAAAACGTATTGTAAGGTTTCCTATAGTGATTGTGAATATACATTTTAGTTGAAAAATAATATGTTTTATACCATCTAATCTTTCTATCTTCAAAATTTAATTAAGTTAAAGGTGAAAATTACAAAAATAGTATCTATGTTTCTCCCAATGACTAAGGTATTCATAAATACCAGTATGAAAGACACAAAAACGTAATGAACATCAACACAATCATCTGAATTTATGACATGTACATAGTAGGAAAAAGCGTGGAAGATGGTGTACATATACAGGCTTACCCGTCACACTATTCCCTAGTTAATATAGTTTATCAATGTCAAATTAAAGCTAGGATCATGAAATATGATATCAATAAAATGTTGTATAAATCGAGATACATCGATACACCAAATTATGGTGGCAGCAACAAATTGTTGAAAAATAAAGAAAACAATAATTCCTTCGTTTCCATGATCTTGCAGAAAAAAATTGTTTTTCAACAGTATGTCTTTGTAATGCACAAATGCATCTTCTCCTTTTCTCTTTTAGATATACTTCACGATTTACTTCAATCAAACTTGCCTCTGTCGTAATGTTTGTTTTTAATTTCGTCTCCAAAATAGAGTTTGTAGACTTTTTGTTATAATCTTCCTATTTTGTTTCAATCATTATCTCGTCATTTGTGCGTATCTGGACCTGTTCGCGACTTTTCTCATAAACTGCAAGTCATAGGCTGAGGACATTTTACAGGACAAAATTATACTCAATCATTCGAAACGTTTTTTTAATGTTGACTAATTTTGATTTATGTATAATTTCCCGATTAGTCGAGTATCATATTGGTTTTTGATACTAGGTAGTTGCAAGCGATACTCATGTACTCGAGTACTCGTTGACATCCCTAGTTGCTAGCATTGGTGCAACATTGTTTCATTGGCAATCATGAAACATCTTCTTTTTTATAACGACATGTTACTACCCTTAGTTATGCTTTTTTTTAATCCATATTTGATTTGGTAGCTTTTTCCAAACATGATTGTTTAAACTTTTATCACCATCTTGAAAATCTTATCGTTTTCATATTCAATATTATTAAAAATTCATCTTTCAGCCATTACATTTTTAGATTTGAATTCGTACTTCAACACCTGTATCTATCATCTCGTATTTCAGAACTTGCATCTATTCAATTCGTAATTCCGCGCTTGCATCATCAAATTCTTACTTTATCACTTGCATCTTTCTATTAAATTCGTATTTCAGCATTTGGATCTATCAAATTTGTACTTCAGCATTTGCATCTTTTTTGTTGTATCATTGAAACACAAATAATTGATATGCTCAGTTTAGGCCAATTAAAATTAATTGCTAGATTTTCACTCCCGCCCGCCCCTCTGAAATCGTCCCGCCCCGATTTTTTTTATTTAACAAAAATACGATTTCCGGATTTTGTTCATGTCCGTTACCGGGAACCATCGATAACTTCGTTTCATTCAAAACTTCCTGTTTAAAATTTCGTTTTTGTATTTCTTCGAGTAATCTAACGAAAATGATTAAGTCGACATATTCTGCTGCTCTATGATGACAACATCATCTACCGAGAATAGAGATTGATAACGAGAAGGGCATGAAATATTCGAGTTACGAGTAAAACGCCTCGTCCTTGAACGCAAATTGCGGTAGTCACAAGTGAATCGAAAACCGTGTTTTTTACTTTATTTATACAATGACTTTGTGTCAGGAAACTTGGACTGAATGATTTCCAAAGCGCAAGAATTGTAGAACAAATTGGTACAAAAAAACTTGACTGGATTAAAGAAATTGACAAAAGCACGAACTTATTTGATTTATGACCGTATATTGAGAAAAAAAAGTCGACAAACACGCATTTTAATTATAACAAGCCCTTGTATTTACCCATGATCACCCATGGCTGTTGTTTTTGTTGACAAACAGCAAACACCTTCTGTAACTGTCCCAATACCCTCAATTTAGTCATTAAACAACAACCACTTTTTGGTTAAGTTCATGTTTTACATCATATATATATATAATTACTTTCAACACTGAGTTTAAATTTTATTCTGTACTCATAATACTTGTGTTGCATATAATTGTACCAATACATTTTATTGATTTTATGGGGACTACAAACCATTGCTTAGAAAGCAAAACAAATTTGGTGTAGGTATAGTCCAACTGAAGAGAGAATTTCTCTTCTTTTTGATGTATACTATAAATAGGTTTCTAAAGCGGCAATTACATGTATAACAGTGGTTGCCAATCAGGGATTTTTATTTAAGAGTTTAAAAAATAGTGTAGGATTCCTTATACAGCATGTATATACATTATACAACTTGTTTTCCACTAGCATATCACTTTAGCATATACTCCGCGGTATGAAGAACTCGTGACGAGGGTTTCTATGAAATAAAATTCAAAAAATAAAATCCTCCCACCCGCCCCATTTTTTTTCAAAAATTTGGATGAAAATCTACTAATTAATTTTAGTTGGCCTTAGGTTCGGAATTAAAATTTCGAGTCATGTTAAATATATGTTTACATGTTCAGGACGTTAAACTGCATAATTAAATATATGTAATTGGACTTGTATATCTTTCTTTGGACCGATTCAAAATAACTACCACATCACCCACGAATCACTGGTCTCAAACGTTACCACTTACCTATGTAGAAAACTGTTAAATCATAAAAAGGCAGGTGTCAATTTTCTTTTGCAATGCGCTTCAAAGTTGAAAGAAAATTGACGCTTTGAGTGAGTAAGTGTTCTATAATTTCCTGTTCATATAATGTATGTAAACTTGGCCACGTTAATACCTGTTTAATCTGTGAATTCCGTTTACAGCATTATGTCAATCACTAAACGGCTTAATTTTACAAAATTAGACGATTTGTTACCAACTTACCTTTCTCGGAGGAACGACATTTTGTTATCTTTGCATGCAGTCGATTCCAGTTTCATATATGGCATAAGACACAGTTATGATGTTAAAACTCAAATATTGTTAGTAATATGCAAAATCTATTATTTAAAACAACAATTTAGAATACTGTAAAAAACCATATAATATTTTTTTCAGGAGCAGCTTACGATGAAACATGTGTAAATGCTGATGATTGTACAGTCACAAATACAAATTTATGTGTAGATGATGGTGCTGGCAACCTCAAATGCAAATGTAATGTTGATTCATTCCGACGAACTTCAGAATGTGTTATAAGTAAGAGTTGTTTGATAACTTATGGTGTCGGCTAGCTGTCTCATTGATATATATTCTCGGTCGTCTCTTTCCCCATTTAATCTAAGGGATTTCAATATTAAATCATTCCAATTTCCAAATAAGAGATAACACGTTTAAAAGATCATTATGATAATGAATGTACATTAAAATGTTTTGAATAAAAAAAAAATTAAGAAAAATGATTGACTGGCATTGAACGTAACTTTCAACACTATTGTGCTATTTTGTGGCTGTCAGTTTTAGAGGTGGAAGAAGTCGTTGTGGCCCAGGAGAACCACTGACCTTCGATAGGAAAACTAACCATCCTAGTCAGTTAAGATTATGAGTAGAGCACACCAGCCATGTGCAGGATTTGAAATCATAACCTCAGTAGTAACATGCTGTTTATACAGAAGGTCGACTACTAAGATCACGTAGCCGCTGAGGCTTCTAAGAATGAGATGACAATGCATATTCTTGTATTTGTTTTCTATTCGTCTGACATGTTTAATGTGTTAAAAATTAATATTTTGAAAATTGTTAAGGGACTTTCTGTTTCGAATTTTTCTTGAAGTTCGATAGTTTTGTAGTTTTACTTTTTTCTAATTTACATTATACATACACAATTATAGTTTAGTGATTAGACATTACGGTTACAACAATAATGCTACACATCTGAGAACGTTATTATATTATCGTGTTATGTCTCGATAACACAATAGTCCTGTCCTATTCTACAATATAAAGCAATTTTACACCCATTTTAAAAGTTAAATCTGCAATCTTTTTCATTTTCTTATATTTTTAAATTCGTAATTTACAATTTATTTTATTTTAGAGATTTTGGCAGGTGAAACATGTATAGCAGGAGATACATGTGCAGACGGTAATGCAGCATGTGATGGCACTTCATGCGAATGCGGCAGCGGTTTTTTTAAAAAAAATGACAAGTCCTGTGGAGCAGGTAAGATTTTATGAAACCACCGTTCGGATAAAATTACGGATAAATTGATTGATTGATTGAAATATTAGGTATACGACAAAGAGACAGCAACCTTAGCTGAATAACTAGGATGCTAAAGAGTTTTTATTATTTAAAGATACCTTACTGGAATACAGAAACTGACTATCCTAGTAAATAAAGATTAGAGTAGAGCGACCTTGTCACATGCAGGATCTATAACATCATAGTTGGCAGGCTAGTTATATATTTGTTGAACTATTAGGACCACTGGACATATTGAAGCTCAAATTAAGGATGAATAACCATTATTTATGCAAATATGTACAGTAATACATTTCAAGTTATGGAGGCCAACTTGTGGTCTTTGTGATTTTCTCTATCTTCTGCGGGGATCGATTATGTTTACGTCAATTTAACGATGACAATAGAAGGATTCTAGAAAAAACCAACTTAAACGCCAATATTTGATTGAATTTGTTCTCGAATCGAATGCAACCTATAGATAATGTCTGTCCGATAATATTTTTTTTTTAGTTTTAAGTTTAGTGTCTTTGTTAGCAAAACACTACAGGCACTTGCTTTAACGCGTAAATTCTAATTAAATATTGTTGTGCTTAAATTTATTAAGTAAATATTATACATTAATTTCCCGTGCCAGAGGGAGATATGAAGATATGTTCATCCAAGGATTTCATATTTCACGAGGGTGCACAAATCTTCATATCTCCCAAGGCCAAGGGAAATGAATGTTTTATTCCACTGCCTTTACTTTTGTTTTACTTCTGAACTTAAGATATTAGTTTACATAATTGTTTACTTGACCGTTTTATTTAATTATAACTATAGTAAACAAACACAACATACACAATGATAATAAGAACCGATTGAAAGTTAATTATTCATTTATTTCTGTTTTTAGATCTGAAATAGTTTTTTTTAAAGAAATTACTTTACTATCTTTAAAACAAAAATGATCAAAAAGTTCTAAAACATTAAATGTGGGTAACGTCGCTCAGGGAAATCCCGACGTTCAGAGGGGAATATGATACTCAGAAGAGAATATGAAGTTTTGTTCGACGTCACGTGGAATAGTTTCAACCAATCACATGTTGATTTCGCTATCAAAATCAACATGCAGTGGAATAATCCCAATAATTTCAATCTACTGTTTTGATCTCATCTATAAGATATTACAATAACGGTAGTGTTTATATTATGCCACTTTTTTTTCTCATTTTCAAAAAGCAATATCCAAAGACTTACATTATGTTAGTTTGAAAACAAAATATATGCTTCCACATGAAATATAAGGAAATTGTGTCAACAGAGAAAATCCATCTGTGGATTCATTTCAGGATATTTTGGTTGGAAAAAAAACATTTGGTGTATCAATTTCAAATTATACACATCAACAATAATACATTTAAATAACGTACATTTTTGCGGCAGATGATATATCCAAATAGTACTGACACAAGTTATCCATTAGATTTTAAAATCAATTTAAATTATAACACCTAATTAAAATCAGCACAGGTTGTACCTATACAGTCGTCTGTACGTTTTGGGTTCTGTATACAGCAAAGCATGGCAATGCTCCCAGGCCGATTCGGATTCAGACAATGGTTGGAAAAAGTTCTATGATACCATTAAAATCAAATATGTTACTCGATAAACAATTTGTCAATCAGTTACTGACAACATAAACATCTTCGAGTAGAATATAAATTTCATAACCTTTTAGTTAAGTCGTCTTATAAACGCACCTTTATTTCAAAAAAAGTGCGAAAGATACCATAGGGACAGTCACACTTATAGATCGAAAGTAAACTGACAATGCCATGGTTAAAAAAGAAAAAACAGACAAACAGACAAACAAAAGCACTCAAGACACAACATACAATTTTAAAGACTAAACAACACGCCCCCAACACAAACTAGGGAGATTTCAGTTGCTCCGGAAGTATAAGCAGATCCTTCTCCACATATGGCATTCGTCGTGTTACACATGTAATTACAAATACGGTAATTTGTCTTATTCGTCAGGTAAATATTCGTAAAAAGGAGAATGTAGTTACAACATAAGGAACATATCAGATATCATTTGTGAATCGGATATTCCATAATAGTCAACCAACTCGTGTTGTCGTCCATAAAATTTACGAAAAACTTACTTAGAAATTCAGACATCAGATTGCTCTTCAATATTCATTCGCAAAAGAGGTAACGAGCAGAAATTTGTTCAACAGTGTTAAGGTTGATGCTATCGCTATAACCTAGACAATGTTGTTATTAATTGATATAAAAATGACTCTCTTAATATATTTTTGAAGTAGTTTTATCATAAATTTTGTATTTGTATACATTGACCATGAAAGATAGGTAACCTCATTTTCAAGACCGTGAAAGATCCGACGGCGATTATTAGTTGGTGCACAAATTTTAAAACGCTTTTTAATCATTTTGAAATTAAACAAACATTATTATGTAATTGGAACACCAAACAAACAGGACTTCAATGACGTTTTCAGTTAATTTTTGTAAGTGAACAATGTGTAAGGCTAGTGGTACGAAGCCAATTGCACTCGCTGTTAACAAAGACAATGCCGACAAGTCCGTGGTGCCCTACTGCAGCTATTGTATGTCTGTTTCTCCATTACAATTCAAGGTTACACTTCCGTAAATATACACAATGAACATTCCTATAGAAACCCCTTTCACGGCTTAAACTACGCCATGTTTACTTTGAAGTTTCGTAAATATGTACTATCATCTTTTTTAAAAGTCAAAATATTCTGTGCGGCATATTTTCAACGTTTATTTGTCCCGATGATCTACGAGTTTATACTTGAACTACTGTACTCCTATTCCATACACTCTGGTTCTCCCTCATAATTTAATTTGGACGCCATTTAATGGATTTTTACTGGTATCTTCCAAAAGTTATGTCTTAATGAGATCATATCTGGACACCAGCGCGTAAAAAAAAAATTCTATGAAATTATAAATCTCCCAAAAGGAGGCGAGGTTTTCGAAACAGCTGCATTTACACAGTGCAACCACTATAGCTGGATCTTAAGTCAAGAATGCCTAATTCGATATCGATCATGTTTATAACAGTATTTGTATCTACAAAAGATATATCCCTGCTGATATGGTATTTAACAAAATTCGTAACGTTAAAAAAATATCATCTTATTTCGATTAAAGTATTAAATATAGGAAGAAATATCTTAAAGAGCTAACATTTAAACAAAACACAATAATCGAGTCCGGCGAATTAAGTTTTGTGAAAATATTGGGGTGGTAAAAACAAAATAGGTATTTTCTGGGATATGATCAACAGCTACATATATCTTAGTAAATGATGAAATAAAAAGAAGAAAATGTATTGAATAAAAATCGCAGTTGTGAAGAAACTCTGATCGAAATTGGCAGTATGCTATTCTAAATCGCTGTCTCAATTGAATTAAAAACTTAGTATTTTGTAGACAAAAATAGAAACATCATATTGTACTAGATTTTATATTCGGCTCTTAATTGATTCCTGGTATCAGAAGAGAGGCGCAAAAGATATCAAAGGAACATTAAAAAATTAACTGTTGGGTGTCATTTTCTAAATAAAAATAAAATAAGAATAAACAATTTCAAAGAAGAAATTGCACATAGAACGTATCACGAATTATTTCCTGGTTGAAATTTAATGTATTTAAACGTTTCAAGGTTATGCAAATAGATTCAGTGGACACAATGTATGATAAAAGAAAAAGACATTCCTGTCTATATTGTATTCGAAATATTTTTGTTTGAGCTGAAAAAAAGTGTCAACAATTCAGGGGATAACTACAACCGGATACTTGATTTTGATTAGAGTAAGACATTGTTAAGGGTTATAATAAGAGTTACAGGGTTAATGACAGGAATTTATAACTAGTATCATTTTCGATAATAAGAAAATGTTTGAAGAGTCATACCATGAGAAAAAAATGTTAAGGTTATTTATTTCCAAACTGAGAGACGCCGGATGAACTCACAAGATAAACGTCTACTTTTATGCATGAATCACAAGGCATAAACAAACAAATCTACACCTGTCCGATGAACGAGAATCATAGTTATCGTTTTTTATCCATAAGGGTACAAATACAAGGAATTATTAACGATATCGATTCAACGTGCCAGATTATTTATATTCTTCAAGTATAACCTTTTAATTACAATGTATATACACATGTACAGACATATACTAGGATGTTTCATGAATTTATTTCTCACTATTTGTATTCCACTGATTTGTTTTTCAAAACAATACTTGTTTGAATGACTAATAACAAATTGTTTTCTTATCCTAGATATACCTGTACTGACTCATAATACTCACTCTTAATATTATTTATGAATTACAGAAGTTACAACCGTGGAAGCTGTATGCGTTAGTACAGAAACTGCCGCAAATCAATGTACCGTTACCAACTCAGAATGTAGAACTGACCAATGTCTGTGTAAGACAACACACTATAAAGTTGACGCAAACACGTGCACAATCAGTAAGACTAGCAATATAAACTTATTTAAATAGATTACTTATGTTTCAGTGTTCAATGACAAATCAATACTTTTTCTCTACAATAGTACATTTATGAACTGTTTTACTGAATTAATCTTTAAGCAACAACTAGTTACAAATGATTTTTTAATGGTTACATTGCTTGTACATATTGAATAATAAGTTTGTTTTAGTTATAACGTCTACGTTTATATGGTAGTAACGTGTAAACTAAGTCAGTGTACATTAAACTGTAAACTTAAAGATATTTGTACAATTTCTGTTTTAGTCTTTATAAGTTCAGTTTTGTGTCTGTTTTAATGTTTACAATTTCCCATGTACATACATTGAGTAATTTGACAAACATAAATGATTGCCATTCCTATGAGGGCTTAACCTGTTTGATTGATATTTCAACCTTGTTCAAGATGTATACATTTTTATTGCTAAAAATATTTTTATTGTGATCAGTAAACTAAAACTATACTAAATATTACACATATGTTCTTTGACGGTTCTACAATCTTTCTGGATACCTCTACTTTGGCATTGCACAAGGTCATGGTTTTTTTCTGCCTGTTAATGACTTCTTTGCACTAAACCTGTTTGATTTTGGATGTGTACTGATTTGTGCCTTTGATACATGATGTTTTTATTAGATCTTATGGGCTTTGAACTAGCTGTCAGTAGCTGCGAGGACTCTTAGATCTGTCCTTAGTGGGTTTCTGTTTGTGGTTGGGGAAAAGGGATGGACATATATTCTGCCAGGTCTTGTCTGCATTTGTGTTTAATGTTTGTCATTATATCGAACTGCTTTTAGTCTTTTATAACTGATTTGTATAGTTCTTTCTTATATTGTGCTGTTACACCACAGTCCAAGGTAAGAAGGGGTTTAAGTGCTGACAAATATGTGTATACTCGCAACATTCTTTATGCGCTTTTCCCAAGTCAGGAGCATGTAGTTCAGTAGTTGTCGTTGGTTTATGTATGCCATATTTGTTTTTCGTATTTTTTTTAAAAACAAATAGGATACTACTGGAGCTGAGAGATCTGAATGACATTTTGGTCTTTTTTGTATCTTCTCTGCGAAATTGGAGTTGATTTTACCTAAATTATATATGTGGTCTCAATTACTTTGATTTATTCACAAATGATTGACAGCTTGGCGTACTACATAGGCACCGATCCAAATATTTAACTCAATTGTCTTTTTATTTTATAAATGTCATATTGACGTATACTCGTATACATAATTTTGCTAAATTTCATTGCAGGAGTGAATCCAGGTGCATCTTGTGATGCTACAGGTCAATGTATAACCAATGCTGAATGTGACGTCGGTGGTACTAATAATTGTGAATGTAACGCAGGTTATACTGAAACACCAACCGACACTCCTACTATGTGTAAGTTAAAGTTATATTGAAATTAACTTGCAACATAAGAATCAAATTGGTCAATATAGCGGTTATATTTAACATTGTATCTTGATATTTCTGATTTCCGTAATTTATCATTAACATCAAGGACGCAAAATACATGTATTAAAAAGAAGACTCTCGAACATTTTTATCGCTTAAATACATGAAGACAATGACGTGAATACAGTCACAATTTTATAGTGACATACTTAACGATGGTTTCATTCGAGCGTCACGGATGAGTCTTATGAAGACGAAACACGCGTCTGGTGTACAATATTTAAAGCCTGATATCTTCGATTCCTATTAAGCACCACATTCTGACCTAATTTATACATACCATTCTTTCAAATTATGTTAACAAAATAAAATCGTAAACTTAATTTGGCCAAAATGGCAAAAAACACAATAACGGCTACCGGAGTTGTATGACGTTGTATTCATTTGACGTGTATTTTTTATATAAAAACACCGACCAATATACCATGTATAAGTCTGAATTTACCGTACTGTTTTCTTAATCGTAATTTTTTTTTAGGTTATAAGGACGAATTTGCAGATTTTATTTAATACATTATTTGTTTTGCAAGTTTAGCCAATGAAACAAACAATAAGCCAATTTTATTATATACTTTATCGAAATAATTCAAATGAGTTAGAACAAATATTGTATCGCTTGTTTTTATTAAATTAATGTTTTGTTGTAATACTTTTTCAGGTAGTGGTGTTGTCAAATTCGCATCTTTGTCATACATGTACGTAGTACCCATCCTTGTATCCATGATTTCTCTCCTACGATGAAAGTTTAGTCTAGATCATTTCAAAGTTTTTGCGTTTTGTGATATATGATTGTGTTGACAAAATTCATTGTGTAGTGGTACCTTATATGTCATACTTTGTTTTTATTTGTACAGTAGCCAAAATGTTTTTGTATTTGTATGTTTTATTCTTTTACTTGATTTAGTGGTAACCTAATTGTTATTATAAGACCATAAAACAATAATCTCATAACACATTCGTGACCCGTAGTTGCAGTTTATAATGTTTAGTATTAAGTTATAATTCTGCAAATTAAGAAAAAGACTGATGTGGGATATAAAAAGGCCAACTCAAGTTTTCAACTGGCGTCAATACTTTATGTCAACCTAAAATTCCCGAATCTATACATATACTGCTGGAAAACGTCATGACAATGTCACCATTTGATGAAACGGAAACAACGGTATAAAATGTATAGCTTGTGGCAGGCAAAAGTCACATAAATTGATACGAAACAAAATAAGTTATAGCTACATTTGAAATAGGTCTGAAAATATCCTGATTTAACTTGTGATATTAAAATTATAAAAAAAAATAACTCGTGTCTGGTACACATATATTTTGTTGATGATTTATTAATATATGTGTGTTTTTTCAATAGGCAGTGTGACACACTGGGTTTATTTTATTTACTATACATTACTAATACTTGTGTATTATTCATGTCTATGTTAGCAGTGACCAAATGTGTCAGTTCACATCTAATCTTAGAAACTGACAGACTACTTTTTTAAATCATTAAAATTAATTACAATTTCGATAAAAAAAAAATTGTTCATCTTACATTTCATTTTAAATCTCTTTTTTATTATGCACGTATTTTTAAGGAAATGAAAATGAATAAAATGTGTTTACTTAACAAAGTGTTAAAAGCTTTCTTGTCAAAATGAAATATTTCAATTGATTCCTAAGTACATGTATAAACAAACAATGACTAAAGTTTCTATATAATATATTGTAATAATTCAAACTTTTATTTTTGGACTAGAACTTTAATGTTTGTTATATTCATCAAACTAATTTACATATGTAAGAATTAAATTATACAAGTTAACCTATATATGTATTCATCAGTTGTGATATAAATTGTTCCCAATTTTTTTTTTGTCTTTATTACTTCTTTACAAATCTGTTATGTTTCGTCCCATTGAAATATATATAAACCTGAAAACGAAATAATAACACTTTATATAAATAAAAAACTATGCATTGCATGAAGAACTCATAACCGATTTCAGATTTAAAAACACTCAGTTGGATCTCGGAAACGTAAGATACAACAACCAATAAGAAGGCTTTTTTTCAATCAATTTTACATACTGAATAATTATTCCGTTTGCATCAAAACATTACTTGTGTTATATGTCAATTTTAAAGTTCCGTCAAAATTTAAAACGAAGTCAGTAAAATTTCAAAGTTTGAAGATGAGATGAAGACGCTTAACATATATCCTCATGTCGTGTAGACATGATTATATTTATGAAATGTTTACACTACTGGTGCCGCATAATTATTCATTGAGCTTTATTGGGACAATTATTTCCTTTTTTCATTGAAGCCGTGGCATGGGTAGCTACTTTCAAATTTGCTGGAAAGAAGCAAACGCGTCGGACAATGATCTGAGCAAGGGAGACGATCGGATTACTGCCAGAGTTTAGTCTTCATTTGATGTGGTCAATATCCCACCCTTACGGAAATGTTGATAAAAAATGTTCTACGGCAATACTTTTTTCGCCACTAGGTGCAATGTGGAGCTGAATAGCTAAGGTCTACTTGAGAAAAAATCCAGGGTGTTGTTCGGCTTAGCTTTTTTTTTAAATTAGGTCCAAAATTGGCGTCGGACACCGTACCCGACCCTTACGGAAATGTTAATAATTCAAAACAGATACTCGAATAATAATCATAATATTTTCAAATTATTATCGATTTCGAAATGCAAGGGAAAATTTTAGAAAAATATTTTAAAAAGTTAATTTCTGGATTTATGTCATTTAGTTAGACGGTGGCAATTTCTTTTATTTTGAGCATTCTAAAGAAATATTCGAATGTGTTTAAAAGATGTTAAACAATAATACGTAAAGTATCCTTTATACGTCCCTTATATAAAGACTTTTTTTTAAACATTTGAATATCGTTGATCAGAAAGTAATATTTCGCAAAAAGTAATATTTGAGAAACATAAATTATGTTGTGTTTGATTTAATCGTTTGAAACGCTTGATATTGCTTCAACGTTTTCGACCAGACTTGATATTTAGGTTTTCAGTTACATTATCCTGTTGAATGTTTGGAATGCAATATTACATTTTTGCATTGCTACTTTGCGTCCGACGGTTTCTTGAGAGTGGTTATCATAATATATAATCTGTATAGTTCATAAGCTATAGTAAGTATACCGCCAGCATGATTGATTGATTGTTGGTCGCCTAACGTCCAGTGGAAAATATATCATGCATGCTCAGGAAAGCAAAAAATAGCGATAACTACAATAGGTAGGTCCTATGATAGGGCTGTCGGGGATGAAGGTTAGGGAAACTCAGGATTCGTTGGATAGGAACAGAAATTTTACCGCATTTCACCGGCAGACCCCTTAACAGTTGTTGAAATGCAAAAACATTTAAAGAGCTTGGGCAACCTCTTTACGAGATGCATCGGATTTAACGTCCCAATTATCACCGGACACGACTGCGAACTAACACATCCCGTAGAGTCATACGCTCAATTATGTCGAGGGTTTTACTGCCAGTCGGAGGAAGACCAACAGTGAACATATTTCTATTCCAACGTTTACTAAACGGTTAACAAGTACTACTCATGTAGAACAAGCTTAGTCTTTGTTTTCAAATTAATATCATGTTTGAAACCTTTTATTGTAGTTTTCTACCGATACACAAACATATGTCTTTAGCCGACCTGTCTACACTGGACATATGCATATAATCTATAAACTTTGTGCAACGGATTAACTAGTCGTGTACTTTACTGTAAATAAAGATCAATAATTGCATCCATACATTATTTCTGCAGGGTACGATTTAAATTGGCCATTTGATTTCATATAAAAAGACCAGAATGAGAGTTCTATATTCCGTCGTCAGTAGTGGTGTCAGTGAATTTATCATGCAATTAAAGACTATGAAATGAGAATTACAGAGTGTTTCATTATAAAGGTTTAGTTTGTTTCACGTTCAAAGTTAGAACTCGAAAACGGTGAAATAGACATAGACCTGTGTTTGGTGGTATTAATCATTATGTATAAGTTTTATAACATTTAATTGATGCAAACTTAAGTAAGAGAACGGAAACCGATTTCGGACGTACAATTGGACAAGTGAATGTCTTAATGCCCCTGAATTCTGAACTTGTGCTGGAGGCCATGGGTTTGTTTACCTTGCATCAGAACAGGAATAAACAAAACCACCTGTTGTTTGTCATTTCATGTTGACGCCTAACGTACATAGTGAGATATATATTTGTTAACGATTTGTTA
Organism: Mytilus trossulus; assembly: GCF_036588685.1. Lineage (NCBI taxonomy): Eukaryota > Metazoa > Mollusca > Bivalvia > Mytilida > Mytilidae > Mytilus > Mytilus trossulus. The sequence continues at coordinate 34,147,315 of NC_086379.1, read as the reverse complement.
TTACAAAAGTCGTACAAACTCGCCAAACACAATTGGTCCTGATGATTTGTAAGTGTATAAAAGGGTACTGGTTATATGCTTTATCGTTTAGATTCAATTCCAATGTGGCAAAATTTCAATATCATTGATGCAGAACATTTGAGTTATTGATAGAAAATAAGAACCAAAAATACACATGAACACACACTACAGATAACATTGAATGACAAACAAATATGAGAAACAGCAGTAAACGACAAAGAGTTCATGACAGACTTGAAACATTAGATAGACACATATAAAATATAAAGGTATTACATGTGTTTGCTTGTGTGAACCTTTACCCTAATTGGTGACGGTGGTGTACAAGTAAAACATTAAAACAAATTAGAACAAAATCAGTTGAAAAGGTTTTGCAGATCAATACAAAGCTAACTAAACAGCATACTAGTAGTTACAAAAACAAAGACAGGACGCGACAGGTAACTTATACATCACAGCTCACTCATACGTCTACCATAATGACCAATGTTGATTTGTAATGGTTAATACTGAGGGATAGTTGTGTCTGAATTAGAAACCCCGACACGCCGTATCCTTGAGCGTGTAACTAACATACACCCGATGCAAAACTCTATTTTGTTTACATGGAATATAGAGTTTTAAATGAAAAAGAACTGATAGGATTGTTATTGACAATATCAAACCATGTTGCATAAGAAAAAAAGGATTTTTAAATGAAACCCAAACTAGAACCCTAACTTGACTTATTTATTCAAACTTTGACAAGGGAGTCGCTTTTACAAATGTCAAAGTTGACGTTTTGCTTATTCTTGTTAAATTCATGTGCTACATTTGTACAAACATTAAAATCTTTGATTTTTCAACTCTTTATACCACTATTCCACATACGTAACTTAAAGCTCGACTGAAAGAACTCGTCAGCTTATGTTTCTTTAACAAAAAAGGCACTAGACGTTTTAAATATCTAGTTTTAGGCAGGAATTCAGCTCACTTTGTGAAAAATCACACAGAGTCAAGGAAAAAATACACCGAAGAGGATATCACTGCGATGCTGGACTTTTTAATTGACAACATATTTGTTGAATTTGGAGGCTTGGTATTCCAACAGACTTTTGGAATTCCAATGGGTACCAATTGCGCTCCTCTACTTTTTAGATTTGTTTTTGTATTCCTATAAAGCAGAATTTACCCAAGGGCTCGTACAGAAAGGAGAAAAGAAATTAGCCCAGTCTTTTAATTTCACCTTTCGGTAAATTGATGATGTACTGTCTCTTAATAATAATAGATTCAGTGATCAGTAACATTTAATATATCGTCGCTGGGCTTCCAAAATGTCGTATATGACTTGTTTGGCTAAAAATACTGTTTGACACCAATGGTCTGGGCGAGAGGAAATCTTGGGTATTACAAAACAGCATACAGTTAGACCAATCAAAACATTTGAAATAAGACATATTACAAAATTGCCAATGTCAGTTGTTTGTAAAGTTTGCTTCCAAAATGCTGTATGAAAACTTAAAAATCATTGTATGATATTGGAAATAAAATAATTGTACATTTCTTTATTTCTATGAAAATAATTTAAGTTCACAGATAATCCAGAAATGTCAAAGTTTTTATTTCACTGATTTTTACCAAAATTTTTAACTTCATATACGACATCTTGGAAGCATGCATTTTGTCAAAATTTTCCAAGATTGTTTGTGAGATATTTTGTTCTTCAAAAAATTGTAATTAACAACATTTTGGAAGTCCAGCGACGATATCGAAGTGAACTTGAAATTAAAGATACTACCGACACAGATAAATCTGCTTCATATTTAGACCTTTTTCTCGAAATGATTACTGATGGTAGGTTGAATACCAAAATTTATGACAAACGCGATGATTTTAATTTTCCTATAGTCAACTTTCCATTTCTGTGTAGCAACATCCCTGCGGCACCAGTATATGGAGTATATATGTCTCAATTGATACGTTACTCTAGAGCTAGCTCAAAACCCGCTGATTTTGTTGAACGAGGAATACTGCTTTCTCAAAGTTGCTAAGACATGGCTATGAATCAATCAAATTAAGGTCATCACTCAAGAAATTTTACGGTCGCCATCATGAGCTGATTGACCATTTTGACAAAAGTGTGTCAGAAATCATATCTGATATTCTTCCTCAGTCATAATAACCTTCCATCATTACCGAACTGAACAAAGAAATAACACGACGGGTGCCGTATACGGTGCAGGAAATGATTACCCTTCCGGAGCACCTGATTTCACTCCTGGTTTTTAGTGAAGTTCGTGTTGTTTCCTATTTTCTTATTTATAATAATATGTAATATAACTTATACAGAAAATCCAGTGTCTAGCCTTGGATTCAACCTCAAGACCTTTGGCATATAGACCCACAATCAATATCCCTACACAAAAACAACTATGTGTTGATTGTAGTAATACATAAGGTAAATATTATGATTAGGTGGCGTTCTAAACTGGATCTAATGAGGCTTAAATGGTTTTATATCTCATGCTAGAACAGCTGGGATGAAAAATAGTAATCCCGTTCGAACAGGTGTGTCAGTGTAAGATCACTCTCCGGTCGTTGTGATGATCATATACATAATTAGACAGTGTGTCGAAAAATACATACGTTATAGTAATAGGAAACTGCAAGGCTGGCATTAATCATTTAAATGATTGTTGGCTTATTTAAAATGTACAGCTGATATAAACGAATCTATTTACAAATATATAAACTATCTAAATTTACAACTCGACTCTCGACTTTATAACTTGCAACTCAATTCTTTTACCTTGATATTGTATCTTGCAATTGTCAAAATCAGCACTGAAACAGTACTGTCAAAAACAGTACTGAATAAACAGAAAGTATAACATTACAAGTTTTCTGTCTTGCCGAACAGTATTGATATATACGAGGGTAGAAATGTATTCATTTGAATTTACTCGTTGTTGGTTTGTTGTCCTATGAACACACTACAACATTTCATGTTATTGAAATAAAATAATAGGAAAAACTGCAAATACTTACTCAAAAAAATCATAATTGAGTGTAAAGCTATCCCTACCTTTCAAATTATTTCAATGTTCTACTGTCACCTTTAATACCAGTTCTATCTCTATCTCGTATTTTATCTAGATATAGGAAGATGTGGTGTGAGTGCCAATGAGACAACTCTCCATCCAAATAACAATTTAAAAATTAAACCATTATAGGTAAAAGTACGGCCTTCAACACGGTATCTGTTCATTATACAGTTTTTAGCGACTTTATTTTCCTCATAGACTTAGTCTGTGTGTTCTGGTGGGATCCATTGTTAGATGCCTATAACAATAGATACTGCATCAAATATTTTGCATGAATTTATAAAAAGTTGTTTTTCCCAACATGCATGTTATGGTATTATTTATGGACGAAACAGTTTATAAATTGTCCTTTGAAAAGGTTCACCATGGGATAAAGATTGAATCGATGATTTACAAAATGCTGTCAAGTGGTTCAGGAGCAATTTACACATACGTGGGACATAAGGACAAGATTTGTTCCATATGTGAACACATTCTACTAAGGAAATGTCACCAGTATAGCAAGTCTGTCATCATAAAGAATAATGTAATAACAGTAAAAACAGTCAAAACATCGATAGTAAAATTGTGCTGGATGTATAATTTTCAACAAATGTGACAGTGAGATTGGTCACGTTTTATCGAAAGCCTCATATAGAAAGAGAGTGCCATGACCTCTGCAGGTTAAGAACTATTGCAACAACTCTTTGAGGAGCCGTGAGGGGCCGTCGGTGGCCTTTTGTCTGAACATGCAGCAGGGCAAATTCCTGTCCCTATTGAATATGCTTTCATTGTCCAGTGGCAGTCCAAGTTTCTTTGACCTTCTTTCACCCCAGATGACATCTATTACAGGACTTACATATTGTTCTTATTTAACAATTGTTTTGAACATGCATGTAATATGTGCCACTGGACATTAAGCAAATTGTTAATACATGTACTTCATGAATATGTTAATTTTTTTTAGGAATCTCAGTGGGATTATTTTTAACTATTGGGATAATCCTCTTGACATAAAGATTTTTTAAACAAAATATTGCTCATCAATTATGTGTCGGTTTATTCGTGTGTCGTTCCAATATGTGGTCGGACTAATAGGGCGTCGAGCTATTGGGCAATCGGACCAATGTGGTGTCGGACTAACGGGGCGTCGGAATCATGGTGCTGCCCCCACAGAGCTCTATATATATATATGGAGCTTTGAACCAGCATAAATTCAATACTTGACCAATAAAATAAATATATATCTAAAAAGTGTATGTACATGATCTCTTCATATAAATTTCACGTGCAGTTTCGTTTGCAGTAAGAAAACCATGACAAGAGCGGTCCAAACAGAAAGATTTAGAAGGCAAAAAAAATTAAAATGTGCAACTTATAAAAGGGTCCAGTCAGGATTCTACTTCGTCAAAATTATCTCCCCATTACGCCAGTTCATTTTCACAATCGTAGAAATGGAAGCCATTGTAGGGATGACGCGCTGCCAATTTTGCTCTCGGAAACCGATAAATTTATCCACATTGCACCATTACGATCCTTATATGTCAGTTGTATTTTAAAAGACGAATGTATCAGCTAGCTAATGAGCATCAGTTAATGATCTTGTCTGCATTGATTCAACTTAAAACTGTTGTCTGATTGGTTGTCAGGTAGAATTTTCGAAAATTCATAAACATTAAAAAAAAAATCTAATTAAATATTTCGTGGAAAGCCAGACTAGATTTTTTTAGTGTTTGAAGACTATAAACCCTAATTATCACACACAAACAATTATAATTTTTCGAAGATATGCATTTTCATCATCCAACTTGAAAGACTGTCGTCAAGTACTTTCAGTAAAAAAAATAGCTATTCGAACACACCTACTCTCTTTTTGTGATTCATTAGATAGGTATTTCACTTGACCCATATATTTCATCTTTTAGTACTGTGATTTTTTTTATGTTATAAAGTCAACCTGTAGCTTTGTTTATAAAAATGATAGAATCTGAAGCGAGACGATGTATGAAATATTCTTGCTTTGTACGATATCAAGACAAAATATTCAACTCAAACACGCCCGGACACAAAAAGGTGCTCTCGATTTTCTCTTTCCGATACAATTGTTACCCATTTTTTGAATTTTTTATTGAGTCACGTAATGGAAGGGCAGACACGAAAATTACTGAACAAATAGATTGATAAGTTTTCCGTCCGTGGTAATTTTTTTCAAAAAATCGGAGGTTATGCATTTTCTACATCCAACTTGAAAGATACCTATGTCGTCGACTTGTTATCCAATTGTTCTGCTTAACTATGTACTAGATAAATTGAAAACTTATGCAAATGGTGTTTTTAAAATAAAACACTTCGTAATTGAGAAGAAAATTGTAATTTTGTTTGTTTCTATTAACTTTTAAATTTTTTGTCACTTTAGTAAACATTACAGTAAGCATTTATCGCCTTCTCTAACAAAGAGCTTCGATCCTTTTGTTCTATTTCAACCGGGTTTCCGACTAGGTCTGGATCACTGTGTATCATCGCCACCGGAAATTGGGTACTAACGAAGCGGAGAGAAATAGAAAAAAAAGTAAACAAGGTAAGAATTCATTCAATTTAAAGCATTTCCACTCATTTGATGAGGGTGCCGCTTTAGGAATGATTTTCTTATATATAATTCTTTTAATTATTAGGCCAATAAGTACAAAATTAATACAAGATTTTGTGTAATACTCCAAAACTTGCCATTTAGTACCGGAAAATTTCGAGGTCGATCGTCCTCTGTCGCCCCATTTTCAAGATATTGAACTGTTTTTCATTATTTTTCCAGACACGTTTTTAGATTATTATAGTGTGGCATCATATTTACTGAAATTTGTTGTCAAAAACGTGTTTATTAAAGAACATGGACACAAATATTGTTTGTTTGTTGTACGGCGAATTGCAGGACGTTGTACGGCGAATTGCAAAATAACAATTTTTGTCTGTACGGCGTCTTGCAATATATTACAATTTTAAGAGGAAATTAATCACTGTTAAGATAATATCAAGTGACGATATTTTGTTGATATCAAAGCTTTACAGGCTTACAAATATACAAAATGTCTTTCTTATCAAATATTATTAAATATATGCCGTTAATTCAGTTAAGAAGGCTTCGATCGTTGCGTACCGCTTTTCGATTTTGTACAAAAAGATTTTTTTTCAACCATACTATCCTAAATACATTAATATATCGTTATACACCGTTATACTATTTACGACTATTGTCTTATTTGTTGTTAGGGTGAAATTTTGTAATTTCAATAAAAATAAAAATAAACCGTCCATTCATCTTTTCTGGTTCTAGCTTTTTGTTTTTTTTTAGATAAAAACAGTTGAGATGTGGTATGATAGCAACTGAGATAACTATATCCATCAGGATCAAATCAAGTTTATGTAAGCAAGTATATGCTATCATACTGCCTTCAACAACCTTATAGGTGGCTATAAAAAGCACCGACCGAAAAATGTGGAAGGACTCAAGAAGAAAACTAACGGCTTAACTCATAACAAAACAATTTATGAAAACAAAAAATAAGATAGAGATGAAGCAACGACAACCACCGAACCACAGGATCGAGAATTCGGACAGACACACAAAATTGTTTAATTACTTAATTTCTGAAATGATTCATTTATAAAAAGAAGAATTAAGAAAATAGTTTGTTTTCATCGAAAGTAAGGAGAAACAAATCGTGAATTGCATTTCGAAATCATGTTCTTGTCAGTTTCTTTTTGAAAATATATAATTTGTATATACATCTTGTTAAAAATTGGCTATAAAAGGCAATAACTCCTTAAGGGGTTGACTGAAATTTTTTGTCGTGATGTCTATTCGTAGGTCTTACTATGCTGAACATTATTGCTGTTTACAGTTTATCTCTATCTATAATAGTATTCAAGATAATAACCAAAAACTGCAAAATTTCCTTAAAATTACCAATTTTAGTGCAGCAACCCTCGGATTCTTCTGAAAATTTCAGGGCAGATAGATCTTGACCTGATCAAATTTGTTGTAAATGCTTTGGTTTCAAAGTTATAAGCCAACATATACATTTTACCCCTGTGTTCTATTTTTAGCTATGGCGGCTATCTTGGTTGGATGGTCAGGTCATCGGACACATATTTTAATCTAGATACCCCAAGGATGATTGTTGTCAAGTTTGGTAGAATTTGGCCCAGTAGTTTCAGAGGAGAAAATTTTTGTAAAAGTTTACGGACGACGGACGCAAAACGACGGACGCCAAGTGATGAGAAAAGCTCACTTGACCTTTCAGGTCAGGTGAGCTAAAATATTGTCTGTCTGTATTATTACGTTTAGATATAAAAACATGTTTGTAAAGAAATAATTCCGTATATATAACATCAGGCTTTGGTAGTTCGAATACTTTCTATAAACTCAATTCGAAATCTGTATATACATAAAACAAAACAGAATAATTCATTTTTCTAAATTCAAGGGTCTATAAAGAGCATATTATAAACAATCAGTGATGGTGCAAACTACTGATGAAAATTCGCCCAAATATGTCTTTGTTGAGTTTTGAATCTGAAAAAAGCATCACACAGTATAGCTGACTAATAAACCCCAAAACCAATTTTCAGAAATCATTGTATTTAATTGTAGTTCCTCAGAAAAATATGACGATTTTTTTTTAACTTGGCTGTCATGTGAAAAGTGTTCGGTAAACAGGAAGTGGTTTAGTGATGAATCTGGAAACTTATCACACGATATAGCCGACTTCAATATTTAAAACCTTTCAGAAATCCTTGTGATGTAGTTCATGAAAATATTCAACGAAAATATTCATGGGACGGAGGGATTAACTGGATGGTTGGAAGGACGGACAGACAGGCAGAGGCAAAACAGTATAACCCACTTTTTTGAAGCGGCGGTATAATGATTGGAACAACATAAAGACTTTATAACAATAATAATATGATATAATTATCTTTATAGCACCTTAAGCCTCAATCACAATCGGAGCCAAAACAAAATAGAAAAAAAAACTATATTTATCAAATAACAGTCAGTATCAAGGCATTTACTACATAAATCAAAAGAACTATTCTTTAACAATACAATCGTCAGTATTCCCCATAATAGTCAAGTTTTCTTGTGTTAACATCGAGATGTGCTAGAAATGTGCTGAAGGAGTTCCTCCCTCAAATTGTTATAAAGTGAGCATTCTATTGAAAAATGACACTCATCCCCATCTCTATCAGCTGTACATTACGATTTTTCAATTCTTAATGTAATGGGTGAGCACTGATTCTTAACTTATGCACTACCTTTCTTAAAATCTACGGAAGCGTATTAGCGCCACATATTTTTTTTAATTTTTCTTCCAGTGTTTGCGTTACAACGCAAACCTTTGCTAAATAATGCAAACCTTTGTTTTATCTTATTTCTTATTTAAGATTCAAAGGACACAGTTGTTATTAATAGAGGAGGCTGTATATATTAAAATGTATCACTATTGTAGTCATTTCAAAGTAAAATCCTTGAATAATTAATAGATCATATCATTGACTTCAATAATGAGCAGAATAATATAAGAAAATGTGGTATGAATGCCAATAAGAAACATCTTTATCTAAGACACTATTCCTAAAAGTAAACCATCATAGGCTAAAGTACGGGTTTCAACACGGAGCATTAGCTTACACTGCATGAACAACAAACTATAAAGCCCCCCCCCCCCCCCCCCAGAAACGATATCCTTGTTACTACTAGTATATATATATTACAAAGAAAATTGAGTAAATTGCAGTTATACGGAAAAAAACAAAAATCAACCCTGCAAATTAAATATAGCTATAACCGAATATAAATATACTACCAAAGTAAGCTCTCGTTTGTGTAAAGTAGGTTGGCAAGAAATCTATATAGAATGAAGATGTTTTATCAATAAAATTATGTTCTCTCTATTTAAATGCTATCCAAGCATCTTAAAAATACTTCATTTAATTTAACGAAATAAAAATTCAATGACTTTCTATCAAAGAATCTTGATCATATTCTGAGATTTAAAAAAAAAAGGTTTCCTTATTAAAAAAATATTTTAAAGTAGAAAGATGAATTTGTCCATTTGACTTGGAGTTTCACAATTGTATGACATTATTTTGGATCTTTCAATTTAAATATAAGTGGATACCAATAGGGGATTAATAAAGGAATCAAAAGAGTAAAAAAATATACAGATCAATGTGCTTGATTTCGAGATATTAGCCATTGAAATTTTGGAGGGAAAATAGTCTCTCTTGACTTTTCATAGCTATTTCATTGACAAGTTTACATTCTCAAAACAATCAAAAATAATTTGAATTTTATAAAACTTTTACAGATTGCTTATCATTATACATGTAAAAGATTTATAAAAAGATAAATGGGGGTCAATGCCATTTTTTTAAGGCATTCAAATGAATAAAACCCGAGGATTCCGAAAATCTGACAAAAAAATCAAAAACATAGGAATAGAACTGCGATGTACCTTAACTAACAACTGAAGCTAAACCCAAGTTATAGATTATCGATCTTATATATATAAAATTTCTGAAGAAAAAAATGATTCTATTTATAATCAGGCTCACCGACGAAACATAATCTTTTCAAGAATCAACATGTATGATATCCTTAAAGAATAAACCTACCACCACCCTTTTTTTCTAACCTTCCAACCATAATATTACATTGTATATAACATTTGTTGAACCTTATGAAATAAACAGAAGAGACTGTAAGTGAAGCAAAGCAGTCATGTTCAATTAGAAAATAAACACCCTCTATTTATGTATTTTTATACATAAGTTTCTATTTATGCAATTTCAGAGTGAATGTTGCTAAGGATAATATGTCTTTCCGTGGTAACAATTGAAGTCAACAACACTTAACGATTGTAGTTTAAAGTTTGAGTTAGCTTTAATGTATTTCTCTTATCGGTTATAAAAAATTCAGGACATTTAAGCTCTTAAACTGCAATATTCTGCAAATGAAAACTCCGTTTCCAAGGAAAAAATCGGTTGCTATGGTGATAAAACTAAAAAAAATCCCACACATTTTTCTATTAAATTTGGTAGAGTAGTATCCAAACTTCATAACTACAGTGCTAACTATTCTGTACACATTTGCACTTTTCTGAAAAACACCAGAGAAAATGTTGTAATTCAGCAAAAATCCCAATTTCAGAAAAGTTGAAAATATGCATTTTTTCACAAAATTTTACAAAAAAATTACAAATTTGGTTGACATGCAATCTTCACTAAAATGAAGCTTAAACCAAGTTCTATCAATGTTACATATGAAAATTAATTAAAAACGCACGATTTGATTCATAATCAGGCTCTGAATTGTGGTGATTAAGCGGATTTTTGAAAGATTTTACCATGCTTAAGAACCAAAAAATAGAGTGTCCGTTACCATGGCAACCACTCATATTTTCCCACTCAAAATTATTTTTTGAGCATTTTTCATTTATTGCTTCTAATAGACCAATTATAGAAAAAATCTGAAACCTTCATGTATCGCACTCTGCCTGGTTCTTACAAAGAGCTGTACTTAACATGTTTGATTTAAAAAAAAAATTCAAAGAGACTTTGTCCCCATTCACAGGTAATGCCTGCCTCATATTATGTTAAAAAAATAAAACTTGTGATGGAAGAAGACATACATTTGTAAAACATACATGAACAAATAGCAATCCGTAGATGATTCGAAAAGGATCTGCATCCATCTCTGACTTGTCGTAACAATCGTCTGTTTCTGTAACTTTAAGACTTTCTGCAAGTGGCTGCAAATATTTCCTCTCAGGCTGTTGTCTCAAAATTTTGCCGTTGATGTTATTATCGTAATCACAAAAGCACGTCAACGTGGAACATACAATTGCCTACTGTAAAACGTTTATGTGATTGGATTTAGACATGACGTCATTCATTGTTTACAAACGTTATTTTTGCACTCGCACTGACATTTCAACAGTTCAACAGTTTAAACTTCTCCTGGATTGAACGTAGATCAAGGTATAGTAGGTACATTGCATATTTTTAAACTGAGAAAATTGTAGCATAGCTAATTTAAAACATATAACGTTAGCCAAAGTAGGGGAATACGCATTACACAGTGGCGAACCCCTGGGGTGCCGGGGGTTGGAACACCAAATTATTTTGGACGTTCACTGCATTTGGGACATTTAGTTGGAACCCCCCTTTTTCCCTTTATCCCGATTGTTTGGAACCCTCTTTTAAAAAAATGGGTGGATCCGCCACTGGTTACAGAACTTTCTGTAAATGTCAAAATTATTGCCATGTAACGTTAGGTCAAATATTAGAGGGGTGGACAGGGGGGTACTCTCTCCCACCTCCCATCTCCCAGTCTCCCACCTCCCACTCCAAATCTCCCACCTCCCAACCTATAACATAATTTTTCTCCCACAAACAAGAGACGACCCTTGTATACGTAAATCAATGTCAGAAATGCAGAATACCAAGTGTTTTTCGTGAAACCTGTCGCATTGATATATAGAATAAAATGCTCCCAGGCGCAGCTTGATACGACCGCAAGAGGTCAAACCCTGAACAGTTGGGGCAAGTATGGACACAACATTCAAGCTTGATACAGCTCTGAATTTGGATTGTGATTAAATAATTGACACATCATAGGTTAATGACACAGAATGCATGTGGTCCTGAGAACTTAAAAAAAATGATATTGGACATTCACCTATTATGCTCCAATATCCAAAATCTAAATAATGGTTAGATTCAGCATATATATATCAAAGAACCCTATGAAACTCAATTTTAATGAAATCAAACAAAGTTTAATTTTGGACCTTTTGAACCTCGAAGTGGACCAGTTTGAAAACAGGGCCCACAAATAAAAAATCTAAATACGTGTTTAGATTCAGCATATCAAAAAAACACCAGAATTCATTCTTTGTTAAAATCAAACTAAGTTTAATTTTGGACCCTTTGGACTTTAATGTAGACCAATTTGAAAACGGGACCCACAATTAAAAATCTAAATACACGGTGAGATTCGGCATATCAAAGAACCCCAAAAATTCAAGTTTTGATGAAATCAAACAGTTTAATTTTGGACCCTTTGGACCTCAATCTGGACCAATATAAAAACGGGGCCAAACATCCAAAAACTTTTTATACACGGATAGATACAGCATGTTAAAGAACCTCAAGAATTCAAGAAGAAACTCCCATTGAAATTGGTCAAGAAATAAGCAATTTATACAAAATATTAGAAACGTTTCTTTTTGGCCCCTGTTTGGCCCATAAAATTCCTAAACGATTAGGGCCATAACTCTCAAAATCAATCCCAACCTTCCTTTCTTTGCATGGCACCCTGTGGTACAATTTCATAGAGATCCATAGACTTATACTCAAGTTATTGTCCGAAAACCAGAAAAGCCTTGTTCTTTTGCACTTTTTGGCCACTAATTCCTAAACGGTTGGGACCATAACCCCCAAAATCATTCCCAACCTTTCTTTTGTGGTATGGAACCTTGTGGTTCTATTTCATAGATATACATTCACTTATAGTATATAAGTTATACCAAAGTTATTGTCCTCGGACGATGACGTCGACGACAACAACGACGACGTGATAGCAATATACATATACGGCCGCAAAAATTTTTGAGGTCGTATATGAACTCGTTTTTATTATGATTATTTTCGTTTTATTTTCCTCGCGTATTTATCACACACCAGCCAAAGATTGGTACTCCGCAAAGAATCTCAGTTGGTTATTAAAAAATAATAACTTCTATATGTGAATTTATTCACTATAACACAATGTTCAACTAATTCAATCAGTAACTTAAAATAAAGTCTAAGCAGTATGTCATTGTGAAATCATATCGAATCTGGATGCAATGACAATTTCCGTGTTTGATTTCAATGATGAACCTCAATGGATAACAATGATGTTAGATCATGTTAAATTATCTTAAATGCTGTATAAATGTTTAAGAAAATCAAAGACCAATTTTAGATCATTTATGGTCACTTTAAATGATATAAAATCAGCTCTAGATTAATTTTACATAGAAACTTTTTTTCCCTCCCACATCTCTCACTTTCTCCCACCTCCTAACTCCTTGCCTCCCACCTCCCACCTCCCACCACCTCTTCTCCCACCTCCAACCCCCTTTCTCCCACATCCCTTTTTAGCTGTCCACCCCTCGTATTAATGGAGATGTTATGGGTTGTTTAGGATATTCATATTATTACTTGCTTACCAAACCTTATTAAATAGATTATAGTACAAGTATTAATATTTGATATTTGAGAATGATTAACCTGAATATTTCTGAACATATGATTGGATAAAGGGAGGTGGGGTACACCATAATTTTTTTAAACATTTTTGATAGCATCTGTGCAATGCGATATATGGATTTCTTTCATTGTGCATTTGTTGTGTTAAAAATTATCCCACAGTCTTCCTATTTTTATATTGTAACGAAGGATGTCTGTGAAATATTTAAGTATCTCATTTTGTTTTGGTACTGGCTATGGTTACATTGAAATGTAACAGTCATAAAAATGTTATTGTTACAATGAAGTTTATGCTAGTTGCCGGAATGCAGTCCTAGGGTTGACTAAGGAACTGCATGATTACTTACGAATGTCACAATGATATTTATGTCTAAAAAAATCTTAAAAGTTCTGTCTGACCGAATGATTTTTTGTCTGACATTTTGTCGGTCAGACAGAGTTTGGGATACACTGCGGCGGGGGTACGATAGAACCCGTATTGTTCGGTTGGATTATAAAAAAAAAAAGGTCGAAGCAGCTTCCAAAAAATATCTGGAGGAAAGGTTTAGTAATCCGTACAGGCAAATGACCAAGATAAGCTACACTGTGCACTTCTGTTTGCAGACACAGACCCCTGGTTTATATAAAAAAAAAAGTGCACAATAAAAAGTCATTTTTATTTGAAGCGGCTTTTTGATTTTTTTTATCAATATGATTATTATTATAATAAAGTTCAGACAGAGGTACTTCACAATTAAGAAAACTTTCCCCGGTGCTTCACTGTATGTCATTTATAAGCATTAGTTTGTTCAACATAGATTATTCATAACAAGCATAACTGCAGGCTAAGTTTACAACACATAATTAACCATGGATTGCTTAATGTCCAGTGGCAGTGTTAAATATGTCATGCGTATTTAGAAAAAAACCATACACATTGCATTTAATAAGTTTTGTAAAGTTTAAATCATCGTTTAATAGTAAGTAAGTTCTTTTGTTCTAATATTATCCGGTGATGCCTAAATGTCTTTTTACAAAATGTATGTCTATGAGGGTACTGCACGACCGGCTTCCCGCAGAAGTGGTTTCTGTGCTTTAAAAAGACACAATTAGACGTTGATAAACAGAACACATTTTGGCGCCCGTGTAATTTGACATATTTATCAGATCATTGACGTCACATGGACACGTTTTGGGGGAATCGGACACGTTTCTGAGTGCTACATATGTACGTTAAATGTTCAATTAAATTAAATTTCCACTTCGATCTATTAAACATTAATGTACTTTTGTATTTAAAATGTAATGAGTATATATGTTTTGTCTTTTTGTCGTTGTTTCACGAATCTTATTATAAAGAGCACATACATAGATTGATGGCCAGTTAAAGCCACACGTGCATGAAATACTTGCCACTGGCAAGCACCAATACTTTGATGATGATGAATTGAATTATCATATTTTCCTCTTTTTTTTATTAAGCAACAAATTTCAACTTTGATTGATCATATATACATGTAGTATCAGAAGTCCAGTCCGTTACTGGACTTCTGGTAGTATATAAAGTAATAAGTACATTTTGATGACCATTCCCTTCCATCATTGTACATTCTTTTTATTTTTACATAACACAGAAATGAGGAAACATAAGAAAGTTTATAATAGCCCTTATAAAGTCATTTCATTTTCTTCCTCAGAATGATTAACAGCAATGGAGATAGGAGCAGAAATGGGAATGTTCGATGTGAAAATTGAAGACCTATAAACAAAATGATGTATCAATATGACACTCATCAGAAAAAAAACCAACATTTAATCATAAACCATTGAATCCTGAGTTTCGTACAAGTACCAAAACATTAAAGATGGATGCTTATAATGAGCTCATATTAGAACTAAAGTGTCCTCTTGAATTACCACTGTACATGTAGCAAGACACATCATAGGCGGGACTGAATTGAGGAAAAGAGCCAGGAAACTGACATTCTACGAGGCATTCCAAAGAAAAGATGGCAAAGGGAGAGAGCAATGAAACATGATACATGCAAAATTAATTGTTTCTTTGATTGTTTTATTAATGAACTTTAAAGGGGCATGAAAAAGATAGAGATTTTTGTCACAAACTTCACATGTTTGTATGACATTGAATGTTTTATTATATATTAAAAAATGATTATGATAAATAAAAGAAATTCCAGTTATGATTAAAAATAAGTTAAACAAAACATTGTTTTGTGTTAATTATAATGCATTGCCTAACATAGTAATATATGACTGCATTAATTACAACATGTTTTAAGCAATAGCAAAATACCAAAAATGAACAGTATTCTAATCTTGTTTGATATAGGTATAAATTGTGCGCTATTATACACATTGATATTGTAAAATATCAGCCTCGAACCACAGTGTGAATCTCTCTGATGTCGAGTGCGTATTCTTTTTTTATACACAGAAAGACAGAGTCACAATCAAAATCAAGAAGTAAACAAAGAATCACAAAACTAAAGGGCATTTACAACAACACTTTGAAAAATACACAAACAAACCAACACGATCTCCATTAAAAACCGGGAATGAATGCAGGTGCTCCTAAGGGTAAACTCCGATAAACTGCTTGTCTTGCTTCATTTCTGTTGTTTCACCTTCACTTCAATAGTTTTTCGATAGACGAAAGTAAGCTTGATAATTTTCCTTGGTCATGTTCACGTCGCTAAAAAAAATCTGCTCATCAGGGTGATATAGTCGAACAGAAAAACGCAACCAGATAAAAAAAGGATAATTATTATAGTAATATTGTCACAGAATTATCAATAGATATAGGAAGATGTGGTGTGAGTGCCAATGAGACAACTCTCCATCCAAATAACAATTTAAAAATTAAACCATTATAGGTTAAAGTACGGCCTTCAACACGGAGCCTTGGCTCACACCGAACAACAAGCTATAAAGGGCCCCAAAATTACTAGTGTAAAACCATTCAAACGGGAAAACCAACGGTCTAAACTATATAAACAAAACGAGAAACGAGAAACACGTATATATTACATAAACAAACGACAACTACTGTACATCAGATTCCTGACTTAGGACAGGTGCAAACATTTGCAGCGGGATTAAACGTTTTAATGGGCCCAAACCTTCTCCCTTTTTCTGAAACAATAGCATAACATCACAACATATAAAAACATACGATAAAATATCAATTAGCAGACTTAACTCAATCAAAAAACGTATGATTACACAAAGAACGAATAAATTTGATCTGCGATATCTGAATACAAATGCACAGTTAATTAAATATTAGAGACAAACAGTCATGACCAAAAGGCTATCAAACAAATTCAAACACACTGAGAAATATTTAACCAATCAATGTTCACTTTAGAAAAAAACCGGTTTTTTATAATCTTGAAGTTTATACAAATGTTGTAAGAATAAGTGAAAAATTGAAGATATTACAAATAATCAAAGCTGGTATACAGCCAAGATCAATATAAATAAAAAATGACAAAAAAGCATTATAAACAGTATCAACAGGTCGAATTAACAAGAAAATACGATTTGAGAGTACTCGCAGTTACTGACAGCTAGTTAAAAGCCAAAACCAATTAATAGTAAAAAATCATGCATCAGAGACTAAAATCGACTAAAACACATCACAGGGATTTAGTATTTTAACGTCATTAATAGTCAAAGAAGACATGACTTGTGCAATGCCAAAAATAATTGTATCGACAGGTAGTAGTATAGTGAAGAGCGACTTCTCAAACCTATATTTGGATACCAATTGTACTGAGATGCACATTGTAAAAAATGTTCTAATGATAGACCAACACTGAATCAGAGATTTCTACACAAGATAAAAATATGTCACAATTATTATGTACCATACTATACTTACCTAGATATATAAGTTTTCAGTTCCAAATATTTTTTGAAACAATACACATTCATATTAAAAAGATTAACCACACCAAATCGGCTGCTGCAACAATACCTAAAGAAATAACTATTTTTCGTATGGATAAGGTGCGCAGTAAAAAGTAAGTTTATTACTAAAACAGTGAATGAAAATATCAACTCAATAATAGAATTAAAAAAAATCGGTATACTTACAGTACAAAATCAGTACTGAAACACTACTGACGAAATCAGAACTGAACCAGTACTGACGAAATCAGAACTGAACCAGTACTGACGAAATCAGCACTGAAACAGTACTGTCAAAATCAGAACTGAAACAGTACTGTCAAAATCAGAACTGAACCAGTACTGACGAAATCAGCACTGAAACAGTACTGTCAAAATCAGAACTGAAACAGTACTGTCAAAATCAGAACTGAACCAGTACTGACGAAATCAGCACTGAAACAGTACTGTCAAAATCATTACTAAAACAGTTCTGTCAAAATGAGTACTGAAACAGTACTGTCAAAATCAGTACTGAAACAGTACTGTCAAAATCAGTACTGAAACAGTACTGAATAAACAGAAAGTATAACATTACAAGTTTTCTGTTTTTCCGAACAGTACTGTTATATACGAGGGTAGAAATGTACCAAAAAAACGTGAGTAAATTCTTGGTAGTGTACGATACAGTTTTGATCCCGTATTTACAGTTTGATGAACATTTTCATATAGGCTTTTTTTTTCCTTATTAAATCAAATATGTAATAAAAAATATACCTTCATGTGCTACTTTTTGAGTTAAATGAGGTCGAAATTTGCTCAAAATTCGGATTTGTGGCCATATTTTCCCTTTCGAAAGAAAACCATAACTTTTTTGTTTTAAAAGATCAACACAAATTGTTTTTTGTTAAATAATTTGTAATTTCTGTATTTTATAACATGGATAAGTATCCTAACAATGTATGCATTTTTTATTCAGAAATAACTCACATTTATCAAATGGTCATGAATTTTTTGCTGTATATTTATCAAAATTAAAAAAATTGCATTATTTACAGTTTTATAAAATTTGGTCCAAATAATCCCCTGCAAAATGAAACAAAATATCGTTTTAAAGAATAGGGGTCCATGCACTTGTTTTCAAATTAAATCAGTTTGAATGATAAAAATCAGTCGAAAAATGCATCTTTTCCCGATATGTCATAGTTTGACGTCGCGAAAATAACATTTTACGTTAGCAACGCATTACCTCCCCTGTAACTGTATCGTATGCCATTAAAGCAGGCCGTTTGATCATATTCATGACATGGGGGCTTTTTGTGTCTTTCTTTATGCGTTATGGGGTTTGCTAATTGTTCAAGGCCGTATACGATAACTTATAGGCCCTTACTCCAACTTTCTTTTGTCTATGGTGAACATTTGTTTCAGTAAATCATGCTACGTCTTATTTTGGTATGGACATATGCATATATTTTTACATGAATGTAAAGACTCGTTCTTATATTTACCTTATTTTTTACATCCATCATTATACAACAGATTTAGTTTTTAAATGTGTTACCCATCTAAAAATATTGATCGACTTAATGAAATAAAAAAATACAACCACAAAATATACTGAAATAAATGAAAAATGTGTATATGGGACACACATATTGCCGCTTTAAATGTACAGCAAATTTTGCATTTTTTTCTATTTACAAAGAGACATAACTCAAGTACGGATAAAAGCACGCCACCTTAATGAAAGCTCGATCTATATTTCGTGGTTATGAGAATTGTGAATAAGTTTCATAACATTTATTTTTGACAAAATACGGAAATTTAGTTTGTTTTGTTTTCATTTATAAACGGACATAACTTGGATCGGTGAAAATGACGCCACACAAATTCCAGATTTGATACTACTTTGGTGGTAATCTGCATTTTGAATGAGTTTAATCAGATTTGGTAATGGCATACTAAATTAAATTGCTGAAACTGCAACCATACTAAACAGACTGAGATTATTCCATCGGAACGTCAGTGTATAGCTTCGTATAGGAAAAGTCTAAAAAGATGGAGTAGACTGACAAGAGCGTGTGTGTGTGACTGAAAGGGGATGGGACAAACTTCTGAGCATGACAAATTCTGAATAGTATTGTATTATGTTAGTCATTTTTAGATCTTAGTTTCAATTTTTTGGCTCAAAATTTGGAGTGGAATTCAGTGTTCTACTACTTTTTCTTTCACCAATAAAAACACTGTAACACAAAATAGTGTAAAAAGATTATTCATTGTATTGAATTCACATTCGCTTAGGAAATGCCTTTTTTTTTAATCTTTTTTATTCTTTTTCAGTAAATTTTCCTAAGTTCTGCAAAGTATTTTAACTTATTTTCAACCTACGTTACGTATTCTTGCTGTTATCATCCGATTATTCAAGTATGTTGACGACCGATGCCCTTGCATTCCAATTTTAAACGAACTCAAAAAATGAAATTAAAAAAGGGGCCCATTTCTTACATTTATCTGTGATTGGCCAATGAGTTCTTTTAGAATGTGGAGTTGTTGTGAAATCACATCCAAGAAGATGTTTTCATTTTCCTATAATTTGAGTATTCTTAAATTTTGGAAATATTTTTTTTTTTTTTTTAACATTCTCAAATAAAGTTCTTACTGGTACAACACAATGTTTATTTCAAGTTGTTTAGTAGTTTTCAATATATGACATACAATTATGTTTTAAAAAGATCAAAACGACGTTTTACTTTAACATGTTAATGATACAATGTGCGTTGCAGTAATATGGATGACTGTTTGAAAACAGTGAACGATTTACCATTTTCGTGTTTTCAAAATTACCCTTAAATCTAATATAGGGTAAACTGTTGTAAATACAATTTATAATCTACTATTTTGAATACAAAATCATATCAATCAATATTGGGATGAGTAGATAAATCCAGATGAAATTGCATGAATAACACAACATAAAAAATGCGTGATATTTAAGAAAACAATATGTAAAACCTTTTTTTAGAAAGAAACAAAATGGTTAAACTAAAACTAAAAGTAAGTAAGTAGGCTTGTTTGATGTCGAGATGATTAAAACCATTGTTGCGTGGTTCATTATTCGAAATAAATAAAATATACGCAAAGCTGAGGGGGAAAAAGAGAATAGAATAAGAAAAAAACATTCTTAATCACCTAGATGAATTATAATAAATGCAAGTAATCCAAAGGGATAATGCTGTCTAGTTAATCAACTGGAAAATGAGCTGATAGATAAACCAGAAAGCGACATTGAGGGTGGTACTTGATACAAATATATCTAATTTAATATATATATATACCGAAAGCTTTTTTTTAGAGAGCCCAGGTGGTCGTGTGGTCTAGCGGGATGGCTGCAGTGCAGGCGATTTGGTGTCACGATATCACAGTAGCATGGGTTCGAATCCCGGCGAGGGAAGAACCAAAAATTTGCGAAAGCAAATTTACAGATCTAACATTGTTGGGTTGATGTTGATTCGAACCCATGCTACTGTGATATATATATATATATATTGACTCTTTAAATTCAAGAGTTAATCTAAAAATGAGGGTACTTTCTCTAAAAATGAGGGTACTTTTTATATGGCCTTCCAAATACCGTTTCGATCCCTAACATCACTGAAGAGACATTTATTGTCGAAATCCGGATATGGTGTACTAAAGAAATATTGACACCGAATGTTTGTGGCACAACATCCTGCCCACAAGTTAACAATTTTTTTTTTCTGTGACGTATTAAATTTATATTAAGATCCATTTTGTTTCATCTTGTGATCAATTTTATTTGGCAATCGCCAATGGCAGTCAGCAGGGTTAAAGAACATCAGTTGTTCGACCTGTTAGTCAAATGCGTTTTGTTTAAATAAACTTTTTCACTCTTTTGGTCTTTTGGAAAATGTTGTTTGTGCTGTTTTTAGACCCTTCTACAACGAAATTTGTTTGACATGCACACGTATAAAAATTGCGGTTTTTATCCAACGCAGTAGGTTTGAAACTAGTTTTCAATTTAGACTCGTTTATATTTTTTGTTTGGGCATGTATCATATTTTCCCTCTGGTTTATATGATCCGTTCATCCTATATTGTATCTTAAAATTCAAGAGTCAATCTTAAATTGAGAGTAAATTATATGGCCTTCCATATACCGTTTCGATCCCTAACATCACTGAAGAGACATATATTGTCGAAATCTAGATCTGGTGTACTAAAGAAATATCGACACCGAATGTTTGTGGCACAACATCGTAGCCACAAGTTAACAGAATATTTTTTTTCTGTGACGTATTAAATTTATATTCAGATCCATTTTGTTACATCTTGTGATCAATTTTATTTGGCAATCGTCAATGGCAGTCAGCAGGGTTTAAGAACATCAGTTGTTCGACCTGTTAGTCAAATGCGTTTTGTTTAAACATACTTTTTCACATTTTTGGTCTTTTGGAAAATGTTGTATGTGCTGTTTTTAGACCCTTCTACAACGAAATTTGTTTGACATGCACACGTATAAAAATTGCGGTTTTTATCCAACGCAATCATAGGTTTGAACGTAGTTTTCAATTTAGACTCGTTTATATTTTTTGTTTGGGCATGTAACATATTTTCCCTCCGGTTTATATGATCCGTTCATCCTATATTGTCTCTTAAAATTCAAGAGTCAATCTTAAATTGTAAGTAAATTATATGGCCTTCCAAATACCGTTTCGATCCCTACATCACTGAAGAGACATATATTGTCGAAATCTAGATCTGGTGTACTAAAGAAATATTGACACCGAATGTTTGTGGCACAACATCGTAGCCACAAGTTAACAAAATATTTTTTTTTCTGTGACGTATTAAATTTATATTCAGATCCATTTTATTTGTTACATCTTGTGATCAATTTTATTTGGCAATCGTCAATGGCAGTTATATATATATAAACGAGTCTAAATTGAAAACTACGTTCAAACCTATGATTGCGTTGGATAAAAACCGCAATTTTTATACGTGTGCATGTCAAACAAATTTCGTTGTAGAAGGGTCTAAAAACAGCACAAACAACATTTTCCAAAAGACCAAAAAAGTGAAAAAGTATATTTAAACAAAACGCATTTGACTAACAGGTCGAACAACTGATGTTCTTTAACCCTGCTGACTGCCATTGGCGATTGCCAAATAAAATTGATCACAAGATGTAACAAAATGGATCTTAATATAAATATATATATATATACAACTCGTCTAAACATCAACCCAACAATGTTAGATCTGTAAATTTGCTTTCAATATATATAAAACGTCTGAATAATAGTCAACGATTTTCCCCACGAGGGCGCTGGATCGTTACAAATAACGATACATGTACACAATAAAATAAATTATATAAATGCCTAAAAAGTGTACATAACAACACCAATAACACAAAAAGGAACTATAAATGTAATTATTTATAAATATTTCGGATAACAGATATCCTTCATCAGTATATATGATTGTGATGTTGAATGAATCAATTATCAGTCTACTTAGATTAAGCTGTTACAATCTTGAAGTTTATACAATTAAAAAGGTCAAACCGAACATCAGGTAAGACGCTTGCACAGTTCTAAAAATGTGTTAAACACGACATAGGTTATATGACTATTTACATCAGAGAGTACAAATATATGCTTTAAATTAAAAAATAATGTGCGATATAAACTAGCACAACTCCAAAGCTTTAACGGTATCTATAATTATGATGTTACAAGAAAGATTTTGTCAGTAAGAATTTCAAATAAACAGCACTGAACGATATATATATAAAGTGCCTAGAAAATCAACCTAACGATGTTAGAGTAGATTTGATTCGTAACTTCCTCCCCGGCGCCATATATATATATAATGTCTAAAAATAGCAACAATCAACATTCAATCTATCTGAGCGTGGATCAGTTTGTGAAAATAAACTGATACAGTTACTGAATTAAAATTATATAAATGTCTAAGAATATAACTTAAACACACTAATAAATACATTAAAAACTTCTATTAGATGTTAAATAGAAATACGCAATATTTCGCTAAACAAATTAGCTTCTTCAGGCGTGTGCATCTCTCAAGGTGAAATCGGATGCATGACAAAAAATATTTTTGTAGCTTAATCTATACAAGAGTTGAAGGAGAGTGTAACATATTGATTTATGTTGCATAAAATATGTTTTTAGCTACAACGAAGAAGCTAATTTGTTTAGCGAAATATTGCGTATTTCTATTTAACATCTAATAGAAGTTTTTAATGTATTTATTAGTGTGTTTAAGTTATATTCTTAGACATTTATATATATATATATTTTATAATCTTGATTTAGTCACAAACAATCTAGTATCAAGACAGCATGAGCTAGACAATACATTACAGTTATTGGAAGAGAGAAAAATAAGTTTTTACCTCTTACTTTCCAGATTACGGAGGCAAAGCTACATACACTTATTCCAAATTAAAAAATCTGAAGAGTCCAAAACTAAAGAATGTGAGCAATTAAATGTTGAAGTTCTTACAAAGTTGTTTTGACACTGATTTACTAAAGCTTAATAGTGTAGTTTTGGAATCAGGTATGTTGTCGGACAAATGGTCGAAGAGTTGTATATGTCCAATTCACAAATTATAGAGAAATATCTTTAAATAAAAGAATTGGTAAACCTTTTAACGTAATGCTATAAAATATATTTGATAAATTTGTGTCAGAAAATAATATTATACGCAAGACCAAAATTGGTTCATCACTCGACTTTCTTAACTAGGAAGTAGACACCCGACAATAATAAACCCTCATGGTTATTGGGGAAATACTAGACAGTTTTGTTACTGTTGTTGGCGACCCGATTATCATTTTCTTAAACCATCGTGGTGACGTCAGCCTATTCATTTACCGTGGATTCTTTTTCTAGAATCGACGCTTCCTAAATCTGCCACTGAAATGGGCTCACCATCTTAGATTCTTTTGTTACCTTTATGTGCCTAATTTCATTAAGTTTGAATTGACTAATTAACTGATTTCTGTTCACTTATGGAATTGTTTTAAAAACTTACCTTTAATTTTTGTGACTTCTATATGCCTCCACTGGGATTCGAACCCGTCCATGAATTCTGATACGTGTTACTGACATCAACATATCGACGAAACCTCTGGGCTAACAATCGGTTACCATTTAAATGTCTATTTTATATATATAAATGAATATTTAATATAAATCGGTACAACAGACACACAGGGCTTCTACCTTTATATATTCATAATAGACAAACGAATAGTATGAATTGGTAGCCGCGAGGTTTCATGGTTAAGATAAATGAGTTTAAGGTACGGACTTGTTTATTTAGGTTCGAATCCCTGAATTCTCTTTGTTGTCCCTATTCTCTACTTTTCCAGTTTTTGTTCTTGTTTTGTATGTTATTGTGGATAATTTTTGGATTATTGTTGGCTATTCCACATGTTTGAAGCAAAAATGATTACATTCTCATGATTTGTCCATTTTTGTTTTATGAATTAATATAATACGATTTAATCTGTTTTACAACTGTTAATTCGTAAATTCCTATGCTAGAAAATCGTGATGTGCCTAGAATTAGGCTATTTGGTTAGAAATTTCGAAAACATACTTATTATATGCACTATATATGTTCTATGTCGGGTTGTATTCCCTTTGACCATTCTCCATTTCCATTTTCAATTTAAATAGAACGATAAGTTCGAATATATATTATTTTGTAAAAACAGACAATATTAAGATGACTGATAGTATGACGATCTTTAAGGACAGACGTGTTGTGTTATAATATATTTAGAGTTCTGTTTTAACCATTTAATTGTGATACTAAATTTATTGTAATGAATCGTTTGACACGATTACATGGTTATCTAAACTCACTTACAATACCTTCTTAGTAAGAAAAGGCGTTAATTTAAAAAAAACAAACATCAACACAATAGTTTAAGTTATAGATACAAAGGATAAGCCTTGATTCATGAAAAACAAACCATCCGCCCTCCGGGCTCATGGTTTCTTTTTCAAGAATCAACGCTTATCCATTGTATCTATATCACTGAATTTGCTACTTTTTATAATAAAACACAGGATGAGAAAGCTGTGCAGAAAATAATTTCAGTATAAAGACTGTTGTTGAATTTCAATCGAAATATTTCCGCTGACGTGTTTTTTTTATAAAGTTTTTGACTGGTATAAACAGAAACAAACAGTCTAACTTTAACATAGTTTGTTAAAATTGACATAAAATTCTTTACGTTGGGTACTCCCTATTTATGTATTAGAGTATGTAGCATCTTTGTTAATCAAGACCTAGTTTAGTACATTTGAACTGAACTAAAAAAATCATCATTTATTATTTCAATGTTGTACTATATTGTAACTCATACACCATATTAGATGCAATCAAACTATCTTTCATCCGTATCTTATAAAATTGAGATTAAATCTGATTTTGTTGTTGTTTTGAGCATACCTTAAATACTTTATTGGTATGTTTTGTACGTGTATAGCCACTTTCGATCGTGATCTTATCGCGAACGCGTAGTTTTTATCTGTTTGAATCAATGGTTTACCTTTTCAACATTTTAAAAGTATATAATTAAGACAGAACCAAAAGTTTTCTTATTCAAATCAAATAAAGTCATATCTTAACATTTGTATTGTTATTCGGGTTATTTATTTATTTCATAGCCCTGGACTATCCTTTTATTATTTGTAATTGAGATTTTGTTTATTTTTCTAACCGATTTACCATTTCACCGCTTTTTACGGTTATTATCACATTCGCTTTGAGGCGTGACTTATGGTTAACCTTGAAATTTTCTTATTGTGTCCTAAATTGTAAAGCTATCCAAACAATAAGATAAAACAGTACACCTGTACCGATATTTTACAATGAAGCGTTTTTTCAATCATCTATTTTTTTTGTCGTTTGCTGGTGAACTGTTACTCACCAGTTTATCATAGATAAAGTAGTTTTTCGAATCTCAAATAATTTATACAGATAATTTATAAAAATAATGTTCTTAAATTCCAACTATCTTTGGCACAATTAGCCTTGCATGGATATGATTGTTCTCTTTATGCTTATTTTGGTCAAAAAGATTCCTTGTTATATCAACTTAATTCAGCTTATGAATATCGTATAACTTTTTAATTATAATGATTCCTACGGATACAGGTAATAATACATCATTTGCTCTATTTAGGATGCATATAGTAAATATATTTGCGTGTTCCTGATGAACGTAAATCTAGAAAAAAAGTTTCAGACGTAGTGCAATTGCAATTTGATTTCTATATTATTTAATTTCAACACAGATACGATAAAGGATATTGACAATAACTTATTGAGACCAAAAATGTATTCGTGCAAATTTTACATGAAATTTAATGTTGATGTCACTGATAACGAGGAAGAAGGTCTCCACAACTGCATTAACATTAGATAAGTTTTCTCATATCTGAATTGCGTTAGCCCCAAATATATGAGCTATAGATGCAATGACTATAATGTTATCTTTTTTCTATTTTTGAAAAGAGCATTTACTTTAGCTGTTATCAAATAAGTACATGTACCTAAGCATAGTTTTTTAATGTCAAAATGCATCGCTGTACTATCTAGTCTTTTTCTTGGTTGATTACTATATTCCTATTTTTAGGATTAACGTAAGTATTAATATCGGTATATATTATACATAGAAGTGTAATCATCATTATTTGTAATTATTCTTTGGAATCATTCTTTGGAAAAGAGATACAGTTGTTCTCATACCTCTGTTATTGGCGTTACTCAGATATGAAAATTTAATATCTAATACATGTCTTTATGATTTCAATTTATTGTCATGTCTAATGTGTAAAAATGTATTTTAGTTAGTTGTTCTGTGTTTATTTTAGCAATCCCTTTTGGGTATGAGTTCATTTATTTATGAATAGAATAAAGTTATCCTGGATTGTACTCAAAACGAAATTAATATCGTTGATCCTGACCCAACTTTTCCTTATAAAAATAAAGAAGTCCTGGTTTCGGAACATCCTATTCGTGTTTTGCAATTGTTAGATTGTAAAGAAAATAACTTAGAAATAAATACAGGTTAACCTCCCCCTCCCCCCACACGAAACCACGCCACACAATCAATTAATCTTCTCCTTTTCAGTATCTATTGCATTTATGCTTTTAATTAAGCTTAGCCAAATAAAACAGGCTACTTTTACTAACCTCGTCAGGTTAAAGACTTAATGCAGACCACCAGCGCGATGGTCTATATTACCATTGTATGAATGAAAGATTTTATAATCCAATAATAGGAACGCAGGACTGAGACAGTAGATGGGGTCAAGCGTTTAAATCTGATTACAAGTAGGATCTAATGAAACGTCAAAAATCAGATCATAATTTTCTGTACATTGTCCGGTCTTATTTTCTTGTAATTGTATAGCTCTTATTTTAAGCAATCGTTTTATCTTAAGTTTATGATATACGAGATAGCAGGCTATCGTTTAAAACATCAAAACTGACTTACATGACGAATACGCATGCGCATGAATAAAAAGCAGCACAAAATTATGACCTCTTTTTTAACAGCATTGTTATTAAAATTTTTGGGTATCAACGTTTTCTTTTGATCGCAGTTTGACAAATATGGTAAGTATTTTGTACGAATATGTAGGTTATAATTTAAAGCTTTTTATTCATTTGAAAATATATATATATATATATATAATGGTTATATTGAATGCTATATTTAATCCTCCTTAGATTAATATTATAAACATTATAACATTGCTGTTCTTTATTTTACTGTTAAAGCGTACAGAAATGTGTATCAAAAACTGATGGTGGTTATTCTCCTATAGTATAGGTGTCTGAAATAGCATATAATTATTACATACATGTATACAGCTATATATATATAATTGAAAGTTAGGTAGAAACTGTATGCTGATAACATATATGAAAATTAACAAAAGATAAGTAGAATCCGTATGCATAATTATTATAAATGGTTCATAGAAAGTTTGTAGATCTAACGAGCCTCAAATTTAAATACTATTTAAAGACATTGACTTCAAAACCACATATTGACATGACCTATTGAATATCAATAAAACTAAAATTGTAAATTTTGAGTGAAATTAATTGAAAAATGGTGATATTACCTTTATGTTTGTAATGCAGCAATGCTTCTATAATATAAGCATATAATTGAATAATACTATTAGTTACATAGTGTGTTAGTGACCTAATATGATATATACAGGGTCAGTAAATTCCATATGGGGTGAGAGCGAAGCTCGAACCCCATATGGAATTTACTGACCCTGTATATATCATATTAGGTCACTAGCACACTATGTAACGAATTTATCTTACCGACTATCTTCAAGTGTTGAATTTAGACTAAAGTTGTCTTATTTGCTTTCATAACACATCTCCTTATTTCTGTATTAAAGTGTTCAGGTGTTCAATTTTAAGAACCTACTTCAATTGATATGCACTAAAAAAACTAATGTAAACGATAGATATTTATAATAAACAACCTTGATATAACAATATTAAAAAGAACTTTCAATATTTGAAATAATCAAACAGTGCCTAAGTCGCAAATTCACTACTAACCTAATATTGAAATAAGCCCCGCCTCCCTACTAACCTAATATTGAATATACACGGTCTCCACGAGGTCGCTTTTAACCAATCATATTCCTAGAAATGTATAGGAGGTAAGATAAATAGTATTACTTTAGAATACTGCAAAGCAGTTGATTTTCAAATGGTAAATCCCCTTTAATGTAAAGGCAAACCTGTTGCTTGGTTGCCATCGATTCGTTTTACAGTATTTCTCATCCATGGGAGGAAGTTTAAAAATCAAATGATGAAGATAAATTGCATTTTGATATGAATAGCTTTAATGATATACAATCATTTTATCTTACTATTGATTTTTACAGTTTCGTAGATTTGCTAGAAATACAATACCTATCCACCCCATCAAATATTACAGATAATGGGGAGTAAGACAGATAACCCTCTCATATATACAGTGAAAAGTTCTTTGAAATCGGGAGCTATGACACAAAGTCCCGACTTACACACTGATAACGAAGTACCGGTTGTGATAAACATGTGTGGTAGACAAATTAGTATATGTACATTAAAAAGAGCGGCCTTTATTATCATTGATGTATGTAACAGATGGAGAATGAATTCAATGAAAGATCATATTCAACCTTTTTTGTAGAGACTGATATTTAAAAGGAGATGCTGGTTTAATTTGACAGTTATCCTTATAACAGTCGGGTCTTGAACCCGGAGGTAATAATGCAGTACGAGTTTAATCACCGGCTGGTTGTGATGATTATGATAGACAAATCATGCGTTACAGTAGAAAACAGTGGCCGTAAATAGCATTGATTTATTAACTACACGGTGAAGTCAATGCATGATCATATTCAAGCCTTTTTTTGTCGAGCCTGCTTATTAATTGGGTAAATTTCCTTGTATATAGAAATGATGATGAAAATATTTTGTTTTTGTTTAGAATTTTAAAATTGCTTTGATATTTAACATAATTCTAAACAAACTTGAAAGTAAATATACCTATTGAAGTCTAAATAGACTTGACACGTAGTTGTATTGAGAGTGAATCATTGTATTTGTATAGCTTTGAATGTTTCAGTGAAGTACTCTCTTATTTTATAATATTTTATTTCTTTTATTTTGGGTAAAATGGTTTATACTTCTCATTTTTTTAACTTCAATAGACGATGTCTTAGGTCGCAGCTTGTAAGATCTATATTTAGTAGTGTTGTCAACGGTTAACCGGTTAACCGGTTAACCGGTCGAACGACCGAATACCGAATACCAAAAACGCTAACCGGTTAACCGGACTTTTTTTCAATTTTAATAGTTTTGATATAAATTTGCATGGAAATCATTAAATAGTTAAGTTTTATTTAAAAAATGTCGTCGTAGTTATTTATTTGACAGATCAATTGTCCAGTATATTGATTGCTATTGTTGATCCTAAATACATAAAATTAATTAGAGCTCGGGACAGGACCTTAAAGAAACATGATTGGTAAACATGTTTTTTTAACAATAACTTTAAATCAGAGATGCGATTAAATTTTACTAATTAGTTCATTATTTTGTTTTTGATCTAATATTGTGTAAACATCTAAATGTGTAAACTCAGTAGTGCAAGGTTTAGTCTTTCTTTAAACGAAATGCTGCCTTAAAAAGTGTGAAATGCAAACTAATGTGAATGTACTCAAGGTGTACGTGATAGTACGATTAACATGCTTAAAGAAACAAGCAAACAAAGTAAAGAAACAGGTCGTATGTTGAGCTATAGTTATTAATTTCTGTGTCATTTTAGTCTCTTGTGGACAATTGTTTCATTGGGAATCATACCATATCTTCTTTTTTTATAATTAATTATTTCAAATTGAAACGCTCCACATTATTTTCGAAGACAAGAGAAAATTAAACAATGATCGGTTTCAGACAAATTCAATTCTACGAGATCAAGACGTTTTTTTTTATATATATTTTTCAATTTGAAGTTGGTACAAATGCTATAGTTGATACGGTGTATTTTTTTTTTTTTATCAAAAACCAAACTTCTCCTGTAATCCTCACAGACAAGCCTTATAATGCCAAAGGACAAACTTCAATTCTTTAATCGTAGTATTATGACTTGGATGAAAGGTTGTCAAATTGACACTTATACCACATCTTATAACTATGTGTACATGTATGGTACTATTGAAAAGGCTTTCAAACGACAACTTAAAACTACCGGTTAACCGGTTAATCGGTCGAACGATTATCCGAGTAACCGGTTAGTCAAAAGTGTACGATTTGACAACACTAATATTTAGAAAACTTGTAGATTTTGCATATGTCTGAAGTTTTTGTGTTTTTTTCTAATATATTAAGTATAGATTATCGGATTTTCTGCACATTGATATCGTAAGCGGCTGATATTTTACGATATCTATACGTAGAAAAGCCGAGTATCTGTTTATCGTTCTATTACTGGTCATTTCCCTCTCCACACGACAGTTTTACGCTTGACGAAAGCAATTAAGCTTGATAACGTCTCCTCTCGCATTGTGACGTTGCTGATAACTTCTCTTCTCACATTGTTACGTCGCTGATAATGCCTGGTCTCGTTTTGACGCCTTGATACGAGAATTGATGAGCGACAGAGCAGGGTGATATAGGCGTTGGGAAGGACAATAATACATATTATTGTTTTTTTCAACAATGTTATTATTTCTAAAGACGGTAATTGAACGCTGATAATTAACTGGACAGAATATATAACGCTTGTGTTCATCCAAGCGAAATCATGTCCTCGTTATATAAAATTTATTAACTGTGAAATTGAAATCTCGACAAACAGTGTAAGCTTAAATTTTTCACTGTTTGATGTTCGGTCTTTATTTATATGTTCATGTTTTCTCAATATCTTTCAATATATGATTACATGTATTATTCAATTTATCGAAAAGGGCCGTAATCTTATGCATATTCATACCGATAACGGAACACGGTTTCGTAATTATTCAACTTTAAAAAATAAACCGATTTAACTCATGTATTTTTTAAATAAAAATCATATTTTTTCTCGTACGAAATCACTTTCTCCCGCTTAATAAACATTTTCAGGTACTTTGTGCACTTATCTTACTCCTTGTGGTCCTTTGTGCACAAAGGGGGAACTTTGTTGGGTTTTTAGAGACTGCGTTTTGATTGATTTAACCCATTCTAAATGATATTTTATAATATTTCTATCTATTTTGTGATGTTACACTTTTGTTTCAGACAAGAGAGCATGTGTGGTACCATTAAAACGTTAAATCCCACAGCAATTGTTTGCACCTGTCCTGATGTTCCGTTGTTGTCGTTTGTTGATATGTTTCATAAGTGTTTTTCGTTTCTCGTTTTTGTATATAGATTAGACCGTTGTTTTTCTTGTTTGAATGGGTTTACACTGGTAATTTATTTATTTGAAACTAGTTTTCTTTACATCTAAATATATCTATTTAGACGTGCATATTGATCGGATTGAAAAAAAAAGTTGTTTCAACAGAGACCTATCTTAGTATTTATCTTGTATGATATTAATTTTTATAAAAATTTTAGATCTACCTTATTTTTCGAAACCCCAAATTCTCCCTGTCAATCTAATGGCATACAATCAGAACTCTGTTTAATAGGAACATTTAAGAGTTCTAACTTTCAAGAACTAAATACTGGAATTGGGATTGTGAAACGAGTGCATGGCTACACTTATAAACAAAATCAACAAACGACAACTACTAAACATCAGATTCCTGACTTAGGACAAGTGCAAAAAGATTCAGCGGGCTTAAACGTTTTAATAGGTACCAATCTTCACCCTTATCTGAAACAATAGTGTTTTTTTTATATAGATTTGACCGTTTGATCTCCCGTTTGAATGCTTTTACACTTGTCATTTTAGGTGCTTTATAGCTTGCTGTTATGTGTGAGCAAAGGCTCCGTGTTGAAACCGTATTTTGACCTATAATCATGATGAAAATGGTTTACTTTTACATATTGTGACTTGGATGGAGAGTTTTCTCATTGGCACTCATTTCCCATCTTCATGTATCTATTTATCAAGTCTTCCAACGTCAGTCTTTCTAGAAACAGGACGACCGATTTTGTAAAACATAACACCTAATATTAAATAGGTCAGTTGTCAACGAC
The DNA here is from genome assembly GCF_036588685.1 of Mytilus trossulus. Classification (NCBI taxonomy): domain Eukaryota; kingdom Metazoa; phylum Mollusca; class Bivalvia; order Mytilida; family Mytilidae; genus Mytilus; species Mytilus trossulus. The sequence goes on along the minus strand of NC_086379.1, from coordinate 34,114,232 downwards.
CACACAAACAATATTAGAAACTGTAGTGAAGGAAACAAATCTTTTCTTTTATTAATAACATTTTATTTGTCAATCTTTCTAAAGAAATAACTTTCTTAAAAGATCACACAAACATACCCATTCTACTGGAAACAACTAGCATTGCTGATATATCGCTGATATTGTATTTCATTAACTATACCCATATTCCATTACCATTGTTTATTCAATTGACATAGCAGATTCTCTATATTTAGCATAAACAATTGTTTGAATATTTCATGCCAGAATTGGAAAAACACAAACAGTAGGCAACCATATCTTGTCGACAGCCATTACAATATGATTATTCATGAAAATGAAATAAAAAATATCTCATTTTCTTAGTTTTGTTAGTCGCATCGACAATTTGTCCCTATTTTTAGCGAACGGTACATGTTTTTTTACCTTCTGTTTGTAAGCAAATAAACATTGTCTACTTTGAGAAGGTTCAGCCTTTTCAGTTTGAAAATTGAAATAGTATTCGGAAAACAAAATTCTATAGAAAATAACGAAAAATCAAGATCCGAAATAAAAATAAAGTTATCATGGTTATGAGAAGTGATTACCCTATTGATATTTATAACCTACAACTTTTATCAAAGTTCAAAAAGTCTCGAGGTACAAATGATTATAAAGTATAAGAGATTTTGCTATATAAATATATCATATATAAGTAAGCGGGGTTTGAAAACATCAGTTGTTCGACCTGTTAAAATATACTTTTTCAATCTTTTTGTCTTTTTGAAAATGTTGTTTGTGCTTTATTTAGGCCCCTCTAGCAAGAAATTTGTTTTGCATACACACGTATAAAAATTGTAGTGTTTATTCAATGCAATCATATATTTGAACATTATTTTAAATTTTAAATTGTTTATACATATATATATAATACATGTATGTAGGTTACATGATGTATTTATAGGGAAGAGCAAATTTCAAATTCCCACAAACCAGACAAACGGTTAGTTATGAATATTACAAATACAAACAAATACAAATTTTGTGTAAAATGCACTAACCGATACTATTGTACACATTTTTTTTAACTAAAAAAGAGTCATATTAAAACAGAGAGACGATAGCGTAGAAGGCATGACACGTTCCATCGTATCCGAGCTCGAAAATCGAACTTTATGGCTGCAGTTCAAAAAAATTTGTAATACGTCACTTTATGTTACATAGGTACAGTTGTAAATTACCAAAAACCCAATACTTGGTACGGAGGTTAATGATACATGTACAAATAATCATTTTATCAATAATATGAATCTCATAAATTTGTCTATGAAAATGTCTTTTTTGAGAGAGCACACAGACGTATTCTACTCGTCTCAAATAACATCTTATTATAGCATATTTACTGTCGACACTTTTTTCATTACCAATGGTTCCATGTAATTTAATGATATGGCAAATACGCTATATTTAGCAATAACAATGTGTTAATATTTTATTCTAAAATTTGAAAAACTAAACAATAAGCAATTTACGGTATGCTGATTACAATGATAAGCAACATTTGGTGAAGTTTTCAAAGCATCTATAAACAAGAATACTTTTATACTGCAAATAGTTGTGTTTAGTTCCTACGTATAGTATCTCTGCTATAATTTGTGCAATGTCAATTTCATCATGGATCGTTTTTCCACAATCAGAGGTTTATTAAGGGTTGAAAATAAGTTTGAAATTAGCTTTACAATTTAAATAGGTATCAATGTATTAATTTAAGTTGCAGTATAAAAACAATATTAGGTCCATGTCAGAAAAATATAATTGTTTGTGTATTCGGTGCAAAACTGTTGAAGGGCTCGGTAGAAACCTACCCTTCCCCAGTTTCTCAGCCTCATACAAAACAATTTAAATTTGTCTGACATTGACCTAATATTGTATATTTATTTGATATCTGCAGCATGATAATATCAAGATGTGGCGTGTCACAAAATCAGTTACTTCCTGTTTGTCGATAGTTTGAAATTTTACAACACTCATTGTTCCTATAAACCTAAGTGAGACCTTTCTTGGCTTCTTTGAAAAGAAATATATTATATTTGTGAGGATCTTGATAACGTGAAATGTAGTGTGTAATCACTTTATGCAACGGTCTTGAAGTCACTTCCTTTTTGTAGATAGTTTGAAAGCTTTGGCATATCATAACCTGTATTTGTCTTGTAAAAGTAATTTAAGCATGCTATACAATTGTCATCAATAACTGTTCGTTTGTTTTTTCGCCCTTGTCAAAAAGACACAAATCAATGAAATCGACATATAAAAAACTATACAATAGTTACCAATACAAAAACTGTGCTACATATTTTGCACAAGTGAGAGGGCGAAGAATAAGTCATTTTCAAAAAGAGAGACTTAAGAGAAGAAGAATAACATATTTAGAAAAAAACCTGCTGACAAGTTATTTCACTCCGAACTTTCTAAAAATAGGAAGGACGATTTTGTAAAACCTGTCACCTAATTTAAATACAACCACACTAAGAACACTTAGACATGTAGCTAATGCTTCAGATATTTTCTTTTGTGAATTACACGATTGTAATCGATCTGTCTAAAGAAATTTCTTCCTTGAAAGATCGCAAAAACTAACCTTCTTGTATTAAATGTCATAGATAACTATCGCTTTTTATTGTATTTTATTAACTGTACACATATGTTAATAATCAATGTTTAGTTACATGCTATAACAGATGATCTGTGTTTAGCATATACAGTTGTTTAAACATTTCATTCTAAAATTGGAAAAACCAAAACCGTATGCGATATTTGAAATGCATATGTTACACAGATTAAATATATTAAACAAAGGAACAATAATTGTTAGAAATTTAAAAGAAAATGTAATGAGCTGAAACTGACCATATTTTTGAATGATTAAGGCTTTCTGACAACTGCTCTTTTGAAAACGATTTTGGAAAATATGTCACTATTTTTTAATAGTCAAAGTTGTCAAGAACCAAACAAGCAAAACTTTGAACGTACAACGTAGTTAATGAAACAAATAATTGCTATTATCAATAACATGATCGTTCTATTTAGGGAAAACAAATTTTGAAACATATCTATCCTTAAGAGTCAAATGTTATAGCTGAGTATTGCTTGGGTTGTATTTTCGTGACTGTACCTATATTTCTTATTATTTAAGTTTTTTGCAAGCTATGACAGATTAAATATGTTTAGCAATTACATTTATTTAAACCTTTTCATTCTGAAATTTGCAAAACCAAACAGAAGATGATTTGTGGTATGCTTATATTACAATGATACAAAATAATGAAACAATTAAACAAGTAATGTCCATTATTTATTATAGAATGCAAATGGAATAATGTGAAGAAGACTATTCTTTACTAAGAAATGTTCAGGTTTGATTTTATATATATAAAAAAAAGTATGTTGCTTGCATGCTACCTCCTATTTTTCAATCTAATAATTAAACATATAGCTAAAATAATATTAAAGAAAAACTTTTGAACAAATTAGAGGACAACAAATAAATCATTTATTTAAGAAGAGAGACAAAGCAGGAGGGCCATACCACATTTTTATAAAAAAAAAAAACTCAATCTAGTCATCAACCACAATTCTTCATAGAAGCAGGACAGACGATTAATTAAAACATGTCACATAGCTTTAAAATAGTACAAGTGCCACCGAATAAACACGCAATTATTGGAACTATAGTTAATGATACAGTTTTTATTTTATTAATAACACGATTCTTATCATTCTGTCTAAAGAAATGTCCTTCTTGAAAGATCCTGCAATCATTCTTATCCTAGTGGCAGCAAAAATCATAGTGTAATATCGCTTTGATTGATCTATAAACGATATCCATATCATAATTTAATAAATTCCAAGGAAAATAGTAGTTCATACATAATTTTTACTTGCAATGCCAACGAATTCATATGCAAGAACATGTCTAGTAACCACCCAACGCCGTCTGCAATTCCATTCGTCTTTTCGAACGACCTTGGTTGGACAACTTCGTATAAGTGGTCTAATTTTTTATGATAAGGAATATTTTTTTATTAGGTCTGCAGCTTGTTAATGTTAAGATGAAGCCTTTAATCCAGTTTTTTATAACGCGTTTACCAACTACCTGTTAATCGATATTTTAAGATAAAACAGCTGAAACTCTTTGTCAAAATTTTTCGTCTTTTCTTCTTAACCGAATAATCTTATATTTGTAGTAGACCTCAATAATGTTTTGTTTGTAAAAAGAGGCGAAAGATACCAAAGGGGACATTGAAACACATAGCCATGGCTAAAAAAGATAAAGTTAAACACAAAACAATATAACACAATACAAAAACATAGAGAACTAAAGACTGAGTAACACAAACGCCACAAAAAACTGGGCAATAAAAGATGTTTCGGGGAGCACTGGAAGACCCAGCGATATACCGTTGATTGAAAGGACACGTTTCACATATGTCTTGACGCCACTTCCCTGTTGCCGAAAGATTCAAATTTTTGGTATTGGTCTGGTAATTTGTTTTATAGCGTACACTATACTTGCCATCAATCACTGCTAATTTTCTTTTGACGCCTGTTAAATCAAACAAGTCACAAATCAAATCCACGTATCAAAATACTATGCTTTATTCTAATATGACGTGCTTCTTTCGCTTTGTGAACAAACCTATGCTCTAAATCCAATAAAATGTGTTTGCAATTGCGTATATTGACTTCTTCAGAATAATGGATTTTATCAAATTATCATGCACTTAATATATTTCCTTAATTTTAAAACACTTTCAAACTCTCAAATAGTGCACATGATGTTACTAATTCATTTATTATGACTATGATGTGTTGCATTCTGAAATTGACATATTTCACCAGATACGACACCCCGTTCATGCTTGCTATTCAAACTCCCCCTATTATAAATCACAGTGCCAGCCGTTTGCTTTTTTACAAACAGAAAAAGGGAGGTTCATGGAAGAGGCTACACAAACGCTTTCACACTTATACTTATCGGACATAGAAATTACCTTAATTGTACTATTTAGAATCGAAATTATTGATGCAAGCTATACTTTATTGTAGTTTAAACGTGGGTAGACATTATATTCGTGTTATTTTAGCCCTCACTATCGCTCGGGCAAAAATAATTACGAATAAAAGGCCTACCAATGTTAAAACTACAATAAAGTATAGTTTGCATCAATTATTTCTTAAGTAACAATTATTCAGAATGGTTTAACCGCATGTAACGATGCTGTTTGTACCTTTTTTGTACAAATACGTAAAAAAAAGACGAAGGAGGAAGGGGTTACAAATTTGATTTTATTATATGTTATTTTATTGGAAGTGTTCTGTTTATATGATATATCCGAGTGCCGAAATGCATTATTAAAAATGAGAGTTGTTTAAGATATATTTGAAAGACATGCAAAAAACAAGGCTATGTTTTTGAACAAGCACATAGCGAGTTTACTTCAGACAGCTCTTGATAATTGCAAAAATGAATAGCATGCATGCGCAATTTGTACCTGCGTTGTCCACGACGCCAATGGCGAAATCCGGCATAGCTAAAACTTGTCATCCGTTCCGTACGTCCGTTCGAAAGAACTTTGCTAGATACCTCTTGTCGAAGTTGTCAAGCTTTTATAAAAACAAAAAGTCTGCTGATAATGTTTAGATGTAACGTGTACGATTTCTCGACCACTCGTGCAGCTACTCCAAGTTTGCAGATCATGTGAATTTTTCCAACACTCATTTTACAAGGTAAACTATCATCAAACTTTTATTATTATCGAGCATTATAAAGTTGAGTTTTTTAAGGCTACTTCCATTTTGCTGATAGTTTACAATGTTTTACGCATGTTTTATCCCGGTATTCGTCTTTTAACCAATACTGTACCTAGCTATATAATTACAATGAGTTGCACTTCTTTTAATTTGGATTTTTCTTAAATCAAGACATATCAACATTCGATAGATTTACAAGTCTTAATATACAAACAAACCTAGAGTTATTTCTTCAGAAAACTAAAAAAAACCCATGGACATGTGACTATACTAGAGTACCAAGTACACATAATTGTTTAGAATGCATATTACGATAATATGTTTATCTATCTTCGAACAAATAAGAGAGCAACGAATTAGACATTTTTAAAAAGAGAAGGGTCTAACCCAGTTTAGACTTTTTGTTATCTACATGTAGTACTCTACCATCAAACCTTTTGGAAACATGATTGACGATTTTGGAAAACAAGTCATCTAATTCGCAATGGATATAGTTGCCTACGACCAAACAAACAATACTTTCAACGGTAGTTAATGATATACATGTTTTCTTTTATTAATAACATGATAATAATCAATATGTCTAATTACATGTCTTCCTTGTAATATTACGCAAACATATCTATCCTATTGGAAGCACATTTCACAGATTATTACAATGATTGCATTTTATTATTTTATTAACTGTACTCATAGTTTTATTACTAACGTTTAGTTAAATGCTATGACAGAGGATCTATATTAAGCCACGATAAATTGTTTAAACATTTCATTCAAAAATAGTGAAAACCAAACAATGGTATGCCAAAATCACACAGATGAGAACACGTTGAAATAGTTATGTTAGTTATTTTGAAGAAACATTATTTACCTGAAACAGACTACTCTTACCGAATCGCTCATAGCTTCGATTCTGATTCACGTATTTATAACACTGATGGTGCTTGCTTGCTACCTTCAATTGTAAAACAAGTTATAAAAGACACAGATTAAGATATTAATAAATACTTGCAAAAACAAAGCTCGGTCAAGCACATAACATTTCACTTGAGTCATCTCTGGATTATATTGTCTTAAAAATAAGTATATAATTCCGTTCTCTTTCGAAAGAAACTTTTGTGAAAGTTTTCTAAGTTTCTATGAAAAGGCTTGCTTTATTTTATCAGATCATTATGTTAAAATGGTGCGTGTATGCAATTTGTCTATCACCCGTGGATCTAATTTCTGTTTACTGGTACTGTGAAACTTTACAACACTTATTGGACAAGAAAAACTTACGTTTAACTTTTATTAGGTCTTTCCACTTTTCTGTGGAAAGACCTATTGTTTTTCTTCTGATTATTTTTTTTTTCTTCCGCCTTATTTTGTTCTTGCGATAAACATTTGTTTTGCAATATGTCGCTTAGATATTTTGTATATGATATCGAACAGTTTATGCGCTTTTGAAATTTACCCTGCGTAAACGAATACTTTTCTTTGTAGGAGTTATCTCCCCAAACACTGTTTTCCTTGTTATCGCATCTCCTTCGCAACCGTAAAAGATTATGACAAATTTATTTTACAAAATCGCTCGTTATATCCTTCGCATGATTTGTCCTATTTTGACCGAAGCAATATGACCGCTCCATATGAGAGTTATTTCCCCTTATGCATCTGAGATAAGTGATATGAATTTCTATCTTATAAACCATAAGTGATAGAGACCTAGGATCTTTTGATTTGAGGTCCTTGGTCCCAAAAAATGAAAAATAGGTCAAGGTCAAAGGTCAAGGTCATATTCTAATATTTGAATTTGGCTTATTTTCACTTATATCCAAAGACTGTATAAGATATCAACAAATTATTTTTACTAAATTGTTAGTTGTCACATGTCGTAAGATGTAAATTTTGATTGCAAGCGTACGTTGAATGTAAAAGGGAGTTTTCTCCCCTCTTGTATTTAAAAATACGCGTTTGGTGATATAATTCATTAACTAAATATAATTAAGACCTATGGTCTTTTTATTTGAGGTCCTTGGTTTATGACCTTGAAATTGATCTCAAGGTCATAGCTTAATTTGACGTTCTAGATTTTGACCTTTGCTTTTATTCTATATGTATACATGATAAAGATATACAACTTTTAGAAAAAGGAATCAAACCATTTAACCTTGAAAAAAACAACCGGAAGTGACCTTTTGTAAACCGGAAGTAGCTATTTTTTGTACTTTATTAATATAAAAGTATATAGAACCAGATATTTTTGGAATCAGTGTCAAGTAAATATTAACTCGAATAATTCAAGCCCTTTCCGTGTCCGATTTTCACCCACACGAGGGCTTGAACTCCTTATGATCTTTGGCCGCGTCGCCTGCTCTCTGTGAGAGAGAGCCAATCGGCGGCGATCAGGATAATGAGTCTGCGCAACTGTCTTGTAATTGTCTTACCAAACACGTGTGTTCAATTAACACAAATCCGATAATAATTAATTAACATCAGTTAACATCATTTAACATCAATTAACATCAGGAACTCCTCCTTCCTAAGCTGCCAATTTAAATCAAAATTCCCATATTGCATAGCGGCGTGAATTTTCCGGTTGACGGTCTTGATCGAGGAAGACGTTCAGGCGTTAATGTAGCCTTCGTAGATCAGCGGAAAATAACGACTGAATTATTCGGGTTAAGTAAATATTCAAATATAATCGGAAGTAACATTTTTCAAACCGGAAGTAACAAATTATCTCCCTTATTTAAAAAAAATGTATGGAAACAATATATTTTTGGAATCAGCTTACTAGGAGCTATCATTTGACGATTGAAATGACATTTTAAACTTAGTTTCACAACTTTTCATATCAAAATACATTGTTTTGATGGAAAGACCTTCAATTGTTCTCTGAACAATTGGTTTTTAATTGTGTCCTCGGGAAGTGAATACGTTTATATTTGGTGAGGAGCTAGATAACAATCGGTTGAAGTCTTTAATCACTTTTTGTTTTGAGCCCATTTCAAAAGTGTTGCTAGTATAATTTATATGCAAGTTAGTATTTAAAACAAGTACTTGACATCCTTATTTAAGTCATGTTCCATGTAAGGATGTAAGTCAACCTATCTTGTCTTATTTTCTTCGAAGTAGTTGCTATCAAAATCTAGTTTGATCCATATCAGTATAACTAAACTATTGAAAATGCTGTTAAACATTGACAAAACACCCTATATACAAAAACTCCTTCTTACAAGTACTGTGAACGAATACATTATCATGAATACTGGAATCGGAAAAAAAAATTAACTGACAGTAGTTAGATGCGATGGGATTAAACTAGTTGGATGATAATAATAAATTATGAATCATCTAATACTCAAATACAATAAACATCTGACTGGACACAAACTACTGATCATTGATTTGATGTTCTCCTTATTCATTTGTTATTTAATTGTAAGTTTACTATAAACTAATGATATTCATTGCAAAAAGATGAACTTAGTGCAACATATCTGTATCTTTTATATTAAGGTATGCTGCTCACCAGAATTGAAAATGTAACCCCTCAAAGTTCCCAATCGGTACCAACTCTTTGCTTCGCATGTGTAAGTGGTTATCATAATCATTAAGCTGAGCTAACCAAAATAGGCAAGTTTTAATTAACACAAAAGCGTTCAATAATATAAACATTGTTTATCCTTTGACGATGAATTAATTTGAAGGTAAGTAAGATCTGGCATTAAAATAAGAAATATTAAAGAATATAGGAAAATATGGTATGAGTCCCAATGAGAAAACTCTCCATTCAAATCACAATTTGTAAAAGTAAACCATTACAGGTCAACTGAAAAAAAATACAAGAAAGACATATACGCGGTGGATTCGAAAGAAAAAAGTAACAACAAAGGTAAGCAAGATCAGTTCCAAGAGAGGGCAGAGGGTATCTTTATTTGACTCAACCACTTTCAATCGAATTTTGAACAATAATTATACATTTTATAATGTTATGAAAGTGCCAACCACTTTGAACGCAATGTGACCGTTGCAACAAACTTATTATGTCATGCTGGAATAAGATTCTGCCCTATCAGCTATGCTCTCATGTTTCCCTTTTCAACTTTGTATGTCTACAGCACATGTCAAATTGATTTAATCATAGAAAGCAAGGGTATGTGAATGGGTAATGGGATATAAGGGCGAAACTATCGAAACTGTCACTCTAAACCGAAAAAATTAAATTAAAAAAATTAAATCAAATACATTTTTTTTAAAGTAAATGTTGAGTTGAAGATATGACAAAAATGCAACTAACAACACTGTCACTTAAACAAACAACAACCAACGACAGACAATTGAAACAGTTAAATAACCACTATGATATTTTTGCAATTAAACCAAATTTTTCCGGTAATTTGTAAAATACACCTATAAAACTGCAGTCACCTGCTCCTCTTTAGTCATTGCTTGATTAACACAAACGTTGGTTTTGTTTCTCTTGTTATCAATCTTTTATTAGAGAAATAGTTTGCTATGCGTTAAGAGTAATGAAATAACAATTGATTTTATGGCTTTTAAAGTACGAAGAAAAAACGGAATACTTTTTTATTAAACGTTGATTGTTTAAGAGGATAAAAAGAACATATTTGATATTAATGATTTTCTGAAAAGAGATTGGTGTTCACTGAAATACTTTTATTCCCTATAGTACAGTTGTTAGCAAACATGTTAAAAAGAAACAATCATTGGAAAGATTTACTATATCAAAATACAGAACATCTAAAGACAATCACTACATTTGCTGTTGACTTCGGATAGGCAAACGAAAGTGAGTCGGAGTTTTTGTCATGATTTCTCTGTAGCGCTTAGCCCTTAAATAATTTTTTGTATACTTTCGAGTACTTATCTAATCTACTTGTATAAATGTCATTCGTCTTTTGTATCGCTTTTTGAGATTTAAAAAAAACCCATGTTTTATTATATGCGTATGATCTTGAACATATACAATTACCGCTAAACAGTGTCAAACATACATTCACGACTAATGCGCATGTGCATACAATGTTAAGCAGTATAAACAGATTACCATTAGCTAAAATTGTCATAGCTTTACGGACAACCAAGTATTTAGACAACACTTTTTAATTAAGGAGAACATTCTTTAGTTATGGTGAGTACCTTTTAGTTGTAAATTATAAGTTGTTAATAACTTTCAAATGATGATAAATGTTTCATTCAAAAAAGTTTTTATATTGAAACGTGTAATAACTTCATGGAGAAACATTTCACAAGGGGAATATATGATGAGGTGCATTTTGGACGCTTCCCCAAATAAGTTTATACTAATATCATTTAAAGTCTTTATATAGAAACTTTTTATGACCAGTTGAAAGAAAGATTGCATAGAACATGGAGAAACAGTGTTAATAAATAGCCAAATGATCACATTAAAATTCCCCAAATTGTTCAAATTAACACAATTCAAAATAGTTTTATTTGTTTTATAAGAATAAAAGTCGCAAATGAATTGTTGCTTTAAATTTGGTTAAACACATGCTGATCAACAAGGTTATTTGACCCCTGATGTATAAGTATAGCAATCTTTGAAGTTTAGCTCTATTAAATACTTTTAAATTCTTATATGAAATCTTTGTCATTATAAATCTTTTAACTTTAACAATCCTAGGTAGCAACATTCCAGGAACGCCTGCATGCAAATTATATCCCATTTGATACGACATTCCCGGACCTATGATTCCTATAATGATTTCCTTGATAGAGTGTTGCTGCTCACAACGAAGCTATTAAACAAAGAGTTTCAAATGGTGAAGTTAAAGTCATCCCTTCGTTAATTTTATTAACACCATCACGAGTTGGTTGACCGTCATTGGATATCAATTGTACAGATGATGTCGGATATGATTCAATGTCGTAACTACAGTCCCGTTCCCTTTTCAAAAATGGGACCTACCGGAATAGACAGTTTACCGGTAGCAAAACGGTGAATGCAACTTGTGAAACAAGACCTGCTTACCCTTCCAGAGCACTTGATATCACCCCCATCTTTTGGTGGGGTTTGTGTTGCTCAGTTATTAGATTTTTTAATACATTTAGTAAAACTTTGTTCCAGGAAAATAAATATAAGTATGTTTTACAAATATTGTATATTCATTTATCAACGCTGACGATAACAATCATGCATAATAGATTAGACCGTTGGTTTTCCCGTTTGAATGGTTTTACACTAGTAAGTTTGGGGCCCTTATAGCTTGTTGTTCGGTGTGAGCCAAGGCTCCGTGTTGAAGGCCGTAAATTGACCTATAATGGTTTACTTTTATAAATTGTTATTTGGATGGAGAGTTGTCTCATTGGCACTCACACTACATCTTCCTAAATCTATATAATAATGCATACAAGATGCACTATAGAAATAGATGCATTAAAATATATGCAGTTTTAAAACTTCATTTACAATCTGATGTTTTGCTGATTAAACTAAAGTCAAACGAAAACTTCGACTTACACATATAAGAACTTTTATTGGGTTATATTCTATATGTTCTGTTAGATTTAGATATTCTTGTACATAACTCTTCAAATAAATCTCTGAACACATTAACATACATCCATGCACTATAAACTTTTATTTCAGGATCACGTTGTATGTCGGGTTTTTGGTATCTTGCTAGTTATGGTCACATATTCTGCTTATAGTGTTGAAGGTGAGTTATGATCATTTTTATTTTAACATAATGAGCTTTTGTAGAAAATAAGGTGTCAGACTCAGATTGACGTACAGCCTCTACCAGACGTCTGTTCATCAAATCGGCGTCTTAATCTGACGTCCGTTCTCAAATCAGTGTCTTATATTTTAAACCTCTAGTAGACGTCCAATGTGACGTCACGAATCACATAGACGACTTCCAATTGATCAGAATCTTTATTCACGATGGTGTTACAATTCAAATAAATTAGAACATCTTTCTTACCTTTTTAATTATCATGTTTGAACAATAGAAGTTAAATAACACCAAGTAGACATGAGAGTTTACCCCAATTGTCATTTAATGGTCACACTACGACTTTCCAAGATGAACAAGGGAAAATAATTATCAAGATTTGAATTTAAGGAAAGCAACCAATGCAACGATCTTATACTACAGGCAATTTCTTGAAAACTATATAAACCAAACTCTGTTTGATAAAGAGACAGACGGAAGCGTCTATTGTTTTGAAGGTCATTTAAATTTACTATGTCAAATGATTTGAGAGAGAAAAAAAATATCCGGAAAATTTAGAAATAAAAGAAATCGAACATGAGTACTATAAAAGGGAACAACAATAGTATGTTTACAGGTATATCCAAAAATTAATAATTATATACGCTGGTCTCAAACAGTGCAATCAATGAAAAGGAGGGATACTGAAGTTGCGGACGGATGCAGTTATCTCTTCGAATAAATATATCAACTTTATCATTCTGAGTCATGCACTCCTAATCAAATTATACATTGTGTTGGGCTCCAGAGTATATACAGTGAATAATAGATCATAAATTATTTAACTTTTTATTCCTGATATACTTCGAATATTTGAACCGCTAAACGTAAGAACCGATTTCACAAAAAAAAAACCAATTACAATCTAGTAAGAGAAACCATAAAAGCACAGAACTGTAGCTAGTACTACACGATTTTAGAATTATTTATGAATCTAAAAGATAACCTTTTAAGCGAGTTGGAATGTTCCTTTGATATATTTAACTGCTCTTCTCGAACTTATTTTTGAACTTTCTCCATCATCTGAAACTTAAGTCAACTTAAAGTCGAAATTGGAGCGTAATATTATATTCGAATTTCTATTAGATGTATCATATTGTCATATGTAAATTGGAAGAACATTTGTTTTTTAAATGTGGGCATATTAATTTAAATGTCAGTAAAACACAAGCGAAAACTTAATTGTAATGCTTCGGATCATAACAAAACACAAAAAACTCGAAGATTTTATCAAGTTTACTAAGTATGGCTTTCTTTAAAAAATAGATATATATATAGAATTGCAGAACAATAAGACTAAGTGAAATTTTACAAACACTCTGTCAATACAGAAATTATCGAGAGTTGTATTAATGCGAATTATTCGACTGAGTGAGTATCACAATCAAAATAAACGTGCATTCTGATATATGATGCATAAATCTGTATTAATTATTTTTTTTCCCAGAAATCGATCATATTCTTGTTTAGTCTTCCATAAAACAAAGATAATTGCATAAAATAATTTCTAAATTGAAAGATATATTATTTTTTTAGGAGCTGATGTCGCTTATGGTTTGACTTGTACTGATGGTTCTGATTCGTGTATTGGTACAGGAAGTCATGCGTGTATCGATTCAGTTTGTGCATGTGCCACCACTGCTTTCAGAAATAATGCTAACGACGAATGTGTTACAAGTAAGTATTTTGGAAAATTGGGTTCTTGTCTCATTATAATATCCTTGTTTTTATACTTGATCTACTGTTGTTTTAACGTGTTTAATAACATAACATTAATCTTACAGATAATGGAAGACAATCAATATGTTGAAAAAATTCTAAAAGATAACATCAAGAATAATACCGGGTATGGACCTGAGTCGCTGCATATAATTTATTGAGGTACTGAATCATTACTGATCATTCCCTTTCATTAACCTCCACTAACAAACATGGAGAATATTTTGCATATACAATCTTCAAGCAACAGAATATATAAGTAAAATTAGAAGTGAAGACACAAAGCGTGGACGGGATGAGCAAAAACCGATGTATGTACATCATCCAGGTTCATTTTGCTGCAGCAATATGGAAAGTGTTCAACACTCTCACATATTTTTTTTTATAATCAGAACAAGCTTGACTTTGTCGTCCGTCAGTACAACCACTGAAAAGACCATACGCGTTTGGTCCAAATATACATATCATGCATATGGTCCAAAGAAAACATACTTAAGTATTTCATTTTCCTTCCTTATATATAAAAACATATTTTCATATAAAAGATACATTCCATATTCATGCCCTATATATCCTGTACTCTGTTTCGTTAACACGTTAGATGAAAACTGACAAGGACAGGTAACACCCGACCACCGAGGGCTTTATTTTAGGGTGGTCGGGTGGTATAGCGCATCGAGCTTAGTGCAAGGTGATATGGTGCCATGATATCTCAGTAGCATGAGTTGGATCCCGGCAAGGGAAGAATTAACAAATTAATTCTGAATTTTACGGATTTGACATTGTTAGGCTGTTATTTAGACGAATTATATATATACAGAATGTATTGGCAGCCTTGTATCAGCCTCACTGGTGGTCCGATGGCTAAAATCTGTCGTAGAGTTGTCACTGGTTCAGACATACTTATAATATAACTATCTCTATGACTGCATCCGACATTAATTTGTAAGATCCTGTACGATAGATATTTTAGCTTATCTGTAAATTTTCCATCTGCTTGCCTTATGAATTATTTGCCATGTACTGTGTTGAGACGCTAAATAAAAACTGACGAGAAAAGGTAACTATACCAACCTACGAAATCTTGAGAGAGAGGGAGAGAGAGAGGAAGACATTTTCATTTTCAATAAACGAAAATCCCCTTCGAGTGACTTTCACGTTCCTGATTTCTACATCAGATGTAAAATTGTCTAACACTACGACCCCTCCAGAGAGCTCATATAGTCTATGAAAGAGGGACGAAAGATACTAAAGGGACAGTCAAACGCATCGATTGAAAATAAACTGACAACGCCATGGCTAAAATAAAAAGACAAACAGACAAATAATAGTACATAAAACGAAACATATAGAAGACTAAAGACGAAGCAACACGCTCCCCACCAAAACTGGGGGTGATCTCAGGTGCTCCGGAATGATAAGCAGAAAATCCATTAAATAGTCTAATTTTGTAGGTCACATTCGTGAAAAGGGTAGGGTATTGACATTTCAACTTAGCCTATCATCTACTGCAATCAGCGGCAACATAACGTTGAATAAATCTGTCATGGTTCTAGGAAGGGTTAAATTGCCACACATTTACAAAACATAATTTATTTACTTCCAATTACAGGCATTTCGTCAAGTTATTACTCCATGACCCAAATTTTAAAAGTATTCACAATTTAATACTACTTCATGCATATAAGCATGAACACAGAGTTCTAGAATTTGATTAGATATATACAAACAACATTTAAACATTTTATCGACTCAGGTTTGAACTCACTTTCATTCATAACGCATGGTCTAATTTATTATAATGAAAAATATAAGATATTCGAAAATGGTTTGAATGGCAATAATTATAATTTTCATAATTATTAATTTTAAGTTGTTTATTTTTAATTTTAAATAATTTCTTGTTTACTAAAAACACTCATAACAGCATCAGAAGTACGTCTATCCTAGCACAGATTTGGTTTACATTCTATACAATTTTGTATGATAGTAATAAGATAGTCATCAAATCTTATGACATATCTTACACCAGGACCATGGCTTACCCGAATAATTAATAAGTGTTATTGTGTGGTTAGTTAAACAAACCTGTCAATACATTGTTCACTCAAAATCTTAATGTATTAAGAGGGCCACCTTGATGCTAGCGTGTATTTATGGACCTTTTTTGTACCACGTATTGTCACTGTATCGATATATTAGGTTGTTAGTTTTTCGCGCTTAACAAATGGATGAGTTGGCAAACAGGTAGTTTAGATACACATGATACGTACTAGAATGTGTACACAATGAAAAGCTTATATTTGGATTATAGATTACAAATGGTGTATTTTTAAAATCATCGCTAGATAAGATAAAATGTTTATAATCATATTCACTGATATTCAGATTATATGTCACAGCAATTAAAAAAATTACAGTATAACGGCAGTGAATGAATGTATAACAAATGACAAACCTTGTTGCGAAATCATTGACGTACATCTGTAAAAGGAGCAATGTAGCTAACATTATCTATAACTGAGGGAAAGTGATACACCAACTCTTCAAAAATAATTTTCGCCATTCACAGTAAAATTTATTTACATAAAAATAAGAAAATGTGGTATGATTTCCAACGAGATAACTGTCCGCCAGAGATTAAATGGCATAGAAGTTAACAATTATAGATCACCGTACGTTCTTCCAACTATCTAAGGCTACGAAATGACAAATGTAGAACAAATTAAACAGATTATTGTTAAAAAAAATTACGAAAAAAAAACCATATGATTTAGAAATAACCCATTAAAAATAATAGACAATTGTACATAGGAGACAGAACATTGGATCTTTCATGGGTTTATTTGTCACTTTTGTGTTCCTTTGGTTAATTTTAAAAAAAGATACATGTTTGAATTATTGAATTACATTGACAGAACTTTGCTATCCTAGATACAATTGTATAGACTCATAATTTAACAAAAGATATTATTTACTAATTTCAGAAAGTGCCTTTGAATTAGCTTGTGATAACACAGTCACTGCAACCGATCAATGTGCGGTAGCCAATCAGGCATGCACTGTCGAAACTGGCACTACTTATAAATGTTTGTGTACAGCCGCCTACTATTCAG
Source organism: Mytilus trossulus (assembly GCF_036588685.1). NCBI lineage: Eukaryota > Metazoa > Mollusca > Bivalvia > Mytilida > Mytilidae > Mytilus > Mytilus trossulus. The sequence continues at coordinate 34,096,861 of NC_086379.1, read as the reverse complement.
ATGGAAGCAGCGCCTGCGTAGCCAGTAAGACTAAACATATGTTCAATATTTAGTTTTAACTTTTTTCTCTTGTGATAATTTTAAAAGACTAATCAATACTTTTCGTCTTTGCTCTTTTAAAGAGGTACATACGTGTACTGTTTTACTGTAAAACATTAGAAAATCAACTAGTTGAAAATGCTTATTGGATTGTAATGTCATATTTCTTAAATAGTACTTTGTGTTAAGCTCCCATGACTGTCAGTTTGTTTTTGTCGAAAGTTATAACTTTTATGTTTATATGGTAGTAATATGCAATCTTATTCAGTGGAAATGAAACTGCGTACTAAAATATCTTTGTAGAATTTCTGTTTTATTAATTTCGAATTCAGTTTTGTGTCTGTATTAGTGATTGTACCGTTGTATGTACATACATGTAGTAACAGGGCACATGCAAACTTCACCTTATATCTATACTTTGAGATCTTGTTATTATTTTATGTACCTTTTTCATATAGCTCATCATGTAATTATGTTATTATACTTCCTTTGCTTTCAATATTTTTGGTATCTTCGTTCCTCACAAAATGCTTCGGAGGCAAAAAGTTGTTATTTTCACATCATTTTAGACTACATGTTTTGATAATAAACGATCAATGTACTGAATTTACGTCATTCATTTTGGTTTTCACAACGCATGCCAAAAAAAGCTAGAGCATACACGCAGTATTTACTTGTCCCTAATATATAAACTATTTAAGTTCTAACACTCCCCCCAAATAGTAACGAAGACCTACATGTAATATTGTGCAGGGTACATTAATAATTGGCTGTATTTTCGAAATATATATTTTGAAACTCAATTACTCTTGATTGTTAGATAGAAATATATTCTTATATTTAAGGTTTGCTTGTTATACTATGTATGAATATTTGTAAAGAAACATTAAAGGTGTTCTGTAAGTAAGTAACCCATATTTCATTGAGTGTTTGCACGAACCACATTTATCCAAGTGAATTTTGGATTAAGGATACTACAAGAACTGATAGATCTGCTGTAAATCTTTCCTCGGTGTTAATTATTTTTGTTTCTCCTGGATTTCGTTTTATCTCGAGAACTCGTAGAGTATGTTACAGATCTTTGATATATAATCAAAACTAATTTGTTTTGTTCTCAAATGTATATTCAAGTGTTCATTGACAGCTTGACGTCCTGTATAGGCAGCAATCTATATATATAGGAAGATGAGGTATGAGTGCCTATGAGTGCCAATGAAACAACTCTCCATCCAAATAACAATTTATAAAAGTAAACCATTACAGGACAAGGTACGGCTTTCAACACGATGCGTTGGCTCACACAGAACAAGCTATAAAGGGCCCTAAAGATTGCTAGTGTAAAACCATTCCAACGGGAAAGCCAACGGTCTAATATATATAAAAATAGTCTGATGAACTAGTTTGATTTTTTTGTGTTTGATTACTGTTACATTAACGTATACTCAATCTGTTTGTGTTTATTTTAATTGCAGGAAAGAAACCAGATGAAACTTGTGCTGCAAATCAATGTGTAGAACATGCCACTTGTGACGCTGTTTCTAGTCCTACTAAATGTGAATGTGACACAGGTTATACTGCAACACCGACCGCCAGTCCTACCATGTGTAAGTTTAGGTTAAATTGAATAATTCATTGGCAACATACGATGCAAACTGGTCCATGCAGCCGTTACATATAGCACTTTTTTGTGATATTTATATTATCTATAATTTGTCAGTAACATCAAGGAAGCAAAATACATGTACCAAGAAGAAGACTTTCAAATATGTTTCATCGCGTTAATTTACGAAGACAATGGCGTGAATACTGTCACTCAATTTTATAGTAGCGAACACTTGACAATTAATTCATTCGAGCGTCAGAGATGAGTCTTATGTGGACGACACGCGCGTCTGTCGTACCATATTTTGCACCTGATATCTTCGATTCCTATATATAGCATCAGATTATGGTCTTATTTATAGATAACATTCTTACAAAATATGAATACAAAATGAAATCTTTTATGTGGCTAAAATGGCAGAAAACACAAACTACTAGAGTTGTATAACGTGGTGTTTATTAGACGTGTATTTCCACTATATCCATACATGATGTCTAAGTCTGAATTTACCGTACTGTCTTCTCAATTGTGTGTTTTTCTTTTGTAAGTTTTTAACAACAAATTTTCTGATTTTATTCACATAATTTGTTTTGCAAATTTAACCAAAGAAACAAGCAATAAGACAATAATATGAAGTCTGTTGTATCGTGTACTTTATCAAAGTAATTTCAAATGAGTTCGAAAAAAATGTATGGCAATTTTTTATTAATGTTTTGTTTTTATACTTTTTTCAGGCAGTGGTGTTGTCAATCTCGCATCTCTTTCATACATGTACGTGGTACCCATCCTTGTATCCATGATGTCTCTACTACGATGAATGTTTATTCTAGATAATTTTGAAGCTTTTGCTTTTTGTGATATTTGAATGTTTTTTCTTATAAAATTCATATTGTAGTGTTACATTATATGTTATACAATACTGCTGTTTGTTTTTATTTGTACAGTAGCGAAATGTTTTTTTTTATTTTTATTTCTTGTACCTTTCCTTTTTCTTGTAGTGATACAATAATTGTAATTATAATAACATAAAACAATATTTACACTACCACAAATTATCCGTAATTGCAGTTTATATAATATTTTGTATTAAGTTATACTTACTGCAAATTAAGAGAAAGTCTTATGTAGGATATACGTAAATTAACTATATATACTCATAACCTTAAAGACATTTAGAGGCCAACATAAGTTTTCAACAGGTGTCAATACATTATGTTAAACAATAAATTCCTGAATCTATACCTTTACTGATGGAAAACGTCATGGCAATGCCACTATTATAAAAATGGAGAACAACGGTATAACATGTAAAGTTAAAAGTAAAAAGTAAAATGTATTATATATATAGATTTAAACGCTATTTGCTAATCAAAGTTGTACATTACTAATGAAGAAATGAAAGAAAATTCACAAATAAAGGTGACACACAGTCTAAGAGTCTCACACGAGAGTCCCGTGAAAGGCAAGGTCAGCTTAATTTGAAAGAAAAAATCCTTTTTAGCAACATGTGAAATAAGTCTGAAATATTTTTTCTATCATCCTCGTCATCACACGATTTACATGGTAATGTAAGAATAATATTTTTCTATTAACCAGTGTTTATTACACATATAGTTTGTTGATGCTTTAGTAATATTTGTGTGTATTTCGTTTTATCTTTGAAGCAACAAACACTATGTGTCTGTTTTTCTTGCTACTCGCATGCATGTTACAATATTACTATACAAGTATGCCTATAAATGTATTCATTGGTTGCCTTATAAATTGTGCCAAACATATATTGTCTTTGTCAATTCTTTACAAATCTAATTCTTTCCTACCATTGAAAATGATAAAAACCAAAATATGATATTGTGCAGGATATACAGGATCGCAGTCAGAGCGGTGTGAATGGAGACGTTTAATTCGACACATAGTGTAAAAAAGTCCCATGGCATATTAATAACCATGGCAACTACTGTTTAGGGGATCTGTAAACAGGTTGTGGGTAAATTTATGTCCCTATCCAATATACCCTGATTGTCCCTGACATCCCGGATGACCCCTATCACTGGACCTACCTATAGTAGTTATTACTGATTTGTTCGTGACATTAACATGCATGACATATTTGCCAAAATACGTCTAACCAACAATCAGTCATGTCGATGGTATCCTTACTTATGTTTGTGAACTATGCAGATTATGTATTAGGATAACCACAAAGCAGCCATGCACATATGTTATATATTATTCCAAACGTTTAACACGATAATGTAACTCAAAACCTAAATACCAAGTCTGATTGAAAGCGATAATCTTTGAAACCATATAGATCGTTTGAAGCGAGTAAAATAACACAACATGTGTTCTACAAATGTTACCTTGTGCGAACTTTTTCAACGCTTTTAAAATGTAGCAAAAGGTCTTTATTATTATAATGACGTATTAAGGATACTCTTAATTATTCTTGTTTAAAACTCATTCGAATATTTCCAAGGGAATTATTACAGTTTATACAACGCTTTCAAATTGACCTTTCTTTAGATATATAGAGGATGTTCTCTCATTAAATAATTCAATATGTTGTGACTATGTTGAACGCATCTATCCCATCAAACTAGAGATAGAGGATAAAACAGAAACTGTCAAGTCGGCCTCATATCTTGACTTACATCTAGAAATTGACAATGAGGGTCGTTTAAAAAAAACACTTTACGACAAAAGAGATGATGCCAGCTTTCTAATTGTGAACTTTCCATTTCTAAGTAGCAACATTCCAGCAGCCCCTGCATACGGGGTATATATCTCCCAATTGATACGATATTCCCGTGCCTATATTCCCTATTATGATTTTCTTGAAAGAGTGTTACTATTTACAAGAAAGCTATAAAACCAAGAGTTCCAAATGGTGAAGTTGAAATCATCCCTTCGTAAATTTTACGGACGCCATCACGAGTTGGTTGACCGTTATGGAATAATCATTTCACAGATGATATCAGATATGTTCCTTACGTCGTAACTACAATCCCCTTCCCTTTCATGAGACCTACCGAATTATACTATTCACCGGGTTTGTGATACCATGAGCAAACGCGACGGGTGCCACATGTGGAGCAGGATCTACTTACCCTTTTAGAGAACGTGTGATCACCTCCGTGTCTGGTGGGGTTCGTGTTGCTTAGTCTTTAGTTTTCCATGTTTTGTCATGTGTACTATTATTTGTCTGTTTGTCTTTTTACATTTTTAGCCATGGCGTTGTCAGTTTATTTTTTATTTATGAGTTTGACTGACCCTCTGGTATGTTTCGCTGCTCTTTAACATTTGATATAAATTCTAATAGAATCTTTAAGCCACACGTTAAAAGAAAATTCTCCAAACTATTTTAGAAAAGAATTCAACCAAGTCGAAAAACATTTGCAAATTATGCCTCCCGTGAAATAAATTGAACAACAACAATGTAAAACAAACACTTAAACGTTATAGAAACTGTCATAGTAATATTTGCATAATTAAAAAAAACCAAATATTTTGATTGTACATATGTTAAATTCCGTTTGAAAAGGAAATCAACGATTACGTCTCGCGGTTTACGTTGTAAGTATATAATTATGATAACAGTGCTTACATATTGTAGCCGGATGAATGACCATACATTAAATTATCAAAAAACACCTGTCTACAGATAGAAAGGGAATGAACTCTACGCCGCCCAGTCACATAAAATAAATCGAGTTGAGAAGTCGTAATAAAGGGAAAAAACGTGAACAAATGACCATGCTTTTAAAAGAGATGGATATAATAGGGCTCTTCGCGGTTAGTTCGGCCATATTGGATAGAGGGCAATTTTTTTGGAAAGAGGTTGAAATTGTATGAAAGTATGGGAAATCCTATGCATGTTTCCAAGCAAATGCTCTGTTTTAATGATGTGTTCCCGTATTTTTCACACCATATTGACCTCCATTATGAAAATATGCCCCTTATCCAATATGGCCGAACTAACCATGAAGAGCCCTATTATTGTTAAGTGTGCTGTGGATGTTACTACTTTGGATTTTATAGGAAAGGATAAAAGTTATAAATAAGTAAGCAAGATCAGTTCTAAGGGAGAGAAGACGGTGTCTGTATTTGACACAACCACGTTCAATCGAATATTGGAACATTGATTGGTCAATAACGGTGTTTGGAAAGTGCGAGACTGTTTTTGTTTAGAGTAAATATCAAATACACTAAATTAAAGGTAGCACGGATGTTTGTATGGTAAAAGGGACAATGGTGCAATTATCAAATCTGTCACTCTCAAATTAAACAAAAATTAAAAAAATAAATTAAATTCAGACAAAAGTTTAAATCTTACAAGTTGTTTGTAAACTATCGTTTGATACACACAAAAATTGTTTTCCTTTGTCATCAATCTTTAAATAGCGAGTTAAATTGTTTGTTTTGCGTTTACGTGCATTGAAATAGTAAATCATACCTTTTGCAATATGAACAATTATTTATTATTTTCAAAGGGTTAACGTTGAATATGTAAGTAGGCTAAACAGTAAACATTCAATTTAACATATTTTCTGAAAAGAGATTGGATTTAACTTAATTGGATTTCGTGAAATTCTGTTTTGTACATGTTCGAATTCTTGTTGTATCTGCATGCTCATATATCATGTTTACCAGTTTGTGTCGCCTTAGGGGAAATTAAGAAACATTTCATATTTCTTATCATCTTAAACACATGAGATTTCTGTTAAACAGTAACAAAAGTTATATACATTACTAATACGCATGCACTTACAGCACAGTTATTGTCAATCTAAAATGAATACCCAATGTATTTAAGTGTTATAGCTTAACGGGTAACCAAGTGTTTTATATATGAATACAATTTAAATTAAAATATGGTAAGTACCTTTTAAATAACAATATATAATTTGTGTTTCCTTGTCTAAAATTATTTATGATATTTCATTTAAAAATGAATTTATATTAATAATAACATCATGAAACATATTTTACTTAAATGTAAATATTTGAAAACAAGGAACATTGTGTTTTTTTCTTACGGAGTGCATGTCATCATACGAGGCATACATATGCGTCTGTAAACAGTCTAAAGACAGGGCCACTGTAAGCTCTGTAACATCTTCATATACTTTTGCCAGACAAAAGGTTAAACGATTTTCGTAGGCGACATCTCTTAGGTACACTCAAGATCAAAAGTTTGGATGGCCAAAAATATAGAACTGTTTGAAAAATCACATTTATCCACTCGAACTATGTTTTGTTTATAACATGTTTATTAATCAACGAAAATAAATTAGTTTGCAAGCTCTGGGATTCCAGAATTAAGTTTGAAAATTTCCTGATTAATTCAGTGGTTATACTATGATAACTATCGATTGCTTCTTATCAAATTATGAAGTCGTTTGACCGCTACACTGAATTTTTCCTAAGATGGGTACAAAAAATCTTTAATTCAATTAAACGCTCTTTAAAATCAAAATGACAAAAATCAAAATAGAATATGCAAACTCAGTAAAAACTCCGGATATTGCAATCAATCTTTTTTCAAAATACAGCCTCCTTATTTTCAAGATAAAGCTCTTTGTACGCTTTGAAAAATTGTTACAATATTATGAATGACCTCTAAAAAAGGCTGTTTGTTTTTTTCGTTTAAATTATTTTACATTGTCATTTCGGGGCCTTTTATAGCTGACTATGCGGTATGGGCTTTGCTTATATTGTATATATTTTCGTTTGCCATAGCATGTATATTCTTCTTGCAAATAAAGTATTTATTCATTCATTCATTGTTGAAGGCCGTACGCTGACCTAAAGTTGTTAATTTCTATGTCGTGTTGATCTCTTTTGGAGAGGTTTCTCATTGGCAATAATAACACATCTTCTTTTTTATATCCAAGGATCTACATCATATCTATTAAACCCTAGTTGTTAACCCCTTTTCCAACAAATAAAATATATCTATGTATACATATTAGCAGAATGAAATAGTGTTACATGTATTGTTATTGATGTACATCCAATAATTCATGTTGTCGATCTATGTCTTGTATAACAAAGCAGACAAAGTATAACATTGACATACATGTACATATATCTAACAGTACATTATTTAACAGTTTCATTTCCCGACTGATAATTTAAGTTATATATGTTGCGAGTATAGACACACAAGTCGTATAACCACATCTTATCACGCATATAAGAACCTTTATGTTCTCATTCTTCATTTCTTGTATATTTTCTATTTGATTTCCAGCGATCATAATACATTCGTCTACATAACACTAAAAAAAGCATCGAACAAATCTAAATACATTCATGTACAATTCATTTTTATTTCAGAATCACTTTGTATTTCGGATTTTTGGCATTGTGTTAGTGTTGGTCATTAACTCTGAGATAGGTAAGTTCTAATCATTTATCATTAAAGGTTATAAGATCTTATAAATCATTTTCTTCAAATTTTGGAAAAGTACAAGCGTATGCTTTTGACAATAAAATTATCAAGCCAATAAGTAACTTATGTATCAAAAAGATGGACTGGTGCATGCTTAATTTTGTATCTTCAATAAAGTTGATGTCCATTCTTTTGAATTGTGAAAATACATATCAGCCAATTTAAAAGTTTACATATGAAATACAAATTATTTCCATGTCTTAAATTTAAACAGTAATGATGATAAGCTTTCTTTGTCTTTTTGAAAGTATATTTTTCATCCGGAAACTGGAGGTAAAAAAAAATCATTATTTGTGATATTTTAGAGAATGCCTTACAAAATCTTTACCAAAAATATAACTCATTTTTAGGGAATAACAGGTTGTTGTTGCAACTGTAGTTTCAAGAATTATCCCATTTCACCATACTTATCAAGACATCTCGTATGACCCTAGTCAATATCAATATAGTAGAATAAACACAGATTCATATCAATTTCTGGATAATTTTCCATGAATCACCATATGTCTTGTTCTTAGCAAAACTTGTATTCATATGTAGTTAAAACAAAAATCCTGCTATAAACATAAATCCCGACCCCCAGTCAAAATTTCCGTAAAGATCATATATATGTGAAGAACTACCATTCATGATTCCAAATTTGTGTCGAACTGCTGTCAAACATTTTAAATGCGTCTGCATTTACACCTCAGGTAATGCTGATATAATAGGAGACACTTTAATTTCCTACTTAACGCACACGAACTACTACATTTAAAAGTTCAGGCAATAATGAAGAATTCGTTATAACTATAAGTAACCTACACCAATAACTATCTATCCACATGAACGCATTCATTTGATGATCAATTGTATTTGTTTAGCTTTCAAACATTTCTTCTTCAAATTTTTTACAGATTTGTTGAAATGAGATTAAAGTACAAATAATGATTTATAATGATTTTACAGATGCTCATATAACTAGAGTTTTCAAAGAGCCTGTGTCCATCACATTTGTATATGTAAATATTAATCAAATGACTCTCTCCAACATTATAGACGGTAGTAGACTTTATGACAACAATCTCTATTTTGTTGATCTTGTATTACTGAGGTTTAAGTCTGTTTAATTTCTCTGTATCTTTTTGATAAAATCAAAAAAGAGGGTTACACATATTCCTCGTTTAAGGGCAATCACACCAATGAAGAGTGACAGCAATATTTGACTTTTTAATAGATATTGCCTTGCTGATCAGTTTTGTGATTTAAATGTGTCTTTTCATCTTTGATAATTTAAATCGTATAAGGCATAACCAGCTGGTTAGGGAAACAAAATGTTTCTCTTTAGATATCATAATTTTCATGATAATAGGCCAAAGTGAAAAAACAAATGGTAAATTTGTAATTTATGGGCAATTACTTCTATAAAATCATATATGGACAATTGGTAGAGATAATAGTTCTAAATATTTTTCCTTATTTAGAACGATTAAACAAATAATAGATAAAACTTGCAATTTGCCCATTGTTCTATTTTTGGAAATGTTGGCCATGTTGGTTGGAAATCGGGGTCATCGGACACATTTCTTAATCTAGATTCCCTAATTATTATTGTTAAATATTGACTATAAAGGGAAATAACTCCCTAAGGAATCAGTTTAGTCACGTGACTTAGTTGTCGTTCTTACTTTGCTGAACATTATTGCTTTTTACATTATGTCTTTATCTATAATAAGATTCAAGAAGATAACCGAAAACTTCAAAATTTCTTTATAATTACCAATTTAGGAGACTGATTTGTTTGTAAATTTCAGGGCAGATATATTTGCCTGATGCATATGTTTACCTCTTGTCAGAGTTGCTCTAAATGCTTCAGTTTCAAAGATATATCCTGAAATTTAAGTTTTACTCTTATGTTCTCTTGTCAGATTGGATCTAAATTCTTTAGTTTTTAATTACCGATTCAGGGGTCTGATTTTTCTGAAATTTTAAGGGCATATAAATCTAACATAATGAATATCATAACCTCTGGTCAGATTTGCTATAAATGCTTTAGTTTCAGAGATATATGCCAAAATCTGAATTTTACCCTTATATTCTATTTTTAACCATGCCAGCCATATAAGTTGGTAAGCAAACAGATTTCATAAAAAAAATAGATATCCTAATTGTGATTGTGGACAAGTCTGGTAAAATTGTCTCAGTAGTTTCAAAGTAGAAGATGTTTGAAATAGTTACAAACATTGACTATAAAGGGCAATAACTCATTAGGGGGTCAATTGATCATTTTGGTCATGTTGACTTATTTGTAGATCTTACTTTTTTTAACGTCATGGCTGTTTACAGTTAATCTCTATCTTTGATAATATTCACGATAATAACCAAAAACGGCAAAACATCCTAAAAATTACCAATTTAGGGGCAGCAACCAACTGCAGGTTGTCTGATTTGTCTAAAAATTTCAATGCAGATCAATTTTTACTTGATGAACATTTTTACCTCTTATCAGATTTGCTCTAAATTCTTTATTTCCAGAGATATAAACCAAAATCTACATTTCATCTCTATGTTCTATATTTAGTCATGTCGGTCATGTTGGTTGGTAGGAGGGGTCATACGATTAAATTTGTCACTGTAGTTTCATAGTAGAAGATTTTTCTTAAAAATATCAAAAATGTTAAAAAAAAAAAAACTGTCAAAAATTTACTTTAAAGGACAATAACTCCTTCAGGGTCAATTTAATTTAGGTCATGTCGACTTATTTGTAGATCTTAACTTTCTGTACATTATTGCTATTTACAGTTGATTATTTTCTATATAAATATTAAAGACAATAACCAATTATTGCAAAATTTCTTAAAATTACCAATGCAGGGGCATTTTTGATATTTAAAAAAAAAATCTTCTACTATGAAACTACAGAGACAAATTTAATCATATGACCCCTCCTACCAATCAACATGACCGACATGACTAAACAACGGTTTTCTGCTTTGTCTGAAAATGTAGGGCAGATAATATCTGACCTGATGAAAACTTTTATAACTTATCAGATTTGCTTTAAATGCTTTAGTTTGAAAGTCGAGAACTTTTGCTAAATACTGAAGCTGTATTGATCAATAATGTAAAATGCACATTATGAATAGGGATTATATTAGCCTGAATTGAAAAAAAAAAGAAGGTAAATTTCGCTTTTTCGTGAATTTACATTATAAAAATGAAACGTGTTTTATTGCAGAGACAAACATGCGTAAAATCTAATTTTCAAATGGCATTCATTAAAATTGACTGCATTGAATAAATTTGAAACAGTGCAACTGCATTTTTGTTAATGATTTAAAAATACAGAAGTGCAAAAAATAAGAACAAGGGGAACTTTGAATACTGTAAATTCAGAAAGTATTAATAGGTTTTTATTGTTTCGAATAATGCATTATTTGAGTATTGCAATCATAAAAACTTGCATTCTGATATCTGGTACATATATCTGCAAACGATTTCCGCAAATCGTAATGATTTTTTTTGCATTTTTGTTCATGTTTCAAAATTTGCAATTATAAATGCATGCTATATTTTCATATACTGTATTATTCATATTTTTAGGAGCCAGTGTAGCCTACGGTGGAGATTGTACGAGTAACCTATGTACTGATACAGCAACAATGCGTGTGAATGTGTCACCACTCATTTCAGAAATACTGCTGACGACGCATGTCTTGCAAGAAAGTATTTTAGCAAAATTGTTTTCTGAAAAATAATCTTTTCAAGTGATCTACTGTTTTTAAATCACATTACGTTAGCTATACAAATATTAGAAGACAACCGATATCTAAAAAAAGGGCAAAATGATGACATGTGTCGCTGTATGCAATTGTTAGAGACAAAAAATGGGAAACATTTTGCAAATACAATCAACGATCAACAAAAAAAACCTAGTAATTAAGTGAAGACGGGATGATCTACAGGGTGGCCACAACTATCTATGTGCCTCATCCACCATGCCATTTTAGACTTATTTAAATTGTAATAAAAAGGAATTTGTTTAGCCCCGCTACATCGTTTTGATTCATTTTTTAGGACCTTTCATGACTTGCTTATGGTTTAATCCCATACTTAGGCCTATGATAGATTTTAACGTCTATTCATTTCGTCTTTGTTGTGAGAGGTATCCCATCGGCAATCATACCACATTTTTTAATTTTTACAATGATCTGTTTTGTGCATCGGGTGTTAATAACTTGCAAAAATTAATGTGTTTTTCTCTTCAATAATGCATTAATTAGGTCCACACTCACTACGATATACAGGATTATTTCGGTTGTAATCAAACATGATGACGTTATTTGAAAAACAAATTCTCGTTATTATTTTCTAAGTTGTATTAAATTCTTACATTAACACTTGTATGCATTATTATTGAAATAATCGAAATACTCAGTATTTCTCGATCAACATTTGAAATCATGTTCAATTGATGTTAAATAAATCTAATTGCTTGATTGGGTAATGTAAGAAGACTCTTATAGATAACTTTACACTTAATAAAAATAACAACCACAACCAAACACGAATCACCGTCCTTATACGTTACAACTAATGCATGTAGAAAACTGTAAAATTATAAAAATACAGGTGACAGAAGAAATATTCCTGCTTTTATTGAACAGTTGGAAACCTCTTTTCCTCAACATGATCTGACATAAGCTCGTACAGGCAGAGCTCGAGTATCTGTTTATTTCGTGGAATTCTTTTTTTTTTTCATTACTCAGTTTAGATAAATAGATATTTGACGATTTTAACAGATCTATTTCGTTCGAAGTCAAAATCGCCAGAGACCTAGTAGTAGCGAACACATTTACTAAGACGAAGGAGACAATCATCCAACTACATTTTGGTATTTCATATTGTTATCATATTAAGTAAGGATACTATTGATGTCTTTATTCTGCTATCTCAAACAACGTTGTACAAAATTTAAAAGTGAATAGAGCAATGTTTTTCAGTTTCTTAGAACATGTAGAAATTTATCCAGAATACTATATATTTCCATTTTAGAAGTTGCATTAACTGCAGCATGTGAAGCTGGAGAAACAAATGGTCAGTGTTCCGACAGTAATGCAGAATATGACAACACAGCACTCCAATGTCAATGCAAGATCTATTTTTTTGTAAATAAAAACAATGTCTGTACTGTAGGTAAGACTAATTGAAAGTTCTATTCCGGAACGCAAATATGTTTGCCTTTTTGAGTTTTGAAAAAACACAGGATCAGTGTTTGTTGCCAAGTATGGTTAATACAAAAATAATATTTGAATATACGGACAAACATTTTGCATTGTATAAATAATACTGACGGACCCGGAAAATGCAGCATTATTAGATGATTCTTTTTAGTTCTTATTTTAAATATACAACACTTTTAAACTAAATATATGAACAAACAGGAGTAGGAATCAGAAGGGTCTTCAATGGCCCTTAAAATCTATGAAATTAACGTTTTGTAATGAAAAGTAAAATTTGATGATAAGAAGTTTAAAGATATCTGATAAAAACAATTTCTGCAAACTCTGATACATATAATAGTTTTTGTGATGTCATACATTGTCATAATGACGACTAAATTTGTGTAACTTTTACTAGTTTTTGGTTCAAACAAAACAGGCCACATGCGTAAGCCACCATATATGGAAGTGTAAACGGCCAATATTCATCTATTTATAACAGTTTTAAGTTGTTTGAAGAGCGTGGCAAGGGAATATGCAAGTGTATAACATGAACAGTTTTGTAAAATCTTACAAAATATCATCGTTTCGAATCTGTTAACATTGTTATCACAAACAGCAGTGTAATATTTTTGTAATATAATAAAAAGCTTATGTAATTAGACAATATTACAGAGTTATTTTAATTTTACGAGGCTCTCGATAGTCTCACATGCTGAGCATTTTCTTCTTAACCTTCTGGAGCACGTGAGATCACCCCCACAGTTTGATTGAGTTAGTTCTGCTAAGGCTTGAGTTTTTTTGTTGTGCACTAATATGTATTGTAATTATTATTTTGATTGTTTTGATTGTTGATATATTTATTTTTTAGCCATGGCGTCGTCAGTTTATTTCCGATGTATGAGTCTGAATGCTCCTTTGGTACCTTTCGCCCTTCTTATATATAAACTTTTGAAATATAAATTTATGTATACACAGAGTACTATGACATGACAATTATTTTAATCGGGAGTGGCTAGTTGTTTAAAAAAATACATATTTGATTATTTTTTGTTGGTGAATTTTTGTTTGAATGAACTAACGAGTCATGACTTTATAAAAAATAACTTTTGATCATTTATACCTATAGAGATGTGGGGTATACGCAAAGGAGAAAGCAACCAAAAAACACATTAATTATTTTAGCTGATCTATTTTCAAAAATAAATATTACTGTAGTGAGGTTGTTAACTCCTGGATTTTTTTTTTAATTTATAAATAATTGATGCAAGCTATACTGTATTGTAGTTTTAATATGGGTAGCCATTATATATTCATGATTTGTTTTGCCTAAGCGATAGTGCATCAATTATTTCGATTATGATTAGGACAGTTAAGGTAATTTCTATGTCCGATGTGTATAAGTGTAGAGCGTTTGTGTAGGCTCTTCCATGAACCTCCCATTTTGTGTGTAAACAAGCACACGACTGGCAACATGATTTTCAGAGGGAGGAGTTTTGAACAGCTAGCATGAACGTTTTTCGTACATGAATCTAGGTCAAATATGTCAATTTCGTATTGCAACACAGTACAGTCATGATAAATGAATTAGAACCAATATGTGCATCATTTTAGAGTTTGGAAGTGTTTTAAGGTAATATTCTGCAGTAGTCAATATATGCATGTGCAAACAAATTTTATTGGATTTAGAGCATGGGTTTATTCACAAAGCGAAAGAAGCACGTCATATTAAAATAAGAGTTTTATCTTCTGTAAATATTGGAATCAAAATGACCCTAAATAACTTTCCTCTCTGGTGTTATTTGTGGCACTTCTTAGTACTAGCCTTTGGACGTAACTAGATAAATAAATGTTTGATTTTTGGCGTACGGCTGATGAAAGTGAATCATTGGAAATGATATTTATATATAAGAGATACGGATAAATAAACTCGTCAAAGATACAATTTTTATTTGTCTTTAGTCAGATTTTTTATATTCTTTTGAACTATATTATGCTTATATATAACATTACTGTATATGACAGACATATTTAAGTTTGTGTTCCTTTGATTTGATTCCCAGAAATACATGATAGAAATATTTAATGACCTTTTTAGAATTTCCAATTATAAATACAACTGTATAGACCCATATATTTTTAATATTATTACACATAACAGTTGTTGCTGCCTTGAATGGAGCTTGCGACGCCACAGAGTCTGCAACAGATCAATGTGATATAGCGGACTCAGAATGCAGAGTTGATGGAACTGCTAAATGCCTGTGTAAAACCACCCACTATGTAGATGGAACCGGTTGCACAATGAGTAAGACTAGAAATATAAACATTTGTTGAAACTTATTACTTGAGAGTTTTGTCAATTTCAATTACAAATATATACTTTTCGTTTACGTTCAACCAAAAGGTGCCTTTATACCTTTTTTACTGAAATAATACATAATCACAGACTAGTTAAACATACTTTATTGGATTCTTATGTCGTATTGCTTGCACAATAACTGTTGTTTAAGCCTCGTTCTATTTTTTTTTTGTCGTAAATTATTACTTCAATGTTTATATGGTATTATCGTGTAATGTTATTCAGCGGATATTAAACTGCGTACTTAAACATATTTGTATAATAATTTCTGCTTTTATAGTCATTTCAAATTCAATTGTGGGTTTTAGTGATTGTACCTTTTTATTGACACAGATGGACGACTTCAAACTAAAATATATGACAAACGGGACAGTTTCAACTTCCCAATTATCAATTTCCTATTTCTCAACTTCTTCTTCTTCTTATCGTTTGCCTTTACACTTGAATACCAGTCTCCTCAACAAATCTGGTGGTCTTCTGTAGGGCATCCACTGGTCCGTATAGTTTCTCTTTGAGTGTTTTTTCTGAGTGCCATATCTTCTCTCTCAATGCCTGATGGATCTTGCTGTAAGAGGTGTGCCGTATCCTCCTCTGCTTCACCACAAGTACACATTGGATATGGAACAACTTTCTTGACTTTGTGTAGATGTTGGTTGAGTCTGTTGTGTCCTGTCCTCAGTCTAAATATGGTGGTTTGTTCAGATCTTGTTAGCTGATGGTAACTGTCTTGTTGCTGTGGAGTGTTGAACAGAGATTTGATGATAGTCTTCATCTCTGTGAAGCAGGCTGGATTTTCTTCCTGTTGTTGTTCAGCACCATACTTTGCTAATTTATCGTCTTGTTCATTACCCCAAACTCCACAGTGTAAAGATGTCCACTGAATTGCTGTTGTCAGACTATTGATGTTGTATAAAGCTTGTTGGAGTTGAGGAAGCTTGTCGTTCTTCAAAGCTTGCAGCACAGAGAGGGCATCAGTCAGGAATACTACTTGAGTTGTATTATCGATTTTGTTTTTGATGCAGTGTGCAGCATGAGTAAGGGCTTCTTCTTCAGCTTTGTAGTTTTAACAATGTAGGCTTGTTGGTATTGCCTCTGATTGTTGATCTCTATTGGGGTATTTAATGTATATACCAGCCCCACCTTTTGTTGTTGCATTTGTGGCTGACCCATCTGTATATACTCTTACCCAGGTTTCTGAAGGGTACTCTTCTTCAAGCATGCTCATTGTCAGTGTTTTCCTTACATTGTAAGTCTGTTCATCTTTGGTGGTAATGAGCGGAACTGAGGTCTGGATGGTGACATTTCCAAGTTTATCTTCACACGAGTTGTTATCCATTGTGAAAGCTATGGGTTCAATATATATTTAGGTAGAGCTTCCTGGTTTTTTCTTTGTAATGATCTTGTCTCTAATGTAAAGCTGGATCTTTTGAGTCTGCCTGATGAGAGTTGTTTCAGTCTGGTATTCATTGGGTGGTCTTGTGAACACTGATATTTGGTGGCCTGTATCATGGCTTTGCACTCCCTTTCTCCTACCTAACGGTGGTATGTTTGTAATATCCTCCATACTTTTTATTGGTAGTGATTTCATAGCACCTGTGATGATATGTAGTGCCTGATTCTGAACTTTGTCTAAAGTCTGATGATGAGACTTGGCTGCAGTCATACATAGGCTAGATCCGTATTCAAGGTGTGGTCGTACATTTCCTTGGTAGACAGATTTCAAGATTTTTTCATTTGCACCCCATTTTGTTCCTGCAAGTTTCTTCATGATGTTCAATTTTCTCCTAGCCTTAGCTTCAGCTGATGTTATATGTTGCTTCCACGTCATTCTTTTGTCAAAAGTTACCCCAAGGTATGTTTGTTGGTCTTCCATTTCAAGTGGAGTATCATCCAAAATCAGTTTGACGGGTTGGGTTTTGGGCGAGAGTGTGAAGAGTGTTCCTGTTGGTTTTTTCTCTGTTGATTGTAACACACCACTGCTTAGCTCATGTGACAATCATATCTAAGGCTGTTTGTATTCTGTATTTAGCTGTAGATGCATACTCTTCTGAGCACCAGAGAATAAGATCATCTGCACAAAGTGCTGATTGTACCCCTTTTGGTAGCTCTGGTACTAGGTCGTTCATAAAGAGTATGAGTAGAGTTTGTGGTAATACTCCTCCTTGTGGGACCCCTTGTTTTAAGAGTACTTTCTGTCCACATTGCCCATCTACCAGCACTCTTGCTCTTCTATTGTACAAGTAAGATTTGGTCCATTTGCACATTCTTCCACTTATGCCATATCTAAGCTTTTTTGCACAAAGTCCATCTTCCCATACCTTATCAAATGCTCTTTGAAGATCTACAAAGACAGCCAATGTTACTTTCTTTGATTGGAAGGCATCTTCTACTATCTGCGATAAATGTGTAGTCTGGTCTTCTGTGCTTTTGTATTGTCAAAAACCAGCTTGTTCATGTCCATTTCTCAGCATGACATACCCTCTGCCCCATCATATGGGGTTTACATATCTCAGTTGATACGTTATGCTCATGCATGTTCACATTATATAAACTTCATATACAGGAGTGTGCTCCTTACGCAGAAACTGTTTAAACACAGTTATGAGGAAGAAAGATTGAAAATGACACTCCGCAAATTTTATGGACACCATCACGAATTGCTTGACCCATACGATGTGTCTGTGTCGAATCTATCAAAAGACATGCTTACCACGTCTTAACTTGTGTTTAAGCATTAACGTCGTCTGGTCTTTTAAATACCGAAAATGACCTATGCTCGACTATGACTGTTTTGCTGAGTGCGAATTAGACGTGTAACGGTATCTGTTATCCAAAATTCATGTATTTAGTTATGATGTTGTATTTGTAGTTTGGATCGGATATTGTTAAATGTCTTATCGTTTGTAGTTGTAATTGTAATTTATTTTCTATTTGTATGTAAAAGTAAAGATAATTAATCACCCAGTTCATTTAGTTTAAAGCAACTATATATATAAGAACATCAGTTGTTCGGACCTGTTAGTCAAATGCGTTTTGTTTAAATATACTCTTTCACTTTTTTGGTCTTTTGGAAAATGTTGTTTGTGCTGTTTTTAGACCCTTCTACAACGAAATTTGTTTTACATGAACACGTATAAAAATTGCAGTTTTTATCCAACGCATTCATAGGTTTGAACGTAGTTTTCAATTTATACTCGTTTATATATATATATATATAAACGCCTAAAAAAGTGTACACAACAACTCCAAATACAAAAAAAGGTAACTATAAATGTAATTATTTATAAATATTTCGGATAACAGATATCCTTCGTCAGTCAGATTCTGATGTGAAATGAATCATCTTTGAGTCTCGTTAGATTAAACTTTTACTAAATCTTGAATTTTATACAATAAAAAAAGTCAAACCGAACATCAGTAAAGACGCTTGCACCATTCTAAAAAATGTTAACATGACATAGGTTATATGGTTTATTACAACAGAGAGCTCATATATATGCTTTAAATACAAATAATAATGTGCGATTTGAACTAGCACAATTCTAAAACTGTATCGGGAACGACAATTATGATGGTATAACATGTATACGCATGATAACGTCTGTAAAATTACCAAATAGACAGCACTGCTGGACGATCTAAATATTTGAAATTGAGAGTAAAGTAGTTACAACAGAGTCTGAATATATAAACATCGTGAACAAACGGCCGTAAAAATGTAATAATATTTTTTACTAAGTATAACTAGAAAAACGTGGCTAGGTACTTATTTATCCCTCAAAAAATTAAGCAATTTAAATTGGTATCTTCAACAAATGTATTTAACAAATGAAAAAGGTTAAGAAAAAGAAACAGAGACTGTAATAATAAGTAATATAACCTGAATGTGAAGCACTACACGGAGTCGAACTACATCTTTTCATTTATCCCATTTGGTGCCAAAGTTGTTAATTTTCGTATCCAAAATCTTTCCCGAGCGAGTCTATCCTCCTTAGACCAAGCAGAGTTGTGGTCAATGATTTTAATGGTCAGTCGATTGAGATCTGCCTTAGTGTGGCCAGGGGATCTCAAATGTCGACTGAGAGGGAGGTCTGGCTTGCATTGGTAGTCGCTACGATGGCCGTTCATTCGTTTGTGAAACGGCTGTTCTGACTCGCCAACATACTGTTTACCACATTTACACTGTAAGAGATACACAACATTTGAGGTCTTGCAATTAACATTGCAAAATATGGTGTATTCTGTGCCAGTGGAGTGACTGTTAAAAGTCTGGGTATCCAGTATTTGTTTGCAAGTCAGACATCGTTTGTTTCCGCAACCCTTGCAAGATCCCATAGATGATAAGCCTGCTTGAGAGGATAAATCAGCTCTCACCAGCAAGTCTTTAAGGCTTTTGGGCCTACGGAATGCCAGTACAGGTGGCTCGGGAAAGATCTTGGATAGTTTTGAATGTTTTTCGATCTCTTTCCAATTTTCGCGGATTAGGTGAGATAAGTTGTCAAATTTTGGATGGTAATTCAACACAAAAGGCACCCTCTTGTTGACCTTTTTTTCTTTATATTGTAAAAGCTCATCTCGGCTGATGTTGTTAGCACGAGAAAAACCTTTATCAATGTCTTTTCTTTTGTAGCCCCGATGTTTAAGGTGACCGCGAAGTTCTTGTAGACGTTTTTTTGCAATATCGTTGGTGGAGCAAATCCTTTTTA
This sequence comes from Mytilus trossulus, assembly GCF_036588685.1. Taxonomy (NCBI): domain Eukaryota; kingdom Metazoa; phylum Mollusca; class Bivalvia; order Mytilida; family Mytilidae; genus Mytilus; species Mytilus trossulus. Next base: position 34,076,493 of record NC_086379.1, on the reverse strand, counting down.
TTCGTATGGCCTGGCTGTAGGGAATGCTCTTGGTGCAGTGTTTGGGATGACAACTCAAAGGAGATAGATATTGATGTTTGTCTGTGGGCTTGCAATACAGATCTGTTAATATGTTTCCATCCCTCAATTGCGTTGTAGTGTCAAGAAATGTGATCTTAGAGTCAGAGATTTCATATGTGAATTTTATTGAGGGATGGGCATTGTTGGCATGATGAATGAACAGATTTAGTTCTTGTTCAGTATTGTCCCACTTCATGTCAATATCGTCGATAAATCGAAACCAAGAGAGGGGTTGATGAAGAGATGCATTGAGAATTCTTTGTTCTAATTTCCCCATAAAAATATTGGCATAAGACGGGGCCATCTTTGTTCCCATTGCTGTTCCATTAACTTGGAGGAAGTGTTCGCCATTAAATACGAAGTTATTGCATTTCAATACCAAAGTTAGAAGCTGGATGAGACATTCAGTTGGTGGATGTAAGGTGTTACGAGAGTTCCAGACTTCCCTACAGGCTTCAATACCATCGTCATGGGGAATGTTAGTATAGAGGGAGGTAACATCAAGCGAAACAAGGATCGTTTCAGGTGGGAGAGGGTTCAGAGATTCCTTTTTCTTAAGATAGTGTGTTGTGTCTTGTATATAGGATGGTAAATTTTCTACCTCCCTCTATACTAACATTCCCCATGACGATGGTATTGAAGCCTGTAGGGAAGTCTGGAACTCTCGTAACACCTTACATCCACCAACTGAATGTCTCATCCAGCTTCTAACTTTGGTATTGAAATGCAATAACTTCGTATTTAATGGCGAACACTTCCTCCAAGTTAATGGAACAGCAATGGGAACAAAGATGGCCCCGTCTTATGCCAATATTTTTTATGGGGAAATTAGAACAAAGAATTCTCAATGCATCTCTTCATCAACCCCTCTCTTGGTTTCGATTTATCGACGATATTGACATGAAGTGGGACAATACTGAACAAGAACTAAATCTGTTCATTCATCATGCCAACAATGCCCATCCCTCAATAAAATTCACATATGAAATCTCTGACTCTAAGATCACATTTCTTGACACTACAACGCAATTGAGGGATGGAAACATATTAACAGATCTGTATTGCAAGCCCACAGACAAACATCAATATCTATCTCCTTTGAGTTGTCATCCCAAACACTGCACCAAGAGCATTCCCAACAGCCAGGCCATACGAATAAAAAGGATTTGCTCCACCAACGATATTGCAAAAAAACGTCTACAAGAACTTCGCGGTCACCTTAAACATCGGGGCTACAAAAGAAAAGACATTGATAAAGGTTTTTCTCGTGCTAACAACATCAGCCGAGATGAGCTTTTACAATATAAAGAAAAAAAGGTCAACAAGAGGGTGCCTTTTGTGTTGAATTACCATCCAAAATTTGACAACTTATCTCACCTAATCCGCGAAAATTGGAAAGAGATCGAAAAACATTCAAAACTATCCAAGATCTTTCCCGAGCCACCTGTACTGGCATTCCGTAGGCCCAAAAGCCTTAAAGACTTGCTGGTGAGAGCTGATTTATCCTCTCAAGCAGGCTTATCATCTATGGGATCTTGCAAGGGTTGCGGAAACAAACGATGTCTGACTTGCAAACAAATACTGGATACCCAGACTTTTAACAGTCACTCCACTGGCACAGAATACACCATATTTTGCAATGTTAATTGCAAGACTTAAAATGTTGTGTATCTCTTACAGTGTAAATGTGGTAAACAGTATGTTGGCGAGTCAGAACAGCCGTTTCACAAACGAATGAACGGCCATCGTAGCGACTACCAATGCAAGCCAGACCTCCCTCTCAGTCGACATTTGAGATCCCCTGGCCACACTAAGGCAGATCTCAATCGACTGACCATTAAAATCATTGACCACAACTCTGCTTGGTCTAAGGAGGATAGACTCGCTCGGGAAAGATTTTGGATACGAAAATTAACAACTTTGGCACCAAATGGGATAAATGAAAAGATGTAGTTCGACTCCGTGTAGTGCTTCACATTCAGGTTATATTACTTATTATTACAGTCTCTGTTTCTTTTTCTTAACCTTTTTCATTTGTTAAATACATTTGTTGAAGATACCAATTTAAATTGCTTAATTTTTTGAGGGATAAATAAGTACCTAGCCACGTTTTTCTAGTTATACTTAGTAAAAAATATTATTACATTTTTACGGCCGTTTGTTCACGATGTTTATATATTCAGACTCTGTTGTAACTACTTTACTCTCAATTTCAAATATTTAGATCGTCCAGCAGTGCTGTCTATTTGGTAATTTTACAGACGTTATCATGCGTATACATGTTATACCATCATAATTGTCGTTCCCGATACAGTTTTAGAATTGTGCTAGTTCAAATCGCACATTATTATTTGTATTTAAAGCATATATATGAGCTCTCTGTTGTAATAAACCATATAACCTATGTCATGTTAACATTTTTTAGAATGGTGCAAGCGTCTTTACTGATGTTCGGTTTGACTTTTTTTATTGTATAAAATTCAAGATTTAGTAAAAGTTTAATCTAACGAGACTCAAAGATGATTCATTTCACATCAGAATCTGACTGACGAAGGATATCTGTTATCCGAAATATTTATAAATAATTACATTTATAGTTACCTTTTTTTGTATTTGGAGTTGTTGTGTACACTTTTTTAGGCGTTTATATAATTTATTTATTGTGTACATGTATCGTTATTCGTAACGATCCAGCGCCCACGTGGGGAAAATCGTTGACTACTATACAGACGTTTTATATATATATACAATAACATCTTCATGCCTTATATATCATGTACTGTAGTACGCCGCTAGATTAAAACTGACGTGGAAAGGTAACATATGGCCACCGAAGGCTCTTTTTTGAGAGCCCAGGTGGTCGTGTGGTCTAGCGGGACGGCTGCAGTGCAGGCGATTTGGTGTCACGATATCACAGTAGCATGGGTTCGAATCCCGGCGAGGGAAGAACCAAAAATTTGCGAAAGCAAATTTACAGATCTAACATTGTTGGGTTGATGTTTAGACGAGTTGTATATACATTATGTACACAGCCATGTATCACCATCATTGATGGCGATCCGATGGATACATCTGTTGTAGGGTTGTCACTGACTCAGACGTACTTATGAATATAATTATTTTCTGTGACTGTATCTTACATTAATTTGTAGGATCCTTTACTATAGATAATTTAGCTGATCTGTAACAATAACATCTTCATGCCTTATATATCATGTACTGTAGTACGCCGCTAGATTAAAACTGACGTGGAAAGGTAACATATGGCCACCGAAAGCTCTTTTTTGAGAGCCCAGGTGGTCGTGTGGTCTAGCGGGACGGCTGCAGTGCAGGCGATTTGGTGTCACGATATCACAGTAGCATGGGTTCGAATCCCGGCGAGGGAAGAACCAAAAATTTGCGAAAGCAAATTTACAGATCTAACATTGTTGGGTTGATGTTTAGACGAGTTGTATATATATATATATATATACAACTCGTCTAAACATCCTAAACATCAACCCAACAATGTTAGATCTGTAAATTTGCTTTCGCAAATTTTTGGTTCTTCCCTCGCCGGGATTCTAACCCATGCTACTGTGATATCGTGACACCAAATCGCCTGCACTGCAGCCGTCCCGCTAGACCACACGACCACCTGGGCTCTCAAAAAAAGAGCTTTCGGTGGCCATATGTTACCTTTCCACGTCAGTTTTAATCTAGCGGCGTACTACAGTACATGATATATAAGGCATGAAGATGTTATTGTTACAGATCAGCTAAATTATCTATAGTAAAGGATCCTACAAATTAATGTAAGATACAGTCACAGAAAATAATTATATTCATAAGTACGTCTGTGTCAGTGACAACCCTACAACAGATGTATCCATCGGATCGCCATCAATGATGGTGATACATGGCTGTGTACATAATGTATATACAACTCGTCTAAACATCAACCAAACAATGTTAGATCTGTAAATTTGCTTTCGCAAATTTTTGGTTCTTCCCTCGCCGGGATTCGAACCCATGCTACTGTGATATCGTGACACCAAATCGCCTGCACTGCAGCCGTCCCGCTAGACCACACGACCACCTGGGCTCTCAAAAAAAGAGCTTTCGGTGGCCATATGTTACCTTTCCACGTCAGTTTTAATCTAGCGGCGTACTACAGTACATGATATATAAGGCATGAAGATGTTATTGTTACAGATCAGCTAAATTATCTATAGTAAAGGATCCTACAAATTAATGTAAGATACAGTCACAGAAAATAATTATATTCATAAGTACGTCTGAGTCAGTGACAACCCTACAACAGATGTATCCATCGGATCGCCATCAATGATGGTGATACATGGCTGTGTACATAATGTATATACAACTCGTCTAAACATCAACCAAACAATGTTAGATCTGTAAATTTGCTTTCGCAAATTTTTGGTTCTTCCCTCGCCGGGATTAGAACCCATGCTACTGTGATATCGTGACACCAAATCGCCTGCACTGCAGCCGTCCCGCTATATATATATATATATATATATATAAGTGCCTATAAATAGCAGCACATGACATACAAATCTATGGGAGTGTGGATTAATCAGTACAGAGATTAATTCAATTACACAAATAAAATTATAGATTGCCTAACAATGTAATTTTAACACACTATTTAATATGTAAATATAAGAATGTTTAAAATATTTACAAAATGATGAAAATAAACGCAATATTTCGCTAGACCAACTAGCTTTATCAAGCGTGCATCTATCCAGGTGAAATCGGATGTAGATGATAAGAAACTTTTGCAGCTCAATGTATATGTTGAACTTAGCTGCCTTGAAAATAAGAAAAAAATTTAAAAAAGTTTTGCAGCTCAATGTCTATGTTGAATTTGGATTGAGCTGCCTTAAAAATAAAAAAATAAATAATTTTTTGCAGCTCCATGTATATGTTGCTCTTGGATTTAGCTGCCTTAAAAATACATAATTAGCAACGTCCATTGGCCGATATTACGGGATAAAAAGGACGATGCTTTGTTTTTAAATTATTCTTTATCTTTCCTGTATCTTTTCTCGTCTTTTTCGTTAAGACCATCAGGTTCTAAAGTGTGGAGTTGGTGGATCCAAAAGTTTTCTCTTCTCCTTCTCGCCGTGGTGTCCCACTCGGTGTTGACTTCTATAATTTGGAAAGTGACATTTTCAAAAGGATGTTTCGTAGAACGAAGATGTCTTGTGAGAGGACAGTTTTTATTGGTTTTGTACGATGAACGATGGTTATTAAGCCGAATATTAAATTTGTTCATTGTTTCTCCCACATACTGAATGCCACAAGTGTCACATGTTAATATATAAATTGAGTTCTCCGTTTTGCAGTTGGAATTTGAGTAGATGGTATAATTTTGTTTAGTAACGGAGCTGATGAAAGAACTGTTTGTATTGGCAGCTTTACAACACAAACAATTCCTTCGACCACATTGTTTGTAGCAACCGGGCGATGGAGTAGGCTGCTTTACTAATACAGAAGTCACTAATTTGTCACGGATGTTTTTAGGTCTTCTGAAGGCCATGACTGGTGGTGATGAAAATACTTTTTTTAGATTTAAATCATTTTCTATAATTTTCCAATGCTTCTGAACAATGGATGACACATTTTTAAAATCAGGATGGTAAGTGAGTACAAGGGGTGTTCTGTTAGCTGCTTTATTCTTATCTTTGTACTCAAGAAGTTCTTGGCGACTAGTTTTGTTTGCTCTTTCGAAAGCGCTATCAATGATGTTGTTATTGTATCCTCGAACAACTAGATGTTTACGAAGTTGTCCAAGTCTAGCATCTTTCGTATTTTCATTAGAGCATATTCTCTTGATTCGTAATGCCTGGCTGAATGGGATACCACGGGAGCAATGTTTAGGATGGCAACTTTTTGGAGAAAGGAATTGATGTTTGTCCGTTTGTTTGGTATGAAGGTCCGTTATAATGGTTCCGTTCTTGATGTAACTCGTAGTATCGAGGAAGTTAATTTTCTCCATAGAGAATTCAGATGTAAATTTTATTGAATGGTGGAAAGAGTTACAGTGTTCTAGAAATTCATTAAGATGTTCTTGTGAATCTGTCCATTTGAAATCAATATCGTCAATGAATCGGAACCATGATAAGGGCTGATATGGAGCACTAGCCAAGAGGCGTTTTTCAAGTTGGCCCATAAATATGTTGGCATATGACGGTGCCATTTTTGTGCCCATACTAGTACCGTCTATCTGGAGATAGTGTTTTTCATTGAAAGAGAAGTTGTTATTCTCCAGTACTAGTTTGAGAAGTGTAACAAGGCATTCGGTAGGAGGATTTTTTTCACTACGAGTGTTCCATGCCTCTTCACACGCTGCTATTCCTTCGTCTTGTGGAATGTTGGTATATAAAGAAGACACGTCCATGGATGCAAGTATAGTATTGCTTGGTAAAGGATTGAGGCTTTCCATTTTCTTTAGATAATCAGTTGTGTCTTGAATGAATGATGGTAGTTCTTTCACATGAGGTCTTAGATGATGGTCTACAAATTCTGATATCTTTTCAGTTGGATGACTATTCGCTGATACAATTGGTCGACCTGGATTGCCAAATTTATGTATTTTAGGCAACATATAGAATCGTCCGGCCTTTGCTTCGTTCTCAAGAGGTCGGAGATAATCAAAGGTGTCATTGTCTATATGCTTGTTGTCGAACATCTCTTGTAGGATGGTGTTGATCCTTCGAATAGTATTAAGCGTTGGATCTGTGGTTAATTGTTTATAAAAATTAGAGTTTGAAAGTTGGCGATTCCCCTCTGCTATATAATCTGTTTTATTCATGACAACCACAGCACCCCCTTTGTCGGCAGGTTTTATTACAATATCCTCTTGATCTTTTAATGCTTTCAACGCTATACTTTCTGACTTGGATAAATTATAATTTCTTGTATTTGTTATACAGGACTTTATATCAGACCTCACGTAGTTAATGAATGACTCCAAGTTATCATTTTTACTCTTTGGTGGTTTCCATGAACTTTTTTTCCTAAATTTTGGGATGGACGTGACTTCTTCATTAGTGTCAGTATCTGAATCTGTTAATCCGGCTTCTTCAAGGTTTTTCTTGCCCCTATTGTAGAAAAAATCTTTCAAGCGTAAACGTCTAGCGAATTGGTCTAGGTCTTCGTCTAGCTGAAAGTTATTTACAGTTGATAGGATGGGACAGAAATTTAAACCTTTACTTAAAAGAGATTCCTCAGCACGTGTAAGTTCTTTAGATGACAAATTTACAACAATGCTTTCAGGTTTTTGTTTCCGTCTTTTAAATTTTCTTTTTCTAGGGGTCTTATGGTTTGTTGTATTAATATCATGCATAGGCTGATTTAAATTGACAGTTTGAATTTTATCTCTTTGAAATTTATTTTTTTGTTTTTCTTTATGTTTCGATAGTTCAATTTTTTCAATATCTGCGAGGCAACGTTTAATTATTGCTAAATCGTCACGAGAAATGTTACTATTGTTGATGATATATGATATTTCATTTACAATTTGATTGTAATTTGTGGTTGTAAAAGAAAGTAACAGTTGAAGAAGCTGGATTGAGCAGTTAAACAGAATTTCATTCCAACGGCTCATGAATCTTTTGGATTTGTGTCCCGGTGCCTGGGGACTCACTTTGATGTTTAAACCTTTTGGTACAGTTTTACTTTGAATATAATTTTGTAAGTTTGATAAATGATGTTCGGTTTGTAGTTTCTTTTTAGTTAAAGATCTTAGTTTCTTGAAATGCTGAGCGCTATCCATGTTGTAAAGATAGCGATAGATTTGAATGGATTACACAAACATGTGTGTAATGCGTGCTACTGGAGATAATAATATAAGTGCCTATAAATAGCAGCACATGACATACAAATCTATGGGAGTGTAAATATTTTAAACATTCTTATATTTACATATTAAATAGTGTGTTAAAATTACATTGTTAGGCAATCTATAATTTTATTTGTGTAATTGAATTAATCTCTGTACTGATTAATCCACACTCCCATAGATTTGTATGTCATGTGCTGCTATTTATAGGCACTTATATTATTATCTCCAGTAGCACGCATTTTTTCTACAATAGGGGCAAGAAAAACCTTGAAGAAGCCGGATTAACAGATTCAGATACTGACACTAATGAAGAAGTCACGTCCATCCCAAAATTTAGGAAAAAAAGTTCATGGAAACCACCAAAGAGTAAAAATGATAACTTGGAGTCATTCATTAACTACGTGAGGTCTGATATAAAGTCCTGTATAACAAATACAAGAAATTATAATTTATCCAAGTCAGAAAGTATAGCTTTGAAAGCATTAAAAGATCAAGAGGATATTGTAATAAAACCTGCCGACAAAGGGGGTGCTGTGGTTGTCATGAATAAAACAGATTATATAGCAGAGGGGAATCGCCAACTTTCAAACTCTAATTTTTATAAACAATTAACCACAGATCCAACGCTTAATACTATTCGAAGGATCAACACCATCCTACAAGAGATGTTCGACAACAAGCATATAGACAATGACACCTTTGATTATCTCCGACCTCTTGAGAACGAAGCAAAGGCCGGACGATTCTATATGTTGCCTAAAATACATAAATTTGGCAATCCAGGTCGACCAATTGTATCAGCGAATAGTCATCCAACTGAAAAGATATCAGAATTTGTAGACCATCATCTAAGACCTCATGTGAAAGAACTACCATCATTCATTCAAGACACAACTGATTATCTAAAGAAAATGGAAAGCCTCAATCCTTTACCAAGCAATACTATACTTGCATCCATGGACGTGTCTTCTTTATATACCAACATTCCACAAGACGAAGGAATAGCAGCGTGTGAAGAGGCATGGAACACTCGTAGTGAAAAAAATCCTCCTACCGAATGCCTTGTTACACTTCTCAAACTAGTACTGGAGAATAACAACTTCTCTTTCAATGAAAAACACTATCTCCAGATAGACGGTACTAGTATGGGCACAAAAATGGCACCGTCATATGCCAACATATTTATGGGCCAACTTGAAAAACGCCTCTTGGCTAGTGCTCCATATCAGCCCTTATCATGGTTCCGATTCATTGACGATATTGATTTCAAATGGACAGATTCACAAGAACATCTTAATGAATTTCTAGAACACTGTAACTCTTTCCACCATTCAATAAAATTTACATCTGAATTCTCTATGGAGAAAATTAACTTCCTCGATACTACGAGTTACATCAAGAACGGAACCATTATAACGGACCTTCATACCAAACAAACGGACAAACATCAATTCCTTTCTCCAACAAGTTGCCATCCTAAACATTGCTCCCGTGGTATCCCATTCAGCCAGGCATTACGAATCAAGAGAATATGCTCTAATGAAAATACGAAAGATGCTAGACTTGGACAACTTCGTAAACATCTAGTTGTTCGAGGATACAATAACAACATCATTGATAGCGCTTTCGAAAGAGCAAACAAAACTAGTCGCCAAGAACTTCTTGAGTACAAAGATAAGAATAAAGCAGCTAACAGAACACCCCTTGTACTCACTTACCATCCTGATTTTAAAAATGTGTCATCCATTGTTCAGAAGCATTGGAAAATTATAGAAAATGATTTAAATCTAAAAAAAAGTATTTTCATCACCACCAGTCATGGCCTTCAGAAGACCTAAAAACATCCGTGACAAGTTAGTGACTTCTGTATTAGTAAAGCAGCCTACTCCATCGCCCGGTTGCTACAAACAATGTGGTCGAAGGAATTGTTTGTGTTGTAAAGCTGCCAATACAAACAGTTCTTTCATCAGCTCCGTTACTAAACAAAATTATACCATCTACTCAAATTCCAACTGCAAAACGGAGAACTCAATTTATATATTAACATGTGACACTTGTGGCATTCAGTATGTGGGAGAAACAATGGACAAATTTAATATTCGGCTTAATAACCATCGTTCATCGTACAAAACCAATAAAAACTGTCCTCTCACAAGACATCTTCGTTCTACGAAACATCCTTTTGAAAATGTCACTTTCCAAATTATAGAAGTCAACACCGAGTGGGACACCACGGCGAGAAGGAGAAGAGAAAACTTTTGGATCCACCAACTCCACACTTTAGAACCTGATGGTCTTAACGAAAAAGACGAGAAAAGATACAGGAAAGATAAAGAATAATTTAAAAACAAAGCATCGTCCTTTTTATCCCGTAATATCGGCCAATGGACGTTGCTAATTTCAACTTCCAATTATGTATTTTTAAGGCAGCTAAATCCAAGAGCAACATATACATGGAGCTGCAAAAAATTATTTATTTTTTTATTTTTAAGGCAGCTCAATCCAAATTCAACATAGACATTGAGCTGCAAAACTTTTTTAAATTTTTTTCTTATTTTCAAGGCAGCTAAGTTCAACATATACATTGAGCTGCAAAAGTTTCTTATCATCTACATCCGATTTCACCTGGATAGATGCACGCTTGATAAAGCTAGTTGGTCTAGCGAAATATTGCGTTTATTTTCATCATTTTGTAAATATTTTAAACATTCTTATATTTACATATTAAATAGTGTGTTAAAATTACATTGTTAGGCAATCTATATATATATATATATATATAAAATTGCATCCGATTTCACCTTGATAGATGCACACGCCCGATGAAGCTAATTTGTTTAGCGAAATATTGCGTGAATAATATATAAAATATAACACCTAATTTTATAACACTCATTAGTGTGTTAAAGTTACATTCTTAGACACTTATATATATATATATATATATATATGTGTACACGATTTATTTATTTTGCAGTTTGATTTAGAAGAAATACAGACATAGCTAGATAATACAATTAATTATCTAAATACGAAAACTGTTCAATCGATATTATTTTTTTTGTATTTTTTATAAAAGACATCAAATAGCATAGTTATAAATCTGATATAGAATGGTATCAATTTTTCTAAACAATTGACCTATGACGTCAATTTTGTGGCGTTGATTTGGTCATGTGACAGCGGCACGTGCGCTCTAAGTTTCTAGCAATTATTTTTCATGTAACTCTACTGTGCTGAGAAAGGAAATTGTCAGTTAATAAGATCAAAGGAAAATTTCATAAAATAGCGATAAACCTTTTTATTGAAATAACATATGAACATTAACCAGTTGAAAATGCTTACTGGATTCTAATGTCATATTTCTTAAATAATACATTTTCCTATGAGTGTCAATTTGTTTTTGTTAAAAGTAATACCTTCTTTGTGTACTAGTTTATGGTAGTACATCGTAATCGTATTAAGCTGAGGTAATCTGCGTACTTAAATATATTTGAATAATTTCTGTTTAGTCATTACACACTCATTGTGCTTCTGTATTGCTTAGTGTTCTAAAAATAAACGATCAATGTACTAAATTTACTAGATTCATTGTGTTTTTGATATCGAATGCTTAACTGTTTCAAAAGCTAAAACATGGGTGCATTATTTATCTGCCGTCAATAAATAGACCATTTAAGTCCAAACACTTCTACCAAACGTTGACGAACCCTTAACCACAGGGTACACTTATAATTGTCTATACCTCGAAATACATGTATTTTATAAAAACGATAATTCTCGAATGTTGAATTGAGAAATACTCTTATATCAAAGGATAACTGGTTATACTATAAATGATCATTGTGTAAAGATATATATAAGATGTCCTAAAAGTAAATACGCAACATTTCAGTCAGTGATTGCACGAACTTGTGTATCCAAATTTCAGATTAAGTATACTGCAAAAACTAATAGGTCTGCTAAATATCTTGATCTTTTCCTCGATATTGATTGAACACTTCAAACAAGCATTCGTTTTGAATCGTCTTCGTTTATGAATTAAAGAAAGAGTTCTGCATTTATCACTTTAGAACCAAGTCAGTGTAAAAAGAGGGAAATAAGGTATGATTGCCGATGAGAAAACTATGATCGATCAAAGTTTAAATGAAGTAGATAACCTCAATTAAAGGCAACCATACAGCCTTTAGCAATGAGAAACACTTATATATTGAGGTCGGCTACAAAAGGCACCGACATGAAAAAAAGGAAAGAGTTCAATTGAGAAAACTTACGGCCTAATTTATCATTAGTTAAATTTAGTGGTGTTGGTTATTCTTACTTTTGAGAATTATGAGGTAATACCTTCGATATAGCAACTGTTAATTGTTTTATTCATAAAAATACACTCTCCTTAATAAACAGTTATATGTACTATATATGCACCTATCTAGCATTCCAAGAAAAAATGTTAAACTCCTTTTATTTTTCATTTTATTTTACAACTGTCACATTGACGCATACTCAATATATTTTTGTGTATTATAATTGCAGAAAAAGAACCATCTGTCGCTTGTGTTGCTACAAGTCAATGTGTAACCAATGCAGAATGTGACACCACTGATACTCAAACATGTGTGTGTAATGCAGGTTATACTGCAACACCAACTGCCACTCCTACCATGTGTAAGTTTATACTAATACGAAGTTACGAGCTAAATTGCAATATAAGAGATACACTGGTCACAGTCGCCGTTACACTGGGAATTTTTATTTTGTCACTTCTATGATCTATAATTTATCATAAATATCAGGGTAGTCACATACAAGTATAATATAAGAAGGAGTCTTTCAATATTTCACACAGCTAATAACAGAAGGCAATGACAGTTATAATTTTGAAGTAGCTGACACTTAACGATTGTTTCAATCGAGGGTTGGTGCATTACATGTATGTAGAATAGACGAAACCCGATTATGACGTACCAACCTCTTAGTCTTATTCCTAAAAACTTGGTTTCTTTCTCGGTCAAATCTTTGTTTTCTATCATTTGGGAAAATAAGTTTACAAAAATGAATCGTTTATTTGACCAAAATGGCAGGAAACACAAATACGACTACTGGTATATTATAACGAAGTGTTTCTGTGACGTGTATTTCCGCTACATACAACGACCAAAAAATTGTTTCTATGATTGAATTAATCATATTGTCTTCTCAATCTTGATTTTTTTCAATTATTAGTATTTATGATCAAATTTAAGGGTTTTAGGCACATATTTAGTTCATAAAAAGTTCGCAAATTAAGTCAAGGAAACAAGCAAGAGGCAAATAATATAAAGTTTATTTTATCATGTTATTTATCGAAGTAATATTGATAGAGTAAGAAAACATTTGTATAGCTTATTTAAATAAGTGTTGTGTTTTGAAACTTTTTCAGGCAGCCTAAATAGTGTTGTCAAATTCGCAAATCTGTCATACATGTACCTGGTACCTGTTATTGTATCCATGATGTCATTCCTACGATGAAAGTTGATACTAGATAATTTTGAAAATTCTGCTTTTTGTAATATTTGAATTTTAGTGATAACATTTGTATTGCAGTGATACCTTAGATGTTTTAAATAAACTTGTTTTGTTTGTTTTCATTAATAGAGTAGCTAAATGTAGTTTTTCTAGTACATTTACTTGGTTAAAGTGATACACAAATTATTTTTGTAATATTATATTTTGTCCAACAAACACTATGTGTCTGTTTTACTTGCTACTTATTACTTTTAGTCTATTATGTACTATTCATGTCTGTCAGCAGTGGCAAAATGTGTCAGTTAACATTTAATCAGACCAATGCATCTAAATAAAAAAAAGTAATAGATTATTATATAACTTTTAAAAATAATTAGTTTTAGCTACAACTTTAATAAAAGATAAGACACATTTTTTTGTTGCTATTTTTACTTAATTTTAAACCTTTCCTATGCATATAAAATAGAAGATGGGGTATGCTTGCCAATGAAACAACTCTCTACAAGAGACCAAAATACCACAGAAATTTACAACTATAAGTCACCGTACGGCCTTCAACAATTAGCAAAGCCCATACCGCATAGTCAGCTATAAAAAGCCCGAAATGACATGTATTTTTTTTTAACAAAGAAATGTGAATTACACAAAAAAGCTTTAAAAACAAAATTGTTAAAATGACCTATTTCGATCATTTCCTAAGTACATATCTATAAAATGTATATAACATGAATAATGTTTTGTTCTTTAACTGTTATTTCTGTGGTGAACTTATTTTGTTGATTTATTTATGCCTTCAACCCCATTGGGATATAACCGTGCATTATTCAATTTAAATAAACATGTATATAAGACACATTCAATTGGTCAGCTACAACAACTAACACAATTGTATGTCTCATTCCGTCTTACATACTATTTAAACATTCCGTTTGCATCAAAAAGTGACTTTTGCGGTTAGCCGTTTATTATATGGATTATTTATCTGTTTTATTGCCATAAGGATTACTGATAACATGTTTTGTGTCGGTAGAAAACAAAGTATAAGCTTGTTCTACTGGAGTAGAAGTTGATATCATTCAAATTTACTCGTAAAACTGCTGGTACGAAGGATACTTTTAGTTGGTATGTATGCGTACCCGTTAGGTTTGTTCAAATCATAACTGACCTCTGTTGATGGCGTGGTTCAATTGAGGTGTAACTAAAACTTCAAAGCATGCTTTACAATACATGCTTCTTAGTCCAGAGAAGTCTTGTTTGACGTGTCAATGGTTAATAGGGAATATAAATATTGTCACCATAGGTCTTCTTTCGACCGGCAGTAAAACCCTAGTCAAAGTAGGGTAACTGTTTGGCTGTGCTAAATGTTCAGGTTTACAGTTTTCCCGGAGAGAATGGGGACGTTAAATTAAATGCCTCGTGTAAAAAAAGTGTCACGCTCTTTGAACGTTTAGAACCCTTGCAACAACTGTTTAGGTTTCCTCTGGTTTAGGTTTCTGTCCCTATCCATTTTACCTTTATTTTCCCGGGGCACTCTAAATTTCTGAAACCTTTATCCCAGACGGCCTCTTTTATAGCACCTACTCATTGTAGTTACTGTTTAGTTGTTCTAGTCCTGAACATGGAATATTTGCAACTGGATGTTTATCAGCCAACAACCACTCCATTACGTCGATGGTATAACTACTTTAGTGTGTTAACTATACAGATTATATTATAATTACCCCTTTTTTAACCCTGGGACCATAGGTGGGCATGTAAAAACGTTATATTTCTTTCCAAATATTCAACACGTAACGTAACTGAAAACCTAAATATCAAGTCTGGTATAGAGCGATAATCGGGATACCCATATCAATCGTTTGAAATGGTAAAGTCAGAAAAAAATAACCAAATTAAATGCACTTTTAACAGATGCATTGACAGTATAATAAATTGTCGGAACTTTGGGATGGTAGAATAATGAGGGTCGGACTAACGGGACTAACGGGACGTCACCACTTACTATTTGACTGTCGACAGTCGCCAGAAGTCATAGCGATTGATAATAAGATATCATCCGCTTTATAGATGATGTTCTCTCACTAAATAAAACAAAAAAAGTCTGCTTCATGTATTGACTTACATCTAGAAATTGACAATGAGGGTCGGTTGAAAACAAAACTTTACGACATAAGAGATGATTTCAGATTCCCAATTTCGAACTTCCCATTTCTAAGTACATCATTCCAGCAGCATCTGCATACGGGGTATATATATCCCAATTGATACGCTATTCCCGAGCTTGTATTTCCTCTCATGATTTCCTTGATAGAGGGTTGCTGCTCGTAAGGAAACAATCAAACCAAGAGTTCCGAATGGTGAAGTTGAAATCATTCCGTCGTAAATTTTACGGGCGCCATCACGAGTTGATTGACCGTCATAAAATATCCGTTCCACAGATGATATCGGATATGTTTCGTATGTCGTAACTACAATCCCGTTCCCTTTTTACGAATCTGACCTACCGAATTAGACTATTTATCGTTTTTTTTAATAACATGAGCAAGACGACGGGCACCCTATGTGAGCAGGATGGGTGGAGTGCATGTTGCTTAGTCTTTAGTTTTCTATGTTGTGTCTTGTGTACTATTATTTGTCTGATTGTCTTTTCCTTTTTAAGCCATTCTATTTGGCATTTTTTGTTCGATCTATGAGAGTGACTGTCCCTCTGGTATCTTTCATCTCTATGTTCATCCTATATGTTCCGCCATATACGGAAACAAGCTCGATGCAGGAAATGAGTTCTTCAACTGTAATAACTCGAATTACGGAACATAAATCTTTAAATGTATACTTAACAATAAAAATAACGGCAATCAAACATAATCAATAAGACTTAAAAGAACATTTTGTAAACATAATTATGCTGAAATCTGAAAGGGGTGGATAATTTTGTAAAAAAATACAGTTGTTTTATAACACAGATTTTAAACTGAAAACTCTAAGTCTATTGGATTTAAAAATAACAATACAAACATGTTTTATCTTTATTTCCCGATCATTTTCTCTCAACAGTTTTACCAGCAACAACTTCAAATAATGACTATGTATGGCTAATTAGCGTCCAGCGGCAAAATAAAAATGAACATTCAGACAGCTGCAGAGAACATGCCAACAGTTCGCAAGAAGACATGTCACCCTACCTGGAAACGTTATTCTAAGTCGGAGTTCACACGTCCGGTATTTTGTGTATAGAAATAGCTATTTTATGTTACAAGTGACAAGTTGAATCATAAAAAGTGAGTATTTTTTTCCAAATCAGGCGTGGTCTGAACCCGAATTACCCCTTTCAGATATAGATCACACAAGAGTTTTTTTTGTTTTGCATGCTTTCCTTCGTTCTGCAACATTTTGGCGGGAATGTCAAACCACAATAAAACTTAGAATCATTATTCGGAAAAGACAATCAAAATTTATGTTGAAAACATTAGGTGTCTATGCTGAGATCCAAACTCAAGACATTTAGTATATAAATCCACGATTCATATCCCTACACACAAGAGTGACTGGATACAAACTCTTTGTAAATTTAACATATTTAAACATTGTGTCCGGGGCTCATAAAGGGTATTTATACTATATAGTAATATATAAAGTATCTAATAATTATTGTGTGGCGTTCTAAACTAAATTTTATTAAGCGTTTATATTTTTTTTTAATTTTATCTAGAACGGTTTAGATGTAAAATAATTATCCTATTCGGACTAAGTGTGTCAGTGTAATATCACCCTCTAGCCTCAGGCCATCGGGATGATCTTACACTGGCACACCGCGTCCTCATGGGATATTTTTACAGCTACGGAATTTTATTTTGGATTTAATTGATTATGCTACGCTAATTAAAGCAATAACTATATAAAGTTATAAAGTACAATACATACACTAACTATTCATTATTATAAATACTTTAGCTCAGACACAAATCGGCTAAAAATATTATGTTTACAAATTTTACAGTATATAATCATGATAATTATGGTTTCAAATGTCTTGCTTCAGTCATCGACCCTTAAAATGAAAAAAAAAAGGTTAATAGGGACCACATTTGATCCATTAACTTTACAGTTTAAATATTCATCTAAAATATGTCAACCTTCCCCCCCCCCCCCCCCTCCACACACCCCAGAAAAAAAAGATAAAACCAGCAACTAACACGATGACAATTTTCTTGAAAAGGAAATAACAGCTCATAATTTTGGAAAGAATAGTCCAAAAGGTCTCTACTCCAGGAAGGTACGCTATGAAGCAACAGTTGTCTGCCCCTGACAAAAATAAAGGCTTCAAATATTTGAATCAATTAGAATAGTAAACTCCATTATCAAATGAATTAAACTATATTGACAACGCTTGTTTTCATGCTTTTTTCATAATTGTAGATCACCCTCTTTTAACATTGTTTAATGACTAAACATAAGAATGTCCGGTCAAGCTTTGACGTTTTTTCAAGTTAAAAACTCGAACAATACATGTCATAGTGCGGAACTAAAATATTTGAAAAGTTCCGAGTTATAAGTTTGTTGGGTTTTTTTTTGTTGTTTTTTTTAAATTCAGAACGATTGTTGAAATACTGCCAAACTCTGTCTGCAATATTTCGTTTTTGACATTGTAAATAAGGTTCATAAAATTGGCAGAGACGATAAAAAATATATGCAATTTTCAAATTTATTAATGGTCATAACTTTAGAACGGTAATGGTCACAACTCTAGAACGGTAAGTGACTCGATGAAAGAATTCAACCTCTGTCTGAAAATTGTTCTTGGTTTTTTTTTCTTTTTTTCATTTGCACATTAATAGGCCAGTATTAACATCTTCAGCCTATCAGTTACGTTGGAAGACGCATTTGAAATAAATTAGTTAGTATATCAAATCGGTAGTCCTTGCTGTTGACAGTTTCAAATGTAACCATGTTCAAACGCGTAAATATTCAATTGTCACTTTTAATCATATTAACGACAATACAAAAAGAAAGAGTGTAAATTATTACTGTATGTTCTTTCGAGAGACATTTATTTTTAAAAAGACAAGTTGTAATTGTCAACTGAAATTAATTGCATTTGCACACATTTATTGTAACTATTCGTAATAATGCGGAGTTAAGGACTACACGAACACATACTGTTAATTTATATATGATATACATGCCATGGGTTATTGAATATGCAATAATTCCAAAAGGACTGAAAACGTTAAATAATGCAACGAAAAAAACACAATCACCACGATACAGTGTAACCAACAAGAAATGTTCCACATGATCTGGATTCGGAATAGGCACTTGAATTGACAAAGACACAATTTTCATCAATATATTCATGTTTGTATCTTCTTTTGAGATTTGGAACAATGTTATCTTTTGATTTACAACAATATCATATCAGATTGCATTTTGACTAGATTAAAACATACATTCATAAAGTCTTTGTAAACATTTAATTGATACCATTTAAACTGTTCCAGAAGCTTTTTAGTGGTAACAAATTTATTTATCATTACGATTTTGGATAAAAAGAAAATATACTATAATTATGGTAAGTAATCCAGTGTTCTAAATATCAGATGTGTTTGATGACTTTTAATTCACAACATAACATTTTGTGAAGTTAAACAATATTTTTTGTTGTTTATATATAGAAAACAAACAGCCTGTAATAGATGACTACATGCGGTATGGATTTTAATCATTGTTGATGGCCGTACGGTGACTTTTACTTGTTAATTTCTGTGTCATTTGGTCTTTTGTTGAGAGTTGTCAAATTAGTGAGCATACAAAATTTTTGTATTGAAACCTAAATCATGTTACATTCAGCCGAAAATCCAGCATTGCCGCACAACCAGATGAAGATAGTAACATAAAATTTACGGAGGTAGGCAACATTGGTTGGAAAATATATTTTTTTTACCAGTGTAAGTGTTACATCACATAGAAAAAATACTGATTTGCGCCAATTTACAAATAAAATATAACGAAAGCGTTTAAATATAAGTTGTATCACGAATACCAGTCTCATAAAAGAAATATTGTTGATTATCCCCCTTCGGTTCAGTAATTGATAGAAACGAACACGACATCCGTTCATGACACAAATAAACGCATGCCAAGCAAACAAAAACGCAAAGAAACAGCACATGTATTACTTTTTCTTCATCTCAAAGTCACAGTGAGGTCTTCAACACGAAGCAAATACTATAACGTCACTTAGATTGTAAGACGGCCCAATCATTTGTTTGAACATACTTATTGAGAAATGGGCGGCGATCACGCAGCAATTGTGGTGAATTTCTTAAACAAATTGCAGAATCACTTAACATTATGACATTGTAGAGTGTTCACATGCTAGAGGTGACCAAAAAATAGACATAACTCATTCTGAGTCAAATAGAGGAGGAAAAAACAATGTAATCTTTAACGACTTCACAGTAAAGATATCAAAATAAATGTTTTTTTGAATAACAGAGACAAATAGTATAGGTATACCCAAACAAGAACAGCAAAACCAAATTCACTACAGATATGGACATCAAAACCATTATAAAACATTACATGAAAAGTCATCCACAGTTTGGATCAGCAAAGGTTTATGGGTTTATTATGAAGGTAAATCCAAAATAGCATTTCGGGAGCACGAACTATGTAATATGTTATTATCCTTATTGCATGGCAAATAGAAATACAGTATACATAAGGGGGTTAGACTACAATATACGTTTTTTGAATCATGTTTTTTTATGAAAAATCAGAAGACATTTCGAAGCAATCTAAATAAATTACAAATGTATCTATCGATACACGAAGAGCATCTAGATGATCATTACTAGTAAATTTGCAATTTATGGAAGATCTCCCAAATGACATGTAATGTTCCGGTTAATGCTATGTTTCAACATTCAAACCATATTTAAATTCATTAAAAATATCTGTAATTATAATTTAAATGCTTCAGATCTGTTTATTTAACATCTATTTGTTTTAACATGTCTTTAAATCATCTGTACATATTTCGTCCAAATGTTCTTTTCAACAATTTTGACAAGTTTGTATATTCAATAATTAGTACACAACGACCATCGACCTGGATCTAATCACGAAATCTGGGTTTGCTTATCACTGAATGAATTTCATTCCGTCCAACCTTTGCAAAGATAATTATGACACATACAAAATAAATGTGGTTATTTAAATCCACTAAAATCCACTAAAATTGAATTTTAACATTTATAATGTTGTTCAAGTAACCTCATATCTTTTATCTCCCGGGACTATCATATAATTTATGTGTTCTTTGTTAATTTTGCTCAACCTACTTATTTCTTTACTTCTGACACATATTTTTATTGGTTTGCTTCACCGATTTCACAGTTACTTTTAAGTTGGAGGCGTGTATTAAGTTTATTTTGCCATGCAATTTTCTTATTGTGTTTGTGTTCAATTGAATAAACTGTGTTAACGATGCGACGTTATAAGATAAATCAACAGTAATGAGATTTTAAACGAGTATCTTTTTCCATTTTCTATCACCTGCATATTTAGGCTTTGAAGGACTTCCAATCCCTTATGCAGGTCTAATCAACCCAGAAGTCGTTGTTTAGGTTATAGATATTTATTTAACTTCTGTAAAAGCTATCTTCTTCAATTAACTTTCAAATTTGAATTAAATACTAGGGTCGCGAATCATGTTTTTTTTTCGTTAGAGAACGACCTTTTAATATAAAAAAGAGGGGGTCCAAACAAATATTTTGATCCCCAGTTTAATTTTTTTTTAAAAAGCATATTCTGGTAAAGCAGAAAACAACAAAAATATTCTGAATTCAGATTTTCCCCATACCTTATAGTGTTAAATATTGAAAAAATAATCTGGTTGATAGCGTTGAAAATCTAACCACAATAAAATAAAATTTTGACTGAAAGCCCCCCCCCCCCCCCCCCCCCCCCCACCTCCTTTTTTTTAAAGTTTAATGGTTGCTACCTTAAAATACATTGAAATTAGCTAATTCTCGGATATGTTATATTGTTTATAGATGAGAAGTATTTCCTTATTGAGATAAAATTAATCGATAGAATAAGCTCAAACCAATTACAGGTAGGGAGTCTTGGGTATCTTTTTCTAGAAAAATATCAAATTATGTATAATTATCTGCCAATGATTTTAAAACTATTGTGTTTTCAAATTTTTTTAACATTTTAATATTCTCCACGTCACTTAATGTCTTTATCTCTAATTTTCCTATTTTAAGTAATTTTTTATATATTGAATTAATATGCTCGGAAAAATATTTGTAAAATACAAAAATATTTTTGCATCACGCTCAAAAGGAATGCGCAGAAAAAGACAGTAGATCTACCTTACTATACTGACAACGCAATCTTTATGACTTCTAAATCCCTCAGGCAATGTTGAACGTTAAATTATATGAGTTTTGCGGTTATCTTCAACAATGTTCAAATTTATTTTGGTCAACAAGCTATTCTCCATCAAGTTATCCAACTCTGTTACAGGGTACTCACTACAAAAAATGTGTAAATGTTTTTTTATATTGTATCAACTGCACCAATTGCAAAACTCCGATAATGGATATTGACGGTAATTGCAGAATCACAGAATCGATAAAAATTGCTTACGCATTTTGTTTTTGAGTTAACTCATGTATCCTGCTGGTTCATTCATAGGGAAGTCGTTGGTACTGATGTGAGTGACTTTGACACCTTAATAAGTATAAATATCGGTACATGTTATATTTTGAGTTGTTTGTACTTTTGGTAATGTTAAAATATTATTATAGTTCATTTTATTGTTATTTCATAAAGCCCTTCCAATTATAAATCTGCGAACGAATAAATTCATATTGAATTGTACTCAGAATGATATTTATGCTGATAATCATGTTGATCTGTATAAAAATCCTTACGTATAACCCTCAAATTATTTTCACACGGCAGACAAAGTTCTAAAGTATCTTAATGTTTTAAACCTAAGATCATATAATTGTAACTTTCAGGGGAAAAGTAATAAGAGTTTACACATAATTTAGACCAGTAAGGGACAAAGAAAATATCTAGGAATTGTCTAGCTTAAGAAACCTTCCATTTTTGTTGTTGTATATTAACAGAATAAAACCGTTCTTGTAAATAATCCTTTCCCTTTCAGCAGTTACTCGATTCGCTTATAATTAAGCTTGATTGAACAATATATGATACTTTTATTTACCCATTTCAGACTAACAATTACTTGCGATCACTCACACTAGTGTTATTATTGTAAAATATGAATGACTTTATAATTCGATAATTTAGAGAGTACGGTTATATAAGAACAAACGGTTGAAATGAATATTACTAAGAACTCAGAAAACATTAATTCCAACGAATTATAATTCCATCTACATGCACATATACATGTATCCTTCTACTAGTTTTTGTATTGCTTATTTCTTAAGCTTCAACTTATCATGTAGCCCTTCAACAGTTTAAAATAAATTGTAGCACATGCGCATTTAAATAATTAGGCTCTTAAATTAATAAGCTCTTTAATCGTATTTTGTATCATGTTCTGGTTACTAAATTTTATGGATCGCAATTTGAAAAAAATAGGAAATGATAAATAATGAAAATGACAATAGAACTACATTTAGGTATGATATCCTGCATAATTATCATAACCAGGATGAACTTGGAAAAATCTAAAGATGATTGTGTAAAATTTCCTATTAATAGAAATTTCCTATTAATAGAATATAATTTGTAGATTTAAACTATTGATTTTTTTTGTATTGTAAACGAGAACCAGTCAAATAATAAATATAATTGGGAGTAAGAAAGCTAAAGCCCGGGCAGATACATTACAATCAATCTAGTGTATATTCATGTTATAGCTGTGGTCACACCTTACCGAATAGCACGAACGGACGCCTAATGGATGAAAATAAAACTTGTCCGTTGACAAACTTGTTATCCGTTTGGAGTCCGTTGATGTACTGACCAAATAAAAAAGTTTCTGTGTACCTGGTTTTGATTTGTTCCTCAAAATACCGCCAAAGGGTAGTGTCTGGCCTGATTAAGAGTTGCTTGATGGTGAAGATGTGTCCTTACTCTTAGATCGATTATAAATAATAAGACTTCATGACACTGAAGCAATCTGACATACCAATATTTGGCATTTCTGACGCGAAATATTAAATTGGCATTTATCCGTGTCAGATCCATTCATCATCTGTTTTATCCGTTATACGTCCGGTAGAAGTCCGTTTCACATTCGTTCAGCATCCGTTTTATCCGTTAAACGTCCGGCAGAACTCCGTTGGTGAATATGTCTACCAGATTTCCAACGGATGTATAACGGACAAGTAACGGATACAAAACGGAAACGAAACGGACGAATACCGTACAAAACGGACGCCTACCGGAAGTTTAACGGACACATCATCCGTTGGACGTCCGTTGAAAGTTTTGAACATGCTTAAAAATTTCCCTCGGACAGAACGGACGTCGACGGATAAAACGTACGCTAAACGGACACAAAATGGTATTGGACGGACGTCTAACGGATAAGAGCGGACGTCTTACGGACATGAACGGATTGAAAAAAAGGTATCGGTTCGAGCTATCCGTTAAGGTGTGGCCGAGGCTTATTATAATAGAAATTTTTTTTGAATGTGAATGGTAGTCTTGACCATAACAATTTCTTTACGTAAATCAAAATCTATGGATTTGAATTAACATTTCTCATGTTTCTCAAATAACAAATTTTTCAGAAGGCTTTTTCTATTAACGTAGTGCTACGATTTATCATTAACATATCTCGCTATAACTTCTTTTAGTCCAGTCAAACTAAGATTTAACCTCAAACTAATTGCAACAGAAAATGTTTCAGTTCTAATCTATAGAATTATGTCCTTTATAAACACAGAAAAAAGTCCCATAAAATCTAACTTGAGGAAAACTCAAAATCAGCATTTTAGATTTACAATGGAAATTAACATTGGAAAGGGAGATAACTCTTGCAAAAATTAGCCTTTTTTGGTTAGTTTTTGGTTGTTTTTCTTGAAATTTATGTATAGTATGATACTTTGGTGGGGTTATAAGTTTGTTTTTTACTTAATTACATAATCTTCATCTCATGAAATGTACAAAACCGAAGTGTTATGGGTAGTTTTATATTTTTCGCACATTTTTCATTCAAGAAATTGCAAATTTGAAGCTTTGTAACCATTTTGAAAAAATAATGTGAAAATTTGGTATTGTTTATATCTGTATATTATATTTTTTCAGCAACTTACTTATCTTAAGAAACTTTAAACCACAAAAAGAAGAATACATGCTAAATTATTTTTATTACATTTGAGATTCTTCACCTTGACATGCTGAAAAATTCAATAAATGGTCAACTAATAAATTACGAAATCTCAATTATAGCTTGATAAAATATATGAAAACACCTTTAGAGTTGTTTGTTATACTCTAAAGACCGCTAAAAAAACAAGAATCAATACATTCTGATGAATAGAAGCGGTAAAGTTATAATTTTGTATCAATTTTTATTGATATTTCTGCCTTTTTTGCAAGAGTTATTTCCCTTTTCAATGCAAATCTCCATAGGAATTTTAAATGGTGATTTTTTTAGTTTTCCTCAAGTTAGATTTTTTGGGACTTTTTTCTGTGTATATTTGGGGTATAATGCTAAAGATTAAAACTCAAAAATCTTCTGTTGCAATTACTTTCAGGTTAGGGTCAAATTTATGCTAGATTGACTGGACTATTTGTATTTATCAATAAGAGACAAATTTAGAAGGTGTTTCCATACGCGTAAAAAGTTTGAAGGTGTATGTACATGTAAATAAATTAAGTTTTTACTGATGATATCTGACACTAAAATGGTACTAGCACTATTTATTATAATAAATAAAACTCTTGAGATTACTTGAATTATTTTAGAAATTAAAAAAATCAAAGAGGCGACCATATCTCAAATTCTCCTTTGTCGAATAGTATATGGTTCTTTTTTACCAGTATGGGGCTGAACATGGTTGTTTAATCGCAAAGCCATCATGCTCTGCTGCTATAGTTTAATACGCACACATCCCGTAGGTATGTAGATATTGAACCCTTTGACTCTGGTCCGTTAGTTTTTTCTTTATTTTCTTTAAGTTCCGGAATACTAAACAAAAATACATTGGATAGATCTGGAAATAGTTGCCCACCTAAACGAATGTCGGGCAAATCGGACTTCCCCCCGTTTAAAACCAAATATCATTTTTTTATACATAATGTACGTACCACTTTTTTTTATTTATCTATCTAAGAAATAAGATAAGGATAAATTTGATACGTTTTTATAAATGGGAGAGACACTTTCAGCTTAAAAAACAACGTAAAAAACAATTGTTGGCATATACCATTATGACATATATATAAATGTAAACACCAGTATGAAGGGACACATATTTCATATTGTCATTTCCATTAAAATAGAAATCTCAACATAATTTTATATAATTGTATCAACAGGAATGTGGCAATTGAACATGAATGCCATATCATTTTAAATGTTCAGTGGATCGTTAAATGCAGTTCAAAACTCTAATTTGGCATTAAAATAAAAAGGATCATATTATAGAAGACAAGTGTACTAAGTTTCAAATTGATTGGACTTAAACTTCATAAAAATATACCTTGATCAAAAACTGTATTATGAAGCGAGACAGACGAACCGTCAACGTACGGACGGACGGACACACAGACCGAAATCAAATTATACCCCTAGGTGGATCATCATAATGAATATTACAATACTAATAGTTGTACGTTTGTTTGGAATAAATAAAATGACGAAGAAAAAAACTACTTTTGATAAGACAGGCGAAGGACTATCCTTATTAAAACAATCTTCAATATAGTCGTGAACTAAATAAAAACGTTGATTGTCCTTTTTAAATACATATATATGTATAATTCAGGCGTCGAACACTTCAAAAACAGGACTGAGGAATTTGTAAAATATGTTGTGAAATTTTAAATATGTAAAGTTGTCAACGACTCAATCAAACTTTAATGGAAACGTTAGTTAATGATACAAATCTTTGCTATTAATAGTCACATGATTCTCAACATTCTATCAAAAGAAGTGTCTTGCTTGGTCTATCACGCAACCTATCTATCCTAACAGAAACAATTTTTTTTTATTAGCATTGTACAGATAAATACCATAGCTGATAATTTATATTTAGCATAACATTGTTTACGTTTCTCGTTCGAGGCGATTTTGTGTTATGATTAAATTAACACACAATAGTTATTTTGCAACAAAAATATGTTTACTTAGTAATTAAAGGAAAATATATTAAGCTTAAACTGGTCACTCTTTTTGTGTTCTCAGTAAATTAACACACAATAGTTATTTTGCAACAAAAATATGTTTATAACTTAGTAATTAAAGGAAAATATATTAAGCTTAAACTGGTCACTCTTTACTAAAACTTAAAAGTTTTTATTCCAATACAGGAGTTTTGAATAAGAAATGTTCGATGCTTACACGCTACCTCCTGTTTTCAATCTTAAAGACACATATTTAGATATAACTAAAAACATGCATACAAATATCCCCAAAAACACAAACAAACAAGGTTTGGTCTCAAAAAGCAGGACATAGTCCTTTTTTTTTAAGGCGACTTTGAATAATATATCTTAAAAATAGTATATCATTCATATGTTTACATGTGATGCCTACAATGCTTTTTCGAGGGGTACCAATCTGGTCTATCACCCTTACAGCTATGATTTATTTAATTTATTATACTGAATGTCCTATCATAATTGTATTTTACAGGTAATTTTATTTCAAAAGTTTTTTCCATGACGTCATGTAAATAACGTTACTGGTATTAGAAAAAAACAAGAAAAGTTAGGCAAGATTTTTTTTTATTTTGACAGTCAAATAACATAATTTGAGCCAAAACGTAGAAGCCAAGGTTGACAATGCTTTTTCTAGGGGTACCGATCCGCTCTATCACCCTCACAGCTATAAGTTATTTAATTTATTATACTGAATGTCCTATCATTATTGTCTTTTACAGGTTAATTTATTTCAAAAGTTTTTTTTATGACATCACGAACAAAACGTTACTGGTATTAGAGAAAAAAAACAAGAAAAGTTAGGCAAGAAGTTTTTTTTTTATTATTTTGACAGTCAAATAATAAAATCTGAGCCAAAACGTAGAACCTTAAGAATTGTATTTAATTACATGATGAAAATTCAATAATTGTTTATTAAATTATCAATTTTTGATTGGTCTGGACGAAAGGGTAACATTAAAAAAAATGGTCACCCGCTCAGCCATTTGATAGAGTAAATTAACACCCTCGTAATAGTCAATCAAAATATGGCATTTTAACATGAAGAATAATAATACAAATAGTTCCGACATGTATGGTTTCAGAGACCGATGATTTGCTATGAGTTGCGGATCAATGACATCGGTCTCTTTCTTAAGTAGTATAGTTTTAAATTGGAATACATGCATGATTTTATACAGTTATGTTTTTAAATCCAAATCATTGAAGCAAATATCTCAGACGTTTTAAAACCATGAAATGTAAATGCTTGCAAATGTTTTGTTGATAACAACGATCATATAAAAACTTTACATTTTAAACACTTCTTGAAAATAAACCTGTAAATGTTTTTGTGTAAAATAACATAATTCCATGCATTTTGTGAATATTACCGGTCTTCTAAAGGCTATTATTATATTGTAGTTCGTTTCGGTGTGTGATACATTTTAATGTTGTGTTTCTGTTATGTCGTAGTTCCCTTATATTTGATACGTTTCCCTCAGTTTTAGTTTGTAACCCGGATTTGTTTTTGAATTTCGAACAGCGGTATGCTACTGTTGCCTTTTTATTTATCATCTATTTTATTTCCTGTATAGTCACCGAAGATCTATTGAAAACAAATTCTACAATTTGTTATAAAATTTAAGCTTGCGAAGCCTTTTCAATTCAGTGAAAGTAATGAAAATTAATATTGCTGTTCATTAAAATGCAGCATTTGATCCTGAAAAGTTATATTTTAAAAATATTTTACATCTGTGCATTTTCATGCAGAATTCTTATAATCTTACATCATTAACCCTCGTTTATAAAAAGCTTGCGACATAATCAAACCGTTGATAATCACTTCGGTGTCAATATAATGGAATGTGATGCGACTGTCATACAAGTTTACCTAGCAATACAACAAGGTTTGATCCATCATATGTTTACACAAGAATATGTCTGTACCAAGTCAGGAATATGACAGCTGTTATCAATTCGTTTGATGTCTTCAAGCTTTTGATGTTGCCATTTGATAAGGGACTTTCTGTTTTGAATTTTCCACGGAGTTAAGTATTTTTGTGATTTTACTTCTTACGTTAAATCTAATAATATTCATATTTACCTTTGTTGAGTATTCAAAGCGTTTCAAGAACATCATAGCAGAATTACTTTGTTGGTTTTTTTTCTTTTTTCAGGACCTAGTAGCTCGGTTTGTAGGAATCTGGGTGTTTGTAATTTATATTGCAGTAGGTGTTAAAGGTATGTACTGATCAATATGTTGTAATATTTTCGAATTTCTTTGACGATAAAAATGTCATTCGAAAGTTTTTTAATCTGAATTTCTTCAAATTTCTTCGACTCTACATGGAAAAAATAAAAAAAAGAAAGGAAAGAAGCTATCACCTGCAAATCCCCCCGATTAAGACATTGACATATGCAATTAACTTTAACTGCTAAATGTTGTATGCATGGTAATAGTCATTATTGGTTATGTGTAAGACGTATTTCTCACATAGAAATAGACGATGTGGCATAATTCACATCTATTGCAATACTCGTTATACAATTTCATCGTTAATAAAACTGTTTCAATGTCATTGATAGGATGATGATATTCAATATCAACCAATTTTTACTCTAGAGTTGAAAAATATCGCTGATTACCAATTTAAACCACGGGGGACGGTAGAAGGCAATTTTCTCCAATATATTGTGTCGGAAAGTGCCAAGATTTCTGCGCGAGTAATGGACAGAAACCTTATAACAACGACCTGAGGTCCCGTTTAAGCAGTGGCGGATCCAGAAATTTTCATAATTTGGAGCCCACTGACTGACTTACAGAGGGCCCGCTCCAGTCATGCTTCAGTGATTCCCTTTATAATCAACCAACTCTTTACAAAAAAGGGACAGGGGATCACAGGCTCCCTGCCCCACACACCCCTAATACGCATCTGTGTTTGTAGACTGTTGCAAGGCAATATTTTTTTTTCGTGTTTTCTACATTCTCTACTTTCTAGTGGCAGATATATTATTAAACATTTAATCTCGGGCAAAACTATAATATTTTTGAAATAACTGTTAAAGTATTCTTTTCCTCAAAATACACAAATTTGTATGCAAAATGGAGTTCAGCAAGCAGCAATCAATAAATGTTAGGCATATGACTCTCTCTCTTTCTCTCATCACTATTTCCCTCTATAAATTTATATATATATATAACTCTAAATATTTGCACAACGGTACTGATATGAGATGTTATTAAACGAAAATGTTGTTATTAAATCGTGTTGACAAATATTTCGGCTCAACAAATGGCCTTCGTCAGTGGTAAAAGTTTAAACAATGGTATATCTACTAGAAAAAAAAACGCACGAGCGCGGCTTGAAAACTACTTTTAGAAAATGTCTATGGTGATACACAGCTTAGGTCAGTGTTTCGCAAATTGTTTTATGCACTCATGCATTATGTTGATAGGTTTGATTAGTTTGTCAGTTCTTCTTCTATATGAGTTTGAATGTCCAATTAATAGCTTTCCTCTCGGTTTTACCAAAGTGTTCAGAGAAAGGAAGAATTTACTAAGAGAAGAATAAAACAATCTTATGTCTATACTCATTTGTTGGAGTTTGTTATATTTATTTTGTGAGTGATGCGTGTTTGTTAAAATGATGCAAATTAAAATAATTCATGAGAATGTTTGAGTGGTGCGAGTTACCCGTGGGTCGAGTTGTCATCAATTGAAGATAGATTGAATACAAAACCTTTTCCGCTTGCTTACAAAACAAAGACGATTAAGAACCAGCTATTAACCATTTGCGATTCAATTAATTAAGGTATGCTTATTAAAGCAATTAATGAATGAAGTTATACAGTACATTACAAACACTAACTTTATTAGTATATAATACTTCAGATGATCGTCGGCTAGGAGACACATTGGTTAAAAACTGAAAAGTATAGATATATAAAGTCTAAATAATAGCAAAGAACAAATGTTAAAATCCTTCAGCAGTAAGATGTAAAATAAATCTTATCTTGTCATGTGGTAGTCAAACTGAAATTATGACCTTGGACATTAGACAGGTTATCAGATTCGCTAGTTTCTTTTTTTCACAATAATAAAGGTAGGGACTCGTTCTGTGGTTTTTTTTATTAATGTCATCTGTGCTGGTAGGGGAACCCGCTCTAGTTGTGCTAAAGTGATTCTTATTTATTTAACTAAATTTTCCCCAGAAAAGGGGCGCCCTTATTGGTCCACCTATGGACAAAGAAAGTTAAGTCAGTTTCTCCATATAGCATTACAGAAACTTCAAATTAGTACTTACCTTCACTTGTTTCCCGTTATTCAGACTATAGCACAAGGTGCTTACAGTTTTTAGTAATTGGTTCTTCTTCCGAAAGATAAATATTGAACAAAAAATTACCAGCATAGTGATTCTTGATAATTTGAATACCGATCAAAATAAAAATTTCAATTTGACTACCACCAGTCAAGATAAGAATCATTTTACATCTTACTGATGAAGAATATTAGCTATCCGATTTATTAAAGTTATGTGTTTTGTGATGTTTAACGCTTTTATATTTGTATATCTAAATGTATACAGATGTAGAGGCAACTAGAGTATCCGATGTTTTCATATTGTTAATCGTTTTGAAAATATAACCCAGCATCATTACCGATCAAAGAAATACACGACGGGTGCCGTATACGGTACAGAAAATGCTTACCCTTCCGGAGCACCTGATTTCACTCCCGGTTTTTAGTGGAGCTCGTGTTGTTTCTTAATTATTTTTATAACTGTTTATGTAAATGTCCTTTGGTTTTGTGAGTCTTTGTTTAGTCCTTAGTTTTGATGGTTATTGTCTTCTCTACAAAAAATGAATATGGTAGCGTCGTTAAGGTTATTGCCTAGTTATGTATGTGCATCATCGAAAATCCAGTCTAAATTTAAATTGAAAATTTTAAAACCACATTTTATATATACTTGTCCAAAGTTTGAAGTCTGTAATTCATTTTGTTGTTGTAATCTTATACTTATTGTGCGTTGATAAATCACGCCAATAATTATCTAACGTACTTTAATTTTCAAACCAAGATTAAGAATGATTTTTGTAACCACAAATGTTAGACCATTTGATTTTTTTTCAGGAGCAGCTTATAATGAAGATTGTTCAGATGCTTCAGATTGTACAGAGACAACTAATGTAATATGTGACACAACCTGTAAATGTGCAACAAATTCATATCGGAAAAGCAATGCTGCAGAATGTGCCTTAAGTAAGAAATGTTTAATTCATTTATATTTATTCGAGAGCACTCTAGTTGACAATTGTCAATGGCAGTCTCGTTTAAGATTTCAAACTAAATAAATGTTAAAATTAAAATTGTTTATTAATTTTGACGATATCAATCAGTGTGACATTGTCATCTCCTTCGTGACAATCAAAGTGAGGACAAACCTAACGTGGATCTCAATATGCTACATTATTGTTAAATGTTGACATCTTTAATAGAACTTGACTGCTGAACTTTGGGAAAAGTCATCATGCAAACGTAAGAATGTGAGAGGGGTAGCTAGCTTAAAAACCCAGTTTAATCCACCATTTCCCACTACAAAATGCCTGTACCAAGTCTGGAATATGAAAGTAGTTGTTCATTCGTTTGATGTATTTGACCAATTGATATTGGCACTTAATTAGGGACTGTCATTTCTGAATATTCCTCGGACTTCAGTTCTTTTTTTTTTTTTTTTTTTTTTTTTTAATTTTACTTTTTTTTTTTTTAAATGTACCTCTTTGTTGTTTCTTAACAAGTGTATAACATGTATAACGATACAAAAACTATCACTTACAAGTTTGTGCAATACATTGTAGTACCGTTTTACCTGTACATAATACAAGTTAATACATGGATATATAATGTCTCGTTTTCCTTTAATGCTATGTTTCTTCTGAAAGGGAGTGTTTCTCAATAGAATAAACATTTATTACATATTTTAGCTCACCTGATCCGTCATCTGTCGTCATCTATTTTCGTTGTCCGTTCA
Organism: Mytilus trossulus; assembly: GCF_036588685.1. Taxonomy (NCBI): domain Eukaryota; kingdom Metazoa; phylum Mollusca; class Bivalvia; order Mytilida; family Mytilidae; genus Mytilus; species Mytilus trossulus. The sequence goes on along the minus strand of NC_086379.1, from coordinate 34,043,676 downwards.
CTTTTTCTAAAATTCTTCTCCTCGAAAAAACTGGGCAAAATTTAAACAGACTTTACCACAAGCAACATTGGGTATCTTAATTAAAAAATGTTCCCCATGTCCTGGACTAAGATCCAATATGGCCGCCATGGCTAAAATTGAACATAGCAGTGAAATGTAGATGTTAGCTCATATCTCTGAAACCAAGAGCAATTCTAAAATAGGTAAAATTGTTGTCCAGGACAAGATATGTCTGCTCTGAAATTTTAAGACGAATCACAAAACCATTTGTTGGGTTGCTGTCACTGAATTGGTACATTTAAGAACATTTTCAATTTTCAGTTATTATTTTCAATATTATTATAAATAGAAATAAAATATTTGTTTACCTTGAAAACATTTTTGATAGCGTTTTGACAGTTTTGTGTTTATCTAAGTGTCTTAGGAAGGAAAATAATACGTTTATGCACAAATTTGTTATGGCTCCTCGTTATTTCAGAATATATAATGTTATTGCTGCTTTTATATGGGAACTATAAATATTCAATTTTTTTCCCTATATATATATATATACAAATTTTAACTTGTGGCCACTATGTTATGCCACGGTGTCAATATTTTTTAGTACACCAGATCCGGATTTCGACAATAAATGTCTCTTCAGTGATGTTAGGGATCGAAACGGTATTTGGAAGGCCATATAAAAAGTACCCTCATTTTTAAATCCTGACTCTTGAATTTAAAGAGTCAATATAGGATGAACGGATCATATAAACCGGAGGGAAAATATGATACAAGCCCAAACGAAAAAATATAAACGAGTCTAAATTGAAAACTACGTTCAAACCTATGATTGCGTTGGATAAAAACCGCAATTTTTATACGTGTGCATGTAAAACAAATTTCGTTGTAGAAGGGTCTAAAACAGCACAAACAACATTTTCCAAAAGACCAAAAAAGTGAAAAAGTATATTTTATATATATTTTTTGGTCTTTTGGAAAATGTTGTTTGTGCTGTTTTAGACCCTTCTACAACGAAATTTGTTTTACATGCACACGTATAAAAATTGCGGTTTTTATCCAACGCAATCATAGGTTTGAACGTAGTTTTCAATTTAGACTCGTTTATATTTTTTCGTTTGGGCTTGTGTCATATTTTCCCTCCGGTTTATATGATCCGTTCATCCTATATTGACTCTTTAAATTCAAGAGTCAGGATTTAAAAATGAGGGTACTTTTTATATGGCCTTCCAAATACCGTTTCGATCCCTAACATCACTGAAGAGACATTTATTGTCGAAATCCGGATCTGGTGTACTAAAAAATATTGACACCGTGGCATAACATAGTGGCCACAAGTTAAAATTTGTTTTCTGTTTAGTATTAAATTTGAATTAAGATCCATTTTGTAACATCTTGTGATCAATTTTATTTGGCAATCGCCAATGGCAGTCAGCAGGGTTAAAGAACATCAGTTGTTCGACCTGTTAGTCAAATGCGTTTTGTTAAAATATACTTTTTCACTTTTTTGGTCTTTTGGAAAATGTTGTTTGTGCTGTTTTAGACCCTTCTACAACGAAATTTGTTTTACATGCACACGTATAAAAATTGCGGTTTTTATCCAACGCAATCATAGGTTTGAACGTAGTTTTCAATTTAGACTCGTTTATATTTTTTCGTTTGGGCTTGTATCATATTTTCCCTCCGGTTTATATGATCCGTTCATCCTATATTGACTCTTTAAATTCAAGAGTCAGGATTTAAAAATGAGGGTACTTTTTATATGGCCTTCCAAATACCGTTTCGATCCCTAACATCACTGAAGAGACATTTATTGTCGAAATCCGGATCTGGTGTACTAAAAAATATTGACACCGTGGCATAACATAGTGGCCACAAGTTAAAATTTGTTTTCTGTTTAGTATTAAATTTGAATTAAGATCCATTTTGTAACATCTTGTGATCAATTTTATTTGGCAATCGCCAATGGCAGTCAGCAGGGTTAAAGAACATCAGTTGTTCGACCTGTTAGTCAAATGCGTTTTGTTAAAATATACTTTTTCACTTTTTTGGTCTTTTGGAAAATGTTGTTTGTGCTGTTTTAGACCCTTCTACAACGAAATTTGTTTTACATGCACACGTATAAAAATTGCGGTTTTTATCCAACGCAATCATAGGTTTGAACGTAGTTTTCAATTTAGACTCGTTTATATTTTTTCGTTTGGGCTTGTATCATATTTTCCCTCCGGTTTATATGATCCGTTCATCCTATATTGACTCTTTAAATTCAAGAGTCAGGATTTAAAAATGAGGGTACTTTTTATATGGCCTTCCAAATACCGTTTCGATCCCTAACATCACTGAAGAGACATTTATTGTCGAAATCCGGATCTGGTGTACTAAAAAATATTGACACCGTGGCATAACATAGTGGCCACAAGTTAAAATTTGTTTTCTGTTTAGTATTAAATTTGAATTAAGATCCATTTTGTAACATCTTGTGATCAATTTTATTTGGCAATCGCCAATGGCAGTCAGCAGGGTTAAAGAACATCAGTTGTTCGACCTGTTAGTCAAATGCGTTTTGTTAAAATATACTTTTTCACTTTTTTGGTCTTTTGGAAAATGTTGTTTGTGCTGGTTTAGACCCTTCTACAACGAAATTTGTTTTACATGCACACGTATAAAAATTGCGGTTTTTATCCAACGCAATCATAGGTTTGAACGTAGTTTTCAATTTAGACTCGTAAATATATATATATATATACGAGTCTAAATTGAAAACTACGTTGAAACCTATGATTGCGTTGGATAAAAACTGCAATCTTTATACGTGTGCATGTAAAACAATTTTCGTTGTAGAAGGGTCTAAAAACAGCACAAACAATATTTTCCTAAAGACCAAAAAAGTGAAAAAGTATATTTATACAAAACGCATTTGACTAACAGGTCGAACAACTGATGTTCTTTAACCCTGCTGACTGCCATTGGCGATTGCCAAATAAAATTGATCACAAGATGTAATAAAATGAATCTTAATATAAATTTAATACTAAACAGAAAAAAAATAACTTGTGGCCACGATGTTATGCCACAAACATACGGTGTCAATATTTTTTTAGTACACCAGATCCGGATTTCGACAATAAATGTCTCTTCAGTGATGTTAGGGATCGAAACAGTATTTGGAAGGCCAAATAAAAAGTACCCTCATTTGTAGAAAAAGTACCCTCATTTTTAGATAGACTCTTGAATTTTAAGAGTCAATATAGGATGAACGGATCATATAAACCGGAGGGAAAATATGATACAAGCCCAAACGAAAAATTATAAACGAGTTTAAATTTTAAACTACGTTCAAACCTATAATTGCGTTGGATAAAAACCGCATGTAAAAAAAATCGTTGTAGAAGGGTCTAAAAACAGCACAAACAACATTTTCGAAAGAATCCGCAGCTACGTGTATTCATACGGTATTGTACTGTCACGGAGCTGTTCTAAGGCACTGGCTTTTAAAGAATGTGTTCAGATATATACAAATTTATTATCAACAGTCCAAAATATACAGTTCAATTAATTTACATTGTTAATCCAGAGACACATCCATTCTCTTTCACTAACTCTCTTCAATCCTCCCGAAACTTTACATTCAATCACTTTTATCATCGCAAAGGCCTTTGCTACTTTCATGACTTTCTCACACATAAAATCGTCATTCATTCCCAGACCACACAACTATAGGGACAGAATATAAACAAACAGAGACATAAATTAAACTGTCAATTGTTCTTGAACAATTGAGAGGTCTTTCCTGTTGTAATGTAAAATACACGTTCCAACAGACGTAGAATGTATTGAAAAGGTCTAGGTCAACCTTAAAAAGCTCAAAAACACACTAAAAATGCTTTATATAAGGTTAAAAACACTAAATTCGCTATCTGGGACATGACCTTGAGCTTTGACCTTTTGACCTTTGTCAAGGTCATTACTCCCCAATGCCATTACTGAAGACCCCAAGGGTCTAGGACCTTTGGTTATATAGTAAAAGCTGATTTTGTCTTTTCAGAAACCTAAAACAGGGGTTATGCCCCTTATAGAAAGGTCAAATCTCTTTGGTCAAAATGTAACAAAGTTGCGCCATAATGACTCAAACATTTTCCACTATTTAAAACTTCTGTAAGTATAATGGTTTCTGAGATTATCCCATAACAAGGTGTTAGGTCAAAGGTCAAGGTCAACATACAAATTTGACCTTGAGGTTTTTTTCAAAGATACATGAATTGATGATGATTGGTGAAGATCCTAGGTCTCTACGACTTACGGTTTCTGAGTTTTGGTGGTCCACCGACACCGGTTAATTTTCATAGGGGCATAACCCTACCAATGAGTCGTTGAATCTTTTCGATCCAAATGTAACGAAGAACCGGGGTCTGGTCCTGAACAAATTTCACCCTTTGTTTTTTTTCTACCTATTACGGTTACGGTGTTGGAACGATAACAAGGTTTTTTGGTTTCGGAGGGATTACTCCGAACCGACAAAATATTTCGACTAATAGGGTGAGTTCTGTATAGATATTCATGACACCGATACAAAGTGTGAACAAGAAAGCGACACCGCAGCTACATTAAGGACGCAATTTTGTAAATTTGACGAAAAAAGGGGGGTGAAAACGGAATTGTCAGAATCGGCTTAATGTCAAATATTTCATAGTCGTACATGGACAATAACGAAAGGCCGTCTGATTTCTCATCACTGAACATAAAAATATGACCCCGTGACCCTAACACTGTCACGTGACATGCCATTTTCATATGTTAAAACTGTCGTCTGTATTTGGCTCGAGCACAACCTTTTACCCTTCACCATTCTCATCCAAATTTTAACAATATGTTAAGCAACTACCAGTGTCACTTAAAAGTGCTGGGGGTCAGCACAGTTTGTTAAAAATGTTTATTTAGAATGATTTTACGTCTTTGAAGGTCAAATTCCGTGATTTTGTCATCTTTGCTTACCTCGTATGACTCTCAGAAACAAAATTGGAGAAACCCCCAGCAAGATTCATGATCGTATTTAAATTTTTAAAATAATGTTCCTCAGTTGGTGGCATTTGTTTGAGATTAAAAGGTTGTGCTAGGTCAAAATATTGAAAATTAAACGAAAATTCTATTGTCGGCAATATTTTAAAGCGCAACAAAGATAACGATTTTGAATCGGTACCGGGGAAAGCGAGGGTTGTTTCCGCGCTTAATGATAGATGATATTATACGTTTTTTAAATATAAAAGCCGGTGTTTTTAAAATTTATAAGAATATTTACACTTTGTGTGAGTGAATATAAGTACTCAAGATATATAAGATGTGTCCGTTTTTATTTATGGGACCTTATATTGATTAACTAAAAACGGCAAAGCTTTCAATCTACATGTATCTGCAATGATCATGTTAAATACAATTTTGTCAACATGTGACTTTTCATTTTAAAAGAACCTATAATCTTTAAACTTAACAAGATACATTTAAGTGTATACAATGTACCATGTATACTCTGATATATCTGGGAAAAAATTGCAAGCATAATATTCCAACAGAAATTAAGAAAGAAAAATTACTCTACATTTTGTAATGAACTTAGACAAATGTTAGACAAAAATAGATTTTACTTTTACAAACTTATGAGTTTTCAGTCTGTGATCTTACAAATCTAACAATGCAATAACAAAATCTCCAAATTTCAGTAGTAATATAACCCTTTTTTGCAACCCCATTTATACCAGTAATCAGTGTCAGATATGCAAGAATAAATTTACAGAAATTCTATTTGTTAAATTGTGACCGCAAAATCAACCATTGACATATTTGCAACATAAAAACACTAAACAAAATATAGAGATAAATATATCTTTAACATCTCTTTAATGTTATAGAATGAATTTTGCACCCATTAATTGTATATTTTATTATTTTAAAATCTCATGGTATAAAGATTGTATTGCAAGAATTTACAATTAATTTATGAAATAATATTGTTACAAATTTATGCTATAAGCACGAATTTAACCATCTTTTAAATCATAATATATCTTTGATATATTGGTAAAGGGAATCAAAGCAATATGTTTTTTAAGTTTGGATATAAAAAAACTATCATGGTCCAATAATTTGGTTTAAATTAAAATGATATGAACTTACAAGTATCTCAATTGTAACAGTTAACTGTTACATATAAAAAAATAATGTACAAATATATTAAATTCAACATCTGTTACACTTACTTTTAAAATGCAAAAAGCGTGAGTGACCTAGGGATTATAGTGTTTTGTTATATTAAATAACGGTCCATAATTTTTTATTTTCAGCAATAAGAACAAATAATTTTCATTCCTCACACATATCTTCTTCAGTTTAATTTTAATTTTGAATGTATGATGCTTTCTACGATTGAATACATTTATTACAGTGCTTACAATGAATTACCGTGGTTTCCAAGTGATATAAAATTAATGCGTTGTTCGGTCATTTGTTGACTATTTTTCTCTATTTAAATTCCTCCATAAGATTTTTTTTTTAGCTTTTGATCATAAACAACCTTCTGTCCAAGTTTCGTACAAATCCAGGATAGTTTTAGAAAGTTATTAAAATTTTAAACTTTAACCACAGAGTATTTGTAATGTTTACTAGAATAAAAACTCCATTTATAAGTAAAATAGGGATAATCAAGTTTCTTTTTTACAAAACTTTAACCGCAGAGTGAATATTTGTGGAAGCCGTTGCCAATGCAATGTAGAATCGTGATGTCTCCCTTCTATGACAAAAGTCGGTGACTCAACAAAAATGAGATGTGGTATGATTGCCACACATGATCAGACAGAAAATGAAGTGGCGATAAGCAATTATATGACTTCATACAGTCTTAAATAAGTTAGTGCTGATAATATAAGTAAAACAGCATATTCCAGATAGTAAAACTTACAAGTACATGGTCAGTATGGACTTCTTTTACATCAACAATTGAAATAGGCAATGACCCAAGGAACTCATCATTTCAGTTTCATTTTTTCATGCCTCATCTTCTTTATTGCTGCCATGTTCTTAATGATGAGATATTTTAACCTACCCAGCAACTGTAAAGTGCTACAATTTTAATGTAAATAGCACATAAACAGTTACCAGCCAGGTAATATGGCATAATGCCAAGAGTTACCCTGCCTGATCTTCTAGGAAGCTATATATAAAGTAAAATAGCATGTGCCTGTTGAATAAAAAAGTTGACATCAGCAAACCCCATTAAATTACAAAACTAAATAACATAATGAATATAAACAAAAGTGGAAAAACTATATAATGCCTATGTACCAGACCGTATGAGTTATTGGACTGTACGCGTACCGTTTGGACTGTATGCATACTTTTTTTAAATACTCATATTGTCGACCGTACGCGAACAGTCTGACTAGTATTAAGAAGTTAGTCAAGTTTATTGGATACAAATGCATATAACAGATCAAAATAACTTTACTCTCAAATTAATATAAAAGTTCAATTGTAATTGAAATAAGAAGTTTATATTCACACTATTTAAAAAAAGTCACGCTTATTAAATCTGTTAATCTCTTATATTCAGCATGTCGATCAGTAATTCATCTGACACTTGAATTATGGCCACTGAAATTGAAGTATAATGTGGGAGGGCAATTGTTTTATTATATTTAGCAACTTTACAAAAAGTGCAAATGCTTAGGATCATGCATGAACTGCAACATGTTAATATAAAAAAATATTACGTTACTTGTGGTAGCAAGTGTCACCTTGGGCGAGAGAACAAAAATAGCATTCAGATTTACAATTAATCAAATGTCTAATTTCAATTGCTCGCTTGTTCACTTTATCCATCTTATGGTAATAATTTCAACTTTTAAAACTAAAAATAAAGATTTTGATAAATCTTTATTTCAATTTAACCCAAATGCGGCGTAAAGCAACCAACAATCAATCAATCAATGATTTAAATACATGTATGGTCAGGTCCAAATACTCATGTGGTCTGGAACACCTATATGGTTTTATAGCTGACTATGAGGTATAGGCTTTGTTCATTGTTGAAGGCAGTAAAGTGACCTATAGCTGTTAATTTCTGTTACATTTGGTCTCTTGTGGAGTGGTCTCAATGACAATCATATCACATCTTCTTTTTTGTATATAATATCTTGCTTAAATAACTATATCATTTTAGTAAGTTGGTAGTCATCCAGAACCGGCTTCAAATATATTATATTCAAGATGTACATGTACAAATGTATGTTGGTACAAATGTACGTACATGTACGATGAATGTATTTAACTCAAAGCTGACATGTCAACATAGCTGGCTAACTTAGCATACATTTGAATTTTAATATTTATTTCTCACTTTCCTACCTTTCTGGCATGCAATTTCTGGATATAGTAAAATTGTACCCAGTTTTAGTGAAAGGACTGAAGCTCTCACCGAGTCATTCTAATAGTGACATCATGACATGACAATAAGAGATATGTCCATATTAAAAGTTATTTTAACATAGATGACGGGAAATGTTAATTAATGTTTATGTATATACAGTGTATCTGGCACATGACTTCTTTTCTGGCATATATGTGTCTATGTCATGTATGTACAGTATATTGAATTTTTGTATCCAGTATGAAATAAAACGCATTAAAAAATGATGATATGAAAAGCATTATGTCCATAGGGTATTATGTGATAATTATTACTCAAACTGACTATATATATATACGATGGATACATCTGTTGTAGGGTTGTCACTGACTCAGACGTACTTATGAATATAATTATTTTCTGTGACTGTATCTTACATTAATTTGTAGGATCCTTTACTATAGATAATTTAGCTGATCTGTAACAATAACATCTTCATGCCTTATATATCATGTACTGTAGTATGCCGCTAGATTAAAACTGACGTGGAAAAGTAACATATGGCCACCGAAAGCTCTTTTTTTGAGAGCCCAGGTGGTCGTGTGGTCTAGCGGGACGGCTGCAGTGCAGGCGATTTGGTGTCACGATATCACAGTAGCATGGGTTCGAATCCCGGCGAGGGAAGAACCAAAAAAATTTGCGAAAGCAAATTTACAGATCTAACATTGTTGGGTTGATGTTAAGACGAGTTGTATATATATATATATATATATATGTTCCGGACCATACGAGTATGGTCATGACTATATGGGTATTATTAGTTACATAGTGTGCTACATGTAGTGACCTAATACGAAATATATGGGGTCAGTAAATTCCATATGGGGTGAGAGCGAGGCTCGACTCCCCATATTGAATTTACTGACCCCATATATACCGTATCACGTCACTAGCACACTATGTAACGAATTTATCTTAGCGACTATCTTAACGTGTGAAATTTAGACTACTATCAAAATGAGCAAGTCTTCAATACTGTTAGCATTAAGAACCTTTTTTCTGGCGATCCTACAAAGACAGATGCCAATATATATAATAACAACTTGTTAGGTTTAAATGCATTTCATGAATTTATTTCCATCTTAATCATCAATTTAGTAGCTGTTGAACCGTTAAGATTTTTTCTCAGTACCTTTTGTTTTTATAAAGCGACTACTACTAACTATGTATGAAATCAGCCCCACCTCCCTTTTGCCTAATATAGAGTATTCAGGGACAAAACACCACTACTAACCATGTATGAAATAAGCCACGTCTCCCTACTAACCTGATATCAAATATACAGTCTCCACAAGGACGCTTTTAACCGATCATATTCCTAGAAATGTATAGGAGGTAAGATAAATATTCATAAGGTCCAACTGTACGCATATGATCTGGGTAATTAACACGTGCACGTTTTCTAAACTCTTCGTAAGGTATGTCAGACCCTTCTAGTTGTCATGTCATTAAAACGGTAATTTTATTATATTTTTATAAGAATTTCTTTTAACTAAATAAAAAAAAGCAGTTTCACACATTGAAGTTTACTGACTACTTGTAAGAACAATAAGAAGATCTCAAAAATCAATTGCACTTATTGTAAAATGAAGTTTTGTTATGTTGCGCATATCGGTGGTTAACAGGGCAGGGCGTCTGGTGATTTACCACGTTTATTGTGTAAAGTAGATGACATCACCGCCAAGGACCATAGTTTAAAGTTAATTTATAAATATTTTTTCTGTGAATATACTAGAAGTGTACTGCAGTCATGTTACGATATTGAAGATCTAGCGCCTCTCAAAGACACTGCAGACACATCGGTATGGCCCGAGACCTTGATATCACTGCACGCAGCTGCAAAGAATGCTAGTTTAATTGTCACTTACAAGCAAAACATGCACAAGATGTTAATAAAAAGATTCGTGCACAACCAAGACGTGCAAATGCAAAAAAGCTAAGATATAAACGTGTGGAAGTAAATGCCATCCTAAACATACAAGCAAAAGTACAGTTAGAGATGAACACTTATGTACATGTATCTCAAATTATCATTATCGTTAGAAACTACTGACTCAATATACTGTACAGCGTAGACGAAACGCGCGTCTGGCGTACTAAATTATAATCCTGGTACCTTTGATAACTATTTTAAACATATGCTAACTAAACTAATCATTAAGTCTATTCCAATCGGTCATAGGAAAGTGCCAAAGTAAAAATAACAAGCATTGAAAGCGTGACATCACAATTCTTAATGGCAAGAACAACCAAGAGACGAGGATAATATTGAGCTACGCCTATTAAACGATAACTTTTAGAATTTTTAGAGGAGCTTTAAGTTTTAAATTGCTGCATATAGCTATCACAAAATGAATGACTGAAAGGGCTTGACCACACATTCAGCAAGATGGTCTGCATAACTGCACCAATTCTGGTATAAATATATCACTTTCCTGGCTTGAAGACTATATGAACATGATAAGGGGGTATAATTTCACCATCCTGAAACAAATGTGCCCCCCCTTTTTGTGTATATCTTCATTTGTAAAGGAAATGCATCAAACATTCATTAAAATCAACAAAAATGTGAAAACAATAGATTGGATCAGTGCAAATCACTTCTTTTAACCGAGAGAATGCATAAATTAGGCTAGTTATACCCCCCGACACTGTCGGAGGCACAACATCACAAGTCGGAGGCCTGAGATTTGCAGACTACTCCGTTTAAACGTACCGTTTCCATTTTTTGTGATGTTGTTGGGTTAATTCTTACTAAATATCTATCTAGATCAACACAAATTCCACATTTCTGTCCATATTTCCTATTTTTCGTCACATTACAGGTGCTCGAGAAAAATATTGATGCAAGCTTCTAAATGAAGCAGGTATTTTTTGATTGGCTAAATATTCGTAGAGGGCGGGGCTTAATACTCGGCAGAAAATCGCCTAAATCATATAATTTATCCATGACTTTTTACAATTTTTCTATAATTACCCTGACTTGGACCATTCCGCATCCTAAGGCAACGATTGCTGCAACGCTGCTTCATCAAAAGATGGTAAACTGGACATTTTTTCTTCTCCATCATGGCGGCGTGTACAACGACGCATGAATATTTAATGAGATTGAACGGAGTTATCTGCCCTTGTCGAAACTAGTGTGAAAACGGCCTTAATGTAGCTGCGACGTCTTACGGTCACGGAGGCTAACTGCGTCAAAGTTTGGCGGAAGAATAATAATAATAATTAAACTGTCAATTGTTCTTGAACAATTGAGAGGTCTTTCCTTTTTTAATGTAAAATACAAGTTCCCACAGACGTAGAATGTATTGAAAAGGTCAAGGTCAACCTTAAAAAGCTCGAAAACACACTAAAAATCCTTTAAATAAGGTTAAAAACACTAAATTCGCTATTTGGGACATGACCTTGACCTTTGACCTTTTGACCTTTGTCAAGGTCATTGGTCCCCAATGCCATTACTGAAGACCTTAAGGGTCTAGGACCTTTGGTTATATAGTAAAAGCTGATTTTGTCTTTTCAAAAACCTAAAACAGGGGTTATGCCCCTTATAGAAAGGTCAAATCTCTTTGGTCAAATGTAACAAAGTTGCGCCATAATGACCCAAACATTTTCCACCATTTAAAACTTCTGTAAGTATAATGGTTTCTGAGATTATCCCATAACAAGGTGTTAGGTCAAAGGTCAAGGTCAACATACAAATTTGACCTTGAGGTATTTTTTAAAGTTACATGAAATGATGATGATTGGTGAAGATCCTATGTGTCTACGACTTACGGTTTCTGAGTTTTGGTGGCCAACCGACACCGGTTAATTTTCATAGGGGCATAACCCTACCAATGAGTCGTTGAATCTTTTCAATCCAAATGTAACGAAGAACCGGGGTCTGGTCCTGAACAAATTTCACCCTTCATTTTTTTTCTACCTATTACGGTTACGGTGTTGGAACGATAACAAGGTTTTTGGGTTTCGGAGGGATTACTCCCAACCGACAAAATATTTCGACTCACAGGGTGAGTTCCGGATAGGTATTCATGACACCGATACAAAGTGTGAACATGAAAGCGACACGTCTTACGGTTACGGAGGGAAATTTTGTCAAAGTTTGGCGGAACAAGAAGAATAATAATAATAATTAAACTGTCAATTGTTCTTGAACAATTGAGAGGTCTTTCCTTTTGTAATGTAAAATACATGTTCAAATAGACGTAGAATGTATTGAAAAGCTTTAAAACACACTGAAAAACCTTTAAATAAGGTTAAAAACACCAAATTCGCTATATGGGACATGACCTTGACCTTTGACCTTTTGACCTTTGTCAAGGTCATTATTCCCCAATGTCATTGCCGAAGACCCCATGGGTCTAGGACCTTTGGTTATATAGTAAAAGATGATTTTGTCTTTCCAGAAACCTAAAACAGGTGTTATGCCCCTTAAAAAAAGGTCAAATCTCTTCGGTCAAAATGTAACAAAGTTGCGCCATAATGACCCAAACATTTTCCACTATTTAAAACTTCTGTAAGTATAATAGTTTCTGAGATTATCCCATAACAAGGTGTGAGGTCAAAGATCAAGGTCAACATACACATTTGACCTTGAGGTGTTTTTCAAAGATACATGAATTCATGATGAATGGTGAAGATCCTAGGTGTCTACGACTTGCGGTTTCTGAGTTTTGGTGATCAACCGACACGGGTTAATTTTCATAGGGACATAACCCTACCAATGAGTCGTTGAATCTTTTCGATCCAAATGTAACGAAGAACCGGGGTCTGGTCCTGAACAAATTTCACCCTTTGTTTTTTTTCTACCTATTACGGTTATGGTGTTGGAACGATAACAAGGTTTTTGGGTTTCGGAGGGATTACTCCGAACCGACAAAATATTTCGACTCACAGGGTGAGTTCCAGATAGGTATTCATGACATCTATACAAAGTGTGAATATGAAAGCGACACGTCTTACGGTTAACGCGGCTAAATTTGTCAAAGTTTAACGGAAGAATAATAATAATAATTAAACTGTCAATTGTTCTTGAACAATTGAGAGGTCTTTCCTTTTGTAATGTAAAATACATGTTCCAACAGACGTAGAATGTATTGAAAAGGTCAAGGTCAACCTTAAAAAGCTCCAAAACACACTAAAAATCCTTTATAAAAGGTTAAAAACACTAAATTCGCTATCTGGGACATGACCCTTGACCTTTGTCAAGGTCATTAGTCCCCAATGCCATTACTGAAGACCCCAAGGGTCTAGGACCTTTGGTTATATAGTAAAAGCTGATTTTGTCTTTTCAGAAACCTAAAACAGGGGTTATGCCACTTATAGAAAGGTCAAATCTCTTCGGTCAAATGTCAAAAAGTTGCGCCTCATCCACCTCAACGCGTTTTTCACTATTTACTATTTCTGTAAGTACAATCGTTTTTGAGATATCGACTTAAAAGTTTTAAGGTCAAAGGTCAAGGTCAACCTTAAAAAGCTTTAAAACACACTGAAAATCTTTAAAACACATTGAAAATCTCTTAAATAAGGTTAAAATCACTAAATTCGCTATCTGGTACATTACCTTGACCTTTGACCTTTTGACCTTTGTCAAGGTCATTGGTCCCAAATGTCATTGCTGAAGACCCCATGGGCCTAGGACCTTTGGTTATATAGTAAAAGCTGATTTTGTCTTTTCAGAAACCTAAAACAGGGGTTATGCCCCTTACAAAAACGTCAAATCTCTTCGGTCAAAATGTAACAAAGTTGCCCCGTAATGACCCAAACATTTTCCACTATTTAAAACTTCTGTAAGTATAATGGTTTCTGAGTTGTTCTGATAACAAGGTGTAAGGTCAAAGGTCAAGGTCAACATACACATTTGACCTTAAGGTATTTTTCAAAGTCACATGAATTGATGATGAATGGTGAAAATCCTAGGTCTCTACGACTTACGGTTTCTGAGTTTTGGTTGTCCACCGACACCGGTTAATTTTCATAGGGGCATAACCCTACCAATGAGTCGTTGAATCTTTTCGATCCAAATGTAACGAAGAACCGGGGTCTGGTCCTGAACAAATTTCACCCTTCGTTTATTTTCTACCTATTACGGTTACGGTGTTGGAACGATAACAAGGTTTTTTGGTTTCGGAGGAATTACTCCGAACCGACAAAATATTTCGACTAATAGGGTGAGTTCCAGATAGGTATTCATGACACCGATACAAAGTGTGAACATGAAAGCGACACGTCTTATGGTTTAGGCTGCTAACTTCGTCAAAGTTTGGCGGAAAAAGAATAATAATAAACAGAAGAAATACAGTAAGGTCTTTCCCTTTTGTAAAAGGAAAGACCTTAATTAAACTGTCAATTGTTCTTGAACAATTGAGAGGTCTTTCCTTTTGTAATGTAAAATACATGTTCAAATAGACGTAGAATGTATTGAAAAGCTTTAAAACACACTGAAAACCCTTTAAATAAGGTTAAAAACACCAAATTCGCTATCTGTGACATGACCTTGACCTTTGACCTTATGACCTTTGTCAAGGTCATTAGTCCCCAATGTTATTGCTGAAGACCCCATGTGTCTAGGACCTTTGGTTATATAGTAAAACCTGATTTTGTCTTACCAGAAACCTAAAACAGGGGTTATGCCCCTTAAAAAAAGGTCAAATCTCCTCGGTCAAAATGTAACAAAGTTGCGCCGTAATGACCCAAACATTTTCCACTATTTAAAACTTCTGTAAGTATAATGGTTTCTGAGATTATCCCATAACAAGGTGTTAGGTCAAAGGTCAAGGTCAACATACAAATTTGACCTTGAGGTATTTTACAAAGATACATCAATTGATGATGAATGGTGAAGATCCTAGGTGTCTACGACTTACGGTTTCTGAGTTTTGGTGGTCAACCGACACCGGTTAATTTTCATAGGGGCATAACCCTACCAATGAGTCGTTGAATCTTTTTGATCCAAATGTAACGAAGAACCGGGGTCTGGTCCTGAACAAATTTCACCCTTTGTTTTTTTTCTACCTATTATGGTTACGGTGTTGGAACGATAACAAGGTTTTTTGGTTTCGGAGGGATTACTCCGAACCGACAAAATATTTCGACTAACAGGGTGAGTTTCAGATAGGTATTCATGACACCGATACAAAGTGTGAACATGAAAGCGACACGTCTTACGGTTTAGGCTGCTAACTTCGTCAAAGTTTGGCGGAAGAATAATAATAATAATTAAACTGTCAATTGTTCTTGAACAATTGAGAGGTCTTTCCTTTTGTAATGTAAAATACATGTTCCAACAGACGTAGAATGTATTGAAAAGGTCAAGGTCAACCTTAAAAAGCTCCAAAACACACTAAAAATCCTTTATAAAAGGTTAAAAACACTAAATTCGCTATCTGGGACATGACCCTTGACCTTTGTCAAGGTCATTAGTCCCCAATGCCATTACTGAAGACCCCAAGGGTCTAGGACCTTTGGTTATATAGTAAAAGCTGATTTTGTCTTTTCAGAAACCTAAAACAGGGGTTATGCCACTTATAGAAAGGTCAAATCTCTTCGGTCAAATGTCAAAAAGTTGCGCCTCATCCACCTCAACGCGTTTTTCACTATTTACTATTTCTGTAAGTACAATCGTTTTTGAGATATCGACTTAAAAGTTTTAAGGTCAAAGGTCAAGGTCAACCTTAAAAAGCTTTAAAACACACTGAAAATCTTTAAAACACATTGAAAATCTCTTAAATAAGGTTAAAATCACTAAATTCGCTATCTGGTACATTACCTTGACCTTTGACCTTTTGACCTTTGTCAAGGTCATTGGTCCCAAATGTCATTGCTGAAGACCCCATGGGCCTAGGACCTTTGGTTATATAGTAAAAGCTGATTTTGTCTTTTCAGAAACCTAAAACAAGGGTTATGCCCCTTACAAAAAGGTCAAATCTCTTCGGTCAAAATGTAACAAAGTTGCCCCGTAATGACCCAAACATTTTCCACTATTTAAAACTTCTGTAAGTATAATGGTTTCTGAGTTGTTCTGATAACAAGGTGTTAGGTCAAAGCTCAAGGTCAACATACACATTTGACCTTAAGGTATTTTTCAAAGTCACATGAATTGATGATGAATGGTGAAAATCCTAGGTCTCTACGACTTACGGTTTCTGAGTTTTGGTTGTCCACCGACACCGGTTAATTTTCATAGGGGCATAACCCTACCAATGAGTCGTTGAATCTTTTCGATCCAAATGTAACGAAGAACCGGGGTCTGGTCCTGAACAAATTTCACCCTTCGTTTATTTTCTACCTATTACGGTTACGGTGTTGGAACGATAACAAGGTTTTTTGGTTTCGGAGGAATTACTCCGAACCGACAAAATATTTCGACTAATAGGGTGAGTTCCAGATAGGTATTCATGACACCGATACAAAGTGTGAACATGAAAGCGACACGTCTTATGGTTTAGGCTGCTAACTTCGTCAAAGTTTGGCGGAAAAAGAATAATAATAAACAGAAGAAATACAGTAAGGTCTTTCCCTTTTGTAAAAGGAAAGACCTTAATTAAACTGTCAATTGTTCTTGAACAATTGAGAGGTCTTTCCTTTTGTAATGTAAAATACATGTTCAAATAGACGTAGAATGTATTGAAAAGCTTTAAAACACACTCAAAAACCTTTAAATAAGGTTAAAAACACCAAATTCGCTATATGGGACATGACCTTGACCTTTGACCTTTTGACCTTTGTCAAGGTCATTAGTCCCCAATGTCATTGCCGAAGACCCCATGGGTCTAGGACCTTTGGTTATATAGTAAAAGATGATTTTGTCTTTCCAGAAACCTAAAACAGGTGTTATGCCCCTTAAAAAAAGGTCAAATCTCTTCGGTCAAAATGTAACAAAGTTGTGCGGTAATGACCCAAACATTTTCCACTATTTAAAACTTCTGTAAGTATAATGGTTTCTGAGATTATCCCATAACAAGGTGTTAGGTCAAAGGTCAAGGTCAACATACAAATTTGACCTTGAGGTATTTTTCAAAGATACATGAATTGATGATGATTGGTGAAGATTCTAGGTGGATACGACTTACGGTTTCTGAGTTTTGGTGTTCCACCGACACCGGTTAATTTTCATAGGGGCATAACCCTACCAGTGAGTCGTTGAATCTTTTCGATCCAAATGTAACGAAGAACCGAGGTCTGGTCCTGAACAAATTTCAGCCTTTGTTTTTTTTCTACCTATTATGGTTACGGTGTTGGAACGATAACAAGGTTTTTTGGTTTCGGAGGGATTACTCCGAACCGACAAAATATTTCGACTAACAGGGTGAGTTCCAGATAGGTATTCATGACACCGATACAAAGTGTGAACATGAAAGCGACGCGTCTTACGGTTTAGGCTGCTAACTTCGTCAAAGTTTGGCGGAAGAATAATAATAATAATAATAATAAACAGAAGAAATACAGTAAGGTCTTTCCCTTTTGTAAAAGGAAAGACCTTAATAATAATAATAATAATAATCAGAAGAAATACAGTAAGGTCTTTCCCTTTAGTAAAAGGAAAGACCTTAATTAAACTGTCAATTGTTCTTGAACAATTGAGAGGTCTTTCCTTTTGTAATGTAAAATACATGTTCCTTCAGACGTAGAATGTATTGAAAAGGTCAAGGTCAACCTTAAAAAGCTCGAAAACTCACTAAAAATCCTTTATATAAGGTTAAAAACACTAAATTCGCTATCTGGGACATGACCTTGACCTTTGACCTTTTGACCTTTGTGAAGGTCATTATTCCCTAATGTTTTTGCTGAAGACCCCATGGGTCTAGGACCTTTGGTTATATAGTAAAAGCTGATTTTGTCTTTCCAGAAACCTAAAACAGAGGTTATGCCCCTTAAAAAAAGGTCAAATCTTTTTGGTCAAAATGTAACAAAGTTGCGCCATACTGACCCAAACATTTTCCACTATTTAAAACTTCTGTAAGTATAATGGTTTCTGAGATTATCCCATAACAAGGTGTTAGGTCAAAGGTCAAGGTCAACATACAAATTTGACCTTGAGATTTTTTACAAATATACATGAATTGATGATGAATGGTGAAGATCCTATGTGTCTACGACTTACGGTTTCTGAGATTTGGTGGTCAACCGACACCGGTTAATTTTCATAGGGGCATAACCCTACCAATGAGTCGTTGAATCTTTTCGATCCAAACGTAACGAAGAACCGGGGTCTGGTCCTGAACAAATTTCACCCTTTGTTTTTCTTCTACCTATTACGGTTACGGTGTTGGAACGATAACAAGGTTTTTGGGTTTCGGAGGGATAACTCCGAACCGACAAAATATTTCGACTAACAGGGTGAGTTACAGATAGGTATTCATTACACCGATACAAAGTGTCAACATGAAAGCGACACGTCTTACGGTTAACGCGGCTAAATTTGTCAAAGTTTGGCGGAAAAAGAATAATAATAATTAAACTGTCAATTGTTCTTGAACAATTGAGAGGTCTTTCCTTTTGTAATGTAAAATACATGTTCTAATAGATGTAGAATGTATTGAAAAGGTCAAGGTCAACCGTACAAAGCTTGAAAACACACTAAAAATCCATTATATGAGGTTAAAAACACTTAATTCGCTATCTAGGACATGACCTTGACCTTTGACCTTTTGACCTTTGTCAAGGTCATTAGTCCCAAATGTCATTGCTGAAGACCCCATGGGTCTAGGACCTTTGGTTATATAGTAAAAGCTGATTTTGTCTTTCCAGAAACCTTAAACAGGGGTTATGCCCCTTAAAAAAAAGTCAAATCTCTTCGGTCAAAATGTAACAAAGTTGCGCCATAATGACCCAAACATTTTCCACTATTCAAAACTTCTGTAAGTATTATGGTTTCTGAGATTATCCCATAACAAGGTGATAGGTCAAAGGTCAAGGTCAACATACAAATTTGGCCTTGAGGTATTTTTCAAAGATACCTGAATTGATGATGAATGGTGAAGATCCTAGGTGTTTACGACTTACGGTTTCTGAGTTTTGGTGGTCAACCGACACCGGATTATTTTCATAGGGGCATAACCCTACCAATGAGTCGTTGAATCTTTTCGATCCAAATGTAACGAAGAACTGGGGTCTGGTCCTGAACAAATTTCACCCTTTGTTTTTTCTCTACCTTTTACGGTTACGGTGTTGGAACGATAACAAGGTTTTTTGGTTTCGGAGGGATAACTCCGAACCGACAAAATTTTTCGACTAACAGGGTGAGTTCCGGATAGGTATTTATGACACGAATACAAAGTGTGAATATGAAAGCGACACGTCTTACGGTTACGGAGGCTAACTTCATCAAAGTTTAACGGAAGAATAATAATAATAATTAAACTGTCAATTGTTCTTGAACAATTGAGAGGTCTTTCCTTTTTTAATGTAAAATACATGTTCCAACAGACCTAGAATGTATTAAAAAGGTCAAGGTCAACCTTAAAAAGCTGGAAAACACACTAAAAATCCTTTAAATAAGGTTAAAAACACTAAATTCGCTATCTGGGACATGACCTTGACCTTTGACCTTTTGACCTTTGTCAAGGTCATTGGTCCCCAATGCCATTACTGAAGACCCTAAGGGTTTAGGACCTTTGGTTAGATAGTAAAAGCTGATTTTGTCTTTTCAAAAGCCTAAAACAGGGGTTATGCCCCTTATAGAAAGGTCAAATCTCTTTGGTCAAAATGTCACAAAGTTGCGCCATAATGACCCAAACATTTTCCACCATTTAAAACTTCTGTAAGTATAATGGTTCCTGAGATTATCCCATAACAAGGTGTTAGGTCAAAGGTCAAGGTCAACATACAAATTTGACCTTGGGGTATTTTTTAAAGATACATGAAATGATGATGATTGGTGAAGATCCTATGTGTCTACGACTTACGGTTTCTGAGTTTTGGTGGCCAACCGACACCGGTTAATTTTCATAGGGGCATAACCCTACCAATGAGTCGTTGAATCTTTTCGATCCAAATGTAACGAAGAACCGGGGTCTGGTCCTGAACAAATTTCACCATTCATTTTTTTTCTACCTATTACGGTTACGGTGTTGGAACGATAACAAGGTTTTTGGGTTTCGGAGGGATTACTCCGAACCGACAAAATATTTCGACTCACAGGGTGAGTTCCGGATAGGTATTCATGAGACCGATACAAGGTGTGAACATGAAAGCGACACGTCTTACGGTTACGGAGGCTAACTTCGTCAAAGTTTGGCGGAACAAAAAGAATAATAATAATAATTAAACTGTCAATTGTTCTTGAACAATTGAGAGGTCTTTCCTTTATTAATGTAAAATACATGTTCATACAGAGGTAGAATGTGTTGAAAAGGTCAAGGTCAACCTTAAAAAGCTCGAAAACACACTAAAAATCCTTTAAATAAGGTTAAAAACACTAAATTCGCTATCTGGAACATGACCTTGACCTTTGACCTTTTGACCTTTGTCAAGGTCATTGGTCCCCAATGCCATTACTGAAGACCCCAAGGGTATAGGACCTTTGGTTATATAGTAAAAGCTGAGTTTGTCTTTTCAAAAACCTAAAATAGGGGTTATGCCCCTTATGGAAAGGTCAAATCTCTTTGGTCAAAATGTAACAAAGTTGCGCCGTAATGACCCAAACATTTTCCACTATTTAAAACTTCTGTAAGTATAATGGTTTCTGAGATTATCCCATAACAAGGTGTTAGGTCAAAGGTCAAGGTCAAAATACAAATTTGACCTTGAGGTTTTTTTCAAAGATACATGAATTGATGATGATTGGTGAAGATCCTAGGTGTCTACGACTTACGGTTTCTGAGTTTTGGTGGCCAACCGACACCGGTTAATTTTCATAGGGGCATAACCCTACCAATGAGTCGTTGAATCTTTTCGATCCAAATGTAACGAAGGACTGGGGTCTGGTCCTGAACAAATTTCACCCTTCGTTTTTCTTCTACCTATTACGGTTATGGTGTTGGAACGATAACAAGGTTTTTGGGTTTCGGAGGGATAACTCCGAACCGACAAAATATTTCGACTCACAGGGTGAGTTCCAGATAGGTATTCATGACACCTATACAAAGTGTGAATATGAAAGCGACGCGTCTTACGGTTAATGCGGCTAAATTTGTCAAAGTTTGAACGGAAGAATAATAATAATAAATATAAATCAATTGCTTTTAAAAAGCAATTGTAAACGGTCTTTCCCCCTTTGAAATTGATTATATGGGGGGGGGGGGGGTGTTTGTTCGTTTGTTTGTTTGTTTCGGTATGGGGTCTATATTATTGTGTTACCGGAGAAGTTTCAAGTTTAGTTTGGAAAGTTTTTATTTTATTTTAGGTACAGCGCGCGCGCCAGATTGAGGAGACACCACGTGACGCGGGTTTATATTAACAAAAACTTAGTCTTTTTATTTCTCTTTAGTTGGGGACGTTAAACAGTCAACATCTATAGAGATGGAATGTACACAATGTAATTTCTTTTGTCATTGTAGGAAATTGACATTTTGTTCACAGTTCACCAGCAGTGCATGATTTGGATTTAATTGATCCGGTGTAACTTTAAAACACGTTTAAGGATTATTTTCTTAAAATGTACATTTTTCAGCACAAGTTTTGTAACAGATAAGTTTTTCAATCCGGGAGCGGACATTTTTATTGTAGGATTTCACTGAGATTTACGGACCTAGCAAGCGATTTTTATGGCATTGCCATTTTTTTTCTCTAGGAAAAGCTTCGAGAGATATCTGCACCAAGTTTTTTTATAAACTTTTAGTACAGCCCTGCTGACTGCAAATTTTGAGGTCGATTGTACTTGTAGTTTCAGAGTACATGTGGATTTTTTTTCAGAAGTGACGCAAGAACAATATTAAATTTCAATGTTTCATGAAACATGATTGATTGATTGATTGATTGATTGATTGATTAGTTGGTTGGTTGGTTGGTTGGTTGGTTGGTTGGTTGGTTAAACGGTTAAACACGTTGGATAGGGTCAATTGAAACAGCGAAAAAGAAACAAAGATCTTGGACCCTATATTAAGCACATGAGACTGAAACATGATTGATTGATCATGATCATGATTGATTGATTGATTGATTGATTGATTGATTGATTAATTGATTGATTAGTTGGTTGGTTGGTTGGTTGGTTGGTTAAACGGTTAAACACGTTGGATAGGGTCAATTGAAACAGCGGAAAAGAAACAAAGATCTTGGACCCTATATTAAACACATGAGACTGAAACATGATTGATTGATCATGATCATGATTGATTGATTGATCGATTGATTGATTGATTGATTAATTGATTGATTAGTTGGTTAGTTGGTTGGTTGGTTGGTTGGTTGGTTGGTTAAACACGTTGGATAGGGTCAATTGAAACAGCGAAAAAGAAACAAAGAAGATCTTGAACCCTATGATAAACACATGAGACGGAAACATGATCGATTGATTGATTGATTGATTGATTGATTGATTGATTGGGAAACATGATTGATTGATTGGTTGATTGATTGATCATGATCATGATCATTATTGGTTGATTAATCATGATCATGCTTGATTGGTTGGTTGGTTGGTTGGTTGGTTGGCAAACACACATAAAACTCTTCAAGTAGTGCCCCAAATCACATATGTACATGACCTTGACCTTTGACCTTGTAACCTTTGTCAAGGTCATTGCTTCACAATGTCATTTCAAAAGACCCTATGGGTCAAGGTCATTTGGTTTAAGAGTTTTGTCTTATAATGGCTTTATATAAACCATCAATGGGGATTATGTCCCTTACACAATGGTAAAACCAATACAGTCGAAATGTAACAAAGTTGCCCCTTGAGGTACCAAACATTTTTCACTATGTAAATTTTCTGTATCTATAACCATTCCAAAGTTATAGGGAAATCAAAGACCAATAAAAATCTAAAATACGACCTTGACCTTTGACCTTCACCTTATTTTATTTTTTTTGAACCAAGGATCTAAAATCAAAATACCCTAGGTCTCTATCACTTATGGTTTTCCAGTTTAAAATACATTTCAAAATTTCAAAAACAAAGGGGGTAATAACTCTCATATGGAATCTCCATACGGCTTCGGTCAAAATAAAACAGAACATCCTGAGGATGTAACGCGCCATTTGGAAAAATAAATTTGTCAGTTTCTTATACGGTTGTGAAGATTAAGCGATAACAAGAAAAACAGTGTTCGGGGAGATAACTCTTATATGGGAAAGTGTTCGGTTAAGCAGGGTTAGTCTCAAAAGCGCATAAACTGTTCGATATCATATTTCATTTATCTAAGCGACATCTTGCGAAACAAAAAAACAGCGAAGGAAAAAAAAGTTGGCGGAAGAAAAAAAATAATAATAATAATAATAATAATAATCAGAACAAAAACAATAGGTCTTTCATCCGAAAGGTGAAAGACCTAATAATAAACAAAAGAAATACAGTAAGGTCTTTCCCTTTAGTAAAAGGAAAGACCTTAATTAAACTGTCAATTGTTCTTGAACAATTGAGAGGTCTTTCCTTTTGTAATGTAAAATACATGTTCCAACAGACGTAGAATGTATTGAAAAGGTCAAAGTCAACCTTTGAAAGCTCGAAAACACACTAAAAATCCTTTAGATAAGGTTAAAAACACTAAATTCGCTATCTGGGACATGACCTTGTCCTTTGACCTTTCGACCTTTGTCAAGGTCATTAGTCCCCAATGTCATTACTGAAGACCCCAAGGGTCTAGGACCTTTGGTTATATGGTAAAAGCTGATTTTGTCTTTTCAGAAACCTTAAACAGGGGTTATGCCCCTTAAAGAAAGGTCAAATCTCTTTGGTCAAAATGTAACAAAGTTGCGCCATAATGACCCAAACATTTTCCACTATTTAAAACTTCTGTAAGTATAATGGTTTCTGAGATTATCCCATAACAAGGTGTTATGTCAAAGGTCAAGGTCAACATACAAATTTGACCTTGAGGTATTTTTCAAAGATACATGAATTGATGATGATTGGTGAAGATCCTAGGTGTCTACGACTTACGGTTTCTGAGTTTTGGTGGTCAACCGACACCGGTTAATTTTCATAGGGGCATAACCCTACCAATGAGTTGTTGAATCTTTTCGATCCAAATGTCACGAAGAACCAGGGTCTGGTCCTGAACAAATTTCACCCTTTGCTTTTTTTCTACCTATTACGGTTACGGTGTTGGAACGATAACAAGGTTTTTGGGTTTCAGAGGGATTACTCCGAACCGACAAAATATTTCGACTAACAGGGTGAGTTCCAGATAGGTATTCATGACACCGATACAAAGTGTGAACATGAAAGTGACACGTCTTACGGTTAACGCGGCTAAATTTGTCAAAGTTTGGCGGAAAAAGAATAATGATAATTAAACTGTCAATTGTTCTTGAACAATTGAGAGGTCTTTCCTTTTGAAATGTAAAATACATGTTCCAACAGACGTAGAATGTATTGAAAAGGTCAAGGTCAACCTTAAAAAGCTCGAAAACACACTAAAAATCCTTTATATAAGGTTATAAACACTAAATTTGCTATCTGGGACATGACCTTGACCTTTGACCTTTTGACCTTTGTCAAGGTCATTAGTCCCCAATGCCATTACTGAAGACCCCAAGGGTCTAGGACCTTTGGTTATATAGTAAAAGCTGATTTTGTGTTTTCAGAAACCTAAAACAGGGGTTATGCCCCTTATAGAAAGGTCAAATCTCTTTGGTCAAAGTGTAACAAAGTTGCGCCATAATGACCCAAACATTTTCCACTATTTAAAACTTCTGTAAGTATAATGGTTGCTGAGATTATCCCATAACAAGGTGTAAGGTCAAAGGTCAAGGTCAACATACAAATTTGACCTTGAGGTATTTTTCAAAGATACATGAATTGATGATGATTGGTGAAGATCCTAGGTGTCTACGACTTACGGTTTCTGAGTTTTGGTGGCCAACCGACACCGGTTAATTTTCATAGGGGCATAACCCTACCAATGAGTTGTTGAATCTTTTCGATTCAAATGTAACGAAGAACCGGGGTCTGGTCCTGAACAAATTTCACCCTTCGTTTTTTTTCTACCTATTACGGTTACGGTGTTGGAACGATAACAAGGTTTTTGGGTTTCGGAGGGATTACTCCGAACCGACAAAATATTTCGACTCACAGGGTGAGTTCCAGATAGGTATTCATGACACCTATACAAAGTGTGAATATGAAAGTGACACGTCTTACGGTTAACGCGGCTAAATTTGTCAAAGTTTAACGGAAGAATAATAATAATAATAAACAAAAGAAATACAGTAAGGTCTTTCCCTTTTGTAAAAGGAAAGACCTTAATAATAATCAGAAGAAATACAGTAAGGTCTTTCCCTTTAGTAAAAGGAAAGACCTTAATTAAAAACCAATTGTTCAGAGAACAATTGAAGGTCTTTCCATTGAAAACAATCTATTTTAATATGAAAGTTGTAAAATTAAGTTTAAAATGTCATTTCAATCGTCAACTGATAGGTTATTGTACGCTGATTCCAGAAATATATGGTTTCTATACAATATTTTTTTAAATAAGGGAGATAATTTGTTACTTCCGGTTTGAAAAATGTTACTTCCGATAATATTTGAGTATTTAATTGACACTGATTCCAAAATGATCTGGTTCTATATACTTTTTTATTAATAAAGTACAAAAAATAGCTACTTCCGGTTTACACAAGGTCACTTCCGTTTTTTTTAAAGGTTAAATGGTTTGATACCTTTTGCCAAAAGTCTCATGGCTATATCATGTATACATATGAGCTAAAAGCAAAGGTCAAAAACTAGAACGTCAAATTAATCTATGACCTTTAGATCAATTTCAAGGTCATAAACCAGGGACCTCAAATCAAAAGACCATAGGTCTTTATAATATTTGGTTAATCAGTTATATCACCAAACGCGTATTTTTAAATACAAGAGGGGAGAAAACTCACTTTTACGTTTAACGTACTCTTGCAATCAAAATTTATGTGTTACGACATGTCGCAAATTACAATTTAGAAAAAATAATATGTCGATATCTTATACGGTTTCTGGAAATTAGTGGAAATAAGCCAAATTCAAAAATTAGAATATGACCTTGACCTTTGACCTTGATCTAATTTTTATTTTTTTGGACCAAGGACCTCAAATCAAAAGATCCTTGGTCTCTAGCACTTATGGTTTTCAAGATAGAAATGCATATCACTTTATCAAATGCATAAGGGGAAATAACTCTCATATGGAGCGTTCATATCACTTCGGTCAAAATAAGACAAATCATGCGAAGGATATAACGAGCAATTTTGTAAAATAAATTTGTCATAATATTTTACGGTTGCGAAGGAGATGCGCTAACAAGGAAAACAGTGTTTGGGGAGATAACTCCTACAAAGAAAAGTTTTCGTTTACGCAGGGTAAATTTCAAAAGCGCATAAACTGTTCGATATCATATACCAAATATCTAAGCGACATATTGAGAAACAAATGTTTATCGCAAGAAGAAAATTAGGCGGAAGAAAAAAAAAAAAAAAAAAATAATCAGAAGAAAAACAATAGGTCTTTCCACAGAAAAGTGGAAAGACCTAATAATAAACAAAAGAAATACAGTAAGGTCTTTCCCTTTTGTAAAAGGAAAGACCTTAATAATTAAACTGTCAATTGTTCTTGAACAATTGAGAGGTCTTTCCTTTTGCAATGTAAAATACATGTTCAAATAGACGTAGAATGTATTGAAAAGCTTTAAAACACACTGAAAATCCTTTAAATAAGGTTAAAAACACTAAATTCGCTATCTTGGACATGACCTTGACCTTTGACTTTTTGACCTTTGTCAAGGTCATTAGTCCCCAATGTCATTGCTGAAGACCCCATGGGTCTAGGACCTTCGGTTATGTAGTAAAAGCTGATTTTGTCTTTTCAGAAACGTAAAAGAGGCTTTATGCCCCTTAAAAAAAGGTCAAATCTCTGCTGTCAAAATGTAATAAAGTTTTGCCGTAATGACCCAAACATTTTCCACTATTTAAAATTTCTGTAAGTATAATGGTTTCTGAGATTATCCCATAACAAGGTGTTAGCTCAAAGGTCAAGGTCAACATACAAATTTGACCTTGAGGTATTTTTCAAAGATACATGAATTGATGATGATTGGTGAAGATCCTAGGTGTCTACGACTTACGGTTTCTGAGTTTTGGTGGCCAACCGACACCAGTTAATTTTCATAGGGGCATAACCCTACCAATGAGTCGTTGAATCTTTTCGATCCAAATGTAATGAAGAACCGGGGTCTGGTCCTGAACAAATTTCACCCTTTGTTTTTTTTCTACATATTACGGTTACGGTGTTGGAACGATAACAAGGTTTTTGGGTTTCGGAGGGATTACTCCGAACCGACAAAATATTTCGACTCACAGGGTGAGTTCCGGATAGGTATTCATGACACCGATACAAAGTGTGAATATGAAAGCGACACGTCTTACGGTTACGGAGGGAAATTTTGTCAAAGTTTGGCGGAACAAAAAGAATAATAATAAACTGTCAATTGTTCTTGAACAATTGAGAGGTCTTTCCTTTTGAAATGTAAAGTACATGTTCTAACAGACGTAGAATGTATTTAAAGGTCAAGGTCAACCTTAAAAAGCTCGAAAACACACTAAAAATCCTTTATATAAGGTAAAAAACACTAAATTCGCTATCCGGGACATGACCTTGACCTTTGACCTTTTGACCTTTGTCAAGGTCATTGGTCCCCAATGCCATTACTGAAGACCCCAAGGGTCTAGGACCTTTGGTTATATAGTAAAAGCTGATTTTGTCTTTTCAAAAACCTAAAACAGGGGTTATGCCCCTTATAGAAAGGTCAAATCTCTTTGGTCAAATTGTAACAAAGTTGCGCCATAATGACCCAAACATTTTCCACCATTTAAAACTTCTGTAAGTATTATGGTTTCTGAGATTATCCCATAACAAGGTGTTAGGTCAAAGGTCAAGGTCAACATACAAATTTGACCTTGAGGTATTTTTTAAAGATACATGAAATGATGATGATTGGTGAAGATCCTATGTGTCTACGACTTACGGTTTCTGAGTTTTGGTGGCCAACCGACACCGGTTAATTTTCATAGGGGCATAACCCTACCAATGAGTCGTTGAATCTTTTCGAGCCAATTGTAACGAAGAACCGGGGTCTGGTCCTGAACAAATTTCATCCTTCATTTTTTTTCTACCTATTACGGTTACGGTGTTGGAACGATAACAAGGTTTTTGGGTTTCGGAGGGATTACTCCGAACCGACAAAATATTTCGACTCACAGGGTGATTTCCGGATAGGTATTCATGACACCGATACAAAGTGTGAACATGAAAGCGACACGTCTTACGGTTACGGAGGCTAACGTCGTCAAAGTTTGGCGGAACAAAAAGAATAATAATAATAATAATAATAATAATTAAACTGTCAATTGTTCTTGAACAATTGAGAGGTCTTTCCTTTTTTAATGTAAAATACATGTTCCAACAGACGTAGAATGTATTGAAAAGGTCAAGGTCAACCTTAAAAAGCTCGAAAACACACTGAAAATCCTTCAAATAAGGTCAAAAACACATAATTCGCTATATTGGACATGACCTTGACCTTTGACCTTTTGACCTTTGTCAAGGTCATTAGTCCCCAATGTCATTGCTGAAGACCCCATGGGTCTAGGACATTTGGTTATATAGCAAAAGCTGAATTTGTCTTTTCAGAAACCTAAAACAGGCTTTATGCCCCTTAAAAAAAGGTCAAATCTCTTCGGTCAAAATGTAACAAAGTTGCGCCGTAATGACCCAATCATTTTCCACTATTTGAATCCTCTGTAAGTATTAAGGTTGCTTAGATTATACCATAACAAGGTGTTAGGTCAAAGGTCAAGGTCAACATACACATTTGACCTTGAGGTATTTTTCAAAGTCACATGAATTGATGATGAATGGTGAAGATCCTAGGTGTCTACGACTTACGGTTTCTGAGTTTTGGTGGCCAACCGACACCGGTTAATTTTCATAGGGGCATAACCCTACCAATGAGTCATTGAATCTTTTCGATCTAAATGTAACGAAGAACCGGGGTCTGTTCCTGAACAAATTTCAAATTTTTTTTTTTTTTACCTATTATGGTTATGGAGTTTGAATGATAACAAGGTTTTTGGGTTTCGGAGGGATTACTCCGAACCGACAAAATATTTCGACTCACAGGGTGAGTTCCGGATAGGTATTCATGACACCGATACAAAGTGTGAACATGAAAGCGACACGTCTTACGGTTACGGAGGCTAACTTCATCAAAGTTTGGCGGAACAAAAAGAATAATAATAATAATAATAATAATAATAATAATAATCAGAAGAAATACAGTAAGGTCTTTCCCTTTAGTAAAAGGAAAGACCTTAATAATTAAACTGTCAATTGTTCTTGAACAATTGAGAGGTCTTTCCTTTTGTAATGTAAAATACATGTTCAAATAGACGTAGAATGTATTGAAAAGCTTTAAAACACACTGAAAAACCTTTAAATAAGGTTAAAAACACCAAATTCGCTATATGGGACATGACCTTGACCTTTGACCTTTTGACCTTTGTCAAGGTCATTAGTCCCCAATGTCATTGCCGAAGACCCCATGGGTCTAGGACCTTTGGTTATATAGTAAAAGATGATTTTGTCTTTCCAGAAACCTAAAACAGGTGTTATGCCCCTTAAAAAAAGGTCAAATCTCTTCGGTCAAAATGTAACAAAGTTGTGCCGTAATGACCCAAACATTTTCCACTATTTAAAACTTCTGTAAGTATAATGGTTTCTGAGATTATCCCATAACAAGGTGTTAGGTCAAAGGTCAAGGTCAACATACAAATTTGACCTTGAGGTATTTTTCAAAGATACATAAATTGATGATGATTGGTGAAGATCCTAGGTGTCTACGACTTACGGTTTCTGAGTTTTGGTGGTCAACCGACACCGGTTAATTTTCATAGGGGCATAACCCTACCAATGAGTCGTTGAATCTTTTCGATCCAAATGTAACGAAGAACCGGGGTCTGGTCCTGAACAAATTTCACCCTTAGTTATTTTTCTACCTATTATGGTTACGGTGTTGGAACGATAACAAGGTTTTTTGGTTACGGAGGGATTACTCCGAACCGACAAAATATTTCGACTAACAGGGTGAGTTCCAGATAGGTATTCATGACACCGATACA
The DNA here is from genome assembly GCF_036588685.1 of Mytilus trossulus. Taxonomy (NCBI): domain Eukaryota; kingdom Metazoa; phylum Mollusca; class Bivalvia; order Mytilida; family Mytilidae; genus Mytilus; species Mytilus trossulus. Next base: position 34,012,964 of record NC_086379.1, on the reverse strand, counting down.
AAGTGTGAACATGAAAGCGACACGTCTTACGGTTTAGGCTGCTAACTTCGTCAAAGTTTGGCGGAAGAATAATAATAATAATTAAACTGTCAATTGTTCTTGAACAATTGAGAGGTCTTTCCTTTTTTAATGTAAAATACATGTTCCAAAAGACGTAGAATGTATTGAAAAGGTCAAGGTCAACCTTAAAAAGCTCGAAAACACACTGAAAATCCTTCAAATAAGGTCAAAAACACATAATTCGCTATATTGGACATGACCTTGACCTTTGACCTTTTGACCTTTGTCAAGGTCATTAGTCCCCAATGTCATTGCTGAAGACCCCATGGGTCTAGGACCTTTGGTTATATAGCAAAAGCTGAATTTGTCTTTTCAGAAACCTAAAACAGGCTTTATGCCCCTTAAAAAAAGGTCAAATCTCTTCCGTCAAAATGTAACAAAGTTGCGCCGTAATGACCCGATCATTTTCCACTATTTGAATCCTCTGTAAGTATTAAGGTTGCTTAGATTATACCATAACAAGGTGTAAGGTCAAAGGTCAAGGTCAACATACACATTTGACCTTGAGGTATTTTTCAAAGTCACATGAATTGATGATGAATGGTGAAGATCCTAGGTGTCTACGACTTACGGTTTCTGAGTTTTGGTGGCCAACCGACACCGGTTAATTTTGATAGGGGCATAACCCTACCAATGAGTCGTTGAATCTTTTCGATCCAAATGTAACGAAGAACCGGGGTCTATTCCTGAACAAATTCCACCTTTTGGTTTTTTTCTACCTATTATGGTTATGGAGTTTGAATGATAACAAGGTTTTTGGGTTTCGGAGGGATTACTCCGAACCGACAAAATATTTCGACTCACAGGGTGAGTTTCGGATAGGTATTCATGACACCGATACAAAGTGTGAACATGAAAGCGACACGTCTTACGGTTACGGAGGCTAACTTCATCAAAGTTTGGCGGAACAAAAAGAATAATAATAATAATAATAATAATAATAATAATCAGAAGAAATACAGTAAGGTCTTTCCCTTTAGTAAAAGGAAAGACCTTAATTAAACTGTCAATTGTTCTTGAACAATTGAGAGGTCTTTCCTTTTATAATGTAAAATACATGTTCCAATAGACGTAGAATGAATTGAAAAGGTCAACGTCAACCGTAAAAAGCTTGAAAACACACTAAAAATCCATTATATGAGGTTATAAACCCTAAATTCGCTATTTGGGACATGACCTTGACCTTTGACCTTTTGACCTTTGTCAAGGTCATTGGTCCCCAATGTCATTGCTGAAGACCCCATGGGTCTAGGACCTTTGGTTATATAGTAAAAGCTGATTTTGTCTTTTCAGAAACCTAAAACATGGGTTATGCCCCTTAAAAAAAGGTCAAATCTCTGCGGTTAAAATGTAACAATGTTTCGTCGTAATGACCCAAACAGTTTCCACTATTTAAAATTTCTGTAAGTATAATGGTTTCTGAGATTATCCCATAAAAAGGTGTTAGGTCAAAGGTCAAGGTCAACATACAAATTTGACCTTGAGGTATTTTTCAAAGATACATGAATTGATGATGATTGGTGAAGATCCTAGGAGTCTACGACTTACGGTTTCTGAGTTTTGGTGGCCAACCGACACCGGTTAATTTTCATAGGGGCATAACCCTACCAATGAGTCGTTGAATCTTTTCGATCCAAATGTAACGAAGAACCGGGGTCTGGTCCTGAACAAATTTCACCCTTCGTTTTTTTTCTACCTATTACGGTTACGGTGTTGGAACGATAACAAGGTTTTTGGGTTTCGGAGGGATTACTCCGAACCGACAAAATATTTCGACTCACAGGGTGAGTTCCAAGTAGGTATTCATGACACCGATACAAAGTGTGAACATGAAAGCGACACGTCTTACGGTTACGGAGGCTAACTTGGCGGAACAAAAAGAATAATAATAATAATAATTAAACTGTCAATTGTTCTTGAACAATTGAGAGGTCTTTCCTTTTGAAATGTAAAATACATGTTCCAACAGACGTAAAATGTATTGAAAAGGTCAAGGTCAACTTTAAAAAGCTCGAAAACACACTAAAAATTCTTTATATAAGGTTAAAAACACTAAATTCGCACTCTGGGACATGACCTTGACCTTTGACCTTTTGACCTTTGGCAAGGTCATTAGTCCCCAATGCCATTACTGAAGACCCCAAGGGTCTAGGACCTTTGGTTATATAGAAAAAGCTGATTTTGTCTTTTCAGAAACCTAAAACAGGCTTTATGCCCCTTAAAAAAAGGTCAAATCTCTTTGGTCAAAATGTAACAAAGTTGCGCGGTGATGACCCAAACATTTTCCACTATTTAAAACTTCTGTAAGTATAATGGTTGCTGAGATTATCCCATAACAAGGTGTAAGGTCAAAGGTCAAGGTCAACATACAAATTTGACCTTGAGATATTTTTCAAAGATACATGAATTGATGATGAATGGTGAAGATCCTAGGTGTCTACGACTTACGGTTTCTGAGTTTTGGTGGTCAACCGACACCGGTTAATTTTCATAGGGGCATAACCCTACCAATGAGTCGTTGAATCTTTTCGATCCAAATGTAACGAAGAACAGGGGTCTGGTCCTGAACAAATTTCACCCTTTGTTTTTTCTCTACCTTTTACGGTTACGGTGTTGGAACGATAACAAGGTTTTTTGGTTTCGGAGGGATAACTCCGAACCGACAAAATTTTTCGACTAACAGGGTGAGTTCCGGATAGGTATTCATGACACGAATACAAAGTGTGAATATGAAAGCGACACGTCTTACGGTTACGGAGGCTAACTTGGCGGAACAAAAAGAATAATAATTAAACTGTCAATTGTTCTTGAACAATTGAGAGGTCTTTCCTTTTGTAATGTAAAATACATGTTCAAATAGACGTAAAGTGTATTGAAAAGCTTTAAAACACACTGAAAATCCTTTAAATAAGGTTAAAAACACTAAATTCGCTATCTGGGACATGACCTTGACCTTTGACCTTTTGACCTTTGTCAAGGTCATTGGTCCCCAATGCCATTACTGAAGACCCTAAGGGTCTAGGACCTTTGGTTATATAGTAAAAGCTGATTTTGTCTTTTCAAAAACCTAAAACAGGGGTTATGCCCCTTATAGAAAGGTCAAATCTCTTTGGTCAAAATGTAACAAAGTTGCGCCATAATGACGCAAACATTTTCCACCATTTAAAACTTCTGTAAGTATAATGGTTTCTGAGATTATCCCATAACAAGGTGTTAGGTCAAAGGTCAAGGTCAACATACAAATTTGACCTTGAGGTATTTTTTAAAGATACATGAAATGATAATGATTGGTGAAGATCCTAGGTGTCTACGACTTACGGTTTGTGAGTTTTGGTGGCCAACCGACACCGGTTAATTTTCATAGGGGCATAACCCTACCAATGAGTCGTTGAATCTTTTCGATCCAAATGTAACGAAGAACCGGGGTCTGGTCCTGAACAAATTTCACCCTTCATTTTTTTTCTACCTATTACGGTTACGGTGTTGGAACGATAACAAGGTTTTTGGGTTTCGGAGGGATTACTCCGAACCGACAAAATATTTCGACTAACAGGGTGAGTTCCAGATAGGTATTCATGACACCGATGCAAAGTGTGAACATGAAAGCGACACGTCTTACGGTTAACGCGGCTAAATTTGTCAAAGTTTGGCGGAAAAAGAATAATAATAATAATTAAACTGTCAATTGTTCTTTAACAATTGAGAGGTCTTTCCTTTTGTAATGTAAAATACATGTTTTAATAGACGTAGAATGTATTGAAAAGCTTTAAAACACACTGAAAATCCTTTAAATAAGGTTAAAAACACTAAATTCGCTATATGGGACATGACCTTGACCTTTGACCTTTTGACCTTTGTCAAGGTCATTAGTCCCAAATGTCATTGCCGAAGACCCCATGGGTCTAGGACCTTTGGTTATAAAGTAAAAGCTGATTTTGTCTTTCCAGAAACCTAAAACAGGTGTTATGCCCCTTAAAAAAATGTCAAATCTCTTGGGTCAAAATGTAACAAAGTTGCGCCTTTATGACCCAAACATTTTCCACTATTCAAAACTTCTGTAAGTATAATAGTTTCTGAGATTATCCCATAACAAGGTGGTAGGTCAAAGGTCAAGGTCAACATACAAATTTGACCTTGAGGTATTTTTCAAAGATACATGAATTGATGATGAAGGGTGAAGATCCTAGGTGTCTACGACTTACGGTTTCTGAGTTTTGGTGGTCAACCGACACCGGTAAATTTTCATAGGGGCATAACCCTACCAATGAGTCGTTGAATCTTTTCGATCCAAATGTAACGAAGAACCGGGGTCTGGTCCTGAACAAATTTCACCCTTTGTTTTTTTTCTACCTGCTACGGTTACAGTGTTGGAACGATAACAAGGTTTTTTGGTTTCGGAGGGATTACTCCGAACCGACAAAATATTTCGACTAACAGGGTGAGTTCCAGATAGGTATTTATGACACCAATACAAAGTGTGAACATGAAAGCGACACGTCTTACGGTTAACGCGGCTAAATTTGTCAAAGTTTGGCGGAAAAAGAATAATAATAATAATTAAACTGTCAATTGTTCTTGAACAATTGAGAGGTCTTTCCTTTTGTAACGTAAAATACATGTTCAAATAGACGTAGAATGTATTGAAAAGCTTTAAAACACACTGAAAAACCTTTAAATAAGGTTAAAAACACCAAATTCGCTATATGGGTCATGACCTTGACCTTTGACCTTTCGACCTTTGTCAAGGTCATTAGTCCCCAATGTCATTGCCGAAGACCCCATGGGTCTAGAACCTTTGGTTATATAGTAAAAGATCATTTTGTCTTTCCAGAAACCTAAAACAGGTGTTATGCCCCTTAAAAAAAGGTCAAATCTCTTCGGTCAAAATGTAACAAAGTTGTGCCGTAATGACCCAAACATTTTCCACTATTTAAAACTTCTGTAAGTATAATGGTTTCTGAGATTATCCCATAACAAGGTGTTAGGTCAAAGGTCAAGGTCAAAATACAAATTTGACCTTGAGGTATTTTTCAAAGATACATAAATTGATGATGAATGGTAAAGATCCTAGGTGTCTACGACTTATGGTTTCTGAGTTTTGGTGGTCAACCGACACCGGTTAATTTTCATAGGGGCATAACCCTACCAATGAGTCGTTGAATCTTTTCGATCCAAATGTAACGAAGAACCAGGGTCTGGTCCTGAACAAATTTCACCCTTTGTTTTTTTTCTACCTATTACGGTTACGGTGTTGGAACGATAACAAGGTTTTTGGGTTTCGGAGGGATTACTCCGAACCGACAAAATATTTCGACTCACAGGGTGAGTTCCAGATAGGTATTCATGACACCGATACAAAGTGTGAACATGAAAGCGACACGTCTTACGGTTACGGAGGCTAACTTCGTCAAAGTTTGGCGGAACAAAAAGAATAATAATTAAACTGTCAATTGTTCTTGAACAATTGAGAGGTCTTTCCTTTTTTAATGTAAAATACATGTTCCAACAGACGTAGAATGTATTGAAAAGGTCAAGGTCAACCTTAAAAAGCTCGAAAACACACTAAAAATCCTTTAAATAAGGTTAAAAACACTAAATTCGCTATCTGGGACATGACCTTGACCTTTGACCTTTTGACCTTTGTCAAGGTCATTGGTCCCCAATGCCATTACTGAAGACCTTAAGGGTCTAGGACCTTTGGTTATATAGTAAAAGCTGTTTTTGTCTTTTCAAAAACTTAAAACAGGGGTTATGCCCCTTATAGAAAGGTCAAATCTCTTTGGTCAAAATGTAACAAAGTTGCGCCATAATGACCCAAACATTTTCCACCATTTAAAACTTCTGTAAGTATAATTGTTTCTGAGATTATCCCATAACAAGGTGTTAGGTCAAAGGTCAAGGTCAACATACAAATTTGACCTTGAGGTATTTTTTAAAGATACATGAAATGATGATGATTGGTGAAGATCCTATGTGTCTACGACTTACGGTTTCTGAGTTTTGGTGGCCAACCGACACCGGTTAATTTTCATAGGGGCATAACCCTACCAATGAGTCGTTGAATCTTTTCGATCCAAATGTAACGAAGAACCGGGGTCTGGTCCTGAACAAATTTCACCCTTCATTTTTTTTCTACCTATTACGGTTACGGTGTTGGAACGATAACAAGGTTTTTGGGTTTCGGAGGGATTACTCCGAACCGACAAAATATTTCGACTCACAGGGTGAGTTCTGGATAGGTATTCATGACACCGATACAAAGTGTGAACATGAAAGCGACACGTCTTACGGTTACGGAGGGAAATTTTGTCAAAGTTTGGCGGAACAAGAAGAATAATAATAATAATCAGAAGAAATACAGTAAGGTCTTTCCCTTTAGTAAAAGGAAAGACCTTAATAATAATAATAATCAGAAGAAATACAGTAAGGTCTTTCCCTTTAGTAAAAGGAAAGACCTTAATAATAAACAGAAGAAATACAGTAAGGTCTTTCCCTTTTGTAAAAGGAAAGACCTTAATAATAATAATAATAATAATAATAATAATAATAATAAACAGAAGAAATACAGTAAGGTCTTTCCCTTTTGTAAAAGGAAAGACCTTAATAATAATAATAATAATAATAATAATAATAATAATAATAATTAAACTGTCAATTGTTCTTGAACAATTGAGAGGTCTTTCCTTTTATAATGTAAAATACATGTTCTAATAGACGTAGAATGTATTGAAAAGGTCAAGGTCAACCGTACAAAGCTTGAAAAGACACTAAAAATCCATTATATGAGGTTAAAAACACTAAATTCGCTATCTGGGACATGACCTTGACCTTTGACCTTTTTCAAGGTCATTAGTCCCTAATGTCATTGCTGAAGACCCCATGGGTCTAGGACCTTTGGTTATATAGTAAAAGCTGATTTTGTCTTTTCAGAAACCTAAAACAGGGGTTATGCCCCTTATTAAAAGGTCAAATCTCTTTGGTCAAAATGTAACAAAGTTGCGCCGTAATGACCCAAACATTTTCCACTATTTAAAACTTCTGTAAGTATAATGGTTTCTGAGATTATCCCATAACAAGGTGTTAGGTCAAAGGTCAAGGTCAAAATACAAATTTGACCTTGAGGTTTTTTTCAAAGATACATGAATTGATGATGATTGGTGAAGATCCTAGGTGTCTACGACTTACGGTTTCTGAGTTTTGGTGGCCAACCGACACCGGTTAATTTTCATAGGGGCATAACCCTATCAATGAGTCGTTGAATCTTTTCGATTCAAATGTAACGAAGAACCGGGGTCTGTTCCTGAACAAATTCCACCCTTTGTTTTTTTTCTACCTATTATGGTTATGGAGTTTGAATGATAACAAGGTTTTTGGGTTTCGGAGGGATTACTCCGAACCGACAAAATATTTCGACTCACAGGGTGAGTTCCGGATAGGTATTAATGACACCGATACAAAGTGTGAACATGAAAGCGACAAGTCTTACGGTTACGGAGGCTAACTTCGTCAAAGTTTGGCGGAACAAAAAGAATAATAATAATAATAATAATAATAATAATAATAATAATAATAATAATAATAATAATAATAATCAGAAGAAATACAGTAAGGTCTTTCCCTTTAGTAAAAGGAAAGACCTTAATAATAATCAGAAGAAATACAGTAAGGTCTTTCCCTTTAGTAAAAGAAAAGACCTTAATAATTAAAAACCAATTCTTCAGAGAACAATTGAAGGTCTTTCCACCTCGATAATTAGAATGAAAATTAGAAAACTTGTTTATGTAATTTGGTACCTCAACTGATATAGAAAAATAAGATTAATAGGTATATACAGAAGATTTAATTGTTTTATAATGAACAAAAACAAATTTAAAGCAAAGGTCAAAATCTAGAACGTCAAATTGACCTTTGACCTTGAACTCAATTTCAAGGTCATAGGTCAGTGATCTCAAATCAAAAGACCCCAGGTCAATCACTTGTATGGTTGTAGAGAAATATCGATTTCAAAAACAAAAGGGGAGAAAACTCCTAAAAGTTTTGACCAAAACACTTCGACTTAAATGGGTTGAAGTTGCCCATTGTTGTAAACAGTAATTAGGCAAACACATCGTATCATTAACTGTTACAGTTTCTTATGAATAAAGATAACAAGCAAAATTCAAAATTTATAACATGACCTTGGCCTTTGACCTTGACCTCAATTTCAAGGTCATGGGTCAGTGAACTCAAATAAGAAGGTCCGAGGTCAATCACTTGTATGGTTGTTGAGAAATAACGATTTCAAATACATAAGGGGAGAAAACTCCTATAAGGGTTAATCAAAACACTTCGACTGAATAAGTTGAAGTTGCGCCTTATTGTAAACAGTTATTTTTCAAACATATCATATCATCAACTGTTACAGTGTCTTTTGAATAACGATAACAAGCATAATTCAAAATTTATAACATGACCTTGACCTTTGACCTTGACCTCAATTTCCTTTATATGGACCAAGGACTACATATCAAAAGACTGTAGGCCTCTACAACTTATACTGTATGAATTAACCCAACATATTGTTTATTTTAAATTTTCAAAGGTAAATAACTCCCATAAGATGTCTTCTGATCACCCCAGTCAAAGTAAAACAAATCATTCTGAAGAGTAGACAAACAATTTGGTGAAAACAGTTTGTAAAAATCTTATACGGTTTTTGAGATATAGCGATAACAAGAAAAAGGGGACGCAGGGAGATAACTCCTATAAGAATAAGTGTTCGGTCACACAGGGTGAGTTTTGAAACCTCCATTACTGAACAACATCATTGGCCAAACATCCATTCGATATGTTGTAAAACAAAAAAGCATCTCAGACGGCAGAAGAAAAAAAAAAAAAAAAAAAAAAATAATCAGAAGAAAAACAATAGGTCTTTCCACGAAAAGTGGAAAGACCTAATAATAGGGAAAAAACTGGAGTTGTCGTTCGTTTAACGTTGATAGGATAGATAGCACACAAACTACATTCAGTTGTAAGTGGAGGGTAAAAAAAATGGGGGGGGGGGGGGCAAAAGGGGGTCTCGGGGATTTTTTTTTTTTTTTTTGTATTAACGGAACAGAATGGTTAAAAAGGCCTTTTTACAATATAAATCAATTGCTTTCAAAAAGCAATTGTAAACGGTCTTTCCCCCTTTGAAACATAGATTGATTTGGGGGGGGGGGGGGGGGGGGGTAATTGTTTGTTTTGTTTGTTTGTTTGTTTTGTTTGTTTGTTTGTTTGTTTGTTTCTGTAAGGGGTCTAGTATTGTGTTACCGGAGAAGTTTCATGTTTAGTTTGGCAAGTTTTTATTTTATTTTAGGTCCAGCGCGCGCGCCAGATTGAGGAGACACCACGTGACGCGTGTTTATATTAAGAAAAACTTAGTCTTTTTATTTCTCTTTAGGTCGGGACGTTGGACAGACAACATCTATAGAGATGGAATGTACACAATGTAATTTCTTTTGTCATTGTAGGAAATTGACATTTTGATCACAGTTCACCAGCAGTGCATGATTTGGATTTAATTGATCCGGTGCAACTTTAAAACACGTTTAAGGATTATTTTCTTAAAATGTATATTTTTCAGCACCAGTTTGTAACAGATAAGTTTTTCAATCCAGGAGCGGACATTTTTATTGTAGGATTTCATTGAGAATTACGGACCTAGCAAGCGATTTTTACGGCATTGCCATTCTTTTTCTCTAGGAAAAGTCTTGAGAGATCTCGGCACCACGTTGTTTTATGAACCTTTAGTACATGTATGCCCTGCTGACTGTAAATTTTGGGATCGATTGGACTTGTAGTTTCAGAGTTTAAGTGATAACAAGGAGGTGGATTTTTTTTTCAGAAGAGATGTAAGAACAATATTAAAAACCAATTCTTCAGAGAACAATTGAAGGTCTTTCCACCTCGATAATTAGAATGAAAATTAGAAAACTTGTTTATGTAATTTGGTACCTCAACTGATATAGAAAAATAAGATTAATAGGTATATACAGAAGATTTAATTGTTTTATAATGAACAAAAACAAATTTAAAGCAAAGGTCAAAATCTAGAACGTCAAATTGACCTTTGACCTTGAACTCAATTTCAAGGTCATAGGTCAGTGATCTCAAATCAAAAGACCCCAGGTCAATCACTTGTATGGTTGTAGAGAAATATCGATTTCAAAAACAAAAGGGGAGAAAACTCCTAAAAGTTTTGACCAAAACACTTCGACTTAAATGGGTTGAAGTTGCCCATTGTTGTAAACAGTAATTAGGCAAACACATCGTATCATTAACTGTTACAGTTTCTTATGAATAAAGATAACAAGCAAAATTCAAAATTTATAACATGACCTTGGCCTTTGACCTTGACCTCAATTTCAAGGTCATGGGTCAGTGAACTCAAATAAGAAGGTCCGAGGTCAATCACTTGTATGGTTGTTGAGAAATAACGATTTCAAATACATAAGGGGAGAAAACTCCTATAAGGGTTAATCAAAACACTTCGACTGAATAAGTTGAAGTTGCGCCTTATTGTAAACAGTTATTTTTCAAACATATCATATCATCAACTGTTACAGTGTCTTTTGAATAACGATAACAAGCATAATTCAAAATTTATAACATGACCTTGACCTTTGACCTTGACCTCAATTTCCTTTATATGGACCAAGGACTACATATCAAAAGACTGTAGGCCTCTACAACTTATACTGTATGAATTAACCCAACATATTGTTTATTTTAAATTTTCAAAGGTAAATAACTCCCATAAGATGTCTTCTGATCACCCCAGTCAAAGTAAAACAAATCATTCTGAAGAGTAGACAAACAATTTGGTGAAAACAGTTTGTAAAAATCTTATACGGTTTTTGAGATATAGCGATAACAAGAAAAAGGGGACGCAGGGAGATAACTCCTATAAGAATAAGTGTTCGGTCACACAGGGTGAGTTTTGAAACCTCCATTACTGAACAACATCATTGGCCAAACATCCATTCGATATGTTGTAAAACAAAAAAGCATCTCAGACGGCAGAAGAAAAAAAAAAAAAAAAAAAAAAATAATCAGAAGAAAAACAATAGGTCTTTCCACGAAAAGTGGAAAGACCTAATAATAGGGAAAAAACTGGAGTTGTCGTTCGTTTAACGTTGATAGGATAGATAGCACACAAACTACATTCAGTTGTAAGTGGAGGGTAAAAAAAATGGGGGGGGGGGGGGGGGCAAAAGGGGGTCTCGGGGATTTTTTTTTTTTTTTTTGTATTAACGGAACAGAATGGTTAAAAAGGCCTTTTTACAATATAAATCAATTGCTTTCAAAAAGCAATTGTAAACGGTCTTTCCCCCTTTGAAACATAGATTGATTTGGGGGGGGGGGGGGGGGGTAATTGTTTGTTTTGTTTGTTTGTTTGTTTTGTTTGTTTGTTTGTTTGTTTGTTTCTGTAAGGGGTCTAGTATTGTGTTACCGGAGAAGTTTCATGTTTAGTTTGGCAAGTTTTTATTTTATTTTAGGTCCAGCGCGCGCGCCAGATTGAGGAGACACCACGTGACGCGTGTTTATATTAAGAAAAACTTAGTCTTTTTATTTCTCTTTAGGTCGGGACGTTGGACAGACAACATCTATAGAGATGGAATGTACACAATGTAATTTCTTTTGTCATTGTAGGAAATTGACATTTTGATCACAGTTCACCAGCAGTGCATGATTTGGATTTAATTGATCCGGTGCAACTTTAAAACACGTTTAAGGATTATTTTCTTAAAATGTATATTTTTCAGCACCAGTTTGTAACAGATAAGTTTTTCAATCCAGGAGCGGACATTTTTATTGTAGGATTTCATTGAGAATTACGGACCTAGCAAGCGATTTTTACGGCATTGCCATTCTTTTTCTCTAGGAAAAGTCTTGAGAGATCTCGGCACCACGTTGTTTTATGAACCTTTAGTACATGTATGCCCTGCTGACTGTAAATTTTGGGATCGATTGGACTTGTAGTTTCAGAGTTTAAGTGATAACAAGGAGGTGGATTTTTTTTTCAGAAGAGATGTAAGAACAATATTAAAAACCAATTCTTCAGAGAACAATTGAAGGTCTTTCCACCTCGATAATTAGAATGAAAATTAGAAAACTTGTTTATGTAATTTGGTACCTCAACTGATATAGAAAAATAAGATTAATAGGTATATACAGAAGATTTAATTGTTTTATAATGAACAAAAACAAATTTAAAGCAAAGGTCAAAATCTAGAACGTCAAATTGACCTTTGACCTTGAACTCAATTTCAAGGTCATAGGTCAGTGATCTCAAATCAAAAGACCCCAGGTCAATCACTTGTATGGTTGTAGAGAAATATCGATTTCAAAAACAAAAGGGGAGAAAACTCCTAAAAGTTTTGACCAAAACACTTCGACTTAAATGGGTTGAAGTTGCCCATTGTTGTAAACAGTAATTAGGCAAACACATCGTATCATTAACTGTTACAGTTTCTTATGAATAAAGATAACAAGCAAAATTCAAAATTTATAACATGACCTTGGCCTTTGACCTTGACCTCAATTTCAAGGTCATGGGTCAGTGAACTCAAATAAGAAGGTCCGAGGTCAATCACTTGTATGGTTGTTGAGAAATAACGATTTCAAATACATAAGGGGAGAAAACTCCTATAAGGGTTAATCAAAACACTTCGACTGAATAAGTTGAAGTTGCGCCTTATTGTAAACAGTTATTTTTCAAACATATCATATCATCAACTGTTACAGTGTCTTTTGAATAACGATAACAAGCATAATTCAAAATTTATAACATGACCTTGACCTTTGACCTTGACCTCAATTTCCTTTATATGGACCAAGGACTACATATCAAAAGACTGTAGGCCTCTACAACTTATACTGTATGAATTAACCCAACATATTGTTTATTTTAAATTTTCAAAGGTAAATAACTCCCATAAGATGTCTTCTGATCACCCCAGTCAAAGTAAAACAAATCATTCTGAAGAGTAGACAAACAATTTGGTGAAAACAGTTTGTAAAAATCTTATACGGTTTTTGAGATATAGCGATAACAAGAAAAAGGGGACGCAGGGAGATAACTCCTATAAGAATAAGTGTTCGGTCACACAGGGTGAGTTTTGAAACCTCCATTACTGAACAACATCATTGGCCAAACATCCATTCGATATGTTGTAAAACAAAAAAGCATCTCAGACGGCAGAAGAAAAAAAAAAAAAAAAAAAAAAATAATCAGAAGAAAAACAATAGGTCTTTCCACGAAAAGTGGAAAGACCTAATAATAGGGAAAAAACTGGAGTTGTCGTTCGTTTAACGTTGATAGGATAGATAGCACACAAACTACATTCAGTTGTAAGTGGAGGGTAAAAAAAATGGGGGGGGGGGGGGGGGCAAAAGGGGGTCTCGGGGATTTTTTTTTTTTTTTTTGTATTAACGGAACAGAATGGTTAAAAAGGCCTTTTTACAATATAAATCAATTGCTTTCAAAAAGCAATTGTAAACGGTCTTTCCCCCTTTGAAACATAGATTGATTTGGGGGGGGGGGGTAATTGTTTGTTTTGTTTGTTTGTTTGTTTTGTTTGTTTGTTTGTTTGTTTGTTTCTGTAAGGGGTCTAGTATTGTGTTACCGGAGAAGTTTCATGTTTAGTTTGGCAAGTTTTTATTTTATTTTAGGTCCAGCGCGCGCGCCAGATTGAGGAGACACCACGTGACGCGTGTTTATATTAAGAAAAACTTAGTCTTTTTATTTCTCTTTAGGTCGGGACGTTGGACAGACAACATCTATAGAGATGGAATGTACACAATGTAATTTCTTTTGTCATTGTAGGAAATTGACATTTTGATCACAGTTCACCAGCAGTGCATGATTTGGATTTAATTGATCCGGTGCAACTTTAAAACACGTTTAAGGATTATTTTCTTAAAATGTATATTTTTCAGCACCAGTTTGTAACAGATAAGTTTTTCAATCCAGGAGCGGACATTTTTATTGTAGGATTTCATTGAGAATTACGGACCTAGCAAGCGATTTTTACGGCATTGCCATTCTTTTTCTCTAGGAAAAGTCTTGAGAGATCTCGGCACCACGTTGTTTTATGAACCTTTAGTACATGTATGCCCTGCTGACTGTAAATTTTGGGATCGATTGGACTTGTAGTTTCAGAGTTTAAGTGATAACAAGGAGGTGGATTTTTTTTTCAGAAGAGATGTAAGAACAATATTAAAAACCAATTCTTCAGAGAACAATTGAAGGTCTTTCCACCTCGATAATTAGAATGAAAATTAGAAAACTTGTTTATGTAATTTGGTACCTCAACTGATATAGAAAAATAAGATTAATAGGTATATACAGAAGATTTAATTGTTTTATAATGAACAAAAACAAATTTAAAGCAAAGGTCAAAATCTAGAACGTCAAATTGACCTTTGACCTTGAACTCAATTTCAAGGTCATAGGTCAGTGATCAAAAGACCCCAGGTCAATCACTTGTATGGTTGTAGAGAAATATCGATTTCAAAAACAAAAGGGGAGAAAACTCCTAAAAGTTTTGACCAAAACACTTCGACTTAAATGGGTTGAAGTTGCCCATTGTTGTAAACAGTAATTAGGCAAACACATCGTATCATTAACTGTTACAGTTTCTTATGAATAAAGATAACAAGCAAAATTCAAAATTTATAACATGACCTTGGCCTTTGACCTTGACCTCAATTTCAAGGTCATGGGTCAGTGAACTCAAATAAGAAGGTCCGAGGTCAATCACTTGTATGGTTGTTGAGAAATAACGATTTCAAATACATAAGGGGAGAAAACTCCTATAAGGGTTAATCAAAACACTTCGACTGAATAAGTTGAAGTTGCGCCTTATTGTAAACAGTTATTTTTCAAACATATCATATCATCAACTGTTACAGTGTCTTTTGAATAACGATAACAAGCATAATTCAAAATTTATAACATGACCTTGACCTTTGACCTTGACCTCAATTTCCTTTATATGGACCAAGGACTACATATCAAAAGACTGTAGGCCTCTACAACTTATACTGTATGAATTAACCCAACATATTGTTTATTTTAAATTTTCAAAGGTAAATAACTCCCATAAGATGTCTTCTGATCACCCCAGTCAAAGTAAAACAAATCATTCTGAAGAGTAGACAAACAATTTGGTGAAAACAGTTTGTAAAAATCTTATACGGTTTTTGAGATATAGCGATAACAAGAAAAAAGGGACGCAGGGAGATAACTCCTATAAGAATAAGTGTTCGGTCACACAGGGTGAGTTTTGAAACCTCCATTACTGAACAACATCATTGGCCAAACATCCATTCGATATGTTGTAAAACAAAAAAGCATCTCAGACGGCAGAAGAAAAAAAAAAAAAAAAAAAAAAATAATCAGAAGAAAAACAATAGGTCTTTCCACGAAAAGTGGAAAGACCTAATAATAGGGAAAAAACTGGAGTTGTCGTTCGTTTAACGTTGATAGGATAGATAGCACACAAACTACATTCAGTTGTAAGTGGAGGGTAAAAAAAATGGGGGGGGGGGGGGGGGGCAAAAGGGGGTCTCGGGGATTTTTTTTTTTTTTTTTGTATTAACGGAACAGAATGGTTAAAAAGGCCTTTTTACAATATAAATCAATTGCTTTCAAAAAGCAATTGTAAACGGTCTTTCCCCCTTTGAAACATAGATTGATTTGGGGGGGGGGGGGGGTAATTGTTTGTTTTGTTTGTTTGTTTGTTTTGTTTGTTTGTTTGTTTGTTTGTTTCTGTAAGGGGTCTAGTATTGTGTTACCGGAGAAGTTTCATGTTTAGTTTGGCAAGTTTTTATTTTATTTTAGGTCCAGCGCGCGCGCCAGATTGAGGAGACACCACGTGACGCGTGTTTATATTAAGAAAAACTTAGTCTTTTTATTTCTCTTTAGGTCGGGACGTTGGACAGACAACATCTATAGAGATGGAATGTACACAATGTAATTTCTTTTGTCATTGTAGGAAATTGACATTTTGATCACAGTTCACCAGCAGTGCATGATTTGGATTTAATTGATCCGGTGCAACTTTAAAACACGTTTAAGGATTATTTTCTTAAAATGTATATTTTTCAGCACCAGTTTGTAACAGATAAGTTTTTCAATCCAGGAGCGGACATTTTTATTGTAGGATTTCATTGAGAATTACGGACCTAGCAAGCGATTTTTACGGCATTGCCATTCTTTTTCTCTAGGAAAAGTCTTGAGAGATCTCGGCACCACGTTGTTTTATGAACCTTTAGTACATGTATGCCCTGCTGACTGTAAATTTTGGGATCGATTGGACTTGTAGTTTCAGAGTTTAAGTGATAACAAGGAGGTGGATTTTTTTTTCAGAAGAGATGTAAGAACAATATTAAAAACCAATTCTTCAGAGAACAATTGAAGGTCTTTCCACCTCGATAATTAGAATGAAAATTAGAAAACTTGTTTATGTAATTTGGTACCTCAACTGATATAGAAAAATAAGATTAATAGGTATATACAGAAGATTTAATTGTTTTATAATGAACAAAAACAAATTTAAAGCAAAGGTCAAAATCTAGAACGTCAAATTGACCTTTGACCTTGAACTCAATTTCAAGGTCATAGGTCAGTGATCAAAAGACCCCAGGTCAATCACTTGTATGGTTGTAGAGAAATATCGATTTCAAAAACAAAAGGGGAGAAAACTCCTAAAAGTTTTGACCAAAACACTTCGACTTAAATGGGTTGAAGTTGCCCATTGTTGTAAACAGTAATTAGGCAAACACATCGTATCATTAACTGTTACAGTTTCTTATGAATAAAGATAACAAGCAAAATTCAAAATTTATAACATGACCTTGGCCTTTGACCTTGACCTCAATTTCAAGGTCATGGGTCAGTGAACTCAAATAAGAAGGTCCGAGGTCAATCACTTGTATGGTTGTTGAGAAATAACGATTTCAAATACATAAGGGGAGAAAACTCCTATAAGGGTTAATCAAAACACTTCGACTGAATAAGTTGAAGTTGCGCCTTATTGTAAACAGTTATTTTTCAAACATATCATATCATCAACTGTTACAGTGTCTTTTGAATAACGATAACAAGCATAATTCAAAATTTATAACATGACCTTGACCTTTGACCTTGACCTCAATTTCCTTTATATGGACCAAGGACTACATATCAAAAGACTGTAGGCCTCTACAACTTATACTGTATGAATTAACCCAACATATTGTTTATTTTAAATTTTCAAAGGTAAATAACTCCCATAAGATGTCTTCTGATCACCCCAGTCAAAGTAAAACAAATCATTCTGAAGAGTAGACAAACAATTTGGTGAAAACAGTTTGTAAAAATCTTATACGGTTTTTGAGATATAGCGATAACAAGAAAAAGGGGACGCAGGGAGATAACTCCTATAAGAATAAGTGTTCGGTCACACAGGGTGAGTTTTGAAACCTCCATTACTGAACAACATCATTGGCCAAACATCCATTCGATATGTTGTAAAACAAAAAAGCATCTCAGACGGCAGAAGAAAAAAAAAAAAAAAAAAAAAAATAATCAGAAGAAAAACAATAGGTCTTTCCACGAAAAGTGGAAAGACCTAATAATAGGGAAAAAACTGGAGTTGTCGTTCGTTTAACGTTGATAGGATAGATAGCACACAAACTACATTCAGTTGTAAGTGGAGGGTAAAAAAAATGGGGGGGGGGGGCAAAAGGGGGTCTCGGGGATTTTTTTTTTTTTGTATTAACGGAACAGAATGGTTAAAAAGGCCTTTTTACAATATAAATCAATTGCTTTCAAAAAGCAATTGTAAACGGTCTTTCCCCCTTTGAAACATAGATTGATTTGGGGGGGGGGGGGGTAATTGTTTGTTTTGTTTGTTTGTTTGTTTTGTTTGTTTGTTTGTTTGTTTGTTTCTGTAAGGGGTCTAGTATTGTGTTACCGGAGAAGTTTCATGTTTAGTTTGGCAAGTTTTTATTTTATTTTAGGTCCAGCGCGCGCGCCAGATTGAGGAGACACCACGTGACGCGTGTTTATATTAAGAAAAACTTAGTCTTTTTATTTCTCTTTAGGTCGGGACGTTGGACAGACAACATCTATAGAGATGGAATGTACACAATGTAATTTCTTTTGTCATTGTAGGAAATTGACATTTTGATCACAGTTCACCAGCAGTGCATGATTTGGATTTAATTGATCCGGTGCAACTTTAAAACACGTTTAAGGATTATTTTCTTAAAATGTATATTTTTCAGCACCAGTTTGTAACAGATAAGTTTTTCAATCCAGGAGCGGACATTTTTATTGTAGGATTTCATTGAGAATTACGGACCTAGCAAGCGATTTTTACGGCATTGCCATTCTTTTTCTCTAGGAAAAGTCTTGAGAGATCTCGGCACCACGTTGTTTTATGAACCTTTAGTACATGTATGCCCTGCTGACTGTAAATTTTGGGATCGATTGGACTTGTAGTTTCAGAGTTTAAGTGATAACAAGGAGGTGGATTTTTTTTTCAGAAGAGATGTAAGAACAATATTAAAAACCAATTCTTCAGAGAACAATTGAAGGTCTTTCCACCTCGATAATTAGAATGAAAATTAGAAAACTTGTTTATGTAATTTGGTACCTCAACTGATATAGAAAAATAAGATTAATAGGTATATACAGAAGATTTAATTGTTTTATAATGAACAAAAACAAATTTAAAGCAAAGGTCAAAATCTAGAACGTCAAATTGACCTTTGACCTTGAACTCAATTTCAAGGTCATAGGTCAGTGATCTCAAATCAAAAGACCCCAGGTCAATCACTTGTATGGTTGTAGAGAAATATCGATTTCAAAAACAAAAGGGGAGAAAACTCCTAAAAGTTTTGACCAAAACACTTCGACTTAAATGGGTTGAAGTTGCCCATTGTTGTAAACAGTAATTAGGCAAACACATCGTATCATTAACTGTTACAGTTTCTTATGAATAAAGATAACAAGCAAAATTCAAAATTTATAACATGACCTTGGCCTTTGACCTTGACCTCAATTTCAAGGTCATGGGTCAGTGAACTCAAATAAGAAGGTCCGAGGTCAATCACTTGTATGGTTGTTGAGAAATAACGATTTCAAATACATAAGGGGAGAAAACTCCTATAAGGGTTAATCAAAACACTTCGACTGAATAAGTTGAAGTTGCGCCTTATTGTAAACAGTTATTTTTCAAACATATCATATCATCAACTGTTACAGTGTCTTTTGAATAACGATAACAAGCATAATTCAAAATTTATAACATGACCTTGACCTTTGACCTTGACCTCAATTTCCTTTATATGGACCAAGGACTACATATCAAAAGACTGTAGGCCTCTACAACTTATACTGTATGAATTAACCCAACATATTGTTTATTTTAAATTTTCAAAGGTAAATAACTCCCATAAGATGTCTTCTGATCACCCCAGTCAAAGTAAAACAAATCATTCTGAAGAGTAGACAAACAATTTGGTGAAAACAGTTTGTAAAAATCTTATACGGTTTTTGAGATATAGCGATAACAAGAAAAAGGGGACGCAGGGAGATAACTCCTATAAGAATAAGTGTTCGGTCACACAGGGTGAGTTTTGAAACCTCCATTACTGAACAACATCATTGGCCAAACATCCATTCGATATGTTGTAAAACAAAAAAGCATCTCAGACGGCAGAAGAAAAAAAAAAAAAAAAAAAAAAATAATCAGAAGAAAAACAATAGGTCTTTCCACGAAAAGTGGAAAGACCTAATAATAGGGAAAAAATTGGAGTTGTCGTTCGTTTAACGTTGATAGGATAGATAGCACACAAACTACATTCAGTTGTAAGTGGAGGGTAAAAAAAATGGGGGGGGGGGGCAAAAGGGGGTCTCGGGGATTTTTTTTTTTTGTATTAACGGAACAGAATGGTTAAAAAGGCCTTTTTACAATATAAATCAATTGCTTTCAAAAAGCAATTGTAAACGGTCTTTCCCCCTTTGAAACATAGATTGATTTGGGGGGGGGGGGTAATTGTTTGTTTTGTTTGTTTGTTTGTTTTGTTTGTTTGTTTGTTTGTTTGTTTCTGTAAGGGGTCTAGTATTGTGTTACCGGAGAAGTTTCATGTTTAGTTTGGCAAGTTTTTATTTTATTTTAGGTCCAGCGCGCGCGCCAGATTGAGGAGACACCACGTGACGCGTGTTTATATTAAGAAAAACTTAGTCTTTTTATTTCTCTTTAGGTCGGGACGTTGGACAGACAACATCTATAGAGATGGAATGTACACAATGTAATTTCTTTTGTCATTGTAGGAAATTGACATTTTGATCACAGTTCACCAGCAGTGCATGATTTGGATTTAATTGATCCGGTGCAACTTTAAAACACGTTTAAGGATTATTTTCTTAAAATGTATATTTTTCAGCACCAGTTTGTAACAGATAAGTTTTTCAATCCAGGAGCGGACATTTTTATTGTAGGATTTCATTGAGAATTACGGACCTAGCAAGCGATTTTTACGGCATTGCCATTCTTTTTCTCTAGGAAAAGTCTTGAGAGATCTCGGCACCACGTTGTTTTATGAACCTTTAGTACATGTATGCCCTGCTGACTGTAAATTTTGGGATCGATTGGACTTGTAGTTTCAGAGTTTAAGTGATAACAAGGAGGTGGATTTTTTTTTCAGAAGAGATGTAAGAACAATATTAAAAACCAATTCTTCAGAGAACAATTGAAGGTCTTTCCACCTCGATAATTAGAATGAAAATTAGAAAACTTGTTTATGTAATTTGGTACCTCAACTGATATAGAAAAATAAGATTAATAGGTATATACAGAAGATTTAATTGTTTTATAATGAACAAAAACAAATTTAAAGCAAAGGTCAAAATCTAGAACGTCAAATTGACCTTTGACCTTGAACTCAATTTCAAGGTCATAGGTCAGTGATCTCAAATCAAAAGACCCCAGGTCAATCACTTGTATGGTTGTAGAGAAATATCGATTTCAAAAACAAAAGGGGAGAAAACTCCTAAAAGTTTTGACCAAAACACTTCGACTTAAATGGGTTGAAGTTGCCCATTGTTGTAAACAGTAATTAGGCAAACACATCGTATCATTAACTGTTACAGTTTCTTATGAATAAAGATAACAAGCAAAATTCAAAATTTATAACATGACCTTGGCCTTTGACCTTGACCTCAATTTCAAGGTCATGGGTCAGTGAACTCAAATAAGAAGGTCCGAGGTCAATCACTTGTATGGTTGTTGAGAAATAACGATTTCAAATACATAAGGGGAGAAAACTCCTATAAGGGTTAATCAAAACACTTCGACTGAATAAGTTGAAGTTGCGCCTTATTGTAAACAGTTATTTTTCAAACATATCATATCATCAACTGTTACAGTGTCTTTTGAATAACGATAACAAGCATAATTCAAAATTTATAACATGACCTTGACCTTTGACCTTGACCTCAATTTCCTTTATATGGACCAAGGACTACATATCAAAAGACTGTAGGCCTCTACAACTTATACTGTATGAATTAACCCAACATATTGTTTATTTTAAATTTTCAAAGGTAAATAACTCCCATAAGATGTCTTCTGATCACCCCAGTCAAAGTAAAACAAATCATTCTGAAGAGTAGACAAACAATTTGGTGAAAACAGTTTGTAAAAATCTTATACGGTTTTTGAGATATAGCGATAACAAGAAAAAGGGGACGCAGGGAGATAACTCCTATAAGAATAAGTGTTCGGTCACACAGGGTGAGTTTTGAAACCTCCATTACTGAACAACATCATTGGCCAAACATCCATTCGATATGTTGTAAAACAAAAAAGCATCTCAGACGGCAGAAGAAAAAAAAAAAAAAAAAAAAAAATAATCAGAAGAAAAACAATAGGTCTTTCCACGAAAAGTGGAAAGACCTAATAATAGGGAAAAAACTGGAGTTGTCGTTCGTTTAACGTTGATAGGATAGATAGCACACAAACTACATTCAGTTGTAAGTGGAGGGTAAAAAAAATGGGGGGGGAGGGGGGGGGCAAAAGGGGGTCTCGGGGATTTTTTTTTTTTGTATTAACGGAACAGAATGGTTAAAAAGGCCTTTTTACAATATAAATCAATTGCTTTCAAAAAGCAATTGTAAACGGTCTTTCCCCCTTTGAAACATAGATTGATTTGGGGGGGGGGGGGGGGGGGTAATTGTTTGTTTTGTTTGTTTGTTTGTTTTGTTTGTTTGTTTGTTTGTTTGTTTCTGTAAGGGGTCTAGTATTGTGTTACCGGAGAAGTTTCATGTTTAGTTTGGCAAGTTTTTATTTTATTTTAGGTCCAGCGCGCGCGCCAGATTGAGGAGACACCACGTGACGCGTGTTTATATTAAGAAAAACTTAGTCTTTTTATTTCTCTTTAGGTCGGGACGTTGGACAGACAACATCTATAGAGATGGAATGTACACAATGTAATTTCTTTTGTCATTGTAGGAAATTGACATTTTGATCACAGTTCACCAGCAGTGCATGATTTGGATTTAATTGATCCGGTGCAACTTTAAAACACGTTTAAGGATTATTTTCTTAAAATGTATATTTTTCAGCACCAGTTTGTAACAGATAAGTTTTTCAATCCAGGAGCGGACATTTTTATTGTAGGATTTCATTGAGAATTACGGACCTAGCAAGCGATTTTTACGGCATTGCCATTCTTTTTCTCTAGGAAAAGTCTTGAGAGATCTCGGCACCACGTTGTTTTATGAACCTTTAGTACATGTATGCCCTGCTGACTGTAAATTTTGGGATCGATTGGACTTGTAGTTTCAGAGTTTAAGTGATAACAAGGAGGTGGATTTTTTTTTCAGAAGAGATGTAAGAACAATAATATAAATCAATTGCTTTCAAAAAGCAATTGTAAACGGTCTTTCCCCCTTTGAAACATAGATTGATTGGGGGGGGGGGGTGTTTGTTTGTTTTGTTTGTTTGTTTGTTTGTTTGTTTGTTTGTTTGTTTCTGTAAGGAGTCTATAGTATTGTGTTACCGGAGAAGTTTCATGTTTAGTTTGGAAAGTTTTTCTTTTATTTTAGGTACAGCGCGCGCGCCACATCACGTGACACGGGTTTATAATAACGAAAAGATAGTCTTTTTATTCCTTTTTAGGTGGGGACGTTAAACAGACAACATCTATAGAGATGGAATGTACACAATGTAATTTCTTTGGTCATTATAGGAAATTGACATTTTGATCACAGTTCACCAGCAGTGCATGATTTGGATTTAATTGATCCGGTGTAACTTTAAATCACGTTTAAGGATTATTTTCTTAAAATGTATATTTTTCAGCACCAGTTTGTAACAGATAAGTTTTTCAATCCAGGAGCGGACATTTTTATTGTAGGATTTCATTGAGAATTACGGACCTAGCAAGCGATTTTTACGGCATTGCCATTCTTTTTCTCTAGGAAAAGTCTTGAGAGATATCGGCACCACGTTGTTTAATGAACCTTTAGTACATGTATGCCCTGCTGACTGTAAATTTTGGGATCGATTGGACTTGTAGTTTCAGAGTTTAAGTGATAACAAGGAGGTGGATTTTTTTTTCAGAAGAGATGTAAGAACAATATTAAACTGTCAATTGTTCTTGAACAATTGAGAGGTCTTTCCTTTTGTAATGTAAAATACTTGTTCCAACAGACGTAGAATGTATTGAAAAGGTCAAGGTCAACCTTAAAAAGCTCTAAAACACACTAAAAATCCTTTATATAAGGTTAAAAACACTAAATTCGCTATCTGGGACATGACCTTGACCTTTGACCTTTTGACCTTTGTCAAGGTCATTAGTCCCCAATGCCATTAGTGAAGACCCCAAGGGTCTAGGACCTTTGGTTATATAGTAAAAGCTGATTTTGTCTTTTCAGAAACCTAAAACAGGGGTTATGCCCCTTATAGAAAGGTCAAATCTCTTTGGTCAAAATGTAACAAAGTTGCGCCATAATGACCCAAACATTTTCCACTATTTAAAACTTCTGTAGGAATAATGGTTCCTGAGATTATCTCATAACAAGGTGTTAGGTCAAAGGTCAAGGTCAACATACAAATTTGACCTTGAGGTATTTTTCAAAGATACATGAATTGATGATGATTGGTGAAGATCCTAGGTGTCTACGACTTACGGTTTCTGAGTTTTGGTGGCCAACCGACACCGGTTAATTTTCATAGGGGCATAACCCTACCAATGAGTTGTTGAATCTTTTCGATCCAAATGTAACGAAGAACCGGGGTCTGGTCCTGAACAAATTTCACCCTTTGTTTTTTTTCTACCTATTACGGTTACGGTGTTGGAACGATAACAAGGTTTTTGGGTTTCGGAGGGATTACTCCGAACCGACAAAATATTTCGACTCACAGGGTGAGTTTCGGATAGGTATTCATGACACGAATACAAAGTGTGAACATGAAAGCGACATGGTTTACAGTTACGGAGGGAAATTTTGTCAAAGTTTGGCGGAACAAAAAGAATAATAATTAAACTGTCAATTGTTCTTGAACAATTGAGAGGTCTTTCCTTTTGTAATGTAAAATACATGTTCCAACAGATGTAGAATGTATTGAAAAGGTCAAGGTCAACCTTAAAACGCTTAAAAACACAGTAAAATCCTTTATATAAGGTTAAAAACACTAAATTCGCTATCTGGGATATGACCTTGACCTTTGACCTTTTGACCTTTGTCAAGGTCATTAGTCCCCAATGCCATTACTGAAGACCCTAAGGGTCTAGGACCTTTGGTTATATAGTAAAAGCTGGTTTTGTCTTTTCAGAAACATAAAACAGGGGTTATGCCCCTTATAGAAAGGTCAAATCTCTTTGGTCAAAATGTAACAAAGTTGCGCCATAATGACCCAAACATTTTCCACTATTTAAAACTTCTGTAAGTATAATGGTTTCTGAGATAATCCCATAACAAGGTGTTAGGTCAAAGGTCAAGGTCAACATACAAATTTGACCTTGAGGTATTTTTCAAAGATACATGAATTGATGATGATTGGTGAAGATCCTAGGTGTCTACGACTTATGGGTTCTGAGTTTTGGTGGTCAACCGACACCGGTTAATTTTCATAGGGGCATAACCCTACCAATGAGTCGTTGAATCTTTTCAATCCAAATGAAACGAAGAACCGGGGTCTGGTCCTGAACAAAGTTCACCCTTTGTTTTTTTTCTAGCTATTACGGTTACGGTGTTGGAACGATAACAAGGTTTTTTGGTTTCGGAGGGATTACTCCGAACCGACAAAATATTTCGACTAACAGGGTGAGTTCCAGATAGGTATTCATGACACCGATACAAAGTGTGAACATGAAAGCGACACGTCTTACGGTTAACGCGGCTAAATTTGTCAAAGTTTGGCGGAAAAAGAATAATAATAATAATAATAATAATAATAATAATAATAATAATAATAATAAACAGAAGAAATACAGTAAGGTCTTTCCCTTTTGTAAAAGGAAAGACCTTAATAATAATAATAATAATAATAATCAGAAGAAATACAGTAAGGTCTTTCCCTTTTGTAAAAGGAAAGACCTTAATTAAAAACCAATTCTTCAGAGAACAATTGAAGGTCTTTCCACCTCGATAATTAGAATGAAAATTAGAAAACTTGTTTATGTAATTTGGTACCTCAACTGATATAGAAAAATAAGATTAATAGGTATATACAGAAGATTTAATTGTTTTATAATGAACAAAAACAAATTTAAAGCAAAGGTCAAAATCTAGAACGTCAAATTGACCTTTGACCTTGAACTCAATTTCAAGGTCATAGGTCAGTGATCTCAAATCAAAAGACCCCAGGTCAATCACTTGTATGGTTGTAGAGAAATATCGATTTCAAAAACAAAAGGGGAGAAAACTCCTAAAAGTTTTGACCAAAACACTTCGACTTAAATGGGTTGAAGTTGCCCATTGTTGTAAACAGTAATTAGGCAAACACATCGTATCATTAACTGTTACAGTTTCTTATGAATAAAGATAACAAGCAAAATTCAAAATTTATAACATGACCTTGGCCTTTGACCTTGACCTCAATTTCAAGGTCATGGGTCAGTGAACTCAAATAAGAAGGTCCGAGGTCAATCACTTGTATGGTTGTTGAGAAATAACGATTTCAAATACATAAGGGGAGAAAACTCCTATAAGGGTTAATCAAAACACTTCGACTGAATAAGTTGAAGTTGCGCCTTATTGTAAACAGTTATTTTTCAAACATATCATATCATCAACTGTTACAGTGTCTTTTGAATAACGATAACAAGCATAATTCAAAATTTATAACATGACCTTGACCTTTGACCTTGACCTCAATTTCCTTTATATGGACCAAGGACTACATATCAAAAGACTGTAGGCCTCTACAACTTATACTGTATGAATTAACCCAACATATTGTTTATTTTAAATTTTCAAAGGTAAATAACTCCCATAAGATGTCTTCTGATCACCCCAGTCAAAGTAAAACAAATCATTCTGAAGAGTAGACAAACAATTTGGTGAAAACAGTTTGTAAAAATCTTATACGGTTTTTGAGATATAGCGATAACAAGAAAAAGGGGACGCAGGGAGATAACTCCTATAAGAATAAGTGTTCGGTCACACAGGGTGAGTTTTGAAACCTCCATTACTGAACAACATCATTGGCCAAACATCCATTCGATATGTTGTAAAACAAAAAAGCATCTCAGACGGCAGAAGAAAAAAAAAAAAAAAAAAAAAAATAATCAGAAGAAAAACAATAGGTCTTTCCACGAAAAGTGGAAAGACCTAATAATAGGGAAAAAACTGGAGTTGTCGTTCGTTTAACGTTGATAGGATAGATAGCACACAAACTACATTCAGTTGTAAGTGGAGGGTAAAAAAAATGGGGGGGGAGGGGGGGGCAAAAGGGGGTCTCGGGGATTTTTTTTTTTTGTATTAACGGAACAGAATGGTTAAAAAGGCCTTTTTACAATATAAATCAATTGCTTTCAAAAAGCAATTGTAAACGGTCTTTCCCCCTTTGAAACATAGATTGATTTGGGGGGGGGGGGGGGGGGTAATTGTTTGTTTTGTTTGTTTGTTTGTTTTGTTTGTTTGTTTGTTTGTTTGTTTCTGTAAGGGGTCTAGTATTGTGTTACCGGAGAAGTTTCATGTTTAGTTTGGCAAGTTTTTATTTTATTTTAGGTCCAGCGCGCGCGCCAGATTGAGGAGACACCACGTGACGCGTGTTTATATTAAGAAAAACTTAGTCTTTTTATTTCTCTTTAGGTCGGGACGTTGGACAGACAACATCTATAGAGATGGAATGTACACAATGTAATTTCTTTTGTCATTGTAGGAAATTGACATTTTGATCACAGTTCACCAGCAGTGCATGATTTGGATTTAATTGATCCGGTGCAACTTTAAAACACGTTTAAGGATTATTTTCTTAAAATGTATATTTTTCAGCACCAGTTTGTAACAGATAAGTTTTTCAATCCAGGAGCGGACATTTTTATTGTAGGATTTCATTGAGAATTACGGACCTAGCAAGCGATTTTTACGGCATTGCCATTCTTTTTCTCTAGGAAAAGTCTTGAGAGATCTCGGCACCACGTTGTTTTATGAACCTTTAGTACATGTATGCCCTGCTGACTGTAAATTTTGGGATCGATTGGACTTGTAGTTTCAGAGTTTAAGTGATAACAAGGAGGTGGATTTTTTTTTCAGAAGAGATGTAAGAACAATAATATAAATCAATTGCTTTCAAAAAGCAATTGTAAACGGTCTTTCCCCCTTTGAAACATAGATTGATTGGGGGGGGGGGGTGTTTGTTTGTTTTGTTTGTTTGTTTGTTTGTTTGTTTGTTTGTTTGTTTCTGTAAGGAGTCTATAGTATTGTGTTACCGGAGAAGTTTCATGTTTAGTTTGGAAAGTTTTTCTTTTATTTTAGGTACAGCGCGCGCGCCACATCACGTGACACGGGTTTATAATAACGAAAAGATAGTCTTTTTATTCCTTTTTAGGTGGGGACGTTAAACAGACAACATCTATAGAGATGGAATGTACACAATGTAATTTCTTTGGTCATTATAGGAAATTGACATTTTGATCACAGTTCACCAGCAGTGCATGATTTGGATTTAATTGATCCGGTGTAACTTTAAATCACGTTTAAGGATTATTTTCTTAAAATGTATATTTTTCAGCACCAGTTTGTAACAGATAAGTTTTTCAATCCAGGAGCGGACATTTTTATTGTAGGATTTCATTGAGAATTACGGACCTAGCAAGCGATTTTTACGGCATTGCCATTCTTTTTCTCTAGGAAAAGTCTTGAGAGATATCGGCACCACGTTGTTTAATGAACCTTTAGTACATGTATGCCCTGCTGACTGTAAATTTTGGGATCGATTGGACTTGTAGTTTCAGAGTTTAAGTGATAACAAGGAGGTGGATTTTTTTTTCAGAAGAGATGTAAGAACAATATTAAACTGTCAATTGTTCTTGAACAATTGAGAGGTCTTTCCTTTTGTAATGTAAAATACTTGTTCCAACAGACGTAGAATGTATTGAAAAGGTCAAGGTCAACCTTAAAAAGCTCTAAAACACACTAAAAATCCTTTATATAAGGTTAAAAACACTAAATTCGCTATCTGGGACATGACCTTGACCTTTGACCTTTTGACCTTTGTCAAGGTCATTAGTCCCCAATGCCATTAGTGAAGACCCCAAGGGTCTAGGACCTTTGGTTATATAGTAAAAGCTGATTTTGTCTTTTCAGAAACCTAAAACAGGGGTTATGCCCCTTATAGAAAGGTCAAATCTCTTTGGTCAAAATGTAACAAAGTTGCGCCATAATGACCCAAACATTTTCCACTATTTAAAACTTCTGTAGGAATAATGGTTCCTGAGATTATCTCATAACAAGGTGTTAGGTCAAAGGTCAAGGTCAACATACAAATTTGACCTTGAGGTATTTTTCAAAGATACATGAATTGATGATGATTGGTGAAGATCCTAGGTGTCTACGACTTACGGTTTCTGAGTTTTGGTGGCCAACCGACACCGGTTAATTTTCATAGGGGCATAACCCTACCAATGAGTTGTTGAATCTTTTCGATCCAAATGTAACGAAGAACCGGGGTCTGGTCCTGAACAAATTTCACCCTTTGTTTTTTTTCTACCTATTACGGTTACGGTGTTGGAACGATAACAAGGTTTTTGGGTTTCGGAGGGATTACTCCGAACCGACAAAATATTTCGACTCACAGGGTGAGTTTCGGATAGGTATTCATGACACGAATACAAAGTGTGAACATGAAAGCGACATGGTTTACAGTTACGGAGGGAAATTTTGTCAAAGTTTGGCGGAACAAAAAGAATAATAATTAAACTGTCAATTGTTCTTGAACAATTGAGAGGTCTTTCCTTTTGTAATGTAAAATACATGTTCCAACAGATGTAGAATGTATTGAAAAGGTCAAGGTCAACCTTAAAACGCTTAAAAACACAGTAAAATCCTTTATATAAGGTTAAAAACACTAAATTCGCTATCTGGGATATGACCTTGACCTTTGACCTTTTGACCTTTGTCAAGGTCATTAGTCCCCAATGCCATTACTGAAGACCCTAAGGGTCTAGGACCTTTGGTTATATAGTAAAAGCTGGTTTTGTCTTTTCAGAAACATAAAACAGGGGTTATGCCCCTTATAGAAAGGTCAAATCTCTTTGGTCAAAATGTAACAAAGTTGCGCCATAATGACCCAAACATTTTCCACTATTTAAAACTTCTGTAAGTATAATGGTTTCTGAGATAATCCCATAACAAGGTGTTAGGTCAAAGGTCAAGGTCAACATACAAATTTGACCTTGAGGTATTTTTCAAAGATACATGAATTGATGATGATTGGTGAAGATCCTAGGTGTCTACGACTTATGGGTTCTGAGTTTTGGTGGTCAACCGACACCGGTTAATTTTCATAGGGGCATAACCCTACCAATGAGTCGTTGAATCTTTTCAATCCAAATGAAACGAAGAACCGGGGTCTGGTCCTGAACAAAGTTCACCCTTTGTTTTTTTTCTAGCTATTACGGTTACGGTGTTGGAACGATAACAAGGTTTTTTGGTTTCGGAGGGATTACTCCGAACCGACAAAATATTTCGACTAACAGGGTGAGTTCCAGATAGGTATTCATGACACCGATACAAAGTGTGAACATGAAAGCGACACGTCTTACGGTTAACGCGGCTAAATTTGTCAAAGTTTGGCGGAAAAAGAATAATAATAATAATAATAATAATAATAATAATAATAATAATAATAATAAACAGAAGAAATACAGTAAGGTCTTTCCCTTTTGTAAAAGGAAAGACCTTAATAATAATAATAATAATAATAATCAGAAGAAATACAGTAAGGTCTTTCCCTTTTGTAAAAGGAAAGACCTTAATTAAAAACCAATTCTTCAGAGAACAATTGAAGGTCTTTCCACCTCGATAATTAGAATGAAAATTAGAAAACTTGTTTATGTAATTTGGTACCTCAACTGATATAGAAAAATAAGATTAATAGGTATATACAGAAGATTTAATTGTTTTATAATGAACAAAAACAAATTTAAAGCAAAGGTCAAAATCTAGAACGTCAAATTGACCTTTGACCTTGAACTCAATTTCAAGGTCATAGGTCAGTGATCTCAAATCAAAAGACCCCAGGTCAATCACTTGTATGGTTGTAGAGAAATATCGATTTCAAAAACAAAAGGGGAGAAAACTCCTAAAAGTTTTGACCAAAACACTTCGACTTAAATGGGTTGAAGTTGCCCATTGTTGTAAACAGTAATTAGGCAAACACATCGTATCATTAACTGTTACAGTTTCTTATGAATAAAGATAACAAGCAAAATTCAAAATTTATAACATGACCTTGGCCTTTGACCTTGACCTCAATTTCAAGGTCATGGGTCAGTGAACTCAAATAAGAAGGTCCGAGGTCAATCACTTGTATGGTTGTTGAGAAATAACGATTTCAAATACATAAGGGGAGAAAACTCCTATAAGGGTTAATCAAAACACTTCGACTGAATAAGTTGAAGTTGCGCCTTATTGTAAACAGTTATTTTTCAAACATATCATATCATCAACTGTTACAGTGTCTTTTGAATAACGATAACAAGCATAATTCAAAATTTATAACATGACCTTGACCTTTGACCTTGACCTCAATTTCCTTTATATGGACCAAGGACTACATATCAAAAGACTGTAGGCCTCTACAACTTATACTGTATGAATTAACCCAACATATTGTTTATTTTAAATTTTCAAAGGTAAATAACTCCCATAAGATGTCTTCTGATCACCCCAGTCAAAGTAAAACAAATCATTCTGAAGAGTAGACAAACAATTTGGTGAAAACAGTTTGTAAAAATCTTATACGGTTTTTGAGATATAGCGATAACAAGAAAAAGGGGACGCAGGGAGATAACTCCTATAAGAATAAGTGTTCGGTCACACAGGGTGAGTTTTGAAACCTCCATTACTGAACAACATCATTGGCCAAACATCCATTCGATATGTTGTAAAACAAAAAAGCATCTCAGACGGCAGAAGAAAAAAAAAAAAAAAAAAAAAAATAATCAGAAGAAAAACAATAGGTCTTTCCACGAAAAGTGGAAAGACCTAATAATAGGGAAAAAACTGGAGTTGTCGTTCGTTTAACGTTGATAGGATAGATAGCACACAAACTACATTCAGTTGTAAGTGGAGGGTAAAAAAAATGGGGGGGGAGGGGGGGGGCAAAAGGGGGTCTCGGGGATTTTTTTTTTTTGTATTAACGGAACAGAATGGTTAAAAAGGCCTTTTTACAATATAAATCAATTGCTTTCAAAAAGCAATTGTAAACGGTCTTTCCCCCTTTGAAACATAGATTGATTTGGGGGGGGGGGGGTAATTGTTTGTTTTGTTTGTTTGTTTGTTTTGTTTGTTTGTTTGTTTGTTTGTTTCTGTAAGGGGTCTAGTATTGTGTTACCGGAGAAGTTTCATGTTTAGTTTGGCAAGTTTTTATTTTATTTTAGGTCCAGCGCGCGCGCCAGATTGAGGAGACACCACGTGACGCGTGTTTATATTAAGAAAAACTTAGTCTTTTTATTTCTCTTTAGGTCGGGACGTTGGACAGACAACATCTATAGAGATGGAATGTACACAATGTAATTTCTTTTGTCATTGTAGGAAATTGACATTTTGATCACAGTTCACCAGCAGTGCATGATTTGGATTTAATTGATCCGGTGCAACTTTAAAACACGTTTAAGGATTATTTTCTTAAAATGTATATTTTTCAGCACCAGTTTGTAACAGATAAGTTTTTCAATCCAGGAGCGGACATTTTTATTGTAGGATTTCATTGAGAATTACGGACCTAGCAAGCGATTTTTACGGCATTGCCATTCTTTTTCTCTAGGAAAAGTCTTGAGAGATCTCGGCACCACGTTGTTTTATGAACCTTTAGTACATGTATGCCCTGCTGACTGTAAATTTTGGGATCGATTGGACTTGTAGTTTCAGAGTTTAAGTGATAACAAGGAGGTGGATTTTTTTTTCAGAAGAGATGTAAGAACAATATTAAAAACCAATTCTTCAGAGAACAATTGAAGGTCTTTCCACCTCGATAATTAGAATGAAAATTAGAAAACTTGTTTATGTAATTTGGTACCTCAACTGATATAGAAAAATAAGATTAATAGGTATATACAGAAGATTTAATTGTTTTATAATGAACAAAAACAAATTTAAAGCAAAGGTCAAAATCTAGAACGTCAAATTGACCTTTGACCTTGAACTCAATTTCAAGGTCATAGGTCAGTGATCTCAAATCAAAAGACCCCAGGTCAATCACTTGTATGGTTGTAGAGAAATATCGATTTCAAAAACAAAAGGGGAGAAAACTCCTAAAAGTTTTGACCAAAACACTTCGACTTAAATGGGTTGAAGTTGCCCATTGTTGTAAACAGTAATTAGGCAAACACATCGTATCATTAACTGTTACAGTTTCTTATGAATAAAGATAACAAGCAAAATTCAAAATTTATAACATGACCTTGGCCTTTGACCTTGACCTCAATTTCAAGGTCATGGGTCAGTGAACTCAAATAAGAAGGTCCGAGGTCAATCACTTGTATGGTTGTTGAGAAATAACGATTTCAAATACATAAGGGGAGAAAACTCCTATAAGGGTTAATCAAAACACTTCGACTGAATAAGTTGAAGTTGCGCCTTATTGTAAACAGTTATTTTTCAAACATATCATATCATCAACTGTTACAGTGTCTTTTGAATAACGATAACAAGCATAATTCAAAATTTATAACATGACCTTGACCTTTGACCTTGACCTCAATTTCCTTTATATGGACCAAGGACTACATATCAAAAGACTGTAGGCCTCTACAACTTATACTGTATGAATTAACCCAACATATTGTTTATTTTAAATTTTCAAAGGTAAATAACTCCCATAAGATGTCTTCTGATCACCCCAGTCAAAGTAAAACAAATCATTCTGAAGAGTAGACAAACAATTTGGTGAAAACAGTTTGTAAAAATCTTATACGGTTTTTGAGATATAGCGATAACAAGAAAAAGGGGACGCAGGGAGATAACTCCTATAAGAATAAGTGTTCGGTCACACAGGGTGAGTTTTGAAACCTCCATTACTGAACAACATCATTGGCCAAACATCCATTCGATATGTTGTAAAACAAAAAAGCATCTCAGACGGCAGAAGAAAAAAAAAAAAAAAAAAAAAAATAATCAGAAGAAAAACAATAGGTCTTTCCACGAAAAGTGGAAAGACCTAATAATAGGGAAAAAACTGGAGTTGTCGTTCGTTTAACGTTGATAGGATAGATAGCACACAAACTACATTCAGTTGTAAGTGGAGGGTAAAAAAAATGGGGGGGGGGGGGGGGCAAAAGGGGGTCTCGGGGATTTTTTTTTTTTTTTTTGTATTAACGGAACAGAATGGTTAAAAAGGCCTTTTTACAATATAAATCAATTGCTTTCAAAAAGCAATTGTAAACGGTCTTTCCCCCTTTGAAACATAGATTGATTTGGGGGGGGGGGGGGGGGTGTAATTGTTTGTTTTGTTTGTTTGTTTGTTTTGTTTGTTTGTTTGTTTGTTTGTTTCTGTAAGGGGTCTAGTATTGTGTTACCGGAGAAGTTTCATGTTTAGTTTGGCAAGTTTTTATTTTATTTTAGGTCCAGCGCGCGCGCCAGATTGAGGAGACACCACGTGACGCGTGTTTATATTAAGAAAAACTTAGTCTTTTTATTTCTCTTTAGGTCGGGACGTTGGACAGACAACATCTATAGAGATGGAATGTACACAATGTAATTTCTTTTGTCATTGTAGGAAATTGACATTTTGATCACAGTTCACCAGCAGTGCATGATTTGGATTTAATTGATCCGGTGCAACTTTAAAACACGTTTAAGGATTATTTTCTTAAAATGTATATTTTTCAGCACCAGTTTGTAACAGATAAGTTTTTCAATCCAGGAGCGGACATTTTTATTGTAGGATTTCATTGAGAATTACGGACCTAGCAAGCGATTTTTACGGCATTGCCATTCTTTTTCTCTAGGAAAAGTCTTGAGAGATCTCGGCACCACGTTGTTTTATGAACCTTTAGTACATGTATGCCCTGCTGACTGTAAATTTTGGGATCGATTGGACTTGTAGTTTCAGAGTTTAAGTGATAACAAGGAGGTGGATTTTTTTTTCAGAAGAGATGTAAGAACAATATTAAAAACCAATTCTTCAGAGAACAATTGAAGGTCTTTCCACCTCGATAATTAGAATGAAAATTAGAAAACTTGTTTATGTAATTTGGTACCTCAACTGATATAGAAAAATAAGATTAATAGGTATATACAGAAGATTTAATTGTTTTATAATGAACAAAAACAAATTTAAAGCAAAGGTCAAAATCTAGAACGTCAAATTGACCTTTGACCTTGAACTCAATTTCAAGGTCATAGGTCAGTGATCTCAAATCAAAAGACCCCAGGTCAATCACTTGTATGGTTGTAGAGAAATATCGATTTCAAAAACAAAAGGGGAGAAAACTCCTAAAAGTTTTGACCAAAACACTTCGACTTAAATGGGTTGAAGTTGCCCATTGTTGTAAACAGTAATTAGGCAAACACATCGTATCATTAACTGTTACAGTTTCTTATGAATAAAGATAACAAGCAAAATTCAAAATTTATAACATGACCTTGGCCTTTGACCTTGACCTCAATTTCAAGGTCATGGGTCAGTGAACTCAAATAAGAAGGTCCGAGGTCAATCACTTGTATGGTTGTTGAGAAATAACGATTTCAAATACATAAGGGGAGAAAACTCCTATAAGGGTTAATCAAAACACTTCGACTGAATAAGTTGAAGTTGCGCCTTATTGTAAACAGTTATTTTTCAAACATATCATATCATCAACTGTTACAGTGTCTTTTGAATAACGATAACAAGCATAATTCAAAATT
Organism: Mytilus trossulus; assembly: GCF_036588685.1. Taxonomy (NCBI): domain Eukaryota; kingdom Metazoa; phylum Mollusca; class Bivalvia; order Mytilida; family Mytilidae; genus Mytilus; species Mytilus trossulus. The sequence continues at coordinate 33,977,302 of NC_086379.1, read as the reverse complement.
TATAACATGACCTTGACCTTTGACCTTGACCTCAATTTCCTTTATATGGACCAAGGACTACATATCAAAAGACTGTAGGCCTCTACAACTTATACTGTATGAATTAACCCAACATATTGTTTATTTTAAATTTTCAAAGGTAAATAACTCCCATAAGATGTCTTCTGATCACCCCAGTCAAAGTAAAACAAATCATTCTGAAGAGTAGACAAACAATTTGGTGAAAACAGTTTGTAAAAATCTTATACGGTTTTTGAGATATAGCGATAACAAGAAAAAGGGGACGCAGGGAGATAACTCCTATAAGAATAAGTGTTCGGTCACACAGGGTGAGTTTTGAAACCTCCATTACTGAACAACATCATTGGCCAAACATCCATTCGATATGTTGTAAAACAAAAAAGCATCTCAGACGGCAGAAGAAAAAAAAAAAAAAAAAAAAAAATAATCAGAAGAAAAACAATAGGTCTTTCCACGAAAAGTGGAAAGACCTAATAATAGGGAAAAAACTGGAGTTGTCGTTCGTTTAACGTTGATAGGATAGATAGCACACAAACTACATTCAGTTGTAAGTGGAGGGTAAAAAAAATGGGGGGGGGGGGGCAAAAGGGGGTCTCGGGGATTTTTTTTTTTTTTTTTGTATTAACGGAACAGAATGGTTAAAAAGGCCTTTTTACAATATAAATCAATTGCTTTCAAAAAGCAATTGTAAACGGTCTTTCCCCCTTTGAAACATAGATTGATTTGGGGGGGGGGGGGGGGTAATTGTTTGTTTTGTTTGTTTGTTTGTTTTGTTTGTTTGTTTGTTTGTTTGTTTCTGTAAGGGGTCTAGTATTGTGTTACCGGAGAAGTTTCATGTTTAGTTTGGCAAGTTTTTATTTTATTTTAGGTCCAGCGCGCGCGCCAGATTGAGGAGACACCACGTGACGCGTGTTTATATTAAGAAAAACTTAGTCTTTTTATTTCTCTTTAGGTCGGGACGTTGGACAGACAACATCTATAGAGATGGAATGTACACAATGTAATTTCTTTTGTCATTGTAGGAAATTGACATTTTGATCACAGTTCACCAGCAGTGCATGATTTGGATTTAATTGATCCGGTGCAACTTTAAAACACGTTTAAGGATTATTTTCTTAAAATGTATATTTTTCAGCACCAGTTTGTAACAGATAAGTTTTTCAATCCAGGAGCGGACATTTTTATTGTAGGATTTCATTGAGAATTACGGACCTAGCAAGCGATTTTTACGGCATTGCCATTCTTTTTCTCTAGGAAAAGTCTTGAGAGATCTCGGCACCACGTTGTTTTATGAACCTTTAGTACATGTATGCCCTGCTGACTGTAAATTTTGGGATCGATTGGACTTGTAGTTTCAGAGTTTAAGTGATAACAAGGAGGTGGATTTTTTTTTCAGAAGAGATGTAAGAACAATATTAAAAACCAATTCTTCAGAGAACAATTGAAGGTCTTTCCACCTCGATAATTAGAATGAAAATTAGAAAACTTGTTTATGTAATTTGGTACCTCAACTGATATAGAAAAATAAGATTAATAGGTATATACAGAAGATTTAATTGTTTTATAATGAACAAAAACAAATTTAAAGCAAAGGTCAAAATCTAGAACGTCAAATTGACCTTTGACCTTGAACTCAATTTCAAGGTCATAGGTCAGTGATCTCAAATCAAAAGACCCCAGGTCAATCACTTGTATGGTTGTAGAGAAATATCGATTTCAAAAACAAAAGGGGAGAAAACTCCTAAAAGTTTTGACCAAAACACTTCGACTTAAATGGGTTGAAGTTGCCCATTGTTGTAAACAGTAATTAGGCAAACACATCGTATCATTAACTGTTACAGTTTCTTATGAATAAAGATAACAAGCAAAATTCAAAATTTATAACATGACCTTGGCCTTTGACCTTGACCTCAATTTCAAGGTCATGGGTCAGTGAACTCAAATAAGAAGGTCCGAGGTCAATCACTTGTATGGTTGTTGAGAAATAACGATTTCAAATACATAAGGGGAGAAAACTCCTATAAGGGTTAATCAAAACACTTCGACTGAATAAGTTGAAGTTGCGCCTTATTGTAAACAGTTATTTTTCAAACATATCATATCATCAACTGTTACAGTGTCTTTTGAATAACGATAACAAGCATAATTCAAAATTTATAACATGACCTTGACCTTTGACCTTGACCTCAATTTCCTTTATATGGACCAAGGACTACATATCAAAAGACTGTAGGCCTCTACAACTTATACTGTATGAATTAACCCAACATATTGTTTATTTTAAATTTTCAAAGGTAAATAACTCCCATAAGATGTCTTCTGATCACCCCAGTCAAAGTAAAACAAATCATTCTGAAGAGTAGACAAACAATTTGGTGAAAACAGTTTGTAAAAATCTTATACGGTTTTTGAGATATAGCGATAACAAGAAAAAGGGGACGCAGGGAGATAACTCCTATAAGAATAAGTGTTCGGTCACACAGGGTGAGTTTTGAAACCTCCATTACTGAACAACATCATTGGCCAAACATCCATTCGATATGTTGTAAAACAAAAAAGCATCTCAGACGGCAGAAGAAAAAAAAAAAAAAAAAAAAAAATAATCAGAAGAAAAACAATAGGTCTTTCCACGAAAAGTGGAAAGACCTAATAATAGGGAAAAAACTGGAGTTGTCGTTCGTTTAACGTTGATAGGATAGATAGCACACAAACTACATTCAGTTGTAAGTGGAGGGTAAAAAAAATGGGGGGGGGGGCAAAAGGGGGTCTCGGGGATTTTTTTTTTTTTTTTTGTATTAACGGAACAGAATGGTTAAAAAGGCCTTTTTACAATATAAATCAATTGCTTTCAAAAAGCAATTGTAAACGGTCTTTCCCCCTTTGAAACATAGATTGATTTGGGGGGGGGGGGGGGGGTAATTGTTTGTTTTGTTTGTTTGTTTGTTTTGTTTGTTTGTTTGTTTGTTTGTTTCTGTAAGGGGTCTAGTATTGTGTTACCGGAGAAGTTTCATGTTTAGTTTGGCAAGTTTTTATTTTATTTTAGGTCCAGCGCGCGCGCCAGATTGAGGAGACACCACGTGACGCGTGTTTATATTAAGAAAAACTTAGTCTTTTTATTTCTCTTTAGGTCGGGACGTTGGACAGACAACATCTATAGAGATGGAATGTACACAATGTAATTTCTTTTGTCATTGTAGGAAATTGACATTTTGATCACAGTTCACCAGCAGTGCATGATTTGGATTTAATTGATCCGGTGCAACTTTAAAACACGTTTAAGGATTATTTTCTTAAAATGTATATTTTTCAGCACCAGTTTGTAACAGATAAGTTTTTCAATCCAGGAGCGGACATTTTTATTGTAGGATTTCATTGAGAATTACGGACCTAGCAAGCGATTTTTACGGCATTGCCATTCTTTTTCTCTAGGAAAAGTCTTGAGAGATCTCGGCACCACGTTGTTTTATGAACCTTTAGTACATGTATGCCCTGCTGACTGTAAATTTTGGGATCGATTGGACTTGTAGTTTCAGAGTTTAAGTGATAACAAGGAGGTGGATTTTTTTTTCAGAAGAGATGTAAGAACAATATTAAAAACCAATTCTTCAGAGAACAATTGAAGGTCTTTCCACCTCGATAATTAGAATGAAAATTAGAAAACTTGTTTATGTAATTTGGTACCTCAACTGATATAGAAAAATAAGATTAATAGGTATATACAGAAGATTTAATTGTTTTATAATGAACAAAAACAAATTTAAAGCAAAGGTCAAAATCTAGAACGTCAAATTGACCTTTGACCTTGAACTCAATTTCAAGGTCATAGGTCAGTGATCTCAAATCAAAAGACCCCAGGTCAATCACTTGTATGGTTGTAGAGAAATATCGATTTCAAAAACAAAAGGGGAGAAAACTCCTAAAAGTTTTGACCAAAACACTTCGACTTAAATGGGTTGAAGTTGCCCATTGTTGTAAACAGTAATTAGGCAAACACATCGTATCATTAACTGTTACAGTTTCTTATGAATAAAGATAACAAGCAAAATTCAAAATTTATAACATGACCTTGGCCTTTGACCTTGACCTCAATTTCAAGGTCATGGGTCAGTGAACTCAAATAAGAAGGTCCGAGGTCAATCACTTGTATGGTTGTTGAGAAATAACGATTTCAAATACATAAGGGGAGAAAACTCCTATAAGGGTTAATCAAAACACTTCGACTGAATAAGTTGAAGTTGCGCCTTATTGTAAACAGTTATTTTTCAAACATATCATATCATCAACTGTTACAGTGTCTTTTGAATAACGATAACAAGCATAATTCAAAATTTATAACATGACCTTGACCTTTGACCTTGACCTCAATTTCCTTTATATGGACCAAGGACTACATATCAAAAGACTGTAGGCCTCTACAACTTATACTGTATGAATTAACCCAACATATTGTTTATTTTAAATTTTCAAAGGTAAATAACTCCCATAAGATGTCTTCTGATCACCCCAGTCAAAGTAAAACAAATCATTCTGAAGAGTAGACAAACAATTTGGTGAAAACAGTTTGTAAAAATCTTATACGGTTTTTGAGATATAGCGATAACAAGAAAAAGGGGACGCAGGGAGATAACTCCTATAAGAATAAGTGTTCGGTCACACAGGGTGAGTTTTGAAACCTCCATTACTGAACAACATCATTGGCCAAACATCCATTCGATATGTTGTAAAACAAAAAAGCATCTCAGACGGCAGAAGAAAAAAAAAAAAAAAAAAAAAAATAATCAGAAGAAAAACAATAGGTCTTTCCACGAAAAGTGGAAAGACCTAATAATAGGGAAAAAACTGGAGTTGTCGTTCGTTTAACGTTGATAGGATAGATAGCACACAAACTACATTCAGTTGTAAGTGGAGGGTAAAAAAAATGGGGGGGGGGGCAAAAGGGGGTCTCGGGGATTTTTTTTTTTTTTTTTGTATTAACGGAACAGAATGGTTAAAAAGGCCTTTTTACAATATAAATCAATTGCTTTCAAAAAGCAATTGTAAACGGTCTTTCCCCCTTTGAAACATAGATTGATTTGGGGGGGGGGGGGGGTAATTGTTTGTTTTGTTTGTTTGTTTGTTTTGTTTGTTTGTTTGTTTGTTTGTTTCTGTAAGGGGTCTAGTATTGTGTTACCGGAGAAGTTTCATGTTTAGTTTGGCAAGTTTTTATTTTATTTTAGGTCCAGCGCGCGCGCCAGATTGAGGAGACACCACGTGACGCGTGTTTATATTAAGAAAAACTTAGTCTTTTTATTTCTCTTTAGGTCGGGACGTTGGACAGACAACATCTATAGAGATGGAATGTACACAATGTAATTTCTTTTGTCATTGTAGGAAATTGACATTTTGATCACAGTTCACCAGCAGTGCATGATTTGGATTTAATTGATCCGGTGCAACTTTAAAACACGTTTAAGGATTATTTTCTTAAAATGTATATTTTTCAGCACCAGTTTGTAACAGATAAGTTTTTCAATCCAGGAGCGGACATTTTTATTGTAGGATTTCATTGAGAATTACGGACCTAGCAAGCGATTTTTACGGCATTGCCATTCTTTTTCTCTAGGAAAAGTCTTGAGAGATCTCGGCACCACGTTGTTTTATGAACCTTTAGTACATGTATGCCCTGCTGACTGTAAATTTTGGGATCGATTGGACTTGTAGTTTCAGAGTTTAAGTGATAACAAGGAGGTGGATTTTTTTTTCAGAAGAGATGTAAGAACAATATTAAAAACCAATTCTTCAGAGAACAATTGAAGGTCTTTCCACCTCGATAATTAGAATGAAAATTAGAAAACTTGTTTATGTAATTTGGTACCTCAACTGATATAGAAAAATAAGATTAATAGGTATATACAGAAGATTTAATTGTTTTATAATGAACAAAAACAAATTTAAAGCAAAGGTCAAAATCTAGAACGTCAAATTGACCTTTGACCTTGAACTCAATTTCAAGGTCATAGGTCAGTGATCTCAAATCAAAAGACCCCAGGTCAATCACTTGTATGGTTGTAGAGAAATATCGATTTCAAAAACAAAAGGGGAGAAAACTCCTAAAAGTTTTGACCAAAACACTTCGACTTAAATGGGTTGAAGTTGCCCATTGTTGTAAACAGTAATTAGGCAAACACATCGTATCATTAACTGTTACAGTTTCTTATGAATAAAGATAACAAGCAAAATTCAAAATTTATAACATGACCTTGGCCTTTGACCTTGACCTCAATTTCAAGGTCATGGGTCAGTGAACTCAAATAAGAAGGTCCGAGGTCAATCACTTGTATGGTTGTTGAGAAATAACGATTTCAAATACATAAGGGGAGAAAACTCCTATAAGGGTTAATCAAAACACTTCGACTGAATAAGTTGAAGTTGCGCCTTATTGTAAACAGTTATTTTTCAAACATATCATATCATCAACTGTTACAGTGTCTTTTGAATAACGATAACAAGCATAATTCAAAATTTATAACATGACCTTGACCTTTGACCTTGACCTCAATTTCCTTTATATGGACCAAGGACTACATATCAAAAGACTGTAGGCCTCTACAACTTATACTGTATGAATTAACCCAACATATTGTTTATTTTAAATTTTCAAAGGTAAATAACTCCCATAAGATGTCTTCTGATCACCCCAGTCAAAGTAAAACAAATCATTCTGAAGAGTAGACAAACAATTTGGTGAAAACAGTTTGTAAAAATCTTATACGGTTTTTGAGATATAGCGATAACAAGAAAAAGGGGACGCAGGGAGATAACTCCTATAAGAATAAGTGTTCGGTCACACAGGGTGAGTTTTGAAACCTCCATTACTGAACAACATCATTGGCCAAACATCCATTCGATATGTTGTAAAACAAAAAAGCATCTCAGACGGCAGAAGAAAAAAAAAAAAAAAAAAAAAAAATAATCAGAAGAAAAACAATAGGTCTTTCCACGAAAAGTGGAAAGACCTAATAATAGGGAAAAAAACTGGAGTTGTCGTTCGTTTAACGTTGATAGGATAGATAGCACACAAACTACATTCAGTTGTAAGTGGAGGGTAAAAAAAATGGGGGGGGGGCAAAAGGGGGTCTCGGGGATTTTTTTTTTTTTTTTTTGTATTAACGGAACAGAATGGTTAAAAAGGCCTTTTTACAATATAAATCAATTGCTTTCAAAAAGCAATTGTAAACGGTCTTTCCCCCTTTGAAACATAGATTGATTTGGGGGGGGGGGGGGGGGGGTAATTGTTTGTTTTGTTTGTTTGTTTGTTTTGTTTGTTTGTTTGTTTGTTTGTTTCTGTAAGGGGTCTAGTATTGTGTTACCGGAGAAGTTTCATGTTTAGTTTGGCAAGTTTTTATTTTATTTTAGGTCCAGCGCGCGCGCCAGATTGAGGAGACACCACGTGACGCGTGTTTATATTAAGAAAAACTTAGTCTTTTTATTTCTCTTTAGGTCGGGACGTTGGACAGACAACATCTATAGAGATGGAATGTACACAATGTAATTTCTTTTGTCATTGTAGGAAATTGACATTTTGATCACAGTTCACCAGCAGTGCATGATTTGGATTTAATTGATCCGGTGCAACTTTAAAACACGTTTAAGGATTATTTTCTTAAAATGTATATTTTTCAGCACCAGTTTGTAACAGATAAGTTTTTCAATCCAGGAGCGGACATTTTTATTGTAGGATTTCATTGAGAATTACGGACCTAGCAAGCGATTTTTACGGCATTGCCATTCTTTTTCTCTAGGAAAAGTCTTGAGAGATCTCGGCACCACGTTGTTTTATGAACCTTTAGTACATGTATGCCCTGCTGACTGTAAATTTTGGGATCGATTGGACTTGTAGTTTCAGAGTTTAAGTGATAACAAGGAGGTGGATTTTTTTTTCAGAAGAGATGTAAGAACAATATTAAAAAACCAATTCTTCAGAGAACAATTGAAGGTCTTTCCACCTCGATAATTAGAATGAAAATTAGAAAACTTGTTTATGTAATTTGGTACCTCAACTGATATAGAAAAATAAGATTAATAGGTATATACAGAAGATTTAATTGTTTTATAATGAACAAAAACAAATTTAAAGCAAAGGTCAAAATCTAGAACGTCAAATTGACCTTTGACCTTGAACTCAATTTCAAGGTCATAGGTCAGTGATCTCAAATCAAAAGACCCCAGGTCAATCACTTGTATGGTTGTAGAGAAATATCGATTTCAAAAACAAAAGGGGAGAAAACTCCTAAAAGTTTTGACCAAAACACTTCGACTTAAATGGGTTGAAGTTGCCCATTGTTGTAAACAGTAATTAGGCAAACACATCGTATCATTAACTGTTACAGTTTCTTATGAATAAAGATAACAAGCAAAATTCAAAATTTATAACATGACCTTGGCCTTTGACCTTGACCTCAATTTCAAGGTCATGGGTCAGTGAACTCAAATAAGAAGGTCCGAGGTCAATCACTTGTATGGTTGTTGAGAAATAACGATTTCAAAATACATAAGGGGAGAAAACTCCTATAAGGGTTAATCAAAACACTTCGACTGAATAAGTTGAAGTTGCGCCTTATTGTAAACAGTTATTTTTCAAACATATCATATCATCAACTGTTACAGTGTCTTTTGAATAACGATAACAAGCATAATTCAAAATTTATAACATGACCTTGACCTTTGACCTTGACCTCAATTTCCTTTATATGGACCAAGGACTACATATCAAAAGACTGTAGGCCTCTACAACTTATACTGTATGAATTAACCCAACATATTGTTTATTTTAAATTTTCAAAGGTAAATAACTCCCATAAGATGTCTTCTGATCACCCCAGTCAAAGTAAAACAAATCATTCTGAAGAGTAGACAAAACAATTTGGTGAAAACAGTTTGTAAAAATCTTATACGGTTTTTGAGATATAGCGATAACAAGAAAGAAGGGGACGCAGGGAGATAACTCCTATAAGAATAAGTGTTCGGTCACACAGGGTGAGTTTTGAAACCTCCATTACTGAACAACATCATTGGCCAAACATCCATTCGATATGTTGTAAAACAAAAAAGCATCTCAGACGGC